>NW_026555331.1:98111622-103153054 GCF_014898055.3 Talpa occidentalis
GCTGCATTGGTTGCGGATTGTTTCATAATGCTTATGCTTAACCCCTTGTTCCACCAGGGAGGCCCCCCATTGTTAGTATCTTAACTAATTATAACAAAATGATAAAAACCAATAAATTATTACTGGTAAAGTCCATTAATTAAACTGTAAACAGTGTAATATATTGTCTTGTAACAAGATACTAACTTAATGTGCTTTTGTTCCAGGAAAAATCCAAGAGACCACCTTGAATTTTAGTCTCCATGTTTCCTAAGTCTGTCTCAATCTGTGTCAGTTCAACAGTCTTTTTGTTTTTATGACCTTGACGTATTTAAAGAGCACTGGTTGGGTAGAATGTCCCTCAATTTGGTTTCATTTGCTGTTTTTTTTTTTTTTTTCTCACGATTAGATTGAGGTTGTATAGTCTGGCAAAAAATAACATAAAAGTGATATAACCTCAGTGTATCATATGAGGGCAAACAAAATATTGATATCTTACTACTAGTGATTTAACTTTGATTACTTGGCTAATCATTGCATTTGCCCAGTTTTTTCTTCATAATTAATAAATATCTTGAGGAAATAAGCATTTTGAGATTCTGTAATACCCTGTACCTCCTGAAACTATACCACTAATTTTAGCATCCATTTGGCATATTTTGCTTGTAATTATTATCAGTGCATTCTAATGATTTTTCTATTTGTTTCACCCCATCTATATTTACAATTGATATTTTTTCTGTAGGCAAGAGCTATCTCTTCTTTTCCATTTTTTATTAAACTTTTATGAACCCATGGATTTTTATTTTAAGCTATATATAATCTAATAGTATTTTATTCATTTCTTTCTTAGTCAAACCGTCCCAATTTTGACCATGAAGAACTTTTTTGGTTTAGCTTCAGCGCCCTTTTGACATGTGTCTATCAAATTCTGAACATTTCCTTACTTCCTGGAAAAACAAGGTGCCTTTCTTTATTTACAAGGAGAGGCTGTCAGGTCCTTTGAGTGGGTAACCCATGTAAAACTTTTATATCTTTTGAAATGTTGAAACCAGGACAAGATTCCCCTTTAAGATTTTGTTGAGGTGGGCCTCCCTGGTGGCACAAGGGGTTAAGACCCAGCACTATTAAGTAGTCCTCAGCCACCCCAGCACTTTGATCCCCAGCCAAAGGTGTGGCTCACATGGCGCAGCAGACCTCTTCTGTCTTGCCTGCTGCTCCCCTCAGCTGTGTATTGCAGTAGATCTGCCTGTTCTGCTCCCATTCTGTCTATAGTGAATCTTCTCACCCCCCCCACACCTCTGGCCTGTACCCCAGATCTTGTATCCATAAATAAGTGAGTCTTAAAGAAAAGATTTTGTTGAGGAAAGATTAATTTAAATTGATAGCATTATTATCTAATTCCAACTCTGTAGCAAGCACAACTGTTTTAAGGTCAATCTAGTCTCAGTAAGCAATCTGTGTTTTCCTATATTCCTCATTCATTGTAAATGTGATGGTTTAAGTACCTCACTGTGTCACTGAATAATTTCTGAACTCTATTAATCTCCTGACTTTTGGTGGAAATATCAAAACATTAAATTTCTAGTGATGTGTATTTTGGTAGAAATAATGAGTGAGGAGAAATTTTATCTGATGTTACCAACACGTCTTAGTTCTGCTGGATCAGATAGTATGAGAGCAAACGATATAAAATTTCTGTAAATGCCATTTACAGAAATCTGTTAGGTGGACTTGTTGGCTCTGTTACAAATTTTAAGAGAACAAGAAAAATCTATCTACTTTGTAGAAGGGTGGCTTTAGTGTAATTTGCCTGTAGTCTGTACCTTCTTCTAAAATAGAAGTCAGCACCTATAGGCTACAAGTCAAATCTAGTTAGTTGCTTTTTTACAGCCGACAAGCTGTTTGTTGTTACATTCTCATGGTTATATTGTACTATGTAATTTTGTGAGTCCCCACATAATGTTCTCAATTTTTAATTCATTTAGTCTTCAAAGCCTACTATTATTATTCTGGCCCTTTAAGAAACTCTTTCCTAACCTCTGTTCTAGGAGTAGCTCCTTGTTTTTCACATGCTATTCTTTCTGTCTAAAACATTCTTCTCTAGTTTCTCTACTTTAACAGTTAAATTTCAACTCCAGGATGCCCTTTGTGACCTTTCCCTGATTTACCTCAATAGAGTCAAAAGTCTGTCTTCTGACTATACTGTGAAAATGTGGTATTATGCCACACCTCTAATTCAGGAGTGTGCTAGAGCCAGCTGGTAAGACTAGTTGTATGCATTTCTTCCCAGCTCCAGAGTCAGTGACATCTTGAAATTGACCGTGTTGAGAGCATTTATACCACAGGAACTGGCAAACATGTGATCATTTCTCCCTATCTGTCTCCCCTCCAGAGAACAGGGAATTTAACTTCATTAGTTCACCACTCTTTATAACAATGGTATTTCTTTGCTTGTTTTCTTTTGTTTGTCTCTATCTCTACCCCCCTTTTTATTTTTGACTCTGCCATCAAAATATGAGTTACTTAAGGATTGAGTCTAGCTTTTTTTCATCTATATACTACTTTATATAGAGTTGGCAGTTCCTGCTTTTTTTTAAAAAAATCTATTTATTTATTTATACAAGCACTGGGTACAGCCAGAAGCACAGGAGGGTGAGAGAATTCACCAGAGACAGAGCAGGGAGCAGAACAGGCAGACTGAGGAAGTACACCGCTGAGGGGAGCAGTGGGCGGCAGGAGAGGTCTGTGCACCATGTGGGACCCTCACCCGGTGGCCAGGGATCGAACCGGTGCTGCAGAGGCTGCGGGCAGCTTTGCAACCCAGCGCTCAACAGCTGTGCCACCAGGGAAGCCCGGCAGTTCATGCTTTTTGAATTAATTAAAAACTGAATGAGTTAATATTGCATGCATAGAAAAAAGCCAATGAGAAAAAACTGAATGAGTTAATATTGTATGCATAGAAAAAAGCCATGGGAAAAAAAAAAAACTTAGTTGTTTAAAATTAATGTAAATCAAAGATGTTTGCTTAAAGTAAACATATTTCAGATCTTCAATAAAAAATCTATGAGGAAAGTCACGGGATAGGGAGAATTTTCATAATAGAATTTACCAGACATTTTAAAGACATTCATTAAAACCATAAGTCTCCAGGCTTTTTGATCCATCTATCAAACTCTTTCCACAATACTCAAAAAAAAATTAGACCACATTTGTCAGAAGGAACCCCCAACTCCCGTTTCTGTATTTTCTTCATCCTTATGTTGATATCATTAATTCACCTCTTCCCTTTCTATTTAATCTTCTCTGTTTCCATTCCTTAATTTAGGCAAACAGGAGTGAGGAGGGGGGGGGGCTTTGTAAATAATCTGCCATACCATAAAAACTAGGAAACTAGATTCATTTCTTTCCCCACAATTACTGGTAGAAAATGGAAAGTGAGTGGCAAAAGTCAAAGAAAAGATGTATTTGTCAAAATTAAGAATGCATGAATGTAATAGCCTAGGACTACATTATGGGACAATATGCTTTAAAAATATCCATCCCTTCTAACCAGTATGCCCTTACTTGCTACAAGAATAGCACACACATGCCACAATGCATCTTATATTATTCAGAATGCTAGGTTTATCTCTGTGGTTTCTAATCAGGAAAATTAATATTTTTCAAAGGGCAAAATGATTCCCTACATATCCTAGTCACCGCCTTTCTGGGACTTCTGGGCCCCAGGTGACACTTGAATTCTATGACTAAGAATATAAGTTTAGTCCTCTAATTACTTCTTCCTATTTCTTTCTCATTAAACTAAGAAAATATTTCATGGGTATAATATAATGCAAATAGTTTGAAGTAGAGAAAGTGAGGCACATAATTTATTAAGTCAGAAAAAACACATTCTTGGTCACAGAGGAGAACCCAAAGGGCGGAGGTTTCTTCTATAAATTAATGATTCCTGAAATGACAGTGGAAGTACTAAAACTGAAAGTCATTGTGTCTATTTTTCAATTCAATATCTTTACCAGTATTTCTTAATAGTTACAAACATTCAGCCTTTCTTGGTCTTTTTCATGTAAGAAAACTTTACAGAATTTGAAAATCTTATTTTACAAATACAATAGAGCTATCAAATATTTGTATTTTCAATGGCTCATGATCTGCTTCCCAGAAAGATACTCTCCCTTCCTCAACCATTGAGAATCATTGCAAATGATGGGTTGGTTTGTGGTGAGTAATCATTTTTTATTGCCCCATTGCATTCAAAATAACAATACTAACTATATAAACTTTATGTTCACAGGACCTAGTCAAAATTACAGAAAGCAGCTGGAATATGAATTGTTCAGAGCTGAAGTAAATAGTTTTCCAATTTTAAATACAGAATCTTTCTCATAGTCTCAAAACTCATAAGTACTACTCAAACTATTTCATAAGTGCAGTCCCAAAATCTTCAAGCAGTTCAATCGTCCTTGCTGTCTCAAAGCAAAAGACAGACAGCCCAAGTTATGGTGTTGCCAAAGCAAAAGGGTTGTGTTTGGCTCCTCTACTTGAAGGACAGTCTAGCTACTGTGAAAAGCCTGGGAATTTGACTTCTGTTATAATTGGATCAGATCTTTCCAGCAGTTCCTTCAAGGGGATATTAGTTTCATATGGAACCTGCAGTTCTTCCAATTTGAGGCTTTGATCTTACAAATAAATGTTGAAACATTGATTCTGATCCTGTCATGCTAATAGAATTGGTGACTGGATTTGTATTCAACTGTTTGAAAGACGCAAGGGGGTGGACCATTTACTTAGGAGATGTGGTGTTGGTCTAAAGATGATAAAAAGATTGTCAGATTCAAGATTTTCAAGAGATACCTTTTATTACTAAATTAATAGCTACTCTGCATTATCATAAAATGTAAAGTTGTCACTGCTAAATGATAAAACTGCAGATTTTTTAAGGAAATATTTTGTAGTGTTAACCTTTGGGGAATATCTGTGCCATCACTATTCTTCATTCACCATGTGGTTAAAACTGATATGTCTGAAAAGTATATGAAATCCTCTTTCAAAATGCATTATATTTGATGACTATGCTGGAGGATATAAAAATCCCACTTTGAATATATTCAAGATTAAACATGACATTTAGGTTTTTTAAAAAAATTATAGACTATTTTTAGATTTTTTTATAGAATACTTTTAGATTTAAAGAAAAATTACCAAGATAGTACAGTTTTCATACACCCAGCTTCCCCTACTGTTAATATGTTGCATTAGTTTAATACATCTCATACACTAATGAGCCAATAAAATGCATCATTATTAACCAAACTTCATACTTCACTCAAGGCTTTTTTTTTAATATATTTAGCTAATTTGTTTTTCCTGTTGCAGGATATATCCAGGATACCACACTGTACTTAGTTTTCATGCCTCCTTAGGTTCCTCTTGCCTCTAACAGTTTATGAGACTTTCCTTGGTTTTGGTGATCTTGACAGTTTTGGAGATACTGATAAGGTGTTCTGCAGGCAATCCTTAGTTTGGGTTTGTTTGATGTTTCTCTTATAATTCGACTGGAGTCACAGAGGAAGATCACAGAGAGAAACTGATATACACTTTCTATTATAGAGGAAGTACATGTCAAGTTTCTCCACTGTGAAGTTACTCTTTACTTCCCCCTTCCAACACTGTACTCTTTAGAAGGAAGACATGTACAACCTATACGTAAGGAGTGGGAAATTATGATTCACCACTTTGACTAAAAGTACTAACATAAATTATTTGGAATATTTCTATATGGGAGGTTTGTTATATTTTCTCATTTGCTTATTTATTTAGTCACTTATTTCTATCACTATACAATCATGGATATTGATTTCATAGTCCAACAAAACACAACTTATTTTTGCTCAAATATTACCAGCTTTGACTATCGGGAACTCTTATCATTGTTGCCAGTGTCTCTTTGACATTTCTCTACTTACATTGTTTTGTTTTGTATCCAGTGTTTTCTTACACTGTAGTGTTGCTGGCATTATAAGATCATCCAAACTCATCTTTTATTTTGCCTGATTCAGTCCTAGAATCAGTCATAGTTGGGGATTTATATCAAAATCAAACTTTAGTCAGGAATTCAATAATCTGTAGTCATGTTTTAATTTCCGTTGCTCATCTACATAAAATACATTTGTAATCAAAACAGAAGCTTCTGCTTGTTAAGTGCTTATGTTTGAAAAATAAGTGACTCAGTGACATTTAAATTGTAATTTGCAGATGTATTACTCTAATTGCCTCTGTTCAACCCAAAGGACACTATGTAGAATAGGTATATTTGGCAAGTTCAATGAAATATCACTTGATCAAATCATAACTCTAAGAAATCATTTCTGACTGAAAGAGGAGAGTCAAATTACTCTATGGAATAATTGGGAATGTGCTTCCTGGCACAAAAAATCTAACTGTGCCCCCCCCCCCAAAAAAAAAATGAGTTCCCAAATAATGTGGAGGCAGCCACTAACTATGATTGTAGCTGAGCTATAATTTCAGATCTTAGCCAAAAATGAATCTGTTCAATGTTATCAACTTATTTATTACATGATCAAATATAGAAAAATAAAGTGATATTCTTGTATTTCCAGTGGAAATAGATAAATAGATGAATACTATATAATTCTTAAGAAAATGAGAAAGTTTTATATGTATTTTATTTGAAAGAAAAAGTTTCTATTTAGGGGTGGTGAGGAGGCGGAATGTTGGGGTAGAAGCCATAGTAATAAATCCCTTTTATTTGCTTCTCTTCAATATAACCCTGTGGTTTTTATCCAGAACATCAGGTACTAGTCATTAATTTCTGCTAATAGTCTCATGTTGGTGAATCATCTCATGGGAACACACTTTTCATGGTTTTAAAGAAGATATTTGGTATTTATTAAGGTTTTTTAACTTCTTGTTTTACTGGTTTTCTTTTAAAGGTCAACTTCCTTTAGAATTTTGTTATGCTAGACTCTTGTTTGTACACCAGTAGCATTTATTTATGATTTCATTGAAAAACTGAGTCAGCGGCAGCATTTTACAAATTGCTACTTTTCCCTTTCTTCTTTTTAAGGCTGTTTTAAAGAAACGGTAAGCTAACTAAGTCTTAATTATGTATCACTAGTGTTCAATGTAATATATATTTTCTCTTCTGCTATTTAAAATAAGCTTATTTTTCATTGTTTACATTTTTTAAATTCTGGTGTCCTCTAGTGTAATAAATAACAAGCCTAAAGAGAACTCTAGCTTTAGAAAATGTTTCAGAGCAATTTATAGCATGAGAAAAGTTGACTGGCTAGATACCATTCATGGTATACAATCAAGAACCCAATGATCACATTTGTTTTTCATTTATCTATTCTCCCATCTCTCTATCCATCATTTCATTCAGCTGCCTGTTTTCATTAATACTGCATGAAGCACTACACTAATGAAATTCCAATTAATACAACTGTTGATGCAGTTCCTGCATAAACAACGCAAGAAGCTTGCTTTCTATTGAAGGTCTGCATAAGCATTTTTCCCAAAAGTAAGAGATAGTATATAACAATGGAGTGCTACAAAGATGTTAAGTGCTATAGATATGCACAAGTGTTTTTCTTGAGACTAGGGCAATCTGATCAAGTTCGATATCAAAGCATAAAATGGCTTTTAGATTGATCATTAAAGGATGAGTTAAATTTTAAAATGTTTAGAAAGAAGAATGGATTCAGGAATTAATTGATTCTCTTATTTATTTAGAAAGTGTCTAATAAATAATTGAGTACAAGGTACTCCACTAGTTCTGAAACAGAGGGTAAGAGTGTTATTTGAGGAATAGTTGATGATCCAACTTTTACAAACAATCAGATTTGTGTTGCAGTTAAATATGTGGCTAGAATTAGAAACTTGGGACTGAGTATATAAGAAAAATGCTATGGTCAAGAGGAATTCAAACATTAATTCGTGGCTGTTAACTGATTTGAGCAAGAAATGATAAGTCTTACACGTCAAAGATAACTGATTTGAGCAAGAAATGATAAGTCTTACACGTCAAAGATGGGTGATTAGAAAGTAAAAGGAGTGATGTTATTAGGGATTTGCTTAGTGAAAATATAACAGCTGCTATAGAAATAAATAGGGTAGTAGTAAGAGATGAGTGAGAAATTCCTTAGAATTATTAGAAAAGTGATAGCACATATTATTATTAGAAAAAAGAATCTAATTTTATTCATTACTAGCCATAAAATGGGAGCAGGAAAATGTAAGTGAAAATGACCTAGAGTTGGAGAGTAGCTTGTTAGTCAAAAAGATGAAGGAATCATCTTGGAAATTCAACAGGAAGATTATAGAAAGAAAAAACAAGCAAATGGATTCAAGAAACTTAGGATTTTAATGATATGATTTTACTATTTTTTAATTTTATTTTGTATTGAATTGACATTAGTTTACAATACTATATATAATACTGATACTATATTTGATATATTAACATAATGAGGAATGAGGTGGTAAGAGGGAAGTAGGAAAAGAGGGAGGGAAAAACAGAGAGAGAGAGAAAAAAAGAGAGAGAAAATTTATGTATCACCTAACCTATGTTATGGTGCCCAAATGGCTGGTCAAACATCAGTCTAGAATCTAGACATTACTATAGAGGTATTTTTTTTAAATATGATTAACATTTAAGTCAATAAACTTTGAATGAAGCAGATTACACTCCCCACACATACACACGCACATTGTGAATGGGTCTCATCTGATCATTTGGAGTTCTTATAATGAAATTACCAAGATTCTCTAAGGAAAAGAAACTGAACTCTGCCTTCACTGCCTTCATACTTCATACTTCAACTTTTACTCTTCTCTGGGTCGCCTATCTTCTGATCTACCCTTCAAATTTCAGACTAGCCAGCCCCTACACTCTTAAAATCAATTTCTTAAAATCAATCTCTTTATTCTCTATCTCTGTGTATATACAGATATACACAATAATACACACATATATGTATTTATGTACATCCTGTTGGCTCTATATCTCTGAAGGACCTGAATGCAGAATTACACATAGACTTCTTGGCTTTGAATATTCAGGGGCCTCGGTAGAATAGCTAGCATTCACATCTTGGTTTCTAGTTATTCTACAAGGTACTGACTCCTTGGGAAAATATCTGATCCAAGAATACTTCACTGACAATATGAAATGAGTCTGGAAAATCTTGTGATACCAGAAAACATGTGATCTAAAAGTAGATTATATGTGGGCATGTTGAAAGGACACACACTAACTTGAAAGAATTTACCATGGCCAGATTTGGGGCAATATGGGCAGCAAATTAAATAAAATCCATGGAACAAAATAAATACCCATGAAGTCATACTGATAGAAAGAAAGAAATGAGGACAACTATTCCATACAGTAGAATGCCAATGAATAAATATAGAAGGAATGATGAAAATATAAAATCATAATTGATATAGTGATTTTTGAAGGTAAGATTCATCAATAGTTTCTAAAATAATGAAGAGAAGTATAATGAAAATAGGACATTTGAGTAATCTCAAAGTTTTTCTCTATAAGATACCAATTACAAATGAAAACTTGACAATTTCAGGTGTAGCTTTAGGGTTATAAGGAAAAGTGTAGAAAAACTGTGATGAATGCTATATCATAAATGTAGACATCAGGTGTTCCCTGGTATGATACACTGAAAAGTTATATCATTTTTGTGATATTTTTGACAGTAATACAGATAAATTTTTATCAGATGTGTTGATATATAATTTGCATAAATCACTTCTTCTTGTCTTTAAGTATACATATCTTTGCTTTATTATATTTATACATAGAATCAGCACCATAATACAATGCTAAGATATTTCTATGACCACAAAAAAAAAAAAATTCTCTCATGAGAGACTGCAGTTTAATCTGTTTCTTGATACCAACAGAGTACTTTACTGGGATAATGGTGAATTTATATATTAAGTTGTGAAGACTGGCATGTTAACAGTGATTTCATTCATTGTTTTCTAGTTTTTCTCATATAGACCCTGTACATAATATGTGATATAAATATGTAAATATTTCATTTTTTAGATGCTGATATAAAATGAACTGGGTTTTAATTTCAAATTCCAATTATTTATTACTGGTTATAGGAGAGCAATTAGCTTTTAACCTTTTATGATTTTTTTTTTAAAGATTTATTTATTTATTTATACAAGCACTGGGTACAGTCAGAAGTGTGGGAGGGTGAGAGAATTCACCAGAGCCAGAGAGGGGAGCAGAGCAGGCAGAAGGACCGAAGCACACTGCTGAGGGGAGCAGCGGGCGGCAGGAGAGGTCTGCGCGCCATGTGGGACCCTCCTCCGGTGGCCGGGGAGCAGCCGGGGATCGAACCGGCGCTGCAGAGGCTGCGGGCAGCTTCGCAACCCAGCGCTCAACCGCTGCGCCACCGGGGAGGCCCTTATGAATCTTTTGTATATTAACCTTGTATTTTAACTTTTCTCTATTGAACTATTAATACATTCTTGTATATTAACCTTTATAACCTTAAATGAACTAACCAACTTTGTCAGTAAAGTTGCTGATTTTTCCCATCAGCCTCAAAGTGAATTAAAACATCGCCCACTACCATTAAAGCTGCATATTTTGCTGCGTGGGCTGGAGTGGTAGAGGGAGTGAAGTTAGGCGCATGGCCAGGCAAGAGGCCATATAATTGCTGTTGGTTTTCCTCATGTAACAATAGATTTTCAAGAGTAAACAACAAATCTTTTGTTGTATATGTTTAGATCACTTTTAGATGCCCTGAAACACTTAATTTTCCCCTTTTTCTGTTTATCCAGTTTATAATTGCTTTCTGTGATGAGTATTGCTTGATCTCCTCACATAGATATTACTAAAAGCCCACAACCCGAATTTAATTATGAGGGAACATCGGACAAACCGAAATGCTGTCCCATGTGCATTAAATGCACTTGCTGTCTAAGATATATGTTGGTTGAATGTTTCCAGTATCAAAAACCAACCTAATACCTCCATATCGTGCAGAAATGTATAATGAATATGTCTCTTAGGAGACTTAGCTTCAGTGATATTTCTGGTATATGTGCTGCCGAAGCAAACATGCTTCAATGATATTTCTAGCACATGAACAGAGGAGTATTCGTGACATTACAGACTGAGAACCAGATAAGATGTTGGAAAATTTGATACAAGCTAATAGTGTCCATGGAATTATCAGCTATATTGAAACAATCTTTTCCTTGATTTAGTAAATATACACTAAATGCCCTAGGAGAGAACTGAACTAGTCTCCAGATTGTCATAATCTGGTTCTGATAAAGTGTTGATGATTGTGGGAAATGTATCTATATTCAAACTTACCCATCATGCTTTCTATCTAGTCTTGACAAGGTCACAAACTCTATTTGGTCTCTGTTTAATAACTGTAACTCATTATATTTAGCTGTGTCATTTAGGCAACTGACTTAAGGAAAGGTCTTGTATAATGAAATGTTGAAGTCATAAAAATAAAAAGCCCAATTCTTTCTGCCAAACAAGCACTAGAAGAAGGAAATCCTAATTTCCTATAGAGTTTTCTTGGAAATGGAGGATAAGGAGTTCTTATTAAATCCACATTTGAGTCAACTGTCTAGAAATAGCACATAAATCCCACAAAGCTACTAAAGTAACACAAGCTGCCCTCACACATTTCAATTAATCACTAAATTAAGTCTACATGTGAGAATGAAAGCACTAAATACTAGCAGCAAAAAACCATTCAAAAAATCAAGAATGATGTTCTATTTATACTGAAGACAATGCATTTTGTAAGAAGTTTCTATTTAGTCCGTTGTTCAGAATGAAAATTGAAAATGAACTTGAACTCTGCAAATATATGATTTTGCACTTGCATTCTGATATCTAGGCTCATTAATAGAGACATTGATATTACTAGTAACTTGATAAATATGTTTATTTGTGTGTATATTTATTGAGGCTAACCTATGTTATAGGTTTATATACATTAATGATTATCAAATCTTACACACATGGATATTCTTCATCTCTTCGTTCTTCACGTCCCTCTTTATGCTACTTGGATTCCATGGGTCATTAATATAGACTCTTACTGGCAAATGTTCTCAATTCCTCCTCTTTCACACTTGACTGTCCGCAATACAATCCTCCATGAGGATGTGTACAGATAAGCAGTGATGAAAATAACCGCACATCCATCAAGTTAGTGTTACCACAGATTCACAACCACAACCTCATGTGGTTATATAATCAATGTTCATAAACAATGTTTACTCTTACTGTACTATCATATTTATGAGACTTAGCTTCAATGATATTTCTGGTATATGTGCTGCCGAAGCAAACATGCTTCAATGATATTTCTAGCACATGAACAGAGGAGAATTCGTGACATTACAGACTGAGAACCAGATAAGATGTTGGAAAATTTCCTTTAACCTTCCATTTCTTTTTTTTTTTTTAAAGATTTATTTATTTATTTATTTATTTATTTATACAAGCACTGGGTACAGTCAGAAGTGCAGGAGGGTGAGAGAATTCATGAGAGCGGGGAACAGAACAGGGAGAGTGACGAAATACACTGCTGAGGGGAGCAGTGGGCACAGCAGGAGAGGTCTGCCTCGCCATGTGGGACCCTCACCGGGGGCCAGGGATCTAACCGGCGCTGCAGAGGCTGTGGGCAGCTTTGCAACCCAGCGCTCAACTGCTGCGCCAGCAGGGGAGGCCCTAACCTTCCATTTCTTATAGTTCTCATATGTAGCTCTTATCTTTTCCCCATATTAATGATCTTTCTTCAGAGTCAGTCACAGTATCCCTATCTTATTTGATGGCAAATCTTTCTAACCAGTAGGAAAGTTTTGAGGTCAACCTTGATCCCCTCTTTCTCTCACACTCAACCTCTGATCCATTAACAGGTTTTTATTTTCAAAAATGTTTCAGAATCTAACCATTTGTCACCTCCTACACTGATGTCAGTCTGATCTGAACTGTAATCTTGATTATTACCATATATTCCTAACAGGTCACCAAGCTTGACTTAATCTTCATAGCACTAATTGCCCTCACTTAAAATAATGCCTACTACATAGTAAATATTCAATATTTGATAGATCAAGAAATTTTGATTGAATGAATGAACCAGCCCTCAAGCATAATTTAAAATTCCCATTAAAAATAAAATCATTCTTTTCAATAAATGGGGCCAGAACTTATTATTGTTAAGATGACAATACTCCAAGTGATCTACATATTCAAATCAACCGATATCAAAATTCTGATGACATTTTTGTCAGAAATAGAAAAATCCATCCTAAGATTCTTATGGATTTTCAAGGGACCACAAATAACCAAAGCAATATAGAATAAGAGCAAAGGTGGAGAAATAAATTCATTAACTATCTCGATTTTCCATATCCTTTCCCATTAATGATCCAGTTTCTTTCTACTACAATATGACCAACTCCTCCCCTCCAATGCTACCCACCCCCAACAAAACTGCTGCCTACTTCCATTGTATCTACCTTTTCTCTTGACTTTCCCATCATCTACACTCACTCATGTACCCCTACCACTTCATGTTGCAATTCTAACAGATAAAACCTGTTCTTACCTTAAATGATCTCTCAGAAGCATTTTATACTTCTCTTGTATTTTCCTCTATCAACAGGTCTCCAAACTTCCCATATGCCACTCTGTGTTTTCTACTTTGCAGGTTTTTCCAGACTTCATGTTTGGTTAACCAGACTTCATGTTTGGTTCTCAAAACTCGGGAGCAAATCCCCCATCTTCTCTTTCCTTACTCTCTTGTCTTTCCCACCCATATCCCCAACTTTTGTTCCTCATAGCCTACTCCTTCTAATCCCTCATGTATCAGCATACTTGCTATTCAAAGAGAATTTCTACTGACTGATGATCTTCATTCTCCCTCTCTTCTTTCCATTTTCTGGTTATTCTACTTCTATTCCCCATCATTTATTATATTCATTTAATCCATTTTAATTTTATCCCTCAAATCGCATTTTGAATAAATTTTAATGATTAAGTCACATCTCTTAATCTCTTAAATTTTCTAATAATATATTGGAGATTGTTATTCTATGTTAGAAAAGTCATAATTATTTAGGAACCTAACTTTGAAATTTTGGTTAATATTATCTTTTATTTTTACATATGGTGAGAAAATCACCAATAACAGAGGAAATGAAATCTTATTTGTAAAAGTATATGCTTTTATTATTTCCAATTTGTCTCCAAAGTTATATCTTACTAAAGCATTTTTAACATACTGATTCACGTGACTCTCAATCAAAGAATGCACATCTATACTACACTTACCAACAATCATTATTTTATTATCATGAAAGATTAAATACAACATGTATAGTAACTTTTTATTGAAGGTGCATAGAGGGTGCATGACAGGCTTGCCATAAGTTGTGCATTTTCCCCTTTATTCTGTATAACACCATCCTGAGCCCTTTAGAGCCATGTAAATAGAGAAAATTAATATGATGTCAAAAGGCCTCTAGGATTTCAGGCTGAATTTCTAACTCATGCTCAATTTGAACAAAAAATGGTTGACCCATAGAAAATGATTTAAGTGTAATTCCAATAATAAAATAATCTATTTGTATTATTGAGACATAGAAAGTGACCTGGGGCAATTTTAGGAACTCTCACTCTTTTTCCATTTTCCATTAAACCTTATAAATTCAGGGCCTCCCTGGTGGCGCAGCGGTTGAGCACTGGGTTATGAAGCTGCCCGCAGCCTCTGCAGCGCCGGTTTGATTCCCGGCTGCTCCCCAGCACCGGAGGAGGGTCCCACATGGCGCGCAGACCTCTCCTGCCACCCGCTGCTCCCCTCAGCAGTATACTTCAGTCCTTCTGCCTGCTCTGCTCCCTGCTCTGGCTCTGGTGAATTCTCTCACCCTCCCGCGCTTCTGACTGCACCCAGTGCTTGTATAAACAAAACAAACAAACAAACAAACAAATAAATAAAACATGCCTCTATTAAAAAAAAAACCTTATAAATTCAGTGAAATAATGTAAAAAGTAAAGGGAGATAAGTCATAGTCATAGTCACTAATAGTCACAAGTCATAGTCACTAATTATAAAAGATAAACAGCACCTAAAATAGGAAGGAAAGTCAGGTTTATCATAGAAAATAGTTTGGAAGAGCACCTATTATAGAAGCTGGTGTATTCATATTCTTATAGTCTACACTACCTTGGCATAATATAGTTAGCTGTCAGGCTGTATCATTATCAGATTATAAATCAATTGATGGGAATAATCTAAGAGCATCTCTTTTTACTTGACTTCAGACATTTTGAGTATAAAACAAGTTTTTAAGTAAGTAATTTTTAAAAATCCTCTCTGAACAAAATCCAATAAAAACGAGCATGAGTTTGTGTACAGCAAAATCTAACCAATAACAACATTACTCTAGATAGTCAAGTTATTAATTTTCTCAGCCTCCTTGGTTTTCATTTTTTCTGTTGAAATGTGGGAGTAACAAAGTTTATTTCATAGGACTTTTGTGAAAAGCAAAATATATGACATATAAAGCACTTCAGACAAATAGCTGTTTTTAAAGGAAATTTTTCCAATTGAAGTTCATTGCTTTTCAAGTCTATCAAATACCTCAATTTCTGGTTTATTCTATTACACTACCACTTCTCACTATCTGAAACCTTAAGACAAGAATGTGCATGAACTTTCTTGTCAGTTTTAGAAATTTTGTAAATGGGATGATTTAACTCTTCATTCTCCTATCTTCCCAGTTTTCTAGAAGATGTTTTGCAATTCCTTGTAAAACCCCCAATGATGTGATCATGTTTTTAATTGTTTTCAAAGATATATGAAGTCCTCTGAATTCCTTAATTCGCATTTTTTAATTGTTGTGCAGGTAAGTTGAAGAGGAAAGAAGTTGTCAAAGGGATAAACAAAGATTTAACTTTTGAGTTAAAAATAGTAAATACTGTTTAGTTTGCAAAACAACAATCAATACCACAGAAATATGAAAAACAGTTATTAACATTACTACTGATATTTGAACAGCATTTGAAAGAGTGTATATTGATTTAGACCAATTTTAAAGTTCATTGTGCATATATAACATCTGGAAGCCTGTTATAATGTACATTCCAAGGACTGGCTGGGAACTGAGATCTGTATTTCTAAGTTCCTAGATGATGCCCATTCTACCAGGCCTCAATCCACACTTGGTACTTCAAAGTCCACTTTATGCCTTTGCTTATGTGAAGAAATTTGAGCAAAAAGGAAATCACACAGTTGAACTTCATTTATCACTTAAAAAAAGATTTGAACCATGAAAAGAAATCATATCCAAGAAACTTTGTATTTTCAGAAGACAAAGCAAAGAATGAATAAATACAATATGGGACATGCTTACCCAGGATATTGGAAATAGTGTGGGGTTTGGTGCCATAGATCTGGCTTTGAACTCATATGTGCCACTCACTAATTGTGTGATCCTGGACAAAGTATAAATAACCTTGACCCTCAGTTTATTTATTCATAAAATAAGTTCAATACACTACTTATAAGATTGTTAAGCCTATCACATGAAAAGGGATATCGTAAGCATGATGAAAAATGAAAGAATCTCTTCTTCAGCATCTAATATTGAATTTTTATGTTATCTATATCTTATACTACATATCCATACTATCAGTAAAGTAGGAATATGTCAAAATTTTTCTATTTTAAAAAATTATGCAAGTGCTAATCATATTGAAATTACCAAACAATGTCGGTCAGTCAGATTTAATGATGAGTCCTTGACAGGAATCAAAAGATTTAATTATATAATTATCCTCATGCTAATGTACAATCATCTTTTTTTAAGTGTCTGAAGCACACTATTGAAAAAATGTGAATTTATCTGAGTTTTCCACATGTACACAAAATCAGACAGCCCATATTCAAAGCTCACCTCTGCCCAAAATTTGTTTTCTTGGGAGTGTCACTTAATTTCTGTGAACCTCAGTTTCCTCCTCTGAGTAAAAAAATTGGATTACAACTAAAATCTCTTTCACCTCAATTATCTTAATCTCCACCCTATTAGGATTCTTGCAGCTTTATTCACTTTAAGTTTAACTACATGTACACATATGCAATAGTATGATCGTGAGATTGTTCCCTGAATAGCCAACTATGAAATCAGCTACATAAATTCAGCACTGACCACATGAGTGTATTTATAGTCAGTTAATATCTGATGTTGCTAAAATTAATTATATGAATCTAAAATAACAATTGAGTATAATTGAACATTTGTTAGCTCTGCTTTTAAGCATTTTTAAGTAAAAATTATATCATTTCATCCTCATAACCTTATAAAGCAGTATTGTTATTTTCTTCATATTATACTTGAGTAAACTGAGGCAGAGGGAGGTTAACTTACTCTTGGTCACTCAGGATTTCAATCACCATGACTTGGCTCTGGTGGTCACATTCTTACCAGTATGATAAGCAGCCCTAGTTACCGCAATCATTAATTTTTCCAATTCTTAATTTCATCTGTCAGATACAGCATTGAATTGCCTGATATTTGAATTTGATTTACATACAAACATATACATATACATATATACACATATCTATGGATTCCATGAAATCATTCTTTCAACTATATTAAAGGTTACCCTCACAAATATTTTGACTAAACCATACTCTTTTGTTTCAGCACCTTTTGAAGTTACACACTTAAGGACAGACTTTTTTTTAAATAAAGATTTATTTATTTATTTATACAAGCACTGGGTACAGTCAGAAGCGTGGGAGGGTGAGAGAATTCACCAGAGCCAGAGCAGGGAGCAGAACAGGCAGACTGATGAAAATACACTGCTGAGGGGAGCAGCGGGCGCAGCAAGAAAGGTTGTCGCGCCATGTGGGAACCTTGTCAGTGGCCGGGTTATGAACTTGCGCTACAGAGGCTGCGGGCAGCTTCACAGCCCAGCGCTCAACCACTGCGCCACCAGGGGAGGCCCAAGGACAGATTTTGATATGTGCTTTTCCCACCACCCTGACTATACCACTTTTTCCTTATACAAACGAGAAAAACATGCTTTAGAGACCCAAGAAATAAAAGTCACCTGGAAGTCACTCATGATTCTTTGTTGTTACTACTTTTGAAACTCTTAGGAGAGATGTTTCTTGTTGGTAGTATGGTGACACTTTATGTCATTTCTAGGGAAAGCAGTTCACAGCATTTTGCTGGTAACAAGTTCAGTAAACATAAATTTAAGTCCAGGTTAAGTAGTTATGCTTTTTGAGGGTTTTATATCTGGTGGGTTCTGCTCAGTATCATTGAGTTTCCACAGGAACATAACTGCAACTTTCTTTCTGAGAGAACTTGCATCGGGCAAATCAGAGCAGATTTATGTCGGTGACCCCTGCAAGGTATAAATCATTTCTTTGAGGTCATTTTCAGATCAAAGTAAGTGCACTTGGAAAAAAAAGCCAAAACTGCCTTCAAGTCATTTTCATAGTTACCTTCAGTAGTACAAAAACTAAAGCAGAAAATTCACAAAATAAATTTCTTGGCAGAGTGTGTGAAGATTGAGACTAAGATGTGGTGCTTCCATTCATTAGCACGTATAAAATGTCTGATTCTTGAAAAACAGGGCAAATTTGGAGGACAATCGATAGCCTTATCATCCTTGTTACAATTGTATGAAGGACAATGTTGAAAATTTTTTACTGTCTGTATGAAACATTGACTGATGTGTCTCTTCTTTCTGGTACCAGAAAAGAAGTTAAGAACCAGCTATAAATTTCTCGTTGGAGACTGGGTCAGGATCTAAAGACATGTTATATTTTCAATATTTTATTTTTGTAGAAGTCAAATATCTACCTTTGGTACATGTTTGGGAGATGGTTACTACCTAACTAAGTATCTGTATTAGAAACTGAGGGCAATGGGTGCTGATACTTAGTCTATATTATTCAATTATCAAGAGTCTCAGAACTTAGCTAAAAAACTCAAGAGACCTGAACTACAATTCAATCTGGGCTTATAGCATGGGAAAAAGAGGAAGATATTAAAAGGTCATCAAAGACTTAGTAAAAATTATAAGTCCATGGAAAAATATACTTGTATTTGAAGTTTCTATCTCTATATGCATGTAGGTATATAGTACATATATGTTCAAAATTTCATTAAAGAAATAGACATAGAAACTTTAAAAGGATTGATCAACTGAAAGTATATTTCTTTTTTCCCAAGCTGCTCCCTCTTACTACTTTCTCCCCCAACTCTAAGTGAGAACTTTCAGCTTGCGCATATTTTATGCCCAGTGGATTCCAAAGCCCACATATAAGAAAGTGAATGCTGGTGTCCTTGGTATAGCCATTCATTCTGGTGCAATACTTGATTTCTACATGCATGAAGTGTGGTGGGAGGGGCGGGGAGGGGAGGGAAATTCAACTATTTTAAATCAATTGTATTCATATTTTCTCTTTCCCAGCAGTAGTAATTAGAACAACAGACTTTCTCCTCCCTACACTAAAAATTTTTAAGGGTAGTTTATTCCATACTTCCTTGAAACATCAGTGTTTTAAACCCTTATCAAAATTCACCTGTATATTAAGGCTTACTCAATTTATCAGCACGGTATAAAAGAGCCTTAACAAAAGACTCAAGAAGTAAAAGAAAGTTCGTTTAGGCACTGCAATTCCTTTTGACTAACAAATAACACTGAATAGATATTTTAGGGGGAAGGGTGAGTCTACAAATTATTTTCCAAGGCTGTACGGGAACTAAATATCTTCTACCTGTCCCTAGCTATCCCCAAGAGTCTAGTATCTCACCTCATACTCTTTAGAATTGAGTATCCTTTATTTCTACTTTCTCCCATGCATAAGAAAATACAACAAAAGATTTTAAATAAGTAAATATATATTTGTTAAGTTCATACCAAATTAGACATTGTACCTGCCAAGCCTTGAGGCAAATGAAAATAGTGAATATATTAAGTACAGAAATGGTTATTACAATAAAAAGAGTGGTGGGAATACTTGGGGAAAAGGGAAAATTCTATGGGCAGATAACTTCAAGAGGTCGTTTACCTACCAACTGCTAACTGAATATGAGCCCTTCAGAAAAGAAATTATGAAAATTCCCATATATCACAATGTGGCCTTCAACTCATAAAAAAGTAAAATACAAACCTCTTTCCCTCCCCACTTCCAAATTTTCTGATTCCAGTTCTAAATATATGACTATCTCATTCACCTAAACTATTTTCTGCAATTACCTTTATATCAATATCGAAGGAAAACATTTGAGATGAAAAATACACCATGGTTTAAAGATATCTACCTCCTTAGACTTACCATGATGAGTGGTCCAAAATTTTAACTTGGCCTCTTACAGGCTTCAGTAGACTGAATGTTTGTGTCCCTCTGAAAGTCATATACTAAGTCTGGAAACCTAATGTGATAAGTTTTGGAAGTGGGGTCTGAGGGTATGATTAATTCCTGAAGGCAAAGTCACTATGAGGGAGTTTAGTGCTTTAATAAAAGAGGCCTCAGAGAGCTCTCTTACCCCTTTTAACCATGTGATGTTACTGTAAAACGACGGCCATCTGTGAACTTGGAAAATGGTCCTCACCAGACCCCAAAGCTACCGATGACTTTATCTAGGATTTCACAAACTTCAGAACTGTGAAAAATAACTTTTTCTTGTTATAAGCCACCCAAATGGGAGTAACACACCAGCCCATGGCTTACATTCATAATATGAGTGTTGGATGGTAACTGTCTTTAATGTTTAAAAATGATGACATCCTCATAATTGTATGTTTGTGTGTATGTGATTGCATTATATGAGTCTTCCAGATGTAATCGTATAATGGCTGCCATTGCATTTTCATATCGCTTTCTGTTTTGCTACAGATATGAGAGACAGAATGATAGAAATCCATAGAAAAAAATGTAATTTTGTAGCAAATAATGTACTCTTTCAAATCTAAGCTATATTGAAAAGGTATCATTGATTTACTAACAACTGTTCTAAAAGTCTCATTACAAATGTACACATCCATTATTTTAAAAATATACTAACTGTAAAAATGTGAAAATAGGTATGGCTTATAATTATGGAAGTAGAATAGATTTTTCTACTTTTTTTCTTCATGTATCAACTTATTTTACCAGATATGTTATTAACTTATACTGATTCATAAATATGTGAATGCCACACATTTATACTCTAACAACACTTTATTATTCTGGGTGGTCAGTCATACAAAAATTTAGAGAGTAAGAGTTCTAAAATGGAAAAATCATTGTGCTCTCCCTCTGTCCAAACTTGTTCTTGGAATTACCCTGCTTTGAGAACTGTAATAAGGCTAAGGTTCACGAGTCTTCTCTCCGCTCGTCTCCTCAGAAACTTACCCAGATCAGTATTTCCCTGTCTCTCACGGAATAAAACGTGGGGATGTGGTCAGTTTTTCTGAGACACATTGCCAGAACTTTAAGGTTATATCAATAATGGAGTGAATACAAGAATGAACCATCCTTTCTATTAAAATGGGAGGAAAAGAGACCCAGTTTCATTTGGAGATTTGCTTTGAACATTTTCTCTGTGTTCTGTAGTGACCTGACATTGCTTCTACCACCACACCCAATCCCACAAGGATTTAAATTGGCATGCTTGATAATATTGTTTTAAATTTAGTAGGGAAGGCCTCCCACCACTAACTGTGTCTATACAGTGTTATTGAACTCTTGGGGAATTTTTCCTCCAAAGAAAGCATGGAGTTCCTCTCTGAAATATTTATTTCTCTAGGTTTCTAAATGTGTCTGAAATAAAAAAGAGAATGAGAATGAGAGAATAAAACAGGAGAGAGATGGAGAGGATAGGGAGGGAAAAAGTTTCCTGGCAAACGATTTTTATTTTTGTCATTTGTTTAGCGACTCTATTATTATCTATCAAAGGTCCAAAAAAAGTTGTTTTAAGTTTTAAATTTTCCATTTAAATTTCACATATGTTTTCTCATTGCATAGAGGAAAAAATCTTCTTTTTGAATTTTTGCATATTTGCATCAGCTGAGAACTTGACCTTGAGAAGTGATATTTAAAAGATGCTTAACAGATAATCTCAGCAGTGTGAATAAAAAAATTAAAAAATCTATTGATCATTTCCCATATCTTTGGAAATAAGCTTCTTTCAAATTACCCAATAGAAAGGAAGTAAAAGACTAGCTATTTTTTGTCTATTAAATATCTTTAAACCTAAAACTTACCTTTTCTCTTCAACTTTTAGGTTTCATCTGAACTCAAGGCTGCAATAATAACATATCATTTTGAGTCATGCCAACTTTTTTGTTCTGGTTATAATTTTACAGTAGTCAACCAAATTAAATTATAAAATATTCAGAATATCTGGACCATCTTAAGATGAGATCCTTCCCCCACCCTGGCCTACCATTGAGATGTATGCCACGTTACCTCCAAGATTACTAAAGGAATCTAATCTGCATTTCTTTCAACTTATTCCAGTGTAAAACTTACTGTTGAATACTTTTAGGGGCTATATAACAACATTTGGTTTTATTCTTATCATATCCTTCAAATAATCTCAAATGGCCCACATGCTTTTTATGCATCCTACAGAGATGATCACCACAGAGTGGATATTAGCTGATAAATACTGATGTCAAGAAGATCAATCAAAATGAAGAGCCAAGTCAAGATCCCTGTTCCTTTCCTGCCATCACTTCCAAAGTAGTCCTTTTTCATGCATCCAGGTAATTCTTGGGCTCTCAATCTAAGATTAAAAACATCTGCTATAGGAATTGTCAAACAGTCTTGGAACACTTAGTTGAATTCACAGGAACTCCATCTGGGACTGGGGATACTTAACTTCTTTCATATCTTTAATTGTTTCTAGCACCTCCATAGATCAAAGTTCTCTCCATAATCCTTTCTTTCCATCATGGCACATTTACCCATTTTATATCAAAATGTATAATCTTTACCATCTGGTTTCATGGGGGAATATAAATCTTTATCAAAGTAGATTAACTTTAACTTTTTTTCAGCTGTGTGTGCCTGCATTTCTTTTTTTAAAGAACATCATCTCCTCTTCCATAGTAGGCCTTAAATTTAGAAACAAGATATCTGGACTTTTCTAATGATGGAGTATTTTTACATCTTGCCTTGTGCTTTAATAGACAAGTTCAAAAGAAGTCACTGTTTTGTTATCTTTCGTCTTCTGTGTTGGAATAATATACATTGTTCTTACAACACACATCACACAATAATAATGTTGCACATTTGAAAATCTATGTCCTGTCACAAAATCATAAACATCTAAAAGATATCATTGAGCTTTAAAAATGTTTAGTACTATACTTGAGCCAGTGACTGGTTCATAGTATGTACTCAATAAATTATCATATTGACAATAATAAATTATTAATGTATTATGTACTCAATAGCTATTATGTTAAAATTAAGATTTTCATGATAGAATAAAAATTGTAAATCAGATAAATCTAGCAAAGTCTTAGATAATAGATATCTAAATTAATATGATATACGAAAATATTACATAATAATCCTATTTTCATGCTCTGTTACTATTATACTCTATGTAAGAAACAGAGTTAATCTGATGTACATTTTTAAGAAAATATAAAGAGTATAATAGTAACGGAGCATGAAAATAGGAAAGTGATTTAAAGAAGCATATAACCACTAGAGTGATATGTTCATTTGTATGAATTAGATTATTATGCCAAATGGACTATGGCAGAGGATTATGGGTATTTTGGTGGAGAGTGTAGCAACATACATCTGAAGAGGTGTGAACCTACATCCCTAAATCATATGCAACTTTTTTAAACCAATATTACCTCAATTAAAGCAATACAATTTAAAAACAAAGGTTTTAGAAATGTGGCAGACTTAATTTTTTTTGGATAATTACCCAGTTCTCTAATGCTAGTGTTAAACACTTCAGCCATGTTCATTTTACAAAGGATTAAATAAATGTCTCTTTCTAAGACAAAGATTATCTTCCAAGGAGCACACTATAAATTCTAAATGCATCTAATCTTCTTCTATTATGACATATTCTATTAGGAACTATGAAAAATGCGCTAATTTTAAGGCATAGCTTTGAAATGATAACATTTCTTATAATGGCATCTATCTATCCTATTGAACTTCAAACAACGTAGTATTGTAGGAGCAAATGTCAAGGCCATGCCAAAGAAAAGAGAAGATATATCTAATCATAAGGTCATGTAAATACACAAAATTTTATTGAAATTATAGTTCCAGAGCTTTGGTATTTTGTAATAACATTATACTTAGATTGATAACATAAAGTGAGACAGTTATATTTAGATATTAGATTTATAAATGCATAGTAGTTAAAATAGAAAAATAATTTTTAATTATTTAGTATGCTATGTTTTCATTTCCTAAATTAGTTGTAACTGTACAATGTGCCTGGTAAAGAAGATACAGCCTTGCATTAGGAAAGTAATTTTTAAGTTCCTTTAAACATGAAATTCTATAGCCCAAGACAGGAAACATTTACATGTTAGTCACATTATTCTAGTGATATACCACATAAACAAAATGTTGTCATCCCAACCCTCACCCATAAAAGCTGAGTGGGGGTCCTAGAATTCACCCTCTTGAGATTGTAATGAAGCACCCCAAAACCTCCTCTCTGGTGATGGTCAGGGAAAGCCAAGTAGTGAGTTGGTACTTTCATCCCTGCTAGACAGTAATAGGCCCTTATTTGAGGCCACAGAGAAGTAGAGACCAAGCAGGGAGCCTGGACTTCCACTCCAATAGAGAACTAATAAGGTACCCGTACCCCCATTCCCACCCACTGGATGATGCCAGAGGAGTACTACAGGAAAGGTAGGATGTCTACAGAAGTTTGGCCTACTCCACTACAATGAAGGGCTTCCTTTTTTTAAAAGATTGTTTTTTATTTATACATATAAGAACTGGGGTACAGGCCAGAGGTGTGGGAGGTGAGAGCATTCACTAGAGACAGAGTGGGGAACAGAATAGGCAGATTGACTGAAATACACTGCTGAGGGGAGCAGCGGGTGAATCAGGAGAGGTCTGCTGCGCCATGTGGGTCACCTCCCTGGCCACAGAGGATGCAACTCATGCTGCAGTGGCTGCAGATAGCTTTATTTATTTTTTTAAAGATTTATTTATTTATTTATGCATATAGAACTGGAGTACAGGCCAGCAGTGTCAGGAGTGAGAGGATTCACCAGAGATAGAGTTGGGAGCAGAACAGGCAGATCTACTGAAATACACTGCTGAGGGGAGCAGCAGGCAAGTTAGGAGAGGTCTGCTGCACCATGTGGGTTGCTTCCTGGCTGGCCTGGGGTAGAACTCATGGTACAGTGGCTGCAAACAGCTTCAGGTTGTGTTTGAACTCTTTGCACCACCAGGGAGGCCCATAAATGGAAGGGCTTCCCTTTTTGAGTTAATGGAGGACATTTGTGAAGTGAGGCTCCTACTACCACCTAACAATAAAGATGTAGCATTCCCACTTCTCTGCCACCACAGTGTCAGAGAAAGCTAACTAAAACAAAAGTCTTGGTCATATGGTAGTGCCATTTTTAAAAAAATGAGGAACCTCCAGACAGCTTTCCATAGTGGTTGGACCAGTTTGTACCCCCACCAGCAATGTAGGAGAATTCCTTTTTCATCACATCCTCGCCAACATTTGTTGTGGCTTGTTTTTTTGATATGTGCCATTCTTACTGGTGTAAGGTGGTATCTCAGTGTGGTTTTGATTTGCATTTCCCTGATGATAAGGGATATTGAACATTTTTTCATATGCCTGTTGGCCATTTGCATTTCCTCTTTGGAGAAATGTCTTTTAAGTTCTTCTGCCCATATGACCCCGCAATTCCACTCCTAGGGATCTACCCAGAGGACACAAAAACATAAAAACATTGATTCAAAAGAACACCTGTATCCCTATGTTTATTGCAGCACTATTTACAATAGGTAAAACCTGGAAACAAATCAAATGCCCAAAAATAGATGACTGGATCAAGGAGATATGGTATATATACAAAATGGAATATTATTCAGCAATCAAAAAAGATAAACTCATGCCATTTGCAGCAACATGGCTAGAGCTAGAAGGAATTATGCTCAGTGATATAAGCCAGAAAGAAAAAGAAAAACATTGGAGTTTCACTTATAGCAGAAATATAAGGGAATCAGACATCAGTGTAAAAAAATAATAACAGTACAAAACACAACAAAGCAAAAACAGACAATTATAAATCAGAGACATACTGCAGGGGAGGAGGAGGGAGAGGGAGCAGAGGGAGGGAGGAGCACAAGGGACTGAGGTGATGGTGCACCGGTACATAAGTGAGGGAAACTCTATGGGGACTACACCTGAGCGGGTGGAGGGAAGCAAATACTATTTAAAAATGAACAATGATGTAAAAAAATAAATTAATTAATTAAATTAAATAAATATTTTATAACAAAAAATAAGTAAATAAAACAGAAGGCTTTCTGTTTTATAAGAACATAATACCAATATGGCAGAATGGAAGGGGCAGAGGAATGAATATCTAAAATTGAAATTTCCAATCTGAACAACAGAGATTAAATAAAAACAAATATAGGAAAAGAGCCTCAGCATACTGAGGGATTATAGATTGTAACAAATAATCTAATATTCATGTCATTGAAGCATTAAGAGATGAGGAAAAGAGATAGCGCTGAAAAATTACTCAAAGAAAATATGGTTGAGGGTCTCCCCAGTGGAGCAGCGTGTTGAGCACAGTGTTGTGAAGCTGTCCACAGCCTCTGCAGCAAGGGTTTGATTCCCAGCCGACCCGGGAGATACCCACAGGAAAGGTGGCAGACCTCTCCTGTCTCGCCCGCTGCTCCTCTCAGCAACGTTTTCGGTCCATCTGCCTGTTGTGCTTCCCGCTCTGTCTCTGGTGAATTCTCTCACCCTCCCACGCCTCTGGCCTGTATCCCCATTCTTGTATAAATAAATAAGTCTTTAAAAAAAAGAAAGAAAGAAAATATAGCTGAAAACTGTCGCTTCACAGGGTGGCAGTGTTGGAAGCAATCCACGGAAAACTTCTCAAAATTTGGTAAGAGACATTAATTTACAGACTTAGGACACTAATGAGCCCCAAAAGAAGTCAATGCCAAAGTGCATTAATGTTAAATTACTGAAAATGAAAGACAAATCTTGAAGCAGTCAAAGGAATACAGCACCTCATCTATTGGATAAAATAATTAGGATGACAGAAAATTTATCAGAATACATGGAGATTAGAAGGAAATAGCACAGTATTTTTCAGGTGCCATAAGGAAAGTATTGTCAACTCAATGCCATAGTTAGTGAATATATCTCTCAAGAAAGGAACAAAAATGAAGAAAATTTGTTCTGGTCTGTAGACATTCCTTAAAAGAATGACTAAGAAAATTTCTCTCAACAGAAATAATATAAGAAGGAACCACAGAGTATCAGGGAAGCAGGAAGAACAAGTAAAAATATAGGTAAATACAGTAGACTTTTATTCCCCTCTTAAATTTCAAAATTATACTTGATGAGAGAAAAATTATTAAACTGTTGAATGTGGTTCTAAATATATGTAGCAGAACTATTTAAGACCATTATGTGATAAGTGAGTGAGAGTAATGAGAAGTAATTGAAGCTAAGGTTTCTATACTTCACTTGAACTGGTAAAATGAGGTCATCAATGAACTTTGACGTTACATATATTATGTAATACTTAGAGTCGTATAACAACTAAAAAAAATCTATACAAAGAGAGGCATGCAAAATATTACAGATAAAATAGAATTCTATAAAATGTTCAAATAACTGGCAGGAGGGCATGAAAAAGAAAACAATAAAAGTGAAAAGTAAAATAAACAATAATTAAACAACAAAGCCCTAGCATATCAATTTACACTAAATGTAAAACAAAAACCCTAAATATACTAATTGAAAAATGGAGATTGGCAGATTTAATTTAAAAACATGACCGAACTATTCACTGTTGACAATAAAGTCACTCAAATATAATGATATGGACAAGCAGGAAGTAAAAGGATGGAAAATATATATCATGGAAATATTAATCAAAGGAAAACTAGAATAGCTATATTAACATCAGACAGACTTCAGAGGAAAAAATCATAAGAGACAGGAAGAGACATTATATAATTATGAAAGATTCAATTCACAAAGACATCGCAATCTTGAATATATGTATACGCTCAAAAATAGCATTGTAAAATGCGGTAGGAAAAAACTCACAGAACTTAAAAAGAGACAAATTCACAGTCATCAAGGATATAGTGCTTGACAAGTTCTTAGACTTGGCACAAAAAGCAACATGCATAAAAGGGAAAGCTGATCAAGTGGAGTGGATTTCATCAAAATTAAAAATATTTCTTCTGCAAATGACACTGTTGAAAACATGAACATGTAAGCTCTAGGTTGTTAGTCCAGCATGGCTGGTTTCTGGAGAAGACTGTCTTCCTAGGTTGCTGACAGTTGCCTTCTTGCTGATCCTACATGGAAGGGGTGTGTGTGTGTGTGTGTGTGTGTGTGTGTGTGTGTGTGTAGTGAGAGAGAGGTGTGTGTGTGTGTGTGTAGTGAGAGAGAGAGAGAGAGAGAATGCTTCCTCTTCTAAGTTTACTAACCCCATCATGAGGACCCCCACCCCTGTGATCTCATCGAACCCTGACCTCCCAAAGGCCCCATCTCCAAATTTTGCCATCACATCAGGGGTTAGGACTTCAACATGAAGGAGGGCATAAACATTCATTATACAACAAAAGAAGAATGCTATAAATCCTAAAATTAGAAAATACATATTTACATACTTACTAACTCATATAATTTCACAGTAAGCTCCAGGATCTTTAAGTAGACATGATTGTTTTGGAGTTTCACTGGAGTTGGAAATGAGTTTAAAAGAGTTGCAGTAAGCGCTCTGGTCTTTTCTGTGAGGGTAATCAACAACATTGTTTGATTATGTTTGTGTGGATAAATATGTCTGTTTATGCCTAATGTTAGACCTCCTCAAATGAATGTCCTCTATGTAAATAGGCCTGAAACTCATACTGCTCAAAACTGTGTGTTGGTTTAGATTATTCTACTTTGTTCTGTTTATAAGCTATTAAAACATACAGATCTGCATTTCCAGCCACACATCAGATCAATTGCCAATGAAGTCGTCTAGGGATCTGGGCTCTGGATAAAATATTAGATAAGACATTGAGGAAAAATGCATTCACCTTCATACTTATGCAACCATGATTGCTATTATTCAGAGTAAATTCTCTTCTATTTTTTTTGTTTGTTTTAAGAAAGTAACTTAAGAAAATAACTGTGGCATCATGCCAGCTGCACATTGGATACAGATGGGTATTCCCAAGTTATAGTTTGTACTATAACTATAAAACTTGGACTTATAGTCCAAGTGTTATAGTTTGTACTATAACTACAAAACTGCAGACGATCCATTTCTAAAAATTTAAAGGGAATAATCTATTTAAAGAATTTGGGTTTGAAAAAACTCTGTAGCCAGCATAGTTGAAAATGAACTTTTGCTGCCTGGTGTTTTACAGATTATGTGTATAACATGTGACATCTCTACTAGTAATATGACTTACCTTATTCATATCTCTGTGACTATGACTTCACTTTGGACATTGTTTTCTTTCAGTATTTTGTTGGTGGAGGATTCAACCTGTGTGAATCAGTCTTTAAAACTAAACTATGAGATTTCTGAAGCAGCAAGAAGACTTATTTTCACTGGATCACCAGTGTTTAGCACAATCATATTAAATATAAAAAGATGCTAAATTTTCCTGAATATTATATGGTAGATCTTGTCATGAGTATTTAATATTAAATGTATTCATTACCACAAGTTTGTAAGGGCAGAATTTATATACCTGCTTTATAGACATCTGCTAAGTCCTGTGCTTTTCATTACACATTTCCTCACATGGTTAGTACATATAAGGTGTTCAATATATGTTGAGTAGACAAATGCCATATAAAATTAACCATAGCTGGGGCCTCGGTAGTGTGCAAGGGGTCAAGCATCAGCACTATGCACTATGAAGCAATCCACAGTCACTGCAGCACAAGTTCAATCACCAGCCAGGGAGCTGACCCACATGGCGCAGCAGACCCCTCCTCTCTCACCCACTGCTCCCCTCAGCAGTTTATTTCAGTTAGTCTGCCTGTTCTGTTCCTCACTCTGTCACTGGTGAATCCTCTCACCCCTCCAGCACCTCTGGCCTGTACCTCAGTTCTTATATGCATAAATAAGTAAGCCTTAAAAAAAAAATTAACCATGTCTATGAAATGTTACCTTTCAACAAATTTCGTCTAACTATAAAACTCAGAAAAAATGACTGGTATATTTTAAATGGTTTTGTCCATCCTTATCTTGTTTTTATGGAGATTATAATTTTCTACCTTCTGTTACACATAAATTGGTTATCATTATCAATGTAGTCATCTGTGACAACAATAGAAAATTTTTATAACAATTTCTTGTGGTACCTCATTACAATACAGATTGTCTTCCTTTCCTCCATATCATTTCTTAGAACACCCCTGTCATTTTCAAATTTTGGAATACATATAGTTTGGGAATCATAGTTATCAGTCTACTATTCTAACTCAAAATTTCCTGATTCATAATTGTCTGATTCATAATTCATAATTCAAAATTGCCTGATTCACCCCCTCTTCCTTCCTTTTATCTTTCTTATTCTCTTCCTTCTTCCCTTTTTTTTTTTAAATTATATCCTTTTCAATTGAGTTAATGGTGGTTTACAATACTGTATATGATTTAGGGGTGAAAGTGCACACCTCTTCACATGTATGTTACCACAGCACAAGATTCCTAGGATCTGTTTCAGTTTAGAGTTTTCTGTTCCTTTGTTCTGTTTCTTTATATGCCATATGGAATCAACTGGATTTATCTTTCTCCTTTTGACTTACTTTGATTAGCATAATATCCTTCAGCTCCATCCATTTTGATACAAATGGTAAGATTTTGCTATTGATTTATTTATTGTTGCATAATATTCCATTCTGTATATATACCATGTCTTCTTAACCCACTCATTTGTTCTGGTACTTAGGTTGTTTCCAATAACTTGTTGTAAAGGCAGGACAGGACACCGTATAGGTTTTCTGATCCCATGCAGGCTGGGTAAAGGAGGAGTCAGAGTCCTCAGTGGCTTTTTGCAGGTTTTTATTGGGATTACCAAGTACACAGCAGGCAGGGGTGCTGGGGAGCCGGCAGGCTGGCAGGCCTCCCAGCCCCCAGCAGGTCTTCGCTCTGGGCTCTCCGGCCTTCTCTCTCAGCTTCTTCTCTTTTGGCTTCTACTGGCATCCCGATAATGCCGCCCTTAAAAGCCCAGTCTCAGCCCAGGTGAATCCCATCTACCTATGCCCACACCCTATTCCAGGTGCCCGCCATCAGGCATGCATTCAGGACCGCAAGGATCCATCATCCATCCTGATGGCAGGAGGGCAGAAAAGCCTGACACTTTCCCCTACCCAACACTTGTCCATTGTAAACAGCACTGCAGGGAACAAAGGGACACATCTATCCCTTCAAATTAGTGTTTTTTCACTCTTCAATAGATACCTAGAGTGAGATGATTGGATCAAATGGTAGATCTACTTTTAATATTTGGAGCAGCCTCTGTAAAGGGCTGAACCAGTCTACATTCCCACCAACACTGTTTGGGGTTCCTTTGCCTTTTTGTCCTAGCGAACACTTGTTTCTGATCTTTTTGTTATGGGGGATTCTCATAGTTGTGAGGTGGTATCTTGTTGAGGTTTGGATTTACACTTACATGATGATAAGTGATGATGAGCAATTTTTTTTCATGTGTCTATTGACCATTTGTATGTTCTGCCCATTTTTTGAAATGGGTTATTTGTTTTCATATTGTTGAGGTACACGAGTTCTTTGTAGATCACTGGATATTAAGTAGATCCTTGTCAGGTGGATGATATAAAAATATGTTCTCCCATTCAGTAAGGTGTCCTTTCAAATTCTTGCAAAAATTAAGGGGGAATGCTCACAAACACATTTATTACTCTGATATCCAAAAACAGGTATCACAAAAAAGGAAAACTATAGACCAATATGGCTGATAAATATAGAAACACAAAATCTTAGCAAAGCAATTTTTTCCTCTAACTTTACTACAATACGGCCATAGTAATAGCTTTCTGACCCCAATTTTCCACTATGTAAGATCTTCCCTGTCATAACTTCATTTCACAGGTATTTTAACATGGATACTTATTTTTTATTTCAGATTGCAGAATTTAAAAAAGTGCCTAGAACTTGATAATGAGGTTCAACTAATCCCATTTGACTCTTCTACAAACTTTGTTTTCACATGTTAATAGCTCAAGATTAAGTCTGAAGTTTCATGGTAATGAGGATTTGAACTTGTGGGTATTTTTCTTTTCATTTTGGAATTAGCTCATAGATGCTTATCTAATGAAAATACTAACTTAGATAAAACAGAAATCAACTAGCAGAATCATATATCTCATGTTTATAAATTATTTGGTTCCTCCTTTAGCAGTTTATTACCCTTAACTACTATTAAACTGTTCTGAAGCCTTTTAATCATTATTTCTACTATTTTCTCTTATGATACTATTCAAATTCATCCCTATTCTTATTTATTATTAAATAAATTGTTTCTTTGCTTACAGAATTACTCAAGTGTAGGGTGAGGAAAAAATGTCAGGCTTTTCTGCCCTCCCGCCATCAGGATAGATGATGGATCCTTGCGGTCCTCAATGCATGCCTGATGGCGGGCACCTGGAATAGGGTGTGGGCCTAGGTAGGTGGGATTCACCTGGGCTAAGACTGGGCTTTTAAGGGTGGCATCATGGGAACAACAGCAGCAGAAGCCGTGATAGAAGCAGAGAACGCCAGAGAGCCCCGAGAGAGTGAAGACTTGCTGGGGGCTGGGAGGCCTGCCAGCCTCCCGGCCCCCCAGCACCCCTACCTGCTGTGTACCTGGTAAACCTCAATAAAAGACCTGCAAAAAACCACTGAGGACTTGACTCCTCCTTTACCCAGTCTGCTGGATCATAGAAAACCTGAACCATGTCTGTTTCTGCCCCTACATCAAGTCTACAACCTGAGACAGAATTTCTTTCAAGGGGAATCAGATTTATCTCAATGAGTCATGTTTCATCTCTATTGCCAAGTGCATATTATCTTTTATTCAATATGATATGCTGAACCCAGAAACTTTCCTGAGTGCCAAAATCTCATTTCTCCTCTTTCCAAATTCGTTCTCCAGAGATCCAAGGATTTCTGTTCACTCACCTCAGCCCTGATCCACATATCCGCTATTTCCATTCCAGTCATTTATGCAAGATGCCAATCACCCTGCCCTTGGCTCTGAGCTTTTGAGTTTGTACAGCCAAATATCCAGAAACTGGGTTCACTCCACCTAACACTTTTGGACTTCGATATTGGCATTTTTTCATGCAGATTTCCAGAAATGAAAGGTTGCTTTACCAAATCCCCACACCACCTAGCTCCATCTATTTATTTACATTTTATATTTTCCAAACTTCAACATAGCAGCCAACTGAAGAGGAGGTAGGAGAAGAACTTGGGGGGTCATTGGGTATCACAATGAATGCTTGCTCTGATTGCTGGCCAGGGCCCTCTTTTACTGGAAGTTTTTGTGAATAGCTTTTACAATTTTGTGTTTCCCTTCCAAGCCAAGTCAACAAGAGTTTTTCTTTTGAATTTCAGTCAAAATGATGATAGAATGATGACAGATTGGCATGATGCAACGTTTACCAAGTTAACAGAAAGAAGCTAAGAGACTTTGGAGAAAATATCTAGGAATAGCTAGAGATCATTTCCTTTGAGAAATCTGGGTGATTCAATTGAATGACTGGAAACCATTAAAGGTAGCCTGTTGGCTTCCACAATAACATCTTATTTCTTCACAAAATTTGGATGAAAAAGTCTTTGGAATTAACAAATTATTATGTTTTATTACCTTACATTGATGATGTTTATTTTAAGATACACAGGGAGTAGTCAATTTGACCAAGAGGGTGAAAAATTATCATTTTATCATACACTATTTGCTGCTTATATTAATTTTTTTAAAAAGCATTTACTTTCTTGAACACATCCTCTAATGTTTATTATTAATTAAAACTGTTCTCCTCCACCTAGAGGGTACTTTTGTTGTCATTTCTTTAATAGGTATTTAAGTCATCTCAGATGCCAAATGAGAACACCCTCATGACATCCTCCACACAAGTTAATTAACCAGAATTACAACACAGGAACTCCTAGTGGCACACACGAGTTTCTAATCTGCATTTGGAATGAAATTCACTCTGCCTTGTTCATTTGTGAGAACAGAAAGATAAAGCTAGGCCATATCATGATAGTTTCCTTGGGGGTGCGTCTTGGTGAAGTTGCCACAGTAGCCTAATACTTGGCTCTCAGTTTTATGTGTCCAAGATTCCAATACACTAGTTCTACAGGGAGGCCTTAAGAAATTTGTGAATCTGTGTATCAAAATGCATTTATAAGTGCAACTATAGAGCAATATATATCTCAGAGTTATTTATTTATAATAATTTTAGGATACTTGTATTCAGTATTCAAAAAGATCATTTCTACTGTACAGGATACTCCACCTCCAATATCAAAGCATGTAGAAATCAAATTAGTAAGCAGAGATTATTTGGGGGAGTATGAAATGATAAGGAAGAACTGAAGTTGGACTGAAGTCTTCTGTCTGAGGCACTTTGAACACTGTCGTTCTATATATTTTTTTCTAAGGACTAGAATATGTTATTTGAATTTTTCATATACAGTCAATCTTTCTCACTTGTTCTTTGTTTCACTCTCCCCTTTTCATCCTAAAATTGTTCTGGTAACCACTAACACATTTTCTGGTAAGCTGTCTTTGTTTCACATCCCATAACTACTTTTCATTTTCATTGCAATAGCAGCTTTCTTCATTTCAACATATTTTCATACCATGTTACAATTCACAAGGTATAGATTTTTCTCAAAATTGTCCAGCAGAGTTACTATTCTTATTTTTTAAAATGAGCCTATGAATTTTTTAAAATTGATCATATCAATATGGGCCTCCCCGGTGGCGCAGCAGTTGAGCGCTGGGTTGCGAAGCTGCCCCGCAGCCTCTGCAGCGCCGGTTCGATCCCCGGCTGCTCCCCGGCCACCAGTGGAGGGTCCCGCATGGCGCGCAGACCTCTCCTGCCGCCCGCTGCTCCCCTCAGCAGTGTACTTCGGTCCTTCTGCCTGCTCTGCTCCCTGCTCTGGCTCTGGTGAATTCTCTCACCCTCCCGCGCTTCTGACTGTACCCAGTGCTTGTATAAATAAATAAAATAAATAAAAATAAAATAAAATAAAATCGATCCTATCAATAAAAAATAATTCAAATACTTTTCTTGCCTTGAATAATTTTGGAGAAGGAATGTCATCCATCAATGGTATATTCATTTTACCTATCTTCTCTCGCAGCTGTAGACAATTATTTTGAGACTCCATCTCTCTTTTAGAATTTTAAGCCTTATAGAACTCCTTATATATCTCCTGACATACCTTCCCAAATGATTCTTTTACAAGAGTCACTGAAATTAGAGGGGCCATGTGGTGTGAAATGTTGTAGGGTAAATGATTTTCAGGCTTTTCTGCCCTCCCACCATGAGGATTGCATGCCGGATAGCAGGCACCTGCACTGGTTACATTATATTTTCAGTTGTGTTGTTTACTTCTGTGGGCCATGGCTGCAGTATTTATATATTCACCAAGAGAAGCAGAGGCAGGCGAGCGACCAGGAGAGAGAGAAAGAGGCAAGAAGAGAGAGAAGGCCAGAGAGCCCAGCAGAGAGGGAAGATTTGCCCTGGGCCAGAAGGCCCTGCCGGCCTCCTCCCCTCTCCCCCACACCCCTGCCTGCCGTGTACCTGGTTGCTGCACCACATGTAAAAGCTCAATAAAAGCCTGAAAAAGCCACCGAGGGCCCAAGGACTCTCCTTTACCCCATCTGCTCAGGATCTTAGAGAACCAGCTCTGTGCCATCCCGCCTCTACAAATTGGCATAAGTTGGCAGGGCAGGATCATTCGAAGCAGATGGGTATGGAGCCTCCAAAGACCTCAGGAGGGACTGAGGAGTAGCACAGACTATGTTTGCCTGTGACAACGCTGGACGTGCCATGGCAGCACAGGAGGGGACCAGAGTCCAGGAGCTGCGGGAAGAGCTAAAGACACTGCAGGAGCACAGGAGGTGGACAGGGCCTGGGAGCTGCGGGACAAGAACTCGAGTGGAGGAGAAGGCCCGCAAGGACCAGCCCGCGACCCCTGCGGCAGCAGAATCATCAGGGAAGACAGGACCACGATTCAGAGCTCGCCAGTGCTGGCACAAGGAACAATGGATGGACTTGGACTGACAATCCCGCCAGAAGGTGGAGGAACTTTGGCAGGGTAATGTTATGTTTTGGGGACCCTGGGGGAGGATGGTATTGACTGTACACCCCAGGAGATGGGAATCTGGGGGTGGCCAGTGGGCCTCAGTGTTTAAAAGCAGCCTGTGTCCTGCCCGGCAATCCTAGGGCCACAGCCCGGAGAGGAAGTGGCCAGAATAGAGGAAGGGGCAGGCATGAGAAGAGCTCAAGAGGCTGAGGGAGGAAGCCCTCGCCAAGTTCTCTGCAGCCAGGTGGAGGAGATGTATCAAAAAGCCAACTTAGAAAGGCAAAAGCTGGTGTGAGATTGGAAGGTCTGAGCGGCTGTTAAGAAGCTGAAGAATGCTAAAGAAGGCAGTGAGTCTCTTCAAATCACCTGTGGGTGATGCCCTGCTCACTGTTGAGTGAGGGTGAGGAGCTGAGGAACCCGTCCTTGGGGGACTGGTGAGGAACATGGCTTGGGGTGGAGCCCCAAGCCAAAGAGGGGGCCCAAGAGAGGCCGCATGTGGAGCTTGTATCCATGGATCCCCGACTCATGTGCTTGTGCCGTGGGTTGGCCTGAGTGCAGGGGTCTGCATGTCACATTGGTGGCTATGGAAGCTGAGTGTTGGAGCGACAGCAGACAGAAACCCTGAGGGTTGGCGATTGCCCCCAAAGAGTAGAGAATCCCCATCCCAGAGTGAGTGCATCCTGGGGGTGGAGGTGGTGTGTAGCTTGTGGTCGATACCACAGCCAGAGAATGCCAGGAAGCCTGACAGCCCCTGGCATGTGATGGCAGATGCCTGAGTGGTTCCCCTCCCTCGAATGAGCAGGGCCTTCGGCAGAGGAAGTGGTGGATCATCTGCTGGTGCCAATAATCGTCTGTAGGGTAAATAAGTTTTATCAGGCTTTTTGGCCCTCCCACCATCAGGATAGAAGATGGATCCTTGCAGTCCTGAATGCATGCCTGATGGCGGACACCTGGAGTAGAGTGTGGGCCTAGGTAGATGGGATTCACCTGGGCTAAGGCTGGGCTTATAAGGGCGGCATCACGGAGACGCCAGTGGAAGAAGAACCACAAGAGAAGCAGAGAGAACCAGAGGATGCCGGAGAGCCCAGAGTGAAGACTTGCTGGCAGGCCCAGCCTCCTGGTACCCCTTGCCTGTCGTGAACCCAGTAAATCCCAATAAAAGCCTGCAAAAGCCACTGAGGGCTCCAGGCCTCCTTGTTTACCCATCTGCCTGGATCCATAGAGAGAGAACCTGCTCTGTGTCCTCCTGCCATTACATCCTCTTTTGCCACTAGGTTGGTGCCCTGCCTGGACTTATTTGTGTTCTGTTGTATTGTATTTCATTATTCAGTTGTATTTTCTTTTGTGGGCCATGGCTGCAGTGTTTATATTTGCTAAGGGAAAACTGTATATAACTTATATGTAGACTGTATAGCAGAAAACCCTGAGGGGGTGGATTGTAGGGTAAGTGGTTTTCAGGCTTTTCTGCCCTCCCATCATTAGGATTGCATGCCTGATAGTGGGCCTGCATTTGTTACATTATATTTTCAGTTGTGTTGTTTACTTCTGTGGGCCATGGCTGCAGTATTGATATCTTGGCCAAGAGAAGCAGAGGCAGGACAGAGAACAGTAGAGAGAGAGAAGGCCAGAGATCCCAGCAAAGAGAGAAGATTTGCCTGGGGCTGGAAGGCCTACTGGCCTTCCATATACTACTCCTGCCTGCCATGTACCTGGTTGCTGCACTACATGTAAAAGCCCAATAAAAGCCTGAAAGAGCCACCAAAGGCCCCAGGACTCTCTTTTACCCCATCTGCATAGGATCTGAGAGAACCAGCTCTGTCCCTTCCTGGTACTACAACTGCATGGAAAACAAACTGGCTTTGACTTTAAGCTATAACCAACAATTACATGAAAGAAAAGAGAGCTTATAGGGACAATATGTGCAGTTCAGAAAAGGGGCTCTCTTGTAACACAGCTCCACTGTTACTTCATCTGTAGAAACATGGGTCAGTTCCCTCTCTTGGCTTTAGTTTTCTTGATTGTAAGATACAAGGGAAAAAAGTCACTCTCACCTTCTACTCCCTGCATCCCATGCCAGGTTGCCATAAGACTTCAAAGAAATGCTGAGCACAGTGACTGACAGGGATGGCCAATTTACTAACATCTGACACAGAGCGAGGCTGCAGAGATGGATTGTGTGCTCTCAACTCAAACTATGGCCTTTCTAAAGTCTGAGAAAACTCCCCAAACTCCCCTTCCCTACTTCATTTTGGGTAAAATTCCCCTAGGAGAGGAAGTTGCATGAGGTTTCTGCAGCAGGGACGTTCAAGTCATTATTCCCCCAGTGCGGTGGAGCCAGGCTCCTGGGCAGGCGTGCGCGTCACCGCAGCTTTTCTGCGAGCGCATGGGAAGTGCCACATCCCCGCTGCAGATGGCCGAGGGCTCCAGCAGCTTCCTTGACTTTCCAGGTTCAGTGCCCCTGATTTTCTATGTTAACTCTCTGATCTTCCCTCTTCAGCTCTTCCAACATCCATGTAAAGTCACATTCCTAAGTGAAACCTGTTATTCTTGGAGTAGTTAGTGACTGTTTTCCTGACTGATCCCAGGCTGATAAAGTCGGCTGTGGTCACATTCAGGAAGCTGCTGGAGTGTAGAACTCACATGGAAAGGGTCCCTGCTCCTGTCTTCCATTGACAGAATTTATTTATAGATTATTTGAATAATATTATTCTCTTTCACTAGACTGTGGCACCAAGTGCAGTGATTGGCACACCAGAGGAACTCCATAAACATTTCCTGAATGCCAGAAGGCCCATGTAAGTACTTTTTTTGTTTGACCTACCATTTACTCTTTCTTCGTCTCCCTCTACTGCATGAACAAGAACCAGAATCTTCTTAAAGACCCTTCTTTTGACTTCACCTTTGATTATGCCCTTATCATCCACTTCTGGGAAGAGAGAAATGATAGAGGCAAAGTCTGAATTGGGTTGGAAAAGAAAATAGGCACCTTCAGAAAGCAAGACAGGAGGAGTGCTCCTGAGTGGTCTGCAAGGACTCAGATACAAGAGAAATAAATAATATATATTTTTTAGTTCATAATCAAACATTCTGTTCTGCATATAGAACAAAACTCCTGTTAAGACCGTTTTTCACGTTCCCATTTTACTAGTCACTTCATCCTCAGGTTCTATGCAAACTTCTTTTTTTTATTTTTATTTTTTTTAAAGATTTATGCATACAAGCAACTGGGGTGTAAGCCAGAGGTACAGGGGGTAAGAGGATTCACCAGAGAGAGTGGGGAGCAGAACAGGCAGATGTACTGAAATACACTGCTGAGGGGAGCAGCAGGCAAGGCAGGAGAGGTCTGTTGCGCCATGTGGGTTGGCCCCCGGGGCGGCCTGGGGGATCGAACTTATGCTGTAGTGGCTGACAGCAGCCTCCCTGCCCCATGCTAACTTCTGACTCCATAGGTCATGTGCTTGCCAGGTAGCGTCAACCTATATAACACTAGTCCTGTTACTTTATTCATCTGTCATCTCAAAGCAGAGATCGTGTTTTACTTATCTTCACATTCCAGCGCCTCGCCAGTTGCTACCCCACAGTAGGTAATCAGTTAATTCCATTTTGAATGAATAAAATACTTGTACACAGAGTATATTCCAAAGCAGAATCTATTTGACACCCTTTTTAAAACACCAAGTGGCATATTTATTTAAAGAAATATTGGAAATGCTATCATTTAATAAGGAATTTGAATACTTTCTTGACATTTTGATTATATGAGGGAAGTACATATGAATATGTGTGTGCATAATTTTCATACTCCACTTTAAAATGCTTTCTAGGATGTAGACTAAAAAAATTTAGAAATATTATACTAATTAGTAATTCCTTGGTTTTTCTTCCTGTCTCTCTCCCTTCTTTCTGAATGCCAACTCATATACTGTAAGAGTTGGAAGGTAGTAAGATGTGCATGCTCTCAGTCTTTAAGACAGATGGTGAAATCTAGTGGAGAGCAGAGACAATCATACTAGCACCTATCTGTCATGCTTAGAGCTATTAGAGATAAGGAAATATGATTTTATCACCAAATGACCAGTAAAGGATCCTTAGGAATAGCAAGTTTGTGTCTTAGAGTAAAAATTGACTTTTTCAGTCTTTAAAATGTTGAAAAGTATTATAAAAATGTAATAATTTTTTATGTTGTTTGATATCCATTTTTAATTTCTAAAGTTATTTTTACAAAATTACACAATTTGATTACTAGATGATGTAAAAATTCATCTATAAAATTCATTATCACTGCCAACAATAATTTTCTCAAAGAATATTATGTTATTGCAAACTTTTCCTAAAGTAGCATTGTATTATCATTTTCTATCTTCAGAGTCATCACTTAAAGTCAATTATTCCAAACATATCTTCTTTAAAGAAAATATTGACAATGAAGACAATAATTAAAAAATAAATTGCCTGAATATATTTGCATATTTTGTTTTAGTCTATATTTATTCATACTTTAAAAATACCATATAATTAAGTATCCTTTTTTTAGTACTTAAGAAATTTTGTATTTTCTTACATAATCACTGTACATATAAAACAAGTAATTAAAAAATTAAATAATTCTATTTTAAACAAAAGTAAAAGAAATATATGGAAAAGGGTACCAATAGTAGCTGCTTTGGAATAAGACCATCTAATGTTTATAGTGTACACTCAATACCATGAACTCTGTTGAACTAGATATATTACATATGATATATATATATTTGTGTATAAATACAGCATTTATATGGGGTATATATGAATAATAGATTTTTTAGAGGAAAAAAAAATTATGCTTCAAGGTATTAAGTAGTTTTCCCAAGGTTATGTAGATAACAGGTGGTGCAGCCATTTTTAAAACCCAATGGTATCTAGCTGCAGAAGCAGCCCTCTTACGTAAAATAGAAAATAATGCTCAAAATGCTCTTGGCAGGAAAGGGAAGAGCACAAGGGACTATGGTGATGGTTCACGGGTGAATTGGTAGTGGAATTTTACAGGGACTACACCTGAGAGGAAAAAGCAAACATTGTACAAAAATGAACAGTGATGTAAATATATATATACACATATATATATGTGTATATATATGTATGTATATATACACATATATGATGTAAATATATATACATATATAATATATATACATACATATATATATTTAAAAAACAACACACTTGACAAAAAGGAAAATCAGACTATTACCACTGATAATATGTAGTGTGGACCAGAAGAAGCTGTGTGGAACAGGGTCTAGCAGAACCTAGTGATGGAAATGATGCATATAGGGGAACTGGAAATGAAATTTAAATATATTAGATATGATCTTAGCAGGTGAAGGCAAAGGGTCACAACATCAAAGGTGAAAAAAGGCATCAATAAATATTTAACTGAAAACACATATGCTACTAAAGATGATAGTCTTCAACAAGTCAGATCTCAGTTTCCAAAGCTTAAATACAGAAATAATCTTTTATCCACTTTAAGATGTTTACCCTACCAATGTCTAAAAAGTGGGAGCAGTAAATTTAGAAATATACAGTTTATGAACAAGATTGCTTCCAGATAGAGAGACTCTATTTCAGCCACAAGGACTGAGAATCTGAAAAAATAATTCATTGAGAAAAACTGAAGTTTTCTTATCAAAGAAAAGGAGACTGGTCAGGAAAAAAACGAAAGCAGATACTTCATGGAGCATTTGAAGTATCTGTGTGGCCTCTGTCAGCATATCTAGCTGGCATTTTGAGTCTATGTGAGTTCCTCAGGGCCTTCACTTCACTGCTTTTTTCTTTCTACCCTGGACTGATGCATGACTGGTCACCAGTCACTATAGCCTCTTCCAGTTTTATAAGAGTTGAGATGTTATGGTGGAAAAGTATCAAACTGAGTATCCTGAGTTCCAGGCAGGATTATATGAATTTTTTAATTTGGTTACAGTCCATCAAACCTCAACTGAGTTAATTAAATCAAAGGACAGGGGTAACTAAGAACTTACTCAGCTCTAAAATTCAACAGAATTTCATTGATCCTCACCCCTTAAACTGTAAAATCCCTTTCCTACTGCACCCCATCAGATCATTCCAATTAGTCTTTGTCAAATCAGGTTTGACAAGCTTAGGATAGTTATTTCCTCGAACATTTACATGTCATCTCAGTCCTGAATTATTTATAAAATGCTATGAACATTGCATATTGTGGCAAATATATAGGAAAGGCTCACGATATTGTCTGAGTGACTAATGGCTTCACTGTGTCTTACAATGATGGAAAAAGTAATCTGTCTCTAAGAATTGTTTTTGTCATTAGAAATGTACTAGTACAGTCTAATTTTACATAGGAGTAAACTAGAATGAGGGACATTAAGACATTTCTCTAGGGCATACCTCATGTTGTGTGATCCTATGTCTATACTAGCTATATCACATAACTATTTTCTATAAAAAGTATGTTTGAAATTAACAGCCCAGCAAATTTGATACTCCCTCCAAATGCCCATTTATTCAGTTACCAGGTGTTTTTATTTTTTTTTAAGGGAGTTTTCAAAAATTGTTTATTATATACAAGATATTTATTTTCTTTTATATTTAAATTTTATTTTTATATTCCCCATACAATTACACCCCCTTATTTTGACCCCAAGCCCTCCTTTCCCTGCCCGGGGAGCGGGGAAAGGAGTTACCATGTGTTTTGTACCCACTGTGTACGCATCAGACCCTGCACTTGGCACGGGCAGCATAAAGAAAAACAACTCAAGGGTTCCTCTAAGTCAGCATATGAGATGGTGGGGGAGTGCATGTGGGCAACAAAAAGGGCATGAATAATACATAGTGTGAGGAGTAAAATGATGAGCTGTGATATAATGTAACAGGGGAAGCCATGGGCAGAGAAGGTTTTCTGGAGGTAATGGTGACTAAGCTACATCTTGAAGGTTAATAGAAATCATCCAGACACAGAAGGAAAGAATAAACACTTTAGGCAAAGGAAGCTTCATAGACAAAAGTAAAAAGAAGATATCTCATACCTTTGAAGAATGGCAAATGACCCAGCTTGGCTGGGACCAGGGGCAAAAGTAGACTGTACATGAGAATTTTTTTTTTTGTAAAATAGTTAAATAGATTTATACTATTCTTAAAAGAGACCTGCAATTAATCACGAGGTGAAAATGGTTTAAAAAACAAAAAAAGGAGGTGTGACAATAATATAAGGCCTGAAAGAACAGTATCAATCCCAGAAGGAAGGAAAATGAGACAGAAAAGCATGAAAATAGCTTGACCTTTGGTTGCTGGGAAGCAGATGAAGGTCTCTCTGTGGTCCCCTCAGCACAAATCAAGTCAGCCAAGGTGAAAGTCACCTGAAGAAACAGACATAAGTCACTGTGTGCGTTTATTTTCCCTACCACAATCCAGAAGGAGGACCAAATCAATTCAGAATCGTGGCTTTGCCTGCATGAGTGATAGCAGGTCGTTTTCAGTGGGCCAAGTCCAGCACTGTATTTATTCAGTGTTGAAATGTAGTAAGGGAACAGGGAATTGGTTGACTTCCAGAATTGTGAAATAAAACATTTGGCCACAAAATTAACCAAATGAACAAATGTCTTTTGAGGTTTGTTGTGGTAGCTGCATTTTGCATCAAGCCTACTTTGGGATGTATAGAATTTTCATGTTAAACTACATCAATTTACCTCAGTCAATGAAAATCACTAATGTCAGAATACTCATGATGTTGTATTTTATGAAATCCCCAATATTTTCCCTGAATCCCAACAGAAACCAATACCTGAATCACTGTTAAGGGGGTTTGCTTTCAACACTGGCCTTCTCACCAGGAGACACATCTCTAATTTTTTTTGTAATACCCCAAAGTCAGTACGAACACACACCCTGAAGTCCTACTCACTTAAATTCTGTCACTTTCCTTTTTCAACTGAAATTGAAATTGGCTACCCAATGGGACTTAATTATGTTGTGTTCTCTTAGCTCTGGCTTTTATTATTATTCGATAAATATCTGATAAAATGGGTGAGCCTACCTATTCTATCAAAATCTCCAATTTGGAAAGCAATGTATCAATTATTTTCAGTACTTTTACATTCCTTTGTGAATTCTAAACTTAATTCTAAGCCACAATTTTGAATAAGAGTTGTAAATTATCATCTTATGGTAAAAACAGCTTTTTTAGAAGAGCAGAAATATCACTGTGTATATCACTGTTGTTTCCTCCTAGATCTGCAACTAAATTGTCAAACCTCCCCAATTCTCCAATTCCTCCATTATAAAGTAAGGTTTATGGACCAGGTCGACTTTATTTTTTCTTACCATGATTCTCTGAATGTTTAAACAAATGTGGCTCCTTCAAGATTTCTATTAAGAGAGAATTCTAGAGACAAAACATTTTACCATGAAGTCACTGCACCAAATCATTTTTGAATAGTCTTCATACTCACCCTAATAATGATAGCCACAACTATCATGATACAGCATTTATCAAATGTCTGCATGTTCACGTCACTATGCTAGACACTAAGATATAGCAACTATCTAAACAGATGTGGTCCTGGCTGGAATCCTAGGAGCACAATAGATAAAAAGAAAATGGTTTCCCACATGAAACTACTCCCTCAAAGGAACTATTCTTCAGACTTTTCCTTCAACATGATTCATGATATGTGGTAGTCGATTCACTTCCAGGTTAAAAAACAATAGCCAAAAACAGTACTGACAAATTAAGGCAGTCAGTGCCACCTGCAGTTGGAACACATATAAATCCTACCAATTTTAGCAGGAAAATCTAATGGAAACTCTTTGGCAGGAAATCAAAGAAGTCATCAAATATTGGGTACTTGTTAGAGAATCTGTTTCCAGAGGGAGGGGAAGAGGAGTGTGAGATGAAAAATAGTACCTTTTAGTGAGCTTATGCTCAGGAAAGAAGATAAGTAGTATGATTACAAATTATTTTTAATAGTTGAAGCTTATGTACATAGAAACATATAATGAGCACAGGAACTGATAGGCATAGACAGAAAATGGTCTATGAGCCGTACATAGAATGACTGACTGCTGTGATCTTTCTGAAACTCATCTGTGCCTTGAATTGGGCACAAACTTGTGATAGCTTTCTGTTTCTTTGTGTCTTCAAATACTTTCATCAGTGATGTATAGTTTTCAGTGTACAAATCCTTCAATTCCTTGGTTAAATTTATTCGTAGGTATGTTATTCTTTTTCATTCTATTGTAAATGGGATTGCTTTCTCAATTTACCTTTGAAATAATTCATAGGTAGCTCTATATATTGTTTTATGTATCCAGCATCATAAGTGAATTTACTAATTCTAACAGTTTTTTTGATAGACAATTTTACTTCTTTTCCAATTTTGGTGTCTTTTATTTCATTTTTTTGCCTGGCAAAGATTTCCAGTACTACATTGAAAAAAAAGTGGGGAACGTGGACATCCTTGTATTGCTCCTGATCTTAGAGGAAGTGTTTCAGCTTTGCATCACTGAATATGATATTGGTTGTGGAGGATTTAGATATGGTCTTTATTATGTTGAGGTATAGTCCTTCTATATCTACTTCCTATATACCCTCTTCTGCATCCACTTTCTGTATCTTTTCAAGTGCTTTTCCACATTTTTGAAATAGTCATATGATTTTTATTCATTTTGTTAATATGTTGTGTCTATGTACTGATTTGCATATGTTGAGACATTGTTTAAGCCCCAAAATAAATCACACTTGATCAATCATGCTGCATGATCATATTTATTTACAGTTGAAGTTGTTTTGCTAAAATTTTATTTTTTTATTTTTTCAAAGATTTATTTATGCATATAAGAGGTGGGGTACAGGCCAGGGATTTGGGGGTGGGTGAGAGGATTCACCAGAGACAGAGTGAGGAACAGAACAGTCAGACTGACTGAAATACACTGCTGAGGGGAACAGCGGGTGAGTTAGGAGAGGTCTGCTGCGCCATGTGGGTTGCTCCCTGGCCGTCCGGGGATCAAACTCCTGCTGCAGAGGCTGCAAATTGCTTCATAGTGTGATGCTTAACCCCTTGCTCCACCAGGGAGGCCCTGTTTTGCTAAAATTTTAAGGGTTAATGTGTCTGTGTTCATCAGGATATCTGCCTATAATTTTCTTTTCCTGTAGTATCCTTGTTTGGCTTTGTTATCAGGACAATACTAACCTTATAAACTGAGTTCAAAAAAGTTCCCCCTTCAATTTTCTGGAAAAATTTGAGAAGGAATAAAATTAATCCTTTTATAAGTGTTTGGTAGAATTTTCCAGTGAAGCCATCTGGTCCTGGATTTTTTTTTGTTGGGGTGTTTTAGGTGACTGATTCCATCTCTGTACTAATTATTGATCTACATAGATTTTCTGTTTTTTCATGATACAGACTTAATAGGGTGATGTTTCTGGAAATTTATCCCTTCTAGTTTGGCCAATTTGTGAACATAAATGTTTTTCTTGGTAGCCTCGTATACCTCTTTGTATGGATATCAGTTGTAATGGGTTCCTCTTCATTTATACTGTTATTTGATTCCTCTCTTCTTTTTCGTGGTTAATTTAGCTAAAGGTATGTCAATTTTATTTACCTTTTAAAAAAACAATAGTTCCATTAATTTTTCCTATTGTCTTTATAGACTCTACATTTATTTCAGCCCCAATCTTTACTATGTTCTTCCATCTGTTAGGCTTTAATAATTCTTTTGTTTTGTTTTTAGGCTTTAATTTTTCTTTTGTTCTTTTTCTAATTCCTTGAGATATAATGTTAGGTTGTTTCTTTGAGGATTTTTGTTTTTTCTCATTGTAGACATGTATTGCACTAAATTTCTTTTCTAAAACTACTTTTGCTACATCTCATAAGGTTTGGTATTTTGTGCTTTCATTTTTTGTTTCTCTCAAGATACTTTCTGATTTCCCTTTTGATTTCTTCTTTTACCCACAAATTGTTCAGCAGTATCATGGTTGATTTCCATATATTTGTGAACTTTTCAGTTTTTCTTCTATTTTTAATTTCTAGTTTTATGTCATAGTGATCAGAAAATATGCTTGATGTGATTTCAATCTTCCAAACTTTGTAAGACTTATATTGTGGACCAACATATGGTCTATCCTGGAGAATATTATGTGTTCACTTGAGAGGAATGTGTATTTTGCTGTAGTTGGAAGGCATGTTCTATGTGTCTCTTAGGACCATTAGATCTTTAGTGTTATTCAGGTTATTGCTATTTCTTATTAATGTTCTGTCTGGCTGATCAAGCACTGGGAAAACTGGATAGTCACATGTGGAAGAATGAACCTAAGCCTATATCTAACACCCCACACACACACAAACACACACCCCTCAAAATGAATTATGGACATAAATGTGCAGCCTGAAACAATAAAACACCTAGGAAAAAAACTTCTTGACATAGGTCTTGGCAACAATTTCTTAGATATTACACTAAAAACAATGGAAAAATAAGAATAGAAATAGACACCTGGGACTACATCAAACTTAAAACCTTTCCACAACAAAAGAAACATTTGAAAAAATGAAAAAATTGCATGTAGAATGAAAGAAAATAATTAAAAACTATTTATCTGATGAAAGATTACCATCCACAATAAGAATTCATACAACTCAATAGCAAAAAAAAAAAAAAATCAATTAAAAAATGGACTAAGTACCTGACTAAACATTTATCAAAGAAGAAATATAAATGTCCATAGATATATGGAAAGGTGCTCTAACAGCACCAATCAGCAAGGAAATGTAAACTAAGATGACAATGAGATACCATCTCAAATCTGTGACACATGCTATTATCAAAATGAACAAACAAATGCTGATGAAGATGTAGAGAAAAGGGAACTTTTAGTTTACTCTTGGTGAGCATGTAAATTTGCACAGTCACGTTTCCTGATTTCAAAACTTAATAAGTTAGAGCTTTCAAATATACATGGTACTGGCCTAAGAATACAAATATAGACAAATGGAATAGAATCAAAAGTCCAAAAATAAACCCAGCCATCTATAAACATTTGATTTTTGACAAGGGTGCCAAGTTTTTTAACATATGGCACTGGGATAACAGGCTTACCATATGCAAAAGAATGAAATAATCTCTCTACCTCGCTTCATATGCAAAAATTAACTGACAATGGATCAACAATCTAAACATAAGAATTTCTCAACTAAAATTATTGGAAGAAATATAGAGGTATTTCTTGATGACTTCACATTTGGCAATGGACTCTTAGATTTGACACCAAAGGCACAAGCAGCAAAAGAAAAAAAAAGAGGTAAATTTGACTTCATAAAAATTAAAAATGTGGGGCCGGGTGGTGCAGCGGTTGAGCGCTGGGTTGCGAAGCTGCCTGCGGCCTCTGCGGCGCCGGTTCGATCCCCGGCTGCTCCCCGGCCACCAGAGGAGGGTCCCACATGGCGTGCAGACCTCTCCTGCAGCCCGCTGCTCCCCTCAGCAGTGTACTTCGGTCCTTCTGTATGCTCTGCTCCCCGCTCTGGCTCTGGTGAATTCTCTCACCCTCCCGTGCTTCTGACTGTACCCAGTGCATGCATAAACAAAAACAAACAAACAAATAAATAATATATGCCTCTTTAAAAAAATATATTAAAAATGTGTACATCAAAGAACATTATCAGAAAAATGAAAATCTATAGAAAAGGAGAAAATATTCACAAATCATATATTTGATAAGGATTTAATATTTAGAATATATAAAGAGCCCCTAAAATCCACAACACAGAGATAATCTAATAAATAATGAACAAAGGACTTGAATAGATATTTCTCCACAGAAGATATACAAATATATAGGTAATAGCACATGAGAAGACACTTAACATCATTATTTTTAGGAAAGAGTAAATCAAAGCTGCAATGAGAAAGGACTTCAATACTACCAAGATATTTGTAACTAAAAAACAAAAATAATGGAAGCTAGGCCTCCCTGGTGGCACAGGGGTTAAAGTCTCAGCACTATCAAGCTATCATCAGCCCTTGAAGCATGAGTTCCTTGCCCGGCCAGGGAACTGACCCACATGGTGTAGCAGACCTCTCTTGTCTTGCCAACTGCTCCCTTCAGCAGTTTATTTCAATAGATCCACCCATTCTCCCCACTCTGCCTCTGGTGAATCCTCTCACCACCACCACCACTCTGTACCTCTGGCCTATACCCCAGTTCTTGTATGCATAAATAAAAAAATCTTTAAAAAAATAGTGGAAGATAACAAAATTTGACACTAATGTGGAGATTGTAATCCTCATAAAGTACTGATGGAAATACATAATAGTGCATTGGCTGTGCAGAAACAGTGTGGCAGCTCCTCAAAAAGCTAAACATAGCATTATCATATGAACCAGCAATTCCACTCCTAGGTATATACCTAAAAAAACTGAAACAAGGACTCCAACAAATTTTTCTATGTCAATGTGCATTGCAGCATTTTTTTTGCAGTGACTAAATGTGAGAACAATTCAAGTGCCCATCAAACAATTGATGAAAACACAGAATGTGGTATATACATACAGTGGAATATTATTCAGCTATAAAAAGGACAGTATTCTGATATGTTATAGCATTCATGAACCCTGAGGACATTATGCTAAGCAAAAAAACTAGACACAAAAGGTCACATATTCTCTGATGCCTTTTATATGAAATGACCATAATAGGTAAATCCATACAGACAAAGCAGATTAGTGGTTGTTTAGAGACAGAAAGAGCAGAGAATAGGGACTGATATCTTAATGGCTACAAGGTACTCTTCTGGAGTGATTAAATTTTATTTAAGTAAGAGATGAAAGTTGCATAACATTATGAATGCGCTGTCACTGAATTGTGCACATTAAGATGATTAATTATATGCTATATGAAGTGCAATTTATAGAAAATTAGGTTGTTGGGCAACACATGTTTTGTCTCCTAGTACTCAGCAATTATAAAAACAAGCAACTCTTCAGTTTTGAGACAATGACCTTAAATGTCGCCTTTCTCTTTCCAAATTTGTATTTGTCTTTCATTACTGGTTTAATCTTGACTCCATATGGCTGCTGAGGATGAGGTGGAGAACTAGGGAAGAAACTCCTTTTTCTTCTTCTCTTGCTTTATCCAATGCTGAAAGACTTGAAATGTTTTGAAAAGATAGGTGTGTCTGGATGGAGTTCTAAAGCACATGGTCTAAGCCATACCTTCAAAAATTCTTCTAGAGTTCTGAGATGTGAGTCCCTGGGTACTCTTTAAACATGCTTGCTTCACTTTCCATTCATAATTGGCATTTGCATTTTTACTACATCCTTGTTGCTGTACAATCAGAGTGCCTAGCTTTAGTCTACTGAGTAACAAATAAGGGGGATCACCCACAGAGATGTCAGGGAATATAATTTTGTAACTGCCAAGTCCACATAAATTGTTGAAGTAGCTTTAGCTTCCAGGGAAATCCTTTGTGCTAACTCTGAGTGAAAAGCAGCATTGAGTAATTTTGACTGCACCTCAGCTAGGAATTATTTAATGTCAATGAATAATTTTTCTAGTAAGTCAAGTTTTCAGCATAATTATTCTAAAGAAATTCAGTAACAGACATTTTCATAATGATGAATTTTAAGTCAATAAATATTTTTCAACACGTACTATATGTTATCACAATTAATACATACATAAATGTAAATAAGTTAGTCAAACAGTATGCTATACCAATACTTTTTTTTTTTATTCATACAAGAACCTGGGTACAGGCCACATTTGCGGGAGGGTGAGAGGATTCACCAGAGACAGAGTATACCAATACTTTTTTCTCTAAAAATTATACAGACTAGCATGAAAATTAAGTACTATCTCAAGAGCCTGTGTCGTAAAATCACAGGATTGGAATAGATTACTTTCTTCTGTTGGGGACCATTGAATGAAATATTTATGTTAATATTTGCTATTAATCATACAAGAATAGTAATCAAATGGGTCCTATATTGCCCCGAATTTGAGTGCCAAAATTTCATCAATATTCATTAAAACCATATTTGACTATTTACCTATACAATACAATGAAGCTAGGTAGGAATGCACGTGTTAAAGGGTTCTATATTTAAAGCAATACTCCACCTTGTGGTAGAATATGAAAATGCATAAAAATTCTTTCAATAACAGAAATTGACAACAGGAACCCCTTTTTCTTTACATGTTCTTTGGAGAATATGCTAAAATGTGTAAGTTTTTAATAATTATTTTTAAAATAATCACTCAAAAACAAAATTTCCATTTACTTCAGAGTAAACAAACTTTTGAGAAGTTTGTTTATAACTTTTACTATTATTATTGACTGATTTTAATATGTCCATCATATTGATTAGAAATACATTTTAATTTAAAATAGAAGTGTTGGGTTAGTTTTCTCTAATGAAAATACAAGGCAGAAGCACTTTCCAAAATCTTAGAAAAGTGAAATTTTAAAATTAATATATGCATGTTTTATATTTATAATATAAACTAATTAAGTCACGATTGTACCATATGGAAAAGCACACTTGTTTAAATAGCTAATATATAAAAGGAACTATTTATGGTAAAAATAAGCCCAATGTTTAAGATCAGAACATCAAAAACAAGTTATCCTAAATTTTCTGTAGTTATTACAGTTTTTAATTTAAAATTTGCTCTTTATCATTTTGAAGTTTAGTAGTAAAAGTATTTTAACACAAGATTTTAAAGTTAAAAAGTATAATTTTCACTGAGGCAATTTTTTTTTAAAGGAAGACTATCACTTAATTTGTAAGTATATATTACAAACCAAAACTTTCTTAGATGATAGGCAAAAGAACGAACATCTGTTAAGTAAGCTGAGTTTTCACCTGGGGTGGGGAGAGGGAGGAATTCTGCTAGTATTAGAAGTAAATCATGTTTCAAATATCTACTGTTAATTGTGGGTCAACAACAGCCAGCCAATAGAACAAATCCTTTTCTTATAATATCGCTAGACCTTTAACATTACTACAAGACAAAATTTTATGTCTCCGCTTGAAAAATGAGGAAACAGAGGTTCAGAGTTAAGTAATCCTCCCAAAGATTTGGACCTAAGTCTGTCACAGTTCAAACCCTGGACAGTCTTTCCATTTGCATGGCAAGGGCAATTGGCTTACTTACACCACCAAACAAATTTCACAAATTATCTGAGGACTAGTTCTTTTTTTACAAAAAAAAAAAAAAAAATTGTATTTTACAAATAAGACAGAACACTAAATTTATGTGAAACAAATGATTTAGAATATAATGTGTGTGTGGGGGGGTGGGCAGACCAAAATGGTGATGGAGGAAGCTCCATGCTTTGCTAATCAGAGGGACACTAGCCCAGAGCAGCTCCTCAGTTGGGTAAACCTGAAATACCCCTATCAGAGACCCAAATAGACTGCCCGGATCACAGGCCTGCTGGCTCATGGGGGGACCCTGCGCAGAGGAGAGTGAAACAACTTGGAGGCATACACACTTGGCTGAGGGGAAACATCTGTGGAAGTGCTGTGGAGCACTACAAAGGCCAGGCCCACACTGTCGCCAGTAAAAAGAAAAGACACAGTGCTCTAGAATGTACTCCCCAACCTTGAGAAACTAACACAGACCTGGTAGATGGCAAAGTGCACAGCACACAGACTGCAAGGCCTCATATCTGGCACCAAAGGGGAGGGACATCGATGGTGTCACAGCAGGAGCCAGCCCTCCCTACCCACCACATTCAGACCAGAGGGTGGACCCATTCAGGATCCTCACTCCACTGACTCATCAAGTGCAAAATCAAACTACCCACATGGCCCAGCAGACCATTCCTGCCTTGCCCACTGCTCCCCTCAGCAGTGTATTTCAGTCAATCTGCCTGTTCTGCTCCCCACTCTGTCTCTGGTGAATCCTCTCACACCCCTGCACCACTGGCCTGTACCCCAGTTCTTGTATGCATAAATAAATAAATCTTTAAAAACAAAACATGTCTCAGGACCTATGAAGCCAGCAAAAGCCAAAGTCTCAAATCAAATCTACCAAAACATATATAGCCCTACCTATGGGAAAAGTAAAAAAGGAGTGCATGTCTCTCAGGTACAGCTACAGTCACACCTATACCAGATAAAATAACTTTAAGCCAAAAATGGTAACAAGAGACAGGGATGTTCCCATTATGTGTATGTTACACAGTCCTTAGATATTCTGTAGTTGTCACAGGGTCCTTAAATGAATACTTCCGACGTATAAAAGATTCAAGCAAAGAGAAGTGAAATAAAATAGGGGGAGGGTGAAGAAGAACTGATAAGATAAAAAAAGAGTATCAGTGCAAGTATATGAGAAAGTGAGATGAACTAAGAGAGAAGAACAGAGAGAAAGATGTTGTATCCTGGGGGCTGTGAAACTGGAATGGTCATTTAAATTGTCTACAGAAACAAAGAATTAAAACAAAAATAATGGAATGCATTTTCTCAAATGTAAATATGAGAAAACAAAGATCCCTGTTCTCTCATCTTTAATCCCTGATGATGTGGGGAGAACCTGGGTATACTTCCCTTTCCTTGGCCTCATTCTATTCACAGAAAACTTGAGCTAATAGGACTTGTTTCCTGACCTTGAAGAAAAATTATGTCTTATTAAGTTAATTTGAGATCTTAAAAATGATAAAAATGTGATTCCCTTTGCATGAATAATATTACTTCTTCTGAAGATGACTATCAGTTCAATTAAATTTATCATTGTTTTTACCTAATGTTTCATGTAAAAGTTTTGTCCAATTTTATGCTATTATAACATTATAATCAATTTTACTTATGCCTTAATTTTCACACATTCAAGTTATTTTAGTGATTACTTTGTCATCCACTTAACTATAATTAAGTACAATTATTGAGTTATTAAATTATTTTAAAGTTACTTAAATCGCTCTGGTCTTTAATTATTTCTATTCTTCTCAAAATAACCTTCAATTTGTTACCTGGATATATTTGATACATAGCATTATACATTTTACCATAATAGCATGGATCTTTTAATTATAATAACTTTGATAGTTTTTAAGATTTTTTTTTTTCCTATTGACTTTTAAAGCTGGACATCATTTGCATTAGAAAGAGCATAAATATAGGACCTCCCTGGAGGCCCAGAGGTTAAGTCTCAGCAGGCTGTTACCACTGTGACCTGAGTAGATTCCTGGCCAAAGAGCTAACCCACATGGTGCAGAGACCTGTCTCTCCTGCTGCTCCCCTTAGCAGTGTATATCAGTAAATCCCCCTATTCTGTTCCCCTCTCTGTCTCTGGTGAATCTTCTCACTCCCTGCACTTCTGGCCTACACTCCAATTCTTGTATGCATAAATAAATAAATAAATAAATAAATAAATAAATAAATAAATAAAATCAAACTTTTTAAAAAAGAATGTAAATATATAATTGTCAAAATTTAGGTCAGAATAGCTTCCCCTACCACATTCATCATATCATAGATACGGAACCTGGTTCCATACAATTGGAACCTGAACAACAAAAATTTGGGATTGCAATTCATGTTACAGACTGTCTTATAAGAGTTATAATTAAAAAGTGAGGGTAAATACTACTATAAACATTATGTCATACAAAACTAATTTGTTCTTCACTTCAGAAAGAATATGATGTCATTTACTCATCCAATAGTAGAATTATTAAGTATCTAAAATGAGTCTCCATCTTTATTTGATCTGCATTATTTGGCCAGCATAGTGAACAAAGTTTAAACTATTATCGCACAATCCAGAATATGAAAAAATTGTTTTTCCAAAGATTTCCCTTAGTTCAAATGTTGTCCTATTGGGGAAGGAACAAGGTAGCTACTACCCATTAGCCACATTTGTAGCCCTCTTTGAACTTATCATAAAACCTCTGAATAGTAAGCTTCCGACACACTATTTTTAAAATTTAAAAATATAGTACATTTTTTCTCTCTCTCAGTATTCTCCATATACTTTGATTATTGTTAGCAGAAAATTGGAGGGTGACAGGGAAGGAGGAAGTTAGAAGGAAAGTTGTGTTTTCAAGTTACTGAAGAAATGAGACCCAGTGATATCTAGTGAAAGGTAGCCACATCTAGAGAAAGGCAGATACTTCCTCAAAATAGTAAACACACTACACCTTCACAAGTGTAACTTGACATTACCCAAATGTGGCGGGGTTGGGGGTGGGGGATGTCACTAAACTCAACTTATTTCCCATGAGGAAGGAGAGCAGAGATGACTTCCTTAGTTTCAGCTATGAATATAAGAAATCTGAGCAACTTTCTATCATATTCAAACAATATTTTAAAGGCTAATTTAAGTAATGCAATAATCTTACTTAATATAAGTCAAAGGTTTATAATAACCAATCCCTGACAATAGTAAAGAGCTCTTTGGTTTCAAGAAACAAAGCCCCCTCAAAAGGATTGAATTTAAGATGTTTATCGTAAAGACAAGAACATTGTCATGGAAGTGAACAGCGGGAAATATATCCAGACCTTATATGAAGTAGAAACTTGGCTGGTAGCCAGTGTCTCAAACTCTGTCTGTCTGGGGACATATAATCTGTCATCTACTTGCAGAAAAAACAGAGTTCTTTGCAGAGTCCTAATTTTTGTTTGTTGGTAATTTTAACTTACACCAGAATCTCTAGCTGGTTTACTTTCGGGTGTTATTCTCTACTCTCCATGAGTTTACAGCTCCAATCTCCAATGTGATAAGATGATTCAGCCCATTTCTGCATCCTAAATTCAGAAACAGAACATGATTATTTGAGTTTGGATCATTGCCTATCTCTCATCCAGTCAAGATGCCTAGAAAGCAGGAGTGTGTGGTACAAAGGCTACCTTTGATAGGATTGTGGGTCAGACTTGACTGTTTTATTCTCTTTTAAAGGTTTATTTATGTATACAAGAACTGAGGTACAGGCCAGAGGTGCAGGGGGTGAGAGGATTCACTAGAACAGAGTGGGGAACAAAACAGGCAGATTGACTGAAATACACTGCTGAGGGGAGCAGCGGGCCAGGCAGGAGAGGTCTGCCGTGCCATGTGGAAATCTCCCTGGCCGGGGATCAAACTCGTGCTGCAGTAGCTGCAGACAGCTTCATAGGTTGTGTCTTAACCCCTTATGCCACCAGGAAAGCCCCGACTTGACTGTTTTATAGAGGGCATACATGAAAGAGACCAGCTTCGTTTCTAGTTCCACCTCGGGTGCATGTCTCTTACTGCTTACTTGTGATGAGGATTTAAAATTACAAATTTGCTCTCTATACTATTAAGTGATATGGTTTCAATACAAAACTTACTATCAGGCTAAGCATTTCTACAGATTTGTAGGAATTATCTGTCTAAGCATATGAAGAAAACACACCTGTATCAATAATTTAAACATACTGGAAGATCAAAAATTGTCATCTACAATAGAAGCCACTATATCATCTGTTAAACTGAAATAATTTGTTGTAATTGTGGTATAGAAGTTGAAAACCTATAAGCTGTTTTGTTTTTGTTTTGTTTTGGTAACTTGGAACCAAAAATAGATAAGGCCTATTTTAGGTGGCCCTTAATATTTTATGTTTTTTAATTACAGTTCTTCAGTTATCCTTGATATAATTGATATTCAAATAACAAGTAAACACTATGTAATCCTACAAAGTAGTTTCTTTTTTAAAAAAAAATATTTATGCATACAAGAATTGGGGTACAGGCCAGAGGTGCAGGGCATAACATATACCAGAGACAGAGTGGGGAACAGAACAGGCAGACTGACTAAAATACACTGCTAAGGGGAGTAGCGGGCAAGACAAGAGGTCTGCTGTGCCATGTGGGTAACTCCCTGGCCAGCCAGGAATAGAACTCATGCTGCAGAGGCTGCAGTAGCTTCACAGTGCTGTGCTTAACCCCTTGCACCACCAGGGAGGCCCCCAAAGTAGTTTCTTAAGTCTGAATGGCCAAGCTTAAGTGGTGTCAAAGATACAAAAGGTATAAAATTAAAAATCAACTTTCTTTGAACTCACATTTCACTCTCCACCTTGGTCACTCTGCTATAACCACAGGAAATTTTTCAGAAATCTGAAACCCAGAAGGACTCTTCAGTCTTTGGGTCTCCTCACTGACTATGCCCTAAATGTGAAATCCTCTTCCTTTATTATCCATTTCCTTCAGTATTTGCTCTGGCTTTACCTTCTAATGAGACTATTATTTACTATTCTACTTAAACAGAAAATATCACCATCACCATCCTGATATATCTTTTGCTGATTTTTCCGATAATATTTATCATCATCTAACATAATACCTATTTGCTCATATTTTTGTCTGACTTCTGTAACTAAAACATCACCTCCATTAACCAGCAATTTAATCTATTTTGCTTCCTGATATAATTCAAGTGCTGAATCAGTCTGACATGTACTAAGCATCCATAAAATTGGTTGCCTAAATGAATGACTCAGAAGAACACTATATAATATATAACAAACAGCCTTTGTGAGTAAGGAGTTATTCATATTCAGACTCACAAAATAGCTTGGGGCCACCAGAGACTGTTAAGTCTAAACCTTGTGGAACACCAACATGTGTTATCAAATAGGATGTATAGTCTAAAACAAAATTAACAGAATATACAATTTTTAGTTTGAAAAACATATGAGTTAAATGCAAATATTTTCAATTTTATTGGGATAATGTCTCCAAGAACTGCTAGAAACTCCTCAGTTATGATTTGCAGAACCATGCTGACCTCTATTTGAGATTAGAACTGTCACTTTTATAAGTTAAGTTGTGTCAGTCTATAAACTCTATTTGGAAAATATTGAAAGTACACAGAATAATGTAGGTGGAGGAGTCTTACATAATACCCCAATCTTCTCACTTCTTTTTTTCTATAAATCATAGGTGATATTCTTACAGTTAATAGAATAAATTGAGAAATATGTAAGTAAAATACATTTAAAAAATGTACGGTTTCCTATATTATCACCTAAATATTTTAAGATACTTTTCAAAAAGCTCTCAAAAATAGTCATACTTTTTTTAGCTTCAGTCCAAATCTGCCTCTGAAGTGTTCCTTTTGGATATTTCTAAGACCAAGGTAAAGTTTTTACCACTTGTTTTTTTCAATGACTTGGCAATACATCTTTTCCATATTTTTAAATAAATCGACCTCAAATGTAGACAGTAAACAAAGGATCCGAAGCCTAGACCGCTGCACATATTTCTTTCTCCTTATCACATGTGAATTGATAAAACATACAGAATTTCCAATATTTGGATGGATGAAAATAATACCTCTCTTGGCTTTTCTTTAATCTGCTGACTACACCCACAAAGGCACTTTGGCAGCCCTCTTTATGTTTTCATTTGTTTTTCTTGCAAGGAGTAATAAACATTGTGCCAGGACCGCAAGCCACAGCCTCCAGGGCAAAAGGGCAAAATCAAACATTTAAATACAAAGACTGAAGCAAACTTCTGCTCCAGGGCTGGCTAAAACTAATGAGCGATTTTAAAAAAATAAATGGCATCTTTCCCGTTTTCTTAAATTTATGATTTTGGAAAGGAGAAAATGGATGAGCCATGTATTTTGTACAATGAAATACAAACTTCTAGCACTATAACAATAAATTTATAAGTGCCTCACCTAATCCTCCCACCACTTACCAACCCTTGTGATGACACAGGCATATTACCTCTGGGTTATAAAAACAGAACATATATCTTCTCAAAGCTGTGTGTCCCCAACTTGACTGCTTCATTTAACAGCAACTGGAGCTTGCAATTTGCTGGAAGATAGATTCAGATGCTAATAATACATGAATTAAAACGTCATTCTATGACTCTATAATGTTACTACTTTTATCTCGTGCCCTTTTCACTGAATGGAAGATGTAACTCAGTCAAGAACTGTATGGGGAAAGAATAATCACAAAGGAATTTTTACCATTTCAAAACGCTTAAAGTAGAAATAATATGTTCATTCAGTATCAGGTATAGAAATCACCTTTTGGAGTATCTGCCAGATAATGTTCTTGTTCATACAAGTCTTTATCAGTTCCCACATGGCTGGGTGCCAGGCAATCATATTAATACTACCAGGAATGGATGCTATCCGCCAGCTGGGCCAGATTCTCCTGAGAATATGCCATTGAGACCGAGAAATAAGGAATCAGTCACCATGTGAGTGGGACTACAAAATGTCTGTAGGAATATCTATGAGTGATCAAGAGTCAGTACTGTCTAGTGACTTCTTACCTTTCGTGAAGTCCAGCTGGAATTCCTATGGCACCTCTGAAATTTTATATCAACTACCTCTTCTACATTTTTTTCAACTTGAGCAACTTCTAGCACATTTCATCTTGCTTGGGAAGAAGTAATTCTGAACTATATATAGGATTATGAGAAAGGGCGTAAATGCATTGTGAAATTAGTATTTGCTTCCACAGTTTGTCAAGGTTGTCATGGTGATAATGTTCATTTGATGGGACATGATAATGTGGCTGTGAAACTCAAAGCAGAACAACAAAAAATGGTATTAGCAACAGGTCTAGAAAGTCTGAATTAAGAAATAACTTTCTATCCTAAGTGTGGATTACACAAACCCTCATAAAAAGGGAATGGAATTTCTTTAAAAAAAGAAATAAAGATGCTGCCTAGTGGATCTCTTAGACTAAAGGGGTATCTCTTGGCTCCGTGGCCTTCCTTTGCGCTTCCCTTACAATCCAGCATCGAAATGGCTGAAGATCACAAGGAGAGGAGTTGGAGTGTAATTTTTTCATTCATTCGACAAATATGCATTAAGTGCCAACTATGTATGACCATACAGTGCACTAGTGCTGGGGGTCTTCGGACAATTTTGATCAACATGTTTCTGTTACTGAATGTGGGCCCACAACCTGATGGCCAAATGTCAAAAAACATCACCACCAGCTTTTGAGAAAAGAACCAGTTTAATGCAAGATCACCTGGGAGGAGACTGGAGGTGATCAGTGAAGACAGTGAACATCCTTCTGGGCCTGTGTTCTGTCATCTTATGAAAGATCAGGGCTTATTTATTGCTTAAAATAGCGGGGAGAATTTCTGTCTCATTGTTGCAAGTCCACCCTGGACTTCAGCGTGCAGTAACTGGGGCCCAGAGTTACTTAATTTCCTGGAAAAGGCTCTGGACATGGCAGATAGGGTATCAGTCTAATTTAACTCCTACTTTTGGAGGTACATACTTCCATATACCCATGGAGGGTGAATAATTCCAGAGATAAGAATATCACCTTTCCTCCTGCATTATGAAAAATCAGTTCTCCCCAAAGCTGCCCCTGACAGTAGTTTAATCACTTGGATATTTCAAAACCCATGATTCATGAGCTACGATCATATGAGACTATGTGAACCCATGGACTGGAGGACAGGTGGTTCCCACTGTCACTTAACATGTAAAGGTTAAAAGTAGTGAATAAAAAAATTGGGTATGAATATCTTAGAACAGTAGGTATCTGTATATTTATGTATGGCCATTTTGGGAAATTAGTTTACTTCCAGGTTTCCTTGCACATATGCATGAATATACAATGTGGGACTTTTCAGATGCCTAGTATGAATCCTCTTTAAATGGTGATCTGGTATAAAGACAACCAAATTTAAAAAACATCAGATTGTAACAAAATATGGTGGAATGCAGAGTGAGAATTTCTTTCATGTATTAGACACACTGTATTTAGATTCTTTTCTTTCTTGCTCATAATCTCATAAATTTCTACATCATCTTATGTACTAATACATTCTCATTTTAAATTTGAAATTAAGGTTCTCTTTAATGGATCAATTACCTTGCATTTTCTGTTACTAAAACAAGAACTGTCAAAGTATTTCATTTGTCCTGATTTTTCCTGACTCAATAATAATGCAATACAATATAGTACATACCAGAGCATTTTCTAATTATATCCAATGAATGTGGAACTAATTACCTACAACTATTCAGACTGCAGCTTATTTGCTATTGAAATACTGGCTGCAGACTTCTATTTGCCGATTCCTTTCTTCTTAATCCAATATTATAACTTACTAAATTTTTTCCTTACTAAAAACATTCAAATAAATTTAGTACAAATTATCAAATTAATGTAAGTATGAACAGGTTTATCAGTCTAATGTCTAAGAAAAAGCAACAGGGCTTTAAGATGATCCAGTATACTAAGTATTTACTTGAAAGAGGTACAAGACAAAAGAGTATCATTATTTACCGCTGCCAAGGCAGAGGTTTAAAAGAAAAAAGTTTACAAGCAAATATTTGAACATCTTTACTTTTAATAAGGAGAACAGTATTTACTGATTTGAACCTCTAGTGAACTTTCTATGAATTACCCAGAAGAAATGCCAAATCATTATCATGTGCATATTTAGCCCTTGTTTTTCAATTTTGTTCTCACTTTACAGTATATTAAAACTATTTTTAAAAGTTATTTGGATGTTTCTAAAAGATATTATTTTCAAATACTTAAAGAATAATTTTAAAAACTGACCATGTACTGGGCCACAAAGAAAATCTCAATTTCCAAAAGAAGAAATCAGAGACTACCTTAGAAGATGACAATGCATGAAACAGCTAGAAACTAACAATAGCAATAAATATCATCATCTTTAACCACCTTTCAAAAGTTTCAACAATATCCTTCTAAATAAATTTTGGATCAAAGAATAATTGAGAGATATCTAAACGAGATACAATGAGAATACTATATACAAAAACTGACAGGATCCACACAAAACTGAAATCAGAAAATTTTAGGGTCACTTTCATTACTATATGAGATTTGAAAAAAGTATACCCTTTAATAAAGAGCAGAGTAGGAATTAATGAATAAAAATTCATAAACCTGGTTAAAACCAGTGGTGACTTGAGGCCAATGAAAGACAAAACTTCAGCATTTATGGTCATATAGGTTAGTGGAGGAATTCAATTATTTTCTTATACATCAGTAATAACTAGTTATGAAATGTGATATTTAAAAAAATCTAACAAAAGCAAGAAATGCTAAAATTTCTGGAAATAAACTAATGATATATAAAAGGCCTAATGCTACTGAAATAATGAAGACTTGAATAAATGAAGACTTTACATGTTTATTGACTAAGAAATCTAAGTATTTATAGAAGTCAATCATCTCAATCTCTCAATTTCAACAAAATCCAAAAAGTTTTAACAAGACATGAACCAATATAATTTTTAAATGGTTCATTAAAGGTTATTTTGACCAGACATCAAAATGTATCATAAAAACATTGTATATTAGCTTTCTATGGCAATTTAACAAATTACCACAACCTTCAAACATCCACTCAGTAGTTTGTAATTCTACTGGTCAGCAGGCTGGGAAGGTGTGGGTGGATTCTCTTTGAGATTTTACAAAATTGAAACTAAGGTGTCAGCTGACTGAATTCTCATCTGGAGGACCTGGGGTAAATCTGCTTCAGCAATCACTGGGAAAATGCACACAAACTGATTGTGGACATAGGGTTGTGGTGCATTTTCCTCTGGGCTCGTGACCAGGGGTAGTTCTAGGCCACTCACCTTGCCACCTTCCTGTCTTCAGTAAGGGATACATCAAAACCTCATATTTCAAATCTCTTTTACTGCCATAACCTGGAGAAAATTCATTTAAAGGGATATGTTTTAAAATTAGGACACCCAGAACATCTCTTAAGTCAATTGCATCATGTAATATATAATAATGTATAATATAGTATATAATAGATCGTGGAGGTAAAATTCATCTTCTTCATTTATGAGGATTAGAGTGGGAAATCCGGCCCTTTCAGAATTCTGCCTACCACACTAGGGTAATAACCAGTGTGATCCTGTAGCAGAGTGTGTAAGTAATCAGAAGAGAAACAGTATTATTTGTAGTATGTGGAATGTACTATGTAGAAGACAGGTCCTCAACTCTAGAGAAAATATGAATAGTTTGGGGATATATGAACATCAAACTATATACCAATTCCAGATGGACTAAAATTTTAAATGTAAAGTGATGAAAGTACTGGAAGAAAACAAATTATAATCTTGGGGTGGGAAGTGCTTCTACAAAAGCACTGAGAAGCTCATGAGATCATTGATTACATAAAAGTAAACATTTGTAATAGCTGTTCATATGTAAGAAAAAATATTTTTTCATACAGCAATTCCACTTCTAACACTTTATGCCAAATAAGGATGTATAGTCATATATACTCAATGTTTACTAAAAAAGGGAAAACATAAACACCCTAAATATTCATCATTAGGAAATGAAACAATTTATACATTAAAATTCTTATAGGCATGAAAGAGTAAGATTACCTTTAATATTCATATGGGAAATAATCTATATCAAATGAAAGTAAGTCTAAAGAGTATGAATAGCTTAATATTATTTAATTTTGTAATATTTTAAAATCCATTTAAAAACCAGTCTAAAACTATACACAGAATTGACAATAGTAGTTATCTCTGGGAAGTACCACCGTCATGTTAAGGGGGTGTGGGTTAACTAGAGGAATAGGGAGTTAGATCAATGACGATGAGGATTCGGAGGTACTTTCGTTATTTGACCTTTAAAAAAAAAATAAATACGATTTTGTACCATGTCTTCATTTTGGAAGAAAAAAATGTCCAATATGGCTTACTAAATTTTTGCCTAAGTTTTTGTTCATGTTGTGAATGTATGAAGCAAGTCAGAGACTCAATTTGACCACTAGGAGTTTTCCATTTAAGTTATTATCACTAACACACTGATGGAACAAAAATACTTGAAAAGTCTCATGCACAGGGAAAGCTCTTAGTGCATTTATTGACATGATATGTAAAAAGATTAGGACTATGGCATCAGAAGCAGAGTGATACTATTTGAAACTATGCTTTTCATTTCATTATCAATTAAATATGCCTGTTGATAATTTCACTGCTAAACATTCTAGATACAGTGAGGGCACAACCCTGATCCTCAGGAAACTTATTATTTGGACAAGACAAATCTGATCAAGAGACAAGTTTTATAAACAGATAAACTGCTTGAAACCATAACACAGTGCGCTACAACTAAAAAAACACCCAATACAATGATGATGATTATAAAGCATGTACTTTTAGCCCACTTTAGTCTGGAAAAACTTTCTATAGACGGTAGTATCTCAGGTTTGCTTTATTTGATATTTCTCAGGCCTCTGGTAACTTCTCCACCTAGAATCCCACACCTCCTTGGGTCACAATGTGCGTATTCAGCAAATGTCTTGAAGAATACATGGAGGTAAAAAGTTACTATATTCTGGACAAGGCAAATGACCAGCTCTGCCTTTTCAGAGGCACTCAAATTGTAAGTATGAACAAATTTATGCTGCTTTTTTCTTCACGGTACAAAGCATTTTAAAATACAACATGACCAACAGAGCACTAAAAGAAGCAAAATACAAATAATGTGGGGATATAGCTATTTTACTAATCCACAAGTATCTTTCCATTAATAGCATAAATATACCATTCTTGTTATTTATAAAAGGGGAATTTAGAAGTTTCACTAAAAATTAATTTTTATATTCACACGATTCTGTATTCAAATTTTATTTATTAAATATTCTGGCATGCCTCTTTATTAAGCCCTGAAACTATAATAGTTTGTGAATTTCATATACAATATTTATCTTTTAGTACAAAAATAAAATGCTGAATTTTAATGTTTTATTTAACCCACTAGGCCAAAAATATCATTTCACCAATATACAAAATTGAAATATTTTATATTCTTTTGGTACATCTTCAAAATCCAGTATGTATTTTATACTGACAGTCCATCTCAATTTGGACTAGTCACATTTCAAGGGATGACCCCCACATGAAACTAAAGTATATGGAAGACTGGCCTGCACCCTCCCAATGTCTGGCATACCTCTCTATAGACAAAAGTCAAAGTCTGTAACACTCCAAACTATAGTCTGTCATTATAATGTGAAACTGTACTATGTCTGATACTAGATAAATGGGCAAGAAAAATGGTTGGCATGGGGGCTTAATTCAACCCTGCACTCATTTAGAGATATGAATACAACGAACACTGAGTACAATTTTCTTTTCATTTGTAGCATCACTGACTTTCTATATTTTCTTGTCTATGTTGTGTGTGACTCAATCTGGTTGTCCTATGACATTCCATGAGGGAAGTAACTATATCTACCTTGTTTGTATTCTATCCCTGGACCTTCATTGAATGTATTTGCCTGGCAGATTATCAAATACATATTCAATGAATGGATATAGCCATGAACCAACTTATCATTTCATTGTTTTCCAGTTAGTTAAGATACATTCCTTATTTCCTCAATTTGAAAGCAGTGAGCGGTTATTTCTAGTATCCTAACCCAATTATTAAAAATGGTGAAATTCCTCACTATTCAGAATCACATTTACCTTGTCTTTATCAGTCTCCTCGTCACACACACAATAAAGGCAGAATAACTGAGACACAAATGAACAAGTATAAGAGAAAAAGACCTATCAATTTCTTTAGATTTAAAGAAAAAAACAATACACTGCACTACTAGTCAGCAGTGGCGTGTTTCTTAAGAAATCTGGAGACTTCAGTAGAGTACTACTGTAGTAGAGATGAGAAACGAAAACCTAAAACTGGTAAATGTCTTGCTTGAAAAATAAACCGAAATAAAGTGTCATGCAATATCATGACTAATGGTGGGGGGGAAAAACTAATAAAAACCAAAAACCCAACTTCAACTCATTAATATGAATAACAAAGCTCTTTTGCTAGTTTTGAGGCTGTACAAATAATTTGATTCAGAATGCAAAAACTGGGAGAACACAAGAGCAGAGAGCTTTTAGCTTTTTATCCTGTAAATAATGGTCCTTTAATGATACTGGTATTGCCAAATTATCACTTTTATAATTTTAACATTTTAAAAAAAAGCCTCAACTCCCAAATGAATGCTAGTTCTTTTGCAAATTACCCGAATACAAACGTGTCATATCTCTGAAAATATCTGTCTATCTTCTGTTTGTGAATTAATTTTTTAAAAACTGAATTGGATTTAAAAATCACCAAAGAAAATTACTTTTCCCTTTTCTTTTTAGATGAATGTTCCAAAAGTGGTGTAAATTCAGCCTCCTCAGTGTGTTTCCTTTTCTTTTTTTTCTTTTTATGGTCACTCTGATAACCACTAGAGTCACTGCCTTGGAAAACAGGATCCTGATCCTGATCTTCTTGATGCTTTTTCTTTTTTTTCTTCCTCTTTGGTGCCTCCTCCTTATTCACATTATTATTAATTTGAAAGTCTGTCTCTTCTCTCCTGGTGTCATCTGCTAAATCTGCTAGCTCCACGCTACCACCTTCCACTTCACATTGTTCTAAGTCTTTCTTCTTTTTCTTTTTCTTCTTCAGAGGTTTTTCAACAGCTTCTTCAGTGCCAGCTTCTGTTACTTCTTCAGAAACTGCAGAGCACTTGGACTGTAAACTATAAATTAACAGTTTAAAAAGTTTAGAGCAGTAAGCAAAAGTGCAAGAACAAGGTGAAATCAAGACTATCTCAACATGCTGATTTTTTTATAAATTGTAACAGCAGTACCAGATATATAACCATGACATAAAATTCAAATATTCTCTCCTGTTAACCTTCAACCCCCTAAGCTGTCTGGAAAGTGGTAATTTTTTTTTGTTTCCAAAGTACTTTTCGCAGACAATGTTTTCACACGTAAAAATGACATTAAAAATTGTCAAAACATGGCTGATGAATTTTGGCTTGACTCAAAGAAATATGGTCACAGAATATTAAACTTCATGAGATCTAGGCTTACTAGTCAAACTACTGATAGTGATAGAAAATATACTTCTGGAAATCTATTAAAGTAATGGAGATTTCTACTTACGGCCTTAACACTTGTTTCAAGTAATAGTTCACTGCTGTTCTATACCTATGCTGAAGTACAGTGCTATGTCACAATCGTAAATTATTTTGTATTAGTAATAAAAACAAGGCACTAGTTACATTTTAAGTCACATTTCAAGTGCTCACAGTAATGTTAATATATTCACAAATACAGCACATATCTATCATCACAGTCACACAGAGGTCTGTAGGACAGCTATTCTAAACTTTAACACATACAATGTTGCATATAAAGGTAGAATCTAAAAACACCAACAGAATACAAAACAGTTTTTTTCCCCCCACTTCCCATTAAACATGGTTCCTATGGAAACTAGTTCAATATCAGAGTAATTCTTATAAGTCTTTCAATACAGAAAAAATTAAAATTCCTACAGATGGCAATAATCAAATTATTTTTTGCTTCAACGATGTAAAAATAAAAGGTTACTATTTGTAATACAATTATGCTATCAATAGTTTCAAGCCCAGAGGTCAACTTTAAAAAAATTAACCAATCAGAAAATATTCAGTAAAATTTAGTTATTAAAATCCAGTTAAGTGGACATAGATATTAAACACAGTTATTGAATACACTGTTATAGCATCGAAACAATGATTTGAAAGCACAAGTATTCTAATAAATAGAATTAAATTTTTAGAGAGGGATTTATGTTCTTAAATTCAGAATTAATAGAAACAATTAAGCATCAAAATAATGTGATTAGGGACTGACCTAGTGATATTTAATTTTCCCCGAATGCAGAATACTCCAGCAGCATCTGAATCCAAACGAAATACTTCAAATTCTAGTTGATCACCTACATTTATCTCCAGGGTTTGCCAATGTTCATCAGACATCTGCTCAGGTTTAGGAATGGAGGCATTGAAACACCCATGTACTAAACAGCCAATGTGGCTGGAAGATACTTTATTAACTGTACCCTGGGAAGAAGGAAAAAAAAAAGTATAACATGTAGAAGAGATCTAAAGAGTTAAAAGGTAAATCAAGCTTTACAAGCTTCAAACGGATCTTCAAAGAGGAAACATTAAGATAATGGCATCATTTAATATAGAAAAAGTTTATCTCGATTACAGCTTACCACGTGCTACCCTAAAACATTGTTTTAGAACACTACGGAATGTTTATAAAGCTCAAACTTTATTAAAGTAATCGCATATCAATTGCCCAACTGAATAAACAACAACCCTCCCCCCAAACAACCCACTACACACCTCACTGCTGGATTCCCTGGAGAGTAATTATAAGCAATGAAACCAAGCAGAAAATACTCTTTGATATGACCTACATTTGAAAAGACCTCAACAGAGGAAGCATATGCTTTTTATAACTAGGATCCCCATTATATTTCTATAAACAGTCTGAATTTCAAAGCTTAAAGAACATTCTTTAATGATTCAATTTAACAACATGTAAGCAGTCCTATTAAAAGTCAACTTATACTTTAGATATGAATCTTGAACATGGCTATTTTGACTAAATCACAAAAACATTATTAAAAGCTTTAAAACTCAATTAAAATACATATAATTTTAAACTTAAAAGATTTTTCATAAAACTTAGCTTTTCCTTCTTCCCCTAGGAATCAACATATGAAAGAAAACCTTGTATTTTTCAAAAAGTAGTTATTTTGACTTATACCACTATAAATAATATGTATACAGTGCTATTAAATGACAGGAACCTTTTTTCAACGTATGACAGGATAAAACTATGTCATTTTTTTAGAAGTCTGGTATCTCCAATGGTAGCTTCTGGAAGGTCTGGACAAACTGTGGTACATTTATACAATGGAATATTATTCAATGAGAAAAAGAAATCAGCTATTTAACTGCAAAAGAAATGAGCAAGCTTTAATGCAACTGCTCCATGAAATAACCAATCTGAAAAGGCTATTCTGTATGACTTCAGTGATAAGACGTTCTAGAAAAGGCAAAATTAGGGAAAGAGTAAGAGATCAGTAGCTGCTATGGTTTCAGGGATAGGGCGGGAAGAACAAATGGAACATGGGGAATTTTTAGGGCAGTGACTCAGTTATGCTAAGGGACACCATAAGTGTCATTACACATTTGTCAATGTCCCTAAAATGTACATCACAGAAAGTGAACTCTAATATAGACTTTAATAATAATGTATCAATATTGGCTCAGTAATTACAAAAAATACACAACATTAATGCAAGTGATATCAGTAATAGGAGAAACTACATCCATCAATTAAAAAAATATTCCACAGGTATGGAATAACTGAATGTGAAAAAGAAAATGAATCTCAAACCCTCCCTCACACTATATTAAAAAAAAACAAACAAACAAAAAAACAACTTTAAGCTGATAACAGGCCTAAGTGAAAAAACTAAAACTACAAAACTTCTAGCTAAATATCTGGTCAACCTAGCGACAGGCAAGTATGTTAGATAGGATCCGGATATAAGCATAAAAGTATAAAATGATAAACTGAACCTCATCAAATTTAAAAGCTTTTATTCTTCAAATGATACCATTAAAAATTAATAGAAAAGTCATAAAGTGGGAGAAAGTATTCTTAATCTATCCAAAAAGGGCAGATTTGCATCAAGACTCTAAAGAGAACTATTACACCCTAAAGACAAAATTACCAAAAAAAAAAAAAAAAAAAAAAAAAAAAAAAAAATGGGTAAAGTACTTGAATAGGCTTTTCCTATATAAACACATGAAAAAGAGTTTATTAGGGAAATGCAAATCAAAACCCTAATGAAACACACTATACGCTCATCAGTAAAATGAAGACTAACCACTGCAAATATTTGACAGGATGCAGAGCAACTAGATGTGTGAATGGGAAATTAGTCTGACGGCAGTAGTTTCTCATGAAGTTAAACACACATTTATCCTCAGATCAAGCAATTCTGCTTCTATTTACCTAGGAGAAACGAAAATGTATGTTCACAGTAGCTTTATTCATAATAGCTTCAGACTGAAAGCAACCCAAATATTTATCAGTGATGATGGATAAGACTGTGATATACTCAAAACTGAACATCATGAGTAATAAAAAGGAACAAACTACCAATACACACAACAGCATAGATGAAATTAAAAAGCAAGCTGAACAAAAAAAGAACCATATTCCCAAAGAGTAGTGTAGAATGAAAATTTTCATTAATATAGTATTATAGACAGGACAAGCAAAACTAATTTATAATAAAAGAAATTACAATAGTGGTTTTATCAGTGAAACAGGGAAATGATGAGAAAGGGCACAAGGGTAATTTCTTAAGGAGACATAATATATGATATACTTGTCAAACTTCCCTAACTGTACATTTCATTGCATGTAAATTTTATCTTACATTTTCTTGTACTATAAATGATCTTATATTATTAAAAAAATAAAAATTGAGAAAGAAAGCAGGTCAAATGTATCTGAGGTCTGAAAAAGTAAAAGAGGAGAGAGTAAAAAGAATAATTTTACTTCTCATTTCTGTATAATTTGAATGTTAATCCCATTTACATGTTTAGAACAATTTATAAAAGTACTTAAATTTGGGGCTTTTTAACTACAAACAACCTTAATAATATGGAGCTCCATTTGAGGACACCAGCTTGGCAGCAGGATAGTGCCTAATTAGGGATACTATTTCTACCAGACTAGTGACATTAAAAAAATTAGAAATGTTTTATAGATATTTTCATAGTAAAATAGGACCCAAAGTTTTATTAACAGTATCAAGGGTTAAATAACAGTTCTTATATACCCAGGTTAAGCAATCCCTACATATATATTTTAGTTAAAGAATAAGCACACACACAGGAACACATGCATGCGCAGAACAGCTGACAGAAGGGACAGACAAATGAAGAGGATAGAGGGATATATTTCAGTAGATTTCGCATCAATTTCTATATTTCTAGGTTCTCTTGACAACGGAAAGCTCTTCAACACAGGACCTTCTTTCCCATGGTACAGTATGGTGTCCTGATCCCCATCCTTTATTCATTTTCATGTCAGCCTAGTCCTATCACCACTTGAATTTGTAACTGTTTTACATACTGCTATATTTTTGTGCCCTTTATAAAGAAGCCTCTATAAAGAAATTATTTGTATTTCATTGAGAAATTAAAAATAATAAAAATTGAGGTTTTTTTTTCCTTCAGATCACGCTGCTGCTATGCAAAGAACAAGAATAAACTGGATGTGATAAATATTCTGTGCATGACTGTGAACTCTAACAGAATAGAGTTTAATATCTGACCAGGCTGAACTGATGGAAAATCATCTTATTCTTTAAAAATAATTCTTAGTTGGCCACAATAGCAATCCCAAGGTGTGGAGTGTCTTAAAATTTTTGAAATCACATCATTTTATAATGATACAAAGAAAACTAGAAAAAAAAATAATATACATACCATAAGCTTTTGCCCTGGTTCAGGACAAAAAATAACAAAATCTGCTTCAATGTTAAGATGAATGTGTCCTTGATCATCGTAAATGTCTCCCAGTTCACCCACTACTTTGATGTTATCATATGCAATGGGGACACCTAAAAGGCTGTAAAAAAGAAATGTCACCATTCATTTTTTTATTTATTTTTTATTTTTTTTAAGATTTATTCATTTTTATACAAGAGCTGGAGTAGAGGCACAGGAGGGTGAGAGGATTCACCTGAGACAGAGCCGGGAGCAGAACAGGCAGACAGACCAAAATACACTGCTGAGGGGAGCAGCAGGCCGTCTGCCATGCCATGTGGGTATCCCCATGGCTGGCCAGGAATCAAACCTGCGCTGCAGAGACTGCGGACAGCTTCAGAGCGCTGTGCTCAACCCGCTGAGCCACCGGGGAGGCCGCCATTCATCCTCTTTTAAAGACCATTCTCATACTGACTCCAAAAAGTATACATGTTATAAATAAAACTACCCATGCCAAAAATACAACAGCCTGTGACTAGTCTGTAACAACTTTAGTAGTACCATTTCACCAAGAGTTCTAATGCATTGGCTAAGTTAATAATGATTATTCAAGATCCGTAGGTACCTACAAGCAAAATGTTCAATTAAGCATGAGCAGTAAGTTGACTCTTATCATGCTTAGTAAATACGTCAGGTGAAGACAAATACCATGACTTCACTCATATGCATCACCACAGAGAAAAGAAACAAAAGGATGAACTAAATAAACTGTTAGACTATAAGATCAATTAGTGGTGACCAGGAGGGAAGAGGGATGGGCACAGGTAAACTGAGGAAAATGGGTCAATTGTACGGTGCAGTACAGAACTAGACTTTAGTGGTGTACTTAATGTGATACACACATATGATGCACACCTGAAGCTTATGTAATTTTATAATGCAATGTAACTTCAATTAAAAAAGACAAACTCATCTGCATCAACCCACTCTTGTAAATGACACATTCACAGTGATTGTAAGACATAGGTGCAGTCTTTCCAGGGGGTCATATTTGGGCATCATCACACTGCAATATATTTTATTATATTATATTATTATAGAATACAGATTTTTTTTTTCCAGTTGTATAGGTGGGTTATATTTAAATTTCATTTCTGCACAGCAAAGTGTGTTTTCAGGATAGCAAAAGTAGCACTGCAAAATAGTTGTTACAGAAATGAGGTATTGGGTCACACAGTATTCAGAATCTCTGACTAAGAAATGTGACAACAGAGCTTGACCCTAAGATGATTTATGTAAATACATCAAACTCTTTGGTTTGATGCATAAAACTTAACCAAAGTCAACAATTATACAGACACCTCAAGCCTATTTATATTCTCCTCTTTTTTTACGTTTGATTTTCTCACAGCATCCTAAGTAAGTTTCAATGCAGGGTGGTGGAATCACATAATATATATAAGGAACAATTAAGTCAAGTTTACCTTTTAAGCTTTCTCTTAAATGGAATGGAACCTATTTTCCACATTCAAATAACTGAAGAGTTGTCACATGCTATATAAATAATGTTTCTTTTTTTCTTAAATGCCTCTCAAGGATATAACTTAGAAACATAATGTGTTCTAGAAAATTTTCTCTAAACAAACTTTGTGAAGTTGAAATGGGATTATCTTTAAAAAAAATCTGTCATTGGGAAAGTCAGGTGAACAGTCTATCAACTAGAGGATGCTGTTGAAATGACAAACACTAATGAGTCATTCTCAATTTCTCCCTTTTCCTCATCCCTCAACAAAGAAATCCTCTTGATTCTATAGGATGGCCCCAAAGTCTTGAAACAGAAACAAAATTATAAATGCCAATGAGAATGCGATTCTCTGTTAATTTTTGTTTTGATCCTTGTCAGTAGTGCCTAGTTCAATGTGTGATGCCTGATTTATATAAATAAACTGGAGTCTTTAGCACATGCCACTGGTAATGGAGCGTGAGGTAGGAAATCCAGATCTGCTCCAAGTGCAGCACAGCCACAGTCTTAAACTAAGTTACAGAAATTATTACTCAATCAGTTGCTCATCACACTGGTGTAATGGCTCCTCATGGAGCCAACTGGGGTGACTTTCCCCTGGCCTGTCAAGTGGAAGCATTAATTGGCTACAGAAAGCAATAAAATACATTAATCAGTAGCCTGTTTCCATATCTTTTGACCACCTTGTACATCCTTAAATCTCTCAAATCTATCCCTTCTAATCATGTTTCTCTTGGACAATTATAACAATCTCTTAATTGGTCTCCCTGTCTAAAGTCTGAACCTCCTTAAACCTCCATTTCACATCTATTGTCCATCCGATTATACCACTCTCTCTGCCCAGAGTGCTAGGGTATCAAAGTACCCTCCTTCTGTCAAGTTGTTCTCAAAGGTCCTAAGATCCAACTCACCATTCCTTCTTTTACTATAACTTAGTAAAACTCAGATTTCTGCCAAATTTTAACACTACATTGGGTTTATACGGCTTAATTTGTAGTTCTACAAGTTTAAAGTTCCATGAAACCAGGATCTTATTATAGGTCTTTCTATTCCAAATCCCTAGTAAACAAAATAAACACAAGGGTGTGTTGGTACCTGGAGGAAGAGGTACTTTCTACACTTGGTTGATTCTTAACATATGTAGGGCTCTGGATCCCTTGAGAAAGTGGTAAAAGCTTTAGATAGTTCGCCTGCACAGGAAATTCACATAGGATCGGGCCTCCCCTGGTGGCGCAGCGGTTGAGCGCTGGGTTGCGAGGCTGCCCGCAATCTCTGCAGCGCCGGTTCGATCCCCGGCCACCAGCGAGGGGCCCATCAAAAAAAAAAAAAAAAAAAAAAGGAAAGATTCACATAGGATTCGACAATTTCCAGAGGTTTATGGAATTCCTGAAGGGCAGTAACAAACTTCTAGAAAAGCCATTCACCCTAGGTTTAGATCTACCTTGCCCCACCTCCCTCTACTCCCCAGCCTCTCCGCCCTTGTAATTCTGAGTTTTTAAATTACTTTTGAATATTTTTAATTTAAATGCATCGGAAGGTTTCAAGAGCAACAGGGGGCAATAATAGCTAGACTGAATAAACTGGCTGCTCTTAAAATTAAAAGCAAAACAAAATAATGGCAATAACATCTCTGCCATTCCTGATCACGTTCGAGAGACTTGAAAGCAGGAAAAGCACCAGCGTCAAAACAACAAAAACCACCCTTCGTGGTTTACTAAAATAATCTTGCATTAATGCTTCTCAATTTCTTATCTAAAGACAGTCTATTAAATGCTTCATTCCCACCTTCCATAGTCAAATAGAAAAACATACAGTACTGGGCCTACAAGGTACCCAGACCCCTGAGCTCTTCTTACCCCACCTGATTCTGGAAAGAACGCCTCAACTCCTGCCACTGTCACGATTCACGGCGCCTTTACGTTTTCTTTCCTACCTACGAAAGGGGCTCTGGAGCGGGTAGGTCCTGACTCTGCGGGTGGACTTAGCCCCCCCAAACGCCTCAGGGTTAAGCCTGGGGTGGTCGGTGAGACCTTTCGCGCTACGCCACAAGACTGCCCACCCGTTTCCCCCTCCCGTGCCCAAGAGAAGAGAAGGCAGGCTGCGCCTTAGCATGTCCGCACAGAGAAAGACAAGGCTGCGACTGGTACCTCTCGGAATAGCGCAGGAGCTCTGCGTCCAGCTGCTCCCGGATGCCGGTGCGCTTCCTGTTAAGGTACCGCGGCGACAGAGCGATGTGCCTCCGGTGCGGCCCGGACACAAGGCAGGAGTAGCGGCTGTTCACCAACGCACACGCGGCGGCGTAGGTCGGCAGCTCCAGGCAAGGCAGCTCGCCCGCTGGTGTCACGACGGGCCCCGCAGAGGCCGCCTTGGGCCGAGGAGCCTCCGAGCAACCCGCAGCCATGCGGCTCGTCGCTTTCCCACGGCGCGCACCACAGACGCAACCTTAACAGCCTGCCGTAGGACGCACGATTTCTACGTCATCCCTGAGCTTCACGCCCCTAGGCAATTGCTCTCCTTGCGCTGCATTACGCATATCCGACCGGCAGGGGGCAGATGTCTTTTTCGCTCTTGGAAGACGCCCGGAGAGCGGAGCCTGTGGCTACGCATCGAGCATGCGCGAAGGGCAACCCGCTTTTCTAAGGGCTGGCAAACCTGTTAACTCACTAGCCTCGTCATTACACTTAGTATGTGGATTTAATCGGGGTTCACACCTTCATCATATCTAGTAGCAACTTTGTCACGGACAAGAAAGCCGCCCCCCCACTACCCCTCAACCGGATTCCAACCTCCCCCAAAACACAGGCGGAGAAGCTTTGAGCCTAACAGCGGCTGTGCGCTGCTCCACCTGCTGGGAGACTGAGGGATGGACGGGGGGTCGCTCCCAAACTCAGGTAAGGCTCCTGAGACCCTCAGCTGGAGATTGGAATCGTACAGGACTCCACAGGCAAGGAGTCAGTGTTCATTGATTAGTGAAAGAGCAAGGAGAGACTGCTCCAGGGAGAGATACTTGTGGAGATGCTGGGTCTAGGGGTCTGTATAGGTTTAGGGCTTGGGTTGAGAACAAAGGATTTAAAATTTTATTGGCTGAAAAAGCAGGGAGAAATGACTTGGTTAAAGTCCACTTGTTGTGACTAGTTGTGGGGGCCCATCAGCTGCAGCTCGGTGGTCTCCATGGCTCGTGATCATGTCCAAGGTGAACATCTCAGGAGGGCTGTGTGCCCGCAGCTCCAGTGTCAACCAGTCTGGCTCAAGATCTGTGACTCTTCTGGGTTTGCAATTCCCCTTCTTTCTCAAGTAGCCAACTTGATAAGCTGTCGAACGATAGCTCAGAAATGGGAAAATGAAACAAAACGAGACCCAAGGAAATTTATGGCAGCAACCGTGAGCGCAAAGTCTTCAGGTGTTAACCCCAGCCCGTGGGACAGCAAAATCATTGCAAAATTTTTGCCCTTGAGTCCTGTCCAGTCCTTGTTCTGGGATCCCTCCTGTCTCAACTTGGTTTGGTAGAATTTTACAAATTGGAGAGTACAATAATAAAATTGTTTAAGGAGTTTGTGCAGGGAACCCAATCTTAAGAAGTTGTCAGATGGCCCTGATACAACACATCTGAAAAGGAACCCATCTTCTCTTTCCGATCAGCTTCTGTAACACCCAATTCAGGGCATTAGTCACCACCTGCAAGTAGCTCAGCCCAGCTGTTGGCCTGTGGACCCTCTTGTACCCTGCAAACACCAAATCAACCCCAGTGTCTGTGGAAACCAAAGCAATAACTATTCATGCATTTCTTAGTCCTCTTTGCCATAACTGAAGAACTTTCTACCTGTGGAAGCTTAGTTTAAGGACACAGCTTGATCTCCGAATACAAATCGGATCATGGTTTGCTGGCATGAGTTGTTGAATTTAAAGCCCATTTTCCTCAAAAAAATGCACACTCTTTAATATGGCTCATAAGTTAGGCGGCCATTTTATCATCTACACCCACTTTGCTTTATCTGTCAGTCCACCTGTAAGGTAAGGTAAAAAGTATCAGGCTTTTCTGACCTCCCGCCATTAGGATAGATGAGGGAACCCTGTGGTCCTGAATGCATGCCTGATGGCGGGCACCTGAAGTGGGTACACCTGGGCTGAAAGACTGGGTTTATAAGGGCGGCGTCACGGGGACACCAGCAGAAGCCGAGAGAAGAGAAGCGGTAGTAGCTGAGAAGCAGAGGAGCAGAAGCAGAACGTTGGAGAGCCCAGATAGAGTGAAGACTTGCTGGGGGCTAGGAGGCCTGCCAGCCTCCCGGCCCCCCAGCACCCCTGCCTGCCTTATGCTTGGTGAATCCCAATAAAAGCCTGCAAAGGCCACTGAGGGTTCCAGGACTCCTCCTTTACCCGGTCTGCTGGATCAGAAAATCTCCACTGTGTCATTCCTGCCCCTACACCACCCTTCCTCACTGATCCACTCCCTCTTTCTTTCTCCCCCACCTATTCCTTCATTCTCCCCTCACCCATCCTTCTTCTCTCTTCCCTCTTATGATATTCCTTCCACCTGAAAATAGTTTACTATTATTTCACCCAAAAAGGATTAAGTGGCTGCTCATCTATGTAAATTACCACCATCATACCCTTGTTTTTATGTTAATTTTGTGTTAATTGTCTGCATGTGTATTTCTTCACTAAACTCCAAGAATCAAGGCAGGGACCATGATATATGTTTTGTTCACCACTGCAACCTCCCTATAGTTAAAGAAGAAGAAGAAGAAGAAGAATCCCAATTCATCTTAAGCAGATGAATGAATGAATGAGTGCATGAGTGATAAACAGCTCACAGTTAAGTGAGAAGATAGGGTCAAAACATAAAACATATGACCTGAATTACTGCATAGGACCCAAAAGAAATGTACAGGCTAGTAGTGGTATAAATACCAACACACTCTAGCTTTCCTTAGTAACTGCAAAGAGCTTCTAACCACTGTAATTCCAATTTTCCACTTGTAAAATAGAGATAATTGTATTTGTCCTGCCTACTGAAGAGATGATAGGAAGTTTAAATAAGAAAAGAAAAAGCATTTTCTTTGGTGTATTTTAACCACCTTCAAATTCAGCATCAGATGATAAAGGGATTAATCTGCCCCCATAGTCCAATGATAAGTATTTTAAGTTCATTAATGATGAACGTAACAGCATTTACTTTGATTTAGTTACAAAGTCCTACAACAATCTTGTGCAAGACCCCTTTTTTTCAGTGTTCTCAAACCTCAGTTAAAATTTAAAAATCATCTGAGGACCTGTAAAAATTTCTGATGTCTATACAGCACCTCAGACCAATTAAATTAAAAAGCTTTTTCTTGGAGGGCCTCCCCTGGTGGCACAGCTGTTGATTGCTGGGCTGCGAAGCTGCCCACAACCTCTGCAGCGTGGGTTCGATCCCTGGCTGCTGGCGAGTGTCCTACATGGCGCGCAGACCTCTCCTGCGCCCGCTGCTCCCCTCAGCAGTGTATTTCGTCAGTCTGCCTGTTCTGTTCCCAGCTCTGGCTCTGGTGAATTCTCTCACCCTCCCGTGCTTCTGACTGTACCCAGTGCTTGTATAAATAAATAAATAAATCTTAATTTTTTTTTTCTTGGAGTCAAATTGCATTTAGATTTTCTGCTGGCAATTTGAATAAAAATAATTTGTTGAAAAAACCAAGCTAGACATCAAGATGACAAAGTCAAAACAAAACATTATCTGAAATCAAATAACTCAGTAGTGATTATCCACAAATTTTAAATATGCAATTGTTATGTCACTCTTTGAGTGAATATACCAATTTAGAGGGTTGTTTGAGTCTGAAAATCAGAAAAACAAACAAAAAAAAAACTTTTTAGTTTTTTAGATTCTGACTTGTTAGCCTACCCATACTGCATGATTTGGAAAAGTGAAAAGTTGATTCAGTCTACAAGCAATAGCTATGGAGTTACTTGACCAAATCAACCTGCTCCACCTACTATCCCAGGAAGAAGAAAACAAGTACAGTGAGATCCTGCCTACCTATCTCCCATCACACACACACACACACACACGCACACACACGCACGCACGCATGCATGCACGCAAGCATGCGCACACACACACACTTGATTTGATCAAGGGCCTATAATTGGATTGCACCATTTTCTTTTTCTCTAAAATTTGATCAAAGTGCCACAGAAAGTCAGGTAGTGATGGTCACTGTTTCATGAAAATCTTTGTCTGGTCAAAGTCTAGTACATGCTGAAAATAATTTCCGTTCTACAAGGAAAAGATGGAAGGCCAGAAGTGACTTTGACCCAATGTTCAATAACCCCAGAGAAAGAAAAATGTTCCTGCAACTCTATTTTTATTTTAACCATTGCCGTCTCCCCTTCCTGCATACACACATGCAGGTAGTATATTAATGTGCTTATATTCTCTATGATCAAATAATCCCTGGAGCAATGTAAATGTACAGTAATTGGCGGTTTGTTGAAATAAATTACAAAGTAATTTGTGCCGTATGCTCCAATTTTTGTAGGAAATATGCACACTCATATGCTTAGAAAAAAAATTGGATGTATAATTATCATATGTTAATATTATCAGTTGAGGCTGGCTTGTAGTATTTTTTAAATTTGTCTGAATTTTCATATAGTATTGTAGTGTATGAATGTGTATTGTTCTATATTAAAAAATCAAAAACTTGATCTATGAAAGTATCCCTTTTCTTGAAGAATTTGGTTGTAACAAAATATCTTCTATTTTTAAAGTGTTTAATATTCTGCAAGGTGAAGATCCCAGGTCCCAAAGCTATGTTGTTTGAATCTGAATCTTGGCTCTGCCATTACTAGATGTGTGATATTAAAAAGGATTTTTTTGTTTAAAAAAAAACTGAAATTATTAAAGTGATTTTCATGAAGAAAAGGCATTAGACAGAAAGTTTGAACTGTATGTAAAGGTTTACAGAAAAGAGATTCATATAAAGAGCATTCCAGGTAAAAATGCCATTGCCAGTTGGTTTTTCTGCATAACAAATGATCCCCAAATTTAGAGGCTTTAAATAACAACCATTAATTTAGCTCATTATGTAGCCTGATCCCCTCCATTTTGCAACAACAAAAAACCTCCCCTAGACTAAAAACTAGGAATAAGTGGAATTAAATTCCAACCTCCCTTTGTTCTCTGTTCCTTCCACTACCTTCTCATGATTAACCCTTAACTGACTCCACCTGCATTCCTGGGAACCCGGAAAATTGATTGTTATTACACCCCTATTAAAATTCTCTGCGTCCTGTGGAGTTGATAATGGCATCAGAAACAAACATCTGCTGATGACTGAGAAAACACCCTGCCAGGAAAGTCAGACACCTTGACTTATGTGATCTAGACTTCCCGGCACCTCAGAGGACCTGGCAATGTGAAACCCTGCACTTTCCTCACATTTCTTTTCCCGTTATATGATCCCAACATTCCTGCAATTTGGAGAAACAGTTTTCTGGGGGTGCCTATCCACCAGCGTCCTGGATGTCCATCTTGAATCAACTCCTATGTAAAGACATTTCTCATAGGTCAGAGTTTTACATTATCCGTGAGAGAAAGACCTGGGTTGGTCATATAAAATAATTTTGTGGGTACAAATTTGGTCTGGGCTTCTCTGGACTCACATGTACATTCATGGCAGAGGTGTCATGTTTGTGTAATCCTCCATCAGACTAGAAAACTCGAGTGGGTTTGTTTTCCAGGCCGTTGTTCAGGGGAAAGAGAGAGGGAGGGAGGGAGAGAAAGAAGGGAGACCCTCTTGCTAGACTCTGGAACTTACACAATGCCCATCCAAGGCATAGAATGCTTCTGATCTCAAGTACTGCATCCTTTGCCCAAGAGACCATCAGGGGCTACTTTTCTCAGATACAAGATATGCAGTGGAAATCTCTCCAGTGCCCACTCTGACACTGACAGACTGACAGTAAGGGCTTCATCCCCCTTGTATGTGATTGTATCAAACAAGCAAAATGATCAGCACCATCACAGCTTTATAACAACCCCCCTGTCCCCTGCAACCACTGGAGTAAGAGCTTTATATAAATCACCAACACCAAATAGTTATGCCTTTATTACAATTATTGTATATATTTACAGATGAAGAGACTAGAGCACAAGGAAAATTTAAATAGGTCAGCCTCATAATGGTGACAGGCCTAGCTGTATTAGTTAACAGCTACAAACCTAGTACCTAGCACATTTTTCCTGAGTGAATTAATGACTATCCCAAGCTCACATAGCTAGAATCAATCAAGGAATCAAGCCCAAGTCTGATTTTTCTCACAGTTCACACTTTGAATCAACGAAAATCTTTCATTTTCCATTTTCCAGTACACATGAACAAAGCTAATAAAGAAAAATAAAGACCCCAAATGGGTGAAATTTTAGTTTCTGCCTAGAAATTGCTAAGGTGGTAATCAGAGAAAACTGGTAAACACTACATTTTAACAAGTTTGCCAAATTGAATTCTGGCAATATTGCAGAAACTAAATCAAGTAATATGGCAGGGCCAGTAGGAACCAAGTGTTAAAGGCAGGTCATGTGGGTGTCAATCTTGGTCCAGTCACCTTAGACAACTTATTTAATCTTTTTTAAAGTGAATATCCTAGTCTGAAGTATAAAAGTATAATGACATGGAGAAGTGATGAAGCTTAAACAAGTTAACGGCAGTGCGATAATAAGCGCTGTGCCTACTTTTTGTTTAATTTTTAATTTTTTACACCATTGTTCATTTTTACACAATATTTGCTTCCCCCCACCCCCTCAGGTGTAGTCCCCATAGAATTTCCTTCACCGGTGCACCTGTGACTACTTTTATTAAGTGCTTGATAATGTATCTTTTATTTTAGACATAATCAACACTTTAGCTATAATATTTTATTTCAATCTTATTAAGGCTACAAAGCTGAATATGAGAGAGTTTATGAACTTCTTCAATTAATAGTAGATTATGGAATTAAGAGAAAAATTTGGATAACAGTATGTATAAAATATGGATAATATCTTGACCCTAGTTCTCCAGGAATCATGGCTTGGTTTGCTTTTGGTGTTACTAGCCTGATTAATTTCAGCTTCTCAGTATACTCCCATTATAAGCAAGCTATATAAACATTTGATTCCGTTTAAAACAAAGATTTCAATCTAGTAGCCCCTTAAAGAATGTACTGATATGCTCACTCTAGACATAAGCTATGTGTACTGAAGTACAAGTTCGCGATTTCATTTGTCAGCAGGAAGAATTAAAAGGCTTCAACAGAAACCCGTTGTTTGAAATAAGATGTGTTTAGTTTGGGAAATAGCTTTCTTTTAGTAGCTCGATCAGTTGTGAAATACAGTGCTTTTAGGGGAAATACATGTTTAGAGTTTGTCTACTGAGTTTGGAAATGAGGAAACTAAATTTACAAACAAAAACCAGAACACACTGTGTATCAAGCAGCTATTGGTCACCACAGACCACTTGTAATTTGCAAATGTGCCAGCAGATGGCAAATGTGAGCTTTAAAATTGCAAAGCTTCGCTTTGACCCAGCAGAAATGGCAAAAATCAAGGCAGCTAAAGTCTCTTTTGCTGTACAGCTTTTCAGTTTCGATGTAATCCCAGATGTTTATCTTTTCCTTGACTTTCTTTGCTTTGGGTGATAAGTATTAAAAGATGTTACTGAGATGTATGCTTTGTATGTTTTACCTATATTTTCTTCTGTACATTTTATGGTTTCAGGTCTTATGTCCAGGTCTTTAATCCATTTTTATTGATTTTTGTGCATGGTGAGAGGTATTGGTCTAGTTTCATTTTATTGCATGCTATGGTCCAGTTTCCCCAGCACCATTTATTGAACAAACTGTCCCTCTGATTGGGAAAACATTTTTGCACTCCATACAACTGATAAGGGACTGATCACAAAAATATACAAAAAACTCACACGACTCAAAAAAAAAAAAAAAAAAAAAAAACAAAGTAAACAATCCAGTCAAAAAATGGGCTGAAGAACTTAAAAGACATTTCTCCAAAGAGGAAATGCAAATGGCCAACAGGCTTATAAAAAAATGTTCAACATCCCTATAATCAGGGAAATGCAAATCAAAACCACACTGAGATACCACCTAACACCAGTAAGAATGGCACATATTTAAAAAATTAGCAACAACAAATACTGGCGAGGATGTGGTGAAAAAGGAACTCTCCTACACTGCTGGTGAGAGTGCAAACTGGTCCAACCACTATGGAAAGCTGTCTGGAGGTTCCTCAGTCTACTAAAAATGGAGCTACCATATGACCCAGGAATTCCACTCCTAGGGATCTACCCAAAGGACACAAAAACATTGATTCAAAAGAACATCTGCACCCCTAGGTTTATTGCAGCACTGTTTACAATAGATAAGCTGTGGAAACAACCCAAATGCCCCAAAATAGATGACTGGATCAAGAAGATATGGCATATATACACAACGGAATATTCAGCAACCAAAAAATATAAACTCATGCCATTCACAGCAATGTGTAAGGAGCTAGAAGGAATTATGCTCAGTGAAATAAGCCAGAAGGAAAAAGAAAAATATCGGATGGTTTCACTTATACCAGGAATATAGGGGAACCAAATAAGACATCAGTGTAAAAAATAATAACAGTACAAAACACAACAAAGCAAAAAGAGACAATTATAAATCAGAGACATACTGCAGGGTAAGAGGAGGGAGAGGGATCAGAGGGAGGCAGGGGGGAGCACAGGGGACTGAGGTGATGGTGCACGGGTGCATTGGTGAAGGAAATTCCATGGGACTACACCTGAGGGGGTGGGGGAAGCAAATATTGTTTAACAATGAAAAACGATGTAAAAAAATAATTTAAAAAATCAAGGCAGCTAAAAACTGATGACTTGTTTTTACCTCTAATTCTTCAAAAAAGGATTTAGGATCAATTTTTTACTCTGAGGGTCTCCCTAGTGGTGCAGGGGTTAAAGTCTCAGTGCTATCAAGCTATTGCCAGCCACTAGGCATGAGTTCCATCCCTAGCCAAGGAGAGCAACACACCATGTGGTCTCCTGTCTCACCTGCTGCTCCTCTCAGCAGTTTATTTCAGTAAATCTGCCTGTTCTGATCCCCACTCTGTCCCTGGTGATCCTCTCATCCCCCACACATCTGCCTTATACCACAGTTCTTGTATGCATAAATAAATCCAATTTTTTTTTCTCTGAAGACCTACTACTTAGCATATCATTGAACAGACAGATGCATATGCTTAGAATGAGTAAAAAAATAATAGAATACACTGTACTTTATTCAATATAATAGATTTTATGTTGTACAAGCTATGGAAATGAAGTGACTCAAATTTGTCATCTATAGGTCATTTAATAAGGTCATCTCTTCTTGGTGGTTTTCAAAGTCAGGTCCCTGGACCAGAAATATTAGCATCACTTGGGAAGTTGTTAGAAATGCACATTTTCAGTCCCACCCAGTCCTGTTGAATCAGAAGTCTGGGGAGGAGCCCAGACTATAGTCACCCCCCAAGTGATTATAATAGCCACTGACTTTTGAGAATCAGTGCCTCTAATGGGGTTTGGAATACAGAAGAGAAACTCTGAATTATCATTTTTATTCAGGTTTAATTGATAAAAATACAGTGATGATTATTATTGTGATTATCAATGTGGTTGATTATTTCATTTGATTTAGTGTTCCAACACAATAATATTTGCTAAATAATGAACACAATCACAGCTATTCTTGGCTTTCACCTACATGAGGTTGTCAGTAGCTATCTAATATTTATCAATTTATATTTATCATTTAATTAATTATCTAATATTTATCAATTACCAGGAAGGACACTATAATACCCTTTTGTATGGCAGATTAAGTTAAAAAGACTGGCTTAAATAATGAAATTATTTGTGGTCTGTGTGTATGTGAGTATGTGCTTGTAGTTATAACCAACCACTAAGGATGGTTAAGGAGGGGTTAAGAGGTTATCAGAATAGGCTTGGGGGCTATTTTCTGAGGTTATGATGCTATTTTTATATAATTTTCTGTCCTTTTATGAAGACTACAGTCAGTAATTCTTCTAAGGCCCAAGTTCCCTCCCAGTTAGACCTTTCCTCAAGTGAATTTCCACACCCTTTTTCCAATCCAAGGAATCTGGACAAGAAATTAACTCCGGTGCCTGCAAGGGTAACTATGGACATTTGCTTCCATCTGTCTTTATCTCACAGCTGGACAAAAATAGGAATCATTTCTTTTTTTATTTTCTTGAATATTACTTTAAAGCTGTCATTTAATACACCACCTTCTGGCTGCAGTGTTTGTGTGGGTGTGAACTAGCAGATCCTTGACATTAAATACATCCCAAAGAAAGTGGTTTGGAAAGTAAAGTGAAACTTGGATGTGGTGCATTTTGATGTACAATTTACTCTCAAGTCATTAACCAAAATGACCATTAATGGATCATATTCTCTTATGTGGCTCCTTATAACCACAAGGTGCTTGTACTATTTCAGGTTTTTTTTGAAATTATTACAATAATTAATTTGTCTTAGGCAGCGGCAAAGTGGACTTTCCCAGGAGGGAAGTAAAAGTCTCAGTTTCAAATACAGGGATCAGAAATTGAAGTCACAGTGGTGTCACAGAATTAGAAGTTTGATCTGAAATCAGAAGCAGCAGAACAAGTAAATGGAAATGTTCATATGGGGTAGAGTTGTGCTTTATTTCATGAACCTAGGTGTGTGTGTGTATATATATATATATATATATATGATGCATATATATGTTACATGATTTGGTTGAATCACTTTAAGATTCAGGGGTACAGCCATTATGACCTCACTTTTCATGTAAAATATAGATGTCTTTTACTTTTCCCTTATTTCATATTCGATAAATATTAATAGAGGAATATTGTTCACATTTATAGTCAGTGTAATGTTAATAGCATTTGATATATAACTATATTTCACTGGCTGCATCATCTTCTTTTTGCTGGTAAACAGCAATAGGTTTATATCACAACCACTTACTGTATTCTGCCTTGGAAACTGGACATTCTTTCCAGCAGTTTGTTTTATTACAGAGGACATAGAGCCTTTATTTTTCTGTTATTTTACCTTTTCCCTTCCTCAGAGCTTGATTTAAAAGTACTGCTATACTTACAAGACAAAAAAAAAAAAAAAAAAAAAAAAAACAACCAAAAATGTGAAGTACTGATCTCAAGATTTTGGGGCAAAGTAATGAGGGCAGTGGAAATCCAGACGACTATGTAAATAGGAGCCTTACTAGCATACATATATATGAATAAGGGTGAGTGTTGCTTCATGCCTTGGCTGATTTATTTGAGGGACAAGGTGAGGGACTGTGTTGCCTGGGAGACTGGCCCACAAAGGGATCTGTAGCTTTTCTTTCCTGGGCAATGACTGTGTAGAGCCCAAGGAATTTCATTTAGCCATCCCTCAAAATGATGTGGAATGTTTTAGAAACTCAGTGAGTAGGTAGGGACCAATATCCAGACTGACAAATAACAAAGGACTGTCATGAATCCCCACCCCTTGTGATTAACAAAAGGTTTGATGCAAATTGGACGATGTTTTAGGTTTTTCTGTGAAACTTTAGTTATTGTAACTTTAGTTACAATTGTAACTTTATTGTGTAACTTTAGTTCTTGTAATTTTTAGGGCCATAATATAATTTGGCTTTGGGGAAAGGGCTTAGACTGTTTTGTGCTGCTGTTGATTTAGATCCTTTGGTGTTAATAGGAAAAACAAAACAAAATAATAGTCCCTAATTGATGTGAAGGGAAGGTAAGATGTATCCTAATCCTTCAAGATTTCCAATTAAATGAAGGTTATCTGCCTATAATTAATTGATGTAGATAATATTAGAATATAAAAAAATTAGATCCAGAACTTGACCTTTATCAATATATTTGTATTTTGGGAAATACATTCCTAGTGAAGACTCATCTTCAGTAAATAGTTTTCATGGCAAAAGTAGTAAAAAAAATTGTCCTTCTGTATAATTTTACTAGGCACCCACATTTCCAGCAATTTCTGAATTGGTTTCCTCTGCTATGAATACGTGACAACCTGTGATTTATGGATTTGAAATAATTAAATTTCTTGGCTGTCATACACTTAGAGTAAGAAATATTACATATGTTTCCAGAAAATGATTTAAAGAAGAAAGAGTAAAGTGATGCCAAGTTCTGAAACTTTATTTGGAAATCGTTTCTAACCAAATGGCACTTAAGCTGCTCACTCTAAGTTTCTGGAACACATTTGCTAAATAATCTTTGAAAATGTAGTTTTGGACATAAGATTTCTGAACAAGCCACTTTTGCGCAAAGTCACTAAAAAAATGTAAAGTAACACATTGACGTTCTTACCTTGTCAAGCACGGAAATGCAGGATTATTCATAGTATGGAAGGTAGCAGGTGGGGCAAATTTCTTCAAACATAGGAATTATACAACATTCAGTCAACCTATCAAACATAAAATATTCAGTGATTCAGCAGTCTATGAACAAAATTTTTAAAATATGAAATCTCTAAAGCAATTTCTCAATTTTATTATAGGTTCAGCCTATTCTATACATTTGCTAGTGCTGTTTAGGCCTTAAATTTTACTGGTCCATAAACTTCAAATTCCATGGAGTGCTTAACCAAATCTTTTAGAGTGATCTATGATAATGAAAATTGGGTGGTTGTGGAAGAACCGATGTAAGAACTGAGGGTTAGTAAACAGTTCTGCATATGCTTGTGACTAGCACCATTTAATGAGATTTTCTGAGAGCATGGAAATACTTTGTAACTACTGTCCATAAGTGACCATTCAGTAGATTATAGCTTGTTCAACTAAGAAAGTGAATATTTGATTTTAGTTAATTGGTATTTGAATTAAATAATCATGTGGTTAGGACAGTGGCTACTGTATCAGTAATACAGGTAGGCCTTACAACAGTCAGCTTATGATACTGAGCATTAGTACCGCATTAGCATCGCTTATGCTACAGTACAGGCGTTAATGCTGGCTGCTTTGGATCATGTACAAGGATTGTCCTCAGTGGTGCTAAATTAGGGACAATTCTTTCCTACCAAAGAGGTGAAAATTTGTCAGGGCATTTTTGGTCATTGCAATGACAGTTACCCTCATGGTATTTAGTGGATAGGAATAAGGGATACTTAATGACCTGAAATTCTCCTCAATGAATTATTGTCTACCCCAATGCCAGCAGCAGCCAATTCACAAGCCCAAATAGGACAGCAGAGTTCTCTAAATATCATGGTTTCATTTGTGAGATCATCTGCAATTTCAGTATACTCAGAGTGAATTAGATCTCCTATGATCCACATTTTATTTCCTCCTGTCCCCTCAGAGACTTCACTCAATTTATTCTTATTTTGTGCTGTATCTTCAAACATTTCCTTTTTATATTTGAGCATATTCTAATCTTTCCTATTGCTAATAATGCTTTTTAAAGTCCATATCCTCTAGTTGGGATGCTCTCTTCCTCCAAAGAACAGTCCATTCTCTGCTGATCTCAAAACAGCACTTTCATTCTTTTAGCTATCAAGGGGGAGCTATTTTCTGTATCATAATGAAAATAAAGTCCACACCATATGTAAGTTCAAAACACCATTTTATTACATAGGCATAGCAGTAGTCACCACCCCATGTTCCAATCTGAAAAATCATATGTATGTGTGTACACACACAAACACACATATTTAAAAACTTCCAAGCAAAGTCCCCTTTTACTCTTTTATGCTTACAATAACTAAGCCTTTTTGTAGCTAGTCTTGATAGCATACCACCAAACTAGTTTCACATTTTTTTCCCTAATTTAGTATCACATTATTTTTCCCCAAGGTAGGCTTGTACTAAAACTGTAGTCACTTCAAATATTCTAGTCCATAGTTCAATGCATTGTGAAAATAAAAATTCAAGTACTTTAACAATGTCTTCATAACTTCCCCTACTTATCTCAAAAAGAATAACTACACATCCCAAATAAATCACTCTAACAATTGAGTCCAGAAAACATTAAGTGAAAATAATTACATTGAAAGATACACCTATATTTGGTTAAATATACTTTCAGTACAAAGCTACGTCCTTAGATAATTCAGTAAAACCATATACACACAAAATATTTGCATTATATAGTTTAGGTTTTCAATGACAAAGATCATGACTGCTTGTGGTTTCAAATGTTCAGTGATGATATTGATTCATTATTTGATGTTGCATTTTTGGACAATTTCTGCAATCTATTAGTTAACGAAGTTATCCTAGTAAGTTAGGAGACTTCAAAAACTACATAAAACAACCATAGTCCAGTTATTATTTGAATATATACAGCCAGAATTTTCTTATGAGCTGATTTAAATATGGTAGGTGATGATCATGTTGCTCCAAAATTAAAAGCCCTTCAGATTCCCTTCACTGGAGTTATCGTTTCTTTGTTAGCACAGTTAAAATGCACATTTTGCTTCTAAATTATAACATTTTCATACTAGATAATAAAGGTTTTAATTTACCTATGGTTCAAATAAATAACTCAACAATGACATGAAAAATGAAGCTTGGGGGAAACAAAGTATACAAGAGAGTCATATATATTTTTAAATATTAGAGTTCTTTATTTGGTGCCAAAGGTTATATTCTCATAAATATTTTCAAGACTATGCTATTTTCTTGCTTGTATGTATTGTCATAGGTTGCTATTTTAATATTCCATTGTGGAAAAGAAGGATTGAATCTAGCTATGTAAATGTAATCCTACCTTTTTAATTCCCTCTACAGACAACTCTTTTAGGTTCTTTGGATATATGTATTCTTAAAAATGGTTTGTCTGCATTGTTTCATATAAATTGTAAAACAAAACAAAAAATCTAAATTAAATTAGAGCCGTTAATTCATCTTTTGTATATATGTTGACCTGTCCTTTTATATTACTTAATTGGACTGCAAAATATTTGAAATATGAATAGCATGAGTAATCAAAGTCATTAGGTCTATATTTATAAGTGGAAGTATGTGATTTAATGTTTATAAATTGGTATTAATTATTATTACATAAATACCATAATCATAGTAAAATATAATCAAATAGGTAAATAATCTATCTTTATACTATACTACTCATATCATTCAACTCCATAAATATCAGCCACAATGACATTTACACACAACAGACATAATAAAAATAATAAAAATGAACAGATTTAGTGAAAATCAAATACGTGATTTTAAGGGCGTAGAAAAGTGTTGAACATTTCACTGCTTTTCCATCTTTGTGGAAAGGTTCTTGGCAACCCCCCAGAGCATCACGGGTTTTTTCCTACCTATTTACATTCATGAATTCTATAAATAGATGCTGTATATATTTACTATATTTACAGTATTATATAGACACACACACGCACACACGTACTTGATGTTATTCTTTAGCTAATTCATGAACATGCAGGTCAATCTTCACAGTATGATCAAAACAAGTTTATTTCCCATAAATGATATTCATTTACAAGTTTTCACTCTTGTGCAAAAATGCAAAAATATCATACAGATTAGTATTGTCTATCTCTAAAAAATGTCTTTTTAATGCTTTAGTTTTTTATTGTTTACAAATAAATTATGAAATAGAGTTCATTCACAAATTGAAAATAATTACAATATTTTTATAACAAGGCATTGCTGAGGTGCTGGATTGTGGCATTCTTGAAGCCATCGTCTTTCAAAACAAAGACATTAATAAGTATTGTTATTTTCTGATAGTCTTACTTTCAAATGACTTATATGAAATATGTCATTACAAATCTGACACTCATACTAATCAAATAGTATTTGCCTAGAATGTGAGTCTTTCTCTCTTCCATGCCTCTTTCTTTTTTTGAAACATCTTCATTCGAACAATCTAGAAAGCCTACTGAAATTACTGTGCTAGAACATTTCTGGAAAGTTTTTCACCCATTCCCATTTGAAAAAAAAGCTGAAGAAATAAGTGAGGCAAACTTGCAGACGAATAATTTTAGTGTGTGCACAGGAGAGACAGAACAGCAAATGCAAGAACTTTTTAAAATTTTTCTCCTAGTCCTTTGGTATTTTCTTGCCTCATGAAAATCCTATAAAGTGTTCGATTCTTTAAAACATTCATTATATTCTTCCATTAAATATCAATTGTGGTCCTCCATTGCTCATGTTGTCTGTCATTTCCTGTTAGAAAAATAACATTAATTAATTAAAATTCACATTTAGAGAAAGACATTGATTTAATTGTTAATGGGTTTGTAAAATAGAAGAAGAAATGGTTTTTAAACCATAGAAAAACTTGCTAAATTTGGGGGAAGGACAAAGATTGATATTGTCGTTGCATTTGAGGAAATGAAATTTCATGGCATCTTGGAGCACATGAAAATGCTGAAGTGACAGACTTAGGCTAAAGTCTGCAACCCACAAAAACAGTTTAATCTCTCCCAGTACCCTAAGCTACCCTTTCGTTTCTCAACTCTACTTAGAAAAGACCTCACCTAGAAAGAAAAAGATGGTTATATGCCCAAGTTTTTCCATTTGTCTGCTCTTTTGAGCATGTTAACAGAAGGCCAGGAGACTCTAAGGGTTACCTTTTTTGTATAGAAAACAGAGTGGGCTTCTTGCTGAAAACCATAAAAGGCCCACAAGGGAACATTACTCCTTTGTAACTATGAATCACCCATAAATCACAGAAGGAAAGATTGTTTTTCATTACACTGTCACTTTTACTGTACAAAAAAAAAAAAACAAACAAACAAACAGTAAAACTTCTTAACATGTTCTCTTTAAGAGATGAATTACTAACAAGGTAATAAGGAAAACTATATGGGAAGGCAATGAAAATTTAGACACATAGAATGAACTAACACACAAGTTCCATTTGCAATAATAGAAAATATCTTAAGAAAAATTTAGATGTTTGAATTCATGTGTTTCATTAAACATTAAGCTCTTTCCTATATAATAAAAGGTAACGAGTAGTTAGGCCCATTCACATTTACATGTATCCATTTAGTGTAGTCATAATATTTAGGCAAAACTGTTTAAAAATAAATGACAACATCTTTTCAACTTGAACAAGCCTATTTGCAAAAGAATGGTAAAAATAATTCAAATGAAAATTAATTTCTCAATTATTTCGTGTATCAGTTTAGATTACTATTTATTTGGGTGAACTAAAAATTTAAGAGTAACATTAATACTTTTTACAAACTTTTTTAAATATTTATTTTTCAAAAAGGTATTCATGCCTCATTTTTAATCTCTTCTAACATTCAATATAAGACATGAAATAAAATAAAGCTTTTTGTCTTGAGTGGCTTTCAAAGTTACTTAGGAGGAGCACTAAGAAACTTGAAGATAGAAATTGTCCTAACTTGAAATCAGCTCATAAAAACTTCTTTGTCTCTTAGAAAATGGGGTGAAGTTTCTTCAAAGAAAATTTTGGCAAAGGAGACAATACCTTTGGAGACATTTTCTCCTTTCACATTAAGATCTGTCTCTCAGGCAAAGTGCTTTGGTTCCTCTAAGCCTTTGGGGGTTGGTTGTCTTACACATGGGTTTCCATTATGTCTTCCCCAGGAAGGTGAGGAGCACACCCCGAAAAGTGGCAAAACACAAACCCCTTCAGAGTAAAGCCTCTGTCAGGAAGTAGAGAAAATCCTGGAGTACTAGCAGCCTGCCTCTATGGTCTGGTGATACATATAGCCCAGTCTGATAAGAGACTGACTGCGTTACAGATGTACGTGGTAAAAGTAGGCCTGAAAATATGGGGGTCATTGGTCTGAGGTGAAGTTTACAGATAAGAAACTTGATTTGAGGCTTCATTTCAGAACTTATGGTTGGTGGCAAGATAAATAGATAAGATTCTTCCAAAATGATACTTAACAGCATTTATTTATACCTCTTCTTCTATTACTCCCCCTATAACAAAGAAACAGTTGTGTAAGGAAATCATAGAAATAAGATTCTTAAGTATCTTTTCTCCTCCTAAAATAATTGCGAGACTTCTTGGGAAAATTCCACTTTTAAAATTTAACAAAGTAAATAATTTTCTTAATGAAAACTAATCTAATACATAGTCTTTGACCCTAATATGGAAACATATTACTGATAAAATCACCTATGAGAAACAACAGCAAAAATTAGTTTTCTAAAGTATGAGTATCTTTAGTTTACTTGCAAATAGGCATGTTTAATTAAATAGGAAGATTACATTCTAAATTGCAAGAGGAACAAATGTGACTATTTGCAAATGGATATACTTTCTGCATTGGGACATAGTATCTATATGTCTTCCTCTATTTCCAATTATATTATTTAACTGAAGCAAAAATGGAAATTATCATTTTTAGCAATCTAAAATATGGGTTATAAATTTGAAAGGTAGTGCATCAGATAATTTTATAAGAAAAAGTTTTCATACATAATATTTTACTGTATTAATGTCAAATTTAGGTTGTCTTCTCATGCAATTTTGACATGAGGGAGATACACAGTCTGTCTTTGTCAGGCACATCTATTATTAAAAATAAAACTCTGGTGTGTGAATGATGGTATTGAGTCAGAATCATGAGGTGGCAGAGAATAAAGGAGTTGTGAATCATCCAAGCAGAAATGTGTTTGGATGGTTATAGGCAGGCTGAATATTTTAAATACTCAGCCAACTTTCAAGCTGCAAGACTCTGCCATGTAGGTCCATGTCAGGTCCTCAAAGTAGCTCTCATGGAAACAATACTTTGAGGAACAACATCACAGCATCAGTCCAGACTGAACTGCTGACATCATGGCTTGCTAGAAGCAGCAGCTCTTCCTGCAGACATTACAACATGGTAACTCCCTAGAAATCAGCGTACCTTGTAGGTAACTCTGGTGTCGGGGGCACCACCGGGCAGCTGGGCAAGTCGGTAATTTCAATAGCCCTCAATCTCTAATATAAATATAACAATCATACAATAAATATTGCAAAAACATATACATAAAAAAATGAAATCACACTAGCATAAAAATAGAGCATGAAGGAGCCACTATCTAAATATATGATCGCCTGTATTTATTTAATAATCGATTTGTTTAAATTACCTAGCCTGCTATTTAAACTATTCTTTTTTGGAGGACATACATAGGGCTCTTTAAAACTGTCTTATTGGAACAAATTAAGAGTATTTCCTCTCCTTATTTTAATGTATAAATTGTATATGAAATGGAAATAAATAAAACTACAAAATAATTTTTTAGGTAACATAAATATGCAGTAGTAACTCTTATACTCTTTCTTGTTTTCTGTAGGTACACAGTTTCATCTCCATGATAGGAAGTAAAATATGATGCAGACATTATTTTAGTTTATTTTACAGAAGTTTCTACTTTTCCTTAATTAATCCAGTAGCAGAAACTGAATTAAGGAATGTGCAAAATGTAATAGAAACAGACAGTTCATTATACTGCTTGTCCTCTTAGGTAATAAATGTAACTTCCTGTTTGAATGGGTTTCATGAAACAATTACGCAAGGAATATTTTTTAAAATACAGGCAAAATTACCAAGTATGCATAAAGTTTAGATAAGAATTAAGCAAAGCTTTATGTGGATTGTAATAACTGCACTGATAGTCAAGGCTTTTTGTTGCCTTATTAAAAGATCCCTTTATGCTTGAAAATCTAATTTACATAATCAAATGCATCTACTTACAATGACAAGGGGTGCACTAGAAAGAGGAATTCATGCAGTTTCTAAAACTGGCATTATTGAGTGGAGAGTGAATTTAGTTTACATGTTTTTCCTCAGTATAATACATAAAAATGCGTATTTATAAGGCACTCAATAGTTTATGAAATTCTATTTTAGGATCTATGTTTTCATATAGAGAGGTTGACAAATGATGTTGCAAATTGGTGGAACCAGAATTACAGAGGAAAAATAATTTAAAAATTTCAATTCTCAGTCCAATGGGCTAAATTTTTATAAAATCCAGTTCCTTAACTTCGCATCTGAAGCTGCAAGTTGACTGCAGTGATAACAGTGAGAAGAAAAGGCACAAAACTCACTTTCTCGGCCATTTCATGAGAGTGATGCAGGGAATGCTCCCTTTCTGAAAACATCCTCCTCTGTTCATAGCTGGCTAGTCGGCACGTGAGCCATGAAGACAGCGTGCAGCCCCCGATGCCGATGCACGCGAGCGACATGGAGGCCAGATGCAGAGGATAGAGAGATGACGTCTTCTTTGTCACTGCCCGGAGGAATTGAAAATTCAGGATGCCCCCAATGAGTCCACAGATGCAGCAGGCAGAAAAGAGGATCATCTGATATGGAATAGAAAGGGGGTGGTAAAGTTGATGAAGCAAAACTGACCTGAACATAGAGCACTGTCCTGGACCTCGAGGATGGCTGACTAACCATAAAGCAAAGGTGCTTTTGGTGCTACCTAGAGGAACGGAACTATCTTTTCATCAGTGCCTGTGCAATGTCATGGGCATGTGTCCTCTCAACGGAGAGGACGCAGACCACAGTGTTTCAGGAATTAATAGCTCACTATATACTTATAAAAACTCAGGTAAGAAAAAGCAGCTTTCTAGGTAGATTCAGATTGAAATAATATTTTATTTTTTTATTTTTATTTTTTTAAAGATTCATTCATTTATGCATACAAGAACTGGGGAACAGGCCAGAGATGCGGGAGGTGAGAAGACTCATCAGAGACAGACTGGGGAACAGAACAGGTAGATTGACTGAAATACACTGCTGAGGGGAGCAGCAGGGAAGTCAGGAGAGGTCTGCTGCACCATGTGGGCAGCTCCCCATCTGGTAATCGAACTCATGCTGCAGTGGCTGCAGACAGCCTCACAGTTTGTGTCTCAACCCCTTGCCCCACCAGGGAGGCCTTGAAATAATATTTTAAAAATACCTGTTCTAAGAAGTTAGACAGCATCTCAATTAACCCACCCAGAAACCCTCTGTGAAAGATAGTAATACACATTTTAGAAAATGAATGGTGAGTAGACAACATTCAAATTTAGAGACGGAGTTCAGATTTTCTGACTTAAATCTCGTTTTATTATGTCACTCCCTCCAAAACATCTCAAAATCTTCTACTTGAATTGCCATTAATTCTACCTATAATATTTAGTGATATAACCTTAGGGAATTTAGTTAATTCCTTTTTCCATAATTTATATTTCATTTTTTGTGTCTCCACATGTAGGTTAGAGACTCTCAGTTAGTTGGAGTTATAGCTTACAAATGTTTTGTGACTTTTTGTTACTAATGAAGACTGCACAATAGAAGTTCCAAAAATACTATTTGAATGGTTGTTTTGGAGAAACATATGATGTCACTTTGCTTTTGATCTTATGTGATCCAGGTTTCTTTTAATAGAGCTAGAAAATAAATAGAGACAAGCATTTTTATGCAAATTAAATATCACAGAATCTCTGACAAACCCCCAAGCATAGTGCCTTCTGTACAATACCTGTATTTGTGAATATTTAACAAATGTATTTGAATAGTCCAATTGTTTTCATTTTCTTTGGTTTTTATATCTAGTCTAAATTATGAGTTTTAATGAAAATTTATAGTGTGATAGTAACTTAATTATCCGACCTTACTTCTGTCCTTTCCTGGAACTGTCTCTATTCCTGTCATCTATCTAGCCCATCAATACAGGTTGTACATTCCCACGTCAATGACATTTTTTTATTTTCTGGAAATAGTTTTGCTTTTTTCTTAGACTGCTCCTACATGGAAGGACCACATCAAGTCTTAACTTCCTCAGAAAACCTTTCCGGACTTTACAGATCTTCTCCTTTGGCATAATTCCACAGAGTAAACAATTATATAACTTGTTAGTGTTTAATTTTACATTATAAGGTATTGTTTGCTATTTGAAATGAGTTGAATTTAGCAAGCACTTATTAACCTCTAACATCTGGTAGTCCCTTCTGAAGCAGCAACTGGCATTACAAAAAATAAACAGCTTGTAGTATTTTCCTTGAGAATATTGCAATTCACATGAGAGAAGACTCAATGTTTCACATGACATAACAAGTGTTAAGAAAGAGGAATGATGACCAGTCTATATTCCCACCAACAGTATACCAGGTTTCCTTTTTTCCCAACCCTCACCAACACATGTTTTGGGTTTCTTGTTTTTCTTTCTTTCTTTCTTACTTTTTGTTTTTGATATGGGCTAGTCGCAGGAGTGTGAGGTGGTATCACATTGTGGTTTTGATTTGCATTTCTCTAATGATAAGTGACGATGAACATGTTTTCATGTGCCTGTTAGCTATTCTGTGTGACTTTTAGGGGAAGTGTCTATTTATCTCTTCTGCCCATATTTTGATCTGGTTGTATGTTTTCTTTTCGTTGATTTACATGAGTTCTTTGCAAATCTCAGATGTTAACCCTTTGTTAGGTTTATAAAATGTAAATGTAAAATGTGAAAATATTTTCTCCAATTCACTAGGTTGTCTTTAATTTTTTTTTTTTAAAGATTTATTTATTTATTTATTTATTTATACAAGCACTGGGTACAGTCAGAAGCACGGGAGGGTGAGAGAATTCACCAGAGCCCGAGTGGAGAACAGAACAGGCAGACTGACGAAATACACTGCTGAGGGGAGCAGCCTGTGGCAGGTGAGGTCTGCGTGCCATGTGGGACCCTCGCCAGCGGCCGGGGATTGAACTGGAGCAGCAGAGGCTGCGGGCAGCTTCCCAGCCCAGCGCTCAACCGTTGCGCCACCAAGGGAGGCCCGGTTGTCTTTAAATTTTAATGATAATTTCTTCCACTGTGAAGAAATTATACACTGCTCCCCTCAGCAGTGTATTTCGTCAGTCTGCTTTTTAGTTTGATGTTTAGTCTCATTGGTTTATTTTTGCTTTTATTTTCCTTGCTTTTAGAGTCAAATCCCCAAGACATCATGGAAGTCAATATTATGATGTGTTTTGCCTCTGTTTTCTTCTATATATTTTGTGGTCTCAGGTCTTAAATCCATTTGAGTTAATTTTTGTGTATCATGTGAGAAAGTGGTCTAGTTTCATTCTTTAGCTTGTGACTTTCCGGTTTTCTACACCATTTGTTAAAGAGACTTTCCTTTCTCCACTGTATATTCTTGGCTATTTTGTTGTAAAGTTAATTGTTCATATAAGTATGGATTCATTTTTGGACTCTCAATTCCAACCCATTGGTCTATGTGTCTATTTTTATTCTGATACCATATTGTTTTGACAACAATAGCTTTGCATTACTGTTTGAAACCTGGGAGTGTGATACCTTTGTTCTTTTTTTTGGTCAGTATTGCTTTGGCTATTGGGGGCCTTTTATGATTCCATATAAATTTCAGCAATGTTTGTTTCTGTGAAGAATGAAATCAAAACTTTTATAGGGATTGCATTTAATTTGTATATTGCTTTGGGTAAGATCCCTTGAAACTGTAAGGCAATTTCTCAAAATGTTAAAAGTAGATCTAACATATGATCTAAAAATTACACTTTTAGGTCTAGCTAAAAAATGCAAAAATGCTAATTTGAAGGGATACATGTACTCCTTTGTTCATTGCAGTTCAATTTATATAATCAAAACATGGAGAAATCTAAGTGCTCAAGGACAGATGAGTAGATTATGAATATGAGGTATATTTACATAATGGAATATTACTCAGCTATAAAAACAAAGCTAAAATCTTGCCGTTTGGAACCACAAGGATGGAACAGAGTGTATTACACTAATCAAAATAAGTTAGAGAAAGACAAACACCAGATAATTTCAGTCATGTGTAACAAAAAGAAACAACATGAAGGAACACACAAAATTAAAGCAAAAAAAACCTCTATGTCTACCTGCACAACTGAGGATATAAAAAGCGGAAGGTAGGGTTTTGGAGCAAATTGTGGTGGGGATCCACTGCAGTGGGATGGAAGATTATGGGTGCCTTAGTGGTAGGCACTGTGTGGTAACATAAGTCTGAAGAGGTAGGAACCTATGTCCCTAAAACATATGCAGTGTTTTAAAACAATGTTACCTCAATAAAAATGATACAATTAAAAGGGGAGAGAGATGGGTTGTGCTCGGAGAAAAGAGGAGGGAAATTTAGCTCAATCAAGGAATTCAGAGGATTTCCTAAACATGAAATCTCAGCTACATGTATGTAGGGTAAGGCCATACATGTCTGAAACAGAATAATGACATAGCATATGGCCAAAAACCTACAGGTAGCTCATTTGTTTCTCCAACTTAATTTGACATTCTTTATAGTGTTTAACTTAGTACTTATGACCAAGACTGAAAACCCAATGATGGATAAAGTATAATCTTTTTAGAGTTAATTAAATATGATACTGAAAATTGATTGTCCAATATTTCAACCATATCACAAAGTGGGAACTTAAAGCTCCCAATTTCAAGTTGAATCAACCAGTTACATTTCATTTTAAAGTATGGACTGATGACATGAAGGTTGGCAGGAATATATTTTGGTGTTTACTCATTCTCGGAAAATATTGAAAGATATTATATCTAGCCCTCAGATAATGAATTACTGTTAATTAAGGAAATAAGTGACAGAACTAATTTGCAATTACAGGAAAACCTCTATCTCTCCTAATGTTATTTTCATTAAGTCTTTAAAGGCATGGCATTTCATTAATATATGTGGATAGAACCTTCCAATGTAGGGACTTAAATCTTAAAATCTATATCCAAGTTACGACCATGTACTATTTTCAAATTTCGTAAGACTGAGGTTCTCGGTTCCAGAGACACTTGGAACCTAGAATTTTACACAAATTGAATAAAGGGTAGAGGAAGCTCAGGTAGCATGGAAGGATAAAGTGGGTGATAGTTTCAAAAGTTCAGATCTTAATATTTCTCTCTTTCATGTCTTATAAAATAATTAGAAAAAATTACTAGCATTTATGTCTCCAGGAAACACATTTAGCTACAAAAGATAAAAATAGGCTCAAAGTTAAAGGATGGAAAACAATCCTACAAGCAAATGGACCAAAAAAGAAAGCAGGAACAGCTATACTTATATCAGATAAAACAGATTTCAAACTCAAAAAGATAAAAAGAGACCCCAATGGTCACTACATTATGAACAAGCGGACAATACTTCAAGAAGAAATAACACTCATTAACATATACTCACCAAACGAAGGAGCACCAAAATATACCAGACAACTGTTGTCCTCTCTGAAAACAGACATCAGAGAAAACACATACGTAGTGGGAGACTTCAACACACCACTATCAACAATGGATAGATCAACAAGACAAAAAATAAGTAAAGAAACCAAAGCTCTAAATAAGGACCTAGAGCAATTGGGCTTAACAGACATCTATAGAACACTAAACCCCAAAAAAACGGAGTACACATTTTTCTCAAGCGCACACGGATCATTCTCCAGGATCGATCACATACTGGGGCACAAGACTAACATCAACAGATACACCAAGATTGAAATCATACCAACCATCTTTTCTGACCATGAAGGCATCAAACTAGAAATAAACCATAAAAAGAAGGCAAGGAACTTTCCTACCTCATGGAGATTAAAAACCACACTACTAGAAGACCACTGGACTAATGAGGAGATCAAAGAAGAAATTAAAAAATTTTTTGAATTGAACGACAAGGAGGACACCAATATCCTAAATGTATGGGATGCAGCAAAAGCAGTAATAAGAGGAAAATATATAGCAATAGAAGCTCACATCAAGAAACAAGAAAGAACTCAAAGAAACAACCTAATCTCGAAGCTCAAAGATCTAGAAAAAGAACAACAAAAAAACCCCAAAACCAGTAGAAGAAAAGAAATAATAAAAACCAAAGCAGAAATAAATGAAATTGAAACTAAAAAAACAATCCAAAAGATCAATGAAACCAAGAGCTGGTTCTTTGAAAAAATCAATAAAATAGACAAACCCCTAGCCAGGCTCACAAAGGAAAAAAGGGAGAAAGCACAAATAAACAGGATCAGAAATGAAAGAGGAGAAATCACAACGGACACAGCAGAAATCAAAAGAATAATCAGTAACTACTATGAACAATTATATGGAAACAAGTTCAACAATCTAGAGGAGATGGACAAATTCCTACAACTCTACAATCACCCAAAGCTAGATAAAGAAGAAATAGAACACCTAAACAGACCAATTACAAGCAGCGAAATTGAAATGGTAATCAAAAACCTCCCCCAAAACAAAAGCCCAGGACCAGATGGATTTACAAATGAATTCTACCAAACATTCAGAGACGAATTAGTGCCTATCCTTCACAAACTCTTCCAAAAAATTGAGAAGGAAGGGACAATACCAAACACGTTCTATGAAGCCAACATTACACTAATACCAAAACCGAACAAGGACAACACAAAAAAGGAAAACTACAGGCCAATCTCCCTAATGAACACTGATGCAAAAATCCTCAATAAAATTTTAGCTATCAGAATCCAACAATGTATCCATAAGATAATTCACCATGACCAAGTAGGATTCATTCCAGGAACACAAGGATGGTTTAACATCCGAAAATCAATCAACGTTATCCAACACATCAACAAAAAGAAATATAAAAACCATATGATAATATCAATAGATGCTGAGAAAGCTTTCGACAAAGTGCAACACCCATTCATGATAAAAGCCCTTGAAATTCTGGGGATACAAGGAACATACCTCAACATCATAAAGGCCATCTATGACAAGCCAACAGCCAGTATCATTCTCAATGGTGAAAAGCTGAAAGCAATTCCATTAAGATCTGGAACAAGACAAGGATGTCCACTCTCACCACTGCTTTTCAATATAATACTAGAAGTCCTAGCCAGAGCAATAAGACAAGAGAAAGACATCCAAGGAATCCAAATAGGAAAAGAAGAAGTCAAACTATCACTATTTGCAGATGATATGATATTATACATAGAGAACCCCAAAAACTCCACAGAAAAACTAATTCAACTCATCAATCAGTTCAGTAAAGTGGCAGGATACAAAATCAACACGCAAAAGTCAGTAGCCTTCCTATACACAAACAATAAATCTGAAGAAGAAGAAATCAAAAAAACCATCACTTTTGTTATTGAAACAAAAAAATCAAATATTTGGGAATAAATCTAACAAAAGAGGTAAAGGACCTATACAAAGAAAACTATAAAACACTGTTAAAAGAAATAGAAGAAGACATAAAGAAATAGAAAGACATCCCCTGCTCATGGATTGGAAGAATAAACATTATTAAAATGGCCATCCTTCCAAAAGCAATATATAGATTCAATGCTATTCCAATCAAAATTTCAATGTCATTCTTCAAAGAAATAGAACAATTATTGATGAAATTCATATGGAATCACAAAAAACCCCGAATAGCCAAAGCTCTCTTGAAAAAAAAAGAAGGGAATGGAGGCATCACACTCCCAGACTTCAAACTATACTACAAAGCCATAATCATCAAAACTGCATGTTATTGGAACAAGAACAGTCATACAGACCAATGGAATCGAATAGAAAATCCAGAAATAAACCCATAGATTTATGGTCAACTAATCTTTGACAAAGGAGCAAAGACTATGCATTGGAGCAAAGAAAGTTTGTTCAATAAATGGTGCTGGGAAAACTGGGTCGCTACATGCAAAAGAATGAAGCTTGACCACTACCTCACACCATACACAAAAATCAACTCAAAATAGATTAAAGAACTAGACATAAGACCTGAAACCATAAAATATATAGAAGGAAATATAGGTGAAACACTACGTGATTTGCACATCAAAGACATCTTTACAGACACATCACCCAAAGCAGTGATAGTGAAGGCAAAGATAAACAGCTGGGACTACATCAAATTAAAAAGCTTCTGCACAGCAAAAGAGACAATAACAAAAACAAAGAGAAACCCCACCAACTGGGAGAACATTTTTGCACCCAACACTATTGATAAAGGACTGATCACAAAAATCTGCAAAGAGCTGATGAGACTCAACAACAACAAAGAAAATAATCCAGTCAAAAAATGGGCAGAAGAGCTAAAAAGAAACTTCTCTGAAGAGGAAATGCAAATGGCCAACAGGCATATGAAAAAATGTTCAACATCACTTGTCATCAGGGAAATGCAAATCAAAACTACCATGAGATACCATCTTACACCAGTGAGAATGGCACATATTAAAAAAACTAGCAACAACAAATGTTGGCGAGGGTGTGGAGAAAAAGGAACTCTTCTGCACTGTTGGTGGGAGTGCGAACTGGTCCAACCACTGTGGAGAGCTGTCTGGAGATTTCTGGAACTACTAAACATAGAGCTTCCATATGATCCAGCAATTCCACTCCTAGGTTTTTACCCAAAGGACACAGAAACATCAATTCCAAAGAACACCTGCACCCCTATGTTTATAGCAGCACTATTTACAATAGCTAAGCTTTGGAAACAACCTAAATGCCCAAAAATAGATGACTGGATCAAGAAGATGTGGTACATATATACCATGGAATATTACTCAGCATTCAAAAAAGATAAACACATGCAATTTGCAGCAACATGGATGGCGTTGGAAGGGATCATGCTCAGCGACATAAGCCAGAAAGAAAAAGAAAAATACCGGATGGTCTCACTCATAGCAGGAATCTAGAAAACTTAAATAAGGGACCAGGAAAATGAATAACTGTAAGAAAGTGAAAATCAAAATCAACAAAAAACTATGAACCAGAGACACTTTTAGGGGGGCGGGGACGGGAGGGGAGGGATTGGGGTCAGAATGGGGGGCTGCAATTGTATGGGGATTATAACAATAAAATTTATTATTTAAAAAAAAATTAAAAAAAATTCTCAAAAAAAAAAAATTACTAGCATTTTAAAAAAAAATATATTCCTTCTTTTCCCTTCCCGTTGGTTCCCTCTGCTGTGGAATAAATTTGTGTGTCCCTCCAAAATTCAGATGCTGACATGTCATCCCTTATATCACAATATGTGAGGTGGGATTTCTGTGGGATAATTAGGTCATAAGGGTGGAATGGTTCACTTATAAAAGAGACCCTAGAGAGAGAGCCAGATTTCTCTTCTCCCTTTTGCCATGTAAGGACAGACCCAGATTTTAGAAACCCAAAAGAGAGCTCCCTACCAGAACCCCCCTATGCTGGTGCCCTGATCTGGGACCTCCAGATCTTCGAGAAATAAACTTAGTTTTTTTTTGTTTGTTTGTTTTTAAAGATTTATTTATTTATTTATTTATTTATTTATTTATAGAAGAACCAGGGTACAGGCCAGATGTGTGGGATGGTGAGAGGATTCACCAGAGACAGAGCGGGGAACAGAACAGGCAGACTGACAAAATACACTGTTGAGGGGAGCAGCGGGTAAGACAGGAGAGGTCTGCTTTGCCATGTGGGACCCTCTCGGGCCGGCCGGTATCCAACCGACGCTGAAGAGGCTGTGGACAGCTTCACAGTGTTGCCCTCAACCATCTGTGCCACCAGGGGAGGCCCAAGTTATGTTGTTTATAAGTCACTCAACCTATGGTACTTTGCTGTAGTAGTCCAAACTGACTAGACCTTTCCTCTCCCTTCCCTCCCTTTCTCTCCTATTCTCTCTCCCACACTTCCCTCTCCCTCCAGCTTGGCCTCTACCTCTCAAATTGTAATTGTTAATGCAGATCCATAAAGTCTTGGCAGAAGAAAGAAAGAATGAAGGCCTTGTTAAAGAGTGATGGATTATAGATACAAATTACAAGCCTCCAAATGTTTTTTTTTATCTGAAGGTTAAAAAAAAATTTAATTATATCTCACATTTCTAAAGCACTGGGTGCTTCATCCTTTTTGCACAATAGTCTCACAGAAAAAGATGTAATTAGAATAAGGAGTTAAACAAAAATAACTGGAACACACCCCATTCCCTGCCCTCAGATAACTGAACTTGCCTTGGAATATGCTTTTTAGGTTCAAAGATCATTCTAGGCTTTATCGGTAGTATTAATTTTGCCAAATTATAAAGGTCTATGATATTTCCTATTGTATTCAATGAAATAAGTCACACTTTTTGTTTCTTTCCAAATCCTTAAGTAAAATTATGGAAGGCAGTGGGGAATCCATACTTCAGTATGCATAGGTTCTCCTGCCAATAGCAGAATTAAATGGAAGCATTCCATACCCCCCAAAACCAGGACAGTGCCCTAAAACATCTGTAAACACTTACATTTGCATTCACTGTGATAAAATTAAATTGAATTTAAAAATTGGGAATTAACTGTAACTATAACAACACAGCTGTTTTGCTTCTCTGCAAAATTAACTTCACAGTAAAACAAAGCTAGTAATCCTTAGACCCAGTTCCATATTTAAACAGTTAAATTTCCCATGAACTTAAGTTATCTCTTTTCCAGCTTACTGAAGGATTTATGTGAGTGACTGGTAGTCTGTAAATTAGGAAAGCAGGGACTCCCCTCCACAGCAGTCATTAAGGGTCACATATTCATGTATTTAAAGATTATATCAAAGCTTTTCTTTTTCCATTTTGCCATAGTTTTTAATAATCTTGTTGGTTTTCTTTGAAGGTGAAAAAGGCAGGATTTGCTTTTCAGTCTTCTTTTTGGGCTGAATGAGTAACGCTCAGCATATGAATGTTGGCTAGTAATCTTTTCCATTTTTAAGTTCTTACATTTCAAACACTTTAATACACAATACAAACAAGGCAGAAACTTACGACAAGTCCAGATTTTTTTTTGGCGCACAATATTCCACATATGCCACAAAGAAGAAACTGAAAAGAAAAAGAAGAACAATTATTTCATATCCAAAGATAAGAGAACCCCTAGTTTTTAATTTAAAGTTCACTCATGACACTTGCTCTGGGAAGCTCAGAAATTTTACTATCCTATCAAAAGTTGGAAAGGAAAATATCTCCTTCTAGAATAGGAAGGGATAAAAATTCAAACGCTAAATCTATATATTCAAGGTTAATATAAATAATTAATATAATAATTATGTACTAAATATAAATAATTAATATAATTATTTAATATAAATAATTATGTACTAAATAGAAAATAGAATCAAGTTTTACCACCAGGCAAAACTATGAACTAAATGAATTTAGAGTGTTGGTCATCCTGTTTACATTTCTTGTCTTCTTATTCCTTCTTACTTTCTCAGGGAAAAAAGTGGTACAATGCATTCATTCATAAGAAGCAATTAGGTATCAATTGGCTTAATACCAGCAGGGAATCTATCACCAATAGATCTATCACCAACATCTCCAGCAGGGAGATGTTTTTCTACAGAGACATTCTTTTACCTTTCAAACTATGTCAGATAAAATAGCTACCTCCTCATCCTACTGATAATAATGCCTTTGCGGATATATCAGAAGAACAAGGGAATGAAGTTATCGATGGCATGTCATTTCTTACATATAAACACACTGATGACATAATTACTTCGCAAAAGCAGCTGCAAAGCATTATTTACCAACAACACAGTAGTAGACATTTTGGTTATCAGAAAAGAGTAAACTGTTTAATTTGGATGGAAACATAGGGCCATTTGAATGCACATTTGTACATACTTTTAGGTGAGGTAAACCATACACATAAAATAATACACTCATTAATAAGTCCATAAAGGGTTATCATATTTGTAAAGAAAATTTTGCATGTGACTAAACCTATTGCCCTTAGATTTTTCCCTAAAATAACATAAATGATTTTAACTGAGTATTTCACATGTGGATAGAATTTTAATAATACACATCCAAAATATTCTAAGGATTATCTGAAATAACATGTTTGTGAGCAGCATCAGCAAAATTTGATTTAAAAAGTGTGTAAGGGAAGTTTTCCTTCCCAAAGAAACATTTTATATCAGGGATCAAAATGATTATAAGGCCAGCAATGATGTAGCAAGACAGTTAGATCAGAGAGCACAAGGATATAAAATAATTTGGTATATACTATAACTGACCTTTGAAATTAATGGAGAGAGGTTCAGGATCATTTACTCAATAAATGAAATAAGAGCAATTTGCTAACCTTCCAAAACATCAGATATTAGAAGAGCTATTAAACTCTTTGAATATTGGAATGTATAAAAATTTATAAATGTGGCAGCAGAAAAGATGAAGTCAAATATTTATGCAATTTTGGAGGAGTGGGAAGGATTTTCTAAACATAGTGCCAAAGTCATAGACAAAAATGGAAAGTACTTATAAATATTAATACATAGCATTATAATTTTGATAGCCAAAAATATACTAACACTCAAAATATCAAAATAGCAAAATGCATCATTTTGCTCAAAGGCAAAAAATAAAATGGGATTATATTCAGAAAGCATATGACAAAGGGTTAACATACTATATAAATAGTTATAAAAAGATGTTTTAAATACCATAAAACCATGACACCATAGAAACTCAAGCTTTTATAGATCTTGAATATTTGCCTGATTTTCAGAAAGCTAATAAACTTTTTCTAAGTGACCATTTCTCAACTCCCATCTGTGTCCTAGGTCTAGATGATCTTGTACCAGATCTGATCTCATCTTACACTGTTCAGGCTGTGCTCAAGCAATTTCAGTTTGGACCAGTTCTGCACCTCTCACTGCTTCCAAGCTTCAGATCAAAGACTCCGCCTGTCCTTTTCCTGGTTTCACGGACTAACCCAATATTCACCCTGAAAGTCCATTCACCCAGAACTCATTCTTGAAATAATTTGAACACAGTGTAGTTTTGTGTTCCTTGGGCCTCCTTTGAAATCTATAAACATTGTCATTAGTTATTTACAGCAAAGCCCAAAGGGATCTTAGGAGCATAAGCAGAGTTCTCCATTCCAGTCATTTCATTAGAACATTTAGATGGCAATGAAATTGCTACTTCCTGCTGTCTCACTTCCCTGAGACTAAGCTACGAAATGGGAGCTCAGGGATTAGGAGAGGAAAGGTAGAAAAGAAGGGGAATCAAACGATATTTTTCTACTCTATCAGGCATGGAGAGTTAAATGCTATTTGATAGTTACTTCTATTAAAGTAGCCAAAATCCACATTCCTTAGAGGAAGCCTGTAATCTGAGAAAAAAATAGACACATGTAATGCTAATTATATAAAATCATAGAATTTCTGAGGAGGCTCTAAGAGACCTGGACTCAAGTTTAGAGAGTTTACAGAGAAGAGAAAAAGAGGCACAAAAAGAAATAGATAATTTTTTACTTCAATGACTACCTTTACTCCAGGTTGTAACACTGGAATTCATTAAAAAATGAACTAATTCACCCCTTGCAGCTTAAACATGCAACTAGAGGTCCAGAGAGGTTTAGTGACCTGTTCAGGGTTACACAGGGAGGTCACAAGTCACATATATAATCTAAGACTTTAAGTTTCTCAGTTAATTTACTTCTGCTAATATAAATGAAATGCACTTAAAAAGGATTTTTCAGTGATAGTGTGGTGCGCATTATACTAGCAAATCCAGCCAGAAGTGCTCAATGAATACTTGATGCTTGCAATTGTTCTCTTTGCTCTTTCCCTTGTTGTTAATTTTTGTTGTAATAAAAATAATTTTAAGTTTATCCAATGACATTACATTCTAAAATTAAGCTTACCTTATTATAGAAGGGAAATTGTTACAGTATTTCAAAATACTTTCTTTTCTCAATATAACTTTATCCAGGATGCAACAAAGCCCTCACCCACTTATGGAAATTATGTAAACCAAATTTTGGAAATTATGGAAAATATAGACAAGACAATTTAGTTTTAAAAATGCAAAAATGATGAGTGAGTATACTACTTAACATGAGAAAATATGGCTATATCTGAGAAGATCGACTGTTAAATGTTTAGAGACAGCAAAAGTTATTTGCCTTGCTCTTACTGTGAAGCAATATAAATGCAGTGATCTAATGATACGGCAACAGGTGCAACTGTATAATAAAATTAGTTAGTCTTGCAAGTGGAATTTATTTGATTCCAATTCCAATTAAATTCAATAGATAACTAAGGTTTTGATTCACTATAGGAGGAAGTAGAGCTGTTGTGGAAATAGTATTCTATATTTTGAGGGGATTTTCTTAATAAAAGGTCCATAAAACATTTGGTTGTTTTTTTTGTTTTTGTTTTGTTTTTTGTTTGCTTTTTTTTTTTTTTTTTAGGATGTAGAAAGCCAGGAAGATGGCATTCACACCTTAACAATAAAACAACAGATAAACTATAGAAAGATAAATTCTCTGGAGACCATTTAAGAGCTGAGGTTCCAAGGCAGTGAAATAACCACAATTCTAAGGGAGCAGACCCCTCCAGGGAAAGTCTGAACATACAAACTATGTCACCTGTTGCAGAACATGGGTGAGAGACACTTGCCATACACATAGGTGGATGTATGGGGGAGCAAGCAAAGCTCTGCTTCTTCCTTAAGACCTCTCTTTTATAAAATAAATATTTTAAGTCCCTGTCAAGTGGATTGGCAGAACCTGTCATTTCCAGAGAATAAGCAAATATGAATTATTATTATAATAGGAAGGAAAAAAATCTTTTATACAGAGGGAAGGGCAAAAATTCATTTTGCGCCTAATAGCCTAGGGCTGAACTAAATGGCAATCATCACCACAGACAGAGAGGTAGGAACCTTCTGCTTAGAAGACCAACCTCAGCTAGGAGGCCAAGTTTGGTTGTCTCAGGGAGGAAGGTACAGATTACTGAGAATTCACAGCCTCTGAGGTCAGATGCACAGGGCTTTTCTAAGCTGAGATTGGATAGAATGACATAGAAACATCTACTCTACCTCTGTCTACCTGTTACCATGAACCTAACAAGCAGGAGGAACAAGTGAAAGCATTCTAGACCTAGTAAAATAGTGGTGATGGAGACCCCTCTGTGGTGGAGGAAAGCAGAGGTAACAGAAATTTCAAGGTGGGGCATTAACATTGAAAAATGTTGAGGCAACCCGAGCCCAGCACTACTGGAATTTGAGGACTAAGGTGCATCAAGACAATTGTCACAATAGTAAAATTCAGTTGCTCAATGTGATTCTATTTCTCATACTAAGAGTCTAAAACAAGATATTAAGATAAAATAATTTAAAATTCTGGAAAAAGTCTTTGAACTTTGAGCTATTGTATCCAGCTAATTCAAGCAAGAAACTACAGAACGACACATTCATTTGGGCACAGGCACCACAGCAGACTGAATTATGGCCCTCTGAAGATATCCATGCCGTAATTCCCAGAACCCATGAATGTTACCTGATATTGCAAAAAAAGGCTTTGTGAATGTGATTAAGGATCTTGAGACAGGAAAATTATAGCTACCTTCCTAGATAGGCCCTAAGTACAATTGCAGGATCTTTTTAAAAAGGGAGACATGAGAGTCAGAAGAGACAGAAGGTAATATGATGATATAGGAGTCAGACAGAAGGACACTGGATAGGCTACAATGGGAGTTTTGAAGATGGAGAAGAGTCATCAGGCAAAGGATGTAAGTTGCCTCTGCCAACTGGACAGGGTAGGGAAACTGAATTCTCCCCTGAAAGCTCCAGAAGGAATGCAGCTCTGCAGACCCATTTTGTACTTCTGGTTGCCATAACTATGAAAGGATAAATATCTGTTGTGGTAAATTGTTCCAGAAACTGCAGAGAACTAATATAGTTTCCAAAGTGTTATTTCACAAGATTGTCTTAAAGAATTCTTAGAAGCTGTACTTCAGGAAAGCAAAGGAATGTAAGAGTAAAAAAACAAATCAAATGAAACTGCATATCTATTAAATAAATTATTGATTAGAAAATCTTTATCTGTTTGAATGAATATCCCAGATGATTTTGGAATGAGAGATGGTGAGTTAGGGGATAGGAGATGGAATTAAAGTGTGGAATGTTTCTTGCATCATTTAGCAGAACAATAGAGGACTTAACTAGATCTAGATATTGACAGAAAAGTAAAATCTTAAATTTGTGCATTAAAATATAGAAGATTAGGGGAAAAAATACAACAAAGACTGAACTGATGAACTGACAAATGCTAGGAAAGTTTGAAAAAATAAAGTGAAAATACAAAATAAATTGGTATAATTTCAATAATATAAGCTATTAGGTTAAATATGAATGCATTCAATTTTCCTAATAAGATGGAAAATAGAGGGGAAGTGATTTTTTGCTAGGTGAGGAAGAAAAGGGACTTGTTAAAATTGCCTTCAAACAAATGAAAACCTTTTCTTTTCTTACTGATTTTCTCTCTTTTTCTTTCTCTCTCAGCTCTGACCTAAATGCTAGTTAATGAGTTCCTTATTAGTATTTCTTTCTGTCCAAGAAAGTTTATTTTGGGAAAGGACTAAGAGTAAAAAAGGCTTTTGTAGAATTTCTCAGTTTATGTAATACTAAATTGTGGAGCCTGGGTTATAAAGGAAACAGATAAAAGGAATGGTTCCATCAGCCAGCCAGGCGAATAAACAAGTGTCCGGCAGATGAAATTATGAGAAAGATCGTGGGTCAATATTGTTTTAAGACAGTTTATTATAAAACTTTCCCACATATTTAACCACCTCAAATGAAATACTTTTCATTGAAATTCACTAGTCATTACAGAAGATATACCAGAAAACAGAAATGGGACTGGTTTCCACCGCCCCCTCAAGATAATGAGATGAATCATAAGTTATTCTTATTACTCTGATAACCTGTAATGATTTATATGGTTTCATCATAATGGGTTGCTTTAAAATGTATAGAAAGGTTATCAGGAAACACACAGATACATTTTAAATGCTGACAATTGGTTTGAAAGAAATTTAGCTCTGGTTAAATAGTGTTTCTCCTTGCACCTAGAATAAAAGTTTGATGATTGCTTTGCTATCACCAGATCTGTAATTTTTAACTCAAATCATCTGTTAAAGACTGATAACTGGAGTCTCTAAAAGGATTATTTTGTAGTTTAGCACACAAAATGTTAGTGCTGCTAATGCAGCTCCTATTTTCCTGACACTGTGTTGACATGATTGAAATTTGCTTGGATGAAACGTTGGCTAGACTCCTAAGATGCCCTCTGTCATGGACTTTGGGGTCCATTTCCCTAGGGATTCTGGCATGTAAAACAGGGATCAAGTTGTAAGACTTGCCCAGAGGCAGTGATTCTCAAATCTGGCTACATATTAGCTTTTCAAATTCCTGATTCCTTGATCAATTAGGACTCAGAATCTCCCAGGGTGGGGTTCAGGCAACAATATTAAATTCTCCCAGGCGATTCCAATGTGCTGCCAAGATCCAAAACCACTACTCTAAGAATCCTGTACAAAGTATTTGCCAGCATTTTACCAGCTCTGATCTACTCACTTTCAAGTGCTCTATTGAAGCATCAATATTCCCCTTAATTACTCTTAGTGAGATATGAACAAACATGAGGACAAACAAAATGTTTTTCAAAGGACAAACACAAAGTCTTTGTAAGATAAAGAGAGTATGTGACCTGTTTGGTATCTAATGAAGTAGAAGTAGAATTCATTATTTCATCATCTTTTAACTTATTCTACATCATGCTTTTTTCATTGCTAATGCACTTAGTCTTCTCTAAATTGTCTCCATTTTTAATGGTTTGTTTTAGTTAATAAATCAGAATTGAGTGTGATACACTATTATCTGGAAGAATCTGACTAATTTATAGTTGGGAATCAAGAAAATAGGCAAAACCAGTTATACAAATAAATATCATTGTAAAAAATATTAGAAAGAAATAGATTGAAATAAAAATATCAACTGTGAAAAAAAGCAACTGGATTAAAATCTGAAAAAGATATGACCAAAGATCTATAGAGTACAAATAAACATATGAACAGATAGAAAAGTTTAACAATGGAATAAAATCATAAAATTTAGAAATATAAAACACATATTAAGTTTAATAATAGTGAGAAGATATCTATCAAAAGAGTATTTCATGAATGGTATTTGGACAGTGTGTATCCATCTGGGGGAAAAATGAAATTAGATCTATACTTTATATCATGTAACAGGGTAATATTGCTATGAACCATTTAAATTTTAAAATAAACCATAAAAATGCTACAAGAAAAAGTACTTATTTTATAGTTTTGGAGTTTCAAAGACCTTTCAACTATAATTAAAATTCCAAGAAATACAAAGAGACTGATTTATTAAAAAACTACAACCAAGAAAAGAGACAAAAGAATTCCTGCATAACACAAAATTATCATAAGGAAGTTCAAAATGGCAAATCAGGGAAAATATTTGCTTTTCATAAACAAAAGACTAATCTCCCCAAGTAAATGAGAAATCAGTACAGAAAATACTAATAATCCAATAGGATAAAAAGACAAAGAATATGGATACATACTTCCTGAAATGCAAATAACTGCTATACATGAACATGCTCAACCTCATCTATAATGAGGGAAATGCAATTTCAAACCAAATTAGTTATTTTTTCACCTATCAAAATGGCAGTAATCCCAGAATTTAATACATTTGAGAATCTTGGAAAAGACATGGGAAAGCAGATCTTTAGTTCTTGTGAGAAGATAAATTGTAACACTGCTACTGAAAGTAATTTGGCAACAATTATCAAAAATTTATATACAAATATATATATATTCCTGCATTTGAGAATTTATCCAATAGATATAGCCACAAGCACACAAAATGATCTGTGTTAAATTATTTATTTTAACATTGTTAGTAGCAATATGAGGAGCAAACATGAGTCACTGGAGAACTGATTAAATTCAGCAGCATTCTCTGCACCTATTTAAAAAAAGTGAGAAAGTTCTCTATACACGGATATAGAAAGTTCTCCAACATATAGGGTTAAGTGAAAAAAATCAACTATGAAACTCTTCTGCAAAAAGGCAAAATATATTTAATAATCTACATACATATTTGATCTTATATGTATAAAGTAATCATGGAAAAACAAGAAACAAATAGCTGTGATTACATAAGCTAGAGGAGTAATGGTAAGTGGAGGAACAAGCCTAGACTTATCATTGAATACTTAGGTTTTATTTTGTGCCACATGCAGGCTATTTGAATAGTTAAATGAGTAGCCTTCTATTTGCTCAAAGCAAAATTATTATTGCGGTAACAGGAAAAAGAGCTCATCAAAATCCTTACTAGTGAATGACTCAAAGTTCCATGCTCCTTACAGTTCTTAAAAAATGGCTGTGCTTGTATGTGGAATATAGAGAAACCAAACAAAAGTTCAAAGACAAACATTAAAAACTGACCATGGATCTGAGGCATCCAGGAGGGGATGTGGTGGGTTGGGAGCAAAGGGGAGAGGGGTGTCTAATGGAGGATTACTGTGGCTTTGGTGGTGGGTATGGTAAAATAACGTAAAATTGTAGAGGTGTAAACCTATATCCCTAAGACGTATACTAGATTTAAATCTACATTACCTCAATAAATATAACTTTAAAAATTACAAAGAAATACTCCCCAAACTATACAATTTTTTTGTATGACATTTGGAAATGTGGGTGGCAACCCATATTTTAGAGTCATGAAAACCTGCTATTTCTTTAGTCATAACACTCACATCATCTTGCTTGCTTTTACCATGGTTTTGCATGTTTAATTGAATTGGATTCGGAAACTGCTATGGTCAGAACTTCAAGGCACAAGGCCAGAAGTGCCACAGAGTAGTTAATAAGAACTGAGCTCAGTCTTTTAAAATAAATGGAGCCTATCATGGAGAATTGAGATGGAAGATTTCATTCTCAGTTAATATAATGAAACATAAACCACTACATATTAAAGTCAATGGAGCTTCACCTTCAGTGACCACCATATTTCATCTTTATTTAGAAAGGATGTTGTAGTTTTACACATTCATAAAAGTAGCTAAGATAAAGCTTTTATTTTGCAAAGCATTCTAATAATTTTTCAATCCTTTAGAACAAAATGGATTGAAAAGGGGAGCTTTGCTCCATGATGGGCCAGTTAATGAGGAAAAGAAATTATGGAGCAAAGAAATAGTTCTGAACCTCATATTATACAAAATGGAAGTGAATGTGTTATTTTGTTTGCCATTACTGGCATTTCAGGGTGAGAGCTCATCTATTTGTTAGAACCAACTTTGCCATAGTTCCTCAAACAAAGCTGTTCTGTTGCAATAAAATTTCTAAATAACATAATGGAATTTCAAACTCAATTAATTAATTAGAAGATGGATAGATGAATGTATTTACAGTATATAAATGGGGAGAGGAAGAAATTAATTGATTTTGGTCTCCTGCAAGACCCAAACCTTGTTTCAATTAGTCTTTTTATGAATAAAATCCAGTTAACTTCTTTCCTTCTTATTTTTCTCAAACACTAACGATTGGTCAAATTAAGTTAATTCTTTTTTCAATGGTAGCATTTGAAAACAATTTGAATGGTGTAGGTCTTTTAAGTGTCACAATCATAGCTTTATGGGTTTCAAAAGTTCCCTCTTCAAACTTCAGATGCTCCTGAGGTAAGCATAAGAACACCTTCTATATCAAAAATCACTTAAAATGATATTACCTTGGCACTGAGTGATAATTGGCAAAAGATTCATTTTAAAGGTGAGGAGTGACTTCCTAAACTAGAAACACTGTGTTTGGAATTATATGAGATAGAAAATGATTTGGGAACGTAACCTATGAGTATATATTCCATTGTAGATTCATTTTCTGTTAGAATGCCAGGCTTGGCATCAGAATAGACACAGAATAGCTTTTTTCCTCTTGGTGACACTAAAAGTTGGGCAGCATATCAGGATTCTCATTTTAATGTTATTATATACTATTGACTGGTCTAATCTATAATAGACCATTCTGAGTAATAACAGTTCCTTAAATCACTCACTATCCTTGATGCACACATTATCTCGGTCCCATTCAGAAATTTGTACCTGGGAGAAATCCAGATATTTTTCATTCAGTAAAGATCAAATAATCTAAAAACAATAAAGACATCACAAAAAGCTTTAGGGCATTAAAATACCAACATACAAAGTTTTAAAACATTTGGTCAATTGCTTATTACTTTGTGGTTCTTTAAACTCTTTGCTCCAATATCTGGCAAGCCAAGTCTGTCTAAAAGCAGAGATTCTTTTTTTTATTTTCACTTAGTTTTTTTTTTTTTTTAAATTTTTATTAGCTAAAAATGATCTTTAATTAAAAATATACATGTTCTGTTCTGATGAAAAAGCATACATTGTGCAAAAATGAAAAATGATGTAAAAATATATAAAATAAAATTTGAAAGAGATTCTAAGGGAAGGAGAATTCCTTATTTTTATTCCTTATTCCTTATTTTTGACTTATTTTGACTTATTTTGACTGTGTTACCTGATATCCTTTGTAAATTTCAAAGTGAAGGGATCTCTCCCCATTTGAGGACATATGTTTCACACAATAATCTCATCTGAATATCGATCCATCTAGTTTCAAGTAACAAGATTTCTCCCCAACATTCCTGGGAATTAGAGAATAAAAGCTAGACATGCTACTTCCCTTTTTCTTCTCCAATGACATTCCTGGAGTATATGCTTTTGGCTGTCTCAACAATTGAACCAACATCAGGTCAAATGACGAGATTTAGAAAGCACTGTCAAGAGTTTTTCAGAAAATGATTTCCACAAATCATTATTAACAGAACATCATGAGGAATAAGTGTTATAACTTCATCTTCTTGTACCCCTGTTGAATGAAATTTTTATAGGGAAGGGTCCAAGAAGTTGCATCTCAGATAAATCTTGAGATAATTTTACACCCCCTATAGTGTGATAGTTTGAGAATCTTAGCTGCAGAATCATAGGACTGATTCAATTTTCCAGTTTGGCTTTGATGAGCTGGTCAGATCTGAGACCTAAAATGGGGGGCAGCAGCCCTGATAGGAGCAGCAATCAACATCTAATATCAGATGCCTATGACTGTAAGAGTAATGGTGAACCAAGCTTCTTTTTTTCCCCAAATGTTCTAACTCTTAAAAAAAAAAGTGTTTCCTTTTTCCCAGATGTCAAACCAGTTGTCAGAAGTGCTGTAGTAGAAGTACGTGTGTTTTGTTCTTACACTTTTCCATCAACCACGAGAAGAGGGGGTTGTTCTCTAGATCTTATTGCAGCCATTTTATGCTTTAGCATGGTAAGTTACAAGTGGTTTATCTTTGAAGGGTTCATCCCCGCCTCCCCCCACCCACCGAGATCTAGTGGTTTATTTGGGCTTTTGTCTGTAACATTTTATTTTCTCTGTTTTCCATAATGATAAATTATTTCTGGTGATCAGAGCATTCAGATTAAAGATAAGGTGGGGCTATCAGTATTCCACATTGGCCTGTAAGGAATGACAGAATTGCTTCTTTAAAGGGACTTAACAAGAAGGCAGTTTTCTTGCCCAACTTATTCTGTTGTCTTCTCTGTCTCTCTTTTAAGTCTGGACTGGTTGCTTAGAGGCTTGAGAAATAAACAGAAAAGAATTTTACTTCCAGTCTATAGTTCATTATTATACTTTATATTATTTAACCAGGTTCTCTTTGTTTGCTATATTTCTTTTAATGAAAATTTTTTGTATCATGTAGAAAATTGTTGTTTTCTGCCTAAATATATTCATGTCAGAGCCTTTCAGTATACATAATTGGACTGTGAAAACCAAGAGATAATAAAAATAAGCTACAATATGGTGTTCCCAAACTCCATGGGTAACCATGGGTAACCACTATTTATAACTTACCTGTATTTTCCTGAGGTGAATTGTCCCTTCTCTATATATACCTACTTAGTTAATTTCAAACTAGTTTTTTAATAACAGCAATGTGCATTACATCTTTTCCATATCTGGCTCAATTTGATTGCCAGCATACTCTCAAACTTTGACAAGGTAAACAAAGAAACTTACATGTAAACTCCAATGAGGTCATTAGAAAACTTACAAAATTAAAAATATTATAAATTTCTCATTGCCTTGAACAATCTAAAATAAGATCTTACAGAACATGAATCAATCTGTTAAATCTAGCAGATTTTGGGAAATGAATCTGGAGAGTGAGATTTTGAAGACTCAATTTTGGAAGGAATCACTGTAATTGAAGTACAGTAATGATGCAGAAGATTTGTGAATTTAAGTCAATAAAGAACCCAGGGAAGAAGCTGAGTTTCTGATTTGTTTCCGAATAGCTCTGAATGGTAGTTTCTGAGCCTCATTGATTTATGTTATTAAAGTGATGGCTTTCAGCTTTCTCTGGATAAAGAAGACCATCATAAGATAATTTTGAACCATTCTTCCTGTCTTCTACTGATTTATTTCTTCATCACTCAGCAACTTTATTATGCTAGTGTAATTGCATAGACACTTGTATGTCTTTGGAGTTTTATAAGATGATTATAGAGTGAATTAAAAATAACATACTCTCAATAGAGCCAGCCAATAGATGTTGGCTATTAAAAAAGCAGAAAGATTAAGCCTGACAGATTTCCTATTTCCTGGAGTTAAGGTGTACTTTTACTGAAAAACCCACTAAGATTGCAGAAAAAAATAATAATGTGGCAAAAAGAAATACTTTTAAAACATAAAAGATACTTGGGTTATGGGCTTTAGAGAAACTATTAAACACTACACTGTCCATCAATATCCTTCATCACAAATACTATTTGCCCTTACTGGAAGAAAGTTTACAAGATATCTTAATAGATGAACCTTTAACCTCACCATGCAGTCCCTTTCTTTTTTAATTCCTGTTAAAGAACTCCAAACAGAAGGACTTTCTCAAGTAATGTGTTGGGATAAATTCTCAAATTTCCATAGTTTATTTTTTCAAAAGTTTGTAACACTTGTTATTTGGGTCTCTTTCCTAGTATTTCTGGGAAAGCTGAAAAAAACCTCTTTAATATTTCCATTTTGTTATTGGAGGAATTAAGGTGCCAGAAAAATCACATAGTCTGTCAATGTCAGAAATTCAATGAGAACTGAGTTTGGGTTTCCCAAATTATTGCTCATTGTATTCTATATCTGTTTCACACATACTAGAAACACCTTGAACTTTATTTAATAAAAATAAATGAAGGGTCCAAGAGCAAAATTAACAGAAAAAAATGTAAGATGCATTTTTAAGATCCCCTCCCTGGTCCAGATATCATTTAATAATTTGGCACTACTTTATCTCACATCCTATCTGAATAACCCAGTACTGATGAGCCAAAGAGTGTATCAAACTTTAGAAGACAAAGGGCCAAACATCACTTCCACAGTGATCTGCTCCCAACAGAAATTGTCTTTGAGTGTTCTGAGAGTTGACTTAATAAAAATGGTGACTCTTTTGTATTTCATTCTGATTTCTATCCAAATTTTTAAAATCTAATAATTCAAAGAGTCTTTATTATTAATTATTTTCTAGTGCTAAGACCATAAACCACCCTGTCTGTGACATATGATTGCTGAAAGTTTAGCTATACGGAATAAGTATGTTGTGTTGCAGGATGTGCAAATTCATAGGTGAAGTTGGTATAAGCAAAAAATCTTCTTGGCCTATTGGGAAATGGAGATGCTATAAATGGTGCCAACTATTTCTGTATTTGAATGCTAGAACCAAGAAAAATGAATAAAAGTTACATAGAGGGAGTTTCCACTCATTACCAGGAAAATTTTTCTAATAAATAGACCTGTCCATAAAATAGCTTGGGTTTCCTTATAACACTAAGGAGGTCACTTTGGAAATGTTTGGATAGTGACTGAATGACCATCTTTTGGGGTGGACAGGTTGGCACAGTTCTGATAAGGGGTCTAAGTAGGATCCTGATAAGGGATTAAAGTATGAAATATACTGACATTTTGCTTGAGGGCAACTTACAACATGACTAGATGAAGAGTCTTTAAAAACTGGAGTTTAGTGACAAATATGTGACACTAAACTCTGATGAGACAAGACATTTTAGGCTTTTCAGTGTCTTAAGCCATTTATTGGGTGCCCATAAATTAGTCAAAACACTGTAAAAATATATGAACTTACTTACAATACATACTTATTGAGGCTACTGAATAGATAGCAGTTTACTGTAACTGTGGAAACAGTCAATCTATTTTTACCTTTCTTCGTATTTAAGGTTAATAATAGATGACTCTTTATGGTTCCTAGTGTATAAAATTATAATTGGCAGCCACATGCAGAATTTATATTTTAGGGCTTTCCAAAAACATTAATTAAGTCATATTCTTTACAGCACTGTGTGAGTTTGGAGAACTAAAATGAGACTTGATTGCTTTGCCCAGAACTTGAACAAGAAGGAACCACTGCCAGATCTAGATTTAGGGCTTAGGTTTCTTCATTTTCTCATTCTCACTCAAGTTCTCTCTTCAGAAATCAAAGAACATCACTATTATTGTTGGAAAATTTGATGTTTTGGTTATTTTACCTTCTTACCAAGCATTTTTTTTGGCTTTGGCTTTAATTATATTTATAGTAATTGTAATGACAAAAATATTTTAGGTGTAAGGAAGGGATAATTAGTATAATAATCCTAATAATAAAAAGAATGGGCTAACAGTTTCTGAGGACTTTCTAGATGCTAGATCCTGGGGTGTATATCTCATCTAACTCTAACTTAAACCCCACATTTTGCTGAGAAAACTGATCCTCAAACAATGTTTTCACATTGTACAGCTGGTATCAGCACCAGCCTAACTCTAGAGACTGTACTCATTTAAGATTTAGCAGTCATGATTTTTACCCCAACTCTCTCAACTTTAATTGCAATTAGATTTTTTTTTCTTTCTTTATAAGAGCAGCCTCCTGGGCAGATATCAAAATAAGCCTTAAGTTTTCACTTTTGACAAAAGGATATTTTAGTAGTATAATAATGAAAATTAAAGACAACTGAAGATTTAATGAAGACAGGAACTTGGTTGGTATGATATAATAGAAAGGGGATGGAATATATTCAGGACCACAGGTAATTAGGAAATTGTGACAAGAGAGCGCTGACCCCTAATGGCTATTGGATTCTAAGCACTGAAGAAGTATTTTCCTGCCACTGGGTGGCAGTAGCTACCAATTAATTTCCAGGAATGTTTTTCATTTTATGACTATTGATAAAATACAGGTCTTTATCTCTAGGGGGAAGTGATTTTTTTTTTAGATGTCTCCTTTCAGTTAACTAATCTTTTCACGTAATACATTCACATTTATCAGTTCTTCTCCTATTATTACTGATGATTATGATGAGGATGAAGAGGAAGAGATGGAGGAGGAGTCTTGAGAAGATGGGGTGAAGTTACTCAGGTAATCCCCTTCCACCTTGTCTAAGTTAAACTCCATTGATTTACCTTTATAATAAAGATCACACATAATAACAACAATACAAGAGTTTCCTCCCTTCAATCTATAGCTGTAGAGTGTTTATTGCATGGTAGACCAAAATAGGATGGTAACAGAGTTTAGCAAGAATGGATTGGAGGGTATGTCAAAACCAAAATGGAAAGGAACTTAAAATCATGGAGATTAACTTATTCATATGGATTTACAATAATCAAGAATTTCAAGTTTGTCTCAATCTACAAAACCAGTACATTTTACAGGAGAAGAAACAGGTTCTTCATATTTGTTAAGTGATCTTGTCCAAGATGTACTTGATGAATACAGCTAGAAAGTGCACTTCCCACTCATGGTGGCTGTCGGTCTAGGAAGAATAAACTATTAAAGACTTAATTTTCAAGCTTGAAAGGGAATTTCAAAATTCTAATGATGTTCAACTCTCCAATGTATATACAACAAGAAGAAATGAATTTATGGTGATAAAGAATACATTTTGTCTGACTTTAAAGTCAAGTAAGAAGTTTCAGTGGTATAACTGTATGGACCTATATGAGTTCAGAAGACCGGACTAAAGAACTACTAAAGTTTAGTCATTAAAATCATGTTTTTTGGGGTCTTCCTGGTGGCACAAGGGATTGAGCACAGCACTGTGAAGCTGTCTGCAGCCTCTACAGTGCGGGTTAAATCCTGGCCAGCTGGGGATATATCCACATGGCGTGGCAGACCTATCCTGCCTCGCCCACTGATCCCCTCAGCAGTGTATTTCAGTCAGTCTGCCTGTTCTGTTCCCTGCTCTGTCTGGTGAATCCTCTCACCCTCCCACACATCTGGCCTGTACTCTGGTTCTTGTATGCATGAATAAAAAATCTTTAAAAAAAAGCAGTTTGGGTGGTGTACTAAAGTGAGCTAAGGTCACTCTTTTTTAGGTGTTGTAGATGACATTGGTCCAACATAACTGTATGGAAGTATATGAGTGCAGAAGACCGGACTAAAGAACTACTAAAGTTTAGTCATTAAAATCATGTTTTCTGGGGCCTCCCTGATGACACAAGGTTTTACATCACAGCACTATGAAGCTATCGACAGCCACTGCAGCACAAGATCGATCTCCGGCCAGGGAGATGACCCATATGGTGCATCAGACCTCTCTGTCTCACCCACTGCTGCCCTCAGCAGTATATTTCAGTAAATCCACCTGTTCTGTTCCCCTCTTTCACCCCCTGCACCTCTGGCCTGTACACTAGTTCTTATATGTATAAATAAATAAATCTTTAAAAAAAATCATGTTTTCTTAGAATGTGTTAGTCCATGACAAAGTGCCTTTAAACTCTATTTTAAGATTAACAAAACAGCAGATTAGAAAACTTAGCGTACATCTTATTTTTACATTTCAGAAATTATTATTTTCAAACATAACACAGCTAAGGCACTAAATCATAACTAAAAAATTTCTGCACAGTGAGTGATTATCTCTGAATGATGGGGATCACTGGTCAATGCAATGTCATTTTTTTCTCCTGTATTTTTCAAATTATCTAATAATAAAATTATAAAAATAGTAAGTAATTTCATTTACTATTTCCAGAACTTTGTTCTGATTTCATTATTCAATTTGTAAGTATATGGTTTTAGTACTTAGAGAAGTTAATGAATGAATATGAACTAGAGAAATAGAGAAATTGTTATCAGAGCAATCCTTCTTAAAAGCAGAGTAGTACTTATAAAGTGTATTATGGAAAGAGCATATCAAAATACCTCCCATATTAGCCACTAGTTTCCACCAGAAGAATGCTATATTTTAAATTAAGTCAAGGAGTATTCATTTAAAACACAACCTGTAACCAATGTGGGTTTTATGCACAAAAAGTTAGTTTCCATATAGGAAAAACATTGTTTTCTTGGTTTGTGTGTATGTCATAAGCCTTGTTGATAATCCAGAACTGTGCTAAATGACCTCCAGCATTCTCTTTCAGTGAAAGGAAAGGTCAAGATTTTTGTGACTTAGATTTGTGTTAATTAACAATTCCTCCAGTTTCCTCTCTTCTATTTATCCTCCTTTCTTTTCCCTATGCCCCGCTCCTGTAAATAAACAACATTTACAAATAATTCTCCTTACTGGGGATAAGCTCAGCCTGTTGCAATGGAAACTAGGGTGTTACTGAAGCTCGTCATCATTTTTATTTTCATTCCTTTCTCAAATAGGGTCTTCAGAGTTAAGGGTTCATCTCTCCTGGGAAGAGATGATGTTTTTCATCTTCAAGTAATTATGATCGTCAGAAAGTTTTTGTTCTGATTAATCCTGAAGGCTATCCATGTGATGTCTACCCACTGACCACATTTTAAGACAAGTATGCCCTTTACCCAGTGTTTTCTTGGTTTCTTAGCCATCTTCATAATCATGGTTTCCTGAATGTTCTGTAATTTTTCTATTTTTGTCTCTTTAAGAAAAAATGGTCTGCAATGAAATTGTCTGGAAGCAAGTCAATAAACAGACAGACCTTCTTTTAGTCAGGAGAAGATTTTTTTCTAGATAATTTCTGCATAAATGATGTTCCTAATCATTATGTCTAAACCATAACACTTATTCTGGAAAGTTGTTGGTTAGTAGGTATGTTTAAGCAATGGCTAACAGGTGCAGCTTGTCATTCTAGGCTATTTTCTAATTCCAAACAGGACAATAGGGATTGAAATATATGGGTTCTCTACACTTACATGGTCAGTAATTTATGGCAAAGGAGCCAAGAGCCTTGCAATGGAGAAAGGAAATGATCTTCAACAAATGGTGTTGAGAAATCTACAATGTGAAAACCACATGCAGAAGAATAGAACGAGACCACTATCTCACACCATACACAAAAATTAATTCAAAATGGATTAAATACTTGGATGTAAGCTCTGAAACCATAAAACACAGAAGAAAACATAAGTAAAACACTCCATGACTCTGGCTTCTATGTTTTTGGAATTTAATTCCAATAGCAAGAGAAACAAAAGCAAAAATAAACAAATGGCACTACATCAAACTAAAATACTTCTATACAGCAAAAGAAACTATCATTAAAATTAAAAGACACCCTGATGAAAAGGAGAAAATACTTACATATCAGCCATTCTACAAGGGGCTAATATTAATATCAACAAACATCTCAACAATGACAAAACAAACAAGCTGGTCAAAAAATGGGCAGAAGAATTAAATAAATACTTCTCCAAAGAAGACATACAGATGGCTAACCAGAACATTAAAATGTACTCATCATCACTTATCATCAGGGAAATGCAAATTAACCACCTCACATTCCAGAAAATAGTCCATATCAAAAACAAACAAACAAAAACAAAACTACAGAAACAAATGCTGGCAAGATTATCATTCACTTTTGGTGGGAATGTAGACTGGTTGAGCTCCCATGGAAAAAAGTATGGGTGTTTTTCAAAATGTTAAAAATAGATCTATATCCTCTAGGGGTATATGTAGGCATATATCCAAAGAATTAAAAAATCACTAATTTGAAGTGGTATTTGCACTTCTATATTCATTGTAGCATTACTTACAATAAGTACCTGGAAACAACCACAGTGCCCATGGACACATGGTTGGATAAAAATATGTTATCTATACACAGTGGAATACTACTCAGCTATAAAAAGAGATATCTTTCCATTTCTCACCACATGGATGGCACTGGAGGGGAAGATGCTAAACAACATTAATTAGAAGGAGAAAAACAAACACTGGATGATTTCACACATGTGGAATACATCAAGACAGAAGAAAGGAACAGGAAAAACTAAAGCAAAAACAATTTTTGAAATGTGACTGCAGAATTGAGACGATAGCAGGGTGTATGGGGAGTAGGGAGTAAAGATGGGGAGGGGGCCTAATGGATGATGGTGAAGAACTATAGATGCTTTGATGGTGGGTGTAATATAGTAACAAACATTTGAAGAGGTGTGAACCTATATCACTAAAATATATAGTGCTATAATCTAATGAGACCTCAAGAATAAAATAAATTAGTACAAAGAAAAAATATGGCTTCTACAAACACTGTCCATTATTCAATTCCTCTCCTTTATCCTTAGTTCTATACTTTATAGAACTCAATAAAAGTGGTTCCCTCTGAGGAAATGCAAGTGACCAACAAGTACATGAAAAATTGTTCAACATCTCTTGTAATCAGGGATGCAAATTAAAACCACAATGAGATACTACTTTACACCAGCGAGAATGGCACATGTTAAAAACACTAGCAACAACAAATGTTGGCGAGGATGTAGAGAAAAAGGAACTCTCCTACACCGCTGGTGGAAATGTAAACAGATCCAACCGCTATGGAAATCTGTGTGATGGTTCCTCAAACTACTAAAAATGGATCTTCCATATGACCCAGCAATTCCACTTGTAGGAATCTACCCAAAGGACACAAAAACAATAATTCAAAAGGATACCTGTACCCCTGTGGTTACTGCATTACTAATTATAATAGGTAAGATATGGAAACAACCCAAATACCCAAAAATAGATGACTGGATCAATGGAATATTATTCAGCAATCAAAAAAAGATAAACTCATGCCATTTGCAGCAACACGGATGGAGCTAGAAAGGATTATGCTCAGTGAAATAAGTCAGAAGGAAAAAGAAAAATATCAGATGGTTTCACTTATGGGAGGAATATAGGGGAACCAAATAAGGGATCAGGGGAAAAACAGTAACAAAAAAATTGGCAGGCAACTATAAATCAGAGACATTCTGCAGGGGAGGGAGAGGGGTCAGAACCAGGAAGGGAAGAGAAGAGCACATGGAACTATGGTGATGGTGCTTGGGTGAATTAGTGGTGGGAATTCTATGGGGGCTTCACCGAGATGCAAAATGAACAATGATGCAAAATATATATGAATAAGTAAATTATATCAAAAACTTTTGTTCCCTCTGAAATAAAGGGAACTTGCAGAATTTATGCTCAAAATACAACTTCAGAATCTCTGGAGGAGGAACAATGATGCATTATCTTTTCAAATATTTGTTTTAAAGGTTACAATTTCCAAATGTTCATTTGTTTGAATAGTGTTTTGTTTCTAAAGGTGCCTTGGAGGAGTAATTTTAATACTTGGAACAAGTTGAAGGGAATGGTTAAAAGTGTTAATGCAGCTTAAAGTTTTTTTCCTGATTTCTGGGTGAAAAAGTAGGGAAGAGTATGTGATGAGAGGAAAAGGACATTATGGCTATTTTGTTTTTTAATGCAGAACTTGTAAGAAGAAGATTGGCAAGATTTTCTGCTAAATGACATAAAATGACATAAAGAGGAAACACAAATGCTGCAAGAGAACATAAGCCTTCCTCCCAACAAGCAGATAGCATATGGCTGTACATCAGCTAGCAAAATGATATTAAGCTAAAGAAAGGCATCTATCATGGCTTTTCATGTTGAGCTGCTAGGTACTATGAAATATTAGCAGAGCCATTTTTATGCTCCAATATTTCTCACTCTGTGAAAAAGTTAACTGATGGGTGTTGTCCACTAAGCCTATGATAGAGAACTGACACTGCTCTTACAGGATTTAAAAGAAATGGCTGGAATACAGCATAAAGTCTGTTCAGAGTATAGACTTTGGAGTCAGGAAGACACGAATTTTAAATATGGCTGTGTCACCTTAGTGGGACTTAGCAACTACTCTGAATCCCAATGTCCCCATCTGAGAAATGAATATACTACTCCAAGTTTCCTAATACTTATCTTAAAGTGCTATTAAAGTACTAATGAGACAGTGCTTATCAGGTACTTCCAACACCCAATTTCTAATGCCTAATAAGCCATAAATAAATGCAATCAATAATTATTATGAAAATTGTGTAATATTTTTAGTAACTGATGGTACAGACCTGTATCTGAATGCCTGACAAGAAATATAAAAATACTTCTATATTCTTATTCTTTTTTCTTATACCAAGAATCCTGCCTTCTGCCAAAACTGTGCATATTTGCTCATGGTCCCTCCTTCATGGAGGTAGGTTGTCCCATAACAAACCAACATATACTGAGGATTTGGGCATTATTATCAATATTTTTTCTAACTTCAGGTCCAACATGATGAGCTACAAGTAACAAGACATCAAGGCTTCTAGAAAATAATTATCAATTGTGTTAATTTCCAGTTTGATATAAGGAAAGTCAATAATACTTGCTTCTAAATGTGGTATTTCAAAGCCGAATGCCATGTCTAACGTGGGTTTGTGTTCTGAGGGACTGGAGATGGACACAGGATGCTGGTCATCCTGAAAGCTCCATCTATTTTTAGCTCAGCCTACAATCATTCTACAATACACTGAGCGCTGAGCCAGAGGCATGGGAGTCAACAAAAGAGATCAGCAGAGGTACTGTCAGTTTGAAATATTCCCAAAATGAATCTCCAATCTGCTCCCACTCATCACTTTCCTATTTCCATCACTCTTACTACTATTCTCTCAAAACTCAGAGGCACTTTTTATTTTTCCCCTTTTTCCATATTGTTCCCATCATATCAGTGACTATTGCCATTAATTCTATATCCATAATGAATCTCTCATTTCATTTAGGCTTTCACCAAGCCTCCTCTGATTATCTAAAAGTGCCCCCCCACATAGTCCCCCTCAAGTCCCCTGCCCCAGAGTCTATCTTGCCTTCTGTTTCTCCAGTTTCATTTAAATCCCTTCTAAATATGAATTTTTGAACCTTTCTTCCTTTGTTCAAATATTTTCCAATGAACACAGACTTCTTGGCTGTCATCAGGGCTGGGATGGACAGTTTCAACTCCATTTGTCAGTTGATCTTCCGCTGGCATTTTGCAGCCAAAGTGGGCTTAATAATCTGCATACTATCAGTTTATCACCTTTGCTTATGTCCACTTCTTTACTTGCAAAGTTTTATTCTTACTGTTACCTTTCCTCTAAGGTCCACCTCAAATTCTCAACCAGATGTGATTCCAGCTTTTTGTGCAAATTCTCATAGATGAACTCACACTTATTGTGCATCTTTCCATGAATCTTATTGCATTTTGACTCTTATTATAGCTAGTTACATATTTATTATCTATATCACCAGACTTTAAGATTTTTAAAGAAGAAACTTTCAAATTTATTTCATTACATCCTACTCCCACCCAGAATACTTAGCAAACCGCTGGGTCATAGTGTGCATTGATTCAATTATTGGAATGGAAGAGTAAGACTCTCCTTCCCAGTGTATGACTATCAGTAGGCTTGCAATAATTATCTGTTGAATAAAATCATATACATGTATTTTACTTATACACATCACTAAAATTGCTCTTTCAAAGACTAGCAATCATACCCTATTGCCCATTCCTTTATTTCTGAAATAATCTCCTTGCTAGATTCTATAGCCCTGATCTATCCTGACGGCCCTGCTACTTTTGTGCCCATCAGTCCTCAATGTCTGTGGTTGAATTCTTTTTCTCCCCACTCATTCTATAAGATGGTATTCCCAAAGTCTCATTTTTCTTCTTTTCACTCTATGCTTTTTATGGTGTTAACTATTACTTCTCAACATTTCACATTGAGTACCAACCTCTGTGTGAAGAAAAAGACTTCCAGCTGTCTTTTCATAATAATGTCCTTCCCATATTTCAAGCTACACATTTTTATCTTTCTTTTATTTACTTCTATGTTACCAATTATTATGTGCTGTGGTAGAAAACTGTTATTTTTCTCTTTCAACATTATCTCCCTACTGGCAATTATACTTGATTTTTCTGCTGAGGAAGACATCTATCTTCAAATTCTGCCATGTGCTTCTCATTTCCCATGGCCTAGGAAACCAGGAGAATATTTTCACAATATTTTCAGGGGAAGATGATTAGGATATTCTGAGTGTCAACTATTGTGCAAGGCACTTCAGTGTCTGATTCATTTAGCTCATTTTATTCTTAGTATAAACTAATATACTAATGTACTAAATATATTCTAATAGACTAGGGATTAGTATATTCTAATCCCCTTATCACTGTGATTGCTTTAGATCTGAGTACAAGGCACAAGGTCAATTAAAGGAAAAGAGAAAAAATTTTGAGCATTTTTTTCATCAGTCAAGCATGCAGATTATTTTACCAACTTAGTTCTGGTGGGATATGACTCAAGAACTGCTAGGGGCCACAATTTAAACTAAGAATAAAGTGAACTAAATGAATCAGGCACTGAAGTGCCTCACACAATACTTGACACTCAGAATATCCTAATCATTTTCCCCTGAAAATATTGTGAAAATATTCCTCTGAAATACTGTCATTTCCCCCAAAAATATTTTCCTCCTCCAAAGCTTCTCACTTCTAGAAATAGCACAGCCTTCCACTCAGTTCTCATCATTGACATCTGGGATTCCTTGTTGACACCTCCTGCACACCCTTATGTACCAATCAGTGAATCACACAGTATTCTTTTCATCTCCAGATTGTATTTGAAATATATTTGCTTCTGTTCATGTACATTGATTCCTCTGTATTCTAAAGTCCTATCCTCTCTAACCAGCATTACAGTAAAAGCTTCCTAGTTATTCTTTTCACTCAAACCTTTGTCAAATCTTGATAATCATCTTCTCTTGATTTAGTCTAAAAGTGTTCATGATCTACCTTCTTCTACAGGCTCAGTCTTCATCTCTCTCTTAATCCTTGAAACTCATCAAATTCCTTCCCACTGCAATGACTTAGCATATGCTATTTCCTTAGTCTAAGAAACTTCTGTTAGACTTCTATTACACTTTGACTGGCTAATTCCTATTCCTGATTTAAATATTGCATAAATATTATTGCCTAAATAATACTTTTTATAAAAGATCTTAACTTCCTGGACTGAGTTCCAATTTTATGATCTTAGGACATCCTGACCTTCCTTTGCAGCACTGTAATTAAATGTCTTCTTACTATAGACTGTATCTTAAAGACGAGGACTTACTTTTTGAGCTTCTCTGTATCCCTGATATTTGGCACAAAGTGTGATACAGAATGTGTAAATATTTCATGAATTAAAAAAAAGGCACCACTTGTCTAAACTTACTTTGTTTTCCTGCCCTCTGAGCATGTCTCCACTTTTATTTTCCTCAACTCAGTAGCATCTCATTCTCTTTAACCGAGGCACAAAGTCAGCCTTAATTTCCAGTCTCTTCTATTCTTACTTTTCTGCCTGTTCCATACCAAATCTTGTTGAATATGCCTCCATAAAGTATTTCATAAATGCCATTTTTATTTCCATTTTGGTTATAATCACCTTCATTCTGATTCTACGTTTTATTTATTTATTTTTTTTAATAAATTTTATTTTTATATTCCTCATACATTTGCAATCCCCCCATTCTGACCCCAATCTCTCCCCTCCCGCCCCCCCACCCCCCAAAAAGTGTCTCTGGTTCATAGTTTTTGTTGATTTTGATTTTCACTTTCTTATAGTTATTCATTTTCCTGGTCCCTTATTTAAGTATTCTAGATTCCTGCTATGAGTGAGACCATCCGGTATTTTTCTTTTTCTTTTTGGCTTATTTCACTGAGCATGATCCCTTCCAGCGCCATCCATGTTGCTGCAAATTGCATGTGTTTATCTTTTTTGAATGCTGAGTAATATTCCATGGTATATATGTACCACATCTTCTTGATCCAGTCATCTATTTTTGGGCATTTGGGCTGTTTCCAAAGTTTAGCTATTGTAAATAGTGCTGCTATAAACATAGGGGTGCAGGTGTTCTTTGGAATTGATGTTTCTGTGTCCTTTGGGTAAATACCTAGGAGTGGAATTGCTGGATCCTGTGGAAGCTCTATGTTTGATTCTACGTTTTAACAGAAAGATGTACATAATCCTCCTGACTCCAATTCTTCACATGGCTGCCTGGGGGATTATTTCTCAAAAAAAAAAAACAAAACAATAACCAAAAAACAAAAAACTGACTTATCTTACTCTTATCCTCAAATCTTTAAAACATTTTTTAGTTTCTGCCAATTTCTAAAAAAGGGTACTTAATTCAAATTCTAAGTAGAGAGTACTTAAGGACCCACAGTTAGGTCAAGCCTACTTCTTCAAGTTCTCTTCTATCTGCACATCTCTGCTCTGAAACCAATACTCACTGTTACCATTCTCCAGCTCTCCATGCATCATGCTTCTACCTGCCTGGAATCCCTTCTCTCCCTAGTTGCCATCAAACCCTCTCTACTTTATTTTTCTATACTTGCCACCAAAAACACATCCTCCATAAAGTCATCTGTCTTACTCTACACTTTCCTTTGTGCAGCCATGAAATTTGCAGAGATTGCATTCTGTATTTGACTACATTTATTTAGATTAATAGAAGTACAATTTAGTGACTAAGAGTGCGTGCTATGTCAGCTGGCTATCATAGCCCAACTACTTTCCAGCTTTGTAACTTTGAAAAAGTTTTCTCTTTAATTAGTGCAGAGTTGCAATGCGTACATTTTCTACAAATATCAGATAAAATAACACTTGTAGAGCTCTTAGAAGAATTCAAGTGTTTATTATATATTATTATTTGCAAGTGAGTTTTGCCCATCAGCTATAAAGTCATTGGATCCAGAATCCAGAATAGTACCTATCTTCACAAACTCTTAGCAAAGTCCTTCATTTAATATTAGACCAATGATTATTTGCCAAATTGATCTGTAAGGAAACTCAAGGGTCTGTATATCTTGAGGCAGTATTATCCTAACTACCGCAATAAGGTCAGTCTTGTTAATTGAAAAAATATTTAGGAAAGCAAAGAAAGGAGGGGAAATCATTAGAATTTTAAAGAAGGGGAAATTATAAACAGAATACAAAAAGGAATCTTGTACAATAAGCTGAAAGTGTGAATAAATGAAGAATAGGCTTTGATATTAAAGTATGGCTTCTGATATATATTTTTTGTAATCAAGGGCTAAGAATTTGGCAACCAACAAGATGTGACATATGAGATTTTTTGTTGAAAACTCTGAACTATTGAGAAGAAAAATTTTGCACTTTATAAAATAACCCCCAGGCTCCTATTCAGTCTTTCTTTCCCATCTATTTACATGAGGCAAGATAATTTAAATTTCTGGGATTAGTTTTTAAAATGAGGGAGTTGAATTGGGTAGGATTTGTGAGTACTTCTCTGTTTTGGTCACAAATCTATGTGATCCTATTCTCCACCCACCCCACCCCACACATACAGGCTTATTTTTAGCAGATATTTCTCCAGGATTTACCACATGTATCTGATATTTCTACTATATCTACTATGGCATATGTCATAATACTCTGACATTGGATATAATACTTACAAGGAAATATAGTCTCCATTCTTTTTATAAGAATGAGGGGATCAATACTAATATCACATGATTATATAATTAAAAGTGGCACCCATGCGAGAATGCTCAGCCTTTGCTATTGGGCTTGACAGGTCCCAATAATTTATTTTCTTCTTCCATTTGGAAAATTCTTAAACATCAAAATCAAGTGTAAATATTAACTTATGAAGGTTTTTCAAACCCCCTATGTACTCCTATTCAGAACTTAACTAAATATATTTATGTCTATTATAATACTGACACACTAATCACATTTTATGGTAATTATTCACTATAAATCTATTTTCCTAGTCAGGTGTTATTTTTCAGTCCTTAAAACTAGCGTTAGCAGAGGTCTTCACACATAGAAAAAGTTCAAAGATTATTTGCCAATGAATGAATAAATGAAGCTAATGGGTGAAGTGAGAAAACATTTCTTTTCCCAAAAAACACAGAGACATTAATTCTAGTTTGAAAAGAACAAAGGTTGAAAGGTTCTGTCACAGGAGCAGGTAACTAGAAGTCCACTTTGGGAAATGCTACAATACTCAGCTGTTTCTGTGTCTTCCCTGGCCAACTAAGCCAATTTGATCTTCCTAGTTCATGAATGCCTCATTGTCTCAGAAACTTTCCTCTCCTATTGCTTATGTCTTAGGAAAACAAATACAAGATTTTCTTGAGAAGCTAATTAATCCTTTTGATAAGGAAAATGTATCTAAACAAGAACTGTACAATATAAACCTAATGTAAATCACAAATGTGACTCAATTATATAACTGAATTTTCCAGTGGTCACATTATTATTTCTCCATATAATCAAATTTTTGAAATATTTTACTTTCTTTTTTTAATATATACTCAGTACCTGAAATCTAGGGTGAATTTTATACTTGGAGCACATCTTCAGACTAGTCACATTTAAATTGCTCAATAGCCACATGGGTCTAGTGGCCACTCTTGTTTGTCTGTGAAAATCTTAATGATTCGTAATTCTAGTTATGGTTGCAAGTCAAAGAAAAACAAGTTTCTTCCCAAGTATTTTATCACATAGGAGATACATTGTTTTACAAAGTTAGTTAATTTCAGTTAGTGAGAACATTAGAGGCAATTTGCTTTCTGTTGACCCACATTTTCTGGTAACCCATTACATAGTGTCTCCTAAACTTAGATAGTTTAATGCAGCAGATACTTTGAATTTGCTCTTTCATAAACACTTTATGTCTCCCTCTGAAAGACTATTCTATAGTTTCGAGGGCCTAAGATGTTTGATCATACCTCCTTGCCAGAGCTGAAAATATATTAGCAAAGTCATTAATTAAATCATTTCCTTCTTTCAAAAATCTGTTCTTTTTGCTCCCTGGCGGCGCAAGGGGTTAGGCACAGCACTATGAAGCTATCCGCAGCCACTGCAGCATGAGTTTGATCCCCGGAGGCCAGGAAGCAACACTTACAGCACACAGCAGACCTCTCCTGCCTCGCCCACTGCTCCCCTCAGCGGTGTATATCAGTCAGTCTGCCTGTTCTGCTCCCTACTCTGTCTCTGGTGAATCCTAGCACCACCCACACCTCTGGCCTGTACCCCAGACCTTGTATACATAAATAAATAAATAAATCTTTAAAACAAAATCTATTCCTTTAAGAATATCCTTTCTTTAAGAATTCTTTTTTTTTTTTTTAAAGAATTGTTTATTTATGCATACAAGAGCTGGGGCACAAGCCAGGGATGCAGGGTGAGAGGATCCATCAGAGACAGAGCGGGGAACAGAACAGGCAGATTGACTGAAATACACCACTGAGGGGAGCAGTGGGCGAGACAGGAGAGGTCTTCCTCACCATGTGGGTTTCTCCCTGGCTGGCTGGGGATCGAACTCATGCTGCAGAGGCTGCGGATTGTTTCATAGTGCAGTGCTTAACCTCTTGCGCCACCAGGGTTGAGTGCTGGGTTGAGTGCTGGGTTGCGAGGCTGCCCACAGCCTTTGCAGTGCCAGTTCAATCCCTGGCTACCGGCGAGGGTCCCACCCAAAAAAAAAAAAAAAATTCTCGAAGAATATCTTTAGCTGTAAGTAATTTCAATACAAAGGTTGTGGATATTACTAAATATCCCTTATAGTATTTAAAAAAAATTCAGCTCACACGACCACTAACAAGTACATTCTGCTCTACCCATGGTCAAGGACACAATGATAGAAAGACAAGCTTCTAAATGTGGTTATTTTCAAGCCATCAATCTTTATAAAATATTTTGATAATTTTTGAAACTGTTGAATGAAGGCATACTATGAATATATACATTTGTTCATAACCTCTTTAAGAAATTAGCACTTAGCCTGTTCATTTGGATCTCTATATGTCTGAATTAAAAAGAAAGTATTGACAGAAAATATTCAGAATTGTAGAACTTTGACATTTCTTGTTCAATCTCTTCAAAGAGAATGTGTATAGCTTCTTAAGTGAACTTTGGTATCTGTTTTTAAAGTCTTGAAGGCAATTCACTTAGTAACCTAAGTTAATCAATAGTGCTCTTGGGTTTGGAAATAATAGCTAAACCTCTAAAAATTTAGCTTCCATTTCCCAGCTGCTCTGGAAAAGCACCTGGACAACATTCCATAATTTCTGTAGAAAAAAGCTGCTGCATTGAAATGTCCAAGAGAAGAAACCCTTGATTCTGTTAAAATACTTGTATTCCAATGATAGTTAAGCAATGCCAATAATTGGAGATCATTCCTGTTTCATTTGGGATAGTAGCCAGATAACTGCATTTTCCTTTTGGTTGAGCACTTACTTTAATTAATATTTAATTAACATTAAAATATTAAGACTTATATTTTTATGCATTTGTAGAAATAATGTTAGCCTAAGAATTAGTTGACTTGAACTCTTGTCCTGAGTCAATAGTTACACAATTGTGCTAAGTCTGGACTTCAGCTTACTTATCTACAGTGATGAATTTGGAATGATTTCTATCCACAATAAAGTTTCTCTCATTCCAGCTTATATTATGTAACTTAATTATAATTCTCAACCAACAGAGAGAGAGAAAACATTATAATAATGTTCTCAATACTCCTCAAACTAGATTTCTACTTCTTCTTTACCTTTAGATATTGACAGGTCTCAAATTAGACAGAAAACAGAGAAACCATCAAAGATTCCGCTCACCAATTGCCATGAAGTGTGACAAACCCTATATATTCAGATATTCATTTTGCTCTTTCTCTTTTTTAAAATACTCAAAGATAAAACTCATCAACATGAAACCTCCCACTTCAGCTCTAAATGCAATCATCTTTCACCTACTCAAAGACATTTTCTATACATATGTCCTGTCCCTTTCTACTCCATTATTCACACTGGCATGTGAACATGTTACAAAGCCTCCCTTAAAAATAAAAACCTTCCTTGACTCCAAATCCTTTCACATCTATTGCTCTATCTCTTTACACAGGCCCATCTTCATTTCCCTGCCAAGCTTCTACATTTACTATTTCCAAATGGTAACTCCCCATTCTTTTGTAGAAGACTTCACACTGGCTTATATAACTCTGATTTACTTCAACTACCTTTACTAAGATAAGAAATGACTTCCCGGGCCTCCCCGCTGGCGCAGCAGTTGAGCACTGGTTTGCGAAGCTGCCCTCAGCCTCTGCAGCACCAGTTCGATCCCTGATCCCTGGGCGAGGGTCCCACATGGAGCACAGACCTCTCCTGCCTCGCCTGCTGCTCCCCTCAGCAGTGTATTTCGTCACTCTGCCTGTTCTGTTCCCCGCTCTGGCTCTGGTGAATTCTCTCACCCTCCCTCGCTTCTGACTGTACCCAGTGCTTGTGTGAATAAATAAATAAATCTTAAAAAAAAAAAAAGAAATGACTTCCCTATTTCAGTTCTCATCTTATAAGGAGTTTCTGTCCTTGTAATACTCGGGCATCATAATCTCTTGGTACTCGGCATATTTTTCTGGTCACAACTTCTGTTTCTTTTTTTCTATATTCTCCTATAGTTTATGAATATCACAGCAACTAAAGTTTTTGTTTTGGGAGGTTTCAACCAGCCATGAGGCTTTTAATATCTTAGATTTATAGACTACTCCCATTTTCAGATTTCCAGCACAATCCTTTTTCCTTAATTCTAAAACCTATCTAACAGTCTATAGCAGCTCTCCATTTGGTTTTCTGCCCATCCTCTAGCAACATAAATCTCATATAAATATAAAGTCCCAAGTAAGTAAATATGCTCCAAATAAATCTTTGATTTCTACATACATACACACATACTTTTCATTTTCTAATCAATATAGTTCTCAAAAGAGAAAATGGAACCTCTATCTCTATCAGCTGCTCAGATCTGACACTCATTTTTAATATTCCACTCTAAAATTATTAAAGATAATTCAGATGAAGACAAGCTGAAAAACTAACTCTTGACAGCTAACTACAGAACGAAAGCACCAAGCATGGGAAGAGAAAGGGTAACAACAAAGAGGGAAGGAAGTGCAGTGGTCTATGGTGGTGGAATATGGGTGGGTTGGTGGTGGGTGTACTATAGTGGTAATAACTGATGGGGGTGCCCCATTATTACCTCAGTTAAAAATTAATTATCAAACACGGCATCTAATCAAAGTCTCACAAACTCTGTAGCTCAAATAGCCTCTTTTTTTTTATCTCCATTCTCACCCATGTAACCATTGCATCTTACATCCCAGTTGCCTCCTAACTAGACTTGTGATTTCTTAACTTGTCTGATTCAAATATATCTTCTTAACCTAAAATGAGTTTCTTTAAATGCAAATACAATCTTATTACTTTCTTGCTTTAAATTTTCCAATGGCTCTTTCAATTAGAGGAAGATAAAAATTGTGTAACATGTGCATGAAACCTTAAGTAATTTTTACCCCATTTGCTTCTCTACCTCCCCAGTACCATTTATCCTCTTCCTCCTTACTTGCCATACTCCAGTCACCCTTCAGTTTCTCAAGCACACCAAACTTTTCCTATTTCAGCATTTTAACCCATACTATTCTCTCTGCTTGGAACAATGCTCTTCTTCCTCTTCATCTGAATGATGACCTCATTATCCTTCAGAAAATATACATTCTTAGAGAAATGTTTTTCCTAATTTCCCCATTAGTAATAAAAATTGTTTTATATCTTCATAGGTCCATATTTTTTCTGTTTAAAACAATACATTCTGTAATTGTTCATTTGTACATTATTTGTTCACCTATATTTCTTCTAAAATTAAATAGCAGAAGATTGGGGGTCATAATTATCTTATTCATTGCTACATTCTCTGAACCTAATAGAACATATCCCAGTATTTGTAGAATCAATATTTGTTCGCTAAATCTCATAAGAAAGAGAACTGAGAAGAGTGGGCATTTGACTCATAAAAATGAGAACAAACCTGACATTCCTGACTTTTCATTGCTCTTTCTCTACACCATGCTGCCATTCCTCCACTTAACTCATCCCAGCCCAGGGCAGACCATGTATTTCCAGTCCATCAAGTGTCACTGTTGCTGATTTGGATCAATCTCCTTACACTTAACCTCGGGGAATCCCAGGCCCAGAACTGTGCTAACTTACAACCCCATTTTCCTGAGCTTTCTCTGCCTTTATTCAACTTGCAGATCCAAATTCCTCTGCTTTCCCATCTCCCAATTCTTCTGCATTTTTAACATAGTGCTCTTCTTTAAAAGAAGTCACTTTTTCCCTTTCCTATTTTTATTTCTTTCTTTTCTTAGTCTATGGAAAATCCTGCTAATTATGCAGTGTCTTTTTTCCTTTAAGCTCAACTAATTTCTTATTTTCTATCCAGAACAAAGCACTGAAATAAAACAAGGCACACAGATCCACATACCATGTTTCTTTGATGTCAAAAAATTACAAAATTTTTGAAATTTCAAAAATCCAGCTGGAAAATGATAAATGTACATCTTTATTATTAAAGTCATGATCTCTGACAAATATAGCCAAGAAAGATGAAATGTGAAGAGGATACAAGGTACAACAGACATGCTGATATGATAAGCAGTCTTCCATTAACATCAGCCCATGTTGGTGGCTTTGCAGACCTCACAGAATAAAAGGCAAACAAAGCATAAATAAATTAAACAAAAGCACTCAAGGGAGAGATGGAAAGAAACCCCCCACAGTGGTAAGTGGGGGTGCACATCAAGTAGTAAAAGAAACCTTTTCCAAGATTGTAAAGTAACTAAATGAACTCAAGGACACAGGAAGGAATTTCAGAAGAAATCATCAGACATAGCATGTAGCTAAATGACTCGCTAACTTCTTTAAATGAATCCAAGTACAAAAATCTCATGGACTTCCCACTGGGCCAGGATCCAGGTTCTTTAGTATACATACAGAATCAGCCTTGATACTCAGAATGTCATTCCTTCACACACACCCCTCAGTGCTCATAGAATGCAATCATTTTTGAATTTAATGCACTATTCATTGTGCCCTGATCCAATTCTGCTTTGTGATAGTTTTTCTTTTTTAAAGATAATCTTCTGAATATTTGCATATTCAAAGTAAATAAGGCTTTTTGGGTCTCAGAGCTATTTCTGCTTCAAAAGTAGTGAGGAAAATTAGAACCAAATTTGTGAATTTTCGGTAAGAGTGACTTTGAACTAGTCTTCATGTCATATATATGCAAAATTAACTTAGATGCTATAATATATTAGGGCAAGACTAAAATGTAATAGCCACAACCTGATACATGTGGAAAATATAACAGGTTTAAATGTAGAAGATGGATTTGGTTGAGAGAGAGAGAGAGAGAGAGAGAGAGAGAGAGAGAGAGAGGGATTCCCTTGGGTATATGCCAGCTTTGAGACTATAATTTGTGACCTATCCTAGCAGTGTTGAAACAGCCAGAGACTCCAGGGAACAGAAGATAGAAGTTATACTCTTACCAAGAATAGTCAACACATCAAGTGAATGTGCATGCAACATGCCTGGTAGTTTCTGAAAGCCAGTCAGTTATGCAAAAAGCCAGAGCTGATTGAGGGTCAGGGCACTGTGAACTTATCCCAGAGCAGAGCCCGAGCAGTCCAAGTGGAGCTCTACTGCATATCAGAGACAATTACAAAGTGCTTTGCTCTTCTCCTCTGCTGTACATGTGCATGAGAGCAGGTGCACGTACACACATGTTCTTTATTCATGTGATTTATGTTTTTATCCTACTCTTGTTATTGAATCCTAAATACTCCAGGTTCTCATTCCCTAAGTGAAGAAACTCATCTGCTGATATAAATAGCATAATGAAAGCTGTTGAAATTTTCAGGCATGTGGTAGATTACAAATACAAGCTGCCATTGTTATCAGTATTAATATCATCATCATTACTACTCTAACTCCTGAAAGCAATCCATGTAGAAAATTAATTGGGAGGCAGTAAGTCATGGAAGAACTAAAAATTTCAACAATGCCACTAAAAATAATGAGACCAGTAACAGATCTCTGTTTGGTAAGACAAACAAAAAGTATATCTCTTTATGCCAGTATTGACCTAGAAAATATTTCTGGAATCCCTGGACATGCACACTAAATCACAGCTATTAATGCCCAAAACTGGCTATGTAAAGTATGAGAAGGCATATGACCTAAATGTTACGAAGCCTAGAATCCAAAGTCATTTCTAGCCATGTTCTTACAATTTGCTCCACTTCAGAAATGCATAAAAACAAAATATCTATAATATAAAAATAGAAATCACACACAGAAAATGGCTTTTCCAGAAAAAATGTGAAAAGCTTTCAGTTATTGTTGTGGGTCAGTCATAGTTACTGATCACCTAACAGGTATCAAGCCTTTTATATATAATCATTACATTTAATTTTAGAACAACTCCTTGAGATACATAGTAGTATTAATCTTTAACAGATGATAGCTGATTGCACAGTGAGTTGTAACTCAAACTTAAACAATTAGAGTTTAAAAATAAATTTTTGAAGAAGACTTGGATTCAACTGAACTCAAATCTTAATTCCTTCAAAATCTATTTTCATGTCATGCTGTTACCTCCAGTTAACTAAATGAACTGTTTTATATGTCAGACAGCTGTAAGAATAATTGAAAAAAAAAAAAAAAGGTACTTATGATCTTAGAAATCTAACATCAACAGGAAGGTTACCTGAATATTTGTGATGGTAGATTTAGACTTATTTCAAGATTTTTAAAATCTTATTTTGATGATATTTTTTGACATATATTAGGATCAAGGCTAAGGCTTTGCCTTGGAATTGAGTAACAATGTCTGGACCAACTGCCATGGCCTCATGATTACCAAGTTCTACTCAGTAGAACTCACCAAGCTTAGTAAGAAATCAAGAACAGACTAGTCTTGCCATTCTTTCAGGATCTTTTGGAAGCTAGTCTCATCCCATTTAGATCAGGTAAATCTTCATTTACCATTTTTATGTGAAAATGACTTCTCAGACCCCTATAAGCACTTCATTTTATTTTCCGTCCCATGACTTTACATATATAATAGTTTATTTAGCATGTATTTTTCTCTTCTCTGTCCAATGGAACCCTGCCTGAACTCCAAGGGCTAGAAAAAAATTTTCCTTCATGAGGAACACATTTTGAGCTATGTTTAAATTTTGTTATATTGTGTCTTCCTAACTTTTCCTCATAATATTTAATACCATTTGAGATGCATAACTTAATTTCATTTTTAAGGCTAAAGCTTAAGCTTAATTAACAACTTAGGCTTAATCTTAATATTCCTGTATCTTACACTCCTCTCAGAACATGGGGGTTGTGCTGGCTGATTAGTTGACTATGTCAGTCTCTTCTGGAAAATAGATACAGTAATAGGGATTTGGCCTTTATGTCATCCTGCCTAACTAATGTAATCTGGGAGGGGAAGAAAATCATGAGGTAAAGTCTTAGTAATGACCTTTTAATAAATATTCCCCAAGTTTCACATAATACAATAGAAAGAGCATAGATTTTAAAATAAGACTGCTTTTGCTTTAAATACTCAGCTGAGCACTTAACAGTGGATCCTAGGTAAATGCTTTTTCCTCCGCAAATTTTATAGAATACTATATTCTTCACAAAGTTGTAAGATTTGAAATAACAATGTATATGATGCATTTGAATCATATTTATAGTTGACTGTTAATAAATTTTATCTACTATTATTTTACAGGATAAATAACTTAAGGCTCCCTGCTTCCCAAGTGATATACTTAACCACAATGATCTTATTTCTGTCTTATTCTGTACGAAATAATTTTGTACAAAATATAATAATAGATCATGAACCAATGAAACTTAGAATTGTTTCTAAGGAGTCTTAATATTGGTGCTAAAAATAATGAACACTAACTAAGGTTTTAGGAGTCATTATTGAAACATAGATACTTCATTGATGCATTTGTCAATGATACATGTACTAGAAATTGGTCATCAATTAAAAGGTGCTCTTGCAGTTTAAGAAAAATCAAATAATTCTCCAAGATATTAGGTATAATTTTTATTTTTATTTATTTTTTTAGGTATAATTTTTAGAAGTATTAATTTCTTTTTTTTTTAAGATTATTTATTGATACAAGCACTGGGTACAGTCAGAAGCGCCAGAAGGTGAGAGAACTCACCAGAGCCAGAGTGGGGAGCAGAACAGGCAGACTGACAAAGTACACTGCTGAGGGGAGCAGCGGGCATGGCAGAAGAGGTCTGCACACCGTGTAGGTCCCTCGCTGGTGGCCAGGGATCGAACCAGCACTGCAGAGGCTGCAGGCAGCTTCGCAGCCCAGCACTCAACTGCTGCGCCACCAGGGAGGCCCTGTGGTATATAGTCTTATCAAATCAAAAGATAATTTATATGTGAAGAAAAGAATGAGTCAAAGGAGGGGCTGATTAAGGTATGGCAGAAGTTGCACCACAGTGAGCACTAGCTCCCAGGAAGTCAAGGAAGGGCAGGAGGGCAGTCGAGGAAAGGAGCAGTTAATGCTGAGTGAGCACTTACTCTGCTCCAGGGTAGGCACTGGCAGCTTTGTGAGCATTATCTTTTAGCTTCACAATAACACTATGAAATAGGTACTAGTATTTTTCTCTTTACAAATAGAGAAACTGTTATTTAGTGAAGAAACGTTAAGTCATGTTGAGTGAAATATTAATCTAGTGTGACATTTGATTTGAATAAAGAACATACATATCGGGCTTCCTCAGTGGCACAGCAGGTTGAGCGCAGTGCTGCGAAGCTGTACGCAGCCTCTTCAGTGAGGGTTCAGTTCCCGGCTGGCTAGGGAGCTACCCCACATGGTGCGGCAGACCTCTCCTGTCTTGCCCGCTGCTCCCCTCAGCAGTGCTTTAGCCCATCTGCCTGTTCTGCTCCCCACTCTGTCTCTGGTGAATTCTCTCACTCTACCGTGCCTCTGGCCTATGCCTCCATTCTTATATAAATAAATCAATATTAAAAAACTAGATCTGAATTCACGAGAACTGTAACTTTGTGAATCACAGAGGAAAGTAGCTACAGTTTCCTCTGTCTCTACTCTTCTCTTCAACATATGCTCAATGAGATCCTTTCTATACTATAATCTAATTATTCTAGCATAATCCATTTGATATGTTGAAAGAAATATCTATTTGCAGAGTGGCTGCCTGATATTTTGACTAATTACTAAGATAATAAAAACAAATATATTAATCAATTCAGGGATTTTTAGATTCATAAATGCCATTTGTATTAATATAGTCACATGAATATATATATATTGCAGTAGTAAAATCAAATTTTGTTCACGTTACAAGTAAACAGCCCATTTGAACATAAAATTATTGGATTCTTCTCTCTTTGGAGAAATTTACTCTAAATTTTATTGAATATCACATGAAAATTTATTCTACTTTCTATTGAATTTTAAGATAGACATTTCAGGTTTGACAGCTCAACTATGCCTCCCATCTACCAATAAAATTAATTATTATATGAGGGCTAAGTGAACATAAAAAATAAATTAAATTGTTTAGCCATAACAGAAGCACATACTGGATGACCTTACTAATTATTAGGCCAATCCAGAGAGCCAGCTTGAACATTTTAGGCAAAAGCATCCAAATGAAGATATTTATATCAAGTAATTGTCAACAAATAGGTGATGATGTAATTATTATCACTTATTCCCTAATGTGTCTATGACAAAGTCTTCAAGACCAGTAATATCCTTGGATAATGTCCAAATCCCCAAGCAGAACTGGTCATGGGTCTGGATAGAAATTCCAACAAACAGCCCAAAAAAGTCTCATCAGATAGTGCAAGAGTCACCACTTCTCTATTATAACATTATTAATCAACACCATAAGTGGACATTATTTTCATGCTTCCATTAACACGATTTGATTTATTGAATAATAGCTACATTCCCCAGTAGTTGAGCTTCTTTAACTGCCAATTATCTAAATGCCTAACCCTGGCAGATAACAAGTAGAGCTTAATAATGAGATTGTGAGTCATGTATTGAAGATACGCTTTACCTGCTTTACCTGAGCTCTAAAGAATCTATGAATGGACTTCATTATATCCAGGGATTTGATAAAACTGGTCTATATGCTCAAACAATAATATTTGTGTATGGAGAAATGTCTACGAGATCACACACTGTTTCAGTGGCTGATTTTGATGAGGTGGTAGAGAAAAGAACTTCAGTTTTGAGCCTTTAAAAGAAACACCTGAAAGAATTCATTTATGAATTACCTGCATACCTAAAATTAATTTAAAATGAGACAAATGTACATTTGCAAGTTTTTATAAGACTAGGGGCAGTGTTTTCACCTTTTGCTAAAAGCTATGAATCCCTTATATGTTTAGACCTGAGAGAAAAATGGTATATTTTCATGTCAGAGACATATTAACTTCAAATTATGTATATTTGAAGTAACTGAAGCATTTTTCACTTTATAGTTTTGTTTGTTCATTAAATTAATTGGACAAATTTAAATATTAAAATCAATAATTTGGAGCACTATCACTTATGTACAGCACCTCGTTTGTGTTGCTATTATATGGATATGAATTATAGTAAGTGAATTTCAATACAACCCTACTGTTGGTTAACTTTGTTGCCATAGGAATCAAAAGTCTACATAACAGTCCTGCTTATGTTATAAATTTCACTCATCCAAAGTACCAGCTTTATAAAGCAGATAATGTTGTGATGTACAAATCAAATATGTGCTGGAAAAATTAGCAACAAAACTCACTCAACGTTTATGATTTAAATAAGGAAAATCTTGAACACTTGAAAAGGAACACAAGACTTAGAAAAATTCTTTCAGTTACACTAAATTTATGGATTGAATATTGGATATGGATGGATGGAATTTTGGTTGGTATATAACAAGTACACCTCAGCATTAGCTGTTGCTCTGGTCATTATCATCTGACTCTAGATTTCCAATTGCCATCCTAGAGCAATGAAATAAAATTCTCTTGGATCCAGGAAACTGTGTATTACTAAATTTAGTCATTCCATGACATGTACTGGAAACTTAGAAAATTGATTTTCATGCAGTAACTTGGAGACACAGCCCAATCTTTTTAATTCCCAGCCTATACATCTTTCCCATCAATAAATTTTCACAGGACTACGTCTTTTCCAAAGCAGTTTACTCCATGTTTCATTCAGTGTTATTGAACAGTAATGTCTTCTTTTATGCTTTTAATGAGGTGACTATATCATCTATAATAATCTAGATTCAAGAAGAAGAATTTTGTACTTTCTAACTTTATCTGTAAAGTTATAGTTAAATTATTTTTTTTTCCTTTTAATTACCTACATTCTTTACACTGATCTCAGGAAGCAATCCTTCCTTGATTATGAAGACAGTAACTGGGGAAAAAATCTGTATAAGCTTCTCTCTCATGGATTTTGAGTTCCATTAGCTTAGTATTACTTTATTGTTAAGTCACCTTTAAAAAAATGTATGTCTGGGTCTAAATAAGAAAAATAGTTGAATTAAAGCTTAGTCCATTTGGCCCACATAGAGTGTTTATAATTTGGGGACTAATATATATGAAATTTCCCCTTCATAGTATAGTTCTAATTTCCATTGACTGTAAAATTTAATTCAGAAATCTTATAATTATGACATTAAGGTACTGAAAGACACTTCATGGCACCAATCAAAACACACAGATAACATACCATGACTATCCTGATAAGTTAATTAGTATGAAATCCCATTTAGTATTCATAAATAACAGATTTCCAATTCATAAAATACCAAAGAGATGAATAAATTTCTATCTAGTCTCCTTTGTATCTCCTTGGAATCTCTTTGGGAAGAATACGTGGCATTATCATCATCATCATCATCATCATCATCATCAAATATGAGGAAATATATGTATTGCCTTGGGCTTTCTCACACTCTTCACTGCCAGTGTGAACATCCATTATTGGTTTTTCCCATTTATTCAGTACTTACTACATGCCAGAACTTTTACTTACAGCATTACTTCGTTTATGCCTTCTAACAACCCTGTTTTTCAGTGTATGATGAAACTTAGGTTAGTCATCCAGATAGTAAATGACAGGTCTGGGATTTGCACCCAGGTAGAGTTCAGATATCATGATTATTATACATTACTTAACACTGAGATACATTAAGTATCACATTCTCAATAAACTCTGAAGATCAAGGGAAAATAATACTTCTCCCGAGGATATTTAATTGACCATCCCTTTATCTGTCCCTGTATCTTTCTGATGTCAAACTCTAATTTCTCACTACTGATAAAGTTAATGATGCAGCCATATAGTTTCCTCTAGTAACCATTCTGATTTATATTAATAATATTTGTATTAAAAAGTAAAGTACCTTACACATAGTAAACCCTCTCTCTATATAGTCCTCCATATATTTATACTGGTTATATGAATTCATCGCTGACAGAATTGAGAAGTCAGACATCGATTTAGCAAACTTATAATTTGCTAACCAATTTTCACAAAATTGATTATTTCATCAAAGTTGATCTTTTAACTGCATTTATGAAAATGACTGTTTAAGGAGTCTAGTTCCAACCCATTAATTCAATACCATATATTTTTTTTAACTTTACTGAACAAGACAGAATTAAAACCATTTGAAGAACCCTCATGAATTTTGTTTGCTCTAACAAAAATAGTTACCATGAAATTATTCCTTTATGATAATGGCTATATATATGACTGTTCTATTTTGCTTTTCACTGAGCTGATTCAAAATTTTCATATTCTATACACACATATGTTGATTTATCTAGATGATAGTAAATAGTCTGGGAAGAGAGACAAAATCCTTTAACTATTTTTTACATGATGCCAAACAAATGCAGCCATATTTTTATTCTTAAAGATAAACTGATTACTCTAAAACTATTTAGAGATAATCTAAGTTTATTCATTTTACTTCACAGAAGTGATATTTTGATAAGTCATCAAAAGATCACATTTTCTTCATTCCCTCCTTTTGTTTTAAATGTTGTTACACTTCATTATGACAATTGTTTGGTAGGAGTTTAAAGTACGTCTGTTTATGTAATACAGTAATAGTAATAATAATAATTATCAAAATAATCACTACGAACAACAAGATGTAATATTATTAGATTTTAAACTTGTCATTTAGCCTTTCATATTTAAAGTTAAAGTGTATATATAGTGATAAAAATGATATGATAAATTCATGTAGACGTAGGCAGTAATGTACTAAAATCAAAACAATGATTATTGGAGGAAATCAATATTAGAACTCAACACCACTTTTCTTCTTTTTCTTTTCTGAGATTTAAAAATATTTTCTCTACCCTGAAAATTTAAAATATGAAAACTACTTTTTCAAAACACAATTATGAGTTTTTAAAATGTGAGCATTTCCTTTAAAAATGAATTAACTGGGAATGATTTTTCTTGAGTGAATATATCATTTTTTTCTCAGTGACTTAAATCCTAAGTAATTAAGCCATGATTGTTATTTACACCTACTGATTATCAACAATAGAATGATATCATATTAAATTATTTTGGAAAGTAAGATCAAGCTAGAGACCCAGAATATAGCAGCTATGTAACTTAAAGGAGAAGAAAAGCTGTTTTCCACAATTAGGGTCACACTAGGAATAACATTGATTTATTGATTCTGGGTGGAATAAATGGGTCTCTAAGTTTTCTTCAAGATTCATGCAAAGTAAATGATCAAGAAACCTGTTAAGAATGCCATCTGATTTAGTGAAAATTATGACTTTTCCCCCTGAACATTTAACTCTTTAAGTTGAGTTATTCTTCAACTAGAATACTTTTACATAGCATACCATTTGTTGTTTAACTTTTAGCCTAAAACTTTATAAAAGAGTTTTCAGATGTGAAAGTATCAGAGAGCTAATAAAGGAAAATTAAGAGCAGTGTTTTATAGGATAAGCTGTACCCATATGCTTCCTTCACACTCATACCATATTTCTCACGATCTGCCAGTGTTACCTTTAGTGTACCTTGGGCACTGTTATGTAGAAATAAATCCAAACTCTACCTTTGCTTGTTCCTGTTACAAGAAAATGATGTAACATTCTCACTTTGATTTCCCTTGAATAAGAAACAGGAGACTAAGTGCATTCATCCTTGACAGGTGTCACCTCCCCCTCCCACCTCAATCAACACCACTAAGCAGTCCTTTGCAGGTTCAGCCAGTGGAATCTATCCCATCCTCTACTTTAAACAAACCCTTTAATTTGGCTTTAGGCCAAGGAAAGGGGGTGGGGGTGGGGAAGGAAGCAACAACTAATAAATAAAAGGACAACATAAAGAGGCATAGCCTGCCAACATCAACCTACATACAAGCCAGAGGAGATTTATGATTATCTTCCCCAGGAGGGAGTGACTAACGCAAACACACTGACCATCACCGTAAAGAGGTAAAGAGAGAGTGAAATGGCTCAACGTACACACACCCCGCTCCATACCGGGGACGAGTCTCCGAGCTGCGGCTTGTGCTCTCGGAGGGCCAGGCTGAAGCTGACCGCCCCCACGGCCACGCTGGACACCCCCAGCCCTATCTCCAGCACAGAGAGCACCAAGAGGCTCCCAATAATCTGGCCGCTGGTGCACATCCTTCCTCGGTCATCATTCCTTCCAGATCAGAGAGGAAGACCAACCATCCACCTTCTTTCTTCCACTATCCTCTTTACCCCTCCGCCCCCCACCAGACCCCAAAACTTTTCTTTCTTCACCAGCAAAACATAATCCACGACTGAATTTTCAGAACCGGAGACTCTCTTCCCTGACCCGGCCAGAGGTAAAGGAGCCGTTCCACCCCCCGGCACGATCGGACCAGGATCGTAAAATGATTCTCCTGGGGTCGGCGGCTGGAGTCCGGGAAAGGAGAGGAAACCAGTAGTGGGTCTTTTAAGGAGCCAGAAACCTGGAGCAGCCAGGGAGCTGCGAGCCCCGCTGGAGAGGCGCTGTCCAGAGTTCTGCCGCGTACCAAGTCTCCGCAGGGAAATCCCGCTCTCTCTCAGCCTCCCAGACAGACCCTTGCCAGCTCCCCTGGCTTTCCCAGGCACGGGGATGAGCTTTGCTTCCGGGAGATTCAAAGCGTAACTGCTCAGAGCTTCTCTTTCCGTCTCCCTCTCATCTCTTCTTTGTTTTCGTGGTAACACAAAGTGCTTCTGCGAGTCCCTGGTTCCCCGGGCTGAGCGGGCGGCTGGTATTCAGCACCACGCTCCTCCCCGGAGCTGTGTCGCCAGGAAAAGCGACCTTGTCTGATGGCCTCTTTCCGTCCGGGTTTCTTCTGCCTCGTGGTCGTCTCTTCCTCCCCCCTCTCTTGATCTGATTCTCTCTCATTGCAGTGACCTCATTGGGATTTAAGAGGTTGATGGAGGAGGGAAAAGCTTCATCTATTGGTGTGTCCAGAACATATACTCTTGGCTGGCACTTGGCTGGGTTGCCTGGGAGGGGACCCTAAATAACCACAGGGATCCAAGCGGTCCCTACCTCCGCATCTCCCTACTCACTCCCTTCTGGGCATCTATCCAGCTAGCAGGGGGGGCGATGTCTACGTCAATGTGGGGTTCATCCTGTGTAAAACTTTTCTTCTGCGTGTATGCAGGTTTGGGGAGGGGTGAGGGAGGAAGCAGGGTAAGTGGGGGGGGGGCATTGGGCAAAGAACAGTAGAGAGTGCAGGGGATGGAGAAAGGCCAGACCCCAATTTACTAGGATTCTGAGGAAACCTTACCAAGGAACTACTCTCTCTAGAAAAACTAGATTCAAATCTGCTCCTGAACTGAGGTGGGGGAGGGGGAGAGGGAAAAGGAGGAAGCAGCACTGTTCGGGGCCAGGAGTCTCACCCAGCCAGCAGACCCTTTTCTTCACCAACATCACCCCCCACCCCCCAGTAGTGCTGTTACAGGTTCTGGGATGCATTGTCAGATAGAGCATGCCTGGGACCTTGTGTTCTCACTCAAAATCAAGAGATGTGTAGAGTTAAGTACTACATTGGAAAAGGAATTCTTCTTTTAGTCTGGCTCATTGCACAACTGTTTATGACCATCTGCCCTTGTTACAATCACTAGGGCAGGGGCCAAGTTTGGCTTATATATTTTTGTGTTGCAGTCTTTGATGTACAAGGGACTCTGGACTTCTCAGAATCCTTGTTTGGTTTTCACTTTTATGTCCCTGATTTTACATCATGAAAAATCACAATCATCATGATACAGGATATTGGAAGGGGTTTGGGGTCTTGGGGTATCTTTCTCAACAAACGGGTTCCCTAGTTGGAGATGGCTGAAGGAAAACAGGTGAAAGGTGGGTTGTATTACGACACCTAGCTCAAGACCAAGGCATCCTGACCTCTGAACAGAGGCACTAAGTACAATTCAAGCACCTCTGTAATTAGAGACTTCTTTTTGTTTGTAGTCCCAATGCTGAGAACACAAAAATTGAGTGATATAAAATCTGTAGCATAAGTGCCAGTCTCAGTTTCTTTTGAATCAGAGCTTGTTTCATAGTTTTAATTTTACTTCCACACTATAGTTTATTTTCCTTATGAAAATATTTTATATTCTACATATAAAAATTTGAGTCCATTTCCTTTAAAAATAAAAATGCAAGGAGGAAAGAATTTCAAATTTTTAGTTCTTGTAAGTCTTCAGTTACTGTGATATTTAGAGAGAAATTCATTTATAGTAAATAGTGAATTCACTTTCCACATCTTGAAAACTCAGTCCACCAAACACCCACTTGTTAGAATCACTCAAATAGTTTTTTACTATAATGAATCACAATTTTATTTAAACCTTGCAGAAGGCATCTAAATGACTATTTATATTCTATCTATAATATCAATATAACTATTTATATATATATAATATAAAAAATGAAGGACCTATGTTGTTTAACTTTTGGGTTGTCTTTAGTCACTGCTTTTTTGAAAAACAAAATTCTTCTTCCCCATTAGGTAGAAACTAATGAGCTATAGTAACTGTTCACCTAGATTGATTAATACAGACTTAGGAAAGAGTAAAATTTATAGAGAGGGAAACTGTAGATAATATGTAGGTAGTGTTAATATAGATGAATTTCAGAGAGAAGAAATAAGTAATTTATGTACTATGACTAAATTTTTCTTTTAAAGATTTCTTTATTTCTTTATTTCTTTATACAAGCACTGGGTACAGTCAGAATCGCTGGAGGGTGAGAGAACTCACCAGAGCCAGAGCGGGGAACAGAACAGGCAGACTGACGAAGTACACTGCTGAGGGGAGCAGCAGGACGGCAGGAGAGGTCTTTGCACCATGTGGGATCCTTGCCCGGTGGGCGGGGATGGAACGGGCGCTGCAGAGGCTGCGGGCAGCTTCGCAACCCAGCGCTCAACCGCTGCGCCACCAGGGAGGACCACTATGACTAAATTTTTACCTCCAAATGTGGTGGCTAGAAAATATGTTTATTTCAAAACCCAAAGCCTAACCATGTATCTGAATAAAATCAGTCTTACCTGATTTCTCTGTCATTGGTACAAAACCCAAAAATTCTGAAAATCATATGTACATAAAAGGAATCAAAATCATATTCACTTATAAATGACTACCAATGTATCACACTAAAGGGAAATACTTGTATTCTAGATAGCAGTAATCTGAAAAATCTCAAGTTTGCCACCTGCTGGTCTGTAAAAGATAGAATGAACACGAATGTGTGGGTAACCACAAAATGATTCTTATTAAACTTCTTAGCTAATCAGAAAAAAAAAAACTTTCATAGTTTCACTTCTAGGAATTAAATTCCACCAATAAGTATTTAAGAGATCTGAGATCCTCATGTACCATTTACTCAAATAAGATTTAAAGAAATTTAAATATCTGGGTAAAGGAAAATCCAGCATTTGGTAAACAAATAATACCTTTCTTATTATAATAAGATAGGTTGAAGGGTTGAAGAAATGATCAATTCAATCATTAATATATGACCAGTAACAGGAAAATTAGAGGAAATTAATATTTAATTGTGAGATTTGATTTAAAGTACTCAAGTTAGGGCCTCCCCGGTGGCACAGCGGTTGAGCGCTGGGTTGCGAGGCTGCCCGCAGCCTCCGCGGCGCCGGTTCGATCCCCGGCTGCTCCCTGGCCACCGGAGGAGGGTCCCACATGGCGCGCAGACCTCTCCTGCCGCCCGCTGCTCCCCTCAGCAGTGTACTTCGGTCCTTCTGCCTGCTCTGCTCCCCGCTCTGGCTCTGGTGAATTCTCTCACCCTCCAGCGCTTCTGACTGTACCCAGTGCTTGTATAAACAAAAAAACAAAACAAACAAATAAAATAAATAAATAAAAAAAAAAAATAAAGTACTCAAGTTATTTTGAACTGAATTTGCATGGTGACCACAGACACTAAATTGAATGACCAATTCAGTATAGAAGATTAAGGAAAAGAAAATTTAAAATATGATTGCAAACCATGTAGTAGTTTATAATGCAACAAGTCTATTTAATATTTTAATATTCTTATTTGTGTTTGTTAGAAGTGATTGCACCTAAAGACTTAGGTAGGTTTTGATACAGTGATTACATTTTTAAAAAGGAAGAAAAAACATTTTGAGGGTTTTCGCTTATTTAAAAATCAAAGAAGCAGAGATAACTTTAACCTGAATTTATCCTTTGCCTTTTTTGAATTTTAGTAATAATACAATTTAGAAGTCATTATCTAATGATAACACTGGTGCTTATGAAAATTAATTTGAAAAACTGTAGTAGTCAGTTATTTTAACTAAGTACTTTTCCAGTTATCATCATTTTCCATTTATGTCTAAAATGTATTTTTATTATTAATGACCTTTAAACATGTCAAAAGACCCAAATGATGTATTTTATAGAGATTTTTACTTTTTAATAGAGTGTGGTTATTTCAATTCTTGGTCATTATAGAATAATTGAGATGAACTACTCCTATAGTTCAACTACTCCTATAGTGCTTTACTGACTATAAGCATTTAACAGACTGTGTTACAAGAATAGGAGTGCCAAGCAAAATATGGTGGTATTACAGAGTTTATGGGACAAATAGAAGAATACTTGCAGGTAGGGTAGTCAACACTTAAGGACAGAGTGGTGGAGAAGAAGGTATTTTTTTTAAAGATTTATTTATTTATGATTACAGGAACTAGGGTACAGGCCAGAGGTGGGGGAGGTGAGAAGATGCACCAGAGACACAGCGGGGAACAGAACAGGCAGATCTACTGAAATACACTGCTGAAGGGGAGCAGCGGGCAAGCCAGGAGAAGTCTGCTGCACCATGTGGGTAGCTCCCTGTCTGGGGATCGAACTGGCACTGCACAGTCTGAACAGCTTCACAGCTCTGCGCTCAACCCCTTGCGCCACCAGGGAGGCCCAGAAGAAGGTATTTTAATGGAGAAAGATATCAGTAAATTTCTATAGAGATTATGTAACTCTGTTGCTAAATTTTAAGCCACACAATCATGGGGTAGAACTCCACAAGGCTAGAAATAGAATGGCTTGAGAATTAAAATCTGAAGGTTGCAAGAAGTCCGGAAAATGGGAATGTTCACAACAACCAATGAAGATCTTTGTTGAAAACTCAGCCATCAGCAGAGAACACAGCCTAGGTATACATAGTAGGGGGGCTAAACTGCTCTTGGGATAAAGGTAACTTCCTAAACTAAAATTACTTTAAAGTAGGCCTGCAAAGTATCAATCAGTTCTGTAAATAATGTTAACAGTCTAACATACCTTAAGTAAGGTGACAAAACCACCATGTAAAACTCATAATATGTACTATCCAATCATAAATTATGAAGCAGGAAAATGTGACCCATAACTAGGACATCAGGATATTGTGATTAGCTAACACTTTAAGATCTCTATTAGAAATATTTAAATACTTATAATTCTGAGATGAAAATGAGAATGAAAGATGAAGAGAAAAACATTAATATAAAAGGAAAGCAGAAGACATAACAAAGAACAAAATAAAAGTTATAGAAGAAAATTACATATCTAAAGTGAAAAATAGTTCATCTGAGGTCAAGAACAGATAGACAACGAAGAAAAGAGCAATGAAAATTAAAATACAGTCTTAGAAATTAAAATCACAGAGAGAAAAATATCACAATATAAATTTAATCTCAAAAAGAGAAGAAAAAGACAAAAAATGAACAGATACTTAGTACCCCAAAGTATAACATCAAAAAGAAGAAAGGCAGGCCAAAATATTTGAAGTAATAATGGCCAATTATTTTCCAAATGTGGTGAAACTTACAACTCCACAGATCAAGAAGCTCAATAAATTGCAAGTACAATAATTACAAATAACTAAGTAAGAGAACCACACCGAAGCATATCACAAAGTACTAAAACCCAGTGATAAGGAATAAACATTAAAAGCAGTCAGATTTCTAGGCCTACATCAAAACCTACCAACAGCATCAAAATTAATTTTAGCATAGCCACTCATTTTACCTGTTCAAATTCAAATAAAATGAAAATAACAATGTGAAAATATTTATAGTAATAACGTCTCATGTATATTCATGTATTAACTATGCATACATAACTTTATATGCATTTTATATATGTAGTTAAATGTTGATTACATTTTTTCTGCTTAATAATTTTTAATGATTGGTAAATGTATATATGCTTTTCCCCAAATTACACATTTCTCAAATTGTTCATGATTTTCTTCAAAATATCTTAATAATTCCTCTTGAAAATAATGACACTTAGTCATTATAATATTATATTATAAAATATTTATCAATATTATATCATTATGTTAAATATGAAAGAGATTCGTATAGGTCCTTGTTATCTTGCAGAATATTCAGAAGGATGCTGTGATCAGATGACTTATAATTTGTCAGTTAATTTATAACTTCTCATAATCCCCCTGTGCCCAGTTGTTTTAATCCCTCACTTAGATTGTTTTATGGGAACTTGTGCTTTAAAGAAGTGATAATAGGGGACCTCCCTGGTGGTGCAAGGGGTTAAGCTTCAGCACTATGAAGCAATCCACATTTACTGCAGAACCAGTTAGATTCCCAGCCCAGCAGACCTCTCCTGCCTTGCCCACTGCTCCCTTTAGCAGTGTATTTCAGTCAATCCACCCATTCTGCTCCCCGCCCTCTCTCTGGTGAATCTTCTCACCCCCTGCATCTCTGGCCTGCACCCCAGCTCTTATTTTCATAAAATAAATAAATCTTAGGAAAAAAAAGAAGTGACAGTAAGCCCCCTTAGTGACAGACTCAGATATTGATGCAAACTTACTCATTATTTTCCATTTGTTTACACAGATTCTAATCTTTTACAGAAAAACACGTTTATCCTATTTTATCTTATTTTAGGAAATGAATTCATTGACAAGTCAATGTTTTACAATTTTGGTTTCAAAATTCTTTCATCAAAATGTATTGTACTGGGACCTCCCTGGTGGCGCAAGGGGTTAAGACGCAGCCTGTGAAGCTGTCTGCAGCCACTGCAGCACTAGTTCAATCCCCGGCCAGGGAACTACCCACACGGTGCATCAGACCTCTCCTGACTCGCCTGCTGCTCCCCTCAGCAGTGTACTTCGGTAGATCTGCCTGTTCTGTTCCCTGCTCTGTCGCTGGGGAATCCTCTCACCCCCCACACCTCTGGCCTGTACCCCAGCTCTTGTATGCATAAATAAATCTTAAAAAAATGTATTGTACTTAAATTTTGAAGGCCTAAGATTTTTAGCGTTTTAATCTAATTTTTCTGACAAATCAGTAGAAAAATCTGTTCAAACTAAAATGAACATTATAAATAAATTAAAAGCAGTCAGAAGAAAAAGAGCACATTATGTACAAAAAGAAAGTGGCAAGAATTACAAACTTCTCATTGAAAGTTATTCATTCTGGAGGACAAGTGAATGGCATTTTAAATTACTGAAATTGAAAAACAAATAAGCCAAAAACTAAGAATTATATATCCATAAGACTACCTTTACAAAATGAAGATAAACAAAAAGAAAGCAGGAGAACCCTCTAATCTATGGAGACTGAACAACAATACACTACTGAATTACCATTCGGTTAATAATGTAATCAAAGAAAATTTAAAAAATACCTGGAAACAAATGAAAATGTGTATACAACCTACCAGAACCTACAGGGCACAGCAAAAACTACTAAAAAGGCAGTATATACCAATACAAGCTCAAATAATCTAAGATTACCCCTTAAGGAACTAAAAAAGGAACAAATGAAAAAAAGAGCTTTAAGAAAGCATGCAGATTTATTGGAGAGGTCTAAAAGATAAGAGTTGAGGGAGCCTCAGATGAATAGTCAGTGGGTAACTCAATCCAGCAACCAGTGAGAGATTGTATGCTGCCACCAACCACATAAAAGAGCTTGGAAACAGATCTTTGACAAGTCAAGCCTTGAGATGACTGCAGACACCGCAACGCCATTTTTGCAATACAGGACACACCTGGATTCTGGATCTCCAGAAACTGTGAAGTACTGTTTGAAGGTATTAAGTTTTGGTGTAATTCCTAATAGACTGACAGACTACTTAATACGACGACACTGATAATCATAAATGTTGAAAATTCCCACAACAGAATTTCAAAATATGTGGGCCAAAAATTAAAATAATTTAAAGAAAATGGAAGATTCCATGATCATATTTGAAGATATTTAACACCCAACTGATAGAACAAGTAGAGAAAACTAATTAGCAAAGACAGAGAATAAACAACACTATCCAACAATTGTCCTAATCTACAAAACAGGGATAAAAATATTTTCTGGGACCTACTTTTCATCTTAAAAAGTGAGCTGCCTCATTATAGAGATTGAGGAAAATTCAGTGCTCTGTCCTACATATTGCAGCTAGAGATGGTTTTCATGCCAATCTCTAATTTCTGTTACTCCCTTGAATACTTTTCATATGAGTACTATGATATTTAATGATCATTCATTATATATTTATTATCTGAGAAAATGTTTACATAATTACTTCAAAGGGACAAAGAAATTGATGGGAATGAGATATTAGGTTACATTAGCAAATATTATTAAAAGTAGATTAGCATAGAAATAGCAGATTTGAAAGGACCATGAGAATCTCCTGATAGATTTTATCCTGTATTTAAATCCTTTCACCACATTCCTGACCTCTTTTTCAACTTTCCCACTATCCAAGAACACACTGCACTTAAAAAAAAAAAAGTTCATATTAATCCAACTTCTATATTTTTGTGAATTCCATCCATTGTATTCAGTTCTATCTTCTGGAACAGAACACACATAAAAAACTATTTTAATTTTCATAGCCATTCAAAAATTTTAAGTTTCATGACTTACATGGTGTCTAATATTTACAGGAAAAATTCCCGAGTCCCTGATTCAGATCATGTAAATGGTCCTGGTCACTGATACTACTGAGTCTGAACTTGTTGCTATTTCTCTCAAGTTAAAAAAAAAATACTGTGTAATGTACACAGATGTGTTTTGATAAGGACCAAGTTACCAGAGGATAATTAGCTCTGTTATTCTCTATTTTTATAAAGGTGCCCTGTAACGATTGCAGCCATTTTTGGCCACAGTCTAAACCATTGATTCATACTGCATTTTCAGTCAATAAAAACCTCAGAGTACTTTTTTCTGTGGACTGTCCTCTCTCCCCAATCTTATACATATATCGTTGCTTGTGTTTCATTTTGTTTTTTAACCCAAGGGCAGCTGAATCATTCATCACTCTATAATTTGATCTTCTTAGTTTTGGCCCTTCCATTCTTTCCTATTAAGATATTTTGAATGTTCTTTCTGTGTCACACAGTAACTATTCCTTCCAGAATTATGTCATATGCCCCCAAGCAATGGGCCTATTCTGGACTCATTCTTTTTGTTCTGAACATTTCTAAAAATGTGATTTTTATTGTCTTTGGCATTTTTAACAAGTCTCTGCTCATTTATGCCTCTTGCGTTTTCTGTATTTCTTGATCCCTGTGACTCTAGGGTTTGTTATCATGTATATGGCCCACCTTTTAGTTTTTTGTATTTCCATCAAGATATATGTTGCTCTAAGTAACTCCTAGGCAGGCACAGATTTAATCAGCTTTATCCTTTAACTTTCCTTCAGTTGGAAAATTTGTGATTATAATTACAATTTTGGTTTCAAATGATCTCTCTGCAGTTCAGTCATCTAACATCTAAAGTATCTGTCAAGGGTCTCATCTTACATATCCTACTACTCAGGTGTATCTCACTATGTGAATTATTTTAAGATGGCTCTAACTTATAAATTCACTGGGCAAATTCTCAACAAATATCTGTTGAACAAAAAATCTGAGACATCAGATGTTATTTTTCCAAGACTGCCCACTTCAACTTCTTGAACTAGTTATGTTTAGTTTCAAGAAATTATATCAGCATGGTTCCACTCCTCATTTCCTTTCCTTTTTCATTTAAAAAAATTGAAAAGGCAAATAATAATCTGGTAAAACTGTGAAAGATTGATGACAAGGTGTTATTCTTCACTTGTAAATAACTGTTCAAACCAAAAAGGGAGCAAACTGATTGAAGAGATCACAATGTAATAAACAGGTAGGTTTCATACCTAAACAAAATATTACAAATATGTAGTTCACATGTTTGAAAAAACTGACTCATTAGAAAATAAAAAGAGAATGGGTTACTTCTCTTATTGACTATAAAATATTTAAGATGATACCTAGTGTTGTTGGGAGAAAGTTAAAGGATTGTTCTCATAAGTGCCTGGAGTGAATTCACTTGATCATAATGGAGGATTCTCTTAATACATTGAGGGCTTCAATTTACCAATATTTTGTTGAGGACTTTTTCATATCTGTTCATAGATGGAATATGTTTTTCTTGTTTTTATGCTGTCCATTTTTGGTTTTGGGGTCAAGGTAATGCTGGCTTTGCGAAATGTGTTTGGGAACTTCCCCCTCTCCAATTTTTTTGAAGTCCGATGTGGATAAATAAGTGTTATGTCTTCAATGTCAGTTTGTTTGATTTCATCTTTGAAGCCATCTGGTCCCAGTTTCTTGTTTTTTGGAAGACTCGATCATTTTTTCCATTTCTTTCCTTTTGACAGGTCTGTCTGAAATGTTTATTTTACACTGATTTGTCTAGGAAGGTAGCATGATTTTAAGTTTTTTGTACATTTCTTCTAGGTTGCCAGTTAATTTTCATATAGACATTCATATTGGTCTCATGATCCTATTTCTAAAGTATTATAATTTTGCCTATTTTATTCTTGATTCTTTTTATTTTAGTTTTCTATCTTTTCATGTTGAATCTAGCTAAGGATTTATCAATTTTGCTTATCCTTTCAAAGAACAAACTGTCTTTGACCATTTGTATCATCTTTTGGGTTTCTGTTTTGCCTATTTCCATTCTGATTTTTATTATTTACTTCTATTGACTTTTGGTCTCATCTACTTTTTTTATAGTTCCTTTAGATGTAAAATTAGATTTGCTGTTTGATATTTTTCTTGTTTATTGATGAGGGCCTATATTACTATGTACTTCCCATTTAATACTGTGTTTAATATATCAAATATGGTCTGGTAGCTTGTCCTTTCATTTTTATTTGTCTCCATGTAGTTTTTTTCTCCTTTGATTTCTTTTTTTTTTAAAGAATTTTTTTATAGAGGCATGTTTTTATTTATTTGTTTGTTTGTTTGTTTTTGTTTATACATGCACTGGGTACAGTCAGAAGCACGGGAGGGTGAGAGAATTCACCAGAGCCAGAGCGGGGAGCAGAGCAGGCAGAAGGACCGAAGTACACTGCTGAGGGGAGCAGCGGGAGGCAGGAGAGGGCGCGCCATGTGGGGCCCTCCTCCGGTGGCCAGGGAGCAGCCGGGGATCGAACCGGCGCTGTAGAGGCTGCGGGCAGCTTCGCAACCCAGCGCTCAACCGCTGCGCCACCGGGGAGGCCCTCCTTTGATTTCTTTATTGACCTAGGAGTTATTCAGACACATTTTTTTTTAGTGTCCACATATTGGGGCTTTTACAGGTTTCTTTTTGTGGTTGATTTCTGCATTTATATCAAAGTCATAAGAAAAACACTTGATGTAATTTGTCTTCTACCTGCTTAAGTCTACTTAACATGTTATCCTTATTCTCTTATCTTTCAGTATCACTTTTTGTATCATTTTTAATATCTTCATTCTTTTTAGTGAAAACACCTACTCTTTTTGTTCCTAGATCTCTTTTTCAAGATCTTGAACCTGACTTTCTATATTTGATTGAATTGCTAGGATTTCATTAAGTTCCCTAGGATTATTTTTTCTAAATCTTTGTCTGTCGGGTCCCCAAATTGTGTCCTGGACTTTTATTCTTCCCTTTCAGTTTTTCTATTTTATGTTCAAATAATCCTTGTTTCCTAGGCATGTGTGTTGTCTTATTTTATTTTTCTGGTTGGGGCAATTCTGGCATAGATTTTGTGTTTGTCTTCTTTGCTTAACTTGGTGGCATGTGAGGGAGAGGGCGATGCTGGAGTCTAGAGACTTGGCCTCAATCTTGATGGGGAGGGAGAATTATTCCCTGCAGAGAGATTTACACGGCCACTTCTTCTGTACTCTCCAGAGTAAACACGATGCACTGCTTCACTAAGCCAATACTCTGGGGACATACCTCCTAGATCCTGCTTTCTCAAGCACAGCAGGTTTTTTTTTCTCTCTCCCATTTTCCCTTACTCTTTCTCTTTCTGTCATCTCTTAGTAGGGTAGAGAGAGATGATTCCACCACCCACATTGCCAACAGTCTTATTCTCCATGACTGTATGAAGGAGACCCAATGAACTTGTAATTTAGCCTTGAGTCAGTACAGTCTTCAATGTTTCCCAACAGTCATAAGACATTTCATTTGACTTTTGTGAAACTGAAGTAAGTAAATGAAGTTATTTCAATAAATGGTGCTGGACCTACTGAATATGCAGAGAAGAAAATGCATCTTGTCTCTACCATTTCACTACATACAAAGTCAATTCTAGATTCTTAAAATAAATTCTTCCCAAAACAACTCCTAGAAAGCTGAAGTGACCAAAGTGAACAGCAGAGGGTGTGTTATATGATGTCAGGAACTAGTAGGGCAGTAGGAGAGGATGGTTAGAAGAACCTTACCCAAGTATGGGAATTAGAGTTTAAAATACCTAGCATAATTAAAAAAAAAAAAAAAACCTTTAAAAGTTCCCCATGAGCGAAAGGTGAGCATTTGTGCTTCTGCCATCCAGAAGGACAGCAACATAAAGCTGTATTAGTCATGATACTATGGTTCAATTGTCACTTGCATATTAACTGCAGAGCTAGGACTAAAGCAATTCAAATGCAGCTCTGGCAAGAACTTGGACAACTGAAAGACACACTTTCAAAGCTGGTGGTTCTGCAGAAAAGAAATGTGCAGATTTTCTTTTTAGGTTGCAAATGACAGAAATCCAACTCAGACTAGTCTTAGAAAAATAACGTATTTTGGCAGACGAGTACCTTGCAAACTCTGGTCACAGGCAGATCTAGAAACTAAGCAGTGACTTCAGAAAACTATCTCTTTGTCCATATTCAAATTTGGTGTTATTCAGCATTGGCACTTTTCCAATATTTTCTCTGGCTAAGCAAGAACCATGGAAAATTCACTTATTTCTGAGAAGTTTAGCAACATTAGGAGAAAGATATATGTCTTTTTCAATTGTTGAAAGGTTAGAGTGAGCCCAGATTGCAGCTTGTTCCTTTTCTGGACCAGTCAGTTACTCTGACTTATCAACGAAACTAGGGGATGAGATCAGTCTCATTATGACCACATAGACTGAGAGTGGGAGAAGATTGGTTCCTCAAAGAAAATAAAAATTCTCTTTAATAGAAACGAGGTGAAAGATTATTGATGTTGACCAGGCAAGATTTTACCACAAAGAAGTGTGATGTCTAGTCACAATCTAAACGTGCTTTTTTTTTTTTTTTTTTTTTTTGCATAGAAGAAATGGTGTGTAGGCCAATGGTTGAGGGAGTGGGGTGTGTGTGAGAGAATTCACAAGAGATAGAGCGGGGAGCAGAACAGGTAGAGTTACTAAAATACACTGCTAAGGGGAGCAGTGGGCAAGAAGGAGAGGTCTGCTGAAGCGTATGGGGGTGGCTCCCTGGCTGGGGATTGAACTCAAAGCCTTAGCAGTAACAGTGATGAAGCTTAATCCCTACGCAACCAGATAAGTTTCTAAACATGTTGTTTTTTAATAGTAAAGAGATTTAAGTGAATGTTTGAAAAGAGGGAAAATAAATACTATGGTGTTTATCCATACAACACTAAACAACTAGTTTGGCAGATTTCTATTCTTAATTGATATAATTATCATTTATAAAATATAGTTATACATCTATCTACTTGTAATTAACTTCTCATTCATGATCCTATCCTTTTTGACAATGTTACTTTAGAAATTTTCTAACAGAAATAAATGCCTGGGAAATGAATATTAACTAATCTGGTAAACATGAGACTCAGATGAAGGAAATAGAGCCAATTTATATAACAGAGCATTAATTTACTCAAGTTTAGAAGACTACATAATTTAGGCTCTTGAATTCTCAAGAATGTGGTTTAGACTTGGATTTGGTAGTAAATGTTCACATTTATATTCATTATGCATAATTATAATTCTAGTAGATAGGATAAGGCCTCTGTATTTTTTAAACTGATATATAATTCAATGGTAACAGTGCATTAATTTTAGATGTGCAACATCTAATTTTCATGTGATTATATTGTGAAATGATCACCACAATAAGTTTTGTTAAAATCCGTCACCATGCAGAGAAACAAATGTATTTTTGTGTGTGTATCTGTGATGAGAACTTTTTCCCCCCAAACATTTATTTATTTTATGCATACAAGAGCTAGGATGCAGGCCAGAGATGTGGGGGGGTGAGAGGATTCACCAGAGACAGAGTGGGGAATAGAACAGGCAGAGTGACTGAAATACACTGCTGAGGGGAGCAGCGGGCAAGGCAGGAGAGGTCTGCTGTGCCATGTGCTCACTTCCCTGGCTGGGGATCAAACTTGTTCTGCAGTGACTGCTGATAGTTTTATAGTGCTGAGACTTAACCCCTTGAGCCACCAGGAAGGCCCATGTGATGAGAACTTTTAAGATCTACTCTCTTTGCAACTTTCAAATAAAAAATATTGTACTACTGTTGAGTATAGTCACCAAGCTGCACATTATTTCCTGGACTTACTTATCTTGGATGTTTGTATCTTATGATCACCTTTACCCCTTTCACCTACCTCCTCAACCCCATCCCTCACCTCTGGCAACTACCAGTCTGTTCTCTGTATCCACATGGTGTTTTTTGTTTTTTTTTTAATTTTCTCTTGTTTTTTAGATTTTAGATTCACATGTAGTTAAGATGAATTCGGTATTTGAGCATTTGTATTTTTTTTAAAGGTTTATTTATTTATTTATACAAGCACTGCAGTACAGTCAGAAGTGGAGGAGAGTGAGAGAATTCATCAGAGCCAGAGCGGACAGCAGAACAGGCAGACTGAAAAAGTACACTGCTGAGGGGAGCAGCGGGCGGCAGGAGACTCTGCGGGCCATGTGGGACTCTATGGGCCATGTGGGACTCTCGGGCCATGTGGGTCTGCGGGCCATGTGGGACTCTCACCCTGTGGCCAGGGATCGAACCAGCTCTGCAGAGGCTGCAGGCAGCTTCGCAACCCAGCGCTCAACCGCTGCACCACGGGGGAGGCCCTTGAGCATTTGTATTTCTTTGACTTTTTAAATTAAATCAAACTATATATATTTTTAGGAAATGTGGATGAGTACCATTCTTTTTTTATATAATCAATAATAAAGTTCTTAGGTATAGAGGAAGAGTAGTCAACTAATACCTAATCAACGTAATGTTGCTTCACAATAAGAGAGCAGATATAGATGAATCAGAAATATTCTACCCAATAAATAGCAAGTTCATTTTAGAAATATCAATACAAATGTTTTCTGCGTGTGATAGACTCCCTCGAGCACAGGCACAGTCAATATAGAAGGAGGTATATGCATAAAAATAGCTCATAAAATGTGAATTAGTCAAGATAAGAAATACTAGATATTTGTTGAGCTAAAATTTGCATGGCAAATATTTCACCACTCATTCTATTCTCATCATTCTCATTGAGTTCTTCCACTATCCTCAGGAGGGAGAGCACACTGAACATGCTATTTTTATAACAGTCCAGAAAGCAATAAGCAGGTTACAGAACAGTTTACAAATCAGCAGTGATCTGAAATGGAACACATACATTATTTTCCTTTGGCACTATTTCAACTCTTTGTCCATATTGATATTTCACATTTAGAAACATAATAATAAATCCTGTCAGGTGCAAAGACTGCAGAAGTGATTGTTTTACTCATTAAATATTCTTTTCTGGAGTCAGGCTTAAACCTTATGTTTGACTAAATTAACAACCCTACCCTGTTGTGACTATTAACAATGAGGCTTTTTTTTTTTCATTGTCTGGGAAGTAATGCTTTTAATAGGTTATTACCATGCAATCTACAGAGGCCATAGTCTTGCTTTCCCCTACTTGTTGACTATGATACCTTTTGAGCATAAGTCCAAAACACATCTTGGGGAAAGGATCATTCAAAAAAAATGCACTCTAGGGCCTCCCTGGTGGCACAGGCAGTTGAGCACGGTGCTGTGAAGCTGTCCGCAGCCTCTGCAGTGCCGGTTCGATCCCTGCCGGCCTCAGAGCAACCCACATGGAAAGCAGACTTCTTCTGTTTCGCCCGCTGCTCCCCTCAGTGGTGTCTTTCATGAGTCTGCCTTTTCTGTTCCCAGCTCTGTCTCTGGTGAATCCTCTCACTCTCCGGCATATCTGGCCTGTACCCCAGTTCTTATATAAATAAAATAAATCTGAAAAAAAAATTCACTATATGGTGGACCAGTGGGCCAGTGGATAACATGTCTGACTATGGGTCAAAATAATGCAATGAGGAAAGTACTTGAATGTTGAGAGGAAATATTTTGTCTTTTTCAAAATCAGGTGGTGACATAAGCATTTCACAGCTCACTGTCCTTGATTCTTCTTCAGTGGAACACTGTCTCACTAAATCTTTTTATTTTTTTTTAAAGATTTATTTATACAAGCACTGGATACAGTCAGAAGCACGGGAGGGTGAGAGAATTCACTAGAGCCAGAGCGGGGAACAGAACAGGCAGACTGAAAAAGTACACTGCTGAGGGGAGCAGCGGGCGAGACAGGAGAGTTCTGTCGTACCATGTGGGACCCTCGCTGGAGGCCGGGGATCAAACCAGCCCTGCGGAGGCTATGGGCATCTTCCCAGCCCAGCGCTCAACCGCTGCACCACCAGGGGAGGCCCCTGTCTCACTAAATCTTTGCTTCACACTCATCAAAGATTCTTTAAAATACAGGTAATAAATTGCAATTTAAGCTTCAATATTTGAGTGAAACATTTGTGTATCTGTTCCTCAAAAGAGATTACCATATCCAGTCACATTTGCCATCTCAGTATTCAGTCCATCTCACTCTTCATCTCAACGAACATGCATGATCCATGAACTACATGAAAGACACTGCTGAGATGAGTAACACATGGTTCCTTCACTTACAATCTGGAGGAAAATATACACATGTACACATGATTAAGTATCACACAAAGTAGACAAGAATGCTGCATATTTTTATTGCCTATTTGTCCAGTCTGAGCCCCACAAAAATAATTTGAGTTAAGAAGAGGATCCCAAAATCCAGTCATCTACCTTGTCCCTTTCCTCCACAAGAGCAGGGACCAAGCTTGACTTTGTCTTTTGTTTTCACCACTGTGGTTGGAACATAGTAGCAATTCACTCAATACACACAGGACAATTGAATTAATGAATGTGCAAATAAATGGTTTAATAATGGACAAAAAGGACTGGTCTTATCTAGAAGTAAGGTGATAAGAGATAGAGGGAATCTCATGTGGCTCCCACATTTGATTTCAGGGCAAGATTTTGTTGGGAGCAGGTGATATACAGCTTTGGAAATGTGAAACACAAATAGAAATAAAGCTACTCAGGGCCTCCCTGGTGGCGCAGCGGTTGAGCGCTGCCTTGCGAAGCTGCCCGCAGCCTCTGCAGCGCCGGTTCAATCCCCGGCCACCGGGCAAGGGTCCCACATGGCACGCAGACCTCTCCTGCCGCCCGCTGCTCCCCTCAGCAGTGTACTTCGGTCCTTCTGCCTGCTCTGCTCCCTGCTCTGACTCTGGTGAATTCTCTCACCTTCTTGCGCTTCTGACTGTACCCAGTGCTGGTATAAATAAATAAATAAATCTTTAATAAAGAAATAAATGAATAAAGCTGCTCAGACAATCAGTATAAAAAACACATAGAACAAAATAAAAATATGGTTCTCAGAAGAGAAGTGCATGGTACAAATGTAGAATTGGGAGACATCACTTTGAAACTATGAATGTGGATAAGAATATAAAACAAGCAAAAAGGATGGCTATAAATAGATCCTTTCAGAATGATCCTTAAAGGCACTACAAGAAGAAATAACTTTAAATGGAATTCGACTGCAGGTTTAATTTTATAAGATCAAAGTTCCTGAACTATTGCCTAAAGATATTTTGGTATAACTTTTTCTTAAGGTTTCAGATATAAGCATGATGAAAGTCAACCACAATGCAAAGTTTAGAGGAGAGCAGAAAACAGAATTTAGAATATGCTTATTAAAAAAGAATTACAAAGAAAAATATATTGAATATATATTTATTTTGAGACAGAGATATTTTTGCCTTTCAACCATTCTTTAGGCCAGTCCATTATAGAAGCAGAAGTTAGAGAAACCAAAAGAAAGAGAACCAATGCAGGGGTCATGCAGCATGAAAAAAAAGCATCTAGAATCATGTCTGCTCTGTGTCAGCAGCTATGCGTACCTAGACCCACATTTAGTCCATAGCAAAGTCTAAAGAATAGTTGTTGTGATCCATTTCCATAGGAGAAAATGGACCAAGGGATTTCCCAAGTATGTGGAGCTCTAAGGTGAAAGTGTCAAGTATAATGTCCTTCCACAACTCTTTGAATGCAGCCTTTAAGTCTCTGACTTTGTTAGGATAATTTACTAGATGAAGAAAGATGCTGTTAATCTGGGGTTTGTTTGGATGGCAATACTGTATCAATTCCATTGGGATACTAATAAGATATATTTCAGCTGGTCTCTTTCAGATCCGCATTCTGTTTGTTTATAACTGAAAGTGACTGGTTGGTAGTCTGTTCTGGTTGCATGCATTCATACCATATCAGTTGTGAAGTATTATTTTAAATGTTTCCTTTAGGACCTATGAATACTGTGTGAAGTACTGATTGTGGAACAATTAATCCTGATAAATGTAGAAGAAAGCCAAGTTATGTGCAGAGAAGAAAGAAGAAAAGAGAAATTTTGTCTAAGATCTCTTTTACACAAATTAGAACTGACTAGAAGATGAAACACAGACTAATAAAATTTTGTGCAAGAAATAACAGAGGTTGAATGTACTGCATTTTAAATCAATTTCATAGTGGATATACTGAACTTATTTTGGAGCCAAAGTATCATGTGTTCAAAATTTCTCTCTCAACATGCTAGTTATAAGACAATGAAAGTGATTTTGTCTCTCAGATCCTTAGTTTGATTAAATGTAAAATTAATACAATTAACACTGTACTTTAAAACTTGTTATGAGAATTAAATGAAGGGTTAAGTTTAATGGCTTGTCATAGTTTTTGGGATATTACAGACACACAGTGAATCACACTTTTATTATAGTATTATTATTAGTTGAAATTTATTTCTTGAAAGGCAAAAATTTTGGCTTAGGCATATAAACAAATTCCTGTTATAAGAGAAGAAATGTCAAATAATTGAAGGTGACACATTCCTACATTAGTAAATTACAAGAAATAGGAAATGAGAACAATGGTTCATACAAATATCCTAGGCACTTTCCAATGTTTACTTAAGAAGCATTAATCTCTGGATTACCTCTAAGAAGACTGCTTTATCTTTAATAGAAGACTGGGTATTATCCTGGTCTGAACTATTCTATTCTCACATATTCTTTTGAATAACTCTCACTCAAATTTGTTATGACTCATTTTTTAAATTTTTGTTGTTGTTGTTGAGGTAACATTGCTTTACAACAATGTATATGATGGAGACTATAGGATAATACCCTATAGAAGTTGACATTCAAAGAAACATACAGAAATAAGCAGACATGCCTTTTTTCAAAAATGCACAAATAGCTTGAGGTCACTGACATAATATTCTTTGGAGGGAAGAAATCGAAAAGTTTCAGATGTATGTTGCAACAACACACCTACCACCAAGGCACCTATAATCCTCCACCATATTCCATTTTAACCCCTCCCCACTTGGTTCCCCCCACCCCCTCTGGTAGCCTCAACTTTATTTTTTTTTAAGATTTATTTATTTTTATACAAGAACCAGGGTACAGGCCAGATTTGTGGGAAGGTGAGAGGATTCACCAGAGACAGAGTGGGGAACAGAACAGACAGACTGATGAAATACACTGCTGACGGGAGCAGCAGGTGTGACAGGAGAGGTCTGTCACAGGTCTGTGACAGAGGTCAGACAGAGGTCTGTCTATGTGGGATTCTCACCCACCTGTGGGGATGGAATCAGCACTGCAGAGGCTGTGAACAGCTTCAGCGCAGTGCTCAACCGCCTGCGCCACCAGGGGAGGCCCAGCCTCAACTTTATAATCAAATTTCTAGGGGTTATTATTTGTTTCGTTTTGTTTCTCTATATTCCACATATAAGTGAAACCATTCCACATTTGTTTTTCTTGTTCTGACTGATTTCATTTAGCATGATCCTATTGCAGCTCCAATCATGTTGCTGTAAATGGCAAGCGTTTTTCTTTTCTTTAAAGCATTGTATTGCCTTATCCACTGTTATCAGATGAGAAAAGGTAGGTTTTACAAACAGTAAAGTGATACTTAAATGAACAATTCTACCATATATTTATTAAGAAAAAAACAGAATATGGAACATTAACAATACCAAATTCTGGTGAGAATGCGGAGCAACCGTGACTCTCATTAGTTGGTGGAAGGAATGCATAATGGGCAGTCACTTGGGAAGACATTGCTGGTGGATACAAAACTGAACATATGTTTTATCTTAATGATCCATCAGTTACACTCAGATAAACTCTCTCTTTGCTATTTTCCCCAAAAAGTTGGAATTATGGCCACACAAAAGACTGTATATGGAAGTTTATAGTAGTCTTATTCATAATTGCCAAAACTTGGAAACAGCAAAATGCCTTTCAGTAAGTTAATGGATATAGAATTGGTGGTACTTAGATAAAATGGAATATTATTCAATGGTAAAACAGAGAGAACACTTCAAGAAAGACAGTGAGTGCAACTTAATTACTGAGAGGTAAAATAAAATATTTGGTAAGATAAGCATTATATTTGGTACTTTACTTATAAAAATGTTCCAATAGCAAGAACATAAATGATTACAGTAATGATACATATTAGCACTACTGTTTTACTATCAATATAATTACATTATGATTATGTCTTGACTAGAAATATATTAACTAAATTTTATCATTTCAATTTTATATGCATATTTGTACTCTTGAAATCAAATGAATACATAATTGAACTAAAAACGCAAATCATGCATACTTCAAAATCTAAATCTATTTAGTTAATTATTTGACTATGGTGACACTTAAATTTTAAATTTCAAATAGCTGCTATTCTAGAATTTAAATTTAACTAGATGATATTCTTAGAAATTGTTATATTGTTTGTGCAGTGATTTATTTAAAAATGCTTCAGAATAAACACTCTTCTGTGTGTTTCTGATTTATTTTAACCCATGGAGTGGCTTTTCACATCTGAATTACCTTAACTAGGAAACAATGCTCTGTTTTACAATGCTCTGGAGATGGTTTTATAAACAATATAATTATTATTATCGAAATTGTTATCAAAAGTATGCTAACTAGCAGAAACAAGGCTAGAAATCAAGATGTGTTGTCAAAAACACAAATTCTATAGGAGTTTTAAACTGAAATAGCTGATGTAACCTTCTTAAGCATATAGAAGTTGATACTCTAAGCACATACAGAAATGAACAGACGTGTATTTTCAAACAAATTGCACAAATACCTTGAGGTAACTGATTTAATATTCTTTGGAGGGAAGAATTCAAAAAGTTTCATGTTGTGTCTGCTTAATTAAGTGATACTATAATTTAAATGATAAATCACACATCCTAAAAAGTGTACATTAAAAGGTATAAACCGGGCCTCCCCTCGTGGCACAGCGGTTGAGCTCTGGGCTGCAAAGCTGCCTGCAGCTTCTGCAGCACTGGTTCGATTCCCGGCTGCTGGCGAGGGTCCCACATGGTGTGACAGACCTCTTCTGCTGCGCCCACTGCTCCCCTCAGCAGTGTATTTCATCAGTCTGCCTGTTCTGTTCCCCACTCTGACTCTGGTGAATTCTCTCACACTCCTGCACTTCTGACTATACCCAATGCTTGTATAAATAAATAGATCTTTTTTTTTTTTTTTTTAAGAAAAGGTATAAACCTTTTTCCAATCTGAATGCAGCACTGTTTAAATTTTAAGATTTATTTTTGTTTTCTTTTAATTTATCTATGCATACAAGAAATGGGGTATAGGCCAGAGGTGCAGGAGGTGAGAGGATTCATCAGAGACAGAGTGGGGAGCAGAACAGGCAGACTGACTGAAATACACTGCTGAGGGGAGCAGCGGGTGAGACAGGAGAGGTCTGCTGCACCATGTGGGCAGGGATTGAACTCATGCAACTCATGCTGCAGTGGCTGCGGATAAATTGATAGTGCTGAGACTAACCCCTGAGCCACTAGGGAGGCCCCAGCACTGTTTAAATTTTAGACAGTGTGCTATAGTGTCTTTAATTCTGAAGATCAGTAGGGATATCTGATAAAATTTTAGCATTAAGAATCCAAATAATCCTTTATCCACTTCTCCCTGATCATAGACTCTCAAGGTAAGGAACCCAAAAACAGTCAGCTGGTGTGGATAAGCAAGAGACATACAGTTTTGAGAAAATCATTCCCATCTGGTAAAGGGAAATAAGAAGAATTAATAATATGCCTTATAAGTTTATAATTTATCTTCCTCCAGCAGAATTTTCTCTTAAATATCCTAGATACTTCCAGAGAAAGCTATTACCCATTCAAAATTCTAAAATCCTTGGTGTCAAAAGTTTTTCTAAGTCTAATTCAAATACATAACTGACAAAATCATTAGAATGACTTCCTTTTATTCTACCTCCTAGCAAAGTGTTAGACTTAGGAAGACAATGTGTTATTAGGGATTATTATTTAGCTAGCCCCCTGCCTGTTATTCAATGCATGGTTGACATTGCTCACAGGAGTCTAACACTTGCTTGGAAACTCCAATTCATGAGGAGTTATCAATAATTCCTGTGGAATTAAGGAAGAAGGCAAAAATCACAGAAAACAGTGATCCTTGTGTGTGTGTGTGTGTGTGTTTATTGAAAGAGGCATGTTTGCTTATTTCTGGATTTGCTTAGAGTATCATCTTCTGTATAATTTAAAAAAAAGGTTACATCAGGCATTTCTGTTTAAGCTTTTATATTTTATCCTTGTATGGGGGGAATAAGAAGCTAGGTCCAGGTTTCTGACAGAGAGGAAAGAGGTAATAAGAAAGTAAGTCAGCAATATAATACCCTAAACTATACAATAAGAAACAACATTGGATTTTTAATAGATAAACTTGTAACAATTTCACATATTGAAGTAAAATTTGTCTCTGAAGGCTGTTAAAAAGGAAGACCATGCACTTATGAGAAAGTTGGTGTCATTGTCCAAAACTATTTCGAATTTTTTGGAGAAAAGTCACCTGAGTATTTGACATTCTTGTCTTACTTTCCTTGATAGAAACAAGCTTCCATTGACCGAATCCCCATGAACTATCATCTAGATGTCAAAATACCTAGATAAATCCTAATTTCTCAGATTATGGTCCAAGAGCTTACATTTTTGTAGACCTTTCAGGTTTGCACTAAACTAACACTTTAGAAGATGACTAGGCAAACATAAAGAATGCTGTGGGTCCAAATCCTGTGGCTGAGCAGTTATACAAATAGGGGTCATAGGGTATGTATCACTGGAAAGGAAATAAATGGATTTTCTTGTCTTGCTTAGAAAAAGTTATATTAGACTTTTCCAAAGTTACATTAAACATTTTGAGAAACACTGTAATGGTAACATTTAGGTCATAGTCCTTTGAAAACTGTGAGGGTGGCTGAAAATATATAAAATGACACTTAAAAAAATAAGTGTCATTTAAAAATAATTAAGCCTTGCAGTTTAAATATTTTAAACTGCTTTTCTGCATATTAGTATAATATAAAAATATCATTCTCTCCAGGAGATTTTAATGTATCCCCTTGTGATGGAGATAGGACATGTTTTGTTGAACATTACTATTTGCATTTGAAAGAGCAAGATTTTTCCCCCAAATTGTAACAATTTAATTGGAATATATATTATTGAGCAGGTTATACTTTCCTTCAGTTCAAGATTTTGATACTGCCTTGGAAGAAGTCCTTCCCCACTCCACCTGATTCAGAGCAATGCCATACAAAGAACATGGGAGAAAAACTAGAAAATAAACATTTATTTATATACAGTATTTCCCCTGACCCCAGGCAAGTGTTAGTAACTTAAAATACTCATCAAGAATAACGTTTCTGCTCAGCCCATTGTAGGTGCTATTTAGCCAGAATTTTCTATACCTACGGTGATTTAATTTACCTAATTTACCTTTCATTTATTAAAGACAATGATAGAACCCACTTCCTTCTACCAACTTAAAAGAATTGTCACTTAAAAAGTGACCACAAGCAGTATTTTTCCCCTTATGTCAAAAGTCAGTGGCATAAACTTCGAGAACAAAAATTTCTAAAATTTACCTTTGCTGCAATATTATCCCAGGTGGCCACTAAATCTTGAGTGTCCATGTTCAGCTCTGATTTCATCTTGGCATAACTAATGATATGTAATGTAATGACACCCAGGTGTGTGATTGTTGCTACTCTCCTGGGAGTTGGAGACCTGCTGGGCAAGTCTGAAAATTAGTTTTTGAATTCCATATATTTGCATTTCTCTTTTTTTCCATTCAGCACAGTTGCTCTGCTATGCTAAGGAAACTTTGCTAACATTCTAATTTAAGAAAAAATGGTGGATGACACTCACAGAATAGGCAAGACAAATTAAAATCTTAGTGGGATAACAGCCAGATCTCAGAGAGGAGTTTGCTAAAGACTCCAAATTCCCACATTGAGACTTGGATACTTGGACTTAGGCTTGGATGCTTGGACAAAACTCACACCATAAACATTGTGACCATCAAGTCACATGTATCTCACCAAGATCTGGCTAACCCAGCTGCCTTTTGGGACCTATTAATAAAGATTCTAGGTTGCTGATTCAGTCTTTGGCATTCTAGCTGTTTGCACTGATTGGTTTTCCATTTTCTCCAGACATAGTACTGAGCTCCTTATATTTTCTAGTTATGGCAATAATTTCTAAGTTATTTTTTGTTTCAGTGGGCTTCATAACCAAAGTATATTTTATGATAGAAGGCATCAAACCAATGCATAAAATCCTGTTTTTAATTTTTTGTTATGAAATGGAAAACCTGTCTCCCAAAAGCCTCCTTGAATAAGTGTAAGACACAAATGAAGTTGCCATTGCTGTCTGCAAGACTTCAGCTATAAATTCAGAAAACCTGTTTCTAAATAATGTCTGTGAGTTGTCATGGAGTTGGTTTGTATTTCATAGAGAAAAGGCAGGGAAGAGGGAATGAATAAGGGTGTTCTGATTTCTAGCTGTTTTACAGATTCCCTAACACCTTAATAGTGATGTTTTGTTTTCTCAGGGAGAATATGGCGATTATCATGCCATCAGCTCTAGAGAACAGAAAGTCTGAATACATACATTGCAGAGGCATTTTACAGTCCATCTTGTTTCTGATACTCAATATGTAAATGTTTTAATAGAATTGAGGAGAAAGAATGTTCCTTCATTTAGAGTCTCAGTCCCATCCCCCAGGGGCATTATATTACTCTACACCCTGAGAATATTAAATGCCTAACTGATTTATCTACGTGAGTGTATGTGAGGGTAAGTTGTGACTCTGATACTCTTTGAGGCAGTAAGTGGGGGTACTAAAGAAAGCTTCCTGTCTTATTGGATATATCTATTTCTTCACACTAGTTTTGAGACTTTTAAAGTATTCTTATATTATTTATTTATTGAGAATAGGAAAAAATAAATTTTATTTAAGGTTTAAAGTGAGACTCCAAAGTTGTATTATTTCCCACTGAAGTTTTTAAAATAAGAATAAATTTCTGACGCATTGCTATGATTTTCACTATTATAACATACAAATGACTTCTTGATGTATCATTAGCAACACTTGAATAGACCACAATCATAAATCAGCAGTAAAGATCCTTTTCTCCTCCACCTGGGCCAGTGACCCAAATGTCCTTCCCCTACGATACCTGACTTTACTGACTCAGGGATGATAATATTGTAGAAATGATGAAAAAAAAATCACCAGGGACTGAGCAGCTACATCATTTGAACCTTGGACCAGAACTCTTATCCTTGAAAAAAATTACTTCCAGAAAGTTACTGTCAACAGGTCAATTGAGCACTTATTAGCTATAAACTATTGTAAACCCAGAAAGTAGGAATTTAAATATTGTTTTTAAGTATGTTATGGAAACAGACAGACATAAAACTATGTATGGCATGAAAGTATTTGCAAATATTGTATCTGATAAAAGATTTATATCCAAAATATACAAAAAACTCAAACTCAACAATAAGGAATTAAATAACTAAAGACATAAAAAAAAAATCTCACCAAGGAAAACAGATAAATGGTAAATAAGCACACAAAAAGATGCTCAGTATCATTTGTTTTTAAGGAAATGTAAATTTAAAAGAACAACGAGATGCCACTACATACTTCTAATAATGGTTAAAAAAATGTTACCAACTGAGGTGAGGATGTACAGAAAAAATAATTCTCCTTTATTGCTGGTAGAAATGTAAAGTTATACAGATACTGCAGTAGACAATTAGGCAGTCTCTCAGGAAGACAAACATAAACTTACAAGCAATTCAATTATTGCATTTCTAGGTATTTACCCAAGTGAGCTGAAAGCTGATGTCCACACCAAAACCTGTATGTGAATGTTTACAGCATGAATGTTTGCCAAAAGCTGGAAGCAACCAAGACATTCTTTAATAGGTGAATAGATAAACCAATAGTTCTATTCATACAATAGAATATATATGTGTGACAAAAGAAAGAAGCTACGGATAGGGTTCTCCAGATAAAGAGACCCAATAGGATATCGATAGGATATTTGTCTATTTATTTACTTATTATAAGGAATTAGTTGACACAATTAAAGAAAAATTCCCAAAATCTTCAGGAAAGTCAAAGTTTGAGTCAAATCCAAGTCCAAATGCCTAAACCAGCAGAATCATTGTTCTAAATTCCAATCTGAAAGTTGGCAGGCTCGAGACCAAACAAGCATTAAAGAAATGTGGTACATACACACTGCATTCTGGACTCCAACAGGAAGTCAGCCCACAAGCCGCTGGGAAAACCTCTCCCAAATATAACCCCACCGTTTCACAGACACTGCCTGTACCTTGCATGCCAGACTCTCACCTCTCCCCACACTGTGCCTGGTTCTTTGTGCCCCCCAGGTCAGCTTCAAGAGTAGCTAAGCTTTGGAAACAACCCAAATGCCCAAAAATAGATGACTGGATCAAGAAGATGTGGTACATATACACCATGGAATATTACTCAGCATTCAAAAAAGATAAACACATGCAATTTGCAGCAACATGGATGGAGCTGGAAGGGATCCTGCTCAGCGAAATAAGCCAGGAAAGAAAAAGAAAAATACCGGGTGGTCTCACTCATAGCAGGAATCTAGAAAACCTAAATAAGGAACCAGGAAAAAGAATAACTATAAGAAAGTAAAAATCAAAATCAACAAACAACTATGAACCAGAGATACACTATGGGGGGGTGGGGAAAGGAGGGATCGGGGTCAAAATAAGGGGGTTGCAATTGTATTGGGAAATATAAAAATAAAATTGGAAAAAAAAAAAAAAGAGTAAGGTCTGGTAGAAAGGAACTGCACAGACAAAACAAGCCAGGGCCTATGATAAGGGAAAACTATAATCTTGAACTATAGTATAAACTTCAGGAAAACAAAAGAGGTTTCCAGCAGTTTGGTGCCTTGTAAAATCGAGATATAGTGGTGTGGTTTAACAAATATGGAACACTTCATAAACAAACCTCTCCCAAATATTCTAGTCTTCTTTACTTGCTCTTCCTTTTGTTTCCCGATATCATGCACAATCTTATAACACTGGGTTACCTATTTATTATGTTAATTGTCCATTTTCTCCCCTATTCAAATGTGAGTTATATAGACTCTTCCTATATAGAATTTTAAATATGTTATGAAAACAGACATAAAACTGTATGTATGATATGCACATAGGAGGTTCTCAATGAAAGAAAATTAAATCACTTTGAATTGAACTGAACATGCCATTATATTTATCAATGCATTATCAATCAACAATGAGACACAACAGCAAAAAACATTTAACATGGAGATGCAAAATCATTCACCTAGAAATAAGTCCTGTCTCCAATACATCCTTGCTATATGACCCTGAGAAAGTTACTTAAAATCTGGTGAATCTATTTTATTTACAATAAAAAGTACAGGCTGGAGTCCTTGCAAGTGAAAGAAATGTTTTAGTTGACTTTACTTATGTAAGAGTTCAGTCACAGCAGTGTTTCTGCAAGAACAGTATATTGAATGGATTGGTCAGCAAGATGATTTGTTGAATAAGCATACAAATTGAAATTCTTAGTTTTCTGATTTAGCATGTATAAAGGACATAAATAGTATTGTGAAAATAATGGGTTATTTTCAAAATCAGCCCCATCTGGTAGGGATTATCATAGATTAGAATGGAGGAAATCATGGACCCAATTCTAATGAATAAAGTATTAACAGAAAATGATTCATTCTCTACTAATCACTAAATTCTGAAGAGTGAATAGAAAGAATTTTATTTAATGTACTTAAATACCTCATTCCTCTTAAAATAATAGTATGTATGGAAATGAGACTATCTTTCAATACGGCAGTAAAAATTATTCTCGGTAGTTTCTGAATATCTAACATGTTTAATCATATTAAATATTAAGAGTAGCAAAATTTGCTGAATTTTAAAACATAAAAGTAAATATTATCTATTACCTGTGCCGAATGATAAGATAATCACAACCAAAGGATATGTAGAATAAACCTATAAATACAGGCCCGAATGATAAATACCCTGCAATGAAAGATAAGAACGTCAATAAAATATTAAGACATGATCAGATTGTTCTGTCTCCTTGCAAAGTATGTCAGTGTTGCTGACTATCACTTATAGTACTTATGCTACCACCAGTTTTCTCCTAATGTTCCATAACGCTTGCCCTCTATGGTAAGGGCAACCACATCTATAGTTTAGCACAGTATCATTCCAATGGTTCTTTAATGGAGATGATAACCCTGAACGCTTTTGGTTTCAATTAGGATGAACCCCATGTCATCATCCCTCAGGGTTTGATAAATAATATCCAAGAGAAAAAACAAGCTACAATTCAAGTTCCTCAAATACTTCCTGAGTCACCTATATAACTATTTTCCAGTTGTTGAGACAGGAACTAGATTTACAAAAATGAGTAATAAATGGCATCATCTTCCCTTGGGTTGTACTATAGTCTTGTAAGAGAAATAAGTATAAGAGTAAATAATAATAGTGTGACATATAACAATAGAATTGTGCACAATGAATGTTACCAAGTAGAGATTATGTTTAACAAGTTGGAGAATGAATAGTCAGAGGCATTTAAACAAACTTTTACTTAATAAGAATCATTTGATGACTCTTACTAATGCCATTTGTCAAATGACAAATATTCAACACTCTGAGAATAGGCATTCCAGAGAATAAACAGCATTGACAAGGCATAGAAGGGCTATTTGGGGAACTACCAGTGCATAATATTTCTATTATATAAGGCCAGTATTCAAGATTTATATATACATATATTAAGATTTATTTTTACTTATGCATACAATAACTGGGGTGCAGGCCAGAGGTATATGGGGTAAGAGGATTCACTAGAGACAGAGGGGGAAGCAGAACAGGCAGATCTACTGAAATGCACTGCTGAGGGGAGCAGTGGGCAAGACAAGAGTGGTCTGATATGCATGTGGATTAATTCCCTGGCCAGCGACTGGACTCATGCTGCAGTAACTGGTGACAGCTTCATGTGCTGACCTTAACCCCTGTGCCACCAGGGAAGTCCAAGATTTATATTTTTGAAACACAAAACAAAATTACCTTGCAGGAAATTAGTCTTGGAAGGTATCTGAACTTAAGGGAAGAAGACAGGTCAATGATCAGATAAACATTTCAGAGCACTCCGGCAGCAGGCCAATGGCATACCCCAGGAAAGTGAGACTGAAAGCAGATGAATTAGAGTCTGTTGCAATGGTATGGTGACAGACACCAATTGTTTTGAATTAAAGAAAAGAAGGGAAGTTGGAGAGGAAAGAAATGTTGAAATCAATTTAAGAAATTAAACTGACAGGACTTTGTGATTAATTGGCAACTGGGGTGAATTACAAAAGAGAGCAAATTTCTTCCATTCTAATGTGGAATTTGCTTTTCCATTGCATTAGTAAGGAATTGTCTTCGACTGCTACTAACAGAAAACAGAAATAACAGTAGTTAAAATTAGTAGCAGTTTATTTCTCATTGATGAGCAAAATGTGAAGGTATGCATGCTAGGCCTTCAATATGATTACACACTGTGAATGGAGACTCAGGCTCCTGAATTAGTCTGTTCCACAATCCATTTTACTTCATCCAAGATGGCCGTTTGAGCTTAACTATTACTTTTATGTATAAAGCAGGAAGAAGGAAGTGAAAGGGCCAAAAGGAGAACAGTTCAGCCATTTCCCTCTGTGTGAAAAGACCCAAAGCACCCCATCTAACAACTTCAACATACACCTTTTTGGTCAGAAATATTAACATCACAAGCTAGTGGCAAGAGTGTCTGGGAAGTATTGTATTTTATCTGAATACTCTGCCACTCTGGATACTTTTGGTGTTGACTTACTGAACAAAAAGGAGAAATGCTGGATCATAGGTTTATGCATTTGTAGTCATTTGAGGGCTAGCCATACTGCTTTCCATACAGGTTTTTCACAATACCACTTTCAGGTATTTACTCAAAGAATATGAACATATGACACAAAAACATTTATTCACATATTCACTCCTATGTTCATAGTGCATTGTTCACAATAGCCAAGACAAGGAACAACCTAAATGTCTCTCACAGTAACTGAATAAAGAAACATCGTGGACGATACACTTATAGAATGCTGTTCAGCAATTCAAAAAGATGTAGTAGTGCTTTTTGGGACAAAATGGATGGATCTTAAGATGATTATACTAAATGAAATAAGCCAGAAAGTGAAAGGTAGTTACCATATGGTTTCACTCATCTGGAGACCATAAGGAACCAAAGAAAACCAAGTGAAGAAACACAACAAAAACAATGCTGAGAATCTATGAAAAAATGTAGTGGCTGCCAGAGGGAATGAGAGAGAAAGAAGAGGGTTTGAGGAAAGTAATATGATAGGACTTTGAACAGGACCTGGAGTTTTGATAGAGGGTGAGTGAAGTATGTGCACATATTGAGGCATGAAGTTATACTCCCCAAATTATATAGTTATGTAAACAAATGGAAAATCTATAAAATTTGAGAATAAGGAAAATGGATATTAGACGGAAGTATGTTTTATATATTTTTGCAAGCATCTTTTAACAAAAAAGAAAAAATACACTGAAAGAATATTAGGTATGATATAGAGAAGGGGCCGAAAAATTAATGCATTTACTTTTGGATATGCAGGCTTTGGCATACTGGTCTTTGGGAATATACAACTGATATTGGTCAGGTATACAAATGTCCAATGGACAATTAATCTTTTGATTTAAAAAGAAGAGTTAGCCAAATTGATTTAGAAGTCATCTGATGATATGAAATTGGCTAATAAGACAAGCATTCTTGCTCTTAAAACTGAAAATAGACACAAATTGTGATAATAGAGTCAGACACAACTACTACATTTGAGTACATTTCTACACTTCCCCACAGGGTGCTTGAACTGTCATAATGAATATGCAAATATTCTCAAATACAAATCAGGCTGAGGTATTCTTAGGGTGAGATGGTATCTCTACTTCATTTTTAAAAAGATGGGTTATTCTTCTAGATGATTGAGAAATGTATATTCTTCTTTCCTTTTTTTAAACAAAATTCTTTAAGTACCTATTACTTGGAATGTCAATAACAAAAAAAAAATCTACATTACTTGATAAATATGTCTCAACCCTTACCCTTTTATCAATCAAAATGGAAGTAAAAATAAGTACCTATTCATTTGACATCCACATATGGTCCAGAAACTTGCAACTTCAAAGCATGTAGCAACAAAGCAGAGTTATGTTTCTGGCATGTGTTGGGATTTTTAAGATATTTAAAATTCAGTTATATTAAAGAACTATACCTAAGATGGATGTTGAAGATAGATGAATATGTCATGTATATTTGTATCTTATGAAGGACAAAACCTATAATTAGAGATGATTTTCCAGTGGAAACTATAAGACATGATGCAAACAATTTGGGTGTGTTTCATATGGAATATTAAAGTTCATATTGTTTCAAAATTTTACAACAAAAGTGCTTTGTGTATTACATACCAATTTTTTTACAAGCTATTTTAATCAATTAAGTACAGTTACGTACTCTTATAATATTCCAAGTATGAAGTAGCTCTCTTGAACTTTATGAAGTAAGCCTGGTATAATGAGTCTCAGATATAAAGGATAAAACTTGTCTATACTGGCCTCTACATAGAAACAATTTATACTTATAAAAAGATTTGGATTTACCTTCAAGCCTAATAACTAAAACACCCAAATTTTATCTTATTGACTAGCCAAATACTGGAAATGGGAGGAATTTTAATTTAAAATTATTTCTTCTTGGAGTATTTTCTCCCTATGCTAGACTCAATTAAAAAATACAGTTATTGGGCCTCGCTGGTGGCGCAGCAGTTGAGCGCTGGGCTGCGGGGCTGCCTGCAGTGCAGGTTCAATCCCTGGCTGCCGGTGAGGGTTCCAGATGGCGCAGCAGACTTCTCCTGCCGCGCCCACTGCTCCCCTCAGCAGTGTATTTCGTCGGTCTACCTGTTCTGTTCCCCGCTCTGGCTCTGGTAAATTCTCTCACCCTCCTGTGCTTCTGACTGTACCCAGTGCTTGTATAAATAAAATAAATAAATCTTAAAAAAATACAGTTATTGACAACAGAATAAGAGCTAACTTTCAAACACCACTTAAGTAGTTTCTGTGAATGAGCTAATAAAAGAAAGTATTCGTGTGTGTGAATTTCCTAACTTGGAAGTTCAAAACATAATGATATTTCTTTGCTAAATTTCCATTCCATTTACAGTTCACTTTAATAATATTGAACAATCTGGATACACTTTACAACATCAATATAATCCTCTTTCACTGGTAACTGAGATTCACCAGTCTTTTCAACAATATAATCTCTTTGGTAACATCATACTCTAAGCTTTAACGATGCAGTATTTAAGGAATTAAATAGAATCCCTCTGTAAAAATCCCCGGTATAATTTGTAACAGTAGTGTGCTTTAATCGCTATATAATTTCCTCCCTAAGTAAATTCTTTATAATCCTCAGGACCACATTTCTAAATCCCTAGGACTCTGCCTTTTGGAAAGGGATACTATGTTCCATATTAAATAGCTTTTTAAGAGCTTTTCCTCAAATAGATGATCAAGCTAGATAAAACAGAAAAGGTTAAGAAAAAAATACTTCATTACATTCAACTATGTGTCCTGGTGTTTATTCTTTACATTATTTGGGTTGATTTTTTTTCACCACCTCAAATGCATAATTATTTTTATTTAACTTAATAAAAATAAACCTGAATATAATGAAGTCTAAAGCTCAGCATCACTTAAACCTCAATTGAATAGAGTACTTGTCCAGAAAGAGCCCTGCCTTGTCTTTCAAAACAGACTCAAGGAAAAATCAGCTGATCACATACAGTAATCTGTTACACTGTAGATGAAGAAAAAACCCACATGCATAAATGCAAGAATTTAACACAGTACACAGCTCCTGAGACGATTAATTTGCTAAAAGAGAAACAACATAAGAAAAGCTGTCAGCTGAGGACAGCACTTGGATTTCACTGCAGCATTTTTTAATATTTCATTTTGTATCTGCTTCTATAATTAGAAGTGAGAACTATCAGGGTTCAGAATTTTCCTCTTGACACATGCTTTTTTGACAGCCATGTTCATTCTACCTGAATACTTGGTTTTACTTCTGTTACCACAATCCCTGCAAATAGCTTTTAGACAATTCATCTTTCTTTAGGTCTCAAATATGATGTTTTAAAGTATTTTTGGGGAAAAAGCACATTTTTTATTTTCATTTAGTATAAAACATAACATTTATGGAGTCATTTAAAAAAATGGTTCCAGCATTTTTTTTTTCATGTTTTCAGAAACTCCCATTTCTTTTCAATTACTCCTCCAATTATGAAGCCTCCTTATATAAGATCATTACTAGGGAAAACAATCTGATCCTATTAGAATGCAAGGATTTTAATAGGTAACTCTACAGTCAGTAAATAAAGGATTGTACATCAGGTTATTTTTCCTGCATTGAGAACACACATTTTAAGCCTTTTACAAATGAAACCATATAAATGAGAAGATTGAATCAGTTTCTTTCCTGAGTTGAGTCTTTCATGATTACATAATAATGCAGTTTTTTATATCATTAAATGCATGCTTGAAGAAAACACCAAAGCCTTGAAAGACTACTGTGCTTGGGCATGTGATACTGTGCAGACATTCTCTAAGAGTCGAACTGTAAGAGCAAGTCTGAAGCTCCATTAGATTAAAACACATCCAACTTTTCTCTTAGGGTAGAGAGGGGAAAAAGTAAAGTCACCATAAAACAAATATTTTAAGCTGGAGTTGATGAAAAAAAAAATCAACAATTTTGAGAAGTCTCTAGCATGTTTTTCAAGTCAAGATTTTTATACCATTTAACACTGAAATTTCCTCCTTCCTATCACTAATTGTATAAATATGAAATAAAATAATATCTACCACTTTTGAAAATCTGGGAAACTTTTATTTAAAATTTTTATGACTTGAAATGGTGTAGACAGAATGTCTTTATCTGATCCTTAGTCTGGTTTCACTATATTCCACATATAAGTGACACCATCTGGTATTTATCTTTTCCTTCTGACTTATTTCACTTAACATTAATCCTTCCAGCCCCATTCATGTTGCCACAAATGGCATGAGTTTATCTGTTTTGATCACAGTAATTTGTATAATAACTTTCCTTTATTGTATACTAGCAAACATGTTAGCATATTCCTGCTATCTCAATTATACTTCAGAAGGTAGCAGGAGTAGAGTTACAGATATTTTATTTATGGTTCTGTGCAGGAATCCATCAATACAATTTTTGGATCATCTCAAACATAATGCTTTATGATGTATAAGTCAAGGACAAAGATGACAAACAGACAACATAATAGAGGAGTTATATACCTTTGACTCTCTAATGGGCTTTGGTTGGATTATAGTATAATGGGAAGAGGCAACACTGAAATGCCACCAGAGTATTTTTGCAATAACGAGTCTTTATAAATCTTTTTTCATCTTCCACTCATGTGTTGAAAATTACCATTTGATCAATGAAAACTCTTGAAAGTCTTTAAAATTACTGTCTCTCTGGTCCCCATCATTATATTATCATGAAACTCCAAATAATCATAGTTACATGGGAAATGACTTCAGATGGGTAGAAGAAAACAGTGAGATGAAACTGTCAGTGATCATTGCAAATATCAACAAAATATCATCTCACTTAAGATGGGAGAGAAGGTTGCCCCATTCCCATTGCTCAGGGACAGAGGCTAGTCAGGCAGGACAGTCAGAGGTGAGCTGCTTCAGCCTGATATAAAATCTTGCCCTTAGCTTTGACGACCAGGTATTCTTCTCTACACCTCACAAGTAATACAAACCAATAAATAAAACTAGAGAAAGGAAAAACCTTCCATTTTCCCTTTTGGAAAGAATTAAAATATAACTTTCATAGTATCAAGTGCTTAATAGCACGATTGGCTTTTGAGAACTTGAAATATGTCTAGTCGAAATTGAAATGTGTTACCTCAATTAAAAAAAATGGGAAAAATACAAATTGAGATGTGCTATAAATGTAAAATTCATGCTGATTTTGAAAACTATGAAATACCTAATACTTTTGAACATTTATTACATGTTGAAATGATTACATTTTTGAGATATGGAGTAAAATAAAATTATCATTAAATTCTTTTTCTGTTTCTTTTGCTTTTTTAATGTAACTATCAGAAAATAGTTTTATTGGACAGTGCTACACTAGAAAATACTAGCTTGTCCTGGAAACATTTTATTACTCATTTAAAATTTCTTTCAAGACCTTGGGGCACATTCCTGGGAAAATGTTAGAAGCAAATCTCACTAGTATGTCAATTTGGTCTTGGAAATGAGTCAAAAGTCATTTTTAGCTATGCCTATTATGAGGGGTGGTAACACCCTAAGGGTCAAAACCAACAAAATATTGTATCTTGTAATTTTTGTTGACTCATAACTTGGCTGTAATATATCTCTTCAGACTTCAATTTCCTTTTCTATATAATGAGAACACTCTACTAAACTATTTTGAAGGCACCTTCAGATATCCTAGTATTTTGTGAATGATTCCACATTAGCCTTAATGGTGTAAGATTGTAGAATTGGTTTTGGAATCCACTGAACTATCAAAAGAATTATTTTAGACATGTTCAGTCCCATTGATGGAACTATTCTCTGCTGAAAATACTTCATCATGATACAAGTAAGTAAACTAAGGTAATGTTTCCTATTATTTCCTTTGTTATTGATTTCATTGGAAACTGTGCAAAAGAAATAAATGGATGTGTAAAGGTTTACTTATACTCATATACTCTACTTATTCATCCTTGTAATGACCCTTTAGACTTGATGAAAAATGTTTCCTTTTATTTTTATAGCTATTATGATTTTTAAAAAAGGAATTTCTTTACATTTGATTTAATGAGCCTGTGTAGTTATATTCCTATTTGTCATACATTTTGATAATCGCTTCTTTGATGACTATAAACTGTATTTATCTATAAACACTTCAGAGAGAAATGAAAGTAATAAAATCATTTTAATTGGTATTTAGAGAAAAGACTTTCAAGCTAGGTGAACAGATTTATAAAGGTAATAAATCCTTTGGTCTTTTTCCATGTGGTTCTGGCACAGTTTACAATAGGAAAATAAATAAAATTCTTTCACTGCAAATGTATCTGTTATTTCTCTGAGCAGGAATGTGCTTTTTAATGAAATACTGAATGTGCATATGCTGTTGCAATAAAATAACCTAAAGGTAAAAATACATTCAGTCGTAACTTCAAATGCTCTGATGTTTTCCCTCCATTTTCAATGACGTTTACTACAGTCACATTTTTTAGAGATGCTAGAAAAAAACGATGTATTCCTCACATTCTGTACATGGTTTATAGGTTTTGGGCTTGTACGAAGTATTTTCATATGGCTCCAATGGATAACATGAAGCTAGTCTAAACTGAATAATAATGATTGAAGCCATTTGTCAATGAATTCATTTATTAAACATTAAATAATTATTAATTATAGATATAGTAATAGGTATTCTATTTGTGACCTGAGTCTCTAATCTTCAAGACCAATTTCAGTTCTCTCTGTGATAATTAAGCAACTTGGGAAAACAACTTTAAGCACACAGTGGGGTTTCACTAAATATTTGTTGACTGAACCCTTGAACTATGCTGTAATAAGAAAAACAGCTAACATCTATTAAGTTGCTGTTATGTGTGAGATATTGTATAAGACCATGATGTACTTTAATACTCATAACAACTCTATAAGTTATATATTACCCACACCAATTTGATAAAGAAAGGGGACTCAGAGAAGGTGGGTAATTGTCTTGTGGCCACACAGCTATTAAAATATGATGAGCCTAGTTTCAAAGAACTATGAGTACCATTCTAAGAGACCACCCGATATTGTCATCCTAATGCCATAGTGTTCAGAACCTGGTTACGTGTCAGAATGCATCTATGGTCCAGCTGACTGCATATCACATTATAAGTATGGAGGGTTGAGAATCGAAAGTGACCATCAAAATGGGGAGGCAATGTAGGACTGACTAGGGCAGTGTGTTTGACGGCCAAGAGCCCACCATCAAAGCATCCATAGTCCTTTACCCTAGGCTATGGGCAATCATTCACAATTTTTATACCAAAAGTAGTCCCATAATTTGTGTTCCTTCCATTAACTTTAATGACTTTTTATGCTTATTTCTGGAAATTATTTTAGGGCATCAAAAAATTAATTACATCTCATTGTAAAAGTTCATGATTCACAATAACTTTTTTATTTAAATACAGTCTACTTGAAAATGTAATGTTTTGTATCTTATTTCATTTATCTAAGATATACTCCCCCCTTCCTGAGCAACTCTGAAATCCATCTGTAAAATACAGTTTATGGAGAGCTGTGTGGAGATTTCTTGACCTACTAAACATAGAGCTTCCATATGATCCAGCAATTCCACTCTTAGGTATTTACCCAAAGGACACAGAAACATCAATTCCAAAGAGCACCTGCACCCCTATGTTTATAGCAGCACTATTTACAATAGCTAAGCTTTGGAAACAGCCCAAATGCCCAAAAATAGATGACTGGATCAAGAAGATGTGGTACATATACACCATGGAATATTACTCAGCATTCAAAAAAGATAAACACATGAAATTTGCAGCAACATGGATGGAGCTGGAAGGGATCATGCTCAGCGAAATAAGCCAGAAAGAAAAAGAAAAATACCGGATGGTCTCACTCATAGCAGGAATCTAGAAAACTTAAATAAGGGACCAGGAAAAAGAATAACTATAAGAAAGTAAAAATCAAAATCAACAAACAACTATGAAACAGAGACTCTCTATGGGGGGTGGGGGTGGGGAGGGGAGGGACTGGGATCAAAATAAGGGGGTCGCAATTGTATGGGGAATATAAAAATAAAATTTATAATAAAAAATATATAGTTTATGGCACCATGTCTAGCAAACCCTTGAATTTGACCAGAACTATTCATATTGATGCCATTTAAAAATAATTATTGGTACTGTCATTATACTTGCAATGAATTAAATTAGTTTATCTGTGATATCTGTTTCTAAAACAGAAAGTCATTGTATATTCAGAAAATCACAGAAACAGAAAAATTACAATGAAACAAGTAGGAATTAGAGAAATAATTACAATTTCAATTTTTTTAAAGATTTATTTATGTATGCAAGAGCCGGGGTATAGGCCAGAGGCGTCGGGGCGGGGGGGGGCCGGGGTGAGAGGATTCACCAAAGACAGAGTGGGGAGCAGAACAGGCAGATTGATCAAAGTACACTGCTGAGGGGAGCAATGAGTGAGTCAGGAGAGGTCTGCTGCGCCATGTGGGTTGCTCCCTGGTTGGCCAGGAATTGAACTTGTGCTTGAATGGCTGCGGACAGCTTCACAGGTTGCGTCCCAACCCCTGCATCACCAGGGAGGCCCTCAATTTTTTTGTTGTTGGTATTGCAAACATCACAGGGGCTAATATAGCAAGAGACCTACAACTTGTTGGAAAACAATTTCTTGAATCTTCTTGGCAAGATAAAGGAAGTGTTATGGTTAAATTGGTAAAATGTGTGATGATCAGCTTAAAATAAATTCCATTATTTTAAGAAACGCAGCATCACCATAGCTCTTCATTGCACAGAAAGACAGTGGAAGAAAAATCTGAACAACTGAAAAAGTGATTCAGAAGAATCAAATACTGATTTAAAAATTTTAGAAATACTTGAAATAAATCATTTGACTTATATTAGTATTTTCCTATGAGAGTGATATATGATTTTAAAAATCATACCTAGGGCCTCCCCTGGTGGCGCAATGGTTGAACGCTGGGCTGTGAAGCTGCCCGCAGCCTCTGCAGTGCCGGTTCGATCCCCAGCCGCCGGGGAGAGTCCCACATGGCATGCAGACTTCTCCTGCTGTGCCCGCTGCTCCCCTCAGCAGTGTATTTCATCAGTCTGCTTGTTCTGTTCCCCGCTCTGTCTCTGCTGAATTCTCTCAACCTCCCATGCTTCTGACTGTACTCAGTGCTTGTATAAATAAATAAATAAATCTTTAAAAAATTGAATAAATAAATAAAAATCATACCTAAATATATACAAAATAGTCCTTTTTTTAAGTATAAAATACTAAACAATCAAAACTGAATTAAAGCAGCAGTATTTATGCTTTGTCTTATAGTCAATAATATCTTAGATTTGATGAAGTAAGTTATTTTCAAATGTTACAAACGTTATCTGGTTTAAATAACACAGCACTGGTAGTGAAAGTATGCTTCATATGAATGGGAATATATATAATATAAAATGGACCAACTATCATAGTAAAAAAAAAAAACAAACAACTGAGATTGTATGGGGAATGGACTAGTCATTCTTAAGAAAGCAAAGTTGTTAGGAGTCTTTAGAGTTGAGGTTAGAGGCATCTTAGCCTTATTATTAAATTAAGCTGTTCTTAGATTGAGATTTTAAAAATCTAGAATTTTTTTATTTTTATATTCCCCATACAATAAAAATAAAAAATATATTTAAAAAAATAAATTATGTTAAGGGAAAAAGAAATCTAGAAAATCATATCACTAGTCCTTAATTTTTTTTTCTACTTGTCTGCTCAAGTCTTTGCTTTTATAAATATAGGGGTTATTTTAAGTGCCTAGGGATATTGCTTTAACTAATTCATCCATAATTATTTCCTGTTAAGAACACTGAACTGAACAGCAAGAATTGATACAGAAGGGAAATAAAAGTATTAGTGTATTCAAAGGGCCATGATTTAACTACAGTTTGCAAATGTGTACAACATCTCCAGAGAATTTAATGCACTCGTGGAGCAAAGTTTCGCATTAATATTTAATTTCCAAAAGTTGTAATTAGGCACTTGGCTCATTACAGCTGTACATACATATTTTTCCATACTTTGGCATATCCAGTAGACACTTAATTATTAATCAGATCTTTGTGTATTAAAGCATAATTTTCTGGTAAAAATATGAGTTAGGAAAAATTTGATATGTTTCTAACATTTACATTGGCTTTTTTTTTTACAGTTTTGGGTTTTTTTTAGTAATTAAAGTTGTCATCAAGACAATGTGGAACATAGAAAATAGTTTGATAAGACACAACATCTTTGTTTCTTTAGCAAATTAAAGGCCAATAAGTTTTCAAATCCAGACATAAGCCTGCAATCATTTATGCCTTCCATTGCCTTCCCCAATGTGTTGATCAAAGACTAAAATGTTCACCCTATAAATAATTTTTATAGGAATTCTGAAAGATAGAAAGTTGCTTACCTCTGAGAGTTTAGAATTAGACCAATCTGAGTTTCAACCCTGGGTGTAGTTTTACTTAGTTGTATGATCTTGGATAAATTATGTAAACATCTAAGTACCTCAGTAATTTTGTCTGGAAGATGGAAAGAATAACTATCTTATTGAATGCCTTACCATTCAACAAGATAGGCAGATATATATTGCTTGATATGGCCCCTAGATTTCAATAAACAGTAGGTATTTTTCATTACTGTTCAAAACACAATTCAAAAAAATATATATACATGTTTTTATTTATCAATAAAATGTAAACTATGAAAGTAGAGTCTATGCAATATTTTCTCTCCTATTTATGTCCTCAGCACCTGAAACATGGCATTTCTGTGAACAAACTTTTTGCTCACAAATGAATAAGTGAATGGGTACTTGTACTTAGGGCTGGTAAGTGATATTTAATAGAAGCTTAATAGCTAACAGGAACAATTTTTGACACTGCAACCAGGACATGGCACTTTAAATTGAACTTCTTATATTTTCTGATTTAAAGAAAGTTCTTGTGATTTGCTTCAGAGACTGGGTGGGTAAGCTTTTCTTCAGCATTGGATGGTGTAGTGTGAACATTAAATAAGAGCTTAACCCTGGGAAAGTCACATTCTCTGTGATTCTAAATATTTCAATCCATAAAATGACAGATTTGAGCTGTATCATTGGTGTTAAAATATTTTCTTAGCAAAAGAAACTTTTTTTCTCAAAAGTAATCTCTAGTGGAATTCCACTATATAAAATTAGTAAACCCAGAAATGCTTCATGAAATGTGTTGACGTGTCTGTGTTTGTAAGGGAATGGAAGTTTGGGGCTCTCAAGAAAGGGAAAAAATACAGTCCACTAGTGTTCCACCCTATTTCTACCCAACTTGCCAACTTGCCATGGACACAAATTTATTGGCCTCTGAGACAACTCTGAGAGCATGACCGAGATCCAATTATCAAAGCTTGAAAATAGGTAAGATGAACACAATTTTTTCCTGCCTTCATATTCTATAAAATTGTGATTATAATACTCAGAAGAACCTATATTCTTATCTCCACTCCTCACTCTCTAACATCTGAGACAAAGAATAGGATTAAAAAGTCCTTTTCTATTTAGTGCACTGTAGTGAAAGTAATCCAGGAGAGACTGAAACAGGACAATGAGCAAGAGGTTGGAGCCCCTGGCCTGTGCTCCTGACTCAAGCTGAGATTGTGTCAGACTGAGTTTATATTTATTCCATGTTATTACACTGGCAGCTTCATCTTATATAATCAGTCACCAGAGTCAGAACAGGCATTGTTTAAGCTCATTGTGTGACTGAACTGACCAGTTGTTTTGGCTGAATTGACAGAGCTGCTCCTAGTGTAATGTGAACAAGCCTGAGAGTTAGTGAAAGGTTGGCAAGGCTTTGACTTGGCAAGGCTTTCCCTAGTCAAGAGAAAGAAAAAGCAAAGGAACCAAGGGGTGTAAATAATGTAAGGGGATGACTGGTAGGGGAACAATCAGCAGGATGCAATCAGCAATCTGCTTAAAGCCCCGGGTACAATACTTGATTTCAAGGACGCACATCTAGTTCGAAGGCTGTTCTAAAATAAAGAAATGCTGAACAAAGATGATGTGAGATAGATGAAGGGAAAGGCCTAATTTAAGACTGTAAATGAAAACTATAATAATTAATACACTATTCACCACTCAGGGTAAGAAAATCTTAGCTGTTACTATGTAGTATTAATTTTGATCATGTTGTTTCATATCTATATTAACACTAACTTTTAACATAAAGCAAAAAGAAAAAAATAAGTTGTTAGAAAACATGTTATCATACATGCACACACACACATAAACATACATACACAAGTATAAAGTATAATCTCTTTTAAAGAAAATTTCTTTATGATATCTTTAGCCAGTAAACGAAGTAGCTTTCTAATTTTTGAGAAATTTCACCCGGCTTCATTGTCCTATCTTATTTGTTCTCCTAAAAGAGGCAAACATATTTTAGACCTTTAAAAAAAGTAGGCTTTTTTATTCAAGAAATATTGATGAATATTCATGCATGAACTGAAGACTATAAACTATGAAATATCAACTTTTCTAAATGTCATGTAATTAAAATTTCTGTGAAAGTCAACTGTATTACTCACCAAAAAAAAAAAAAAAAAACCCTTTGATAAATAAAACCAGTATCACAGAAGTGAAGGATGGATGTAACTCAATGGTTTTGGTAAATTAGGACACTTTGAGACAAATATAAAAAATAAAATATCATGCTATTGTGAGTTATCAGTTTATGATGTATTTATAAGGTGATAATGACATTAAGATGCAATAGAAATACAAGAATAGTATAATATCCTTCACTTTGCTTTCCACCTTAGCACTTACCTCCTTATTTTTGTTTATATCTAGCTCTCTTTACTATAAAATAATTCTATTATAATTGTGTTATTTTTTATTGTTTTCTCAATATTTTTTTAATAGTTGGCACATAGTAAGTGACAAATGTCAGTAGAACAATTGAATAGTATGTGGCAATATGTGCCAAGACAAATCATCATTAATTTCCTTGAATATAAGAGGGAATCCTTTTGAAGTCAAGGCAAAAATATCAAGTTAACTATGAGGTGGATAAATTAACCTGAATTCAAAGTCAAAGGAATTTCAATGCTGGAGGGCAATGCAGAGATACCTCTAAATGTCATGGGGAAAAATGAATTCAGATTGTGGTAAAGATAGAGTAGCTTATATTTTTAACCCACGCTGACTCTCCTGTAAATAATAACTGTAACAAATAACCTATAAACCAATTTGAAGGCAGGTTGGAATTATGAAAAGCAGGCAGACATTGTGGTAGATTCAATCCATGAAAGAATTAAATGGCAGAGTCAGATCCACATTTATTTCACTTTGCCTTGAAGGAATTTTCCAATTTTTATGGTGTAAGGAAGCTATAATTCAAGCAGAAATCTGCTGTTTTATCATACTGATGTGCCAAAGAACAGAGTCTGGTGCTACAGATAGGTTGTAAATGGAAGGGGAAAATCCTGAGGAGGAAGAAGACATTGGGAGAGAATCCCCAAACTGGTATAGAAAGCTATAAATCTCTTGGCTGACCTTTCAATACATAAGAAAAACTCCAATAAATCTAGTGGAAAACAACAGCTGGAAATGTGAAATTAATTAATTAATAAAAGTGGATACCCGGCTCTTGTCAGCTGCTGAGAGAATAAAATATAGTACCTGAATCTTGATTTATAAATGTTGAGATTTCTACTGAAATTACACTAAACCACAATTTCACACTTAACACTATAAACAGAAATAAAAATAATCTATAGACTAAGGGAAAAACCAAAAAACACCCGTGACTAAAAAATGTAACAGTAAAGTATTACATGGTCAAGGCAATTAGCAGTAATATTTTTTGCTTTCTAACACCAAAATAATAATCCAACATTCAGTTACAATGCCTTCAATAAAGTGTTCATTACTAAACTTACAAATAAATAAGATCATGTTGCCTGCAGTTAAAAGTTAAAAGAAAACCAATGTCCTGAGATGATCCAGGTGTTTAAATTGTCAAACATTTAAAGCAATTATGGTAAATATATTTAAAGGTATAAATGTTTAAGTATATGGTCATAATGACAAACATAAGAAAATATCAGCAAAATGTATAAATTATAAAACTAAAAACTGAAATATAGAGTATCTTAAAGAAAAACTTAGTAGATAGGCTTAAAAACAGAATGACGCTGACAAAGGGTCAGTAAATTTGGAGACATTAAAAAAGTTATTTAATTTTGAGTAATAAAGTGAAAATACTGAACAACAAATTAATAAGGAGACCTGTTAAAAAAATGCTAGTAGTTTTAAATTTGCACATTTTATGTCCCAGAGAAGAAGAATCAATGGAGTAGAAGTAAAATTTGAATATAAGTACTGAAAACATTAAAAAATGTGTGAAAGACAATAACCTCAGATACTAGAACCTCAGTAAACCACACACTGAATGCCTAAAGAGAAAACCACTACCAAATAGCAAAAAGTCAAATATAAAGTAATAAAAATCTGAAAGCAACCAGAGAAAAAATGATGTCTTACATACTATTGTATATACATACAATATATGATAATATATATGTACAATATATAATATATATGTACAATATATAATATACACATATTGTATATATATGGAAAATATGCATTTATTTGAACCTAATGTCAATTATTTGCGAGCAGTGGGTTCTGAATTTAAATTTTGGCTTGAATTACTACAAAAAATGAGTCTATGAGGATGTCAATCAGAGGTGGTGACCAAGATATCATGAATTACTTATTACTTACTGCATACATATTTATTCCTTATTCATCCATGTTATCTTATGATTAACATAGTTAATCAGGGCCTCCCCGGTGGTGCAGCGATTGAGCGCTGGGTTGCGAAGCTGCCCGCAGCCTCTGCAGCGCCAGTTCGATCCCCGGCTGCTCCCCGGCCACTGGAGGAGGGTCCCGCATGGCGTGCAGACCTCTCCTGCCGCCCACTGCTCCCCTCAGCAGTGTACTTCGGTCCTTCTGCCTGCTCTGCTCCCCGCTCTGGCTCTGGTGAATTCTCTCACCCTCCCGCGCTTCTGACTGTACCCAGTGCTTGTATAAATAAATAAACAAACAAACAAACAAATAAATAAATAAATAAATAAATAAATCTTTAAAAAAAAACATACTTAATCAATCATACAATTAAGCATTTCAAATGACAGTAAGATCTAATGAAGCAGGAAAACACACATTACTTGTTTTTTTTTTTTAAGATTTATTTATTTATGCATACAAGAGCTGGGGTACAGGCCAGAGACGCGGGGAGGGGGGGTTGTGAGAGGATTCACCAGAGACAGAGTGGGGAACAGAACAGGCAGATTGACCAGAATACACTGCTGAGGGGAGCAGTGGGCAAGACAGGAGAGGTCTGTTTCACCATGTGGGTTTCTCCCTGGCTGGCCAGGGATCGAACCCGCGCTGCAGAAGCTGCAGTTTACTTCATAGTGCGTTGCTCAACCCCTTGTGCCACCAGGGAGGCCCTACTTTACTCAAATTTTTGGTGAGTCTCAGTCTCTCTGCTTCAGACATTATCAAATTAATATCTGAAGATTTACTTGTCTGTTTGAAGTTCAATTTTGTGACATGAGCAAAGATGAAATTGTCTTACGACCAGTGTAAATTATTTCACAACCCACCTGACTTATGAGGGAGACATGCAGGAAATGTAACACTTGGTTAATGGTATGGTAGTGGCATTCTGGGTGCTGTGATTTTTGGAACCTGTACCTTTCTACATGCTTAATATTCCATTTATTCAGTTACATCACTCTTAACAGTGCTTTCACGTTCCTTGTAAACAAATAACAGCTTTCTTATCAGTATCTATTCTAGTGAACAGGGATATCTATAACAGATGCTACTTGTTTATAAGTTATATATTATATAAACATATTCATAGTTATAGGGTTGCTTAAATCTTAAGCACATGGCAGATTCTTTTGAAGATGAAGCAGACATATGTTTATGAAAACAGCTGTGTTCATTTTCTATTGCTGCATAACTAATTACCATAAACTTAGCAACTTAGAACAGTACATTTATTATGTCAGTGTTTCCATGGGCAGGAGTCCAGGCATGGCTGAGCTGGGTCCTCTGCTTCGGGTCTTCTCACAAGTTGCAATCAAGATAATTGGGTCATCTCAACGCTCAGCTGTAGAAAGGTCCACTGCCAACCATTCAGATTGTTGACAGATTTCTATTCCTTGCAGTTGTATGACTGAGGCCCTCATGTCATAGAAGGGCCCACAGTTTTCTGCCATTTTGTCCATTTCTTTAAGATTAGCCTCTTTCACCACACGGTTAAGCAGAATCTTACGTACACAAAATAAATTGGTAGCACGAAACATTCTTAGCAAAATTATTCATAAAACACAATCCAGTCTAAGATTGTCTTATCCTTAAATCTTATTCTGATTTTTATATTCTATGTCTTGATATATACTTGTTTTTATAAATCACTTTTTTATCTTTTCTACACATTAAAAAACAGATTTTATCATAGCAACAATAGTGGTTGCTTCTCCAGAGTCCTGTTGAGGCTCCAAATTGGGCTCCTTTCTTACACCATCACCCAATGGAGAGCACTCCTGGGGATTCTTATATTTGCCCCTCTCCTCTAAGGGTGGAGGGGGACATTATCAATCACATGGACACCTATAGAGCAAGATAGCAGTTATTTAACTAGCAATAATCATCAAAATATCCTTGGGGTAAATTAGTAGTATATCTTTCCATGACAATCTCTTGATGAATTGGGTAACTCATCCACAAAATATATCACAGGATAATCTTAAACTTCACATTTTCTCCATAGACATAAATTATCCTAGGATGTTTTTCTTTCTGATTTTCTATAGTGTGCATTGTGAAAATTGATTTAGTAAAGTAACATCAGAGAGCAGTGATAACATTGATTGGAGGTGCTCATTTGCTACAAAAGTTCTATAGATAGTGAAAAAAACATGAGCTGGAACAATAATTAATGTCTTATGGATATATCTGTATCCATAGGAAATTATAGTTGAGTTCCATATTAAAAGATAGAGCTTCCATATGATCCAGCAATTCCACTCCTAGGTATTCACCCAAAGGACACAGAGACATTAATTCAAAATGTCACCTGCACCCCTATGTTTATAGCAGCACTATTTACAATAGCTAAGCTATGGAAATAACCCAAATGCCCCAAAATAGAGGGTTAGATCAAGAAGAGGTGGCATATATACACAATCAAATATTACTCAGCAATCAAAAAAGATAAACTCATGCAATTTGCAGCAACATGGATGGAGTTGGAAGGGATCACACTCAGCGAAATAAGCCAGAAAGAAAAAGAAAAATACCAGATGGTCTCACTCATAGTAGTAATGTAGAAAACCTAAATAAGGGACCAGGAAAAAGACTAATTATAATAAAGAAAAAATCAAAATCAACAAGCAACTATAAACCAGAGACACACTATGGGGGGCGGAGGAAAGGAGGGATTAGGGTCAAATTAAGGGGTGGGAATTGTATGGGGAATATAACCAAAATGAAAATGCATACATTGTGCAATAATGAAAAATGAGGGGGGGGATTAAGGAGGGGTGGAGAGAGGAAGAACTAGAGTCAAAATAAGGGGGGTGTTCAATTGTATGGGGAATATAACCAAAATGAAAATGCATACATTGTGCAAAGATGAAAAATGATGTAAGAATTATATAAAATAAAATATTAAAAAAATGAAAAATGATGTAAGAATTATATAAAATAAAATATATTAAAAAAATTAAGGGCCTCCCCTGGTGGTGCAGGCAGTTGAGCGCAGTGCTGTGAAGCTGTCTGCAGCCTCTGCAATGCCGGTTTGATCCTGGCCAGCTGGCGAGGGTCCCACATGGAGCAGCAGACCTCTCCTGTCTCGCCCGCTGCTCCCCTCGGCAGTGTATTTCTTCAGTCTGCCTGTTCTGTTCCCCACTCTGTCTCTGGTGAATCCTCTCACCCTCCTGCGCATCTGACCTGTACCCCAGTTTTTGTATAAATAAATAAAAAATATTAAAAAAAAAATAACATTTTATCTACATAAGTTATGTAATTACTGGGCTAATAACATTGGCTCAATCTAGTAAAGGTATTGGGTGCCCCTTTTGCTATGGGTTCTTTAAACCTTTCCTATGTTCATGACATTTTTTTCCCAATGACTAAATTCAGTGATGAGGTTACTTGATAGTGATGACTTGACTACTCATGATAGTACTATGTCATGATACCTGACATCTTGTATATATTGACCCTATGCATTTTGGGATTTTTGTTTAGAACAGTGTGCTTATGTACAAACAGTCACTATGGTAGAGTTGATACTGTCTCCAGACATGATTATAGCCTGGGAATTACTTTATTCTTATAATTTGGGTTGTTTTCCATTTTGAAATTCTGATTATGTCTTTCTTATTTATTCAAAGGAATCCTCATATTTTTTCTCTTCTTTATCACCATCATCACCCTTATTTGTCCAAATCATCCTTATTTTTCTTGCCCAGTGTTGACATGGATATAGTAGTTAAATTGGATATGGTCTTTCTGCCTTTTTCTCCTCTTTCCAAATGTTTTGTTTCTTTGTAATTTTCTATAACGCTTAATTTTTCATAATGTGTAATTATTATAGCATTCCTGGTGATGTTAGACCATTTAATTAATCTCTCTGGGTGTTTCTAGCTATTACATATTTTAATAGGCAGTTTGGAAACTATTACTCTGGATCAATATATCTTATTCTTGATTTCTTCCCCTTTGCTTTAAAATTATATTTTTTATCTTGAACAATCTACATTGTCATTCTTAGAATAGACTTTAAATCCTCAATTGTATTTATTATTATTGCAATTGTACCCAGGAAATTTTTCTCTAAGATCCAAATGATATTTTTGTATTTAGGGCTCAAGAAGCAAAATTAAACAACTGTTCTAGCAAAAAGGCTAATAATCCTCTTATATTTTAATGGGCAAATCCCATCTTAATTAATGGACCATAAAAAAAGTAGAATATCAGATTAAATTCACGTGCTATACTTTCACAACCCTTATTTTTTAATGCAGGCCTGTCACATGATGGGGTCACTTTCATTTGAATATTCTAGCTTTTGTTCTGTAGACCTCATCTCAATTAGAATGGTTAGATATTTCCTTATGAACTTAATACCTACCCTATAACTCAGAAGTTCTTTACCAGGTATTTTCTCAAATAAATGAAACCATTTATCCACAGAAGATTGAGAAATGTTTGCCACATTTATTTATGCCAATGCCAAACTAGAAACAAAGAAATATCCATCATTTATCCTGATTTAAAATTGTAGTGATATATTCATTCAATAAGTTGTTTCTCAGCTGTAAAAATGAGTATACTACTGATGTATAAAACAACATAGATGTCAAAACCCTGTGTTGAGCTAAAGTAGGAAGATATGGAAGAATGCTATATGACTTACATGAAGATAAAAGGCAAAACAAACCTACAATAGACATTGATTATGAAAGTATACACTTAAAAGGAATAGGAATTGATTGTAGAGGGGCATAAGGAAAATTTATGGATTCATAGAAATGTTTTGTGTTTTAATTAGAGTGTGGGCTACATAGTTATACTATCAAATAATAATATAGCAAAACTTATTTAATTGTAGCTTTACAATATGTGCATTTTACCATATTTAAAATGCATTCAGTGGGACCATAAAAGGTATTTAAAAATAAGAACAGATATTTTTATTATCATAAACAAAAATTACTTAACATATATATTTGATAAGATACTAGCATATCAAATTCAGTATCTTATAAAAGGGTTCATAAACACAAGTTGTATTTATTCCAGGAATGTGAGGTTATAATAAACATTTGAAAACCAAATAAATGTAACTGACAGAAACAACAGAAAAAGGGTGGAAATACCATTTCATAATTGTAATGGATATATTAAAGTATTTGGCAAACTGCAATATCAATACATGATAAATTAAGAATATCAGGGATTATTCTCAAACTGATAAATAGCCCTTAAGAAAAAATACAAAGCTAACAATAAATTTAGTAGTGAAAAATTATTGGTCCTCCACTGGATTAAGGAAAAGGCAGTAATGTCTAATTCCATCCCTTCTACTCAACATTGTGCTATTCTAGACATTGGATAAGATAAGAAAAAATAAAGCACATAAAATCAAGAAAGAAAAAGTAAAATACTCATTCATTAAATTATTATATATCAAAATGGACAATGATTTGTATATAGTTCTATAAATTTTAACACAGAAGTCAGGACTGAGAGTCCTGCTTACACTGAATGATTCAAATTAACCATTACTTCTCAGCCCATGGTCCAGACCTAAGAGCTGGATTCTCAGTGTGCAACATACCATTTCAATAAATAGGAACTGAGATTATAACTGCTATTACTGTCAGTAACACTGAAGGGTAATTATCATAGTGGTTATCATAATTAACCACTAAGGTTAAGTATTAAGGGCAAGATTAACACTTAAAACCTTAGAAAACTATCTTACTTGATCTGCATACAAGAGATGATTGCTCAAATACTTCAGCTAATTATTTATTATGGAATATACTGGTTATGTGAAACATTTGTTTGATCAACAGGGCTGTATGGAAACTTCTATTTTCCATTTAGTTAAAATAATACCTGCCGATAATAAATGACTTCATGTATTTTATGCTTAAACTATGTGACAGACACCTATCTAGAAAAATATCTTTGACTTATGAACTATCAAATGACTCTGGGATTGCAGGTTCTGTATACAAACTGGAGGCTACCCCATCCGACTAAATCCTTCTTATTCTAATTTTACAGTGAAGAGATACAGTTTTGGATTTGATCCTGCCCTGAATTTTTAATGATCCACACCTTAATATTCTCTTTGTTTTATGTACATACTGACTACATTCATCCCTTCAATGGCAACATAAGCATTATGTTGGAATTATAAGCATTATGGAGTGGAAACTGCTATATCTAAGATTTCCCTAACACAGGGTTGAGGTATCATGTGATATATCATTTAGCAGAACTGGATATCAGACTGAATGAGAGATTTTAGCTATGGCTATGGGACATGACTAGGAGTTTGAAGACAAAAGTCTACCAACCTAAGCAAAAAGAAAGAAATCTTGACCAAAACCCTATTTTTCCACCTGGAAATTATTTAGAAAACAGTTTGTCCCTCCTCTGATTTATCAGAAAGTGAGACCCAAGGTTTGAAGCTACATGACTATATCACATAATGAAAACTTTGCTTCCAATTCTATTTTGCCAACCAAAATTTATGAACGGAGAAGAGAGTAAACTGTCTGCCCAGCGTGCTATATGTAACAGATCTGATACTACTGATTGCAACTATGTAGCTCGCAGACCAATGGCCTCAGTACCTGATTCGCCACTTCAACTTTATCAGGATAGCTTGTCAGACATGCTTATCTGGTGTCTGTTTCCATGGAGTTTCTAGTACCTTTCTGGGCTAGTACTAAATGGTCTCTGTACCAGTTGCATAAGCATCACCTGAGAACTTGTTGCATATTCAATTTATTGGGTTATATTCAGACATAATGAATCAGAAATTCCAAGTGTGGGGCCCAGTGATCTGTTTTATTTAACAACTTCTCCAGATGACTAAAATTAGAGAACCAATGCATTAGGAGATCAATTAACTTAATCTTTCTTGCTAAAAGACTTCTCAGAACTTAAATGCTAATGTACACTGAGAATTTCTGTAATGTGATGTATAGTTTCCCAAACACATTTAATCACAAAACTTTTTATAAAAGCATAGTTTCAGGCTTATGTTGCATGAAGTAATCTTAATAAGATAGAGTATTAGAGCATGCTATTTCAGCTGGGATAAAGTTCAAAATTATGTCCAATGATAGTTCCTTTCTTTTGGTCAAACAAAAGGCATATAACTAAAAAGCACATGAAGGAAACTGGTTGTTTCTCTCAAAAATAAATATATTTTCATTGATAGATGAATTAATTCTTTGAAATCTAGTTTTGAAAAAAAAAAAAAAGGTATCTTTTGTAAACTCAGGCCATTTGCAGCAACTAGATGAAACTAGAAGGAATTAGGCTCAGTGAAATAAGCCAGAAGGAAAAAGAAAAATATCGATGGTTTCGCTTATAGCAGGAATATAGGGGAACCAAGTAAGACATCAGTGTAAAAAAATAATAACGGTACAAAACACAACAAAGCTAAAACGGATAATTATAAATCAGACACATACTGCAGGGAAGGGGGAGGGAGAGGGATCAGAGGGAGGGAGGGAGGAGCACATGGAACTGTGGTGATGGTGCACGGGTGCCTTGGTGAAGCAAACTATGGGGACTACTCCTGAGGGGATGGGGGAAGCAAATACTGTTTAAAAATGAAAAATGATATAAAAAAAATAAAAAAAGAACAAAGTATCCTTTGTTAAATAATTTTAAATCCCTAAAATGTGTCAACCTATGCTCTTTTATTATTTTCCTCATTTTGTAATTTGGCAGCTATGATTATAATCAAGGCAAATTAGAATTTTAATTAAAGTAAGGATAGAATAGTTTAGTGAATTCCTTAGTTAATCCAAAGCTTACTTTTAACTGTTAGATTCAAATAAGCACTTAGCTGCATTGTATTCATGTTTAAGTTGTTGAGAATGTAAAGAAAATGAAATGTAGATTTACTGCTAATATGTTCCCACAGTTTCAATGCCTATGAGACCCAATCTGTTGGAGTTTGTCAGTATTCCAGGTTTTAAATAAGATGTCTGCATATTTGCTCTAAATGGTATTCCAGGAAGTTCTTAAATGATTTTAACTGCTCTATCACATAAAAGTCACAATTTGAGCTGAGAACTGACTGAATTTCTATTAAAAATCAATTCTAAAATGAGTATCTTTGTGCAATCACTGAGATTATTTTTCCATGTTTCACAAACTTTGAAAATTTACAATTGTTTCCATGAAAAACTGCTTTACCAGTCAAACAATTAGAAATAATAAAAATGGCAATTCAAATCATCTACTTGGGAGAAAAACATGAAGTCAATGAAATGAACTCATTGACCATTTTGTATTTCAAGTAGATAAGTGGGCAGTTCATCATCATCATCATCAACGTCATCACCACCACCACCACAACTTAGTTATTAATTGCTTATATTATGACAAAAATCAATTTCAGCAGGTTAAATAATACTTTAGAGTAAGTCCCCTTTCTTGGAATTTATTTGTTGATATGCATTGTTAAACAATGCATTTAATAGCAAAAGAGTAGAAAAATCCTAAATGATCATCAGTGGAAACTTGGTAAAATAAAAATCAGCAGATGTTTAGAATAAAATTCCCTTTGGAAACAGATCATAATGCATGCGTTTTATTAAATTAAATTAAATCTTGGTTAGAAATTTTAATCAAAGCCACAAGCTTCAAACCTTAATTTTGTGAAAAAGTGCTTAAAGAAATGGAAAATTAGACCGGGCGTGCAGGGGAGCGCGTCCCCCGCACCGGCATTTTGCAGCAGGGACCGTTCTTGCTAGAGACTGTGTGAACCCAGCAGAAGGCTCACCAAGGAGACAGAGGTAAGCTGGGAGGCTTGCCCATGCTGGGCGCCTTCTAGCCTGCAGTTCCAGCCCAGAGGGGAGCAGCACCCACCACTGGGGCAGACCGGGCATGCAGGGGAGCGCGTTCCTGCATCGCCATTTTGCAGCAGGGACCTTTCTTTGCTGGAGACTTGTGAACCCAGCAGAAGTTCCCCAGAGGAGCCAACGGTGAGCTGGGAAGGTCGCCCAAGATGCCGGCCAGTATCAGCAACACAGTGTCACAAGGAATACGGCAAATTAGAAAACAGGCAGTAGGGAGTAGAAAAAACACATGCAACCCAGCAACTCCTCAGCAAAAAAGCACACCACAAAAAGAAAACCATCTACCAGATTGCAACGACAGTAACTTGGAAGAACTTCTGAGCCTTCCAGAAAGAGAATTTAAAATTGCTGTGATTAAAAAACTGACAGAAGTCATAAAGAAAAACAATGATAAGGGGAAAATAATTAATGACCAGAAGAATGAAATTGAGTCCCTAAAGAGGGAAGTAAAAGAAATGCAAGAGATCAAAGAATTAATGGAGACGCTAAAGAACTCTGGGAAAAGCAATGAAAGCAGAATAGATAAATGGAAGAATGAATAAGTACTCTTGAAGACACAGAAATAAAAATAACTAAAACAGAAAAGGAAGGAGAAGTACGAAGGAAAAAGACCGAAGAAAGACTTCGGGAACTATCTGACTCCATGAGGAAAAGAAATATAAGAGTTACAGGAATCCCAGAAGGAGAGGAGAGAGATGTAGGAACAGATAAAATATTCATGGATATAATTGAAGAGAACTTCCCAAACGCGAAGAAGGAGCTGAAAATTGATATACAAGAAGCAAGAAGAACACCAAACTTCCATGACAAAAGGAAAAATACAGCAAGACACATAATAGTAAAGCTCCCAAGAATCCAAGACAAGGAAAAAATAATGAAACTAACAAGAGGGAAGAAACAGATAACATTCAAAGGGAAACCAATCAGACTGACATCAGAAGAAACACTACAGGCAAGGAGAGAGTGGAGGGACATAGTCAACAGACTCCAAGAAAACAGATGCCAACCAAGAATACTCTATCCCGCAAAGCTCTCCTTCATCTTTGAAGAAAGAATAAGGACCTTCCCAGACAAACAGAAACTCTGGAATTTTACTACGACTAAACCCCCACTCCAAAAAATACTACAAGGAGTCCTAAAGCCAGAACCTCAGAGGGACGAATAACAACAAAAGAAGGCCAAAGAAAGTTATTAAAAGAATAAATAAAATCAAAGGAAAGACAAACACAATGGCAAATACAGATGCTACCATATCAATACTAACTCTAAATGTAAATGGACTAAACTCTTCAATAAAAAGACACAGAGTTGTAGGCTGGATTAAGAAACAAAACGCAACCTTTTGCTGTCTCCAGGAAACACATTTAGCTGCAAAAGATAAAAATAGACTCAAAGTTAAAGGATGGAAAACAATTCTACAAGCAAATGGACCAAAAAAGAAGGCAGGAACAGCTATACTCATATCAGATAAAACAGATTTCAAACTTAAAAAGATAAAAAGAGACCCCAGTGGTCATTACATTATGATCAAGGGGACAATACTTCAAGAAGAAATAACACTCATTAACATATATTCACCAAACGAAGGAGCACCAAAATATATCAGACAACTATTGGCATCTCTGAAAACAGACATCAGAGAAAACACATACGTAGTGGGAGACTTCAACACACCACTATCAACAATGGATAGATCAACAAGACAAAAAATAAGTAAAGACACTAAAGCTCTAAATAAGGATCTAGAGTGCTTAGGCTTAACAGACATATATAGAACACTAAACCCAAAAAAATCTGAGTATACATTTTTCTCAAGCGCACACAGATCATTCTCTAGGATTGATCATATACTGGGGCACAAGACAAACATCAACAGATACACCAAGATTGAAATCATACCAACCATCTTTTCTGACCATGAAGGCATCAAACTAGAAATAAACCATAAAAAGAAGGCAAGGTACTCTCCTACCTCGTGGAGATTGAAACCCACACTACTGGAAGTCCACTGGACTAACGAGGAGATAAAAAAAGAAATTAAAAAATTCTTTGAACTGAATGACAAGGAGGACACCAATTTCCTAAATGTGTGGGATGCAGCAAAAGCAGTAATAAGAGGAAAATATATAGCAATAGATGCTCACATCAAGAAACAAGAAAGAACTCAAAGAAACAACCTAATCTCGAAGCTCAAAGATCTAGAAAAACAACAACAAAAAAAACCCAAAACCAGTAGAAGAAAAGAAATAATAAAAACCAAAGCAGAAATAAATGAAATCCAAACTAAAAAAACAATCCAAAAGATCAATGAAACCAAGAGCTGGTTCTTCGAAAAAATAAATAAAATAGATAAACCCCTAGCCAGGCTCACAAGGGCAAAAAGGGAGAAAGCACAAATAAATAGGATAATAAATGAAAGAGGAGAAATCACAACGGACACAGCAGAAATCAAAAGAATAATTAATAACTACTATGAACAGTTATATGGAAACAAGTTCAACAATCTAGAGGAGATGGACAAATTCCTACAACTCTACAATCACCCAAAGCTAGATAAAGAAGAAATAGAACACCTAAACAGACCAATTACAATTAGCAAAATTGAAATGGTAATCAAAAACCTCCCCAAAAACAAAAGCCCAGGACCTGATGGATTTACAAATGAATTCTACCAAACATTCAGAGACGAATTGGTGCCTATCCTTCACAAACTCTTCCAAAAAATTGAGAAGGAAGGTATAATACCTAACATGTTCTATGAAGCCAACATTACACTAATACCAAAACCGAACAAGGACAACACAAAAAAGAAAACTATAGGCCAATCTCCCTAATGAACACTGATGCAAAAATCCTCAATAAAATTTTAGCTATCAGAATCCAACAGTGTATCCATAAGGTAATTCACCACGACCAAGTAGGATTCATTCCAGGGACACAAGGATGGTTCAACATACGAAAATCAGTCAACGTTATCCAACACATCAACAAAAAGAAATATAAAAGCCATATGATAATATCAATAGATGCCGAGAAAGCTTTCGACAAAGTGCAACACCCATTCATGATAAAAGCCCTTGAAATTCTTGGGATACAAGGAACATACCTCAACATCATAAAGACCATATACGACAAGCCAACAGCCAGTATCATTCTCAATGGTGAAAAGCTGAAAGCATTTCCATTAAGATCTGGAACAAGACAAGGATGTCCACTCTCACCACTGCTTTTCAATATAATACTGGAAGTCCTAGCCAGAGCAATAAGACAAGAGAAAGACATACAAGGAATCCAAATAGGAAAAGAAGAAGTCAAACTATCACTGTTTGCAGATGATATGATAATATACATAGAGAACCCCAAAAACTCCATAGAAAAACTAATTGAACTCATCAATCAGTTCAGCAAAGTGGCAGGATACAAAATCAACATGCAAAAGTCAGAAGCCTTCCTATACACTAACAATAAATCTGAAGAAGAAGAAATGAAAAAAACCATCCCCTTTATTATCGAAACCAAAAAAATCAAATACTTAGGAATAAATCTAACAAAAGAGGTAAAGGACCTTTACAAAGAAAACTATAAAACACTGTTAAAAGAAATAGAAGAAGATACAAAGAAATGGAAAGACATCCCCTGCTCATGGATTGGAAGAATAAACATTATTAAAATGGCCATCCTACCAAAAGCAATATACCGATTCAATGCTATTCCAATAAAAATTTCAATGTTATTCTTCAAAGAAATAGAACAATTATTGATGAAATTCATATGGAATCACCAAAAACCCCGAATAGCCAAAGCTCTCCTGAAAAAAAAAAGAAGGGAATGGAGGCATCACACTCCCAGATTTCAGGCTATACTACAAAGCCATAATCATCAAAACTGCATGGTATTGGAACAAGAACAGATACACAGACCAATGGAATCAAATAGAAAATCCAGAAATAAACGCACAGATTTATGGTCAACTAATATTTGACAAAGGAGCAAAGAATATGCATTGGAGCAAAGAAAGTCTGTTCAATAAATGGTGCTGGGAAAACTGGGTCGCTACATGCAAAAAAATGAAGCTTGACTACTACCTCACACCATACACAAAAACCAACTCAAAATGGATTAAAGAACTAGACATAAAACCTGAAACCATAAAATACATAGAAGGAAATATAGGCGAAACACTACGTGATTTGCACATCAAAGACATCTTTACAGACACATCACCCAAAGCAGTGATAGTGAAGGCAAAGATAAACAGCTGGGAGTACATCAAATTAAAGAGCTTCTGCACAGCAAAAGAGACAATAACAAAAACAAAGAGAAACCCCACCAACTGGGAGAACATTTTTGCACACAACACTAATGATAAAGGATTGATCACAAAAATCTGCAAAGAGCTGATGAGACTCAACAACAGCAAAGAAAATAATCCAGTCAAAAAATGGGCAGAAGAGCTAAAAAGAAACTTCTCTGAAGAGGAAATGCAAATGGCCAACAGGCATATGAAAAAATGTTCAACATCACTTGTCATCAGGGAAATGCAAATCAAAACTACCATGAGATACCATCTTACACCAGTGAGAATGGCACATATTAAAAAAACTAGCAACAACAAATGTTGGCGAGGGTGTGGAGAAAAAGGAACTTTTCTGCACTGTTGGTGGGAGAAACTGGTCCAACCACTATGGAGAGCTGTGTGGAGATTTCTGGACCTACTAAACATAGAGCTTCCATATGATCCAGCAATTCCACTCCTAGGTATTTACCCAAAGGACACAGAAACATCCATTCCAAAGAGCACCTGCACCCCTATGTTTATAGCAGCACTATTTACAATAGCTAAGCTTTGGAAACAGCCCAAATGCCCAAAAATAGATGACTGGATCAAGAAGATGTGGTACATATATACCATGGAATATTACTCAGCATTCAAAAAAGATAACCACATGCAATTTGCAGGAACATGGATGGCGCTGGAAGGGATCATGCTCAGCGACATAAGCCAGAAAGAAAAAGAAAAATACCGGATGTTCTCACTCATAGCAGGAATCTAGAAAACTTAAATAAGGGACCAGGAAAACGAATAACTACAAGAAAGTGAAAATCAAAATCAACAAAAATCTATGAACCAGAGACACTTTTTGGGGGGTGGTGTAGGAAGGGGAGGGATTGGGTCAAAATGGGGGGGTTGCAATTGTATGGGGAATATAAAAATAAAATTTATTATAAAAAAAAAAGAAATGGAAAATTGTTGACACAAAGGTTTCAGGGGTGTTTCACAGATATTTTCTTTGAAGACACAGACATGTACCTATTAAACCAAAAGGATTTTTAAAAGCCATTGATTCCAGGGTTTAGAGACTATGTGAGTCTAGCAGGGCATAATAGAGTGGGAAGAGCACTTTACTGAAAAATACTCAGCTTCTGGTCTCAATGTTGCCATGATTTTGGACAAGTACCTGAAATTTCTCTCAGTGACATATTCCTTATTGATAAAAAACATTCAGCTGGATGAGACACTGTCTCAAAAGACATTTCTATCAATAATTGTATAATATCTTCTACCACTGACACCTAAATTGTTTTCATTAATACCTGTAGGGGTTGTGCCTGTAACTGAAAATGGAACAAATTTCAAAATATTTCCTTCAGAATCAAATAATATACAGCAATATGTTCTATCTCCAGCTCTCTGAGTGATGGGGAAGCTCCATGTTTCCTAGGGAAAGCCTATTACACACTGAAGGTGGACATTCCCTGAGGAGAGACCCTGTCCCACTCTTAGGTAGTCTTAATATCAAACCTACATTGTGAACAGATTAACAGGAAGGCTAAAAGACAGAGAAAAACAGAAAATGTAGGTAGGATAGTGTTGGTCTTAAAAAATCTTTAGGCTTTATAGTACCAGGATTTCTTTTGAAAAATGTGTTTATAACATTTGAGTCAAGTTTAGTGGGTAACTGAGAAATATTAGATAAGTCACTATTAAACCAATGGATATAACAATAATATTATAAATAAAAACAGGATTTCTAAATCAGAATTTATTAGCAGCATAATAAAAAATAAACTAGCAGGACCAGCAGGATACCCAGTTAAATTTGAATTTCAGATTAACCAGGAATATACCCAACATATTGCATGGATCATACTTTTACTAAAACAATATTTCTTGTTTATCTGAAATTCAGTTAACTAAGTATTTTGCATTTTATCTGGCTGATCCAATACCGGCCCCTAAAGAGATACATCTTATATCACACACCTGTACAGCACTCATACCTCATACCTGAACTGGGTCTACAGCTTGTGAAAAATTAAATAAATATGGTATGAGTGATATATTTCTAGTCCCAAGCCTAAGCCTTGAGATCTGACAGCTTCTGCTTTTGTGGTCTGTGGATACTAAGCTGTCATTTAAGAAATCCAGCTACTCTACTGAGAAGATATGAAAGCTAATTCAGCTGACAACAAGAACTGATGTCCCAGGTATATGACCCCAGTTGAATCACTCCAATCAGTCCCAAACATTTGAGTCAGTCTAATGGCCTGACCAGATATGTGAGTGAAGAGGGCCTCTTGAGTGTTATGGCCCCATCATATAGAAGAGACACATCATGCCTGCAGTGCCCGGTCTGATTCCTGACCCATAATTCATGAGAAATAGTAAAGAGATTACTGTTGGAAGTGCTAAATTATGGAGTAGCAATTATACAGCAATAGATGGCCAAAGTGTACTGACTGTAGTCTTGATTCCCTTTCCTCCAGAAAGTCATCTGACCAATACATGTCCTTTGAAATTAAGAGAAGTATATTCACATACCTCACTGGCATATCAAGGTGAGGTATGTTAACAAGGTTAACAAATACCCTTGCTTAATGTATTTGACAATATAAAAAGCTGCACAAATGTTAAATAGAAATATATGAAGGTTTTGTAAATCCAAGGTAAATATTTAAAGTGCAAATTCAACATCAAAGTTTAATCATCAGGAGAAAATACTCAGAGGGATATTTTTTTTCCTTTAAAAAAAAAAAACCTCTCTAATGCTTCTTTCTTTAACATAAGCTTCCCAGAGTTTAAATGTCAATGGGATTTTGCCATTGATTCTATTATTTTAACTTTGCTACAAATAATTTCTAATAGAAGATTTTAAGTTTTGTTTCAAACTGATGTATGAAAACTACTGAAGCAAAAAGTCATAAAGCTTTTTCAAATCAGGAAGAGGAAAATAATTCTCTAGAGATAGTACAGAAAACACATATTTGAACATTGCAATCCTGACTAAAAGTTGTATACATCAGCCTAATAACTGATTTTTGTTTAAATAAATACCACACTTATGCTATAACACCCCAAAGCCATCCACGATATTAATTATCATTGTGGGTGGCTCCAAGTATCATAAAATTCAAATCAATTAAAAGTGATTTTGAGCCTCCCCATGGCGCAGTGGGTTGAGCACTGCGCTGTGAAGCTGTCCACAGCCTTTGTAGCGCGGGTTCAATTCCCAGCCGGCCAAGAAGAAACCCACATGGCATGGCAGACCTCTCCTGCCTCGCCCACTGCTCCCCTCAGCAGTGTCTTCGGTCCATCTGCCTGTTCTGCTCCCTGCTCTCTCTGGTGAATTCTCTCACCCTCCCATGCCTCTGACCTGTAACCTCAGTTCTTGTATAAATAAACAAATCTTTAAAAAAAAATGATTTCACAACACACTTTTTACTTTTATCATTTAAGAAAAGTTTGAGGATACACACAGGACGGAGTGTGACCAAATATTACTCTTCTGCGTTTTACCTCATGATTGATCATCTACCTGCTTAAACTCCCTCCTGTCATCACATTCCAGTCAGTGGAAAGGAGGAAGAAACAGAAAAGGGGCATGATCCCTCCTTTTAAGGAAACTTCCTAGGACTTTCACAAGAAATTTTTGTGTGATTTCTTTTGGCCAGAACTGAATCACATTGTTATATGGTTGGGAAAAGTAACTTCTCTGAATGACCAGGTTCCCATTCTTCATGGAGATAGCAAATTTTAGGGAAGAGGAGAATGCTTATTCAGGACCTTTAACATTCTCTACTGTATATGTATGTTTGATTTTTAATTGATGGATACTTGTTAATAACTGACTTTGCATATTTTCTAAAATTATTTGCATGTGTGTTTTCAACTTAAATTGTTAAGGAAGGGCCTCCCTGGTGGCGCAAGGGATTAAGCACCACAGTATGGAGCAATCCACAGCCTCTGCAGCACAAGTTCAATCCCCAGGCAGCCAGGGAGAAACCCACATGGGGAGGCAGACCTCTCCTATCTCCCCTGCTGCTCCCCTCAGCAGTGTATTTCAGTCAATCTGCCTGTTCTGTTCCCCACTCTGTCTCTGGTGAGTCCTCTCATTCCCGCACCTCTGGCGGGTACACCAACTCTTGTATGCATAATTAAATAAATCTTAAAAAAATTAAAAAATAAATAAATTGTTAAGGAATTATTGTAAGCCTATTGCAATGAAGGGAATTCAATTAAATGCTGTGACAGATGTAAAGGTGCACAGCTCGTTTTGACACCAAGAAGCATATATCTATTCAGAATTCTATAAAACATAATCATGATGGAAATATCCTAATACATGTTTGATTAATAAAAGAAAAACCAACAAGATGGTGTGCTATTTATTATTAGGCAAGGAAAGATTATAACTTGTGGAAATAGTAAGCAAAATATCCAGGGGGTAAGATTCTACTCCTGTCAAAAAATAATTACAGTGTATATGTGTGTTGATTTCCCTTACAATCATTTATATGCCAGTATTATCCTACTATTACCAGGAGTGACAAACAGAAACCCAAAAACATAAAAATAAAAACTTTATCCTCAATCTCTTCCCTCTTTCCTTCTCCTTGCCTTGTTGAAACCTAGTTCCCCCTCAGAAGACTCATTTCCTATGAACCCATACATTATATCCAAAGTCTTCCAGACACCACTACTCTTTTATACCATTTCTAGCTCAATATTCTTTTTTCCCCATGCAAAAAATCCTTCCTCTTTGATAGACTAATCCCTTAAACTATACCTCTCTCTCTTTAAAATCAATCAATATCTCAATCTCTCCCTAATCCCTAAGAACTTTGATATCTGCCTTACAGACTTTCTCTACATTTCTCTACATTATTTCTCTATAGAGCAACTACATTATTTCAGTTAACTTTAACATCCATGTTCTTGACCCATCTGAAACCTTAGCCTCAAAGTTACCTCTTGGATTCCAATTATTTTAATTTTACCTTTCCATTTTTATCTTAAAGCTTGAAGATTTAGTAATTGAAAGGTCTTCAATTAAGTCTGAACTCAAGCCACAGCTCCAATGCTATCTACATCCTCTGGTTATACTGTCCGTGGAATAAGTCACACTTAATACTCTACCACAGAGTAAGTACAGATTACCTTAGTTAATACCTTGGGGAAGTTCATTAGTAGAATTTCTTATTCTAAATAAATGCCTTAATAATAATATATTATTACTGATGAAATTTAAATGAATGCTTTTGAGGTTTTGAGGTTTGTTGGAATGGTAATATACAATCCACCACCCTGTCCTGAGTGGGTATATAGAAAAAAGATATCCACTAGCACAGTAGTATGTGTCAATGGAGCAAAATCACAGATCTGTACTCTGGTTAGCCTGCAGCACCCCCTCGCCTCAGTGACCAGGGATCAAACCATAGGATCAAACCCTAATATGCCTCCTTGAGAGATGGCATACTCAACTGAAAAGCAATGACAGAAACAAACAAAACAAAGCAAAACAAGATTATCGATTAGGGTTCAAATATCAAGTATTCAAATATTCAAGTCTCAAGTATCTCATGGGTTCAAATACTTATAATTTTGTAAAGGTTGCAAATGTATTTATTTAGTTCCACTCATTCCTCATAATTGATTTTGAACTGTAGACTTTACCATAACATAAATATTACATACAACAAGTAAAATGGACTTCAGAAGGGTTTGACACAAATATTTAATTTTTCTTACAACCGAATTTTTTTATAGCCAGGTAGAATGAGGACATATTCATATGTGACTCAGTCCAGAGTTTTTAATCTCTTTCACTCTCCATCTTGGTGACCCTTGGGTTCTTCCCTCTCCTACTCTGCTATAGAAGATGTGTCTTATTAAAAACTTCAGGATATCATTGTCTGCTGTTTCTATAGCTCCACCCCAAATGTAGAGAAAGTAGTACATGATTGATGGCTGATGAAACTGTGGTCCACTAGTACTATTCCTTTCTCCATTGTCTCAGGAAGGATTTCTTGTTTCATCACTCAGTCCTGGGTCCCTCTGAACATCCTCAGCTGCTTCTTTTGTTAAGCCACATATCAAAATTATAAGTAAAGTTTAATGCTTAGAATTTTGGTAACTCCCAAATCAACTTTGAACTCCAAAGAAACAACCTGCATCCACAAACTAACTACATCCTTATTGAAATACAAAAGCTTAAAACACTTTTTAACTATTTCACTACTACTCATTAGCATGGCAACAAATCAGGCAGTCAAAGACCAGTGAATTACAAACTCTTAAAATCTAGCAAGAAGTAAGAACTAACCTTATCAATCATTTACTTCTTAGAGCAATGCATCCTTAACATTTGTGGGAATAGGTTTTGTGGAAAGGAGACTAGAGCAACTATTAAGACCTTACTTAGACTTTTGGGACCAGGCAGGCAAGGGCTCTAAAAAAATTACAAGAAGAAGGAAAAGAGAAGCACAGATTTCCCCTTCACAGTTTTCCAAAACAGTGCTCAATATACAAGCCAAAAGAAATGATCAAACATGCTTACTGCATCATGTTTTTTTCCATGTAATTCTGCTAAACTGAACACACATTCTGTAGTTCATAATAACCATAAAAGGGGGATATAAAAACCCTAATTATACAGATATACATACATGTATATTATGGGTATGTGTGTTTGTATGTTTGTATGAATCCTACAAGTGTACCTCTGTATCATTTCAAGGAAGGTCATGCTTTATATACTATTAAAATCTCTTGGTTCCATTACCTAAGAGTTCTAATATTTAGTTCATTTTTGCTAAAAACTTTATAAACTGAGAAGCTTTAAAATATACAGATTTCCATATTCTAGCACTAGAACCAAGGAATTAGCATATTTTCTTCATTTTACAGGTTATAGGAATATGAAAAGTTTAAGTAAAATGATGCCAAAATTCCATCATTGGTTCAAATCAAAATGTTTATGTCCTTCTTAATTCTAATTCTTGTATATATGCATATTTTAACATTTTGAAGTAAAGTTAAATGCCATAATTTCCCCATATTTTAACTTAATACTATGCCATTAATATTTTTTCAGTTTCTCTTAACTTTTACTATCCTGACTTTTCTAGACTCACCAGTCCCTGACGAAATATTCATTTCTTTATGCCAATAGTCCACACCTTTTCACCTTGTTTCTCTAAATATATATTGCAGTGTGCTTTTCTTTCTTAATAATACATAATAGGCAGATATAAGATTTTTTATAATGGCATAATAGTCCATTTTTTGAAGTACCATTTTGTTGTTTTTAATCTATTTCTTATGGTTTTTTTTTTCCCCCAGCAACAATAAAGACAGCTACAATAAACTCTTCTGCTCTTATGCTTATTTATCTTATACACTGGTACTTACATTTCCATACATTTCTAAAAGTTAAGAATCTTTGTTTGTAACTTGTTTAGCAGCCAGTGATCAACTAATGATCTAAAGTGATCTCTAATGCTTCCAGGAGTCTCAGAGTCACATGGCTGAACCCATCATGCTTCTAAGGCCGACAAGTTCCTCAACAGAGAACTAGTATCACATCCTGTGCTGGCTGCAGGAGAGATACATCTGCTCTAGAGACTGTAAGGCCAAACTCACTGGTTAAGACCTTGGAGTAGTTTCTATTTTCACAGATTCTTCATTGCACACAATAAAAACTTATCTCCAAATGAAAAATCACTTTCCTGATGGTTTAATAAATTACTGCCTTAAAATTTTTTGTTCCACCTTTTCTTATCTTATCTAGTATCTGATTCAAGGCAGTAGAACATTCTGGAAGCTCTGGCACTTCTGAATCAGCTGACAGATGATTGAAGGTATATAGCCACAACCTGTAAAATGGAATATACAAAGGTTACTGTGGAAGCACTTAGCAAGTCCACATTATAGTTTTGCCAAACTCTAGAAAGTGGTCTGGCAAAAGTCTCAGTAAAAAATGGGCAACAGTGTTTGTCCCACATAAGCTGCAATGCAACAAATGAGCATATTTTAAAACAAACAAAAAAGCACCTGTAAACCTAAAGTTTGTTTTATAAATCTGTTTAGCAATAGGATTTCCTTATATATACATTTTTTTCTCAATGAAATATTGAAACTACCACCACAGAGCTATTTTCTAGTTATTGTCCAATAACTATTTGAATGTTTTGAGTTAAGCTGTAAAAGCAGGCTTATCGCAGCAGTGTATTCTAAAGCATATAAAAAGTGAATTACATAACTTTGGATGACAATATCATCCTTTCTTAAGGCTCTTTTTTAGATAATTAATCATAATTTTATGCTAGTCTATCTACTACTTTCTCCCTTAAAATTTCTATACTGAAACTGGTTCATTTTAAACAATACTATATATCATAATTCCTTGTGTTTTCTCTTTGTGCTATGCGAAAATCTTAGGTAATTTCTGTTTTTTCTTTCTATGTTTCATTATCAACAACTCCATGACAGCTAAAAGGTGTCCAAAAAGAACTACTCTTTTGTGCCTTGTAATAATTCAGATTACTCCCAGGCCTCTTTTCTATAACATTGTTTTTGAGTTTGAAAAAAAAGTCAATACAATAAAAACAAATATTTTTTCCCAAGTGTAAATTAATTACTAGTTATCAGGTCAAAAATGAACTCTCCTCTTCCTTGAGAATATATTAAGAAAAGCAAGGGTACACATTTCCTTTTTCACTCATAGGATTGATCATTTTCCTAGAGTACTGATGTTTTGATATTACAAAACTTAGCTCCATCAATTATTTTGGATTCAAACCTATAATGAAACAGACATCAATCACAGAGCTTGGCACTGCAGAGAACACAGCAACAGCTTACAAATATTATTAACAATGATCAGATGTAGAGTTTCATGTTCATGCGTCTCCCCTATGATAACCTCTTGTTTAGTGTCCACATTATACAGAACCCAAAAGGAAAAAGTCTATGAAAGCAGTTCTAAATTATTTTTGGATAATTTATGAAATATATGCATTTAAGTAACAATGTATTTTAATTTCCAGAAGTGAGGCGATTGTAATTGATGTTTTCCTTTGTAAATGAGTTTCAGTATTTATATGCACTACAATGAATTGTTTTGTTTCCATGTGTGTGTGATTTTATTTTTGTTTTTGCCAAGCACAAATTAGGAACTATAAACAGTCTGCCTATCCATAATGTTTTGCCTTTAAAGTGTGTTTTTCCATCACTGAAACCCTTTAGGCAATTAGGAAGTGAGTTAACATATGTGACAAAAGAAATTAGGAAGCTACGTGCTAAACCTGAACTATATATATGACAGGGACTAAAATAGAATTAACTTCATAACAAAAGTACTTGGAGAGTTATCTGGAAAAATCATCTTTACATAACCCATATGAATCAAACAATAAGAATAAAACAAAGCATGTATATTTCTATACTATTAATTTTTTTGAACTATATCAATTTTGGCAAAAAGGTGTGCTGAGGGCCTTCCCAGTGGTGCAGCGGTTGAGCACTGGGTTGCGAAGCTGCCCACAGCCTCTGCAGCACTGGTTCGATCCCCGGCTGCTCCCCGGCCACCGGAGGAGGGTCCCACATGGCGCGCAGACCCCTCCTGCCGCCCGCTGCTCCCCTCAGCAGTGTACTTCGGTCCTTCTGCCTGCTCTGCTCCCCGCTCTGGCTCTGGTGAATTCTCTCATCCTCCCGTGCTTCTGACTATACCCAGTGTTTGTATAGATAGATAGATAGATAGATAGATAGATAGATAGATAGATAGATAGATAGATAGATAAAAGATTTATCTTTTAAAAAAAAAAAAGGTGTGCTGAAAGTTAAGTCATTACAACCAACCTATTTATATGGAGAGCATAAGGGTCACAATTCAAAGCCAGAAGCCTTAGAGATCAATTTATTTATGACAAGGAAATAAGAATATAAAATGAGGAAAGGGTAATACTAGGAAGTGGTATGGAAACTGGACAGCTACCTGCAAATGAATGAAATTGGACCTCTAGTTTACACTATACACAAAAATTTAAAGCAAAGCAGAATAAGATTTGAATGTATGACCTGAAACATAAAACTACTAAAAGAATAATGAGGAAAACTTCTTGCTATTGGCCTTGGCAATGATTCTTTGGATTTGAGGCAAAAATGAAATAAGAGGGACCACATCAAACTTAAAAGCTCTGTATGAAAAAGGAGCTTTCAACAAAATGAAAAGGCAATCTATAGAATAGAAGAAAATATTTGCAAATCACATACCCGATGGCATATAATTAATATCCAAAATATATGAAGAACTCACATACTCAATAGCACAAAACAACCCAATAAAAATAAGGAAAGGAGTAGAATAAGCTTTTTTTTTTTTTTACAAATAGGATGTACAAATGACCAACAGGTACATGAAAAGGTGCTCAACACAGATAATCATGAAAGTCATACAAAACCAAACCACGATGAGATGTCAGCTCATACCTATTAGAACTGCTAGCATCAAAAAGACAAGAGATAAAAAGCATTGGCAAGGATATGGAGAAAAGGGAACCCAAGTACACTATTGGTGGGAATGTAAATTGGTGCAGCCACTATGGAAAATAGTATGGAGGTTCCCCCCCCCCCAATAAAAATAGAACTACCATATAATTTAGCAATCTCACTTTCTCAAAAAAAAAAATGAAAGCAAAATATCAAAAAGATAGCTGCACTTTCCTGTCCACTGAAGTATAATTCACAATTGCCAAGATAAGGAAACAACCATAAGTATTCATCAACTATGACTAGATAACTCAGATGTAAGTTACACATGAGCATGCACGTGCACACGTGCACACACACACACAGACACAAATACATGGAATATTACTTGGTCTTGAAAAAGAAGGAAACCCTAACATTAGCAACTACATGGAATGCTATGAAGACATTATGCGAAGTGAAATTATCCAGAAAAAGACAATGATTGCATGGAACATATGGCATCAAAAAGATGTCTGAGGATACAGAAGTGAGTTCTTTATCACCCCAATGCCTGCCCATCCTCCAATTCATCCAGTTCTGTGTTCCTAGATACTCTAGGCCCTCTTGCTGCACGTGGGTGAATTATAGTTTATCATGAATATACTGCCTTTGTACACGCCTTACCCCTTCCTAGAATGCCATTTCTCACATTTTTGGAGAAAGTTCCAACTCAATTTTTAAAAACCTATTCATAGTATCATTCATAGTATAATGAAGAATTCTTATTTCTGAAGTCTTCCTGCTATTTTGCACATATTTCCTGTATTTAAATGAAATCATTAAATATTTGCATTTCTACTGTGCGAATGAAATTACATAATATGCATGCATATGAAGATGGGGCTTTGTTCTGACTCTCTGCCAAAGTAACTTATAACACATGGCCAATCTTTATTAATGTCTATTTTTCCAATCCCTAACACTGTACATAGAATTAGATAAAATCTTCTTCAATGATTTATACAGGCAACTTATGTAAGAATCTAAGACAAACATCCCAATTTCCTACTGAAAAAATCCTACTAAAATATTACTGACCCATATAAATATAAAAATCATATGCAATTCCCAAGTGTTTAATTGTAATATTTAAATAATTCATACACTTTCAGATACACATTTTAAAACACATGTTTTATAACATACATTACTCCATAATTCTTTATCCAAACTTTGAAGATCTGAGAATGAAGGATTTTATAACTCACTTAATATGAATATTTGTTAACTTATTTCCATAAACATTAATTATGGCATTAGGGAGTGTCTTCCTAGTCCCTGCTGCAGAAAGTCTAAATTCCAAAATACTACTTGTCTCAAAATATTGACAGGATTAAAAACTTATTAATTTTTAAAATTTCAAATTTCTCACATTCAAAAATCAATTTCATTTCAGCTTTCATATGCATCTTTATTTTTGTATTAGTACTCAACAGGACCATTCCCGAATCACCTAATACATTTTTTAAAGAGCTTAACATGCTCATTATATCTAAGTTGTTGAAGATTCGGAAACTTTAAGTTTACACTTAATGATCTCACTGGATATTTGACTCCAAGCACCTAACTACATCATCATCATCATCATCATCATTCCTTTTTATTTATTTCATTTGTCTATTGCTACAGGGTATACTCAAAATATGTATCAACTAGTATTGTATGCTCCCTAAGGATAGAATATGGAAGCATATGTATGGCTTCTCATGTTATAAGCATGTTAAAACAAATATGTGAAGTCTATTTTATTGTCTTAAAAGACTGCCATTGCCATGAATTCAGACATATGAAGTTAATGACTGAGGGTTGCAGGAGAAACAGTATGCTCATTAAGTAGGAAATGTATCCTTTTCTGTAATGATAACAGGAAAAATCGAGTACCAGATTATTTATTTCTGACTCCTAATAATGAGAATTGGCTTTTATCTCAAACTTACATAAGTCTGGTAACAAATCATAGAATGCTTACATAAGCCAAGTTGTGTTTGGGGAAGACAAGTCAGGGATAAGTGGAAATTGGTGTTGACAAGTTACATGACCTCTACTTTATTCAGTAATTTAAGGGTTGTAGTGTCTTACAAAAATGCAGGCTGATGGTTAATGATTGCTGGCTGGTTTTTACCAATCCTGTATTTTCTGGGTTTCCCTCAAGAAAAAAAATAGTTTGTTGAAAATTTGACAAATCTTTGACTCAATGATGTGTTCCTAAAACAGGAAAACAAACCTACTGGCAAATCTTTTGGCTACATTTTAAAGCAAACTGCTGATTCTAGTATTCAGAGATTACTGATTATCTTTAAAAGACCCTCTTTTGTTATAATAAACTTCTAATATTGTTCCAATAAGCTTCTATTTCTCAAAAGAAGAAAATCACAAAATCTTGCAATGTCTTTCACCGACAGGGTGTAAATTAAGTCTTTGAGTCTGAATACATCCTTGGGAGCATGTACAAACTATAAAAAAGGAAGGATATAATGCAATTTATACTATCTTACTTTAGATACCCTTCTTTGGAACAGAAAAGATTTACTCAGAAATAGCAAATAGTGCTACGATTACTCACATACCGATAGAATAGCAGCTCTTATTCTCTCTGAAAGCCTGTCCTTTATAAGAAGGTGATGGCAATATTGTGTGTATGTGTGTGTGTGTGGTTTTGAATTTTCAAATGTGACAACACACAAGGAGGAATTAATTCAAAACACAGCTATGCCTTTAACACTTTATTTAAAGATTTATTTATATATACATATAAGAACTGGGGTACAGGCCAGAGGTGTAGAAGGTGAGAGGATTCACCAGAGACAGAGTGGGGAACAGAACAGGCAGAATGACTGAAATACACTGCTGAGGGGAGCAGAGAGTAAACCAGTAGAGATCTGCTGCGCCACGTGGGTATCTCCCTGGCCGGGGATCAAACTCATGCTGCAGTGGCTGCAGACAGCTTCATAGGTTGTGTCTTAACCCCTTGTGCCACCAGGGAGGCCCTGTCTTTAACACTTTATATTAGGCAAGATGCCTGGGCATTTTTGGATCTGAATGGGGTATCTCAAGGGTATCTCACAGGCAGCATCACCTACATGGTTTTAAATCCTGCCCTAACAACCAAAAGAAAATATGAGATTGGTTAAGACTTCAGAAAACTATTTAAAATCCCTAGAGACATTCCAAGTGATCATTTAAAGCCTATGGGGGTTAAATGTTTTTTGTTTTGTTTTGTTTTATTTTACTGATAAGGAAAGTGAATCCGCAAATGACTTCTGAAAGCAAGTAACAAACAATTCTTGAACCAAGAGCAAGTCTGTTGAGAACCGACTTTCAGTTCCATTCTCTTTCCTTTGCTTGTGATGACTAATCAAGTCTGGGGATGCTGAGAATTAGGAACAGATTATATTAATAGTTCCACGCAACAAGAGTTAGTTTGGAATACTGACCTTTCACTTTCCTCAATCCTTGAAGGTCTTGCCATGGCAATCATGGTCTGAGCCACTAGCTTACCCATTTAGTTCACCAAAACACAAACTCTATTCAAGACACACAGTGAAATTGGAGAAAAAATACATAAAGAAAGTCATGGATGACAGCATGCAAATGAATAAAACTAGACCACATCTCATATCATACACAAAAGTTAACTCAAAATAAAGACATGTAAGTACTAAAACCATAAAATACATAGAAGAAAACACTCTGAGACCTTGGCTTCAGTGATGTCTTTCAGAATTCAACTACAATGATAAAGAAAACAAAAGTCAAAGTAAAAAAATGGGACTATAGGGACTCCCTGGTGGCCTTGGGGTTAAGTGTCAGCACTATAACAGTGAAAGGCTGAGTTTGATCTCTGGCCAGGGAGATAATGTACATATGGTGCAGCTGCTCCCCTTAGCAGTGTATTTCAGTCAATCCACCTACCTGCTCTCCTCCCCACTATGTCTCTGGTGAACCACCTCACGTCCGGCACATCTGGCCTGTACCCCAGCTCTTCTATGCAAAAATAAATGAAATCTTTAAAAAACGGGACTAAATCTGCACAACAGGAGAAACTATCTTTAAAGGACACCCTACCAAATGGAGAATATACCTGCATCTGATAAGGGAATAATATGCAAGATCTACAAAGTACTCACACAAGTCAATAAAAACTCAATAACTCAATCAAAAAATGGGAAGAAGCGCTAATTGGACACTTCTCCAAAAAAGACTTAGATGGCCAAAGGCCCATGAAAAATGTTCATAATTACATCATCAGAGAAATGCAAATCAAAAAAGCATAATAAATCATAAAATAAAGTAATCCTACTTTCATTTTAAAACATAAGAAAAAAAACCACAAAATAAACTAAGAACAATCAAAAAAGCCATGATTTTAGCCCCACTATTTAATCTTACAGTCTGTGGAAATTTCTCTGAGACCTTTCTTATTTGTATAATATATCTAATAGTGAATTTATATTTTTGGATTATTAAATTTGGTTCCTGTCTTAAAGACAGGTAGCCAATGATAAGTATCAGCTACAACATTCATTTTACCATTACGTTTATGAAGAATAGGTCCATTACAATCCCAGTTCAATCCTTCTAGTTTTACAAGGAGTTAAAAATTAAAATAGGCTTCCCCAGTGGTGCAGTGGGTTGAGCACAGCGCTGTGAAGCTGTCCGCAGCCTCTGCAGTGCGGGTTTGATTTCTGGCCAGCCAGGGAGATACCCACAGGGTGCTGCAGACCTCTCCTGTCTTGCCCGCTACTCCCTTCAGCAGTTCTTTTGGTCCGTCTTCTTGTTCTGCTCCCCGCTCTGTCTCTGGTGAATCCTCTCACCCTCCTGCGCCTGTGGCCTGTACCCCAGCTCTTGTATAAATAAAATAAAAAAAACCCTAAAATAAAGTATTTTCTGTGAATACATCTGCTCATAAGTTTCATAGGCCATTAAACAATTAATTGTAAAATGCAGTATTCAAACATAATTTAACAAAGACTTATTTCTGTTTTTTCATTTTTGTTTTTTATCAGCACATGGCAAGTTTATTACGGAAAAGAGAAGTGCCTGCATAGACACAGACAGGCAAGGACCTATTTCTGATATAGAGTGTGTGCATATGTATCAAATAACTTTTCCTCTGAACTCTAAATTCAGTTAAAATTCAAGTGAAATGATCAAAGATGAGAGAGAGAGACAATGAACAATTATTAACAAGTCTTTCTGGCAGCGCATCCTGGGCCAGATGGCACTGTCAACAGAAGGTGTTTGAGGAGATGTGTTGCTAAGCATTGCCAACAAGTTAGTCACTTATGAATAGCGAAAAGTATAAAAGTCTTCTTTCACAGAATCTGTGATGAAGATGCCAGTACAATTCATACAAAGATAGGGGAAATCTCTATTTGTAAGCATATGTGTCCTACTCTTTTCAAGAGTGAGTTTTGTTATTAAATTGTTTTATACCTTCTTTATGATATTGGCTATTTAGAATTCCCTGGAATCTTTCACCACAATGAACTTAAAGAGATGAAGATAGTTTGCTGTTGCTATTCACTGTTAATAGTGTTCAAATTTAGAAGAAACTGAAAAATTCGTGTCAAAGAAATGAAAAGGGATGACAGATCATAAGCTTTTGGAGTATGGTTTTAAAAAATTAGCTACCTTTGACATTTCCAGAAAAAAATGAACGATTAGGAAACCATTCAGTTGGGTAGAGTTTGGGTTTTTATTATTACTGAAACCAAACATGTAAAATGAAATACATTAGTGGTTATAAAAATAATGTTGAAAGTATGGATTGAGAATTGAGGAAAAGTAAAATATGCCATTCATCTCAATCTATGGTTCATTTCTAGGATCAAACTAATACGCCTGACATATTCTTTGCAGAACATCAAATCAATTACTAAATTAAATTGTTCTTTACAGTGATGAATAGTAATGGTCAGGCATTTACTAATTTCAAATGGTTTCATTATGAAAGTGGTTAGTATAAAAAGATCAAAAGATTATTAGAAAAAAAGTTATTCAACAATTTTTAGATGGGCATAAGACACTTAGGGATTTGGTGACAGGACCTATTTTTTTGGAATTTTCAACCAATTTTACAAACTTTCTTCTTTAATTTTTTTTAGATTTATTTATTTATGCATAAATAAATAAAGAACTGGGGAACAGGCCAGAGGTGTGGGTGGTGAGAGGATTCACCAGATACAGAGCGGCAAATAGAACAGGCAGAGAGACTGAAGTACACTGCTGAGGGGAGCAGCAGGCAAGTCAGGAGAGGTCTGCTGTGCCATGTCGGTATCTCCCTGGCTGGCTGGGGATCAAACTCACGCTGCAGAGGCTGCAGACACCTTCAAAGTACTGTGCTTAACCCCTTGCATCACCAGGAAGGCCCTACAAACTTTCTTCTTAAAACTTATAGGACTAAGGGCCTCCCCGGTGGTGCAGCAGTTGAGTGCTGGGCTGCGAAGCTGCCTGCAGCCTCTGCAGCACCGGTTCGATCCCTGGCCACGGGCGAGGGCCCCACATGGTGTGCAGATCTCTCCTGCCATGCCCGCTTCTCCCCTCAGCAGTGTACTTTGTCAGTCTGCCTGTTCTGCTCCCCGCTCTGTATCTGGTGAATTCTCTCACCCTCCCGCAGTTCTGACTGTACCCAGAGCTTGTATAAATAAATAAATAAATGTTTAAAAAAAAAAAAACATATAGGACTAAGAATTTTTAATATCCAAAGAAATAATCTTTAGTTCCTGAATCTAATACATTATCTCCTTATTTTTTAGCCTCCCAATTGAGTAAATCATAATCTTCCTTGGTATGTTCCTTCAATTTACATTACTTTCATTTACCATAGAACCATGAAAGAATTGATAGTGCTATATAGATGGCAGTGCCCATTGCAAAATAAGGTAGGACAACAACACTTTCATTTAATTCCATATATTTTCAGAGATGATTAAAATATAATTTTAGCAGTCTCATGTTTTGTGATATGCAAAATTTCTTACTGGGTTTGTCAGTTGCTACTTATGCATTTTTTGGGGCATTGTTACGGTCTATTAATAGATAAGTAGCAAAGAAAGATTGATTGTTTTTTAATATGATAACAGCATTGCTTGGTTACCTGAATCTCAAAATGACTAAAATTAAGAGTGCCATAAGACTCAATAAAATCAAACAAAAGGCTCATTTCCCATAAATAATGAGATTTTCTAGCAATGATTTCCATCTAATTAACATAGCTCCTCAAATTCCCACTAACCATTACTCATTGTTAACATCTAATTTGGATAACTGTTTTGGCTAGACACTAAGTAAAAAAAATTCCATGAATAACTTGGGGTTTTTCAATGGTGTGTATTTCTTCAGTCAATATGAAATGCAAAAAGCAACTGCAATTTTAAATAACAGCTATTTTCTTCTGTTTCTACTACTTTTAATAGTTAATGAGTTGCTTACTTGATTCTAAATTGAGATGTGGCACTTGAAATCATATTAGCAGTCAAATTGTCTATTTAAAATCTTTTCCTCCATAGCCAGAGATTTTTATTAAAACAAAGAACCATTAATTTATTTCTCTACATTTTTTAAGGATTTTACTTATTTTTGTGTAGAAGAATTGGGGTGTAGGCCAGAGGTGCAGGAGAGGATTCACCAGAGAGAGTGGGGAAGAGAACAGGCAGATCTACTTAAATACACTGCTGGGGGGAACAGTGGGGAAACAGGGGAAGTCTGCTGCCCCATGTGGGTTAGCTCTCAGTCCTTCATGGTGGTAGCGCTGAACCTTAACCCCTAGGCCACCAGGGAGGTCATATTTCTCTGCTTTTATTAATAGGCTGCATCTTAGAAGAATATACTTTTTTTTTCAATTTCCACTCTTCTAAATAGTTTGTATTATGATCACTAATAACCAAACCTAAAGATAATTGCCCATACTATGTATTTTTTCATATGTGGTGGTATATAAATTTTTCACTTCAATTCTATAACTTGAGTTATTATATAGTTCAATGAGGCCCAAATCTCTATCTTCTGAGGTTCAAGCTCAAATTTCAAATGCCTATTGGACATCTCCATTTAAATATATTCCAGGCAACTTAAATTCACATGTTAGAATTTAAATACATTCTACAATTTAGTTCCATTATTGGCATAATTTTGATAGTAAAAGTTCCAACTTTATAGAAAATATAGCGATGAACCTAGCACAACGCGTAGCATGGATAAAGCCGTAGGTCTTATTATGATCATGATTAATAGCAATACTATTATTTCTAGTTGCTTAGTTGATTCTGACCCCTGGTTATTCTATTTTCTCATCTGGTTCAATTCACTTTCCTTGCTCTCTCTCTTTCAAACAAAGCAGTGTCTAACTAAGTCAAGACCTAAATCATATTTTAAACCAATACAATAAAACCAATCTTAAAACAGCATGTTTGATAAAGTAGTTCCTGCTAAAGCATTAATGGCTAGTATATTATTCTGAAAAGAGTGCTTTTATACAATTAGTTTATAACTCAAACCTCATAAAAAGATGCAGTAATCTATAGGCAAAATCCCAGTTTATTTAAAATTTTAGGATCTTTTAACTCGGTAGCTTATGTTTTGTTTTCCTTAATCGTCCCTGCTTATATCATTGCTTGTTTAATATATGAATAAATGCTAGGTCTACTGAATTATTGAAAAAAAAATAGGTCACTATGATAAAAAATAAGGTAAATTGTTTTTAGAGTACACAAAAACAACCCAGTAAGATTAAGTGTATACCAGAAAATGTATAAATAATTGAGAAACATGAATATCACCAAAAAGACATTCATTTTTAGGTTATCTAAAGGCTTAGTATCATTGTTTTTAGAATATTTGTTTTGACCATAGGGAGAGAATATTATACATCATCGTGTTCCTTAACATACAAATTCTATTTTTTAGTGAAATCTTCAAAGCATTTCCTGTTTCCAAACCAGAAAATTAGCAGACTGGTAGATGACTTGTTTCTTTTATTCAGTTCCCAGTTTTACAATGGTTTGCCTCAAATAATCCTTAACTTTACAAGAAAACCTGGAGTTATTACTGTTGGAAATCCTATAGTAACTGCTTGAGCCAGGTCATACCGTTTCATTCCATGGGATCTACTAACAGTCAGGTAATCAGGCAGAGGTCTTTAACAACCCCAGGATGGAAACACTAAGAACTAGGTTTTCAAAGATGGAACTATTGCCTATTGTTACCTCCAGATAAATAGAGGAATCCGGAGGCAGTGCTTAGTAATTTAACACAACTGGCACCCTATAGCTCTCCTTAGAATAGTCATATCCTCTTAGACAAATATCAGCATGATTTCGGAAGTGCTCTCTATAAAGCCCAAACTCCTGTTCCCAATAAGCTCTGTTCAGTAGTTTTCATAAATAGCTCAATTTTCCCTTAATGGTGCTATTTCCTGCATTTAACTCAAGAATATGCTGATTCTTGGCTCTGTTACAGGTAAAGTAAAATTCTCTATTCCTGGAGCTCAAAAACTCCAACATAAAATTACTTTTTAAAAACAGTATGTTCACATTATGCATATGTATTGTCATAAATACAGAGTGACACAGTTTTCTAAACCATTGGCAAAATTCATAGCTCTATATTCATAGTAAATTGTGAATATGTGAGAGGGACCAAAAAAATTTACGGGGATATACTTTAGAAAGAAGTATATAGGGCCTCCCCAGTGGTGCAGCTGGTTAAGCGCAGCACTGTGAAGCTGTCTGCAGCCTCTGCAGTGCAGGTTCGATTCCGGCCCACCAGAGAGAATCCCACATGGCACGGCAGACCTCTCCTGTCGCGCCTGCTGCTCCCCTCAGCAATGTATTTTTGTCGTCTGCCTGTTCTGCTCCCTGCTCTGTCTGTGGTGAATCCTTTCACCCTCCTGCGCCTCTGGCCTATACCCCAGCTCTAGTATAAAAATAAATAAATCTTTAAAAAGAAAAAGAAAATTATATAGTGTGATGTCTCATACATTTTCTTAGGTCAATCATTGGAGACTAGTTATTTTCTTTCTTTTATAAATTCAGACATGAGGATAACATTGAAATTCTGACCAAATCAGTGGTTATTGGAATTTATAGAACTGATTTGGAGTTAACAATTTAAATTTCATAGCTGGCTGAGAATTCAGCTGTGTTGGCTCAGCCAGTGAGTGTAATGGAAGGTTAGACATGTGACACTATGTAACGCCATGCAAGAAGGGGGTCTAGAGAGTTGGGAGTGGGGGGAGAAGAGAAAACAAAAAATTCTATAGACTAGTTTTTCCACAGACAGTAATTGGAAGAGAGGGTTTGGTGGGTTTTTGGTTGTTTTTTTTTTTTTCATTTTAAAGTCTCTTTATTGACACCAAAGGAAAACAATTTTAGCTTTAATTGCAGAATAAATGCCTAAGTAACCAATTTTTGTGGTTTGGACAGCCAGGGGAGTACTGTAACCTCCATGTCCCAGAGGTGTGAAAAGCTGTCTGCTTTACACAGTGAGCCAAATGGTCAATTAAGGTGAATGTGATAAGGCATGAGGCCAAACACAAACACATTTTCTATTGTGGCTATTTTTAACTACATGTAATATCTTTTGACCTATTTCCCCTTGTTTGGCTATCTTCAATATTTTCATTCTTAAGGATAGCACATCTGAATATTATGCAGATATTTTTCTCATTTCCAATTTGGGTAAAAGAAGGTAAGGTTCTGACCCTGGGAAATAAAATGACTACATTATGACAAGTTCAGATATCACTTGTCAAGTTGACTTTTCCTGCTTTACTAGTAGTGTCTACTGATTTGCTGGACTTGCTAATTCTAGTTCCTCTTTGTATGTGTAATGGTTCCCAGGGTATTTCTTCAATATTCACAAGGAAGGAGACCTTTAAAAAAATGTTATTGTCTACTCCTCCTCCTTTAAAATATCACAAATGTGTTCTAGAAATGCTTGATCTTCTGGTTTCTCCAATCCCCAAATGCTTAAAAGAATCCTGACTCTGAGTGTGTGCACATACAAATACACACACAAGCATACACATACATCATGTGCAGGGATCTAGTGAAATGCTTTGAGAGTTAGGGAGGACATAGGGCTCCCTCAAGAGAAAAATAAACTATGTCTGCATAGAAAGCCACCATGGAATTTCATGTTGGAATGCACATGCTCATTTGAGGAGAAGAAACAGGGGTGTTCATGCTTAAGGGCTAAGAGAGTTATAAAGACAGGTAAGAGGAGTTTTCGGTTATTTCAAAGGCAGCAATGAGTACAGAGTTTACACTTTTTTGAGGAATTAATTATGTGGGGACTTAAAATATTTCTTACCCAAGGCAGTCATAAACCTCATTTGAAATTGTCCATGGTTTAATAGGTTCAACTTTGTTAGACCAGTTTGGTACTTCCAAGGCAGTAGGAGACACCCTCAATTCCCGTTCTATAATATTTTATAAAGGCCCATCCTTAGATTTCAGGATCTATCTCAGGGTGAGCTTTCCATAAAATTTCCATTCAATAAAATTCTACAAAATTCTAGTACACTAATGTTGTGAGAAAAATGGGAACAACCTTATGTTGTTTGACATATATATATATATATATATATATATATAGTAGAGCAGTGTGTTTGAGGGTTATTAGCCTCAATCTATCTGTACCCTGCTGTAAGTGTCCATGGAATAAGGAATACCAATATTACTCATATTTGCAGAAATAGTTTTTTTTAAATCTTTCCAAAGTACTTTGTTATTTATTTGATTTAAACTCTGAAAATCTTTGGAACATTTAGGGCAGAAATCAGTACTTCCATTTTGAAGATAAGTAAATTGAAACCCAAGGAATTTATTTAAGTGATAAAAAGTGATACAGAAACAGCAAGGTAATAACCAAACTGAAACTAGAGCTGAGGTCACCAGAAATTAAATTACATTGCTTCCTGAGGCTTCTGTAATCTGCCTTTGATATCTCTAGCAGATCTGGTAGAGGCACAAATCAAGAAAGCCTACCCTGAGGATATATCCTAAAAATCTAAAATTTGATTAAATGTTTAGGTAAAAATATTCAATTGGGGCAGAGACATCAGTAGGCAAATCCAAAATTGAGTCAAGGGAATACCAAGGTCACACAATTAAAGAGATATTTTCAGTTCAAAGAGAACACCACAGAGTTGAGAACAGATGAAGCTTAAAAAGTCAAGATTCAGGTAAATACAGAATAGAGTAGATTGTCAAGCCTAGGTTGACTTTTCTCGTTGGTTCTCAGACTGAGGTGATATGGACTCCAGCAGGGGGGCATTTGACAATATCTGGAAACAGTTTTGGTTATCATCACTGGGAGTGAGAGAGTAGCTATCAGCATCCACTAAGTAGAAGCTAGATACTGTCAAACATCCTATAACAAGGACAGTCCCCCACCACAAAGAACTATCCTGCTCAGATTGTCAGTAGTGTTAAGAATGAGAAAGCCTGGTCTACTTAGGAAAGTCATGTGGCAAATGTCAGATCAGCTTGATTAAAGTGGAGAAAACTTGGAAGTCTGACATTTATTCTACCACTCTGGGACACCCTCTGGTTTGCTTCCTGAGAAGGTAAGTCAGGTTATAGTAGATACGAATGTGAGGAGGCCTTAAAGCAAGCCATTTCTTTTCTCTACCCTGTGTTCACTGTATATGAAAATAAGTTATCTAGATATTGGTTACTCCGGTTCTCCCGGGTGGTGCAGGGGTTAAAGACACAGAGCTATCAAGCTATAGCCAGCCACTGCAGCATGAGTTCGATCCCCTGCTGGCCAGGGAGCAACCCACATGGCGCAGCAGATATCTCCTGTCTCACCCACTGCTCCCCTCAGTGGTTTATTCCAGTCTATCTGTCTGCTCCCCACTCTCTCAGGTGAATCCTCTCAGCTCCCCTGCACCTCTACTCTACACCCCAGTTCTTGTATGCATAAATAAAAAAATAAAATCTTTTTTTAAAAAAGATATTGGTTACTCTTTTCTATTGTATGTGCTTTCAAAAAACTTTTTTTCATTATTTCTTATCAGGAGATGGAGTAATTTGTGACATAATTATTAGTCCTTTAGTAAGGATTTTTTATTTTAAGTCATATTGTGTTAAAATTCAGAAACCATGTACTGTTGTGAGGGAGATGCTAAATAAATATTCATTTTTGTATTTCCTTTGCTGGTTGCTCAGTAAATGCACGCATACTAGAGAATCAAATCAGCACAGGCTGCAAGGAAAGCAATGTATAATTAAGTGGGTATCTACAAAAACCCATAGCCCTGCTGACTGACTCTACTGAAAGCAATTGTGTCCTATGTTTTCTTGCCTAATCCCCATTTAAGAGAGCTTTCTTTCCTGTGCTGAGAATTGATCTTCTAGTTTGTGCACATTTGAAAAGGGAGGTTTGGTATTTTCTCCTTTGTACTGCTAGGATCAGCTAAGCACACGTAAACTGCAAAAAATAGGACAATGGACCAATAAATTAACTTCATTTAATATTTACCAGAAAAATCCAGTCCAGGATTTTTTTTAAGTGTATATTTTTAATTTTATTTATTTATTAAATAAATTATATTTTATATAATTCTTACATCATTTTTCATTTTTGCATAATGTATGTATTGTCATTTTGGCTTTATTCCCCATATAATTCCCACCCCTTTTTTCTGACCCTAATCCCTCTTCTCCTCCCCCCGCCCCCACTGTAGTGTGTCTCTGGTCTATAGTTGCTTGTTGATTTTGATTTTTGCTTTATTGCAATTAGTCTTTTTCCTGGTCTCTTATTTAAGTTTTCTAAATTCCTGCTATGAGTGAGATCGTGTGGTATTTTTCTTTTTCTTTCTGGCTTATTTCACTGAGCATGATCCCTTCCTACTCCATCCATGTTGCTACAAATGGCATGAGTTTATCTTTTTGATTGCTGAGTAATATTCCATTGTGTATATAAACCACATCTTCTTGATCCAGTCATCTATTTTTGGGTATTTGGGTTGTTTCCATAGCTTACCTATTGTAAACAGTGCTGCTATAAACATAGGGGTGCAGGTGCCCTTTTGAATTAATGTTTCTTTGTCCTTTGGGAAAATACCTAGGAGTGGAGTTGCTGGATCATATGGAAGCTCTATCTTTAGTAGGTTAAGAAACAGTCCAGGGTTGTTGAAAGCAATCACTTGCCTCCTAAAATCTAGAGCTGTTACTTTTCAAATTGGTAGTCAAATATGTCAATTAAATTTTCTTACTTAAAATTAATCCAAAATTCAATTCTCAGTTTCACTAGTCATATTTCAAGTGCTAAACTAGTAACTAGTGGTTACTATAACAGGCAGTGAAGACACAGTACATTTCCATTATCACAGGAAGTTCCACTGAATGATATTCCCCTAGTGGGTATATTCAACAGCTGATATTAATGTGAGGACTCTGCTAATGGCTAGAGAGTACTTTCCTGAGTATTCAAAGTGCCTCTGAATGGTCACTCAAAGACTCTATCTTGCAGGTGATAACTGTAGTGGTCTCACTGCATTTTCATTTAATTCATCTAACAATTACTTATTCAATATCTATTATAGATCAAATACAATTCTTCACATTGGGGATAGAAATGAACAACTAATAATACCTTCAAGAAAATTAAATTCTAGTAAAGTACAAGACATACATAAATAATATATGTACATACATACACATAAAATATATGAGAAGGGATGTAATATAGGCTAGAAACTGAAATCTATATAAGAAAGGAAGAGCATTGAATAAGATACTTTTAATTGATAAATTTATTTGTTCAAAATAAAAGTAGCAATAATTTTTTCATTATGTATGCAATTATCTCTGCAAGTATTTTAAGAATGTAAATAAAGTGTTGAACAAATTTGGAAGAATAACAAATTCAAAACATGTTATAAAGTTACGGTAATCAAAACAGTGTAGTGTTGAAAGAATATACAAATAGATTAATAAAACAGAAAGTCAGGAATTGATCCACATAAATATAGGCAACTAATATTTAACAAAAGATCATCCACATACAAAAAATGATTTTTTCTATAGTATTAATGTTAACACTATGCAAGCACTTCAGTGTCGAATTGTGTGACAATACTATAAGTAACTTATTCATTTTCCTGTTGGTGTGTATTTGTTAGCTTTCTAATTTTAGCTATTTTGAATACTCCTATAGCATTTTGATAAATGTTTATGTTGAGCAAGATTGATCTGCCAAGATTCACTCAGGAAAATGCGCCTCTCTCTCAGTGCTGATGCTCTGCATTACGAAGTAAAAATCTGGAACACTCTTACATTATATTGACTTCCTTATATTATAATGGACCCATGGGTGTAAACTATTTATTAATGCATAGTTTAAAACTATAACACTTGGACTTTCATATCATGGAAACTATAATCAAAAATACCTATATTGTTACTGGACAGGAGTGACCAAGGATCAGAAAATATCAGTTCACCATTTAATCAATGCTACAAAAAATTCTATTAGAGAAGCTTAGCAATTATAATTTACCATACTTCACTTTGATGATAACTCCAAATCTGCTGAGTTCAGAGCTGCTATACCAAACCAAGCAGCTAAACACAGAAGTCACTGTTCCCAAAAAGGAACCAAGTACCAAGAAAAAATTAGTGTATTTATTTAGGGCTTCTAACTTTTTTTGACTCAAATATATAATCATAATCTTCTACTATTGAGTTTGACCTTTGATGAGACATTTTCTCTTAGTAAAATCTCTCATTTAAAGAAGAAAAGCTACTACTTCTTATCTCCTCTACCAGTTTTCAAACTGCTGTCATGTAACTTTCTCAGAAATATTAGTGTATATTACATAGCTTATTATTAATTTTAATCAACACCCAGAAAAATGCTTAATAAGGTAGCACTCAATAAATACTTGTTAGCTTGAATAGCATATTAATACTACCAGGGAAATAAGACCACTGAAAAAGAGATACTGTCTTAACATTAAGTTAAATGTTCCACCTACAAGCTAATGGTGTTATTTTGTGTGTTATTTCATTTCATCCTCACATTTCTTTGAATTAGATATTGTTAGAGTTCATTCTCCAAACAAGGCAATGAGTATTTAGAATTAGGATCTTGTTTAAAGTCATTCCAGTAGAATGAGGCAGTGATGAAATTTATTCTTATCTGTAAAGCTCCAAGTCTCATGCTGCATCTCAATATTTAGGTTAGTCTAGAGTTGAAGTAACTGAGCTGTGGAACTCTTAATTACATGTTTCATAGGATGAAACATACAGTTTTACAGCTTTAGAAAAGACAAGTATGAACATCTTACAGCATGAGGCGAGCAGGAACCTAGAAAAAGCATTTGCTGCCTACTTCACTTCAAATAGCAAGTTTTTACTCCAGTACCCTGCTGCAACTACTCTAGCAAAGAATACCGATGATTGAATAATTTCCAATCCCACAGACATATATCTATCCTTAATTTGAACTTTCAGTAGCACTTAATATCATGTATCATCTCCACTAGATTCTCAGCATGAATGGGTCCACCATTCAGGAAGAATTTTTCTGAACAATTAAAGGTTTTCTAATTATCCTCTTCTTTCTTTTTCTGTATCTAACTTAAGGTTTGATTTCCTCAAAATTAAATGATGTAAAAATTAGTACATATATTTCTCTTTTAGTCATAATTGGAATATATATTTCCCTTACTATACTATATATTTTCCTCATACATAATATTTAGTGGTCATTTGTCATCCCTTGTTTTTCCCCATCCAACGTGATATATTAGGTAACATCTTCAAAACAAAATGTTCTAAGATAGGCAGATTCAATGATGCTGAAATGGAGGCAATGCTTGGGAAAAGTTAATAAAGTATATGAGTAATTCCATCTTCAAATCAAAAGGATTGTTAGAAAATAGACCCAACTCCTAAAGGAATGCCTTTTCTCTTAAAGAATTTGTGGGATTGAGAATGGGTTGTTATCACAAGGAGAGAAGAAGAAATTTGGAAAACAGAGTTAACCTACACAGGATAACATGTATTAAAGCTTTATGAAAATGCCTTTTTTGAGCCCCATTTTGTTCCCATAGCATCCCACATAGCATGAGACAAAATGCTCCCCTATAATTTGGTGAATTCAATGACACTTTAACTTCTCTAAAACAGTCTGCAACAGGAAAGGCTTATGAGTACAGGAAGGTAAGTTGGGGCTGGTGACTTTTGTGTTGTCCTGTTTCAAGCAGTTTTCTCCTCTTTTGTTTCCACAATAAATCTATTTTCTTCGGGTTTTTGTTTCTTCTCTGCTATTTCTTTTTTTCCTTTCATGTCTTTAGAAATTAAAATTCCATCTTTTGTTTTCTCTGCTTAACTTTCCTGAGCTCCAGTGACTTTTGAACCAGTCATTGACATTCAAACCAAGAACATACAAGCCTGGATATTAGTTAGGCATACTCTAGCCAAATTGCTTACCTTGCAGATTCTAGCTCTACACTGACTGGTTCTGGTATTAGGGACCTCACAGAGCTTATATAGCCCCTTTATGTCTCAGTTTCCCCATCTATAACATGAGAATAATGATAACCATAGTTACTTAACCATAGATGCTGTCACAAACAATATATATGGTACTTAATGTCTGACACATAATGAACATTTAATTATCAGCAGTTATTTTGTATGACCTACATCTATAAATTTATTTTTGAAATCTCATCCTGCATTTGTAATTTCTTATTCTGACCTCTGCCCATATATGTTAAAGATTTCATAAGTCCTATCTCTAAAATGGAATTAATATCTCATACTCCATTTTATCTGCTGTCTGATTCCCCATGTCACCCAGGAACAGAACTATGTATACTGTGAACTAAACCTAAATACTGTAATTTTCCTCACTCATACTTGAATTCATTACTCACTCTTGTATATCACACTTCCCCAAATCTACCAAATTTATCTCCTTTTCCTACTCTCACTCTCACTTCAACTGCATAATTCAGGGGTGTTTACCTGTTCCTTAAGTCATCATTTCCCAAGTTATATTCCTTGGTGCATTAGATTACCATACATTTTTAATTGGTGAAATTAACAAAATCAAAAAAGTTCTATGATGAAGTTTGGGAGACAATAGGTTAACATAAATGATTTTCTTTACTTTTGTTTACATTTTCTTTTTTCAGTAACTTTAATGTGCAAACTGGTATTATAAATTGCTATGAAGGATATAGTCTACAGTATTTCTCTAACTTAATCTAAAAACTCTGTCTCTCTCTGTCTCTGTATCTCTCTTCTCTCAGCACCTTGCAGTAGTCTAGAATTTGGTGGATCATGATCTATAAAATGCTGGCCTAGACCCTTACAACACCCTCCAAATAAACTCTTTTTGCCTCTGCCATAACATCTTCCACATTACCAAAAGAGATTGTCAGAGTATCAAGTCCTCCTTTAATCATTTCTTTTAACCCTTCAGTATGCCCTCTTAGGCCTTAGTAAAATACACACACTCCTATGCCTGACCCAGGCCCACCTTCCCAATTTTATCCTTTTCCCCTGTTTTCCCACAGCACAATGCATTGCTAGGATACTGAGTTTCTTGTAGTTTCTCAAAAACAACTTTCTTCAAATTTTATTGCCTTTGACCCTTCAGTTCTGTTACTACATTGGAGGGTTCTTTAATCTTGGCATTATTGACAATTTGCATAGCTATTTGGAATGCTCTATGCATTAAAGGATAGTTAGCAGCATCTTTGTTCTCAAACTCTAGATGGCAGTAGTAGAGACTTACCACCACCACCACCACCAGCACCACTCAAGTATCCTCCCACTCCAATCCACCCCCAATAGGAACCACTGCTCTAGTAGAAACTCATATCCTCCATCAAGGATCACCATTGCATAAAAACCTTCTGAAACACATAAGTGCTCCCTTCAAGTAGATCTGATCATTATTTTATAATAATAATAATTCATTGAACAAGTATGTGGCGAGTGCTACAGTTAGCTTATGCTGATTGCTCTGATATGGCTTTGGCATCTGTTTCCTTTCAACATTACATTCAGTGGCATCATGTCACTTGTTTGAAATCAGTCATGGTGGGAGTATTTGTACCACAAGAATTGAAAAATGCAACAAATCATGGTTCTCCTCCACCCCACCCCACCGACAGTTGGAAGCCGTGTCAATGTTTCTAATCATTTCCTATATCTGGGGACTAGCATAGTGGCTGATTCATAGCAGTCAATCAAAATGGAAGGGATCATGCTCAGTGAAATAAGCCAAAAAGAAAAAGAAAAATATCGGATGGTCTCACTCATAGCAGGAATCTAGAAAACTTAAATAAGAGACAAGAAAAATGAATAACTATAAGAAAGTGAAAATCAAAATCAACAAAAAACTATGAACCAGAGACACTTTTTGGGGGGTGGGGGGCGGGAGGGGAGGGATTGGGGTCAGAATGGGGGGTTGCAATTGTATGGGGAATATAAAAATAAAATTTATTAATAAATAAATAAATAAATAAATAAATAAATAAAACCTGTGTAAATGATGAAAAAATATGTTAATAAAAAAACATTTATTTGAACATATCTAAATAATAGCACAGAATTTTTTCAAAGTGCTTTCTTAAATAATGCTGCTGCTTTTGTTTAAGTTTGGAACTCTCAAGTAACAGTGAGATGTTTTAATGGTGCAGTTTACTTCTACACTTCTAAATTGCAGTGATTTTGTGGGAAGATTCTCAAGCTGCAGAAAATTTCTAGGTTTAATTATGGCTATTCTCAGCTTTTCAAAAAAGTTCTTGTAATTCCTTATGATTACTTTGACCGTTTCTTTCAGCAGGAACTTTTGTAAACTCATTTTCTTCTTTCACTCTCCTAACAATTACTCCTCACACCATGGTTTTTGTCTCACTTATTTTCTTTTGGTGATTCAGACTTTTATACTTATTCCACATGTTGATTTTTACATATTTTATTAAAAGATAAAATTAGCACCTATTTAGAATAGTCAGCCCCAGAAAGGATGGTAGAGAAGAGGATTATATTTTTAGGGCCTTAACTCAGTCTGTAATTATTTCACTTAAAAAAATTCGAATACAAAAAAGCAATTTCTCACTTTTTGTTAAATTTATCTTTTGAATAAAGAAATTGTTTTCTCTATTCTGGGTAGGTTTGAAATGTTTGACAATTAAAAATGAAATAACAAAGATGTGCCTAAAAATTAGATGATATAGAAAATTGACTAAAATACTAGCACACAGAGGTGATATTCAAAACTTTTTGTAACTAGGATGGCCTGGTGATGGACCAAATCAGCCTGGGAGCTGGATCACAAGTGGCATGATTACATCCACACATATTCCTGGATGCCTTCTCTGCCAGCAGACACAATTGATGTCAATGTTTTAACAGTACATTTCTGGACATTTTTCACTTTATATAGATTAATGTATACATGCTTCACTTTTACAAAATATCACAACACAAGACAATTAATTTTCTCCTACTACAACAATTTTTCATGGTTGCAGTTATTTTCATGGTTGTAGTTTGTTTATCTCTTGTTGGTATCTCCCACTCAATAGCAGGAAGGCAAGGCTTCAGTCTCTTTTGCTTGCCATTATTTATCTTGGAATTAATGCTTGGCACATGGAAGAGTGATAATATGTGTCATTAATATCTTTTTATGTAAATGGACACACAAATATATTATTCTTTTCTACATTGTGTTGTGTACTATGCAGTGATATATCACAAATCATAGACTCAAACTACTGTTGAGCATTCAGATTACATTTATTCCTTCACTATATATTTCTCAGAAGATTCTCCTTGTACACTTTTAATTTTATGTATATTTGAAATAAAATGATGGAACAGAATTTGGAGAAGATTGTTGAGAGACATGAAGTATATGATACTGTGAAATTCTGTGACACAACACATTAAGTGACTGTAGACACAACTTTATAAATTTACAAGACATAGTCTAAAGACACAAAATATGCACATCATTAATTTCAGTTATAAACATATACTCATTTAGGAATGATACATGTCATTAGAAAAATAAACAGTTCACCAACATATCTACAGACTGACTAAGGCATCACAAGTTCCAACTCACTTCAAGTATCAAGATACCAAAATAAAACCTCCAATGGAAGTCACATTGGTGACTTTACTGTAGACTGTTTGGATTAATAATACACCCAATTAGTCCCTGCTATAATTGACAATGGGTGAAGAGGTAAAAGAGATTACAGTGTATTATTTTCTTTCCTCACTAAGAATAGTGGTTTTGTAAACATTTATGGTGTTCAGGTATATATTTATTATAGAAATATTCACACTCTCTAGATTATAGGCAGAACAGAAAAGCTGTCATTATCTCCCAGGAGTTGTGAAATGGTGTTGTCAGGACATGGATAAAAATACAAATCTTGTGAGTGAAAAGATCTAAACCATAGCAGCTATTACTCCTACACTAAATTAGTTTCCAATAGAATATAAACAATAAAAAAAGCCAAAGTTAGGATTACCTTGGTAACTACAAGCAGAATGAAATCATATCACCACAACTTACAAAATATCAGGAGTAGAACAACTGCAGGAAAGGGAGTCCTGGACATCTCTTTGGTTGATAAATTTCAATTAAATGAACTGTTCTTACAGGGGTTAGGATAAGTAGACTCACTTTGATTTAGAGCAGGAATAGAACTGTAAGTTCTTGGTTTGCTTTAGTTTTGAATTTGTTGTCTTCCATGTAACTCACATGTTCCCAAAGACCACAGAAAATAAGCAGTTAAAACTCAACTGGTAAATACTGCTAAATATTTCGAGAGCCCTTCCATCCAACTGAGGTGAGAATTCACCATCTGTTTTGAAACCATACTGAGTAGACAAAACCTCATGTAGCTAACTTAACATAATTACTTCCAAGAGAAAAGCAGCCTTGGGCTGCTAAATGTCAAAGCTGCTTATTTCTCAGCATAGTTGGATGCAGAGTCAGCAGAGCTACATGGAGGTTTGAAGGTGAATGACCACACAGGTCTGCAGCCAAGAGTCTGGGCTGGAGACAATAATTTTTTTTTTAAGTATTCATATCTATAATTTGTTAAAACCAAACCCTCAGGAGAATAATGGTTTACTTCCTAAATTAGCTTTGCTTACAACTACAAGGTACCAAGGACAATGACAATGGATTTGTCAACCTAAAAATAAATTCAGGAGGTAATTTAAAAGGCAAAGCATTTACTGGGGAATCAAAGAATTATCTGGGATACATAGATTCAGACAAAAAACCTAAAATGTGCTCTAATAAAGAATAAAACTTTTTTTTTTTAAGGGGAGAAGAGAGGAAGATGAAGACACTGAAAAAAAAAAAAGAAATGATTAGTGTTAACAAGATTAAACTATTCTTTTTTTTTAAAAAAAAAAGATTTATTTATTTATTTATTTAGACAGGCACTGGGTACAGTCAGAAGCACGGGAGGGTGAGAGAATTCACCAGAGCCAGAGCGGGGAGCAGAGCAGGCAGAAAGACCGAAGTACACTGCTGAGGGGAGCAGCGGGCAGCAAGAGAGGTCTGCGTGCCATGTGGGACCCTCACCCGGGGTCGGGGATGGAACCGGTGCTGCAGAGCTGCGGGGCACCTTAGCAACCCAGTGCTCAACCACTGCGTCACTTGGGAGGCCCTACACTATTCTTGACTACACATAACTATTCTATGGCAAAAAGTCCATAATTATCATCTCCCATGATCTGGATAATTTCTCAAAATATTATTTGCTTATTGATTCATTAAAACAATTAATAAAGTTGGGTCTTTGGCCCAATTTAAAAGTCTCAACCTATTTCAAACCAGAAAGGTAATGTAATTTCTTTGTAATGACTGTCCAACATCATTAAAAATGGCTCTACAAATGGGAGCTTCTCACAGATAAATGATTCCAAGTTGCCACTTAAATTTTGCTAAGAAGAAAATAGGATGAAGAAAAATAATTAAATGACTGTTGTCACTAACTCTCCCAAGTTAAACAGAAAAATCAAGTCACAAAATATGATATCCAGATGCCTTGTATCTTTATAGTTCAATTTGACAATCCTTCCTTTTCCTTAAAAACTAAGTTAACCACTAGCATTCTCTGTCTATATTTTAAACTACCCTTTCTTTGTTGATTATTGATGTCTGTTATAAGCAGAGTTCATAGTCATACAAATATATATTGCTCATAGTCAACAAATATATAATGAGCACCCTGTATTTGCTAGACAATTTACTAAGCACAAAATATATAAACTGAGTTGCATTTAGCAAATTTTCCACTTGACATAAATAGTAATGCAATTATTTAAAAAAATCAATTTTGAGGGAATTTAATAACTCTTAATTATTTTGAAGAATCTTTCGAAATAATGTTTTCTTTAAGGTAAATTGTTGAGCAACAGAGTCCTGTTGAAATGAAGAGACAAGCGGCCTCCCCGGTGACCAAGGGGTTAAGTCTCAGCATTACCACTACCTGCCCACCATGATAGCCTAAGTTTGCCTGAGTTCAATGCCCAGCCAAAGAGCTAACCCACATGGCACAGCAGACCTCTCCTGTTTTGCCTGCTGCTCCCCTCAGCAGTGTATTTCAGTAGATCTGCCTGTTCTGCTCCCCCACTCTGTCTCTAGTGCATCCTCTCATCACCCCCACCCCACCTCTGGCCTATACCCCAGTTCTTCTACACAAAAATAAATGAATCTTTAAAAAAAAGAAGAAATGAAGAGACACAGACTCTGGCAGAATTAAAATAAAAAAGAAAGTATTGAAGAATGTGACTGGATATGAGGAATTTTACAGGAGAGAAAGCACTTGAGAACAAGATCTGGAGCAGGCAAAAGTCAAAAGCAGTGTTGTGGTCTCTGCAGCTCTGCAGCTCTTTAGTCTTACATAGTCACCAGCACCATGGAAACCATTTCCTGAAGATTCAAGGGGTTAACAGAAAGTCTGAATTGTTATAATCAATGTATGTATCATTTCAGAGAGAGAAAGAAAAAGTATCTTCTAGAGTCCTCTCAGACAAATCTAAATGCAGCATAGGGAAGCATATCAGTGATTGACAGGAGCTAGAGGTTAGATGGTATTACTTTGTTTGGAACAGGGCACAGGGAACCTCTCTCAGTGATTGAAAATGTTTTTTTTTTTTTTGTCTTGATTACTCTTACATAACTCAAATATATAATTTTTTTTAAAAAAATCAATTAAATGCACTATTAGATATATGTAATTTTTCCAATATATGTTATATGTACAGACCTTTTAATCACCCAGACTGGTCAGAAGATCAGGGCAATTGAGATAGAGCAACTTAAGCTATCAATTAAAAAACAACCTCTTGTCACTGATAAACAGATACATGCAGCAAGGATATATTAAGTACCTAGCTGGAGGTCAAGTCCAAAGTAAAAGTAACAGACGGCCCTCATAACACACCATTGAAATCAGTATAAAAGTAGAAGTTGAAAACAGTCTATTGGTAAGTTTTGAGATCCCTGCCTGTAGGGTCTTTGAAGCCTCCAGATTCTGGCATCTGCTTCCAGAGGTTCTGCCCAGAAATGTATCATTACAAAGTGGTTCACATCCCTCCCTCAAGTGGTTCATATCCCTCCCCCTTTTTAACATCAACTGAATTATATGTTTCTATTATCATAACGTGGATTCCCCCCAACAAGATTATATTGTGAATATATGCAACTGACACAAGTTCTAGTGAAACTTCACACCAATGGTAGTCAGTACTTTTGAGATTAGAATCTAGTATTATAATAAGCTATACATTCAAAGTGCTGTTTTTTTTTAATAGATCTAGACATATCAAAGTGTTTAAGGATATTAAACTATATCAATAAGTAGTTTGAGAACAATAATTAACAAACCAACTGTGTCCACCACAGCTCTAGGATGGCAGAAAATGACTTCTGACATGACAATGTGGAAGTTCCAAATAAACTAAAAAATAGTTAAAGCCTTGGAAAAGGTCTTAAGCAGAAACAGTAAATAAAATATCTCTATTGAACACCACTTATGAAAATTCATTCAGAAAATAAGTATGGTAGTTGAATCAAGGTCACTCTCACCCTTTGTAACAGGGTGGTCCCCAATAAAGGGGGAGGTTCCAGGTTTCCTGCCCCACCGAAGGGAGGGTAGAGCTGAGCAGAGAGAGAAGAAGCTACAGAGGAGACTGAGGAAGGAAGGAAGCAGGATGGAGAGCCAGAAGGAGACCTGGAGGAGGCACATGGAGCTGAGAGACACATGAAGAAACTGCACTTGCCTTTTGGTCGTGAACTGGGTGACACAGATGTGGGTGAGGAGGTGACAGTAGCGGTTTTTGTCTTTCTTTTGATTTTGTTCTTTTCCCTCCAGACTTGTCTGGTTGTTTCTGATCCTTTTCTGTGGGTCCCCACTGGAAGATGCTTTAGACCTTGCTTTAGGCCAATCCCATTTGGATGGGCTTTTACCTACGAGGGGATGGGTAACTTTAGGTACCTGATTTAGAAACTATATTCTTTGCCTTTCTGTATTGTTTCCTAATTGTATACAAGTTCCTTCCCATTAAAGTCTCATATGTTTTGTGTTGATGTGGTGGATGGCAGAACTTATTTAGAGCAGGGAGGTTTGGGGGGTCTGAGGTGCCCCTCTCCCTACCCTGTAACACCTTCCCTCTTTCAAATTAACAAAGTATAGAGTCTCCAATCTTTGTTGCCAAGAACACAGAGCTCATCACTCTTTCACTTCCATTTGAGCAGCTTCCTTCCTGGGAGAATCAGGATGTTAGCATTTCTCATCATGTGCCTAGATACAGAGCCTATTATAGAGGCTAAGTCCTAAAGGAGTGTAGTTGAGAAATGGGTCTCCTTTCATCTATCTGATCCCACTTGTATAACAATGGTTCTAGCTTGTGTTTGACATGCTGAGAATACTAAGACCCTGACCACCTTTGACCTGGTTTAATGAAACTATGGTTCACTGACAGGAGAAGTGAGCCAAAAATACTCTAGGGTGTAGCCCTATTCTCCACCAACTACCCAGGTTCTGAATGGGAATGTTACTCAGAAAGAAGTTTCCCTTTGTCAAGATTCCTACCTCAGGAGCCCTGGTTTAGAGATTTGCCATAGGGGAGAGGTAGACCATAAAATTGATAGCACCTAATTTCTTCCTAAAGGAACTCACTTAATTTGCAACATATTTTTGATAACTGTCATTTAAGGGCACTCTCTAGACAATGGAGATTGTGGTTAAAGACAAATGGGAAGAGATTCAAGTTACACTCTAAATTATAGGCTAGCTCTGGTGCAGGAAAGCAAGAAGCAAGAGACAAAACAGCTGGGAAGTGTTCTCCCAAGGTGAAAAAAAAAAAAATCTAAAGCTGACATCCAGAACTACTTCATGAAGGCAGCCAGAAATGGATTGGATTACTCTGGAAAGAAATTTATGCCCCACAGCACTGTTGAAAACAATAGAGCAATCGCCCAGCAATTAGTGAAGTTTAACAGCCAGTGTAGTCAGGGAAAGAGAAAGATAGAACCCTACCCAAAACATTATTATCCCAGGGTAAGAATGAACATACCCCAAACTGAAAAGTCACAACAGAGGCTTAACATTGGGGGTAATGAAGAGATAGATTTCACTAAAATAATCAAGCTAGTCAATAAACAAATCAATAAACTATTCAGTAAGAATCCCTGGGGAGCAGGGTATGAGGCAGGGACTAGTACCCAGACTTGCTACTGCATATTTTCTAAAATGTCCAGTTTTTAATAAAAAAAAATACAAAGAATGTAAAGAAACAGAAGGTACAAAATGCCAGTGAGACAACCAAATAATTGTGCATTAGAACAAAACAAACAAACAAAAAAAAAAACAAACACTCATTTGCCAGGACATTCATTTGGTCAGATCATTTTTTCCTTCCCTAGACTTGTATAATGAGAAGCAGGGTAGTCTGACAATTCTCTGAGAAATGCTGCACCCAACCCAGGATCTCCTAGGATATGAACCTTTCTTTTCACAGCGGGAAAGTTGCAAAATTTCCAAGCATCCTTGGGACCTTTAGTACTTAGAAAGTTGAATTTTCCCAACATTCTGTTAACATCTGCTAGAACCTCAACTCAGACAGCTAAGTGTCTGGGACAATGATAATTAGGTCAATTTAAACCTAGCTTGCTCATAAAAAGAAAAGAGCAATAAAGGAACGGTATCTTATGGAGTATAGCAGTAGGGTTGTTTCTACACCCTTGGCCAAGCACACCTCTCTGTAAGATCAGTAACCACTTGCTCCACCACACACCCCTTCATTGACTTACAAATTGTCCCAAAAGTATCTTATTCTCATACCTCTCCCCTCCCCCATGAGTAATGTTTTTTCAGCTTTTCTTTTGCTTACCTTGCCACAATCCTTAAGGATGTGTTTTTTCCATCTATTTTCTTCCAGTGCTTCATACGGTATAGTAACACAAAATTCCCAGATGCTAAGAGATAAAACTGGCTATGCTGAGTCTTGTCTCAGCAGCTGAGGTTGGCAAACAACATTGGTGCCTCAGTGGTCAGCCTTGAGGGCTGGCCCCAACATGCAGCCTATGGGCCAGCCCCAGGACTCCAGTGGTGGCAAAACTTGCCTCCACCCCAACACAAGTCATGGGAAAGGAGATCCATTCTGCTACAGGAATCCCCAAGCTTTCAAACCAGCTGCTGGGGCACCAACAGTGGCAGTGCCTACTCCAGCAGCTCAGGCAAGTGTCTGGCCACACTGAAGCTCCATGCAGCACCCCACTAAAGGGCTTACTGCCAGGAGAAAATCACCTGACCTCAGCATCGTTAGGTCTGAAAGCATGCCCAGGGGTTTACTTTTGAAACCTTTCTGGAATTGTAAACAGACCAATCAGGTTAGAGATCTCACTGGTACCATCAAGATTTTGAGACCATTCAGGATTGTAAATTGAAAAATCTGATTCTAGCTTGAGGAGCACCAAACAGCTGGAATTTTAAGTTGACCATCAGGCCTGAGAGGTGGGAACCCTGAAGGGATACAAGCCAGGGCAACAGCCAGCTTGAATCAATTGATCAGACAACTTCAGATTAGATGTATTGGGACTCCTAGAAAGACCTTTGCAGGCAGATTCATTTGGAAGACTGCTCAGGACAGAGACCTCTGGAGACTTAGAGACCTTCACAGAGACCTTCCAAGACCTCTGCATTTGATTCCCACTTCAAAATGCAACCTGACAGCTACACCTGCCTTCAACCCTGCCTTTAACATTGCCTGCAGTAAGCACTGCCGGCCTGTGCCTGGTAACTATGTAAGAGTTATTTGCTGTTGGCTAATGCCCAGCATCATCATTACAAACTGTTTGCCATTGGGACAACAGCATTTCTAAGTGCTGTAACACTGGTGCCTCTTCTCTGGCACCATTTCCTGCTAATCAGTGCTGCCCAGCAAAGCAGACCTGTAACCAGCACTGCTGACCCGTGTCTGGCCACCTCTGAAAGCTGTCCACTGCTTCTGATCCTTCAGCACTGCCTTCCTGGTGCTGTTGCATCCAGCACTGCCCTATCCAACATCTGGTACTTTCCAGCCCACCTTTTAGACTGCTGTTGTTGGCTGCTGACTTTATTTCCTCAGCAGTCATAGACTGTTGGCACCTTGTAGACACAACTGTGTTTTCTTGTCCCACTATTGTATTCCTGAGGCCTTCAACACCAGAGGTGTTCAGCATAGATTTGTGGTGGTGCTCTCGGTGCTTTGTTGTCATTTGAAGTCATCTTCTGATACATCAGAACTGTTGCAGAAATTGTATAAAAGCTGCACATGAGATTGCTTTGGCTGGCTCCATGAGATAAACAGATGTTTCTGCCAGACAATTTATTCCACACTGACATAAAACCAGTGGGGAAAGAAAAATGATACATTTTATTAAGTCATGGAAGTCTATTCCTGTATTCATTAATTTGTGTCTGTTGGCCAATGTGTAGGGATGGTCATAATAAATGATAATAGCTTCTAGCAGTTTATCTTTCCCATCATAGTTATCCCTTTGCATGCAATTTGGTTTCAATCAAGAAACAGAGATGTAGCATTTATTGGGAAGAGAGAGTCTGGGGATTTATAGTCAATATACCACTCACCAATTAAGAGGAAATGCCCAAACAACTTTCATCCACATCAGCTGAAATCCAGGCCAATCTGAAGAGAAAGTAAAAAACTTTTATGAAATAAAAACACAAATACACTTTTTTTCTTTTAAGACTTTCAAGTTGATATCTTGCATTTTCATTTAAAACATAATGCTGGTGAAAAAATTGTCCTACTTCTTGCCATTGACCAATAAAGACCTAAGACCCAAACAGTTTGTTGTGGTTTACTGACAGACAATATGTGAAAATCATACAAGAAAAAAAAAGGTAAGTTCTACAAAGGTTGAAAAAGTTCTTCCTTAGAGCTTAACATCTATTGATAAAAAGTTGGTAGGGGTGTAGGTGGACGCCTTTAAAAATAATTTAAGCTAAGTTTAAAAAGTTCAGAAAAATATGCAGTAGTAAGTCTTTGAACAGGTTGAAGGAAAATAGATAGTCAGTGGTAGTTAAAATATTCTACTATTCTACCTTTCTTCCGCTGTGAGTGCCCTGATTCTTTCCTGAGAACATTTGCTCAGTCTCTCTAATTCATGTGATGCTAGCAGAGCTGTTTCCATGCATAATACTGAAGGTGAGCATGTGAATGGCAGATATGGATCAAAATAGCATATCCCTCTAGTTAACATGATTAATTCATACTTGGTTATTGGCCAATCATAGCTATCTAAACCTCTTAGTAAAAGGAAACTGAGCTTCTGAGAACAGATAATAATCTTATAGTTACAACAGCCATATTGCCATAAAGTAGGAATATTAAATGGATTAAAATAAATGGGAGTATATCTGAGAATAGTAATATAATCATCCTCTAAACTAACATTCTAAGACTTTTTTCAAAAAAAAAGTCTTTAGAGTTCAAAAAAAAAAGCATTTAAAGTTCAAAAAATTATGCAAAGGGCATATATATAATATATACAAATAATACAGTTAAAGTAAAAGCCCTTGAAACATTCCCATCTGTCCCTCCTCTCAAAATTCTAGTCTGCTAAATATTATGAGATCCTTGGGAAGTCAAATAAAATAATGACTGATCATTTTCTGGGAATTTAACCATTTAGCTAAAGTCAGCGGTGACCAGGAGATAAGCAGTTGTAGTATATTAGTAAGAGCCAAAATTTGACTGGAATGGATTTACTAACAATTGAGAAGAAGGAAATTCAGAGAGAGATTAAGCAGGTTTTTCTGAGAAGGTATATTGCAAGGGAAGTAAACATTAGCGTGTTGGCTGGCAGTCAATAACTAACATTATCTGAATGATTCCCACTGCATAAAACTTAAATTGTACAGTCTACCTGATCAGAGATGATTACCCAAGAATGAGTAGCTGACTGAACGTTAGCTAATATATAGAGTGATTAATGACAAATAATGAGTGGGCATGAAAGCATGGACCAATCTTACAGTCTTTCCAGAATGTGAAATAGAAATATTGAACCAGAAACATTTGAGATGCTGGTGGGAAGAGAAGAAGCTCAAGAAAACACCAAGTCACGCAGACCAGATAATATATCTTAGTGACTTTAATAATTCACAATGACAAGAAAGAACAAAAAAATGCTGTTATGCCTAATAGACTCCAAGTTATTGCAGTCATCTTAACAATGGTACATTCCAAATAATCCTTTGTGTTTTGCGAAGCCCAACTTCAAATTCCTTTTAAAAAATGAGGGTTCACTTTATTCCTTTTGATCTAGCTTCTCTACTCTGCCTCTATGAGTCCGGCAAAAAGATGATTGTGGTTTTTTTCTCTGGGGTCTGCACTAATGTGTTCCCTTCTTTATCCTTCCTTCTACAGCGAAGGATGAGAGTGAAGCTCACCTCATACTAGCAACCTGGTCTCATTCATTGCAATTTACCTCCCCTTGTTTGGGAGTACACTTTAGAGTCTTTGTTGTACTTATTACACTACTCATAGCACCTACCAAAGTATGACATATAACAACAATAAATGACAATTCACTAAGTGAATATAAAGGTAATGCTATATAAACAAAATAATATACATGTGTACAATCAAATGTACACACAAAGGAAATGTAGCCAGATCCCTGTGGAGCCCAGAGGCCAGAGGGCAAGGCAGCTCTGTTGGGATTGCGGCACACTGGCCTCAGCCTGCCACCTGTAGGGGGCTCCTCCTCCCCTGATCCCTGTGAGGCTGTCTCTGGCCAAGGCTTCCCTAAATCACTAGGCCCACAAACCTGCCCTGACCTGAGCACAGCATGATCTGGGCAGGGGTGAGCTTTTCCCTGTTCATATCTAGCTCTAGGATACTAAACGGACCCATCAGGTATAAGCAAAATGGACCAATCAGGTTCAAGCTCAGTTCATTAATTATTCAGATTGAAACATGCAATTTGTAGAAACATGGATGGAGCTGGAAGGGATCATGCTCAGAGAAATAAGCCAGAAAGAAAAAGAAAAATACCAGATGGTCTCACTCATAGCAGGAATCTAGAAAACTTAAATAAGGGGCCAGGAAAAAGAATTATAAGAAAGAAAATATCAAAATCAACAAACAACTATGAACCAGAGACACTCTATGGGGGGTGGGGGGTGGGGAGGGGAGGGATTGGGGTCAAAATAAGGGGGTCACAATTGTATGGGGAATATAAAAATAAAATTTAAATTAAAAAAAAAGAAAATGGACAATAAGCTGATTCATACTAAGCGGTCCACTCAAGCTGATAGGGTAGAGACCCTGAAGAGAATATAAGGCATGGCAAGACCCACTTGATTTAGTCAGCAGTTGGCCTTCGAAGAGGAAGAATTCATTGAACCACCTTAGAAGAAGAATTCTGTTTCCAGTACTGAAAAGAATAATTCCAGCCTTCAAAAGGAAACCATTCATCAAACCACCGTCAAAGAAGGACTCAGCAGATGGCCTCCAAAGGCAAAGAAGCAATGAGCAGACAACCTCAGTGGGAGTCAGCAGATCTCCGTGGACCTCCTTAGACTTCTAGACAATTTCCAGACCTCCACAGATTTACACACTTGGCTGCTACACCTGCCTCTGGCCTGGACTCTTTTATCAGCTGCAAGTAGCACCACTGGGCTCAGTTCAGTGTCTCAAACAACTGACCACAACATCTAGTTCTCTAGTATCATATCCTGGTGCTGTTAAGTCCATCATTGTCTGGTCCAACAACTGGCCCAGCCTTCTGACTGCTGCTGTTGTGGGCTGCTGCTGTATCACCTCATCTTCCACAAGTGGCCTTTGTTTGGGACTTTTGGAAACTGTGGACACTATCTGTGGTAAGAAAGATGGCCACTTGTGGCTCCAGAAACTCTTTCCTTTTCCTCAATCTCCTGCTTGTTAAATTAGCCATTTGCCATTGAACCCTGAGTTTGAGTAGTGCACATATGGGTGCAAAATCACTCACTGTGACCTGTACCCACCTTGGCACTGTCAGTTAGTATTACTGTAGCAATGTTTCAATACACTTTTGCACTGCTGCATAAATTGCATAACTACAAAGAGTCTGGATTGTAACAGGCATAAATATCTCTTCTATTTCCCTGGTAACTCATCTCTCCCTGAGCACAGGAAAAGGAAAGCAACTGTGAACATGCTCTTTCTTCCTCTATTGATGGACCCATTATTTTAAAAATAATTTTTTTTTCAAATAAATCTATACCATCTCAATATTCCACACTTATTGTTAACTTTGAAAGCCAGTATTTTAAAACCCTAAAGTGAAAAGCTTTAATATAATAGATAGAGCAAAGCAGAGAGTAATGTTCCAGGACAGTTTACCTTTGGGAGCACTTTATCCCTTAATTTGTCCATTTTGTTTATACTCATACCTCTGTGTGCTAATAGACAGTGAATTCCATACTTTTCCCCCTTTGTAATTAAATAGACCTTTGAAGTTTCTCAGGCACTTTCTTTAAATTTTATATACCTTTGCTTTCCTTTACCATAGAAAATATCTCTGTGTCTAAGTGTGTGTGTGTGTGTGTGTGTGTGTGTGTGTAAAGGAAAAGAGGTACAGAGAGGAAAAAAATTCTTCACCAGGTCAACTAGGTCCCATTTTCAGTGTAATGACGTTTCAGAAAGATTTGAAAGGTCCACTATGTTTTTGTTTTCATATGTCCCTGCGGAAATGGGTCGATACAATGAAAGCAGACGGGCCAATGAAGGAAAGTCAGAAAAATGCTATCCCAATGTGCCAAGTAGATGTAGGTAGAGTCATTCTCTGGTATTTCTTAATTTTTCTAGTAACTCCTAAAAAAATTGCCTCTATTAATCAAAGTGGATCCCCTAGTTATAAATGGAAATAACATTTTAAAATGTCTGTTTTTTGTAAACATGCAGCCATTGTCACACTTTTTGATACTAGTAAAAATGCATTTAAAATTTATAAATTCTGTATGGTCCACATACAAGGTCATTCTGAATTATAGAACCAAAGTATTAAGTCATTAAAATTACTAATGCTGAGAAATGAGGAAAATTGCTCTCTTCTAGGTTAAGATCAGATTGAGTCAGATAAAATAATATTACTTGAAGTGAAGTTGGACTCAGAGCCATAAAACTTGATACTATTCTTGGATCAACCACCAAAGGCTGAGACAATCACCAACTAATAAATGGGTGCATTTCCCTACTCATGGACTGGAAGAATCAACATTGTCTAAATGGCCCTTCTACTTAAGGCAATATAGACATTCAATGCAATGCCAATAAAAATATCAATGACATATTTTAAAGAACTAATCAAATACTAGTGAAATTCATATTGAATCACAAAAGACCCTGAATAGCAAAATCTGTTGACAAAGAAGAAAGAGAATAAGGTATTATAGTTCCAGACCTCAAGCTATATTGTAAAGCCAGAGTAATTAAAGCAGCCTGGCATAGGAACAAAAACAGACACATAGACCAATAGAATAGAATTTGAGAGCCCAGAAATAAACCCACACAGTTAATCTATGACAAAGGAGCCAAAAACATACACTAGAATTACAATCTACCCTTTAATAAATTGTGCTGGGAAAACTTGACAGCTGCATGCAAAAGAATGAAACTAGACTAAAATCTCACATCATACACCAAAATCAATCAAAATGGATCAAAGATTTGATGTGAAACCTAAAACCATAAAATACATAGAAGAAAACATAGGCAAAACATATTATGACATAAACTTTAGCAATGCCTTTAGATTCATCCCTAACACCAAGGAAAACAAAAGAGAACAAAAAACAGCTGGAACTATATCAAACTAAAAAGCTTCTGTACATCAAAAGAGACCATAACTAAAATGAAAATGCACACTACCGAGTGGGAGAAAATATTGGCACATCATACATCTGACCAAGGATTGTTACCAAAGATATACAAAGAATTTGTAAAATTCTACAAAAACAAGACAAATAACCCAATCAAAAAATTGGGCAAAATAACTAAATAGACATCTCTTCAAAGAAGACATTCAGGTGACCAGCAAGTACATGAAAAAAAATCACAATCACTTATTAGAGAAATGCTAATCAAGACCACAATGAGACAGCATCTCACACCTATGAGAATAGCCTATATCAAAAAGATCAGAAATGACATGTGTTGGTAAAGATGTGGGGAAAAGGGAAGCCTCCTACACTGCTGGTGGGAATGCATAACGGACCAGCTCTTATGGAGAGCAGTATGGAAGTGTCTCAAAATATTAAACATGGATATGTCATTTGACCCAGTTAATTCCACCCTCAGGCAGCTATTCAAAAAACTCAAAAACACTAATTCAAAAGGAAAGGAAACTTAGACATCCATGTTTATTGCAGCACTATTTACTATAGCTAAACTATGGGAACAACCTCAGTGCCCCCAAACAGATGACCAAATCAAGAAGATGTGATATGTATACACAATGGAATACTATTGGGTGAGCAAACAAGATAAATTCATCCATCTATGGCAACATGGATGGAGCTTGAAAGGATAATGCTAAGTGAAATAAATCAGAAGGAGAAAGAGAAATAAAAGATGGTGTCACTACTCTACTATGTAGAATATAAAGTAACTAAATTAATAGTCAGATAAAGACAAACTGAAAAAGTAACCCTTGATAGCTGACTACAGAATCGAAGTACCAAGGAGGGGAAGGAGTAGGGGGAACAGAAAGAACAAAGAGGGAAGGAAGCACAATGGTCTATGTTACTAGAACATGGGTGAATTGGTATTAGGTGCACTATGATGGTAATAACTGATAGGGGTACCCCAATGTTACTTCTGTTAAAAATAAATTAAAAATTATTTTGAAAGTGTGTATTTATTCCGTTACAGCAGTGCTTCTTTCAATCCAGGCAATCTCCCCCAGTTCCCACCTCCCCATCCCTGTTTCAAGCAAGGACACATTTGGCAGTGCCTGGAGACATTTTTGATTGTACCAACTGAAAAGAGGATGCTACTGGTATCCAGTGGGGATAAGAACCAGTGGTATCCAGGTCTCTCCCCAGAGATACTGTTAAACATCTTACAATCACAGAACAGCACTCTAAAACAAATAAAGACCTATGCCAAAATACCAATAATCCCATGATTGAGAAATCTGCTTACAGGAAGTCTCAGTAGTAATTGTGATGTTGGGCAATACTGTTTTTAACTAAAAAGGTATTTGTATTGCTTTGATTTTAACTGTTTTACTGAGATTATTACCATTTTGAAATAGTAACTACTTGGTGACTTAATAAAATGACTCTATAAATAATTTTAATCACTAGGAATTTAAGAAGTTACCAAATTCCCTACAGCTGGTATTTACTACTTCATGTCACAGTTTGCTAATGCTACAACATAACTTCTGGTAAACTCTAATTATGAAGCAACTTTTTAGTGAAATTGGATATGAAACATTTTACTTTTTGGTATTTTCTCATGTTAAGTCCACCTTTTTCATAGGCAATAATAAATACAAGTTATTTAGCTGAGTTCTGAAAAAATGCAGAGGGACTAAGATGCAAGTAACTGAAAGACAACAAATTTAAGTGATAACAACATTAATGGCTAACATGATAGGCCTTTGTTATATTCTAGTACAATCCTGAGTGCTTTGTAGGTCAAACTGATTTAATCATCAAAACAATTCTATGAATGTCATATACTATTTGGGTATATTTATCACTTGTTTTACAGATGAAACAAATGAGACCACAGTGAGCTTAAATAACTTTCCCAAGTCACTTGGAAAAGTAATGTCAAGAGAGCTTTGAAGACAACCCTAGTCTGGCTCCTGACTTAATTCTTCAGCATGAAATATAATCTAAACATTTACCAGTTTCAATAAAAGAAGCAAAGTGCCCTAAATGCAACATAAAGGCTGAAAAAAAAAAAAAAAACAAACTCCCAAGCTATAAGGCTTGTGACCTACTTCCTAATCATTATACAGTCAGAAATTCTAAGAAATCCTGAGCATCACACACCCACAGCTACAGTAACAATGTTCACACAGACGTAGAGAATCATTATATGCAAGAAGCAAGAACTTGTTGAGCTGAATAATGCCACTGAAAGGTTTGACTCTGGACAGGATTCATATTCCTTCAGCACATAGTTCTCAATTCTCCCAATAATTAAAATCACATCTGTTGACTGTATAAACTCCAGGACTTGAAGATTTTTATTTCCAGTCATGTGAAGGTTCTACTCAGAGTGAGTATATGATGTACTATTTCTGTGGCCTTTTGGATCGCAAACATATTTACTCTCCTTTTACTTCATGTCGTAAGCTCTAGGTGTTTATTACCTTTGTATTTGTTGCTTTATCATAGCTCCCTTAGTACTTATTTCATGTCCAACTTGGTATTGATATAGTCTTTTAATTTTTGCTTTTCAGTGAAGCTCCTTACCCTTCCTTCTATCTTGAATGCTAGTCTTGCAAGATAAAGTTTTCTAGGTTAGAAATCTTTGAGTACTTTAAATATCTTCTATACTTCCCTCATTATCTGTATGTTTTCAGCTAAAAAGTTTGTGAACAATCTAATCAGTATTCCTTTATAGGTTATTCATCTTTCTCTCTGTAAGGGCAGGACAGGACACAAGGCAGGTTTTCTGATCTCATGCAGACCGGGTAAAGGAGGAGTTAGAGTCCTCAGTGGTTTTTTGCAGGTCTTTTATTGGGGTTCACCAGGCAAATGGCAGGCCTCCCAGCCCCCAGCAAGTCTTCACTCTATCTGGACTCTCTGGCGTTCGTTCTGCTGCTTTTCGGCTGCGGCTGCGGCTGCTGCTGGCGTCCCCCCGTGACGCCGCCCTTAAAAAGCACAGTCTTAGCTCAGCTGAATCCCATCTACCTATGCCCACACCCTATTCCAGGTGCCCGCCATCAGGCATGCATTCAGGACCAGAAGGATCCATCGTCTATCCTGATGGCGGAAGGGCAGAAAAGCCTGATATTTTCTTTACCCTACACTCTCAATGTTTTCATTGACTTTCAACAATTTAATTATCATGTGTCTTGGAATGTCCCAGTCTGATACATTTACCAGATTGAGATGATTCTCAGTAATTATTTATTTAAATAAATTTTCTATGCCTTCCTCTTTCTCTTCTTCAAGACCCCATTATATGGTTATTTCTCTTTAGGTTATCCCAAAAAGTTCTTACATGCTCTTTTAAAATAATCTTTTTCTCTTTGTTGTTCTATTTGTATGTTCTCTGCCACTGAACTTTCAGGCTCACTTATTCTCTCCATTACTTGTGTTTATCTTCCGTTGAGACCCTCTAATTGTGTTTTTTAATTTGGTTATAGCATTTTTAGATACATTAGTACTAACTGTAGTAGTCTCATTTTGTGAAGCTTTATTGTATTTCTGTTTTTCATCATCTACAAATTTTCTTAATTTGGCAAGCATGGTTATAATGCTATCTTAAACTGTTCCTCAGGCATAGCACATGGTGCTTGATTGAGACTTCTCCTGGGTTTTTGTGTGGGTTTTTTTTTGTTCCAGCATTTGTGGTATGTTCTTCTCTCTCCACATTTTTAGTTTTTATGGGCAGTAATCGGAAGTTTCCTTTCCTTATCTTAACATATTGGCTTTATACTTCTGGGTATAGTCCCAGCTATTTTAGCTAGGTTCTTTAGGTATCACTTACTTCACAGACTAAGCTTCAAACTGTTTAGTGAGGGTTGTTTAGTGAGGGTAGTTGTTTTGATTTGGGCCTAGGTGGGGCTTAAGCAGGTGTTTTGCATATCACAACCCCAGGCAGTAAAGAATATCCCCCTCTAAGAGGAGACACTGGTGAGCCAATCTGTCTCTCCTGCCAGTTGAGGCTGTAACATACCCAGGGTGGGAACCTCCAGCTCAAGCCAGGAATCATCATTTTGCATCCTTATTCTTGTAGTTCTCCATAGTGTACACTGCCCTTCATGCCAACTCGGTGCATCCCTCATCCCCTGTAGTGCCGAGTTTTTAAAAGTACCTAATGTAGACATGTGCCCTTGAGTTAACAAGTGTAGAGGTGCTCCCTACAGCAGCTGCTCCCTCTCTCTCTCCCATTTTGCTGGACTCCCAATTTCTGCAGTTTTAAACCATGGAGCTAATAGCATTTGTTACAGCATTCATATGAAGCTAATGCATAGCATGAAGTCTTTATCTCGACAAAGAAACTGAGGTTCATGGAGGTAACATTACTCACATAAAGTTACATAATCAGTGGAAAATCAAGGGCTAGGAACCAAGTTTTTGGACTGCCAATTTAGGACCATTTTATTCATTATATCATCACTTTCTCTTCAAGTTTCATACGGGTACAAATAAAGATATCTATGACCTATTTCCACTGAAACTCCTAGAATTTGAGTTTTTATTACATACATTCTCCATCATCAGTCCTCAGTTTCTACCTAAATGGTTTCATGTTGAAATAAGTTGTTGTATTCATCTAGCTTTTATCAAAGAGCCAGAGAGACCGATACCAAAGTTCTGATATATTTTTCATTCTTTCTTTTCAAAATCAATTCAGGAACCAGAACAGCAAGCATTTTCAAGCTACTAAAGGCTGAGGTAATTTGTAATTAGCAGCCTGCCTGACTTATCTTTGAGAAGAATAATTGGTATGGTTTCCCTAGGACTCCTGCTTGAGGACTCACCATGGAGTGCTGGAAATTACTTCTACTTTCTGAATATTGTTAAGCTTAAATATTGAAATGTCTGTCTTTAATGTTATTCCAATGGACCCAAGGAAGTGGGTCACCCTTTAAGGAACTGCAATAGTTGCAGTTCCCCTAACTCTTCTTTTTAAGGATGACCTGGCAAACTTCTTACTTCATCTCCTTCCTCTGCTCCATGATTTTTACACTCTGAACATTTTACACTTTGAATAACAGTCATGATAATTTTAGACAGAGATTTGTTGGTGATTTTAGTACTGAAATTTCTACAAATTGGTAAAAAGCTTAGTCCCTGTGTTGATTTTCCTCCTCTCAATGTACAATCTATTTTAAAGTCAAATGCATATGCTTTAAATACACTGAAACAATATTCTACATCAAGTTTGTCATAACATAGTCTCCATAAAGTATAAAGATTAAGAAAAGAACTCTTAAAAACAGTGCAGTTTATGTTAAAAACAGAAAACACGTGCCCAAAATGGGGTCCTTCATGCTGGGCCTCCAACCAGACTTAATACCTATTGCAGATTCAACCTCTCCCAAAGTATATTCCTAAGCCAATAAAGTGGTTTCCTAATCAACACCAGTGAGGTAAATGCATGATAAGAACCTCCACTTTCCCCTGAAGGAAAGTGCTTTACTTGAAGCAATCTTCTCTTTGGCTACAACCTTGTCTCACCTTCCTCTGTCTATAATTCCCTTCATATTATGTGAGTTCTTGCAGTAACCAGAAGGGATGCAACTATATATACAAGTCCTTTATTTTTTGTTAAAGATTTATTTTTTTATGCATACAAGAGCTGGGGTATAGGCCAGAGGTGCAGGTGGTGAGAGGATTCACCAGAGACAGAATGGGGAGCAGAATAGGCAGACTGACTGAAATACACTGCTGAGGGGAGCAACTGGCGAGACAGGAGAGGTCTGCTGTGCCATGTGGGTTAGCTCCCTGGCCAGGGATCGAACTCCTGCAATAGTGGCTACTGATAGCTTTATAGTGCTGAGACTCAACCCTGTGTGCCACCAGGGAGACCTCCTAGAAGCCATTTAATGAAATAAATTAGACCTCTAAATTTGTGTGTTTTGATTTTTTAATGTTCTTTAATATTTCCTTTAAATTAAATAAAATCTAAAGAAGTTTAATAATTTACCCCAGGTCACATTCCTAAACTGTGGCAGAGATATTACTATGAGTCAAATTCTATGAAAGTCAAATTTATCAAAAATTTATTAAATTCTCAACCTGGGCTAAGTCTTCACATGTGCTTTCTCAGTTTTCACTATTAAAAAAAAATAGGAATTAAGTGACTATTCAACATCTCACCAATATAGTTGTGCTGTGTATTTTGTTTAACTTTTTAAATCCTTTTATTATAGAATAATTGTCATTATATAAAATAGTTAAAAATAAAAACAGAAGATGCTACAGTCCTATCATAGTAAATTGATAACCATTCAATTTTGTATATATCATTCAGGGTCTGTCTATAAATTCAAATGTTTAATTTTGTTAAACTTGGAATTATACTTTATATATCCAGAAACGTGTTTTTCCCTTAATAACAGATCATAAACAATTTTCTGACAATAACTTTTTTATTATTTTTAAAGGATAACAAATAATTTCATATGTTAATTCAACTCTTCTACAACTAAACATCTGGGTTATTTTCTTTAAAAAAAAAAAAATGCTGGTTGAACTGAGGCATCCAGAAGGGGAGAGTAGTTGGGTGGGGTGGGGAGGGTGGGTGCCCAGTGGAAAATGGTGGAGGATTATTGGGGCACTGGTGGTGGGTATGGTGTAAAAAAATACATTTGTGGAGGCTTGAAACGATGACCTCTAAAACAAATATAATGATGAAAACCAAATTTAAATTTACCTCAATAAACATAACTTTTTTAATGCTATTGTAAAGAGCCATACTATAGAAACATTCTTAATCTAGGTCTTTGGGCATTTTTCCAGTTACTTTCCATGGGATAAGTACCTCTAAGTAGAAGGGAATATGCTCTAAGGTATCCCAGAATATGAGAGCCCCAGAAGTTGATGTGCTTTCATTGTCCAAACTTCTTCCAATATAAAATATTAATCTTTTTAAATTTTAAAAATTGAATAGAAAAAATGCAGTTGATTTATGACTCCAGAGATTCTTCTAGGACCCTGTATTTACATAATATAATACTCAGTGATTTATTAGGAATTAATATCTTAGGGTCAAAGTAAGTGAAATTTTTCCATGGCTTCAATGAAACATTTTAAACCAAAAAAGACTTGTACTTTGGGGTGATTAAAATTCCATTTTTAAAAATCTGTTACTTGTAAATACCTTTACCCTGAAGCTCACATGGATCCTAGTCCCTTAAAACATTTTATACTTTAAAAGCAGGGATTTATGTGTGATAGCCTTATCAGTAGTAAAGAAAACATGTAGATAACTTAGCCATATTGGTATTCAAGTTTCCGTGGGGTCATACTGACTGAATTAAATTCTTTCCGTTTTCTATTTTTACTTTACCTTTAGTCAGGAAGGAGGAAAAGCCATTAATCTCATATTAGCTCAAGGGCCACACTCAATACCACTTTGTCTAAATATAGCTACATTCCTTCCTCTTTAAAATGTTTGTTTATAGCAGAAAAAAGTGGCTATAAAATGTTAATGTTGAGCTATAAAATACATACAGCATGATAATTAGTTGCTTTCTAATTTAGACTTCATAATATAGACCAAATGACACATTAAATCTATTTTAGGAAAAATCGAAGTATGGCAAAATTCTATCTCCTTAGCCACCTGCATTTTTCAATTTTTATTTCAATAAAACCTCCTATGAAAGATAAAAAAAGGACTTTAAGTTTGTGGTAATTAAATATCCTCTCTACTAAAAATATGAAGCTATTTCCTTCAGTCAGTATATGAATAACAAAGTGAACAAGTATGGGATACAAAATATTTAAATTATAAGTCTTGTTCTGTAGAAATTTTCATATTAAAATGAAATGCACTATTTTACTATTTTTTGTGGCTCTGCAAAAATTTTTATGCCATTGAAGTTTCTTTTTTTTTTTTTTAAGATTTATTTATTTATTTATACAAGCACTGGGTACAGTCAGAAGCGTGGGAGGGTGAGAGAATTCACCAGAGCCAGAGCGGAGAGTAGAACAGGCAGAGTGACAAAGTAGTACACTGCTGAGGGGAGCAGCGGGTGGCAGGAGAGGTCTGCGCGCCATGTGGGACCCTCACTGGGGATCGAACTGGTGCTGCAGAGGCTGCAGGCAGCTTCGCAAACCAGCGCTCAACCGCTGCACCACCGGGGACGCCTGCTATTGAAGTTTTTGTTAATATCTGTTTAAAAATATAAAACACGCTAAAAGTAAAAATTCTACCCTACCAAATATAAATAGCTATTTGGTGAATATCATTCCAGACTGCTTTCTGTGTATCCATATAAATAAAACTGTTAATATGCTATGAAAGAGAGGCGTATGGTAGTGTGAGAGGATAAACTGAGTACCATACTTGAGGTTTCTTCCAAAGCTGATACTGAGATAAGATTCAGACATGGGTAATTTATTCAGAAATTGATTTTAGAAACTTAAGCAAGATAATAGAAATTTAAGGGGACGGGAACATTTTCTTTTAAAAGAGCATCTTTGAGTGGGCCACCTGAAGGTTAAACTGAAAGGTTAAACACCCCTTTGAAAGGCTGAAGGTTAAACTGAAGGTTAAATACCCCTTTGAAAGGCTAAAGAACTCTGTGGAACATGTCTTAAGTGTTCCTCCACTATATAAGGGACTTGGGGTGTTTACCAGCTATTATTTTTCACAGGTTAAGGTTTACCTGTGGGGTCATTAAATTAAATTGTTTTGCCAATGGCACCCAAGCAAATCCTCAGGCAGAGGAGCAGAAGATGAAAGCCTTCAAGGTGGGAGTTCATTGTGCACAAAAGTTGCAGCTGCAGGTGAACTCTGAGGACAGCAATGGGTGTTAACAAAGCACATATGCTGCAAGGAATTAGATCTCGTCTATAAAGTTAGTGCAGTATTCACCAGGAAAAACATTGAAAGTAATGATAAGGACATCAATTTTAATTTTTTTAAAGATTTGCTTATTTATACAAGAACCGGGGTTCAAGCTAGATTTGCGGGAACAGGCAGACTAACTGAAATACACTGCTGAGAGGAGCAGCGGGCAAGACAGGAGAGGTCTGCCACGCCATGTCGGACCCTCCCCAGCTGGCCAGGATCGAACCGGCGCTGCAGAGGTTGCGGACAACTTCACAGCACTGCGCTCAACCGCCTGCGTCACCAGGGGAGGCCCAGGACATCAATTTTAAACTAAAGCAATAAAAACCATAAAAATGTTTTAAACAGTGGGTCAAACTGAAGAGATCTCTACTTTGAAAACATTAATCTGACTGCAGTTTAGAAATCCAATGTAATAGGAGCCAGAGCCAGTAACAGTATTCCCCTTACGGCAGTTGTCCATGCTATATGTAGGTGACTAGTTTCTTACTCTCAGAAGTTGTATTTAAATGTACAGAGCCTAACTCTAGACAGCTCAAGTTTGTTCCTGATTTAACTCTTTTCCAGTGACTTACATAAACATATCCAGATTCTTTATCTGAATGATGGGAATGATGATAGAATCTACCTTATAGTTTGAGAGGATTAAATGGGCTAATAATTTACATTTAGCTATTACTTTGAAAGAGGTAGCTTTGAAGATGAAATAGAAAATCAACATATATTCAGCAAGAATAAGCAAAATACCTGCAGGACATTATTTTAGGAGTACATTTCAAGAAAGATTCCTGGGTTTTGCTTTGTATAATGGGAAGTTGAATGTATCACTCACTGGAAACTCAGGAAGGTTTGAGAGGAAAAGACCGTGTCTTTGAGACATACTGTATCTGGAGTCTGAGCTATCCAAGATAAACACCAGATAGAGAGTTGCATTAGGGGTTTGGAGAACAGATGAGAGTCATCTGGATAGAGGTGGGAAATAAGATAGAGGGTGTGGATGGAAGAGTAAGAACAGACAACTTGCATATAACCAAGAAATAATAATAGCACATAGGGCTAACGACTAGGCAAAATTGAGAAGCAAAATATTTTACTTTCTACTCTTACCTGTCCATCTTCCTCACGCCTTTCCTTTATTCTGACAGCAATTACAGATTGTTCAATGAATTCATATTGCTTCTACCCGCCCAACTGTTTGTTAAAGGATTTATTGAAGATCTACTATAACTTAGGAGTATTCTGTATGCTAAGTACCCAACGGTCAACAAGACAGGCATATTTTCTACCCTCATGAAATTTGATACACCACATAGTGAAATAACTAAGCAGCTAATCAAAAGAAGATGAAACTGTTTGACTCTCTTGGTTTGGGTGGTAAGGGACAGTCCTTTTGAAAAGATAAAGTTTAAACTGAGAATTTAGGGCATCCCTGGTGGTGCAAGTGGTTAAGCACTGCACTGTGAAGCAATCCACAGCCTCTGCAACACGAGTTAGATCCCTGGCCGGCCAGAGAGCAACCCACATGGCGCAGCAGACCTCTTGTCTCGCCCACTGCTCCAGTCAGCCATGTACTTCGGTCAATCTGCCTGTTCTGTTTCCCACTGTTTCTGGTGAATCTGCTCACCCCCCTCATCTCTGGCCTGTGCCCCAGCTCTTGTATGTGGAAATAAATCATTAAAAAATAAAAATAAATAAATGAGAATTTACAGGTAAAAGGGAAGACAAATATTCCATATAAAGCTCAACTACCCTACAGGGAAAAGCCCATGTGTTCTAGCATCAGAGGAATGGACTACATGCCTATAGAAGAAAGAGCCTTGGGAGGCAAATTTAAAGGTGTAGTCAAAGACCCAACTACGTAAGTCTTTGTAAGCCTGAGAAAGAAGTTTTATAATAAATGGGCAAAATACTAAGACTTTGGAGAGTTGCTAGCAAGAGAATTATATTCAACTTATTTTTTGTTTGTTTTAAATTTATTTCATATAAATGACACCACTAAGATTTGTGGTATAAAACAAATTGAAAATCATTTTTCTTTAATGGATAAGTTAAACCCATTCACATTTGTTATGATGAATATGTTTAACCTTGAACCTATCACAATATTTTATATTATGTATATTTTGTTTTATTTATATCTTTCTTCAGAAGATGTCATTTTAGGTATTTTTTTAAAAGTAATCATTCTGGCTACTCTAAAAGCAATATATCAGAGTACAGATGGATCACAAACAAGGAGCATAATCAAAATGCCAGTTTAGCGCTATAACCAGACAGAAGTGATAGTAACTTTTATGATAATGAAATTATATAGCATAAACAGAGAAATCTGCAGAAATTTGACATAATATGGAGATAGAGGCAACAGGATAAACTGAAGAACTAGATGAAGAAAAGAGGAATTAAAGGTGACTCCCCAATTTTAGGTTTAAACAACACAAGTGGTATCACAGGCTGAGATTTGAAAAACATGGAAGAGCATATTTAGGATTGGGAAATTTTTGTTAATTGTTATTTTCTTTTTATGAATCACTATGTACTCACGTAAAAAATAAGTCTGTGTTATACAGAATGTCCATGATATGGAGATTTTGGTGCCAGAGCACAGAGTTAACACTGAAGAAGAAGAGTGCATGGATCCAGAAGAGAAACACGATACATGGGACAAGAGGAAGAGCTGGAAAGAAAACTGAAAAGGAGCAACTGATGAAATCAGAGGCATTTGGGTTCATGTGGTATTGCAGAATCCACAAGATGAAAGGTTTTTAAATAAAAGGGAGTGGTCATCTGTGCCAAAATGTGCCAAGTAAATAAAGGTAAGAACAAGAGGGAATCAACAGCGGTAGGATCTCATCTTCCAGATGCTTGGCTTCCGCCGAACTGTCCTGATTTGTATAATATTCTCTCAAAGTCCTGTTTTGACTCACTGCCTAATCTACTAAGTGAAGCTATGAAACAGGAATACTGGAAAAATAAAATTAGAACAACTGGAGATTTTTTTTTTTTTTTTTTTTTTTTTTTTTAGAGGCATGTTTTATCCATTTATTTATTTGTTTGTTTGTTTGTCTATACATGCACTGGGCACAGTCAGAAGCGCGGGAGGGTGAGAGAATTCACCAGAGCCAGAGCGGGGAGCAGAGCAGGCAGAAGGACCGAAGTACACTGCTGAGGGGAGCAGCGGGCGGCAGGAGAGGTCTGCGCGCCATGTGGGACCTTCCTCCAGTGGCCGGGGAGCAGCCAGGGATCGAACCGGCGCGACAGAGGCCGCGGGCAGCTTCGTAACCCAGCGCTCAACCGCCGCGCCACCGGGGAAGCCCAGAACAACTGGAGATTTAACAAATGTTTTTATTTCTCAACCTACATTATCTTGAGGAAGCTCAGGAAACCTAAGGAAGAAGTGTGCTAACCTTGACAGTATGAAGCCTCATCCACTAAACAAATCTCTAAAGAAAACAGACTTCAAAAATCCCCCAATGATCATTTTAGTTCTGGAATTTAGTACAATCCAAAGGGTTTTCCTTGATCTTTCCAGTTTACTACTACAGTTAAAATTTTCTTCAGGTGTCAGAGGTAGCCATGGTCCTCCATCAATCAATAGTATCCTCAAGAGAAAAAGGTAAAGCTGATGAAGTTATAATCTATGTTTCTGGCTACAGAGCAGGACCCCTTTCCAATTCAGAAAATTTCCTCTTTGTATAGCCAATAAGTAGTTTACTCTAATAAACCAATATAAAATACAGAAGAAAAAAATATAGAATTGATGACCAGCTATTGTTTCATGGTGACTCCCAAAAGCCCTACACATTTGTTCACATTTCAAGCAAAGATGATTTGCTTCCTACCATTTCCAGTTGAGTGGTGACTGATATAATTCATGTTTGAAGTGTATTTTATTTTAATTCCTGCACCTATATTTTTTATTACCATGTGCAATAAATATCACAATAAAAAGGCATGATATGGTTATAAAATGTTCTTTTTTAAAAAATGTTTTGATATACACTGGATTTACAGAAGTATATAAATACATATATCTTCACCTCTTTGTATATATAAGCCTCATCTCATCAGTCACCAAAGTTCAACTGCCTTTCACACTAGCAGGTTGATAACGTCTACTTTTGTCCCCTTGTCCCCTTCTACTAAGCACTATTTAAAGAGTCTGAGTTAATTTTGTTGTGATTTGTTAGCTAATTTGCGGATTATTTTCCACATGAGAGAAACCATTTGAAAATTTTCTTTCCCTTTCTGACTTATTTTGATGTATACTAATTTTGTATATATACCACCACTTCTTTATCCAGTCATCTACTGATGACATTTAGGCTATTTCTATGTCTTGGCTATTGTGTACTGTTATAAATATACAAGTGCATGAATCTTTTCAAATTCATGTTTTATATTTTTCAGATAAATATTTAGGAAAGGTACAGCTGGGACATACGGTATTTCTGATTTTAGATTTTTTTGAGGAATCTCTATAACATTTTCCATAGGGACTGCACCACTTTATATTCTCATCAACAGTGTAGAAAAGTTCTTTTTTTTGCACCCTCGCCAATGCATTAAATGCCAGTCTTCGAGACATGGGTCATTCTTAAAAGTATGAGGTGATATATCATTATGGTTTTGATTTGAAGAAATACTCTTGCTTTTGACTGCTCCTAGTCAAGCATCAAATTGATGTTCATTATTTCTGGAAAACAGTACCAGCCCTTGGTTACTGATCTTACACAGCATGAAGAGAAAACCTATTCCAACCATTCTGCTGAAGTTTAATGCTAAGTACTTTGAAGGAAATAGGATGCGACACTTTTTTTACAAAAGTTATTCATACTAAAATCCATTTCCAATTTTAGAATCACATTATCCATATTCTGAAACTCCTTTTTTTACCAAAAATTGCAACTCTTAATGTTTTCATTTGTATTTTATTAGCTAGTATATGTTCAAACTTTCTTATATCATGTATATTGAAAGTTTTTTTTTACATGAGCTTTAAAGACATCTTGTTTCATTTCTGACGTGTAAAGAATTTTTAACTTCTCAGATTTACAAAGAGAAAACAGTTGACTTTATTGGATTCAAGAGTTGTAAAGAGATTGTAGAGATAAATGCCACTGTCAAGGTGTAGCAGGTATATGTATATAGCTATAAACCTGAAGTAGAAACCACTGCAATGATAAAGTAATAGGAATTTATATGGTAATTTTGATAAGGCATGGGAGGCGGAATGTGTGCTAGTAAAAAAGCAAGATGTTCTGGAGATTCAATCTTTTTTTTTTTATTAAGGTAATATTGGCTTATATTATCATTGCTATTTTGGAAGTATAGGGTACTCCCCCAGTTATATCCACCATAGTCCATAGCTCACTGTGCACCCTTCCTTCTTTGTTCTTACTGTGACCCCTATGTATACTTCAGTTCTATAGTTAGCTTTCAAGGGTTAGTTTTTAAGTTTGTCTTTTTCTGACCCTTAGTTTGTTAAATGACACCATCTAGTACTTATCTTTCTCCTTCTGACTTATTTCACTTAGTGTTATCCCTTTGTGCTCCAAACATGTTGCTGCAAATGGCATGAGTTTATCTTTTTTGATTGCTGAGTAGTATTCATTGTGTAATATACCATATCGTCTTGATCTAGTCATCTGTTTTGGGGCATTTAAGGTTATTTCCAAAATTTGGCTGTTATAAAAAGTGCTACAATAAACATGGGTGTACAAGTTTCCTTTCAAATTAGTTTTTTTTTTTTTTTTAATTTCTGGGTAGATGTCTAGGGGTATAATTACTGGGTCATATGCCAGACCCATTTATAATCCTTTGAGACATCTCCATATTCTTTTTCAGAGAGACTAGATCAGTCTACACTCCCACCAAGAGTGCAGAAAGTTTCCCTTTTATACAGATCCTTACCAGTACTTAGTTTCTGGTCTTTTAGATATGGGCCATTCTAAAAAGGTGTGAAGTGGCATCTCATTGTGATCTTGATTTGCATTTCCCTAGTAATAAGTGATGATCAATATTTTTTCATGCACCTATTTGCTATATGTATGTTGGATAAGTGCCTATACTCTTCTCATTTTTTAATTGATTTTTGTTGTTGTTGTTGTTGAGATGTATTGAGGTCTTTTTCGATCTTAGATATAAGCCCCTGTCAGATGTAAGATATACTAATACTTTCTCCCATTCAGTGGCATGTCTTTTTATTTCAGTTACACTTTTGCTGTACACATTCATTTAATATCATTCCAGATGTTTATATTCTTTTTTGTTTTCCTTGCTGTTGCAGATGAATCCACAAAGACATCACTGAAGCTATGTCATGAAGCATTTTGCCTATATTTTCATCTGCACATTTTACGGTTTCAGGTCTTACATCCAAGTCTTGTATCCACTTTGAACTGATTTTGTGTAGGGTAAGGGAAAATGATCTAGTTTCATTCTTTTGCATGTGGTTGTCCAGTTTTTCCATCACCATTTCTTGAACAGGCTTTCCTAGAAGCTCAGTCTTAGATGGGTTCCAAGTACTTGTGGACTTCACCTCCAAAAAGCACAGCAGATTGTCATGGTAAAGATCCATGGAAAATGCCTTTATAGGTCTTGTGCAGAAAAGGGCTAGGGAAAATAAAAAAGCAATAACTGCAAAATACACATAAAACCTGCTGTATAAGAAATGCCTAGTATACAGGGCAAAGTATTTTGACAGAGTCTGAACACAGTTGGGGAAGGGGACTCGAACCCTTTCCAATATTCTGTCTTACGTGAAGGGAAAACAAGACAGAACAAAACATAGTCAAAGTAGTTAAGATCTTCAAGGAAATGTGTTAGAAATGTTGTAGCTAGGAAAGAAGGAAAAAATTATGCTACTGGGGAAATACTTTTGTAACTGAAGGTCACATCCCTGAGGCACAAGACTACTAAACACGTGAATTAATCATAAAATAATGGAATGTTCCTGATCCCTCATACATCACCAATTAACAGAGGCCCCATATAATTACAATAAAATATAGCTGAAAGAGCTGTAAGTACAGGTTCCCTGAGGAAGAGCATTTAAGGTAGCCCAATGTCAAAAGGAGAAAAAGCAACAAGGACAATAAAGGAATTTAAAGTCTCTGGCAACAATAGCTAGATAAAACTTTAAACACAATCCAAGTCCTAGGTATAGTAATATAACTCTGAAGATAAAAACCTATTTACAAGTTTCTCTTCTTTAATAAACATGTCTTATTTTTGAGCAAAAATTGTAAAATATGTTAAAAGGCAAAATAAAACACAATTTGATGAAATAAAGCAATTCTCATCAAAGCCAGACTCAAGTTTGACACAGACTTTGGAATTATCAAACAGATAATGTAAAATAACTGTGACTAGTGCATAAAGAGAGCTCTTATGTGAAAAGTAGACAGCATTCAAGAACAGATGGCTACTTTCAGCAGAGAGATGGAAACAATAACAAAGTATCAAAACAAAATATTAGAAGTCAAAAACTTTAACAGAAATGAAGGTGCTTTCAGTGGACTTGTGAGTAGATTTAACATGTCTGAGAAAAGAATCAGCGAAATTGAAGATAAATCAATAGGAACTTTCCAAAGTGAAATGTGAAGACAAAGTAAAATGAAATAAATGTAACAAGTTCAAACAACTGTGGGATAATGTCAAAGATTTAATGTATTTGTAATTGGTATATAAAATTTGAATGAAAATAAATTGTGAATGAAGCACAGGAAATATTTAAAGTAATAATGATCAATAACTTTCCACAATTAATGACAAGGATTTAAAAAAAAAAAAAAAAAAAAACATTTCCAAAATCTTAAAGAGCACCAAACAGGATAACTATCAAATAATCACACCAAGGCATGTCAGCTTCAACCTGCAAGAAAATAAAAATAAAGAGAAACTAATTGAGGGAAGAAAGGAAATTAAAAAAAACTAACTCACCTAAAGAGAAACATGGGTAAGAATAACACTACATAAGAAACCATGAAACAGGAAGAGTAAAATGAAATATTTTGTTTTAGTTTTAGTAAATTCTATCAAATCTTCAAAAACAAACTAAAATCTAGCACATAAGAAGGCCAAACATTTGAATCTTCACATGGATTACCTTCTTTAAAACAATAAAATGCTATTGTCATACTTCTTTTGTAAACAAATTGAAATTAAGAAAGATTAAGTAATTTGCGCCACGTCACACAGCTAGCAGAAGGTAGAAACGGCATATTTGTTTCTGTTACTTCAGAACCTATTTTCTTCTCCAGTAAATTTGTAGTTCAGGGTCATCCCACTTGATTTTTCATTACCATCCCCTTAAAAGTTATATACAGTTAAATGTAAATTTTTTTTCTGAATACATGGACCAAAAAATATTCTCAATGGTAATTGAGTCCTGAATTATTTGAAGATGAAATTGACACACTTAGTTTTTTTCCAATGGGACGATGCAACTGAGTTCCAGGGTTTACGTTAAAAAGTCAAAAGCTAATTCCTGTATCTAAGGCTCAAGGGGTTCCTCCTAAATATATGTAAAATGATAAAACATGATCAGTCTAAGTCTTGTGTTTATGCATTGTTCTCAACCCTAAATGTAGTAAAACTTGAATACTTAGGTAGTGGAAGCTATTTTTCTTTTAGTTCAATTGTGAATTGAATCAGAAAAATTATTCCAAATCTGACATTTTTAATGCAGTTGCAGGTACTGTATTCTAGGGGGCAGTTTTCCATTTTTGCACACTGGAAGGTGCAAAAATGGGAAGGCCAGAGTAGTGCAATGATGTTTGATGCTCCCAAGGGGGTAAATTGGGTTAAGAGTCAAGGACCCAAGTTGCTAGTGAACTACAAAAGGGAGGATGAAGACAAAGAAAACTAGTGGGGCAAATCCAAGCTAGAGTCCTTAAAGGAGATAAGAGCAGAGATAAAAACCCACAAGAACAGATGCCAAAGTAAATTCCTTTATGACAGTCTGACATAAAACTGGTTTATTGCAGAATTCTTTAGAAAAGTGACTCAATCTCATGAAAACATTCAACATTAGCCAATTGAAATAAAATTATGCATCTATTTTACCAGTAATTTCTTCGAGTTTAACTGATAATGATCAAGCTCTAGTGGATTTCTTTCATTCTGACATACACTACAAGGTTTGCGAATTAACCTGAAGTTCAGAAACTCTCTCCAGACTTTAGACCAACAAAATTGGATGGATCATTTTCAACAGCCATTTGTTTTTTTTGGCCAGATTCATGGTCCAACATGTTTCCTGTTGGTCAGGAAATACCAAAAGTCAGCCTTTCCTGAAGAATTTGGCGATTTAGCTTCCAATTCTTTGCCAGAATTTAAATATGTTAAATAAAGGGATTCAAAAAAGAAAAAAACAAAAGAGCGCAAGTTTTCAAAACTAGGAAAGGACAACTGAATTCTTTTGGAATACAGAGTGGATAGTTTAAAACAATATCAGCAAGAAGGTGTATGTTTTATGAATGTTTTATAAAATTTACATGCTTCAATATATATTACCACTCTATAAAACTGATGACTAAAAACAGTATTTGAGCAAGTATTCCTTAAAATTATACCGTGAAATATATCACCAATGTGTGTTTGAAATGTTGGATCTATTTTATTGATTCTCTTTGATAAGATATATTGTAGGACACTTCAAAATATGGAATAAAAGTGACAACTGGATAAGTCTAATTAAATATTACTACCAAATTATTATTAGATGTGATCAGATAAATCAAAAATAGAACCCTGAACATATCCCAAGACATATCATCTCTATTCCTTGACCTCACTTCTATCTGGAAAGGTAGAGAATTACAAGTAAACTTACTTCTAAGCCAGTTTAAAGAGGGCAGATTTCTAGAAAAATATGGATGGCAGACAGGTCTGGCAGCACCACAAGGTTAAGGAATCTGGAAATGCCTGAATAAGGAACCGGGCTTTGGTCTAGACATTGTTAAACTCAATTTGGCTATACTGTATTTGACTTGGGACTTAGTTAAAATCCTGTAGTGGGTGGTTCTGAAAATAAAAATCCAGTTAAACCATCTGGCTCTTCAGCTATGCAAAATATAAAACAATTTGCCTGGCATCCCTCTTTCCATCACTCCCTCTCTGATGATTTTCATTGCTAGGTTCTATTTTTGGTACTTTTATTATTCAGAAAATACATCTGAGCATGCTGGATCCCTGTCTACCAATTGACATTGATAGCAAAGCTTTTCAAAACATAATGCATTGACACTCATAAATTATCTTTAGAAAAATAAAAACACAGACATCAGACTAGATGATATATTTCATACTTCATTTCACTATCACATAGTTTCATTTTTTTGGAAATGAGGTTATATATAGACCCAATTTACTTAGTGCTCCAGTGGCTGGTTTTTAAGGTCTTGCAAGCTATCAAACCATTATCTAACCTACTCAAATAATAAATCTTTTAAAATGGAAAACAGTCAATCATGAAGTGACAATAATACAGAGCAAGAAAATGAATTCAGTACAAATTCATATTTAATGGATAGAAACCTCAGTGACTATGGAATAGAAAGCTAAATATAGTTAATCTAATTTACTAGCAATCTCTTTTAAAGCAATCCATATTTTCTCAGAAAATTAACTAAGCTATTACAGTATTTTTGGAATGCACATTTTTCCTCTGTGACGTGTGTCACAAAAACACACAAATAAGGTTAATCAATATATGAAGCAAAAAAAAAATGTGTAGTTTATAGAATCAACCTTTTTAATTTCAGTAACATTCCTCATTTGCTGTGGCAAAGACTCTGTTGGGTTGGAAACATGTAAATGCCTAATATTAGTTATATTAAAAGAACCTGACCTCTAAGAAATGAAACCACTTAAAATAATCAACCTGAAAAAATTGAAAAGAATTTTCATTTCTCAGTATTATTTACACAATGGAGAAATGTGTGTATTTATACATTGTTGGTAAAAGTAGGAAATTCCTGTAGTGTTATTTTACTATAAATACAAAAAATATTAAATTATATTCAATTAAATTCCATTAAATTCCATTTAAAGTCTATGAAAATAGACTGGCTTTGCCCCAGAAATTCCAAGTTTTACAGTTTATTATAATAACATAATTGAAAGATATTTCTATGTACATGACTATAAATTTTATATCGGTATATATACTTTATATACATTTATATGTGTTTATTGCCAACAGGAAGGTAAGTATGTGTGTGTGTGTGTGTGTGTGTGTTTTGTGTATGTGTGTGATGGCAGCATTCTTAATTTATTCTGAAAAAATTAGGAGTGAACTAAATATTAATAAAAAAGTGTTAAACAATGCAGGATATATCCAAAGTACACAATTTATAAAGCAAAAAAAATCATAATTTAAACTTATTTGTATTAGCATGGCAATTTACTGATGAGGATAGTATTAAGAGAAGGCCATTTATCATGTTTCCAGGTGGAATGACAATCTTCTGTTTTCTAACTGTGTATGGCGGGGGGGGTGTGTGTCTAATTATGGGAGGAAATAGAAAAAACAAGAATGATAGAATGTTGTCACTAAGAAATGAATGCATGAGGGTGAATCACATTAATCTCTCCTTTTAGATGTGTTAAAAGTTTCATAAAATTGAAAACTATTGAAAATTTAAAAAAAAGTAATAGATGAATTTTGCAAGATGAAAAGTACTGGAGATAAATGCACAACAATATGAATATACTGAACAGTACTGGATTGTATACTGAAAATGGTTTAAATGGGCCCCCCTGGTGGTACAAGGGGTTAAGCACAACACTATGAAGCTATCCACAGCCACTGTAGCACGAGTTCAATCCCTGGCCAGGGAGGTGACCCACATGTCACAGCAGACCTCTCCTGTCCTGTCTCACCCGCTGCTCCCCTCAGCAGTGTATTTCAGTGGATCCGCCTGCTCTGCTCCCCATTCTGTCTCTGGTGTATCCTCTCAACCCCAACACCTCTGACCTGCACCCCAGTTCCTGTATGCATAAATAAATGAATCTTTTTAAAAAATAAATAAAATTAGAAAAAAAGTTTCATAGCTTTTTTTTTTTTTAAACATAAGGCTCAAACTTTCTTTGCTCCAGTGCATATTCTTTGCTCCTTTGTCAAAGATTAGTTGACCATAAATCTGTGGGTTTATATCTGGATTTTCTATTAGATTCCATTGGTCTGTGTGTCTGTTCTTGTTCCAATACCATGCAGTTTTGATTATTATGGCTTTGTAGTATAGTTTGAAGTCTGGGCGTGTGATGCCTACATTCTTTTTTTTTTTTTTTTTTTTTTTTTTTTTTTTTTTCAGAAGAGCTTTGGCTATTTGGGGTTTTTGGTGATTCCGTATGAATTTCATCATTAATTGTTCTATTCTTTGAAGAATATCATTGAAATTTTTATTGGAATAGTACTGAATCTGTATATTGCTTTTGGTAGGATGGCCATTTTGATAATGTTAATTCTTCCAATCCATGAGCAGGGGATGTCTTTCCATTTCTTTGTGTCTTCTTCTATTTCTTTTAACAGTGTTTTATAGTTTTCTTTGTATAGGTCCTTTACCTCTTTTGTTAGATTTATTCCCAAGTATTTGATTTTTTTGTTTCAATAATAAAGGGATTTTTTTTTTATTTCTTCTTCTTCAGATTTATTGTTTGTGTATATAAACACATGCAGTTTGCAGCAACATGGATGGAGCTAGAAGGGATCATGCTCAGCTAAATAAGTCAGAAACAAAAAGAAAAATACCGGATGGACTCACTCATAGCAGGAATTTAGAAAACCTAAGTAACAGACCAGGAAAAAGACTAATAAATACAAAGTAAAAATCAAAATCAACAAGCAACTATAAACCAGAGACACACTATGGGGGCGGGGGGTAAGGGGAGGAAGGGGTGGGGAAAGGAAGGACTAGAGTCAAAATAAGGGGGAGGGGTGCAATTGTATGGGGAATATAACCAAAATGAAAATGCATACATTGTGCAACGATGAAAAAAAGATGTAAGAATTATATAAAATAAAATATTTAAACAAAAAAAAATAAACATAAGGCTCGACACACCCCTTCCTAACAGTAATATCTTTGAGTAGCAATTGTAGAGATTTATTCTGGTTTTGTATTCAATGATCACATATTACTCAGTAAAATTTTAAGCAAAAATGAACAAAAACTGAATCTACAGAAAAATATGCTTTATTAGTTGTTTCATCAGTTTTGAACTTTATCCAGTTCCTGTTTCAAACCAACTTGCCCTCCCAAACCAATTCTTAATACAATCAGTCGTACCACAGAAAACCTTTGGTTCAGCATCAATCTCTTGACTGCTGGCTGAAGTCCTAACACTTTCCCACCTCCTGCTGTTCTGACTCTTGCTGTTACCCAGAACCAGTATTTAAGGCTCAGCAATTTTCCTGGGCTGAGTTCTTTTTCTCACTTGTCTGAACAACAATTTTCTAGTTCACTGTTATGTGTACACACACCTATGCATTTGCTTGGTCCTCCTCACCTTAGTCAGTCCTGTCCTTTCAGATCTCTACTCACACTTGCCTATGGCCTTCTGCTCCTGCCTTTGCTCATTTTCTCTCCAGATTGGTGACTTCATTTGGTTTTTCCCTTGTTAATTACCTTCACAAATTATTTTTAGCATGTTCTCTATCCTACCTAAACCAACCACCTGCAGGTACTGTACTGCTCTTATGTTGCCTAATAGAAACAAGACAAACCATAGAGGAAAAAAACAAAATCAAGACATGTCAGTTGTGTGTGTTCTTGTCTAGAATATTTGGCATTTTCTATATTCTCAGAGAGAAAGCATTTGGCAGGAGGAAAAGCTTGATTCTGGAGTTGGAATACCTGAACTCAAATCCTTAGTCTGGAACTGAGTAACTATGGAAACTTAGACAAATTGTCTCAGTGTTAAGGTAAATGTTAGCTTCTGTAAAATGGGAGCAATAATGACAGGGAGGACTAAATGAGTAAATATACGTACATTCCTTAGAACAATGTATGACACATAGAAACACTAAATCAGTATTTGTGCTTATTACTAATTCTGATATTTTTATTAACTAATTTGAACTAAGTGGTTACTGAACCCCTGGAGAAATTTAGAATGACTATTAAGTTAACAAAAAATAAAGTACAAAAATTATGTTTTAAATGAAAGTGTGAATTCATTCACTCCTTTAGTAAACATTTATTGAGCTTCTGTGATGAGGTATCCACTATGCTAGATACTGGGCAGAGGACTGAGACCAAGATAAATGAAGTATTTGCCCTTAGAGCACTTACACTGTAATGGAGCTTAAATTTGAATTGATGAATGAATATATCAATAGCCTTGTGGATGCTAAGGAATGTGACTGTAATCTTTGTTCTGAAGTACTTTTCTCTTTGCCAAATAAGAGAAGGCATCTCTGGGTATATTCTAAAGTTTTAGATTTTGTTTCTATTTTCTTTGTGACCCTGGAATGTGATTCATGATTGCTTTTATTAATCCAGTTAAAGGTGCTTACTCATTTTATAAAATCAACCCCATTTTAATTACATGAGGTTGAATAGAATTTACACATTTTGCATCAATATCACAAAGGAAATAACATTATATATGATAATATTCTGCAGCTTTTTGCTTTTTCTTTTATTTTCCTGCAAGAAAAAAATGGGTTTTTTTTTATAATGTTTTTACAATGCATATTTGTTGATAAGCTTTCAATACATACAAGAATGAAGTTAAATGTAAGGGAAATACAATTCCCTGATAAAACCACCATTAATATTTGTGATAGTCCTTTCATGAATCTCTTTATGGGGTTCTAGCCCAGGGGTAGAGCATTTGACTGATAAGTGTCTTTATGCAGTCAAATGCATATAATTATACATAAATATGACTATATTATAAAAGATGTTTTAGTCATCATTAATTCTTCCTTTCATTCTCTTCTTTGACTTTTGCATATATAAACAGTAGATAGAAGGCAGAAATTAGAAACTTAGTAGAGAAGGTTTTGTTACTTAGGTGTAACTGAGAAACAGCTACATGAATTTTTTAATGCTGCCTCTCTATTTTCTCCTCATTTTCTCTACCTAGAACACCACAAACATATGAACACATATACCTTATAAGGTGCTTTCATTTCTGTAGATTAAATTCCAAAAACAGGATTACTAGACCAAGGTGTGCATAGAGTTTTAATTTTTACTGCCAATTGTGTTCCAGAGTAACCATGTCAACTCAGAGTCCACCAGTTTATGAGAGTTCTCATTGCTCCCATCTTACCAACACCTGGTATGTTCATGCATTTTAGTATTTTTTAAATTTGGTAGGAAAAATATTACCTCACTTTAATTTAGATTTACATTTGTCTTATATCTTCTCTAACTTGCCTTTACAAATTTTGGCTCACTGAACTTCCTAAATACAGGAGCTTCTTTGTCTTTCATAAATTCTATAAAATTTCAGGAATTTTCACTTCTAATGCTACTTCTCATTTTCTTATTTCTGTCTAGAATACTAATAAGTATAGAACTTCTCGCTTAATCCTGTATGTTACTTATCTCTCTTTTAGATTTTCAGTCTTATTTGTCTCTCCCTGCTATTTCTGTATAATTTCTTCAGATCAGTTTATTTTTTCAGTAAAAGCTAAAAAAAATACCTCTTTAAGTTTCTGATTTCAATCCTACACCTTTCTAGTAGATTTACTTTGTTTTCTTTTTCAAATCAGCTAGTTCATTTAGATAAGACTTTTTTTCAGTATTAATTTTAATACACTTCTATTCCATCAAATTCATTGGACATTCTTTCACAATCTATGTATCTGATCCTTCAAAATGTCAGGCTACCTGCATCTAATTTTTCAGACATTCTTTGTTCGTAATTGTAATATTTTTATCTCATCATCATTCTTATTTATAAGAATGGAGTCTTTAGTATTAAGGTATGTCATGATACCATTAGCAAATGGAGATCATTTTTCCCCAATATCTGCACCATTTATTTCATGTCAACTGCATTTTCTACATAGGCCCAAAACAATGTTAAATATTATTGAAAATAGTAGCAGTCCTGTCTTCTGATAGTTTCTCTATTGAATCACTATAACTGCCTCATCACAAATGCTGAAAGCTAGGATGTAAACAGTTAAAATTTACCATAACCTGAAAAACCCACAAAATGAAAACAGTATGTACATTTACTATCCAACAATTTTTTTCAATGAATTACATGTGTAAGCATTGTGTAGACAACTCTAGAGAAAATAAAGAAAAAAATAGACAAAAATAAACAGGGGATTAAAAAGGTGTTAAATATTTCTCATCTAAACTTATACCAGAAAGGAAGATTGAAAGGACATGAGACAATGTAAGAAGGAAGTGATTACAACACACTTTTGGAAACTAACCAGGTAGATGACTGGTCTATTAGTTTTCTATAACTGCCTTAAACAATAAACTAGGTGGCTTAAAACAACACACATTTGTTATCTTACACATGTGGAGGTCAGAAATCCAAAATGGTTTCACTAGCCTAAACCTGTTCACAGGGCTATGCTTCCTTTGGTAGCAATATGGTAGAATCACTTTACCCATAATTTTCTAGGTAAGACAGCTGCATTCTTTGGCTCATGATCCCTCCCAACATCTTCAAAGCTAGCAGCGAATTATCTTCAAATGTTTCCATCATCACATTAAACTTCTTCCTTTTTGGTGGTCAAATTTCCCTCAGCCTCCCTCTCATTAAAACACTTATGATTATATTTATGGTCCACCCAGATAATCCAGGATAATCTCCCTATCTCAAAAATCTTTAACTTAATACCTGCAACTCTCCTTTCTTGCCACGTAAAGTTATATTCCAACCCCATGGGTTAAATCTGGATATCATTTGAAGTCATTATCCAACTGATTGTATGTGATAAAGAACTTAGCACATCAAAGCTGAAAACTATAGTGTCATGAAGGTAAGTAGGATATTTTGTGAGAGGGTCACAGTGAGGAAAATGAATTGAAGGTATCAGCCAGGTGTCTCTACAACTGGGGTAACTGGTGGGGTGAAAATCAGAAGAATTGGTTAACCATGAAAGAAGTCACTAGATTCCTCAGATCACCTTCCCAAACATTTTCAGTCAAGTGGCTACCCCTCCTCTAACATGGTGGCTTCAAGGACACTGCACATTACTAAGTGTAATGATACAACAGAGAAAATAAGGGGATTCATTAATTACTGTTGAAACCCAACTACCTTTTCCTCAATGGCTCTAAAAATGTTTGCAAGTAGGCTAATACATTCTAGGCAAGAAGATGAATGAATATTCTCTGTGAAGATGTATAAAGGGATGGGAGTGTTATGGTAACATACATCTGAAGAAGTGTTAATCTGTACCATTAAATCATATACAGTGTTGTAAACCAACTTTATGTCAATTAAAAAAAAGAAAAAAGAAAATGTACCAGGAAAACAGGAGAACAGTAGATACTGACAAATATGGATCTCCCCATAAACCAAATTAAGCACCATATAGCAAATCCCACCAATGGGTAAGAACTATACATTCATAAATTCCTTCAAATCAATTTCTAACATTTAAAAATTTATTTTAAAATCTGAATGGAAAGTCATGTATAGCCAGATACTTGATATAAAGTTTCTAATATGAAGGATAAATAAAAAGATATAAAGGACCTCAGTAAAAAAGCAGACTATTTTATAACTGGCACTTTAAATCTTCAGAGAGATTAGAACTATCATACTCATAAAATGAGGACATGACGTAATTTTTTTAAATGTCATACACAGAAAAAAATCTTAGAAAGTTAAAATTATGACTGTAGAAAAGGAAAGTCCAATAGAAAGTTTAAAATAAAGTTGAAGAAGTCTCACAGAAAACAAGAAAAAGCAATAGAAAAGATTAAGTGTTATTCTAGGGCTTACAACACTGTACATTTAGATTTTCAGGAAGATGAAATAAAATGGAGAAAAGAAAATTATCAGAAATGTTTAAAAATGTGTCCAAGCTGAAGCATATAAATTTCCACAATGAGATGAAATTTCAGCACACTGGTTACATAAGACCTACACAAAAGCATGTCACTGAAATTTCAGAACACATGAGGACAAAGAGAAAATTCTACAAGTTTCCCAAGAGAAGTAACAAGAGCCCACATTCAAGAAGCAGAATGATATCACACTTCTCAATAGACATACAGGGGGATAGGACACAGTGGAGCAATGCCTTTAAAATTCTCAGGGAAACTGATTTGCAAATAAGAATTGTATACTTAGCCATGCTAATAAATGAAGTAGACTAGTTCAAGATAAGACAAGCCTATTTTCTGTAATTTTACCACTTATGCATTCTATTTCAGGAGACCATAATCAACTAAAATGAGGTGGTTAACCAAGAAAAAATAAAATTGGATACAGGTAACAACAAGCCCATAAAAAACAGATTCCTTACCAAAAAATAAGAATATTCAAAAATATGGTGGTGAGATACCTAGAATATTTTTTCTTTCTCGACTGATAGGGATTTCGTCTCCCAGGGAGTATTTGACAATATCTGGTGACAACTTACTGTCACAAGTGGGGCAATGGGGGAGAGTGCTGCTGTCATTTAGTGGATAGAAGCCAGTGAGAACTACTGAAAATCCTACAATATACAGGACAACTCCCTAAAATAAAGAATTATTCAGACCCAAATGTCAATCGTGCCAAGGAAGTTGAGAAACCCAGTGAAACAGGAACCAGAGCAATTAAGTGAAGATTCTGAATTCATTCTGAGGTCAATTTAGAACCACTGACATAACATTTAGAAATGTTATCTTTAAACAGACACATCCAATTTATGACATAACTAAGCAGCAGTTCTAGAGGCAGACAGAAAGTACCTGCTGACACAATTGAGCCATCTTCCTTGTTTCTGATTGCTGTCACTAAATTTTTGCTTTGTTGAAAAGATCCTTTATAACTTTGCAACTTATTTTCTTAGCTTCCTCTGTTACACATTTTGTGATTTTTTAAAAATATGTATCAATTTACTTCTCCATTTGTTGTACATACCACTCTTTGCTCTTGAATTTCTCTACCTTGCCCTCCCACAGAATTCATCACCAATCTCTAAAAATAAGCTGTAAAAGTCAATAAGCTAAGAATGAACAAATAAGTAAAATGGTCCTTAAAGAACACGGTATTCTTACTTAAATTTGAATAATTCATATTCATCAGGTAAAGAACCAGTACACATAAAAATTTATGTGATGCCAGCTACTATAATTAACAACCCCAAAAATGTCAACAGTTCAAACAGTATCAAAAGTTTTTGCTCACTCACATAAAATACAAATCTCAGATTAGTAAGTGTCCCTCTTCCCGATAATGATTCAGAATTCCACCTGAACCTTGTATTTTATAGTTTCAACTTCTTGGTTTCTAATTTTAATGTATTCATCAACATTAAATGTTGTAGGTGAGTAAAAGCATGCAGAATAATATATAAGAGATTTTTATGACCTATCCCTGTACATGCACATACAAGACTTTCACTCACTTTGCACTGGCTAGAACTTAACTGAGGAAGACAGAGAAATATTGCCTACCTACCTCTACGTCCAAGAATAGGAAATGGCTGATGTAACAGATAGCCTGGCTCTGCCACTATGTGGTTCTGAAAAATGTTACAGTAATTACGAGGAAATCTGGTCATTTGTAAGTCACATATTTAATAATTATCACATAGCTATTGAAACCACAGAGCAAAATGGCAGTAAATGGAAACATTAAGATAAAAACACACAAATGCTTATTAAGTAAAAGAAGTCAATCTGAAAAATCTACATACTGTATGATTCCAACTATCTGATATTCTTGAAATGGCAAAATTATGGAGACCATACAAATATCAGTGGATGCCAGGGGTGGGTAGGGAAGAGATAAATGGTCAGATCAGTATAATGCTTTGTATGATATTATTATGAAGGATGTATGTCATTAAATATTTATCTCAACTCACAGGCTATCAGAAAGTGAAATTTAAGGCAATGTAGGGTCATACTTGGTAACAAATGCACAGATCTGGTGGGGATACTGATGAGAGAGAGACTATCATGTGTGGGGGCGCAAGGAGCATACAGGATATTGCTATACCTTCCTCTTAATGTTACTATAAACCTAGACCTATTCTAAAAAAATAGTCTTAAAAGAAGATAAAACATTAAGGAATATAGGAAAGGTCCTTATCTTCCAAAGTATAAAAGTCAGATGAATAAATAGGATCAATTTCATACAAGGGTAGTGTTAATAAATGGTGGAGAGCCGTAAACTAAATATTGTCAGAGAGAGCAGAGGATGATGTCCTTTTGTTTGTGATTCAGAGGATTTGAAGGAAAAACCTCAGTTTTAAATGAAACAAAAACAGAAAACCTGAAAAAACAATTTTACCAAGATATGCAATAAATGCAAAGATAGCTTGGGAAAACTAAAAATATTAAAGTGAAATATTCCTATTACAGGTGATCATTTACCTTACAGGGTTGAAGACAGTAACAAAAAGGACAAGCAAAAAACAGAAACAAACAAAAAAAAGGCAACAAGAGCAATAGTAACTTAAATTATTTAAATGGTTTAATTACATGAAATTTTGTGATTTTTTTTACTGGGTATTTGGCTAATTATCAAATCCTACAACACTTAGCTGGGTGCTACAATCTCTTTTTTCCTCTCGTAAAATAATGGCCATTTGTCACTTGGGTAGGTAAGAGGTGTAGCCAAAATTAGAATCTGGTTAGGTTACCTACCTTCAGTGTCCCTTAAAATTATATCCACATGCAGTGCTATCATTTTTTATTATTGTTTTTCTATTGGTATTTTTCTTTAAATCAAATCAACAGACTAAATTAGAAATTGCTTACAATGTTTAAATCTTTAAAATATCACAAAATTTTTAATTATGAAATTATTTTTCTGTGTTCATTAAAATGGTCACTATAAATCTAGTGGCTAAAAACAAATGTACAACTTTAGTGGTAAGTGTGAATAAAACAGGAATAATTAAATTGAAACTAAGTTAAATAGTCTCTTGAAGTTCTTTCTGGCTGTATCATCCTATCATTTCACTTAAGATTTTTAAGTGAAATTTGTTTTCAAAACGTCCCTTAGTCAACTTATTAATAGTAATCATACAGCATTTAAAATGTGAACCTTAAAAACTCATCAAGAAGTAGCAACTATAGCTGACCTCAATTGCGTAAAGTCAAGAGAATCTGTCATTGTGACATGGGGCTTGAATGGAAGGGGAGGGCATCATACCTAGTATAGGAAGCTGCACATACGTACCATATGACCAATGATCTGTTTTCTTTAAACTGGCAAGCTTATTTTGAACTGATATTCCTGCCCTGATGATGCCCCAATAAGCATACTGAGGCCATCAGAATACTTGTCAAGATAACAAAAAAGCTAGTTAAAAGTTTTGGGGACTGAATGCGATGAGTACCAGGCACACCAACTGCTCTGATGGGCAATTATGACTAACTTTTTGTTTAACTCATTATAAAAAGGCCAGCTGGAGATGGCCGAATGGTTTCTTCAGGGTGCTGTGCCCACCATTCTCTCAGATCTATGGCCAGTGATCTGAAAAATAAAAGCGCTTTTAGATTCAATTCTGGTCTCTCTCTGCTTATTGGCTTTTTTGGTAGTGATAGGCAGCAGAACTATTTCTAGTACCATTAGGCCTATTCCCAGTAACATTAGGACATGTGTTTCTTAAAATGAATTTTTATGAAGCAATTAATTTGGGAAGGTGTCACAACTAACATTTAATTGCTACTACATATATAAGGATTTCAGTTCTTCCCTTTTTACAAATTATTTTAGCAAGATGTCGGTATAGAAATATGTATTAAGGAATGATACACTCTAATTAAGGAATACTGAAAGTTAAATAAAAGTAGTTCTCCTAAGTCTCACAATTAGAATAGTCTTTTATCTGGAGAGTAATAAAATAACCATAGAATAATTTGATATGCCATTCCCATTTGCTAGCTAACAAACTCTTAGATTGAAATTTAAATGCCACTTCAGTGAAAACTCTCCTGATGCACCAGATGAGATTAGGTACACACAGCCAGTACTCTTATCACCATGTTGATTTAATAATTAATTATTCCATTCAATGGTTGAATATCTATCCCCAATTAGAAGAGATCAAGGCATGTTTCAGCTTTTTAGATTAGAGTACACTCTGTGCCCAATTTAAGCACTGAACCCATCAGGGACAATATAGTTGTTAAATGTTGAATGAAAGAAAGAGTTGGAAAACATATTATCTTTTGTTTCTCCCAATTTTTTGGAAGAGTTTTTTTCCCATTGGAATTTTTGCCATTAGGTTAAATTTGGTTTTTGTTTTTTGAAATGTTTATATTCTTGCTGGTACCTTCCTTGTTTTTAATCTACTATGATAATGTTTTACCTGTTTCTCATAGTATATACATTTTTGCAAGCTAATGTCAAAAGAATGAGAAGAAAAGTCATTTAAAATTCAACAATAATCACATTATTTGCACTTCATTCTGTCTTCTCAGATGTTTCAACTATCAATATAATCATTTTACTTGTGCCTGAACTATAGCCTTTAAAACTCCCTTATTGGGGATCTGATAAAACTCTTTAAAAATTGTTTTATTTTTGTAGTTGTTTTTCTGATATAAGCATTTTAGCACTCATTTTGAAAAAGCATTTTGGCTGGGTATAGAATTCTAAATTATAATCTTTCAAAACATTTCAGATATTCCACTGAATTTTGGCTTCTGTTCTTATTGCTGAAAAACCAGCTGTCAGTTTAATAGCTACTCTCTTTTCACTCTGGCTGCCTAAATATTTTGCTATTTTCTTTGGCATTCTGAAATTTCACTATGATATCTCTAGATACAGATTTCATTTTATTTATGTTCTTGTGGTTTGATGGATTCTTGAATCTCTGGACCGACATTTAGTTTGGAATCTTTTCAGTTATTATCTTTTAAAATTCTATTGTCTCTCTTTGAAACTGATTATTACATCTTATACTCACTTTATATATATATAAATATATATATTCTAGAGATAGAATATATAAAAATATATTTTTATATATTCTCTCTTACCTTTTCTGTATTTTTCAAGATTATCTCTCTCAGTGCTACATATCAGTTTATTTCTCTTAATAAATCTACAGGTTTCTAATTATCTCCTCAGCAGTGCCTAATCTGCCATTAAAATCATCCCTCAAATTATTTATTTTACTTATTATGTTTTATTTCTTAAAATTCCACTTGGTACAGTTATGTAAATTAAAAACTGCTATGTTAATTTTTAAATATTTTTTACATGTGGATATTTTCAACCTTGTTTTTTTTTTTTTTTACTTTCTTGAACATGTCAGACTAGTTTTATTTCTCTCTAATATAGTAGGCTGTATCTAAATCTAATAAGTCCAGTTAATCCATATCTTGATGTTTCTTCTTTATTGTCTAGTATTTGCTTTGAACTTTGTTATTTTTGACTATTTGATGCATACTCTTTACGGAATTTTTTTTTTTTAATAACTTGAAGCCTAGGATAAATTAAACTAATTTCAAAAACAATTACAATTACTTCTGCCAGATGTCTTTGTTCACTTCTAGTCTAGATCTACCTTAAACCAAATGTAAACCTGAGATCCTCAGACTGCCCGGGTGATATGAACCCATTGCTGTAAACACACACAGGGGCAGTTAGCTTCAAATTCAGCCTTACCCTGAGGGTGTCCCAGATAATTAAGGGAGTTTTCCTCTAAAATTCCTTACTTTGCATTTTCATGGCTTTGATTTATTCCATTTGCATCACAAGATATCAAAATAAAATTTCCAAATTGTTGAGATGGCCAATTGTCTATAATGCAAAAGCAGGTTCTCACTGTTTATCTCTCTGGGACCTATTTTTGCCTTCATTTTGACTTGATAATTTCTTGGTACTTTGTCAGCAATTCATAGGGTTCTTTAAATCTGTTTAAGAGAGAATTTATCCCACCAGCAGTGCAGGAGAGTTCCTTTTTCTCCACATCCTCGCCAACATTTGTTGTTGCTAGTTTTTTTTTTTTTTTTTAATATGTGCCATTCTCACTGGTGTAAGATGGTATCTTATTGTAGTTTTGATTTGCATTTCCCTGATTACAAGTGATGTTGAACATTTTTTCATATGCCTTTTGGCCATTTGCATTTCCTCTCTGGAGAATTTCCTTTTTAGCTCTTCTGCCCATTTTTTGACTGGATTATTTACTTTGTTTTTGTTGAGTCTCATCTGCTCTTTCTAGATTTTTGTGATCAGTCCTTTATCATTAGTGTTGTGTGCAAAAATTTTCTCCCAATTGGTAGGGTGTCTCTTTGTTTTGGTTACTGTCTCTTTTGCTGTACAGAAGCTCTTTAATTTGATGTCCCAGCTCTTTATCTTTGTCTTCACTATCACTGCTTTGGGTGATGTGTCTTTTTTTTTTTTTTTTTAAAGATTTATTTATAAAAGCACTGGGTACAGTCAGAAGCATGGGAGGGTGAGAGAATTCACTAGAGCCAGACCGGGGAACAGAACAGGCAGACTGACGAAATACACTGCTGAGGGAAGCAGCCGGTGGCAGGAGAGGTCTGCGCGCCATGTGGGACCCTCGCCAGTGGCTGGGGATTGAACCAGCGCTGCAGAGGCTGCGGGGCAGCTTCGTAGCCCAGAGCTCAACCACCGCGCCACCAGGGGAGGCCCTGGGTGATGTGTCTTTAAAGATGTTATTGAGGTGTATGTCATGTAGTGTTTCGCTTATATTTCCTTCTATATATTTTATGGTTTCAGGTCTTATGACTAGTTCTTTATTCCATTTTGAGTTGGTTTTTGTGCATGGTATGAGGTAGCAGTCAAGCTTCATTCTTTTGCAAGTAGCGACCCAGTTCTCCCAGCACCATTTATTGAATAAACTTTATTTTCTCCATTGCATAGGTACATATACACAATGGAATATTACTCAACAATCAAAAAAAGATAAACTCATGCAATTTGCAGCAATATGGATGGAGCTGGAAGGGATCATGCTCAGTGAAATAAGCCAGAAAGAAAAAGAAAAATACCAGATGTTTCTCACTCATAGAAGGAATTTAGAAAACCTAAATAAGGGACCAGGAAAAAGACTAATTATAATAAAGTAAAAGTCAAAATCAAGACGCAACTATAAACCAGAGACACACTGGGTGGTGGGGGGGGAGGAGAGAGTAGGATCAAAACAAGGGGGGCAGAGGTGGGAATTATATGGGGACTATAACCAAGATGAAAATGCACACATTGTACAAAAATGAAAAATGATGTAAAAATATATAAAATTAAAAAATAATAAATAAAATTTAAAAAAAAAGAGAACGTATTCATCATTTTTAGTTGTTTTTGGTAGATTAGGGATGTGAATAACTTATCTTACCTTTACTGGAAACAAAATATTTTCATCCAAAGGTTTTCCCCTACCCTCCACCCTGAGCACACAACTAGAAAGAGAAAAGTGTTCCTTCTCAAAGCTGTGTAAAATGTAAGGAAATGGGTGTTCTACTGCATACCTTGTATGGCTGAACTTCACATGCCTTATTTATCTTTCTATATTCCACAAGAAATACTGAAATGTCTCACACGGTAGACATATAAACTAACTGCATGAGTAATATAAAAATGCAGCAGATTCCTGTGGCTCCACTTATCCACAGGAATTTTGATGGAAACAGGAAGTAATTTCCTTTAAACTTATAATTGTGTAATCTGAGCTTAATATTATATACTTATTCATTTCCCTGGAATAGAGATGGTATGAGGGGAATCTCTGTGACCTTAATTTGAACAGAATGTTAAAAAGAAGTGTCAGAACAGAGGCAAAACACTCTTTTATTATTTTTCCATGGGGGGGAGGAAATTGCGTTTTATGGTGTGGTGAGGGAGGAAGAGTCAGAGTTTTTAAAGATTTTGCTATCTTCCAGCTATATAACGTTGGGTGTGTTATTTACTCTCTTGTGAGATAAAATAGTATCTTTTTCACTAGATAGGACTGAAAGGTAAAGGGGGAAGTGAAACAGATTGCATAATGTCTGGTTGGTAAATATGAGGTGTTCAATAAATATTTGTTGCGATTATCTCCTTTTTTGTCCTAAGCATTTCCATCTTTTGACAAAATGTCTACTATTAATTAAGCATATAAATCAAGAATAACAAAAAGATTTCATATCAATTGTCAGTCCTGGCAAATTGTTCTAAGCTGCTCAGTACATAGCATTGAGGAAGCTTCAAAGAAATATCCTAACTGATTATCAATATCTTCCCTGAACAAGGCTGTAAGAACTGGGAGCACCGGTACATTTTGGATGTCATAACTAACATAGATTGTTAGAGGGAGAGTGATAAAGACTGTTAATATATCTATAATAGCAATTCCGTCTATTTCAGGAGTTATTTAGTTATTTTTGTTCAGATTAAAATTTCTTGGGGAGAGAAGCATATAGACTTTGAACGTGTGCTCTTGTTCCATCTTTACCAGACTTTATCTCCTTCAAACCTTCAACTAGTCTGCAAATTCTAGGGATTTCAGGATATTAATCCCAATTTAATCAAATAAACTTAAGTCTGCCCTATTTAGCCTGGCTGCCTATGCAAGCTTATGGTGAACTTTAATCTGCTTTCTTCTCCAACTGATGTCCAAATCAATCTGTCCTATCACTTGGCATTTATTATACATTGCTGCTAAAATTGTACTATATGATTATCCACTTGATTGATTTTACTTAATCATAACTTACATGAAGTTGCTTTGCTTGCCAGTAAGTCATCTTATTGATACCAATTTTATCAGGTATGTGACATGATGTAAATATAGATTTTAAAATAAGAAAATTCTGTGATGATAGTGGATGCTAGTTCATCCAGTGCTCCCAGTAAACATCCTTAGATTACATGTTCCTTAATAACGTACCTCTTGAGCTTTTGCCAAAATTCTACCTAAAATAAAGCCTAACAAATAGGCAATCAGAAGTATTTGTTACACGAATAAATTGTTTAATTCTTAAGGCATAGTATTGTTTTTGTTGTTGTTACTAAGCTATTGCTCTTAATAAACCACAAAATACTTTCAAAAGAGATTTTCCATTTTTGAAAATCTATTTTTCTGTTTTAATTTTGTACCACTTTGTAAATAGGACATAACTTTGTATTTCAATCACTTCCCATCCAGAAGTCATCATGTTAGTACAAAAGAAGCTGAACATTTCAAAATCTCAGAGAAGGGTCTACTTTTGTTTGAATCAATGCAAAGGCCATGAGAATCTGACATCTTGGGCCATCTGGTCAGACATAAATGTCCTTATAATGATACTTTGGAAAGTTACTTTTGAAATCCCATTTGGTTAGACTGTGTAATGAGAGTGGCACCAAGGGTTGTACAGTCTGTATCACATCCCCTTTCCCCAGAGATGGATTATCTTTTGAAGTATTTAAAAACTTAAAAATAGACTCTTGTATAGAAATCCCTTTCCCCCATCTCATGTCTTTTACCAAAGAATGGAAGATCCTGAGGTTGGAAATTTTGTGGAAGTCTTTTATTCTGATTTGTGGGCAATAAATTAAGAATGAAGTGTCTCACACATGTTAGGGAAAACACTACCCACTCAATGAGTTGAACTCAAACCAAATCTCCCTCCCACTGGATAGATATTTACTTCCTTAAAACCCAGCATGAATCATTACTATTTTCAGCTGTAAAACACTAGTGAAGTAACCGGGTATAAAACATTCAAATATTTTGCTCTCTCTAACCAAAGATTGAGTCCATGTTCAAAGGATAAGGCAGAGGAAGGCAAAGAAGTAGGGAAGAAGAGAAATTGCTCTCCCTACCACTTCTTTGAGCTGTAATGTCTCTCAAGATTTCAGTTTATTTCTTCTGACAATCAATCTGACACTTCTAAAATCTGGTACACTCATTTGCCTACTCAATTATTTCTTTAGAACCCAAACTCAAAGATAAGCACTTTTGGAGAGAACAACTAAGCAAATCCATCATCCATGTTACATCAAACTCTTTCAGACAGAAAATCCAGAGTTCATCCTACTGAGTACAGAAGTTGAAATGTCATTTCTACTGGACATTTCCCTCCAGGGGAGATTTTACTTTTCCAAAGAGAAAAGTGATTTCCCCAATGCCTTCCTTGGCCTTAGCAGTCCATGGCATTTTAATTCAAAGGCAATGTCCATTCTCTTTTGTGAAAAGAACATGAAGACCCATAAGTCGCTCTAACAAGTGTAAAGTCCAGCGAAAAGCCTTGTGCTGGAATGACTTCCTCTATGTTATGTCTGCTAAAGGCTGTGTTACTTCTTGACTCTGTTTGGAATCACAGAGCTGATGTTACAATTCATCACGAAGCTGCTTACCAATCTACTAAAATTTCCATTCCATTCTTAGTTGTTCTTAAAATTTAGCAAGGAAGTTTGTTTGGCAAAGGTAAGCATAACTAAAATTGTTAACAATGTAGCTATCTTGCATACAAAGGAATGAATTAACATCACAGAACTTCAATTTTTGGTTTTTTTTTTTTTTTAAGTTATAATTAGGGAACAAACTAGAGTTAAAATTCTGACTCCCTGATTTAGAATATAACAAAAGGAGTTCTTTTTAATATCTTTAAGTTTCAATGGCTTTAAAGGGTAATACATGCCTCATGATGTACTGCAAAGTTGAAATGAGATAAAGGATATCTTGCACTTGCAGGATATCTCACGTGTGTGTGTGTTTATATATATATATCTATATATATAAAGTACTAAAAAACAAAAACAACAACTCTAGGTCTTCTCCCTTCTTTGTTGAGAAATTGGAGCTCATATTCGAAACAGGTACTTGCTAGACAGGAGCTTTCTGAGGTCATTCTGTTAGGGGGAAAAGGATGTCCTAAAGCTAATTCCATACAGGCTTTGTGGACTCCACCCCCACCCCAGGCCAAAGCCAAAGACACTGGGAACTCCAAATCCCATTGAGACACAGGGCAAGCTAGGAATTATGCAGTTTTAGGGACAGTGCAGGAGGGGACCTCTGAAGAATTTAGGGAGGCTTCAGAGATAAGGACAACCAAGGGAATGTAACCAATTCCACTAGGAAAAACAAACATCCCAGGACCAAGGACAACATTGTTAATGCTAGTCCTGGTTTCCTTCAGGTGGTAAAGGGAGGCGGAGATTGGAGAAATGGAGAGTGGTTTAATTTATGGACACATTAGAAGGGCAGCTGTTTAACTTCAATGCAGGGATGCCCATCCAGAAGACTGGGCCATAAATTTAAAGATGCAACAAATGGGGAAAGAGAAAGCTGTTAGATAAGGAATGTAAAGATCCCCTACTCAGTAGCAAATTAAGTGAGACAGACGAGAACTAACCAATCACAAAGAGACTGGTGGAGCTTTAGAATAATGAGGGAAAAAAGGTATATATTCCCTGAGACACAATTCCACTTTGGCTTCCTTGCCCCTCCCAGGCCTGGTTCCCTGGCCTGGGAGTCCCACTTTATTTCTGTTCTTTTTCTCCTCGATAAACTTTTTCTAAACAAACTGCCTCTTCTCGCTTTCCTGAGCATCTGTGAAGTTCCTGCTGCAGCTTCGTGAGACACCAACCCGTGGGGGGGGGGGGGGTCTAGCGGCTGGGGCTTAGCACTGCCCTGCAGCCTGGAATCCGTTCCTGGCTGGGAGACTAGGCATGACAATTCCGGTATCACCATCACCACCAAAGGGAAGGTGGCTGAGACCTGAGGGTGGGGTTAAGCAGCCAGGTGGATATAAAAGGCAGACACGTGGGCTTTGGGATCCCCCATTTTGGCTCTCCGCCAGCTCGCAGCGTCCGTCCGGCCAGCTCTGAGAGTGACTTTGGGTTTCCAGGTCGTCGGATCGGGTAGGACGCATTAAAGACTTTATTTCCCTATTTTCACCCTGAGTTGTACATTTTCCTTATTTCCTTTTCCCTTGTAAATAAACCTTTCATTAACCTTTTGTGTGTGCCTGTAGTGGAGTATTCATAAGTCCCTTTTAAGCACAAGGGTGAGGACCCACAGCCAGGAACCCGTTCAATATCGGGGCTGCTCTATAACAATTCATCATTTATAATGGTGTTGCTTAGTTTCTCTCTAGTATTTTTCCCTTAGTTTTCCTACTGTGTGATTCTGGTAGATCAAAATAACACTACCCTTAGACTACTATTTTGACATTTTCATAGAGTTATAAAGAAATATTTGAAATGAGAGGACCATAACAAATAACGTGCAAATTTATTAACTGCAAGAAACTTTCATGTCTAAATTAAAGTTTAGACATTTAAGCCCACCAAAGTAAAAACTGGTCCCCTTTGTGTAGTGTTTTAGAACTTACAAGCCATTTCATCAAAAATTGTTTTCACATTGATTTTCATAACAACACTGAGTTTATACAGGGCTTTTGTTATCCCTAAAACAAGTAAATAAACTGAGAATCCAGGTAACAAAGTCACTTATTTAAAAAAAAAAAGACTAAATTATAGGCAGCAGCCCTTCTGCCCACCTGTTGACTATGCAGGTGTTTCTCTAGGGCAACCTTTTCCTTTTGTAGGTCAGGAGCAGCGGCCCTTCTGCCAGCCTGTGACCATACTGGGACTTTTCTTCACTGACCTCTCTTTGAAAAGCAGCAGAGGAGCTCTCCTCCCAAGGCTATGTGACCATGCAGGCCTCTCCTTTAGCAAACCTGCCCTTTTCCCCTTTCCGGGGTAGTTCTTGCAGCCTGCTTGTGTCTGTGCAAGCATCCTTTACCCTTCCCTCCCTTTTATAATAAAACTGCTCTCTTGGCTATAAAAAAAATACTAAATTATAAAAACAGGACTAGAAACTCATTTCCTGAATTGAAAACATATATAGTCACACACACACACACACACACACACATATATTTGGGCATTCTTTCATAGGACATAATCTGTCTTCCTATCTACCCCATTATCTTAAGTAGGTCACATAACCTTTCTATATCCTAAGGGGGATAATTAGAACTGATTGTATACTTCACTGGAACATTAGGAGGATAAATGAAGATTTTATATATATATAAAATACTTGGAAAAATTATTATTGTCAACATAGTTTCACTTTTTAATACTCTGGAAGACGATATATATAACAATTGTATCATAAATATAACAAGGAAAACTAGATCAGCTGTTTTCTGACACAAAATTGCGTATGGTAGAAGAGTAATCACCTATACAGTAATCACCTATACAGTCTCCCTGAGAATTATCCTTGTGATAAGGAAATAACAGAAGCCCTAGGGAAACATTCACATCTCATATCCCTTGACTGTGAACTTATCTCAATTATGATTGTTGCTTGGCAAGTGTGTAAGTCAGGCTCTCCACAGAAACAGATCACAAATACTTATATATATGGGGGGGGGTGAGAGAGAGCAAGAGATTAATTATAGAAATGACTCACGTGATTACAGAAGCCGAGAAATCCGGTGATCCGCCATCTACAAGCCAGGAAAACCTCCAATGGTGAAATTCAGGTTGGGTGCAAAGATCTGAGTACCAGGGCCGTCAGTGCAAAAGTCCCAGCCCCAGTCTAAAAGGTCTGAACCAAAAGCAAAGTTCTTGGTGAGGGTTGAAGCTGCAAGTCCCAGTTCCAGCAGAGAGCAAATTCACCTTTTCTCTCCTCTTTACAATGTATTCAGCCACACCCTCAAGGGACTGGATACCTGATGGCTGCAATTGTTCTACTCAATCTTTTAATTCAAATGCTAATCTTCTAAATGCCCTCACAGACACTCAGAAGTAATGCTTCACCAATTATCAGTTTCCTTTAGTGCAGTCAAGTTCACGGTCACAACCCATATGTAGAGGCAGGAAGTGACACTGAGCAGGTTTTCTGATCCCATGCAGACCAGGTGAAGGAGGAGTCAGAGTCCTCAGTGGCTTTTGCAGGTTTTTTATTTAGATTACCAGGTACACGGCAGGCAGGGGCGCTGGGGGGTGGGGGGCTGGGAGGCTGGCAGACCTTCACTCTGGGCTCTCCGACCTTCTCTGCTTCTCTCTCCGCTTCTGTTCATTCTCGGCTTCTTGGCTTCTCTTTCGGCTGCTGCTGGAATCCTGTGACGCCACCCTTAAAAAAGCCCAGCCTCAGCCCAGGTGAATCCCATCTACCTATGCCCACACCCTACTCCAGGTGCCCGCCATCAGGCATGCATTCAGGACCGCAAGGATCCATCATCTATCCTGATGGCGGGAGGGCAGAAAAGCCTGACATTTTTCCTTACCCTACACCATATCAAAAATTAATGGTTTAAAACACAAACTTCTCCTCCTACAATTCTGTGGGTCAGCTGGGAATGTCTTCTGGTCATGAAAGGCTTGGCTGAAGCAGGTTACTTTCACCTGACAAGGAATCCCGGAGGACAGCTGGGGAGGCTGCTCTCCACGTGGTTTCACATATTCTGAAAGGCAATCAGAGTTCTCCATTTGCTGAAACAAACGTTCCTTGAAGCAAGAGAGTTCAGTTCTCAAATAACCAGTGCTCTCCACTTGCTGCCTGTGACACAGCCTAGGAAAAAGAAATGGCGAGGCAGAAGGATGAGGTACCCCAGTCCTGTTTGAACAGATAGACTAAATCATGGACCACACGGAGCCTTGTCCAAGTGTTCGGCCCACCACACTATCCAGAAGTACAGAGCTAAACAAAAAAAGCATTAAATCCTAATTAGTGATTACTCACAACTTCCTGAATGGAGAAGGCAGGCAAGAGCCCGCATGCGCAATTGGGACTGACCCCTGTAATCTGTCTGCACATGCCTGGGCATAGCCCAACCCGGAACAAGCTGTGACCTGTTTTCCTCCAGGCCTGGTGGAACTACCTTTAAAACATCTCTTCCTGGGCCTCCCCGGTGGCGCAGCGGTTGAGCGCTGGGTTGCGAAGCTGCCCGCAGCCTCTGCAGCGCCGGTTCGATCCCCGGCTGCTCCCCGGCCACCAAAGGAGGGTCCCACATGGCGCGCAGACCTCTCCTGCTGCCCGCTGCTCCCCTCAGCAGTGTACTTCGGTCCTTCTGCCTGCTCTGCTCCCCGCGCTGGCTCTGGTGAATTCTCTCACCCTCCCGCGCTTCTGACTGTACCCAGTGCATGTATAAACAAAACAAACAAACAAATAAATAAATAAAAACATGCCTCTATTAAAAAAAAAAAAAAAAATCTCTTCCTAACAACATCCTTTCAGGAGCCAGGCTAAATTATTGTTTCCCAAACTGGCTCCCTCCTGCATGCATCTCTCTCTATGAAAGGTGTAAGTAAATGATATCAGGCTTTTCTGTCCTCCCGCCATTAGGATGGATGACGGAACCCTGCGGTCCTGAATGCATGCCTGATGGCGGGCACCTGGAGTAGAGTGTGGGCATATGTAGATGGGATTCACCTGAGCTAAGACTGGGCTTATAAGGGCGGTGTCACGGGGACACCAGATGAACGAACAGAGGAGCATAACAAAATAGAGAAAGAGAACGGAACAGCAGAGAGAAAGTGTAGCAGGGTGGTCTCCAAGAAAGGGGGAGGTTTCTTGCCCCACACCCAAGGGAGGGTGGAGCTGAACAGGGAGAAGAGAAGCTGCAGAAGAGACTGAGGAAGGAAGTAGGATGGGGCCAGGAGACTTGGAGGAGGCGCATAGAGCCTAGAGACACGTAAAGAAACCGTACTTGTCTTTTGGTCGTGGACTGGGTGACATAGATGTGGGTGAGACTCGTGGGGAGGTGACAATGGCAGCTTTTATCTTAATGTTAATTTTGTTTTTTTTCTTTTGGGCTTGTTGGGTTGTTTTTGGCCTTTTTTTGTGGGTCGCCACTGAAAGATACTTTAGACTTGTGGCAGGCTTTGGGGCCTTGTTTTGGGCCGATCCCATATGGATGGACTTTTACCCACGAGGGGATGGGTAACTTTGGGTGTTTGATTTAGAAACTAGATTTTTTGCCTTTTTTGTATTGTTTTTTAATTGTATTAAAGTTTTTTTCTATTAAAGTCTCATGTTTTGTGTTGATGCGGCGGATGGCAGAACTCTACATAAAATAGGCAGGTTTGCGGGGTTTGGGCTGCCCCTCTCCCTGTCCTATAACAGATTTGGTGCCCAACGTGATTTAGGACAGAGCCATCGTAACAGGGTGGTCCCCAAGAAAGGGGGAGGTTCCCTGCCCCACCCAAGGGAGGGTGGAGCTGAACAGGGAGAAGAGAAGCTGCAGAAGAGACTGAGGAAGGAAGCAGGATGGAGCCAGGAGACCTGGAGGAGGCGCATAGAGCCTAGAGACATGTAAAGAAACTGCACTTGTCTTTTGGTCGTGGACTGGGTGACACAGATGTGGGTGAGACCCGTGGGGAGGTGACAATGGCAGCTTTTATCTTAATGTTAATTTTGCTCTTTTCCTTCCGGGCTTGTCTGGTTGTTTCTGGCCCTTTTCTGTGGGTCCCCACTGAAAGATACTTTAGACTTGTGGCAGGCTTTGGGGCCTTGCCGATCCCATATGGATGGACTTTTACCCACGAGGGGACGGGTAACTTTGGGTGCTTGATTTAGAAACTAGATTCTTTGCCTTTCCTGTATTGTTTCCTAATTGTATTAAAGTTCCCTCCCATTAAAGTCTCATGTTTTGTGTTGATGCGGCGGATGGCAGAACCCTACATAAAATAGGCAAGTTGCCCCTCTCCCTGTCCTAGAACAAAAGGAGCAGGGAACAAGGCCACTAGATGTGAACACCGAAGAGCCCAGAAAGAGTGAAGACTCGCGGGGGGGCTGGGAGGCCAGGCCCTGCCTGTGGTGTACCCAGTAAAATGCCAGTAAAGCCTGCAAAAGCCACCAAGGGCTCCAAGACACTCCTTCACCCATCACTCGTCCTCCCAGTCATAGAGATCCTGACCTGTGGCCATCCTGCCCATTCTGGGTCAGGGCCTATAACACTTATCTTATATGAGATTCTGTGAAAGGTTTTTGGTCTAAAGTGGAAACTAGAAGCTACAAAATGGAGATTTGCCCATGAGTGCCTTTTGAAGATCAGAATTGAATTGTGAATGATTTCCTGTAAATGCCTGATTTACAGAAGATGGAAACTGATCAATGAACATCTGGCAAAAATCTCTCCTTACCCTGAAGCCAATAAATTTCTTACATGAACCCTCGCTGGGGCCCCTCTCAGGTTCCCTGCCTCTGCAGTTTTTAAAAAAACCTTCTAGGGACTCACCTATAGCTTACTATAGCTTGCTTTTCCAAAATTGCAATTCCATCATTCCCAAGTAAATTTAATTTATGGTCATTTGAACTTGCCTCAGTTTACCTCTTTATTTAGATTGACAGTTATTACCTAAGTGCCCAGAGGTACTCATATGATAACCAGAACCAAGTATAGGAAACTACTCAAGGGTATAGATACTCATTTTTTCATAAATACCTTGACATTTTGTCTTCCATTAACATATTTTATTTTTAATGCAGTATGATGTTACTGAATAAAGACCTTGATTCCAATGTTAGAAAGTCTTGCCACATAATCATGTGAAAGATAAAATAATTAACTTTAATTTTTATTTATATGGTTTCTTTTTCTTTTATAACATTTAAATTTCTTTTTAATTTAGATTCCATTGTGTTTCTATGTGAGATTGGATGGGATGTGTGAGCATCTGATGTACTTTTCCCCAAAAGGCTGTCAAACTTTCTCAATACCATATACAAGACAAACAATCTTCTCCAGGGTTTTCAGATGTGAACTTTATCTTGTACTTAAGATATGTAGTTAAGTCTATTTCACAACTTTCTATTTGATTAATTTGTCCATCAACTCATGAGCAAATATTTTAATGATAGAAGCCTTATACTTAAATATTAAATAAAATGTTTAACATTAATAAAATGTTTAACATAATTATTAAATAAAATTTTTAACACTAAGTAGACCCTATTTGGTATTCTTTTACATGGTTTTACTAACTGTAATCTTATTTTTATGGTTTTCTTAACTGTTCTTCCAAGTTTTTTCATCCAATATATATAATTGATGTATCTCGTTTCAAGGGAAAAAAAGTTGTTAGGTTGACTGACACTTTTGCAAATCTCTTAAGTTTCTCCCTAATTTATAATTGATTATTATAAGTGGAATTTTTTTTTCATCAACAAATTTTTAAAGACACTATCTTTCCTATACTTGGACTCTACTAATTTTTGTATGTTGTGTTCATATTCTATTTCCTTATTAGATTCTTCTCATTTATTATTTGTTAGGCTTTTCAAGTATAGTATATCATCTGCAAAGAGAGTTTAATGAAGTAGACAGAATAATGTCCCCCCCATCCCAATCCTGTCCAAGATGTTCACATCCTAATCCCCATAATCTGTAAATATGTTACCTTTCACAGCAAAAAGAATCTTGCAGATATGACTAAATTAGAAATAGTGATGGGAAAGTTCTCCTGGATTATATTGGAGGCTTCAACATAACAACAATGACCCTTAAAAAAGAAAGAGAGGGGAAATTAGGATCAGGGAAGAAATATGAGAACTAAAGCAGAGTTTAAGGGATGTACTTTGAAGGTGGATGAAGGGATCATAAACCTAAGACTGTAGCCAGCCTCTGGAAGTTAGAAAAAAACAAAGAAATGGATTCTCCCCTAGAGTGTCCAGAAGGAATGCAACCTTGTCAACACCTTGATTTTAGTCTAATGTGACCTGTGTCAGACTTCTAACATTGAAAACTGTGATCTAATAAATTTGAGCTGTTTTAAACATTAAATGTGTGGTAATTTGTTCAAACAATAGGAAACTAATTCATTTTCCTTCTATGCCAATTTTTTTAAAGATTTATTTATGCATACAAGAGTTGGGGTACAGGCCAGAGATGCGAGGGGTGAGAGGATTCACCAGAGACAGAGTGGGGAACAGAACAGGCAGACTGAAATATACTGCTGAGGGGAGCAGAGGGCAAGTCAGGAGAGGTCTGCTGTGCCATGTGGGTTGCTCCCTGGCCGGCCAGGGATTGAACTCGTGCTGCAGAGGTCACGGATTGCTTCATAGTGTGGTGCTTAAACACTTGGGCCACCAAGGAGGCCTGTTCTATGCCAATTTTTATGCATCAAATTGATTCTCTTACAAGGAATACTACCAAATACGTTCTATGAAGCCAACATTATACTAATACCAAAACCAAACAAAGACAGCACAAAAAAAGAAAATTACAGGCCAATCTCCCTAATGAACACTGATGCAAAAATCCTCAACAAAATCCTTGCCAACAGAATCCAACAATGAAGCAAAGGGATAATACACCACAATCAAGTGGGATTCATCGCAGAGGCACAAGGATGGTTCAACGTACGAAAATCAATCAGTGTAATCCAACACATCAACAAAAAGAAAAATAAAAACCATATGATCACATCAATAGATGCTGAGAAAGCATTTGACAAAGTCCAACATCCATTTATGATAAGAGCCCTTGAAGTTCTTGGGATAGAAGGAACATACCTTAACATGATAAAAAGCCATATGCGACAAACCCAAGGCCAATGTTATTCTCAATGGCAAAAAGCTGAAGGCCTTTCTTTTAAGATCAGGAACAAGACAAGGATATCCTCTCTCATGACTGCACTTCAATATAATACTAGAGGTCCTAGCCAGGGCAATAAGACAAGAGAAAGACATACAGGGAATCCAGACAGGGAAAGAAGAGTAAAACTATCACTATTTGCAGATGATATGATAATATACATAGAGAACCCTAAAAATGCCACAGAAAAACTACTCAAAATAATCAGCCAGTTGGGTAAAGTAGCAGAATACAAAATCAATACACAAAAATCAGTAGCTTTCCTATACACAATCAATCTGAAGAAGAAGAAATCAAGAAAACCAACCCTTTTATAATTGAAACCAAAAAAATCAAATACTTGGGAATAACCTAACAAAAGAGGTGAAAGACCTATACAAAGAAAATTATAAAACACTGTTAAAAGAAATAGAAGACACAAAGAATGTCATCCCTTGCTCATGGATTGGAAGAATTAACATTATTAAAATGTCCATCCTACCAAAAGCAATATACAGATTCAACACTATTCCAATAAAAATCTCAATGACATTCTTCAAAAAATACAACAAATACTGATGAAATTCATATGGAACCACAAAAAAAACCACAAATAGCCAAAACCCTACTGATGAAAACAAAGGAGAAAGGAGGTATCACACTTCCAAACTTCAAGCTATACTACAAAGCCATAATAATTAAATGTTTGGTATTGGAACAAAAACAGACACACAGACTAATGGAACTGAACAGAGAACCCAGAATAAAACCAAACTTATATGGACAACCTATCTTTGACAAAGGAACAACAAATATACAATGGAACATGGACAGTTTGTTCAATAAATGGTGCTGGGAAAACGGGACCACCACATGCAAAAAATTGAAACTAGACAACTGCATTTCACTGTGCACAAAAATCAACTCAAAATGGATAAAAGAACTGGACATAAGACCTGAAACCATAAAATACATAGAAGAAACTATAGGTAAAACACTACAAGACATACATCGCAGTAACATCTTTAAAGACTCATCACCCCAAACAAAGTCAAGGAAAAGATAGACACCTGGAATTATTACATCAAACTGAAAAGCTTCTGTTCAGCAAAAGAGACATTAACCAAAACAGAGAGACACCCTACTGATTGGGAAAAAAATCTTTGCACTCCAGTCAACTGATAAGGGACTGATCACAAAGATATACAAAGAATTTACAGCTCAAAAAAAAAAAAAAAAAACAATCCAGTCAAGAAATGGGCAGAAGAACTTAAAAGATATTTTTCCAAAGAAGAAATGCAAATGGCCAACAGGCATATGAAAAAATGTTCAACATCCCTTATAATCAGAGAAATGCAAATTAAAACCACATTGAGATACTGTCTTACACCAGTAAGAATGTCACATATCAAAAAAAACAAGCAACAACAAAGGTTGGCAAGGATATGGTGAAAAAGGAACTCTCCTATATTGCTGGTAGGAGTGCAAACTGGTCCAACTACTATGGAAAGCTATCTGGAGGTTCCTCAGTCTACTAAAAATGGAGCTACCATACGACCAGCAAGTCCACTCCTAGGGATCTACCCAAAGGACACAAAAATGATTCAAAAGAACACCTGCACTCCTATGTTTATTGCAGCACTATTTACAATAGGTAAAACCTGGAAAGAACATAAAATGCCCCAAAATAGATGACTAGATCAAGAAGATGTGGCATATATACACAATGGAATATTATTCAGCAATCAAAAAAGATAAACTCATGCCATTCACAGCAACATGGATGAAACTAGAAGGAATTAGGCTCAGTGAAATAAGCCAGAAGGAAAAAGAAAAATATTGTTGGTTTCACTTATAACAGGAATATAGGGGAATCAAATAAGCCATCAGTATAAAAAAATAATAACAGTACAAAACACAACAAAGCAAAAACAGACAATTACAAATCAGAGACATACTGCCGGAGAGGAGGAGGGAGAGGGATCAGAGGGAGGGAGGGAGGAGCACAGGGGACTGAGGTGATGGTGCATGGGTGCATTGTGAAGGAAACTGTAAAGGGACTACACCTGAGGGGGTGGGGGTAAGCAAATATTGTTTAAAATGGAAAATGATGTAAAAAATTAATAAAAAATGTAAAAAAAAATGCTTCTCTTGTATAATTGCATTGAATCTAATAAACCATTAAATAGTTGTGAAGACAATGGAAAATTTACCTCTTCCCTGGACTTAATAAACTACTAACAGGGGAGATATAAAATTATATATATGATATAAAATATGTAATATTTCATATTATATTGGTATTATAATATGCATATAATATCAATATAAAATCTTATATTTATATAATTGCATTTTTTAGAATCAACATGTCTAGCTCCAGAAAGAAAACTGCTAATATTTAAACTGAGACTTTTAAGACGTTGAGTCATCCCAACATGGTATAAGTGCTTGCACAACAGGAACAGCCTATATTGAATAATTCTTGGCTGATGTAGTCTAACTGTCTCTCTTGGGGAGTTTGAATTCAAAATACAAAAATGCAACTAAAGTCAGCACACAACAGAAAGGCAAAAAGTGAAGAAACATACGCCATAGACAGAATACACCGAGGACATGCAGTGTTAGATGCCTTCCACAAGAAGGAATGACTAGATGGAGATTGTATGAGGAGAGAAGATATTCTCTGCACTTGGATCAATATTGCTCTGCAAAACAAGAACTAATGTGTTTTCAAAAGTTAATAATCCATTATGCTAGGGGTTCTGATTGTTTCTGTATCAGTTACTCTGGAATTTGGCTCTTATATTAACAAATGAAATGTGCAGTCAAATTGCAAGAACAAAGCCAAAGTTAATTAAAAAAAATACAGGAAGAATAAACTGACGGAGGACTTCAGATAAGAGTTTTCTATACAAAGAAAACTGGGGATGTATCTACTACAATCGCAATAGGTGAAATAGAGAACTGTGGTTTTCAGCCACAAAGGGAGAAAGAAGAGTCTACCTTGTTCCAGGCAAACACCTAAGCAAACATTGCATAATTAACGCTCCAAAGCAAATGGGAACAGGAACTTGGGGGATAATTGAACACAAGGGTTCCCATTCTGAAGCATGATGGCAGAGTACCAATAGTCAATGACGCTTCCATCTCTGTGAAACCAACTCTGCCAAACCCCTATCTTCTGTCCCCTCTCATTTTTATCCACTCCTGTAAATTGCGCATTTATCATATTTCTCTATAACATATTACTTTCAGCTACTTCAAAATGGCATAAATCAAGACATGTTCTTAATATTTTTCATTGCCTAGGGTAAACACGGAGATACATACATGTTTAAAGGCATTTAAAATCCTGACCTAGTTTTTCCTCAATTTTTGAGGCTAGGGGTCAGGGTGAGTGAGGGAAAATAGTGGAAAGAAAATATACACACATCCTCAGGTAGCCCTTTCCTCAAGAGGCCTGTATTTAAATAGATCCTCCATAATTTATTAGGAGGGCTACACTAGAAATATCACTTAATATTCATCAAATACAACAACAATATTAAGATTGCTAATTAGTCATGTTTTATACATATTAAATGAAGTTATTGAAAAGTTTTAGAGTAATAATATGTTTAGATATATGCTTACATATATTAATTTATATGTTTAAATGTTACAATTAACACATATAAACACTTATGCTTACATTATTTTTTAAGATTTTCTTTTCTTTTATTTATCTATGCATATAAGAACTGGGGTACAGGCCAGAAGTATGGGAGGTGAGAGGATTCACCAGAGATACAGTGGGGAGCAGAACAGGTGGATTGACTGAAATACACTGCTGAGGGGAGCAGAAGGTGAGACAGGAGAGTTCTGCTGTGCCATGTGGATTAGCTCCCTGGCCAGTGGAACTCATTCTGCTGTGGCTGGAAATAACCTAATAGAGCTGAGACTTTAAGCCCCGCACCACCGGGGAGGCCCCTTATGCTTAAGTTATTTAAATACTAATGAAGTTTTTAGAGGTACTATGTCAGGCACTTTTGAAATGTCTTAAAATATAATGTCTCATTTAATATGAAATATTATGGGAAGATGCAAGTTAACAATTGAGTCTCATGTTCTCAGAATTTGGCATTGCACTCAGTGAAATGAGTCAGAAGAAAAAAGAAAAATATCAGATGGTTTTAATTATAGGAGGAACAAAAACAGGGGAGGGATGAGCACAAGAGTCTATGGTGACAGTTCACAGTTCACGGGTGACTTGCTGGTGGTAATTTTATGGAGATTACACCTGAGAGGAGAAATAAAACATTGCACGAAAATGAACAATGATGTAAAAAATATATAAATAAAAATTTTAATTGCAAGGGAATATCTAGAGTGCTATATTGAAGGTGTGGGTAGATACAGGAAGCAATGGTAGTAGTATATGGCATCTTTCAAGCAGCTTCCTCATTTTTTGTTCTGAAGCTGGCTGAAAACTTGCAATCAAACACATCATTCTAAATTGAATTATTTTTAAAAGCAATCAACGACTTTACTTAGATTTGCCTTAACTCTGCTTCCCTAATGAGCATTAAATACATGCCAAGTTTAAAGTTTTTAAAAAATCTTTTTTAAACATTCATTGCTTGGTTTACAATGTGTGATTTCTTTTACTCTTCATAACTCAAAAATACATATATCAATTTGTCTAAGATTCAAACAAACTTCTTACCTCAACTAAGCTTAGGGAGTTTGATTCCTAAATTTTAGGATAAAAATAACCACAAGACAGAGATGATTATAATTGGAAAGAAAATAATAATTTCTGTCTCCTGTTACATTTTATCTCAATATGTTGACTACAATGAGTATTTGCTCAATGCATTTGTTTATGGCCCAAACTGCTAAGAGGCTAATATTCCCCTCAACTGTTGAATTCAGCTTAAATTAATTAGAAGATGGAATTAAAAGCAAACAAAAAAACGAACAAACAACTCTTGGTAACAAAGTCCTGGAGAGCTTGGACTTCCATGGAAGTTTTAGTAAACAAAGGTAGTGAGAGGTCCCATTAACTATCAAGTGTAGGCTTTTGAGGAAATCTCAACTTGGATATATCACTCCAGGGAAAATTTTGAAGCATCAAGTAAAAATACAACTAAGAGTGTTGAAGGCAGAAGACAATTTGCTAATTCTTTGTGAGTTAAAAAACAACATTGTTAACAGTCTTAAAAAAGAAACAATTAAGAAATTTCTTTTAATATTCAAGAAAAGTTACTGAAACTGGATGGTGCAGAGCTACTGTGAAACCTCTGATTTCTTACGAGTACAATGAAATTCAGAAGTTATTTGAAGGATATCTTCAGTATGCGGAAGAAAATACACTCACCCTAAATTCTAGACCCAAACAATATAACTTTCAAGAATATTGCAAAATTAAGACACTTCCAGATTAAAAAAAAAAAAAAAGACTACTCATAAGCAGTCTACACCAAAGAAAATTCTAAAGAATAGGCTATCAGTACAAAGGAAGTGATTCGAGAAAAAAGTTCTCAACTGCAAGAAGAAAAAAAGGGCAAGGAAGTGGTTTAAAATGTGGGCAAAGTTAACAAACATTGTGCTAAACTAACAAAATAATTAACAAAAATGTCTCAAAATCTTAATAAGTATTTAAATCATAGAGAACACATTCTCTTACCAGAATGGAATTAAACTAAATACATTTCAAGACATTAAAATTAAACTGGAAAATTTTAAATATGCTTCTAAATGACCCATTATATGCATAAGAAATTATAAGGGAAATTAAAAGATAAGACATTACAAACTGAATAATGATTAATATAGAAGAAAATTGTTAAAAAAGATTAAAGTCATACTGAGAAGGTGACAGCCTCAAAAGCATTTTTTTAAAAATAGATCGAAACCAAAAAAACTAAGCATTCGGGCCTCCCTGGTGGCGCAGCGGTTGAGCGCTGGGTTGCGAAGCTGCCCGCGGCCTCTGCGGCGCTGGTTCGATCCCCGGCTGCTCCCCGGCCACCAGAGGAGGGTCCCACATGGCGCGCAGACCTCTCCTGCCGCCCGCTGCTCCCCTCAGCAGTGTACTTCGGTCCTTCTGCCTGTTCTGCTCCCCGCTCTGGCTCAGGTGAATTCTCTCACCCTCCCACGCTTCTGACTGTACCCAGTGCTTGCATAAATAAATAAAAATAAATCTTTAAAAAAAAACCCAAAAAATAAAACTAAGCATTCATTGAAAGATCTTAGTAAGGACACAATTAGTTCAATGAAAGTGCAAGGCAGGGAACAAAAACAGTAATAGCTAAAATTAATAAAATAAGTGAAAAATTAACCTATTGAATATAGAGGAAAATCAAAACCATAGCTGGTCTTATTGAGAAAATGAACAAAGTTTGCAAACCTTAAGTGAGTATAAATCAAGGAAATATGAAAGTCACAAAAAGCTATTCTCAGGATGGGGTGAATATTAAATATATATGAGATGTTATCAGTAAACATTAACACTTTTCAAATTTCTAGAACACAAAAAATAACAAATCTGAATATTCTTACTACCATTCAAAAGAGGATGATTTTTTTTAAAGGAAGCACAAGAACGTTGATGCGAAAGAAGAAAATGAACACATTTGTTCAACACTGAAATTAAGAATTTCTATCACTTAAAAAACACATTAAGTATTACAAGAGAAGTCATGAAGTAGAACATATTCAACACATATCAGATTAGGATTAGTATATTCTTAAAAAACTGTACTTTAAAACAACTAGAAATCAATTAGAAAAAGGAGTATAATTCAATTACAAAATATAAACAAGATTTGAATAGGAACTTCAACATAGAACAAATATCTTATTGCCCAGAGCAATAACATATGCCACATATGTGGTTTAATAGTTACTAATGTACTTTTTTACTCTTGAAAACATTCTAATATGTTTTATAAATTTTATGTTTGTCATCTCTTTCAATATTCTATTCTAAAAGTTGCCTTTTACCCCAATTCCTGAGTTAGCTGAAGCCACTAATTTGAGAGTGTCACTGCAATTTGTAGAATAAATCTTATTGCTTCTACTGGGTTTCTCCATCTGCAGATTTCGATTTTTCAATTTTCCATTTTACAAAATGTTGCTACCATCCATCTCCTTTTCTTTCTGTTCTCTTTTTAATTTTTTACTGTCATCTCAAGCAAGGTGGAGAGGAATACAAAATAAGTTATTATACCAAAGTGCTACACTTTACCCGAAGTACTCATGTACTGCTATCTGTTCATTATTTAAAGGCCTAGTTGAAATTATATCCACTTTAGAAATCCCTAACAATAAACAGGAAGGAGATGGTGATTTCTTCTTAGAAAATAAGCCTTTGCTCATCATCTTGATAAATGTACTTTCCTTTTCGCATATATGATCCCATGTTTTGTTGCTTTATTGTTTTTGAAGGGTTTTTTTTTTTCAAAAGTATATAAACTCACTGTGTCTATGTCTGACATTTATATACTGAATAGGAATTAATGCCCACAACTGAAACCTGTACTGCATTAACAAAATTGTTAATTACAGCTTTTTTTGATAGGTCTCATGTATAAGCTGAGGTCTCCTTTAAGCTGTAGTCTCTATACTGGAGCGATATGTTAGAGAGTCACCAAAAAAATGTGCTATTTGCAGTCTTTCCCTTCTCCTTCTCCTGATTTTTATCGACAATAGTATTAAAGGACCCTAATTTATCTCTTAAAAGCTCCTTCTTCAAGGACATCAGTCCAGATTCTAGGGGCACAAAACAAGAATTTGCTAAAATAATTTTGATTGTTAACTGATAGAAGACAGGTTTTAATATTTTAGAATCTCTGTAACAAAGGAAGTCTTCATACATGTTTGGATTTAAATAGATATTTAAAGTGACTATTTTCAGTTCTCTCATTGAATAAAAGTAATGCACACATACATATACCACTTTAACTGATGGTGATGTAATGATGCTATTCTACTTCCTTCTCAGTTTTTATGCCCTTTGTAATAATGACAAACACACGAGATGGCTTGCCTGAAGAGAAATATAGTTGTATCTGCACTTCACTTAGCTTTGAGGAGGGCACATCTCTCCTAAGAGTTTTTGTGAATTGATTAACTTATCTAGAAGATGAGACATTCAAGATAGATTCCTTTTCTTAAAAAAAAAAAAAAGGTAGAAAAAGACAACATTTACGTTGCTGGACACTTCATTTCTATTTTTACTACCACAATGAACAGATCATGGGTAACCGTCATTGTAAGGGAAACAGATAATGTTTGCTACCTACTGACATTATGTTCTTAAGTTCAGACACAGCACTCAGGCTTAAGCTGTAGTACCTGAGCTCACAAGAGGAAAACAAATCTGTCTCTAATAATTTCACAGCAGCCTGTAGACAGGAGAATTTTCTTAGAGTCTTTGTGAGGCAGGACAGGAGTAAGATGAGCATCTTTACAGGAAATGTGCTGAAACCGAGAACAAAGAAATTAAATAAATGACTAAAATTGTTTTGCCAATGAGGGGCTGAAATTGGAAGGTAGCTCTCCTGATTCAAGGTTGAAGTATCCCCACTGGGCCTGGGAGGAATCCAAGTGCAGTGACAGAAAATAGTTGTTGCCAATTTCACTGCACCTCTGACTGTGCAAAGAACCCAGTCCTTTATTGTGTTCTCCAAAGAGAGAACAGGACTAGGAGAGGACAATCTCCACCTTTCCTTTGATAACTTTTATCCTTTTAGAGTGAAAAAAATGACAATGACCTATAATGCACCCTAGTGGTGGGGGCGCAGGTAGAGGCAAAAGTTGGTTGGGATCACTGGGTTGGTGTGTCTCCAAATGGTAGTGATGAAAGATGCAAGGATTAGGGGCCTCCCTGGTGGCACAATGGGTTAAGCACCGCACTGTGAAGCAATCTGCAGCCTCTGCAGCATGAGTTCAATCCCCGGCCGGCCAGAGAAGAACCCACATGGCAAAGCAGACCTCTCCTCTCCTCTCACCCGCTGCTCCCCTCAGCAGTGTGTTTCAGCTAGTCTGCCAGTTCTGCTCCCCACTCTGTCTCTGGTGGATCCTCTCACCCCCCCTCATCTCTGGCCTGTACCCCAGCTCTTGTATGCATAAATAAATAAATCTTAAAGAAATGCAAGGATTAGCCAAACTCTGATTCTCACAGCAACTTCATTTAAAATAAAATAGTAATGAATATGTATTATACTTGAACATTAACAAATTAGTTTACATATATATCCATTTATTTGATGTCATCTTCAAAATGTTCCTGTGTGGCAAGTACTGCCATTTCTAATTCCTATAAATGAATAAACAGAGATGTTGATAACTTGTTCATTTGAGGAGTGAAGTAAGAACAATAGTCTTGATAGAGATTTTAAATTTGCATCTTTTCTTTCCTTTTATTTTTTCAATAGGAGAAGGCTAATGGGGAAGTATTGACATTAATTCTGGTTTAGAGAAATGTGGGTAACTTAAAGCAAAACATGATGGCCTCAGTACATTGTCAATGCTAAGTGAAATTGCTCTTTGTATCAGACAAGTTGGATGTCACCATGAAAAAAAAAAACTAATAGAAAATATAATCTTTTCTTTGGACCATTTATAGTCAAATGATAGAGTAATGCAACCCAGCCTAAATCATGCATCCCTAAAATCATTACAGTATGTATATATTTGGAAACGTCATCATTACCAATTGTTTTAATGGCATCCAAATGGAGAATTTTTTTTCTAAAACTCACTTTGCAATTATTTTATCAGTAAGACATGGTACTCCTTAATTGTATGATGCGCTTTTTTTAAAGGATGAAAATTCAAAGACTTCAAAGAAAAGAAAACTTGTGATAGATAACACGTGAGAGAAACAGGATGTCGTGGATGCCTCAACACCAAAGACCCCCCACACACATTGAAAAGCACCCCAGCAAGCAGACCTTTCAAACCGCCAATGAAGCAACAAAAAATAAATCACCTGGGTGGATCTTCAATGAACATTCACTCAGAAGTAAGTAAATATTTGCATCAAGGAGGCATCATATTCATGAGCTAAGATTTTAGGGCTAAATACTGAAATCACAACTCTACAGAAAAATTTACTAAATCTGTGCCTCATAGAGCTTTAAATATTGAAGATTTTACCATTCTTATACCTTAATAACAAACTTTGTAAATGTCTGCTTTTTCTGATCCTTATAACAAATTTTTTTTCTAGTGTTTGTGCTTTCTAAATACTTTATTTGAAACTCTGGTTATTTTGCTGAATTGTTTCAGACAATTTCTTATTTAATCATTGCATTCATCCAGCAAGTTATTATTCTTACACTATTGAAAAGAATTCCGAATCTCAAAAAAAAAAAAAAAGGGTTAAGGAATGTGCTCTATGGACATGGTAGTTAAAAGCAGATCTAAGGTTTTAATAAAGTTCTTGAAAGTGAGACACTATCTTTTGTGTATCTTCCATGTCATTAGCTTCTCTATCAGTATGTGCACTGGAATGACCTAAAAAAAACATAAAAACAGTTTCTGATTTCATGCCCTCTGGAGAATTACCAGGGTTCCAGGGTTCCCTGTGGATTGGTTAATTTGAATAATTTTGCTGGCCTGTGTTATCAGGCCTGTTTCTAGGGTGCTGGGTACCCAACCCTGAGTGATTAGGAAGAGTGCATAGTGACCTGGAGTAGGAGAGTCAGATAGGGGAAAGGGTGGGTATGATTTAACTGGCTGCTAAAAAAAAAATAAAAATAAAAATAAAAAAAACAGGGAGCAGACCTGTCTCTCTAAGACCTCAAAACTGGCTCAAGAAAACAAAATTAAAATAACACAAAACAACAAACTATAGTTTACTTTGTTCCTAAAGATTATACAAGGTTCAATTCAAAATTTATAGCTAGGCAAGCTCCCTGGTGGCACAGAGGTTAAAGTCTCAGCATTATTAAGCTATCTCCAGCTATTGCAGCATGAGTTCAATCCCCAGCAAGGGAGCTAACACACATGGCACAGCAGACCTCCCCTGTCTTGCCCGCTGCTCCCCTCAGCAGTGTATTTCAGTAGATCCACCTTTCTGCTCCCCACTGTCTCTAGTGAATGCTCTCACCCCTGACACTTCTGGCTTACACCCCAGTTCATGTATGTATAAATAAAAATAAATCTTTAAAAAAATTATAGCATGTTAAATCTTCACCAAAATGTGTCTAATTTCCAAATACAAGGCAGTGGAGATGACTTATGCCTTAGGCTCTCTCATCTAACCCCATTAGTGTCTTATTTTCCATGCTAAATTTTGAATTTGTTGTTGGCTGTCCCGGTGTTAGCCTCAGCACTTTACCTTGTTTTGCACATTTAAAAAAAGCATTAATGCATTCAAATGCACAAACACAGCATAGCACAGCACTTAATGTAGGCATCATGTGTGTATCACACTTTAATCTTCATCAAAGTTTAAATTGGAGTATAAATTGTTGTAGCAATAACAATTTAATGATAATCATTAGACATCGCAATTTCCAAACTTATTAGGTAACTTCACGGTGCTGAGTGGGCTTTGGTTCTTTTTCCTTCAACTTTCTGCTCCCTGTGTCTGTGCATTTCTAATGCTCAAGTGCTTAGTTATCTCTTTTATTATAACCCTGAGCTTCTCATGGTATCATATTCCACTACATGTAACTTATCTGGTTATTTTCCTGAAGAGAGAATATTTCCATTGGTGCCAGCCATTAATATTTATATTCATTTTCATCTGCTACTGAAGACATTTGCCTTCTCATGTGCAATCTTCCTTTCACTGAGAGATGTCATGTAAAGGCCTTAACTTATCCTCTTAAGTAGGTTTTGATTACACTGTTTTCCATAATAATTGTGAAGTAATTACCTTGACTTCTACTCAATAGCTTCTAGATATAAAGTAGGCTGACCAGAGTATGACTATTGTCCTCACCACTTTCACCAGTAAATTCTTTGCACATTGAAGTATATATGGCTTAAAATCTATTTCACTGCATCATGTTTCACAATTATAGGACCCTGAAGTAATTGGAAGTTCTAATCAGTATAAAATAACTGGTAGATGGGAGGGTGGGGGCAAAAGTTAAGTAGGACATAATGTTTTATACAGCTACCATGAGAAAAAAAAAATAGGTTCCTTACCTACTGTTCTGAACCTCACAATTTTGGAATGTGCCAGGGCCCAGTTCACCCTGCTCTCTATACTCACTTCATAGATGACCTCTTCCAGTCCTATATGCTAATGCTTCCTAAAGAAATTTTAGCCTCATTCTTCCCCTGAACTCTTCTTTGGTGTTTAATAAGAACTTCCAGCAAATATAGCCAAGCCAGACTCAATTTTCCCTTCTCATTCCAGGTCTTCTTCAAATCAGTAAGTGTTGCTAACATTCACTAGATTAATCTCATTCCATGCTTTCACTGTCATTCTTCCAATATATAAGCTAATCAGAATGGTTCTACCTTCAAAATACATCCTGAATTCCATCATGCTTCACTCTATCTGCAACTAGTCCAGGCTACCATTATTTCTTGCCTCAACTGCTGCCAAAAGTCCCTAATGGCTTGTTTAACTTGCTATTTTACTTCTTGCCCCTCTACAATTTTTCACTCAGCTATCAGGTAAAACATTTTTTTAAAAAATCAAATGAAGATGCTTTCCTATTTAAAACCTATTTCCTATTTAAAATCTTACTTTTAACATTTTTAAAATGAAGAAATGTTTGGCCAAGGCCTGTACTTTTACATAATCAAGGCCTTGGTTTCCTCTTTGACCTCTCATCCCCTGTCTTCCTTAGTTCCAGCCTCACAAAGTTTCCCTTAATACCTTGAGTATTTTAACCTCTTCCTACTTGATTCTATGATTTTGAACTATTGACCTGCAAAAAAACTTCCCAAATCATTTCTTTTCATCAATAAGCTTCATCACTGAACCCTTCCTTCCTTATTGCTCTTCCCTACCCACTTCTCTCTCCTCCTCCCTTTTAATCTTTCCCTTTTCTCTACTATCTCTCTTTCTCCCCTCTCTCTTCCTAGTCTCTTCTCTTCCAACCCCCTTCCATGTAATTTATTGAATTTCTTTTACTAAACTGAACATGGTCTTCCTGTATCTTCTTACATTATAAGTCCAATGTCCAGAAAAATGCTTAGCACATATTAACTGTTGAACAAATTGTTAAGTAAATAAATGGATCAATAAATCTAATTCCCAAATCTGAACTAAGCAGAGAAAATTATAGATGTCGAGGAATAAGTGTATAGATAACTAATTCCTAAAGCAATTCTATGTTGACAATTTCTATAACAACCATAACAAGCAATCATTATTGAGTATTTGATATTTTTCCAGGCATTGAGCAAAGTACTTCATGGACATCTTATTTCTCACAACAAATCTCTGAATGAGTGCTTAGTTTTTGGATATTACAAGTGAATAGCCTAATGGTTAACAAAGGTTAAGTGACTCACTTTCTCATCGTCTCACATCTTTTGAATAATGGAGTTGGTTCTTGTATAGATTCATACTCCAAAGCTATGCTTGCAATAACTGTATTGTACAAAAAAAAAAATAAATTTTCCAAAGCTATATGTTACTTAGTACATTATTTAAAGGTAGTGATAACACAATCATTTTGTAAAAGAACCTAAAAACTGCTGAAAAACGCATGAATGTACTATAAATAGTATAAAGAAGGGTAGTGGAAATGAAGAGAGTACTGGATCCAGGATCAGAGTAAGTGGGTTCTAGCTTTCTAATACTAGTTTATAATATAGTATTATAAACTGGATCTGTCTCCTTTTCTACAAAAGAAGGGGATTAGATTAAAATTAAAGTTTTACAGCAGAAGAATTCTTGAGCCAAATTCAGTTTTAGTATATATATATATACATGTGTATTGGTAGAGAAATTAGAACTAGTCTACTCCCAGATGATCTCAAAGAATTCCTATCATCTTTCATCCAGCCCACTTAACTCACTAATATTTCTTTTTTTTTTTTTTTTTTTTTTTATAGAGGCATGCTTTATTTATTTGTTTGCTGGTTTCTTTGTTTGTTCCGTTTATACATGCACTGGGTACAGTCAGAAGCGCGGGAGGGCGAGAGAATTCACCAGAGCCAGAGCGGGGAGCAGAGCAGGCAGAAGGACCGAAGTACACTGCTGAGGGGAGCAGCGGGCGGCAGGAGAGGCCTGCGCGCCATGCGGGACCCTCCTCCGGTGGCCGGGGAGCAGCCGGGGATCGAACCGGCGCCGCAGAGGCCGCGCGCAGCTTCGCAACCCAGCGCTCAACCGCTGCGCCACCGGGGAGGCCCACTAATATTTCTTACTCTGGTCATTGAAGGCATTTGATTTTGTGAACTGTGAGCTAGATTTCATGGCATTACAGTTTTGTTTTGTTTTTTTTTTTCAGTTAAAACATACTGTCTATGAAGAGTTACTAAGAGAATAAACATTTAAGAAAAACTGTAATTTTGAATTATGATTTTTCAATTGCCAATCCAAGCACAAACTAATGCTATTGATATCTTGTATAGCTGTAAAGGGCAAAAACATACTACATGCACATACAATAAATCACTTTAGATATTTTCAAATATTGCTTTAACTGCAGCTTAAATGATATATGAAAGATACATCATTTGATTAATTGCTGCCACTTAAAAATTTACCTTATTCTAAAGAATCTTGATTAGAAACGAATGTTTCATATGAAAAGCTAAAAGAAAGCCATATCAAAACTTCCAAATGGGTGAAAAATTCAGTTCTGCTATTTTCTTGCAGAATGGCAAAAATTTGCAGGTGTAGCAAAAAATTTACAACTACCTAACTATTTCTTTTTTGGATATTTATTTTTCTATAGCTGCAATCTAATTAGGTACATTGTCAGCAAGGTACAGAAAATGTCAGATTTTAAGGAAAATATTTTCCACTCTTTAAGATATTGTTTTTAAAAAATTTAAAGAGTTTTGATGTGATCAGTCATTTCTTAAATTTGTCTGAATTCGCATAATATGATCCCAAATCATGAACCTTTCAGTTTTCCTTTTTTAATAGTGAGAGATAAAGTGCAAAGAGAACCAAAATAGCTATAGTTTCATAATAAATTTTTTCTTCCAGCTAAACTTGCATGAATTCATCATTAATCCAGTTACAACAATATTGCAGAATGTATACACATATGCATAACTGTGTATAATCAAAATATAGGCAAGAAATAAACTAAACTTAGCTTTTGGAATATTTAAATTGGGATTATTTTCTTGTTTTAATTTTTCCCATTTTCTTTAGTGGATTAATACTATTAAAAAACAAGTTTTTCAGATGAACTCAGTATTTATAAGTTCATTTCTCAGAAAAAAAATCCCTTTGCAAAATTACATTCCAGTTTGGATAGCTGATCATCATGGTTGCTATGAATAGTATCCATGCTCCTGGGAATCTGAGCAAGTGAGAACTTGCTAATATTTAGACTGTACTGATTGACATTTTACCAGTTAGAGTGTAAGAGCAGAATAATGAAGTTATTTGCCTATTAATGAATGGAGGCAAGCATCTTTAGGAGCACCAGACTATCAAAATGCTACATGGCCAAGTTACCCAGAGATTTTATATTAGAAGTTATTCTTAAGGAAACTAAGGATTCCCATTAATAGCTCCAGTGGCACTCTCATTTAGTATATAGTACTCATTAGAATTAACTGGAGAATAGCCTTGATTATTTCTGTCTGTACTTAAAAATTACTTCTGGTCTAAATATATTGGGAAATAAAGTAAAGGGCCTACCAGAAATTCATATATATACTCAATAACAAGCATTAAACATCAAATTTTTCTCTCTTCTTTTATCTAGTTCTTCTCAATTTAAAAGCTATTGGCCATTTACTACAGCAAATAATTCCTTATTTTAAGAGGAGTTGCATATTTTCACACTCTAGGGAGAGAATATATTTAATAAATTATTTAATGAATTAAAGTTTGATGATCCTAGTAATAATAACACAGCCAGCAGTAAACCAATGAGAAAACACCAGGATCATCAATATGGGCTCTCTGTAAAAGAATCCTAAGTTGGCTGTGGTAATCAACAAATTCACTGCATGTAGTAAAGAAAGCTATAGGAAATGTGATTAGATTTGACTTATATATTGCTATCATGCCATAGCAAAATATCATATACTGTGTGGCTAACATAATAGACATTTATTTTCTCACATTTCTGGAGGTTGGAAATATGAGACCAAGTTGCTAGTGTGGCTGGGGGTCTCATGAGAGTTCTTTGGCTTGTAGATGGCCATCTTCTGGCTGAATGTTCACATTGCCTTTCTTTAGTATATGCACTCAGAAACAGAGAATAAGAGCTCCCTTTCTTTCTTTTCTTATAAGAACAATGGTCTTATAAGAATAGGCCTCCAGGGCCATCCTGGTGGTGCAAGGGGTTAAGAAGCAACCTATGAAGATATCCTCAGCCACTGCAGCACGAGTTTGATCCCCGAGCAGGGAGCTACCCACATGGCACAGCAGACCTCTCCTGTTCCCCCACTGCTCCCCTCAGCAGTGTAGTTCAGTCAATCTGCCTGTTCTGCTCCCCACTCTGTCTCTGGTGAATCCTCTCACTTCCCCCAACACCTCTGGCCTGTACCCCAGTTCTTATATGCATAAATACCTACAAAATCATTTATTTAAACTTAATTACTTCTGGAAGACCCAAAGACCCTATCTCCAAGAAGCAATCACACTGGAGGCTTAAGGCCTCATTGTATAAATTTAGCAGAGGGCGAGGATGGAGAACACAATTAGTCCATCATCAACTAGTGAACTCATGTAAACCCTGTAACTCGTGGTGTTTGTAGCATGGTTTGAATCATATCTGTGTGGCTAATAGAAAACTTGGGTCCATGGGTCTTTTTCTTGAATTTCTTTTTTCCTTATCCGAAATTATCTTCACCCCTGAGCTTGGTTTTTCCACTTAGAACATTTAAACTTTTCCTTCAAGATAAACTTAATGGTATAGAATAAATGGGTAAAAATGAATCATAGATTGTCTCAAGCAAAAGGGTTTTTTGTATTTTTCCTTTGCAACATATTTTTAAAATATAATAATATAACAAATGACAGATCAGATACTCATAACAAGTTCTCCAATGTGTTTCAGTGAAGAGTATGTCTTGTCAGAAAAGCAAAATCAGTTTGTGTTACACTAGCAATGAACAATAAGAACTTGAAATTTAAAAATATCAATTCAATAGCACATAAAATATAAAATACTTAGGAATACATTTGATAAGAGATGCATGAGATCTATACACTGAAAATGAGAAAAATATTTGCAATATGTTAGTGATTTAAATAAACAGATAAACATAATGAATATTTGGATCAAAAGATTCAATATTTTTAAGAAAGATTCAATCTTAAATCTCAATCTTAAATCAATCTTAAATCTCAATTTTAAATTCAATCTTAAATCTCTCCAATACTATACAGTCTCAATTAAAAAACAGAAGGCATTTATTTTAGAAATTGACAAGCTAGTGCTAAAATTTATATGTAAATGCAACAGACCTTAACAGTCAACATTTTGTGAAAGAATAAATTTGAAGTAGATGAACTACCTAAATGAAAGATTTTTATAAAACTACAGTAATTATAAAACTTACAGTAAAGACAATGTTATATTGGTGTAAAGAAAAAGAGATCAGTGGGATAGAATAGAAAATACAGGAACAGACTATACATATATGGTTAGTTGATGTTTGACAAAGAGACCAGACAATTCAGTGGGGTAAAGAATTCTTTTCAACAAATGGCGGTAATGCAACTGGGTAACTTCATACAAAAAATTCTTGACCCTGCAGCACTATGGGCAAATATTAATCAGAATTTTATTACAGATCCTAAATAAGACTTCATCAAAATTAATATACTTACTCTTCAAAAGATACTGCTATATTGCTCCAAAAAAGATACTGCTATATTCCTCCAAAAATGAGAAGGCAAGCCTACTGGGAGAAAATGTTCACAAAACTGACTTGCAACTAAGATTGCTTTTATCTAAAATTGAAAAAGAAATATCAAGCATGCATAATAAGAAAACTAACAACCCAATAAAAAGGGGAAAATATTTGGAAATTTCACTAAAGAAGATGTACTAATAGTAAATAAGCCCATGGAGTGGGGGATGATATTAAGGAGATGCAAGTTAAAAATCCCAATACCATATTACCACACACTCACCAAAACTGCTAAAATAAAAAACAAAATATATCAAGTCTTGGTAGGGATATGGAACAACTGGAAGTCTATATACCACTGGTGGGAATGTAAATTGATACATTAATATTAGAATACTTTTTAAAGTTTTTTTAAAATTATTATTGATATTATTAAACTTGCCCATTTCCTAAAAATTTAAACATACACTGATCATATGACTAGCTATTTACAAGAGAAAATAAAGGCATAGATAGCCACAAAAACTTATACAAAAGTTCATAATTTTATTTGCAAAGGCCAAAATTGAAAACAAACTAAATCTCCATCAACACAAAAGTAAATTGTAGAATGTTCAAATAATGGAAAACTACCAAGCAATTAAAATCAACAAGCAAATGCATAAAATACATGAAGGAATTGAAAAATAATTATACTGACTGAAGTAAGGTTGATGGCTTTCAAAAAGAGAGAATGTGTATGTATGATACCATTTTATATAAAATTCTAGGAGATTCAAACTAATCTATAGTGACAGAAAGCAGACCAGTGGTTATTTGGGAATGGAAAACTACAAATGTCAGATGGAAAACTTGGGGGATGGTTGACATATTCATTATTTTGATTGTGCATGATATATATATCAAAACTCATCAAAAAGTACCTTCTAAATATGTACACTATAATGGATGCCAATGATATCTTGGTGAAGCTATAAACAAAAAACTGAATTGGAAACATACCTGTGGGGATAGAAGTCAGGGCAGTGGTTTCCCTTGGAAAGTGTGGATAGTCATTAAAAAAGGAAAGGCTTCTGGACTTCCTGGAAAGCTCTGTGTTTTGATAGGGATTTTGTTGGTACACATGTGTTCACTTACTGAAATTAATTTACCTGACACATGTGATAGGAGTACTTTCCTAAATGTATGTTTTTCTTCTTTAAACATTTTATATTAAAATAAATATATAACAAAACTTTTGTTTTCTCAGTGTAGGCAGAACCAACATGAAACATACCATGTAAACTTTTAAAATGACAAGATGAATTACAGATGTGAACAGAGGTAGAGAGAAATAAAAAGCACAGTCAGTTAATATTTAAATTATGTCTAAAACACAGACACTTCTAAACTCCTAACTTAATAGAATCTTTATCTCATTTTTCAATAAGAGTCTTTTGGGGAAACATTTTTTCTTATATTCCTTTCCCCTAAGAATTCATTTCTCAAAATAGGGTTTTCCAGAGTCTTTTTCAGCAACATGTAAAGAAATTATGTGGTGCAATGTGTCCCAGGGGCAAAAACATTTGGCAAATAAAACCTAGAGTTATGACTGCAAAATTGAGGCTACCAGAGGGAAAATACAGGGTGAAGAACAAAAGCGGGAGGGTACCCAAGAGACCATAGTGAAGGATTATGGGTGCTTTGGTGGTGAGGGTTGTGTTCACACCTCTTAACAGGTGTGAACCTATTCCCCTGAATTATACTGTAAGTCAATGTTACCTCAATTTAAAAAGGGGGGAGGGAAAGCATTTGGGAAAGTTGTGTTATACAGAGTTAAAATGTTTTCTTCCCTGTAGTATTTATATATAAGCTTTCAATATGTTAAAATGTACCATGAATCCAATACAAGACATATGTTTCCCAAACTTACATATTCACAGAAACTCCTTTTCCAAACAGTGTTCTAAAGGACCAATACTTCAATGAATATGCATTGCAATTCTAAAAATGCAACACCAACTGTAGTTTACCATTATAGTTAAAATGTGTGCTCACAAATTGGACCATTTAGTTTTGAATCCTGCCTCTGCTACTTTTTTCACTGTGTGATCTTGAATGCTGAACTTTTCTCTCAAATGATAATAAAAAAATACAGTTCTTGTGGGGGTAAAATGATTAAATGTACATCAAATATTTAGAAGAGAGTCTGTTAAGCAGTAAGTGTTCAAAAGTTATTAATATTATTAAGAAAAGTGACCTAAGCAAAACCCACCAAGTAGAGATCATGTTCCATTATTGGTTTTGACTGGTACTTGTGGTCTATCTTACCATTTATCCATGAAAAATCTTGCAATAGACATACATGAAATTTAAATATTCTTACCATAACAACAAAAAACCAGTATTTCTGTAAGGTGAAGGCTATGTTAACTAGCCTTGTTGTGGCAATCATTTTGCAACATATATGTGCATCAAATCATCACATTACACCTCTTAAATATACATATCTTACCTGTCAATTATATCATAAAAAGAGATGGCTGGAGAGAACAATTAGTGTTTTATGCACTCATCATGAGTCCAGAATAATGATATAAATAAAGCATCTGATTTTAAACCTCTTTAAAAAAGAATTACATGAGATGTGTTTATAACCACAGTCACTGTACATAGCCAGATAATACAGTCCATGAAGGCAGAGACCAAACCTGTCCTCCACCCTCCTTTTGAGGGTGAGAACTGAGCTTAATCAGTCTAGGAATCTTAGGAACTCAGGGATCTCCAGTGATCCTATTAGTAAGAGGGAAACTTGGTACCTTGGAATAACTGTGAAGGGAATCTTGGATCAAGACAAAGATGCATCAGTAAAAGATGGTAAAAGATTGCTTTTAATAGGTCTTACTCATCATTTGAGTGATTTAAATGGAGTCCTTAAGTTAGAGTTCCCCTTCACTAGACTTTTACATTAGATAATAATTGAAAGCAAATAGGGTGAGAAGACCAGAAATATTAAAATCATGTTTGCAAAACTGAGGATTGGAGTCATATGCTTCTCTGGTTATTACTTAAATACTTGATTTTCCTGAGACTCATATAGTAAGGAAATAAGGTTTTATGTTTATCCTTTACAGTGCTTAGCACATACTTTCTAGGTTAAAAAATCTGTTCTTCTGAGTATGCGGTTTTGTTAGGTGTCCAGGGATACCCCCATAAAACTTGCACACTCTAAAGGGAGTGCAGTTATCATGCATTAAAAGGCAAAGCAGATTCTTGGTGTGATCGATTTTGAATAGAATTAGTGTGTCTAGAAAGGGTAACGAAGAGAATAGTCCTAATAAAAGTTCCCCAATGAAAGATCCAAAATTACCCATCCCCTTGTGGACAAATGCACAAACAGGGTCAGTCTAAAGTGTGGCCAACTGAGGCCCAAAAGCTTGCCACAAGTCTAAGGCACTTTCTGGTAGGGAACCATAGGAAAGAGGTTCTGAAGCAGGTTCCAGACAGCTGCGACATAAGGAGCAAAGTCAAAGTACAAATCAAGATAACCACTACTCTTGTCAGGCTCCCCATGTAGATGTCACCCACATTTCTCTTCCAAGTGTCTCTATATGTCTCTCCTCCTTGTGTCTCCTTCCATGTACTCCTTCCCAGCAATACCAGGGTGCTATTGGGCTGCAGGGATAAGAGCTCTCTTGTGCCCACCTGCCAAGGCCACCTGCCTTCTATTTCAATAGCTTCACCTGGCCACTCAGCTTTGCCCATCATCCCAGTAGCTAGTCTAAGGTGGCTGCACATAAGTGGGGGCAGGGAACATGGTATTCCCCTAACAACATGACTGGAAAGAGTAATGATAGATGTAGAACTGACACCCCCACTCCAGCTGTGGGAAAAAACAGAAAACAAAAAAGGAAACGAAAAAAGGATGACTACATAAGACAGAGATTAAGGAAGGATTTTTCAATTAAGGAAATCAATTTATTCATAATAAGATATGTGCTTTATATGGTGAAGGACTGAGGCACCAGGAAAGTAAGAGAGTACTCACCTTCTAGAACTTCAAGGGCTAATTCATGTGAGGAAAGTCCTCTGAAAGCAAGGGTATGAAAACCACTTAAAAGCAAAGTCTTCCCGTGGCTGCCAGCTCCATTGTGTGTAGCTGCTATTTTTAGCTCACATTCATGCTGCTCCGGGTCAGGGAGGGGGACATCTGTGGAGAGAGGAATGAATTGCTTGCAGCAAGACAAGTTTTGATGAATAATTACTTGTGTTATAACGTGCAGTCAGAGCCAGCTCCATACCACAGAAAGAAAACTAAGACTTCCAAGGAAGTAATCATGGACAGGTCCTCGGTGGCTGCTTATGTCTTCCTGCACTAATGATACTTGGCAGTGTTGCCAGGATAATCAAGAATTAATTGACTTGTATGACCCCTACTAAAGGTTAGCACCAAGGCTGATGTTATACATTTTCAAATCACTTTATAAACATTAATTATTTTTTTGTCCTAACATTCCAGGAAAGTAAGTAAAATAATACCATTGTCCCTTGTAATTCTCATCTCATCTTTTGGAATTTACATTCCCAGAACCTAGTCTCCCTATTAAGTATGGAGGCTCTTTCACCAATTCTGTGTTTCAAGAGCTAGAGTAAGTAAAACATTATCTTGCTTTTATTATTTATAATTGTATTCTAAAGCAGGTACTATGGCTTTTTTCTTCTTTTATTTGGCCCAATGATGCCAGCACCTAACCATTCTAAATCCTTATGTCAGGGCATTCTAACAGGCCAGAATACACTTCACCCTAAATCCTAACCAGTTTCAGGGAAGTCAGAGTCACAACTACTAATCTTTTAAAAAATGTAATTCATTAATGAAACACAGAAAAGAGCACTCCAAATGTTAGAAATATTCCTTATTTGTTAACTTTTTTCATTATAAAAATATTACATATTTCCTGCAGAAAATTAGAAAAAAATACAACCACTCAGCATCTGTGTGTGTGTGTATACATATATATATGAAAAAATGGAAGGAAATAGACATATATATACACACACATACACATATATCTGTATATTATACATTTACATATATATCGTTTTTTTTAGTGGATATATATTTATATTATGACTCTCATAGCTCATTAGGTATTTTGTGAGTTTTTCTATATATGCTTAAACATCCTCAGAAAACATGTTTTTAATACCTTTTATTTTTAATATAGATACATTATGATTTATTTAATCAATCTCTAATTTTTGAAAATCTAGACTGTCTATTTTTCTTTCTCATCTTTTTGTAGTATGGTTACAGGGTAGGGTGAGAAGCAGCCAGGGACACTCAAAACTACCTGCCCTAAATGGGTTCTTGCCATCCACCGCATCAAGACAAAACATACTCTAGTGTGTAAAACTTTCAATAGAAAGGAACTTTAATACAATTAGTGTGCAATAAAGAGAAGAGAAATAATATGGTTAAAATAGTTTCCAATTAAACATGCAAAGTTACTCATTCCCTTAAGGGTAAATTTCCAGTCAAACAGGGTTGGCCCAAAGCTGGGCCACTGAGGCCCAAAAACTTGCTCCAAGTCTAAGGCACCTTCTGGTAGGGAACCATGGTAAAGGGCAGAAGGTGCCAGGCAAGACTAGAAGGAAAAGAGCAAAATTAAAACCCAAGTCAAGATAAAGACTATTACTGTTGGCCTCCAACAGGTCTCTCACTTGTGTGTCTGTCTCTCCCTAGTGTCTGTCTCTGTCTCTCTCCTTGACAGCCCCTGGTACAAGTCCAAGGTTGAGAAGCAAGTATCTTTTCTCCACATGTCTCTCTGCTACATGTTCTCTTTCAGGTCTCCTTGATCTCCTTCCTTCTTTCTCTCTGTCTTCTCTAGCTCTCCTCCCTGCCCAGCTCCACCCCTCCTTAGGGTGGGAGAGGGAACATGGAACCTCCCCTTTCCCTGGGGATTACTCTTCCAGTGACACAGTTGTAATGCACATTCCCGAGGAAATACATTCAAGTAAACCTTTAAACTTTCCTTAGTATATATTTCAGAGTGTGGATATTATGTCACATATGTTGACATTTTTATTGGTGATGTAAATTGAATTTTAGTTAAAATAATTTCCCATTTTTATTTAAATTTAATTTCATTCCTATCATATAAGGTTAAAATGATTTCAGCTTATTATATTTAGCTTTACTTACATGGACTTGAGATATTTTGTTTTTAAATATTTCATATAGTCAACTTATATATCTTCTCTATAGTTAGATCTATTTTTGTTTTCATGCTTCTATTCTCTTTTCTGACTATATTAGGCCAAGAGTGGGGTGCCATACAATCAAAGCCTAAAATATGTACCCTGAATTTGGGGATCAGACACAAGCAGAGACTTCTAGTGAAAGTTATAATATCGTGAAGAAATTATTATTAGAACCTGGAAAAAAAGAGGACCCAATTTATTTTAGGGGAAGCTTTTTTTTTTTTCAGCCTTAATCTTTTTCCAGATTCTCCTGGCAATATCATACAGTGGCTACTATAAGCAATAACTAGGCTCTTATGCAAATGAATTCTAATTCTTAATGAAACCAGAACAAACAGTTGAGAACTGCCAATAAAAGGAGTAAAAATAGAGCTCTGAATAATTAATATACCGATCATTTCTCTGTTAGTAATTACTTTTCTTTCTATGTGGTTTGGACAAAACATTTGCAATGATATGATGAACTTGGTATCTGGCATTTGCATAGTTGGAGAGATGAAGCAGAGACGTCATTTGCAGACGCAGGCTCATCATCTACACAGGTCTTCACAGTTTGTGCTACTTAGAGCAATAACCAAGTTCTAATTCCCAGCTATGCAGTATGATAGGCATTTATCTGTATGCTTTTGTGTTTATCAGCCTCTCAGAATTTGGTTCACTCTAATTAAACTCACTAGAGAACTCATATTGAACAGAATAGCAAATTATTAATTGATTATAAAAATGATTTATATTTTTGAATTATACAATATTCAAGTCTGCTCTTCAAGGTATACTCTCTTCCTGCGGATCTCTTAGGAAACTAAAATAGTCATCAAAAAGTCTTCCTTCGGTGCACTGACTCGTAAATGACTTCTGTTCATTGTTAACTAACCTCATCAGGCATGTGTTGGTTTCACTAATTTAGCTCTCAGTGAGGCGTCTTCATCCAAAATCCTCAGAATATCTTACTTGAAATCATAACAATAGGAAATTGAATGCTCTTTTGTAAGGTCTCAGTGACTTAAAAATGACAGCATACTATCAAAACGCCTCATTTCTTACTCTTAAAATAAGTCTGGGTCAGGAACAATTCTGAATATAATTATTTTTTGTTTGTTTTTAATTAATTAATTAATTAATTTTTATTTTCACATTTACCATTTTTTAAATTTTTAAATGATATTTGCTTCCCCCACCCCCTCAGATTATATAATTTACAAATTGACTTTATTAAATGGATTTTCATTTTTTTTAAGTAAGTCTAGGAACTCAAGATATAGAAAATGTTTCAGCAGAGAATAATGTTTACAGTTTGTTAAGTATAATTTTACACAAATTAAATAGTAAATAACAGCATAAAGGAACTCTATTTACCTTGTGTTTTGGAAGTAGTATGAAAGTACCTAAAATGTGTTGGCATTAGTAGAGATTCAATCTTCTATGCTTTCTCTCCAACAAGTAAGGCAGTATTTATAGAAGTGTTTGGATTTTAACACATCTAATTTCTTGCTGGGGAGCCAGATTCTATTGATAGCTTTATACAGCAATTTAAATCAAGACATATGGTTTCACTTTCCTCAAAAACAAGACAAGAGTTTCTGAAACATTTTAGTTAGTAAGTTGTTGAGTATTTACTGAGTATTTAGTGACTACAGTATAAAATAAAGTATTTTTTCAATAGCAGTTTTCAATAAAAACTATTCAGAGACATGAAAACAGTACACTGTCATCAAGGAGATAACAGGCATAAGAATTGCTTGGGCATGTTACTATATTTCAACTAACTTTGTCTAAGTACTTAACTATCTAGAGTTTGCAAGTTATTGCAGGTAGCCAACCTAGAATTATTTACATATATCTCACTCTTAGAATGTCAGTGCAGTCCAAAAATTCATTTGCAAAAAAGCAAGATTAAGAGAAAGAAAACGTATCATATAGGGTTTAGGGTGTGTAAAGATTAAAGTATCAATAAAAGAAGGAAAATACATCACTGAGAAGAATATTTCAATACTCCCAGAGAAAAGAGAAACCATGCTCTTAAGCTTTTTTGTTTAATGCCACACACTGAAACATTGTCTCATTTATATTAGTGTAACTATAGCTTGCAACTCTATAGCAAAACATACATTTCTATTCACTTTTATTTATTTTTTTTATTTTAAGTTTTTTTTTTTTTAATAGAGGCATGTTTTTTATTTATTTATTTGGTTGGTTGGTTGTTTGTTTTGTTTATACATGCACTGGGTACAGTCGGAAGTGCAGGAGGGTGAGAGAATTCACCAGAGCCAGAGCAGGGAGCAGAGCAGGCAGAAGGACCGAAGTACACTGCTGAGGGGAGCAGCGGGCGACAGGAGAGGTCTGCGCGCCATGTGGGACCCTCCTCAGGTGGCCGGGGAGCAGCCGAGGATTGAACCGGCGCTGCAGAGGCCGTGGGCAGCTTCACAACCCAGTGCTCAACCGCTGAGCCACTGGGGAGGCCCTCTATTCACTTTTAAATATAACAATACTCTTGGGCCTCCCCTCGCGGCGCAGGAGGTTGAGCGCAGCACTGTGAAGCTCTCCGCAGGCTCTGCAGTGCGGGTTCCATCCTGGCCTGCAGGAGAGAATCCTACATGGCGCAGCAGACCTCTCCTGTCTCGCCCCCTGCTCCCCTCAGCAGTGTATCTCAGTCAGTCTGACTGTTCTGGTCCCCATTCTGTCTCTGGTGAATCCTCTCACCCTCCTGCACATCTGTCCTGCACCCCAGTTCTTGTATGCATGAATAAATAAATCTTTAAAAAAAAAAACTCTTGCTAGGTATTAAAGTATGTGACTTCCATTGGATTTAGGAAAAAATTTCACTAAGTTAAACTTTGTCCAAATTATACCCCTAAAAAAAAAAAATCCTAGAGGAAAGCAACCTACAATGATTACAATGTTACGCAGGAACAAAACTGTAAAGAATATTTTGTCTTTGAACATGGCAAAATAAAAACACAAGTAGAAGGGACATGCACAGAACTTTATAATCCAATTATTTTAATTTAATACATATATAATGGTAAAACAAAGGGTGCAAAACACAATTTAAGATCAGAGCAAGTTGAAACAGCTGAGAATAAATATTTTCCCAAACTTGCCTGAATGTATAACCAACGACATCTCATTATGTGTAGCTGTGAGTTGTCAGATGGCAAATATTAACTCAGTGAAACAAAGGCATCAGCAAAGTCAGTAACATTGAATAAGCACTGTTAAGTCCCATAAAGTGGTGCCTTGACTATTATTCTATACTGCACATCACACACTCTCCAAGAATGGCTTCCAGTAACAGAGGAACACTATTTGCTCCACAAAGGCAGCACAACACAAAGGGAAAAGTAGAATTAAATTACAGTGCAACACACAGGTACAAGGCAATAAGCATCTACTCTTCCCTGTGCATTTGTATTAAATATTGATTGGAATTGCATCTATATTTTATTCAGGTTCACAAAAACCTAAAGAAGTAGAACACCACTTTGAGTTCAGAGACTGAACCATATTAAAATGGCTGTTTTCACTAAGAGTCCTTTAATATAGTATGAAAGCGGCAATATTTTAGACTTTAGAGTCAGATAAACCACCTTATTGCAGTCTCCATCGATCAGCTGTGTAACGTTGTAAAGCTTTCTACCTTCAGAGCTTTGACTGAAAAGTAAGGATTATCCAATGTGTCACTGGTCTACTGAGATAATCTGTGCACATGAACCTGGTAAAAATGCATTGGACTTGATACTGCAAAATAAATGGCATGGGAAGATATTTTATTACCATTGCATCTAAGATATTTAGGAAAAATAGTGTCAATTAAAATATCTGTATAGGGGCCTCCCCTGGTGGCGCCGCTGTTGAGCACTGGGCTGTGAAGCTGCCCACAGCCTCTGCAGCACTGGTTCGATCCCCAGCCGGTGGAGAGGGTCCCACATGGCGCGCAGACCTCTCCTGCCGCTGGCTGCTTCCCTCAGCAGTGTACTTCATCAGTCTGCCCGTTCTGTTCCCCACTCTGGCTCTGGTGAATTCTCTCACCCTCCAGTGCTTCTGACTGTACCCATTGCTTGTATAAATAAATAAATAAATCTTAAAAAAAAATCTGTTTAGCCAAAATAGTCACCGATGTTTAGCCTTATAAAACTCTTGCTTCAAAATATGGACAAACGAAGGAAAATATACAAGAAAAAATACTTTACCCACTTGGATTTTAGGATTACAATACCTAAAAAACAATTTTATGGATTTGATCCTTATGAAGCTATTCATGAATTTCAAGCCACTACCCTTCATTAGAAGTTAAAAACTAAGGGAAATGTGGCATGATTTAGTTAGGTTAACATGTTTAAATTTTGGCTCTAACTCCATCCATCTGTTTCCTAGTAATGGCTGGAATCACTAGTCAGATTTTTTTTTTAAGATTTATTTATTTATTTGTTTATTTATATAAAAACTGGGGTACAGGTCAGATGCACGGCAGGGTGAGAGGATTCACCAGAGACAGAGCAGGGAACATAACAGGTAGACTGACAAAATACACTGCTGAGGGGAGCAGCGGGCCCGATAGGAGATGTCTGCCGCACCATGTGGGACCCTTGCTGGCCAGCTGGGATCAAACCGGCACTGCAGAGGCTGTGGACAGCTTCACAGCACAGCGCTCAACCACCTGTGCCACCAAGGGAGGCCCACTAGTCAGATTTTTGAAATAAGTTTGGATTTTTTTTGTTTTGGATACTGTATGAAACCAAGGTGTTAGTATTACAGCTTATGTCCTAACTGTGCTCATCAGCTAAATACTTCTTAAGCCTTTGAGAAGTGTGTATAATCTCTACAAGTTTCATTTCTTCATTTTTGCTAAAGGCGAGTAATGGAAACTACTGCTTTAGTGGTTCTGAAAATTAAATAGAATAATGTTTGTAAAGTCTCCAATTAATAGTGGTAGCTGAGAAATGTGTTTCCTTTCCTTTTATATAATCAGGGAAAGAATATTTGTGAACTCAAGAGACCACAAAAGCCATTTTTAAAATCTGAGTAAACTTAAGTATCTATTTCTACTAAAATGGTTCCATATGATTGTATAAAACTATAGTAAAGAAAGAAATTCATTTAATCACTTAAATATTTCTTGAGCAGGACTTTGGGTGGAATGGGATAGGACTGCAAATTAATTTGTACGAATTCAAGAAGTAATTTACTGTTTTTGGCATTCACTCAAAACTAAGAAAACTTGTTTCCTTATAAAAATGTCAGAAATTCTATGGACAAGTTAAGTGAAGATTATAAAGAAAACAACATACTCTTTCTTAAATTTTAAGGACTGAAAGAATCATCCTTCATCCTTAGCTTTAGGAAAAGCCTTTATTTCTCATGCTCTGTTGTATGGAGCTATTAACAACAAAATTGGGTAAATCTCTTCCCTTACTGTCATTCCTGTTAGAGATTTTTGATGCCAACATGTGTTAATTTTTGTTTTCCCTTTGTTCTTAAGGTAACCTAAAGGTCCTTAGGTCTGGATTATCTAACAAAGGCAGTTAAACATTGTTCTAAGGGCCTGAGGATTAACATATTTTCCAGTATTTCAGTGCTGAGTATATCTGATATGTGGACATCACAAAGTTGTGTCTGACAACATAGTAGTTTAGTCTGGCAGGAAATTAACTCCCTGTACATAAAAATGTTAGAAACCATTGATAATATATATCAATAACAATAAAATTAAATGAAAATCTGAACTGGAAAAGAAAAAGGTGTAACTGTGTTCAAAGAGTATGTTGGGAACCAGAGTGAAAAAGGTTGGTAGGATTTGACTTTGTGATGTTCCTTCCATGATTCCAATTGAATGGTATAGCTACAAAGGCTGGAACTAGAACTGTGACTGCATTGAAGGTGAACTGAGACCCAGGTGATCCTGCGTGCTGGAAACCTTACCCTTTCTTACTTCCTTATTCTACCCATTGGCCCAAAAGATCAATGAGAAGCCTTTCCTCTACTAAGGGTCACAGTTGAAGAGATGATCATCCATGACATATCAAGATCCAAAATTTATGGCATATGCATGGTAGAATTGCTTATATGAATAGTGCGTAAAATCAAACTGAGAAATTAGCATTAAAAAAAGTTTTGCACTAGTGAGCCCGACTGCCCCTTTCATCCTGGAAAGCAGTGCCATATAGACACAATTCCATGGCCTAAGGCACAATTTCATGTAACAAAGACAGGAAAAAAATATACCCTACAGAGGAGTCCACAATTACAAAAGAAAAGTGAGGAAGGCGAAGAGGCCAGGAAGGCATAGTAAGGGTGAGATGGAAATATGGCATAACTGAAGGAACTGGAGATGATAGGAGAATCAGGAGACTATTACATCGGTATTTTAAATGAATTAGAGAATAAAAAAGAAAATGCAAACATTGTGAACAAATGGTTACAATGGGGTAGGGGAGAGAAATAAGCAGATTTCTAAAAAAAAAAAAAAACAAAACAAAAAAATGAGTGAAGCTCTGAAAAGGTAATTGATTAGATCCAGCTAAAGAAAAGTTTGTTAACTGAAAGGTAATGTCTTGAAATCACAGAAAGTAAGTTAAAGACTTAAGACATTTAAGAGCCACGAAGAGTAGAATGAGGTCTGTCTTATGAACAGTAATTGTAGAAAGGCAAAATAGTAAGAAGAGCTCTCTTCAAAAACAGTGTTTAACAATATCATTAAAACTATACAAATAAAATGTGAAATATTTCATATAGAAGAGTCAGAATAATCTGAACAGCATAGATAAAAATAGATCTATATTTTTGCCTATCATTTTTAAGCCTAGTATATCAAAGACATCATGAATGATCTTAAAAGCAGTCATAAAATAAAGATCTGAGAGCAGATTTTTCATTAGCACTTGGCTCTCTCCCCAGTTTTCTCCAGTTCATTAATGGCAGCCCATTTCCCAAGTTGTTCAGGCCCCAAATCTCTGAGTCATGCTTCAGTCCTCTGGTTCCCTCATATAAAGTACAGTAAGTCCTCTTAACTCTGTCTTTGAATGTCTCTTGAATCCGAATACTTCTGACCATCTTTAATGTCTTTTCCTTAAACAAAGATCTCATCATATTTCAAATAAAGGACTGAGATTACCTTCAACTGATCTCCCAGTACCTGGTCTCTACAATTAATGTGTACGATATTCCTGCTCAAACTATCTAATGGTTTCCATCTTATTCAAAGTAAAATCAAAATTCTTCCTCACATCTTACAAGGCGCGACATAATCTCACATCTTTATCTCTCACTCTTCTAATCTCCCTCTTGATAAATCTCTTCCAGCCATATATTCCAAGCTTATTCTCACTTCAGGGTCATTGTTTCATGTTCCCTCTGCCTGGAATGATATGCACCCACATCATCCCATAGCTGGCTCTCTTGAGCTGTGCATTTAGATTCATTCCCAAAGACCTCTTTGGAAAAGACTACACTGACAGCTTTCCATAACATTGATGCATAGTTGTTTTTAGCATTTAACATGATGTAACATAATATCGTGTTTATTAGCTTATTTGTTTACCTATCCCTAAACTAAACGTAGGAAGATTTCATGATTACATATGTGAAACATGAATAATAGCCTGGATAGTGCCTGATGTATAGTAGCTCTTCAATAAAATATTTCTTGAATGAACTCAGGTTTGCGGCAGAGAGAGGTGATACATTGTTTTCAAACATATGTGAAATATTTGTAAAAATTTGCCTAACATTGGGACACAAATCCAAACCAACTCACAGTTCTATATTTGACAGTCATCATGAAGAAGCTATACAGACATCTGCTTACACCTTTAAATGACAAAAGTGACAAAATTTTCTTTATAAAACAAATGGTTTTTTTCTGTCCAAACAGAACCTATTATGATTCTAGCTACCGAAAAATATCTTGATGATATTTACTCAGGAAGAATTATTCAATATCTACTGTTTGCCATTAGATTTAGTAGGTTCAGAGATGGAGATACTGAAAATAAAAAAAAAAAAATAAAAGAAGGATTTGTCTAAAGTGACTGCAACTGAGAAAGGGAAATAGCATAAAATATAAATCACATAAAATAAAATTTAATTTTGTCAAAGTTCTAAAGTCAAACAAGAAGCCTGAGTGAAGAAATGGCCCTTGAGCTGGAATGTAATGGATGGAAAATTTGACAGATTCACATAGGGAAGAAGAAAGAAGAATTTCCAATTAGAGAACTTGCTAAGTGCAAATCCTGGAATCAGAAATTGTACATTTTTGGAGAAGCAGCAAGTCCTTTACTTGGCAAAAAGATGGACAGTTAGTAAAGGTATACTGAAGGCAAATTTTGAGAGCTTTAGAAGCTTAGCAACTGAATATAGACCCTAATGGACAGATAATGAAGAACTAAAGAGAGTTAGATGATATGAATCTAAATCATATTTTAGAATACTTTATTCAATTGAAGATATTATTGCATTCAGAACAGGGCACACAAACTTCATGAACCACATGGGGGCCAAGTTTTTCTTGAGAAGAATGGACACCACGATACCTGAATAGGCTGTTATAGCCAGATCTCAGCTTTATTTATGTTTGTGTGAGGGAGATGGCCACTTTAGAGGTGGGCTCAGGAAATACCGCCAACTGGCTGTGGGCAATGATGATTATGAAAGCATCCCCTAAACACCAGAAAAAAAAAAAAAAAGGAGAAATGAATTGTATAATAGAGCTCCTTTATCTAAAACACATTCCTGTATCCTGATAAAGATAATTCACGTTATACATTCCTATCCACATCTCCATGGCAGAGAGAAAGAAAGTGCTAAGTCCCTTGTAAATTTACTAATTTCCAACCCATTAGAAAAGCTAGTGTGTGGGAACTCTTAGCTTAAGAGTAAATAGTTCCTGGCTTCCATCACTAAGAATAAAGAAATCTTTGTTTTCTCCCTGGAATGGGAGGTCACTAAGTGAGATGAATAATGTTCTGCAATTACTGAGCCATGCAGGATATGCTGAGTAATATATGTGTATGCAATTTGCACAATTCCTTAATTAGTTTTAAATATCAAGCTTATCCTTACTGACATCTAAGCTTTAATATCTGATTCAAGCCAAGTATGTGGTTTAGAATTTGCTTTGCAAATAGTATGTTCTTTAGGGTTGCTTATGCAGCAATATTCTGATCTCAGTTGCTACATCATCCATCTTAAGAATTCTGACCAGCTAATTCTATTTAGCCACAGAGTAGAATACAATTCCCTGAACAGATCTGTAGAGATAATGATTCTAGAATTTATCTGACTTGAAATATTCTAAAGCTCTAAACATTCTTTGCAGTTTATGATGAAAGATCAAATAAATACATGCAATTTCCCCAGAAAAAGAAGTCCACACATTTAAGCTTTGCAAAGGGACTTTGGAAAATGATCAGGACTCCCAAGGATGAAGTAAACAGCAGATGGGATTGTGGTGATGATGGCTACTGTGTGTGACAGAGGCTGGGAGGAGGGCAGTGGAACATAAACGCAACTCTTCACTCTGTCCTCACCAAGTGAAACATGCATCCTCCTGGAGAGAATACCTTTTCTTCATTCACTGGGATGACAGGTTTAGCACACAAGAAGACCAAAAATAAAATGGGCAGCAGGGAAAAAAAAGAACCAACACAATTTGTATTTGGAAGAAACACAGGGAGAGCAAACTAACTGCATAAGTGGGTGAAGACTTGAGGGACTGGATTGAACACTGTGATCGTGGGGAGGGGGGTACTTTCTCTTCCATCCCATCTTAAGAAAACTGACCCCCACAACAGAAATCTGAAGGTTGAGTCTTCCACCTATCCATGGACATAATGTCAAGTCTCAAATGACATTCAAAAAGAGGTGGATTTAATGTGGAATATAACAATTTAAGCAATCAGTGAGGAAGCAAAAACATTGAAAGAAACAGAAATTATGTAGAAACAAGTAAACATATCATTAATATATGCAGAGACATGAGAAAATATTTCTTGAGTTATTTCAGGAACGTAATTCTCTTTTGAAGAATCCTTAGAAGACATTAGTTGTTTTAGATAGCAATTCAAAGTTTGGAAAACCATCAGCCTAATGAGTTATTCATTGGAGTCAAAGTTATTCTTCTACAGACAGCCTAGATTACTGTATACACACCACACTCACTTACTGGAACACAAACTTCCATACTGCAAACCATAACCTAAGTATGTGCATGAAGTTCTTTCCCCTATAACCAGATTATCTGCTCTCAGAGACTAGGAACCCTATCTGTCTGATTCATGCCCGTGTCTCCACATATAAACTTGTATTTGTTGGTACATAGTAATCATCTACTAAACTTTTATTGAATAAATCTTGAATAAATTCCCATAAACTTTCATCTAGTAAAAGGGTATATTTTTCCCTGATATTTTATATATATATATATATATATATATATATATATATATATATAAAATTATAGGTGCCTCAACTTCAGCAGCTGCAGTTAATTAAATAATTATTATTTTCCTAAATGTCTCTGGTGACATCATGGCAAATTAATCACAAACGTAAATAAACACCAACCAATTTTTCAGAATTTTATTCTACTCACTTGGCAATTATCAATTTTCTCTATGATACTGCATTAAGCATTGAAAAATACAGAAATGCCACACTGCCCAGGGTTAATGTGAGGCTGAATACTCATTGATGAGCTCTAGAAGTTCCTTTGATTACTTAGTCACTGTGGTTTAAAATAATGGAATCTTGAGGTCTGCTACAAGATCTTATATCAAAACTAGGAATAAAGTAGCATTAAAATATGGTAGCCCAGAAGAGGCAGCAATTAATCCTTAATGGTGTTTTCACCTATTCTGGAAAGGTTTTTCTTTCCCTGCTTCTAATGGAGCTAACAGCATGAACATGAGGGGCTTAATTCATTAGCATGGGTTCCCATATTACATAATCTCAGACCAACGGACCTATTTTATCGTAAAGAAATTGCAAAACTGGGTACATGACCAAAGATTTTACCACTTACTGAATCATCCAGAAGCATCTGGTCTGAGTGATGAAGAAACCTACTAAATATCATAGGGTAACATCAATTTCAGAGACAATATTCTACAGGAAGCTGTCCTCCAGGATGTGATTAATATACTGAATTAATCGTAATTTATGGTACTATATCCCTAAGAGCTAGAAAATGTGAGTTTAGGACAAGGGATAGAAGAATTGTTGGCCCCTCTCAGTATCACTGCCAGAGGCAGATTTTGAGATGCCTATCTGAAATCCTAGGCTTATGGGATCTTAAATTCTAGTTCCCAGGGGAGATGCTCCCAACAGGGAAAAGAGTAAAAATTACTGAACCTAAATCTACAGATGGTGAACAAAAAAAAAAAATTACCATACTGGCAGAGATGATTGACTTTGTCATAAGGAGCTGGCAGATAGGCAACAGGATCAGGAAGGAGTACATCTGGATTCTTAGAAAATTTAATTAGTGTTACTATATTTTATTTATTCTTCTATTTCAATAATTACTATAAATGGGTGATTATGATATCCAGGACACAAGAAGAATAAAGTAACTGAGAGCTCTAACTCCTTAGCAATAATTCTGTTCACCCACCAGCCAAGAAGCCAAAATACACTGACATGCTTAAAGTATAATAAAAGAGAACAATTTATATTAATTATGGCATTGGGACCAGAAGAGTTGACACTTGTGTATTAATTCTTTGGGGAGAGTATACCAGCCACCAACCTAAGCACACTGAGACTGGATTTAATGCAAGGTATGAGTAGATGCTAGATGTATGTGCAGGGAACTGTATCAGACACCCTTTGTTCCTCATATCAAAATTCTTTAGCCTCATTGTTTTGCTCCAGCAATTTCTAAATAATCAATAGTAAGTAAGCGTAATTTGATGGCATCTCACCTCAACTGCACCACAAGTTGCTCACCTTCTGTTCTTGCTTCTCCATCACCATCACACCTATGAGAGAAAGAACTTGCTTAGGCATTTTGACACATATACAAATCAGAAAGGGCTAGGAAATTTATAACTGATAAGGTATAAGGGAATACTTGGGAGTATTACCTTGAGTATTAAAATGAGTAATAATGAGTATTACACTTGATGAAAGGAATTAGAGCTACTGGTTAAATAGTTCTTTATCCTGTAGGAAGACAATTTTGAGGTGCTTTATATGCAGATCTTTAAAAGATCTGTAGCATGAGGGAGGCTCAGTTGTAAGAAAATCTGCCAATAATCCCAATGAGCTTGAAACAAGGTTCTAAGCTTCAAGTGAGAAAGCAGTTTGATTGATATCTTTATTGCAATTTTGTGAAACTCTAGCAGAGAACTCAGCTACATTGCACTCAGACTTTGGATGTTCAGAAACTGTGAGATAATAAATGTTGTTTTAAGCTACTAGATTTCTGGTAGTATAAAACTAACACACTGATAAACTAGAGTGAAATATGTCCTCTTTATAGTTAAATTTCAATAATGTAGGCTCTAAGAATAATAAACAAGCACTGCTCTCTTAAATGTCTGGGAAAAAAAAAGCTTGCATTTTCATAGTCTCTTTTTGCATTCTCTTAAAAGCTAGCAATTACACAAATTTATGTGAATTATTGTCTGAAAGAATGAGGCAGATGAAGAATGTTGCCATATCAGTTAGAAAATTGGTTTAAAATCAAATATAAGAAATGATATGGAATGATGAGCATATTTTGCCTATTTGGGGATAACTATTCTTGCGCATGATTTTGATGTCACAAATGCTACAGTCATGTTAGACACTGGTATTAGGTATTCAAAATCCATCATTGCTTAGGGGGAAAAATGAGGATGCTGAGTAGATGAATTCAATTGATTAAAGAATAATTTTCAATACAACTAAGGAGAAACAAGAACCAGCATTTTAAGGAACTTGCCACATTGTTTCTCATATGTGTTGATTACAAAAATTCTGAAAAGTAGGTATCTTGTTTCAGAGATGCAAGCCCTTGAACCTCCAATGCTGAGTTATTTGTGTAATGTCAAACACGTAAGAAAAGAGCTGAATTCTAGCCTTGTAGCCCTGGTTAATCTTATTGGATAGGTTGTTATCACACTTAGTTTAAATTCAAGTTCTTGGTTAAAACCATCTTCTAATTCCCTACCTTCCCGTCCTCATTCCTGAAGTCATAAATGTTAACATTTTCAACCTTGTATGTCTCCACATTTTGTTTCTTATAAATATATATATATTATAAAAATAAATCTGTATACCTTTACATATTTACTTTTATTTTAACTAAATGTAACTACATTTCAAATAGCTCTCTGTACCTAATTTTTAGCCAAAGACCTCTTTCTCTAAAAAAAGCACTATATGAATGATTTACACACTAACATATTCATAGGTAGTTTATAAAAATGTGTAAAATGGGTGATTTTAGAGCAATATTTTATTTTTCGAATTTTTCCATGACTCTGGTCCATCCTTCATCTTTCTCATCCCTCTCTGTAGACCATTTTCCCAACCTCATCTAGCAAGCTCATAAACCTAATGTATGAGTTATATTTAAATGTGTGTATGAAAGTATAAGATATAGGGCCTCCCTGGTGGCACAGAGGGTTGAGCACAGCGCTGTGAAGTTGTCTGCAGCCTCTGCAGCGCGGGTTTGATTCTGGGCCGGCTGGGGAGATACCCACATGGCGCGGCAGACCTCTCATGTCTCGCCCACTGCTCCCCTCAGCAGTGCTTTCAGTCTGTCTGCCTGTTCTGCTCCCTGCTCTGTCTCTGGTGCATCCTCTCACCCTCCCGTGACTCTGGCCTGTACCCCAGCTATTGTATAAATAGAAAATAAAAAAATCTTTTAAAAAAGTATAAGATATATACAAATGTATATAAAAAGATGAAAAAGATGTATAACAGAAGATTTCCTCCCAGACACTAAAATACAATAGATATAAAACTTCAAGATGAGGGTCAGACCTCCTTCAAAATGATGAGAGCTAGTAAAATGGCCCTAAAAAACACAAAGAAGCTATAAAAAAAAAATGAAGTCTCTGGAAATTGGTAGAAGGTTTATAAAGAGATTTCTTCCCCAAGAGAATAGGATAAAGTGACAAAAGACCATTTCACAACCTCAGGTCTATCGAGAGGCTGAGACACTGCCACATGACGTGTACTCTGTGAAGTCAAGCAGTGAAGGGGACAGATGTGTGACTCATTGCAAAGAAAATTAAAAGTAGCCTCTGGCAGCAAAGAGGGATGCTTCTGAGAAGACAAGAGGTCCCCCTCCAATGCAGACAGGACACAGGATACATGTGATCTATTGAAGAGAAGTTAGACATGGAGTTACTTTTGGTTTCTCTTGAAAAGCCAGTTTCCTCAACAGTATCCAGTGGACAAATCTAAAACCTGAAGCAAGGAAGAACGTATTCCCTTTGAAAAATTAGTTGTAGTCTGAGGAGCTCACAGGAGAGTCCTTGGCAAAAACCCAACAACCATATTTAGACATCTACCGGGCCCAGAGAGGACAAAGCTGCTCTATGACAGCTTTTGCCTATGACTGATGAACTTCCTTTGGTATTTATCTTCTCCATTTCCCTTGGTGCTGTGACCCTAAATGGATCAGTAAGAACAGCTAGCTAGTGGAAAATGAAGTGAGCCAGCAAGCAAGAAGCAGCCAGCCACAGATGAAGGTTCTGTCCTACAGCTCATTCCTGCTGAGGGAAGCATTTATTATACACTTGACTCTTTCCTCACTGCTGTGAGCCCACGACTTGCCTTTCTTCACAAGCCCCTGCCCAGGAGTTAAACAGTGTTCGCTTTCTCAGGGAATCAGTCAGCAGCCAGCTTGAACTCCTGCCCCATCCACCTTTTCCCATCCACAAAGTTTTTTTGTTGTGGCTAAATCCTATAGATAAATGTCTGGAAGGCAGAGGGAATATTGGGCAAGAAGAAAGTGAATAAGGGTCACCCTCTATCATGTTCTGCCTGACAGGCATTCTGTATTTCAGCAGAGAAGTCAATGATAGCCACTCAGCCTTATTTTGCAGTTTGGTTTCTACAAAATAACAAAAATGCCTCTTAATTGTTCCCAAGAATTAAGTGATTCATGTTGAATCATTCCTGACACAAATCCAAGGTAATCATGACATAGATTTAGAGGAAAATAATAGTCATTATGTCATAGATAATTTATTATTAAACATGTTCCCTCATTTTCAATTTGTTTTTCCTGAGCATCAAACTTTTTCGTTAACCTGATGCAGCTAAGGCGTAGATCTGAGGTAGTCAGTGGGATGGTCTATGGATTTCTCTGGCTTTCAGGTGCCTTTATTAAATACTAGCATCCTCCTTGCTGCCATACACTTAAGCAGATTTTATTTTGGAAAGTGACTAATTTGATCCCAAAGAGAACACATTCCATCATGGATTAGCTATGTCATTTTCAAGATTATCCTAATAATGCTTGATTTAAGGTAATCTTATGGGAAGGCATGAGTTTACATGCAGGGGCAGGGGAAAGACTTCCCAGAACTCATTCATTTTAAGGAGATAGTAGACAATTAAAACAAAATTGGGTTCTTAGTATTTCCCATGAATCATTCTTATGCATGGTATGTAGATACAAATATATCTAACTTATTCATTTAATGAGTATTTGTTGAGTCCTAAATTAATACCTAGCATTATTTTTCTAGTGATGATGTGCCTTTTCTCTTGTGCTTGTTGGCTATCTGTATGTCTTATTTGGAAAAGTGTTTATTTAACTTGCCTGCCCATATTTTAATTGGACTATTTGTTTTCTTGTTGTTGAATTGTATGAGTTCTTTGAAGATCTTCAGTATTAGTCCCTTGTCAGTTGTATCTTGTGCAAATATTTTCTCCACCTCAGTAGGGTGTCTTTTCATTTTAATGATGGATTCTTTAATTTTAAGGGAGTTATTTCAGCAAAGTCTCAAAACATGATGGAGATAGCTTTGTAGATATTTGAATGAGTGATCATAAAAGAGGAAATGACCAGGCAAAAGACCTAAGAAAAGATGAATACAAATCTGAGAAAGTGTAAGGAGCCAGTGTTATTGAGAAAACTCAGCAAGGGTAAGATTTAAAAGAGCTAAGATCAGAAAGGTTATTTGGCAAGAGCAATTCTAAGGATAAATTGACATTAAATCAGATAGAAAAGGCTGCAAGTAGAGACAGAAATATCACCAGCTTAGTTTTGTATATATTGACTTGTGATGTCATTACACATTCAACTGGAGATGTTAAGGGGGCATTTGGATATCCTTTCCAGATTTGACTAGAGATATGAATTCCAGAATTACTAGTGATTAGATGGAATGAGATCACCAAGAGTGTAGATATAGGTAGAGAAGAGGAGGAAGAACTGAACCTGGGGGAACTTTAGGATAAAGCTATTAGAGAAAAGACAAGGAACCAGTAAATGAAATTGTTTAAGAGTGGCCAGTAAGGAAAGAGGAAAACTAATATAGTATGATATCTTGGAAGACAAATCAAGTAAGGTATCAATTGAAGAGGATAACTACCCATGTTAAGTGTTGCTATGAGACTGAGTAAGGTGTGAACTAAAAATTGCTTTTTTTTTTCTTCTAGAGGGGAAGGGAGGAAAGAATAATGGGAACAGGGGGAAAAAGGATGGAGGAGACACTGTTGAATTGAATGATGGATTTAGTAACAGATTTGACCAAACATCCTTGTGCAATGGTGAAGTGCAAAAAATCTGATTAAGTTAAAGAGAACTTAGGAGAGAAGGAATTTAGAACAGACTATATAAATAGACTTACATTCACAGGTAAGTAGAATTAAAATATAATTTTAAATATGGAGGAAAATAAGATCAGTTTGAATGATGATATGAATTATTGAATAGATAGTAAATTATTGAATAAATAGTAAATTGAATAGATTGTAAATTGAATAGAAGGGGAAGTCTCTAGAGTTATAGTACTAGATAAACTAGTGGAGATGTACACAGGTAGAGAGGCCACCTTTAGATGCATCATGTATTGTAAGAGGCAGGAAGGCAGTTGAAATCTTGTGGATGTTTTTCTGTTGAGATGCAATTCTGCTGTTGCTCTGTTGGTCAGTTACTCTTTATTCCCTATGTTAGGTATTATTTTTGCATGACATTCATGATCATCTTTCCATTGTTAATGGAAAGGCTATTTTTTAAATAAAAACAAAGAAAACACAAACCCTCTCAATATGTATGAAAACAAGACACCAACTATTTCCTACACCAAAATTCTCTATTCCCCAGTGATGTTCCACTCATGAGATGGAACTTTAGAACTTTAATTCTCTCCACCCTTTTCCTATCGTCCCACTATGTTTTTCTTCAATTCCTAGGGGAAATCTTTGGCAATCCTTTTATTTTTCCTTTCTCATCATGACTCTAACCCAACTTTGAAATTTTACTGAAATACTTGACACTTTCAATTCTAAACTATTATTAGAATCTCTCTATACAATTTGTCTCTTCTATTTCAAGAACCTTTATTAAGGTCTCCTGTTACAACCTTTCAGGTCTTCAGTAACTGACTCTATCATTGTTCATTCAGATGCAAGCACATATTATATGGCTCCTTGCTTACTACTATTTCCTATTCTCTTTGTCTTCTCTATCTTGTCCATTCTCATTTATCTGCTTTTTTTGGAAGACAGCATCTATATTTCCTGGGATTATGTAAATGATGTATTTTCTAAGAATGTGTATTTTTATAAATAGTCTTTCCTTTACCTTGGCATATGGGTAGGAGATAGCCACATAGGCTTAGGGTTCACTAGGCAAACATTTTTTTTTTTCCTTTTGGTTTGCATTCCTTTTTCTCCCAGCAGGTCTATAGATCAGATGTTAGTACTATTTATCAAAAAATACATGGGGAGCTAAAAACAAACAAACACCCCAATTCTTTGCCCCTATCTCAGCCATTCTGATTTAATTCATCTGGGTGGAGTTTGGCATGAGCAGCTTCTAAAGCTCCCCTGCTGATTCTAACATGCAGCCAAGAGTTGAAATCTTGTGGATGTTTTTCTGTTGAGATGTGATTCTGCTGTTACCATTATTGTACTGGGATCTCGATGGGGGAGAGAAGCCCAGTTCCAGCCTGATATGCTGCCTTTGTAATTTATATATTTGTTCTATATGGAAGTTTTGATGTTTTCTCTTTCTGTCCCACATTTTGGAGATTTTCCTTTATTTAGGTCTGAGCTGTTTCTTATTAATTCTGAATAAAAGTTCTTTTAACTGGAAATTATTCAAGAAAGTTTTTCTCTATTAGTTAATTACTGTATACCACAATATTTTTTCTTCTGGAATTCCTGTTTTCTGACCACTTCCTTAATGTCACTTAGTTCTTCCCTTATGTTTTCCAACTTCTACATATTTTACTCTGGGACAATCAACAGTAAACAACTTTTTCTATTGACATGCTGGATTTTTATGCCTGAAGAAGATGTTAAACATAAGTTAAATAAGGTTGCTTTGGATTGTACTTAAATTTTATTAAATGTATTTTATCATTTGTATATTCAGGAGCAGAGTTGAAGGTTCCTTTCAGTACTTTTCCTTTTTTCTGGACACCCCTAAGCTAACTTGTAGTTTTTCTGAATTCTTCTCATTACAGCTAAAATCCAGCAGCTGGGGAATAGGCCCAGAGCAGGTGACCACTGTCAATACAGGCTAGCAGTGCTGTGGCCACCAGGCTATCCACCCCTGGGGCAGGACATCCTTTTGTTCCCTGGTGTCCACAACTTTCCAGTCTTCAGAGATGGAAAACTAGCCAACCTTTCCAACTACTCTACTCATGAAAAGCCAAGGAAATAAAGTTCACTCAGGTGAGGTTATCTTGGCCTCTTTATCCCCACTCTCACACATACCCACTCACCGACACAAGATCACTTTAAGTTAAGTATAGGAACCACAGTTAACAGAAATTCTTTATTGGTTTTCTAACTCTGATTTCTGCCTTTCCTCTAACCTTGGAGTTACACTTGCTCTGAGAGTCACACTCTTCAATCCCCACCTGCATTCTCACTGCAGCAGCAACTTAGCTTAGATGGATTGGAGTTGGAAGTGGGAGAACCAAGATCCATGAACCCCTATCTTACCAAAAATCCCTGCTACCCATAGTCTAGAACTTTAAGAATTGAGTACATGTTTGGCCTTATTTAAAATACTCTGCATCAGGATTCTCAGTTAAGGGATTATTGATTGGCATAGCATCTGCTTACCAGTATTTTTTAATGGCCATAATAAATAGGACGCTTCTTAAGCATTAATTTGCCATAGCCTGCAGATTATAAATTCATTTTTATTCATATCCTTCTACCCTTCTACATAATCAGATATAACTGGTCTGTGGTATGGCCTGTGCACTGATAGTGTTTTAAAAGCTCCTTGTGTAGTCCTGAGGTACAGCTAGGATGCAGAACCATTTGTCAATGGCTTATTTGTCAATAAAGAAAAAAGGACCCCTATTGTTAGATTTTTTTCCAACTACTGTATATCTCAGTGTTTATCAAAGTGTGGCTGGAAAACCATATAAATCAAAACACTGGGGTTTTATATAAAATGCAAATTTCTATGCCTCACAGAACCTAATGAATCCAAATTCTTGAGTAGAGAACATAAAACTGTTATTTCTACCAAATCATTGAGGTGATTATTATGCATAACAGTTTTCTGGAGAATCACGAGATGTGGTTGAATAGACCAAGAATGTAGGATGTATTTTTTTAGTTACAGTGCAAAGCTCCCACTCTAGTTGTGTTCCTTAAAGCCAGGTAGTTCAGATCACACTCTAATATTTTACTTACATAGTATAGAGAAGTGAACTAGTACCGCTAAATAGTTAACAAGGAAGGTCTTTATAAAAAATGAACATCCAGGGCCTCCTTGATGGCATAGGGGGTTAAGTGTCAGTACTATGAATCTATCCACAGCCACTGCACCATGAGTTCGAGCCCCAGCCCAGAAGGGACCCATATGGCGCAGAAGACCTCTCCTTTCTTGCCCACTGCTCCCTTCAGCAGTGTATTTCAGTCAATCTGCCTGTTGGTTCCCCACTCTGTCTCTGGTAAATCCTCTCTCTAGCCTGCACCCCAACCCTTGTATGCATAAATAAATAAATCTTTAAAAAAATGAACTTTCAGGGCTCCCTGGTGGTGCAAGGGGTTAAGCACCACACTATGAAGCAATCTGCAGCCTCTGCGGCATGAGTTCAATCCCTGGCCAGCGGCGGCCAGGGAGCAGCCCACATGGCGCAGCAGACGTCTCCTGACTCACCTGCTGCTCCCTTCAGCATTGTGTTTCAGTGGATCTGCTTGTTCTGTCTCTGGTGAATCCTCTCACCCCCACATCTCTGGCCTGTACCCCAGCTCTTGTATGCATAAATAAATACATCTTTAAAAAAAGTAAACTTCCAAAAGAGGAGAACATTAGCACCAAAAAAACTAAAATAGAAATAGAGAACAGAACTTAGAAATGCCAAGATGGGAAGGGCCAGGTAGATAAAGAGGGATATATAAGAGCACATTTGAGAGAAGACTGTGCAGATTAACTGTATGAGGATCATTAAACTAAAAAGTTATAAGCACTGAGTATATGATAATTAGTGGAACTGGTTGACTATCTCTATTTTCTCCTTCTCTTAACCTCTAATAAGTACTACTATCCTATCTACAATTATAATTCAAATCTCTTGTGATTTATTACCAGAAATAATTTGAAACCACTATAATTTTATTGCATTCTGAAAGAAAAAGTGAAAGTAAGAGTTGGAGGAGGAGAATTGGAAAGATGTTGACCTCTTGTCATCATCACCCCAGCCACCACACATGCCAATCTCTATCCAAACATACCATACACATTTATGCCATGGGAAATTTACTATAGGCCCTTTGCTGTCTGCATTTGGTACAATCATGCTTCCTCTCAAAGATCTAATTTGAATATCATCCTGCATATGAAGTCATTCTCCCACTTCATTCCATAACTCAAAATTGATGGCTCTTTTCTGCCTTATCCCTTTATCATAGCATAGTCATTTTTCTACTACTCTTAGTGGGATATATGAGCACTTTGATGGCAGGAACCAGGCATTCTTCATCATTGATCTCAAATACCTAACAAAGGACCTGGAACACAAAACTCTTCTCAATAAATTATGGCATCAGTTTAATTCATCGAGCCAATTTAATTTAAGGCCAGTCAATTGTTTCTTCAATGAGTGCCCTCCCCCATCCCCTTGTATCTAGCTAATTTAATTTGCATTTGCAGAAAGGAGAAAGTGGAAGAATTAAGAGAAAAGGGTGGGTGTGCTATATATATATAATCTTGCCTGTTCTTTGTTCATTCCTGTAACAGACAGCATAGGCTGTGCTACATTCAGGTAACCTGTTAGCCTCAAAATCGAAGGACCTTCAAAATAATCCACTGGCATTTCTGACTAATGGTATATATGTAACATGAGAAGGAAAAGGGTTGTTCTCCACATATTAGTCAGGAACCCAGAAATGACAGAAGCTCTGCTGTCTTTCCGTACAATTGTCCCAACACAAGGTTTCAGCACTTGCTAGAGAAGGATAAAACAGTGTGGACAATTTATATCTAAACTTAACTGCCTTTACTGTGAAATAAGGTATGTAATTTCCACTCAAAGTCCATGGGTCAAAATTAAACATGATCCAACTGTGTGAGAAGTTAGATAATATTCCCATGTGTGTAGGAAAGCAAAAGCAAGTATCTATTTAGTACACACACATGTTAAATACTGGACCACAAAATAGAAATATAACTGCTTGATAAAAGAGCCATCTGCCTGCTTTCATAGTGCTATGAGACAATGAGGAGAAAACATGGCTATTCCATCTATAGGGTAACAAAAGACAAAGTTGTCAGTAAGACATGAAATACAAATCTTACTCAACATCAAATTTGAGAACAAAAAAGGAACATCAACAGAATATGGCTCAGCAATATCCGATAGACCTGAGCCCACTTCACACAGCTTCTTGTTCTCTGAACTGTAGTGTGCTAGGAAGAGGTGCTCACTCTGCATGGCTTGAATTAGCAAGGCCATACATGACTTATGTATGATCATGTCATAGTCCAGTCCTAGCCATGTGATTAACATACATTCAGTAGCATAGCTTCACTTCATAAACCCATAAACTCCAAATATATTTACAACAAACAGGTCAGATAGATCAGGTTAAAATTATTCCTAAATGAAAAATCAAGAACTAGTAAATTTCATCTGTCAGTATTTGCAAGGAGGTATGTTTAGGGTTAAGAAAAACTGTCCCAGGTGTTTTCAAGGTGGAGAGAATGAGTTACAGACATACAATTAAGATTTTCCTGTTCAGTGTCTGATCAAACAATCAGCCAGCTAAAAGTAAAGCTACAACAGTAGTGAGTACCCCAAAAAAGAATGTGCACACTGTTATAAAATGGGGTGGGGGTGGGGGCAGGAACCACATGTCAAAAGGTTTGTATCAAAAAGTAGTCATTGAGCTGACAATTGAAGGAAGAGTAAGGGTTAACGAGAGAGAGAGACAGACAGACAGACAGACAGACAGAGAGAGATAGAGAGAGAGAAAGAGAAAGAGAAAGAGAAAGAGAAAGAGAAAGAGAAAGAGAAAGAGAGAAAGAGAAAGAAAGAGAAAGAGAGAGAGAAAGATCTAGAGGAAAATGCATGTCCTTTAGAAAGGAGCAGGTCTGTTTGAGTAACTGAAAGAAATCAATGAGACTGGATTACAAGGAACAAAACAGAAAATGGAGTGGAGGAGGAAATCATTCCAGAAAGACCTGAAGTAGCCAAACCCTAGGCAAGGCACAATAGATTAGAGATCATTAGAGATCTCTATCTCAAAGCAAAGAGTCGCTTAAAAAAATATTTTTTTGTTGAGGTAATGTTGGTTTACAACACCATATATGATTTAGGGGTGTAGGTTCGCACCTCTTCAGATGAATGTTACCCAACTTCCATACCCACCACCAAAGCATCCATTAGCACTCAAGTATGGTCTACTTGTGGTCCAGGGTGGTCCAAAAGGCCCCTATTTGGAGAAGATTATGAATTTCACTTGTTTGTATGAAATGCATTTTAAACAAGAGTATGTTAAAGGGAATTAAAAGGCAATTTTGACAACAGCATCAACTATCCAAATATGAGTGAGACAAATTAGACAACAAAAGGGTAACTGAAGCATCACTGCTGTGTCTTTCATATTATACCTTTTCAAGCAGTTGAGGCGCTATTAGATAGAAAGAAGTGGGAGTGTGGTTATGGAAGCAGAGAAACAGAAGAGAGTGGATATATAATTGGACGTTTCCTTTAAAAATCAATCACAATGAGGGCCTCCCTGGTGGCACAGCGGTTGAGTGCTGGGTTGTGAAGCTGCCTCTGCAGCGCCGGTTTGATCCCTGGCCACCTGCGAGGGTCCCACGTGGCGCACAGACCTCTCCTGCTGCCCGCTGCTCCCCTCAGCAGTGTACGTCGGTCCTTCTGCCTGCTCTGCTCCCTGCTCTGGCTCTGGTGAATTCTCTCACCCTCCTGCACTTCTGACTGTACCCAGTGCTTGTATAAATAAATAAATAAATAAATCTTAAAAAAAAAAAAACAATCAACCACAATAAAAGGAATAAATAGCTAAGAGTCTAAGAAAATAAGAGGATTCTTGAAAACTCTTGTTAAAGTTTTACCACACTTCAGGTCTAGTTCTTTAGGTGGCATTTAATTGCCACAGGATCTTGGGCAAGTTGTTTATACAACATATGCCTCCATTTATTAATCTTTAAAGCAGAATTAATAACAGCTGCCTACACAAATTAAATAGAGTATGAAGGAACTTAAAACACTGTAAAATTTTTATTTACATATTATTATGAAATATCATTAGTAACTTCAGAACAGTCAAGGAGCCTCCAATACAAACAGAGAAGGCTAAATTCGCAATGGGAAATCTACATGAGGACAAGTAAGGTGAAGTCAAGACTGAATGTTCATGCTTTGGGAGCTTTTACTGGAAATGTGTATACAGGAAAACTCAGCTTTCAAGCAAATAACAATAATTAGGGAATTATCTTGCCAAGAACAAATCTCAGAGGAGGGGACTTCCAAGCTTTTTTTCCAATTGTAGTTTGTTCTTTTGTTGTTGTTTTGTGTTTTTAAAGGTGTAAGATCTGGAATAGCATTCTATTGCCTGTAAATTGTGCACAGCAAGTATGTGGTGACTTTGCCCCCTTAGATTTAAGTCCACTGGATATTCCCACAGATTCTGCAGAAATAAAGATAGCAACAGCTGATTCTGAAGATGTGAGAGAAAGGAAGTTGGGTACATCAGGAATGTATGGTACAGGTCTTCAAGAAAAGGTAGGAGAGGACGACTTAGGCAAGTTCATTCCCTCCTTGCTAGGACGCATTGTTTTTCAGTTTTTAATATTTCTGAAATTGGGAGGCAGTAAATTGTATGAAATAGAATGGCCAGCATATGACCGAGGAAAGATAAGAAATTTCTCAGTGACTTAAAAAAATAAAAAAATCTTATAGAATTGAGTCCTTTTATTTGATATGAATATAGGAAGAAGTGAAAGTATGGTTAAAGTGAGCATCTGAATTTTCTATTACAGTAGTATATTACTGTGTGCTTTTTTATTATGATATAAACAAGTTTCTAGAATGTTGCTGTGATTTGTATAACTCTGAGAGAGAAGTGATAGAATGGCATTCGAGCAGGCTACCTCACAAAATAACCTTCCATGAGCCATTGGTCAGGAGATTGAATGTCTAATTGTTCAACAAGTTATAGATTTATTTAACCACAGTATCACTGAGTTCATATTTCTTTGATTTTCATTTAGGGAGATCAGATGACAGTTCATTAAAAACCAGATCTAGTATGCTTATGGCATTCTTCGACTAAACTGTACAGTAATCCCTGAAAAAACAAAGTAAAGAATGAGTTCAGTTTGAAAAAAATGTTTTTACCACCTTCCTACAAAACTTACTTTATGTCTCTTGACAATATATCCATTGGGTGACTACTTGTAGAGAGCCACACTAAACAACAAATAAGAAACTAACTTCATTCTAAAGTCAATTATAATCCTTACTGGACAAGAGAAAAATATGAAAATGATGAATGGCTAGCATCATATCAAAATGAAGACACATTTCTCTATCAAAAAAGACTAAGTTGGGGGCCTCTCTGGTGGCGCAGTGGTTGAGCGCAGGGTTGCAAAGCTGCCCGCAGCCTCTGCAGTGCCAGTTCGATCCCCGGCTGCCAGGCGAGGGTCCCACATCGCGCGCAGACCTCTCCTGCCGCTCACTGCTCCCCTCAGCAATGTACTTGGTCAGTCTGCCTGTTCTGTTCCCCGCTCTGGCTCTGGTGAATCCTCTCACCCACCAGCGCTTGACTGTACCTAGTGCTTGTATAAATAAATAAATAAAATCTTCAAAAAAGACTGTAAGTAGAGAGGATGGAACTTTATGGCAATTGTGCTGGAAGGCCCACCATGTGATATATAAAATAATGTCATAAGTTAGGACTGTGAGAGACAGAGGAGAGTCATTTTGGCAAAGGTACCAGGGACCTTCTGATATCCCTCTGAATAAAACATCTAAAACTGAAATATGTCCAAACCCACAAAGCCCATTTTACTTTTACCCAAACTCTATAGCTGCTGAAATTCAGAGAGAAAAACAAAACAAACAAGATATAATAGGACATAATATTCCAAATATTGTAAGTCCTCTTTTCCCTTTGCTTGGTAGGAAGAAACTTAGAAGTCATCCAGTCTCTGTTAATATCAAATCCATCCCTATTAATAGAAAAATCCAACTCAGCATTGCATTTTCACTGTCTTGAAAAGTGATGCTGAGAACATTCTGGCTGGAATTAAGAGTTCAGCTTTTTTGCTTGTCTCTAGGTGAACAACTGTGTCTTGTCATGTCAAGCGAAAGTATAATTAAAGCACTGAAGAGGTTATTTCACACCTATTACTGATGCTTTAGATGCACATTTTAAATGTAGTTTGTATTTGTCAAAGAAATCTGCATCTACATCTAGTTCCTTATACATCTTATTTCATCTACCGCATGATAGAACACTTTGTATTTGCTCAGACATTTTGGCTGTACAGATGGTTTTTAATTCATAATGAAAAGGGGAAAAAAAGATTTGTCAGTTTTATCTTCAACCTATCTTTTTATATATCTTGTGGATATATAACATCCCCAAGTGGTTCCGAAAAAGAAATGGTATTCTTTGCTCTTTTTCTCACTCAGCTGCTCACTTTATTTTTAATGTTTGCGTCAAAGTCATGTCAGACTTAGACAATGGAGTAGAACTTTTTTGCTTTGATGGTCTGAGTCAATCCAAAATTACTTTTAGATAAAATATTTATGTTTGCTCATAATCCCTGAGCCTAACTTTATTTGGAACACTGGTGATCTCCTTCCACATGAAAACGGTTATCTCATCATTTCACAAGGCACTCCATTTGAATTTTGAGCTACTCTTATTGTTAGATCGCCTTGATGGAGCCCCGACCAATGAAATAATTTTTCCTAATATGATATCTGAACCTAAACAAAATCATTATATAAATATATAAAAAGTCATTATATAAACACATGGTCATTAAGTGAGATGTTTGCTTTGTTTTGATAATAAAATATCCAGGCAGGGTCTTCCCTGGTGGTGCAGCAGTTGAGTGCTGGGCTGTGAAGCTGCCTGCAGCCTCTGCAGCACCCGTTCAATCCCTGTTCACCAGCGAGGGTCCCACATGGCGCGCAGACCTCTCCTGCTGCGCCCACTGCTCCCCTCAGCAGTGTATTTCATCAGTCTGCCTGTTCTGCTCCCCGCTCTGGGTCTGGCGAATTCTCTCACCCTCCCGTGCTTCTGACTGTACCCAATGCTTGTATAAATAAATAAATAAATCTTTAAAAAAAAATCCAGGCAAATATTCTTTTCTTTATAGAGACAGAACTGGAAAACTTCACTGCATATTCATGAGAGAATGGGAATGAACAGGCAAATAAAGTATAGCAGGAGTAATAAGTGATGATTCTCTTCTGGTTTTCCATTGAATTATCCTTTTTGACTCAAATTTCTCATTTAAGAAATGAGAACATTTATTTTCTCCCAACTTGAGTACTCAAAAGTAAATAAAAGACAGGATGATTAAATTTTAAGAAGTCAAATTCATCAATTCTCTATCAGTGAAAGTAGTTCATATATTAGGAAATTGGAAGTATCTGATCCTTTAGAAAGAAAAGGTATGTAATTTTATAGGATTCCTGAGCATTTTATAAGAATAAAGAAATAAGAATAAAGAATAAAGGAAAAGGCACTTTTTCTTAAATATTTAACTTTAATTTCACTTCCTCTGTAAAGCCTTCCCTTCCCTATTTTCTTTTGACTTCAGTCATCCTCTGTTTCCCTTTGTTGCTTTGTTGGCTCTATGTGCACAAATTTGCCTCCCACTAGACAATGGGCTACTGGAGAACAAGAAAGTTAACCATTTATTGTATCCTAGAGGCAGGGGACCCATAGATAATAATTTACTTGAGTTAGAAGTTGAATGAATGCCACCTCCCAAAAAAAAGTGGAACAGATTCTATTGATTTACTCCAAGGTCACAGATGTTGATGGTTTAGAATGAAGCTGATTCAGGTTTCCTGGTATTATCTAGACAAGCTGATTTGATACACACCACTCATGCATTTCATCACACTATGTTCCCAAGATATTCTGTTAAGATTTCATACTCACAATAGGCATAATTTTTGTATTTGCAACTTAGAATATGGAATACACAGTGTCTTGGATAAGAAGACACTTTCTATCAAAATTACTCTCACATGCACACCCTGGATGGCTACACATTTTCCCTATGAGTCATTTTCAGCAAAATCCTAGACACAACTAAGTATTCATACAATTTTTAGATCATAAGTCATACATTTTAATTATCTGGTCACATATCTGGAAATGTCAACAATCCAAATATTTTCTGAAGACTTTTCCCAGATAGGCAATGAGATCACTAGAAGCTTATTTAAGTAAAGCAAGCAAATTCTATTATATAGAATAGTTTAATAATGAATCAAAAAGGAAGTTCTTAATTCTGGTTAAAAATGAACAGACTAATAAAAAAATATATCTGTGGGGAAAACAGAAAATAGATATTTCTATGCCAGATTACTGACACCAATTTCACAAAATCTAAGGCTAGGACAGTGCCACATGGTACTGGTACCAATGGATGGTCAAACACATATGGCATTGAACTTGAATTAATGATGCTCAGCAAATGTCAGAAGTCATCCACAGAACACATAAAGCAAGAAGACATTTGGCACAGGTCTGCAATTGCTGCATGTTTTCACTATGCCTTTTCATCCTTTGGGAGTTGATTAGAACAGACCTATATTCTCTACTTTTTGATGAGAAATTATATATGCCCATATATGTTCATATTGCTGCCACACAGACTGAAGAAAAACACTCAACTCAGGAATGGGTTTCAATGGTGTTAAACTGCTTCTGTCTTATCTCCCCTCACTATTCCTATTGACTTAGGGACTGATGTACAAAGGATCATTTATTTTAAAGCACATAAATGAGAAAACTAAATGAAAACTAGTTTTGAGTACAACTAATTGAAAACTAGTTTTCAATAAATGAGAAAACTACACATCTGAATTCTGAAGCATATGAAACAGGATGCTTCCAATGGTGACCTTTTATCTCTTCTTAGTTTTACTGTCCTAGTTGGTAAAATTAAAGTATAGAATTCAATTATTTCATTCAATTCCTTAAATGATAAGCACATTGGAATCAACTTATATATTTAGTTCCTCCTACATTTTATGTTTTAGGGTTTTCCATACCGGGAAACAAAGTATACAACTACCAGTGAGGAAAATTAACCATTCTTATCTCTACCACCACCATCACCATCATCAGTACCATCATCATCATTATTATGTTGCTGTTAATGGCAACACAGCAGACTATTTAACAGAGTTCTAGTCTTAGTTTCTTAGAACAGGCAGGGGAGGGGGAGGGGGTACAGTTTTCACCAGTACAAAGGGAAAAACTCACATCATCAAATTCCTACACTAAGTGAAGAGGTGTATGTACACTTATTTTTGCTATATGCTTCTTAAGCAAGTCATCTATCCTTCTTGACACCAGTTTTATCACTTAGAAGACACATTTACTACATATGTATTGTAATAATGACAACAATGATGAAAATATTTTATAATTGGTATTTTATAATATTTTAGAAAATATTTAATTTTAATTGGTAATTTAGTAATTGGCATTTCATAATATTTTTATATTTTTGTATCAACTCAACTTTCTATGTTTATCATCTGCTGCATTCTTCTTAACTGGAATGCTTTACATAAAGGTTAATATTCTCAACTTGTCTCCAAGATTCACTGCTATATGCCAGATGCCAAAAATGCATGTAACAGAGTATTCTAGAATTCTCTAAGGAAGCCATACAGAATATTAGTGACTTTTTCCTCTGTGTCCCTTGTAAGCAGTACTCTATTATTGTTACATTTGAGATTTGGCTCAAATTTGCATAGCTTTTAAAATTCATTTTAGATATAAAATTAGAAGTCATAGTATAAAGAAGGGTTAAGCAACCATTTTCCACTATTCTAACTATTAAATCAAATGCAGCCAGCTAATGTAATACACAACAAAAATGATTTGCTTAGTTATTTATAGCAACATTTTCACAATGACACAAAAATTGTTTTTCTAAAATGCCAATCTTCTCCTGATGTTGCCTTCTCTAAAACACTTGGGTGACATCTCATATCTCATTGTTGAAGTTAAAACTCCTTAGCATGAAATGTAAGAGCCTTTACTATTTTGCCCCTGTTTATTGCTCCATTTCTTATTCATATTGCCACATCCCACATTCCTTCTATATGTCGTATAGTTGAGGTTCCGGCCATCCTGAACTATTTACAATTTTTGCCATATTCCCAAAGCCCATCCTTGCCTCTGGAGACTGGAGACTCCACCTACCTCTTCATTTCCTTAATGGAGTCAGGGGTCACATATATGGAAATGTCAACTATATAGAATATTGACTAGAATCTGGGATAGATTTAAATATGCCTCTTAATGAATTAAAATCTATATCTCAAAGACTGAAGACTGAAGAACCTATTAACTCTCACTTTAGACAAGAACTATTATCTAACTTTTATGTTTATAATAGACTGGATTTTCCTTGAACAAAGAAGTGAGCTGACAGAGAAGGCCTGGTTATCAACCAATAATTGAAATATGAAAATCTGGACAACAGCAAAGGAAGAGATCAGAAACACTTAAAAATTCCTATAAAAGATTACAATATAGAGCAATCTACATCATTCTGAAATAGTTCAATTATGTTTAGTGTATACTGAGTATACATTAGTAGAACATCTTATGACCTTCTAGAAAGATTGTGATGGGGGGTGGCCTATAAAGAATAGGACTTTATTACTCAAACCTATTAAACATAGAAAAATTGTATAACTCTTGATAGATATAGTATCATTTTATTTGGGAGTATTCACATCCAAGAATAAAGTTGTCTATGTTAGTGGATGATTCCAAATCACCAATGACCACATATTTCCTCCTTAAATATATTGAATTTTGATAATTCCTTTTCAAAGGAAAATATTTGTCATTCATTGATGTTTGTACTTAAGTAGAGTCATAGTACATTTCCAAACTCCATGTCTCCAGTTTTTAAAAGATATATTCTAAACCATTATCATTAATGTTGCATCGATGGTTTATATATAAATACCTGTAAGGCTAATGAGACAAGAAAATCAGGAAATTGGATTTCCCAGGTGCTCTGGTAGATATTGGAGTCCCTGAGTTTGTAAGAATGAGTGATAATTAACTTGATTGAAGAAAATGGTAGCCTAGAAGAATATCCCATATCCTGGCATAGTTCCCCTATAAAACTTGTGGAAAGGGGAATGTTTCATTAATGTACATTTCTGTAAAAAAAATCTACTATGTGTCTTGTATCACAAGAACAGGACAAAATTTTGTACGACAAAGGGCAATTTTCTCTCTTAGCATTAACTAGGCATTTCCTTATGGGATAAATAATATCACTACTCAAAACCTTCTACGTTGTTAACTATTATAGAAAAGTCCTTTCATTTTGCTATTACCAAGTAAGGGTGAAAAGTGAGTTTCCTCTAAATATTTCTGATTCACACTCCTCTTTTTTTATTTTTCCATTGTGACCTGTTTACATATAACACATTTCTGTGATTTAAGGTTCTTCTTGTAGTTCTTTATTTAGTTCTCTCCTCCAAAAATACCACTTTGTCTTTTATATACATAATGAAATATATGCATTGAAAAAGAGTAAAAGCAGACAGTCTATGTAGCAATTTGCTGTTTCTCTTCCTAAAATAAATTAAAAAATAATTTAGCCATTAAAAATAGCAAACATATCTAGTCTGGCCTGGGAAGTTTATAATAAATTCAGAAAATGATCTTCTTTCATAACAGGTCTATCAGTCAAGAGCTTAATATCATCTGAGCCTCTTCTACAGCCATCTGATGTTGAAAGAATCTTAAGAGCATTATTGCATGTGAGAAGAAGCACTGACATAACTATAGTCGAAGCATGGCTGTTCAAAATGGAGCCTAAATCTGGGTGGGAACTCCTCTTTTCAAAACTATCTTGTCCACACAATCCAAATAGCATTTGGAAGCAACAGCATCTTTAGACAAATCACAGTATTTCATACACTCTCCAAATGCCGGTGTTCTGAAAATTCAAGTTTAATCACAAGATCTACCACTAAACCTTGCAAGCTGTGTGACCATAAACTTTTTACTTAACTTCTCTTTGTTTCCGTATTCTCATTGGTAAAATACATGTGATAAAAGTATCTATGCTGCATAGGTAGGGCTGCATATTGAGGCACTTAGAAGTAATGCCTGCATATGGTTGATGCTTGATAAACTTCAGTTATTTTTATCATTAAGTAGTTATGTAGAAAAGAAGGCATTTGCAAAATTGAAAATCCCTTATGGAATCTATTTTCATTATCTCTGACTGATAATATTAGAGAATACACAATTGTATACTTAGCCTCTTTCACCATATATGGTTTCACCAGGCTCATTTCAGGAAGTGATCTGGATAGTTGGTGTTTTTTTTTTGTTTGTTTGTTTTTTGTTTTACGTCAGGTAAGGATAATGGAGAAAAGGCTTGAGTTTCAGAAACACCGTCACTAGCAGATGGTTATCAGATGCAGGACCAGAAGAGCTGCTTTCTAGCCTTTACTCTTCTGAGGCCAATGTGAGGCTAAGAATACAGAAAGAACCATCATGTGAAAACAGAAGTCAGCTATCAGTTTTGAGTAGCTTCCTTTCAGTTAAAAATAGTATTCTTGACTGTGCCTTCTTGTAAAGGCAGCACAAAAGAGGGAATGGAGGAGTTTCAAAGATTTGATTAGTTTCATGGACTAGAGTGCCTGCGGAAGCAAATAAAATGATTAGCGTGGGGTCAAAAAGGAACACACTAACTAGCGTGGTTTCTAAATCAGATTTCTAAGATCACCTGACTCACCTCAATGAAAATCCTTTTCAGTTAAAATCCTTTTATATCAAATAACATGAAAAATGTGAACAAGTATAAAACAAAGCAAAACAGAAACGTAGGTGTTGGGAGGACATATTTAAGGGTATTAACTGAGAATTTGTGATCCTCTCAGAAAAGAAGTATTAATAAATATGGGCAACAGAATGTGGACTGAAGAAACAAACTTCATACCTCTTTAAATGATGGGGTGAGTTGTAAAAGGACAGGGTGTGACTATTCTGCTTGTACCTGTCTTCTCTCTCAGTCAACTAGCCTTGTGTTTCTGTCTTAATTATTTGCTATTTGTAAAGGGCAGGACAGGACACAGTGCAGGTTTTCTGATCCCATGCAGACCAGGTAAAGGAGGAGTCAGAGTCCTCAGTGGGTTTTTTGCAGGTTTTTATTGGGGTTCACCAGGCATATGGCAGGCAGGGCTGCTGGGGGGCCGGGAGGCTGGCAGGCCTCCCAGCCCCCAGCAAATCCTCACTCTATCTGGGCTCTCTGGTGATCTCGGCTTCTGCTTCAGGCTTCTTCTCTTTCAGCTTCTACTGCTGCTGCTACTGCTGCTGCTGGCGTCCCCGTGACGCCGCCCTTAAAAAAAAGCACAGTTTTAGCCCAGGTGAATCCCATCTACCTATGCCCACACCCTATTCCAGGTGCCCGCCATCAGGCATGCATTCAGGACCTCAAGGATTCATCATCTATCCTGATGGCGGGAGGGCAGAAAAGCCTGACATTTTTTACCTTACCCTACACTATTTTAATTTTCTTTTTATATTTTCTAGAGAATAAAAATAAAACATCAAATATCCCTCTATTGAAATGCTGTGGTTTAATGAGAAAGAGGAAAGGGCAAGGCAATGGGAACAAAGATGAATATATTTAATTCAATTTGCCCCACACATAAATAACCCTTCTTTGATTAGTTACTTTACTAAATACAGAAATTATCTTGTTAATCCTCACAATAATCCAATAAAATAAGTCTATTTTTGCTCATTTTATAAATAAGGAAATAGTCACAGGCAACGTAAGAGATCTGCCAAAATAAACTCAGCTTGTAGAAGTCAAATGCCAACCCAGACCACCTGCCTGTGAACCTTTGCTAATGTACGGCAGCTTACCACCCTTAACAAAGTCAGTGAGAGAGACTGGATAATCTTTTCCCCAGCCTGATTCCTGCAAGACCTAAAGATAGCGCTCTCTCTGAGAGAGGTTGCTTTCCCTCTGAGGTTAGGCATTGATTATTCTAAATAATAATGGTGAGTAGTAAGCCTCTGCTCAAAGCTTACTCTTTCTTTTCGGTGAGGGCTGAATTAGCCTCCTGCTCCAACCTAAGTAGCATAAGACCAAGTGCATTGCCTCATAGAGGGAGAGATCAGTAATGAGCATGCAGATGATTCCTGGCAGAAGGATTACAAAGTAAATAGCTTGTTTGGAAAAAGTATTTGAGCTTTAGAAAGAAAGGAATGGAATTCATACTTTAATGGGGGGGAATGTAATTTTGGCAAATAAATTTCTTACTTAAAAAAATAAAGTTATCAAACCATGCTCCAAGTTGTTAATAATTCAGCCAGATTCTTCCCAGAACTCAGAATCCTTCTTATTACTGATGAAAACATTCAGGGCTTTGTTATTTCATTCTGTTGATTAACACTAACAAAGGCTGAGAAGAGACTAAATAGCAATGGACACGGAGACTTACTTAGACCCCATGTTACTCACTGAACCGTGCTCCAGCTCAAGCTCCAATAGCGTAGGGTCATCCCCATGTCCTCCCCTAGACTGTGAATCTCACACTTAGCTCTTCACCACAGTTTTATATGATTTTTTTTTTTGATGTTATGTTAGCATTTTATTTTTTTTAATTTATTTTTTTAAAGTTTTCAAACTGTAAAATTTATTTTCTTTTTTTTTTAAATAATAAATTTTATTTTTATATTCGCCATACAATTGCAACCCCCCCTTTCTGATCGCTTCTCGGCCTTTTGGCTAAGATCAAGTGTATATGATTATTACACGTAATAATAATTATCTCATCTATCCCAACTACATCATTAACTCCTCAAGATCCAGAACCATAGCTAATATGTCTTTTCAATCCTGGAATGCAATGAAATACTGTGAAAGTACTTTACATCCCATAAAGTGACTGATTAGCTGTCACAAACCTACCATGGTTCTGGGCATGCAGAAGTTGCTTATAACAGCAATAAAACGAGTTGAGCCTGTTTGTATTTACTGGGCATTATTCTAAGGGCTATGCTTATATTTTTATTTATTTTTGTATTGAGTTGCATGAGTTCTTTGTAGATTTGGGTATCTGCCCCTTGTTAGATGTATGGTGGGCAAAAATTTTCTCCCATTCAGTAGGGTGTCTTTTTATTTTAGTGATGGTTTCTTTCACTGTGAAGAAGTTTTTTGGTTTTATGTAGCCCCAATTGAATATATTCCCTTTTGCTTTCCTTGCTGCTGGAGATGGATCTGCCAAGACATCAGTGAAGGTGATGTTGTGAAGTGTTTTGCCAATGTTTTCTTCTATGTATTTTACAGTTTCAGGTCTTACACCTAAGTATTTTGTCCATATTGAGTTGCTTTTTTATATGGTGTGAGACAATGATCTAGTACCATTCTTTTGCATGGTAGTTTTCTAACACCATTTCTAGTTTTCCTAACACCATTTTTTGAAGATGTTTGTCCAGTGTATATTGGCTCCTTTGTCATAGACTAACTGTACATAAAGGTGAGGGTTTACTTCTAGGCTCTCAATTCCAGTCCATTAGTCTATGTGTCTGTTTTTGTTGCAGTGTCATGCTGTTTTAATTATAATTATTATTACATTTATAATAATTATAATAATTATTATAATTACTATTTAGCTTTATAGGATAGTTTGAAATCAGAAAATATGATACCAGCATTCTTCCTCTTTTTTGTCAGGATTACTTGGGCTTTTGTGGTTCCATCTGAATTTCAGTAATGTTATTCCCAGTTCTTTGAGGAATGCCATTTTAATTTTTATTGGGATTGCATGAATCTGTATATTGCCTTGGGTAGGATGGTCATTTTGACAACACTGATTTTTCCAATCCATAGCATGGAATATCTTCCCATTGCTTTGTGTTTTCTATTTCATTTAACAATGTCTTATAGTTTTCCTCGTATAGGTCTTTCTGCTACTTTATTGATTTACTTCTAGGTATTCAATTTTTGGGGATATGATTGTCAATTAGTGTTATTAATTTCTTCCTCCCTGGGTTCATTGTTTACATACAGGAAAGTGACTGGTTTTGGTGTATTGACTTTATAATCGGCCACTTTGCCAAACTGGTTTCTTGTTCAGTTTTTCAGTTGAGTCCTCAAGGTTCTTTCTAAATATTATCATGTCACCTCCAAATAATGATAGCTTTACTTCTTCTTTCTCAGTTTGGATTTCTTTTATATCATTTTATTGTTTAATTGCTTTAGCTTTATGTCCAATACTATGTTAAATAGTAGGGCAAGAATGGACTTCCTTGACTTGTACTATAACTCAATGGAAAAGCTTTCAGTATTTCACCATTGAAAATGATGTTAGCTGTGGTTTTGTCATATGTAGCTTTTATTATGTTGAGATATGTTCCATTTATACCCTGTTTTTTGAGGGTTTTCATGATAAATGGTGTTGAATGTTATCAAATACTTTAACAGCATGCATTGATATAATCATATGGTTTTTATCTTTTTAGTGATGTGGTAAATTATATTCATTGATTTTCTGATGTTGAACCATCCTGTGTCCCTGTGTATAAACCCACGTGGACATGGTATATTATCCTTTGAATGCATTGTTGGATTCAGTATGCTTAGATTTTATTGAGGATTTTTGCATCTGTGTTCATTAGGGAGACTGGTCTGTAGTTTTCTTTTTTGTGCTGTCCTTGTTTGGTTTTGGTATTAAAGTAATGCTGGCCACATCAAATGTGTTTGGAAGTATTCCTTCTCTCTCATATTTTTGGAAGAGTTAAGCAGGAGGGGTATTATTAGTTCATCTTTGAAAGTTTGGTGGAACTTTCTTGTGAAGCCATCTGGTCCTGGCCTTTTGTGTTATGGGGAGAGTTATGATATTATTTTCAATTTCATTGTTTGTGATTGGTTGTTCAGGCTTTCGGTTTCTCCCTTATTCAGTCTCAAATGATTATATAACTCTAAGAATTTATCCATCTCTTCTAGGTTTTTAAACTTGTTAGCATAGAAATGCTGATGGTAATCTCTTGTTATACTCTGGGCTTCTGCTATGTCTGTTGTAACTTCTTTCATTTTTGATTCTATTTATGTCAGTGTTCTCCCTTATTACTTTGTGAACCTAGCTAGAAGTTTGTCTATTTTATTTATTTTTTCAAAGAAATAGCTTTTGGTTTTATTACTTTTTATGACTGTCCTTTTGATTCTATTTCATTTATTTCTGCTCTAGTTTTTATCATTTCTTTTCTTCTACCAGCTTCTGGTTTTGGTTGTTCTTTTCTTGTTCCTTTTAGTCAGAAATAAAATTATTTATTTGAGCTCTTTCTTATTTCTTGATGTGGGTCTATATTGCTGGATACTTACTCTTAGTAGTGCTTTAGTTGTTTCTCATAAGTTCTGGAAGAGGTTTGGTCTCCATAGATTAGAAGTTTTCCCTATTTACCATTAGTGGCTGATTTCTAGACTGATGTCTATATGGTCAGAGAAGATGCTTATTATGATTTCAATCTTCACAAATTTGTTGATACTTGTCTTCCAAAATGTGGTCAATCCTGGAGAATGTTCTATGTGCACTTGAGGAAAATGTGTATCCAGCTTTTTTTAGGGTATGGTATCCTATAAATGTCTATTATGCCCATGTGGTCTAATTGTTTAAGGCTAACCTGCCTTTATTTATTTTCTGTCTAGTTGATCTGTACATTGGTGGAAGTAAGGTATTGAAGTCCTCTGCCATGAATGTGTTTTTCTCAATGTCTTTTGCAGATTTGATAGTGACTGTTTATGTATTTTGGCACTCTTATAATTTGTTGAATAGATATTGAAGACTTTATGACTTCCTGATATATTGTTCCTTAATCATTATATAGTGTCCACCCCTGCCTTTGGTACCAATTTTTAACTAGAAATGCATTTTACCTGATGTGAGTATGGCTGTTACTGCCTTCCTTTGGGTCCCATCTGCTTATAGGATCATTTTACAACCCTTTACCATGAGACTATGTTTATTTTTGGAGTGCAGGAGTGTTTCCTGAAGACAATAGAAAGTTGGGTTTTGTTTCCTATTTCAATCAGACGCTGTGCCTTTTAATTGATGAGTTCAGTCCATTTACATTTAGAATAATTATTGATATATGAAAATCTGTGGTTGTCATTTTGTTCTTTATGTTGTGGTTATATCTATTTCGTCATTCAGTTCTTTGTGTATATGCCTCTCGTTGGTTTATATATGAGATTTCCTTTCAAAATTTCTTAGTAATGGGATGGGGATCTACTGTTTGCAAACTCCTTCAGCTTCTATTGCCAGGGAAGGTCTTTATTTCTCTCTCATATCTGAAGAAAAGCCTTGCAGGAAAAAATATTCTTGTTTGGTAGATTTTAATCTTTAAGTATCATGATCACATTATTCTGGTCTCTCCTTGCCCATAGTGTTTCTTCAGAGAAGTCTGATGACATTCTGCTTGAGGTTCCTTTATAGGTTCTCTGCTCCTTCCCTTAACCAATGTCAATATTTTTTCTTTGTCTTGAGTTCTTGGAAGCATCACTCTGTGTGTCTTGGTATAGGTCTCATTACATTTGGTAACCAGGTTGTTGTTTTAGCTTTATGGATTTTTATATTTAGTTACTCCTCCATGTTAGGTAAGTTTTCCTTCATTATCTCTTTAAGTAAGTTCTCTGATCCCATCTATACCTCTTCCCACTCTGGAATACCCATTATTTTTATATTGCCTTTCTTCATGGAGTTGGATAATTCTCAAAATGCTTCTTCATTTTTTCCCTTTGTATCTTTTCTTCTTCTACCTGGATTCTTTGTGAATTATCATCTTCAAATTTGATTGATTCTACTTCCATAGCATTCCTCAGAATATTTTAGCTCCTTTTTTGAACTTTTTACATCCCACATCTCCATTATTTTCTTATCTGTCTTTAATTTTGATTTTGTTTGTTAATGTTATTTCTCAGGACATTCATTTCTCTGAGTTTTCTTGTATATCTTAGATCAATTTTTCTGTGTTTTCTTTCATTTCTGTGAATTCCCTGATCATGGCAATTTTGAGTTCTGTATCTGATGTTCTGAAGAGCTGATCTTCTATATCTTTGTCATTGGACTTTGGAGAGTTGCTCTCTCTCTGTGATGTGGTGTTCCCCTGAGGACTCTCATTGTTATTTGTTGTGTTTTAGCATCTCCCCATTATTTGCTTTCTAAAAATTAAGAGTGCAGAGTTTCTATTTTTCCAGTAGATGGCACTGTATGTCATGGAGAACTACTCTGTAGCTGGATCTTTAGTGAGTGGGGAGAGGTCCTGTCTGTAGAACATCTGCTATTATGGGTTCTTCTTCAGGTCCCTTCACAGAGTTTGCTGAGGTTGCTTGATGTTCCTTGGTCATCTGTTAGAGTAGGTCTGCCCCCATGCTTGTTGAGGGAGTTTACTAGGGACCCCACTGACATAAAACCTCTGCTCATGGCAATGTGAACTCTTCATTGTCCAACCTGTTGAAGTCTGCACTGGTCTCTACTGTCCAGAGTATAATCAATCCCCCTATTATCTACATGGCTGTCTCTCAAACTTGTGTCTTTCTGGTTTGCTGCTTTAAGAGCTGCAACAAGTGGGACCCAGGCCCTGTTGTTGGCTCTCAAGCTATCGGTCAGGTTTCCATAGCTAGTGTTCAGAAGCCGGAGTGGCAGGGTTATTTCAGCTGAAGGCCAGACTTCTACAGCTGATAGCTGGAAGTTGGACTAGTCCAGCTCTAGCTCATGAAGTTGGTGGTTTGTGGCTGGGCTCTCAGAACTGGCAACTGGGGACCAGGAGCAGCCACAAAACTAGCAGCTGGAGGCCGTGCTCCTGCAGCTGATAACTGGAGGCCAGGCAGACATGGCTTGGCAGCAGGAGGCCAGGAGCTGTCCAGTTCTAACTCATGCAGCTGGCAGATGAAGGCAGGGCTCCCACATCAGCAGTGGATGCTGGGGGCTGGGTGGTTTCATTCTTGCTGCTGGCAAAATGTTTATATTTCATTCAGTCCTCAAAAGCACCCTATCAGAAGGTATAACAGTCTGCCCCAATCTGACCTTAGAACCCATTTCAAGAACACTCTGCTGCTTTACCACCTACAGAGAGGACACATTGCTGGGAAGAATTTCAAATCTTCATTTTACAGATGAAGAGGCAGACACCCAGACTATGGTATCTATTGTTAAACTACAATTAAATGGCAGAACTGAATTAGAGGACTTACAATTAAGTGTTGGATGAAAGCATATTTCTCAGCTATGAATAAAGAGGTTATCTAATTGTGATGAGTGACATGAGTTTCAACTTTGTGTGGAAGCTCCTAGTAGAAAAATAGGGGTTTAAGCTTCTTAAATTTTGTTTTAACTTCTAATTTAGTTTTACTTACAAAGCATTTCAAACATAAAGAATATGTTGTTATCCCAAGTATCCATATGCACTAACAACTAGATTAACACATTAATTTTTGCTACATATGGTTCAGAATTCTATTTAGAAAAAAATCTAATAGAAATAGCCAATGCCCCCAGCACTCCTTTCTTCCTCTCTCTCTTGTGAAATCGCCATGCATTCCCCATATGCTTGATTTTTATATTTTTCTACATATATATTCATGTAATCACATAATATTTAATAATTTTGAATACTTAAAAATGCATGAAAAGATTACATATTGCATGGATCATTTTTCACCTTATGTTCTTCACTCCATATTACATTTTTTATTTAGCTTTTAGTTAGAAAGTGTTGACTTTACGTATATAAATTAAATCATTAGGTGTGAAGGCATATGACAAGTGTGAGCATAAGACAAGACTATAAAGGAAAAACACATATCTAAATAACGGATTCCCCTGCCCCCCTATGGTAAGGCCATTGTGTTTCTTAAGTTATACATTTTGTAATTTTTAATGCCTATAAAATACTTAAGGTTACAAATTAACATAATACAAAACCTGCAAAATATCAGTAGAATCTAGGATAAGGGAGGCCCTACCAAAGATGGGTAGATAATTCCAAATGTTGTAAGAGCCCAGTCCTACATGGCCCTTGGGTTTATCTCCAAGTTACTACCCAGGCCTCTCCAGTACTTCTGCTCCTACCTGTTTCCATCTCCTGTGCTTACAGGCTTTTAATATTCTCCTGTCCCAGTTCTCAGCTTTAGGCCTGGCTGGGAGTGCCAGTAGAGTAACTTCCTTTCCTTTCTCTCGATATCTTGCTGCCTGGGGAACCTCCCAACAAGTTCCACACCTGCTCCAGGAGTTCTCTTGCAAGTCTCCTCCCTTCGATGAAAAATTATTTTTGCATTTCTTACTTGTTGCATTATTCATGCATTTAGTCCAAGAAAACTTCTTGAGGCATTTTATCCCTTTTGACACAAATTTCTCATTTCTCATACCTGTTTTGTGACTAAAGCATAAGCAATTATAATAATTTTAATAACCTAGTGGCTTCTCTAGGATTCTACTGTCATGTCCTATAAAACGTCTGGTACTGATTTTATAAATAAGTAGAAATATGCATAAGAATGTTTGAAAGTTAGAAAAACCAGTAAGAGCACTGGTGTCTTACTCACCCAAATATGAGATAAATGCCCAGAGCACCACCAGAGAGGCCAAACTAACTAACAAGAAATTTTCAAGTGTATTTAACTTAATAGATTTATAAACACATCAACTCTGTTTACATTACCTTTTATTTTTTGATGTTCACAACAGTGAGAAGTTAAAAAAAAGAATGAGACTACTCTTCCTTTAACTCTTCCTCTGTTTATACATATCATGTATTACAGAGTAGTGAGTGTGTCAAATCAGAAGTAAACATGGCATATCCTGAGAAAAATAAACCTTATGAAGACAGTGTTCTCTAGCGGGGCCACTTACCCTCTTATAAAGTCCAGTTGATGACATTTTGGTGAACTATTGAAATTATGACTAACCAAGTCATAGTTCTCTAAGAGGTAATTTTGTGGTAAGTTCTTTGCTACAAACATTTTTGCCATATTTTCACCACATAACTAATTGGGCATAAGGCAATTTTGCAGTAATAGTTAAAAATAACTGGTTGACAGTTTGGTTTCAAGTTTGGCTGCAAGTTTCTTCCAGTTAGAGATATTATTGATGGTTTTATCAAGCTGACAGATGATGATTATGATAATGTCCCAAGAGTTGGTTTCTTATTTTGAAACACTACTTTAGAGGAGAAAGAGGCCAAGGGTTGCAAAGGCACAGACTTGAAACCACACTTTCCATAGAACTCTTTAACTTCTCTCAATAGACATGCGACTATAGTAAGAATAAACAGCAGAGTAGAAGGCTTCCATAAAACAATATAAAGCTCAGTTACAAATATGTGTCCACATATATGGAAAGTTACACTCCTCAGAAATCATATAACCATTTCTTGGGCCTCCCTAGTGATGCAAGGGGTTAAGTCTCAGCACTATGAAGCAATTTGCAGCTATTGTAGCACAAGTTTGATCCTCGGCTAGGAAGCTAACCCACATGGCACAGCAGACCTCTCCTGTTTCACCCTCTGCTCCTCTCAGCAGTGTATTTCAGTCAATCCACCTATTCTGCTCCCTACTCTGTCTCTGGAGAATCCTCTCACCCCCTGTAACTCTGGCCTACACCCCAGCTCTTGTATGCATAAATAAATAAATCTTAAAAATAAAAAACAAAGAAATCTTATAACCATTATTTTCAGGAGGATAAAAGGAGCTCTAATCTTTTGTCTGCAATTTAGTCATAAATTTGGCAAAGACTACAATATGTATTTTCTTTAATTATTTTTCCCATTATATTTATTGAGGAAAAGTTGGTTATATCATTGTATCTGCTTTGGGTGTTACAGGTTGTTCCTTCTATAAATGTGTGTATACATACCATGCCCACTACCAATACCCCAATAATCCTCCATCATGTTCCATTGGACCTTTTCCCTCCCACATTTCTTCCTACTACCTACCCCACCCCTCTGGTTGCCTCAGTTTAGAGCCAGATGTCAAGGGTTTCTATTTGTTTTGGTTTTGTCTGACCCTTTGTTTTGTTTTTCTATATTCCACTACAGTGTAAATATTCTTCTGGTCTCTTTTTCATAAAGTGCTTCAAAAGATGAAATGTTTGTTTTTATATGGAAGATAAAGTTGTTTACAAAAATAGACAAAGCCAACAAAATCTATAACATAATAGATTTTGTTTAAATTTTGTTACTGTATATAGATTCCAGAAAGTATTTATTTTTATATCCCAATCATTAAAATGTTTATTTTGTTTTTCTAAAGAAGAAAAACTGTCAAAGTCACATTTTCACAGCTAATTATAATTGGACTTCTGTCAAGGTCTCTTCTTGAACAAAATATTTAGTCACAGAATTGTTTGTACTTGAGCACTGTTTAGTCAGGGTTGTAGTTTTTTCTAAGACATTTTTAAACACTGGAATGTTTTGGAAATACAATCTCCTTTATTAATGTAAGAGCCCTGCCCGTAAATTTGAATTTATTCTGTTGAGTCAGGACTTACGATAGATAGATTCCTGAATTCACCAAATGCTTTAAATGTGTGTTCCAAATGCCCTTTGCCCCCAAGGAATCAAGGAGTGCATTAATGTAGTTGTCACTGTAATATTTAATAAGGAACCTAGTGTAGGATTTTAGAAACTTTCCATTTGAAGGTGTTTTTTGCTCCTAAATAATACAGAAGCTATCAATATACAAACAGGGCTGAGAAGGCAGGAAAGCTGGTCGATTGTGCTTACTCTGCATTCCCAGTACACAGAAAAATGGAATTTAAGAAGTAGATAGTCCAAAGAGAAGAAAAATCTTCAAGTTCACTGGTTTTCACTATGTGCAACAACTGAAACCACCACATAAGCTTTTAATCAGGTTAAATGTGAATATAAAAAAGGGCAATTTATGGGTAACACAGGAATATCTGTTGTTACACCACAAAGCCACAAAGGAAGCAACAGGAATGAATCGCAACAATGATGATAGATCTTATTACTATTCCTTTTTGATACATTTCGTAAATTCTTTAAGATATGTCTATTCATCCAAGATCTTTCTACATGTAAATTCAACCACCATTGGCCAATTATTTTTCTGCCTATTCTATAATTTTTGTTTCATGCCCAGCTTCTCAACTAGATAGAAAATAATCTAAGAATGGATTTTCTTTATTCATGTCCTATGCCATGCATAGTACTTTAGATATGATAAACAATGCAGATTGTTTTCTCCACAGCATATATTGCTCAAATAATAAATCAATTTTTCTTGCAAATGATTTCAAAAATTAAATAGAGGGGGGAGAAAGAGGAAGGTGAGGTGAAAAAGAAAGAATAAGCAGCAAAGGAGACTGACATTGACTGAGTTGTCATCATTAAAGCAACCAATTCCCATCTAAATTTATTTGGATCACTGCTCGCACATATGCTGCCTGACCTGGTACAAATAAGTGTTCCTTAAATGCTAATTGAAAGGTTGGTGGATAACTGCAAAATCTGTATCCATATTAAGCCACTGTCATGTTCTAGATAGTCCTGAGAACTACTTGTAAAGACCATTTGCAAAGACCAGAAAGTTAAATACTTAAAAGCTTTCACCACTTTCCCATGTTTTAAATTTCATACAGATGCCCAGACAAATAAGTATTACTAATATTGGTTTTCATAAGCCAAAACATCCAGTGTAACTTTCCATAAATTGGACAGTAAAGTCACAAACTAGTTCGACTACTGTATGATTTTTTTTTTTGACAGAATTGTTAATATTACCATGTTTTATAGTCAGCAGAGAAACTGGCAATCAAGTAACAAGCATACATATACCCTTGCAAAGATTATCTACAACAGAGTGGAGTTTTAACAGGCCTGGTCCTCAGTCAAAATTTTAATTAGTGAAGTTTGCTCTAAGTATCTCTCCCTATCAACTTTTGCACCTTGCATTTACTTTAAGTTTTGCTCTTTTCTCAAAATAGCCTATCACCAAGTCTGTGACACAGTCCCTTCATCTATAAAAATATCCATGTCCCTGCCCTCACACATATTTACTACTGTGATTGAGCTATGGTGCAAAATGCCTGATAATGATTTAATGTGTTATTCTTCCCAGTTGCCACCTTTATTTCTGACATTGTCTTTCAGTGTTTTGTACCTGCGATGATCTGTCGCAGTTTGCCTGGGACTTTCCTAGTTTCAGCAATAAAAATTCCATGTCTCAGGAAAGCCCTCAGTCCCAGGCAAATAGGAAAGGTCATTTACCCTAATTCCATTGAAAGGACTTTGTAAAAAATAAATAAATAAAAGACAGTTGGGGAAGACTTTTAACTCTCTCTCTCTCTCTCAAATTATAGTCCTTCCGTAGAGGCCCTCCAGCCTCTTCTCTCAGATTCCTTTTCAGAATGATCTGCCCAGGGGGAAAGGAAGCTTGTCTTACTTTTCTGCCCACCACACTCTTCAGTACAAATTTCTCAGGTTTGCTCAGTGTGCTTTCTAGGTGATCTAAGTCTTCTATTACTCTAGTTTGCTCAAGATGAGACAAACATTTGCTTTCCCAGGCATCTCAGTGTTCACCAAAAAAGTAAACAAATATATAAAGGGATTCAGATTCATGTCTTAGTTCTCACCCATGACACTCAAGTATGTTTTTAGACTGTCTTCATAGTTCCCTGCCTGTCCAAAGGGCATTTTTTTTTCTTTTATATATCCAAAAGGGCAGGCTTATTATAACGAGGGAGAGAAGAGAGTAAAGGACACTTGCACAGACACAAGCAGGCAGAAAGAGCTGCCCCCGAAAGGGACATGTTTGTTTAAAGAGAGGCCTGCTTGGTCACAGTTCTGGGAGGAGAGCTGCCTCTGCTGCTTTGCAAAGGGAGATGGATGGTGAAGAGAAACACCCGCACAGTCTCCAGAGGGCAGAAGGGCTGTCACTGCCCCAAAGGGCATTCTCTATCAGCAGCATCCTGTCCTACACTGATAACAAAGAAAACCCCAGGGAAATTATCTACAAGTATGCATTATATCCATTAATACTTTTCATTAGTTTTAATAAGCAGAGTTTGATAATGTAGCTTGCCTGAGGTAACAGGGCCTTTAGTGATAAGAGTTCCAGCTCTCTAGGTCTGCCATTTCTCTATATTTCTGCTCATGCTGTAGCTCTGGAACATCCCTCATTCTGAGGCATCTATGATTTACCTGTGATAGAGAAACAAGGAAGCAAAACTTTGTTTTTATTTATTTATTTAAATTGAAGTAACATTGGCTTACAGCACTACATGTGATTCAGAGGTAGAGGATCACACTCCCTCAGTTTGTTCCCCACAACACCCACCACTAAGGCACCCCGCAGTCCTCCACACCCTCCACATTTTGTTCTCCACTTTCCTTTCTCCCCTGTTAGTCTCAATTCTAAATAGAGTTCTAAGGTTTGTTATTGATTTGGTGTGACCCTTTGTTTTGTTACTCTATTTACCACATATAAGTGAAACCATGTGGCATTGTTTTTCTCCTTCTGACTTATTTCACTTGGCATTATCCTCTCCAGTTCTAACCAAGTTATCAAGTGGCAAGATTTCATCCTTTTTTAAAATAGCTGAGTAGTATTCCATTGTATATATACAAGACATCATCTTTATGCTCTCATCTGTCTTGGGCAATTAGGTTGGTTCTATATCTTGGCTATTGTAAATAGTGCTGCAATGAACAGGAGTACATGTATCCCTTCACGTTAATGTTTTTGTATTCTTCAGGCAGATACCTGCGAGTGGAATGGCTGAATTGTAGATCTCTTTTAATCTTTTGAGAAACCTCCATGTTGTTTTCCATAGGGACTGGATCAGTTTACATTCCTAACTTTTAGTATACAAGGGTAAGGAAGCACAACTTTAACAGGCTCACTGCAGGATTTTTTAAAAAGAATCTGAGTATTTTAGTTGATTTCAGTAACTAAAAAAAAAAAAAAAATTGACCAGTTCATTTTTGTTATGGGCTGGACTGTGTCTCTCAAAATTCTTATGTTGAAATCTCACCTCCCAGTAACTAAGAATCTGACTGTATTTGAAGACTAGGTCTTCAAGAATTAAGTTAAAATGAGCTCACTGGTGTGGGCCTTAGTCCAATATGACTGGTGTCTTTAAAAGATTAGGATACAGATACTTGCATAGAAGTAAAACCATGTGAAGACAGTGGGAAGATTACCATCTACAAGTTAGGAGAGAGGCCTGGAACAGATCCTTCCCACATGGTTCTCAGAAGAAACAACCTTCTCAAAACTTTGATCTTGGACTTTTAGCCTCCAGAGTTATGAAAAAATTAATTTCTGTTGTTTAAGTCACCCAGCCTTGAAACTTTGTTATGGCAGCCCTAGCAAACAAATAAAATTTTCTAGAAGATAAACAAAGAATATACTAAGGGGTCAAAATAGCGCTCTCATTAAAAACAGATTTAGAATCTTGCTGGAGGCAAGAACCCAGGGCGATGGATTAATTATTTGCAGTGGGTTTGCAGCTCTCACATACGAACTTGAACTCTTCTCACTAAGCACACAGTAATCTTCTCAGCAGGCAAAACTAACAGAAATACAAAAGTTCTCTAAAAGTGTAAAAAGAGGACTTAAGATTTTTTCTTCTAAACTATCAGTGAAGCCTCTTGAAAATAGCATTAGGAATGTAATATCAAGTGCTTTCTCTTCCTCTTCGCAAGAATAACCTTGCTGACGAATCTCTTATTTTGCCACAACCCACAGCATTCCACTCAACCCTGAGAAACATAACAACATGATATTCCCTCCTGAAGAGCAATTCTCTGCACAGAGTAAATTGTGAATATAATTGAATACACATTAAATGAGAACTAAGTTTTGAGAAAGGAAATGTTGTGTTGTTAAAATCAGACAGGCTAAGTTGTATGATATATGAAGCCTATTTTAATAAAGTTGTCGTGCATTTAAAACAAATCACCTTTGTCAATGTACCTCTTTCATTTTGCCCTATTTCTCACTAATGTCTTAGTATCATCTAATTTACTTTGTTCTTATAGCTGTTCCAGCTACTGCTGTGCAGTATGTAGAGGTTATTACTGATTCAAAAGAGGAGATAAAGGTCTCCAGTGAAAAGTGAGATGACTGAGAAATAGAAATACCATTGACCTTGGATATGCTTTGGCAATTTCATTCAGGAAATGTTTAAAGAATTTTGCCATGCTATTTTCCATTGGCAGACCATGGCACTCCATCCTAACACTACAATTTTTTCTATCAGTCATTCTTAGAACTCCTCTTCTATCCTATTCTCCCAGGCAGCTTCTTTCTGGCAACCCAGGAGAGGTTATCTACTAGGTTATGGAACCTGTCTGCTTGAAAGTGAACAATTAGGAGAATTGGTCCTCCTGGGCCAGGTGAACTCACAGCCTTGATGAGCTCACCGCAGCAACAAAAGAAAGTGGTATGTATAGTGTCGATAATACCAGTGAAGTTCCATTTACTTCACATTTGAGTTAGTGAAAGAAGTTAAGAGAAAACAGACCCATTGCTCAGTCTCATGAGTACTATTTCTTGAATTACCCTTGAGGGAGAAAGGTTTCCTCACACAGGAAATAGTGCTGAGGTTTACCTCAGGTCATATTTTTTAGAGAAAAATAGCTATTGATCTCCCCAACATTCATCTCCTTCCATGTCCAAGAACAGATTCAGTTTTCACCTGGTGATCAGTGACATCCAAACCTGTTGGTGTTAAGGAAGGCACATGGGCAATCCCGGAAGGAGTCTGGCCAAAGGACCCTTAATTACAACCCTCAGTGATTCACTGAGTGATTAGCATGAGGAAACCTACATTGGCCCAATCAGAGGAGTTGCTGATAACTCTTATGGAGTTATCAGAAAATAGTCCTGCCTTACCTATCAATCAAATTCACTCACAAAGCAGAACCAGCAGCAATGATGTACAATATGATTTTTCTACAGTAATTTAAACTGACACTTTTGTGAGAGCTGGTCAAAGTATGGGTCTTTCTAGTTCTTTTTTTTTGCCTGTGAGTTGAAGCTGAAGTCATAGGTTAGGCTGAAAAAAAGATGGACATGGGCTTGGAAAAATGCGGGGACAACTAGAATCTGTGTTTGTCAATCCCTGGATAACCTGCAGGAAAAGTGATGCTTGCTACAGGCTCCCACATACATCTTGCTAGGATTTGGAGAAGGGGAAGGAAGAGAACCCATGGAGATTAGCAGCAGGCCAAGCAACTGCCTTTCACCATCAAGCTGAGCTAGGGTTTGCCATGAGACCTGGCCTACATCCATCTTCTAAGAGTCACAATGGCACCTATTCCTTGTCATCATCCAAATCTTCCACATTTTTCTCTTGTGCTACACCTAACTAGGAACATCCAGTGAAGGGAATTTTGAGAAATACAGTTGAGTTTAACTGGTTGTCATGGTACGAAGCCACAGAAATCCTGAAAGTGAAACTCGGGGAAATGTGACCCTGGGGCTTTAGCCATCTTGTCCCATAAAGGGAGACTCCATGCAGAACTGAGGGGTTGCTTTGAGGAGCCCAAGGATGGAACTAATAACATCACAATCAGAAGGGAGAAGGGGAGCCAAACAACTGTATATACTCTTTGACCCTGAATCCTGGAATGCCTGAACCTACCCTGGAGTTATGCTTAAAAGTCAGTTTGAAATAGATATTTGAACAATAGCCCCAAAAAACTGTTCTGTGATAATCTTCACCTAGGGCTGCTGTATTTACTTCAGCTGAAGTTTCTTAGTAGTTTCAAAGAGAGCACAGTATAAAGGAGGATTAAATCCCTCCTGCAGAAAACCAAGCAACCATTAATTTATACTTTATTATTGAAGAGATAAGAAGAAAGAATGACAGATATTTTCCATTTTTAAAAAAGACTACTACAGAGAGAGAAAACAAAATTTCCATTGTTCTGGAATGGTCTCCTTTTATTAGACCATAATCTATTTCCTATATCCCCTTCACACTTTCCTTATTTTCCACCATGAAATAAGGGGACTGCGTGAGCAAGGAGTATGTATTTCCTGGAATTCAAAGAAGGTATTTTCCTCCGCAGGAATGGATTTCCCTATTAGGGTAAGAAAGAGTATGGTAGCAAATTCTACTCTGTCACTTAACCTAATACATATAATGTCAACATTATACCAAATTTGCCAGTCCCAAATTCTGCTTAAAAGACTGACTTGGTAGAACAAAATCAAAACCAATAATTTCATCCTGACAAAGTTTTGATTTTCAACTAATAATCCTACTTATAGAATATGTTAAATGCCCCAGTAGATGCCAAGGATTTAAGTGTCAACTTAAATATTAGAAACATTTAAAATATGCTTCCTGGCACAGAAGGACAATCTTAAATATCTCTAGGAAAAAAAAAAAAAGGAAGTCATAAACCCTTCTAGTCACCCACATAAGAGCAATTAAAAAGGAAATTATGGCAGGGGATGAGATATGATACATTACTGTGAAAATGAAATTGTTCAGCTGTCACCTTTTCTTAGTCACTGTCCCTTTAAATATGGATTTACTCATTAGAAAGAGAACATCTGGCTACCTTATTAACAAATGCCTATAATCATTTTATAAATTCTACAATGAAGTAACATTTGTATTGATCACATTAGTTAAAAGTATTTTTTAATAGGGAAAAATGAATTGAATAGGAGTTTTAAAAAGTAAGGGACTGTATGGACAACTAATTTATGACACAGGAGCTAAAAGCATACAAGTGGTGTTGAAAAAAATTGAACAGTTACATTCAAAAGAATGAAACTGGACTACTAACATCATACACAAAAATCAAATCAAAATGGATTAAAGACATGGATGTAAGACATGAAACCATAAATACATAGAAGAAAACATATGCAATACAGTCATTGACATCAGCCTTAGGGATATGTTTGAGGAAAGAGGAACAAAAATAAACAGATGGGACTATATCAAACTAAAATCTTCTGCAGAGTAAAAGAAACATCACAAAAAGGCCTCCTATTGCATGGGACAAGATATTTACACATCATGGGTCCAATAAGTAGTTAACACCAAAAATGCATAGGGGAGGGCCTCCCCTGGAGGTGCAGCGGTTGAGCACTGGGTTGCGAAGCTGCCCGCGGCCTCTGCGGCGCCTGTTCCATCCCTGGCTGCTCCCCGGCCACCGGAGGAGGGTCCCACATGGCGCGCAGAGCTCTCCTGCCACCCGCTGCTCCCCTCAGCAGTGTACTTCAGTCCTTCTGCCTGCTCTGCTCCCCGCTCTGGCTCTGGTGAATTCTCTCACCCTCCCGCGCTTCTGACTGTACCCAGTGCATGTCTAAATAAAGAAAGAAATCTTTAAAAAAAAAAAAAATACATAGGGGACACATAAAACTTAACAACAAAAAAACCCAAATGACCCTATTAAAAAATGGTAGAAGAGCTGAATAGACACTGCCAAAATACAGGGGAAGGAAGAGCATGAGGGACTATACGATGGTGCACGGGTGAATTGGTGGTAGGAATTGTACAGGGACTACACCTGAGAGGAGAAAGCATACACTGTACAAAAAGAAAGAATGATGTAATATATATATGTATATATATCAAATATGTATGTGTATATATATATATACACACACACATACATATACATATATATGTATATATATACACATACAGGTGGCCAACAGGTACATGAAAAGATGTTCATTATCTCTTATTATTAGGGAAATGCAAATCAAAACTGGGAGACGTCATTTCACACTTATGAGAATGCCTATTACCTAAAAAGACTAGAAATAAATGTTAGACACGATGCGGAGAAAAAGGAATCCTTGTACACTGTTGGTGGGATTGCAAACTGGTGCAGCCATTATGCAAAGCAGTACAGAGAATCCTCAAAATATTAAAAGTAAAAATCCATCAAGATAGCAGGAGAGTGAAGATGATGGAATTGCCTCCTCCCCATATTTATGACCAAATTATACTTGAACAAAAACAATGACCCCTATAAGCAGATGACTACTGTATTTTTTATCAAAAGTAGAAAGGAATAGGGAAAAGGAAACTTGTTACAGGGCAGGGAAAGGGGCACCCCAGACCCCACTAAACTGCCTGCTCTAAATAGGTTCTGTCATCTGCTGCATCAACACAAAACATATGAGATCTTAATGGGAAGGAACTTTGATACAATTAGGAAACAATACAGGAAAGGCAAAGAATATAGTCTCTAAATCAAGTACCCAAAGTTACCTGTCCCCTTGTGGGTAAGTCCATCCAAATGGGATTGACCCAGAGCAAGGCCCCAAAGCCTGCCACAGGTCTAAAGCATCTTCCAGTGGGTACCCACAGAAAAGGATCAGAAACAACCAGACAAGTCTGGAGGGAAAAGAACAAAATCAAAAGCAAGACAAAAAACACCACTGTCACCTTCCCATGGGTCTCTCACCCAGTCCACGTGTAACAGGGTGGTCCCCAGGAAAGGGGGAGGTTCCCTGCCCCACCCAAGGGAGGGTGGAGCTGAGCAGGAAGAGGAGAAGCTGGAGAAGAGACTGAGGAAGGAAGGAAGCAAGATGGAGCCAGGAGACCTGGAGGAGGCGCATGGAGCCTAGAGACATGTGAAGAAACTGCGCTTGTCTTTTGGTCGTGGACTGGGTGACACAGATGTGGGTGAGACCCGTGGGGAGGTGACAATGGCAGCTTTTATCTGGATGTTGATTTTGCTCTTTTCCTTCCGGGCTTGTCCGGTTGTTTGTGACCCTTTTCTGTGGGTCCCCACTGGAAGATGTTTTAGACTTGTGGCAGGCTTTGGGGCCTTGCTCTGGGCCGACCCCATATGGATGGAGTTTTACCCACGAGGGGATGGGTAACTTTGGGTGCTTCATTTAGAAACTAGACTCTTTGCCTCACCTGTATTGTTTCCTAGTTTTTATTAAAGATCCTTCCCATTAAAGTGTCATGTTTTGTGTTGATGCGGCGGATGGCAGAACCCATTTAGAATAGGCAGGTTTGCGGGGTTTGGGCTGCCCCTCTCCCTGTCCTATAACACACGACCAAAATGCAAGCTCAGTTTCTTCACGTGTCTCTTGGCTCTATGTGCCTCCTCCAGGTCTCCTTCTGGCTCTCCATCCTGTTTCCTTCCTTCCTCACTCTCCTCTGCAGCTTCTTCTCCCCCTGCTCAGCTCCACCCTCTTTTGGGGCAGGAAACCTGGAACCTCCCCCTTTTCTCGGGACCACCCTGTTACAAACTGCGTTTGGAGCATAGTGGTGCAGCCCAACCTAGGAGAGAGGGGTGGCTGCTGTATGGAGCCTTTGTGTCAGTAACTCAAGGCCACACGCCCACATCTGGGATTTTAAATCCCTGGGGGATGGCAAGAGGATTATACTGGAGAAAAGGATGCAAGGAGTCAGTGGGGATGCTGGACAGAAGTTGCTCCATTGGAGAACTACGCAGTTAAGGGTGCAGATGGTGAATGTCAGCTCCAGCCTGAACAGGAGCCTGAATTGGCCGGGAGTGGTAGAAGAGATGACCTGGGTCTTCTTACTGAGGAGGTTATTACTTGTAGCCCGAGGCTATGATATGCAAAACACCAGCCTAACCCCCTCCCTGGGCCAAAACTAAGAAAACAGCTGTAGGAACAAGTGTCCTAGGGAAAGGCTCTTCCTTTGAAAGGTAAAGAGACTAATTCCCAGCTTGTGACCCCCTCTCAACTATAAAGTGCCTCTAAGTGCTACTTCAGCTGAGAGATTGAGGCCTGCATGGCAATTGAAATTTTTTGGCTGAGGAGTTGGGGAGAGGTTACTGTGGATCCCCACTACACTACTTGGGTACTCACTTCCTGCACTATAGGAAGCTGGAACCCTTGGTGCTCACTGGAGGTGACCTTTGGGTGCACCACTCCCTAGTTCCTGCCTATCTACCAGAACCAGCACCCTGGCCATCTGAACAGGTACAAAGGCACTAGTATATGAAATATAAGACACCTAAAGATCCTAAGAAAAAATAAAGAATTATACCTAGCAACTTGTAGACCGACTTACCAAAATAATGAAGAGACCTCACTATTACAACTCATAAAAACTAAAAATGGAGAGAAAGAACATACTACAAATGATGGAGAAAAGAATTCTGAGAGAAGTCTCAAATCAAAAGATATATGGATTCTGTGTGATGAAGAATTTAAAGGAGCAGTGTAAACATGTTTGTTTAAAAAAAAAAAAGAATGATCATAAACAGGAATAAATAAAGTTAGATAAAATGAGACAGCTACAAATAGATGTGATGAGTCAAAAAACACTGTAATAGAATTAAAAAATATATATAATACAGGGCCTCAACAGCTGACAAATGCAAGCAATTTAACTTTTAACAAAAAGTTAAAAATAGAAATTCCATATAATTGAGTTATTTCATTTCTGGGGCATTTACCTCTCTCAAAATACAAAAACACTAATTTGAAGGGGTACCTGTACCCCAGTGTTTATTGCATCATTATTTACAATAGCTAAGAGCTGGAAAAAGTAAGTGCCCATCAACAGATGATTGGATGAAAATGGCATGGTATATATGCAAAATGAAATATTACTCAACTATAGAAAAAGATGTCATCTTGCCATATGCAACATGAATGGACTTAGAAGGTATTATGATTAGTGAAATAAGTCAGAAGGAGAAACACAAATACTACATGATTTCACTCAAATGTGGTAGAGAGAAACCAACAACAGGTGAACTAAATAAACAAATAAAACAACAACAAACTTTTAGACTGTAAGACCAAATTAGCATGGTTATCAGCATGGAAAGGGGAGGAGGAGGTGGGAAAATTGGGTAAAAGGGATCAATTGCATGGTGAAGGACAGAATTGGACTTTTAGAGTTTATACTTATATATAGTATATACAAACATAATATACAGTAATATATACTGTGTATACTACAATAAATACAGTATATATGTAACAGGGTGGTCCCCAGGAAAGGGGGAGGTTCCAGGTTTCCTGCCCCACCCAAGGGAGGGTGGAGCTGAGCAGGGAGAGAAGTAGTGACAAAGGAGACTGAGAAGGAAGGAAGCAGGATGGAGACCCAGAAGAAGACCTGGAGGAGGCATATGGAGCAGAAAGACACATGAAGAAACTGTGCTTGCCTTTCAGTCGTGGACTGGGCAAAACAGATGTGGATGAGACTCATAGGAAGCTGACAATGGTGGTTTTTGTCTTGATTTTGATTTTGCTCTTTCCTCCTAGACTTGTCTGGTTGTTTCTGATCCTTTTCTGTGGGTCCCCACTGAAAGGTGCTTTAGACTTGTGGCAGGCTTTGGGGCCTTGCTCTGGACCAATCCTGCTTGGGTGGACTTACCCATGAGGAGATGGGTAACTTTGGGTGCTTGATTTAGAAACTATATTCTTTGCCTTTCCTGTATTGTTTACTAATTGTATTAAAGTTCCTTTTTATTAAAGTCTCATTATGTTTTGTGTTGATGTGGAGGGTGGCAGAACCTATCTAGAGCAGGCAGGTTTGTGGGGTCTGGGGTGCCCCTCTCCCTGCCCTGTAACATATACAGTAATGTACACTATATTAATACAAGATATACTGTAATAGTATATACAGATGTTGCTTCTTAATGATGCAAATTGAAACTTAGATAATGTTATAATGCAATGTTACTTCAATTAAAAAAAAGTGATAGACTTGTAAAAAGACGGCTTTCTCCAAAGATATTTTACAGAAACAAGAGCATCATTAAATATATTTTGCAAAATCATTGAAACCAAGCCTAAAGGTTTAAACTGCTTTCAGACCCTAAGAGTACAAGAAAGAAAAAAATTATGTATCTAAACTTCTCTCTGAGACTTGCTTTCACATAAATACAAAGGTTTATAGACAACCTTGAGCTGAGCTCTTAGGCTGGCTGTGAACTGAGAACAAGAAGGGGCGACCCAGAGGTGAAGGGGCAGCATCAACAGAAATTCAAGACTCCAATTATCAAGGAAAAGCTTCTTCATACTTCATGAAGTGTCCTGTTACTACTCAATGAATTTCAGTAAAGTCCTTATTTCTTTGTCCTAACCCACTTTCAGTCAAAACAATTTAACTCCCTTGTTCGCAAACCTAGCTGATTAAAGTCTTACTGAATAGAAGGCCCTCATTGGGTTCCATGGTCACTGTAACTATAATATGCTACATTAAAATTTCAGAGGATAGTAATCCAAGGATATGAACAATTGAGACTGCAAGCCAGTGAAAACCAGATATACTGCAAGATAGTGAAGGAAAGACAGCTGTCTAGGGCCCCCAAAGGCCCAGCCTTACCAGAATTTTGCCCATTGTCCTTCAAGAATGAGGAACAGGAAATATACAGTGGAGATGAATTTTCACCAGGCCCCACAAACATTAGTCTTTGTTTTATTCACCTTTATCTTTACCCTGTTAAACTTTTTGCTGACAAAACTACAGAAAACTGGGTGAGACTGATTGAGGCTAAGGTGGATGTAGAAGAAAGGGTTAAACTACAGCCCCATTACCATAGTAAAAAGCATGCCCACCAGTAGCATCACATATCCAGTCAAGACCAAACTTGGAAGAAAAAGGGGTTTGAATGCAGTTTTGGAAACCCCTGTCTATTTCTCTGAAATATTGCTGATTTCAGACCCATTACACTCTCCCCATGCTCAAAACTCCCTAGCATTTAGAGCATGAGCTCCCTTCTCCAATCCTTGGCCAATCAATAAAACTCTCTGCTGTTTAACTCTTGGTTTGAATGGTTTTCCTGTGCTTGTTCAGGTGCCAGATGGTTAAAATAACTCAACTAGTTGGTAATCTATCCTTTTTATACCCTGAATAAACACCTCAAATTATTCCTTGTATTTTTATTCAAATATGTTTACACTTCCAATGAGACACAGAGGTCTAATTATTTTAATCAGTTTTATAATCCAATCATTATTTTGCAGACTTTGAATTCACTATGAAAAGCTTCACTTTATATAAATAAATAGAGTTGTAATGTAGTGTGAGTTTGGGGTTTTTGTTGTTGTTCCTTTTTACAATTGAACTACTATTTCTTTTTTTTTTTTTTTTTAAAGATTATTTATTTATACAAGCACTGGGTATAGTCAGAAGCGTGGGAGGGTGAGAGAATTCACCAGAGCCAGAGCGGGGAACAGAACAGGCAGAGTGACGAAATACACTGCTGAGGGGAGCGGCGGGAGAGACAGGAGAGGCCTGTCATGCCATGTGGGACCCTCGCTGGTGGCTGGGGATCAAACCAGAGCTGCAGAGGCTGCGGGCAGCTTCGCAGCCCAGTGCTCAACCGCTGTGCCACCAGGGGAGGCCCTGAACTACTATTTCTTTAATAGAATGACTTAAAATCTTACCTAAAAGTAATTTTTCTAGTTTAACAAAGATTCCTATTTCTATAGAGGTGAAGGAAACTAGTGTAGTGGTTATCAAGTAAGGCTCCTAAACCAGTAGCCCTGCATCACCTGGGAATTTATCAAAAATGCAAATTCTTGGTGCCTCCCTGGTGGTGCAAAGGGTTAAGTCGAAGCACTAGGAAGCTATCGCCAGTCACTGTGGCACCAGGTCAATCCCCAGCAAGGGAGCTAACCCACATGGGGCAGCAGACCTCTCCTGTCTCGCCCCCTGCTTCCCTTAGCAGTGTATTTCAGTCAAACTGCCTGTTCCGTTCCCTACACTGTCTCTGGTGAATTCTTTCACCCCCTGCACCTTTGACCTGTAATCCCAGTTCTTGTACACATAAGCAAATAAATCTTTTTTAAAAATGCAAATTCTTGGGCACCATCCCAAAACAGCTGAATCAGAAACTTGGGAGAGGGGGTGAGCAGTCTGTGTTTCATAAGCCCTCCAGGTGGCCCTGCTGCTGCTGAAGTTGGAGAATTTCTGCAGTAACAGTTGCCTGATCAAAGGCCTTTTTGCAATGAGACTGGAGCAATATGATTTGCATAGTTCCTAGTAAAGCCATTGCTGACTTTCTAACCCAATACATCAGATTCTAGTTTGTATAGAATAGTTGGTGGTTTCCAACTATTCAAAACAGTGCATATTGCAAAACCAGTATGTATAAAAGAACTTGGTGGGCATGCAATGTGGGCTTTGCCTTGCACATAGGGGACATTATTTCACATAATTGGTATTTAAATTATTAACCTTAATTGATATTCTCTTCCCTCATAGTAAAACAAACAATAAAGTATGAAATATCCCACTCATTATATAGCCATAGACATTTAAAACTAAAGGAAAGTTTAGAGGTTACCTAGTTCAAGCTCCTTGTTTTACTGATGAGAAAGCTGAAACCCAGGGAGGCTCATAACAAGTCAAAAATCTCTTAACACCCTTTTATGTTGGTAGAAATGTAAATTGATCCAGCCACTACAGAAAGATGTGTGGAGGTTCTCAAACACAAAAAGTGGGTCCACCATATGACCCAGTGATTCAATTCCTAAGAATCTACCCAAAGGACACAAAAACTCTAATCAGAAAGGAAATATTAATGCCTATGTTTATTGCAGCACTATTTACAATAACCTAGGTATGGAAATAACCTAAATGCCCCAACACAGATGAATGGATCAAGAGGATGTGGAATATATGGAACAATCAAAAAAGAAAAACTCAGGCCACATGATGGTGCTGAAGGGATAATCCTCAGCAAAATAAGTCAAAAGGAAATAGATAAATATCATATGGGTTTCACTCATATTTGGAATATAGAGAAACTAAGCAAAGGATGAGGAAAAAAGACAAAACTTGCAAGCTGACCATATATCTGAGACATACGACAGAGAATATGGAGGAAGAGGAGTTAAAACAGGGGAGGGAAGAACACAAAGGACTTTGGTGATGGATCACACATGATGTGGTGGTGGGAGAACTATGGGGATACACTGAGTGGAAAACACCCCCAAAATTAGCCATGTTAGAAAATAAAAAAAAATTAAAAAGGTCAAAAACTAGCAAGTTTCCTGGGAAAAAAAAAAAAGTAAAGATCGAAAAAGGCCACAAATCAGTGAACAGAAGCAAACTTTAGATACCAAGAACAACCTCCAGTCAACAACCAACAATGAAATGTGGACCTCCGTGCTCTAACCACATGGAACTGAATTCTGTCAGCAACTTGAATGACCCTGGAAATGGATTCTCCCTCTGAGCCTCCAGGCAAAATCCCAGGTTGGCTGGCACTTTTATTTCAGCCCATAGCACCCAAACCAGAGAAACCTGCTGAGCCTACCAGACTTCTGACCTACATAACTATGAAATAATGTATCTGGATTGTTTTAAGCTACTGAGTTTGTGGTAACATGCTATGGTGACAATAGGCAACCAATACATATTCATTTACATGGTTTGATTAAAAAAATATATCTCTTAGGAAGTAATAAGCAAAAACTAAAAACTACCGCTAAACTCCTGGATTAGTGTCTCGCAGAAGCCATTCATATTGTATTCACTACTATAACATCAGTGAGTGTTCTGAAATTTTCTGCTTTGATATTACTAATTATTATCCAATGCTCATCTCTTCATCCTAATTCTCTCATATATAAACTAAACTATTATTTTTAGTTTGCAACTATTATTGCAAAGTTATTAGGTTTAAAACTTTCTAGATTACATAAGCCTAGATATATGTAAATAGAAAATCAATGTAAAATATATATGAAAAGTCATAAATTTCTACAATATTCAGTGAAATCATTATATTGAATATCAGTACATACCAGAAGCAATACAAAACTGGATATCTACAAATTCAAGTTTTCTGTGTATTCATTCAATTTTTATTTTGTGGTGTAGGTCAAGAAAAGATGCATGAAGGAAATTAACTTTCAACAATTATTTTAGTTTGAGGAATGTCTTTAGGTTAATCCTACTTAGCATAAGGACAGCATATGATCTTTGGGATCATATGTATAGATATAGAGTAGTAGCATGTGGGAGGAAACTTCACATAGAAGAGAGGGGAATAGTTATGTATTTATATGAAGAAAAAAATCCATTTTAATTAGAAAAGCCTCCAGCAACAAAACTTTTCTTTATTCTCCTTTTCCTTTATGTTGCCTCAAATATTCCTTAATCATTAAAAATGAGTAAGAAAAAAAAAGTGACTAAACTTCTTACAGAAGTTTACAGAAGTTACAGACTTGCGTGCTGTAACTACAAAATCAACTTAGAGTAGCACAATGTGAAAATTCAAGATCTGAAACTTCTAATTACAGCATTGTGCAATTTTGCATGTATTTTCTTTACTGTATGTTCATACCACATATTCAAAGCTGTTTACCAGCAGTGACTGTTCTCAGCACAATGCCATCCATTACTGTAGCACATTCTGCTCCTAGAAACTTAACCATCCTCAAGTTCAAAACTTGGTATTTTCTACATTACAGGACATGAGAGTGTGGCATACTCATTATTTATATGAACAGTTAATGAATGACCCCCTATTACATACATCTCCTTAATTGGCTTTCATATAAAGCCTTTAACAGAAGAAAGCAGATCTGTGGCTCACATAGAAAAATTGTTTCATTGCAAGCGGAGCACTGAACTAAAATTTCATCTTGATGCATCATTAGAGGAAAAGTCTGAGAAACTGAAAGAACTGCCTATGCTTTTTCCACTTCCGAAATGCTTGAACAAGCTCTAGATTAATGGCTTTTGTTGCTTTTAATGATGTCAAGGAAGGGACTTAAGGACCTTATTAATTCCCTTGATTTACTGCCAAAAATCACAGGCAATTTATGCTTACTGAGTTAATCTTTTCTGATTAAGAAAATTCATTATAAGGAGAAAATAAAAATTTCAGAGAAGTAGCGATGATTTATGAAATATTAGAATACATTTATGTCAACAGACTGTTTGCACATGGGTTTAACATTCCTCTGGAAGGATTTGTTACAAGATTATAAAATATCTTTGTGTATTAATATTTAAACTATTGCTTTATCTGTAAATTACATAGACTGCCTTTTTCAAGCTATTCTTGAATTTCCCAACCAACCCCACAGCACATGATTTGATATAAACCTGATTTGATTTATTTAACCTTAAACTAATCAGCTAACAAGATCTCTGTCCTTTCAGATCTTGGGGCCTGGAAAAACCCAGTTATTAATTCCTTACTACCCCTTCCCGAAATTCTCTGTTTTGCTGACATATTTTTAAGATTCCAAGAATGTTCTAAAGAAAGCAAAATCACCAGTAAAAATGATTGTGTCTTGAACTTACAAATTGTTATTTTTTCCCCCCTCTCCCTGAATTTAATTTCAACTAAAATAAATACCGTCCTTGAATGTGTATGCATAACTCTTCAGGCAGGCTGTGTTCTCTTATCATCAAATATAAATATTGAAAGCCTTAAACCCTAATTCAAATTACCTTTACCAGCATACCAAATACCCCAGGGTGGGTGTATTAAAAGCTCTAAAAAGATTCTGCTTTTACTTTTTAGCCAAATGGACATGTTTTATTCAGGATCCCTAAACAAAAATCCTTATTCAGCTCATCCACATTATCTTTGGGAGGTGTCTCTCCTCCCTCCACTCGCTCCTTCACTCTTTCAGGCCCTTCCCCCTGGCTCCCTGAATCTCCTCCGCTTTACTCTTACCTCAAGGCTCAGTGCAGTGAACTAACTACCTCTTCTACCCTTCCCAGACCAGAGGCAATGCCTGATCCTCCTTCAGTTCATCCTTTCTTTCCCAGGGAAAAACTGTTTGACCACCCCCGCCCTGCTATGATGCACTTGATGCCCCCTGTAGATACATTTCTGGCACCACAGCTCTCCACTGTAGTTGTTATTGCAGATGTCACTGTATATCCAACTGTACTTTTTTATTATTGTGTGTCTCCATCACTTGGAAGTGCTCATTTCAGGGATCATGTTATTTTTCTCCCTATGATCAAGCTCAATCACCTATGTGCTTGCCACAGAGCAGCTACACACACTCTGTCAACTGAGAAACAATAAAAGAATGATTGTACAAAACACATAAACACTGGCAGGCAGCTAGAGGACTGAATAAATGAGTAAGTACAGGACCAACTCTTTGTGACCTGAGCCAGTTATACTGGCCCAAATTCCTATATAATCTTTGTCTTCCAAAAGCTTTATAAAGCACAGTTACACATACAAACACACAACCACATTTGCATAAGCGTGTGAGTACACGCACATAAACACATACACAAACAGGTATCAGTGATTTTGGTGGTTAAGAATGTTGCACTCAACAGAGATACATCAGGTGTTTAAAAATTCCTGACAGTTAAAGAATGGCTGACTGTGCAAACACCCTAAAGAAGAGATTCAAGTTAGGCAGGGTTAGCTAGGTCCTAAGATGCTAGAGGAAGAAGGTGAAAACTGCAGTTCATGGAGCAGATAATAGATGATGTCTGCTGATATTTTCCTTCTGACAGTTTTTCAAGAGATGGTGGAAAAGATCAGTGAGCTTCAATTAAAATGAAAAAGCGACCATTTCCCTACAAGTTATAATATAGATTTTTTTTTTTTTTTGCTTTGCTACTATTCTACAATGTGGTATGATTTTAAAAAATAGAATCAGGTTTTTCAAAAAGAAAAATTATTTCACGCTGGAAACAGCCTTGAGCTTGGTCTTGTCAAAGGAAAAAGGGAATAATGCTGGCAAACTCCACTGAGGAATAAAAAGAGATCAGGTATAAAAAATAATAACCCATGCCTGATCGGAGTATGTGTTGGTTTCTCCTCCCTTCCTACCTATCTCCTTGTAAAACATCCAGGTTCACCCTGACAGCTTCTGCCTTATCCAGATATCTATGTGATGCAATTATTCTAACAGTCATTTGTTTTAACTTAAAGAAATTAAAAACCACTTTAGGGAGAGAGGGCTTTTCTTTCCTTCCTCAACAAAACAACCTACTATTTATATCTGAAATATATACAATAATATTTGTTTGATAATAAAACCCATCCTGTGTTTTGGGTTAAGTTATGCTTTCATGAGGAAAAAATATGTTTTCAAATATGAAAAAAATAAGCAATACTTTTCTGAGATTCTTTTACACACAAACACACACACACACACTCATCCCCTACCATCTCCCTCCTCTAAAAAACATACCCTTCAATTCTATACTTCCTCAGGAGAGGAGAATGCAGCTTCTCTCAAAACCTCTAAAGAATTTACTAGTATTAAAGCTCCAGTTATGTCTCGCCATTGCTTGGTCACAGGGTTTTTCATTTTGTCCAAGGCTGATTGAAGGTCTTGTAACATATCTCTGTAGCTATTTCCATAGTGAGCGCCCCAAGTATAGAGGAAATCATAGGCAGGTTTCCACATCATCTACAAAGAAAAAAGAAATCAGGCTGGAGTAGTATAGAAGCAAAACAGAGGCTTAAAAAAAATAAAAAAGATCGAAAAGCCTCCTAAGACTTCAAAGAAAACACAATACCAACTACATACGGTTTTATTTTAAGGTTATAGAAAACATATTTTAATAACTGTCAGTTCTGTGTTTGTAAACCTAGAGATTTTTTAAATAATAATGACAAGTATGACATTTTTCAGCCTAATCCATCATCTATACATTGCTCATTGCTAGATGTGAATATAAAATTCCTTGCACATATTTTTGATCACAAATGTTATTGAGATAAATTTTTCACTCACTGAGCAACTTTTAAGGTTAAAGTAATAACCTTAAGAAAATGCCTATTGTTACATGCATCTGTGTTAAACTTTATGATACTGCAAAAGGAGATATATTTAATACTTTAAGTCATTTAATTGAGCAAGTCTGCAAGCTAATAATAGTTTCATGATCGTCAAAAGGAAAGCAAAAATACTGTTCTCTAATTAAAAAAACTAATTTAATGATACATTTTGTGACCAAAAGAAAGATCAATATTCAACACTTGATTATGCTTTCCCTAAGCACCAACCCATACCAATGACATCATTGTTTCCATAGAAATAAATGTACGTCAAAGAGGAACCTCACATAGAAGCCTGTATGTAATGGTAACCAAGGCAACTAAGCTCAGAGAGCATAGAGACAAAGGCTGACCAAATAAGACAAATTGTAGCGCGCGCACACACACACACACACACAGCTTAAAATGAATTTTCTCTAGGAAAATAACAAAATGAACCATGCACTTATAACTGGAATTTTTGGAGTATAAACTTTATTACTTGCTACTTATTTGGACTCACTAAACTAATTCATTTGTGGTTTTATCACTTGCAAAATGTAGAAACACAGACCATGAGCTAAATATTATGCAGAACTGCTCTCTTAAAATAGAGCCTCCATTAACAGTAATATCACACAAAATAGGGCCTTGGGATATAATTTTTCACCCTCCTCTGATATCTCCACATACTCTACAATTGAAGTTAAAAGGATGAAGACCTAAATAAGGAGTTCTATTATGTTTCAATTCAATCTACAGAAAAGGCTAAGCAATAGGATCAGATGATAATTTGATGTTATTTGTCCAAGTTGGCATTCCTGGGGAGTCATAAACACCCATATCTTCACCTCTTTTGACAGAGCTCAGTTTTGGAAGGTAGAGAATGAAAGATGATTATCAAAATTATACCAAAATTATACCAGGCTGTCATAATATAGCAACAAAAAACATCTCAGATTTTTGTAAATATGCCTTACCCTTTCCAACTTGATTCATACAGAATTTTATTTTCAATCACTGACAAAATGTGAAGAGAGTGCTCTTTCATCTATTAGCAATATGACTATGCACAGTGAAACCAAGCCCTCCAAAGTGCAGGTTGCCACTAATAACAATGGAAGCCAAGTTGAAGCAGATTAATGGAGTCTTTTTACCAGAATCAGTTTTGCCTGTTGCTGTTCAGCTATAAAAAGGCTTAAACAAGGAAATCATTCTCTACTGGGAATATCCTAACCCTCTGACAAAGTGTTGAGACCTATATTCTGTTTCATTCACTTAAAATTTCTTGATGCTCATCTAGTTGGAACATTATTTTTCAATTTGTCACGCATTGTTTAAAATAATGCTGTTTAGGGCCTCCCTGGTGGGGTACCAGGGTTAAAGCCTCAGTGTTATCAAGCTATCGCCAGCCACTGCAGCATGACTTTTATCCCTGGCTAGGGAGCTGAACATATGGTGTAGCAGACCTCTTGCCTGCTCTTGCCTGCTGCTCCCCTCAGCAGTGTATTTCAGTGGATATGCTCCCCACTCTCTCTCTGGTTGATGAATCCTCTCACCCCCTGCACCTCTGACATACACCCCCAGTGCTTGCATGCATACATAAATGAATCCTAAAAAAATAAAATAAAATAAATTAATGGTGTTCACAGCTAGAAGCTTCTAAGACTTTGGTCCCTTAACAGTTGAGAGTTTCAGTACCAAGTTGATAGCATAGCATCACAGGAAACAAATGTGACTTTAGAATCACAGAGATAGGTAATTTTTGGACCATTCCTTACTGTACAGAATCAAAATACTGTCACAGTCAGAGGCATCCCAAATGGCCCCACTAATTTTCGGGGTTAGCAAAACTCCACATCGTGTATCTTGCTGGGGCACTGTGCATTGCTATGTATAGAAAAACCCTGAAGCATGCGTGATCCTGAAACAGCCCCTCGGGGCTGTCTGGAGCAGGAAATATGTGAAGGTGATGCAGGAATTGCAAACTACAGATTCCGGAGAACTGCACCTACCTACTCACTTATGCAGAGGGTCACTGAACACACTCACATTTGACAATTTGTACTGATAACGGAACACTGCAGCCATCTCTTGCAATGCCAAGAAATTTGGCTAGATTGTTCAGTCCTGGGCCCTAAATAACTCTTCTGAAAGTATAAAAAAAGACATCCCAGGAGTCCCCTGAGTTAGTCAGAGATGTAAGGAGGCATGTTCCCCTAAACTCATTGGAGAGCTCCTGGAGTGTAAAGCATAAGCTGGCTAGAAATGGATATAACAGCTTCAGGCTGAAAACACTAGGGAAATGATAAACTTCAGGATTTCTACTAAAATATGAGTGTATTTTGCATCCCATTTTTGTTCTTCTTTGCAGCAAACTAAACCTAAATATTCATTTAGTGCAAAGTCTGATTTGCTATATACGACATCATTGGCAGCTCTCAACAGATGACACAGGAACTATTGTAGCACACGTATAATGCTATTTGAAATATACTGTTGTTCACTATTTCATTTATTAATTCAAGATTGATTGAGAACCTACCACTCTAAGAAATTTTATTACAGAAAGAAGTAAAATGATGGCTAGAGCATGGTTTTTGTTTTTAGAAACTTATAGAATAGAAGGGAAGTAGATACTTGCACAAGCACTGCTATCTGTAAACAGAACTTGGCAATCAATACACTAAAAAAATGCAAAAATTATTTGAGTGTTTTAATTAAATATGAGATAACTATGACAGCTCCATTGACTAAGAAGCACTATTGTGTAATAGATGGATTTTAGTATCAGAAAACCAAAACGTGACTTCCTATCTGATTTCCATTCCCTATTGGATGGGTAAATTTGAGTATGTTAATTAAATTATTTGCTTGAAGTTTTTATCTATAAATATGGATAATAATTTATAATTCTTGTATCCAAAGTGCTTTATGAAGTATATAGCATATAATTTACATTTAATACTTTTTAATAGGGTAAGAAAGAAAGTGTACTTTTTGGGTGAGGGCAAGACAACAGTTAGCTTTAGCCCTACAGACTCTGATGTAAAGGAGGGGTGATAATTGATTAGAATGGGGAGATGTCCTCCCAGGATTTAGCACCAATTACTATAAAGTGATCATGAAAAAAATGAGTGTAGATGAAAATGTCACAGGAGAGAAGAGTGAAAATTTTAACCCTCAACTTGAGTCTACAATTTAGGGTTACAAGAAATATAAGCAATAAAAGAATGCAGAGGAACTGGAGTCTGAGTGATAGAAAATGAAGCGAAAGCTGAGGACTAACAGCATCCCAGAAAGAACACGCAGTGGTACGCTGGAGCTGGCTGGCACATTCACAGAGACACTTGCTCACAGAACCTCAACTTCATGGGAGTGACAGTACACTGGGGGTTTAAAATCATCCCTATTGGGAGTATTTACACCATGGAAACTGGCAAAAACTATAAATTAAGGCTTTTTCTTTTTTTGCTTTTTTTTTTTTAAGAAGGGTTTTTTTTTAAAGATTTATTTATTTATCTATACAAGCACTGGGTACAGTCAGAAGCGCGGGAGGGTGAGAGAATTCACCGAGCCACAGTGGGGAGCAGAGCAGGCAGAAGGACCAAAGTACACTGCTGAGGGGAGCAGCGGGCGGCAGGAGAGGTCTGCGCGCCATGTGGGACCCTCCTCTGGTGGCCAGGGAGCAGCTGGGGATCGAACCTGCGCTACAGAGGCCGCGGAGAGCTTCGTAACCCAGCGTTCAACCGCTGCGCCACCAGAGAGGCCCAATTAAGGCTTTTTCTCCCTTGAAGAAGTGGTCATAAAACATTCACCAGCATGCCACATATATGCTGTTTGTTATCTTCTCTGCTACCTCCAAAGTCATGGGTGTGGAAAGGAAAATAGAAAAGTCAGAATTTTGGCAGTGAAAGGGCCTTTAGTAACCTTGGAGAAGACAGTTTTAAGGGAGTGGTAGAAGGTAAAGTAAAGGTATGAGCAGATGCCAAGGAATTGAAAGTCACAGATCAAACAAGACACATTTGAAATTTGAAAGCTAAAAGACAATGTTAGAGGGAGGAGCAGCAGAAAGTAGAAGTATTTGTAAAAGAAATCCACAAAAACTAATTTTCTACAATTGTAAGGAAGTTTGGTTTGCATTCTAATTTAGATTGAGAATTTAGGGTTGTTAAGGATTAAAGTAGTAGCACACATAAAACACTCAAGAAAAAAGGCTAACCCAGAGGAATATTAAAATCGTTATGGAGTTTGGATATGTAATTAAGGGGGTAAGTATCAAGAAAATGTGAGATTAAAGCATATGTCATAGTTATGTACTTGATACACTGGTGAAGAGTATAAAATCTGGGGAACTATGCTTTCCTTTATTATGCTAAGCCTGTGAGGTATGTTAAATATAACTTTTTTCTATATTGAGATTGACCTTAACAAAATTTGACAGTAAGTAGAGTCTGACTGATTGCTATTCTTTGCGGTATAATTGTGACACTTGGCTTTGTCTTAAATACTTACATTTTTATTTCTTCAGCATTCTTATTATCTTATGTCATTTTAGTTTTCTTACTCCTCAAAAGTGAACATATGTTATCAAAGGCAAAGTCACAAGAGGTAACTTGCATACATTAATAGATTTTATGAAACCATGTTCAAAAATACATACACATAAAGGCCACGGATGATTCTAAATCTTTTAATAAAGAGAAAATATTCAAATGAATAAAATGAGCAAACAACTTTCTTTTCCAGATGACCTAAGTTAAGTCCTTTAAAAGCTGAAAATGAGTTGTGGACTGCCAACATCTCTTCCAGGTTTATGTTATTCAGAGGTTTAAAAATAGTTCTTCCGTTCTTGCTCAATATTTTGCTTTAAGAGAAGATATGCAGAAATTCTGCATTTGTGTTGACAAGTCAAAAGGAAAGCATGGTCCTGAGGGTTTGTTTTTGTTGAATGACTCTAAGCCACAAAACAAATCTCACTTATCTCATCTCTACCACAAATATTGGACACATAGGTATCATTCTTACTCCTCTAAATTTTTAATGTTAGATTTTTTTAATGTTAGCTTCATTTTTGATTAGGTATCATAGGCTCATCTTTGACTAGGAAGAATGAGGTTGATAAAAGCACAGCGTTGTTAGTTGCTTGTCTATGTGCTTTGATCTCCTTATCATAAAGGGCAGCAGCATCAGTAAACATTTAATCTATCAACGTTGAACATAACTTTTCCAAAGTTCCAGCATTTGTGTAGAAGGAATATGTCTTTGGTTTATATTCTAGGTATTAGAGGACAGAGATAAAGATAAATGAGCAGTGAAAAGGTCTTAAGTGGGATGCCAAAAGAAAAGAAGCAAGAATAGAGATAAAAAATAAAGTTATCCAAATTTAGAGTGCTATTCCCAGGAGCCAATAAGACTCATTAGATAATGTGCTAGATAATGAAATGCAACATGAATAAAAGCAATTCAGACTTGAGCAGAGAATTCTGTCTTTTTTTAGCTCATAAAATATGAATAGTACAAAGAATGCAATAGGTTTTAACTACCTTTGGATAATTACATTTTGCACATTAAAGGATTAATAATCCACCTACTTTCCTCATAAAACTATAAGAGCAATGTTTCATTTTAAGTACAATTAGCTGAAGAAGTATTAAAGCAAATTTGCCTCATAAATGATTACTACATGCATTCTATCTTCAGTACATCATTTACAATATTCAGGTGGGCCTTCCCTCACCTGCAATTGGCAAGTATATTAATATTGTTGAAAATAAGGTCACCATTATCTTCAGAATAGAAGGGAGGCTAACATATCAAGGGAACCTATTTCCTTAGTATTGAGATAGTACTTGGTTAAAACTTGACATAAGATTCTTTTGGAAACATCTCTTCAAGGACAGTCAGCTCTGTTCGCTCTAAGAATAACCACCTGGAAGATAGAGGACTCATTCCTTTCTAGTATATCTGCTCAAAACAGACTAATATCAGAGAAAAAATCCACTGGTCAATCATTTTCCCCAATTCCTTGTTAGAAGGAGTCCTCACTGATTGCTTATCGTCAACCACTCTGCCCCAATTAACAACTATGTATTAGAGACATCTAAACATAAAAGGTTAAAGAAATGGCTTTCTCCAATCCAATCTTTCAACGTAAATACTGAAAAAAGTCAGGGAAAATAGTGGTAAGATCTGTGGATTTAGATAACCACATAGTGGGTTTGAATCTAGACTCTTCACTTTCTAGCTCCATGATCTTGGGTAAGCGATAAAATTTCTTTGGGCTCATATTTTCTCCTGTAAAATGAAGGGGACAAGTGTACCCAATGCCATAAGAACATTGCCTCATACATAAAGTAACAGATATGAAGAACCCTGGCTGACACTAGGTACTTGATTAGTTCTAATTGGAGCTTGGGCCCGAGTTTACAGTTAAATAAGGAAACCATGGTTAAACATCTACTGAAAGAACCCAGGTCACCTAGCTACAAATCCAGGGCCACTTCACGAGTACTGCCACAAATTTATTTCAATATTAAGAAGTTTTAACAAAGCTGATTTAAGTCTATATTTAGCTAGAATTTTGTTTTCTGAAATTCCTTGTTGTCATCCCTAATAATAAAATTTGATATAGAAAAATCAAAAATCTAAATCAAATGTTAATGTCTTTAAATTGATTTTAAAATATCTTTATAATACTTAAATATAATATTTATTTCTATTTGTTTTCAGCGTGGTAATGAGACAAATAATACAGAATTAAACCAAGATCGTACGAATACAATGTTGCCCCATGAATTTTACCGTAATATCTTTTTTCCTTATTCCAGCATTTCAAAAAATTGGAGTATCATCATTTTTGGAATTAAAAATTGTAGCAGCAAGCATTAAGTATCATACAACTAGAAATATTTTTGTCACTGTGCTAAGTCTGTAGTACAAATAATGATGATTTGAGAGATTATTCTACGTACTTGGCTATTGGTAGATGAATTTCCATGGAGTAATTTTTCCCTTTTCTAAGAAATTATAAATATATTTCTCATCTAAGAGACTAGCAAGCTATAGAATTAAGGCTAGAACTAAGCCATGACAGCTACAGAGTCAGACAATGGCACAGCCCTGTAAGCAGAATCCTGGAGTTGCCACGAGAGCAAGAAAACTGTAAGGGTTTAAGGACATTCATTTTCCTTTTGCAACAATATTTTCCAAGGAAAATTGAATTTCATCACGACAGTAAGAAAAAGCTGATCAGTCAAGATTTCATCTCATTTTTTTCCATGCATTACCATTCTGCCAGTTTATCAGAAGAGAAGCCTTGAAATCATTGCTGACTTTTCCTTTACCTATATTCTTTCTAGTGTCACTCCAATCCATATTACTAAAAATTACTATACTTTATTCTTTTTCAAAATCACTCAATGTCATAATTGCCAAATTCACCTCTTCCTCTTAGGCAAAATAATAGATAATATGTTCTTAGCTACTACAGTGTGCAAAACATTGCCCCAAGTACTCTCTCATTTAATCCTATAAACATCTTATGAGTAAAATAGTATTATTTGGCTCATTTTACAAAAGAAATTCATTAACCCCTAGGAAAGTAAATTAACTTTCCCAAGGTGCTTCTAGGATTAACAGGTTAGTAGAACTGAAAAAGGAATCCAGACCTGTACCTCTTAACCTCTACACTCTGGCATCAATCAAGTCTCTTCTTTACCCAAAATACTTATCTTTGACTACATCACCCAATAATTATTAAGAGGAACCCTCTACTCCTGCCCAAATATTTTCCTCAATGGCCTCTAGAAGTCAGTGGTATCCAGACTAACATCCCTTCTAATCCTCTCCAATTATTCAAATGCTATCCTTCAGGACTAGTAGGTATATCCTGATGCTCCTGCCCATTTTGACCTTTCTTTGTTTAGTTAATTCTGAAAGGATTCAGCATCAGTAGAGTACAGTGGATAGGACTTTGTGGGAAAAAAACCTGAATTTTAATCCTTGTTCTGTTACTTAGTAACTATGTAATTCTGTAGAGCTTAAACAAAAGCATTCATTCTCAGTTGCATGTCTCTAAAAAGCAGTGATTATACACTATCTCTGTCTTCCTTATGAATAAATTGTTTAAAAAAGTAACTATTATTGACATTAAGTAAATATGTAATAAATTGCAAAACTATTATCATTCTCATTATTTTCACTTTTATAGCATCTAAACATAAATACCTTAAATGTAATAATTCAAATTTAAGCTTACCCCAAATTAAACTGGAATTGAGAAAGAAAAAATGTGATATTTTTCATTCTGTTTGTGTTTTCTATTGCTCCTAGTGCTCCAGTGTTGAGAACTGATAGTCCCAAAAACATGTTAAGTATGCAGATGAACTTAATATTGAGAGCAAGCATAAAGAAGTAAGAAGAATTACATACAGAATTTTCATTTACTTATTAACAAAATAAAACTGTTGGAGGACCACTATCTCATTTTTATCTAGCATTAAGGTTTTCTGAATACTACAGCTTCCAGTTAGAAAATAAGGAGGGACCAAGATTGTGGATAGAAGATAAAATAAATGAGATGGAAAGAGCATAATCTTTCTGTATAGTCAGGGGGCCAGTGAGAGAAAGTTACTAGGGAAATTATTGTCATATGTGGTAATAATCCCAAGAAGGTTAAGTGAAGAATATTCCATCTAGGTCTGGGAATATTTTAGCACTGAAATCCCCAGTATTTCCTCTTATAAAATCCAACTATTTTTAAAAATGGACTATTTTTCCAGTAAGTTTTAATGAGATATAATTAATATATTAGTTTCAGGTATATAGCAAATGGTATTTGTACATATTGTGAAATGATCACTGCAATAAGACTAATTAACATTCATTACCATACATGATTATAAATATTTTTTCTTGTGATGAGAACTAAGATCTACTAATTTAGCAACTTTCAAATATGCAGTACAATATCACTACGTCCAGTCATTATGCTGTATATTACAACCCCAGTTATTTTATAAAGAGAGGTTTGTACCTTTTGACCCCTTTAACCAATTTCTAATATTTTATTGATTTATATTTTTTAATTAAAGGTCTAAATATCTTCAGAAAAACTCCAAAGAATTTTCACAGGAAAACCTTTACAACAGTTAAACATCTTTAGCAGAAGTGTATTTTTTTTCTAGAAGAAATACTTTGAAAAACATGTTTTGCTTATAATCTTATTCCAAGTTTTATAATTTTGCTTTTATGTGGGAATTACAATGTCATTAGAAAAGTTGAGTAACATTTCTTAAAATTTAATTTAGGGAGGTGGCTAATTTAAAAAGTGATGTACTCAGAAGTCTCTAGAGAGAGGCTTTTTTCACCTTATAAAAGAAAATGAAATGGCCAAAAGTACTCAAGAAAAATCTGACAGATACTGTTAATACTTTCCATCCTTTAATTGGCTTGAGGCTTCATGAAAATGTTGAGACAAATTTTAGTAGCAGTATAACAAGGCTTAAGAAAAGGAGAAAGAAAAAGTGAAATCAGTGGCTTAACCACCCAGTCATAACCACAGCTTCATTCTCCCCGCCACTTAGACCCACATTAGGTGGGCAGAGTGTAGTGGAGAAGCACAAGGACACCAAAGTCAAAGGTCTGTGTCCAAATCTGGTTTCATGCCTTTTTCACTCCGTATGGTTAAACAAGTTACTAAGTTCCCTTAACATTATATAATATTAGCCATTTGTCCTACAAGTTTTTTGTTCGAAGGATTAAATAAGTTAAACTTTGTGACATTAGTGGAACAGTATCTGTCACAAAGTACATGCCAGATAACTTAGAAATATTAAAAACAGAACAAAAAGAAGGGAGATTGAAAGGAAGGGGAAAAGTGAGAAAAAGAGCAGAACTGTAGGTATTGGCATACATAAAGGGAAATTTTGGGAATGTATGCCCTCTAAGGAAGTAAGATAAAGGAAACAAAGCAGTTCAGGAACCACCAGACTTTGTCTCCCTGACCCAATTGCCGTTTTCCCCTTGCAACCTTACCCAGAACTACTGTCAGTGTATTCTGAAACCAACTAGTTGACTTGTAATCATATTTAAGAATCATCTCTTTTCTGGGAAAAAAAAATCATACAGCAATTTATTATTCACAGAGATGGACATGAGCATACATTTACCATTCAGTTTAAGGGACCTAACAGGTAGAGTCCCAGAGATTACTGGAATGACTTTATGCCAATATATGATGGATTACTTTCTAAGCATTTGAGAACATGGATCAGAGTGACAGCTGTTAGAATTAATAACAATAAATTAAACAAATAGCCCCTGGAAAGATACCTAGAGGTTTCCCCTTCTGCTTTTGAGTATTTATCAGCCTCAGGCATAGACTTAGTCATTTGTGATTTAGGCTGTGCAAAAGTAAATAATGGAAAAGCAGACTGTTTGTTGGCCTCCACCAAGATTGGGGGGCAGACAAATAGTGAGTAATCAGCTGCTTAATAAAGTTAAAGAATAAACTTTCTGATAAGTAACTCTGAACAAAACTTTTTTTAAAAAAGAAAGTCTTAGTAAGGAAAAAAAAAAAGCTTACCTTTAATTAAACAAATTGTTTGGAAGATTCACTGTTAAAGTACTTTTAGATTTATAGCAAAGTGAGAAGAGGACACAGATACTTTCCATGTGTTCCCTGCTCCAACATATTCCTACAACTATCTCACTGTTAATATCCACCACCGGAGTCTACATTTGTCTAAAGTGATAAATCTATATTGACACATCATAATTACCCAAAGTCCATAGGTTGCTTAGGGTTCACCTTCAGTGTTGGACACACTATGGATTTGAACAAAATATAATGACATGTATCTATCAATATAGTATCATACAGTATTTTCAATCACCTAAAACCTTCTGTACTCTGTCTATCCATCTCCCCCTACCCCCAATCCTTGGCAACCACTAACCTTTTTACTGTCTCCAAACTTTTATCTTTTCCAAAATGCCATATAGTTGGAATCATACAGTATGTGTCTATGAAATCTTTTAGATTGGTTGCTTTTGCTTAGTAACATGCATTTGTGGCTCTTCTATGTCTCTTCATATTTTGTTAGATCATTTCTTTCTATTAACAAATAATTTCCTACTATATGGATGTTCCACAGATTGTGTGTATATTCATCTACTAAAAATGATCATTTTTTTTTTATAGAGGCATGTTTTATTTATCTATTTATTTATTTGTTTGTTTTGTTTATACATGCACTGGGTACAGTCAGAAGCACGGGAGGGTGAGAGAACTCACCAGAGCCAGAGCGGGGAGCAGAGCAGGCAGAAGGACCGAAGTACACTGCTGAGGGGAGCAGCGGGTGGCAGGAGAGGTCTGCGCGCCATGTGGGACCCTCCTCCGGTGGCCGGGGAGCAGCCAGGGATCGAACCGGCGCTGCAGAGGCTGCGGGCAGCTTCGCAACCCAGCGCCCAACCGCTGCGCCACCGGGGAGGCCCTAAAAATGATCTTGACTGCTTTCAGCTTTTGGCAATTATGAATTTTCTATAAACATTTATGTGCAAGCTTTTGTATAGACATAAACTTTTAACTCCTTGGAGTAAATACCAAGGAGTACAATTAATGGGTTATATGTTAGGAGTATATTTAGTTTGAAAGAAACTGTCCAACACCTTCGAAAGTGGCTGTACCATTTTGCATTCCCACCAGCAACGAATGAAATTTCCTATTGCTCCACATCCTCCACAGCAATTTAGTGTTATCAGTATTGTGGATTTTATGGATCAGCCATTCTAATATCAGAGATTTAAAAAAAAATTAACTGAAATATCAAAATAACATATCCATCATAGTGTTCTTTTTTTCTTTCTTAGAGGTTTCTCATCTTTTAGCTCATTCAGTAAAAATTAATTACAGATTGTAATGCACTTCTTTGTATATGGAGATACATGTAATCTCTGAGGGGAAAATATGTCCTGGATGCTCCTGGCTACAGAATATTGTTTAGAGTCATCCTTGCTGGAGAGCAAGGCTCCAAGGCCCTAGGAGTCAGTTCACTAAGACTTCCACGCAGGTGCTGGTATTAAACCAACTTGATTTGACTTTTGAGTCTTTATGAAAAAATTGTTGTGTCCTGGCCTCCCTGGTGGTGCAAGGGGTTAAGCACTGCACTATGAAGCAATCCGCAGCCTCTGCAGCATGAGTTAAATCCCCTGCCGGTCAAGGAGAAACCACGTGGCGCAGCAGACCTCTCCTGTCTCACCCACTGCTCCCTTCAGCAGTGTATTTCAGTCAGTCTCCTGTCTGTTCCCCACTCCACTCTGTCTCTGGTGAATCCTCTCACCTCCCAAACCTCTGGCCTGTACCCCAGCTCTTGTATGCATAAATAAATAAATCTTTATTTTTTCCTTTTAACTTAATTTTATTTTTTTATTTCTTTATTTTTATTTTTATATTCTCCATACAATTGGACCCCCCTTATTTTGACCCCAATCCTACCTTTCCCCACCCACCCCATAGCTGGAAGGGATCATGCTCAGTGAAATAAGCCAGAAAGAAAAAGAAAAATACCAGATGGTCTCACTCATAGCAGGAATCTAGAAAACCTAAATAAAGGACCAGGAAAAAGAATAACTATAAGAAAGAAAAAATCAAAATCAACAACTATAAACAAATCTTTAAAAAAAAATTGTTATGTCCTGTCCACCCAGCTGGCACAGGTGCTTTGAAGTGAGAATACTTACTCAAGAAATTAATACCCGGCTCTATGCCCAAAAAAGGAAATGGAGAACATAGCTTCTGCCTCCTACCAAATAATCACTTAATCAGAAAAATGGTATTCCCTTACCTAAAATATTTTGAAAATGTTTACACTTATGAGAGAAAGACACAGATATTTTAGGGTGAGCTTAACACTGGAGTATTTTTGCTTTTTAAGTCAACAAACTTTTACTCTCATTTCTTTATGGTAGAGAAAATATTTAGGTTATGCCTAACAGTACACATTTGTCTCAATATTAATAAAACCCATATTTGTATAGCAAATATTTACTTTGTTCTAAGTGTTATTCTGTGTTTGACTTCTACAGCTCTTATTGTAAGCAAAACTGTAAAGGAGATAATGAAACTCTGAGATATTGCTATCTCTCATTACCAGTCACCCCCACCTTACCCACCTTCTTACCCAAGTCACCAAATATGACTTATCACATATGAGTAAGTCTATGCCTGAGGTTGATTAGTACTTATTGTTATATCCTCTCCTCTTATCCTGACTTGGTCCCATTTCCTCCCTCCAAAGTTGATTTGTTTTCTGCCTCAAGTAATTATAGCCCTGTCTATTAACTGAATCACTATCCGATTTGGTCAACTCAGTTGATCAAAGGCCATATTAATATCAATACAATAGGAGAAGCATCAATATATTTTAGAAGTTCTCAGTGCCTTTAAAGAGTGATGTGTATATATTCTACATAATCTTTTGAGGTTATGGGGTAGTGACTTCAGTTAGTGGACCCGCAAGGACACTGCTTTAACGAATTCATATATGTTGTACAGGCTTGATGACATTTGATTTACTTGTTCTGCAATTTTTCATTGCTGAATTTGACAAACAGAAATCTTACCTCCGCAGCAACAACTCCAGATTTTCCTTGGTGAGGAACTTCATATGCTTCCATTTGTTGCTTTGTGAGTCGTGCTAACTTTTCAGCTAATTCCCTCCAGCTTTTTCCAATCTTGACAGCTGAAGTCAAAATAGCAGCCTCTTGGATAAGATATGCTACTAACCCTTGGCAATCCATCTTCAATAAAGCCTGCAGCAACAATTACATGTCATATTTAAAATCAACCTATTTGGGCATTTTCCTGTAAATTAAACTCTTCATTACATATTCTAGAAACAGGCATTCCTTTTTTTCCTCTATACATATATTTAAATTTTCTAAAATGCAAAAAAAAAGTTGATTTATTTTTAGAGAAACTCAACTAGTATAGTAAAACAACCAGGCCAGAATTAGGGGAAATTTAATACTAACTCAGTGATTAATTATAGGGTCTTGGGTAGACCACTTAACTAATATTTTTCTTAATGTCATTAATTTAAAAATGAGAACATTTAACTAGACACTTTCAGAGATACTCTGAGACTCTAGCAGTCTATAATTTATCAAGCCAGAGATGATCATTCATGACAAAAAAATAAATCCTATTCTTACAAGAGGACTGGCTACAGGAACTCTATAGAAAGTTAGTGTGCCAGTGCTAGTAAACACTATTCTAATCATTATCAAAATGTGATTTAAATCTTTCCAGAGTCATGCCTATTGCATAACATTGAGATATTGACAACTTTGAACAGATCTATTGTTTTTGACTTAAAAAAAAATAATTCTCTCCCTTCACCACCACTGTAATGTGCTAAATATAAATCACAAGGTATAAATCATAAAACACTTAGTTTTCAACAATGCAACTTGAAAAACTATCAAACTTTCTTCCTTAATTATAAATCTGAACCTCTGCCAATGAAGCATGTTGCAAACAAATCAGTTTCTCTTTTGACTTGAATATATTTTTAAAATATGGAGTTAGATTTATCTGTATCACTTTTTGTTTAAATAAACAAAAATAAAAGTTTTTTAGCCCTTCAGCATTTAATGTTACCTAAAATCTTCATCGTTATGAAGCAAGTGAAAATTAATGTCCAATTAAGACAACTATTAAAGTTCATATTGTTCATTCTCATGGATTCATTAAAAGGACACCATGATTTTTATACAAAGACATGCTGATCCATACATTTATGGTGAGGAGTTATGACGCTGGGGAGAAGAGTGCAGAGGCAACAGGCCCATGAAATTGTGTTTAAGTAGACTGTTGAATAAATTTGCTGCACTTAGCCTAGTTTCTTGTTTTAGGGAAATGAAATCTGAATGTGGAGTTACAAAAGCTCCACAAAGTACAGGACTCTAGATAAATCATAAAGAACATTTATTTAGTGATTGATTAAATGAATACAGTGGAAATATCATCCCAATTAGTCCCCTAGAATCATTATGAAAGATGAGCCACATGGTAAAATGCTTTAGACAGAATCAAGTATCCAGTGTATAAAGGCAGACAATCTCAATGGTCAGAGATGACTAAAAGGACAATCTTTATCAGCTTCTTTCTGGTTACCCCAAGTATTGTCAGTCCAAGAAAATACATATTTATATGTAAGTAAAGTTTCAAGAGATGGCCTCTACAATTCTACACCATGTACTCCAACCATATAACTAGGCCTAAGCCCCCTCTCCACAGAAATCCTGAAGCTTCCACTGATGAATAGAATGAATTTTTAGGAACTTCTCTCTTAAATATCTCTACACCAGCACTGTCTAGTAGTCACTAAAGATACTCAATTATTATACACCAATGTATTGTAGGTATGATCTGGTTTAAACTTTCATACCATCTGGACAATATTATTTTTTTTCAATAAAAGGAAAACAATTCTCAATTCAAATATTCATGGATTCATAGTGAGCATGAACAATGAGAGGTAATTAGCTATTGCAAAATTCATATACTGTTTTAACTAGGTAGATTAGTTAAATGACTCTAAATGGCCCTCATATTATAGTGTTTCATCCACATAATAACTGGATATTGGGGTTTTTAAAATTTAACCCCTCTCCATTTCATTGTGGAATCATAAAAGTAATTGAAGGAGAGGAGATGTTTTATATATAAAGATGTTTTATATATATATAACATATATTTCGCTAATATATAAATCTTTATAAAGTCACACAATAAATGTCATTCCAAATGTTTTTCTTCATCTTTTTTTTTCTTTAACACTTTGCTTCTATATATGACCTGTCTATGTAATCCCATTTAGCTTACAGGGCACCAGTCTTGCATAGTCAGAATGATATTTTACTACACTCACCAACATACATATTCACACAAGCATTTTACACACACACACTTAACTTTGAACACTTCGTTTCAGGAAGCTATATTAATTTTAAGTGTGGATTTTGGGGAACCAAATCCCATTTCTAATACTATACAACTATAGAACCTTGGAAAAGTCACCTGACTTCTGATGACATAGTTTCCTCTATTTGTAAAGTGAAGATACTGGCAGTACCTGTTACATATAATTGTTATGGTGACTCAACGAAAAATGTTTATGGAGTACTGAGCATAGTGCCAAAAGTATAGAGTACTCTAGAGGACTGTTAGTGACCATGCTATTGTTTACACATTCCTAATTTAGCCATTTTTAGATATATGCTCTTGATTTTTTTTAAACCTTTATGAAATACTGAATTCTCACAGAATTCTCAAAACAATTCTTTATCCTCTCTATGTAACTCTCCACTGAGCCATACAATGTGGGAATGCTACGTTTAAAAAATGATCCTGGGAATTCCATTAAAATATGAGGATAAAAAATAGAATTAGCAATACCATTTTGGGAGGTTGTGATAAATTGCAAACAGAAAATATATACTAAATTGAAAAAGTAAAGAACATTGATGACAATTTTTTAAAATACTAAAAAGTGGGATTAGAGCAAGAGCCAAGTGATTTTCCTTCAGTTTGCTTTTATTATTTTAATGTCACTGGGGCTTCTTTGATATTCTAAGAGCTATCTAAAAATTTGAGAGTGGAAGAGATCTCTTAACTGCTGTGTACTAGAACAAACAGAATATTCAAACTTCCTTTAAAAGATGGTTTCAGGGGCATAATTTCTAGGAAAATCACAACTGAATCCTAAGTCTAAAAAAACCAATAATATGATCTTGTAGGAAAAGCTCTGTATTTTCAATAAGGTAGCTTCTTTTCTTAGCTTGCTGAGATTTTTTTTAACTTTTCATATGTTTTGTTATAAATACTGTCAGGTTAATAAAGTTCACTATGCCAAATACATTACATGATCAAGCAATACTCACCACAACAAGTTCATAAAGAAATTTTTTGGTGTTTTTATCTTCATGGCAATCTTCCTTTAACTTCTTTATAACATAAGAAACTTTTTCTGATTCTTTATCTGCCTGTATTTGATCAAAATCTTCCAGGGTCAGATGTGAATAGCCCAGGACATCAGCTAAAACTTTCCAATCATAAACTTTTTCTGACACCGATGTCAATACAACTGAGTAGATGTAAGTCAGTTTTTTAAAGGGCAGGGCAATTTGTCCAAGAAGATTGCTGGTTGTGAAAACACTACATGCTGTAGGCATTACTTGTTCCTTTGCAATCACCTTGACATTTTTGCAATGCACAAGTCCAATCTTACCTCTCAGGATGCCCACATACCATTCTTTTACTTTGGACTGCCCAATGGCTTTTACCTTATGTTCTCCAAGAATACCTAATGTGTCCCCTTTGAAATATTCAAGTAAATAGTCGATCTTGCTGTGTCTTAACACTGTTTTTAGGGCTACCCCATAGTTAGTAAAGTTTAATTTTTTTTCTTGAAATGTGGGATATTTAACATGCACTGCTGGTAATATAGAGGCAGACTTGATTTCCGTTTCCTTTTGTGAATCACCTGGTGGATTTGAGAGCCTTTTTAGGTTTGGGGCTAGATCAGGTGTAGTGATAAAGAACTGTGTAACTGGTCTACCATTGGAAGAGTCCACCTGAACACGAAAAACAAACAAATGCATTTTTCTAGAGTCAACTAAAGAAAATACAAATTGCTGATGAACTACTTGACCTGCTTGCAAGTGCGTTTGTTTAATTTCTTTCCTTTGTCCTTCTTTCTTTACTTCAAAATCAGGATCACATGGAAAAACAGAAATACTTAAATCTTGAGGCTTGTCAAGTAAGAACGAATGCTTCCCCCATAGTTGAAACACAACTGGAGATGTGTTTTTCCTACCTTTTTTAATATCAGAGATTGTAAGCTTTTGTGGCATATAACTGTGTCCACAAATTGTGAAAATAGTAGTGAAACTGGGATGGATATATCTGGGTCCATAGATCCCAACTGAGATGGTTTTGTGGATATAATCCCAAATGGTTGCAACTGGTGACTGAGTTACTTTAGCTTGTGCAGCAACCACTAGGTACATCACCTGATTCAAGTCTATTAGCTTGACTTGGATGGTATCTTTATAAACATAGCAGTTGTTTAACACTTTGAAAGGGCCTTCTTTATTCAAGCTGTGTAAACATACTATTTCTGTCATGACTTGACTGAAAGGGTCCTTTTTCACTTCAGCCCCAATTTTCATCTCCAGCAAAATGGCTTCCATTGTATTAAGATTGCCTAACATGATTTCTAACAGAGGGCTTACAGTGCATGAAAGATCATGGTTAAGCATTTGTGGAGGATTGAGAAAAGCTCTTAGAGATACCTCTTGAAATTCTCCCACAGCGACATGACCTTGGGGCACATGAACAGTGATATCTGATTGAGGTAATTGTACGGACCCTCCTTGGTGGTTTAATTTGCAAATTATTGTGGTTTCCGCAACTTGTGTTTGGGCCCATCCAGGACTTTGACTAATTGTATTCAAATCAAGGCAGGAACGTGCCAGCTGGCGTTGACTTAACCAAGCCATTTTATAAGCCTCTCTATCATTTTGAAGCCATTCTAAGTCTTGATCTAGTATCTGGTCAGAATCATGTGTATTCTGAAGGGCATGTGCTTTGCCATCTAAGATGTCCAAAAGTTCTGAAACACTTTTAGATTTTCCAGATTTCCTTGAGGAAGTCTGTCTGAGCAACTGGCTTACATCAAGTTCATCCCCAGAGGAATCAAAAGAATTTCCAGCTTCCATTTCTCTAAAAAAAAGGAAAGGATCTTCTTTCAAGATGGAAATGTTCTCTCTCTTCTGGTTATTTCTTAGCTGAGTTATGTCATCCAAAAATGGGTTAGAAGCTGTCAGTTCATTCCAGAATGGATTTGTAGCTTTAGATGCATTATTGCCAAGAAGTGTGAAAGCATCTGGATAATTGAGAAGCAAACCTGAGTTTGCACATTGTTGTTATTTAAACACAAACAAAGCAAAACAAAGATGAAATGACATTCTAAGATACAACCAAAATTAATTTTTCATTATAACTTAAAAATTTAAGACTTCCATTTTGCCTTTTGATCTCCAGTCAAATAACTTCTACAAAATTCAAGATAAATTTGGTAAAATTTTTATATTTTGAGGAATAGGAAATTGTTCTACTAGTTTACTTTGACCATAAATAAAATTATTTTATCTTAAGGCATCAAGATTTGTAAACAAATAAATGTTTGACAATTTAGACAATAATCATTTTACACATTTCCTTGAAAATGACTCAGACTAAATATACTTATGTCATAATTGTTTTACATTTTATTTTCACAAAAGCATACTATGAACAGAAACAATCGATGAATTTATATTTTTCTAAACAGTGACTATTTTGTCTCATTACAGCTAGATTGCTTAACATTATTTTACATTATTCTGTTCTGATTCATCACAGGAATCAATAATATTCAGTATGTGAAAAGTATCAAATATATATGTTAAGAGCTAAACTATGTATTTTTTAAAAAATACACCAAATTAGGCAAGCATGCATTTTGGGGATAACTTTATACTGATAATAACTTCAGGAAATTTCAATTTTTACATGAAAAAAGATGATCATTAGATTTAGTATAATTACAAGTTATAAATTAATGTACCAGAAATATTGCAATTTCTTGGGGATTTCTGCACTTCCATGTCCACCAAATTTCCTTCAGATCTACTTCTTGGTTTTCCTCTTGACCAGAAATGGGCCCTTTCACTGGTTAACATTTTTTTACCTATAAAGTAAATATATGTATCTTTATAAATATCTACCATGTAAGTATACATATGGTGATTGACAGAGAAACCAAACTCAAAATAGTCACACACATTTAAATAGCAAACAGCACATAGAAATACTCTACAAGGATCCTTTACTTCTGGTAAGATGCTGGACTAAATTTCTTGAAATATATATTAGCACCCCATTTAAAAAATGTCCAAATCCTGGATTAACACCACAAGTATATACATTACTGATTCTATAAAAATGAAGTACGAAAATGCTAAGGATAACAAAAAGAAACAAAAAGATGAAACTCCAATAAATAGACATTACTTGTTTGGTGATCGGAATAGTAAAAACCACCAAATATAATTCTCCCCCAAACCTTTCAACACATTCAATGCTGTTCTAAGAAAAATCATGTTATGTCTAAGTATTTTATTGTACAAAAAATACCCTACTGAATGGGAGCAAATATTTGCACACCATACATCTCACAATGGGCGAATATCCAAGATCTACAAAGAACTCATAAAACTCAACAACAAGAAAACAAATAACCCAATCAGAAAATTAGCAGAAGAACTAAATAGATATGTCTCTAAAGAGAGATACATACTCCTATGTTCATTGCAGCGCTATTTACAATAGCCAAGTTATAAAAACAACCTAAATGTCCACTGACAGAATAGTGAATATAGAAGATGTATATATACACAATGGAATACTACTCAGCTATAAAAAAAAAATGATCTCTTGCCATTGGATAACATGGATAGAACTGTAGGAGATTATACTAAGTGAAATACTTCAGGAGTAAGTATTCACTTATATACTATACATGTGGAATATAGAGGGGGAAAAAGGAACTTACAAAACTAGGTCAAAATAAACACTAGCACTATGACTAGAGAATTGACAATACTTGAGGAACAGGGACGGTGGAGGTGGGGGCAAATGAAGTAGAGGGACCAGTGGTCTAGGGTAAAGTACCAATGGGTACTTTGGTAGTGGATGTGGTGTGGTGACATACATCTGAGAAGGTATAAATCTATCCTTCTTGATCATACACAATGTTATAAACCAATGTTGCCTCAATTAAAAAAAAAAAAACAAGAAAACTAAATACAAAAATGAATCTCAGCAATGGGACATAACTAACCTGGAAGGTCAAATAGCTGGTAATGACTGATCCAGAAATAATTACTCATGCACATTACAGCTACCCCATCTAGCCTATAATTCAGTACGTCAGATGCTCTTCTGAGATTCAAGGTTCCCAACAGGACATTCTGGGACTATCCCACCCTCTAGCTCAAACTGCCAGTCATGCAGCTTAGTTCTCCTTTGTGTGTTAACCACACTCCCACTCACCTTTGACTTTTCTTTTTCTTTTTATCATACTCTTTATTCAAGTTCTTAACATTTTTTATTCTTGAGAAGTTTATTTTTTTAAAGTAATCAAAGGCCTTATGGTATAAAAAAAAAGAGCAAATTAAAAAAGGAAAGGAGAAAGAAGAGGGGAGAAATGGAACCAGAAAAGAAAAAGAAAGGAGTGGGAAAACATTTTCTAAATACAATGAATAACAAATGCAAAACTTATCTCATAAGGTAGCATACGTTAAAAAATCAGTTGCAAAATAGCCATTTCTTCCTCTGATAGGTGAAACTATATGAAAGATTGGGTGAAAACCCAAATTATGCAACATGCAATTTGTACTGAAACCTCAAGTTTCCTGGCAGATCTTCAAAATTCTGTGGTTGACTTTACCAAATACAATGTCCAAAACTAAAACTCCTTAGTACAACATAGATAGGTAGCCAAAACATTGAGATAGGGAAACTACTTTATATCCTTCAACAAAATTAAGCAAATCAAATTTAAATGATAAAATTTAAAAATTTAAATTTTATAAACTCTTTATAAACAATTTATAAACTTTCATTTCCTATGGTGAAATGATTTATTCAAAGGTTCCTTTGAGGCAAGTAATCCCTGCTTAAAACAAAAAAGTTTTAACCTAGTGTAACAGAGGTAGAGTTCCTAATCACACAAGGAATAGTGCCTGATACAGCTGTAATACAATAATAGAGGATCATAACATCTCAGAAACAAAGCACAAAGTGGTCATTAGCTAGAAGTCTTTGTGGAGTAGGCCTCGTCTTCACCATCCCAGCACATCTTCATTCTATTGTAAACCGTGATTCTAAACCTTAGTGGTATCAGACACAGTTTGCTGGATCCATTTTAGTGTTTCTGATCCAGAAGTTCTGGAACTCAAATTTCTACCAAAGTGACCAAGTGATGTGGTTCTGGGCTGAGGGAGGGGTGGGGGGGAGGGGCGTAGGGGGCTGTTTACATTTTGAGAATCACACTGAAAGTCACCATGCTAAATTCTTTGCTGGGGCAAATAGATTTCTCCCTGTTCTCTGGGCTGGCTTTCACTATCCCCTAATAAATCCTTCTCTCAATCATTTGTGTGCACCCACTTTCATACACACACACACATCTCATATAACTTCATCTTAAATCTTCATTTTTTTTTCTATAAATACAAAGAAATGCCTTTGACTGAAAGGAACATAATGCTGCCCTGTGCAGGGCAGTGCCTGTTTACACAGGTCTGAGAAGCACCAGCTTTTTGATACACACACCAGAATTGTGTATTCTTCCAATTAAATTTCATCCTCAAGGGCATTTGTTGTCCAAAATGAGAATTTAAAAAAACATGCTCTAAAAAAGTGTGAGTCAGTCTTAGAATGAATAATTGGGCAAAGAGCAGCCTACTACCCACTTAACCGGGGATATGTCAATATGCCTTTCACAATGCACTTATTCTGAGTCTGCATAGTTCATTATTTTTTTCCTTAAAGAAATGATGAACACAGTTTTACACTGTACTTATGCTATTAGTTAAACTACATTTTAAATAATTGGGAAATTTACCAACTATATGACTTAGCAAAAGATTCCAAGGAGATATTTTTAGGGGTTGAGTGTGGCACTTAAAATAGAGTAACCAGGAAAACAATACCATTTAAAAGAATTATTCTTTTACAATTTGTAACTGAACTGTTCTTGGTAGTCATTAAATACCGAAAGTCTCACTGTTTTCAGTCACCCAACAACTTCAAAGTATTTTACCACTAATATTTGAATACCTCAGATCTCCTTTATGTGTATCTATGATTGTACTAAACTCTTGACTTACATGATATTAAAAATGTGCCCAGGGATATCATAACTCTTATAAGTGACAGCAAATGCTAAAATGTCAGGAGAGCAATTGTCAGATTGGCAGACTTCATCACCTGCCAAAGAAGAAACCTACCCAAAGGCATCTGGTACCATAATTAGGTGATGTTGCTCACTTGGCATGAATTTACTGGATGTTACCAAAGTGTATGTGCCCATACAGGACATTATTCCCAGAGCACTTTCTGATGGGCTAGTGGTACTCTCAAATGTATATACCCCACAATCCTTTTATTTAATAGTTTGAGTGTTGGCTCTTATCATTATGGCCAAACATCAAAATGATCATAGTAAAGCTTGTTTAAATGCCTTAACAGGGAAAATATCAACAACAGTCATTAAAAAAAAAATTACAAGATTCTCCAGGGAGGGTAGCAGAAACCCTATATTGCATTAAGCAATATGAATAATACTTAATAATATCTGTGATGCCTGCAGTCTTGGTAACAAAATATTCCATCAATACATCATCCTTTTAATATCACCATGTCAATATGTCTAACACTTCCTTTATGTCTCATTACCCTTCCATCACTGGCAGAACTGAAGTTCAGGAAAATTATAATAATTGTACATGGTGACAACCTCTTAGTAAGCACAAGTCAGGAAGAGAGAAACAATAGATAGGAAATTGTTTTTATGTTCAACATGACATAAATACAACTTTGGGAGGAAGATTAAAATAAATAACTTCACAAACATCATGCTGTAAGTTCCAATATACTACTAGAAATGGCCCCACAATGAAAGTTCAGAAATCCCAGTCTCGAAAGAGTATAAAGAACTCTTACATATGCACAAAAGGAGTATTTTTTTAAAGACTTACTTATTTATGCATACAAGAACTGGGGTACAGGCCAGAGTGTGGGGGGTGAGAGGATTCACCAGAGACAGAATGGGGTCCAGAACAGATGGACTGACTAAAATACACTGCTGAAGGGAGCGGCAGGCGAGTCAGGAGAGGTCTGCTGTGCTATGTGGGTATCTTCCTAGCCAGAGATCGAATTCGTGATGCAGTGGCTGCGGCCAGCTTCATAGGTTGTGTCTTAACTCCTTGCGCCACCAGGGAGGCCCAAAAGGAATATTTCAGGTAAAATAATAATAAAAATAACCAAACGTGCTATTATTTATTAACACTCCCAGTAAATACGTGGATATTTTCATTTATAATTTCATTTATAATTACAATTCTAGAAAGGTGTTTTTTCATTATTTTTATTCTAAACTTTTAAGACATTAGAAACTTAAGGAGTTATTTTATCCAAGATTATGTAAGTGCTAAGCACTTACTCTTAGGTCATTAGAGAAATTGAGATTGGAGACTATGGCTATATTACATACTGGAGAGTACCCTCAATCTTGAGTCCAGGAGATCTTCACCACTGTTACAGCAGAGCCCACATCATGAATGAGGAACAGGGCCCCCCTCTCCAAAGGGCCTTGTGTTTGGTATAATGCTTTGCTTTGCCATCTTAAAAAACTTTCTGCGTTTTGCGTAAGGGATCCCATATTTTCATTTTGCATTGGCAAGGCATATTAAGTAGCTTATCCTTACTCTTGGGGTTGGCAACCCTTAGCACAGATCCAGAGAAATGACTGGAAGTACAAGTGATCACAAAGAAAAGAGAAAAGCATCATGATATATAAACAATACTCATTTTACAGATGATAAAACTGAGCTTTAGAGAAATTAAATGCATTGCCCAAAGTAATAGTTTCATTACTAACAAGTTTAAGAATCAATCTCTCATTACCTGATTTTGAACTTTATAAGGAGGTATGAGAATAATTTACCTATTTCCATGAAGTCTATAAGAATGAAAAATGAGATCTCTGAAAATTCTGGTGCTATATAATGCAAAAGTAATGATAGCTTAGCTTTGAGGATCTTGAAGGAAAAATGATAAAATCCTTTAAGTCAATGAGAGTGAAATAAAGAGATCCTCAACCCCATGCTCTGCCAGTATCATGCCTCCTACCAAACAAGGTCTTCTTGGATGTGACATTTAGCTAAGTGAAGAGATCAAGTTTACTGGCAAGGTTGGTCCTACTTATCCTGACTGAAAGGTCCATGCAGGAGGCCAGAATGCAAAAGCCAACCAGGAAGCCCACCTGGGGGGCAGGAATGCGGATACCTGCCTGGAGGACTCAGACAATGAGCCTCCCTCCTCCCCCTACGAGTCTCTTCTCAGACAAAGAACCTCTACCTGCCCCAGGAACCTTTTCACGCCCTACAAACTTTTCCCGCCATAGGAACCCAACTTCCCACCTGACCTCTCCTTACCCTATAAAACCCTGCTTCCCCCTAACAACGTGCGCAGCTTCACTGACCCCCACTTTGGGTCGGTGAGGTCCACCCGGGGCACAATAAACTTTCCCTTCCTTTGAGAAATGTAGCCTGGCTCTCCTTTTCTTTACCATGCTGAACCTTTCACTGACTTTACCTCATTCTTGTAGCATCTTGTCTTTCACCTCACAGAGCACAACTAAATAGTCAAATAATAAAGGACTTGAGTAAGTGATCTTTTGAAAGTTCAGAAGATACTCATGGAGATATAAGTGTTAAGAAAATACTATCAGACTTCAGATACATAACCACTGTAAATCAGCAATCTTGTCATGTTGACCTAAACATAGATATAACTGATGATCAAAAGAATATTTATTTTTTAAAATCTGAATTCCCTTCAGTATGTTCATTTTAAAGATGGAATTATTTTGTGTGTGCATGTGTGTATGTGTGCACATGGGCACATACACAACTTCTTTGGTTTAAAAAGAATTTGAAAATGCTTACAAATAATGAAATAAAACAGTGCATTTATACAAATGTATGTTATTCTTCAGCAAAAAGTTTGAAAAGCAAGACAGTATATACAAAGATTAGGGTGACACTTGCAGGGATTTGGTAGGAAGATCAAAATAATTTCACAAACATCATGCTGTAAGTTCCAGTATACTACTAGTAATGGGCTCACAAATTTGGCTTTCCACTTTCTCAAAGTTACCACAATAAGGAAAACATTTTTATTTATAAGCTTCACAGTGACCACATGTTATGAATAGACTGCTCAGCAGAGGCACCAGCATCACCAGGACCAGGAGTGATTAGTTGTTTGCAACTGCTGGGAACAATGTCTTCCTTCTGCCCCGCTCATGTTCAGAATGAGTCTCCTTCATGGAACTCTTCCTTAACATGTGCTGATGACACCTCAGCCAAGGTCAATTCTGTTAAATCAGATGGAGATTAGTGGGTGCAATTGTTTCCCTCTCCTAAGACACAAGAGGCTTAGTTTACAAAAGTACAGATGATTTAGTAAAACCCATTCCATTTAATTTTTCTCAGCTGGGTTTTACATTCCACTTTTCAAGTCACAAGGACTTAGAGGGTCCAGCCCTTGATGGGGATCAAGAATAGTATTTTCTCTTGAGGATCCAGACAACCAGCTAAGCTGAAGCTCAGAGTCACACACTTTTATGAAAATTGACACCAGTAACTAAAATAAAGGCCTGAATAGAGGACCATTCTACTCTGCGTATGGCAGTTATGACTTGGGCACAAATTTTCCTCACAGTTGAATTATTGTTCCCACACAGAGCATACCTTCTAAGCCACAAGGTAAGACTTTAGTGCTTTAATTGTGGAAAACATTTCATGAATTTGTTATCAAGTGGCCCCTGTTGCCATATAATATTCCCAGTGGTTGTCTCTCAAGTTTAACTTTAAGCAATTTATGTTCCCAGTGAATGCTGAGAGAGAAATTAGCTGGTAACCCAACAAGTTTTAACTGCTGCATGAATTTTTGGATATAACTAGCTGTGTAATGGTTGACCCTAAGCCATTCTTTTCCCTTGTGCCCTTCAATGGAAGGAAATTTTCTGACTTGTATTTTTCAAAAAAAGTACAAATGAGGCCTCCCTGGTGGCACAGCGGGTTAAGCACCACACTGTGAAGTTGTCCACAGCTCCTGCAGCATGGGTTCGATTCCCAACTGGCCAGAGAGATACCCACATGGCACAGCAGACCTCTCCTGCCTCACACGTTGCTCCCCTCAGCAGTGTCTGGTCCGTCTGCCAGTTCTGGTCCCCGCTCTATCTCTGGTGAATTCTCTCACCCTCCCATGCCAATGGCCTGTACCCCAGTTCTTGTATAAATAAATCTTAAAAAAAAAAAAAAGTATGAATGTCAGCTAGTGATTCAGAAGAGGTAGAACCAAAATCAGTTTTACAGTGTTGCTAAGGAAGCTGAACATCAGGTCCCTCATTGAACAGCCCTTTCTAAGCCTTAGGTCTGTATTTGTTTCCTTATAAGTTTCAAACCATGCAAAACTCCACTTTAGAGAATACTTGACATCGTAAAATCTCACTGGCTGTCCCCTACCAGCAGTTCTTTTTTTCCCCCTTATTTGTAAATGCATTTTGGTAAAATATAAGGAAGTTAGGTTTTGGAGGTAACAATCTCTTGTTTTGGACCTCTGCATATAAACTGGGGATTCTAAACATTTCTGTGATTCTGTTTACCTACTATTTAAAAAAACAATAGTAATAGCAAACATTATTATATTATAGTGAGCCCACATTCTTTATAGAGCTGCTTAACAATCAAATGAAACACTGTATAAAAAGTAGCGCACCAGATGATTCCCTTCCTCTCCCTCTGATCCCTCTTCCCTATTATTCCTGTGCATATAGAAATCTTTTATTTATTTATTTTTTTTGAACTGGGCCCACTTCAGTAGCTACTCCTCTTACTCTGATGGCTTTAGATTCTGTTCTCATCTGTTAAGAAAAAAACAAAATGGGGCCTCCCTGGTGGCGCAGCGGTTGAGCGCTGGGTTGCGAAGCTGCCTGCAGTCTCTGCAGCACCGGTTCAATCCCCGGCTACTCCCTGGCCACTGGAGGAGGGTCCTGCATGGTGCGCAGACCTCTCCTGCCACCCACTGCTCCCCTCAGCAATGTACTTCGTTCCTTCTGCCTGTTCTGTTCCCCACTCTGGCTCTGGTGAATTCTCTCACCCTCCCGCACTTCTGACTGTACCCAGTGCTTGTATAAATAAATAAATACATAAATCTAAAAAAAAAAACCAAAATAATTGCTGCCAGTTGTGTCTTGGAACCCCCTGACTCTTACTCATCATTCCTCATAGAAAATTTTACCAGTGATTTGCATTACTCTTGTCAGAAAGAATTCTGGGCTCATGACAACAGAGGCTCTGGGGTGCAATAGAAAGAATGTAGGCCTTGAAATTAGACAGATATGAATTCACTGATTTGAGCATCACTTTTCTCATTGGTAGAGTATAAAATTATCTACTTTAAATAGCTGTTGTAACATATGTAATTCCCACCTTAATTAAGCTGTGTTTTAAAAGTTCTGTGAATATTAGATTAAATGCCACAGATCCCCAATTAGCCCCAGTTGCTACTTAAAATGATAATACACTTGTCTGTTTTATTTTTTCACATATGAGCCAATCTATTGGTTTTATTAAGAAAAATTATTGGCTACCGACAAAAATACTTAGGGGGGAAAAGCACTCTAGAAGTTTGACTGTCACTTTCATTTAATTGATGAGTCAAGCTGATAATGCTCTTTTCACATCTCTCAAGGGGATAACTGAAAAATGAGTATTATTTTCTGAGTTTTATCAATCCTTCCACAACAAAATCTATTGGTTTTCTTTCTACAACCAATATTTGCCCCACTGTTACAAGAAAACTAATTATAAAATACTCAAAATTCTTTGCCTCAAGAAAAAAATCCCTCTGACAAACATTTTGTGTGCGCCTACAGTCTTGTTCTTGAACTTAGAACATTGGGGTAATTATTTACATATTAGCTGACAAGTCTACCTACGTGGCAGAGTAAATAGGAATGTTCAGTTCCTTTAATGAGAACAGAGTGTTCATGCACCAACAATTCCTGTGAGATGGAGCACATGGATGTAGTGAGGTTCGGTAGAACTGATAAAATTAAAGAGAGGAACACTCACCATGCCGTATCATTGAATGTTAAAGCAGGAGGTTCCCGTGTAATTTTTAATGTTTCAGGGAGTTGTAGAGTTTTTGTCAATTTTGTAAGCCGAGAATCATGTACAAAATAGGAATTGTTTATCAAAGTACACACTTGAAAAGTATTAATGTGTACATATGTGAATATATATAATCAAATTGATAGGCAGAGAGAGACTGGTATGTTTATACATACAGATAGAACTCAGCTGGACAAGAAATATTTTTATTATTAGTAATGCTTCACTATTACCTGAATACTGGAAACTAGAACATCATTTCCTTTCTGAGAGACATCTAAATCTTCAAAATTTCACTAATTTAAGATAGCATCAAGTACTGATGGGTTATATAAAAAGTCTGAAGAAAGAAGCTAAAAGAGACCAAAATGTTCTGGTGGAAGAAATGAAAACACCTAAGGTTGGGAGCTGGGACTGCAGGTGATTGTAGCCTGAAAAAGATGGAGAATCAGATGTGAAATGAGCTGCTCTCAGTGAATTATTCCTACCACCTAGTTCTCCTATACCATTTTCAGGACTATCCATAGTACTTACAAATGCCAAAAAAAATTATAGTCAACGATAAGAGATGTTGTGTCTAACCTAAATGCATGAAAAACAGGAAAACACAGCAGCCCACAAGTACATCTATCTATGGTCACGGTAGGGCAACAAATATCCATCTGGGTTAGTTCAGGACTATGCTGTTTTGAAACTGAAACCTCTTAGTCCAGGAAAAACCAGGACAGTTGGTTACTGTAATTACACATATTGGGGTATAAGTACACAATTCTACGTGGAGGATGTAAAATTGTCAATGTAAATTCATTGTATCTGTACAAATTTTTTAAAATACTTTAAACCATTCATGAGGAAGAAAACAAATACATATACATATGTATACATGCACACATCTATAACTGAGCTGGACAGAAATGACTGAATTTTAATGTTTAAATTATTTTCTATTATCTCATTTTCAGGGATAAATTCTAATAGAAGCTACAAATAAAAAAAAAGGGGAAGGAATTCAGAAAGGAATGAACAGACCATCATCGCCGTTTTTATTTCATAATTCAACCTGAAAAACCAAACCCTTTCACTCACTTAGCAGTCAGAGGAACTGCAAATTGATCCAAGAAGGAGCTCTTCCTGGCTTAACCCCCTTCAATTAAAGCACGTGGAAATCTCAGGATTAGGAATTGTATTTCCCTCTATGGAGACCCTCACTACCCTGTGGGAGTAGGTCCAGGAACTGGTGGGGCCCTTAAGTTCACCTGGGGAAAGTGGAAGGAAGCTCAGAGTTGTGCCCATAGCACCACCTGGTGCCAGGTCAGGGGGTCCCCCTGAAGAGCTTTCTGCAACTTTGTGCTGGTCTCATTTCCGGTCCACTGCACATTTGCCCTAGCCAGTTTGGTGTAAAATGGTGGTTCTGCATCATTCATTTGTATCAAAAGCATCTCCAAATTAAAAACAAAATGAAACAAAAAACACAGATGCCCAGAACTTATCCCAAGAGTATGGAGTGGAGCTGAGTTGTTATGACTTTTATTTAAAAAACTCCCAAGAAATTCTGAAGCATAACAAAAATTAAATCATAATATATCACTAAATCATAATATGATGAGAATATATTAATTTTGTTTTGTTTTGCTTTAGACAATTTTCTAAACATAAAACACAAATCAGCTCAAGATGCCTTCCCTAAAAGGCAAACTTTGCAGTTGTAAAAACATTTACTGGGACATTGTGTTAGACATGGGATTTTTAAGGTGATAAAAAAAATGTCGGGATCTCTCTCTCCTCTGTGAATAGCAAGGCCTGTCCTGGGATAGCAGAGAAATCACAGCTAAAACCAGTTTTGCTCTAGGTGGTAAGGACAAATATTGTGTTCCTTTGCATGCTCTGTGGGAGTTTTTGTATTCTTGTGTATTCTTTATTAGAAAATTGTAACATCTACATGGAGAGCACGCTAGATATTAAAATAGTAAAAAAAAAAAAAAAAAAAAAAGCCTGATTTTAATCTAAGTCCCGTTTCTGACTGCAGCTTGGGAAAAAAAAAAAAAAGTTTTCTCATGCTCCAAGTAGCATTTTCTAGCTCACCACATAAATAAATTTATATATACAGGTATATTCTAAAGAACATCTTCCTGGTTAATGTTTTCCTAGTGAAAGTCTCATAGTTTTCATAAGCAAAAAGTTGATCAATGTTTTTTGATCAATGTTTCCTTAGGAAACAAAAGAAATTTCTTCAAATTCAATGCAACATTTTTAGCTAAATAATATGAGCAAACCTAAAGCTTCTTTTCAAATCCAACAAATAGAGCAATAGAATCTTAAGTAACCCTTTTAAATCAAGATAGTATAAAGAAATGTGAATTTTGAAGCTACTGACACTAATAATTTTTTTTTAATTTGTTTTAGCTTTTTATGAACATTACCTGCAATATATAGTATGTGTGTTGCAGTAAATTTTGGTAACATTTTTTGGAACGGATTTGAAAGTTTTAGGTGATCCAAAATGAATTATCATTTTTCTCATTTAAAAAATTAGAAACAGGGCCTCCCCTGGTGGCGCAGCAGTTGAGCGCTGGGCTGCGAGGCTGCCCGCAGCCTCTGCAGCACAGGTTCATTCCCCGGCCGCCAGCGAGGGTCCCACCAAAAAAAAAAAAAAAAGTTCACCAAAAAAAAAAAAATTAGAAATATACAAACAGAAATTAAAGAACAGTTTACTAACATTAGGCAGTCTTTTATCTGTATTCATGATTCTTTTTATCTATTAAGTTTTTAACCATTGCTTGAGTATACCTGACCCTTATAATTATTTCACACCTGCCTGATTTATGTTTCTCATAGATATGATTTCTAATCATGATTTTGAAATTGTGAATTGTTCTTATGAATCAGATAAATCAGTTTTTCTTTTTTTTTCTTTTTGCTTTATAAGGTTCAGGGTTTTGATGTTAAGACCACATAAGTATATAAAAGTTCTTTTTTCTTGATGGATTTTCTAGTTATTTTTCTCTAATGTTTCTCTTTACCCCGTAAATGCCTTGTGACCTGAATTCTATTTTATGTGATATTACTATTGCCGTGCCAACATTCTTTTCATAATTATATTTTATTTTAAGACATTTTTATATGATTTAGCATCTCTAAAATCAAAATACAGGGCCTCCCCGGTGGCGCAGTGGTTGAGCACTGGGTTGCTAAGCTGCCTGCAGCCTCTGCAGCGCGGGTTTGATCTCCGGCTGCTCCCCGGCCACCAGAAGAGGGTCCCACATGGCGCGCAGACCTCTCCTGCTGCCCACTGCTCCCCTCAGCAGTATACTTGGGTCCTTCTGCCTGCTCTGCTCCCCGCTCTGGCTCTGGTGAATTATCTCACCCTCCCGCGCTTCTGACTATACCCAGTGCTTGTATAAATAAATAAATAAATCTTTAAAAATAAATAAATAAAATAAAATCAAAATACATATGCAAAACAAGTGAACAAACAAAACAGAACAAAAGTTACAGTTACTGCACCCTGATAACTTTTACCTGTTAGCTTCTCTAACCTGCTCATCAATGCTGTGAGCTAGAGAATATTGTTTCCATTTTGCAGTTAGGAAAACTGAGATACATAGAGATTAATCAACTATACTGCTAGGTAGCAAACAAGACAGGGCCCAAACCCGAGCCTTGCTCTGATTGCCACACTCTTAATGATTACTCTAAATGCAGAGTAATCTGTAGGTCACATCCCTTAAGATCCCAATGTGGAAGTTCTTCTGAGGGAATAACTAACTACAAGAGACACCAGCACGTGGCACACCTCTTGCTACATCCTTAGTGGGGTTCCAGTTCAGTAAAGCTTAGCCCTTTCTTCCTTAGCTTGTGTTTCTTTCTTACTCTTTCACGCTGCCTTTCCAAATCTCATCATAATTGAAATGCATCTTGAATCCTTATAGGCTCAAGGAGATTTGGTAACTAGATTATTTTTTTATTTTTCCTATATAAATACAAGGAGGCATTACCAACATTCTAAATGGCTCTGAAAATTATCAACATAAAAAAGATGCAAAAATATATATTTATCCACTGTACTAAGTAATTCAAACTAAAATAAATTATTATCTTGGGGCCTCACTGGTGGCCTAGGGGTTAAGTCTCAGCACTCAGCACTATCACCTGAGTTTGATCCCCCTCCAGGGAGCTAACCCACATATGGTGCAGCAGACCTCTCCTGTCTCGCCCAATGCTTCCCTTAGTAGTGTAGTTCAGTCAATCTGCCTGTTCTGCTCTCTACTCTGTCTCTGGTGAATCCTCTCATCCCCTGCACCTCTGGTCTATCCCTTAATTCTATGCAAAATTTTTTTTTAAATTATCTTAACCAACAATACTGTCAGGGTATGAATTTTATGAATGCAGTCAGGAAGGACCACCACAAAAAATACGATTACACTGAAAAGTGAGTACAATAATAAAATAAACAGGGATCAAGATACTGAAAATGGAAGATCAATTTGTTAAACAAATACACTGGGAAAATTAATAAAATGCTATGTGGAAATTTTGAGAGGATTCACATGAAGAAAACAAAATGGTCTCAGTATTAGTTTGAGGAATTCGCAGCATTCTATTTGAAAGAAAAGAAGAACTTTTAAATATTCCTCAGGGTATCAAAATAACTTTTCAAAACTATGCATAATGATATTTAACACCATACAATTTTAATGGCAAGTTAAATTAGGATAAATAATCTGTAATGTACAGACTGAGTAAATAATGAAACATCCCTTTATTGGAATATTATGCAATCATTCAAGATAATCTTCATGAAAGTATGTTCAGCACTAAGTATGTTTATAAGAGAATGGAAAGATAAAAAAAACTTAAACATGCTTCAAAATAGAATGCATAGTACAATTATTATCATATTTTGTAAAATCAGATTAAGAGAAACCATGTATTTGAAAATACTTCCAGTGTTTAAATGATAAGGTTTGATTTATTTTTATTTTCCTTTCTTAACTTCCCCAATTTTTTTTATTTTTATATTCCCCATACAATTGCAACCCCCTGATTTTGACCCCAATTCCTCCTTTCCCCACCCCCCCTCAAAGTGTGTCTCTGGTTCATAGTTGTTTGTTGATTGTGATTTTTTTTCTTTCTTATAGTTATTCTTTTTCCTGGTCCCTTATTTAGGTTTTCTAGATTCCTGTTATGAGTGAGACCATCTGGTATTTTTCTTTTTCTTTCTGGCTTATTTTGCTGAGCATGATCCCTTCCAGCTCCGTCCATGTTGCTGCAAATTGCATGTGTTTATCTTTTTTGAATGCTGAGTAATATTCCATGGTATATATGTACCACATGTTCTTGATCCAGTCATCTATTTTTAGGCATTTGGGTTGTTTCCAAAGCTTAGCTATTGTAAACTGTGCTGCTATAAACATAGGGGTGCAGGTGCTCTTTGGAATTAATGTTTCTGTGTCCTTTGGGTAAATACCTAGGAGTGGAATTGCTGGATCATATTTACACTTTCCAAATTTTAAAAAGCATTTATTACTTTATACAGAAAAATGGAATGAAGAGGGAACCACAATGGGAACAATGAAAAATTCTTCAAGTTGAGATAAACTTTAATATAAATGAATATGTCATGACAACCACTGATTTCAATAATCCTCTTTCCTTACAGAACCAACAATCTACCCAAGCTACTATATTTTCATTGCCCTCCCCTCAAAATCTTTTCTTCTTCAAATCATGGTCTAAATTGTAAGAACAGTCAGTACAATTACCTTCTCACATGTCATTTAACAATATATTAAAGATTCTACAGGTTTCTTCTACTAACTAGTTGGAACCATACTGTGCTAAAATCCAGCAATTCACCTACTTATCAGAACCCTAGGAGAAGCTTGTTGCTAATAGAAAGCACACAAAATAACAACAGGTGCACTCTTACTGTCTTCCTCTTCTTTCTTTTGAATTTCCAACACCATTCTCTATTTTCATTTTTAACCAATGGTCTTGCTTCATATTTTATTGAGGAAAAAAAATACAATCAGAGATAACATCCACTTGTTTCAACCAACACATCTTTTAAACTGCTTATGTTTGGACCCATATACTTGGATGTCTCTCTTGTTACTGTGAATGAGATATCGGCTTCTTCCACATGTATACATGTCTCATTCCTGCTCTTTTATTCAAAGAAAATGCACCAAAAACTCTCCTCAGTCTTTTCTGCATTACAAGTGTATTCTTCTCTTTTGCATCTTTCACAAAAGTAAAAAAAAAAAATCCTATACTGTATACTGTTAATATTTTTAAAAAAAGAAATTCAACCAAACCTGTCTTAATCTTACTATCCCCTCTATCTCCTTCCCCATTTTTCTCTTCCCTGCACTGCAAAAACAGATACACAAAAATAGCTTTTCTCCATATCCATGAATGTTTTCTTCCTCTCTCTCTAGCCTTTCAATTATTGTCATCTTTCCCTCACTGCATGAGAAATGCTGTTATCAAGGCCACTATGACCTCCCATTGCCAAATGCAATTGTAAATTTTCATTCCTCATCTTACTTGACCTATCAAGGTCATGCTATATGTCATGTTTATCACACTCCTTGAAACATATCATATCTCTCAGGTCATATCATTCATCTGTTTAAAACTTTGCAATGACTTTTCTACTCAACTAAAATTTAAAATCATAGGACCTATGTGGCCCTATTCTATAACATCTGGCTCTAATACCTATCTAAGATCATCTTCTAATACTCTTTTTTCTTTTTTTAAGGTTTATTTATTTATTTATACAAGAACCGGGGTACAGGCCAGATGCACGGGAGGGTGAGAGGATTCACCAAAGACAAAGTGGGCAGCAGAACAGGCAGACTGACGAAATACACTGTTGAGGGGAGCAGTGGGTGCGACCGGAGAGGTCTGCAGTGCCATGTGGGACCCTCGCCAGCTGGCCGGGATCCAACCGGCACTGCAGAGGCTGCAGACAGCTTCACATAATGGCGCTCAACTGCCTGCGCCATCAGGGTAGGCCCTAATAGTCTTTTTCCTCTCACGACTCCAGCCTTATTGGCTGTTCCTGGAATACACCAGGCACACTCCTGCCTCAGGATTTCTACAATAGCCATTTTCTCTGCCTAAAGCACTCTTTTCCCAGATATCTATGATTACTTCCTTACCATCTTTAGATGTTTACTGAAATATCACCTCATTAATGAGGCCTTCCTGATCTCTCAATTTAAATTTAATAACAACGTTAACATACTTATTGCATTTCTATACCTTATTTTTCTTCATACCACTTTAAAAAACATCTAACATGCAATATATACAATGGATTTATTTTGTTACATCCTATTTTCCTCACACTAGAATACAAATACCATTGTCTATTTTGTTCACTCTTGCATCTCCAGAACCTAGAACAATTTCTGGTACATAGTAGGTGCTCAATAAATAACTATGGGGTGAATGCTGAATGAATTTCTCTTTAAAAATTTAAAAAGAAACAAGTTGGAGCAATATTCCAAAAGTTTGCACAATAAATCTGTGTAAGGTGTGAACTTTTTTTTTAAAGGCTTATTTATTCATGCATACAAGAACTGGTGTACAGGCCAGATATGCAGGATGGTGAGAGGATTCACCAGAGACAGAGCAGGGAGCAGAACAGGCAGATGGACTGAAAACACTGCTGAGGGGAGCAGAGGGCAAGACAGGAAAGGTCTGCCCCACCATGTGGGTATCTCGCTGGCCGGCCAGGATTGAACCCAAACTGCAGAAGCTGCGGACAGATTCACAGCACTATGCTCAACCACCTGCGCCACCAGGGGAGACCCAAGTTTGTGAACTTCTATGTAGTTTGGGAATCTATTGCAAATCTAGCTTATAAGTTACATGAACAACTTCTTTTAAAAAAATGTCAGATAGGGCTTCCCCGGTGGCTCAGCAGTTGAGCACTGGGTTGCGAAGCTGCCCGCAGCCTCTGCAGCACCGGTTCGATCCCTGGCCACCAGGCAAGTGTTCTACATGGTGCGCAGACCTCTCCCTGCTGCCCACTGCTCCCCTCAGCAGTGTACTTCGTCACTCTGCCTGTTCTACTCTTCGCTCTGGCTCTGGTGAATTCTCTCACCCTCCTGCGCCTCTGACTATACCCAGTGCTTGTATAAATAAATAAATAAATAAATAAATAAATAAATAAATAAATAAATAAATAAATCTTTAAAAAGAAAAAAAAAAATGCCAGACAGAGTGAAAGCTCTGGGAAGACTAACAAAGAAGTAATATATTTAAATCCCACCACTCATTAGTTCTAGACCAGAGAGAGAAAGATAAAGACATTTGGAAAAGTTATGAGACTCCTATTTCAATCCTCCTAACTTCTAATCTTTATTATAATTTATGCTATGCTAGAGAATTGAGTAGTCCAACAATCGCAATCATTTTCAGTCTCTTAAGTTATCTTCAGATTCATACAGTTGACAGCTACTAAATTTCTAGATTCTCTTTAGTCTTTACAACCATCCTAAAACCTCATTCTGTGAAAATTTGAATAGCTCACTCTTGACATGGCTTGGTTACAAATTACAGGCATTTATTATTAAAGTTCATAAAGACAGTCACATGTGATATTCTAAATAAGACTCAACTGACCTTAGTGAATAAACTCTTAGCTTCACTGTGTTAGCTTTTTATACTCCAAAATGACTTAACATAAAAGAAGAACATCTAAGATTTGGCATAACTATAAGAAAATGGCACTCTAAAGAAAGAAAAACGTATTCAGTGTGACATTTTATAGCCACAGTGCCAGACTTAAGGTGGTTAAAAAAAAAATCAGGACCACTTTATATGTTAGTTCAAATATAAGTATACCATATCATTTTTGCCTGCTGAATCATATCAAATTAATTAATGTTGAACATTTTTTCTCTTAACCCCCTTTATGCAAAACATTTTAAGCCTTACTATTTCAATCATATAGTATTTAAAGTAACAATGAAGTAATAAATTGTTATTGGATCTTGACATTGAATTACATTGCTTAATACAAAGTTTGCAGAATTAACAAATACATGTAAATCAAGCCATAACTCATAAACATTCCACGTTGACCATTTTGTTTAATGAGGAGTTGACAGAACTTTTCTCCATCCCTGTATCCAGCATGAAAATTCTAAAGCATGGAAATTCTGGGACAAATCATGGCTTCAAAATGTAGTAACAACAAAACCTAGCTGTTAGTTTTCATCACACAAAGAGAAATACAGATTTCATCATAAGTTCCTTCCTAATAATAACCCACGTTTTCATTTTGAGAACCTGCCTGTGAACTGTTAAAGACAGAATGATTCATGGACATATTCTGTAACTTTCGCTGTTACAAAATTCAATTTGACACAGACAAGAAAAAATGAGTATCATTCCCAGTAAGGTTTGCTTTCTGAGTTGTGAAAATACAGTCTTTCTTTGTATAATGCAACTGGTACTAAGTACACACAGCTTATGGAAAAAAAAAAAGGAGAGTATTAAAAACTTGGAAAACAAAGCTCTAACACTGCATGGATGACTTTCTCACCTTTCCATTACACCAGCTACACTACTCTGAACATTCCCTCAGTGGACTTTTTCTCCACGCCTGCAAATTACTAGCTGTAATACAGCACCTACAGTGTCACTTAGGGTCCAGCAAGGAAAACAGAAACCATATGAAGTATTTGAAGCAGAGAGGAATAGTTACAAAAGTGTTTGGAAGTCTGAAAAGGCGTAACAGAAGCAGCTGCTATCCCTAGGGCCTAGGAAACAAAAGGGAGGAAGAGGTGGTGGAAGCGTGGAGCCTGCTTGCTAATGAATTTCTGGGATGCCTCAGGAGATCCTGGAAACACCAGCAGGGACCTCCCTCCCACCCTCCCTTGTCAGTATTTAAATTATAGATAAGGTGCCATGAAGTACATGCTTGGACAGCTGGGATGAAGCTTGCTGCACACCAGTCTGGAGACACAACGGACTGTGTAATGAGTGCTGGAAGCATGAAGAGGTGCCATTCAATAGGAGCTGAGGCAACCAAGGGACTCTGCTTAAGGTGCTGATACAGTCACTTGGCAAGAGCTGGACAGCTGAGGTGGCAGTGTTGGAACTGAGGTAAAGGAGGGTTGTAGGTACTAGATGGACAGTGTATGCAGGAGTCCATCACTTGTTTCTGCTGTGGATGGAGGTCCAAAAGTTGAAAACAGGAAGTGAGTCACTTTCCCCCCTCCTTCATTTCTCAGTGTCTTGCCAGAATTTCTTATTGGCAAGACTTGACTAGAATCGTGCTGGGAATGAAGCCTGGAAAGGTAATCTGTGAAGTATCAGAAATATAATACATAAAAAGGCACAGAAGGAAGAAATGAAGGCAGAGGGCAAACAGGCAAATGGTTGGCCTAACTCCTAACCTCTATGCCAATTTATTTAACTATACCTAAATTTACTAGTAAGAAATTGGTATCTCGTTTTGTCATCTTACTAAAGTAATAAATGAGCACATAAAATGAATGAATGAAAAAGCTACAACTAGAAAGCAAGAACATTATCTACAATAGTTAATATATAAGACAGTGACTTTAAGTCTGCTATTAAGAAATTATGATTTTTCAACTTTTATAAAGGTACACTTGGACTTATGAAAGTTACAAAATATCTTTTCGTACTGTCATGAAGTCATGTTAATGTTCCACTTAAATCTTTATAATTTTTTTTTTTTTGGTGGGACCCTCTCTGGGGGCCGGGGAACGAACCAGCGCTGCAGAGGCTGCGGGCAGCCTCGCAGCCCAGCACTCAACCGCTGCGCCACCAGGGGAGGCCCCAAATCTTTATAATTTTGCTCAAATCCAATAAATGATGATGATGAATAATTTATGCAAGAGGCATACAATTAAGGAAAATTGACTAGCCAGTGGTACATTAAAGATACCTCTAATTCAATCCTTTACTATCCTCTCTTTGAGATTTCCCTTGAATCTGCGCTGGTCTTAGTGATTTTCTGAACTAATAGGACACAGGGAAACCAATACACAGGCATTTCCAAGTCTAGATCACAAAACGCCTTGCAGCCTCTGCTCGGGTCTCTAAAAAATAGTTGTTCTGGGTAAAACAAGTTGTTCTGGTAAAACCAGTTGCCATGTAAGAAGTCCATCATCCCTGCAGCCACCATGATGGGGAGACTTCCTATAGGTGCTCAGGTTCACCTATAGGAAGTCAGAAACTAGTCATCCTCTGCAGAGTGCCAGACATAAATATGAAGTCATCTTCTGCCCTTTAGATCAGCCCATCTGCAAGCTGAGACCCACAACCTATTTTTGATGAATAGAACCACCAGGCAATCTCTACCTAAAACAGTTATTAAATTGTGCAATATGACAAAATAGTGGTTGGTTTTGAGCCACAAAATTTTGAGATAGTTTATTACATAGAGACAATAGAACATGGTCTTTCTAATAGGCCAAAAAATGCACGTTAAAGCAAACTAGCCATATGAAATGTAACCAGGTTATGAGGCTAAAGTAATTAAATCACAAATCACAGTTCTCATGAAGCATCAAGGATGAAGTATTCGCATATCTTACTAATGGAATTGAAAATTATTACTGTATTTGAGGGAACCTCTTTGACAATGTGAACTTGACACAAATTGATCTTATGGTCCCTTGCTGTGATGTTATTCAAGGCACTGGGAGGGATCATAGCAATTTATATTTGTAATTTTGTATTCTATTTCTCACAGAGCCCCCTGCCTCAATTGGTATAAATTTCAGGCCCCATAAAATAGAATCTGTTCCTGGGGGATATACATTAATAACATGAAACTCTTTAAGCCCTTCTCGATAATTTGTATTTTCTCCATGAAAATTCAAATAGAAGAGGAACAGCTATGTTTATAAAACTGCTAGAGCATTACATATAGTAGAAATATAAACTGAAAATAATCCAAATGTTCTGGAAGAGATGAATAATTAAATAAATTGCAATCTTTCAATTTAGGGCATGATGTAATCATTTAAAATAATTATGAAGTCAAAAGTCATGAGATTTTTTATGGTATGTTTAGGTGACAAACCTCATCTTCAAAGTTTATATAAACTACAAGTATAAAGATTATGCATTAAAAATAAAAATTAGAAGGAAATTTGGAGAAGTGAAAACAGTTATGCTGAGTTGATGATCCTAAGATGCAGGCTTTGTCTTTATTTTTTTAATGTACATTTCTCATCTAGATTGCATCCCATTACAGTTATTGGCAAGTGATGCAAGCTCTATCAGAAGTCAGTTTCTGAGGTTTTACAGGAGATATCCTGTAAATTCTGCAGCTAAACTAAGGGAATTACTGTAATGTCCAAGCTAGGGAAAGCAGGCTGGGTTGTAGAGGGTCACTTCTCAGTTTTGTTTTGTTTTTTTTGTTTTTTTTTTTGAAAAATGCATTGTGGAGAAATAAACTTGTCATTAGAAAGGTAAACTCAGATTCTGGGGGAAGTTCAGCTTCTTTCTATTCCCTTTTTGGCAAACTAAAACTGTTAAGAGGCAGAAATCAAAGTACCCACACTGTTTTCCACCCCATCTGCTATCTTTACACAAGAAGGTATGTGCCTACACACAGGCACACGTCTGTAGAGACATGTTTAAAGAGAACATTAGTTACTGTAGTAAGTTTTTAGATACTGTGGAGTAGTTAGAGCAGAAATAGCAATATCTGGAGCTAGTTCTGGGTTCATGGTCAGCCAGTTACACACCCTGCAGTGACTCCTTGCTTTTTGGCACTTCCATGTCTCCATCTAAAAAATGAGGATTCTTCAAGATGTGATCACCAAGCCCCTGTCACCATCATCTGCCTCTGCACACAAAGGAAATGGGTCCCATTTAAGAAATGGAGAACTTCTGAAGCCACCTCAGCCTGAGTGAATTTTATCTCTTTGTTCTATCATAATTTCCAATCAGGTACTTCCAGATGATAAAATCTCAGATGATAGAAAAGGACTGAAAAGGAAGTCAGGTTATCACACACAGATAAGCAGTGACAGAAAGCAGGGAACACAGCTTTTCTTCTCCTCTCCTAACTTAGAAAACAGTTAACAAAATGATGGCTCCCTTCCTTGTTCTTTTTTTTTTTTAATAATTAAAATTTTTATTAGAAGGAAACACTTGGGGAGGGAGAGGCGGGGATTTTAATCTGACTGCAAGGCAAGTTTAAGGAGCCTCACTTAATAGCCCTCTTTCTTTTCACCGTACCCTTAAAAATTCACACCTGACTCAACCTGGCCCCAGTTGAAAGCCAATTCAGCCTCTGGGCTCCTCTGGCTGAGGTCCAGCAGGCAAGATCACGTCAGAAACTTTATTTCCACATAAAACATCATTTTGCAATATTCAAGAACAATCAACATGCCAGCTTTTCAGAAAGGCCCTCATAATGTGAATTTAAAATTGCCTACCTTGTAGTTTTCATTAAAGGCCATTCCAGTACCAAAAAGGGACTTGTGAATCATTCACAACACACAATTCTAGTTTTACCCCTAAATCAATTCCTATCAAAAGGTAGCTTTAAAGGTACAACATATTACTCCAACCTCCTACAAAAATTGTCTCTGCAGGATGATGGGTTAGCATTAGTTCCTTGGTTTTTACACATAGTGAAGATGAGATGTCACCATATACAGATTTTCTCTGTATTTTTAAAAAACATAATCAGGAAACTTGCCCATTACATTACATATCCCTCATATAAAGCTATGTTTATCAAATTATTCTCAGATTTTTGTGGATAGAAAGAATATCTTCCTCCTAATGTTTTGTTTATTTAAAAACCAGTATCCCTTCATGCTTTTGTTTTTACCTAGATTCCTGTTTTTATTTATTTATTTTTGGCATTTGCAGTATTTTCCTACATCTCTGGATTTTGTTTAATATAAAGAATCTGCTCCCCCAACCCACCATACCTTATGACTGTTATGAGGGCTTAGGTTTTCAATTTTATTGTGTATGCATTTTTGTAATTAAGGAAAAGGCAGTATATAAATATATAACAATGTATTAGGTATATGTGTATGTGTTGTATGTAGTGTATAGTATCATTAATACATTTAGAACTGAAAAGACATTGGCAATAATTTAATGATTTCAACCATGGCTTAAAACACAATTCTCTTGTATGGAGAACCAATTTCGTAAAATCGAATAACGTCTAAAACTTAAATAAATACAATTTGGTAATAAATAAAAGCAAAATAAATCTGACTGAAAGGTCAGTCCACCACCTTTACCTGATAGCCACCCTTTTAATGCAGTGAAAATCTCTGGAGACACCTCAAAGAGTGAGGTGGTAAACATTTGATATTATCAATCACTCAATAATCACCTTTTTAAAATATAGAAACTGACACATTGAAACTGTGAATTATCTAAAAACACTTGTTTCATTGGTGATCAGTTCAACACCAGATCTCAGGTTTTTTGATCTCCAGATATTTTTTCCCAATAGAGTGTGAAAAAAAAAAAAAAAAGTCAACCCCAATTCTGACTTAAAATTGTGGTGTCTGAAAGGGTGAGTGATTTAGAATTTTGTTAATGATTAAAGACAGTCTAAGATTTTCTTAAAATTAACAAGGCAGAAACATTACTTTGTCTCTTTTTCCCTCCTCTCAGACCTATGCCTCTTTGCTGGTTTGCTTGCAACTGGTCTGTGCCTTCTTTATTTCCTGTGCAAATTTTATGAATTTATTTTTTTTGATCTTCTGATTAAAGAATTACACAGATCTGCATTTGCATTTTTGTATATTAAAAAACATAGCTAAGATAAAGATTCTATGGAATCTTAATGACACTTTGTTTTTCTTTACTGGGAAATTTTAAATGTTGCCTACTTCGATTGTTAACAATACACATACTGAAATCTGTTTTCTGTTTAGTAAAACTGACTAAAATGTTCTCTACACTCTACCAACAAAACTACAACTGAATTAACTTGGGAGCATTGTTTATTTTACAAATACCTCCAGATAAAAACTAAGAAAGCAAAAATGTAATTGCATGATATACAAAAATTAGACAAACTTTGAATGTATCATCTAAACAATCCTATTTGATCTGCAAAGTTTCAAATTCATGACTCTTTACACTCAATTTCTGAAGGAATGGAAAAGTTTTAAACAAATTTCAATCATCTAATAGTAGATGAACATCATGACTTTTAGGAGAAATGCTTACAAAGTTATGATCTAATGTTTCTTTTCATTTTTATTTTTTAGAGTATACAGACTTTTTTTCTTTGCCCACTAAAGTGTATCCAAAATTTCTTTTATAGAAATATTTATTTAATAAAAAACATTTCAATAGGAGCAAATTCAAGGACTATAAGAAGAAACACCACTTCTTAGAGGTGAAACCCATAAACAGCAAAGTCATAAGGGCAGACTGTCTTCCAATTATCACAGTGACTCATCCTGGTAGAGAAGGGGATAACAGGAAGGTCTAAAGTTTGGGTATTAGCAAAGAGATCTCAAGAAGACTATATATATATATATATATATATATATATATATATATATATATATATATATATGGAGGTTCTTGCGGGCTTCATAAGAAGACAGTGGTGGGAATAGAAGCAAACAATTGCCAAAAAGATATTGATCAAGGCAATGTTGGATTCCCTTTTATTGAGAACCGGGAAAAACCTAGCACTAATTAAACTAGTGCCTGGTAAAGTCCCAGGGACTTTTCAGGACCACAAATAGGCAGTGGATCCAAATGCAGCATGGGAGATCAACAAGGATAAAAAGTCAAAGGTATCATGCTAGTCTGGGATATAAACAATGAATAAAGCAGGCTTGCCAAGGACTTGATTTTAATGGATGTTGCTCTGTTAGTGGGCCAAAAGGGATGAAGTGGATCAATGGGCCAATGTAAATATTCAAGTCTTATTCAGAGAAGTAAACATTTTGTCCAGGCTCCACTCTGATTACTCAATCCTGTCTTGATAGGCTCCTGAAGTAGTTCCCTCGTCTTAACCTCATTCTGGAGTATTCCATTTAGATCTTCGCTCCAATTTTAATCTCTCCAGTTGCCTTTTATTTTAATTTATTTATTCATTTACACAAGAACCAGGGTACAGGCCAGATGCGTGGGAGGGTGAGAGGATTCACCAGAGACAGAGCAGGGAACAGAACAGGCAGACTGACAAAATACACTGCTAAGGGGAGCAGCAGGAGTGACAAGAGAGGTCTGCCGCGCCATGTGGGACCCTCGCCTGCTGGGATCAAACTGGCGCTGCAGAGGCTGCAGACAGCTTCACTGCGTGGTACTCAACCACCTGCACCATCAGGGGAGGCCCTCCAGTTGCCTTTTAATGATACAAGATTAGTGGGGGTTACCAGTGTGTAAGTCAAATTACATATATATTATCCAATTAATTCAATCAGCAGAATAAATCCACCAAGCATAAGCAACTTGATATAAAACAAATCCTTCAAATGGGTGACAAAATAGGACTAAAAAAAATGAAATTGGCATTAATGAAAAAGGGAAGGAATGAATAAATCCTTTGTCCATAAAAACATGATACTAAGACCATGCAGAGCAAGGACTTTCTAAATTATTAGACATTACAAAATACTTTCAAAATGTAATGCTAGGCAGGTGCTTCAGATATTAACACAATAAGAAGGCTGTGTTTGGGATAGAAAACAAATGACCCAGTCAAAAAAATGGGCAGAAAAGATGAATAGGTGCTTCTCCAAACAGGACATACAGATGGCCAACAGGCACATGAAACGTGTTCATCATCACTTATCGTCAGGGAAATGAAAATCAAAACCAGAGTGAGATATGACCTCACACTTGTAAGAATGGCCCAAAGACCAGAAACAAGTGTTGGCAAGGATATGGAGAAAAAGGAACCCTCTTACACTATTAGTGGAAATGCAGTGGTCCAGTCCCCATGGAAAATTGTGTGATGGTTTCTCAAAATATTAAAAATGGACACAGTAATAACACTTGTAGGTACCTACATGAAGAATACGGAACACTAAATTTAAAAGGAAACTTGTACTCCCATATTCACCGCAGCACTACATAGAACAGCCAAACTATCAACACAATACAGATGCTCAAAACCAGTTGCGTGGGTCAAGATACACAATGGAATACTACTCCAGTATTAAAAAAAAGACAAATTTTCACCATGTGTGACAACATGAATGGAACTGGAGGGGATTATGCTAAGCTAAATAAGTCAGAAGGAGAAAGCCAAATACAGGACTGTGTCACATATATGAGGAATATGTAGAAACAAAACAAAGGATCAGATACAGTCAAACCAATAATAAACCCCAGAAACCTGACTGTGGAATTGAGGCTACCAGAAGGCCTGCTGATGCATTGTTAGGCTCCAAAAACATCTCTCCACATCCCAACCTAGAAACATGGGTACTGTCCAACAGTGTAAATTTATAAAAAAGCCAGGCAAGGTTTTCACGCTAATCTTGCTGGATACTCAGCAAGAACAACGAGGCACTATATACTGGGCAGCATCCATTCTAATAGGTTAGTGACCATACCATATTCATTGTTGAATGTTTTCAGTATCACTCTACACCAGGAAAGTGTCAGTCTAAGTCTATCCAAGTAGTTGATGCTCTCTCTTTTTTTAAAGTCCTCAAAGATGACTGGGTATTATTTGGTAGACTGGAATTTATGTGTATGCTTCTTTATTAAAAATACAAATATATTTGAAAGAGAGAGGAATAGCACTGTGTTGTTTGAAATGATGAATCAAACAAAAAGATGATCTTGATAGACATTAGTCAAACCCAGAGGAAGGTTGATAAAATCTGTAATTAAAATTGGAGAACAATTAATGTGGTTGCCAGGATCATGATGTATAGGGTGAAGGAAAAGACCCCTTGTCTTCCCCATGGGATCATGTAATTTATGAAGTGGGTTCTAGAGGTTGAGCTATCTGGGTTCAAATGTCAGTTCAATACCCATTTGTAAGGAGAAGAAAGGCAAAGAGTGCTTCAGGCAAAAAAAGATGATGACATATAGAATGTGGAAACTAGAGTGAGCACGGCTCATTCTGGAAGCAACAAATAGTTCAGGAAGATGGTGCCATAACAGTAGGGTAGGGGAAGGGGTAGGAGGACTGTGCCAATGGCAAGAGGGAAGCACGCAAAGGCAGCGTGGTGGTCCTGACTGACATGATGAGACAGCATGGAGAACTTGGAACTTTAGCCTAAAAGAAAGAAGATATAGAAGAGTTTAAATTAAGGGAATGCCAATATCCCTTTCATTATTCATATTTTAGAAAAATGGAAAGTAAAAGGTGGGGTAGAACTAAAAGCAAGGAAAAATTAGAGTGTTCTGAAGTAGGAAAGTGATCATGAGAATGAAGTGAAGCAGACAGAACCCAGTTCATTCCTCATCTTCAAAGCTACCTAATGATTACAGGTCATCCCTTGAGGTTTGCCCTCAAGTTCTTTGGAAGTCCAGTGAAAAAAGAAAAAAAAAATCTTGCCATTTGTGACAAGATATATGGAACTGGAACAAATTATGCTAAGCAACATAAGTTAGGAGAAAGACAAGGCCTCCCCAGTAGTGCAGCGGGTTGAGCACAGTGCTATGAAGCTATCCGCAGGCACTGCAGCACAGGTTCAATTCCTGGCCAGCCAGGGAGATTCCCACATGGTGCAGCAGACCTCTTCTGTTGTGCCCACTGCTCCCCTCCGCAGGATATTTCAGTCATCTACCTGTACTGCTCCCCGCTCTGTCTCTGGTGAATCCTCTCACCTTCCTGTGCCTCTGGCCTGTACCCCAGGTCTTATATAAAAATAAATCTTTAAAAAAAAAAGAAAGATAAATATAGGATGATTTCATGTACATGTAGAACATAAAAAACAAATCAAAGGAATACACACAACTAAGCCAAAACAAACCTTATAAATCTTACCGCAAAATAACAGTTAGTAGAGGAAGAGGTTAAGGGGAGGGGATCCAGTGAATTCTGGGGGAGGACTAGGGGTGTTTTACTGGTGGGTGTGGTCTAGTAATATGCATCTGAAGAGCTGAGCACCTACACCCCTAAATCATATACAGTGTTGCAAACCAACACCGCCTCAATGAAAACAATAATTTTAGAAAGTTCACAAGGAATCAAAAGAATAAGAAGACTGTAGGAAACATTTAAGTAAATAGAAATGATAGGTGAAGCATCTGAAGAAAACAACAGGGAAGGAATGAACAAAAGCAGGAAAACCATGAGGATATTAACTCGGGATAGTAGTACATTAGTCACAATATCCAAGAATTGGAATCAACCATCTATTCCAAAGGATATTAAATTATAACCATATACATTTTGGCTCTAAAATCACTGAGCCTATTACTTACTCCATCATTATCATAAAGGACACTTAAACAAGTGTTAGAAGAATTTTTAAGTCAGAGCAACCACAAAACTTTGTCCTTGAAGAAATGAAAGTAATTTGAAGAACACACTGATATTCCCACTGTATAACTCAATGTTATCACTATCTAGCCCATATATAGTCTGAAACCATTTTATTCACACATTTGGGAAATGTTCCCCAAAAGAGATATTCTCTTTATCTTTTTCTGATGATTTCAACTGAACATCCTTCCCAGACCTGGCAAAAGCTCCACCACTTCCCACAGTGTCCTATTGCTTCTCAGCCAATTTCTGACATTCTGGGTACATGTCTCTTCTGTATTTTAGGAAGTCACTTCACTGTGCTTTTGATCGACTAATACACATTTTTTTTTTCCTGGTGTCCAATGATTACAGTTCAAGCAAAGAATTTATCATACTTTCTAATAAGAGAGAATTAATGAAGAAGAATGTCACAAATTACATGATTGAATGATATACTGAATGCAGTACTTCCTTCCTTTAGTTATTTATGAGCACAGATCTCTAGTACACCAGGATCCCCTCAAGGGCTGTACCTGAATTGCTCTTTAACCCCAAGGCCCAACCCAGGGAGAGAACATGGAGGATTACTTGAAGTAGTTGTTGAATGAATAAATGACACTACCAACAGAATACAGCCCATAGATGGCATTCATCCTCCAAAAGCAATGTTGCCTTTTTTAAGTACTATCCTGTAATCATCAGGTGCTTCTGCAGCTTTCCTTCTTCATTTTCATTCTAAGCCTACCCTGGGCTTGCTGACATAGTTCCTGAAGGGTTTACACTTATATGATATATGACATGCAAAACTTTACACACCCATCACAAATACTGCTGTTATTACCTTCAGCTATCACCAGATAACTAGCTTTAATAGCCACCTTGGCATACATGTAGTCTTTCAAAAAATTATTTTTGAAAAATTTAATAACATGCCTTGAAGTTTAAATAATTCTAAATTGTCTTTTGCCCTCCAAATTAATTAATAGTGGTGGGATAAGATGGCCTCTCTTTATTATTGCTAAGATACAGACACATAAAAATAATGTTTACATGGGCCTCCCTGGTGGCTCAGGGGTTAAGTCTCAGTGCTATCAAGCTATCACCAGCCACTGTGGCATGAGTTTGATCCAGAGCCAGGGAGCTACCCACGTGGCACAGCAGATCTCTCCTGTTTCACCTGCTGCTCCCCTTAGCTCCCCTATTTCAGTAGATCTGCCTGTTCTGCTCCCCACTCTGTCTTGGGTGTCTTGGGTGAATCCTCTTACTCCCTGCACCTCTGGCCTACACCCCAGTTCTTACATTCATAAATAAATAAAAATAAATCTTTAAAAAAGTAATGATTATTAGTTAACTACAGAAAAAAAAAGTGAGAAAACAATAAAACATTTGAGTTGCAGCTAAAATTTTCAAATAAGTTTTAAATAACAATTATGACAGCATAATTCCTGGATTCTGTATAGTACCCTTATTAAAAATCAATATTATGAAGGAAGGTTGAAGAGCAAAGGGGTGAAAGCACCTAATAGACTATAGTGGAAGATTATGGGGACTTTGACGGTGGCTATGACGTAATAACAGACATCTGAAGAGGTGTGAATTTATACCCCTAAAACATAGTGTTATAAACCAATGTTACTTCACTAAAAATAATTTCACTAAAAATTAGAAGATGTGCTACATATACACAATGGAATATTACTCAGCAATCAAAAAAGATAAACTCATGCCATTTGCAGCAACATGGATGGAGCTGGAAGGGATCATGCTCAGTGAAATAAATCAGAAAGAAAAAGAAAAATACTGGATGGTCTCATTTATAGCAGGAATTTAGAAAAACAAAATAAGGGATCAGGAAAAAGACTAATTAAAATAAAATCAAAATCAACAGGCAACTATAAACCAGAAACACACTGAGCGGGGGTGAGGAGGTGGGGAAAGAGAAGGAAGTAGGATCAAAACAACGGTGATGGGAATTTTATGGGGACTATAAACAAGATGAAAATGCATACATTGTACAAAAAATGAATGAAAAATGATGTAAAAGTATATTTTAAAAATACAGAAAACTGTCAGAAAAAATTACTATTATGTATTAGAGATAATCATGTAATTAGTTAAGAAGGCTATAAAAAGATCTCAATGATGTCAGGGATATCTTTAAGAACATACCGGAGGGCCTCCCTGGTGGCGCAGGGGTTAAAGACAGCACTATCAAGCTATCGCCAGCCACTGCAGTATGAATTCGATTCCCTGTGGGCCAGGGAGCAACCCACATGGTGCAGCAGACCTCTCCTGCCTTGCCCGCTGCTCTCCTCAGCAGTGTATTTCAGTAAATCTGCCTGCCCTGCTCCCCACTCTGTCTCTGGTAAATAATCTCACCTCCCCCCATTTCTTTCCTGCACCCCAGCTCTTGTATGCATAAATAAGTAAATCTTAAGAAAAAGAATATACTGGAAATGCATCATTATTACAACTAACTATTGTTATGTAAACCCAGACACTAATATAGATGATCCAATACCAATCCTAAAATTAGGCCCACTGAAAGGTACACTGACAAAATGGTCTTAAGTATTTTTGAAGGAGTCATGGATGCCTGCTCTTTGATCTGTTTTTTAATTGTGAGAAAATTCTTTTTTAATTTTACGATTTTAGCTATTTTTCAATGTACCTTTAAATAGTGTTAAGTATATTTACATTTTTGTGCAGCCAAGCTCCAGAATGTTTTCAAACTGCAGAACTGAAACTATATACCTTTAAACATTTCATATTTCCCCCTCCCACCAGCCCCTGGAATCTTCCATTCCAGTCTCTGTTTCAAAGAATACGACCACTGGGTACCTCATATAATAGGAATCATATAATGTTTTTGTTGCATTAATCTGTTTTTCAAGTTTAATTGAAACATATTGAATAATTAAGGAGAATCATCAGTTATATTCTAGCCTGAGAGGTAGGTTTTATGCCAACATTAATACTGAGGAAACGGGGTTCAAAGGGTGAAGCATCTTGCCAAAGGTCACATTTTTAATAAGCAGTGGGGGCCATCAAATCCAACTTTATCCAACTTTGATGCTCACAGTCTTTTCAACACACCTGGTTGACTTTTGAAGTATTTAAAATTTTCAGAGGATTTCAGTCACCTACACACTTGAAGCAAGTCAGAGTGATGTTCTGGTATTTATTTTTACATTTGACTTTGTATACTGCATCTTCTTTCTTTAATCTATTTTATTTGAGACCATGCCTCAAGGTATTCTATTCTAAGTTTATTCTAAACCATGTCCCACAAACTCACACAGTATCAGTTACCTTCCCTTTTTCCTTTCCAAGCAGGGTTCAAGGAAGCAGAATTTCACTTGTCAATTGTGTTGGAAATGACACAATTTTCTAATGCATAGTATATATCATTAGGAAAAGTATATTAATTCTTCTACAGGTATAATTTATATAGAATATTACATTAGTTTCATGTGTACCACATAATAATTCAATTTATATAGATTGTGAAATGATCACCACAATAGTTAATATCCATCATCACAGAGTTACAAATGTTTTTTTCTTGTGATGAGAACTTTTAAGATCTCCTTCTTAAGAACTTTCAAATATCCAGTACAGTGTCACTAACTAGTCACTACGAGTACATTACATCCCCAGGTCTTTTTTATTTTATAACTGAAGGTTTGTACCTTTGACATTTTTTTATCCACTCCCCCCACCCTTATCCCCATCATTAAAAGTGTATTAATTTTCAAAACAACACTTACAGTTGTGGAAATGAACCCCAGCTGTTTCAGTTCAGGAAATACTATCTTATTGAATGGAAGTCACTCCACCAGCACCAAAGAGTCTCTCCAAGCTTGCCTTGCTCTGTGTGCCTCACATGAACTGCTGGTCAGGGAGCCAGCTGGGACCTGAAGTCCTCCCAGTGTGGTTAAAGATGCCCAACCAGAAACCCCAAAAGGCAAGAGAACTACAATACCCACAATTCAGACTCCTCACCAGAAACCAGGAAAAGAGGGCAGATAGCAACAGTTTCACTGTAGGAAGAAAGCGTAAGTAAATGGAAAAGCAAAGTGATAATTAAAAAAAAAAATCAGGTACATATATCTAAGAACAATTTGTAACTATGGACCTATATCTATAAAAGGCAACAAAAGTGGTTTGATGTTTGCCAAGGTTTAAGAAGACGCCCTCAGCGTTGGCAAGAACTAAAAATCTTCATACAAACAAATGGTCACGCAGCTGTGGAACCTGCCCCACTGGATTTCCTTTTAGTGATTCAGAGCTGAGGATGCCTCTCCTTTGCAGAGCAGGGGAATGAGGACTTCCTGGGTGAGGCCTGGCAGCTACTAGATCCTCCTACGTCAGCACTGTAAACACTCAGAGGTGCTACAGATACCTTTTGCCCCTTGATCTTCTAATGTTCTGAAGGTTTTAAATGTACTTTTAGAATGTGGGCAAGCTGGTACCCTTGTTGATTTTCCCTTCCATTTTCCTTCTCATTTCCTAATTCTGTGTTTTGCTTCTGTACATGCCAGCATCATTTCTGGTTATTCAAAATGCAAAAGCCAAAAAAATTGGAAGGGAAAAAGAAAAAGCAAAAATGTAAATCTTGAGTAAAATGAAAGTCATAATAACTGTCTCACTTTGCAACATCAGAAATAGTGTTAAAGACCAACAATAAACCCAAAATGAAGACATGTGTTTCCTCCATTTGAACACACAGCTTCTTTTCTAGCCTTTTATTTCCTGTTAGGCACAACCCAGAAAATGGATAGGGACAAATCCTGACTTGGGCTGGACCCAAAAAACATAATGGGATGATTCATCTAAAGCAAGCAGATGCAGAATAGGTGACAAAGGAGAAATGTCTTTTCCCTTTTCTATTTGTTCTCTCTCTCCTTTCGACAAGCCAACCCCTCCTGAGGCTTCATGATGCTGAAGCTACTTAATCCACCCAGCATTCTGCTGACGTTTTCCTTTGTGATATCCCGGAATCCAAACGTCGCTGTTCTATTTTCCTCGTAACAAGTCCCTCAGCCTTCTGATTAGAAGAACTTAAAATTCCTTTATGTAATTTATATTCCTTCCAAAACAAACGGCTCTCCATTTTCCCACACTTTACAGATTTTGTTCTCCATTCGATTTCTTCTCCCTGAAATATTCTTTGCCCACATTTAAATATTCAGATCATTCCTTTCTTTCAAAGCTCAATAGAAAAATATTTCTCCAAGAAGCCCTCCCCAGACTGCCCAAATCCGAATTATTCTTTCCCATCTAAAAATACCATAATAGTTTATCTACTCTTTTCACAACACATTTTATATCCTGTTTCATTGTTTTATATGTGTATACAGACATGCAATCTTACCTTCCTATTTGAAGGCAAGACTTCTTTTATTACCACCTCACTCAGATAAACAATCAATGAATGAAATGACTGAGATAGTCACTCTAAGCTTGATGTAGATGCCTACTACCACCTCTATCTCTCCCAGGAAACATTTGCCTGGAAGGAATACTGTTATTGGAAGCCCCTGTTGTCTACTCTGATATGACTTCCACAACCTTTATTTGCAGAAAGGTAAGGTATTAAATCTATCAATTTAACGACTGACAGCACTTGAAAGCTCTAATGGACTAGCACTAATTTTCTCACTGATTTTACCCCATGCTGTGCACTTCACTTTTTAACAACGTCCAGTTCCATGGCTGCCTCTTTGAGTCTCAGCCCTGCTTCCCTCTATCATTGGCTGATTATCAGCTCTAGCTTATTTTCTCGCTCACCTCCCTTATAATCTAATCTCTTGGCTCTGAAGCTGAAATTCTGTACTTTGGACTCCTTTAAATAGTTGTTAATCTGTTAACAACTGGGAGTGGTTAATCTGTTAACTGGGAGTTGATCTCTCCCACCCATGGAAGTGAATTATCTCAGCAGTTGTTAGTTCCTCACACCTCTGCCTCTGTGGTGTTCTCGGTCCTCACACATTTTAGTTATCAGTCACTGTAGAGGAAGTGAGTCTACTTGATCTTGCTGACACACAATGAGATTCTGTGGGTCACAGACACAGGTCAGGGCTTGAAGGTTATTGTCTGGAAAGTCTTCCCTACTCTCCTTTATTACGTCATTAAGTACTGTGTGAACACAATCTATCCAAAATTGGGCACAAAGTTCATCCTTAACACATAACTCAGGGTTCTTTTCTTAATAAAGTCTTTTCTGACTTCAAGATATTTTTATTTTCCTCTCAGAACATAAACCATAGCAGTCATGAGATTTACTGCATGTAATGAACATGTTATTTCTTGACAGATAGAAGAAGGGTATGGAGATCCAGTCCCTTCTATTCTCATGTATGGGAAGAAGAAAGCCAGAGGTGGAGTTGGGCAATAGGATGCTTCAGAAGAAATGTTCTGATAGGTACTGAAGAGTCAGTATATCTGGAACAGGGCCTTCATGTTCAGTCACACAGCCTGTATCACTCTCTCCTGTGTCTAGTTGGGAGAGCTCATCAGGGGCTGACTGTATCTACATCCGTCAGTGTGGGAATATGAAGATGCTGAGAAAGCCAAGAAGTTCAGTGCACCTGCAGAAGCCAGAGTTTCACACAGAGACTACACTTGGTGACCTGAGAAAAATGGAAACAAGTATTCATCAATGGACATTATACTTGTGTAATGTTCCCAAAAGACCTGCTGATCAAAAAATCAGAATCAAACCAGATGCTCCCCAGCAGGTAAACTTCCCAGACCCAAAAGCATCACATGGGACTCGGTCTTCTTTTTCCACACAGCATAATGTTATTCCTGTTTTCCTAAACTCAGGTACCATCTTGGAAATAAATCAGAGAAGGAGGAGAAGAAACTATAAGACTGAGAAGAGAAAAAGGAGTCACTCCACAAAATATTTTAACTAAAAGAGTCTGTGATATACTGAGTAACTTCAAAATCTGTTTCACCCATTCTCAGTCCAATGGTGGGAATCAACATGGAAATTGAAATGCAGTGACTCACTGTTCTGGCCAGCCTGGTAGGTAAGGGAGAGGTAAAGCTTGTGAAATGGCTATTCAGACACAGTTATCTGGGGCTTTGAATAAGGAGCTGGTGACACGAAGAAGCAGGGATAGAGGAGAATCCTCTCATGGGGTGAGCAGAGGCAACTGTATAAATAATGTTGTGCTCTGGATGCAGATGTGGCAGCCTTAGAGAACAGAGTCCAGGACTCTAAGTTGGTCCTGCAAACTGTGATTTCTAGGGCTTAGAGGAAACAACACATTTATCCAGAGGCACTATTTTGGCTGCAGCTCTGGCTTCACAAAATATGTGCCTGATTCTCCAGTCCTCCCCCAATTGTGGGCCTAGGCTTTGGTATGCTGCTTTTCAATTTAGATCTGTCATCTACTATTGTTTGGAGCTAAAAACTGACTAAAACATGCATCTAATGCAGCTCTTAACACACTGTCACAGATCTCACTCCCTGCTATATTTAGACTCTGTCAGATCGAGGATGGGTTCCTAGTTTATCTCTAAATATCCAAAAGCTCCATGCTACCTGACTGTGGTACATATTTTGTTGACCTAAATTGAACTGACCAGTAAAATGAGGAAGTCTTGCTTAAACTTCCTTGTAACTTAAAAATTCGCTGACCACATGAATCTGTCAGTTGCTTATTAATGCAGACATAATATTTTTTTCCCAATGCTGCAGTGTTTTGGGAATTTAAACTTTACTCCCCTCTCCCTCTGTACCTGGTAGGGAGCAGAACTAGTTATTTCCTACAGATAGAGGGGGAAATTAAACTCAAAAAGTGGTCTGAATATACCCAGGGTGTTACTTAATAATCAAAAGGGGACTTTTCTTGGTATCTCCTTCAATGACCTATGTTAAATGTCACTCATGTTTGGTCCTTGTGGTACAAATATACCATAAAGAGTGATAGGAAGCTGCTATATTCCCCACATGCTCACATTTTTCTCAGTATGAGGCTATCTTGGAAAGAGAAAGGCGACATTTGCAAACTAAGAAAGTTCCCCCTGGAGTTTTTTCCTCTGTCCTCTTTCAGTATATATTTTCTTTCAGTATATACTGATTCTCAGGCTCCTGGATAGTCCGTGACATCCGTTTTCTGCGTCATTTTGTTCCTGAGTCATGAGTGCACTGTAACTTTCCAAAAATAGTTAATGATGCCATTTACCAGTCAATTTCAGCGAATAACACAAATCATACTAAAATGTTAGGACCAAAGTTAAAATAGGTCAGATTGAGCTTGCTGCTCCAGATTAAGGAAGTGAGCCAAGTTCTTAAAATTTCATATTTTCCTTTATTGCATCTTTTTGCATACTTATTTAACCATAAGGTGAATCATCCTTAATTGACCCCCACCAGGCTGTAGTTTAGAAGTTCACCGCTGTTTTCTTTCATTTGTTGCTTTCCAAATTACACACAAGGAAACATGTGCCAATTCTTTGCCTAATCGTAAGATGTTTCCAAGCTGCCCTTGTACTACTAATCAGCAACAGAGAGTCCTCTGTGCAATTTTTCTTGGAATCCTATGGACATTTTTTGCCTTATAAACGTAACCTAAAGAATTGTCCATCTGTTGACTCCTCTGTGTTTTTATAGGTACAAGTGTACTTTCACATCAAGATCACTCTTTGGAATAATCTTCAATTGCCTTTATATCAACTTCTCTGAAGTTTACATTATCCAGGAAATTTAGAAAGTGTATTTTTATCTCTAAGTCCTAAGAATATATAGAACTGTATGTCGCTTGATTAGAATAGTGATTTTGTTTATTCCATTAACAAGTTATTTATTTTTATTTATTCCATTAACAATCTATATATACAGTCATATAGATGATCTGATCCTCATTTTAGGAAGGAAAAAAAGAGCTTACTTTGAGTCTCTAGTATACCAGATTGTAAGTTTGTGAATGTGGAATATCAATTTCTAATTGCATTCTATAAAGCTCATTCTCTAAAAGCCAAGAGAAGGGAAAAGCAGATATTTCTAATTCATCTAATAGAGTTTAGATAATACACTCAACAGATAGGTAATTGAACATTTTAAAATTTTGCACAAGAAGGTACAAAATAGTTTGAATTTTAACATCCATTCAAACAATGTTATTTACTGTGGAAACCATTACTGAAATTTTTCCGGAGTAGTTTACTTTTTCTGTTATTAAAGCTCCATAAGAAATAGCAGTATATTTCTGGGAATTCTGCCTCTTATTTTGTATGTTCTAATAAGTACTAAACCACAGTGAACTCTATTGTCTAACTTGGAATTAAGAAACTGAACCCCATAGAGACACAGACAGGCTTACCTACAAGGTGCAATAGCACAGTGTTCTCTGGTACAGACGAGGAGGGCCTTACCCATCTGGTCCAGCCACTATGATGTAAGGATTCCCATCTAAGATGTCAGAGCCTCTACAAGACTGGCTGCTTATATTTCCACATATTCTCCTGGTGTTAACATGTTCACTCTAGATATATTTATTTTCAATTGCTACGATAGCCAATCACCACAAATATAGTGGCTTAAACCACACAAATGTATTTTCTTACAATTCTAATTCCACGTCTAAAATCAAGGTGTCAGTAGAACAATATTCCTTTCCAGAGGCCCCAAGGGAGATTCCATTTCTTTGCTTTTTTTCAACTTCTAGAGGTTATTAACAACCCTTAGCTCAGATTCCTTCCCTCTGTCTTCAAAGCCAGCAACAGCAGGTGAATTCCTCTCAACTCACATTTTTCTGGTCCTTCTATCATCACGTCTCTCTCATTTTCCCTATCACCCACTCTTTTTCACTGACAACAGTTAGAATAACTTCTCTAGAAAGGGCCCATTGACTACATTGCTACCACCTTGGCAGCCCAGGATAATCCCTCCATCTCAAAATACAGACTTTTAACCCCTGCAAAGCTCTTTTTGCCATGTCAAATAATATACTCACAGGTTCTAGGGATTAGGGTATGGACATCTATGGAGTAAGTGATGGTCAGGCTTTTACGCCGCTAGTATCTTTGTTTATCACCTGCGGCCTTGAATGCAGAGGGTGCTTGGGGTGTAAGCTTGGGGCACATCTGCCTGATGGTGGACACCTGGGGTATGGTGTGGGCACGCGTAAGTGTGCACCTGAGCCTGGAGGCTGAGGCTACAAGGGCAGCATCACAGAGAGGACAGCTGTGGTAGAACGGCTACAAGAGGAGGAGGACAAGTGGTTACAGAGAGGCATGACCACAAGACAATGCCAGAGAGAGCAGAAAGAATAAAGACTCATTGGGGGTTGGGAAGAGATGGATGCTGTACAAAATTCCCATTGAAGTTGAGAGAAAATCTTATTTGCACAAATGACCAGTGTGAGCAATAGATGTATGGCTAAGAGGCATAAAGAAAGGCCCTGGGTCTCCAAACATCATATGTCTCTAGACTGTTACCCACTTTTTCATGAGAAACCATGATTCAATTCTAAAAATGGTTTACATTCAAAAGTGATTAAATTAATTAAACAAGACCATACTAAAGTGAAAATGCATCTTAAAGGGGTTCTTGTTCTAAGAATCTATCAATCTCATTTGAGTAGAAGTTAGTATATGAAATGGGCACAGTAGAGGGAGGATCTGTCTGTGTCAGAAAGCACATACCAAGTGCCTGTGACACCCACGTGAAAAGGGGGTGTGTCTTCCTTCTCATGAAACTAGTTATCATATAATGTCCCATGCCTTATAACATGAGTCTACTGCCCTGACTGACCACAGATGGTTGATCATAGCCATAATGACATAAGTGAAAAATTAATATCCAAACCAAATTTGGCCATATGCAATCTAGACCTGGGTTTTTCAAACTGTATGTCTGACCTGTGAGTGGATCATGAATCAATTCCCCAATGTTTTTAAGTGAAATAGAATAAATGGAAATGAGATGAATCAAAATAGATAGATTGGAATAAATAGAATAAAATATACAAGGCTATTTTAGTTTAGTCTGGGAGAGAATAGATCAGGATGCACTGAACTAAAGAGTTGGTATTGTTTCATTAAGTGTTCTGTGTGCGTGTGCGTGAGTATGTGTGTGTGTGTGTGTGTGTGTGTTTAAGTACTGGGTAAAATATAAAATGTTTTCCTTTCTGTGGGCAAACTTGAAATCTACAGAAAAGGCTAAATAGTAGTCTAATGAGGTATTCTGCAGGGAGTGCTATGTCCTGTCAGTTGTTTTAATTGTGTAGTAATCAATCAAATTATCTCTTCTGACATGCATATGAGAAAACTTCAAATAGAATTATAGGTTATTGAGTGCTGCAAAATCAACACAAGCACCTTGACAAGACAGAAAAATGGAAACCACAAAATAGCCGAACGCTTGAATAATATGTAGAGATGGTGGGAGCAGAGAAGAGTGGCTGGCGAGAAAAAAGAAGAGTAAGTAAAACTTTATTCACAGGTATGACAGAGCCACAGAGTTTGGAAGTATTAGACAGACATATGTAAGGAGCTGTCAGTCATTCTCACATTCAACAAATACTTCCTGAACGCCCACTGTGTGCAAGGGACTATTCCAAGAGGTATGGCTATTTCATCAGAGAAAACAAATACAAACCCATGCCTTCACAGAGCCTACAGTCTAGTGGATGTGTACTAAGAGTTACGTCCTAACTCATCCTGTGGTTGAGCTTTTCCTGACTTTACAAAGTCACAGTGACTTCTTGTGCACCCTAATGTTGCCTGCTATTCTTTCAACATGCCTTTATTATTCTATTCCATACAACAAGAAAAAAATCCTAATTAATGTGGCCCAAATAAACAGGTTAGTAAAGTTTTGTGTAGGGGAGGTTATAAATGCACAGAAGTCTCATTCTGGAGGGAATTAAGTATGGGCTCTTCTCTTCCTCCAAATAGCACTGGAACCAAACACGAAGAATGAAGTAAATTAAATATAATAAAAGTTTCATCATTGTTTCTTACTCATTGCAGAATATTTACTTATTCATTTTTGCTCCAGTAAATGACTCTCTTTACAAAGAACCAAGAATTAGTTGGTATTCAAAATTTGCCTAAATCTTACTGGTTTTTAAGGTCTATCTCTCCCTGTCTTTCCAAACACAAACTTGATTGCTTTCTATTTTCCTTTGTTTCATATTCTACCTTTTTTCTCTCATCTGTCCTTCCTATTTAAGTCTTCCTCTCAAGTCTCTCTTTTCAAGCAGCCAAGATCATCTTTGTTGCCCATCACTGATATGCTTGGACACAATCTCTGTAGGTGTTTTTGCTTTTAGTTTCCTTATATTTTTGGCTATCATCCCTTTCTTATTTGACTCCTGACTCCATCGAGTTTTCCTCAGGGCCATTTTTCTAAACCCAAATAATTGCTTTTTTTTTAAATCTTTGTCTTTTCTGATCCTTCAGCACATTTAGCCTTATTACAAGTCAGAAGATTATGCTGGAAAGAAAAAAAACCACCCCAAAAGTTCAGGCTCACCATACAGGGATTTTGTTTCTCACTAACTCTGCCTGTCCAGTGGGGATTAGAAGATGGGCTTTACTTATGTTAATTACTCAGGGATGAGAACTTCAGAGCAACCTCTATTTTGAGATTGTCTTGGGAGAAAGCGAGCATTGGTAAACTTCATATAGTTATAGCCTATGTCCAGAATCACATCATTTGTGCTTGTAACTCTTCAGCCAAAACTAAATATATGACCACACCCACACTCACAATGAGCCAGGAAGCAGATGTTACCATGTGCTGGAGACAGACAGCTGGAAAATTTTGATAAGTTGGATGCAGCTTCTACAGTTAACTAATCCCTCCTTGGAACTTACTCTCCTTTGGTGTCAGAGAAACCACACTCTTAATTTTTTCCCTTCTCTCTTTTCCTTCCTAACCTCAGTGTCCTCACTCTGTTTATTAATGCATGCTAGTTTTTTGTAAGTATTTTATTTTGTCCAATAGTCCATATGTAAATGTCCATCATGTAAATCTTTGTCATTCTGACTTGCTTTACTACTCATAATTCACTTAAACTCCCTACATTTTGTTGTGTATGGCTGCATTTCATCTATTTTTATAGTTGCGTAGTATTCTATAATGTGGATATACCACTTCTTGATCCAATAGCATATTGATGGACATTTAGGCTACTTCTGTGTCTTAGCTATTGTAAATAAAGCTGCAATAAAATTATGTAGTATAAAGTTTTTGGCATTGATGGTTTCATGTTCTTTGGAGAGATGCCCAAGAGTAGGATTGCTGGGACTGACAGTATTTCCATTTTTAAAGATGAACCCAAATTAATTTTCAAAATGGTTAGACCAGTTTACATTCCTACCAACTGTAAAATACAGTTCCTCTTTCTTCATATCCTCTCCAACTCTTGTTGTAATTTTTCAGTATGTGTCATTCCTGTGGGTGTGATATGGTATCTTACTGTGTTTTAACCAGCATCTCTGTTATTGAAGCAATGATGAACATTTTTTTTTCATTTATCTATTTGCCTTCTGGATATCTTCTTTAGTGAACTGTCTGTTCATGTCTGCTTTCCATTTATTAATCAGTGTTTTTTTCTATTGTTGAATTGTGTATTTTTTATATGAATGTTAATCCCTGGTTGGTAATATATTATATGAATATTTTCTCCCATTCAGTAGGCTGTCTCTTTAATCTTCTAAATATTTTTTGTTATATAAAACCTATTTAACTTGAGGAAATCCCAATTCATTTTTGTTTTTATTTCCCTTGCCATAGGGGTCTAGTTTTCCAAAAACATCTTTATTGTTGATGTAATGGAATATACCACCAATATTTTCTTCTATATATTTTATTGTTGCAGTTCTTATATTTAAATCAGTAATCCATTGGAATTTATTTTCTGATTGAAGTTAGAGAGTGATCCAACTTTACTGACTCCCCAGCACCACTTATTAAAGAGGAAGTACTTTCCCCATTGTATAGTCATGGCTGCTTTAGCATAGATTAAGTACTGACAGGTACCTGGATTTATTTCTGGGCTCTGAGACCACACTCTCTTGTTGATTCTCCTCTCTCTCTGGTTGGTTTTTGCTCTTTTTCTATCTTTGAAGATTCACCTTTTTCTACTAATCCTGTCCTAGAAACTCATCTTTTCCTTTATAACTCATTCTGCTTCTATTACATTCTATATACCAATTACTTTAAATTTCTATCAGAGCTCTCCTCTAAGCCTCAGATCAAGCTTTCTAGTTCTCCATTCTTTTTCATTTCTACCTGGGCATCTTATTCCAGAACTGGAATCATAAATTTACCCTCAGATAGTTTCAATGTGTATGTTTCCTACCGTAAGGAGAGGCACCATAAGTCCCTTGTTTTTGAAAGTCAAAATCCCAGGACTATCTCCTGCTTCTCTCAAGGCCCATATCTAACCCATCACCAAGTTTTCCCTCCTTGATATATTTCATCCTGTACTGTTTTTATCTATCTGCTGTTTCTTTCTATCTGCTGTTTCTTTCTATCTTCACCATCACTACTCTCACCCCTTGCCTGGAATACAGTAGAGTCAGTCTTTCCTTATTCTCTTTTGGTGTTCTTTAATCCATTCATTACATGGAAATAGAATTTTTTTTCCAAAATGTAAACACAGTGGCTCCATCTCAAAATTCTTTAATAGATTTCCTTTGCTCTCATGGCAAAACTGAAATCTCACTTTGGCCCATAAGGCCTTCCATTTAAGTCCCATCTCATCTGTCCCTTTTCATAATATAGCATTCTTAATGATTTACACTGTTCCAGAGTAGACATCTTTCAGTTTGACAATTTTCCAAGTTTTTAATACTAAAGAGACTTTGAATATTCCTTCTAACTAGATACCTTCTTTTCCTCTTCTCCTTCAGATAATGCCCATCAACAGGAAAGCCTTCCTTAGAGCATATATATATAACATTGTTAATTCCATGATAATTTCTGAAAAATTCATGTTTGTTTTCCAGTAAGTTCCAAGAGGTAAAGGTTTATGTCTATATTTGTTAGCCATTTTCCAACTGCTAGAATGGTGCCTGGGATACAGTAGATGTTTGTCAAACATCATTTGAATGTATGACTAAGTGACAGATATTATGTTCTTTCCCATACTAGATTTTAGTGTAAAAAAAATTTAAATCTTTGTGTAAAGTTGCTCAAACAAAGGAGGGGATGAGGTCCTTCATTGGGGAAATTTATTTTGTAGAACTTTATGAGGCTTTTTACAAAATGTCCTTGCTCATGAAATTTTTAGTGATAACCTCACTAACAAGAGGCACAGTTGCTCCTCTTTTCCCAATTATATCTCATGGACGTTTTTCTTCATGATACTTAGGATAGAGACCAGACACATATCCAGATAGCAACTGTTAAGAAAAAAAACACACAGAAAAACAACAATTATCTGGAACTCTGTCACAGTCAGTAATTTCTCCTCTTTTTATTCCAGAAGAAATTTTTAAGTTTCCAAAGCCAGAGTTTAAAGTCATGGATGCCATGTTAAATAAATACAGGCTTACAGATTTCACTGAATTTCTGGGAAGTGAAATTAACTAGCCACAAGCATTAAGTGATTTAGGCAATGTGTCACCCTAAACCCAAGCTGATAATTTGAAGTAGTCATTCAAAAGAGTGTGCTGTCAGTAAGAAGGAAATAATTTATTTTAATTTGGACAACATTAACTCTCTTAAGTTACTAAGGTTCAATAAACATATGTTTCTTCTTACATAAAGGATATAATTTGCTTTTGAATGAGTAATCAATTTCTCTATAATAGACTAGGCACCAGAAATTTTGTTTTTAAGATTCAAATCTATGTTCAAGTCCGTGTGTAATCAATCAGGCTTTTTATAATGGACATGACTAAAGAAATTTCATTATCTGTAAAGAGGCAAAACATCAAATATATTTGAGACTCAAACCAGGGGAATATTTTTTAAATTATTTTCTCCATGTAATTAAAATACTCTAAACTTTCCTTAGCACTTTAATTGGAGACATCTAAATAGTGAATTTTGGTGCTATTGTAAGAAGGTTATTTGCTTATATTTTCTTTCTTTTTTAATTTAATTTTTAATTATTATTCTATTTATTTACTTAGTGTATAAGAACTGGGGTACAGGCCAGAGATGCAGGGGATGAGAGGATTCACCAGGGACAGAGTGAGGAGCAGAACAGGCAGATCTACTGAAATATACTGCTGAGAGGAGCAGTGGGTGAGACAGGAGAGGTCTGCTTTGCCATATGTGGATTAGCTCCGTGGTCAGCTATCAAACAGGCTGTCTTGGTGATAGTGCTGAGACTCAACCCCATTTGTTTCTATTTTCTATATAAATAAATAGATATGATCAAAATGTACAAGACAGATTGAGATCAACATGGCAGCTGGGAGACGCTGCGAGTAAGTCCTCCCATTAAAAAAATAAGAAGAAGAAGAAGGAAAAGCGGCAGGTCCCTGAGAAAATCAGGACACGGAAGATAAACGGGAGACTGTGGTAAACTGCCCAAATAGGAAAGTTGCCATAAAAGAAGGCAAAAAGAGAGGAAAGCTCTGAACCCTGCTACCCTCCCCCACCCACAAAGCCGGTACACTCTGACTGAAAGAAAGAAAAACAACAACGACGACTAGGAGGAAAACAATCTACAGATTAAGCAGGACTGTGAGTGGAAAGGAACTATTGCAGGCACCGCACTCCACCAATGGGAACTGTGGAGAACAATGTGGGAATCACCATGGAGGTGAGCAAATGGCTCTGGGCGCCATTAGAGGAAGATAAGGCCTCCACAGAGAGACCTGCACATAGCCCAAGGCCAGCTGGTAAGCTTGTGTGGAAAAGCACAGAAGCACTTGAAAAGCATACGTGGATCACAGCTGCCCAGGACCCTGTGCCAGCGACCTAGGTTCATGGGGAGACATGCTGGAACCGTCACTGAGGTGAATGACCCTCACTGAGTAATCAAAAACCAGGTGACCGGGGCACCGGAGCAGGGTGCAAAAGGCGCCATTTCTGCAGACACTGAATTGGGCTACCGCTCACATCCCAGATCTGAGGGCTTTGGAACTGAGAACTGGGGCACGAAATTCGGGGTGTGGGTTCCCCACGACACACAGCACAGGGTAGACACATCACCCCGCGCTGGTGAGCCATTCCACACCACCCCCACTCAGTTCCCCAGAGACCCATGGGGAAAAAGCACACCTTTGCAAGGATACTAGGAAAGATCTCTGGTGCCAACTAGTGATCAGAACAAAATCACCAACTTCCTAATAGTTGGAACCAGGGTTTCCAAACCACCCTTAGGCTCTGAGAGAAGGGGTGGGCCAAGCAAACGGGGGTGGGGGGAGAAGGGAAACAAGGCGCGGAGCAAGACCCCATTCTGGAACTCTGAGCGAGGCACAGGATTCAGGGCATGGAACGTGCCATAACAGTGGGCACTGCACAGAGTGACAGCCATCGTTTTGGATCTGAGACCCTGAGATTGAGAATTAGAGCACAGAATTCAGGGCATGGGATCCACACAGCAGCGGGTACAGCACCAGGTGAACACAGGGCAGACACAGCACCCAGCATTAGCAATAGCCCCTGTGTCAAGGTGCTCCCCTCCCCATCCCCTTTCTCAGAGAACTACAGGGGAAAAGTACAGGTCAGCAAGTACAGGTCTCTAGTACCACCTAGTGACCAGAGCAAAATCACCAACTAACTGATTCCCTGCTAGAGCTGAGTAAACACAGAGGGAGGGAACTATAAGAGACAGTGCCCAGCAACACAGCCACAGCATCAACACCCTGGTGGAGTTTTGGCCTACCAGTGCTGGTCTCAGTCTGGTAAACAGTTTTCAACACCCCTGAAGGAGCAACCCGAAGAGATGGCCTGCCAACACCAGTGGCACAACGTCCCAACGCATAGAAAAAATTAGAAAGCAAGCAGCAGGGAGAAGGAAAAATACAAATAACCAAGCAAGCCCGCAGGAGGACACACCACAAAAATAAAATCAATCACCAGAGCTCAACAACGACATGGAAGAACTTCTCTGTCTGTCAGATAGAGAATTAATAATAATCATGATTAAAAAGTATAATGAGATGAAACAATCAATGAACTGAAGAATGAAAATGAGACCTTAAGAAAGGAAACAAAAGAAAAGGAGGAGACTAAAAGATTACTGGAGGAGACAAAGAGCTCTTGGAAAAGCACTGAAAACAGAACCAAGGAAATGGAAGAACGGATCAGTACTCTTGAAGATACAGAAATAAAAAGAACCAAAAGAGAAAGAGAGAGAAGTGCAAAGGAAGAAGAATGAGAATACCCTTAGACAATTACCAGACTCCATGAAGAGATGAAATATAAGAGTTATAGGCATTCCAGAAGGTGAGGAGAAAGACAAAGGATCTGAGAAATTATTCAAGGAGATAACTGAAGAAAACTTCCCAAGCATGAAAAAGGAGACAAATATAGATATTCAATTACCACAATGAAAAGAAAACTACAGCAAGACACATAATAGTAAAGCTTGCAAGAGTCCAAGACAAAGAAAAAATAATGAAACTGGCAAGTTGGAAAAAACAGATAACTTATAAGGGAAAATCAATCAGGTTAACTTCAGACTTCTCTGAAGAAACACTACAGGCAAGAAGCGAATGGAGTAACATACTTAACAAACTTCAAGACTGTAAATGCCAACCAAGAATACTTTACCCTGCAAAGCTCTCCTTCCTCGATGAAGAAAAAATATGGACCTTGTCAGTCAAATAGAAACTCCAGAAATTCATTACAACTAAACTCCACTCCAAAAAATTCTACAAGAAGTCCTAAAGCCAAAACCAACAGAGGAATGATCAAGAAGAACAGAATAAAGCGAGGAATAAAATCACAAAAAAGACAAACAAAATGGCAAATACAGATGCCAACATATCAATATTAACTCTAAATGTAAATGAATTAAAGTTATCAATAAAAGACACAGTGTAGCACTCTGGATTAAAAAAACAAAATCCAACCTTCTGCTGTCTCCAGGAAACACATTTAACCACGAAAGATAAGCACAGACTGAAAGTAAAAGGTTGGAAAACAATCCTACAAGCAAATGGACCAAAAAAGAAGGCAACCAGCCATACTTATATCAGATACTTATATCAGACTTCAAACTAAAAAAAGCAAAAAGAGACACAGATGGCCACCACATTATGATCAAGGGGGCAATATATCAGGAAGATATAACATTCACCAACATATACTCACCAAATGATGGAGCACCAAAATATATTAGACAGTTATTATGAGCTCTGAAAACGGACATTAAATAAAATACATAATATATACTGGGAGACTTCAACACCCCACTCTCACCAATGGACAGATCAATGAGACAAAAAATAAACAGAGACTCTAGAGCCACAAATAAAGACACAGAACTCATGGGCTTAACAGACATCTATAGGACGCTGCACCCAAAAAAAATCCGAGTACACATTTTTCTCAAGTGTGCACGGATCGTTCTCCAGAATTGATCACATACTGGGCCACAAGACAAACATCAACAGATACATGAAGATCAAAATCATTCCAAATATCTTCTCCACTCATAAAGGCATCAAACTAGAAATAAATCATGAAAAGAAAACAAGGAATCCTCCCACTTCATGGAGACTGAAATCCACACTACTGGAAGACCACTGGACTAATGAGGAGATCAAAGAAGAAATTAAAAAATACTTTGAGTTGAATGACAAGGAAGACACCACTTTCCAGAATGTATGGGATGCAGCAAACGCAGTAATAAGAGGAAAATAGATAGCAATACAGGCTTATTCAAGAAACAAGAAAGAACACAAAGAAACAACCTAATCTCACATCTCAAAGAGCTGGAAAAAGAAAAAAAATACCCTAAAGCCAGTAGAAGAAAGAAAATAATAAAAATCAAAGCATATATAAACAAAAGGAGAGTAAAAAAAAAAAATCCAAAAGATCAATGAAACCAAAAGTTGGTTCTTTGACAAAACAGACAAACCTCTAGCCAGGCTCACAAAGAAAAAATGGGAGAAAACACACATAGATAGGATTATAAATGAAAGCGGAGAAATCACAATAGACTCAGTAGAAAACAAAAGAATAATCAGAGACATCAGAGATTACTATGAACACTTCCTATTCAAAGATATTCCAATAAAAATCTCAATGACATTCTTCAAACAAATATGCAAACAAATTCAACAACCTAGAAGAGATGGACAAATTCCTAGAACAACATAATCATCCAAAGCTGGACAAAGAAGAAATAGGACACTTAAACAGACCAATTACAAGCAGCAAAATTGAAGCAGTAATCAAAGCACTCCCCAAAAACAAAAGCCCAGGCCCAGACGGCTTCACAAATGAATTCTATCGAATGTTCAGCAGTGAATTAGTGCCTATTTTACAGAAACTCTTTTGAAAAATTGAAAAAGAAGGAATACTACCAAATACGTTCTATGAAGCCAACATTACACTAATACCAAAATGAAACAAAGACAGCACAAAAAAAGAAAATTACAGGCCAATTTCCCTAATGAACACTGATGCAAAAATCCTCAAAAAAATCCTTGCCAACAGAATCCAACAATGCATCAAAGGGATAAGTACACCACGATCAAGTGGGATTTATCCCAGGGGCACAAGGATGGTTCAACATATGAAAATCCATCAGGGTAATCCAACACATCAACAAAAAGAAATATAAAAACCATATGATCATATCAATAAGATGCTGAGAAAGCATTTGACAAAGTCCAACATCCATTTATGATGAAGGCCCTTGAAATTCTTGGGATAGAAAGAACATACCTTAACATGATAAAAGCCATACGTGACAAACCCACCGCCAATATTATTCTCAATGGTGAAAGCCTGAGGGCCTTTAAGAACAGGAACAAGATGAGGATGTCCTCTCTCACCACTGCACTTCAGTATAATACTGGAGGTCCTAACCAGGGCAATACGACAAGAGAAAGACATACAAGGAAGCCAGATAGGGAAAGAAGATGTAAAACTATCACTGTTTGCAGATGATATGATAATATATGTAGAGAATCCTAAAAACTCCACAGAGAAACTACTCAAAATAATCAACCGGTTCAGTAATGTAGCAGGAAATAAAATCAACACACAAAAATCAGTAGCCTTCCTATACTCAATCAATCTGAAGAAGGAAAAATCAAGAAAACCATCCCTTTTATAATTAAAACAAAAAAAAATCAAATACTTGGGAATAAACTTAACAAAAGATGTGAAAGATCTCTACAATGAAAATTATAAAACACTGTTAAAAGAAATAGAAGACACAAAGAAATAGAAAGACATCCCCTGCTCATGGATTGGAAGAATTAGCATTATTAAAATGTCCATCCTACCAAAAGCAATATACAGACTTAATGCTATTCCAATAAAAATCTCAATGACATTCTTCAAAGAAAAAGAACAAATACTGATGAAATTCATATGGAACCACAAAAAAAACATGAATAGCCAAAGCCCTACTGATGAAAACAAAGGAGAAAGAAGGCAACACACTTCCAAACTTCAAGCTGTACTACAAATCCATAATAATTAAAAAGAGTTTGGTATTGGAACAACAGACACACAGACCAATGGAACCAAAAGAGAGACCCCAATAAAACCACACTTATATGGACAACTGCTCTTTGATGAAGGAGCAAAGAATATACAATGGAAAATGGACAGTTTGTTCAATAAATGATGCTGGGAAAACTGGACCACCACATGCAAAATAATGGAACTAGATCACTACCTTTCACCATGCACAAAAATCAACTCAAAATGGAAAAAAGAACTGGACATAAGACCTGAAACCATAAAATATATAGAAGAAAATATAGACAAAACACTACAAGACATACATTGCAATAACATCTTTAAAAACTCTTCACCCAAAGCAAAGAAAGTCAAGGAAAAGATAAACACCTGGGATTACATCAAACTGAAAAACTGCACAGCTAAAGAGACAGTAACCAAAACAGAGACACCCCACTGCTTGGGAAAAAAAAAAAATCTTTGCACTCCAGTCAACTGATAAGTTACTGATCACAAAGATATACAAAGAACTCACACAGCTCGACAACAAAAAAAATAAACAATCCAGTCAAGAAATGGGCAGAAGAACTTAAAAGACATTTCTCCAAAGAAGAAATGCAAATGGTCGACAAGCATATGAAAAAATGTTCAACATCCCTTATAATCAGGGAAATGCAAATTAAAACCACATTAAGATACCGCCTTACACCACCTTACGTATCAAAAAAACAGCCAAAACAAATGTTGGCAAGCATGTGGTGAAAAAGGAACTCTCCTATATTGCTGGTGGGAGTGCAAACTGGTTCAACCACTATGGAAAGCTGTCTGGAAGTTCCTCAGTCTACTAAAAATGGAGCTACCATATGACCCAGCAATTCCACTACTAGGGATCTACCCAAAGGACACAAAAACATTGATTCAAAGAACACCTGTACCCCTATGTTTATTGCAGCACTATTTGCAATAGGTAAAACCAACATCAAACACCCCCAAATAGATGACTGGATCAAGAAGATGTGGCATATATACACAATGGAATATTATTCAGCAATCAAAAAAGATTAACTCATGCCATACACAGCAACATGTATGGAACTAGAAGGAATTATGCTCAGTGAAATAAGCCAGAAAGAAAAAGAAAAATATAGGATGGTTTCACTTCTAGCAGGAATATAGGGGAACCAAATAAAACATCAGTGTAAAAAAATAATAGTAGTACAAAACACAACAAAGCAAAAACAGACAATTACAAATCAGAGACATACTGCAGAGGAGGAGGAGGGAGAGGGATCAGAGGGAGGGAAGGAGGAGCACAGGGGAATGAGGTGATGGTGCACGGATGCATTGGTGAAGGAAACTCTATGGGGACTACACCTGAGGGAGTGGCGGGAGGCAAATATTGTTTAAAATGAAAAATGATGTAAAAAAATAAAAGAAAACCTTAACATTTAAAAAAAATAAAAATAAACAAAGGTGTATACACACACACAAAATAAATGTGTAAGACAGATTTGCTCCTATCCATTCATCTTTGCAGAGAATAATAGTTCATTAGTTATCTAGGAAAGGCCCTATTGAATAAGTTGTTAATGCTTGAGTCACTGACAGGTATCATGAAAGTTATTAGAAAGATATTACGTTACAGTTTCAAAAGTGATTCTTATTGAAAAGGTACTTCTAATTTTTCAAATTTAAGATTATTTTTGTTATGTAAATTTATATAAGGTAATCAAACAACATTAAGTGTGTACTAGACACTGTAACAAATTGAGACTCAAAAGATTTAAGGGAATTTTCTTAGTGGATGAACCAGGTTAAACTGTGTGTCTCTGGGTTCTTATTTCTTTGTTCTTTCTATCTTACCATGATGGCATTTAATATAATTTTCTTTCTAGAATCATCAATGTTCCAACATTATAGAAACCATTCTAATGCTTTAAAAAAATATTTTGTATAAGGAACTATTTAGTAAAAGGGAAAACATAATTTTCGAAAACATATTTGAGGATCAAAAACACTTTAGGGAAATGCTTTGAGATTCCAAAGAAGAAATTAAACAGAGAAAAGCCCCTTTCACATTCACTGATGGGTAGATGAAAGTAAAAGTTCTGAAGTATGAAAGAGCCCTGGGACTCACTTGGATACATTTGTTTGCATTTCCAAAAGGTAAAACTCATAAATAAAAAAGAATGTTTCTGAGCAATTTAATGGCCTTACGAAGATAGTTTGTGGTGTCACCACACAGTTTGCTCTTACACTCATGATGCCGATATTGATCTATTGGTCTCTTCTTGGCCAACTATTTTAATATCTAGAGTGTGGAGTATCAGAGAGTTGAAAGTGATTTCCAAAGAATCTTTCTATACATAATTGAGGGGAGAGCCATGGTAATTGCATTGGGAACTGACAGATGACTTTACAAATATACTGAGTCATGAAATTTTTTAACAATTATAACCCAAGCCTTTTTGTGTGAATATGAAATAATACATCAAAACATATAAATTGCTATGTCAATGTAAGGAACATTTTTGCTACACTCATAAAACCAGGGAAGTGAAATGGCATAATGGCTAAAGGTTGAGGTGCTGGCAAGGCACTGTGGTTCAAAACCTGGCTCATCACACATGTGGGCCTCCTGTACCCTCATCTCGAAAGTGATGCCAATAATATCTATATTTTTATGACTTTATAAGGATTAAGAGAGTTAACACATGTTAAGTAGCATCTGGTATTTGATGATAATGTCTTTTTTTTTTTTTTTTTTGGTGGGACCCTCGCCGGCAGACGGGGAACAAACAGGCGCTGCAGAGGCTGCGGGCAGCCTGGCAGCCCAGTGCTCAACCGCTGAGCCCCAGGGGAGGCCCTAATGATAATGTCTTAATAAATTAGTGTTATTATTATTTACAAAAACTGGAACACATTGCAGTAATATGTTCTCCCTTCCCCATAAGTCATTTATTCTGCTGTCTTCCTGTTTTCTAGAGTGTTGATGATTCCAGAAAGTAAATTATATTAACTGGCCTTCATTTGCCACCTGAGTATGAATGTCTTTTACATTTTTAAATAACTCTTCATAGCCCTAAACTTGAATACTCATGAAGGACCCTAAAAATCTCAAAGACATATAGTTTGTTGTTTTTTCTGAAGGCTGTATCAGCTCCCATTCTGTAAAGTACCCAGATGCTCAGATGAGAGTGAACTGGTGAGTTTCTTTTTCTTTTTTCTTTTTTAATGATTTATTTATTTCTACAAGGACCAGGGTATAGACCAGATGTGTGGGAGGGTGAGAGGATTCACTAGAGACAAAGCAGGGAACAGAACAGGCAGACTGACGAAATACATTGCTGAGGGGAGCAGCAGGCGAGACAGGAGAGGTCTGCTGTGCCATGTGGGTTTCTCCCTGGCTGGCCGGGATGGAACCTGTGCTGCAGAGGCTATGCACAGCTTCACAGCACTGCACTCAACTGCCTGCGCCACCAGGGAGGCCCTGGAGAGTTTATTTTCAACCAGGATATTTTTTCTCTATTAATCTTCACATAACTCATCATCTTTATTCAAGTGTATTAAAGCTTTCCAGTGTAGTTTCATGGATTTGGCTGCGAGAGGGAGTTGAGGCTCAGATTACATGATCAATTGATATTTACAAATCTGATTACTCAAAAAAGCCTTGGAACCTATTATCGTTGACTGTCAATAGCCAACTTCATCTGCCCAGTAACAATTTTTAGGTCTGAATTTGCATTTCCAACTATTTCTAGAAAATTTTAGCTAGATTTTCACTGGGAAACTTAACTACATTTTAAGAAAATGTGGGTGAGTTTCCATGTGTAATTGAATAACTCTATCAGGTGTCTCGTGACTTTGTCTGCCTTTCTCCTCATAGGATGCCTTCTGCAATGCCCCCACTTTCGCCTCTGTCCTGCCTGCAGGGGAGGAAAGTGAAGTTGATTTCATTGCTCACTAGTTACTTAATCAGTTAAGAAATCTGATTGCTGTCACATTTTAGTATAACTTTCCAGGGAAACCATATTTCATCCAAAAACATGTCTGAAGAAGCCATTTAATGTACTCTAAGCCCAATAATAGTATTGTATTATCTACAAAATGTACCTCTTGTAGCAGTCCTAGTGGATTCACCACCTATATAATGTAGAAAAAGTTTTACCAGATCACTGAGTTCTAGCCTTGTCCATTCTAGTAGTAAAAATGCTTGAGTGTATGCAAGAAACACAAATATGTTGGGGCTGATTCAGAAAGATAGTTTTAAAAATACATAGTTTCCTGTTTATGAAACAAAACAAGACAGTAAAACGTCAGCTACAAGTCCTAATTTCTAGATGTCTGCAGGATTTTAAGACCTACTTCATTCCTAGCTTTATTGAAAGATAACTACAGAATGATAAATTGAGGAAGTATCATAAAGTATATTATGTTTAAGTCACTTCCAGTGTGCTCTGTGGCATACTGGAATGCTGAGTCAGAGAGGTGCAAGTTAAAATACAGTCTCCTGTACTGAATGACAGCTGAGATCAAATTCCCAATCTCTCTAAACTTCATTGACCCATCTGTAAAGTGGAAATAATAAAATTACCTATCTTATCAAAGTCTTGCAAAGGTGAAATAAGTAATACTCATAAAAAATTTAGCATATTTGACTCAAAACTATCTGACAATTGTCACACATGTAGATACTACAGATTTTTTTTTAAATACAAACTGACTTTGACTATTATGCCTACCTCTGCGTGTTTCCTCTCTCAATAATGTCTAAGATCTTCTGAGCAAAGAATAAAATAAGGAACTGAAAGTTAATGAATTTATGATTAATAATAAATGGAGACTTTAAAAAAACACTAACATCTTATTGAAGATAAAAAATTTTAAATCATTAACAGAGAAATGGCTGTTGAAGTTTTGAAAATTCAAAGAATTTCAGAACTAGAAAACTATTGATATGTCTTCCACCTTACAATCAGGGAGGGAGGTGAGGGGGGAAGAAAGATGATCCCCATTAGGGAAAATAAGGAAGTCAGAGAGTTTTTGAAAATAATTAGAATGGAGTAGTACAAGAATTATAACAGATGAGAGATTTTCAAAAGAATTTGCCCTTCATTTAAATATCCATTGAGTGTGTAATATATGGAATCTCTAAAAAAAAATAAAAAACAACAAGAAGGTGATAAACATAGTTTCTGCCTTTCAGAGAATGTCAATGCCATAACAGGGTTATGAGTGTCTAAACTCATGCAAGGAAAGTGGAGCACAGAGGAGGAAGCACCTCCATCTGCTCAGCAAGGGGGTGGCAGCTGAAACGGTCTTAACAAAGGAGGTAACAGGTGGATTGAACTGAAAGATGAGAGTAATTGGCTGGGCAGAATGAAGGAGAGAACATTCCAAGTAGTCAAACCTGCATGCCCAAAGCCACAGAGGCTTGAAATAGCTTGGCATACTTGAGGAATTGCAAATTTGGGGACAAGCTGAAGCATACAGTTTGAGTCAAACGGTGAGCAGTAATTCTTTCTTTAGAGCCTTTGCAATCTCTGTGAGTTCTGTTGAAAAGGCTCACTCTTTTATACTTTGGATGTGTGTTCTAGTTATTCATGTCTCCATTAATATGTCACTTCTCTAGAAACTTTCAGATTATTCTGCTTAATTGACTTACTCTGTCACTCACTGATAACTATTTTCAGGCTGTGAATGATATTACTAATATATTTTTTTTAAAAGATTTATTTATTTATTTATTTATTTATACAAGCACTGGGTACAGTCAGAAGCACGGGAGGGTGAGAGAATTCACCAGAGCCAGAGCAGGGAGCAGAACAGGCAGAAGGACCGAAGTACACTGCTGAGGGGAGCAGCGGGCACAGCAGGAGAGGTCTGCACGCCATGTGGGACCCTCCTCTGATGGCCAGGGAGCAGCCGGGGATCAAACCGGCGCTGCAGAGGCTTCGGGCAGCCTCGCAACCCAGCACTCAACCGCTGCGCCATCGGGGAGGCCCTATTACTAATATATTTTAATTTCTCTTATAGGCTTGTTTGTTTACTATTTATTCTCAGTAGTTGCTTGAGAGCAGGTACCTATGTTGTTCCCCACAGTATCCCCACTGCATTGAATTCTGCCTATCCCGGAGTAGACACTCATAAACACGATTAATGAATCAGGTAGTTTAGACATGTAAGCAAAGCACAGGGCATGAAGGAATTTTAAGGCATCATACACTGTGTGTGTTCAGTAAGAGAACAGGAACCATTGATGATAAATAGATAAGAAAAATATATAATTTTTTCTGATTAGGTTATTCTCATGATTAGGTTATTCTCATGTGTTTGAGAAGAATAAGACCAATTTGAAATCTACTGAAGGAACTAATCAAGGGCATTACAGTGAAGATGGAGATGTGACTGATTAAAACATTTAAATTATACAGACCTAAGGGAGAGAGAGAGAGAGCTATTGGCTGACTCTCAAGTTTATGACACATGCATAATACAGCTACTTAATACTTGGGTTTTCTAAATTTTAAGGAAGTCAGTGAAGGAGAGTGTACAAAGAAAATGAAAATTTAAGGAAAGTCATGACAATGTGGAAAACATTGGTGATCCTGGAACAGAAATGGGGGATAGATCTCATATGCCACCAAGAGTAAGTGAATAGTACTGGTTGTTGATGGCTGTTTCTCTATTCACCTCTGGCTCCACTGTGCACCAAGAGGGAATTCTCAAAGACATATGTGAATACCATAGCCCACAGGAGCAAGCACCATACCCTATACCCCACCATAGCTCACTTAACAAATAGCTTCCCCTGGTGAACCCTCAAACAAGAAGTACACATGACAACTGCACCTGAGGAGAAAGCCCAGGAGATTATTATTGGACAAGGTTTGGAAGTTTGCGGTTATTGGACAGAGAATTCCAGAGTCTTGGGTTCCTGGATAAGTAGGAACCCCATCCTCATGATTCTACTGATTCTTTGACCAGTGAGAATAAGCACAGTTGGAAGAAGTTCAGAGCATCGGGATCAAGGGCAAGACCACTTCTGCCTGGGTATTGCATCCATGTTGGATGGACTGCAGGAGGAACTACAGAATTTACATCCTGGTATTTTGAAACCATTTAGAAATAAAAACCATAAAACTCCCTCTTCAGAAGTCCCCATCAAGTCCCAGTGTTTCTCATTCACTCTACATGGTCACAAGTCCATTCCATCGTGACACTTAATACCTGACCAGGAAGAATGTGGTTGACTATATGACTTAACTTACTCATGTACTATATATATCCTGAAGAGGGATATGGACACCAAGATCTGAGAAGAAAGAAATGGTTGATCCTAGGTGAGATAAGGCAAGACGATGCTATAGTACAGATGAAAATGAAGTCAGATTTCAGGGTCGATAAAAGCTAAAGCAAAAAATGAATTATAATCTATGAAGCAGCATGCAGAAGTCTGGCCATGAATGAAAGGAAAAATACAATTATAGCAAAGAAACAAGGAAACAGTCTGATGACACCTTTGCAAGAAAAGGTGCCTGTTTCAATATAGAGAACTTCAAACTCTAATGTACATGTAAAGCTTGTTGAAATGCAGATACCGATTCAGCAGGTCTGGGAGTAGAATTTGAAACTCTGCACTTCTAAAAACCTCCCAGTGATGTTGCTGGTACAAGGATCTCAACTAGAAAGAAGTAAGGTTATAAGGAATTAGGTATTAGAGAAAGAGGGAACTTGCAGAAGAAAGGAGAGATGAAAATTAGCAATTCCTGGACAGCACCTCTCTTTGGTCTCTAGCAGAGAGGCACAGGCAGCATTATGGAGTTATTTAGAGACATTCCAATGTTCTTTGAAGAACACTAGAAGAATCTGGCCAGCTGCTCCTCCAGCATAAGCATGAAGCAGGAATGCTGAAACATTACCTTCTCACACTTCCTTTGCCCATGCTCAATGAGGACATGGCTTTCGTGATTGTGCGTATGTACGCATTTTGGATTCTTTTGACCACTTCACAGCCAACCACAGACTTTCAGTCACATTGTTAGTGATTCCCTCATGACCTAAATTTAATCCTTCATACAAATAATGAAATTGAATGAAACAGTGCTTTGCAATGTCTTCCCCCTACATTTCAGAGATCTGAAAATTGTATAAATTTACCAAGTAATGAGGTCTGCACCTTAGGATGATAATACTAAAAGGTACCTCATTAAAATAAGGAAGTAATGATAAGTGAAAATTTATTTCTGCAATTTTTGACCTGAAGCAAAAATTATGTCATTTTTTCCGTAGCTATTGACCTCAGCAATGACTTTTCTGAAACAGTAAGTGGAGATACAGTCACGACAAACATTTAAAATAAGCCTTTTGACTGAAGTTTCAAAATGCTTTTTGTAAGAAATCTACCATCCCTGTGTTTCAATTTACTATTGAAAACAACATAATTTTTGCAAGTATAGAATGTGTGTCCTAAGATTTTGTTCTGATATATTATTCTAAGGGGAGTTATTAGTTCTCTAGAAATAGAATTTGTCCTTTGGACCTGCTGAAATTTGAGTACAATTTTTTTTTTTCCTCTTGCTTCCTCATGGCTCCTCAGTCCACTAAGTGTTCACCTTACTGTCACGGAAACAGGAAAGAGTAACAAGAAATCACAGGAAAAAAATCTCCAAAACCTGATCTTGAATCTGCAACTAATAAGTTAGTTTTTTGTTTTGCTTTTTAATCTATATTAAGCAACTAAATCCCCCTCTTCCTTTTTCTCTTACTTCTCATATCAAGTCTTTCATTTCCTTTGTCTGGACTTCTTTTGACTGTGTCTTACAACGTTTGTCTCCACCTTATCTTTCTATCTCATCTCTTATGTCACCTCTTCAGAGAGGTTTTCTTGAACTCCCCTTCATAATGTAGGACATTTTATTATTGTATATTCCCTTCATAGCAATGATCGTAAATTGTATTTTTACATGATTATTTTCTGTCTCCTTTTTAGACTGCCTGGTGTATAAACTCAGGTAGATACTCTCCCTGGTTTGATTGTAAATCAGAACCCAGCAGTATATTCCATACAATTCACTCTCATAATGTGTGCTGAATGACTATAGGAAAGAAAGAATATTCCATAGACTCTTTGAAAGCAGGAATTCAGTTGCTGAGCTCCATGTTTGATGTACAGAAGGTATTCAATTAATATTGATCGAGTGAGTGAATATGTTATTAGAGAAGTATCTACCTGTGAATGATTTCACTCTTAGCAATTACAGGAGACAGAAGAAGCGGACACCAGAAAATCACACTATAAAGCCCATGAATCCACCAAGCAAATTAACATTTTATTTTGTTTGATATTTGTAAGGTCTTTCCCTGGTCTTTCCAAACACACACAACACATGTTTTACTGAGAGGGCTGGTCTAAAAAAATCCTGCAGTAGAAAAAATTAATTTTCACCAAGGTTTCTGTTTGTATCATCCTATGCTATTGTGTCCAAAAACTTCTCTGTTATGCTCATGGGGCTCACCCTCAGGAAGAGTCGACAGATACTTAGAAAAACCACAGTTTTTTTCACTACAGTGAACCACTTTCCTACTAATCATAACCAATAACCACTCTTGGACATTTCATACCTCATGCCTTGTAGTTCACTTTTTTAGTACTTTTTACTTAGAATCTGATCTACAAGTTTGTCATAATAGAAGACTCACTCAGATGGTTAATGTTTAAGAGTTGTGGCCTTGATTCCATTCTTAGGACCTATGTCTGACTCCACTGATTACACGTGTGACAATGAGTAAGATGTTTGACCTCTTTAGTATTCTTACCCATAGCATGAACATAGTAATGTTTAACTCATGGGGTTTTCCTTTTCATTAAATGAAGAAAATCATGTAAAATGCTTGGCAAAGTGCCTGCAAAATAGTTAGGACTTGATATTAGCTGGATATTACCTACTATCATTATCAATTTGATATTCACTGTTTAATTATAGACAGAAATTCCCAGTTATTTGGAAAAAAACAGAGGGGAAAAAAGAATATTCGCCACTTCCCTCACAGTCATTCAGGAGCTATGAATATCATCAGTACTCTTTCCTTATACAACAGCATGAGAGAGGAAATTCTCTTCAACACACTGGAATTTCCCCCAGGAAGGGGAAAAGCTTCTTCATAGTTGTACTGTGGAACACCCACTGTGTTTTCTGTTTTGCTAAGTCATTCTGTTGTATTTTTCCCATATCTCTTGATCTTTCAAATTCTGCATCAATAGTTAGATGTTTAATAGTTAGACCACAGTGTCATTGAAATGAATTGGAGTAAGAGAAAAATGGTAATGATCACAATAAAAAGAGATGGATCTGTATTTAAGATAGCACTTTAAGAATTCATCAGAAAAGCCACTGTCATGTCAATCTTACTAACACACATTGTGTGTGAGTTTACAAGTGTGAATATACGAAATCATGCCCAAGGGCAAGATGGATAAAAGCATACTTTCTGTTAATATCTCTTCAAAATATCTCAATTCCATCTTCCCTTCAAAAAGTAATATAACCAATGTTTTACAAAGTTATTATTGAAATATTCTTATGTACTTACATGCTTTCAATATTTCTAATTATATTATAGATTTATCACTCTATTGTCTAGCTCTCTTACTAGAATTTAAGTCCGGAGAAAGCAGCAAATTTGGCCATCTTGTTCATGGCTATATCTATAGAACATAGTAGGTGCTCAATAATTATTTGTGGAATGAATGATTATCCTTTAAAATCAGTGAAACACTGAGACAAAATATATTTATATGCACGGCACAGACTAGAAAAATCATTGGTTGAACTCACTAACGCAACAGTGCAACGTGGTACAATTATCAACCTGAAGATGCACATCTCAGACTTGATTCTGCCACCAAATGTGAGAATTTAGCAGAAATTAAGTTTTCACATATGCCAAATGCCAGATGATATGGGAAGCCTTTTGACTGTTGTTCTTGATTCAGTAAAAAAAGTTATATTTTGTTTACTGCCTATTCCCCAGACTCAGAGTGTTTTTTGGGGGTAGGGCAGAGTTATGGGGGAATGGGGAGATGGGTAATGGTGGGAAGAGGTAGAACAAGCAGTGTCTTTAAATAAATCTTTTCACCCAGGAAATTATTAGTAATTAACAGGGCAGTACAAGATAAGCACTGAGGTAATTTTGCTATTCTATGAAAAATTAATTTCATTTTTTGATTCCCTTTCTACAAAATAAAACAAAATAAAGCAGAATCTGATTGAGACATTTATCCTAAGAAGACATAAAAATGGACAAGTTAATGAAAAAATGCTCACCATCTCTTATTTAAGGGAAATGCAAATGAAAACCACAATGAGACATCATGTTATAGCTGTAAGAATGGTTATTATCAAAAAGACAAGAAGATTGAAATTTGTTTTAATAATGGACTTCTCTCTCCCTCAAAAGCTCAATGAAAGGCCCACACTGTAATACTATAATATTTTTTCTTTTTTTTTTTTTTTTGGCCTACCTTGGAAAAATTTATAACCATATTACACCCATGGTACATGTAACATTATAGTAAATTTGTGAATAAGCACTAATGAATAATGTTTAGTTGTTGTTGGGATATCTGAAAAGCATTATTTACTATGATCTGGAAAAAAATAATGGAAAGCAGGGTAACAGATATACCTTTTAAAATTTTTAAACAGTAATCTACTATTGAAACCCTAATTGCAATGTGTATCAATGAGTTGAAATAAAATTACACCATAAAATTTCTAATTTAATTTAAAAATAATCAAACTTCAGGTAAGTTCTAGCTCTGACTCTACTCCACTCCAGAAATGAGTTTCTTTTTAGCAAGCTTGTGTTGAATAGCAATTCACTTACCCCTGATACACAAAAGCTGGATTTGCATGTACAAAAGAATGTGACATTTCCGAAAACTTTAGTAGCCACAAAGCAAGTAATAATTTCAAAGAAGAGAAAATTGGAAGGATAATTTTATAACTGAGTCAAATTAGGCAGAAAAGGGGATTGTTCACTTCAGCGTCTCTTTGATACAATATGAAAAGCACATGTTTATTATATTGATGGGTCAAATAATCTACTATGCTGTGATTTCTCATTAGTAGACCAATGGGTCCTGTACATTACAACTATGAAAACAATTCTAGCAAAGCTTTATACACCCTTTGAAAAAAACTAGAAATGAATTATGGCTAGTGAAAAGTGAATCATAGTTACAAATAGAATGTTTGATAGAGACAAATAACAAGGAAAAGGTCAGCCCTAAAATGTTATCATTTCAAAAATAGCATATTTTAACCCATTTTCTGGAGTAATATAATTAATTGTTAGTTATAATATTATTAGTAATATTATTCTTTACAAATTATCCATTTGTGTTGGAGCGTACACTGCATAATAAAATGAGTATGGATAGACTCATTCTAAATGGATAGATAAATCAGACTGCCAGTTTTAAGCAAAGAATTGGAAACAATTTACTTCACCTCCTCTGAGATCCGTGTTCTGGGTTAACAAATATGGAGGCAATACCACTTGCTCTGAAGTTTGTTGGGAGGATTAAAGGAAAAGCATCTGACACCATCCTAGTATGTAATGAAAATTACATTCAATACATAGTAGTTTTCCCTTTTCCTTTTCTAAAAATACAAAACGGATAAAAATACAAAGCAGTCCAAGGAAAGTCAAGTTTTTTCCATGCCTACTGATAAAAGTTTGAACATTTCAAGCAGTAAATAGATTGAGTGACAGTCCCATTAGTGATCTTTATCAGAGGGGTTTTGTTTTGTTTTGGATTTGTTCTGTAATAGTAAAACTCAGAAATTTTGATGGAAATATAACAATAATTGTTTTTTAATTCTCAGTTTGATGAACAACAGTCACAATAACCACCTCACCAAAATAGATTAAAAAATCATTTACTCATATAGATATAGACTATATATGAAATACTAAAATCCAAAGGAATCTTCATCATTACGTTAGTATAAGAAAGACATCATAAAATTTTTAGACAGAAAATGAATTCTGGTTGTAGTTTTGCATCTTGTGAAAGTCCTTTTCTGAAGTGATACTGACTTCAACATGGAAGACACATTCAAAATAAAGGTAGAATTTATTCTTCCTTTTTTGAATTTTAGCATCTCTTCTAAGGATTTGTTTATTAAAAACCTGTAGTTTCTGTTTAAAGAACCCATATAATATGTTCAATTGAATTATCACTATGGAAAACAAGCCTGAACATAAAGAAATGGATATCCCTGCCCCCTTCTCTCCACTTTTCTGTGCCTCATACACTACAAGATATCAACAAATTCTTGTTAGATAAATTGATGAATGAATGATCTGAAAACCATGTCAGAGATGTTAAATAAAAATCTATGGAGGTGAGTCACATGATCGGCATTTATTAATATCAAAACTAAAGGAAATACAGTAGGACACCTCTAGAATTGTGCAAATGGAGGTAAGAGTATTTGTGCTCTTGAGAAAAAAAGATTAGATATTATATGTAATATATCCAGAAGAAGGAAATTATCTAAAATCATTGTAAAATGTACCAGATTCTGAATTTATTCAACTAGAGGCTAGGAATACAAAGATGAATATACCACCTGCTTTCAACAAGTTGACAATATGATGGGGAAAATGGATCCAAAGCCAATCTAAAATAAATGTATATATGAAATAGAGGTGCATATATAAAATATAAATATATTCATGTGTAAAATATATGCATATAAAATATTATGATGGTCAGAAGCAGGGATGGTCAATGCTGCTGGGGAACAGGGAAGGGAAGAGAGTAGACTGAGATATCTTCCAAGGGGATAGTTTAATTGAATCTGAAAATAAGCCAGTCACACAGGTAAGGAAGAACACACAGCTATTTAGTAGAGGATGTGGAAGCAGAGGAGTCCAAAACAAAAGCAGCCAGTTTTGGTAAAGGCAGGAAGACCAAGTAATGGACAGCAGGTTGAAAGTGGGTGTGAGGGTGGGGACAAGATAGGAGGGATTTTGTTTGCCATATGGAAGAATAAGGGTTTTACATATTAAAATAGTGGTTCTCAAACTATACAGGTCTCAGGGCTTGCTGTAAAATAAAAGCTTTTATCATTTAGACTTCCACTTAACATTTCCTCTATGAAAAACAGTTCCTTACCTCTGCTATAGGCAATAAGTTGAGCACAAGAAGAACAAATTTACATTTTAAGAAGTCTGACTGTATCTTTAGTGGAAGTGAAAGGAGTCCAGGGTCAGATTTTAAAAACAATTAAGTGCCAAAGTGAAAGATCTGGGGCGCTCTTTCCAGGGTATCAATAAGTGAGAGCAGGCATTGGAACAGAGAGTCAGTGGCCTAGACTATTAAGATTGGGTGTAAAATGAAGAAGCAGCAGATCTGTCCCCGCTTTTAGGTTGGAGTTTTGTACACAGGTATTCTTCATCATGAAAAGGAATAGAAGAGGCATAGCAGGCTTGGGTAGAAAAATCTGAGTTGCACTCAAAGTACTGTAGTTCATCTAATAAACATGTATATTTAAAGGATTAACATAAAAGACAGGCAAGAAAGAAAGAAAGTAGACTAAAGATACAGCTTTGAGAGCTCATGGCATAGGAGTACATCTTTAGATGCTTGTATATGAAAGGGAACTAGACTCTAGGCTATTATGCTATATAGGCTTCTGGTTCTAGATCACCTGGTGTTTCAGAAGGTCTCAAAAATACAGTTTTTGAAACTTAACATTCAAATTAAACTTTGACTAAATTTCTATTTAAAATACCATGTTATTGATTACCTCTGTTCCAGGTAGATACTTGGCATTTAAGTATTTCAGATATAAAATTCATTAAAAGAATGAACTAGCTGCTTTGCCTATTCTCATTCTCACTAATGAAGGCATAAAATATACTGTATAGTTAGGAGTTATTATCAAATACTCTTCTTTTCACCTTCCAGCTGCCACAGCCTGTAGTGCTACAACAAGCTGACAGCTGAATATCAAAATGATTAAGAAAAAAAAATTTGGAGACTACTATATAATTCATCAATGAAATAAAAACTGAAAGTTACATTATTTTGTAGCATAAATACATTATAAATTATAATATACAATGAAAATTCATTTTGAATACACTTAAGTGAAAAACAATGTAATTCCTTTCATTATTAGCAAAACCTGTGAGACATTTAATCCCTGCTAGACAAATCACTATGTCTTAGATACATTTTATGGAATAACATCATTTGATTTGAGGAGGACATATTTTGGCAGTTCACCCATGACATATTCTTTCCACATAGCTGGATCATAGATACTATTATTGTCGGCCACATGAGAAACACATCAGTGCCCAATCCTGGGCCAAAACACTTTGCAATAGAAACATTGCATTAGGTACCAACTTTTGTCACACATCAGTGAAAGGATTTAGAATAATTTACTTTAGCTGAAAATCATTCCCTAACAAAGATTTTCAGTCTGTACCATGCAATACTTCCAAGACTAGATTTTAATAACTATGTGTTTAGGTGAGTGTGTGTGGGAGGGAGAGGTAGTGTTTCTTAGAACAGCACACACATAAAAAATGCCCCAGAGGCAGATAGAGCTGGATTTGAATCCCAGATGTGCCACTGATTAACTATGTAGCCACAGACATATCATTAAAACTTTATTGAGCAGCTTCTAAATGCCAGGCACTATGCTAAGCACTGATTATATAAGAGTGCACAAGATACAGTCATTGCCCAAAGGAACTTAAAGTTTGATAGAAGATTCAGGAAAGTATGAAATATTTCAACACAGAATCTTAAGAGCTGTAGTAAATGTAAACAGAGTATTTTAGGAACCTAGAAAAGTAATATCTATTGCAATTTTAAGCTGTCAGGTTTCCTGGAGGAAGTGACATGTGAGCTGATATACGGAAGGAGAATAGCATTAGTTAAGTGAAAAGTAAAGCAAAGAGTATTTTAAAAGGAGGAAATTGTGTAGGAAAAGGCCAGAAATTAAAGAAGAGCCTAGAACTTATGAGGACTTACTTATGGTTGATATGATAAGTGTATAAAACAGAATCCTAGCTGGACAATTTTCAATGTTTATTACAATCAAAAAGAGTTTGAAGGAAGAGTCAAAAATGAAAATAAAAAGTTTGAAGAGTTAAAGATTGCCTTATGACTATCCATTCATTTCTTCTTTTAACAAATGGTTATTTCAATCTGCCACGTTTAAGAAATTATATGTATCCTCGCTTTGACTTCGTCTTACCAATCTCTATCCCAGTGAGGCAGCCAAGCAGAAGAAGAAATATCTAGTATGTGAAATGCTTTAGTGTTGAGGTTGGTAAGGCTGTTCTTCTATGCTTCAAATGAAAAAAGAGAGCAGCCCAGAACAGAGGAGGGAGAAGAAAAGTGTCAGTGTAGTAGTATCTGAAGGAATAAGTTTGAAGAAAATGAGAGGATAATCTGGTCCCTATTACTCCATCTTGGTCGGAAAGGGAAACCAAATTTGTCTTTGAAAGTGGATTTGGAGACCTCCCTGATGGCACAAGGGATTAAGTCTCAGCACTACGAAGCTATTGGTACTAATTGCAGGACAAGTTCAAACCCTGGCCAGGGAGCTACCTACACACTTGGCACAAAAGACCTCTCCTATCTTGCCCGCTGCTCTCCTCAGCAGTGTATTTGTCATTCCTACTGTTCTGTTCCCCACTCTGTCTCTGGTGATTCCTCTGACTCCCCTGCACTCTGGCCTACACCCCAGCTCTTGTATGCATAAGTGAATAAATCTTTAAAAAAAATGAAAGTGGATTTGATATTTAGAGACAGTTATGTTAAGCATTTACTTAACATAGTTTCTTCTGGATAGCCACAACGAACTCCCTCCCTCTCCTTCAAATCGTGATTTTGATATAATAAAATACAGTATTTGTTATATTATACTTCCAAATTCCTTCTGCTGAAGTCCTATTGCTTCAGGGCAAAAGCCATCTTGGAGTAGAGTATTTTAGGAGACTCAGGAATGGAGAGTGATATTCAAGATGACAGCATATAAACTTGTCCCCTTCCATAAATGTCAATTTTAAGAATTATCCATGTGTGAAAATACCTTCACAACAGCTAAGGACTCCCAAGTGACAGGTTACAGTATCCAGATGGAGCACAGACTGAAGCAAACAGTTGATTTCACACAGAGCACAGCACCCATCTGCCTCACTACCAGGCTCATACAATAAATAGCCCTATGCAGGTTCCTGAAAATCCAGGCTCCTTAATGACCACAGTGCCATGTCAACTCCTGCAGCCCCAGGATCTTGGCTCACCCAAGTGCCAGGCCAGTCAAATCCTCCAGTCTGGCCCTCCAGTCTGGCCCTCAAGCTACAAGCCAACTGCTGCAGTCCCAGGCTCCAGACTTGCCCAAGCCTGAGGGAAGGCCCAAAGAAACAGACCCCAGGCAATCCTTAGTTGACCCCTGCTCCTAGTCAGCCCTTGCAGATCCAGATTCCAGGCCTTCATCACAGATCCAAAACCCACACCAGTGAAACCAGGCCCAGGTTGGTCTCTGAGGACACATGACCTTCAACAACAGACTTAACAAAGCAGAAGAAAGTGTGAACTAGAAAAAACATGTCATTTGAAATCAACCAATGAGTGGGAAAAAAAAGATAATTAAAAAGAACAAACTATGGGGTTTCACTAACAGAAATAGAAAGCTTCTCTGGTAAATTCTAATAGATATTTAAGCAATAATTAATGCAAACCCTTCTCAACTCTTCTTAAAAATTGAAGAGGAGGAAACACTTCTAAACCCATTTTATGACACCAGCTTTACCCTGATACGTAAACCAGGTAAGAATGCTATGAGAATACTATAGACCTATATACCTAATGCATATAGATGTAAAAATCCTCAACTATTAGAATTCTTAACTGAATTCACTGAAGTATACAAACACAACACACAAATTTCAGTTACATGTCTATACACTAACAATTAACTATCTGAAAAGGAAATAAAGAAAAAATCTCATTTATAATAATATCAAAAACAATAAATACTTAGGAATAAAATTAACCTAGGAGGTGAACAATCTATACTGAAATAGTCCTTTTTTGTGCTATTATTGACTCATCACCATTAGAATACACAGATTCTGTCCTTTTCTTCCTCCCATTTAATATTTTGTTGTTGTCTTATATTATTTTTCTTTATACTTCTGAATATGTATTACTATTTATCATCTTGCTAGAGGTTTTGTGTTCTGTTTTATTATTTTCATGTAGGAATTTCTTTCAACATTTCTTGTAAGGTAGGTCTGGTGGTGGTAAACTCCTCTAATTTTAGTCTGTCTTTGATAATTGCGCAGGATAGAATGTTCTTGGCTAGCAGTTTTTATCTTTTGGAATTGTAAATATGTCGTTCCACTCTCTTCTAGTCTTGAGAATTTCTGCTAGGAAATCTAAAAGTCTGAAATATGTGCTTTCACATTACATTCTTTTTCTTCCTAGTAGCCTTGAATATTTTAACTTTATCATTAACTTTTGATAATTTACCAGCAATGTGTTTTGGTATGTGTAGTTTCACATTCAGAAATTTGGTTATTTCAGCTTCCTGGACATCCATGACAAGTTGTTTTCTTAGGTTTGGGAAGTTCCCAGTCATTATCTCTTTGAATGGGGTCTCTGCTCCCTACTCTTTCTTTTTATGTTCCAGAAAACTCACTGTCCTAATGCTTTCTTTTCTAATGGAATCTGTTAGTTCTCATAGTTTCTCTACTTTTCCTAAATCTCTTTCCTCTTTTTTCTTTCATTTGGGTCATCTGTACATTTGTAACTTCCATTTTCAAAATTCTCTCCTAGGCTTCAGTCTACTTAGTCTACTTTTCATATTAATTCCTATTTCATTCAGCATCTCTGTTTGTGTTTTTTAAATAGTTTCAATCTCTGTTCTGAGAACTCTACTCATGGATCTCTTTTTTAAGATCCTGAACCTACCTTTTTATGTTTGAGCATCTAGTACTTCACTGAGTTTCCTTATGATTATTATTCTAAAATCTTTGTTAGATCTTCAAATTCTATGTCCTTTAGATAGATCTCTTGACTTTTACTCTTTTTCAGCTTTTCGATCTTGTGTTAGGTGCTCATTGTTTCCGAGGCATGTATATTGTCTTAGTTAGTATTCTGGTTGGGGCAACATGACTTTCGTTTATTTCTCTTGTATGCTTAACTTGGTGGCAGCTGGGAAAGGGAGGAGAAATGGAGTTCAAAGACTTGGTCTCGGTCTTGGTGGGGAAAGAAGGATATTCTGGGCAGAGTTTTTCACTGACTTTTTTCCCATTGGGTTCAGAGCAAGCATTAATCACTGCACACAGTGTAAATCCTAGGTGTGCTGCCTCCTTTCTGATGTCCCACCAGTGAGGAGCATGGGTCTCTGCCAACCACACTGATGGCTGCCATATTCTTGGAGACTAAATCAATGGTCCCAATGCTCATGTGCATGTCTGCTCTCCACACTCACTCAAAAGATCCCACGCACATAGTCTGTGCAATGCCCCATCTCTGCCCAACCTATCCAACTGATTGCCATGGTTTATGTCCTGGTCACAGTTTCCGCCCCCCCTCTACCTTTTCCATTACCATAGTGATCCCATAACCTCAAGGAATATATCTGTGATTCAGTCCTCCTAAGCCAGCAATGATCATGTGAAATTTCCTATGTGCAATATATAGGTTTTTTTTTTCCTGTTGTATTTAGAGAGAGATTTATAAAATCCTCACAATCCCATAATTTTGTGGGTAGAGTCCTCAAAGTTCTCACTTTCAAAGAAAATCCTGGAAAGCTTCCTTTAAAAAGAACCTAACCTCCGAACCTGATGCCATCAAATAAAGGATACTTTTTCCATCAGAGGAAATGGATAACAGTGACCATCAAGACTGCTGTATGACTGATGTATCCATAGACTCTGACTCATCCTGGAAATAGACTACATATCTAATGAGGAAAAAGAACAGTGCACAAGTACAAATCCTTTCTATAAATAAATTTCACTTTTCCTGATAGTCATACTTGCTTTGCTTTTTTAAGTTACTTTAGTGGAATAGGGAGAAATGCACTTGGTAGTATTCAAAATTCATTAGAACTAGATTGTGAATTTTTTGCCACCAGGACCAAAACATTTTCCTGAAAACAGTAATAAAAAAAATCAGAATGTCTCCCCCTTCTTAATAAGTTTGTGCCTTTGGGACACCTTGAACAACCCTTTATCATTAACCCCTATTCCTTTTTTTTTTTTTTAATTTTATTTTATATAATTCTTACATCATTTTTTCATTTTTGCACAATGTATGCATTTTTGTTTTGGTTATATTCCCCATTAACCCCCACTCCTAAGTGAGTCATGCCACCTGCAGGTTCCAGGCCCTTCTTGAGCAGAGGAGAGAGAGCAGTGTGGTTTAGAGGTGTCACTACTACCGACTTTGATAGGTGATGAAGCATAAATGAAATGCCCATCTTACTTTTTTAAAAGAGGTTTCATAAGGATTCATTTTCTAACTTCACTACCATGAAAATGATGTTATATAGTTTCTACATCATTGCATTAAATAACTACAATATGGCTTTTCCTATAATATATAAGCATCCATAACTGTAGTAGACCTTAGGAAAGGCACCTTTCTGCCTTTTCTGTAATAACTTATGAGAACATTCAGATGTATCTATAAGAATGGGGTTCAAGTCAGTCTTTTTCACTCCTGCATCCCTCTACTTAGAACAGTGTCTGACACAGAATGGGCTACCAAAAATATCTATAAAGGAGAGTAAAAGGGAAGAGAGGAAAGACTTAGAAATCAAACATGAAGCTTGCCACTTTTAGAGTAGTAAATCTCTATAGCTGTCTTACAGAATAAATTAAACAAAGCCGTTTTTTAAAATGTTCTTTAAAGATTTTCTGAAAAACTTGAGGAAAGTTGTAGCCCCTTTAGGCAAATATATTGCTTTGTATTATTCAACCTAAAAAAGTAGGCCTGGATCTACTTTTAGAGAAAATGTCATATAATTTTAAATGTAAATAATATTTATTAGACTTGATTATTCATATAATTTTTACAGATCAGTGAGCTAATGCTTTCTTATATTCACTTTTAGAAATATATAACTATTATTTTTGCTTTATTTTCTTAGAGTTTATCACAGATTATCTACTTATTCATTTTAATGTGTTATTTTGTTATTTATCATGTCTTTATTATCTGTGATAATAAATATCTAATAAAAAAGTATTCCTGACATAAAAATAATTCATAATATTATTTTCATCATGCAAAATGTCACTTTATTTTGTGTTTTCAATAACTGGAGTCCCTGGAGCTTCAAGTCTATTTTGACATCTGCTTAATTCATCTGCCTAATAGCCAAGTTATGATGAATCATTTATACTGTCAAAAGAAATGATCAGTCCTGTAATAATCTTGGTTATATCACCATCTGTTTTCCACCATCTAGACTTTCATAGAAATCTAACAGAGGACACAAGCAAGCATTCAGATCACAAGATCATGAAAATGCTTCTGCATTATCTGGTCATTTATTGATTTTAGCTGTATCTTTAAGGTGTCAAAGATTCTGACAAAATGAGAAAAGTTCAATCTATGATTGCAGTGTTTTTTTTTTTTTTTTCTCTTAAGCAAAGTTCCTGAAAATACCTATCTTTGGGCATAGCTGGTTAATGGGATACTATCATTAATAGTATAGCTAATAGAGGTATTATTCATCTTATATGAGAGTTTCAGTAAAAATCTAGATTTCAAATCAATTAATATTTGAGTCCTACTCTAAATCAGGTAATCTACATATTCCTACTTATAAAGTCTCATTTAAACATCAGAATCAACCAATCTTACCATAATGATTTTTTAAATAGTTGATTAAAAAAAACAAGTGGTCCAGGAACTTGTTCCATATACCAAATTGGTGAGTGAAAGATTCTAACTTAAAAAAAAAAAGTTTAATCTAGACTGTATTTATTTATTTTTTTTTTAAGAGGCATGTTTATTTATTTATTTATTTATTTTATTTGTTTGTTTGTTTTGTTTATACATGCACTGGGGTACAGTCAGAAGCGCGGGAGGGTGAGAGAATTCACCAGAGCCAGAGCGGGGAGCAGAGCAGGCAGAAGGACCGAAGTACACTGCTGAGGGGAGCAGCGGGCGGCAGGAGAGGTCTGCCCGCCATGTGGGACCCTCCTCCAGTGGCCGGGGAGCAGCCGGGGATCGAACTGGCGCCGCAGAGGCCGCGGGCAGCTTCGCAACCCAGCGCTCAACTGCTGCGCCACCGGGGAGGCCCTAGACTCTATTTAATATAATAAATGATAACAATCATAGATATAAGATATTAACATTTATTACATGCTTGCACTTTTCTTATTTGCCATAATCTAATAAGATTATCTTTGTTTTTCAGGTAAATTGATGAACAAAATTTTAGGCAGTTGCCCACAGCCACTCAGCAGGTAAGTGGTGAAAAGGATTCAAATTCGAGCCATAACATCTGGCTTCATTTAAATGATTTCTACAATAATACACTGACTTCAATTGTAACTAAAACTAGCAAAAACTAAAATTCAAACTATATGAGATGATTAGGTGATAATTAAGGATCTAATACTTCAATGTCACTATTAAGGACTTCTTTTCCTTTGGTTCATTTAAATGAGGGGCTGGTTTAAGAGCTTCTTGTTTAGTAGAGAGTTGATAAATATGAATGGTTGATTCAAATTTTCATTTCACTTATATTTGTATAGTTGGTATTATGCACTGCATTTTGAAAGTTTTGACTGGTTGCAAGGTTTTTTATACAACTAAGTTAATAAAAAAATGTCTTTACTTGATTCAGCCAGGAAAAGGAAACTGAACAGACCAACATAAGAAAATATTAAACAGAAATATATTTATATATATATGTGCGTGTGTGTGTGTTTATGTGTGTGTGTATATAAAATCAATTTTGTGGAGTGAGGTAAGTCTATAAGCAGGAAAGTATGAAATCTCATAAATAAATTAATATATACATATTCACATTGCATAATAGAACAGGCAGGAAGTTCAATAACAGTCAGGCTGGGTTTCCCTAAATAGTAGGGCCTTAACTACAGGAATCAGCATATTTTTAAATCAACTTTATATTATGCAAAATATACAATGACCCCATTTTAAGTGTATGGTCAATGAGTTTTTTTTTTTAAAGATTTATTTATTTATTCATACAAGCACTGGGTACAGTCAGAAGCGCGGGAGGGTGAGAGAATTCACCAGAGCCAGAGCAGAGGGTAGAACAGGCAGAGTGAGGAAGTACACTGCTGAGCAGAGGGTGGCAGGAGAGGTCTGCGCACCATGTGGGATCCTCACCCAGAGACGGGGATTGAACCGGCGCTGCAGAGGCTGCGGGCAGCTTCGCAACCCAGCACTCAACCGCTGCGCCACTGGGGAGGCCCGGTCAACGAGTTTTAACAAATATGTAAACGTGTGTTACCATCATTACAATGAAGATACAGATTTATATCATCCAAAATTTTGCTTATATCCCAATACAATTAGTCTTACTTTTCAGTGTTAGTCAACCACTAGTTTCCTTGAATCACTGGCAATTGTTTTTTTTTTCTATCCTAGAACTTCACTTAAATGGAATCATAGCATGTATACTTTTTTTTTTTTGGTCTGTCTTCTTTTATTCACCATACTTTTGAGACTTCTTCATACTGTTGCAATTATTAGTGCATATCTATTAACTGCTGGATAACATTTCCTTGTATTTCTTTTATCTACCATAAATAGTTTATCCATTCATCAGGTGATAGATACTTGGATTTTTCCAGTTTTTGAGTAAAGCTTATATAAGTACTTGTGTACAGATACATATCATTTCTCTTGGTAAAAACTTAGGATGGAATTGTAGGGTTACATAAGTATATGCCTATTTTACATGAAATTGTCAAACTCTTCTCCAAATAGTTTGCACCCTTTCATACTATAATAACAGTGTATGAGAGTTTCAGTTGTGCCATGTGTTAGTCACATTTGGTATTGTCATTATTTTTAATTTTATTCATTTCTGTGAATATGTATTGGCTTCATAATTGTGATTCTAATTTCTAATTAGGAAACAGTTTATTTCTGAAGAGGACTGGATTAGCAAATGTGAATCCTAGTTAAAAGGGTTTACACCAGAGTCACATATGATTATAAATCCTAGAGCTGGCACTTACAGTATATATGACTATGAAAAAGTTGTCTTGTATTCTTTATGCCTCAATTTTCTCCTCTGTTAAGTCACAATAAAAGTACTAACTTCCTCAGATATGGTTTAGAACTTAGAAGAGAAAATAAATATAAAGCACTAAGCTTGGATCATCGTACGTATTCAATAAGAAATATTACAATTTCTGGGCCTCCCCGGTGGCGCAGCGATTGAGCGCTGGGTTGCGAAGCTGCCCGCAGCCTCTGCAGCACCTGTTCGATCTCCAGCTGCCCCCGGCCACCGGAGGAGGGTCCCACATGGCGCGCAGACCTCTCCTGCCGCCCGCTGCTCCCCTCAGCAGTGTACTTCACTCCTTCTGCCTGCTCTGCTCCCTGCTCTGGCTCTGGTGAATTCTCTCACCCTCCTGCACTTCTGACTATACCCAGTGCTTGTATAAATAAATAAACAAACAAACAAACAAATAAATAAATTACTTCAAAGAACTTTTTTAGGTAGATGAATTGAATTTCTTCAAAGTCAATCATAAGGTAAAGATGTATTACTCTGATCATAATGTAAAGATGTATTACTCTAAAAGGTATCTTTGTATCTAGTTCTTTTTGATGTTTTTGTTAGTGTTTTGTTTTTAAGTTGGGGCTTGATCCCAAAATAGTATGCAGACAGCATTATTTTACATGGCCTAAGTCCTAGAAAGTCACAGTATCAAGTATTTAAAGAAAACTACAATAGATCACAAACATCCTACCTACACTACTCCTTCAACATCCACAAGCAATTGTTCTCTCACTAACTGCATAAAATGCCAATTTCAATTTAATCCTGACATCGAGTGGATCACCATGTTCATATTCCTTCTCTGAGTCAAATTTCCTTCCCAGTTGCTTCTACCCAGGGTTTAGTCACTTCTCTAGCATCTGTAACCACTGCTTTGTTCTAGCATAGTGATACCACCGAGGAGCTCTCCTTCCTTTTGTCCCATTGCCAAGTCTTTACTCAGGCCTGACAGCTCTGCAAAATCATTGCGCTTTTGTTTCTGGGTGGTCTGAGAGAATTGGCACAAAGAGAAACAGAGTTCTTGACTTCCTGTAGGGTTTTCTTTCACAATTAGGAAAGAGGGTTAAGAGTAGCCAATAGACATTTATTTTTAAGATAAGTGTCCTGTAAAAAAACAAAGAGATTTCTCACAATTCTGGAAAACTAAAAGTTTGAATTCATTGCTATTCAGTCACTATTTGGCGAACCTAATATATTTAAAACTTGAATACTCACTTTTTTATGAGCTTATTGTTACAGAATTAAAAAAAAATACAAGATGTATCTAACATCACATAGCAATTAAAATTACAGCAAGTTGGTTAACCAGTTTTTCCATGTAAGAACCTAATTTGTCATAACCCATTTGTCATAACCACTATGAACTTGAAAGTATTAGTTAACAGGGCATGCCACCACTACCACTATCATAGTGGCACAACAGCTAAACAAATCCATCTTTGTGGACTGGGCTAAAGGTACTGGAAGAATTACAGCAAGGACAAAATAGATCCTGGCCCTAGAAGACAGCTGGAATAGGCAGTAACTAATAAAGGGCCTTAGGCACAGCAAACAAGCCAAAGTGCATTAAATCAACATTGGGAATGGACACAGGCCAGGCTCTAGTCACCCACCAGAGTGTGAAAGGGTAAGAGTAGCATAGGCTTATCTGGGCAGTAGATCACATTGTTCCTGGAGAGTGGAGAGGATGTTTGCTTTCAAGTATAAAGCAAATAAACTTGGCCATTTAGAGGGTGAAATGGAAAATGTAGGAATTAGACTATGTAAACCTCTATACTCACACAGTTGGAGATAGGATGAGAAGCCATTCACCGTATGCACTTTTAATTCCTGATTTCTGCTATTTTTTCTCCCAGGTTTAATCACAGTCTATCCATCTCTTCAGCTGAACAAGGAGCAAGTTAGTTCATTGCCTTTAGCAGTCTTGAAATTAGTGCTAAAGTTGAGTCTATTCTTGCTCTCCTAACACTTTACATAGGATTGGATTTATTGTGGACTAGAGCTTCCTAACACTGGGCTACTAATTGTGTTAGCACAGTTTTCTGAATTTCACCTGTCTAGGTCTGTTATATTCCAGACCACCTATGTCTAACTAGACCTCATAGTCTGACTCTTGTTCCATCTAGTCTTGTGCCCAACCATGTATTACACTTATAGTCCGTCATTCTTGACTTTTCCCCTGCAACATTCAGGAGCCTGTGGTATAATGATTAGAGAAGCAGACACCATTGTCATGAAGATTATTAAGGAATGGTGTCCATGAATAAACAAGTACAAATCATTTTAAAATAGAACAGATATGGTATCTTTGCTGAAGATAGTAGACTAGCATGATCTTGGAGTCTCTTCCTCTTTTACAAACACAGGAAACTGGCACCTGTATCAGAGCAACCACCTTTGAAAAAGAATGGGAGATTTGAGGATCAGAATCTCCACAAGGAAAAGAGACAGAAGCATCAGAAAGGATAGGAAAACCTGAGACATAGACCACCAGAGACAATCAGGGCTCCAGGCTTCAAGGTTGGGAGGGACATCAGGGGCATGGAGTCTACTCAGGACTAGAGAGCTTGCTTTTACGTAGGGTACCTCAGTGGCTAGGAGCTGCACCATAAGGGTAATGCACTTATCCAGGAGTGAAAAAAAGGAGGAAATTTCCCCCAGAGAAAATGTTACTCACGGAAGCAAAGTAAAGTCAGTGAAGGATACACAGACTTAACCAAGGAACCTGCATCTATTGAAACAAAACCTAGGTGGCAGTCTCCCTTTGGACTGACTATGCTAGCCTCCTTCTTTACCCTCCTCCTGGGATGAATGGCAAAGCAAGGGCAGATATCAAACTGACTGAAATCAGATAAAGAGCCAAGCTCAATGGGTTAATCACCCAGCTTTTTTACTATCAGAGTTTACAAGGCTTCCAGATGGCCCTTCAATCTGTAGGGTCATACCATAGCCCATAGTAACACTGGCTCTTGTATGCCCAGAGAAAACATTGACCATATTTCCAGTATTTGGTGGTCACAGTTCCTTCCTGAGGTTTTCCCAATGTAAAGTTATTTATTTAAGTTCTTTCTTGTTTCTTGATGTGAGTTTGTATTGCTATATACTTCCCTCTTAGTGCTGTTTTTGTTGCATCTTTATGTTCCAGTAGTCATGTACTTGTTTTCATTTGTCTCCAGGTATTTTTAATTTCTTCCTTTATTTCCTCATTAACCAAATAGTCAAATAGTAGTGTGCTATTCAATCTTCACATAGTAGAGGGTTTTTTTGTTTTCTTTTTGTTATTGATTTCTAGTTTAATACCATTGTGATCAAAGGGGCTCGCTAAAGAAAAAGAGAGGAAAAAACTCTATAAACAGAATCAGAATTGAGAGAGGAGAATTTACAACAGACATCACAGAAATACAAAGGATAACAAGTTAACATTTTATGCCAACAAATTACATACTTTAGAAGAAACAGGACAAATTCTTAGAACTACTCATCCTCCCAAGACTAGTTCAAGGAGAAACAGAACAGACCAATTACAACTAAGGACATTTAAACAGTAATCAAGTCTCACAAAAAATAAAAGTTGAGAACCAGATGATTTCACTAAACCTTCAAAGAAAAGTCTATCCTTCTCAAGCTCTTCCAAAAACTGAAAAGAGGGAAACTCCCAAATGCATTTTATGAGGTCAACATTACCCTAATACGAAGGGCAGACAAGGATATCACAAAAAAACAAAACTACAGGTCAATTTTCCTGATGAATATAAATTCAAAAATTTTCCATGAAATCTTATCAAACCAATGTCAACAATACATAAAAATGATCATACACCATGATGAACTGTGATTATTTGGGGATACCATGATGGGTCAAAACCCACAAATAACTAATGCAATTCACCACATCAAGGAAGATAAAAATCTTTTGATCATATCAATAAATAAATAAATAAAGATCCCACATCCATTTATAAAAGGAAAAACTCAATAGATGGGTGTAGACAGAAATTACCTCAACATAATAAAGGCCAGAGATGACAATTCCCTAACTAACCTCATGTCCAATGGTGAAAAAAATGAAAGCTTTTTCTTTAAGATCAGATACAAGATAAGGATGTTCACTTTCACCACTACTATTCAAAAGAGTATCCTAAATTCTAGCCAGAGAAATTAGGCAAGAGTAAGAAAAGGAATTCATGTTGAAAAAAAAAAAGGACAAAAAACTATTACTATTTTGCAGATGATGCAATAATACACATATAAAATTCTAAAGCCTCCACTAAAAAAAAAACTAGTAAAACCAATAAGTCAGTAGAGTATAATTGCAGGCTACAAAATCCATATACAAACATTTGTTACATTTCTACATACAAACAACAAACTAGAAAAGAAAAAAATCAAGAAAATAAACCCATTTACAATCACATCAAAAATAATTAAGTACCTAGAAGTAAAATTGACAAAGACAGTGAAAGATCTATACAACATAAACTCTAAAACATCATTAAAAGAAATATAAAACCCCCCAAAAATAGAAAGATATTCATGGATTGGAAGAATTAACATTATTAAAATAGCTAGCTTACTCAAAGCAATGTATAGACTCAATGCAATCCCTTTCAAAAATTCCAGTTGCATTCTTCAAGGATATAGAATATCACTGAAATTCACATGGAACTATAAAAGACCCCAAATAGCCAATCAGTCCTGACAAAAAAAGAAAAAGAAAAACTCTGGTATCACACTCCCAGACTTGCAACTATACTACGAATCTATTAAAAGCCAAAATAGTATAGTATTCAACTAAAAATAGACACACAGAACAATGGAATAGACCTGAGGGCCCAGAAATAAACTCACTCATATCTGGACAGTTAATTTACTTTAAGAGAACAAAGCATATACATTGGAAAAAGTAAAGTTGCTTTGACAAACGGTATTGGGAAATCTGGAGAGTCAAATGAAAGTATTGAAATGAGACCACTACATCACATCATACACAAGAATTAATTTAAAATGGCTAAAAGGCTTGAATTTAAGACCTGAAACTATAGACTACATTGAAGAAAACATAGGTATAACTATCTATGACATTGGCTTCAGTGATCTTTGGTGACTCTACTACAATAGCAAGAGAAAAGAAAAGCAAAAATCAGGCCTCCCCGGTGGCACAGCGGTTGAGGGCTGTGTTGCGAAGCTGCCCAAAGCCTCTGCAGTGCTGTTTCCATCCCCGCCTGCTGGGCGAGGGTCCCACATGGCGCACAGCCCTCCCCTGCCGCCTGCTGCTCCCCTCAGCAGTGTACTTCGTCAGTCTGCCTGTTCTGTTCCCTGCTCTGGCTCTGGTGAATTCTCTCACCCTCCCGTGCTTCTGACTGTACCCAGTGCTTGTATAAATAAATAAATCTTAAAAAAAAAAGCAAAAATCAGCAAATGGGGCAACATCAAATAAAAAAAGTTTCTGAACAGGAAAAGAAACTATCATACTATCATGAAAAGAAAGACACCCTTTGGGCATCCCTGGTGGCACAAGGCAGTTGAGCGCAGTGCTGTGAAGCTGTCCACAGCCTCTGTAGTGTCGGTTCTATCCCCGCCAGCCTCGGAGCAACCCACATGGCAGGCGGACCCCTCCTGTCTTGCCTGCTGCTCCCCTCAGCAGTGTATTTTGTCAGTCTGCCTGTTCTGTTCCCTGCTCTGTCTCTGGTGAATCCTTTCACCCTCTTGCGCACCTGGCCTGTACCCCAATTCTTGTATAAATAAAATAAATCTAAAAAAAAAAAGACACCCTACCTAATGGGAGAAAAATGTGCACATCATACATTTTATAGGATATACAGAGAACTCATACAACTTAACAACAAAACAAAGAAGCCTATCAAAAATATTGAGAGGGCTAAACAGATGCTTCTTCAAAGAAGTATAGAGATGGTCAAGTGGCACATGTAAAAATGCTCTCATCTCTTATAATTAGGGAAATGCAAATCAAAGCCACAATGAGATACCACCTCACATATGTGAGGATGGCCAATAACAAGCAGACTAGAAACAAGTGTTGGTGAGGAGAAAAAGGAGGGAGTTTTCAGTGATTAGGTGTTGGGAGAATGTTGTCTAGTCAAGTCTCTATGGAAAACAGTATTAGTTTTCTCAAAACATTAAAAATATATCTACTATATAACCCAGCAATCCCACTCTTAGGTATCTACCCAAAGAACAATAAAACACTAATTCAAAGAGATATGTGGATTCCTGTGATCATTGCAATACTATTTATAATAGCCAATGGATGGAAACAACCTATGAATTCATCAACAGATGATTACATAAATACTACTGCTTTACAAAAAAAATGAAATCCCATTTGTGACAGCATGGAGTGAATGCCAAGTGAAATAAGTCAGAAGGAGAAAGAAAAATACCAATAGATATAGTTGATCCCCAGAATACGGGCAAAGAATCATATTCCAGCCTCCTCAGACTCTCCCTCTCACTAAATGATTGGCAGGATTACAGACCTGAATTAGAGCCATCATCTCACTTAAGTTATGTGACCTTTTCCATTATAAAAGCACACTTTAGTAAAACTTAACTGGGCTATGACCACAACAAATAATTAACAGATAATATGACATTTATATTAATGAAAAACATATAGAAAGGTTATTTCTACTACAAACAGCAGACTACAATTAAAACAAATCTCATACTCTAATAAAAAGTCTATGAAATGATTACCTTAACTCTTTATAGAAAAAGAAAAATCCACCAACCAAGAAAATATTACCACACAAACTACTGGCCAAACCTGAAAGGAACAAAATTCCACCATACTTTTGTCTCAGAGTAATAATATTTGAGAGATGGTGTAAAGGTAAGGAGTGAAGTGTGTTATTTGAGGTGCCATGTGGAATCTAAAGGAAAATCGATGGCTATCATATAGTGAGTGCCTGCTAGGTGCCCTTGGCTGAATTTTGTTCTCACAACTCTGCAAAACAGTCACAATTTCATTGTTAAAGATGAGAGATGAAGACCCAAAGCCACAGCAGGGCCACAATTGGACTAACTTCTGAGAGATGACAAGTGTTCTCAAAGTGATTGAAACAAACTTATTAATTGCTCTAAAATATTTCTGTGGAGGGTAAGGAATTAGAAATATGTGCCACCAACTCCAAATATAGTGGCAATAAGAATTCTATTTTCACCTCTAAATTTTTTCTTTAAATTCAGCTTTCAGGTTTTGTTACTTGAGATTTAGTACTGACTGACTCTATTCAAGTCAACTGATATTTCAGTCAGTTCATCAATGAATAGACAGGCTTAGGGGGAAAAAGTCTCTTTAGAGAAAGTGTCTCAGCAGGATTTGAATGGGCACTGGGGAGGAGCACTCCCCTTTCAGTTACTCAAGGTGACCCCTCTCCCCAGTCCTCAGGCAATCTTAGAAAGAAAATAGAGTTGAAAGCACAGAAGTAGAAAGAACTGCACCCCCTCCACCAAAAAAAAAAAAAAAAAAAAAGTGACACTCAGTGTGATCTTCTCTCCTTTTGCTCTTTCCCTCTCAGAGTTATATGCAACTGCATATCACTACCTTCAACTTCTCTAAAGTTCATTTTAAATAGACTCGAGTGGTGTTAGATTTTAGAATCTGTGTGATTTTTATGTTTCTAAGTGATTGAAAGGGGTAGCAATAGGAAAGCTGCTTTGTGGCATGTTGCTATTGAAGATAAAATAGGGAATGAGGGTAATAAATGCTTTTTATGTTTTGCTGTGATTATTTTATTGAATCTTATCCCCACAGAGGTTGGTGAGGTGAGATTTTATTATTTTCACCTATAAGCTGGAGGTAGAGTTAAGTCCAATTAGGTATTGAATGTCACACCAGAAAGGATAAGTGACTTTGGTCTCTGTCCAAAATAAAATACATTAAAGCAGCATTTTTCTAGGATTATCCATGGGCTCCAGGAGATAATTTTGTAAATACAGTTTCTTAGTCAAATATATTTGAATAATCTCCCTTGCTATCTGTGTCTCCAGAGATAAACAGTACAGATATTAAAAGTTCCATAAAGTCATATAATTAAAAAGAGTAACAAGAACTTTGTCTATTTAACACAGCATTATTTCCTATAGTATTTTTGGTTTGTTTGTTTAATGTTTGTTTATATTATCAAAACATGTTTTTGCAAAATGTTCCACGAAGATATACAGTTTCTCTTACCATACAAGACATAAAAAATACTTGCCTCTGACGAGGATGCACCAAAATGATCAGCAGTTAAGAAAGAAAGAGAGAAGGTGAGGGAAAGAGATAGAAAGAAGGGCCAGAGGATGTGTACCTCTTACTTCACCTTGCTATTTTTGTCAGTGTTTATTTCCAACTATATCACTTCTCCCCAGCCTAGCCCCTCTGCTTCAGTTGGTTTTATCTATGTGACTGTATCCCCTATGCACACAAAAACACAAAGCACTTTAATTGGATTATCTACTCTCATTCAACAAACAAACCAAAAACCTCACTATTTAACTATGAGGCACCCTAATGACCACAGAAAGACAGAAATTAAAACATAGTTCTTATCTTGGAGGATCTCCCCACCTATTGAAAGGGGAACAGGCAATTATAAAATAATATGGTCCAACAAGACAAGATCCACTCCTTGTGAGGAGTATCCAGCACAGGGAGAAGTCATGCTGCAGGTGGATCACAGCGTTTTCTTGCTTCCTTAATAGCTACTTTCTAGAAAGTGGTATTTGTTGATCTGGGTGATAAATAGACATTAATAAAACAGAGCATAAGGGAAATGCTCTCTACCAGTGCATGTAGGTGAGGAAAGCTAATTCATTTGGAATCCTGCATGATCATATCTCAGGAAACATATAAGAGGGGGCTAGCTGACAAGCCATACAGATACAGATATAAATCAATATAGACAGAGGTAAAGATAGAGCAATCCAACATAGTAAGGATTTTGTACTTTATCCTGAAGAGAATATAATTATTGATTAAATATCACTTTTAGCCACTTTGTTCCTTCAAATAGCTAAAGATTATTCTACCATTTGTAACTGTTTATTCTTAAATCTCAAATTCCTTCTTTCATTTTATAGACATTTCCAGTATCTATCTATAGATCCAAGTCAAAATATTTAAGTCCATGACACTATAATTTCCCCAACTGCATCTTCTGTGAACTTTCATATTTACAGACTATATGATTCATGTTACCTTAGAATTTCTTTTATAAATATGTGTGGTTTTTACAGAAATATCTGCCAAACACTTCCAAAACACGGAACCATATCATGTATCCTTGAAATACTGTGGTGGTTTCCCAACCTCCTGGTATTCATTCCTTTGTGTAATGCCTTTCTCTTGATTGGGCTGGACCTAATGACTCACTTAATACAAACAGAACACTGTAGAAGTGACAGGGTGTTGTTTCCAAAAACAAATTACAAAAAGTCTGAGTTCTCTTTCACTCTCATCACTGCTCTCTTTGAGAAAGTCACCTGCCATGTTGTGAGTTGCCTTGTGGAAAAGTTACTGTAGCAAGGAGTGCTAACTCCAACTACTTGAGCCATGAGTGAGTCTGAAAGCCCCCAAGCCTATTCCAGCAGAACCTTGAAGTGCCTGCAGCCCCAGAGAACATTTGAATTCAGGCTTCTGTGGGGCATTGACTGAACCAAAGATGTCTGTCTGTATCTACAGTCTGGTCAAAATAAATCCACATTTCCACTATTTCCCACTTATATTTATATGCAAATGATTGGTAGGTAGATAAACCTGAAGGAAAAAAACTTCAGTATTGGTAGTTCACTGAGTGAGCAGTTACAAAGTATTATAAAAAGGACAAGGGATAGATTACTAATTAAAGAATTTCAATGAATCATTCTGAACTATTCCTCTAACCAGAGCAATGAGTGAACTGTCAAATCTATGGGCAAATAAAAAGTGATTTTAGGTTACTAAATATTGTAGGATTATAAGGCGCTAAGTTAAGCCATTTACTTGAATAATCACCCATTCACTTATTAAATAATTTTCTAGTTAACTGAATAATCATCTAGAGAGCTGAAAAAAACAGACATCGTAAATGTGACATTGTTCCATGGTTACACAAGATGTTATCACTGCGAGCCACCAGATGAAGGGTACATGGGACTACCCTTAACTTATTTTTGTTTTGCAATTTCCTTTTATTCTATAATTATTTAAAAATAAATGTTAAAAGGGGAGGTAGAAAATAAGAGCTAGCAAGCTAGCTAGATATGTATTCCAGGGTTTTCCCCTCAGAGATTCTTATTCAGTATATTTAGAGTGAGATCCAATAATTCATATATTTTAATCAGTAATTTGGATAATTCTGACGTCCTGCTGTGATCGGCAGCCCTGGAATTTCACAATATAATACTTTTACAGAAGTCAGAGGAAGTTTTCAAATAATTTCTTCTTGATAAACAATTAGCTAATTACAGTGAAATTTCTGGGGGTGATGGGAGAAAAGGGAACAAGTATCTATGTATCTCCTGCCCCTACTGCATCTCTCACCCAGGCATGACAAAATACATTCACCTGGATCTCCCAATCTTCTACTCACCTCCACATTTGTCTGTCCTGGATTTCACCAGTCTTCATAAAAAAAAACCATTAACACCTTCTAAATCTCTTCAATACCAGCAACCTCCATCTTCAATCCACTGGTCTACAGAAAACTTCTTCCTATAACAGAAGTAAACAATCCAAATGTTGCTTTCAGCAATCCAATGTGAAGTGTAACTTCATGGCTCTTTCCTCTAAGGATAAAGACAAAGCCCCCAGGACTAAAGGAGTCTGTAGTGAAACTACACAGAAGGACTCCAAGGTCCCAAATACAAAGGTATAACTATCCAGGATCTCTCTCTGTTCCTGAATGTGCTAGCATTTCCATAAGCTAGAAGTTCCCATATAAGCATCTATTTGGGAATAACACTATAAACTATTCCAGGTTAGTGATCTGGTTTGGAAGAAAAATTATTAGAAATGCAGATTTCTAGACTCCAGATTTCACTGAATCTGATTCAGTAACTCTAGAATAGACTCAAGAATCCACATTGTGGCACATTATGTACTGGCCATATTCACAAGAATTTAAAGCTGAGGGGTGTTAAATTAGCTGTTAACCTACAATAGGTTCTACAGATAAAAGTAGCACCTGATATTTTGATAAACAAGAGACAGTACAAAAGATGAGCTTTGAATATTAGATTTCTGAAGAGGTACCTAATGGAAGTCTCTAGAGGATAAACTGAAGCACTTGGAAGAAGGCAGCACACAACAGAAAAGGAAAAGTGAAACCAAGGAAACTTTAATTTATGTAACAATTTTCCTCAGGACTGGCTGTGTTCCTGGTTGGGGGTTGGCATCGAGATGGAGCTGTGGGAAACTTCTTTTTCTCTCCCAACTACGAATTGCCTCTGCTTTCCTACATATAAAGTTGGAAGAGGAGAAGAGGGAGGAAGTCATAACATTCTCATGGAATAATATGAATAAATCTGGCTAATATGTGAAAGAATTAAGATATAAATAGAATTCAAACAAAGTTTTCAACACAGAAGTCCATAACTGGAAGTCTCCCTTTTATGCTGTTGCTTTCTCTAGAGAGGAGGCTGAGAGAACTGTTTTTTCTGTACACTGTCACTGTTAGTAATAATTCCCACAGATCGTCTCATACACCAAAGAGATCATGTTCAAAAGTGAAAAATGATTCAATAAGTTCATTTTAAGGCTTATCCAAAAGTCTATTCAATCCCTGGGCTCTTTGTACTTGCAAAAACTTAATTTGCCTACCAGATAAAATGCTTGTTCTACTTCACTGTATTCATTACATTCCCATCAGAAGGCAGAAATCACACAGTAATTTGAACAGGAAGGGTTCATTATAAAGAAATGGCAACAGAGGATTGGAGTGATAGGGAAGTGGCTATGGTTGGGGGACTCTCAGGGAAACCCAGGCTTACTGAGGGACAATACTCAAGGAAGGAACAAACTTGGACAGATAGAGTTCTCCCCAACTGGAATTCACATCTCACTGTAGAGGTTATATCTGGAGCCCACTGGATATTGGAAAAGTTTGCCAGAAAGGACCCTCCATTGTTACTTAGCCCAACTGACAACTGCCTTTCAGGATACTGATGGAAGTCACTGCAAAGCTGCCTGTTCAGATTGTCATGCCTCGCTGTGAGACAGCTTGAGCATCATCCGGACTAACAAGAAAGCCACCAATAGTGTCAGGGCATGAGAAGGGGTTGCTGCTGATTCACTGGGAAATAAATTTGCTCGTGAGTCCATGAAACTTATAAATTTCCCTCAAGGGTGCCTCTGAACTTGTTGCTGGGAACTGCCAGAGGGTTTATGCTGGGGGAAGCTGTACTAATTGCTGTTCCAGGTCCGGACACTGGCGGGGGCAAAAAAGGGAGAAAAAGCCATTTACTCCACAAAAGATAAGCACATCTGAACCAGAAAGAAAAAAAAAAAAACCCTCCTCCATCACCCAATGCTGACAGTGTTTAACAAGGCCCATGTTTGTTATCACAGCTGGTCAGCCAGAAAGAGCTGATATTGTCCCACCAGATCTTTCATGAGAAAATTCAATGCTTAGTAGTTTACAGCAATTATTTAGTGGCATTATCAACAATTCTTTCATTTCAATGTTAAGTCTGTATACCTACAACTTTTCTAGTTGAAAACTTTATAGCCATCTCTGCATTATTTTGAAAGAGCTCTATCCAAGCTTCTGCAAAAAGAAAACCCTGAGCAAATTTTCTTCAATGGTTCCTATTCATTCCATTCAAAACAAAATTTCTTCAATTTGTTAGAGAATAACATCTAAAATTTCTCCGTGCTTATTCTAGAAGCACCCAGAGTTTCTTTCATGCAAAATTGAAAGTAAATGTAAATGAATCCTGTTCACTAAAAGTTAACCACTAAGCACACATTTGAAAGTCCCTCAAGATACGTATTTAAGACTTCAGTGAGAATTTTGAAATTTATGCTTCCATGCTCATATTTTCAAGTAAGAAAATAATATTAAAAACCACATCCAGCGATGCTGAGAGTCATTCAGCCTTGAGTACTTTTGATAACTAGGAGTTTTGTGATAGTTTTTGATTCAGAGGAAGATTAAGGGTTTTTAGATCTCCCAATATAATATCAGGTACCAGGATGGAAATAACAACAAAATATCTCCCTCATTTGTGGCTCTTCTCTTCCAAGGCAGACACATCAGTTACTTGAATCCCTGAGGAAAGGCAAAAACGAAGAGGGTCATGGAGTTATTCTGGGACCTGAGGACATCCAAAGGCTGCTTTGTTCAAGTTATGACATGGTGGACAGGGGTGGAGAGCTAGGGCCTTTAAGACTTTTAAGTAACTCCATGTAGTGAAGTTAATGAAGAGTACAATACCAGTTAATGAAGAGTATCTGTTTTCGAGTAAGAGAGCACCAAGGGACAATCAGCCCCTTGACATATTGAGTTCCACTAGCCATGCCAGTCAAGAAGTACCATCTTCAAGTGTCTTGTGAGGGGTCACAGAGCTCACTAACAGAGTAGAAGAAAATGAGGTCACAGTTTGTGAATTTGTATGCGGTGGTCCTGGGAACTACTAAAAAATGATTAGATGAAGTTTATTGGGTGGTAGTGTTTCTGCATTATTCCAAGGGAACAGAGGCCAGTGGTTTATTAAAACTACCCTCTTTCTAGCTAAAGCAGAGGAAAACCCCATAGTTTCAGATATATTCTAAAATCACATCACCATTTAAGACCCCTTTTCTGAACTCAGATCATGTATCCAACTCCCTACTTAATATTACTTGATATTACAATTATCTCACAAACACCTCTAACACAGTGACAGAATGGGACTTACTGTATTTTCCCCAAACCCAACCCCTCCATATCTCATTGAGTGCTAGAGTCACCTAATACTGAAATTCTCAACTTTGAGTGGTACAATACACCAGATATGCTCTTAATATAGATAAAAACATCAAGAAGATTTGATCGTGTGACCACAGAACCATGAGACTTTTGATTGGAGAAATGGCGGCTAAAACCTTGTTAAGACACTAAATGACTTCTTGGAACTGTACTTATCTGCAAAGGAAACCTGCCTGCCTATGAATATTTTTGAAGAAAATGTATTCTCTTATAATCTAGAGGAGAAAGACAAAAGGAAAAGAAAATAAAAGGGATAGGAATTTATTTAGTCATTCATTTACTAAATAACTTAGAGTACTACATGCACAAAAAATTTAGGGTCACATTTCTCAAAGTGTGTAAAAGAATCTGACATACAAATTCACCAATTAAGAGAATTAAAAGAAAGAAAATGGCCTCTGAAATTTCAAAGCAGTAAATGATTATATAGGGACTAGTTTATTGCTGGTTATTTTGTCTCATTCTCTACTATATAGACATTTATAGTAAAGGCATGGAACCAAAAATAAACTTTCAAAGAGAAGATAAAAGTACATGAAGATAGTAGGAAAAAAGTAATCTCTAAAACTCATCTGGAATCCTCATTCTTTCTGAGTTAATCATAATCAGAGCTGACATTTAACACTTACTATATCTATTGAAGACTTTAATATGTTTTGTCATATAAGCATTACAAGCATTCTGTGAAGTACTATTATTTTTCATGCAGTCATTCAGAAAATGTTTATAATGCAATGACCACAGTCACTCTAAAGGACAGGAATAAATTATGAAGATATAGGTAAGTTCCCTGCTCCTTTAGAGACAAAGAAAATGCACACATTCAGTAAATATGTGAACTGAAGGCTTTGACAACTGAGATATAAACATTCATTTGTATCTCAATGATCTCAAGTTGACAAGCAATAATATGATGCAGAGCTTGGATGTGAACAGCGATCATAGGTTAATTGCAAAGTTGCTGTTCTTCACTGGGTTATATACCCCCTTTTATAGATGAAAATGTCAAATTTGAATAATTTCATATGCCTCAATTTGTATTTGAACATATCCTTTCCATAAATCTTAGTTCCTTTTCTTCATTCTTAATAACACTGCCTCCCAGAATTACTTATGATTGTTGCGAAATTAAGAATTAAACCCCATTTCAGATGAATCACTTTACAAGGGGCCCTATAATTTGATAATGACTTTTTGATCCTTCTAAAAATATGAAATGTGGTTTGTTTTAGCCAAGTAAGAGAAAGAAAATGGTCTCTGAAACTTCAAAGCAGCAAATGATTGTATAGGGACTAGTTTATTGCTGGTTATTTTGTCCCATTCTCTACTATATAGATAATGGCATCCCAGTTTGGCTAAGACAAAGATGATTTCATAACAGTTTTCTTATCCTAGCTTGTGTTTTTTTTTTAAATATATATTTGTATAGTCAAAAACCAAGTCTAGACATTTTGGACATAAAACAGAGTTGAATGTCAAGGACAATACTGTTCTCTGAGCTGAAAATAATTCATATATTTTGTGAATCAAAATAACCTATTAGAAGAGTCCTAGAGCATTCTGAGGAACATTATCATCTAAAAACCTAAACGAGGGCCCTGCAGAGAAATAATTCAGTAAATATATACACACACGTGGATTTACATTTCTCTCAAAATATATTCTCTAGCAAGGGTTTTCTCATATTTGTCACTATTAACAGATTGGGCGAGATAATTATTTGATGTGTGTGTATCAGGATAGGAACTATGATATCTTGTGTATTGTAGGATGTCCACAGCATCTGCGACCCGTGCCAGAAATACCCTGTCAGTCATGATAACTGAAAATGTCTTCAGACATTGTCAAATATCCTCACGGGAAAATGTATCTCTAATTAAGAACCACTGCTCTGGATAGAAATAGAGAGACATATAGGGGTGATTTATGATCCAGAGACATGAATTTATGTTTAGGTATCAAACAGGAGAAGACAGTATTTATGTGTATAAATATCAACCATGTGGTACAGTGATTAAGAATAGCTGGGGTCACACTGACCAATTGTGAATTTCGATTCTACCACATACTAACTTTGTGATCTATACTAATTGTATGAACTTTAAAATGAAAGTAACAGTAGCAGTTCAAAGAAATATGACCTAAATTTAGTGAGATAAAGCATCTAAAGCACTTGGCATACTGCTTAGTATTAAACAAACACTTAGAAACTGTCAACTCTTCCTATTTAGAAGTTCCTACCAGTAACAATTCTCAGTCTCTCAGTGCCTCTGTTTATTTCTATATTACATAAAGACACATATACAATTATACAAACATTTGTCTATATATGGTGCATATATATACGTGTATGTCAAGGTGCAGCATAAGTGAAAAATACCAATGGCATGTATGAATGTTCTTGAGTCTATATGTAGTAGTGCAGGGGTCAGGAAAGGGAGTGACCCACATCATAATGCAAAGCAGATGTTAGTCTATTGGATAATTTTTCTGGTAGATTAAAAAAAATGGAGTTAAGTAAACTTTATCTGGCATGTTTGAAGAATAAGGCAATCAAATGTTATTATTAATAGACTGCTAGCACATAAAACCAAACATAGTTTGGTTTAAAAGCATTTCAAATACAACAAAATGCATTTAATATTAAAGCTTACTGACATGATTAGTTCATTTTTATTTCAACAATCATTTATAAATAACTTGCTCTTTTGTTAACTTTCTGCTAAGCATTGATTTGCTTTTTGATAAATTTCAGGAACTTGCAATTCTTCAACGTAATGGTTTTAAATATCTTTTCTCTGCAGAGCTGTAAAATATATTAAAATATATGTTTATGCTGACTCCATTTATCATGATCTGAAGGTGTTTTGGAGAGTATTGATTGATATTACGACATTCATTTATTTCCACTGCATTTAACTCTTTAAGATAAATTTAGAACAAAGAGTTGACTATACAACGGCTTTCCTCCTTCTCTGCAAATTAAATTCTTATGTCAAAAGCTATGAATTTCTTTTGTAAATTTAAATGATTTTCCTTTCTATTACTATGGAAGTTAAACGATATTTAATTCTTCTAATTCCACCTCAGCTCTGGTTAAAGAGGTATTCCTTTGTCAAAAAAGTAACTATCATATCTCTGGGCAGCTGTGCAGCTGGCAAATTCTCCCTTATATTGGACCAAAGTCTGATTCAAATCAATACCCAATACTCTGATTATGTGGCCACGACAAACATTAGAAGATAAACTGAATCTTTTCACAAAACAATTCCTCCTGGGGCCTCCCTGGTGGCTTAGGGGTTAAATGTCAGTGCTACCAATGCAATGGGGAGGCCTGAGTTCAACCCCAGCCAGGAAGCTGACCCAAAAGGAGCAGCAGTCCTTTCCTGTTTCGCACTGCTCCCCTTAGCAGTGTCTTTCAGTAAATCTGCCTATTCTGCTCCCCACTCTGTCTCTGGTGAATCCTCTCAACCCCTGCACCTCTGGCCTACACCCTAGATCTTCTATGCATAAATACATTTTTTTTAAAGCAATACCAATATTATGTATACTTAGCATCAACTCTCACTCTTTTATATAACTGCATCTAAATGCACATCTGATACACATACTTGTGACACACATAGAGAGAAAAGAGAGCAAAAGGGAGAAATAAAGATAGAGCAAAATAGAAATAACTTGTAAATCTTGTGCTACTTCTGTAAAATTTTGTGTGAAACCATAGAAATCAAAAAATTTTATATAAAAGTAAAAGTCCTACAGCAAAACCCAAAATACTGCACCCCCCAATCAGCTTTTGTTTTAGCAAGGATTTATTACACTATGCTCATTATTTAATAGTTTAATGAATGTACATAAAATATGAAGTCATGTTAGAACTTTAAATGTAGGTATAAGCAACAAAGTTATTAATAATGACAGTTATAGCAATGACTTTTTCTTCTCAATATTTTTGTTCAAAGGGAAAAACATCTTAAGAAATGATACTTTAATTAACCATAGGGAATTTTTAGAGTTAGAATAATTATGTTTATATAAATACTCAGGAATTTGTCTATTTATCTGCCAAAGGAATACAAAACATATAGTATTTATCAGTTTTAAGGACTATACACCCAAACTGTGAGAATGTATTTCATTTTAAATCTGAAACAAGAAAAAACTCAGCTAATTTGGGGTCAAAAATACACATGTTGTGTGTCCCTTGAACTTTTGACCAATTATGAAATGCATTTCCATAATTCCATTTTTTTTTACTAGGTCATTTTGATATAGAGGTTTAATTTTTCTTCTGTAGTGGGTTATTCATCCTTTTTAGATGAAACGTTACAATCCTGTTAAGAATCCTTGATTTCAATTGTTTTGAAACAAGACTTTCATGATGGAGCCATAAAACAACTCAGCAGTCATGCACATTAGAGAAACATGTCATTCTGTATTCATACATAGAGAATCTGGCAAAGGAAACTATAATTATCAAACAAATCAGAAGTGTCTACCACACAAAATCTAAAACTGTATCTGAATTGAGAATGTTCATCCATTTCTCTACTTTCTGATCGCTTTTCTCTCTTTTCCCCACTTTCTTCCTTCATTCTTTCTGCTCTTTCTTCTTCCTCCCTTTCCCCGCTCCCTCTCCTTCTTTCCTTTTTTCCTTTCTTAATGGAGAAAGAAAGCGGAAACTAGGATACAGACTAGAGCTGCTGGATAGAACATTATGGTAGAAGCAGAAAATAAATACTATCATCAACTCTACGGTCAGAAATTTTGTAATCTGAAGCTATAAATAGAACATGGCAACGTGAAGCAGTTAGTCACAATCACAAATTCAGAAAACCTCATGTATATCCACGAACACCTCACTAGTTTAGAATTAAAAGAGCATCACCCAAGGTATTTCCCAGGTGGGAAGGGACACTCCCTTGGAAGTAGGTAAATTCCCACTGGATGTCCCCATTTCACACTCACTCTATGGGGAGCCCCATGGATTTCTTAATTGCTTTGTTCAGGGATGGGGACAGAATTGACAACACTGCCAAGGTGATGAAATCTAGAAAGCTTAATACTGAACAAAATATGGGGTAAAGAATGAGAAATCCCTAACACCTCTATTTATGACTTCCATTCTTTAACTCATGTAAATGCTAATATTTAATCCTTGTTCTGTTTATTGAAGAGATCCAAGAAATCTCATCATGAGATTGGATGGATACCCCATAGCCAATGTCGTGTTTATACATTCCAGTCTTTTCTTTAGATATGTGTTCACAAAGTGGTACTTTATTAATTGCACAAATTTGTAAAAAGGAAGCCTTTACACAGTAACAATCTAGAATAGTTGAAAGATGATATATAGAGAGACAGATCTATACCATCCATCACCTCATAAAGATTCTCAGCTGTTTTATTCTGTTTGTCATACTGTTATACAATTCAAAAGTAGTCTCTTTCAGAACACAATGGAGAAAAGGTACTCTTTCACTAACTTGTGCTGGACATCCATATGCAAGAAAAACAATGGAGCTAGACATATACCTCACCTTAGACACTTCACAAAATTAATTCAAAATTATGACACCTAAAAAAATGAACAGTGGTGTAAAATACATATAAATAAATAAAAGAATTAAAACAAAAAACAAAAAAAAATATGACCTAAATGTAAAACAAAAAATATATAAAAATTCTAAAGTTAATATAATAGAAAATCTAGGCAACCTTGAATTGTCTTATTGATACAACACCAAAGGCATAATCCATGAAAAAAAGAACTGGTCTGTAAGACTTTATTAAAATTAAAATTTTGATTCAGTGAAAGACACAATCAAGAGAACTAAAAAACAAGCCACAGGCTGGGAAAAAATAGTTGCAAAAAAACCCACATAAGTTATTTATTGCTGCTTAATAAAGTATCTTGAAAGTTAAACAATAGTAATCGTCTATTTCTTTTATTTATGAGCGATAGTCTTCAGGAAATTCAGCTAAGTTTGGAACATCCAGGATGAGTTCATTCACATCTTTAGACTTGGTGCTGGCTGTTGTTAAGATCCTTTCTCTTCATGGGGCCTTTAATCTTCAAGGACTTTCTTGCACATACTCTTTCCAAAATAGCAGTCAACCTCTTTACATGACAGTTGGTTTCCAAATGAGTGAAAACACACTCCTTAAGTACTAAGCATGGAAGCTGCATTCTATAACTCAAGATAAATCAGGGGCCAAATTCAAGAAACAAGAAAGTAGACTCCATCTCTTTATGGACGAAAGGGCAAAGTCACACTGGAATGGTAGGGATTGCTGTGACTATTGAGAGAAATGATCTCCCACAAATTCAACACTTTTTCTTATAACTTACTTCAAAGTTATATAACATATATAGAAGAAAATATAGGTAAAACACTATGAGACATGCATCGCAATAATATCTTTAAAGACTCATCGTCCAAAGCAAAGAAAGTCAAGGAAAAGATAAACACCTGGGATTATATCAAACTGAAAGCTTCTGCACAGCAAAAGAGACAATAACCAAGTGTCCTATAAAAATTTTTTTATACAATGCAAAGTCCTAAGTTTTTATCAGAGTAAATTGCTAAAATTGTAAATATAACGCTGCATAATACTCCATTTGTGTTCCCTCAAAAAATACTCTTGATAATTTTTTATTATTCTTATAATTTTTTGAGAGCTTCCATCAAGGAACTTATATATCCTGATAAATTAAATGGTTTCTTTCCTAATAGTAATGACAATGACATGTAACTCATTACAATTCAATGTTTATATTAACTACCAAGAATTTTGTGGTTTCATAATAAGGAAATAAAAATATAATCATTCCTTTACCTTATTGCCTTATTTCTTTTTGGCTTTCATTGTAAGTCCCTTAAATTTGGGGTAAGTATCATGGGTGCTTTGGTGATGATCATGGTGTGGTAACATATATCTAAAGAGGTGTTAGCCTATACCCTATGTATGGGTTGTAAATCAATGTTGCCCCAATTTAAAAAAATAGTTACAAAATACATACATACATACTCACACACACACATAATTTTTTCAGGAAGTAAGGAATAAATAGGTCTTAAGTAATCAGTATTATGTTAACACCTAAAAGAAGAATACAAGAATGATGGACAATGAGATTATTCTCTTACATATCAAGAAGCCAGAGCTGCGAAAAGTAACAGAAGCAGAAAGACACCTAGAGTTTCAAAATCTACACTTGCTGCTTTCCTATCATAAAGTAGAAGATCTCAAAAAGATTTAGATTGGTTAATTTAGGGCTAAGGCAAAGATCAGATATTTCTTTTTCAAGATTTGCAAAGAACAAATCTTTCTGCCCTTATTAATATGCACATGCTCAATCTTACTCTTACAAATAAACATATTCTTTTATAAATAGCCAACAACATTTTATCAAAAAATGTTTAAACACATGGTAGAGGAATCTTAGGGAAAGTCCAGAGGCTGAATCCAATTTATTCCAAGAAAAGAACAGGAAATCAAATCACTAAATAAACTCATATTTGTGTACTTGAAATTTTCTTGGTTTTGTTCATAGTTTGCTTACTCATAATATTGGCATATTTCCTGAATATTAGTGCTAAGATTGTCTACCTGACTTAATTACATTTGTTTTGAGAGAGTAAAAACTTGCTTTTCTAAATCTAGAAAATCCCATCATATTTTATATGTCTCAATGTGTACAATTTCCTAAAACATAACTTTAAACAGTAAAATTAAAGTGGGAATGATTCTCATAGTCCTGTAATAGATCCAATTATTCTTTAGGGTAAAACTGGAAAACACAAAAGGGTAATAAAGAGCATGATGTTGCTTGTGGAATGTGTAATAACTAAGCTTAATTTTATTATTGTCTCCAGTGAAATAATGTTTCCTTTTTTAATATAAGAGACTACTTCTCCAACATCATATTTATAAAATATTTGACAATAATACTTATCAAGGATTAGGTTTATATTATATTGCTTCCTTTTAGTTTGTAACATTGGTTGTCCATGTCACCTTGAGCCCTTTGCAAATGATGCTGTGATTGGTACTTAACTGAAACATTTCTCTTGACCAGAGCTTCATTTACAAGAAGCAATCTCTATTCAAACTAACAAAATAAAAGGTTTATTAGAGAATACGAAACAGCTCAGAATACTAAAACAGAAAATTAAGTAGTTAGATATCTTGTGACCTGGGGATACAAGATGGGGAACCTAAATTACTCACTCTTTCAAGAAATGCCTTGTCCGTTTCTCTCTCTTTTACTCTATAAATATGTCCACCTGTAATTTGTTGTATCATCTTTCTGTTTCCCCATCTCTACCACAGCCCAGCATGGCTGCTTGTCCAACTCTGTATTACCATCAGTAAGTTCTGAGGCTAAATTCTGAATGATGCTGGTTCTTCAATACCTTAAGTCTGAATTTCCAAGGAAGAAATATCATTGTTCCTCCCTATAATGTTTACCCAGAGAATCATGGGTACACACATAACAAACTGCTTATTGCAATTTACCAAATATGTACCTTAAAATAATAACATAAGAATTTGTTTCTTCGTGTGTAAATTTACCAATAATGTTTGTATAATATTTGCCTTGCCTATCCTTAAGTTCTATCTATAGAAGATAGATACTTCTAAAAAAGGTACATGGGCAACCATGAAACAGTGAAATATAACCAATATAACAAAACATACCTATTATTTATTAAAAAATATTTTACTGAATATGACACCCTCTCTATTGTCTACTCTATTCCTACCAAACCTAATTGGAAATCTTCAAGGCTCTCCTCTCTGATTGCTGAGAGTCTACAACACCTTTCCATGAGGTAAGAAGTCGATTAGGAAAATAAACACTCAGAACTATAAAGGATACCCATGATAGCTGACTAGCAATCAATCTAGTCATTCAGTAAAAACTATGAAGACACAGTGAAAGATCACAAAACACTTTGGAAAAACATGAATAAGTTTAAGCTTTAAAAAAAGTTGAATCAGATGAGTGATTAGTAACATCTAATAGAAATTAGATGCATAAACATCTAAAGGCTAAATCAGAAGGCAATAATTTTTATTTTTTACAGAAGTTTTTGTTTGTCACAGCTGAATGAGGGAGAACTACTGGCAACTAGTGTTTACAGACCAAAGACAATGGCAAAAATTCCATAATGCACAGGAAAGTCCTCCATAACAAAAGTTGTCTAGCCCCAAATTTTTAAAGTGCAAAAGTGAACAAATTGTGCCACCATTTCTCCCTTTCCCAGATTCTGAATATTATTTTTTCACCCTCTTCAATACATGCTCTAGAAACTCTTCCTTCATTCTTCAACTGCAGTAGAGTCTCACTATTTTTCTAAAGTTGTTCATTCAGAATTCTGAGATCCTGAGAACAAACACCATCTTGTTCTTGTCACTATGAGCTTAGAATTTCTCTAAGACGCATTGGGGGAAAATTCACTCACTTCACATTCTTTTACTAGTGCATTCCTTTGTCTACTGGAGTGCAATTTCACTTGTATGTTTGCTCTGGTGTTTACTTGAAACAATGCAAATGCTTTCTAACTTACAGATAATTTTCACTATTATGCATTATATCCAAAAGTAGTTCTGGATGTTCCCTTTTCATGTCTGATTTTTGTTTCCATTTCGATGACGTTTAGGGAAATGCACATATTCTTAGATTGCCATGTTTAACTGATAGCCGCTGATTATTTTTGAAAATTTACATCCACAAAAAAATTTAGACTATGGAGGAGTCCAGCAAGATGGTGGCAGAGTAAAGAAACCTTGCACCTTGTATTCATATATTCACAAACAAATTATAACAAAACAAAGGCAACAACGCCAAAAAGTAAACTGATGACTATCACATCCATTAAGATCAACAGCTATGGCAGAAAGTGGTAAGAAAAACTCTAAAATATCCTGCATGTGTGATACTACCACAGTACAGTCCATGAGATGAAGGGACAGCTGCTGGACAGAGCTCCTCTGCTGTTGATACCTTAATGGCACATACCTATATTGGGGACTTTAAAAGTTGAGCATTACATTAGAGAAGGGAGGGCATAGAGCTGGTACACAGGACAGAGGGTACACCACTAACTGGTAGAAACAGATGGGATCACCTATGTCTCCTCATACAAGAGGCAGCCTGAGACTGTGATATGCAGAACAGGACCAAAGACAAGACAAGTCAATGCTTTCACTGACCAGAGTCTGAGGCACCTGGACCTAAATAATAGGATCAAGGGCCCCAGGGAAGGGTTCTATACTCAAAAAGCAAAGAGAACAAATCTTGGTTTGTGGCTTGTCTCAACTATAGTTCTTACCCAGCACTATATTTATTTTTAAGCTGCATCCCAGAAATTAAGGCTCAATATGAGACATTTTGGCTAGGAAGAACACCGTGGACCCCACCATACAATTTGGGTACCTGCAGCACTGTAGGAAACTTGAACCACTGAGGGTCACTGGAAGTGATCATTCAGTGTCCTACTGCTCTGTTTTGTTCTTACCTATTATCCCTTATCAACTACAGTGCCCCAGCCATCAGAACAGGTACCAATGCATTGAAATATGAAATGACAGACACCTAAAGATCCTGGGTAAAAAACGTGGGATTATACCTACATTCTTCTAGTAGGGTATAAAGTCAATTTATCGAGATAAGAAAAATAAACCTCCTATGAAGACCCATAATAACTAAAAATGAAGAGACAAAGAACACGTTACAAATGTTGGAGCAAAAAATCTCTGAGGGAATTCGCAATCCATCAGAACTGTGGAATATGCCTGATGAGGAGTTTAAGTTTAATAGTTGTAACCATGTTTGCTGAATTAAGAAAAGACAATGGATGATGAAAATAGGAAGGCGATAAAGATTAAGAAAATATGTCACTGTAAAACTAGAACTAATGGATCTGAAAATAGAATACATGGATTAAAAAAATGCAAGAGACCCCATTAACATAAAATGGGATAATGATGGTACTGAATATGTAGTGGAGTCCATTGGTGTCTTCATTACCCTGGAGAAGGTTGGGGCTCACTTGAAGGATGGGGTCAAGAGTCATTATCTCTATACCTGCTGATGCCCCCATGTTTGTGATAGGAGTGAAACATGAGAAGTACAATGTCCTCAAGGTTGTCATCAGTGCTTTCGATGTCACCAATTGCTTGATCTCCTGTCCAAGGTCATCCATGACATCTTTGACATCATGGAGGGACTCATAACCACAGTCCATGTCATCACTGCCACCCAGAGGAGTGTGGATCACCTCTATGGGAAGCTGTGGTGTAATAGCTGAGGGGCTAGTGAGGATATCATCTCCATTTATACTGGTGCCACCTAGGTTGTGAGCAATTCATCCCTGAGACTTCCATGTCCCCAACCCCAGCATGTTGGCTGTAGATCTGAAGGAAGGTGCTACACATGGTAACATGTAGAGGTGGTGAAGCAGGCATCACAGCACTGAGTTCATCTTGGAGTACAGTGCTAATATATCAGTGACAGCCTCTCCTCTACCTTTGATGCAGGGGTTGGTATTGCCCTCAATCACCACTTTATTAAGTTCATTTCCTGATATGACAATGAATTTGGTTACAGTAAGAGGGTAGTGGACATTATGGTCCATGGCCTTCAAGGAATCAAAGCCAAGGAATAAGAACCCTCATAGTCCACTACCCTAGTATAAAAGCACAAGAGGAAGAGAAAGTTCCTCAGCTTCTGGGAAATCCCCCAATGATCCAACATAGTCCAATCCTTTGACCTCTTCACAATTTCATGCAATAACCCTTGGGGAAAGGGAGAGGCCTAGGGAGCCCAAGCTTGTTGTGTACCATCTATAAAGTACTCTTTACCCAGCTTATAAAAAACATAATGTCACTTTATAAGCACGTTCATCCTGGTCAGATACAAGTGCGTTTATAGGCTTACATAGCTTCCCTGAAAATATTAGCTTAGAATATTTATAAAACTTTATTTTAATTGTTCTTGTACTTCCCAAGGCCCTTAACTGACAGTAAACTTCTTCACTGAAGATAAACACTGTGTTTTCTGGATGCACTGTAATCTAACAGAGTATATATACGAATGTATGGACAATATAAATAACTGTTGAACGTATGCATTCAATCTTTCAAAATCAGACTGTGTCTATAATAAACGATTTTGTATTTGGTGCCTACCATGTGCCAAGTACTCAGTGAGAAAATGCCAGCATTTTACAGGGGTTTTTTCCACATATTTTGTTGTTACCTCTATTCTGATCAATTACTATTCTGATTACCAGTAAATCTTTCACATGTACAATATATGTTGCAATATAGAATCCAAATGTAATCTCTTCGTTATGGACATGCTCATACCCACAAGGTTTGTCATCTTACAGCTTCATTAGGGGTCATTATCCACGCAAAAAAAAACAAATCTGATCAGAAATAAAACTGCTTCAGAGATGTGTGCATGGCTGTCTGCTACTAGGCTGGAGAATGGTGGATAATACTTTCTAAGAGTTAAAATCGACTTATATTAATCATAATTTGCTGCCCAAGTCTTCTCAGGGAATTTGCAAACTGTCAAAAGACTTCAACGTTCCAAGAAAGTTACATCACATAAATTCTGCCAATGTGACTGTTGTCTGGGTGGAAAGATGGATTTCTGGTGCTTCCTACTTAAGATATTCCAAAAGCCTTCTCATGCCCATTAAGTCTTTTTAAGGGTCATCATAACCTCCTTGTATTTGCAAGAAATACAATAATTCATGGGAATGAGGAAAATAATTTCATAAAATGCTTTCTAAGCTGAAGATGAAATATGATTCTAGGACCATTGTCTAGATGGTCTAACTTCTTAGTACATTGTATAATTTTAAGGCTGGTTTAAAAACCCACTGGTTTAAAAACATACTCTAACATATACATTTAAGAATTGATATGAAAGACTTCAAGTAATTTGCATTTTCTGTATTCTTTATTACATATTATTCTACTTGTTGATTCTCAACTCAAATATGATAGGATGTGTTTCTGTTGCAGATTTTATGTTGTAGATTCCTGTTGACAAGAACAGTTTTCCAGGCCTGGAAATAATTGCCTATGGTACCCAAAATATTCTTCTCAAAATCTCAACTTAGATATAGGGGGGAAGCAAGAAGTGAAAAGCAAGAAGCAAATACCATGAGTCATATCTGAAAAAAAGATAGGTCCACATAACTTTTTAAAAGAACCATAAACTGTTGGGTAAAAATGAAATCAATGCACAAAACTACAGCAAGACAAAAACAAAAAGATATAGGTTCTGAAGTGATAGCATACGAAGCACAAAGTTACATGCCCAGTGAAATTCTAGTGTGAAGGATGAAAATACATGTACTGATCTGAGGAATTTTTTTGTCTCTTTTTGTGATTATGAACAATGGTGGGACTAAGACAGGGGACTGTCCTTTCCCCTGGAAAATCCCTACTTCTTCCCTCTTAGAAATGAAAGGGGCTAACTCTTTATTATGAGGCCACTGGGGATTTCAACTAACTCCTGTGGGGATAAAAATGGAAACAAGCATCCCTCAGCAATCCCTCTAATCAACCACGAATTTCTCATAAGCCACTCTCCAATTCCTATACATACAGAATACTGAGAGATAAGTGGGAAAAATGGAATCACCATATCTAGTCATCTTTACTATATTTACTAACTGTAACAACTACTCATTTTTTCTGAAGCCTGGACCCATTTGGTTCTTACTAAAGGTAAGAAACAGCAAGAGACTTTAATGCACCCCATGGCTTCGTGGCAGGCTAAATTAGTTCAGTACATAAGGAATAGCTTAACTATTTAAAAAAAAAAAAAGCAGATACTGGGAAACTTGGGTCCATGCCACTACCAAAGTCATTTTAAATCAAATTTCCATTCACTACAGGGAATGCCATCAATCTTACTTCTCTCTAACCCACAGTTTTCTACCTTTCCAACAACCTTGACGGCATCTGTGTAGGAACTTCTCTGTGTCAGGATAAAGCCTGGTGCAAGAATCTTTCTTTCTGGGTTTCCTGCAGCACTGTAAGTCTTACTGTAAACATGGGGTTTGGTTGTTAAAATACTAACTGAAAGAGGCTCTTAGGGTCCTCCCTCGATGCTATAGGAAACTTTTATCCCTCTGTACCCGCGCTATTCAACTTGGTTTCTGCTCCAGTAGCTCCCCAGAGCCAGGTTTTACCTTCTGAAAATGTCTGCTGGTCACTTCCAAGATTCCCTAGGGTCAGACTTCCACGGAGCCATGCACACAATCACTTATGCCCTTGCCAGCAGCTCAGGATCTGAGGACTTCTCCCCATCTGGTCATATGTGGCTGGAAGAGTGAGATGCTTGCTCTCGGGGAGGAGAGGTTTACAGTCTGCACAGATCATGAAATCATGAACGTGCCCCTTCCTGTCTGCAGATGCCACACACACAGCCAAAACCTCCTGCTGTAGCCGAGGGTGCTTGGCCTCATCATCCAATTCTGGGGTTCAACAGAGATTTCCCTGTTACCTGGCTTTTGTTGTCTGTCACCTTATATCTTTCAATATATATTGTTTATTTGTGTTTCAGAAAACATCTTGCGGAGCTTCAAAACCACACCAGGGCAATAACACTTATATTACAGCCTGATAGGTTTTTGAATGTTGATGGATGTTCTAAAATATTTTAATACTCTACAATTTACTTAGGAAATACAGAAAAAAAATTAAATGAATTTTCCTTTGCCCTTCCAATATCTCCACTTCATTGCAGTCCACATAGGTCAATATCAATAGCACTATCTCCATATATTTATGTAGTAGGTCATACCACACAAGCAGTAACAAGGTGAGGCTGCTAGACTCAGTATCACAGGACACAAAGGTCTCTTTTCCATTTTTACGGCTGCTTATTCAGACACTAATCATTTCTCACTTGAATTACGGGAAACACCAGTCAAGTTATACAGCAAACACTGCTCTTTACATCCTTATATTTTATACCCATACCTAATTTCCTTGTGAATACTCAAAATGTCTAATATACAATAACACTCCATTTTATTTGGAAAATAATACTGATACTACCTAATAAAAATTTAAGAGAATAGAATCTTCTTTTAAACTGATAATAAAGTTAATTATTGCTCTTATTGTTTAATAAATACCACACTGTCCTACTGACATAAGCCTTCTTATGTTATTCTAAAGAGAAATCATCTCAGCAAAGGCAATTAGAAAATCATTTTAACAACTACTAGATTTTTTTTAAATGCCATAATTGTGCTCTAATCAAACTGGAATTCTAACAATAGAAAAACACTTTAAATATAATATTCAAGTCTATGATGAATAAATTAGGGGTCTGCGCAGGACATCTCCCATTTGCCTCTGTAGCTCTATCATTCACTCTTCTTCACTCTATTCTATCCTGAGATATTGTTTGGTCAAAGGAAGGAGAGTTGAGAGAAAAAGAAGTTGGACTACTTCTCCAGTCCCTTCCTGTGTTAATTTTATTTGTCCACTTGACTGGGCCTAAGTTCCCAGGTGTGTGGTGAAAATCATTCTGGGTGTTTCTCCAAAAGGGTTTATAGATGAAATTAACAGTGAAATTGGTTGACTTTGAGTAAAGCAGAGTGCCCTCCATAATGTGGGTGCGCCTCATCCAATCAATTAAAGGTATGGGTATGAAAAAAACTGACTCTACCAAACAGAGGGAATTCTGCCAAGACCCTTTAGGGTTTAACTGGAACAAGAATTCTCTCTGGGTGTCTAGTTTGTGACACTCCCTGAAGAGTCTGGAGTCCCCATATGAGCTAATTCCTTAAAATCAGGAGAGTGATAGAGACAGGGAAAAGAAACAGGGACAGGGCCTCCCTGGCAGTGCAGGCAGTTGAGCGCAGCACTGTGAAGCTGTCCGCAGTCTCTGCAGTGCCGGTTCTATCCCCGCTGGCCTCGGAGCAACCACATGGCGAGCAGACCTCTCCTGTCTCGCCTGCTGCTCCCCTCAGCAGTGTGTTTTGGTCATCGCCTGTTCTGTTCCCTGCTCTGTCTCTGGTGAATCCTCTCACCTTCCCATGCATCTGGCCTATACCCCAGCTCTTGCATAAATTAAATAAATAAATAAATAAATAAATAAATAAATAAGGAAAGAAAAGAAGCAGGGACAGATATACTGTTGATTCTGTTTTCCTAAAGAAGTCTGACAAATCCACTCTGCTTCAGTACTGAGTGTCTGAAAATTGCATCCCCTCATATTAAAGGTGTAGTTAAGTGGCCCCCTCTTCACTGGTACAGATCATACTGGATCTACCTATTGAATTTTCTTCCTTTGTCATAAGAGTGGTACTATCAGACCCTATTACTAGTATCTGGTATCTTACCATCCCTTACTTCTTAACACTGCCTATACTTTTGACATCAGTACGTTCACTAAAAGGACTGGTTCTTGACTCGGGCTACATATTTAAGAATCATGTGGGAAGCTTTTAAAAAGTCCCAATGGCCAAGCCACAAACCAGGAACAACTAAAGCAAAATCTCCTAGGGCAGGATATAGGTGTCAGTATTCTTTAAAGCTCCCCAAGTATTTCCAATGTAGAGCCAAGTTTAAGTATGGCTAATATATGCATGTCTCTTTATTTGAATCACTTGACATGAATTTTGTTTTTAGCCACATCCCTACCAATATGTTGTCATCATCCAATATTCCCTTCAATAAATTCCTCTTGAGGATTAAAGAAACATTTTTTCTTGAAATTCTACAAGCACTTACTACCTGTATTTTCATAGAACTATTTTCTATACTGCCAAAGATCTTTTCACATTTATGACTCTCCAAATATACCAAATTCATGCCTTTTATTAAAAACTCATCTCCCAGTTATGACTCTCAGCTTCTTTTTTATCCCCTCCTCCTGCTGCTGGTAATATTTCTGAAACAGGTTTGACTCTGATGTCCTTGGTTAGGCATTAAAATCTCTCTACACCTATCATAACCTGACATTCCTTAACAAGCTTCCCCCACACCGTGATCTGACATCCTACACTGTACCAAACCTATCATCTGTTCTTTTGACTCCCCTTGTCCCTCATTCCTCCTCTTCATGTTCATGGTGATCATTCCTTGTACTTGAAACCCCCCTTGGTCTCAGACATCCTGAACCTTCAAGACTCAAGTCAGATAGCACCTTCTCAATGAAGACATCACCAATACTTCTATAATGGTCAGCAAAGGGAAATTTTAGGTTGCTATAGGAGATTTCCTGAAGGCATTTGTAAACAGGTACTAGGGGGAAAAAAAGTAATGACGGTGAAAAGGATTAGGAGACACAGAAGAAAGATTCGGATGACTTGTATAAAAGCCCAAAGATGAGACAACATCCAATGAACATGCTTGATGAACTGCAAATAGTCTGTGCAGATAAGCAAAGGAGACTGAGGAATAAATGAGGAATTGGCTGATAATCCTAAATAACAATGGAGTATATACAATGTTACAAATTTCACTCACAGAGTTGTAGAGAGTAATTTGGAGGAGAAAAAGATTAGAGACAGAAATCCTTACCTGAGCTAAGTCAAAGGTAGTGAGAAAGAGGCCTTCTAGTAGCAGGCCTGGTAGTACCAGAATTATGCCTTTACCAGACATAGCGACATAGCTGGGTTTTACTGGTTTTGTTTGTTTGTTTTTTGCATAGAAGAACTGGGGTGTAGGCCAGAGGTGCGGGGACGAGTATGGGTAAAGAGGATTCACCAGAGACAGATTGGGGAGCAGAACAGGTGGATTTATTGAAATATACTGCTAAAGGAACAGTGAGCAAGACAGGAGAAGTCTGCTGTACCATATGTGGGTAAGCCCCCTGGCCTGGGATCGAACTCAGGCCATACTGATGGTAGTGCTGAGACTTAACCCCTAGGCCATCAGGGAGGCCCTGAGACAGATCTGGTAAGATTCAAAGTAAGAGTCCAACACTTCTCAGATTCTTTTGATTGAAATATTATATGAAAATGCACTTTCTATAAAAATCAAATATCTTTCATGACATATGTAAATCAACTGCCATCAGCCATGCCATGGAAAACCAAAGAGTTTCAGGTTTTCTTATAAAAGTTGTCCATTCCCATAATTTTCTTTCTTTCCATTTGACAGATTTTGTAGTCATTTGACTATTTTTGTATATACATACACAAAAGTCTTAAAAAATCTTTTGTCAGTGTATAAATGGACTTTTCATCAATACAGCAAAGAACATATATGGCCAAAATGTTAGTAACTAGGAACAAGGAACTAGTAATCTCTATCACTATCTCTGCATGTTATAATAAGAGAGCATTTTTTGACCTCCAGTATAACTCAGAGTTAGAACTCCATTAAAGATTTTGCTTTCTAGGGCCCCCCCTGGTAGCGCAGGCAGTTGAGCACTGCACTGTGAAGCTGTCCACAGCCTCTGCAATGCGGGTTCTATCTGCAGCCTCTGCAGCGTGGGTTCGATCCTGGCCAGCCGGCAAGAATGCCACATGGCAAAACAGACCTCTCCTGTCTCGCCCGCTTCTCCTCTCAGCAGTGTATTTCTGTTGTCTGTCTGTTCTCTTCCCCTCTCTGCCTCTGGTAAATCCTCTCTCCCTCCCCGGCTCTTGTATAAAAATAAATAAATCTTAAAAAAAAAAAAAAAGATTTTGCTTTCTATGTGGAAATGACATCAACTACAAAAAACTGAAGTTGATATTTCTATTTCAAAATAATTTGAGTGAGGATGTTCTGTCTTAGTGTCACACATGCAGTGATATCAACCATGGAACTCTATATACTGATGGCTGAAATGTCATGGAGCCATATGTAAAGCAAATGTCACCTGAAACCCTCACAGGCAAAGACCCAAACAAGTCTCATTTAAATCATCAGTTTAAGTTTAATACTCCAATCCTCCCTCAGTCCTCCTGGCTCCCTTGTATGCAAACAACCTCATCTCTGTATCATACACACACTGATTCCTGAAACCTAGTGAATCCATACCATTCCTGCCAAAACTTGCCTCATCTAAGAAGTTATAAAAAACTCTCCAAACAAATTCTGTTCTCCATCCACTAAACAAATAAAAGCTGCTCTATCCCATGCTGTGTGTGTGCAGAAGACCATATCGTTTAATGGGGCTGGTATTTTACCAGATCATAATCTGTTAGTTATTTGCCATTATCTTTCATTATCTATCACTCACCTCCATAAATTTTAACATATCATCTTCCATCAAGAAGTGCATGAATATTAAGGAGAAAAATATTTTCTTTCTTTTCCAAGGAAGGAAAGAGGAGTGAGATAGAGAATTGGGGGTGAGTTGGGGAGAGGATCTTAGACTAGGTGACATCCTAGGCATTTTTCTAAATATTACCACATTCAACAAGTTTTTTAATTTAGTCTTCACAACAGAAAAATGAAGTATTATAATCCCTCTTTGTTCTGATAAACATTCTGAGGCTGAAGGAGACTGGCAACATTCTCAAGGTCACAACAGCTATTGAGAAAGGTTGGTGGAATCTATTCTGCTAAATTGCAAGATTAAAGATTGAAAAAGATGTGTAATTTTTTTCTAACATCCCTTTTGCTCTAGTTCTTCAACATAAATTCATGTTCCTGTATATGCAAAATGACCACAAATTAAAAAAGGATGATCTGAGTTGCTTTCATAAGAATTAGACTCATAATAGACCCATGAATGAGAATGTCAGAAACCTAAGGCTTGGGATATCACCTGTTTTCACTAGGTAGTAACAGGACAGTGTTAAATTTTACCTCTACACAATCATTCCTTCATTGAGCCATTTTTATAACACCATAACCTTATTTTAAAGTAAAGATGAAATTGAAACTGAACTCAACCCTAAATGCGAAAAGAATGTCTGTGACCTGAACATATTACCCAGACTTTTACTATTCACAGACAGAGGAAATGACTCATGTTTTTTTTTGAAAACTGGAAGTGTTAAACATAAAATATAATAAGACAAAAATATTTCTGTATCAGGAAGTATGTACTTGTGTTTTTACAAGTCTACTCCACGTGTAGGTCTTTAATTCTTAGGTATCTATATCAAAATTTCAGCATAAAAGTAATCCCATAATTCAAAGGTAATATATTATCATCATAAAGCAACTTAAATACTTGTTTTTAATTATATCTGTAAGTTCCATATGAAATTTTAAAACTTCATTTATTTATTTAAAAATGTACTTCTATTACATAAGCCTAAATGTGATGAAATTTCCAAAAATGTTGAAAATAATAAATCATTTGATAACATGTATGAGGGATTAAAATATGACTGCTAATTTTACACCTAAAAAATTAACTATTGTTAGACTCAATTTGAAGAGGTTTATTGAAATTAAAAGGCAGATTGTTCTCACCACATGCATTTAGTGAGAAAAACTCATCTTCAAGGAGATGGTGCCCAGAACACAGTACATATTTTTTGATATGATAAAGTACAGCATCTCAGAAGACAGAGAGAATAGCTTCAGATGGGTACCTCAAAGAGAAAAGTCTATTTCAAAAGAAGGAAATAAAAATTTGAGGCCTTGTTGTAAGAAAAGGTTTAGCTTTTAAATTATTCCTGGAAAAAAAAAAAAAGGAAAATGGCTGACTGGTATCCAAAGATAATTAAAGCTTTGGTATTACTGACATTGGGTACCTTAATGATGGTGATTCACAAAGTCATAAACCAAGTTCCATTTCTAAGACTCTCTGCAGGAGGGAGGATCATGCTGTGAGATGAAGAATACATATACAAGCCTACCTTTCACTGCAGGGGCGCAGGTGCCAGGATCTGAGACACAAGCGTCCAAAGCGTGACTGGCTATGATGTGTATTACAGAAGTGAAACCAGTGAATCAAGAGCCAAGAAAGCCCTGAGGTTTATAGCCAAGACCAAAGTACACTAGGAACCAAGGACACAGCAGAGCATTTATGCCTATCAGAACAAAAAGTAATCTGAGCACGTTGTGTGAGAATAAAGAAATAAAACACAAGTTTTACAAATGATAAGGGTTGTTCTATCACTTGCCTTTATTGGTCAAGTAGTATACATTGTGAAAGTGTGTAAGGTCTAACTTTAAGTTCATGGGATCCTGTAAGACCATAGGTTCAAATAAACTTTGTTGGAAACTCAGTAAGAAGAAGCAAGGAATTTCTTACGCTTGGTTTTTATTTTCCTTTTCTTTGTCCTGACTCTTTTCCTATAACCTCTATTTCAGTTAATGACACCGCCACTCCTCTTTGAGCAAACCAAAAACAAGGGAGTCATCTTCCCTCCTCACCGTGGCCTATAAAGACTTGAATACACACTAATATAGTTTCTGACAGTTGAAGACTACATCCCTAGGATGACCCTAGCCCCTTTGAACTACCTGCCTGAGAAAATTCAAGGCTTCCAGAATGACCGCTGTTCAATTGGCCATTTGTTTCAGCCAACACCTGAAGATGGGGCCTTATCGCCAGTCTCTTTGAGAGAGTAGGCGCTTAATCCTCAGCCAGCAAAACCAGATAGGTTTCACATAGCCCAAGTCGCTTCTTCCTACTTCTTAGAGTACCTTTTTTTAATTTCTTGAAAAACTCTACTGAGCCCTCGCTCTCTTCCCTCCCTGCTCCTTGATTACCCTTTAAAACACCCAGCCACCTCTGCACACATCAAAGTTGAGTTCAGTTCACACTGGATTTTTTCCCCTATTACAGTATTTTACTGATTAAAATCTATCTTAGTCAACTTAGTGTCTACATTTGTCTGTTGTTGACAGCATTTCATGGATGTGTCAAATTCACTGAGTAATTATTTAACTATTCCTCTCACTTGGTATGCTCTGCTAGTTTTTATACTCCAAATGCCCTGATGAGAACCTCTGTAAGTAGAAACGGCATTTTTTCACTCAAGCTTAATAAAATTAAATGGTTAAACAATATTGTGTCAGATTGTTGCACTACATGTATACTATATACAAAACAGTCAGATAGACTCCCAGTCATCACTGAAGTGGTTTTCTTGAGCATAATCATTAACTTTAAATAACTGTGTACACAGAAAGAGGGCAGTAAGTTAGACTGCCATAAACAGGGCCATGTGGAGAGGATATAGCACAATGAGTTACTGTTTGTCTAAATCTAAGAGGGACATGACACATTGCATTAAATTGTACAGCTTAGAAATTAAAAAAAAATTCTTTATCGGCTCATTTTCTTTCTTAACTTTTTCAGTATCATTTTATTTTGTTTAAAGATTTATTTATATATGCATAAAAGAACTGGGGTGTAAGCCAGAGGTGCAGAGGGTGAGAGGGTTCACCAGAGAGAGTAGAGAGCAGAACAGATCTACTGAAATACACTGCTGAGGGGAGCAGTGGGAGAGTCAGGAGAGGTCTGCTGCACCATGTGGGTTGCTCCCTGACCTGCAGGGGATTGAAATAGTGCTGCAGTGGCTGGCTATAGCTTGATAGTGCTGTCTTTAACCCCTGTGCCATCAGGGAGGCCCTGCCAGTATCATTTTAATTCAGTGTTTCCTTTAGCCACACATCTTCCTCTTTTAAAATATTGTCTATGTTTCATAAGTTTTGTTCTATTTTAGTTAAAAGCTTTTCTATAGCTCTAGAAAGGGGAATTTAGCAGACACTGAGTTTTCACTTCAAAATTAGTTTTGTTTTATTTGCCTCTGACTTATAGGTTAAAAACAATACATTCTAAGGAGGCCTATTTCATTCCATAAAATTAAATGAATCATAAGCCCAAAGTACAATGAGACACCCATAGCATGGCTGCATTATTTCAGAAAACTGAAGAGTTGCCAGTCGGTTGATCTCAGACTTCATGAACCACAGGGCAGTTCAAATTTGGGTAGTTTGCAGTTTCTACCAAAAGGCTACTGCAAGACTCTGGAAAACACAAGGTAAGAAGATGGCTGCTGGGCCTCCCCTGGTGGTGCAGGCGGTTGAGCGCCGTGCTGTGAAGCTGTCCGCAGTCTCTACAGCGCTGGTTCCAACCCGGCCGGCCAGGAAGGGTCCTACATGGTGCTGCTGACCTCATCTGTCGCGCCCGCTGCTCCCCTCAGCAATGTATTTGGTCAGTCTGCCTGCTCTGTTTCCCGCTCTGTCTCTGGTGAATTCTCTTACCCTCCCACGCATCTCGCCTGTACCCTGGTTCTTGTATAAATAAATAAATAAATAAATAAATAAATAAATAAATAAATCTTTTTTTAAAAAAAAGAAGAAGATGGCTGCTAGGCACATTTTATTATAATATCAGGTCTTACTGATGGTCATTTTGTTGCTTTTATTAAAGGGGTTGATGTCACACTGGACATTTTTCTAACTTAAAGATAACACAGAATAACTGCTAGAATAGCATACTACCAAAAATGTAAAACTAAATGCGGGGCCTGTGTGAACTTCTTTTTTTGCCAATGAATTGTAATTGCTTCTTCCTATAACAATTGTACCAGATAAATTAGGTAGTAAGTATATAATTTTTGATCTTTGGCAAATCAAGCGCATTGTTTTCTTTTTTATTTTCTTTTTAGGAACTGAGGTACAGGCCAGAGATGTGGGGTGTGTGCGGATTCACTAGAGACAGAGTGGGGAACAGAACAGACAGACTGACTGAAATACACCACTGAGGAGAGCAGCGCAAGAGACAGGAGAGGGCTGCTATGCCATGTGGGTCACCTCTGGCCAGGGATCGAATTTGTGCTGCAGTGGCTGCAGATAGCTTCATAGTGCTGCGTCTTAACTCCTTGTGCCACTGGGGAGGCCCCTCAAGTGTCTTGTTTTCAATAGTTGCTGTGTCAGTATCACCCAATTGTCTAAAACCTTACTGTTTATTCCTCTGCTTCACCCAGGGTCCCAGTCAATCCTAATGTAACCATGTCATATATTAAGAGCTCTAGCCACAATCATTGAAAGGCATCTATAATTAACCACACATTACTGGTCCCACTGTATATTGTGACTGTGGAGTGTCCTGTGCATTCATGGACTCCCCCTCTCCCTGCATCTATCTACTCTGTTGCCTAATCCTTAATGTTAGATACCTGCCCTTGCAGACACTTTTCAATGCTAATGCTCCAAGTCATGCCCTCAGCTAAACTGCCTCCTGTTTTATAGGAGCCCTGCCTCTTACGCCTATCTCAACTGGTATCTCAACTGGTATCTCACATACTGTCCCTGGACGCTAGCTGGATTTCTGCTTTCAACTGAATGATCTTTTTCTTTCTCTTGTCTGCAGCTAAACTACTGGTAACACCTGCATTTCCTGTCACCGTATCATGCCTCTACTAATTTCCAAATTCTGTAAGTTATTCCTGGCCAAGAAGCCCAGTTTCCCTATCCTCTGTTACTGTGGCTGGGAATCCTGGTCACTCACCTTAGAGCTCCACATCCTGGCCCCCTTCCCTGACTACTTCTCTGTCTTTGACCTCAGTTGTCCCAGCATGCTTCACAGCAGATATTCAGGATGAGACAATCTCAGTATACAAAAAAGCACTCATCATATAAAGGAATTCTTGAATGTGCCCTTTTTTGTGAATGTAAATTATCCACAATTTATCTGTTTGGTAGTATCTATTTTTCTTTTTTAATTAAAAATATCATTATATTTTTAAATGAAAAGAAGAATCAATTCATTTGGTTTTATTGTTCCAAATTTGATAAGTCACAAGATCAAGTTATTCTTTTTGAGATGTCATAATATGTTAGATATTAGGAAGCCCAGCTAGCACTTGCATTATGCAGTTAACTTTGGGTTATGAGCTTGATTCTTTCTATAAAGCTTTCTTACTATCCATATTTTATGCCACCTAGTTTCCACAGCAACAAGTTTGTTCCCATGGAGAACCAAAAATTAACACCTAAATAGAGTTGAAGTTGGAGATATAAAAGTTCACTCAAGTTTTCTTAGAAACTATTAAAGAGCAAAAGGAAAGAGAAAAGCAGAAAATATATCTAGGTTTCAAGTTCCAGCTCAAAGCTAAGAAACTACTTCTGATTTCTTTGACCTGCTAAGTAACAAATCACTCTTATTGTTTCTAGTGGCAGCTTTAAACAGACTTTCTCCCCAAAAAGCAGTTTTAAAACTCACACTACTTAGGCAAAGTAGTGGTTTGATGGTTGGTTTTATTTTAGCAGTTTGGTCCTCCTAAAAGCAATTTGTATTTATATGGTTCAAGAATTTTTGGAATTTTCACGAAACTGCTTAAAATTAAGTCAACTTAATTTAAAAAAAAAAAAACTACACACTAAGCAATGAGACTGCAGCAAATGAAGATTAGATTATTTTAAAAATAAAAATTCTTTTTCTTTCTTTTATTAATGTCCAGAATTTTCTAGCCTATGTATTGCCAATTTATACCATTTGAATAGAGTTTGCAAACTGCAAGTGGATGGAAATTTGGCTGCTTTGGTTAAAAATGAGGGAAAGCTGGTAGTCTTACTTAAAGTTCCCACTACCATGCCAAATTCCTAAAGTATTACCACAAGGCTTTGAATGATATCAGTCAAGTAACTCACACCCATTTGCAAGCTCCATTCAAGTGGCATAAACTCCCCTTGTAAAAAACAAAGCAAAATCACTTGGCTCTGGAGAAGCTTTGCTCGGGGATCTCCTTCCCTCCTGCCTGTCCCCTGCCTCCACTTTATAATCTAGACACTGCTCTCTTTTCCCTTTGTATCCACTTCTTTGTCTGCTGTCCTCCAGCCTTCTTTGTGCTTTCTTTTGCCCTTAAGTTCTGACCTCGCTTTTGCCTTTCTATTCTGCTATTTTTACTTAATATTTTTATCATTTTCTCCCTGGTTTCTCTCATTTCCTATTCTCTTTCCTTCTCAATCTTAATTTTTATAATATTATCCTTATTTTCAGTCTCCATCTCAGATTTCAATTTCTTTTCATTCTTGCCACCTTCCCCCCCCCTTTGTCTGTCCTTCTCCTAAAAGTCTGTGCACTTTGCCCTATCTTTTCTATAATGTATTGTTCCTGAATGAGTTTTTTCCCCCTCTCCTATGTATTATTTTCTCCTGATTATTTGCATCTCAGTCACACTGATTTTGTGTAAAAGATTATGATTGGAGCAATTTAAAGAATGTTTAATACAATAAAAGAAGAAAATTATCTTAAAAATAGCATCTTAAATAGCAGACTGCTTCTTTTTAAGCAGTCTCTTTTTCTCCCCTGTAGATTCACAGTTGAATAGGATCAATGAGATTTGTCATCTATATTAGTCTAGATCAGGCATTAGTCACCCTAATCAAGTAGTTAAGAGCAGGACTCTGAAATCAGTAAACTTAACACGCTGAGTTGTTGCCACTCAAAATAAAATAACTTTTGTTCATTATGTGGTCAACTGACAAGCAGTAGAATAAAGATGTGGCCCAGGACTAATTACAGTTTCGAAGCAACAGTTAACAAGGAAACAGGACACAGAGGTTTTTCCCTCTTACTTATTTGTGTATGATGTTGGGAATGGTGACACTTCTATCATTTTATATTGCTTATTCCATGGCAGGTCGATAATAAAAATTTCTCAAATATTGGGATTTTTTTCTGATCCTCTATTGGGATACACAACTGAATTGCTCTTCTTGATTTGTTTTGAGAATCAAATGTTTATCTTTCTTGTATAGACTTTGACTTGATTTTCAGAGTAGACTACAGTAGAGCACATATAAAAATAAATGGCCCATTTTGGTTTAAATTCAATGCTTTGAACCATTAAGATATATATATATATACTAATATCTTAATATTAGTATTAATACTAATATCTTACATAGTTATATAAATTATATACATATAATATATAGTTAAATATATATTTATATACTAAATCTATTAGCAAAGTGACATTCTCTATGCTTTGGTATACATGAAATTAAATTTCAATGGAAATTATATTTACTAGGCACTTAATGTCATAGTTATCAAATGATAAATTTTCTGTCTTTTAAATCCATGAGAAAATATTTATGCTCCATAATATCTATTGTTTCCATAGTACTCAGAACCAAAGTCGAACATTTTTACCTGTTATAATGATAGTCAAGGTATGTGCCTTTCTGTTTTCTTCTGTTTAATGCTTTTTCATTATATAGTTTTTCTCTTGCTTAAAGACACTGGATTCTGAAAAAAGACTGTGACTTAGAAACTAAATCAATTACAAAAAAAAAAAAATTCAATACAGTGAAATTGTCCATATCTTTGTTTCTATTTTATTGATATAATTAAAGAGTCATGCAAGATGATCAGTGCACAATACTAGGTCATTGTATACAGCTGCATACAACATGCAAGGCCCTGTATACAGATGTATTCACTTTTCAGTTGTCAAGTGACACTATGCCATGCCATTACTCATCATCTGAACAAAATATACCACATAATATATTATGTTGTAATAGACTTGATTTTACTCTCTAAAATCCTGAAGTGTTTAACATTTTGGAGTTGAGAGAAAACTTAAGAGATCATCTGTTTCTCCTCCTTCATGTTACTGAGAAGGAAGATGCTGCCAGAGAAATGATGTATCCTGGGTACAGTTTCACCACCATATGCCCCATCACAGTCAGCATTAAATCCACTTCTCTGAGCTCATTCCTAACCTCAGAAGCATTGCTTTGGAGACATAAAAACTATTATATTTCTAGCACATTAATTCCATAGGTATAATATTTTAGATTTTTAGCCAAACTTAACTCATAGGCAATTTTCATTGCAAACTGCTAGAGGACTGAAATAATTTCTGGATAATGCTCCTTGTGTATTGCTCTGTACATTGTTATTCAACAATATACATAAAGGTTTTTATTGAAGAGGGAATGTTACCATCTCCACTGGAAAACATTTTCTTCAGTGCTAATGTTACATCTATATTACTACAGTTTAATTTTGGAATATTGACCTTAAGTAACTGAAATAGTGTTTCTTAGGAATTAAAATGTTTACTTTCCCAACAATGTACAAGAAAACCACCGGTTTATTTATTATCTGTATGTTCCTTTTTAAAAATGAGTTATCAGCCCACACTTTCCTTCTCTTCTTATTACTCAACCAATGTGTAGTTGTTGCTGTAGTGTTTTGTTTCTGCTCTCTTGTTGCATCTTGAAAAACTTGTTAACTCCATGTCTAAGTTTGTCCTTTATCTGTGTTTCCTCCTCCATGATCCTGGATATACATGCAGTTGATGTTAAGTGCATTTTACTTAAGTGGACAGGCATTAAACTCCCACCAGCAGTGCAGGAGAGTTCCTTTCTCATATCAGGAATTTAGAAAGCCTAAATAAGGGGCCAGGAAACCTAATTATAATAAAGTAAAAATCAAAATCAACAAGCAACTATAAACCAGAGAAACACTACAGGGGGTGGGTGGGGAAGAGGGAGTAGGATCAAAAAAAGGGGGATGGGAATTGTATGGAGACCATAACCAAGATGTATGTAAAAAAAAAAGTATGTAAAAAATGTATGTAAAAAAATGATGTAAAAAATTTATAAAATAAAACTAGAGACACTCCATCACAGATGCCCTGATTAACGGGAAGCAAATATTGAAATTAGGCCTATGTTGCCAAAAAAGTTGTCAAATGCATATATGTTAATCTAAGTACTAACAGAATTAATCATTAATTAAAACATTCAAATGAAAATTACTTTAAAATAATATCTAATAGTGATGCTTAAAATTGTTTTTTCCAGTAGATTAATATATTGAATATACTGATGAAAAGAATAAGCACAAGTGTAAAACTAATGCGTTCCATTACAAAAATCATGATGCTTTAAAATTATTTCCTCTTTCCCCTTCTTTTTCAACTGAAAGACACGTCACAGATTTGATCATGTATTTTCATTTGAGAGAGCAAGGAAAGAAGAGAAAAGGGACAACTTAGTACTCTAAGAAACTATTGCTTCTGGGTGATGTTGCAAGAATGAATTAGATCATTGGCCTTTTTTCTGGGATCATGTGTCAACTTTGAGTGGAGTTTCCAATTGCACAATGAACATCTGGACAGTTTGACGTCTTTATTATACTCTCTGAGTTTTTAAAATGCTACATTTTATTTAGAGATGATTTATTTCAAGTTTAAAACACTTATCTAACTGCCAAAAGCAATTAATCCAAACTCAATAGCAATGCAATTATCTTCCCAGATATGTTTTCCTAACTAATATTCATAATCAGAATACCTGTTGTTTAATCAAAATTAACACTTTATTCATTGTTTGATGATATCAATATTCAAATCTATTTTTTCCCAGGCCTAATTTTGTTTCTTATATTTGCTTTGTACTGAATTATTGTTGTTTAAATAGCCTGTTTAAAATATGACCATTTTCAAAAGATCATAAATTCTTATAAAAGCAGACTAAAGAATTCATAATCATAGCTCTTGGCCGCCACCTAAAGGTTTCTTTTTTGTTTTATCTTATGTAAGACATACTGTGCATTCTTTTTATAATAATATTGTTCCTATATCAACACATGTTTCTACATAAGTATAGGCTAAGAGATTGATTTCAGTGTTTTTTTTTTTCAGTGTTATTTGATTAGTAGTCTATTTGATACATAAAAGCATTTTAAACTAGGTCCTCTAAGTTCTCTGAAAATGTCCTAATCATTCAAGAAATAGTATACCCTTATTATGTGCCAGTCCCACTCCTAGACCCTATTAGAAAATATTTAAGTTAGTGTCTCTGACTTTAAGAAGCATGCATCAATTCTTGTAGAAACTTTCTTCTCTTTTTTTATCTCTATATTGGAATTATCATTAACTAGATACCACTGAGTAAATCAAGGTGAATCCAGAACAAAGAAAAGTCTATCATTAGCTATGCTGGTATTAGTTATGAAATCTATAAACTTCTCACTTCACAATCCATATAGACAGAGAATCCAAATATCCCTTAAACATACAGACATGTTTTATTAGCAATGGCATTTGTCATTATAGATTCCATGCATTTACCCTTGATTTATTCATAAACTATTTATTCACTCATACATTCATTAAAAAAATTATTAGGTACCTACTATGTGCCAGGCAGCCATCATTGTCAGTGTTCAATAAAATAGACTTCTTTTTGCCCTCATGGAGCTTGTGAGAGAAACAGAACAGATAAGTGAACACAACACATTATCATGTAAGCTACAAAGGAGCTTAACACACTGTGCTGTGATAGAGAATGTTAGGAAAAGCTAGATCTACATTAGAGAGGGTAATCAAGAAAGGCCTCTTGGAGGAGGCAATTTTGAAGTTGAGATGTGAAAAATCAGGAGTCTCCTCTCTGAAGACTAAAGAGAAAGAGGCAAAGGGAACCAAGGGCACAGTGAGCAAAAGGGAATTTCATGAGATGGGATTGGAGAAGTGAAAAGGAACCAAATTATGCAGGGCCTTGAAGGACAGGGTAATGGCTTTCAGTTCTTTGGACTTTCTTTCTATGGAAAGTCACATTAGCAGATGGAAGAATGGAGCAGTTGGATTGGAGGCTGCATGGAGAAGGAATCAGAGGCAGACAAGAGAAGAGGTAGACAGCTAGAAGTCTATTACAGAAATACCGATGGGAGACATGATGATGACAGCGACAGGAGTGTTGGCTCTGGAGGCAAAGAAAAGTGAACTTGTTTACATGAATTTTGGAGTTAGATTCAATAGGACTTAGTCACAAATCAGATGCTCCCTTGATTTTGTGCTTCCTTCCCAGCTTGCTAGCATTTGCTAATTATCAATGTAAATTTGAAATGCTCATAAAATAATTTTCCATATAATATTTTATGTCACACTTAAGCTTTTGATTTAGTAAAAAATATTTTCAGAAATTATCTTAATAAAATGAGCTATTTGTACTTCAATAAAGAAACACATTATCTAGCTTCTCCTGCAAATGAAGCAATTTGCTTAGATTATTTAGATAACAGACACTTGTATATTAAAAGTACCAAAGTTTATTTAACTTTAGAATTTTTTTCTAAAGTTGTTAAATACCTGACCTCTTAAAATAGACTGTTTAAAATAAGTGTTTCAAAAACTCTGGCTTATCATTATGAAAAATAGTTGCTGTGGGCCTCCCCAGTGGCACAGTGGTTGAGCGCTGGGCTGTGAAGCTGCCTGCAGCCTCTGCAGCACCGGTTTGATCCCCAGCCGCCGGCGAGGGTTCCACAAGGCACGCAGACCTCTCCTTGCGTGCCCGCTGCTCCCCTCAGCAGTGTATTTTGTCAGTCTGCCTGTTCTGCACCCCACTCTGGCTCTGGTGAATTATCTCACCCTCCCGCGCTTCTGATTGTACCCAATGCTTGCATAAATAAACAAATAAATCTTAAAAAAAAAAAGAAAAATAATTGCTGTACGTTTGTAATATAGCAGTATCCCTAAAAACATATAGTAATATAGATGACATAGAAAAAGTGGATTCCGCCACTCTGAAACACTGGAAACTACTCTGCTTTGAAATAATTTATTATTATTGCCACAGTTGTCCTAGCTCTCATTTTCTTGGCTATAGGCAACCGCTTCTTATCCATTTCAATATGCTGTTTTTCATTAAGTTGGAAACACAGCTATCAAACTTCCATGCAAGTTAATAGTAGGTAGATTTCATGTAAAGCATGAACCTTTATATTTTCTTTTGACTACAAAAACTTTTTTTACATGCCCTTTCTCAAGTATACTTTCAATCATTGAAATTGCTCGACATGCAAAATTCAAGTCAGGGAAATGTCCCCTTACCAGTGTTTTATTTCCTCTATTTTTCATGATGCTCCTCGTAAATGGAATTGGCATTCCCATATATATTATCATTTCAAGTTTCTACAAAGGATCCTTCCATATGACACAACTTCAACCATATCATTATAAATGTTAGGTTTTCACTTGATGCCTGAAGTATGGTTTTCAAACATAACATGAAAGCACATAAAATTTGACCAGAAAATTAAAGCAAAAAAAAAAAAAATCCCAAGTTTCTTATGTTGGGCTATAATGTTATCTTTCCTTTTCTCATCTTGATGTGACATGGAAATAAAACAAATGTCCACAAAACCTCAATCAACCTCACTTTTTCCCAAAATGTCCTATGACGAGTAACATGTGCATATTAACAAACCCAAAGACAATGTTTGAAGTAGCTCTTCCAAATAACTACATTCTCCAAAGCTTTCTGTATCACCACCTTGTTTCAGAGGAAAAAAAAAATGTGTAATGGAAAAGTGTAAATAATTAAAGCATCTATATAAACTAAGAAATTTCCTTCCTGTGTATTTCTTATTGAGGTAACATTGGTTTACAACACTGTATATGATTTAGGGGAGTAGGTTCACACCTTTGATGGTAGGTATGCCCACCATCAAAGCATCCACAATCCTTTACCATAGAGCATTTGGCCTCTTCCCCCTTTTGTTGCACCCCCAGCACCCCTCCCCTTCTTGCAGCCTCAATTCTGCAGTCATATTTCCAAGGTTTGTTTTGGTTTAGTTTTGTCAGTTCCTTTGTTTTGTTTCTTGCATTCCACATGTAAGTGGAATCATCCAGTATTTATCTTTCTCCTTCTGACTTATTTCACTTAGAATAATCCCCTCCAGTTCCATCCACGTTATCACAAAGGGTACAAATTCATCTTTTTTATAGCTGATGAGTATTCCATCACATGTACATATAGATCTTCTTCTTAATCTACTGCTCTGTCCTTGGTTACTTAGGTTAGTGCCATAGCTTGGTTATTGTAAATAGTGCTGCAGTGAACATAGGAAAGCATACACCCCTTTCTATTAATGTTTTTGCAATCTTCATTCTGTGTTCCAGAAGGTTTGGACCACTCCTACATTCTCACTGACAGTGTATGAGAGTTCCTTTTACTGGTTTGTTGGTTTTTTAAATACAGGCCATTCTCATGGTGTGAGATGGTCTCATTTGTGGTTTTGATTCCAAATGTTGCTTTGACTTCTTCAGATGAAAAGTAAAGTTCCAGGTAAACCTGCATGCTTTATAGTTCGATTTTAAGAATTTCTACTACTCTTCAATTAAATTCACCCTCAGACCTACTTCCTAGGTCTGCCTGTAACTAATTGCCTAGATCTGTGATTCTCAACCAGGAGTGATTTTGTCCCCTCAACACCTCACCCCCTCTCCCCGGGGACATTTAGCTCTACTGGAAACCATTTAATGGTTGCCAAAACCTGGAAGCAAATGCAATTATTGATATCTAGTGGGTAGAAGCTAGGGATGCTGGTTAATAACCTATAATGCACAGCATAATCCATCTCCCCCAACAACAAATAATTATCTAGATAATGCAGAGGTCAAGAAATGTGAACCTAGAACTGGTCCAGAGCACTGACATACTCAATTCTTACCCACAATTTCCTCTATCATCAGATAGGTCTGGAGTTCTCAAGCAGGACTCAAGGGAATGATATGTGTATGTGGTGGAGTAGGTGGCAGAATATCAAGATTATCAGTAAGGATTTTCAACCTACATGAATGAGCCTGCGCTCAACCCTGGCCTCAAGTTAGAATAACTTGTCAATTTTTTTTCTTTTTAAATAGCAACTCTACTTAAACACCTGTTCAATTCCCAACTCTAGAAATTATGATTCAAAAACATACTGGATGCCAGACATTTTTAAAAGCACCTTATTCTAATGTGTAGCTAAGCAATAGCAGTCCATTCATTAGAAGACTGTGATTCCTGGGAAGAAATGTTGATAGAGTCTATAGAGAAATTGGAAAATGCTGACAAGAGATCTTGTGAGCGTTCGTTTTCTCATTCCACCAACTGAGAAGTATATTCCCCCCGACATGCCCTGGCAAGAAAAGGAGCTGCACCAGACTTTCATTTTATTCTTCTATACTTATTCGGGACAAAAGCAAATTCAAGCCTTAGTTAATTCTTGTTAAGTTAGAAAATAGCAGTAATAAATGCTGAACAGCCAATTCAGGTATAATGGGCTTAATTAGCTAAGCACCACTGCACCAATAAAATCATTTTATTTACTAGATTTTCCATTAATAAGGTAGATATAAAAACATTAGTTAGTATTCTTAGAATTTTGCCACTGGAGTGTCATGCAAAACCAAATAATTTAAAAGATTTACATAGTTCAAGATGATGACAACATTATTGAAAGGATGCTAACTTGCTGAAGCTCTTCTCTTTTTAAATAGAACTTGCATTGCCCGCTCCCCCCCAAAAATAAGTCAGGCAAATATATTACCATCCACCTCAGATGTTAAGCATTTGAGAGTCTGCTCATTAACAAAAAAAAAAAAGGGGGGGGGAAAGACTTCATTGGAGAAGAGTAAAATGTGAACTAGCCTATTATTATAATAATTACCTTAGTGAAAATGTGTTATTTCACCATGACAATAAGCTTTTCTGAACATGTTATTATTACATTACTTGTGTGGCAAGAAGAAAAAATCAAAACTGCTTTTCTTTTCAAAATGCATTTGTCAGAGGAAAATACCAATTTAATATATTTTTTTCAATTACTGAGCTGTTTAACTATTTCCCATGAAAGCCAAAATCAAAAAGAACCTTTGTCATACTTATGCTCACTATCTATAAAAGAGAAATCTGAAACTCAAGTGCTAATTGTACAGTTTGAGTTCCTGTGTCAGATGGCCATATAGCAGACGATCATAATCTTGAGTCAGATTACCTACATGTAAATCCTAACCCCATCATTTACAAAATGATCTTGGGTGTATTATTTTATCTTTTGTGACTCTTCTGCAAAATGGTAATAATAAAATACTCAGGTCATAATTACTTTTGAAGTTTAAAAGATAAAGTGAAATGAAATTACTTAGCATAGTCCATAGCATATGGATATACTCAATGAATGATAATCAGATCTAACTATCATGCTGGCTCTGTCATTAATTAGTTGAGCAACTTTTATTAAGTCACTAGCTCTCTAGTATTCAACTTTATATTTGTATTATAAAAGTCCTAATGGCTAAAATTAAATCCAACAATTATCCATTGTGCCAAGTTTCTACTAGTCCTGAATTTTCAAGATTGGGACTGCTACAGCAGGTCTGGACATATTGATGTGAATAGAACTTTTTATTTTGTGTTACTTTAACTAATGTGCTGAAGAGTCAGTTTCCACAGATTAGATTTCTTTTTTTTTTTTTAAAGATTTATTTATTTATACAAGCACTGGGTACAGTCTGAAGTGCTGGACAGTGAGAGAATTCAGCAGAGCCAGAGCGGGGGACAGAACAGACAGAACGACGAAATACACTGCTGAGGGGAGCAGAGGGCGCGGCAGGAGAGGTCTGTCGCGCCATGTGGGACCCCCCCACCCCTGCAGCCAGGGATGGAACCGGTGCTGCAGAGGCTGTGGGCAGCTTCACAGCCCAGCGCTCAACCACTGCGCCACCAGGAGAGGCCCTACATTTCATTTCTTATGGATTAAGTTAAGCATGTTTTGAAATATTGTGGTATTTGAATTTCCCTGTCAAGAGTTGCACATGTTACTTATTTCATCTCAGACTGGTATGTGAAATGTCAATTTCTATCCTCACATAAACTGATAATAGGTAAGCTGTCCTATAGACATAACTTACTGTTGTGATACCAAACAAGGGTTTCCATACTTATCCTATACAAATATTTATTATGGCAGCATATATTGGGTTGTCGGAAAAGTTGTGACGCATTTTTGCATAGAAAACATAGAAAAATACGTCATGACTTTTCTGAAAACCCAGTATAATGACATTCTGAGAACTGTAGAAGATTCTCTCAGGTTTCTCTCTGTCCTCTTTCCACTGCTTCTCATCTCAGCATCTCAAAAGATTTCTCCATCTTATTAATGTTCTGCATCGTGGCTACCAATGCACAGGTCACAGAGAATGCATCCCCCAACAGCAGAAATGACTTCCTGGGTTCCAGTATATTTCGGAATTTGAAGTTCTGGTGATAATTGACTTGCTTATAGAATTTGACCTTCTAACCACTTTTTCCTTTTCAAAGTGTTTGTTTTCTGGGTTTTTACCAGTGAGCCTATACTATATTTTATTTCTTGCCCTGCTGACCACGCAGAGTCTTCAAAGGTTATGTTACCCAGATTCCTCTTCATGGCCATATTCGGTAACGTCTCTACATATTCCTCTGTGGAATATCCGTGACTTAATGTACCATAATATATTTTCACTCTCAAATCTACTGTAACAGTTCATACTTCTCTTAGGCTTCAAGTCTATTCCTAATTGTCTTTTGATTACCTCCATTGGTAAATTTCTGTAGGATAGTTCTAATTTTTTCTATTGAGGTAGTATTGGTTAACAAACTATGCATGACCCAGAAGTACTGGGTGACCCTTCTTCAGAGTCATGTTACCATACCACACGCACCAACAACATACCTTAAATTAACTTCCCCAATACATATTTGGTTTCCTCATGTATTCTTTTTTTTTTTTTAAAGATTTATTTGTTTATTTATACAAGCACTGGGTACAGTCAGAAGGGTGGGAGGGTGAGAGAATTCACCAGAGCCAGAGCGGGGAGCAGAGCAGGCAGAAGGACCGAAGTACACTGCTGAGAGGAGCAGTGGGCAGCAGGAGAGGTCTGCGCACCTTGTGGGACCCTCCTCCAGTTGCCGGGGAGCAGCCAGGATCGAACCGGCGCAGCAGAGGAAGCGGGCAGCTTTGCAATTCAGTGCTCAACCACTGCGCCACCGGGGAGGCCCTTCCTCATGTATTCTTCAACTAATTACTAAATATACCTTAGACCTCTTATCTCCTACATATCTTTTGAATTTGTTACCTTCTTTCCATCATCAAATATCACTTTCTTGATCTGGGTCATTTTCACCTCTCTCATAAGCCTGTTTCAATATCATTTTCTCAGTTCATTCTCTAAACTAACACCAGGAGAATGTATCCAAAACTCCAATATAACTATCCTCTTGTTTAAAATTTCTCAATAATTACTTATCATCTGCAGGAGAAAGTCTAAGCTCCTTGCACACTGCTCTAGCTTTATCATTGATTACCTCTTTTCATAATCAAACACAAACTCTTAAAAATTTAATATACCTGGGTCCCTTGCACATTCTGTTACCTTCCTTTCATTACCCCAGTATCCATTCCTTTTTCACTCTTCAAAACCCTTCCCAGAACTTCTTTCCTGTAAAGTCTTTCTTGATTCCCAGATAGAGAAAATTTCTTCTTCATTACACTAACCCTTATGGTCGAAATAAATTGCAGTTATTGATTACACAATTCTGCTGTTATGATTCTAAACTGCTCCTACCAGATGAATAAAATAGAGAGCAAAAGTTCAGTAGAAAGTGGTGAGGATCAAGATACGGAATACATAGCATGTAGTGATTATTTAGTAAAAGGAATTGTGAAGAGCTTATGCATAATTTTATTTATGCCACATTTTATTGACCACAATGCAGTTCCTGCATTGATACTGAATGTTCAGTTGATCTTGAAATAGAGTTGAAGGATGGGACACTGCCCCCTTTGTCCCTGGACCACTAGTGCAGAGTTCACAAACATAAATGTCTACAGGGTTCAGGCATGCAACACAGATGAATGAACCCAGCCTATAGAACAGTAACATGACACAGTGGAAAAATGGTAATTTTTATGGAACTACACCCTGTCCAATTGGTTTAGGTCCTGAAACTAAATAACTCTCAAGGAGACAGCAGGGAGTGGTGAGAACTGTGACAAAGAGCAGAGTGTGGGCTCCTTTTTAAATAGCAGCATACATACAGCTCATTGCCTGTAAAAACGAAGGCCTGGTTGTGCTCAATGTGCTGTTGTTCAAACTAAGCTGAAAATAGGATTTTAAAACATCTCGCACAAAATTCAGTAACTTTTAATACTCTATGGGCATAATGAAGGCTAAATGTATTTGATTCTAAACCTTGTTTTCCCCAGCCAATCAAGAAAAATCCAGAAAGTTCAAGCCAACAATAAGGAATATACCTGAGAGGAATACAAGCATTTATTGATTAGGCAATTATGTGAAATTTAGACCAAGGAGCAATTTTCATCTTTCTTTAGATAATCTCACCATGTTAGATTATGGATACCTTAATAAAGCCAAGTTCCTTTCCCTTGGCCATTTGATCTCCTTTAAAGGATACTTGCCAATTACCCATCCTTTCTCTTCTCTACCCCTTCTCTGTCCCAGGAGTAGCCAAAGTAAATGTATTCAAGGGCTACTTCATCTATGGTTTCCACTGGGTTTGGTACTTCCGGGGCACTGGTCGTAAAGAACTGAAGAGTAGGAAAAAACTGAAGTCAGAGCCTTATTTGCCCTATTTTCCCTCTGCTGGTTCACTGATTTTCTGTCTTCTTCCTATTTGAAGCCCTCTTTGTTCAGCTCGTCCTAACCCTTTGTGTATATGTGTGGTGTGGTTTGTGTGTGTGTGTGTCTGTGCATGCACATGTGCATTTGCTCTTTTAAGTCAAGGGTGCTAAAGACTCCCCACTGTTAAAAAGCCCCTGGTGGGCTGCACTATTCCTGCACTTCCATAAAACCTTCCCTACAGGCTTCAATTACCAGCTTAACTCAGGTTTCCATTTCCTGCTAGGATCCTGCTTAAGAAACCATTTCCAAGATCACAATCATTTCACAGTGTTAGGATCTTAACTGGGCAAGTCTTTTCATCAAATCTTCTAATTCTTATTTTTTCTGAGTCTTTTGGAAAAGCTAAGCTATTTGGCAGGAAGTAGTAGGAGTCTTAAGAATATATTTCTCTTTTGACCCACTAACTTCACCTTCAAATTTTTTCCAAAGAAAGAATCTTCTTATATATTCAAGAATTTGAATAAAGATTTATGCAAATACTTTTGTGACTAAAATGGTCAAAAACTATAAACAACCCATATCCCCTCCTATGGGAATGCCAAGATCTTTTCTTTGCTTAACCAGTTTCCCATTCCACATTGCTCTCTGCCCTGTGAGGTCAGTCTCTGGACTCTAGCTATGATTTCCTATCCTCTGGCTCAGAGATGAATCTTAATAATGATGTGTGTTGATAGGAAGAAAGAAGAGGTAGTTATTCTCTCAGGGCCTTCCCCTCAGATAACCTCAGGTTGCTATGACTGTTAAACAAAGGTGTCAGAACTTATCAGGTGATATCCACACACTCAATACATTTGGCCCTTCTTTTGCCCTTTCAAGCCTAAGGATAATAATGCATCCTTCCACTATTTCTAACTCAGGCTTGTGGAATAATATACAATGCAGAAAGATAACCATGAAGAATGGAATCATATTAAAAATTGTTTAACTCCAGTATGGATACAGCTATATAAAAATAAAGCAAATAATTTGGTGGTACGAGTAGTATGGTGATATAATTCTGAAGAAGTATGAGCCTATACCTTAAATCACATACAACGTTGTAGAACAATGTTACCTCAATAAAAAATACAATTTTTTAAAAAGCAAATAAAATTCACTGTGAAAATGGAATCTATTTTTTTAATTTTCTATAATGAAAACATTAAAAATAAACAGATTCTTATCAAAGGTTGATTATATATGGAAAACTTTGCAGATCATGCTTAGAGGAAACTTAGACTTGGCAAAGGTGGCATTTTTAGAAAGGACTCTTGACAATCAAGAAGGAAAAATGAAAAGGAAAAGGGGAGAAACATGTTCAACTAAGGGTAAAACCAATGAAAAAGCAAGTGAAAGTGTTTGGAAACTAGGATTCTGTACTGTAAAGCATGGGACTGTGGATGGTGGAAAGGAGATGTCGGGGAAAAAATGGTACTGGGAATGTGATTTGGGATCAGAATGTTCAAAGTTTCACAGTTGATTCCAAAGATCTGTCCCATGGTAGGAAGAGAGGTTGAGGAAATGCACAAGATGAAGCCCAGAAGCATGGAAGGTTTAACAAATTTAGATGTGTGTTTCGGAAGGAAAACTTTCAGAGGTCTGCAGGGAAGGGGCAGCTGGGAGTTCAACACAAGGATGTGAAAAAGCCTGAACTAGGACAGCAATAAAGTCATTAAATAGTAAATAATACCTAAGAGAAAATAATACCTAAGGTGCACTGCAGAACTTGATCATTTTCTCTGCTAATTTAGCTTGAAAATTGTTTAAATGACCAAAATACTTTGCATTTTTGTTGTGATTGTATATCATGCTGAAATTATTATTTAGAAATAATTTTCATATATTTCTGAATCTTTAGAGCATTAACTTCCCAGATATGGCATTCGTATTTCAAATATTTAAAATATTTTCTCGCATTGTCAATTGCAAGAAAGTTTGAGCCAATTTACAATTCCACTATCAATGAGTTCATATTTCAACCCTCTGTTGTTATTATTATTTGTCATTTTGAAGTCTTTGAGAATTTAATGGGTAAAAATGACATCTTGTTCTGTTAATTAGTTTTTTTGATAACTCATGAAGTTGAACTTTCCCTACATATTTGTATATATTTATATTCCATATGCCTGAATCACATGCTGACGCAATTTGCACACTTATTTATTATAGGCTAAGTGTTTTCTTATCCTCTTCTATAAACAGTCTATGGTATGTATTTTTACTCTTCTGAAATATTCATAAATACCTAAATTTTAAAGAAATCAACCTCAAATTTGTTCTTTTGATTAATTTTTTTATATTAGAAAGATCTTTTGTTACCAATGTCAGAAAAACAGATAGTCTTGTAGTTTTACAGTAAGTCTTTTAATTCATTATTAATGTATTTTAGTATAAAATAAGTTTTAGTATAAAATATAGATTCCTAAATCAGTGGTTTTTCCCAAATAGTTGACAATTGTACCGGCATCATTTATATCATTTATTAACTTATTTATTTCTATTGAGTGTGAAACACATTTTATATTATGTTAATTTGTTATTAATATTAGAGTCTATTTCTGAGCTTTTTAATTTAACAACCTAGTCATCTTCTTTTATAATATAGTATTCCTAATAATACTATGCTTTATAGGACCTATCACTTTTAATGTAGTAAATATTCAATAAATAATTACATATTTATTAAATGAATGTTTAAATAGAATATCCTGTGCCTAATTTATAAAGAATTTCCTCATTAAGTTAAAAGGTCACATTCTTCAAGGTGAAACATGAAGTAATTCTGAAATTGGAGAAGGGGGTTAAGAATGGAAGCATTCCAAGTATAAAAATGTCATGTGAATTTGATTAGAATAATTCAAATTTTTCAGTGACTTCATTCTCTAGAGGCTATGTGATCATGAGAAAATGCTGAGAGGGAGAATTCTAGTTGTGGGCTCACTTCTGAGTTACTGAAGTTCAGAAGGACCTTTAGCTGTGTAATGATGTGCAAATCAGACCACATAATCACAATGGCTCAAGAAATGAAATACATCACTGCAAAAATGTTGTTATTATAATGTCTGCTGATACCTTTATTTGGGAGAACCAGCTATATGCTCTTAGCATTACTGTACACTTAGAATGCTGAGCAATAAAGCAATAGCATTTAAAACTTGTAACACCTTAATTTACCCTCGTGACTACATATAAAATTAAACACATCAAATTTTACATAAAAGGCAGTATTGAGTATGTTGTCCTAATCATGTGTAAATAAGTGAAGCTGTCATCTAGTTTTATATCAAAGTGTACAAAGATAACTTAAGGTTGTGGAACACTTTTGTTTGAAGACATAAAACTAGATGGTCATAAAGAATGCTAGGTCAGGGCACCCCAGTGGAGCAGTGGTTAAGCGCTGGGCTGCGAAGCTGCCCACAGCCTCTGCAGTGCTGGTTTGATCCCCGGCCACCCGCAAGGGTCCCACATGGCGCACAGACCTCTCCCGTAGCGTCCGCTGCTACCCTAAGCAGTGTACTTTGTCAGTCTGCCTGTTCTGCTCCCCGCTCTGGCTCTGGTGAATTCTCTCACCCTCCTGCGCTTCTGACTGTACCCACTGTGTGTATAAATAAATAAATAAATAAATAAATAAATAAATAAATAAATAAATAAATAAATAAATCTTTAAAAATAAATACATAAATGTGGTTACACACATTAAAAAAAAAAAGAATGCTAGGTCATAAAGAATGCTAGGACATGTACATTACCTCTATTAACGTGCATAAAGAATTATAAAGTCACAGTAAAGTATTGTATTCAGCAAAAGTAAAGACATTAGATGTTATTTTATGATTATATGCAAGTCCTGAAATAAGTATTTATGTATGTTCAATGTGGCTTATATTATGAAATTAAAATCATATAAATTAGCACTAAAAGATCCCTTGGGATAATATATGGTGAATTCTAACAAGTTTCATTCAAAGAATCAATAGATCTCCCCTTTGATTCTCACAATAATCTTATTTGGTAGTGGGGTATGTGTGAGAGACAGAGTGGTGTGTGAGAGAGGCTGTATTATTTTAAGGTAGTTCACAGAAAAATTGAATGGAAAGTTCCACATAACCCCTGGCCCCATACACACATAGCCTTCTCCACTTTCAACATCCTGCACCACAGTGGTTTATTTGTTATAACTGATCAGCCCACATTGACACTGACACATCATCATCATGCAAATTCCAGTTTATAGAGGGTTCACTTTTATTGTTTCATATCCTGTAAGTTTTGACAAATGCAAAATGATATATATCACCTCTTGTATATAAGAATGTTACTGTAGACTTATACAGAGTAGTTTCATTACCCTAAGAATCCTCTGTTCCCCTTCCATTCATTTGCCCCTCCCCCTTACCCTGCCAGCCATTGTGTTTTGCTGTTTCCACAGTCAAAAGCAAAGACTCCTCCATTCTTCCCACTGAAAAGCCAGGGGACTGATACGCGATTAAAGTTCTGGAAATCAGACAATCCCAACCACAACTATGAATGTTGAGCAAGTGGTCCAAGATGAAGGGATGATGAGAAAAATTTTTTTCTTGCTGGACACTTACTGCTACTGCTTATGCTTCCCTTGGTTTGTGGCCTATTCAACCCTGGTCTCTCATTCTGTGAGCTCCCAGTTTCTTTTCAATAACTTCATTTTTACTTATGGAAATCATGGTCTGGCTGTTATTTGAAACCAAAAAGCTATCACTGTTATGAGGTGGTAGAGAAGAATCAGAACTCTGATTCTTGCATGCCTGCCTGGTAATTTTCTTGAAGAAGTGAGGTTGGTCTCCTCACCTACCTAGTTTTCAGTTTACACGTTTACACATATATAAAATGGTACTTGCTCAGCTGTATGGAAAATTAGTGTGTGAGATATCCCTTGAATAAAGGCTTTTTCCTTTGAAGAATTTAATTGCATGTTGGCCTATTTCACCTTCTGGAAATTCCTCCAGTAAAGAATTTAACTTTAACCATATATTTCCCAAAATTACATTAACATCTTAAGAAGTTAATCACCAAGGAAAGGGACATTGACTGCAGCACTTTATTTTTCTTTGAATTTGTACCTGACACTGGAATTTGTCAATAAGTACATATGAGACCTTTGAGGAGTCTCTGTATTAACCCATATAGTGGGATTCTTAAACTTCAGGGTGTGTGAGAGTCATTTGAGGATATTGCTCTAATACATATTACTGGGCACCCTATCAGATTTACAAATTCAGAATCTCCTGAAATAGAACTGAGGAATCAATCTGTAGGTGATTATGTTGCAGTCTTCAGTCTAGTGTTTGAGGAACACTACCTTATGTGATATTTCAGCGAAAAGTAACTTCCAATAGCTTCTATCGTGTATCACTGGAAAAAATCAGAAGTTGTAGCAACTATAATACAGCCTACTAGTTGGACTATTCATCATATCCTAAAAGCTGTACAAGTTTAGAGAATTTGTAAACATTTGCTTAAAAACCTATTGAATACCTCAGATCCCCACTTCAGAAAGAAACAATATAAAATATGAGTATGGTTTTAGCTATGAGTTCAATAATTTCAACCAAAAAATCTAGTAAAGGTGTGAATCCACACTAAAAGGAGCAGTCCTTCAGATTTCTCTCTCACTCCTGCTATATACCTATAATTGATTCACTTTAAACCATGAAGTGTATTAGTGAAAAATTAAGGTTAAAGGAGTAGGGAAGAAAGTTCCATCATCTCGCAGCACTATGAAGCTATCTAGAACAATGCAGTAAGAGTTTGATCTGGCCTGGTAGGTGACCCACATGGCGCAGCAGACCTCTCCTGACTCAACCACTACTCCACTCATCCGTGTATTTCAGTCAATCTACCTGTTCTATTCCCCACTCTGTCTCTGGTGAATCCTCTCACCACCCCCACACCTCTGGTGTATACCCCAGTTCTTGTATGCATAAATAAATCTTTAAAAAATAAAAGAAAATTAAGTCTTCTAATTTATGGCCTACTTGAAACAAAAAGAATCAGGTGATAGGAAGTGTGGACTGAATGTTATGTTACAGCTGTAACATTACTTTAGACTATTTGTGAATTTTATATGCTCTCATTACCACAGATGAAAAATTAGCTGTCAGAAATTTCAATGCAAGACAGAAACACAAACAGAAACAGGAATTAATCAAGTCATCTTCTTCTGAAACATTGTATCTCTGTTTAAATTCTTCACGTATTATCTCTGTTCAAATTCATCAGAGTCTTACAGCTAGGATACTGTGTATTTGATTTTGATAAATTTTTGATATCCAGAATTGTTCACAACTGGAAAGTGCTGATAAATGGCTCTATGCTTATTTTTCAGTGACTCCATAAAACCAGAATCTGATGAATGTATTTGTATGTGCTTCATAAAACAAAGCATTGAAGTCTTTCTTCCTAAAGGGCATCAAAATTTCCTGTAACAGATTGCCGAGTTTTGTTTTATTTCCCTTACTACAGAGTAGTTTTCATTTAGCATACATTCATTTGAATACATTAACACTGAACAACAGAGATTAAAAACTCAGTGTATCATCAATTTCACAAAATTACATTATTTTTGCATAAAATATTTTTATTTAACCCTGTAATTTCCATTAACATCCAACTTAATGTGATGAAACTGATGTGATAGCTATTTTACAATACAGGATGTATTTATACACTCATCTGGATGATGAATTGTCTCTTTTCCCTTTAATGTAGCACTGCACTCTCTCTCAAGGGTGGCTGCATTCCTTAGGACTGTCAAATAAGTTCTAGAAAATACACAAATTCACTGCCTCCATTGGATAGTCACTAATCAGAGCCTGAGTATGTGCCTTTTGTGTTCTAAATTCAAGTCCTCATTCCTATTCTTACCTGTTTCAGGCCCTTTCTTAAAGACCATGGAAAGCAAAACTAGAGCTGTTCAAGCTTGGAACTAAGAAAGAAATAAAGAATGAAGCTGAGCAAGAGCCAATTCTCTCCATTTAAAGAACTACCTATAGTGAGATTGTATTTACAAGAATCAGTTTTTTAGTTCTGGATTATGCCTGTGGTCTCTCAAAAGTTCCTGGTTTGCAGATCTAGGACACTTGTAATTTTCCAACTTGGGTCCTGGTTTGCTTAGCTAATTCTGTGGGCCCCAATGGACAGTCCACACCTGGGAGCGGGAGTTTTCAATGTGTAGTTCATTAGACAGGTACTTTCCATTCACTCAGTTAACAATTAGAAAACAGAAAGAAAAAAGAGAGAGTCTCCTACTTGTTTACTCCAAATATGGAGATGGAAACTATTAAACAAATAAGAAGGAGGGGAAACTCCCTCATATTTCACCTTGACCTGGCTGTACTGGACTGATGCCTGTGAGAGGCGGGTGCTACGTGAAAAAGGTTCGCAGACTGCCAGTGGAAAAAAGAGAGGTCAGACATCATCACAGGGAACCACTCCTGCCCCTAGAGGAAAAAAAGAGAACTATCACCCTTGTGTCTCATTAGAAACTGCCTTGATTTCCCTCCGTCAGCCTAGTTTGGTAGTGACAGGACCCCAGGAGATAGGCGGCTTCCCCGACAGTCGCCCAGCAAAATGCCCACCCCCCGCTTGCACCTAAATTTCTAAACTGCAAGCGGCAGAAATACCTTCTCACCTTCTCTCCTTAGCTGCTTTCTGTTTCTCCCGGTTTAGCCGACCTACGTAACTTCTTTGTTCCGTTTATTGTTTATTGAGAAGGTCAAAGACACACAGTAATTAACAAAAGCCAGGAGACTCCACCAGACTCTGTAAAGAGCAGGGTTCTCCAGCCCAGGACAGAGGATGTGAGCGAAGGAGCCGCGAGAAATCTCAGCCAGCAGCTCGGGGTAGAGACTCCGCGAACTCACCCAACTCTCCAAGGGTTGGGGAGACCCCGGACGACTTGGGGGTGGGGCAAAGGGTAGGCTCCCAACTCTGCAATCAAAGTGGACAGTGCGCCCCTGCTGAACAGAGGGTATTGGGAACAAGGAGAGGCCCCGGACCACACTTTGTATGCGGCAGCCTGCGGGGCAGTGAGTATCTGAACAAAGAAGAGCGCAGCGCCCGGGTGGGAGACTAGGGTTTGCCACTCGAGCTGAGCGAATCTCCACACCCTCACCGAACGTTGGGGTGCAAGGATTCCGGAAGGTGGGGGGGGGGCGGGGGGGTGAGAAGGAATAGGGCGTGCGATTCCGGTAGCGCGGCTACGCATCGGGACTTCTTGTGAACGATGGGAACGGCAACTACCAGAGCCAAAGGGGAGAAAAAGAGCTGGAGTGAGCAAAACAAAGAGCGAGTGTGGGTTGCGGTGACTTCATGCCTCACCAATGTCCCGCCCACGCTATTGCTGCCTCCGAGCCACCGCGGCGCTTAGGCGGCGGAGGCTAGGCGCTCCGTAGCGTGGGGCGGTTTCCTAGCAACTCCGGGCCCAGAACGAGCCCACCTACCCCGCACTTTGGGAGCCCCCCACCCCCGCCCAACAGGCCCGGGCAGTACTCCTCCTCCCCGGCCCTCGGCGGACTCGCTTCCTTCGCATCCTAGCCGGGTGCGCCCCCGAGCACGCCAGCTGCTCGGGCTCTGGACGGCGGGACGCCCGCGTCGCTCACTGGGGCCAAAAGGACCGGGGCAAGAAGCTCCCGCCCCCCGAGACCCGGCTCCTGCACCCTAGCGGAACGCCCCTCCCGCGCTCGCGGCGGTGCGCTCCACTCCCGCCGAGCAGGGAGCTGCGATGCCTCGCTCCGGGTCTGCGGGCTCCGGCAGGGGCTTCTAGGACACTCAGGGAGCCGCCTCCCCCGGCTGCTGGCACCGAGAGCTTCCTCCCTCGTCGGCCAAGACCTGCCGCTTCGACTTTGCCCGCTTCTCAGCGGACGAGATTGCAAAACTACAACTAAGTAGAGCTGGCCTCCCTGCCCACCTGTGGAAATAGCTCATGCTGACTGATGCGCCATCGACTTTTATCCCCTTCGATCTTGCCGGCGTCCCCTCCCACAGATATAGCATCGCCCAGTGAATGTAGATCTAGGCTGGTTTTCCCCCCCAGCCTCGGGCTTTGTTTGTGTTTGGCTGTTCGCTAAGCTGATTTATGCAGCAGAAGCCCCACCGACTGGAAAGAAACAAAAGCTCCTTTCTTCGTCCCAGAGCGAACTGCAGAGCCCTCGCTCGCGTCGCCGCCTCGGGCCATTGGCCGTCCAGGGAGGTGCTTCTAGCGGAGATCCCGGGACCCGCCGCGCGAACTGGGAGGGCCGCTGGGGCCCTGAGATGCCGAGCGGTGCCCCGGTCCGCGTACCTGCACCACTTGTTCCGAAGCGCGGCGTCCTCCTGCCCCGCCTGCGGAAAACTTCCTAGCGCCGGGCTCCAGGTGCCAGGGAGGCGCGAGTGCGCATCCGGATAACAGCCAGGCTGTGAGCGCGGTGCGGGCTGCTTTACATTATGTGCCGCTTGGCCCAGGCTTTTTTTACTGCTGCATTTGTCTGCCTGCAAAACTGCCGGCGGGGTCCTGCCCCATTGCTCCGGGCGGCCTGGGTGTTTTCAGTTGTTCTTGGACTGGGCCAAAGTGGTAAGTTGTTTTGTTTCCTTTTGTTTTCTTCTCTACCCCAAAGGTCTGGCCTGTCTTGAAGAGCACCCCGACCAGGTAGGTGGTCCGGAGTCGGCCTTGCTCTGCCTTGAGATCTTCAGAAGGGTTGGTTTGTGGCAGTATCTTCCTCCGCAGGCAACCTGAGGGCGGCCAGGTGTCAAGTTTTTCCATCCCGGAATGGCAGCAACAACTAATTTGTACGAGGAGACCCTCTGTGTTGTTCCTTGGTGTTAGGGAATATTAATAGAAAGAAGTTGGTTGGGGGTTGAATTTACAGAAGTCAATTTAGGGGTTATGCACCATACTTAAAAACATCATCCTTGAAGGGCTCCATGAAGATGCAACCCACCTTTTTTAGAATTTAGGTCCATTAACAACCTGCATTTGATTCCAGGCTCCAGATTAATTGGTGTGATGGGGCCCATCTTCTGGTTTTTGAGTCCATGGGGGAAAAAAGAATGTTTGCACATAGAGTCTTCTATCACAGTGTTCAGTATGAATGAATTACTCTTAAGTCACCTTTTTTTTAATTAAAAATATTCTTTGCTAACCGATCCTTCACTGAATTCAATCCCTAAGACTGAGACCTTGGGACACAATCCTGGACTAGAATTCACAGCTTTTGGTCCAGGAAGGCTACTTATGTCAGAATTGCCTTATTTGGAAAGGACATTTCCTTATAAAGTTTATTGTTCTCATCTGTGAAATGAGGATTATATTTGTCCTCACTAAATCACAAAGAACAGTTCAAGTCAAATAACTGATAAAAAGGTGTTTGAATTATAAGCAATTGTAGGGTGACAGCACTAGATTGTTAGCAAGCAGTAAAATATAATGTAATAGTAATACTCATCAATTTAGAACGAGAACTTATTGGTTTTAAATATAGACCATTTGGTTTTACCAATGCAGTGATCATTGACATATATATCATCTTGCCTTTAAATTATTTTAGAGCCTTTCTTTGACCTCTCCAGCTCAAGGAAAGTTATCATTATTTTGTTGACTAAAATTTACTACTATACTTTGAATTGATGTGCCAAGTTTCTGCCTGACACCAGTTAAAACTGTCAAGTAGTTTACCTTATAAACAGGATTTGTAACAGAAACATCTAGCCAGCATCAACAAATAGTTGCATATGTAGTTGTCTAATATCTATTTCAAGGAGATTTACCCAGTTTGTATCTTGTGATAATTTGGGGGGCTTAACTGTCAATTTTAAAGTAAGTGAAATGACAAAGAAAAAAAGTCACATTCAATATTAAAGGCCTCATATGAAACATGCATTTTGTTTCAGCAGACTTTTCATGAAGCATAATTCCATCCTGTGTTAATAACTGACACTATTTTTCTAGATTTAATCAACATAGGCACATGACTAAAATGACCAAAACTTGTTAACAGAGGATATTTTACTTCCAATACTGGGACAAAGGAAAAAGTACCATTTCCCTCTAGAGTTTGCTAGTAATAATACATATTTAAATATTCATTGTGCTTGTGAAGATTAGTCAAGTTCTCATGTAATAACATTTTATTTCCTTTCAGTGACTATAACTGTTATGAATGGGCTCTCTCTGCACCTGCAGTTTTAAAAAGGGAAAGCTTATCTGAAATCAGAACAAGGCATCCTTTTCCCAGTCTCTGTCAATATACAAAGGCTTCTGATGTATACTGGTCTGCATTGCAGACCAGTTAAAAACATGCAAAAAATTTAAATTATAGCCAGTACAACTCAGAAAATTAGAGATCTGCGTAAACTGTTGGACTTTGGTGATATAGCTACAAGTCTCAAATTATATGTCTTCACAGTGCAAATTAGATGCTTAAAGGAGAAAAGAAATTTAGGTATCAGTTACAAAGGAAATCTTGTTCCCTTGCTCAGTAGTTTACACCAAGGAAATGGTGAGGGCAATAAAGCCATACAAAGAAACCATAAACTGCACAACTAACTTTGGGCTTAATATTTGAAGTAGATTTTACAGGTTCCAAATACAAAGTCAATTTTTAATAATGAACATACAGTGAGCAGAAAAGATATTATTAATAAAATCTGAATATTTTCCTGATCTAGAAAAAAATTATTGGAGTTTGTTTTTCAACCTCCCCTGGTGGAAATTACTGACAATTAGAGAAACAATAACACCATATAAAAGTTAATGAGTAACTGACAGACACTAAAGAATACCTAGTGGTTAATATTTGAAGGGTTAATGAAGCAACACTGCATTTTTATATTTGCCAGTTTTCAATGGTTAAAAATCTTTTTTACCTGCATTATTACATAGTAATCTAAGAGCAAAAAATATTCAGAAATTACCATTTCTCTTTAAAAAGAAGCACCTGTTATTGCAATGAAATTTCACCTTCTGTACATAAATCACTAATTTTTTTTAATAATAATCAACTAGATTAACATGGCTATCAACTGTAGTACTGCTTTATCTCAAGAGTTAATTCATGACCTAGGTGTTCTCAGAAATTTTTATGCTTACCTAAAGTGAGATAATATTTAAGAGAAACAAGATTTCATTTTTTTGAAAGCCAGCCTTCCAAATTATTGCCACAGTAAATAAGCATCCAAATTAGTCCCATCTTAAAGCAACTGAGACATGTCCTGATCAGTTAGAAAGTCATCTATGCTAAATATGAAAGCAAAGTAGCTGATATGATTTGAGAAATACCAGAAAATTCTTGTCCCTCCATACTCCTTCACCTGTTACCAAATTGTCTGCAATTTCACCATTTAATGGATTCCTTTAGGTTAAGCCTGGTATTGATTTAGTATAATTTTTTAACTTTTTATCATGGAGAATTTCAAACACATTCTAAAACAGAGTGAATTCCATAAAAAACCAACCATACATCTATTACCCAGCTTCATCAACCATCAACTCAAGGCTGACAATGCCTCACCTACCTAGTTCAGCTCCTTTTCCCAAATAGATTACTGCGAATCAGATCTCTCATATCATTTTTTCCTAAAATATTTCAGTAAATCCAAATACTACAGTAGGAGAGACATTTTGTCATTAATCTCACAACATGAATTTTTTTAGCTGAAATTAAGGGCCACAAGAATATTTACAATCTTTAAAGGGAGGAATGTGGAAGAGACTAGTCAAGAAATAACTATGGCAGTTTAAGCCATTTAATTTTCATTGGTTCTATTATGGCTCCAATAAAAATATTTTTCTTAAAAGCATGCATATATAACAGCTTTTTGGTATGCACATACAGAGAGAAGAAATAACATGAATAAATTTACTTCCCCAGACAAATGTTAATTATTTAATCCCAATGGAACCACAGCAGATATACCTTACTGGAGTCTTTCTTAGTTTTAAGTCTTGTCCCCACTATCTCTTGCAACATCAGTTTTCCGCCTCTCTATTAAATAGTTTATAGTGCATGCCTATGCATACATGGTATAATATTTCTCATCTTCTGTTTCTCACTACTCTTTACAGCAGAAGTCCTTGAGAGAGCTGTCCAAACCTGCTCTCTCCAATTCTCCCCACCTTCTCTTTGAATTCATTTGTGGGGCTTTCTTTGTCATTCTGAAGTTTTATACCCCTCTAGTAAGAGCACAGTGGTGGGATAAGGAGATATTGGTAAAGGGTACAATCTTTTGGTTATATGTTAAATAAATTCCAGGATCTAATATATAGTGTGGTAACCATAGGTAAAAATTTGGAATTATATACTTGAAAGTCACTATGAGAGTAATGTTTTAATGTTTTTACCACCACTATAATAATAAAATGATAATTATATAGGGTAAAAGTTGTTTTAATGAACCTTTGTTCATTAAAATGTTTATTTTGGTAAACATTTTGTCAAACAAGTAACAAATAATCACACTGTATGCCTTAAATATATGCAATTTTGTATGTTAATTATACCTCAATAATCTGGGGGAAAGGGAAAGATTAGAGTGGATTCCCCATTGCCAAATCCTATGACCAATTCTTAGCTTTCATCTTGCTTGACCTATCATCCCAGCAGAGCATTAACACCGTTCACCATTACCTCCTTCGAAATGCTACTTGGCTTCCAGGACCCATGCTCTCTTGGGTTAAGCTTCTTTTCCATCACTGATGTACTGTTCTTCCTCCTGTCACAACCTTCCAATGTAGGAGTGGTCCAGGACTGGTTCTTGGGCTTTCTCGGAATCTTCAGTTAGGCTATTTCAGCTTTGAGCCTTAAATACCATGTCTATGTTGAAAACTCCGATTCTGACTCCTAACCTCATCTCAGGGTATAGAAAACTGGTTATTCAACATTTCCATTGTATATTTAAAGGCAAAAATCAACCCTAATGTATTCAAAACCAAATTCCCAATTTTCTCATTCAGGCATGTTCCATTTGCACTCTTGCTCAGTCAGTCTTTCAGTAGTTTAGGAGAACATTTTGGTAGCATTCTTGATTTATCTGTTTCTCTCACTGTCTACTGCCAGTTCACCACTCCACTGCCACCATCCAGTTCCATACCATTTTTTCTTGAACTCCTGAATGCTTACTGAACTGGCTTCCCTGCTCCATAGTGCAGCCAGAGTTATCTTTTAAAAATGTGCCTCAGGTTCAACCACTCTTCCACACAGAACTCTACATAGTTTTTCAAATGACTGCCTGACCTCACCTCCTTATACCTCACCTCTTTCCATCTCATTTTTTTTCTAGCAACACTACTTTGGGTGCATTATCCTACCTCAATCTTGAACAAGCTGTTCTTCTTCTGGAATGTGTTTCCATGTAATATCATACCTTCGTCCTCAATTCCTCCTAATGTCTATTCAAAATCAGATAAGGTTTCTCTGTACTCCTTACCAACACTATCTGGTCCAATTACCCTACATCTTTTTTCCTTTATAGCCCTTAGCATCCCTGATATATTCTATGTTTGTTTACTGCTTTTCATGTCTCCCAAGGCAGCAACAGATTACAGTTCATGAGGAAAAATGTATGGTTCTCTTCCAGCTATGGAAATGTTGTCTATGTAAAAGGTATTCAATATGCATTTGTTGATTGAATGGAAGAATAAATAAGTTTCTAATTTATTTTGTCATCAGATTGATTTTCTGCTCATTCCAAGACAGGGCTTCATTTATTTTCTAGCAGTCTCTCTTGTCTTTGTAACAAATAGATGATCTAAAGAAACAAGTTCTATTATGTTTATGAGAAAATAACAGAATCTTCTTCTAGAAGAAAATAATAATAAAGGTATTTCTACATTTATTATAAACATGAAAAAAATTTAATGTAACAATTTTGCTGTGTTTTTTTTGATTCATTCAAATTTGATAAAATTTGAATTAATCCTATAACTTTTTATTTGTTTGAACATTATGAATTAGGGGCATGGTTAAAACTTATCTCCTGTTATAGCCCCAGATATTCTGAAATCATCTTAAGTACATATCACTATGGCTGTTTATATAGCCAGGGAAAAGGAAAGACACTTAACTTTATCGAGTAACCTGGAATGACACTGCCTCCCATTGGATTTGAGTGTGTTATAAATCTGTCTGACTTGGGGTTATAAGAGAAAAAGAACAGATGAAGAGACCAGCCAAGTCAGGTGCTCAAAAGGCACAATGACTATCTGCAGATTTTTTTAAAGTGCTGAGAGATCCATGTTCAACAACATTAAGCTTGTTTAGTAAATCTTGATCCTATGTTTTCTGGACAACCATATATAGATACTTTATGGGACAATCCTTATTTTGATACAGACATCTTTGTGGAACCTGGTGTTAGTATGTATTTACATCTGGAGTCCCATCTTTTTCACAGCAAATTTCCAGATCTCCCTGACAGCCCAAGGGCAAGTTTCTTTAAGTGAACTCTGGATGTGGTTATGAATGCTGATGGTGTAGTCTCTGGTTACCACATTGTTGATGGCAGAATGACTGTTCTTAGCACTCTTCTTTACGGGAATTATTCTTCAAGGCCCATGTTGGAAAAGAACAGTGTGAGGGATTCTGTCTCTTCAGATAGAAATTTGATGCGGAGACATCACAAGCTCTGTTCTAAACTCTGGGAATACAGCAGACAGCAAAACAAAGTCCCTGCCCTCATGATGCTTACATCCTAACTGAAGAGACAAACATATGTATATATACTTGTGTGTATGTGTGCAATACACATATATGTATGATATACATACTCTTATACATGCATGCATGCATGCATACATACACATACATACATATATGTGCGTATGTATGTAGTTTATATATAAACTATATAGATAGTAGAAAGAAAAAAAAATAAAACAGAATGAGGGAATTGACCTGGGGGGCACTGGGGTAAGCTGTTATTATATATAGGACATTCAGAGCCGGCCATTCTTACAAGATAACATTAAACTTCTTAAATATTTTCTTTCCATAGTCCAGTGAAGGAATTTTACAAATTCCTTCAAATTTACTGTTCTTATAGTTTATTTACTCCTGAAAAAAATGCATGTGTTTGTGGTGGGGGCAATCGGGATATTTGTTTACAAGCTGATAACAGTAATAATTTTTTTTCTCTTGTTATTAAAGGTGATCAAATTCTTACTTAGATGGCTATGAGTAAAGTTTTGTAAGGCAGAAAAGGGGTAACACGATGATAAATAAGTGATTATAGTAGATAAGATGGTTAAAAAAATGAAGACTTGTTTATTAGCCTCAACTCTTTATACATAAGTGCTTCTCAAATGTATTCCCTTTAAGTACAATGCTACCAGGATAGAGAAAGCATGAATTATCCTTCATTCTATAACTATCATAGCCAGTCTCCATTATTTTAAACTTTGGTCCATATTGAACCTCCTTATTCAGAAACTTCCATAGCTCCCATTGCATTGGGACTCCTCCACATGGCAGGCAGATCCCTCCAAGAGCATCTCATGCCTAATCCTGTGGATTCTGTTACTATCCTATTTCCACACCCACCTGTCACTTCCTTGAGGAGAGAAACTGTCATTGTTTCTGTTTCTAATGCCTGGCACACAAGAGTTCCTAATAAACTATTTGTAGTAAATGATTCAATGAATAAAGTTAGGACAACGCTGATCAGTTTAAAATTGGAGAAGCTCAGCAAATGAGTCTCATTTGGCTTTAACCTTCAATAGAATGTGAACTTAAGGAAATACAGTTTTCTTTTAAAAGTGGCTTCTACTATAAAAGGTTTAATATCATAAAAAAAGCACTTGCTTCTGCTTTCCCACTCCACTCCAAAAACAGTCTCTTGATTTTATAGGCAAATGTTAAGCAAAGATCAAAACTGAGACAGTATTTTTAATCACTTGTTATAAATTTACTTTGCTATCATATTTCTGTGATAATTATTATCTCCATTATTGATAATTAAGTATGAAAAGAATCCTGATCCTTACCCTCCAAGTGTATTTTAAAGCTCATTTCTATTTAGATTATATGAACAAGAATTTGTGATCAAATTTAATTAAATACTAAAAAGGGAATGAAAAGACCAATTATTCCCATCTATTCAATCATCATTTAATCATATTTTCCTAAGCAGGTATATTTTCATGTAATGTACTTTTCTGGGTTCTGGAATTGAGAGAATAACAGTAGCTAGTATTTCTGAAGCATTTTCTCTATGCCAGGTGTCCTCCTGAATGAATAATGTGATAATATATTCTCTAATGCCTATAATCCTCTAAGATACATACTGATTATTCCCATTTTATAGGTAATCAAACTAACTAATGTAAACATAGAGCTTCCATATGATCCAGCAATTCCACTCCTAGGTATTTACCCAAATAACACAGAAACTAATTCCAAAGGGCACCTGCACGCCTATGTTTATAGCAGCACAATTTATAACAGCTAAGCTATGGAAACAACCCAAATGTCCAAAAATAGATGACTGGATCAAGAACATGTGGTACATATCCACAATGGAATATTACTCAGCAATCAAAAAAGATAAACACATGCAGTTTGCAGCAACATGGATGGAGCTAGAAGGGATCATGCTCAGCAAAATAAGTCAGAAAGAAAAAGAAAAATACCAGATGGTCTCACTCATAGCAGGAATTTGGAAAACCTAAATAAGAGACCAGGAAAAAGACTAATCAATACAAAGTAAAATTCAAAAAATCAACAAGCAACTATAAACCAGAGACACACTATGGGGGGAGGGGAGGGAGGGGCGGGGAAAGGAAGGACTAGAGTCAAAATAAGGGATGGGTGCAATGTATGGAGAATATAACCAAAATGAAAATGCATACATTGTGCAAAGATGAAAAAAAAATGTAAGAATGATATAAAATAAAATACTTAAATTAAAAATTAAAAAAAGAGAAAAAGAAAAATAAAGGCAAAATGGAAAAAAAAAAAGAGACATTGAATAACTTCCTTGAGATCTCTTACCTAATAAGTAATGGAACAAGTATCTAGACTTTTGTGGGTTTGATTCTGTACTCATAATCTTTCCAGGGTGAGAGGAATTCCTACCCTAGGCCTTCATGGGCTCCACTCTCTCTCCTCAGGCAAGGAATACATGGCATACTTTTCCAGAGTCTTCAATTCTCTTCTGTATCATCTCCAGAATTCTTTGCCCCAAAATCCCCAAACTATTTTCAGGGCTATCCTGTAGGTAGACCATCCCACCCACATGCCAAACTCCAAGAGAGGGGAAGCAAACAGAACTTGGGCAAGCAGGCGGAAGTGTTTGTGCAGGCAAAGGATCGACTACTTGCAAGCAGAACACAACTAGAATGGAGAGACAGGAGGAGCAGATCAAGGGCTGGAGGGGCAAAGCTTCACATACTATCATGCTCCCAACTAGAAATCTAAAGTCTAATGTGACCTAAAGTCTGATATTCTAAATTCAGACCTAGTTTGCTAGATCACTCCTAATGTGTATCAAGTTTGGAAAACAGAACTTATTTTACTTAAGGATTTCTTATCATAGTTTGTAACTGTTAAATATTTAGTTCTGTTATACCCACCACCATTTGCACTCTTACTCTTGGCCTTGAAAAAATTAGGGGCAGGCTAGTCTTACAATTTAAGCATTATAAAGGGTAACAGTGTAAACACTAGAAATCATTTTGTATGGAGAACAACTTAACTTCAAGGTGCTTTTGTATGTTGGTAACTAATGCCTTTGGGTAAACTCTGAGCTGTATATAGATGACACTGAATTCTACTTTCTTGCCTAAGGCGTTACAGTGAGAGTCTAGTGTATGCATACTTTAAATTTAATTTTACTTTTTATTTCCCCCCAATTAATTTAAAACATGTCACAGAAAAGAAAATTTTGCTGACATGAATTAGCCAAATTTGATTCAATTATTCAGCTGGCATATATTTAATATCTATAAACGAATGAACATATACAAGAAACTTTGCCATATATATGCCTTCAGGGACTAAGAGGGCTATTTTTCAATTTAAAAATCAATCTTAATGTGACCTCCTTTCTGTTTTCACAGTAAGTACATTAGTATAATTTACATATGAAAGAAAAATGTGAAGAAAGTCAAAATGGTTTCCACTGGGATTTGATAATTTAATTAAAATAGTTCTACCTTTCAACAAAAGTACTGGGATTGATTCTTGGTAGGAAACTTCTAATATTATACATATATATTCAAATGATCTTTCCTGAGTTATTTTAAAAGGTTCTTAACTAAAATCAGCTTAGGAAATAAGAATAAATAAGATCATTAAACTAAAATGTCAATGTTAAATTTCAGTGGCCTTTTGGAGATATATATATATATATTATATATATTATATGTATATATATATATATAAACTCAAGATATTTTTAAAAGATGTTTTCATTTGGAGTGTTGTTATTTAAAGTATTAAAAGTTTGTATTCTATAACAGCATATAAGGTCTTAAAGTAGCCTTCAGTGAGTCCTTATCAATAAGTCAACTACTATAACTGTCGTGGTTTCAGAGATGTGTTATCTCTCTGTTCCAGGTGTTTTTATTTTAATCAACAACTACTGTACACTTGTCAAAGACAGAGCCATCATTCTAGATCAGTTTTGGTGATATTTGAGTATTCCAGAGAATTGCCCAAAATGCACAGTCTCCAGGTAATACTGAGTAAGGAAACAGAGGAGCTTCTAAGAGCTTCCCAAAGTCCATGGGAAGGACCAAGATTGGAAGCATAGGGAAAAGCTGGTAATGAAGGCAAGAGAATGGAAGACAAGAAATATGTCAGCTCTAAAGCAATGTGCATTATTAGGCTAAAGAAATATATCTTATTAGGTATGTGTGGTGGAAAGTGATTGTTGGTCAGGGATATTTTGTGTGGTTTTAGATGCAATTTTCTTTCAGGATAGGAAGAGCAGATTTTTCAAAATATGCCAATGGTAAAATGCAGCCACAGTTGAGGTGCTGTTATTCCACATATACATATGATAGTAGGGTGCTAGCCTTGGAAGTGAATCATAAGCATTATCCCAAGTACAAGCATTTTTGCCTTGATTTCTGTGGAGGTTACAGATTTAGTATTATTCCCTAGCCACTGTTATAGATACTGGGTAAGGAAAGGAACTGGGTAGAAAGCTTTGTCCATATGGAATGAAGTATCACCACTATGCTCCCAAGGAGCTATAGAATATTATAAGATTGAACAAAGAAAATAATTAAAACATTCTAAATTTTAAAATTCTGCACGACTAGGTTTACAAGAGGTACCTTAAGGACGGCTGAACTAGGGAAAGTCGTTCCCAGTTGTCTGCTGGAGTGGAGCTTGGAGGCCAAGCTGGCTTTGCCTAGTGGTATAAGTTATTTGTTAACTGTGGTAGAACAAAGAATGCAGGAAAGTTTTGGGGTGTGCAGGAATTGCTGTAGAACTGGCTGTTCTAGTTAGAAACAAAGAACTCATTGTAGCAGAACTGTATTACTGGCAGGAAAATTACTATGTCGGTCTCTTTTGTAGTACAAGGCATACCTCCCAAGGTATTGCTCCATTGTCTTTGTGCATTTGGTTTGGATTTTTATGGTGACTTGAACACAAATGAACCATAATTTGCAGAAGAAAATTCTAGAAATGATAGATGGGGCTCAAGTGCCAAGGGAATTTATCTGGAAGATGGCTAACAGACTAAAAAAAGACATTCAAGAAGGGACTCAGTTTCAAGCAGTCTGCATTTTGGTTAAAATGGCTCCTTTTGATAAGTATTTCAAGTACAAACATCTAGAAACATTTGCCTAAAGTGAGGACCCATGTATAGAATCACAAATCTCTGAAGCTGATAATGGAAATATAAGCACTAAATGTTACTACTACCAGTCCCTCGTTCAGAGTATTTTGTCCCTCGCATGTTTAATTCCTCTTGAAGTATCTAAGGTCACACAATGCTTGCTCAGTGACACCTGATGGGTGGGGAGCACATACCTGCTCCTGCTAAAGGCGGCAGAGCATTGCTGGAAAATGAAGCCCAGCACTCCCCAATATGGTTTTGATATACATCTCCAGGGCTGACGCTCAGTTACTTGGAGGTCTGCATAGCACTGATGCCAGAGGTCAATGCTCTGTGAGAAGAGAGGTCAGGCTAAATTATCTGATGATGCAATTGCCTGGAGAGAAATCAACTTATGAACATTAAGTTAGCTATCAGGGCTTTTTGGACAAATTCTGCCTCTTAGGTATGTGTTTGATTTTGAAGTTAAAAAAAAATGAAGTGCTATTTATGACTGAATTACTTGGCAGTGTAGTGATGTTTGGACTATCATTGGATGTTACACCCCTCTTCTTCACAGGATATGCTTCTCAGATACTGCCCTGATGGCATGGGGGTCTTTCTCACATATGGAATAATTATCAATTCCTTTGGGCTTAATTTCTTAAACAAACAAACAAAAACAATATATGTAATTGGAGTTTTCTTGGCCCTGTGGGCAGAACTGAGCATCTATCCCTATGTTAAAGAATTCAAACTCCAGAGTATACAAGAATTGGCTCATATAAAGTAGCCAGAGTGGCTGACCATAGCAAGTGGTCAGTCCACTTCAGAGTATTTGTTAAGGGTCCTTATTGACAAGAAGGGAAATAAATAACCAGAAAATATATCATTAAATGTGGAATTACCCAAATTCTGGAAGTCCACCTCTTACACAGAGGCATTCCGATGTATGAATTTCCCAGAAAGAATTTGGGATCCCAAGAGCTTTGCCCTTAATAATACAAATTACCTGTCTTGGACTTTAAGCATGTTATATAGTAGGTGGTCCAGAATGGTCTAAATTAGTTGATAATACAAGGCAGGCTGTTGGAAGCTGACCAATATATAGTGATCCACTCGTCCAAAATATCACAAAGGATACCACATGATACTGGATATTCCAAAATCTGAGAGGATATTCCGTTAACTGACATACCCAAAAAATACTTGGGAAAAGATCTTTTATTCATCTGCTTTCTAAATTGTTGGTATGCAAAGGTGAAGTGTGGTAGGAATCTGGATGTTTTAGGGTTTTCCAGGATGCAAAATTGGTGATCACAGATACTCATGCATGCAAGTGCATGAGTTTAGGAACATTCTGGTGTCTGGTTGTCATACGTTTGGGAATAGGGCAGAGCATTCCAGGTCAGAAGGAAAAGGTAAGCTGAACAATCTCTGCATACTCAGAGGATTTTCATCATGGGTCTGACAAGTTGCAGAGCCACTCTATCACCTCAGCCATATTTGATTGTATATTTTTAAAGGTAGATTGGGGGTTGTTAGCAGAAGTGCTAAATGTGGCACAGATAGTTTAGTGTTGGAAGACAAAGAGATGAAATCTAAGGGAAAGGTGACTTGAAAACATAGGTTTGGATATCAAAGATTAGACCTGGCATGCTGGATGCTGGTGGATGATTTAATGGGTTGCTGCTGTTTCACTAGCTTTTACTGATCAAACCAAATGTGTTGACATGCAATAACAACCTAACAATACCATGTGATTTTTAACAGACAGTATATACTTGGGAGACAAATAGAACAGAAATGCAATCATGTAATAAAATGACCTGGCAAATTCCTGAAGGAAACTTTCTCTGACTCCTCCTATTTCCTTTTGAGGTGACATCCTCTTGTCCTCTGCTGCCACAGAACTCTGCCTATTCCTTTTCAAAGCACACATATTAAATTCTGTCATATGGCAGTTTTTGCTATTACTCTAAAGTCAGGTACCCTAATCCTAAAACCTTGCACATTGTCATGGTTAAAGCAGGTATTAAATAATTGCTGAATAACTGATGGATGGATGAATGTCGTTTAAATCATTGTAACTTCAGAATTCCTTAAGAAATCAAATTGTCTGCTCTATATTCCCAAATGATAATGTCTTGTGCTCTTTTGACCACATTTTTGACATCCCCTTCCTCCTAGTCAAGAAATATGTTAATGGATCTCCCCATGAGGTTAAAAAAAAAAAAAAACACTTTTAGTAGAATCCTGGATACCTAGAGTGCATGTGAAAATTAGTTTTTTAATTAATTAAATTTCATAGCTTTTTGTATTTTGACTCTCTTGAAAATCTTTTTAAGTTGTGCTTGTAAAAGTTCCTGTCTTGGCAAGTATTTCATTCAGAATTTCTTTTAGATTTGAGGAAAGTTTCAATCATTACATCAAAAAGTATTGCTTGAGCACCAGTGCTGTGCATTTGGCATTATACTAGTTGTTGTGGAGACAGAAGAAATAAGATAGTCTGTAAATGGGAGAGCTGAGCCTTGGGGACTATGTGAGCACACAGCGCAGATAGTGATGTGGGGCTGAGGTGGGTGGTCTGTGTTCAGTGCTGCAGGGCTTTAGACTTCTAAATCAGACAGGGTATAGGTGAAATGTATCCAAGCACCATGATATAACCTCAAATTCTCTTCCAAATATTAATATTTAGCTTTAATTTTTCCTGTACTTCAACAGAGAATTATAGAGCCTTCATTAACTGAAGGCTTTAACTACTTGGATTTTCTATATATATGTCTTATCTTTTCAGGCATAGTATATTCCTAGATGGTTATAAAATGCATCAACATAAAATACGGGTTGTGTATTGTGTACATGTGATTACTTACATTGTTTTTAGCTATTGAAGAAACTTTAAAGGAGTATGTAAATATAGGAGGAACAGAAGTATCATGATTAACTTATCAAATGAGTAGAGAAAGGATATCGAAGTGGCAAAATTCAGAGACAACCTATTAAAAAAAGTGTCATGTGTAAATGTTGGGGAGCAGTGCAGAACAGCCAGAGAGAGAGTATGTTGTAACAGGACAATTCTTCCCCAAGTGGAGGCTGAATTGGTACAGTGAAGCAGATTAGAGCCCCTGTGTCTCCTTATAAACAAGGCTACTACTTGAAGCCCATGCTGGGAATTCAAAACACTTGCCATCCCTGACTCCAGGCCTAAAACCAAAACATAGAAACACTTGAATAAACTAGAGCTCAAGCACCTATCAATAACAGGAGCAAACAACCCAGGAAAAGATTCTGTACTGGAAAAGAGAACAAATCCCAACTTATAACCCATATCAACTACAATCTGTGTCCAGCACTACATCTAGTACTTTAAAATAGCTTAAAGTGGAAGCAAACATAAGAGTATAAGCAACTCTAAGACTGAAGAGCTGGCCCAGGGGAGGGGATCACTGTGGAACCACACCTAACAACTCTGACACCAGCACAGTAAGAAGATCAAATTGTTTAGTCTAATGGAAGTGATCCATTGGGGCCTTACTATCTTGTTCCTCTTTTAAACCAACTACCACACACTGGTACCAGTCCTCAAATTACTTCAACACATGCAAAGAAAACAATCTGAAAAGGTATCCCTATTACAACTCATAAAAAATTAAAAATTTGAAGACAGAAGACACCATAAATGCCAAAGGAAAAAACCCTGAAAGGAACCTTGACAGTGGAGTTGCAAAGCATAACAGGAAGGATACCCAGAGTAACAGTTCTGGCAACACAGACTTCAGAAAACACAGAGGATATAAACCAACAACATAATAAAGATAATATGAAGCAGCTACATTTAGAAAATACATAAACAGATGCAATGGAGAGAATTATTGACCTTGAAAACACAATATTGAAGAACACATGAAAAGAACAATGCAGAGAAAAAATAATTTAAAAAATGAAAATACTGTAAGAGCTAGTTGAAAACTGAAAGAGAAATAACATCAGTATCTTGGGAGTTCCAGAAGGAGAAGAGAAAAAGGCATAGAAAATTTATTTAAAGAAATAATTACTGAAAATCATATAATCTGGGAAATGAATTAGATGTTGTGATCCAAGAGACACAAAGAGTTCCAAACAAAATAATATCAGGCAGACACACACCAAGACACATTATAATAAACTCTTTAAAACCAATGTCAAGGAAAGAATATTAAAAACATCAAGACTAAAAAGGGTAACCTATAAGGGAACACAGTGAAACTATCAGAGGACTTTTTCAGGAAAAACCTAACAAACTTGAAATTACTAGAAAGAGATATTTAAAGTACTTAAAGAAAAAGACTTCCAGCCCAGAATCCTTTAAACATTAAGATTCACATTCAAGACAGCAGAAAGAGTAAGGAGCTTCCGTGAAAAGCAAAAACTAAAAGAATTTATCAACACCAAGCTGCACGTGTAAGAAATTCTATAGGGGTTATTATTAAGCAACAGAATAGCTAATATCAGGCAACAGACACCTAACTCACTTAACATGAATGCCCATTGATGCCCACCTTAAGGAGGAGGAGGAGGAAAGTAATAATGTGGCCCATCAGAACCAGTCAGAGACCAGACTGGGTCATACATGTGCCCATCATACGTTAGCCTCAGTAGAAACCTCAAACAAAAAGTAGAAGTAATACATAAGACAATGGAGGTGGCACTTCAACAAAACATAACAGGAGGTCCTCAAAAATTAAAAAAGACAAAATCAAAATCAGAAAACTAAATCATGACAAAATTCAGTGAGCACTTAAGTCTCAGTAATCACCTTAAATGGTCTGAACTCACCAGTCAAAATACTTAGAGTGGCTGAATGGATTTCAAAACAAGTTCAACTTTCTGTTGTTTACAAGAAACTTACCTTATCAACAAAGACAAGCATAGATTTAGAGTAAAAGACTATAAAGAGAGTTATACAAGCAAATAGCAACCAAAAAAAAAAAGAAAGAAAAATAAAAAAATCAGGAAACCCTGTACTTATATCGGATAAAAGACACTTCCAATTAAGAAAAGTAGTAATAGATAGGGACTGACCCTATATTATGATTAAAGGTCTAAGACAACAAGAAGAAATAACACTCATATATACACGGAATGATGGGGCATGGAGATACATGAGATACAGTAACAGAACTCAAGAGAGATAAATTGTTAAGGACACAATAATGCTAGGAAGTATTAATGCCTCACTTATCACAATGGACAGATAAACAACACAACGCATCAATAAGGAACAATAGCCTTAAATGCAAAAATCAACAAAATAACAGCAAATCAAATGTAACAGTAGATCATAAGTGGGATGTATCCCAAAGTTATGTTTCATATACAAAAAACAATTAATGTAGTACATCATATCAGCACAAGTAAAGATCAAAATTATATGGTAATGTCAGTAGGTTTAGAGAAAGCATTTGACAAGATTCAGCACCCAATTATGATAAAAACTCCAAACAAGACAGGAATAGCAGGAACCTACCACAATAGAATAAAGGCCATGTATAACAAGCCAAAAGCCAAAGTAATAGTCAGTAGTGAAAAACTAAAAGCTTTCCCTTAAGAGACAAAACAAAATAAGTATGCCCATTGTCACCACTTCTGTTTTATAGTACTAGAGGTTTTGGCCAGAGCTATCAGACAAAAGCAAGAAATAAAGGCAAGCCAAGTCAGAAAAGAAGTGAAACAGACAATACAATATTTTATATAGGAAATCCAAAAGGCTCCACCAAAATTTATTAGAAACAATAAATGAATACAGCAAAGTAGCAAGTTCTAAAATCAACATACAAAAATCTATAGCCTTTTTACAAACAACAAATAAGAAAATAAATTTTAAAATATCTCCATTTATAATAGCTTCAAAAAGAAATACCTTGAAATCAACCTAACAAAGTTGGTAAAAGACCTAACAACAAGAACTACAAGATGTTACTAAGGGACTGGGATAGTGCATAAGGAGGTGGAAGGATAGCCCCTGATCATGGAAGAGGAGAATATAATCAAAATAATGATCCTGCCTAAAATGACATACAATTTTAATACTACCCCCATTAAAATATCCAGCAATAGGGCTTCCCCTGGTGATGCAGTGGTTGAGCGCTGGGCTGCAAGGCTGCCCACAGCCTCTGCAGCGCCAGTTCGTTCCCCGGCCGTCGGCGAGGGTCCCACAAAAAAAAAAAAAAAATACCCAGCAATATTGAAATTAAACAAAAGAAACTGAACAAAAATGTTGACATTTATAAGGCACCACAAAAGACCTCGAATTGCAAAAACAACCCTGAGGATAAGGAAGAAATAGAGGTATCATGTTACCTAACTTCAAACTTTACTCTAAAGCAATAGTACTAAAAACAATATTTTATTAGCACATAATCAGAACATGGGTCAATGGAATAGAAGCAAAAGCCCAGAAATAAATCCACATACATACCATCACCTAATCTATGATCAAGCAGTTGCCACCATAAAATGGGGAAATGAGATTCTCTTTAATAAATGGTGCTGGAATAATTGGGAAGTCACACATAAAAGAATTAAGTTAGATTACTTGCTAACCCCTCACACAAAAATAAGCTCTAAGTGAATTAAAAATTTGGATGTAAGACCTGAAACATAAATATACAGAATAAAATATTGATGATGTGCTCCATGATATCAACAATAAAGGTATTTTTGATGACTCAACCCCTATGGCAAGGAAATTGATATCTACAATAAACAAGTAAAATTACCTCAAGTTAAAAAGCTCTACACAGTGAAAGAAAATACAAGACAATTAAAAAGATACCCTATTGAATGTGAGGAAATATTTTTCAATATATAACTGATAAAGGATTAATATCTAAGTTATATTAAAAATTCATACAACTCAGGGCCTCCCCGGTGGCGCAGCGGTTGGGCGCTGGGTTGTGATGCTGCCCACGGCCTCTGCAGCGCTGGTTCGATCCCCGGCTGCTCCGGCTACTCCCCGGGCACCGGAGGAGGGTCCTGCATGGCGCGCAGACCTCTCCTGCTGCCCGCTGCTCCCCTCAGCAGTGAGCTTCGGTCCTTCTGCCTGCTCTGCGCCCCGCTCTGGCTCTGGTGAATTCTCTGTGCGCTTCTGACTGTGCCCAGTGCTTGTATAAATAAATAAATAAATCTAAAAAAAAAAAAATTCATACAACTCAACAATAAAAAAAGCCCAATTGATAAATGGCAGAATGTATGAACAGACAACTCACCAAAGAGTATATCCAGACATATGAAAAAATGTTCATCAAAGCTTCTGATAAGAGAGATGAAAATTAAAATCAAATGAGATACTACCTCATATCTGTGAGAATGACGCAAGTATTGGTGAGGATGTGGAGAAAAGGAATACTATTACACTGATGGTTGGGAATGTGAATTGTGCAACCTTATGGAAAGCAATCTGGAGTTATCTTAAAAATCTAAAAATGTGAATACCAAATGACACAGCAATCCCACTACTGGACATATATCCAAAGACTATCAAGCCATCAACACAAAAATCCATAAGTTCACAATGTTCACGGCAGCATTTCTTGCAATAGATAGGACAGAGAAGCATCCTGAATATCCACTGATGGACAACTAGATCAAGAGAATATGGTACATCCACACCATGGAGTATTATAAGCCTTAAGAAAGACTGAAATGCAGCCATTATCAACAAATGGAGAGAATTTGAGAGAATTACATATAGCAAAGTACGTAGGAATGGTCAAACAAATACTGGTTATTAAATAAAGTAAATATTTTGAAAATCCAGTGGGCATCAATAAGCATCCTGAGGGCTCTGAGGTTAAGAGGGAGCAGGGAGAGATGGGAACACAAGGCATGGTGGTAGGAAAATTTTAAAAACAAAAGAAAAAATAAAATTTTAAAACCTTTAAAAAATGTCTTTGTCTCATGAGCCCCATATTTTTGGGAGGGAAGGGAAATAAAATAAAAAATAAACATTAAAGTAAGTATACAGTACATTAGTGATAAATATTATGAAAAGTAGAAGCTGTCACTTCTAGTGGATTGCATGGACTAGGCCTCACTAAGAAAGGAGAAATTTGAGCAATGTCCTGAAGGTAGTTGAGAGTTAGCTTAGTGAAAATTAGAGAAAAGACAGGATATCAAGGGATATAAGAGATGGGAAATAGGTGGGAAGATCACAATGCTGGAAATGGCAGATGTCTGCTGTCTGGATCCTAAAAGGAGTGAGTTAGATTGAAAGATAGGAGGTGTGGTTATAAGAGTGATATGTGAAAGACTGTAGAGGAGTTAAAGTTACTGGTAATTCTAAGGTCTAATCTATGACCATGGAAGCAAGTACCTAAATCAAAGTGGAGGACAAAATAATTGGCAAAAAAGAGAACAAGGAAAGGTGGTAGTAAGCAAGGAATCATGTTTTCTAGAAATGAGAAGGCATCACCTTGAGTTGCTAAATATCTATAGCAAGCAGTTCAGGGTAGTGCATGACATAAACTGAGTTAATACTATCAAAGCTAAGGGAGAGTAGGGATGGGGAGAGGGAAGAAGAAGAAATGAGAACTAAGGAAGATGTATATCTGCCTCTGGCCCAGTGCTTTGAAGGTTGTAGAGAATCATCAGCCATCAGTCGTGAGGTCAACTAGGAAAGCCATGTCCTCATTGGAGAGTTAGGTATCTATAAGAACAAGGAAATTAAGGGAATATTCAGAGAAAAGACTGAGGATACCAGAAATTCTTCTGGAAATGGACTATGAATTTCAGAGCACACAAAGAGTGTTTTTGGAGTTGTAAAGCAGTACAGTTGGGGAGCGAAGAGGCTGCACAGTCTTATAGGGATTAGAGGATATGAAAGTCTGCACTAAGAGGATCTGAAAGTTTGCACTTCTTGAAAGGAAAAAGTAGTAAAACTGAAATTCATCCTGGCGAACTCAAGGTAGATAGGGGTGATGAGGTTTCACTGAAGGGAAGCAGTAGCTGGATCACTAGAGAGAAATACAGAGAGATTGGATAAGAATTTAATCAAACAATATAGATTAGGTGCCAATATTAAATGAATCCATCAATTCTGGTGATTTTTGTAAGAGAAAATACTTATTCTTAGGAAGTTTATTGAAGCCTATGAGTTAAAGCATTGATAACTGACATGTCATGTTCTAGTCATTGAAATAAACTGGGAAATTATTAATTGAAATAGTTTAATGTGTTTATATATGTAGAAAAGTAAACTTCTAGCCTATAAGACAGAGTTAAGTAAAAATTTTTTCATTATAGATTTAAATTTCCACTTAAGCCCAAAAGTAAAATGACTTTTATAAGAGACACTGTATTTAGAATCATCTTTAGCAATGAAAATAGAAGAGCTTTTACTATAATTGAAGTATTAAAATATTATCAATATGTATTTTATATTAGTATTAGTGATAATGATACTAATTATTAAGATACTTTATCTTACATTTGGTATTATTACCTACTTCTTTTGATTTTTCATACTGCTGGTGGCTTATAGAAAATTCCAGGAAGGGAAATCTGACTGTAGAATTGAGACTCTAAGAGGAGATGGGGGGGGGGGAACACAGTGGAGAGGAGACACAATGGACTATGGTGCAGAACTGTGGGAGCCTTGGTGGCAGGGGGTGTGGTCACAGGCATCTGAGATGTTTTCCTATGCCTCTGAATCATATACAGTGTTATAAGCCAATTATTATTTCAGTAAAATTAATAAGTAAATTACAGGTAGAATATAAAAAAATATTTTTTTCATTTGAAAAGTGATTATCATCCCACAAGTGGCCTCAATTTGAAGTAGCATTAAAATAACTAAGTAGCATTAAAATAACTTACCCTTTAATCTAAATAGAGGTAATGTAAGCTAGGTAAATACATTTAAGGATAAACAACTTTACTTAACCACAACCTTATCTGTAAGTCAAAAGATTTATAAAATGTGACATTAGTTTGCTGTTTAAATGCCACAAAAATAATTTAAAATTTTTGTATATACTGTCGCTTCCTCATTAAGCACTTATTGTCTTTTATCTACCAAATGATATCCCATCCAAATTATTTTTTTAAAGATTTATTGGTTTATGCATACAAGAGCAGGGGTACAGGCCAGAGATGCGGGGGTGTGAGAGGATCCATCAGAGACAGTGTGGGGAACAGAACAGGATGAGTGACTGAAATACACTGCTGAGGGGAGCAGTGGGCGAGATAGGAGAGGTCTACTGTGCCATGTGGGTTGCTCCCTGTCCGGCGGGGGATCAAACTCGTGCTGCAGAGGCTGCAGATTGCTTCTTAGTGCGGTGCTTAATCCCTTGCGCCACCAGGGAGGGTCCCCACATTAATTTAAATGCTGATTTTAAATGAACTTCATTGATATAAATTACATCAATAAACTGCCAAAGGGTGGGTTTTGACAGATGTGTAGATCTGTGAAACTATTACAATCACCACATGGAACACTTCCAAGCCCACAGAAGTTGCCCTCTTTATTAACATTGTTAAAACATAAAACAGTGAATGATTCCACGTTATGGGCAATGACATGATGTATCTAACATACAGGAATTTGAGGTGTTCTTATAAAACAAATCTTATTATAAATGGTATCTTAAAATATTCCCATAAACTAATAGAATTTTACTTGCCATACATCAAATGTTCTCCACAAATCATGTCATTTTAACACATTCTCTATCTTCTAAAGTGTTTTTACAGCTCAGAGGATAAATATAAAACATGAAGAGAGTGAGCATTTCCCCTACCTGATCAGCAAGGAAGCAAAACCTCAGCTAAGTTCAATTATGAAGCCAAGGTCAAATAATAAGCAGAGTTAGGACAAGAACAAGTTGCCTGCTTTCCTGTTCCAGATTTGGCTTCTAGAGAAGAACTGGAAATTCACAAATGGAAACAGCAACTGCAAGCACCATTTCAAGTACTTCTACCAAATTAGCATGCAGCCCTGAGCCTTCCCCTGGCAAGAGGTTGGGGAAACACAGTTGTAAAAGGAGAAGCTCTCTCTCATGCTGAAAAAGTGCCAACCAATTTGATTCAGCACTCAGTGAGATGTTCAGGCTGGAATTCTGGTGTTAAAACTCAAAATTTTTCTTGTGCATAGAAATAAAATGAACTTTGAAAAGGCCACTGAAGTACTTTGGGAGGTCTTTGGCACTGAGGATAGAAAGTAATTCTACTGGGGAGAATCTAACATCCTCATCTCTGGAGTGGGACTGATGATAGGAAAAGTAATGACATACTTATATGAAACAATTATCTTGGGCTACATGGGAGTTATTATTGAGTCATCACTTAAGAACTAATAATAGCACTAAAGAAGCCAGGGTTTTAAATCATACTTCAGAATAATTGTCTGTCTTTGTATTATTCTGTATTCCACATAAAAAGTGTTTATGAGAAAAGGCTATGTAGTCAGAACTGAATTCAACTTGGTTTCTGTACTTACAAGCTGTGTGACTCTGGGAGGAGGCTTTGCCTGTGCGTTAGTTCCACATCTTTAAAATGGGCATAGTAATGCTTTCCTCATAGATTTTTTATACAGTTTCAATAAGATAATACGTATATAGTGCTTGGTTCAGGAACCAAAATAGTGAGCACTTAATAAATATTTGTTACTTTTTATTTTTCCAACTTTAACTTAATGCATCTATGGATTTTATTTTCCAAGTAACAGTGTCAAATATAAAAATCTTTTTACCTTAATTACAGGAAAAGCAAATGCTAAATGAATTAAAGTTTACTTTGGGTTTTATTTTTTCTTTTACTTAGAACAAAGTTCTTTACATTATAGGGTGTTTCTTTGTTGTTCAAATCAAGTGTACAACTGCAGTATGACTTCAGGTTTGGAAATTATAATGTAAAAAATGCATTCCTACTATCCTGGGGCATATTTTTTTTTACCTCCTTAACTATGGCATTTGAGGTTTTGACAGGAATAGCAGTGATTTTTTTTTTTTCAGTGGAAGAAAGGAAATTAATACCTGCCAAGAGTTGGAGAGGAAAATAGGAAGAGCCCCTGGAACTCTAGCTTGTTAGATTAAAAACATTATTTAGAGGAACAGAATGGGAAACCGGTGAATATTTGGCTTTTGTAAAAGGGAGTGTGCCTCATAAACAGGACAGTTGGAATGTATGGAAAAGTTCCAGTTAAAACAAGACACAAAGCACATGACTAATACTGCTTTTCCAAGTTAGACAAATGCAGTTTTAACCAGAGTATGCCTCAGAGGGGCCTCTGGAGCCCTCCTTGAATCTTGAGATTTTGATTCTTTTTGAAGTTCCATGTCTAAAGAAGGAAAGCTATACTGAGAGATGCTGAGTTTTTGAGCCCCATCCTTCTTCCTGAGTTTCTCTCACTTTCTCAAAAATTTCCACCAGGTGAGTGTCAGAAGACATATCAATGTGCTCAGGTGAAGAAGCAACTGAAAACTGAATTTTATCCTCCTCAGAAGCTATTTTTGTTTGAAAATAGTTTATTCAATCTTTGCTTGTCCCACCAAAAGGTACTTTTTTCTCTAGGAAATATTCCGAGTTGTAAAGCCATTTTCAGATGCAAATATTCTTTATACCTTTCCATCTGAAGAATATATGTCAAGATATAGAGTTCCAAAGTTACGCTGGTTTGACTTATTGATTTCTTGACGTTATGGTGGTGCAAAAGCCAAATGTATCCAGAAGAAATTACACTTTGGATATTGACCTTTATCAGGCTGGTGACAAGCAGTATGACACTCTTGTGATGCTGCGTGACAGCAGGGAGCTGCAGTTTCCAGTCAGCCACAGGATCACAAGAGTAAAAAAACAGCACTCTACAGTGTAAAAGTATTCTGAGGAGGTAGGCTAAATTAAGCTATCATGTTAGGTAAGTTAGGTGTATTAAGAGTGTTTTCAACTTATAACATTTTCAATTTATGGTTAGGTTATCAAGACATAACCCTATCGTAAATCAAAGATAATGCAATCTAAAAACAATCCCACTAACTTCAGCCAGGTTTCTACGTTGTACCTATCCTTCAAAACCTCTCAGGCCCTTGTTTGAATGAAGAAATCCCTTCATTAATAACTTAAGGCATTCTCTTTCTCCTTTTACATTTTCTGTCACCCTCTGCATGGATTGCCCATTGTATTGTACTTATTTCTTGTTCTACACTACTAAACTACTGTGCACTCAGGGTGACTTGAGGCCTCACCTTGCCTGAAGAGTTCTAGTTTACACCTGTTGTACTATTAGTACCCCTTTCAAATTAAAATGTATCCTGAGGTAGTGCATAAATTATACAATCACTCTATGTATGCTAAAATTCATAACTTTCTTAAAGTTGGTTATATTCAATAATTAAATGAAATAAATCACAAGGAAAGGTTCTGCTATGACCACGATAGACCGGCCTTCTTGTAATAACCATTTCAACCTAAGTAAGTGTTATCAGTTGCTTCCCAATGGTTCTTCTTATAAATACCATCTGGGCTGAGATCTTTGCTTTATCTCATACAGCCCACTTTAAGTACTGACTCATGTTGGGGTTGCCCCAAACAGGGTAGGGCGGACTAATGGAATGTATAGCACCACCCTGACATTTCTTAACCTGCCCAAAGTTGAAAGCGGCTTTCCTGCCTCCTTCCAAAAATCTTTATGCTAACATAAAACCCATTGTATTCAAATGATTTTTTTTAAATATATAACAAGGGAGGTTGAAACTTGTCCCTGAAACAATATAATAGAAATCTGGTTAATGTAAAAATCTTAGTGCTCTTTCCTAATGCTAGCATTTTAAAGAAGTTCTGTTCAGTAAGAAATTACTCAACCTTATAGAGCAATGGAAGCAACAACTCCATGGTGCTGTGAGTAGCTCAGGTCCCCTTTACCTTAGCATTTGGATTCCATAAGGAAGGTTCCCTTAGGTCTGAAGAGAGTTGCTGCTGCTCTAGACATCACATCCATGTTCCACGCAAGAAGCAGCAGAATGGTCAAAGGACAAAAAGACACCTTCAGCTAAACCAGCCCCTCTTTTGAGAACCTTTGACATAAACTGCATTCATCAACTTCTGCCTCACCTGGACCCTCAAAATAGTCCTATGACTACCATCAATGTAGAAGTAGCTAAAATACATGGCTTTTCTGTTCTTCTTAATGCCACTTTCAGCAAAACGGATATTGCCAGCAAAGAACAAACAGGCAAATAGCATTATCTGCTATATTCTAATCATTTATCACTCTCTAGTAGGCACTGCTGGTGCCCCATTCAAAATCCCTTTATAGGACTATTGCACCACCCCTAACTGCTCTGTTTTGGCTGTTTATGGCTTGCAACTGCCATCTTCTCAGAAGAATGGACTTCCACCAAAGTAAACCAATTGGCTCAAAGATATCTACGAGGTTAATAGACCCTGCTTCTACCTTCCAGGATGCCCATAGCTAATGGCTGACCGATGGAAGAATGTAAAAGCTAGGCCCCTTCCTCTTACCTCAGGGTAGGGCAACTTTGTGGTTTCATCTGTGCTTTAGGTTCTGGGTTCTGGGATCACTCTGAGATCAGACTTTACAGCATTATTTATAGACTTTACTTGCCCATCCCTGACCCTCTTTCTTCACTTCCCTTCTCAGTAAATCACTTGCCAGGTGAAGCATTTACATTTGTTTCTTCTCTTCCAGTCCTCATTCCCTCACCCATTTTCCTGAGCCACTATATAAGAAGTGAACATTATCATGCCTTTTTCTTCAAATGTATTTTCAGACTATCAACCCTAATCACTGGAACAGTTAACAGGAGAAAAGAAAGTAACGAAACCCAGCTGTTTTTCTCTAAACATCCAAACTGATGAATTTTCAAGTAAAAGTAGAGACCAAATTATTTCAAGAAAATGATTTGCTCCATGAAGATAATTATTTTCATTTTTATGGAGTGAGTGATTATTTGCTACAAGTTTGAAACAAATAAGGCAGTGAGGTAGAAGCAGAGGAGAAGAATTTGCAGCATAAGCCATATGTTGCTGCTGAGAGTAGCATTTTCTGAATGTATAATTTAGTAGCAAACAGCAAATATTAAAGCGAATTTGCAGTAAGTTCTCTATCAGCATAGCTGAAATATGCATTTGTTATATAAAAATTATTTCAGCTGAAGTTCTGCAACAAAGGTGTTATAATTTTTTTAATCAAAGCTATTCTTTATTTCAACAGTAAAATGTTTCATGTATGTACACTCGTTAAAAGAGCAAATGAAAAAATGCTAATAAAGAATTTGGCTTCATATTATATACATGATGTCAAAGTAGAAAACTAGGAGAAAAATACAAATGTGTTGTATTTCCTTATTCTCCCTCCCTGTTTGGAGATACCACCTCAGGCACTAACTGCCTTACAATACATCTTTTATACTTCCAAGTTTCCCTGCACAGAGCTACCTTGTCCAAAGAGCCCCTCATGCTACCTCCTTTTCTCCCATGCTCCTTAATTTAATCCCTACTAAAGTTTAACTGACTTTGGTTTTACTTCTTGTATCCAATTTTCAAAGAAGTAACCCTAAACACCTCCAACATTCCTGTATTTTTTAGGGCCTTTTGGAAATAGTTCCTCATCAAAACTTGGAAATAAGTAAATAATTGCAAATGATTAGAACTATTTCATTGTTTTAATTTTTATATCAAATGATAGCATGTTAAATATTTGTCTAAAAGATAGTTTTCAATAATCCAGTCATGAATATTGAAGATATATTACATTTATATGACAATGATAATGCATATCTAGGAAATCCTGAAGTCACATGCCAAATTTTATTCTGTGTGTGCTCTATTTGCGTGGTTTTATTTATCAAAGTAAAATATGTGCTCATTGTAAGTGTTTATTTTGCTGGTTTTTTTTAAAGGAAGTAGTTTTATATAATTATCCAAATTTTAATTTAATATGTATAGTAAATGCAATTAGGGAAGGAATACTGCCTGGAAAAAATACATTTCTGCATTTTCATAAATGATTCTGTCTAGGAGTAACAGGAAAATCTATGAATGATTGTGAATATCCAGGACTACAATCTTTATCAGTTTTAGTTTTGTGATATATATATATACACATATATATATGATATGATATATATGAGATATGATATATATATCACAAAACTAAAACATACATGTATGTATATATACGTGTATATATACACATATATATCAGTTTAGCTTAGTTTTTATAGACTTTAGAGCAGAAAAACATTAGAAATGTTTTGCAAAACTTTCACTTGATCTGATCAGTTGACTTGTGGCAAGATCCCAGTCTAAACATTGGTCCTTCTATTGCCTTTTTTAGTCCCTCCCGCTTTGGTACATATTCTTCTTCTTCTCACTTTTGTACACATTTTTAAAATAATATGAGTTAGTACATCATCTAAAACAAATACCTAAATAATTGTGCATGTAAATTGCTGACTTTTATATTCTCTCTACTGTAGATTCTTGATTTTTATGTTAACTAAACTGTTGCTGATGGATATTTATTGTACTTCATGACAAACAGTTATAGAGGTCATTTCACATGCATCATAAATATTTAATCCTATAATCCAAAAAATATTCAGAGCAAGTCAATGTTCATTTTGCAAAATGTGCTTGCAAAATTGTACTTGTAATAGATTGGAGCGATGTATGTATTTCACTAAACCTGCTTTTAAGAATCATTTTTAAATAATTATAATAAAAGCAGTAACTTTTTTACTTGCTCATTGTTTTTATACATTATAAAGTGTATTATTAGCTGCATTTATTTTTTTAAGATTTATTTTATTTATTGACACATTCAAGAGCTGGGATGTAGGCCAGAAGTGCAGGGAGTGAGAGGATTCACAGAGACAGTAGGGAACAGAACAGGCAGACTGACTGAAATATACAGCTGAGGGGAGCAGCAGGCAAGAAAGGAGAGGTCTGCTACACCATATGAGTAGCTCCCTGGCTAGGGATAGAACTTGTGTTGCATTGGCTGCTGATAGCTTCATAGTGCTGAGACTTAACCCCTTGCGTCACCACGGAGGCTCCCTATTAACTGTATTTATAAAGCATGTCTTTGTGACTCAAGAGTCTTTCCTTTTAAAGACATCACTTTACATTTACAACAGATTTAAAGGCACATACACCTATTTTTGAAGCTAGAATATACACATACATATATGTGTTATAAGCATATATATACATATATATATAGGTATGTGTATATACACATAACTCATTACAATAACATTAAAATCTTCCCTTTATTGAGTGTCAACTATGCCCTGAGCACCATGCCTGCATGCTTATGCTTGCTCCTTTAGTCTCATACCGGCATTTTAATATAGGTTTAGTTTACCCTGTGTTGCAACAGACAAAATGAACCCTCAGAAAATTTAGATAACTGGCCTAATGGCACATGGTTGCTAAGTAGACGTACCATGTAAATTTGGAACTTTGTTCCTAGTAACCATTTAGCTACCTAATCACATCTGTTATCTTTGGTTGTAACATAATGAGAAAAAGTAATACTCTTAGCCCATGCTCATAAATTAGAGAGTTATTTGGAATGTACATAATGACAACATGGTGTTACTGACTTCTGTCATGGCAGTACAGTTTTTAATGACATGGGGCTTATGACATACTTAGAATTAAAACAAGCAGGCATAAAGGAGGGTTCTGAGAATATGTGGTTTAAAATATTATCATTCTGCTTTCATTGACATAAGAATTTCCTTTAGGATCCATAAAAAATATCCCTAATAAAAGGAACTGGAACATAAAGCATGAGGTGCTTAAATGCCACAGCATTGGGCAAATAGCTGCCCATTGTGGTAGAGTAGGAAGAATAACTCAAGCACATGTGTTAATGAGGCATCAGTGCTGAGGGCTTCTAGAAAACCACAGCTGGAGAGCAGCCTTCCTGCAATGTTGTATCAGGGGTGGAACGACTAATGAACTACTCAAAGGCTGATGACAAGCTGCCAGTGTTTGTAAACAGCAGTCACACACAGTGATGTGTGAACAGTTTATGGAAAATTCCTAATCCCACAGAAGGGTGGGTATATGTGTATATGCATGTATATGTATATGTGAATGTGAGAGAGAGAAATGAGAAACATGAACACATGCATTCCTAGCACATACTAATAACCGCCATAGTACAATAGTATGATTATAAGAATTCCTATAATTGGTGTGATAGTGGCAGGTTAGGTATGTATTTAATGGAATATTTTAAAATTTAAATAAAAGTCCTAAATTTCTGTCAACCAGATAAAAAGTATCTGATTTGTCTTCTGTAAAGTTTAACCATGACTTTCTCTAGCAATAATGTTTGACACTACTCCCATAGAGTTTTTGAGGACCTAAGTCTCTTTCCCTCTCAAGTCATCATCTGGAGGTGTTTGAAGTTTGAGAACAGAGGTTGGCACTAGAACTTTTTAAAGAAAATAATCAGAAAGCAGACTACAAAGAAAACAGATTTTTGCTTATTAATTCATTATTTACCACATGTATTATGGAAGAAGGAGTCTGACTTGAACTTGAATCTGGGTTAACCTAGGACAGAGTCAGACAATTACTAGAAGCAAAGACCAGAGTCACAGAATCTGCAGCTTCCTTTCCAATACACTACAACCTTAACTGCCAGAACAAAAGTCCCACCTACTGAGTGAAATCTTTGGTGAAATATGTTTTGGAATAGACTTAAGTCCATGTCCCATTAAGTTTAAGTTTAAAAGTTGGAAAATGTCAATTTAGGTCTGCAAAAGTGCTTGATTTCTAGACCTAACCACCCCCCCTCCCCGAAACAAAGCTAAAAAAAAGTCACTCCCTCTTTTGAATACTTTAGGAACAAGGAGGTTTTATAGTTTTGCAGGGTAAGCCAGATGGAAGGTTTTTAGGCTATGAAGTCTTCCTCATTAGGTGACCACACTGGTAGTAAAGGGAGCTGAAAACATTAGTTATTTTTAGTCCTTGAAACTGTAGATCAGTGAATAAAATTCCAGGCCAGTGCATCTAGATCAGTGAAAAAGTTTTGGACAATGCATTTTAAAAGTTGATATAAAGATCAGGAAAAAGAGTGCTGCAGAGGGACAAAGCAGGGAGGGGAGATAAGAGCACAGAAGGGGTTTTAGGGAAGGATGCTTTGGGAATCTGGGGAAATACAAGGAGAAGTGTACATAAACACCCCAAGTGGTACCCCTCTGCTTTGTTTACTGGTGTGTACCAGTAGCTCACCTTCTCTTCCCACTGACAACACCCACTCTATGGCCCCCCCAGTCATTTTAAAAAAACTCTGCATTTTACAATGTTGGGGAAAGATGAGAGAAAGAAAGAGAAACCAATTAGATGAGGCAGATCATAAAGCGCCATACCAGATATCATTGCCTCTGGGGACCATCCTTAAAACTGTCCTCATTCCCTGCCCTTGCCATCTCTTCCCTCTGAAACAGAGTAAGAAGCTCCTCACCATGTTTCTATAGTGCCTTCATAACAGCTCTCTTGTAGTGCTCATCACACTGTATTTCATTGTTTCCATATATATATATATATATATGGAATCTAATCTTCTCTGATGGCTGCTTACAGCCAGGAAATCTATGTGATATCCTGTGTGCCTGTGAATGAGAAGGGTATAAAATGCTGTGATTTCCAGTGTTTTTGGAACATTTCATAAAGGATGAACTACAGAAAGCATGTGACTGAAAACTCACTGTAAAATAATTAGACTCATTTTATTACATTTTATGTGTTTAAGTCTATAATGATGAGCCTCTTTTTAATGATAGAAGAGTTAGTAGATAGAGGGCTGAAGGTAGTTTGCAGGCACAACTATGTTATTCAAATGTCACAGTCAAGAGTTTAATCTATGGAAGAGTGAGTCGGTCACTTTAAAGTGATGAAATCAGAGAAATGAAATTGGGTTAACTAAAACCATTCACTTTAACTACATTAATTCTAAAATCCTGAATCATGTCATTATATATTATGACAAAATAATATTAACACAATAATCTTATTAACATAGAGCTCCCAAGTTAATTACTCTATATGTCTATCAATGTCATTTTTAAGCATTTTCATCCACTATTATTCAATGTGGGTTTCCATGTTGTCATTAAGGTCTTTAAGAATAAGTATTTCTACTGGAAAATCTCTAGATCCAAAAACGCCTCCATGGTTCAGGTAATATGAAATACAGTGAAATGAAAGCACACAAATATTTGGAGGATCCTCTACTTTTGAGCAGAATTCAAGCCAACCCCCAAAACCTAATGAAAATCATATTTTAATTCACTTTCCCATGATTTTATAAAGCCAAATAGAACTGTACAGGCAATACTATATCTGTTAATTACAGTGAGCAAGTTAATGCTTCCCAAACAAGTTATATATCTTTGGTATCATGTCCTTAAAACTACTGATAGGCTTTCTTCAGTTTTAGAATACATTTTGGTTAAGAACTGCATAAATGTCCCAATACAAGACTAAACCATAGTGCTGCATTTTATCTCTCACTGCAGAAGACAATAGATGTGCATCTTCCAACGCTGCGTCCTGTGCCAAGTGCCTTGCTCTGGGTCCAGAATGTGGATGGTGTGCCCAAGAGGTATGCCTTTCCCTTTTGTAATTGTTTTTGCATTTCCTACTTTTCCTCACAGTTCACCTTCTCTAGCATGATTTCATCGCCCTAATATTCTGTGCCTTGAAGGTACATCAGGAAAAAGAAAGATACTGCTGAACATCAGGAAAATTTTCATTGGTTTTATGCTTGGAAACAGCATATCTGGCTAAATATAAAAAGTATAACATTTTAGTAGGAAAATTATGGTAATTTTGAAATGAAGTGCAAACCATTTTATGTTTTCCATCTGTTCTATACAGAGAATTGGCAAACACAGTAACTCTTGATAGGTCAGTAGGCTTTGGTGTGAAATTCTTGCTGCAGCTTGGGGTGTTAGGTTATATATCCAAGTTGGATCACTGTTTTGTACTTGCTTATTAAAGAAAAGCAAACTAATTTATTAGCCTGTTTCATTTGTTTTTATTTTAAATACTTAAAGATAAGTGATTTACTTCATTTCATAACATTGTATATCAATTCTTGGTTGCTTATTAAAAAAAATGGGATGCTTTTCTTTTGACATGTGACCCTATTCATGAGATGTGGTGTACATTTAATTTCTGTGGAGTGGAGATTAATTCAGAAAAATGCTTATTGTTCAAAATTGGTGTTTCTGTATTCTACCAAGAGTAACAAACCCTAATAACAAATATCTTAGTAAAATTATTATAATGTACTCCTTCGTGGCTCCAAAGTTGTATTTTGAGGTTCTTCTTTTATTGATAATCTTCAATGAAAATTACTTGCATATAATAAGTTTTAATTAAGAAACCATCTGCTAATTTTTTTTAATGAAATTGCCTAGGTAATTTTATATTTATTTATGTTCCTCCTGGGAATTGGAACAAATAGTTCTTTGTTGGCCTTTGCTTGACATAAAAAGAAATCCAGCTTTTGTCAGAAAACAAGGAACCAGAAAATGTCATAGGACAGTTTCAGAGTTTCTAGGATCAATCCCATTACTTCCCATGAGCCAAAAGACCAGACAGAATTCCATTCTCTGTGCCTCTTTTCTTTATCCCTGAAAATTTAATTTTTGAGTTTACTTCTATGATTTTTCTCTGTCAGGGATGTTTCCTGGCTTGATATTTCCAGACCCTAAACAAATACTCCATTTTAGATTTACACCACATCACCAAGGAAGATTCTTAAATCCATGATATTTATGCCAACTTGATATTAGTTGTGACAACACTGTGAGTATAGTTTAGAGAAACTTTCAAAAGATGGTAAACACTGCTGTTAGTCAAAATAACATGCCAGCCATATAGACTGTTAGGTTCCAGAGAGAGTCCTCCATTTCATATTTCACTGGCACTAAAAATCTGGAGAATCACAGTTATGGGAGTAACAATGTCAGAACTATGTCAGAAGGAGGGTTTTTGATTTTTCAGAGGACTGGGTGGCCAAATGGGAGGAGATAAGCCAAGGGGAAAAGGAGGGATGGCTGCCAGAGAAGAAGAGGCAAACTTCTGTCTGCTGCTGGTCAAATCCTTCAGAAGGGGATCTTGGAAAACTTTCAGATATCATTTGGCTATTCATGTCCCCAAATAGTCTGTGTAGTAGAGGATCATCTAATTTGTGTGTTAAAAAAGGAGGCTCTGAAGTGAGATCAACTTGGATCGATATCCTAGTTCCATCAGTTTCTAACTGTATAAACTTGGACACAATAACCTAAGCACTCTGATCTCAATGTTCTCTAGTTCTGAAGTGAAAATAATAATTGTATCTATGACACATTATTGTGAATTTTAAATGAAGCACTATGTGAGAAGCATTTGGAAAACAGGCATTGCTTAAGAAGTGGGAGTTGTTACTTTAAGAACTTGGGTAAGGGGCCTCCCCTGGTGGCGCAGCTGTTGAGCACTGGGTTGCGAGGCTGCCCACAGCCTCTGCAGCACCAGTTCGATCCCTGGCCACCGGCGAGGGTCCCACAAAAAAAAAAAAAAGTAATTGGGTAAGACTCCAGAGCAACTGATTCAGGCTCAGGAAACTGAGGGGATTGCCTGAATTAAGAATATAACCTCAAGAGACCCAAACAGTATCCGGCCCCAGCCATTGTCACATCATTAAAAGGAGCTATCCACTCCCTAAAGGCTGACTTGATATCCTCAAGAGAGGCAGTAATGCTAAATTTGAAAAAGCGTCCACCATTAGGCACACATGCAACTTATATCTTTTATTTCTCAACAGCAAGGGTGGAGAGACAGGGAAGCAAAGGGCAGTTTTTCTCTGTTCATGATTACAACAGATAAACAGTAACAAATTAAGCCTGGTTTATATAATTTTCAAAGCTGGTCAAAAGTAAAAGATCACTAGGAAATTGAAACAGAGTGTATTTAATTTGCTTACATTCTTGTATAGCATGTTAATCTGCCTGTCCATATATTTTTCCTCCACTGTCCCTCCACACTACACACAAGTAATCGGAAAATATTTCAATAGACAGAATCTTTTCAATATTGCCTAGTTTAATGTCACCTGTTCCTTTAAACATGTGAAAGATTTGACATGTTTGAAAGATTTCTCATCTCCTGCCTGGTTTGGTAGATACAGGATGTTGATTGCATAGCAAAAAGTTTAGGGGACAACCTTGGAACATAATTATACTGAAATACTATGTAAAGGGCATTCACTGTCAAAAGGTGAAAGAATTATTTCATTTCTGTGCAGACTGATAGTCAGGAAAACTCAAAAATAAGTAGTAAAACTTTCTAAAATTTATATCCCCAGATTATTATATTAAATGGGCGAAAGTAAAAGCTGATGAAAAACCAACCAGGTAACTTCAAGCCAGGCTTTCATTCTCAAATAGGTTTGTTTGTTTCATTCATTCATTCATTTTCATTGAGGTAAAGTTGGTTTACATCATTGTTTGTATTTAGGAGTATAGAATCTCCCTCCCCTTCAAGTATTATTACCATCATGCACCCTCCACCAAAGCATCATAGCCCACCACCTTAATCTAGTGTGCTCCCTCCCAACTTTATTCTCACTCCTCTTCTACCTTTCCCCCTCTGGATTTCTGGATTCTATAATCAGTTTTCCAGGGTAAATTTTTTAATTTATCTGTCCCTTTGTTTAGTTTCTCTATACTTACATGTGACACCATCTGGTATCCATTTCTCTCCTTCTGACTTTCAAATGGGTTTTAGATGCAGATAGTAAAAGTCTGATTTTTTTCACATATTTCTTGTAGAAAAAGTGAAACAAAAGAATTAGGAGAAATTACAATGACACTAAACATCAAAAATTAAAAGGGTGTGGTTTCAAATTCTTTCCTTTTCTACAAAGTGGAAAGTAGGCCACAGTGGGTAGGGGTAGCATTCCATTCTTTATTTTGATGCCACGGTCTTTTTCTTCCCTTTTCAAACCTAATTGTCAAATTGGCAATGTTTTTATAACTTAGTTTTTACACTGGAGTAAAAACAGCCATGCTGATTCAGACATTGCAAAATAATTGAGACAGAAGCTTATTTCAGCAAAAAAGATTTGACATTTAAAGGTCAAATGGCATGGCTTGATGTATAGTTGCAATGATTTAACCACACTCCCTTCTGTACATTCAAATCACAAAATCCCAGACAGAAAGAGGAAAATCAGAGTTTGTACTTCATTTTCTCTCCTGATGTGGCATGTTGGGGTTTTTATATTTGTAAAATGAATGAGCCCTTCATCTGGGCCTACCACATGTGGCTCCAGGACCAGTGGGATGCCTCCACCTAGACTGAAGCTTTCTGAAGAAAAGTGACACATATAATAGTTGTCTGTCCCTTTTCTCTGAGGAACCCCAAGTCATTCATAAACTACATCTTAAGTTCAATACCTCCAAATTTTATCAATAAATAAATTTTGGTATAAGAAATTAAGGCTTTGAACATTTTAAAAGTTCTGGCTAAAATATAGGTATATGGTCAATGGCAAATTAAACGCAATTTTCCACTTCACATGAGGTTATTTAGCAAAAGACACCTGAAATTGTTGATTGGAAAGGACTTTATCTTTTAACTACAGTTATATTACAAGTAGGATCCACATTCGAATTCAGGGTCAGTACTGTAAAGGACTATAGAGTATGACTTTAGGCTTTGTGGGCCACACACTGTCACTGTCATACATTCATCTTTTGTATTGTTTTATAATCCTTTAAAAATGTGCAAAGCATTTTTAAGATTCAAATCACACAAAACAGACCATGGGCTAGCAGCATTTGTCTCATGCCCTCTCGTTTCCCAACCACTATTCTAAACTGAAAAAAGAATTAAATGAAAATGCTTCTTTGAATGTTTTCCTATGGCCTACCACCAATCATCTAATTACTCACCAGTGTTAGTGGCAATGTCCCTACTCTCATAGCCAACTAATGCAAGACTTGATAACCTCCAGTCACCATAAGCTAATGGCATTCTGTGCTTCCCCTAAGTCTAATGCCAATCCCCAAAACCTAATGAAAATCACATTTTTTTAAAGATTTATTTATTTATTTATACAAGCACTGGGTACAGTCAGAAGCGCAGGAGGGTTAGAGAATTCACCAGAGCCAGAGCAGGGAGCAGAGCAGGCAGAAGGACCGAAGTACACTGCTGAGGGGAGCAGCGGGCGGCAGGAGAGGTCTGCAAGCCATGTGGGACCCTCCTCAGGTGGCCGGGGAGCAGCCAGGGATCGAACCGGCGCTGCAGAGGCTGCGGGCAGCTTCGCAACCCAGCGCTCAACCGCTGCGCCACCGGGGAGGCCCGAAAATCACATTTTAATTCATCTTCCTTTAGTTACATTTACTTACTTAATGACTAACTGAACTCACTGATAATCTGCTGTCTTTATGATGGCAGGGACTCTGTCTCATTCCATTCAATATCCTCAGCACTTAACAAACAATTGTCCCTGAGTATTTAATCAACATTCTTTTAATGACTGATTATAATGCAGTTCTATGAATCAGTTGAACTAAAGGAGTTATGGCTGAATACCAGATCAAAATAACCACTTCCAGGAAGATAAATGAGTAAATATCCAGCTAATATGTAAATAAATATCCCAAATAATTCAGGCCAATACTACATATTACATAACATATTTCTATACGTTTTAATGCATTTCCTGATCTTAGGGAAAAAACTCAATGGTTACATGAAAACTAAAAACATCATTATTTTTTCAGTTGTAAATTAAACTTATGCTTGCTCCACTAATTCCAAGTTTACTGGATGGCTATTGGATAACCATCAACTAGCCATTGCTCAGTGGTAATTAAAGTTGTAGATTCAATCATAAAATCAGGAGAATTTGAACTGCAGTATTAAATCTCAACCTCCTTATGAGCATCTTCTTTGGCTTACTGAATTATTTGCAGCCTGTTGTATATATAAAAATTGGATTTTATAGTCTAAGAATATAGGTTTCCAATTCATCATTCTTTTATGAATTTAAAGTATTTAAGTAGGCATGTGACTTCTAAGGATTTGCGCTCATATTCCAAACATAATAGTATATAATAAACATACCGATGGGGTCCTTTGAGAACTGAGACTTCTATTTGGAACCAGTGAATGGTCTATGTTGGCAAAATTTTCTTTGGGAGCAGTCTTTCCAAAGTAAAATATTTAGAAAGAATTAAACTGCTATAATTTTACAATGACCAGTTAACAATATTTAAAGTATTTGGCTTAAAAAAAAAATAAAGAACTTGGCTTAACTTTCCTCTTTAATATTCATTTTCTTCTTTACAAAAGATTTAGAAATATAAGCTTTACATAAGACAAATATGCCAATATTCTTATTGGAAACATGCAGCTTTTGGAATAGTAGCATAATTTGTGCAATATTAGGGGATGGCTCCTTTGTAGTATTTGTCATGTGGTTTTCTTTGGTTAGAACTGAGATGATATGTACTAAAAATATCAGTGATTTTCCTTCTTTTAAACAGGATTTCATTTCAGGTGGATCAAGCAGTGAACGTTGTGATATTATTTCCAATTTAATAAGCAAAGGCTGCTCAACTGATTCAATAGAATATCCATCTGTGCGTGTAATACCAAGTGAAAATGAAATTAACACCCAGGTGACACCAGCAGAAGTGCTGATCCAGCTGCGTCCAGGTTTGGTGATTTTCAAATAAATCTATGATGAAACTGCATTTATTTTCATTTGTTCACATTTAATATTTTGTGACAAAAAAAATATTGCAGCAGTAGAAATAGTTGGCTAAGAATCAAGAAATCAGAATTTTAGTCTTTATCATGCCAGAATTCATGTCTTTATCTAGCTAGCTGTGTGGCCTCCCACTCTCTCTGCAAACCTGACCACACTATATTATAATTATGTGTTTCCAAACTTGATCACATTTAGTGTAATTGTGTTGCTACTCCACTGCCAGTTCTGAAGAAGGAGAACATATTTTATCCTACTCTATTTCTCCAATGTCTAGTACAGTGTTGGCACATAAACGTTTGTTAAATTTATCAGTTGATCACTGAATTAATAGGAGATGCAAATTTAGTTTAGAACCTTTGTGATAAACTTTTAAATGCAAAAATATAATTCATAATTATCATAATTAACATGGGATGCTTTGTGGTTATCCCTGAGGTGAACACATTCTTTTCCTGCTATACTTTTATTGCACTTGCCCTTCCATCACATATATTTCCACAATTTGGCACAGGTTGTAAGACACTGGAAAGTTTTCATTTTCTTCAAGTGCTAGAGAATCCCAGGGTACAAACTATATATGGCAAGATAAGTTCAGGCCCATAGCTGTACATCACTCAGTTAGACACATTTAGTTTTAAGTCTTTACTATTTCATACTGGGTGATCTTGTCCTGTCATTAATTTTTTAAATAACCATATTGACACATCCCCTCCTTATTCCAAAGTTGAGCTATTTCTTCCAGACTCTTTGATTACCAGAAAAACAAAGCCCATTTCATTCTTGGTCCTTCCCATATTACCAGCTTCCAGTTAAAACTGTAGTCTTCACTATACAAAACAATTATATAATCCAGTTCAGACATACATGAGCAATAGTTAGTATGGGGCATACAAAATAAAATTATGCTAGTAAGGCTATGGCAATTGCAAAAAACTATTTAGTGTGATGAATGATTCTTTTTGGAGAAAAAGAGAGGGAAAACAAAAAAATGGATGCTATTGTTTACTCTAACTCAGTATGTTTACCGACAGTTCTTTGACATTCTTATGAATATCTGTTATATATATAGATTTTAAGCTTATGGTTATCCAACTACCTTTAATGTTTTCCTTTTCTCTCCTATCATGCTGATGAACCCATTATCCCAGTTTTTCTAATCTAGATGAGCCTACCTGGGTCTTCTAAGAGCCTCTAAAATCCCTAACTTTATACACATTTCCATTTCCCCATGGACACTGTCATCTGGAGACTCTCTTGTTGTTTATCAACAAGCAAGCATCTTCAGAATCTTAATTCAAGTCACCTTCCCATGCAGGCTATATTAATACTTGTTAATAGAAAACATGTAGTTCAATTATATTTTAGCTGTCTAACTCAAACTAGTCCAGGAATACTTCCAGTTTACAACTGAACTTTGGGGGAAGTTTTTAAAGTCATCTTGACTACAAATCTTTCAGTATTCTAGATTTCTGTTTCTCTCTACTTCACTTTCCTTGAATGGTATTTTCAAAATATAGGAATTTAAAAATACACATTATATTTGCAGATAAAGTAAAAATAGGAATCTTATAATGCAAAAAAATAAATTTAATCAATAAATGTGAAGTCTTAGTCTGTTCAGGCTGCCACAACAAAATGCTACACACTTGCTGGCTTAAATAATCAAAATAAACATTCTTATAGTTTTGGAGGCTAGGAACTCCAAGATCAATGTGCTGGCTGATCGGGATGCTTCAGAGACAGAGAGGGGAATGGAGACAGAGAGAGAGAGAGTGACAGAAAGAACAGAGAGACACAGAGAGACAGAGAGAGAGAGCAAGAGAGAGAGAGAGAGAGAGAGAGAGAAATATCTCTTTGCTGTCTCTTCCTACAAGGACACTAATCTCACCATGAGGGCCCTACCCTCAAGATCTCATCTAAAACTAGCTCTCTCTAAGGCTCCATCTCTAAAACTATCACTTTAAGGGTTAGTGCTTCAAAATATGAATGGGGGAGGGGGTTAACGCAATTCAGTCCATAGCACTTGATAGATAAAATATATTTTCCAAGATCATGATTTTTTTGAGAAACTAATCATCTTTTATTTAGAAAAGAAAACTGAATTGTAAAAATGTAAAACTGTTTTTATAGCCTGATAACTCTGAGCACTGTGTAATAAAATTTGAAATCAACACAAGAGGACAAATATTAGATAACTGAGAAACTAAGAAAAGCTTCTCATAAATAAATGTAAAACCCAAGAATAAATCAAAATCTAATCATAGACTATTAATAATACACCACCACACATCAAAATATATGGGAATGAAGTTGCTCTAAGGAAAATTCAAACCTTTGTTTTTATTATTAAGAAGTATGAACAAAAATCAACTAAACATCAAATAATGATAAAAGAACAAGAATAAGATAACCATAAGAAAAACAAGAGGAAGGAATTCTTAAGTTAACAAAACAAAATTAATGAAATGCAAAATTGAAATAAAAAAGTAAAATGAATGTATAAATCCATAATAAGGTGGTTCTTATAAAGACCAACAAACTGTTGGCAAAACTAATTAAGATATAAAGATAAAAAACAACCTACTGGTATTAACTATAATCAGAGAAACAAATATTAAAATAGACTTCAACAAAATATGAAGCACAATTACCTATGTGATTATTAATACAGTTTTCTGGAAAATATATATGACTACAACTAACTCAAGAAGAGGGGAAGTCTAAAGAAACCTAATAAATATATAAGAATTTAAGAAATTATAAAGAAATATCTCCTAAAGTCATTAGGCCTAAATGTTTTCATGGAAAGAAATGATTTCATATTCACCAAACACTAAATAACACAACCTGTGCTACATAAACTCTTCATGGTTTCAGAGGTCTTTAAGTTACTCAATTTTTATAAGGTTAGCAATACCCTAGTATCAAATCCTTAATAATATATTTAGGAAATCAAATTAAGATGCATATAATAAGAAAAATATCACCCAAGAAGTAGATTTAACCTCAAAAGACAAGCATAATTGATTACTTTGAAATTAATGTCTTTTTATCATCTTGATTTTCCAGAAAGAGAAAGACATATATTATCTCAGTAAGTACTAAAAATTCATACAATAAAATTTAGTGTCCATTCTTGCCATAACCAAATGTGAAGACTACTTCCTTAACATATATTAAATAGCTACTGGAATTTTTACATAAAAATAATTAGGTAAAAAAAATCGAGCAAGAGTTATTTATAAATGACTGTATGATTATCTGGAAAAGTCAAGTCAATCAATAAATGTAACTTTTAAAATTGAAAACAAAAAAATGGCACATTGTTTTTTGAACAAAAAATCAGTGAATTTCCTAAAGTGTAAATATAAAAACAAACACAATTCACAGCATCCAACTAAAGTGTAAACTATGGAGAGGTAAACCTTTGAAAAAAAAACTGTACAGGATCCACTGTGCTACCTATAACAAGATATGAATATGAATAAATGCAGAAGAATTTTATGTTGCCTAATAAGAATCCAATATTACGTATCTGTGACAGTCTTCTATAAATATGATTGATAAATGTAACAAAATCCAAGTGAATCAATAATGAAAGACAAACCCAATCAAATTTGAATGCAATTCTTAAAAATAAATCTTCAAAAACACATTACAAATGTTTTTTTGTATATAAAGGGACTTTTACATAGGATACCTTTCTAGAAATAGATTTATTAAACATTTATTAAATACATGTAAATTTATTTAGATTTTTAATGTATATTGTTAAATGATTCACGAGAAAAACTGATGTCCCTGGTGGCACAGGGGTTAAAATCTCAGTGCGATCAAGCTAGGCCAGCCTCTGCAGCATGAGTTCAATCCCTGGCCAAGGAACAAACTCACATGGCACACAGACCTCTCCTGTCTCATCCGCTGCTCCCCTCAGCAGTGTATGTCAGTAGATCCACCTGTTCTGCTCCCTACTCTGTCTCTGGTCAATCATCTCACACCTGGCATCTCTGGCCCACGCCCCAGTTCTTGTATGCATAATAAATAAATCTTTAAGAAAAAAAAAAAAAACCTAATGTCCAGTTTAGGTTTCATGGAGTCAACACTGCCTGTTTTCTTTTTTTTTTTTAAATCTGTGCAGTTTGTTAAGAGTAACTAATCCATTTGTTATTTTCTTTCCTTTTCTTAGTACTAGAAAGTCTGAACATTTTCCCTGAATTTATTAACATTGTCTTTCTCTTTTTATATGTGATTTGCCTCTCACTACACATTTGACTATTTTTTCAGCTGAATACTAATTTTAAGCACTTTACATATGAACTTTATCATATATTATTTGCATCTAACAAATACAACTCTCTCTTCAACTATATCTGGCTCTTTTTAAAACAGTTGAGATTTGAAAACTACAAGGTGTGTTTTTTCTACCAGTGTGTTACATTCAAATTTATACACTTAAATGAATTTAACTTGTTCCATTTTATAGATTTACAAAATTAAAATTTATTTTATAGATTAATTTTATAGATTTAATTGTGGTAGAATCCGCCTAAGACTATAAATTAACAGTGAAAAACTAGTCAGTACTATCCATAGGCTATGATAATAATGGTAATGAGAGATCATAGAGAGATAGAATCCTCAGAGGTTGGATGAGCTCTGGGGATACCTGGGCTCTGCCTCAAGCAATTAAGTGAGATAAAGGTTTTACCCCTGGTGAACAGGGTGGTCCTGCATTCGAAGGGGTACCTCTTGAGTAGAGGTAGAAATCTGTCTATATAAAGCTGAAGCTCAGGAAAGTAATACAGAGTGGAGATGGATACCAGGGAGATAACATGAGCTGGTAAGTGAAGGCACCATGGATGAGGCATTGGGAGTAGGTAAGAGAAAAGAGACATGCTTAGTGTCTTTTTATGGGGCTTGATTTTATTCAGTTTCCCACTATTTGAATTTCTGGCTGAGAATTAGTATAATTGTATGAAGTGTAAGTCATCTTTCCAACATAGTATGAAAGAACTATATGTTATAATCTTCATAAATAGCAAATGGTGATTAAATTAGATTTATTAAGTTTATCTAAAAAATGCACTTGGGCATCAAAGACATGCCAGCTTTATCAGTAGCCTTCCTATAAACAAACAATAAATCTGAAGAAGAAGAAATCAAAAAAACCATCCCTTTTATTATCGAAACAAAAAAAATCAAATACTTGGGAATAAATCTAACAAAAGAGGTAAAGGACCTATACAAAGAAAACTATAAAACACTGTTAAAAGAAATAGAAGAAGACACAAAGAAATGGAAAGACATCCCCTGCTCATGGATTGGAAGAATAAACATTATTAAAATGGCCATCCTACCAAAAGCAATATACAGATTCAATGCTATTCCAATCAAAATTTCAGTCATTCTTCAAAGAAATAGAACAATTATTGATGAAATTCATATGGAATCACCAAAAACTCTGAATAGCCAAAGCTCTCCTGAAAAAAAGAAGGGAATGGAGGCATCACACTCCCAGACTTCAAACTCTACTACAAAGCCATAATCATCAAAACTGCATGGTATTGGAACAAGAACAGACACACAGACCAATGGAATTGAATAGAAAATCCAGAAATAAACCCACAGACTTATGGTCAACTAATCTTTGACAAAGGAGCAAAGACTATGCATTGGAGCAAAGAAAGTTTGTTCAATAAATGGTGCTGGGAAAACTGGGTCGCTACGTGCAAAAGAATGAAGCTTGACCACTACCTCACACCATACACAAAAACCAACTCAAGATGGATTAAAGAACTAGACATAACACTGAAACCATAAAATACATAGAAGGAAATATAGGCGAAACACTACGTGATATGCACATCAAAAACATCTTTACAGACACATCACCCAAAGCAGCGATAGTGAAGGCAAAGATAAACAGCTGGGACTACATCAAATTAAAGAGCTTCTGCACAGCAAAAGAGACAATAACAAAAACAGAGAGAAACCCCACCGACTGGGAGAACATTTTTGCACACAACACTAACGATAAAGGACTGATCACAAAAATCTGCAAAGAGCTGATGAGACTCAACACAAAGAAAATAATCCAGTCAAAAAATGGGCAGAAGAGCTAAAAAGAAACTTCTCTGAAGAGGAAATGCATATGGCCAACAGGCATATGAAAAAATGTTCAACATCACTTGTCATCAGGGAAATGCAAATCAAGACTACCATGAGATACCATCTTACACCAGTGAGAATGGCACATATTAAAAAAAACTAGCAACAACAAATGTTGGCAAGGATGTGGAGAAAAAGGAACTCTCCTGCACTGTTGGCAGGAGTGCAAACTGGTCCAAACACTATGGAGAGCTGTGTGCAGATTTCTGGACCTACTAAACAAAGAGCTTCCATATGATCCAGCAATTCCACCCCTAGGTATTTACCCAAAGGACACAGAAACATCAATTCCATAGAGCACCTGCACCCCTATGTTTATAGCACCACTGTTTACAATAGCTGAGCTAAGGAAACAACCCAAATGCCCAAAAATAGATGACTGGATCAAGAAGATGTGGTACATATACACCATGGAACATTATTCAGCATTCAAAAAACATAAACACATGCAATTTGCAGCAACATGGATGGCGCAGGAAGGGATCATGCTCAGCGAAATAAGCCAGAAAGAAAAAGAAAAATACCGGATGGTCTCACTCATAGCAGGAATCTAGAAAACTTAAATAAGGGACCAGGAAAATGAATAACTATAAGAAAGTGAAAATCAAAATCAACAAAAAACTATGAACCAGAGACACTCTATGGGGGTTGGGGGGCAGAGAGGGGAGGGATTGGGGTCAAAATAAGGGGGTTGCAATTATATAGGGAATATAAAAATAAAATTTATTAAAAAAAAGACATGCCAGCTTTAGAGAATACATAAAGCTCTGTTTTACTAATTCCAGATATGCAGAAATATCACTTTTCATATATAGAAGTCTGTTCCACCAACACACATATGAAAGTTAAGGGTTTGATATAATACATACTTTAGTGTAAAATGCACTTATGTCCTAATATTGATTGTGCTTTTTTATAATTATCACTTTATTTTTATGTGATAAAAATTTATAACTTTCAACATAGCATGCATTAATATTTTTAATATTTCATGACTATTTCTATTAAGGCATATATTAAGTAAATTTTTAAAGAGTGTTAGTAAAACTATAAATGTACATATAATGTATAATCAAATATTTAAAATAAGACATAAAACATTTCTTTCTTACTTCTGACACTTATTTTCTTATTTTAACCTCTTATGGAAAAATATTAACAGAAACAGACTCCTGAACTTAGTTTACAATATCTAAAACACTAAAATGAAATCTTTAAGAAGATAGATGACAGAAGGAAATTCACAAATTTTGCTTCAGAAATAAAAAACTTATATCAGGATTAGTGTAATCTTTCTCTAATTCACCAATTCAAAAAAAGTATTAAACTTGAAGCATTTTAATACTGTAATGAATATTTTTATTTATTTAATATTATTTAAAATGTACTATTTGTCAGGTATTCTTCCTAAATTCAGAATTTTTTTCACAAAACATAAAAAATGAGAAATAGTACATTTTCTCGCCCATCCATCCCTGACACATAGACCTCTTTTTATATCTCAAAGAAATTAGAAATATTCTGGGTCTTATTTCAAACCAATCTCAAACCAGGGGCCTTCTCTTTTCCCAGCTCAACTATAATGGATAGAAACTGGCTACCTTACCTTCTCCTACAGGTTTCAACATTCTACTGTTATTTTTCAGCTTAATCTTACACAGAATGTTTTTAGTTACCTGTTCCTAATGTTCAGTCATATTTGGTGCAGCAAGTACTACTTTCAAAGATGTTTGCACCATTAGCTAAGTTATATAAACTCATCCTAACAACTTTTACTTGTTTGAGCTATTCAAATTGTACTGGCAATTGCCCTAGGTAGGTCTCAATTTTCTTCCAACACCTCTTTTTTTATTCTATGTCACTAACTCTCTTCTTCTTTTTAAAGTTAATTGAAGGAATAAGGATTTGAGCCTTTGGAATCTCAAAGTGTGAGGCTGAAACTTTTCTAGTGATAATGTAAGTTGTGGCATAAATATTGAGGACCACATAATATTCTTTTCCTCTTAAAGATGGAAAGTAATCTCTCCCTGCACTATGGAAAAGAAGCCATAGGTATTAGTTCCTTACTGTGATGAATATGTGGGCCTTTTGAAATGCCGTATCAAAATGTGCTTCAAATACAGTTAAGTTAAAAAAACTTGAGTGGGCGTGCATGTACCAAACCCAGAGGCTTCAGAGATGAGTAAGTTTTCACCCTAATATTGCTTACAATTTAGTAATAGTAATAGTAATAATAATGATTACCTGCGTGTGTGTGCGTGCGCACACATGCACACGTGTGTGCACATGTGCACACACGGACCAAATACTATGGTAAATACCTTACATTTATTATCTTTATCTCATTTAGCAGCTCTTAGTCACTAAAAGTATCTACACACCCCCACTTATCTCTCAGAATAGCACTTCACTGCTGCCTGCATCACAATGGTGATGGTCACAGATGTTAAGTCTTATTTTAGATGTGTTTCTCCTCATCCAATATATTCAAAACCTCTTCATTAACATCTTTGAGCCCTGGGCTGGTTGCATCCCATTATGAACTGAGTGGGGATTTATCTAGAGACAGCATATCCATGAAAAGGTAATTCGGGTTCTAAAAGAAGATTTCTCCCTCATATATAACTACTCAACTCAAAGCCAACTTGAGAGTATATTGTGCGGAGTATCTCAAACTTGGATCAAAACATGGTAATTTCACACTTGGCACCTTGTTCTTTATCAAGCAGAGTGGGGCTTGGGTTCAGCCAACCTTAAACTGACTACCTAAAGCTAGATCCACAGAGGCAATGCAGTTTCAATGTAGTCACTGCTGTTCTTACTGAGACCTCAGGCATTCTGAAGTCTTCAACAGAACCAGATGCATGTGTTAATACCAGCATTTATGTAACCCAAGCTACAGCAGCCTATATCTCCAGCCCTGAGCATTTGACAAAGTTTCTTACTGCCCTCTTTTTTGCTAAGTCCAGGAAAACCAGGTGAATATCTGATATATTTTGCAATGACTATGAAGACATTCATTCATATTGGACATTCACCATAAAAATACAATGATCTGGGCCTCCCTGGTGGCGCAGTGGTTGAGCGCTGGGTTGCGAAGCTGCCCGGAGCCTCTGCGGCGCCGGTTTGATCCCCGGCTGCTCCCTGGCCACCCGAGGAGGGTCCCACATGGCGCGCAGACCTCTCCTGCTGCCCACTGCTCCCCTCAGCAGTGTACTTCGGTCCTTCTGCCTGCTCTGCTCCCCGCTCTGGCTCTGGTGAATTCTCTCACCCTCCCGCGCTTCTGACTGTACCCAGTGCTTGTATAAACAAAAAACAAACAAACAAACAAATAAATAAATAACACAATAAAAAAAAAATACAATGATCAATTAAAACAAAAATACCACATGGACACTGCCTAATGCCCTTAGCCAACTGCCCAAGTCAGTAGGTAAAATAAGAAAAAAAATTTCAAAACTATATATCTGTACCAAAAGATTTTGATATACTGACTTACATAAGCTTTTCCACATGAACCACACTCCCCAGTTATGCTCTATTTCTATTTCTCAACAATCTGGGCCTATCTACTAGATGCTAATATTCTCTTGAATTGAACTTATGTACCCAAATTGTAGGCCCCATGGTGTAATGGTTAGCACTCTGGACTCAACTTCCTCACCCAAATTACAGGACACTTCCACAAGAACAGGTTTTTTTCCAACATATAGTCAAAAAGCAGAGGAATACATATTCTCTGGAGGTAGCCCACCTCCTGAAGGGAAGGTGTAAAAGAATTGATGGTGCCAGACTACACTAAAAAATTAACTAGCAGTATTACAGCAAAGGGCTATAAATATATTATATTTCCTGCATATAAAAGTAAATTAGGAAAGAGTATATAGCTTCCTACTCCCATTATTTTTATTTACTAGGAAATTTTACTATTTCGAAGACATTCAGTGCTCTAGCTAAAAAAAAATCTGATTTGTGAAATAATTCAAAAGAAAATATTGCTAATTTTAAGTATATTAAGATAGAAAATATGATTTGACAAAAATTCACTCCAAATATTCTCCACAAATAATTAATGACTTACAAAGCATTTGCTTTATTGTTTATAAAAGTAAAATTCATAAATTTCCTGTATTTGAATTGATAACTTTTCATCACATACTTTTTTTTTAAGATTTATTTTTTATTTACACAATAGCTGGGGTACAGGCCAGAGGCGCAGGAGGGTGAGAGGATTCACCAGAGACAGAGTGGGGAACAGAACAGGCAGGCGAACCTAAAGCACTGCTGAGGGGAACAGCGGGCGCGACAGGAGAGGTCTGCCGCACCACTTTTCATCACATACTTAAGAAAATTAACTATGAGATACCAACTCTATAGGGTGATGATCCTCTTATACAGGGACACAAGTCCTTATCAAATCATAATGGACAGAGAAGTATATAAAACTGTATCCCAGTTGTCCTGAGGAGGCTCCCACATATCTCCTATTGATGACCTTCTCTTCTCATCCAGTTCCTTTGCTTCTGTGACCCGTCTTGAACAGGTATTGCTTGAGCACCCACTGTGCTCTGGACAAATGCTGTCCCGTACCCAGCCTAGGTCCTCAGTCTGGCACAGCTGGGGACCATTTCTTACATTACTGTCTCATTCCTTCTCATGATAAGTGTTAGGTAGAATCTTATCAACTAATTCATTATGAGGTACTAATTATTTTAAATAGCTTCATATACTACTAAGGACCAAATTTTTCACATCTCATAAGTAAATGTGCCTTAACACAAAAGAATAAACTTACACCTACATACAACAGATAAGCTAACAAGATAACTTCAGCTTTTCTTCAAATTAGAAAGCCACAGTTAGCCACTTATCACCTATTCCCTTGAGACAGAATGCTGCTTACTTTTTTGTGTCGTGCTTTTCTAGATTCTAAGAAAAATAAACGTTTATGCTGTTGGGGTGCAAATAAATCATCCCATACTCTTCTGAAAGCTTCTCAGGTTGGATGAGTAATTAAAACAGCATTAAATGGGTTAGCAAAGAAAAACAATGAGTTTAATGACATTTATATGGAGAAACTACATGGTTGTAAATTCTAAAGGATAATGGAATAGACCAAGAATATTTAGCCTGCATTTTAGGACCTACGGCATCACTAACACAAAAGGGGAAACTTCACATGACAGAAAAGGAGGAGATAACCTTATCCTTACTCTGAGAGCAAAGATGAGATTCATAGAACATGTTAACTGGTAAACCTAGAAATGAGTGAGACCCCCCAAGCTACAGTCTTCTGGGTCATAAAAGGGAGAACAGTGATTATTTTTTCAGTTAGGAAAAGGACAGAAACGTAGGACAGAATTTAGGTTAAGAATTTTGGCAAGAGCCGGAGCTGCTCCTAACCTTCAGCATCATCAATGCTTTCAACCCAAAACAATATTCATTCTTTAAGCAGCTTTCTGAAGCTCGGAGAACTATGATTAAGCTCTAAATGTCATATCAAGGTGACAAATGGCCTACTCCGGGCCTACTGAGAAAAGTCTACAGGATTCTTTTAGGGAGACTGACCCCACAATTTGGTGATAAATATATCCCCTATTTACAGTGAGCTGGTCCATTTGTTATTATCTCTGTCTGCCTCAGAGAATTGTGGGAATTACATTGTAAAAGTTGGGGACTAACAAATTGCTAAGGTTTTTTAATTACATTATAATCATTCCAGAATATTCCTGACTTCATTCATTATGCACAAATTTGTGATAACTGTTCTATATCTAAAATGTGAATGATTTATTGACAGCTTATCCTACAATGTTTAAAACAAATACGACATGTTTGTCTCTCTTTGAACTAGGAGCTGAAACTAATTTCATGCTAAAAATTCATCCTCTGAAGAAATATCCTGTGGATCTTTATTATCTGGTTGATGTCTCAGCATCAATGCACAATAATATTGAAAAATTAAATTCTGTTGGAAATGATTTATCTAGAAAAATGGCATTTTTCTCCCATGACTTCCGTCTTGGATTTGGCTCATATGTTGATAAAACAGTCTCACCATATATTAGCATCCACCCAGAAAGGATTCATAATCAATGCAGGTATCTAGTGTTTGATGTGGATTTCACAACTCCAAATGAAATTTTTTTAATTAAAAAAAATCACTGTTTTTATATATGACTTACTAAATTTTTAAATTGTTGTCTTAGTAAATGAAAAATAAAAATGTTTGGAGAGGAGGTATCTGAAAACTTCTGAGATTATCTGTAGCTTAGACCTTTTAATCTTGTATTTCATCAAACACAGTTCCCTTAGTTCTTATCACAAAACCACAAATAATATTAGTAATTTATGATAAATCTCCAATAATCTGGCTGTAATATATAAATACTTTTTAGGAAATTTTTATATTTCTCCCTTCTGATTGTTCCAAATTTCTGCAATTAAGATTGTCAAATCTTACAGTACTTATAATACAAGTACTGCATCTATCTTTTGATTGATGTACTGTGAATTTTTTTACAATAATGTTGCTTATGAGGTAACTTCAAAAAAAGTTCTGCTATAAGGTCAAAAGATGAGAAACCACTTGCTAAGAAGAGCCCTTTTCCATGCCATTTTGGAAATCTGGTTCTAAATAGCACTTGCCTCAGTATGAAAGGAGAACTGACCTTACAAATTCCTCATACAATATTAAATTAACTTGTTGAATCTTCAGGAAGAAATTAATGTGTTCAGTTTCTCCTTTATAAAATATTTTATTTTAACATCTTCTTTTCTACTTCCATAAATTGCCTAGATTATTTTGCAGTACACACACTAATTGACCAAAGCAACTCAGCTATATTTTGTAATGGAAGAGGATGCACATAACTCCTGACGTTTCATGCACCTAAAGAATGACTCTCACGTTCTGGGATATCATAGAATTTTCAAAACAATTTTAATGAATTTTGATTGTTCATCAATAATTCCACACCAGATTCACTTAAAACATCAGTACATTAAACATTTCTGGCCATTATATTTCAACCAAGTTCCCAAAAACATCTCCCAAAAAGTGTTTAGCTTTCCCATGGTCAGCTGTAATTGGAAATCACTTCAAATTCTTACCTCCTCTTAGACATTCTCAGCATACAATAGCATAATAGAGTATCAAACATTAGTATCCAACATGTTTAGTCTTTCTTACTTTTTGAATACCAAACCACCATATTCCATTTCCAAAATAATATTCAACAGTGTAAAGTATAGCTTTTCCTCTAATAAAATTTCCTTGGCCAAGAAAAAAAAAATATTCTCTTCACACGTCAAACACACTACTTTACCATGACAAGTACTTTAGAGTTTTAAAGGAAATAGGATAGAAAGCAAAATAGATTTGCATTTTTCTCTCCATATAGTGACTACAATTTAGATTGTATGCCTCCCCATGGATACATCCATGTGCTCTCTTTGACGGAGAACATAACTGAATTTGAAAAAGCTGTTCACAGACAGAAGATTTCTGGAAATATAGATACACCTGAAGGAGGTTTTGATGCTATGCTTCAGGCAGCTGTCTGTGAGGTAAGAAATTTCACATTATTCTGTGCTTGTTCAGATGCAAATTTCCCAAGAGTTAAGAATTTTCATTTTCTCTTTGATTTATGGAGTAATAATGGCATAAAAGAATACTTTTCTTCTATCTCTCATTCATCACTCTCATTCATTTTGAGGTGCATTAGGACAAATGGGCTAAATTAGAAGAGGTTATAAATAAATAAAAGAGAAAGGATAACTTACGCACTTGGAAAGTTCTTCCCAAAGGGGCTACTTTTTTTTTTTAATTATATTATTTTTAATTGAAGTAGCATTGTTTTACAATACTGCATATGATTTAGGGGTATAGGTTCACACCTCTTCCGATGTATATCACCACATCCACTAGCAAAACACCCACAATCCTCCACCATGTTATTTTCACTCACCACTCTCCAAAGAAGAACCAACAATTGTCTTATGTTGCAGTGGGTACTGTGCACTTTGTGAAACTGGCTTGTCTTTCCATTAGAAATCTCTAGCCATGAGTAGTATGGTCAAATGGCTGTAGTAAAACAGAAGATACATAAATGAAATTTAGTACTGTTTATATAATAGTATTGTATTTATGCACATCATTCCAGGCTGCCTTAATTTTTGATTCAAGTAAATGTTTATACTTGAGAAAAGACCACACCCCAGATCTATGTGATTGTACAAGGTCTAACTATATATTTATTTTCAGAGTCACATTGGATGGCGAAAAGAAGCTAAAAGACTGCTGCTGGTGATGACAGATCAGACATCTCATCTTGCTCTTGATAGCAAATTGGCAGGCATAGTGGTACCAAATGATGGAAACTGTCATCTGAAAAACAACGTCTATGTCAGATCAACAAGCATGGTAACGTAGACAATCGCCTTGAAATAGTAAGGTTTCTCTTGGTTCAGGTATGAGTTTAAAGTAGCAGTTCATCTACTGTTGTATCAAGAAGTTACTTAATTTAACTTTATAGAGAGCCAGGTTAAGCTATGAAAAAAACTTAGGAATAGTGCAGTCTACAAATGCTGATCCAAAAATATAAGGCTAGGGCCTCCCTAGTGGCGCAGCGGTTGAGCGCTGGTTTGCGAAGCTGCCCGCAGCCTCTGAGGCGCCGGTTCGATCCCCGGCTGCTCCCCGGCCACCGGATGAGGGTCCCACATGGTGTGCAGACTTCTCCTGCCGCCCGCTGCTCCCCTCAGCAGTGTACTTCGGTCTTTCTGCCTGCTCTGCTCCCCGCTCTGGCTCTGGTGAATTCTCTCACCCTCCTGCACTTCTGACTGTACCCAGTGCATGTATAAACAAACAAACGAATAAATAAATAAAAAAACACATGCCTCTTTAAAATAAAAATATATATATAAGGCTAAAGTACTTTGACAACAAATTTTTAATTGTTGATTCTCTGATGTGCTACAAAGCACTGCTTTACTTATGATAAAAGTTTATTTTATGCAACTGTGAAAAACCTAAAAAGGAAAAAAAAAAACACGCTGTTGCTATATACAAATAAACATGTCTTATACTATTAGTGACAAAAATGTACTGAACCTGAGGAATCTTCACAGATTTAGGCTGAATATAAATAAAAACTAGAGTGGGTTAAAAAAGAAGTAAAACAAGTCCTGCTTTCAATATTCTGCACCTCACTCCTTCCCTCTGATGCTTGTCTCTATGTAGAGCTTCTCTTTTTAAATCAGTGAATACAGAGATTCTTTCCTGAGGATTAACTTAAGCTATGAATCATGTTTAAGTACATCTCCTAAAACCACATATTAGCTATTTCTACATGTAGACTATCAACTACACAAAGCATCATTTATTTATGATATTGAGACCTATTTTTACAGTCATACAAATATTATAGCAGAAACTTCCAAACTTTTTCAAATCTTTCCACTCTAGTGTCTCAGTCCCTGGTGCCATAAGACAAAAAAAAACAAAACATACACACACACAAAAAAAAAAAAAACCCTGACAGTTTTGTTTAGTAAGTAGTTAGGTCCAAAAAACTATTAGCCAGTTAAAAAAAAAAAAATAGTGTGCGTGCACGTACACACACACACACGATTAGTATGATTCTTAGTAAATAACTTACTAATGGAACTTCCCAAGCCTTGAAATCAAATTGGGTATCACCTCCCTCATTTCCTATTCCAAACTGATTTTCAAGTGGCTGATCTTTGAAAAAAGGTATGATGTCATTTAAAGTAAAAGAACTAAAAGTAATCTTAAACTGTGGACTGCCTCTATCCGATAAGTCATGGGTTCCTGACATGCCACGGATGGCTGTGTTTCCCTTGAAAATTAAAAATAGGGGCCTCCCTAGTGGCACAAGGGGTTAATCTCAGCAACATGTAGCAATCTGCAGCCACTGCAGCAGGAGTTCTATCCCGAGCCAGGTTGGTGACCCACATGGTGCACCAGACCTCGCCTGTCTCGCCCACTGCTCCCCTTAGCACTGTATTTTAGTAGATCCATTTGTTCTGCTCCCCACTCTGTCTCTGGTAAATCCTCTCACCCCCTACACCTCTGGCCTGTACCCCCATTCTTGCATGCATAAATAAATAAATCTTTAAAAAAATTGAAATATTTAAAAATTGAACTTCCTGATGAATAGACTGTGGTGCTAAAAGGCACCACATGCAATTTGGGAACTGCAATATTAGAAGCATATAAATTATAGTGAAATTTGTGTGGGTCCCATGAGTAAAATTTAAATAGTTTAGTTAATCTGAATTACCCTACCAGATTTATTTAAAGTCTTGAGAAGCAACTTATTATTGCATAAAACATGTTCAATTCGGTTGGTTTAGTCTCTTAAAAGTAGTCTCAAAACGTAAAGATTATAGAAGGTAACTAGAGCTTGAATTTAAAAATTTAGGCTTTGGAATAATGCCAATAGCATCTTTCCCTTCCTAATTGTGTTCTACCTGGCCACATTTTGCTTTGGTAGACCCATCCACTTAAACTTAGTCATTTCTTATCTGTTCTTCCTTTCATTTAACCTCTCTTTATCAAAGGTAGAGCTCTAATTTATTTGCTAGGGAGTGGAAAAGGACAAAAGAGAAACTATTTTGTTGTGAGACAAGTAGTTTTTTTTTTTTTTAAGAGAAAATAATCAGTTATTCTTAAACTGCATTGCATTATTCTTTTAAGTTTTGCCAAGTCACTGAAGTTATTACTCCAAACTTGTGGTTAGGGACAGTGCTGCTATTCATCTAGAAAGGATTTCTTAAGGCAATGAAATTCATGACTTTAGACATATGCCATTCCATATAACCTTACAGAAAGAAAATATAATTCTGGTGGAATTTTACACAGTATTTGGGTTTTATGGCATCAAGGATTTGGACACTGTCAGGAGAATTTTAAAAGAATGCTTTTATCTCATTTATCCCAGGTTTGTGTTTTAAGGAATTCTTTTCTAAGAATTTTTTGCTCCCCCCTCATTTCTAGGGACACTTCCCTTAAACAAAAGTTGAAGGATTTCTGTTGATCCTTGCTCATGAATTGTATTTACAAGATATACTGCTCCGAAACCCCCTATATGTAAGGCTACCCTAAACTTGACTCTGAGTATATTTTAATACTCATTTTAAAATGACTCTCATCTTCTCTTATTTGGTCAATATAGAGGAATTTCTAAAGGTGTAATTTAGACAATTAAGCAAACACTTTGCTTTTTAGCTTAATCTACAGCAGTCAGTATCAGTAATGAATGATATCTGAGCTTCTTGGTCCAAAACTCTGGAAAAAAGGGATAATTATGACAGCCCTACAGAATTGTAAAGATGCATTTTACATTCTATACAGTGGTTGCTATAGTGGTTTCAGTTAATAAATACTCACAAAATGGTAGTTATTATTCTGGAGTTCACATTGTTATGTGTACAAGCAAACTCAGACCTGTGAAATTTGGATATTAGAGTTTTATCATTTATATCCTCTTATAAATAAAAGAACCAAAGAGAAAAAATGGGAATAGAAAATGCTAAGTAAGTTGACTAAGAACAGACAGAAAGTTAAGTGGCAAAGATGAGGCTCAATTCAGTTCAATCTTACATTAAAATATGAATTTTTAACCACTTTGTCCATGTCTCAATGAAAAATTAGAAGAAACAGAACAAAGCAGTTCTTGGCTTTTTTATATTTTATAACTATACCAGAAAGACTCTGGTCTTTCTTATAGAAAAAATAAAGCAGCTAATTTGGCTTAATAAACTATAAAACACATTATAATTTAAAATAGTTTATACAGTGCTGTGTATTTTATATAGCTGTTGGAAATGGTGTTATAATATTGAATAAATTACATTTTCTAATGCTTTATCTCTAAGAATTGTAATGAAAAACTTGAAGTGTAATGTACAGTAATATTTTATAATATACAGTAATAATAGCTTAAAATGTTACATTATTTTTTAAATGGTAGAAGTTAGTATAAAAATTGTTAATGGTATAGAAGACAGCTTATTAATATACTGAGGGTCTGGAATTTCACCTTGTCTCCCCACCCAGTTACTACAGCATAACTGTCAGCTTTGCTCAAAGCCTGCCTCACAATGATTCACCCCACCCTTGGTGAATACCAAAAATAACACCACAGTGTCCAATAAAAATGAAAGGAGGCTAAAGGAGCAAGTATTTAGAAGCACACAGGTCATTCAATGAACACTTATTAATGGGATTTTCAAATATTGCTGATTCTCAGTCCTGGACCAAAGAGATGCAAATAGGAAAGATCCTACTATACTCCTAATTGTGTATGATAACTTAGGTTTGTTGTTTCTCTACTCAATTGTGCATGTACATACGTGTGTGTGTATGTGTGTGTGATGTTTCACCATATTATCAGTGCTTTGTCACTTCTATCATGTTACTTTGTCACTTTTATCACTCCTCAGAATTCAGCTAGGGCCGTCTTTATGGCTCCTTTCCTCCTACCTACTGTCTTATTCGGATAGACAAACTGTTCACCATCTTAAAGGACTGAAGCTGAATTGAAGAAGACAGAGTAGCCATTACTAGAGTTTGCTTTCTCATGGGCAAAAAAAAACCAAAAAACAAAAAACCCAATGTTCTGCCACTGACTTCCTATGCAACTTTGTTTAACATGTTCTTGACTTACTCAAAAGCATTCTCTTTACAAAACATTCTTTTTTGCCATATATATCAATAACAGATTATATTCACTTTTTCTAGAACTATACATGAAGAAAAGGAGTCAGAGAAGTTAGCTTTACAAATTCAGTCCATAACTTTGCTACCTGAGTTAACAATCATTCCTAAAGTTATTACATCTTTCAGTGGTTTTGTTTTTGTTTTGTTTTTCCTGAGAGGGCTATTTCTGGCATTTTCAAATTCAGAGAAAATCATTTATAATTAATGTTGATATAAAGCAGGATCCCATTTAAAGATACAATTTTACTCATTAAGAGACCTGTTAATTATTTTTGCTGCTTTGTAACTAAAAGGAATAGTCCTCAACTTCAGAAAGTGTGTTAAATGTCTCTCTGATTCTCTCTTCTTTGTCTTAGACACAAACAAATATAAATGCTAATTCACTGAGTACTAATTTTGCACTAGGCACTGTACTGAGTATTACAGCTTATGTTACTTCATTCTTTACCACACCTCATGTTACAGATGAGGAAGCTGAAACTTACAGACATCAGATTAATTTATATAAGGTCAAGAGTTACTATAAATATCAGTTCAAGATCCACACCTAAGCAACCTAATAATAAAGTCCATCAATGTGCTTCAACCTGATCCTTCATTGTGCAGACTCTATTTATTATCACTGACCTTGAAATAGGAGATCAGCCACACTTTTCACTTAGCTCATTAATCATCATCACACCCATCCACTATGGATAAAGTGGAGAGAGAGGGTAAATATCTTGCCCAGGGAACTTGACTCTTAAGTATCTGGCTTGTTCGCTATGCCACAATCTTTGTACTGTCTCAGTAGTTACCGCCTTTCAGGAAACCAGGGAATGCAAGTGCTTTTGATGACACTGAAATGGAGCTATAGTAGGAGTTATTTTTTTGTATCCTTAAGAATATTGAATTCCGGGGCCTCCCCAGTGGCGCAGCGATTGAGCGCTGGGCTGCGAAGCTGCCTGCAGCCTCTGCAGTGCTGGTTCAATCCCCGGCCGCTGGCGAGGGTCCCACATGGCATGCAGACCTCTACTGCCACGCTCGCTGCTCCCCTTAGCAGTGTACTTCGTCAGTCTGCCTGTTATGCCCCTCGCTCTGGCTCTGGTGAATTCTCTCACCCTCCCACATTTCTGACAGTACCCAGTGCTTGTATAAATAAATAAATTAATTAAAAAATAATAAAAAAAGAATATTGAATTCCAACATTTTTGCAAAATAATTATTCTAAATGTTAAGCACTTGAAAAAGATGTACTTCCTAGACCCAAGTTTATATAGTGTTTCTAATTTTGCACAATAGCAAATCCTATATCTATATCATTTTATCCCAGATGCCACTATTTCAACTTTCTTCATAGCTGTGTAATATTCCATTTAATATATGCTCCATAATTTCTCTATCTGTTCACTTGTTGAGGGGCACTTGGATTGGTTCCATGATTTGCCAATTGTAAAGAGTGCTGCTATGTATGTAGATAGATATTTCCGTATTAGATTTTCATATTATTTGGATAAATACTTAATAGTGGTAATGCTGGTTTAGACAGAATTTCCGTTTTTATTTTCTTGAGAATTCTCCATACCACAGGGGCTGTATCAGCTTGCATTCCCATCAACAGTGGCTAAGAGTTCCTTTTTCACTGCAACCTTGCCAACATTTTGTTAATTTGATTCTTTTTTATATGGTTCATTCTCACAGGGGTGATGTGAGATCTCAGTGTGGTTTTAATTTGCATTTCTCTTATAATAAGTTATGCTGAACATTTTTTTATATATCCATAGGCCATTTGAATGTCTTCTGAGATCCTTTGCCCATTTTTTAATTGGGTCATTTGTTTCTTTGTTGTTGGATTGGAAATTAACCCCTTGTCAGATGTATGGTATGGAAATATTTTTTCCCATTCTGTAGGCTATCTTTTTGTTTTTGTGATGGTTTCTTTTGAGGCACAAACTTTTAAGTTTGATGTAGTCCCATGTATTTATTTTTGCTTTTGTTCCCTTGCTGTTGGGATTATATTCCCAAATACATCTTTGTAGTAGATGTCCTGTAGTTTGGGCCTTTATTTTCTTTCAAGTCCATTACAGTTTTTGGTTCATATGTCCAAATCTTTAATCCATTTTGTGAGTTAGTTTTCCTGCATACTGTTAAATATGTCTTTCTATTTAAAGTCAAATGTAGAGGCCTTCTAAATTAAAACCATCATTTAAATGGAGGAATAGAAGTTAGTATTTATTTACGCTCATGGAAATTAGTGATTTGTAATTATAAGAGTAATAACAGTAATTCTAATATAAACAAGCTAAAGCATAATAATCTTACTGATTCAGATACTCACTTTTCTGTCTGCTTAACATGCATAAAAATATAACTTTTATAATTAATTAAAGAGACAAGATCATGTTTGAGTGCTAGTACTAACATGTACACTCAGGAAAGCGAAGAAAAATGCCACCCAGGAAGAATGTACCCAGGAAGTCCTAAGTCCATGTGCATTTTTTTTTAATTATTACCTATTTTAAAACTAACAAAATGGGGCCTCCCCTAGTGGCGCAGGCGTTTGAGCACAGTGCTGTGAACCTGTCTGCAGCCTCTGCAGCGCCAGTTCCATCCCAGCCAGCTGGAGGGTCCCACATGGTGTAGCAGACCTCTCCTTTCTCGCCAGCCGCTCCCCTCAGCAGTGTCTTTCATTCAGTCTGTTCTGTTCCCCACTCTGTCTCTGGTGAATCCTCTCACCCTCCCGCACATCTGGCCTGTACCCCAGTTCTTGTATAAATAAATAAATAAATAAATAAATAAATAAATAAATCTTTAAAAAACTAACAAAAATGCCTGCTTTCAGCACATTGCTCTCTGAATTATGCTTTAAATTGTAAATGCCTTAAGAACAATGACTTCAATATTAATTTTAGAACAGACTTAGTTCAAATGCTCCCCATGATTGTAGAAAAATAGCCAGAAAATGAGCTCTGAAAACTATTTAATTTCTTTTCTCTTTCAAATTGAAAGCAAAAAGCCACACAGAATCACCTGGGTCAGCCTCAAAGTAGCCTAGTACTGCTTTTATAATGACTCTGAAAATGAAAAACAATAGAGCTTTGCAAATGTGGTGCAATAAAAACAAAATTTGGTAAAAGTATTTATGAAATAGGATATCACAATTAAATTATGTTTTGGTCAAGTCACATTGAAGCAGAAAGCTTTTTATTACCACTGTCATTAAAAACTCTCAAAATTATTTGTCTATAACTTTCCATAACTAGGATATCAGATTACAGTTGATACTGTTTGGCAGGGACCACAAACTCAAATACTTCAGAGACCAGGTATGGAAGTTAAATAATGAAGCAACACAAATAAAATATATCTCAGAGTTCAATATCTAAGTGTTAGCAATGGTCTCTAAATGTCTTTTACTAAGCAGTATTTTATTGAAGACTGTTTCTTATTAAGCAGTCCTGTGGTATCTGTTCCTTTACATTTATGTAACACCATCAAGCATCCCAGTGAGGTACAGCTATTTCTAATCCCTCCATTTTACAAATGAGAAATGGAGACACTAAAAGGATCAGGTATTTATCTAAGGAAACACAGCCTTATGTGGTAGTGCCTATGGTAAATGCTGAGCAATATGACATCAGGACGTGAGCTCTACTCACTGTTAATCTGGGCTTCATTTCTACTGAATGGCAAGTGAAAGTCTTTACACATACTACCCTGTATAATCAACACTAAAACTCTGACAGGTAAATACTAGTATTCATACAGGTTTTATAGATGTGGAAACTGAAATTGTAGAGAGATTAAGATAACTGCTCCGTGTTATATACCCAATAATCATGAATTAGGAGTTGACGCCCCAAGGAAGTCTGCTTTGGGTTATGGTTCTCAACTGGAGAAATTTTGCCCCCAACACAACATTTCCAAGTCCAGGGACATTTAGTTGTTACAACTTGGAGAGAGGGTGACACTGACATCTAATAGATAGAAGTCAGGGATGTTCCTCCTTGGAAGAACAGGACAGTCCCTCATCCCACGAGGCAGAATACCCAGCCCATAGTCTGCATTTAGATAAAAATAGGCTATTAGGATAGATATAACTGACAATACATAACTTAGCAAACTTCATCTCTAAATACATCTCTGTTTTCAGGTTGCTTTGATGTTACTTGTCTCTGTACTATAAAAAGTGAATTGCAAAAAATAATCCAGATAATTGAGTACTTTTTTTAAACCAAGATGTTGGAGAGGGGGGTTGTAGCTTATTTTGATAGTCATATTACAAAGTCTGTATTAACTTATAAAATTTTTATGTATGAATCTCATTTTTATGAAGAGAATGTTAAGCACATCTCTTCTTGTCCACTACATATGGACATTATTAAAATTCTCCCATATATCTCCACACAGTTATCACAAATTGCTCCCAGTGAGTCTTTCTTACCTCCTCTTCCCTTCTGACATGAAGTTACTTCCCATAAGTCACAGTGAAGGTGTTGGTGAGGAAGAAAAATGCGAAAGGAATCCTTTTGCCCTTAATTACTTAACCGCTGTCTTGGCACATTGCTTTCCCTTCTCCCTTCTGCCCCTGAAATGCCTGATATCTCTATTAATTATTTTCAGAGTTTAGAGAAACAATATGTAACAGGTTAGACAGAGGGGGAGTTTGATTTGAGAAGGTGATGTCACCAGAACTGGACAGCTGGCTGAGAGGGAGTGTTCCTGCTAGTGAAATACAAGACATAAAAGATAAAATTCTGAAAAGATAATATGATTCCTGGAGGAAAGGGAAAGGAGCTTCAACAGTGTCCATTAATCCACAGCTCTCTTGTCAACAGTGGTTTATTTAAACATCTGTTAAACATTTGTAATTTTAACAAATAACCTCGAGGTACTTGGAATTTTATTTTAAAACACATTTCTTTCTAAAGTTCAAAAAAATGTGTTCTTTTAAGCTTAAAAATCCAACTGACCTTCCTAATGAGCTTCTGACCAAACCAGAATTTTCTAGATTAAAAATTGTGTACTCTTGGCCATTGTGATTTCCTGTTTTTGAAAGGGGGAAATGGATTAAGAAGCTCCAAATGCTGCTTACATTTTGGATTGTTCTTTAAATATTGATTTAATGTAAGTTAAGTATAAGCTGGTTAAAAACATATGGATTAAATTTTCCTTAAAATATGAATGGTTTTAGAAATTAAGAAGGGGGAATATTGGGCAAACTGATTACTTTTTGTCAGAGCAAAAATATCTGAAAAGTAGTTGTTGCCCTAAAAAAACTCTCTCAATACTGCTAAATTTACCATTCTTTTACTTGTTCTCTTTAATTTACTAGCATTATACAAACATCACAAGTCTATTTTAAGAATATACATATTACTAGGAATAGGGAATAAGAACTTATCTGGCAAAAATTATTTTTAGGGATTGTTTTTCTGTAACTTTAAAATTATATTCTTAAGTATTGTTCTAGGCGGAATTCTTATTTACGGAAATTCATATGGTAATACTTTTTAAACCTCTTCATTAATTAGTTTCATATCATATTTAAATGCTGTTCAAAAAAAATGTGATCTGTTCTTATCTCAGCAATTATAGATTATATAGAAATAAAAGAATACTGTTACAATTATTATCTTAGTCCATTCAGGCTGCTATGATAAAGCACCATAAACTGGGTGGCTTATCAATACTGAAATTTATTCCTCACAGTTATGGCTGGAAAGTCCAAATGAAGACACTGGCAGATTTGGTTTCTGATGAAAGCTTACTTTCCAGTTCATAGATGACAAGTTTTAGCTGTAACCTTAAATGGTAGAAGGAGCCAGGGAACTTTCTCCAACTAGCACCCTTTAAGAGAGAACTAATCATATTCATGGGGGCTGACATAAATAATTTCCCAAAGACCCAATCTCCTAATAGCATCACCTTAGGGATTAGGATTTATATATGAACCTGGTGGGAGAGGGATGGAATACAAATATTCAGACCACAGCTGTTACTCATGTTAATGAGAGTATTTTTTTTAAGATTTATTTATTTGTTTATGCATACAAGAGCTGGGGCACAGGCCAGATGCAGAGGATGAGAGGATTCACCAGAGACAGAGTGGGAAACAGAAGAGGCAGACTGACTGAAATACACTGCTAAAGGGAGCAGCGCTTGAGACAGGAGGGGTCTGCCTCACCATGTGGGTAGCTCCCTGGCCAGCCGGGGATCAAACTCGTGCTGCAGAGGCTGTGGACTGCTTCATAGTGCAGTGCTTAACCCCTTGTGCCACCAGGGATACCCTAATGAGAGCATTTTTAAGCACAAGGCCACATCTTAATTCTATGTGTAATAACTTTAATATGTGGGTCACAGAACTTAGGCTGTAAATAAAGCTAATAAATTTAACTCTTATTAAGTTCACATAATTGCCCAATAATTTAAATCATATTACCTCAATTTAAAAAAAAAAAGCCAAAATTCAGAGATCTATAACCTACACCTTATAAATACTTGGAAATAAAACTCACAATAGTTGCTCTTAGTTTTGAGTCCCTGCTACATTCAAGAAACTGTACTAGATGGTTCACCTACTATTGTTCTATTTTTAATCCTGTCCATAGTCATGGCTAGCAGGTAACATTCACATGCTATAGAGGATGGACCTGAGATAGCATTTTTATCATAAAGTAGCTACCTAGGATTTAAGTACAGAGTTTTCTGGTTTTATACAGTTTATATTATATCATATGAAATATATAAATATGTATGTATGTGTATATTACATATGTGTATATAAATGCATATACTTGCATTCCAACATACCATTGAATATGCCTCACAATGTAATTGTCATCAATTTGTCTGTTTCTGAATATTAAATTATCTTTCAGTTATCCTTTGAGTCCAATGTTAATATAAAGAGACACTGAACACTCATTGTACTATTTTGAATTTAGCCCTCTTTGTATTTCTGAGTTACATGTCTTTGTGGAGATTTTGTTTATAAAATATGCTTAATATGTTGGTGCTAATCTTACTTTTTTGAAGAATTTAAATGCTTCCAGTGAAACCATAATCTTTCTCAACAAAGTATATTTTTATGTAAGTCATATGGTTTTCTTCATATTAGATGTTTGGACATGTGTGGGATTAAGTTACTGAATTTTTCTTCTTATTTCATTATTCACTACAGGAACATCCTTCACTGGGTCAACTTTCAGAAAAATTAATAGACAACAACATTAATGTCATTTTTGCTGTTCAAGGAAAACAATTTCATTGGTACAAGGTATGTTAATTTCAAAACCATAAAATTTAGTGTTGACTTGGTTGAAATTAGAATACTACTTCTTAGAACCACACTAAGGATTCTGAAGATATTGAACTTACTATAACCTAAATTTAATATTGTACTAACTAATGTATACTAAATAGTGTCTTCAAATTAAATATAAATTCTATCTATGTTTGTGACACCTAGAACCAAGTGTGGGCAATGATATTTTGTGTGGTACTGTGACAATAATGGAGAAGACCTTTCTCATAAAAGTAGTTCACACTTCAACTTCATGCTTTTCAAGTCCAGATCCCGTTAATTCTCTAGTCCACAGGCATACCCTTACAACTAATCAAGGATGAGGAACATTACCTTAATTTTCAATAGCTCCAGTACATACAGATTTGGTTGGGACCAAGTGGATGCAGGAAGAACAGGAGTCATAGAAGTGACTGACCAGTGAAAAGCCTTCCTACATAAGAGTAATCTTGCGGGGACTCCCTGGTGGCACAAGGGGTTAAGATGCAACCTATGAAACTATCCACAGCCACTGCAGCACGAGTTCAATCCCCGGCCAGGGAGATACCGACATGGCACAGCAGACCTCTCCTGACTTGCCTGCTGCTCCCCTCAGCAGTATTTTTCAGTCAATCTGCTTGTTGTATTCCCCTCTCTGTCTCTAGTGAATCCTCTCACCCCACCACCACCACCTCTGGCCTATACCCCATTCTTATATGCATAAATAAATAAACCTTTTTTTTAAAAAAATAGTAATCTTGGTTTTATGCAGGGTCCTTAGGGTCAGATGAGACCCACTAATAGAATATACACTTGGGAGCTCTGTCTCTCTGGATGCTCCAGTGAACCCTCCTATCCCTTAACCTCCCAATATAGGAATGATCTTTGGTGACCCTGCTATAGCTTTCTTTTCATAGTCTTCTATATTCTTTCTTCCTGTAACCTCTCATTTCACTTCTATGATGCTCAAATACAATTTTCTATGTGCATGTTTATTCATTGGATTTTCTTCATCTTCGTTGTCTTTATCTCTACTTTCTGGTTCCTAAAAACAAGTATCTGAATCTCTTTGCTTTTTCCTCAAAGTCGATGTTCCCTCCTCCAGGTGGTATGCCTTACCATTGTATTTATTATCTGAAAGTGCTATTTTAATCATATTACTCTTCCCTTAGAAATCTTTAAACAACTTTATTTAATTCCTTATTTTCCCAAATTTACTTAGCATGGAACCACTTTTTAATGTAACAATCATTAAAATCAATATAGGTAGGATGCTGGCCCAAACCACTTTATTAGCAAGAGTAATAGCTTCCACTTATTGGGTACTTAGCTTTGATAGGCAGTGAGTTTATTAACATCAACTCACACTTAAAAACTCATCACAATGAAGAAAGTATAATTAAGTATAGTTAAGTATAAAAAATTAAGTTAAAGAAGAAACAAGTAAGAAATAAATTTAAGGTGATTATATACTTGTTCAATATTTCCTAACAACCTGTTAGTCCTGTGCATTTCCCCCTAAGTTCAATAGTTGAATTTCAATTACTGTGAATCATTTTATTGATTTTGCCTCTTTGTTCTCTGTTAATTATTATTCCCTGATGTTATTACAGGACTTGAGCATTTTTCGTCTCCTTTTAAAAGTTTTTTACTGACTGATAAACGATCAAACCAGGTTTATTATTAATTGAATTGTGTGCAAAGTCAGAACCAACAAGTGCTGAAAGGCTGACAGGCTCTGGTCTGGGCCCAACACTTGCATCACCTACCTTGGCTGTTCAAGAGAATTTTATCAATCACCTTCACCTAGGTTGTCAGCACCTTCTAACCCATTCCCCAAATCCATCCTCCACCTGGCTGCTAAGACAATCTATTTAAATCACATGTATAACCACAGTACTCCCTAAAGTAAAACATTCCAGTGTTTTCCTCTGATTTAGAAGATCAAATCTTTTATGGGGCATATGAGACCACCAGGCATCTGCTCTCTCACCCCCCACTATTCTTTGCCTTGCACTTGTTCCTACAGCCATGCTTCTGATCCACCTGTGCATACACATTTACTAGCCTTTTCCTTTCTGTTGTGCCTTTGTTCTTACTTTTTACTCCTCAGGCCTGGAAGTTGTTCTCCCTCAATACTTGGCTAACACTTAATCATCCTTTGAGATCGAGTTCACTTCTCCAGGAAATCCCTGACAATTCTGTCCAGCCTTGAAATGCTTGCTGGCTATCCCTCTCATTAGAGTCTGTGTATATTTCTATTTCTTCTTGTATGCATTGTTTTTAGAAATTGTCATGCCTCTGAGATCCTTATGAATGGAAACTTTGAACTAGCAACTTGGCATCCCCAAAGTGGGACAAAATTGTACTTAGTAAAGGTTAGATAAATTAATATTAAAATTTTGTAAGTGATATTTTCACTATTACTTGAGACATCAAGTTGCTAGTGTCTAAGTAATGGCTGGAAACAGCAGAAACATGGTGATACTTGTGAATAGTAAAATGAGTAAATAAATAAACGGATTTCAAAACTTTTCATTAACTGATTCCTTATACATATGCAACCTTACTTCAGTCAGAGTGGTTTCTTCTCTGTTCTTACTTCATCTACAACTCAGGTAAACCTGTAAGCCTTTGCTAATTCTTATTTTCTCACTAAGAATACCTAGAGTCTTCTCCATTATTATTAAGTTCCATCCATCAAGAATACCTGCTCTGTGAAGCTTCCTCCTGTGAACATGACTTTATTCTCTAGTCTGGGTCTGCACATTGTAAAGGTCATTGCATGGAACAGTAGTTCTGAATGATATTTAAATCTGTTACATAAGAAAAGAGCTTTGTAATTTATGTTGGTAAATGCTACACAAATAACAGTAAATTATTTCCAAATTGCCAGATTTCTTTGAATCTTTAACCTACAAGTGTACCTTTCTAGTCTCTCAATAGAAGAAAGTATATGCAGAACTTTTCAAATTTATTTGGCCTAAGAACCCTTTTCATATTTAAAATTTCTTGGGAATATATTCCAGTGGCAGATACGTAAAGAAAATACCAGTCTATACTTAGAATGGGTTTTAGATCAGCATGTAATTTGTGCCTTGCACACACACTCATGTGTCTACACATAAATATACTACTATTTCAGGTGTGTATGTTTTGACTTCCCTACTAGGTAGTTAATATAAATTTTGTGCCTTATATATTTTTTTCATGTAATGGCTCACTTTCCACTGATAACTACAAGAATTTTTAATATTTGCTGATTGCTAAACATTGTATACCATTGTCACTATATAAACATTGGTGTGTTTTCTAGGACCTTCTGCCGCTATTGCCTGGCACTATTGCTGGTGAAATAGAGTCAAAGGCTGCAAACCTCAATAATTTAGTAGTAGAAGCCTATCAGGTATGTATATTATACACAACTTTTCAAATATACTTTTAATGCCAACTTCTATGACAAAGTACAAACCAGTGTCATATCATCTTGAAAGAACTGGAAATGAACATTAGTTTAGGAATTAGAAACCTGGATGTTAGCTCTGGATCCAACAATGACAAGTCATGACACCCTGGAAAAGTCACTCAGCTTTCTGGACCTCTTTGGTCTCATCGAGAGTAAACTCAGGTTGGGCTAGACACTATCTAAATTTCCTCCCAAAGAAATGTTCAGTGAGTCACCAAATTACAGATATAGCATTTACTTTGTTACCAAGAAGTTCATAATATCCTTTGTGGTAAGATAAAGTAAGAAATCCACATTGTTATTTAAAACAGCAACCTGTCAGGGAAAATGAACTATCTGGGATATAGAAATCATCAAAAGGACACTGTTGGACATCCTAGATAAATAACTCACTGAGTAAATTACCTTAGCAAAATTACCAAATTAGCTTGATTACCAAACTAGCAAGATACACCATAAAAGATACTATTTACCAAGTTGACAAGTGTATGCTGTCGCCAGTCTGGGAAGAATGAATGCTAAATACAAAGATTTAAAGAAACATCTGCTCTCTCAACATAGGTCATTCCTGCATAGAATAATCTCTGTTGTAATAACAGTGACTGTTACTTTAATATCATTCAAAAACACTTTTCATACATGATCTCATTAATAGCTGACATGTAAGACTGATGTCAGTACCCCCAGTGTATTGTAGAAGCTCAGAGAGGCTAAGCAAATAAACCAAAGGTTCAATAGCTAACAAGCAGATGAGACCAAGGAAGAAACCAAGGTTTCCTTAACTTCATGCCCCAGGTGCTTCCTCCTGTGATATATCACCTATTTTTCCTTTATTTTTTTTTTTAACTATGGTGTCCAAAGATATGCTCTGTTGTACCTTGAATTTATGGGCTGTTGATAAAGTTTCACTTCCCAAAATTCTCTCATTCCTTTTCTGACACAGTGGAGTTGAATAATAGTACCCCAAATACTGAAAAATCTCAGGCTTCTCTTTTCATTTTCTCCATGCAAAGTAAGTCTTGCAAGATTTTTTCCCCCAAGGAATTGTTCTCTATCTGAAAAGGACAATGGATGAAATAAGGAAGAACATATTTAATTATATTCTTTCTCACTGTTACAAAGAAAAGTCAAATGTATGTACAATCAATTCTCATTAGTGAATAATCAAAATAAGGAATGAACTTACAGTATTAGGAAGTCACCCTAATATGTATAGTATGAACCCATTTATTACTCCAAACAAGGAATATAAATTGACAAAGTGACCTGTGTGTTGAACTACATCAATGGAAAGAGAAGTGGCAGTATGTGGTTTCATGTTCTTCATTTGCCTAGGATAAGTATGTGAAGTCTTAGGTCACTGGGGTTCTGATTAACCATAAAAAATGGAAAATATTAGTGAATCTAACAAAAACTTATGTTGGCTAATTTAATCTCCTCAGTTTAGAATTCTGTTATTTTATATATGTCTCTATTCTCAAAATTCTTTTGAAATTTCATTTTGTTTATTGAAGTAACATTGCTTTATAACATTATATAACTTTAAGTTATACATCATTAAAACTCATGTGTATATGCTACATTAACTTCACTTAAAGTCCAATTCTATTCTTAAATATTATATCTGGAAATTATTTTCTCAATCCCCAAAATGAGTAAAACTTTAGGGAACTGTCTTCACACCCTGCTTTAAAAATACCAGAGTAACTAACTTAAGGTTTTAAGAGAAGCAGAATTTCAGAGGGGCAAACTGAGAACGCTCATTACATTACGAATTTCCTTCTAATCTATGAAACCATCATCATATCAATACCATTTAACATTAGAACTTTCTACTGGTTTGCCAAAAGAATTCAGTTATGTGGTTATAGTATATGTGCTCTCTAGGAGATAAAAATATGATTTGCCTTGTCTTACCAAATCCAAATATAATTCAGTAATTTGAGTATCTTCTGAATATTTACTACCAGAATTCCATGATCAATTATTGATCAGTCAGCACACATGTCTTTATAGATTATAAGAAGAAAAATTACTCAGGTAAAGAATTAGAAGCCCTTGGAATTTTTTTTTTCTTCATACTCTGGTACTCACTCTTTCTTTAAGCACATAGGTCATGTTTTCCCTTTGCTTTTATTTACAAGTATAAGCTAAGGATTTTTTGCATGTGGTGGACTCTCAGTTTTATGGAACAAAATACACACAGATCTACAGTACATATTTATAAGATAGCTAGATCTTTTGGACTCAGAGGTTGTGATGGCAAAATTAGTGTGTGCTTGATACATGCTAGGCAATACTTAGATGTTTTCTGAATGACTCTATAAATGGATGAATAAATGAGTGAATGATTGCCTTCGCAGTAGGTGCCCTATTTTGGTCCTAAGGATTGAAATAAATTTGATTGACACAAGCACGGCAGGGCAAAAATCCTAAGGCATTTGAAGGGAATGACAGGACCATAATCTGTAGGTAATTTTTACGCCCGCAGAATAGAAATCAGTTCACCAAAGTTTACCTTTCAGTTCTGTACCAATAAGATATTTTAGCATACATAATAGTTCAAAGTGTTTAAAATTGAAATGTTTCTTAAACACTGCAAATGACAGAAGCATGTTCTAGATTTTAAGCTGCCAAGATTTACCATCTATAATGATATGTGTCCATAATGTTTTATTTAAATTTTATATTAAAATGTAAGTATTATTGGGTCTCCCCTGGTGGCGCAGCGGTTGAGCGCTGGGCTGCGAGGCTGCCCGCAGCCTCTGCAGCGCCGGTTCATTCCCGGGTCGCCGGTGAGGGTCCCGCAAAAAAAAAATATATATACATATATATTTTATATTATTTAAATGATAATTTTTACAACACAGAATGAGTGATATAAATTTCTTTGATGTGATCAAAATGCACTATTTTGGAAATTTATGAAAAAATAAAATAATGTAAATGCAGATAGTGTCATCCATTATTTCTTATGTTTTTCAAATATAATTGGGTCGTTATGTAAAAACTTTTTTATTCATTCTTTTATGGAGACAGATTGAGTTCATTAAAAATTAACCCTAGAATCATTTAATAAACTTGACTCTGTTCAGTTGCTTACATTTGAAAATGTCATAGCATGTAATTTAAAAAACGATGTCTCTGCAGAAACTCATTTCAGAAGTGAAAGTTCAGGTGGAAAACGAGGTAAAAGGTGTCTATTTTAACATTACTGCAATCTGTCCAGATGGGGCCAGAAAACCAGGCACAGATGGATGTCGAAATGTGACAAGCGATGACGAGGTATGTGGACATGCATTTTTCCCATTTGGATATCTAAGTTATTTGGCACGTTTTCTCAGAGAAAACTGAAACCATTTTGAAAAACTTTATTTGCAACTGACACCAAAGTACTTGCACTTCAAAGTAATTTTCTTACTTGCATTTCAAAGTAATTTTCATTGTTTCTTCTCAAAGTTCCTACTTGTTTTAACTCAATTGACTGCAAACTTTCAAGTAATGTAAACAAATATGCATTACATTAAATGCTCACTTAACAGTAATAACTTTAAATTTAGATGTCATAGCCAGTACACTTTAAGAATAGCATTTCCTCAAATAGGGAGTGTCTTTTTGGTTTTAAATCTGAAAATTCTCAGAGAAAATGTGAAATTGAGTAAACAAGCCACAGAAGAGAATGGGGGTCACGGCACAGTTGATAAATTCTAAGGATTCCAAAATCTTTCACTTTATTATTGTCCCAATACTTTCATAATGATCTAGGAGGAGGAAGGGAAATTTGTTAAGAACAATAAAAAGATGTTATTTAATTTAAAAGAGATGAGACGTAAAATGTTAGGCCCAGATTATAACAGCATCAGGAAACAGGGATTCTCCCAGGGTCTGCACAAGGAGTGAATAGGTAGAAGCATGTTTTTAAAGGGAATTCTTGTTGGATGAAGTGATTTTCAGTGAGTCATTTACCTCTTGAGGCGGCAGCAGTTGCCTCATCATTTTTAAATGAATGGCTTGGACTAGCAGGTTTCTAATCCCTCTTCCTTTCATCTCTAAAGTTCTATGATATTTTATCGCTTCTCGGCCTTTTGGCTAAGATCAAGTGTAAAGTTCTATGATATTTTAATGTCAGTCTGGAGAGAAAAAAGGAGTTATTGAAAGAGATAATAGGTCTTTACATTCTAAGAGTGAAAACAACAAAATCTTCCTTTCTCTTTAGTTAAAATGTATTTCCCCCCCTTGGGAAGTTTACATTATGCAGGCAGTATAGTTGCTCTAACAAGCTATATATTTGAAATTAACCTTGCTAGTTTCTAATTATTTGGGCTCCCCCAAAATTGTTCCTTGGATTTATTTAAAAGACATTATATACCTGTTTACAAAATGCATATTTTATTTCCAGCAAATATGGAGAAAACTTTGTACTAACAAAGGATTACTAAATTACTTTCTGACAAAGGGTTACCCCTTTAGAGGAGGTTCTTTAATTTAAAAATCAATTTTGGAAAATGGTTTACTTATTAAAATTTTTGGTTTTTTTATTTTGTTCTACATCCCTTTCTTCCCCTCACTTTCAAGCAAGTAGTATAAACAGTTTGACTCTCTACTGCAGGGGAGGAGGAGGGAGAGGGATCAGACGGAGGGAGGGAGGAGCACAGGGGACTGAGGTGATGGTGCATGGATGCATTGGTAAAGGAAACTCTATGGGGACTACACCTGAGGGGGTGGGGTAAAACAAATATTGTTTAAAAATGAACAGTGATGTAAAAAAATTTTAAAAATAATATAAAAAATAAAATAAAATATATAAAGCAATAAAAAATAAAATAAAATAAAAATAGTTTGACCCTCAAGAATAGTCATAAGACATTTTAACTATACAAACTCCAAGTTTTGTTTTCCTATTAATACTGGCAGTGACCATATTATGCTACACATCTGTTAGGCCTTAACATTAAGGACAAAAAACATTTCAAGTACACCCTTTGCACTGATTTTAGTATCATGAGACTGATTCATTTATAATATATATTATATGTAAGCCTAAATTTATACCTTCCATATAATTATGAATGTGTGTATATTTGTACAAGACATTTTTGCTTAGGATTTATATATATATATATAAATCTAATATATATATATATATATATATATATAAATTGTAATACCTCTGTATAGATGAAAAATGCACATGCATTTCTGTTTATAACCATCTGAACCAAAAATCCAGGCAGGAGAAAGAAACTGTCATTTCAAGAGGAAATTCAAGACCTGCCAGTCCAGATCCTTAGTTCTGCTATTAATCTCCACTGAGACAAATGTATGGTTTTGTAATAAAGTCTGAAGAGATGAGAGTGAGAACCCTAAATCTCCCCTTTTGTGACAGAGAAAGCCTCACAGTTTCCTCTGTTAACATCATATATAAGAGCTAAAACTTTGAAACTTTACTTGGGCCCCTAGAAAATTGGAATAAAATTAAAATTGTTCATTTGAACATCCAATCTCAGGGTTTAAAATCAGTAGAGCAGAAACCCTTTGGTTCACTCGATCTATTTTTAGTGCCAAATATTCAGTCATCCCGCATTTTGAAGATTGAATCCAGAAAATGGTCTCCTCTTTCAAGTTTGCTAAGAAATCAGTTGAGAACATAAATTAATCACTGGGAAGTGGAGTAGACATTTCAAAGAGGCTTGCACACATGTCTATTTAATGTTTCAATACAGGCAATTATCAATTATTGCATCGTTAGTTCACTGGATAGAAAATAAATGACATTTTAATTCACATATATAATAATTCACATATAGTTTTAATAATAAATTCACATATAGAAAGTGTATGTGTTATTTATAAATAATTTCTATAACATGGTATATTACTGATTCAAAATATCATTAACAGATATAATACTGGTAACAAAATAATCAATATCTCCCCTCCCCAATTTAGGTTCTTTTCAACGTAACAGTTACAATGAAAAGATGTGATGTCACAGGAGGAAAAAGCTATGCAATAATCAAGCCTATTGGTTTCAATGAAACCACCAGAATTCATATACACAGAAACTGCAGCTGTCGGTGTGATAACAGCAGAGACCCTAAAAGAAAGTGTGTAGATGAAACTATTCTAGATGCCAAGTGTTTCCAATGTGATGAAAATAAATGTCATTTTGATGAAGATCAGTTCCTTTATGAGAGTTGCAAATCACACAAGGATCAACCTGTTTGCAGTAGTCGAGGAGTTTGTATTTGTGGGAAATGTTTATGTCACAAAACTAAATTTGGAAAAGTGTATGGAAAATACTGTGAAAAGGATGACTTTTCTTGTCCATATCATCATGGAAATCTGTGTGCTGGTAAGTATAAATATATACATGCAGTTTAATAATGATGAGGATAAACTACCTTATATGTGAACATATCTTGAAATCACATCTTGAAAACTATCAAACTTGAAGCTGAATTTTTAATATCCAGAGTTTGAAAGCCTGTGAAAATAGGACATGGCAAGATTTATATTACATGATTTATAAATACATATGTGTGTGTGTGTGTGTGTGTGTGTATATATATATATATATTACTTTGTAGAGGAATGTTTAAAAGTAAAAACCAAAACTTAATTGTTATTCTCAAGTTTTCCTTGACCTCAGAAATATTTATACCAGAAAAGAAAAAGTACTGATGATGTCCGACAGGTTTCTTCTAGAAAGATCTGATGCAGCCTCATAACTGGTCAACCCGTTAGCTTTCTCAGAGGACAGTGAACTATCAAAATATACTTTTCATTCACTGAAAAATTATTAATGCATTATTATAGATGATAGTATAAGTTAGTAGCAATTTAAAACTCTCCAGTCTAGTTTTGGAACACCACCAGCAATAGAAATGTCAAAGAAAATGTTGGTTTTATAAATAATCCATGTGAGTTCTATAGGCCACACACAGGCCAAATATTAAAAATGATATAAAACAAAAGTATCAAAAGTAGTGTACTTTTTGATTAATTCAGTTTACTGCCATCTAGAGGTTAGATTCCAGAAAATCTATGAAACATTTCAAAGTTAATATGTGTTTTTTAATGAATTAATTTTTCTGTGACAATAGGTATACTAAATCTACTTATTAAGAAAATAACTATCTTAGTGTTAGTGTTTTCATTTTAGTATGTAAATATAAATTGAATTATTGATGAGCTGAAATATTACATTGTCATAAGCATATGGAAATTAACAAACCTATATGCATATAAATATTCTTATATAAGCTAAAAATTTGACCCATATCACCTAGATGTGTGATGGCAAATTGTCATTTTATTCTATTATATACATAGAATATTTCATATTACATTTATTCAGCTGTACCTGGTATCATGGGTATAACAGATCATAAATAACTGTATAACAAACCAGCCATTGTCTGCTATCTTTCAGAACTAATCCTGTTTAGGACAGGGAAGAGAAAGAATTCTAAGATCATTTCTCACATTTGTTAACCTCTCAAAGAAGTTAAATAGATTGACTTAAATACATTTGAAATACATTGAGAATTCCAAGCTCTGTTTATGATGAAATATCAAAAATCAATGTACTAACCCTTCTATATGACTATGATACTACTGACCCACAGGCAGTTGAGAATATGCTTTGAATTATTTGTGTATGTAAGTGAAAACTGTAGGCTGACAAGCAATTTCTTCACTAGTCTCTTTGGGGAATAAAAACATGCATAGGTTGACTGGCTAGGATTAGGCACGCAGCCTGCATATGGGAACCAGGGTCTGGAAAGCATTTGTTTGGCCTGGAGCTCATTGGTTCTAATTCAGTAAATTGAGCTGATTTAACATTCTACGTAACAGTTACCCTGTGAGGTGCTCAGCAATAAAAGGAGGAAGACAAGAAGGGAGAAAGGGAGGGAGAGAAAAGAGGGAGGGAGGCATGTAGCCAAATAAAGAATGCTATATAACCCTTTAAAATATGCCACCTCTTGGAATTTTCTAGGTTTTGGATACTTCCCTTGGTATTAAATCCATTTAAATATAAATAATCAGTGTTGTTCCTCAACATATTTTTCTATATAAATGTTCCAATCCCAACACACATACACTGCCTTGCTGTCTTTTTCACTTATCTACTAACTGCTCACACATAATTTAGGCCTGGCCCCTAAACCTGCTAGGTAATGTCCTGAGGATGTGAAAGGATTAGTTCTACTTCCCCAGAGATTTTGTTTTTAAACATGGCACTTGCACAAAGAAAACTGCTAGGCCCAGAACACCAGTAGGGTATGCCTCATAGACAAAGTTATCCAGGTCTAAGCACTAACAAGAAATTCAGAAAAGAAATTAAGGGAGCTATTAATCAAATACCCATCTTTTGGATTTCAAGTCAGAGAATTAACATTACTTCAATCTTTGTCACTTCGTTATATTTGTGTTTTTTAATTTAAAACTGAATGTACAGTGACCTTCAAGTAGTCAGGCAGTCACTCAGCAGGGCTTAACTTCACAAATGTCAGCACAATAGATTAGCATTGGGAAGATTATCTACCATAGAACAGCTTTGAAAATAGCCACTCCAAATCCTGTTATTGCTTATGTCAGACAAATAGAAAATGATGTTGTTTCCATTCACTTGACTGTCAGTGTGTTTCTGTGGAAATGGGAGGGGAATCCATGTTTGCAAACACTTCACAAAGTCAGGGTTCCTAATAACTTAGGCCCTGGAGTGTTTTGTTACAGGACACGGAGAGTGTGAAGCGGGCAGGTGCCAGTGTTTCAGTGGCTGGGAAGGGGATCGGTGCCAATGTCCAACAGCATCAGCCCAGCACTGTATCAATGCAAAGGGCCAAGTGTGCAGTGGAAGAGGCATGTGTGTATGTGGCCGGTGTGAGTGCACTGAGCCTGGGAGCATTGGCCGCTTCTGTGAACACTGCCCTACATGTCACACAGCCTGCAGTGAAAACTGGTATGTGCTTTCTGACTCAGAACAAACAAAGCAGTTCTTAGTTATTGCTGTATTTGTCTTTTTCCCCCTACATTTCTTAGAATTAGCAGTTGCTGTATCTTTCCAGGTAAACTGTTATCATTGTTCTAAAATATAATTGGAGGGAATGTTTAGCTCTTTGGCCAATAGATAGTTGTGGGAGCATCAGAATTTATCTAGGTATTCACTACTTTCGCTTCTTTGAAATAGGTTTTTTTTTTTTTAAAGAATACTATTTAGTATTTGTGAGGGTTCATTGGGTACTTTTTCCAGCTTTATTGAGATATAACATTATGTAAATTTTAGGTATATCATGTGATTATTTAGGATTTGCATGCTTCCCATTGTAATATTAATTAGCTTTTCAATCCAGAGTAAGTTACTGAAATTCTCTATGCCTTAGTTTCTTTATTATGAAAGTGAGGATAACAGCAACACCTTGCTATAATTCTGCTAAAGAAGTAAATTAGAGCATTCATGTAAAAACACACTACATACATTTGTATTTGGTGCATAGTAATCATAGAATAAATGTTAGCAGATATTTATTTTAATTATTTCAACAATAAAGACCAATGGTGGCTATGAAGAACTGTAAAAATGTGATGAATAATAAGAGTAAATAAATGTTAAATGAAGGTATCATTATTTCATGCCAATAATTAATTTTCCAGTAGTAATTTGAGACCAATTCAAAGACCACAATTTTATAAAAATCAGTAAAACATTCTACTGTCTAATTTACTTGATTTCAAATTTTAATACATTCACTCCCTCAGATTGGTAATTTCAAATAAATAAATTTAATTCTGCATAGTAATTTATGTAACTTACCTGGAAATGTAGTACTTAAACATCATGATGGGATTATTTGTAATTAACTCAACCAAATTTTGAAAAGTATTTATTTGTAAATTTTTCTAGTTGTGTCAAAATAGTTATCTTATACAATGCCTATACTTTGGTATGTCTGTGGTGAGACTATCTTAGTCATTCCCTAGAGATTTTTTCTGAGTACAGAAAATTCATTATTTTATTTTATACATTAAAACATTTTAATTCATTAGAAAATAATTTTGCTATGGTATGAAATTCACCCAAGGTTACAAGTAAGTAACCTTTCTTTTCTAGTTTTATAGGACTGCTTTCCTAGTGCAGTACTCTATTTTATTTTATTCTTGCAGAATATTACAGCCTATAGACTTTATAGAGAATAAATGCTTTTGTTTCTGTTTCCCCTTACAGGAATTGTGTGCAATGCCTTCATCTTCATAATCTGTCTCAAGCTATACTTGATCAGTGCAAAACCTCATGTGCTCTCATGGAACAGCAATATGTGCACCAAACATCAGGTAAACAAAAGCTTAATTAGAAAGGCACTGAAGAGGATTTGCTGAGGCTCATGTTCCCCCAAATGGTTTACAAATTAATATCCTAAAGAAATAACTAGCTACTTCAGTGTTTTCAATCTCTTTGAAATGGTACTCTATAAAATCAGCTAAGCGTGTTTACCACTACTTGGCTGAATTATTAGGTCTCCCATTTCAATTATCCAGCTAAATTTCCATGTTGTATACCTTTATGGAAATATGTCAAACATATTTCCTATAGAGACCTTCATGAATCAAGAATGGGTCTTTCTTAGAGGCAAGAGGTGAACCATAATTATCCTTTGTAATTCAAATTTGCTTCCAGTTATGATCTTCCTCATGTCAAACCCACACTTACTTCCATGTTCGAGGTAAAACCAAAAAATCCTAAGTAGCAGTAAGTTGCTTTTGCAAAATACATAACTTTAAAATTTCACTTTCTCCTGATTGTTTTCATTCTGATATAAATATAATCCAGGGTGAATGATTATGAAAGTGGCACAATAGGAAGGATATGGAACTTTTACACTGGTGAAATAAGCTTAATACATACCCGTTCATATTATTAGTCCTCTTACAAAATTTCCCTAAGTCTCCATTTCCTCTACCAACTTCAAAGAGTTGTGTGAGATTAAATGAGCCAGTGAATATTGAAAAGTAGATAAAGGGTTACATAAATGGGAGAAACAAATGAAAGCTGCACTCAAAAGCCTTTTTTTTCCAGACAAAAGTTCATTAGCACCCCAAATTCCAGCACCCCATTTTGCTCAGGTATAATGTTAACGACATGAATTAGAAATGAACCTTGGAATTATGTCTTCATTGAAAACATTCCAACTTCTACTGTTATTTCTAGTTTCTCCCCTAACCTGTAGGAGTAATTCTAGCACTTAGCAAGATTGCACAGAAGAATAAATTTTCTCCTGGGTTTCATTTTCTTTTTCCTTTGCATCCATACTGATTTCAGCCCAAAACAAATTTGGCTCTGAAAAGAACCCATGTGCTGCCAGCTGGGGCTGCAGCAATCACTCCAGAAATCCAAGGGCCTTTTCTAATAAATAAAGTCTTTACTGTCAACATGCCATTTATTATGCTAAGTAAACAAATCTACTCTGACCTAAGTGTGGTTACAAAAAGTATTCCCTTAAAGCTCCTCAGGAAAAGCCCTTGCTTGACCTAAACTAAGAAAGATCGTGGCCAGAGAGAAATGTATGACTCTCAAGAACTACATTTTAAAATGCACGTAGATCGGAGCCCTGAAAATGTCTATCCCTTACCCATAAGAGACATTTTTTAAATGTATTGGTAGCTAGGGGGCTCCCCTCCTCTTCACAACTATTTTGCAAGGAGAAGGAAAAGGCATTTGGTAGCCACCTCTATTATCTATCCACTCAATCACACTTAAAGGGTGTTCTTTTGGTCGTTCTGGCTAAGCTCCTATTAAGAGAGAAGCCAGGAAATGTGATCAAGCCACGTGCCTCCTTTGAGGATCTGCCTAAGCTGCTGAGTAGATCCTAGTTAGCCAAGGGAAATAATGGCCTATCATGATGGAAGGCAAACATGTCACCTGAAGGTCACTGTAGAAGACTGCAAGGACACTACCTTTGAAGAAAGCATCTTGGATTCTCTCTGTGTGTTAGGGCTGTAAATCAGGCATATTTGCATTTGTGTTTAGTGTTTCTATTCTAGTTAGTAATCCCTTGGGCATCCCATTAGGCTTTCTCTCAAGGAACCATAACATTAGCCAAAAGAAAACTGGGCTCTATTATGTCTTTTTACATGGTGAATGCCTTTGCCTTTGTCATTGTGTTCTTGGCTTATTCAAGAGCATTCTTGGTTCTTCCTGGGAAATTAGCGCAGGTCACCTGTGATTGTGTGATTTGTTCTCAGCAACTCCCTTCCTGAAAGATCCTCTCAGAGGGACCATGAGGTATTTAGGTGAAGTCCTCCAAAGTTTGGAGAATGGGTGGAAAACACATACTTCTTTGGACCAGGAAGTAATTTTGTGAGTCTGGGGCAACTGGTGAGTTCTATGGAACACCTGCATCTTGTGCAACCACGTTTCTCCTAAATTAGTGTTATGTCTCTGACAAACACAGAACCTGCACATTTTCCAAGTAGAGTTTGCCAAAATTCTTGGGCTAAAAGAGACCTAGCATGTCCCTCCTCTTACCACAGCATTTCCTTTTCCAACTAGTAATTGCTTATTCTTGAAAAAATACATAGAGGACTTTTTAGAGGGAAAGTTAAGACAGATTTGGTTAACACACAAGTAAAAAATAAATTAATAAAAACCAAGGAAAGAGATTTGTATATTGTCCCAGATTGCACATGCCTATTTCCTGAGAAGGCTTTTGCAATTATAATAAAAACTTACATGGCTATTTCCAAGGAAATATTTATCCATCTATTAGAATAGTACCGATTTTAGCTTCCACGGATGTTTACTTTATTTTCCATTACTGGGGTGCAAGAATAACAAGAGCAACATATACTAAAGCCCAGAGCTGTTAAATAATTTTTGAGTCCTATTTTCCACTCAATGATCAACAACATGTACCACAAAACTGTCCTCTCCATCATGGATAAAATTATTTTTAGTTATGGGATTTGGACATATTCCAGTTAATACAATTAAAGAATCAAGCTGCAAAGAAATAATCTTATTGAATATCTTAATTTTGGCTATTCTCCAAACAAGAGTTTTCTGTTGGAAATACTTTAATAAATTTGTAATAAAAATTGAGTTTTCTTTTTGACTCAAAAGTAACTGCAGTCCTTGTTTCGAAAATAGAGATTTGCAAATATCTCTGGTCCCATTAAATAGATGATGAGCATTGTTTACTTGTTAGAATCATTTGATTTATGAATTCCAGCTCTTTAATTCTTTCATTTATTTGCTTCACTACAGAATGTTTCTCTAGTCCGAGCTACTTGAGAATATTTTTCATCATCTTCATAATTACATTCTTGATTGGGTTGCTTAAAGTCCTTATCATTAGACAGGTGATACTACAATGGAATAGTAATAAAATTAAGTCCTCCGCAGATTACAGAGTATCAACTTCAAAAAAGGTCAGTGATTTATAAAAAAAGAGCTATCATCAATTTGTTATTGTCTACTTCCAATATTTAGTCCCTTACTTAATAATAATAATATTTCTTCTCCATCAAGGACAAGCTGATTCTGCAAAGTGTTTGTACAAGAGCAGTAACTTACCGACGGGAGAAGCCTGAAGAAATAAAAATGGATATCAGCAAATTAAATGCTCATGAAACTTTCAGGTGCAACTTCTGAAAAGATTTTTCTAAAGTACTTTATGGCAAACTGGATTTTTAATAATTGCTCCTAAAATTATAATTTTAGAAGTCACAGGAGGCGACAAGTTGCTCTAGATAATGTTGGTTGCTGGATGTCCAATGAAGACTGACAAACATCCTCATCACCATGTGACTCACATCGCTGCTGAATTTTTCAGAGAAAAATGTGTCTTACTACTGTTTGAGACTAGTGTGTCATTGTAGCACTTTACTGTAATATATAACTTATTTAGATCAGCATAGAATGTAGTTCATCTGAAGAGCACTGATTACACTTTACAGGTACCTGCCATTCCTACACTTCCCAGAGAGAGACAATGCTGTGATAATTTTGGCATTTGTCACTACAAGGGTACAGTAATTCCTGCAGATGAAATCCTGAACATGCAGATGAAAAAATAATAATAATAATAATCAGGCATATATACTAATGTTGCCAAGTACATCAAAAATTGGCAGTGAGTAGATAAGAACAGCTAAGTGAATAAATGGTTACTGTTTCATTTTTTCAAGAGGTGAACATTAACTGTTCAAGACAGATCATTAATTCTTGAAGGACAGTTTTATGCATGTGTATTTATGATTTCTACTTTTTACAAGATGGATACTAAGTCCAACATTTTCTCCTCTTTGTCTATATGTTTTGTTTTTCTTTCTTACAGGATAAATTTATATATGTCACAGATGACTGGATTAAATAAGTGCTAAGTTACTACTGCCATATGAAATTAATACAATGTCACTTTATTAGAATACTGGTGTTAAAAGCTTAATGTTTAATAAGGGACACTGTAAATTAACATCAAAATCTGAACAGCTTCTTTGTTTGCAGATATGGAGTTTTTTTGTATCTTCTTACCTGGTAAACTGGATGGATTGTTTCACAATTTCATTTGCTTAATCATCAGGTTGAAATTCACAAGATACATAGAAACTGCCTCAAGCAAAATGCCACACTTTTGAGTCTATTTTCTCAGACATCTACTCAGTAATATTAGTCTTTTTCAAATTCAAATCTATTATTTTTGCTCTTCAGTGAAGCCTAAGGACATGACATTCTTCCTGAATCACATCAGTGCCCTCATCAGAATTCAAAAAAGTATACAATTAGGGGAGGACAGATAATATTGTAGTAATTAGCTAATTCATCCCTTTAGTTAGTAAGGAGATTAATACTCAGAACTTCTAAATGATTTCTCAAAAACCACCCAAGAGATTAAGTGGCAGCATCTGAAAAGAATTTATTGCCAGGCCAGTGTCAATTGTACAGTATCACGCTACCTCCTGAATCTTGAAAATATTCAATTGGCGAGTATTTTTAAATGTGATTTACTGAAGTCTTAAGTATATGGACATGAAAATATTCTGAAGTAAAACAGAACATAATTCAAACAAATTGCCCATGACTGGCTTCCAGCCTTTCCTATTAATCAGCTTCTAAGAGACTGCAGCAGGGCCCAACTACAGGGGAATTCATTCATGCCATATCCAGAGTGAACAGTGTTCTCAGGCATTGTGCAGTGCTCAGCCTGACAACTTAATAGAGAGGCTACAAACTTTTATCTTCCCCAATGGAAACTTCTTCACAATTTCCATATCCCTACAGACTCATTCATCTGATTCAAAAATCTGTGTGCTATACAGAGCTTTGCCTATTTTAACAAAGAAATTTATTTAAAATGTCTTTCAAACACAGCAGCTCCATTACCCATCATCTACAGTGAAGAAGTTATGACACTAAATTGAACTGTATTCCCTTCCACAAATGAGCGACTGGGTACATTGCCATAATTCAGTAATGTGACTCACCTGATTGAGTTTAGATCACCAAGGATAATGTAAAATCGTATTTTGTAGCCTGTCACACCCAGTATCCTTTTGAAAAAGAAAAGTAATGGATACCTGACAGTCCCCTAAAAGGGAAAAGGGAAAATATCCACTCATTAAAATGCAGACAATTTAAAAATGAACATAATGATGTTCAAAAACTAGTTTCCATGTAGATTTAATTATCCACAAAAGCATAATAAAATGAAACCCTTAAAAATCAGGGGTATATATTTTTACATGTTCATTAGTTTGCACTAATTTAAAATGGACCAAGGCTGTTATTATTATCATAGGAAGGGACAGACTTCCTGTTAGGGAGTTCAATACTAGATGATTGTGACGCCTTGTGCTTTATTTTTTTTTTTTTTACTTAAAGATGTAATCCTTAAAGGTTTTAGAGCTTATATTTACTTGAATAATTGATATTTTCCTGTATAATGGTTTGTGAGAAGAAAACTAATATTTGACTATAGAATTAATTAAAAGGTAAGGGAAAACAGGGTATTCTTAGATTAAATAATTTATGTATATAGAGCATATTTTCAACTAACATGACCACAGGAGCCTTTTGATATTCACTGATACTAAACACAAGTAAATGCTTAACAAAATTAAGAACTTGAACACTTTTGGTACGACAGCATTTCTATGCCCTAAAGTATGTAATGATTTAGAAATGTACCATGATACACTACAATATAACTATATACATTTTATTTCTCTGGGGATATCTTTATACTGCAGTGTGTATGGATTTACAAGCATTTCGTATCTTTTCTAAAATTTATTAATATTTATTAAGCCATAGGCATTCTCTACAAGAAAATTTTATTTTAAAATCTCATAATTAGTCCTTAATGTTCAATTTAGCTTTTGTTCATAATTTAAAAAAAAAAAAAAAACTAAGGTTAAACAGAATAGATTTCTCTAGAGGCAAAATTTTCAGAATGAAAATTAGGGGGTACATTAGATGCAATACTTTACTAAAGCATAAATTTCCAATTTTTTTAAATATATATTTAATCTCCATGAAGACATGACAGCAGGCATCATGAGACACATTGAAATGTGACTATGAGGGACTATAAAAATTTTTCTCCATAGAATTATATTCCCCTGGTAGAACAGATTAGACTCAATAGCTTTTCCTTCCTTTCATTACTCCTCTGTTTTATCCACTAACTCTTCCTAAGAGGTTGCTCCAAAGCTTCTTGCTCAGTAAGTCTAATTGTGGAAAAAAGAAAAGAAATGTAATAATATAATGAAGTTCATTTCCAAATTTCTCAATGTTCTTAAAACTCATTTAAATTATGCTCCTGAACAAAGTTGGATCCATTAAAAATGAAGAACTTAAAATGTTCACAACTATTTGAACTTTCAGTTTTAAAGGATTTGAGAGCTACTTATTTTCATGAAAGTATCAAGTGAGATATACTTGGAAGTTCAATCATGTGCATATTGTATTGTTTTATTTATTCTTAAATTTAATTTATGACTGTTCTTACTTAAACACAAACCTTAAGAACTCTATTTCATACAATACATACTGAGATATATTTTCATACAGAGGTAGTGTTCTTTCAGGCCACTCCTTTCCTTTTATAATTCCTCTATGGCAAATTCATTATGTGTAACTGATTATACATACTGATATTTCATTTATTCTAAGATATCAACTTTTTAATTTAACACCTCTGAAGCTGTGATGTCACTTGCAATTGTTGGCATCTTAGATGCAATGTTTAAAGCTGTGCTTCCATATTATATTAATTAATCTTTAACTAAATGCTCATGAATATAAGGGCAGTGCTCTTCTTATAAATATTTAAGGATCCATTTATGAAAACATGTGAAATCAATTTTTGTCTACAGCTGAATCATACACAACTCACACAGAGCCTTTCTGATTATGTGCTCAGATTCTGCAGACCTTTTGGTTATAAAAAGCTCTTACAGTCTCCTGTTTATATTTTATGCTATTGGCTGCAATTTCAGCAAACCCTACCTTGGTTTAAAAGAGAGTAGGTTTTTCTCAGTTTTGTTGACAAATTTTTATTCTATCTATTCTTTTCATAATCTATTTCCAACAGAATTAACTGGAAAATATTACATGACCATCATAATTAGATTTTGTAGTATCTTGTATGTCTTATGTCAATGAGGAGAGAAAATATGATTCAAACTATCAGTGCTGTGGAGAAAACTTTCCCTTTGAGTCCTCCTACATTCTTTTATTCTTTATCATTCATTCTGTTCTTTTTTTTTTTTTTAAATCTGGGCTCTGATAAGCTTACCTTAAAGCAGATACAATGCCTGTTTAAAACCTACATATCTAAATTATTGGAATTATATGAAATAATTATTCAGTTATCCGGGCAGCTGTTAATGAAATACCTGAGAGTAATAACACTATTCTTTAATCTACCTGAAATATTTTTCTGTATAAAATTTATCTTTGTAAGCTAACTGTTAATCAGGTTTCTAGCCTATATAACCTACTTCAGTTAAAAATTATTTAACCCAAAAATATATATTAAAAAAAAAACCACTGCAGTCATAAAGAATGGAAAATACATCAACTCTGTAAACAACATTTACTAATTTATCCTGTCACACAGATAAATATGATTTTGAAAAGAATCCAACACAATGACAGGTATGATACATAGACTTCGTTAAGAATGTCAAGTATAAAATGTTTTAATTCTAAATTATAAAAATAAATTCGCACACATTAAGAAAGAAATTCACTTTGTGTATATTTGACATAACTTTAAAACTACTTTACATTACCAGATACTTTGTTAAGTTTTTTAACTTAACCTGAAAAAATTTTAGAGAAGTTTTTAAGTTATCAGTAATATAAACTTGTTTTGTTTCACTGAACAAGCAGTCTTTTAAAACAGAAATTTAATACAGAATGAATATTTTAATTTAAAACATTTGAATATCAAATAGCCCTAAGAAACAACTTTTCATTAAATACATTTCTTATTATTTCTGGCTTTGAATTAGACTTAAAATTAAATTGCCTTAAATGACATGTAAGATTGCAGAATATAATTTCACATAATATACTATGAACTTGTTCATATAATTCTGATCGACTACTAACTTGTTTTATGTATTTATTAAAAACCTGACACTGTAGTTTGTTGTGAAATGTTTATTTTTCTAACAGAGCTTATAACAGTTACGACAAGGCATTTAATTAATGCATCTTTCTGTTTAATAGTAGGTGTTACTCAATATGAAATTTTTTGTTTTAAAATAAAAATGTAAAGATGTCAGAATGCACAGATGCTTCTTTTTTTTTTTAACCACTGTGTGCTACATGACCCTCACAACTGACTGAAAACAACATATTGTCACAAGAGGAAATGTAGTAATAGTCATACATTGTCAATGTAGAACTGAAAAAGTAGCTAAAAGCTAAATCATGCTTTCTTCTATCACCCAGATACCTTGTAACATCACTTTGATACAAAATCAAACGGCACATTCTTGAGAGTCAACTGAATTGAAATTTTGGAATACCTTTGTGCTGCAATTTTCCTTTATTTAACCTAGGGGACAGTGAAGCAGGTGGAGGGAGGATAATAAAGTGTGTGTGTGGGGGGGAGCAGCAACAGCTCCTTGTGAGTGAACAGACCTTGTAAACAGTGCTTTTAATAGTTCAAAGGAAAGGGTAGAGTGGGCACACATTTTGATAAAACGGTTGTGCTGGAGAGATCAGGTGGAAGTTCCAGCAGGTCTCACAAGGCCTTTATCCCAATTCATTCCAATTGGGACTGAGCTACAATCTTTCAGGCTTAGAATCCTGATTTTGTTAAGAGTTTTTTGGGTCCCATTCTGTCCATCTCCTATTAATAATAGGACCTTCCCCCTAAGTTTCAGCAGAGCACACAGATGAGACTTAAAAACCCAAACTCCTTTGCAGTTAAATGTGGTTACAGGCCTAAATGTTGACTAATGGGATGGGAGAGGAAGCAACTCTGCTCTCACTTCCTCTTTTCCTCTTTGTTGTTTGGGACAACTAGAGCAGCTATATGGGCCAAGAAAGCCCCATGCTGAAATTGTCAGAGCTTCTTCTTCAGCCATTAGCTATTCATCTCAAGTCTGGTTCTTGATAGGGAAACAATCTTTTCAGTCAAACCACTGCATTTGATATTATAGCATATCATCTGCACTCTAACAAATGATGTATTCTTTATATCCTTGTCTCACTGAATTCTCAGGAACTAAATGCCACTTCTCTCAATTTTTCAAATAAGGAAACTAAGGCATAGAGAGCGTTAAAGACTTTGTATAAATGCATGAGGCCATTAAGTGGCCAAGGGAGGAGTCATATCAAAATTTGTTTTTCTCTCCACAAATGATTGATCACATATATTGCAAAAATATATTTTACCAGTTTAACTACCAGAGGCTAACCTTTGTCTCCATGCCCCAAGAAAGATGTACAATAAATGAAGTTGAGGAACTAATATACTACCTAAAAAGAAGTAAACAGGCCATAAAAATGAAAAACAATGCACTCAGATGCCAAAGTTAGGTTGGATTAAAAGGGTTTATGTAGAATAGGATTTGACCTAGGCCTTAAGGAAAGAAGAGTGTGGAAAAGATCAGGGGGAACTAGGGGAACAGTAAAGCAGGAAAGAACAGGGACTCCATGAAAAAACATTATTCAGATGTAACATTAGATCATGAAAGGCAGTAACCTACAGGTCTTAGATTATGGAAAACTTTCTTTCAAAGACAAGAAGTTTGAGCTTTGGTGATAAGGAAAAAGCAAACCCTGAAGTTTTTGCACAGAAAAGTGGTATTGGAATTAAACATGGTTTGGCATATACTTACATAGGCTAAATATAACTTTAAATATAAATATTAATTTTATGTCCTCTAATAGTAGATGTAAATGCTATTTAATATTATCAAAACATATAATACTATTAAATGCTATTTAATGCTACATGTAAGTACTATCCATTTCTAGCATAAAAAAATGGAAGAAAACTATGTAAAAGCAGAAAAAAATTAAATTCCAACTTGCTAGTAGCAATAACTTTCACATAAAGACACTTGTTTATTTTTTCTATGCACTTGATAATTTTTACTGTGCAGACAATGCATAGTAAAAATTAATGTGAAACAAACAAAAATGCCTACATTTCAAGTTAAGTATTGGGTCTCCCTGGAGGCACAGGCGGTTGACAGCACTATGAAGCTGTCCGAAGCCTCTGCCGAGCAGGTTCGATCCTGGCGGGCTGAGGAAATTCCCACATGGTGTGGCAGACTTTTCCTGTCTCACCCACCACTCCCCTCAGCAGTGTATTTCAGTAGATCTGCCTGTTCTGTTCCCCACTCTCTTTCTGGTGAATCCTCTCACCCTGCACATCTGACCTGTACACCAGCTTTGTATGCATGAATAAATACATTTTTTTAAAAATAATAAAAAAGTAAAATTAAGTATTACTCTAACTTAAACACCCATTGTTGACCACTGACATATTTACCTGTTTGTAACTATCTCTATATATCTGTTTGTAACTAAGAAGTATGTTATGGAGTGGTATAAGTGTTATTTTTGATTCAAAAACATTTCAGGGCCTTCCCTGGTGGCGCAGCGGTTGAGTGCTGGCTTGTGAGGCTGCCCGCAGCCTCTGCAGCACCAGTTCGATTCCCAACCACCAGCAAGGGTCCCACAAAAAAAAAATTTTTTTTTTCAAACATTTCTCCATGTCAAGATTTAAATGATCATTGAAATGGTGGCTTTGTCACATCCATGAATGTGCCCCAATCATAATTCTTATATTTATTAAGAAAAATAATGAACAGAATAGGGTGCCAAATATAAAACATTGGTTACCAACCTCAATATTTAACAAGAGGAGATTGGTTAAATTGTTTTTGAATGAGAGAGATTTGCATATTTATAGCAGCAGAGGCAAAGGAGCCAATGTAGAGAGGAATGTTTCTCCTAGAAGACTCAAAGGTACAATAGTATGGCATTTCAAATTGACAAAAATGTTAATCAGTGAAATGAACTGAATCAGTCATTTCATGAAATAGTAAATATCTACACAAAAGCACCAAGGAAGGAAATAGGAGCTGCTCCTGCAAGGAGGATTTGAGAAAACTTGGGGACTAGCTAGATATTGGTGATAGGGAAAGAAGTTAGTTGGGAATTCTAAGGCCAGCTCCAAAAGTAAATACAGACTTCTATCCAAATTGGATAAAACTCCAAATCTGATCTCACAAACCACATTGTTCTTGCCAAGCAGTGATTTTAAGACTAAATTCTAACCTCATCAAACCAGCCAGGAGAGACAAAAGTTGTGAAGTTTAAATCTTGCGAGTGATTTTGCCTTCAGATATTATCAAAATAAAGCTAACTGCAAAATAGGACATTATCTCCTTTTGGTTCCGTTACTTATATAAGAATATTTTGGTCATAATTAGAAGCAGTGGTGAACTGTAAGAGAAAAACACATTACAGTCTGGCTTTTAACTTGGCAATCGTTTAGCACTTATTTGGACTGATGCATTATTTAGGACTTAGGGCCCAGTGCCCTTTAGACTTCTTCCAGAGAATTGCTTTAAGGTCTAAAAAAATTCTTAGACTATAGTACTAAGAAGAAAACTCTTTATTGGGTTTTGTCATATTCTGCACTGTTTTTCCTTTGTTATGACTGCAAAATACATTCTAAACATCATTGAAGTAATAATAACTATCTGCTTAAAGTCTTAACTATCTAGAAATAACTAACTGCTTAAATCTCATTAATAACAGCTTTTTTTTACATTTCCCCCTACAAATACAGGATAATCTATAATCCAAGGTTTTCAAAGGGTAGTTCCCAGACCAGCAGCATCAGTCTCACTTGAAAACTTGCAGATTTTTCATCCCCACCCCAAATGTTCAGAAACCCTGGCAACAGGGCCGACAGTTTTTTTTTTTTTTTTTTTTAACAAGCTCACTATGTTATTCTATGCCAACCAAAGTTTTATAAACATTTCCATAAAGAAGAAACTAGTTTTAGTATGAGGAGACCACAAGGTAGAAGTTATGGTCACCAGCATACATAGGTGAGTGCCTCATACATACTCTTAATAAGCAAGTGTTGAGTAAGTCAAAGATATTTTATTTTCTCTGAGTCTCTCAGACATATCCCTGAGAAAAGACAATGTTCAAAATGTCTCATTTGTTACAGATAAAATCAAAGTAATAAAATGACTGTATAGCATGCTGTTTGAAACAATAAATTGACTCCAGTTTTTTATAACAAGTCTAACATCTCCAATGTATGTAAAAGCCTATATTATTTTTATTATCTATAGCCAGTTATCATTTTTATCACTGAAATCCTCCCTGTTTTTCCCAAGACTAAATGCATGTAGATTTTTGTGTATGTAAAACAGTGGAGAATTTCCACCACTGCCCAAGTTCATAGGTAAATTCCTAAGATGGTTTCTGGAGTGCCATCTTGGTCAGAGAACTAGATATTATCCTCAACTTTCATCCTCACTAAAGGATACAACTCCTCTCCCCACTTTTTGTTGAGGGAAACTTACAAGTATCCAGGTTTGGTTGTCTTAAGAAGATACAAAAGGGACACCCACAAAAAAGACAGCCAAATATAGCATATTTTCCATTCCACTGGAATAGAAAATCCTTCTGCTATTTCTTACTCTGAGGATTCACATTTGTTTATCTTTATACTCTCAGGTCTATTTTCCCTTGGAAAAGGAAAAAATAACCCTATGGTTCCAATGAATAGCAAAAGAAAAGGGAAATACATACATATGTGTATGTAAAGGTCAGGCAGACCCAAAAAGTAAGTGAACAAGCAGGAAAAAGAAAAACTATATTTCTTAGTCATTGGAAAAACTGAGCCAGGACAAAAGCTAAGAGGTCATCTGTCAATATTTGAGGGAAGTAGACAGAGAGGGGGTGGGGGATTTGGGTTGATGTAAAGTTAAATGTAGAAAGCACTAATTTGTCTCACTTAATTCTCCATGGCTCTCCAACTGGATGATAAGTATCTAGGCAACTACTAAGACATTTTGTGAGTTATGGTTTCTGTGTGTATTCCATTTTCTTAGCAACATACTAAATAGAAAATAAGCCTGAGTACAATTTAGGATATAAGTTAGTGAATGGTTCATATTCTTTTCAAGTGTTTACTATTTAGTTAGGGAGAATTAATTTGGACAGGAATCTAGGTTGTCCTACTAACAGAGGGCACAAAAAGCTAGCTCCAGAACTTCATCTCAAAGAATGTTATTGAGAAATGAATCACAGATTAAGAGAGCTATTTTGTCCATTAATAAGGAACAGATGATTAAGGAGTAGGTGTTTTCTGTTACTTCTGAAGAGTATAGATATACCAGTTATAGCAGATTAATAATAGTACAAAATTAAAGTCTCCTCTTGTTTACTTATTTAGTTCAACAATTTTGTTGATTTATAAATTTATTTGGACTAGTCACAATATTAATTACCAAGGAATGAGAACTTCGTCTAGAGTTTCTCATTGGTTCTCTTTGTTTGAGAAAATATATATTTCCTTTTTTAATGTAGCATTTTATGTGTCAAAAGAAGATTAACATGGTAGAAATTTACCAAAAAAGTTCACTTTTAGTCTTCAGAGAATCAGTATTCATGCTGACAAACAAGGATATAAGATATCAGAATGGGCATCTTCCTAAGTTGGTTTCAACTGAGGCAACTACTATCCGGGTTCCAAAGTGAGCATAAGATCTCCTTCCTATATTCCATATTTTCAAAAGAAATGGTATTGGGACTCTGACTCCCATGGGCTTGGAGAATACAAAGAGACAGCAGAAATGGAAGGGAAAAAAGATATTTAAAAATAATGTTTGACTGGTCCAACCACTATGGAGAGTTGTGTGGAGATTTCTTGACCTACTAAATATAGAGCTTCCATATGATCCAGCAATTCCACTCCTAGGTATTTACCCAAATGATACAGAAACAGTAATTCCAAAGGGCACCTGCACACCTATGTTAATAGCAGCACTATTTACAATAGCTAAGCCATACCCAAAAATAGATGACTGGATCAAGAAGATGTGGTGCATATATACAATGGAATATTACTCAGCAATCAAAAAAGATGAACACATGCAGTTTGCAGCAACATGGATGGAGCTAGAAGGGATCATGCTCAGCGAAATAAGTCAGAAAGAAAAAAAAAAAATACTGGATGGGCTCACTCATAGCAGGAATTTAGAAAACCTAAATAAGGGACCAGGAAAAAGACCAATCAATGCAAAGTAATAATCAAAATCAACAAGCAACTATAAACCAGAGACACACTACCGAGGTGGGGGGGGATTAGGGAGGTGCAGGGAGAGGAAGAACTAGAGTCAAAATAAGGGGGGGTGCAATTGTATGGGGGATATAAGCAAAATGAAAATGCATACATTGTACAAAGATGAAAAATGATGTAAGAATTATATAAAATATTAAATAAATAAAATAAAAATGTTTGTGAGACTCCTGCTTTGAGTTACCATTCTATTTCTCTATGGGATTGGGTAGGGAATATTCCCTCTGATCTCTAGCCTAGTGGAGTTTCAAGAGAACAACTAGGAGTTTTAAAATGTATTTCTTCAGCAATTCCACTCCTAGAAATCTACCCAAATGACACAAAAACATTAATTCAAAAGGATACCTGCACCCCTATGTTTACTGCAGCACGATTTACAATAGGTTAAGATATGGAAACAATCCAAATGCCCAAAAACAGATGACTGGATCAAGAAGTTGTGGTATATACGCACAATGGAATACTATTCAGCAATCAAAAAAGAGAAACTCATGTTCTTCACAGCAACATGGATGGAGCTAGAAGGGATTATGCACAGTAAAAAGAAAAATATTGGATGACTTCACTTATAGGAGAAATAAAAGAGACCTGAATAAGGGATCTGGGAAAAAAATAATTTAAAAAATTATCACCTGATAACTATAAATCAGAGAGATTCTGCAAGGGGCGGGGAGGTAGAGGAGTCAAAACAAGGGAGAGAAGAGCACAAGGGACTATGGTGATGGTTCACAGGTGAACTGGTGGCGGAAATTTTACAGGGATTACACCTGAAAGGAGAAAGCATACAAACATGCATTGTACAAAAACGAACAATGATAACAATGATTTAAATATATATATATATATATACACATACATACACATTTTTAAAAATAAAATGTATTTCCTACAGATGGGAGATAAAGAAATCTGATGTCAGACTCATGATTTAAGAGTCTTCATCATAGATTAATGTTAATTCTACATTAGAGTATGGCCTGTGTCCTATCTCCTCCCAGGAAATTTAAAGGGGATCAATGACTTGTATTAGGTATGTCTACGCTAACTCTGTCAGTTCTTACTCTATAGGTTAAGGTAGAACCTGAAACAGTATAAATAAGTGCCTGTTTTTTTTCTTTTGCATTATCAAAACAATAGTATCAGATTCTTCCCAAGAATGATTTTGGATATAATTTACATATTCCTCTTGCCTAACCAGATAATATATAAAAACAAAAAACATTTATTAAAAAGATTTCCAGTAGTTAAAAATTTGGCAGAGTTTATTACAGTACATTTCAAACTTATAAGATTACTTTGCACACAAAAAATATACATCTTAATTTATAGATTGCTTCTGCAATTGGGGTTTTTACTTGCAATTTCCTAGCTGCCTTTTGTTTGACTAAGCTTAAATCAAAAAAAGAAAAAAGAAAAAAAAGAAAGAGAGAAAGAAATACACAATGTTTTTCAACATTTGAAATCACCGTGGTATTCTCCTTTGCCCTTAAGTAAATTTGTAAAGGACCAATCATCAAGCTTCAAGATTTCATACCTTGTCCTCTGGTGACATTGACTCCATTGGGTAAAAAATATGCAGAACTTGGAGTCAAAATTAGATGACTAGAATGGTAACTATAAATGACATCTCTTAAATTTTCTCTATTAATAAAAGATAAATATGCAATTTAAGTTTCTTCCTACCTCTTTAGTCATTTAATAGGAATAAGAATACATTGCTATTCTGTAATGGGTAGATAATATCATAATTAGTCAGTAATCATTTGAAAACTGGAGCAGAATAGAAAAGCCCACATATTTCCATAAAATTAGGATAAAGTAAATGCATTCTTAAAATGATGTTGAGTGAAGGTGTCAGTGATTCTTTATGATGAGTGTGGGTGGCTGAAGAATAAAGGAGAGATAAATGGGAAAGAAAATGTTACAGCAAGAAAAATCTTCATCACTTTATCTGCCAGTCCTTAAACAAGTTTTCTTTCTCTCCTCTCTCTTTGTCTCTCTCCCCTGCCCTCTCACACACACTCACATACATATACTATGTATAAAACATCACATGAGTTACAACATAGCTGCCCAGGGCCCCTTCTAAATATTTTCTTTATGCATAATTTACATATAATCTTGCATTTACACTCAGTTCTTCTATAAAATAAATAAATATTTTTTAAAAAAAAAGATGTGGAAACATTCCTGTCATTTCAGAATGTATTTTATATGCCTTTCCATTAGTCAATCCCTCTGTGATGGATACTTTTATGTGTCAACTTGACTGGGATACAGTGCCTAGATATTTGGACATTATTCCGGATATTCTTTTTAGGGTATCTGAGATGAGATTTATACTTAAATCAGTGGAACTTGTGTAAAACAGATGACCTCATCCGATCACTTGAAGGCCTGAAGAGAACAAAAGGCTGAATTCCCTTAAGCAAGAGGGAATTCTCAAGCAGATTACTTTTGAACTTGAACTACAGCACTTGCTGAATTTCCAGTTTGCTGGCCTCCCTTTATTTTGGACTTAACAAATCTCCATATTTACCCAAGGCAATTCCATAAAACAAAGCTATAGGGAGGGAGGGAGGGCGTGTGGGAGGAAGGAAGGGAATATAGGTAGGTAAATAGACAGACAGACAGACAGATCTGGATATAGATGTCCTATTGACTCTGCTATGTTCTCCCTGTTTTCTCTTAACATTACCAAACAGCTTTCTTACCTATTATTTCCCTCAAAATTAAGAGCCCCTCTTACAGCAACACTAAAGAATGGGAGCTAGCATAACATTAAAATAAATTACATGCTTTTTTAAAGTCATGTGTATTGTATTATAATTTACCCTATGGAAAAATTCATTCTTTTTAGGTGGATCTTTACAAACACATAGATATATTGCTTAACCACCACCACAATCAAGATACAGAATATTTCTGTCACAACCAAAAGGTTCCATTTATTTGTAAAGTCAATTTTTCTTCCTATACTCAGGTCTGGGCAAATGCTAATCTGATTTCTGTCCCTAGAGTCTCCTGTTTCCACAATGTCATACCAAAAGAATTATACCATATGGCTTTTATGTATGGCTTCTTTAAAGTTAGCATAATGCTTCTGAGATTTAACCATGTTGGCACATCTTTAAGTCCCTTTTTATTGCTGAATTATAAGACTCCGCTGTATGGATATACCTTATTTTAATGATCCACTCACTGGCTGATCAGCATTTGAATGCCTTGAAGATTTTGGTGATATAAATAAAATTGCTAGAAGCAGTCTCACAAAGGTTTTCATACAGACCCAGGCCTTTGTTTCTTTTGTTTAAATATCCAGGAGTATTTCAAATGATAAGTGCATGGTTATGTCAAATGATAAGTGCATGGTTAACTTTATCAGATACAATCAAACTAGCCACTACTCAACTCACCTACAAAACTGAGAGCTAATAAAGTTATTAGTGTTTTAAGACCCCAAGTTATTTAGTAAATTGTGATACTATAACAGATAACAAGCACTTTCTTATTTTTCTTTAGTGAAGCACCTGTTCAAAATTTTTTTAATGGTTGTATCCCTGTTATTCATTTAAAAGAGTTTATATACTCTGGGTGTAAGTCCTTTAATATATATGTTCTTCAAATCTTTTCTCCCGTTTTTTCGCTTTTTCATTTTTTTAATTTTCTTGACAAGATACTTCAAGGAATCTTTCTTTAAAAAACTTACTTTTTTGTAATGCAAGTTTTGCTTTTAGGATCATATCTAAGAAATCATGGTTAAATGAAAGGTCACAAAGATATTTTGTTTCCTTATAGATTTAAATTTTACACATAAGATATATGATCCACCTATAGGTTTTTTTAATATTCATGAGTTCATTTTTGGAAATTGTTTGAACATCATTTCTTAGACTGTTCTTTCCTCATTAAATATGATCTTTGTAGAAAATCAAGTGATTATGTATGTTTCTCTTTCTAGACTCTATTCAATTCCATTAATCCATTTATCTTTTCTTATACCAGTAATTGCATTGGCTTTATCACTTTAGTTTTGAAGTAAATCTTGAAATCAGGTAGTATGAATTCTCCAACTTTGTTTTTCCCCTTCTGCCTTTTTAGGTACTGTGTTTTCCTATACACATTTTAAAACATTTTGTCAATTTTTATTGTTGTTTTTTTCATTGAGGTAACATTGGTTTACAACACTGTATATGATTCAGACATACAGGATCACACACTTTAGGGTATGGTAGCCCACCAAGGTACCCATAGTATTCCACCATAATCCACTATACCCCTTCCCCACTTTGCTGTTCTCCATTTACTTCCCCTCTGGTAGGCTTAATTCTACAGTTAGATTTCTAGGGTTTGTTACCGGTTTGGTTTTATCTGACCCTTTGTTTTGTTTCTCTATAATCCATATGTAAGTGACAACATATAGTATTAGTCATTCTCATTCTGAATTATCTCAGCATAGCCTCCTCCAGTTCCAACCATGTTGTAGCAAAAGTTAAAATTTATCTTCCTGTATAGATGAAAAATATTCCATTATGTATATACACAACATCTTCCTCCTAATCCACACATCTGTATTTCGGCACTTAGGTTGGCTTGGCTTTTGTAAATAGTGCTGCAAGAAACACAAAAGGGCATATATCTCTTTATATTAATGTTTTTGCTTTCTTTATGAAGGGAACTGCTAGATCATACAGATTTTTTTTTTAATATTTTGAGGAATTCTCCATACTGTTTTCCTGTTTTCAATAGAGGATGCACCAGTCTACGTTCCCACAATAGAGGATGCACCAGTCTACGTTCCTTTTTCTCCACATCCTCCCCAACACTTTCTGTTTCTGACCTTTCTAACATAGTCCATTTTCACATGTGTGAGATGGTATCTTCTTGTGGTTGTGATTTTCATTTCCTAGTGATAAGTGATGGTGAGCATTTCTTCATGTTGACCATCTATAGGTCTTCCCTGGAGAAGTGCCTATTTAAATCTTTTGCCCATTTTTTGATTTTATTGCTTTCTTGTTCAGTTGTATAAATTCTTTGCAAGACTTGGATATCAACCCAATGTCAGATGTATGGCATGCAAGTACTTCTCCAATTCATTAGGGTGTCTGTTTTTGTTTTAGTGATAGTTTCTTTCACGATGCAGAAGCTTTTTGTTTGATGTGGTCCCAATTTTTTATATTCTCTTATTTTTCTTGTTGGTGATAGAGTCACAAATACATCATTAAAGCCTATCTCATGGAGTGTTTTGCCTATGTTTTCTTTTATGTATTTAGATCCAAATCTTTCATCCATTTTGAATTAATATGTATGTATGGTGTGAGATAGTGGCTTAGTTTCATTCTTTTGTTTGTGGCTGTCCAGTTTACCAACACCATTTACTGAAAAGCCATTTGTTTCTCCAATGTACATTCTTGGTTTCTTTGTCATAGATTAACTGTCCATACAGGTGTCAATTTATTTCTAGGCTGTCAATTCTACTAGTCTGTATGTCTGCTTTTGTTCCAATACCATACTGTTTTGATAATTATAATTTTGTTCAATTTCTACTTTAAAAAAATCCTGCTGGGATTTTGATTAGGATGTTATTGAATAAAAGATAAGCTGGGGGAGAATCAGTATCTTAATCTTGATTCCTCTGGTTCGTGAACAACATTACTCTCTTTTTATTTAGATTTTCGTTGATTTCTCTCATTAATCATGTAAAGCTGTCAACATATAAATTTTACATTTATTTCACTGGATTTATCACCATGTATTTTATACCTAAATGCAATTTTAATGACGGTTTTACTAATTTCAATGTCACTATAAAGAAGTGAAACTGATTATGTATTGATCGTTTATCCTGAGATCTTGCTAAACTCACTTACCAATTTTAGCTGCTTTTTTATTTAGAAATTATATCACCTGTAAATATATTATTATATCTTCCTTTCTAATATGTATGAATTATATTTCTTTATCTTTCCCTATTGCACTTGCTAGAACCTCAAGTTCAATGGATAGGAATGAAAAGAGCAGAAGTCTCTGCATTGTCTTTAACTCTTGGAAGAAGGAATTAAGGTACTAAGTATAGGCTTTTATGTATATGCTCTTAACCAAGTTGAGTAAATTGCCTTTTTTTCTAGGTTGCTGAGAGTTCTTTGGTGATGTTGAATTTTTTCAAATGTCTTTACAACATCTATAGAGAAGAACATTTTTTTAATTTTAGTTTGCTGATATTGTGATGTATTGATTTTTAAATACTTAACTAACCAAGCTGCTTTTAAAGGCCCACCATAACATTACCTCCCTTTATATACTCACTTTGCAAAAGGTGCACTCAAAGCTATGATACTTATCATACTGCTTGGCTAATGTTCATCCTTTGACTAACAACACTCTTTCCTTTCACCTGTCTGGATTCCTGTCTCCTTTCAAAGATCAACCAACCTCCTTCATGTAATTTTCTCCCATTATAATACTCTCTCCAAAGGCCATTCATTTGAACATGGCACTCTTCCAATTCATTTTTTTATTAATTATGTTAAGAAAAGGAAGAAATTGCTATGGGTCAGAGGATAGAGACAAGAACCAGTAAAGGAGAGTCATGGGAAGGAAGAGTGACGTAATATTTGAATATCACAACTGTTATTTTTCTCCTAGTAAAAATAATACAGGGAATTTCTTGTACTAATTCTGGGGAGATTCCAGTAATGTGCTCATAGATAGTCCTTCTCCCACCCTTACTGCTCTTGAAATTCTGGATGAATGCCCTTCTTTTATTATTATTATTATTAATTATTATTATTACTACTACTACTATTTTGATTGAACTGCAAAGCTAAAGAAAATCTGTTTCCCTGGAAATGCTTTATAAAAATTATGGATAAAAGAAAAAGATAAAACATTGTATTTCTTCATTCAATAAATGCTCAGCAGTACCTTGTATAAATATTGTGCTAAAGTGTTTTGTAAGATCTATAGAAATAAAACCTATTTGACATCTGTGAATTTAAATTGTGCCTAATATCATGTAAATACACATTCTTTTGTGTGCTTAAATTTTTATTCCTTTGTAGTTCCCAACTCCAGACAAACACACTCAGCTTCCTTACACTTATGGGAAAGGGCTACTCAGTATACAAATATAAAATATTGATATATGAAACATAAACACATTATTACCATCAATTTAGCACTATTTTGCACAACTTTATAAAATCAATTTCATATTCAAACAATTGTAAAGTGTAATCCTTAATTTGTAGAAGTCATCTTAAATATTTTTTCATAATCTCTGAATAGAAATTCCATTTTAGATATAGCAACTTGTTTTCATGAAAAATGAAAAGCATCAGGATTAAAGCCAGCTTTTAGAATTAAAACCTTATGAGAGCTCTGAACAGTGCAGCTTTTGGCGCTGTCAGTTTCCTGCAATGAAACTGGCACCTGTTTTCATGGAAGTATTTTGCCACCTATGCCTTTGGATATTTTCAGGTTTGGGCTTTAATAACAGTCTCCAGATGTTTATTAAATTATCTGAGTAAGGAGCTGTAAATCGTTAAATATTCTTTCTTGAAATTTATTTGTCTTAGTGTGGCAGACATACTACAGAGTAATTACTTGGGAAAACGAATTGCCAAATGTTGGATTAGCACTACCTCCCACCCCACCCCCATCACAGTTTTAAGATGTAACTAAAACTTTGGTGATTTCCATGATCCAAGATGAAAAACAAAGAAGAAAGTTTTATACTGTAAATGATTGTGGGGATTTTTCTCCCTAATATTAGAACACGCCTAAGTAAAGTTCAGCTTGAATTTACAGGACTCAATGGCCAGAATCAATTGTATGACTTGAACTATAAAAACAAGTCAATTACAACATGAGTTACAGACTAGAAAATACAGACAGTTTTAAGTTGCCAATAATCAATTCTGTGTTTCAGCTTTAATTCTACCTTGAATAATTTAGGAGCCATCTACACGGGAAAGTCTGTGCATTACTTTCTTCTATGCTATGATACTCTAATTTTTCATATCTTTTTTCTAGTTAAGGCTTGTCAACCTAAAGTAAATAATTTATTGGTTCTAGTGAAGATGCAATAGTAGAAGAATAAACAACATAAGACAGGCTTTTTTTTTTGAAGAACAAATGACTTCACAATATGTTGTATAGATAAAAGAAAACAATAATTTAAATAGCAAAAAGTGGAAAATTGAATCATAAAATGAAAGACATTATAGAGATGGTGAACACTTAGGATTAATGAAATTCATCTTTTTCATGAATTTATTTCAGTAAAACATAACTCTTCACATTAAAGTTAATTTGAATTTTTGTGTTCATATGGTTTTATTTTAGTTTTATGTAAATTAATCTTAACTCTTTAGTTGTAAAAATTGTAAGTGAAATAAATTTATAACTAAAGTTGGTAGACATAAGATATATAATACAATTTATTAAAAGAATAATTTTAAAGTCTACAGCTATGTGAATACTCTTCAGTGTCTATCTAAAAATCACCTATGGAAAAAAAGTCCATTATACCCGAGATGGAATATGGGAAGAACCCAGAGGAAAGATCCTTCTTCATCAACTCCTACAGCTCCCGCAGAGCCATACCACATCAAAGAACTAATCACAAACACAGAGAAATCTTGCCTCTGCATTTCCTGAGCTTTCTCCAACCCCTTCATACCCCACTTGTTCTTACAAAGTCTTTTTGCTGTATTATTGGATAATATTCCAGTGCTCCTATTAAAAAAGCAAAGCAAAATGAATCAATAAAACTATAAGAGGGCCTCCCCGGTGGCGCAGCGGTAGAGCGCTGGGTTGCGAAGCTGCCCGCGGCCTCTGCGGTGCCGGTTCAATCTCCGGCTGCTCCCCGGCCACCGGAGGAGGGTCCCACATGGCGCGCAGACCTCTCCTGCCGCCCGCTGCTCCCCTCAGCAGTGTACTTCGGTCCTTCTGCCTGCTCTGCTCCCCGCTCTGGCTCTGGTGAATTCTCTCACCCTCCTGCGCTTCTGACTGTACCCAGTGCATGTATAAACAAAACAAACAAACAAGCAAACAAATAAATAAAGAAAAACATGCCTCTGTTAAAAAAAAAAAAAAATAAAATAAAACTATAAGAAACATAGGTGGAGATGGGATGACTAAGGGCTCCAAATATTTGTATGGCACATAAGACACCATAACTTCATGTTCTACTAAATATTTATGAGGCAATGAAAGGCATCGAATTTTATGATATATTAAATTGCCCCCCATCCATGGGTGACATTCATTTTGGGTAACACATCATCTGTCTGAGACACACAGATAAAACATACAGACATACAGATCAAAGAGATAAGACATGGAAACATTATGTAACACAAAATTCATTTATTGTGTTGCTAACCCTCCACCCTCTCCTAAGTGTGTTAACCCTCTCCTCTTTTCTCCTGCTTTTTACTCTTTGATTTATATTGATTTAATAAATCATAAGCTTTGACAACTTAGGTTTAGATTCTGAAACTTCTGTCCTCTGAATTCTAGGAAAGCTCATCTGGTTGTGTATTTGCAGACTACCACTGCATCAAGGTAATTTTTCATATGATACCCTCTATCTACCACCTCTCTTATTGGTTCTCAGCCTTGCTATGCAAATTGGGGTGACAACAAATATTTAAGGATGTAAGCAGGCTACAAATGATGTTGTCGAGCATCTCAGACTTAAGGCAGCCATCATCTATGCATAAACAATGAGGTACCTTCTTATATATAAGACTTTTTATGAGTACAGTAGACTCATCTACCTTACATACTCTACCATTTCTTTATGGTTAGTTGTCAGTTTTCTGTTTTATTTTTATCATATTTTTTTCTATTTTAGACCACTACTGGAAAACTTTTATTAAGCTCTTTAAAGTTCTCCCTCCTACCCATCTTCAGCCACAGTTTCTTTCTTCACAAGCACAAATATTTTTTTATTTCTTGAGTAGAAGAAATGAGATAAATCACAATGACTCAAGTCACTCCTGAAAATTTAATTTTTGTACTATTTCCAAATTGAATGAAGATGAAAAGTATTTTATTATTAATAATAAAGCAATTATGAAAGTAGTTGAAAATGGTTTTGAATTTTTCAATATGCAAAGAAATGTTCAAAATGTATTTTTCTGTATTTATTGAAACTCCTTGAGCATATAATAATATTAAATGTGTTATCATAGATAAGTCCCTTAAGCTCCCTGAACCTCAGTTTCCTAATAACACAAAAAAAGTAATAATAATATATCTTATCAGGTCTAGTCTTCATAAGTATTAAAATAAAGAACACCAATAAAGTGCTTAGAATAAGTGCCTGACAGTCATTTGAATCTCTCCTTTTGTAAACTGTCCATGTCTTTTTTTTCATTTTGTTATAACATGCTCATCTTTTCAAAGAAAGTAAGTAAATTTGTAAACATTCACTGAATTAGGACCTATATAAACCATTAGTAAAGATACTAAAACTTAGAGTTTCTTGAATTTTTGCCATGTTTCAGGCATTCTGCAAAGTACTTCATTTAGATAATCTAATTTAAGACTCAAAACAACCTTCTGAAGACGTAATATCTCCTTTTAACAGATAAGGAAATGGAGACATATCATGATTAATTAAGTATCCAGGGTCACAAAGCTAGAAAATATACAGTCAAATTTTAAATCACTAAGTCTATCCATTTTTGTTTACCAAGTCCATAATGTTAATATTGTGTTTAGTGTCCTCTGTCAAAACTTTTTAAAATATTTCCTTTCTCTAGAGTTTGTCTAGAGTTTGTTTCATTTTTTATGTAGTAATATATAACAATGTTTTGTAATTTCTTTCATACCTTGATAATCATATCTCACATCAAGATAAGATGCTGTGCAATATTTCCTAGGTAAGTTAGAGTATTTTTCTTTTATTTATATTTAATTAAATCACTTAAGTATTTTTGTTTTTAATAAGAGGTTGGGGATCATTTGATTTTCATGCTAAATAATTTATTTCCCATCATTATTATATAATCTTTCTTTTACTAATTTGTGAATTTAACTACAAAAACTACACTCTTTTTTTTTTTTTTGATAAATTTGAATTATGGGAATTTAAAGACTTCCTCTACTATGATGATGTTAGTAAAGCATCACTTTGTGCAAACTTTAATACTGGCACTTTAAATTAAAAATTTGTCAAGAATATAGTAATTTAAGAAGAGAAGTTAAAATAATGGTCAAGGGGCCGGAGTCGTGCACATGATGGTGTGATATTGGTGCCTGAGCACAGTGTTATGGATTCAAATAGTCAAAATTGAAGCCCCTGGCCTGTGCAGGCTTGGTCTGTGGAGCCTTGTAACCAATAACTGGTAGGTCTGTTTGGATTCCACAGAGCCACCTCCCCTGTTCCCAAGAGACAAATAAGTAGAGGTAGTTTATATGGAAAGTAATCTCAGGAAACACTGGGAGAGTTGGGAAAATTAAAGAGAAAGAGAACAAGGCCAACAAAGAGTCCCTTAGCAAACCCACAACTACTATGGATAAATGGCACTTAACATAAATAAGTGTAGACCTGGTCCTTGGAGGTATCCACCCCAGAGATAAGGGAGTTAGAGATTTTATGTGGGTACTCCCATCAGTCTATGGTGCAATGTTAATTCTCTAGGACTTCCAGCTGCCTCAGAGGTTAAGACTTGGCTTCAGAAGCCAGATAGCAAAGGGTTGGGAGGGGATATGTGGGTGTTTTACAATAGAGAAGCCCTGGGAGTTGGGATGGAAACTGATGGCTTCTGCTCCAGTTGGTAAACAGAAATGCCATTAGGCAAGATTAATCTTGAATGAGTTGCTGAATTACTGGAAGTCTTCAGAAATAAGTCCCTTATGATTGCTCTGAATGAAGTGTGAATACTTACTATGATGACATATTCATCAGTTCCTCTGATTTATTACTCTGTCAACTTATTCTTCAACTGCTAGAATATTTTAACCATCATAGTTACACATTTTAAAGCAAATCCCTCATTTTAATATTTTTCTTCAGATTATTTTTAGTTAATCTCATTCTTCCAGATGAAGCTGAGAAATTTTCATCAAGTCAAGGAGTTATCCAAGAAGGTAATCCCATTAGTAGTTTTATTAGAATTACAAAAATTAATTTAGTGGGAATTTATCTCTTTAAAAACAAAAGCTGTCTTCCTGTACAAATCTGTGATTTAACTTTTTTATATACCTCTATTTGTAGCTTTACTTATAAAGCTACACTGTTTTGGAGAATTATTCCTGGATATACTTTAAGGCTTTCTCTCTCTTTTTTATTTCTATTCAATAAAGAAACTCCAACTTCCTCTCTTCATCTTCTCTTTTAACTAGATATAAACTGCATATAAGAAAGTTATTGATTTTTGTAAATTTATCTCATTATATTCAATTTATTTTTTTAATTCTAAGATTATTTTACTCTTTATGCTGGATAGGTTATAATCAAATCATTTATCCATTCTGCCTTCATGAAATTTTATCATTAAGCACTTGTTCCTTTGAGTCAAAACATCATTTCAAAGGTACATCTTCTGGCAGAGTAAGAATATGTTTGTTTCTTGTCGGTCACTATAAATTTATTAGTATAAATTCACTAATAAGCTCTTTTATGGGTATTTATTTAGTTGGGGAAATGTATTAGAGAAAGGAGAGACTATATTAGGAGAAGAAAAAGGCTGGAGATTATTTCTAGGCATATGGAGGTAGGATATGAACAAATATATTAATCTTCGCTAAGGAAGTACTAAAGAAAACTGTTCGCTCTTTTGCAATGATGACTTGGGGAGGGCCTGATCTCCAGTGGCCTTCTCACTTATCTACCTGGCCCTTTTCCAGGTCTCCATCTAGCTACTGCTTTCACGATAGTTGATGACAAGAAAGAACAGAGTGAGAAATGCTTTCACAAGGAGTTTGGCTCAATACCCACACTTTCAAAATTGCCAAGGGCCGCATGCTTGGGATATGAATAGTAGAATATTCTGGATTTGATTATTACACGGCTGGATTATGAAGCATTTTGCTAAGTTTCTGAAAATATGCTAGAATACACAAAATTAGAGGGTTTCATTACTTACACTCTAATATTCAAAAACTATCAGTTTAACATCCTACAAGGCGATGGTTTTAGGTAGAAGATTAGCAGCATGTTAAATAACTATTAATAGCAGAAAGAAAAAAGTCTGTATCTACAAATTCAAAGCTTTTCTCACAAAGGTTAAAAAATAAGGAAGGACAGGAGGGAGCAAACTAGGAAGGAAGATAGAAAGGGAAGAAAGAAAGTGGAAGAACTTCTTATACATCAGTAACTTAAATGAATTTTCCAATGAAAGAAGCAGAACTAATATAATTTTTGCATCTAATTTGTTTTTCTTCCATCAGTATGCTTTTCTGCAAGTCATATTCCTAAATATCGAGTAAAAATTATTTTGGGGGAGTTCTTCAGTTGAAAGTACCTTTCTGAAAATTAGAAAAGTCTAAGAAAATTATTGCCTTAAGAAAACATAAAACCTTAGTTTAAAATGACTAACATTCAAAACATGTGTTCAGACTTAATGAACTTAAACCTTATAAAATTATTCAGGAATAGCTTATATTATTATCTCTTTTTTAAATGCAACAGATTAACACAGTCTACTGTTTGGGGAAATATTAGGTAGAAAATTTAAAAATCCTAAAATGTAAAGCTAACAGCAAACATTTCTTAATTGGAGCCAAATAATCTGTTACATTCTCATCCAGCAAAGTCAAGTCCCCCAAATTCCATGCATTTTAGAGTGCATTAGTAAAGAAAGAGAAAAAAAATTAGTTATACAAATACAAAATTTAATTATAAGAATTTAAATACAAAATTCCGGGAATAATTGCCACTAAGTTTTAATCAGAAGTTGAAATACACTAGTTTTTAACGTAAATTGCAAGACACCATAGTTCTTATATAAAAATAACACATGCAATTTGCAGCAACATGGATGGAGCTGGAAGGGATCATGCTCAGCGAAATAAGCCAGAAAGAAAAAGAAAAATACCGGACGGTCACACTCATAGCAGGAATCTAGAAAACTTAAATAAGGGACCAGGAAAAAGAATAACTATAAGAAAGAAAATATCAAAATCAACAAACAACTATTAACCAGAGACACTCTATAGGGTGTGGGGGGTGGGGAAAGGAGGGATTGGGGTCAAAATAAGGGGGTTGTAATTGTATGGGGAATATAAAAATAAAATTTAAATTAAAAAATATTAATACAAAATAAATCAGAATTTTAATCTTGATTTACTTTTTTAAAATAACAAATTAACTCAAACAATGAGGCAGATTTTGAATAAAAATGAAAGCTTTTTATCACATTATACCAAAATTTTCTATATCCTCTGTCACAGTAAGTCATCTCATATGTTACATATTTTGTGCTGTCCTGGTAATTCAAGGGACTCTTAATTTAATGAAAATGGATGTTGAATACCTGAAACTCTCAAAAATATAAAATCTTTTCGATATAATTTTGCTACCAATCAGTACAATAAATGCCTAGTTATACCTTCACCTGGTATTTGGGCAAATTAAGAACAAACAGTTTCAGTCCCAGAATAATTTATATAATTGTTAGTTATGTAACTAATCTAAAAGTCCAAATGCAGTATCAAGTTTTTTTTTTTTATTTATAAGACTGCTCACATATAATATTTTGGTTCCCTTTTGCTTAATAAAGAATTTGGTGGCCTTCATCCCCAATTACAGGGAGGTATCCTTTAAACCCTTGGAATTTCCAGAGTGACAGGAGTGTATTTGCTGTTCATGGTGGGTTCCTATAACCACACTTGAGTTTATGCCAACTAACTGACTCATGGTAGGCCTTTGATAGTTTACGCTAAGAAAATGACTCAGGATGGGGACTGGCCAGGGCAGAAAGACCAATCATGTGATAAGTAGGTCAAGTGATATCACTTCAACCTTGAAAGAAGAAAAAGGGACTGGCTATTGAGCTCAATCTTGTGGTCAATTATTCTATCCATCATGCCTAATGAAAACTATGGACACCAAAGGCGAATTTCTTTGGCTGGCAACACACACACTGTCAAACATACATTGTCAAACACATATAACACAAACACTGTCAAAGTGGTGGACTGAGAAGGCAGCAGGTACTTTACTTCATGGAGAGAGGATACCCTAAGCTTTGTGTCTGAACCCTTCCAGACCTTATCAATTCATCATTCCCTCTGACTGGATCTGACTTGTACACACTGTTACAATAAAAGAAGTCACATTCCTCAGAATGATTATCAGAGCAAGTTGTTTTTTTTTTTTTTTAAAGATTTATTTATTTATTTATACAAGCACTGGGTACAGTCAGAAGCTCAGGAGGGTGAGAGAATTCACCAGAGCCAGAGCAAGGAGCAGAGCAGGTAGAGGAACCGAATTACACTGCTGAGGGGAGCAGCGGGCAGCAGGAGAGGTCTGCGCGCCATGTGGGACCCTCCTCTGGTGGCCGGGGAGCAGCCGGGGATTGAACCGGCGCTGCAGAGGCTGCGGGCAGCTTCGCAACCCAGCGCTCAACCGCTGTGCCACCAAGGAGGCCCAGAACAAGTTGGTTTTAAAGGCACATTTTGCCTATGATTTAGCATTCTTTTGCTGACTTTTTAGATTAGTTCTACTTTGAAGGTGACCATCTTCTCTGCCTGTAGGTTAAGACATTTTAAACTATATTTTCTATTATGTTTATAAACAAATCTTAATTTGGACTCACAGTATTTAGTAAAAAACAAACAAGTTAGTTTATAGTCTAATGAACTTCGAGAATCACTACATCTCTTTTTTCTACCAAGTCACTCAGATTTTATCAAGGGAAGTATACAAGTCGTAATGGTCCCTGAAGTCTATGTTACACATCATATATGGACTTCTGGCTGCAAGAAATATTTTGTCCTTGATAAAAAATGCACAAGTTTCTTAGGCTCTATAAAGTAACCCCTTTCCTAGGGATGCATAAAAGAAGATCTTAACTGCAAAATAAAGGGAGATCCTGTCATTTCCCTAACCATTATAAAGGAAGGTCATATTTGTTATTTAACTTTTTTGAGATGAGATTTCAAGTAAGAAAAGAAGATCAGGGCTTCCCCTGGTGGCACAGTGGTTGAGAGCTGGGCTGCGAAGTACAGCGCGGGTTCCATTCCGACCGCCAGCGAGTGTCCCACATGGCAGGCAGACCTCTCCTGCCATGCCCGCTGCTCCTCTCAGCAGTGTACTTCAGTCCTTCTGCCTGTTCTGCCCCCCGCTCTGGCTCTGGTGAATTCTCTCACCCTTCCGCGCATCTGACTGTACCCAGTTCTTGTATAAGTAAGTAAGTAAATAAATAAATAAATAAATAAGAAAACAAGATCAGAAGACTTTACCATAAAGAAATAGGATCAGATGCCTTTGACATGGGTACCAGGAGCAATATATCAGGAACATTAAAGCATATAATTCACTACCCAAGCCAAAACAGGATGTCAAAAGCTTTGCTTTATACTTGCTAAAAATCATGAATTTGTGAGATTCATGTAATGAACTGAATGATTATCAGGAAATGTTTCTTATTTAATTCTCAAGCTATTTTTGTATCTGGTAACTTTGGTTACAGCAAGGGTTTGAAAAATGAGGAAATGAGAAATAGTCATACTCACTTTATAGGAATAACTGAACATTACACATTGCTTCATTTCTCAGGCTATAAAATGGTTTGAAGTAGTGTATAATCAGTACATCATGAAGATTAGATACAGGCAACAATGTAAAAGGAAGAAAATGTGGAAGAGCAACAAAAACATGAACCACCTGCCTCTTAACATTCCTATTTCAATGACTAGCATTTCTTTTCCCCGACCTGGCTTCTTAGGCAAGAGGTAAATTTTAAGGAATACACAGTGCACTCAGGCCTCCTATTTCTACCTGGCTAACTTTTACTTCAAACAATCATAAATGCACCCTAAAGGCTGAAGACTAGAGGAAAAACACTCAAGATGACCAATATTTGAACATATCTCTCTCTTCAGTGCAAGAAATTTCGACATGCCTCAATAAACTTAAATCTCTGTGCTTGGTTTTTATTTTGTCTCTTAAATAGACTACATTCCTATCTAGTTGGTTCTGTTTGCTCATTGAAATTCTGCCTTGTTCACTAAAAAAGTTGAGGCTCTTAAAAATGAGAGTAAAACCAATAAAATTACATACTATGAATTTAAAAGACTCTAGACATGCACACAGACAACATAGAACAAATCTATTAATATGCATATCATATAAACCAGATCAGCTCCTTTCACTGGGTTTTTCATTTTTCAGGTGAAATAAAAGGGGAATGCAATCACTCAGTTTTCATTAGAAATAAAAGATAACCACAGGAAATAGAGTCTACAAACAAAGGGCTTCCAGGCACTGGTAGCCTGGGTGGTATGTCAGGATTGGTATATGTAGTTTAAGCAAATATTGTCCTCAATTTTTACCTCAGAGGTAAAATTCTGTATTTTGTAGAATTTTACAAAGTACAAATCACTGTCTGATTTTTATTTAAAATAACAACACAAATTTCTCTCACACATTTTGACAATGAGAGAATGAAAAATATCAATCACTAAAAAGTAATTTCCTGGTCAGAAAAGGTCAAAGAGCACTGAACAGGATTTCTGCAGTGCTGAATGTCTTCTAGGTTCTCTAATGCTTGTATTTTATGTTATAAGAACTAATCTCTAGCTAGTAAAGCAGATATGGAAAAAGCTTTCTACTAACCTTTTCCTTTTAATCACATAATCCTGCTACAAATTAAGAAATAATATGCTAACAGCAAAAACATGCATACTTGAGTGTATTTAGCTTTAATAAACTAAAAATATCTAACCTTTAATTCAATTAGTATTATCTTTGCTTTTGCTCTTTAAAAAAACAAAAACAAAAACAAGACCTCCTTGGTGGCACAAGGGGTTAAGTCTCAGCACTATGAAGTAATCCACAGTCACTGCACAAATTCAATTCTTGGCAATGTAGCTAACCCACACGGCGCAGCAGACTTCTCCTGTCTCACCCACTGCTCCCCTCAGCAGTATATTTCAGTCAGTCTGCTTGTTCTGTTCCCTGCTCTGTCTCTGATGAAGTCTCTCACCCCCCACACCTCTGGCCTATACCCCAGCTCTTATATGCATAAATAAATAAATCTTTAAAAAAAAATCCTAGGGGAAAATAATTGAAATCAGGCATATTGTAATGTAATCCTACATATTAAAGATTTATTTCTATGTAAAGTTTCAGTTAGTTGTCAAAACTTTTAAATAGAATCCTTAAACTAATATACAAAACCATTAACTTCTATGCAAATGGTTTGCCTTTTTGTACACGGGATTTGCATTCACTGGCAATATATATCTACAAATTAGTGTCAGGTCTGAATGATATTGGTAAATTGATTTTTCTTCAGAAAATCAGTTATGCAATAAATCCAAACCAAAATGTGAAATTTGTTAATCAAATCTTTTACACACACACACACACACACACACACACACACAGAGCCTTGCACATCAGATGTTCTACTGTAACATGCAACATGGAGAATTAATTGTAACAGATGGGTTCGAAACATTTTTCTTCCTCAGAATACCATCTGGCTTAAGCAGTAACTGCATAGTTTTTAATTGCTCATGTCTGTCTTTCAAAAGAAAACTGCTGTCTAAATTTGCAATGAACTGGAAAAATAGAGACTAGCTTTTACATAGCTTGCATCGTATTTTCTAGAATCATACAAATTGCAACCCAAAAGAATGACTATGAGTGAATATGTCAGGAAGAATAAAGATGGTGTTCAAATCCCATACATGACTCACCTTAAAAGTTATCAATGTTTTAAGGACTACAGGGTGACACAGGCAGGATAAGATCATGTTATGAGAAGGTGGGAATTCAAGGAGGCTTCACATGCATGCATGTTATAATAATATCATTTACAATTGCCAAGAGGTGGAAGCAACCTAAATGTCTAACAATGCATGGAAAAACAAAAGAAAGATGGCATATACATAAAATGGTATATTATTCGGCATTTAAAGGAAGGAAATTTTGCTATATGCTGCAACATAAATGAAACTTGAAGATACTTTGCTAAGTAAAGTTAGTCACAAATACAAAAATACAAACTCTGTATGATTCTACTTACATGAGGTATCTAGAGTAGTCAAATTAAAGATTCAGAAAGCAGATGGTGGTTGTCAGGTAATGGGAAGAGGGGGGAATAAGGTTTTATTGTTTAATGGATATAGGGTTTCAGTTTTGCAAGATGAAAAAGTTCTGGAGAATGATGTTCCAACAGCTATGTCAATATACTTAATCACTGCTAAACTGTATGTTCTCTGTGTCTCTACTTCATCTCTATAATGGGAATAATAATGGAATTTTATCAACAACTGTAAAGGGTCTTAGATTTTACCTTACTTTCAAGGTAACAAATTAACTTGACAGAGTTTCATGCATATTGAAGAAGAGGTAAGATTCCTGGATCAGACAAGAGACTATCACTCACAGCAAAAGTAGTAGCAGCATATGTTCAGCTAAAGCTCCTGTCAGCTCCTTTAACTATAGGTTTGTTTAGGTGGATACTTGCACATAACAATATGTTTATGTTGTGTTACAGACAAGGAATAAGGGTATGAGGAAGTTGCTGCTTTACAGCATTCTGTAAGCAAGAATAAAGTTTGTCCCAGAATGAGATATTAGCTCAATTCTCAAGGTTATCACTTCAAACACAATCCTGCAAAGTGACCTGGGTAGAATTGTCAAGACATTATGTCCTTGGCATTCCCAGCAAGATGAGTGAGTAGCAGTGCAAATGGCCCACGGAAGACTGTCTCCAACAGGTTGTTAAAAGGGTTGGGTGATTAAACATATGCAAGATGCTAAAAAGCAGAGTAAATCTGTATGAGTGTTATTTATTATCAGTACTGGAAGTTATAGGAGTAATAGTAGTATGCGGATGTGCCTATTTTCCTAACAATATATGCATATGTCCAATGTACATTACATATTAGATATTAGCTATAAATGCATGGGCACTATATTAAATAGATATAAAATAGATATGATACACATTGGAAAATTAGAAATACATAAGAAAATTTTGGAAATTAAAATAAAGAAACTATAAAATCTCCCATAATACTAGCATCAATTATGATTATTTTGTTTTTTATATTTCTATGCATATATATTTTTACTTTTTAATTTGATATCCAAGTCCATATGCCATTTTTATCTGACCTTTTCTGCTTTAAATTTCACCATGACCATTTTACATTCGGGAAATATTAGTCTAAAGCTAATGAATTTTAATATTCCACCATATCTATGTATCATAAATTATTTAGTCATTCCCTTACTTCTGGATGGTGTGGCTTTTTCTCATTTTCTGCTAGGTGCTTAACTTCTACTACAAATGATTAAATGAATTTCAATTAAAAACAACCCAAACATAAAGTTAGATAAATTTAATTCCTAGATTTAACTCTCAATTCTAAGTCTTTCAGTAACTGACAATGAATTTATCCTTTTTCTGTAAATTATGTGAAATAACATCAAGTTTATCCCAACATTACTATAACATGCACTATATGTACATTTTTTGCATTAATAGGGATGAGGTCATTGTCACAGTAAGTTTTAGCCAGAGCAAAATACAAATCTCGCTATTGTAGAAGTTTTGATACTGAGATATATATCTATCATAGAGGCTTAAATAAGTCAGGAAAACCTACTCTGAAAAATCTGTTAGCAATTCCCTATGTAAATACATCCCATCTTCATCCACTTACTAACTGGAAAAGTAAGCAATTATAACAAAAGAGGCAAAATGGGTGTTAAAAAATATCTTTGCATAAAACTTTTTTATTACACCCATACAAGAGCCCTCAAGACCAACCTAGTAACTTCTGTTCTACATCTAACTGTAAACAACTTTCTCAGCAATTAAAATTTATTGAATCTCAGACATATTTGTTAGACATGTGTGAAACTTATTTAACAAATAGACTGATATGGATCTAAAGTAATGCTGTCCTAATATGCAAACCAATATCTGAGTAAGCATTTAAAGTCTCTAGCTTAATAAATCAAAATGGCATTTTCTTTGTCTTTTCCCAGGCTTCTGCTCGCAGACGCTCTTAACAACTTCCTGATTGGCACTGCCCACACTGAATAGAGTTTGATAAAAAAAAAAATTCTTAAAAGTTTTACTATGCTTCAGCTTATCTTTTAACACATGTTAACAAAGCTTATCAAATAGTGTCTCTGCTAATTGGGAAATACTTTTTTTTCAAAGATTTAATTATACAAGAACTGGGGTACAGGCCAGATGCTCAGGAAGGTGAGAGGATTCACCAGAGACAGAGGAGGAAACAGAACTGCCTAAACTGACTGAAATACACTGCTTAGGGGAGCAAGGGGAGAGACAGGAGAGATCTGCCTCATCATGTGGGAATCTTGCTGGCCAGCCGGGATCGAACTCGTATTGCAGAGGCTGCAGGCAGCTTCACAGCGCTGCACTCAAACCACCTGCACCACCAGGGAGGCCTGGGAAACACTTACTTTTAATGGAGAGAAAGCTAAGGAAAAAAGGAGAGTTGAGATCCAAAACAATAACCACCAAAGTCCATCTAGTACAGCAACTTCTCTACTCCACAGGAATATCTAATGATTAATAAGAATCAAATATTCCCTCAAGTTATCAAGATAACATTTTTTAAAGATTTATTTATTTATTTATACAAGCACTGGGTACAGTCAGAAGCACGGGAGGGTGAGAAAATTCAACAGAGCCAGAGCGGGGAACAGAACAGGCAGACTGACGAAACACACTGCTGAGGGGAGAAGCGGGCGCAGCAGGAGAGGTCTGCCATGCATGTGGGACCCTCACCAGCCGACGGGGATCAAACTGACGCTGCAGAGGCTGAGGGCAGTTTCGCAGCCCAGTGCTCAACCACTGCGCCAGCAGAGGAGGCCCCAAGATAACATTTCATTGAAGTCTGTACTGTGAAATAGATGCATTTTTTTCAAGATATATTTTTAAATATTTCCACAAATGTGTTGAAAATACTTATCCATTTTTTTGTAAAAATCATTTATGTGAAAATAATTTTCTTTTGACATTAATTATGTGGAACTTTTAGTCATAACTCTGCCATTGAGTCACCTACGTCATTGCTTCTTTCCACTTTGTTTTCATCTGATAATTAGTGTTCTTTTCTGGAATTTTTATCATTGTGAAAGACATGACATTAGCTAGTTAAATAACATGTAAAAAATAATTAGAATGAAAACACAGATCGCAAATAATGTTTTAAATAGAGGATAAAGGGCCTCCCCGGTGGCGCAGCGGTTGAGCGCTGGGTTGCGAAGCTGCCCGCGGCCTCTGCGGCGCCGGTTCGATCCCCGGCTGCTCCCCGGCCACCGGCGGAGGATCCCACATGGTGCGCAGACCTCTCCTGCCACCCGCTGCTCCCCTCAGCAGTGTACTTCGGTCCTTCTGCCTGCTCTGCTCCCCGCTCTGGCTCTGGTGAATTCTCTCACCCTCCCGTGCTTCTGACTGTACCCAGTGCATGTATAAACAAAACAAACAAACAAACAAAATAAATAAATAAAACATGCCTCTATAAAATAAAATAAAAAAAAAAAATAAATAAATAAATAAATAAATAAATAGAGGATAAAGAAATGGAAAAAGTGTGTGCTGAGTTGTCACCATAGATTTCCTTTGTTTATAAATCAAATAGGATTGAGTAGCCTTCTAGAATTTTTAGGATGAAATTAAAATGGAATTTGTTTATCTGACTGGTGTCTTATTTTTTAGTGCTTTCCCTTACTTATCTCAGTTAGTTTTAGTTTGTTTGCTTTTGTCTTTAGTGTTGCAAAAATTCTATAAGAATTAGTGACCTGTGATTATATATATATATATATATATGTATATATATATATAAAACATTTCAACTCTATTATAATTCCAACTTGTCAAGACAAAATAAACTTAAATTTCTGTTGGTTCTATTAATGTATGTATCTAATTCTTCCCATAAAAGACAATGAATTAAGTAAACCTAAATAATGGACCAGGAAAAAGACTAATTATAATAAAGTAAAAATCAAAATCACCAAGCAACTATAAACCAGACACACACTCGGGGTAGGAGAGGGGAGGAGGGATTAGGGTCAAAATAAGGGGGGTGGAATTGTCTGGGGAATATAACAAAGACAAAAATGCATACATTGTGTGAAAATGAAAAATGATGTAAAAAATATATAAAATTTAAAAAATAAAAAAATACCATTAGAAACAAAGCAATAAATTACTTAAGCCCAAAAATAAAAAAAAGAAGAAGACAATGAATTAAAAGCAAACAAGTTTGGAATGTGGCTTAATGCACACCAGAAACACAGTGACCAGACTGTGATAGACATTGCAGAGGTTTAGCTGAGGTAAAGAAAGCCTAAATTCTTCCCAAAAATAGTATCTTTTCTTGTCATAAGCCTTAAAAACATAGCAAAATCAGGAAGAAGACAAACAGTGAGTATGCTAACTAGAGAATGAAGTCTCTAGTGGCCCTGCAATTAGAAGAGGAAAAGGATGTTGTTAGCCAAGAATCAGTTAAATCTCTTTGTGAGCAGGCCTCAAAGTAGGTCCTAAAAAATTATGGAGGCAAGCGATAGTAGCAATGACAGGTTTAGAAATGGCTCTAAAAACCACTTAAAATCTAAAATATTAATGCATTTAAATGCTATAATTTTTCCAGTTAAAATAAAATCTTCATTATAAATACCAATTTTCAAAGAAAGTACAAATAATAAGACATTTACTCATATCTGTTCCAATATAAAAAAGAGGCCTCCAAAGTACAATTACATATGAGTAAAAAGTCTTTAGTTTTGATGAGGAACAGCTCATTCAATAGTATGGTCAAAGAGTAGCTTAATTAACTCTTTCCACATACTATTTTTATGTTTAGCCAAGAAAACACAATTATCCTGAGAATCCCTGGCTTGGTGTTAATGTATGAATTCTAGCTTGTTTTTTAATACAAGCACTCATTTCTATGATTAGATATAGTATTAAAATGATGTAGAAATAGGACATGACTGAGCCCTTATATGACAGGTACTTTATAGAGAGTATCTCCTTTGATTATCACAACAAATCAGAAACTTTGAGTAACTTATCTTTTGCCCAAGTTGACACAGTTTACATGGGAAGAAGCCAGGATCCAGTTTTAAGATGATGAAAATTCATTGTGCACCGTGCATTACACCATACTTGTTACATGTTAAAATTCCCTTACATAGAAAGGTGAAAGAAAGATTGACCTTTCTATGGGTAAAGGCATGAACTACAAATTTTCACAACAGAACCAAAAAAGCTTTATCAGGATATACAGACACTAGGAAGTACTTTAAAGGAAGTGAGAAAAACCCTTGTCCACTGAAAAACTCTTTTGATATTCTAAATATTTCCAAAATACAGGGGATTCCTCTACCAGTCAGCAGAGATCAGACACCAAATAACTGATTATATATATATGATAGGGGATTCCCCATCCAGAACCTTTATTTTCCCCAACTTAGTATGAAGAAATATTTCATCACAGAAGAGTTACCCACTCCCACAGTGTTTAAAAATTGTGTATACATGGTGGGAGTGCAAACTAGTCCAACCACTATGGAGAGCTGTGTGGAGATTTCTTGACCTACAAAAGATAGAGCTTCTATATGATCCAGCAATTCCACTCCTAGGTATTCACCCAAAGGACACAGAAACATTAATTCCAAAGGGCACCTGCACCCCTATGTTTATAGCAGCACTGTTTACAATAGCTAAGCTATGGAAACAACCCAAATGCCCAAAAATAGATGGCTGGATCAAGAAGATGTGGTACATATACACCATGGAATATTACTCAGCATTCAAAAAAGATAAACACATGCAATTTGCAGCAATATGGATGGAGCTGGAAGGGATCATGCTCAGTGAAATAAGCCAGAAAGAAAAAGAAAAATACCGGATGGTCTCACTCATAGCAGGAATTTAGAAAACCTAAATAAGGGACCAGGAAAAAGAACAACTATAAGAAAGAAAAAAATCAAAATCAACAAGCAACTATAAACCAGAGACACACTATGGGTGGTGGGGGGAGAGGAAGGATTAGGGTCAAAATAAGGGGAGGGTGCAATTGTATGGGGAATATAACCAAAATGAAAATGCATACATTGTACAAAAATGAAAAATGATGTAAGAATTATATAAAATAAAATATTAAAAAAGGTCAAATCAATCAAAATTAAAAAAGTATACACACTATTTAAAACACACAAAATGTGTAAAATTACATAACATATAGTCAATGACACAACATATTCCCAACCTAAGAAATACATCAGATTTTAAGACATATGTATGTTTAGGAGAAAAGAAAAATACAAAAGGAAAAGAGTTTCCTAAGAAATGTTATTGTACATAGTGTGAGGGGAATTCACTAATAAGCCAAGAGAGAATTTTTTTGTTCCAAATTGGACTACATATTTTATATGAAATGTTTAACATGTCCAAAAAATAAGTATGCATAAAGAAAAATCTACAGCAAAAGAAGCATGTTTCTTAGTAGAACTTAGTGGCATCAGAGGTACAACGTTAAAACTCAGGCTGCACACAATCAAAGCACTTAGCAGGCACAATGACATATTAAATTATCCATGTGATATGCAGTTTAATGAACTCCCTTGTGTTGATCACACTTGGCATTAATCAAAAACCATGAACAGATTCCTTTATTAATGCTGTTGTGACAAATTACAATCTTATTTAAACTTACACAACTTTAACAGCTTCCACAGGATTAATGTCAATACTTTCCTGGGGCTAGGTAATTAAACCATAATCCAAAATGTCTGTCACAAATTTTCTGGTTTTGAATTGGGAACTTTTATTCTTAACAATTATTTTGCATAAAATATATTGAAAACACTAAAATGTTTACACATTTGCATTTAATCTAAAGTCTAGATTTGCCATACCATATTATAAAATATTAATTAATACCATATTCATGAAAAATAATTCTACATTATCAAAACTTTGGAAATCTCTGAGAACTAATCCCTAATAACATAGCCATCACTTTCTCAGAGCGTAACTACTATTCTGAATTTGATGCATATGTCCATATCTTTTTTCATAATTTTACTCCATCCGTATACATTCCTAAAGAAAATATGTCATAGTCTTTTCATGTTTCAAAAACTAATAGTAAATGTTTGCATACAATATGAGTGGCGAAGACATGGGCCCTAGAATTTGGGCTCCATGAAGCAGCGAATAGTGGTGAAAGACCAAGGGGACAAGTGTAAAATTCTCCAACTGAAATAGTCCTCCCTCTACACTAAAAATGAGCCAAATTCTTTGGACTCCAGCTTTCCCTCCCACCCTCACTTGCATCCAAGTTAAACAAAGAAGGTAAGCAAACAAAAATAAAGGTCCAGTGCCCAATTTGGAACAAAGCAAATAAGGCAACACACATGCCCAGGAAACAAGAATCATCAGAACACAAGATAGAAAAGCTGAAAGAGAAGAACAGAGGTCCTGAGACCTATACAAATGACATAGAAATTCAGGACCTAATAAGCAAAGATTCTAGAATAACAATCATAAAGAAAATCAAAAAAGACTTAGGAGTGTAAGGAAATACAAAAAGCAGGTTCAGGATATTAGATAAGACATCTAGAAATCAGAAAAGTTCTTAAGTAAAGAGAACGAGGATATCCAAAAATCATAAAAAGAGACATGAATTAAATGAGAACAAATATGGAAATCAGAGTAACTAGACTTAAGCTAGTAGAAGGGAGAATTTTGAAAACTGAAGGTATAGCTATACAAATAACACAGTGATAAAAAGAGAGAGCTAACATTTAGGAAAAAATGAAGAAACTTTACAAGAAATACTAGTGTCCATTAGAAGATGAAGAGAGACAAGGGAGCAGAAATAATATCTGAGAACTCTCCAAACCTAAGGAAAGAATAAAAAAGTATGTTTAGAAAGCTGAAAAAAGAAATATTGAAATGAAAAACAACCCACAGCAATACACATCATAGCTAAATTATCAAAAGTCAATGATAAAGAAAAAAATGAAAGATTATTAGGGAGGAAATAAAGTGACTCATAAAGGCACCTCACTCTGACTTTCATCAGATTCTTAGCAGATTCTCAAGACCAGATGAGATTGGAATGACATGTTTTGATAATTCTAAAAGAGAAAAACTCACAGTCAATAATATCATATCCTACAAAACTAGCATTCAAATATGATTGAGATGCAAAAGCTTCTCCAAACCAAAGCTAATGGAGTAGCTACCACCAGAACTGCCCTACAAGAAATGCTGAAAGGAGTTCAACATAAAAATAAAAAATAAATAACACAAAACATTAAGCAAGGTAATAAATAGCAATATAGAACCAGAAGTATAAATAAGAATAGTATGAAATAACAACAAACCACTTAAGGGGAGGAAGAAGAGAGAATCTGTATGGTCAAATGCCAGTGAGTTGGTATCAGCACAAAAAGAACTATTTTATATAAAGAAAATTTGATACAACCCTCATAGTAACTACAAACCAAAACCTACAATAGAGACCCTTAGAGGAAGAAACGAAAGTGAGAGAACTACCAGAGAAAGCCATCCAAATGAAAAAGCAGATAGAAACACATTGAAAAAGAAACAACATAAAGATAAAATAAATGAAAAAAACAAAAACAAAAGAAAGAATGGCAGTAATGAAGTCTCATGTATCAGTACCAATCACTGAATGGCCTGAACTCACCAATTAAAAGACCAAGAATGGTAGACTGGATTAAAAAGGATGACCCATCTATATTGTGCATAAAAGAAACTCACATCTGATTCAAAGACAAATACAGCCTTACAGTGAAAGTCTGGAGCAAGGAATTTGAAATCAGTGACAGAGATAAATAGAGTAACTACTATTCTCGTGTCACATAAACTAGACTTTCAGTCAAAAAAGTTAATCAGATAAAAAAGGCAATAATTATCAAGGGAATAATTCATCAAGAAGACATAATTGTCATCAATATTTATGCTTCCAAGGCAAGGCGGGTGCCCCCAATTATATGAACAACTATTAACAAACCTAAAGCAATACCTTGACAGCATTAACAGTAGGGTATCTCAACACACTGCTTATATAATTGATAAATCATCTACATAGAAAGTAAACAAAGAAATAATGACCTTAAATAAGGTCATTATCAGATGTAATTAATAGACATTTACAAATACTTATACCCCAAAACAGCAGTAAATACACATTCGTGATCTACTCATCTAATTTTTGGACACTTAGGTTGTTTCATGGCTTGACTGTTATAAATAGTGCTGCCATAAACACAGGAGTGTAGGTTTCCACTTGGATTAGTGTTTTTGCATTCCTTGGGTAGATACATAAGAATAGAATTGCTGGTTTGTATGGCAGATCCATTTTTAATCTTTGGAAAAACCTCCATACTGCTTACCATAGAGGGTGGACTAGTCTACATTCCAACTAACAGATTCTTTTTACTCCACATACTTGCCAGCACTTTGTTGATTCTAGTCTTTTCGATATGGGGCATTTGCACAGGTGTGAGGTAGTATCTCATTGTGGTTTTGATATGAATTTCCCTAGTGATAAGTGATGATGTTGGCCTTCTATACATTTTCTTTGGAAAAGTGTCTAATTAAACTTTTGCCCATTTTATTCTTTTCCTATTTGAGTTCTTTGTGATCATGGATAAGAGTCCCTTGTCTGATGTATGGTATGCAAATATTTTCTCCCATTCTATAGGTTGATTCTTCATTTTACTTATGTTTTCCTTCACTGTGCAAAAGCTTTTTCGTTTGATATAGTCCTGATAATTTATATTCTCTTTTGTTTTCCTTGCTGTTGGAAATGAATCCGCAAAATTTATGTTATGAAATATTTTGAAATATTTTGCCTGTGTTTTCTTCTATGTAGTTTAAGATTTCAGGTCTCACATCCAAGTCTTTTATCAATTTTGAGTTAACAAAAACAACTGTTAGAGTTCCTATGAAAAATGTACTGGCTACCAGAGGACATGGGAGAAAAGAGCAAGGGAGAGGGAGGGAAGTATATTGGCACTGGAGATTTGGTGTAGGGTGAACAAAGCATATGCACACAGGGAGGTGTGAAACTGTATTCCCAAATTTGTAAAATTATGTAAATGACTGTCAGATCATTAAAATTTAGGGGACAAAAAGATACTTGCCTTGGTGTTAAATACGATGTTCACTGCAACACCGCTAGTGCAAACAAGCAAAATATTTATCAAGTGAAGACAAAATTACTGCACACTAAGTAGAAATTTAAAAGAATGAGATGCATGAAAATTAATCTATATATTACTGTTTCAGTTACTGAGTGCTGCATAATAAACCATCCAAATATTATTATTTCTCAAGATACTGTAAATTGACTGGGCTCATTCTTCTGTTCCTTTTTCTGCATCTGGTTGTGCTGCATCTGGTTGCCAGGTGAACTGAGACTGGAGCCACTTGTTGTGCTGCATCTGGTTGCCAAGTGAACTAAGACTGGAACATCCAAGAAGACAAACATCTGTCAAGTGGTGTTGGATGTCACTTTGAAACACTTAGCTCACTTCCATGATGCATCTCTTCATCCAGAAGTCTAAAATCACCTTGCTTACAGCATAGCAGCTGGATTCCAAAAGGATAAGCCCTAATGTACAAGCTCTTATCAGCTCTGTGTGCAACAAGCTTGCTAATGTCCCATTCGTCAAAGCAAGACATATGTCCAAGCCCATGCAGTATGAGAAAGGATACGAATTTCAGGTGGCATGGTTCATTGGGGGACACCAATATAACACTCTACCATAATTCAGTGAACAAATGAAAAAGCGTAAGAGGATAACTGGATAATCATTGTTTGTAAAATGTTTACATAGAAAATATTTGAAATACATATGAAATGTTTGAAACAGCAGATTTAAATTTGTATAGGAAGTAGCAGTCAAGAACAGATTTTTTATATATGAGTGCTTGATCATTTATTTTATAATTTTAAAACTATGAAAGAAAATAAGATTTGAAATAATACTTATTCATAGTAATGATATTCACAGTATATAAATTTTTTAAAAGTTTAACAGTGGTTATTTCAGAATAAAAGAATTGTGAGCAACTTTTTCATCTTCATGATTTTTTATATATCTAATCTTTCTGCAAGAAATATGCACAGACTGAAATCAGAAAAAAGAGGAACCAGAATGAATTCAAGCCATAGACATATCTTTCTTACTCCTCATACAAGGATTTCTAAGTTATTGCAGCAATTTCTTATCTACATTTCATGTAGCAAAAAAAAAAAAAATGCTCAAATGTCTAAAAGTAATTAAATTTTCCCAGTGCCAAAATGAAGAGTTTATGTGTTAATTTATTCTGCTTTCATGTTTTGCAACTTAGTATGATCATGAAGCAACCATAAACTGCATGGTGATGATGGGCTTTTCCAAATATGTCCTTTGGATTTCCCAAACTCAAATCCATATTTGCTAATTTGTGAGGCACTTTCTGATGAAGCACTTTTCCAACTGTTTGTATATGTCATTATATCTTAACTAAATCAGCAGTCCTTTGATAGGAGGCAAAAGTACACTTCCTTTCTTTACGTATCTTTGAGGGTAAATTCCTTCCCCCTCATATTCAAAGGTTTTTAAATACAGAAATCTGATAATATGTGTGATTTCATTTATTTTTTAAAATTGGCATAATTAATACAGTCTGGTCATAGTTAACTGTATATACAGCACTCTATACGATGAATGTATCAAGACCTTTCTCTACCTCCTTTTAAGAAGAGATTTTTCTTTTCTTTTCTTTTTTTTTTTTTTTTTTTTTTTTTGGTGGGACCCTCGCCGGTGGCCAGGGATTGAACTGGCACTGCAGAGGCTGTGGGCAGCCTTGCAACCCAGCACTCAACTGCTGCGCCACCAGGGGAGGCCCTTAAGAAGAGATTTGTTTTTTTTAAAGATTTATTTATTTATTTATACAAGCACTGGGCATAGTCAGCACGGCAGGGTGAGAGAACTCACCAGAGCCAGAGTAGGGAACAGAACAGGCAGAAGGACCGAAATACACTGCTAAGGGGAGCAGCGGGAGCAGCAGGAGAGGTCTGTCGCGCCATGTGGGACCCTCGCCGGTGGCCGGGGATCGAACCAGTGCTGCAGAGGCTGTGGGCAGCCTCACAGCCCAGCGCTCAACCGCTGCACCACCAGGGGAGGCCCAAAAAGAGATTTTTAACATGATTATGCTAAATAAAATAAGTCAAAGGAAAATACAAACACCAGCTGATTTCACTCATATGTAGAGTATAAGAACAAAGAAAAGAATGCATCAAGCCAATCCAAAACAAATCCTTGAGATCTGACTATAGACCCGAGGCTACCAGAAAGAGTGGGTAGGGGTCTGGGAGCAAAGTGGAAAGGGGCCCAATGGACTGTGGTAGAAGATTATTGGTACTTTGGTGGTGGGTGTGTTATGATAAGAAAGATTTTTTAAGTATAAACCTATACTCTTAAAACATATACATTTTGTTGCAATATATCAATGTTACCTCAATAAACATAATTTTTAAAAATACATAAATCATAATTCATGGAGAGCAAATTAAACTCTGGAAAAATAAATTTAACTTTGGTGCTATTTATACAAACTTTAAGAATAAAACTAATTCAGATATTGCTTCTGAGTATATATAATACAGGTAACAATAAATTGTATTCACAACACAGTAATAAACTGTATTCACAACTGTATTTACAACATAGTGGCTATTGCTGGAACTGAGGGAGTAGAAAGGATTGAGAATGGATATTTCTTTAGCCATATTATAACTTTTTCATTAAAAAATAGTGACACTACAATAATTATTAGATCTGGGTGGTAGAAAAACAACCGTCTGTTATAGGACATTCTGTTTGTTTAAATATTTTGTAATTAAAACATTTTAATTAGAAAATTAAAAGAACTTAAGTGCAGCCTGTGCCAACATCAGGATGACTAAGATAGAACCATGCACAGCTAATGAGGTGATTCCTGAAACAAGTCAGGCTCAGAAAGGAATCAGATGTTCCACAACTCAGTCATGCCAGGGTTATTTTTAAGCCAAGAATTCAATCCAAGACATGTACACAACAAGACTGTACTTTCTTAATATGTTGTCTCAGGAGCAAAAAAGTAAGCCCCTGGTTTTGGCAATGTATGCTTGCCTTTTAGGCTTTTGTTGCAGATAGAAGAGGACTAAAATCTGGGCAGAGGAAAGGCTAATTAGAATCCAGACAAATCCCCAGGTCCTAGAATTTGCTTGAAAAAGAGAATGTATTATGGGGTAGGAACTTTTCATCCCAAGGCCAGCCTCTCCAAAAGATGGGGCAGAAATATTTACTGGAGATCTGAAGTAGCACTCTGAAAGAATTTACATTCTAGCACATGTACGAATATGCAACTTAAATAAAATCACAACTTCTGGAATTCCTATATTGCATTATGTTAGATTTTCCAGTGCCTTCACTAAGAGGACATTTTTCTCCTCTATGGTCCATGTGCATATGATCTGGAGAGGACAAACAAGGTTCTGTACTTGGGAGAACAATGATGATTGTGTCTGAATTATGGGCCAGGGTGGGGACAGCAGCACAAATATGTAAAGATGGGACTGTAAGGGGGCATTGGCTCTCTATGCTTGGAGAATACCACAAGCACATGGTCACCATCCCTATAATCAAGCTCTCCAGATTGCCAATTAACTGGTCTTTGTATTAGATATGTGCCTAAATCTAGTAGATGACTAGGATTTTCAATCACTTTTATAATCTAACAGATTCCACGCCTCACCCACCCTATTCCACGCTGACCTTTTTGAAACGTCAGCAGAATGGCTGTGCCTGTGTGTGTGTGTGTGTGTGTGTGTAAGCCCCCAAGTATACTGATACATTCTATTCTTGTAAATCCCTTGCCTCTTAGATATGAAAAATACATCATTTATTCTAAATTACTTACTCTTGTCACAATTCATAATTTAAAGATTTACCCCACAAACATTCATTACTAATGTGGCAAGGCACCATTTTCTATTGCTAGAGATGGTTTCTGAATAAGCAGGAGAACCTGAAGATTACTATAAAGATGTAATTAGTTTTTGCATTTTAGAGTAGAAAATGGTCTTGATTCTTAGGACCAACTTTCTGATTTGTCTAGAAGGAATTTCCCTACTTAGCCTTTTAATTATAAAAACAATGTATCTGTTATTTAGCAATGTTTACCAAATACTAGGTAGGATGTCTGACACATAGTACACATTCGATAAACATGTGTTTACTAAACAAAGGAAAAGAGATTCAGAGGTAGACTTTGTTCTTAGGAAAGTTCATCAGCAATAAAGTATCTAGTTGCAGATAGATCGGAATAAACCTTCACTCGATCTGTGCAGTGATATAAAAGTCAGTCTTCACTTGAGGCCCAATGGCACAATGAAGGTGTTCTAAGTCCTAGTGTGTTTGTTTGGCTATTTGCCTTAATGTTTTCCTTTCCTTGGTAGACAAGTCTGGAGCTCAGATGTGACATAGAGAGAAGGGGAAAGAAGTAGAACTTTGAAGAGGGCTTTTCAGATGTGGGGAAGAGAAACTGTCCCCTGGAAACCTGCAGGGTCTCAGGAAAGACAAGGGAGTGGGCCTCAGGAGAGTGCCAGTAGGGGGCATATTCTGAAAAAACCTGACCTAGAATAGTGACTACTGAGGCATGTTACCTTGCTCTCTATGTTGTAATTTCTTGTGTGTCAGTAAATCTTGATGAAAGCTACACTAAAACCACCACCCAGCGTCAGTGGGCATTGAGAAATAGTCTGAGAATGGGAGGGGCAACAGCATGGAAGAGTTACTAGAAGGCAGCAGGATGCAGAGAGCAAGGAACTCCAGAACCATCATCCGAAATGGTTCTAGCAAACACAAACCTTGATGGATTGGGGAAACAGGTAAGTACTGCCAGAAGTACTTAATGACACTAGTAGCAAGAATGTAAAATAGGAAGAGAGCTTTGAACAGGAATTTAGAAAGAGGCCTTGGAATAAGTATTTGGGGACTTAACTGAAAAAGGGGTCTTCAGCAAATTGGATAAACTGAAATTTGGAGCAAGCCCTGAGGTGATATGAGGACCTGAACCTATTCTGTTTCTTATTTTTTTAAGTTTAATTTTTTTTATTTTAATTTATTTTATTTTATTTATTTATACAAGCACTGGGTACAGTCAGAAGCATGGGAGGGTGAGAGAATTCACCAGAGCCACAGCAGGGAGCAGAACAGACAGACTAACGAAATACACTGCTAAAGGGAGCAGCGGGCATGTCAGGAGAGGTCTCCCGCACCATGTGGCACCCTCATTGGCGTCCGGGGATCGAACTAGTGCTGCAGAGGCTGCAGGCAGCTTCGCAGCCCAGTGCTCAACTGCTGCACCACTGGGGAGGCCCCTATTCTGTTTCTTAAGTCAAGACTCTGAACTAGTACTTTTAGTGTTCAATCATTCAATGAGCATTCAAGGTAATGTACTGAGTGAAAAGGGATAAAAACATTTATTTGTGTACATATGTACATATTCTAGAAATATACTAAATACATATACATACATATACACACACATCTATAAACAAAAACTTAAATGAAGCCATAATGAACACATCATTATTATAGCTCTGCATCACCATTAGTAATGGCTAGTATTATGTTACAGTAATATTATCATATTCATTCAACCATTAATATTTATGAATGCTTATAAATCAATTAGAACAGGATCTTGCTTACCCAAAAATGACAGGAAGTTCACTCTAGACAACAGGCATCTGAGAATAGCCTCCCTTTTCTCTCAGCAGGAGGGGTTACACCCCACTTTGAACTTCCTCCATCCTTTAGCACTCATGATTCCATCCCATCAACCTCAATGCAGGTCTGTTTCCAGATGACTGGCACCTCCAAAGCTGAGCAATCTGTGTTTATCATTCCTGTAAGACTGCTCTAGATGCTGGCACTCTAAAGAGAGATAGAGTGTGGATCCACACTGCATGTTCAGGATATTTCCAGGCCCTAGCATTTCTTTTTCCAGTATAATGATGTGAACATGGGGACTGATCCTTCTCTTCTTTCTCTAAACTTGAATATAGAGGGGTGGCTGCTGGCATTGGCTCAGTGACTAGACTACACTAGGGTCAATATTTCTGCGTTTTCTTAACCTTTTTTCTCATGCATATTACTTCATGGCCACAAGACATCTGTCATTTGCTATCTAGAATTGTAAGTTTAAATATGAAAATATCCAGCACAAGGAACTCAAGTTGTAGTCTTGTTGTGCACCTTGCAAAGGCTAAGAGCAAGTCTGTTCGATTTGATCTCTCCATCAAAATAACTCTTCAAGGCCATCAATGATTTCCACATTACTTAATAACTGTAGGCCTTATTTCCTCTGACCAGCAACACAATTGACAACTCCCTGTATTTTCAAACATTTTTCCACCTAGTTTCTAGGATAAAACTTTCCCTTGGTTCCTTTTTCACTTTCCCCAATGGCCACATCTTCCCAATCTCCTTTTGGGGGTCTTCTTAATCTTCCCCAGTTTCTAAATGCTGCTGGAAGGACAAAAGGCTCAGTTCTAGACCTTTACTTATTTCTTGGGTGAATTTACTTAGTTCCAAGACTTATAAAATTTCTATATCCAGAATCCCAGATTTACTTACCTGCTTGCCTCTTGAATTCTCAGCTCATAATTTAATTTAATAAACATCTCAAACTTAATATAACTAAAGCCAAACTCCTTTTTCTCAAACTCTTATTCCCTTTCCTTTCACAGACATCTCCATCTCAATTAGTGGCAATGTCCTGTTAAATTACTCAAGGCAGAAATCCGTAGTTACCCTTATTTCTCTTATTTTCTCCCATTCAATCCATCAAGAAATCATACCGGGGCCTCCCTGGTGGCACAACAGGTTAAGATGCAACCTATGAAGTTGTCCGCAGCCTCCATAGCATGAGTTCAATCCCTGGGCAGCCAGGGAACAACTCACATGGTACAGCAGACCTCTCCTCGTTCGCCCGCTGCTCCCCCCTCAGCAGTGTATTTCAGTAGATCTGCCTGTTTTGTTCCCCACTCTGTCTCTGTAAATCCTCTCACCCACCCCCCACAACTCTGGCCTGTACCCCAACTCTTGTATGCATAAATAAATAAATCTTTTTTTTTTTTTAAAGAAAGAAATCCTATTGACTTGATTTTCAAAGTCAGTTCAGGATTTTTGTTATGATGTCAAATACTAACCCTCTGCTCTAGAGACTCTGATTATCTGATATTCCCAAATTAGTGCCCAAAATTATGTTGTTAAAACATTTCAGATCATGTCACTCTGCTCATAACCCCTAATGAATCCATCTCACTCTAATAAGAAGCAATGCCAAAATAGCTAAAATTGCTACATGATCAGGTTTTCAATCCCTATTATGTTTTTATTCATAATAGGATAATAGAGAAATGGGAATATATTTATATATTAGCATATACATAGCAGTATATTATATAACATGTAACATATTTTAAATAGATATAGTAGTTCACACCACCTCCTGGAATATGTGAACATAGTAGCAAATCCAGCATCTACAAGTTTCTATCCAGAAATCCAGCACTGAAATGACTCATTAACTCTTTCTGTACCAAAGTCTATTCATTTTTGCCTTTTCTTAGTTTATTTTTATAAAACTGTAGGATAACAAAGCACAATCCCTAAATTTCTACTTTATATAAAATTACGTCTTGTTTTTCTTTCGAACAGATCATATATTGAGCCCAGCATTTACCAACATTTTGTAGCATTTCAGGCCATTTTTCAAAATTTGCTGTTGACTTTTACCATAGTTCTACAACCATTAAGTCATCAGGTCCTGTCTTCTACTTGTTAACTGAATAATACTATGGGATACTTAATATAAAGTATCTAATTCACAGTCTTTCTCTGGCACTGCTTAGGAAGCATATGGTGTCAGTAGTGTCCCAAAAGGCAATCCTCATTGAGCTACTAGGATGTCACTATTTAGAAATTAAACTATTCTTTTTCCCTACTAATATTCTGGGGAGAAGTTCCATTTTCAGCAGTCACAGCTAACAGAAAAGCACAGCAACCTTTCAGGCTCTTTATAAATTGTTAGGCAGGTATTAAGAGCTAAGAAGAGGAAGAAGGAAAAAGCTGCCTTAAAGGGTCAGTGACAGGGCATCAAAGACGAAGCTTCCTTACATCAAAATTTTGTTTCACTTCCCCTTTAACTGTCTGATATCCTTGGAAATGCATCTCAAAGGTGGTGTCATAATCCATTTACTCTCTTATCATGGCTTTACTAGGGGATGAAGAACAATCCAATGTCTGAAAAAGAAAAACTTACAACCAAATTTGGTTATCCAACAGCATATGATTCTGAATCATTTTCCCATCTCTGACACTGAAGTAAATCTGGCATTATTGCTTTTTCTTAAAACTTTGCAATCACAAGTCATTTAACCACAAAGCATTTACTCCCAACAACCACATCTTAGGCCCACACTCTGAGTGAATTCAAGGGGATCCTGGGGTTTCCCAAGGGGGGGGTTGTGAGGGTAGATTGTCACCATGGTGTGACAGAAAGATCACTAGCCTCAAAGCAGAAAAAAAAACCCTGGGTTTGAATCACAGTCCTGCCATTTACGAGCTCTCGGGCTTGGGACAAGCCATTTAACCTTTCAATTGCTTCATCTACAACATGGTCCACCTCGCAGGATTTTTTTCAACAATGGCATGTGAGAACACTTAGCAAAAAGGAGCACTAACAAAAGAAAGGCACACTATAAATATATTTATTTTAATTTGAACAGTGTCCTATTTTTCCTCCCCAGTCACTGGGTAAAGAGCCTCAAATAATTCAGGGTAATTCTTTTTCCCGAACACTCCCACAGGATTCTGGAGCCTGAGACACAGATTACATCTAAATTCATGAGTGGATATAGTATTCAACACTGAATGCTCATTTTCAATAGAATAAAACAATACACACCAAATAATAAGGGCATTATTCCCATTCATGAGAACTCCATCCTCATGACTTGATTACCTCTCAAAGGCCCCCACCCCTAGTACTATCACATTGGGAAGTTAGGATTTCAACACATGAATTCTGGCAGGACACAAACATTCAGTCCATAGTGCTAATCAATAGATTTAATTATTTCATTATTTTTCCTCTATTCTTAATCACTGCCCTCTCATATAAATACAAATATCTCATATTCTTAATCACTGTCCTATCAATTTATCTTGAATTTTATTTCCCAGGTTATTTGGTCAAACTGAAGTATAAACCTCATGTCTCGAACATTAGAGTCAATATTTAGGCCAAGATATTTTGTAGAATTGGATAAACCAAAAATGGTTTATTCTCTTCTTGAGGCTCAAATGTTCTGTTCATAATAGAAGTATATCAAATATAAAATGATCTTCTCGGGCCTCCCCGGTGGCACAGCGGTTGAGCGCTGGGTTGCGAAGCTGCGCGCGGCCTCTGTGGCGCCGGTTCGATCCCCAGCTGCTCCCCGGACACCGGAGGAGGGTCCCGCATGGCGCGCAGACCTCTCCTGCCGCCCGCTGCTCCCCTCAGCAGTGTACTTCGGTCCTTCTGCCTGCTCTGCTCCCCGCTCTGGCTCTGGTGAATTCTCTCACCCTCCCGCGCTTCTGACTGTACCCAGTGCATGTATAAACAAAACAAACAAACAAACCAGCAAACAAATAAATAAAAAGCATGCCTCTATTAAAAAAATAAAATAAAATAAAATAAAATGATCTTCTCTTTCTGCACTGAATCTTATGGAAATTGATACATATGAACAAGAGTAGTGGATAGCAATTTCTAGACTAATGGGGCCTGACAAGGATGGTCTATTAGTCCCTTAGAAGCCATTTCTGACCTTTTCTTGCCAATGAAAGGATGAAATCTCCTCACTGGTATCTAAAAAGAAGACTACAAATATGCTACAAGTAATATTACTATATTAGATTATCTCTTAAAAAAATAAAAATAAAAAAAACTTGGCTATGACTTCTTTCCCACTAATTATGACCTAATGTTAAAATCAAACATTTGTTAAGTTGTAACCTAGAAAACCTGTTTTTTTTCACTTTACAAAATGCAGAGACTAACTCCGGTATTATATTAGGTTCTAAGAATAATGACTAATTTATAAAAAAAAAAAAAGGTCTTTTTAAAAGAAAGTCTTCATCAATCATGCAATACAGGCTGGATAACAAAACACTGTTAGGGCCTCCCCGGTGGCGCAGCGGTTGAGCGCTGGGTTGTGAAGCTGCCCGCAGCCTCTGCAGCCCAGTTCAATCCCTGGTCACCGGGCAAGGGTCCCACATGGCGCACAGACCTCTCCTGCCGCCCGCTGCTCCCCTCAGCAGTGTACTTCGTCACTCTGCCTGCTCTGCACTCCGCTCTGGCTCTGGTGAATTCTCTCACCCTCCCGTGCTTCTGACTGTACCCAGTGCTTGTATAAATAAATAAATAAATCTTTAAAAAAAAAAAAGAATCTTAAAAAAAAAAAAACACTGTTACACTGTTAAATTTTCAATTGCCTTTTATACAAGTACATAAAAATTAACAAAGGCAAATTGTTCCTTCCCCAAAGGCAAATTGTCCCTTCCTTTGTTTCTATGGTCTCCTTACTCAAGAACGGGTCCTCTTGTTCTCTATTTCTCAGGCTCTCTTGTTCTCATTTTCTCTACTCCACTTCTACTTAAATAACAATCAAAACAAAACATTAAAAGATCTGATTTGAACAATTATAATTACATATTGATTAGTGATAACTTGTATATTAAACTAATGAGCTATCTTCATTGAGGTCTTTACTTTTTCAAATTTTTAAAGAATAAAATGATTTTCTTAAACCTGGCCTTTCAAAGATAATACCAAAGAAGGCTAATTAACCTTTGCCTCCATCTGGAATGGCTAAAGACTTTTCAGCCTGGGCAATTATAACTCCTTTTCTTCAAGTTCTGCCTTAGCCAACCACTCACTTCTGTCAGCAATCCAGGTCATTCCTGAATGGTAACTCTATGATTCTTCTCCATCTCTCTTATGTATTTCTGTGCAATAAAATTTCCCAAAACTCAGTGACTGGAAACAAACAAACAAAAAATCTGAATTTTCATGACTGTGGGGTGTTGAGCAGTTCCTCTGATGATTTCATGAGGCTGCTTTCAGTACAAGGTTCAACTAGAATGTTCCTCACTCTGGCAGACAATGCTAACTATTGGATAAGAAGCCCAGAATCATCTCCTCTGATCCTCCCATTAGCTAGACTGACTTCCTTACATGACCATTTCAGACAGTACTCCATGGGCCAAAAGCAGAAGTTTCAAATTATCACTTCACAGCATTTCTGCCATGTGCTTTATTTCTCTTCATATTAATTAACATCACATGATGTGATGTGGTACACTCCATTATTGGACTTTCTTCTTTCTCTCTTTCACTACAATACAATTTTGTGAGAGTAGGAACCTTGACCTTTTTAGATCACCCTCCCCAGCATCTAAACAATATCTGGCACAGAACAGGAAATCTACAATAATTATTGAATGAACTTAAGGAAAGCTCTTCTTGTCCTTAGTGACCAGGTCCTGCCAATTCCATGTTCTCAACAGTCAATCTCCAGATTTCCATCAACTCTCCTAGGGATAATATAATGGCCTCCTAACCCATTTTCTTACTCAGATTCCTTTCCCCCTCCAGTCTACCCTCCAAAGTCAATCAGAGAGCTGTTTCTGGAAGTAATGTCTGATTACAGTATTTTTCTACTTCAGAATTTCAATGGCTATCTTGCTGCCAACAGAATAAAGTTCCAAACCTTCACATGGAATTTAGAACCTTCACAAATGATCTGAATCCCCCATTTTGTTCCCATTCCTCATCAACTATCCCTATTCCCAACTCACAGATCTTGCATCTAGTGAATACTGACCTCCCTCCTATTTTCTGTTCACTGAATGGCCCAGGCTCTTTGATCTGATGTGCAGCTCATCTTTTCCAGTTGACCAACCCCTGTTCATCTTCAAGATCCAGGAATTCCATCATCTCTTCAATGAAAACCTACTGACATCCAATTTACTATTTCTTCAGAATTCTGAAGGTAGTTAAAATAGTTTTATTATGTTTCCTGTATGTCTGCCCACTCCCTTCAAAAACTCTTATTTTCTTGTATCTTATTCATTGTTCATTTTTGTACAATGTATGCTTGCATGCTTTCTCCATTTAGGTGTATCTTTTATTTTTCTTTTTAAAATTTCTATACTACAATCCAGATGGGGATGGCTCAAGGTGTGTGTTAAATAAATGTTGATTAAATAAATATTCCAAAAGATAGACCTTGGAGGTATTAACTTTAGAATAAAATTAATGACTCAGTGATGTTCACTACATCCCAAGATATTTTCAGATCCAACACCACACTGGATTTAGGTTTATGAAAAAATTATGGAGAGCTAGTTTACCCCAAGACTTTTGTCACTTGGTTTAAAACTTTAGGTTTCTTCTTTTCAGGCTTCTCATCAGAAAGCAGTTCACAAATACTAAGAATGTGATTTGCTATAAACCCACAAGACAGTAATCACAGGGAAACCTAAGAGCTAGTGTTAACTACTTCATGGAATGTGGTGAAGTAATGAACCTGAAATGCTTGTAGGTGGGAAGTATGGCCAATGACTAATTTGATCCTGTATTTGCTCAGTCTCATATTTAAGTTGTCTCTACAATGGTGTGAACAAGAGTCTCCTGAATAAATAATTCTTCCCCAGAATTTCTCCCTTAGTGAAGGCCAGTCAAATCCCTGAAGAAACTGCATGTGTGCACACACTTGCTCAATGAAATGCTGATGCTTTCTTCTTGTACACTGATACTGAGAACTTTTTTAGAAACATACAAACTAGAATTGACACTTTCAATTCTCACCACACAATAGCTTCTCTTATAACCCCCTATCATGACATTTTTAGTAGAGAGTGAGTCAAATATCCTGACCACCTACTCTATGACATTTCCAGAAGAGAGATCGAGGCTTGCCCTATATAATATGCTCCAGCTGGTAAATCTCATCAAGAAAGGCACTCCTACAGCTGATATATATGGTCATATCCCATACCTCAAGACCTTGTATTAGCAGGAAAGCTCAGTACAAATTATTCTCCCTGGGGAATTTTTTCCCTAATCAAGTTCTGTCAGTTCCCAGGGGAGCAGTTTGTATATTTGCTCAATGAAATGTTGGAACTTTTTTGGAAACCTATCAACTAGTACTGACCTTATAAGTACTGAGTTCCTTTTTGGCTCTGAGTTCATCTCTGGAGTTCTAAAAGAAGGAACATACTTTCTTCATTTCTTCAAAAAGCATCTGACTATATGATTAAGTAGGGGTAGGCTAAATAGATTGTTTTTCGAAAGAAAATGTATTCAATGAACATATATTTAGACCTTTACTGATTACATTCATGAACATGAAAATACTCAGAATAATACTGAGTGATGCCAATAATACCCTTCCTGCTCTAAAATTATAATATATTTCCTCCTATACTGATAATTATGGCAACTAATAATACCATCATTATCTGGAAATGTCATGTGGGCACACTGTTAATCTGTCCCCATTATTGTTTTAGCTCTGACATGGCTATAGAGTCATCACTCCCTCCTCAGTTCATGGCCTCATCACTAACCTGTCTCACTATTATTCCCCCACTGAACCCAGATAAGACCCATGAATCTTCTTCAGTTGAATACTTTTGGTAGCCATGACCCAGAAAACAGATCCAGTATGTGAGATTTTTTAAAAGTCTATCTAATATTTCCCTTTCCTTTAAATAGAGAACACAGAACATAAAAAATGAGATCAGGTCAGATATATACAGTCTATGTACATACACTTTGATCAAACAAAACAAATAAACCAGCAAATAAAAACACAAAGCAGAAGGGGGTAAATCCCTTAACATTGGTTTTGGCAATGACTTTTTGGGGTATGACACCAAAACAAAAATACCAAAAGCAAAAATAAACATGCAGTACTACATTAAACTAAAAAGCTTCCACACAGCAAAGGAAACCATCAACAAAATAAAATAGGACCTACAAAACAGGAGAAAATATTTACAAACTGCATATCTGATAAGGACTAACATCCAAAATGAGCAAAAAGTTCATACAATCCAAAATAATAAAAATAGAAGATAATAAAAATAGAATATAAACCAATAAACATGGGCAAAGCATGTGAATATACATTTTTCCAAAGAAGACATACAAATGACGAACAAGTACATGTAAGAGGCACTCAACATAGCTTATCACCAGGGAAGAGAAAATCAAAACCACAATAAGATACCACCTCACACCTATTAGGATGTCTATTTATCAGAAATACAAATGATAGCAAATGCTGGTGAGGATGTGGGGAAAGGCATATAACCTGGTGTATCCCCTATAGAAAAAAGTATGGAGGTTTATCAAGAAACTAAAAATAGAACTATGATATGACCTAGCAATCCTACTTCTGGTTATATATCCAAAGAAAATAAAACCATCATCAAAGAGATATCTATATTCCATGTTCATTGCAGCATATGCACAATAGTATGAAAGCAACCTAAATGTTTGTCAAAAGATGAATGGATAAAGACAATGTGATACACACATGCATGTGTTCATGCACTCATGAGCACATGCGTGTGTGCGCACACGCACTCACACACAAATATTATTCAGCCTTGAAAAAGAAGAAATTTCACTTGCAACAACATTGACGAATCTAGAGGGTATTATGCTAAGTGAAATAAGCCAGACTAAGAAACATTAATGTTTCATGATGTCACTTACATGTGGAATCTTAAAAAAAAAAAAAAAAACTCATAGAAAGAGTAGATGATGGTTGCAAGGGGCTGGAGGTTAGGGAAAATAAGGAAAGGTTGGTAAAGGGTACAGATTTTCAGTTCTAGAGGAATAAAATCAGGATCTAATGTATAACATGGTGATTATAGTTGGTAACACTGTATTATGGCACTGAAATTTCTGAGAGTAGAACTTAAGTGTTCTTACAAAAAAAGAGATAAATATGAGATGACTAATGTGTGATGAATTTGCTGATGGGAATCCTTTCACAACTCATGTGTTTGTGTGTGTGTGTGTGTGTGTGTGTGTGATCAAGTCTTCACAGTATACAATTTATTAAAATTTTATATTATAATCACATTTGCCAATTAAGCCACAATAAGCTGAAAAAAAAATCACACACAAAAAAAGCAGAAATAACAGGACTTGAATGGAGCCTTATCAAAGGAATTAATAAATTTAAAGGAAACCTGTCTTTAAAAGATAAGGGAAGAAGATAAAACAGAAGAGAGTAAAATTAATTTGCTGATTACGATACACCATAATCTACCAAAGAATGAAAATGATTACAGAATTGCTACTCTTAGAGAAGTGATCTCTGTGGAGAGACAAGAATAGTTTACTAGGTTTTACCAAAACACAAATGAATCATTCTCCTAAATCATCTCATCCCTGTGATCTGATTCCGCAGCCAGCAACAAGCAACTTTCTAACTAGTTTCTCAGTTCTAATATTGGTAAAAGTTTTCCCTGGAAGGTTGAAATCAAAATCCATAAACTAGAAATAGATATCTTCCATTTTAAACTAAAAAATTGGCAATTTTTTTCTTAAATTAACATTAGTATCAAACTGAATCCATCTTGAATTTTCCCCTTTTAAACATAAATATGAATCAATACATTGACAACTTGGTTTATACTCAGTCTCTTCTGAGTTTAGTGATACATTTATTTTCCCAAATATTTCCAGTCCTATCCTGGCCCTATGCTATTGGATGAGGTCATGTAACAATGATGCAGTCTTAAGTGGAAGCAATGTGTCATTTCTGGGCCATAGCATTTAGTTGCAAAATGCAAGACTTTCCAGATCTCTCATTTCCCTAGGGTTGGTGTTTCTCTTGTGGCATCTGCAACTGTTGCCACAGCTTTAACATTTTTATAATTATGCAATACTGGTCATTATCATGAGCAAAAATACTTTAGGGTCCACTGAATTCTGAAAGTTATTGACGTGTATACAGAAATACACTGTTGAGTCTGGGAATGAAAAAAAAAAATGACCAAGCACTTTGCACAAGTTATTTCACTTAATCCCGAAAACCACTCTACAAATTAGATTTTGTTTTCATCTGACACATGATAAAACAGTCAATGTGATTTCAAAAACAACTCTAGATCTATTGAGCTAATCAACAGATTGATGGAGTAGATGGAGATATTACAAGACTATAAAAGCAAAAACAACACTCCTAATGTTTGAGATTGTCATTTAATTCAAATACACATTTTAAATCTTTCCCTGTGTTGTGGTCCAGTTTGTTCCTAACAATGTACCTGCATTTAGTAATAGCCAAAGATTTTCTTTCTAATTTGAAGTTTTTTAACTTCAAAGTCTTTCTAACATGAAGTGAGCTACGAAAAGCAAACAATTTGTTAGATGTTGAAGGAAGAAATGTTCTGTGGCCAAGAACCTAATTGACTTGCTCTATATATTGTATAGGAATTTTAAAACATGAATTCTGTGAAGTCTCTTTTTAAAGCACAAGGTCTGGATTTGCAAACCAGTTTTTAGACCGTTTCTGAAGAGTAGTCTACCAGAAAAACAAATTCCAGATAATGTATTTTCACCTATATTTATATTTCTCTGCATCTGCCTGAATTCATGAATGTCTGTTGTTGTTTATGACAATGGGTTAAAATATGACAGAATGGTTTAAAAAATATGCATTTAAACATGTGCTGTACAAATGTGCTAGATTAAAATGGGTTACTTATGATCTAATAGAACTGCCTTTACGTTATTTGAATTTTCCCCCATTACATGTTTCTATTATTATATTAAAATTGTTTTCTGATTGCTTTCCTACTCCCATTTTATTCAGTAATTTTCATAAAACCTCTGTAAAGTAAGTTAAAATAAAATGTTATTACTTTTTTGTGGATATGAAAAATAGAAACCTAATAGAGCAAAAGATAATAAACTTACCAAACAGTTCAAGGACAATCATTCTACTACGTATGATCACATAGCATTCTGATCATTTTGTATTACCAAAATATAAAATGGCTGGTCAAGGCCATAACCCACTGTTTTATCATTAAGAAGTGACTGTGTTGGGCCTCCCCGGTGGCGCAGCGGTTGAGCGCTGGGTTGCGAAGCTGCTGCGGCCTCTGCAGCGCTGGTTCGATCCCTGGCTGCTCCCCGGCCAATGGAGGAGGGTCCCACACGGCGCGCAGCCCTCTCCTGCTGCCCGCTGCTCCCCTCAGCAGTGTGCTTCGGTCCTTCTGCCTGCTCTGCTCCCCGCTCTGGTGAATTCTCTCACCCTCCTGCACTTCTGACTGTACCCAGTGCTTGTATAAATAAATAAATAAATAAATAAATAAATAAATAAATAAATCTTAAAAAAAAAAAGTGACTGTGTTGTTTGTGATTTCCTTTTAGATCTTTTTCTTCCACTAAGTTCTAAGAAATAATAAATATTAAAATTTTAAATGCAGGATTCAATAAGCAGAGTGGGTTATTTTCATCAATATCAATTTTGTGCAAGCACTATACCAAATCAACAAAAAACTAAGAGATGGATCCTTTCCTCCAGACAAAAGAAGTGAACGGTAGTATAATTTGATGGTTATGATATATAACTGTGGGGTAATGCATATTTGATGTGGGATTCTAACTCAAGCACTTGATGGCAGAGTAATTTTGGACCAGACCCTCCTGAGTCTCAAATTTCTCACCTGTAAAATGAGAACAACAAAATCAGAACAATTTCTCCTTGTGGGAGTAAGTGTTATTGTCTGTAACACCTCGGATATAGTAGGAGAGGAAAAAAATGTCTACATGGATAAGTCTGTGGACATGGGAAACCTACCGTATTGGTTCTCACCCTGGCTTTCTCACTTACTAGTCCTTAAAAAAAATATTTTATCCTAAGATACATCACTTGCCAAATAGGGATGATAAGAATAGTATATATTCCATAAATTATTATAAAAATAATAGAGATAATGAATATAAAACACTTAGCACAGTGCCTCTCTGTAATATAATAGTTTGCTAAATTTTATTGCCACAATAAAATTTCACAGACTGGTGGCTTAAACAGCTGGAATTTATTTTGTCACAGTTCTGGAGTCTTGAATTCTAAAGTCAAGGTGCTGACAGGTTTGGCTTATCCCGAGGCCTCTTTCCCTGTCTTGTAGATGGCAGAGTCTTCTCCCTATATCTTCTCCCTGTGTCTTTTTTTTGTGCCTGTACCCTAATCTTCTTTTTCTATAAGGACATCAGTCACAGTGGATTAAAGCCCACCCCCCAACAATTCTATTTAACTTTAAATACCTCTTTAAAAGTATCCTATCTCCAAGTACAGTCACATTCTGAGGTACTAGGGCATAGAACGTCAACGATGTGATTGGAGGTGAGGCTATAAAATTCAGTTCATAAAACAAAATTATAAGGAACAGTAATAAATGCTAGCTATCACTGTTGTTGTCATTTTATTAGAATAGTTGATTAAATTATTAATCTCAAAGGCAGTAAGGCATTAATACTGATTTAACAATAGACTGTTGTTTTATGTTATTTCACAAAAAGAAGCATTTGAATCACGATAATGTTTAAATAGTATTATCTGCCATATCATGTGACTCAGGAGAATTGTAAATGCAAGTTTCTGGTAGTTCCCACATTGGTTAAAATACTAATGGGGTCAATGTCAAATGTTTATTCCATATTTTGGCCAACGGCTTCATTTTTTCAGTGATTGCAGAATGTACTCCAACCCTGATCAGTCCCATCACAAATAAAGACCATTGTTTCATAGAGGGAATAGGCACGAGGGTGTGCAAGGATCAGCAGAAATATAGTGGCATGACCAGAAAAACAACCCAAAGTGCATGCCCTCCCTCTAAATTAATAAGTAATTTCTTATCAGATTTTTTACAGTGAAATGCAAAAATGCTTAAAAAATGGCAATTGTTCCCTCAAGGAGCAATGAGTAAAAAAAATGAGATTTTAGTTTGATTTTCTCTTTAAAGCACTCAAGCTAGTAAAATGAAATTATTGGCATCTCTAGAAATACGCAATGGCCACTCACATACTTTACTCTCTCACAATTTCCTTAGAAGATATTGAAACAACGTGCCCTAAAGATTAAGGGGAGGAAAGGTTCAATTATATTTTCAGATATGAATACACTTAATTTATTTTCTAATAAACCTCAAGAATCCAGCTCCATTTTGAAAATTACTTGCTATATGATAGAAACAGTTAATAGACTTAATATCTTTTCAAAAGACTAACTCAGGGTTCTCTGATTACCATAATTTGCAGTCACTATCATTTACATGAAACTGTAGATGATGAAGTGAAGAAAATTAAAACAAAATGATTCTCTTCCTTTTCCATTAAAAAGTGTTTAAATGTATCCATACATTTCACCATGAAGCCATGTTAAATCAAAATAAAATTACTGCCTGTAAAACATTACCTAATGAAATGATCCTGACTTGATTCTGCCACTAATAGAAAATAACTGAGAGAAATTTGTGCAGGCTACAGTTTTACGGAATGGTATATATTTTTTGCTTTTGTCTTATAGTCAATACTTAAGGATTTCCAAATTTAAGATTTGGATCATTAAACAGAATTTTTTGTGGTATGACTGTCCTCTTGCCAAAAGAAAAAAATCACTAAGGCAAAGAAAAGCATGTGCTCTAAGAGCCTCCTGCACTCAAAATCTAATTGAGATACATAGAAACAGTCACCAGACTTCATAGTGAGAACAGTAACCTTCAGGGATGGTTGCAAGCTTACATAGCTCTGCAATACATCCAGCCCCAAATGATAATGCAATCTTCCAAGCTGGACAGGTCTATCAGAGACTAGAAAATAATTAAGATATAACCAATTTCATATTAAGGGAGTGATGCCTAGTAAGAGAGTGGAAATCTAGGCAAATTGCAATTACTTCAAATTATTAAAGCAACAAATATGAATATAAACACCAAGAAAATGCATTTTAACTATAAAGTTAGTTATAGCCCTCCCCAGTGATATGTTTTCAGTATAATATACAGAATTGTGTAAATACTTTTTAAAAATCTGTCAATGCTTTAAAGAGAAATAATATGTTTGTTACAAGCAGGTAATAAAGAGATTAGAGAGATTAGTTAATTAAAACCACTTTTGGTTAATGGCAAGGCAAGGATTTGAACTCTGGTCTGTATGACTCCCCAAGCCTGTGCTGTTTTTGCCATGTTAAGATGACAACGCTAATTTTACATGCAATTTTCTTAAGAGACAAGAGGAAAATAGACAGGTTTGAAAAATCAGTGTTGCAACTGAGCTCTGCTTTAGTATACAGGTTTAGTTGTGCATACATTTGATAACTTTAAACAAAACTATAATCATAAAATACATATTTCAAAAGGGTATTTTTACAGCAAAACTAGCATTTTGCTGGTTCCATTCAACACTTTATTCATTTATACTTTACTAATACCCATTTCTGACATGCAAAGATTTTTATTTTTAAAGACATTGCAAAGAAAACTTGAATATGTACTCCATAAATTTATTTCTTATTCAGAATCACAAATTTGTTTCAGAGCATTCTCCTCTTCCTCTTTTGTTCACACCCACATTTGTTCTACCTTTTTTTTATTTTGATAGCTCTATTATAATGCATTATCAGACATAAAGTAGCTAGAAGAAAAAGGGCCTAATGCCATTTCATATCCAGCTACTACATGGCTTTGGTCTGCATCTATTTTGAGCACATACACTTGCGTTTTAAATTTTAAAAATTGAGGGCCTCCCCGGTGGCGCAGCGGTTGAGCGCTGGGTTGCAAAGCTGCCCGCAGCCTCCGCAGCCTCTGCAGCACCAGTTCGATCCCCGGCTGCTCCCCGGCCACCAGAGGAGGGTCCCACATGGTGCGCAGACCTCTCCTGCCGCCCGCTGCTCCCCTCAGCAGTGTACTTCGGTCCTTCTGCCTGCTCTGCTCCCCACTCTGGCTCTGGTGAATTCTCTCACCCTCCCGCGCTTCTGACTGTACCCAGTACATGTATAAACAAAACAAACAAACAAACAAATAAATAAATAAAATATGCCTCTATAAAAAAAATTAAAAAATTAAAAAAAAATAAATTTTAAAAATTGAGGAAATAATGATTATTTTCAAGTTATAGATAAACCAGAATTTAATTACTTTTTTAAAAAAAGAATGTGCTAGCTAAAGAATGCGTAAGATTTTAAGTAGATGTAATTTTTAAAACCTATAATGCACTCTCTATAATCAAAAACAACACTAACAGAAATAACTAGGTTAAAGGAGGGATTATGCTAGAACACAGAAATATAGTTCTGAAGTTTAAATAAATTAAATTAATCCAAGAATGTACTTAATAAATTAGAATTATTATCTAATAAGAGATATTCCCATTCCATCCTATATATATTGCAACGGTACAAGGAAAATCACTTTGGAATTAAAAGTTACCAGAAATTTTCAGAATATCTATCTACCTCATTTTCTAAAATTCCTAAGGAAATTTTCATTCCAGATATAAAGAAGTTGTCAATGAACTTTTATACTAAAACAAAAAATACAAGAAATCAGACATGTAGACCAATGAAATGAATAAAGAACCCTGACTTCCAGCCTCCAGAACAGTGAGAAAATAAATTTCTGTAGTTTAAACCACTCAGTCTATGGTGTTCTGTTACAGCAGCCTGAGGTATTATACGTGACATGACGAAAGGATAGTCTCTTCAACAAATGGTATAAGAAAACTGGATATCCACATGCAAACGAATGACATTGTATGTTTGCATTACACCACATTAAAAAAAAATAGTGCAATGGTGGCAGTACCTGAGTGGGGGACTCCATACTTCAAAAATATCAACAATAATGTAAGCTAGGGCCTCCCCTGGTGGCACAGGTGGTTGAGCGCCATGCTGTGAAGCTGTCTGCAGCTTCTATAGCACAAGTTCGTTCCCGGCCAGCTGGCGAGGGTCCCACATGGCCCGGCAGACCTCTCCTGTCGCACCCTCTGCTCCCCTCAGCAGTGTATTTCGTCAGTCTGCCTGTTCTGTTCCCCGCTCTGTCTCTGGTGAATCCTCTCACCCTCCTGCGCATCTGGCCTGTACCCCGGTTCTTGTATAAATAAATAAATAAAATCTTTAAAAAAAATGTAAACTAATGTTATCTCAGTAAAAAAATAAGTTAAAAGAAATTGTTGCAAAATGGGTCAAAGACCTAAACAAAAAACCTGAAACTATATAACTCTTAGTAGAAAATATAGGAAAAAGGTTTCATGACATTGGATTTGGCAAGGATATCCTGGATATGACACCAAAAGCATAGGCAACAAAAGGAAAACAGATAAGTTGTACTGTATCAAACTTCTGTTCATCAGAAGACATAATCAGAGTGAAAAGGTATCCTACAGAATGAGAGAAAATATTTGGAAGTCATATATTTGACAAAGAAAATATCAAGTACTTATATATTACTCTTAAAATGCTACAACAACAAAAAAACCCCACAATTTTAAAAGGGATTTGAATAGGTATCTTCCAAAGATGATATACAATGGCCAACAAACATATGGAAAGAGGTCTTCCATCACTAATCATTTTGGAAATGCAGATCAAAATTATACTATGGTATCACTTCACACCTACTATGATGACTGCTCCCCCCACCAAAAAAAAAAAAACCACAAAAAATAACAAATATTGACAAGATTGTTCAAAAACTGGAACCCTTATGAACTACTAAAGGGAACGCAAAATGGTACAACTGCTATGGAGTATAGTAATAGAGGCTATACAAAAGTTAAAAATAGAATTATTATATAATCTAACAATTCTACTTCTGAGTATATATTAAAAAGAGTTAAAAACAGAATCCTGAAGAAATATTTGCACACCCATGTTCATAGCAGCACTATTCAGAATACTCAAGGAGTGAAAGCGACCCAAGTGTCTCTGACAGGTGAACAGATAAATATAATGTGGCCCATGTACACCATGGAATATTATACAGTCTTTTAGAAAGGTAAATTCTGATATATATTACAAGATGGATGAATCTTTAGGACATTATGGGTAAGTGAAATAAGTCAGTCATAAAAGACAAATATTGTATAATTCTGTTTAAATGAGCTCTCTCGAGTAGTCAAATTAATAAAGACAGAAAAATAGAAAGTTAACAGGAATTGGGGGAGAAGGAAAGGAAGACTTACTGTTTAATGGATACAGCTTCTGTTTAGCAAGGTAAAAAGGTTTTGGAAATTAATTTCATCACAATGAGAATATACTTAACATTATTGAATTATATACTTAGAAAGGTTAAGATGGTAAATTTTATGTTATACATTTTTATCACATTAATAATACAAGAAATACACAATATTCTTTCAAAGAATAAAGTTAATATCTGCCTTAATTGTGATCTAAAAAAAGCATACTAGAAGATAGGAAAATCTCTATGAAAGAGGCCATTCCATGGTGAAACAGTCAGCGATTTATACTCCGGAGATGGATTAATCAGCCATATTTTTATTAACGTAAGTTTAAAATATGCTGGGAAATACTCCTTTGCCTTGGTCAGAGGTAGAGAGAATGAGAGAATTTCAACAGAGAAAACAAAGGTTCATTCAGCTCTTAGAGGCAGCAAATGTTGGCTTCTGTTTATTCCCTTGTTCCTCCCCTAAGATATTTAACAAAAGTGTGATGTCACACAGATCTTACTGAGCTGAGTATCTGTAGGATCTCATGGTGACCTTAACATTTGAATTCTCACTCCTACTCAGTGGGTGGCTTTTTTAGAACAGTCTTTTTTTCCCACACATTTGTTACAAAGTACAAGATTTCAGGAAAAGAATAAATGACAGTTGAAAAGGATGCCTACACCAAAAAATTAGTAATATGGCGTCTGAGAGATGAAACACATACAATTGGCGTCATTGGCTATAACATGTCTAGGTAATTTCAAAAGAACACTGCATTACATATGATTTTCAAATACTGCGCTTACTGTTTCATAAACACCAAACAAACACAATCATTTTGCATGTGAACATGAACATACAATAATTATACTTTAGTCTGAAATTATTCTAGTAGCTTGATGGAAAGACTAGAAACACAGTAAGATAGATCTAAGGGAGTTGTAACCCTGAAAAGGAGGGAGCACAACACACTGTTTCTTTTGTTTACAATTCCTTCTTACTAGTAACAACACCATCACTTACAAAGTTCAAAGACTACTGGAATGTTTGAAGACTACCCCTGTGCTGTGTCAAGCAGGACTCTAATGTCCTGTCTGCTCAGAGTGTACTGGAGTATGGTTTTCAGAGAATTTCTGATACCTAGGGAATCACACAGAAATGTACATAAGTGGAAATGTACATAAGTGTTGCAAAGCCAGTCTGAAGGTTTAACAAATTCAAACCTTTGTCAAGATATTGGCAATCGCTAATGTTTAGAGGTAAAAAGAGTAGAAAACGCCCCACCCTACCCATCACTTTCAAGGAGTTTTTTGCAGTAAAAGAAATCTAAGACCTTCTGCCAAACACAAAGGCATTTATTAGCAAGCAACTGTGATCTCTTTGGTGCTTCAGCGTTCCACTCTCTGGCCAAAAAATTAGCCAGCATCCCCTTGCATGTCAGGCCCTGTGGTCAATTCCCAGCTACTGGGATAAAGGATGTCTTCAAGCTCACCATAATGCAAAACTGAAGTTTTGCTGGGCTAGTGGGTGGTGGGTGCTGTAACACCATTCCAACCAACCTCACAATCTAATTTTCACTCCTTTCAATTTCACCAATAACAATATATTATTAGTTAACTAACCCTAAGGCATTTATTAAAGAATTGATCTACTAATTATCTCTCCCTAAGACACTGACTACAGGTATAGTATTTAGGTAAATTATCTCACAGAAGCATAACCAGAGGAGGTAGCACTGGGGTTGTGACTTAAATCTAAACGTACCTGAAGATCTTCTAATTGCTAAATCCTAGAGTTTTAAGACAAATAAGAAAAAAAAGTCTGGTTCTTGAGCTCTATTATAGCACTATCTATTTATGAATGATAACCAGTATGACTCTTTTATTTGGGTAAGTGGGTAAAGTGGATGTAAATAGGAAAATATTTCAAGCTAAGAATAACTGATTTCTACTGACTTCCACAAGCCTTTATGTGATTTCTTTGTAAGCAATCAATATATATTTGTTGATTAAACAAAAATAACTGAGCAATTTAGGAAAACTTTCTTTTTCACTCCTTCCTCCCTCCCTCTCTCCCTTCTTCCTCCCACTATCTAGTTAGTAAAGTAACAATGGATATAAACAAAGATGCTCACATAAAAGCTGAGGCTAGAGAGCAGGAGAATCTTAGATTGATAGGCAGACTCTGATCTACGGATCCATGATTCTGTGATGGGGGTGGGGATTATTTTTTCTCATAGACTCTCTTCTCCCTGAAATACTGTCCCCAAAATGTAGAAGAAATCCTCAGAAGATAGGATATCAAGATATACATTATAACTTAATTAGGTAAAGAAACTGATACAAAAGTGTGATTTGCAAGAAGCAGCAGGTACTAAAGTTCCACCCCAGAGCAGGTCAGAAGACTGGTGAGTGAGCACAGGATCCCCCTCCTCCCTCTTACATGATATAAAGTGTTACCCAGGGTCCTGCATGCTTGAGTTGGAGCTGGAAGCACAGGACTGGAGAATTTCAGTGTTCTCTTGTCCTCCAGGGAGGCCTTCAGAGCACAAAGGGGCAGTTATTTTGCTTACATCACTGCCAATCTTAACTTTGTTAAGTGTAACCAACATCTCCCAGAAAACTGAGTTGCTCATTTTTGCCTGAGAGGCACCGAATCAATGCCAAAGTTGACAATAGTCAATACTAGTAAGGAGGATGCTCTTAACCTATAATAAATAAGAAACTATTTTCTGTTGGAGGCAAAGCCCAGAACTTTGTGAAGCACATAAAAACTGGTCATCGGTTATATGCTAATTTTTTATACTGTGCCAATGGTCCCAAAGCTGATGCTTGATAGTTCATGACAAGTTAGAATAATAACAGGAAACCAGCAAGTCAGATCTACTATGAAGGGAGGGCTGATTACTTCCCTAACTGAAATACTGACAATGTTTCAAAAATGAAAGAAAAAAAAATGAGATAGAAATAGAATGCTACCACAGCTAACACTCTGCTTGTAAAATATAGAAAAAGACCTTTTTTTAAGTCGAGAGATGAAATTACCTACTTTAAACCTAGGTGACAAGCAGATGGAAGTATAAAGCTCCTTTATAACCCCCAACTAGCTGACTCATTGCCAGAAGAATATAATGATGTCACTTTATACAGAGCCACCCACTAAGAATATTACTAAGAGATTACTAAGAAATAATGACTTCGCAGAGGAAGTTAAATTACAGATATAAAGAGGTTAGATCTAAACTTTCGTTTCTAGCAGCATCAGATATTCTGAACAACTCTCTAAACAAAACCAACTAAAATGGCAAAGAAATGTGTATGTATAAAATCTGATTTTAAATGTATAACTTAAAAACAAAGAAACAAAATGATTTGTGCGGTCCACATGAATGCATAGGTAATTTGGGAAACAAGCCTGTGCCAAAGGTAGCTTTAATCTCTGAAAGCTTCAACCCAATCCTGGCCATCTGAGTTTTATTTAATGACAGCAGAGCATGAAAGGAACAAATAATAATGTTTAGTACTGGCTCAAAGGGCAAATCTAATAAGATTTCCTTCCAGAAATAAAATTTGCTGCCTTTAAAGAAATGGCAAGAAGCTTACCAATGTCAGGCTTATATATAGATGGGTTAGAGGCATGTAGGCAAGAGGAAAAAAACCTATGGGAAATAAAAGTGAAGGCTATGAAGGCACCTATCTATTCATAGCACCAAAGTAAATATAGAAGGAACAAAGGTAAAGCAATATTAGAATAGGTAAATGCTACAAATTTTCCAGAATTGTTGAACACATTGATCCTGAGAATAAGAAGCAGCAACTATAAATTCAAAATCCAAACACAATTCTACAAATTTATAAATTTAACCAATAAAAATTAAAAACTGCAGGGTCCAAAAAAAAAAAAAGGTAAAGAAAACAATGATAAATCTGTAAGAAAATTCTTAGAGGGGCTGAGGTAAATATAAAGTGCATAATAAAATGATACAACCAACAACAAAGAGAAGTGATCATTATAAACATAAATGAATTCTTCATTGAATACAAAGTTCATCACACTAAATTTAAAAAAAAATTAAGTTCATTAAATTTGGTTTGTAAGAGTCATAAAGAAACAAAAGACCCAAAGCCAAAAAATGGAAAAGATATACCAGGCAAATACTAAACAAAAGAAAGAAGAAGTAGCTAGATTAAAACTAGATAAAATAAAATAAAAACAAAAAATGTAAATAAAGCAAGTGTTCATGTTCATGATATAAAAATGATAAACATATCCACTACAAAACTGAAGATTGAATTTGGAAAGAAAGTAAAATAATTCCTAATTTACATTCATGTAGTGACAACTATTAAAGAAAAATGAATGGGTACAAGAAGAAACTGACAAGTTAATCATGACTGTGAGCTATTCTAATACATCTTTTAGTAGATCAAGTAGACAAAAAATTTAGGAAAGATATATAAAGGTCTGAAAACAATTTTAATGAAATTAATCAAACAGATCATGAATGTTCCACCCAACAGGTGGAGAATTATCTTCTTCAAACAATGAATTCATATAAAATATAAAATGTTTCTGAAGCTTCCTATCAAAGAATGACATCAAGCACACCATAGTCTCTAAAGTGCAAACATAAGATCAAGGAAACAAAGGCATGGTTTTATGAAAAAAATCAAAGAATTGACAATTCTTAGACTCATTAAGAAAAAAAGAAATGACACAAACAAATAAAAAATGAAATATAAGACATTACAATGGTTACCACAGAAATATGTCATAAGAGACTATTATAAACATCTATATGCCAAAATATTCGACAACTTAGAGGATATGGATAAATTCATTGATTCACACACCCTCCTAAGATTGTCATGAGAAAAGAGAAAATCTGAATAGGCCTATCACAAGTAATGCAACTAAAACAGTAATAAAAAACCACCAAAAATAAAAGTCCAGGACCACATTATTTCACTGGTGAATTCTATCAAATACTTGAAGATCTAATACCCATCCTTCCTAATGTTTTCAAAAAAAAAAAAAAAAACTGAAAAGGGAAAGCTTCCTAACTCCTACAATGAGGTCAAAATAGTGACACCAAACCCAGATAAAGGCAGCACTAAAAAGAAAATTACAGGTCGATACTTGTAAGGAACATTGATTCAAAATCCTAAACAAAAACAAAATTTCTGGTGTTTTCAGGAGACTCCTCTATCTAAGCTCCAAAGTGTGGAAAGAAAAAGGCTAAAAGAAAAGATTGGGAAAAAATGTTACAAGTAAATGATATCCCATAAAAGGCATGTGCAGTCATAATAATAATAATAAATAATAATAAATAAAAAATAATAATAAAATAATAAATAAAAAATAATAATAAAACAGTCTTTAAGTTACAAAAAATGATAAAATAGGTAAAACAAAGGGACACTCCACAACACGGGCTGCAGGGATAGCTTCACAGATTTAATACATGCAAATTTAATCACTTTGCAGATTAAATACAATAGCAAGAGAAACAGAAGCAAAATAAATAAATGGGACTACATCAAACTAAAAAGCATCTACCCAGCAAAGAAAGTATCAACAAAATGAAAAGCCAACCTACTAAATGGAAGAAAATATTTTCATATCATATATTTAATAAGGAGAGAATATCCAAGATTTACAAAGAACTCATACAACGCAACAATAAAAGAAATAATGCAATCAAAAAAGGGGCAGAAGAGTGATATACACACTTTCCTAAAGACATACAGGCAACAAGAACATGAAAAAAAAATGCTTGTCATGACTTATCATCAGGGAAATGCAAATCAAAACCACATGAGATACCAACTCACACGCATAAGAACAGCCCATGTGAAAAAGACAGGGGGGTGGGGGGGTTTGACTGCTGACAAGGCTGTCAAGGAAAAGGAACCCTCATACACTGTTGAGGGGAATGAAGACTGGTCCAGTCCCTATAGAGGCTCTATGGTGTTTTCTCCATAAAAGTTTCTTCAAACAAACGTACTCCAAACAATATGGAGGTTTCACAAATTCTACTCCTACATATTTATCCCAAAAACACTAATTTGAAGAGATAAATCACTGCAAATTAGGGTTCACTACAGTACTATTTACAGCAGCCAATTATGGAAGCAATTAAGTTCCCAAGGACAAATGAATGGATAAAGAAGTGGTTTAAATATGCAATGGTATACTACTGAGCCATTTAAAAAAGAAAAGTTGTTGCCACTTGCAACAACAGGGATGGAACTGAAGGAGATTATACTAAGCAAAATTAAGTTAGAAGGAGAAAGACAAATACAGGATAATTTTGCTCATATGTGGAATATAAAGAAACAAACAAAGGAATAGTCTAAACCAAACCAAAACAAATTCTTGGAATCTGACTACAGAACTGAGCCTACCAGAGAGAGAAGGTGGGGGTAGGAAGTAAAGGGTGACTGGGGTGGGGGAGGCAATGAACTATGGAGAATTATGGGCATTTTGCTGGTGGGTATGGTATGGCAACATACATTTGAAGAGCTGTGAACCTAACACCTAAAACACGTACAGTGGGGCTTTTAAACATATGTATTAATGACATTTTAAATACATGTAATAATGACATTAGTTCATATAGGGTGTACATAATTTTAGCAAGTATTATTCTTAACACTAAATATTATTCTGGTAGGGCTCTCCTATAAGATTTACATGATTATTGCCATTCAATAATTTAAAGACTGTCAGCCTAATTTAATGATGGATCATACTGATTTGTTAGGTAGCTTTTCTGAACATTGTTTACTTGAGGTAGTGTTAGTTTACAATACCATATACAGAGTTCTAAACCATTAACTTACTATAAAAAAAAAACTACTTGAAAATAAAGAAAATTAGCATTGAAAAAGTCAATTTTATTAAAAAAGATAAATCTTTGCTCTTGGCTTTTTCCTTTTTTAAATTTTACAAAGAAAAAAACAGATTTCTATAAATGCTTTCAATATCATGAAGAATATTGTTCAGAAAACCTTTGCCAAAAACTGTAAAGGAACTGAGCTTAATTTTCAACAAAAGGGCCAAAGTACATTGAACACTCTTAAAGAACATCATATCCACTGTAAAGGTGATTAAGTACTTCAGTAAGACAAGGCTGTGTCACCTCTGTCATCAGAGATGACTCAAAAAAGAGTGTTAATTTAGTAAATTTAGATTGAGCAAATCAAAGGCAATCGTGAAACCAAATGACCCCCAAAAGTCTCTTCTAGCTGTTTGATTTATAACTTAGCATTAGAAAGTGAATTTGAGACCGCAAACTAAAATGAAAAACTATAGCAACATTGAAAGGCACATTTAGATTTTTATTGGACTTTAATGAAATCATGGCTCTGGTTAATGAAAGGATATCCAAAAATCATTTGTAAAAAGGTTGGTAGGAAAAATATGTAGAGGTATATTTAGTCCCATGCTGCCTGCCGCAGTTGTTATCTATCATAGGGCAAAAATTAGTTTGTGGTGTGAAAAGCAAATGGCGGTGGTTAGAATCTGTCAGTATTGTTAGAAACAATCTTCAAGAGAAATAATTAAATTTTTAAAGAACATAACACAACTCGTTATTTTTATAAACATACTAGGACATCTTGTGCATACACACTTGAATGTGCAAAATGGTTAATTATATACACTATTTATAAGTCTGCCTTAACATGAAAGGACAGATTCTTTAGTTCATAGCTAAGCAAAGGAATTTGTTGTCTCTTATCCCTTTGTTGTAGTGAGCATGTTAATTGTTCAGCTACAGCAACTCAGGGAACACTTGGGAAGAAAATTAAAGTTGCAAAACCCATATTCACTACATCTTACTTATGATTTCTAAATTACTTTTGAGAAATTATAGGACTTTATGAACAAAATGCATATCAGAGGTACTGCTGGATCATACAGAAGTTCCACTTTATTTTCTTAAGAAATCTCCATAACATTTTCCATAGAGGCTGCACCTATTTGCATTTCCACCAACAGTTGATGAGTGTTCCTTTTTCTCCACATCCTCACCAATATTTGGGATCTCCATTCTTTTTTATATGGGCCAATCTCATTGTGTTTTTGATACACATTTCCCTATTAATAAGTGATGTTGAACAATTTTTCACATTCCTGTTATCTAAATGTTTTCCTTTGGAAAATATTTATTTAAGTCTTTTGCCCATATTTTATTGGGTTGTCTATCCTTTGTTATTGTTCTTGAATTATAAAAGAACTGTGCATATTCTGGAAGTTAGCCCCTTGTCTGAAATGTTTTCTCCCATTCTGTAGGTTGTCTTTTTGTTTTTGTGATGGTTTCTTTTGAGGTGCAAAAGCTTTACTGTTTGGTGTAGTGTCACTTGCTTATTTTTGCTTGTTTCCTTTGCAATTGGAGTTGTCTCCAAGTACATCCTAGCAGTAGATGTCTTATATGTGTTCCCCTATGTTTTCTTTCAAGTATTTTATGATTTTTGTCTCTGATGTCCAGATCTTCAATCATTTTGAATTTATTTTTGTGTATGGATCTAGTTTCACTTTTTTTTCACATGTCCAGGCCGTCTAGGTTTCCAGTTTGTTTGCATAGAGATGTTCATAGTAGGTTCTTATGATCTTTTGTATTTCTTCAGAATGTGTTATAATTTTGCCTCATTCACTTCTGATTCTATTTATGTGGATTTTCTCTCTTTTTTATTAGCTTAGTTAAGGGATTGTTGATGTTGTTTATGTGGACTGACTCTGTTTTCTATGTCATTTATTTCTGCTCTATTTTTTAATTATATATTTCCTTCTACTGATGTTTGGATGTGTTTGTTCTTTTTCTAGTGCCTTCAGCTATACAGTAAGATTGTTTCTTTGAAACTTTTCTTTTTGTTTTTTGATGTGGACCTGTACTGCTATGAACTTCCCTTGTAGTACTGCTTTTAGAACATCCCAAGGATCTGGTACCTTGTCTCTCCATATTCTAGATATTTTTTATTTCTTCATTGACCCAGAAGTTGTTCAGAAGCAATTTCTTTAGTCTACACATTTATTTCGGGATTCATTATATGGCTAATTTCTAGCTTTATAAGATTGTGATCTCAGAAGATGCTTGATATATTTATATTTTCACAAACATGCGTTATGTCCTTGACTCTTAAGAATGCTCCATGTACATATGAGAAGAAATTGCATTCATTTGTTTCTTTTGGTGAGGGGGAAGGTGCTGGAAAGTTCTGTAAAAGTCCATTAAATACATTTGGTCCAAAACTTCATTTAAGGCTTTTATTTCCTTGTTAATTTTCTTTCTTTTTTAAACATTTATTTATTTATGCATACAAGAGCTGGGGTACAGGTCAGAGATACTGGGGGTGAGAGGATCCACCAGAGACAGAGTGGGGAACAGAACAGGCAGATTAACTGACATACACTGCTGAGGGGAGCAGCGGGTAAGACAGGAGAGGTCTGCCTCGCCATGTGGGTTTCTCCCTGTCTGGGGATCGAACTTGTGCTGCAAAGGCTGCGGATTGCTTCATAGTGTGGTGCTTAACCCCTTGCACCACCAGGGAGGCCCCTCCTTGTTAATTTTCTGTCTGACTGACCTATCGTTTCATGTGAGTGATATGCTGAGATCTCTGAGAAAAATTGTATTTTTGTCAATATGTTGTTTTAAGTCTGTTAATAATTGTTTTATATAATGAGGTACCCCTGTGTTTGGTGCATAGTATTAATAATAACAGTTATATATCCACGATGAGTTGTTCCCTTGATCATTATATAGCGCCCACCTTTGTCTCTGATTACCTTTTTTGGCTTTAAGTCTAGTTTGCTGGATAGAAAATGCTTTTCACTCTGCATTACTAGCTGAAGGCCTTGCTCCAACTTTTCATTTTGTTTGGTTTTGTCTTTCAGTTTTAGGTGGGTCTCTTATACACAAAGTCTGGATGGCTAAAACTTCCTACCCCAAATTTTCATTTGTGACTTTTAAATGGTAAATTCAGACCATTCACACTTAGAGTAACAATTGATACATGCTGTCTGTTACCATTGTTTTTTTATTATTTTTCTGTTGTTTCTTTCATTTGGATGACTTTCCCTAATGATTTTATCAACTTATTTGTTTCTTTGTCTATGTGCATCCATTCTAGATTTTTGGTTAGTGGTTATCAAGGGACTTATACCTAGCTCACTTATCTAAAAAAAGTTCTTTATGAGCTGGTGTCAGTTCTCCAACATTTAACTATATAGGTTCTGTTAATTTCTTTCATCCCTTTAGTGTTTTGTTGTTCACTCATAATATTCTCATTCATGCTTCTGATTTTGTATTTCTATTGTATTTCTGTTGTATTTCTACAACACCACTTTGTTCAGGGTGTTGTAGTTTTTTTCTTTTCTTGTAGAATTCCTTTCAACATTTCTTATATGGTATATCTGGGGGTGACAAACTCCATTAGTTCTATTTGTCTGGGAAAACCTTTATTTTATCTTCATATATGAGCGATAATTTTGTAGGATAGAGTATTCTTGGCTGGTAGTTCTTATCTTTTAGGATTGTGAACACTTCACTCCACTCTCTTCTTGCCTGAAGAGTGACTGGGGCAAAATTCAAAGAAAGACTAATTTGGATTCCTTTGTAAATTCTTTTTCCTAGCCTCCTGTAATTTTTTTTTCTTTTCTTTCTTTGTAGAAAGAAGGTTCTACTTTTTCCTTTTAAAGATTTATTTTATTTTTTTGCATACAAGAGCTGGAGTACAGGCCAGGAGTGCGAGGGGGTAAGAAGATTCACAACAGAGTGGGAAACAGAACAGGCAGATTGACTGAAATACACTGCTGAGGGGAGCAGTGGGCGAGACAGGAGAGGTCTGCTAAGTCATGTGGGCTGCTCCCCAGCCAGCCGGGGATTGAACTCGTGCTGCAGTGGCTGTGGTTAGCTTCATAGGTTGCATCTTAACCCCTTGCGCCACCAGGGAGGCCCTCTACTTTTTTTTTTAATGTTTTCCAGGTTAGTTTTTGAAAATTTATTATTGTGTATAATTTCAATTATATATAAAAGAGTGGCTAATATAGTGGAAATCTGAGTCCATCACCCAGTTTTAATGGTTAATAATTTATAACCAAACCTGTGTCTTACATACTCCCATCCTGTTCACCCCTCCAAATCTCAACATCAATTTATTTTGAAGTAAATTCCAACGTATTATTTCATCTGTAAATACTTTTTAATTTTACTTGTTTTGAGGTAAAATTGGTCTACAGTACTATACATGATACAGAGAATAAATCAAAAATGATGCATCTTAGTGTTTCACATTTAGAAATCTGGGTGCTTTCTCAGCTTCCTAAGAGGATTCATTCTTAATTCATTTCCTAGGTTTGGGAAATTCTGTTACTATTTCTTTGAATAGGGTTTCTGCTCCCTTCTCACACTCTTCACCTCCTGGGATACTCACTATCCTTATGTTTCCTCTTCTAATTGAATCTGATATTTTTCATGGAGTTTCCTAATTTTTTTTTTCCAATTCTTGTTTCTCTCTTTCTAATTGGGTACATATGAGTTCTACTTCTGAAATTCTTTCTTCTGCCATTTTAATTTTATTTAAAGTACTTTCTATATTTGTCTTCATTTTATTCAGATACTCTTTTTGGTGTTCTTTTAACAATTTCAAGAGCTTTGGTGAAAAACTCTCTTTGTTCCTGGATCTTCTTCTAAAATTTTGTACCAGCCTACCTGTCTTTGACTGACCAGTTGCTCATTTAGCATTTTTAGTATTGTTGTTCTGAAGTCTTTGTTTGATAGGTTCTCTGTTTCTGTATCCTTTAAAAATGCCCCAATACTTCTGTACTTATTTTGCTTTCCATCACATTCCTCCTTGTTTTCAGATGTTCCTTGCTTCCTGGCCTGTATGTTACAATATTAACTTTTTTTGTGATTCAGGCAATATAGGTTTAGGTTTCTCTTTTTAGTTTTCCTTGGTGTATGGTAGACTAGGCAGGGGGGAGTATGGTACTTAAAGAATTGATCTTGTTTGTTGAGGAGTGAGGTTGGTCACCTCTGCCTATTCTCTTCTCTCCAGAGGTCTGTTCAGTGTTTCAGGTGTCCTAATTTCCCACCATGCCTCCTGCTATTCCTGTCTGCTGTGGACTACGATCTATGAAGGCTTAGTCTCCTGGTGAGGGAGGCTAGTTCTACTCCACAAGATTCATGCTCAAGCACTCATTTGGGCTTGCTGGACAGGAGGCATCCCAGCAGGGTGTGTACCCCATTGCTAGAGAGCCACAGCTGCCTCCACTCTGCTGCCCTGCCTCTGAGGGATCTGGGCTTCATGCTTGATACTATGCAAGGAATTTGTGAATATTCTCATGAGTCTTTCTCTTGGCCATTATGCCAGCAATGGGGCCTGCCTGACCCTACCCACTGACTCTTTCATCTTCTACATCTGATAAGGGTATAGGGGGGAGAACTTTCCTTGCCTGTGACACCCATGGAGTTTCAAATATACCAGGACCTATGAACACATGTGGCTGCACTCCCTTTCAGAAAAGTCCCTCCAGGGAAATTCACAGTGCTTCAAGGTGCCCTGGAGTGCCTCATCATCATGCTATTGATAGCCAACTGGCAGCCTATTCTGACAGCTCACTTATATACTTTCCCAGTCAAGCTTCCCTTCACCTCCTCTCTGACTTTCCCTGGAGTAAGCACCAACCTTAATGGGAGTCCTCTGCGGGAAGGTCCTGCAACTCTCTCAGGGAACTTTTGAATCTTCCTTTGAGCAGTTTTTTGAAATAGTTGTATTTAAGGGAAAAGGTGATCCCAACCTTTCTATTCTGCATTATGTGGGTGGAATCTGGTCACACATTTTGATCAAAGTACTAATATAATTAGGTACAGAAATGGTAAATAGGAATAGTGGTGTGATTATATATGTATATGTATATTTGCGTTTATTGCATCAATGAGGAAGCAATTATTTTCAATAAAAAGAACATTAAAAGATAAGAATACACATTTTGGCTATATTATGGGCCACAACAAATTGTTATACAGAAAAGGAGATAGTACTAATTATTCTATGGCTTAAAAACTATTGGATGAACTGTAGCAGTAAGCTCTAGTATAATGTCTAAGAAAGTCACTAACTTCAGGTGCCCCCATACCTTTCTTATTGGAGATATTGCACCTCCCATTGAGAAAGTTGCTAAAACAGTAAGTCAAAGTTAGCTCAATTTAAAAAAATAATAATAATACAACCTTTTCAAAAAAGAAAGATACTGAATCAAGAAGCTCATGACTTGGACCCATGCTGCCTCTGGCATGATCAGGCAGTAGAATTAGAGTCTCTATCCTAACTAACTTAGTTCCAAATTCAAGTCTTCCATGAGTCTACCAGATTGGAGGAACCCAGGTCATACCTGGGGCCTCTCTGACAAGAATATTTGGGAAATATTCTGTTTGTTCCTTAATCTCCAGCCACTGCAGGAAAGGAAGTTAGAAAACTATGAAATTGGAATAAAAGAAAACAATCTATAGGATCCACCGCAAAGGCTCACTGTGGTTTTACCAGTAGATAAGGAAGTAAGAGTGCAGAATGAAGGAGATACACTCTGGCACTCAACCACAAACATTGAAAGGAAGGTCAGATTGATGTTATGTGCTATGTTGGAGAAGATCATATGTAGGAACAGCATCCAAAACCACTAGAAAAAAGGGTCAATAAACTTTCAATTCATTTGTTAAAATCCTTTTTGAAAAAGCTATGAATATGACTCTTGGAAATATTTACATGAAAACATTATATTGCTTTAAACTAATACAACACTTCATCACTTCCTCAAATGTCTACTTTGTAAAAAGTTTTATGTGTACGTTGATATATTTTTCAAGAAAATTATTAAAATTTGCATTTTCTGATGTTATTTGCAATTAATAATTTTACTTAATGTTTAATGGTAAGATAATATAAACTTACTGTTTTAAATAATTTAAAATAAATCATTTCAGAAATACTAATGAAAATATATATTTTCATCTCCTTACTTCTTGATTGAACCAGTTATTATTTTCTCATAATTTTCTGTTACAAAGTGCTCACATAACAGACCAAATTGGGTAAATGCAAGATGGAATAATATCCATAAATACTTCTAAAAATCATATAAGTCAACTGCTTTAAAGTTTCTGGAATAGGATATATTGGGGATGTTTTCATTCTGCAAAAAATGTTTTTTAAAACATGAATAATTTTTTGGAAAATATTATGAAGTATTTTCCAGCAGAAAGTTTGTATTTCCTAAATGTGAATCCAGGTAAACTATAAATATAGATAATTTTTTCACAATTTAATGTGCTCCAAATAATAATTTCTTGAGGCCTATGATTTTGATTAACTTTCAAATGTTCATCCAGAAGAGTGAAAAGTTGAAATTTTATCAGAAGATTAGCTGAGGGAAAAGGAAGCTCTATGGTTCAATGAAAAGTCAGATGTTATTAATGAATGTGGACTGCAGCTGTAACACATGAATCATTATAAGGAGCTGAAAGTCTCACTGTTCAGTGCACAAAACTATTAGTCTAATTCAGCCTTAGTTAAGTGGTAAAGAGTTGGCAATGAACCAGCTGGATAGCTGGATGTAGTTATAGTGATAAATTGAATTTTTCATTTATAAAACCTAGGCATCTAAGGTTCATTCCTTCAAGGACAGACTAATCATACTAAATGCAGAACCAAAGATATGCTTGGAATGGTATAAAATAAAATTTTACAGATATTTTCTACTGTCTTCAAGAAAAAACATCAAAAGTGACATTATAAAACTCAAAAATCTTCCACTGTGTTTACATGCCAGAAACACAAAAAACATCGATTTCATATACCCCAAGACCAAATACCACCTTACAATTAAATCATAGGTTATTGTCACTTCTGAATAACATAAAAGACTAAAGAATCAATAGTGAATTGTTCATAAAGGGAAAAATAAACTTATGTCTAAATAGAAATTTAATTTCATAATTTCATCTCCTTTATTTTATTTATGTTTATTTTTCTTAACTCAAGGTTATACATACATTAAACAAAATACAGAAAATACAACTGAAATAACAAAATAAAATTATCCATAATCTTACCATTAACCAAATCCAAACAATGCTAAGATTCTGAAATATTCCTTTCTGCATTTTTACAATAGAATCCCAGAAGATAGTAGCTAGAGAAGACACTGGACTTGCCTCCTTCATACACACTGAATTACAGTTAATAACCCCTGAAAGATAAACAGATGACTATAATACATATCAGGATAAATGTTCTGGCAAAAGGGGGTAGGAAAAGTTTAGTTACACTGTGTTTGCAATGATACCAGGACAGTTCAACCCACAAAAGAGATGGAAAAAAAAAAATCTACTATACAGAGCACAGGGACTTTGGAAGCCCAACATTGCACTGGATGATATATGGGGGTACACAGAGTTAACATCCAGGACAGAGGGTGCACTGTTGGTGCACAGAGCAGAGGTGCAGAGTCATGCTGCCTGGCTTGAGTGTGAAGCTCCTAGTACAGAAAAGCTGGAGCCCAAAGTGGCAAGGAGAAACAAGTCAGATAAACTGTGTTTTCTCACTAAAGTGGCTACTACTTATATCCTAATGCTGGGATATAAAAATCACATGCCAACCCCACACCCAGAACTAAAACTGAAATAACTGAACACTTTCACTAACTAGGGTTTAAGTAACTGTTAGAAGCAAATACCCCAGGATAAAGCTTTGCACTGCAAAAGAAGTCAACTCCTGTCTTGGGGTCCCATATAACTTATAATCCCTGCCCAATATCCCACATAAAGCTCAAACATAGCCCAAAGGTGGAAGGTGACACCAGATTATATGTGATACTTAACCCAAGGAATTGGTGTAAAAGAGATTCCCTACCACACAACTCTGGTACCCACAACACAGTAGGAAGTTTGGATACCTGATGCTCACTGTAGGTGACCCTTCACTGACCCACTACACTGGTTCCCTTCTCATTACTAGCCCTTGTTGGTACCAGTTTGCTGATTACTTCAAAGAATATATCCCAAGAGAAATCTCAATCCAGAATTAATGTGGAATTGCCTGAAGATGAGTTCAAGGTAACAGTTAAAACAATGCTGTCAGAACTCAAAATAAATAAAGAACAATGGATAATATAAAATAGGAAAGAACAAAGCCTGAGAAAATGTAAGATAATTGATCAGAACTAATGGATCTAAAAAATACTATAACTGAATTTTGAAAAATACAATTGAGGGTCTCAAAGGCATATAAACATGCAATGGAGAGAATTAGAGAGCTCAATGGCACAATGTTGGAGAACGCACAATCAGAACAATGAAAAAGAAAAAAGAATTCAAAAAGTGAAAATAGTATAACATTCCTTTAGGATAAGTTAAGAGAAATAATGTCTATATGATGAGGATCCCGAAGAATGAAATGCAGAGAAAAATACTTAAAGAATATATATTGGGTGAGAACCATGTATATGTCAGTACTTAACCTATTACAAGTCAGTCAGGACCATAAAATGGGAAAAGGAGAGTCTCTTTAATGATGATGGGAAAACTAGAAGGACACACATAAAAGAAAGAAGTTGCATCAGTCTCTTAACTTCACATACAAAAATAAATCCCAAATAGATGAAGGATTAGATGTAAGACCTACAACAATAAAATACATGGAAGAAAACATCAACAATACATTCCAGGAGATCAACGATAAAATGTTTTTGGAAACTTGACCCCTCTGGAAAATAATATAAAGGCAAAAATAAACAATTGGGATCACTTTGAGTTAAAAAGCTTTTACATAGTTATAGTCCCCATACAATTCCCACATACATTGTGCAAAAATGAAAAATGATGTAAAAATATATATAAAATAAAAACAGTTAATTTAAAAAAAATAAAATGTGCAACTGCTAAGCAAAGAAAAAAAAGCTTTTACATAGAGAAATACATACATGAAGATTGGTGTATAAAATATACACACAATAAATAACCAATAAGGGGGTAATATTAAAATAAAGTATTTACACAATTCAACAATAAAAAGACAAATAAATCAATTTTTGGGAGCAGATATGAACAGACAATTCACCAAAAAGAACATCAAGAAGACCAACAGACAAATGAAAAAAATGTTCATCATCACTTCCAATAAGAGATACAAGGAGACACTATCTCACACCTGTGACAATGATACATTAAAAAGGTTCTTCAACAGTAAATGCTGGAGAGAATGTGGAAAAAGAGAAACCCAATTATGCTGATGGTGGAAATGTAAACCAGTGCAACCATTATGGAAAGCAATCCCTTTCTATTTTCCCTTGGCAGTATTTTTAAATGTTGTTTTTTTGTTTTTTGTTTTTTTTCATTTTATTTGTTTTACTGGGCTTGGAGTTTGATGGGGCAATTTGGTGAGGGGTGTGATGGGCCAGGCTGTATTCATTTCCAGGTGCCACTTGCAGATGAATGCCAGATACAGCCCTCCTACAGATGGAGATTTAATAATAAATATGTGTCAGTGTAAGCAACCTGGGTTTTAAAACAAATACAATAATGGAATATTAAAAATGGAATGGAATCAGTTTGCTCAATGATATTACTGAAGGCCAGTAGGGTAATGGCCACCTCTGTAGGTTATAATGTGACTCAAGGACATGGACAAAAAGTGCCTCCTTTTATGGAACTTAGCCTTTGTATCAATAGCCTTTTCTCTTGAAAAGGACTCTTTAGAACCTCCCTGATGGTGCAAGGGGTTAAGACACAACCTGTGAAGCTATCCACAGCCACTGCAGCTCGAGTTTGATCCCCGGCCAGGGAGGATCCCACATAGCGCAGCAGACCTGTCCTGACTCGCCCGCTGCTCCCCTCAGCAGTACATTTCAGTCAATCTGCCTGTTCTGCTCCGCACTCTGTCTCTGGTGAATCCTCTCATCCCTTCATCTCTGGCCTGCACCCCAGCTCTTGTATGCATAAATAAATAAATCTTTAAAAAAAAGACAAGGACCCTTTAAAGAAGTTGAAACCAGAGAGATACTTGGGTCTAGATGACTTATGTAGGAATCTCACCAATTTGCAGAACTCTCCTAAGTTTAGAGGCTATATTTCAGGAAAGACCTTGTCTTTGAAGCAAAAAATCTCCAAAGCACAACTTAATATTAACTACAAAGTCAGTTGCAAAAATGTTCTCCCAGTTGGTGGGGTTTCTCTTTGTTTTTGTTATTGTCTCTTTTGCTGTGCAGAAGCTCTTTAATTGGATGTAGTCCCAGCTGTTTATCTTCGCCTTCACTATCACTGCTTTGAGTGATGTGTCTGTAAAGATGTCTTTGATGTGCAAATCCCGTAGTGTTTCGCCTATATTTCCTTCTATGTATTTTATGGTTTCAGGTCTTATGTCTAGTTCTTTAATCCATTTTGAGTTGATTTTTGTGTATGGTGTGAGGTAGTGGTCAAGCTTCATTCTTTTGCATGTAGCGACCCAGTTTTCCCAGCACCATTTATTGAACAAACTTTCTTTGCTCCAATGCATAGTCTTTGCTCCTTTGTCAAAGATTAGTTGACCATAAATCTGTGGGTTTATTTCTGGATTTTCTATTTGATTCCATTGGTCTGTATGTCTGTTCTTGTTCCAATACCATGCAGTTTTGATGATTATGGCTTTGTAGTATAGTTTGAAGTCTGGGAGTGTGATGCCTCCATTCCCTTCTTTTTTTTTTCAGGAGAGCTTTTTGCACCCAACACTAATGATAAAGGACTGATCACAAAAATCTATGAAGAGCTGATGAGACTCAACAACAACAAAGAAAATAATCCAGTCAAAAAATGGGCAGAAGAGCTAAAAAGAAACTTCTCTGAAGAGGAAATGCAAATGGCCAACAGGCATATGAAAAAATGTTCAACATCACTTGTCATCAGGGAAATGCAAATCAAAACTACCATGAGATACCATCTTACACCAGTGAGAATGGCACATATTAAAAAAACTAGCAACAACAAATGTTGGCGAGGGTGTGGAGAAAAAGGAACTCTTCTGCACTGTTGGTGGGAGTGCAAACTGGTCCAACCACTGTGGAAAGCTGTGTGGAGATTTCTGGACCTACTAAACATAGAGCTTCCATATGATCCAGCAATTCCACTCCTAGGTATTTACCCAAAGGACACAGAAACATCAATTCCAAAGAACACCTGCACCCCTATATTTATAGCAGCACTGTTTACAATAGCTAAGCTTGGGAAACAACCCAAATGCCCAAAAATAGATGACTGGATCAAGAAGATGTGGTACATATATACCATGGAATATTACTCAGCATTCAAAAAAGATAAACACATGCAATTTGCAGCAACATGGATGGCGCTGGAAGGGATCATGCTCAGCGAAATAAGCCAAAAAGAAAAAGAAAAATACCGGATGGTCTCACTCATAGCAGGAATCTAGAAAACTTAAATAAGGGACCAGGAAAATGAATAACTATAAGAAAGTGAAAATCAAAATCAACAAAAAACTATGAACCAAAGACACTTTTAGGGGGCAGGGGCGGGAGGGGAGGGATTGGGGTCAGAATGGGGGGGCTGCAATTGTATGGGGAATATAACAATAAAATTTATTATCTAATAAAAAAAATACATCTAAAAGGACTTATTTTTCAAATTATACAGGAATATAGGGAAACCAAATAAGACATCAGTGTAAAAAATAATAACAGTACAAAACACAACAAAGCAAAAACAGACAAGTAAAAACTAGAGACATCCTGCAGGGGAGGAGGAGGGAGAGGGATCAGAGGGAGGGAGGGAGGAACACAGGGGACTATGGTGATGGTACATGGGTGCATTGGGTAAGGAAACTCTATGGAGACTACACCTGAGGGGGTGGGGGTGTTTAAAAATGAAAAATGATGTACAAAAATAAAAATATATAAGAAAATGAACAAAACAATTAATAATGACAACACACCAAAGAAGATAGACAGATGAGAAGTAAACTAAACATGTGAGAAAATTTTCTAAAATCATCTATCATTAGGAAATTACAAATTAAAATAAAAATGAATTATTACTACATATGGACTAGAATAATCAAAATAAAAACACAGACATCACCAAATGCTGGTGAGGATGTGGAGCAACAACAAAAAAAAAATATTAACTACAAAGTCTACTCTGGGCATCACATTGTTCAATATGGACAGAGAAAGAGGAGAAGCAGAAGGTTGAGGAAGTTTGAATCGATGTCCCTTAAGGAGGGATTATTTTGTCTTATTGTTATTCAAAAGGCATAAAGGAGTGATTCTCAAATGGGAAACATTTTAATGTATTCTTGTAGACCACTGCAATGTTTTCCCAAGCGATCCTCTTGAAACACTAACTTCAGTAGATGCTCTACATTAGAAGATCTACATGATCAAATGGATTTTGAAAATACTGCACTCTACAAAAATCCATGAGTAGTCTTATAAATAAAAAATAAAAACCAACTATTTAATTGCGTCAAACCCAGAATTTCTCTAAGCTATCTGACCATGAAACTAAGCACTCTATGATATACAATTTCAGACTACAGTTTTGAACAGGAACTCATGAAAGTACGTGCTAGATAGTGATGAAATAGATGAATATAACAGAGTTGGAATATAAAAGGAATTGAAATTTCCTTCCCTTAATAATAACATTTAATTGTCTGACCAAAACAATAAATCTTGGTCACAAAAACATACACATCTTGCTTCTTAAAACACTTAGTTGACTTTAAATTTCTTTAACTACATGCAACATACTAAATACTAGAGCACATGCACAAACTCACAATTCAGCCTCATTGTTTATTTCCAAAGAATGCTTGGCATTTATTCATATTGGAATAATGGCCTCAATGAATTGGGTTAAGAGGCAACATAAAGAACAAAGAGAGAAACTTCTAAGCATGACTTAACCCCAATTACTCCCAACTAAGTAAGCTGAGCAGTTCTACATATCTGTCAAAAAAGATAACTGGCTAAAAGAGGTTTGGCCCTTACCTCCTGGCAACAATTTTAGTTTTGTGATTGTTTATATCAAAAACAATCTGAAGAAACCAGATATGTAAAACAGAAAAGAACAAAACAAAACAAAAAAAAAAAAACACAACTTATCCAAAGTCAAGTGAGGAATTAACCTTTTCAAGTAATTCCTTAACAACCTTAAAGTTTATATATTGACAACCTTACAGTTTATATATTGCCCTATCAGCCTTAAACCTAAAGTTTAGCAAAGTGAGTAAGACATGATTACAAAGCAAAATTAACGTTGGGTTGGTTTTGTTTAATTTTAAAATATTTGCCTGCATTTTTTTTAAAGCCTGGCCTTCAGAGATTTACTCACATTTGTCTGAAAAGATAGGTATTGTCAAAGTTGGGAAATAAAAACACAGTAATTCACCACCATGATGTAGGTAAATGCTAACAGAGTCTGACTGGCTGAGACCAAACTCTTGTTGCTTCAATTGACTGGAAAGATTTACATGCAAATGAGCCACCTGCCATTGTTCTTCACATGAGGTTTTAAGAAGGTTCAGATACAATCTGAGTCTGACCTATTTCTTGATAGATTTTTTTTTTCCCAATCCCACTCTACCTAACACAACCTAATCAAATGAAATTTCCAACTATATAACTAAATAATATCAAATGAGTGGACCCAAATATTACAGTATACATTTTTCTCACATGGAACATTTACAAAATCAATCATGTATAAGGCCATAAAACAACTCTCCAAAGTTGCAAATAATAAGTGTCACACAAGTTTCCCTTCTGTGACTGGAATTCAATTAAGTTAGAAATCAATGACAAAAAGTTTTTAGAAACTTTTGCATTTAGAAACTCATCCTTGGTCAAAGAAGAAATCATAATAGGAATTTAAAAAATATTTTCACATAATTTTATTCACTCTTAGGAAATGTGAAATGTAACAAGGGCATATATACTACTGACAAAATAAAAAAAATTCACAAATAAGGACACTGGAGTCTTATAGTTTCTCAAGAACTGCTATATTAATATTAGGACCAAAAGACTGAAAATAATAGATTTCCAACTGATAGGAGAGATTACTCAGCTGTATAAAAAAATTTGTGTATTACTGGTGACTTCTCTCATAAATGATTTTATGAGGTAAAAGATAACAAAGCCAGGCTTTTTTTTAGCTTTTCTGTAAATATGAACTTTTCAGTATCCATTTCCAGGAGCGAAGTGTTAGAGAGTTCCTGATTCTTACAATTACTTTTCCAGCAACAATCATTCCAATCAAAAAGATGTTTTGACATGAAGAGCCTGAAAAAACAAAGCTTTATAAATAAGTATTTTTCCTAATATTTTCCTTTCCTCATCCTAAAGAGTCAATTTAAGTACACCTGTTAGTTGGCCTCCCAGAAAAAAAAAAAAACAATAACTTCAACAAATAAAAATATACCCCATTTTATTTTCATGGGATATTGAGTGATATAATAATTGCATAAATGATACAGATATTTTATTGACCTGACTGAAAGAGATTTTTTCCCTGGTTAAAATGCATGGCATGTCACATATAGGAAAAGTTGTACAGAACTAATACTTAAAAGTATGGGGAGTAAGGAATACCACCAAGTTAAAATATTCTATTTTTTTAATTATAGAAATGTAACTTTTAAGTTATTTTTGGAACAAGAGTGATTAGCTAAAATATGTCAAACATATATCTGATAGATGCAACTTCCTGAGCCACCAAACTAAAATTTCTGGGGTCTAAATTGTCTTTAACATTTAAAACACAAATTTTAAAACTACATGCTAAACTTTAGCCATGGATCATGGCAAGCTTTTTGTTCTATATATGTATCAGAAATACAAAATGTTATGTGAAATAAATTTCTAAGAGAAATTTCAAAAATATTAAGTTAGTATTTCAAAATCCTCAGTGACATTTTAATACTTGATGAAAGACAGAATTATTTATAGAATGTATTGACTTCTTCTGGACAATTATTGAGGACATTTGCATCTCTTTATTCAATTGTTTACCATTATATACACTTAAGCTTATTTTCTTGAATATCATAAATGTATGAGCCTATTTCACTTGTATTTTCTCCCTATAATAAACATCACTCATAATGATAACAGGTTTACTATTAACTATTTTCTTTGTAGCAAGCTCAGTGTCATTTGTTTCACAAGTTTTATATAACCCTCATGGCAACATAACAAGGTAGCAGTGGTTGCTGGTAGTAGTAATAGTAGTAGTAGTATCATTTCATTTTAAAGATATCAAATCTGAGACCACAGAAGTTTAATTAGGCCATGTACCCAGTAAACATTCAATTCCAAGCCTGTAGTTCTCAGAAGTGCAGGATCTTCCCTCCATTTCATAGATTCATTTGCTTATCCTTCCTGATCAGAACTTATAAAATAAAATCCAAGTAGGTGTGGCTTTACTCCACAGTGCAAAAAAGGTATACTCCCAACACTTTTAAGTATTAGTTCTGTATAACTTTTCCTATACGTGACATGCCATGCATTTTAACCAAGTATACATATACCTGACAGTCTTTCAGATCCCAGAAAAAAAACCCACAAAAATGTGTTGATCTTAAGCAAGAGATTCTGTCCAACTTCTAGCTTACTGTACCTACCACTGAATATCCATGTTTTCCTTAGGGCTTCCTCTATGGAACTGGGTCTATTAGTTTATTTTCAAATAGCTTCCTATTCTCAGGAATGGGTGTATTACACTAGGTTTTGAATAACTTTAAAAGCTGAAATAGTGCAAGTATCATTTTAGTTTATTTTTCCAGTCTTCTGTACTCTGTCCGAGAGCAGCTGCTCTCAAATTTTAATGAGCTAAAGCATGCCATAAACTTATTATAATCGCCATATCCCAAGTCTAGTTCCAAGATTCGGTTCCATAAGTCTGGAATGGGGCTCACGGTTTCAAGTAAATTTGCTGTAAGTGACACTCTGATGATACTTTGAGAAACTACAACATGATTATAATAGTGTTTAAATTGAAAACACAAAGATGAGCTCTAGGTTTGGATTAACACATAAAGTTATGTGCAACTTCTGCAGGTTTCTACTTTTTTTTTTTTAATTTATTTTTATTTATACAAGAACTAGGGTACAGGCCAGAGGCACAGGAGGGTGAGAGGATTCACCAGAGACAGAGTGGGGAGCAAAACAGACAGACAGACCGAAGACACTGCTGAGGGTAGCAGCAGGCAAGGCAGGAGAGGTCTGTCACGCAATGTGGTTATCTCTCTGCCTGGCCGGGAATCAAACCCGTACTGCAGAGGCCGCGGACAGCTTCACAGAGCTGTGCTCAATCTGCTGCGCCACCTGGGAGGCCCAGTTTTCTACTTCTGACTTAGGACACATCTCTTAACCTCTGAGTTCCAGAGTTGTGAAGATTGAATGAGATAAAATACCTTTTACTCCCCTTTTTAAAGCTCAGGTCTTTTTACATCAAAACCACCTTTCTTTCTACTCTACAGTACTACTGTTAACCCAAAATGTTGTTTCCAGAATACTGCAGATCAAAAATGCTGCCTGTCAGCAGTTGAGCGCTGGGCTGCGAAGCTGCCCGCAGCCTCTGCAGTGGCCATTCGATCCCCAGACGCCGGTGAGGGTACCACATGGCGCGCAGGCCTCTCCTGCCATGCCCACTGCTCCCCTCAGCAGTGTACTTCGTCAGTCTGCCTGTTCTGTTCCCCACTCTGGCTCTGGTGAATTCTCTCACCCTCCCGCGCTTCTAACTGTACCCAGTGCTTGTATAAATAAATAAATAAATCTTAAAAAAAAAAAAGCATAATAAAAAAAAAAGCTGCCTGTCTTCTTAAACTTCTGTACATTAAACCAGTTATTCATTTCCTTCATGATTAATCTTCTACTCATCACTAGTTGAATTTTCCACTGGCATCAGATTGTTTTGGCATTTCAAACCTTTTTTGGGCAATATTGCCATTTGTTTGGAGAAAATAGAATGTGGATAGAAATTCAATGCTTCATAAAACAATGTATAAAGCATCATGTTCCAGGTAGAAGGAATTCACTTGAGCTTTATCACAGGGACACATTGCCTTTCTAGTTCCTTTTGAATGACTTAGCAGTTAGCTTGAGTCATCCTGACCTGACGAATTTTTACTCTGGCTTCAAAGGGAAATAAATTACCTCCTACTACTGGACATATTTCAGGAAAAGTGCCTTACAAGAGACTAAAGAGTATGTTCTCTACATTCAGAAATAGCAGTACTATAAAAGAGTACAGGGAAAAAATGTAAAAATCTGGAAATTTATACTTCAATATTCATGTATATACATCCTTGATATGGATTCAGGTTGATGAAATACACAAAAAAAAAATCCTCCCATCTATTAAATTCTTACATTCTATGGACTTTTCATCTTACATTTAAATTTATATTTAACTTAAATGGCTTTCTAATGGAAACCAAATGGTAGCAAATGTTACAAAAGGATAGATTGGTATAGTCATTAAAATATTATTGAAGGAATATGAAATACTTATTTGAAATGACTCCTGGCATAGCCAGAAGGTCTTCAACATTTCGGTAAATTTATAGCTGTGATTCTTGTTTCCAAATTTAGATTTCATTAGTACCATCAGAAAATATAAGAACAGTAGCTACAGTATAGGTTTATAATATAGTTAGGATTTATTTTGTCATCTTTCACTTACAGTTCTATTGTAAAAAAAAACATACATATTCAGAAACAAGGGTGAGAGCGAATAACATTTACTAGTATTTTCTTTTATATATTTTTTTAAAGATATAGCCTATTGTTAGGAATCAATTCATAGTGCTTATTTATCCAAAACTAAATCAAAACCCTAGCTCTGCTGTTTCTAAGATATTGATGATAATACTCAACTTCTCGGGCCTCCCCGGTGGCGCAGCAGTTGAGCACTGGGTTGCGAAGCTGCCCGCAGCCTCTGCAGCGCCGGTTCGATCCCCAGGCCGCGGGGCGAGGGTCCCACATGGCGCGAAGACCTCTCGCCTGTTCTGTTCCCTGCTCTGGCTCTGGTGAATTCTCTCACCCTCCTGCACTTCTGACTGTACCCAGTGCTTGTATTAATAAATAAATAAATCTTTAAAAAAAAAAACCAACTTATCATACCCTCCATTTTCTTAAGTGTGATATAGAAATAACATCATTTCTCTCAGAGTTACTGTGAGGATTAAATTAAGCAATTTAAGGGCAATTCTGGGACATAATAGGCACTCAAACAAGAATTTTAATGCTATGAATACTTTTTATTTAAATGGTTTTTTTTTTAAAGATTTTATTTATTTATACATACAAGAACTGGGGTACAGGCCAGAGTTGTGGAGGGGTGAGAGGGTTCACCAGAGACAGAGTGGGGAACAGAACAGGCAGATCGACTGAAGTACACTGCTGAGGGGAGCAGCGGGCGAGACAGGAGAGGTCTGCTACGCCATGTGGATTGCTCCCTGGCCGGGGATCGAACGCGTGCTGCAGTGGCTACGGAGAGCTTCATAGGTTATGTCTTAACCCCTTGCACCACCACGGAGGCCCGCTATGAATACTTTTTAAAGTAAATAACAATAACTATCAAAAAGAACAAAAAGAAAGACAGGGCATCTTCATAGGAAATATAGTTGTCTGAGTCACAGAATCATAAAAATTTAGTTGTCACGGGAAACCGAGGAAGTCAAGATGTTTCCATTTCTTTAGAACCAAATTTTTGAACATTTGCTGTTTTGAGATTGAGTTCATCACATTTATATTTGGTATTAATGAATTTATTATTGTTTCTTACTATAACTGTTATGTCTGAAGCGTTCTCTTGAATTTATCTCTAAAAGAATACCAACTGCTTTATTAATATAGAGGTCTTCAGATTTGGAAATATATATAATATAGGCTACTGTACAGTGGTAGTTAAGATTTAAAAGTACATCATAATAAATTCAGGAAAACTTTTTCAAAATATTAATTCTGTATAGGCAAAATTACTGAAGTCAAAAAATATGCAACAGTTTGGAGTTTAATTGCAACTGGAAAACTATCCTTTGGAAAGTGTATGTGAATGGAAATATTTATGAGTTGGCAGGGAGAGCTGGAACATTACATTTGCTATGGAATAATATTAACTGTTACTTTGTTTTATAAACTAGGTTTTATCTGATGACTTTATGGGAGCACTGGACAAGTCTATACATTTACTCTACGTGCTCAGATTGCTATTTTAGTTTTCAATTACAGATAAGCTTAAAAAAGTTTTAATAAACTTTTTATAGAAAAATGATCAAATGAAATAAACTAGGAACATTTTCTATATAAAAAAGCAATGTAATATTTACATGTTCTGTTGTTTCATGTATCATCAATATTGCACCAGATTTTATTTAAGGAAAAGATATTGCCTCAAGAATTTCTATGTTTTGGACCATAAACAAACAAAAAATTCAAAAGTAAATAAAGACCAAACCAAAGAAGAGTATGAAATAATAAAAGTCAAAACCATGACTATGTGTTATATGGAAAAAGAAACTATGTAAGTTTTCAGCTCATTCTGTTTATAGTCAAAGTTTGTCAAAGCAGAGTATAGTATTTTCTACAAAAGACTGAGAATCACCAAGTTTATTCTTAGGAATTAAAACAGGTACACTTTGAAAAGAGTATTAATGCTATATATCTACCTGTGAATGCATACCTCAAAAATATTAAGATTTAGCAACATATCTTATGAATATGTCATTGGTCTATAAAACCTACATATGCAAAGATGTTCAAGTATTAAAATTTTTTAAAATTTAAAATCTAAATTTGCCCATTAAAGAAGTGATTAATGAAATATATTCAAAGAGGATAATTCTATAGTCATTGCAAAATGATGTAGAAAAGATAATGACATGGAGAAATGGACATTTTCTTTTAAGTGAAAGAATAAATAATGTCATCCTATTTATGTTTTAAAAATTATACTTTTGTACTTGAAAACTGATTTATGGGGACTACACCTGAGGGTAGTAATCAAATATTGTACAAGTTGAACAACAATCTAAGAAGATAAAACAGTTTAATCAATAAAAAAGATTAATAATGAAAGTTGACTACCAAAAAAAAAAAAGAAAAAAAACTCATTGAAGTAAACATCAAATTTGCAGTTGCCGGCAGACAAAGAGGGATGAGAAGTAGGGAGACTGGATAATAGTGGTAAAAGGGTACAAACTTACAGTTACAAAATAAATAAGTTCTGGGGATGCACTGCACAGTATGATGACTACAGTTAACAACACTGTATTCTATATTTGAAGGTTGCTAAGAGATCTTTAAAGTTCTTATTACAAGAAAAATATCTTTATGTGAGGTTACAGACTAAACCTATTGTGATTTTTTTTTTAAGATTTATTTATTTATTTATACAAGCACTGGGTACAGTCAGAAGCATGGGAGGGTGAGAGAATTCACCAGAGCCAGAGGGGAGAGCAGAACAGGCACACTGATGAAGTACACTGCTGAGGGGAGCAGCGGACGGCAGGAGAGGTCTGCATGCCATGTGGGACCCTCGCCCAGCGGCCAGGGATCAAACTGGTGCTGCAGAGGCTGCAGGCAGCTTCACAGCCCAGTGCTCAACCGCTGCACCACCAGGGTGATTATTTTGTAATAAATACATATATCAAATCATTAAGATGTATACTTTAAACTTACTGTTCTAGATCAATCATATCTGGAAAAATAAAACATCACCTTAAATTGTAAGGAAAACCCAAGGCCTAAATTTAAATTCTAACCTTCAAAGCAAAATTTTAGTTTCTGATTCGAGTGCCTTTAGAGTCCATGTTATAAGAAGATGAGGCTAGATATTGCTAGGGAATGTCCTTGCTTATGTGCCCCAAACCTGTAAGTATCCTTTTAATATTACTACAGCTACAGTAGGAAATAACTACATAATCCATTTTAAATCTTTATCTCCAGATTAAAATAATATGAATTCAATTAAATTTTCTTCATAAGCTGACAAGAGGTTTTTTAAATATCTCTGAGTTTCTTCAATTCTTCTGAAAATAAGATGCCCAGAATTGAACTACATTCAGTAATACAAGGATTTCATACCTATCAATTTTATGATAATTAACCTCAAATTATGAATAGACAACACCTTTTAGAACAAGAGTACTGTAGGGCCTCCCCAGTGGCGCAGCGGTTGAGCGCTGGGTTGCGAAGCTGCCTGCAGCCTCTGCAGCGCAGTTTCGATCCCCGGCCACCGTTGAGGGTCCCACATGGCACGCAGACCTCTCCTGCCGCCCGCTGCTCCTCTCAGCAGTGTACTTTGTCTGTCTGCCTGTTCTGCTCTCTCCTCTGTCGCTGGTGAATTCTCTCACCCTCCCGCACATCTGACTGTACCTAGTGGTTGTATAAATAAATAAATAAAATCTTAAAAAAAAAAAAATGGGGTATATAAAAATTATTTAAAAAAAAAAAAAAAAAAGAACAAGAGTACTGTAGTTACAAAGATAAAATCGAATAAATAAGTCACATTATAATTTCAACTAATAATAACTACTGCTATTTATTAAGTTAGTAATATTAAGGACTTAGTTTAATTTCATTATACTTGTGATGAAAGTATAGCCTACAGCTGGGAAGAAGTTTTCCCACTGGCTTCCAAGATATTCCCAGCTTTGCAGAAAGCTCCATCATCTCTTGGCAACACCCAAGGGTTAGAAGTTCAAGTACTTACTCCTGGTTTTACAGGGGTCTTTCCTTGCACTTCTTATGTGACATTATTCACAGTTCATCTCAATAGATTGCAGGGTACAAAATATATTTCACCAAGATATAGGCTGGTTATTCAATTTACCTTAGAATAGGTTAACATATAGATCCGGGTTTTACATCTATCTCTAATTCTACTTCTTAGTTCACTCTATGTGACATATGAGTACTTTATATATATTAGTACTTTACCACACACCTAATCAGACAATGACTGATTTCAGATACTCCACTAGGTGGCAGAGGTGTTTACGAGGAGGTAAGATGAACACTATCCAAGACAAATAGTTTAGCAAGCAGGAAATGAAAGAGAGCCTGATAAAAGAAATATATGCAATTTACAAATTACATAATACATATATATTAAATTGTGAACCCATACATATACACACAGAAATTCTAATTTTAAACAAGATATAAAAGTCCACCACATATAGCAAAGTTACCTCATTCAGCCAATACTTATTTTTTAAGTAATACTTTTAAATGAATTTGCCTCATTTTTGTTTCATTCTTATAGGAGATTAGACTTTAAAGGTAATTCTAGATTACTGGTGCTCTACTAACACAAGTCATTTATTTCCAGTCTGTATACTTACAAGCTCTGGATCTCTTCCTGTCATCTTCTGTCTGCTACCTGTCAAAGCTTGTTATTTAACTGGAGTTAATAAATGTCTTTTAGCCATGCAATTCAATTCTGGCATTGTATTTAATGGTCACAGTTTCAGTTTTCTTTCTGTAGTCTTTGTTTAAAGCACTTCTTGGCTTATCTACAACATCACCTTTATATATGTCCTATATGACAAAAAGAAATAGAAACAGGGCTTGGTTGGAAATAACAGATCTTTAAACAAAAACACAGATTTGATTTCTGATTTTGCCATTACCTGTATACCTATTTTGGAAAAATTTCCCGACATCTCCAAATCTTGGCTTCCTTGACTGTAAAAGAGGAATAGCTAAATGCCAGGGGCATTTGAGGATCAAATGAGAGTATCATTTGGAAATTATTTATTTATTTATTTATTTATTTATTTATTTATTTTCAAAGATTTATTTTATTCATAAGTACAAGAACCGAGGTACAGGCCAGAGGTGTGGGGGTGTGAGAGGATTCACCAGAGACAGAGCGGAGAACAGAACAGGCAGACTGACTGAAATACACTGCTGAAGGGAGCAGCGGGCGAGACAAGAGAGGTCTCCTGCGCCATGGGGGTATCTCCCTGGCTGGCCAGGATTGAACCCGTGCTGCAAAGGCTGCGGACAGCTTTATAGCACTGCACTCAACTGCCTCCACCACCAGGGAGGCCCTGGAAATCATTTTAAATTATTATGCAAATATAAACTATTACATGTATGTGGACGCTCATAAATATATATGCAAATGTTACCATTTAAAAGTAACAGATCAAATTTGAAAGAAACATACTACTCAGGAATACAATATTACAAACTTAGAAGGACTGCTAGTTCTGAGGGTCCAAACTGAAAGTTCCTAGAGTACTAACACCTGCATTAGTGGCAGGATATCAACTTCTGAATAGATTTTATGAGCTCTGGCAGGATATTAGAAAGGACATGATGTATCTAGAAATAGAATTTATTAATAGAATGTGTACTACAAAGGTTTCCCTTGACACTAATGTAGTGGTACATGCTCTACAACTTGGGATCTAAATACACTGTTTTGGATTCTTGTCATCTCGATTGAACCCTAGAAAATACACATTTAATGGGATGGTTCTCTATTGCACACCTTTTTTTTTTGAAATCTACACATTAAACTTAGAGTGTAAATGAAGTTATTTAAAATCTGTTCATTTAAAATGTATATAAGACTCAATCTGAGGTGGTGGGGGGAAGCAAATATTGATTAAAAATGATAAATAAAAAAATAAATAATAAACCCATAAAAATACAATGTATATATGTTCTTAATGTATGTTTTTAATGAAAAAGAAATGGGGTATTCTAAGTCCTTGCTACTTGTAGTAGTCCAACAGTACCAGTATCACTTTGTACTTTGTTAGAAATGCAGAATCTTAGGCTCCAACCTGACCCACTAATTCAGAATCTGCATTTTAATAAAGGTCCCCGATTACTTGTATATACTTCCAAGTTTAAGACGCAATAGTCTTAATCATCTACTATTATATTTAGTTCAATTTCAACATTTGACATATCCAAGAATATGACTTTCTATAAAATCCATTATAGATTAAGAGGTTTCTCCTTTTAACATTTATGCATTTTTTAACCCCCGTGGAACATACCATGTGAGGTTATTTGTGATTGATTCTCCATTGCCTCATGAAGCTTCTGTTCTCTCCTGCTTCATTTTATTTCCTCTCAATCATTCTATAACCCATTTATAAAATTCCTAATTCTACAGGATCTGCCAATACGGATAAATAATAGAAAATATATCCTGAGTAGTCTGGGCTTTGCTTATGGATATAAAGATGGAAACTCTGGGACCTCCCCAGTGGTGCAGTGGGTTGAGCACAGTGCTGTGAAGCTGTCCATGGTCTCTGAGTGCGGTTTCGATTTCCGGCTGGCCAGAGAGATACCCACATGGCAAGGCAGACCTCGCCTGTCTCACCCGGCTCCCCTCAGCAGTGTATTTCAGTCTGTCTGCCTGTTCTGCTGCCTGCTCTGGTGAGTTCTCTCACCCTCCCGTGCCTCTTACCTGTACCCCAGTTCTTGTATAAATAAAAATAAATCTTTAAAAAAAAAAGATGAAAACTGTATTTAAAAGAAGAATGAGATAAGGAGTACAAGGAGAAACAGTTCCACAAACAAAAGAAAAACGGTTGCTCAGAGAACACAGGAGGCTATAGAATAGAACAATAGCTTCCAACACTCAGAACAAGGTTTGGGGTGACCAAGTGTAAGGAAATAGTCACAGAGCTAGGAGCAAAACTGAACACTGAAGATTAAACTCAGGATTAAATACTGAGGATTAAACTCATAGCACAAAGTCGGTTTTTCGGGATTTCTTGCAACATAAGAGTACAGTACCAGTAATAGGCATAATTAATGCTTCATTTTTAGAAATAAGTCATATTCAGAGTGACAATTTTTTAAATCCCTTAAGAAGATAAAAAACACTCAGAACCATATTGCTGAAAACATAACCAATAAGATACCATGACAACCAAAATACCACAACATTATTGAAGTTCCACAATTTGACTTCAAAATATTTGCCACTGGGAAATACAAAGCAGCTTGGATTCTGAAGCTTTCAATTGCAAAAAGGAAAAATAAATCGGTCTTTTAAATTACAGCTTAGTATAAATAAAGGAGCTGACTAAAGACTATATAATGCCTAACTATAAGTTCGCTATAATGAAGAGATCTTCTAAGTCTTATAAAGAATTCTACTATTTGAAGTCATAGATTATAGTGTAAAATTAAACAGGTTACTTAACTTTAAGTTATTTCAGTGTGCTGAGCCTCATTTTTTACCATTTGTTTAACAATGATTACTAACCCTCATCATGCCTGGCTTAATTCATAGATGCTAGTGACACAAAAATCCTATTTTCTGACCTATAGTCTGACAGGGATTTTTTTTTCTGATTTTTTAAAGTCATGTAAAGGCATACACTTAAATGTATTTATTGAAACATGAAATAAATTATCTTTAAGAACAAAATTACATAATATAAAGACAAAGAAAAACTACTTTAATAATTAAAGTAGTTTGATGCAAAACCGAGAAAAAGTGGTTGCTATCATTACATATAATAAGAAATTAATATGAGGGGTTTTTTTTAAAGATGTATTTATTTATTTATACAAGCGCTGGGTACAGTCAGAAGCGTGGGAGGGTGAGAGAATCCACCAGAGCCAGAGCAGAGAGCAGAGCAGGCAGACTGACAAAGTACACTGCTGACGGGAGCAGCGGGCGGCAGGAGAGGTCTGCGCTCCATGTGGGACCCTCACCCGGCGGCCCGGGATCAAACCGGTGGTGCAGAGGCTGCAGGCAGCTTCGCAGACCAGTGCTCAACCGCTGCGCCACCAGGGGAGGCCCTAATATGAGGTTTTTATATTTCATTTTTTATTAAGATTTTTTTGAGTACTCACAAGGGTATGGCATGTTTAAGATAGGCCACTTAATTACTCCTTAAAATTATAATTTTGTATGGCAAAATTTGATTTACACATTCACATAATTGATTTCTTATTAGAAGAAAGAAACTAAAAATAAATAAAATCCACACCTTCCCTGCAGCAGAGTTGAAGAGGAATTCTCCAGGATTGCTTGTTTTCAGTCCTAACAGAAAGGAAGACTCAGATAATCTATTTCCTACAGTTACTATCACAGTTACAATGGAAGTCTCTCACCCTCCTTGTTTTCAGTCGTCCTACAAAGTCATAGACATGCTTTCACATTATTTTAAAAATACAAAAATAAAATATACAGATTAAATAATGGAGTATGGCTCTTGGGTAACAATAAACACATATTTGTTTTTGCTTGAGTCTTAATTTGCAGGCACATCTTCTTTGTTCTGAAATAATTTCAAACCTATAGATACGTTGCAAGAATAATACAAAGTACTTTTGTACTCTTTAGCCAGATTCATCAGTCACTCACTTTTTGTCTCATTTGCCTTATCTTTCTCTACATATGTGTTATGTGTATATCATATATGTAAAACTTTTTCTTGGATCATTTGAGAGCAAGCTATAGACATTGCATCTTATTACCCCTTTAATACTTCAGTGTGCATATCTTGAAAAAAGGATATTCTCTTATACAGCTCCAATATGACAGACAATTTTAGGAAATTTAACATTGAAATTGTTTTCTAATCCACAGTCCATATTCAAATTCACCAATTATTCAACCACATCAACTACACAAATAAACAAATTCCTCTTTAAGGAACAATGGACTATAACAAGTCACAAAAAAAAAAGTCATTTCTTAGTGTGCACTAAGTACCAACATGGATATATAACGAATTTATTAAACACACTTAACAGAATGTCTGTGACTGTTCCTGTAGAAAACGAATTCTTGAACTACAGTAACACACTTAGCTATCTACTAGATGTAAGCATTTATATTTTCACATTCCTTATTTCAGGAACTCTGAAAATGTTTTTCCTTGTTGACCACTCTTAAAATTTTTAAAAAACTCTGACTTTAGGAGGAAGTGAACTGGTTGGATGAATTGTGCAAAGAAGGTAAAGACTGGGTTTCATAAATCACAGAGGAATATATATTTAATGAATTCTTTTATTATATGGCAATCAGGGAAGAAAAGTGAAAAGGTCCTACTTCTCTTGGAGTCTCATTTAGTCTCACTAAATGTTTAGAATATATAGGATTCTGATCTCATGAATTCAGCTGCTTGTCTATTTTTCAAAAATTTTTAACAGTGTAAAGATCTGTTAGTAGCATAGCAAAGACTAAAGAACAAGTTTTTTCTCAAAGTTTGACCACAGTACTTGGGGAAGCTTTCTTAGGGTTTAACCTAAAACCAAACCTTTAGGCCATGACAGTTTGCAATGAAATCACCAATAATTCAGTCAATAAAAAACTGCTGGAAGCAATCTATTTGGAAAACCACAGTATTCTTTGCATGACAGAACAGACTGTTCAGGAAACTTTGGAAGATTTCCCAAGAGATAAAAGTACTAATGTTAAGGCTAATCCCAGGACAAGGGTACAAAATGCAGACATCATGGCAACGTCTCTAAACAGAGAAGACTGGTGAAACAGGAAATTCCAGCTGGTTTCAGTAATAGATGGTCAATATTTGACTTTGTAAATACATTAAATACCACAAATGATAAATAATATGGATACAGCATTCTAGTCAAACAAAATACTAACGTAAGTAATACTAATATAAGTTTAACCTAACATACAAAAATAGTACTGAGAGTAGCATAGGAGTGTAAATCTCAGTTTTATTTCTTTACCTCATTTCTAGTTAAACTTTCAGAATTCCAAACACTAAAATACCAAATTTCTTCACATCTACAATGGAATTTCTTAAATGTCAATAAATAAAAATAATTGTGTGTGTAGCACAGCCATGTTATACAATAATATTTTGTATATTTAATATGCTCTATGAATGAGCAATCAAATACTTCCCCCAAAATAATTAAGATTATGATCAGCAGGTATTTACATTTGTCCAAGAATTTTTCACCATAACTCCTACTATTGATTAAAATTACATAGATATTATAAAATTTTTCTAACTAAAATTTAAAGGATTAAATTTTAATGATAAATATGCCATGTCTCCCCTCAAAAAAAGATTATGCATGTATTTTAGTCAGACTTCTTAACTTAATAAGAAAAGTCATCTCTTTCTAACTCAATTTAAATAGTAATTTAGTAAAGATGAAGTTTCCGTATGATCCAGCAATTTCACTTCTAGGTATTCACCCAAAGGACACAGAAACATTAATTCAAAAGGGTACCTGCACCCCTATGTTTATAGCAGCACAATTTACAATAGCTAAGCTATGGAAACAACCCAAATGCCCAAAAATAGATGACTGGATCAAGAAGATGTGGTACATATACACAATGGAATATTACTCAGCAGTCAAAAAGATAAGCACATGCAGTTTGCAGCAACAAAGATGGAGCTAGAAAGAATCATGCTCAGCAAAATAAGTCAGAAAGAAAAAGAAAAATACCAGATGGTCTCACTCATAGCAGGAATTTAGAAAACCTAAATAAGAGACCAAGAAAAAGACTAATTATAATAAAGTAAAAATAAAAATCAACAAGCAACTATAAACCAGAACCACACTACTACAAGGGAGGGGGGAGAAGGGTTTAGAGTCAAAATATGGGGGGTGGGAATTGTATGGGGAATATAACCAAGATGAAAATGCATACATTGTGCAAAAATGAAAAATGATGTAAAAAATATATAAAATAAAGTGGAAAAAATTAAAAAATAAATAGTAATTTAGATTTTCAGCCATTTTGTTTTATTTTGGCTTTGTTTTTTCACTTAGAGATAATTTTTGAAAACTGTAATTAAAAATTATGCAAATAATATCTATAATCCTTGAAGCCCCCTCTATGTGGATATGAGAAGTCTACTTACTTGTGTAGTTATGTTGTATGTATTTTATTGAAAATAATTTTTTAACACAAGTACATTTAGCTAAGTTATAGAAATTTAAAGGGGCTTAACAGATCATTCAATTATAATGTTAACCCTGTAGAAAAGGAATTTTAAATAATGCAGGACAGCAAAATTTTCAAACCATATCAAATAGTGATTACCTTACTTGTTCATCATATTTGTATGAATGATACAAACATGAAATTTTAAAATAGTTCTTAAGTCAATGTTTTCATTCTTAGCTTCATTTTTATGGATGACTAGGCCAGGTTTTAACATAAAAAATCTTTTAAAATAGGGCCTCCCCAGTGGTGCAGCAGTTGAGTGCTGGGCTGCGAAGCTGCCCACAGCCTCTGCAGCACCAGTTTAATCCCCGGCCACCGGGTGAGGGTCCCACATGGCGTGACAGACCTCTCCTGTTGCCCGCTGCTCCCCTCAGCAGTGTACTTCAGTCCTTCTGCCTGTTCTGTTCTCTGCTCTGGCTCTGGTGAATTCTCTCACCCTCCCGCGCTTCTGACTGTACCCAGTGCTTGTATGAATAAAAAAATAAATAAATCTTTAAAAATAAAATAAAATGTATTGTCTGCTGATGTTGGTACACACAACATTGAATTAAAAGACTCCTGTAACCATTCTACTTCCTGACAACCCAATCAACACCTCCCTTGCCTAACTCACCCAACCAGTTCACTTAATACCTAATTCAATGTTTTTAACATTTGTTAAAAGAATGTTCAAGAAGGAAAAAAAAAATTCAGAGCTCCCTGGAATAGGGAATATGAGAACATGGTAACAGCTGCTAGGCACAAATGAAGATATTTCACTTGTTACCCAGAGTTGGAAAAACATGAGAAACTCTAAGAAGAGTCAGAGACACTCCTGATTTTCTGTGCTATTCAAACACTTTACTGCATCTCCCATGATAGGAGCTCTTTGACATTTATTATGTCTTTTTGCTTAGAACAGAAATTAAGGCATCTACCAAGCAAAATGAACTGAAAGTACTTCTCTGAGTTTCATCTCCTCAGATCTTGAATCCTAATTCCTTCCTTCTGCTCTTCAACCTGTGACAATAAGAAGTACCCTGGTGAAGCAGCTGACCACTACTAATTAGAGTGACTTAGGAGCAAACAATCTAAATATAGCAAGATGAGTTCTCTGCTAACCAAGCCACTAAACTATTCTGAACAATTCTTTCCCTAAAAATGTACCTGCAATTTTAAGTAAACTCATGCCAATTAGGTCTTTTTGTTTTCTGACTCATAAAATAAATCCTTAATCTAGATATTACTTCTCGGTTACACATTTTTCTGAAAATTGAAAATCTTTAAAATCTGACATCAAAGTGCAAATATCACAAATGTGGGTAACTATCATGAACAGACCTCATGATAAAGTTTTTGGGCTCTAAAACACACAGGAGTTTGTATAAATTTAATGAGTTTTTAATCAATATTATATACTAAAATCTATCGATTTTATTTTGAATTCAAAGAAGGGAAAGATCCCAGAAGAGCAAGTGACAATTTCTCCCTCTTTTATCTCATTCCTACACATGACAGAAAGTCGTAAGAATGAAATTCAATAAAATGTGTGTAACATTCATAGCATAAATGTACTCAACCATAATTATATCTCAAGTACCAGAATTCCTGAGAAATAGCATCTTGAACTCATTTACCAAGGAAGGCAAAAGTGAGCAGCTGCGTAAGCTCAGTGATTCAACACTTCCAGGGTCATCTGCTAGTCTTTTGGCCTTTTTCTCATGTTTATTAGCTCAAGGTTACTAGATGGCTTCTCCAGTTCTGATCATCACATTCAGGTCATGTAGTTAGCTACTCTTCCCCCATCCCCCAGGTTTCATTAACTGGAAATATGCTATAGAAATTAGTATTTAGCTTCCATAATGTCCAAGTGAAACTGCCAAGGGAGGAAATTATGGGAATGGGTGTTGGAAAAATTAACCAACAATATCTATCATCTTTCCTTTAAAGAACTTTGAACAGTATGTTAGTAGTGTTATTAAATTCCCCTTTAACAAAATATTTTTATTATACATAGCACACATTTATTTTTCTCCTGAGATTGCTTACTTTATCAGCAACCATAAACCTCCCTGACTGATCTCAGCAGCAAGTGATAGCATGTGTTTTTTCACAAAAGCTGATTAATCTGCCTTCTGTAAAAACTGGCATAGTTATCAAAACAACAAAGGAGTGCATGCCAGAATCATCCTCAGGAAGGAAAAAAATATATATATATCCAATTAATTTATTTAAAATAATTTGAAAATTTTTTAATTTTTCTAAAACTTAAGAATTAACTGGAACAATTTCTATACAGTGTTTACTTTAAATAACTACCCTATTATTAGTTATCAAGAAGTCCTGCCTAAAGTTGTAAAATCTGACATGCTTTGCATGTTCCTTCTGCTAGCTCACACATGTTTATTTAATCTTTATTGCCATCTTCTGGAGGGTTTGCTTTTATATACAAATGGTAACACTAGGCCAATATAGTTCCTCTCTTAGAGATCTAGAACCACAGAACCTTTCCATGTGTCAGGGATCAAGCTCAGGCCATAGTAGCTGCCAATAGCTTGATAGTGCTGAGACTTTAATCCCTGTGCCACCAGGGAACCCCCCCCAAATATTTTCTTATATATTACAGTAAGAGTACTAGAAGGGAAAAGAACAAACTGCTTACTCTCAGAACAATAGGGCCAGGTGGCCAAGTACCTTAGGTTAGGAAATCAAAAATGAACTTTCTCAGGCTATATTACAAGAAGATGCAACAGAAAAATATAAGTAAATTCTTAATATTTGAAAATAGAAATTTATACTTCAGTATTATATATTATGCCTGTATATATTATGCATGTGGTAACATATAGTAATATATACAGATATTGGGATTATTTCACAATGACTAATAGCAAACAACTAAAACCAATTTTTCTTAAAAACTAGTTTTACTGTGAAATATAAAATTTCTGGATTCTTAATGACCTTTCTTCTCATGTGAGAAATGAGTTTATCTTTTACAAAAATATTAGAGATCCAGAAGCTAAAGAATTTTCCAGATACTATAGTTAATCCTTGAACAGGCCTCCCTGGTGGCGCAGGGGTTAATTCTCAGCACTATGAAGCTACTTCAGCCACTGTGGCCTGGGCTTGATCCCCGGACAGGGAGCAAACCCATATGGCACAGCAGACCTCTCCTGTCTTGCCCGCTGCTCCCCTCAGCAGTGTATTTCCGTAGATCTGCCTGTTCTGCTCCCACTCTGTCTCTGGTGAATCCTCTCATGCCCACACACACACCTCTGGCCTACACTCCAGTTCTTGTATATGCATAAATAAATAAAATCTTGGGGGAAAAAAAAAACCTTGAACAATGCAAGGGTTAAAGGCATTAACCCCTCTACCCCCACACAGTCGAAAATCCTCCCTGACTGATCTGACTCTCCCAAAACTTAACTACTAATACTTTACTGTGGACCATAAGCCTTTCCAATAACATAAAAGTCAACCAACACATTTGTTAAGTTATATGTATTAGACACAATATCCTTACCATAAAATAAGCTAGAGAAAAGAAAATGTTATTAAGAAAACCATAAGAGACGATACCTGTATTTACTGATACTGAAAGTTTACATCATGTCAGTACCTACATCAGTATTATCTTATATGATTAAAAAAACTATAGATGGTATATGTATTACTAGCATCAGACATCAAAAATAAAACCATAATGTGAAAAAGAAATTCATTTATAGGTATAATGATTCATGCAAATAATCTACCTTTATTGTGGACTCATGCAGTTAAATCTGTGCTGTTCAAGGGTAAGCTGTGCTCACAAATGGGAGTATACATGTCTTTAAGAGTAATATTTAATCTTTGCTCTATTTATGTAATCAGAACACAACAACTGAAATCTAAGCAAACAGAAAAAACTCAAATAGGCAATCAGGTTCAAGATCAAAGTCTTCCATGTTGAGCACTAGTGGATGCACATATCTCTGGGAAAAGTATCAAAGTAATTTCAAATATTTTCAGAAAAAGCAGACAAAGACATTGTGGTATAATGCACAATCAAATCAAATGTAGAATGTTGACAATTCCCAAAGGAGGGAGAAAATTCTGAACTTTGAAATGATCCAAATGGAGATTAATGGGTCCACAAAGTTAGCTTCTACAGGAAAAGTCTGTGAGCATCTAGAAGAGAGTATTGAAGGGGGTTCCTGAGGTATGGATTATATAGTGCGTACAATTTTTGAAAATCCACCAGCATACATTTGTACAAAATTTTCTGTTTGTATATTTTATCTCAGTTAAAAGTGGTGGAGCTTGTTTTGTTTTTCTGTTTTTTGGGTTTTTTTTTCAGTTTGAGAGAAAAAGAAGATCAAACCCAGGAAAACATACAGAACTTTAATGGGGGTCGCAGAACAAAAAACTTGACAGGAAAACAGCACAGCTTTTGCAAAATCAGAAATCAACTTGATAAGACATCTGCAAGCTTTGCCCTTATTTTAAATAATGGAGAAACATTCAAAAGGTGCACAAAATCTAACGAAATCAGAGATTGCTGTATTTACCTAAAATAAAATTTCATGTTAACTGAAGATTCCAAAAATGGGTGTCATCCTTTCATCTGTATCTAATCATAACATTCATCTTCACATATGGTCTTCATTTACATACACCTGGAAAGTTTTATATTTACTCTATCGCAATTTCAATCACTGATGCCTAGGGCAAGTGCTCATAAAACTATAAACACTGTACTTGCCTATTTCAGCTATCAAATAAAAAATAAAATGGAATGCTTACTCTATAAGAACAATGGAGGAAAATATGAAATTGCACTTACTCGATACTTAGAAACAATCTAAGTTAAATGAAAAAAATTTTCTTTATTACTTGTTTTCCTGTTCTTTCACCTACTTTTTACATTTTATAGATAATCTGAGACACAAAACAATTCTTACCAGTGTTCAGTCTAAATCTTTTTTATGTTTTCCATTTACTAGTGCATTTTTTAGATCTTGATCCACCTGAAACTTTTCCTTTTCAAATCACAGGTAAATATATACAAGAAAGAGGTTCTTCACCATTCTATTCCTCATCAACAAATGATATTGTAGACTTTCTTCAGATATATGGAATTGAAGATAATTAAGCCATCTAAATGTTTAGTAACTATGAAACTATTGATAAGAATTGGGGTAAAACTTATTTCCTAATCAGTATAATACACTCTTTGAGAACTTACTACAAATAATCTATGACATAAATTATACAGATTCACAATAATTACTTGTGAGAAAAATATAAAAGAACAGAGCTGTGTAATACAGAAACTACAGTTTTCAACATTCATTAATTTTTTTTCCATGAATGGACTCTTAAATTCACTGGAGAAAAAAATTCCCCACCACTTACTAAACTTGTAGTTTATTTCAACAGTTGCTTCAGAGCAGATCAAACAACCCTTCATTCACTTTGTTTGTAAAACCAGTTACTCATGGCCACTCAATTTTCTTCTTATTGGATCTAACAGAGGCATTCACCAGATCTATTGTTCTCAAAGGTTAAAATACCCCATGAACCACTACATCACTGTGAAAGTATGCTTATAGAAACAAACTCAGCAACAAGACCAAAGAATCTTGGGGAGACCTGAATTTTAATTTGATTTCTACAACAAGCTAGATGAGGAAAACTCAGCCAATTGTTCCACTGAGTCTCTGCCTCAGAAATATTTTTTTAAATAAAAGATCAGTTGTCCAATGTAGCCTCCCTTAAGAGATGTTCCAAAGCACTAAGTCGCTTCACTCTTAATGTGTTTTACTATAGGTAGAATTCATTTCCTTGACCTACTGATTTGGGGCCAGGCTATGTCTCCTGCTCTAGTCAATGTGCCAACAGATGCTATGTGATTGTGTGATTTACTTATTGCTCCCCTTGGCCTCTCTTCACAGAAGAAGACAGGCCCAAGACAATGGCTGCTCACCAGTCAAAGCCCAGGATTTAGAAGCATGAAGAACAGTTGTTACCAACAGTGCTATGACCAACCCACAGCTCTCGAGTAACATGAATAAGAAACTAATGTTTATTGTTACAAAGCTATGAAACTGGGGGTTATTGGTTTACACAGAAAAGCTGATTGCTACAATTCTAAATCAAATGTCTGTGATAATAGCTTTAAACTAAATAATATGCTTTAAGATAGGAATTAATGAATTCACTAATAGTTTTGCAACTAATTTGTATAGCTTTATGGGAATACAATAATGCTATATTACCTCTCTCTACATCCAAATCCCATTCTTTACCCTCCAAGGGTAAATAAATCAGTCTCCATAATTTAAAGGTTAACAACAATTTAAATGGTTAACATTTAAATGGTTAACAACAATGCCAATAAAACTTGTATACAGTTTTGCTTGAGGGAATCAAAGGATCTTCCCTTTGTTCATAAAGCTAAATACTGTATTGGAATTGAGATTTTAATAAAAAAATTCTAATATCCATTATCCATTCCCATGATTGTTTTCAGACAGCTTAATCAGGTCAAAATTAAAACTCTGCTATGTTTAGTCAAGTTGTAAATCAAACAAGAGTTTTCCTAACCAAAACATATTTTAAAAAAGCTTTATGCAACTCCATCCTAAAAATTGAAACCACATCTACTAAAAACAGGTAAATGGGTATAAATAAGCTTTTACTTTATTCAAGTCCTTTAAATTTACAATCATATGAAAACAATGTCCCAGAGTATATGGAATGACCATCAAATTACTTTACTCAATAAAAACTATTTGGAAAAACACTTACCTCAAAAAAAGATTCCACCAGTTAGGTATCAATTCATAGTCATGAATAAGGAAATGAATAATGAGTGATTTCTGGAAGTAATCTACCCTTAATGAGTTAAACATATGCATATAAGAAACACTCAATCAAAAAGAGAATCATACAGAATAATGATACAAAACAGCAGGAAGATTCAGATTTCCTAACAAGTAAATGCTGATAATATGCATACAGTTTAGAGGTTCATGATTATTTTGAAAAGGAATGAGAAAGAGATTTGTGATCTAGAAAGGAAAACTTCTCTCTTACATGCTTTAAAACATACCAGTTACTATTTATATAGCACCATATATGTGATAATAAAGAGTTGAATGAAATAACATATAGCATCCTAGCATAGTACATGATATGTCCATTTTACAGATGATCAGATGAAAACTATAAGATTTTAAGTAACATGTTCTCACAAATATAAGGAAGTGGATTATTTCAAGATAAAATTGATACTTACATGAACTAAGAAAAGGAAAGAAAACTCAACTAAAATCAGAAATTAAATAGAGCACATTATAGCTATTGTCACAGAAATAAGAATGATCATAAGAGACTACTTTGAAAAATTATATATACCGACAAACTTGGCAACCTAGAAGAAATGGATAAATTCTTAGAAACATACAACCTGTATAGAATCAATAACAAAGAAAGAGAAAATATGAACACCATATAACTGGTGAGGATAACAAATGAATAATCAAAAACCTCTTAACAAAAGAAAACCCTAGACAAGAAGGCTTCAGGTAAATTATACAAAACAATTTAAGAATTAACACCTGACCTTCTTAAGCTCTTCTAAAAAAAAAAAAAAAAGAAGGAAGAATACTTCCAAATTCATTTCATCAGGTCAGCATCATCCTAATACCAAAGCCAGAAAACATACTACAAAAACACTCTAACACAGTAATCTCTAATGAATATTGATGTAAAAATCCTCAACAAAATACTAGCAAACCTAATTTGACAGGGATTAAAAGGATTATATATCATCATGACAAAATGAGATTTACTCCTGCAATGCATAGATGGTTCAACACACAAAAATCAAAGTAACATACCACATTAAAAAAAAGGAAAGATTAAAAACAACATGATCTCTTCCACTCCTAGGTATCTACCAAAGGACACAAAAACATTAATTCAAAAGGACACCTGCACCCCAATGTTCATTACAGCACTATTTACAATAGGTAAACAACCCAAATGCCCAAAAATAGATGACTGGATCAGGAAGACGTGGTACATATACACAATGGAATATCACTCAGAAATCAAAAAAGATAAACTCATGCCATTTGCAGGACCATGGATGGAGTTGAAAGGAATCATGCTCAGTGAAATAAGGCAGAAAGAAAAAGAAAATTACCAGATGGTCTCACTTATAGCAGGAATGTAGAGGATCCAAATAAGGGTCCAGAAAAAAAATTATAATAAAGTAAAAATCAAAATCAAACTATAAATCAGAGACATACTATAGGAGGGGAGCAGGGGGTAGGATCAAAACAAGGATGGGAAGAGTACAAGGGATCATGGTGATAGCTCATGGGTAAATGGGTGGTGGGGTTTTTAAGGAGACTATAAGCAAGATGAAAATGCATACATTGTACAAAAATGAAAAATTATGTAAAAAGTATATAAAATAATTAAAAATAAATTTTAAAAAACCAAAATGATCTCAACTGATGCAGAAAAAAGTATTTGAAAAAATTCAACAAACTAGGTATAGAAGGAAAAAATATCAACACAATAAAGATAATTTATAAAACCTTACATGAAATAAAGTTCTGCAGATCCACTGCATAGTAATGTGAATACACTTAACACTAATGAACTAAACACTTAAAAAATGGTAAAGATGGTAAATTTCAGGCTGTGCTTTTTTTTACCACAATTTTTAAAAGTGGAGAGAGAATTCCATCCAGTTTCCTGCAACATACACTTGGAGGTGAATGAAAAAAATAGCAAATATTTGGAGTATTAGAACAAAGGGAGTGGTTAGATGAACAAGTGTTGACAGTTATATGGTTTAAATGATAGCAAGGTAGAATTGTTACATAAGTACCAATAAATGTACACATTCCAGTACATGTATATTGAACAGTTTCAAATTCGGGGACTAAATGGTATATTTAAGTGCATATTGGTGTGTGTTTATGTGTTGGTTTAGTACAAAGTACTTTATAAGAGATTTAAATGATTCAATGCACTTTTTAAAAAGTTCACTATTTAATTCATTTTCATTATCACTTTATTAATTTGCTAGAATTGCCATAACAAGACACCACAGACTAGTATTTTCTCTCACAATTTTGGAGGATGAAAGCCCAAGATCAAGAGCAAATTTGCTTTCTACTGAGGTCTCTCTCCTTGGTTTCCAAATAGCCTTTTCTCTGTGCACATGTACCCCTGATATCTTTCTCTATATGTCTTAATCTCTTCTTACAATGGCACCAGTTAGGTTTACCCTAATTGCCTCTTTCAGCCATAATTATCTTTTGAAAAGCCAAATATCTAAATATAGTCATATTCAGAGGTAATGAGGATTTTGGGCCTTCTATCTTAATTTATGGATAACACAATTCAGTGTTACAATAGGTAAACAACCCAAATGCCCAAAAATAGATGACTGGATCAGGAAGATGTGGTACATATACACAATGGAACATTACTCACAACAATCACACTTGTATATGTGCTTTTTGCCAAAGGAAAAACAGAAGTGTCATGAACAAATAGTTCAGGTAATATGGTACAATATTAATCAGAGAACATAATTATTTTATGTTCTTGACTTCAGCCACTTATACTTCAAACCATGTTTTTTGAGGTGCTCACTTTAAGCAATTTCACAAATTATTCATTTCTATGTGTTCAGCCTTTTTTGTTTGTTCAGTTGGGTGATTGACAGGTTAACTGTTCAAGGTTTACTCTACTGTAGCAGAAAAAAAAGAACATCAAAAAAGCAGGTTGTCAGGGCCTACTGAAAATCTAGAAGAACATCTCTATAATTCTGCAAGGTGGTTACCAAGTGATTTCACAACATCCTTGGGGAAGTGTGAAAGCAAATCTTTTCTAAAAATGTTTTAATATTCTGGCCTCCACTATGGACACTGAAGTCCCACCATATTCTTAAATAAAATTTTAAAAAATCTATAAATATTTCACAAGTTTTTTTAATATTCTAGATGACAATATGATTTATTTTTTCCCAATGGGAACCAAATATGTTTTCTTTTTAGTTATTTCATTTTAGTTATTTCTATAATAAATTTGACAGCCATTAGTTTTCTCTTCTCACCTGATTTAAATTCTTAAGAAAATTATATTCTTGCACATGCTGACTTTTCCAGTTGTCACTGACATCAGTAAATATTTATAAAAGGCCAGCTGGGTAAGCTGCATTAACTAAATACATAGATATTCTTGACATAATACTGCTCAGGATATGGTTTAAATTCAGGGCCTAACATATGTATAAGTGCATATTGGTGTGTTTTTATTTGTTGGTTCAGTTTCTCTTGATAGAAATTCATGAATTTGAAGAAGAAAACCAATTCACAGCTTTCTATAATTTATGAAAAGCTATGTACTAAAGACATTCTCTTTTCAATAATATGAGATTTGCCACACCTTTTGATTTTTAAATACATTATAGTAATTTAGAACAGTTTCTAAATGGATGAGAAAATAAGATCATTAAAATTTAAATATTTGAGACCAGTTCACCATACTAATAAGAACATCTTTGTTTATATAGATTTAATGTTTCCAACTATTGTATTTTTAAAGTACAATCAAATTCATAAATTTTACACCCCAAATACTGCTTGTATACCGTTTTTAATCTTTGCTTTTATCTTACAAATGCTGATCTACATTACACATTCTTTAAAAAGTTACATATTCTTATTTGTATGTCAAAATGCTGACTAAATGTTCCATTTAAGCTTCCTACTACACCAATAACATTGTTAAATAAAGTTTACTACATTAAATAAAAAGTCTGATTAATAGATCAATAAGATGTGTTATATATATACATACACACACACATATACATGTATAATGGAATATTACTCAGCAATCAAAAAAATGAACTCAATATTTAGACAGGGAATTCTGCGACCATCCAGACCTCACCAAAGCTGTTGTTTAGAAGTGAGAAATGGCTGTCCCCATGGTCAGAGGTGAGCTGAAGGCCCCCACAAGCAAGGCACCCTCTGGCAATGAGTTGGAGTCCAGAGGGGGACCCAGCAATTTGGAGGCCAGCAGGTAATCCAGCCACTGCAAGGGCAGTCTGTAGGACCTCAAGACCCAACTCCGGAATTAAACAAATACAGAAGGAGTAGATTTTCAGGGACAGCAACCATTAACCATATCCATAATACCACTGCCCTTCTGGGCTTCTGGCATAACAGTATTGGACTTGATTGGATAACCAGTTCCCAACATCCCAGAAAGAACACACCAAAGAGATGCCAGCCAGTACCAGCGACACAATGTCCCAATGCATAGGACAAATTAGAAAACAAGCAGCAGGGAGAAGAAAAATTACAAGCAACCAAGCACAGAGAAGAAAAATTACAAGCAACCAAGCATATTCCCAGGGAAAAGATACACCACAAAAAGACAATCAAACACCAGACTGCAACACCAGTGACTTAGAGGAACTTATGAATCTTCCTGATAGAGAATTTAAAATCACCATGACTAAAAAACTGAAAGAAGTTGAAAATGATATGGGAAAAATAATCAACAATCAGAAGAATGAAATTGAGTCCCTAAAGAGGGACGTGAAAGAAATGCAGAAGATCGAAGGATTAATGGAGGAGCTAAAGAAAACGGATTCAAAAATCCTCAATAAAATTTTAGCTAACAGAATCCAACAATTTATCCATAAGATAATTCTCCACAACCAAGTAGGATTTATTCCAGGGACACAAGGATGGTTCAACATCTGAAAATCAATCAATGTAATCCAACACATCAACAAAAAGAAATATAAAAACCATATGATAATATCAATAGATGCTGAGAAAGCTTTCAACAAAGTACAACACCCATTTATGATAAAGGCCCTTGAAATTCTCAGGATACAAGGAACATACCTCAACATCATAAAGGCCATATATGACAAGCCCATAGCCAATATCATTCTCAATGGTGGAAAGTTAAAAGCATTTCCATTAAGATCTGGAACAAGACAAGGATGTCCACTCTCACCACTGCTTTTCAATATAATACTGGAAATCCTAGCCAGAGCAATAAGACAAGAGAAAGACATACAAGGAATCCAAATAGGGAAGAAGTTAAACTATCACTATTCACAGATGATATGATAACATACACAGAGAGCCCCAAAAACGCCACAGAAAAACTAATCAATTGATCAGTTTAGTAAAGTAGCAGGATACAAAATCAACACACAAAAATCAGTAGCCTTCCTATACACAAACAATAAATCTGAAGAAGAAGAAATCCCAAGAAAACCATCCCTTTTATTATTGAAACAAAAAAATCAAATACTTGGGAATAAACCTAACAAAAGAGGTAAAGGACCTGTACAAAGAAAACTATAAAACACTGTTAAAAGAAATAGAACAAGACACAAAGAAATGGAAAGACATCTCCTGCTCCTGGATTGGAAGAATTAACATTATCAAAATGGCCATCCTACCAAAAGCAATTTACAGATTCAATGCAATTCCAATAAAAATTTCAATGACATTCTTCAAAGAAATAGAACAAATATTGATGAAATTCATATGGAGCCACCAAAAACCCCAAATAGCCAAAACTCTCCTGAAAAAAAAAGAAGGGAATGGTGGTATCACACGCCCAGACTTCAAACCATACTACAAAGCCATAATAATCAAAACTGCATGGTATTGCAACAAGAACAGACACACAGACCAATGGAACTGAATAGAAAATCCAGAAATAAACCCACAGATTTATGGTCAACTAATCTTTAACAAAGGAGCAAAGAATATGCAATGGAGCAAAAAAAAGTCTGTTCAATAAATGGTTCTGGGAAAACTGGGTTGCTACATGCAAAAGAATAAAGCTTGATTACTACCTCACACCATGCCAAAAAACCAACTCAAAATGGATTAAAGAACTAGACATAAGACCTAAAACCATAAAATATATAGAAGGAAATATAGGCAAAACACTACATGACATACACCTTAGCAACATCTTTAAAGACACATCACCCAAAGCAGTGATAGTAAAGGCAAAGATAAAAGCTGGGACTACATCAAATTAAAGAGCTTCTGTACAGCAAAAGAGACAGTAACCAAAACAAAGAGACACCCCACCAACTGGGAGAAAATTTTTGCACACAACACTAATGATAAAGGACTGATCACAAAAATCTACAAAGAGCTGATGAGACTCAACAAAAACAAAGTAAATAATACAGTCAAAAAATGGGCAGAAGAGCCAAAGAAACTTCTTCAAAGAGGAAATGCAAATGGCCAACACCATATGAGAAAATGTTCAACATCTCTTGTAATCAGGGAAATGCAAATCAAAACTACAATAAGATACCATCTTACACCAGTGTGAATGGCATATATTAAAAAAAAACCAGCAACAACAAATGTTGGCGAGGATGTTGAGAGAAAGGAACTCTCCTGCACTGCTGGTGGGAGTGAAAACTGGTCCAACCACTATGGAAAGCTGTGTGGAGATTCCTCAACCTGCTAAAGATGGAACTTCCATTTGATCCAGCAATTCCACTCCTAGGTATTTACCCAAAGGACATAGAAACATTAATTCAAAAGGGCACCTGCACCCCTATGTATATAGCAGCACTATTTACAATAGTTAAGCTAAGGAAACAACCCAAATGCCCAAAAATAGACGACCGGATCAAGAAGGTGTGGTACATATACATAATGGAATATTGCTCAGCATTCAAAAAAGATAAACACATGCAATTTGCAGCAACATGGATGGAGCTAGAAGGGATCATGCTCAGCAAAATAAGGCAGAAAGAAAAAGAAAAATACTGGATGGTCTCACTCATAGCAGGAATCTAGAAAACCTAAATAAGGGACCAGGAAAAAGATGAATTATCAACAAGCAACTATAAACCAGAGACACACTATGGCGGGGGGGGGAGGGTTTAGAGTCAAAACAAGGGGGGTGGGAATTATATGGGAACTATAACCAAGATGAAAATGCATACATTGTGTAAAAATGAGAAATTATGTAAAAAAATCATAAAAAAAGAAACAATCACAGTGAGTTCTGTTAAACTTCTGGTGCCAACCTAGATACCAGGGGATGGGGGGTGGGGTGGACAGGAGGGGCCATGGAGAAGAAGGTAGGAAGGTAGTTGAGGCAGGGGTTGTTGAGGTGGCAGTCACGGGCTGTGTGGGGGATTTGGGGAAGGTTTCAGGGAATTCATGTCCACAGATTGGATGTTTCCAAGATGAGAAAATGTGTGCCAGGTGGAAGGCAGGGATTTGAGGGACTTTCCTATGGCAGAGGTACACAGCAGCCATAAACACCAAAAAGAGAGTGTAATATGTTTGAGGGCTAGTAGGGTTTGGTCATGGCACATCGTTTCTGTGTACGTCAGTGTCTTTCTCAAAAAAAAAAAAAAAAAAGATAAACTCATGTCATTTGTGGCAACATGACTGGAACTGGAAGGGATTATCCTAAGTGAAGTGAGCCAGAAGGAGAAAGATAAATATTGGATGGTTTCACTTATATGTAGGATATAGAGAAACCAAACAAAGGATCAAAGAGAACCCCTTGAAAGCTGACCGCAGATCTGAGTCATCCAGGAGGGAAGGGGAGTGAGGAGGAAAAGAGCAGGGGAGAAGACAGGGGAGGAGGAAGGCACAATGGACTATGGTGGAGGACCACAGGTGCTTTGGTAGTAGGAAAACTATGGCGAACACATATGAGGGGAGAAAATGGGTACTGTGAAAAAACAAATAAGACTGTAAAATAATATGCATCATTAATAAAAAGATAAAAGAGAAAATCTGTCTAGTTCAATGAGATTGTCAGCAAGGAAATGAGCATCAATAACTGTGATAAAATATTCAGATGAGGTGATGAGAATGTTAAACTTTGGTAAATTGATGTAATATTTGCAGTCCTCTACCAACCTGGAAATGCTAGCACATATGCCTTTCTATATTCATGAAAAGACCAGAAACAAATAAAGCATCATCACATTAAGAACTTCAAATGACATATTAAGGAAATACTGTTGTTGACATGTATGTTACTTCTGTTTTTTAAATTTTCCCAAATACACAGAGGAAATACTATTTTATCTCCAAATTCCATCAGACTCCTTTGCCCATTAAAATAGCATAAAATAGGGGAGAGAGTCAGTGAGATGGATCGTACTTAATGTCAACTTCCACCTGGAATTCGAAATATTGATGCCTTGTTGACTACTAGGGTCACATAATAAAGTAAGTGAGGATACTAAAGACCTGAAAAAATTTCTGCCAGGAAGTCTTAAAAACATGGAAAAAGTAGCTAAGGACAGCCACAAAAATAAGTCTTCGTTCCCTACATAAGCCTTACATAGGCAAACATTTCACCTCCTAATTACTTCTATGCATCCAATGTACTTCTGGACAAACTCCTAATATCAATTTTATGGCTTTATGAAATGAAAATTAATTTTAGCAAGAGATCAAGAAAAACACTGAGTTCAAAGTATGGAGTTATAACTAGTGCATAAAAGGATCGAATGAAAATGTTTTGATGGTTTTTGCCATCGCTTTCATTCTTGAATGAGGAATTGATTACATTTATAATTGATTTTCGTACTTCTTTTTCCCTATTAAAATATTATCAAATCACAAATGAGTTTGCCTTTGGTGAAAACCTCTCTTGCCAACACTTCTATCTAATCTTATAGTGAAAAAAATTAATGTTTATGTATAAAAGCTGGATTTCTGACAACATTTGATGGTTGGCAGGCACTGGAAAGGGAACATAATATCCAACAACCACATTGCTAAGAAAGCAGACTCCTTTTGCAAGATTTAATCCTAATTCTTTTGGGATAAGAGAGCAAAACATGATAAGAAGCAGGATTGCTTCTGACACCAATATGATCCACCCACCTCTCCCTAAGGGTTCTCCTGTTATTTTAGCAATTACTTTTATGTGTATGACCTGAGCACAACTCCTGCCAGCTGTCCCAAGCAGCATTTCAACTTAATGTTTGACAATTCTACTTATAGGATGTTCAGGTAACACATCTGTCTCCAAAATATGTTTAAAATGGAGCCTCTTTTCTCTGCCCTGCATCTCCCTCCCTTGATAAATCTCTCTTCTCACCTTTCTAAATCCTATTTACAGCCACTATCTGTCACCCATCTTTGAAGTCCTAAGTGGGTCCTTCTTCCATTGCCTTCCACCTAGAATTGACACCAAGTCAAACTCCTATGTTTGTTATGTATTACTGTCAAACCTTTAGTGTCTCCTTGAGGAATTCTGTCCTGTCTTCTGCTTTAAAATATAACTACAGGTCCTCCCCTGGTGGCGCAGCAGTTGAGCGCTGGGCTGCGAAGATGCCCGCAGCCTCTGCAGTGCTGGTTCCATCCCTGGCTGCCAGGCAAGGTTCCCACATGGTGCGCAGACCTCTCCTGCCGCCCGCTGCTCCCCTCAGCAGTGTATTTTGTCAGTCTGCCCATTCTGTTCCCCGCTCTGGCTCTGGTGAATTCTCTCACCCTCCCGTGCTTCTGATTGTACCTGGTGCTTATATGAATAAATAAATCTTAAAAAAAAAATGAAATAAAATATAACTACAAGAAAATCCAGAAATAAACCCACAGATTTATGGTCAACTAATCTTTGACAAAGGAGCAAAGAATATGCATTGGAGCATAGAAAGTTTGTTCAATAAATGGTGCTGGGAAAACTGGGTTGCGACATGCAAAAGAATGAAGCTTGACTACTACCTAACGCCATACACAAAAACCAACTCAAAATGGATTAAAGAACTAGACATAAGACCTGAAACCATAAAATACATAGAAGGAAATACAGGTGAAACACTACGTGATATGCACATCAAAGACATCTTTACAGACACTTCACCCAAAGCAGTGATAGTGAAGGCAAAGATAAACAGCTGGGACTACATCAAATTAAAGAGCTTCTGCTCAGCGAAAGAGACAATAACCAAAACAAAGAGAAACCCCACCGACTGGGAGAACATTTTTGCACACAACACTAATGATAAAGGACTGATCACAAAAATCTATGAAGAGCTGATGAGACTCAACAAAAACAAAGAAAATAATCCAGGCAAAAAATGGTCAGAAGAGCTAAAAAGAAACTTCTCTGAAGAGGAAATGCAAATGGCCAAAAGGCATATGAAAAAATGTAATCAGGGAAATGCAAATCAAAACTACCATGAGATACCATCTTACACCAGTGAGAATGGCACATATTAAAAAAACTAGCAACAACAAATGTTGGCGAGGGTGTGGAGAAAAAGGAACTCTACTGCACTATTGGTGGGAGTGCAAACTGGTCCAAACACTATGGAAAGCTGTGTGGAGATTTCTGGACCTACTAAACATAGAGCTTCCATATGATCCAGCAATTCTACTCCTAGGTATTTACCCAAAGGACACAGAAACATCAATTCCAAAGAGCACCTGCACCCCTATGTTTATAGCAGCACTATTTACGATAGCTAAGCTTTGGAAACAACCCAAATGCCCAAAAATAGATGACTGGATCAAGAAGATGTGGTACATATACACCATGTAATATTACTCAGCATTCAAAAAAGATAAACACATGCAATTTACAGCAACATGGATGGAGTTGGAAGGGATCTGCTCAGCGAAACAAGGCAGAAAGAAAAAGAAAAATACCGGATGCTCTCACTCATAACAGGAATCTAGAAAACTTAAATAAGGGACGAGGAAAAAGAATAACTATAAGAAAGAAAATATCAAAATCAACAAACAACTATGAACCAGAGACACACTATTGGGGGTGGAGGGCGGGGAAAGGAGGGCTTGGGGTCAAAATAAGGGGGTTGTAATTGTATGGGGAATATAAAAAATAAAATATAAATAAAATGTGAAAAAAAAATATAACTACAGTACAGTTGTCACAGACAATCACTAGCCCATTTGGTGCTTTTATACAAATCAGAAAAAGCAAGCCATCTTCCATCTGTTCAGAAATTTGTCACAATGTAATATACTTACAATGACTGAAACACAGTCACACTGAGTATAGAAGTCTATGGAGCTACCATGTGAATGGCGTCTTTTTAAGATTTCTCAATGCACAACCTACACTTCCCATCCCTTAAATCCACATATTTTATTGACACTTCAATCTCGGTGGAAAAAAGAAATGAAAACCTGACAGTCTTGTCTTGGAGACACACCATGCTTGACTTTAGCCTGAATCTCAATATTGCTTCCTATTTCTTACCTCCTTACATACCCATGTTCCACTCTAGCTTCATGCTTTCTCAGAACTGCCTCAATCTTGCCTTTATTTTGTCTGCATGATACTCTCCTTTCTCTTCACCTTCAAAAATACAGAGTTCCCCAGATGAAATCCACAACTGCATCTATCACACAGAGAAGAGAGACCAAATAAGGCACAGCATTTCAGATCGGTAGGTGGTGGTTTCAGTGAGCAAGGGGCTTGCATACCCCTTGCTCAGGTTTGTATATGGTGATGAGATAAGAGACTGCCATATCACCTGCTAGATCCTGAGTTTATAGAGTCCTTAATGGGGTTCAGTCATGTTACAATCCATATTGATTCCAAACACATCACTTTCTCAAGGCTATGTTCTTGAAGCAGCTCCCTATACAAACATACATGCGGGATCAGGGGTCAGTCAGAAGTCTCCAATTGCCCAGGGCTAGGTCCAGGGTGAACCAACATTCACATCCTCTCGATGACCTCCTCCAACAACATCCCATCCATTTTTCAATGTCAAATTTCTTACATGATATTTTAAAATATTTACAAAATATTTTCCCCACATCAAATAAGAAGTATTCCTCTCCTTTGAATTCCAACTGTAATGGTTATGCCCCAGTTACAATATGTATAATATATTGCCTTTATTAGTGTTACTGCTCATTTGATTGCTCCTTATGGTTTACCTTATAAACCTTTTGAAGTATATATTGTCTCATTTTAAGTATTTTTCAATACCAAATCCAGAATTTCATTAATGAAGGATATTTTCTTTAATTTGCTTAGTTGAAATAATTCAGTAGGTATCATTCCAATAAGTATGATTAGATTTTGTAGTTAAAATTATTTCATCCCTGATTCCTTAAGAACCTTACCATTAAGACTTTATTTTGTACTTGTCAAAATAACCACAATTAATAATTATGTTTCTAGTCTCCATATCTGCATCATGTTCCATTTGCTTTTACTTCTCCAATAGAGTGTATTACTCTCCTTTGTTATTAGCTATATAACCCAAGTTGCATTATGTCCACTATTTCATTTCACTCAGACAAGTAGGACTAAATATGATTTCTTCTTGTTTTTGTCTCACAAAGCTAGTCTATCCCTGATTGTTTAAGTCTTTGTTCACAGCATATTTAGTGTAAGTAAGTAAGTAAAACAGCTTGTAAAGGGAGTAAGTTACGTTTTCTTATTCTGAAAACAGCAGATCCAGATCACAATAATTATAGGGCAAAAACCAACAACAAGAACCACCTTGTTGTTAAACCTATTCTTAGGACTAATTAGAAATCATTACCATATTTTATTCAATTTGGATAACTTATAAACAATTTGGATAAAAAGATAGTTTTTAAAGCTTGTCTATTTATGTTTCTTAGGTCCATGGAATCCTAGACATGTGTCCAAAACTGGGCATTGAATGCCAATTAAAGATGATGATGATCAATGACATAAAGACACAAATACAAAAAGACAGACAATATTCATATTTTAAAATAATTTTAAAGTCCCTGTTATCACATAATCCTTCTATTGACTGAGTTTAGCAAACAATGAAGATAATTTGCATTCAACTGCCCTCTGAGAGCAAAGGAAAGCTTTACTTGCCTTGATAAACTAAGTGTCTACCTTTTTATAACATTGAGAGTATATTTTTCCTTTTTGTTTTATTTTGTTTCCTAGGAAGATAGGGAACCTGATATTGAACTCTTACTTTCTGAGCCCCCAAATGCATATGAAAGAAACTCAACAGGATGTTAAATTTCATTCACAGAGATTTGAAGGTCACCATTCCAAGTCAAATCTGAAATTTATGTATAGTTTCTCTAACATGTGGCCAGCTAAGCACCACTTTAATGTGTCTAGTATCAGGAAGCTCACTGTTTCACAAAGTCCTTTTCCTTAGGATTGACTCAAACTTCAGAAAGTCTTTCCTATGAAATACTGAAATCTACATTTATCCTCTTATTTCCCATCCATTCCTATTTCTACCCTCCAGAGCTATGAATGATTAAAAGAATTCTCCCCTCACATACCTCCTTTGAATATTTAATTAAAACTGGCATTCTGTCCTCAAGTTTCAATCTTAGCTAATTGCTAGATTTATGTGTCATGTCAGCTTTAAATGTTTTTAAAGACATTAAAGACCTGGGCAAGTTACTCAATATCTCTAAGTCTCTATGTTTTCCTCTATGACATGGAGATGATAATAAGATCCATCTCATAAGGTTATAGTATATTATATATCTTATGCTAAGCTATTTTAACCTCAGTGTTTCATAAGGAAAAATACCTACAATAGTTTCTCCTTATCCACAGGAGATACAGTCCAAAAATCACAGTAGGTGCCTGAAGTTGAGGACAGCCTTAATCCTATACACACCTACCTATGACAGTTTAATTTATAAATTATAGGCTCAGTAAAAGATTAACAATAACTAATGATAAAACAGAGTAATCATAGTAATATACTTTATAAAAGTTACACGAATGTGGTCTCTCCTGCTCTCAAAATATCTTACTGTATGTAATATTTTCAGACTGTAGTTAATTGTGGATAGCAAACTGCAAAAAACAAAACCATGGGTAAGGGGGGACTATTATATAGAAGTGGTAAACAAATTGTCAGCATCCCTTTGAATATTATAGAGATCTACTTTCTTTAAGTAGACTCTCTCAGAATCTTATATGGGAAGTCATCTTTCTTTCAGTCTATCACCCACCATCCCTCCATATTCAGTTTTGTCAAATGGCTCTTTTACAATGTCTTTTCCATTTATCTGGTGGACAGTGATGCTGTTATAGCCCCACACATTTCTAGTGACCCTTGATAATACACTCAAGTCCACTTTCCCTTTGTTGAGGTCTACCTTCTCTGCACATTGTTAAAGAAGGTCACAATAGTGATTGGCACTACTGATTCCCTTTTCGGAATATCTGCTCCAGGTTTCTCATTCCACTTTCAGTCCCCATTCAAATCTGCAAAACCTGACTGTCATAGCTACTCTTTCTCTCCCCTCCTCCCATAAGCCTCTTCAGAAAAATAAGTAAATTCTTTTTTTTTTATTTAAATAAGAACTGGGATTTCAGGCCAGAGACTAGAACTGGGGTACAGGCCACAGACATGGGAGGGTGAAAGAATTCACCAGAGACAGAGCGGGGAGCAGAACAGGCAGACTGGCAGAAAACACTGCTGAGGGGAGCAGTGGGCTTGACAGAAGAGGTCTGCCGCACCATGTGGGTATCTCCCTGGCCGCCCTGGAATAGAACCAGTACTGCAGAGGCTGTGGACAGCTGCACAGCACTGCGCTCAACCTGCTGCACCATGGGGGAGGCCCTAAATTCTTTTTTTTTTTTTGTCAGTACCCTTGTCTGATCTATTGCTAGCCAGGCAATCTGACAAGCACTCAGGCTGTTGAGCTAATGGGTAATTTTTACCATTCCAAGTAATTAATAACATATTAATTTTAGATCAACTTCAAAAACCTGACACATACTTGGAATGAGTTTAGCTGTTTGATAACACTTCTTCCCCTGTAGGTATGTTAGCAACTATGTTTTCAAGTTTGTTTTTCTTGGTTCTTTAAATTTGCCTCTTATTTGTTGTGTGTATGTGTGTGTCTATGCACGTGCACACACATGCAGAACATCAAAGGCAATCTCGGGCACTAAAGGAGACTGATATAAAATGGGTTTCTCAATAAGGAATCTTATGACATACCATAAAAAAGGAAGCTCCCCGCAAAAGCTTGCAGTATCCATGGCTTAATCCAACCCTAAATTCAAATGTATTCATTATTTCATGCTATGAGCATACTTATACATAGATAGTTTACAGTTGCCGCTTCTGTTTTGTGGTTAGGGTTTGAATGTCTGCTGTTAACAGATGGTTATCTGAAGACTTATAAGTTAATCTAAAAAAGAGAAACAAAGACAAAGATGTCAAATGCCACAGGGTTAGATGTAGCTAGCTTCTCTTTCTTCAATATTTTCTTAAAGCTCTCTTGGTGCCACTCTTAAAAATGAATCATCTGAGAAACTGAAAAGACCCTTATAATCAAATAGATTTTTCAACCAAAGTCAACAAAAACACAACTTTCTTGCATATTTCATGTATCCCCAAAACAGGAAATGACTGAAATTCTTTTAAAAGTTAGACTCTTCTCTAAACAGCATGCCCTCATTTTCCATTTAGAAGCTGTTCATGCTAAATAGGAGATCAGTCTTCAAAGAAATTTTACAGTAATATGTTCAAATTGATTTTGCTCACATCAATGGTTAGCTTTTCTGAGAAACATCTTCTATTAGATTGTTTTCGATTTTGAGAGATGTAGCAAATTTCAGGAAACTTACTTTATACCAATTTAAATGGAAAGAAAGAAAGCCAGTAAGTGGTTCAAAGGGTTGGTTCAGTTTTTCAATAAGACACTTTGAGTCTTCTGCATCATTCACCAAAAAGTGACTATACTACCCCGATCAAGTTAAGATGTTCAAGACTAAAACATTAATAAAGTCCCTATTTTGTTTCATAAACATGATTCGGTCCCTATTTTGTTTCATAAACATGAGCATGAGGAGTGATTATCATTCTACATAAAAATTATATAGATTGCCATGTCATGAACAAAAGACATTAAGAAGACATCTTTTCTGAAAATTGGGATGTGGGTAAGAGACATTTACCAATAAAAATACTTAACTTAGGGCCTCCCCGGTGGCGCAGCGGCTGAGCGCTGGATTGCGAAGCTGCCCACAGCCTCTGCAGTGCTGGTTCGATCCCCCGCTGCTCCCCGACCACCAGAGGAGGGTCCCGCATGGAGTGCAGACCTCTCCTGCCGCCCGCTGCTCCTCTCAGCAGTGTACTTTGGTCCTTCTGCCTGTTCTGCTCCCCGGTCTGGCTCTAGTGAATTCTCTCACCTTCCTGCGCTTCTGACTGTACCCAGTGTTTGTATGTATAAATAAATAAATAAATCTTCAAAAAAAAATACTTAACTGAGGTCAACAAGTTAACTAGTTAACTGAGCCTGCAATCTGATGTGAGAGGAGGTGATTCGTAATAAAAGAAAACACTTAAGATCCAAAGAATTTCATGTTCTTAAAGACTTGATTTTTTTTTAAAACATTTATTTATTTATACAAGCACTGGGTACAGTCAGAAGCGCGAGAGGGTGAGAGAATTCACCAGAGCCAGAGTGGGGAGCAGAGCAGGCAGAAGGACCAAAGTACACTGCTGAGGGGAGCAGCAGGTGGCAGGAGAGGTCTGCGCGCCATGTGGGACCCTCCTCCAGTGGCCAGGGAGCAGCCGGGGATGGTGCTGCAGAGGCTGCGGGCAGCTTCGCAACCCAGCACTCAACCACTGCGCCACCAGGGAGGCCCAAGACTTGAATTTTTAAGATTACACCACTTTTGAATAAATACTGTACACATTCTAAATGTACCACTGCTTTAAAGACTATAACAGACTTTCCTAATAACAGACTTTCCTAACATATGTATTATCTTACTCTCTGGAAGTTTCTTTAGACATCAAGATTCCCTTCCCTTTGCCCTTTGGAACCCCTGGCATGCACATTTATACTCCATCCTCTTGGTCAATTTCAAGCAGTTCAGACTTTACCTCTCACAAAGGTTCGCACATTGGCAGTGATATATTCTACAACTCATCTTTTTATTCATGACAAGTCATATATTAGAAAAATCCTCAGATAAGTCAGCAGTCTTATGTGTATTATCAACTATGCCACTTACTAGCTGTCTGACTTTGGGCAAATCACTGAACCTGATATGACTTCAGTTTTCTTAAATGTTTAATAAGTATAATGCTTCATTTTGCTCATTCAAGAAGTATTTGCTGAGGGCTTACAAAGACCAGAAATGGGTGGATATACCTCTTGAAAGTAGACCCTGTCTCCACTCTTGAGAGGCTTATGGTTTAGAAAGGGAGAGAGACATTTGAAATGCAAGCAGAATACAGGGGAATAATACAGGAGAAGTCTCACAATGACCTTCCTAAAAAATTCCCCAACAATATGGATAAAAAATATCCTCAGTACTTAAATTTTGTAGCAAAACAGATATAAATATGAATCAGCTAAGTCAAAATGCACACAAGATTAAAAACTGAACTAGAAACCGTTTGTTTATGGTTGCTAGGAGGGAATCATACAGAAATATGGCTGCACTTCAAAGAATCACTAACAAAACAACAAAAACAACAAAAACTGGGCTTGTATACTAAATACTTCAATAAGAAAAACAAGAATATTAATGACAAATGAGTATTAAAGATAAATGAAGTACTATAAGGTGGCTACATAGGGATGGTACACCCAGCAAGTTTTTCTCTTAAAAAGACATATGCAAAGAAAATATAATTATTTTTTACAACAAATTGCTCTTGTTCTCAAGTCATACACAGTTAAATATCAATGGGGGGGATATTAACTTTCCTAAGTAAAAGTATTAACCTTCTGATACTTGAAAACTTTAATAATTCTTAAGAGTTTGGCTACAAAATAATTCATCTAATGCACATGCTCAATTTTCTAGAGTTCCTCTCTTTTCTGGCATCTGGACATCTGAAGGAGTTTACAGTAAATTTTTGTACTCAGGAGTAGGGACTTCCACTCCACAACCTTGGTCCTTGTACTATACTGTGGAATTTTGTCTCCATGATGAGACGGTTAATCTGATCACATCTCACACAGCTTGTGCCAGTGTTTGCTGAGTTCCCACTGGTTTATCTGGTCCATCTACTGGCCTCTCCAGTCATTTGCTTCCAGTAGAAAAATTTCTGCATTCTTCATACTGACAACAGGACTAAACCAGGTCGCCAGTTCTCTCAGTATCTTTGCACCCTCCAATACACAAACATACACACACACACAAACATACACACACACAAACATACATGTACATACATACACAGAATTCATGAAGGTTTCCTCATACTCTTATTCTCTCTGAATCCCTGAATGGCAGTGTAGGTCATGAGGAACAACTAGGAGCCTTTGCCTAAAGTTCAAATACCTAGGTATATTTCTCTGCTAATGCTGCATTTCTACTACTCTAAATCTGGAGGTGTAACTCTGGGATATACTCTAGAGGCCTTGCCTAGTAAAGCAGGGCACCAGCTCAAACATCTTCAAACTTCCCCAGATTCATTTGGATGTTATTACGCCATCCCACCTCCCCATGCTCGCTCCACAATATTCCTCAAGAAAGAAAAAAGCAAAGATATTGCTCTTTGCTCCATTCTAAATCATTTGTTGGGAAAAAAATTTATACTAGCTACATTAAATTCTAAATATAAAAATTACAGAATCCAAACATGGCCCAGCTACATGACTTTGGATAAGTCAAAAACTCCATGAAAAGTTTTTTATGTATTAAGAAAATTAGCCCCCATCATTATGTGCATCTTAAATAGTTTCCAATCTCTCCTAATCCTTTTTCAAATTCATATTATTTTAAATGTTCTAATAGTTTTATGGTTTTAGTTTTTTAAAGGTAAATTTTTGCATTCTCTGGAAAGCCTTGGACTCTTTGCAAACATATATAAAAATTATTGTTTCTCATTTGAAGTGATGTGTAAGAAAAACGAGGACTAGAAATTCAAAAATTTGGAAGTGAAAAAAACCTCAATGAAAAAATATCAGAAATTCAGGTGTTGTAGTTCCAAGTTCATCATGCTTTCCACAGTGCTTTTTTTTTTTAAGGTAATATTGGTTTATAACATTATATAAGCTTCCTGTCTTCTAAATTATATATTTGATACTTTATCAATGAAGCCACAACCTGTATTTAAATAACCATGAAGTCAAACGTTTGTTCTAGCATGTTTTCCATGCAACACACATACACATGATAAATTAGTCATACTATAGTCAAAATGGTATTTTCATTTATCACATAGCAAACACTTCAAAGCATTTAGTGTGTGTCAGGAACCACTCAAAGTACTTTACAAATTTTTTTTTTAAAGATTCGTTTATTTATACAAGCACTGGGTACAGTCAGAAGCACAAGAGGGTGAGAGAATTCACCAGAGCCAGAGCAAGGAACAGAACAGGCAGACTGATGAAATCCGCTGCTGAGGGGAGCAGCTGGCGCGGCAGGAGAGGTCTGCGCAAGATGTGGGACCCTCACCGGTGGCCAGGGATTGAACCGGCGCTGCAGAGGCTGCGGGCAGCTTCGCAGCCCAGCGCTCAACCGCTGCGCCACCAGGGAAGGCCCTACAAATATTATTTTTACCTTCACTCTTATCTCCTGTATGAGGTACCATGATCATCCATCCTACTTTATAGAAAAGAAAGCAGAGGGACAGAGAAAACAGTAACATGCAACTAACATCAGGAACCAAGACTAGTCAACCATAGCAGTCTAGCTTCCTAAACTAATGATAAATATTATCTTTCCATCTTACACAGAGTAAAAGTCAAAATCCCCACACAGTCTTACTAGATCACTAGATCCTACACATCACTGGTCTCCCTTAGATGAACCAAGCAGTCTATCCCCACAGGCACTTTGAGCTGACCGGGGGGTGAATTCTTCTTCCACATGCACCTTCAGCTTGCTCTCCTGCCTTCCCAACACCTCAGCATTGCCCATATTCCTTACCACTTTATTTTTCTCCAGAGCACTTCACTTCTTCACTTATTACCACCTACTTATGAAACTGTTTTGCTTTGTCTGTCCTCACTCTACCCTCTACCCCCCATTTAAAAAGCAAGCTCCATAAAACAGGTGTCTTTTTTTTTTTTTTTTTTTTTTTTTTTTGCTGCTATGCTTCCAATGCCTTAAACAATGGCTGGCGTATAGCAGGCAGGAATTATCATCTGTTGGAGAACTGAATAATGGCTGAATAAATGCAGAGAAGATGCAGACATATGTGAAAAAGGGAAGTATACAATTTTGAATCAACTCTTTCCAGCATACCATCTGACCTCAATGCAAACAGACACTTTGACTTTACTGCTTCCTTTTAGCTTCAATAGGACCCAAACTACAAAGTGATACAAAATACAAAGAAAATTAAACTTCTAAAACAACAAGCCAATCCTAGATGTAGTATAAGCCTAAAAAATTGTATGAGTAATTATTCACAGTTTTCTCATGGTTTAGCTAAAATTTAAATATAACATTTTAAGCAAATTACAATAAATATAACTAGTAGAAATAATCAAAATGAATATTCTCTTCATGGTAAATGTTTATAGATTAAAAATGAACTAAAACATACTTTTTTGATAGAATTGATAGTCACAAGAACAGAACAAGAATTATAATCTGAACAAATAAATAATAAATAATAAAGCTGATAAGTTAAATCTTTACATGCTATGCTCTTAAAATTATATAGCTTCTATAGCTAAGAACTTTTTTAAAAAGTAATTATTAATATTAACCAAGTATTAATCATAAAATTACCATGAAATATTATAAACTATCCTATGAGTTAGATGCTAACATTATCCCTTTTAATAGATGACAGCAGTCAAACAGAAAAGTTAAGTAACATAGCCCAAGTGACATAGAAGGCTTTGGCAAGGCAATTTTGAACTTATCAATCTAGTCCTAGAGTTTGTTCTAAGTATTGTCTCCTTTCTAACAAAATTTTATTGTTTTTTAGAAAACTGCAGAATATTTACCTCTTCTTATTAGAACATTGACTGACAAATTTTGACACAAGCAAGTTGAGCTTGTTAAAAATAATAGCTACAAAAGAAAACACAAAATGGCAAAAGATAAGGTCAGTGCAATATGATATAAACAAAACAAGTATGAACTAATAATTTCTGGAAATCTGAACAATAAACAGTTGTAGTGAAAATAATTTCTGAAAAATAAAACAAAAACAAAAAAAATGACAAAAGGATGTTATACAAAATAGCTAGCAAAGAGTAAAGCAGATTTTATAGTTGTTCTCCACCATTTAAGATGAGCTACATAAAGTTAACAGATGACAACCAATTTCAATCCTTTCTATGGTTTGAAGCTGGAAAATCGATTTTTCATCATAGTACATATCTATCACATTTTGGCAGGGGTATCTGCACCCACTGTCCTTTCTTCAGACTTTTATCTGAAGAGTCACTGGTTGAATTGACTCAAGCATCATCTCTTCTTTCATTGGTCACATCAAGTCACATGGCCATGCCCACCTTCAACCGGCTAGGTAAATCTATCCCCCTGTATGCTCAGAAATAAAAGGGAACCAATTAAGAATGAGCAGTTTTTCAATCAAGATTTATCAGTATGTGGTTCTGGATAAATACACAACATCAGTGCTCTGATTACAAGGAAGATAGAAGCAGAAAATGTCTTTAGGGTAGGCAACCAACAACACTGGTAAGGATAATAAAATTATAAGAGGAGCCAACATTCTTTAAGAATTCACAAAGACCAGGCACTGTGCTCTGTATGCATTTCTCACTGAATCTCCAAAATGTACATAGAGCTTTTTCATCTATTTAAGGAAAAGAAAACTGAAGACCAGAAAAAGTAAAATAACTTTCTGGATTTTATTTTATTTTTAAAGTGCTAATAAGGCCTAACATTTATTAAATACGTGTGTGCTTTTGATTTAATTTTTTTATTTCTATATATTTTTTACAGGTTTCTGGACTTTAGAATAAGTAAATACTGGAGTTAGGATAAGAACCTGGACAATCTGATAAATATTCCTTCTGAAAACAGCTCCCCTATTCTGCACCCCCATGTTGCTTCTCTTTTGAATTGTTCAAGATTCAGAGTTTAGAGCACTTTATCTCTGGATATTGCAGGCTTTGCAACAGTATTCATCAGTGACTCTTGACTGCAAAATAGAATTTGACCCTGGTGGTTTAGCTATAACTGGAAGACAACTTCCACAAAATTTTCTCATAAAGCCCATTGCCAAGATCATTGAGAACAGCATGTGCTTTTCCAGATTACAGTGATAAGAAGGTCGATGTTGCTAAGAGCTGCTAGTCCTGATGAGGCAGCATGTCTCCAGGAGAGGGATATTTTCTGCTGGCCTCTACAAATGCCTTGGGGGAGGAGCTGATTGAGATTAACAGGAAACCACATTGAGGAGATTCAGACTGTTGCAAGGGCAGTCAACAGGAAATGGCCATTAGATTACCCTAAATCCACTGCGTTGACAGAGGTGCTGCTGCAATAGTCTGGAAATCATTGTGCTTTACACTCACCTAAAGGCTGAAAGACCCCTTCCACTCTAAGGGGAAGTAAATGACGAAAAAAAGGAGTTTCTGCCTAAATAAGTATTCAAATTACTCACCACACCTGGCACCTGGGAAATTTTATCTATCATACCAACAAAAAAAGTAACTACTACAATGTGTGGTGTCTGCTGGATTATAAATCTCTCCAACAAGTATCTGTTACAATGGGCTGGCAGGTACTGAGGATATGACCTCTAGTCATTGTGTACACACACACACACACACTCACACACAGTCTTCTTTGTCTTGTCCCAGGTTCCTTCAAGATCAGTGGATCTCTTTCAATAGTCTGTATTCCCATAGGATCCTTTCCCTCACCCCTGGGTACACAGTATTCTGTGAGGAAGTCCTTAGAGTTATCAGCCCAGGATCATCTATGTTACCAACCATGGTAACAAGGGACTTCTAGCAGCCTTCAATCTCCTCTGGCTATACTTGGAACCCTCAGATATGACACACCAATTCCTTTCTGCTTGGGAGGGGGTGGGGGAACCATGGCAGGATTTGGGTGTCCCTCATTAAGTCTTATGTCATCATACATTCTGTTGAGTTTGGCATAATCTGCATACCCTTTAACCTTCAGGACTTTAGATTCTGATATTGAAAGCCATGCTTTTGAACTTTGAAGCAACTTCTCTCTCTCAAGCACTTGGCCTTCAAGGTATGTGTTTTGGCTATGAGTTTCAAAATCCACTGATAATCCATTGGATAGCTCCAATTCCCTGTCTAAGCTGGATATAAAGAAATGTATATTGTCAGAGGAAAGTAATAGTTTGCAAGCTGCTCAGCAGAGAAGCAAGAAAGCAGAGTCAAGAATTCTGACTAATGTATTTCAAAATATTATTTGTTGGATGTGCTTTCTGGAATGTTGGGTGTTTCCTCCCATTTGGAAGTTGCTTTAATAATTGTAATCACCTCATTTATGTAGTATTTACCATGTGCCAGCAGTTAGGATGACTTTATCTTCCACCTCACAAAACACAAGAGTTAAAGTGTTTATCTCCTTTCACAGATAAGAAACGGGAATCTTGGATACATGTATTATTTTGGCTAAATTCACACAGGTAGTAGATGGTGGATCCAGGCACTATGTTAGTCCCTGGGGTGTACAAAGATTAATGATACAAAGATGAAGGCATGAACTGGTATGCACATCAAACACTTAAATGGATCCTGATAGTCCTGAGATCACTGAATGACTCAGTACTTATGAGAAGGGGGTTACCAACCAAGAAAAGAATTTAAGTCATTCACAAGGCCACAACATGAATTACCCACACAGTAAACTGAGTGCAAGGAAATCCTGTCATCACTGTACAAAATGCCTTTTGTGTTATCTTGACCACATGGCAAACAACACACTTGTGAACTGTCTGCAACAAAGACTTAGTGAAAAATTATGTCCAAAGTCTTGAATTTGATTCTTGAAAGGCCACTTTAAGCTATCTGCCCCATTCTGCCATACAGACTTCTATTTCTCTAGGCAGTAATCTATAAACCCTACCAAAGAGTTAACGATTTTGCAGGATCATTTCAGGAAAGGTCTTACTGTTTGTGGAAATGTTCTCAGAATGGCTTGAATGCTTTTAGCTTCATCTCCCTTAACTGTGTACAACAATCATAACCCCATGCCATTTAAATGTAACAGATTGTAAAAAGCTATTTAATTGTAACAGTCAGATTGTAAGAGGCTATTGTTTCTATGTCCTACAGGTTCAGGGTACAAGTGGTTCAGTTCTGCCTGCCATGTTAATGAAATGTAAGGTTGCTTTTCTCCAGCAACTTGGAATGGCCCTAAAGGCATTAAGAGCCCTCCTATCTAAGAAAAATTTAAGTCTGAATTTTCAACTTCTTAATCACCTCATTCCATCCCATGGGATCATTAGAGACACCATGTAATGATTTTTACTGTCTCCCACAGTGATAAGAGTAGAAATAATGGTGAGCAAATGCAGACATGGACTGTTACCAAGGAATTCGCATTCTAGTAGGAGGAGCAGAGGTTAATCAACCAGTCATACAAATATCAGATATATCTGAGTAGGGAAAACTGATATAGAGGACAATCACCCATAAAAGCTTAATATAAAGAAACTGACCAACGTGTGGCGAACATTTCCCTGAGGAACTGACAGTGGGGCTGAGGATTTAGAGTGAGTACATAACAGTCTCTACTTAAAAAAAAAAAAAAAAAAATGCGTATGAGTTAACCCGGAGTCAGGAATGAATAGGGAAAGAGATGCTGGGGGCGTTGTAGGCGAGAGAAGAAACGAACGGCCCTCACAAGACACAGTGGTTCAGCTCGGGAACTGCAATATGGACAGAAGGCGCAGGATGCAAGCCTCGAGAGCATCTGTCTTGAGAACACAGAGAACGCACGAACAAGTTTCAAGCCTCTAAATTTACGTGTTTTTCCATCCAGGACCGTGTAATTCAACCACAGGGAGCCTAGAGAAGCGCGGCGGTTTTCTGTGGACCCTACACGTCTCTGCCAGGGCTGGGGCCTCGGACACCACCACGACTGCCCACTTTGTCATTAACACACGTTCTCCTTACCGTGACCACCTCGCCCAGCTCGTCCGGCCCCTTCTCGGTGCATCCCGCGCGCCCCTGCAGGAAGCGGCTGCTCCAGGCCCGCGCGGGGCCCGCGGCCGCGGGACGACAAGCGCGGAAGCGCCTCTGCGAGGCCGGGAGGACCCGGATGGTGAGGCCAGGCGCCGCCCGGGAAGCGCCCAGACCCGCGGCACGGCTGGGACCCTGTGCTCGTCGCCTGAACATGTTGTTTGTCTTCTTCTTCGGCTTCTCCACGGTCTTGGTCCTTGACGCCACTTTTGTGGCTTATTTTCGTGCCCTGCCCGCGGGCCTCAGGCGTGCGCGCCCCAGCGGGCCTCGAGGCTGGTGACAGACCGAGTGGCCCGTGGCGTCCAGATCCATCCGTCGTGGACCCGATGGCTTGTGTCCACCCCAGCGAGGTCCCGCTGCGACAGAGGATGAGGACTGACCAGTTGCTGAATGGGGCTCGAGAAGCGCCACTTTATTCACTCTCGGCCCGCCATTCTGCCCTCTCCTCGAAGAACCTAATTAAAGGGACTGGAAATATGAAAGGTTTTGGTTTTCTTTTTTGTTTGTTTGTTTTTTTTTTTTAATGCTCTCAGAACTTTATTGGGTGAAGTTTTGGGGCAAAGGAGAAAAGCTCTGAAACAATTGCTCACCTGGTTCAGCATGACTAGAATAAAGGAGCCTTTGCTTGGAGACGTGCTCTCACGTAAAAGCACATGTTTCATTTTTTTTCCTTTATAATATTTTTAAGAGATGCTAGCTGCCGGAGTATCTCTGAGCACAAATTCATATTAATTTAAAAATCAGGGCCTTCCTGATGGCGCAAGGGTTAAGACGCAACCTATGAAGTGATCCGCAGCCACTGCAACCTGAGTTCAATTTCTGGCCAGGTAGGGAGCTACCCACATGGCACAGCAGACCTCTCCTGACTCACCCGCTGCTTCCCTCAGCAGTGTTCTTTGATCAATCTGCCTGTTCTGTTCCTCACTCTGTCTCTGGTGACTCTCTCTCTCTCTCTTTCTCTTTCTCTCTCTCTCTCGTGCGCGCGCAGCACCTCTGGCCTATACCATGAAGAGAAGCAGGTGCCAGTTTTATGTCGGAGGTGAAGTGGGAGGAGATTTGTTATTCCCCAGATCTAGATTTGGAGGGGAACATGACAACTGACAAAAGGGTAGTTCTCAAAATCAGGGGGATAAAGTCATTAATTACATAGGAAAGAAAACTCAAATAATGATTTACAAAGGAGTGAGGTATCTGACCCAATTCCTACAATGACATTTCATTACATCACTTTTCTGCTCACAAACTTTTAGAGACAAATTCAGGAGGGACCACCTGCTCCGATACTCTTCTTTGTTATTTCTAGTCCCATACAATCTGTCTCCTCCACAACCAACTCCCACTCCTCCTCAAATGAATCCTCAAGTTCATCGAAACTCTGAATTTATTTCCACCTCCCTGCTCGCGCTCATATGATTCCCCTTCCTTGGAATGATTACTCTTTTCCTATCTTGGCCATCTCTTACTCATCCATTAGAATATCACATCTATTCACATCACATCTATGGAACCGTCTACATCCTCTCCAGTTGACATTTATTCCTCTCTCTCTCAGATTTTATACCTCCTGTTTCTCTGCCTCCTATATTTACAAGTAGTCACAAATCTATGCATTCTCTTGTATATTGTGTAACTTTTCACATAGGCTTGTTTCTTTCAACAAAAATGTAAATTCCTTGTCAAGAGCCATGTGTTTGATCTCTTACAGCTAGCTCTTAGATAAATGGTCAACGTGAGAGAAGAGGATAGAACTTCACCTGAGAATGTGTCATTGTATTTCATAAACAACAGTGACACCTAGTGGTTGAAAAGTTGCATGGAGTCTTCTGACTTTAATAGTTGGACTAGGTGTTTATAAATTTATAAATTTAGAATGTTACAGATTATTTGATAAATCCAAATTAATCCCATCAATAACTTTTACTTATGAAGGGAGTGCAAGTGCACATTTATGTGCTGTGCTTTCTCATTGCCTTCCCCACTCTCTTGTGGTCCAGCAGCCCACAAACTGCTGCTAAGAGGTCTTCACATGTTTTCCTTGCAAACCACAACTTCCCTTTCCCGTAGGAAGATCACCAGTAGTTTTTTTGGCAATTTTGTGATTTTTAATTCTCTGCTTCCTGTTAAGATAGAAGTTGTGCATAAATATTTATTTTGGAAATGAACTATGTAATTGAGGAAGAAACTTGAGATGATAAATATGATAGCCAGAGTAAAAATGCATTTCAAAGCCAAATAGGAGAAAAGCAGTATACAGGAAAGCTTATGGACTTTGACTTCTGAGGAATTTGGGATTAGATGCCAGTCACATGGTGGTTATGATAAACTAGCATCTCTGGAACTCAATTTCCTCATCCCAGACAATGAGGATGACATATACTTTGCCAAACTGCTTTAGGGAGGATTAAATAGAATCATGTGGAATAAAATTTGGACCCAGAGTAGGTAAGTCAATAAATTTATTTGTTGATTTATTTATTATAAATCACTTTACTTTTTGCTAAGAATAACTGTTCTCATATTTCCAATTTTAAAAACCCAAATCTTGGTTTTTAAATTTGGGGTTGTCAACAACTTTGTTCCCCATTGAAATTACCTCATCTGTATGCACCTTTTCCCCTAAATCATACACAGTGTTATAAACCAATTTTACCTCAGTGAAAAATAATACAATTTTTAAAATAAAGGAAGAAAACCACTCCATTTAGAATGTCATCAATAAGAATAAAATACTTGGAAATAAATTTAACCAAGTGAAAAATTGGTACACTGAGAACTATAAGGCAAGCTGCGTTATCTCTCTTGGTTTCAGATGCTTAAAGTACAAAATAATTCACTTGGCAAAACTACTTTTAAATCTCTGAAAATGAAATTAATCTACCAGAGATTTTAAATTTTGAGCAGTAATGAAGGATTTAGAAGAACTGGAATAGACTGAATTATCTTTATAAAAATTAACTTGAGGGGGGCCTCCCTAGTTGCGCAGGGGGTTAAGCACTGCACTATGAAGCAATCCACAGCCTCTGTAGCATGAGTTCTATCCCCGGCCGGCCAGGTGAGCAGACCTCTCCCGTCTCGCCCGTTGCTCCCCTCAGCAGTGTATTTCAGTCAATCTGCCTGTTCTGTTCCCCACTCTGTCTCTGGTGAATCCTCTCACCCCCCCCCACCCCCGCATCTCTGGCCTGTGCCCCAGCTCTTGTATGCATAAATAAATAAATCTTTAAGGAAAAAAAAATTAACTTGAGGGAAAAAAATTTTTTTAACTCAAGTTATAAATTGTGAAGATAATTTAGCTTGTGAAGGAAGGGAGGAAAGGGCCACAAATAAGTAATATAAACAAATTTATCATATGAAAATATTATGAAGTATTGATTTGTGTGACCCAGATGGGGGTAGAATAAATCACAGTCACCCTTTTACAATGAATGTGTTAGCTTGGCTTGTCTCAGAGTAATTTTGTTTTATTTCTTTTTAGCTTAACTACTGTTTAATGACAGTTTGCATTCAAGTAGATGAAAACCTTATAGCTGGTAAGATTCTTTTTTTTTTATGCTTTCCCTGTCTTAGATCTCAAGATCTGTTTCTTTTTTTTTAATACATTTTATTTTTATATTCCCCGTACAATTGCAACCCCCTTATTTTGACCCCGATCCCTCCCCTCCCCGCTCCCTAACCCCCATAGAGTGTCTCTGGTTCATAGTTTTTTGTTGATTTTGATTTTCACTTTCTTATAGTTATTCATTTTCCTGGTCCCTTATTTAAGTTTTCTAGATTCCTGCTATGAGTGAGACCATCTGGTATTTTTCTTTTTCTTTCTGGCTTATTTCGCTGAGCATGAGCCCTTCCAGCGCCATCCATGTTGCTGCAAATTGCATGTGTTTATCTTTTTTGAATGCTGAGAGATTTTTTTCTTCAAATAAAGTTTCATTTAATACAAAAATAAAAGGGTAATTGTAACAGTTAGAAAAAAAAAAAAACATGTTTTGTTAGAAAATAGAAAACACCATCTGAGTCTAAGTTTTATGTAAACCCAAAGATAAAGTGAGGCTGGGGCCTCCCTGGTGGCGCAGCGGTTGAGCGCTGGGCTACGAAGCTGCCCGCAGTCTCTGCTGCGAAGCTGCCCGCAGCCTCTGCCCCACGGGTTCGATCCCCTGCTGCTCCCCGGCCACTGGAGGAGGGTCCCACATGGCGCGCAGACACCCCCTGCTGCCCGCTGCTTCCCCCAGCAGTGTACCTCGGTAGCTCTGCTCCCCACTCTGGCCCTGGCGAATTCTCTCACCCTCCTGCACTTCTGACTGTATCCAGTGCTTGTATAAATAAATAAATAAATAAATCTTTATTTAAAAAAAAAGATAAAGTGAGGCCTATTATCTGGAACTTGGCAACTTTTTTTTTCATATTTGGATTACTATATGTGGTGGTTTATTTCTCAGTGAATTCTGTAGATTTTTTTTTAAAAGATTGATTTATTTATGAATATAAGAGCTGGGGTATAGGCCAGAGGTGCAGGGGGTGAGAGGACTCACCAGAGACAGAGTGGTGAGTGTATTTCAGGCAAATCTACTGAAAAACACTGCTGAAGGGAGCAGCAGGCAAGACAGGAGTGGTCTGCTGCCATGTGGGTTAGCTCCCTGGCTGGGATTGAAGTTGTGCTGCATTGGCCGCTGATAGCTTCATAGTGCTGAGACCTAACCCCTTGCACCACCAGGGAGGTCCCTAAACCCTATAAATTAATGCTACAGTTAAACTTCAATTGTAGTGTTGAGTTTAGTAACCCCACGAAGAGTACTAGCCCAAATACCAAATCAGGGCAAAAAGGAAATCATTCTGTACCCCTCTTGGTTTTTTCGGGCTAGCAAATAAAGAAGCATCAGTGCAGGGTAAGGAAAAATGTCAGGCTTCTGCCCTCCTGCCATCAGGATAGATGATGGATCCTTGCGGTCCTGAATGCATGCCTGATGGCGGGCACCTGGAGTAGGGTGTGGGCATAGGTAGATGGGATTCACCTGAGCTAAGACTGGGCTTTTAAGGGCGGCGTCACAGGGACGCCAGCAGAAGTCAAGAAGCAGAGAACGAACAGAAACTGAGAGAGAAGCAGAGAAGGCCGGAGAGTCCAGATGGAGTGAAGACTTGCTGGGGCCTGGGAGGCCTGCCAGCACCCTTGCCTGCCTGCCGTGTACCTGGTAATCCCAATAAAAGACCTGCAAAAAACCACTGAGGACTCTGACTCCTCCTTTACCCGGTCTGCTGGATCCTAGAAAACCTGCACTGTGCCCATTCCTGCCCTTTACAATCAGATAGACTGAGAAGGGAAAAAGTCAAAGAGAAGATTGATAATAAACGTATACCTCTTGTGTACATGGGAGAAACACCAGAAAACTGAGAAAACTTGCCATGTGTTTTCAGATGCCACCTTAACTAACTTAGCTCTGAGACAAGGGAGGTTTAGGGGGAAGAAAGAGGAACTTTACCAAGAAAGGCACATTTCAGCCTTCCCATTGAAAAGACATAAAAGAAGGTTAGGTCTTCTCAATACAGTAAAGAGAGAAGTTTACATCTGAGTATCTTTTTCAAAAACAGCCTCTACCCAGACTTCAAATCCTCTCCTATGAAATCAACCTCTTGCCAAAAAAAAAAAGGTAAAATTTGATGTGGCAAATTTTGCTTCCTTGTACAACAGTGGATCATGAATTTTTTATTGGGAATGTCAAAGAACCACAGAATTTGTTGGTTAGAGGAAATTTGAGATCTGTATTCTAAATTCCAGTGAGTATACCAAAAACATACCTTCCACCAGTTTCAGCCCTAACAATGGGATCAAATAATCCCCTCTGCACCTAGGGCAGAGACAGCTGTCTTCCACTAATTAGAAACAGCAAGACGTGGACAGAAGACCTGGGTTCTAATTCCCATTTTTCCATCTGTTACCAGAGGATAGGGGAGACGGTTTAGTAACCCCAAAATTTCAGAGTTAAACAAAGGGTATTTTGTGTTCATAGTATTGATCACTGCAGGTTGGATCCTGCTCTATTATAAGTCCTCTTCTTTCTGACAAAAATAGCAGCAACTTATAACAGGGACTTGATAGGCTGATGGCAGAGGAAAAATTTAAATTGATGAGGTAACTCTTAATGTTTCTGCTTGAAAGTGGCACGGCCTCTTGCACTCATGTTCCTCTGTAAAATAAGTTAAAGGGCCAAATCTGATGTCAACTGAACAGTAGGTATACTCCTCTCGGGGAGGGACTCTGTAGGGTAAGAAAAAATGTCAGGCTTTTCTACCCTCCTGCCATCAGGATAGATGATGGATCCTTGCAGTCCTGAATGCATGCCTGATGGCGGGCATCTGGAATAGGGTGTGGGCAGATTAGATAGGGTTCACCTGGGCTGAGACTGTGCTTTTTAAGGGCGGCATCACGGGGATGCCAGAAGAAGCTGAAAGAGAAGCTGAGAAGAGCAGAGAGAACGCCAGAGAGAGACCAGATAGAGTGAAGATTTGCTGGGGGCTGGGAGGACTGCCAGCCTCCCGGCTCCCCAGCACCCCTGCCTGCCGTGTACCTAGTAATCCCAGTAAAAAAGCCTGCAAAAACCACTGAGGGCTCCAGGACTCCTCCTTAACCCGGTCTACTGGATCAGAAAACCTGCACTGTGTCCATTCCTGTCTTTACAGACTCCTGAGAAGGATATGGAAAGAAAGGGCAGCAAATATTCTGAACAAATAATGGAATATGCCACACATTTTGTGACCATAAACAGATCACCAATGGGCCATAGTCCTAGAACTCAGCCCTAAAATCAGAGTAATAGATAATTCTCTTGTTTAAGCTCAGGAGTACAGCAAAGATCAAGTAAAAGTATATTTATATTTATGTATATGTGTGTAATATTTTATATATATGTTAGTATATACTCTTTCACAGTTTCTGTCCAGTAGGTATCATATGAAGCCCTGTTGTGTATATATGTTAAATGTTCCAGTACTGAGAGGCATTTTAATAAAATTCTCATCAGTGGTCTTCAAAATGGCTCATGTATCTCAGAAACCCAGAGAACTTTAGGAAGTTCATACTTCTGGGTTTTTTACCAAAGATTTGGACTCACTAGGTATAGGGTAAGCAAAAAATGTCAGGCTTTTCTGCCCTCCCGCCATCAGGATAGATGATGGATTCTTGCAGTCCTGAATGCATGTCTGATGGTGGGCACCTGGAATAGGGTGTGGGCATAGGTAGAAGGGATTCACCTGGGCTAAGACTGGGCTTTTAAGGGCGGCGTCACGGGGGACAGCAGCAGAAGCCAAAAGAGAAGCCAAGAACAAACAGAAGCCGAGAGAGCAGCAGAGAACGCCGGAGAGCTCAGATAGAGTGCTGATCTAGACAATAATAAAGTTTTAAATAGGAAGTTATATAAAATGCAACAAAAATCTTCCCTTCCTGCAATAAAGGGAAGTTACTGACTATAAAGTGCAGAATTTTGTTGCTAAAAAGCATCTTATAGCTAAGTTTACACCAGGTTATCCTGGGGAGCTATTTAAAATACAGAATATAAAACTGCATCCCAGCCCTAGTGTAGAGGCAGGAATGGCCACTGAGCAGGTTTTCTATGATCCAGCAGACCGGGTAAAGGAGGAATCAGAGTCCTCAGTGGTTTTGCAGGTCTTTTATTGGGGTTTTACAGGTACACAGCAGGCAAGGGTGCTGGGGGCAGAGAAGATTGTTCCTTTCATATGCAAACCAACCAATCCAGAGCCTATAACTTGCAACAATGTTCTTGATTAAAGTACAATAAGCTGAGTATAGGGGCAGGAAGGACCACTGAGTAGGTTTTCTGATCCAGCAGACCTGGTAAAGGAGGAGTCATTTTTGCAAATCTTTTATTTAGATTTACCAGGCATGTGGCCGGCAGGGGTGCTGGGGGGCCAGGAGGCTGGCAGTCCTCCCAGCCCCCAGCAAATCTTCACTCTAACTGGGATCTCTGGCGTTCTCTCGGCTTCCGTTCATTCTTGGCTTCTGCACGCGTCCCCGTGACACCGCCCTTATAAACTCAGTCTCTCAGCCCAGGTGTACCCACTTCTGTTGCCCGCCATCAGGCATGCATTCAGGACCACAGGGTTCCCTCATCTATCCTAATGGCGGGAGGGCAGATACTTTTACCTTACCCTACACTGAGTAAATCACCCTCCCCTATCCCTATCATCCCAAGGTCAGGTGCTAGCCAAGAAGAGACAGCCCCTACACCCAGGAGTCTACTGAAAATTCTAAACCTGCTTATCCTGCTTTGCTTGCCTTCCCACAGAATTCACAGTAAAGACTCTTGCAGATGATTTCCTCTGCTTCCTTGGCTCCTGGCCAACCCTGAGGCTTCCCTGTATAGCACTCTATGGAATGACATAACTCATATTTCTAGGCATTGATATGTATAAACTTAAGTCATATATATCTTACCATACCTGATTTTTAAAAATCCTGGTTACATTTTACAATATTCTCCAGGTCTATTAATTATTAGTAAAAGGGTTTCTGTCAGCATTATTATTAATCTAATTATGGAGCTAATCTTTTTATAATCTTCAGATGTGTTTTGGAGGTACATACTTCTTTTTAAATAAGACTTCAAGACACAGGAAAATTCAACTTCACTGAGACTATTTTAGAATGAATTACTTCCATATTCTTTAGGAAAAACTCTGTGATAATCAAAGCCCATTAAATTGGATTTGTGGTCTTCAGCAGTCTCTATAATCTGTGTTTGATATGAATAAAATACTGTGAGTCATCTAAGGAAAAGTAATTTTCCCTTTGTGGATTAAAAATGACTTCAAAAACCTTTATAAAACTCAAAGGGAAATACCATTGCTTCTAACAAATGCCTAATTGATTATTTACATCCGGTGGTTTAATTTGTAACTTATTTACAGAAGGAGCTATTAACAAGCAAGTGGCCCCACATGTGACTGACTGGCGTTTCCTTGCCTAGAGGAAATTAATCTTGTGACCAATTATACCTTTTTTTCTTTTTAAAGATTTATTTTATTTATACAAGAGCCAGGGTACAGGCCAGATGTGTGGGAGGGTGAGAGGATCTACCAGAGACAGAGTGGGGAACAGAACAGGCAAACTGAAATACACTGCTGAGGGGAGCAGCGGGCAAGACAGGAGAGGTCTGCTGGCCCTGTGTGTTCCTCCACGGCCGGCAGGGATCGAACCGGCACTGCAGAGGGTGTGGACAGATCTTCACAGCACTGCGCTCAACCGCCTACGCCACCAGGGAGGCCCTATACCTTTTTTTACTTGGCATGTAAATGATGACCTATTGATGGACAAAATACATTTACAAATGCTTTCTGCCTGTCTGGGAGGTTTGTGCCCCAGAGTTACGTTAATGTAATTCTTTATAAATCTTATTATGAAATTAAACTATTATTATTATGGAGAAGTTATTTGCTCTATTTCAAAGCAGAACGTTAAAAAAAAAAGTCTATATATAAACAACCAAGGATAAAACCAAAGTGTCCATTACTTTATGCAATGGATTTCAAACTCTAATTTGAATAAGATCACTTATTTTAAATGCTTGTTTATGGGCCATATTCTCCAGAGATTCTTATTCAGTAGTCTGAAGAGAGACTTAAGAATTGCATTTTTATCAAGCATGCTGTATATACTTACACAGGTGTCCCAAGAATCACAATTGAATAACAACAACAAAAAAATTGCCTTCTTTACCTGCTTCTAAAAACTTATTGTTGAGCTATGTGTGAAGTAGCTGTCAGCTTTTGAGTTCCAAAATATCTCCTAGTAGTAGATTCTCTCTGACCATCCTGCTGATATTATTCATTTCATGTACATACTATATATTCACTTATAGACATACACACACATATCTATCTATAGATTTCTAACTATAGACACATTATTAATATCTCCTCATCAGATCTAGACAAAAATGGGCAAAAAATACTCCAGGTCAGTCACATATTAATTGTCCACATCAGGGCAGTTACACACTGAATTTCAGTTTCCTCTGTTTAAAATGAGATTGCAATACCACTTCACAAAATTATGTTGAAGATTGACAGTACAATTAGACATAATACATTTAGCTTAGTACCTAGCAAAGATCAAGGGTTCAGTAAATAGGAATTATTATTAAAGGATAGAATACAGACAGTACAGTCTGTCGATGCTGTCCATCTATAAAGAAATTGTTATAGTTCCAAAGTTTTTTCACACACATCATCTAATTATATCCTCATATTATGCATGTGAGGTAGCTGATTCAGGGTACTGTTTCAATGTACAAATGAGGTTCAAACTCAGTCTGCTACTATGAGCATTTGCTCATAGACTTAGTAGAAGGAAAAATGAGCCTCAAAGTACCTGAGGGTAGGAATTTATTTCGCCATTTAAAGCCAAATAATCAATGTGCCTCAGAATGCTCCTGTAAACTTCACAGCAGGTTTCAGATTTGTAGAGTGACAGTGTTGCATGTGGTTAGGAGCTTAGGCTATGAAGTAAACAAATTTGGCTGCCACTTTAATAGTTGTATTAATTAACAATGTTATTTAATTTTTCTGAGCCACCATTGCCTCTTATGAAGAATGAGGTTAAAGCAATGATTAAATAAAATCATTTGCAATGGTAATGATAATATCCAGTATGTATTGAAGCTTCCATAAAATATTTTTCACAGTGCCTAGCAGAATAATGCTCAGAATGGAGCTGGTATATGGAACCACCCACAGGCACATGCTACCAGTACTACTAATGAATGGGAGTTATTGCCATTGCCAGCTTAAAAAGTAAAGCAATAACTATTTTCCTAACGTGAAGTGATAGCTATTGGACAAATGACTAGTCATAATTATAATTGCTTACTTTATTAAGATACAAAGTAAATATGAAGGGATTATATATAACTAGGCCAGTTCACAGAATGCCCATGTCAGTGTCCTGTCCAAGACTTTGTCTTCTGAAATGACTGTGATCCTTTCATTTCACTTGGGGAATTCCCACTGGAGTTCCAGGGTTTCATCCAATGCTCTTGGGTCTAGAACATTACTTGGTGTTTTAATGTTTAATATTCTTAGTTTCTGTTAAATATGAAAATTTTGCTGAGCTAAATAAAGACCCACACAGATCTTAGAGGTTCCAGTTTGGAACCAACCCTAAATCTTTCATGGCTTTGAGTTAGTCTTGGCAGAACACTTCCAGAGTGGGAGGATTTTTAATGGATTTCTTTTAAGAGTTACTTTAAAGCATTCATTTACACTCAAACCAAAGTAAACTGACCACTCTATTCCCATGGATTTTAGAGGTACAAGGGTTAGAATTCAGGGAAAATGTGGTAAGCAAAGTCTACTGAGAGTTTGGCTGATGTTGTGGGCCATAAAGCAGAAGAAAGACCATGGTGTCACTAAAAGAATCTTTCTCACACAGACTTAAAAAAAAAAAAAACACCAAGTTAGAGGTGTTTTTACTACATACATATATACATTTATACTTTACTTTATACCCATGTATACATTTATACTTTATGTCAAGCTGAAGGTTGAGTGATTTTATTTTAAAGAATTCATAGCTCAAATGTATTTTAAAAATTATGTCTTATGATGGTGATGTTGTTTAGTATTGTGATGAATGTTAGTATCCAGTAATTCTATAAGATTAGAAAAATAATGCCATTTTTTTTCTCTATTGCACCTGTAGGGTCAGGACAGGACACAGTGAAGGTTTTCTATGATCCAGCAGACCAGGTAAAGGAGGAGTCAGAGTCATCAGTGGTTTTGCAGGTTTTTATTGGGATTACCAGGTACATGGCAGGCAGGGGTGCTGGGGGGTTGGTAGGCTGGCAGGCCTCCCAGCCCCCAGCAAGTCTTCACTCTGGTCTCTCCCGCCTTCTCTCGGCTTCTGCTGCTCCTTTCTCAGCTTCTCTTTTGGCTTCTACCGGCGTCCCTGTGATGCCGCCCTTAAAAACACAGTCTTAGCCCAGGTGAATCCCATCTACCTATGCCCACACCCTATTCCATGTGCCCGCCATCAGGCATGCATTCAGGACTGCAAGGATCCATCATCTATCCTGATGGCGGGAGGGCAGAAAAGCCTGACATTTTTCCTTACACTACACACCCTATCATTTTAATCATGTAGCAATGATTTTTAATAATCTTCCTATATCTATTTAGCTACCTTTTCTTCCATTAATGGTCAAGCATATTTCTTACTTTGTTAAATACTTCATATTTTTATTGATCTATAACTGACATACACTACTGTGTAATTTTAAGGTATATAGCATGTTGATTTGACATGTTGAATATGTCATACTGTAGTATGATGACTGCCATAGCATTAGCTAATACCTCCATCACATCACATGGTAATTATAATTTCATTTTGTAGTGAGAACATTTAATATCTAGTTTCTTAGCAACTTCGAAGTACATTATACAGTTTTGTTGACAACAACCACAATGCTGTATATAGATCTCTAGAATGTACTCATAATCTTCTCACTAGAAGTTTTCACCCTTTGACCAACATCACCTCAGTTCCCCACTTCCCATCCTCTAGAGAAACAACCATTCTACTCTCAGTTTTTAAACTACAAGTTTGGATTTTTAGATTCCAGATATACATGAGATCACACAGTATTTGTCTTTCACTGTTTGATTTATCTCACTTAGCATAATGCTCCCAAGGTCTATCCATGTTGCTAGAATGGCAGGATTTCCTTCTTTCTTATAGCTGAATGAAATTCTGCTATATATAGTTTACCACATCTTTATGCATTCATCCACTGTTGGACACTTAGTTTGTTTCCATACCTTAGCTAGCATGAGTATGGTGTAATAAACATGGGAGTGCTGCTATCTTTTTGTATTTATAACCAAAGGTGGAATTGCTAGATCATATGATAGTTCCATTTTTAATATTTTAACATCTCTTCATACCATTTTCCATGGTAGCTGAACCTACCAATGTGTACAAAGATTCCCTTTTCTCCATGTCCTCCTCAACACTTATTCTTTCTTGTGTTTTTAAGTTCTCATCTTTTTTTAAATAGAGATAATTCTGGTTTACAACAATGGATAAGTTTTAGGTGTACAATGTCACTCCTTAACAACTGTATATGCTACACCCCACACCCAGGAGAAATTGTGGAATTTCTACTCTTTGATTTAGATAGGAGAGCCCCTTTCAACACTTCTTATAATGGAGGTCTGTCTGGTGTTGGTGATGAACAGAAACTTAGCTTCTGTTTCTCTGTGAATACCTTTATTTCTCCCTCATATCTAAGGGAGAGTCTTGTAAGATATAGTATTCTTGTGTTTTTATCTTTTTTTCATATTTTTTATCAATTTTTAGCATTAATATTTTGAATATGTCAGTCCATTTTCTCCTTACCCATAGTTTCCTCAGACAACTCTGATGTCAGCCTGATGGGATTTCCTTTTTATCTTACCTATTTCTTTTCCCTTGCCATTTGCATTATTCTTTGTCTTGAGCTCTTGGTAGTTTCACAATATGTGTCTTGGTGTGTTATTACATTTAAATAGCCAGATGTTTTTTAGCTCCATGAACTTGTATGTTTAAAGCAGTCCCTAGATTTAAAGAATTTTCCTCTATAATTTATTTGAATAAATTCTGTTCTCTCTATTATCCTCATGGATACCTATTATCCTTATGTTGCCCTTCCTAATAAAGCTGGAAATACATCAAAGTGTTTATTCCTCTTTTTTCCAACATATATCTCCACCTGGGTCCTTCATGTATTATAATCTTCAGGGTGACTAATTCAGCCCACCATTTGGTCTGTCTGCTTCCACAGCATTCTGAAGAATTTTATATCTCCTCTATGGATCATTTTTTGCACCCTGAAACTCCCTTATTTTCTGTATAAACCTTTAATTTCTAATTTCTGCTAATTAATTACATTTTTTCACATCACTCATTTTTTTCCTCCTTTTTTTTCCAATTTCTTGGAATTTCTTTATCATGGCAATTCTCTGTCTGATGGAAAGATAAGACCTTCCAAATTTTTGAAATTGAGTTCTGGAGAGTTGTCTTTTCTTGTAGTATCATACTCCCTAGAGATCTCAAGGGAAATTACTGTGTGTTGTATATTTTTGTCTGATCATTCTGCTGTTTTATTTTTTTTAAGATTTTTTTGTTTATTTATACAAGAACTGGGATACAGTCAGAGGCGCGGGAGGGTGAGATAATTCACCAGAGACAGAACGGGGCAGATGGACTGAAGACACTGCTGAGGGGAGCAGCAGGCGAGGCAGAAGAGGTCTGCCATTCCATGTGGGTTTCTGCCTGGCCGGCCGGGAATCGAACCCGCGTGCAGAGGCTGTGGACAGCTTCACAGCACGGTGCTCAACCCGCTGCACCACCAGGGAGACCCCATTCTGCTGTTTTAAATCTTCTCCCTAGGATTTCTGCATTCTCTAGCAGTCCAGTTAGGAACTTAAGGGGAAGCCCAAAAAAGCATTCAGTGGGAAGGTAGATAACGCTCCTGGCTTCCCACACTGGCCACCAGCAACCAGGATGCCCATTTCACAAACTGTTTTCACTTTGGTTATGCATAGTTTCTGACTATACACCATGGGCTTAGTCCCAGAGGTTGTGCAGCATAGAAGGTAGGTGGGAACTCACGCATTGCATTCTGAAGCCTGTAGTTTAGGAGTTCCCTGCCAACAAGTCTAGGGACACTATGCACCAAGATCCTATACTCCCCAAGTGTTCAAGGGAATACGTACCAGCAATCATACCAGTTCCAGGCCCTGCTGACTCCCCTAAGCAGACTGTATTCACTGTGGCCACTTGCAGCCTCCTTCTCTTCTCTTTGGTTTTGGGCTGGAGCTTTTTGGTAGAGTTAGAAGATCATGTCATCTGCAAACATTGATAATCTCCTTTTCTTTATTTTGATATTATTTTTCTTTCCTAATTGCTCCTGCTAGGACTTCCACCACTATGTTAAATAGATGTGATGAGAGCGAGCACCCTTGTCTTATGCCTTTGAGTATGATGTTAGTTATGGGCTTATCATAAATGCATTTTATTACATTGAGGTACATTACTTTCATACTCAATTTGTTGAAAGGTGGATCATAAATGATATTCTTTTTTTTCAAATGCTTTTTCTGCATCTGTTGAGCTGATTGCATAATTTTTTGTCATTCATTTTATTAATGTAATGTATCATATGTATTGACTTGTGTATTTTGAACCATCCTTGCATCCCAGGGATGGATCCCATTTAATCACAGTGTATGAAACTTTTAATATGCTGTTAAATTTGGTTTTCTAGCATTGTGTTGACAATTTTTGTATCAATTTATTTATTTATTTATTTGTTTGTTTGTTTGTTTGTTTGTTTATACAAGCGCTGGGTACAGTCAGAAGCGCTGGAGGGTGAGAGAATTCACCAGAGACAGAGTGGGGAACAGAACAGGCAGACTGACGAAATACACTGCTGGGGGGAGTAGCAGGCGGCAGGAGAGGTCTGCGTGCCATGTGGGACCCTCGCCCAGGGGCCGGGGATTGAACCGGCACTGCAGAGGCTGCAGGCAGCTTCGCAACCCAGCGCTCAACCCGCTGAACCACAGGGGAGGTCCCAAAAGGAATAATCTTACAGTATCTTTTTCTGGCTTTAGTGTCAGGCAATGCTAGCCTTGTAAAATGAATGTAGAAGTGTTCTTTCTTCTTCAGTTTTTCCAAAACAGCTTGAGAAAGATTTACTTTAATTCATTAAATGTGTAGTAGAATTTGCCACAGAAATCATCTGACCCTGGGATTTTCATTGTTGGGAGGTTTTTGATTACTAAATTAATCTCCTTATTCATTGACCTACTCAGATTTTCTGTTCATGATTTGGTCTTGGTAGGCTGTGTTTTCTCTAGACAACTATTTCTTCTAGATTATCTAGTTTAAATTATGGTATATAATTTTCATAGTAGTGTCATGCTTTTATATTTCTGTATTACTGGTTTTAATATCTTCTTTCATGTTGATTTTATTTGAGTCTTTGCTTTTTTTTTCTTTTTTCTTAGCTAATGGTTGAGGTCTGCTACACACTTTTTGTCACCTTTTGGAAAGGAATTCTTAACATTGGTATGCCTTTACTCAATCCAACAAAATCAGAGAAGGTGCTGACAGTTTCTCATTTCTTGGTTTCTCTAGGTTAACGTTTAGTTTTGTGTTTTTTCCCAGTTCCACAGGACTGCTCTGTGTGTTCCATGTGTTTGTGTGCCTGTGTTTACAAGCTGTCCTCAAAGGCTTGTTTCTAGGACTGTCAGTGATTAGCACAGAGAGCTGTCTATGGAAGAGAGCCGGGGTGGTGGTGGAAGTGTGAGTGAGAAATACAGAACAGTGGAGTAACCCATGAGTCTACTGAGAAGATTTGCAGGCAAGATATTTTTAGCAGCTAAGATTTAGTTTCCTGATGGACTATACCACGTAGTACAATCTGCATCCTGTGATATGTTCCATTCTGAGCTCTTCTGCTCTTCTCTCGGACACTCCCTGTCTCTCAATCACATAGCATACCCTTGTATTCTGGAGTCAGAAAGAAATGGGTGTCTTTAGTGGCTACATGTATAAATAGCAAAGTGAAACTGTTCTTCTTACATTCTTTAATTCATTCAGTTTTGAATGACTTTGCTCCAACAGTGTGCTAGAACTTCTGTATTGGATTCCCATTATTCTACAAAGGCACTCTTGTTTGTGAGTGTCTAAGTTGGTATTTTTGGGGGGAAGATGGTAGAAAACTCCTATTTTATCATTTTGATCCCTAATTCTAATTTGTTTATTTTTTTTTTTAAGATTTATTTTTATTTATTTATACAAGCACTGGTACAGTCAGAAGCATGGTAGGGTGAGAGAATTCACCAGAGCCAGAGCGGGGAGCAGAACAGGCAGACTGAAGTACACTGCTGAGGGGAGCAGCGGGTGGCAGGAGAGGTCTGTGCGCCATGCGGAACCCTCCTTCGGTGGCCGGGGAGCAGCTGGGGATTGAACTGGCGCTGCAGAGGCTGCGGGCAGCTTCGCAACCCCGCACTCAACCCCTGCGCCACCGGGGAGGCCCTCTAATTTGTTTTTTTAAATAGTAATCTTACACTGACATTTTGTAACTGATAAGGCTCAGATGCCTTACAGTCACAAAATGGAGCAAATATAGCAGGTCCTGGAATAATGTCATTTTGTTCACATCTTTTTGTTATAACATTATGAGAAAAAATCAATTCCTAGCAGGGCCATTGTCTGCGTAGAGTTTGCATATTCTCCCCATATTGCCTGGGTTTTGTCCAGGTACACCAATTTCCTCCCACATCACAGAGAAGTACTTGTTAGGTTAACCGCCATGTATAAGTGATATAATTCTGGGTGTGAGTATGAGTGTGCCTTACAATGGAATGGCATCTTATGCAGGGTTGGTTTCCACCTTGCATCCTAAGCCGCCTGGATATGTTCCAGCTATCCATGACCCTGAGCCTGAATAAACAGCTTGAAAAATGAATTAATTAATATAAATTATTGTTCAATATTAGAAATTTTGCATCTTTGTTTATAAGTTTAATGATGTTTTTGTGACTAGAAATATGTCATAGGAACTGAACTCTTATTTATATCAATTAGTCTATGGTAAAATTGATTTCATTTTAAGTCATTTTGTTTAAAGTACATTTTCCAAAACTGATCCATGGCTTTAAGTGAGGACTTACTGTGGTTATACAATTCAAAAAGGGAAAACTGATGTTACTGAATTTCAGACTATGACTGTCCAAAGTTATATGTATAATAATTGGGGAATCCAAAAATTGAGTCTAGACAGTTTTACTCAGAAACTGTGCTTTCAGTATAACCACTAGCCCTATGTGGCTATTTGATTTCAACTGAACTTATTATATGAAATTAGACATTTAATTCCCTCACTAGCCACACTGCAAGTGCTCAGTCACTGCAGATGCTTAGTAGTTATCTTATTGGACAATACAGAAGGTACCTCCATTTTTGCAGTTCTATTGGAAAGCCCTGCTCTATAAGCAAAACTCTTTACCTCTGTACTGTACCATTTTGTCTCTTTTTTTATATAATACTGTTGGAATATCAAATTGAACTTATTCTCAGTTTTAATTCCTTCTGTACAGCTGACTGTTGTAAGTATATTTCTAGTTTGGCAATTTTCCTAATTATCATTACCATATTTCCATCTGTGTGTCACATATGTTACTGGGACACTCTAGTATCAACCCATTTTTTTAAGATGAATGTCACCTTTTTCCCCAACCAGTTCCCCCTCCTGACTTCCCCCATTTCTATCTTTGCTAGTCTTTTGTTGCCAGTTTCTGAAGTTTAGTTATTAAACTTTTATTTTTCATACCTTCTTTCTTATTCTCTGAATTTTTATCCTTTCAACCCTCCCTTAAAAATATCTTTCAAATATGTTTTCCTTATTCCTATCAAGCTAGACTAGAGAGGGTCTACCTGAATCTGGCCTTTCCCCTCGTCCTTTTAGTTACCAATGAACCTACACTTGTTATACTCAGAAAATTGAAATAGTTGCCCTAAAAAAACAGGTAAGTGTCTTCTATAATCTTATCTACCTTATATCTTTCCATTCCTGTATGAACTGTTTGTTCTAACCAGACTGCTTCATTTCTCTATTGTGAGATAATTAACCTTTGCATTCCTGAAATTCTCTTGTTCCTCCTCCACACATCTCCATTTATTATTATTGAAATTTTAACTGTCCTCCAAGGACTAACCTCAGGGTTCTCCTCCTCTGTGAGGTAAAACCATTTTAGATCATAATGTTCTTTTCATATGCTAGAATAGTCACTCCATTTACTGCTAATCACATAACGTCCTATCTTGCTGGGACTGTTAGAGTTATTCAGATGAAGTTTTTTTTTTCCTTTAACTATATATTTGTATATGTATAGATAGAGAGATTAGTTGATTTTAAGGAATTGACTCATATGAAGATGGTGGCTGGCAAGTCCAAAATCTTGGGCGCAAGTAGAAAGCTAAAAATTCTGGCAAGAAGTTGACGTCTTTTTTTTTTTTAATTTCATTTTTAATTTATTTATTTATTTATTTATTTTTTAAAGATTTATCCATCCACACAAGCACTGGGTACAGTCAGAAGCACGGGAGGGCGAGAGAACTCACCAGAGCCACAGTGGGGGGCAGAACAGGCAGAAGGACCGAAGTACACTGCTGAGGGGAGCAGAGGGCGGCAGGAGAGGTCTCTCGGGGAATCGAACCAGTGCCGCAGAGGCCGCAGGCAGCTCCACAGCCCAGCGCTCAACCGCTGCGCCACCAGGGGAGGCCCAAGAAGTTGACATCTTGACTGTAAAGTCAGTCTGAAGGCAAAACTCTCCTTTTTTAAAGGTCCTCAGTCTCTTACCTTTGACTGGATAAAACGTACCCACATTGTGAAGAGTAATTTTCATTTTACTCAAGATCTGATTTAAATGTTAATCACATCTTAAAAATACCTTCATAACCTTTGTACTAGTGTTTAAGCAAACAACTGAGTTCCACTGCCCACCAAATTGACACATAAAATTGACACATAAAAGTAACAACCAAAAATGGTTACTTTTGGTATATGTATTTTGAATGTTCTTATATCTAATTCACAACTCTGCAATCAAGCTAGTCATGTAATGAGGGAGGAAGGGAATGGCATTTGAGGAGCTCAAGTATGAATATGAGAGTATATGAAAACAGTGGGAGCTTGTGAGGATTCTAAAATTCTCCTCCATTTTGCAAATAATAGCTTTATGGAGAAGACAGAAATTAAAAAAAAAAAAATGTGAAATCTGTCCATACTCAATAGTGATCTTCCTACTTTTAATTTATTCTTTTTGAAACATTCATGAAATTTATACCTTCCTTCATCTCATCAAAAACCAATACTTTCCATCCAACCAGTATATTTTAGCTATGCATCATATTATTCTTACCAAGCACACTTGAAAATTAAGTGCCACTCAGAAGATTTCTTCTCACAGTGATAGTGTCATAGATTTCCATCTTAGCACCTGAAACAGGATTGTTTTTTAAAACAAGAGAATTACAAAATGGTCTTTCTACATTTACATTTCTTTGCTTCCCTTATAGAACTTACTATCAAATCTCCACATAGTTAACAATCTGTAAGGATTAGCTGACAGCTGTCTTTTAGGCCAATAAGACACTCAGAGTTCTGTTTTCACTGTATCTACTCATTGTTGGATATTACTACCTGATTTTCTCACAGTGTCTCACACCTGATATGTTTCAGACAATTTAATTTCAAAACATTAGGTGGTATAGAGGCAAGGGGGCTGCCATCATGGCTAACCTGTATCTTCCCACATAATGACAACCTCACTGTCCTATGACTTAGTTTCATCTTTTGTCACTTTGTCTCAATGCACTGTTTCTTTCTAATGTATAATGTATCCTCTGCCTGATACTCTTCTTGATCTTTATATGACAAACCACTACCTTATAATTCAGCATTCACTTAAAACATTACCTTCTAGAAGAGGTTTTCCCTGAATAGACAATATAGCTACCATCTTACTCTTTATCACATTGCTGTTTTAGTTATAGGCCTAAAACTTACCACTATCTCATTTTTCTTATTTATGTATAACTTTTGTTAAAAGTGTGAAACTTTCCCTGTAACAAAGTATAATAGCCTCCTTGGCAGCAGAGAGTGTTAGGCTATTCAATGCTTTAAGAGAACCTGCCAGATATTCATTTACAGAATGAATAAGTGAAAAATATCATCACTTGGCTTGTAGAAAAAGATTTTCTACCACATTACTTAGAATCTCATTCAGTACATGAAAGATAAGGCATACAACTCTGGCTTTTATAAACTGGCTCTCCAGGAGATTTTGATGCAGAAGTCCTTTGATCAGATTTATAAACCATGCATGGGCAATAGATAAGAACATTTTGTTAGTATTGCTCTGTATTTGAACTTTACTTTTATATCCTTAGATTTGGCAGGTGAAAAAAGATAAAACTGCCTCTAAAGCATGTGTCTTATTAAAAAAAAAAATTCAGTGCCTTCTATTTGTCAAGACTTTAATGCTAGATACAATGGAGCTGTGCATGACATGCATGCAAAAGAGCTGGAGAATCTTGTCAAAATGAGGAGTATATTCAATAGTTCTTGGGTGGAATTGAAAATTCTACATTTCTGAAATGAATTTTAAAAAGAAAAGTTAAATGTAAGTGTTATATGATATTACTTATTATCTGTAATCTAAAAAAAAGTTAAACTCATGAAAAACAGTGTAAAATGGTGGTTTCCAGAGAGTGGGGTGGGTATGGAAAGAAAAGATTTATGTTGTTTAATAGTACAAACTTGCGGTGACTAATAAATAATCCATAGTGATTCTAATGTACCATATAATGAATACAGACTACAATATCATACTATAATTTGTAGTGTGATAAATATAGCTACAAAGGCTATCATATTATGATATATGAATGTATTAAGTAGCATATTGTATACCTGAAATTTATACAATATTAAGTGTCACATGTTTTCAAAAGTAAGTAAAACATAATTCCATACAGCCACTATGGAAAGCAGTATAGAGATTTCTCAAAGTATTAAAAAAGAAATGCTAGATAATCCAGCAATTCCACTTCTGTGTACATATCTAAAGGAAATGAAATCACTATATTAAAGAGATATCTGCACTTCTTATGTTCATTGCAGCATTATTTACAGTAATCAAGACATGGAAATAAACTAAGTGTTCATCAGTGCATGAATGAGTAAAGAAAATATAGCAAATGTAAATGATGGAGTATTATTTAACAAAAAATAGGAGGAAATATTGTCACTTGACAACATGGATGAATTGTGAGGGTAATATACCAACTAAAAGAAGTTACAGAAAGCAACTATCAGGGCCTCCCCTGGTGGCACAGCGGTTGAACTCTGGGCTGCGACGCTGCCCGCAGCCTCTGCAGTGCTGGTTCAATCCCCGGCTGCCAGGCCAGGATCCCACATGGCACGACAGACCTCTCCTGCCACCCGCTGCTCCCCTCAGCAGTGTACTTCATCAGTCTGCCTGTTCTGTACCCCGCTCTGGCTCTGGTGAATTCTCTCACCTTCCCGCACTTCTGACTGTACCCAGTGCTTGTATAAATAAATAAATAAATAAATAAATCTTAAAAAAAAAAAAGACAAATATCACATGATCTCCCTCATATGTGGAATATAAAAAAAATTGTTTTCTGCATATTAATAGTAATTGGAAAGAGTGAAAATAAACCCTTTATATTATACTACATAAAAATTTATTCAAAAGGGGTCAAAGACCTAAATATAAGTGCTAAACTGTAAACTTTCAGAGGAAAACATAGGGAAAAGCTTTATTAACATTGGGTTCAGCAGTTTCTTTGCTTTGACACTAAACCCTGGGAAACAAAAGAAAAAAATAGATAAATTTGTCTTCATCAAAATTTGAAACTTTTGTGCATCAAAGGATACTGGCTAATGAATGAAAAGACAACCCACAGACTAGGAGAGAATATTTGCAAATCCTATGTCTGATAAGAGTTTAATATCTAGGGGCCTCCCCGGTGGCGCAGCAGTTGAGCGCTGGGTTGCGAAGCTGCCCGCGGCCTCTGCGGCGCCGGTTCGATCCCCGGCTGCTCCCCGGCCACCAGAGGAGGGTCCCACATGGCGCGCAGACCTCTCCTGCCGCCCGCTGCTCCCCTCAGCAGTGTACCTCGGTCCTACTGCCTGCTCTGCTCCCCGCTCTGGCTCTGGTGAATTCTCTCACCCTCCCGCGCTTCTGACTGTACCCAGTGCTTGTACAAACAAACAAACAAATAAATAAATAAAATAAAAAATCTTAAAAAAAAAAAAAAGAGTTTAATATCTAGGATACATAAAAAACTCCCACAACACATCTACAAATTTTTTTTTACATGAGCAACTGCCATGAATAAACATTTCTGCAAAGAAGTTACACAACTGGTCATTAAATATATTTTAAGATGCACAAATCATTAGTGATTAGGGAAATGCAATTAAAAAAAAACACAGTGAGATACCATTCGTACCTATTAGGATTACTATTATCAGAAAATAACAAGTATTAGTGAGGATGTGGAAAATTGGAAGCCATGTGCATTGCTGATGGTAATGTAAATTGCCACAGTCACTGTGAAAAACAGTTTGGCAGTTCCTCAGAATGGTAAACATATATAAAGTTGCTTTAAATCCAGATTTTCCCCTTCTGGGTATATACACAAAAGTATTGAAAGTTGGTACTCAAAGAGATACTTGTGCACCAATGTTCATAGCAGCATTATTCACAATCATCAAAAGGTAGAAACAGGCCTCCCTGGTGGCACAGTGCATTAAGACGCGACCTATTAAGCTGTCCACAGCCTCTGTAGCACAAGTTCGATCCCCGGCAGCCAGGGAGCTACCCACATGGCGCAGCAGACCTCTCCTGACTCACCCGCTGCTCCCTCAGCAGTGTACTTAGGTCAGTCTGCCTGTTCTGTTCCCCACCCTGTCTCTGGTGAATCCTCTCACCCCCCACAACTCTGGCCTGTAGCCCAGCACTTGTATGCATAAATAAATAAATCTTCAAAAAAAAAAGCTGGAAACAATCCAAATGTCCATCAACAGAGGAATGGATATGCAAAATGTATGTATTAGCCTTAAAAATGGTAACCAAAATAAGCCTGACACAGTAGGACACAAATTGTATAATTCTATTTGTCTGAGCCACTTAGACTAGGCAAATCATAGAGATAGAAAGTAGAATAGTGATTACCAGGGACTTGAGGGAGGAGGGAATGGGGAAGAGTTTCAGTTTGGGGTGATTAAAGTTCTGTACTGGTGATGATTGCACAACACTGTGTATATACTTAATGCCACTAAATTACAACTTAAATTACAACATGTTTAAAATGTTGTTTTAGGGCCTCCCCGGTGGCGCAGCGGTTGAGCGCTGGGTTGCGAAGCTGCCCGCGCCCGAGGAGCCGGTTCGATCCCCGGCTGCTCCCCGGCCACTGGAGGAGGGTCCCACATGGCGTGCAGACCTCTCCTGCCGCCCGCTGCTCCCCTCAGCAGTGTACTTCGGTCCCTCTGCCTGCTTTGCTCCCCGCTCTGGCTCTGGTGAATTCTCTCACCCTCCCGTGCTTCTGACTGTACCCAGTGCATGTATAAAACAAACAAACAAACAAATAAATAAATAAAGCATGCCTCTATAAAAAAAAAATAAATAAAAAAAAAATAAAATGTTGTTTTATGTTTATCTTGCCCTAATTCAAAAAGAATTTTTTTTAATTTTGCATCTTTAATAAGGTCTTTTTTTTTTTATTTTTTTAAAGATTTTTTTTTTTTTTTTTTAATAGAGGCATGTTTTATTTCTTTCTTTCTTTATTTGTTTGTTTGTTTGTTTATACATGCACTGGGTACAGTCAGAAGCACGGGAGGGTGAGAGAATTCACCAGAGCCAGATCGGGAAGCAGAGCAGGCAGAAGGACCGAAGTACACTGCTGAGGGGAGCAGCGGGCGGCAGGAGAGGTCTGCGCGCCATGTGGGACCCTCCTCTGGTGGCTGGGGAGCAGCCGGGGATCGAACCGGCGCCGCAGAGGCCGCGGGCAGCTTCGCAACCCAGCGCTCAACCGCTGCGCCACCGGGGAGGCCCAATAAGGTCTTAATTATTGGTGATGCTGCTGGTCTTGGGTCTACACTGAGTAGTAAGACACTAGTATGGAGGGAAAAAGTAAGGCATTTGAGTTCCTCAGGAAGTGGAAATATACTTTCCATTTTTATAAACTAGTATTTGATACATTATATAAATTCAATACTTTATTCAATGAATTCAAGAATAGATAAAGAAATATAATTTAATTGGAATTTTAAAAAATGGCAAAATGTATCAATGAACATAATATAAATATAAGCAAAGCACAAAAGGAAATCAGAAGTAGATGATTGTTTTAGGTAGCAACAATAAGGTAATTGAATATCCTATATACAATATTATTCAAAGAATATTTGTTGTGCACATATGCCATTGACAATGCTAAAGAGATTTTAGTTATTTCAAGTACTATAATAATAAACTAGCTGAAAAATACTATGTAACTAGAAAAAAAAAACAGTATATAGATGCTACAGATACTTAAAAAGAGTGTTTATTTGACACAATAAATTCTCTTTGCTCATCTTGTTTCCCACATGCATTATGACATAAAGAACATAGTGTGCTTTTCCTGGAAAATTCACCATTACTGTAATCAGATATTACGACACGGTCAGAAAATAAGCTTGGTAAAGCACAGTTACAAGAGTGCAGTTGGTTATTTGTTGAGGAGAGATACTATGATTTTGATGTAAAAGAACAGATTTACACTTACCAAGGTAAGTTTCAAATGTTTTTTTTTTTTTAATATACAAATTTTAAAATTCAAAAGATTGGTAGAGCTTAATACTTCCCTTACACATCAAATAACTGTAAATGGTGTAAAGTCAGTACAGTTCTTATAAAAATTTCCTATGTAAAGTTATGACCATTGGTTTCTGGAAAAGGAAAAATATGCCAATGTATTTATATCATGCTTTTTCCTTCACAGGTGCTAAAAATATTACTGACACTTTGGGAGATAGACATTTATGGAGAAACTTAACATTTGAAAAACCATTTCAAAAATGAACCTTTTGAGATTCTTTGGTAGCATTTAATTAATTAGTAATTATGCTCTAGAGTTAAAATCTGCAGTCCTTATAATCATTTCCATATAGGTAATATATGCCTAACAAATGAGATGGAATAAAAAAATCTCAGTACATTTGTAATGAGATGATAATGTATATACACAATTGCAATCTTATAACAAGCTAAGATTATGAAATGACAAATAAAATAATACATTATGCTTGATAAATTTTAGTGATGACTAGGTAGTCAAAGTATTCTAAATTTTTTTTACTGAAACTCTAATTTACTTATATTGCGTGAACTAGAAAAGAGAAACTACTGCATCAGTTTTTTATAGAGGAAAAAAAAGCCTAAATACCTTAAAGGTTTTCATAAAATGAGTGGGAGTAGAAATAAATTCACTGTCCTGAAAAACCATGCATTGTACATGGATTATGGCTTTCTACCTTTTACCTTTTCTGTTTCTAGAATTTTTATAAGCTAATCTAAGCCTAGAATATTCAAAGAAGTTTTAAAATCAATAATAAAATCTATGCAAACTTTAGTTGGAGAGGAGAGAAAGGAGGTAGGATGAAACTGAGCAGCATCATATTTTAGAAGCTTTTAGGAATGCAAAAAATGCTTTCTATCAACTAATTGATAAAATCACACATACACATGATATTTGTAAATATTTAATTTCAGAATAATTAAATTATAAACAAGATGGAAAATTCTGAAAGAGCTGAAGAGATGCAAGAAAATTATCAGAAAAATGAGTAAGTTTTCTTAAGTTCTACAAAAAGTATTCTGCGACTTCAAATATGCCTTATCATTTTCACAGATTAGCAAAAATGTTTATAGTTTTTTTCAGAAAATAGCAATACTATTTGCATTTTGCAATATCAACATAATTAGTGTTAGTGTTTTAATAGTAATTTTAGGAAGCATAATAGCTATAGGATTTACTGATATAATACTTCTGATATGTCCTCTTTTCAATTTCTTGTAGCTTACTTTAGAAAAAAATCCCTAAGTGATTTCATTTCAGTTCTCTGTGAATCTATCATTCCATACGTTACACTTTTAAAATAAAATGTTGGATTCTGATTATTTTTTCATTGAATATCTATGATTATGTATTTTTACAAAATTATCTACATATATAATAATTTAATTTAGATATTTAAAATGAAAGTGACTTAAAATCTATTTTATTTCCATTACCCATGACAATTGTGTTACATTTCGATGTATAATCTGTGAAGCAGGAGAGTATGCCTCTACATCACTTGATTCATTAATATAGAGCTTCTAGTAGCCAGAAAGGGTGCTCTTGCCATTCCAGCCCATCTGCTCTTCTCTGCTCTCAACATGGGTAGAAGGAGTTAAAAAACCACCAGAACCCACCTTTGAAGGATTTCCCTGAAGGTCAATGGGACATAAATGTTGCCTAAAACAAAATTTATCAAAAGAAGATAGCTTACTGGGTCTTAAACTTTAAAATATGCATTTGGGATGGAATGGGTAAAGGGGACTTCGCAATCTTAAAACCCTTTTTTTTTTTTTTTTTTTTGGTCATCTGTGAATCATCTCAGAGAAAAATGGCCCAATACATAAGTAAATTATTAACTTCAGGTAGAACAAAATTAAATGACTTACCATTGATCAAAGCTGATGGAACGATATGTTATAAAGCTGGAAAAGAGTCAGAAGTTCATCCTTCTGTGACATCTTTCTTATAAAATTTACTCTGATCCCTTTCCTATCTTCCTTTAATGTTTCAGAATTTTTGTGAGTGTATGTGTTGGGTGTATGTGTTTAATTGACAGATATTCCTGAACTTAGTGGGTGAAACTTGAAATTTTCAACTGGACCTCCTTGAAATGGGACCTAAGAAATGAAATCTTCAAGGGGAGACCAAACTCACTGTACACTTCTTTAATGTAGAACTTTTTCATTTAAACCTCATAGTTGTTCTTGAGCAATTTGTTAACAATGGGTTAGAAATTCTAATCCGCTATCTCACAACCTTAGGATGGTTACTATTTTAATTATTATAAAAAAGAAACAATATAACAAGTGTTGGTGAGGATGTAAAGAAATTGGAACCCTTTTGCATAGTTTGTGGGAATATAAAATGATGCAGATGCTATGGAAAGCAGTATGATGGTTTCTCAAGAAATTAAAAACAGAATTAGCATATGATCTAGCAATTCTACTCTTGATTATATAGCCAAAAGAACTGAAATTAAGTACTTGAAGAAATATTAGTATACCCATATTAATAGCAGCATTATTCACAGTAACAAAAATGTGGAAGCAATCCAAGTGTCCAGTGATTGAGGAATGGATAAACAAAAATGTGGTATACACATACAGTAGAGCCAGAAAGACTGAGGTAGCCAGAGGCTGGGAGTGGGAGGAAGATACTATGGGGAGATACTATTTACTGGAATGGTTATAGAATTTCAGTTTTGCAAGATAAAGAGAGTACTGTAAATGGGTAGTGGTAATGGTAGCACAATAATATGAGTATACCTAATACCACTGAACTGTATACTTAAAATTAGTCAAGATGACAAATTCATTATTATTTATATTTTATGACAATGTAATAAAGATCTAGAGTTTCTTCCATTACCCTAACTAAGGTAGAGACAGCCAGTAACAACTTACTCTCCAGGTGATTATACTGAGTATCTCCATATTATCACTTATAAAGTTTGTTTTTAAAACTTTAGCGTTGGTATAAATTTCATAATGGTAAAATTTGACACTTTGATACAGTTATAATTGAAAAATTATAATTGATACAGTTATAATTGAAAAATTTTGCAAATTATATTCACATTATAACTTTTGTATTTTAAACATTTATTTTCCAGAAAGTTGCAAGAACAACCACCCCAAGTAAGAAAACAAGTCGTTGGACCTATTGAGATAGTAAGTGAAATCAATCTATCAGAAAATTTCAGGGAGTTGTTATTAATATGTAGAATGATTGTGTTTGTTAGTTTATATCTATTTGGGGAAAAAGCATGCATTCATCAAATTGTTATTTCTAATAGGAAATAATATGCAAACAACCCAAACTTCTACAATAAGGTATAAGAAATAACACAATATCCATATTGTTCCCAGTTTAGGAAAAAAGTGTGTGTGTATATATACACATATATGTGTGTTTGTGTATATGTGTCATACATGTGTGTTATCAAGGTATTTTTCCTCACTGGTGGAGAATTCTTTTTTTTTTTTTTTTTTTTTTTGGTAAAATATTATGTAAATAACCAGAGTAGTCAAATTACAGCACCATATATTAAATAATGCCTTGCTCTATGATAAACAGAATTTATCTGGAACAACAGATTTTATTCTGATAATTTTGGTTTGCAAATATAAAGAAGCAAATATATGCTTTTTGTCAGACTAACTGTAAAACACCTCATAATCTAAAATTTCAGTTTTCTAATGTACCTTGTCACTGAATTTTTTTTTCTTTTTTTTTTTTAATATTAAATTTTATTTTTATATTCCCCCATACAATTGCAAACGCCCCATTCTGACCCCAATCCTTCCCCTCCCGCCCCCACCCCCCAAAAAGTGTCTCTGGTTCATAGTTTTTTGTTGATTTTGATTTTCACTTTCTTATATTCATTTTCCTGGTCCCTTATTTAAGTTTTCTAGATTCCTGCTATGAGTGAGACCATCCGGTATTTTTCTTTTTCTTTTTGGCTTATTTCGCTGAGCATGATCCCTTCCAGCACCATCCATGTTGCTGCAAATTGCATGTGTTTATCTTTTTTGAATGCTGAGTAATATTCCATGGTATATATGTACCACATCTTCTTGATCCAGTCATCTATTTTTGGGCATTTGGGTTGTTTCCAAAGCTTAGCTATTGTAAACAGTGCTGCTATAAACATAGGGGTGCAGGTGCTCTTTGGAATTGATGTTTCTGTGTCCTTTGGGTAAATACCTAGGAGTGGAATTGCTGGATCATATGGAAGCTCTATGTTTAGTAGGTCCAGAAATCTACTGGTGGAGAATTCTAAGTGACTTTTACCATTTAATATTTACTGTCCATTATTTTCTGTTGATAAGACATTGATGTGAGTTTTAATTACATTTAAAATTTCATTATTCCTTTTTAAATAAAAAATATTTATCTAAAAATTTTGTACAGCCTATGCATTAAAAAGTATATGAGCATACATCTTTGGGATTAACTTAGGAACATTTTTATACATGTGTTCAACCCCTCTACCTACTCTAATCTACAATATGTCAGCCTGATTGTCAGTATGATTAGAAATAAACATGAAACAGTATATTTCTTTTCCAAGTCAAATCTTACAAACCTGAGAAATAATAGAACATGATAAACTTTATCAACAAGATAATACACTATTCTAGGAAAAGGTGGAAATGCAAATACCCTCTTATCATCTGTGGTAAAAAGTTCAATGCCAACTAAAGCAGTTACTCTATAAATATGTGTTAGCTATTGAATGATTGAATATAAAAACATAACATTTTGTCCCCACTCAAAAATATGAAAAATATGTACTAACTTCCTTTTACTATTTTTCAAATCTGATTTCATTGTATACCAATGTATATTTTATCTTAGTTCTCTCAATAAGATAAAATAAAATCCATGTTTTCAAGTTTTGTTCATGTTTTGGTTTTGGAATATTGTGGGGACCTATTAGAGGCATGTTTATTTATTTATTTATTTATTTATTTATTTTATTTGTTTGTTTGTTTTGTTTATACATGCACTGGGTACAGTCAGAAGCGCGGGAGGGTGAGAGAATTCACCAGAGCCAGAGTGGGGAACAGAGCAGGCAGAGGACTGAAGTACACTGCTGAGGGGAGCAGCAGGCAGCAGGAGAGGTCTGCGCACCATGTGGGATCCTCCTCCGGTGGCCGGGGAGCAGCCGGGGATCGAACTGGCGCCACAGAGGCTGCGGGCAGCTTCGCAACCCACCGCTCAACCGCTGCGCCACCGGGGAGGCCCGGGACCTATTATAGGGCAGAATATAAAGCAGTCAGTAGTTGACTTTCAATCATTTCTTTCTTAAACGGTCTTGCAAATAAATATACTTACTTATAGGATAATATGTTATCCTTGGTAGAAAAAAATCTGAGAAATGTGAAAAATATGATTAATTTACACTTGGTGAATGAATTTTTACCAGGTAATTACTGTTCACTGGTCACTTGTGCCATTGCTATGATCCTGATAAGCCTAGAAAATTTAAAGTTTGAAGATTAACTTTCCATAAGCTAACATATGAAGGCCTTAGAAACAATTTATTCCAGAATCAACAATATAAAAGGATATTTCTGATTCATGACCAAATCTGACCTGACTTGTGTCACACAATTTGTATACTAATTATGTTACTTTATTTTTCAGTATCTTTGTCAAAGTACATTATAAATCCTTAAGATCAGGGACTTTTTTTTAACTTTATAAATACTCATAATTTAATATTGATTATTCCCTTTATCAGTTTGTAAAATAATGTTTACTTGATGGTAAAAACATAAGTTGACTTATTTTTTTATTGCTATAAAGTTAACCGTGTTTTATTTGTTTTCCTCAGTTTCGCTTTGCTGATGGACTGGACATCACACTCATGATTTTGGGGTTACTGGCATCACTTGTAAATGGAGCCTGTCTGCCTGTAATGTCACTGATTTTAGGAGAAATGAGTGATAACCTCATTGGTGGATGTCTAGTCAAAGCCAACACAAGTGAGTACATACCTACCTTTCTGAATTGTTAGGGACTCAAAGCAGTAAATAAAACAAGCAGTGCACAATATATTATTGTACTATCAAACAATGTCTATATAATATGCATTTGTCATTTATTCTATAGTCCTAATAGACTAAAAATCCAACTCCATGTCAGCATTCTTCAAAGAAACAGTACTACTAGAACACATATACATATACACACAAATATATAATCTATATAGGTGTATATATAACATAAAAGTTTCTCTTATTATCTGCAAGTGGAGTGTTCCCATGAAATCTTTGTAAACCACAATGGCATAAAGTGAAGAATCAATTACTATTAATCTGGGTTTTTTTAAGATTTATTTATTTATACAAGAACTGAGGTACAGGCCAGATATGCGGGAGGGTGAGAGGATTCTCACAGAGTGGGGAACAGGCAGACTGACTGAAATACACTGCTGAGGGGAGCAGCGGGCGAGACAGGAGAGTTCTGTGTGCCATGTGGGTTGCTCTGCGCCTGGCGGGGATTGAACTGGCATTGCAGTGGCTGCAGATAGCTTCACAGCGCTGCACTTAACCACCTGTGCCACTAGGGAGGCCCTACCATTAATATATAGAGAAAAAATTTCTAGCATTCCCAGGCCCAAAAAGTTACCTACCACATCATACCAAATAACACATGAAACCTAAAATAACACTGACATGGTATATAAATCATCTGAGACCCACAGTAGCACAGCTTGTTTCTATAGGAATTCAAATCCTTTTCTATCAGAACTGATGATTATATCAGGATTTAATAAAAAAAAAAAAAGAACTTAAGCCATTCCACACCACTGAACTGTAAAGCACCCTTTAAAAAGAAAGCAAGAATGACTAACCCTTGTTGTATATACTCAGATTGAAAGTATATAGATAAGCATTACGTGTAACACTGTAGACATAATGCAGCAAGGAAGCAGAAAAGAATATGAAGAGAAGTACAATGCTAGAGACAGTCATAATAATAGGAAGGGAATAGGAAGGGAATAATAGGAAGGGAATCTAGCAATCAGGTGTATTTCCCATAATTATAGATTTCCCCCAAGTGTTATTACCTTCGTAGCATCCTATTTCAGGGTCATGTCTTTTAGGGTGGCATTCTCAAGATATAAATTCTAGCAATTCTTCTATGCACTAACATAGCATCCACAGTCGTTATCTTGTGAATATCATAAATATTGATAATTCCCTGATTTTTACATGCTTCCCCCAAAATTACACAGCACAAAGAACTCTTATAACAGTTTATTGTAGCTGGAAAAACTGTCTCATTAAGCCTGAACTATCTTTTAAATACTAACCTAGCTTTTTGCAGTGTACCTTTCTAGAGTATGCCCTACTTGACTTTAAACACTAATTTATACCCTCTTGTTTCCTACCTAAAGCCTAATCTTTTAAGTGTCCTAGTCTAGTTTGAGTGGAATAAATTTAGTACTTCCATTTCTGTATCTTTCATGTAATGATTTCCTAATAGACAGTTATTAATTTTTTTGATAATTTAATGATAGAAATTAAGGATGCCATTCTCTTTGGAAAACAAATGGCACTACAGATAACTGAGGAAATATTCATTGATTGAAAGCTATGTCTTGTTCTCACTCTCTCTCTGAATGTGTGACAGAAAGGAAGGGAAAAAAGAAAAAAAAGGATAAATTCACTTAAGACAGTTTGCTTGGAAATATTCTTCTTGTTAGATCTAGTCTATAATTGAGTACCTTACTTCCTATAGATAGGATAGGAAGTACATAGCTGACTGATATTGCTGTGAATTTTTCACTTTTGTTTTTATTTAAAGGCTTCTCCAGATTTCTTGAGTTTTATTGTTTTTTCAAATGTAGTGAACATTTGAAACAGTGTAGGTTTGATAAGAATTTAGACAATTAGGGCCTCCCTGGTGGCGCAAGGGGTTAAGCACTGCGCTATGAAGCAATCCACAGCTCTGCAGCATGAGATCAATCCCCGGCTGGCCAGGGAGAAAAACACATGGCGCGTCAGACCTCTCATATCTCGCTTGCTGCTCCCCTCAGCAGTGTATTTCAGTCAATCTGCCTGTTCTGTTCTCTACTCTGTCTCTGGTGAGTCCTCTCACCCCCCGCACCTCTGGCCTGTACCCCAGCTCTTGTATGCATAAATAAATAAATCTTTAAAAAAAATTTAGACAATTACATGAATATTATTGGTGTATTATGTTTTATTAAGGAGATTTTTTTAAAGATTATGTCCTCAATCTTCTAACCATTGATTTTCTGGCAGATAATAGAGGAAGATTATTTGCCCTTACTAATGAAAATAAGAAAAATAGCTATCATTTTTGTGCCAGCACTGAATTTTTGCAGTTTTTGTCACCATTAATATAATCTCCAAAATGAAATTATGCTTTGTTTATGTGATCCTGTGTACCACTTTTGGACACAATGTATATTCTCTATTAAAAGTGAAATCTCACTAAAACTTCTTCTAGGTTTTCATATTTTGATTCTGTTGATTCTCATATTTACAAGAAACTGCTTTAAAAATTTTTCCCTACAAGAATTCCAGAAATGAAGTAAGGGAAAAATAATTATATTTGTAAGGGAAAAAATTACTTATATTTGCATATAAGTAAAAGTCATAGATATTATTATATATGATGTCATGGTTTTATAAGAGATGATATGTCATAATGTCTTCAATTCATTTCAAATACCTACTATAGAGGTTTGAGAAAGAAAATTGATTGTAGATATAGACCATTATATTAAATTGTTGATAAAATTGGGCCTCCCTTGTGGCACAAGGGGTTAAGACTCAGCACTATGAAACTATTGGCAGCCCCTGTAGCACAAGTTCGATTCCCAGCCACTTGGCACAGCAGACCTCTCCTGTCTTGCCTGCTGCTGCCCTCAACAGTATATTTCAGTCAATCCACCTGTTCTGCTCCCCATTCTGTTTTTGGCGAATCCTCTTACCAACCCACACCTCTGGCTATACCCCAGCTCTTCTATGCAAAAATAAATAAATCTTTTAAAAAAAATAAATAAATTGTTGACAGATTACAACCTTGGCATACCAATTAATATGTATTGTATTTTTTACAGAAACTATATCAAAAGTTTACATAACAAACTTGTAACCCAAGGACTACTTTAAATACAACTTTATTTTTACTATCCTTGTTGTAGCCAATATATTTCAGTGAGCTTCATTTAAATTTTCCAGTGATTTACTATTTTGAGAACTTTCACATGTGTTCTTGCTTTTCTTGAATCACCTCAGCAGAAAAGGATAATTCTATTACTATTACTTACACAACCTTTGCCTGAAATAAAAAATGGCCTAAAGAATTCTTTCTGGGCATGAGCTACATAGTTAATATTTCCTTGTACTTTTTTTAATTGCATAAGTGCTTCTTGAGATCATAGATAATTATTCAAATTTTAGGTTAAAGAGAGAAAATATTATAATCATAAACTGATTATGTGTGTGTTATGTCTATTTTTTTTGAGACCTCACCACATTTGGTTTAGATAACTGAGTGAAAATTAATTTCTATTATAATTTAAACAACTGTTTTACAGCAAATTATCAGAACTGTACTCAGTCTCAAGAAAAGCTGGATGAAGATATAACTATGTGAGTCCAAATGAAATGTTAATATGTTCATTTCATGTTGCTTTGTTCAGTACTTAAGGAAGAAGAACTGCAAGGTTTGTCTAATCATTACTATCACATATTAGCAATTAGAGCAAACGTGTTCTCTTTCACCAGGTACATAAAATATAATGATCACATAATTCTTTCTCCCATTTAAGCTCTTCTTCTTTATACTGAGTTGTATGTAATAAAATTGTCATCAATAGAAAAGTTGTTTAAGGATTTTATTTTTATGACAGTTTTGCCTACTGAAGTTGAAGGCACATATCCAAGAGGCTAAATGACTTGTTTTTTCTTTTTCCAAATTATGTTTCTTAGAAAACCTATGGAAAAAATGCCATAGCCATAAAATTAAAAGCCAAAAAATTTTGTGCAAGAAATAGCAAAAATAGTAATAACATAATAGCATATTAAAATAAAACAGTGAAGTTTTATTCAGACTAATTTTAGAAACTGTTCAGATTCATAGTAAAGCTATACACAGAGTAAAAAGTCGACAATCTAAAATAAATGATTTATAAAGACATTCTGTTTTTGTAGTCTTATGTGTTAAGTAGTGCTTTTACTCTGTCACATATGTTGAGTTTGTTTAGAGAACTGCTGCCTCAATAGATATATTCAGTGGATTTCAGTAATGACCTTACTTCTGAAACTTGAGCAACCCTAAGAGATTCATCACATTGCAGTGACACTCTCTGGGCTATAATTTTTGACCTGTATGTGCCACAGTCACAGATGTCAATTTAAATTTGAAGTGATTAAAATTAAATAAGACTAAATACTCATTTTTCATTCTCAGTCAAATGTTCAGCAGCCACATATGGCTGGCTGACATTTTTGTATTGTACAAATATGAGACATTTCCCTCATCACAGAAAGTTTTATTGGACAGTACTGTTTGGGACTATAGTACGCGTGTTTCCCCCTCAAGTTGTGCTTTGCTGCAGCCTCAACTTTCCTTGAGGGGAAAATCCTATTTTTTAGCACCCTTTATAGAACATTTCTTTATATTGGATATTTTGAAAATTCCTCATTAGGATTTCTACTCTTATGGTTTAATGAAGGCTTCTAATGTACAAACCATGACTTAGGAGTTGCTTACAAAAAAGAAGTTTGTAACTTTTAAAAATAGGGGCATCCATTTGGAAAAAAAAATCAAAAAGAAAGATTAATATAAAAAATATATCTGTGCACAGTATTAAAGGGTTACTAATTTTGAGAGACTATTCTTAACATTCATAATTTAGTATTTGTTACACTGTTGTTTCCCATACCAGTATTCTGTTTTGGAAATGTTTAAGATACATGATAAAATAATTTTCATGATCAAGTGAGCTTGGAAAATCTTGTATATGATAACCTCCTCTTAAATATACACAAGAAGATTGGCATAGTAAAGTCTCCATTTAGTTAATTTTGTTTAAGCTAAGTGTTTCAAACCTATTTGACTATGGAACCTAGTTTTTCCCATAACACCTGTTAATGTTTTGATTAACATAATTGTGGAAACATTACTTTCTATAACATTTTGGTGAAAACAGGTAATTAGTTGTTTCATCAGTAATCATCAGGTACTGATGGGAAACTGGAGTTGTACATTCAATATATTTTACTCTTTCTCATAGCAGATTTTTTTTTTACAGGTTCTAGTATTGTTTCTCAAATATTGATATATTGATAAATATGTCTTTTTGGCAACAAGGGGAAAAAAGTTTTGCTTCAGTCTTACTAAGATTTTCAATCATCTTTTTTCAGGTTGACCCTTTATTATATTGGAGTAGGTGTTACAGCCTTGGTTTTTGGCTATATGCAGATTTCTTTTTGGGTTATGACTGCAGCACGACAGACCAAAAGAATTCAAAAACAGTTTTTTCATTCAATGTTGGCACAGGACATCAGCTGGTTTGACAGAAGTGACACTGGTGAAATTAACACTCGCATGACTGAGTAAGAGGATGATTGTGTAGTATTTCAACTTTGTTTTCACTTAGTGATGTATAAATTACTTAACTGCATTTATTTACTTGTTTCAGTGATATCAACAAAATCAACGATGGTATTGGAGACAAGATTGCTTTGTTGTTTCAAAACATATCTACCTTTTCTATTGGCCTGGTGATTGGTTTGATGAAAGGCTGGAAACTCACCCTGGTGACTCTGTCCACATCTCCTCTTATAATTGCTTCAGCAGCCATGTTTTCTAGGGTAGGCAAGATGACTGATGTGATGCTTATTGAAAGCAGGAATGTGAACTAAATGTTTTACTAAGTTTTTCAAAAAAGATATGTCCATTTTCTGTATCTAAAAAATAACAAGGGATAATATACTCCACAAATTTTTATCATTATTAATCACCTATTTTATTTTATTTTATTTTTTTGTTGTGGAACACTCGCCGGTGGCTGGGGATCGAACTGGCGCTGCAGAGGCTGCGAGCAGCCTCGCAACCCAGTGCTCAACCACTGCGCAACCAGGGGAGGCCCAATCACCTATTTTATTTAATTAATTTATTTATTTACTTGCTTACTTACTTACTTACTTATTTTTAAATGGATGTCTTCAAGTTGCTACAATGAGATTTAGTTTTACTATCTTACTAACACTGAAAAGCATTTATCTTCATTTAATAAATTAATGCAATTTCAAATAATGGTATGATAAAATGTTATACTATTATACAATAGATGCCAGCACAGCCTTGGGTGGTCTCAATTCCCAAATAAATATCCTACAAATCATTTCACTAGAACATATGAGAAAATCCTGAAACAGTAAACACTTAAATACTTTATGTCAGCCATTTCAGGTTTATATATTTTCATAGGATTCTAAATTACTTTTGAAATCTCTATTATGTCAATTTAAGTATTATGTAAATCTGATTCAGTTCTTTAAAACCAATTATATATAGTCATCCTCCCTTACATGCACTTTAGAGTTCTGCATTTTTAGTTATCCATGGTCAACCACAGTCTGAAAATACTGTGTAGAACAAGATGCTTTGAAAGAGAGGGAAAGAGAGAAAGATCACGCTCATATAACTTATTACATCATATCATTATAATTGTGATATTTTATTTTTTGCTAGGTCATTAAATCTTAAGCTGCCTATTTTTTTAAATTAAATTTTATCATAGGTATGTATGTATTGGCAAAGCATATTCAGGCATCAACTGTGGGCCTTGGAATATATCCCTCTCAGACAACAGGGAACTGCTGTACCTGTGTTATAATTTATGTTCTTTGCAGTTATACTGTGAGTATATAATATTAATTTATTCACAGTCTGGTCTTAAAAACAATGCACTTTGTGAAGTCCAAAAACAACTATTATATTTCTCCAAATGATATCTTTAAGTATTCCCAATTATATACCTATCTCCTAGAATAGAGGCACAGTGCACGCTTGAGGAATACAGTTGTATATTTTTTGGAGTTTTTAATTTTGCAAAGCTAACTGTTTTTATGCAAATCAAACCCACAAAATTTACTGTTTACTTGCTAGCAATATATAAATTCAACCAAAGAACAATTTTTTTGGCAATAAAAATATTCTATGGCTGAGTGATTCCTTACCAATAGGCTTGGATGTTTAGACAACAAATTTTTATTTAGGGTGAGTTTAATGTTGACTTTGTAACCCTTATCACAATCTTCATCCGCAGCTTATTTGAAATGGGTACCCCAAGTAGGAAAATTATCCATATTAAGTTACTAAGATTAGAGACTTTACTGCCTGGAGAAGTGAAGTGAATTGGGGGTTTAAAAGGAACAGTAGCCAGAATCTTAAGTACTGCTATTGTATTAACTGATTGGGAAGAGGAAGAAAGTAAAGGTCAAAGTTATCCAGATAATTAAAGAAGCCAGGGTATATGGTTTCTAACTTCCTTCAATTCAATTTAATTTGGCAAACATTTATTAAATACTCCTTATGTACAAAGACTTTTTTGCTAGGTGCTGTTTCCCCTCCAGCAATATAAGAATAATTGTCATTATTAAGTGAATTCAGAAAATGATGAGTATTGTTCAGCTTTTGCTATCTTCTGACTTTAACAACTCAAGTATGTTTTATGTAAAATCAGCTCCAATTATGTGAAATGTGTTTTGAATGTGGATAAATATGTTATGTGAGTTGGCAAGAGTTACAGAGTCACAGTTCTAAGAACAATTTCCCTGCTGTTCCCTTTCATTAAACAGTGTGCTGATTACTAAATTAAATCCTTTACTAAGTAAATGAGCAGTGAGATTTTTAATAGATGAAAAGGCATATTCTGATTAAAAATATTTGAGAAATTAAATAAACCTGCCTGATATCACCAAGAAAAATATCCTTCTCCTAAAATGTCACCTCTTAGTGTTTAGAGATATAGCATTTTACTAGGCAGGCTGCATTATGCAGTTATAATCATACCACAGACAAATGTAGGGTCATCTTCCTCATACTGCCACAATCCTGTGACCTATGCATGTCCTTTGGAATCTTTACTTTTTACGTAATAACAAGTTGAATCAAGCTCATTAATTTGCAGAGTGTATCCCAAAAGAATTGTGTCCCTAATGTCCTTCTCCAAATCAGTTCTTTCCAAGTTATATTAATATAGATATCCATCGTCTAAAAAGAGTTTTTAAATATACAGAGAGAAAACAATGAAACTCTGCTAGTAGAAGGACAAACAGACTTTCAGATTCTAGATTATGTTAGGCTAAGCTCTTTCACTGCCATGAGACTTTTTTAAAAGTAGGTTAATATGTCTGGCCATTAGTTTCCTCATTTGCAAACTGACAAATTTAGGTTAAGTGATATTAACTATGTTTCCAATAATTAAATATCTTCTTCGAGATTCTACTTGAATTAAATTTTTGCTATGTCAGGGTCATTCTTTGGTTAACTTTTGTCATGGCTTATTACAGATAGTCATCTCATTGACTGGTAAAGAATTAAATGCGTATTCCAAAGCTGGGGCTGTAGCAGAAGAAGTCTTGTCATCAATCCGAACAGTCGTAGCCTTTGGGGCCCAGGAGAAAGAAATTCAAAGGTCTGTCCTATTAATTACAATAATATATGTTTAGTTTTACTTTTCCTCAATACTATTACATTGTGTTCTATCTTTTTAAGGTATACACAGAATCTAAAAGATGCAAAGGATGTTGGCATAAAAAAGACTATAGCTTCAAAACTCTCTCTTGGTGCTGTGTACTTCTTTATGAATGGAACCTATGGACTTGCTTTTTGGTATGGCACCTCCTTGATTCTTAGCGGAGAAGCTGGGTATACCATCGGGACTGTTCTTGCTGTAAGTCTTGTTTAAGAGCAAAGGTAACTGGCCTAGGTAAAATATTCTTATCTACAGTTTAATAAAATTTATCTTTGAATGACAATGAATAATCAAATAATGTTTTCAATACAAAAATTTGTTTCCATCAAATTATTTCTATCCATCTTTAAATTATAAATTGGCAATACTTGTTCATCCAGCATGTCTTCTAAATGCATGTGCTTTTCTTAGAGATTTTTTAATCTGACAGTCAAAATGATGAATCTCTAGTGAGACTTTTTCCTTTCAGTCTTGCTGTGGTAAGATGGCATTCTGTTCCTTGCTAAATGTCTTCCCTCTGGAATGCTCTGTAGATTGGACTCTGCTGCCTTTCCTCCATCCTTTCAGCATACAGTTAATGTTAAAAACAAAATATATGCAGTTCTGTTCAACATCACAATTAAGTTTTTTAAATTTAGTTTTTTAAAACCCTTAGGGCTTATGCAATAAATTACAGTTTATTCAGTTATCCTACCACAATTGAGTACTGAACAGATCATTTCAGATTTAAGAATACTTATCTAATTGAACTGAATTGACATTGTCTATATACTTCAGTTCTCATTTGGCCTTCCCATCAATGTAGCTTTTTTTCTTTCAACTAAAATGATCTTGTGGATTTAAGACTTTCCTAATTAACACTTTAAACTACTCATTTATTTTACATTAAACCTGATCAAGAGGGATTTTTGATGCATCCTTGCTCCCCAATTTATGAATGAGTGTGGTCAAATGACTTAAATAAGCCTTAGTTTCCTCACCTATAAAAGAAAAAATAACACGAAGCATGTGGGGTTCTTTCTTTATCTAACTTTTTGCAGAGATTTGTCTGTCTGCAATACAGACAGGAATACAGAAATCAGGAAAGTTTAGACAGAAACAGTACAGTGTCTCTAAGCTAGTGAAACCTATCACATTCTTCTCTTTAAAGCTCAAGGGGTTGACCAGGAAGAAGGGGAATGAAACTCATCTCTTCACCCAACCACGTTTGCTTATGGCCAGCATTCTGCAGTTGAACCAACTGCCATTCACTGCTACCTCCATCCCCAGACATCCCCACAAATGAAAATAACAAGGCTGTTACAATCACAAGTTGTTCTACATTAGGAAAAGTCCAGATATACTTGGAGGAAATGGTGTTTCATTTCTATTTGGCAGCATCTTCTGTTCTTTTCTACCTAATTTCCTAATTTCTTTCCTAATTACTCTTAATATCTTTCTGTGAGTATTAACCAAATATAAACTCCATTCCCTTGTCTGTATTACATAAGTGAGGAAGGATAATTTTTTTTTGTCCCTATAGGTTTTCTTTAGTGTAATCCATAGTAGCTATTGCATTGGAGCAGCAGCCCCTAATTTTGAAACCTTCACTATAGCCCGAGGAGCCGCCTATAATATTTTCCAGGTTATTGATAAGGTAAGACTTCTAAGTGCTTCAAAAGATAGCTACTTACCCCTACGTTTATTGCAGCACTATTTACAATAGGTAAAACATGGAAACAACCCAAATGCCCAAAAATAGATGACTGGATCAAGAAGATGTGGTATATATACGCAATGGAATATTATTCAGCAATCAAAAAAGATAAACTCAGGCCTCCCCAGTGGCACAGTGGGTTGAACACCCGCTGTGAAGCTGTCTGCAGCCTCTGCAGCATGGGTTCGATTCCTGGCCAGCCAGGGAGATTCCCACATGGCGTGGCAGACCTCTCCTGCCTTGCCCGCTGCTCCCCTCAGCAGTGTCTTCTGCCTGTTCTGCTTCCCGCTCTGTCTCTGGTTAATTCTCTCACCCTCCCATGCCTCTGGCCTGTACACCAGCTCTTGTATAAATAAATAAATCTTTAAAAGAAAAAAAAAAGAAAAAGTCATGCCATTCGCAGCAACATGGATGGAACTAGAAGGAATTATGCTCAGTGAAATAAGTCAGAAGGAAAAAGAAAAATATCAGATGGTTTCACTTATAGCAGGAATATAGGAACCAAATAAGACATCAGTGTTAAAAAATAATAACAGTACAGCGCCTACCTGGTGTCGCAGGTGGTTGAGCGTAGTGCTGTGAAGCTGTCCACAGCCTGTGCAGTACCGGGTTCGATCCCCACTGGCCTCAGAGCAACCCACATGGCGAGCAGACCTCTCCTATATCGCCCGCTGCTCCCCTTAGCAGTGTATTTCGTCAGTATGCCTGTTCTGTTCCCTGCTCTGTCTCTGGTGAATCCTCTCACCCTCCCGCACATCTGGTCTGTACCCCGGTTCTTGTATAAATAAAAAATAAATCTTTTAAAATAATAATAATAATAATAACGGTACAAAACACAACAAAACATAAACGGACAATTATAAATCAGAGACATCCTGCAGGGAAGGAGGAGGGAGAGAGATCAGCAGGGGAGAGGGAGGAGCACAGGGGACTGAGGTAATGGTGCACGGTGCATTGGTGAAGGAAATTCTATGGGGACTAAACCTGAGGGGGGTGGGAGAAGCAAATATTGTTTAAAAATGAACAATGGTGTAAGAAATAAAAAAAATTAATAAAAATAAATAAAAGATAGCTACTATTACTACAAGAAGGAAATGAAAAAACAGACACTCTCACTTCACTAAACAAAATCCATGTTGACCAATTGGCTGTGGAAAAGGGATTGTTTATATTCTTCTAGAAACAGATTGAATTTATTGACACTTTCAGTCCAAACCCATGTACTTCTAAAGCAGAGAAGGAGACATAAAAGAAACCCATCATTAAGCTATATTCAGGTTATGTAAAGTTTTAACTTACTCCCCCAAAGATTTGTAATAATTCCTTTGTTTTTCCAAGAAACCTACTATAGATAACTTTTCAACAATGGGATATAAACCTGAATGCATACAAGGAAATGTGGAATTTAAAAATGTTTCTTTCAGTTATCCATCAAGACCAACTATCAAGGTATGTTCATTTTAACAATAAAATTTTACAGTATTTATTATATTATCTTCTGCTGGTTAAAATATCTTATATGATTATTTAGGATCATTTTCACAAGATTTGGCCACTTTACTTAGCGACTTGAGAGAATGAGACAGAGACAGAGGTAAAGGAGGGGGTGGTGAAGAAAGAAAGATTAGTAATGGGCAAATAACTCTGAAAGTGATTGTTAAATTTTGCAACCTCTTTTCTATATTCAACTGACCAAAACATTTAAACTCTAGGAATTCCTCCACTCTGGATTTGGGAGCACACCAAAATGTCTTGGACTGATGGTGCACCTATTGATGATACCTAGAGCTTATTCCATTCAGTGTAGCTAACTCATTTTAAACTCCTAGTGTTCAGTCTGAGAGAATTATACACGTGTGTCTTTCCAGTTTCCCTTTCTTGGTGCTTTTAGTGTACTAGTATTCGTGCCTCTGGTGCTTTCTCTCTCTCTTCTACACACATATATATACACACACATACACACACACACACACACACACACACACAAAAATTTACTCTCCTCCCTCTATCATTCAGCTTTTGACAAGATGTGTAAATGTGCCTCTTATATTGTTTTCCTCCTTTTGTTGTGTTAATGTATTTATCCAAAATAGTAGTATAGTAGTTACTATTTAAAGACTTCAAAGTGCAATTACTAGTAATCATCTGTCATAGAAAAAGAATGTGACTTTAAATGAAATTGGTAAAATGACTAATGTCATCAATCTGTTATGCCTTTTAAAGTGACCACATATCCCCTGCTGAATTTGCATCAAAAAAGTATCTTCCTTTTTCCTCATTTTTCTATAATGTAACTCTTTGAAATTCTCTCTTCAAAGGAAGAGAGAATTTTATTTTAAAATATTTTTGTAACTTAATTACCATTAGTAGAGTATTGTTGTCTTCAACCATTTTTCTTCACATAGAATTTTTCAACTTCATTTTGGAACTACATTTGGAATGAAATTTACTGATGACTTAAACACCATTTGTGATTTTTACATGGGAAAGAACTTTTGAAACAACATTTTTTGTTAAGGTGAAGAATTAATAGTTAAAAATAAAAAGTCCATCCACTTTAAATAAGACACAGATTATTCCAAGGAAAAAAAGGAACTCCTCTCTGTGATAAAAATTCATGTCGCAGAGGAGACACTCCACTAAGGTTTCCCCTATTTCTCGCCATGTAGGGACTTTTTCTCTCCTTGGCCCTTTGAAGGTTTTATTTTTGGTTTATATGAGCATCTGTTTCTTTTTTTTTTTTTGAAGATTTATTTATTTATGCATATAAGAACTGGGGTACAGGCCAGAGGTGTGGGGGATGAGAAGATTCACCAGAGACAGCGGGGAGCAGAACAGGCAGACTGAGTGAAATACACTGCTGAGGGAAGCAGCGGGTGAAACAGGAGAGGTCTGCTGCACCATGTGGGTGGCTCCCTGCAGGTCTGGGATTGAACTCATGCTGCAGTGGCTGCAGACAGCTTCATAGCTTGCGTCTTAACCCTTGTGCCACTAAGGAGGCCCAAGAATCTGTTTCTTTACATATGTGAGGTCAAAGTGACAAAATCCAAGGGCTTATTTCCATGTTTGTTGTGGAATATATACACGTAAGCAGGCAAAGATAGTTGAGGGATTCTCAGTGAGATTGTTATTATCATTTTGGAAGTGTAATTATTTGTGAGACTTCTCTCATGTTGCAAGTCCCAATAATAGTAAATGCCAACACCACCACCCACTTATTAAGAAAATTTTAAAAGTGTTCCCCACAGGCCTCCCTGGTGGTGTAAGGGGTTAAGATGCAACCTATGAAGCTTCTGCAGCCTCTGCAGCAGGAGTTCAATCCCCTGGCCAGCCAGGGAGCAACCCACATGGCACAGCAGACCTCTCCTGACTCGCCTGCTGCTCCCCTCAGCAGTGTACTTCGGTCAGTCTGCCTGTTCTGTTCCCCACTCTATCTCTGGTCAATCCTCTTACCCCCCACACCACTGGCCTGTACCCCAGCTCTTGTATACATAAATAAATAAATCTTTAAAAAAATTAAAAAATAAAAGTGTTCCCCACATGTTAAAATGTCCCCATGATATTCAGCATTAGAGAAGGAGAATTTCTACTGGTAGAATCCCATCCATGGTAGTCCCTAAGGAGTCTCACCAGTTATTTTACTTCTGAGTGTATTTTGCAATAAAGTTAAGTATATTCTAAGAAAAACTCCCTTAAATAGCTCACAAAGATATCTGGAGAGATTTCATTCAAGGTTACAGATTAAAATATAAAACTTTAACTTGATAGGAAATTCATATGAAGTATTTCAGTTGAAAATGTGAACAGTTTGCTGTGACTAATGTTCTATGAGTGCTCTAAATTTACATCTCCTCTTTATAGAAAGTTGATGAGTCTTTTACTATTATTTTCCAAAATGAGATAGGTTATTATTTTATATGCACATGATACAAACATAACAAAAACTAAATTTGTTTTTAAATGCCACCAAGTAATTCATTATTTGCTTATAACTATAAATTTCTGAAAATATGTATATCATATTGTCACTTACCCTAGTTTTATGAACTTTCTTCCCTGTGCATTCCAATAGATTCTGAAAGGTTTGAATCTCAAAATTAAATCTGGAGAAACAGTAGCCTTGGTTGGCCCCAATGGCAGTGGAAAGAGTACAGCAGTCCAACTTCTGCAGAGGCTGTATGATCCTGATGACGGCTTTGTAAGTACAGCTAGCAAAACCGTGTACAGTCCATACAATAGGTCTTGGAAATACCACCTTTTACTAAGAGTTTACTGTTATGTCAACTTTTTATTGTTAACAGTGGAGCCAGGAGAGAAGCCATATTTTTTTTCCTTACGTGCATATTCATTTATTCAACAAATATTTATTAAGTGCCTACTATGTGCCTAGGTGCTGGGGATACATTGGTGAGCAAAGCATAAGAAATTCTGCCTTTACCAAGCTTACATTCTAATAGGAAGAGATAATCAATAAATTAAATAAATTATATAGTATGTTAGAAGGAAATAAATGCTATGGAAAATAATAACATAGTCATGTGTAGTACCCAGAACATATCAAACATTTCAGTTTCTCAAAACATCCCAGAAGAATGCTACCTGTAGAAAATATGCTCACATACTTCCTTTCTGTCATCCATAATGTTTCACTTAACTTATTCCCCCTTGTATATGCAGAGAGAATAAGATCAAGATATTTACAGGGGCATAATTCTTAATGCTACTATTCAAATATCCACTTTTATTTTTAAAAGGAAATCTACTCTCCTAGAGCCTGGTTTCACTTAATTATATTTCTTAACTCTTCATTTGGAATATACTAGACCCATGTGTCCATGATAATATTGAATAACATTAGATAAGCATTCCATTTATAAAGCAGTTGCATAAAATGCCCAGGCCTAGACAGACTACCAGAGTCAGTCAGAAGGGGAGACCCTGTGAGTTGTAATTATCAAACCCTGGCTTCTGTCATTGGCATATGTTGGGTGGTGGGTAATGATACTGTCTGTCGATGGAGAAGACAGCATTTATTTACTATTATTTATGGAAATGAATATAAGATGCTTTTGCCTTTTTCAGGGAAATGGGGTATTAAAAAGAAATAAGGAAGGAAGGTTATTTCCTAAAAAAAATTTAAGATCTTACCAGTCTTACAATACCAAAATTGGGGCCTCCCCTGGTGGCGCAGCCTCTGCAGCGCCGGTTCGATCCCCAACAAGGGTCCCACATGGCACGTAGACCTCTCCTGCCATGCCCGCTGCTCCCCTCAGCAGTGTATTTCGTCGCTCTGTCTGCTCTGTTCCCCGCTCTGGCTCTGGTGAATTCTCTCACCCTCCCGCGCTTCTGACCGTACCCAATGCTTGTATAAATAAATAAATAAATCTTAAAAAAAAAAAAAATTGAAGTCTGTAACGTGTTTACATGAAAATATTTGTCACTCCTAGAGTAAATAACTTTAAAATATCTAATTTATGGATCTTAGAATAAAGATATTTAGGTGTTTGACAAGATTGTAATCCATTTTTTTAGGCTTTGTATTTCCTGTTTGCCAGAAAAAGTCCATGGACAATATATATATTATAAATATTTGTCAAAATATAGTTAATCTTTGATTCCTGAAATACCTTGCTTCTCAGCTCATGTTTTAGACTAGTAAAAAACACTATAAAGCCAGTACAACAAAAGACAAACACAACATCATTGATTCCTTTGGATTGGCAGATCACTATAGATGGACAAGACATCAGAACTTTAAATGTAAAGTATTATCGAGAACATATTGGAGTCGTCAGCCAAGAGCCTGTTTTATTTGGGACCACCATTACTAACAATATTAAATATGGACGAGATGGTGTAACCAAGGAAGAGATTGAGAGAGCTGCAAAGGAAGCAAATGCTTATGAATTTATAATGGAATTCCCAAATGTAAGTGCACCACGTAACCTATGTCCTTAACTTAGAGATTGAGCACTGCAATATTCCAAAATAAGATAACAAAGCATTTAGTTTCTACAGAGTAAGGAATATGATTAGTTGTCTCATCAGTGAGAGAGCGTTATAACAAGCAAAAGAGGAAATGCATCATTGAAAAGTCAGTTTTTTAAAATCATATTTAGTTCTTACTGCTTATCACTACAAATGGAAAAGAAAAAAAATGAAAGATATGTTAAAATAAAACAAAGAAGTAGAAGACAGAATCATCACTCCACGCTGAGAAATGATGTCTGCAAAATGTTGAATTGCGAGGACATCTTGTGGCTAAGACAGGGAATAGCGTACACACGGGTCAGTTTAGTTTTGTGAGACGGTAAAAAGGAAAACGGATCGTTTTTTTAGAAGCACACGAAGGTAATAGTAAAAAAAAAAAAAAAAATTTTGAAATCGTGCTTGGAAAGAGATATAATGGACTAAAATTCTTGATCTGAGGACATAGATCAGATTCTAATGGGTATTTTAGAATTGATAGCTGTAATACCACTTATTTACATTTCTCGAAGTATTTGTCCATCAGTTACTACCTGAAATGGTTCTGGGGAGTATGGTAAAATATGTAAGGAGAGATTTGAAATTAAAATACAGACTAAGTATCACCATCCCATAAAATGATAATAAGTTCACTTTAATGAATCTGTTTTACAGACCACACACTGTGGTTTATAATAATTTTGTTTTTTCTTTTGTATGTTTTATAAAAACTTTTGTTGTGATAGTAATTAACTCATATCCCCATTACTGAGGATCATAATTAGGACAGCAAACTCACTAAAAGCTTCAGATCATTTCTTTGTGTTATAGTTTGGAAAAACACACACTTTCTTTCTTTACCACTCTCAATATCTTTTTTTCCTTCAAACATAGATGATCTTTAGTTTCCTATTTGGAATTAAGGAGCTTTACGGTGACTCTTAAATCCTACCCTATACCTTCTTGCATTTATTCGAAGCTCAAAGATGTCCCTTGCAGAAAATCTAACAGAAAATCCTGAAGATATAATCCAAAGAACAAATGAAAGGTATTATATTAGCTTATCATGATGGAAACTAATACTGCAGCTATGGTGAATCAGAGAAAGAAGAATTAAGTGTAATAATAAAAGTTTCATCACTCATAGCAGGAATTTAAAAAACCTAAATAAGGGACCAGGAAAAAGACTAAATAGTACAAAGTAAAAATCAAAATCAACAAGCAGCTATAAACCAGAGACACACTACAGGGATGGGGAGGGAAGAGGAGAGGAAGGACTAGAGTCAAAATAAGGGGGGGTGCAATTGTATGGGGAATATAACCAAAATGATAATGCATACATTGTGCAAAAATGAAAAATGATGTAAGAATTCTATAAAATAAAATATTAATTAAAAAATAATAAATAAAAGTTTCAGAAGTGGTTAACTCAGGTAGGTGGAAAAATGGGGAAGCTCAAAAGTAAATACCATTAGTTTTTCTATGATGCACTTATATTAAAATTAATATACTAAGATTAACTGACACTTGATAGCCTTTTTCCATAAAAAAATTTTAAAAATGAAAAAAATATATATAAAAATGGATAAAATATATAAGATATATAAGACATAGGACAATTGTTTCCAAGCATTGAGTTAGTAGTAGTTCAAGACCATGAGTCCTGAGAGAAAGGAAACACATGAAGATCTGTTTTAATGTGCGGCATTCCACCTGGGAACAAGTTTCTGACCACATGTCCTTAAAGTGGAATCCAGACAAAATAAGATAGTTCTATTCAGCTGTAAGACAGAGATCAGGTTTCAGGACAGCTAAAGCAACTGAAGAAGTAATGAGAGAGCTGTGGAGTTGAGGTGGGGAGTAGAAGACCATCCTTTTGGGGAGTCTTTGTCTGAGGAAAGAGTACACCCAAAGCCTAACAGAAATAGCAACTGAAAAGCTGAGAGTAAAGTGAAGCAGTGTATTGGAGATTTTGAAAGCACAGAGTAGTGAGATCACGTTAACATCCTTTTTTTTTTAATACCTCAGGCGTATAGCTTAAACACACACACATACACACACGCACATGCACACACATACACACGCCACACCTTAGGAATAAAGACCACGCCTCAGAGTAAAGCTGACTCTGGACCTGCCCTATCAAAGCCTAAAATCAAGCCAAGACAAGATCCCCAGAGGAGACAGAATTTGGAGTTGGGCCCTGCCAAGTTTTCAGACTTTCTGCAGATACACTGCAACAAAGCATAAAACCCAAGGTTACTCAGTTGAAGATGATTAATCAGTATTTGAATTGCCAACTAGAATAAAAATCAGCATTTTTAAAGAAGAAAATAGAATTCAGACTCTTTCTGTCTTATCATGAATAGTATGCAGGATATATTCTACAATAACTAGACATACTTTATTATAATTAGTCTTTATCCTGGAGACACACTACAGAGGGGGAGGAGAGAGTAGGATCAAAACAAGGGGGGGGTGGGAATTATATGGGGACTATAACCAAAATGAAAATGCATAAATTGTGCAAAAATGAAAAATGATGTAAAAAATATATAAAATTTAAAAAATAATAAAAAACAGGGGAACAGAATAATATGACCCATAGCAAGAAAGCAATCCTAAATATATATGTACTTAAAACTATGTATGTTTTACATATATATATGTACTTAAAATATATATGAAACTTAAAAGCTTCAAAATGCATGAGGCAAAAATCTAATATATTAAAAGGAGAAACAGACAAATCTACTATGCTAGTCAAAGGCTTCAGTACTTTATATATCAAGTAAACAAAAACTCAGCAAGTATGTATTGATAGGTGACCTGAACAATACTGTCAACCAGTTCATCTAAATGACATTTGTAGAACACTGCACCCAATAATAGCCAAATACTTCTCCTGGAGTGATCACTGAGATAAGCAATATTCTACTTCATTTAAAACAACTGCAATTTCAACAAATAAAAAACATATAAAATATATTCTTAGACCATAATAAACTATGGAAATCAATAACAAATATATCTGGAAAATTCACAAATATTTGAAAATTACATAAGATACTTCTAAATAATTTATGACTCTAAGAAGAATCCTGAAGGAAAAATAAAACTATTTTGAAAAAATAAAATACATGCAATGCAATGTGTCACTATTCGTAGAATACTTTAAGCACTGCTGTAAGAGAAACTTTTAACATCAAATGCTTACTTTAGAAAAGAAAAAAAGACGTAAAATCTATAAAATATGTTTACATCTTGAGAAGCCAAAGCAGAGTAAGAAGAACAGATCAAACACAAGGCAAGCAGAAGGAAGGAAATAATAAAAATTAAGAGGTGAAATTGAAAACTGAAAACCATTAGACACAAGCACTGACGCCAAAAGCTAATTATTTGAAAAGATAAATAAAATCAGTGAACACTAGCAAAGGCTAACAAGGGGGGTGGGAGAGAGAGAGAGAGAGAGAGAGAGAGAGATTTTACAAATATGAGGAATAAAAGCTACATAACTATCCCAAAGACATTAAAAGGTTTATATTGGAATGCTATGAACAATGCTATACCTATAGATTTGACAGCTTAAATAAAAGTCAGTGCTTTGAAAGATACAAATTACCAAAACTCACTCAAATAGAAATAACACTAAGATCTCTAACGTTGAAACTATCAACTGGGTCTCAAAATAATACTACTACTTATGGATGAAATAAAAATTCAAAGACAAAAAAAGCATCAAGAAAAAACCAAAAACATTTAATAATAAAGTTATATAAGAAGTGTAAGTCTTCTATGTGAAATATATAAAATATCATTGAGAAAAATTAAAGCTCTTAATAGAATGTACCTTATGTATTGATTTAGAGTCAATATTCATGAAGACATACATTCTTCTCAAATTGATAAATAAATTTGATGCTAACAATCTTTTGTGGGTTAACCAAACTCTAGTAAACAATACCTTAAGTGTGTGTGTGTGTGTGTGTGTGTAAATCGACATGCTAATTCCAAAATTTATTTGGAAAGTTAAAAGACCAAGAATAACCAAAACAATTCTGAGGAAAAAAATAACAAAACTGGAAGACCTTTGCTATCTAATTTTAAGGCAGCATTTAAGAAAATAGTAATAGTATAATGAAAGGCTTAATCAAGATCAGTGAGCAAAATAGAGAATACATGCAGAAATAAACCCACATATATCTAGTGAATTGATTTTTGACAATGTCAGTGTAATTCAGTGGGGCAAAGGAAATTCTTTCCAACAAATAATGCTGGAGCAATTAGATACCCATTTGAATAGAAAAAAGGTGAAATCTGGCCCATCACACCGTACATAAATACCAATTTTCCATGGACTGCAGACCAAATGTAAGAATTTAAACTTCACAAATAAAACCTTAGAAGAAAATATTCGTGACATTGAGATAAGAAAAATTTCTTAGATAGAAAAAAATCTAGTATTTTAAAAGATGATAAACTGGACTTTATCATAATTAAAACCTTCTCTCTAAAGTAAACCATATAGAACATAAGATGGCAAGACACAGGGTGAAAGAAAATACATACACAGATATAATGAGGGATGTGGATCGATACCAGCAATAGAATAATAAAACAAAAAAATAAACTGAGAAGTGGACAAAAACACGAACAGTATTTCATCAGAAAGAATCAAATAAACAATATACATATGGAAAATAATCGACATTATTAATCACCAGGGAAACCCAAAGTTAAAAACCACAATGCAGTACCAATTCATTAGAGTTGCCAAAATTAAATAGACTAACAGTAACTTTAGGCGAAGATGTAAAGCAACCGTATCTCTAGTTCATTACAAATAAAGTGAAATTGGTACAATCAGTTTAGAAAGCAATTTACCAGTTTATTATACTGTTAAACATGCATTTATGATAGCATTTTATCCTAGATACCAGCAGTTGAATGGATAAGCAAGTTCATATTGATATAGGTTGCCAGATCAAATACAAAATTTTTAAATAAATTTTTATTTCAAATATATAATGAGTAATGTTTTAATGAAAGTCTATTCCCCAATATTATATAAAACATGATTATATAAAGAGTATTCCCTATTTGAAATTCAATTTTTTTAATTTAATTATTTTTTTTTATTTTTAAACAACACTTGCTTCCCCCCACCCCCTCAGATTGAGTCCCCATAGAATTTCCTTCCCCAAGGCACCCATGCACCATCACCACAGTCCTCTGTGCTCCTCCCTCCCTTCCTCTGATTCCTCGCCCTCCTCCTCCCCTGCAGTATATCTCTCATTTATAATTGTCTGTTTTTGTTTTGTTGTGTTTTGTACTGTTACTTTTTTTTTACACCGATGTCTTATTTGCTTCCCCTATATTCCTGTTACAAGTGAAACCATCCAATATTTTTTTTTCCTTCTGGCTAATTTCACTGAGCATAATTCCTTCTAGCACCATCCACGTTGCTGCAAATGTAATGAGTTTATCCTTTTTGATTGCTGAATAATATTCCATTGTGTATATATACCACATCTTCTTGATCCAGTCATCTATTTTGGGCATTTAGGTTGTTTCCAGGTTTTGCCTATTGTAAATAGTGCTGCAATAAACATCTCAATGACATTCTTCAAAGAAATAGAACAAATACTGATGAAATTCATATAGAGCCATGAAAAACCATGAATAGCCAAAGCCTTACTGATGAAAAAAAGGACAAAGGAGGTATCACACTTCCAAACTTCCAGCTATACTACAAAGCCATAAAAATGAAAACAGTTAGGTATTGGAACAAAAACAGACACACAGACCAATGGAACCAAATAGAAAACCCAGAAATAAAGCCACACTTATATGAACAACTAATTTTTGACAAAGGAGCAAAGAATATGCAATGGAACACGGACAGTTTGTTCAATAAATGGTGCTGGGAAAACTGGACCTCCACATGCAAAAAAATGAAACTAGACCACTACCTATCACTGTGCACAAAAATCAACTCAAAATGGATAAAAGGACTGGACATAAGACCTGAAACCATAAAATATATAGAAGAAAATATAGGTAAAACACTACAAGACATACATCTCAGAAACATCTTTAAAGACTCATCAACCAAAGCAGTGATAGTGAAGGCAAAGATAAACACCTTGGATTATATCAAACTGAAAAGCTTCTGCACAGCAAAAGAGACATTAACCAAAACAGAGAGACATGCCATTGATTGGGGAAAAATCTTTGCACGCCATTCAACTGATAAGGGACTGATCACAAAGATTTACAAAGAACTCACATGGCTCAACAAAAATAAAATAAACAGTCCAATCAAGAAATGGGCAGAAGAACTTAAATGACATTTCTCCAAAGAGGAAATGCAAATGGCCAACAGGCATATGAAAAAATGTTCAACATCCCTTATAATCAGGGAAATGCAAATCAAAACCACACTGAGATACCACCTTACACCAGGAAGAATGGCACATATCAAAAAAACAAGCAACAACAAATGTTGGCGAAGATGTGGTGAAAAAGGAACTCTCCTATATTGCTGGTGGGAGTGCAAACTGTTCCAACCACTATAGAAAGCTGTCTGGAGGATCCTCAGTCTACTGAAAATGGAACTACCATAAGAACCGGTAATTCCCCTACTAGGGATCTACCCAAAGGACACAAAAACATTGATTCAAAAGAACACCTGTACACCTATGTTTATTGAAATTCAAATTTAACTGAGCTCCAATGGTTTTTATGTTTTCACTTGGTTTTGCTAAATCTGGAATGTAGCTTGACATTCAAAGCACAATACCACGTCCTCCAAAAGGAAATACTTAGGTGTAAGTCTAACAAAATATGTACAAGATATATATGAGGAAAACTATAAAACTCTAATGAACAAAATCAAAGAACTAAATTAATGAAGGAATATTCCATCTTTACAGATAGGAACAATCAACATTGCCTAAGTATCAGTCATTCCCAGCTATAGATTCAATGAAATTCTTGTCAAAATCTCAGCAAGTTATTTTGTGGAAATTAACAAACTGATTCCAAAGTTTATATAGAAAGACAAAAGACCCAGACAAGCCAACATAATATCAAGGAGAATAAAGTTAAAGGACTACACTATCTGACTTAGAGACTTATTATAAAGCTGTAGTAATCAAAACAGTGTGATACAGTCAGGCACCATTTGATGACATTTCAGTCAACGATGGATCACAGAGACAGTGGTCCCAATGGACTGTACTAGATCGGTATATAGCTATACCATGTAAGTTTGTGTAATTACACTCTTACAACATTCACACAACAACAATATCACCTAATGACTCATAGACTGTCCAGAACTAGATCCATGTAAATATAACCAACAGATACTTAACAAAGGCACAAAGACATTACATGAGAACAACAACTGTCTTTTCAATTAATGGTTCTGAAACAAGTGGACATATACACGCAAAAAAAATTTTTTTTTTTTTACATAGACCTTACACCCTTCTCAAAAACTATAAAATGGGCTTTTTGGTCCTGAAGCGGGGTAGGTATCGCTGTTGCTGCTCGGCTTGAATTCAGAAACGTAGCCGGACATGGGGCTGGAGGACGAGCGAAAGATGCTAGCCGGGTCTGGAGATCCCAAGGAGGAGGAAGCCGAGGAGGAGGAATTAGTGGATCCCCTGACAACAATGAGAGAACATTGAGAGCAGCTGGAGAAATGTGTAAAGGCTCGGGAACGACTAGAGCTCTGTGATGAGCATGTATCCTCCCGATCACAGACAAAGGAGGATTGCACTGAGGAGCTCTTTGACTTCGTGCATGCAAGGGACCACTGCGTGGCCCACAAACTCTTTAACAGCTTGAAGTAAATGTGCAGCCTCATTCGCCCCAGCTTTCGTCACCGGGGTATCAGGATAATTCCTTATGATTTTGAACATGCCATTTAGTTCTTATTTGTGTAAGTTCATGTGAAACTTGTGGATTTGAATTTACACAGTAGTCTGTGTAATTAACAGTATTTCATCTTAATAAAGTCCTATTATCTGCAAAAAACCCCACAAAACTATAAAATGGGTCATAGGCCTAAATATGAAATACAAAATTATGAAACTTCTAGGAGATAATTTAGGAGGAAGTTTAGATGATATTGGATATGGCAATGGTTTTTTAATATACTTTTTTTTTTTTTTTAAATAGAGGCATGTTTTATTTATTTATTTGTTTGTTTGTTTGCTTGTTTTCTTTATACATGCACTGGGTACAGTCAGAAGCACGGGAGGGTGAGAGAATTCACCAGAGCCAGAGCGGGGAGCAGAGCAGGCAGAATGACGAAGTACACTGCTGAGGGGAGCAGCGGGCGGCAGGAGAGGTCTGCGCGCCATGTGGGACCCTCCTCCGGTGGCCGGGGAGCAGCCGGGGATCGAACTGGTGCCGCAGAGGCCGCGGGCAGCTTCGCAACCCAGCGCTCAACCGCTGCGCCACCGGGGAGGCCCACAATGGTTTTTTAGATACTGCACCAAAGAACATACCATGCAAGAAGTAATTAATAAGTTATACTTCATCAAATTAAAAACAGCTCTGTGGAAGACAATGTGAAAAGAATGAAAAGACAAAGACACATAAAGGACTAGAATCCAAAAATGTATAGAGAACTCTTGAAAAAATAAGAAAACAGTCCTATTAAGAAACGGGCCAAAAACCTTAACAGACATCTTACTAAAGAAGATATTTGGATGGCAAATAAGCAAATTAAAAGATAATACTTATCATATGTTTATCAGAAAAATGTATATTAAAATAACAACAACATACCACTGCACTCCTATTGGAATGACCAAACCCCAGAATAATGACAATAAAAAATACTGATGAGACTGTAGAGCAACAAGAGTTCTCATTCATTGCTGGTGAGAATGTAAAATGGTACAGCCATTTTGGAAGACAGTTTGATAATTTCTTGTAAAACTACACATTCTTAACCATAAGATCCTTTAACTGTGTCCACAGCAGCTAAAAACTTATGTCAACACAAAATCCAAAACACACGAATAAAGCAGCTTTATTCATAATTGCCAAGGGTTGGAAGAAACCCAAATATCCTTTATTAGGTGAATGGATAAATGAATTGTGTTATTTGTGAAATGAAGCAATGGAATATTATCCAACACTAAAAAAGAACTGTGCTGTTCAGCCATGAAAAAAGACATGGAGGAACTTTTTTTTTTTAATTTTTATATTCCCCATACAATTGCAACCCCCTGATTTTGATCCCAAACCCTCCTTTCCGTCCCACCCCCAAAGTGTGTCTCTGGTTCGTAGTTGTTCGTTGATTTTGATTTTTTTCTTTCTTATAGTTATTCTTTTTCCTGGTCTCTTATTTAGGTTTTCTAGATTCCTGTTATGAGTAAGATCATCTGGTATTTTTCTTTTTCTTTCTGGCTTATTTTGCTGAGCATGATCCCTTCCAGCTCCATCATGTTGCTGCAAATTGCATGTGTTTATCTTTTTTGAATGCTGAGTAATATTCCATTGTGTATATGTACCACATCTTCTTGATCCAGTCATCTATTTTTGGGCATTTGGGTTGTCTCCAAAGCTTAGCTATTGTAAATTGTGCTGCTATAAACATAGGGGTGCAGGTACCCTTTTGTTTTTGCTTTGTTTTGTTTTGTTTTTTAAATTTTATTTTTATATTCCCCATACAATTGCAACCCCCTTATTTTGACCCCAATCCCTCCTTTCCCTGCCCCCCCACCCCCCATAGTGCAGGTACCCTTTTGAATTAATGTTTCTGTGTCCTTTGGGTAAGTACCTAGAAGTGGAATTGCTGGATCATATGGAAGCTCTATCTTTAGTAGGTTGAGGAATCTCCACACAGCTCTCCATAGTGGTTGGACCAGTTTGCACTCCCACCAACAGTGCAGGAGAGTTCCTTTCTCTCCACACCCTCACCAACATTTGTTGTTGCTAGTTTTTTTAATATGTGCCATTCTCACTGGTGTGAGATGGTATCTTATTGTAGTTTTGATTTGCATTTCCCTGATTATAAGGGATGTTGAACATTTTTTCATATGCCTGGTGGCCATTTGCATTTCCTCTTCAGAGAAGTTTCTTTTTAGCTCTTCTGCCCATTTTTTGACTGGATTATTTTCTTTGTTTTTGTTGAATCTTATCTGCTCTTTGTAGATTTTTGTGGTCAGTCCTTCATCATTAGTGTTGGGTACAAAAATGTTCTCCCAGTTGGTGGGGTTTCTCTTTGTTTTGGTTATTGTCTCTCGCTGAACAGAAGCTCTTTAATTTGATGTAGTCCCAGCTGTTTATCTTTGCCTTCACTATCACTGCTTTGGGTGATGCATCTGTAAAGATGTCTTTGAGGTGCATGTCATGTAGTGTTTCGCCTATATTTCCTTCTATATATTTTATGGTTTCAGGTCTTATGTCTAGTTCTTTAATCCATTTTGAGTTGGTTTTTGTGCATGGTGTGAGGTAGTAGTCAAGCTTCATTCTTTTGCATGTAGCGACCCAGTTTTCCCAGCACCATTTATTGAACAAACTTTCTTTGCTCCAGTGCATATTCTTTGCTCCTTTGTCAAAGATTAGTTGACCATAGATCTGTGGGTTTATTTCTATTCAGTTCCACTGGTCCGACATGGAGGAACTTTAAATGCATATTACTAAGTGAAAACAAGACAGTCTGAAAAGGTTCATACTTTAGGATTACAACTGAGAATTGGAATTCGCATTCTAATTCCTGAGATTGTAGAGAAGATTATGCTATGGAGATAATTAAAAAGACTAGTGTAAAGATTAATAGATAGAGCACAGAGGATGTTTATTGCAAGAAAAATGCTCTGTATGATAGTATAATGATGTAATAAGAGCAGTTTTAAGTTCAAAGCAAAATTACGAGAAAAAGAGAAAGTTTCCAGATACCCCTCCTCCCTCAGATGCATAGTTATCATTATCAACATCCCCTGCCAGAGTGGCACCTTTGTTATAACTGATGAACCTAGACTGACAGATCATAATCACCCTTAAATCCATAGTTTACATTAAGATTCCCTCTCAGGGTTGGGCATTTTATGGCTATGGACAAATGTATAATGATGTGTATATCATTGATATCAATGAATCCTAATGTAAACTATGGACTTAAGGGTGATTATGATCTGTCAGGTTCATCAGTTATAACAAAGGTGCCACTCTGGCAGGGGATGTTGATAATGATAACTATGCATGTGAGGGAGAAGGGGTATGTGGGAACTTTCTCTTTTTCTCTTAATTTTTCTTTGAACCTAAAACTGCTCTAAAAAATAGCCTTTTTTAAAAAGTTTCATCATATGAAATTCTAGAGCAAATATCTATAGTATCTAATTTGTTAAAGATGCATATAGCCAGAAAAAGTGAAAGAAGACCTAAAAGTCTCCCAAGATTGAAAAGTCTTGCAGTAATTTTTACATCCTATTTTTCAGAATATGCAATAAGGTAATTGTGGAAAATATATTAAATTGCTAATAAACATTTCAAATTATAGTTATGTATTTGTGTTAGCATGGTTCTTTTAAAGATACCAGTATATCCTAAGATTGTCTTAAAAACTTCCAAAATTGCTTCAAATTATCATTAATTTTTCTATAAACTCTCAGTTATCATATTTCCTAGTTTCTTTTAGGCCTAACTAAATTTTCTTTGGTTAGTCCTTTCTTCACGAGATTCTTTTTTATATACAATTGTTTGGTTATATGAAGAACAAATCAAAGGTCAAAATCAGCCAGACTGAAGTAGTGAGTACGCTGATATCAAACCACAACTGTAATTATTTTTTGTTCCAATCATTTGATCATGCTCTTTTCTGTCTCTGTGCTCTTTCCTATTTATCATTAGAAATTTAATACCTTGGTAGGGGAAAAAGGAGCTCAAATGAGTGGAGGACAGAAACAAAGAATCGCAATTGCTCGAGCTTTAGTTCGAAACCCCAAGATTCTGCTCTTAGATGAGGCTACATCTGCCCTGGATACAGAAAGTGAATCGCTTGTTCAAGCAGCATTGGAGAAGGTAAGTGAACGGTTGTATTTCTTACTTCAGTATTCCTGGTTTAGCATTATTTTAAAATACAAGAAAATATGGCTCTATAGAAAATCATTTATTAAGTTTGGAATCCTCAAGATATGGATGGAGGGTGTTCACCCTTTTAAACATTTGTTTAGTATTTATAGGAAATAATTTGGAAGAGAAGAGATCCTATACTTGGTGTTAAAAATATATATGAAGCTGATGTCCAAGCAGCCATGGTATATATGCTCTCATTCCACTATGTCTTTACTTCCCACTCTCCCAAAATCTCCATCGTGACTATAACCATATCCACCAATTGCCTCTTCCAGGCACACCTGTGGGATTCTCTTCCCTGACCACTTTTCCTTGTAGGGCAGCCAGAGAGTGGTCATTTTAACTTCATTCCATCTCAAGTAGAGAAGCATTCGTGTGGTTTGCCCTGACTTTGAACCTTCCTCCTCCAACTGCCCTGAACCCGCAAATATTGCCCTGACCTCCTGTTTACTATAAGATGCTGCAACCAAACTTAGCTCAGGCTTTTAAAATAAACTGTTAATTGGCAACATAATAACTAGTAAAAAGTTTTCCATTACTGGTGAAAATGGAATCTGTATCATAAATGAAGAAAGATGAATGCAGACCATTTTTAAATTACTGTTCCAATTTATACAAAACAGGCATGTGTACATGTGGATATAAAAGAAGGAACAATGCATGAAAATAATAGTAGTTATGCGGCAGAATTGTAGGGGAATTAAGGATTGTTTTTAAATTTTTTTTCAGTTTTTAAAGAGGCGAGAAGATAAAATCAACACTGTAGGGATATATAGGTATGAAACTGCTTTAAGTAAGGTCTGCTGGTCTTTTCTGGGATGAGTATAAGTGGTAAATGGGGTGACAAATAGAACAATAAGCTTGATTATTTATATAAACTGCAGTTTATCAGAAAATGACTCATGGTGAAGAGGAGAATTAAAATACAGAAATAGTAATGAAAACTCTATCACCATGAGATTCCTCTACATCTACTACATACTGTAGTTGTGGAATCAAGCTTTTAGAGAGGTCCCTACCTAAAGAGGGGAAGGAATAGAGCAGGTCTTATTTATGCTAAGAACTCCCAGACCCTGATGCCTAATACAACCTGATCTGTAACAGTCACCAGATTTTATCTAAAAGTGACACCCATTCACTAATCAATCAAAGAAGGTGCAATAAAATGTATTCCTCCTCTTGGGTGAAAGCTACATGCACTCCCCTCCACAGCCTACCCTCACATATTCTTCCCATTACCTCCTCTCCATTGCCCCATTGTCTTCCTTTTAAATGAAATTCTAGAATAGTAAAACTAATCTATAGTAATAAAATATCCAATCAGTATTTTCCTGGGATGTCGGGTAGGTTTTCAGTAAAAAGGAGCATGAAGGAACTATCATTCTTGTTCTTACTTGTATTATTGCAATTGATTCCTTCTTCAATCCATGCCATTTCCAATCAGGGCTCAACACAGCAACCAGGTATTGCCATTAAAAATAAATTTGATCATGTCATGCTTCTGCTTCAAATCCTCCAATGAGTCCCTAGCTCAATCTTTCAGTAATCTAAATTACTAGGTTACTTTCAGTAATCTAAAGAGTTCTAAGGAGTGCCAAGCTCCTTCTGGAACCTATCACACGATTCCCCACCCACACGGAACTTTCTTTGAACATCCAGTCATAGCATTTTTCATCAGCTAACATAATACATATATATTTGTTGATTGTGTTTTTATCTCTTACCTCCCTGGAATGTCAGCTCTCTGATGACAAAGTCTTTGATTGGTAAACTTCAGCATCCCCAGCTTTACAATGATACCTAACCCTTAAACAGCCAATAAAGATTTGTTAAATGGATTTTGGATAAGTATGATACAGAATTTTTCCAAAGTCTGAAGTACTGTTTTCTGGATTTCTTAATCTAGGCTTGCTACAAACAAGTTGTGCTTCACTAATCTTGTTTAAGAGGAGGATCTAGGGTGAGTGGATAAAGGTTTATGCCATAAGCTATGGACTTCCACTCTAGCTTGGACCTGGCATGTCACTGCAGCATGTTTCCAAGCTGTCCCGCTACAAGGAGGCATGGCAGTGAACACCTGCAAGCCCCTGGGGAAGCTGAAAGAAACCCACACTGATTCTATGATAAAGTCTATGAAAGTTCTTTGAAATGTTAAAAGTAGTATGCAAATCTAAGGAATAATTATTATTAAGTGAAGTTCAGCTACACCACATCAATGGAGAATCTTTAAAAGGGCCCTTTACTAATTATGAGGGAAGGGTTTCCATCACAGTTTTATTCTTTGAAGAAACAGTACTGCTTTATTGAAGCCCTCATGAATTTTTCTTTATCATCACTGTTCTCTCTCTCTATGATGCACTGTTAGTCTTCCTCCCAGGCCCCTTAAAATTATACTACTTGGAGAACTGAACAACAAGAAAATTTGTTAGTACATTAAGTTATGGACTATTTTAATAAAACCCCAAGAAGCAGTTATCTAAAGTTGAATTTAGGTTAATTAGTACACAAACACACACATGCACATACATATTTTTCTGTGATTGTTAGTTAAATAACACAACCTTTATTTATTTATGGAATTAGGGATTTGTTATGTTTTTTTCTTTCTCTTTCTTAACCATTTGTAACAACACAATAATTGTGTGGTACGAAAAGGGGATTTCTGCAAGGGGATTTCCTTGACTGGAATTAAGCCAGAAGACTAAATAAAGGTGACACACAGACCACTTTATTCCAAAAGCATCATGGAACATTTTATTAACCCACTTAATCAGACTCATATTTGTAACCATTTATAAGTTATTTAGGTGTAATAAAGGAACAAATGGATGATAGTAGCTGATCCTTACAAAAACTCAGTGAGAAAAAAATATTTATTCTCCTGCTTATTCTACATCTCACATTTACATATGTGCACACTGAGTCATGAGGATATTGAATAACTGCTAGTAATAATGAAGTCAGAACTTGGATCCATACAGTTGGCCCTCTACCCCATTCACATAACCACTGTGCTGTGTCGCCTCAAGACCTCTTCTGACTTGCCTGCTGCTCCCCTCAACAGTGTATTTTAATCTGCCTATTCTGTTCCCCACTGTGTCTCTGGTGAATCCTCTCACCCCCTTACACCCGTGGCCTGTACCCCAGTACTTGCATGCATAAATAAATACATCTTTTTTTAAAAAGAATATATCTACTAGGGACTGAAGCTAAATCTAATCTAATATCTTCAAAACCAGCCTCTTTTAAACACAGAATTGCCATATGATCCAGCAATTACACTTCTTAGTATATACCAAAAAAATTAAAAGCAAGGACTCAAGTAGATAGCTGTGCATCAGTGTTCACAGCAGCATCATTCACAATAGTCAAAAGGTGAACATTTGATGAATGAATAAGCAAAATATGATATATACATGTACTCAGTCTTTAAAAAATAAAGGTAATTCTGATACATGCTATAACATACGTTACCCTAGAAGACATTACGCTAAGCAAACTTAAAAAAAATGAAAAATGTCCAAACATTTATATGTAATAGCTAAAATAGTCAAATTCATAAACAGAAGGTGTAATACAGGCTACAAGATTCTGAGAAAAGGTAGATAGGGCGTTATGCTTTAAAAGGAACAGAGTTTCTGTATGGGATGAAGAAAAACTTGGAACTGCATAGTAGTTAATGCCACTGAATTGTACACTTAAAAGTGGTTAAAATTTTACCATATACAGAAAAATGATAGCAATACAAGCCTCAGTAAAAAAGAACATACACAGAGGAAATGGCCTCTTGGGTCCAGGAGAACCCCACCCTTCTAAAATGGCTAAAGTGGTAAATTTCATGTTATACATATTTTACTAGAATTAAAAATAAAACACCTCTATACAAACCACATTGCTACTTTGGAAAAAAACTCACACCATATCCCATGGTAGTCTTATAATAGACATCCTTTTGTCCCCTTATTGTGTTTATTTTGAGTCTATTGTAATACAATCAGTGGGTTTTTCTTTCATAGATGAATTATAATTTTTACTTAACATGACATTTCAGCCCTTTAAAATATAGTAAAAAATATTAAAAGTATATTATAATATCTTCCATTATATGGGTAAGTACCTCAATGGTATCTGTAAATTTAAATTATTCCTAAGCTTTGTCCTCTCCCACAAATAGGGAAAATGCCTATGTGAAGTCAGGCTTTTCCTGGAGTCCAGCAAAATGGTGAAAGAGTGACATAGAAGATAGAAGTTTATCCCATGCTCAGGGATGGAAAAAATTAGCATAACCAAAATGACTATCATGCATAAAGCAATGTATACATTTAACACAATCCTATCAAAATGCTAGCAGTATTTTTCCAAGTAATTGAACAGAAAAATATGTCAGGTTATATGGAACCATAAAAGGCCTCAAATTGCAAAGCAATCCTGAGAAAAAGGAAAAAATGGAGGTATCATGTTACCTGACTTCAAACTTTACTATAAAGAGCACCAGTAGCTGCTGTGAACTCTGATGTACAGCTATCTACTTGAGTCCTTGCTTTCAATTTTTTGGTATATACTAAGAAGTGTAATTGCTGGATCATATGGCAATTCTGTGTTTAAAACAGGCTGGTTTTGAAGATATTGCTCTTTACTATAAAGAGCACAGATACATTGATCAATGGAAGAAAATTAAAATTCCAGAGATAAATTCATATACATATCAATACCTAATCTATAAGAAATCATCCATGATCATAAAATGGGGAAAGGACAGTGCCTTTAAGAAACATTGCTGGGAAAATTAGAAAGCCATACATAACAGAATGAAGTTGAATCACTCTTTAACTTTACACACAAAAATAAACTCCCAATGGATTAAATATTTAGATATAAGACCTGCAGGAATAAAATATATAGAAAAAACATTAATGATATGTTCCAAGACATCAAGAATAAAGATGTATTTGGAAAATGAACTGATGTACCAAGTGAAATAAAAATAAAAATTAAGTAGAATTATCTCAAGCTATTCGCAGTGTAAGAAAATATGAGATTAAAAAGACATCCTATTGAATGAATAATAATGTATAACTGATAGGGGGTTAATATCTAAGATATATTAAATCACATATCAACAATAAAAAGACAAAACAGTCTAATAAATATGTAGCAAATATAAACAGATAGTTCACCAAAGAGGATGTCCAGAAGACAAGATCAGACATGAAAAAAAAAGTGCTCACCATGTCTTCCAATAAGAGATGCAGGTAAAAAGCCCAGTGAGAGACTCTGATGCCTGTGAGAATGGCACATATTAAAAAATAAATTTAACAAGTACTGGAGATGATGCAGAGAAAGAGGAACCCTACCACATCATTGTTGTGAATGTAACTGGTGCCTACTGATAAAGAATTGGATCACAAAATCTGGTATATAAATTGTATGGAATATAATCTTGCCATAAGGAAAGATAAAATGCAGCCACTTTCAACAAAATAGAGGGAGTTTTAGAGAATTATATGTGAAAAGGCAAATCAGAATGATAAAAACAAACACTACACATTTACATAGCAGACCATTTGATAAAGTAAAATACTTATGAAAACCAGTGGACATTAATAAACACTGGGAAGACTGAGATTAACAGGGAAAGGGATAAGCAGGTTTTAAAAAAATTGACTTCCTAATTGCTACTAAAAAAGGCATCTCTGATGTGTTATTTGTAGCTAGAGTTCTGGACTATGTAAGATATTATGAAAGTAAGCTAACGATTGCAGTATTACCTTTTCTTGCCCACCATTTCCTTCATCATTTACTTTTTGTTGTAAATTTCTCCACAAATAATAGCTTATTAATAAAGTTCAGTGAAGAAAAAAGATATCAATTAAATGACCATCAGTTTTATTATCACCTTTTAACAACTTGTTTGGTAAGTTATTTAGAAGTGGGAATGAAGAGATTTCAGGCTAGAAAAAGATAACATTGTGTACTACTTCATATTCCTAATTGGGTAATACATTGTGGCCTCATCTCAGCAAAGAGTTTAGATTTTGATGTGTTTTCCTCTTAGGTCTTAACCTAAGCTTATATATATATTCACATAATGCCTGCAATTTGAAAGGAAGAATTAAAGAGACGATGAGTCATTTAATATGGCTCCTGAGTACCTGATACTTTGCTATTTGTCACCCATGTTACAAAAGAGAATGCTTTCTCAGACAGATGCCATGACCTAACAGGAACAGTGTTCACCTAGAATGTCAAGCCAATTGGCTATCACATACACAATGGAATAATCAAGAGTTAAGACACCAGAACTTAACTACCATAAAGACCTTCTAATGGTAGATGGTCAGTTAAATGCTGGTAGCTAAAACAGGTGGAAAATTTTAAGAGTTGTGAGAGATTTGCAGGCTGTATTCTTGGAGTACCAGGGTTTTCCAGGAATCGAAGGAATGGAAGAAGGTGGGAAGGAAGGATGGAAAAGTATATAGAACACCCCCAGCCTCTTCCTTGACAATTCAAATAGAGCAACTATTTCTCACATAGAGAACACAAGTGTGAAGAAATTGTTCCAAATCCAAATCAGAGACATTCAGCAGGGGAGAGGGAGGGAGAGGGAGCAAAACAGGGGAGGGAAAAGCACAAGAGACTGTGGTGGTGGTTCGTGGGTGTCTTGGTGGTGAGAATTTTTTTTTTTTTTTTTTTTTATAGAGGCATGTTTATTTATTTATTTGTTTGTTTGTTTGTTTTGTTCATACATGCACTGGGTATAGTCAGAAGCGCGGGAGGGTGAGAGAATTCACCAGAGCCAGAGCGGGGAGCAGAGCAGGCAGAAGGACCGAAGTACACTGCTGAGGGGAGCAGCGGGCGGCAGGAGAGGTCTGCGCGCCATGTGGGACCCTCCTCTGGTGGCCGGGGAGCAGCCGGGGATCGAACCGGCGTCGCAGAGGCGGCGGGCAGCTTCGCAACCCAGCGCTCAACCGCTGCGCCACCGGGGAGGCCCCTTGGTGGTGAGAATTTTATGGGGATTACACTTGAGAGGAGAAATCAAACAATGTACAAAGATATATAAATAAAAATTTTAAAAATTAATTGTTGAAAATCAAGCTTCCTTTATATATATATATATATATAATATATATATATATATAGTAGACTGTGTATGAGATTGCTTACCTTTTGTGCTCAATTAGCATGTACTACAATGAAAGTTACATCCATCATGAGTTTTTATTGAAATAGTGGACTGCATTCTTATATCATTAAACTTTCTTAGTCTGTTTATGAAATTTGCTAAGCTATTCATGCAATTTTTTTTAAGATTTATTTTTATTTATTTATACAAGCACTGGGTACAGTCAGAAGCACGGGAGGGTGAAAGAATTCACCAGAGCGGGGAGCAGAGCAGGCAGAAGGACCGAAGTACACTGCTGAGGGGAGCAGCGGGCAGCAGGAGAGGTCTGCGCGCCATGTGGGACCCTCCTTCGGTGGCTGGGGAGCAGCCAGGGATCGTACTGGCGCTGCAGAGGATGGGGGCAGCTTCGCAACCAAGTGCTCAACCGCTGCGCCACCGGGAAGGCCCCCTATTTATGCAATGTTGAATGACATTTCAAGCTAAAAAAAAATCAAGAAAATTTGGTGCCAGTCATATTCTCATATTTAAACATGATATTTAAAATAATAGTATAACAAGCAGCTTTCTTGAATATTCAGCATTTGTTATTTCTAACTTTATATTCATTTTCTGTCCTTATTGTTGGAAGGCAAGCAAAGGTCGGACTACAATTGTGGTTGCACACCGACTTTCCACTATTCGAAGTGCAGATCTGATTGTGACCATAAAAGATGGAATGGTGGTAGAAAAAGGAACACATGCTGACTTAATGGCGAAGCAAGGTCTATATTATTCACTTGCAATGTCACAGGTAATGTTTATATGACATAAAGTTATGTTAAGCTCTGCCTGCCTGAGACTATGCAGATACCTCTCTTTTTCTCCTTTGCGTAATAAACCTGTCCTTTTAAAATGTAAAATAATAATAATAATAAAGTTGTGTTAGCAGTTTTTTTTAACTTTTCATAGATCATACCACACTAGAAAACATAAGTACCAAATTATAATCTTAGGCTTACAAAGCAGTCAAATTTTATTTACAGATCCTCAGCAAATAAATTGTCTTTAATATGCCCAGAATTGTGCTAGATAATATGATGAGAGTTAAAGAACTAACTGTACATAGCACCTAATTTTGCCAGGCACAATACAAAGAGGCTTCAAAGCTTTATGTAACAGATGTGGGACAATCCAGTTTTATATACAGTGATCTCTTGGTTAGAACACTAAAAAATATAATACACAGTTCCTACATGAAGATTTAAAACTTAGCTACAGAGACAAATGCAAAATTATGCATACAAATGTTATATATTGTATGAGCAAGAGAAGGCATGGTAATGCTAGAGGCTCATTGACAAATTCCTGGTTTTTATGGACCACATTTCTTCTTGCCATGTGATCTACCCTAGTGGATTTAACATAAATTTTTCATTAAAGCATATTAATGTAAGTGATAAGGATTAGATTCTAGCTCTCTTCTTCATTCTGGTCCAGCCTGTTCTCTTGCCCTAGAAGGCAACCTTCTTTCTAAAGGGAACTTACCGGATAACCAATCTCAACACTTCAGCTTTATTTTATAGCTCTAACATTCTGGTTATATGTTAATGATATTTCTTTGCTAATCGGGAATTTAGAATGTAATGAGCCTCCATCTCCTCATCAAATCCACATTGCAAATCCTAGCTTTCTCCACAATGGTAGAATGAAGTATTTCTGAGTACACCTTGTAAAGCTATGATAGTGTAAAGAGAAAAAAAAAGTTTAAAACGTAATCCTATATTGACTTTAAAACTTCCCAGTTCCAGTTGTATTTCATATTAAGCCAATTTTCCTTTAAACCTTAAAGTTAGGTGTAATTTGCTAGTTGAATCTGCACAATTTTTACTAAATTTAACATTCTGAACAATTTAGTAATAAAAGGAAATCACTGTTAGATCAGTAGGTTAGATCCAACTAACCTTATTATGAGAATTTTTTTAAGATTTATTTTTATTTATTTATGCATACAAGAACTGGGGTATAGGCCAGAGATGTGGAGGGGTGCGAGGATTCACCAGAGACAGAGTGGGGGCAAAGCAGGTAGACCTACTGAAATACACTGCTGAGAGGATCAGAGGAGGAGAGAGAGGTCTGCTGTGCCATGTGGGTTAGCTCCTGGCAGGGGATGGAACTCATGCTGCAGTGGCTGGTTATCACTTGATAGTACTGAGACTTTAACCACTGCTCCACCAGGGATACCCATTGTGAGATTTTTTTAAACTACTACACCTAGATCTTTTTGGAAGTATAACTTATTTTTCATTGTAACTAAAAATCTTTTATTAAGTTCTAGGTTAAAATGTTTTACAACACAGACAAAAAATGGTGTTTGTAGTAAAAATGTACAAAAATAAGAACTGGATTCTCTGATTACCTAAAATACTACTCATTCTACTATAAAAAATAATACCATTTAAAATATTAATAAGGAACAATTGTAATATTCTGGGTGTTTTATAGTAATCATAACATGCATGCGGTCTATACAAATAGTAACTCATTCTGAAACTCTAGACTCTATTACATGCAGTGTCCAAATGAATCAATATATGAGAATTCATGATGATCATAAGTGTAACAAAGTAATACTGCTAGTACTAAAAGAATCAATCCTGAGGCACATTATAGCAAACTGATTAAAGTTACATTGGAGTCACACAAGTTGAAACTCCAAGCCTGTCACTCATAGTTTTAGGACTTTGAGCAAATTATTTAAATTCTCTGCACCTCAATTTTCTAATCCCTAAGATGCAGAAAATAATAGTAACCTATTAATGAATTAATGTAAGTATGAAATAAGTTTATTCAGGTAAGGTGTTTGAAGTTATTGTTGAAATAATAAATTTTATTTTATTAGTATTTTTTTTAAGATTTATTTATTTATTTATACAAGAACAGGGGAACACGCCAGATGCATGGGAGGGTGAGAGAATTCACCAGAGCCAGAGTGGGGAGCAGAACAGGCAGACTGATGAAATACACTGCTGAGGGGAGCAGCGGGTGCGGCAGGAGAGGTCTGCACGCCATGTGGGACCCTCGCCCGGTGGCCAGGGATTGAACTGGTGCTGCAGAGGCTGCAGGCAGCTACGCAGCCCAGTGCTCAACCACTGCGCCACCAGGGATTAGTATTCTTAACATCAGTTTAATCAAACTTCAGAAAAGTTCAACCATGGAAATTAATGTTGTTATTATAATGTAGGTAATTATTTATAGACATACTCCTCTATACACATTTGTTAAAATGAAATCATAGCTGAGAAATAAAAGATTTCTTTCTTGGTAGGGAACTGTATGGGAACAAAGAAAGCAAAAGCATAAGAGAATATCTGGTTAAAGATGTTAGCATAGGGCCTCCCCGGTGGCGCAGTGGTTGAGCGCTGGGTTGTGAAGCTGCCCACAGCCTCTGCAGCGCCGGTTCGATCCCCGGCTGCTCCCCGGCCACCGGAGGAGGGTCCCACATGGTTCGCAGACCTCTCCTGCTGCCCGCTGCTCCCCTCAGCAGTGTACTTCGGTCCTTTTGCCTGCTCTACTCCCCACTCTGGCTTTGGTGAATTCTCTCACCCTCCCATGCTTCTGACTGTACCCAGTACTTGTATAAATAAATAAATAAATAAATCTTCAAAAAAAAAAAAAAAGATGTTAGCATAGTATAAGACTGGTTTAAGTTCATTGTACCTTGAAATGACTGATTAACAGTTGTTAAGCTTTTCAAAGAATCACAGTATCCTGAGAAGCCTTACATATGCATTTTCTTCTTTGCAATTCTAAATCCATCTATATCTTTCCATTTCTACTCCCCTGAGTTGACATCATCCTAACTGGGCTCATTTCTGTCTTCTCCCCTTCCTCACATCTTTTCATGGGGAAGTCACAAAATGACTCATACCATACTCAGATGTACAGAGAATATATAACTCCTATATTTCATTAAAACTTGTCTGAAATTCTAAAACTTCTCTGAATTAGAGAAAACAAGAACTAGACATTGAGCACTGTCACCTGTTCTATGAATTAAGCAATTCAAGGTTAACATAACTTCTTTGGAATTCCTTATTCTAAACAAGCTGGTCCCACCAAATTTGCTTTTTGATCAGTTTGGAATGGGCAAGTCTGGAAAGCATTCTTCTCTCCTAAGATCTGTCAAACCCAGGACCAGCTTCACAGTTAAGTGCCTAGCTACATGTTATAAATTGATAAGCTCCAGAAAAAAAGTTAGAAAAAAAGGAATTAGAAAATCACTTTTTTTTAATTAATAAATTTTATTTTTATATTCCCCATACAATTGCAATCCCCCCATTCTGACCCCAATCCCTCCCCTCCCGCCCCCCACCCCCAAAAAGTGTCTCTGGTTCATAGTTTTTGTTGATTTTGATTTTCACTTTCTTATAGCTATTCATTTTCCTGGTCCCTTATTTAAGTTTTCTAGATCCCTGCTATGAGTGAGACCATCCGGTATTTTTCTTTTTCTTTTTGGCTTATTTCACTGAGCATGATCCCTTCCAGCGTCATCCATGTTGCTGCAAATTGCATGTGTTTATCTTTTTTGAATGCTGAGTAATATTCCATGGTATATATGTACCACATCTTCTTGATCCAGTCATCTATTTTTGGGCATTTGGGCTGTTTCCAAAGCTTAGCTATTGTAAACAGTGCTGCTATAAACATAGGGGTGCAGGTGTTCTTTGGAATTGATGTTTCTGTGTTCTTTGGGTAAATACCTAGGAGTGGAATTGCTGGATCCTGTGGAAGCTCTGTGTTTAGTAGGTCCAGAAATCTCCACACAGCTCTCCATAGTGGTTGGACCAGAAAATCACTTTTAAGTCATCTGCTTCATAAAGCTTCTATGCTAAGATCTGTCCCTGCTAATGAAAAATTATTTTAGATTAAGTCATAATTTTCTCCAGTTACTTATGCAGATCTTAAGAGGGCACAGTAAGCTGTTGTTAGTCAATAACATTTTAGTATGTGTTTATCTTACAGCCTCTCTATCAAGCCCAAAATCTTCAGCAAAACTGCACAAGAATCTTCCATTTTTTAGTAGCAGTGTTAGAGGAATGCTTAATAAAGTTCCTTGGAGTTTTTTATTCAAGGTATTATTCAAGTAGTAATATGATTATTCTTCATTTAAGGACATGAAAAAAGCTGATGAACATATGGAATTAATGACATATCCTACTGAAAAAAATAACAGCTCAGTTCCTCTGTGCTCTATAAATAGCATCAAGAAAGACTTTACTGACAAGTCTGAGGAATTCATCCAATATAAAAAGGTAACGTTTCAACCATCACCAAGCATTTTCCCACATGTTTCCCAATGAATTTTTATTTAATCTTTATAATATTTAAAATTAGTTCTGATTAAAAAATTAGCTTAACTTCTCTCTAGCATCAGTTGACACTATAGGGAAGAGGTCCTCAAATAAGACTGCGTCTATGTCATTGTTGGAACAAAAAAAATTTCTCACGAGGATCTTACATTATTCTTTCCTATGAGGCAAACCACGCATTTAAACAGTGACTTGAGGGCCTCCCCGGTGGCGCAGCAGTTGAGCGCTGGGTTGCGAAGCTGCCCGCAGCCTCTGGGACGCCGGTTCGATCCCCGGCTGCTCCCCAGCCACCGGAGGAGGGTCCCACATGGCGCGCAGACCTCTCCTGCCGCCCGCTGCTCCCCTCAGCAGTGTACTTCGGTCCTTCTGCCTGCTCTGCTCCCTGCTCTGGCTCTGGTAAATTCTCTCACCCTCCTGCGCTTCTGACTGTACCCAGTGCTTGTATAAATAAATAAATAAACAAACAAACAAAAGAGTTCTCCTTTAAAAAAAAAATAAAAAATAAACAGTGACTTGAAAAGTGTGACACAGATACCACCATATACAAAAAACTAATTTATTGTAGGGGACCCAAGAGCATACAGTAGAGAAAGGAAAATCTCTTCAAAAAATGGTGTTGGGAAAATTGGACAGCCATATACTAAAAAATAAAACTAGATTACTGCCTCACACCATACACAAAAATTAATTCAAAATGGATTAAAGATTTGGATGTAATAACCCCTTAAGCCATGAAATACATAGAAGAAAATAGGCAAAACAGCCCTTGAATTGGCTTCAGGGATATCTTTGGGGACTCAGTTACACAGAAAGGGAAACAAAAGCAAAAATAAACAAATGGAACTATAAGTTTTTTGTTTTTTGTTTTTTTTTTAAAGAGGCACGTATTTTATTTATTTGTTTATACATGCACTGGGTACAGTCAGAAGCACGGGAGGGTGAGAGAATTCACCAGAGCCAGAGCAGGGAGCAGAGCAGGCGGAAGGACCGAAGTACACTGCTGAGGGGAGCAGCGGGCGGCAGGAGAGGTCTGCGCACCGTGTGGGACCCTCCTCCAGTGGCCGGGGAGCAGCCAGGGATTGAACCGGCGCCGCAGAGGCCGCGGGGAGCTTCGCAACCCAGCGCTCAACCGCTGCACCACCGGGGAGGCCCAACAAATGGAACTATAAGTTAAAAGCCTTCTGCACAACCAAAGAAACTAAATGATACACTACCAAATGATACACTACCAAATGTGTACCCTATATGCAATCAGGGGTTAATATTTAAAATCTACAGACTTCATACAATTAAACAATCAAAAAATGAAAGAAAATCTAGATAATTTCCAGGTAACATTCAGAAAGCCAACAAACACATCACAGCATATAATCACAGAAATGCAAATCAAAACCACAGTGAGATACCACCATAAACATTGAGAATGGTCCATGACAAAAAGACCAGAAACAGGTGTTGACAAGGGTGTGGAAAAAGGGAATCCTTGTATACTCTTGAAGGGAATGTATCCTAGTCCTGTCTCAATAGAAACAGTATAGATTTTTCTCAAAACATTAAAAACAGAAGTAACATGTGATCCAGCAATTCCACTTCTGGGTATCTACCCAACAAATTCAAAGGAATATATGCACTCATGTATTCATTGCAACACTATTTATAGTAGCCAAGCTATAGAAACAGCCTAAGTGCCCTTCAATGGACACTTAGGCTAAAAAAGCTGTGGTATATATACCCAGTGGATTATACTGGCCATTTTAAATGTGTATAGTTTGTTGTATGAAAATTGTAACTCAATAAATTTCTAAAATATATCAGATGAAATTTAAAATTCTATTTTTTTAACTTTTGAAAATCCTTTTCTACAAGATGACTATAATTTCTACAAGATGACTATAATTTCCTATATTTTTATGTCAGATTCCCTTAAAACATGCTATATGACCTGTAGCATATTTAGGTGGCACAGAGTTTTTCATGATTTTACTGAAATTTTTCATTTTGGTTTTGCCTTATTTTATTCTTTTCTATCTTAATAACACTATTTAAGTAATACCCATTTTTTTAACCCTCGCTATATATTTTCCCAAAGGCAAAAAGATTATTCTCGTGACCTACCTACATTCACTGTCTTTGTAATTTAAGTGAGGTAATTTTGCAAACAAGAAAATCCATGCTCAGTTTTCAACAAAGAGTTGGTATTCAGCTTTTTTGATTTCTAACTGTCACCTATCTGAAAAGTGAGGCTCCTTATAACAATAATATTCAGAAAATTTCAGGAGGAAAGATAATTAGTCAATAATAATTAGTAAATAACTAGGGAAACTACTAAGTAGTTTTCAGGATTCTATAGTAATCCTGAAGATGGATCTTAATTTGATTTTTAAAAGTTATATTGTTCAAACAATAGCATTTACATTATACTTGAGACTAAAATTAAAGCAAGAATTATAAACCATTTTATAGTCTTTTCTGAAGATTTCTCTGGTTGCTAGGTTCCTAAGTGTTATTACTTCAGGAGTGAATTCCATGAGGAAGTTTTTTTTTTTTAAGTTATAAATTCCAGTTTATTGAGAAAGAGACATTATTAAGCACATTATTATGATCTCATTTGTGCTCAACGTAGTATTTTTTCAAAGGTAAGGGGGAGGGTTAGCAATTATTAAAAAGGGTGTGAAAATACAATTTATGATTACAAATAGTTTTATTAAGCCCAAGACATAATAGAGCATTACAAGAACCCAACTACATTTCACTAAAGATAGAAATATGTATTTAACAATAACAACAAAAAGCCTATTATTGAAGATACACTAATACAGAAAAATTAAGAGAAATTCATTATGAGATTTCAAAAGTTAATATTCCCAACAATTTGACTAAATGATTTGGGTACTGTGATGCAGGAGGAGGTAGAAATAAGATTTGCAGATTCCTTTTAGTTCCATTACACTAATATTGAATATGTTCAATATACCTTCAAGATTGGGTAAGGCTACAGAGTCAAGTTTTTAACATGAAATGCATGGTAGTTCACTGTCTACTTTTCCTATTCACAGAGCTTTTTCACAAGATTTTTTAAGTTTCTGAAATAAATCCACTACATTTCTCAGACAAAAGCAAGAGGAGTCATTATTGTATTTATCCTCGAATCACCATAACCTCTACTACCTGTGTCACTCTTCACACATCCCAGAAGACCTGACAGATACAGAATGGCTGCTCACAAATGTGCTTTTTCTGTATAAAAGCTGGGATTTTGCATAATGTGATCCTTACTCTGTAATAATAACATCAGCAACTGTTAACATTTATTGAGTACTTATTTTTTGCAAATACTGAGTTAAATGTAATTCTAAAAACAATCCTACAAGATAAGAAATGGCATCATCTCCCAGGGGAAGATAAGGAAAGTTGTTACATTTAAGGACTATGCCCAGATATTTGAAGCGTTTTGCTTATATATGGGAACTCCCCAACAAGCTCTTTTTTTTTTTAATAATAAATTTTATTGTTATATTCCCCATACAATTGCAGCCCCCCCATTCTGACCCCAATCCCTCCCCTCCCGCCCCCGCCCCCAAAAAAGTGTCTCTGGTTCATAGTTTTTTGTTGATTTTGATTTTCACTTTCTTATAGTTATTCATTTTCCTGGTCCCTTATTTAAGTTTTCTAGATTCCTGCTATGAGTGAGACCATCTGGTATTTTTCTTTTTCTTTTTGGCTTATTTCGCTGAGCATGATCCCTTCCAGCGCCATCCATGTTGCTGCAAATTGCATGTGTTTATCTTTTTTGAATGCTGAGTAATATTCCATGGTATATATGTACCACATCTTCTTGATCCAGTCATCTATTTTTGGGCATTTGGGTTGTTTCCCAAGCTTAACTATTGTAAACAGTGCTGCTATAAACATAGGGGTGCAGGTGTTCTTTGGAATTGATGTTTCTGTGTCCTTTGGGTAAATACCTAGGAGTGGAATTGCTGGATCATATGGAAGCTCTATGTTTAGTAGGTCCAGAAATCTCCACACAGCTTTCCACAGTGGTTGGACCAGTTTGCACTCCCACCAACAGTGCAGAAGAGTTCCTTTTTCTCCACACCCTCGCCAACATTTGTTGTTGCTAGTTTTTTTAATATGTGCCATTCTCACTGGTGTAAGATGGTATCTCATGGTAGTTTTGATTTGCATTTCCCTGATGGCCAGTGATGTTGAACATTTTTTCATATGCCTGTTGGCCATTTGCATTTCCTCTTCAGAGAAGTTTCTTTTTAGCTCTTCTGCCCATTTTTTGACTGGATTATTTTCTTTGTTGTTGTTGAGTCTCATCAGCTCTTTGCAGATTTTTGTGATCAGTCCTTTATCATTAGTGTTGGGTGCAAAAATGTTCTCCCAGTTGGTGGGGTTTCTCTTTGTTTTTGTTATTGTCTCTTTTGCTGTGCAGAAGCTCTTTAATTTGATGTAGTCCCAGCTGTTGATCTTTGCCTTCACTATCACTGCTTTGGGTGATGTGTCTGTAAAGATGTCTTTGATGTGCAAATCACGTAGTGTTTCGCCTATATTTCCTTCTATATATTTTATGGTTTCAGGTCTTATGTCTAGTTCTTTAATCCATTTTGAGTTGATTTTTGTGTATGGTGTGAGGTAGTGGTCAAGCTTCATTCTTTTGCATGTAGCGACCCAGTTTTCCCAGCACCATTTATTGAACAAACTTTCTTTGCTCCAATGCATAGTCTTTGCTCCTTTGTCAAAGATTAGTTGACCATAAATCTGTGGGTTTATTTCTGGATTTTCTATTCGATTCCATTGGTCTGTATGTCTGTTCTTGTTCCAATACCATGCAGTTTTGATGATTATGGCTTTGTAGTATAGTTTGAAGTCTGGGAGTGTAATGCCTCCATTCCCTTCTTTTTTTTTCAGGAGAGCTTTGGCTATTCGGGGTTTTTTGTGATTCCATATGAATTTCATCAATAATTGTTCTATTTCTTTGAAGAATGACATTGAAATTTTGATTGGAATAGCATTGAATCTGTATATTGCTTTTGGAAGAATGGCCATTTTAATAATGTTTATTCTTCCAATCCACGAGCAGGGGATGTCTCTCCATTTCTTTGTGTCTTCTTCTATTTCTTTTAACAGTGTTTTATAGTTTTCTTTGTATAGGTCCTTTACCTCTTTTGTTAGATTTATTCCCAAATATTTGATTTTTTTTGTTTCAATAACAAAAGGGATGGTTTTTTTGATTTCTTCTTCTTCAGATTTATTGTTTGTGTATAGGAAGGCTACTGACTTTTGCGTGTTGATTTTGTATCCTGCCACTTTACTGAACTGATTGATGAGTTGAATTAGCTTTTCTGTGGAGTTTTTGGGGTTCTCTATGTATAATATCATATCGTCTGCAAATAGTGATAGTTTGACTTCTTCTTTTCCTATTTGGATTCCTTGGATGTCTTTCTCTTGTCTTATTGCCCTGGCTAGGACTTCCAGTATTATATTGAAAAGCAGTGGTGAGAGTGGACATCCTTGTCTTGTTCCAGATCTTAATGGAATTGCTTTCAGCTTTTCACCATTGAGAATGATACTGGCTGTTGGCTTGTCATAGATGGCCTTTATGATGTTGAGGTATGTTCCTTGTATCCCAAGAATTTCAAGGGCTTTTATCATGAATGGGTGTTGCACTTTGTCGAAAGCTTTCTCAGCATCTATTGATATTATCATATGGTTTTTATATTTCTTTTTGTTGATATGTTGGATAACGTTGATTGATTTTCGGATGTTAAACCATCCTTGTGCCCCTGGAATGAATCCTACTTGGTCGTGGTGAATTATCTTATGGATACATTGTTGGATTCTGATGCTAAAATTTTATTGAGGATTTTTTCATCAGTGTTCATTAGGGAGATTGGCCTGTAGTTTTCCTTTTTTGTGTTGTCCTTGTTCGGTTTTGGTATTAGTGTAATGTTGGCTTCATAGAACGTGTTTGGTATTGTCCCTTCCTTCTCAATTTTTTGGAAGAGTTTGTGAAGGATAGGCACTAATTCGTCTCTGAATGTTTGGTAGAATTCATTTGTAAATCCATCAGGTCCTGGGCTTTTGTTTTTGGGGAGGTTTTTGATTACCATTTCAATTTCGCTAATTGTAATTGGTCTGTTTAGGTGTTCTATTTCTTCTTTATCTAGCTTTGGGTGATTGTAGAGTTGTAGGAATTTGTCCATCTCCTCTAGATTGTTAAACTTGTTTCCATATAACTGTTCATAGTAGTTACTGATTATTCTTTTGATTTCTGCTGTGTCCGTTGTGATTTCTCCTCTTTCATTGATGATCCTGTTTATTTGTGCTTTCTCCCTTTTTTCCTTTGTGAGCCTGGCTAGGGGTTTGTCTATTTTATTGATTTTTTCAAAGAACCAGCTCTTGGTTTCATTGATCTTTTGGATTGTTTTTTTAGTTTCAATTTCATTTATTTCTGCTTTGGTTTTTATTATTTCTTTTCTTCTACTGGTTTTGGGGTTTTTTTGTTGTTTCTTTTTCTAGATCTTTGAGCTTCGAGATTAGGTTGTTTCTTTGAGTTCTTTCTTGTTTCTTGATGTGAGCTTCTATTGCTATATATTTTCCTCTTATTACTGCTTTTGCTGCATCCCATACATTTAGGATATTGGTGTCCTCCTTGTCGTTCAATTCAAAAAATTTTTTAATTTCTTCTTTCATCTCCTCATTAGTCCAGTGGTCTTCCAGTAGTGTGGTTTTTAATCTCCATGAGGTAGGAAAGTTCCTTGCCTTCTTTTTATGGTTTATTTCTAGTTTGATGCCTTCATGGTCAGAAAAGATGGTTGATATGATTTCAATCTTGGTGTATCTGTTGATGTTTGTCTTGTGCCCCAGTATGTGATCGATCCTGGAGAATGATCCGTGTGCGCTTGAGAAAAATGTGTACTCTGTTTTTTTGGGATTTAGTGTTCTATAGATGTCTGTTAAGCCCAATTGCTCTAGGTCCTTATTTAGAGCTTTGGTTTCTTTACTTATTTTTTGTCTTGTTAATCTATCCATTGTTGATAGTGGTGTGTTGAAGTCTCCCACTACGTATGTGTTTTCTCTGATGTCTGTTTTCAGAGAGGACAACAGTTGTCTGATATATTTTGGTGCTCCTTCGTTTGGTGAGTATATGTTAATGAGCGTTATTTCTTCTTGAAGTATTGTCCCCTTGATCATAATGTAGTGACCATTGGGGTCTCTTTTTATCTTTTTGAGTTTGAAATTTGTTTTATCTGATATAAGTATAGCTGTTCCTGCTTTCTTTTTTGGTCCATTTGCTTGTAGGATTGTTTTCCATCCTTTAACTTTGAGCGTATTTTTATCTTTTGTAGCTAAATGTGTTTCCTGGAGACAGCAAAAGGTTGGGTTTTGTTTCTTAATCCAGGCTGCAACTCTGTGTCTTTTTATTGAAGAGTTTAGTCCATTTACATTTAGAGTTAATATTGATATGTTAACATCTGTATTTGCCATTGTGTTTGTCTTTCCTTTGATTTTGTTTATTTATTCTTTTAATAACTTTTTTTTTTTTGGCCTTCTTTCATTGTTATTCGTCCCTCTGAGGTTCTGGCTTTAGGACTCCTTGTAGTACTTTTTGGAGTGGGGGTTTAGTTGCAATGAAATTCCGGAGTTTCTGTTTGTCTGGGAAGGTCCATATTCTTTCTTCAAAGAGGAAGGAGAGCTTTGCGGGATAGAGTATTCTTGGTTGGCATCTGTTTTCTTGGAGTCTGTTGACTATGTCCCTCCACTCTCTCCTTGCCCGTAGTGTTTCTTCGGAGAAGTCTGATGTCAGCCTGATTGGCTTTCCTTTGAATGTTATCTGTTTCTTCCCTCTTGCCAGCTTCATTATTTTTTCCTTGTCCTGGATTCTAGGGAGCTTTACTATTATGTGTCTTGCTGTATTTTTTCTTTCGTCGTGGAAGTTTGGTGTTCTTCTTGCTTCTTGTATATCAATTTTCAGCTCCTTCTTCACATTTGGGAAGTTCTCTTCAATTATCTCTTTGAATATTTTCTCTGTTCCTACTTCTCTCTCCTCTCCTTCTGGTATTCCTATAACTCTTATATTTCCTTTCCTCATGGAGTCAGATAGTTCCCGAAGTCTTTCTTCATTCTTTTTCCTTCGTACTTCTCTTTCCTTTTCTGTTTTGGTTCTTTTTATTTCTGTGTCTTCAAGAGCACTTATTCGTTCTTCCATTTCATCAATTCTGCTTTCATTGCTTTTCCCAGAATTCTTTAGTTCTTCCACTAATTCTTTGATCTCCTGCATTTCTTTTACTTCCCTCTTTAGGGACTCAATTTCATTCTTCTGATCGTTGATTAATTTTCCCTTATCATTGTTTTCCTTTATGACTTGTCAGTTTTTTAATCACGGCAATTTTAAATTCTCTTTCTGGAAGGCTCAGAAGTTCTTCCAAGTTACTGTCGTTGCAATCTGGGGGCTGGTTTTCTTTTTGTGGTGTGCTTTTTCTCTGGAGAGTTGCTAGGTTGCGTGTGGTTCTTCTCCTCCCTACTGTCTGTTTTCTAATTTGCCGTATGCGTTGGGACACTGTGTTGTTGGGACTGGCCGGCATCTTGGGTGGGCTTCTCTGCTCCCCTCTGGTTCCTCCAGGAGTCATCTGTCAGTTTCAAGCAGTCTTTATTGGAGAAAGGTCCCTGTCCTAAAATGCCGATGTGGGGACACACTCCCCTGTGCGCCTGGTCTGCCCCAGCGGTGGGTTCCTGTTCCCCCTCTGGGCTTGGACTGCAGGCCAGAGGGGGTCTGGCGTGGGCGAACTTCCCCTGCTCACCTCTGGCTCCTGAGGAAGCCTTGTGCAGGTAGTCTTTACTGAAGAAATGTCCCTGTTCTAAAATGGTGATGTGGGACACACTCCCTGCGCGTCCAGTCTCAGGCACACTCTTCTGCGCGCCTGGTCTGCCCCGGCTGTGGGTGCTCGCTCTCCCTGTGGGCTCAGACTACTTGTTCGGAAGGGGCCCGGTGTGGGCTAACTACCCAGCTGGCCACTAGCTCCTTCAGGAGCCTGTGCTGGCTTCAAGTCGCTAGGTGGTGCCAGAGATCTCTCCTAGAGCCCTTGGGGAGCTGATTTTCCACCCCGTGGGACAGGGAGCAGAGCGGGGATGGTAGGGTACACCTCAACGGCTTTGGGGTGCTGTGTCTGCCTTGTGCCCCACCGTCGTGGGGAACCCACGCCCCTAATTTCGTGCCCCAGGTCTCAGTTCCAAAGCCCTCAGTTCCAGGACGCGGGCTGTAGCCCAGTTCAGTGGCGCGGGAATGGCGCCTTTTGCACCGCTCCCGTGCCTGGATGCCTGGTTCCTGCTCACTCAGGGAGGGACCTTCACCTCAGTGAGGACCTCCGCGCATCTCCCCGCAAGCCTAGGTCGTCTCCCAAGCCTAGGTCGCAGGCGCGGGGACCTGGGCAGCCGCGATCCCGGTCTGCACTTGCTTTTCAAGCGCGCCAAGCGCGCCGCGTTTCCGCGCCAGCTTACCGGCAGCCCGGGCTGTGTGCGCGTCTCCCGGGGTCTTTGTTCTTCTCTAATGGCGCCCGGAGCAGTTCGCTCACCGCTGCGGCGGATCCTGCAGGGTTCGCCTCAGCTCCCGTTCACGGGGTGTGGTGGCTGCAATAGTTCCTTTCCACTCACAGTCCCGCTTGCTGTGTCGTTTGTTCTTGTGGGTCGTTTTGGTTTGTTGTTTCCTCCTCTCTGCAGGTTGGAGAGTGCCGCCTCTGTGGGCGGGGGAGGGGAGCAGGGTTCTGCGCTTCCCTCCCTTCTAGTCCTCTTTTATGGCCACTTTCTTCTTCCGGTAGTTTGCTGGAGTCACCCGTTTATCTTCCGTGTCCCAGTTCTCACTGGGACCTGCCGCTTTTCCTCCCTATTAACTTTTTTTAATGGGAGATCTTACTCGCAGCGTCTCCTCGCCGCCATGTTGCTCCGCCCCTCTGGATTCCCAACAAGCTCTTATTCATAGTATCAGAAAAGTATTTTTTTCCTTCAAAGACTCATTCATTTATGCATACAAGAGCTGGGGTACAGGCCAGAGGTGCAGTGAGTGAGAGGATCCACCAGAGACAGAGCAGGGAGCAGAACAGGCAAGATGTACTGAAATACCCTGCTGAGGGGAACAGCGGCCAAGCCAGGAGAGGTCTGCTGCAGCACGTGAACTCGTGCTGCAGAGGCTGAGGACAGCCTCATACACTGTGTCTTAACCCCTTGAGCCACCAGGAAAGCCTCATCAGAAAAGTATTTTGTAAATGATCGTGAAACTGGAAAACTTTCAAGCTTAAGATACTAGTATCACTTTTACTTTTTGTACTTTTTCTGCTTAGTTCCTACCTAGATTTTTTTGTCCTAACCTAAAGTATGATAATTGCATTCAGTATAATAGGAGTAAAGAAGAATATACCTGTCAGTTCTTCTGGGCATCTTAGCTGTCCAGGTATGAGTTAATTTGCATTTTTTAATGAGAGCAACTGAATGAAATGCCAAATGGTGATTAATTGCACAAATAGCCACTTTTGGGTGGCTTTTTTGTTTAGGGGGGTCATAATTAGTAATATGAGCAGGAAATTTTTGTAAGAAAATTTCTTCTTTCTACCCTGCAGCTTATTATGTTTACATTTTAGGTCTGCTCCTTAAAATTGGCTAACTTCTCTAGGTTCTATTATGCTATCAAAATGGGGTTTTAACCAAGGAATTTTATTTATAGAAAAGTCTTCCTGAAGTTTCTCTATTAAAAATCTTTCAATTAAATAAGCCTGAATGGCCATCTGTGGTTCTTGGGACAGTGGCATCTCTTCTAAATGGAGCTGTTCATCCGATATTTTCTATCATCTTTGCAAAAATTGTAACTGTAAGTAAAACTAATTTGCTCACATTTTTAACAATTTTAAAGAATATGTACCCTGGGAGAACAGATTACTCTGATCCAGCAAGGGGAAAACCCAGGATTGGTGTCATCCTTAGTGTAGAACCCATTGATAGAAAGGTTAACTAATGATCTCAGGGGATAAACCAGGCTCTATTGTGAAGTGTTTGGCTAGGTCTTGTTGACTAGACAATCAGTAAAGAAATTACTTTGTTTTCTAATTTTGACTCCAGTGCTGTATCAGCATTCCAAAGCACTGAAGCAATAAGTTACACAAACACAACTACTTTCCTTTCAACTAGTCCGAACAATGGCATTTTTTATTACTAGCAAGCTCATAGAGAGGAAACAAGAGTTTGGAATTGTGTCGAAGGACCAAGAAAGTTAATGAATTCAGTGGTCTTCGTAGAGCCATTTAATTCTTCAGTCTCCCAGATTTGCACAGCTACACTTTGTTAACATAGATGTGTATGTGTATGTATAGTTATGTTACATATATTGTAATTTGTAGTTCTGTATATTATAATTACTAACTTTTGGAATGATTTCCAGGGATGTATATAAAGATCTCGTTTCAGATACTGTTCTAAAAATAGGGGGATATTAAAAAACCTGAGTTATTAAAGTTACTAGAAATGATTCAGGCAAGCTGGTGGTTTCTTTGAAAATATACTGTGATAATGACAGCAGGTAAAGAACACTTTTGGCTGATCACATACTTATATAACTTAAGTAAAAGAATTTTTTAAAAATTTAATCAAATGTAATGAATGTAGAGGATAAAATAATGTCATACTTTTTTCCCTGTAAGTGTATATATAATCTTGTGTTGAAATCCATTCAAAAAATCCTAATAGACATTTTAGTTTTTTTCTCTTTCTTTTACATTTTCCTCCATCGCCTGATAAAAAATTATGTTCCTTTTCAGATGTTTGAAAATGATGATAAAAACACATTAAAGCATGATGCACAAATTTATTCCATGATATTTGTAATTTTGGGCGTTATTTGCTTTGTCAGTTATTTCATTCAGGTAAGCTTGTAATGAGTAAATAAAAAAAGAACAAATAATTTTTATGCCATACTTGCTATTTTAAGTTAAAAACAATAACTAAATATAATAACTAAATGAAATGTAAGTAACTAAATATAGCAACTAAATATTACAAAGAACTAAATATTACAAAGAAATAAAGAGATTAAGAATTAATGTAGAATTTGTTTTCCAGGGATTGTTTTATGGCAGAGCAGGGGAAATTTTAACCATGAGATTAAGACACTTGGCATTTAAAGCCATGTTATATCAAGTGAGTATTTAGTTGATTTTTTTTCTTATTTTATTTAAAACATGTTTTTAAATGTTGGAACATTTTTAGTTTTTCAAGAAATCTCTTGACATAATATTTCCTTTAATCATTTTAAGAGCATGTTTTTTGTGTTCCAAGCAGCAAGAAATCTGATGTCAAAACATAATGTGTATTTCCAATCAAAAAAGTTCAAAATTATTTAAAATACAGCTTATAGAAAACAAGGATGAAGAGTCCACTCCTTGCTTCTTACATCTATTTTAACAAATATTTCTTTTAATGTGTAATTTCTACCATCAGAATGAAAAACCAAATTCAAACTAAAAGGGAGAGCTAACACCTGTAATAACTTGGGAAACAGACGTTATTTTTAATTATGTTTATTGAGGTAACTTTGATTTACAATACTATAATAATGTTTAGGGGTTATAGAATCACACCTCTATAACTATATGCTATCAGATCACGCCTACCATCAAAGCCCCAGTAATCCTCCATCAGACCCTTCCCCTTTTGTTCCCTACCCTTTCCTTAGGTAGCCTCAATTCTACAGTCGAATTTCATGGGTTTCTTTTGTTTTTATCAGTTCCTTTGCTTTTTCTTCCTCACTTATGAGTGAAATCATCCTGTATTTTTCTTGAGAAACATTTTTAAAGGAGGAATTCATTTATCTAATTCTCATCCATATAAACAGCTTACTGTTACTTCATTCTAGACTTCTGAAAGCAGCCAATCTCTCCACCCTCATCAGAAGAGCCCTGAATTCAGATAACATCATTCTAACTGGCAGGTTCGGCCTGTCACACACTTGATCAATGACACCTGTGAAATAACTAAAAATAGGTAGATCAAGTAGTGATCTTGAGAAGTGAGTCTTGGAAGCAATTGACAGAAATGTCTAAGATTGGCACCTCTAAAATTCCTTCAGGAGGCCGAGGTGTATTGGGTTACTCTGAAAGCCAGTAATCATTTGGAGCCCTTTGCCTCACTTTCTCTCCGAGAATGCACCATGCAGAAGCAAATAGCTTCCTGCTAGGGTCATTTCTTTGCAGAAATTGAGTTGTCACTCCACTCAAATTGTCAAAACCAGTTTTTAAATCTTGTAACTTTTAGGAGTAGTACTCAGAGGAGCACCAGGTAACAAAACGCCTGGGCCTTTGTGCTCTTTGAGAACAACAAGATATAAAATTCTGCAAAGAGTAAAGCAACTGAGAGGTTTCCCAAAGCAACTTGATGCTCTGAAGCATTTGGTGCCTGATACCCTCTGCTCATAAAGGTCCTATCTCTGATCTGTGCTCCACAATTGGAAACATTCTTTAATCCAGAAAAACAAAAATCTACTTGAAGGATCATAAAGTGATTAAACACTTGCACATCTCACTCATCTTGAACTTGTAATATAATTTTGTTTTTGTTTTTTATGAACACCTTATGTCTTTACCTCAACTATTTGATGAAATAATGTGGAATTTTAATTAATTAATTCTGCATTTCACAGTGGTTGACAAGTTCTGCTTATTTTGGGGTTTTCTGTTGAATTTATGTTTTTCCATATACAAGGAAATTAATAATTTCCAGGAGTTATTGAAAAATGTTCCCTGCATGTCTGATTGCTTTAAACAAAAAACTAAATTTTAACTATTCAAAATATTACTTTGAACTTCCTCTCTGTTCACAGGAAACTTTTGGCTCAAAGCCCTGAGCCAATTTAACCAGTGAAATTGTTGTTAACCAAATATCCTAATGGCTAATACTGGATGTTAGTCCTCTGCTAGCATTACCCCTGTAAACACCACGACAATAACATTCTCATACCAAGTAGCTTCTGCTGATAAGAATGGACCAATCTAGAAATGGAGCCATAAACTCTGATCCTTCAAAAAACACTCACATACAAGGACTTGCCCAGAAACCCTATGGTATTCCTAAGGCATTCTTACATTCCCCATAAATTCAACTGAACCTTTTTTAGCTCACCTTTTGTTTTCCCTGTTAATTCTGCAGATTTTTGTTTTTTGTTTTTGTTTTTGCCTATCTTTGTTTTTTTTTTTTTTAAATAAAAGGAAAGGAGTAGAGCATCTGGCTTTTCTTTATAAATATATTTCCAACTTCACTTTTGTCTATAATAAGAAAAGCTCCTGATAAACAGTTTTACCATACTCTTACTACCTGGTTTTAATCCTAAGATAAGGCTTTTTTAAAGTGCAGAAAGCATGCTCAGACTTGCAATGCTGTTTGTAACCATTTTTAAATCTCATATGAGACAGAGGTGTTTATAGACAGGTACGGTAAATGTATAAAATCTATATTTTCTTTGATTACACGAAGTCCTTTAAAAGAATGTTTTTATTGGTGCTGATTCCGATGGTAATAAAAAATACTGTTCATTGTGTTTCAAACATAAAAATGTATTTTATTTTTATTGAGGAAACAATTTATTGCTGCACACGATTTAGAGATACAGGGTCACACCTCTTCTGATGTATGTTGCCACACCACACCTACCATTAATACACTCATAATCTTCAGCCATAGTCCACTACATTCCCTCCTAGTTCTGCCCTCCCCCTCTGGCAGCTTCAGTTGTATAGTCAGATTTCTAAGATTGATTTGGTTTACTTTTGTCTGTTTCATTGCTTTGTTTTTCTATAGTTCACATATAAGTGAAAGCATCCATTGTCTGTCTTTGTCCTTCTGACTTATTCCACATAGCATTATCCCCTTCAGTTCCACCTAAGTTGTCATAAATGGCAACATTTCATCTTTCTTATAACTGAGTATTATTCCATTGTGTATATACACTGCATCTGCTTTATCCATTCATCTGACACTAGACATTTAGGTCGTTTTCGTAACAGGAACTTCTGAATCTTCCTTTCAGCATTTTTTTTTTCTTTCGGAAAAAGAGTTGATCCCCACCTCTCTGTTCTGTCATGTTGTGAGTCCAAATAAATATTTTTTAAGCTATCTTTGAGACACATTCTCCACATAGTTTTAATCCACAAGAGATATAAGTGGTTTAAATGAGTAAGAAGAAATATTCAATAGCTAATAAAAGGAAATCCAAATTCCTTAGGTTAAGAAATGCTACAAGTACTGTCTGTATTTGCTATTGAAAATTAAATTAGTTATTACATTATCCTTTTATTGTTTATATTTCTTACCTATTTCTTTAGATTGTGTGCTTCTTGTCTGCAGTGGTTTTACCTTTCTTCCTCCCCCTTCAGCTTCTCACAATGTCCAATTCTTGTACGATCTAGCAGTTAATATAAAGTGTCAGGAAAAGACTTGCCTATCAGGACCCTAAAGAGAAGATAGACATTTTTGTTTTCTTTTGTTTTAGTTTTATAACTTTATTTGATAATCAGTGGTTAGTTCTCACCAACATTGAGAGTTTCTAGATTTTTGAAAGTTGTGACAGGTACAAGATAACTTGTGCATATAGCTTGTTTGGTGACTCTTCATCTTCATCATTGTATTTCCTTATTCCTTTGACCCAGAGAGCTTTGTTGAGCCTGGTGTCATTGTGCACATCTGGAGTGCCCATTTCCTTCATTGCAAATTTCGAGATCTCTTTGAGTGCTTGAGGGGCGAACTTCTCAAAGCCCACTCCATGGATGTGCTTGTGAATGCTGATGGTGTATTTTCTGGTAACTACCTTGTTGATGGCAGAATGGCCCATCTTATCACCATTCTTTGCAGGAGCCATTCGGCCTAACCTGAACATGAAAGGAGAAGATAGACTTCTTATCATTACTCAGTTTAGTTAGAAAGATTTGAAAATATTTCTAGATTGTGTTGTAAGTTACCTTACTTTTTAAATACAGTCAGCTTTTCACAAATTTACAACTTAGTGGTTCAAAATGACCATTTTTAATATTATTATAGAATTTGTAACACAATAATGAGTCCAAGGTTTTAGGTTTACATTCTTCAGTTTACATCTAAGTATAGATATTTGTAAAATAAGGAACAAAGGTCATTTGATCCATAGTATTTAGAAGAGTTAAGTATCTGTGAGTGACAATACAAGCAAATGCCTTCTGTTTTACAACAGCAAAATCACAAGTCAAAGAAGTGTCTTTTTGATAACCATATGTTAATTTGTTTGTTACCTAGGACATTTCCTGGTTTGATGATAAAGAAAACAGCACAGGAGCCTTGACAACAATACTAGCCACAGACATAGCACAAATTCAAGGAGTATGTATATTGCTTATTTTAAATGGTGTATGTATGTGGTGTGCATGTGTACACAGATATATCTGTCTGTATTTATATATGTGAATTATCTTGAGATGACCCATATACATAAGAAGACCAGGGAAGTCTCATAGCTCACAGAGAACACTCGATGAAAGATAAAAGTAAACCTTTCATTTCTGGGTCTGTTTAACCAAAAAGAAAGATTTCCACATATAATAGGATAACCAGAAGCCTAAAGATGATACCAAAAACTGAGTTAGAAAAAAAAATCTGAATTAAATAGTAAGAAAGGAAAAAATTAACAAAATGAAAATACACACTTGAAATTTAGATCTTTTAAATTATGAAAAATTTTCCTTCCCCAGAAAATAAGTCTTATTTAACATGTCTCACAAGTTAGATTCATGTGTATATCTGGAAATGATTAAGTGCTAGTTGTTATGCTAGCTAGTTGATCAAGTTAAACAGATCAAGTAATGTATAAACAAAATATTTATACATTATGTTCAAAATCAATGACAAGATGGCCAACATAATGTATATCAAAGTCATTCTTAAATAAGCATGGGGGTGGGCCTCCCTGGTGGCGCAAGGGGTTAAGTCTCAGCACTATAAAACTATCAGCAGTTACTGCAGCATGCATTCAATCCCAGGCCAGGGAGCTAACCCACATGGTGTAGCAGACCTCTCCTATCTTGCCTGCTGCTCCCCTCAGCAGTGTTTCAGTTGACCCTCCTGATCTGCTTCTCCCTCTGTCTCTGGTGAATCCTCTCACACCCACCCCACACCTCTGGCCTACATCCCAGCTTTTGTATGAATAAATAAAGAAAATAAGTCTTTAAAAATGTTTAAAAATCAAAAGGAATAAGGTAATATGGAATAAAGAGTAATTCATTCATTTAAATTATTTGGATAAGATTAACCTTTATATCATACATGAGATTTAAACTCTGATTGAGAAAAGGCATGCAAAATAACAATTCCCACTTTTAATTTTTTTTTAAGATTTATTTTATTTATTTGTACAAGCACTGGGTACAGTCAGAAGCACGGGAGGGTGAGAGAATTCACCAGAGTCAGAGCAGAGAGCAGAGCAGGCAGACTGACGAAGTACACTGCAGAAGGGAGCAGCGGGCAGCAGGGGAGGTCTGCGCACCATGTGGGACCCTCCAGGCCGGAGGATCAAACCAGCGCTGCAGAGGCTGCGGGCAGCTTCGCAACCCAGCACTTAACCGCTTCGCCACCGGGGAGGCCCCCCACTTTTAACTGAAGCAAGAAAAAGTTTTCATTCTCTTTGTAAAAATAAGAACTGTAACAGAGTTATCAGCGTTGCTTGTTTCTTATCATGCATATGGGAGAAAAGGAACATCAGAGATCTACCTCTGAATGGCAGAAAAATCTTAGAAGTATTCTTCCTATTTAGAAATACCGAAGTATCAATTACAGTACTGTTACCAGAGCAACAAACTTTCCATTAAAATAACCCTTCAAAATTGCATTTTCTTTTGGAGGCTGTTTCCACAGCACATGGCAACAGTACCAATTTTTGTAACTTTTCAAGACCTCTGTTCAGTACAAACATCTGCACCAATATTTTTGTTACCTGAGAATTGAACATGTTGGTTACACTTGTCAATAGTTACATACTTCCATATTGGTTGGAAAAACTAATGTTATGATGTAGCAAGAACTCAAGAGGAAAGAGAGCAACATCTTCATCTCTTCCTGAAACGCCTTCATAATTTTGAAAACAAGGCTCTAAATTTCATTTGACGCTATTTAAATTTTATAAAAGCACCAAGAAACTCAATTTTACTGGCATAAATGAGAAAAATGATGTATAGATTTTCACTTAATAATCAAATAGTAAGCATTGCACAGTAGAATTACCTGAATGGCAACATCTATGTTTAGGAATTCTAGAGTTCACTACAAGAAGCAGAAATATCAATCCTGATAATTCCATTTGAACCCCCATTCCACAGATCTTGCTGTTTGTTTCTTTACTGTGCTAGTGTTTTTCTCTTACTACCTATCATTCAAGTCTTTTAAGAATCCAGTAAAATCAATATCCTTACCAGTAAGGTAGTACTGAAAGATCAGTATTACTCACTCAACATTCATTAGTTGGTTCTAATAAGTAGTGTTATCAAGAGAAATTAATGAGAATATTTGTCAGCCTGGTTCCTTATTAGCATCTTGCTAATTCCATTTAATCACTTGAAACTTTCTTGTTGCAATTAGAAAACATTGATAGCATAATAATTCCTTTTCAATTCAAACCAGATTCACTGAATAAGAAATAATATGTAAAGAATAAATGGTTGGAATACTGATGGCAGATTTTAAAGTCACTGAATTTAAAAAGTAAATCAACCAAAGAATTCCAAGAATGAGGCTATGTCTACTAAGATGTAAATCACATAAACTCTTGCTTTATCATAGAAAGATAGAGTCATATCTAACTTGCATAGATATTCTTTCTGTCAAAGAAGAATTATTTAAGAATCCTATTTGTCCATTACCTTTTTTCACAAAGAAACTAGATTATAGATGAATCAGTAAATAATAATTCATGTCAGATCAACCTAAGACATATTCCCTCTCAGTTTCTTTAGCCTATAATGCCAGTTATATTTTATTAAATCTGTGATGGTGAATATTTATAAAATAACTCCTTAATAATAATCAATATTATTTTGAATCCTTTACTAATGACTGAAAATATATTTTCCTGACCATTTTTAGCAGCTCTGATACTTGTGAACATTATGAGAAAAATATGCTAGTGATATTAAAGTTCTAGGGAGACATGATTCCTAAAATAGCCCATTGAATAGCTGAAACTGTTTTAGCCTTAGGTAAGGGTTTATTACCTTACATCTGTCAGCAAACTATTTTCTTTGTACTATGTAGTTTTATTAAAGGTATAAAACCATTTTTTAGATTCCACAAAATTACAAGGTATTTTTTTCTGTATATTTTAGCTACCCTTTTTCATCAGCCAGAATTCATGTATCATTTTTGTTCACAAGAACACCACAGTGTACACTTGATATACAACAGACTGAAAGTCCAGAAAGTCTCATTAGAGCTAAAATCATATTATCCCATTAGATATCAAAAAAGTATCATTTATTAATTCCAATATCCCACTGAGTCAGCTATATAGAATTCAGATATCATTACTGGGACAATGGGTGACCTCGTTTCTTAATTTAAATTCTGGACCCAGGAAGTGTACAAAGCAGTTTGACATTACTTGTGATTCATACAATGACATTACTTGACATTACTTGTGATTCATACAATGCTAGTAGTCCTCTTAATGACTTTACCAAAAATATGGTTGGCATATGATTACTATTTTGATTTATAATTTTAAATTCATTAAAGACATTATCAAGTCTATAGCAAAGCTAATATCCAAAGCCATTTAATTTTTGATAATCATGTTTCAAGTTGATTGGTTCTTCTTGTAAAGAAAAAAGTAAATCTCAACCTCAAACACAAAATACTGCAGTAAAATTTTACCAGTGATAAACCTCTAATTATTGTATAGTAAGTAAAGTCAAGATATTCAGCTATTTTTTCACAAAAACAGAACAAAGATAGTTAAGTCTATAAGAGCAAGTGAACTTCTCCATTGACAATACTGATCCAGTAATGCATGATAAACTTATTTTTTCCCACAAAATAGTTGCTGGTGAATAATAAGTTAGTAGGCTTTAAACGCCGTATGTGGTTTTCACAGGCTGTAAATTTGCCTAACTAAATCTTTTCTTCTGTTCTATAAATGTTTTCACCATTCGTTTTAATACATCTTAAAAAATTGTACTTAGTTTGCACTTAATTTTTACCAACTTCTTTGAAAATGTTCTTACCTTTAGTTGTTCTACATAGACTATTCATAGCAGCTAATTTTCAGTCACTTCATTCAGCATTGGCTTCTCAGAAAACTAACAACTGATAAGTATCATTAACATATGTTAACTCCCTAAGAGCCAGGGAAAACTACTCAAAATAATCTACTAGAGCTTGTTAGAGAGGCAAGACCCTTCTGCATACTCTACCCAATCAATGCCTTGTGAATCATGAGGTTTTTCCAGTCAGTCTGGTGTGAACACATTATGCTGAGTCTTGACAGATGTATTGTTCAGTTGAGTACTCAAGGATATCCTCTGCAGATATCCAAATTTCTCTTTATATATATATATATTTTATATATTACTATAATACATTATTATATTATAATAATGTATAGTATAATATATAGTATATATAGTATATATACACGATTTTATATATATATATTTTTATATATATATATATATCTCCTCTCTAGTGTTCTATGCTGCAAACTCTAATTTCCAAAGACTCCTCAGACTCTCACTTTGTCTCCTCAACTGAGAGAATCTATTGGGTTCTACCTCATTTCACACTCCCTACCCTGCAGCCTGAAAGCACTTTCAAGAAGTAGCAGGAATTTAGAAAACCTAAATAAGGGACCAGGAAAAAGACTAATTATAATAAAGAAAAAAATCAAAATCAGCAAACAACTATAAACCAGAGATACACTACAGGGCGGAATGGGGAGGGGTTGGGGAGGAGAAGAGAGATTAGGGTCAAAATAAGGGGGGTGGGAATTGTATGGGGAATATAACCAAAATGAAAATGCATACATTGTGCAAAAATGAAAAATGATGTAAAAAGAAAGAAAGAAAGAAAGAAAATGAAGAATATTTAAAAAAGAAGAAGAAGAAGTAGGCTGGGACAATCATAGGGCTAACCTTGTTTGTTTTCCGTCCCTGTCCTTGGTTGCCTTTGGTCCAGTATCTTGAAGACCACTGACTCTTGTATTATGTCTATTTATATTTGTTTCAGCTGAAAGGAAAATTCATTTCCTATTACTTCCTGTTGATCACACTGTATTTCTACAATTGCATATTGAGTTTCCTTCTATTTGTTTTCTTGCACTAACCATTCCTCTTTGTACACTTGAATCTTCTTATCAAGGTTGTATTTAGCATAATACCTTAGACATATCTCCAAAAATAATTGTTATCTAAAGATAACAATTGCTTTTGATTTCCAAAAGAAAAATGTACCTGTGCTTTTGTACATTTTGCTGAAGAACCTAACAACGTTTAATTAAATTTTCCTTTGGTTCCTGTTCTAAATTCTTTCCAGAGGTACACATACTGTTCCTTTAGGTCTTTAAAACCATTTCCCATTTTTCTTTAGTTCTTACAGTATTTTTGTCTGTTGTTCTCTGTTAATCTTCCTGGATCAGGATAAATATATGTAGATTCTTCTTATCCTACCACCATCAGGAAAAGGCAGGGTTTATAACCTGTCCTTGGGTGCACTGATTGAATATTTCATTGTTTGAGGTAGCTTTAACCAAAATGCCATTGAAAAGTTATTAGTCTTATTTTCAAGCAGTAAATTAGTACAGAGTTGATAGCCCAAGTTTATTGAATGAGCAAGGATATGCAAGTGCAACTCATTTTATAGAAATTGTTAAATTCCAAACACAAAGCTGAAATACAAGACTGACTCATCAAAACTCTGGCAAGTTTACACTTGGATGTTTTTATTTTTATTTTTAAATTTTTTAAAGATTTATTTATTTATACAAGAACCGGGGTACAGGCCAGACATGCAGGAGAGTGAGAGGATTCACCAGAGACAGGGCAGGGAACAGAACAGGCAGACTGGTGAAATACATTGCTGAGGGGAGCAGTGGGCACTACAGGAGAGTCTACTTCACCATGTGGGATTCTCGCTGCCCGGGGGGTATCGAACCCATGCTGCAGAGGCTGTGGACAGATTCACAGTGCTACAGTCATCCGCCTGTGCCACCAGGGAGGCCCTTTGGATGTTTTTAAAAATGTACATAGTGCTTAAACTAATTTTAAGTGGCATTGAAATGCTTATCTAGTATAGCCCTGTTAAGTATCTCTACTTCTTTAACACACTGCATGATTTTATAAATAAAAGCTATAATCCTCAGCATGCTTTCTGTCTTTTCCTGGTTTCTACTACTTCATTTTCTTTTGATTTATTGTTGTAACCTTTAAAGTTAACAGGATAAAAACAGAGAAAGGTAGTGAAAAAAAGGAAATACATCATGACCACCTAATAGGAAATACTTGAACACAACAGAAAAACTGCCCACCGGATATATTTTATACTTTTGACAAGATAGGTATAGTGTCAAGAACTGATATCTGAAAAAGGAAAAGTCACCAGTTCAAATGTGAACATAAACTACAAAGTCAAAATTAGTAAATGCATAAATAAAGCCTACAAGGCATAAATTATCAAGTAATTGATTGATGTCAAGTAATTTCTTTATAACTTTAACAAATTTTATATTAAAATAACAATGAATATCTTATTCATAAAGCTTGATCGTAATTTTTAAAAGTACTTCTAACTTGCATAGCAAAATATATAAAAGATTGAAGTGACTTTATGAGCATTTAATAATTAATATAGGATGGGGTCTCCAACTGAACCAACTGCATAAGTTCCACAGACTCTCTCTCTCTCCAGGTGGCTAGTCTGTGTAACAGTAACTCTGAAATTCTTGTGAGGGGTAGGAGGAGAGGAGCAAGTACTGTGAACTTAGTTTGCTAGAACTACCATAACAAAGTACCACTGACTAGGTGACTTAAACAACAGGAATTTATTGCCTCATAGTACTAGAGATTAGAGGTCCAAGATCCACGTATTAGAAGGATTGTTTTCATTCTGAGTTCTCTATCCTTGACTTGTAATGATTTGCTTTAACTACCAGGCAAGATGCTAGGTACCTTCACACAGTCTTTCTTCAGTGTGGGTGCAAGAAATCTTCCGAATTTTTTGTTCTTGTAAGAACACCAGTCTTACTGTATTAAGACTCCCCATAAAGACTGCCTTTTAATTTAATTACCTCTTTAAATACTTTGTCTCCAAATACAGTCACATTCTGAGTACATGGTAGGGGGTCAGGAATTCAACATAGGAATTTTGGAAGGGGACATAATTCAGCCCACAACATACACCATCATCTGTTATCTTTAAACTCTTGAGACACACAGTAAAACTCAGCATTAAGTGCCAAATGACATTCTTATTTCAGCCTCGCAGTTCTTAGAGTTAGAACATAATACACTAAGACACTTAAAATAGATTTTTTTTTGTCTTCCTTAGCTTTCAGCATGTAATGGTTTTTGGTGTTTGCTGTTGTTACTTGGTTTTACTTTTTTGAAGTTGTCTTTGATAGTTTAGTGAGAAATAACAGATCATTGGCAAATACAGCCTCAAAACTGAAACCATGAAAGTATTTTTAGGAATAAGGTAAAATCTCTGGTGGAGGAGAGAGTTTTCTTATTGTTGTCATTTTAATGATGATTCTAATTTGAGGGTACTTTAGTAGAAATTGGTGTAATCTTTTAAAGAAGCAATTTGATAATATCTATTAAAAATGTAAGCATACCTACCCTTTAACATATAGTTCCAGTCTAAGAATTTAACATTAGGAAATAAAAGATGAGCACAAATATTTTACACGAAGATATCCAGTGTATATTTTTTAAGTGAAAAATTGGAAATATTCTAAATATTTTTGAAGAAAACTTAGTGACCCAAGAAAAAACTGACATTATGAAATGAAGGGATGAAAGCAGTATATAAAGCAACCTACACACAATAATCCTAATCTAAATGTGCATATGTATTAATAAATCAAGATAAAAGGTGGTATTTCATTTCAAATAGTCTGTGTCAGTCTTGCTTCTATACAGTTTTCTATGGTGTCCCTCTAAACTAAAAGCTAGTTCTTTTGGACTTCTCAGTATTGAACATGATAGAAAAATTGTAATAATTCATTAGCAGAGGGTTGAAAATATATGCATATTATTTAATCTCTAAGTATAAATTCAAAGTAAAAATCTAAGTATTAACCCTAAGATTGAAACTGTAGTAGGAATTCTTGAAAATTTGAAATTAGCTAAGTTTTTTTTCCCAAAACATGTCTGATTGCAGGCAACAGGGTCAAGGATTGGTGTCTTAACACAAAATGCAACTAACATGGGACTGTCAGTTATCATTTCCTTCATATATGGATGGGAGATGACACTCTTGATTCTGAGTATTGCTCCTGTACTTGCACTGACAGGAATGATTGAAACTGCAGCAATGACTGGATTTGCCAACAGGGATAAGCAAGAACTTCAGCATGCTGGAAAGGTACAGTAAAGCCCATTCTTACCATCACAACATTTTAAGAGAAAACCAGAGCTCCCATCTTTATATATTAACCACATTTTTTAGAAACTGTAAAGTGGTGTATACATATATAATACACACAGAGAGCAGTTTAGGATGGGGTGTTGCTATGTTATAGATATGTGGTGCATAATTTAGAGCATGGAGTCAAATTTAGTGAGTTAGAATTCAGATTCTATCACTGACAAATGTGTAATATAAGCAAGTTATATCAACCCTGTTAGACCTCAATTTATTCCTAAAGTGTACTAAAGATTTTTTAGTACATGAAACACCTACCATTATAATATGCAAAACACTTAGAATACTGTTTGAAAGACACTAAGTACACCATAATGCCAGTTGATTGTACTGTTAGCATATCATGGGTAAATTTGATACCATCATGATTCCCCGTTCTCTGGTTGTTATATGATTAAATTTTCCTGAACAATTCCGGGTATTCTGTTTTTCAAAATAAACAATAAAATGTAATAGTTACTGAATACAAGGCAATGGGCTAATATTCATAGTCCCTAAAATAAGATATTACAGGTAAGGACCATTTTTATTCTGATTAAAGTGAAAATTGTATTTAATTACCTGGAAAAATGCTTTGATATAGTTAAGTTTCTCAGAATCAAATTCATAAAAATAATCATGCCATTGGAGACTTAGAGAATCATTAGAATTGCAAGATCATAACATCTAAGAACTGAAAGTGATGTCATTCGATCTAATCACACACCCAAAGTCAGAATCCCTGTACAACATACTTGTCAAGTATACACGCATCGTCTACTCACTCCTTCCTTCTAGTCTCAGGCAGTGCATTACTTTCCAGATTGTCTACCCTTGGAAACCCTTGAAATATAAGCAGTTTTGTTTTGTTTCTTTATTTTATGGCCTTCTATCTTATTCTTCTTGATTTTCATCTTGGTAGAAATCCAAAGTCCATTTCTCCTGACAGCCTTTCAGAAGCTATATCATGTAAATGAGTTTTATCTAGGGCATCCATCCCCAGTTTTTTAAGCCACCCCTCTCATGATACAGTTTCAAATATCTTTACTACATTGGTGAACATTCTCTGAACATGAAAATGATTTTAATATCATTTATGGCCTGCATCATAGAGGCTGTCACTGTTGATACATTATATTTGGCTTGTATACTCATGAATAGGGATACCAAGTGATTGGCTCAGAGAAATCTAGTTTTTGTGCCCTTTGGACCTTTCCACCTTTCTTGCCCTATTGAAGGATAGGGCAGTACAGGCTGAACTACATATATGTATTTGCCTTAGAGATAGTGAATAATTTTTAACCTCCCTGTTTGTAAAATATCACGAATTCCTAATTAACAGGACCCTAATTATTTATTTTCATTCACCTTATTTTTTATGTCATGAGTTTTAGTTGTATATGTCCCCAGTATAAGCATCTAGCACTCATTCAGAAAAAGTTTACCCATTACTAATTTTATTTTATTATTTTACCCATTCTAAATGTCATTATCCTATTTTACAAGATAGCAACCGAAACTGTGGAGAATATACGTACTATAGTGTCATTAACAAGAGAAAAAGCCTTTGAACAAACATACGAAGAAACTCTTCAGACTCAGCACAGGTAATTGTAGATTCATTCCAACTTCATTAACAATCATTTGTTCCTACAAAAGCAGTACTCCTGAATCTCTTTGGTGGTTTACTCTAGAATTTGCTCTAGAATCTTTCCTGATGGCATATCACATTTTCTCATATGACTTCACCAAAAGAAGACTGGAAGAGGAATCAAAGGCAAATACAGTTACAATAAATGTTTTTTAATTCCCCCCACACTACTATGTACTGTCCATTACCATGTATTATCCATTATCAAGTCTACACCTTTTTTAATATTCCTAACACAGGGCCTCCCCTGGGGGTGCAGCGGTTGAGCGCTGGGTTGCGAAGCTGCCCGCAGCCTCTGCAGCACCAGTTCGATCTCCGGCTGCTCCCCAGCCACTGGAGGAGGGTCCCACATGGCATGCAGACCACTCCTGCCACCCTCTGCTCCCCTCAGCAGTGTATTTTCAGTCAGTCTGCCTGTTCTGTTCCCCACTCTCTCTCTGGTGGATCCTCTCACCGCCGCCACACCTCTGGCCTGTATTCCAGTTCTTGTATGCATAAATAAATAAATCTTTAAAAAAAAGAGAGAGAGATAAAACATTCAAGAAAAAATATGAGATTATTCAGTCCCTTACATTGAATCCTTCAAATAGTTCACATTTTAACACAAGTTACACACAATAAATGTGATCACTCCTTTAAATTTTAAACTAGTCTTGCTTATCACATTTACTTAGTAATGCACTTTGTAGTCCTTTATCAGAGAGATAGCTTTGTGTTCTTTTCTATTCATACTTGTGGTTGATACCACCCTTTCGTTTTGCTATTTATTCTGTTAGTGTAAGATTACCGTAGAAAATAGGTCTCAATACGTCTAGACCAATTCTCTTTAACTCTTTCATTAGCTGTCCTTTCTCAAACCTTGTACACTCACTTGAAAGTATACAGAAGCAATGTTACACTGACGTATAAAGTATATAAAGAGAAAATTAGTGTTTTTTGTTTCTCTATAATTCTCAGCGGTTTTCTTTAATTTTTAGAAAAATGTATGTCGGGCCTCCTCGGTTGCGCAGTGGTTGAGTGCTGGGTTGCGAAGCTGCCTGCAGCCTTTGCAGTGCCGGTTCGATCCCCGGCTGCTCCCCGGCCACCGGAGGAGGGTCCCACATTGGCTCGCAGACCTCTCCTGCCGCCCGCTGCTCCCCTCAGCAGTGTACTTTGGTCCTTCTGCCTGCTCTGCTCCCCGCTCTGGCTCTGGTGAATTCTCTCACCCTCCCGCGCTTCTGACTGTACCCAGTGCTTGTATAAATAAATAAATAAATAAATAAATAAATAAATAAATAAATAAATAAATAAATAAATAAATAAATCTTTAAAAAAAAGAAAAATGCATTCCCTTAAATAACATTTCTGTTCTTCTATATTCTTTATACTAGACCTACTAAAATGAACTTCCTATACTTCTTTCCCATTATTTGGTAAATTTTATGTATTTCAGAAATACTTTGAAGAAAGCACAGATCATTGGAAGCTGTTATGCAATCAGCCATGCCTTTGTATATTTCGCCTATGCAGCAGGATTCCGATATGGGGCCTATTTAATTCAAGCTGGACGAATGACCCCAGAGGGCATGTTCATGTAAGTTGAATAAATATATGAACACTTTATAACCAGAAAGTTAAAGGGCATTGTCATTTAAATCACATGTGTAAAAAAGACATGCTTGGAAATATTTTCTTTATTATTTAATATCTGAAAGTACGGTCGAGCTGGTAAAATACTACTACTGATATAACACAAATAATCTGAGTTAAATGCTCAAATAAACTATTCCCTGCTTTGGTTTACTAGACTAAGGAAATAGGAAGATAAATATCCATTCCTTCAAGAATTTGTGAGGCTTAATGGAACTCCAAGGGTGGAGCTGGCATTAATAGTTGTGACTGTAAATCAGTGAGGCTGAGTTCTTTGCTAAGCAAATACTCCAGAAGAAACACATATAAATGAGTATTTCCCTTTAGAAAAGTCATACTCAAAATTGATCATGGCACCTCAATGATGCTGCCTCATCCCACTACATTTGTTGGAGCAGTTACTTTAAAGAATTCTGTTCACATAGTTATGAATTTCTCTACTTTATGGGAACACCTAAATTCAACTTCTCAAATTAGAAAAATTAGTTTTGATGGTTAAATCTGAGCTTCCTATACTTCCTTAAGATACCAGACATGTTGCTAAAGTATGTCATAATATCATTGTTAAACATTTAGAACTAGAGGGCCTCCCCCGTGGCGCAAGGAGTTAAGCACAACACTACAAAGCTATCCGCAGCCTCCTCAGCTCAAGTTCGATCCCGGCTGGCCAGGGAGCTACCCACATGTTGCAGCAGGCCTCTCCTGCCTCACCCGCTGCTCCCCTCCCCAGTGTATTTCAGACAGCCTGCCTGTTCTGCTCACCACTCTGTCTCTGGTGAATCCTCTCACCCCCCGCATCTCTGGCCTGTACCCCAGTTCTTGTATAAATAAATAAATAAATAAATAAATCTTAAAAAAAAAATTTAGAACTAGAGAAATCCAAAAAGTATTTGACTCCAAAACGTAACCTTATGTTCATTCATTTATTTTAACAAACCCACCAAAGCATACTCATCAAAGCAAGGATCAGCCTCTTCAAAATAATGACTTGGAGAGTACCAAGAATGCTGCCATTGGCCTCCCCCGTGGCTCAGCAGGTTGAGCGCTGCACTATGAAGCTGTCTGCAGCTTCTGCAGTGCCAGTTCGATTCCCGGCTGGCCAGGGAGAAACTCACATGGCATGACAGACCTCTCCTGCCACGCCCGCTGCTCCCCTCAGCAGTGTCTTCGGTCCGTTTGCCTGTTCTGCTCCCCACTCTGTCTCTGGTGAATCCTCTCACCCTCCCATGCCTCTGACTGTATCCGAGTTCTTGTATAAATAAATAAATCTTTAAAAAAAAAAAAAGAAAAATACCGGATGGTCTCACTCATAGCAGGAATCTAGAAAACTTAAATAAGGGACCAGGAAAATGAATATAAGAAAGTGAAAATCAAAATCAACAAAAAACTATGAACCAGAGACACTTTTTGGGGGGTGGGGAGCGGGAGGGGAAGGATTGGGGTCAGAATGGGGCGTTTGCAATTGTATGGGGAAATATAAAAATAAAATTTAATATTTAAAAAAAAAAAAAAAAGAATGCTGCATTTGGCAAAGCATGCTGGAAACTCCTCTTTGGGATTTGTCTCCCATAACATAGGCACATTTTTATAATTTCCTCATTGGTGGCTCATATTTATACTTTGAAGATATACTCAGTTTGAGGAAATAACCAAATTTCATTTGAAGTCAAATAATTTCAGAGTAACATGGAATAATTTTTAGTTTCTATTTATATGTCTGTGTAAGTATGTATGTATTTATCAAACATTAATTGAGTGCCCAGGAAGTTTCTTTGCTAGGCACTCAAAAGAAAACAGTCCACCTTTTACCAACCCAGTATTTCTGATTCTAACCTGATTCGAAGGTCACTCAGTGGTTTCTAGGAAGCAGATTTCCTTGTAAAATGAAATATCTGTTTAAATTACAGGTTTTCTGTTCTGCTACATAAAGTATATTCTCCCACTCTCTAAAACAGTGCATGGTATTGCTTAAAGTGATTATATAAACCACAATTTAGCCTTGGGCTTCATTCTGATTATACAACTAATTATTCAAATAGGTTAACAAGCAACTAAATGCAGAATCATCTAAGTTAATTTATTGAGCTCACAACCTGTACTATTAGCAAGTTTTTCTCTTGGTCCTAATGTAATACAGGTTATCCCAAGTTTAAAAGTTGGTTAAATTCCAGTAGTTTACTTGCAAGCCAATTTTTAAGAATCAGAACATATTTTCCCTATGTTGCTATAAACTTTTTGCCATCATCTTTAAATCTCCAGAGTTTTAAAGGGGATCCCATTCCTTCAGAAGAGTTGGTATTCTATATTAGTAGGGAACAAACCTATACATATACCAATGTGGGTTTATCAGTACTCACAGAAAAGTTTTCATTTTGAAAAGCAATTTTGGCCCAAGTGAATTTTTTAATGAACTTACCTGATGATGGTATAAAAAAGCAATCAATAAAGAACCATCTCATCTTTCCAACACCAAATTTTATCAGGTTAGCACATGGTCCACCATGTCTGCCCCTCAGTGGAAATACAAAATTTCCTTATCTATGATGGCTTCTTGTGTTCATCTCTTCACATCAGTTTCTCCAGCTCTGCTATTTCTTTTATGACCTTAAGAAGAGAGAAATCTCTTGTGACCCTAAATCCCCTTCTACCTAATTCCAATATCTCTTCCTCCCTTACAGCAAAACAAATTTCAAAGAATTGCCTGTATTTGTTCTTTAGAACTTCTCATCTCCAGTCTCCTAAATTCATTCCAGTAAAGCCTATTCCCTACCATACTACTATCAAGGTTACCACTGATCCCCTTCTCGCCCACCCATACAGTAATCCAGTGCTCAGTTCTCCAATATCACTTGACCTCTCAGCAGCCTTTGACACTCTCCTTCCTGAGACACACATTTTCTTCTGTAGGCTTTCTCCTTTATAATTGGTTCTTCCTCCTCCCCTCCTTCATTTCCTTTATTAGCTAGTTTTTCTGTCAGGCCCATGTATTAGAGATTTCTTCATCTACATAGATGATTTTAAATATCACCTGTGTCCTTATAACTCCCTTCTGGGTGTTTCCAATTCTGGTCCTGCCCCCTGAACACCACATACTTATCCAACTGTCTATTGGACATTTCCACTTGGGTGTCTAAATATATCTTTTTTTTTTTAAGATTTATTTATTTATTTATACAAGATTCGGGGTACAGGCCAGATGCGCAGGAGGGTGAGAGGATTCACCAGAGACAGAGCGGGGAACAGAACAGGAAGACTGATGAAATACACTGCTGAGGGGAGCAGCGGGTGAGTGAGGAGAGGTCTGCTGTGCCATGTGGGACCCTCCCTGGCTGGCCAGGATCGAACCCGCACAGCTTCACTGCGCGGCGCTCAACCGCCTGTGACACCAGGGGAGGCCCAATATCTTAATATATCCAAATCAAAACTCAAGATTTTTTTCTCCTTGAAATTTCTCTTCCCCAAGACCTCTTCATCTTAGTAAACAGTACCATTATCTATACAGTTACTCAGCCCAAAAATCTAGAAGTCCTCTGTGGCTTTCCTGCCACAAAATACTCCACACCTTCTACATCCATGTTACCCTCTTCCTTACCTCTTTGATGCTCTTGAATGGACCATTGCAATGACCTACTCACTGATATCTCTATATCCACTCTTGCTTCTCTATAATCCACTGTAGCTGCCAAGCTGATCTTTTAAAATACATATATCTAAAGGCAATAATTTATTAAAATACTATAATGACCTCTCACTGAAATTTGAATAAAGCCAAATTCCTTACCATAACATGAAAGTCCTACATAATCAGGCCTCTGCCTGCCTTTTCAACCTTATCTACCACTGTGAATCCTATGCTTGCCATTTCTTTCCCTGAAACTCCCCAGTACAATAATATCTTTGTGCTTACTCTTCCCTGTGCCTGGAATGATCATTCCCCATTTCTTTGCCAGGATGACTTTTTCATCATCCAGCCCTCTGTCTCTAAGTCCCTTCCTCATAGGGACTTTTGTTTATGTCCTAAAGTAGTCTTCTTACCCCTCATCCTCATCACTCTATTCCATTACTATTATGACTGTATGAAATAATCTTTTTTAAAATTAATGTATTTATTAAGGGCATAGACTATAAGTTCAGTGAAACAGAATTTAACCTATTTTGTTCACTACAGGTTTCCTAGAGCTTCCTAGGTTAAACAAGAGCTTGACTTGGTTAAACAAGAGCTTTCCTAGGTTAAACAAGAGCTTGACTTACAGTAGACACACAATAAATATTTAATGAATGAATGATTGAATCAAAAATAAAGGGGGACATTTGAATTAATGCATAATTAGGCAGTCCAGTCATTCCTGCAAAAGTGAGGAATGCCTCCAGAGTCAACTTCCCATACTCCTGTTTTCCACAGATCCTTCTATTCTTTCCCCTTCTACATCCATACAGCTGGCACCAGGTGCTTTGGCAGAAGAACTGGGTCTTAGTCAAAGCCAACCATTTATATTTAAAAAAAGGATGTTTGTGATTGGGACCCTATCTCTACATTAGATTTGTTTAGGTTAAAAAAAGCAAATAATTTTCTTAAAGAATGACACAAAGTGAAAATCATGCAAGTGAAAAGGAGTAGGCAGGATGTTTATTAAAAGGACTTCCCGTGAGTGTCAACCATCTCATTATATATGATAATCCACTATAACAGCAAACCTTTATTGAGTCCTTACTCAGTATTAAAATTTGTCACATATTACCTGCACAATCCTCTCAACTACCCAGTGAAAAAGTATGATTCCAAATTTTTTTGAAGATTTATTTAAGCATACAAGAGCTGGGCTGTAGGCCAGAGGTGAGGTGCTGGGGGGTGTGAGGACTCACTAGAGACAGAGTAGGGAACAGAACAGGCAGATCCACTGAAATACACTGCTAAGGGAAGCTATGGATGAAGCAGGAGAGGTCTGCTGCACCATGTGGGTAGCTCCTTGGCCGGGGATCCAACTAGTGCTGCAGTGGCTGCTGATAGCTTCATAGTGCTGAGACTTAACCCCTTGCACACTAGGGAGGCCCTGATTCCAATTTTATAGGTGCATAAAATTAAGACTCAAGAAGGTTACCTAACTTGACCACAGTCACTTAGTCAGCAGTCACAGATTCAAGTTCATAAATTAAGATGCCTGAGTCCTTTCTTAATAGACATTTATTATTATTTTTATCATTAGAATTATTACTATTGATTCTATATATATATATATATATACATTTTCATATAATGTTTTTGTAAATTTTTTAAAAATTCTTGGTTAGTTTTCTGAACATTTGAATACCCAGAGCTGGACTAGATGAATGAAACAAGTAACTTAGCCCTAAAATATAGGAAAATATTTTTCTCCAAAACAAAAATTCCTCCCCTACCGGCATACCACACTTCTAGAATTTCTTTTCATTAAGTTCATTAAAAAGGACCCTTTGCAAAGACATAAGCATTTTAACTGTCAGAACAAATGTAGGACCATTAATATAAGAACAAAGATTAATGAACAGTAGCACACTGGTATTTCCCAGTGCCCTGAGGGTGGAACAAAACAGGCATCTCTCTGAGCCAGAGCCATAGTATCACTTTTGAGTTTCATTTAATCTGACTATACACAGGGTAAGGCTACCCATACTCTTTAAGTATGGACAAAGGAGAGAGGCGCTGTGAAATATGAGTACAGGACTGTGCAAAATATGAATAGATGAAATCTGCTTTCAATATCAAAGTCTCCATCACTGCTAGAGATCTAAAGTGACCCCCCAAATACTATGAATGTGTCCCAAGTATCCCTTTAAACACACTAACTTATACCTAGTCTAGACTACTCTGTGCCTTCCAGAATCCAGAGTGACAGACAGCTTTCTATCTAATCAATGAAATGAATGGAAGAGGTTTACAAAGAAAACTTCCATCTGCTAAAAGCCTCCTTAGAAAAGAGGCTAAAAGCCTTCCTAGAAAAGAACTTTGTGACATTCTCTAAGTCAATGATTTCCCAACTCAACCATCAAGGAGCTGGTTAAAACTGTAGATATAGATACCCAGAGCTCACCCAACAAATCTAACTAGGAGATTTGTGGATCTGGTATAGGGCCAGGAACCTGCATTTTCTCAAACAATTGCAGATAATTCTGTGGCACAGATCAGGATCGCACTTTAAGAAATTTGAGCATCGGGAAAGAATCCCAAACTGCTCTCCATAGCTATTTAAAACCGTAGGGTTTTCTTTTGGCTTCCACCAGAAACTTTCCTAGCATTATATAAAAATTGGAGAAGTCATATTATACTTTACTGTTAAAAATAAACATGTTTTATTCACCTTAATAAAATGTGAACATATTTTCATGATTTACAGCTATAGGGAGGGATAAGCTCACTCTTTCAGAAATGACAGTGCACCTTAGAAAGGGAATTTTAACAGCAGAATCTCTTGATGTGCTCATAGTATTTGTTAATCAGCAAGGTCACTATAAGTCTTAGCTTTTTCTTTAAAAGCAAAGGGCAACATGCATTTCTTATGCAGAAATGTCTATATCCATCACTATTATTGTAAAAGTGTCTCTGAAATGGATACTCTAAAAAGGGCAATAACATTTTCATTCTGCAGCCTTTAAGCCAGTACATAAATATTTAGAAGATCTCTTGTTTAGATTCTCACACACATATGTGGGATAAATACTCCCCCTCTGCCTGTTAACCTGGCAATTCTAAGTTTTTCACTTTACTGTAAATGCACAGATTTTAAGAAATACAACATAAGTTATCTTCCCCTGTCTGATTTTGCATTAGTGCCTTCAGGTTAGTTCCTCACTGACTTGCCTTTTTGCAAAATAGTCAGAAACCCTTAGTGCCAGTAGAGGTTTCTATAACTCTCCATATCTTTCCTTCAGAACTCCTCTATCGCTGCTTCTCCTTCTTTGCTATACACATAACGAGGAAGCTATGTAGACCAAATATGTAAAAGAGGCAGGCATAACAGTCTTCAGTGCAGTAATAGTAAACCCCAGCTTTGAGACTGCCCATGAAACTAAGCCAGGCAGCTCAGTTTACAGGCTAGTGCTCCAAAAATCTAAAGGCAGATTATCACAGGAAATAATAACTGGACTTTTAATATTAAATGTGATTATTATTTTCTTTAAAGAATTTTTTTTATAGAGGCATGTTTTTATTTATTTATTTGTTTGTTTGTTTGTTTTTGTTTATACACGCACTGGGTACAGTCAGAAGCGCGGGAGGGTGAGAGAATTCACCAGAGCCAGAGCGGGGAGCAGAGCAGGCAGAAGGACCAAAGTACACTGCTGAGGGGAGCAGCGGGCGGCAGGAGAGGTCTGCGCGCCATGTGGGACCCTCCTCCGGTGGCCGGGGAGCAGCCGGGGATCGAACTGGCGCCGCAGAGGCCGCGGGCAGCTTCGCAACCCAGCGCTCAACCGCTGCGCCACCGGGGAGGCCCTAAATGTGATTATTGACCAAAATAGCAAGGTAGATGGGTTTCAATGAATCTTAACAGTTGAGACCTTGAAATATTTAGGGATAGAAGAAGCAAGCTAGACCCCCATTTCCATCTTTGCTCAAATAGGCTAGGGAAGAACTGTGTGTGTCATTATTACATTTGAAAAGCAACATTTCGCCCAAACAAGGAAAACAGGAAAGTCTCCTTTCAGTGTTCACCATCATGGCAGCCACCCAAATTCTTCCTGGCCCCTCCCCAGAGATCATCCAAAAGAGGAGAATCAGATAAGGGCACAGATAGAACAATAACTGAAGGAGACCAATAACCACTAAGGGAGACAGATCAAGGGAGATTTGATATCTAGGACCCTATGAAGAGTGTAAGATGGGAAACAAATTTAACAAACCTTAGCATTCTGGGAGACACAATTCAGGCCAGCTTTCCAGTGGAAGGAACACAAGGAACACGGTGTAGGGGAAAACACACTGAGCAAGTTCCAGCCCCACAGTTTCATAGCTATGTAATCCTGGCACATTGCTTAATTTCTTTGAGCTGGAGTTTCCTCATTTCTTAAAAAAAATGGCAAGAACTCTTGACCTACTTATCTCCTAGGTGGTATCATGTTTATGATAACATTCTGTAAAACCCAAATTACCAAATAAATATGTGTTGTATATTTCTCCCATCTGTTGAGGAATTTGTTTTGGGTAGAAGGGGATTTTTTGGATTGTTATATGGATGTTAGGGAGAAAAGTATGAGTATGGGAATAATTGTAATGGCCACCTCTGTGAGTAAAGATACTCTATCTTCTGATCAAATAAAAGAAATTTAACTCAGTGGGGACTTCAAAAGTCATGATTTGACCTGCTGTGCCTACCTGTATCTATAGAAGTTTGGAAGCTTATTTTCTAACAGAAAGTCTTTCATTAACTTTCAGTTCTGTGACAGAAATAATAACTTACATTGGTTGAGCACTGTACTAAGCACTTTAGATAATTTATGAATTTATGAATAATTATGCAGCAACCCTATTGGTTGTAGATATTCTTGTTATCTCCTGTTTGCCAATAAGAAAACAGAAGCATAGAGAATTTAAGTAAAGCTCAGGGTCGCAGAGCTAGTAAATAAATGGTGGAGTCTGGATGGTTCTAAACCCTCTAGTATACTTCCCATTAGGGTAAGTCACCACATTCTACAAACTGGATATGGAAGTAGAGTTAAGGGGAGACAAATAAATCTGAACCATAACTATGCCGGGTATCCCTATCTGGATCAATTTTGTTAAAATTAGATTTACTTATTTCTATGCTTTTTTGTGTTGTTCCTAACAAAAGGATCTTTTTAAAATTCCAATTTTATTTCAACAATAATGATGGACAAGAGGATTTCCCCATTGGTAGGACATACTTGAAAGAATTAATATAGCGAGGATGCAGTGACAATGGCCCTATGAACCCATAAAGAACCTATAAACCACGGAGGGGGTGGCCCACCACCTGAAGAGCCTTCCCAGACCTCTTCCTGCTCAGTGTTTTCCCTCAGTTGAGCCAATCCAAAGATTTTGCACCATAAATTCACTATAGCAATATAAATCCATATAAGAGTAAACTATAACAGATTAAAAAAATTTCTTCCATGGACAATTTAAGCTTAAGAAAGTTATAGAAAATAAATTTTAAGATTTTTAATTCCTATTTTCCATATTTATGCTTCAAGAGTTAGTTCAACAGAAAAATCATTTCTGAACTGTGGAATATTTCTCATTTATAGATATGTAGGGAATATATAAGCAATTATTAAAGAGTAATACTTTGACAAATAAGTTATTACTGACTTCAAACACTTATTGTAGCTAATTATTCCTTATATCCTACATGGATGAAATTCCCAAGACCAACAGTGGCATGGGAGATTGGCCTGGACATTTCTCTGGAGTAGGTTCTCTCTGAGTTTAGATGCCTCCAGGAGTTTGGACCAGATTTGAGGAGTTATCTCTCATAGATTTACAGCACAGGTTGTTGTACAAAAAAATACCTTTTGAATGGAAGTGAACTGCAGTTTAGTTCACTATCTAATTGGACTAGTCTAGGTTAGGAACATTCTGTACCAGATTAGGCTTGACCTATCTTTACATAGAATACATTGGGGTGGGGGTGGGGGTGAGGGTAGGGAGGCAGGGAAGGAGAAAGAAGGTATAAAGGAGATTAATGGCCCCGACTTAACCCTCAGGTACTTTATCACCACAAAGTTCATACTTGCCCTCCAGGTTCCTTAATATAATCCCCATCAACATCAACCCCCATTCCACTTACCTTCCATTCAATACATAATACAATATAGAGAGCCTCAAGACTCCCTTTTCTACTAAAACTTTTCTCCTTGTTCTATCATTAACCCTTCAGGTCATTTTCCTCCCAAAGACTCAGGTTCTAAAGGGAAAGCCCTACCCCTTTCTTAGTAACGTTTCCATTTTAAAAGGGACTTAACAGACATTAGCCTCTGTACAGTTATGCCTAATACTTAAACTGACTTTTCATGGTGGGGTTATAAGAAAGTAGCTATTTTGACCCATCTCAAATCAGAGGAGAAAAGTTATTTTCTCAGTTCTTGATTTCTCAGAAGTCTCTATCCCAGTAGGACTGGAATCTTGGTCTCGACTCATAATACAATTATCTGCTGACTTTTTGCTCAAACTGAGGCTTAAATCTGATCCAGTCTGATTTTTCCCTCACATGAAAAACAGCAACAACAAAAAAGAAAAACTGTGATGTATTTTTATTTCTTTTTTAAAAGATTTTATTTATTTTTTGTGTGAAGTACAAGGGTGCAGGCCAGAGGTGCAGGGGTGAGGGGATTCACCTGTACCAGGCAGATTGACTGAAATACACTGCTAAAGGGAGCAGTGGGTGAGACAGGAGAGGTCAACTGCACCATGTGGGTTAGCTCCCTGGCTGGGGGATTTTGAACCCAGGCCTTCATAGCGATGGCACTGAGCTACACTGCTGAGGGGAGCAGTGGGCGGCAGGAGAGGTCTGCGCACCATGTGGGACCCTCCTCCGGTGACCAGGGAGCAGCCGGGGATCGAACTGGCGCTGCAGAGGCTGCGGGCAGCTTTGCAACCCAGCGCTCAACCACTGCGCCACCGGGGAGGCCCCCTCTGATGTGTTTTTAAACTCAGTAACCACTTATGATATTTATAGTTCGTTACTAAATATTTCAAATGGCACTTTGAGCTTTTAACTATTTCTGTAAATATTAGTACTAAAAATCCCTTGACAGCACATAACTAGTGGCCACAATAACTTTAGCATTAGACATCCCTGTAAACTGGTATTTGGTATTTTATACTGTTTGACCTTTGTACAGAAAACAAAATTCAGAACCTGAGGTCCAGATCACTGAAGCCATTATATCAACATCCACCCCTTGGTAGGTCCCACCTTTGGAAAAAGCCACAAGGAGACATGTTTACCTTTCTGTAATCAAACATAGCACACAAGTGGCTGGGTTTTGTGATGTCCTTTTACTGACTAATGTTTAAATATTGTCAGTCTTAGCTGAATTATACCTTTACCTCTGCTACTGAGATGTATTATTTTTCATTTCAGTAAAATGTTTCATGTCTAAAATGAAATAGAAAATGAGAAGAAAATTTTTAATCATGGCCATGATATATGTCACATTTCTGTGAATATTCTGTATGCTTCCAAATATTATTTGCATACTTACCATTTTATAATTAACATGTTTTGAAAATGGGATCATCTTCTATCACAGACCTAAAAGATCAAAGCTCATCTTTCCAATCTTGCTAAGAAATATTTTAGTAAGATTTTTTTAAGACCTTAGAGAAGATAATCTCCTACAGCCTTTGCTAGCTTTACATCAAATAGGCAGATAACCAATCATCAATTATTTGTTCTAACTACATTATATGCAAAAAAGAAGAAGAAATCCAATTTATATCTACTGTGTAAATTCAGGACTGACTACTGACAGAGATTCATTCTTCCTATTGTCAGTTGAATTCTCTGTCAAGTCTCCAAGCAATTGAGCAGTGTATCAAAATGCCTAAGAAGTTTTATATTCACTAGTTAGGACCGTTGATCTGGCATAAAAAGCGAGAGATGATTACTACATGGTAGAAAATTACAAAAGAGATATCATTGTCAGGCCTTCAACATTAGTGGTATTGTTTCTGGCCAAAAGAGTATATTCCTATGCCTGCCTGCTTTTTCCTTTGCTTTTAGACTCCCTTGTTTTAAAATAGGTCTAACTAAGATTCAAATCCCTTGTCTTTTTCATAGAGTTTTTACTGCAATTGCATATGGAGCTATGGCCATGGGAGAAGCACTTGTTTTGGCACCTGATTATTCCAAAGCCAAATCCGGGGCTGCACATCTGTTTGCTTTATTGGAAAAGAAACCAACTATAGAAAGCTATAGTCAAGAAGGGAAAAAAACGGTAAGCATAACTATGATTTTAGATGTCCACTTAATTGTCTATATGCATACTCTAAATAGAGACTTAAATGAAGGCATTATTTGATAATTTTGCAAAAGATAATGCTGTAAGAATTATAAGCTTGTATGAAATAATTTTTATGGCTACAAATAAAGAGAAAGGGGGGTCTTATCTTAATCACATTTTCATCTCTACCAAAAAATACATTTTTATATTAAAAACATATACTCTTTTTGCCTGATACCATATTCTTGAACAAAGGCTTGATTCTTATATTTAATTTTATGTACACAGATAAAGTTTTAATCTTGAGTGAAGACTCGCATTATAATTTATTTTTTTTTTTCCTCTGATAATATATGCAAAATAAAAAATGGCCCGTTATTACAGATACCTTTTTTCATGGGAAATATGCCTGCAAACTGAAAAGGGGAAAAGTGGAACTATATTTACTAAATTTATACAAACACATATATATCCTGGTACAGACACTAAAAGACAATGAATGTTAAAAGGGAAATAATAGGGACATTCAGTAATGGGGACAACAATTGGTACTCTTAACCACATGTTAACTCTTACATTTCATTTCTTTGAGCACAAAACAAGATCATCATCAGATATTTTGTGATGTTCCTACCCTCCACCTACCAATGTTTCTTATCAATATGCTGGCCTAAGAATGTGCTGGACATGATGATTAAATCAGAATACTTAAAATGCAATTAATTGAGGGCAAACACAAAATTCAAAAGAACCTAAAATCCTATAAAGCAAATATATAAAGGAAAGTTATAGCTCATCATTTAGTGATAGTTCTGGAAAGTCTTTTTTAGCATTTCTGGTATACAGAAGTATTGGTTTGCAAATTATCAACTACTAAAGAGATTGAAGCATAGAGAGAAAAATAAATTTTTAGGTAAGTATCACTACCAAATAGTGATAAATAAAAGATGATAGGGTGCAGCCTCTGCAGCGCCGGTTTGTTCCCAGGCCACCGGCTAGGGTCCCACAAAAAATAAATAAATAAATAAATAAATAAATAAATAAATAAATAAATAAATAAAAGCTGATAATAATTCTGAATTCAAGACATAATGCATATTATCTGTAAAACATGGCCCAACTTACAAATATACATTTATACAGTTAGCTTTTACAGACTCTTCTATTCTTAATTAAGTGACAAAGGTGTACAAAGCACAAACTAAATCTTTTTTTTTTTTAATATGTATTTACTCATAGCAGCGGTCAGACCTCTAACCTGCATATCAGACTATGTCTGGGTAGTGAAGCTGAAGGAAATAAATGCTTTTTAGGAACTTGGTGAAGTCCAGTATTAATAACAGCAACATATAAAAATCTAAACAAAAGTGACAGAAACCAATGTGCAGTCAAAAACTTTAGAGTGAGGTATACAATGTTTAAAATTAAAATGGCTATGGCATTTTATGGTCAGCTAGTGTACTATAATGTATTACAACCTTCCTAAGCATCCTTCTAAATGCTGTCAACTTTCTTTCACAGAACACATGTGAAGGGAATATAGAGTTTCGAGAGATCTCTTTCTTCTATCCATGTCGCCCAAATGTTTTCATCCTTCGTGACTTATCCCTCTGTATTGAGAAAGGGAAAACAGTAGCATTTGTTGGCAGCAGTGGCTGTGGGAAAAGCACTTCTATCCAACTTCTGCAAAGATTTTATGACCCTGTACAAGGTCAAGTGGTAAGAGTGAATTTAAATACAACTTATCAGGCCTCCCCGGTGGCGCAACGGTTGAGGGCTGGACTGCAAAGCTGCCCGCAGCCTCCGCAGTGCCGGTTCGATCCCCGGCTGCTGGCAAGGGTCCCACATGGCGTGCAGACCTCTCCTGCTGCACCCGCTGCTCCCCTCAGCAGTGTACTTTGTCAGTCATCTGCCTATTCTTGAACAAAGTCCCCGCTCTGACTCTTGTGAATTCTCTCACCCTCCTATGCTGCTGACTGTACCCAGTGCTTGTATAAATAAATAAATAAATAGATAGATAGATAGATAGATAGATAGATAGATAGATAGATAAATAAATCTTTTAAAAAATAAATTAAATAAATACAACTTATCTGGTGGTTAGTGATGCTATTCTTAAACATTCTCTTGGGCTTAAGCATCCTCACTGGTTTGAATAGTTAAGAGTCCAGGAGTTTACTACTTTGGTTTTTTTTTTAATCTCTATTTCTTAACTAAGAAAACAGGCAAACCAATAACAAAAATGATGAATAGGACTCTAGGCTAAGTTCAAAGACCCAAAGATTCTCCAGCCATTATAGTACCAAAAATTTTGATCTTATAAGCCATGGACCTCTTTCAGAATACAAGTGTTGGAGGACAGATCTATGTCCACATCTTGGCTCACTCCTTATTCTATTCTGGTTTAAGACCATAATAATTTCCTTTTCCTCCCTTGCTCAGCCTTCCTGGTGTTCCCTTTGGTCACCTCATTCCCTCCAGCTGTAAAAGCCATATGCATGATTAAGACTTTTTTGACTCAGCTACATTAAACTCTGACTTCTAATCTCAAAAAAAAAAAAAAAAAAAAAAAAAAAAAAACCAACAACAACAAAAACCCTCATCCTCCTTTGAACTTCAAGTACTGTTTTTTTCTTACTGTACCATATATTCCATATATTCAGGTTTTCAATTATCCTTTCTCCCCAGCCACCACATCTTTCTCTTTCTCTCCCTCTCTCTCTTTCTCTCCCTCTCTCTCTGTCTCTGTCTCTGTCTCTCTCTCACACACACACACCCCTTCCAACCCTTTCTTCCTCCTTATAAAAAAACTATTAGTCCCTAAAAATTAAAGACTGTCATTAGTATTCATCCCCCTACAATTTATAGCCTTTCCCCACCATAGATTATCACTATTTGCAAAAGGAAATAACCCAAAATGGCTCCCTTGAACTAGGTAACACTAATCCATTTGTCTATAACATAGCACACTCCCTCCTTTAAACTCTCCAATGGTTTCCCAAGGCAGTTTGAATAAGTCAGAGTCCATACCGTCAAAGTCCTTCATAATTTAGCCTCTGCCTCCCTTTCCAAGTTCCTTTCCTGTCACTCCTCTCCTAGTTGTGCACAATGTCAGCCTTACTGGCTTCTTTAATTCTTTTAACATACTTACAGGCCTTTGTTTTTGCTATTCCCAGCTTAGAATATCCTTACTCTAACTTCTTCGCTGGCTCCTTGTCATCATTCATGTCACATACTAGGTGCCACTTGCTGAGGCAGGATTTCTTAGATTACTTTAGAGAAAACAATGCACCCCACCCCTTTCCCACACCCTCAACCACTCTCTGTACCATTACCCCGTTTTCATGGCACTCTCTTTTTCTGAGTTTATTACTTGTTAGTGTGTTTATTTCCTCGCCCTCTCTGCTAGGATAAAATCTGCAGTAAGGAACAAGTTTTGTCTTATTTACCACTATTTCCCTGGTACCTGAAGGGTCCCCATCATGTTGTAGGTATGTTCATCAAATGTCAGCTGGCTGTTGTTATATGGCCATGTGAATAAGTATGGTTATGTGCAAGATGACATGTTTCTACATCTGAGCTTTTGTATAAATCTACAACAACTCTAACACTGGGCTATAAAAAAGAGGAGTCCTGTTTTACAGTACAGGTTGGTTGTTTTCCACCTGATTGCAGTACAGAATATTCTAGACTCTGGGGAGGTTTCTAGAATATGTGGCCATTCGTAGAAATGTCAGGTTAAGTTTGAGTTCATATTTTAGTCAGTTTCATGCTGTCTACTTCTATACAATGTAATTTATGAGCCTTCCTTGGGTAACATTATACTACAAAATAGCTTAAATTCCTTACCTTCTTGTTATGATTTGTATATGTTTAAATACAGTGAACCATAACATGACACAGTTGTTAGATCTTCACATATCATTCTCCATTTGGCAGCTGTTCGATGGTGTGGATGCAAAAGAATTGAACATACAGTGGCTCCGTTCCCAAATAGCAATCGTTTCTCAAGAGCCTGTACTTTTCAACTGTAGCATTGCTGAGAACATTGCCTATGGTGATAACAGACGTGTTGTGCCATTAGATGAGATCAAAGAAGTAGCAAACGCAGCAAATATCCATTCTTTCATTGAGAGTCTCCCTGAGGTAAGAAAAAATATTGACTACAAAGTTGACAAGTAGTTTACTGGGCCTAAGAGTTTCTTTTATGTGCCCCTTGGATTATACAATTATTTGTTGCCTATAACTAATATAAAGTTAGATTTAAAAAGCAACGTTTGAGTTTTGTTTTGTTTTGTTTTTTTAATCTATCCATACAAGAACTGGGGTACAAGCCAGAGGCGAGAGAGGGTGAGAGAATTCACCAGAGACAGAGCAGGTTGCAGAACAGGCAGAAGGACTGAAATACACTGCTGAGGGGGGCAGCGGGCGAGACAGGAGAGGTCTGCCGGGCCATGTGGAATTGAACTGGCCAGGAATTGAACCGGCACTGCAGAGGCTACAGACAGCTTCACAGCGCTGCGCTTAACCTGCTGTACCACTGGGGAGGCCCCATTTGAGATTTTTGTGTAACTAATTTTCCCAAGACCAAAATACATTAACATTCAATGAATTAACTTTAATATTTGAATTCCTCCCTATCTATAGTTCTATACTCTACTCCTATCTATACCACCATTGCCCCTCTCTGGACCACTCTAGGGTGCTTTCTGCTTCCAGTCTTACCCCGTTATAATTCTCCTTTTTCACATCAACCAGAGAAATCATTTAAAAATACAGATTAGATCATATTCCTTTCTGTTTAAGACTTCCTAATGGCATCCCTTTTTACTTACAATAAAGTCTAGACTCCTTATATGATTGAAAAGGCCTATGATCTGGTCCCCCCTGCCTCAGTAGCTCCATCATTACCATATGTTTATTCTGATCCAGCTGAGCTGGCCTCTTTTCTGTCACATAAGCCTGTCAATTTCTTCCTTAATAAGACATTTACACTTAGTGTTTCTTCCTCTGACTCTTGCAGAGACAACGCCTCAACTTTGAACCTCTTTCAAATGCAGAGACCTTCCCTGGCCATCTTATTTTTAAAAGTCCCCACAATTCCTATCACCTACCCCACATCACATCACAGTCTTCAGGGTGCTTATCACAGTCTGAAATTATCCTGAGTGCTTACTGACTTATTTAATGTTTCCCCTCCCTAAGATAAGAAATGCCTGTCATTTTTATCACCTTGATCTCTGTATTGGCTGTGACAGTTGATGCAAAATCTCAAAAAAGCCCCAAATCTTGACTTACTGTAGAGATGAATTTAGCACAGCAAAGAAACAGCTAACGGTAAAGTGCATAAGTATTTGAGTATTCACATCTGCATACACACATAAAGAAAGAAAATCACAATATAAAATTTTGTTTCTAATTAAAATAGGTATCTCTATTTTAATTTAGTTTTAACCTTTTTTTTTTAAGATTTATTTATTTATACAAGAACTGGGGTACAGGCCAGATGTGCAGGAGGGTGAGAGGAGTCACCAGAGACAGAGCGGGGAGCAGAACAGGCAGAGTGATGAAATACACCGCTGAGGGGAGCAGCAGGTGAGACAGGAGAGGTCTGCTTCACCATGTGGGATTCTCCCCAGCCAGCCGGGATCGAACCCACGCTGCAGAGGCTGTGGACAGCTTCACAGTGCTGCGCTCAACCGCTTGTGCCACCAGGGAGGCCCTTAACCTATATTTAATTAGAAACAAAATTTTATATTGTGATTTTCTAGCTCACTTTATAGTCAAATACCAACATTTAATAGCCATTTTACCAAACAACTAATCTAGTGCCTTGCTCTTTAAGAGAAGATAATGGCCACCATTCTCTTTTATTCTATTAGATCTTCCCTCACTAAGTAGTATCCACACTAAATGGTACCTAGAACTAGAAATAGGCTACTAGTACAACTTCTCTTACTACAGCAAAGTTCTGTAGTACTAACTATAAAGGAAGGATTGACACTTTTAATGAATATTGTGACTCTGTATCTTTCTTTTTTTTTTTTTTTTTTTTTTTTTTTTAAGTAAGATTTTTCTTTTTTTTTTTTCCTTTTATAAAGATTTATTTATTTATTTATTTATACAAGCACTGGGTACAGTCAGAAGCACAGGAGGGTGAGAGAATTCACCAGAGCGAGAGCGGGGAGCAGAGCAGGCAGAAGGACCGAAGCACACTGCTGAGGGGAGCAGCGGGTGGCAGGAGAGGTCTGCGCACCATGTGGGACCCTCCTCCGGTGGCCGGGGAGCAGCCGGGGATCGAACAGGTGCCGCAGAGGCTGCGGTCAGCTTCGCAACCCAGCGCTCAACCGCTGTGCCACCGGGGAGGCCCGACTCTGTATCTTTCAATGGTAATTTCTTTCTTTTTTTTCAAAGATTTATTTATTTATGCATACAAGAGCTGGGGTACAGGCCAGAGGCATGGGGGGTGAGAGGCTTCACCAGAGACAGAGTGGGGAACAGAACAGGCAGATTGACTGCTGCACCATGTGGGTTGCTCCCTGGCCGGCCATGGAATCGAAATCACGCTGCAGAGGCTGTGGACAGCTTCATAGGTTGTATCTTAACCCCTTGTGCCACCAGGGAGACCCAATGGTAATTCCTTTCAATGAAAGCACTCACTACATTGTTAATTCATGGTCACATTGTCAACCACATGATCCTGATCATTTTTTTCCTTAATTCATATGTGGTAAAATTCTACTTTTACAGTCTCTGTTAAATCCTTTTCCTTGTTTTATTTCATTTTATAATTAGTAATATAATAATGCTAGTTGACATAATTACAAAATGTTTATTTGTGCCATTTGACTTTTTTTTTTTTTTTTAATAGAGGCATGTTTTTATTTATTTATTTGTTTGTTTGTTTGTTTTGTTTATACATGCACTGGGTACAGTCAGAAGCGCGGGAGGGTGAGAGAATTCACCAGAGCCAGAGTGGGGAGCAGAGCAGGCAGAAGGACCGAAGTACACTGCTGAGGGGAGCAGCGGGCGGCAGGAGAGGTCTGCGCACCATGTGGGACCCTCCTCTGGTGGCCGGGGAGCAGCCGGGGATCGAACCGGCGCCGCAGAGGCCGCGGGCAGCTTCGCAACCGAGCGCTCAACCGCTGCGCCACCGGGGAGGCCCCCCATTTGACTTTTTTTAATTCATTTACTTATTTTTAATTGAGGTAATATTTGGACACCACCATCAGATAGTCCATCACCTGATCCTTACCTCATTTTATTATCTTTTATTCTTACTGCACAATTTCTCAAATTTATGCATAACTGCACACTACTAAGATTCATTGTGCTAATTATTCACAATAAACTTTGAGAAAGAATATGCTATTTCATAAAAGGCATAAATTGAGAAATTGAGAAGAAGCCAAATATGAACAGACTAAATGTGAAGATGCTGATATACCAGGCTAAGAATTTTAGACTCTATCTTCTTGAAATTAGGAAACTGCTGATATTTTTCAGTAAAGAAATTATACTATCAAGTTTTTATATTTAAACCAAAACTAACTGCTGAAGCTCAGCCTTTTTGTTTGCTCATCCAAGAGTTTCTGTGCCCTCCATGTCAGTGGCAAAGACTGGCATTAAGGTGGCAAGTCCTGGTGCTTACAGCAGTTTAGATGAGAGAAAAAATACAATCCATGTCTTAAATGCCTTCCTTTCCCACTTCCCAACACTCAAATTTTGTATGTTAGCTAAAATGTGAGGTTATATGTAGTCTTTATTAATCCTTCTTAGAATGAATAATCAGTATTTCTGCATAAATAGTCATGTCTGTTTATCAGCTGCTGCCCTTTCTGGGAATGTTAAATAATATATATTCTGTATTAAATACATATATAATATATGTAAAAACATATATAATATATAAAAACACATATATATGTATACATATATATAAATATGTTATATATTAAATACACATATAATATATATAATATATAGTACATTTTCTTCTAAAGGATAGATGGATGGATAGTTTAGATAAATAGGTTTTTTTTTTAAGATTTATTTATGCATACAAGAACTGGGATACAGGCCAGAGGTGCGTGGGATAAGAGGATTCACCAGAGTGGGGAATGGAACAGGCAGACTTACTGAACTACACTGCTAAGGGGAGCAGCAGGCCAGACAGGAGAGGTCTGCTGCGCCATGTGGGTTGCTCCCTGGCCAGGGATCCGATAGCTTCACAGTGCTGTGCTTAACCCCTTGTGTAACCAGGGAGGCCAATAGTAGGTTTCTTAAACTCAAGGAACTGTAAGAGTTTCAAGTAAGGGACTGTGGACCTGTCTGAAAGCTCAAACCAGGAGTACAAATACCAAAGAATCAATTTGGTATGTGCTAAAGTTATATCATCTGTATATGCCATGGAGATGACCAGCAGCATTTGAAAATATGAGTGTGTGACATGGAAAAAATGTTGATATACAGCGCCTTTGTCTAGAGAAACACACCAGCTGTAATGTAGTCCCTACAATATCTACAGTGGCAGCTCTCAGTCAAGTGTTTTCATGGCTCCTTGAGTAGGACATTGCACACTAGAATTAACCTTCTAACTCCTTGCTAGGGACCACAGGGATTCTCCAGAATGAAATTCATTTAGGATTAGACTCTTTCTAGTGTGCCCTCCAGGACTGAGTTGGCTTTTTGCCCCAGTTACATATCAAGAAACCATTGGCCCTTGAGCATTGCATTAAAGAGGTATTTTCAGGGTGTTCACCATCCCCATGTTTGCCAGAAAATTGATTTAGGGGCCTCCCCAGTGGCACAACGGGTTGAGCGCAGTGCTGTGAAGCTGTCCACAGCCTCGGCAGTATGGGTTTGATTCCCTGCTGACCAGGGAGATTCCCACGTGGCGTGGCATACCTCTCCTGTCTCACCCGCTGCTCCCCTCAGCAGTGCTTTCGGTCTGTCTGCCTGTTCTGTTCCCCACTCTGTCTCTGGTGAATCCTCTCACCCTCCCATGCCTCCAACTGTACCCCAGTTCTTGCATAAATAAATAAATCTTAAAAAAAAAGAAAATTGATTTAGACATTCAGTTTAAACTGAGAAGAATGGAATTCTATGGCTCTTCATTAAAAGATAAACTCATGCAATTTGCAGCAACATGGATGGAGCTGGAAGGGATCATGCTCAGCGAAATAAGCCAGAAAGAAAAAGAAAACTACCAGATGGTCTCACTCATAGCAGGACTTTAGAAAACCTAAATAAGGGACAAGGAAAAAGACTAATTATAATAAAGTAAAAATCAAAATCAACAAGCAACTATAAACCAGAGACACACTACACACTATGAGGGTGGGGGGAAGGAGCAGGATCAAAACAAGGATGGGTGGGAATTGTATGGGGACGATAACCAAGATGAAAATGCATACATGATGTAAAAAAGGTATAAAATTTAAAAAATAATAAATAAATAAATAAATAAATAAATAAATAAATAAATAAATAAAGGCCTTCCCAGTGGTGGAAGGGGTTAAGACACAACCTATGAAGCTGTCCGCAGCCACTGCAGCAGGAGTTCGATCTCCCAAGTTCAATCTTCTGGCCAGCCAGGGAACAAACCACATGGTGCAGCAGACCTCTCCTGGCTCACCCATTACTCCCCTCAGCAGTGTACTTCAGTCAACCCGCCTGTTCTGTTCCCACTCTGTCTCTGGTGAACCTCTCGCCCCCCACACCTCCGGCCTGTACCCCAGTTCTTGTATGCATAAATAAATAAATCTTAAAATAAATAAATAAATAAAATAAAACTTTCAGGGGCCTCCCTGGTGGCACAGGAGTTAAAGATACAGTGATATCAAGCTATAGCCAGCCACTGTAGCATGAGTTGGTTGATCCCCAGCCAGGGAGCTGACCCACATGGTGCCACAGACCTCTCCTGTCTTGCTCGCTGCTCCCCTCAGCAGTGTATTTCAGTAGTTCGGCCTGTTCTACTCCTCATTCTGTCTCTGGTGAATCCTCTCACCCCCTTACCTCTGGCCTATACCCTAGTTCTTACATGCATAAATAAATAAATCTTAAAAAAATAAAACTTTGTTTATCTAAAAATGTTTTTAGATCATGATCGAAACAATGCCTATGTCTACATTTATAATCTGTTCTACTTAACAACAGTCAAAACTTGAATATAATTTTATCCAATTCATTTTTTAAACTTCTTTCTTCAATCCTGAGAAGGCCAAGAAATGCAAAGTGATTTCTAAGTTAATGTTATATCTTCTTCAGCAAGAATAATCCATATACAATTAAAGCTAAACTGGCAGGAGAACTACAAGCCTATTTTCATTCCTTTCTTATACCTCCCTGTCCCCACCAATTTTTAGCTTAAGAATGGATTCTCTAATTTGGATGGGAACTTTGTGGAAAATTTTTTTAAAGATTTATTTATTTATACATACAAAAGCTGGGGTACAGGCCAGAGGTGTGGGGGGGTGAGAGAATTCACCAGAGAGAATTCACCAGAGAATTCACCAGATAGAGTGGGGAACAGAACAGACAGACTGAAGTACATTGCTGAGGCGAGCAGAGGGTGAGTCAGGAGAGGTCTGCTGAGACAACTGCTTAGACTTGCTCCCAGTAGAGCTGACCCATGTACACATTCTTTTCTGGGTATCAGTGGTATGTATTTGTTAAGAGAATTGGAAAGAGCTGCTAGAAAGCAATGTGAAACTTTGGAAAGAAAACAGTCAGTGGAACAATCTAGAAAGCAAACAGGAATCCGCTTTGACTAACTGAACAGACAATTGTGATAGCAGACTATGAAGGTTTCAGGATATGTGAAATTTCCTTTATCCTTCATTGGAGGCAAACACTTGAGAATGGGTCACTAGTAGGCAGGAGACCTGTAGAAACTTTATGACATGCTAAATGTCACCATTATATCCTGGAAAGAGAAATAAACTGCCTCACAATGCCGGCCAAACATTATCAGGAAAGCTACCTGTACCTCTGAGGAAAGTATACTGGTGTTTGGAGCAATGTGTCCTTAGAGGTTTATTGAGAGACAAAGCGTAGGAACCCAGTGATTTCCTTGTGGTTAGATACTTTAAATCATCTTGATCTATAAATAAAAAGTAATATAGGGCCTCCCTGGTGGCACAGCGGGTTGAGCACAGCACTGTGAAGCTGTCTGCAGCCTCTGCAGGATGGGACGCAGCAGGCCAGGGAGCTACCCACATGGTGCAGCAGACCTGTCTCCTGTCTCGCCCAATGCTCCCATCAGCAGTGTATTTTAGTCCGTCTGCCTGTTCTGTTCCCCGCTCTCTCTCTGGTGAATCCTCTCACCCCCGGCAACTCTGGCCTGTACCCCAGCTCTTGTATGCATAAATAAATAAATCTTTTAAAAAAGTAATGTAACTTCACAGAAAAAATTCTGTTTACTGGGAACTTGCATTTTGCCAGGGTTTTTTTGTTGTTGCTATACTTTAATTCAACAGTTCCTTTGTAGAAGCAAAATGATAGAGATCTGCAATTTGTGATCCCATTAAATACATACATGTGATGGTTGTGTTTACTTCTGGTTTAGTCTGTTTTTGCACAAAAGCCCAAGGATAGATTTCAGTGTTTGTTGGGACACAAATATTCAAAAGTAGCAAAATTTGAAATATTTAGATGGCTCTCACCTACAGTTGCCATGCTAATTTAAATAACCTAGCCTTGCTTTCTTAATTTCATGTTCCTGTAATAGAAATATAATACACAAGTTGGACTGAAAGGAACACAACTTTCTGGCGGCCAGAAACAAAGACTAGCTATTGCAAGGGCTCTTCTCCGAAAACCAAAAATTTTATTGTTGGATGAGGCCACTTCAGCCCTTGACAATGAGAGTGAAAAGGTAATATACTCTTCTCTTCTCTTATCTCAGAATAGAATATCAAATATGAGAGTGGCGAGTCATAGAAGAAATCAAGGTCAGCTTAGGGAGAGAAAGGCCTGTAGGGAATTGTAACCATAGGATTACCAGTTCTAATGAAAGTTTGGTTAGAGTTTGGATAGAGGGTATCTTATGCTCAGGAAAGGTTTTCTCTCTTGGACTGGCATTACTGTCAAAGGGATTGAATACTTAAATGTTTCCTCACTCAAGGAAAAAAAGTCCAAGAAAAATAACTTTGCTATGTTGTTATTATTCCAGTGTTGCCAAACAAAGTAATAAGGCAATCTGCTTATGTAAAGGAGTCATCCGCACTACAGTGTCAGAGTCTCCTAGTCACTCCACCTTCTGCAGACTATGAGTCAGCTCATTTTGAGAAGGAAGCAGACATCTGACAACAAACCTATATGACAAGCTCCTTTAGACGTTTAATTTTGTAGTTACATCCCAATCCCCTAATTGTTTCTTGCATGTAGTAGGCACTTACTTGTTAAAGAACATTTGTTAGAGGAGTGATAATCATTGATGCTCAAATGTTGATAATATGCTGGTATCTCAAGTCTCACCAAAACTTGATGATTTAGCTTACTGTATTAGCATGTTCATTTTACAGATTAGCACACTAAGATTTAGAAAAGCTAATTAACTTCCCTAAACTCTAATAGAGGTGTTTCATCTACAAGCCCCTGAGGTTAATCTCACAGGATTACTATTAATACATGATTATCATTCTTGATTTCCAAGAAGAGACCGTGTGTTATGAAAGGAAAAAAGAAATGACTTTTAGAATCAGACACATCTGGGCTATAATCGTGGATTCATCCGTTACTAGCAGCATGACCTTGGTCAAAGTCACCTGAGTTTTTGAATCTTGATTCACGCATCAGAAAAATGATTATAGGATTATTGCAAAGATTTTAATGAGAAAGTCATCACTGAGAAAGTCACCCTCCACTCTCATTTTCTGTATACAGCATTGTAACCTCAGGGTTAGTTAGCATAGACACTGTTTTAACCAGGACAGTATTACAGCAAAATTTTACCAAAAAAGAAAAAGAAAACTGTGAGAAGAAATGGAGTAAGTAAATCAGACAATTCTAAATATAGAAATAGTACCTATTTACAAAGTAGAACAGTTTCCTTGGGGATAAGCAGCTAAAGAATGTTATTTGAATACCATTATTGATTTTGACATCAGCAAATTTATTAGCACCTAACCTGAGCTAGCAATTACAGGTCCTTCTTTCTTCCAGGTGGTTCAGCAAGCCCTTAATAAGGCCAGTAAAGGGAGGACGTGCCTAGTGGTCGCGCACAGACTCTCCACAATACAGAATGCAGATTTGATAGTGGTTCTGCACAATGGAAAAATAAAGGAACAGGGAACTCATCAAGAGCTCCTAAGAAATCGAGACATATATTTTAAATTAGTAAATGCACAGTCAGTGCAATGATGCCGTTAGAGTTAGCTAATCTTTGTGTAATGCAAAGAAAGAGTACTTAAAAATTTGGCTTGCTCTGATGTCTTTTTATTGCATGTATCAATATCTAGAATGATGCTACTCTAGTGCAGACATGTTCTGTTTACATACTGTCTTCTCTTCAGATTTTAAAAAGGAAACAAAGTTGCTACATGCATGTGAGCGAAAAGTAGCCCTCACTTCATAAAAATATCCTAAGCACATTTGCATGTTGTCCTAAAGCACAAACTACTTATATAGCATCTTTCTGTAAAACAAACCTATTTTCTCATCAACTTCTGCTATAAAATTGGGAATATGAGCCTTGCCTCCTTAGCACAGTCGGCAGCACATCAATCTCATAAAATTGAGAATATGTTGGGGGGCTGGCAGGGAATATCCAGATAACTAAATTGAAAGATTTTTAACAATGAGAAAGATGTAGTTGAACCTGTGACTTTGTAGGAGAATGATTTTAATTTTGAACTTCCAGCATCTTATAGCACATATTACAGTACTTTGAACTCGTCCTTTTCTCTAGATCACAGAACTTTCAGAATCTAGTGCTCTCTCTCTCTGTATTATTTTCAATAACTACTGTTTCAAAAATTCTATTATCTTTCCTTGTTAAGGAGATAGGGAGGATTAAAATGTAAAACTTCTGGCAGAATTAGGTAGTTATCTTCACTTTACCAGTAAATGGAATGCCTCACTTGATCCATTCTAATGATATCATTATTCCAAGCTTTGGGTTTAGCAGAACAAATCACAGACCTACTTGGGTTGAATACTTACTTGCTTAAAATTAATTACTTTTCTTATAGATGAAAAATTAGAAATGCCTTTCTCTATTGTTATATAATCAAGTAATTTGTTTAAATTTTATATGTACCTTATTTTATGTAACAAGTGTATGATTTTAAACTTCTCTGTAAATAACCAATGCTGGTAAACTGAGTTATGTTTTCCATTACTTAAATATGTGTCTTTATGTAGTGACTTTGTCTCTATTAATTGCATTTTCTTCCATTCACAGTGACCCAGCCAGCTTCTCTACCGTGCACTCTGCCAATAATCTGAAATCTTATGAAAACCACTAAAAAAAGTACTATAGCACTTTTTTAAATACAAAATGCAGATAGGATTGGGGGAATAAGGACCAAATATATTATTTAGAAACATTAGAACTGCAAGCCCTGTGGCCACTTTGCATCAATATATATGCATGAATATGTAGCTTTTGATGGTTTCTCTTCCCATCAAGAGCAGGGTAGGCAGGAGGTAAAGGGCAGCATGGCATGTATGCTTAAAGCAGGAGAACCACAGGTTCCTATTCTATAATCCGTCCTAAATTAGCAAATACCTGCGATAACTACTCTTCCCTTGGCTCTACCAGTGCAACCCCATGGTCACACCTACAGATGTCAGTAAAACATTTCCCTTTCTAATTAATAGCCTCTCTAAATTTTATTTATTTTTTTAAAGATTTATTTATTTATGCATACAAGAGCTGGGGTACAGGCCAGAGATGCAGGGGTGAGAGGATTCACCAGAGACAGAGTGGGGAACAGAACAAGCAGATTGACCGAAGTATACTGCTGAGGGGAGCAGCGGGCGAGTCAGGAGAGGTCTGCTGCGCCATGTGGGTTGCTCCCTGGCCAGCGGGGGAGTGAACTTGCTGCAGAGGCTGCGAATTGCTTCATAGTGCGGTGCCTAACCCCTTGTGCCACCAGGGAGGCCCTCTCCAGATTTTATTTGCATTTTATTTCAAAAGATTTTAAAAGATGGTCCACAGGCAGCATTCTCTTAAATAAAGTTATTACCTTCATTGGAACAAGAACCATGCTGAAAATCATTTTACAAGGATCTGTGAGGTTAACAGCTGATGAAGGCAGAAAGAAATAGAAATCAGCTGCTTTAAAGGACTGCCACAGATTAGAGGTAAAAATGATGTACTGTTCTTAAAATGGATTTAATGTATATTGTTTAAATTAAAACACTGGTTGCAATGGAATCAAAGTATCTTAACTTCAAAATTATTCCAGTCATTCTAGAATTACTTTGAACTAAGGACTTTAGGAATACTTACAGTATATTTTTTTCTCAAGATAGACAATAATTTATATATACCTTTTCAGTTCTATATGTCTAATTTCTTGATTCCTATATTTTTTCTTAAAGCAGGGCACTCTATAACTGAAAAAGAGCTAAATTAGTAATTCAGATATTTTTATTCTTAAAAAAAAGATTTAAATTCAGGTTTTAAATGTTAAATTACTCATTAAAGCTCATACATTCATTATTAATATGTTTAGGTTAATATGTTGATACTTACTTTGGGGCTTAAAATAATGAATGCCAGGTTGTTCAGGACACCAAATCAGTAAATTTAAGAAACACACTCTTCTTACTGTGCCTTGGATATAGTAAAAGTTCATAAATATTAGGTGATTCTGTTTGAAACGACTATCATAGTAGGTATATATTACTGACACTAAAATTAGGCACACACATTTCAAAAAAAGTGATCTGGGGAGATGTATTTTATGCTTCAACAATCAAATACCACTCTCCCATTTTCATAGGTATTATCATTGGTAAAGCTTTGGATAGTTTACTTCTATTCTAGTCTAGCTTAAGTCGTAAAATTTCTTTCCATTTACAATGCAATTTTAATTATAATTAATCTTTAATTTAATTAATTTTAGTCTTTTGTCATACTGAATGAGTTGGTTTAATTTATTTAATTTTGATATAATTTGGTGCTTGAATGTACACTGCCAAATTCCTATTAGATCATTGTGGGCGTAATTACCCCACAAGGCTTCTTCTGTATTACAACACATTCTCTAATCTTCAGGAATTCCAGGTCTCAGGAAAACACTGATTTATGCCAGTCCTGATTCACAGCCTAGTTCTTATTCAGAGTGGCCTCAATCTAAACTTGTTAAGGGATCCTTGCCCTAACCTTTAAGCTTAGATATAGTTAAAAAGAAGCAAGAAAGAAGCACCGGTTTAAAAGGGGGGAAGGGGTGTTCCTGTAAATACCTGGTCAAGAAAATCCTAAATGCAGTGAAGGCAACTGGCCAGAGAGATCAGGACCCATCTGTTCAATGTGCCAGTTTCATAGTATGCATAAAGGTATGTTGTATGTCACTATTGCTTGAAAATATTTCCAGTTAGAATTTATCTACCTTGGAGCCTCCCTCATGGCACAAGGGGTTAAGCTCCAGCACTATGAAGCTATCCACAACTACTACAGCACCAGCTTGATCCCCAGTCAGGGAGATGACCCATATGGCACAGCAGACCTCTCCTGTCTCGCCTGCTGCTCCCCTCAGCAGTGTATTTCAGTAGATCGGCCTGTTCTGCTCCCACTCTGTCTCTGTACTGCTTCTAATAATAGCTAACATCGTGAAATTTTTCATATAGGTATGGGATATATACTTTATATGTTATCTCATTTGGTCCTCCCAACTCTATATTGGCACATATTATTACTTCTCTTTAAAAAGGAGGAAAATAAAGCTTAAGAAAAGTAACTTGGGGCCTCCTTGGTGGTGCAAAGGGTTAAGGAGCAACCTATGAAACTGTCCGCAGCCACTGCAGCACAAGTTCCATCCCCCGGCCAGCCAGGGAGCTAACCCACATGGTGCAGCAGATCTCTCCTGACTTGCCTGCTGCTCTCCTCAGCAGTGTACTTCAGTCAATCTGCCTCTTCTGTTCCCCACTCTATCTCTGGTGAGTCCTCTCACCCCCGATACCTCTGGCCTATACCCCAGCTCTCGTGTGCATAAATAAAAAAAATCTTTAAAAAAAAAAAAAAAAACTTGTTAAACTGAGATTCAAACCCATGTCTAACTCCACAACCTACAGTTTCATTTTTCTTTTTAAACTCCTTGAGAATCTGCTTAAAGATGTTTATTAAAATTTCAGAAAAGGAGGGCCTCCCTGGTGGTGCAAAGGGGTTAAGACGCAATTTATGTAGCCACTGCAGAAAAAGTTCTATCCCCAGCCAGGGAGCTATTCTCATGGCGCGGCAGACCTCTCCTGTCTCACCCTCTGCTCCCCTCAGCAGTGTATTTCAGTCAGTCTGCCTGTTCTGTTTCCCACTCTGTCTCTAATTCTCTAGTGAATCCTCTCACCCACCACACCTCTGGCCTATACCCCAGTTCTTGTATGCATAAATAAATAAATCTTTAAAAAAATTTCAGAAAAGCAAAATTATGTGCAGAAAAAAAAACTATAAATAATGCAATCACTTGCATTATTAAACAGAGAGAGTGGTCTAGAAAACTGACTTGTGATTTTGTAGATGTAAATGATGGCATACTATTCTTTATAAGTAAATGTTTCTATTGAATGGAGGTAATTTGTTTGACCATCAATTTTTTTTTTTAAGATTTATTTATTTATTTATTTATACAAGCACTGGGTACAGTCAGAAGCATGGGAGGGTGAGAGAATTCACCAGAGCCAGAGCCGGGAGCAGAGCAGGCAGAAGGACCGAAGTACACTGCTGAGGGGAGCAGCGGGCGGCAGGAGAGGTCTGCGCGCCACGTGGGACCCTCCTCCGGTGGCCGGGGAGCAGCCGGGGATCGAACCGGCGCTGCAGAGGCTGCGGGCAGCTTCGCAACCCAGCGCTCAACCACTGCGCCACCGGGGAGGCCCTGACCATCAACTTTACTACATCACAGCAATATAATACACAGCTAAAATATTCTCTACCTAAATGAAGGTCAAGATTAGAAGAGATTCTAGGAAAAAAGAAGTTGTTATATTATCAGAGCATTCTGGATAGTTGTGAAGGAGAGAGAGGGAGGGAAGAAAGGAGTGGAGACAAAAGAAAGAAAAAATTATATGAAAACACTAAAAAAATAAAGAATGTGGACCTCCCCAGCGCCACAGCGTTTGAGCGCTGGGTTGCGAAGCTGCCCGCAGCCTCTGCGGCGCCGGTTCGATCCCCGGCTGCTCCCCGGCCACCGGAGGAGGGTCCCATATGGCGAGCAGACCTCTCCTGCCGCCTCAGCAGTGCACTTCGGTCCTCCTGCCTGCTCTGCTCCCCGCTCTGGCTCTGGTCAATTCTCTCACCCTCCCGCGCTTCTGACTGTACCCAGTGCTTATATGTATGCATGTATAAATCAATCAATCAATCGATCAATAAATCTTTAAAAAAAAAAAAAGAATGGAGAAAGGAGAAACATCCAAAGTATCAAGGAGAAGGTAAATTCCTTCTAGTGTAAAATGCAAAATTCCTGTCATTAGCAGTAATAACAAGATCAACAGTATAAACTAGAACTGTTAAAAATGAGTCCATATTCACTGAGCATTCATCCGTTAGGCACCGTGATTGAGCCTTATAAGCATTGGCATACTTACAATAGGAAACATTCTATTATTCAAATGTTACCAAATGGGGAAATTGAGGTACAGAGTAACTAAGGAAACTTCTCAAAGTCAAATACCAAGGAAGTGACAGAATGAAGATTCCACCCAAAAAATCTGAATCTATAGTCACTCATCTACTCCATTTTCCATCTAAGATGGAACTGGAAATGGTAAGGTATTTTTTAATTGTTCACATAGAAAACAGATGCCTTCTTCTTACACTGCAGAAATACAAAGGCTCAGGTTCCTCTCTGGTTAATATTCTAGTGTGAAGCTGGATTTTTTCTCCTCACCCATACCCTGAAAAAAATTATCATACACAACCCATTTACACTTGGAAAGGCTAGAAATACAGCTGCTATAGCATTGCACATTTTTCTACAACTCTTAAGTCTTCCTAAGACACAGTTTGTGCGGGGAAGATCAGACTCTAGTATCTATACAGATTGTCTCTCACTGTTGATTCATCCCTCCTGTCTTTATTTTCAGGATGTTTATCATAACCCTTATGTTTTATTTGCAACCTACTTGCTGATGCATAGTCTCTTTGATTAAGATAAAGAAGATCTTGATAGCTGTATCATGCAAAAACCAAGACACATTTTAAAATGTAAGTAACTGAATAAAAGTAACAACATAGGCACTGGTTCTTGCATTGGCTGAGATGAAATAATCAAAAGTGGCTTGGGTTTCCTTAATTCTATCTACAGAGGTTCTTATTCATATGAATCATTTTCCAAATATTATAAAATAAATACAAATAATGAATATAATGAAATTGTTTTAAAATTAGGATGTTTTAATGATGAAGTACAAAATTCTGTTTCTATATTGGAAAAAGTCCTTACACCATTAGCCTAAACAAAATTAATACATCTGAGGGACAACTAGTAAATTATATCACAAGACCAGCATACACAGATCAAGCAAAATTGCAAACATCACAAATCTTGCTCATACACTTCTGAAGTGCAAGGGACAACATCCTGATAGTTTTTCTCTTATATGTTCCAGGTTGTTCCTTCAGGAAAAAACTGGAATCTGCACATAAATACCACAGTCTGTCAGATGAAAATTAACCCTTCTCCTTTCTCCATGTTAGTTTTTATCAAAGTAGACTTAGAGCTAAAGATAAAGTACACTTTCTTTGATTTACTCAAGTAAAATTATTCCAAAAAGCTTAACATTTAGAAGCGTGTTAAAAAAGCTTCTAGTAGCAGAAACGAGGGACTCATTAGCTCACCTCTAGCTCTAAATCTAGGGTCTATTTATAGTCATCAAAAAAGTACAAAGAGGACATTTTAAAGATAAGAGTGACAGCCTAATTCAGTCTCAAAAGGGTTTGCTAACCAAAACAATCTAAAAAAAAAACAAGTTTGAGAAGCATTGTTCTAGATAAAATTAAAAACCTGTTTCTAAAACCAGTCATTCCATATACTGAATTTATGAATAAAAGTTTTTTTTAAAAAAGATCTATTTATTAATACATACAAGAGCTAGGGCGTAGGCCAGAGGTACAGGGGTGTAGGCCAGAGGAGCAGGGTGTGTGTGTGTGAGAGAGGATTCACCAGAGACAGAGTGGGGGAGCAGAATGAGAGGATCCACTGAAACACATTGCTGAGGGTACAGCAGACAAGGTAGGAGAGGTCTGCTGCACCAGGTGGGTTAGCTCCCTGGCCAGCTGAGGGATCATATTTCTGCTGCAGTGGCTGGTGATAGCTTGATAGTGCTGTCTTTAACCCCTGTGCCACCAAGGAGGCCACATATATAAATAAATCTTAAAAAAAAAAAACAAACAAGTTCTCAAATTATAACTGTGATTCATGATCATGCTCAAAGCCTATGTTTAACTTAAAGTACCAAAGTAGGCATTCTGTGTTTGTTGATTTTTTTAAAAATTTTTAACAAAAGCAAACATCATTTAAGATATCACTATAAACTATTATGTCTACTGCAAGCTGAGGCTATATTAGAGATAATGTACATGTCCCATCTACTCACCATCTTTTTTTCCCTCCTCCCAGCAACTCAAGAGTTTAAAATTCTTTAGTGGTTGTATTGGAGGATTTCCTTCATGTGATAATGCATACACCACCTATTATAAAACTTTAAGCTTGGCCTCCCTGGTGGCGCAAGGGGTTGAGCGTCAGCACTAGGAAGCAATTCTCAGCTACTGATCCTGCGCGCACATAGCACAGCAGACCTCTGCTGCCTCACCCTCTGCTCCTCTCAGCAGTGTATTTCAGTAGATCTGCCTGTTCTGCACCCCACTCTGTCTCTGGTGAATTCTCTCACCCCCTGCACCTCAGCTTATACCCCAGCTCTTGTATGCATAAATAAATAAAACAAAAACTTCAAGTTTGCTAAAGAAAAATTCTTAATTATATAGAATTAAGTAGGAATCTTAAAAGATTTAGAATTAGTAATTAAGTAAATCTAATCTTACTCTTGGACAATATTATTGTGGCCAGCTATAACAGCTGACTCAAATTAGACTCGTCTATGGTAGCCATGAATGCTCGACTTTGTTTAAAGGTCAATTCTGTGACTTTATGAAGTCAGAGACCAAAATATCTGGCTAATTCATTCAATAAAGTATAATATAAAAATCCTAAAGCATTTTTTCTATTTTATAAACAGATTGAATGTATTTTTCCTTTTCAACCAGTTATATCTTTTATTAATGCTACCACTGGAAATGACAGAAAAAAGGAAGTTTAAGACTCAGAAATATGTTCAGTTGACTTATCTTGACAGCATGGAATAGTGCAAAACAACATCTACTCTTAGTTGGGAAATACAAGTGACTTTTTCCCAAAATTATTTTGTAAAGCAGTAGTATAAATAGGGGCCTATTTATACCTGGTGGTGCAAGGGTTGAGATGCAACCTATGGGGCTGTCCACAGCCACTGCAGCAGAGTTCGATTCCCGGCCAGGCAGGGAGAAACCCACATGGCGCAGCAGACCTCTCCTGGCTTGCCTGCTGCTCCTTTCAGCAGTGTACTTTGGTCAGTCTGCCTATTCTGTTCCCCCTCCTGTCTCTGGTGAATCCAGAGACCCTCCCCGCTCCCCCCATGCCACTGGCCTGTACCCTAGCTCTTGTATGCCTATATGAATGAATATTAAAAAAAAAAAGTAGTATAAATAAAATTCCACTCTGCCTACCTACCATAGTTAAGCTAGTACTAATATAAAAGGAAACTGACTTTTGAGTTACAGTTTAAGGGAACTGTGTTACTTATAGGTTTGAAGCTAGTTTCTGTTTCCAGAGCCAGCACTCCCTTTCCCGTATGTTTTTCCATTGGCCCAAAGCCTCTGCCTGATTCCGCAGTCAGCTAAACTCTCATTCTCAAGACAATCATGGAAAGATAGAGGAAATTAAAATGGCAAATAAAGATACAGAAAAGTTTAGGAATCTAAAATTTGTAACTTAAGGCAACAATGAGATTCATTTCTTCCTTATTAAATAAAATGAACAAAGATTAAAAATCCAGTGCTAGTCAGATATAAGGCTCATTCCATTAATCATTGTTTCCTAGAGTATAAACTGCTACATACCTCCCAGAGAGAACTCTGATAGTCTCTGTCTAGAGTCTTTAAAATGCTTTTATCCCTCAAGATTTTGCCTCATCTAATTATTAAGAAAATAATTAAAAATTAGAACAAAAAGTAATGCATAAGGATGTTCAGTACAGCACTGTGTGTAATACTAATCATTTGGATACAAGTAAGTAGGGAAAGTGGGTAAAATTTTAGTTTATAAAATATGAGTTCCGGGCCTCCCCTGGTGGCGCAGAGGTTGAGCGCTGGGTTGCGAGGCTGCCTACAGCCTCTGCAGTGCCAGTTCGGTCCCCGGCCACAGGCCAGGGTCCCACCAAAAAAAAAAAAAAAAAAAAAAAAAAATATATATATATATATATATATGAGTTTCATACAGTATTTTAAAACCATTTAAAATGTGTTTACAGATAATTTTTAATAGTAGCAGGAATGTATTTTAATATTCATGGGAGAAAAGTATGGTTTACTCTTCACATATATTTAAGAAAAAAATCACACGTAAAGTCACAAAAGTTGTAAGTAAAAGCAAAATTGCTCTATCTCAAAAGTGGGATTGAGGTACTTTATTTTCCCTACTTTCTTACAATTTTTTGTACTTTCAGAATATCTTCAGTGATCATCTAATCAATCATCTGCAAAAACTAAAGTTTAAAATTTCTTTTGAAATGGAAAGTCTTTGGATTAGGCTGGAGGTAATATAATTATACACCTTTGTACTTGTATGTGAATAGCTAAAAATTCATAGAGGTAATTATATATTTTAAAATATTTATTAACCCAAATATTTATCTATAATGGGTTTTATTAAATAAAGTCAAGTGAAAAAAGATATGGTATTTTGTGGGTGGCTGCTTACAATTAATTTCTCAAAGAGTGCTACCCTCTTGGGCTTCCCTGGTAGTGCAGGGAGTTAAGGCTCAACAAAATGAAGCTATTGGCAGCCACTGCAGCACCAGTTTGATCCCCCACCAGGAAGCTAAACCACATGGCATAGCAGACCTCTCCTGTCTCACAGGCTACTCTCCTCAGCAGTGTATTTCAGTCAGTCTGCCTGTTCTGCTCCCCACTTTGTCTCTGGTGAGTCCTCTCACCCTCCCACACATCTGGTCTATACCCCAGTTCTTGTATAAATAAAGAAAAATCTTTAAATATATATTTAAAAAAAAAGATTGCTACCCTCTTGACAGCTTCCCAAAAAAAAGTTTTCCTAAACTTCCCACTTTATTCTGAACCCTCATAATAATAGCTACATTGTCTGGAAAAAGCAGAATCTAAGGCATGGCTGCCTTTTATGTCTGGGTCCTTGATAAATTTCATTTTATAGTTAAAAAGACTGCCTGTATTGTTCTTAAGGAATCACCTGATTGGCATCTATGGCCTTGTTAATATTTTTACTTACTCTTTGACCTGTGTGAAGGCAAGATGGATAAACAGATGCCAGGCTCATTCTCCCCTTAACCCTTATTAACCTGTGATATTTGTATATAAAGGCTGCAGAGAATTTTACTCTTTATTGTGGGAGATGATCACAAACAATAATTATCAAGAGAGAGGAAATAAAATTAATAGCATAACTGAACCTCAAAAAAGAAAAGTTTTCAAAAATACAATGGATTGGTTATTGAGAAAATGTCATGGATGAATGGATATTACCTCTGTTTCCAATAGTAGTAACTCCAAAGTAGTACTTTCCAAGGGAAGATGAAACTTTCCTGACATAGAGAACTTTTTAACTTTTGATCATTTAATTAAATTTTGTGGAACACCTGGCAAATGAATTTCATGTGTGATGCTGCTACTACAATTTACTTATATATGGCTTCTTAAAATACAGAAGTCCACTTTTGTGCAGTTTAAGCAAGAGCAATTAAAACAGATAGTAGGACCTCCCCGGTGGCGCAGCCGTTCGAGCGCTGGGTTGCGCAAAGCTGCCCGCAGCCTCTGTAGCGCCGGTTCGAGGTTCGATCCCCGGCTGCTCCCCGGCCGCCACCGGAGGAGGGTCCCACATGGTCCACAGACCTCACCTGCCGCCCGCTGCTCCCCTCAGCAGTGTACTTCGGTCTTTCTGCCTGCTCTGCTCCCTGCTCTGGCTCTGGTGAATTCTCTCACCCTCCCGCGCTTCTGACTGTACCCAGTGCTTGTATAAATAAATAAATAAATAAATAAATAAATAAATAAATAAATAAATAAATAAACAAACAAACAAACAAAAAAACAAAAGAGTTCTTCTTTAAAAAAAAATAAAAACAGATAGTAAATTACATGGAGCAATTTATAGGGGTATACAAGAGAATCTACAGGAGTAAAATTTCAGTGTAGGGCCTCAATTACATGAATATTCTAAAGTATAAGTTTGAATTTTTAAGATACCTTCTGTTTTTTTTACAGCTCTAATATAGAAAGAAGTGTGGTGATATCAGCAATTATCAGCATAACATTACTATCTTGGAAGCTAGGTAAATGTAGTTTATTAATAGAGCTAGGTAGTACTAGTTTTCTAAATGTGTAATAACAGCCCAAACTAAAATTTAAAAAGCTGAATAAAAAAGTAATGCAAAAGAATAATAGAAAAACAATTTCATATTTTCACCCTGTAGGTAACAATTGAATCCTAAGTTCACTATGTCCCATATTTTTTTTTTAAAGATTTATTTATTTATGCATACAAGAACTAGGGTACAGGCCAGAGGTGTGGGGGGGTAAGGATTCCACCAGAGACAGAGTGGGGAACAGAACAGGCAGATTGACTGAAATACACTGCTGAGGGGAGCAGCGGGCAAGTCAGGAGAGGTCTGCTGCGCCATATGGGTAGCTCCCTGGCCAGGGATCATACACATGCTGCAGTGGCTGTGGGTAGCTTCATAGGTTGCGACTTAAACCCTTGCACCACCAGGGAGGCCCCTGTATCTTTTTTTTTTAAATAGTACATGATGCAACCCTTTAGCATTTTCGTGAATAGGCATGAGGGTGTTTGTTAATAGATGCCTTATTTTGTAAGCTTTGTCCCTATATCTACATGAATTTTGTTTGAAAGCAATTAAAATGAAAAATCAGGACCGTCCTATTAAATCTGAATATCAAATAAATACCAAATCATGTTTAGTATAAGTATGTCTCAAATTTTGCATAGAGCATACTTATGCTAAAAAAAAACTTGTTGTTTATCTAAAATTCAAATTTAATCTTGTAGCTGCATTTCACTTAGCAACTCTAGGCAGAATGAAGATATAGTCTAAATAGGTACTATTTTCCTATTTAATGAAATTCCTTGTACTCAAACAAGATAAAAATACATGAAAATGTATTGCACCACAATACATTTATCCATGTGAAAAATAAAAATTATTTAACTATCAAGTTTAAATTCTCTATACTCAGACAAACTCAATTCCTTAGCAAAAATGACCCTAAAATTTACTTGAAAAATGTGGAGGAAATAAGTAAATCATGTACATTTTGTAGTTACTACATTAAGGATGGTAATAATGAATAAATAAGTGAGCTTAAATTATAGAATAAAAAATTGGTCTAGGCTACAAACAGAATATTGCTAAGCATAAATTTTTAACAATTTGAAGTGAAACTATCAATCATTCAAATTTTTATTTGATGTCATCTAAACATGAAATAAAATGCAAAACTGAGCTACGTGTTTTCTTAACTAAATATGAAAGAAACAAAAATTTTTCAGCCAAGAAACTGTATTTTAGTGACAATATTCCTGAGGAATAGCTTTCTACATAACTAATTTAGTGCACCGTTGACACAGGCAAGTTTTCCATAGAAGCTGACCAAATAGAGGTCAGCATTTTCCTAGCTACAATCTACCACTGACTGATACCCAGTGCAGTATTTATTGCCTCTATTTCTTTATTTTAAAAAGCTATACCAATATTGGTTTCTTGAGTTTGACAAATATACTACAGTAATTTCAGATGATAACAACAGGGAAAACTTCTGGAATTCTTTGTATCATTTTTGCAGCTTTTCGATAAATCCAAGTTATTCCAAAATTAAACATTTACTTTTGGAGTACAAAATAATAAAAACAGCTCCAAAGCCACTTCACAGACATAGAGTTGTGGTATTACTTCTCTACAATAGAATCTCTATTACGCCTCTTTTGAAACTAAAATTTTCTCTGCAAAACAACAGGTGGGATTTTAAGAATGGAACATTTCACTGGTTCTGATTTTCCTGAATATACATATTAAAACACTCAAGTAAACACATCACTCGGAAAAGTGTATAGATTTAATAATTACAATATACACTAAATAAGTGTATCATATCATATGCTTTTTACAAAGTGTATGCAACTGAAGAACATACAATGTTCTGTTGCCAAAACGTTTACAAGGTTGTTTCTCTCTGTTTATTACTACTGTAACATTCAATTGTGGTAATAAGCTAAAAAAATATGTCACAGTTGACAGTATAGTAAATATAACATGTGCATCTTACTCAAGCTTAACCACTGCAACTTTAAGTCAGGTATTTATTGGGAGAGAGGGCATATCTTAATTTGTCTCAGAGTATAAAGGCTTTTGCATTCTCATATACCAGAAGCTTATTTTCTTGAAGTTTTGGGAGAAATATAAATATTATTAAAAAAAGATAATTTCCCCTAGAAACTTCAATGTATTAAAGAATGTGTACAATTTAGTATTTTCAAAGCATCAGTACGAGTATCTTTCAAATGCATTTCCACCTGCTACTAGATTCCTCCTCCCTTACAAAGGCCATTGTTTGTTCAATTGAAAAGGAAAAGAAACTGCTTATGGGGAAAAAAAAAAAAAAAGCAAAAAATAAGGGATAGGTATGTAAGAGACAAATAAAACGTTGATCAGTGTAGAAGAATGAGCACAAAACTTCCTGAAATGATGGGAAGGAAACCTGATGATAGGGTGCCCTCATAATTAGGGGCATTAAATTGGGTGCAAAATTGGGCAGTACAAATCCTTTATTTTCAGTTGAACTGATAGACAATCACCTGAACTCAGGGGGGACATCTACTTTCTTCTATTTCAGTGCTTAAAATAGAGTGACTAAAAAACTTAAAGCTGGAAGGATCAGTTCCCCCAAAGATGTAAAGATAACCCTTGGTGAATTATTAAGGTTTTTTCAACATTCCCATAAAGTACAGGGTGAAATGAGCATAATGTAAATCAACTCATTGTTTGAGTCCTTTCAAATTAGTTGCCAAGAGAGGAGTGAAAACTTGATAAGCAGGCTCCAGTTTCTATGTGTTGATTTAGAAATCTTAAAGCTTGTGGGAGCTCAATTCATTTGAAGGAAGAAATTTAAAGGGACTAAAAGTAAACAAGGAAAATGCTGTGCAATGAAACACTGATGAATGGGGTATAAAGGATTTTCTTTAAAAAACAAAACAATAAAGAGTTCCATTGTGCTTTTAAATTACAAATTTAGAGTTCTTTGATTTTGGCTAAGAGTCTGATTTCTTTTTGAGTATTAAAATGTCCTGACCCATTTAAACATTCACAGTTTGATGCCATTTCTTATCTATCTTGGGGGAAATTAAATATAAATCAAAATCTTAAAGAATTAAGTTCACATTTTCTAGAAGGTAGATGACTATTTTGAATAAGCAGCAGAGGCATTTTCACTTGTAAGCTCCCCCGCCCCACCGTAGAAAATTCATTTCAGAACTGCAAAACAGGTAGTTTCAGAACACTGTAGCCGTTTCAGATCTTGACCCCCTTTCAGAAATTAAGCTAAAAAGTACTAATTCCATAAAATAAGTCAAGAGAGGGATAGCAAGACTGAGTTAAGATATTCACAGGCAGATCCCAGGTAGCTCATCTGCCCTTTTTCCAGGAAATTGCAGCCCCCTCCCCCCGCACCCACTTGAGTCAATGTGTACTTTGTCTTGATAGGAATGCATCCTTAATCATCAAAGTAAATTTTAACCCTCGAAAATAAGAGATTTTAAACAAAAAAAGTTTTTTTTTTTATTTTTTTAATTGTGGTAACATTTTTTAAGCTACAAATCAAACTTAAATGAAAAAAATGAACAACAGACTGTTTTGCAGGGGCAAGAAAACTGAGAGCGAGGAAGGACTATAACGCCTGCTCTGAGATTTGAAAGACACTTGTAGCTTACTCGCGAAGCTTCATTTAGCATTGAGCGTACGGGGGAAATTCTGTTCCTGGTGACAGCGCAGTGGGAATTCCCACTCCAACAACCCATGAAATGTTACTGCATAATTATGCACCTTCAGAGGCCCATTAGAACTTATCAGCAGAGAAAGAAATTTAATTTAAACTCACCCCTCTGTGCTAAAGAATGACTGGGACATGAGATCAAAGCGCGAAGCTCGTTCCTCCAGTGGTTTGCAACACCTAGGCACAATAGGGTGAGAGAACGAGGCATTCCGGCACTTCCCGGCTTTCCGGACCCCGGAGAGGGGGTGGGGGCGGGGGTTAGCGTCACCGGTTGGTTTCAGGGAAGGCGGTGGGGGAGGCACCGGAGGTGGATGTGTCAAATAGATCCTGGAGCTCCCGGCGGCCAGACTGCTTCTAAGGGCAGCGGCTGGGCCTTGGGGTTGGAAGCCATCACTGCAGACAGGCCTCCCTTCTACCGTCCCTACCAAGGTAGTGGTCAGCGGAACTCGAGGATTTAACCGCAGGCGGGAGGTGCCTGAAGCTAAATCAAACGCAGATGTGCAGCTCTGGAACTAACTACCTGGATATAAGAGTTGAGGAAGATGTTTGTGCTGCAACCTCAGCACCGGGTACCTTAAACTCATATAGATGGTGCGTGCAGTACCATCAGTACGCGCCAAGTTTAATCTTTGGCATACCTCGAGAATACAAATTGGAACCCACTGATCCAAGCAGGAGTGATGAGAGGGGCCCTAAGTGCTAGAGGCGCCACAGAGAGGCGTGGAGGGGAGGTTTACCAGGAGCTGGCTCCTTGCCTCGGGCAACCCAGAGAGTGGCAGGTACATTCTCCAAGGAAAGACTTTTAAGGAGAGCATAGTGCACTGTTCCGAGGGCTTGATCCATAGTTACATGCTTTCAGGTGACACCAATATACGGGGCCTGGAAAATGAAGCATATATCCGGCCGTCCAAAGAGCCTCGAGGCAAAAAAGGGATGGGGAGAAATTACACGAGGTTGGATTTTAAAGATACAGCGCGGTAAGGAAAAGTTGTGTTCTGTTCAACTGGTATAGTAATTCTATTGATCGATCTAGATCTGTTTAATCTATCTACACATAAAATATTGTGCATGGTAGTCAGTGATAACTAACCTGTTTTTTAATTGCTGAAATCAAAACGGGCAGTTTTCACAGCCAATGAGACTTCATTGTGCTTTCTTTATGGTAATAATGTGGGAAAAGGCACGCAAGTTCCTTCACTGTCGTCTAACGAACCCACAATAAAATGACAAGAATAAAATTTCCCACTGATGGAGGAAGCTGCACTTTGGCCATCACCGCGGTGGGGAGGAGGCGGGTGCGAGTGAACACGGCAGTTTGGCCAAGAAAAGAACATGGAGACAATCGCAGCCAGGCAAGTGGTCGATAAAACCAAGAGAAAATTCCAAACAAGTTCGGGGAGAACGCCCTTGGCCTGTCCAAGCCTCGGCCGGCCGGTGTGACACCGGAAAGGCCCCAGGAGGTCCAGAAGTTCGGATGACCAAGGGCAGAGGGAGGACGCTCGGGATGTGGCGGAGAGAGAGGAATACCCCAACCCCGTCTGGCAGGAGCGTCTTTTGAGATCCGGGAGGCGAGCGCGCGGGGCGCACCGCGGCGGTTCCCACGGTGCATTGCCCAGGGCTAGAGCCGGCGGGGCTGGCATCGCCCGCACCGGACGCGCTGCAGAGCGGGCGTGGGGCACAGGGTGGCGCTCGCTGTCCACGCAGCCGGCGGAGGCGGCCTTGGCGCCTTTGTGTGCAGGGCGCGGTGCGGGGCTGCTGGCGGCCGCTGGCCGAAGGAAAATGTGGATGCGGGCCGGATCCTTGATTCCCCAACACCAACAACCACCCTTCCCTACGACCGGTCGCAGGACCGTGCGGCTAGCTCTCCGGGAACCCTTTCCAGAGTTTCTTCGTGGAATCTTTCTGAAAGCAGCCAGCACGTCGAGGAGCTGGACTAGGAAAAACTTAGAACTTTCCCCAACATTCACTGAAAGAGAATGGGGAAACTTTGGATTGCCCAGAGCTCAGCTAAGAACTCTGCAAGGAAGCAAAAAGGAGACCTTCCGTCCCTTCGCGCGCAGCAAGAAAAGCTTGTTTGAGCAGCAAAGTTAAGAGAGTGAGCTGAAAGAAGCTCCAGTGGATGGATTTGAAGGAATGGCCGTTGGAACAACGCTGAAAAGCGCAGCTTTGAGACGGCGCTTTAGTCCTGATTCTGTTTTCCCCAAAGCTCTCCTCGCTGTCCCCAGAGCTCAGGGAGCCCCGACTGTCGTTAGGAACCAAAGCAAAATGCATACGGCTGCTTCCTCGCCGCCAGGAGACTCCGAAGAAAATTAAATTAAATTAAACATGTGTCCAGAGACCAAAGAAAATAGATCTCCCCTCCCCCCAGCTATAGCAAATCAACACTTCTGCGCTGAGGGGAGTGAGGCGAACCCAAAGGATGGCCATTGACGCGCATCTCCTTAAACAGCGGCGGCTGGAGCCCAGGATAGCAAGGAATTACCGGCTTTCCTTTAATCCGGAAGCAGGGAATAAATAGGGCGCAAGCAAATTCGGAATCTTTAACAACAGCAACAATTGTATATGGAGCAAAGTCTTCAAAAGATGCCACCCAGAATGACAATCTTAACTTAAAAATGAGCACAGCATTACTCTACACTTCACTCCATTTGATCCCTTGATTAACACGATTTTTTTGTTGTTGTTGTTTAAATACAGTGGGTAGAACCAACCTGTTAGGCTATTTTTAAAGAAAGAAAGCAGACATCTGTAGAAACCATAATTTTTGAGAGCGAGATTTGATCATCCTGATTTCTGCTTAGGAGTGCAAGGAGAAGTTTTAATGCTGTCTATATAGAAGCAGCAAAAATCAGTAGGGAAATAAAATCTGTTTATTCAAAGTACCTGCATCAAATTTGACACTATTTGCGTTAAAAAAGTTGAGCAAAATATAGAACTTCTTTCGTCATATTTATTCCTGCCACTATAGACAACCAGAGAACAAGCACATCCACACTTTCTCCCTCTAAAGTTCCAGCTAAATTTAAGCTTACCATCCTAAAATATCATCTGAACTTTGAAGAAATCCTCTAAAATATTTACTTTAAAGAAAATCCTCCACAAGAATTGTGTAACATTCTGTTCAAGAATCTCACCAAAATAGCCATGAGGAGATGAAAATACTGATGTCAGGATTATCGATCTGTCCATTCAGGAATCTAGTTTCATCACCTACTTGTCTTTAACTTTTAATTTCAACATTCTATCCCCAAGGGAAGCCCAGATGAGAATTTAGACCAAGGTTGGGGTAACAGGAGAGTGGAAGGAAGGCAAACCCATCCAGGAATTTTTTCCAATATCAGTCAGCTGATACTCATCACATTTGCTTAAATTAAGTTTCTATTGTAAAACATTTCAGTTGCAAGTCCAACCTCAACAACTCATAGTCACATCCCTAAGCAAAAGCGATCACCCCAAAGGAGAAAAGTTAAGTCAGAAAGGGAGAAAGTAGGATGGAAAAGAAACACTCAAGACTGGAAGAGAAGAGGCTGGTCAACAGAAGAGCTGGATTGAGCCACAGCTCTATTCCAGTCTCTGGAGAGTGGACTGATATATATGCTGGCCTGACCTCCAGGTCAACAGCCAGTTTAACTCTACCTTGATCTGCAAGACTGGAACCTTGTCCCTTGGCTCAAGTGAGACCCCAGGCTTTGGCTTCATTTGAGTGAGCCTCCAGGCACTGTTAAGAGGTATTTTATCACAGACAAAGCAGGAGAAATCACAATTTTGCACTTCATCCTCTGTTCTCTGAAAAGATGTTCATCCCCAAAAGGAATCCCTGCACACTCTGCAGAAAATGAATTTAGAAATACTGCTCAATAACCATCAAAACAAAATAAACTGAAGCTAGAAGGGGGAGGAGCTGAAGGAAGAAAGTGAAAGTTTGCACATCTATACTATAGAAAAATCTGTCCCCCTTCAACCACCCCAAAGAAATTTTCTTCCAGACAATATCTCTCCTTGTCATCACCCACCTCTTAAATCAATGTGATTTAGTATGTATTGCAACTGATATTATAAATGTACCCAGCAGCTTTCCTCTTACCTGCCACTACATTTAACTCCTTCAGAACCGTTTTTGTTTTTTTTTTTTCCGGAATCCCTCAGTACTGCAACTTTCAATAAAAAAGAAACAACACTTAAACTGTGTTCTCGTGTTATTCCTAGGAAGAAAGTGACAGAAAAAAAAAAGTATTTTACTTTTTTTAACACCATTATTTAGAGTAATAGTATATTGAATCAGAGCTAATGGGCTTGCCTAAAATCACAGGGTTTGTCCTCAAATATCTGCATACTGTAGGATGAAAGCAGTCTGCTACTTAAAACACAAAGTGCATTATTCTAAAACATGTTATATACCTAGTGGCTTTTTTCTTCCAAATTTACAATATTCACGGGACTCTGTATTTTCATTGTTTCTACGGATAATACATTTATATAAATTTCAATGGAAAATTTTCAGGTCAAGATGTACACCAAGACTGAACTTGGGACAAGGAGAATGCAAACAGAAAGAAAGAAGCTAAACTTATAAGAATCTGAACACACTAACTTTTTATTCAGTTTGATTCAAAATAATATTATTCTAATAGTGAATAGTTTAATATAACAGCAATCAACATTTAAAGTAGTTTATGTTTCAAAGTATGGCTCAAGGAACACCCATTGCTTAAATGCACTTAGACATAACAAGACAATATTTTTTTATTGGCATCATTGACACCTATGAACAATAGCCTAGTAAATAGATTAAGGTTTAACCTTCCTTTTCTTTGGTGGCTGTTTAGAGACTTTAAAAGAACAGATAACTCATTTCAACAGGAATCTACTACTGATATTTACCTCTACATAATCTTTAGCTAAGACATGGAATGCCAAAAACAAGCTTTTGTTAGCTTGACCTCCTCCACCCCCTAACAACAAAAGTTATCCCCAAACCCATGTTTTTATTTTAGATGTATTGATCTTCCAATGTAAGGCTTGGCCTTTTAAATACCAAACGCAATCAATGGCTAACAACCTGACTCCTTCTGGAGTGAGAAGGAAGCAGAATGAGGAAATTTCTTTGAATTGTTTGGTGACTTAGTACGAATTTTTAAGAGGTCAGTAAATCCTGATGCTTTGAGCTAAATCTACTGGTAAATAATTAATTACATTTCTTAGACACTATAATCTTTATCTTGGTAAATAGAGAAAAAACAGCTTTGCCAAATAGATCATTCCATCTAAGTTATATCTTAAAGGCAATTACTTAAATATTACCACAAAACAGGGTTATATTTGTTTAAATTAGACATTTAACTAAAGATAAAATGCAAATGTCCATAGTTTTAAAAGAAAAAAAAACCAAATTAACTGGCCTAGTCTTTTATCTGAGTTTATTAATACCATTTAAAATATTACAAATAAATCAATTACATTTCATGCATTTAAAATGCAAGTCTAAAATGTTCCAGAGAAAGGCTTTTCATTTCAATGTGAAATATCCAAATTATTTCAACATTACAATGAGCAATTAGTTTGCAGAAACTGCAAACATTTAAATGTAGTGTCAGGAGTGTTTATTAACAGTTAACAATATTACCTTCAGGAAATACACAAAGGCCAAAGTTAGTTGAGTTTCACTTGGACAATTTATTTAATACATGGGTTTTGGCAGACCCAGTTATTATGAAATATAGGAGAACTCTCACTTTAACTATGCCTGAACTGCCAGCAAATGCAAATAAGTACATGCTCCATTAAATTAAATGTCATCCCACATTTATCAAATATTGTCTTAGTTACAGTTTGATACCTATCTAAATTCATATTCGAGCAAAACTAGGCCCTGAAAGTGCGTTTGTGGCTCTGCACCTCCAGAAGTGAGTTCATAAAACCTGCAGCTCATCATCACTGCAACAATAACTCTTAATATTTTCTTGTGACAAAAAAAATCAAGTTTACTTCAATATATTTTCAAATATTTACTGGAAGTAATGTACAAGAAAAATACTATACAAAATCGTCTCCTGGACAACTGCACCTCACACCCATACACTGGTGGAGTTATAGTTAATTGGTAACTAATCTAGAACGATTCTCCAGTTGTACAAACCATTAGGTTCAGATATATTTTACAAAGGTTTTTTTTTTTTTTCCTACTTTCCCTCTTTTGGCATTTAAACTACAGCCTCGTCTGAAATAAACGAAAGCTTCTTCACTTGTTTATAAGTTTAAATCACACAAAAAAAGTTTAACCCTAAGATACTTCAATGAACTGCAAGAATTTACATAAATGGATACTATACAAATTGACGGCTGGATAAGCGCCCCCCCCCCAAAAAAAAAAAAAAAGATTATGCTCGGGAGTGGTGAAAAACGAGGTAGAAAAGGACAAACACGGAGATAGTTAATCTGGTCTCACCGGAAAGGGGTATTTTTGCATAAGAAAAAGACACCTACTCTTACACCCCCCACCCCCACCCCATAAGTTAAGTTAATGCGATCAAAATAACTTTGGGATCAATATTAGCAGTTCTGAGAAAGACTTGCTCACTGCTAGAGGGAAAACAACTATCTAGAAGGGAAACCAAGTGGGTGGATTTTTTTTCTTTAGTGTTTTAGTTTTTTTTAAATGTTATAAAGAAGAAAAAGCCTGCTGCAGCGATTCACCAAGATGGCCTTTAGCTGAAACTTGCATGGGTTCCACCTCAGAAACAAAGAAAAAGAGGCAGACCTGACGTTAGGGGAGCTAAACTGTAAAATCCGGACCTCAGTGCCCTGCGTGGGCAACCTCCCGGAGCTCCGACGGCTCTGCGCAGAGCTGGCAGCGGCGCGTGACGGCGGGACCGGGCGCTCGGAAACCTAGGCGCCCCGAATCGGGGTTCTGGAACCAAGTCGGAGGCTGCCCCCGCTAAGGCGCCCTGCCGGGGCCTCCTGCCTCGCCCTCCTCACGGCGCCATTCAACCTCGCTCAGCCAACTTGTTTCCTGCGGGCGGGGAGGCCGCGGGCCTCGCAGGCACTGGATTCATCCACCTCTACCTCTAGCGGCCCCTGGCCCCCAAAGATCTGCCATCACAGCCTGGGGAAGGTGGGGAAGGGGCAGGAGGAGAGGACGAGAACGAAAGGCAGGCCCGGCCAGGCCAGGCGCGGGGTGCAGTCGTGCAGAACTCGGACTGTGTCACCGGGGGGGAGAGGAAGCCGGGGCCCACGATGGCAACGCGTGTTACTTACATGTCCATGTCCCCTTTATAAAGTTAAGTCACAGAGGGAGTTAAAAGACAGCGGGGCAGACAGAGAGAGACAGAGAGCGAGCAGGGTGCAGCCGAGAGGGAGTGGAGTTGCGCCCAGGACCGAGAGCGCCCCAGGACAGGGTGTGGGGGGGGGGTCCGCCGGGGTGGGGGGTGGGGGCGGGAGCGGGGCGCGTCACTCCAGGCCGTTGCGGTGGCCGGGCTCGGGGGGCTGCAGCAGCTCGGGCGAGTGGCAGGGCGGGCTGCCCGCCGCGCTGTGCTCGCTGTCGGTGTCGCTCCCCTTTTTGCCGCCGCTGCCCGAGCCCGCCGAGCCCGCGCCGCCGCCGCCGCTGTGCGTCTTCACGTGCTTGCTGAGGTGGTCGCTGCGCATGAAGCGCTTGTTGCAGACGGGGCAGGCGAAGCGCTTCTCGCCCGTGTGGGTCCGCAGGTGCCGCTGCAGCTCGTCCGAGCGCGTGAAGCGCTTGCCGCAGAAGAGCCAGTTGCACACGAAGGGCCGCTCGCCCGTGTGCCAGCGCAGGTGCGCCTTGAGGTGCGAGGTCTTGCCGTACACCTTGCCGCAGCCCGGGATGTGGCAGCTGTGCAGGCCCTTGCGCCGCAGGCTCGCCCCGGCCGGGCCCAGCCGCTCGGCCTCCTGGCAGTTGGGGCAGTCGCAGGTGGCGCGGCCCGAGTAGCGGCGGGCGGAGGAGCGCGGGGAGCCCCCCAGCGGCGCCGACGGCCCCGCGCTCAGCATGGAGCCCCCGGCGCCGGCCAGCGGCGACGGGGCCGAGTCGGGGTAGGAGCCGGGCAGCACCGGCTTGAAGCCGTCCATGAGGTGCTGCCCGGCGGGGCTGAGCAGGTGCGAGGAGGCGCCGCTGCTGAAGGCGGAGTGGCCCAGGCCAGAGTAATCCGAGTTGTAGCCTCCGAGCGGCGAGTGCAGCGAGGTCTGGAGCCCCCCGGCGGCGGGGTGCAGCGAGCCGGGCAGCGCCGCCGCGCCGTTGGGGTTCTGCACGTCGATCCAGCCCGCGCCCACGTCCCACCAGCTGGAGGCGCCGGCCGAGCCCACGTCGCCCGCGGCGCCCAGGCCGGGGTGCGAGGGCTTGAACCACGACTCGTAGGGGTGCGCCATGCCCACGCGCGGGTAGATGCCCTGCAGCCCGTCCACCGACGTGTGCACCTTGGAGAGGAACACCGGCTGGTGCGCGCCGTCCTGCGAGTGCGCCGAGGCCCCGCCGCCCCCGCCGCCGCCGCCGCCGCCGCTGCCCCCCGACACGCCGGGCGCGGGGAACACCGAGTAGTCGTTGGCGAAGGGCGAGCTGGACGCGGCGGCCGCGGCGGCCGCGGCGGCCGCGGCGGCGCTGCTGGAGGTCAGGGAGAAGGCGCTGGAGCCCGGCGAGCCGCCGCAGCTGAACGAGTCGGACACCAGGGCGGCCGCCGCCGCCGCCGCCGCCGCTGCCGCCGCCGCCGCGGAGGAGGAGCCGCCGTTCCGGGGCGCGCCCGACACGCCGAAGCCCGAGAGGCCGGAGCCCACGACGTTGCAGCTGCCGGAGGCCGCGGCCGAAGCGCGTTTCCAGGGGTGGAAGCCTTTGCCGAAGGAAGAGGAGCTGTCCGAGAGGGAGGAGGGAGACGGGCTGGGGCTGCCGATCTTGTTACAGGTAGCCGCGAGCATGGCCAGCGGAGTGGATCCCAACCTCGGTTCTTCCTGCGAGAAGGAGGGCGACAGCGGGGGGGAGGGGAGGGGGCCGGGGCCGGTGGGGGAGGGAGGGGAGAGAAGCGGATCAGTCCTCCGGCCGCCTGCCCGGCGCCCCGGGGCCCCCCAACTCGGGGCGGCGCGCCTCCACCGGCTCTCCGGGTGCCCCCAACTGCCCCGGCGCCCGGCTGCTGCCTACTCTACTGGGGGGGGACCAGTTGGGCTGCCGGCGGCTGAATCCGGAGCAGAGCGCCCAGCTAAAGAAGAGTTTGACAAGTATTCTCACCTACAACAACACTCCCGTGCACACAAGGCCCCAGGCGCTTCGAAACAAACATGCAAGCAAAAAGTCCAGATTGGGGAGGGAGGAAGTTTCCTTTGCCGAGAAGCCTGGGGAAAAACCAGTGGATTGCTTTTAAGAGCGCTTCCCCCGTCATCCGGAGAGAGCTTTGAAAATCCTGCTCCGATCCCCAGAAACCCATCCTGGGCTGTTTGTCCTAAGCCGAAGGAGGTCAGACTAGAAGGCTCGCTCGCTCTTCCTGTTTGCTTGTTTGTTTGTTTGTTTGTTTTTCTCCTTAAAGCATACCCATAGCTACAATAGTTTAAAAAAAAAAAAAAAAAAGATGGGTTCAACGTACCTTCCAGACAAGGCGGGCTGCGGAATGTTTTAAGGGGAAGAGGGAAAATGCAGTTTGCCCAGGAGGAAAAACTTGCTCTCTTTACCCCCGAAATCGTCGCATGTACAATGGGCTGGGCGCGCTCGTCCCCCGGGCAGGGAGCGGCCGGGCGCTTCGAGGTGGCTTGTCTAAATGCCCTTCGAACCTTTTCCTGCGCTGAAAAAAGTGACTCTGCCCCCCTCTCCCCCTCTTTCTTTTCTCCAAACTCACTTGTATTTAAAGGAAGAAAAAAAAAAAAAAAGTTCTCAATAGAGACTGATAGCCCGTGGCCTGGCCGGGGCGACTTTAACCCCCTCCGATCGGCAATAAAAGGAAACTAATTAAACCAGCAAGAGAAAATCCTGAGACTCACCCCTAGAAGTGAAGTTGCCATCACACAAAAGTGCCCTCCTCCTCTCAGAGGATCTTTTTTATATTGATAAATCAGAGGCAGTGTTTTTTTTAGAGGTGTGCAATACAATGATCAGTTCCGCCCATTCCACCACAATTGTAGCTCCCTCTCCGGCTTTGAAGTGCCGCGGAGGCGCCGCCAGCCAATCTGCGGCCTCGCCGGGCCGCGCCGCGCGCGCGCCGTGAGGTCATCGGCGCCGCCGCCGGCCGCCGCGCGGGGGGGGGGGGGGGAGGGCAGCGGTGGCGGGAGGGGCGCGGCGGCTGTGAGCTCCACAGCGGGTGTGAGTGTGTAACAGTATAGCTGTGCGCGCGTGCGAACAAACAGGAGAAGACAGTGCAGGGGGGGATGTGAGTGTGACGGGGTGGTGAGGGGGGCCCCGAGCCGAGGGGAGGGACAATACGGAGGAGGGCAAGGGTGGCGTAGGTGACAGTACAACTGCGTTTGTCATTAAAAAAGGGGGGGAGCGAATCAGTAAAATGTTGAGGGGCAGGGTATGAGTGTACAATGGTGTGTAAGTGAGTCTCACAGGCGTAGGGAGGAAAGGGACGGCAGTACAGTGGAAGGGGGTGAGTGCAGTGGCTACGAGGGGAGAGGCAGACGTGAGTGTGTGTTTGTGGGTGTGAAAGGCGAGCGGGGAGGGCGCATGAGTGTGTGCTGCTGTGCACTTGATGTGGGGAAGAGGGAGGTTGTGTGAATGTGTCTGAGAGAGGAGTGTGTGTGTGTGCGTGTGTGTGTGCGTGTGCCACAAAGCTGGGGGTGGGGAACAGGAACAGTGCGATAAAATGCAGTACATGGGCGGTTGGCGATTTGAAGAGTGAAACTGCGAAGTTAAGTGAGGCTGAATAAATATTCGCAAACGATATCACTGGCGCTAACTTCCTCTTGACTCCTTATACCTCACATCTTGGCTGATTTTTTTCTTAACATTTTGGCCATTGTCACTACCTTTTAAAAGAAAATCGTATCAATATCTATCTTGCCCTGTCCAGCTCTAGCCGCAAAAAGCCAGAATTTTTAAGGGTGAGGTGAATTAGGGTGTGCGCGCGCGCGCCTGCGTTCACGAGTAGTTAACTTTGATGTGGTGGCTTTTTTTCTCTCCCTGAAGTGGGATTCACTTTGGAAGCACAAATCTCATTCTAGAAGAGGGGAGTGTGCTTGTCCCGTGGCGAAGGGTACATTTCAATACAAAAGAACTAGAGAAGGGAGTCAGACTTTTTTTTTTTTTAATGCGTGAGAAACTGAGGAGTGTTTTATGAAATTTTAGAATTTTTCACATTTAACACCGCTGCCTCTTTCTGAGGAAAAAAAATCAGGATTTTAATTGAAATCTGGGGGCTTAATTTATCAGAGAAAAGAATATTCTATTGTTTTTCTCTAAGAGAAAAACTAACCAACCTTGGACCACAGAGGTGTCAGAGTCCAATGGCATTTGGGCCAGATGTCTATGAGTGTGAGTGCATGTTGATAAATAGTTCAAATTCAGCAGGTTTTATTCACTTGCTTGTCATTTATATTATTAGTTGCCATCAAAATTTTTATTGCTGTTTCATTGGGAACATTTTTAAACCACAGAAAGCACCACAGTAGCAAGAAAGTCCACAGCGTTTTAAAAATTCATAGTTCAAGCAGTTACAAATGCTCCTGGATATCTAATTTTAAGGCAAAATGGATTAAAATACTACTAGTTTGGAGGGTTGTTTTGTTTTGACTGGTGAAACATTTTTATTTTATTATTGTTTTTGAATCTTCTTCAAGTGCATCACAGCTTCTGGAGTTGGGGGAAAAAAAAATCCTCCTGAGGTTTACTGAACTCCAAAGTCAGGTTGCACCGATTGTGTAAGTTTCATTGAGCAGAGTGGAGGCTGTTTGTGGTGTGAGGTTGTGTGTTTCTGAGCCCTTTTTAACAGTGTTGGAGTATTGACTGTACATCATATCTATTGATTAGGGGGTAAGATACACTCATACTTTGAAGTAAGTGTGAAGTAAATTAATGAACTGCTTTCTTTCTGTGAAGGCTGACGCTTACCATAAATGTCGTGTTTCTCCCTGCAAGCCACTCTGAATGATTTTAGCGTGTTGAGAAGGCGTGACAGGCCAGCCCAGAAGGAGGAAGGGGTGGGGGAAGGAGGGAACTTCGTTTAACAAATAAAAGAGAATTAACTTCATTGCTTTGGTCTCCTTCTATAATGATATTCATTTTAAGGACCTAATACACAGTTGTTCAAATCTGGGGTTTAATTCTAATCAATATGTCACCCTCAAAGGTGGAGGAATAAAGCTTTGAGGGAAGACTCGCTTCTATGTATAGTTATTTATTTTATCTTTTTATCCTCCTATCTTTTGGAAGGAAGCGAGGCAGGACTATTAAAAAGTTAAATGCTGATTCTGAGCGTAAACAGAGAGTGTTAACTACTGTTTCCTCGAAAAACAAAATGCTGGAAATTAGAAAAACTCAGTATCATGTTATTACACTTGGAGTTACTTACGTCTAAGATTTTTTATTTGTACAAATTAACTCTAGAATCATGTCATTCTTCTTATAACAATGGGTCACAACATTCATGTGGATTTAAAGAATATACTGGCATTTGTTAAGGTTAGCTTGAAGCATTAGGGGATTTTCACAAAAATTTGTATATGCAGCCCTTGATTAGAAGAAACACGTATTCTCTTTTCTTCCATTTTTGAAGGTTAGGTGTTTGTTTCAGAGTAATATTGGTCAAAAGACATCGTTTTCATCTACTACTCTCCCTCCCGCCCCCCCCCACAAAGAAGTGGTTAGTATTCGTCATAAGAATAAGATAGAGTTAAAAGGAAAGACAAAGAGAATTGACCAAAATTTTGGACCAAAATTTAAAATAGTAATAATAATCTTGCTTCTGGTTTCAGTGAAACTGGTCTTATGGCAACTCTTTCTCCACTTTGGAAAAGGAACTTGGTCATTTTTTAATCTCCTACAGGAGGAACATCTGTAATCTGTTGTAGATCAACCTGTCCCCAAAGCATTTCATGGCACATTCAGTTCAGTTTATCTCTTGTGATACTGATCTTTACTCCTGATTATTATACCTTGATAATATAGAGGTTTGGAAGGGAAGGGGAAATAAATGTAGGAAGTGTAGGATTTCTGACATTAATTAAAAGTTTCCCCCACCCCATATGAAGTTTAACCTGCTGCCAGGGAGAGGGGTAGACAGATATTCTGCTGTTTCTTGAAAACCTGTGGGATTCACTTTCAATAAAGCTAAAATCTATTAGCATTCTGTATGCATCTGCAGCATAAATTTCATTTGAATTTCAAATTTAATAAACCAGGAGGTTTTTAATCATCCCTGGTTTTATTTGTTTGATATTAACATGCTTATTGACCGGGTCTGGTGACCAGTTTGATCATTACAGGACAGCAAAAAGTTAATTAAAACGACCACAGCCCCTTAATCATATCATCTGTCTCATCCATGTCGCTCTCTTTATTACCGGTGATGATGGATAGTCTCCCAGATTAATTTCTCTGTTTCTTCGATTTGGACAACAGCTTTTGGGACCTAATTTACATCCTGGGAACAACTTGCTCAAGTATATCTAACACCTTGCAGCTATATTATATATCAACATCTCCATAGATGGAGCAGAGAAGGGGAGCTTTTTGCAGGCGGATTTGAAGACTAATCAATGCTTGAATCTGGAGCTCTTAGGCTTTCACGACCAAAGAAATAGAAGGTTCCAAAGGCATGTTAGAGGCCTCGATCCCTGCTTTTCTTTTTTCGGGAAGTGGAGAGTGAAATATTCCCCTGCTGTTTGGTTAAAAAGATTATAAAATGTGTAAATTCAGCGACAAGTAAATAAAGCCATTTGTAACCATTAAGTACAATTAGGCATTTACAGTCGAAAACATCAAAGTTATCCGGACTTTCAAGTGTCTGGCAACACATCTACCCCCAAATACTGTGCTAAATGTGGTCCGGTATATACATAGCCCTGGAAAAACCTGGGTGGGTGCGGGAGTGGATGCACATGAACTAGAGGCGCGTACCTCTGGTAGGTACGCTTAAACCCGGCTCTTCGCATCTCGGTTTTCGGAGTGTGGGCAGAGACGCGCAAGCTCTGGAAGCTGATCAGCAGGGCCCGCTGTCAACTGAGTGAAGGCGTCGCCGCCAGAGCGTCCCCGGTGGACGCCTCCTCAAAAAAAAAAAAAAAAAAAAAAAACCCACAACGGCCCCCAGTCCATGGCAATTGCGGGGACCTAGCGCGCGAACGCGCTGGCTACTAAATAAAGCTTGAAGAGGGGTGGGGAGCGAGTCCAGACAGCCCGCGACTGCGGGCTGGAGCGGGCTGGGCCAGGTTGGGGGGTGTCTTCTCGTCTGGAGCTCTCTGGTCAAAGTTTCTTTCCTGCTGAAAAGAAAACCTGGCCAGGCATGGACCTGTGGGATTCCTGAGGGGTGTCCTTTTGTCGTCCACTCCTGCTTTCGGGCGGCTTTACTAGGAAGTTGCCTAACATTTCCTGGGAAGGGAGGTAATAAAAGCCCCTCGCTGGTGGCAGATTGTTGAGCCATAGGTGGGAAGGGATCAGTCGGCCAGAGCCCGCAGAGGGCTGTATTTTCCTGATTGGAAAATGGGAACTTCCACGTTGAACAATAGCTCCTATTAGTGAGGTTGTTCGGTTTAAAACTCCGGCCACATTTACAGCTGAATCCTTACTTTCCTGGTACTGCTTAATTGGATGCATTTGTTGACCACAGTGAAGCTAGAGTGACGCTTGAACTGCTTGCATGGGATCTCCCGGTGGATGCAAAGCATTGCTCTGGTGACTTTTTTTTTTTCCCAATGAGTAGGGCCACCATAGAGAGCATTTCATATTTTTTTTCTTAATTGATTTGATGTTTTTCTTCCCACATCACAATTCTTAAAATTCAATTTTTATTTATTTATTTATTTATTTTTTGCTTCTTTGCCACTTCAAAACATTAAAAAGTTAGGGACGGCTTAATTAAATGAGACACATACACACTTAGGCTATTACCTGCTTGGATCCACTTTAGTTAAGGCATTGAAATTGAGACTATTCTTAAGACAAAAAAGAGGGGCTTTTCAACCAAGCAATCGTTGACTACATAGGTAAGTTTCCAGGTAGAAAAATATGAAGTATTTACCAAAATAGGAATTTCTTCCAATATTATAGGGGGAAATCACATTTGCTTATTTGCCATCTACATGCATAATGTTCATCTCCTCTTGGTAGGTTAATATGACCCTGCATGCTAGTTCTTCAGGCAGGACTGTACTGAATGGTATATTTCAAATTCATCTTTCTGCCAGCCCATAGATGAAATTGATAATTAATTCTATAGCACTTCCTATTCCTCCTTCATCATATAAATGAAGAAACCACATGTAGGGAAAAGAGAGTTTGCTCATTTGGAGGAGGGGGGTGAATGGTGTGTCGAATGGTGTGTGTATATATTCTAGTGCAAGGCAAGAGAAAGAAAGGATACGACATTCAAGCAAGTTCATCTTTGATTTTTTCCTAGAATGGATTTGTTTCAGTTGTTTTCTCATTTGGTATTATATATCACTTTCTCAGAGCTAACATGCAGAGTTAAAAACTACTAAATTCTTATCCTCAACACTATTGATTTCTTTTCATTCTGTTCTGTTACTAGAAGAGGTAATGCTCCCAGATTACCCTGCCGTCTCCTCCAGACGGTTGACAATTGCAATCGCAGTTTCGGGAAGATAAATGTTACTTTGGGAATTGTGTTTAATTACAAATAATCTAGGAGCTGCACCGGGTTTCTGGGTTTAACCACACATGTGTTCAAATCATTGTACAAGGGTTATAGATGGGTGGTATTTGTGAAAGGGAATACAATTCACTTTTCTAAAACCGGGGGACAATCTAGGATGCTCCTACTTGGGGTTTTTCCTCAGACCTTTGGAAATAACACAGATGAAAATATCAACAACAACAACAAAGTGTGGGGCCTCAGGTTACTGGAAAGCTTAAGAAGAAAAAATGTCGACTGACTTTAGGTCAATTTTATTTAAATGAAAACCTGAAAATAAACCATTCTTTACTGATTTAAAAAAATTCCTTATGCAAATCCACTTTTGCAGGGTGCATTTTTAGGTTCGCATACTCTTCAGTTTATATTTTTTTCCTGACGGAAGTGCTGTAAATTTTCTCTGAAATAGCCCAATGGTTATTTTTTTCACAGTTCCTCTTGTAACTCAGCTACTACCTTTGTATGTCTGATTCTTTGCTTATATGGCAGCTCAATTAGAGTTGTTTGTGTGTGTGTGTGTGCTCGCTTTTTTTTTTTTTCTAATAGTCTTATTAACAAGAAAAAAGGTGGCGAACAGGTTATTCTCTTAACCTGACCTGGCTGTAAGAGTAAGATGAGCAGCACTGAACAGATGTCCCCATTTAAGCCGTTCTTTTCCCACATGCCTGCTGGATATTGCAGGCGCGCAGGAAGCTCGCTTCAAACCTGGCCCATTTCAGGCCATAATGGCCACGTTATTTCGGCCCAGTGAACACGAACAAAATCGCGTGCTTTAGAATCATTCGACTCTGAGTCCAGGAAAAGCAGGGGGTGTGGTGGCAGTGGGGGTGGTTAGGGAGGGGTGTGTGCATGGGTGGGGGGGGGGAGCCGATTTCATCTCGGATCGCAGGAAGAGAACTTGCTCAAAAGAATTTTTTCCCTAGCAAATATGGTATAATTTACAGCGCAACTTAATAATCCGAGGGGCAATGCAAAAGCCCTTTGCGTTTTAAACCGCTTCTAATTACCTGCCAGAGCAATTAGCTGACTATCACGAAGAAATTAGATCGCTCAATGTAGCATAAATAATGCGAATAATTTTGTAAGAAGAATGGAAAGCGAGACCTGGTGTTTCTTTATAAGGAAATAACACCTCGTACTGTACGAGCCCTCCATGAACACATATTAATGTCTAGGCATGCATGGCAATGAGTCCGAGCAGGAGCCCTCTGGCTGCGGTTCAGCACTTTTTCCGTTTACGTATGCGGGGTGAAAGTCGGCTTCCAGGCATTCGATCTCCAGCCTTCCAGCTCACAGTAATTAACACATAGCGACTTCAATGGGAAAACCTGTTTTCCAGATGATTTTTACAATGCAGCTTTATGTCTCATTTGGCAGTTTAAATAGCTGGAGTTGTTTTCTGGCTTCATCTCTACTATCATCTGTTGAGCATATTTTGCTTAGAATATTGAATCCCAATCAAAATTTGGGTGCAGGTTTTTGATAACTTCCCCTCCCCCCCATGATGTGGAACTATCAGAAGCCACTTTGATACTAGGGCAAGGAATTATTGTGGGGACGTGAAAGATGTGCTTTTCTGAATAAGGTTGCAAAGCATACTGGAATATTTTTGTATGCTTCACTTTAACTTTTTTTAAGTTACCTCAGTCCGTATATATTTAACACATCTGACTTGACTAAGAATTTCCTATGGAAGGTTTCCCAATAAATCCCACATTTCTTAGCCAAGGATGTTAAGAATAAAGAGAATGCAATTTTGGAGGAAAGCTGATTGCATTTAAGTGTTTGATAACACTATTAAACTCCTTGAAATTTACTTGGTTTGTAAATTACAAACGAGAACACACCTTTACAAAAATGTTTGGAAGTCGAACATGTGCGTCTACACCTACCAAACTACACACACACACGCACACACACACACACACAGACACACGCTTTAGCCCACAGTTCCACTTTTCTGGTGCTGCCAAAGTGAAAGGAGTCACAGGCCCCTTTTCCTCTGGTAAACGAGATGGGTCACACGTTTAGGTCAAGTTGAATCAGCCCAAAGAGCTTCCGTGGTAATCGAACTGGAAGCACGTATTGGTCGCAGCAAAGGGTGTCGTGTGAATCCGGGATTTGCTTGGTCCAGTACAACTGTCTGGGTGAGTCCCGCCCACGCAGCCTTTGTAATTTTGGGTTAGAGCCCCCAGGTCGTACATCACGCTCCCCCACACACCGAAGTCTTCCACCCAGGTCTGTCTTTTCTTTTCTTTCTTTCTTTCTTTTTAAACATCGTTCACGCTTCATTTCAGTGAGTTTTGCAGGACTTAGCAATGGTCTTGGCCAGAAAACCCGCACACACTCAGTTTACTTCTCCTGAGAAGACAGTTGGTTTTGGTGGGGACTGGGGACTTCTAGGTGGAAACAGTGATTAATTTTGTCCACCAGTTTACAAACTGGCGTCAAATCTATGCAGTCCTCCTCTCTAAGCAGAGGCGCTGTCCACCTTCAGGTCTTTCCTTGGAGGTCAGGGCTGCTGGGTGAGGGTGCAGGGTATAAACCTGAGAGGGGGCCAACTTAGTAGATACCACCCACACTTCAGGAGTTAGACATCAAATATCTGCATCAGCTCTAGAAATTCCTGGCGTAATGTACTAATCATTGGGTCTAAGGGCATCTACCTTATCTGGAGCGAAGTCCTCGCTTCCAAATCCAGACGGAAACGTTCATCTAGACGAAAAATGGAGATGCTTTTTAAATTTAAGGCTTGACAAATATCGACTCCTGTACTTGGCAGAGATTCCTTTTTAAGAGGAAATAAAATCTTGGTTCTTGCTTATGGATTCTGAAAAAGCAATGAAGTTTGCTCAGACAGAACAGTTTTCCACAATCACCTCACCCGAACATTCCAAATTGCTGAATTGTGTCTCTAAGCTGCGTTTCTCCCTATCACTTTGCATCACCCCTCCCCCAACATTGCCCCAAAGATTCTCCATCTTAAATACCAAGGATCCTGCTGGTCACCAAAAAAGACTGCCCCATTTTAATTCAAAACAAGGACCTGGGGTGCAGGTATTAAGGAGTGGGAAAGTGACAAACTTTTTCCTCTTAAAGTCCTTGCCCTTAAGATGCTAGCCAACCTTTCTTCTTTTCCTTAGTCTTTATTTAATTTCCTTTAAAGTTTTGCAACATTTCTTAAAGTGGAAAAAACAACTGATTATTATCATGTCTAATTGTTCTAAAAACATTTTCCATCGGGACCGCATAGGGCAAAAACCTTGCTCTTTGATCAGCATTGAAAAAACCAAACATTGGAAGAACCAAAGCCCACGACTTTGGTGTCTACACTTGGCGTTTACAACCCTGAGATGGAATGCCCATTACCTTCAAAAGAGCAAGCTATTAACAACAAAGTTTTTCTGTAGATGGTGCTTCAGTAGTTTTCTCGATTTTACATATTCTAACAGAGGCATAACATTCCCCGCCCCCACCTCTCATGAAGCTTGAAAAAACAGTTGTAAACTGAAAAGATTTGACTAATATGGTACAAGGTCAGTTTATTTGAAACTATCTGGATAAAGAAGGACTCATGGATCCACTTAAAATATTTTCCTGTCTTGGTTCAGTAAGTCCTCTAAACTTAGAAAATGAAAGGAAGACAAAATCTCTACAATCTCGGTATACCTTTACCAAAGTAGAAGTCTAAGAAGAAAGGTGTGCAGCAAACTAGTATGAGCCAAACTCGAAACAAAAGAAACATTTTTTGTGTGGTGGTAAAAGACACCTGCACTACTGATTGATCGGTATTAGGATATTAAAATGAGTGTTTCTGTTCAATTTGAGTGTGTTGATAGACTTCAGCACGTATTTAACTGAAACTGGAACAGTTAACGTGGTATTTAAAGTTTCAAAATAAGCTTTAGATACTCACGACTAGTTTTATTAGGTGACTTGCTGCTGATGTACTAACTGAATCAAAACCACTTAAGTTCCCGTTGATTCGAATTTCTCCCCCCCTCGGGTAAGATTTGAGAAATGAAATTCCCAAACGGTTAGAAATAGCAAAATTGTGGGTTAAATGCTCTGCGGGAGGAAATTACAACCGGGTGTTGGCTTTGAAAAGGCCTGTAGGTCCCAGTTCCAGTTGGGGCGGAAGGGCCTTGCGGAACCAGAGTCCCGCAGTCCCTCCGCGCCGCAGGACCCACTACGCGGGGCGCCGCGGCCGCCCGCCGAGGCCGCCCCGCGCACAGGAAGCCGCGAGGATCCGCGCGTCCCGCGAGCAACTGTCCGGGCAACTTTAGGGCGCGCTCCCGCTTTCAGTTTCACGTAGGCCAGGGGTGTTTTGCCCTCCAGAGTTGAACATTCACCTTGGGTCCCCTTTCTGTGCGACGACCCTCTAAGGGATCAGATTAAGAGGCCGGCAGCGAGAAACGCCGGGGGTGGGGTGGAGGCACTGACGGGAGAGGCGCCCCCTCACCTCGCCTCAGACGGTGGCAACCGCCCCGCGCTTTCCGGAACTGCAGCTTCCCCAGAAGTCAGCTTAATTAATAGCCTGTCTTTGGGGAACTAGAATAAAAGGTGAGTCGTGGACAACTTTCCCCAGCCGCCGCCGGACGGGGCACGACGAGCGACGGCCGGATGGGCGCCGTCGGGGAGACCTTCCCAAGAGGGGCCGTCGGGTCCCAGCAGTCGGGTGCGGGGCGCTCCGGCAGTTTCCCGGATGATTTCCGTACCCGGCAGTCACAATATTTGCGCTCCCCTCCCTGACCGGCGCCCCTCCCTCCCCGGCCTGCCCCCTCCCGCCCCGCCCCGCCCCGCCTCCTGCTCTCCGCCCCCCGCAAACCCCCCCACCGCGGCCGCCGCCCGTCCGAGTCTCGCTGGCCCGCCGCGGCCGGGGCTGCACTCGGGCCCGCGCCGCCTCGCACGTCCCAGCCCGGGGCGCAGGCCGCCCGCCGGGGGGCACACGCGTCCCCGCCCGCCCGCACGCCCGCGCGGCCAGGCTGCGGCGGGCGCGGGAGGCGGAGGAGCGGGCGCTCGGCTCCGCCGCGGCCCGGCCCAGCCCCGCCCCGCTCCACCCTCCGGCCCTCCCCTCCGCTTAGCCGCGCTCTCCCGCCGAGCGCCTCCGGCTGCTCCGCGCTAGGCCGGGCCGGGACGCGCAGGCCGCCGCGGCTCCGGGGCCGGGAAGGCCGCGTCGGCTCCTGCTAAGGGGGAGGCGCCACCCCGCCCCGGGGCGGTGGTTTCGCGCGGACTCCCGAGTCGGCTACAAAAGCTCCTTCCACAGGCCGGGCGGGACGGGAGTGTAGTGTGCCCCGCCGGCTCCCCACCCCTGCACTCAGCCGCCCGCCCCGCTCCTCCTTCTTCCCTCCCCCGTCCCTCCTCCTCTCCCACCCCCCGAGGGCTCGCACACCCCGCGGGCGGGAAGGTGCCGCCCTCGGGGCGGACAAAGGGGCTGGCGGGCGGGAGGGGGCTGCGGCCGGCACGCGCGGCCGCCGGAGGGGTTGCCTCGCCTGGGGCTGCCGACCAGATTCCCGCTGGGCGGCGGGCGCTGCCTGGGGGCGGAAAGGCTGTGGGTGGGGTGGGGTGCGGTGGGGTGGGGTGCGATGGGGTGGGGTGGGGCGGGGCGGGGCGGGCAGCGACCACGGGGGCTTGTGTGCGGGGAGGGCGTCGTGGACAGGTCAGACGACCTGGGACCCACCCTAGCCTCACGGTGGCTGAATCTCCTGCTCGCTGGCCTTCCCCTCTAGGTTGGACTAGACTGGACTTTAGAGCTGCTTTAGAAAATGTATATTCTCTATTCTCTGTTAGCGAGGAGACATCAGAATTACCCAAAGGGATAAGTAAAATGCAGATTGCTGGACCGAAACCGATTGCTTAAGTAGCCCTGCGGTGGGGCCTGATCATTTGTATTTCTAATTTCCACAAGATGCTGAAGCTGCTAATCTGGGTACCACACTAGAGCATCACTGATGTACCATTCCTGCCTCACCACTCCCTTGCTGTAAAAATGGGGGGGGGGGGCGGGATCTCCCACCCAAATCTCCCAATGCACCGTTTATTTTTTTTTTAAATTTATTTGTTTATGCATACAAGAACTGGGGTACAGGCCATAGGTGCAGGGGGTGAGAGGATTCACCAGAGACAGAGTGGGGAACAGAACAGGCAGACTGACTGAAACACACTGCTGACGGGAGCAGCAGGCGAACGAAACAGGAGAGGCCTGCTTTGCCATGTGGGTATCTCCCTGGTGGGGTATCGAACCCCTGCTACAGAGGCTGCGGATAGCTTCACAGTGCTGTGCTTAACCCCTTGCGCCACCAGAGAGGCCCTAAACGCACCATTTATGCTCTCATTGCCAAGGTAGTTTTACTGCCTTTCAAGGTAAACTCAATATTGAGTATAAGCTGGATTTTCTCCATGGCTCTAAAGTTGACAGTGACCACGTGCTGTGGTGTATTCCCAGCACCACTGATGCTGGGAAAGGTGAGGGGACAGATAGATCAGCTGGCCATTTCCCCAGAATCTAAAGCAGGGAGATGGGTTTGACCACTCCAGAGCAAATCCAAAGGGAATCAAGTAATTCCAATTTGATGTAATGACCATCCCCTGATTTCTTTGTAAGTTTTGGGTATGCATGCATGTGTGTATTTATTTCTGTTCTCTGTTCTGAATCTTTATATTTTACCGAGGGATCTAAAAACTTTTAAAACAGGGCAAGGGAACTAGGTGACTTTTACGTCACATTACAATGGAGAAATTCTGATTTTGTTAAAAGTATACCCAACACAATTAATCTTACTTTAAACATACTCCCTGGCCTGTAAAATCTGATTCCTCCAAAAATTATTTGAAAATCTAGTGTGGAATATAATTTGACATTCCAAACCAATGAGAGTTAGTTGAGGAAAACTACCCAAAAGGGACACATTAAACTTTTCTTATCCCCAGTGGGCGGTATTAATCAGTTGGTTTGAGCCTTGTAGTTTTCATTGTCAAATACTTTGGTTCTTTCAAAGGGAAGAAAGTTGGGAACTTACTTTCACTGTTTTTCAAGAGGAGATTAAACACAAAATTGATTTAATGGAGCATCTGTAATCTTAAATACAAGAAGTCAAGAGCTAAGGCTATAATAGAAAGGTTAGCTTTCCTCCATTGTTCACACAATCTAACTCATATTTTTGGAACTTAATTATCAATGAAAGCTACTACATCAATGCAATACCATATAGGCAAATTACAAGAACCTTTTACTTCTCCCAACTGGGTTTAAATTGCAAATCTTAACACTGAACAGTGTGCTTTTGGCATTGAATATTCAATACAGTGAAATGTGTTTTAAGTGAACCACCCAAGGGCCCAGGAACATTTGCTTAATAATGATACTTTGCAATTCTATAGGGCCTTTCAGGCAAGGATCTCAAGTGGAATGCTCTTTAACTATACCCTGCATGGGAAACCTTGGGAATATCTTAAAGTGCTCACTTAAGACCTTTTGGAAAGAATCTTTACTATAGATTTCACAGTATGGTTTTAAGAAATGAGGTACTGCTGAATTTTCCATCTCAGGGGTATCATATTCATGTGGGTTTGATGACTACTGAATAGTTACGAGTTATTTTATATGAAACTTATAATGTATATTTCTTCCAACTTTTTATTTTGAAATTTTCAAACCTACAGAAAAGTTGAAATAATAGTACAATAAAACACTTAATTTCAGAGCACATCCACATTCCCTTCATTTAGGTTAACATCATTAATAATTTGAGACAATTGTTTAAAATTTCTCTTTCTGTTTTTCTCTTTAGGTAAGTAGATAGATGATAAATACCAACATACTATCAATTTATCTAGATAGATATATTGTTAATTCACGCACATATATCTATTTCTCTCCCCACCCATTTGAAGTAAATTATGAACATCATTGCATTTCTTGTAATTGGTTCAGCACACTTATGGGAAAAGGGCGTTTGCATAACTATAATGCCATTATAAAGAAAATATTCCTAGTGTTGGTTTAAAAATATTTCAATGACTTAATTTTGAGTTGAGAATGTGGGTAAATTTTACTAGTGCTGTCAGTGAACTTAGGAAATGAGATTTATGCGAATGGAGCTATAATGATTCTTTATAACAATTCTAAAATACCATTCTGTTACCTAGACATCTTGGGAATTATAGAACCTGAGATTCTGACTAAGGAATTGCTATAGAAACAATGCACACTAAGTGTTTTGAAACCAGATTTCAAAAACAATTCAAGAAATAGAAAATCTTTTCGACATGCTTATAGAACACAAGAGGAACATTTATATTCTGTTTCCAGCCCCTCCCCCATAAATCTGCTTTTACCTTAATTAATGTTTGATCTAAATTATCAGAATAATTGTATTAATTATCCACTTCATTTTGCCAGCTAGTGTAGACTTGACCAAAGTGAAAATAGCATTGGCAGTTATGTACTTTGAGAAGAGTATGCAGACAATTTACATAATTTAGCCAAAATGGCCAATTAATTGGTGTAATTATGAATGTCTAGACTTAGCTTTTATGAGTAGGCAAAAGAAGTAAAACCTTTCCTCTTTCCAGTGGTTGACCCCTTCTATCTTTAAAGATCCATATTTTTCCTTTATTGAATATTTTTATATTTCTAACAAAATATTCTGGGATTTTTATGACACAGACTTGTTAATTAAAAGTAATTATCTGAACACTCAAGTACATCTTGCTTCTTACAAGTCCTTGAATTATTATATAACTGAATGTGTGATTTATCCCACTTTTGGAAATGTATATAATTACTTATTTACCTCTGTAGTGTTAGTGTCTTATACTTAATATTCACTCATTAGCATTATTCTCTCTTCTATAGAAAGAAAACTTCTATAAAATTCCTGGATCTTGAAACCATCTTACAAATAAATGTCAATGAATTTTTGCAGTTTCTATGTGTGAAATTCATACAACTCTATTTAAAAATTAACAGGAATATTACATTTTATACATACACCTCCTTGGGTCACTGTCACTTTATTTTGTATGAATATAGTTTTTTTTTTTTTAATGTAGTTCACGTTTTGAAGCATGATTCTTTCCAATATCTTTCAGTAAAGTATCTTTTAAAACTACTTGTCAAGGCGAAGCAAAAATGTTGATAATTGTGTTAATTCTATTAAACAAAGAACTGCAGTATGAATAATTTTAATCTAAGCTTCAGAATGTAAACCTAAATTATAATCCATGTTTTGACAAGTACTGATGGTTATTGTCTCTGTCCTTTGGAATTTTTAACTGATTGACAGAAAGAAATTAAGAATGAAAATACTTGTACAGTTGACATACTTTTCCATACACTTGGAGAAGGTGTAAATAGAATTAGAAGCTATAATAGGACTGTTATGGAGCATTTCACTGATTCTCTGAGTTAGCTTAGATGCCAAATCACTTAACCTGCTGGAGCCTCAGTCTGACTTATAACATAGGGAGATTATTTGCCATGCAAATTCCCCAAGTCTTTGAGGATACAATTAAATATGGTATATGCATCATTTGATTTATTGAGCACCTATTCTAGGCAAATGCAAGCAGTAGATGCCCTGATTTGAGGACATATACAGCTCTTTAGCAGGAAGTCACTAATATAACATATGGTAAAAGAATAGAATATGTATTTAATGAATTGTTCAAATTATTATTTGGGATCAGTAGAGTTACAAGAAGACAAAACTAGAGAACTTTGGTAGATTTATAAGAGGACACATGTAACAAATGTGGAACATTTTGAAGATTAAAATTTTTGCTTTTCAGATTTTTGATGGGTAAAACTTAAGATGAATCTAGAATAGCCCTTTTTATTTGACATGTGATAAAGGTAAACATAGAACAGTAGCAGACAATATATGTCTTTGTGAAATATAGATAGAATTAAAAGGTAATAAGTTAGTAAAAAAAACTAGTTGGTGTTTTGCTTTGATATCAAGTAAAATGTTGTTCTGAGATCTCATCAGTAAATATTGTCTTGTACTAGTATCATATAAAAGAGACAGAAGGTTTCAAAAATTTTTTTTCTTAAAGTAATGGGGCTCTAAGACTGTCACCCTCTTTTGTTGGTCAGGGATAAAGTCCTGCCTACTTTGAGGCATTGACTCTACATCTGTTATCCCATTCTTCAGTGAGTCTCAAAGTGGGGACACTACAGCTGTCTTGTTCTTTTCAATCTTTTCTGGGATGCAAGAGATGAGACAACAGGCTGGCTAGTCAAGGCTTCATCACATATTCAGCAAGTCTGTACAAGCACTATCCTGTAATTGTATTATTCTCTTTATTTGCAGAGCAGAACTTTTTAGTCTAAAGGTCATTGGAATCTTTATTTTAGTATGTGTCCTCATTTAATTATTTTGCTTTGAGTTGTATTTGTTAATAAAACAGTGGTGTCAAACTTGGCCATGATTTATGTTCTGCCATGCACATGCATGCATTTGCATAGCCAGAAGTAGTTAGTAAATGAAAGAGGAAAGGAGAATCCAGTTGGAAGGTTCTGGTTAGGTTTCCTTCCAAAATACAGACTAATCTGTTGACTTCCCAAATAAGACATGGGGAACCTAAGCAAAGAGTCTTTTGTGTTTGGAAGTCACAATGGCTTGGAACTGTCAAAGTAACTTGAAAGTATACAATCAAATGGTTTTTTTTATTGGTTGGTGATGGGCTGGTTCTGGCCAAACTGTAGCTTTGAGCTGGAATTAGTGGAAGAAGGCAAGGTCAAAGTTCATTCAAGCTTTCTTTTTCACTGGCTGAGTGTAGAGAGAGTGAGTGAAATTAGCTTGTGTGTGTTTGAATTCATATATAATCATCTCAATAATCCTGATGAAAAATTACTAATTCTAATTTCTTGCTCTGTAAATTGAGATCATTTCACAGGTGGGGTTGGGGCAGTTCCAAGGAAGCAGACTTGAGGGCCAATAAATAGCAACATAAATTCCTAGAAAGACACTCTAAACATAAATCATGGGAGATAGTGATGAATTCTGAAAATATTTCCCATTTGGAAATTCAAGTTTATTTTCTTTTTTTTCTTTTAAGATTTATTTATTTATTTTATACAAGAACCAGGGTACAGGCCACAGGTGCAGGGGGAGGTGGTGGTGAGAGGATTCACCAGAGACAGAGCTGGGAACAGAACAGGTAGACTGATGAAATACACTGCTGAGGGGAGCAGCGGGCGAGACAGGCGAGGTCTGCCATGCTTTGTGGGACCCTCACCAGCTGGGCGGATCGAACTGGTGCTGCAGGCTGCTGACAGCTTCACAGCGTGGTGCTCTACTGCCTGTGTCACCAGTGGAGGCCCTCAAATTTATTTTCTATACCTAGTAGTATTTTGCCAAAGGATACCATGCCTAGCTACTTGCCTTAGGAAACTTAGCCACACAAATAACAGTGTATAAGATTTCTATATGTATTAATGCACACATGGGCTTGAACTGGTGTAGTTGGAATTAATACTACATGAAACAATAAATAAGAAAAAATATAAAGCTGTTTTTATTCCTGTTAATTGTTGGGAATAAATTAGAAGTTCTTTTGTTATTTGGGAGATTTGTCTGTTAGCTATTTAGTACTGTACTGTTGATTTTATCAAGATGGAAGTATTAAATGTAAATCCAGTAGTATCGACATCAGAACTTCAGCTTCAAGTAACTCTTAGGTTTCACCCTTATTTTTCTTTAAGGTTTGTTCCTATTCCAAACTGTTAAGTGTTCAGCAGCAGAGAAAATCAGAAAAATGCCTTAATCACTCCCTTCTGTTCTACCTAAACACCTATGAAACAATGTAATGAGACATCTATTAAGGTGTTACTTGGTAGTCCTTGCTCAGTTGCTGTGGATTTAAATGCATAATCCTGATGCATTATCCATCCTTTGGCTTCTCCCTTGAATCTCAGTGGTTTTGACCTTAATGTAGCTTCATGATCTTTTTAAGTTTCAGAAATCCTAATGTCTGGTCATGACCCTCAGAAATAGAATTAAATGGCCTGGAATGTGGCCTGGGCATTGGGGTTTTGAATGCTCCCCCAAGAGTTTTGGGACATGATTCTAACCTGCAGCTGAAACGGAAACATTGACTACACAAGCACTATTTAGAATATGTTTAAGAACTTAAAACTGGGGCCTCCCAGGTGGCACAGGGGTTAAAAGAGTGCTATCAAGCTATTGCCAGCCACAGCAGCACAAGTTCCATCCCCGCTGGCCAGGCAGCTAACCCACATGGCACAGCAGACCCCTCCTGTCTCATCCTCTGCTCCCCTCAGCTGTGTATTTCAGTAGATCTGCTTGTTCTGCTCCCCACTGTCTCTGGTGAATCCTTTCACCTCCCCCCCTCCCCTGCACCTCTGCCTTAAACCCCAGTTCTTGTATAAATAAATAAACCTTAAAAAAAAAAAGAGCTTAAAACTTAGTGGCACCTCTCCCCGTTTTCCCTGAATTTTCAGTAAAGGGTAAGAATCTCAAATATATAACTGGAAAGTAGCAGGTAGGGCACATTACATAAATTCAGAATACTACCAAAGTAAACAGGATTCAGAGCCCTGTATTATAGGACTACATTACTTCAATATTTACTAAATGCCTCCATTGGTGTTATAACAATTGTCTTAGGTTTTAAACTTTTAATGTGGCACTGTTATTTCCTTGTGTAATAGCATGCACTAAAGTTCTTGGTAGATTTATTTAAATAATAATTTCTATAGCACCCTTTCTTCATACTCACTCATGATTCATGTACAGTAGATATAATCTAGTGCTATTATTAGTGGGGGGGAAAGGGCATAAGTTGAATTACTTAGCACTGGTAGTTACAGGGAAAGCAATGCTCTCTCAAACCTGTACTAAACTAAAAGCCTTTCCTTCTGCTGGTGTTTCTTTTGCTTTATCTTGATGCTCTTAGATTTTGACCTCTTTACAGTCCTATTTAATGTCTAAATTCCTACATAATTATTTAATTAAAATCAAATGTAAAATGATAACTATTTGGTGAGTGCCGGCACTGGGTAACTAAATGCTTTCTAACTTGCCTTATTAGATAGTATCACTAGTTACATTTCTTTCTGAAAACAAATAAATTATGGGCCATTATATGGTGTACTACTGAACTAATTTCATAATAAGTGTTTTAATTATATATTATGCAAGAACAGACAACTATTTCCTGATGTTTGGAGAGTAAATTTAATATTAATTATAATTATATAGAACTTTTATTTGTCAATCTTAAATTGCTACACACACACACACACACACACACACACTCAATTAAACATTTAAGGAAGGTAGGTAATTTATTACCCCCATTTGGCAGGTGAGAAAATTGAGGTTTGATGAGGTTGTATAATTTGTTATAGAATATATAGTTTATGTCTTTAAAACTCTTCATCTGTTCTAGTGTAATACATTATGTGCTTCAATTCTTTTAACTCATTTTAGCACTACTAAAGTGCTACTGAATAAGTAATAAAATACTGTTTCAAAATTAAACCAAAATGTAACGGAAAACTTTTTTTTTTAATTAATTTATTTATTTATACAAGCACTGGGTACAGTGGGACCCTCCCCTGGCCTCCGGGGAACAAACAGGCATTGCAGAGACTGCAGGCAGCTTCGCAACCCAGAGCTCAACCGCTGCGCCACCCCGGAGGCCCTTAACTGAAAACTCGTAAGACATTGTTGAAAGAAATAGAAGATACAAAGAAAAAAAAAGACATTCCTTGCTCAAGGATTGGAAGAATTAACATCATTAAAAGAATCATATTACCTAAAGCAGTACAGATTCAACATAATCCCTATCAAGATCTCAAAGATTTTCTTCACAAAAAAAAGTCATAAAATTTATTTGGAGCTACAAAAACACCAAATAGCCAAAGTGTTCCTGACATGAAAGTATAAAAATATAAAAATCAACTCAAAATGGATAAAACTTGGATGTAAGACCTTAAACCATAAAATACATAGCAGAAAACGTAGGTAAAACACTCTGTGACATGAACTTCAGAAATACCTTTGTGGATTTGTCCCCAGCAGCAAGGAAAACAAAAGGGAATATATACAACTGGAACTACATCAAACTAAAGAGCTTCTGTATAACAAAAGAGACAGTAACCAAAGCAAAGAGACACCCTACTGAATGGGAGAAAATATCTGCACACCATACATCTGACAAGAGACTGAGATGGAAGATCTACAAAGCGCTCATACAACTCAACAAAAAGGAAACAAACAGAAAATGGACAGAAGAACTAAATAGGCACTTCTTCAAGGAAGACATGCAGATAGTGAACAGGCATATGAAAAAATGTTCATTAGCATTTATTATCAGAGAAATGTAAATCAAAACAATGAAATACCACCTCACACCAATTAGAATGGTTCATATTAAAACAAACCAAAAAAAAAAAACCCAAAAAACAAAAAAAAAAAAAAACAACCAGAAATAACAAATGCTTGCAAGGGTGTGGAGAAAAGGGAACACTCTTACACTGTTGGTGGGAACATAGACTGGTCAGGACCCAAGGAAAGCAGTGTGGAGTTTTCTCAAAAGACTAAAAATTGATCTGGCACACAACCCAGCAATTCCACTCCTATGTATCTACCCAGAGAACACAAAAACACTAATTTGAAGGGAAACCTGCATTTCTCTGTTTATAGTGGCACTACTTATACTAGTCAAGATATGGAAAAAGCCTACATGCTTCAGAGCAAATGAATGGCTCAAGAAGATGTAGTATACATACAAAATGGAATACTACTCATGTGATCAAAAAAGACACACTCATGCCATTCGCAGCAACGTGGATGAAGCTGGAAGGGATTATGCTAAGCAAAATAAGCCAGAAGGAGGGCCTCCCCAGTGGCACAGCGATTGAGTGCTGGGTTGCAAAGCTGCCCGCAGCCTCTGCAGCGCCCGTTTGATTCCCGGCTGCTCCCTGGCCACCAGAGGAGGGTCCCACATGGCGCGCAGACCTCTCCTGCCGCCCGCTGCTCCCCTCAGCAGTGTACTTCGGTCCTTCTGCCTGCTCTGCTCCCCGCTCTGGCTCTGGTGAATTCTCTTACCCTCCCGCGTGTCTGACTGTACCCAGTGCTTGTATAGATAAATAAATAAATCTTAAAAAAAAAAAAAAAAAAGCCAGAAGGAGAAAGATAAATACCAGATGGTTTCACTTACAGGTAGAATAGTAAGAAACCAAACAAAAGGTCAGACAAAGACAAACTTTAAAAACAAACCCTTGGAAGCTGACTACAGATTTGGGGCATGCAGAGGGAGAGGAAGGAAAGTGATGAAAAAGGTGGAGTGTGAGAGTACAATGAACTATGGTGGAGGATAATGGGTCCTTTCATGGCAGGAGAGCTATGCTGACCACATCTAAGGGGAGAAATCCTATACTGTCAAAAAACTAACAAGAATGTAAAATAATGGTGCTTCATTAAAAATTAAAAATAAAAATACTTTCGAGTAAGAAAAATAAAAATGGAGGGCCTCCCCTGGTAGCGCAGGCTGTTGAGCGCAGCGCTATGAAGCTGTCCGCAGCCTCTGCAGCGCCGGTTTAATCCTGGCCAGCCAGCCGGCGAGGGTCCCACATGAAGGGGCAGACCTTTCCTATTGTGCCTGCTGCTCCCCTCAGCAGTGTATTTCGTCAGTCTGCCTGTTCTGTTACCCACTCTGTCAGGTGAAGCCTCTCACCCTCCTGCGCATCTGGCCCATACCCTGGTTCTTGTATAAATAAATAAATAAATAAATCTTAACAAAAAAATAAAAATAAAAATGGAAATATGTTATCCACTTTCTGGAATAGTAATTAAAACAGCATGTTTTTGGAATAAAAATAGACATAAATGCAGAAAAGCATTGAGAGCCCAGAAATAAAAACACACATATATGGACAACTAATACATGACAAAGGGGCTAAGACTACACAGTGGAAAGTCTATTCAATGACAAAGGGGCTAAGACTACACCAAGGAAAGTCTATTCAATAAATGGTGTTAGGAAAAATGGACAGGGACATACAAAACGATGAAACTATACATTATCTCTCATCATTTACAAAGATTAATTAAAAATGGTTGAAAGACTTAGGTATAAAACCAGAAACCACAAAATAAATGCAAGAAAACAGACAAACTCCATGACATCTACCTTAGAGATATTTTGGGATTCCATTCCAAAGACAAGCATAACAAAGGCAAAAATAAGATGAGTCCATGTCAAATTAAAATGTTTTCTCACAGCCAATAAATCAACATTGGGCCTCCCAGGTGGTGCAGGGGTTAAGTATCAGCACTATCAAGCTATCCCCAGCTACCACAACATGATTTCAATCCCTGAGCAGGAGCTAACCCACATGACACAGCAGACCTCTCCTGTCTCAACTGCTGCTCCCCTCAGCAGTGTGTTTCAGTAGATCTGCCTGTTCTGCTCCCCACTCTGTCTCTGGTGAATCCTCTCACCACCCAACCTCTGGCCTACACCCCAGTTCTATGCAAAAATAAAGAAGAAATTAAAAAAAAGACTGTGGCAAAAAAAAATATGTAGTATACTTGTGCCATACACCTAATCCAATGTTAGTTCATTAAGACTTTTAAAAAATTGAATGTGCAGTCAGTGCATTCAAATGGATGGCATTTTTGAATCCTAAATAACTATAGGGGTACCTTTGGCTGCTGCAGGATCTGTAAAGCTTTCCCCATTGATTTAGTTGGTTTATTTGTGCATTTATTCATTTAGTAGCTATAGTGCATTTACCATACAATAGGCACTCTACTTAGTGCTGAGCATACATAGAAGAAAGGTATGGTCTTTATCTTCAAGCAGTTCAGTGGTGGGATTTCTCTGTACACATTTATAACACAGTGCTACCAAGGGTAATGTGTGTGTGAACAGGGCTCTCAGAAGAAAAAGCATATTAAATATCCAGAGAAAGTCAGGCCTGGTTTAGGCCAGTCCATCCCAGATTATCTAGGAGCAAACGACCTCTTATATGGAATTTGTCCTTTTTTTTAAGAGGTGACCCCAGGCAGTCTGCATCGGCATTACTCTTAAAAAACTTGCCTCATGAAAATAACAATGACATTCCTGCTTTCTTCTGGCAATAGCCCTCTTGTGACCTCTCACTTTTTCTAAACTTTTCAGTCAAATGGGACAATATGTTAATCTCAATCTTAATTTTAATGAAGGGGTCTCTAGATTCTGTGGCACTTGGTTTGTTGGTTTTGGATATCAATTTATAAGTGTGTAGCAGACCAGGTTAGTTTTCTAGGGCTTGGATCATGGAGACACTTGAGAAACATGACTACAAATTCCATGCTCCATTGCTACTATACTATCTTTCATCCCAGATTTTCAGTATCTCTATAAACAGGAGGAATGTGGGATTTCCATATTGATCCCTTAATAACATTTCATTAGTTGCCCTAGTTTGTCCACTATCCTTGTGAATTCCTGATATTGGAATGCCATAGAAAGGTTCAGTATGATAGCAATGACTGACATATCCCTGATGTGAAATGTTAAAGTAGAGTTTACTAAGAGTACAGAGATTTGAATATTGGTTCATGTTCATGGTTATCTTGGACAAATTACATAACTCTAATTCTCAGTTTTCTTATCTGTAAAAAGGAGAGTAGAGTAGTATTCATTCCATACAGTGGTGAGGAATAAATACCTAAAGCAGAGTGCTTGGCATTGTTTGTGCTGTACATAGTGGGCATTAATTTTTGCAGAGAATATAGCGGGATGACATTTCCAGGACTTTTTCAACATCTTCCCTCTAATATAGTTTCTTTTTTCTTTTTTTTTCTTCTGCATAGAAGAACTGGGGTGTAGGTCAAAGGTGCAGGGGGTGAGTGGATTCACCAGGATCAGAGTGGGGAGCAGAACAGGCGGGTTTACTGAAATACACTTACAAGGGGAGCAGCAGGCAAGACCTGAGAGGTCTGCTGCACAATATGTGGGTCAATTAGCTCCCTGGTCAAGAATGGAACTCAAGCAGTAGAGTGAAAGTGCTGAGACTTAACTGGGACGCCCCCCCCTCTAGTGTAGTTTCTTATAAAGGATTGTGCTCATTCTCTGGCATATCTCATTTTGGTATTTGCATTTGCCTTTTAGATACTGAATCTGTAGATGGCCATTTCCCGACCATCCTTCCATTCTCGAAACTGCTGCCACTGTGAGATTTTGTAAGTAAGTGTGGGAAATATAATAATTGGGACTTTGGGAACTGATTGAATTTCACTAGGCTGGGGGTGACCTTTCAAAAGCCCTTTTTTTTTTTTTTTTTTTTGGTTGGGACCCTCGCTGCCGGCGTCGGGGAATGAACCATCTGTGGGCAGCCTTGCAGCCCAAGGCTCAACCACTGCGCCACCAGGGGAGGCCCCCCCCTTTTTTTTTAAAGATTTATTTTATTTATGGATCCAAGAACTGGGAGTATAGGCCAAAGGTGCCGGGGGTGAGAGGATTCACCAGAGACAGCATAGGGAGCAGAACAGGCAGACTGACTGAAATACACTGCTGGGGGGAGCAGCGGGCAAGACCGGAGAGGTCTGCTGTGCCATGTGGGCTAGTTCCCTGGCCTGGGATTGAACTCCAGAGCCTGCTGATAGCTTCATAGTGCTGAGACTAAACCCCTTGTGCCACCAGAGAGACCCCAGAAGCCCTTTAATATTTTTGTTTCAACTCATATCCAAAAATATATAGTAGCACCAAAGCAAAAATTTATACAAAAATCTCAAAAATTGCAGATAGGTTAGTAACAGCATTCCCAAAAGTGTGTATTTAAAAGTCATTTTTATATTGTGTGGAACATCTAAAAATTAAGACTGTGACAAATACTGCTTTTTCTATATTATATCGAGTAATGGATTATTGTGACACTGAAAATACAAAACAACTTTTTTTTCCACAGGAATATGGGATGTGGAATATTCTTATTGAATCATAAAGTATATCTTAATCATAGACTCCCAACAATTTAACTCTAAGGTTTTAGCTACAAAATGATAAACATTTGATTACTTATATTTTGATAACATTTTGCAGTGCTCTAAGTATTTTAAAAAACAGAACTTGTCATAAGACAACTGTTAAAAGAAAATATTTTATGGAAATGTGAAATATTTGTTCCCCTTGTAAGTAGATTTGGAATTAACCTGAGTTCTAAATGATGTGTATGAGTCAAAGATGTTGTTTGCAGGATTACTAAGAGGCTAAAATTACTCACCTCCTAGGACCTATATATCTGTCTCCTTCACTTCATTTGAGAGAAATGACAGTCTTCTGACCTCCTTATTTCCCTTCCAGCATACATTATCTTGCAGTAGAAAAATACTAAATAAATGCGCAAATGAATTAAATGAACATCAAGAATGATGAGCTTGAGATGTGAAATTTTGGGGATGGACTCTGATTTTTTATTTGTATATAGTAAATCTTATTAATATAACTTCTAGCTTTTATCACTTCTGGTTACCTTGTTAGAAGGAAAGACTTTGAATTAAGTTGCAGAACTGCAGGGGTTTATTATCTTGGTTCAGAAGAAAACCAAATAAAACCCTGGGATTGTGGATAAGATATACTTGGTAAAATGTTTTGATGAAGGTATTTTTCTTTAAATAGTCATTGTGAAATAATGGTTTGAGTTTATGAACACATGGAATCATATGAACACATGGAATCATATATGTAAGTTAGATTACTTCTAATTCTTTTGTTTCTGGGCATTATTAGACATAACATAAGAAGTTAATATTCAAAATACATCAAATCTTGGTTCTTTTTAAATTGTGATTTCTGTTTTTTATTTTAGTAGCTGCTGTTGCCCTTGTAAAATTATATACACTTCAATCCCAGGAATAGTGGTATTGCCAAAGCAAAACATCTTCTATTTACATATAAATATCCTCATTCAGCATGAGTGAATACCTTTCTCATTTATAACTAAGTGGCAACAACCACAACAATCAAATTCTATGACATAGATACTAGATTAAAGTGACTTAGCATATCTCAGAATCAAAAAACAATCTTTCAAAAAATTCAGCCTGGTCCCTATGTATAATCTTTCTTAAAGTTATTTTGAATTACTGCCAGATCCCTGGCTATGATTTTGCAATCCCAGCCAAATAATTCATAAGACCTTTGGGGGAGTATATTGGAACTTCCTGCTTCATCCAGTGACATACAGGGAGTGTTGATCTATTTTCCCTGTACCATCTATCTTTTGCTAAGAGACCATAGTTTGAATTTATAAAGTGACCTGTAGGAGTCAATGAACATTGTGGTGGTTTCACATTAACCACAAAATTGTCATTTCAAATGGAATGTACAAGTTCATCACAATCCACTTTAACCCTTTTATGTTTTCAAAGCAGGAGGAAACCAGTTGATGTGAACAGTTAAGTGACTGTTGACTCTGACTTATGTACTTTGTGTCTGCCCTTATCATTGAACTTGAAATATATTGAAAATAAAATCAGAATATTTAAAAAAACTGAATATGATTTGTTCTGCAATGGTTCATTTTAAAATTTAAAGTAATATGTTAATCTATTTTTATCTTTGAATGTAATTTAAATATGAATCTCATTCCCAATTTACCATAATGCTATCAGTCATTTTCCTCCTCTTAAATGTATTTTTATATCTTATATTTTTGTCTTTTTATCTTCCACTGATGAAACATGCTTCTATAAAATTTTTTTTCCCTAAAAAATTGTTGAAGAACTAAAAAGCATTTCAAATCATACGACAAGAGAAAGTATAAGTACAACTGATTTCTGTGAGGTTTATAATATTTCAGCTAATGCATTCAATGAATTATTTTGAAAAGTGATTCCGTAAATCTTTGACTCCTATACTGCATGATTTTTGTAGTAGGGATGGTAAGTAACCTGATTGAGGTATGATTGGAAGAATCATTATGTTGCTGTTGGAATCAAGTTCAGTACAAGAAAAATATAAGAGCATAAGGAAAATTAATAAATGGAATTTGAGATTTTAGCAACTATAATATTGATACATTATAATTACTCATTTTGTATTAATATTCAACCATTGCTTCATTTTAAGAAACTAAAATATGAGTTTAATTATTGATTAATAATTAGTTCCAGTAGTGTAGCTGATAAGAAGGTGCTCAGATAGTCTAAGCAGTAGGCATTCACAAATTCATCAAACAGTGAACAAGGAAATGGTTTTGTTTAATAGAGAATGAGGATCTTATGTTAAGTATAGTTGGAATTAATGGCAACAAGTTTACTGAAGAACCAAAGATTGAATTCTCAGCGCCTTTGGTAACCCAGTTTCATTGCCCTGATTCTGTGAAGTAATGTTTGTGGAGAGTGTGGCCACTGCAGATTCCAAGGCAGCATATGCTATCACTACCTGAAGAGTACAGTGGGTGTATGCAGAGGTTGTGGGCCTGTCTTATTGGTTCAACCCAGTAAGACAGCTGCTTTTCAGATTTGCTTTTACTAGTTTCCAGCAACTCTTCTAGACTAAGCTATGTTCCATACCCAATGCCTCTGGTAATAAGCTTTTTCTTTTTTTTTTTAAAGATTTATTTAGTTATGCATACAAGAGCTAGGGTGCAGGCCAGAGGTGTGGGGATTGAGAGGATTTACCAGAGACAGAGTGGGGAGCAGTCCAGGCGGATCTGCTGAAATACACTGCTGAGGGGAGCAGCAGACGAGACAGGAGACATCTGCCACGCCATGTATGGGTTAGCTCCCTGGGCGGGAATTGAACTTATTCTGCAGTGGCTGTGAATGGCTTCATAGTGCTCCGACTTAACCCCTTGCACCACAGGGAGTCCCCTGGTAATTAGCTTTTATAGGACCCTTATAGAGCTTATGTGTGAAACGGCAAAGCATCACCACTGGTTAAGTGTTGCCAACTCTGATTTCCCTACTCTGTAGTTGAAAGATGGCAGGAATGGAATTGTCTCACGTAGAATTATGGGTGCATGAAAATGAAGAGCATATGAGTTAGCGCATGGAGCCAGTTACTGAGTTCCCTTTTTAAGTTGTTTAATATGGGGTGAAGGGCAAGGCCCTGGTAGTCTGATTAGACCGAGAGGGCTAGAATATGGACAGGATAGATACCCATGGAGGAGGGTGATTGAGGTTATTAGACCACAGGTAACTTATGTTGCCTGGTAATAGAATATGTGAACAACCCCAAGTCATGGCCTATTCTCATCTTGTGTTAGGATGCCTCACTTCTGTTGTTTAGTGAAATCCAATAAATCTGGTAAGACCTGCTTATTGACAGCTTCCTCAACTTGCTTCTCCCGTCTCTCATTTTTCCCTTCCGTTATCTGGTGACTGCTAACTCTGTTCTCTGTTCACTGGATTTCTCTTATGGCATGTAGAGTTAGTTCATGATTACTTTCTTTTCTAAACTAAGATAACCTTAAGGAAGAAGTCTTTCTTGTCTATGTAATCTTCATGCATATAATATGGGTGACATATTATATACACATGAGAAATGTCCTTATAGTTAATAGCTCAGAATAGCTGCTTAAAGGACTCCAGAGAACACAGAAAGAACTAGATTGCGGTAAGGGTTTCATTCTAAAAGTTTCATGTAAATATGAATACATTCTTTTGTGAAATAAATAGGCCCTATTTGGTTAATTGCCTGGGAGAAAGAATTGGTCAATGCCAAAACCATCAGACTCCATTATCAACTACTTAAGAACCCACTGATTATCAACAGAAATCATTCAATTAAAAATCATTCCACCAAGGAAACTAATTCCCTGGGATTTAGAAGCTGACAGAGAGGTCAGAGGAAAACAGATTTACAAGAGTTTAGAAAATAAAGACATTTCTTCAGAAAAGGAATCTCTTAAAGGGCAGCCAAAAGAAAGAAGAAAATGGTTGTTTCAACTTCTACCCCTTTCCAGGACTTTCCTAATCAACTCATTAAAAATAAAATAATAGGCGGTGGGTTCAGGTCTTGGGCTCATGTGGGACTCCCGTCCTTTGCTTCTCCCACTGAATACTGCCTCGTGAAGAGGAAGCCATGGCCCTCTGGATCGCCAGTACAAAAATTGTTGCTCAAAATGAGGCAAAGATCCTTGTAACATGGGTGAAGTGTGTGCTTGTGGCCTCTGCTGCAGCCTCCAAACCCAAGGCAGAGGCCAAAAACAGCTCTTGGAGACATGGGTAACAAAGCCAGTGAACAACTACAGTCCAAAGAGCTTCTGAAAATGGAAATGAAACCTTTATCTATTGGGAAAGTTATTACTAAAAACTACCAAAACTTATGGAAAAGGCACCTGTACCTCTGGTAGAGCCAGAACCAAAGTGGGAACCTGAACCTCATCCTGAGCTCAAACTGAACCTATTAAAGAAGAAAAACTTTGAACATATTTTGAAAGGTTCCTCTCCAAGCCCAGTGGGAACATCTGGATATGCTGCAGAAGAATTTTCCTTTTAAAAGATATATTTATTTATGTATATAAGAGCTGGGCTGCAGGCCAGAGATGCTGTGGATAAGAGGATTAACCAGAGACAGAGTGGGGAGCAGAACAGGCAGATGTACTGAAATACACTGTTGAGGAGAGCAGCGGAGGGAGTCAGGAGACGTCTGCTATGCCATGTGGGTAGATCCCTGGCAGGCCAGAGATTGAACTCGTGCTGCAGTGTCTGCGGATAGCTTCATAGTCCTGCCAGGGAGGCCCCTCTGATAGAATTCTTGTAGTGAACAATGTGGACACAGAAGATGGAACTGATTCAAAGCTTTATAGTACTTATATGAGAAAGATAGATATGCTTATATAGGAGACAACTAGAGGGAGAGTAAACTGTTAAACCAAAACATCTACTGTACCAGGAAGTCACTGGAAACATGAAAGCCATTCTAATTGACTGGTGCAGGTTCAAATGAAATTCAGATTGCTGCAGGAGACCATGTACATGACTGTTTCCATTATTGATCAGTTTATGCAGAATAATTGTGTGCCCAAGAAGATGCTGCAGCTTATTGCTGTTATTGCCATGTTTATTGCAAGTGTGTATGAAGAAATGTCCCCTCTAGAATTCATCACCTTTGCCTTTGTGACTAACACTTACACCAAACACTAAATCAGATTGAAATGAAGATTTTGAGCACTTTAAATTTTGGCATGCATTACTCTCTGTTTATGCACTTCCTTTAGAGGAATTCTAATTCTAGATTAGATTCTAATTCAAGATTCTAATTCTACATCCTAATTCAAGATTAGAAATGTAGATGTTGGGGCCTCCCTGGTGGCACAAGGGGTTAAGATCTATGAAGCTGTCCGCAGCCTCTGCAGCACAAGTTTGATCCCCAGCCGGCCAGGGAGCAACCTACATGGTGCAGCAGACTTCTTCTGACTCGCCCACTGCTCCCCTCGCAGTGTACTTTGGTCATTCAGCCTGTTCTGATGCCCACTCTGTCTCTGGTGAATCCTCTCAACCCCTGCACCTCTGGCCTGCACCCCAGCTCTTGTATGCCTAAATTCATAAATCTTTAAAAAAAAAAAAATGTAGATGTTGAGCAACATACTCTGGCCAAATAACTGATGGAAATATGTTGGACTGCAATATATTGCACTTTCCTCTGTCTCAAATTACATCAGGATCTTTTTGCTTAGCAGTACAAATTCTTGATATTGGTGAATGGATACTAACTCTACAGCATTACCTGTCATACACTTAAAGAATCCCTTCTTCTTACGCAACACCTGGCTTTGAATATAGTCATGGTGAATCATGGACTTACAAGTGACTATCAAGAACAAATATGCCACATTTAAGCATGCCAAAACCAGCACATTAGCACAGCTGAATTCTGCAATAATTAAAGATTTTGCCAAAACTGTGGTGAAGGTATAGCTTGTGAACTTGACTTCAAGTACTATACTATCTGCAAATAAAATTGCCACTACTTGCTATCTGTACAGATTATATTACATTTACTTTTAATAAAGTTTGTGGTCTGTTTTATTTATGTCTTAACTCAAGGCTATTTCCTATTCTATGGTAGTCTGAAAGTTATCTTAAAGGTGTGGTGGGGAATATAAAAAAATATACTTTCATTTTACCTGGGAAAACAAGTCGTGTATTTAATTGTTCTTAAAATTCTTGATTCTTGTTTTATATGACTGGTTGTTACTTTATTAATATGAATGACTAAGGTTGTGAAAGCATTAAAAGCCCTCATTTCCATTGGACATATTGCACATAAATCCAGTCATTTCAGAGAATTTGCTTCTTAGTTCTACTGAAGTAAACAGTATACCACCTCACCCATAAAACAAACAAATAAATAAAATAATAGCTCAGATGTCATAATGTTCGGTCATTTAAAGTGTTCTTTTTTAGTATAATTCATAGGGTTGTGCAACCATCAGTGTATTTCACATTTTTATCCCTCAAAAGGCATCTCATACCCTTTATCACCTCCCAAACCTCCCTGTTCCCCTCTTCCCCCAACCCAAGCCAGTCACTAATCCTTTTGTCACTATAGATTTGCCCATGCTGGATACTTTATATTAATGGAATTGCATACCTCATGATCTTTGTGACAGGCTTCTTCCTCTTAGTGTACTGTTTTCAAAGTTTACCCATGTTGTAGCACATATCAGTATTTCATTCCTTATATTTTTGAATGAATAATATTTTGCCTGTCCATGCATCAATTAATTGATATTATGTTGTCTCTACCTTTTGGCTATTGTGAGTAATACTTCTTTGAACATTCATGTATGAGTGTTTATAAAGACATAGGTTTTCATTTTGTGTGTATGTGTATACTTAGGCCCTTTTCCCTGGATACTCAGTAAGCAAACAACCTTCACACAGATAGACCAATGCCCACCAATAAATATGAAGAAGTATCTCCCTCCTTGATTTCCTGACTTCAAGACTGACAAGTAAAACCAAAATTCTACTCAAGTTTCAAGACCTACTTCATCAATTTGTGCATTTACTCAATAAATATTTAACCATTTCTCATTGTGTGCCTTGCACTGTTCTAAGTGCTGGGAATGCAACAAGAAATAACAACAAATAGTAATTATCAGACCATTTATAATATGGATAAATTCACATTAACTTATTGAAACTAAAGAGGATGAACTGGGATTGAAAGATCTAGGTTCAAACATGAAAACATTCTATAGTGTATAATTGTTGTTTTTATGCTAGTCCTTATGAGACAGAGGGCCAGGCTTTCTGGATTGGATCTTAGCTCTGCCACTTATTGGCAAGATTGCTGTGAGGATACAATGAGTATGTGTAAAATATTTGGAATAGTGCCTCAAACATACTAGGTGCTCAGTAAATGTTATAATTATTTATGAGATAAATTTACATAGCATATTCTTTCTCTTTTAAACTTCATTTTTACACAAAAACCCTTCTCTGCTTAAAAATTTCAGTTATGTTACCTCTCCCCAGATTAACTAATTATAAGTAAATTTCACAAGTAAATAAACATTTCACAAGTATAAGCATTTCCAGTAGATGAAGGACCTCAAAGCCCTGCTGTGTCCCAAAATTAATTAGGGTTGTCATTTGTTGCAGAGTCAGCAATAAATGAGTGAGACTGAAAATTGCTCTTAATTAGTGCATGGATGTCAGATGTGAGACATAAAATATGCTTTATATCTTCCTAAGCTATTTTCTAGATAAATGTGAAAATCACTATAAAAATCTCAAGACTGAATTATTTTTGGAAGAAAATTTTATTATGTTTACTGAAGTAATGTTGGTTTGCAACTCTGTATATGCATTTAGGGGTATAGGCCCACATCTCTACAAATGTATATTATCACTCCATGCTCACCACAAAAACCCCAATAGTCCTTCATCATAATCCATTGGGCACCCTCCCCACCTCTGTTCCCACTCCCACCCACCTCCTCATTTCTGCATTCAGATTTCAAGGGTTTGTTTTTATTTTGTCCCTATCAAAGTTTCCTTACATTCCACATATGAATAAAATGGTCCTGTATTTGTTTTTCTCTTTCTGACTTATTTCACTTAGTATAATATCTTCCAGTTGCATCCATAGTTTCAAAAAATGGCAAGATTTCATCTTTTTATATAGCTGAGTATTATTCCATTGTGTAGCTATACCATTGATCCACTCATATGTTGTTGGGCACCTAGATTGTTTCCATAGCTTCACTATTGTAAATAGTGCTTCAATGAACAGAGGAGTACATATATCATTTCAAATTAATGTTTTTATGTTTTTTTAAATACGGTTCATTTTCTTTGCTGATAACTGATCTGCTCAAATTTTTTAGTTCATCCTGATTCAATCTTGGGAGGTTGTGATTCTATTTTTTTTTTTTTTAAGATTTATTTATTTATTTATACAATCACTGGGTATAGTCAGAAGCGATGGAGTGTGAGAGAATTCACCAGAGCCAGAGCGGGAAACAGAACAGGCAGACTGACAGTACACTGCTGAGGGGAGCAGCGGGTGACAGGAGAGATCTGTACATCATGTGGGACCCTCGCCTGGCGGCTGGCCAGGGATCAAACTGGCACTGCAGAGGCTGTGGGCAGCTTCGCATCCCAGCCCTCAACTGCTGCGCCACCTGGGAGGCCTGAGGTTGATTCTAAAACTTTCTTATAGATTATTCAACTTACTGGCATAAAGATGTTTACAGTTTATCTTTTATGATCCTCTGTATTGTGTTGATGTCTGCTGTAACCTCTCTTTCCTTTCTGATTCCACTGGAGTTTTCACTCTAGAAGTTTACCTATTTTGTTTATCTTTTTAAAGGACCAGCCTTTGGTTTCATTGACTTTTTTTGGTATTGTCTTTTTTATTTCTCTTTCATTTATTCCCCCTCTAGTTTTTATTATTTCCTTCCTTCTACTGACTTTTGGTTTTCTTTGTTCTTTTTCTAGTTTCCTGATATAAGCTTAGATGATTTATTTGAGATCTTTCTTGTTTTTATTTATTTTTTTTAAAGATTTATTTATTCATTCATGCAAGAACCAGGGTACAGGCCAGATGCACAGGAGGGTGATAGGACTCACCAGAGACAGAGCAAGAAACAGAAAGGCAGACTGACTGAAATACACTGCTGAGGGGAGCAGCGGGCATGACAAGAGAGGTCTGCCGCGCCGTGTGGGAAATCTCTGTGCCATCAGGGGAGGCCCCTCTTTTTTCTTGATGTAGGCCTGCATTGCTAAAAAATGTCCCTCTTAGTATTACTTTTACTACACCTTATAGTTTCTGGTACCTCATGTTAAGACTGAATATTTAAATCTCAAAACATTTATCAGATGCTAGATATTTTTAGAGACGGACCAAATCTCTTCAATATGTGAACACTGATGGTATTTTGGTTCCTGTGTTTCCTGATTTTCTTTAAAAAGCTGTACATCTAGGGCCAGTGGCACAGCGGATTGAGCACAGCACTGTGAAGCTCTCTGCAGCCTCTGCAGCGTGGGTTGGATTCCCAGCTGGCCAGGGAGATCCCCACATGGCAAGGCGGACCTCTCCTGTCATGCCAGCTGCTCTGCTCAGCAGTGCTTTTGGTCTGTCTTCCTGTTCCGCTCCCCACTCTGTCTCTGGTGAATCTTCTCACCCTCCTGCACCTCTGGCCTGTACCCTAGATATTGTATAAATAATAAAAACAAACAAACAAACAAACAAACAAACAAAATACAACAGGGCCTCTCCGGTGGTGCAGCGGTTGAGTGCTGGGCTGTAAAGCTGCCCGCAGCCTCTGCAGTGCCGGTTCGATCCCTGGGTGCTGGCGAGGGTCCCACATGGCACGCAGACCTCTCCTGCCGCGCCAGCTGCTCCCCTCAGCAGTGTATTTTGTCAGTCTGCCTGTTCTGCTCCCCGCTCTGGCTCTGGTGAATTCTCTCGCCCTCCTGTGCTTCTGACTGTACCCAGTGCTTATATAAATAAATAAATAAATCTTTTTTTTTTTTAAAAAACTGTTTATCTAACTGCTCAAGATTACCAAATTTTATTTATGAATATGATTTAAATTTATAAGCATACATGGATGGTAAGCTTAATTTATCAGCATGAATCATGATTGGAAACCAGTATGGATTATGTATTTTTGCTCCATTTAACAATTATGACCTGTATCGCGTATCACTTAACTGTATCCTGACAAATATATAACATTTATTATCATGAGAAAAATCTGTCTCTTCAAAGAAAATATGTAATGTTAAAGATATGCTTATACTAAATATAATGGCTTAAGAAACACAGGCCTATTTTTCTCTTTTATAGCCAGAACTATTCCGGGCAGCTAGGCTTTGTGAGATAATTCAAGGATCCAGGTACATTTTCAGCTTATATAAGCATCTCCTAAGACATTATTGCTATCTACTTAGTCAAAGTAGGATTGCCCTCTATCCAGTTTTATTCAGCTGGAAAAGGAAAAGAAGATTGAAAAATAAGCTCAGTATCCTAAATCTTAGACCATGTAGTGGAATTTATTACTTCTCACATTCTATGTCTGTACCTAACCACAGGGATACTGGGGAATGTGGTCAAACTTGGTAGTCATGTGCCCAGAAAAAGGAATATAGATTTTTGTCAGCTGCTATTAGTTCCACAAAAAATACTGTTTTGTGGATTTGCAGAATTATATTTCCAAGATAAATAATTTGAAATTTAGTAAAATGTTTTCTTTACTAATTTATAGCAGTGTAGTCTGCTTTCATATTCCAATGGATTGCTATTTTATCATGCTGTCTGGAGAGCAAAACTCATGGTTGGGAGTAAAGTATACACTGGGTTGGGCTGAGTTTTCTCAAACAAAGCCAGATAGCCCAGGAAACGTTTGAACGAAGAATATATTTTCCTCAGGGACCCCAAATGAATACTTACTATTTGGAGATATCAAAGAAGCTATAATAAATATAAAAGCACTTTGGAAAATACACAACCCTGCATGAATGCATTATTATTATTATGTTAGTAGTATTATTACATAAGTGTTAGCAACCTCTTTTTTATAGAGCTTCATGTCTATTTGCTTAACAAGGGTTGGGGTCTGTAAAAAATGCTCTCTGTTCTTTACCTTTTTGTTTCACTTATACAGTATATCCTACCTAGAAAGCTCTATGTGATTAGCAAATGTGACTAAAATGTGATGATAAATATAACAGGCTTTGTCACAGAAATGAATAATATAGTGAAACCCTATGTTTTAATTATCATAATCTAAATATTTATCTAATTTTCCCTTTTTGTCCTGAACTTACAAGGTTTCCTATATTATTAACATACTAGTTCTCTAAAAATTATGCTTATTTCTTACAATTTGCTTTTACTCTTTAAGAAAAAGCTTCATTAAAATTTATCTTTGTGGGCCCCCCTCATGGCACAGGCGGTTGAACGCAGCACTGTGAAGCTGTCCACAGCCTCTGCATTGTCTGTTCCATCCTCGCTGGCCGCGGAGCAACCCACATGGCTCAGCAGACCTCTCCTGCCTCGCCTGCTGCTCCCCTCAGCAGTGTATTTCGGTCATTCTGCCTGTTCCCCAGTCTGTCTCTGATGAATCCTCTCACCCTCCCGCACATCTGGCCTGTACCCCAGTTCTTGTATAAATAAATAAAATCTTTAAAATAAACAAATAAATAAAATTTATCTTTGTGGGCCTCCCTGGTGGCACAAGGGGTTAAGATGCAACCTATGAAGCTGTCCATACATAGCCTCTGCAGCACGAGTTCCATCCCCACCTGGCCAGAGAGCAACCTGAGTGGCGTAGCAGACCGCTCCTGACTCACCGTTGCTGCCCTCAGCAATGTACTTTGGTCAATCTGCCTGTTCTGTTTCCTGCTTTGTCTCAGGTGAATCCTCTTACTCCCCACACCTCTGGCCTGTGCCCCAGCTCTCGTATACATAAATAAATAAATCTTTAAAAAAATAAAAATAAATACAATTTAACTTTGTGTGTTGTGATACTGACTTTTCCATTCAGATTCCCAGAATTGTTTAGAATCTTCTTTTAAGAAGTAACCCTTAACTTTTCTACAATATTTCTACTTAGTATCCCAACAAAAGGGGGTTGTTTGTACTGTGGCTGAGTGCCTATTCTAGTAGGTGAGAGAAAGGAAGAGTGCCTCTTTGGAAAAGAAAAATAAAATCCATTTATTTTTAAAGTAACCAATTTATTTTTTCTTGTAATATGCTCTATTGTTATTGTTTTTTTTTTTTTTTTAAAGATTTTTTTTTTTTTTAATAGAGGCATGTTTTATTTATTTATTTGTTTGTTTGTTTGTTTTGTTTATACATGCACTGGGTACAGTCGGAAGTGCGGGAGGGTGAGAGGATTCACCAGAGCCAGAGCGGGGAGCAGAGCAGGCAGAAGGACCGAAGTACACTGCTGAGAGGAGCAGCGGGCGGCAGGAGAGTCTGCGCGCCATGCGGGACCCTCCTCCGGTGACCGGGGAGCAGCCGGGGATTGAACCGGCGCTACAGAGGCTGCGGGCAGCTTCGCAACCCAGCGCTCAACCGCTGCGCCACCGGGGAGGCCCTCTATTGTTATTGTTGAATGGTGTGATTATTTTCAAATAGTTACTCTTTTTCACAATTGCCTACGATTTCCATTTTTGCATACTTTCATGTGAAATTTTCTCCTAAACCCCAATAAAAATGAATGGAAAGGGAGCTTTACAGTAATATTTTTTTTTCCTTACAACTGCCCAGGAAAAGAAGATAGCACTAGGGGAGTGAATTATTTAATTTTTTTATTAATTAAGTAATGCACACATATTCGAAGCCATGAAGAATGAAGAAACCCTAGTCTTTATAAAGTTCACATTCTAACCTTAGATAAATTGGACCATGCTGAATAGATGCACAGAAAAAGTTTGTCTTGCGCCTCATGGAAAAATTTTTGTCTTTTGAAAGTACCTATCCTGATTGACCAAAACATTAGCCCAAGTCTTACTTGGGTTAATTTTATACACCACTCCTATTGTTTTAAGAATGTTTGTCCCTCACAAATATCTCTTCTTTCAAAAGTAAGCCCATTTGGGGATTATGGTAATCTTTGTTCCTGATTAAAATTTCTCTGTCCTGTAGCTTTGTATTTTACCTTTCACAGTAACTTAATCCACATGCTATGCTTTTGTGATTAGCTCTGAATATGGAATCTTATGTCAGTTTCATATGAGCCACATCTGAACATAAAGTACTTCTCTTTGTTTTATTTAAAAATTCTTCAATAGCAATGATTTACCTTTAGTTTTGTCCATAAACAAATAACTTCTTTTTAGGTTTTTTAAACTTACTTTCTTAGTTGGTCTGCTCTGGTAGGTGAATTTTTTTGTATTGTTTTGAGGGGGAGTGTTCAAAGTGCTGATCAGTAATTCATGAAATTGATTTTCTTTTTCCTTTACAATTAAAATAAGCAGTGACATTTAGCTATCTATAAACCCTCACCCTCCTGTCTGTAGTGTTAAGATAACTGATTAGTTCCGCAGTACTGCTAAACACCTCCCAGAATTCACCTATAATGGGCCATAAACTTGAAAGCCTGGTAGGCCTCTTTCCCTGTCCCTGTATAAGACTTGTGAGGTGGAGGAGGGGCACCAAGCCTGGAGAAGAATGAGTGAGAAACACTGACAGAATCACAGGGGGAATAAGGGGGGGATGAAAAAGAACTTAAGAGGATTATAACAAGAAAGGAAGCATTTGGAGTCCTGGGAGGTGATGCCAGTCAGGATCTCTGAATTGCTAAGAAAAGAAAAATTTTCCCCTTCCACATGTACTTGTTGGGCTGGGAATTTCTTTTACCCCCTCATATCCTCTTCCATCTTTCTTCCCCCAAAGCACTGGTCCTGTATGTCAGGAGGGAAGGGACCAGGTCAGACTCTCCAAAGAAGCAAGCTTCCTTGAAGTTTTTATGTGGTAGGAAGGGGCAATCAGGAGAGGCATGAGTTCTAGAGAGACAAGCTAATAACATCAGAAAAAGGCAGGCCAACATGACTTGGAGTGGAATGTAGAAAATTGCTATTCAACTGTGGCTATTCAATTTAGGGCATTCTAAGAAGGGCTTTTCCACAGAAAGCCTTGAACTTTCTGAAGGAATGTCAGGCAACATGGATCATTTAAATAATTTTACCTTGAAGTGTGTTTTGATCATACTAGATTTATAGTCTTTTTTCCCGAACATTTTGCAAATATTCAGTATTAGAAAATACTGTAGTTTTGAATTAACAAAAAACTACTACACTTATTACTAATCACATAATTTTCTTAGGAGCCTATTTGTCATGCTTATAATTTATATGACAGATTGGCAAAAATATTCTAAATTCTAACTATGTATTATATGTATTTGCTGGTTGTAGAGGTGAGAACTCTATTTTGAAGCAACAGGGGCAATCTGCTTAAAATTTATTTAAGCATAGTGACAAATGGAAGCCCATTCATAAATACTTATGGTATTTTAGTGTCCTACAAATTCATTTTTGGGGACTGAGATAGCAGCAAGGAGGTAAACTTTTAGACACAGTCCTTCAGTAACAGTGGAGCTTTGGGGCATAGATGGGAGAAATTCACTAGTAGCCAAAAGAATCCACAAGAAAAACATCACTTTAGGAGCATAACACCAACAGACACATATATCTATATGACTTGATCATCTTTCCTAGATTTTTAAAAGCATCTTATTATTTTAGACCAGTTTTACATCCATAGCAAAATTGAGAGGAAGCTACAGAGATTGACATGTATCCCTGCTACCATAGATGCATAGCCTTACCCAGTACCAACCAGAGAAGTATATTTGTTATAATTGGTGTACCTACATTAACCCTTTATGATCACCTAGCATCCATACAATCCACTCTTGGTATTGTACAGTGTATGGATTTGGACAGATGTATAATGAATGTGTCCATCATTATGGTATATGGAGTACTTTGACTGCCTAAAAATCCTCTGTGTTCTGTTATTCATCCATCTCTTCCCCTCAATCCCTAAATCACTAACCTTTTTACTGTTTCCATAGTTTTGCTTTTCAAGGATGTCATGTAGTTGGAATCATATAGTATATTTAGCCTCTTCAGACTGGCTTCTTTCCACTAGTAATAATGTATTTAAGGTCCTTCATGTGTTTTCATGACTTGATAGCTCAGATCTTTTTAGTGATGAATAATATTCCATTGTCTGGATTTAACAAAACTTATCTACTTATTGGGACTCCCTGGTGGTGCAGCGGGTTCAGCACAGTGCTGTGAAGCTGTCCACAGCCTCTGCAGCACGGGTTAGATCCCAGCCAGCTGTGGAGATACCCACATGGCACAGCAGACCTCTCCTGTCGTGCCCCCTGCTCCCCTCAGCAGTGTATTTCAATGTGTCTGTTCTGCTCCCTGCTCTGTCTCTGGTCTCCCACACATCTGGCCTGTACCCCGGTTCTTGTATGCATGAATAAAAAATCTTTAAAAAAAAACCCAAAAAAACCTTATCTACTCATTGACTGAAAGACATTTTGGTTGCTTTCAAGTTTTTACCATTATGAATAAAGCTGCTTATAAACATTCATGTGTAGATTTTTGTGTAGATATAAAATTTCAACTCCTTTGGGTAAATATCAAAGAGCATAATGGTTGAATCATCTAGTAAGAGTATGTTTAGCTTTTTTTTTTTTTTAAGATTTATTATTTGTGCATACAAGAGCTGGGTTACAGGCCAGAGATGTGGAGGGGTGAGAGGATTCACCAGAGACAGAGAGGGGAACAGAACAGGCAGACTGACTGAAATACACTGCTGAGGGGAGCAGCGGACGAGTCAGGAGAGGTCTGCTGTGCCATGTGGGTTGCTCCCTGACCGCCCGGGGATCGAACTCATGCTGCAGAGGCTGCAGAGGCTACAGATTGCTTCAAAGTGAGGTGCTTAACCCCTTGTGCCACCAGGGAGGCCCAAGAGTATGTTTAGTTTTGTAAGCAACCATTAAACTATCTTCCAAGTAGCTATTACATTTTGCATTCCCACAGGCAATGAATGAGAATTCCTGTTACTTTATATCCTTGTCAGCATTTGGTGTTGTCAATTTTCTGGATTTCACCATTTTAATAGGAATGTAATAGCATCTCATTGTTGTTTTAATTTTAATTGTTTAATTTGCATTTCTCTGATGGCTTATAATATGGAGCATTTTTTTCATATACTTATTTACAATCTGTGGTGTGGTATCTATTAAGCTCTTTGGCTCATGTTTTAATTGATTATTCATTTTCTTATTCTTAAGTTTATATATGATATATATATGACAACCACCCTTTATTATATCCATCTTTCTGTCTGTGACTGTCTTCTAATTCTCTTGATATTGACTTCCACAGAGGAGAAATTTTTAATTTTAATGAAGTTTGGTTTATCAGTTATTTCTTTCATGGATTGTGTCATTGGTATTTTTGATATCTAAAAAGCCATCACCATATCCTAGGTCATCTAGTTTTTTTTCTAGGAGCTTTATAGTTTCGTATTTGTTTATAGTTTTGACTATAGTCTAGACTATAATGTAAGAGCAAAGCAATGTTTATAGTTTTAGGTCTATGATCCATTTTTATTTCATTTTTGTGAAATTGTGTGTGTCTTTAATCATTTTTGCATGTGGATGTCCAATTGTTCCAGCACCATTTGTTGAAGACACTATCTTTGTTTCCTTGTATTACCTTTGCTCCTTTGTCAGAGTAGTTGATTATATTTATGTGGATATATTTCTAGGCTCTCTATTCTCTTCCATTAATATGTTCATCTATATTTCACCAATTCCACATTGTCTTGATACTGTAAACTTTTTAAAAAAAAAGTGAATTTTTTTTTGAAGATTATATTTATTTATTTTTGCATAGAAGAACTGAGGTGCAGGCCAGAGGTACAGGGGGGTGAGAGGATTCATCAGAGGCAGAGTGGGGAACAGAACAGGTAGATCCACTGAAGTACACTGCTCAAGGAAGCAGCAGGTGAGACAGGAGAGGTCTGCTGTGCCCTAGGTGGGTTAGTTCCCTAGCCAGGTATTGAACTCAGGCTGTAACAATGGGCCTTTGTGGTGGTAGGGCTAAGTCTTAACCCCTAGGCCACCAGGGAGGCCCTTGATGCTGTAATTTTATAGTATGTTTTGATAGTGTCATTCTTCCAACTTTGTTCTTTAATATTATATTGACATTCTGGGTCTTTTTTCTCTCCATATGAACTTTAGAATTAGTTTGTTGATATCCATAAAATAAATTGTTGGGAATCTTAATTGAAATTGCACTGAATCTATGGATCAAATTGGAAAGAACTGCCATCTTGGCAATATTGATTTTTCTTACTCATGAAGATGGCTATTTCCCCATTTGCTTAGTTCTTTGAGTTTCATAGTTTTCCTCATATAGCACTTGTACATATTTTGTTAGGTTCATAAATAGTATTTCATTTTGGAGGGGACTACTAATATAAATAGTATTGTGTTTTTAATTTGAAAGTCCATTTGTGCATTACTCATTGTTCAGTTGGTTGACTTTTGCATATTATCTTTTTATCCTGAGACTTTATTATACCTACTTACTAGTTCCAGGAGGGTTTATTTTTTTGGTCAGTTCTTTCAGATTTTCTACATAGATAATTATATGAATAAAAACAATTTTATGTTTTCCTTCCCAACTTGTATAGTTTTTCTTTCTCTTTATTGCACTATTACATTTGCAAGGACTTCCATTAAGTTATTGAGAAGGAATGGTAAGAGAGGATATTCTTGCCTTGTGCTTGATTTTAATGGGAAGTCTTGAGTTTCTCACAATTAAAGATGAAGCTACCTGTGTGTATTTTGTAGATAATTTTCAAGTTGAGGAAGTTCTTCTCTAGTGTTAGATTAGAATTTTTTTTTTTAAAGATTTATTTATTTATTTATACAAGCACTGGATACAGTCAGAAGCACGGGAGGGTGAGAGAATTCGCCAGAGCAGGGAGCAGAGCAGGCAGAAGGAACGAAGTACACTGCTGAGGGGAGCAGCGGGAGGCAGGAGAGGGCTGCTGCGTGCCATGTGGGACCCTCCTCTGGTGGCCGGGGAGCAGTCAGGGATTGAACCAGCACTGCAGAAGCTGCGGGCAGTTTCGCAACCCAGCGCTCAACCACTGCGCCACCAGGGAGGCCCCAGATTAGAATTTTTATTGTGAATGGATATTGGATTTATCAAGTGCTTTTTTTTTTTGCATCTATTGTTTTGATCATGTGCTCTTTCTTATTCAGATTGTTGATGTGATGATTTACACTAATTAATTTTAGACTGTTTAACTAATATTGCATACCTTAGATGAATCCCATTTCATTATGTATAATTTTTTTATGCATTGTTGAGTTTAATTTGCTAATATTTTGTTGAGGATTTTGCAACTATGTTCATGAGCAATACTAGTTTGTAATTTTCTTTTCTTGTAATGTTTTTGTTGGTTTTAGTATTAGGGTAATGCTGCCCTTATAGAATGAGTTGGAAAGTATTTCTCTGTTTCTATCTTCTGAAAGAGATTGTAGAGAATTGGTATCATTTCTTCCTTAAATGTTTGGAAGTTTTTTTTTTTTTTTTTTTTTTTTTTTTTTTTTATAACCAGTGAACTTATTTGGCCCTTGTGCCCTCTGTTTTGGAAAGTTATTATTGATTCAGGTTTTTAAATAAATACAGGCCTATTCAGATTGTCTGTTTCTTTTTGTGTGAGTTTTGGCAGATTGTGTCTTTTAAGACATTGTTCCATTTCACTAAGTTGTCAAAGTTGTAGGCATAGCATTCATAGTATTATTTTGTTATACCTATAATGTCTATTAGAGCTGTGGTGATGTCCCCTCTTCCATTTCTGATATTAGTAAATTGTGTCTTCTCTTTTATTCTTAGCCTGGCTAGAAGGCTTATCAATTTTATTGATCTTTTCAGAAAACCAGCTTTTGATTTCTTTGATTTTCTGTATTGATTTCCTGTTTTCCAATCTCATTGATCTCTATTCAAATTCCTATTATTTTTCTTCTGCTTACTTTTTTTTTGTCTATTGAGTTTAAAATTTTATTGCAATTAATACATTAAATGGATAATTAAGGTTTGACAGAATAGTAATTGCCTATGAAGTCTTTACAACCAATACCTGTAACCCACTTCCCAAATGCTTATCCTGGTGATGACTCCAATGTTAGAGAGATAGCAATCAAAACAAACAAGTCTCCTGACTATGTTAAATTTCTCACTGCAGCTGCCCAGATTCCCTGAAGAGATTCTTTGCCTGCTTTAGAAGATGAGTTCAGTTTACTCAATCTCCTATTTGACTTAATGGTAGCATTTATTCTCTTTTGTCTCAGCTTTTACCTATTCATGTTTTATCCTTACCTCTGAAGACCAGCAACAGTCCAGCTGGTGTTTGCTAAATGGAACCAAACTTCAGCTTTAGAGTTGACTTTAATTTTCTAGCCCCACAACCACTATAAGATATTACCAAGTATTTTAGAGGAATGTCATTGTTGGCTTGCTAATCTGGGACACTCCATGAGGCATCTGTGAACTTGCGGTAGAACTTCTTCAGACTATAGATGCTCTGGAACCACATACAGTCTACCTGCTTGTTCTGAGTCAGGTAAGGGTAGCACATGGATACTGGAAGCAAACAAGGTCCCAGCACAGGCAGCTGGCAGCTGCACTGTTCAGGTCTCTTGCTCCTTTTTCTGCGTATTTTTTATTTGATTTGTTCTTTTTCTAGTTTTCTAATGTAGAAATTTAAATTATTGATTTTAAATCTTTCTTCTTTTCGAATATATGCTTTCAATGCTACATATTTCTCACTAAGCATTACTTTAGCTACATTCCATTAATTTTAATAAGCTCTATTATATTTTCATTTAGTTCAAAAATTTGTTGAGTTTCTCTTAAGATTTCTTCCTTGACCCACATGTTCTTTAAAAGTATGTTGTTTAATCTTCATGTCTTTTAAAATTGCTAAAGCATTATTATAACCCAGAATGTGGTTAATCTTGGTGTATATATTCTATGTGAACTTGAAAAAGTGTATATTCTTACTGCTGTTGGATAAAGTAGTCTATAGATGTCAATAATACCCAGTTGATTGATGGTGTTATTGAGTTAAATTGTGTTCTTACTGATTTTCTATTCACTGGATCTCTCCATTTCTGATAAAGGTATCTCCAACTATGATAATACCATTAGGTATTTCTCTTACAATATTTTCTTTGCTTTCTAGTGGCACGTACGTTCTTCTTTTTTATGTACCTGTTTTGATCCATACAAATTATAAATAATCATTTTCTGAATTAGTAAACAAAATCCAAAACTTAATAAAGTGTTGCTGTTTTCTTATTTTAAGGATTAAAGAGATTTTATAAGAGTGAAAGAACATCTGAATATGGACGGGGGTGCATCTTTAACACCTGTGCAAATTTAGGTAAGCTACAAACTTTCATTGAGTCTTAGTTTCCTTACTAGTGAAGTCTACCATTTTACAGGCTTTTCTGGGTGGATGAATGCAATCTTGCCTGTTGAAATGATTTGAAATGTAAACTATTTACATCAAGACTGGAGTTATAGGACTAACTCAAAGATTGAAGTTAGTGATATTGACAGACTCTGGATTTAGGTCTTCTCAAAAGTGGTTTGGTTCTTTTTATCCTGTAGATTTGTCTCATATATAATGTTGTTGCTCATCTTTTACATTTTCTAAAGCAGGTTTGAAGATAGTGAGTGTAGTTTCCTACAACATGACACAAAGAGAACCAGAGGAAGATTATATCTGTCACAGATGAAAATACTCTATTTATGTGTCATAGTAATCTATTCAATGGTTTATGGACCCAAAATTCTCCAGGGGGACTCACAAATCCCCATTATGTTTCTGTGTGCCAGATTTTTCATTTGGAGCTCTGATTTAGTTGACAGATGTGTAAAAATCACATGTAGCCAAATGACTCTTGAGTCAGTACAAAGCTTATAATGCTGAAACCTGGTTATTTAAGCTAAGATTCACAGGATCCTCTACCCAGACTATGTTTTTCAAATCTCATATTAGATTTTGAATTTTATCTTATATACTAATGCCAGTGCTCTGCTCCCCAGTAACATACTTTGAAATATCATGCCCCTTTTTAATACAAACATTAACTTACAGAGAGCTGTCTTTGAGGAAGTTAAAATCAAAAATAGCATTTGTTCCTCAAAATTTAGTGAAACCGTTTTGGAGATTCACAAATCAGACTACGAGAAACTTTCTAATTAGAATAATAAATTATAAAATCTAAAACATGAGTATTGGATGTTAAATATTGAGTCCCAATTGTGCCCTGTAGTAATAAAGAAGTAGATATGTGCAAATAAATTGACTTGTCCCAGGTCTTAAAGAATAACTGGTAGAGCTGGAATTTTTTTTTTTTTAAGATTTATTTATATATACAAGGACCGGAGTGCAGGCGAGATGAGCAAAAGGGTGAGAGGATTCACCAGAGACAGAGCGGGGAACAGAACAGGCACGTTGACGAAATACACTGCTGAGGGGAACAGTGGGAGAGACAGAAGAGGTCTGCCCTGCCATGTGGGATTCTCACTGGCCAGCTGGGATCCAACAGGCGCTGCAGAGGCTGGGATAGCTTCACAGTGTGGCACTCAACTGCCTGTGCCACCAGGGAGGCCCTAGAGCTAGAATTTTAATCCAAGTCTTCTGATTACTACTATTTGAGGATTCTTTTTTTTTTTTTTTTTTTAAGATTTATTTATTCATGCATACAAGATCTGGGGTACAGGCCAGAGATGCGGGTGTGTGTGTGTGTGAGAGGATTCACTAGAGACAGAGTGGGGAACAGAACAGGCAGACTGACTGAAGCATAATTGCTGAGGGGAGCAGCGTGCGAGTCAGGAGAGGTCTGCTATGCCATGTGGGTTGCTCCCTAGCCGGCCAGGGATGGAACTCGTGCTGCAGAGGTTGCGGACTGCTTCATAGTGCGGTGCTTAACCCCTTGCGCCACCAGGGAGGCCCAATTTAAGGGTTATTTCTGCTATTACTGTCCCTTAGGTAAAAATTTTAATTTTACACTGGTGACACAGTTCTGGTAAGCATGGAAATTATATTTATGCCAGTAGGAACTATATTTAACATTAAGAAATTGTGTTTGCATGGCACGCAGACCTCTCCTGCCGCCCGCTGCTCCCCTCAGCAGTGTACTTCGGTCCTTCTGCCTGCTCTGCTCCCCACTCTGGCTCTGGTGAATTCTCTCACCCTCCCGCACTTCTGACTGTACCCAGTGCTTGTAGAAATAAATTAATAAATTTAAAAAAAAAAAGAAATTGTGTTAGTCTGGATTTTCCAGAGAAACAGAACCAATAGGATAAACATATACGTGATATGTATGATGTATGTAAGCAATTGACTTACACAGTTATGAAAATTGAGAATTCCCAGGATCTGTAGTGATCAGCTAGAGAGGTAGGAGAGCTGATGGTATAATTCCAGTTCAAGTACAAAGGCCTGAGAAATAGGAGAACCAGTGCTGTAAATTATAGTATGAGTTTGAGTCTGAAAGCAGAAGACTGTGATGTTATAGTTTGAAGAAAGCTATGGAGGCAAAAAAGAGCAAATTCTCTCTTATTTCTTCCTTTTGTTCTATTCAGGCCTTCAATAGATGGGATGATGTCCACCTACACTGGGGAGAGCAACCTACTTTACTCAATCTACCTATTCAAATGCTAATATCATCCAAAACTATCATCACAGATACCCTCAGAATGTTTGGGCACCCAGAAATTTAAATGAACCATTTGAAACATACAAATGCTTGTATTTTGGTTTAGCTTTCATAATGATGGTAGTGACCTATAAATAGGATAGTTATGCTATCGAAAAAACCCACATATTTTGCATTCCTTTTTGCCCTTTGCGAGACAGGAGAGGTCTACCATGCCATGTGGGATTCTCACAGGCCGCCTGGGATTGAACCCGTGCTGCAGAGGCTGCTGTCAGCTTCACAGTATGGCGCTCAACCGCCTGCGCCACCAGATAGGCCCTCTTTTTCTTTTCTTTTTTTAATATTTATTTATTTATGCATATGAGAACTGGGGTACAGGCCAGAGGTGCAGGGGGTGGGGTGGGAGGATTCACCAGAGACAGAGTGGGGAACAGAACAGGCAGACTGACTGAAATACACTGCTGAGGGGAGCAGGGGGAGAGACAGGAGAGGTCTGCCATACCATGTGGGTTGCTCCCTGGCAGGCCAGGGATCAAACTTGTGCTGCAGAGGCTGCGGATAGTTTCATTGTGCTGTGCTTAATTCCTTGCTCCATCAGGGAGGCCCCTGGTTGTTATGTTTTCCCTTGAGCAATTCTGTAGTACGTTTGTGTAGAACCAGTGCTAAAATGTTAAGATATAGTCACAACATTTAATCTTTAAAAAATAAGCCTCTGAGAAGTACTGTGTTGTTATTTTAAAAGTTGCAGTCAATTCTGCTTAAAAAAAGTGCTTAAGCCACTAAACACATTTGTTGTTGTAGCTGGCTTATGGGTCATCAGTTTTTGACATTTGATGTAAAGCATATAAATTTACTTCTTTAAAGTTCATTCATAAAAAGAAGAGAGTAACAAAACCCAATTGAGAGCAGATGATAGACAATCAACTATACTCAGTCTTTAACACTCCTTTATCTATTGTTAACTATGTGATTCAAATTCATGATTTGGGAAAATGACAGATTCCTATAAGGCTGTAGGTCCCAAGCTGTCTAATGGAAACCTTGAATGAAATTCTTGAGGCTAAATATCTGTTGTATTTGGTATCTAGATTAGCCCTTGTTCATTTGGAGGATCCTTTTGGACTCCTTTTGTTCTCATCCAGTGTCCACATGGCCTCCCTCTGGAAAACAACAAGGGATTAGTCCTCTCATGGTAGAATTTCTGCTCCTATTTGGCCATAAATCGTAGGGATTTATGCATTGAGGGTAGATACTTCAAAACTTTGCCAATATATATGATTGATTTGGTTAAGGTAAAACTATGGCATCAAAATAGTTTATCTCATTAATATAGTGTTTGAAAATCCAAATAGTCTGTTTATTTACAATTTGTTTTTTGGCAAGGATAAAATCAATGTTTTAGTAAAGAATGGTTACAGAACGAGTTACTACAATATTATTTTGCATTAAGAGAAAAAAAAATCACCCTTCTAGAATATTCTAGTGTGTGTGTCTACTGACATCATGTGCAACACAAGCCTAGCCAATCCACAGGATTGTAAGAAAGAAATCAATCATTTTAACCCACTATGTTATAGGATAGCTGGTTACTTAGCAATAAATGACTAAAACAACCTGTTTGTTACTAATGTTGACACTTTATCCTCTTCCACAGAGGTGTTGATTCAAATCCAACATTTAATATTAAATAGATGTTATCCAAAAAGTTTGAAGATGAATGTTCTAGGATATTAAGGCTATTCTCTAGTATCTTATAGTATCTTCTCATGTTTGTTATTGTATAGAAAATAATGTATTTCTGATTGTCCATTGATGATAAGTCTACAGAGCAGGAGCAGCAGGAACACTCTTATCCCTTCAAGATAAGAGTGGAATCCTTCCTGGCTTAGATTTATTTTTTGGCAGATCACTTGCAGCTGATACTTTTAGAGTCCATTCAAAATAACATATATATATACGTATAGAATGACTTATGAAGATTCTTTTTAGCATATGCAGCAAAGAATAACACATTTCTGAATAGGTCAGCTACTTCCTCTATCATCTAGAATTGATGTTTAGCTGTCTATCTTGAAAATAGACCAAAGAAAAATGAAAACCTGACAAAATTGACCCTTTTATATTTTACTTTCTTTCAGTTAGCCTGATTGTTGGGGAAAGCATTTTCAGAGAGAAACTAAACTTTATCCAGCAGAGTTTCTTGGTTATTTTAGCCTTCAGGAAGAGAATTCACTTTTGTTTTTCATTCATGCGCTCTGGGAAAGCAAAGAGGGAACATTTCAATATAAGCACTTTTCACCCATGCGGTGTGCGATAAGTGCATCACTTAACAGAGGCACATGCTTGTAGGTAAAAGTATACTTCAGTAAGTGGAATGAAACCTTGCTGAATTGTGCTGAAGCAATTTAGGCCTTTTATTCTACTTCACCATTGGTGGATTTCACTATAAGCAACCTTATAAAGATGGATTCTATAGAAAAACACTCTCTGTGGTAAGCACTTTAGATCACCTATATAGTCTTGCTATGCAAGCCTTTTTTATTTATCAGTAATTTTCCCTTGATATCATAGATGTTATGATTCAAAAATACAAATGCTCAACTAATATAAGTGAAATGTATGTTATCTTCATAGTACAAGGTGTAATGTAAATAACAAGAAATAACTCTTAGAAAATACTTCTCATTCACACATTATGATTTTTGTTTTTGTCTATAATATATTAAGAGTTGTAGTTCAGTCTATATATATTTTAAAATGTACTCCACCCACTTTGTTATTTTATCAACTTGGCTGTGTTAACTTATTAGTTATTTACACTTTCCACCTATCTCTGCCCTTTTTAGGCTAAGGAGGGCAGGTCATACTGAGAAGAAACACATTTATTATTCATTGGGTGAAAGGGCTTAAGTGTAAAGATATAAGCTGGAGAAATTTCTTCAAAAAAGAAAGAGGCAGACCCTATGGAGGTATCAGAGTTTAAGGAGAAGGAAGAAGATTCAGGTGACAGAAAGAGGGAAGAGAATCTGAAGGATTTCAGGGAATGTGCAAGATTATAAAGATCTATGTCATCTACAAAATTAATTCTCTGCTCAGACTCAGCACCAAATAAAATTCAGTTGTTGACCTGTACTCACGGAATGCTAATATTTGCTTTTTATTCTCCATATATGTTTGGAAGCTGGCATTAAAGCATCAATGGATATGAAAAGAACAGGAACCGTGTAAGGTTTTAGTTAAAATAAGCTGTGGTGTAGTAAGAGGCAGATACTGTCAGGTGGTTTGGCCTGGTAAGAAGAAATATTTTACCATGGACATCAATTAGAATTTTCTGGACATAGTACTATTAAGCAGGCTGGTTTTTATTCACTTCTATTGTATTTTTAAATTTGCTATAAATACGCTCCTTGATTATAGGGACACAGACAGACTGCTCCTCCATGCCCCTACCTTGATTTGTCATTAGAGCTAAGCAAACCACTCTAATTTAAGATAAGGTAAATGTAGGAATTTCAGGAGAAACTTTTTACTCCCTTTTTCAGATGTTCTGTATCAACTAAGACGTCATTACAGGTACCTGACTGGCCAATGTACTTTGAAGTCCCCAGTGACTTTAATCGTAGTGAGTTATTATTCTATTGCTCTTATGGATCAGAGGCTGTTCCTGAAATGGGGAATTTAGAGAATATTCCTGTTCTCCTGTTCTTTTGAGCACTTTGTACACTTTCTGATCATATGTAAAGAGGTCAGGGTAGATTTTTGTATTTTTGTTTTTGTCCTTTTTTTCTCATTGTTCTCCGCTTCTTTCATTTTCTGTCTATGTAGCCTTTCTTGCTGGCTATCATTTCTCTACCTAAATTTGTCAAGAGACCAGTGTGGAGGGCCTCCCCGGTGGCGCAGCGGTTGAGCGCTGGGTTGCGAAGCTGCCCGCGGCCTCTGCGGCGCCGGTTCGATCCCCGGCTGCTCCCCGGCCACCGGAGGAGGATCCCACATGGTGCGCAGACCTCTCCTGCCACCCGCTGCTCCCCTCAGCAGTGTACTTCAGCCCTTCTGCCTGCTCTGCTCCCCGCTCTGGCTCTGGTGAATTCTCTCACCCTCCCGCGCTTCTGACTGTACCCAGTGCATGTATAAACAAAACAAACAAATATAATAAATAAATAAATAAATAAATAAAAAACATGCCTCTATAAAAAAAAAAAAAAAAAGAGACCAGTGTGGATATGTGACAACACCCAGTGGCACCCGCTTTTTTTTTTCATTGCTGGTCAAACTGAAGCTTAATGGATTCCAATTATCAGTTTTGCTTTGTTGGGGTAATCAAAAAGAAGAGTCCAAAGAAAGAGAAAACATATGGAAAAATGAGTAAGCAAAGACATTACTATGGAAATAATGAGAGTAATACTGTAAAAGCTATATTAGTCATTTGTTTCTAATCTCCTTGCCTCTCTGTCTATACTGGTGGAATATTAATAATGAGATTAGAGATCTTAGTTGCTTGCTTGTTTTGATGTAAGCTTGATTTCCTCACTGCAGTAGATAACTACATTGGATTTATGAAGCTGGAGTTCTGCTGAATCTTTGTTGTTCCAGCTACAATATTGTAAGGAGGTAAAAAGAGCTTCTGGCATCAAACATAAGATTCCTTACTTTGGTTATTAGGTTACTTGTGTCTTGCTTCTTTCTCTCTTTCCTTTTTTAAACTCTTTGCTGAAGAGGCCTGGTTGTTCTTAGTTCCCCCTTTACTCTTCTGAGATCTCACAAAACTGTATTTATGGGCAGCCTCATGTATTTGTGCATAGCGGCCTATAGCTTGTGCCTGGACTGCCAAGACATAGCACACCCATTTCCTTCTTAATGCCAAACTTCAGCTATCTTATTTTTGACCACAAGTAAATAACTATGAACTTTAGCTAGAACAGGGATCTTTAAACTTTATCTATAAAGGACAGATAATAAATATTTTAAGCTTTGCAGGTAATGTAGTCTCTGCTGTTATTATTCATTGTGGGCCTTGAAGCACAAAAGCTGTCATAGATAATATGTAAATAAATGGGTGTGTGGTTGTGTTCCAATACAGTTTATTTATTTGTTAAATAAGTGGGTGTGTGGTTGTATTCCAATACAGTTTATTTATTGATGCTGATTTTTGAATTTCATGTAAGTTTCACATGTTAAAAATATTCTTTTGATTTTTTTTCAAGCCACTTACAAATGTAAGAACCGTTCTTAGCTTACAGACTGTATAAAAACATGGGGTGGGCTGGATTTGGCCTGCAGGCTATAATTTACTGGATGTGAACCAGAACATGATTCTTTGCTACATTATTATGCACAACAAATTTAGTGGTTTAAAACAACAATCTTTTATTTAGCTTGCCATTTGTTGGTTGGCAATTTGGGATGGGATCAACTGGTTTGTTCTTGACTAGTTTCACTTGTTTCTATGGTCAGCTGTTGGTCATTTAGTTGGCTCTGCTTCTAGTGATTACTGGCTAGGGCAATAGAGATGATTGGGCCATGTATCTTTCACAATCCAGCAGGCTAGCCTGTGTCTGGTCCTAAGAGCAATCAAAATAGGCAAGACCAATATGCAAACATTTTTCTAGGATCTGCTTGTTCAATTTTGCTCTTGTCTTATTGATTGAAACAAGTCACATTGGACAAGACCAGAGTGTGTGAATGGACTAATAAAGGTATGGATAAAGTCAAGTTCACACTTAAATTAGTTCACAATTAGAATCTGTTACTACCATAGTCTACCATGGAAGCCCTCTACCCTGATGTTTAAATTCCTCCCACATGCAAAATATATTCCCATACTCCAAAGTTCCCCTGAATTTCATTCAATCATAGCATCGAGCTCAAAGTCCAGGATCTCTTGATCTATAATATTGTCTGGGTGTGAATTTCTGGATGCAGCTCCTTTTGATCCAGTTGTGCTAAAAAGATAAGTCATAGCACACAGTGATGTGATTTGATAACCACAATAGAGAGTGACATATGAAAGGGGAAGAATGGGGACATGGAATACTCATCGGGCCATAGAAATTCTGTAACCAGCATGGCACATGCTCCCAGATCTCTGTATACCAGGACCAGGAAATTTTCCTTGATTAGGCTGAGACTGTGCTTCATGGAAATATTTCTTTAGTTGATTATTTTCTACAAATCTCTGAGAGTGGTATCCCTATCCATTGTTCTATATGGTCTTGAGGCTGCCCTTGGAGATGTCATCCAAATGACCTGTGTATGCAGCTGAATATCTTCCTCAGCCTTTTTCATTCCTATAAAGGATTGGGGACCCAGAGGTGTCTTTTTGTTTAAGATGACCTGGTCTCTTTCAGTCCAAGTCAGCTGTATTTTTATGTAGCTAACTTCAGCATTTTGAGAATTTCCTATGAATATGATTTGTCGGCAGAAGCCACTTCCACAGTTGCTTTAATAGTCAAAAGTTATTTGAATTTGACTAATCCAGCAACTTTGAATAATCCAAAGTTATTGAGACAAATTTCTTTTAACTTTGGTATGCCACGCTGCTGGGGAAAATACCTCTAAGAATTTAAAAAGTCTAAGAATATCTACTATGCATGTTCTTTAATTAAAAAAAAATTTTTAAGATTTATTTATTTGTTTATTTATACAAGAACCGGGGTACAGGCCAGATGCGTGGGAGGGTGAAAGGATTCACCAGAGACAGAGTGGGGAACAGCACAGACAGACTGACAAAATACACTGCTGAGGGGAGCAGCGGGTATAACAGGAGAGGTCAGCTTCACAGCGCGGTGCTCAACCTCCTGTGCCACCAGGGGAGGCCCAAATTTTAAAATTCTTAACAAAAGTACTTACAGTCATACTTTAATTTGTCTTTAAATTAAAGACACAGAAGCATTTATTTGACAGATTTTTACTGAAAGTTTGTTTTCTTCTCAGCATATCCTGACCCCTCCATATTCTTGCTAAATTCTGCTTATAAACAGAATTTTCTAGAGCTCATCTTTCCTGTACCTTATCATAGGCAACTAAAAGAGACCAACTGACAAATTTAATTTTGTATGAGGCAATTCTCCTAGCAAATCCAGAAATTCATTAATTACTGCAGGCAACTTTGTCATTAATTGTTCCATAACTATCTATCTTAGGTCATTATTTTTCTAGTCTGCTATAGCAGTTTCCTTATCAATTTCATAACTTGCTAAGAACGTGCTTACCGTTTTTCCAGTCTTCATAGTATTATTACAGCTTTACTGCCCTCCACCAGCTTCTAATCCAAAGCCAATGCTACATGTTTTTATTACAGAAACACATGTTTCTTTTTCATTTACCTATTGCTGCAAAGTCAACATCCCAAACTTAGAAGTGACTTAAAACAATATTTGGTTTTCATGACACATGTGGACTCAACAGGGCAGAACTTCACTGGTGTTGACTGGACTCACTCACAGTCTTTGACAGTTAGGGAAGAGCCCCCACTTCAGGTGTTGGTTGGCTATAGAGAGGTCCAATAGGAGTCTCAGCCATATGTCTGTCATTATCAAGTTGACTAGCTAGGACGCTCACACGCTGGTCTTGACAAGGATTCCCAGATCAAGCAAAGGGGCAAGTCCCAATGTGAATGGACTTTTCAAGTTTTAGCTTATGTCACTTTTATTTTTGCAACATTGGTTAGAGCAAATCACATGGCCAAGTATAGATTAGAGTGAATGTGGGGAGGAATTTGGCAAGGGCTTACAATGAGGGAGTTGATGGATTCAGAAAGGTATGAACCAATTTGGGACTATTACTGCAACAATCTACCAGTCCTATGCTAAATAGAGTAGACTATAATCTGACACATAAAAAGCCTGCCAAGTTTCTAGAGGAGCTGTTCTAGCAAAAGAGCTGCCAGCTTACTAAAAAAGGCACTAAGTTTGCCCAAATTGCAAGTTTTGAGTGATTGGCTACACAGCTGGCTGATAAAAACACACAAAAAATTTAAGTTATGACTCTAAATTTGGTAAATGGAACTTGCTGAATGTCAGGACTTCATAGATTTCTGAGGGTGCTTTTGGAGGTTGAGCTGTCAAAAAATGAAATGAGATGGAAAGAAAAATATTGTTGAGGCTAAGCAAACAGTGAAAAAAATATTAATAATATTTCACATTTACATGTTGTTGCTCATGTGCCAGACACTGTGGTGGTATCTTTCATGGGTTATGGCATTATTACTTTATAAAACAGAAAAATTAGCATTGTGAGCTTAAAAATAACACTTTTATTTTTGAGATCTAGGGAACATTCTCTGTGTAGTATAATAGGAAAACTTCTACATTTTAGCGTTGCTAAAGATGGGGTGATCTCTTCTCAAGCATTACTGGATGGAGATTATTAGACTTTATGAAAAGTGTAGGCTACTTTGGTGCCCAGTTTCCTGACGGCATAAGCATTTTACTGTTTAATGTAGTTTCCATTGTTTCAATGAAGCCACCTTAAACTGAAGCCCTTTCCCCTTGCCTTCACCAAGTGAAATCAGCTGTAATAGTTGGCGCTTGGACAGAGCATATGGTGATTTCTTATGTATGTTTCCCATCTGTTCTGTATTGACCCCAAAATCCAAAAGAAGAAAACTAAAAAGGTTTTCCTAGAAAAAAAAATTCTCATACATAAAGCAGTTTATAAAGATTGACTACAAAGTTAGCAAAGGAATGACAGTAGTTAGCCTTGAAAACAATGAAAAACAGGAATTAGCAAAGGTGGTGTAGGGTAAAGAAAATGTCAGGCTTTTCTGCCCTTCCGCCATCAGGATAGATGATGGATCCTTGTCCTGAATGCATGCCTGATGGCGGGCACCTGGAATAGGGTGTGGGCATAGGTAGATGGGATTCAGCTGAGTTAAGACTGTGCTTTTAAGGGCGGCGTCACGGGGACGCCAGCAGCAGTAGCAGCAGCAGCAGCAGTAGAAGCCGAAAGAGAAGCGGAGAAGCAGCAGAACGAACGCTAGAGAGCCCAGATAGAGTGAAGACTTGCTGGGGGCTGGGAGGCCTGCCAGCCTCCAAGCCCCCCAGCCAGCACCCCTGCCTGCCATATGCCTGGTGAACCCTAAATAAAAAACCTGCAAAACCACTGAGGACTCTGACTCCTCCTTTACCTGGTCTGCATGGGATCAGAAAACCTGCACTGGTCCAGTTCCTGCCTTTACAGGTGGTTTTCTTAGGAATCTTAGGTCAAAATGAAGGTTGAGGATGGAAGAATCAAGCAAGTTTAGGAAACTGTCAATGGCTTTCTTCCAAGTGGTTAGACAATATGTAGGGTAAGGAAAAATGTCAGGCTTTTCTGCCCTCCCGCCATCAGGATAGATGATGGATCCTTGCGGTCCTGAATGCATGCATGCCTGATGGCAGGCACCTGGAGTAGGGTGTGGGCATAGGTAGATGGGATTCACCTGGGCTAAGACTGGGCTTTTAAGGGCGGTGTCACGGGTATGCCAGCAGAAGCCAAGAAGCAGCAGAACTAACAGAATTGCAGAGAAGCAGAGAGAACGCCAGAGAGCCCAGATAAAGTGAGGATTTGCTGGGGGCTGGGAGGACTGCCAGCCTCCCGGCCTTCCAGCACCCCTGCCTGCCATATGCCTGGTGAACCCCAATAAAAGCCTGAAAACCTGCCGACGTCTCCAGGACTCTCTCCTCCTTTACCCCGTCTGCATGGGATCATTAGAAAACCTGCTCAGTGGTCCAGTCCTGCCCTTACACAATAATAATGTTAAAATTCTTGAAATACACACATACCGAGAATTGAGATTCAGAGAGGGAAGGGTGATAATCAAACTTTATTTTTATAATTAAACTCATTATTTTGGAAGCAGTACTTTCCTCGGTGACAGAAAAAGGGTGCTTTTTTTTTTTTAAGAACGAAAATCTAAACTGAGTTAAAAGTGAAAAAAAAAATTGAAGTGTCTCAGATGTTCAAGTTTGTGACCTTAAACTACAATCTATAAATGGTTAATTATGGCAAAAGTAAATGAGGAACTTTAGCAGTTAGGAAGGTAACTTAGACTGAAGGTACCTAAGATCAGACTGAACAAATGGAAAATTCTTAAACACTACAGAAATATAATCACATTTAAAAATATTCCTTATTAACTGAAGGAATGGTAACAAATTCACTCAAATTTAGAAGGCTTCCTTTTTAAATTATTTTTTGATTATATATATTTTTTACATCATTCTTCCTTTTTTGTACAATGTATGCTTTCTCTTCTCAGGTGTAATAGCTGTAGAATTCCCACCACCAGTTCACCTGTGCACCATCACCCTAGTCCCTTGTGCTCTTCCCCTCCCTGTTTTCATCCCTCTCCCTCCCCCTCCCCTGCAGAATATCTTTGATTTATAGTTGCCTGTTAGTTTTGTTTTTTAATTTATTAAAATTATTTTCCCCCGATCCCTTATTTGTTTCCCCTACTCTCCTCCTATAAGTGAAACCATCTGATACTTTTCTTTTTCTTTCTGGCTTATTTCACTGAACATAATCCTTTCTAGCTCCATCTATGGTGCGAATGGCATGGGTTTATCTTTTTTGATTGCTGAGTAATATTCCATTGTGTATATGTACCACATCTTCTTGATCCAGTCATCTACTTTTGGGCATTTCGGTTGTTTCCATATCTTACCTTTTGTAAATAGTGCTACAATAAACATAGGGGTGCAAGTATTCCTTTTAATTAATAATTTAGTTTCCTTTGGGTAGATTCCTGGGAGTAATTGCTGGTTCATATGGGTGCTCCATTTTTTAGTAGTTTGAGGAACCTCCACACAGCCTAGAAGGCTTCATTTTTTTAATGTTAATTTTTCCTTTTCTTCAAGATTGTTAATATCTTACTGTGATATGATTTGCAGAAATTCTTCTAAGTTTAATCTTATTTTTTAATTTTGAAAAATTTCAAACCATCAGAAAACTTATAGAGATCTTTACAGAATTTTAGTATACCTAGATTCTCCATTTAATGATATTGTCTCACATTTGTTTTCTCTTTCCATGAATATGTACATATTATCATCTACCTATCCATCCATCTAATTATTATCATGATAAATTATTTGAGATAAGCTGACAGGAGTCATGACTTCACCAAATATTATGTATTAATTTAATACAGTTTGCCATTTTATGATTGTAATTTGTTAATAATTTAATACAATTTAGTTACCAAGTTCAGGGCATTTAACATTAATGCAGCGCAAATATTAAATCCATATTCAGATTTTTGCCAATTGTCTTTAGAGAAAATAAAAATAAAAACAAAAGAATCCCTTTTCCTTTCCTGGCATCAATCCAGAACTACACACTGTTCTTCATTATTATCTCTTTAGTCTCCTTTAATCTGGACCAGTCCTTCGATATTCTTGTTTTTCATGACATTTTGAAGAAAAAAAAGACCAGTTATTTATTTATTTATACAAGCACTGGCTACAGCCAGAAGCATGGGAGGGTGAGAGAATTCACCAGAGTGGGGAACAGAACTGGCAGACTGACGAAATACACTGCTGAGGGGAGCAGCGGGGCCGCAGGAGAGGTCTGCACGCCATGTGGGACCCTTGCCAGGGGCCGGGGATTGAACCGGTGCTGCAGAGGCTGCGGGGCAGCTTCGCAGCCTAGCGCTCAAACGCTGCGCCACCAGGGGAGGCTCAGAAGTACTGTTTATGTGCTGTGTTGTCTTTCTAGTCTGTCGTTCAGTGTTACATGAAGTCATTTTATCCCATTATTGGTGATGCTAACTTTACCATTTTCTTGAGGTGTGGATTACTCTCTACAGATGTCATTCCCTTTAGTACTTAACATGTAAATCAAGTAGCGATACTTAGATCCTATTCCCCTACTAACTTTGCCAAGAAGATGAAACATTTACTGATATTTTTGCTCTAAATAAATTATTACTATGTTACTTTCTAAATATTGATTTAAAAAATTTTTAATTTTAAGCAGAAATTTTTACCAGTGATTTTTTTAAGAGTGTAAAACAGGTGATCTTGGGGAATTAATATATTTGTGGACTGCTAGAAAGACACATTATTATTACAAGAAATGAATCCCAAAAGGCAAAAGTAAAGAAAAACCTCATTGAGGAATGAAGTTATTGCAACAAATACTGTGAATTTTTCAAGTAACAGGATGGTAATAAGTTAAGTCTAGGAAGCGTAATGCATCGACCCTCGTGATGTTAAACTGCTTTGCATTTAAACACAATCAGACACAGTAGTAATCAGGAAAATGTTTCTATTGTACCAGAAAAAAAAAAAAGCAATTTGGCACCAAGAATAATAGAAGAGAAATATGAAAAAAAGGGAACCAAGTAATGCATTTAAGATTAGAAAATGTTTATGTGAAATTTCTAAAGCAATTGATGAATTATACTTCTATGTTTCTAGTTGTCCTTTCTCTATTTCTGGCTAATTTTATTAATATCCTGTAGCTTTAGGTTACTTAGTTGCATCCAATGAATTTAAAAAAGGACAAGCCTTCAATGAAGTTATCTTTCATGACTTGCTGAATAAAATGTGTATTTAAAATGTTTCAGAGTAGAAATTTGTAGCTTTAAAAATATGTAACCAAAGGGAATATCCAGTTATGCTAGAGTCAATATAAGATAGCTAATTAGGTTATCTTAGCAATTTTTGTTCATATTTTTACCATAACATATATGAAAGGAAACAAAGATAATAATTGATGACTTATGTTAAGAAACTGAAGTAAAAATTAAGGCATGACTTGATTACCACTTAAGCTTTGGAATTGTGTTTTGGTTCACTTGATTTTGGTGGTGCAGTGAAATTCATTCATTCACTCATTCATCCAGAACACTCATTTAGTGCTGATGCATAGAAAGTGTTTAATAAAGGGTCATTATAAGGGCCTCCCTGGCAGTACAAGGGGTTAAAGACCGCACTATGAAGCAATTTGCAGCCTCTGCAGCATGAGTTCGATCCCCGACCGGCCAGGGAGCAACCCACATGGCGAAGCAGATCTCTCCTGACTCGCCTGCTGCTCCCCTCAGCAGTGTATTTCAGTCAGTCTGCCTGTTCTGTTCCCCAAACTGTCTCTGGTGAATCCTCTCACCCCCTGTTTCTCTTGTATGCATAAGTAAATCTTTAAAAAAATAAATAAATGGTTATTATAATGTTTTTAATATCTCATGCACATCCATCCATATGTGTTGCTGAGATGGATTCCTCATAGATTAAGAGATTTTAATTTTGTTTTTATAATATATACAGTATGGGTTATGTTTACTTCATGTATTTAATAAATATTTGAGGATCTTCCATTAGACAAGTATTGTGTAAGGCTCCTACAGTACATTTGTGACATTTTGGCTGTAACTACCATCTTCTAGTAAGTCGCCAAATGGCCAACATGAAGAGAAGGAGGAGAGACACCTGCTATTTGTTATCTAGGTCTTTTGGAAAACATGAGTTGTTCCTTTGGCGACATGGCATGTGAATCTACAAGAAAGGTGATATTGTAAACATCAAGGGGATGGGCATTATTACAAAAGGAATGCCCCACAAATGTTACCACGGCAAAACTGGAAGGGTCTATAATATTACACAGCATGCAGCTGGCAATGTATGCAAACAAGTAAAGGGCAAGATTCTTGCCAAGAAAATTAATGTTCATATCAAGCATATCAAGAAACTCTAAGAGCCAAGATAGCTTCCTAAATGCATTAAAGAAAATGATTAGGAAAAAAAGGAAGCTGAAGAGAATGGTATTTGCTTTGAGCTGAAGCACCAGCCTGTTCCACTCAGAGAAGTATACTTTATGACCAATGGAAAGGTGCCTGAGCTGCTGGAACCCACTCCCTGTGAATTCTTGGTATGATAGGTGTGTGTGGTGGGTGGCGGGGGAGGGGTGAGGACTTGGGGAAGACCTGTGGACTGTAAAAAGATAAAAATAAAAACAACAAAAAATGTATCTGTGGATCAGATAGGGGAGTTCTCAGTCTTTAGAGAGCTTATAGGTTTGTGGGAGAGACAAAAAAGAAATAGGTAAACAACATGAATAGATATGAGGGCCATGAAGGAAAAGTGCTCATAATAGGTCATATAAAGTGTGTATGCACTTCCATGTTTTATGGGTACATAAATTTGTGTATATTTTCTCTCTGTGTTTGTGTATTTATGTAATACCATAGAGTCAGTAGTCAGGGACATCTTCTCTGCTGAGCATGAACTAGACCTGAAGAATCAGAAGAAATTATTCATGTAAAAAAGGCATGGGATGCTTTTCCAGAAACAATCCTGAGGGCTTAATATGAGTTGTATGATTTTAAAGTGAAAATAACTAAATCTAATCCACTTCAGACCTCAAAAGTTCAAGTTACTTGCCCAAAGTTGCACTAGCCAAATCCAGGGCTCAAGGATGGCCACTATGCCTTAAAATATTCAATTAAATACTTAGACATCACACAGAAGAAAATGAGCATTAAGGGATGGTAGTTGGAAGTTTAGAAAAACAGATTTCTTGTGTCCTCACATTTTCCATTTCATCTAAACTCAGTCAAGAGTTTAAAATTGAAAGTAGGTAAGTTCACGAAAAAAACTGTAATTCTGAGTCATCAACAGCATAGCTGAAAGGAACAACACAGCCAAGTATGGCAGCTCCTATTTTTCAGATTAGAAATTAACTGCTATCTTGTCAGGAAGAAATAGTATGTTTTATTATTGAAAAGGCAGCTCTACTAGCTTCTTTGGGCCACAAGGGCCCATTTATTTAATTACTTCTAGGATGCTAAGTGGATCCCTAGTGACCAGGCCAAATTATTGCACCTTAAAAGGTGAGTGATGCATTCACTTTGATGGATAGTAGGTTTTCTTTTTTTTTTTCCCTTTTCATTTATTTATTATTCACTAAATATATAAAGAATCAGAGGGATCCCACTTCTTTTCACTTTTGCTGAAAATACCTTCAGGCCAGAAGCATTTTTATTCACTTTAACAAAGTAATTATAGAAGTGAAAGAAGATAAACCCTCAAAATAAGGAACATAAAACATTCTTTAGACTCCTTTAAAAAGTTTTAATAGACTTTTTGTAGAGCAGTTTTGGGTTGACGGCAAAAGAGAGGTGAATGTGTAAAGATTTCCCATACATCCCTTCTACCCTCCACCCTATTGATTCCCTGGTTGTCAACATCCCCCACCAGAGTAGTACATTTATTACAATGTATAAACCTACGTTGTCACATCATTTGCAGCCAAAATCCATAGTTTACGCTAGGGTTCACTCTTTGTTTTGTATGTTCCATGGGTTTGGGAAAATGTATAATGGTACATATGCAGCATTATATTACACTGAATTGTTTTACTATCCTTAAATCCCCTGTGCTCCCTTTATTCATTCCTTGCTCCTCTCAACCTCAGGCAACTGCTGATCAATTACTGTCATGATTTTGTTTTCCAGAATATTATATAGTTGGAATCACAGAGTATGTAGCCCTTTCAGGTTGCATCTCTCTCTTAGCAATATACACTTGAGGCTTCTCCATGTCTTTTCATGATTTGATAGATCATTTATTTTTAGTGCTGAATTATATCTCTTTGTCTATGTATAAGATTCCTTTTCTTGAGCTCAAATCACTAATAGAGATTTTAAGTGAGAAGATAGAAAAAGATAAGTAATTTTAAATTATTATTATTATAAAGCATGAACGATTAGGTTGATTCTTATAATTGTATAAAAATATAATTATTGTTTTGTGGAATCGTTTTCCTTTATTAACAAAGTTAAGGTAATGCTAAAATCTCAATTAACAGTAAAAAAGAGAACAGAATAAAAGTTAAGACATCTAATAATGTAAACATAAGTCATGGGTAAATATCATAGTAGAAGAAAATCTATATCTTGAAGATATTTAATTGTACCAATAGGCAGCCTTTCAAGCAGATTTTCTTTCAGAATCTTTTTGGGTGTGGTTGATATTTAAGCTTTGCTAGCCCAGTGTGTAGCATCTCTCTCTCTTTTTTTTTTAAAGATTTATTTATTTATATATTTATACAAGCACTGGGTACAGTCAGAAGTGTGGGAGGGTGAGAGAATTCACCAGAACCAGAACGGGGAACAGAACAGGCAGAGTGACTGAAATACCCTGCTAAGGGGAGCAGTGGGCGTGCCAGAAGAGGTCTGTTGCACCCTCACTGGTGGCGGGGGATCGAACCGGCGTTGCAGAAGCTGCAGGCAGCTTTGCAGCCCAGCGCTTAACCTCTGCGCCACCAGGGGAGGCCGATGGAGCACCTCTTATTGATGGATTATGAGTTTCATCCCTTAATTTTTAATTCTAAAGTCAGAATGCTATAAAGAAGTGACAGTACTACTCCTTTAAAATGAATTTTCACTGATACTCACTTTAGTTGATTTAAACATGTATTTATTATTTTTAGATTCAAATAAAAATTCTTCTTTAAATGCTTACTCATTTGTGAGGTTTCATCTTTGTGAAACAAAAACAAAACCTTATGCTACTAATATTCTATTTAAGGAGTCTAAACTTTTGTGTTGAAAAAATATTGTTTTCTTGTTATTGTGGCAGAATTAACATTTTAACTGTCGAGTATTTGTAGAAGCATCCAAATTTTAGAGTTTTATATAAGTTGATTGGCCCAACTGAAAATCAAAATTATGATTCAAAGAAAATGGGCTGCAACTTTTATTAAGTATTTTAAATATTGGAGTCCAACAGAAAGTCATGTCTAAGTGACTAAGATTGATGTGTCATAGGTGAATACCCATATTGGTGTGGGTTTTTTTTCTGTTTGATTGGAGCATATCTCTGGACCCCTCAAAATATTAATGTTCTGCTTACAATAATATATTAACCTAAAGGCAGGACTAATTTACACCTTCCACTGTCATTGACTGCAAACTCAGTGACTATTTGTTAAGTCGATTTAATGTCATTACTTTTTGGATGGAAGCCATTTTTTATGAATACTTCTGGAACCTACATAGACTGGAGGAGGAGACTATACTGGTTTGTTTTTTTAAATTATTGTATTTGTTTTGTAGCTTAATTCAGATCTGATTGGTAGGGGAAGGAAGTACACTGTCAGGACAAGACCTTTTTCTAGGGACATGACATTAAAACTGATACCTGACAGTTGCAAAAGAATTAGTCCAAAAGGGGGAAAAGAACAATTCAGTCAGAAAGAATAGCATGTGCATTGACACAAGGGCAGGAAAAGCTTGGCATATTCAAGGATATAGATGAAGGTCAGGAATGTGGATGTCCTTGAACAGGACAACTCATGAACCTGCTTGGTCCGCAATATGCTATTTGCTTGTGCTCTAATAAGCCATGATTTTGTTTATATGCAGTCCTGATTATCTTTCAAGAATGCAGCCCTTTCTTGGACAGTTTGTATAGACCCATAACAGGGAGTTTTGTTCTTGGAATATTCTGAGCTGAATATTACTGGTGTATGTGCTAGTCACATTACAGCGAATGACTTTTTCCTAAAGAAAACTCCCTGGGTTTTAGCAGTGCTGTATTTTCTCTTTAGCAGCACAAGAATTTGAGGCACAGAGTGAAAAGTTAGTGAAGAACTATGAAGATGCCATTGATCTACTTTTAGGCTCCCTTTTTTGCCTAAAAAATGGCAGGGGGAAAAAAAAAACTCTCTTCAGGACAGCAACTGAGCTTCAGAGGAAATTTGTATTAAATTCAGTTCTTTTCATTCTTCTAAATATTGTCAAATAACAAGCCATAACCTCAAACAGGTTCTGAGCATATGTGTGAAATCAAGTGCTGAAGCGTAGAGGTCACATATAGCCCCAAAGAGCTCTATTATAGGAAGTCATCTCTTTTAAAATAAATCCAAACCCAAACCACAAGCAAGCACTTTCATAGAATTTAGTCATAGATCTTAGACTAAGACTATCAGGAAGAAAAAAAAAAAAAACCTCAACTATAATAAAATCAAATCCCTTTGCTTTATAGATAAGGAATCCTAAAGAGGTAAAGTGACTTTTTAATCTATGGCTAGAGATTAAATCGATGTGCCTAGGTCTTAGATAGAAGTGAACTAGGTTTAGAAACAAATGTTATGATTTCAGTACCTTTTGCACAAACCTTAGTAACTATAAAATAACCAACTTCTTGTATCAATAATAAAAAAATTAATTTTTTAAAATTAAAATGATTCATAAGTTTATAGCTAACCTGGGGAACTTATTAAAAAAAAAACTAATTGTGAACACCTGCAATGCAATTTCTAGCCCTTGGTGCCAGTTTCCAAATTTTGAAAACACTGATCGCCATGAGTGTTTTCTTACAAAGTGGAGGATTGCATATCTTCTGTGACTCTATCTTTATCTCTCCTCTGCCATCTACCCCTCTCCCCCATCCTGTTCATTCTGTGCTTCTTTAATTTTATCTTCCTTTCAGAGGGAAAGAAATTCAGGCCTGTGATGAATCTTGGCCTCTTATGCTTCATTCCACCCTCTATTGATGTCAGAGATATTATGAACTTCTAAAGTAAAGTCCCATATTTGAAAACTCCATATCATATAATTTCAAGAGAATTGGTTAGGTTAGAAGTGTTTTAGTTTTATAATCATCATGTATAAAGAAAATGGTCTAATTATATTTTTCATCCAGATGTTTTCAAAATTTAGGAAGCCAACCAGCTATCAGATATGTTTAACTAAAACCACATTTAAGATCAAGGAAGGAAATGGAATGGTTTTGTTTTATTTAATAATCCACATTTAGGTTTAATTATATTATGTGGACATTACATGTGTTGTTTTAATCAAAGGATAGCACCACTGCCCAGTTGGATCTACTCTGACCCCCTAATACCTGGAGGGTGTATTTTAGATACATATAATAGATAGTTGAGAGGATTTGCATCAAAGCTAATTTCAACTTTGATTTTTCCCTTCTGCTTCTGACAAGGGCAAGTGTTATTTGAAAGAAGTAAAACAAACACACCAGTAAGCATGCTTATGAATATGATATTAATTAATATTTTATAATATAACATCTAGACCAGATAAATGCAAATATTTACACATTTCAGTGTCTTCAGCATATTTTATGCAAATAGTTGTTAAGGATAAAAATTCTAATTTCAAATGAAGAAAATTCATGACATGCATCTTGGGTTGTGTTTTAATCACTGTATACCCAGGAAGGTATCGACAGTTGTCCCATGGAAGCTATTAAAGTTGCTGTCCAAGGTTAAATGAAATTGCAGTTTATCAGAGCAGCATTGAGAAAATAAGGGAATCTGTTCATGGCTCTTGATTAATGCCAAGCGTGATCAACACAAGGGGGTTCATTAAGCTATACATCATGTGGGTAATTTAACATGTCATTGTGCCTGCTGTCTGCTTTGACTGTGCACAGCCCTGAGTTTCAAAGTTGTATTTCTGATGCCACTAGTTCTACACAGAAGCATCCCTCTTCTTTCACTGTCATTTTCCATTGTGCATATTTTTAAAGACATGTAGTGCATTTCATGTAAATTATTTAATATGTTTTAGAACAAAAAATATAGTTTTTTATTAAAAATTTTTTTAAAGATTTATTTATTTATTTATACAAGCACTGAGTACAGTCAGAAGTGCGGGAGGGTGAGAGAATTCACCAAAGCCAGAGCAGGGAACAGAACAGGCAGACTGATGAAATACACAGCTGAGGGGAGCAGCGGGCACAGCAGGAGAGGTCTGTTGTGCCATGTGGGACCCTTGCCAGCAGCTGGGGATTGAACTGTCGCTGCAGAGGCTGCGGGAAGCTTCGCAGCCCAGTGCTCAACTGCTGTGCCACCAGGGGAGGCCCAAAAAATGTAGTTTTTTAATGGGTTCCCCTCACACTGTATATAATAGAACTTTTTAGGAAACTCTCCACCTTTTGAATTTTTCTTTTCTCATAATCAAATATATGTCTTAAAACCTGATGTGACATGGAAAAAAATGGATGAAATCATTAACTCAATCCATGTTATTGTGTAATACTTTTATTTATGAGCTATAGTTAAAATATCACTTTCACAGTACACAGTTGCAAGAAGTATTTTCTCATCATTCTCTCTTCAGTGGTTTTCTCATTACTCTTTGCTGTATAGCACCCATTTTTAAAGTTGATCAGGTTTGGGCAAATATCAACTGCCAAACTATGGCATGAGGTAGATTATTAGTAATTTTGTTATGTATTAGAATGCCATTTTAAAAATAATTGTTATTGCAAATATTTCCATGCTATTTTAGGAAATCAGATGTGATAAATGATGCATTGTTTTGTGTTTGTTTCAGACATTTTTCAAGGATCTTAAATTTTTCTAGACATGATGAAACCTTCATCTTAAAGTATATATAAGAGCTGTTTTTGGCTTTAGTTTTGCTTAAATTTTTTTCAATAATTTGCTTTATAAAATTAAATTTGCTAAAGTTATTAATATTGAATGGAATTTGATAGCTTATAAATGAAATAAACTAGTTCCATGTGAAAACCAATAAAACCATGATTTATCAGTTCCCATTATTTGTTATTTTACATGTAGAATTTAATGTAATTTAGTCATACTATATTGCTCTCATCTAAAAGTAGACTCTTCTAGTTGCTAAAAATTATAGGCTGTAATGAGCTAGAAGCCAAAATCTCTGCTACAGAGTCAGTGGTTGTTACAAGGGAAATGTAACCATGTTGAAGGCAATATTAATATTAAGAATTTTGGCCATAGGAAGTTAGTAAATCTTTTCACGTTGATCATCTTTTAGAAACCTGTCAATGCATATGCCAAATCAGTAGTCTGGACAGAGCTGTCCCAGTATGGCAATTGTATACTGATGACCAAGCTTTAGAATTTCCCAGTGTTTGCATCAAAGACATCTTTACAGACACATCACCCAAAGCAGTGATAGTGAAGGCAAAGATAAACAGCTGGGACTACATCAAATTAAAGAGCTTCTGCACAGCAAAAGAGACAATAACAAAAACAAAGAGAAACCCCACCAACTGGGAGAACCTTTTTGCACCCAACACTAATGATAAAGGACTGATCACAAAAATCTGCAAAGAGCTGATGAGACTCAGCAACAACAAAGAAAATAATCCAGTCAAAAAATGGGCAGAAGAGCTAAAAAGAAACTTCTCTGAAGAGGAAATGCAAATGACCAACAGACATATGAAAAAATGTTCAACATCACTTGTCATCAGGGAAATGCAAATCAAAACTACCATGAGATACCATCTCACACCAGTGAGAATGGCACATATTAAAAAAACTAGCAACAACAAATGTTGGCGAGGGTGTGGAGAAAAAGGAACTCTTCTGCACTGTTGGTGGGAGTGCAAACTGGTCCAACCACTATGGAGAGCTGTGTGGAGATTTCTGGACCTACTAAACATAGAGCTTCCATATGATCCAGCAATTCCACTCCTAGGTATTTACCCAAAGGACACAGAAACATCAATTCCAAAGAGCACCTGCACCCCTATGTTTATAGCAGCACTGTTTACAATAGCTAAGCTTTGGAAACAACCCAAATGCCCAAAAGTAGATGACTGGATCAAGAAGATGTGGTACATATATACCATGGAATATTACTCAGCATTCAAAAAAGATAAACACATGCAATTTGCAGCAACATGGATGGCGCTGGAAGGGATCATGCTCAGCGAAATAAGCCAAAAAGAAAAAGAAAAATACCGGATGGTCTCACTCATAGCAGGAATCTAGAAAACTTAAATAAGGGACCAGGAAAATGAATATAAGAAAGTGAAAATCAAAATCAACAAAAAACTATGAACCAGAGACACTTTTTAGGGGGTGGGGGGGGAGGGGAAGGATTGGGGTCAGAATGGGGCGTTTGCAATTGTATGGGGGAATATAAAAATAAAATTTAAGATTAAAAAAACAAATAAATAAATAAATAAATAAATAAAAAAGAAAAGAAACCTTAAAAAAAAAAAAAAAAAAGAATTTCCCAGTGTTTGCATTGATATGTCTAATATTCTATTAAATTGGAAACTTTCAGGGTGTTTTTAAAAATGCTTTAAAAAATATTGTATACGATATTGTAATGTTATTAAGAAAAAATAATCCAGCTAAATGATTTACAGGACCTGAATACACACATGAAATGTACAGTCATCACTGACATACAAAATAATGACATATGTTTGTTGTAGGTATATATATTTTTTAAAGGTTTATTTATTTATGCATACAGGAACTAGGGTACAAGCCAGAGGTGGGGGGGTGAGAGGATTCACCAGAGACAGAGTGGGGAACAGAACAGACAGATTGACTGAAGTAGAGCTGAGGGGAGCAGTGGGTGAGACAGGAGAGGTCTGCTGCACCATGTGGGTAGCTCCCTGGCTGGGGTTGAACTTGTGCCGCAGTGGCTGCTGATAGCTTCATAGGCTGTGTCTTAACCCCTTGTACTACCAGGGAGGTCCTGTTGTGTATATAAACTTGTGGCATTTACCATTTTTAGTAGATTAGAATGCCATTTAAGTGATGGTAAGACCAGGTGCTAGCTTTTAAAGGCACTCCTGAATATATAGGAATGCTATTTTCATTTCCATTTTTTTTGGGGGGAGGGTGGTTTTGAATGCACTATCTACAATACCCTCAAAATAAAAGGTTTGATTTTTTTAAACTGGGTGTTTGAAAATGTACTTTAATTAGAATCAAGATCAAGTTAGGATGGTATCCGGGCCTCCCCGGTGGCGCAGCGGTTGAGCGCTGGGTTGCGAAGCTGCCCGCAGCCTCTGCAGCGCCGGTTCAATCCCCGGCTGCTCCCCGGCCACCGGAGGAGGGTCCCACATGGCGCGCAGACCTCTCCTGCCGCCCGCTGCTCCCCTCAGCAGTGTACTTCAGTCCTTCTGCCTGCTCTGCTCCCCGCTCTGGCTCTGGTGAATTCTCTCACCCTCCCACGCTTCTGACTGTACCCAGTGCATGTATAAACAAAACAAACAAACAAATAATAAATAAATAAAACATGCCTCTATTAAAAAAAAAAAAAAAAAAAAGTTAGGATGGTATCTAGTAAATACCAAACATTTCAAAAGCAACACATAAAATGTTTTCTTTTCTAGTATGTGTAGTAGGGAGGATGCTTTCCATTTGCCAGCTTTCAGTCACAACTACCAGCCATTTATTTGTAACTATATGAGGGTTTCCCCTAAAAAATACTGCAAAGGTCATTCACATAGTCAAGGTCCTCTCCTTGAATACTTTTTACAAAAAGGTAATGTATTGTTTTCTGCTGCCATTAATTACCAAGGGTTTATTTACAAGACAATAATTAATTATACCTCTGGGAAGCACAGGAGTCAACATGAATCAAAGCAGGCTTGGTAAGGAACATGGAAGTCTCACATAATTAAGTAGGGCACCAGAGACCAATTGTTTATAGAATGATTTTGCTGGAGCTAATTGACACTAATTATTTAATCTGATTTTCTTCTTCCTCGTTATTCTTCTACAGAGTCACTGCTTTTTGCTAATGATGCACAGTGAACTATCAAGGTGCTTATGCCTCCATTCAGCGTAGCTAGACTTCCTTATAGGAAATTGATACTGCTTAGCTCATTTTGTAACATACTCAAATGACTAATGGTAAAATGACTATTACCTTTTCCTCCTGTAAGAGTGGTGCAGTTTTCATTTATGTTTATATTTAATTCATTAAAAATTTAAGATATGTGTATGCATTGAACTCATGGTTTCGTCACAATATTTTTAGGCATGAAGTGAGATGAGTACTGGAATGTAATTGAAAAGAAAAACAGAAGTTATGTAGTTTTCTGTTCCAAATGAGCATGTAATGAAACTTTGGGAACCAATCTCATGCCAACATGCTATTTTCTGTTAAAGTCTATACAGATGGGTAAATGAAACATGAGGAATATGCTAGCTAATTTTTAATGTGAATTCTATTTTATGGTGCCAAGTGACTCTTGTTTCTGCATATGAACTGCTCCTTCCTCTGAATATTACTGCTAACTATGACAGCCTTCATAGTTAAAATAAGCAAAGACAGGTATTAATTTTCTTTTTTGTGTTTTGATTTATTAACTTTTTAATCCTCCACACAATTCAGGCTACTGTATTTTGTGCAAGATTGAAATTGATTCTAAGTAACCTTCTGGCTAAAAAATTGGGAAAAATAGAATTTTTGCCCCCTTTATGGTACTCTGAAGAATAATAGATTTATTTTTGTATTCCTGTCACCAACCTCACACTTTCTCTGTTTCCTCCCCAATGCCACACCTTCCTGGTGATGTCCTAAGCTAATCTGTTTCTTTCTGAATAATTCTTTTCTTCCACTTAAAGTTGCATGTGCTGTAATTTATTCCTCAATCTCTCATTCTCTATTTTCCAGAGATAGGTAGCTGAGAGCTTCATGATTGATTTTTAAAGTGCCTTTTTTTTTAAAGATTTATTTATTTATTTATTTATTCATTCATTCATTCATTTATTTATTTATTTATACAAGCACTGAGTACAGTCAGAAACGTGGGAGGGTGAGAGAATTCACCAGAGCCAGAGTGGGGAACAGAACAGGCAGACTGACGAAGCACACTGCTGAGGGGAGCAGCGGGCGCGGCAGGAGGGGTCTGCGCGCCATGTGCGACCCTTGCCGGGGGGCCGGGGATAGAACTGGCACTGCAGAGGCTGCAGGCAGCTTCGCAGCCCAGCCCTCAACTGCTACGCCTCCGGGGAGGCCCTTAAAGTGCTTTTAATCCCACATCATTGCCTGTTCTGGATTGTATCAACATTTTATTTAGAATCCCTTAAAGAACTAGCAAAGTGGGAGGATTTAGACATGCAAAGAAATATGTATTTGGGAATATTGTGAGAAATGCAAATGGGAGTTTGTAGGATTCAGAGTGTAAATACATTTATCCTTCTGGGGATCAATTAAAACATCCTAGGAATTTGAGGTGTAGTTGGACAGTCTCCCTGATTGCATCAGAAAATTCAGTAAGTATGATTCAAATCCATACCTGTGTGGGGAGGAGATCGCCATGGAGTGTAGTGAAGGACTGCTGGCAATTTGGTGATGGGAAAACTATGATGACCGCACCTGCATGAAGAAATCCTATGTTGTGAAAAAATGAACAGGGATGTTTAAAAACAAAAAAACAACAAAAAAAGAAATTAACAACTATGACTAAAAAAAAAAAAAACCAACAACAAATCCATCCCTGAGTTAAGAACCTAAAGAGCCCTCAGGGGCACTCCTCTTTTAGAATACACTGTGAGATACAATGATTATCCTTATTTCATGGCTGGGACTATTCAAAATGTTTTACATGGTTAAATAATTAATCTTCCCAACAATCAAATTGTTTATCCCCTTTTTACAGATGAGGAATCTCCTGCTTCCTCAGTGATGTTATTTAACTTTTCCAAAATCTTACAACTGTCAAATAGTGGAGCTAGGATTCAAGCTGAGATGGTTTGGGCCTAAAGCTGAGGTCTTAACTATGGTGTCTGAAGGAGATTGTTCTTTTGCTTTGTTTCTTTATATTCCACATATGAATTAAATCATTTAGTATTTGTCCTTCTCATGACTTATTTCACTTAGCATAATCCCCTCAGTTCCATCCATGTTGTCACTAATGACAATATTTAATCTTTTTTATTTTTATACCTGAGTACTATTCCATTGTGTATATATACCACATCTTCTTTATCCACTCATCTGTTGTTTGACACTTAGGTTTTTTTGTAGCTTAGCCATTATAAATACTGCTGCAATAGACATAGAGATGCATATCAAATTAGTGATTTTATATTCTTCAGCTAGATACCTAGGAGTAGAGTTGTTTGATGATATGCTACTTCTTTTTATAATATTTTAAGAAACCTCCATACTATTTTCATAGGGACTGGACTAGTCCACATTTCCACCAAGAGGATTCTTTTTCTCCACACCTTCACCAACACTTGTTATTTCTGGTCTTTATAATATGGGTCATTCTCACAGGTATGAGGTAGTATCTCATTATGGTTTTGATGTCAGTTTCTTGATGATTAATGATGATGAACATTTTTTCATGTGCCTTTTAGATATCTCTGTATATCTGTTTTAGAAAAGTGTCAAGGACACTTCTGCCTATTTTGTAATTGGGCTATTTGTTTTTTTATTGTTATGAGTTCTTTTTTGATTTTGGAAAACATTAATTCTTTGTTGGATGTGTGATGAACAAATATTTTCTCCCATTCAGTAGGGTGTCTTTTTGTTTTGATGATCATTTCTTTTACTGTACAGAGGACTTTTAGTTTGATGTAGTCCCATTTGTTTATTTTTATTTTTGTTTCCCTTACCATTGGAATTGAACCCCAAGGACATCCCTGAAGCCAGTGTCAATGAGTGTTTTGCCTATGTTTTCTCCCATGCATTTTATGATTTCAGGCCTTACATCCAAATAATTCCTCATGAATTAATTTTGGTATGTGGTATGAGATAGTGATCTAGTTTCATTCTTTAGCAGGTGGCTGTCCAGTTTTCCCAACATCGTTTTTTAAGAGACTTTTCATCCTTCATGGTATATATAGTCTTAGTTCACTTGTTGTAGATTTTATGGACCTTGATTCTATTCCACTGATCTGTGTACCTGTTTTTATTTTAATACTATACTCTTTTGATTGCTATACCGTTGTAATATAGTTTAAAGCCATAGAGCACGATAGCGCTATTCTTTTTTGTAAGGATTGATTTGATTATTTTCTGGATTTTTCTTTCTCTTTTAGTTCTTTGCATATAGAAATAGATCTTTGTACATACTGATTTTCTAGCCTGGCACTTGACTGTTCCGATTTATTGTTTCTTATATATTTTAAGTGGTATTTTTTTTTTAATAGAGGCATGTTTTTATTTATTTATTTATTAGTTTGTTTGTTTTGTTTATACAAGCACTGGGTACAGTCAGAAGCGCGGGAGGGTGAGAGAATTCACCAGAGCCAGAGCGGGGAGCAGAGCAGGCAGAAGGACCGAAATACACTGCTGAGGGGAGCAGCGGGCGGCAGGAGAGGTCTGCGCGCCATGTGGGACCCTCCTCCGGTGGCCGGGGAGCAGCCGGGGATCGAACCAGCGCCTCAGAGGCCGCGGGCAGCTTCGCAACCCAGCGCTCAACCGCTGCGCCACCGGGGAGGCCCCTTAAGTGGTATTTTTAAGGCTTTCTATACATATTGTCATGCCATCTACAAATTGTGGTAGTTTTAATTATTCTTTTCCCTTTGGGTCCTTTTACATCTTATTCTTGCCTAGTTTTTCTCTAGTTAAGGCTACTAATAGTGTTTTTTAGAGTAATGGTGAGGGTGCACACCCTTGTCTTATACCTGATATGAGAGGAAAAACTTCTGGATTTTTACCATTGAGTATGATGTTGACTGTGGGTTTGTCATATAGGTCCTTGACGATGTTTTAATCCACATTAAAAAAAGTTTTATTATAAGTGGATATTTGAACCTTGTCAAATGCCTTCTTTGCATCTATTAATATGGTAATATGATTTTTATCTTTCCTTTTGTTGATAAGGTGGTTTATATAGATTGCATATATTGAACCATCATTGCCTTTCTGGAATAAATCCCAATTTGTCATGATATTTAATCCTTTTAATGTATTGTTAAATTTGATTTGCTAGGATTTTGTTTTGAATTTATTTCTGTATTCATGTTCATTAGGGATATTGGTATGTAGTGTGTGTGTGTGTGTGTGTGTGTGTGTGTGATGATGTTCTTTGTTTTTGTTATCATGGTAATGTTGACCTCCTAAAATGATTTTGGAAACATTCTCTCTTCAATATTTTGGAAGAGTTTGAAAAGGATAGGTCTTAGTTTGTTTTTGAATGTTTGGCAGAACTTTTAAGTGAAACTATAATATCATTGACTTTTGTTTTGGGGGGAAATGTTTGATTACTGTTTTGATTTCCTTGTATGTGGTATGTTGATGTTTTCTATTTCTTCCTTATTCAATTATAGGAGATTGTATTATTCTCAGAATTTCTTACAGATAATTTATTGGCATAGGGATGTTCATAACTGTATCTTATGTTCATCTGTATTCTTGAGATGTCTGTTGTAATTCTCTATTTTCATTTCTGATTCTGTTTATTAGAATTGTCTCTTTTTTCTTAATGAGCATAGAGGTTGGTTTATTTTGTTTTCAAAGACCAAGCTCTCAGTTTCATTGACCTTTTGTATTGTGTTTTTGGATCCTATTTCATTTATTTCTACTTTAATTTTTATTATTTCCTTCCTTTTCGTTACTTTTGGTTCAATTGTTCTTTTTTCTAGATCCTTGCAATGTAAAGTTATTGTTTGAGTTACTTCTTGTTTCTTGATGAAAACCTGTATTGCTCTAAACTTCATATTGTTTAGACACCACGTACTTGAGGATTTTCCTTCCTCCTTTCTTGTGGTTGGCATCTGAAATAATGTATCTGTCATTACTAAGTTTAAAAACCATGTTCAATAGTACAGATAATCACTGTATGTGTCCTCTAAAATTTTACATTCTTCTTTAGAGGGATATAATTCCTAAGGTTAATCAGAAGCTCCTGCAAGCAGTCTTCATCTTATCATAGTCACTCATCCATTTGTATTTGGGAATTTAAATTATCTCAAAAGCTAAACTTTAACTAAATTTTTTTTTTAAACTTTTTTTTTTTTTTTTTTAAAGGAGAACTCTTGTTTTTTTTGTTTATTTATGTATTTATTTCTACAAGCACTGGGCACAGTCAGAAGTGCGGGAGGGTGAGAGAATTCACCAGAGCCAGAGCGGGGAGCAGAGCAGGCAGAGGGACCGAAGTACACTGCTGAGGGGAGCAGCGGGCAGCAGGAGAGGTCTGCGCGCCATGTGAGACCCTCCTCTGGTGGCCGGGGAGGCGGCCGGGGATCGAACCGGCGCTGCAGAGGCTGCGGGCAGCTTCGCAACGCAGCGCTCAACCGCTGCACCACCGGGGAGGCCCTTAACTAAATTCTTAAGTAAGCTTATGAAAGACATTTTGAGAGTAATTTAAGTGTATTTTTAATTTAAGTAATTTAATTTAAGTAATTTAAGTGTATTTTTCAAAAGAAGCTGCCTTTGTGTCAAATATGTAGACATATAAGTTGAAAATACTCTTGTTTTATTTCTCTGAGAGAATTTAAGAAAACACCAGTGTAAATAATTGCTCACAGTGTCTCCCTTCTAAGTTTTAAATCTGAATATAAATATAATATATGCTCAAATTACCAAATATAGATCATATGTACATGTTGTAAAATAAAAGTATATTTCCAATACAATTTTGATAAACACTATTAGCATTTTGAAATATTTCTGTCTAGGATTTCTAAATATAGCATAAAATAGAAATTTATATAATGTAAAGTATGATTGATAGAGAATTGTATATATTTTTACATCCAATTTTTCTTTACATATTGACATTTTGTCTAACATTTTAATGTCACATTATTAAAAGTTCTTTATAGTGTTAATCTTTTAATAGTATTCTACCGTACAAAAATCAGAAAATTTAAGTAACTATTAATCTATTATCTAACAATTATGCTTTTTATAATTTTTAAAAGTATGAATCATTGTTCACATTTTCGATAATTGTCTGCAGGCTTTACTACAGAAAGTGAAGTTACTAAATGCTTGTTGGCTCAGTGTTTGGTCTGTCACTCTCACTTTTATCAGGATTCTTGAGTTAATCAGGAAATGTAGGAGATATATCTTTTGTCCTAATTTGTCAAAATACACGAGCTGCCTTTCAAGAACAGTTGGTATTTGTTAATAAGAATATTGCCCAGTACGAGTAGTTTGAAGTCCTGTCAGGTCTCAGATGGCTTAGCACAGAGTAGTGCAAGGATGGTGGGTAGAAGTAGGATCCCTAGATTCTAGTTTCAGATTTTCTATCCTCTACTTGTATTACCTCAGCAACATTAACATCTCTGTGCCTTAGTTTCTTATAAAATGAGGGAACTGCATTATATTCACTAAGATTCCATATAATTCTCAAATTCTCAGATTTTATGTTTGAAAGTTTAAGGTGATCTACTTAGTTCCAAAGACTGCTGCCTACAGATGTGGCTGGTTGGGTTTTTGTGTCAGCATTCTTTCAAAGCCATGCTCTGTTTGCAAATCAAGAGAACACAGCTTTGTCTGTTCCTAGGCTCAGTTCTGCTTTTTCTCATGTGTACAGCTTGTAGTTGAAGTAATAATTACCTGACAATCTCGTTTGTCTTTGCCTCTCATCCTCTGGAAAACTCTTCTAGCTTTATATACTGTAGTCTTTAAGAAAATTTCAAAAGATATTTATTTAGAAGCTTTTGCTTACTAATAACCTAACCCTTCTGTCTGCTTATACATGGAAACAGAAATTATGCAATGTGAGCGCTCCACTAAGGTCCACTCATCAACCACATATCATCTGTCCTCTGACAAATGATATCCTGCCTCTCCCTCTGCCCCCCTTAGCAGTGTATTTCAGTAAAAAATCTGCCTGTTCTGCTTCACACTCTGTCTCTGGTGAATCCTGTCTCCACCACCACCACTTGCCCCCTCACCCCTTCTTTAAAAAAAGGAGTTCAAATGGCCCTTGGAGCATGAGATAGAAAATGTAGTATTAATTTGCCATTGTTCTGTACCGTAAGGTAAAGGTTCACAGATCTGCAGTGATAGCCAATTTATCCTGTGACTATAATATTAGGGAATTGCCCTCAACATCTCTTCCAAAAAGAAGAGCAGAAGTCACCATCAAGTGGAAAATGAGAGCCACTGAAAGAAAGATTTCAGAGCAGCTTGTTATATTGCAATGTTTCTCAAAGTTTAGCATGTGTCAGTACCGTATGTTAGAACATAGATTGCTGGACACTAGCCAGTGTTTCTGATTAAGTAGGTCAAAGATAGGACTTAGGGGTTTTCATTTTTATCAAATTCCCAGGTATGCTAATAATGCTGGTCCAAAGACTACATTTTCAGTATCATTGCCTTTCTGGATTTGAAATAATCTTCACTGTAATTAAACAGATACCCCCCATTTGAATAGACTGGTAAGTTAGTGGCAAGGTGTTAAGTAGTTTTTATGAGGGGAGCTGAAGGGTGATTGTTATATGTAGAATAACCCAAGAGAGTCAAAGTGATGAAATAGATATGTGGAAGTGAAAGCATAATAACTGAATGTGGTCCTTGAATTTGGCTCTCATTAATGAAGTATCTAAATGTATAGGAGTCACCAGGTTGAACTGGCACAGCAATAGTCTCTTTACAGAATTAAAATCTGCAAAACAGTTAGTTATACATTTAACTAATCAAATATTAATATTAGTACCTGTCAATTTGCACTTTTGTTAACTAGTAGTGTCACTTCTAGTTTTCTCTAAAACTGAGTAGTAGTGATAGATTACTAATAGAGTGAGCTGTTGTGAAATATTGTATTACAGGAAGCATCTCCCTTTCTTGCATTTTTTTTCCACATAAGAATTTTTCACATTTAAATGGTGTGCATCTTGAGGTATCTGTCACTTACAAAGGGAGTTCAATATACCACAGCATCCAGGAATATGGACAGGAGGAACTCTACTTTATAGTTATTATCTCCTAGAGTCACTCCCTCTTGTCCAAGTTTTAGCCAGAGAATCAATGGGCAGCAAACCAGGATCAATTTTAATTGATTGTTCAGGGTTTTTTAATAATTGGCATTCTTCTTTAATGCTTGACAGAATAACAACTGTAGTCTGTCGCCCTGTAATTTTAACTCCCATTCTAAATGCATATTACTGTATAGCAACAATTGTACCTATAAGCAGCACATGGCCTCCATGGAAAGTCATAGGAAATGGGGGAGTAGAGTAAAGGAGAAATGTGATGAAATTGTGCTTATTTGTACATGCCATGGTTTTGACCAAGCTGCCCATTGCTGACATTAAAAATGAGTAGGAAATAAAATTTTACAAATATTAAGTTGATAAACTTTTATTTCTTATTTAATTCAAGTTTGCAAACTTTTATCTCTAAGATTATGCCATAAAGTTAATTGTTCCAAAGCAGGAGGGAACTGGATTAGGCATAATCTTGGAAAGAGTGTTGGGTACTAGTAGGCACTAAAAATCTCTTTAGCAAAGGTGTCAAACAGTGTTGCTTGCCCAACAACTATTTCCTACTTCTAATCTTTGTAACAGGATGCAGACTTTGGAGTACCCACTGTGCCTCGCCTCAAAGGATGGATCTTGAGTGTCTAAACTGTGATAGTCCAAAGTGACTAAAAAATGCCTAAGATAATAAATCAATGATTTTTCCATTTTGGTGATATATTTTAGTGAACTGAGGAATTGAAAAAAAATTACTAAAACCTGGCATCTACCCCCAAAATTACTGATTTAGTTTGTCTAGAGTGAGACTGAATATCACTATTTATAGAAGTTCAACAGCAGCTGTGGATGAGAATCATTGGTTTAAATTATGAAATCACCAAATATTAAAACAAACTAGCTGCACAAACAAACTCTGCACACTTCTACTTTCAAGAATATTTAAAGAAAAAATAATGAAATTATATCTCTCTTTAAGTTATAGTGTGAGAAAACATGTGGACCTGCTTAATTAAATAATATCCAATTTCGAGCCTGTTGTAAGATATTTTATATACAGTCTCATTAAATTCTTATAATATTTTAGAAAAGTGGAATTAGTATTCTCACTGTATAGATGAGAATATTAAAGCCAGGCAGGGATGTTCTGAGTCAGACCCAGATTTTTGGGGTTCCAAAGTTTATAATCTTTCCACTGTACTGTACTCATTTTCAAAGGCTTCTCTTATCATCTCCTTTCCACTAATTAATTCTTACCCCCTATTTATACAAGGCAGAGTCAAATTGGTAACTTGGCACTTCTCTCTAGTCTAATGCTCTAGCTCCTAAATTTAAAACTTAATCCAGTAATAATTCAGCCCTGTAAGATTACTTTTTGGAATCAGGACTATAGGGGTCCAAATCCTCAAGCTCAAGCTCTTTAGCTCCTTGGAGCATACCAGGGTCTTCAATCCTAGAGGAACAACAAACATTTCCATGAGCTTCTTGATATGCATTTTTAGAAACTGCTTTTCACTCCTGGAAACATGTTTGTCATGAATCATCATGAATTAAATTCAGTGCACATTGTATCTCAGTGCTCCTTAGGATGTTAATGATCTGGATTGTCTGTCTACATTCAGTGGACTAACTGGATAAAAATTAGATTTCAATTTTAATTTCTTGTAGTGAACTGTAACTTTAACCAATAATGCATTTTGCAAGAGGACTCACGTTGCTCTAGGGCAAATTTGATTCGATGTTTGAATTCCTTTTTTTACCACAAGTGTCCAAAAACTCTTAGCCATTTGTTATTAGGTATTTTGCTTAGCCCTCAATCACATTATTTGTTACTCATAATCAGTATATATTTCTTGGGGGAAAAAATGCTTAAGCCAATATTGACTGACTTGATTTATTTTGTTTCTGATATTTCTCTTATTCTATTCATGTTTCAGTTCATTGAATCTAAGCTGTTAAATTCTATTCAGAAGGTACATTTTCCAAATGACCAAAGAAGTCGGGAAAAATGTTACTATTAACTTTCTGAATAATATAGTACCTCAATTTATGTTAGTTTGCACTCAATGAACATGCTGTTTTTTTATTGTGTAAATATGACAGAGGTATATTGATCTCTTCCCTTAAGTGCTTAATCAAACTCTATTAATACTGCTAGCCATAAACTATCTATCAGACATGGCTTTGAATTGTTTGCATCTATGAATCAAATTTAAATGAAGACTATTTTTCTGGGCCTATAGGAGTTTAACCTAGTTTTTTTGTGCTGTATTATTAACTTGCATGTTGGCTTTGTCTAATTCTTTATAAAGTATGTTGATTTATTAGAATGCTCACTCTATAGTAAACTATAATTGGATGCTCTTGAAAGAATGAGTTTCATTGATCTAGTCAATGACCACAGATATTACTGAAGTAAACCTCTTAACAGCACTGGAGCATATTTTGGCCATGATCAATGTTTCTGAATCTTGCCTTATATTTTTTTGTTTTGTTTTGTTTTATTTAGCACTATCTGCATTGATTTAAATCTGCAGCAAATGTTAAGTGCTAAATTTATCTTGACACAAAGTTTCATTACTTTTCTGGAGATGCAAACTTTTCTTTGTTTATTATAGATTAAAAATCTTCCTTGACAGTCTTTGAAAATAATCTATTTGTACTTTTGTCAATATGCATCAGCAGTTGACAATAAGTAAAGTGAAAATTAAAGACATTACCCCTAAATAACTGGATTAAGTTCCTTTTTTAAAAAAATAATCATTGCCAAGTATATAAGTTGGTGCTTTCTGAATTTTCTGAAAACAATAGGTCAAGTCCAACAGGTTTGAGTCTTTTCTGTATACCTGTGACTGAGTAGAAATTGACAAGTGATGTACTAAAGGATGACTAATGAACCTGATCTTGACTCATTGCTCTCAATAAACCTATGAACCAAATTTTATCATGGAGTATGCTAGGTTTGCAAACAGGTTTCTACCCTATTAATCAACATTAAGCCCAAAGGGAAAAAAAATCAAGAACTGATCCTAAACTACGTGGGGCTGTTTTTCAGACATATTATCCATCATGAAAAAATGTAAAGAATACAGATTAATGACATTTTGTTGAAATTATAAGACAAAGAGGGAAAAAAAAAAAAACCCACAGCATGTGTATATATTATATACGTTCTAGTTAGAAGTTACTTGGGAATGTTTGGTTTTTATGTGCTTATTTTAATAAGCTAAAATTTCCGCTGGGCAAAAAGAAAATAAGGGGCATTGTGTTTATTGGATTTTCTTTGGAAAAGCAGTGTTTGTAGGCTATACATGGTCATACATAAAATTCAAAAGGTAGCCAATTTATTTGAAGTAACAAGTAATCCTCTTCTCTGCTACCTAATCCCCTTGTTTCAGGCAACCAGTTATTTGGTTTTTTGGTCTATATTTTCAGAGACATGTTCAGTACACTTACACTGTCCATCCTGTATATGTATGTGTGTGTGTACACAAATGGCATGTTGTGTTGTACAGTGTTGTGCAGTGTTCTTCACTGTGATCTTTAATTTAACAAAGCTCTTTGAAGAATTTTCCGTATCATTTCACAGAGTTGTCCTTACTTAAAAACTCCATAATTCATTTAATGGATGTATCATAATTTATTTAACCAGCCTTCCACTGATGGACATTTAGGTCATTTCCAATCCCTTGCTGTTTTGCATTATGTTTCAATAAACATTTTTTTTTGCATATATTACTTCTTATATGTGTATCTATAAGTTATACTCATAAGTGGAATGTAGGGTCAAAGGGCATGTTTAACTAATATTTTGGCAAGCATTGACAGGGTGATATATGGCTTGTTAGCAATTGTTATGCCATAGGCACCAATCAGATCAGAATGGCTGTTGGCTGTAGACAGCTGGTAAAAGCTGGATATCAGATGAGAATATTGTCATGTTACCCTCCAAAGTTGTAATTGGTTGGCCTCTTAAATTTTTATGAGAATAGGTGTCATACTATTCTTTTATTGTTTCCATTTACAGAATTTGGTAAATATCAATGGTTTTCATATGAACATTATTGCCAAAAAAAATGTTACTGAAGACCACTGATAGATTGCTATGGTAGAGGGACTATATTTAGACTACATATTAAACGTAGTATATTGGGCCTCCTCGGTGGTGCAGCGGATTGAGCACAGCTCTGTGAAGCTGTCTGCAGCCTCTGCTTTGCCGGTTCGATTCCCGGCCGGCCAGAGAGAGTCCCACATGGCAAGGCAGGCCTCTCCTGTCTCGCCCGCTGCTCCCCTCAGCAGTGTACTTCAGTCCTTCTGCCTGTTCTGTTCCCCATTGTGTCTGGTGAATTCTCTCACCCCCTGCACCTCTAGCCTGTACCCCAGCTCTTGTATGCATACATAAATAAGTCTTAGGGAAAAAAAATGTGCTTCTCTTAAAAAAAAATAAATGTAGTATACTATTCATAACAAACAAAATTCAGCATTGCCTGAAAATATTAACATTATGCAGGAGTCCGTGACAGAGTGACTGAAGAAGAGGACTTATCTGCCTCTCTCATTAGAGGGTAAGTGTCATGGTGGCAGGAAGTTGTTTCATTTTGTATTTTTTAAACACCTAGAAAAATGCTTGGAGGTAGTTGGATCTCAGAATATGTGTTCCCCTACTGATTAAATAATTAATACTAAACAAAGAATTAAGAAGATAATCTTCCATACAAGTATGGTGAGAGGTGGTGAATATTCACATTGTAACTCTTATTTTTCTTGTTTGATCTATTTTTTTTTTGTTTCCTAACATTTGGAGATTGGTTACTTATTAAAGATGTATCCTAAAGTGAAAATTATTGAAGCAAAACCTAAATTTTACCATTAGGTCTCTTAATTAAGCTCCTTGAGGAAGAGTGTCTATGTTTGAATATTCTTAGTCCATGATTATTGCTAAAATTTGCACATTTTATAAAGTGGTAGTTGTATTTAGCTAGCTGATGTCTTTTGTTTTGGAGGGCTGGGGTGTAGATACTTGTGAATGTAGAATTTAACACCTGAAGTAGTAATTATGTGTACTTAGAAATTATAGGGTAGGAATTGGAAATTGTAATGGAAAAGGCAGGTTATAGAAAATAATATGCAATATATAGATTTATGTGTTGCGTACTGTGGGGACACATAGCAAAAATTGCTTGTGATACCTTAAAACAAGTTGCTAACTTTCTTAATTCTCTCCCGCCTCCCTTCCACCTCCAATTCATGAGAAACAATAAGGCAAAGTCATGCAACAAAATGATTCCAAAACACCACAATATTAACATGGAATTCAATGCTGTCCCATAAATTTAGATTGTCTGGGGAAAGCATGATCTAGAAATATGGCTTCACACATAATAATAACAGTGTCTACACAACAAATTGAATTATTTGGAGTTCTTCTGCCTTTCTCCCACACAAATATTTTACTGTATTATAAACATAGGGACTTGAGATGAGTAAAAATATAGCCCAGAATTTCAGATGAACAAGAATGAGTGAAATGTAGTAGGTAAGTATATATAGGAACTTGAAAGAGCATGAATGTTAATGCTTTTATGGAAAGCCTCTCACTGCAAATTCCATGAAAAGTGGGTGTGTTTGCTTCACCATCATCTTCCAGCATCTAGCACTTGGCACACAGTAGGTGTTCTATGAATATTTGTTGAATGAGTAGGAAGAATGTTCTTTGTGAGGCTAAAAGTGGAGAAACTCAGCAAAAGCACAAGTGGTCAGCATTTCTTAAAGTGTTGAACTTCAGAAAGCAAAAAATTTGAGTGTTGAATTATTAAATAATGCCCATGGTATCAAGTCCAGATCCCATTTAGCCCCAGGCTAAGGGTGAACAGTTAATTTCATAGCTGTACTAAATAGTTATATCGCGTATCAGTCAAGGTGATATATGCCTCTAAATCCCTTGGAAAGCACCCAAGGGCAGAGGCCAGAAATCATTATAAGCTTGACTTGGAAAACTACTAATATAGTGGGTCATGGAACTTTTTTTCAATGTCAGGAAAATAATGTAATAACGGGATTGTGTCTTTCCCCTTTTCCTTTGAAAATGCTTTTAGTCCTAGGATCTATTCAATCAAAGGATTTCGGAATTTTCTAACAATGAATGTTTCTGTGTTTTACATTTAACACTTGTTATAGTGGATACCTGCTGAGTTGTATTATCAGATTAAACTCTATGAATCAAAGAGGAGAGAGGGAGGAGTTTATTGGGCTTTGTAAAGATCTTTATATTAGGAAAACTGACAATTACTAAAGTTTTATTTGAGAGTAGTAAATGGAAAGATTTTCCTTGTGTGAATTGCATATAGATAAATAAGAATGGAAGAACATTTAATAGATAAGGTTTTAGAATTTTACAAGGAGCTTTCAGTTATAATATGCAATTAAGCATATCGGAAAAGCTATTGAAAATAAAGCATAGTTCTACATTGTTAAAGAAATGAGGCCTGGAAGCAATATTCACAATTAACATCAGGTTAGTTCATCATCTCTTGATTTACAGTGATTTAATAATGTAGCATGGCACACATTTTTCAAAATCCAATTGCTAATCTATTTCAGGTCGAAATGAATTGGAACACTATTAGAACTGCATCTTAGTGTTCTGACCTAAAATGGAAATGCATGCACCAGTGTTATCAAGTTTGCATTACTTCTGGATACTGCGTCATGCTTCTAGGACTGTTTTTCATCATGACTATGCCTCATTGCCTTCTTTCTTTTATTCTTGGGAAAGATGGAATTCCCTTTGAAGTGAAAGGGAGTTCTGAGTGTGAGATGAATGCAAGTTTCATTGTGAAGGTAGTGGAATAAGGGGAAATTGGGATGAATGTAGATTTCTATTCCAATTTTTGTGTTCTTTTTCTTCTACCCAAAAGCATTCTGATGAAGTACTTTTCCATTACTTCATCTCCCCCTTCCAAAACATAAGAAAATAAAGTTACCAAACTGATGTGGTAAATCGGGTTTTACCTCCTTAGCAGGAAAGATGTCAGTCAAGAGGTCATTTAGCTGTTTCCTAGGATTCTCAGATTTTTTGCAGAATGTGTTGAGAAAAGTATTGAATTTCCCACACACGGTTTCCCTTGGGACCATGTGATAAAGATGCAGCCTTCTTAACTGGAGACTGATAGTGATTGACTGAAATCTCTTTAGAATACTGTATCTGAACTTAACTGAATCCCTTTAACTTAAGTTAAAGGGATTGTGTGATGCTAAATTGTGAAAAGTAAAGCAATAAAGACTTAATAACCAATTCCCAAATGTCTTCTTAGATATTTTTTAGTAGCATCCATGTTTTCTTTTTTAATAAGCAGAAAGAATAACATGGGCACATTATATCAATTTTTCCTTATAGCTGCTACGCTCATGTAAACTGCATTAATAAAACCCAGTATATGTAAATTCAAATTTAATCTGATCTTTACAAAAGAATATTCTCTTGAGAGTGTGTGAGGAACTAATAACCTCCCCCCCAATCCCTGCACTGATCACCTTACTATATAAGTGACACTTTCTGGGAATGGAAATATTTAAAAAAAAAAAAAAGTAAGATCAAACATGCCTGATCATTGTATGTGTCTGCAATGAACACCAAATGATCTGAGATGTACCTGCAATGAACTACTAAACAATTAACATTCATGAATTTCTAAATTAAAATATTGAGTTAGAATTTTTAATTAGATTGTTATTCTTGATATAAAAATGTAAATGGTATCATACGCTAATGTAGGAAAAATTTATTTAAGAAACAGTTGGGAGGAAAGCTCATCAACTACATGGTAGTGTTTCCTTCAGGATTAGACTAATTGAGGAGTGGGGCAAAGGAGACTTCAATATACTTTTTTTTTTTTTTTTATTTTATAGAGGCATGTTTATTTATTTATTTGTTTGTTTGTTTGTTTGTTTTTGTTTACACATGCACTGGGTACAGCCAGAAGCACAGGAGGGTGAGAGAATTCACCAGAGCCAGAGCGGGGAGCAGAGCAGGCAGAAGGACCGAAGTACACTGCTGAGGGGAGCAGCGGGCGGCAGGAGAGTTCTGCGCGCCATGTGGGACCCTCCTCCGGTGGCCGGGGAGCAGCCGGGGATCGAACCAGCGCCGTAGAGGCCGCGGGCAGGTTCGCAACCCAGCGCTCAACCGCTGCGCCACCGGGGAGGCCCTCAATATACTTTTTTACATTAAAAAAATATACTACATGGTCTCACTCATAGCAGGAATCTAGAAAACTTAAATAAGAGACCAGGAAAATGAATAACTATAAGAAAGGGAAAATCAAAATCACCAAAAAACTATGAAACAGAGACACTCTATGGGGGGTAAGGGGTGGGGAGGGGAGGGATTGGGGTCAAAATAAGGGGGTTGCAATTGTATGGGGAATATAAAAATAAAAATTATTTAAAAAAATAAAATAAAATAGAGACAACAAAAAAAACCATAAATAAATATGCTAAAAGGGGAAAAAAATACTACAAAAGTACCATAAAATGCATCACCAAACACTTTAAAGTACGATCAGAATAAATAGCCTTAGCATTTAAAAAAAAAGAAATGTTTGAATTAGACTATTAAAGTCATTTTCTGTTATTTAGACCAACATTGTCCCAAATAATTTTTTTCAGTGGTGGTAATGTTCTCTTTCTGTGATATCCAATCCCTAGCCACTAGCCACATGTGGTTACTGAATACTTGAGATGTGGCTAGTGTGACTGAGAAACAGATTATTAAAATTTTATGGAGGGGCCTCCCTGGTGGCTTAGGGGTTAAGTGTCAGTGCTACCACAGCGATGTCCCTCCAGAGGGGCCTGAGTTAAATCTCTATCCAGGGAGCTAACTCACATTGCACAGCAGACCTTTCCTGTTTCTCTGCTGCTCCCCTTACAAGTGTATCTCCGTACGTCTGCCTGTTCTGCTCCTCACTCTGGATCTGGTGAATCCTCTTATCCCCCGCACTTCTGGCCTACACCCCAGTTCTTCTATGCAAAAATAAATAAATAAATAAATAAATTTTTATGTAATTTTCATTGCTCTAAGTCATAAATTAATTTGAATTTTAAGGTGACTAGTGGCTGCCATATTGAATAACACAAATTTAGACAACAGAGAATATTCTAAACCTTCCATTTGCCTTCGATTTGGGAAGGCCCTATCTCATTGTTCTTTCATTATTAATAAGAATGTGAATATTTGAAGAAAACAATAATCTCTTGGTAATATACTTTAGTGTATAGCAAAGGACAACTGAAAGTTATTGGGGGTTGGTGGGGTGGAAAAAAAAACCTTCTTGTGTTTACATCTGTAAAGTTGAATGAGTGGAAAGGTCACTATAAGGTTTCATTGGATGTCTATAGAAATGAATCAAAAGCCCTGCAAGTACTCATGGGGAGTACTTTGGATTTGGTAACAGATTTGATAACTGAAGACTTAATTTCCCCAGTGACTCAACAGATACAGGAGGTTTTATCTTTTTCAGAAAATTAAGAGAAAAATTGACTGGCTCAATAGACTTACTGACTCCAGTTAGATAAGTATTTGCTATGTTTATTAAGTTGTTTATGTAGTGCAATAATACAAGTGATTTAGTAAAGATAAGACTTCAGATAAATGTCAACACACTTCCATTCTGCAGCTGGTCCATTTCAAGCAGTTAAAATAAATTAAAAGATACTGCTCACAAAAAATTGATCACTGGCCAAGGGAAATGTTTAAAATTGAAAGAAATTTTTTACCTTCAGTTCACAAAAAGATGTATACATATGTATATGAAATGAACCTTTCTGTAATCTAGAGATTCTTTACCTAGAAGTAAAGGAACAGGAAGCTGTATTTTGTAGGTGTTTGCCATAATGAGACATAATATAAAGTATTTAAAGTTTGTGGACAAGTACTAATTGTGCTACTTTTAGCACAAATAACATCTTTGATTTAGATAAAATAAATGCTATTATTTTATTACTTTACATACATTAAAGCATAGCTAGTAAAAGCTTAGTAGGCTATAAGAAGTATGTGCTATCACTAGAATTTAAATAACATAAAGAGAATCTTATTTGGAAAAATAAGTATGCTCTTGCTTATTGTGTAGTCTCTGGAATATAATCTGACATTTGATTTGAAACAATAGTTAAAATGGTGCAACATGAGAGAGGATTTATCTTTGTGATTTTCAAGTCATAATTATTATTTCAAAATTATTTCAGTTGTCTTCCAGTTTATGGTAGATGGAATTTCTTGCGTCTGTTCTCTCAGTATCTGGGGCATCTCTTTATTATTTCAGTGTGCCTTTATCTATTTTTTCTAATTGAGGCCTACATCACAGTTCTTGGCATACAGTACTTGTTCAAAAGAATATTTAAATTCCTAATCAGTTTAGAAATTGTGGTCCAGTAGGTCCATGGTGAGCTTTTGCTGAATTCATACCAAACTTGCCATCACACAACAAGAAATACTAGATTGAAATAATAAAGTGTGAGACTAATGATATCAAGTTCTTGGTTTTATAAGAAAAAAAATTAAATTCTAGAATAGTTTTCTTGAAAATGTTAGGGAATATTTAATATTTAATATTGCATAAGGGGTTTTTCAAATGCTTACCACAGAGAAGCATTGGACATTTGCCAGTTCAAAAGTCTGCAATGAGACTATGAACTGAGAAGTTGGCCTTTGTAATTACGTGAGGTAGATTGTTTAATAGCCACACAGTCCTCCAATCTCTATACCAGGTACCTTTGCAATATAACTGTGTTCTTTCCATCCAGAAGTGTGCTGTCTTTTCCTCTCCTACACCTTGAATGTGGGCTAATCTTGTGACTTGCTTGACCAATAGAATGTGCCAGAAGTGACAGAACTTAAGTTTTGCAGCTTTTGCCTTTGACCTCCATGTGAATGAATTTTTGCTTTACTTGAGATTCAAAAGCCATGTGGTGAACTGAGGCTTTCCAGTGGACAGCTAGTAACCATATCCGGTGCTGAGTGAGGTCACCTTGGACCTCTAATCATCCAGCTGGTGCAGCCACATGAGTGACATCAGGCAAAATTGGCATTGGAATTGTTGTTTTGTGGTAGTTTGTTCTGCACAAAGGCTAACAGAGAAAAACTGAGGAAACAGCTGCTCAAATGAGATTGTTGAGATAGGGTATGGAAAGATAAAGAACATCACTTATAAGAGTATACAATCTCTTATACAGAGTTTTATTAGTGAATCACATATTTTAATTATTACAGTGTTTAAATACAAAAAACAAATTACAAGATTAATGTCCATACATTATTACTACCTCATGCATTTTGTTTATGAACATGTGTTTTGCATAACATATATTTAGTGGGAGAAATTAAAATTGTTTTCTGACGGAATTATGGGATGTAAATCACTTAATGAATGACAATGCTAGTGGTTGGGATTTCCAGAGATTCTATACACAGGAATGACCCATCTCAGTTTCTCATCTTAAACATACATTGTTCTTGTGTATACTTGTTACAGGGGAGGGGGATAAATGTGCTTGATATACATTCCTTCCTATTCATACTTTGTAACATTTTTGTATGGTTGCTTTGATTCTGGTGGTGGTTGATTGATATTGTTTTGGGCCTTTAAACATAAAATTTAGATGTGTTTTCAAGTGAAAAAAATTTAGAAAAGATTTTTTAAAAGGAAAGATGAGGAAGTAGTAGCAAAAATCACTCCTTAGTGCATCTTGCTATGAGACTGCAACCTAAAGAAAGGTTAAAAATTGACTGGTGGACCTTAAGTAAATTTAAAAATATGCCTTTAATAATCAATATTTCTCCACATATCTTAACAGTGCAAAATTTCAACAAGAAGAGTAAGTATCTTTTCACCAAGTAGTAGGCAACTAAAAATGCTTCTTGGTAAAACATTTTCCAATTTCAGCTCAGAGAAATAATAATCTTATAAAAATGTAGTATTTTGCAGTTGGAAGAAAGAGCAGAAGATTGCAAAACTAGGTGCAAGAAGTCTACTAGCTGTTAGAAAGTTCAAAAAGTCAATAAATGAAGCTAAATACTAGTTTTCTAAAATCATTTTTCAGGTAAGATAAATAGGGTCTTTTTCACCTTAAATTCTCATTTGACAGTATCCCAGCACATGTCTTGGCTATTAATACACTTGGGTAGCCTCAGGGAGACTTTCAAAAAGTGGTTCTTAAGACACTGATATTCTTGTCTCCAGACTCATGAGTCATTTGGACACAAACACTGAATTTAAGAGGTGCTCACTTCTTCATCATTGCGGAGCTGGTAAAAGAAACATAATTATTATATTGAAGATTCAATAAACATTCTTTCATTATCAAAGTAGATTTTCACACTATTTTAAAGTCTTTTGTGACTAGACTCTGGTCATTACTGCATAGTCCTCCCCAAATAATGCCATGAGGTAAAATATAGAGCAGCTACAGGTGTTCTTTCTTAGGAAAGATAAGAAATTCTATTCATTTGGACTCTATTAATCTTTTATCATAAGATTTTTGTGGCACTGGGGCTTTTTTAATGGGGATTTGTTGCTAGGAGAATTTTGGACCCACATTTTTTAAAGATGGCTGTGGTGTATTTGTATATTTTTAGAAATTGTTGAAATGTTTTTCAGTCTTGGTTTAGTTATAGTTTAGCTAAACTGAGTTATAGGTTTAGTTATAGGTTAGCTAAACTAAGGAGCACATTTTTTAAATATCCGGATCTAGTCTATTTTTCTTCATAAGGACATGTGTTGTATGGCTCTGTGTATGTATGTGTTCCATGTGTATGTACACAAGTGTGCACATGCAAAGGAAGGTTTAAAGAATAGGCTTGTTGGTGCTGAACTTTACATGATTTGTTAGAATTTTATGCATTACCTGTCTACTAGGTGCAAGTCACTATGCCATTGGCAGCCAAGGAAGCAGTCTTGCCTCTCAAGGATATTACAGTATAGAGTGTATTTATATTGTGAATTTTTGTCTTCAACCTTAAGTTATTTGTATCTTAGTAAAATTAGTTCTCTTATTTGGAGATACATAAGTTTTTAAAAATTTATACATGTATATTTTTACATCATTTTTCCTCTGAGGTCTAATTCCCATAGAATTCCCACCACCAAGTTGACTGTGAACCATCACCATAGTCTCTTGTGCTCTTCCCTCCCCTGTTCTGACCCTCTCCCTGCCCTGCTGAATGTCTCTGATTTATCTTTTGCCTGCTAGTTTTGTTTTTTATTTTTCCTGATCCCTTGTTTCATTCCCCTATATTCCTCCTATAAGTGAAAGCATTCAATATTTTTCTTTTTCCTTTTGACTTACTTCGCTGAGCATAGTCCCTTCCAGCTCCATCCATGTTGCTGTGAATAGCATGAGTTCTGTCTTTTTTGACTGCTAAATAGTATTCGATTGAGTATATATACCACATCTTTTTTATCCAGTCACTGTTTTGGGGCATTTATGTTGTTTCCTTATCTTACCAATTATAAATGGTGCTGTAATAAATAAAGGAGTGCATCCTTTTTTTAAATTATAATTTTTATTTAATATTTTATTTTATATAATTCTTACATCATTTTTCATCTTTGTACAATGTATGCATTTTCATTTTGGTTATATTCCCCATACAGTTGCACCACCCCCCTTATTTTGACTCTAGTTCTTCCTCTCCCTGCCCCTCCCTAATCCCCCCCCCCGGAGTGTGTCTCTGGTTTATAGTTGCTTGTTGATTTTGATTATTACTTTGCATTGATTAGTCTTTTTCCTGGTCTCTTATTTAGGTTTTCTAAATTCCTGCTATGAGTGAGACCATCCGGTATTTTTCTTTTTCTTTCTGACTTATTTCACTGAGCATGATCCCTTCTAGCTCCATCTTTATTGCTGCAAACTGCATGTGTTTATCTTTTTGGATTGCTGAGTAATATTCCATTGTGTATATGTACTACATCTTCTTGACCCAGTCATCTATTTTTGGGCATTTGGGTTGTTTGCATATCTTAGCTATTGTAAATGGTGCTGCTATAAACATAGGGGTGCAGATGCTCTTTGGAATTGATGTTTCTGTGTCATTTGGGTAAATACCTAGGAATGGAATTGCTGGATCATATGGAAGCTCTATGTTTAGTAGGTCCAGAAATCTCCACACAGCTCTCCATAGTGGTTGGACCAGTTTGCACTCCCAGCAGCAGTGCAGGAGAGTTCCTTTTTCTCCACAACCTCGCCAACATTTATTGTTGCTAGTTTTTTTAATATGTGCCATTCTCACTTAGGAGTGCATCCTTTTGAATTAATGTTTTTGTGTCTTGGGAGTGGAATTGCTGGATCATATAGTAGCTCCATTTTTAATAGTTTGAGGGAGAAACATCCACATAGCTTTCCCAGCTGTTTATCTTTTCCTTTACTTTCTTTACTTCAGGGGATGAGTTTTTAAAGATGTATCTGAGATGTATGTCATGGAGTGCTTTGCCTATGTTTTCTTCTATAAATTTAATGTTTCAGGTCTTATGTTCAAGTATTTCATCCATTTTGAGTTGTTTCTTATGCATGGTGTGAGGTAGTAGTCTAGTTTCATTCTTTTGCATATTGGTCCAATTTTCCCAGTACCATTTATTGAACAGACTATCCTTGTTCCACTGCATATTCTTTGCTCCTTTGTCATAGATTAGTTGTCCATATATGTGTGACTTTATATCTGGGTTTTGGTATGATATGATATGATTCTGTGTGTCTGTTTTTGTTCCAGTGTAGATACATAGATTTAAACCGTCCCTGACTACAGGAAATCTGTGACCAGCTAATTGACTGTTTGTATGTACCTTCCTTTAACACAAAGGAATGAGTTAGTGTACAAACAAATATTGAATGAATGAATAAAGAGGATAGAATATTTCACTAAACCGGTGTTTGATTTCTGCATATTTCTTATAAGTTTTCATTAATACCAGAGTAGGTAAGAGGGAAACTATTTTTAAAAAAAATTGTTTCAAACAAAGAAGAGATAATTATATTAGGAAATATTGCCATTAAGAAAAAAACATATGGCACAGAACTGTGGTGTTTTAATTAGGTTTTTTAATTTACTGTTGTAATGACTCCTGTTGTGTGTCCATGGATTTTTGTGTGAGTTGCTTAAGTGACCCAAGAAACAATTTGTGGTAGTGTAATAGTTTGGTTTAATCTACACATAATGTGTTGGCAATGTCAAATTTAATGAAATATACTTCATTGGTAAAAGAATTCATGTAATATCCTAAGAATCCTTAGTCAAATTTATGATAGTCAATTCATAGGCAGATCATTTTTTTTCATTTTTGCACAATGTATGCATTTTCATCTTGGTTATAGTCCCCATACAATTCCCATCCCCTTGTTTTGATCCTACTCCTTTCTCCCCCCCCCTTCCATAGTGTGTCTCTGGTTTATAGTTGCTTGTTGATTTTGATTTTTACTTTATTAGTATTTTTTCTGGTCCCTTATTTAGGTTTTCTAAATTCCTGCTATGAGTGAGATATTTTACTTTTTCTTTCTGGCTTATTTTGCTGAGCATGATCCCTTCCAGCGCCATCCATGGTGTTGCAAATTGCATGAGTTTATCTTTTTGATAGCTGAGTAATATTCCATTGTGTATATGTACCACATTTTCTTGATCCAGTTATCTATTTTTGGGCATTTGGGTTGTTTTCATAGCTTACCTATTGTAAATAGTGCTGCTATAAACATAGGGGTGTAGGTAGGGCAACTTAATTTTTTAAAATTTATTTATTTATTTATACAAGCACTGGGTACAGTCAGAAGCACGGGGGGGGGGTGTGAGAGAATTCACCAGAGCCAAAGTGGGGAACAGAACAGGCAGACTGACCAAATACGCTGCTGAGGGGAGCAGCGGGCACGGCAGGAGAGGTCTCTCAAGCCATGTGGGACCCTCACCTGCTGCTGGGGATCGAACTGGCGCTGCAGGCAGCTTCAAAGCCCAGCACTCAACCGCTGTGCCAGCAGGGGAGGCCCCAACTTAATTTTTTAATAAACAGATAAAAGTTAATATAGAAGGAAATGCAGTAGGGATTTCTATATAGAATAGCTGTCTGTTTATTAACAATTGTATCATCGAAAACAAGTTCACCTTAGAATTAATTCCTCTACTGTATAGTTTTAGAGCTTAAGTCCTTGTTGGGTGACTATGATAATGTGATTATTTTTCTCTCAATCTTTATGGCATTCTTAGAATTAAAAACGGGCAAACACATACAGCCTAACTTATCTGAGGTAATTCTGCTTAACTTTATGACTTTTATATCTGCTAGAGCTATTTTGTACAATTGTGGGCCTCTTATTTTTTTTTTTAAATGTCTACTGTGAAGATCCATTCTTCAAAGTTAATTTTAAGGAGATTAATTTTGAAGAGGTAGACTAAATATTTAGAGAAATTTTCCCAATACAGAACTTTTCATAATGTAAGAAAAAATTTTTTTCAAATAATTTAAATGCATAACTGAATTGAATGGAAAATAAGGAAAATCCTTGGAGCCAGAAACAAAGGAGATGATGAGAATGCTGAGTTAAGCAAGCATTGAAACTTTAGAACTTGAGTATGTCTGGAGAGGTCTGAGGTCAGAACAATGTGGGAGTTTGGAGTTAGATGCAGAAGGGACACCAAAATAGATGCTCAGATAGTAACCTGGAACTGCTTCACCCCAAGGGAGAGAGCATGCAGATTCTTGCCTTTGTTGGCATTGGTTCCATATATAAAGAGTTAAAAAAGAAAGACTTGTCAAAAAATCCTGAGCAAAAAATGAACAGAAATGGAGGTGTCATGCTTCTGGCTTCAAGTATGATACAAAGCTACAGTATACAAAGCTTCAGATACAAAGCTACAGTAATCAAAGGCAGTATGTTATTGGAATAAAAATAGGCACACATATCAATGGACTAGAATTAAGAGTCCAGAAATAAAACCACACATATATATTGGTCACCTATTTATGAGAAAAGAGACAAGAGCATACAATGGAGAAAGAAAAGTCTCTACAATAAATAAATGGTGCCAGGAAAACTGGACAGCCATATGCAGAAAATGAAGCTAGACCATTAACTTATACTATATACTAAAATTAATTCAAAGTGGGTTAAAGACTTGAATATAAGACATGAAATCATAAAATACACTGAAGAAAGCATAGATAATAAGCCCTTTGACATCAGTCTTAGTGAAGTTTTGTGGATTTGTCTCCAACAGCAAAAGCAAAAAAGAATTTATTTATTTATTTATTTATTTATTTATTTATTTATTTTAAGATTTATTTATTTCTGTATACAAGCACTGGGTACAGTCAGAAGTGCAGGAGGGTGAGAGAATTCACCAGAGACAAAGCAGAGAGCAGAACAGGCAGATTGACTGAAATACACTGCTGAGGGGAGCAGCGGGCAGCAAGAGAGTTCTGCGCACCATGTGGGACCCTCGCCCAGGGCGGCCGGGGATTGAACTGGTGCTGCAGAGGCTGAGGGCAGCTTCGCAACCCGGTGCTCAACCCCTGCGCCACTGGGGAGGCCCGCAAAAAAGAATTTAAACAAATAGGACTAAATCACTCTTTGGGCACTTAGGCCTTTACCAGTTCTTGGCTATTGTAAATAGAGCCGAAATGAACATTGTGGCTGGGGCAGGGCGGCATGCTTATAGGGCTTCAAATTAGTGTCTTTGTATGCTTTGGCAAATATCCAGAAGTGGGATAAGTAGATCACATAGAATTTCTGTTTTTAATTTTCTGAGGCATCTCCCTACTGCTTTCCTTAATGGCTGTACCAGTTTATATTCCCGCCAATAATGTAAAAGGGTTTCCTTCTCTCCATCCTTTCCAACTTTTGTTGTTTCTTTCTTCCCTCCCTCGTCCCTCCTTCACTTCCTCCTTTCTTTGATGTTAGCCATTCTCATAGATGTGAGGTAATATCTCATTTTTGTTTTGATCTGCATTTCCCTAATAATAAGAGATGGTGAATGTCTTTTTATGTGCCTGTTAGTCTTTCCTCTGCCTTCTGTAAGGTTTATTTCAGATGGATATTTTTCCTTATTTGGACATCCATTGTCAGAGTTACAGCCCCAAATTATTTTCAAAATAGGTAGACTTTAAAACGGCTTTCAAGTTTCCCTGGAGCCAGTTCTTAAAAGTGTTTTTACCTTTACTTATCAGTCTCCTTTACCTAATGTGCTTTTTCTTCTTTGAATGAAGTTAGGTTCTGCACAGTTTTTTTGGTTGTTTTTTTTTCTTTTTTTACTGTGCTGTTCAAAGAGGGTACTTTCCTCCCTCTGACTAATGGGGAGGAGAGAAGAAGAATTATGTGTCAGCCTTCCCTACTCTACTCCTATTGATTTGTGCTGGTATCATATTGACTTTTATCACAATAGCACTGAATTGCTGATTCATATTCAGCTTGTAGTCATCCCCTTGCTCTCTTTCTGTTTTATTTGTCCGTACTTCCCCTATCATGTATTTGTGGTGCCTGAAAATTTTTTCCAGGTTGTATTACTTTGTACTTGCCCTGTTAAATATTTTGTAGCTAGTCCTAATAATTAGGTGTTCCTGTTAAAGAAAAATATGATCATGTTTTACAAAGCACAATTATTTCTTCGGGTTCTCATACTGATCTGAATACTTGGCTGATTTTGATAGCTTTTTTTCAAAACCTCATGATGTCAGATTACACACATATATATCTTATATCACTGTTTTTTGCAGCATATATATATGTGTATATATATATATATATATATAGAAATTGTATAGTAGATGCTAAATAAATATCCATAGTTAATGAACACTGACTTGGACCCACAAACCATTCCAAAAGCTTGCAGGAAACATTGATTTTTTTTTTTTTTTTTTTTTTTTTACAAAAGCATCCTTTGCCTTGCCTTTCTTTCCTATTTACATATAAACAATAAGGATAAAAAACTACAAACCGGAGGGAGGGCTTCTGCTGTTCTCAGTGAATTACTGAGATGGCGTTTTGGTAGCAAGCTCACAGTGTTTCTGGAAATTAACTTTACACCAGGAACTTCGTATTGAAATAGATTGTTTAAGAATAATTCTTCTCTTTGAGAAGGGTGAGGGATTAATCTGCAGAAATGTTCATGCTAGAGCTGTGCATGTGTTGAAATTTGTCAGGGGGAAGATAAATGGGCCCTCCTTGAAAAGTAAATCGAGCCATGGATAATCCCTTGGGAAAGCTGGAGAATTGTTATGGTAGCAAAAGCAACTTCAAAAAAAAAATGAATAAAAAGCACCATCACTGTCTACTAAGGAAGGACAAAGGTGGAGCAAAGACATGTTTCAAAATGAGATGAAAGTGTACATGACTTGAAAAATGTTTATTCATATTATATACTGAGGATGTAATTATAACCATATTTGGATTCTTTGAGGGAATCATTTGTATTTTTTAAAATTGGGGTCTTACCTAGGACTGATATTAAAATTATTTAACATCACTGTGTTCAGCCATTCACCAATCGCGACAAATGTTAGGGGAGGTACTTAAGCCAAGTGTTGACTCCACCCAAGTGCCAGGTGTTGCAGATTCAAGGGAGGTTGGCAGACCATTTCAAAGGTTCAGAGTAGTACCTATGTCCAGCATGTATGAAGATATTAATATTTTAGCAAACAATGTAAGTATTATCTAAATATGTGCCCCAATTCTAATAGAAATTTATCTAGTAATTTTAGTTTTAAAAGAATATAAATTTCCTCAGGGCCTCCCCAGTGGTGCAGCAGGTTGAGTCAGCGCTGTGAAGCTGTCCTCAGCCTCTGCAGTATGGGTTCGATTCCCAGCCAGCCAGGGAGATTCCCACATGACGCAGCAGACCTCTCCTGTCTCACCCTCTGCTCTTCTCAGCAGTGTATTTCGGTCCTTCTGTCTGTTCTGCTCCCCACTCTGTCTCTCGTGAATTTTCTCACCCTCCTGCGCCTCTGGCCTGTACCCCAGTGCTTGTATAAATAAATAAATCTTTTAAAAAAATATATAAATGTCCTCAAAGAGATAGAATATGATAAAGGAAAAGTTCAGAAACATCCATGAAATTTGAAATTTCTGAAATTTGATTATTACATAAACATTTTTATTGTTTATCTGATGTTCAAATTTAACTGGGAGTTCTGTATTTTACCTGGCAACCCTAAATATTATACATTTAGTAGGAAATTTATCAATATCCAATTGAAAGTGTCAAATGACAGGAGAAAGGTATGCTAGAGGAAGCACAGCACATTGAGAACACCTGAGCATATTTGATGATGTAGTACTGTGGAATTCCAGTGATATGGCAAGAAATGTTAACTGTGGAGTTATGGAACTAGTGACTACAAAGGTTGCACATAACATGCTTTTGAAATTATACTAGGAGGACATAGGTGGTATTAGCTTTTAAAGAATTACCTTTCTAACTAGTAAAAGCTAATTCAATCATCAAATAGCATCCATCAAGTGCCTATTTACATGGGACAATGTGCAACATGTTTTATAAAGCAGGAAAACTGGTGTTGGATAGCCTACATCAACCTGTAATCTGATTATCTACACTTAAATAGAATCATAGAGGAGATAACTGAAGAAATATTGGTCAATGATCTGTAACATTCCTCATCTATCCTAAATAAGGAAAAAGTTAGTTTAAGTTATAGGAAAGGGTTTTGTAAATAATTTTAACATGCCATTTCATTGTACCCACACTCAATATATACTACTATACAGTAGGCTTAGCAATATATACTTTTAAGAAGGATTTCTCGACTGGCGTTATTAATATTTTGTACTGGATACTTCTTTGTTGTTGTTGTGAGGAACTGTCATCTGCACTTCCCACTAATTGCCAGTTCCATGCCCCTTCCTGGTTATGCCAGTCAAAACTGTCTCTAGACGTTGCCAAATGTTGCCTGGGGGACAAAACTTCTCTCATTTGAGAACTGTTTTATTAGGTAACTACAAGGAGGGAGATCCTCAGTAATGTGGGTGTATGTGTGTGGGGAGAGAGGACTTCAGAGTCATACATGTTGTGCATGAAAGAGTTTTTGACATCTTCAATATCTAGACATTGTATTCAGTCATCACCACAAGTATTAAATATATCAATACCAGGCCCCAACCCAGAGGTTCTGATTTAATTGGTATAAAGGAAGACTTGCACAACCTAGTAATTAAAATGCCCTCTAAGAAACAGGGAACATTTTTATATGCCTTCTGGGTTGAGAATTACTCTATGGAGTAGTAATCCTCAAACCTTAATGAGAATCAGAATCACCTAGAAGGCCTGTAAACATAACATAGATTATTCGGTACCTATATTCCTTACTCAGTTAGATTAGATGCAGGGTCCTGAGAATTTGCTTTTCTCACAAGTTCCCAGATACTGCTGATGTTGTAGTTCTCAGACCACACTTTGAGAACTACTTTAGAGACATACTTTTGGCTTCTCTTTGCCCTTGTACTTCTGCCTCCCCATGGAAGGAAGCATGACTTGTCAGGACACAAGGAATTCGTGAGCTGTAGAGGAGGAACAGGCCCTGTGGTTTCATACCTGGTCAGCCCTTTAGAAAAAATTTCTTTTCCAGAGGCTGATTACATCCAGCTATTCTTAGTTGTAAGTGAAATGGTCTCCTCCTATGCATGGACTTGGTGATGAGTTTAGCCAAATTCTAGACCTTAATGAGGGAATCCAGTTGTGCTCACATATTTAAGCATTGTTTTCCCGAGTTTGATGATCATGAAGCTGGAAATTTGCTCTTTATCTGCCAAACTCCCTATCTATTGCTTAATTGGCTCTGACCTTGGATTGGATAAGAGAGGTAATTCATTAAATCTCTCCCCTATCAAACATGCCCTCATTCACTCACTTAAACTTCTGTCTTGTTCTCTGGCATTTGAGAGGGAAGGTAGGATCATAGGGTACACACGCAATCCCTTCTTTATGTTCCTGTACCACTCTTTTTTTTTTTTTTTTTTTTTTTAAAGATTTATTTATTTATTTATGCAAGCACTGGGTACAGTCAGAAGTGTGGGAGGGTGAGCGAATTCACCAGAGCCAGAGTAGGGAGCAGAACAGGCAGAAGGACCGAAGTACACTACTGAGGGGAGCAGCGGGCGGCAGGAGAGGTCCGTGCACCATGTGGGACCCTCACCCGGCAGCCAGGGATGGAACTGGCGCTGCAGAGGCTGCGGGCAGCTTTGCAACCCAGTGCTCAACCACTGTGCCACCAGGGGAGGCCCCTCCTGTACTACTCTTGATAAAACATACAGTTGTTGGGGGCCTCCCCTGGTGGCTCAGCGGTTGAGGGTCCCATATTTTGCGCAGACCTCTCCTGCCTCCCGCTGCTCCCCTCAGCAGTGTATTTCGTCCGTGTGCCTGTTCTGTTCCCCGCTCTGGTCTGGTGAATTCTCTCACCCTCCCGCGCTTCTGACTGTACCCAGTGCTTGTATAAATAAATAAATAAATAAATAAATAAATAAATCAATCAATCTTAAAACAAAAAACAAAAAACATAGTTGTTGGAAACAATAGAACTACACATTGGGAAATAACTTTTAGGCTTTGGGGGTTGTGGCAACGTTAAGTTTATAAATTTTCATAGCATAGAAAATAGAAACAAACAAGTCCCAAGAATTTCCTAAGATGATTAATCAGTATCAAGACTGAGTTGACTGTTGCCCTTCTTTCTTCACCTTTCCCTCCCCAGAGTCAGGTATGCACACCCCATTCTCTTAGTTGAGGGATTCTGACTCATACTTGTGCTCCTAACTCACTGTGTTCATAATCTGCCTCATATTTTGTTTCCCCACTTTTGTTTGCCTGGTGGTATAATTCCAATTAATCAGGTTAAAAGTTGACCTAGAAGAGGGTCATGGGAACCCTCTGATATTTGTTCACAGGACACTGCGTTAGTCTTTAAGGGAATTGCCTGCTAAAGTGCTATACATATTAGAACTGCACATAAATATGCATATATTCATTGATGATGGATTGCATGAATAGAATAATGGACAAAGGTGGTTAGGAAAGCTAGTCTATTAGAAAAATTTAAAATACAAATCTCCTGTCCTACAAGTAGAACTTGAAAAGTGCTGTGCCAAGGGTATTTCTCATCCTCAGCCTTGTCATTCAATGCAAATTCTATCAATAGAAGACCCAAGGGGAATGCTAACCCTGCTTTTCCATAAGGGACACTAATTCAGTGTAAGTTCTCATGTGAGATCCCTAATGGTGAACCCTAAAACACAAACAGATTTTGAAAAATAGACTATAGGTAAAGCATTTTGTGATTGAAACTGAGTGCCAAGAAAATGAACTCTCTAAATTGTGCATTTTGTTGTTGTTTTTTAATTGAAGTAACATGTTATAATTATTATGACATAAAGTAAGTCTTAGGTGTGCATCATTGAAAATCAAGATGTGTATAATTTACATTTAATTCACCAGTAAAAGTCCAGTTCCATCTTTTCTCACACAATTGTCCATTTTGCTCCCATTTACCCACTCACTTCCCCCTTCTCTTCTGGTAAGCACTAGTTGGTTTCATAGTCTAAAGTTTATTTTTATTATTATTTTAGCTTATCTGTTTTCTCCATATATCACACATGAGTGAAATCACATGGTATTTTTTATTGAGTGATGCATATATGCACTTATAAATAAGAATAATCATGGCCAGAATAATCATTTTTCTAAGTCCTGGATTTTTATTATATGCTTCATTTTTTTTTTTGCTTACATTAATCCAACCTAAATCTAATTCATCTGGATTTGCAAATGGTCAAATAAACCCATTCTTATACCAGAAGGAAATTCATGGAGTGATTAAACCTAAATACTTCCTTAAGGCAAGATCTTTCTCCCAGGTTTCAAGAAAAAATGCACTTAGCCTATTCTCCAAGTTCTGCCAGAACTGGGTCATGTGTCCATCCTGTTTTCTGGTTGCCATTTTTAATCACCCTTGTTATTAGTTCTCTTTCTTCTGTTTAGCCTATGGTGTTAAACCCCATTTTTTCTGCCACATTGTGCTTAACTGTTCAACTTTCTGTGCCTATCCATTTTCCTATATCTATCTGGCAAATTCATCTGTTGTGTGTTTCCTGAACTATATAATCTACCATTTTTCATAGATGACTGTATTAGCCTGAGTTCTCCAGAGAAATGGAATATATTTATGAATACACATGTACCCACACATAGTATATATATTCTATAGACACAGTGTGGGTGTATATATACATATATACACATATATACATATATGTATGTATACACATATATAATTTCCAGGGATGGAAACATATAATTGATCTGGGCATCCTCCACAACATCTGCCAAAGTGCTATGTGTGTGTGTATATATATATATACATACATATATATATATATATATCATACTATTCAGGGTATTCACATTTTTGTCTGGCATTGCTAATCTAAAGATCAGTTACTTAACTCTCTAAACCTTGTTTTCTTCCTTTTCAAAGAAAAAGATGGAATTTAAAGTGTTTTTTCACCACAAACACTTCCAGTTAGATGGCATAATGGGTTACAAGAATTGATTAGAGTTCCTAAATCACATGGGGAAGAAGATGGAGTTAATGTCTCTATGGCAGGGGCTATGTCTACCATAAAATTGGGTCAAGACTGATCATAGGTCACTAACCTGCTGATTTAAAGGAGAGATCATGAGGCCTAAGCTGAAGGCAAAAATGACAGCAGATCAACTCAGATTAGTGATTCAGTGGAGTAGGCAAGAAGGGTAGTTTACTGCTTCAAAGATTATAATTGCTGTAACCCCAGATTCCTGACTTGAAGTTTTTGCATGAACCTTTATCAACTTGGCAGTTCATTAATGAGGGCCTTGATAGAGCTCTGTAAATTCAACCTGGGGCTTTTTCTATGCAGGAGGCAGAAGACATATATGGGCAGGTGCACAGGTGCACATTAGCTAGGCAAACAGACCTGTGTTTGCATTCTTGCTCTGCATTGCTTACTAACAGCGAAATGTGGGGCACAGATTTCTTTGCCAGATGAATGGAAATAACAATAATAATAGCAGTAATAAATAGTACTAATAATAATAGTTTATTTTGTCTTACTGAGAATAAAATGAGATGATAAATAATCGATACTTAGGACAATGCTTGGCTCACAGTAAGCACATGACAAAGGGTAGCTGTTATTATTAAGTGCCATGGAGTAGTCATTGCTGAACTCCTACTAGAAACACAAATTGTGCTGAGTAAGAAACCAGGATGTAGATTCTTCCCTGCCTCTTTAGCACTTTTATGCATTGACTAGTTTAAAAACCGATACTGAAGGAAAAATAAACAAAAACCTTATATTTGACTCTGGAAGGGAGAGGCATCTTATAAGGGTTTGAATTTAGGATATCAACATTGGAATTACCTCTCCCTTCTTTTACCCATTCTCAATACAATAAATAAAATGTTCTAACACACCAAAAATTTTGTGCTAGCTACTATAGTGGTCATGAGACAACAAAGATGATGATAACTGTGCCATTAAAAAGGGTACCCTTTAATTTTTCCAATAAATGGTATAAGTTATTTAGTTAACAGGTTACTTCTTGAATGAAGCATTTGATTCTAAGTGTTATGAGTTAAATTTTTTTCCCCTTACATCCCCCCATCCCCAAAAACGTATGTTGAAGTCCTAACCCCCCATACCTTACTCAGCATGTGCCTTTATTTGGAAATAGTCTTCGTAAGTTTAATCAGGTCAAGATGAAGTCATTGGTTTGGGCTCTAATCTAGTATGGCATATGTCCTTATGAAAATGGGAAATTTGAACATGGAAACAAACACAGGTAAAATACCATGGGAAGATGGAGGATTGGAGTGATTATATCTAACAAATCAAGGAATGCCAAAGATTGCCAGTGAGAGGAAGGAAGGATTCCTCTACAGGTTTCAGAGGCAGAATAGCCTGCAAATACCTTGATTTCAGACTTCTTGTCTTCAGAACTATGATACAATAGCTCTTTGTTTTAAGTCATCCAGTTTATGTTTTTTTAATTATGGCAGTCCTTCAAAACTAATACACTAAGCTCAGAGATAAATGCTGATAATGAAAATGTAATGAGTATGCACTGGTAAAGACATTCACAAAAAGGTGGGGAGGGCCAGGTAAAAGGAGCATTGAAGGGATTCAGTTGTTGGAGACCCCTGAGGCATGCAGTGCTGAGACAAGAAAGACATCAAGATCATTGCTAAAAAACTGATCAACCCAGGTCGGAGGACTGGCCTGTGTACAGGTCAGGATGTCCTTTCTTGTGTCTGTGAAGCTATGTCTGGGGGACAAACTAGATTAGAAAAAGAAACACGATGACCTGATGGCATAGAACCTTGGTGGTGAATGTGTGCCTGGACAAGGCCAAATGTTAAGAGAATGCTTCATTATCTAGTAACTAACCCAAGGTGGGGGAGGGGTCTGCTTGTATCAATAAAAACGAGTTGCACCGGGCACTCAGGACGCTTGAGGACAAAAGAGAGGCCTTGCATCCCCTGGCTCCCGCTTAAACTCTATTGTGTCTATCATTTCATGGTAATTTTTATAGCTCAATCGGATTCCTCTCTCAACCCTGTTCACCGGAGTTGGTCTCTGGCATTCAGTGAATAAAGAAAGAAATGGACAGGACATATATGCTTGGTCTTCTAGCAACCTTTTCAGTAAAGGGTTACCAAAATAATCTGTCCAGGAATAATGTAGCAATATCTGCAATGAATATCAGAAGTGACACCTGAGGCACTTAAAGGCATTTAAAGCATAAGCACATTTTCAGTTGTCGTATACACATTTAAGATTTTCAGTTGTTGGGCATTTTCTGTTTTTTCAAGCCCTGAAATTGGCCTGTGGTTGACATGTTCGAATATTTCATGGTGTTATATACTAGGTTACAGAAGGAGACATACATGTACCCATGAAGAGGTCAATCTGGAATGGTCAAGGGTAACTTTCTTTGAAGGTTTCATTTCAGTGGCCTTGATGTCTGCATTTTCACAAACAGGTCAGACCACAATCTAAACAAATTTCTTATATGCCTTAAGCTTTTACATTTTACCTTTCTGTAAGATTCAAGTTCAGTATGTATATTCATGCAGATGCAGCTATGCAACCTAATCTGGTACAAAAATTCAGGGACACTGGGCCTAGAGGATTCACAGTAAATGAGCTTTCTAACAAAACTGTTATATGTGCAGAAAGCTGCACATTGTGACAAGTGTCTTCTGCCTTTAGTGTTAAGTGCTTTAAAAATCAATTTTGTTCACTATGATATATGACAAAAATTTTATGCAACATTGCAAAAATAAAATGTCACTTTGGGATGGAAATATTTATCATAACATATTTTTTGATAGAGATGATGGACTTTTTTTTTTAAACTCGTTCTGCCATTTTCTCATAGTTTTCATTGAGTCAATAGAAAAAAGTTAGTATACAAATTCAAGTTATTTTTATTGACTCATGTTACAGTGGGTTAGATGAATAGAGTTTAAAGTCAAGTACCACTGGGTATTTCCAGGCCACTTGGCACCCCAAAACAGGTAAGCACTTTTTCTCAAAGAGAAGTACATTGTATTGATCTTACTCTACTCCAGCGTTTGGCAATTATTTGAAATTTTAAGCATCTCTTTACAATTCCCAGCTTTTTGAGAGCCAATTTCTACTCAAGGCTTTTATAGCTAATCTCTTATGATATCTGTCATTCCAAGCATTTGAACACCCATATTAACACTCACATTTTTTTTTTGACATTCCGTTTTTTTCATTTGTCCAGACTTATTCTTCAGTTTGTAAATTTCTTAAGGTCAACGAGTGTGTATATGTATGTGTGTGATTTCTTTTATATCACTGGTCTTTGTCCACAGGGCCTACTTAACTCATGTTGCTATAGTGAAAAAAAATAAAGCCCAGAAACTACCCTAAGGCATTCTTTGCCAAGGAATAAGAGTGTTTTCTTCACCCTTTCTTTGCCCACACTGATATAAAGATTCTAGATTTCCATATTCATGAGGTCTATAAAATGTTTACTTTCACTTTTACTCGTTTCTCTCCTAAGGAGTATGTGTTCTTCACCATTTTTTTCTTTGTCTAATCACAGAAATAGAGAGACACCTAATTCTTCGTGGACTCACATCTAGTTTCCCACACTTTGTTCATCATACCTCCTTGCTGTATGGGCAGGGAAGTAAGGAGAGGAGGGAAGGAAATAGTGCTAGGAAAATACAACAGAAAATACAATAGAATTCTAGCCTAGAGATGTAATTTTTTCATTGGTGACTCTGCTTAAGATCCCTCATCTTAATAATTAATACTAATTAATATTTAATAGAAACTTCAGTTACTTAATCTGTAAAATGGGAATAATAGTACACCCTGCTTATTTTGTCGATGTAATCAAACTGTAGAGGTAGAAAAGATATTTTCCCAACCCCCCTAGAGTCTTCTCAGGCTGGTGAAGCAATGACATTTGCATCAGACAGATTAGTAGGAGAAAAGGACAAATTCAATAACCTAAGTGTGGACAATCTACATGGAGGTGGAATCTTAAGTCAGAGGGGCAAAATGATGGCATATATGATTGATAGGTAGGTAGGTAGATAGATAGACAGATACTGATATAGATATCCTGAGTAAAGGAATAGGACAAGGGCCTAGTCTTTTGAAGATGAGGAGACTCATATATTGGGGAGACAGGGACTCACTTGAAGACCAGATGTTATGTAATGAGATGTTTACCCTGTCGCATAGATAGGCTTTTTCCCATAGAAAGGTTATTTCTGATAAAAATCCTAATTTTAGGTAATACCCTCAATTTTTATTCTTTTAGGTAGGTAAGGGAATGGAAAAGTTTCTTTGACTGTGCCAGGCCTCAATTGACCTTAGCTCAAAATAATCCACATATCAAAATAATCCTTAAACCAAAAATAATCCATACCTTGAAAACATCTGTTCTGAACATCATGGGGAGGTCTAGCCTTCAAAAAAAATGCAAGGTAAAATTAGTAGGAAGCCACCATTACAAACAGGACCCATTCAAGATGGTGAATATCCTTTTATTGTATTCAGCCCATTGATTCTCCCTTTTTAAAAAAAAAATTTTATTTATGCATACAAGAACTGGGGTACAGGCCAGAGATGTGGGGGGGGGGTGAGAGGATTCACCAGAGACAGAGAGGGGAGCAGAACAGGCAGATTGACTGAAATACACTGCTGAGGGGAGCAGTGGGCGAGTCAGGAGAGGTCTGCTGCTCCCTGTAGGTATAGCTCCTTGGCTGGGGATCACACTCTTGCTGCCGTGGTTGCAGATAGCTTCATAAGTTGTATCTTAACCCCTTGCGCCACCAGGGAGGCCTCTGATTCTCCCTATTGACTCTTTCAAACTTTAGCCCAGTGTAGACTCTTGCCCATCATTCAGGGTGTGATGGGCATATTTTTTCAGGAAAAAAGGGCTATTGAAGACTGAACAGAACTTTGCTCTAACAGTAGAACACATTATTATCACATCTGTGTTATATGAAATGATTTGGTAGAATATGTTAAAATCACATAAAATGTTACTATATAAGTTTTATCACATTTTGCAAATAGTTCCTGGAAGGTCACCTCTGCAGCACTGTTTTCCAGGAAGTGTATATAGCTTCCTCTCAGAAAAGAGCCTATATGCAGCAATTATTTGATTAAACCACACAAAATCACATTATTTGACCATTTTTGACCCACAAAATGACAATTTCATATGGTTCAGTCTAATACATCTTTCAAACCAGTTTGCTCTGGATAGCATTGTCCCAGCGCTCAGTAGTCATGAGAATGAAATTCTGCTGAAGAGAACTTCTTTTAACTGATACAAAAAAAAAAACACCCTAATTTTGCAAATCTTCCATATGTCTTTCTTTAATTTAAAAACAAAGACATGAAGTGTAGTTGCCACATGTCTGGCAGAAATCTGTTTATGCTTGAAATTAGTAAATATCAAGATGTATCTTTATACTGACTGGCAAAGGAGGCAAAAGTAAAATGTGTAAACAAAAAGAAATACATAGCTAGGCTGGTGTATATGCCAATGAGTATTAATTTGCATAATAAATAGTTCAATATTCAGGAGATTATAAAATAGCAATTACTGCTGAGTTGCTATATTAGGGCTTGCTAACAAAAAAGACATTCAAATTGCAATAGTTTGCTTTTACAAAGAATTTCTCCTGAAGTCTTTATTTTGAAACAAGATTTTATTTATTTTTGAAAGATCTTTTAAATACTTTGCACATTTCTTTGGAAGAGAAGCAGAAATATCCTAGCCTAATAATAATAATAATAATAATAACTGTGATAAATAATCTATGGTTAAAAAAAGAACAACAGGCCTTTTTTTTTTTAAATCTGTCAAAAAAGTACCTGCTGTGGAGAGTGTTTTTTCCCATCTGAGAAAAGTATGGGGAGACCAATGGGGAATGTAGCATCAGACCTTTCAATAGTAGGCCATATACCCAGAGAGTAGAAACAGAAGTCATTATGTATGAAAAAAAACAACCTAAATATGCTAACAGGAAGGTAGACTCTTTCTAAAACATCATCTGTGTCTTTTAAAATGACTCAAGTATTCCAGGTATTGTATATCCAAGTGCAGTTTCTACTTGCTTAATATACTGTAAGCATTTAACATCGGCAAAGAAATTTTTTTTTAAGTTTGTGTATCTTTGCAATAAAAGTCACAATTCGCCCGCTGCTCCCCTCAGCAGTGCTTTCGGTCTGTCTGCCTGTTCTGCTCCCCACTCTGTCTCTGGTGAATCCTCTCACCCTCCCGTGCCTCTGGCCTGTACCCTGCTATTGTATAAATAAAAAAATAAATCTTTAAAGGCTCTTTCAATAGAACTTCCCGCATATTTCAATAACTTTGGCCTATGAGATTTAAGTGAAAATATTACATTAAGCCAGTTGATTAAATGTGCATCTGTATGTGTAAACCTGTTTAAAGTAATCTTTGTTTCGGGCCTCCCCGGTGGCGCAGTGGTTGAACGCTGGATTGAGAAGCTGCCCGCAGCCTCTGCAGCGCCGGTTCGATCCCCAGCTGCTCCCCGGTCACCGGAGGAGCGTCCCGCATGGCGCGCAGACCTCTCCTGCCGCCCGCTGATCCCCTCAGCAGTGTGCTTCGGTCCTTCTGCCTGCTCTGCTCCCCGCTCTGGCTCTGGTGAATTCTCTCACCCTCCTGCGCTTCTGACTGTACCCAGTGCTTGAATGAATGAATGAATGAATGAATGAATAAATAAATAAATAAATTTAGTTAAAAAAAAAATCTTTGTTTCCTGCTATGGAAAAAAAAATTGCAATACCAAAGAAAGTTTCTATTTACATCTGTTTATCTGAGAAGAGCCCTATTCAGACAGATCACTTAAAGTTAGTATAGCTTCATTTGTTATACTAGTAGTTGCCCCAGGAGGGTTGAGAGATGGAAGGGTGAGAACCAAGAAGAGAAAAGAAATATTCATTGAGCACCTGAATGGTGGGAGGATAAATTTTATACAAAGTTGGAGTTATATTGCACCAAAAAGTCAGAGACACCTTACAGTGGCCCATAGTTCCAGGGTGCCACACAGACAATTTATCTATTTGATGTGTGAAACACATCTTCTCTAATAAAGACACAATTATTCCCTCCATCTCACTAGTAGATGCATTTCCAATAAAAGTTTACCTTTTATACTTAATGGTCTTTATCAAATATTTTGAAATATTGTTTTGTTAATTTGTTTACTACTTACACTTGAGGAAAACTCTATCCAGAAGAATGCTTTCGGTACTTAGAAACCCATGATAATGGGAAGTTTTTAAGTTAAAATTTCAATTTATATGTTTCTTTTTGTTGTAGTGAGGTATGAGAACGTAATCAATAAAGGACATTCAAATATTAGACACTTATTGTAGTAAGATAGAGCTGTATGTGAAAAGAGGAATAGGAACACAATTTCGGGGGAAATTACGTAAAATTTGCAACTATTTAAAAAGACTTGGTTGAATCTATTTTTCAATGGATGATAGTGGGTGTAAAATCACTATGGCATTTATGTCCCATTGAATTCATTGAAAAGAGTGATGTAGAGTGTATTTTAAAATGTCAATATTACATCCTTTACAACTATTTTCGCTTATGATTAATTTAAGATGTCAAATTGAAATGTATGAGGGTACATAGTTTTTCAAATTTATGGGCATTTTCTCCCGCCTTCTTATATGTGTAGCCTCAAAGAAGACACCCCTTGAAAGCGGAGGCTTAAAAGAAGTTTTGACTTTAGTTTATCTTCTTTCGACTATTAAAAATTAGCACTTCAATTTTTGTTACATTGTAAAGTAGAATAAAGATAAACATGATTTCTTCACCTGTTCCCACCACCAACCTCTGTCTGTATACTGCTTTTGCTTACTGCCTTCTTGTAGCCCTTAATGTCAATGTCCATAATATCCACCTCAGCGGTGGCATTTTTTGGAGTGTTTATTAGCCATTTTGAAAAATAGTCATGTCTTTATAGCCTGAAAACCCTTTTCTTTCCTGTGATAATTTACTTGCTTGGAAGCTCCACATATGTCATTAAATATTTCTCTTAGATGTTTATGAATGTGATATTCCAGTCTTGCATGTTGTGCAAACATAGCAAGCATATCATGTCTTTCTGCCACCATGCATCCTAACTTCCTTTCAGTGATGGGATGTCTTCTTTCTTTAATAGGCTGGGCATTTCCTCCAGTGTTACATGTGGGTGAAACATCTGGGTAAGTCACTGCTTTTGTTAGAGGTTCTTTGTCCTTTGAGGTGCCTGTTAAGTTTTTAACTACTGTTAGTAGAATCATCTGTAAGTGGTCACATTTACTTCATATTACAGGATAACTAACATTTGGTCTATGTGTGCCTTTGACATCTTGATACTTTCAAATGCGCCTTCTACATCCTGTTTACTAAAATTTTACATTTTTTCCTTCAAAATAACTATACTCACTAAACTGGTGAGAATTAAGTGGAAGTACAGTTTTCTAATCCATAAACATTGCTAGACCTGGTCTAACTTTGTCAGAATTGCAATTCTGCATTATTGCCAGAAGGGAAGTCGAGAATGCCATTATAAAAACCTTTTGAGCTTCTCGAATCATCAGATAACCTAGCATCATTATTATCCTGTGAAATAAGCTTCATTAATTAAATTGATGAGTTTAGCATGTCTTCTTCCTTATCCAGAAACTTCTGGATTTGATAATAATGCTGAAGGAAATGAAATATAAAAGGGTCACAAGTTTTCAATTACTTCTGCTAACAAGCTACTCTTCCTTTCCTTTACACCTCTTGTGTATAATTGTGGCAGTAAACTGAAGGAGGTTAAGAGTAGTACTAATGCACTGGGAGCATAACTTTATGTTGAAATGTTGAAATAATTTTGCACTGGTTGGTAAGCAACCGTTGACCCAGCTGTAAGTGCTCCCACTCCTATATTTTTACCTAAGTTGCCTTGGCCTTTATTTGGACCCCTAAGCTCACCCAGGATTTGGGAATTAACTAGTAATCTTTGGCAGGGCAACAGGCCTCATGAATCCTGCACCAGCATCTTAACTAGCAACTATTCTGATTGGTCAGTACCTAGATCTTCTAATTGTTAAATATTTTAAAATATTATCCCTGGTTAAATGTATCATTTGTACTTCATTAACTTAATTTTTGGCCCTTTGCCTTTTCCTGTCTTCAAGAGTTGTTTGGGCCCAATTTTTCACAGTTTGAGAACAGGAATAAATCCAGGGTTGATAGCATGTATTTGATTTATGCACATTTTTGTGCATTTGTTACTTGTTCCTTGGTTCTGTGTTTTGTGATGGTAGTGTCACTGTTTTCCTACACCATAATTTCCTTGCTCACTTCACTGCTCCTTCATCACACAAGAAACTGTAAGGGTCAGTGATCTTCTGCGCCACCACTTCCATTTCCTCATTACAAAAATTGACCTTCTTTCTGTTGTTTGAAAGGGCTCAGGCCACTGTCATTCAGATTTCAGGACTGCTGAACAATAATAACAGTATAGGAGGAACAGGCAACCACCGCAGCAGCTGGGCATTGTACTCTCTTCCTGGAATCCATTTTGGATTTCTTAGTCTAGCCAGCAGGTGCTGTTTGCTGCCTTTCACTAGCATTATATTTTACAGTAATTCCCTGCATGTCATTAAATCATTTAGTGGTATTAAAGCACTGTGCTCTATTCTGTGAATATTTGCCAAGGTTCTTGGGCTTTGTAGGCAATTTCATGTTCATAACTCACATCACTCAACTCAGTATGTACAACTAGCATCACAGAAAAATAACCTAGTTAATGATTCCTGTTAAACTACCAACTGCCTTCTCACGATGTATGAATTTGGTGAATGTGTGTGGAAGAACTAATGTGAAACTAATTCAGACATGAAAAATAAAAGCACTAACAAAAACTAAAATCTGACTTCTAGTCTCTTGCTATAGGGTGTTTCATCTATTCTTTCATTTCATAATGATTGCAGTCCGACTGAATACCACTTTCTGTCTGCAAAATTGTTCTTTGAAGAGAAATTTTATCTGTTGGAAGTAGGATATTGAAATTCAAAATTATCATTATTAACTTAAAAATAATAACCCTTAAGTGTTAGGTGAAATTTATCTTAAGAATGCACATAATTTTTATGAAAAAATTTGGTATTATAATTTAGATATATTATTCCATTCCATGAGAAGATGACCATTCACTAATTATGTGTTTTAAAACTAATTGTGTCAGTTCTCCCTTTCAATTGTATGAAAGTCAAAAGTTTATAGCTTTTTTTTTTTTTTTGTGGGACCCTTGCTGGCGGCGGGGGAACAAACCTGCCAGGCTGCCCAGCGCTCAACCACCGCCACCAGGGGAGGCCCCAAAAGTTTATAGTTTAATGCTGTTCTTTTTAAAATATAAATTCCTTAGGTTTTAGAATCATGAAATCAGGAAATATTATATTTTTTGCTTTCATTAAAAAAAAAACATTTATTGAGTGTCTGCTGTATGTCACAGAATGAGTTGATGGCAACAGGAGAAGACAAAACCTCTGCCCTTAAAGAAATTATAAAAGATTTTTCATTTTCACAGTAATATTTTTTGAAATAGGACACAATAGCTTTGTGATTTTTTTAAATAACAAATAATTAAGTCTCCATCATAGAAGTTTAAAGTTGGTGGATGATTTCCATCAGCCAAACAGCAAGGCTGTGATGCTAAATGAAATATAATTAAACTGAAAATTACTTTTGAAAGAATTCTAACCTATAATATCTGAGTCTTTAATTGATGACTTAGGAGAATAATTTTCCAATGATCAGTTATAGCCAGTATTTGTAAGTAATTCATTTCATTTCATTCATAAAAATTTTTATAGTTTTATGGTGAAACAAAACTAAACTTTAATCTTTGATATAAAATTGTGTGAATTTTTAAAAACATAATCTTTAAGTTTCTAAACATGTTTATTAATATATTGGCTCTTATTTAAAATGTCTAATAATTGTTAATGCTGTTTATTTTATTTTATTTAAAACATTTTAAAAATATATTTGTGCATACAACAACTAGGGTGTAGGCCAGAGGTGCAGGGGGTGAGAGGATTCACTTGAGACAGAATGGGGAGCAAAACATGCAGATCCACTGAAACATACTGCTGAGGGGAGCAGGCGTCGAGTCAGGCAAGGTCAGAGAATTCTGCTGCACCATGTGGGTTGTCTCTGCTGGGGATCGAACTCACGCTGCAGTGGATGGTGACAGATTCATAGTGCTGAGACCTAACCCTTTGTGCCACCAGGGAGGCCCAATGCGGTTTATTTTAGTTAACACCCAGTATAATGATTTGGCAATGATTATTCAAATATTACTCCTAACCAAGAAACCTCTTTTACATATACATTTTTTACTGCATTTTTTTAAAGTACATGAGAGCTCAACTTAAGCAATTGAAAGCACCATTAGCATCTCTTATTTGAAATGTGGCTTTAGAATATAAAAATATATAATAATTTCCCTGAATAAAATAATTAATTATGCAACCTAAGGAGAGAATTAAGGAGCAAGTAGGTGTAATATAAGCCCAGGAGGAGACAGGTACATGTGCAAATGTAACAGGAGTTACTGTGTGATTAAGAAAGAAAAATGAAGCCATGCATTTCATATTTCATGTTGCTGTTTCTCTTATCAACTGAGAAATCTAGTACATCTCTGTATCTGCATCCAGATTTTGTGCAAGACCTAGATCCAAGGATTTAAAAATAGCTAATTCTGTGGTCAGAATCATTTAATTTTCACCAAATGATGTGTGCTATTGGTGGCATTTCCTGACCAAGACTTGCTAGGTGAACCAAGGAGTTTCACAATTGAAGGAAATGAGACAGTTAAACTGCTGGATCTTAGTCACACAGACTATTGGTAGCAAACAAGATTTCAGTGGGTTCCAGCAATGGTGTCAGAAGCTACTACTCTTTGGACTGACAGAAGCATGAGAAGGGATTCCCTGTAGAACCTGACTCTCTAATGCCATTCTTTGGGAGAAGAGAAGAGAATACACTTGGGCATGAGGGTCTGACAAATTTTTAATTAAAGGTTAGTTAAATAACTAACCTGTCCTTAGTTAAATAAAGGTTGGTTCTACCCAATCTGAACATTTCTAATGCTTGGGCTTTTTTTTTGGGGGGGGGGAGTTCTCTCTTTTTAATTTTCTTAATGTGTTTTTGTTTGTTTTGCAATAGATGTGCCACCATCAAAAGAATAAAATAGTTGAAGTTTACTTAACACTTTATCCCAGGGTTTTATCTCTAAAACTGGTTTCCACTATGAACCAGTAATACAAATTTCTTTAAAAATTCTGAAAACCAAGATAGTTTTCAGTTTACTGTAATTTTTTCCATCATACCCCAATGGCTTGTGGGAGGAGAAAGTGGAATTGCCTGAATGACAGTGAAGATATTATAATTCAAAAAATAGAGGAATTAATTATGTTAAACTAAAGGGACTTTAAAAGTTGGAAATACAGTTTAATTTTTTTTTGACAGGCATGCCCAGAATCTTGAAGTGATAGGAAGAAATATTTAGATTACATTAACAATTCTCTTGATATAGCAACTTTCACCTAGAATTGGAAGTACAGTGTAAAAAATATACTTTTATTTTCCATTTCTACAAGATATAAAGAGTACCTCTAAAGCTTCACAGGAAATAAAACTTTTATTCTCTACATTCCACTTTAATAGGAACAATTTTCCTTGCTTGTTTTAGGATTGCTAATAACACCTTTCTTTCCAAAGGAGAACACTGTTCAGAGGGGAAAAAGTTAATCTGTTTGTTTTTAAATATAATCAGGCAAACTCAAATACTTGATTCTTAGTTTTTGCTAGCTCTGACCGAGAGTGTATAGGTTGCTGTAAAATAATGATTCTTGTGTCTTTGTCTATAAATTAATTGAGTAAGACAAAAATATTTCACTACCCTGTCCTTAGTTACTACCATTAAAATATTTCTCTAGAATGCAATGATTGCTATTTTTTGTCAATAATTATGGCAAAATTAATAGTACAATAACTTATAAAAGACTCCCTAGAATCAAATCCTACTTGAAAAACCTCTGTTCCAAAATATTTCCCATTTGTAGTTTCAACCCCGGATTACTAGCACTCTGCATGACTTTTGTAGCAAAGCACTGCCTTTTTAAATTAAAAAAAAAACAAAACAAAACTTCAAAACAAGCAAAAAATCAGAAATGCTGCCTTTGGATATAGTCAGTCAAGCATAAAAACAATTGGGATAAACACTGATGTTTGAATAGAGAAGGGAAAATGAGTAGATAAGAGGAACACTTTTAAGTCCTTTTTGGGTGCACTTGGTTCATGCCATTTTATCTAATCAACTCAATAAAGTTATGAAGTTTCAGACAAAAAACCCCAACTGTTTGTGCTATTAAGAATGTTGCCTGGTTAAGTGGCAGTTTAATCTAGTTCTGTCTAAATATAATTGCCATCTGCCTTTCCTTCTTTTTCCCCCACCTTTCACCTTGTCTTGTATATCTAAGATAGGGAGACAGGAAATAAGCAGAAAATGCAAGATTGCTTTGTCAAATGTATTTAGAAAATGACAAGAAAAAGGGTAAAAGTTAGAAAAAAAATTCTCTCCCACCGTTTTGGAAAAGGACGGACAAGAATTCCAAGAGTTGCTCCTTTCAGAGGTGATGAACAGTTTATTCAATATTCTACATTGGTGAATTTGCTTCCTTTATCAGGCAAAAACAGACAAAATAAACAATTTCTAGTGAATCTAATGGTTTGCTAGGAGAAATTACGAGTAAAACCAGTTCCTGCCTTTTTAGTGCTTACCATCAATCTAATGAGGGATACAAGCATTGGCAGGAGGAATTCCATCATCAAAAACAGAAACTTCAGAATCAAAGAATCATGTGCTTTGGGTACATGCAGAAAGATCAGGCACAGTGGAGGCTCAGCGACGTGGCCACTGTTCCCCTTGGTGTGGCTTTACTGAGTAACTTGGGCACCATCAGCTGTCTCATACCTCATTGTCTTCTCAACTTCATTCTTCCCCCTTCATTCATTAATCACAGGAATACTGCAAAATTGATGTCTGTGCTTTGAGCTTCCTAGAATAAATGATACAAAAGTGACATGACAAAACTCTACTTTGTGAACATGTGAGAATTAAACTCTACTTTGTGAAGGTGTGAGAATTACAGTAGGTGTAGAATAGGGATGCTAATAGATTATAACTATGAAGTCCTAAGAACTCCTTTCTTTTGACCTTTGAAAAATAGTAAAAATAATCTTGTTATTTAGGAGAATACAGAAAAATGCCATTGTGGTTTCTATTCAGATTCTCATGAAAGATACAAATGAAAAATCTGTTACATGTAAGTAAATAAAAAACAAGCTATCATTTTTCTCCTGGTAAATCAGAGTTTAGAATATATCTTTTTTTTGGTTACTTATTCCTGAGAAATTGTAATATTTGGGAGAAATACTGCATGATTCAAAAATGGGGAAAGATCTTCTAGAATTGTTTCTGCTAAAAGAGAAATGAGTTCAAGATCCATGACCTCTTAGTACATTACCAGACAGGAGGGATGTTTCCTGTATGCTTACGAAGTCCCTGGTGTTTTGTTAAACATTTTAAATGTGATATGTAATGTACTCCCTGTACAAGCCCTACATTCCTAGGTACTGTTATTATTCTCATTTTGGAAATAAGAATTGAGACATAGGTAGTTCATTGACTTGGTAAGGAAGCACAATTAGTAAAGACGGAGGTAGCATTTAATCCCAGTCTGCCTGATTCAGGAACTTCTGCTCTTAAGCACTGTTACGTTTTTCATTTTGTAGATATGGGAAAGGCTGGCCTTTGTATGTCTTTATCCTTATCTGCCTCTCTGTCTTCCATCCTCCCCCAGAAATATTTCTCTAGGATGACAGAAAATAATAGTACTGCTTCTGGGGGTGATACTCATAAATGAGGTGATTTCTGTTATTTCATCAATCATTAGTCAATAGTACATCATTTGTCAATAATACAATGACAGTTAAGAAAGACTGCCTTGAGCTGAGTCAGACTGGTGACTCTACCACAATAAAATTTTCCCATTAATAGAATCAACCCCTGCGGTACAAACTTGTTCTCATAGGCCTCTGGGAAAGTGTCCAGTTGATACCTGGAGAAGTGTGATCTATTGGGCAAACGAATCAATAAAGAAACAAAAATATCGGGCAGGGTAGGGGTTTGACCCACAAAATTAAAGTTTTCAAACTGTTAGAATGTATTATCCTCATTTTTATACCTTTCCCTCATTTTTACCCCTCCCTAAAGGAGGGGCTGCTTACTTTATTAGGAAAATTGAAAAGCGCTTCAGTTGACATGGGCGGTTAATGCTACCTTTGGCTACTCAAAACTTGCTGGCCTAAAGGCTGCGCCCATTCTCTTCTCCTTTGCTTGGTGAGCCTGCTGGGGCTGATGGATCCCATCCAGGTTCTCTAATCTCACCTTAATGCTAGTAAAACTGAGATTTTCATCCCTGACTACCAGCAGCATCTAGTATATACCAAGAACACTTCCCATTGGGCAGAAGAGTTGCAGAGATATCAATAGTGAGAAAAGTTCATAGAGTTAGCCTCTTGTCAAATCTTATCACCTAAGACTGGTAAAAATTAATATTTGGTCTTCATGTTATTCCCTACTTGGACATGCCCTCTGTTAATATACTAAAAAAATTATAGGGAAAGCCAGGCACCTCAACCCTATTCTCAGTTCTACAAGAAAAACAGATCTATTTAGCTAAGGGCCAGTTTCCAAGTGCCTTACAAAATCTATTTCACTATATTTTTTACTTCCTATCTCTTATCTTTCCTCTCACCAAATACCATTATTTGCATGTGTATTTTGAATGTGGTAACCAGATATATTTAGAAAAAAATCTTGGTCTGGAAGCTGACAGGACACACTGTAAGTACAGTTGGCAGCACTGTGTTCCCAACTTGCCACAAAGAACATATGAACTCTTTGTGCCTGACACTTTACACAATATGCTCCCTGGCTTTAAGAAAACATTATTTCATGTTCTTACTCTAATCAGTCTTGTCTGCCAGCCTCGAGAACTGAGAGGTTCATTGTTATATGCAGCTGTCATTTGTTCCATCTCCTGGCTCTCTCTGCCTTCAATATCTGTGTGGTATTTAGTGAAAGTAATTTTCAGTTGGAAATCTTCTGCCCTTTCAGTAAGTGCAAGTATAGCACTTCATCAATGGCCAAAGAATTCCAAGCTATCTGGGATGTATCAGGACAGTTGATAAAACCTCACGAAGCAACCTATGATAGTACATCCCATCATAAATTAAAAAAAAAAGGCAGAAAGGGCCTTTGTCAGTGTTTATCTGAAGCGCTTTTATTCTTTGCCCTTGATTTCCTCTTCAGAAAATTGATGCGCCCTTAAATTGAAGCAAGAGGCTTGACAGGTGATGGTTAGTGTGATAACTGCTCAGATTTCATCAGCCAGTGTTTTTCTGGTGGTGCAATTGTCGGAACTTTCAGCTAGATTACCTGTCATCCACTACATCAGATAAAAGAGGCAGAGTTGAAAGATGCAGTTTTGCCACTGCACCTTATAGGAAATGAAAAGTGCAGGTGTGACAACGGTAACCAGAAAGAAGTACAATTATTTTCTAATCAGGCTATTTCTTTAAGAAAGTTGGTGCCTCAATTGGCAGCCATTGGGCAAAGCCATTGCTAAATTTGCATTTTTAAATGTATGAGGAAGAAATGAAAGGAATAGTCAGTCACATAGGAGCTAGAGCTACAAGCTCTCCCTCCCTGATTCATTTTGTTAGACATGTTGAAATAGTTTATTTTCAGATACAAAGAAAGTATTCCTATTTTCCATACATCTTAATATGGTGATATTGAGTCTGTACTTTGATCTGCTGTTAAGCTGTTTGAAACTGCAAAGAGAAATATCCTTCCACGGAAAGTTTTCTAGAAAAACTTTTCAGCTAATAAGGTTAGAAATGGCACATTTGGGACAAATTGCACTATATTGTCAGAGTAATTTTGTGACAATTAAAAATTTTTATTTATTTTTAAGATTTATTTATTTATTTATTTATTTATGCATACAAGAGCTGGGGTGCAGGCCAAAGGTGCGTGTGTGTGTGTGTGTGTGTGAGAGAGAGAGAGAGAGAGAGAGAGAGAGAGAGGATTCACCAGAGACAGAGTGGGGAGAAGAACAGGCAGATGTACTGAAATACACTGTTGAGGGGAGCAGTGGGGGGAGTCAGGAGAGGTCTGCTATGCCATGTGGGTCACCTCCCTGGCTGGGGATAGACTGGTGATGCAGCGACTGCGGATAGCTGTATAGTGCTGCGACTTAACCCCTTGTGCCACCAGGGAGGCCCCTAAAATTTTTTAAAATACAACATTGGTGATAAATCAAAATGGGAAAGACTCTGGATGAATATGTTTTTATTTGTGGGATTAAATTGTGCACTATTTCCCAAATATCAGATTATACACAATGAAATAATTCCATCCCTTTCAATCTGTCACTCCTCAGAAAAGATACAGGTATTTGAATATACTTGTCCCATGACAAATGCAAATTTGTTATCTTAGAAAAATAAAAGGGGCATTTTGCTTCTTGATAGGATGAGAAAGAAAACTCTCTACTCCGATCTTACCACAACAGATAATGCCCCTTAGAATCCTCTCTAGAGAAGACTTATTTTCAGAGTTCTATGCAATTGCTCATGATCATTTATTTTCCAGAGTGAAGCTAAGCTTACAAATTTGGCTCTCATGCAAAGAACAATTGTTTATTATTGGTACAAAGTACTGATTTTGCATAGCACAGTCACACACACTTTAAAATCTTGCCATTTCAATTTAATTACACATACTCATCAGAGTGAATCTCACCAGAAAATGTTTATCCTCAGGTATATGGAACCTCCTATTCAGGCCACTTCTATATAATTTGCTAAATATCAATTAAATGTAAGCAGGTGATACTTATTTACCATGCCATTCTAAAATCCTCTCCTCTTCCCCCGCCCTTTTTTAATTTGGAAGTAGTTTGCTTATGCTGGAAAGAACACTGAACTAGGAAGATTGCATAACAAAATGGTCAAGCATTTTGGTGTTGCTTAGAAAGGAGTTGAAATACACCTGCATCAAACTGGAAATATTGTTTACCCTAGGAGAGTAGTTGGAGAGAGGGAGAGACTGCTAGTAACTTTTTAAATATATGTATCTGTATTCTTGGGTTTGAATTACCTTTGTAACTAAAAATTACTAATAAAATAGAAATGTTTAAATTACATGCAGTATTAGAAATTGGTATTTTTTAAAATAAAGTGCATTTTTTAAAATAAAGCGTGCAGATTAGAAGTGATGGTGCCTGAAGTGAGTCCCCTTTAAAGTATTTCTAATATTTCAGCAATAAATTATTTTTATTGAGGTTATGTAGGCTTATAACACTTATGATTTAGGGATATAGATAGGGTCACATGTCTTAAGATTCATGTTACACAATGCCACACCTGCCACCAAAGCCCCAATGATCCCCCATCACAGCAAAGGCCCCTTTCCCCCATTTGTTCCCCAGTCTTACTCTGTCCTTCTGGTAGCTTCAATTCTGCAGTCAGGTTTCTGGGGTTTGTTTGCGTTTAGTTTTGCTATCCCTTTGGTTTTTTTTTCTTTGTTATTCCATATACAAGTGATAACACCTGGGATTTCTATCTTTCCTGATTTATTTTGCTCATTTAGCATAATCCCCTCCAGCTCCATCCATATTGTCACAAATGGTGAGACTTCATCTCTTTGCTAAGTAGTATTCCGTTGTGTGTCTGTGTGTGTGTGTGTGTATGTGTTTCACACCTTCTTTATTCAGTTATCTGTTATGAGGCCCCTTCTATTTTCAGCATTTTATGATTTCATTTAAAATGTACTTGGAGGAGTGCATGCATATGAATCCATGGCAAAAGACTTATGTTGAGAACCCAGTCAACTATATATGTCATCTTCATCTACATCTAAATCATTAGGTTGAGTCTTATGTCCAGGAATAATACTCCTTTAGACAATCACATCCTAGCTGTGACTAAACAGTTGGTTTAGAGTTAGGAGGTGCCTTTAGGTAATACTTCCCCACATAAAATCTCTGCTTCAACTGAAATTAACAGCTTTCTGTCTCTTCCTTGGCTCAAATTACTACCTTTATGTCTTTAACAGTACAACTTTTTAAAGTACAACTCCTCTAACTTTTTAAGAAAACTGAAAATGTATGCTCTAGTTTGAAAATCTTGCGTGAACTCTCCAGACTCTAAGAAAATCCTCTTTCAAATTTAAGATCTCTAAACTTGTGAAATCATCTGGATCAACCTTTCATTATAGTTCATGCAGTGTTATATTGACGGGGAGTTGACTATATTTTGAGCTAGATCACTCATTGGGATTGATTAGCACAAATTATTAAAGAAGATTTTCATCACAATGAGCTGAAATCAAACTTCCTATAACTTCTACCCTTGTACCATAACTTGGTCTACCCAGAGCTCTTTCTTCCATGAGGTGGCCTGCTAAAAATTTGAAAATTGCTTCTTGTCTTCTTTATAATGACTGTTTTTCAACCTCACTGTTTGCCATTTCACTATTCATTGAATATGAAATAAGTAATACTTAGTCTTTTAGCATTCCTCAAAAGGTGTGATTTCAGACCTTTCAGCATTTGACTTTTCTTCTCCACATACACTTTGATGTACTTTTTAAAGGTATCACTCAGTGTCAAAGCTGTGCTCTGGAGAGGCTCTGAAAAATACTGAGTATGTTGGGACTTTTATATCTCCTTTCCTGAGCCCTAAATTTCCATCTAGGGAGTAGGTATATTAATTTTTTTTCCTCTAATGATCCAAATCACAAAACATGTAAATCTTATTTTTTAAAAATGAAAAGAAGTTGGTCTGACCTAACTTGGTTTTAGTGATCCATTCTGGCTCTCGTTAACACCATGTTTTGTTTTTTTTTTTTTTTTTGTATCTGTAGACAAATATCTGTTTAATAATTCCTTTAAAAATATTTTCTTTTAGACAAATTCAACATCCATAGGCAAAGAAGAAAAGAAAAAAAAAAGGAAAAAGGAAAAGAAAAAAAATTCTCATAGCATAAAAAAACTAACTCAAAATGTACCATTGACTTACATGTAAAATGCAAAACTATAAAACTTTTTTATATATATTAATTTTTTGTTGTTTTACGTCATTGTTCATTTTTAAACAATACTTGCTTCCCCCCACCCCTTCAGGTGTAGTCCCCATAGAGTTTCCTTCACCAATGCACCCGTGCACCATCACCTCAGTCCTCCCTCAGATCCCTCTCCCTCCTCCTCCCCTGCAGTATGTCTCTGATTTATAATTGTCTGTTTTTGCTTTGTTGTGTTGTGTTGTGTACTGTTACTATTTTTTAACACTCATGTCTTATTTGGCTCCCCCATTTTCCTGCTATAAGTGAAACCATCTGATATTTTTCTTTTTCTTTCTGGCTTATTTCACTGAGCATAATTCCTTCTAGTTCCATCCACGTTGCTGCGAATGGCATGAGTTTATCTTTTTTGATTTCTGAATAATATTCCACGGTGTATATATGCCACATCTTGATCCAGTCACCTATTTTTGGGCATTTGGGTTGTTTCCAGGTTTTACCTATTGTAAATAGTGCTGCAATAAACGTAGGAGTACAGGTGTTCTTTGGAATCAATGTTTTTGTGTCCTTTGGGTGGATCCCTAGGAGTGGAATTGCCAGGTCATATGGTAGCTCCATTTTTAGTAGACTGAGGAACCTCCAGACAGCTTTCCATAGTGGTTGGACCAGTTTGCACTCCCACCAGCAATGTAGGAGAGTTCCTTTTTCATCACATCCTCGCCAACATTTGTTGTTGCTTGTTTTTTTGATATGTGCCATTCTTGCTGGTGTAGTGGTATCTCAATTGCGGTTTTGTTTTTTTTTTTTTTTTTTTTTAAAGATTTATTTATTTATTTATACAAGCACTGGGTACAGTCAGAAGTGCAGAAGGGTGAGAGAATTCACCAGAGCCAGAGCAGGGAACAGAACAGGCAGACTGACGAAATACACTGCTGAGGGGAGCAGCGGGCGTGACAGGCAGGAGAGGTCTGTCACGCCACGTGGGACCCTCGCCGGTGGCCGGGGATTGAACCGGTGCTGCAGAGGCTGTGGGCAGCTTCGCAGCCCAGCACTCAACCACTGCGCCACCAGGGGAGGCCCTCAATTGCGGTTTTGATTAGCACTTCCCTGATTATAAGGGATGTTGAACATTTTTTCATATGCCTGTTGGCCATTTGCATTTCCTCTTTGGAGAAATGTCTTTTAAGTTCTTCTGCCCATTTCTTGACTGAATTGTTTATTTTGTTTTTGTTGAGTTGTGTGAATTCTTTGCATATCTTTGTGATCAGTCCCTTATCAGTTGACTGGGGTGCAAAGATTTTTTCCTAATCAGTGGGGTGTCTCTCTGTTTTGGTTAATGTCTCTTTTGCTGTGCAGAAGCTTTTCAAAACTATAAAACTTTTATGGAAAAAAAAAAAAAAAAGAAAACCCTTTAGGTCCTGAGGCTTGGGAAAGAAGTTCTTGGTTTTGACACCAAAAGTATGAATTATAAAACTGACAAACTTAACCTTATTAAAACTTAAAACTTTTGCTCTATGGAAGTCCCCTATCATGAGGATGAAAAGACAAGCTGCACACTTATATTCATGCTAAAACCTATACATAAGTTTTCAATGTAGTTTTATTTGTATTAGCCAAAATCAAGGGTTAAAAACTCAATTATCCTTCAATGAATGAATGATCAATCTATTTTATATTTGTATCATGAAATACTACTCAGCAATAAAAAGGAATGAAGTATTGATATACTTTCCTTTGAAGTGTGATGTGACCATGTCACTGTGTTGTGGCCAACAAGATAATAACATATATGTCCTTAAAGGCCACACCTATGCTTTTGACCTTCCTACTTGCTGAATTGTGAATGTGATGGATAGCGCTCAAGATGATTTCTTGAACATGAGATATAAGCCATGTGCAAAGGATGAAGGAACTACAAGTTAGAAGAAGCCTGAGACCTAGATGATTATGAAACTACCATACCAATCCTGGGCTACTTAGCCCTGGATCTCTTTTATTTGGCAGGGAAATGGGCATTATTTGTAAGTCATTTTTATTTGGGGGTTTCTGTTACTTGTAGATGAATCCAAACTTAGCATATACAACAACTAGGAAGAAGGGCAGTATGACTGGAAATAGTAATAAAGAGAGAGTTATATAAGATGAAATCAAAGACATGGTTGAACCAGGGTAAAGAGTAGTTTTATTCAAAGTGTGATGGAAAGACATTGGTGGTGCAGTGGTTGAGCTCTGGGTTGCAAAGCTGCCTGCAGCTTCTGCAGTGCCGGTTCAATCCCCAGCTGCTCCCCAACCCCCGGAGGAGGGTCCCACATGGCGCGCAGACCTCTCCTGCCGCCCGCTGCTCCCCTTAGCAGTGTACTTCGGTCCTTCTGCCTGCTCTGCTCCCTGCTCTGGCTCTGGTGAATTCTCTCACCCTCCCACGCTTCTGACTGTACCCAGTGCTCAAATGAATGAATGAATGAATAAATGAATAAATAAATAAATCTTTAAAAAAAAAAAAAGAAAGACATTGGGTATTTTGAGTACAAGAGTACACATTCTGATTCACATTTTAGACATTTACTTTGTTTGCTACAATGTATTAAGAGTGAAGACTGATCGAGGTGGATAGATTTGGAATATTTTTTAGAGACAAGATTAATAAGATTTGCTGCAGAGTTAGAGTGCAAAGGAACAAAAGCAATCCAAATTAACCCTGGATTTGCACAAGTGAATACATTATGAATTGGTTATGATGCAGCAATAACTGTTTTGACTGTATTAAGTTTGAATGGGACCTGTCTAGCCTCTGGACAGAGATGTCAAATTGTCAGTGAGACATCTGGTCCTGGAGTTCAGGAAGAACTCAGGGAGAGATTAGGAATTACTGGCATAGGACTGGAACAATTTATAGTGGAATCATGTATATCAAGAAGGAAGGAGTTCCCATAGCACAATCTTGAGGTATAGGAACAAAATGGTGAGTTCCCCATAATTGATGTGGAGGTGTGACGATGGAGAAATAGGGACTTTTCCCCTCAGGTCTATGGTGAGACATGAAGGGTGGGTAAAGATAACTCAGGTAAATGGCATGGAATAATCAAGTATTCTAAGCACAGAGAACAGCATGTTCAAGAGCACAAGACATTCAATATACTGAAATAAGTTAATTACTGATGGAGCAAAAGGTTAAGGTGAGAGATAATGTTGTGGGGTGGAGGTGAGTTGACTGTTGCAGTCAAAGTAAAGTTTGAGAGAAGAGTAATTGTCAGATTTTGGAAAGGATAGTAAGGAATTTGATCATCATCTTGAGAGTAATGGGGAGGCTTTAGATGTTTAAACAGGAGTAGGACCTAATCCAAAATAGCTAAATAGCTGTGGTAAAGAACATGGACTTTACCAGACTGGGAACCAGACTGCCTCTATTTAAATATCAGATCTACCACTTTCTAGCAATGGGAATTTGAGAAGTTACATAGTTTTGGTGCCTCAATTTCTTTATTTGCAAATGGAAAGAGTAATAAGACCCATTGTATATGATTGTTGTGGGATTTAATTGGCTGTAAAGTGCTTAACATGTGCCCAGTAAAGTTAATGACCATTATCAAATTTGAGCAATCAAAGGAAAAAGTCATAATGTCCAAATGAGAGATAACAGTGATCAAAATGGGATGGTGGTGATGGATACTGGCAAAAGTGAATGGTTTCAAGAGATATGGAGAAATAAACATTTGGAGTCCTTTGTAGTTGATTGGGTAAATATGAGTAGAAAGAGTAATAATATCAGGAATGGAAGAATCAACAGAAACCATAGTATTACATTAGTTGGAGTATCATTTCCCAATGATTATACATAAATGAGAGTTCACCTACCCATCCACATGTCCATCCATTTACCTATCCATCCATTTAAGTAATTGAGAATTATTATGGACCAATTGCTGTCCTAGGCACTGAACACATAGAAGTAAATAGGTCAGAGCTTTATTGTGCTCTCATAGATTATTTCCAGTTCAGCACTGTTCAATACAACTTTCTGTGAGATGAAAATGTTTTTATCTGTGCTATTGAGAATAAACGAGGAATGGAATTTGTAATTTAATTTTAATTAACTTTAAACTTAAATAGTCCCATGTTAATAGTGGTTACTGTATTAGACATCATAGTTCTACAGGGTTTGAGGAGATGGAGAAATAAAAAATAAACATAAGCAAATTAATTTTTATTTTGGTGAGTGCTATAGCAAAAATAAGCAGAGTGATAGGATGGAGGTTATGGGAATGGCAAAATAAATTAAGGTTGTCAGGGAAGTTTCTTAAAATAGGTTCCATTTAAACTGATTTCTCAGTGAAAATAAGAAATCAGACATTCCAAGAACAGGGAAAGACATTCTAGACTGAAAGAAACAATTAAAAAAAAAAATCCTATGGATAGAAAGATGTTGGAGTGTTTGAGTTTCAGAAAGCAGGTAAGTGTGGGTTAGATCTTGGTAAGCAAAAAGAAAAGTGACATTTATAGCTAATCTTTAAAAGAAATCAAATTATCCTATAAAATATTGATGTGAAAAATGAATTATTTAAATATGAAAAGGATAAAAATATGAAACTTTTTTATTTTCAAAGACTTTATCTACAATTTAGTTCAATATGTGCCCATGTTAAAGAACTCCTGGTGTTTATAAAACTGTCTTAAAGATTCAAAGTTTTGTTCTCAAGATATTGGGAATCAACATGACTAATAGTCTGCTTATGTAGAAAAGCCAAGGAGGGAGTGAAATCAAGGCACTTCATTTTAATCTTTTCTGAGGTTAAGTTTTAATATCTTTCAGGGAAAATCTGCTTTGAACACAAATATGATGCCCTTCTTCTTTAGATGTGGCATTATTTGTCATTAGAAATGTGACTTTCTAAACAACTGGTCTATAGCAAGTTTCCAGTGAATAAGTCATTACATCAGAAAAACATAAAAATAGGATACTCAAGTCATAACAGAGAATCTTAGACTGCCTTATCAGTCCTGAAAATAGTTCTTTAATTGAGATTGAATTTTAAAGGTATCATTGTTGAATATGCTTGAAGATCTGAGCTGCTGATACTGTTATTGCAGCATAGTGCCATTCAAGAGTCCCAAACCCACTTAGACCAGTACATGAAAAAGAGAGTCAATAGTAACCGAGTCACCATAGAAACTACATTCCCTACTTTTAGCCTTCTTACCAGCTTAGGCACAATTCATGACACTGTTAACATTATTGGTTGAAAATAATGTGCACAAATTATGCATCATAAAATGATGGGGGAAACAGTTTAAAATGTTACTAAAATAAGCAAATTGCTAAATTATGTATACAGTAGATTACTAAAGCCCTACAGTCTGTCTCTATTATAGAATTTGAAATCACCAGCTTATATTTAATATCTACATCAATATAAACTTTCAACATTTATAAATCCATATTGTCAAATGATGTGAACTTTTTAGTATTCATGATTCAATATTAAATATTGTTTTTGCTTTGCTTTTTAAAAAACACAAATAACAAAATGCAAAACTAAACTGTCAAAAGAAAGAAAATAGTTAAAGTTTCAAGTTCAGATTTAGGAGTCTTTTCTTACAATAGATGGTTGATTAGTACATGAGGTGCAAAGAGAGAGGGAGAGAAAGAGAAATCCCATTTCATTCTTAACCAAATTAGTTTGTGCTTATGAAGATGTCAAACCTTCATTTTATCCAATAAAACATTTTTGGTGGGGTAATGATGTTCCCCCTAGTGTATTTCCATAAAACTGGAATGATTAAAAACTCTAGCTTTTAAACAAATGTGAACCTATGATTGTTTTAAGACTTTAAACCAAAAAGCAAGGCACAAAGCTTTCTTTTTTTTGTCTTAAATTTAGAATAAATTGAAATAATGCACTGATATTCTTTGTTTCAAATACATTTTGGAACCCAGCAGACCACATTCAACCTAGTTAAATTATCTGAATGGATTTGGGGGGAAGAGAAAGGAGTCTGTTCATTTTAATATACCTTCAGAAATATTTTACTTCTTGATGATGACAGCAGCTCTTGCTGACAACTATTAATACATTATAAACACCCCATCAGAGTTATATAAAAACATGTCAGTTTTAAAGAGAACATCTTTGACAGCAAATTTTCTGATTGTGAAACAGCTGTGCCTTCAGTACAATGCATTAAGTAGTTTATTCCTTTTAGATAGTTAAATTGTGCATGAAATGTTGCTGGCGCAAGGGCTCCAAATCTGGCCTGATTAGCGAACATCTGTTACATTGGAAAAATTCATGTCTACCCTAATTAGCTGTCAGGCTGATGTACATCAGGCCTGATGGTGAGGGATCCTGTGCTGTTTAAGTCAAACCAGGTTCCTCTCCTCTCCCGTCACCTGCCCTTTCAAATCTCTTCCTCTCCTGTGTTGCTGTAATTAGAGATGCTTGGACATACAATGGAGCAGGCTACGGTCAGTTATAGTCCCATCTGTGCATTATTTTTATTCCCACCAAACTTGGGAGCTGAGAGATCAAGTAGATCAGCAGCAGTGAGGCTGTTAGAGCTGTTAGGTCTATGACATTTGATAATTCTGTTCCCAAATCTTCATTAGAAAGACTCTTAGAATTCCCAAGTCACCATCTGTGGTGACTAAGAGGTAATCTATAGCTTCTGAAAAATTGATCTTTGTTTTGTTTTAAGTAGGAGTAGCTCTCAGCTGATTTTGAGACATAGGAGTGTATACACTGCAAGTGCCATGATACTGTATGGCCAGGTATGATAAAGGAACTGAGTGTTCCGAAAGTGGAATTTTTATAGCTGAGTATCCTGTTACTTATAGGCAGCTTCAAGAGGGAACTGAAACCAAAAGATCTGATTTTATAGGGTTTATTAGTTTAGTGTACACGAGGCTTTCCAATGTCACTAAAAACTTTCATTGACTTGTGGATGGACACAGATCATAACTTCCTGTTCAACCTAGCAATAAACTGGAAAGTACAGTTTGAAGTATTCCTCATTTGCTCTGTAACAGCCTTTTATATAAGAGCTGAATTGCCTGGTATCAAGTTCAGATTCAACCTGAAATATTATTGAATATATAAGATTACAACATCAGATTTTATTAGAGTGTCATTTGACCTGGGAAAAATGAAAAATCAGCCTGTTTCTGACTTTGTTTCACCCTTTCAAGATAATTCAAGTTCAGGATTATTATTCCCAAGCACACATGGAATATAATTACACTATATACTAAAATTTGGTAACTGAAGACATGTTTTATGAAATGCTTGATGCGTGACATTATAAATGGAGAAACTCATTTATCCAGAGAATTCAGGATATTTAGGTAAATGCAAACAGTATCACATGTAGATTTCTGAATAATCTCATTATAGCACTCTAGCTGAACTGGACTTGAATATTCTAGCCTAAGTGGGATTCCTCTCTTCTTCCATTCCTCTCTCCCTGCCTCCCTGTGTCCCTCACTTTTTCCTTCCATGTCTTTTCTTCATGCTTATGCTCTTTCCTTCACTTTGAAATACTTTCCCTATTCATCCAAAGCTTGCCTAATTACGCATTTAAGTATGGTCTCAAATACCAACTTTTCTATAATACTGTCAGCCTACCTTAAGGAAAGGGAAAATTTTATTGAAACTACTACATTGTACACTATAGCTTTACTTGCATTATCTACCTCTTTTTATCAACTGGCAGTTTGCATTTATTTTATGGTGGTTGCCATTATAAATCTTTAAAAATTTGTATACCATGAAGTATTGCTTATCTTATACTAGACTATAAACTTCCTGGAGACAGAGGCCATGAATTATTTATTTATAATAAAGTAGAATTTATTATAGAGGTTCATTAAATGTTTGTTGAGTAAATATAATTTGACTCATATCAGAGGTGTTCAAGACCAGTGACTGGTCTTTGAGTAAATATTCCACTGAACTAAGCTTCATAAACCCTGAGGATGTGTTTATTTTTCCGGCTGCCTCCACATGTTAGTTGGGAGCCATGAGAGGCTGGTTTCAGAGATTTAAGGTATCTTATAGGAGTGAGATGGTCTTGGAAACATCTACCCATGTTCCACTAAAGCGAAGTCCAAAATAGAATTCCTGAAGCATTCAGAATTGTCTGCTTACTCTAGAGCAATGATCCCTGGAGGAACCTGCTGGGTCCTGCTGGTCTAGAACTGATCCATCTTGTTCTGGATTCAGATTTAATCTAAAATCTAAATCTCAATGTAGGCCTCCTTAGAGGTTCAGACGCTTTGGAGTTGCCCGGGCTTTCATTCTAACTCTCTCCTCTTCCTTATCTGTTTTCCCATGACATTCTCCACAGTCTTCCACACTGACGTCTAGTATCAGTGTGTATCAGAAACACTGGATCAGATCAAGAGTATCAGAGACACCATAAGTACAGAAAATTTCTGCTTAATTTTGTGAATTTTAGAGAAACTAAATAACTTACAGTTTTTAAACATATGTTGAATTTTTGGAGTTTTGTCATTCTATCTTGAAAACTACTTTGTACTCATCAAAAGACAAAAAATTGCAATGTAATTTCACTTCTACTTGGAAAATACCCTTTGAATAATATTTCTCCTTTTGAAAAAAATTGAAAGTTTCTTGAATTCTTGCACATATAAACCTTGTAGTGCAGGTTACCTTGTTTGACTGTGTGGTTATTTTACATTTCTATTCCTGGGTGCTCTGTCAGCATTTGAAATGCATAGAAAATATTAAATAGAAGTTCTTAGATGCTTACCAGGTTACATTTCCCACCATACCACCATATCACCATCATCTATAACAAAAACAACCATAGTTATAATAGCTGACAATCTTTATTTAGAAATCTAGTATATGCCATTACTCTTTTTTTTTTTAAAGATTTTATTTATTTATTTATTTAAACAAGCACTGGGTACAGTCAGAGGTGTGGGAGGGTGAGAGAATTCACCAGAGCCAGAGCGGGGAGCAGAGCAGGCAGAAGGACCCAAGTACACTGCTGAGGGGAGCAGCGGGTGGCAGGAGAGGTCCGCACGCCATGCGGGACCCTCCTCCGGTGGCTGGGGAGCAGCCGGGGATAGAACTGGCGCCACAGAGGCTTCAGGCAGCTTCGCAACCCAGCGCTCAACCGCTGCACCACCGGGGAGGTCCCCCATTACTCTTGATATAGTCTTGCTACTCAAAAACACTGTAAGATTTATAATCTCCATATTACAGATGACAAAATTTGGACTCCAATTATATGATTTGCCTGAACCTATAGGGCTAATCAATAGCCAAGCCAAATTCAACCCTTGTATGATTTAAAATTATTTATAACTACCACTCAAGGAAAACTTTTTTCTTATTTTATTTATTTTTAATAAGTTTATTTATTTTTAAAGATTTATTTATTTATTTATACAAGCACTGGCTACAGTCAGAAGCACAGGAGGGTGAGAGAATTCACCAGAGCCAGAGCAGGGAGCAGAACAGGTGGACTGACGAAGTACACTGCTGAGGGGAGCAGCGGGCGCAGCAGGAGAGGTCTACTCCATGTGGGACCCTCGCCTGGTGGCCGGGGATCAAACCAGTGCTGCAGAGGCTGTGGGCAGCTTCACAACCCAGCGCTCAACCGCTGCGCCACCAGGGAGGCCCCCTTTTTTCTTATTTTAAGCATTGATTTTAATTTAAAATATTTTCATTTTATTATCTTCTTAAAATACTTTGAAGACTAAAAATTTGTACAAATAGCATTGTTCCCTGAAAGGACCCATGTTTTGATGTATTTTTAGCTTGTGTGGCAAGTTCAATGGAGTAATTTTAGAATTTAGATGACATTTTATTCATATTATACTTTTGATAGGGCACAGTTAGCCAACATATACATGTAGTTTAATCCAAACTAGTTAAGAGAAATTCTGAAAGCTTCGTTGGGGAGAATTTATCTTTTAGATTCAAGTCTATGGTAACTGAATGCTACTAAATTCTGATCTTCCTATGAAATAAACATTAAAGACTATAATAGTGATTTTGAAATAGTGTTGATGATTCTGATATTATCTGTGTTATGGTCATATAGTTTTCATCTGTGATTTTGACTAAATTGATAAATAAAATCCAAAGGCTTTTTCTGCAGTTAATAAAGAGTGATACAACAAAAATATTTACTATGCACTATGCCAGCAACTAAATTAACCAGTAATAATTGTTTTCAGTGGTACCAATCAACAGCTGAGGAAAAAAAACCACAGGTCATTATATTTATCAAAATTAACTATGGTTTCTCCCCACCCTCCTGTATACTGCTCCTTTGATCATGCTGCATCATATCCTCCCCACACACACACATAAACACACACACTCACACACACACACACACACACACACACACGGGGGGGGGGGCAAAAAATGATAATTCTTCTCAATGTTTGTTTCTCTGGAAGCAATCTTACAAACTTTTGAGTATTTTGTATAGGTGAGATAGTAAATGTCTTATTGCTATTCCAAGCCTGTAATTTACTCTTGAGACTGCTGATGCCATCCTTCCATAGAATCATCCCTGTCATGTTGTGGATGGTAACAGAGGTCACTCCCTTTCTGTAGTGACTTATTCTCTGAGTCTGTCAGAGAATAGATATCAAATGCATGCATTCCTTTAGAAAATGGTTGCACACAGGCCTAAAACTGGGAGTTGGAGGGGAATCATTTCCTCTTACTGTAAGCTTCACTTTGTAGAAAATGTAAACCCTTCTAAGAGGATTGTGCAGCTCCCATGGAGGTTGACCCCTCAACTTTCAACTGAACCATGAACAACTTCCTAAAGAACTAACATGGTAGTACTGGGCCCCCCAGTACTCTGGACAATGCTCTCAGTGTCTGGGGACGACAGCCTAAATTGGGTATTATGGATGACAGCCCCTGAGACTCTATCATCAGAGTACTGCTTGTTGATGTTCATTAAGAAGCTTATGTGTAGAGGCAGCTAATAAAACTGGTCCCTGCAGTTGACACTGTTGTCTAGTTAGACTAGTAGGGAGTCAGGTATTGGGGAAAAGAAACTCTTGACAGAATAAACTGCCTCATTAATGATGACAGAAGGGGTCATCTGGAGAAGAATCCCAGAAACATGTGTCACCATAATACATTAAGTCCCATCATATGGACAAATCTAGGTTCTACAGGTCAACTCTGAATTCCCTTTTAAGAAATGATTTTCTGCAGACCTGAAGGGAGTAAAAGATGAGACCCATTGTACAGTAAAAGTTGACAGGGGATGGAGTTGCTGTTATCACAGTGGAGCTTTTCCCTAAACTCATCAGGAAACTCTTGTGAGCATATTACATATATGTGTGTTTGTTAATCTTCTTTCTTTGCTGGCATGGAAATCATGGTAGCTAAACTCATGTAATCCAAGGATTTTCATGAGTACAAAAAATCCAACTTTGTTTTTAAGCTGAAATGATTAGTGAATTCATTCAAAATCGGAAGATGGGTCCTCTGTAGACACAGTCCTAAAATAACTCTCACAGTCAGCCAATATAGAGATGAAAATTAAACTTAGATTTTCTGACATTCCACTCTTGTTCTCTCACCACTAGATCCTCCCAGTCCACTGAGAAATCATTAGGTTTACACTATAAGCCAATTCTCCTCGAAGCCTGACAAATTTATAGCTTCTTAAAACATGGATGCCAAAGCAGAAGTTATCAATTATTTTCAAGGTGTCTAACTTTTAGCTGGGAATACATTGATACAGATATGTGATGGCATCTGTAATTCCAGCCAGTCCCCAAGGGGATATCCACGGATGCTTTTTTGGAGCCCTCTCTCAGATAATAAAATAGGCTCTGGTCAGATACACTGTACCTCGCACAGTGTAACAGCTTTCGACATAAATCTGGAACATGATTTACATTTGAAAGCACCAGATCAATATTTGAGGAAGGATTATTTTTTATCAACTTGGCTCTAATTCTCTGAAATATAAAGTTATTTTTTAAATGTCAAGACCAACTACACCCACACTGGCATGAAATGACTTTGTCGAAAAAGTTGAAAAAAATTAAACGTAAATTTTCTGTTGACATAATCCAGGTTAAGTCTAAAAAAGAAAAATACTTACTTTTGTAAAATGAGAGGCTATTTTATCACTCAGAGAATGTCACATCAATTGTAAAGCCATCAGCCCCAAGGTTTGGTGGTGATTGCTTCATATTTACTGTTAGTCCGGCAATGGGGATGGTACTTTTACAGTCTTTGGACAGACTAGTGAGTGTGACATTTAAAGTGTTGATTTTTGCAGCACTTATGTTAATTGTTGTAATTTTCCTGATGAACCACCATTCTGGTTTCCTGATGCAGCCAAGATAGTTTTACATTTTCTATGCAGGGCCTCTTTGCCATTTGGTCTGTGTAGTGTCAGCTTCGAGTGCTACTGAAAGCAGACAAAATTGCAAGCAAATTGCATCAGATTGCCAACATTGTGAAAAGGTAAATTGCTTGCAAATCTATTTAAACCACTGCCCTATTTTCATCAGCTTCAGTACTTGGTATTCATGATTGCTTAATTGGCGACCTTTCCTATTGTGTAGTGCTTTATGGTGTAATGGAAAGCGATCTTTACCAAACCAATTACCCTTTTTTTCTCAGCACTACATTATTGCTGTGATTGCAACTGCCAGTCCTTTGTAAATGAACTTTCTGATTTCAATGATGTTTTTAAAATGTAAGATAGAAAAAAGTGGCATTCATATTGTGCGATGTTCTATTTTGAAGCCTCTTTGTAGCCACTATTGTCTGGGAAAATGGACTGAAGGGTTACACAGTACCTACAAATATCCATGTAACTATTATTAATATTATTATAATGTCCTCCTTTGTACTGCAGCTCAATTAGGAAAGGATAGGAGAAATATTTTGTCACCCTGTCAAGTGCACAGGAAGTGCATTTGAGGCTTCTTTTTTGACACATACATTATCTCTAGTAATAAGGCGAGATTCTTTTTAAGGAGTGATGATGAAGATACAAAATCAATTTAAATAAAATTCACATTGCTATTTTTATGTTGACTCAATATTTAAAAAGGATACTTCAATGACTGAAATATTAAGACTTGGAATAACAGCTTAGTTTTATGAGAGAAAGTTGTGAGCAAGCAGAGAAATAGCGATTTTTTTAAGATATAGTTTAAGAATGCCAAACACACCAACACATGACTATTTATTTTATATGTTCAAAGCCACAAATGTATGTGATGCATATCTGTGGGCTGAATTATAGCAGAACTCAGTCTTTTAAAAAAATCCTAATGTTTTATAAAACTGTGATCCATATGAATTCTCATTGATGGAGCAAGAACTGTACTGAATCCTGTTTATGTATTTTTATGTGATTTAGAAAATTATATCATTACTCATAAGTGTATGTGCAGAAAGGAAGCTGCAAGTAATTTAGTCATTCCCTAATACAGTAAGTGGAAATGGATGCATCATTCTACCCCCTACAGTTAGAAACTCCATTGTATGAGGGACATTTTGCAAAGATTTCTTTTACTCTCTTCTTTCATTTAATTAGGAAAAAAATGGAGTTCAGACAAGGCTTGCCAATGATGATCAGGTGATTGTTGATTTTAGTACTTTTGATGTAATGTAATGATTTATTTACAGCAGCTTCTTATTCTTTGAAAGCAAAGAAATGTGTTTATTATCTGCTGCTTATGAAAGTGTTCATAACAACCAATTTCACTGTGATATTGAGGTCTAATACAATTATTATTATTTTGTACTAACAACATGTATTTTTTGGGGAACAATTAGATCCATGATTCCATTTTCTAACTTTAAATATAAACATATTTTAGATGACAGGGTGACATTTATTTCAGTGTTTATTTTGTTAAAACATTTTAAATATTAAAAAAAGTATGAATTTTAAAAATGAGTATCCTATTAATTGGGAGCAGTACTAGAAAAAAAATCTTTCTTGTGGCAGGACTTTATTCAATAACTTTGTGGAAATGCTTTAAGACAATTTAATTTTTGTTGTTGGTGATGGGCAAGAGGGATTTAGTGGGGGGGGGAGAGCTCATAGGTTGGTGTAGACAGCGATTACTGCTCTTAATGTTACTGTCCGAACTCAAACTCTCATCATTCATCTTTCTAGTCCATACTGAGTCCAGTGATGATGAAATGGATAATAATAACAGCAGCTAACATAGGTCTGGCTTATGACGTACCAGGCATTGTGCTAAGTACTTTAACTGACTCATGTCATTTAATCCTCCAAACAATTCTATTAGGAAGATACTATTGTTATATCCATTTTATAGATGAGACAGCTGAGGCCATGGATATTTAGAGATGACTATGTTTGTCAGAGGAGGTCCATCAAACTCCCTTTATGGCTCCTTCAAAACCATCTAGTGTTCAGTTTTGAAGCCCAGTGTCAGTTTAGGTCAGGTTGGATGCACTGGTAGTTTCAGTTTTTGAAACCAGCATAGGATTGAAAATGAGCCAGTCTGATTGGAGCTCACACAGGCACCAATCAGGTTTGAGCTTGCACTGATACCAATCAAGTAAAATGAACTGATCAAGTTTGAAAGGCAGGAGCTATAATCCAGACCTCAGCCAGCTTCAGAAGATAGGCTTGTCTAGACTTTCTCCTGGAAAGTCCTTTGTAGAGCTTTAACACTGGTCCCTGTTCTCTAGCACTGCTCCTTCACAAACCTGACTTGTGACCCTGCCTCCAGCATCACCTTCTGAATGACACTGTTGGCCTGTGCCCAGTGCCTCTAAAAGAACTGTTTGCTGTTGGCTTATGCCCAGAAGTTCTTATGACCTGTAACATTGGTTCCTGCCTCTCACAATTCCAGCACCCCCCACCCCTGGTATTTTTGCCTCCAGCAATGTACAGTCCAGTGTCCAGTGTTGCCTGCCTACGCCTTTGTATTGCTGTTGATGACAGCTGTGGTACCACCTCTGGAAAGACCTTAGAAATCTTCATGGAGACCTTTGCACACCTTTGAACTTCGAGACTTTAATGTCTGATCTCTGCTTCAAACCCTGCCTGACCGTTGCTACTGCCTTAGGTCCTGCCTCTCTTTCCTTTATCCAAATGTCTTTATCTCTCTCTCCCCTTTGCAAATAACCCTTTTTGCTACATCCTGAGCCTGAGTTGTGAGAGCCTGCAATTGCAGTTCTGAGAGCACAGGTAAGGACCAGCAACAGTGACATTTGACCCCCAGCTTTACACAGTTTCAGTTAGATAGTTGGAACCATCTCATTTTGCTACAAAGCTCTGTCAAAGTAATTATAGTAAGAATAATTAACAGATTTTTTTTCCTGCAAAGGAAATACTTGGGGACTGGAATGAGATTTAGGAAATGGGGGTTGTTTTCCCATTTCAAGGATCTACAAGTAAATTATAGCATGAATGGAATATTCTTTGAGACAGTTGTCACAGTGATATAAGCAAAATCCTGTGTGTTTTTGCTTGATATCCCAATCCCACACAGCCCTGAAAAGCCAGTACAGGTTTGAAAATACTCTAATGTCTGAAATGGCAGTTAACCACATGTTCTAGCATACTAGGAAAACTTGGGGAAAAAACAAGAAATGGAAAGCACCCTATATAACCCTTTGTGTAGGATGATATATTAATTTCTAGATTTACCACAAATATTAATTTAGAATTGAAGGGTTGGTGGGGGGAATATTAGTTTAGAAGAGGATCATTTATGTAACAATTTACAACATCTTTGTCTAGTAAATATTCTGAGAAAATTTAATACATTATTTCACTCAAAAACAGAACAACATGTTTGAAATTTTCAGGCCTTGACAAATTTTGGAACCTCTTTCTTGTGATATGTCCTTTTGTGATATAATGCTACCATTGCAATTCCTTGTGCTCTTGTGGGGTATAATTCTATGAGGATCACTTGTGCTCTCTCATAATTATCTTCATAACCAACAGTATCCATTTGCCCCAAGAGGTATAAGGGATAAAGGAATACAATAGATTGAATATACAATAGATTGACCTACAGAATTCTAATGGATATTGAATTTATTTTATCAAATTTGTATGATGCAATGTACTTTCATCATTAATAATAATAGTGATATCTAAAGAAACAGAAATTTCTCTGAGCTTGCTTGGCCTTCACTTCTCTACAAGAAGATAAACTGGGAAATATGTCCACAACAAAAAGCACCTTACATCTCTTATATCTGATTTATGAATGGTTTTTCACTATGGTGCACCCTTCTGATTGTATGATTTAAGAACAAATAGAAATAGTATGCCACAGAGAAGACTTAATAAAATTTGTGGAATAAGAAAATAATTTTGAGATAAATAGCTCATTGACTGATATACTAGTAATAATAATAATAATGTTTAACATTTATTTAGGATTTATTATGAACCAGACACTATACTATTTAACATCCATTAATTAATTTAATGATTCAAATAAATCTACATAGTACATATTATTATTATTATTGTTAAGTAAATGAGGAATATGAGGTTCAGAGAGATTAAAAAACATTTTCAAGATCAGATGGTTTATTAGTGGTGGATCTGGGGTTATAACTCAGTCTGGAAGTCATTACTGGTTTTCAAGCAGAGGGGAAAGGAATGGGAAGGTAGGTAAGGACAAGAAAGGAAAGAGGAGGGGAGAGAAAGGGACATTTTAGAAATTGAGAAAACCAACAAGGGCTATGTAATCATTAACAAGCTCCCAAGTTCCTGATAATGCACAACAATTTAGAATTCCCCATAGGTTTCTGTGAGGTCACTTTCTTACTGAACATCCCTACCTGGGATTCAGTGTCATTCTTGTCTTCACAAATTTTTTTTTTTCAGTTGACTCATGATGGTCAATGAAGTATTCATCATATTTCAGCTTTTGGGTGGCAAGCATTATTGTAAATAATATAATGGTGCGGTAGACAATATTCTTAACCCAATAAAAACAAAATTTTACCTCAAAAGAAGGTATGGATGGAGGCACCTATATGGAAACACCTCCTTTCTCTCTCTCAAGGTGGATTTTTTCCAGGACTTAAGTTAGCTGTGCAGCAGAGAGAGAAATGGCAAGACTCAAGAGAGAGAGAGTGATAAAGTCAGGGAAGATAAAGATATAATTAATCTATTAACCTGCCTAGATCTGTCCTGAATGATAGACACCATTCTATTTAACATTACTATACAGGATGTTCTTTAAGGACAGAAATGTTTGAGATTAAACCTGGACTAAACCAGGACTAAACCTGTCCTCTGCTCAGGTTTAGTTATCTGGGAAGCAATTCCAAAGCAAATATGGATACTTACTTTTCTTACATTAAAAAATGAGTGCGAACCAGATGATTTCTCAGGTAGGACAATCTTCAGTCCTGGAGGTTTGATTAAAAGAATCCATTCAGTCATTCAGTAAAACACTTGCTGAGCACTTTTTACTAGTTTAACACTGTGAGGACCCAAAAGGAGTGTCAAGAGTTCTCCTCTAAGAAACCCACAGTCTGTTGGCATGCATTGTGGTTAGCTACAACAAAGACTTCTTTTAAAACGTAGAGTTATTTAGAGAAATAATATACTTTTAGTTAAAATAATCTGATATATATATATATATATATATGTTTAAATGCCAGTGCAAAAGCAAAAAATTATAGACCCAAGAATAGAATTTTGCATTAAATGGAGACTTTCATCATTTTAATAGATATAAGGGGGAGCTCATAATAATGATTTTTAACCTGACTTTAACATTTTGACATTCACTGAATATTTAACCTAAAATTTCAGCTTGCCTGTGTTTTAAAGTATATGTAGCTTAGATTAATATTTCTAAAATAAAAGAGCGAAACTTTCTTACTCATAACGTTCTTCATAAACCTGAATATTTTCATTATTTTAGGATAAAATGATCTTATTTTGGTTTATTTATAGGTGTGAGATAGACTTATAATAGTACTCTTTCTAAAGTACAGGGTTTCACAGATTTGCTGAAATTAAAAAAAAAGTATCTGTGTTAGGAGTATTTTACCTACTTAGAACATTTTAATGAGCAACTCACTACCTTGAAAAGAGCATTTTTGAAACAAACTTGATAGCCAGGCATGCCGAACACTGCTGTCTCTGGAACTCTGAGCAACACATAACTCATGGGTTTGGCTACCATGAGATTGAGCATGAAATTTCAAATCAAAGACCTCCATGTCTGAGAAGCATAGATGCAAGGGGTGGTGTAGCCAGGGCAAAAGAGAATGTACAAAGCAGGCTGAATTCTTCCCAGTGTGTTAGGAGACCAGATGGAGTTTCTGCAGGCAAGGGACTTTTGTAGTCACTGCTCACCCTGGAAATAACAAGTTCCTGTTGTCAGAGCTGCAATAATACAGGAATTATTGCTGAAACACCACCAGCAAAAGACCCAGGGTACCTTGTGATAGGAGTGCTGTCCCTCTAGATGGGACTGGGTTCGTGGATATGCACCTGTATAGTCGCACAGAGTTTTATGCTTGAGAAGACTCAAACTTGGCTTAATGTTCTAAATTCTTAATCATTTTTGGACAAGAGACTATTTTCATCATGTAACAAATTCTAACTGGAAGGCTATTTTAGATTATGGGCGCCTCATTCAAGAAAGCCATTGACAATGTCAGGATGAAGAAGGGTTTCAAATTTTCACGAGGGGAGCTATTGAAGAAATGGGGAACAGTTAGTTAGCAAAATATAATGTGATTAAGGTATAATGTCTTATGATTGTATTCATCTAGAAGAACTAAAAACGATTACCTGGGGAAGGAATAGAAGGTACATTTTTTTTTTTTTAGATTTTATTTATGTATACAAGAACCGTGATACAGGCCAGATGTGTGGGAGGGTGAGAGGATTCACCAGAGACAGAACGGAGAACAGAACCAGCAGACTGACTGAAATACACTGCTGAGGGGAGCAGCACACAAGACAGGAGAGGTCTGCTGCGCTATGCGGGTATCTCCATTATTTTATTACTGAAGTCTTCATCTTGGAATAATGAAAAGGGATTTCTTTGTATCAGTGGTGGTTGAGCTATTTTGTTCATAACCCACAGTAAGATATGCATTTAGTATATTTAAATCATGACCAGATACAATCATGCATATACAAATATGTGTATATATATAAAATTATGTGCATACATACATTACATATATAAATGCATATATATGTATTGATATGTATTTTTTACACATTTATACACTAGTTTTATGAAATTACTCTTATCCCACAAAGTATGCATTCTGAATTTTTGCTCTTTTCCTTTAAAAAATCCATGTTTGAATCATCAAAACTGCATGGTATTGGAACAAGAACAGACACATAGACCAATGGAATTGAATAGAAAATCCAGAAATAAACCCACAGATTTATGGTCAACTAATCTTTGACAAAGGAGCAAAGACTATGCATTGGAGCAAAGAAAGTTTGTTCAATAAATGGTGCTGGGAAAACTGGGTTGCTACATGCAAAAGAATGAAGCTTGACTACTACTTCACACCATGCACAAAACCCAACTCAAAATGGATTAAAGAACTAGACATAAGACCTGAAACCATAAAATACATAGAAGGAAATATAGGCGAAACACTACATGATATGCACATCAAAGACATCTTTACAGACACATCACCCAAAGCAGTGATAGTGAAGGCAAAGATCAACAGCTGGGACTACATCAAATTAAAGAGCTTCTGCACAGCAAAAGAGACAATAACCAAAACAAAGAGAAACCCCACCAACTGGGAGAAAATTTTTGTACACAACACTAATGATAAAGGACTGATCACAAAAATCTGCAAAGAGCTGATGAGAGTCAACAAAAACAAAGAAAATAATCCAGTCAAAAAATGGGAAGAAGAGCTAAAAAGAAACTTCTCTGAAGAGGAAATGCAAATGGCCAAAAGGCATATGAAAAAATGTTCAACATCCCTTGTAATCAGGGAAATCCAAATCAAAACTACAATGAGATACCATCTTACACCAGTGAGAATGGCACATATTAAAAAAACTAGCAACAACAAATGTTGGCGAGGTTGTGGAGGAAAAAGGAACTCTCCTGCACTGTTGGTGGGAGTGCAAACTGGTCCAGACACTATGGAGAGCTGTGTGGAGATTTCTTGACCCACTAAACATAGAGCTTCCATATGATCCAGCAATTCCACTCCTAGGTATTTACCCAAAGGACACAGAAACATCAATTCCAAAGAGCACCTGCACCCCTATGTTTATAACAACACTATTTACAATAGCTAAGCTTCGGAGACAACCCAAATGCCCAAAAATAGATGACTGGATCAAGAAGATGTGGTCCATATACACCATGGAATATTACTCAGCATTCAAAAAAAGATAACCACATGCAATTTGCAGCAACATGGATGGCGCTGGAAGGGATCATGCTCAGCGAAATAAGCCAGAAAGAAAAAGAAAAATACCGGATGGTCTCACTCATAGCAGGAATCTAGAAAACTTAAATAAGAGACCAGGAAAAAGAATAACTATAAGAAAGAAAATATCAAAAGCAACAAGCAACTATGAACCAGAGACACTCTATGGGGGTTGGGGGGCGGGTCAAAATAAGGGGGTTGTAATCATAAGGGGATTATAAAAATAAAATTTAAATAAAAAAAAGAAAAAGAAATAAAATTAAAAAATCCGTGTTTGTTGCCACCCAGTAAATCAATTTTCTTGACCAACTAATGCATCACTGTCCACAGGTTGAAAAATTCTTTTAGGTAGCATGGGGCAGGGTTGCATTAGATAACTCTCAACATTTTACTAGCTCTAAGATTATAATTTGTAGCACCAAAAATTGCAAGTTTCTCTACAGGAGGCTGAGGAGTATGTGCCTAATCAATTGAATGGCAAAATACAAAAAGCCCTAAGCTAAATCTTAGGAAATCTGTGTTCAAACCCTTGGTGTGCTACCATTTTAACACCTTAAACAATACTATATATTATTTTTTTCTCAATAGCCCTATCTGAAAGGTTAAAGTTTTTTTTAATCTAATTTCTTCCCTTTTTAAAATAGTAGAGTGGTATTGCCACCCAAATAAAATCTTTGCAGTATGTGAAACAGTTAAAATTGGAACTACTATGGTGGAACCTTGTGGGTCTCTTAGACTTAAGCGGCCTGTTCAGCCACTATTATCGTTACCTGCAGTTCTGCATTCCTATACAGAGTTCAGAACTGTCCAGTCACAGTCATATGAGCCAAACCTTGCAAGGTGCCTATCATACCAATCAAGAGCAGAAAGCTTGATCACTCTGGGAAGGGTATGCATCAAGAGGTATGTCTGGGAATGCCCGGGGGACTGAGGACAGTTGTATGACAAGGGACCCCAGAAGCTGATCAGTGGAATGCCTTGTTGATAAGATTAGAACCTGGGGGGAGGGTCTGGGGTCTAGTTTCGATTACAACAATTGGTCAACATGGTCAGCAGACTCATGACCCCCAAGCCCTAGATAACCTTCCTGAGTTTCACCCATCCTTTTCTCCTTGTCCTCCTAATGCACGTAGCTGATGCTCTATGATTATTCTAACAATAAAAACAGCCAGGATATTGCTCTGAGCAGCATCTTGCCTTGTGCAGCCTGCTCCATGACTCCTGTGTGTTTGTCAGTGTGGTGTTGCTCAACACAACAAAACCTGAAGTGGATAGTCAGGGGTCTCATAAATTCTGCTCATCACTCTCCTCCCTGCACCTCTCAACTCCTACCTGAGGAGCTATGAAACTCCAGCAAACAAAGTTTGAAAATGACTAAACTCAGGAACTCAGTCTTTGATCTGGGGACTACTGGTATGACTGGGTAGCAAAAATGAAACCAAAGACTAAATGTTTTTCTCTCCCAGTTTTTCTATCAGTTTGCTGTTTTATTCTCAGTTACCCTCATCAGAATGAAAACACTTCAGAATGAGATTTTTTTTTTGTGCAGTTCCCTGTTTTAGATTCAGTATCTAATACAGTGCCTACCACACAATAATAGGTGCTCAACACAGACTTATTGTTGAAGGAGTCACTTAAAAACTTTTATCAAAGTAAAAAGTGGGGGAGCTGTGAAAATTCTCAAATTATTAATGGATACAGATTTTAAGTCTCAGGGTTCATGCTTCACCAGATTAGTCTTAGTAATACATTTTTTTGGAGTAAAATTGAACATTGTTTCTCACCCCATTTGATAGATAAAAATAGCAGGGCCCTATAGAATGCAATGTCATCTTGGTGGTAACCTGACTATTTTCAGGCAGGGATTAGGATCCATAACTACTGAATTTCTGATGTCTTTATTGGTGAATTCTAAAAGGAATATCCATGAAGACATTCCAGAATTCAATGAATGAATGGGGTTCATCTTAGTTCATGACTTTGTAGAGCCCTTTCAAACATTGGTATTTTGTTCAGTAGCGTAATTGATGAATAGAAACTTGCACTGTGCCAATCACTTGGCAGTATGGGCTCACCCATTTCATTCTTAAATATGACAGCCTCACTGTTAGTAGCAATTTGTTTCATAATATAGTGTTGTGATTGAAAGCAGATAAGAAAAAAAGTAAGGTTACGTGGATTTTTTTTTCTCCTTAGTGGAATTACTCCTTAGAAGAAAAGGGTGCCTTGGTTGGGTAAATCCTTATCATATCAAGTGAGGGCTACAAAATGTTATGTCCCATTTGTATCACTAACTATATTTTTAAGATGACAAGAGATGAATGAAATATAAAGCTTATAGTTACACAGGGTACTCATCTTCATGCACAGCTTCAGCATTAATGTAACCTTTAAAATGCAACCTTTAGTTGCCTCCTTAGCGCAGTAGGCAGCGCGTCAGTCTCATAAAATGCAACCTTTAAAAACCGAGGTATTATCAGCAGCATGGCCCATATCAAAATGGAACTGCCTGTCAAGCCTTGCTCATTTGATTCTATATTTTCCTTCATAGGCATATGTTACAGTACCTTTATGTTCACCCACACAGCATGCTAATGTAGAGTTTCCATAATTGTAAACCCTGAGCCAAGGGTATAACCATTGGAATCTATCTACTTAGGTGTCTCAGGACACCCAGATACTTTGAAATAGTTTCTTCCCTAAAATGAAATCAGAAAATTCTCCAAACTAGCATGCACATCGCCAAAGTAAGTTGAGCATTCTTTATTCTCTAATCCAACTTAGTATTGTAAAAAACATACTCAGAATCTACATAAATTTTGGAAGTACCTTTTATTTGACTTAATGAATTTACAGTACACAAGTCAACTAAACTACTTTTGTCATGACAAACAATGTTTTCCATCACAAGCTCCAAAATAAAAATTGCTCAGGGCACCAAAGTAGATCAAAATAGCAGTATGTTCTAAGCACGGTGGATCAGGGAAAATGCCATTTGCTTTATTGGATAAAGTGACTTAACTTTAAACAATATGAAATTGCCAGTTTTCAACCATTTTTAAGCTACAAAAATTGTACATAGTTCAATTTACATTTCTAGGCCCCTGTCGCTCACTCTGCCATTACGATCTCCTGAGAAATTTAGGGCTACTAGAGTGAGAAGAAAATGGGGTCAAATGTGAAACTCCAATGCATTTCACTTTGCTTTCATAGGAAGGTAAAATACTCAAATAGATACTCAGATAATTAGTCATTTGATTATTCTTGAAAAAAGGGTGGAATGAGAATCTCAGAAAATTACCACTAATTTCTTTCATCAAATATTTTCACTTTCTAGAAAAGCACACTTTTTCTGATATACTTCAATGAATAAGTATTAATTGTATGATAGAAAGAAGAGTAAAATAAAATAATACCAAGATTATTTAAATTTCATTATCCCATTTTATCTTTTTAAAACATCTGATTTATGAGTTAAGATGGTTCCTCAATATTTACATCATAGGGGACCACTAGCACAGACAAAATTAAATAGAACATTATCCATTTGGGAACTTCCCTTGAAGTTCCTGGAGAGCCTGAATCACCAAGAGAGCAAATGGCAAAAGGGGCAGAGAGATGCAAAGCAATTCCTTGGGAGAGATTTATAGCAAATTAGTGAATTTAAATTATGTTCTGTATCCCTTGTGTCTTTCAATTCATCATTTGGATTGTTTACCTTATACCAGTGAGTAGCAATTAGGTTGCTAAAGAAGGCAAACAAACTTAATTGGTAAATAGGAAACATTTTTTGTGAGTGAAAATTAAGGGGGGTTAGTCAAATTTAATTTAGGAAACATTTCAGAAGCGTTATTTCTTCCACTATCTCCACCAGAGGAAGACACTTTTTTTTTTTTATAAGACTTGTTATAAAGTCATTATTTTTTATTATTTTATCATTTTTAAACAGTATTTGCTTCCCCCAACCCCTCAGGTGTAGTCCCCAAAGAATTTCCTTCCCCAAGGCACCCATGCACCATCACCACAGTCCCCTGTGCTGCTCCCTCCCTCCCTCTGATTCTGTCCCTCCTCCTCCCCTGCAGATGTCTCTGATTTATAATTTTTGTGTTTGTTGTGTTTTGTACTATTATTATTTTTTTACACTGATGTCTTATTGGCTCCCCTATATTACTGGTATAAGTGAAACCATGTGATATTTTTCTTTTTCCTTCTGGCTTATTTCACTGAGCATAATTCCTTCTAGCTCCATCCACGTTGCTGCGAATGGCATGAGTTTATATTTGATTGCTGAATAATATTCTATTGTGTATATGTACCACATCCTCTTGATCCAGTCATCTATTTTTGGGCATTTGGGTTGTTTCCAGGTTTTACCTATTGTAAACAGTGCTACAATAAACATAGGTGTACAGATGTTCTTTTGAATCAATGTTTTTGTGTCCTTTTGGTAGATCCCTAATAATGGAATTGACAGGTCTTGTGGTAGCTCCATTTTTAGTAGACTGAGGAACCTCCTGACAGCTTTCCATAGTGGTTGGACCAGTTTACACTCCCACCAGCAATGTAGGAGAGTTCCTTTTTCACCACATCCTCGCCAACATTGGTTGTTGCTTGTTTTTTTAGATATGTGCCATTCTTACTGGTGTAAGGTGTTATCTCAGTGTGGTTTTGATTTGCATTTCTCTGATTATAAGGGATGTTGAACATTTTTTTCATATGCCTGTTGGCCATTTGCATTTCCTCTTTGGAGAAATGTCTTTTAAGTTCAAGGACGAACACTTTAAATGACTGAAAGAGTAAAATATTAGATCTTTGTTCTGAAAAAACACTATATAGATGGAAATTTTTAAAAGAATGAATTTATTCATGTAACTATCACATTTTATAGACCAGATCTTTAAAATTTATATAGTAACAGTGAGTTAAACTAAACTAGATATGGTTAAATGCTGCATAGCAAAAAACAATTAAATTTTGTGACTGAAGGGCATATTGCATTCACTTTAATATACCATTTTATCTCTTCAGCAGTTATTTCTCTTATGCAATTTCATGATATTTAAATCAGAAATCGAAAAGTGAAAATTTTGTACATAGTATAGAGTACATAATTACATAAGATAAAAACAAAAAGCCATAGAGTTTCAAGGAAGGAGAAGCTTTTTTTTTATTTATTGAAGTATCATTGGTTTACGTCCTTGCTGGTGTTTTGACAGTGTAGGATTTCCCAGGTGTAGTCACTATAGCCCTCCAACCACCAAAGCACACATAGTCCTTCACCATAGTCCATTCTACTCTCTGCCCACTTTATTCTCACCCTTCAGTTCTGTGGTCAACTTTCAAGGATTGGTTTTAAAGTTTGTCTTTGTCTGACCCTTTGTCTTGTTTCTCTGTATTCCACATATAGTAAATAAATACTATCTGGTATTTATCTTTCTCCTTCTGGCTTATTTTGTTTAGCATAGTTCCTTGCAGCTTCATCCATGTCACTGCAAATGGCAGGTTTATCTTTTTTTGATCCCTGAGTAGTATGCCATTGTGTATATATACCACATCTTCCTGATCCATGCATCTGTTTTGGGGCAGCATTCATTATTTCAGAGTGTTGATTACAAACTTGAGCTTTCCATTAATATAGTGTGAATTGACTCACACGAAGGAAATACAGCTTCATATTTCTTATGAAGATGGTGAAATTAAAAGACTTTTTTATGATTTGGTTAGGCAGATGAAAACAATCTGTGTATTCCTTTTACAAAATGAAAAGTTTAGAGGTAAAATAAGTACTTGTTTTCATTTGCCAATGTATCTGTGCCTTGTGCCAAATCAGTGTTTCATGAGTTTACAATTCCCTTGGTATCTAAAACAACCTAAGGCATCAGTAAATAAGCAAGGTAGCAGTCTGCAAAAATAAATCTTTGTCCTCAAGCACTCCATGTTCTAGCATGAGTCAGGATTCCTTTTCAAAACTGAATTATATTCCATTGCATGCATGTACTACATTTTGCTTATCCATTCATTTCCATACATGAACACTCAGATTGCTTCCATGTTTTAGCTATTGTAGAAACTGCTTATATGAGCTTAGTTATATAAATATCTTTTGGGGTCCCTACTTTAAATTCTTTTAAGGACATATTGGGAGGTGGAATTGCTGAATCAATAGCAATCCTTTTTTTTTTTAGTGTTTTTTGAGGAACTGCCATATCATTTTCTAGAACTGCACCATTTTACCTAGTAATACATAACGCTTACCAATTTCTACACATCCTCACCAACAATTTTTTTTGACATTATGGTTTCACTTATATGAAATGCTTAGAATACTCAAAATTATAGAGACAAATAGTAGAATGGTGGTTCCAGGGTAACTGGGAGGGAAGAATGAGGAGTTACTGTTTAATTGCTATAGAACTTTGGTTTTACAAGGTAAAAGGAGACTTGTGGATGGGTGCTGGTGATGGTAGTACAGCAATCTGTATATACTTACCAGCACTGAAGTGTAAACTTAAAAATTATTAAGTGGTAAATTTTATATTATGTGGTTTTTTTCCATAATTGTAAATGAATAAATGAATGATATTTAGAAAACCACCAAGGTGAAACTATATTCATATATAAATCTTCCTGCCCAAGAAGAAACAGAAGCAACGCCAGTGTGAGTTATTTCACTTGAGAGTTATTTCATAAGAAAAGTACCTTTTCAAAAAATTAATAAGGATGTAAAACAATAGTACTTCATAAAGAAAGAAAAAGAAAAATACTGACTAGCCATCACTTTGGAATGATATAAAATACCAAGATATGATTATATGACACTGAATACTTACTTAGAGAAGGGAGACTGAGTCATCCATTTTCAAAATTATATTTTTTAAAGTAACATTGGTTTACAACACTGAATAAGTTTTAGGGATATAGGGTCACACTTCTACACCACACCCAAGAGCAAAGCCCCGATAATCTTCTACAGTCCATGGGTCCTTGCCTCGCTTCATTCCCACTCTCCCTCTTCTGGTAGCCTCAGTCTGCACTCAGATTTCAAGGAATTGTTTTTATAACCATTTGTTCTACTCCCAATGATAGTAGACATTGAATTAGTAAGTTATACATTTGGCATATGTTCAAGTATACTCTTGGATACTTTGTGTTAATAATGAAAAGTAGGGCTTCCCAGGTGACTCAGTGGGTAGAGCGCCTTGTTGTGAAGCTGTCCGCAGCCTCTGCAGCGCCGGTTCTATCTCTGGCCTCGGGTGGCAAGGGTCCCACATGGCACGACAGACCTCTCCTGCTGTGCCTGCTGCTCCCCTCAGCAGTGTATTTCGTCAGTCAGTCTGCCTGTTCTGTTCCCTGCTCTGGCTTTGGTGAATTCTCTCACCCTCCCGCGCTTCTGACTGTACCCAGTGCTTGTATAAATAAATAAATCAATCTTTAAAAAAAAAAAAGTAAAATGGCTAAAATTCATAATAAAATTATTATTTTATAAATCAGACTTACTCATTCAAAAAATGTTTCTTCAATCATTGCCATGTTCCAGGCACTGTGTAAAATACTTAACAATTATTATTTATTGTTTTTACTCAAGTCGAACTTCAAAATGTGAACTTCACTAGTTCAGCTGGTTTTCAAAATGAAAATGAATTTGGAAGTTAAATCTCTTCATTTCCAATTAACTTTTCTCATAAGTATCCTGTGACTTTCGTCCACATATTTGTAAGTCTGAGAATTTATAAATCGTTTTCATTAATATTGTTATTGATATGCTCAGTAAGATGTGTATGATAGAGTTTATTCTTACCTGGGAACTAACTCTACGTTCTCTCATATCTGGGTAGAATAATTAGTAATATTCATGAGAACAAGAGAAGTTAATAACTCTGCTACAGTTAAGGAAATGTGAATTTCTCTTCCAGACTTTGCTTTCACAGACTCTTGTTACCACTACTTCTGCTCACTTGCTTGCTTTCCCTCCCCTCTCCTCTCCTTCCCTCCCCTTTCCCCCTCCCCTCCCCTCCCCTCTCTTCCTCTCTCCCTACTCCCCTCCCCTCTTCCCCTCCCCTCCCTTTCCCTCTCCTCTCTTTTTTTTTTCTCTCTCCCCCTCCCCACCTACCTTATTTAATCTTTCTTTTTGACTTAGACAAAGGGTAAGGACAGCAGTAGGTCATATAATGACAGAGGGTTGCTTGCAGAATAGGAAAGCCCTAGAGGAGGGTACAAAGAGTGGAAACTAAAACAGTCTCATACACTTTTCACAACCCCCAGTCAGATGAAATATGCAAAATAACATAGCTAGTTTAGTCAAAATTCTAAATCTAAGAAAGAAAAAGGTAAAAACTCTTAAGAGCCAATAGTTGATAGTACTTGGTATCTCACTTTATTGTCAAGAGATAAGTGAAAGTTCAGAATTTCAAAATCAGTATAATCCCATCATGTTCATATTGATGAAGTGGGCCCTGCTATCTTTTTTGTCTTTCAGAAACAATCCATTTTGATTCTGCCCTTGTCTTCTAGAATATTTCCTTTTTGGAGAATCTCCAGTCCTCTGCATTGGCATCCTTGCTGGATTTTCTCTGACCTGTATGTGGAGGATGCATATAACCATATTGTGTGTGTCCCAACAATTTTTAGTTATCCCATTCTGTTTCTTTGGGTCACACTTGCCCATGATTCAGCTACCTCATTTTTTTTTTTTAAGATTTATTTTTATTTATTTATACAAGCACTGGGTACAGTCAGAAGCGTGGGAAGGTGAGAGAATTCACCAGATCCAGAGCGGGGAGCAGAGTAGGCAGACTGAAGTACACTGCTGAGGGGAGCAGCAGGCGGCAGGAGAGGTCTGCGCGCCATGTGGGACCCTCCTCCGGTGACTGGGGAGCAGCCGGGGATTGAACCGGCGCTGAAGAGGCTACGGGCAGCTTCACAACCCAGCACTAACCGCTGTGCCACTGGGGAGGCCCCCAGCTACCTCACTTTTGAGATCCATATTTTGTAAAACTCGTATGTGTATTTAAATAGAGCTAAATCATTCATTTACATCAAGATATTTAAATCTATCTGGAAGAATACAAGCTAGGTGTCAGATTTTTCATAATATATGTACTTCTGTGTTTATCACATAATTATTCACAATGGTTAAGACACAGAAACAACCCAAATACCCAGCAACAGAAAAATGGATAAAAAAAGATGTGGTACATATGTACAATGGAATTCAGCCATGAGACAGAACAATATTCTTCCCTTTGCAACAGTATGAATGGACCTTGGGCACAGTATGCTAAGTGAGATAAATCAGATAGAAAAATAAGTACTTACATATAAAATCTAAAAAACTTCAGTTTATAAAAAACAGAATAAAATGGTGGTATCCAGGGGCTGGGGATGGGGATGAGTGATGGTGTTTAAAGAGCACAGACTTCTAATGACTAGTAAATAAATCATAGAAATCTAATGAATAATGAATAGGTAATGAATATAGACAATAATAATGTACTCTAATTATGTAATATGATAAATCTAACTATATTGGTGATCATATTATAATATAGAAATGTAGCAAAGTTACATACTGTATTTCTTAAACTTACACAATTCTGCATGACCAGTGCTCTAACCCCTGAGCCTGGGAGCCAACCTTACCAACTTACATTAATTTGCATGTTAAATTTATTCAATTTTAAAAAAAGGAATATTCATTCTAAGAAAGAAAATGGTTTGGAGCAGTTTAAGGGACCTAAAATCACTGATCAGTATATATGATCATAATAATTTTAGATCTAGACAGTTTTTCCATTATGCTAGTTTCTAAATCCCTCTTCAAATTTGAGAGACGAGATCTGGTAATTTAGCCACTGTTCTTAGCACTTAATGCATTAACTAATTTAATCCCCACAACAAGCCTAAAGGGTGTGTGCTGTGATTATCACCATTTTACAGTGGACAACACCCAGACACAACAGAGCACCTTAAAATGTGGAGCTAAGCATCATTGGAATCATTATAGTTACAGAATCTGGGCACTCAACCACTCATTCCCCTCTCCCAGAAGTCAGGGACTAGTTATGTTTATCTAGAACAAGCACAACAGAGTTACTCACAGGAAGAAAATGAGTATTTATAAATTTCAATTAGGACAAACTAATCTGCCAAGATAGAGAAAAAGCACTGGGGAGAGGGGTGGGAAGGAAGAGTAGATCTAAGTATAGCAAAGACACCTGGAGGTGAAGGCATGACAATTCCTTGCCTGAATTGTTATAGCCTAGACTTTACTGCTTCAACAAGTTGCCTAATGGACCCATCCAGCTTTGCCAGAGATATCATTCCAGGGAACAGTTGTGTTTAAACTTCTGCTGAACAGGTTCATGTGCGTATGCCCCTCCATATATACACACATGTTCCGTATTACCTACCTTTTATGAAATCTGTGAGCTGACCTGAACCTCTCTTCCTGCTCTTCCTTTACCATCCCTGTTTGTGTTGCTCTCCCTAATTACTTACTATTTCAGGATCTCCAGCCATCCCTTTGTCCATGATGTTCTCACTGACAGGGATGCCTTTCCTCCCCATTCTCCCAGGTTACCTTGGAAAAGTTCTGCTCATCCTTCAAGTTCCAAATGAAATGTTATTTTCTCGTTGTTACTTTTCATAAAGTCCCCTCTCTTTCTAGCCAGTTTTGAGTCCTCTCAAACTGTGTTTCTATAGCACTACATACTTTTATGGAACACTTATCACAGTATATTAAGATAATAGTTGACGTATCTCTTTGTCTGACTGCATTCAACTTAGGAAGTGGCCATAACTTCTTCTTCTGTGTCCTGGCACAGAGGAGTTTCTCAGTAAATAGTTTTAAATTGCAATTTCTGTTATTGAATATCATTTTGTGGATATTTACTATCTCCTGGCAAAATAAAATGTCAGGGTTCATGTATGGGTGTTTTATAGCCCAGAACCAACCAACCAACCCTAAAACCTAACCTAACTTTGAAATATCTTTTTTTAAAAGAGTTATTTATTTATTTATTTATTTATTTATTTATTTATTTATACAAGCACTGGGTATAGTCAGAAGCGCAGGAGGGTGAGAGAATTCACCAGAGCCAGAGTGGGGAACAGAACAGGCAGACTGATGAAGTACACTGCTGAGGGGAGCAGCGGGCGTGGCAGGAGAGGTCTGTCAGCCATGTGGGACCCTCGCCCGGAGGCCAGGGACAGAACCAACGCTGCAGAGGCTGCGGGCAGCTTTGCAGCAACTCAAATATTTCTAAGGTTGATATGTTCTAGTGATTTTTTAAAAGATAACTTTAGGAAAATCTAGAAATTGTGGCTTTTTTCCCTACAAGAGAAAACAATTATGTTGCTCTCCACATGCATTTTATTTTATTTTTTTAATATTTTATATAATTCTTACATCATTTTTCATTTTTGCACAATGTATGCATTTTCATTTTGGTTATATTCCCCATACAATTGCAACCCCCCTTATTTGGACCCTAATCCTTCCTCTCCTCCCCCCCCCCGCCCCACCATAGTGTGTCTCTGGTTTATAGTTGCTTGTTGATTTTGATTTTTACTTTGTATTAATTAGTCTTTTTCCTGGTCCCCTTATTTTCTAAATTCCTGCTATGACTGAGACCATCTGGTATTTTTCTTTTTCTTTCTGACTTACTTTGCTGAGCATGATCCCTTCTAGCTCCATCCATGTTGCTGCAAACTGCATCCACATACATTATAAAGTCATATTTGCTTCTTAATGTAATATGGTCAAATGTATCAATCAGTGATTTCAGTTTCCTCCAAACTGCTCCAAATCCTTTTTTTGTTAAGATGGACATTCGGATATCTAAATGGTCTCTTTTCCTTCTAGGTAGCAACATAGAGCAATGTTCTATTCTATCATATGTCATTGATCAATTAGTTGTAAGGAAAATGTATCATTGGACCCATTCCATTGTCTTTTATTCAGTGACTGTGTCTCCTGGAAGTATAAATACCATGTGCCTTGGATGGAAGCAGGTTTCATCCATCCAGCAAGGGCTTTCCCTGTAGCTGAGCTGTTGGCAGATACAACCCCATTCCAGCCAGATACACACACAAAATACAGTTCCCCCAAGCAACTGTTTTCATGTTTTTCCTCTGTCCCTGTTGAGCAAATGCCTACCAGAATAATTCTCTCCACTGGCACACTGTGATTCAGAGCCGCTTGCTGGCTTGGAAGGGAAGCACCATAGACTTTCTCTCCAGTGTGTCAAGTCAGGGCACACACAGCCCCAGTTACAAGATAAATGGTGGTGTGGAAACAAGTCAGCTTAGCCAACAACTGCCTGAGCGCCACAGTCAGTGTCTTTTCTGTAATTATTGCATTTAATACAGCTAGTTACTTGCACAAAAGAGCTTCCGGATACAGCAATTTCCACTGGGGGCTGTTTAGGAATGTAGAGGCCCATCATTTAGCCCTGATATTGTTGGGTTGTCAGAATTGATCATAGCTCTTGAAGGAACACCTCTAGCCTTTTTTTTTTTTTTTATGGAGTGCTTCAGAGTGACATTTCACATTGTTTAAGTAGGAGTGATCTGTTAGTTTATATTTTATCTAAAACTGCAGATCAGATGACCTCCCTTAGGGCCTAAATACATGAATCCTTTTCGTATGTTATAATTAATAGTGGAGCCAGGAGATAAATTCATAACAAGGGGCCGAAGAGCTGGGCAGAACAACTTGTCAAAAAGAAGGAAATTCCACTACAGATTAGCTTATTTTTAAGCATGTCAAGCTCTACATACAAACATGATCTATTGCTTCCTTGTAATGTCTGTTTGGGCCCACATGCTCGGGGCGGTGTCAGAGACTGCTGTAAATTTTGTCTGAGTCAGGGCAATTCTGATTGATCTCTGAGTGTAAAATCGATAAGAAGACACTGTCATTTTCTTAAAGGATGAGCTAGAAAAGGAAAATAAATTAAGACTCCACTGAATGTCTATCTCCAGTGCTCATTAATTCAGTGTGGTCTGTACTTTGTTAATGTTATAGCCACAGCTTTAATCTTCCAGGTGCTCTTCCTGTGGCTACTTGCCAGCGGTCCTTTCTTATGTTATGTATATTTCATCTGAATTGGGGGGAGGGGTATAAAATGGCTGTTCTTTTTTCCCTTAGCTCCTGCTTAATCCATTTTTATTATTTTGAAGGGATACATCACTATGGATACTGATTAACTTTTAAAATGGACCAAGCCATTCTTATTCTTTCCTATCTGCCCCCCCCCACTTCCCTCCCCTTTCCTTACTCCTTCCCTTACTTTCCCCTCTTTTTCTTCCTCCCTCCTTCCCCCTTTTCATCAGGAGGAATACTCATTTATTTTGAATAGTTTGAGCAAATAATAACCACTAAGCATTTTGCCTTCTATAATAAACTGTGAAGATGAAATTTTTTTGTCTCTGTCTCTTTCTGGTTCCTGCTTCTTGCCAAAGTCTTTTTTTTTTTTTAGATAATAAATTTTATTTTTATATTCCCCCATACAATTGCAAACGCCCCATTCTGACCCCAATCCTTCCCCTCCCGCCCCCCACCCCCCAAAAAGTGTCTCTGGTTCATAGTTTTTTGTTGATTTTGATTTTCACTTTCTTATATTCATTTTCCTGGTCCCTTATTTAAGTTTTCTAGATTCCTGCTATGAGTGAGACCATCTGGTATTTTTCTTTTTCTTTTTTTGCCAAAGTCTTTTAATACTCTTCCTCAGCTTTAAAACTTCTTGCACATCAAGACTTTCCACAATACTTTGAGACACAGTATCTCTTCTAACCTCATAAAGCATACACACAGAATTTAAGAGTTAGAGATTTCATGTCTGATTGTAGTGTTTGCCATCATAGATTATTGAAGGTGTCCTTGACTTTCAGGTTTTACGTTTTGCTACTCAGAAAGAGAAAGAGATGGACGAGGCACAAGAGATGTCTTCTTCCCTTTATTTGTATTCTGCATTAAATATCAACCTTGTAACACATTATGTTTCTGTCTGCTACAGAAACCCAACATACAGGTTTATCTGCTGCTTTGTCTTTGGTTTTGGTGGATGGAGGTGTTGGATCAAGTGTTGCAAAGGCATCGCTCACTTCTGACATATTCTGTGTACCTTGTCTATGAGTTATATACTGTGGTTAGATCTCTAATAATTGTTCACTGAAACCCTTGAATAGGAAAATGGTATTAGAAACATTTTATTTGTTGTGGAAACTTATGTAGATGATATAGAATTTTATTTTTTCTCAGAAGTACAGAATCCAAAAAGAAGGGAGAGGTGGTTTCAAAAAAATCTAGATCTATTTGTTTCAAAAGGCATTAAATTCATATTCATGAAGGGTGTTTGCTTTCTTTAACAAAGCACAGCACATGCCAATTAATTATTTCTCAGGAAAAGGTCATTTAGGGGACTAACTCTGTATCTCCTGTCTTCCCAATTGAGCATACTAAATGAATAGATTTGCAAATTTAATCTACAAGTGACACATATTTGGCCTTGAAATGATTAGTCTTATTCCTCTTCTTTTAAACATTCGTCTTCATTTATTATGGAGACCATGATACAGTGAGATAATATCTCAAAATTTATAAATAATATCTAATTATTTGGGTATTAAATTTGAGAGGAAAATATGTACTAAGGCAATATATTTACTATGTTCACCACCCCCTCACCCCCCCAGCCCCATCAATCTGATACCATTGTAATACTTTACAAGACCACTTTGAGAGAGCTGATAAACATCTGAAAATGACTGCAAGTAATTGCTTGTATTTTTTTATTTTCCTTTTGTTTAGTACCTGAACTCTTAAGTGATTTTTTTTTTCTTGAAGAAATAAGAAGTTTGAGGAAACATTTAAATGGCTACTTTGTTTTCATATAGAAGCCCCTAGTTTGCTGACTGGCACTGACATTTGTGTATTCATGTACTCACATCTGTTGTGTGACAGGCATTCTGTCTTATGTGCTAGAAAACAGGAAATGAATAGGAAACTCTTTAAGCCTGTTTCTTCATCTATACATTAGAGACATATTACCTTACAGAGTTACTATGTGCATTATGTGGGGAAAAAATATATAAAATAGTTAGATTATAGTAATGTTTTAATAATGATACTTCTCTTCATTTACTGGTTGGGCAGTGGTGGCCTTAGACAATCATTTATTGAAAAACCCTAGTTCACTCATTTATAAAAATGAGATAATTCTTACCATGCAGAAGATGAATGATGATGTGTTTTTGTGGCAGCACCTGACATATGTCATCAACTCAAATAATTTTATTTGTTACTATTTTTGATTGGGTCCAAAGAGTCTATAGACTATCCAGATGGAGATGTCTAGGAAATGTTGAAAATGAAAGATTAGGGCAATTTACAAATTTTAAATATTTAATTACATAAAGTATTTGGAACATATTATTATGATTAAGTGTTTGTGCCCCAATTCATATACTGAAGACTTAATGGGATGGTGTGGGATGTAGGGGGTCTTCAGAGTTAATTAAATTGTGACGGTAGAGCTGCTATGATGGAATTAGTGTCCTTGTAAGAATAGGAAGAGAACTAGACCTCTCTCTGATATATGACACTGTACCGAGAAGATGGCCATCTGCAAATGACAGTGGACATAATGGTGTCTTGTTTTTGGACTCATCAGGCACTGAATCTGCTGATGCTTTGACTTTAGACTTTAGACTTCCCAGCTCCAGAAATATATAAAAAGTTAATATTCGTGGTTTAAGTCACCTAGTGTATGGTTTCTTGTTATGGTATCTTGGTCTGTGGTATTGTAGTCAGCCCAAACTAATTAAGTAAGACATATTCACAAGAAATTATGAGTAGAGAGAAAAATGAATTTAAAAGACCCTCAGGTATCAACTATGAGGTTTTTATAGAGTGTCACAAAGTTTCTGTACTTATAACTTCTTCATTAATTTGACTTCCATCATTGAATAAGCCCTCAGTAGGAAGTCAGGCTTTTTAGACTATTGACACATGCATTCTGAGGATAAATTTACTTACAATGAAAATGGTGGTCGATTTCATGCCACAGCCATTATCAGACTTTATTTTGGCCAAAAGAGGGGTGTGGGATATCCATTAGTTCAAGCAGTATTTTTGCCAGATTAAATTTTCTTAATGCCATTTAACAAGCTTGTGAAAGGATCATTTTTCTCAATATATATCTAAAATTTAAATGTGTATTCACTTTGGCTAAGCAATTATTCTTTTTTTTTTTTAAAGATTTATTTATTTATTTATTTATTTATTTATACAAGCACTGGGTACAGTCAAAAGTGTGGGAGGGTGAGAGAATTCACCAGAGCCAGAGCGGGGAAAAGAACAGGCAGATGGACGAAATACACTGCTGAGGGGAGCAGTGGGCGCGGCAGGAGAGGTCTGTGCACCATGTGGGACCCTCGCCGGCGGCAGGGGATTGAGGGGATTGAACCAGCGCTGCAGAGGCTGTGGGCAGTTTCACAGCCCAGAACTCAACCGCTGCGCCATCAGGGGAGGCCCAGCAATTATTCTTTTAGGAATTTAACCAGAAAAGATAATTCAACAAGTGTGCCTAGATAGACAAACATGGCTATTCACTGAAGTCTTGCTTCTGGGGAAAAAAATATTTAATTTTATTTTTAATTGCCCACAGAAAAAATAGGTTTTTCCCCTATACTTTAATTTTCCCCATTAAAGTAAATTATGATTCATAAATGTCTTTGACTCTTATGCATATGCTTAAAATATTTATCTTGCACCGAAATTGTTGATGTCTAGAACATGTTGTTGAGATCATCTGGAGGTTGACCACTAAAATGCAAGCAATTGTTATCTCCATGGATAGAATGTGGAGTGATAACCTCTGTGATTCTCTGTATTATTTGAATTTTCATAATGATTACATATAATGTTTATAATCAGATTTTTTATTATTCAAATAAAAGCTGTACCCCTGTCTCACTGAGTATTTTTTTTTTAAGATTTATTTATACAAGCACTGGGTACAGTCAGAAGTACGGGAGGGTGAGAGAATTCACCAGAGCCAGAACAGAGAGCAGTATAGGCAGACTGACAAAGTACACTGCTGAGGGGAGCAGCGGGCAGCAGGAGAGGTCTGCGCGCCATGTAGGACCCACGCCCAGTGGCCAGGGATTGAACTGGTGCTGCAAAGGCTGCAGGAAGCTTTGCAACCCAGGATCAACCACTGCACCACGGGGGAGGCCCTCACTGAGTAGTTTTAATCTACATCAGTGGAAATGTGAAGATTTTTTTTTTAGATAAAGGGAAGAATATCACCCTCCCAGAATCCGAATTCAGTTTCCAACTTTTGACAGATAACTTGCTTTGTTGTTGTTGTGGCTTTACGTCAACTCAACTCCAGTAGTCTTCAAGTTCTAGAATCATTTTTTGCTTACTCACCTGCTTAACACAGATATTTGCTGCCAGGACTTGGATTGTCACTGTGTGAGCCCACATGGCCCTGATCAAGAAATGAGGAAGAAGGGGATTCACACATTTTTTTGCAAAGTACTAGAATTTTATATACATACATACATATATATTATATATATAAATATATTGTGTATATATATATATATATTAGCTAAGGGGGCCTCCCTGGTGGTGCAAGTGTTAAGCATCAGCACTATCTCTCTCTCTCTATCTATCTATGGATTTAGAACTTCTTGTTCAGATGCTTTAGTCTTAGTCAACTCAAGTTCTCTAAAACAAATATCCTAGACTGGGTGGATTAAACAACAGGAATCTAGTTCTCACAGTTCTGAAGACTGGAAATCCAAAATCAAGATGCCAGTAGGGTAGATATGTGGTGAGAGTTCTCTGCTTGGGTTTCAGATGACTGCCTTCTCACTTTTCCTCACAATACCTTTTCTTGGTGCATGCAGAAGAAGAAAAGAGAGAAAGCAAACTTTCTGAGGAATTTAGAGCTCATCTAAACCTAATAACCTCAAAAAGGCTCCGTCTCTAGTATCACATTGAATACCACACCAGCATATGAATTTGGGGGAACAAAACTCAGTCTGTAGTAGCTTCCTAAACCTGAAAAATTAAGACTTTGAGTCTAGGAGACTGTCAGAGGACCTGCAGGCTCTGCAGAACATTCAAAATGGTGTGTGTGTGTGTGTGTGTGTGTGTGTGTGTTTGAACTTTGTAAGAACATGGAGAGGCTGTCTGTGGAAATATATTCAGTTTCTGTTTTTTGAGATAGTTATGTTCTATGAAATCATCACAGCACTAAATTTAACAAATTCCAAACCTTTGCTCCTAGGAGAAATACAGAGTTCCTGCAAGTCTCAGGTCATGACATTTTGGTCGACCTATCAATACATAACCTTGTTTAATGTGTTTCTGTTTAAAGACAATTTATTTACTATATATCATTGACTCATTAACATTGAACTCATGGCCAATAGCACTGTATCTCATGTCTGAATGAAACAGCTAACACACATTTTCCCCATAAGACACATTACAGCCTTTTTTGCACTTAGGAACACTAGAAAACACTTGGCTTGGGGTCATTTTAACAGTGAAATCACTAACAGAAATGCAAAATATGTGGCATTAAATAGATTGTGAGTTGGAGCTTCGAAACAAGAATGCAGAGTAGTTGGACAAATTCATGTAGAAATGCACACTTAGGGGAACTCAGTTTCTTTTTTGCTTCTTTGTACATGTGCATGTCTGTGTATGACCACAAAAGCAGTGGGAGTATTAATTTAGGGATTACAAATAAATTTTGAGAGTAGAGGAATTCACAAATGTCTAATAGAACAATAGATTGTTCATAATGTGGCCCGTAACAGGAAAAATTTATCGAAAATGGTTTTATCTTTTGTAAATTTCATATGAAAATTTTCATGTCATTTTTTTGCTGCTTTATGAAGCAAAAAAATTATGACGAGCTCATAAAAAGTTTTCCTTTCGGTTGATCCTACCACCCTTGTAAGCAAACTTTCCCCCTTTTCCTACCCTCATGTTTCAGGTCTGTATTCCATTCCACCATGATAGCCCTGTTCTCAGTTACCCACAACCTTGAAATTAATGTTGCAATTTACTCCTCAAGAAATTTTAGCTAAGGGGTGTTAAGCTTCAGCACTATGAAGCAATCTGCAGCTACTGCAGCACGAGTTTGATCCCCAGCCAGGGAGGTGACCCACATGGCGCAGCAGACCTCTCCTGTCTCACCCACTGCTCCCCTCACAGTGTTTCAGTCACTCTGCCTGTACTGCTCCCCACTCTGTCTCTGGTGAATCCTCTCACCCCCCGCACTGCTGGCCTACACCCCAGCTCTTGTATGTATAAATAAGTAAATCTTTGGGGAAAAAAGAGATTTTAGCTAATAAACTTTAGATCTCAGTAGGAAAACTTACCTTATATTAGAAATCTGTAAGTTGAATTTGAATTCAATCATCAACTGAATATCTTGTATATTATACTTCCATATGCATTCTATTACAGAAGAAATATTTAATGGTGGATTTCAGAGTTTATATCAGACAAATAAGAGCATCACCTTCCTGACACATCTCAAATCATACTACATAAATAATATATTATGTTCCAACTTTTTAAAAAAAGATTTATTTATTTATTTTTATACAAGAACCAGGGTACAGGCCAGATGTGCGGGAGGGTGCGAGGACTCACCAGAGACAGGGTGGGGAACAGAACAGGCAGACTGATGAAATACCCTGCTGAGGGGAGCAGTGAGTGCGACAGGAGAGGTCTGAGGTGCCATGTGGGACCCCGCCGGCCAGCCTGGAAGGAACCGGTGCTGCAGAGGCTGTGAACAGCTTCACAGTGCAGTGCTCAACCACCTGCACCACCAGGGGAGTCCCTTATGTTCCAGTTTTTAACTGTTTGAAGTCAAGGAACTAATCCAAAGCAAGAGAACCCTGCAGAGCAGAAGATGCACTGTTTCCCAATGCAGTGTCCTTTATGCCCGAGGCATTCTAATGAAAGGAATGAGTGACCAGTGGCACTGTTGGTGAGAAGGAGGTCACTGCCATAACTGAGAGACCAAATTCTTTCTCTACTCAAGTTGATTTATTGCTCTGAACGAATAGTAAGACTTTATAGGCTTCGCTTTAAGGGAAAGTTTATATACGTACATCTTACCTTCTTGGTTCTTGACTCAAACTCTGCAGCATTGTAGCTTTCTGTCATAGTTGGGTTTCCCAGAAAATAGGCTCTGAAACCCTGAGATTTATACAAAGGTTTATTGGGAATGTTTTCTTAATACCTGTGAAGAGAAAAGGAAGCAAAAATAATCAGGGAAAACTGCATGTTGTTCAGTCTCCATGTAATGGGGGATTTCTTTGTTTTATTTTTATGGTTGATTGCTAGTTTGATGTCTTCATGGTCACAGAAGGTATTTTGGTGTGATTTCAGTCTTTATGTAATTGTTGATGTTTGTCTTGTGAGCCAGTATGTAGTCATTCTGGAGAATAATCTGTGTGCACTTGAGAAAAATATGTATTCGGGTTTTGGGGGGTGCAGTGTCCTATAAATGTCTGTTAGGCCCATGTTCCCTAGATCTTTGTTTAGGGCTCTTATGTCCTTATTTATTTTCCTGTTGATCTGTCCATTGGTGAGAGTGGGGTGTTGAAGTCTGCTACTACGTATGTATTTTCTCCAATGTCTGCTTTCAGAGATGATAGTAATTGTCTGATGTATTTTGGTGCTGTTTTATTTGGTGAGTATATATGGATGAGTGTTACATTTTCTTTTTTTTAAAAAAGATTTATTTATTATTTATGCATACAAGAACTGGGGTACAGGCCAGAGGTGTGGGGGGTGAGAGGATTCACTAGAGAATTAGAGACAGAGTGGGAAACAGAACAGGCAGACTGACTGAAATACACTGCTGAGGGGAGCAGCAGGTGAGATAAGAGAGGTCTGCTGAGCCATGTGGGTTGCTGCCTGGCCAGCTTGGGATCGAACTCGTGCTGCAGTGGCTGTGGATAGCTTCATAGGTTGCGTCTTAACCCCTTGCGCCACCAAGAAGGCCCGAGTGTTACATTTTTCTTGTGTATTTTCCCCTTGATCATTATATAGTGTCCATCTATGGCTCTTGTCTATTTTATCTGATATAAATATGGCTGATATTAGTATGGGTGATCTTGCTGGGTGTGTGGGCTCCTGGGACTTGCCTAGATAAGGATTTTTTTAATTTTGGCACTATTACTGGACTTTGGGCTGAATAATTGTCATGAGCAATTGTCATGTACATAAAAATATTTGATTGCCATCCTGGTCTCTATCCATGAAATGCTAGTAGCACATACCCCCATTAACCCATGTCTACGCCAAAAGTGACTGCCAAAAGTGTCTTCAGACATTGCCAGCTGTCTCCCGGAATGCAAAAATCACCCCTGATTGTGAAACACTGACCTTGTTCAGTCTCTGTATTATTTTTCTCCCTGATGCCTGAGATCTAATCAGCACTTCTTCAAGTTCATATGTAATAGTTATATGTTTATGTGTGTGTATATTATATATGTTACATGTTTACTGAACCAAGTTTCTCTCATCTCAAGCCTACTCTTCAGCTCTCAATTAGGATGACTCTTAATTCCAAAAGTTTATAATTAATCATCACACTTAACCGTTGTTTCTAAGTATCATGTTGAGTCACTCTTTACAAAAATACCAAAGGCTTGAATAGGAGATCTTTGGCATAATCATGCCTTTGACTATAGTTTCCATTGTTTTTATAATGTTTTTTCAGGTCTCATAGGTGAAGTTTTCCACTTTACTTGTCAACTCATATTTGTGTGTATGGGTGTGTGTGTGCACACATTGACAAAATAGCCTAATACGATCTAAAAAAATTTTGTTTTCCATTGAAGCTTAGGAGAGTGTCAGTGTCTGGTTTATAATGTTTAGTTTGTTGAGCATAGGATAACTTTGACCTAGTAACATCACCCTAATTACATTTAACACATTGAGATTCTGCTAGGGACAGTACACACTCAACAGTAGAACTATACTTATGAAAGGCGAAAAATCAAAATATTCTAGGGACTACTAAATTGGACCATGGTGAAGACAGGAAAATTAGAGTTTTTGTAATTGATTGCATTGCCTTTTTTTTTTTTTTTTTAATGTGTTGGACTTACAGTAGGAGACTGCCTGACTTTAATTTTTTTCTTTGTGGTATTGATCAATATGATGATCGTAAAATGAAGCATTTGGGATAGTATGGTCACATTTCTGGTATTTAATGTTAGCCATGCATTAAAAGCCATGAAGTCTGGCCTACTCTTAGTTCCAGTCAATTTACATAACATCGCTGAGACCCAGTTTTCTCCCTACCTTTTTGGAGTTAAATGAAAGAATGTACATTTGTGTCTCACAGATTCATGACTAAGATTCATGAAACACGAATACATGTTTCATAAAGGATATTATAAATATTAAGAAGTACCTAAATTTTTTTTGCAATATTTTAGTCCATTCATTAAGAAGTTTCTGCCATAAGGTGTCTAAATGATATATTCAAAATTGAGAATTTAGTTTCCGTTTTTTAGCTTTTCTGATTAAACATTTTTAATGGTCACATCCTTGAAAAATATATTAGAAGTATTTTTACTCTATTTGCTATAAGCTTTCATGTTATTTGGCAGAGAACATCATTTTACACTATACCTTAAAGGATCCAAATGAGAGTAGATATGAATTCTGAAAGTCTTGGGTATTTTTAATCTTCTAAGTCTTCAACCAATTGTCATTTCATTAAGGTGCCCTGCCGATGTTCTTTCACATACCATCATTAAGATGAATTGTGGTTCTGCTCTTTAATACACATATTACCAGTTCAGGCTACATGTGCTGAAATTGTAACTAGACATAATTCCAGTTTCTGGAAAGGAGCACACAATCACAGCTGCCCTTTCAGGAAGCTTAGCTGTCAGTTTCAAGTTAGAAAACCACCTTCCAGATGATCAGACCAAAGCCCCAAATATGAATACAAAAGTAATCTCTGGCAAAATAAACAAATAAACAAGGATTAAAGATTATTTTTTTAAAATAGTTTTTATTGTGGTAAAATATAGCTGACATAATAGTTATCACTTTAACCATTTGTAAGTGTGGAATTCAGTCACTTTAAATACTTTCATAATGTTATACAACTATCACCACTATTTATATCCAAAACCTTTTCATCATCACTAACATAAACTCTACACACATTAACGAATAGCTTCTCCTCCTTTATGCCAAGTTCCTCTATTTTCAGTCTCAAAGAATTTGTTTATTCTAGACACACCATATAAGGAAGCATATAAATAAATGTCCCTTCTATGTCTGGCTTATTTCATTAAACATGATGTTTTGAAGGTCCATCCATGTTGTAGCATATATCATTTTTCCCTTTTTATGACTAAATAATATTTCCTTGTACATATAACCATATTTTGTTTATCCCTTCAATTATTTATAGACACTTGGGTTGTTTCCACCTTTTGGATAATGTGAATGATACTGCTATGAATATTGGTGTACAGATATCTGTTCAAGTGCCTGCTTTCAATTCTTTTGGATCTATACCCATAATGGAAATGCTTAGCGATATCATAGTTTTATCTATTAACTTTTGAGGAACTACCAAACTGTTTATCATAGTGAGATCTTACATTTTCACCAGCAAGACACAAGTGTTCCTATTTCACATTCTTTCCAGCATCATTATTCTCTAGTTTTTAAAAGTATTATAGCCAACTTTGTAGGTCTGAAGTGGTATTTCACTGTGGTTTCGATTTGCATTTCCCTAATGACTGATGATGGTGGGCATCTTTTTATGTGTTCACTGCCTATTTTATCTTTGGAGAAATATCTGCTCAAGTCATCTGCCTACTTTGAATTGGATTCTGTTGTTGAATTGGAGAAGTTGAAAGATTAAGGTACATGGGTACCTAGGAAAGTTGTAAAGTCAGTACCAGTCCAGTAACAGAATTAGCAGTCTCTCCATTCCTTAGGGGTTCTTATCAAACAGTTCCTCGGGAGGTCTGAATATTAAATGCCTTGAAACAGGCTGTAGCCTAATCCAAAGCTGAGAGATCAGAAAAGCAAAACACTATGTGAGCATGAATAAGTCAAAACTGCCACACCCATTGCTTATTCATGGACTGTAAAGACTAGTAAACATCTCTAAGGTGTGCTGTAATTATGCTTTTAATCCTTTTTCCTAGTAAAAATAAAACAGCTCAGACACAACAAATACATACAGTTAAAAATACAGACAGTTGTGACTATCTCAGCAATTGTGTGACAAGTATAAGAGTTTAAAGATCTGAGCCTCAAAGGGAAACAAAGAAATTTCATTCAGTGTAACCATATTAGAGATATACAGAATAAGTGTTCTGGAAAAGGTTTAGTTAAGATCAATAGAACACAAGCAAATCATGACCAGGTCTTACTGTTTTCTCTCAGGTGAATTACTGCCGTATGAATCTTAACGTCAGGATCTTTCCTACTGTACTCTAGGAAGCCTCAGGGACCACCCATTCTGTTTACCTCCTGCTATCCAAGCTTTTGTGTCTGTATTCTGTTCTTTGGAGTAGGGGTTGTCAAACTTTTACAGGAAATTATCATATGGTCAATGTTTTTGACTTTGGAATTCAAAAGGCAAAATTTAGGGTATTATATGAGGACTTATTCAAATATAATCTTTTTTTTAATTTAAATTTTATTTTTATATTCCCCATACAATTACAACCCCCTTGTTTTGACCCCAAGCCCTCCTTTCCCCGCCTCCCACCCACCATAGAGTGTCTCTGGTTCATAGTTGTTTGTTGATTTTGATATTTTCTTTCTTACAGTTATTCTTTTTCCTGGTCCCTTATTTAAGTTTTCTAGATTCCTGTTATGAGTGAGACCATCTGGTATTTTTCTTTTTCTTTCTAGCTTATTTCGCTAAGCATGATCCCTTCCAGCGCCATCCATGTTGCTGCAAATCGCATGTGTTTATCTTTTTTGAATGCTGAGTAATATTCCATGGTGTATATGTACCACATCTTCTTGATCCAGTCATCTATTTTTGGGCATTTGGGTTGTTTCCAAAGCTTAGCTATTGTAAATGGTGCTGCTATACACATAGGGGTGCAGATGCTCTTTGGAATTGATGTTTCTGTGTCCTTTGGGTAAATACCTAGGAGTGGAGTTGCTGGATCATATGGAAGCTCTATGTTTAGTAGGTCCAGAAATCTCCACACAGCTCTCCAGAGTGGTTGGACCAGTTTGCACTCCTGCCAACAGTGCAGAAGAGTTCCTTTTTCTCCACACCCTCGCCAACATTTGTTGTTGCTAGTTTTTTTAATATGTGCCATTCTCACTGGTGTAAGATGGTATCTCATGGTAGTTTTGATTTGCATTTCCCTGATTGCAAGTGATGTTGAACATTTTTTCATATGTCTGTTGGCCATTGCATTTCCTCTTCAGAGAAGTTTCTTTTTAGCTCTTCTGCCCATTTTTTGACTGGATTAATTTCTTTGTTTTTGTTGAGTCTCATCATCAGATATAATCTTTTAAAAATATTAGAGCTATTCTCAACCCAATTTGGCCTGTGAAACACATTTTGCTGCACCCTGTTTTGGACGACCACTGATTAATATCTTAGGCTCCATTATGAGAAAGAGAAGGAATTGCTTGTCATTCACAAGTAGGGTAAATTTGTGTATTTGGGACTTCCCCATTGACACAGAATGCAATGCACTGTGTCCTGAGCACTACGGGGTGCTTTCTAAGGGTATGATGAAACCAGGAAAAGTTCTTCTTCCATTAAGGTATAGCTGTAATGCTTTGTATCTTGTTACTGATGTCTAAGTTGTATAAAAAAGGCTATTTGTAACTAGCTGAAAGTTTCTGCCAGGGTTTGAGAAGTTTGAAGTTTCACCTTGTCATTGTGGCCTTTTGAGATCATTGAGAGGTGGAACATGGCTGTCTTGTTACTATCATCATGCTAGTGGCTGACAAGCAGCCCAGAAAGGTTATGAGAATGAATGAGATAATGTCTGTGAAGGGCTTTGAGCTCTTTAGAAGAAATTTTCTTTGTAATTAGAAAGTAATGCTGCATTATTACAGTTATTATGATTATCACCATTATTAAAGGTAGAACCAGAAGACACAGCCCTTCCAGTGAGAAAAGTTGTGAGTAGAGCCCAGCAACTCATAAAGGAAGTGGTTCATGCACCAATTATGAGCTTCCAGTTTGTAATTATAGTGTGCTGTATGGTTTTACATGCACCAGTTTGTTATTCATCCAGAGGAACAACCCTTTGCATGTGTAACAGCTCCTAAAATGTACCCAATATATGCCAAATACAAAAGAGAGTTCTGTGTGACCACCGGCTTGAACAGTTGAAATTCAGTTATTTATTAAGGTTTGTCTTTAAATTTGCATAGAAACCTGATAAAATTTGTCAATGAAGAACTTTTGTTTGGAAAAGAAATAAATGCAAGTATGAGTCTTATATGTGTGAACAAAAGGATAACAAAAAAGAAACACATATTCATTTCACTCTCCCATTATATTAAACATTGATTAAAAAAACAAAAATCTTTGCTGGTGCCAAAGGAAAGGGTTTAAAGTTACTTTCTTTCTATGGCAGAATTTTATTCTGCCAAATTTTTGTTTCCACAGAGGGTATAATGGGAAGACCTTAAAATGAATGATAAAAAGTCATAAAAAAAAACAAGCTGAGGGTTTCATAGAGTCCTTGCATGGCTGTTGTCAGTCCCTGATCCAAACCCAAATGGTCATGAAGACCATAGATGAGCAGGTCTAGAAGTCAGCCTGCACCCTTCTTCACTTGTGCTCTTCAAACTCTACTATAAAAACATCCGAAATATGGAATTGAAAGTGTGGCTTTATCCAGAGCACAGAGATCTAAAGTTAGGAGACAATGACATTACTGAGAACATCAGAGTTTGTTATGTTACTGCTTCCAGGGCTAAACAGTGTGTTGATTTTTGATTTACCACTTTCACACTCTGAACAGTCCTGTTGCCTGAACTTGTCCTCTAACTCCAACCAGCACTCAGTCTTTCACATTCCTTTTTGAAGTTATTCATTCCAAAGCCACAGTTGGATAACTGTGTTCTTAAGATTTATTTTATTTATTTATGCATGCAAGAACTGGAGTCTAGGGCAGAGTTAAGGGGTGGTGAGAGGATTCATCAGAGACTGGGTGGGGAGCAGAACAGAATCTACTGAATTACACTGCTGAGGGGAACAGCTGGTGAGACAAGAGAGGTCTACTGCGCCATGTGGGTTAGTTCCCTGGCCGGGGATCAAACTTGGGCTACAGTGGCTGCTGATCGGTCATAGTGCTGAGACTTAACCCCTTGCACCACCAGGGAGGCCCTGGATAATTGTGTTCTCTTATAAATAGTCACTGTTGGAGGAACAGACATTGTTTAAACATGGTGAAGGTTGAAAAAATGTATGCCATTCCAAAATATGCCATTTTAGCATATGGATTATTTTGAGTTACAGGCATTTAAAAGAAAGCATATGAAAGAAGTTATGACTCCCCCCACCCCTCACACCCCCACCATTTTCTTCCTGAAAGTAGGAGCTAAAACTCCCATATGGAAGATGGCCTACCTTTAGTAGGAGGAAAGTAACATTCCTATTACCAAAGATGGGAGTTGAACCAGAGAAAAATATGTACAGATAAACCTTGTTATAACTAACCCTTCTCTTCCTAGTATTTTCTCACCATTAACTGCCATAGCCCAAGCCCCTTTGTCTTGTCAAATTTTCGTAACTTCTACTCTGTCCAATTCCGTATAGAAGCATTGGACTCCAAGTAGATCTTTGGGTCTTTATTTCCTTATGAGGCCTCCTGTGTCATGTAAAACTTAGATTCAATACATTTGTATGTTTTCCCCCTTTTTATCTGTCTTTTGTTTTATGGGCCCCAGCTGAGAACTTATAAGCATACAAGGAAAGGTTAGTTTTTCTCTCCCACACTGTGGTAAGCAAGCATTTTTACAAAGGCTAATTCAGAAAAATAATAATGAAACAAGTCTCATTCTTTCCATTCAGAATAAACATAGTTTTATTAAGTGCTAGAAGAAAGAAGTAAGTTTATATATATATATATATATTCTAAAAATTATATTGCTGACCTTATTAAATAAATGAAAGTCAATGAGAAAATTGGCAGAGCCTTTTAGACAATAAAATGTTAAAAAGCCAAGTATGTTTGAGGAAGAATCAGAAATTACACTTTAATCTTTTAACCCTTATATTTGTAAAGTGCCTTAGAGTTCACAAATGATGGTCACATGTCCACTGTCACTTAATATTTGCAACACATAAGGTACATATTATTATCAATTCTATTTTTCAGCTAAAGGAACTAAGGTTTAGAGAGGCAAATTGATCTATGTAAGATCATAGAGCCATTTAGTAGCAAAGCTGTGGAGAGAATTTGTCTGTTCCAATATCAAGTTCATACATTGAGAACTATGTTAGATATGAATTTGGCTCCTCTAACAAAGACTCAAATAAGAGAGAAGCTTATTACTCTCTAACACAATTGTCTGTAAATAGTCTGACCATAAATAGTCCCAGACATTTAAGACAATTCCACCATTCTGAGGACCGAGTCTCCATCTACCTTGTTTAATCCTCAGCTCTTGGCTTCCATCTCATGATCTCATTCAGTGGTTTCAGTTCCCATTGTAACATTTTAATTCCATCTTTGTGAAAGGGAAGAAGAACTCACTGTTTCATTCTAGGAGTACAATCTAGAAGTTGTATACATGTTTCCTGCTACTATAAGCCAGAATTTAAAAACATCTAATGCCAAGCAGCCTTGTGCTTCACTAAATCAGGGCATTCTATAGACAAAGAACAAAGTGTGAAATGCATATTAATACAACTAGCAATCTTTGTCATTTGGAGCACCTTATTGTATGTTAAGAACTAGTTGAGACATTAGAATAAAGAAAAGAAGAAAATGTGGTTACCTCCTGTCAATTTAAGTCAGTCTGAGCTTTCTTATTCATTGATTGGAAGATTTCCTATCATCCTCAGCTAGGCAGGGCAGCTTGAAACAGACAATCCAGGGAATAATGGTACTTAAAGATGTGCACATCCTAGGCCTCCCCTGGTGGCACAGCGGTTGAGCGCTGGGCTGCGAAGCTGCCTGCAGCCTCTGCAGCGCTGGTTCTATCACCGGCTACCGACGAGGGTTCCACATGGCGCGCAGACCTCTCCTGCTGTGCCTGCTGCTCCCCTCAGCAGTGTATTTCATCAGTCTGCCTGTTCTGTTCCCCGCTCTGGCTCTGGTGAATTCTCTCTCTCACCCTCCCATGCTTCTGACTGTACCCAGTGCTTGTATAAATAAATAAATAAATAAATAAATAAATAAATAAATAAATAAATAAATAAATAAATAAATAAATAAAATGTGCACATCCTAATCCCCAAAATCTATGAATGTTACTTTGACGCTTTGAATGTTACTTTGAAGCTATGAATGTTACAAAAGAAGCTTTGCAGATATAATTAAATTAAGGATTTTGAAATGGGGAGATGATCCTGAATTATCTGTTTTTTATGTAACCACAAGGGTCCTCATAAGAGAGATGCAATAAATAGTAGTAGAAGGTGCCATAGAAGAAGTAATCATAACGCTGTGCCACAAGTCAAGGAATGCTGGCAGTCCTTAGAAGCTGAAAGAGCCAAGGAATTGGTTCTTCCTGGATCCTCCTTAACGAACTCGTTCTGCCAACATTTTGATTTTAGTCCTTTGAGACTCATTTCTAACTTCATGACTTTTCAAAACTGAAAGAGAATAAATTTGTGTTGATTTACAAAACCTCCAAAGGTAGTAATTTATACTGCTTATAGCAGCAGTAGAAAACTAATTCTTCAGATGAATGGTGAGCCCATCTGCCATAACTTTTCATAAGGGCCAGATGCCACAGTTCAACTTTGTGTATGGTAAAATAACTTTTGTACCACCTGGCTGGAAGGCACATATCTAGCTTCCTTTAAGTGATATGGAGCCCCTGGGAGACTTTTCCCTTTTGAATTATTTTGCTGTAGCATTAGATCGTGGGACTTATTATAAAGTCACATGTGGCCTGAGCAGGTCACATGTGGCCTGGCAGTCACTGTTCACTCATACCTTTAAGCCATCTGCAGAGGTTCCATTCTTTGTATTCTGATAATTTTCTATCTAAAAGGGCATGTTTCGGGCCTCCCCTGATGGTGCAGGGTTGAGCACTGGGCTGCGAAGCTGCCCGCAGCCTCTGTAGCGCCGGTTTGATCCCCAGCCCTGGGCGAGAGTCCCACATGGCGCGCAGACCTCGCCTGCCGCCCACTGCTCCCCTCAACAGTGTATTTCGTCAGTCTGCCTGCTTTGTTCCCTGCCCTGGCTCTGGTGAATTCTCTCACCCTCCCGCGCTTCTGACTGTACCCAGTGCTTGTATAAATAAATAACTAAATCTTAATAAATAAATAAATAAACAAACAAACAAATAAATAAATAAAGGACATGTTTCATTATAAAGCTGCACTGTCCAAGTGTACCTTTCTTTCAGAAATGAGTAGCCCTGTGATTGATTATTTTATTTTTTGGAAAGTACTAACTCATATAATCTTAAACAAGAAAAAAAGAGAAGAAGAAATCTGAGGAAGAAAGCCGACTTGAGAAGGATGACACACAGTGGGACAATTTACCAGTGAGTACAATATATTGCTGTGACCTTTGACCATTATCACAGGACTATTCCTGCTGCAGTCCCCCTTCCTCTCACTTGAACACTGACTGAGTCAAGAATGGCCACAGGCTCTATCGGAAATGAAGGTAAATGAACAGAGGTGTGGCTTGAATATTTCTAATGTGAGTTGCCTAAGGCTGAATGGAATTTTGCCCTGAATTTGTGCATGATGCATCAAATAAGCACAGGGCCTGAAACAAGGAATTCTGAATTAATTTGTCCTTTTTGGAGAAAAGACAGAGTTAGATGCCTCTTTAAAAAGTCAGTCAGGGGCCTCCCTGGTGGCGCAAGTGTTAAGATGCAACCTATGAAGCCATCCGCAGTCACTGCAGCACAAGTTCGATTCCCGGCCAGCCAGGGAGCAACCCACATGGCACAGCAGACCTCTCCTGACTCACCCCACTGCTCCCCTCAGCAGTGTACTTCAGTCAATCTGCCTGTTCTGTTCCCCACTCTGTCTCTGGTGAATCCTCTCACCGTCCCCCCCACCCCCACACACATACCTCTGGCCTGTATCCCAGCTCTTGTATGCATAAATAAATAAATCTTAAAAAAAAAAAAAAAGCCTTCTTCTTAAAAAAAATTTAAAAAGTTAAAAAAATGAAAAGGCAATCAGCACTTATTTTTTTGTTCATTCACAGAGAGAGGATATAAAGGAAATATCTAATGTAGCAGGCATTAATGAGGATAGTCTTTTGGGGCTGGATTTGGTTCAGGATAATAAACTCTGACAGCAAATATCTGAATTATGTTTTGGAATAAACAAAGCAATTTTATAGATAGTGATCTCAGATCATCATCTGTGATCTTAGTATCATTCTTCTGGTTATAAATGAAGAACCCAAGACTCAAAAAATTAGGTAACTTGTCTATGTTTACTCTGTATTGACATATAGAGCCAGACTTGAACTCAAGTCCCTAAGCTCTGGGTCTGTACAGTTGCCACTGAAATGTGAGGCCTCTGTAGTGACATTCAATGTGGCTTCATGGGTTAAGGTGTTTCAATGCACTGCTAGAGCTGCAAAATTATACAGAATTCAGGAATTATTTGAGTTTTACTTGTGCTTATTGGGATGGAGCTTGGTGATGTGTTTGAATAGACTATCCTCAGATGTGTTAAAGTAAGCGCAGTGCTGACTTAGCACAATTTCTCTAATTGTTTTTCTCCTTGACTCAAGTGTATTCATTAACATGCATCAGCAGGTATGGGACTTTCCCCCCAAGAAGCCTCTGGTGATAGTTATTTACATGTTCTGCAGTGGCCTAAAAGTCATGTAAATCCCCCAGTGCTGTTCTAGCCAACATGGTCAAGACTTCTTGGAGCTATACGGTTGCTTTTCCCCCATCTTCTCACTGATGCCTCCTTCATATCATTTGGGTCCACAGAATGGCCTGGCAAGAACCCTTACTAAAAGGACACATCCTATTCCAGACACTACTCGTACTGTCACCGTTTTATCTTTTCTTTAGAGTCCTTATCTTTAACCTAAATATTTATTCCAAGTTTGTATTCTCTCTCTCCACTAGAATATAATATCTTTGATAACAGGCCCCTTGTTTACATTATTCACTGTCATATGCCCGGGAATCAAATTGTGGCTGGTACGAGAATAGCTTCTCAATAAATATTTGTTAAGGGAATACATGAGGCAACATTTACATAAATGCCTCCAATTTTAATGCTCAGATCCCCTCCATTGAAAGTCAGCCTGTTTTTTTCTCATAGTGACTTCCTAAATATATTTGGAAGTTCTTTGCTAAATATTTTATATCTATGTGCCTGCAAATCCATTGTCATATTTGCTGCCTGCCAGGGTTCTAAAACCCAGATGTTTACCTCAAAACTGGACTCTATACTTAATGATTGCCTTTGCTGTTTTTAATTGGGAGATTCACTACTTCTGGCACCATCTTGATTTTCTTGACTTGTGCCTATTCAGTTGCTTCTTTTATGTGAGAGAGTGGGCACATCTTTCTGTGTATGATCAGCAAGGAAATCTCATAGCAAAGTTGCCAGACCTCCAAAGTATTACTAACCTTCCATCTCATATAAAAACTGTCATAATGACTGGGTTGATGAGTTCCAATATCTCAAATCCTCCATGTTACATGATCCATGGGTTTTGCTGCTTAAGGTCATCATACTGATATCCTATTTGAATACATTGGGCAATAATAATTGGTCCCCATACCTATGTAAAAACTTACATTTAGTGTCATCAGTGGCCTAAATATACAACATAAACAGGTATGCAGTTTTAGCAGTGTTGTCAAGAAAATTCTTCCATGTGTTTTCTAGTGCTGCACCCCATGGTCCCTTCACTTAGCTGAAATGTTTAACCCCAAGAATCCTTGGTGTTATCCCTTCAGACAAGGTAGACACTGGAACATGATTCTTATACCCTCTCAGGGATTTTATATGTGGAAGCCTCATAGCTGTGTATATTGTTAGCTCTTTTGAATCCTAACATCTTTTATATTCTATTTTCTGTCTGAGTATATAGGAGTTGATCATTAAATACTGGATAGTATTTGAGGATTCATGCATTTTTGTATTATGGTCAGGAAGCTCTAGCAAATAAATCTACAGTTGTGTAACCTGCTTTTGCTACACTCACACCCATCATTTAAGAACATTACATACATGAAATGTTTACCTATATTAAGCTAATCAATTTAATCATGGATCAGATTAGAAGAGACAAGAATGCAGCTGAAAATGTATTGTTCATCTACCCTTGGAAAGACTAGAACCATGACTGAACACATTGACTCTCCTTTGCCTTCTTCTCAATGCAGGACCAAGTCTTTTCTCGTTTTTGTTGAAATTTAATTATTCTTCTGACTATTTCAAACCTCTGCCCACCACACATCCATCCCCATCATCTCTGACCAAAGTCTTCCTGGATTTGAGGAGTGGCTCATTATTCTAAAAAGCTTGTTCAGCTTACTTTTCTCTCACACACCCAACTTCTGTTCTACACACAAGCCAGACTGACTCATTTACAGTAAGCCTCATGGGCACTGAGCTGACATCAAAGTGTCGTGTCATATGCTTTTGTTTTTCTGCTATCAACCTATGTCCTTTTCCATTCTAAAATAAAGTTTATTTTTAAGTGTGACTACTTGAACAGATCTAAGTGTAAAGTTTGATGAATTTTCATAAAGTGAGTACATCCTTGGAATCTGTACATGGATTAAGAAAGATTATTACCAGCACATATGAATAATCATTACTCAAACTGCATCCTAACCATAACCCACCTCTAAAAGTAGCCATATCTCATCCTGACATCTAGCATCATTTATAAAATTTTCCTGTTTTTAAATATTATATACATGGGGCCTCCCCTGGTGGTGCAGGCGGTTGAGCACAGCTCTATGAAGCTGTCCGCAGCCTCTGCAGCATGGGTTCGATCCTGGCCAGCTGGCAAGATACCCACATGGTGCGGCAGACCTCTCCTATCTCACCCTCTGCTCCCCTCAGCAGTGTATTTTAGTCGGTCTGCCTGTTCTGTTCCCCACTGTCTCTGGTGAATCCTCTCACCCTCCTGCACATCTGGCCTGTACCCCAGTTCTTGTATGCATGAATAAATAAATCTTTAAAAATATATTATATACATGGAATCATGAAGTACTTTTTACTCAAAATGATGTTTGCAAGATGGAACTATGTTGTTGCATGCAACAGTAACTTATTCCTTCTCGTATTCTATAGTATTCAATTAAATAAATAAACCATGATTGATTTTCTCATTCTATTCTTTCCATTCCATACCGCAATTCATTTATTCATGTTCTCCTGTGAACATTGTGTTAGGTTTATAACTGGGAGCAGAATTACTATGTTTTAAGATTATCAAAAGATTTGCAGGTTTGAAAAAAATTATTTTCAGGGTGGTACAAAACCAAGGTTATCTAAATTGGAAAAAACCCTCATGATTTACAAGCTTACAGTAGCTGATTCATCTATTGATGGTAGGAAATGAGCAGCTTTATGATGTGATTATCATGTCCCCAAAAGTCGTAGCGTGTGTTTAAATATCAGCATCAGAAAAGTCAGAGATTAAGTTGTTTTTGCAATGCAGACCGCACTTATGGGCAATGTTGAAGATTTCGTTTATTTTGAGTCTCAAGACTCTAATGGTGGGCTTATTTTTCTTATAGTATCTCATTTTACAAAGTATTTTTTCATCTCTGTGTAAGTGAAGTATATACTTATCCATTACATAACAAGAAAAAAGTGTTAATTATATTTATAATGGAATATACATATTCAGCTTTAGTTCATACTGTGAAAAAAGTTTTCAGGGTAATTGTATCAATTTACATTTCCACTGAAAGTGTAAGTTAGTTTCTGTTGCTCTACATCCTTATAACTTTTGATATTGCCTCTATTTCAAGTTTAGCCTTTCTAGTGAGCACATAGAGTTGTCTCATTGAAGACTGTTTGCATTTCTCTGGTTTCCTGTTGTCATTTAGGTATCTCTTTGGGTTTTTTTTGGTTTGTTTGTTTTTTAAAGATTTATTTTTATTTATTTATACAAGCACTGGGCACAGTCAGAAGCGCGGGAGGGTGAGAGAATTCACCAGAGCCAGAGCTGGGAGCAGAGCAGGCAGAAGGACCAAAGTACACTGCTGAGGGGAGCAGCGGGCGGCAGGAGAGGTCTATGCGCCATGTGGGACCCTCCTCCAGTGGCCGGGGAGCAGCTGGGGATGGAACCGGCGCTGCAGAGGCTGGGGGCAGCTTCGCAACCCAGCGCTGGACCGCTGCGCCACCGGGGAGGCCCATAGGTAACTTTTGTTTAGTGCTGTTCAATCTAATACATTTTTATGCTGTGCTGATTTCTTTTAATTATTAAATTATAGGCGTTCTTTATATTCTGGGTATGAAATCTTTTGATGAATATATGTAGTACAAATAAGTTCACCCACTCTGGTTTGCCTTTTTTCTCATTTAATAGTGTCTTTTGATGACCAGAAGTTCTTAATTTTTGTGTGTTTTAAGAAATCTTTGCCTATTCCAAGGTCATGGCATATGCTCCTAAGTAGTCTCCTAAAAGCTTTTTTTTTTTTTTTTTACCTTTCCCATTTAGATCTACAATCCAACTTGAATTGAATTTTGTCGATGGTGTAAGATAAAAGGTTCAGCATTCATTTGTTTCCAAATGGATATCCAATTGACCCAGAACCATTTATTGAAAAAAATAACTGTCATCCTTTCCCCATTACACTGTCGTGTCAGCTTTGTCAAACATCAGGTAACCCTATGTATTTGGATTCATTTCTGAGTTCTAATCTGTTACCACGGACTTATTGTCTACCCTTGCAGCCAATATCAGTTTATTACTCATTAGTACTTCTGCTAGTTTAGATCTTTGAGTTACATTCTTCTGAAAGATTACATTAGCTATTCTTAACCCTTTATGTTTTACTTACATTTTAGAATCAACTTTTCAAATTCTACACATGTGCTTGCATACACACACACAGGAAACAGCTGGGAGAGTGATTGAGATTGTATTAACTCTATAGCTCAAATTTGGGAGAACTGACATCTTTATATTATTCAGTTTTCCAATACATAAACATGGTTTTTACCTCCATTTATTTAAGCATCCTTTAGTTTATCTCAAAAATATTTTATACTATTAGTGTACAACTCTCAAATATCTCGTTTGATTTTTTTTTAAGTCTTTTTTTTTTAAGATTTATTTATTTATTTACACAAGCATTGGTTACAGTCAGAATCCCGGGAGGGTGAGAGAATTCTCCAGAGCCAGAGTGGGAGCAGAACAGGCAGAGTGACGAAGTATACTGCTGAGGGGAGCAGCGGGTGGCAGGAGAGGTCTGCGTGCCATGTGGGACCCTCACCAGGTGACCGGGGATCGAACCGGTGCTGCAGAGGCTGCAGGCAGCTTCGCAGCCCAGCGCTCAACTGCTGCGCCACCGGGGAGGCCCTCTCGTTTGATACATTTTATTCTTTCTGTAGATGGTATCACTTTTAATGTTTTATTTTCTACAATTTTATTGTTGATGTATAGATATAGAATTGACTTTTGTATATATTTTTTAAAGATTTATTTATTTATACGTACAAGAACTGGGGTACAGGCCAGAGGTGTGGGGGGTGAGAAGATTCACCAGAGACAGTGGGGAATAGAACAGGTGGATTGACAAATAACACTGCTGAAGGGAACAGTGGGCGAGACAGGAGAGGTCTGCTGTGTCATGTGGGTCTCCTCCCTGGCCAGCTGGGGACTGAGCTCGTGCTGCAATGGCTGAGATAGCTTCATAGTGCTGCATCTTAACCCCGTGAGCCACCAGGGAGGCCCCTGACTTTTGTATATTAACCTTCGTTCTATCAGTGACCTCATTAAACTCCTTTACTTTAGTGTTGTAATAAGCATAGATTGAAAAGTTAAGTAGCCTTCCCAAAATCCACAATGGGTGTTTCCCTAGTTTATAACATAAGATTTAAACTGTAAACTTCATGTCAGTGGTAACTATGCCTCTGACTTTTTATTTTTCAAACTACAGACATAGAGGAAACTATAAAAATTGACTCTGACTAATTTATCTGATGACACAAGATCTGCAATTCTTTGGCTGTTGCTGGCTCAATTGTTACTATAGAACAAATACCTTAATATTTCTTAGGTAATTTAGTTTATTAACAAAAATAAACAAGTCTGTGACTTTAGAATTAAAAAAAATGCATACATTACCTGCAAATAAGTCAGTTCATTCATTTGGAAGGCACATCATAGCATTACTCTGCAGATAGCTACTACTAACATAATTGAGGGTTTGCCCATGACCCAGGCTCTCTTGATAATCCTTCATATTCACCTTGGCTGATAGGATGACATAAAAGTAGGACATTGCCCCAATAATCTTATTACAGTTCTTTTTATGGGTTTTTAAAATTTTATGTCCAGGTTATCAACCCTATTGGAATATTGGTCTTCAGTAACCTGTTTAGTCAGAAGTCTAAGTTAGTAACTTAATTTGTTAAAAACAACAAAAATCGCCCTCTGTCTTTTCCCCTAAATCAATAGGGTTGTCCTATGCTTGTTACCTAGTCACTGTCACCAAATGCTATATAACATTTTGAGCTGTAACATTTGCCTCCAAATAAGCTAATCAGTTCAGGAGGCATTATGTGTTTCATGTGGAGCTAAAAAATAACATTCACCAGCCTTACATAGACTTGGCTATTACATTATAAATTCCTGCAATATAAGAGGATGGTAACAGCAGTATCAAGTCTCACTCACAGTTTACCATCTAGAGAAGTCTTCACGTTTCTTGCTTATTTATAATGGTATTTTTAATCATTGTGTCACTCAAATATGGCAAGTATTGATTTGGTATCTAAACTACTTCATTATTCTGGAATACTATTTCTATTTTAGGAGCATCTACAAAGATTGCTAATTTTTCTCTTGAGGAAGAATAGAATGAAAATTCAATAGAAATTGTTGATTGGCAAAGGTATATTACTCCTCTTTTATACTTTCCCTTTAAAAATGGGAATCACACCCTTTTTCAGCCAATACAGTTTTGATAGGTAGAAGTAAAAGTATTTGTTCATTATAAGGAATTGATCCATCACTTTTTAGAAGGAAATGAGTGGTAACATTTACGTTAAAGAGTCATGTTTTATTACTGGAATAAAAACTCAATGAAGGGCCTCCCTGGTGGTGCAAGAGGTTAAGCACCGCGCTATGAAGCAATCCACAGCCTCTGCAGCATGAGTTTGATCCCTGGCTGGCCAGGGAGAAACCCACAGGATGCAGCAGACCTCTCCGGTCTTGCCCGCTGCTCCCCTCAGCAGTGTATTTTAGTCAGTCTGCCTGCTCTGTTCCCCACTTTCTGGTGAGTCCTCTCACTCCCCACAATTCTGGCCTATACCCCAGCTCTTGTATGCATAAATAAGTAAATCTTTAAAACAAACAAACAAACAAAAAACTCAATGCATACCCCTTTGGTGTAGGTTTTGGAGACACAATTGATGAAGTGAAGTCACTGGAATGGAAACCACAATGCCTGAGATCAAGGCTCACTTTTTACCATAAATCAGGTATTGACTTTGGGAAGCTACTTAAACTCAGTTTCCTGAAACTTGTATAATGTTATAAAAATGTATCAGTATTAGTTCATTAATTGTAATCACTGTATTATATTAACATAAAATGTTGATAATATGAGGAACTGTATGATGGAGTGGGGATGGAGGCTGAGGGCACATGGGAATCCTCTGTATCTGCTCAATTTTTCTGTAAACCAAATTCTATTTTTTTAAAAAGATTTATGCATACAAGAACTGGGGTACAGGCCAGAGGTGCGGGGGATGAGAGGATTCACCAGAGACAGAATGGGGAACAAAACAGGCAGACTGACTGAAATACACCGCTGAAGGGAGCAGCAGGAGAGCCAGGAGAGGTCTGCTGCGCCATGTGAGTAGCTTCCTGGCCAGGGATCAAACTCGTGCTGCTGTGGCTGCGGACAGCTTCATAAGCTGCGTTTTAACCCCTTGCGCCATCAGGGAGGCCCCGAAAATCTATTTAAAAGGGTAAGCAGAACTCTCATGGAGAAAAGGGAATAAAAATACTAAAAGTAAAAGGATTTCAGCTAGTCATGACCATTACCACCATTACCAAAAAATGAAATTATTGGGTTGTTGGAAAAGTCATGATGTATTTTTTCCTATGTTTTTCAAGCAAAAATGTGTCATGTCTTTTCTGACAACCCAATAGATGCCATGACAACAGCACCTCTTTCTGAGCAGTGACTTTCCATATGAGATCTGAATGAAAAGACAATAAAAAAATCGTCAATAAAAAGTCAGTCAGATGAACTAGGGAAGAGCATTGTTCCTCAGCAGAACAGCCAGTACAAAGATCCTAAGACCAGACTAATTGTAAATGTTTGAGAACTAGAAATAATATGTGAGTCTTATGTGTATTGAGCGAGGACAAAAGTGGGGTGAGATAAATTCAGAGAACTGGAACTTGTAATCTCCAAAAAACCACAGAATGTTCTAGAGTTTTGTAGATTAGACTAAGGATGTTTTTCCACATTAAATGGTGTAGCTGCTCTGTCCTAAAAAAGATTCAGAGTAAATCTTGGGGACCAGTTGCTCTATCTAGGTTAATAAAAATATCATGACACCTACCTGCCATTTCCTGAAGTCTTGTTTTGGGGAAACTAGACTTCAAAGGAGAAATCATAACCAGCATGTTTTTATTAATAGCTAAAAACCAGTTTCCCTTGTCTAGGTGCCACAGAAGCAGCTTCAAATTTTCTGCCTAGTAGGTTTTTAGACTGCATTTCTGTTCATAAGAAGGTAAACTACTCAGTGTCTAAAGTTATCACCGTATGTCTACATCCCACTATTTTCTTTTTTCAGAAATATGTGTCATTAAGAGTTAGTTGGGTAACTGTAAGGCCTACTTGCTTCAAAAGGACTCTTGAATTACCTAATCAAAAGGTGCCCTACTCCTTCCTTCCTTTCCCCTTCCCTGCCCAGCACAGACTTATATTTTCAAGGACAGCAATATAGGCTCAGCCTTTTTGTCACTGCCTTTGCCCCAGAATCCCTGCCCTGTGAGAAGCATTATCCCCAAACTCTGCCTTGGAAAGTATGCAGGAGCTTTTCAAATTGTCAATTCAAAGGCTAATGTGAAAACAAGCATCAAAGAGAAAAAGAGATTGTGAATGTAGCAAGAGCGCTGAATCAGGAATCAATAGAACAGAGTTCAAGTTCAGATGCTACCACTTTTGGAACCTCAGTTCTTTAATATGTGCAATCAGAATAAAAATCTTTTCAACGGACACAGCAGAAATCAAAAGAATAATTAGTAACTACTATGAACAGTTATATGGAAACAAGTTCAACAATCTAGAGGAGATGGACAAATTCCTACAACTCTACAATCACCCAAAGCTAGATAAAGAAGAAATAGAACACCTAAACAGACCAATTACAAGCAGCGAAATTGAAATGGTAATCAAAAACCTCCCCAAAAACAAAAGCCCAGGACCTGATGGATTTACAAATGAATTCTACCAAACATTCAGAGACGAATTAGTGCCTATCCTTCACAAACTCTTCCAAAAAATTGAGAAGGAAGGGACAATACCAAACACGTTCTATGAAGCCAATATTACACTAATACCAAAACCGAATAAGGACAACACAAAAAAGGAAAACTACAGGCCAATCTCCCTAATGAACACTGATGCAAAAATCCTCAATAAAATTTTAGCTATCAGAATCCAACAATGTATCCATAAGATAATTCACCACGACCAAGTTGGATTCATTCCAGGGACACAAGGATGGTTTAACATCCGAAAATCAGTCAATGTTATCCAACACATCAACAAAAAGAAATATAAAAACCATATGATAATATCAATAGATGCTGAGAAAGCTTTCGACAAAGTGCAACACCCATTCATGATAAAAGCCCTTGAAATTCTTGGGATACAAGGAACATACCTCAACATCATAAAGGCCATCTATGACAAGCCAACAGCCAGTATCATTCTCAATGGTAAAAAGCTGAAAGCAATTCCATTAAGATCTGGAACAAGACAAGGATGTCCACTCTCACCACTGCTTTTCAATATAATACTGGAAGTCCTAGCCAGAGCAATAAGACAAGAGAAAGACATCCAAGGAATCCAAATAGGAAAAGAAGAAGTCAAACTATCACTATTTGCAGATGATATGATAATATACATAGAGAACCCCAAAAACTCCACAGAAAAACTAATTCAGCTCATCAATCAGTTCAGTAAAGTGGCAGGATACAAAATCAACACGCAAAAGTCAGTAGCCTTCCTATACACAAACAATAAATCTGAAGAAGAAGAAATCAAAAAAACCATCCCTTTTATTATCGAAACAAAAAAAAATCAAATATTTGGGAATAAATCTAACAAAAGAGGTAAAGGACCTATACAAAGAAAACTATAAAACACTGTTAAAAGAAATAGAAGAAGACACAAAGAAATGGAAAGACATCCCCTGCTCATGGATTGGAAGAATAAACATTATTAAAATGGCCATACTACCAAAAGCAATATACAGATTCAATGCTATTCCAATCAAAATTTCAATGTCATTCTTCAAAGAAATAGAACAATTATTGATGAAATTCATATGGAATCACAAAAAAACCCAAATTGCCAAAGCTCTCCTGAAAAAGAAAGAAGGGAATGGAGGCATCACACTCCCAGACTTCAAACTATACTACAAAGCCATAATTATCAAAACTGCATGGTATTGGAACAAGAACAGACATACAGACCAATGGAATCGAATAGAAAATCCAGAAATAAACCCACAGATTTATGGTCAACTAATCTTTGACAAAGGAGCAAAGACTATGCATTGGAGCAAAGAAAGTTTGTTCAATAAATGGTGCTGGGAAAACTGGGTCGCTACATGCAAAAGAATGAAGCTTGACCACTACCTCACACCATACACAAAAATCAACTCAAAATGGATTAAAGAACTAGACATAAGACCTGAAACCATAAAATATATAGAAGGAAATATAGGCGAAACACTACGTGATTTGCACATCAAAGACATCTTTACAGACACATCACCCAAAGCAGTGATAGTGAAGGCAAAGATAAACAGCTGGGACTACATCAAATTAAAGAGCTTCTGCACAGCAAAAGAGACAATAACAAAAACAAAGAGAAACCCCACCAACTGGGAGAACATTTTTGCACCCAACACTAATGATAAAGGACTGATCACAAAAATCTGCAAAGAGCTGATGAGACTCAGCAACAACAAAGAAAATAATCCAGTCAAAAAATGGGCAGAAGAGCTAAAAAGAAACTTCTCTGAAGAGGAAATGCAAATGGCCAACAGACATATGAAAAAATGTTCAACATCACTTGTAATCAGGGAAATGCAAATCAAAACTACCATGAGATACCATCTCACACCAGTGAGAATGGCACATATTAAAAAAACTAGCAACAACAAATGTTGGCGAGGGTGTGGAGAAAAAGGAACTCTTCTGCACTGTTGGTGGGAGTGCAAACTGGTCCAACCACTGTGGAGAGCTGTGTGGAGATTTCTGGACCTACTAAACATAGAGCTTCCATATGATCCAGCAATTCTACTCCTAGGTATTTACCCAAAGGACACAGAAACATCAATTCCAAAGAACACCTGCACCCCTATGTTTATAGCAGCACTATTTACAATAGCTAAGTTTTGGAAACAGCCCAAATGCCCAAAAATAGATGACTGGATCAAGAAGATGTGGTACATATACACCATGGAATATTACTCAGCATTCAAAAAAGATAAACACATGCAATTTGCAGCAACATGGATGGCGTTGGAAGGGATCATGCTCAGCGAAACAAGCCAAAAAGAAAAAGAAAAATACCGGATGGTCTCACTCATAGCAGGAATCTAGAAAACTTAAATAAGGGACCAGGAAAATGAATAACTATAAGAAAGTGAAAATCAAAATCAACAAAAAACTATGAACCAGAGACACTTTTTGGGGGGTGTGGGGTCGGAGGGGAGGGATTGGGGTCAGAATGGGGCGTTTGCAATTGTATGGGGGAATATAAAAATAAAATTTATTATTTAAAAAAAAAAAAAAGAATAAAAATCTTTCCCTGCTGTTCTGACAGGGTTGTGGTGGGAATTAAGTAGCTGTTATCTGTGGAAAGTGCTTTATAAACCTAGGCTGCTACATCAAAATGGAAAGTGAGAGAAATGGAGTAGTTTCAAGTTGGAGAGTTTGTTTTAATTGGCTATCAGCTATGAGAAGAGCACTCAGAAAGCACAGCGGTGAAGGGATATGTGTGGAAAACACACTCTTTGTCATTAAAGCATAGGGTTCCTGCCACTAGGGGCCAATGTACTACACAACTCTAGGGAGCACCATTTACATTGTAGTCTATGCATATATTTGAAAGAGTTTAATAGTAATGTCTTATTAAGGTAAATAATTCCTTATCAATTGAAGGATGAGCCATAAGTAAGGTAGGAACTCAGTTTGGAGACATAAAAAAAGTGAATAGACTGAATGGGACTTCAACTATTTTGTAGAAAAGGAGACATTCTGATTGGAATGAGAAGAGAAAAGACCTTTCGTAAAATTAAGGGCATGAGGAATATTGTTTGGGTGTACTTTCAGGAAGAGTAAGAGAAAATGCTGTGATTTGTTCTTAATTTTGTTAAAGATATGCGAACAGTTTATGGACAAAGATTTATCATTCATCTTTTCACTTTTTTTTTGAAGATTTATTTATTTATGCATACAAGAGCTGGGATACAGGCCAGAGATTCGGGGGTGAGAGGATTCACCAGAGACAGAGTGGGGAACAGAACAGGCAGACTGAGTGAAATACACTGCTGAGAGGAGCAGTGGGCGAGACAGGACAGGTCTGGTCTGCTTCGCCATGTGGGTTTCTCTCTGGCCGGCCTGGGGTGCCAGGGATATAACTTGTGCTGCAGAGGCTGTGGATTGCTTCATAGTGCGGTGCTTAACCCCTTGCGCCACCAGGGAGGCCCTCATCTTTTCACTTTCAATTCAAACACAACTCAAGTATCTGTTCTAAAAGCACTGAAAGGTCAAATGGAGAATGAAGTGCGCAATACCTGAAATGTTTGTGTTCCTCTTGTCTTTTTGTTGATCTATTCTCTGTTAATTTTTATTCCTCATCCAATGTGAAAGGATAATTTAAATGCCTTTTGGAATCTTTGTATGTATTAACTCAGAAGAAGCCTAGTGGTTGCTATTGAGCAAAGGTATTCAGTATCCTTTAGAACATTCTTTCTAATAACATTTACTACTTAGAATGTGAATGTGTGTGTGTCAGTGTGTTTGTGTGTCTACACGCTCATGTTTGGTGTTCTGCATCCCATTCTCCATGAAAAGTGTTGTGCTCTACCAAAAAAACGAAGACATTCAGTGCTTCTCTAGGCCCAACATTTCTTAGTATTATAAAATATTGCAGTTGAATTAAATAATTTAATGAAAATATTAATTTTAAGATTATAATTAAATTTGTAATTCTCACAATTAAAGTCCCAAGCATTTCTATAAAACTGGGCCAGTCAGGACAAATTTTTACTGTGTTCATTTTCTTGTCCCTATTTCACTATGGCCTTTTATTTAAAAAAATGGTTCCCCATTTTGCTGTTATTTTTTTTAATATCTTATCTGATTTGAAAATTGCAGGGCCCATATAAATTTTACAGAGGTATCTGCTTTCTTCCTTCATGGTTTCTCTGCAACAGTGGATTAGCTGGGCCTTTTTCCTTCTGAACATTATTGTATTACCTATGGGGGGAAAGGAGACGGACAGTGTGAACCAATATGCTGATGTTCTGAGGATAAAGATTTGAGAATCTCCTTTCTTTCCTCATAAGAGTTTTCTGCAAATCTGAAGCAGTGACTTTATTCAACACCTGCATCTTTAACAACCAGCGCAGTATAATTACCTTTCTTGAATATTCTATAGAATTGTCAAACAGCAATTTTCTTTTAGAAGGCAGGCTTTTAAATAATGTCGTTTACATACAGAGTTTAACATCTCTTAAGCTAAAAATCTAATTACAAGAATCTGAAATTTACTGCATGTTTATAATTTGGTCTTTTTAAAATTGCTACATCAAAGCACCTTTAACATATATTATGAATCAGAAAAATACATATAGAGAGGCAAAATTAAATATTTTGGAATTTCTTGAATAAATGTTAATTTCTATTAATATTACTATATTAACACATTTTGGTATCTTGTTGCATTTCCCTTGAATTCAACCTGTTTGTGGAGAGAGGTAGCTTACACTGACATGATTTATCAAGATCATTTGATGTCATCATTTCTTCTTTGTTAATGAAAAGTACCAATATTTAAAAAGAACTGCCATCTTACCTTATGTGTAGACGATAGATGGCATATTCAAAACAGCTGAGACAATTCTTCCAATGAACACACTAGATATTAATGCCAATGCTAAATAATGAGATTAGAATTTAGGTGATATACTGCCATTTGATAAAGTGGTTCATGCCCAGATTGTATAAATACTTATCATTTTTGTCATCCTGATTTTATCATTTTTGAAGTGCAAATGAGATTGTCAACCCTTAGAAGTAGTGGTACATCAATATTCCTCACTATAAGGTAAATGTTAAAGTGGAAAATTTAACATAGCATCATATTATTTCATTCTGGTACAAGCTCTAAATTAATGTTATGAAATGTTGTGAGCATGCCTATAAAACTACCACTTATAAAAATTAAAGAGTATCTTTTATAATCTTCAAACTGTAACTCTAACAGTTCCTCTGTTACCCCACATTATTCCCAGAATGTCTAGTCTTTGCTACATTCTGTGCTTCTGCTCGGGATTTCTGTTCTCTATGCCAATTGTGTCCAAGGATTCTGCAAATCTTTTGTACCTTTTTCTAAGCATATTCTCTATGACAGAGCTATTTATTCAGCCTGAAGTCTAATGTACAGCCTTCCCAGACTCTTCCTCAAAAGCACACTCTACCATTCTAGAAACATACATAAATTTAAAAAGAATTTTAATAGAGTCTCATGGCATTGTTTTGAATTTACATCAAGTATTTAGATAGCTAGTGATTTTTCATACCATTTCATTGTATAGAAATAGAACTGTAATTGTAAAATAATTCTTTTACTGTTTGTATCGTGGTCATATACGGAATTAATTTTGTGCCTGAACTCTTCACTATACCGTCAGAAGAATCACAAAGTCTGAGATGCCGGAAATGTATTCTGTATGCTAAATCTTGACATTTCCTGTCACGAAAATAACGTTTAACAAAAGGAATGATGTTCAAAATATTCCACCTATTCATAAACAATTCTCAATTGTCATATTTTATTATGTAAAACATGTTGCAGTTTCTATTTCTCTCCTGTATTCTTAGGCCCTCAGTAAAATATGCACACGTGATGGTACATATGAGGGTACAAGGATTGTGTGTATTTCACATGCAAAGGGAGAGTAGCATTTTTCATGCAACTTCTATATGGACATGATGGCATGAAAATAAAAAACAGTTCTCTCTCGTGTCTGTTTGTGTGTGTGTCTTTTTCTCTCTTACTTCGCTTTTTCTAACCATTGCTTTTTATTTTATAGGGTTTCTTCCATACTATCTTAACTGGATTACAGAGTAAGGACAAGTTTTCTCCATTACAAAATTCTCATTTAATCCTTATCCACACTTAATTTATCAAATTAAATCAGACAAGATTGAACCCGGGGCTTTTCAAGCTGGACATCATGTGTAAAATCGGCAGACAAGGGTTTGTAAAGGGTGCCCACCGTGACTTGTCATAGCGTCTTGCCTCAGCCTCATCTGCCCTCACGTCGATCCAGGCGGGGTCAGGATGCTTCTTGGTGTTACACTGTGGGCTCTGCGGGGAAACAGAGCAGCTACACAGCCTCCAGCAGAGTTACTTATTACACCCTCGGCCCCCTTCACCTGCCCCAGCCATTCAAAATAACATCACACCATAAAATATTCATGAACCGCGCAATGCTGCAGCCAGGGCTTGCTACTGCAGGTGGCTGTTACATCAGTAATTGCCCAATACTTCCCTCCACAGCGTAAAATTGTTTTCATTATGTGTCATGAACACAGAGCCAAGCAAAGCCCTCTTGAGTGGTTTCCCAAGGGCTGGAGGGAGGTGGTACTTAACTTAAACAGGCGCTTTTTGGCTTAGATTTAAAAAAAAAAAAAGGAGAAGCTGTGAAAGCTCATCATTAACTCTCCTTCTAAGTGCAACAAAAAGCAGAAGCTCATGCAAAACTCCCATAAAGATTATCTGAAATGTCTCAGTTACGAGGAAGAGCTTTAGGAGCTTTAGCGGGTCTTACATACTTCAAGCTGCTCGAGCAGAGAAGAGAATAACTTTCCACCTGACTGAAGTTCCCATGGAGTGCAGAGCTAGGGGATAAGCAGGTTTCAGCAATAAACTCCTGCATTGTGAGGCAATAATGCCTAGCCAGGTCCCCCCATTTTGATTCAAGGGTGTCTTTTTCTTTCCCCCCTGTGGAGGACTAATCACAGCTCCACTTTGTTTAATTGCAGCAAAGAGAGAAATGTGTTTAAGAAGTCATTCTGGACCCCTTTAAATGAATGCTGGGGTTCTTCAAGGACAACAAACAGGATGCATAATAAATAAGATTTAATTTTCAGATCAAAATAGGCAAAGTTAAAGATTTTTAGTGGCTGATCTGGGAGAGATGCTGATGAATAGGGGTGGGGGGGTGAGGGGAGCAACAAGTGGGATTAAAGTCTTGTATTTTATATAGCAAAGCTGTTTCTGCATGGTGGGAGGATCCTTACAGGAACAAAATCTTAACAGTATTGGAAGGTGGTAATTTTCCCTGGCATTTTGATTTTGATTTGGAAAGGATTTGGAAAGGAGCAAAGAAATGAAGAGAAGAGAGAAGAGAGAAGAGAAGAGAAGAGAAGAGAAGAGAAGAGAAGAGAAGAGAAGAGAAGAGAAGAGAAGAGAAGAGAAGAGAAGAGAAGAGAAGAGAAGAGAAGAGAAGAGAAGAGAAGAGAAGAGAAGGGAAGAGAAGTTCCTTCTTATAAATTGTCAAACCTTGATAATTGAAAGATTTGCCTGCCCTCATTTTCAAGCTCAGGCCCAGCAAATGCTAGGTGCAGTGTGTGCTTGAGATGGCCCCAGGGTCGTGAACTCCAGGGGGTTGGGAGGAAAAGCATTTATCCATCACATGCCTTCTTTCTGAGTTTGACAAAACTAAGCCACACACCAAATGATTGGGAAGCACTCCTTTTCATTAATTTAAAATAGATTTAGTTATCCCCTTATGTCCCCCAGGACCTCTTCTTAAAGGAAAGCTAACTCTTACACTTTTGGAAGATGTATGTTCTCTGATTTTTATCACTTTCTTTGGAAATTGTTTACCAAGGATCATATAACAAAAGTCATCCAATTATGCAGACTTGAAAATGTTTAATACAAATTCTCCATGTTCAAAACCAACTCATCTACAATGAAATTAATCTTTTTTAAAAATTTTGTGGCACAATTTCGATAACATTTTCTTTTACTAATACAATATCCATTGATAACAAATCGACCATAGATAACTGTCAGTGTCATAAATTGAAGAAGGCAATGGGCATAAAACCTCTCGAGCATCTGTTGCAGGGGGTTTTCCTCTGGGTTAAATGTAAGATGTGAGGTTATTTAGCATCCTGCAAAAACAATATGAAGTGAGTGTGTGCGTGTGTGTGTTTGTGCATGTGTGTGTGCACCCGCCAGATACATATGTATCATGAATGATGGATTTCCTTTGCATCTGGTAACTATAGACTCCACCCCCCCCCCGCCCCTGAATACAGCAAATGACTATTTCAAAATGAAAAACCACTATGTGTTTGAATGTTGTATTATGCCTAGTCCCTTTCTGAGTGAAAGGCGGCTTTAAAAAGTTAGGTATATCATTGCCAAAAAGGGGCTAAATAGTATTGTCAGCATTTTGAGAAGGAATAGGTCCTTTTTCCCCCTTCCTTCTCAAACTCCTTTCTGGACAGCTGTTAGTGACTTACCGAACTTTTCATATGGATATGTATGTTAATGGCAGGCAATGAACTGGAGATGAAGAGGCCCAAACACAGGCCCAGCTCTTCAGTACACATCAAAAGCCTTTACAAAAGGAGCAGTAAAAGAGGCAGCGATGGCGGAGCCTTCACTTTTGTACCCTGAATTAGTTCTGCAAGCAATGAAACTGATCTTTTCTCCTTGCCAGAAAAGTCTGCTGATTTTTGTGAGTGCTCATTAGCACAAGAGGCATTTGTGAAGATAATTGACTGACGCTGATACTGCTGGCTGTCACAACAGTGCCAGCCAGCAGTGTATGCGCATTTTAATAGTTGTATTTTTTTTCTTTCTTAGTCTTCATGGTTTCTAAAAGATACCAGTCTTCCAAAGATTTACACTCTTTGCTGAAGCAGAAGCTTTTAAAATCTTTCCTTTGAAAATTGACAGCCAAGCTTACTTTAAAAAAATATTGTATTTCTCTACATAGTACCTGGTATGTACATGTATGCATAAATTAAAATATCTCATCTGTTAAATCCATGCAACTGTATGGAAATTAAGTAGAAGTAGATCCAAAGTATTTTGATATCAAATGATCATTTGGTTAATAGTTTATTTTTTACCACAGGGTTCCCAGAATATAAACTGTCATCCTAGAGAAATAATAAGTAAAATAATATACCATTTTCATCGTGAGCAGCTACAATGCTTTCATACATGTTCAAATCTTCTATGATTTTTCCGTTTGAAGTGTTCTAAAATTAGAAAATTTCAAGAGAAGATGTGGGGTGGGGGATAAATGAAGAAATATTCCTATAAATTCCTATAAATATTCCTATAAATTATAACTTGGCAATGCCGCAACATCAGTCTATCTTCTGTCTGATGGTACCATCCAGAGTGGACTTTGAAGTATCAAAGTGTGGATTTCAGAGGTCAATTGAGTTAGTGTGTTCAAGGTGTCAAGGAATTCAACACGAACATGATGTTTGAAGGATCCTTTTCGCTGAGTTCTTCCTAACAATTCAAAACATATCGTAGAAACCTTGTTGCTTGGTTGACATATGCCTTCTCTCCTTTCTAAAGGTACTTCTAAAACATTTACTTTGTTTAATTATACATTTAATCTGTTCTTTGTGTAGAAGAACATATCTGGGAATTTATGTGTCATTGTAACAAAATAGATTCTCCAAGTGTCTTTTCCCAAATGAATGATATATCATAGCTATATGTTTACTTTTCTGTAATCTATATGTATATTAAGCTGTTTAAGGACTCTGTGCATCGAATATTCTCAGAATACTATTTTTATCAAGCACTTCAGGTGTCTGTAACATGTCACATAGAAACTATTATCTTTGAGAAATAAGTTATTTTCTCAAGTTAAGAATGACAGAATGAGTTGAACGAGTGTGATAGTCACTTCTGCGTTATCACCACTTTAGAATAAAAATGAGTTGTCTGTTTTACCCAACAGTATATGTGTATACCCACACAGACACACATGCACACATATTTCTGGCAGTGCAGCTCACTGATAGGTTGCTCTGAAAGGGCTCTGGGGGAGGATAGAGTTTGCTCACTTCATTGAACATGCTTTTAAATCTGCTCCTTGATGTACTCTTTAGAAATAGACTCTGCATTTCTCAAAATGTAGCAATGGTGCCAACATTTTCTGAAAAGTTAGCCATTGAATCCTTGATGTTTCACATTAATGGGGTTGTCTATGTGTACAACACAGAAGAGTACAAGTTAAAACATTTCAAGAAAGAGTCAAAATTCTCTTACCATTCTTTTCCACCACCTGGATTTCCTCACTTGATGTTCTGATCAGAGGGAAGTCAACCATCCTTTGAATGATGAAGGGTGAGGTGTGCTATGATGGGGTATGTTTGGGGATTGGAACTCTTCCCTTTCTGTGCTAGTGATGCCAAACGATTTGAATAACCCATCAACATTTTGTTTACCATACTGTCATATAAAATCATATTTGAGAAAAAGTGCTCATAGAATAGTTAGCTACATGTGATGCAAAAGAAGCATTGGATCCTAAAAAAAGATAGGAAAGAGGAGAAAAACCCACTTTGTAGGTTATGCTTCCCCTCTTCAAAGATACCTAGACTCAAGTAAGGAAATGTAATGAGTATATGTCTTTAATTATTATTAACTCTCTTTCAAATGTCAAATGTTGGAATATGAAATAACAGAATTGCAATTTTTCAGAGACATACAGTCATTCATTTATCAAATGTTTTCTACAATGGTCAAGCACAATGTTGTAGAAATTAGTAAGAGAGAAAACAAGTACTTTTCCTCATAGGTGTTGCATTTGGAAGGTGACATAGAAGTAGAATCGGATACTAGTAAATGTGTCAAGTAGTAATAAATGGTATTGGGGAAATAAGTTGATAAAGCTAATTGTGGGACTGTTACTTTATGATGATCCGTAATTTTTCTGAGGAAAGGACATTTGAGTACACACTGAAAGAAGTAAGGAAACAGGACATGTGATAATCTGGAGGACAAGGAAACAAGAAGTATAAATGTCTTGGGGAATGTACTTGAGTACAGTAAAACTTTCTAAGTAAGACCAAGCTTAGCTGTATCCAGTGTAGTGCATATTGGGGTAGTATTGCCTTCTTACTTTTTTTAAATCCAGGTAGCTTAAGTATTGCCTTGCAAAACATTAGTGGAAAACATTCTTATGCAAATGTATTTTAGAACAATGAGATCCAGTGTCTATGTGAAATAATTTATGTTGGAGAAACATGATGAAGTCTTGTATTATATCTAATATTGAAATGATAGAACTTTTGCCACTTTTTTTAAAATTTTTTTTAAGATTTATTTATTTATTTATACAAGCACTGCGTACAGTCAGAAGCACAGGACGGTGACAGAATTCACCAGAACCAGAGCAGGGAACAGAACAGGCAGACTGACGAAATACACTGGGAGCAGCGGGCGCGGCAGGAGAGGTCTGTTGCGCCATGCGGGACCTTTGTCGGTGGCTGGGGATCGAACTGGTGCTGCAGAGGCTGTGGGCAGCTTCGCAGCCCAGCACTCAACCACTGCGCCACCAGGGGAGGCCCTGTCACTAATTTTTTAAGTAAGAATGTAGTTATCTACATGGGTTAAGTTTTATTTATTTCATAGAGAGAAATGCAACTGTAATAGAATAGCTTAACATATTTTTAAAGGAAAAAAGAAGAGACTGACCAATTAAGAAAAATCTAACACAAATGAAATTACTAATCTAGCAGTACATATTTGCTGATAGAAGGAAAATGGGAGTCTCTAAGAATAAAATAAACAATGTATCTGAATACATTTTTACACAGTGAATATATTCTGGGAAAGACATCTATTTGATGGGACAAAACACTTTTAAGTCTGTATTTTTCTGCAATGACACGTAAATTCCCAGCTAGTGGTATGTAGTACCATACTCTTCTGTAATGCTGGACAGAGGCAGTAAGACACAGATCCCTATCAACCATGCCACCAAGAGGGTAAACAACTGATATTCTACAATGTGCTAGAGTGTAAGAATTCTTGGCACATTTAAGGTAGAAGAAGCTAAGCTATGTTGTTCAGTAGGTAGGTGTATTGAATGCATTTTCAGCTCATGATATGATATTTTCAATTTATGATGGGTTTATTGGCAAGATCCATGATCCAAATCATACCACAAATACACAAATGTAGGATTGGAAAATCCCAAAAATAGGAGAGTAGGGCAGCAACATCAATGGAAATTAGACATCTAAAAACTGTATCTTTTCTAATTTAGTAAGGGCAAGAGGATCCAGTAATCTAAGATTTTCTGATTTTGCAAGAGGAACCAGAAATCTGGATTAATTTCAACATGAAATTACCCAATTTTTAAGTGTTGGCAACTACTTTTAAAACACTCATGTAAAGCATACCCATGGACTGAGTTCTGCTTCATATTGGTTGCAACTGATTTAGAGAAGTCTTAGAGATAATTTTTTTCATATAAATGAAATCCTATAAAAGGAATAAATATACCCCAAATTTTCATTTTTTCACTATTTTATAAATAAATATATCTTACACTGGTTTATTGCTCACCAATATTTCAGCACTTCCATGCCCCACTGTGTGCTAGGTAACTGTTTATGTTGCTTGTAGAATACTTTCATGGTGCTTGTAGAAATCATGAACTAATAAAATTGATAGACTTCAAATAGAATATGGTGGAGATAATATTTATGACATAAATCATTAACATTTACTTCATCATTTCACAATATTTTATCTAAATGGTTGAAATATAAAAAATCTTTGTGATCAGCCACTTAGTCTTTCAGAACATAGTCTACAAATTATACAATTCTCTACCACTAGGAAAACAATATAGAGATGAAAATAATATAATTCCTGTCCTGAACACATAAAACTATATTAAGTATGTGTGCACACATTTGGGGAGTATGTGTGTGTGATGTGTGTGTAAGCTTTATTCTAATAGGTTGATCTCCTGAAAGCTTATTAGAAATAAAGTATTCCAGGACCCACTCTAGACCTCCTGAACCAGAATATGATCCTAACAACATCTCCAGGAGATTTATATGCACAATGCAATTTGATTAGCCTTACCAACAACAAAAATTGTAACAAAAAGTAAAATATTAAAGGAAGAAGTTAACACTACCTGAGGGTCTCAAAAAATGTCATAGGAGAGAGTTGACCCTCAGTTAAGAATGAAAGATGATAAAAACCAAGGAAAAACCCTTCCTTTTATGGATTCACAAAGCATTAAGGACATCTGATTTTCAGATGTCCATTTTTTTTGCCTTCAATTTTAACTACCTATGCAAAACCCTTCCATACACTCTACCCTTCTTCCTAATTGAGTCAGTGCATTGGTCCAAGCAATTTTTTATTTCCCAAAAGAGATTTGGTCAGTTGACTTAATTCCTTGATAGCATCATTAAATGCTTTTAAATATACTGAGTGAATGGTGTGTATCAAGCTTACAGATACATGAATATATTCTAGAGCTATGAAATTTTTCAGTAATGCTAAACAGGTCTGATTTAAATAATGGATTTCAAAATGCATTTATCCACACCACTGACTCTCAAATTCTTTTTCTTTTTCCTTCCCTGATAAGATCAACAATATACATAAACATCATACTAGACTCTAAGTTCTATCTTGAAAAGAGCTTTTTGTTCATCTGATTTCAGTGTCCATTAAATAAGTATTGGAGATAGTTTTGTCCCCAATAAATAACACTTATCCTTACTCATTATGTATGGAGTATTGTAATTTTTTTCTTTTCTTTTCTTTTATATATTTTTTACATCATTTTTTCATTTTTGCACAATATATGCATTTTCATCTTGGTTATATTCCCCATACAATTCCCATCCCCCTTATTTTGACCCTAAGCCCTCCTCCCCCCACCGTAGTGTGTCTCTGGTTTATAGTTGCTTGTAGATTTTATTGTGATATTTTTTACCCTGTTTTATTTCATTTAAAAATATAGATGTGGGGCCTCCCCGGTGGTGCAGCAGTTGAGCGCTGGGTTGAGAAGCTGCCCACAGCCTCTGCAGCGCTGGTTCGTTCCCTGGCTGCTGGGTGAGGGTCCCACATGGTGTGCAGACCTCTCCAGCTGCCCGCTGCTCCCCTCAGCAGTGTACTTTGTCAGTCTGCTTGTTCTGCTCCCTGCTCTGGCTCTGGTGAATTCTCTCACCCTCCCGCGCTTCTGACTGTACCTAGTGCTTGAATAAATAAATAAATAATCAAAAATATATATAGAGAGATGTGGTTTACTAATGGTCACAAGTTGCAGTTTGCAAATAGTAATCTGGGATCTACAGATTGAAAGTCCAAATAAATGCATTATCTTATTTTTTTACATGAAGATAGAGAAGGACTGAGGAAGTAAAGGGGGGGATGACTGAAGTTTGTCAAGTAGTATCAGAGGCAAGACCAGAACCCAGTCTATTGGTTTCAAGTCCTTTCTGTCTTGCACCATTGAATCAATTGAGATTGTGAAAGGCCTTGGAGAATTGTGTAATTAGTGCCACACCAACATAAACTACTCTGGAAATCAGAGACGGTAATAAGCCCAAGATTGCCAGTCAGTGGCAGAGCTGGATTTGAAAACAGGTCCGATAGGACTGCACAACCTGTTTTCTTCAGAGCTAACACTCTTCCCCCTATCACCCCCACAAAAAGGTGGATAGAATTAGAGACAAACCAAACATAAGCATAGAAAGTTTTATGAATTTGGGGGTTAGTCTGATGTATCATATTCCTTCAACTTTGACCACCACTTGGGTTGATATTTTTCCAGCTGTATTGTGATATGAATTGACAAATAAAAATTGTGCATGTTACCCAGATTAATATCTATCCTTTTAGAACTTTTTATATGGATTGGTAAACATGCCTTTTGTAAACATATCTATTTATTCCTAAAGTCTTTCTCTTTGTTCCACTTTCCTCTTTCCTTCCTTCTTTCCTTCCACCCAAAAAAAAAAATGCATTATACTATAGACATTATTCTGGATTATTAATTTTGCCATAGTTACATGTTGAAATTATTATGTTTTTGGTCAATATATAACAATTTACTTAGTTATTTTTATTGGCTGTAAAATATTCTAAAATACAGCTGCTATAGAATTTCTTTGAAAATTTCTGTATTGATGAGCATTTATGTTGTTTCTATTTTTCTAAGTACTAGCAGTGCCACAATGAACATCCCTGCACATTCCTTTATGTACAAGTGTGTTTTTATGGGATAGATTTTTGAAGTGGAATTGCTGTGTTTTGGCATTTAAAAGGGTTTTCTGGAGAGTGACAAACTGCCCTTCGCCAAAGGCCAAGATAATTTACAGAATGAATACATCTTGTTGGGAGGAATCAGAGGAGAGTTTATTTGATGTAGACCTTGAGGGATAAGTGGAATTTCTATAGGATTTCTATAGGTTGGGGAAAGGAAGGGCAGAAGCAGGAAAAGCAAGAGGCAGTAAAACCGATAGCTGATCTTACAAGAGGAGTAAGACATCTGACTGGGGTCTAAAGTGTAGGGAGGGATAGAGGAAGATGAAGCTGGAAGGTTTAATAAGTCTAAACTTACTCTTCAGGCTATAATAAAGCAATAAGGTTTTTTTGTTATAATTGTTACCATAATAAGGTCAAACCTGCCTTTATCCAGGAGGCACAAAAATAACATGGGCATTAGTCACTTTTCTACTGGCTGCAACCATCGTATTGGTTTTGGAATGCTGTTCTTTTATTCTATTTTAAAATTCTATTAGCTATCCAAAACAAAACTCAGGATTTAAAAAAAAAATTACCAAGAATGTATAGGGACAAGATGTGATTTGGTATCAGCTTAAGTTAAAACAACTTTACTTTCTTTGTTATACTACAAGTTTCTAAAGATTATGAATTTCCCCTCTGGCTATTTATTTATGGAGGCAAAAAGACTTCCTGAACAATGCCTTATCATTTTTACTATATTTAGGAGTAAATTAATAGACTTTAAATATAGTAGGGTGAACTGGGTTGGAGCAAATCACTGGATTGTAGAAATCACACAACTCTTTACATGAGGAAGATAGGGGGTTTTCACGTAGAGGTTAGCATCCACTCTACACAAGTCCGCTGGTATTTGCTAAGCAGTCAGCACAATCATATCCTTCAGTGATTTCTCTGCTAGAAAGTCTTAAGAATACTGATTGTCTTTCTCTAAACACCTCAAAATATAAAGGGAACATAGCTTATATCAAATAGCTGTGATAATTGGGGTACATCCTAAGGACAATTTCTTTAAGTTACACTTGACTAGAGTTATAATTTTTTGCCTAAGTGAACTTATGATGTAAAACAAAGGTACGGTAGGGCTAGGCAATGCTCACTGTAGTAGTCATGAGGGTCGGAGGGAGGAGAGGGGAGGATTAGACTTTTTTGCAATGACTTAACACCCACAGAGAGCATGACTACATTTGTACTTGATGGTATAGTTACTTATATGACACAGCAAATTCTTATATTAGATAGGATACTTCTTGAGTGCAGCTATATGTAGGATTCATCTTTGTAACTCCCAAAACAACTTGACACAATGTCTCTCACAGATTGGAGAAACCCAATAAATATTTGTTGAATGGATGATTAAATGATTAAGTCAATGAATAGAATCAAACCTACATTTTTGTTCTCATCTATTCCATCAACCTTTATGCTATCACATCCATCTCCTCTTTAGGATAATTACCTACTTGGGAAATGGGATAGTACAAGAAATGACTAAATGATAGGTACAGTGTTCAAAGAGATGGACTTTCCTGTTCTGCTGTTGCTGCTGTTGTTTTGGTTTAACAAGCATACTGCACCTTAATGAGATGAGTGCCAGGGTATTTACCTCTAATGTTTTGTAAAACAATGTACCTGATACTGCACTCACCATTTATGTAACTATATGCATGTAGATTTAGAAAAATATAACTTCATTAAATTAAATCTATTTTATCACAATCAAATGATTAAGGTAATAAAGGGCCAAAGAAAGATAATGCTGAATTTTAATGGCTAAAACCTGTGAGTGGAGCATTATCTTGCTGCTGCTGTTGTAAGGACCAGTAATTGCAGCAGTCTAGACATAGGAACAGATGCAAAGTAGAGCTTTATTATATCAGACATTTGCCCTACTACGATACAGTCTAATTGCCCAGAAAATACATTTCTACATGAATTATTCTTAATTTGATTTGAATAGGCCAACTGTTGTATTTTACGGAACTTTATCAAATGATAACATGGAGCATTAAATTTAAGAATAGTTTCTCTTCAGTGCTAGTGCTTTCGAAAAGCAAAGGAAATCCTCAAAAATTGAAATTCTGTAAACTTTTCAAATATTTAGAATATTTACTTGGAAGTAAAATTAGAATTGCGTCATCACCTGCCTAAGTTTGCAAAGTTCTGATTTCAGGTAGTCACTTTTGTTCTCTCTGAATGTCTTCTTTAAGCTAAAAGAAAATCACATTCCCTCATTGAATCTCAAGATTCACTGAAAGTAGAATTTGTTTAAAAAAAAAAAATATATATATATATATATATATATAGTGCCTTTCTTTAGATTCATTACTTACTCTAAAAGTGGTTGATAAAGTTACATCTTTTCTCATTTCAATTCTAAGAGAGTTTTTTTAACTTTGCTAAGCATTAAATGTGAATGGTTTTTCTGAAGGAAATGTGACCCGTATAACCAGTTCTCTTTTGCTAATTTTTTAAGGTCCATTAGAAGTGAGTAATTCTGTGTGTCTGTAACTTTATGCCAGTATTTTTAAGAAATTCAATTCAATTTTTTTCTGCCACTAGTGAATTTTAAAAGTCTTAAACATGCCTAAACAACTCAGGGGATTTAAAGAAAATTATAATAGTAACTAGTTTTCCCCCCTCCCTAAAAAAATAGCACACAGTACTAAAATTATTTAAATTGACTGAGCCTTTTAGGCAAGTAAACACATTTTAACTAGGTTTTTTTCCCAATCCCTCCATTCATGCCAACTATAGAAATTAGCCTTCACTCTTCCTTCACTTACACATGGATACACACACTTGCATGGACACAAGAAAAATTTCTTTTCTCCTGTCAGCATTCCTCCTCAACAATGGTTAGATTAGTGGCATGAAGGCGGCCGCAGAGAAAGGACATTCAGGCCAGAAGGCTCCCCACAGGCACAGCTGGTAGGGGTTAATGGCGGCTGAACCTCCCAGCCAGGGCCTTTTCTCTATTGTGTGTTCAACTCCTGGGAAGGAGGGAGACTTGTGACAGCCTCTGGGGTGCAGCGGATCAGAGGTATAGCAACTGGGTCACAGAAGCAGTGTGCAAGGGGAAGGACAGTTTAGGACTGCAGAGAAAATGATCTCTGAAATACAAATGGCCGTGTCTCTATCTGCACACAACTGCTGCGGGAAAATGCAAAGCATTGTTTAGTAACACGGCTTATAGCCTTTTAATTCATATCGTATCCTTACAGGAACAATTGGGTAGAGACATTGAATTATTCATATTGGAAAGTAGTAGAAATTTCAGTCAAAACCATACATGTATGGCTAATGTATGTTATTAAAGTTTGTGTGTTAATGTCTGGGAGTTCTATTTTCCACATGGTATAAGGACTCAAGTGCTCAGACACAATGGTGGTGGTGGGGTGGAAAATGGGAGTCTCTGGATAAATAGCAGGTTGAAATTTGAGAGAGTGATTAATACATGTGCATTTCAAGATAAAATAGGTGGGCTTGAACTCGTACCATGGAATGGGCAGTGGCATGCAAGGAGATCTGGGCTTCTAATTTATCTTTTGAAGTAAGAATAAGGCAAAGCAGTAACAACAATAGCAACACTGAAACAATCCTTGACATTTGATCTCTTTAATAGATTTTTATATTTAACTGGATAAATGAGACCTCTGGACAAAACATGTCTTTTATAGAGTGGCTGGATTTCTTGAAGATGGAAAACTTTTCAACTTTGGGAAACACTTACCTGTTAGAGCTATGGAGTTGGGTTTTGTCACAAAGCGTGATCATATGGCTCAGGGCCTGGTGAACTGAGGGTCGACAATAAATATTTGTTAAATAAATGAGGACCCCACAGCCACAGAAATTAACTCTGCTGTTCATTTTTTGCTTAAGAGTCTACTTGTTTGTAAATAAGAATAAGAATTCTTATGAGAATAAGCACCAAGGAGGATGTTTTTTTATGTTGGTAAAGTAAATTTGGTTCTTTACAAATTAGCTGAACATCTCTACCAAAAGATGTTAAAACAATTCACTTCCAAATTAACATTGGCCTAATTTCTTTTCAATAAACCTGGCCTTAAGAACGTGTAATTGGAGACCCGTTTTTTTTTGGCCACATCTAGAGGGCTGAATGCTAGAGGCATCCTTATTCTAATGCTTTTGGCTTGCTTTATCTAATTTGAAATTTTAATGCCACTTGAGGAAAATTTACCCTCTACTTGAGTTTGTTTTGACTTATTGTACTCTGGGAAAAGGAAGCAGGGGGCTGGAGAACCGATTAGGGCCCTCAGATTTTACCTGCAGCATCAACACTTAATACTTCCTCCCCTGAGTCACAATAGTTTTTTTTGGAAACAATACAGCCCAATGAGCTCATTCAAGTTGGTCTCTTTAGAGTGTAACAGGGGAGGGATAGCAAATGAGTCAAAGCCCCACTTGGAGGCAAATTGAAGAGGGTTCTGCTTTGCTGAACCTTGATATGTCTTCTGGGAAGGGATTGACATTCAGAGCGCACAAACCTCCTAGGGTGTCCTAGTCACAAATGAACAACAGAGTGACCACCTATTACAAGCATCATCCTGAATGCCTGCAACCTGTTAGTGTATTTGTATGCATACACTAATTTGAGGTAGCTGGAGATCAGCTAGCAGCCCAAAAGAACACAACTGCTTTAATATGCTCCTAGGGGAGACAATATTACAGGTCACTGTTACTTTACAAAAGTCACAGGGATAAAACATCAGCCATTATTTGATGCACGGATACTCATTTTATTCTTATCATTTCATTCTAAACATCGAGTTATCCTAACATGATTTTCTAAATTTGCAAAAGTGATAATACAGAAGCTCTTCTAGTGTACATAGTAAGAGAGAGGGAAGACTAAGAATGCATCCCTGAAAAAGCTAGTCCCTCTCTAGAAAGTACTTCCTTTTCTTTCTTTCCATCTTTATTTTAGGTTGAGGGATGTGGCAAACAAAAGGATCAGCAGATGGTACATTTCTATTATCTTTCTAACTACCCAGGAGCCTAAGAATTAAGGTCTATTCTCCATTTTGTAAATGAAATGTCTAGGCTGTTGGACTCAAAGCTAAAAAGTTTGTGTGAGTGTGTGTCTGTCTGTCTGTCTATACACTTAACATTTATTTTAATTTAAAAGAGGGAAAACAAGACAGCTGGACAGAGACTTTTCTCTCCTGCTAAGTTTTAACTCACATTGCATTTTTATGACTGTATTATTATAAATCCTGGAAAATAAGGCTAACACAATCTTCTTGTAGCAGAGTTTGCAGGTGCTGGTGTAATAAGATATATTTGCATTCCCTGTTTTTTTTGTGAATAAAAGGGAAGGTGAAACTAGGGGAGTTTGTTGACCTTTTTGTCGTCTTATGAGTATCAAGCATACAAAGATACAAAGAAATATTAAATTAAGAACTCAAAGAATTGATTCAAATGACAGGCATGCACATTATGAAGGTTTTGCATTTAATAAACTCCTGATCTCCCTGGGGTGAAGCAATTGATTCAAATAGTTTGTTGTCACATTTTTGTAAATGTAGGTGATTCCATTTTCAAAAACAAATTTAACAGAAGATGCTGTTTACAAAATCATAGTGCTGTTTTTAAACCACTCACTCCAAGATCTTGTGATACAACTACACAGGACGTGCTAGGGAAAGGGTTAAGCTTTTCTGACTTTCAGATACAATGAAATTATGACAGGAAGAAAATTGTGCCATTTTAGCATGAAAATGCTTGTACAAATACTGTCGTTCCTTCCTTCTTACTTTCTTTATAATGCCTCAGCGATAGCTAAGATGACAGACATTTGACAGGTATCTGTAAGCATACGGCCCAGGCAGCTCATTAAAGTTTTTCTTTCTATGCATCAGCTTTCACAAAGGCAAAAACCCATTAGCATTGACTATTTTGCAGATTAGAAGAATTAAGGGCTTCAAACGTTGGCTTATACCAAGCAATGTCATTTGTGAAGTGATGTTTGCTTTATTATTTCCCTTTCTCTCCCTCTGAAACCAGACTGACATGACTTTAGCTCAACGTAGGGCGTAATGTGCAAACCAAAGGACTGGCTCATCGATGAAAAGAAACACATTCCCTTTTATACATGACTGGAATGGCAAAAAGGAGAGACTTTACATGTACTATTTAGGCTCATTAGAGGACTGATTATGATAGTTCTCTGGTGTAATCTTTAATCGACTTTGACACTAGATTTGCCCCGTTACAAATCCTGTCATGCAAATTAAGTCATTTGTGTTGTTTGATATGGAAAGATCTGCTATGAAATGAAAGATTAGCTCGCAGATGAGGCACAGGAGACCGCTGCCCTCGTGCACTGTGCAACTGATTACAGGGATGAGAGCGTCCATTTCTACACTGCTGTTAACATTTAGGAAAGGAGATTAAATTAACGTGGCTTTAGGTCTTCCTGCATGAAGATATTCAAAATAGATGTTCATGTTTTCATAGCTATTATTCTTGGACTATACCAAACAGGTGCTCTGAAGGCAGTGCCATAATGTCCAGTTATTTTAACCCATTTTCCAGCGGGTAGAATTGTATATGTGTATGCTCATGGATGAAATTCCTTTTCTATACAGGTGATCAGTGTTGACTGACTAATGGGCTACCTGACAAGCCAGATGTGAGCTTCGTTTGCCCCAGTAATGCATAATTTAATGTGGACCTTCTACTCTCATCCCACCTTCTATTTTAAATATCAGATGGTTATACTCAGGTGTTTGGCCTAAATGATGGTAAAATAGAAAAGGTAATATCTTGTAAGATTTGAGGAGAGTTTTCTCAAAAAAATTATGAAAAACTCCTCATAAACAAAATAACATGAATAGTTATTTCTCAATTCAAAATCTTAATTCCTAAACATTCCACATCTCTTACTCATTTCTAAATCTGCAACCATCTGACTTTCATCCCTACCATGCCACTGAAACTTCCACGCAAGATTATAAAGATTCCTTATAACTAAATCTAAATAATTTTGTGATAACATGATTATTAATGCTAAAATAATGACTTCAAAAATTAGACTCTTGTGCTTTCTGTAATCTGGCTTAGCTCTGTTAGGTATCTGTCTGGCCTTGAGAAATAAGTGAGAGAAACTACATTTAATGAAAACTGCTTTATCCTACAAGCACATCACAGAATACATTGGTTTTGGATTTTTTTTTTCCTTCAATAATATCGTCTCACCTGTAACAAAAAATTTGGTCTGAATTTCACCATAGTCAGACTAAATCTGGTCAAACCAAATCATGGCTGGTAATCAGTATATCTACCTAGCAAGGAATGTGTTATAGTGAGTTGAAAGTAAGCATTATGAACAACTGACAGGAAGAAATTCATAAGCAGTGTTAACTACAAGGCACAAAGAAGCTTTAAAAATAGTTTGATTTGAGGTACATACGACCCCTTAGCATCTCTGTTTTCAGAGACTAAAGGTAAATGTTGAATTAATTACTTCCTCCAATGATCCTTCAACCAAAACTGATAGAGAAGATTGTTCTTTGTGAAACCACTTTAGGTTGTTTCAAGAAGGTACCACTTAGGGCCTCCCTGGTGGTGCAGGTGGTTGAGTGCAGCGCTGTGAAGCTGTCCGCAGCCTCTGAGGTGCCTGTTCGATCCCCGCTGGCCTTGGAGCAACCCACGTGGCGAGCAGACCTCTCCTGTCTCGCCTGCTGCTCCCCTCAGCAGTGTATTTTGTCAGTCTGCCTGTTCTGTTCCCCACTCTGTCTCTGGTGAGTCCTCTCACCCTCCCGCGCATCTGGCCTGTATCCTGGCTCTTGTATTAAAAAAAAAAAAAGAAAGTACCACTTTCCTATATATGCTGATAGCTTGTGATTATCATTTATGAGGAATTACATTAGGTTAAACTATATTGGGGGTAGAAAAGTAGCTATATAAATGAAAAAAAAAATTAAAGGATTAGCTGTATTGAGCATATGGTTTGTATTTGTTTTTTTTTAGCAATATATTTAAAGTAGGAATTAAAAGTTATAAAGTTATTATATATACTTTTGCTTCATTGAAAAGTCTTTTTTTGAATTGACACAATCAAGAGGGCCAAACCAAATATAATCCAGTTGTCCTAACTTTACTATTCCTTATTTATAATCGAAGGCTTGCATCCTATCTCTTTTCACAAATGATATTAAAAAAAAGTGACAAAATATGATTATAGACTTGCCATTAAACGAAAGGTCAAATGTAATACAGCAGTCAGCTGGCTGGAAAATATGTAGGTGCTCTGCATTTCAGGCACCGGATAAATATTCTGTGTAATTCAGGGGCTGTCACAGAAGTTATCTTTGATTGAATACTAACGTAAATAGTCATTTAAAATCCCTTTAAATGATCATAACACAAGTTAGAGTGGCCTCCAGCAGCTTCATCCATGTATCTTCTTTTGGAACATTTTTAATAGGCATGCTTTGTCTTTTGAATGAGTCACACACCTCTGTTTTGATTAATTTTGATCAAATTTGGAGATTCCATTTCTCTGTAGCTAGGTAGAGTTTTAGCCATTTGGGTATCAGTGAAAGGAATTTTAATGAATGAATAGCATGTAGGGGTTTTTTTTGGCAATCTCCAGGGGTAAATCAGTCCATAATAGAAATTTAACTAAAGATTTTTAAAAGTTCTCATAATTTCCCATGCTTTCCTTACCAAGGTGTACAAAAATGTAGGAAGATTTCACTCCCCTTGATATTCATGAAAGATTTAATGAGAATCTGTGCAAAATCAAAAAAGTATGGAGGAAGGGATCCTTAAAAATGGGTAATGGAAAAAAAAATTAAGTGTTTTATATAATAAAAGTTGAAAATATGTTAGTAAGAATGACTTAAATACTGTTTCTTTTATTCCTATTACATTGACATTTATGTGACTGAGGGTTCCTGCCCTTATGTATAGTGTTTTATTCATAGATATAACCTTGTTATTAATGTAGTAGTTTTTATTTAATTTTATAGCACAGTAAGCTAGATTGTTGCTATTCCTCAGCCATCCACTTGGCTTAGGGATGGAGGCAGGCACATAGGTTTTTTTTTTTTTTGGTTTGTTTTTTTCAGGCCACTGATGGACCAATGTGAAGCCACAGGCTAGTACTTTCAGACAAGGCAGTAATTGGAAAGCTTAAGGCTGCGTTAAATCAGCTGGGAGACTTGTTAGACCACAGAGTTCTGGGCTCCACCTGTGAACTTTCTCCTTCAGTTGTAGAAAGTGAAATTTTGTATTTCTACTAAGTTAGTTGATGTTGATAATACTGATTCTGGGATTATACTTTGAGGACCTTGAAATAGAGTATCATAGAGGTTCTTGAGGGTATGAGATTCTTCACTTTGGGAAATCTTTGAACACTAGGGAGACACAGGAAATAAATTGCCAACCAACTTCATTTTCATTTAATGTTCAGTCTTTCTCTCCTTTCCTCTTAATTAGGCAATATCCAGCTTTAGTTCTCAGAATATATTTTTCAATTTTTATTGAAATTTAAATATATTTTTCCGTAGAAGAAGAATACAATATCTAGGACATGATAAGTACATTAGTAAGCATTTTAAGACTGTGTTTCTGTGTTTTGTTCTTAGGCTAACCCAAAGAAAATATTTAACACAACATTTTTGATCCATAGGATTGTGTGGTGCTTATGAATAAGAATGTCTTAATTTAAACTTCAAATCTCCATCATTCTGTGGCAAAATATATTCTGAATTTTGTTGGAAAACTGATGATTAGAATGAAATCTCTGGATAATGTGAGCAAAGGAAATAATAGGCTTAGTGTAGGGCAGGGATAGGTTGTGGGAGAAAGCCCAAAGTCTTTTATATCAGGAATTTCAATTTCCAATTACAGTCCTTTCAGCAACCTTTGAAAAGCTCACACTGTATGCTAGGCACTGAGTTAGGGCCTGGGGATTAGGAGATAGTGAGATGAAATTCCTACTTCGGGGACTATCATCTTATTTGCTCTCTGTGTTAACTAAGCAAGTTAAGGAAGTACTTAACCTTGTGGAAGTGCAGAAGCTACAGTGGTCCTAGACTTATCAATCCTAGACTTACTGGCACTTGGGTAATCTTGGGCCAGTCACTAAACCTCCTTGAACCTTGTATACTCCGCTGATTGACTATCATGTTTTTTCCAAACTTTAGATCATGCCCTATCATGCCATGATTTTACTAAGTTTTCACAAGATTAATTTTACTTAATATAAGAATATACATTACCCCCATTTTAGAGTTGTAATTACTTTTCTAAAACAGCTATATATATATAGGTCTGTCCTATACTTTAGAGAAGACTTCTGAGGGCCAAAGAGATGATTTATAGTAAGGACTTTGCAAATTGTAAAGTACTATGGGTATATGAGGGGGCCATTGTTCATTACACATAAATATGTGTTTATATGAAGGTCTTTCTCTATGTCAGTTACTCTCAGATGTCCTAATTAGGGAGGTGAAAGTTAAAAGCATTTCCTCCATGAATCTTGTGCTTCAAGAACCCTGTGTACCTTCTCTGGTTACCATATGTGGCTGCTTTTCAAATTAAGTGCCACATAGCACCTGTACCTCTGACTGACTCACAGTACTGCCCTGGCTATACAACGGCCAAGCAAAGTGTTTTTCCCACAGGCATAGTCACATGGTCATATAAATAGCACAGCTACACTGCAGTAGGTGTTGTTGATGAGCACTTGGCACAATGAGGTCGTGTGAGGGGAAAAAACCCTCAAGAACTGGGTGTATACCTTGATTGGAATCTGGTCTTAGTGACATGTTTGTCTGGCTTTGGGGAAATTGTAATTTCTTTGAACCTAAGCTTCCTCGTCAATAAGATGGGGTAAAAATTCTATCTATCAATTTTGTGAAGGTTAAATGGGTTATTTAAATGGCTTACTATAATAAATGTTGGAGTCTGGCAACAGAGTGTTTCATAGTGTTGACTGTCATCATTACAATGATGTATTATGTTGATGTATCTATGATTCATATTATTATCAAACTTACAAAATATTTTTAAGCCTATAAATGTCATTACATTTTTAAGCTTAAATTCACCAAGCATCCAAAACCCATTTCTATACATAGAACAACCCAATCGGCATTTCAGAAGTGACATATTACATCTGCCATATTGTCCCTGTCACTACTTCTAGCTTAAGTTTAAATTCTTTTTGTCCATTTCTTTCCATGCTTCTATCTCTGATAATTCTCTATTCACTTTGGTTACCCTTCAAATGTCTGTGATTGATTTCCCAAGAGTTGACAATTACAGACAGCTATCTATCAAGTGCAATGTACCTGTTTCCTTACTGTTCCATATTAAAAATTCAAATTTATTATCTGAGCTCTTGTATTTCCTCATCCTCCTCCAACTCATTATCATCATTTTGACCTACTCTTCCTCTGCCCATATTACTCTTCCTGGTTTGGTTTTGTTTGTTGTGTTCTTTATTTGTCTTTATCTATAATGTGGTGGGCACTGTGCTAAGCACTAAAGATGGAGAAACTATTAAAATAGAGTTTTCCTTCATGGTGCTCTTAATCTAAAGAGGAAGAAAGTCTACTAGACCAACAAGGAAGAGATGATGTGGGAAGGGTCAAAGTTGAGGTATGATCTAGCTACTGCAGAAACTTAAATGAATAGACAGTTTCCCACAGAATGTGTTGCTTGGATTTTAAAAGACAAGTAGTGGTGGCCATATATGGATGCAGAGAAAGGATGTAAGAGTAAAGGAGCAGTGTTACTGCTGACAATGAAACCTAGAAGGGTTTGGAATGCTTGAGGAACTTTAAGTAGTAAGATTCAGTCTCAGCATTAGGTACAGGTGGGAGAGAGAGAAAGAAGGAATATGGGTTTAGGAAGGTAATCAGGGGTCCTTATATATACTACCAAAAAGACATGATCTGATTTGTTAGATCATATCAGAGTTAGAAGGAGCACTTAGCATCAAGTTTGGTGGCAGGGATGCCACTTGCCATTGTACTCATCTAGGCAGAAAATGATGAGGGTTTGAACTAAAGCAGAAATGGACTTAAACTTTGGGGCTTGTTCTTTTCTTTTCCCAAGCTGGCAGAGAATGTGGGTGATGGATTCCTACCTCCAAAGTTGAGGAAGTTCTCATGAGTAAGATGAGACTTGTGAAAAGTCGATATTCATCACCTTTGATTTTGGAATCATGTTTCCTCTTCCCAAAATATTCACACACTTCAGTGTAGGAATACAGAGACATTTCCCAAAGAAATCATTCAAATGGACCAAAAACTATATATGCAAAGATTTTCCTTACAGAAACACCTACAACAAAAAAAGTTATATTCTTCAACAATGTCAAAAAAGATAAAGAGTAAGATAGGCAAGGTAAAGTTCTGCTTTCCTCTACTCTACATGCAGTAAATCTCTACACATGTATTAAGACTATGTGCCAGGACACATAGTAGTCATTAGTGTAGTAATCTCACTTAGTGTCAGATTTCAGATAGGACTCTAAAATGTAACTCTGTTATCGCTCTGGGTTTCATTTTAGGTACACTCCACTCTTCAGAGATCTGGGAATAATTGATATAGATCCCAACCAATCTGTAACTGGGAAAATCGAAAGCTTGCACTTGAATTTCTGCTGATTCTTGTGTTTTGCATCCCCTGAGTCTAATTCTAATATATGGTTGCAATTTTGCCCCATGTTTTTCTTGGTGCAAACTTAGTCCTTCAACAGTTGATTATAATGGCAAATGACTCTCAGACCTCATTTTGAGAAATCCTAGTAAATACCATGTATTGCTCAGTCATCTTATAAAGTCTCAGTTGTTTCCATGGAATCTTCTTTCCCCCCTGATTTACAAAGAATTTCAGGAGTGCTTTTTTATCTTGCTACCAGTTCATATCAGTTCTTTCTCTACTGTGAAAAAATTCTCACTTGGGTCAAGATAAGGTCATTAGTTTGATGTACTTGGGCTCTACCAGCCCAAGTTATCAGACGTGGATATGATTTTTGGTGAGAACTGGACAATTGGGTATATCCTCTATAATAATAAGGAGCATACCAGGGGAAAAATCTCTCTAGCTTTGTTTCGACTTACATATTTTCAAAAATAATTAGAAACACTTATTCAATAATATAATGCTATAAAAACCCTATCCAGAAATAAGCTAATGAGAATCTTAAAAAAAAAAAAAAAACTGGAGAAAGACAAGTGGATATAATTAGTAATTTAGCCAAAAATATTTAGTGTGGGGCCGCCCCGGTGGCGCAGCTGTTGAGCGCTGGGTTGCGAAGCTGCCCGCGCCCTATGCGGCGCCGGTTCCATCCCCGGCTGCATCCCCGGCTGCTCCCCAGCCACCGGAGGAGGGTCCCACATGGCGCGCAGACCTCTCCTGCCGCCCGCTGCTCCCTCAGCAGTGTACTTCGGTCCTTCTGCCTGCTCTGCTCCCCGCTCTGGCTCTGGTGAATTCTCTCACCCTCCCGTGCTTCTGACTGTACCCAGTGCTTGTATAAACAAAAACAAACAAATAAAATAAATAAATAAAAAAAAAAATATTTAGTGTGAAACTTATATTTTTCTATACTGTTTTATGTAAAGCATTGCTAAATGTCATCTTGTTAAATCAGACAATTAATTTTGTAAAATGCATATTTCCTTCCACTTCTCATTCCATGCTCCATTCATTCTGGATTTCAACGTTTCAAGATAAAAAAGAATTATTGATCAATGAGTAGGAATCCCCAAATCCTTAATTCTGCTTTCCCACCTGATCTTTGGTGGGTGATTTAGCTTTGATTGTCCTTAAGTCTCTTATCCATAAAATTATGAGCAGTGCTATTTTTTTCTTAAATCTTTCCAGCTCTAACATTCTTTAAATCCGTGATTCTGAAGTCAAAAGTTTGGAGTCTCCTGTCTGATATTTATATACTCAAGAGAAGGGAAATTTCCTTAAAATATATCCTTGGTAGGATTATCAATTGTGAGAGCTGGTTTCAGGTTATTTTCTTGTGGTAAGTACAATACCTAATAAGCATTAGGTATAGTTTAGCACTAGCTGATAAAAACCACTTTTTTGGTACTATGAAATTACTTTTCCTCCTTATAGTCACCACACCTAGGCAGGCCAGCACCCTGTCCTCAAGCAGCTGGCTCTGCTTTTCACTAACTTAAGCTAATGCTCTTGGAGGATTTGACTCTCTGATCCTGAATTTTAGACCTGCAAGAAAGGTACAACACTGCCAAGTGTAACATATAGCAGCATTCACCAAATTATAGTGATTAATAAATAAATAGAGCATGAAATATTATGAAGATAAATATCTCAACAACATAGAACTTTCTGGAACACATAAGTATCATTTTAGTAAAACCAGAATGTTAAGAGTTATCCTACCAAAAATAAGTTAGTGTCTGAAAATTCACTTTTCACTTAACCTTAAATGTCTTGGAACATGTCTCTAAGCCACTTTGGAAACATATTGGTACTTATCTATACTTAGATAAAGATAAAGATACTTATCTATAAAGATACTTACAGATACTTTAAAGATTTATAGATACTTAAAGATACTCAAAGCCTTTTAGATACTTAAAGATCTTTAAGAATACTTTATAAAGACACTTATCTATAAAGATACTTATCTTTTTAAGTATCTATACTTATCTATAAAGATACTTATCTATAAAGACAAAGTACTTATGTTTGGAAAATTAACATATTCCAGGTTGCTATAGGAGCATAGGCAAAACAAAGTGTTACCAGTCAAATTTTCTCTGAACTCAATTTAATATAAAATCTAAGAGGAGGGCCTCCCTGGTGGCGCAAAGGGTTAAGACGCAACCTATGAAGCTAATCCCAGCCACTGCAGCACAAGTTCGATCCCCGGCCGGCCAGGGAGCAACCCACATGGTGCAGCAGACCTCTCCTGACTAGCCTGCTGCTCCCCTCAGTATTGTATTTCAGTCAGTCTGCCTGTTCTGTTCCCCACTCGTCTCTGATGAATCCTCTCACTGCCCCCCTCACACCTCTGGCCTGTACCCCAGCTCTTGTATGCATAAAAATAAAATAAATCTTTAAAATAAAATAAAACCTAAGAGGAAAAAAGTTGATACATAGTTTAAATTTTATTTTAGTTTAATACTGTGTTTATGATTATTATTATGATGATGATGGGGTAATGATATTATGAGAATAAGTACACATTACAAAACATTTAAGAGACCTAGGATATTGCAAGTGGAACAGTATTTGTTGTTGTATTGACAAAAATTTATAAATGTGAAAAAATAAACTATCAAAGTGATTTAGTCTACTTGGCATTCAATAAATTACATATTGGCATACTTAGGGCAAACTAGGCCTTAGAATATGTTATATGTATAGAGAGAGATTTTTTTAAATATTTGGGAAATATATGCAATTTTAAAAGTTTGATTGAATTTAAATAGCATAATTTAGTCAAATTTTAGCTTAATGAATAAAAGCAGTCTAAATCAGTGTATTATCCATAGAAAGTAAAAAAAAAACTATAAAGAATTGATTAAATGGATACCATAAATTTTTTTTTTTTTTTAAATACCACAATATACCATTAATTTATAACACATGGCTTAAGTACAATAATACTGCATAAGTTTATACAGTTGAAATGTGAATTCAGATCAGTACAAATAATTATTATGAAGGTGCTTTATCAGAAGTGATGTAAAAAATTTACACTATATTGAACACTTATCAAATCAAACTTTCACACTATCCATGTAAGTAATGTTAAAAATGAATGTTATACAAGAATAAAGGATGACATGATGTCAAAACTTCTAGGGCAAGTATATTACTTGGCAATCTAACTCCTAGATTAAAATATCTGTGGGTCATTAAGTAAGGAGAGTTCACACTTGCCTCAAAATACTTTTAATTGAAATTGCCTTATCCCAGAATAGAGAGATGTCTGTAAAATGTGAACACAATTACTTTTTTAATGAATTTATACTGGCTCATTAGGAGAGCAAAGATATTTAAGAGTAATCAAGTAGGCATGGTAGTGATATGACTAGTATATATTAAATGTGATAAGATACTTAACTCATGTTTAGGAGAAATGGTTTACGAATCCTTAATATTAAACATTTTGAGTTAAATGTCCATAAATTTTCAATAACAATGGAATTCTATAAAACATTTGCTATACTTTCCTCTTTTAAAAAATATTTCAATATTATATAATAAGGCAAAGAGCCCTGCTTTAAAGTTAGCAAAAATGGATAGTGGTCACCAAGATGACAATAGACTAGTTGTTCAATAAATAGACACTTCTCTAAAGAAAACATAGAGAAGGCCAACAGACACATGAACAAATGCTCTTCATCACATATCACATATAATCAGGGAAATACAAATCAAAATCACAATGAGAATAATGTGATATCACATCTATGAGAATGACTTATACAAAAAAATGCAAATCAATGCTAATAATGAGTAATTCTCTGCTACAGATGGCATTTCCTTGCTTCAAAAACCAAGCTATTTCTCTACTGAAGCATGCCGGAGAGTCCAAAAAGTATCTTTACTTTTTTTTTTTTTTTTTTAAATATTAAATTTTATTTTTATATTCCCCATACAATTGCAAACGCCCCATTCTGACCCCAATCCTTCCCCTCCCGCCCCCCAACCCCAAAAAGTGTCTCTGGTTCATAGTTTTTTGTTGATTTTGATTTTCACTTTCTTATATTCATTTTCCTGGTCCCTTATTTAAGTTTTCTAGATTCCTGCTATGAGTGAGACCATCCGGTATTTTTCTTTTTCTTTTTGGCTTATTTCGCTGAGCATGATCCCTTCCAGTGCCATCCATGTTGCTGCAAATTGCATGTGTTTATCTTTTTTGAATGCTGAGTAATATTCCATGGTATATATGTACCACATCTTCTTGATCCAGTCATCCATTTTTGGGCATTTGGGTTGTTTCCAAAGCTTAGCTATTGTAAACAGTGCTGCTATAAACATAGGAGTGCAGGTGCTCTTTGGAATTGATGTTTCTGTGTCCTTTGGGTAAATACCTAGGAGTGGAATTGCTGGATCATATGGAAGCTCTATGTTTAGTAGGTCCAGAAATCTCCACACAGCTCTCCATAGTGGTTGGACCAGTTTGCACTCCCACCAACAGTGCACAAGAGTTCCTTTTTCTCCACACCCTCGCCAACATTTGTTGTTGCTAGTTTTTTTAATATGTGCCATTCTCACTGGTGTGAGATGGTATCTCATGGTAGTTTTGATTTGCATTTCCCTGATTACAAGTGATGTTGAACATTTTTTCATATGTCTGTTGGCCATTTGCATTTCCTCTTCAGAGAAGTTTCTTTTTAGCTCTTCTGCCCATTTTTTGACTGGATTATTTTCTTTGTTGTTGCTGAGTCTCATCAGCTCTTTGCAGATTTTTGTGATCAGTCCTTTATCATTAGTGTTGGGTGCAAAAATGTTCTCCCAGTTGGTGGGGTTTCTCTTTGTTTTTGTTATTGTCTCTTTTGCTGTGCAGAAGCTCTTTAATTTGATGTAGTCCCAGCTGTTTATCTTTCTCTTCACTATCACTGCTTTGGGTGATGTGTCTGTAAAGATGTCTTTGATGTGCAAATCCCGTAGTGTTTCGCCTATATTTCCTTCTATGTATTTTATGGTTTCAGGTCTTGTGTCTAGTTCTTTAATCCATTTTGAGTTGATTTTTGTGTATGGTGTGAGGTAGTGGTCAAGCTTCATTCTTTTGCATGTAGCGACCCAGTTTTCCCAGCACCATTTATTGAACAAACTTTCTTTGCTCCAATGCATAGTCTTTGCTCCTTTGTCAAAGATTAGTTGACCATAAATCTGTGGGTTTATTTCTGGATTTTCTATTCGATTCCATTGGTCTGTATGTCTGTTCTTGTTCCAATACCATGCAGTTTTGATGATTATGGCTTTGTAGTATAGTTTGAAGTCTGGGAGTGTGATGCCTCCATTTCCTTCTTTTTTTTTCAGTAGAGCTTTGGCTATTCGGGGTTTTTGGTGATTCCATATGAATTTCATCAATAATTGTTCTATTTCTTTGAAGAATGCCATTGAGATTTTGATTGGAATAGCATTGAATCTGTATATTGCTTTTGGTAGGATGGCCATTTTAATAATGTTTATTCTTCCAATCCATGAGCAGGGGATGTCTTTCCATTTCTTTGTGTCTTCTTCTATTTCTTTTAACAGTGTTTTATAGTTTTCTTTGTATAGGTCCTTTACCTCTTTTGTTAGATTTATTCCCAAATATTTGATTTTTTTTGTTTCGATAATAAAAGGGGTGGTTTTTTGATTTCTTCTTCTTCAGATTTATTGTTTGTGTATGGAAGGCTACTGACTTTTGCGTGTTGATTTTGTATCCTGCCACTTTACTGAACTGACTGATGAGTTGAATTAGTTTTTCTGTGAGATTTTGGGGTTCTCTATGTATATTATCATTATCATCTGCAAATAGTGATAGTTTGACTTCTTCTTTTCCTATTTGGATTCCTTGGATGTCTTTCTCTTGTCTTATTGCTCTGGCTAGGACTTCCAGTATTATATTGAAAAGCAGTGGTGAGAGTGGACATCCTTGTCTTGTTCCAGATCTTAATGGAATTGTTTTCAGCTTTTCACCATTGAGAATGATACTGGCTGTTGGCTTGTCATAGATGGCCTTTATGATGTTGAGGTATGTTCCTTGTATCCCAAGAATTTCAAGGGCTTTTATCATGAATGGGTGTTGCACTTTGTCGAAAGCTTTCTCAGCATCTATTGATATTATCATATGGTTTTTATATTTCTTTTTGTTGATGTGTTGGATAACGTTGATTGATTTTCGGATGTTAAACCATCCTTGTGCCCCTGGAATGAATCCAACTTGGTCGTGGTGAATTATCTTATGGATACATTGTTGGATTCTGATAGCTAAAATTTTATTGAGGATTTTTGCATCAGTGTTCATTAGGGAGATTGGCCTATAGTTTTCCTTTTTTGTGTTGTCCTTATTCGGTTTTGGTATTAGTGTAATATTGGCTTCATAGAACGTGTTTGGTATTGTCCCTTCCTTCTCAATTTTTTGGAAGAGTTTGTGAAGGATAGGCACTAATTCGTCTCTGAATGTTTGTAGAATTCATTTGTAAATCCATCAGGTCCTGGGCTTTTGTTTTTGGGGAGGTTTTTAATTACCACTTCAATTTCGCTGCTTGTAATTGGTCTATTTTAGGTGTTCTATTTCTTCTTTATCTAGCTTTGGGTGATTGTAGAGTTGTAGGAATTTGTCCATCTCCTCTAGATTGTTGAACTTGTTTCCATATAACTGTTCATAGTAGTTACTGATTATTCTTTTGATTTCTGCTGTGTCCGTTGTGATTTCTCCTCTTTCATTTATGATTCTGTGTATTTGTGCTTTCTCCCTTTTTTCCTTTGTGAGCCTGGCTAGGGGTTTGTCTATTTTATTTATTTTTTCAAAGAACCAGCTCTTGGTTTCATTGATCTTTTGGATTGTTTTTTTAGTTTCAATTTCATTTATTTCTGCTTTGGTTTTATTATTTTTTCTTCTGCTGGTTCTGGGGTTTTTTTGTTGTTCTTTTTCTAGATCTTTGAGCTTCGAGATTAGGTTGTTTCTTTGAGTTCTTTCTTGTTTTTTGATGTGAGCTTCTATTGCTATATATTTTCCTCTTATTACTGCTTTTGCTGCATCCCATACATTTAGGATATTGGTGTCCTCCTTGTCATTCAATTCAAAGAATTTTTTAATTTCTTCTTTGATCTCCTCGTTAGTCCAGTGGTCTTCCAGTAGTGTGGCTTTTAATCTCCATGAGGTAGGATAGTTCCTTGCCTTCTTTTTATGATTTATTTCTAGTTTGATGCCTTCGTGGTCAGAAAAGATGGTTGGTATGATTTCAATCTTGGTGTATCTGTTGATGTTTGTCTTGTGCCCCAGTATGTGATCGATCCTGGAGAATGATCCGTGTGCGCTTGAGAAAAATGTGTACTCCGTTTTTTTGGGGTTTAGTGTTCTATAGATGTCTGTTAAGCCCAAATGCTCTAGGTCCTTATTTAGAGCTTTAGTTTCTTTACTTATTTTTTGTCTTGTTGATCTATCCATTGTTGATAGTGGTGTGTTGAAGTCTCCCACTACATATGTGTTTTCTCTGATGTCTGTTTTCAGAGAGGACAACAGTTGTCTGATATATTTTGGTGCTCTTTCGTTTGGTGAGTATATGTTAATGAGTGTTATTTCTTCTTGAAGTATTGTCCCCTTAATCATAATGTAGTGACCATTGGGGTCTCTTTTTTTTTTTGAGTTTGAAGTCTGTTTTATCTGATATAAGTATAGCTGTTCCTGCTTTCTTTTTTGGCCCATTTGCTTGTAGGATTGTTTTCCATCCTTTGACTTTGAGCCTATTTTTATCTTTTGTAGCTAAATGTGTTTCCTGGAGACAGCAAAAGGTTGGGTTTTGTTTCTTAATCCAGGCTGCAACTCTGTGTCTTTTTATTGAAGAGTTTAGTCCATTTACATTTAGAGTTAATATTGATATGTTAGCATCTGTATTTGCCATTATGGTTGTCTTTCCTTTGATTTTATTTATTTATTCTTTTAATAACTTTTTTTTTTTTTTTTTTCTTCTCTTTCGTTGTTATTCGTCCCTCTGAGGTTCTGGCTTTAGGATTCCTTGTAGTATTTTTTGGAGTGGGGGTTTAGTCGCAATGAAATTCCGGAGTTTCTCTTTGTCTGGGAAGGTCCATATTCTTTCTTCATGGAGGAAAGAGAGCTTTGCGGGATAGAGTATTCTTGGTTGGCATCTGTTTTCTTGGAGTCTGTTGACTATGTCCCTCCACTCTCTCCTTGCCCGTAGTGTTTCTTCAGAGAAGTCTGATGTCAGCCTGATTGGTTTTCCTTTGAATGTTATCTGTTTCTTCCCTCTTGTCAGCTTCATTATTTTTTCCTTGTCCTGGATTCTTGGGAGCTTTACTATTATGTGTCTTGCTGTGTTTTTCCTTTCGTCGTGGAAGTTTGGTGTTCTTCTTGCTTCTTGTATATCAATTTTCAGCTCCTTCTTCTCATTTGGGAAGTTCTCTTCAATTATATCCATGAATATTTCTCTGTTCCTACATCTCTCTCCTCTCCTTCTGGAATTCCTATAACTCTTATATTTCCTTTCCTCATGGAGTCAGATAGTTCCCGAAGTCTTTCTTCATTCTTTTTCTTCGTACTTCTCTTTCCTTTTCTGTTTTGGTTCTTTTTATTTCTGTGTCTTCAAGATTACTTATTCGTTCTTCCATTTCATCTATTCTGCTTTCATTGCTTTTCCCAGAGTTCTTTAGTTCCTCCATTAATTCTTTGATCTCCTGCATTTTCTCTACTTCCCTCTTTAGGGACTCAATTTCTTCTTCTGATCTATCACTTTTAATCATGGCAATTTTAAATTCTCTTTCTGGAAGGCTCAGAAGTTCTTCCAAGTTGCTGTCGTTGCAATCTGGGGAGTGGTTTTCTTTTTGTGGTGTGCTTCTTTCCTGAGGAGTTGTTAGGTTGCGTGTGGTTCTTCTACTCCCTACTGTCTGTTTTCTAATTTGTCGTATGCGTTGGGACACTGTGTTGCTCGGACTGACTGACATCTTGGGTGAACTTCTCCGCTCCCCTCTGGCTCTTCCAGGAGCCATCTCTGTCTTCTGGGGAGCTTTCTGCTGGTTTTAGGCAGTTTTACTGAAGAAATGTCCCTGTTCTCAAATGGCGAAGCGGGATGCAGTCCCTGCGCCTCCGGTTTCAGGCACACTCTTCTGCGCCCCCGGTCTGCCCCTGACGTGGGTGCCTGCTCCCTCTGTGGGCTCAGACTGCTGGTCGGAAGGGGCCTGGCGTGGAATAACTTCCCGGCTGGCCACTGGGTCCTCCAGAAACCTTCTGCCCTTTTCAAGCAGTCTTAAGAAATGTCCTGTTTTATAGGGTGTTAGTGACTTTTTTTTCCTGGTCACTAGGTGGCGCCAGAGATCTCTCCTATTGTCCTTGGGGGGCTGTTTTTCGCCTCCCCCCACCCCGTGGGACAGAGAACAGAGCGGGAATGGTAGGGTACACCTCAACAGCTTTGGGGTGCTGTGTCTGCCTTGTGCCCCACCGTCGTGGAGAAACCACGCCCCGAATTTTCGTGCCCCGGGTCTCAGTTCAAAGCCCTCAGTTCCAGGACGCGGGCTGTAGCCCAGTTCAGTGGCACGGGAATGGCGCCTTTTGCACAGCTCCCGTGCCTGGGCGCCTGGTTCCTGCTCACTCAGGGAGGGACCTTCACCTCAGTTAGGACCTCCGTGCGTCTCCCCGCAAGCCTAGGTCGCAGGCGCGGGGACCTGGGCAGCCGCGATCCAGGTCTGCACTTGCTTTTCAAGCTCCCCGAGCGCGCCGCGTTTCCGCGCCAGCTTACCGGCAGCCCGGGCTGTGTGCGCGTCTCCCGGGGTCTTTGTTCTTCTCTAATGGCGCCAGGAGCCGTTCGCTCACCCCCGCGGCGGATCCTGCAGGGTTCGCCTCAGCTCCCGTTCACGGGGTGTGGTGGCTGCAATAGTTCCTTTCCACTCACAGTCCCGCTTGCTTCGTCGTTTGTTCTTGTGGGCCGTTTTGGTTTGTTGTTTCCTCCTCTCTGCCGGTCGGAGAGTCGGATACCATAAATTTTAAACACAGTCAAAACTATAAAATACTGTCAGTAAGCATTGAATGGTTCTCATTATGTGCTGTGGTTATGCTAAATTCTCTATTTACTGACATTATTTCATTCAGTTTCTATAACAATCCTTTGGTGTAGGAACTGTTAGCCCCTTTTTCAGATGAGAAAACTGAGTCTTATAGGTTTGCCTCTAACCACACAACTGAAGTTGTCATTTGAACTCCATATCTGCCTGGTACCAAGACTCATGATCTTAAATCACTGGGCCCTGGACCTTCCTGGTGGCAATGGATTAAGAACAGCACTATGAAGCTATCTGCAGCCACTGCAACACAAGTTTGATCACCATTCGACCAGGGAGCAACCCACATGGTGCAGCAGACCTCTCCTGTCTCGCTTGCTGCTCCCCTCGGCAGTGTATTTCAGTCTGCCTGTTCCGTTTCCCATTCTGTCTCTGGTGAATCCTCCTACCTCCCACACCTCTGGCCTGTACCCCAGTTCTTGTATGCATAAATAAATAAATCTTTAAAAAAAAATCACTTGGCCCTGCAATAAGCATGAAATAAACACCAACAAAAATCTCTGAGACAGGAACTTGTAATAGTCGTTTTTATTTGCTCAAGGATGTAGACCTCGTGAAGTGTAATCGAATCATCTTCCTAAAGAAATAAGGATAATCTAAAGAAAATTAGTCACATAGTATGCCTCATTTGTCCCGCAAAATAAGCTTTCATGGGTAGTGAATGAAGATAAATCCTCATGTAAAGAGTTGTGCCTAGTAACAATTTCCAAATGCAACATATTATATAAACTGTAGTTTATATAAATGCAGCACATTGAGTTCATATTTTCTATGTTTTGTTACTTAGTACTTATAGTTATAAGTAAGTAACTTTAAAAGGCACACTTAGTGAAAAATGCAGGCTAGCAATACAGTGGTTGCTATGGCTTTCAGGCAAATGCATTTTTTAAAAGGACATACAGGTTTTTGAAGTGGCCCCATCTTCTCATATTGGCACATCATTATATGCAGTTACTTTATGCTTATAAGTCATATTGCTTCTTGCCTCCTCAGAATCTGCATCAAATCTGAATTCTTTGTCATCACTTCCTATGCTGGAACCTTGGCTCTCCAGACCAGAGGTAAGTGAGGAAAAAGGAATATGGGGGATACCATCTTGCACCAGTCTCCTTCAAATCTCCCCTATAAATCTATACCTCCCCTGAAAAGAATGATAAAAGGAAATAGGAAAAGAAATAAAAGTCCAGAATGCTAAAATTATCAAAAGGACAACCATTTGCTTGTATCTGCAAATGAAATAACATGAAAAGAGTAAAGGACCAAAATCACTATATGCCCCTTTTATAAAATATGGCTTGTGTTATCTTTGTCTCCTTTTTCCAGGATATCCTCTGCTTTGTGACCTGGTGATAATGTGTCAAGAAAGGCAGACAGGAAGGCTTTTCATGTGGGTTGACTCACTCCTAAGGAGAGTTCACCTTGCTGCTCTCAGCCTCCTCTTAGCAATACAGACCAAGTAGTTTGTGCCTGTGGGCTCCGACCATTCCTTAGCCACAGATTTGCACATTTGGTGTCCTATCCCCTCTAACCCTTCACAATCCCCCTATGAAATCATTTATGGGTGCCTCCCTAGAACTGGGCCAAAAGTTCCTTGATTTGGTAAGACTGATTAATATTTGGAGAGGAAGTCCCATTAAATTTGGAACCCCAGTCCTATAGGCAAAGCTTTAAGCTTTGCTGCTAAGTCTCCAAGGAAACCATTGCTATTTGTGACTCTGTTTAGAGCTCAAGAAGTAATTCTTACCTGCTTTAGCAAGACTGACAGTGTCATGACAGCTTCAAGAGGCTGTCGTTTCCACAACGAAAGATTCTGTAAATCGATTATTAATGAAGCACTGCCATATTTTAAGTGACTCTGTTCTTTGAGAGAGCGTGTTTATATTTAATTATTGAAATGTGAACTGTGCAATGCCACAGTAGCACAAAAGTCAGCTATTATCCCCCCAAAATGGTTCAAAAATCAATCTTCATTCCAAAACCCATAATAAAAAAATAAAAAATAGCAATTTATTGAGAAAAACTAAAGACATCCTGTGTCAGAAAAGCTATCATTAGTTGTGCTAAAACTAATACGTACATATTTTTAAAGAGAGATGTGCGTAATTATGCAAAAGAATTTTAAGTACTTAGTTGAATGGAGGAACCACTGAATTGTCACTATCATTGGTAGTTTGACACTTGCCCTGTTTCTGCCTGTCACACCAACCGTGGAGGCAGCTGTTATTAGAGATGTGTGTGAATAGTAAAAAATAAAAAAAAAAAAAAAAGCCCCTGGGTTACCATGCTTCTGTCCTTCCTTGAAGGTGATCAGTTTGTACTAACAAAGTTTTGACCTGTTCTAGCCTCAAGAATTTTGTCTGTAGTACTGCTTCTGAAATTCTGTGATGATGAGTGGGCAGCCATAGAGGGTAGGGTGACAAGAAAATCTTCCCAGTTGACAGTAGTACCTCAGAATTTCTATATAAAAGGGACTGAGGCAGCAATCTGAATGGAAGATGAGTGGAGAACTTCAAGTAGCATTCACATAACATTTTATGGAAAGGTGGAAAAAATGCCAGTTGTCTTTACCAAAGAATGGACTAATGTTAATGCTGAGGCTAAAGCCCTCCCCACCCCCAGCCCTCCTACTGTAATGTGCACAGTCACTTCACACTTGCTTTCTATGTTTTAGGAGAGTGGAAGGGCCACTGAATTGATGTGTGATGTGATCAGATCTGTGTTTTAGAAAGATGACTCTGAGAATGAGCAGATGTATCATTGCTCTCCAAGAGAGGATAGTGGCTTACACTCAGTTTTAGTGGTAGCAAGAAGGCAAAGGTTATTGCAATAATCACAACTCATTTACTATGAGAGTCTTTTATTTTATTTATATATTTTAAATCTTTTAAAAACTTTATTTATGTTTGTGTTGAAGAACTGGGGTATAGGCCAGAGGTGGGGAGGGGGTTGAGAAGATTCAACAGAGACAAGAGTGGGGAACAGAACAGGAGGATTTTCTGGAATAAACAAAGGGGAGCAGCCGGTGAGACAGGAGGGTCAGCTGGACTGACATCTCTATCATCAGTCACCATCACAATCAACTATCCAGGGCCAGTTGCTTTCAGAAGCCTGCAATATGGTAGATAAGTACAACCATCCCTCCCTTCTCGCATTGAGCAATGTAACTTCCACTCCGCTCTGTGACTTGCCTTAACCAGTAGGATGCAGTGCAAGTAATGTTGTGTGACTTCAGAATGACCTTGAAGTTTTTGTTTATTGTTCTTTTGGAAGTTAGCTAAAAAAACTCTGTGGGGAAGAGGAGGAAGGAGATATCATGAAGTAAGAGAGGCAGTGTAGAGGAGAACTAAGGTACTTCAGCCAGCAACCATCATCGTGGCTCCCGTCACGTGAATAAGACCATCTTGACTACTGTAGCACCAATTAAGCCAACCCAAACAACACTATGTAGAGCAGACAGAGCATTCCCTGCTGAGCCCTGTCTGATTTTCTAGCACAGAATGTTGAACAGTGGTGATTGCTTTTTATTACTGGTTGTGAGGTGGTTTGTTATACAGTGATAGCTAATTTATATACATGGCTTGGAAATGAAAGCCAGGGCTTCTGAAATGGTAGTTCCCAGATTGAAATTCTAGTTATATATTAATCCTCTTGGACCTTGGGAGCACAAAAGATCTAATTTATCATTTTTTATTAAAATTGGACACTTTAAATAATATAATGTGACAACTCTGGAAATTTTATTCCTCAGTCTCCCCTGGAATTGTTATTGCTGCTTATTATTGTTGCTGCTATTGCTGAGTGTTTTATGATTTTCTTCAATTAATTCAGTGAAGTCTGTATTCTTTGTTATATGTGATCACTGAAGTCTCTGTTCATTAATTTACAAAGATTTCCTTAAATACTTGGAATCAATAAGCCTCCCATCCTTGGGTGAAGTGTTCTGAGTGCTGTAGTATGTCTTAAACATTTACTTTACCATCAGCCTTGGCTTTCACTTTCTACTAGTGCAGAGCTTCACAGTTACCCAGAGGGGAGAGTTGAGGGTTTTCACAGGTTTTTCCTGAGCCTGTGCAAGAGCTTCTAGAGTCCCAGATATGTGTGAAATTTTTTTTCAGGATCCCCATGTTTATTTTACTTCCCAGATTTTCCTTTGGGTTTTTTGACTAGCATGTTATTTGCCCCAACTGTTACTGTTACCTCAGGCAGCTGTGATGTTAAACCATTATCTCCAATTGTTTTCAACAAACACCTCCAGAGAAAAGCCCGTTTGCACTGGGTAAACTCTGAGTCAGGTCAAATTAAGACAAACCTAAGAGTAGAACTTTCAGACAGACCAAATAATGGCAATTCTTTGAATGGAATTTGGGGGACCTCCAATTCCACTCTGCACCCTTCCATGGCTACTAAACTGCTGATTTTCAAGGTGACTGCTATGCCAAGGAGGGGTAGATAATGATAGTTTAAAATGCCATGAATATCTCTGGTATAAATGTTTAGAACCTACCTAAAAATTTAAGGCCTACCCTAATATTTCACCATTTTTTCATAAGTCAAATGCTTTCCAAAGTGAATTAAGTGAATTAAGCCTTTGATTAATTTAAGTTCTAAAAAAGTTTAACAGTTTTTTCAAATGTACTCATTGCTTTTATGGTGAAAGGATTGACAGAGGTCTTGATTCCACCTTTCATGCTGACATTACTTTCTTATGACTTGTGCAATTTGTATTAAGACACAGAGCTCAATATTTTTTTTTCACAAATTTAAAAAAAAAAACACTTATAGTTTGACACTGTAGAAGTCATTCAAAAATAATACACAAAAATAAAAATAATACATTTCACTTCCTTCTTTAAGAGTGACAGTTACTCATTAATAGTTTCTGTGTGTCTGTTGAGAGCTATGCAATTTCTTTTTTTTATTATTATTATTTTTTTAATAATAAATTTTATTTTTATATTCCCCATACAATTGCAACCCCCCATTCTGACCCCAATCCCTCCCCTCCCACCCCCCACCCCCCAAAAAGTGTCTCTGGTTCATAGTTTTATGTTGATTTTGATTTTCACTTTCTTATAGTTATTCATTTTCCTGGTCCCTTATTTAAGTTTTCTAGATTCCTGCTATGAGTGAGACCATTCGGTATTTTTCTTTTTCTTTTTGGCTTATTTTGCTGAGCATGATCCCTTCCAGCGCCATCCATGTTGCTGCAAATTGCATGTGTTTATCTTTTTTGAATGCTGAGTAATATTCCATGGTGTATATGTACCACATCTTCTTGATCCAGTCATCTATTTTGGGGCATCTGGGCTGTTTCCAAAGCTTAGCTATTGTAAATAGTGCTGCTATAAACATAGGGGTGCACGTGCTCTTTGGAATTGATGTTTCTGTGTCCTTTGGTTAAATACCTAGGAGTGGAATTGCTGGATCATATGGAAGCTCTATGTTTAGTAGGTCCAGAAATCTCCACACAGCTCTCCATAGTGGTTGGACCAGTTTGCACTCCTGCCAACAGTGCAGAAGAGTTCCTTTTTCTCCACACCCTCGCCAACATTTGTTGTTGCTAGTTTTTTTAATATGTGCCATTCTCACTGGTGTAAGATGGTATCTCATGGTAGTTTTGATTTGCATTTCCCTGATTGCAAGTGATGTTGAACATTTTTTCATATGCCTGTTGGCCATTAGAGCTCAATATTTTGAATAAATAAACTAAAAATGGTAAAATGACTGCAACTGCAATATAAGAGAAAGTTGAGAGATAGTGGTTTCATGAATGAATTGTCAAAATGGAGTGAAAGCTGATGTTTATGTTGTAGAGAGATCAAAGAATGTGCCTGAATCCTCTCTATGTGGTCTGGGGAGAGATAAATTGGCCTTACCATGTATAGATGACTATTCGTAGCAGTTTTATTGTAATTGCCAAAAAAATGAAATAATCCAAATGTCCTTTAATGGATAAATAGCTAAGCACTGATGCATTCATATGATGGAACACTACTAACAGTAAGAGGAAATATACTATTGATACATGAAATATTTAGATGAATCTTAAGGGACTATGCAATCTTTTTTTTCTTAAGGGAAATCGCAAAAGATTACATACTGTATTGTTACATTTGTAACATTCTGAGAATGAAAAAATTAAAGAAATGTAGAACTGGTTAATGGTTTCCAAAGATTAGGAATGAGAATTCAAAGATAATGCTTCCAAAGTTTACAGGGAAAGGTAGGAAATGGAAGGATCTTTGTGGTAATGAGTTATATATCTACTATATATGTTGATTATGGTGTTGGTTCCATCAATCTATCATATGCTGAAATTGCATAAAATTGGGTACACATGTATGCATATTCATACTCACATGAGTGCATGTAAAGCTAGTGACATCTGAATAAGGTATGTTGATTGTACCAAAGTCAATTTTCTGGTTTTGATATTGTACCATGGTTTTGTAAGAAACTAGTTACCTTGGAATGGGGAACTCGTTGAGGGGTACATGAAACCACCTTGTACTATTTTTTTTTTGTGGGGCCCTCGCCGGTGGCTGTGAATCGAACTGGAGCTGCAGAGGCTGCGGGCAGCCTCGCAACCCAGCGCTCAACCACTGTGCCACCAGGGGAGGCCCACCTTGTACTATTTTTGAAGCTTCCTGTAAATCTATAATTACATCAACATATGACATTTAAAAATTTGAAGCCAATAACTTGGTAAATATACCCTCTTTTGTCTTTAGTCCCCAAGGCCATGTAGGTATAAGGAGATTTCATAAGCACTTTCCTTTTTATTGTATTTCATTGCTTAAAATTTATCATGAATTGCTAAGTTGACTAAAAACTTAAAATCAGTATCTCAATACAGTTATTTGAGATTGATGAGAAGATATTATTGTTCACTTGCTGTTTAACTTTCAGACATTAATTCTTCTATTTAAAAAGGGTTTCTATATATTTTCTTTGTAGAAGTATTTATTTCAAATAAAATTTTTAGATAGAAAGAAATAAATATTTTTTAAAAGTTCACATTTGATGATTTGGAGTTGCAGGTGTTGTGTGGATGTTTGCTATCACATCCTTTGTACTTCTTAATATTAATATTTCAATAGCTAACAGCCATTACAAACAAAGGCACTGGACCAAAAGCTGGTTCCCAAACCTGCCATGCTAATAGACTTTGGTTTGAGGTCTTCTAAATCTGGATAGTGAAAAAATGTCCTGCGTGGATTCTGATCAGCAGCCAAGTTTGAAAACTCTCAGACTGGAGCATACTGAAGTCCTCCTTCTAGATATAAAATGACAAGATGTCTTAGAAGCCATGTGTAATATTTGATTTGACTTAGATGTATTTTCTTGTGAGGAAGCTTGTGAGATGAAGTATGTGCAACCCATCCGGTTTGTTTCATTTTCCTCTCCTGGCCACCTGTGTGATTTCTCACCTCACTCCTCATCAGGCACTTACTGTTTCTCAGGAGCAGATGCACTAAAATCCTCACCTATGGCTCATCCCTTATTTTCACCATAAGAAGGTCTAGACTTCTGAGGAGCCTTTGTATTTTGTTAGTTTACATTGCAATTATTAAATACTTGCATTTTTGTGATTTGATTTGCATCTCTCATCAGTGATAAAATATATTCTAATTCAACAGTCTATTCTAATTCTACAAGACTCTAACAGATGGTAGTTTGAATACTTTCAAATATTGATTGGGTTATTGTAAAGGACTCTTGAATTGGAGCTACTATCAGTTGTCTCATTTGGAATATGACTGTTTGGATAATGACCTTGCAGGCAGTCAAAGGAAGCCATGACCTAGAGTACCTATTACTAGAAGGTGGAACAATAACTCATAGACTTGTCCTCAGCAATGGAGAAATCCATAGTGTTCACCTTTTATACTTCACCCATCACTTACTCTTCCTCCTCTTTCTTGGGATTTCTGTGTTTCTTCTCCCTTTGTTTTGTAAGTCCAATATTTATCCCACTTGGGCTTTCACCTGCTTGCCAACTAGTAAGGTCTCAATGCAAGATGATATCTAATAATATTGAATTTTACCGTCCAGAGGTATCTACATTTTAAAGGGATGCTACTGGGATAGAGGAGGGAGGGAGTGTCTGCCTTGATTACTGTCACTGCCCACTTTTGGTCTATTACTAATGTCTTAAAGGTCATGTTTTGAGCCTCAGCAACCTCTGGGGAGTGACCTCTAACATCCTTGCATTTATCGCTTTAGTAAAAGTGAATAGATTTAAAATGGATAGTCTCTCAAAAATGTTGAGAATGACTAAACCCACAGTGTGGTATAAGAATTTTATTCATTTTATGTACTGTTATTAAAATCAATTTTATTCAGCAAACTGCAATTACTAGTCAGTGGAATTTCCTGTGTTAGTGCTAAAGATTTAGTGGACACCCTTTACTACTATGAGTGAGAGACTAGCATTCGTTCTAGTTCAGTCAGTCCAGAATCTTTTTTTTTATTACATTTTCCATTATCCTCATTCTCGTCTGTGTGTCCAATGCCATTGTTGTTCCATCACAGTCCATGCTGGAATGTTATTTTCTGGTGTCTGAACACTTATCCTCAACCTTAGAAATAAATCACATCTATGTGCTAAGTACATCTCATGTATGGTCTCATTTCTTTCTTGAACAATCCAAATGAGGTTGTTTTGTACTTTTATACATTTTACAGATACTGAGATACAAAACGTGTAGTAATTTACTCAAAGTAACACAGTGAATAAGCTGGAATTCAAACATAGTTCTGTGTTATATTCGATTTAATATATACAAAATTATAAATATATATACATAATAATAAGTTGAACATTGTAAAAACATCATGAATGACCTAACCACTGACGATGTTGTTGAGTCAGTGTTCATAAATCTTGTCTAGGATATTTCCTTTATGAATTTGTACAATATTCTCTTTAAGAGAGGTTTTAAAGCAATGCCTACAGTTTTGTTACATCCATTTCATATGTAAAATGCCTGCTACTTTACAGTTATTAACTTTGGAGAAGTTTTTCTGGCCATGTTTGCTTGAGCCTATAACTATGCCTTGCTTTCTGTTGCTCTGCATTTCTGTGGTTTGCTTCTCTCCACTTCACTCCCTGACCCTTTTGGTGGCCATGTGGTAGTAAATGTAACTTAATGATTAAGTTCTGAATATAAAGTCCCTTTGGGGGTTCCTTGATATGACTTTGACATGACAGGCAAGTATCATACCCCTTCACTTGCCACCTTCTTGACTGCTCTCATGTAGATAACACAGAACTTACCTCTTGCACTAATAATCCCATAATCCTGTCCTTCACTTTTCTTCATGTCCCTGGAAATTTACTTGTTTTGGCTTGTTTGACATGCCCAGCCATCAGTGGTCCATAGTCATTCAATGTTTCTACCTACTATTCTTTTCTTACAATGTTTCATTCAGTTCCAGCTATCAGGATCCAAAGCAGCAAGCTTGTTAAGTGATTACACTCATTTTCTTCATTTGCTGTGGCGCCAGATTTCTAGCTTCTTTATAAAAACTAGCTCAGTCATGTGGCAGGTTCAACTAGAGTTTCCAGATGCAGATCATTTTCTCCACCATAAATTATCTCTGTCTTACTCAGAGTTTGAACTGTAAAGGAGGAAGAAAACAATTTTTTTTGTAACTTGCCCTATTATTGTGGCCTGTAAAATGAAAGGATTTAAAAAAAAGCCCAGTGATTTTTATTCTTCATATGCAGGCAGACAATATAGCTTTTTTTATAAATTGGTTATTTACGTAGTACTAAAGAAATTTTTCTATCAGCTTTTTTTATATCAATCTTCTGAAAGCCAGGCCAGATGTCCAAAAGAAACAATATATGAAACACTCATTTTTCAGTTTTTCTGAACCTTTTTCTTCATATTCAGGTACTCATTTTTCTAATTTTAACACCCAATTCTGTTGGATTGGATTAAATTTTTATATATTAGGAAAAAAACTGGCACTAAGTATGTTTGAATGAAAATGTATGTTTGAGTTTAAAGGAAAATGGCTAATTCATAAATGGGAGATACTTTGATATTTATGAAGTGCCAGATTTATCAATTAATATGACAGTTCTACAATTATCACTGAACTATTCTTTGAAATTTTAGAAAATGGCAAAAAGGGGATTACTAAATTTCACAGTTAAAATTCAAGAACAGAAAAATTGTTTTTCATAACTGTTTAGATACCTGTTTTTCTATATTGACAAGGGTAAACCTGAAATTATGAACCTTCACTTTCAAACTTTATTTATGAATGTCCTGTTCAAATATCAAACTACTAAGCACTGAATATTTATGATATTTACTCTTGTACACAGTAGTATTCAATTGCTTATTGAATGCATGAAGCTGGAAGATCAATTGGAAGATACTTTAAATGGAAAATAGAAAGATTAGATAAACATTAAAGAAGAAATTTTCTACATGCAAGACTGAGGGACCCCAAACTGTAAAGGAGTACATACTCTGAAAGTACTCGGTACTGAGTACTAAGTATTGAGTACTGAGTACATACTCTGAAAGTACTCAGTACGTGCTCTGAAAGAGGACCTGGCCATCTGTGTGCACAAAAGAAAAGAAAGCAGATTTTAAGTGAGAAAGATTTTTAATAGAATTTGTGTGCATATAGAAGAAAAGGATTTCAAATAATAGATTCCCAATAAAACTCCAAGAATTATCCATTCCCCCATGAGCAGATGCCCAACAGGCTCAGCCCTAAAGTTGACTGCTGAGTCATGAAAGTTTACCACAAGTATAAGGCACCTTCTGGTAAGGAACCATAAAAAAGGGGTTAGGCAGGTCCCGAAGAGCTGGTATAACTGGAGTAACCCAAAACTCAAAACATACTGTATAATCTGCCATAAGGTCAAGATAACAGCTGCCATTGCCTTTGCCAAAGACCAATATCAGCCTCCCCATGTGTTTCTCACCCATGTCTCTCCTCCATGTATCTCTCCTTTCTTCTTCTACTTGTCACTCCCTCTTTTGTTTCATCTCCACTTATTTATCTGCTTTACTCCTTTCTAGCTGCACCCCTTTCAGGAATTCCAGTTAATTGCCTGCTGGGAATTATAGCCCAAAGTGGCTGCTTATAAGTTGCGTGTGTGTGTGTGTGTGTGTGTGTGTGTGTGTGTGTGTGTGTGTGTGTGGCTGGGTTGGGGGGGGAAATGCAGGAATAGGTTGTTTCGCTCATTTCACCTCGATGCTCCTTCTCCTTTAATTGACATTCATTCTATAACAGTTTTACATTATCAATGTTAAGATAAATATCAACTATGTAAAGAAAATAACATTAATGCCTTTCCATTTGTTTTGATTCCAAATAATAAGATACCTGAAACATTATGACTAAAAAACAATCACTGTTTATATTGCTCACAAACCTGCAATTATAGTGAGGAAAACTCCTCTCAACTCCACATGGTTTAAAGTAGATGATTCTGCTGAAGCCTAGAGGATCTTCTTTCAAGAGAGCTGGCATTTGTCCTGACATTTTTTGTGCCCGTGTGGGTCTCAACATGCAGGCTTCCCTATGGGCAGCTTGATCTTTCTAAAACATGATGGCAAGGTTTCAGGAGACACAAAGTTAAGAGGAACCAGTATCTTAATGTCTGAGCCCAGACATTAAGACACTTCTATATAGTGTCTCTTCTGCATAGTGTGACTTCTGTATTTATTGGTTAAGGTGCCACAGAATCTGATTCAAGTGGGAGGAAGAATGTCAAAGAATTTGCAGACATGTTTGAAAACTGCCACACCATTGCATAAAAATGAATTAAGCCCCTACCCTCATCCTCAAGGGCTTAGGGATTGATAACTTCTGCAGAAGTTAGATAGTAAACATTATAGGTTGATAGGTGAAATGACAGTCTTTCTACTAAACTGTGCTTTTATGGTAAGAAAACAACCATAGGTGATCTGTAAACAAATGGACATGTCTGTTCTCCAAATTTTATTATGTTTACCAAAACATGTGGCAGGCCCGATTTAGCCTACAGGCCATAGTTCATCAATTTGCTTTTTCTTCTCCATTCTACTCCCTCTTTAGCAATGTTAGAGATTACTACGCTCTAATCACACAGCTTCCTCTCAGTTCCTCCAAGATAAAAAGCTACCCTTGAGGCTTATGCACAGCCTATACCTAGTAGCATTTAACTGGGCCTAAATGTTACTTCCTAGGGTACTTGTACCTTATTCTCTTCTTTTTATTCTCCATGCCAGTGCTCTGTGTCCTCAGTAGTATTTCCCTTGAGTCTTCTAATTAACATATATATTCATTTTCCTCAGCAGTCCATAAATATTTGACTGTCTACTGTGATACAGGTGTGTTCTGCACACTGGCATTAAGTTGACAAGTATAGTTGATAAGATTCCTATACGCATGGGACACACATTCTTTTCGGTGACATAGATGATGAAAAAGAAGGCAACTAAAAAGTGTCAGAGAGTTCTCAGTGCTATCAAGAAAACAACACAGGGCTGTGAGAGACAGATCAGGGAAGACCTCAGTGAAGAGGTGACAATTGAAGTGAACATGAAACTATAAGGAGCCAGTCAGAAAAGATTTGCAAGAAATTTTTCATGTAAGGAGAAAGGTTCTGAGGCATGTGGGGAAGAAGGTTGTGTTGGGGGAAGGGTAGAATTTAGTTTGAGGAAGCAGAGAGAAGTTAGTATGGCTAGAGGAAAGTAGGTGAGGCGAGGGATGCTAAGAGGTAAGGTCAGAAAGGAAGGAGTCAGATATTGCAAGTTCCTACAGGCTAACAGAAGCTTGGATTTTATTATATATGTCTACATACATTAAATGGCAACAAATACTGATGGAACATGTGCGTTGTGCTAGACTCTGTGTTAGGTCTTAGAGGTAACAGTGAACATCTTGTAGTTCCCACTAGACTGCCTGCTTTACACGGCCAGGGAACATTTGTTTTTTTCATTATAGTATTCCTAGAGTCTAGCATTTAAACTACGCTCAGTAAATATTTATTAAATAAGTGAAGGAGTGATAAAATGAAAATATTATTGTCTATATGGTAACTATCTTAAGATGGGATCCACTGAAACAGAGCCTGCAATGATGATTCACGTGAAAGTGATTTATTACATATATGTCTATAAAAAATAACAACGGGAGGATGTGGAAAGGAATGAACCAAGCAAAGGTACAAGATTAAGTATAATCCCAGAGAGGGTAACTTAGACTTAATTCTATGCAGGTTTGGAGGCAGTATGATCATACATCAGAATTGTTTCCACCAGGACCAGAGAGGTGGGGCACTTATACTTCCACATGGTTTTCCTTCAATGGATTGGAAATGAAGAAATCCATTATATCATGTGTACTTTTTTGTCCTCATATATATCCAAGGGAGCACAAGTTCTCAGGAACTTCCAGTTCTCTGACGTACAGGTAGAAGGGCAACTGTCCTCTGACACAGAAGCTATGGGGAGGGAGCTGGTAAAGGGACCCGAAAGCATGTGGGCAAAGCCAAAAATAGGCACTACAGTTGCATAAGGTTTTCCTTATAAACATTAATATAGGAAGTGTTTCAAGAAAATGTCCTGTGTTCCCAACCTGTGGGTTAGGAACTATAGGACTGTTAGAAAATCTAACAGCTGTCCTTCATAAAGAAATGTCCTTCATAAGTTTTTAAAACTTATGTAGACACTGTTGTGGTTGATAAAATGCAAGTCTGTTTTAAAAATGCTACTGAATTAACAACAGAATTTTTATATTATTTTAGTAATCAGGGTTATGAAAAACAACAAGGAAGATCTTGAATTTTCTTGGCATTATAAAAGTATGCTTAAACTCAAAGCTATAGGAATCCATAGGAATCTTCATAAATTCTTTAACACTAAAATGAAACTTTGTTTTCAGAATTGAGATGGAAAAAATGATACGAAGGAAGCAATATGTTTTTTAGAGTAAATAGTTATTCAAGTTGGATGAAGCATAGTGGGAAATTTTTCCTGGGTCTTGAGACAAGAGCCATGACTCTGAACAAGTCACACCCCCCAATTTCTATGTATTTCTTGAATAACGTATTATTTTCCTGCTTTGAGCCATGGATACCAGGGGAAAGGCAGCTGTAAGACATTTTAGTGAACATAATACACTGTCAGTATAAAAAGTGTTTGCTGTTATAAAACATTGTTTCTCACTTCATTTCACATAATCATAACCCATTAGGCATCTCTGTCTTTGACCTTCAATAAATATCTGAGGACACAAAGAAAAGTACACATGATATAATGGATTTCTTCACTTCCAGTCCGTTGAAGGAATAAAACTTGCCTTAGGTTCTTGATTCTCATTTCCATTTCTTTATTTCTAGTGTGGTTACCCTGTGCAAGCACATACTATTTTTATATCTTTATCCTAATTCTGTCAAGTTCAATGTAAATGATTATACAAATGTGGTATTTAACACATGATTTCTTAGCAGCTGATAGCATTTTGGGGGTTTTTTTCCTTTATTTCTGTGCATGGCATGGCAAGATCATTCCACAGATATTTTCAATCCTCTTTAAAATAAAAGCCCCATTCACTTTTATTCCCAAACACAGTATCTTTTACTTTTAAATTGACTCCTTTTACCTTTTCTTTTGCCAATGAAAGTGATTTTGTCCTCTTTAATGCCATGACTTTATTATTAACATTTTTCTTATAGGTTTGATAAATAGCTTTCAGCCAGGGATGATTTTGCCCCATAGGAAGCATTTAGCAATGTAGTGGACATTTTTGGTTATTATGATATGGGGGATTAAGAGGAGAAGGGTGGTGCTGTTAAATATCTTACAATGCACAGACACCCACAACAAAGACTATCCAGCCCCAAATACCTATTTATTCAGCAGTGCCTAGTTTGAGAAACCCTGAGTCAGATTAAGATCTTGCCTCCCATCTTTTTGCATAGATGATGCTTATAATATCTTATAAGCTTTAGAAGCTCTAGTAATAATTAAAATAAGTCTTTTGGTTTCATGGGATTGGTCTCCCCAATTGGGTCAGATAGGCTTTTCTCAATATGCCGATAGTAGGCCTTTTCTAATAAATGTCACCTTGCTATGGAGAACTAATGGTTAATCAAGACCCTGTGGCCTTAAGAAGTCTATTACAATTACTTAAAGAATGCAAATTATTTTACATTAAAAGCATTGAAGACCTTAGGAGCTTTTTGTCCTTTGCCCTTTTTCTCCTATTCCAAGAAGCAATCACTTCCCCCCTTTTTATGAGCTAGAAGTAGTTTAGTGGGCATCATTCAGGTTTAGGTTAATCAGTGAACATGTCCCCCAATCTAAGAATGTCATCTTTACTCCAAAGATGAGGTCATCCCCTTCTTGTCTGTCATGTGAAATCTCTTATTCTCTCTCCTTGATGCCTCAGGTCCCTAAACACAGAATAAATATCCCTGGTCCACTCCATTATTCTTTAGAATTTACAGCCATGTAAATTCTCCATACACATGTTATTAAATTTTGACCTTTTCCCCTACTAATCCATCTGATGTTAACTCATTTGTCCTTCTAGCCTTAGAAGAGCCCAGGTGGGGTATGGGAATTTTCTCCTGGGCCCTGACAGTTTCCACACAGGGAGGAGAAACTAAGCTTAAAGCAAATCAGTAGGGCTTGACTCCCTCAACCTTCTACTATGTGTGGAGGTCAGATAATTGTCCTTGAGTTTATGAGAGGAAGCCTAAAAACTAGGGCTCTGTATGCTTAACATCCAGTGCCACTAGTGGGGTGAGAATAAGGAGACTGAGCTTCTCATTGTTTCTTCTAGCCGAAGATTAACTATGAAAAAAGTCTCTGCATGAACTCAAAATTTTAGCTGTCTCCCAGAGCAAGTTGCCTGTGTTCAGGAAACATCACTTGGTTCAAGCCACCAGAAACCGATCATGCTTAACTCACATATGCTCTTTGCAGAGCAAGCCTTCCCCAGGCAGATAAAAGTCATGAAATTTCTTAAGTACTATAAAGTGCTAAAAATTTCGATGGCAAATACACAAATACTACCATCAATATCCCCAGACTTGGAGCTGCTATTAACATCAGGCGTACATACTATGACTTTATTTCCTAAACTACATAGATAGTGCTTAAATGTATGGATTTATTATCACATTTGGCATATTTTATTTATAGCATAAGAAAGGTGAAACATTCTGCAACATTGCATGTTAAGATTAGGATTTATTGTCCAGGAATCCTTGAACAATTTTATCAAAAGCCCATTTCTAGGTGGTGTTTTTCTGCAATAAATCATACAGCAAGAATCTATCAGTGGACACCAGGAAGAGATAAATGAGTGTAGAGGAAAGAGGGTCATCACAGATTTTTTTCTGTATCATGACCTGTCATTGGCAGAAATCCATTTATTATGGGTCACAGATGATTTTTTTACCTACTTGCTGTGTTTTCTGTTCAGGGTGTTAGCTAAGATAAAATGAAAACCTGGCAAAACATAAGCTATCAAAATCCATGAAGACAGATATAACTTAAAGATCACACGACACAAAGAGTATTGATTTTTTCCTCCTCCCATGCAGCTGCAACTTTTTTGAAATGTCTTTTTCAAATGTAAATATTTTAATTTTTTAAAGTAACTGCTCCACTCAGGTAGGTAGTAAAATGAATAGAAAAGCAGTTTTGTTTGCAGACTAGAACTTTGCCCCAGAATGTTCTTTTAGCAGAAAAGCAGAGAACATATCTAATAGTTGCCAATAGTTGTCAAGTACACCCTGAAAGAATTTTCTGTCCTTTTTTTACATACCATATCTTATTTAATCTATCATCAGGGTTCTGTAATTTGGATCAAGACCAGGTACATGCTAAATGCCAGGCTAAATATTAGAATGATCTATGTTGAGGTTATCAGCACAACTACAATTGAATTTATGCTGATTTGAAAGAATTCAATAAAATAAACATTTCCGGTTTCTTTTATATAAAATGTATTTTTTGCACTATCATTCCTCCTGAAATTTTCTAGACATAGAAAAAAAACTTGCAAGATGTGTTTCCACTAGATTTAAACATATTATATAAGCGATAGAGAAAATATAGGTGGACAGTTGTTTTCCCACTGTATGACCCAGACCAGGTCCCAGGCCTTCTACTCAGGAATCCAGAAGCACTTGGTTGCCATCTCAACTCCTAATTCCCAGACAGGTGAAGACAAACCCTTCATCTGGGAGCATGGAATCCTGAACACCAACCTTAAACTCCAGAAAAGTGGCAGTAGTAAAACAGAAGTGACTGCTTCGTTCTTCTTCTTTCTCAAATGCAATCTGTCTCTCTGAGATACTTGACTAGACAAAATTGGATAGAATTTTTTAGTCATAGCTAAAGTGTCAGGACTTGATGAGGCAAGTAATATAGTTGCCCGAGGAGCAAAATTTAAGGGGAATGGACATACTCAAAAGCTCAACCATCAAAAAAATAATATGTTAATGTAACTTACTGCAAAAAACTGTAATGAGTAAAAATATCAATATTTCAAATAAAGATCAGTATTATTGATTCACCTTTTGCTCCAATGTGGCACTACATTGCATTACACAGTATCCACTGAAGAAAGAAAGAGAAAATTAAAGAAAGCCCACTGTCATCTTTGCAGTAGCAACGGTTTACTTTGACAAGCTGAACATCTTCACAATGCTGGAAAGTTGTGCTTGGGGGAGTAAATTCACAGGTGTTAATGCTGCTGTAACACTATCTGTGCAATCTTAGACAAGTAACTTGACTTTTCTTGTGTCAATTTCTCGATCCATAAAAGGATGCTGGAGAAAAATTAAGGTTTTGTGATATTGTTGCAACCAACCACATCAAGGAAAGATATCTATTTTAAAATGATGACTTGGTCAATGAATTCAGTTTATTCAAGATTAATCTGATTTAATAAAAAACATTTCATTAGATCAACTTTTAATTCCTTTAACCTGGGCACCAGACGAGACCTGAAATCAACCTTGAGGGCCAGCAGTAAATTCTGTCCCACTGCAGTCAAGATTATATCTATTTTGAGAATCCATAAAAGACTTCCAAATTTATCAATTTGATGCCCTTAATAAATTGTGCTTGTTCTGATTCATAATATATGCAGTGATCTTAGATTCTCTTTTCCAACTAAGCAGTCTCTTCCAATATGAATCCAGATAGAACTAAAACTGGGCAAAGTGTGAGGCCTCTCTGGTAGTGTAAGGGCTTAAGATGCAACCTATGAAGCTGTCCGCAGCTTCTACAGCATAAGTTTAATCCCTGGTTGGCCAGGGAGCAACCCACATGGCGCAGCAGACCTCTCCTGACTCACCTGCTGCTCCCCTCAGCAGTGTATTTCAGTCAGTCTGCCTGTTCTGTTCCCCACTCTGTCTCTGATAATCCTCTCACACACACACACCCCGCCCCGCACCTGTGGTATGTATCCCAGCTTTTGTATGCATAAATAAATAAATCTTTTAAAAAAACTGGGCAAAATGATAAGAGACAGCGGTATTGCCAGTGAATTTTGGAGTGAAGTTCATGAGAAAAGTCATGAAGAGAGTAATTTCATATCATCTAATTGTCTCAGACTTCTCTAACTAGCAATATTAACCAAAATTTACCTAGGTATTGGTAACTTGAAATTTTATTTAAATCTTTTACCAAATCTTATTTCATCTCTGAATTCAGCATACTATGGTTCTTCATTTAAGGAATGTTGGGCATTCCTTTTCCGTTAAATGTTTGCCAGTATCTTGAAAGGAGGAATGTGTCCAGTTGTTGTTTTTGGCATTATGTAGTTTTCAAAAGGAGTGCATAATTTGTATGATAACCCATAGAAAGCAGAAATATTGCCAAATGTGGGTCCACTACCTGGTATAAAAAATCAAAAATCTGCCCATCAGCTTTTGAGAAAAGAGCTAGTTTAATGCAAATTTATCTGGCAGGAGACTGGAGGCAAGGTTTTCAAACCAGTCTCCCCAATGGTAGGACTTGAAGCAGTATTTATAGGGTTGAGAGCAAATATAAAAAATGCAATTTGATAGAGTCTGGTTAGTTGCTTTCTGCTAAATCATGGTATCATTTGAATTTGGACCCAGAACTGCAACAGACTAAACACCCTCACTTCTAAAAGTTGTCCACCTAAACTTCTAGTTAGGCATCTTAGTTCTGTCTTTTGTGGTCGCTATTGGTCTGGGTGATGAGAGGTCATCTCAAGAATAGTGAACACTCCTCTGGGCCTGTGCTCTGAAACACAACTTGTCAACTTATTTTTAAAAATCAAGGTTTTTTCCTTTTTAAAAATGGGTAAGGGTGTTTTATGCGCTATCATTGCAATCCTGCCCTGCCATTCTTGCAAGATAAGCAGAAATAGGAAATGACCATCATGACCACCGAGGATTCAGAAATATTTCATTTTTTTATTTGGGAATGTTACAGTGAACTAAGGAAACTGGAAATAACAAACTAAATCAAGCTTATGGCATCTGTTGTGCTCATATCATAAAGGAAAATCTAAGTGTGTATGTGTGTGTGTGAGAGAGAGAGAGAGAGAGAGAAAGAGAAAGAGAGAGAGAGAGAGAGAGAGAGAGAAAGACAGAGACAGAGACAGAGACAGAGGAGAGAGACACAGAGAGACAGAGAGACAGAGACAGAGAGAAACAGAGAGACCAGAGAAACACAGAGACCATGCATGTGTGATCGATATCTGGACTTGCTCTTCCCCTTTTCTCCAGTGACCCTGGAACTATCTTAGTTTTGACCCCTGCTCCACATCTCTCCTACAAGTGTTATCATTAGCATAGGATATCTGAAGCTTTTACACATCAGTCTAAAAACTGAATTAATCACTGGAGCTGATAATCCTTGTGGTGTTTGAGCTGATAATCCTTGTGGTGTTTGATTGTAGGGCCAATAGGAAAATTTAAATACTTTACCATTTAAAATAACTTAGTTTAATTATTATAAAGAGAGTGGCTGATAGACACAGAGAAGACTGACTGGACTCTTAACCCATTGCAGGGTGTAAATTAAAGGCTGTCTTTGACTATTTTAACTTAGTCCAGACATTTTACATAATTATTGTCTCAACAGGAAAGAGGAATAAAAGGAGCTTACTTCCTTTGCCCTGGATTTTTTCTTACTATAGCTGACATGTGGGGGCTTTGGCAGAGGGAGTAAAGAGAGAAAGTTGTGTTATGGAGGTATTCCTTAGTTTGGAGAATTACCCTGAAAAGCAATGTAAGTTACATGGTTGTGTAAAATATCCCTTTTGTTAATTTGTCCAGGAATCTCAGTTATCAATAAAACATTATGAATCTAGAGGCAACAACTTTCTTTTTTTCCCAAAGAAATGAAGTTGCATTTTGGGAGGTGACAATTAAAAAAAATGGTCTTTGAAAATGATGATTTGATAATTCTAACCTATGACTTGTTTTAAGATAAACAAAATCACAAGCTGAACAGATATTGACATATCTTATAATATTTTCAGTTGCTTTTTGCTGCCTTCTTGGGCTGATGTTTAAAGCATTAGAGTGAAGCTAACCTTCTGTATGTTTTTGGAACTTCCCACTAATCAGCCTTGGAGAAAAATGCACTGGTGTATCATGTTTCTAACACTTGAAGATCTAATTGGGATATTGTTCTGTACATGCTGTTAGACACTGTAGTGACAAGAAGAGTCCTAGCCCACCTTGGCCCAGAGCCAATACATACCTTCCTGGAACAAAGTGCAGGATAATTAAAGTGCAACTACTGAGAGAGCACCGCAGAGTGTGCACAAAAATAGCCATCAATAATGTTCTGGAGAGCATGCTCTTTGGGAACATCAAGAGTTTGTTGCTACATTCACTTCCTTTTCTTTTCAATTATAGTTCATCAGAGGTATTTTCTTTTTTCCTCCATGTATTAACTATTTTGTGAAAAATTCTGAATTAAAAAAAATATTAAGCTACCACCCCCTCAATCATCTATGCAAAATTACCTGAAGAACACTGTTAAGAAATCAAAGGTATATGATTTCATAAAAATTGAAGGGAAAAGAAGCATTTTAGAAGCTTCATTTCAATTACAAATGGAGAACTAAGAACTAAATAAAATGCAAGGGGTATTTTTACATCAGTCACAATTCCTATTCAAACAGCCTATTTAAATGTGCACAGGCCTTTCACGCAGAGCCACTCCAATGGCCTTGCATAGCAGGTTCTGCAAGTAAATCAGGAAGGCATTGGGATTGTATAAGACTGCAACATGACCCCGGGTAAGCTCGGTTACCTTTCTAGCATAACCATTTAAAAAATAGTTTTTCCATTCATTTTTTTAAAACCACAATTTTGTGCAAATCATCAAGCATTGGGAACCTCTGAGTAGCTCGTTCCTACAGTGAAACCTAAAGGATTTACACTGGAACTTCCCAACACCACTAAAGGGAACAATGCATATAAATCCCTTTCGCAGTGATGGCGAAATGGGATCCTTAGAAAGCTCCTTCCCTATTCAATGAAACCTGCCAATTTTTTACTCTTAAAATATGATTCTGTCCACAGGGCAACTTCAAAATGGTTTCTCCACATTTCTTTAGATCATGTGTAAATCAAGTGCTGTTCAGCAGATACCATGAATAAATCATCCACATTTTATTCCTTCTCTTTTTATAGAATGCATTTGCAAGATCAATTTCTGATTCTGCAGAATTCCCTTGACCAGGTTAAACTCTAGCTGGTTTGCTTTTTTTATTTTGGTTTGCTTTTCCCTAAGTGACCCTCAGAAAACACAATGATAGTCAAAGTTCCATTCACAATTGCCTGGCAAGGTCAAATGGGCAGTTCTAACAGACATCTGTTTATTTATACATGTTGCCATGTTACGCTGAGTTAGCCTCAGCATATTCAAGTTTTTCAATCATATAACTTGCTTTCAAATCAACTTCCTTAAGACAACTGAAGAATTGGAGTCAATAGATACCCTAATTTTTTAATTAAATCTGTTTTTAGGGTCACTTAATGATTGTTAGGATGTTTGATGCAGCCCCCCAGGAGGAAGACACGTCTGCAAAGCATAAAGAATGAGCTGCTGTCCTTCTGCCACAACCTCTGCTGATTTACAACCATTTTGTGTTTGATGTTGGACAGGATAATTTCATCAGTCTCCAACCCTTGTGATCACGTCCCAAAATGACTCGTCAGGTGAAGCCCTGGCGGAAGATTGCTTGTCACCTGTAGGAAGTAGCTGTCTGCTCTGAGTACTCTTTCCTCATAAATGTAATCATCTGTTAGTTATTCATTGAGCTATACTTCACGGGCTCAATGGAGTGGCGAGAGCAAGAGACCAACTCCTCACTAGGGAAAATGCTTAGAAATAATGCTACTACTTTTCTTTCTTCTCTCTCATTTTTTGGGAGGAGGAGTATACATCTGAATTCAATTTTGAAAGTTACTCTGGAAAACATACATTTCAGTACATTGAAGTTTTTTTAATTTATAAAAATTTTACAAGTGAAGAAATGAATATAGAGATGGTAATTTGCCAAAGGTCAAACAGCTCTTCAAGTCTGCCTTGTTTTAATATTTTTCCAGTTTTATTAACAAAATAATTGACATATATCACTGTATAAATTTTATTAAGAGAATAATTGACATATATCACTGTATAAATTTAAGGCATATAGCATGATGGCTTGATTTACATATTTTGTGAAATACGGAGTTCAGCTAACATCCATTATTTCATATAGACACAACTAAAGGAAAAGAAAAAATTTTTCTCTTTGTGATGAGAACTCTTATATTGTTATAGGACAGGGAGAGGGGCAGCCCAAACCCCGCAAACCTGCCTATTCTAAGTGGGTTCTGCCATCCGCCGCATCAACACAAAACATAGGAGACTTTAATGGGAAGGAACTTTAATAAAACTAGGAAACAATACAGGAAAGGCAAAGAGTCTAGTTTCTAAATGAAGCACCCAAAGTTACCCGTCCCCTCGTGGGTAAAAGTCCATCCAAATGGGATTGGCCCAGAGCAAGGCCCCAAAGCCTGCCACAAGTCTAAAGCATCTTCCAGTGGGGACCCACAGAAAAGGGTCACAAACAACCGGACAAGCCCGGAAGGAAAAGAGCAAAATCAACATCAAGATAAAAGCTGCCATTGTCACCTCCCCACGGGTCTCACCCACATCTGTGTCACCCAGTCCACGACCAAAAGACAAGCGCAGTTTCTTCACGTGTCTCTAGGCTCCATGCGCCTCCTCCAGGTCTCCTTGCTCCATCCTGCTTCCTTCCTCAGTCTCTTCTTCAGCTTCTCCCCTTCCTGCTCAGCTCCACCATCCCTTGGGTGGGGCAGGGAACCTCCCCCTTTCCTGGGGACCACCCTGTTGCAATATGACTTTCTTAATAACTTTCTTATGTATCATAAAGCAGTGTTAACTATAGTCATCATGGTACACATACATCCCAGTACTTATTTATCTTATAACTGAAATACCTTTTGACCACCTTCCTCCAGTTCCTCTTAGCTCCACCCTCTGCCTCTGGTAACCACAAGTCTGATCTTCATTTTATGAAGTTTTATTTTTAGATTCCACATATAAGTGAAAACATGTATTATTTGTTCTTTTCTTTCTGACTTATTTCACTTAGCATAATGCCTTCATCCATGTTGTAAATAGCAGAATTTCCTTACTTTTTTATGTCTGAATACTATTTCATAGTGTACATATGCCACAATTCTTTATCCATTCATCCACTGATACACTTAGGTTGTTTCTGTGTCTTGGCTATTGTAAGTAATGCTGCTATTAACTTGGGGGTGAGGATATATTTTCAAGTTAGTGTTTTTATTTCCTTTGGGTGAATTCCCAGAGGTAGAACTCTTGGATCTTATGGTAGTTATATTTTTAATTTTTTGAGCATCCTCCATGCTGTTTTCCATAGTGACTGTGCAGCTGTACAATTCCACCAATAGTGTGCAGGGTTCCCTTTCTCCACATCCATGTGAATATTTGTTATCCCTTGTCTTTTTGATGTTGGCCATCCTAATAAGTGTGAGGTGATATAAACTCATTGTGGTTTTTAATTTACACATCCCTGATGACTTGTGATGTTTAGCATCTCTTAATGTGCCTCTTGGTCTTTTATATATCTTCTTTGGGGAAATGTTTATTAAGTTTCTTTATTTTTTAGTAAGATGGTTATTTTTTTGTCATTGAGTTGTATAATTTCTTTATATATTTTAACTATCAACCCCTTAGCAGATGTATGGTTAACAAATATAAATTGTCTTTTCAATTTTGTCGATATCTTTTGCTATGCAGAAGCTTTTTAATTTGTTGTAGTCCCACTTGTTTATTTTTTATTTTGTTGCTTGTGCTTTAGGTAATCATTGCCAAGACCCATGTAAAGCAGTTATTCCTATGTTTTATTCTAAATGCTTCATATTTTATGATTTAATCTTTCATTCATTTTTGAGTTAATTTTGGTGAGTGGTATAAGATAGGGATCCAGTCTCATTCTTTTACTTGTGAATACCTAATTTCCCCAATGTCATTTATTGAAAGGACAACCTTTTCTCCATTGAGTATTCTTGGCTCCTTTGTCCAATATTAATTGAACTTATATACTTGGATTGATTTTTGGACCCTCAATTTTGTTCCATTGATCTGTTTGTCTGATTTTTATGACAGTACCATACTGTTTTTGATGACTATAGGTTTACAGTATAGCTTGAAATCAGAAAATGTTATGCATCCTGCTTTGTTCTTCTTTCTCAGAATTTCTTTGACTACTTATGGTCTTTCGTGACTCTACCTGAGTTTTAGGAGTTTTTTTAATTCAACTGTGAAAAATATCATTGGAATTTTGATAGGGATTATATGGAATGTGTAGATGGCCTTTAGGAGTACTGACCTTTGAATATTAATGCTTCCAGTCCACGAACATGGGATATTTCTTTGTTTATTTGTGTCTTCTTAGATTTCTTTCATAAACGTGTTCCAGTTTTCAGAGATTTTTCAGCTCCTCCTTAGTTAAATTTCTTCCTAAATATTTTATTATTTTTCATGATGTTGTGAATGGCATTTATTTCTTTTTCAGAAAATTCGTTGTTAATGTATTCACTTCGTAGTATACAACAAGTTGTTGAACTTGTTGTCCTTCATTTTCTTCAAGTCTGGGAATTTATCACCTGACCATGGGGAAGCCATTCCATACTTAAGCCTAAGGCAATGACTACAGAAAAACAAATTATCAAGTGATAACATCAGACCCCATATAAATGTAGTCAACTTCTTTAATAACAAAGAATTCTATTATAGGCTTTCCTTTGTATTTTGATATTATTTTAATTGCATAGATAAATATATGTGAATAATAATGACTGTGAAGCAATTGAGATGTATTGGGTATGCATCCTATACAATATATATCCATTTAATTTTCATATTATCCTTATGCTATCAGTTCTAGTATCTCCATTTTACAAACAAGGAAATAGACTTAGAGATGGTACTTTGCAAAATATCAAGCAGCTTGTCAGGTTTGCTTCTTATTCCTAACTGCTTAACCATATTTTAAAATAAATCAATATTTCAGTGAGGTGACACAACTGCCTCTCTTACACTTTTACGCCTAATCTAGAATGAAAATAACATATATTTAGTCATTGTGTTTCATTAAATACAACTTTTAATTACCTACTTCATTCTTTCATGTATTGGCCCAGCATCCCTTAAGCACCTACTACATGCCAGTCACCAGGATGTGACAGTAAGCAAAGTAAGAGTAATCCTTGCCATTATGGGGCTCATGTGAGAGACCAGGTTGTACTAAAAATTACCCCAATGACTATGATTACTGCCTATAAGAATCTCATAGGAGAAGTTAAGGGCCATGAGCGTATTTAGTGACGGTGACTGGAGACAGCTTCCATAGGACAGGGCACTTGAGCTGGGCCATAGATGATGTTTGCATCTCCAAATGGCATAGGGCCTTCAGGGACCCAAACACCCTAGAACTATTCATACTACAGCCTGATTTGTCTCACATCACTGCATAATTCTGTTATATCATGGGAAAATTTGGCAGAGAGACTTCTGGGACTTTTACAGTGGTTTTACTTTGGCGTCTTAGAGAAGGAGAGGTAATGGGAATCTTAGGGGTTACCTAACAGTCCCACTCATTGAGTTTACTCTGGACTTTATTTTGGGTCTCTGATTGGTAAGTGAGACACAGTTTCAGTAGGCTTGGGCTAGTGGTCATGTTCGAAATTGGGTTCTTGGTGAGTTTGAAACAAGGTCTCAAATTGCCTGGTGGATCCTTATCCAGTTGGTGTAGGGTGCTGAGAAGCATTCCAGGTGTAGACATAGTCCCAAGAGCAGATCCAAAATTCAGTCAAGATGTGCTATAAATCCTTGGTGAGTATTAGATCATGGATGAGGGCTAGACCTACGAAGGGCTAAGCTTATGCCTGAGAACTTAAACATGGCAACTTCCAGAGCTTTTATCTATCCCTGTGCTTAAACTTTACCAATGCATACAGGTTGATACTTATAATCAGAATGTTATTTTTCCTCATCATTTTGTACCAATAATTGAATTCCCAGAACACAAATTTGCTTTACAGATCAGCAAATATATCTTTGTCAAGATCCACTCTCTGCCTCAGCTCTTTAGACCATTCCTTGGCATTTTGTTCAAATTTTTATCTACAAAAAAGTGAAAGGTGGCTGCTACTCATCGGTGGGGCATTCTGATATTCTCTGGGGCCAGGGAAGATTTTTTTAATAAAACAATATAACCACATCAATAAATGGTTATTAAACACTTCATACATTTATTGTGTACTAAAGGCATAGTATCATAAAGTCTGAAGAAAGAGTAACTGGAGACATTGACAGGAAATTACCTCTGTATATTGTAGAGTATGGAACTTGCTATAATGGGCCCAGATATGCCACAGTGTGATTCCATGTTCACTTTGTGGTATGAGAACACTAAATAAATTAATTTTAATTATTTGATTCTGAGACATTAAAAGTTAGGAATTAGGGACTCCCCAGTGGCACAGCAGTTGAGCTTTGGGTTGCAAAGCTGCACGCAGCCTCTGCAGCGCTGGTTCGATCCCCGGCCACTGGGTGAGAGTCCCACATGGCGTGCAGACCTCTCCTGCCGCCCACTGCTCCCCTCAGCAGTGTACTTTGTCAGTCTGTCTGCTCTGCTCTCTGCTCTGCCTCTGGTGAATTCTCTCACCCTCCTGCGCTTCTGACTATACCCAGTGCTTGTATAGATAAATAAAATAAAATCTTTTAAAAAAATAAAATAAAAGTTAGGAATTACATGAGGGAGAATGACAAAGGGTAAATGTTTTCCACTTATGTTAATTAGAAATCGCAAATGTGAGAGTACACATTTGTAGAGGTTTAAACCAATAACCTCTGGAGCAGATACAAAGATGTAAACCAACTTTACCTCAATAAACATAATTTTGAGGAAAAATAACCTCAAACCAACAACAATAACAGAATAAATTGCCAAGTAGACTCACTTTTTACTCAAATAAGAAAGGGGTTTTTGAGTTGGGAGGTGTCATGTTCAGCTAAGAGAAAAATTTTATGATCAAATTAAAACACACAATACTGAGGGAAGGTTTATTACAGATGCTGTGATGATTGACTCCTAACTATAATGGTCCTAGTGGGCACCAGGGTAATGAGGGTTTCCTTTTAATAAGCTCTTTTCCCTTTAACTAAACCATATCAAATGAAAGGCAAGAGGAGATATATTGTTTGTGGCAGTGAAGTAGCCTTTAGTGGCATCACTGCCATTAACCATAAGTATAGACAGGGATTGTCTAAATGCAGTCCTAGATGGCATAGCTTTGGCCTAAATCACATCACATATTCCAAAATTGCTTTCTGTAGTTGTGAGACAGGCAACTTACTGGCTTCATCTCTGTTTGGAGAGCATGTGACTCCTCTGAAACATGCCAACTGTCCCAACCTTCCCTGGACAAAGGGGGTTGATCCATGGAGAAACAGTCTTTTAAAACAGAAGTCCTAATGGCTATTGGAAACTTCTATGTGATGCTGTACAAGACAGAAGAAAGAGAGTCTTTGCAAAATAAACTAAATGTCAAGAGTTCATGGGAAATCACACTTTTAAAATAAAATCACAAGCCTTTTCTAAACAATTATAAGTTAAGTGCAGAGGAGAAAGTACTTTGACCACTCCCCCCATCTGCTACAAAAGGAGATATAGGGCCTTCTTTACTTTTGAACAAAGCTCCATTGTTTTCTCATGATTTTGCTTTATGGAGTTTAAATTAAAGGGAAGGTACTCAATGGAGAAGCAAATCTTTGTTTTAAAGTATTTAAGTAGCACCTATATTGGTGAACTCCCTGAGTGCCAGTGCTTGTTCTGAGATGATGTTTTTTTCAATTGGACATATTTCCCATCATTATCATGAAAAACCAATTGCAAGAAGTAAATAAATTGGTAAGACGTAAACTTCCATAATACCAGATGACTTTACAAAGTATCCCAAAGGTCTTAGTGAAATTCCCTCAGACATCCAATATAGATAACAAATTGACTTCATTTTTAAACACACAGAACATACTAGACATGTATCTGTACCATACTTGGGATAAGAAAGAAAATGATCACTCAAAGTCTATTGCAGCATCCTGGCAGAAGTTAAGCTGTCCTCAAATCTTCAAGGTCTTGGTTCAACTATTCTACTGATTTTGGGATAGAGAAAACTTTAAATAAAAAGTTGACTCCTTTGGTAGGGATTGTAACCTGGTACTTTCAAAATTATTTCATTAAGTTTACCACATAATTATAATTGAAGAAAATATAGGGTCTGTTTTTTAACCCATTATTACAAAATCCATCACTTTAAAGGCTGTTAATTAAAAAGAAAAAGTAGCATTTCAGCAAAAGCTAGTTTGGAAATCATTATATAAACAGAACTTTTAAATTTATTTTGTTATAGAAAAAACAAATGAGACTTTTAATCTTTTAAGAAATACTTCTGGGTATCTCTATTTTCATGTCCTCCATATCATGAGGACATCAATATTAATATTGATGGCTCTGAGTCACTATTTCAGCAACATGTGGGTTGTCTTCTTTTTCCTCTTCGCATTAAGTGCAAAAAATCATTTCCTCGATCCTTTTCTGGTTCATAAGCATGATTGGGTGTTCACGCCGCTGTGTGAGATGTGCCTCCCTTAAACCTTGTTACGACGTCGGCACATTACCCTTCTGACATGAGAAAAAAATCATTTCCTCAATCAATTTTTTAGATGTTTAAAAGCCTAAGGTAATCAGAATTAGCTTGCTAAAATTATATACACTTTTTTGGAATGATATTTAGTCCAAATGAGGGTGTTAAGCACTAAACTTCTAAGCACAAATGTAGGAGCATGGAGTAAAGGCTCATGAAAAATCTCATTAAAGATGTGAAGTTAACCAAAAGAAGTGGGAGACAAAATGTTCCAGGTAAAGAAAATAACATGTGCTAGAGCCCAGAAGAGAGATTTAACACAATTTTAAAAGAATATTTCAAGTTATAAAGTACCAGAGAATGACAAAGGAAAGACAAAAGTAATAAATACTTCAGAAGGTGGATCTAACCCCAAAGACAACCATGAGAGGATTTTAAGTATGAGATTGGCAAGATCAGTTTTGCAGCTATTAAGGTCAATTTCATAGCTGCTCAGAGCATGGACATTTGCGGGGGGGGGGGGCGGGGGGCGGGACAGCAAGATATTTGATTTAGAGCATAGATTAATGTGAATGAAGCATTACAAATATTTGAACAGGGTCCAGATTTTGCCTGACTTTGTATATTTACTCAAGAGCTGTATGCTATCAGGAGAGACAGTACTGGAAGATTTAAGCCTAGAGAAACATGATTTCATTATTATTACTTACTGATATTGTTAAGATCATTCTAGCTACAAAATGTTTTGCCAATTATCTGAAACCACCCCAAAGTTGGTAGTTTAAAGGCACCATTCATTTCACTGTAGTCACAATCTGTGGATCAGGAATTTCAGTAGAATTCAGTTGGGAGATTCTGCTGCCTTGTGTGGTATCAACTGTGGTCACTTTGTGATATTTAGTTCATGACTGTTCTTGTCTGGAGTGCCCAAAAAGTATTCACTTACATGTTTGGTGCTAGACTGGGATGACTGAAAGGCTGCACTGAGCTGTGATACTCTCTTTACATGTAGTTTCAGGGCCTTTCACATGCTTTCACCAATCAGCTGTTCATACTTCTCACATGGTGGCTCAGAGCTTCAATAGCAAGGGTACCCTTTTCATTTTGACTATTTCAGTTCCCAATGATGTAATTCCTTTAAAAACTTAGTGAAATTCCTGTACATCAAAGTAGATTCCACTCCACAGAATCCTTCAAGATAGGTCCTTTTCAAACTCTCCTGCACTGCTGGGGAGGAGTGCAAACTGGTCCAACTTCTATGGAGAGCTGTGTGGAGATTCCTCAATCTGCTAAAGATGGAGCTTCCATATGATCCAGCAATTCCACTCCTAGGTATTTACCCAAAGGACACAGAAACATTAACTCAAAAGGGCACCTGCACCCCTATGTTTATAGCAGCACTATTTACAATAGCTAAGCTATGGAAACAAACAAAATGCCCAAAAATAGATGACTGGATCAAGAAGATGTGATACATATACACAATGGAATATTACTCAGCAATCAAGAAAGATAACTCATGCAATTTGCAGCAACGTGGATGGAGCTGGAAGGGATCATGCTCAGCGAAATAGGCCAGAAAGAAAAAGAAAAATACCAGATGGTCTCACTCATAGCAGGAATTTAGAAAACCTAAATAAGGGACCAGGAAAAAGACTAATTACAATAAAGTAAAAATCAAAATCAACAAACAACTATAAACCAGAGACACACTATGGGCGTGGGGGGAGAAGGTAGTGGGATCAAAACAAGGGTGGGTGGGAATTGTATGGAGACTATAACCAAGATGAAAATGCATACATTGTGCAAAAATGAAAAATGATGTAAAATATATAAAATAAAATTTAAAAAAAGAATTTACACTTAAAAAAAAACCCAATAGGTCTTTTTCTACTTTGGACTCCCTGAGAAACTGATACCCAGTGTCTTAAAAAAGACAAGAAGTAACAAGTGTTGGTGAGGCTGTGAGGAAAGTGCAATCTGCAATCCTGTACACTATTGGTGTGAATGTATATTGGTGCAGCCACTGTGGAAAAAAACTATAAGGTTCCTTAAAAAATTAAAAATGGAACTGCCATATGATCCAGCCATCCCACTTGCAGGTATATATCAAAAGGAACAAAATCAGGATCCTAAAGAGATATCTGCTCCCTTGAACATGGTAACATTATTCACATTAGCCAATATATAGAAACAACCTAATTGTCCATCTACAAATGAATGGATAAAGATCACACACACATGGAATATTATTCAGCTATGAGAAAAAGGGAACGCCTGCCATTTGTGAGAATGTAGATGAACCTTGAGGGCATCATGCTGTGTGAAATAAGTCAGAGAGAAAGACTATAATATCACTTATATATGGAATCTAAAAAGTGGGACTTTTATTGTAAAAACAGAGTATTGGTCAATGGTTACAAACTTCCAGTTATAAGATGAATAAGTTCTGAAGATCTAAAGTATAGCCTGGTGACTATAATTAATAACACAGTGCTACATACGTGAAAGTTCCTAAGAAAGTGGATCTTAAATGTTTTCAAAAAAGAAATGGTAATTATGTGAGGTGATGGAGGTTTTAACTAACCCGACTATGGCAATGATTCAGCAATCCATATATGTAGCAAATCATCACATAATATACTTTAATCTTATCAATGTTATATGTCAATTACATCTCAATAAAATTGGAAAAAAAACAGCAGTTTTTTCATGATAATAAAAGATAGGAAATTTTAATTTGGGAAATTTTGGAATTTTTTTTTAAAGATTTATTTATTTATTTATTTATTTATACAAGCACTAGGTACTGTCAGTAGCGCAGGAGGGTGAGAGAATTCACCAGAGCCAGAGCAGGGAGCAGACTGACGAAGACTGACGAAGTACACACTGCTGAGGGGAGCAGCAGGCACGGCAGGAGAGGTCTGCGCGCCATGTGGGACCCTCGCCACTGGCCGGGGATCGAACCGGCGCTGCAGAGGCTGTGGGCAGCTTCGCAGCTCAGCACTCAACCGCTGCACCACCAGGGGAGGCCCGAAATTTTGGAAATTTAAAGCAAGGGAAAACAAAGCAACTAGTATAAGGAGAAATCAACTCTGCCCTTTCAAAAGCAGTGCATTAGTGGACATTCCAGGGCCACAACAGACATGGCCACTGTTGCTGGCCTCCCAAGTAGAATTACTATTTTGACTTCGCCTGCTGAACTGTGGCTGAAAAAGATGGCTTTCCATCTGAAAATCTTTTTTCTTTGCCTTGACTATTGTATGCACAATATATTCTCAGTGTATCTACTGCACTTGGATCTTATCACCTATTTTTTCTGTGTTATGATTGCTTTATCTATTTAATCTTATTACATAGTGTGGACTTCTGCGTCACCTCAGATCCTTCTAGAAATGAGTCAGGACACCAATAAAGAAACCAATTAAATAGAAAGAATTTCTATCATGCATTTATTATAGTGTTTAGAAACAAAAGATGTTAAGACTGAGAATTGCACTCTTATTTTCTTTCTTTCTTTTAGAATTAATGCTGTTAAAAATAAGCCTCTCAGAACCAATATATGGAGCATAACCCTGATTGCACTCCCATAGGAAATATAGGAAGATTTTAGTCAATAAGCATCCACTGCTTATCCAGTTTGTTCTAGGGTGATTTGGAATTTGAGTCCTTTTTTGATGGATTCCAGAGGGTGTCCAAAAACAAAGGAAAAAGAGAAAAACTATTGACTTTGCAAACTGGCTTCAAAGGAGGAGTGGTGAAGCACTAGTTACCAGGAAAGGAGGTCTGGAGATCTGGATTCCAGATCTGGCTGTGTTTCTGCCATCATGTGTCTAAGCAGCCCTCAGTCAGTCCCACAGCCATGTGCTAGCTCCTTCCCTTCTATGGCCCTACCCTCCAGAGGTGAAGGCTGGTTTGCATGGCCCTCCTTGAGCTCTTTTTTTTTTTTTTTTTTTAGATTTATTTATTTATTTATACAAGCACTGGGTACAGTCAGAAGCGCGGGAGGGTGAGAGAATTCACCAGAGCCAGAGCAGGGAGCAGAGCAGGCAGAAGGACCGAAGCACACTGCTGAGGGGAGCAGCGGGCGGCAGGAGAGGTCTGTGCGCCATGTGGGACCCTCCTCTGGTGGCCGGGGAGCAGCCGGGGATCCAACCAGCTCTGCAGAGGCTGCGGGCAGCTTCGCAACCCAGCGCTCAACCGCTGCGCCACCAGGGAGGCCCCCTTGAGCTTTTTTTGCTTCTAACATCTCTTTCCTTGAATTTATGAACCGTTTGGGTCACATTGGCTTGTTTATTTGCCTCTTCCCTAAATCAGCTTCTCCTGAGTGTGCGTGTTTTTTTTCATATTCCTTTGTAGACTGTAAACAATCATTTCTTAAAACATTTTCTTAAAGTAAGAAGCCAAGAAACTTCTCAGTTTCCATTTTGAATGTTAGGGTAACACTCAATACAGGTAGTTAGGTAACTTTAATCTGAAAGCAAAGGAAAAGTAAACTTGAAACAGACCTTTACACTCCCGGGAGCAACCCATGCTTCCCGTATGCCCTTGTATTTCATTCTACCCTTGGGAAAATAATATGAATGATAGAAAGAACATAAGGAGGCTAGCATTTGGAAAAGAAAATGAAACAGGGTAGAAAAAGACTCAAAAGTAACTGGAGAGAAGAGCTGGTCTAAGGCATGTCTAAGGGAAGAGAACTGTGGTCAAAGGCAAGGCTCAGAAAGTAGAGGGAGACTGTAAAAGGCATTTAATCTACACTTTCACTCTGAGAGTAAATTCAGAAAGTGTCTGAAGCTTCTTGCCTTTTTGTCACTAATACTTTATTGGAGCTGCTTCAAAATGAGAGTTTTAACAGGAGCACTTTAAAAAAGATTGAGACAAAAATGTAATAATTGCACACTCAGACTTGTAATTTTAGAAATTCAAGATGTTAAGGGCTCCAAACATGCTACTTCAAATTTGGATTCCTTTTCACTCTTCACAAAAGGCTAGTCTAGTCATATTGGAGCTGATCGCTGTTTTTGAGTCATACCAGTAAATGGTTGAAGTCCATTGTCAGAGTGGGAAAACTGTACTTTTTCCATAATTCAAAGATAATTGAAAGAATGTAGCTCAACAATTTTGAAATAATGAATTTTTTTTTTTAGATAATGGTTAAGTTCAGTCCAATCTTAGAAAATTCCAGCCCCAAGGGATTTTTTTTTTTTTGAGAAAATCAAGAGAAAAGGATCAATGAGCAAAAATGGCATGATAGAGCAAAAATCATCTTTTTAGCTGTTATGTCACATTCCCTAAGGGAATATAGAATCCATTTTAAAAAGGTATCTCTGTTGACAAAAGTCAAAGAAAAAATAATGTACTCTCATGATCAGAAGCTGTCACCAGTGAATTGTGTTATGTTTAATTGCTCAGAGTAGATGCAAAGTGGATGAGGAAGAGGGAAAGGGAGAGAAGGGGGGATAATCCTCCTGAAGTTCCGGGGACCTGTATTGCAAGTGATCCACACCAGACTATTGCATAGTGAGTGTGCGGGCTTTTACCTTGTCTCTCTTTGACGAAAAGAAGGGAAAGGGAATGCCAAAAAAAAATCGTCTGGATGGTAAATAGAAGAGGCACTTGTGCAGCCCTGGCCTCCTGTCATTGTCTCCATTGTAAGCGGTGTCAGAGCCATCACATTAGGTTGCCACCACAGGGTGCATGCAAATGGAAGAGAGAGAGCAAGAGCAGGCAGCGCTGAGCAGCCACCACCTGCACATTTCAGATTGTTGGCAGGTACATTGCAGTGGACTAAAACAGAATAATTACTGGAGATAGAGTTGGCAAGTATAGTGTACGGGAGAGGCATTCAATTGCACATGAGTACGATAGGTGAACTATAAAAAAAATGGTGGGGAGGGAGGGGAAAAATTTCCCCATTAAAAACCAGACAGCTGGCAATTCTAATCTTCCATTTTGTTTTCTATGAAATAAGAAAAGCTGACCTATGAAGTCAGATGCTACAGATATTGGACCATTGATTTAAGCAGGTGACTCAGAGAGTAAAATCGGGGTCTTAAGAGGGCCTCCCTAACATCAAAGGAAATAATCTTTCAAGGGACTTGTAGAGAAATGTGTGATAACCACATAGTACATGAGCAAATACAGGTTAAACTATTTATTTGTAAACACTGGGATGCTTACTTTATTTACCATACAATCGGCACTCATGGACCAGTCACTGCCCTAATAAGCACTTCACATTTATTAACTCAACTTGTTCAGTCCTCAGAGCTGACGTTAACATTTTGCATGTAAATAAGGAAACTGAGTCATGGAAAGTTAAATGACTTTCTCAAGACTATTTAGCTGTTAGGTGGGAGTGGAGGGTTCAGCACTCCATTCCACACTGAACTATCATATGGGCTATCTCCCCATATGATATGAGAATGTATAGGAATAAAGGATATCAGAATGTTAAATGGGAATCATATAGAGATTTATATAGAATAACAACAAGAATATGATCATGTTATGCAAGTTATACAAACTATTCAAAGTGAAAATCTCATTAAATGTCTAATTTTGCATAAGTTTTTAAAATCTCTAACATCTTGTTTATCAGTTTTCCCAGTGAAATGCCCAAAACATATTATGACTCCTTTAAAAAGCAGGAAATATGTACATATGTATGTTACATACTTCCCCTGATCGCAGTATATATAGGGCTGGAAGGATCTATGCCACAAGGACATAGAACATTAGGGGTCATTGACATCTTCCTAATTTTTGTTGTTGTTGCGGGGTTGGATGGGTGAGAGGATTCATCAGAGACAGAGTGGGGAACAGAACAGGCAGACTGAGTGAAATACACTGCTGAGGGGAGCAGCGGGCGATACAGGAGAGGTCTGCTGCGCCATGTGTGTTGCTCCCTGGTCAGCCAGGGATTGAACTCATGCTGCAGAGGCTGCAGATTGCTTCACAGTGTGGTGCTTAACCCTTTGCGCCACCAGGGAGGCCCTGATTCATTATATTAAAATCAACTCTTATCCTAGATGTGAGAGTCAGTTTGTACACATGCCAGAAAGAGCCACATCTTTGTCCTGCATAAAGGTTCTGTCACAAGATATTTCTCAACATTCTTTGACAGCTAATATAAGGAAGCTGGTGCATTCCTTTACATGTGGTAGGACCAGAAATAACCATCAAAGGGAATAAGAACCTCTGAGGCAAGTCACAGGTATAGGTTAGTGCTTCCTGCCCACATGGAGATTCATCCTTCAACTTTACAGAAAAGGCCATGATTGATTGAAGGAAAAGTGTCTTTATCTATGCTTGAGCTAGAGTGTAATGTGGAGAAGTTCCCCTGTGGCCATTCTCTTGGTAGAAGCAATAAACATTAAAGAGATTTCCGAAGGGAATGTGGAATTTTGAGTTGTAGGACTACTGAGTTTATTTGCCTCTCCCTACCTGGCCTTTTCTTCCCTCACTTACCAACCCTGGAATTCTTAGTATTACTTGGTTAAGGGAATCTGCAAGTCCCATTTACACTTAACCAACATGGATAACCTCACAGAATGTTTTCATTTCCCTTTCACTGTACAACTGTCCTTTGGAGAATGATTGAAATTCGTATATCAAGAACCGTAATAGCAGGAGATACCACAGTTCTGCTGTGTCTCCAGTAAGAACAAGTAACATATTAACCTTTTCAGTTCTCTGTGAGTTAAATAACTGACCAAGTATATCCAAACCAATTACCAGCATTGCAAAAAATAGAGATGTGAGGAGGCTGTAGAGGATGACTTTTTACACAACTGTGGGGGCAATGAGATTCCTGCGACTCGAGTGACCAAGGAATGAGTCTTACAAAGATCTTGAAGAAAGGATAGAGAATGACAAATAAAAGAAAGGGCATTCTAGGTAGGAAAGAAGAGTCAAGGAAAGCTCCATGGTGAATTCCCAGCTTTACTGGACCAAAGGAAGGCTGTACCAGTATGCTGGAGTCAGGTGTTTAAGTTGTGCTTTACAAGCACACGGGAGACATTTAAGACTGCACAGGGGAATGTTATAAAGAATGTAGGATTTTATGGCCATAAATCTGGCAGGTGTGGGAGGGATGGATTAGAAGGGGGTAGACAAGATGTGATTGCAGAGGCCATAGGGTCCTAAATCAGGATGGTAGTGGTGGGGAGAGTGAGAAAGAAGGGAGGTAGCAAGATGCTGATTATCAAGTATTTCCCCTGTGGAGACTCATTGAAGCTCTCTATTTTCTTTACTACATTTCATAGGAAAAAAATTACAATATTATCTCCAGCAATTTCAAAATGCAGAAACTGATAGGGTTCTGATTTTTCAAACCTTTTGAAAGGGTAATATTAAATGCTTATGAGTTATATATTCACTATAAACCGGCATCCATTCTCTTCATTGCATGTAGTATGGATAAGTAAAATATGCATCTTGTGTGTGATTTGTGTATAAGTGTATCAATAACAATGTATAAAGAAAACATATCTAAAATTTAATCAGGGTTTCTGATTATAAACTGTATGAATCAACAAGATAAAATACTTGGAACAAAATCTTCAACGTACAAATCTCAGTGTTCAGATATCAGCCTTTAAATTAAATTTTTGTCATCAAATCAGATCATAAAATGTCATAGCCTAATTCTCTCCTTATGACTAAGAGGGTACCTAAGGAAAAAGAAATGATTTCACACCTCCCATACTTGCTTCTCCCTTCAACCATCTCTTGATTATGGCAAAAGCCATATTGTGCATTTCATGGTTGCTGAGCGAGACTTTCTTAATCTTTTATTTATTCTGATACATATGAATTAGAACGAGGTTAAAGGCATTACTAACTGCCAACATTGTTCAGCCCACTTGCTTCATGCCCTGCCCGATGCCCTGATTGGGATCACAAAACCCAAAGAAATATGAGCATAATCATCCAACTTGACAGAATGAGGTAGAGGAAGGACAAACCATCCTTCTGCCCTCAACATCCCTCCCAAAGAGCTGGGTTTCCTTCATCTGTAGGAAAAATTCATTTCAAATCTTTAAAAAAATGTGTTTGCTAAGTTCCCGTGTTTAACTCTTAGGACTCAAAAATAATTTATAGTTAGGGAAATTATATCCTTTAAGGCAGATGTCATATTTTGTTTATTTTTAAATCCTTTTTCTTTGTTCTTCTGCACACCCTGGCAAACAGCAGATTCCCAATTAATATTTGTTGACTTCAGTTTTTGAATCATACTTTTAAAAATGACATAGGTTGAAAATATGTAAACCAGGAGAGTTAATCAGGAGTCAAGATAATTTTAATAAATTATACCTTTCTGCTTTTAAGCTTAGTAAATGGTTACTATAAAGGTCCATTGGAAGGGAACACTGTGTCATGTGTTTTAAACTGTGATTGATGCTAATATATCCTTATATCCATTACTACGTGGATTTGTGCAGCTGACAAAATGCAACAGAGGATGAGTCCTTTGTTGAATGACCCTCAGATGGTTAATTTTGTTTGTTGATGGTAGATACTAAAGCTACAGAAAAGCTGCCCCTGATGTTCAAAGAGCCTTTTCAATTTTTAATTTGACATGGAGAGTTACATGGTCTACGATACACGCAGACCAGCAGTTATCTCTCATCATCAACTTCTTTGGTTGGTTTCAACCCCTCTTGGCTGAAAGCAGCTCTATTGTAGATACTTTTTCTGGCTCTAGCTTACGTGTGTGGTTCAATGACAAGATTCCTGATAAACTGGAGCAGAGAATGAGGAAATGGCCTTTGAAATGATCGACTGATCATTCACTTCTTTAGATTTAGTTTCTGCCTGACAGACTTATTAAAGAGTCACACAAAGAAGATTCAGGATTTGTCTCCCAGGTCCCTGTCAAATGAGAATCACAGACTTTTACAGCTGGAAGACATCTTAGAGGTCATCTCATCCAGTTTTGCCATTTTAATGTAAAGAAACTGATGCTTAGTGAATTAAATGACTCACCCAAGGCAATGTAGCGCATAATAGAGCCGGGGTTAGATTCAGCCTGTTCAGGAGTTTTCCCTTGATAACTTTTTTGCTTATTGGTGTCAGGAAAATCTAGAAGGGAAAAAAACAGAGATAACCTAATTTTCCATAGGTTTTTCTAAGAATACCATTGTGTGAGGGATTATTATGAAGTTTCTAGGTTTCATTGGCTTGGCCATTACTTTGAACAGGTGGGTTTGATTAAAAAATTAAATAAATGTTAACAAAAAAAGAACACTACCTGTGAAATTGGACTTGGGCTTGAGTTCAGTATATAGCTATTGTGCAACCCTTGTATGCTACGATTGTGTGTCTTGTATCTTCACAATAAATCTGGAAAGAGGTATCACTAGCAGTACTCTATAGATGGAGAAACTGAGATTTCAGAAGGTTCAACCTCTTTCCCAGGGTCATGCAGGTATTCAAATTCAGTCTCTGATTTCTAAATCCCTCCTCTCCCCCTTTACCACACTGTACTTATTACTGTGAGTTTTCAGGCAAATGAAATTACTTTTCATTTCAAATTCCCGGTTTCTTCAACTCTCAAATGGATACATTAATATTTCTCCTAGCTTGTTCAGGTAGGGAGAAATGAGAAATAATGTATCCATAGCACCTGGTTTGGATACACAGAAGAACTCAACAAAAGTTTGTTCCACTCATACCTATATCCCTCTCCCCTTTGAATTTTTCAGTAGGACTTACATCCTAAATTGTATTTTTTTAAAGATTTATTTATTTATACAATCACTGGGTACAGTCAGAAGTGCAGGAGGGTGAGAGAATCCACCAGAGCCAGAGCGGGGAGCAGAGCAGGCAGAAGGACCGATGTACACTGCTGAGGGGAGCAGTGGGCGGCAGGAGAGGTCTGCGCGCCATGTGGGACCCTCCTCTGGTGGCCGGGGAGCAGCCGGGGATCGAACCTGCACTGCTGAGGCCGTGGGCAGCTTCGCAACCCAGCTCTCAACCGCTGCGCCACCAGGGAGGCTCCTAAATTGTATTGCATCACATTGAAAAGAGAAAATAGAAACACTTCCATGGTATCAGACAAGATCAGAAGAGCATTAAACCTTCTAGATGATAATCCCAAAATACACTGATAGCAATATTTAAATTGAAGAATTGGGCTCAAATCCATTTCCCTGTGGGTAAAATAATTGAATCAATCTAAGTTTAAAATGCAAGTAAGGGGCCTCCCGGTGGCGCAGCGGTTGAGCGCTGGGTTGCGAAGCTGCGCGCGGCCTCTGCGGCGCCGGTTCGATCCCCGGCTGCTCCCCGGCCACCGGAGGAGGGTCCCACATGGCGCGCAGACCTCTCCTGCCGCCCGCTGCTCCCCTCAGCAGTGTACTTCGGTCCTTCTGCCTGCTCTGCTCCCCGCTCTGGCTCTGGTGAATTCTCTCACCCTCCTGCGCTTCTGACTGTACCCAGTGCATGTATAAACAAAAACAAACAAAGAAACCAGCAAACAAATAAATAAAGCATGCCTCTATAAAAAAAAAAAAAATAAAAAAAAAATAAAATGCAAGTAAGGTTTCCAGAAAAATGTGTTCAATATTCAGGTAAATGTTAGACAGTGGATTTTTTTCTAAGGCCCATTATTGATCCTACTTTGTATGTTCTAAACAAAGTGAAAAGATGTAGGCATACTCATTTAATAATTGCAAGTAGGCTTCAGAGATTATTTGATCATTTCTTCACACTGTACATTCTTTTGTACTATACTTGTGAAATTATAGTCTAAGATAAATGTGATTCAATTTATAAATATCCAATTTGCATGCAATGTTTCAGAGATTCATCTATTGTATTTAGCCAGGTGCACTTTTTACAGTTGATAGCAATCAAAGAGGTTTAAATTATGAGGATAACAATGAAATAAAAATACAAATAAAAAGACTATCATGCTTGATTCAGTCCCCCCAAAAATTGTGGAGGACTGATAAGGAAAATCACAATGGTATAAAACAAGATCAGTGATTTTTTTTTTTTAGATTTAGTAATTGACCTTAAAAAAAATCATTACACAAACTCCTGAATGAAAAGGTGTGTATTTATGGGTGAAGTATGAGCAGTCTGCTTCATTTAAACATTCTATCACACAAGACTTGAGAGAAAGATGACTACCAAGCTAACAGCTGCACTTGTCTAGAATGTAAGTCTCAGGGGATGGGATCCAGTCATACTTATCATTTATTGCTTTTTCTATTACATAACACAATGCCTTGCCCATAAAGACTATGCAACAATTATTGAATGAATGAAAATAAAGGATAAACTCAAATCTGTGGTAGAAGAAAAGATTGTCAGATTTGACCCAAAATATGCATGAGTAAGGCTAAGAACTCCAAAGGATGCTAGTGTAAGATAGTCTTACTGTTCTAGTTTTTCTATGGGTAAAACAAAATAGCAAAATCTAGATAAGTATATTTATGCTGCAACGTGACCTACCTAATACATAGCATCTTTTCCATTGGGTATTATTGTAGAGCCTGCTTAGTATTCCTTTTCATGGCAAGCAATAAATTATAGCTCCATCTATATTTTATTTATTTATTTATTTATTTTTCTATAGAGGCATGTTTTATTTATTTATTTGTTTGTTTGTTTGTTTTGTTTGTACATGCACTGGGTACAGTCAGAAGCGCGGGAGGGTGAGAGAATTCACCAGAGCCAGAGCGGGGAGCAGAGCAGGCAGAAGGACCGAAGTACACTGCTGAGGAGAGCAGCAGGTGGCAGGAGAGGTCTGCGCACCATGTGGGACCCTCCTCCAGTGGCCGGGGAGCAGCTGGGGATCGAACCGGTGCCGCAGAGGCCGCTGGCAGCTTCGCAGCCCAGCGCTCAACCGCTGCGCCACCGGGGAGGCCCTCCATCTATATTTTAAAATGAATTTCTTATAAAATATTCCAAGAACCTGTCTACAAGGTACCAACCATACAGTGAATCTTGGATATGTCACTTGACTAATCAGTAGAAAGAGAAGATATTCTAGAAAACTGAGTGATCCAATGTTTACTTAATACTTAAATAATACTTTCTTATAAGACTTTCAAAATTCTCTACTGAATCAATAAGCATACATTGTCCAATTGAAAATACATGTTTCTTATTATAGTACACTAATTGGATAGAGTAGCTTATATACCACAGAATTTACCTTTATAACACTCCTAACTTATCAGTGAGTTGTATTTCAGGGTAGTGGAGATACCCCACATCCAATACAGGCCACTGCTGCTGGGAATCAGTCTGTCTTCACAGGACTCCATTTTAGATTGTGATGGAAATTTTGTACCTTTAGTGTGAACTGCTGCTTTGCATGTCCCCACTTCCTCTCTTCCATATTGCAGATCACTACCATCTTTACCATTCAGGAATTTTCTCCATTTTCTGGGTACTTTCTGTGATATCCTGGAATGCCTCTATCTTCCCTGGTTTGGCAGTGGAATTCTGCTTGTCTACCAAACTTGCCTTCACCAAGTGCTGGATGAAACCTCTGTAATGGCAGCTGGCATCAACAAGCAGACAAGTTCTTTCTTTCTACTTGCCTTCTAAATCATGATTATAGAAAGGAGCAGCCACAGTACAGAGTAAGAGAAAACCAACATTGCTCAGCTTCCTTTGGAGGGCTCCATGGGCCTAGGCATAAACAGGAGGAAGAAGGTTTCTTCTATTTAAGTTATAAAAGTAGAATAATGTGTTGCACCAGAGAAGATGACATCAAAAACCTTCTGGTGGTAGAGATAACTGAGTTATTTACTTACATTTGACTCCCAAATTGGCCCAGTGTTTTACAGTCACTCTTTGATTGATGGTTTTCAAATCTTTTGAAAGAGAGCGGGGGTAGGAGGTTCTTCTGAAAATTATAGAAGTGTTTAATTTCATGTCTCAGTGATTCAGAAATACTAGTCGTGTCTTCCCTAAAATGCAAGTTCCCTGAAGGAAGGAATCATATCCTGAATACAGTAGGCAGAATTCTAAAGTGACCCAGGGATGTCTACTCCTGAATCATGCCTGTGTAACTCTAATCCCCATCCTTAGAGTGTGGGTGGGACCGATGACTTTTTTCCAGCAACAGGGCATGGCAAAGATGATGGGATAGAGAAGGAAGATTCTTCTGGCCTTGAACAAGCAAAGGGCCATCATGTGAACTACTTATGGAGAGGGCCATTGGCAGAAAATAATGGGCTGCCTTTAGCTGCTGAGAGTGCTTCCCAGCTGACAGCTGACAAAAATTCAGGGATATAGTCCTACAATCACAGGAGATGTATCCTTCCAGCCACTAGAGGAATCTTAGAAACTGATCTTTCCCTAGCAAAACCTCCAGATGAGAACACAGTTTAACTGCCACCTTGTTTACAATCTAGTATGACACTGAGTAGAGAACCTAAACCAGCTGTGACCACATTCCTGTCCCACAAGAACCATGAGATGAAAAATGTGTGTGGTGTTATGTCATGAATTTGTGGTAATTCATATTACAGCAATAGAAAACCAATATATTGTACATGTCCTACCCCCTCTCCAGTCTTTTGTAGGATGCTGAGTATACCATAAATGTTCAGTAATTAATATATCTTGATTGATCCATCAATCATCTTCAGACTTTATCCTTCAAGGCTATAGATTTAGGGTCATTAAGAGCTCACTAATCTTTTCTATATTTGGGGACAAATCATATCTTATCTTAACCTGAGATAATAAAGAAAGTTGCCAAGAAACAAAATACTGTTCAATACTCACTGCTCTGGAAAAAAAACATCAAGAGATACACAGAGATGCAGCTGATACACAGAGATGCAGCTGTAGTGGTAGAGCCTGACTACTGTAGGTGTTTCGACTTGGAGGAACTTTGGGAGTGTTCTGATCATGTTGTGTGGAGACTTGACTAGTTTCCATTGAATTGAAGAATGTGTTGGGGTGTAGGGATAGTTTTTCTTTCCACCCCATCTAGGATTTTGGGGCCCTTTGGGGCTGATTAGATGGGTTAAGGTCCATGAAGAATAAGCAAGGTCTCAGAAAATGACAAATGTCACTTGTGCTGGGAGTTCACTTTAACCTGTCTGTATATGTTGGGATCACTAAGTGGCAAGGCTGGCTACATAATGTGTGGGGAAGAGAAGGAAATGAAAACACTGACCCTGCTTTCAAAAAAGCAGGGGGAAAGTAAAGGTGAAGATACTAATACATAATTTCCATTCTTCCATGATCTCTTTCTAGACCCCTCATGGTGCTTTTCATTTGAAAATATTTATTTACATATATATATATTACATTATTGTTCAGTGTACATAAATCTTTTTTAGCATTTTCATATTTTTAGAATAAATACCTAATAGAAATATTGCTGGATCATAAGGAATTTCCATTTTTATTTTCTTAAGAAAGTCATACCATTTTCCCTAGAGGCTGCACCAACTTGCATTCCCACCAACAGTGAATGATTAATTAATGATGAATTTCACCACAGCCTCACCAACATTTGTTGTTTTCATTCTTTTTGATATGGATCATTCTCACAGGGGCAAGGTTATATCTCGTTGTGGTTTTGATTTGCATTTCCCTTATCATAGGTGATGTTGAACAATATTTTTTATGTCTATAGGCCATATGAATGTCTTCTTTAGAAAAGTGTCTATTTAGGTCTTTTGCCCATTATTTCTTTGGGTTTCTGGTTTTTTTGCTGGTAGTTTTTTGATATTTAATGTCAAGCTCCCTCAGGTTCAAAAATACTACTAGAAGGGTAAGGCTATATAGACACCTGGACTCTTGCCCAGTCTCATTGCACATTCATGCACACATGCTACCAGCCTGCTAACAGGGCCCCCTCCCACCAGCATCCAAATCTACAGGCCCTGCTCAGTAAGAGATGGGAAAGTCAATTTCTCATTCTAAAGGGCTTGCTGCTTCAATTTGTCGTAGACAGAACCACCTTGGGGGTTGCAACCTTCATATCAGGATAAACTTGGTACCTGGATAGGACATGGGTGAGGCTTACCAGGTGAAAGCACCTGCCAAAGCACCTGGAGGCTCCAGAGCACACACACCCACACCCATGCCCTGGTCCCCACTGTACGTGGAGGGGCAGTAGACAAGAAAGTAGAGGTTTGGAAAGCCCAACACACCAAGAAATGAAGGAATAGGTCTTAAGAACCCTTTCAGGGTAGGTGGGAAGCCTCAGAAAGTGGGACCATGCTTGAATCAAGGCTCCAAGTCCCCCAAAACAAGTTCTATTGTCCCATCAGGCTTCACTTACAAAACACAAAATCAAGGATAAAAGGAATTGACGACAGCAATAGCAGAGCATTATGTCCTAAGTGTAGGACCATCCTAAGCACAGGGCCCTGGGAGACTGCACTGGTCCTGAGCCTTGAAGCTCCTGACCTGAGGAGAACACTAGGTAGAGAGACCTGTGTGGGGGGAGAGGCTATTTCTGTACTGATTCTGCTCCTTTCTGTAAGGATCCTCCAATGCCAATACCCTCATTTCCCTTCAACATACTCCTTTTGTCCCATAGAGTTTCACATGCCTTTAGGAGTGGGCATGGAGTTGGGGAGATCTTACCTCTAACAAATATCTTAAGTCTTCTTTTTGGACCATCAAATGATTTTTATCTACACTGCTGTGGTTTAGGATCCCTTTCCTGAAGAAATGGATTCTTTTTACCTAAAATGGGAAAAGTCTGAAAATAGAGGAAATACTTGTAATGAAAAGCATACATTATTTAAAATATTAAAGTTATTTTTTTGACTTTTAGGATTCCTAGTACTTTACCATGAAAATCAAGGAGTGAGTGTGTGTGTGTGTATGCGTGTGGCATGCATGTGCAGTTATGCACATGAATAGTTTTGCTGAACAGGTCAAGGAAGCCATGATAAACACACATTTAAACGCAGACTTTATTATCACACATGTATCCTTTATTAAGTTACTGCTCTTGGGAAAGTCCTTGAGTGAATCCAGTAAGCCACGTTCTGCTCTCCCTGATTGACCATAATCGTGTGTTTCCTTAAAAAAGACCTAATCTTAATAGGACTGAATCCAGGATATCTACCTGTTACTTCACCTCAAGCAGAAGCGTTTGATATATAATCAAGGAACATGATTTGATTTTCAAAGGCCATTAGGGAAGACAGTCCACAGAGTAATCCTGTTAATATTTCTTCTATTGAGATATCTGTTTCCTATATTTGGAATATCCAGAAAGAATGGAATCTAAATATTTAAATGTCTCATAGAAAAATATCTGACAACTGGAAAATGTCTTAAAAGCCTATAAAGTCTGGCGCTGGATAATCAGAATCAGCTAACAGAATTCATTTTTATTAAAGCATTTCAAATGATCAAGCCACTGATGCGTTTTAACACTATAATGGCATAATACCCTTGCCTCAAATCTTCAGAGAGGCAAAATGATCACAGATTAAGCAAGTTCAACTGCACACAATGTTTTCATAAGCACAGGAGTATTACTCCATAAGAAATACTTCTGGTATGAATGATGAGATTTTGAGAAAGTACCATTTTGGTATAAAATGATCTAGTTCCTGTGGTTATAAATTACTTCAGGCCCAGTTCTCTTTCCCTTCTTCCCCCAGGTTCCCTTTCTCTCTGATGACAAAGGGAGTTCTGAGCATGGAAGAAATGAACCAAGTGATGAGGTGAACGAGAATCTGACCCTACATAGGTTTTTCTTCTTCTCCCCCCACCCCATTTTGTTATGTGTAATAACTGAGAATGTGGCAGGAAGTAATCAACAGAGAGGGCACAGACACTTGAAGCAAAGAGAAAACAACATTTGCAGCCAGGAAGTAATCTTAACTTTCAGTTTTCATTTCAGCCCTAACTCTCATTCTCATAAGGATGAGAAAAGAAGTGAATAGTCATGTTTCACTCTCTCCAGGAGCACTGAGTTGTCCAAGGGTCCAATGCATGGTCCTGCCTTTATGGGATGCTGGGGCAATGTAATCATCATTATCCAGAGGAGGCATCTGACTTCTGTGCACTCTCCAGAAGGCCTGTATAATAGAGCAATCTCACGCAGAATTGGGTGGCTAGAAGACTCATTTGCATGGGAAATGTCATAACGACTGTCTATGCTGCACTGTTCTAACAGATACTAGTGAATTCAGATAACTGCAAGTTACAGGAACTTTTTTAGGCTCTGGAGGAATGACTCAACAAATTGCATCTAAAGGCAATATAGCAGAGGTTAAGCATGGCGGTTCCAAAATCCACCACAACCTGGCAGGATTCAAATCCTGCCTCTCCCTTGGGCAAGTTGTATGATGTTGAGCAAGTCAGTTGAGGGATATTGAGCAAGTCACTTAAACTAAAGTCAATTCACTCATGTGTAAAATAAGGCTGTTGAGAATACCTTCCTCATGAGGTGTTGTAAAGTATAACATTAAAAGTTTGTGTAAAGACTTCATTCAGTACTTGGCACCTGGTAAGGATTCTATACATGGTCGCTCAATACCATGTCTCCTAATGATTTTTTAGATAATTCACCATGTGTCATCCACATACTTTTTTTTGTAAGCCCATAAACTCTGTGAGACAGGGTTTTGGTGTTTTAAATTTTTTCTTGTAAATTGCCCTATATATTTCTGGTGGTTTGTAAACAATAAAAATACATGTGTGATCACTTCAGCCATGCAGACATCTTAAAGTTTTCATAACATCAAACTCATTACAAATGAATTGGGGTGTCGATGTTATCTAAATGCTCTCTAGCTGATCCTTCCAGCTGCTGTCATGGCTCTCCTAATTTTTCCTCTTTCATTTTTCCCACATTATTCCACCTCTAAGAGCAGGACTCAGCAGCTGGAGTCACCACAGGACCTGATTGATGGCTGCAGGACCCAGATGGCAGAAGCCTGAAAATGTTTCTGGCAAATACCTCTATGAGCTGGAGTGTGTGTGTGCGTGTGTGTGTATGCGTGCGTGTGTGTACGTATACTATACTCTTCCCTTTTATTGGCACTTGAGCTAAATGCCCAGCAGCTGTTTCTTGGCTGGGTTCCATTCAAACTACAGTTGGCGCCTGTGAAAATGGCTTTGGCTCCAGTATCTTATGTGTGACTGTCTATCATGAAGAATTTTCCCACTGCTGATGATTTCTATTTTTATGAATACTTGAAAATACATATCTCACATAAGAGTTCTGACCTCCTTTTATCTTTCCAGTGGAAATTCTTTCATAAAGAAGTGTCATCTCTTTTATACAATTATGCTTTGTGAGAAGCTATTTATAGTACTGTGAAATTAGGGTACGTAGTACTCCTTTTGACTTTCAGAAAAATTGTTAAGCATCAAATTGCATGTCAAGGGAAAAATGATCTCATGAAAAAATTAACAGGCCTCACTATTTCCCACTGCCCCCACTCCCAAATACATAGAGGATGGGTAGTCATTACCCTCCAATAAGATGAAACTAGCATCAGAAATAAAACCATGCTTATCTCGTTTGAGGCAATAGATATGCTGCTGAAAGGGGAACATTTTCAACATGCTGGAAGAACTAGTGAGTTTGCTTTCCAAGTGGAAACCTGGGAGGTGAATTCTTTCTGAAAGAAATGATAATTGCAGAAATGACTATCCAGAACCTGATAGACAGGGTTTATTAATTGAGATTTTTCTCATACTGCTTTCACTTAAAACTTGGGTCACCTATAAAAAAGACTGGATATATTCCATGACTTCAAAATCTCTCATCTTAACCATGAGCACTCTGTAGACATTTTCTCTCTTTACTGTTATTTACTTGATTTTCTGAAACGTAAAATTTTGTCGACCTGGAAATTGAAAATATACTAAACCAAAGTAAGAACTAATGTTTCTCTATGTGTTTATCCATGTAACAAAAGAATTTCCCATACTATACTATATGTAAAAAGGGAGAAAGACAAGCTCAATGCATGATAGTCCTTAACAAGTAGGGAAGTTTCTTTTTAAAATATAGGTATTACAGGCTTGCTCATATTTCTTCATTAGTTTGTAGAAACTTATGTAATGGGAAAACAAAAGATAGCAGAACTTCTGATGTTAATTTCAAGAAATTTTGTGCAAGATGTAAAAGAAGTCTCTCTAGAGATCTGAAAGGTTCCAAGTCCAAGGATGGTCGCGAGTGAGGTCTGGGATGATTCATTCTATGGAAGAGCACCTGTGAAATTGTTTAGCATTAATCTTAGAATCTGAAAACTAAATCTCTTGATGAATCCCAATTCAAATATGTGAATATTTATAGTGGCTTTCTTTGGAGTCTCCAAAAACTGGTAACAACCCAGATGTCTTTTGATGCATAAATGTCCTTCAATATGTGATTCAACCATACGACAGAATGACACACATCAATAGGAAGGAATAAACTATTGCTACTTACAACATGGATGAATCACAAATGCATTATGCCAAGCCAAAAAGGCTATATACTGTATGATTCCATTTATAGGCATTCTGAAAATTGCAAAAAACACACAGAAAACAGATCAGTCGTTGTCAGGGGCTTTGTGAGGAGCTATTTTTGAGGCGAGGAGAGGGGCTAACTACAAATTTGGGGGGGTGGTAGAACAGTTTTATATCTTGATTGTAGTGGTGGTTATATAATTGTATGCATTTATCAAATCTTTTAGAACTAAACACTTAAAGTGGTGAATTTTACTATATGTAAATTCTATCTTAAAAAATATTAAGGACCCGCTCTATTTAAAAAATGAAATGATAAGTAAGCTACTGATAAATTTGACAGATATATTGATATCTTTATATCTATTTTCAGTTTATTAAAGCAGAAGAGAATAGATTGCCTTTTCAAAAAATCCTAATTCAGCCTCTTAGTATCTGCCTGTTTTTTAAGCAGAGTATCTCATTCTGCTCTCTGTGACTGGGTAATGACTCCCAGTCTGAAACAAATTGTTGGGGATTTAGCAACCAAGAAACTTCCTATATTCTGGGCAGTCACAGGTGCAGAGTTTTGCATAAGCCCATATCTAGTATCAATCCCAAAGACTCAGGAGGGCTCCAGACCACTGCTAGGATGTTCAAGATTCCCCATCCAAAGATGACTATGACTGGTGTCTTATGTATGTGTTTCTCTCTCTCTCTCTCTCTCTCTCTCTCTCTCTCTCTCTCTCTCTCTCTCTCTGTGTGTGTGTGTGTGTGTGTGTGAGAGAGAGAGAGAGAGAGGAGAGAGAGAGAGAGAGAGAGAGAGAGAGAGAGAGAGAGAGAGAGAAAATCTGATCACTCAGGTTTGGGAAACACTGGTTCCAATCATAGTTTTAGGTATATACACACACATGGGTATGAGATATGTAGTAATTTGCACACACACACACACACACAAATCTTTTTCTGGGCAATATCAAGTTAAAATAAACCCTGAATAGAAAAGGAAGAGGAAAGATAACATCTAGTCTTCAGAATATATGGAAAGTAGAAGTGTCATCCACTCATTGACAGTGGCCATGGTAGGCTATAGGGACAAACAAACACATACATGTGTATGTTTTGTGTGTGTGTGTGTGTTTGTGTAAACAATCAAACCATATTTAATTCCTGAGAGCTGTCTTCTTAAACCATTGCATACCTGTTAACACAAACATCAATGACCCTGCCTTAAAGTGAGAGGCTGAAACAATTTTCCTGAGACTACTAAGTGTTTCAGGTATCACGGAAGATATAGTCTTCTCGAAGGCTATATTCCCGACAGAGTAAGCCAAGTACTATTTCATCTGGTTTGGTGCTTCTTGGCGTTTTTCTGCCAAGCCCACAGACATTGAAGTTAGAGAGGTCCAGGGGCCCAGTTGATCACTCAAGTTTCCGCATATTGATACATCAGGACTCTTCTTCATTTCATGTGTAACTCAGCTTCAGAAATCCAATTGGTGATGATCATTGTGATTCCCCTTTCAAGTTATCTGTCTTTGCAATATATCTAGCTATATATACAGGCACAAACTTTTGTGTAAACCTCCCAGGTCAATATAATAAAAACAAAACACATAGTCTTCTGATGATATTGAAAGTGATTCAATGAGTAGATCAAAATGATTTGTAATTAGCCTGATAATTTGGGGGCACAAGTGCAAAGTGGATGCTGTTAAAGTGATTTTTAGTGTACTCAGAAAACAGTTTGCCTTTCCTTTGAAGTAGCCTGAATAGTTTCTCTTCAGTCCTGTTGACACTATTAACTTGCTTTGCAGTCTCTCCCCACCCCCCTTTTTCACCATCACTGTTGCGAACAGAAGCAAGGAAAGCAAGGCTTGGAGAGCTCTTGTGGAGAGAGCCTTTTGCTCTGGCTCAAGCAAACAGTAAGGCCAATCAGCCTGAAATCTGAATTTTTCAGACACATAATAGACCCTTGGCTTATCAAAGCCTCTTATCTGATTGGAAAAAATCAAAGGTAAACTTCAGCGCTCATGGAATTAAAAGACAAATGAGATGTCATAATTATCAAAGTGGCTAATTTAGAAAATTAAGCTGTTCACATAGGTGACATAATTGCTTGTCACAATCATTCTTTTTCTCATTAGCTTCTTCCATTCAGCACCTACAGGCTCCGAGCAGTCTTTGGCCTTGTGCTACATTATGGGTGTTCTTTTGTGATTCAGTGTTAGAATGTTTCTCTCATCTCCTGTAAGTAATGCAAATTTATTAGCAGGTTTATTAGAAGAATAGTTCTAGAAATTCCAGTCTTTCACAACTTGCTCTTTATTTTACATTTGTTTGTAACCAAGCATTCTTTTGAAATAATGAGGTAATTGTCAAGAGAGGATTTAATTGATATAGTATATTAATATTCCCTGGAAAAGACTAAGGGTTTTCATACATGGTAATGTATTTTTAAAGCCTCTTAGAAGTTAAATAGAAGCTGTCTTTGTCTTCCCAAATTCTAACTAGAAGGTAAAGAAATATATTTTCAGACATCAGTTTGTTTTATTTGCCTAATATTTTATAAGTTGTCTATAGATTCAATGTAATGTACATAAATTTCCTATAAGAGAGTTATTTATAAGACTGACAGTAATACTGTTTATGTGTCAGCAAGTTCAGAAATCATTAAGGGTAATGTCTGAGAAAGGAAATGAATCTTGTTTGCTATGTGCTTCTAAAACATGACATTGTAAATGGACAAGGTTAAACATTTTGGATTAAAAATGAGAGTTTGAGATTCACTCAGATCCTACTGTCCTACAAAGTTGGAGACCATGATTGGCTTGACTTAGAGTAGGAGTTCATTGATGTTATTCATTTGAAGAAATAATTTATCCTGACTGCATACAATGAAGCTATCACCCTGTGTTTCTGAAATATTCATGTAACTATGTTTTGATTTTACTAACATTTACTAAGGTCATTGTATTGGAGGAGCTTTCATGCTCATATACTAAAAGCCATAAGATCAGAAAAAACAAGAAAAATTCCTCCCAACATATGAGATTTCTGTAATTTTTGTCTTTACTTAGAAGCAAACCTGAAGTGGTAGTATCGCTTATGGATCCATAGATAAGAATTTTGTAGAGAATATATCCCAGTAAGAAATAGGTACAAGTTCAGTTACATTAATGCAATCATTGGCAAGAGGAATGACATACTGGATACTCTAACCAGATGGGATGGACAGTTTGTGTAAGCTTTCTTTGTCTAGAAAGAACCAGTGATATATCAGAACCCTTGAGTTGAGTTTGGATATATTTTTGAATAAGAAAGTGTGCTAGTATGTGGCAGAGTAGACATTTGGATAGAATTCAGAGACAAAGAGACTGAGAGAAGGGCAAAATGATAGTGGACTTGTTATAGGACAGGGAGAGGGGCAGCCCAAGCCCCGCAAACCTGCCTATTCTAAATGGGTTCTGCCATCCGCCGCATCAATACAAAACATAGGAGACTTTAATGGGAAGGAACTTTAATAAAACTAGGAAACAATACAGGTAAGGCAAAGAGTCTAGTTTCTAAATGAAGCATCCAAAGTTACCCATCCCCTCGTGGGTAAAAGTCCATCCAAATGGGATTGGCCCAGAGCAAGGCCCCAAGGCCTGCCACAAGTCTAAAGCATCTTCCAGTGGGGACCCACAGAAAAGGGTCACAAACAACCGGACAAGCCCGGAAGTAAAAGAGCAAAATCAACATCAAGATAAAAGCTGCCACTGTCACCTCCCCATGGGTCTCACCCACATCTGTGTCACCCAGTCTACGACCAAAAGACAAGCACAGTTTCTTCACTTGTCACTAGGCTCCATGCGCCTCCTCCAGGTCTCCTTCTGGCTCCATCCTGCTTCCTTCTTCAGTCTCTTCTGCAGCTTCTCCTCTTCCTGCTCAGCAACACCCTCCCTTGGGTGGGGCAGGGAACCTCCCCCTTTCCTGGGGACCACCCTGTTACAGACTGAGGTGAGCCTGGAACAGAGGATGGCAACATCTCAGAGGTCTCTCAATGGAGAATTTCAAGCCAATGGAACACCTGCTAGTTATACATGAGAACTATAGTTGGCTATTTTCAACAATTTTACTAGAGTCATGGAGGAAACCTAATTCTTTTTGTTTGTTTGTTTGTTTGTTTTTTTAATTTAAATAATAAATTTTATTTTTATATTCCTCCATACAATTGCAAACGCCCCATTCTGACCCCAATCCCTCCCCTCCCGCCCCCCACCCCACAAAAAGTGTCTCTGGTTCATAGTTTTTTGTTGATTTTGATTTTCACTTTCTTATATTCATTTTTCTGGTCCCTTATTTAAGTTTTCTAGATTCCTGCTATGAGTGAGACCATCCGGTATTTTTCTTTTTCTTTTTGGCTTATTTCGCTGAGCATGATCCCTTCCAACGCCATCCATGTTGCTGCAAATTGCATGTGTTTATCTTTTTTGAATGCTGAGTAATATTCCATGGTGTATATGTACCACATCTTCTTGATCCAGTCATCTATTTTTGGGCATTTGGGCTGTTTCCAAAGCTTAGCTATTGTAAATAGTGCTGCTATAAACATAGGGGTGCAGGTGTTCTTTGGAATTGATGTTTCTGTGTCCTTTGGGTAAATACCTAGGAGTGGAATTGCTGGATCATATGGAAGCTCTATGTTTAGTAGGTCCAGAAATCTCCACACAGCTCTCCAGAGTGGTTGGACCAGTTTGCACTCCCACCAACAGTGCAGAAGAGTTCCTTTTTCTCCACAACCTCGCCAACATTTGTTGTTGCTAGTTTTTTTAATATGTGCCATTCTCACTGGTGTAAGATAGGAAACCTAATTCTTTATCAATTCCATGGACTGTCCATGGAGTTCAGTGGAATGTTGCTCTGCAGTAATTTTCAGATTGTACTCTGTTGTGTCCTAGGCATTTTGAGTTGGGGAGACAAAGTAGACAAAGCTCAAATTCTTCTACCTCTTGCTTCAGCCAGCACTACTGTGATTTCATCTGTTTTATGCAGTGGGCTTCTATTTAAGGTAGCACTTCATGATAAGGTTTCCTGTTTAAAAATATTGCAAAATTATTTGTCTAGTGAGTAAGCCATTATATATAATAGTAAATTTGAAAATAATATGCTTATGAGGAGAGTAAAATCTAATATGTCTATGGCAAGAGATTTATTTCAGTAGAGGAGTTCTGAAGGCTAGGTAGGGGCTGCTTTGATGTTTATATCAAAATTTTCTTTGTAAGGATCTTTTCCATGAAGATCTGATCCCTTTATCTCTTTCTGGTGGAGAAGCAGTACTGTTAGAGCTACACTGGCACTGGGATCGCTGGACCTCCCAGCCAGTGAGCATTGCTCTTGACTCCACCTCCATCCTTGTTGAATGGGAAGAAGGAATAGAAGACATTCATCAGTGTTTTTCTGGTCTTTGCTCTTTGAAACTCTAGCACTTTGGATCTGGCTTAACTAGGAGACTATGGACTCTGTCATTTTGACTCTCTGGTAGATTCAGCTTGTATGGTACATTTTGCCTCTCCTCTCCCAGCTCTCTGGGATCTGCCTGATCCCTGGCTTGTGGTTCCTGGCAGGAGTTTCCTTGGATTCATTCTTCTGGCAGCTTTGCTTTTGGGGCTTGGCTGCTCGGCTCTGGACCTTGTTTGTTTGGCTGAACTGGTGCCCATGACGGGATGGGTGATTTTGAAGTTTAATAAGGATTCTGTACTTTGAAATACTTCTCTCATCCTACTCCTTTTTTGCTCTCTCAAGTCCCTTTAAATCTCTCACAGATTTGAGCACAGTCTAGTCTGATTACCTTATCTTTATGTGAGGATGATTCAAATCCTAGACAGACAACATAGGTTTTACGCTTCAACAGGTTCACTGGACACTCCTTGATTTCACCCAGTGTCAGTCTGGTTCCCTGCAGTTTTGCCCAGTATCAGTTTCTTTGTTTTCCCCAGTAAATTCTCTGGTTTCCCTTTTCTTCTCCCAACTTCTCTTGTCCTAGATAAGCTATTTAAGAGGGCAGGCATCTAAAGCAACTTGGGCAAGTTACTCATTCATGTTTGGTCTCTCCCATGTATATAGGAGGTATATGTATTATTATTAAATTTCTCTATGGATTTTTCTCTTATCAATCTGGATGATACTTATTTATTTGTCAGCCTAAAAGAACACACAGGAGTATGGAATGATTTCCTTTGTACCCTGACACTTGTGATAGTAACATAATAATAGTGTTGCACAAGAGATAGCATACTCACCCAGTGGGTAATCTGATGTTAAATCAGAAAGTTACTCTTCTCAATATTCATTCCATTAATATTTATTTAATTCATCATTTTTCATTACCCTATCCTCAAGTCAGCCTTAGGTCACCTAAGACATCATCCGGGAACTTGATTTGCTCATTTTAGCTGCTCCTATGGTTGTGCTTAGATTGTTTTTACAATCCCCCACCCAGAAATCATTATTCTCAGCCTTTGGCCTTTCCTCCAATGCACTATTAGCAAGTTTTGGCTTCATTAGCATTTGTGAGAAGCTAAAATTACATCTAAACAGAAATGGGGAAAACTAGAGAGGGACTCCTCATAACAATTTAAAGATAGCGCAGTATTTTAATATTTACAAAATGGGTCCTGTATATGATACTAGTAAGACTAGGAAATATATGCTGATCATGTGTTTTATTTTCCTATACATCGTTAGTCAAACAGCTTTCTCAAGTTACACAGACAATAAGTGATAAGTAAAATCTAAGCAAGTCTGTCTAAAGTGAAAGTCTATCTTCTACACTAGTTACACATCAAATGTGGTCATAAGTCCAGGACTGAGAGTGTTTAGACATGTTTGGAGTAACTTCACAGAATAATTTTATACCTACTGAATACAGTAATATAAAGGTAAGAGATAAATTGTGTGCTTTGTTTTTACATATTTTATAGAATATATTTTTCAAAGATTTATTTCTTTATGCGTACAAGAACTGGGGTGTAAGCCAAAGGTGGGGAGGGCATGAGAGGATTCACCAGAGAGAGTGGGGAGCAGAACAGGCAGATCTACTGAAATACACTGCTGAGGAGAGCAGCAGGCTAGACAGGAGAGGTCTGCTGTGCCATGTGGGTTGCTCCCTGGCCGCCAGGGCTGGGGATCAAACTCTTGCTGTAGTGGCTGGCAGTAGCTTGATAGTGCTGTTTTTAACCCCTGTGCCACCAAGGAGGCCCTATATAATATTTTATGAAAGTATCCATTCAAGACAGATTGGAAACAAGCTAATCTGCTCTCAGATCTTTTGAGGGGCATCAATACACCAAACTGTCCCTAAATTTTTTATCTCCAAACACAACTGATACAGGAAGAATGGCACCACTGTTGAGTCCTAGGGCAAGTTAGGGATAATTAGGCAGCTTCAGGGGCAGTGCACCTAGGTAGGGACTTCAGGGGAGTTCTTATCTTCTGATATAAAGGATAATGTGAATTCTCAATGGCTTGGCTGAGTTTTACTATGAAATTGTTTTATGTCCAAGCTTTCCCACAGTGGGGACCAGGCTGACAGCACAGTGTTTCAGTCCTGGTCTCCAAACTTCAAGCTCTTCTTCCAGACTAATCAACTTTATCTGGGAGTGGATTTAATTAGTTTCCTCTCAAATTGAGTTGAATTAAAGACAGACTTTCTATGGCTTGGTCAGGGGCACCCCCTGAAGAGAGATCAAATTTATTTATGATGCCTTTTAGCTATGTGTTTGATTTCCTTGAGAAAACATCACTTGAGTCTTTAAAGGTTTATCTTTAGGTGTTCTATAGCTGGCCTGAAGCCATGTTCTATTAAATGGTGATCAAAGCTTAGCTGTAGACAATACAAGTCAGTCAATACAAAGTGTTCTGTTTAACATATTGCTTGGAACTTCCTTTTTAGCTTTTTAGTTTTTAAAAGGCCACTGTATTGGAGACAGTTACAAACAACTCTACTGTACTGTAATTATGTGCATTTTAATTGAACCTTCTTACTCTCTCTCTTGAGAAGCAGAAAGAATTGCCCTGGCCCAAATTTATTTGCTTACGTACTTAAATAACTAATGCATTATGAGTGTAAATAGTGTATATGGTAAGATATATTGTTAAAATAGAAATGTAACTGCATGGTAATTATATCCATAAATTAGAAACCATAATTCATGAGGCATTTGTTTATCAGGGGTGGTCATGTTAGAGACAAGTCTCTCAGCAACCAGCAGTGTCCTTCTGATGATTACAAAATTCTTAGGTTTTAGGGGAAATTGTTCAAATGTCTCTTGGGTCTCTGATCAACTGGGTGCTGCTATAAAGTTGTAAAATGATCACAAGTCATTGTTTTTAAAGCAATTACTGCTAAAATATATGTTATTATCAGAACTCAGAGTGCCATAACCTGAAATAAACTTATCATTTTAAAAGGATCGATTCTTCCTGCAAATTAAATCTATCCTACACAGCATTTTCCTGGTTGCTGCTCATTAGTGTACAGTAGTTCTGCTAAGGCAGTGGCCCCTGTGTTACTTTAAAATAAAGTAGTCAAGATCCTGAGAGAGACAGTTTTGTCATTTCTGTATTGTAAATGCTGATCTTTTGCCAACCATGAGTATACAAACCAAGCAGTGTTGCTTGAGAAATCATTTTACCATAATGATCAATATTGGATCTTCCTTATCAGAAAATTTTAAAAGAATCAAGGGTGTTCTGTCAAATCTTTTAAGCAAATTTGCTCATCTTAGATTCAAGAGACGAAAGTATAGACTGTTGATTATACAATATTTAATTATTGGGTCCATTTTTTCTTAATTCAAGGAGGTTTGTTGGAGATAGGGAGGCTGTGGTACGGGATGAGTTGTAAGAAGTATTTTTAGGTCTATTTTTGAAATACTTGTTGTTGTCATTTTTGTTGTTGTTTTTGGAGTCTGTGGGTTTGGAGTGTGTGGTCCTTGGGTTCACTCTGGAAAAGGTTTTGTTATAGGGCAGCCCCGATATTAAACGGGTTCCTGGCTGTGGATCCTCACCCGCGCGCTTAAAAGGGACTTATGAATACTCCACTACAGACACACACAAAAGGTTAATAAAAGGTTTATTTACAAGGGAAAAGGAAATAAGGAAAATGTACAACTCAGGGAGAAAATAGGGAAATAAAGTCTTTAATGCGTCCTACCCGATCCGACGACCTGGAAACCCAAAGTCACTCTCAGAGCTGGCTGGACGCTGCAAGCTGGCTGAGAGCCAAAATGGGGGAACCCCCAAAGCCCACGTGTCTGCCTTTTATATCCACCAGGCTGCTTAACCCCACCCTCAGGTCCCAACTACCTTCCCTTTGGTGATGGGATTTGGAGTTTCCAGTGTCTTTGGCTTTGGCCTGGGGTGGGGGTGGAGTCCACAAAGCCTGTATGGAATTAGCTTTAGGACATCCTTTTCCCCCTAACAGTTTCACCAGAGCTCTCAGCGAGTTTCCTCAGCGAGTTTCTTCACGACACGGAGACACTAGTTATATTTAAAGGGCAGGTTTATTAGGGAAGGGCTAAAACAGTTAAAGACACTTGTATAGACACAAACGGGCAGGAAGAGCTGCCCCAGAAGGGACAGGTTTGCTAAGAGAGGCCTGCATGGTTGCAGGCGGGCGGCCTTGACAGGTCTCGGGCAGGCAGGAAGGCTGCGGCCCTGCAGAGGAGAGAGTTGGTGAGATGAGGCACCTGCGTAGTCACGGGTGGGCATTGGGAGTGCTGCCTCGAGCCTGTGCAGAGACTGAACTGAGGATGTAGTCTTCTTCTGTTTGGGAGGGGTCACTCCTTGTGAGCCCTCAGTTGGCTGCTAATTTTGGATGACTATGCAGAATCTGAAAGGAACCAGAGATTCTACAATGGGCTCAGTCTCCATATCTTTACCTTTGGATGCACCCTCGGATACCTGCTTGCAAGTTATGCTTTGTAATCTGGGCATCCGTGCCTAAGGATACTAGTCTGTGCCTAAGGATACCAGTTTCCTACCTGTTTAGTCTGCGCCTAAGGATCTTAGTTTCCATAACTGTGTGCTAATCTCTTCTACCCCCACCTCCTTGTGTGAGCCAGGTTTCTGGTCTTGTGGAGCACCTCCTTTTCAGTTTTGTTTTGTTTTTTTCTGTTCTTGTCCTCCATCACTTTTTATTAAGAGAAACATTCCTCAGATTGTAATTAAAACGATATTTAAGAGATGAAGGGGGTCATTCAAAATAAATGACATCTTTAGCAGTTATTTGACAATTAAAATTTTCTTTCAATCTGAGGTAATAAGATTATACTTGATGAGTCAATGTAGAAATAATGCCTTGGTTCAAAGCTATTTCTTTTATGACAAGTAAATTCAAGAATGAGTTACTTGGAAATATTTAAAGCAGGAAAATTTACTTGTTGAAATGTCTAAAATCATCTCTCTTTTTTTTTTTTAAGAGTTATTTATTTATTTATGCAAGCACTGGGTACAGTCAGAAGCGCGGGAGGGTGAGAGAATTCACCAGAGTCAGAGCGGGGAACAGAACAGGCAGACTGACGAAATACACTGCTGAGGGAAGCAGCAGGCAGCAGGAGAGGTCTGCGCGCCATCTGGGATCCAACCAGCGCTGCAGAGGCTGCGGGCAGCTTTGCAACCCAGCGCTCAACTGCTGCGCCACGGGGGAGGCCTCTCTCTCTCTCTCTTTTTTTTTTTTTTACAATAAGACATCTTCTAACAGAAAAAAATAAAAACTCACATTCTCCCTGTGGCTATGAACAGATAATCTATAAAAGCGATGGCACATATTTAAGTTGCAACTGGCCTAGACGAAAATTGCATCACAATTTTTAACTTCTGTCTTGGTGTCTTACACACATATGTTGTAGAAGCCAAATGATTTGCTGAAAAATATTAAAACATGCAGGGTATGCATTGGTGTTTTTCTTTACAATGGATTTTAAAGAATTCATTGCCTGGCAAAAAGTATTAAGCACAAACTGTATCTTGAAAAGATGAGCACAGACTCATATCCCCTTTATCATGTTAATATTCAGGTGTATATATGCATTTATTAAATATTTAGCAAGTATTTATTATTACTATGTGCAGAACTTGTTTTAAGTATGGGAACACAAAAGCATACATGATGGTGCCTATCACTAACTGAGGAGATTTTTGAACCCAGGATTCATTCCTGAAACCACATATACACCCAGGGTTCTTAATTTTTTCTCTGCCTTGGGCCCTTTGACAGTTTTCTGCTTCCTATGGGCCCCTTCTCAGTGTATTTTTAAATGCATAAAGTCAAACATATAGCACTGCAAAGGAAATTGAGATAAAAATACGTAATTGCAACATAGAAGGTACATGAGTCTTTACTGACACATTTTAAAACAAGATCAAAGGATATCTTGTTTTTTTGATCAATGATATCCCAGGTACAGCAGATATTACTTTGATTTGTTGCCTACACTTATAATTGAAGGAAGGCTAAATCTCATTACAGGTAATGTAATGATGCAATTCTTCTCTCATCCTTATTTTAAGATTCCCAGAACCCCAATTTTAGTTACATATCCCTGATCTAAATTAATATCAAATAATAGCTCTGAAAGAAGTGGATCTTAAAATGTTAGTCCCAACTCAGGATATACTTACTGAATGTTTTTTCTAGTTGTTTTAATTTTGATGGGTCACCTCAAGTACACCATTCTTCTCTGGGAGCAAAAAAAAGGAATCTTTAGAGGAAAGAAATCATATCAGTAAAAGGGACAATCTGCTCTTGTCTGTTTATTTATTTATTTATATCCTGCCTTGTTCCAGGAAGAATTTAAGGCGGCTTGTTCCTGTCTAAATTCCTAGAACTTGGTTAATTAAATCTTCTGAAAATGTAAATTAAAATGCAGTAACATTATTTGACAAATGGGACAAATTATTATCATCTTTTGAATAATTATGTGATTGGGAATGTCTACATCATATTTATCTAATCTGCAATTAAATCATTTATATATGCAATTAAATCATTTATATCTGCAATACATAAATTCACATCATCAATAATAGGAAATGTGGCCAATGGCCAAGTTTGTTGCAAGAACAAAATAGCCTGTGTCAGGAGGAAGGGTCACCAATGATGTTCTAATTGAAATGCTGACAAATTAAACAAGGGCATAACTCATCCTTTCAGCTAGCAAGTGATGGCAAGATCACCACACTGAACTGGCACTTTTTTGTTTACCCTTTTCCACATACTCTATAATACACACTTGCCTGGTGGCAACATCACAGTTAATCACTGAAGTAATGGCTTTCTAGATAGTTTCTAATCTCTGTTGGGGCAAGTATCTACTTTATTGGCTAAACTCATTAGCATTGCTACCATAAATTTTCACCTGCAGTTTCACACCATTCAAAAAGTTTACTAAGCACCTAATGTGCAAAGTACTGTGCTTATAAGACACGCATGGCAGTTGTACTATTAATCTATAAACTATGAGGTTGTAATGTAAGTCTCTTTCTTTATATTATCTGAATAATCTTAAAAAATAAACTAGAAGTAAACTAATAAGCTTAAATAATAAACAAACTTCATCTGAACCCTCCTATCTGAAATTCAACATTAGGATTCTATCTCTACCTCTATTTAGGCCATACAAAAACCCAAAAGATTTACATAATACATAGACCATCAGGAACCTTGGGCCATTAAGCCACCACCCATATGGGAATCCAGTGCTTGAATTCTGGTGGATCTCTGTTATCATGTTTTTGTGGGACACAGGAATCTTTGCAGAGAATGAAAGCCCTCATTTGATGCCTGAATCTGTTTTCCTGGAACGCGCACACAACCATTTCCTCAGGAATTTGCCACCACCCCAGGATCCTAACACCAACTGGTGCCGAGGTCTGTCCTACCACCTATGTACCTTCTTAGCCTGGAGGAAATCTCTTCTTCTAGTCTCTCTTTTTGCAACTGGAGTGACAACTGTGTCTCTCTCTTCACGAGAGACAGAGTATTGTTATTGATGAGTTTAGGCTAGTACAGAATAGGTACTATTGACTCCAAGTAACTTTAGTTTTCTTTACTCACAAAAACCTCTACTCTGAAATATGTACCTTGCCCATCCTCCACAAAAAGAAATACAAGACTTACTTAGAGGGGAAGAAGAGCAAAAAACTAGAACACATACAAATCAGTATCTCAATAAATTAATCTTCAATGATGATGTGACTTTAAACCCTTAAGGAGCTAGTAAACTAAGCTTTTAAATCCAGATGTATTAAAGTCTCGTGAGGATGAAAAGAAAAAAAACAATCATAGTCAAAAGATTTTATATTCCATAGGCTGCATTAATATATTTCTTTCAGCATGGTCCTTGTGTTTATTAAATCTCAAATAAGTAGGTACTTAGTGTTATTTGAAGTTAACAGTGAAAAGCTAAATAGAAATATATAGAACAATAATTTTATACTATTGTTAATACCATTTAAGATTTAAGCCTTTGTAACTTAGAATGCTCACATAATTTTTAGATACTAAGCTGCACTTTGTTTCTTTTTTTTTTTTTTAAAGTTTTTATTTATTTATTTATTTATACAAGCACTGGGTACAGTCAGAAGCATGGGAGGGTGAGAGAATTCACCAGAGCCAGAGTGGGGAACAGAACAGGCAGACTGACGAAGTATATTGCTGAGGGGAGCAGTGGGCGCGGCAGGAGAGGTCTGTGTGCCATGTGGGCCCCTCTCCGGTGGTGGGGGATGGAACCGGCACTGCAGAGGCTGCGGGCAGCTTTGCAGCCCAGCGCTCAACCACTGCGCCACCAGGGGAGGCCCTCTCAAGGGCCGATCTTGTAGTTTGTCTTTGTCTGATCTTTAGTTTGTTTTTTCTCAATTCCGTGCATAAGCGAAACCATGCAAAATTTTTCATTCTTCTTTTGGCTCACTTCACTTAGACTAATCCCTTCCAGTTCCACTCATATTGCCACAAATGACATCAGTTTATCTATTTTGATTGCTGAGTGGTATTCCAGTGTGTATCTATACTACATCATCTTGATCTGTTCATCTATTTTGGGGCAGGTAGGTTGTTTCCATATCTTGGCTATTGTAAGTAGTGCTACAATAAACATAAGAGTTCAGGTTTCCTTTCAAATTAGTGTTTTTGTGCTCTTTAGCTAGACACCTAGGAGTGGATTTGCTGGGTCATATGGTAGATTCATTTCCAGTCTTTTGGGGAATCTCCACACTTATTTCCACAGGGACTAGACCGGTCTACACTTCCACCAATAGCATAATAGGGTGTCCTTTTCTCCACACCCTCACCAGCACTTGTTTCTGGATTTTTTGGCATGGAACATTCTCACAGGTGTGATGTGGTATCTCATTGTGGTCTTGATTTTCATTTCCCTGATGATAAGTGATGATGAAGATTTTTCCATTCATCTGTTGGTCATCTGCATGTCTTTGGAGATGTGCCTATTTAGTTCTTCTGCCCATTTTCTGATTGGGTTGTGTATTTCTTTTTGTTGAGTTGTATAAACTCTTTGTAGATCTTTGATGTCAGTCAGATATATATATATATATATATATGGTGTGCAAATGTTTTCTTCCATTCAGTAGGGTGTCTCTTTGGTCATTATCTTTTCTGATGTACAGAAATTTTCTAGTTTGATATAATCCCTTTTAAATCAGTATCTGTATAAACTACCTTCTATTTTCCTCCAGAATTCTAACTTCCATCCATCACCAAACAGTTGACCTCTTTTACTGGGTTCACTCAGTATTTCTGCATTTCCTTCCATGATTTTGTTTTCATAGTTTATATTATATTTAATATGTAGATAAAATCTTTCTGATAAACCTTACTCAATTTTCCCTAAGACCAATGGTTTTAGAGTCCATCAAAAGGAATATGCACCTCAAAATCTTGATTACTTACCAGCAAACACATTGCAAATATCAGATACAGGGTCATGAAGCCTGTGCTTGCCTTAGTGTAATAGCACCAAGAAGTTCTTTATGAGACACTGGCTTTTATTCCTTTAAATAATAACAATTCATAGTTCCTAGCAGCTAGGTGAGTAATCATATAAACCTAAGTGAGTTAAGCAGTTATTTATCTAAGCTAATTTTCACATGTGAAAAATAACATCCTCTTCAATGACATTTGTTGGAAATGTTGGCAGAAACTTTGGAGACCACCTGAATGAAACTACTACAAACCAGAGGAGACTCTCCTGGGGAAAAAAGATGCTCACCTTTTTGCAAGTCTAGTTCATGGGAACAACAATTTACACATAATCGTTACAAACCAAAAGTGAAACTGAGTACTGGAACCAAGGCAATGCAGTAATTGTCAGATCTGTTCATTCATTTATTCATTCTGTGATCAGTATCTACAGCTAATTTCTATAGTCATCTTTGTTTGTTTGTTTTCCAAAATCCAGAATTCATTTGTGTAAAGTTGATCAACTTTTCTCACTATCTTGATAACTATATCCTACCCCAGGAGCTTTCTCATTTTTAAACAGATGTTGGGATATGACAATAACAAAACCAAACCCTGTAGTTGTTACTATATTTGTGTATCTTTAGATGTTTTAAATTTCAAAGGTAACTTATGAGAGCATGGAGCACATTTAAAGTAGCAATTCAGGCTTGTTAGGAAATATCTGATATATTCTTGAGCACAGTTTGGTGAGAGGAAACTTTATAATTGGGGAGGGGGCTTACAACCTCATGAGGGAACAAAGAGATAACAGAGTGATATCTCAAAGCCACTGAGAGAATGTAGGCCAGAATATGAGTGAAAAACCATGACCAATGTAGAACAGTGAAGATCAACACAGATATATTGTCAGTTTGGAGGTAAGTCAGAGGCTTGGAGGTGAGCAGTTAGGATAAGAGGCTAAGAGGCATAAAATAAGGTGAGATCAAGGAAGAGGCTACTGAATATTTCCTATTATAGGTCAGGGTTGGACTATAATAAGAAAGACTTGACAGAAGAGAAAAATCACCTCGTATGTAGTTTTCATCAGAGGAGAACTTGCAATTCTCAAAACCAGCCAATATGAGATCTAGTCCTAGGACTATCAAGGGAAAAAAGATTAACCCTACACCAAACCTTATAATGATTTGACTATGGAAAGAATCCTGATTCATGGTCCATACAGTTTCAGGTGGAAGGCATTTTAACTATGTCCTGAAGGAAGTATGGGCCCAGAATCTAGGATAGAGTCAAGAGAGCTAAGAAAGCAAAGTGGGCAGTTCATTAATTTGTGGTTTGGGTGGTTGGTTGGGAGAAAGGGGTTGTGTATTTGAGAACTTCTAAAGTACTTCTCTTTCTGACACTGTTCAGGCAAGTGCAGATTCTGAGAATTGAGAACAATATAATTTCCTGTCCCTGAATTAAGTGGTGCTGGAGCCAGATATATTTGCTCTAAGAAATACTTGCTCTCGGAAGATAAGACTATGATCTAACCAAGATAATTTGCTTTAAAACCCTTCCCTACCTATGCTCATCATTCCAAAACTGTTGTGTCGCAATCTATTCCCAATTCCAATCAAGCCCTCATTTTGCAAATCCCACCTATTAACCACTCATTTCTGGTCTTAAAGTAAATCTGTGAGTCTCCTTCCCTTAACTTTGCATGACTGAAAAAAATCAGGATTGGATGTGAGCAACTTCGTATAGATGGGTGCACTGTCCTGGTGTTGGTGCGTCAATCTTGGTAAAGAGTCAAAAGCCAGACAACCTGGGGCTGACACCCCTGTCAGTATGGCCTCTGATGGGATGGAAATGGGCTTGAGAGAAGCTAAGACAAAATGATTTCATCCTTACTATGGACCTTAAAGACAAAATGCTCTATCTTTATTTTCAATTAGTTTTCAGAATTATTGGATAATAGTCACAGTTACTATCTGGAGATAGCATACGTGATAACTAAAGTTTTGACTATGTCAAAATGGCTGCATCAGACTATCACATGTCCTACTAGAATAGACAGAGGTTTCAGGGTGTATGCATATGATATCTAACTGCCAGTGATTTTTCTTACAAGGAGTTTGCAGAGATTTTTCAGAACATGATCATGTTTGGATAAGGGACCCTATGAGGCAACATGTATGATTTAAGCCCTCTCTAGGGAGCCCTTCAAGTTTCCTACCAGTGGAACTATGAATCAAGTTCCAATATGAGACAGGATGTCTACTGACCTTCAAATATACATCTGTAAAAAGCCGGCTGGTTTAGCTAAATTCTTATTTAGATTGATCAAGAGTCCTTTTTCTTTGGAGTTCTCAATCTTTTACCTAGATTCCCTTGATTCAGCATAGGGCACCTCATGCCTTAGAAAGAACAACCTCACGTTATTAGTTCCCTCTTCATGCTTTAAAAAGAAAAGCCAGGCCTCCCTGGTGGCGCAAGGGGTTAAGCACTGCACTATGAAGCAAACCGCAGCCTCTGCAATATGAGTTCGATTCCGGCTGGCCAGGTAGCAACCTACATGGCACAACAGACCTCTCCTGTCTCGCCCTCAGCAGTGTGCTTTGGTCAGTCTGCCTGTTCTGTTTCCCACTCTGTTTCTGGTGAATCCTCTCACACCCTGCATCTTTGGCCTGTACCCCGTCTCTTGTATGCATCAACATATAAATCTTAAAAAAAACAAAAAAGAAAAAAAAAAGAAAAAGAAAAGCCAACTTCCCAAGTTAAGAAGGAAAAATGGTTCAGGCAGGAAAGAAGGAAGGTGCTTTTTCAGAGTAAAATTGGGAAGCCACGCAGAGGCCAGTGGGAGGGAAGGCATTAGGCAGTCAAGCAGGTGGCCCAGTCAGCAGGTAAGCAGTGAGATTTGCCATGTTAATTGACAGGAATTACACCTGTTGTTTCTACGGGTTTAGGAACAGTTGATCGTAAAGATGTGTTCATTTTAGGATAATTCAATGCGTTCATGTTAGGATAATTAAATGAGAAATTTGGAATGGAAATTTCGGCCTAATGATAACTATACTTTGCTACTCTTTCTCTGGAGAGCCACAGGCATATTAAAGCACAAACTTGAAAGCATAAGAACTTCATTGTTCATGACGAAAAGACTCAAAGAAGTTCATCAAAGTGTAAGATAATGAGAGAGAGCTTTATTAAAAATAAGAGGTAGCTGTTCAGCTAGTAACTTAGATATTCCTTGAAATGAAAGATAATGTCTGTTCTAGTGCCTAGCATAAGACATGGCCCATAGTAGGTATTTAATAATTTCCTGTTGAATAATGAAGTTCATTTTTGCAACTTAGTCTCCTTTAACTAGACTGCTAAAACCCAAAGGTAAAAAAATTACTTTAAAGGAATTGCCGGTGACTCCGTGGAGTATATCCATCAGTCACTTACTACCTGAAATGTTCTCATTTGGGACCATTAAATATAACCAATAGAATCAGAAGCACATTACAATTAAGGAATATTAAGAACCTGGACACATGAACTAGTAATATGAAGGACATCGTGGGGGTGTGGGAAGTCTCTATGAAACTGTCAGTGAATCAGAGTTGGACTACCGCTGCCATTCAACTTTAGGCAAGAGTTCTATAATAGGTAGACCATGGTCACAGGCGAGACTGTGAGTGGTGGACAAGCATAAGCACAAGGACATTACTTATCTAGTGGCCACTAAACAATCATATATGCTCCAGAGTCGGCTTGAGGAGGTGAGGGGAGGCAACAGTCATACTTTGTACAAATGAATACATGGGGATATGTGAATGGCAGATTCAATTAATTGAATATGATATATAACCAAAATCATGACCATAATCATCCTTTTAAGGTGCCATGTGGGATAATAGTGTTGGGCTTATTTAGAATGAGTCCTTATTCGTTAGAATTAAAAATGTTAAAATGCAAGGAAGAGGAACCAGAAGAAGACAAAAAGTGAAAAGATTAATAAAATTTAAAAGGAAAGCAAAATACAGGTGTTTAATGCTGATAGAAGTTCTACAGGTCACTTAGGGTTGAGTCCTCTTTTGGGAGAGTGATCCATCAAGCACACAAAGAGCTGGCTTGTCCCAAGTCATCCTGACTATCATCACTGCTGATAACTGAACCAAGAACTTTAATCTAGGGGGCTATAAGAAGGATCCATAATACACAGTATTTGAATAGTGAATAACTGTTCGTGTGTTTGCACCATACTGAGGTCAGTAGGATTTTAAATCTGGGAAAATTCGCCTTTTTTAGAATAACCCCTTATTCTCCTACTTGTGAAAATCCAAGTGCTTTTTTTTTTAAAGATTTATTTATTTATTTATACAAGCACTGGGTATAGTCAGAAGCGCGGGAGGGTGAGAGAATTCACCAGAGCCAGAGCGGGGAGCAGAGCAGGCAGAAGGACCGAAGTACACTGCTGAGGGGAGCAGCGGGCGGCAAGAGGTCCGCGCACCATGTGGGACCCTCCTCCGGTGGCTGGGGAGCAGCCGGGAATTGAACCAGCGCTGCTTTTAATATTGTTTAATGTTGATTCTCTCATTCCTAACAATGGGCTATTTTACATAATAAACCTGTAGCCATTAGAGGCTTGTCTATTTGACCTTCTTTGTCATAACTTAGTAAGCACATCACCACCCTACAAAGTCATGCTTAAAAAAATCTGTATTTTGATAATGAAGGCACCCAATGAGGAAACTAAAATGAGTTTGATTACAGATGTGTGGGAACATTTTGGTTGATGTTTTTACTTTAAGGCATTTCTATTGATGAGTTATAAAGATACATTAATCTCTCCTGAGCACACAAGACACAATGCCCAACACTAGAGCTCCACTTTACAAATCATTTTACCATTAGCCTGAGCAGCTCTAACACATCAACAGCCAGTGCAAGTGCATTTGCTTTATTTTAAGGTAGAATATTTATTTTGGATAATGGATTATTAAATAGATATGTATCATTTATCTCTGCAAGTCGTTTTATTGAGAATGATTTATAGCACATCAACAGCCATTGCAAATGCATTTGCTCTCTTTTGAGGGCTGCTCATTTTATTATGAATGGCTTACTGAGCAGAGACGCCAATTGCAGAGAATCTGCTTTCTTGGGGCTGTGATATTTTACAAGGGTTGCCATATAAATTTTTTGTAAATTATTTATAAATCTCTTCTTCGCAAAATATTCCGAAGCCCAATTAGTGTTCTAATTCCATGTAGCCATTCCTGGGAAGAGGGTACCCACAAAAGGAACTCTGAAATCTGGCATCTTTTGCTTTAAATGGTAGCCATATGCCCTGACATGATTATATCTAGGAGACTTTGATTCCTCATCTGAAAAGTCAGTATACATAATGCTGTTTATTTATGAGAATTTGTATGGCATTAGGGAAGTTTCTCTCCTAAGAGTGTAAAGAAAAAACACACCTCTAGCTAATCTCTAACTTTTCTATTTTTGTTGCTCAAAGAAGTCAGATTGTTTGCCATTCACATAGATAATGATTCATTGTGTGTGAAAATTACAGAAATGGGTTGATAGTAATTATTTGGATTGATTTTTAAAAGCTTGACTTTTAAGTGTGTCTTTAATATCCTAATATACATCTAGGTGAAAAATAAAGATACTTGGCTACTGTATAATACTGTCAGATTTTTAATTTCAGAAAGGATAAACACTGCCAAGTTTTGAAGGTCTGCACCAAGGATACTGACATAATTTTCAAAGTCACGGGTTATACTGCAGCACCTCCCCTCAACATAAAACCCAGGGGGTTGACACCAGCACATCTCTCCCTAATCTATCCCGTGCATAACGATATTGCCACAGAGCCTTCCCGAATATTTGCAACTACGCAGGCAGAAGTGGGTTTTGCAAATGATGTGGGGGTGATGTATTTTATTGCTGATTCTGTTTCACCTGTATTTAGTTCCACTGACATGGCAAACCCCTCGGCCAATTGTCCTTATTATAGCCCCTATGTATTTCCCCCCAGTGCACTTGCACAGAGGGAAGATGTGAGCATGGAGCGTACTTAACTGCCAAGCTGAATGGCTCTGTAATGTAGCTTCAGTGTGGCATAAATTAAGCTGTCATTTTTTTGGCAGCAAGTGCAGAGAGGCGATTTTCCTGTACTGTAACATTTGAAACAACAATTTTCTGGCTCCAGTACTGACTGACAGTTCTGTGTGATACATTCTCAATGTGTGTGCTTCAGGGTTGCAGCTGGAAGCTGCCTTCTGGGCAAGGTATTGTCTCTATTAGCAAATCCTGGCTGTGGTTGCCCTAAGCAGACTTTTCCTGACTCCTACTGCCACTCAGCTAAGGAGGCTGCCACTAGGCCAGCAAAAATAGCACTGGGGCCTTAGCAGCTTGAGCGAGGGTCTTGAGCATGTTTCTTATATGCAAAATGGCCTCTTATCAGGAAAATTAGGTTGTGTGTTCTTGTGTGCTGGCTCTAACTGTACAAAGCCCTTTACAAATAGGGAGATTTCCCGGAGCTGGGCTGAGATTTTATGGGCAGGCAATGCTGTTGGATGCTCTGAGGGGCTTCCAGGTGTGGACTAGGAGTGCTATTACCACTCTGTTTCCCATGCCGCAGGTTAGCTGCAGCACAAAAGCAGAATGTTGATAAAGGCAATGAGGGGTGTCGACCGGAAGATCTCTGGAGGACCACAGCAAACTGATTTTTCTTTAAATGTCCTCTATTCTCTCTGCCCCTAACCCCCACCAGTGACTATAAAGCAATATGGGTACCACCATCTCGCCAACACTCTTGAATGCACATAAAGGGCAGAAAAGGTTACCTTGAATGCAGCCAAAATAAAACTGTAATCACATCACTCAGGATTCAGCAGGGAGAAATAAGTTATGTTAACCCTGAAGTTGCATGCAGAGTTGTTGCACTAAAAGGAGGAGGTTGCTGGCCACATCAGAACAAAGGTTTTCACAGGTTCAGTTAGGCGAGATTGCCCTTGTTGTGGGCCATGACCATGTTGTGAGAATGCTTCAAAGAAGAATCAGTTATTTGCCTGAGTTTGCATAATGCAGCTATTTGCTAAGTAACTTATTCACAGCCAGAGAGTTCTTATATAGAACTTAAGTGGGTTTTTTTTCTGTTAGTTTCCTTAGTTTGGTATTATAGAGGGAAAATAGAGAAGCTGTCATAAGTATTCCTCATAAAATATCACTAAGGTTGTCTGCTCTTAGTTTCAAATATCTTGGTTTTTATAATTTTTCACATTGACTTTGTGAATGAAGCACTAATTTATTTGTCCAACCAGTGCACATGCATATACAAGTATTGTTTGAGGGAATCAAAGATAAACTACAGATTAAAATTCAAGCTCTCCTTCCACACCAGTTTTCCCCACCATCGTCCAGCCTCACATTTATGATATCAGTCATACCTTGCTCCTTATCAGGTAGAGCTGGGCACATATTCTCTTACTTTCATGTCATGGCTCAAGTGCTTTATTTATGACACACGACCACTCCTCCCCCTTCTCTTCCTGATTAACTCCCAACTCAGACAGGAAGTCTTCCCTCACCAAATCCTGCAGCCCAGCGGGGTTAGACATTTCTGAAGTCTGTTCCTTGATGATCTTATGTCTATATCTCTTTCAAATTTTAATTATCTTTTATCCACCTGTTTATAAGGGTACACTTTTAAATCTTTCATGATAGTGACTGTAATTTCCTCCCTAACCTTGCCACCATGCCTGGCACATAACAGCTACTTAATAAGTATTTCAGTAAATGGATGAATACATTTATGATTATTGTCCTAAAGATACATGCATAAATCAGAAATCCCCAATAACAGAAAAAAATTCTCTGATAATGAGCCATTATTTTTTTCTGGAAGAAAAATGAATTACTATATAAGTAGTTCGTGTTATGTTTCTTTTATGATATTTTATCAAAATCCATTCTTACCCCTGCATCTTACATTGCATATCCATGTTCAGCCACAGTCAACTAACTTCTAAAGGTCTTCCTGCTGTGCATAATATTCTATGATTCTCTAGAGCTTATTTCCACAATTTGCTGAGCTATGATCATCCATATTGAATTTTCATTCTGCTTATTCTAAGCCACATTATGATGCTTGTCAAAACCATTTTAAATTCTCTGGCTCAGTTTGAAGATTCTGTTTTCTCTGCCCCTGAGAGTATAAGGGAAATACAATATAGGTGAAAAATGAAGATTCAAAACCAAAGTGGGTAAAATAGTCATCAGGTTCTGAAGTTGCCCATGGCAGTACGTGTTCTGAGGTTTGGCAGTGGTAACGAGAATAGATACCTGGGTTTTGCTTAGAGTCAGCATTTATTAGCTGTGTGACTTGCAGTAAGTCAATTCTTTCTAATATACAATTCTTCCTAATATACAACATTTTTTGGTGATTGTTAATGCTGTATCTTTTTTGCATGTCAAAAAGATGTAAAAGTTAGGAAAAGAAATAGAAAGGGTATTTTGTTACTCTTGAATCTTCACTAACCATACTGACTTGTGACCAATTGGAAAATAGTCTTACTAATTCTCCATCATTTCCTCTCTATCCTTCTCATGATCGTCTACATAAAATTTATTAATTACATGCTCTCCCTATAAAAATAACTAAACCAAGTTCTATGGCGACCTGTTAATCGAACAATCAGTAAGGGGAAGAGGGCAGGGAAGGCAGAAGGGGGCATTATATATCTTTTTGAAAGCTTACAAATCTCTCATAAGTAAGCTTAAACTGAAAACAAGGGACTAGACTATGTGCTAAGTACCAAGTGGGTATAATGATGGGAGACAGCTTTATGCAATGCTATTTCAACCCAGACTCTAAGGTTTGGGCAGAATTCTAATCGGTGGGAAGAAGGCGAAAGGATATTTCTGCAGGGGAGAAGATAGCACATGTACAAGCTTAGAGGTAGGATTTATGCACCAGTGTTCATAGCGACTATGTTCACAACAACCATAGTATAACCAAAGTGTGGGAACAACCCAAGTAGCCAATGATGTCTGAATGGATACACAAAATGAGGTGTACACACACACACAGAGGAATATTTTTCAGCCCTTAAAAAGGAAGGAATGATATGAAGTGAATGAATCTTGACATCAAGCTAAGTGAAGTAAGTCACAAAAGGACAAATACTCTGATTCCATGTATATGAGTACCTAAAGTAATTTAATTCTTAGAGAAGGAAAATAGAATGGTGATTCCCAGGAGCTGAGGGTGGGAGAGGATGGAGAGTTATTCTCTAATTATGTAGCATTTTAGTTTTGCAAGATGAAGAGTGTCCTGGAGGTGGATAGTAGTGATAGTTCCACCACAATTTGAATGTACATAATACCACTGAATTGTATACTTAAAAATGTTCATGATGATAATTTTTGTTTTATACTTTCATTACAATTTTTTTTAAAATTCAGAGATAGAAAAATATAATTTAGAGAAAAATAATTAATATATAGACTTGGCTGAAGCATAAGTTTATCTAATGGATTAATTAAAATTAATCTAGAAAGAAAAGTTAAGACTGAATCACTGAAAGTTTTCAGTGAACACTCATGTTTGGATGAAGCATCATTGAAGATTTTTGAATATGGGAAGGAAGTTGTCACAGTTGTGCTTCTGGAAGTTTGGATGGGCTGTGGTATGCACGCTGACCTGGAAAGCACAAAGGCAAACTGGAGCCCAATATGACTACAGTGAGTGTTCACTTAATGTTGTCTCATTGATAGGTTCTTGGAAGCTGTGACTTTAAGCAAAATGAAGTATAACAAAACAGGTCCTCAAATAGTGTTCTTTTGGTTCAACATCAGCTGGCATTTTTTTTTCTCATTAACATTATAGTGAGGGCCTCCCCTGGTGGCCCAGCGGCTGAACACTGGGCTACGAAGCTGCCTGCAGCCTCTGCAGCGCCCACGCCCCTTCCATCCCGGGCGGGCGCCAGCGAGGGTCCCACATGGTGCACAGACCTCTCCTGCTGTGCCCACTGCTCCCCTCAGCAGTGTATTTCATCAGTCTGCCTGTTGTGTTCCCCGCTCTGGCTCTGGTGAATTCTCTCGCCCTCCCATGCTTCTGACTGTATCCAGTGCTTGTATAAATAAATAACTAAATCTTAAAAAAAAAAAAAATTGAAAAAATAAGAGAGATTTAAAAAAAATACTTAAAAAAAAACATTATAGTGAAACAGCACTGAAGGAAGCAATGTTATTTGAGAACCTGTAATAGATGTCATTTGAGGAATGACATTACAAACCCTGAAGGAGAGCAAGGGAAGACATGAGCATATAGAAGGGACTTGGTGAAGAAGTGAAAGTACCTAATGACTAACCAATGGGGAGTGGGGGATGCAGTACAGTGGATTAGAGGTAATTCAAAGATTGTGTTTGAGAGATATGAACACTATCAGTATTATCCAAACATGGCAATATTAACAACTGGTTTGGTAGAGAAGGTGATGAATTGGTTCAAGACTGTGAATTTGAGAAGATAGTGAATTGTATAAAAGAAAATACTTGTCAGGAAACAGGTGCTGAAGATCAGGACTGGAGATGAATTTCCAAGAGGCATCTCCTGAAGAACAGAAAACAGGTTTTAAACAAAAGGAAAGAGGGGAAGGGTAGCATTTTTGAATGCCCCCTTAGGCCAGCCACCCTGTGAAAAACTTCCTATACCATGGCACAACCCAATGAGTTAGATGGTAACATCCCCATTTACAGATATGGAAACAGACACAGAAAGGCTAATTAACTTGCCTAATTTGACAGGCAAATGAAAGTGGCAGGACCAAAGCAGGCACATTCAATGACTTGACTCCAGAGTCCAAGCTTCTCTCACATTGGTCCATGCCACCTAAAATCTTAATTTTTCAGAAATTTGCGTGTGATCTTCAAGAAATATTCTATCTGAGACTCATTTACTTACCAATAAATACTCTTATGGCATAGGTTATTAAATGTAATTTATAAGTTCTTTTCCATCTCCAAAGTTCAAAGTCTCTACATTATGATTGAGGACACAGAAATGAATAAAATCTCTGAGGAAATATCAAGAAAGAGAAATAGAGGGTAAGGGTAGCATATAAAAAATAGAAGGCAGAAGGAAGAAGGTCTACAGGTAGAGAGTGAAAAAATGAAAAGATTCAGCGAAGAAGGCAAAGAGTCAGATATGTGGAAAGGGTAAGAAAGTGCTGTTTCATAAAGGTCATGAGAGCAGCATTTTAGTAAGATGCAGACTTCAGGGTCTAATGTTTGACTGCACTACAAAAAAGTGAAAATCAATATTAGACCATTTGGCTTGGCCACAGTAGGGGCAATGTGTGGAAAAGGGTAGAACTAGCATAATATAAGGAATGGCTTTCAGATTGTAAAAATTTAGGAAGAAAGTGAATGATGAGAAAGTAGAAATGGATAACAGATTCAGTTACTTGAAAGTTTGACTGTGAATCTTATTTCACCCACTTTTGTGATTGAGTTATTGGAAAGCTTTGAAAAATATTTTTCGTGTTAAGAGATCAGAATATCCATTCAACTAGAGAATTGAAATCTAGATTCTAGCTCTATTTTTGTAATTAGTTGTTTGCACCAGTCAAATATAGCACAGCCGTCCTGGGTTTTCATGCATCCACCCGAAAGGTCCTCAGCTTCTGAACAGAAAAGTTGTATTCTGGGATGAAAGATTTGACTTTAGCATCTTCCATGAATAAAAAGATAATTACTCCGTTTTTCTTAAAAATCAAAGTCATGCCACCACTAATCTGTGCATCTGACAAAAACACTAGCTAATTTTGATTGAGGACTTGTGCTGGGACATGCAGTGCTGTAAGCATATAGCATATATTAACTCATTTAATCCTCCCACAAACCTGCCAGGGAGCTCTAATTGTCAGCCCCTTTTTATAGATGATGGGACAGAGGCAGAGAGGAGTTCTGAACTTGAGGACATATAGTTAGAATGGAGTAAACATGAACAGTTTGAGGCCAGAATCCCAGTGAGTTATTAACTAGATACAAAGTCATTCGGTATTTTTATTTATTTACTATTTTGTTCTGAAAAATAAATGCCCAGTGTCTTTTTTTTTTTTTAAATACCTTGACTTGCTTCCATCTTCAAAAATGCATAAGGAGCCATGAATCCTTTGTTGGTAATTCTCTAAATCTTTTTACTTCAAAGTGTAATCTAAGGACTAGCAGCATCAGTGTCACTTAGGAAGTTGTTAGAAATGCAGGAAGTTCAGCCGCCACCCCAGACCTACTGAGAATCTACTTTCTAACACGATTCTTGGTGACTTGGGTAAACACTGAGTTTGAGTTTGAGAAACACAGGTATTGGAATTCTCTCTCTAATCTCTTCTAGCTCTGCTGTTTATCAATTTCCTCTGCTTCACTCTTAGCCCACTGACTTGTCCAACTGAGTTCGTTCTGCAGACTTTGTCCAGGATTGTTTATATGCCACCTAACATCCGATGTGCTCTTATTAACTGAGGAATTTAAGTCATTTCCATTAAATACATGTGACCACTATTGATTTTTTTGTAGCTCTCCAATTCTAACCTTGTGCCTTTTAACCCATAATGTGACACACAGGTGTCTAATGGCAAAAGGCTATCTTATTTCTTGAGTCCTGAAAGACTTGCATAAAGATTACTTCTCCATTTACCTAAAGATATTTTAACATTTTCTTATATCTTTATCACCTTATAACAGAATCCCTGCAAATTCCCTTCTAACTAACTGGTCCTTTGCAAATTTCTGTCAGAGGTTTTACTATATTCAAATGGCTGCAGCCAATCACACAGTATTTCCTGCTCAAATGCTCTCTCACACCAGCCTCTTCTAAAGGTACTGGTTTTTATTTTGAACCAAAGAAAGATAGAATTAAGACTCGTTGCCACTGAGAGCTAATGTCTTGTTAGTTTTCTGTTTGAAAGGAGGGCCTCACATCATGGAGCTGTGAGTCAAGAATCAGCTTAGGAATCTGTGAGACATTCTCTTTATCCACTTGCTTTTAAGGCAAATTGAAAAGATGTGGCCACTTGGTGACTGTCCATGTTATTCACAGGTTTCCAGGCCATGTTACAGTGTTTTATGAACTCACTCGGCACATTTATTATATCCACACTGAGTAGCATTATTATAATTAAGTACCTGTCACAATTTCCATTACACACCCCTGTTTAAAGGTACCTAACACGCAGTCATAAAATTTACTTTTGACTGAAACTTGGCATGCCTGAATCCAATGCCCAATCACATTTTTCATAAAAAGCATAAAATTATATTATGCTTTCCAAATAGTGGTTTACTCATAATACTTTTATGTTCAGAAGAACAATCATCAATTGTTTTTAAATTAAAATTATGGATATGATGAACTGGAGCAAAAGTATTTCTTATGCTACAGGGCATAAGAAATTTCATAATGTGATTGATTTATAAATTTGATGCTGTATTTTCAAGGTTTAGCAGTGGTGATTACATTAAATGCCATGAATAATGTATTCTTATAATTGTATGTGAAGAGTCTAAAGAATTATATAACCATTGTAATACCAAAATTTAAATATTTGTAACCCCATGGAAAATCAAAAGTTTATTTTTAAAAAGTGAATTATGCAACACATGTCTAGCAGCGTACTATATATGACTTTTTTTCTGATTTGCTTTTGGAGAGAGAGAGAAAGAGAGAGAGAGAACAAGATGACTCAATTTTCAGATAGGTAAAATCTCACTGAAGAAAAGTCACCCAGATATAAAATGAGAGAAGTCCCACCATATATAATGAGAAATAATAGCCTCCCAATGATGTCCAGGTCCTAGTCTCTCAGCCCTTACATGGCTAATGGGACTTGCAGATGTGTTTAAGATAAGGATCTTAAGAGGGGAAATTGTCCTGAATTATCTAATGGTCCCAATGTAATCACAAGGGTCTTTATAAGAGGCAGGAAGGTCAAAGATCAGAGAAGTTAGATGAGATTGAAGCATAAGGCAGAGTGATGTGGGTTCTTGAGCCAAAGAATAACTATAAGAAAGTGAAAATCAAAATCAACAAAAAACTATGAACCAGAGACACTTTTTGGGGGGTGGAGGGCGGGAGGGGAGGGATTGGGGTCAGAATGGGGGGGGTTGCAATTGTATGGGGAATATAAAAATAAAATTTATTATTTAAAAAAAAATAGGGCAAAGAAGGTCACTGCCTTTCCAGCAATCGTGTTTCATGACTGGATATTTGAAGTTGGCTGGACATCAACTTGGAAACATGTTATTTTACTAATCTTTTAAGCAGTGTCATTCTACTGAGTTTTGAAATCATAATTTAATAAAGTTGTCATGTACTTAAAAAAAAAAAAAGAATGTAGACACCTTCTTAAAGCTAGAGAAGTCAGAAAATGGATTCTCCCCAAAAACCTCCAGAAGGAAGGCAGTTCCCTGGTGAGTTCTGACTTCCAGAACTGTAAGAGAATAAATTTGTGTTGCTTTACATTTACAAATTACTAAATATAAATTTAGTTTGTGGTAATTATTGCAGCAGCAATAGGAAACTAATTCAAATACTTTAGAAAATTAAAATGCAGGGCCTCCCCGGTGGCACAGCAGTTGAGCACTGGGTTGAGAAGCTGCCCGCAATCTCTGCAGCGCCGGTTCGATCCCCGGCTGCTCCCTGGCCACCGGAGGAGGGTCCCACATGGCGCGCAGACCTCTCCTGCCGCCCGCTGCTCCTCTCAGCAGTGTGCTTCGGTCCTTCTGCCTGCTCTGCTCCCCGCTCTGGCTCTGGTGAATTCTCTCACCCTCCCACGCTTCTGACTGTACCCAGTGCTTGAATAAATAAATAAATAAATAAATAAATAAATAAATAAATAAATAAATAAATAAATAAATAAATCTTTGAAAAAAAGAAAATTAAAATGCAGGGATCAAGCCCATTATTTTTAAACTTTTAATAGCTGCTAGTGTCTTTGAAAGACATAAAAGGAAATACTTTGAGAAAGCTGTTTATTAAAAAGTTTTGAACTATTTTTATTTCTCAATGATTAACATTTCAAATGTCCCTTTGCCATTTCTGATATACTTTAATTACTCTGATGCAAGAAGAAGGTAAAATGATTCTATTAAATACCTGAGATATTCCCCCAAAAGTAATGGATGGTGGTTTGCACGTCATGGTGCAGGAATTCTGCAGATTGACTTATTGCGTAGTGTAGACTGCTTCATCAGTTGGGAAGATATTAGAAGCATCCCACCGCCCCCTCAGCAATCAGTGGAAAGATTTGGGCTTTGCACTCATGTGAAATCATGGTGTTAAGTTCTCATCCACCTTTTAAGTAAGCTACTTCTTGGTATATGTGTACAGCTAAGCATACTTTATTCTATTTTAGACAGAGAAACCTGATCCCCGTAGCTCTTTCAGCCAAGAGAAAATTGCCAATCCTCTGCTCATCTGTGTAAGAGGAAGACAGACTGGAATGGATGTACCAGCTCCAGATAAAACATTTTGCACAGAAGGTCCTGGATATAAGATCTTGGTGCATTTAATTCCTTTATCAAGTAATGTTAATAATTCAGTAGAGTTTCATTTGTATCAATAACCATATTAAAAAACAGATGAGTCTCCCAATAACCCTAACTTGTCTTAGACTCCCAAGTTGCTGTCCCAATTTTGCATATTCCATTGTCATTATTACCAATTAAGTAGCAATGAATTATATCCCTGTAGAGATGGAACCCTTGCACCTCACCTGATGATCACACCAGCACTGATATTCCCCTAAAGGGTGCCAGAGCTTCTGGACACCTAGAAGATTCATCCTGCCTGTGGTGAATAAATAACCATACAAGACCCCCCCACCCTCACCAACAAAAACAAAGCAAAAAACTGCAACACACCGAAAAAATTCACCTGTCATTTTTATGACTTTATTGTGTTTTTAAATTTCATAAGTGACCGAATGGCATTCAATAACCCTTTCAAGCCATAATGAGGCCATTAGATTATTTTTACCTGGCTTTATACTAAATGGATCCCTAGGTAGCTGAAAAGAGCTGAAAATTGACCTGAATGCATATGAAGGTCCTGTATTTTAAAATCCTTGGCACTGTTTGCACATTACATAAAACTCTTGTTCCCTTTAGCCTTGTAATAGGCCTATTTACGCATGTGTCCAGTCTCTACTCCTGGACTGTAAACATCTAGAAATTAGGTGTGACTAGGTACCTGCTCATTGTACATTAAGCATTTATTCGACGAGAGAGAGAGAGAAGCAGAAGAAAGAGAACTAGTTTACCTTCCTTCCATTTACCCTACATGTGTCCACAGTAAACACCAGATAAAATGAGAAATACACTTGACATTTGACTTCAGGGTCAGCACTACATTTTCTCTTTCTGGCTTTGAAAGTTATCAGGAGGTTGGCAACAGAAATGCCAGAGGAATGTAAAGAAGGAGGAACAAAGCTGAATTTGTGGTTTCACTAATCATTCTGAAAGACGTGGTATGGGTTCCCCTTCCCCAGGGTCTTAGAAGCATCCCTCCATAAAGTTTCTTCCCACTGGTAAAAGCTAGTTGAGATCATGAGTAGTTGTTATTTAATGTAATTAACTCAAATGCCTGCATTTCACATTCTTTACCTCCCACATTCAGGACTTCAGCCCCTGGTCTTGCAGAGGGGAATATCCCTACTGATGAATCTCTAGGGTGATCTTGCATGTGCTTCTGAATTGAGCAGAGTCAATTGTTCTTTTGAGCAAAGACTACCCTTCTTGGGAATCTATTCCCTCCAGAGATCACTTCTTTCCAGGGCTGCCTCTGCCCTCAGCTTTCCTTGGTCACTTTCATGCTCTGAGGTGATCACTGATTGTCCTAGGCAAAGTTTCTGATGATCCTAGGGAGTTCCTTCATGCCTCTGGGTAAACTGACACTTTCAGCTGGTTTTATCAAGGCAGAAGGGGACAAGCTAACTCCACAACCCTTATCTCTAGTTACAGCTTCATAATTTAATGGACTTCATTGCTGGGTTTCTGGATTCCACATAGACAGAGGTGGTGGGAAAATGCAATACAAGTTTCACTTTAGGTGATAAGTTATAGACGTTACCTGACAAATGTGTAGCTTGTCCCATGCTCTTCTCTCTGTCTTTAGTTTGATGGCCATCCAGTTTCCCCTTCAAGAATTTTTTTTTTCTAGAGCCATTTAAGAGAGAGAACATCACATACTGCAGTATGATTTGCATCCTTCACCCTTTCCAGAGAAGCTGTAGCATTGATACTTAGCAATGCTACATACATTTCAACACATTGAAAACAAAATGACATCAGACTGTTTCACAGAGTCTCAGCATTGTGCCTTTGGGGGCTGGAGGTGCTTTCTCTCATCACAGTGGCCTCCAATTCCAAAGGATCATGCTCCGAGGGACCCAATGGCTGGCAGCTCTAACCACTGGCAGGAACCCTTGAGATTATTTTGCTTGGCTTGATCTTCTCTCTTAAGCCACTGAAGGTGGCCTCCCCCTGCTCCTAAGAAACAAAGCTGCCCCAAAGTGGTTTACTCAGGAGAGAGCAGGACTTAACCTGAGGTTGGCCCAATCTGCACTACATTTTGTTGCAGGGCCCGTTTTCATAACAAGATTTCTGTAAAGGGGGGGTGGGTGGGCTGCCTGCAGTGTTTCAGAGCTCATCAATTTGTTTTTCTTAATTTTATTGTATCCTTGATTGTTTTTTCTGAGTTCTCTTGTATTTCCTTGACTTGCCATTCTGAGTTCTCTTCTGTTAATTTGACTTGCCTTCTGAGTTTTTTTTTCCCTGTCTCTTTGAGTTTCTTTATTATAGTAGTTCTGAACTCTTTATCTCATAGGGAGATAATAATCTTTCATTATTTTATATTTGGATATTCTAGAGAGTTTTTCTCACCTTGTGAAGTCATAGTCTCTTGAGGTAGTATTTCCAGATAATATATTTTGTCTGTCCATTTTACTGCTTGAGGTCTCTCTGTTTTATTTGGTTTTTGTTTGTTTGTTTTTTAAAGATTTATTTATTCATGCATACAAGAACCGGGGGAGAGGCCAGATGCGTGGGAAGGTGAGAGGATTCACCAGAGACAAAGCAGGAAACAGAACAGGCAGGCTGATTGAAATACACTACTGATGGGAGCAGCGGGCGAGACAGGAGAGGTCTGCCACGCCATGTGAGATTCTCCCTGGCTGGCAGGGATTGAACCGGTGCTGCAGAGGCTGCGGACAGCTTCACAGCCCTGTGCTCAACGGCCTGCACCACCAGGGGAGGCCCTGTTTTATTTGTTTTTAATATCTTTAGCATTTGGTTTTATTTATCTACTTATTTATTTAGGCCTTTGCTGACTTCTGTACATACTTGGGCCTCTTTTGTAGATCAGCAGGGTGTGGAGGGACTTGGAGAGATTCTGTTTTTGGTGTGGATGAGTTGGGGTGTGACTGGCTTATGTTTGTGGCAACACTGATATCCCTCCTCTCTGGGGTTTGGGGTGAGAGACCCAGTAGTTCCCACGCTCTCAAGTATGCCTCAAAAAGTAAGTACCAGTCCTAGGGAGTGGGAAGGGGGAGTGTAGATTAGAATGCCTACTCTGCTTCTATCTTTATTGGGTATCCAGTTTGTGTGGAGCACCTCAGCTGCTCCACAAGGTTTCCCCCTTGTTCAAGAGAACATGCCTCCACACAACCTCCACTCTGCTCTCCTCAGGGCCTCTGGCTGAGATGATGCCCTCCCATTGATGTTGCCTACACAACCCATCGGTCCCTCTCTGCAGGTACTTCCAGTTCAGTAGAGTGTGAATCTCTTCAGTGTCAACCCTGTCGAAGCCTACGCTTGATTCTATTGACCAAGGAATCATCAGTCCCACTCATATCCCAGAGACTTTTGCCTGAACAGTGTCCCTCTGGCTTGCCGATCCAAGAGTCACAGTCTTTGGGGACAAGTCCCTGCAGTTGTCTTTTTGGGGCCTGTCACATCTACTCTCCTTGGCAGGGTCTGTTCCACTGCTTGCCGGAAACAACCCTGTCTGGGGTGCTTCTAGGACTCTCCCTGGGTCTTGTTGGAGTCTGTGGATGCATATCAGAGAGGATCTGCTTCCCAGTCCCATCCCTGGGCTCAGTGAGGTCCGCCAGGGCCTATGTGGCAAAGGCTGCTATCAGGACCCACGTAGGACTTGCCGAGGTCTGTAAGGGGCCTACCTTGATGAGTCTACTTACAGGTCCTAGTTGAGGCTTCCTGAGCTTTGCTGAGGGCTACTGCCATTAAGGCTGCTTCCAGTTCCTATCCCAGAGTTTACTGGTGTCTGCACCCATGTCTGTGGGGGCCTACTTGGTGGGTCTGCTTGGCCTGTTCCACTGCTTGCTGGGGTTCCCCTCTTCTGGATGTTACTCCTAGTATGTGCTGTAATCATCTGTTTTTCCTTTAGGAGTTACTGGCTTTGTTTTGCTGCAATCTAGCTGTGAATACGTGGAGGGGGTGATCCCAGCATCTTTACTCTTCTTCCATCTTGCTCTACTCCCTGAAATCACTTTTCTAGGGATCCCTCCCCTTCCCCTTGTATCTTCCTAAGGAAAGAAGGAAAATTAACATTCTCAGCCAGCTCTAGAGGACTACATTCACATTTTCTTCTTTCATGAACATTCTGACAAGCACTTTCTATGCCTGAGGAGGAGTTTTAACAAACAAATCAATTAGCTGTAATCCCTGGAGCAGTAGTTAATCCCTGGTACAGAGTGTATGATCCAGGATTCAAATAACCCTAAAGGAACCCCACATGTAGCACAAATCACCCTGAGCCTCACTGTGGGCACTTCCAGTGTGCTCTTATTATGATTGAATCACAGATTTCACTAATCTTCAGCCCACATCTATGTTACTTTTAAATCTCTCTCCAGCCCACCCTCTGAGTTTCCTCCTCCTCCCTACAAGTTTTGTTGGACATTCCTAAGAGAATTTTCTACTTAGGACCCCACTGCCACCTCTCAGCACCACCACCTCCAACCTACTCTGAGCCATCCCTGCTAGTGTCTCAGTGAATCACTGGTGGCCCATAGCTCACTATTGCAACTACTACTTCTATTAGAAGCCCACTATTGCAACAACTACTCCTATTGGAAGCCCACCCCAATGCCCCTTTACCTTGTGAGCACAAGACAGCACTCAGTCACCATGGCTCTGCTAGTACTGCTTCAATTCCAACTGTAGAGTGACAAAGACAGCCTTGCCTCAATGGTGCTATAAGAGGGGGACTCACAATTTCCTTTTGTATGGTATTTTTACTTTGAGAGACCCATGACAGGATGGCTCAGCATCCTGAAATGTGAGGGAGTGTGAGTCGACTTCTTCCCATTTACTGTAACTGCAAGGATAATGACTCCAGAGGAATAATAATTGTTAATATTTATTAAGAGCTTACTAATCACTGTTCTAAGTGCTTTTAATGCATTCATTAATGTCATTTTCACAAAGGCTCTGTGAAGTAGTATCTATTATTATAAACTTACCCCCCGCCATGTTACTGATGAGGAAACTGAGACATCTTATAGTGAAGAAGTTAGCAAGGAGGAAAGCTGGGCTTGGAATCCAGGCAGTCTGGCTGTAGAATATGTATCCTTATGACCATGCCATGCCATTCTGCCTCTCATATGTATGTGCCATTTTTGGTTGGATCACTTAAAGTTATAGTGAAACCATCATGCTCCCTTCCAGAAGCACGTTCTTCTCTGGGGAATACAAAGGGAAGTTGGATTCCCATCAGATGATAGGAATCTTCCTTTGCAATTTGACTTGTTTCTTCTTCCCACCTTCCGCCCTATTCCTTGTCATAAGGCATTTCTGTGTTCCAGAACTTGAAACATCGACATGACTTGAAAACTTTTCAGAGAAGTCATTTGATCTTTCAATAAGTTATTGGAGAGACAGAGAGAGAGAGGGAGAGATGAGAAGAGAGAAGCTGGGAGGGAGGAAAAGAGCTCTGCTTCCCTAATCAGGAATATAGGGATAACTAAATCTGTACCTCAGCCAATCAGGATCTCTCTCATAAAAATATTAATCATTTCAGTACTATTCCCCAGGAGCAGAAGGCAAATCTTTAAAGTCAAATTTCTGAAAAGACTTTGTCAGAGTGATTAGTTTTCTTCTCACATGAGCAGGTTTTATTGAGGAAAAAATTAAGAGAAATCCAGAACATTTAGACGTTGACCAAAGCTCCCGAATTTTCTGCTTTTGCATTATTCTCATCAAACACAATGAAAAGATCAAGTAACTATAAAGGTTTGGCACCACCGTAGTCCAGTGCAGCTGGTTGCACAGAACTGGTCTAAAAATGAAATGACTCTTCTATTGTCCGCTTATCACTCACGTCACATAAAGAATACGAGAAAATTATATTCTTCTTGGCTTGTAAGTGATTTTACTTCCATGCAGCTTCCTGCATAGTCTGTTCCTGCCTCCACAGCCTCCGCACTGCTATCTCCATTTGCTTCATCCTGATACTATTTTGCATTCAAACACATTAAATGCAGCCCGTGTTATACAAGCCATTATTTATTCTCGCATCAAAACACTGTAGGTCACTCACCACATGCTAAAGAGAGAAAACCCATCAACAAATAGGCCCTGTCCATTCAGCTCAATTGACATTCCCATTGTCTCTGACTGGGGTCTCTGCATAACAGGGTACACCCGGAAGCATGAGGCAAGGACACCCATTGGCTGCTGCCTGGCTTTGCTTCTGTAACTGAACACCATTTGACCAATGCTGAGGGGTTTTCTGGGCGTGTTTCCTTCCTTTGTCAATGTTAATGCAATGCCAAGTGATAAAGATGCCCTTTGGCATTCAACACTCTTAGCCTTTAATAATAAACACTTTCTGCATCTCAAATTGCTGCTATACATGAACAGGTTTTAGTCAACCCCTGAAGCGAACATGTACCTTCTCATTACAGGGCAGCAGTGGTGAGAAAGCAATTCACTAAGCCATAGGGTTGGCAATCACCCATATTTTCTGCTATGAGTAAATAACTTCAATTGATTTAATCATAAAAGAATAACAGGAAAACTACATTGATTTCCAAATCCCTAATGTGAACATCAGACTGTATTGACCAGGCTGCATGCAAGGCGGTTGTAGCCATTTGTATGAACTCAAGAAACATCAATACTTGATCATTACTCCAACAAAAAAAATGACAATTTAGGCCTGTTTCAAAATGGATTGAAGTAATATTATGTAGGGTGATTGGGCAATCTAGAGTGATATAAGTGATAATACGCTGCAGTGCTCATTAGATTAAAAAGAACAAAATCCATAAATTCTGGTGAATAGTTCTCTTGTTAATTGTAATAGGTCATTCACCTTCTATGGTAACAGTAATAACACACTAGACCTCTATTTCTATTAAAGTAACCAAATGGGGTTGTCGAAAATTCATTTGTGTCTCATGTAAATTTAAGAAGACCTGTGCACATAGAAAAAGCTCTTTATAAATGGAGAGACTGCAAGTTTTATCACAAACCACTTTTAAAATTCTGTTTGTTTCCCTGATGTTCACTGGTCATTTGGGGTTTAGAAGCAAAGTCAAAAATCATTAAGAGGAATATTTTTGTGTAAAAATGTGCAAAAGGGGGCCTCCCTGGTGGCGCAAGGGGTTAAGATGCAACCTATGAAGCTATTCACAGCCACTGCAGCACGAGTTTGATCCCCGGCTAGGGAGATACCCACATGGCGCAGCAGACCTCTCCTGACTCGACTGCTGCTCCCCTCAGCAGTGTATTTCAGTCAGTCTGCCTATTCCCCACTCTGTCTCTGGTGACTCCTCTCATCTCCTATACCTCTGGCCTGTACCTCAGTTCTTGTATACATAAATAAATAAAATCTTTTTTAAAAATGTGCAAAAGGAAATAAATGTGTTCCTTTATTTTAATGCAGGAAAAAGAATGTTGACTTAAGTAGGTGAGCATGTTTATGTCAGAATCTGTCAGGCCAGGTTGCTTGTAAGAGTGCTACTAATTAGTGTTACTAATAAGAGACTGGGACAATGGACATAAGTTAGGACTATCCCAGGGCAATTGGGACATGGGATCATTGTGGAGTCAGGGAGATGGATTATAAACTCTACCACTAAAATTGCTTTGAAATGCCAAGGAACTCACCTACTAGTCTACTGGTTTTAGGTCCCTTCTTTGCCTACAAATTGAGATAATCTGTACTCTGGACGATTTCTTCCAATTACAAAAATCTGACTTTGAGCCAGATGCTGGAGGGTGATTTAATTTCATCATTCTTTTACTCATTACATATTAGCATGGATGCTTCTTCCTTTATTTGTTTACGGGTTTATTTTATTTATGCATAGAAGAGCTGGGGTGTAGGCCAGAGGTGTGTGGCAGGAAGGGGAAGGGGTGGTTGGTGCAGTAAGAGGATTCACTGGAGACAGAGTTGGGAGCACAACAGGTGGATCTACTGAAATACACTGCTGAGGGGAGCAGTGGGTGAGACTGGAGAGGTCTGCAGTAGCTGCTGATAGCTTTATAATGCTGAGACTTAACCCCTTTGCCACCAGGGAGGCCCAGCATGAATGCTTCTAACTAATGATTATCTCAGTACAAATAGTTTCTCCTTTATTAAGTTTGACTGAGGCAAACAATGGTTATTTTAATGAAAATTCTTGTCTATCACAGAAAATACAGCAGATAGCTTCTCCCTTATTTAAAAGACCTAAAGCCCTTGATAGTGTCTAAATATGTAAAATGTTGGTGAACTCCACATTGAGTACTCACCCATGGTCTAATGTGGATTGGCTTTATATCTTTGGGTGTGCCCAGCTCAAAATCAGGTCTACTAGGATATGGAAGTTATATAAGAAAAGAGATCTGCCCTCAAATTGAGTAAATTGTTGTGGAAATGAAATTAACACTGTAGGGTCAAGAATGGACACGGTACAGGTTTTCTGATCCCATGCAGACCGGGTAAAGGAGGAGTCAGAGTCCTCAGTGGTTTTTTGCAGGTCTTTTATTGGGATTTAGTGGATACATGGCAGGCAAGGGTGCTGGGGGACTGGGAGGCTGGCAGTCCTCCCAGCCCCCAGCAAGTCTTCATTCTATCTGGGCTCACTGGCATTCTCTGCTTCTGCTTCTTTGCTTCTCTCTTGGCTTCTCTTTGACTTTTGTTTCTCTTTCGGCTTCTACTGGCGTCCCCGGGATGCTGCCGGTAAAAAGCACAGTCTTAGCCCAGGTGAATCCCATCTACCTATGCCCACACCCTATTCCAGGTGCCCGCCGTCAGGCATGCATTCAGGACTGCAAGGATCCATCATCTATCCTGAAGGTGGGAGGGCAGAAAAGCCTGACATTTTTCCTTACCCTACAAACACACAAAATAATTACTGAATTATATGTGAGAGTAAATAATTAACTCCAAAATTTTGTGTGAGGAATGTGCTGTAGAATTTAGAAAAGACTAAAATCAAAAGGGATCGTGCTATTCAGAAATGGGTCAGAGTTTTGTAATTAGAATGTGAATTAGACTTTGAAAACTGGATAAGGTTTGGTCAGTTGGAAAGAGAACAATAGATACTTCTAAGCCGGAGGATCAATTTGAGATGAATGTGTAGAAAGGAGATTTGCATTTGCCATGGAGGCACATGTTCGCAATTCATGGGAGCACACCTTGCTGAGGTGAGATCAGATATGAGCATCAGAAGGGTGTTATGTGGTAGCAAAAAGGAAACATGAACTGTTGTGTTTCTCTAGTATGCGAAGCTTTTAACATGTGGTATAAAGAGTTTTAGGTGTATAGAGAAAAAACATTAAGGAACATTGAAAATTTTATGAGAAAGTCATTCCTCTTTGAATTCTTTTAATTATGCTAGTATGACTTTATTAACTTTCTATCATTTGTTAATTTCCCTTTGTATATAAAGAGAAAACAGACATCAGAATAGAACTTTCAGCTGGCAAAATTAACTACCTACATTGTTGTGTATCCATTGTATTAATTTTAAGGTGTTCTTTTAATGCCACTGAGTGGTAATGGTTTCATTTTTACAACTGTGATATAACATTTACTTAAAAGTAAGTTTTTTTAAAGAGCAGAACAATTATCAGTGTATGAATTAAGAAATGATATAAGCTACATGCTGATGTGACAAAAATCCTAAAGGTGGCATGTGAGTGGAAGTTTAGAAGTCACTGTTACAGTGGGAGGAGCACTGAGCCTCAAAGTGAAAGCCTGGCTTTAAATCCCACTTCTGTGGCTTGTTAACAGCGACCTTGTAAAGAAGGAAGTAAACCACTTCCTCTTCCAGAGCCTCAGTTTCCTTGTCTGTAAAGTGAGGGGCTGGGTAAGATGAACTCCAAGGTCTCCTTCAACTCACACTTGTGTGATTAAAGGGCTATTGAAAGAGTCTGAGCAGACAGTGACAAGATGAAAGTGGCACTTAAAGAAGATTAGTCTGGCAGTGGCATGAAGGTGAGATCCGAGAGGAGAAAGCTTGGGGTCAAGAAGGCCAGATAGGTGACTGCTTCTGTAATCCAGGAATGAGATGTGAGGGCCTTGGCTAGGACGAAGGTAGTGAGAATGTGAGGGATGAAGAGACATGGAAAACATTTCTAAAGAAAATTGGACAAGATTTGAAAACTAAATAGTGACTAGAATAAAAGTGACATAGGATTTTGAACTTGGGGATGTAGAAAAGGGACCCTTTGACAAAATACCAATGTTGAAAATGTTTGATTCTGAAAATCTTGAGTTAGGGCTGATTGTAACTTTCTTTGAAGACAGATAAAAATATAGGACTGCCACTTAAATAAAAAGAACCACACAGAAGTATAGAGTTAGGAGTCTTCTGCACTGAAATAATGAATAAATAAATTACTGAAGAGAATGCAGAACAAAAATAGCAGAAAGCCCCAATTGGGCTTTGGAGTAAGATGACTATTAGTAAGGGGCAGGCAAATCAGGAAAGACCAAGAAAAGAAACAAATGTAGATGCTCAGAGTGGGAGAGAAACCAGAATAGTATGGGGTTCTGCAAGCCAAAAAAGGAGCCAGTTTCCAAAAGAAGTGTAGCACTGAAGTACACAAAGTCCTTCAAAGAGGAGAAACTCTGAAGCAAAGACAAAGGCTCCACTGACATCACTAGTGCCCTTCTTTTGAGCAGAAAGCATCAGAGTAGTAACAACTGAAATAGATGAGAGATTAAGATTAAGAGCCAACTGGGAGGGGAAAGGAAGGCAAAATATGGAAATTTGGCAGGAAAAGGAAAGAGAAAATTTTTCTTTGGCAAGAAAAATGCTGCAGATTCAAGAAAAGTTGATTTTAAAAACTATGTTGGTAGACCATAATTTTGACAACAGAGGAGGATAAAAGGCTCTTGGGAAGAGAAAAATGGAAGGTCCTGGAAAGTGAAGTGAGATAAATTGTGGACTCCATTGTGAGGTTCAAATTGTGAACAGGCTTACCCTTGAGTCCCCAACTTCCCCCAAATTAACTTCAGAGAAAGAGGTCTCACATTTATTTCCTCTTCCCCAGCACATCTCCACCAGGTTCAGGTTAAAAAGACACTAAAAAAACCTACCTTTAAAATCAGAGTTTTCTGAAGTACATTTATTGTATATTCACTCTTCCAAGCAATCCTGAAGTCAGTTAGCTACTAGGGTAGGTAGGGGCATGCACTTTGCCTACATGGAATCTGGGACATCTTGGCTTGTGTTAGTGAAGTTAAGTGTGAAGTCCAACACTCACATCATTAAGCCATGTATTCTCCTACCATCTGGGCAGAATTAGCAAATGCTGTTTGGGTGTTTCACATAAGCTTCGTGGTTGCGGCTGTTGTCTTTTCTTTTGTGTGTGGTCCTTTTCAGACAACTACAAAACATTATGAGCCAGGATCTCAATTAATGTACAAAAATAAATCAGGGCAGGGATTTTTTTGCCAGCTATAGAAGAATCTAGAAGTAACATGGGCCAGAGTGCCATCCTGTATAACTCTTGAGAAATTCCCCATATCAGAATAGTTTGATTCATTTACGTGAACACAGAATCCTAGTAGACACTGTGCTGGACTTCCTTCTGGAGTCTATAGGAAGGTTCTATGTTTGACACATATTGCTGAAAACAATGAGAGAATAGAATAAATTTATTTTCCTGAAATCAATTAAAGTTGTAATTTTGAATATATGAACTAAATTCATTGTTGGGCAGTAGATCATATCAAGAACACACATTGTTCATGCCACAAAGATGGTCACTTAAATATGGTCCCCAATTGTATAAATTTCAGCCCCACAATATCCAGTTCCATTTCTGCATGTCATAGGGAAGTAGCAATGATGCCAGTAATACTAAGAGGATTAACAGCGTTAATTGGAGACTGGTAAAATAGAATAATATAGTCCATGAGATACAAACTCAGTTGCCTGCAAGAAGTCAAATTAACTGATTGAATCAGGTAGAGTATAAGGTAGTAGGGGCCTGTGGTAAATGTGTTATGGAGCAGCCCCGATATAAAATAAAACGGGTTGCCTGGCTGTGGGTCCTCACCTGCACGCTTAAAAGGGACTTATTAATACCCCACTACAGGCGCACACGAAAGGTTAATAAAAGGTTTTATTTACAAGGGAAAGGGGAATGAGGAAATGTACAACTCAGGGAGAAAATAGGGAAATAAAGTCTTTAATGCGTCCTACCTGATCCGCCAACCTGGAAACCCAATGGCACTCTCAGAGCTGGCCGAGCGCTGCGAGCTGGCGGAGAGCCAAAAGGGCCCCCCCAAAGCCCACAGGTCTGGTTTTATAACAAACCTGGTTGCTTAATCCCACCCTCAGTTTCCAGCAACCTTCCCTTCGGTGGTGATGGGATTTGTCTTTCCCAATGTCCTGATGACTTTGGTCTGGAGTGGGGGTGGAGTCCACAAAGCCTGCATGGAATTAGCTTTAGGACATCCTTTTCCCCCTAACAAATGCACAAGACATGCCCTTCTGAGGGGAGCAGTCACCCACTCACCTCAAACCACATGATGGTGAGGTCCCAAAGAAGTGAGATCATTCAATTATTTAAGAGAATCTAGAAATCCTTATTTTCATATGATTCTTCCAAATTTTAAACTTTAGAATCTTAGTAACTAATGAAACATGTTTTAGATAATTGTACTGGCCAAAGAAAACATGTCAGTGAGACACAGAATTTTGCAAAACGGCTTCCAACTTACAACTTTTAAATATACGAGCTTTTTGAAATCTTAAAATCCAAAGAGTTAATCTGGCCTTTTGGTACCATAAAATCCCCTGCCCTTCAATCCCATCCTCAGGCCTTACCCTCCTATTGGGGTCTTTGAGATCCAAAATCACCTTTCATTTCCCCACTAAAACCAACCAAAACCTGGTTTTCTCAGTGGTCCCTGATCACCTCAAAAGGATAGAAGAGATGTTACCTGACTAAAAAATGGGTTTCAATGCTTTCCGGAAGGATTTTTATCTTAAAGAGAATAATAGTTGTGAACCTAAATCCACTTTTAAGCTGTCCGAGGGAGTAAAACAAAATGCACATCATAGCTTGCTGGGGTCTTCCTGTATCTTGTAAATTCTATGGGAGTCTAATATATGCTAAAGAGCAGGTCTGAGTTCACCTCATTCATTCATTCATTCATTCATACAGAAAATATTGGGTCAGTTAATACCACATGCTAGATACAGAATTGTGTCCTAGGAGTAAAGGGCAAACAGGTCAGGTAAGGACCTTGTCCTCAAGATCATAAATAGTTTGTTAATGAAGGCAGACATGTAATTAGGCTATCAATTTATGCTGCCTCAGAGTGCCAGCACTGATACTCTCCAGAGAGAGTTGTAGACTGATGCCCTGCCATTTCTAGTCCCCCCAGTTTCTTTTCCCCTCTCCCACAGGTCCTCACTTGCTCCAGACCCTGCTTCCTGCGTTCAGGTGACAGTCTGCCTGACCCTGTGACTTGGGTGTCTGAGGAGTCTGGTTTTCATCAAGTCAGTGGACCCAGAAGCTTTGCACCCTTGGTCACTCCTGGCTCCCACTGGTTTTGGCTTTCTCACCTGCAGGCTTTACTCATTCTGCTCCTTCCGTGAATGGCATTTACTCATTCCTTTGCCATCACCTTTATGTTGTTCTGCTTTCCTGTTTAGCTGATTCCATTTCTACATCTGTTATCAAATTGCAAGGTCAAGAGTCATGTTTTTTAATCTGTATTTCCCCTGTAGTATGTTTTATGCATTCAATAAATGTTAATTTAAATGAGTTAGGAGTTGTCCCTTCATTCTCAGTTTATAGAAAGTGCATGTATCCTTTGATAGAATTAAATGCTGCCTCTCTCCAGCAGCCTCCCCTAATTGTCTCAGCCTCAGAGAAGGATCTCTTCGTGCTCAGAATTGCTATAGCCTTGGATTCAAACTACTCTTCCTGCCCATCTCATACAGGGCTTTATACTGTGAGCCTTGTGTATACGTGTTTCATCTCTACAAAAATGTAATTCTTGTGAGAGCAGAGGAAGTTTCATCTGAATCTTTTGACCCTTTACCATAGATAGTATAGGGTAGTGCCTGAGGATTTTAATAACGTATATACCAAATCAGCATGCTTGAACAAATGAATACACTGAATGAATGAAGAGTGCAGGATCTGAGTTGGTAATCAAAGCATAACTGATTCCAACCTTCATTTATGCTTTAGGCTTCCAAATCTGACACACTTAACAGGAGTATTTTTATGTCTCATAGGCACCTGTTCAAAAAATAATATTCACCATTAATTTAATTTTCCAGGCAACAAAAGAAATCTTGATGTTAAAAAGTGGGTGGCAGGGGCGGAGTTCACTATGAAACACTGAACTTTCAAAGACTATTAAAAAGGTGTTTAGGAATCTCTTCCCTAAAGGAGGTTTTTTGTTTGTTTTGTTTTTACTGTAAAAATATGCTTAACTGCACTTTTTGACTTCTTATTTCTTCTTTAACAGTTTTCTGACTTGTTTACTTGCAACTACTATTACTCCAGCAGCCTAGACCCATTCTCTCTCCTCAATTTAGTATATCTAGACAACAGTTCTTTATTGAGCACCTATTATGTGGCTTTGACTCTGCTGTAGACCTGAAAAGCAGACACTCCTCCTATTAAAGTAATGTTTAAAGAAAGAGAACAAATTTTGAGTGAGCAATCATTTATTGGTAAAGCAACCACAATTCAGTGCATGGATTTTGTAAACTCTATTTTGAATTCAGAGCAAGCAAGTGGACATCTCACTCTAAGTTGTGCTTCAGAGAACAGCTGGTTTATAACTGAGAAGGAATGACTGTGGTTATGACCAGACTTATGGCCTCTAGAAGGAAATTGATGGCCAGAGTGATTAAAGCATTTGCTCTGTTCTGTGGTGAAACTAAGTTGCAATTTAGTGCCCTGACTTTCTCTTGATTTTACCATTAAAGCATGTTGTCTCCTCATAATTAATCACTGGTGAGGTCGCTAGAATAATGGAGGAAAACAAGATAAGAAAACCATAAAACCATGCTTCCCAAGGACTAATGACATAATATTGCTAAGGAATTAATAAAGTCTTTTTTCATTCCTTTGTGGCAAGGGAAAAAAATGAGTGGCCAGTTATACAACCTTTCTCATGAACATTTTCATAGCTACAGGATAGCAATGTAATAATACCTCCAGCAGTGATAGATTAGAGACTTCTATCTAAAATACAGCAATAGCTCACATATCAGTGTTTAGGGCAATAAACAACAACATCATTAATTTCTTTCTCCAGAATCATAAGTGATTACACTTTCTATCTCAAAATCCCATAGACTCTTAATATTGGAAATGAAAATAATGTGCCATTGATTTGAGCTGCCTGTTACTTAGAATACAGGAATAATGATCTGAGGGAATTTTAATTATCTAAACTCCAGTAAAAGTCCTTGAGAGCTTTTCAAAAGGAAAAAAGAAGATGATCCAAAATATAAAAGGTGCCTGAGAAAATGAGATATGCTTTGGCAAATTTAGATTCTGTAGCAAAGAGGCTATCAGATGCAAAGAATTGGGTTCCTTGTGCCTCAGAGGAAGATGGGCAGGGAAACTTTCAAGGAAGGCAGATGAACACTCCTTAAAGGAATTTTTATACACAAGCAAATAGTATTCAGACATCTTCATGGTTACAATTTTATTATCTATATATGCCTCAGGCCTGTTGGAAGTCATAAACCCACACACCAAATGACACCTGAGACAAGGCGCACATTGGCTGCCTTTTCACCTTGTATCCATTTGTGTGTTAAATAGCTGATATGATGGGCTCTTTTTTCCTCACACCTATAAGCCAAAGTCATTCTCCTGTCAGTGTATAATGATTTTAGTATTTTTGGAGTACTAGCCCTGGAATTTTTCCCATTGCATTATGCAACAGCAGCCCTATCCATAATAGATTTAATGTGAGGGGGGAGGGGAGGAAGAAAGGAAGTTGGGTAGAGAAAGACAAAGGAAAGAAGAGGAAATTTTCAGTTTGGACTGCTGGATCTGAGCCCCTCTCAGCAAAGAGCTCTTAGGCTGTCCTGGGCAAGATATTTGATTTCTCATCAGATGCTTTCAGTGTCCGAAGGCTCATCAAAATGGCAAATACTTTAAAGTGGGCCTCTCGCCCCTCAAATTTCTGAGAGCTGAACCGGGCAGGAAACTGATATGATGTACACCTATCTTCCAACTTCACTTGCAGCGTTTTCCTAAGCCCACTTTTGTCTGGTTTCTAATCCATTGGGTATTAATGTTAATCTGATATTTCTGAAGTGCTTAACGGTGTTTGTCTATGAAAGGGGCTGTGGAAAAGCAGACTGATGGATTGGCTGTGGATTTGACAGCAATTCAAATTTTGAAAAACAAACCTACTTATCCAGAAGTGCCAAATAACCATCATATGTTTCCCTAAAATAAGAGTGGCATATAAAGAATCTTATAAGCCGGTGACACTAATTTCCATGTTTGCTGCACCATTTTAGCACTCCCATAAACCTGTAGTAGCTTTAACAGAAATATGGCCGGCTGAGGCATATTTTATGCCTCAGCATGTAAGCATAACAAATAGAAACTTTAACGTGTTCTTAAACAGTTCCTGAGTACTAAACTTAGTGAAGTATTCTAACAGACATACAGTTCACACTCCACCCCTAGTATTGGAGGGGGATAATCTAGTATCTGGTTATAATTTACAGAATGAAGACTAGTGGGATAGACAAAATAAAATTCTCAGAAGTTTTCTTCCCATCCTTCTGAATTTGAAAAAAAAAAAAAGTCCAATTCAACATAGCTCCGTGTTTTACCAAATGTGGTAGTTTCATCAGAGCAACTCATTACATGTTTTCCTTACAAGGAACTTCCAGATGGCCATGCCCACTCAGACTGAGGGTTTGGTAAAGCTGTCCTAGGACTCCTCCATTGGACCACATTATAAATGAAGAGTTGAAGTTCTTATTCTTTGCAAAAACAAAACTTATGGATTGGGCCCCACAGATGACCTATATTAAGCTAACTTTTGTGTAAGAAAGGCTGAAGTATATATGTTAAAGTTTATTGAGGAAAACATTTTATCCTACTGAATTTTTAAAATAAGCTATTCTAATGTAAAAATAATACATCACCTACTAAAAAGTAGAACATTCAAACAAAAGGATGAAATGTGTATGTAATCACATGTAATTTAATATTTGGGATCTCTCTTGAAATTTATACTTACATATAAAAATCTTCATGTAATATATATCATGAAATTTATAATTAGATATAAAAATCACATATATTGTGTATAATGAAGTGTGCTTGAACTTAATTAAAATATTTTTAGATAGTGATGATGGTTACATGATATGAATATACTTGATGCCACTGAACTATACACTTAAAACGGTTAAAAAAAAGCAAATTTTATGTATATTTTGCTACAATAAAACATGTTTCTTAATATTTTTTCATTGAATTAATTTTGCATTATACCATTTTGTTAAGTTTCAGGTGTTCATTGAGAATCACCATGTACAAATACCATACCAAGGTCACTGCTAAACTTCTATTTCTATCCTTCATCATATTGTTGTCCCCTTCTCCCCTGTTTACCCACTCCCCTTCTCCCTTTCTTCCTGGTAACCACTAATTGATCTTTTTTTAAAAGATTTATTTATTTGTGCATACAAGGTCTGGGGTGTTAGCTAGAGTTTCAGGGAGTGAGAGGATTCACCAGAAACAGAGAGGGGAACAGAACAGGCAGATCTACTGAAATACACTGCTGAGGGGAGCAGCAGGCAAGACAGGAGAGGTCTGCTGCACCATGTGGGTTGCTTCCTGGCTGCAGTGGCTGGCAATAGCTTTTATCAAGGCAATAGCTTTTTTACCTGTCTTTAACCCCTGTGCCACCAGGGAGGCCCCCACTAATTGATCTTATAGTACAAAAGTTTATTTTTGTTTTATTTAGTTCACATATACCACATATAAGTGAAATCATGTGTTGTTTGTCTTACTCTGTCTCCCTTATTACACTGAGCATAATTCTCTGTAGGTCCATTCATATTGTTGCAAATGTAGGTCCATTCATGTCGTAGGATTTCATCTATTTTTATAGCTGAATATTATCCCATTGTGTATCTATACTACATTTTCATTATGCGTTCATCAATCAATGGCACTTAGGTTGCTTCCAGTTCTTAGCCATTGTAAATTATGCTATACTAAACATGAGGGTGCATATATCTCTTCAAATTAGTGTTTTTATATTTTTTCAGGAAAATATATCACACTTCTGGAAATGGGATAACAATTTTCTGTAATTTCTATTTTTAATTTTTTGAGGAATCTCCATGCTGCTTTCCATAATGACCACATCAATTTACATTCCCACCAACCATTTATAGGGGTTCCCTTCTCTCCACATCCTCCCCAACACTTATTTCTTGTCTATTAGATATTAGTCATTCTCACAAGTATGGGGTGATTTTTTTTTAAAGATTTATTTATTTACGCATACAAGAGCTGGGGCACAGGTCAGAGATGTGGGGGATGAGAGGATCCACCAGAGACAGAGTGGGGACAGAACAGGCAGAGCGACCGAAGTACACTGCTGAGGGGAGCAGCGGGCGAGTCAGGAGAAGTCTGCCTCGCCCTGTGGGTTTCTCCCTGGTCTGCGGGAGATTGAACTTGTGCCGCAGAGTCTGCAGATTGCGTCATAGTGCAGTGCTTAACTACTTGCGCCACCAGGGAGGCGCTGGGGTGATTTTTAAAAAAGATTTATTTTCTTATGCATTCAAGAACTGGGGTACAGGCCAGAAGTGTGGGGGTTGAGAGGATTTACCAGATACAAAGTGGGGAACAGAACAGACAGATCTACTGAAATACACTGCTGAGGGGAACAGCGGGTGAGTCAGGAGAAGTCTGCTGAGCCATGTGGGTCTCTCCCTGGCCAGGGATAAAACTCACACTGCAGTGGCTGCAGACAACTTCATAGGTTGCGTTTTAACCCCTTGCACCACCAGGGAGGCCCTCATTGATGTTTTGACTTGCATTTCTGTAATAATAGGAGATGGTGAATATCTCTCTGCAATCTATATGTCTTCTTTAGAAAAGTGTCTTAGATCTTCTGCTCAACTTTTAATTGGGTTGTTTGTTTTTTTATTAAGTTTTATAAGCTCTTGTATATTTTGAATTTAACCCCTGTCAGACATATGATGCATAAATATTTTCTCCGATTCAGTAGGATGTCTTTTCATTTTGATACAAGTTTCTTTTGCTGTGTGGAAACTTTTTAGTTTGATGTGGCCTCAGTTATGTATTTTCTTTTGTTTCCTTTGCCATTGCAGTCCAGTCCCCAAAGATATCTCTAAGGCCAATGTCAAGGATTGTGTGATCTAAGATTTCTTCTGTGTATTTGATGGTTGCAGGTCTTACATCCAAGTCTTTAATTAATTTTGAATTAATTTTAGTGTATGGTATAAGATGGTGGTCTAGTTTCCTTCCTTTTCATATGGCTGTGTTGTTTTCCCAACACCATTTGTTGAAGAGACTTTCCTTACTCTGTTTTTAAACTCTTGGCTTCTTTGTTGTAAATTAGTTGTCCGTATGTCTATGGCTTTATTTCTGGGCTCTCAGTTTTGTTCCATTGATCTGTGTATCTATTTTTATCCCACTACCAGGCATTTTAATTACTATTGCTTTGTAGTATAGGTTGAATTTGGGAAGCATGATACCTCCACTTTTGTTATTTATTTCCTTTTAAAAAAATTTTATATTTTTTTTACATCATTTTTCATTTTTGTGCAATGTATGCATTTTCATCTTGGTTATTGTCCCCGTAAAATTCTCCCCCCCCGTTTTGATCCCAATTTCTTCTCTCCGCCCCCTGTAGTGTGTTTCAAGTTTATAGTTGCCTGTTGATTTTGATTTTTACTTTATTATAATTAGTCTTTTTCCTGATCCCTATTTAGGTTTTCTAAATTCCTGCTATGAGTGAGACATGCGGTATTTTTCTTTTTCTTTCTGGCTTATTTCGCTGAGCATGATCCCTTCCAGCTCCATCCATGTTGCTGCAAATGGCATGAGTTTATCTTTTTTGATTGCTGAGTAATATTCCATTGTGTATATGTACCACATCTTCTTGATCCCCTATGTTTATTGCAGCACTATTTATAATAGGTAAGCTATGGAAACAACCCAAATGTCTGAAAAATAGATGATTGTTCTTTATTTCTCAAAAATGTTTTTGCTATTCAGATTCTTTAGTTGTTCCAAATAAGTGTTAGGATTTTTTTTTTGTTCTATTCCTGTGAAGAATGCCTTTGGTATTTTGATAGCAATTGCATTGAATCTGTATATTGCTTTAGGCAATGTAGACATTTTAATGGTGTTAATTCTTCCAAATCTTGAGCACAGAATATCTATCTCTTTCTGACTTTTATTTCACTCAAAAATGTCTTATAGCTTTCACTTTGGTTAATGTACTCCAAGGTAATTTTGATGTGATTATAAATGGAATTGTTTTCCTTATTTATCTTTCTGCTAGTTCATTATTTGCATATGGAGAAGCAGCAGATTTTTGTATACTAATTTTGTAGCCTGGAACTTTACTGTATTTGTTTGTTAATTCTAATAACTTTTACTGGAGTCACTGGGATTTTCTACATATATTATTATATACAAAATAGTGATATACAAATCACAAGTGCAAATAATGATAGTTTTACTTCTTCCCTTTTAAATAATTACACATAACTGAAAAGATCAAGTTCAGAAGGATTTTATAGCACACATTCACAATTACTTATCTGTCACTAAATAGGATGACAATATCCTTTATCATTCCAGCAGGACTTCTAAGAGCGGTTATGGGGGTTCTGTTATTCATGATAGCAGGACAACACATGTGTAAACCAGGTCTGTCTATGGCAAATTCATCATATATGGTTGTACTATTCAAATTTTGTGTAAACTTTTAAGACATTTAGTAGTTATCATTGAGAAGCACAGAGAAGAAATTCAAGGAGAGCATTAGAGTCTGTAAGGAGAATATTAAGTAGGTTTCACATCAATTTTATTTGATGTGAAAGGTGAGGGAGAGGGAGATGTTAGGAATGACTTCTAGGGATCTAGGCTTGAGCTACAAGTTTTGCAGTGGTCCCATCTATGAGCTAGGAAACACAAAAGGGCAACTTTGGAGGTGAGGGGAGCTTCTATGTTCCCATTTGAAGGTTTGGAGGTTGAAATACCTGTAAAACATCTAAGTACATACATCAAGCAGATAATTGATATTGGGATCACACTCATGAAAGAGGTTTGAGTAGAGAATAAAAATTTAGGAATCACCAATGCAGAGATGGTAGTTGAAACTATACAAATGAATAACATTTTCTTTTTTTTTTTTAAAGATTTATTGATTGATTGATTGATTTATACATACATACATACAAGCACTGGGTACAGTCAGAAGCGCAGGAGGGTGAGAGAATTCACCAGAGCGGGGAGCAGAGCAGGCAGAAGGACCGAAGTACACTGCTGAGGGGAGCAGCGGGCGGCAGGAGAGGTCTGCGCGCCATTTGGGACCCTCCTCCGGTGGCCGGGAAGCAGCGGGGATCGAACTGGCGCTGCAGAGGCTGCGGGCAGCTTCGCAACCCAGTGCTCAACCGCTGCGCCACTGGGGAGGCCCTGAATAACATTTTCTTAAAGGGAGTGAGGACAAGGCTTAGAGCCTAAGGAATTTCAGTATGTAACAGTTAGGCTTACGTTGTGTTAGAGGGTGAAGCAAGTGACAGTTAAATATTTAATATTTGAGAACATGTATGGGAAAGAAGATAAAGGCTTATAGAATTTAATTTAGTGATCTCTACCAACTGTAAAAATTTTGACTATTTTATTACGTAACTAATGTATGCTAATGAAAAGAGCAATTTCCTTACAATTTCTCAATATATTAATTTCCTTTGGCAGAATATAATTTCCCAGCCCCAAATGGCTATAGACTCTCTTGCTATATTAAATACATAAGGTTCCCTCTAGGACTCAGTTTGGTGCTCAGGGACCTTCAAACCAAGTGAGGGCACTTTTTCCTGTGAAACTGCCCTCATTAGGTCAGTCTCCTCTCCTTCAAGGGGAGAGTAGGAATGGTGTGTTTCTTAGAGTCACCCAGGACAGAATTTAGGAATAAACCTGTATTAGCCACCTGGAGTCAGTCAGGATCTTCATTTTTTAAGTCAACAAGACACATATTGAAATTTAGGGACTAATACCATTACCCAGGGGTACTTGCTCAGTGCAATTTGTTAGATTAGTGCAAAATGATGCTACTTTGGAGTAGTTTACAAAAGCATTGGTGGGAAGTAAATGATGGTAAAGTCAAATGAGTAGAGAAAGATGCATAGCACACTCTGAGATATAGACCTGCACACAACTACCCTATGACAGATAGCACAAGAGGGACAAGAAGAAATAAAAACCGGGCCTCCCTGGTGGCACAAGGGGTTAAGATGCAACCTATGAAGCTATCCACAGCCACCACAGCACGAGTTCTATCCTCGGCCAGGGAGATACCCACATGGTGCAGCAGACTTCTCCTGACTCGCCCGATGCTCCCCTCAGCATTGTATTTCAGTCAATCTGCCTGTTCTGTTCCCCACTCTGTCTCTGGTGAATACTCTCACCCCTTACACCTCTGGCCTGTACCACAGCTCTTGTATAAATAAATAAATCTTTAAAAAAATTTTAAAAAAAAGGGCCTTCCCAGTGGCGCAGCGGTTGAACTCTGGGTTGCGAAGCCTCCCACAGCCTCTGCAGTGCCGGTTCCATCCCCGGCTGCTCCCCAGTCACCAGAGGAGGGTCCCACATAGCACGCAGACCTCTCCTGCCGCCCTCTGCTCCCCTCAGCAGTGTACTTTGGTCCTTCTGCCTCTTCTGCTCCCCGCTCTGGCTCTGGTGAATTCTCTCACCCTCCCGCGCTTCTGACTGTACCCAGTGCTTGTATAAATAAACAAACAAACAAACAAACAAACAAATAAATAAATAAATAAATAAATCTTTAAAAAAAAAGAATTAAAAAAAAGAAATGGTGAACACCACAGCAGCTCTGACCCATCCTTTATAGTATTTGTAGTCTCTTGGGTTCATTTGATTACTCATTTATTCAGCTAATAGTGATTAAGTGGCTACTGTGTGCCAGGCTGTGTTCTGGGCACTGAGGATAGAGCAGAAGAGAATCAGATTTATACATTCATGGCGAAGAGATAAAAAACAGGAAACAAAAGACATAACAGCTAAGAGGAAAATACAGTCAAGTGAAGCAATTGTAAAAGACTGAGGGACGTATCAGTTTAGATTTAACAAGTATTACAAACATAACAAGATGATTTACATAATTAAAGTATTTAATTATGAGAAATAATTATGACAAAAAAGAGAAAATGGTATTAAAGTGACAGAGCCCCATTCTAGAGTATGTTTTAGTCTGTTTAGGTTGCTGTAACAAAAATACCATTGACTAGGCAGTTTATGAACAACATAAATGTACCTCCCACAGTTTTGGAGGCTAAAAGTCCCCAGGTCATGCTGCAGCATGGTCAAGGCTGGTGAGGGCCTGTTTCCTGCATAGATGGCCATCTTCTGGCTGCATCCTTACATGGCAGAAGAGGCAGAGGAGCTCTCTGGGGTCTCCTTTATAAGAAATCAATTCCATTCACGAGGGTTCTATCCTCATGATCTGTTCACCTCCCAAAGGCCTCACCTCCAAATACTATAACATTGGGGGTTAGGATTTCAATATATGAATTTGGAGGGAGGTGGGGGTAATAAGCATATAGTCTGCAACAAATTAGGTTTAAATTCCAGCCTGACCCCTTGCTGGGCCTATGATCGAGGTCAGTTGTTTAAAATTTTTAAGCTTGCTCAAATTTTGAGTTTTCCTTTCTTCATGTGGAAAAGAGAGCTAACAAACCTAGTTTGCAGTGTCTTAAGTTAAACAGATCTTATCGGAGTGTTTAGCATAGTCTACTAAACTCTCTACTAAGGAGGGGGATTTCTTGAACCTCATTCTGAAGAATGAACCTCAACCTCAGGAATGATTGCCTTGTTCATTCTTTCATGCCCCTAGTGCCTTCTACATAGTGGTACTCAGCAATGTTGGAGGAATTTATTGAATGGGCAAAGAAATATAAGCTCTTTTGTAGAAAATAACTCATTTTATGTCTCTGGTCCTCAGCTTCTCATTCTTATTTATAGTTCCTCTATAAAACCTGGGGAGCAGCTTAAATGTTCCCTGAAATCTTATAATCCTAAGAAATAATGAGCCAAAATTATGATTTCAAAGGACAGCGATTGGCAAGTTCTAGGTAAAATATATGCTCAAAGAAGGCAGAATAAATGCTGTGACTTTGCAAGACAGCACCTTCGTTGGAGCCCATTCTTTTTACAGCTTGGGTTAGACCTGTCCTACTTTGTAAGTGCTGCCTAAACACTGGCATTTCCATTTCATAGAGCAAGTAGTTTGATCTTACTTGGCCTGGAAGCACAGTAAAGAAAGGAGTACCCCCTTTCCCAAGAAACTGTAAATTATTGGCTGTAATACCTATTATTGAGTATAAGAAAAGTTAGCACCACAGAATTCCTCGAAACTGTTACACAAAAGTAGAATTGATCAAAGGAAAGTTTTAACTCTCATTATTGACTTAAAACCTAATTTGATCACAAAATATTATCACAAACATATGCGCAATGTAAAGTAAGAAAATCACAAAATATTATCACAAACATATGCGCAATGTAAAGTTATCACCAAATAACATAATTAGATTTAGTTTTTTAATTTCTTGGCATGCCAGTTCACAAAAGGAAAGTCCTTTTGTTGTGAGAAAATTATGTACTCAAGTTGGAAGAGTAAAAGAAAAGAAATTCTGTATGACATTTTGCTAGAGAAACAGGATCAACTGAACACGGACTTGTCAATCACCAAAATAATTTTTTTTCATAGCAAAATATTCAATATCTCCAGTCACTTTCTTAACCAGCAGTCAATGTTCAATCTAGGAATATTGACTCTTCCTGGAATGTAATATTTACCAAAGTTTTCTCAATGGAATAACAATCGCATCACGCAGATACACTTTGTTTATCACGATCTTTTTACCTGGAGAGGAAGAATGGAGAGGAGGGAAGTGGCAGGAAAGAAAATAAACCTCCAGAGGAAGCAAGAGGGGACATATTGTAATGTCCTTTATTTTCCATTTCTTTTTCTGTCGGTGAATATCAATGAAGTGTTACCGAATTCAAGCACTGGAGTGCTGACTTGGAATCACCCAGCCTAAGCCCTCCTTTCTTTTGAGCACAAGGAGATCAAGGAGTTCATTTGTTGTTTACACATTTGAGATTCAACCCCCTCACCATCATCCCCCTCCCCCACACACACACCTTCACAAGTTGTTAAGGGGGGAAAAAAAAGCACTCAGCAGGAGACCCTGAGGTTTTACCTGTCTTTAATTTATGCAGCATTTTCAAATTGTGCCATCCCGGCAGGTGTGACCGAGCTTTTGCGGAGCGTCGGTGCTATTTTACCTGCTTGAGTCTGTCAAAAAGCCATTTGTATGCGCCTGGCTAATGTGCTAGAAATAAAAGCCCCAACCTGTCAAGTAAACTCTCTGCACCTGTACGAAGCAGTTAAATTGTTCCATCTGCCATTATCCCTGGAGATCAAAGGCCCTCCCCGGGAGGGGTGCCCAAGAACCAAAGCAAAGGATGGAACTCCTTGTCTTGGAGTTTAAATAGAAGAGGACGACTACGAGGAGAGTACAGAGGGGGGCGAAAAACCCGGAGGAGAGAGGGATCCTGCAACCCCGGCCTAGCTCGGCTACCTGAAGGCGCTTTTGTCTGACCCAGGCACGCCAGGAGCGCATTCTTTCACATTAAGAACCGCAGGGGAAGACATTCATTCACTCCTCTTTTTTGGTGACGTAGCTGGGGCATTCATGTGTTTTTAACCTTGAATAATTTTTGTCTCTAAGCTCCAAACAAGTTTTACCCTGTCCACAGGTCAGTTTTGTTACAGAGGCCAATTAGCAGTGCTACCTTAGCCTGCGGCAAAAAGCCAAGTAATGGCGGGGCAAGCCCTACGGAGAGGTGATGAATAACTCCGGAGAGCTGTAATTTGAAAGGGGGGCCTTTGAAGCATTTACCTTACATGGGACGCTATTGTCACTGCAGGGTGTTTGATCTTAAAATAATTTACTTAATGATCTCACCATGGGAGCAATTGGCAGAGCAAGATTAGGCTGTAAGGCCTAATGGACATGGGAAAAGTTAAAATTGCTCTGAGAAAGGTATGTACAGCGCTGAGATCTGTCCGTGTTCTGTGTTCATTACTTACTAGGGGGGAAAGCCCAGTTGACCGCGATCAGCTTTTGCACAGCTCATCAGAGAAAAACATCAGACTTGGGCCTCTCCTGTGCTATGCGCTGAATATTTTCCCTCTAGCCTGCATCTCAGCATTTGTGGAAATTAATGATCTAGTTTTGTTTTTACAACCTATGACTTCCCCCCCACCCCCTTTGTATTTTGCATATGTGGAGCCACTGTCCTGGGAAGGCACACAGGCAAGGAATAGGGTGGCAACCCCACTGCAAGTTTCTGAGTGGAATGAAAGTCGATGAAAATATGAAATTGTTTTGTCCCCTTCCAGCTGGTAAACAGGACATCAAGTAGACACCAGGTGATTATTTGACATCATTCTCCTGGGTCAAAAAATATAGCTTTGTCCTTTAGAAAGGAAAATTTTAAAATGTAAGCTCCAGTTTGACATACTTATAATTCACATGTGATATGTCACATTGTGTCGCCTGACTTATCCACCAATTCTGCTAATATGGCAGTTGAAAGAACTATCTCAGGGTTGGGGTCTACCTGTGCTGCATCAAGAGAGAACACTTAAGGCTTAAATGCCTTCATAATTTTGTCCTTTTGGCTATTCAAAATTTGTTTACTTCCACAACTCCTTGTAAAAAGAATCTTATTTCTCTCAGTTATGGAATTAGAGACCTTAAAAGAATGTCCAGCAGGAACAATTGCTATTGCTGTTCACATATTTGATGCTAAGGAACTAGCATTCCTTCGATGCTAAGAAAAACCTCAGGACCTGTGATATAATAGAATGTGAATAACTAACAAATGAACTAATTTCCTGTCTATGGCAGATTCTAGCTAAGTGAATCATAGCAGCCTGCCAAGGCAACCCACTATCTGGATATGTATTTCTCCTTTGGGAAGCAATACCCAGGGAATATATCGATATCTAGAAGATTTGAATTCATGTTATTTGTGTAAAATAGAAAAGCTCAAATTTGAGCTCAAAATGCATGAGCCTGATTCCCCCAAATCCACATGTTTTGTCAGTGCCAGGTAGACCAAGCAGTGCAATGAAATATTTTTAGTTCATGCAAATCAAGTAATTATGAGCATGAGTACCAGCTTTATGCCAACAAATGCCAGCTTTCATTGTGCCACTGAGGGAGTGAAAATGCTCCCCACAAGTCTGAAGGGTTTTGAAATTTAGCCTTTGGGGTCGATTTCTTCTTATTCTATTGAGACATGCCTAAGCGTCTCTATCAAAACAGAGTAGCATCTTTGAACTTGTCTTTTTACCTCTCACCTATACTTGGAAATTAGCAACCTATTAATATGCATCAATAATTTCTTCTCTGATGCATGGAATTAACTATCTGAGGCTGAACTAAAGATTATATATGCTTTGTTCATATATTCTACTTGTTAAATTACTTGATAAGTGAGCATGGAGCTCACGCTGCATGTTAGGGAAAAGAAAGGCAGCAGATCAGAATATGCATCTATGAGTCTTAACCTTTGTCAATTAGCTAAAAAGAAATACCAGGCCCATATGGATAATGTGGGGATTAAAGTGAAATAAGTTGTGTGAAACACATAGGACTGACTGAAAATAAAAGAGGCTCAATAAAGGTACTTTCCCACCCTGAGCTATAGAAATTTTCAGTCTCCATAATAGGAGTTACGTTTGGTTTATCCTCCCCCTCCCTAATTAGCATTTCTCCCCCATTTCCACTCAAGATCCAGTAGGGTGCTATACCTAAAGCTGTTTTCAGTGGGTAAGTTGGAATGCTGAGATTGTTTATGAACACCTAAATATTCTGGGAGAAACTGGATTAGTCACCTCCAGGCCATTTGATGTGAGCACTAACCTAGGAGTCTGAGCTTCCCAGGGACCTGGTGAGATTTCCTTTCCATCTTTCCTTCTTTTCTCTTTCCATTTTCCTATCTTCTTCGAAAGTTAAATCTTACTTTATTTCCAGTTACGCTTGTTGTCAAAAGTGGTGATTGTAATTTAGAAACAACAACAAAAAGAATCCTATTATCCTCATCAAGAGACTAATACTGATTTTAAAAGAATAAGAAAAAATAACTAGGAAAAAAAGTTACAAGTGTTTTAACATGAAAGTTACCTTTTTAAACAGCATGAATTGCATTGTAGGTAAGCCCCTCTTAGTCTCTCTGCTGCTTCCTCTTTCTTCCTTGCTCCGTTTTCCCTTCCTCTCTGTGTTCTCCCTATTTCTTTTTTTTTTTTAAAGATTTATTTATTTATTTATTTATTTATTTATTTATACAAGCGCTGGGTACAGTCAGAAGCGCGGGAGGGTGAGAGGATTCACCAGAGCCAGAGCGGGGAGCAGAGCAGGCAGACCGATGAAATACACTGCTGAGGGGAGCAGCGGGCGGCAAGAGAGGTCTGCGCGCCATGTGGGACCCTTGCCCCATGGCCGGGGATCGAACCGGCACTGCAGAGGCTGCGGGCAGCCTCACAGCCCAGCGCTCAACCGCCTGCGCCACCAGGGGAGGCCCGTTCTCCCTATTTCTGTCTCCATTTCCTTTATCTATCTCTCTCCCTTTATGTCTTTCCTCTGCTCCAGCCTGTGGTATGTTCATTCTGCCTCCCTCCCTCCTTTTTTCCCATCTCTCCCCCCTCTTTTGAGTGGGTGTCTCCATCTCAATCTCTCCCACTGTGCATTTTTCTCTCTGTTGTTCCCTTATCTCTGTCTGTCTCTGAAAACCCAGATGTAAATTAAAAGATCAAAGTTGACTATGTAAATATTAGACATTTTTTCTTGATCATTATCTGTAATGATTTGCTTTTCCAAGTAAAAGCTGCAAATTGACGAGCTCACTCTCAGAATCTACTAGGGACCTGGTGTCAAGAAGCACTTGACCATCGCGCACACAGCAAATACTGAGTCAGCTCTTGAGCTCACACAGAGCCAGGAGGCAACTGCTCTGCCAGTTTCAGAATTCACACTAAAGGACAAGTCAGAAGAGAGGGGTGAAAGAGAACAAGGTCAAGGTCAAGCTACTCACCCACCTCTTCCCCGCCCAGCTCTCCTCCCACCTTGCACTGATTACTGTACTATATGTCAGGGATACTCCCACTGGCCTAGAACCATCATCTCATGCAGAAGACACATAAATTCCTACCCAGGTTGTTCTAAAATCATCCAGCTGATCATTCAATTTATATACAGTATCAAGTGTTCATTTCATAGCTGCTATTTCAGTCCCACTGACCTACTGGTCCTTGACATGTGCTTTGCCAGAGCCCTCCAGTGATGTAAAAGTAACTTTTTAGCACTCGCAGAAAAAGCAATTGAAGTTCATTTCTCACAGATTGCCAGGTCCCATCAGAAATGAAGATGCTGTAAAGCAGGTATTGCACAATTTTCAAATGTCCATTGCTGTCAGTGGAAAGAGCCTGCCCACTATAGTGATCAGCAGCTCAGGCTGGTCACATGGGACTTGGTTGTGTTTCTCAGGATGCTCTGCCACACTGCGGCAGGGTTCCTACAAGCTCACTGATCTGGCTGGGTCTCTACAAGATTTTTAGTTTATTTTTCTCATGTCATCTCAAATTTCTCTTTTTATTTTTGCACAGTCCGTGAGTGGCGGTGCTAACTTAGGGAGAGAGAGATATTGTCAGTAGCCTAGCAACAACTTGGACACAGTCTCCAGAAGAATAGGGCAGGGAATATCTGTACCTGCTTGTGACAGAAGCATCCTTTTCTGCTAAGATGAGCAGCAGGACAGGATATGAGCTGGATAAAATGGGACAATGGTGTTTCACAGGTCTCTGTTGCTTTGTGATCACCTAAGACCGTGGTTCTTTCTGATCTGTGCCCACAGATCCTTGGTCCCTAGTTCATCACCCTCTGTTTTCGGCCTGATTCCTCCTATTCAACTTCCCCTGCTTACTCCGTCTGAATCATCAAGTTCATTTGAAGTAAACTTTTACTTTGGGACTTGAAAGATGTATATACTGGCTAGTGACCTAAGTTCAACTTTAAGACAATAACCAGAATTTCCAGAAATTCCCTCATCAGAACTGTAGGAGCAACAGCCATTTTGCCTAGAAATCCAAAGCTTCACTGACTCAGATTTGGAGAATTTGACTACAAATTTAAAAGAAAGAAAAGGGGGTTTTAAAAAGTTTTTTTTTTTTTTTTTTTTTTGTATGGTAGAAGTAAAAAAGCCCCAACTCTTAAAGATGACTGGAAATTCATTTTGTTTTAATTTTTTTTTTCTTAAACAAAATGACTACCAACTTCAGAAATTCCAGATTCTAAAGTTTTTACCTGTATGCTTTCCTTCACATTCCTTGGAATAATTTAAATCCTTCTTTCAGTTATCTTTCCACTCACACTTCCCATTATAAACTTCACTAGTAACTTAGATAATGTGGGAATGAAGGAAAGCTCTTATTTGTTCCTAGCAGATGTTTTTTGTTAGATATTTTTCTAAAATGTAGTATGGGAAGTGGACTTTCAGAAAAGCATATACCAAACAGATCTCTGTTCACACAATATCTGGCAAGTCAGACTTAGGTGTCACAGGAAGAACTAGTTATTTGGTTGCCCACAAAGCATAAGACCTGATGATTCACAGTAACTTGTTGCACAGCCAAGGAAACCAAGGCCCCGGAGGGTAAAGTAAGATCGTAAGATCATGTGGAAGATCTGGGAGGGCAAAGTCTGTTCCTTACAGGGACACCAGTAATTATAATGCTTTCACTTCTCCCAGGGTCAAATATTCATGAGTGATATGATGGTAATGCCTCAGAATGGTCAATACTGTTATGTGCTCCCCAAAGTACCCACCATTTCTCATGACCCAGACCTCCGTCTCCCAGCTAGTGTGTATCTTCTGTTGATGCATCTCAGCTCTCTAATAATTTTGCACTCAGCTTAAGAGAAGGGCCTTTGTTAAGGAGAGTCTCCCTCCCTGTGGTAGACTGCACCCAAAGTCCGCTTGATCTAGAAAGTAAAAAACTTACAACACATTTTACTTGGAGGTGGCTCTTTTTATAATCATGGAGTGTGTGGTTTGTTCCTTCTCTCCTCTTTCTCTAGGAGTGGGTAGAAGGGCAGAGGGAGGGAGGGAGTGTCTGGGAGAAAAAGGTGAGGTGAGAGAAAGGAAGTGATAGCAGGAAAGGGGAGGATCCAAGTGTGTTTCACTTTTGGCTGGTGAAAGTGACTTCCTGCTTTGGTGATGGAAGGAGAGTGGTTAGGGTACCCTGTGCCCATGAAACTCAAGGAGTTAGGATTAGGATTAATTAAACTCATGAACAGCACAGCCGCCCTCTCTCCCCAGATACCTGCTCCCTCCCTGACCTCTTGCCTCTGTGTGGGACTACTGAAGGGCCACCCCAGTCCCAGAGTTCCCAGCCAGGCATTCATGGACCTTTTCCACAGTTCAACTTCTCCCTCTACAACATTTTCTTTCCTTCGCAACCCAAAAGTATTGATCTCTGTTGACACTCCAATAAACTTTCTGTGTATAAACTGCCATCTCAAAATCTGTTCCCCAGAACCTGACCTCAGACACTTATATTTACAAACTATGTCATTTAAAAATACTGTTCCATAGTATATCTATGGTGTGCACAACAACTGGAGACTCAGAAAAGTAAAGTGACTATGTCAGGGTCACACATCTAGGAAGTGATAGGCCTGAGACAGAATCTTAGTTCTGTGACTCCTGTTGCAAGGTTCTCATGAGGGCATACGCGAGACTTACAACTTTGTTCACACATCACTAGCCCTACCAATGTTTCTCCTGAACCTGTTCCTCTTTATTGTTTCACTTCCCACCGTTTACTGCTGCTTACTTGTGTACCTTTTCCCCTCCCACAATTGCTCTCCCCAGTCTCACACTGCCCTTCTGCAATGCTTTCTGTACCACAGTGAAGGAAGGAAGGGGAAATTCACGGCTCCCTCGGACATTAGTACTTGGGCACTTGAGGCCCTCTTGCCTTGGCTTGTTCCACTGTTGAACCACCAGAAGGAAAGATGACAGGGGGATGTATCTGCTGTTCCGTTGCTGTATCGATCTTCTGCTCAAGACACCTGGTTCTTCCAGTGCTTTTCACACGTGCTTTTAAAATAGAATTTTGTCAAACCGATGCTTCCAATCTTGTTTGCAGAGGGCAAGAATTTCTCAAGCTAGTAACTCTGTGAGCACAGGGCCAATTCAGACACCCAGTAATCCTATGCAACTATGGCTTGGGTCTGATCAGTAAGCTTACAATGCCCTCCAGGATCCCTGGGGACCCTCATCATTGGATTCAGCCCTGCTTTGGCTAGAGGGGAAAATGTTCCTTAAGCTCCTCAAGGAAAAGCCTCTGGGGACCTATTCATTGCCTTTATGTTCTGGAGCTTCCAAAGCTTCAGGGGATTTCCAACTCACCCTGCAAATCCTCTCCAACTGATTGGCAAGCATAGCTCACACCAATTAGCTTCTTTGCATAGCCTCAGACAGGTGTTTAGGAAACCAAAGTTCATAGGTATTGTGTTTTGTTTTTTGATCCTGATTTTTCTTTTTTCTGTTCTTTTAAGAATATTTTGGAACACAGAGTTACGTCAGTTCAGATCCATCTGATGATTTCAGTGTATCCCCTCCCACAAAAGGTGTGTCTCCAGAATATGCACACAAGCTAAAAACGTGTGGAAAGTATGGATGAATTGAGTAGCAGTGTCATGGCCCCTTGTTCCTCTTTTTCATTGCTAAAATTCATCAGATGAGACACCCACACCTGGGTTCTTTGACTTTTCCTGGGCCCAGAGGTTACGGTCTTGAAAAATGTCCTATTGGGAGCAGATACACAGTTGAAGTGGTATTTTAATCAGATTTGTGTATTGAGTTCATTCAACTCTAAAGGAGAGGAAGGAAGAGGGAGGAAGGGCTGTAGTAAAGGAAGGAAGAAAGGAAAGAGAAAGAAAACATGTTGCATGAATTGGTCCCTTGTATTTGGGGGGACTTGCCAAACACTCATATATCATGGACTTTGTTTTAGAAGTGTCTATTCTGTGACATTCTATATTCCTGGGAGTCCAGTATGCTGCTCCCAGATCACTTCCCATCTTGAGAAGCAGAGGTTAAAAGTGTGGACTCAGGTATCTGGTTTCCTGGGTTCAGTTCTTCTACTGACCAATGACTTGTGTGAATTTGGATCAGTTTCTCAATCTCTCTGCTCGTTTTTTTCGCCTGTAAAATGGGAGTCCTGGGCCTCCCCTGGTGGCGCAGGCGGTTGAACGCAGCCCTCTGAAGCTGTCCACAGCCTCTGCTGCACTGGTTCGGTCCCGGCTGGCAAGCGAAGGTCCCACATGGCGTGGCAGACCTCTCCTGTCTCGCCCACTGCTCCCCACAGCAGTGTGTTTCATCAGTCTGCCTGTTCTGTCCCCTGCTCTGTCTCTGGTGAATCCTCTCACCCTCTTGCACATCTGGCCTGTTCCCCAATTCTTGTATAAATAAATAAATAAATCTTTAAAAAATAAAATAAAATAAAATGGGAGTCCTAAGAGTAGGGTTATTGTCAAGATATAAATTAGTTTCTTTTGAAGTCCTTGCAAAAGAAATTGGCATATAAAACATATTTACACACTGCATATCATTTTTCCTGTGATGGTTACTGCTTTTCCTAGTCAGTTGGTGATTTAAAAACTACTGCCCTTCATATTGCCTGACTACATTTGTGGCAGAGAGACCCTTTTTAGCATTTAAACATCACCCATTTCACAGGCAAACCTTTTTGTATGTTAAGGAAGGAAATCAGAAGGTAAGCGCCCACTGTTTTTAAACTTGGAATGAGGTATTTTTAAACAGTTTTCAATTTATGTAAGAGTTTTAACACAGCTAATATTAGTTGGAACTGAATGTCTGAGAATGAGGTTAGTGTTCTGCATAAACCCTGCTTTTAAAAAGCTCACACGAAGGGTCAAAGACCAGGAAATGCTCTCACTATAATTCTCATTTTCAGCTGAATTGGACATGGCAACAAGAATGCCGGCCTGAATCACATTATGTTCCAGGAACCTTTAACTTTGCATCATAATGACCTGCGGCCTAACAGAAGCAAATTGCAAGTGGTTTCTAAAGGATAAACTCTAATTTATATTAAACTAGTATTATAACTTAAGCAGCTCATTTTGAAAGCAAAACGAAAAACCTCATCATTCATGTGATGGCTCCTAAATGCATCCCTCTACATTTTACCTGTAAAACGCTCTCTGTTTGCTGACAGGTTAAATGTATACTATACACAGAGAGCCAACATTTCTTTTTGTAACACCGCAGCAATCTCACTAGTTTTAGCAGCATTCTTATTATTTTAAGCTGTCTCCATTGTCTTCTAAACACCATAATTAGAAGCTGAAAAGCTTACAGCAACCAAACCCAATAAGGTCTCATTATGAACAAAATATTCTACTGTGGTTCAACAAGTGACCCTGTGTAGTCTAACGCGCTGAAGCCCTCAGCCATCCTGCTCAATTATGGCTTCAGGTATGTAGAAAGTTTTCCCTTTCAGTACTATTTAGTAACTCCATTCAAGTTTTCGTTTCTTGGTCATAATTCTTTTCTTACTGGCCTCTTTTTTCATTTTGCACAATTCTCATTTTCCTATAGACATAGAAAAGAAAACCTGTCTGTTGCAAAAAGTGCAGTGTCTCTTACTGGTGGAGTGATGTTTTGTAAATGAGTTGAATGAGAGTCAGTGAGCAGAAAGCTGAATTAATTAAAGTGCTTGACTAAAGAAAGAAGAGAAGGGGGTGATTTTAGGGTCCAAGGAAATATTTCCCCTACCAGATCAGTAGCTTTTTAATTTATTGCTAAGGATCTTTTCCCATTTAATTCAAGTACTCTTGAACTCTTTCCAAATGTGAACACCTATGGGAGATGTAAATTAAACATTGTCAGTCATTTACACCTGAGTGTAAAAGAGTTCTTTTTTTTTTTTTTTAATTTAATCTCTCCCATAAGAAGGAGGAGAAAGCAGAAGATTCTAGCTACTTAGAAAGTTAGAGGAGAAAGTTCAAAGGAAAACTAAGAAAGATTAGAAAACAAATATTTTCTATTCCTGTGTTTTACCAGGGATCATTGCTAACCCGAATTTTTTGCTTTAGTGCATTGCCATGTATTTTGTATTTAGTCTAAGCTTGAAACTATTAAGTGGGAGAGAAATAAAATCTGTTCTGGTATCTTATAGCTATTTCTGGGAACACTTTCCCTTTGCAAAATAGAAAAAGAAGCTGTTTTGTTATGAAATAGTCTCATTTAAACCAAGCAAGTGAAATGTGAAAATAAATCTTGGATTTCTTTATTTTATATTCTGCTGGTGAAACACCGAACTCTGAAAAATGGGCATGTCATAATTGCCTTTAATAAATCTACTCACCTGTCATAGGTTTTCAAGGTTTCCTTAGTGTTCACTAATTATCAAGATATATTTCTCTTATTTCTCTAATCTTTAGAAGACAATAAAGCATATCAATCAGTATAAATCTCAGAGATAGCTGCTTATTTCTGAAATCCCATCTCAAGTGTTGTTAGATGCTGGGTCTCCCCAGACAGGGCACTCCCAATTGCCAACGTTCTTTTTTCTGTCCTCACTTTTAGATTGGGTCTCTGTTCAGATTTTCTTTTTCCTTTTCTCTTCCCTGCCAGTCAGTCCTCCAGAAAAGACACAGACATGCCACTGTAAGGGCTAAGCCTGCTTATGAAATCTGGGGGTCGATAGGTATCCAATCAACCAAAAAGAAAAGAGTAACTTTTAAAGTTATTCTCCTTCCCTAAGGCTTGTGTCAAAATTCAGTTTGAGAATTATCCCTATGTCTGGATCACATCAGGGAGGTAGGAAACCTTAAAAACCTCTGGGATATTGCCAGGAATCTGCCTTTAGAATAGTGTCTCCAAGGGCTTTTAAGCCCTTTAAGCCATAGAGCTACTGCCCTGGGATCCTATTCTCTAAAGAAAGGAGCTCTATCCTAAAATAATGTAATTATTTAATCCTAAATTCTTTCCCCATAGATAGACACTATCACCCAAGTTCCTGCGTCTCATATTCAGGTAGAGAAAGGAAGAGACTTTGATTCTATTATATTCTTGTTTTATTTCATGCCCTCATTCCTTTTTTAAACATTTTATTCTATTTTTTATATTTATTCTCTTACATCATTGTTAATTTTTGGATAGTATTTCATTTCACCCCTCAGGTGTATTCCCTGTAGTTCTTCACCACTATAGCATCCATGATCCATCACCACAGTCTTTTGTGCTCTTCCCTCCCCTGTTTTGACCCATGTCCCTCCCCTGCTGTAAATCTCAGATCTGTGGTCAGCTTGCAAGTTTTGTCTTTTCCCTGATCTTTTGTTAGCTTTCTCTACATTCTGCACATAAGTGAAGCCATCTGATATTTATCTTTTGCCTTCTGATTTATTCCTGCTTAGTATAATCCCTTCCAGTTCCATCCATTTTGCTGCAAACAGCATGAGTTTTTTTTTTTTTGATTGCTGAGTAGTATTCCATTGTGTATCTATACCACATCTTCTAGATCCATTCATCTGTTTTGGGGCACTTAGGTTGTTTTCATATCTTAACTATTGTAAATAGTGCTGCAGTAAGCATAAGAGTGCAGGTTTCCTTTCACATTAGCATTTTTGTGTCCTTCGGGTAAATTCCTAGGAGTGAAATTGCTGGGTCATGTGGTAGATCATATGGCTTATGGTAGATTCATTTTTAGTGTATGGCGGAAACTCCACACAGCTTTCCACAGTGGCTGGGCCAGTTTGCCCACCAGTAGTATAAGAGGGTTCCTTATTCACCACATTCTCACCAGCATTTGTTGTTTCTGTTTTGTTTTTTGTTTTTTAACATGGGCCATTCTCACAGATGTGAGGTGGTATCTCATTGTGGTTTTAATTTGCAGTTCCCTGATAATAAGTGATGTTGAACATTTTTTCATGTGCCTGTTGTCATGCCCACTTTCATGACTCAGTCCCTGAATGCAGAATTCAACATATGTGCTGAGGGTGGGGGGTAAGTAGGAGTGGCTGTGGGAGGGGGCGTGAACAATAGGAACACTTAGCCAACAGACACTATTCTTCACTGGCTCATTGTGATGGGCATTTCAGCCTACATGGCAACAGAGCTCAGTTCTAGGGTATTGAGATGCTCCATAACAGTTCCCAAGCATGAAGTTCTTCCGGTTTAAAAATAGAATTAGGGGCCTCCCCAGTGGCACAGCGGGTTGAGCGCCACGCTGTGAAGCTCTGCAGTGCGGGTTTGACTCCCGGCCAACCAGGGAGAAACCCACATGGCATGGCAGACCTCTCCTGTCACACCTGCTGCTCTCCTCAGCAGTGTCTTTGGTCTGTCTGCTTGTTCTGCTGCCCGCTCTGTCTCTGGTGAATCCGCTCACCCTCGCGCAGCTCTGACTGTAACCCAGCTCTTGTATAAATAAATAAATCTTTTAAAAAAATAGAATTAGTACATTCCATTAGCTTTATTTTTAAAAATAAAATCAAATAAAAAGATAAAAGTCTTTTTCTTTTCATCTGTACTTGTCCATAAATTAATTCCATCATGGTGCCTATTTCAGATGATCCTTAGCCCCCAACAGCCGAAAGTGTGTCTACAGAGAACTTAAAAACAAAATATCTGGCTCTAATAGGATGGAGACTGTAATCTGAAGGCCCAGCATTGCAATGTCATTTCATGAGCCAACAGAAAATGAACAGAAAAGGGTCCTTTTGACAATCCTTGTAGAAATCTAGCAAAATCCAAGATTACATTCCTAGAGAGCTCAGAATTACTCTAGTGCATGTTGCCTTATTTAATTTGCCTGTTTGATAGGAACTCTTGAAAGATTGCTAAAATCCTTCAAAGAATCTTGAATGATTCTTCCTTTCTGGAGAGAAAAGAGGGAGACTTTAAAAAAAAAATTAAACTACATAAAGGAATTTAAGGATATAGCTAAATGTGGCTAGCAAAGAATTAAGATTATGAATTAATGTTTCCTAAAGTTTCCACTGGTAAAGCGTCCCGTACCTCATTCTTTGGAAGCAACTTATCTCAGCATATTTTTAAGGTCCTTAAAAGTTAGGACAGCTTACCTGTTTAGCCTTATAGTTCACCAATCCCACACCTGCAAGGTCCAACCTTTATATTTTCATTTCTAGAACTTGACATGTTCTCTGATGCTTCCTTGTCTTTGCAACTGCTAATCTTCCCTCAGAAAGCTTTTCTTCTCAGCCTTTTTGCCCACAACCACTCCTCTTCAGTGAATTTTGAATAATCAAGTAAGGACAGCGAAGAACTAAGGAAAATTAGTTCCTACTCCGGAAGGAAAATTATGTCAATAATAGCCTTTCCCAGAAATAGATTGCCTAAAACTAGATAAACACTGAGAATTTACCTATAAATGATATACATCCCAGATATTCATGGTTGTACTAAACTCTGGAAGAAGAACAGAAAACAAAAAAGTAAAGCAGGAACTAGAAACACCTGCTGAGGGTCTGAGGCAAAAAATGTCCTCCCAAACTTTTGTACAACCTCTGCAGTATTAAAGGAATGAGGTGTTGGTCAGAGAACCTGGATGAAAGGCCCTGATTTGTATTCACAGTCACATGAAACAATAGATAATTACAGTGACTAGAGATTTGTATAGATTTTAAAACACCTTTTCAAATTATTGAACATAGATTGGTCCCTTCCGTTTTCTTCTTAGGGCTTTGAGCCTTTTTTGAGCCAAGAGTTCTATCAGATTTTTTTCCAGTCCTGACATCATGTGATTTTGAAATCTACTCTGATTCAAAGGTCCAAAGTACATTTTAAAGATCTTAATATGGGGTTCAGCTGCCAAAGCCACCCCTGTCTCCAGGTGTTGCTATTTTGAGAAGGTGTGGGTGAGGTATCTGAGGCTTTTGTTCCCTCCAGTCCATTGAAGCTGCTCCTACCAAGGTTATAGAGCCAAAGCCAGTGGCTTATTTAAGTCCTCATCTTACTTGGCTCATTGGTATCTTTTGACAGACACCCTCCTTTTGAAACCCTGTGTTAGGGTTACCCTCTCAGTTTGCTCATCTTTGAGTCCTCATCATCTTTGAAACTCTTTTAACATTGGAAGATTGCAGTGCCTGCAACTCAGAATTTCCTCCTTAACTCTCTAAGTGCCATCATTCTGTCCCATGGCTTAAAATGTCATTGACATACTGATGACTCCCACATTTTGTCTCAACTCCTAGTGGTGTTTCTGAGCCAGCATACCTGAACTCAAAAGAGCACATATCTTACTAACTCTGTAGTCAATGACAGTGCAACTTGGCAACTAGAAATCAGCCATGATGAAGTATTTACAATAAAGAAATTAACCCATCTACATTTTGGGCCTCTTCACCCATTACCCCTCTCCTCAGAGAGCTAGTTGTTAAACACTTACAAGCCCACCATTTTTCCTGACCTCTCCCACTGAACTCCAGATTTGTGTGTACATCCACAAGACATCTCCCTTTGGAGATCATACATGTCCAGAACTGAACTCCTGTCTCTCAACCCAGTCCTGCTCCCTGACTTTCCCCTCTCAATAAATAGTAAGTCCATCTTTCTAATGCTGCAAATGAAAAATGTATGAACCATCTTTGACTCCTCCTTTTTCTCTCATATCACATATTTAAACCATTAGTAAGTCCTATTGATGTTACCTTTAAAATATATCCAGGATACTCAAAATGATTACTCCAGATACCTCCACAGGATGCATGGATTAGACCCAAGAGGAAGGAAAAGAAGAGTTGTATTTCCCAACAGATCTTAGTAATCGAGTCAAAATTGCTAATTCTCTCCTCCTGAACCTTACCTCTCTCCCAGTAGGCTGATGTAGCTCTCATAGTAAACAAGAATGTTGTCTGCTTCACTTTATATCAGACTTCATTCACATACCTGCTTCATGCAGAAGAAAACAAACAGCATGGATTATCTCTCCCTCCTACGTACTTTCAACTACACAGAAGGTATATATGGATTCGTTTTTTTTTATTGTTGTTGTTGCTGTTGTTGTTTGTTTGTTTGTTTTTACTGTTCTAGCTCATGTAACACAAAGCAAATAATCAAATGTGAACATCCTATATAGCATAGTTCATGAACCATAAGTTTCGGGATCCCTCACTTGCCCAGGCATATGTGAATACTGGGAATGGCTCGAAGTTGAGTGTCCCATATGAGGAGGAAAAACCAGGTTGCCATTTCAAAGGTCAACTCAAGTTGCCCCTTATTAAAATGTAATTCTGATTATATAATCTGTGAAAAGAAATCTGCCACCAATCTATCTAAATATTTTAGCTGGGTTTTTTTGTTTTTTTTTTTTTAAGGCACCATCTTCCTGATATCTGATCAAGAGTTCCATCTTGATTTTTTTAAAAAGATTTATTTATTTATGCATACAAGAACAGGGTACAGGCCAGAGGTTGGGGGGTGGGTGAGAGGATTCACCAGAGACAGAGTGGGGAACAGAGCAGGCCGACCGACTGAAATACACTGCTGAGGGGAGCAGTGGGTGAATCAGGAGAGGTCTGCTACGCCATGTGGATAGCTCCCAGGCTGGGGATCTAACTCATGCTGCAGCAGTTGCGGATTGCTTCATAGCTTCACAGGTTGTGTCTTAACCCCTTGTGCTACCAGGGAGGCCCAGTTCCATCTTGATTTTATTTTGACCTTCCAAAGATTTCGTACCCTATTGTTACATGTTCTACATTATGTAACTAAAACTTTGATACATTTCCATTGAATAAACTCAAAACAATAATAAAGCAATTATTAGCACAGAAAATATTAATGAAATAAAATGGAATCTCAGGAGTAAAACTCATTAACATCCACGCAACAATATTATCTCCTAAACAAATTACACTTCCCCACCTCTGTCTCCCACACCAACATTTTGGAAGGTTGTACTGCCTTCCCCCGTCCAGAAAAGAACAGAGCAGGGTCCTTCAAATTAAGAATACAAGAAAACTGGACTATAGGCTAAGACAATAATATCCCCCACAAAATTGAAGTTTTCTGTTTTTTACAATTCTTGCTGGCTAGGTTGTGAGTGTTTGAAGTGCAGATGGGTCAGCTGTCTTTAATGTCACCCACTATCCTGTCAATAGCCAAGGATGAAACAAACAGATGGCTAAAGAATAGCATGGGGGTGAAGGCAGATGGGAGTGAAGGAATACATGCTGGAAATATCTCAATTGTTCATTTAGCAAGTTATGTGTGCAGAACTTTATTGGAAAAGTTCACAGGAGTTTTACTTTTGGAAAGATGGTAAGATTGGATTACATCTTTAAAATAATTGTTCAAATAAATGTACTAGCACAGAGGAGAAGCCTATATTGACTTTCTGTTTACCCAGAAGGGGGAGGAAAGTACAAAACAAGCTTTTCTTTTACTACAATGGCAATCTTCTAATAGCAGCACTGACTTGCTCCAAAATACAGGACTCAGCCGTTGATAATCATCTTTCAACTCCGGTTATTGCATGCAATTTTTCACATTCATTCAGCTTTCTTCATATAGCTCTTAGTAAAGTAACTCTCTTAACAATAAAAGCTTTTATAGAGCCCATTACTCTGGAGAGCTAACCACTCCTGTTTTTTTCTTCTTCTTCTTCATCTTCTTCTTTTTATTGGCTCCTTGGAATATTTATAGCTGCCTTTGTTCTCACTACAAACTTATGTGTCTGGCTGTGTGTGGCCGTTTTTGTTGTTATTGGGTATGAAATGGTAAGTGTTTGTTTATATGTTTGGGTGACTTTGTTTATGCACATTCGATTTTCTTTTCATCATCTTGTCACTGCAATTCTTCATTGTTTAGTCAGGGAATGTTCGCTCTAGGACTCTTTCCACTATGAGTGGAATGACCTAAAACTTTATGTGCTGCCATGCCACTTCTTCCTGATAAACAGGTTCTTCGGTGGAGAGAATCTTGAGTGAGACTGGTCTTTAGGAACAAAAGCTTGACTCTCGGAACACTGAATGAACAGATTAGATTCCCTGGTAAAGAGTTTCACAGGAACTAACTTATGTAAGTGGAGAGAGCACAGTCTGGTGTGGATCAAAATACACAAGGACCTTTTCTACATCTCAGTTCGTGGATACAGTGCAGCCTGCATGAGAAGCTGTCCTGTTGTGTTAAAGGACTGCATTTAGACATTATAGCATTGGCACCAAAGTTTCCAAATTCACACCAAACAACTTGGTCTTACCATTCTAACTCCTCCTGCTAATAAGTCTGTTCTTTTAGCTGAAAGATTAGACAGTGGTTGAGAGGCTGGATCTGCAGCCAAGAGGTTGGGGCAAGTTATTCAATTCACTGAGTCTCAGGTTCTGTGTCTGCAAAATGGGAATAATAGTAGTAATTACCAGGTTGCAGTGAAGGATTGTGATAATACAAGTGAAGTGTTTACAACTATACCTGGCCCATCATTGGATTTTTTTTTTTTTTAGCTATTCAGTTGGAATGTAACTTCATGAGGGTAGATTTGGTCTCTTTTGGTCACTGAAATAACTCTAACACCTGGGTTTTAGTAGGTACCAATAAGTACTTATTGAAGGAATCCACACCATGACAACCTAAGAACTTTAAAAAAAAATTTGTCTATTTTCTCGCATTATAGGAGCTTTCCACTCATGTATGTTCTGATCTGCGATCTACTTTAAAGGGCTGATCTCACAGTTTGTCTTGCACTGATCCTTTGCTGATTTCTCTAGATTCCACATATAAATGAAACCATCTGGTATTTATGTTTATCCTTATGGCTCACTTAAAATATTCCCTTCTAGTCCACTCATGTTGCTGCAAATGGCATGAGTTTATCTTTTTTGATTGCTAAGTAGTATTCCATTGTGTATATATACCACATCTTCTTGATCTACTCATCTGTTCTGGGACCTTTAGTTTGTTTCCATATCTTTGCTATTATCAGTAGTACTACTATAAACATAGGAGTGCAGGTTTCCTTTTAAATTAGTGCTTTTGCGCTCTTTGGATAGATACCTAGGAGTGGTAACCTAAGAACTTGATCCTTTAAAGGAATCAAAAAGAGGAGATCTTCTAAAAACTAAATATTAGGAAACCATGGGGTCTCCATAGGTATCTGGTTCTTGTTATATGACTATCCAAGAAGAATTTATTTGAAAGGAGTTTGGAGGTATTCCACCTCCCAATATTATATCTAGGTCAGTAACTTTCAAACCTGTCCAAGAAAGCAACACAGTCGATTCCCAACCCCCCCAAAACCCTACTCTCTTCTCTGCCTTTCTCACTACAAAAGAAAAGAAAAATTAGCACCTCCTTCCTCTCAAACTTATCTCCTACTGGATACATTTGATTTACCCACAAGGGTATTTTTGCTGACTTCTCAGGTGTCAAGCTCATTTTGAAGGTCATTAGCATAGGTGATTATAAGGATTAAGAGTCCTTTATTCTTATGCACTGTAGCCAATCAGAGCATAAAACCCTTCTGTTACTAAAAAGGGTTAGAATTTACAGATCACTTGGTTTTGAATGCTAGAGTCTGCAAAACCTTTTTTATACCAACTTGTCCTTCATTGTATAAATATAGTGGTATGTTATCATGGGATTCTTTCTGAGCCAGTTTTACCTGAGACCCTGAAAGCACAAAGCAATAGGTGGTAGGTGTGTGTGTATATAATTTTATTGATTTATAGCTTCATTTTTCTAGGGTTCTGTGCTTAGTTTAGTAGTTCCTTTAGGTAACTAGATTTGTTAAAGACAAACTCACCCCCTTGCATTTTTTGTAGACAGTCTTTAATATGGGGGTCCATGAGGGCTTTGTGGATGATGAAGTGGGAAACATCTCAGTGTTGATTTTGTATCCCACAGGGCTTGCTCTGCTAATTCCTTGGAACACCCGTGGTTGAGCAGAGTTAAATGCAGTGGGTCAGTTGTTCTCAGTGTTATAGAACAGGTCATTTGTAGGCATTATTACAGACATAAGGAATTACTGCATTAACCATTGCCTGAAATCCATAAAATCATGAACTACTTCATCTCACTTCAGGGCATATAGAGGAAGAACGTTTTGCTTCTGTTGGTGCTTCAAAGGAAGCAGTTAGGTCTTTCAAGTGTGTTCCTGGTGTTCAGAGGATTCTGACATGCTTTTCTAGCACAAACAAAAGGAAACATCTATAACCTCTGACTGAATCTATCCTCACCTTCTCAGTAACTGCTCCCAGGAAACTATTCTGGAATGTTTGTGCTGCTAAATCCCAACTTAACTTGAGAAAGACTGAAAGTACTACAGGTTCTTTATACTCATGTGGTGTATAATTGAGACTGGATTAAAAAAAACTTAAGGATAGTCACTAAACAGCAGAGAGGTAGATGTTATAAAAGGAAGATACAGAGATTTCATATTTATTATCAGAAACCTAAATACAAAAAAGACTGGAACTGGGCAAAAGGTAGAGTTGGCAAACCAGAAGCGCTTCCAAGACCCACTAAGAACACTGTCATGAAAAAACCGCAATGTAGAATTTACTCCAGTGACATGAGGAGAACCTCATTTGAACAATCACATTCCTCTAAAGGTTAGTCAAATGAGCTGGTTCACTATTAAAGTCTCATGACATATTCCCCCCACTTAAGACTTACTCTAGTTCTGTCTGACTCTAAAACAAGCAAAGGCAATGAAAATGCAACTCAAATACATCTCTTTTCTCTTACAAAATAAGGCCAAGCCTCCTGCAAACTATGTGTTGGTTTCTTTCTTTGTAAGCCTGAGAGATCAACTGACACTCACTATACTGAATTAGCTCAATTTTAATTGAGTCAAAATAAGGAAAGTTTAATAAAACTACGGTGAAGTATTGAAATGTAAATTCCAAATATTGTGATCTCTATATATACAGTAGTGGAGTGCAGAAAAACAGACATCTGATTTATCTTTCTAAAATAATGGCAAAATTCATGTTTTGAGTAGTTTTGAATGATTCAAATAACTATGCTGTATCTTACATAACACACAGACACAAACACTTAGAAATAATGTATTCTCTGATTTTATGAAGATACATCTTTGGTTGTTCAGATTTCTACCAACAGCTGTTTAACCACCAAAAACTTTGTCCTTGAGGAGTAAGAGCAGTGATTCTCAACCAGAGGACAGTTTTACAATGTCTAGACATTTGGCAATATCTAGTGAGAGTTCTGATTATAACAAATTGGGGGCGGGGAGAAAGGATTTGCTGCTGACAACTAGAGGGTTGCGGTCAGGAATGCTGATATCTAGCCTACAGTGCACAAAACAGAATAGCCCCCCAACCCCCAGCAAATAATTGTCTGACCTAGAATGCTCTTTGTGCTAAGGCTGAGAAATCCTAAGATAGCATTAAAGCTAAGGTAGCCTAGTTTACTGTTATAAAAGTATGAATTCAGTGAATTATTACAAGGAAAATTTCTCAACCAGGACCTATTTTGGAAAACATGTGTCATATTATAGGAGTTTCAGTTTAATGAAAAATCTCATTAAAAAAATTAATTTTAATTAACGAGGTTTTCTAAGGAAATGATTGGAAGACCTCTTTAAAACATAGTGATGTCCCTAAATAAGAAGAGAACACAGCCTCCGGGGAAACAACTCAGGCTTCCAAAGATCGATAGCTAGGGCATTTTCTTTTAGTACAGAGTGTATGAAGCACAGTTTGCTCTCCCGTGGGTAGCGCATCTCATGTCTTACTACAGTGACTGCAATACAGATGTGAAATTATCCATTTCCATAGCATTCTTTCAGTTTGTTGCAAGCGTTAGAAATGCAACAGTATGTGTGACAAGCACCCCATCTATTTCTGTCAGTTGTTTGTTTGTTTGTTTTTAATTTGCCATATGTATTAGTCTCTTTGGGTTGCTATAACAAAATACCACAGACTGAGTGGCTTACAATCAGCAGAAATTTATTTCTCACAGTTCTGAAGGCTGGAAATCTGAAATCTGGGTGCCAATATGATCAGACAAGGGAGCTCTTCTGGTTACAGATTTCTTTGTTATGTCTCATGTGTTGGAGCTCTATGATGGCTCATTATAAAAACACTAATCCCATTCATGAAGCTCCATCCTAGTGATGTAAGGACCTCCCAAATGCCCCACCAGGTCCTAAAACCATCACATTGGGCATAAGGATTTCAGTAAGAATTTTAACAGGGACCACAACATTAGGATTATGGCACCATGATTACATACATACAATGGTGTCCCAACTTCTCTCACTTAGGTTTTATCTGCCTTTCTCTTACTGCAAACATACATGATAAGGAGCATGATATTATGTAAATTTCCTTTACCTTTAAAAATGTATTATTGCATTATTAGTCCAGAAAATTATATCACTTTTGTATAGAATTAATTTGTTTTCACTAGGCTATAATTTTTGGAGATGGTATACCCAGTAAAAATAATTCCTAGGAGACAAAACATGTAAACATAGAGGCAATATTTATATTGTGGATGTCTATAATACAGGGAATTAAATCTCACCTTCCAATTCAATGACTTAGTGCCCTAGAAAATCATTAATTATGTGGATCTACTTAAGGTAAACATATTAGATCTTACTCTCTGATAGCACTTTACTCATGCATCTATCCATTCAAGAAATATTTATTAAGTACCTTCCCCTTGCAAGTATTGTATTGGGCACTATATGGGATGTACTTCCTTTAATTTGTTGGAAATATTTCTCTTAAAACAAGTTATAATTTATAATTTTGATTGTGTCCATAAATAAGTAATAATTGTGTTTCATTCATTCATTCAACATATATATGTGAAGCACTTCTATGCTAGAGATTAAACTAAGTGCTGAGAACATTAAGGCTTTTTATTAAAGTAAGTAATCTTTATTTGAATACAATAGGCATGAAAACTTTCCATGTTGAATCAAAAACAGCTGTCGTGGAAAATGTGGGTTGTTACTCAATCTACATTTTTAGCTGGGAAGCTAAAATGCCTCGTTTTTCAGAATACCTTGCAACTGGAGTTCTGAATGCCAATTAGATACACTCACACAAGACTTGGAAGGAAGAAGTAAAGCAGAAGCTACCTTCCTGTTGCTTCATTGGTTTTCTACTGATAAGTGTTGTCAGAGAAATGTTAGTTTTTCTGTAGCAGTTTCTATTAAACCAGACGCTCACTTCATGGAAGTTGAGAGACAGATGTTGCAGCAGTGGTGGCAAGCAAAGTGGAAGGCAAGCTTCCTGACCCTGAGATAAAAGTCCAGGTCAATAATTCCAATGGCTTCTCCACATCCCTGACTGTGGCAGAGCAGGCGGCTTCCATGATGTACGAATTAGCAGATGTGATTCTGAGAACTGTTTCTGACGGACCAGTCGAGGCTCTGTACAATTTTGTAAGTAGCTAATTCTTTGTATCCCTACTGCACCTTAAATAGCTAGTTTTTTTCTCCCTAAAGCAAAACACTAACTTTAAGGTGAAGATGCAGAATATAGGGATATAAATCTGCCCTGTGAAGAGAGGCTCTGTTTTATTTTTTAGGCACTTGTGGAATCTGAGGTCCTGTGAGACATTAAAATCAGCAGGTTTTGCCTTGCCAGACTGAGTGGTTTCCCTTGTCTTTCAGGCATTGGAGGGGACTTGGCAAGTTTTGTACTGGATAGTGACGTGGTGGTGAGACCCTAGAAAACAGACTATCCTTAGTTTATCTTTGTATCCTCAGAATCTGTCAGTGTGCTTGGGACATATCAGTCTTCAGTGAGGATTAGATGCTGAGTTGTGATGGTAATTTTTTAGGACCATTAATCTGGTAGCCTAACAAGGAGAAAGGGGAAGAGTAGAGCTATCTGCCTAGGCATAAAGTTACAGTGTCTTAGAAGAGAGTGTGAGGGACTTGAAGTAAGAATCAACATGCATGAGGGACTGTATCAGTTAAGATACAAAGAGACAAGCAAAACCAATAGGAGACATATGAGATTTATTGCTTTATTGGCTTATGCAACTGTGTGTGTGGGGGGGGGTGGCTAGCCAAGTCTGAAATCAGTTGGGCAGGTGGTCAGGTTGACACTGCTGTACTCAGGTGGAATTTCTTCAGAGAAGATTCAGCTCTGACTTTCAAGGCATTTCAACTGAATGAATCAGCCCCCATTTTTGTTCATCTCCTAGATGATTATTTTATCTATTTTATAATCAGCTGATTATGAAATAATCTTTAATTAAAAAATGATGCTGGTGGGCCTCCCCGGTGGCGCAGCGGTTGAGCGCTGGGTTGTGAAGCTGTCCGCGGCCTTTGCAGCGCCGGTTAGATCCCCAGTTGCTCCCCGGCCACCAGAGGAGGGTCCCACATGGCGCACAGACCTCTCCTGCCGCCCGCTGCTCCCCTCAGCAGTGTACTTCGGTCCTTCTGCCTGCTCTGCTCCCCGCTCTGGCTCTGGTGAATTCTCTCACCCTCCCGCACTTCTGACTGTCCCCAGTGCATGTATAAACAAAAACAAACAAACAAATAAATAAATAAGTAAAACATGCCTCTATAAAAAAAAAAAAATGATGCTGAAACTATCAGCTTATGGTGGGCCTTAATCACATCTATAAATATCTTCAAAGAAACGCCTAGATTTGTGTTTGACTAACTAGGGACTGTAGTTTAGCCAAACTGATACACCAAGAAGACCATCCTAGTAACAAACTGAAAAAGAAGTAACAGAAAAGGTAAGTGTAGCACAAGTTAGGTGTAGCAGGTCCATCTATTTTTCTTGATGCTCTAGCATGCATCTTTGAAAGATATAAAGTTCACTGAAGTAGCAGTCTGTTCAACTCCATGAGTTTGGTAGAGGTGGTTTACAGTTGAGTTTACAAATAAGCAAAATAACTTCTCCCTCAAAATTAAGGCAATTAATTAAGGCAATTTTAAATTTGTTATCCAAAGTGGGACAATAAAATAGTGTTCTGTTAATAATTTTGTCAGGCCCACTAGCAGAAACCAGGACAGTTCAAGGCAAACCTGAATATGTGGTCCCTTCACTCAGCTTGAGATTCTTTGAGTTTATCATTTAACTCACCTCTCAAAATTTCTTCAGTATATGTAAAAATGTATGTACCTCTTGCCCACTTTTTAAAAAAAATGTATTTGTGCATATAAGAGCTGGGGTGCAGGCCAGAGATGCAGGGGGTGAGAGAATTCACCAGAGACAGAGTGGGGAGCAGAACAGGCAGATCTACTGAATATACAGCTGAGGGGAGCAGCAGGTGAGCCAGGAATGGTCTGCTGCACCATGTGGGTTAGTTCTCTGGGTGCGAATCAAACACATGCTGCAGTGGCTGCTGATAGCTTCCAAGTGCTGCATCTTAACCCCTTGCGCCACCAGGGAGGTCCCACCTCTTGCCCACTTTTAATGTCAGCATGGGAGGAGTTGTCATTAGACACAGAAAACTTTGTTAGTTTAAAAAGCAGGAATGACCCAATTGATAAGTAAAAGAATTATCTTTCAATAAACACTAAATGTATAAAAATTGTGAACAATGGCCCCTTATATCATCTATGCCACATGATATAGTGATGTTACGGAAGTAGGAGGTAGCAGGGTATAACAATTAGGAGTTGACTTTGGAGGATGTCTGCCTTGGTTCACATTCCAAATCCTTTGTTATTAACTAATTTGGACAAGTTGCCTAGTCTCTCTAAGTCTTAGTTTATCTGGGATATAAGTATAAAAATAAAGCCTATATCATAGGAGCATTTGAGGACTGAATGAAATAATGCATGTTGCAATGTTTGGCACAGTGCGTGGCACGTAATAAATTTTCACTAACCACAAGCAATTATTATAATATAACTATGCAATTTTTGAACCAAAATATCAAATAAGATTTTTCAGGCAAGACAATCAAATACTACCCATGTGTTTACTTTTATGACTATTACTATTTGGTGGGGTTTTATTTCTGTTTAATAGCATGTCCATTCCAATTGCATTATCCTGATGGCCACACCACATACTATATCTGGAAATACCCTTCCATATGACAAAATTACCTCTCCTGGAGCAATGTTAAGCATCACCCACATCTTCAAAATCTTTTTCATAAATGTGACTCTTAGCCATGAAGCATAATTCCTGAATAGAGCTGTGTTTCTGAGATTTCTGCTAGAGAAAAACTAGCAAAGGCATATGCCCGTTCAGCCTTACTAGAAATGATGGGGAATAAAAGAGCTTTCCCACTATGCTTTGTAGTTTATGAGACTATCTCTAGATAATTCATTAGTTCTAAAGTGACATGAAAATCAATTAATTTTAATGGTGGATAACAGATTATGGTATTTAATAGTTCATCTAATTTCATGAGGCAAAGTGAGCCAGACAATGTAATGTAAATCTAATAAGAGTTGTGAGCACTCATTTGGCTGTTTGTCAAATGACAAAAAGAATATATAAGGAATTAAACATTACCTAAAGCATCCTATACAAACAGTATTTAGTTTGTATATAAAATTAAGTTAGAAGCCTTGAGGAACATAAAATATGTACTTTAGTCCCCTTTTAGATTGATCTTACAACTTATTCATTAAGTGGTTAATATCTAAATGAAGGTGTGTCTATTAAAGAAGATAGCACAGAATGACAGATGGATTCCCCTCTCCATATAAATACTGTAGAGTAACTTAGAAAAGCTAGTGTTAAAAAGTTCTTCGTGAAGGCTTGTTTATGAACAACTGAAATAATGGACTGCTAGCATCTTGGGTGCCATTCATCTGTATAGTATTAAAAATAGCCTATTTTCTCTAATAAATAATTTTTATTCCCATTTTATCTCAGGAAAAAAATGCTTCTTCCTGAGATTTAGCACAGCTGAGACATTGGGCTAATAACTCCCTCCCTCTCCCAAAGAACTCAATTTATAGCCCAGTTTCCATTCCCCAATAGAACAGAACGTACAAAGGCAGTTTCACTAGAAAGTTTCTTTTTTAAAATACTGTTAAATGGTTTCTTTGAAATAGTCATAGCTCTATGGTACAGGAATCATGAGGTCACAGTTGCCTGGTTTCTATTGATTCTCCTAGTTAATAAAGAGTTAAACAGTGAAGTATGGTCTTTTATTTTTATTTTTTTTTAAAAAAGGCATTTTGAAGGTGCTGGAGTGGGAAGGCCTGGTCCTAAGTGGTCATGTGGCTACCACCATTCATCTTGGTAGTGACTATCTGTCAAAAGTGGCAAGAGTCCCTGTTAACAGCCCTGACCTGAGCAGTAATGAAGGGAGAGTGCACGGCAAAGTGTCCATTATCAGCAGGTCGGGAGCAGTAAATTGGAGCAGTTTGCTTCAATCTTGCTGCAAGTTGAAATGTAAGATAGGTGGGGATCAGCAAGAGGCAATTTTATCCTATGATCATTTTTGTCAGATCGCATAAGAGTGGCAACTTAGTTCGATGCATGATTTCAATTAACCAACTCTGACCGTAAGCTTCCACTGCTGGGGGAAGCTCTTTTCTGGACCTGGGTTCCTCATTATTTATTATTGAACCCCACCAAGCACACACAGGTGAGAGAAACTGCAGTGTTAGGAGAAAGGGAGTTACACATGTGGATGGCAAGGGCTGCCCCACCAACAAACCCTGCATCAGTACAGCAAGTGACATGGTGTCCTGGGTGACTCGAAATACCACCTTGCTTATGTGCAAATTTCCTAACTCATACATCTCCTTTTAATGACCTTCAACTTTGAATTTTAAATATATTGAACTTCCATGTTGTTTAATCTTTAACAAAAGATCTAGCCTTTTGGATGGCAGTTTTATGAAGTATTTGGTCACAAAATTCTGCATTTGTGCTAAGTCATGTGAAGCTGCTCACAGGCACAAGGAAAATGAGCCTGAAGCTGAAGACTGAAACATTAACTCTCAGATATCTGAGACATATGTACTTGATGGTAAAAGTTAATACTTGGTTCACTGATGCTACAGATATATCCATATGTTCATATGCAGGGCTACCTCTGCTCTCAAGGAATTTACAGTTCAAAAATTAGACAGAAAAAAGAAATAACACAAACACACTTAATAAAATTAGGGAGTGCCATAAGAGGGAAACAAAATCCTATAGAAATTTTGAGAATGAGAGATCATTTTTAGATGGCGAAATCAGGGCAAACATGAGAGAGATAAACATTAAAACTGGGTCTTGGTAGATAGGATATTTCCTGGTGAAATTAGTCCTGGTGGGTTTTATAATTTGGCTGAAATGGGAACATATTTGAGACTGATGGGGAGAGTCTGTTTGTAAGAGAAAGATTGAAAATACTATGTGGGCAAGATATAATGAGACTAGGAGAGTAACCAATGGTGTGAGGTATCTGAGAAAGGGGAAGGAAGGCAAACCAAACCATATGGACTCACTCACTAGTTTTTGCAGAGTGTTGGAAACAGATAGAGGTGGAGTGTTACATGGTACTAGGAAGGAGATAGAATTCTCCTTTGATGACTTCTGTTTTTGAAAAAAAAAAATTTAACATCCCATGTCAAGTTTTATATATTAACAGTATGTAGGCTGAGGACATACTGCTCCCTTCTATACACACACACACACACGTACATGTACATGCAATTACACGCGCGTGCGCACACACACAAATACACACACAGGCTTTCAAAGTTAACTAAATGACCCATTTGACTACATAGTTCCTGTCCTGAGATACGACTAGAAGGGGATAAGCTGTATAGGTAATGTGGAAAGGAAAACATTTAACTTTTTTCCCTTTACATTCTTTGAAATGACGTGTAAATCAGAACCACCTGAATTAAACAAGTGATACACAGTATTTGAGTACAATGATTAATGATACCTACACAGTAATTTATGGGAAAATGCTATTGAACTCAGATAGTATCATGACAATTTTTACCACATACTATAGTTCAATACATATGTAAGATTCACCTTTTTTTAAATCAGATTTGCATTATCTATTTTTCTCCACATTTACATTATCTATTTTTCTCCACATTGTGAACCTTAGTAAACAGACTCTTCTCACTATTCCTAGTTAGAGACACTCTGCATCATCTTAGTCATGCATGTGATGATATGTCTTATAATATCTTGTCTTATAGTACCATGATGGAAAGGGAAATGGGATTAAAAGTCTCTAAAATAAAGAAGTTTGCATGTCCTTTACATAGAGTCATCACTTATCAGTTTGCCCAATTCAAAATCCAAAGACTGTGTGTGTGTGTGTGTGTGTGTGTGTGTTGAATTCAGAAAGCAGAAAATTAAAAATAACTGAAAATAGTTTATGCATTGCTGACTATTCCTAAACTGATTTTTTAAAGCCCTTACTAGTTTTTCATATTTGCTTTATGCCTTTTAAAGGACTCAGATTCATAATGTACAAAGAAGTTTATGTGATATATAGAGCAGAGCCATAAACCATATTTTATGCATAACAGTGATTAAATGCATGGTTGATATATTTCACTAAGATGGAAACCATGTCGAAAGGCTTACGCTTTGATAACTTTCCTTTTGGGGGGCATTTCTAAATTATTTAAGTTGAAGAATAAAATGACTTGTTTGTGAATTTACATGCTCTTTTTAATCATCTTTAGGTAATGCTGATATGGCAAAGATGCTAAATTACAGGCAGCAGTGGGATTCTACTGTGTAAAAGGCACAGAATCATTTTGTATATGAGTCCATGAGGAATATTCTGTTCAAGGAGTGGAGACATAAGAAAATTACCTAACTCATGAACCACACATTAAGAGCGTAGTCAGCTGTTGTAAATGCGTATCCAACAACAAACCATTATGTATCTTTGGTTTAATTATATGTGCTTATTACACACCTGTACTGGAGAGTAGAGGCTGCTATTTGCATTACTTGTGGTTTTCTCTATCAAAACAGCATTAGCATTACGAAGCTTATCAAGGTTATGTATGATTTCCCTTACTTGAGCATGTTGTTACTTTATTTTGTGCACAATCCAAGCAAGATCAAAGGAACAAATTAGGAAATACTCAATCGTGTAAAAAAATTCTAAATTTAGAAATGTAGTAAATTTGCAGATATGGCCAAATATTAGCAAAATTACTAAGCTTTTGTACATCAATGTGACATCTGGAAAGAGCAAAAAAGTTAAATGAACTCAACATTTATTTTTTCCCCTAGAGTTCCATCTTTAAGTATTAATTATTACAATAATAGTGTTATTTACAGGGTACTTTAGGATAGGGCAAAATGTTAAACACCAAATAATTAGTGATTTATAGTTTTTATAAGTCACATTAAGTAAACAATAAGTCAAAACTACTCTATGTGTTTTACTCTAGATGTTGTAAATCATCCATTACAAATGGAAGTACTAAAACATGTGGAAAGAACATTTTATTTTTATTTATTTGTTTGTTTGTTTGTTTGTTTATTTATTTATTTTGTGGGACCCTCACCGAGGGCTGGGAAACGAACTGGCGCTGCAGAGGCTGCGGGCAGCCTCACAGCCCAGCGCTCAACCGCTGTGCCACCAGGGGAGGCCCTGGAAAGAACATTTTAAAGGTAAAAATATATATGTATCAAAAACACCCTCCAATCATATTTGGCTTTAAAGAGAAGAATGTAATGGAGCAATCCATTTATATATCATCAAAACTTGTTACTTTTACAAATCAGATTCCCCTGCTGATTTTGATCCATACTTATTTCAAAGTATCTGAGTCATTAACCCATCCTTTAATTTCATTACTGTCTATGCCTAAATTAATCTTTCCGTGTCTTCACTTTACTCCTGTCTCCCTTTCCAAAGGGGAAAAAGTTAAGTTACACTATGGAAGATAACACATGTTCTGATGAACATAATCCTATTATCATCATGAAAATAATACCATTTCAGAGAAATAAACAAGTGGTTCTCAATGCCCAGAGAAAATTAAAATTCTATTTGGGGGTCCCACTGGGTCTAGTACCAATCCCATAGTTGAAGTTTGATAGTTTCTCAGGAAGAAAGAAGCTTAGTAAAATAAGGGGTTTGGATTCATGAAAAATATGACAATATAGTGAAAGGAGAATTGAATAATATTATTAATTTATAGTAGACATGAGAAAGGAACAGATGGTAGTTTGGGGGAAAATATATAGCCATTTTAGTAGACTATATATATGGTCTTTTAATAAGAAATGAATTATAACCACAGAATACAAGTCTCTAGAAATGTCGGAAAGTTTCTAGAAATATAATTCACCTTTAATTTTTTTTCCTTAGAATAAAACCTCAGGGTCAATTATAAAGAAAAGTAAAAATTTTCCAACTTTTGGTCCTATCTTGAAGATTTTATAATCTCTTCATTTGTAAAATCAGACCATTTTTATTTTAGTCACATTAAGTTCCTAAACTAATTTTATCTCATTTTATTAATATTTAGATTATATTTTTCAATTCATTTTAAGATACTTCTTTTAAAACTATTGCAGCAACATTTTTCTTAAGAATTACTTTCACCATTCAGGAGGACTAGAACAATGAGGTGATATTTTAGAATTTAGATTATCTCTACGTGTCTATTACATATTTTTGCAACTCAGCAAATTACTTCATTTCTTTCTCCCTGGTATGGAAATTTAATCTAGGTATTTATTTCATTTTCAGTAACCTATTTGAAGAAAGACTAACTACCCTTCAGTATACAGTATTACATTATGCATTCAAAACTGATACAATAAATTATGCAACCTAACAAAAAAATACTAATGGCTTATGGTGGGGGGAGGGCTGGCAACTATGAAACCTTAACTGCTAGCAAAAGAAAATCATTTTCTCTGTTGCCCATAATTGAAAGGAAAGGAACCCAGATTTTCTGTGTTTAAACAGGTGCATTTCATTCACTCTTTCAAAGATGTCAATGTTTATAAAGACAGACAACAGTAAGGTCCCAAAATAAACTTCAAACAAACAAACAAAAAAACAAAATAAACTTCAAGTCTAAACCATAGATATCACTGAACAGATTCTTTAAAGCTATGGCTTGGTACTTCAATATTTTTTTCTTGAGGTCCATTTTATGTGCAATTCATGAGAGCAGAATAAGTAGAAAATTGACATTTTACTCTATTATATTGATGATAGAATTTTCTGATTGTTTTCCTCTGCTATGAATACAAGTGCTCCCCCCAAATGGAGTTTTGTATAAAGTTTAAAATCATCAACAATTGATTTTGAAGACTTTTCAGCCTGAATCAGAGAAGTTATCCTATAAACCCTAAGTTGAACCCTCTGTAAGTCTATGTTGCAGAAAACAGATGTGAGTGGTATGTGTGAGGAACCTGGCCTGCATCACTCAGAGCCATCCCAGGTCAACAGGCAAGTCCCAGATGAGGATGGAGACCAGGAGCTTGTTGGGTCAGACATCCACACATTTTTGTAATTTTTTTTCCGCAGCAGCATTTTTTATCAACATGAGTTTTGGTTCAAAGAGTTAAGTTTTTACAGAAATTTGCACAATAGACATATTTTAAATCTTCTGTGATCGACATGAAGTCAAGGCAGGACAGAAAAGAGTAGGGGTTTATAATTGGTTGTAGGATCAAGAAGCAAAGCTCCATAAGAGAACACAGGTCCTCCCTCCCCTCACATTATACTCTTGCAATAGTGACCATTATCAAAACACAGCCAAACTGTAGTTATAATATACAGTCACATTTCATGTCAAACTGTAAATCTGGGGGCAAATGTTCAATATCCAGAACTATCTTTTTTTTAAAGATTTATTTTATTATGTATCCAAGAACTGGGGTATAGGCCAGAGATGTGGGGGAGTGAAAGAATTCACTAGAGACAGAGTAGGGAGCAGAACACACGAATTCACTGAAATACACTGCTGAGGAGAGCAGCAGGGGGGACAGGGGAGGTCTGCTGTGCATGTGGGTTAGCTCCCTGGCCTGGGATTGAACTCTTGCTGCAGTGGCTGCCTATAGCTTCATTGTGCTGAGACTTAACCCCTTACGCCACCAGGGAGGCCCACCAGAACTATCTTACAGGAAGTTTTAATTGAGGGGTCTCCCTGGTGGCCCAAGGGGTTAAGTATCAGCACTATGAAACTATCAGCAGCCACGGCTGCACAAGTTAGATGCCCGGCCAGCGAGCTAACTCATATGGCGCAGCAAACCTCTCCTGTCTCGCCCTGCTGCTCCCCTCAGCAGTGTATTTCAGTACTTCTGCCTGTTCTGTTCCCCACTCTGTCTCTGGCAAATCCTCTCACCACCACCCACCCCCCACACCTCTGGTCTGCACCCCACTCTTGTATGAATAAATAAATCTTTTTTAAAAAGAAAGTTTTTAATTACTAAAAAAGTTTCTAAAAATATTAAATATTTATATTTTTAAAATATGAAATTATAGAAAAATAATAAATTTGAAATTCAGTATTAGTGAAGACAAATGTTATTATCATTTCTTAGATTTGTTTTTTTTTTCTTTTAACCAAAAACACCTTGATTTTAGTCTATAAAGAACAAACCGCTCTTTTTCTGAGATAATCATGATTAACTTACAAACATGGGCATTTACAATGCATTTCCAAAGCATTTCCCTTTAACGGGAAACTTCGCTTCACAGAATCCAAACATTAAAAGGTTAAAACAAATTTTCTATTTTGTTGTCATTTTAAGACAAAACAGAATCTAGCATAAGTCAAGGAAATCCACTCATACTTCAGGTCCTTCTTCTCCAGGAACCAGCGTTGTTATATTATTTCCATTTAGCAGAATCTGATCTAACTTAGTAATTCTTCTTCCTTCTGGTGTGATCTCAAACTCAGTGACATCTTCCAGTACCATATTAACAAAGTCATCAAATCCTAGAAGCGTACCAACAATGTCTTTATCACTTTTCATCACAACGTGAATTCTGGATCCTATACATTTGTTCACAAGCTCTAGAGGCAGCAGCTGCGACGGGTTAGTGGTAGCGTTAGCCGCCATTGCTACGCTGGAAGTTCATTTCTTAGATTTGTACTTGCAATTATACTGTGTCCCAAAGTCTCAGATCAGATTTTATATTAAAACATCCTGCCAAAAAAGAATCTGAGTTTTTTCGTGCCCTATTTTTCAAATAGACTGCCCCAATTCTATGAAAATTATGAAGTAACTTACATTTGTTTGGCTTTATTTTTACATGCAAGTGGCATCTTATACTGAGAATGAGAATTCATTTACTATAGGATACTCTTATCTATAATTTTCCTTAATACATTAATGCATCTTTAAATTAATATATGAGGATAATATCATAAGGACTCATGAATCTGCTCTCTGCCCCTTCTGTTGCCCAGATTTCATTTGGTGTTTGCCTAAGGTCTATCCATAATCTGCCAAAGAAAAGGATTGTTTTGTTCTGAGAATTACTATTTTAGGTATGGGGTAGTGAGCTCAGGAGATGATCTTTGTATCATTAATGAAAATAAAACTGCTTTGCTAGTTTAAATTTCCCATAATGCTGCTAGTAATGAATAGATAAGTTAGCTAGATAGATAATGTACAGATAATAAAGAATATCCAGGTAAATTACTGTACATTGGGTAGTATAGTACTGAGGATTAAATTGTGTCCCCCAAAATACATTCAATTCCTAATCCCAGGTGCCTATGAATGTAACTCTGTTTATAAATAAGGTCTTTGTAAATATAGACTATATTAAGATCCAGTCCTTTGGATTGTGGTGGTCCCTAAATCCAGAAACTGGAGTCTTTATTAGAAAGGAGAGAGAGGGCCTCTCTGGTGGCGCAAGGGGTTAAGATGCAGCCTATGAAGCTATCTGCAGCCACTGCAGCATGAGTTCGATCCCGGGCCAGCCAGGGAGCAAACCACATGGCACAGCAGACCTCTCCTGGCTCGCCCGCTGCTCCCCTCAGCAGTGTACTTCAGTCAATCCGCCTGTTCTGTTTCCCATTCTGTCTGTGGTGAATCCTCTCACTCCCCACACCTTTGGCCTCAGTTCTTGTATGCATAAATAAATAAATCCTTTAAAAAAAAAAAAAAGAAAAGAGAGAGGGCTTTGTATACAGAGATACATAGGACACATGTAGGAAAGAAGGTCACATGACAGTGAAGGGAAAGACTGGAAAGAGGTGGCTACAAGCCAAGGAACCCAAGGTTTGCTTGTGAGCACCAGAAGCCAGGAGAAAGACTTGTAACAGATTCTAAAGAAAACAGCACTTCTAAAGGAACCAATTCTGTCAACAACTTGATTTTGGACTACTGGCCTCCTGAACTTTAAGAGAACAAATTTGTTTTAAGTCACCCAGTTTAGATAATATGCTATGGCAGCCTTAGAAAATGAATTCATGTGCATCTGTTAATGTGTTAGAGAACCATGCTTCAGATTGTTTTCTGGCATAAAATTCATGAGCCAGGACTTCCAGGCCTCCACAAACATAGGTGAAAAATCTGCAGTTGGGTGTCTGGAGAATTCTTTTTGATTATCAAACATCTAAAGACATTGATTTACCTTTCCTTTATCCTTGTCGTTGCCTAAAATTACTAACAGCTTGAAAGGAAATAATTATGTTGAAAATTAAAAGACAGAATTGTTTGTTGTAAAATTTGGGGTTTCACAGAAAAAGACTAATCTCACAATGAAAGCTGTGACTTCTCCATCTCATGTAGTTCTAGATTAATTTCCATTGTGAATGGGAATTAGTTTTTCTGTTCAAAATTCTAACATGTCATTCAATAACATGACATGTTAGAAATTTTAAAGATGCACACACACACACACAGAGAGAGGCAAGTATCTGGCAGTATATACACTAAACTATTAATAGAATTGGGATGTTTCAATTTTCTACCTTTTTGTCATAGAAATTTCCAACTTCTATAAGGAGTATGAACTGTTTGGTATAAAAAAATTAGTATGGAGTTTGCCCTGTGCATGGCTTGAAATCCTCTTTTTTTTCTATTTAGATGTTTTCCTAACCATATCATTGTGCCAAGAGAAATAAGGCAATGAACTTCCAGTCTCTTTGCCTGGGATTTTTTTCCTACACACACACACACACACACACACACACACACACACACACACACACACACGACTACAAGTAATAAGGAGTGTTAGCTTTATCAGCATTGAGATGTAAAGGAGGCATAAATCATAGATATATATGACATTTAACCAATTTAGATTCCTTTCACACAACTTTCCATTTCAAGTGTGTCCTTTGAGTCTCCACTTAGAGAAAACAACCTGTCTGCTGATCAAAGAAAGTCTAACAGCGGCTTCCCCTATCCCCACAGCTCCTGGAAGCCTATTTGGTCACAACAGAGTAAGATATGAATAGCCAGAATACAACACAAAGACCACATTAACAGCCTTGAGATGAACCCTATTTTCTAGAAACTTGACATATTTTTTTTTTAATCTGGAGATTAAAAAAGCCCAAGAGTGTCCTATCTGTTTTGTGGCACTGCCAGTTTTTAAAGAACAGTATTTCTAGGCTTCCCACTAATCTTCAAGCAAACAGTATAATTGAAATGGCCTGCAAATGCAGGTTTGGTTCCACCTCACCAGCCCTATTCTCCCTCTTCTCCCTATTCTCCATACTCTAGGCCTCTTTCTGTCCCTTGAAGGTGCCCTGATCCTTCCTGCCACAAAATATGCAAATAATGTTCTCTCTGCCTGGTATTTTCTTCCTACTTCCTTCAATTATCCAACCCACACTTCAGATTTACTGGGTCTTTGTTTCTTCAGAATAACTTCCCTCTACCCTCCTGATGATGTCTGCCAGCCACATCTTCTGCTCTTGCAACACAATCTCCTCTTCCTTTCCAGGAGTGACCAAGGATGGAATTTTACATATATTACTATTAGTAATGCCTATTGATCCTTTAGAAGCATCTATAGAATATCAGTTCCGTAGGGACAGAGATGAAGCTGGTTTTTTGGGGTTTTTTCTTGCCATAGAATTCCCTATATTTTGGCTACACCTGGAACATACTTAGACTCTAAATAAATATTTATTGAATAAATGTACTGATAAATGAATTGGAAATATGTGATATCCTGACTGAGCCGCCTAAGAGCAATTGAAGGGTTTCGTTCTTTCCTCATTCCTTATGAGTTGCAAAGTCCTTTCCTGTCTTCTGCCTGGAATTGACATTCTTCAATGGTCTGAGCAATCAGAGGCATCAAAGCTAGTATAGGACATCTGACCATGTTGCTGAACACCAAAGGATTGTTCAAGGTTTGTGCAAGATTTCTGAGACCAGCGCCACAGAAAACTGTGAAGAGGGTATTTGACTGCACTGTCTCTTCCCAACTACACCCCACCTCAGCCAGTTTAATTCCTTCATGCCAAATTTGTGGCTTCAAAGAAAATTACTTTCGGATGCAGGTTTTGTGGTGGCATTTTAGGCATCGAGTAGTGTCAAGGTTGACAAGGAAATTATGAAATTGGAGAACCTCCCACATATGTTTTAGAAATGAATTGGAAGCCGTTAAATCACTGATCTCCCCACATCTAAGGAGTAACCTCTCCCTGTTTTAAGGGGACATTCTGTGTTAGGAAATCTGATCAGGTTGCAATCTGTAAAATCGCAGCCCTGGAGAGAGCTTCCCTACTCGATATGCATCTAGAGAGACATGAGTATATTATTCCTTCCAAAGTCAGCTGCAATTGAAGCTCACTAAATTGACTCCACATCTTCCTATCTCAGGCGGTGACAGAGGAATAGCAAGTATTTTTACTAAAATACTCATTTTTAACTAACCCCTTCTTTGGAGATTTCTCTATCACTGAAGCAGAGGACATGATCTTTATAGAAGATGGCAGAACACCAGCAAGTCAATGTTTGAGTCCAGGGACTGCTGTCGGTGCCTCAGACATTTGTCTAGGAACTGTGTCCTTTTCCGAGCTATGTCATGCAGGATTTTGAAGGCAGAATTTATTGTAACTGTACAGGGATTAATGTCAGAAGGAAATTGTGTGCATGTGTGCACAAAAACGTGTGCTTGCATAGAGCGTTAGGCATATGCACACACATGCCTCTCTTCACCTCTTAATGTTCCATATTAATTATTATCAAGAAAATCATGATAACTGATATCTCACATAAAACTACATTTCAACTTATACCAAGTCCCCTACTAAACATTCTGCACTAAGCCAGATGACAGGTTTCTTTTTATTTATTTGTTCGCTCTGCTAGTCTTCATGGGGAGCACACTGTCTTCCCATTCTTCTCTGCCTCTCCTCTAGCAGAATTGTCTTAAACTGGATTGTGTTGAGAATTATGCAGTGATGAAAGGATGAAAAAAGGCAAGCAAAGGGAGATATAGAAATCAGGGAATCAGACCCTTAATCAAGTTGGTTTTTCTTACTTCTCATGGATGAGAATGAAGACTTCAGCAAGTGTTACATTCCCAAAGATCACTTGTTACATCTCTGAGTTGTGGTTATCATTTATTGAGTTACCACGATGTGATAGGCAGTGTGCTAGGTAGTGTGTATATTAGTTCAATTGATCCTCATATCACTCCTTTAAGGCATAGCTGTTATTATCCCCTTTTTATAGCTGCAAATACAGAGATTCAAAAGGGTTGAGTAATTCACTCAAAGTCAAATGACTAATAGATGGTGGGTAAATGCAAGATAGGAACATGACATTATGGTCCGGAGCCTGTGTATTTAATCAGTACTTCTCCGTGCCTGTAATTTTGGCTTTGGAATTCCAAAGTGTTTTGTAGGTTTTAGTACCTATCACAAAGATGTAACACAGAGCCAACAATGTATATGTAGGCTGGAAGCTCTGATGACAAATGAACTTTCTACAGTAGGCAAAACATGATGCTCCAAAGTGTGAACTTTTATTCTCCCTCTTTATATGAACTTCTTTTTATCTGTAGAATCACAAAATGAGACCTCCAGAGTTAAAACATCAATGTCTGATCCCTCCAAACAGCCAAAATGAAATCATTCCATGAATATGAATATTGTTCTGTAAGTTATCTTCAGAGGTAGAACTCGCATAGGAACTGATGATTATATTTTAAAATCAGAGTTCCTAAAGAATAGAGAATTGTGTTTTTTTGCTTTTGCTTTTTTTTTTTTAACTAGAATATACGTTGACAGCCCTGTCCTCAAAATTTAGTCTGACATCTACTAATGCCCTTGTAAGAACAGGGACATCAAAGAAAGAATCACTCACTTAACTGATTTTGCTACCACATGGTTCATTAAATTCCCCTGACACTTGTTGAACTTAAACAAACAGCCCCAAGTGGGAGAAAATAGCCATTCTGGATGATATTTGTTTGATCAGACTGTGAAAAACTAAATTACTCAGTCAAGCCTGCATGTTTAAGGGGACAGCTCAATTGACTGACAGCAGATTGGCTGTGCGTGCTTGCATCCATAAGTGGAGCTGACTTACAAAATGACTATTGATCATATAGATGGTAAGTTCTTATCTAGTCTCAGCCTGAAGAAACAATAAAAAAATGATCTTCTTGAAAGTGATACCCAGACAGGGTTAGGACTGAGAACCAGATGTTTAGAGGCCTGTGCTTATTAGAGCGCTGCTTCACCTTCTGTATTTTGGGAGGTTGTTTTGTAGAAAAATGTTTCACCTATTTACCTACTTAAAAACAGATGTAAAAAAGAAGAGTCCAGAAGCGCCCTTTCAAAAAAAGGGCTAAGAATATTTTATCGAAGTCCATCTTGTTTTACCCATATTAGCCTCTAACAAAACTCTTATTTTATCTCAATCTCCTTCTTAATTAGTATTCTACTCTTTGAACCCATCCCAGGTTGAAAACATCTTGGCAAAATAATAGAAGCTGGTGTCTGCAGCTAGATGGACCTTTCAAGCCCTCCCAAGGTGAGAAAATGTTATTTTTCCTTTTTATGTGTTGTGGTTCATTGGATATTATTTGTCATCTTGTCACATAATGGGAATGACGTTCACAGTGTTGAAATACACCCTTAAGCAGCAGCATCTTTGGCTGTAGAAGCACTCTTTGAGCTGTAGCCCTCATCAGTCCCTCCAAGAATTCACAGGCTTATATGTTCCCAGCCAAGAAGATTCACCTTAAAGTGCATCATTTCATTCTGATTTGTCACAAGGGTCAGATCTACACCAGAACAATCTTTCTATTGGCAAGGGAAAGGGATAATTGGATTGCATTTGGATGCCTTTTACCATATTTTGCACTGACACTTAAAAAGGTATGAAAAATTTGCCAGGTATTGTGTTAAGTCACACACATACACATACACACACATGTGCACACACACACACACACACACACACACACCCCGTTTTAGGGAAGAAACAGACCTTTTGTTTGTTTGTTTGTTTGTTTGTTTGTTTGTTTGTTTTTTAGGAGGACCACTCCAGAATAATTGTGATAAAATAGTTGAGATTTCCTGATGGTGCAATTTGAGATTGCCCTGTTGAGCAAAATAGCTTAGGCTTCTCTCTTGGGGAAACCCCCCCTTAGCTGTTAGCTCTATAGATACTCAAGGAACTGCCAGTGGGAGAGTCTAGTAATCATTCCAACCAGTCTAACTTCATCACCACTATCCCCACAGGCTTCACAGTATCCTTTAAAGATTACTCATTTATTTTAGTTTCACACAGTGAAACTTTTTCTTTTTTCCGCAATTGATTTGTCTATCTTTTTTTCTGTGGGAGAACATATAGGATGATTTTTCCCACTACCTTTGCAAGCAGGATTATCTTGGTTTCAAATCCATTTCAACTATTGCCTTAAATGCTTTGGAAAGAATCTCTTATAGGAGGCAAAATATGAGAATTTTCAAATATACAAAAGAGATTATCTCAGAAATGGTTAAAGTGTGTCCATTATGGACACCTGGCTCTCCCATCTGATTATTTCTTCAAATGGTGCTCATTTTAAAGCTAAAAACTTATTTTTATAATACTTCCAAGTTTTAGTTTAATAATCAACTCAGTTTTGTATTTATTTAGGTAACAGTTTTTTAGAGAACACAACAGGAAGTAGTATTGCTCAAAGTAATGGATTCTGAATACTTTATTGAGATGTGTTATGTCTGCAGTTGAGTATTTGAGTACATCTGCCTTTAAAAAATCCATGCTGTGGATGAAGCTAGAAAGGAATATGCTTAGTCAAAAAAGTCAGAAGGAAAAAGAAAAATATCAGATGGTTTCACTTATACTAGGAATATAGGGAAACTGAACAAGGGTTAAAAAAAAAAAAGATAAAACTTGCAGGCAAACTATAGATCTGAAGCATACAGCAGGGGAGGAGGAAAGAGAGGGGTCAAAATAGGGGAGGGAAGAGCACAAGAGACTATGGTGACAGTTCACAGGTGATGTAGTGATGGGAGATTTATCTGAGGAGAGAAATCAAATATTGTACAACAATGTAAGAAAGTAAAAATGTTTAATCAATTAAAAAAATTCCCATGATAAAATTGCTATAGTCAACTTCTACGAGTAGAAATTTGGAGTTTCTGTTCCCATTTGTGTGTGCATTAAAGTGAGGATAAATTATTTCTAAGAAGAAACTTTATTCTGATCACGAGTAATGCATTGACTCCTAGGTAATTCTGTGTGTGACAATCAAATTATTTTATGTGCCTTTTTAAAATCATGTTTTTCTGTTTGGCTCCAGTAATTTCACAAGAGTATTAACCCTTCTTCTGGTCGGACATTTTATTAAGGTGTAGTTCTAAATTAAATTTAAATAAATTCATTTAGGAACAGAACAATCACTATTCATATAATGCCAAAGAAAACAATCTCAAAATCACATTTGCCCAATATTCAGCAAAAGTTTAACTGAAGGAAGAAAAATTTTGGATAATCACTCAAAGACTATGAATGAAATTCATGCAACCTTCCACATACTCTAATACTTGAATTTCCTTTGGATTAAAATATTATCCTATGTCATTAGTTATTTGAAACTGGTCAGTACCTCTCTTCCAAGTCTTGTTAAGGACAGTGATTACTATGTTGCACAGAATACCAGGTATGCTGGACCTTATGTAAAATTTCTTCCTCATTTTAGCATCTGGAGGAACTGAACTTCTCATAACAATTATTCTTGTTTGTCTTTTATGGCTGGTATATTGCCATTTGTTGCTTATAAAGATGGTTCAAATATGTATCTGCTAATGCCAAAGAATGGGATTTCAGGGTAGGTTTTATATTAGCTTTATCTTTAGATCTATTTAAGGTCTTTCTGCCTCTTTTTTTTTTTTTTTTAAATATTAAATTTTATTTTATATTCCCCATACAATTGCAAACGCCCCATTCTGACCCCAATCCTTCCCCTCCCGCCCCCCCCCCAAAAAGTGTCTCTGGTTCATAGTTTTTTGTTGATTTTGATTTTCACTTTCTTATATTCATTTCCTGGTCCCTTATTTAAGTTTTCTAGATTCCTGCTATGAGTGAGACCATCCGGTATTTTTCTTTTTCTTTTTGGCTTATTTCGCTGAGCATGATCCCTTCCAGTGCCATCCATGTTGCTGCAAATTGCATGTGTTTATCTTTTTTGAATGCTGAGTAATATTCCATGGTATATATGTACCACATCTTCTTGATCCAGTCATCTATTTTTGGGCATTTGGGTTGTTTCCAAAGCTTAGCTATTGTAAACAGTGCTGCTATAAACATAGGAGTGCAGGTGCTCTTTGGAATTGATGTTTCTGTGTCCTTTGGGTAAATACCTAGGAGTGGAATTGCTGGATCATATGGAAGCTCTATGTTTAGTAGGTCCAGAAATCTCCACACAGCTCTCCATAGTGGTTGGACCAGTTTGCACTCCCACCAACAGTGCACAAGAGTTCCTTTTTCTCCACATCCTCGCCAACATTTGTTGTTGCTAGTTTTTTTAATATGTGCCATTCTCACTGGTGTGAGATGGTATCTCATGGTAGTTTTGATTTGCATTTCCCTGATTACAAGGGATGTTGAACATTTTTCATATGTCTGTTGGCCATTTGCATTTCCTCTTCAGAGAAGTTTCTTTTTAGCTCTTCTGCCCATTTTTTGACTGGATTATTTTCTTTGTTGTTGCTGAGTCTCATCAGCTCTTTGCAGATTTTTGTGATCAGTCCTTTATCATTAGTGTTGGGTGCAAAAATGTTCTCCCAGTTGGTGGGGTTTCTCTTTGTTTTTGTTATTGTCTCTTTTGCTGTGCAGAAGCTCTTTAATTTGATGTAGTCCCAGCTGTTTATCTTTCTCTTCACTATCACTGCTTTGGGTGATGTGTCTGTAAAGATGTCTTTGATGTGCAAATCCCGTAGTGTTTCGCCTATATTTCCTTCTATGTATTTTATGGTTTCAGGTCTTATGTTTAGTTCTTTAATCCATTTTGAGTTGATTTTGTGTATGGTGTGAGGTAGTGGTCAAGCTTCATTCTTTTGCATGTAGCGACCCAGTTTTCCCAGCACCATTTATTGAACAAACTTTCTTTGCTCCAATGCATAGTCTTTGCTCCTTTGTCAAAGATTAGTTGACCATAAATCTGTGGGTTTATTTCTGGATTTTCTATTCGATTCCATTGGTCTATATGTCTGTTCTTGTTCCAATACCATGCAGTTTTGATGATTATGGCTTTGTAGTATAGTTTGAAGTCTGGGAGTGTGATGCCTCCATTTCCTTCTTTTTTTTTCAGTAGAGCTTTGGCTATTCGGGGTTTTTGGTGATTCCATATGAATTTCATCAATAATGTTCTATTTCTTTGAAGAATGCCATTGAGATTTTGATTGGAATAGCATTGAATCTGTATATTGCTTTTGGTAGGATGGCCATTTAATAATGTTTATTCTTCCAATCCATGAGCAGGGATGTCTTTCCATTTCTTTGTGTCTTCTTCTATTTCTTTTAACAGTGTTTTATAGTTTTCTTTGTATAGGTCCTTTACCTCTTTTGTTAGATTTATTCCCAAATATTGATTTTTTTTGTTTCGATAATAAAAGGGGTGGTTTTTTTGATTTCTTCTTCTTCAGATTTATTGTTTGTGTATAGGAAGGCTACTGACTTTTGCGTGTTGATTTTGTATCCTGCCACTTTACTGAATTGATTGATGAGTTGAATTAGTTTTTCTGTGGAGATTTTGGGGTTCTCTATGTATATTATCATATCATCTGCAAATAGTGATAGTTTGACTTCTTCTTTTCCTATTTGGATTCCTTGGATGTCTTTCTCTTGTCTTATTGCCCTGGCTAGGACTTCCAGTATTATATTGAAAAGCAGTGGTGAGAGTGGACATCCTTGTCTTGTTCCAGATCTTAATGGAATTGCTTTCAGCTTTTCACCATTGAGAATGATACTGGCTGTTGGCTTGTCATAGATGGCCTTATGATGTTGAGGTATGTATTGTATCCAAGATTTCAAGGGCTTTTATCATGAATGGGTGTTGCACTTTGTCGAAAGCTTTCTCAGCATCTATTGATATTATCATATGGTTTTTATATTTCTTTTTGTTGATGTGTTGGATAACGTTGATTGATTTTCGGATGTTAAACCATCCTTGTGCCCCTGGAATGAATCCAACTTGGTCGTGGTGAATTATCTTATGGATACATTGTTGGATTCTGATAGCTAAAATTTTATTGAGGATTTTTGCATCAGTGTTCATTAGGGAGATTGGCCTGTAGTTTTCCTTTTTTGTGTTGTCCTTATTCGGTTTTGGTATTAGTGTAATATTGGCTTCATAGAACATGTTTGGTATTGCCCCTTCCTTCTCAATTTTTTGGAAGAGTTTGTGAAGGATAGGCACTAATTCGTCTCTGAATGTTTGGTAGAATTCATTTGTAAATCCATCAGGTCCTGGGCTTTTGTTTTTGGGAGGTTTTAATTACCATTTCAATTTCGCTGCTTGTAATTGGTCTGTTTAGGTGTTCTATTTCTTCTTTATCTAGCTTTGGGTGATTGTAGAGTTGTAGGAATTTGTCCATCTCCTCTAGATTGTTGAACTTGTTTCCATATAACTGTTCATAGTAGTTACTGATTATTCTTTTGATTTCTGCTGTGTCCGTTGTGATTTCTCCTCTTTCATTTATGATTCTGTGTATTTGTGCTTTCTCCCTTTTTTCCTTTGTGAGCCTGGCTAGGGTTTGTCTATTTTATTTATTTTTCAAAGAACCAGCTCTTGGTTTCATTGATCTTTTGGATTGTTTTTTTAGTTTCAATTTCATTTATTTCTGCTTTGGTTTTTTATTTCTTTTCTTCTACTGGTTCTGGGTTTTTTTGTTGTTCTTTTTCTAGATCTTTGAGCTTCGAGATTAGGTTGTTTCTTTGAGTTCTTTCTTGTTTTTTGATGTGAGCTTCTATTGCTATATATTTTCCTCTTATTACTGCTTTTGCTGCATCCCATACATTTAGGATATTGGTGTCCTCCTTGTCATTCAATTCAAAGAATTTTTAATTTCTTCTTTGATCTCCTCGTTAGTCCAGTGGTCTTCCAGTAGTGTGGCTTTTAATCTCCATGAGGTAGGATAGTTCCTTGCCTTCTTTTTATGATTTATTCTAGTTTGATGCCTTCGTGGTCAGAAAAGATGGTTGGTATGATTTCAATCTTGGTGTATCTGTTGATGTTTGTCTTGTGCCCCAGTATGTGATCGATCCTGGAGAATGATCCGTGTGCGCTTGAGAAAAATGTGTACTCCGTTTTTTGGGGTTTAGTTCTATAGATGTCTGTTAAGCCCAAATGCTCTAGGTCCTTATTTAGAGCTTTAGTTTCTTTACTTATTTTTTGTCTTGTTGATCTATCCATTGTTGATAGTGGTGTGTTGAAGTCTCCCACTACATATGTGTTTCTCTGATGTCTGTTTCAGAGAGGACAACAGTTGTCTGATATATTTTGGTGCTCTTTCGTTTGGTGAGTATATGTTAATGAGTGTTATTTCTTCTTGAAGTATTGTCCCCTTAATCATAATGTAGTGACCATTGGGGTCTCTTTTTATTTTTTTGAGTTTGAAGTCTGTTTTATCTGATATAAGTATAGCTGTTCCTGCTTTCTTTTTTGCCCATTTGCTTGTAGGATTGTTTTCCATCCTTTGACTTTGAGCCTATTTTTATCTTTTGTAGCTAAATGTGTTTCCTGGAGACAGCAAAAGGTTGGGTTTTGTTTCTTAATCCAGGCTGCAACTCTGTGTCTTTTTATTGAAGAGTTTAGTCCATTTACATTTAGAGTTAATATTGATATGTTAGCATCTGTATTTGCCATTATGTTTGTCTTTCCTTGATTTTATTTATTTATTCTTTTAATAACTTTTTTTTTTTTTGGTCTTCTTTCGTTGTTATTCGTCCCTCTGAGGTCTGGCTTTAGGATTCCTTGTAGTATTTTTTGGAGTGGGGGTTTAGTTGCAATGAAATTCCGGAGTTTCTGTTTGTCTGGGAAGGTCCATATTCTTTCTTCAAAGAGGAAGGAGAGCTTTGCGGGATAGAGTATTCTTGGTTGGCATCTGTTTTCTTGGAGTCTGTTGACTATGTCCCTCACTCTCTCCTTGCCCGTAGTGTTTCTTCAGAGAAGTCTGATGTCAGCCTGATTGGTTTTCCTTTGAATGTTATCTGTTTCTTCCCTCTTGTCAGCTTCATTATTTTTTTCCTTGTCCTGGATTCGTGGGAGCTTTACTATTATGTGTCTTGCTGTGTTTTTCCTTTCGTCGTGGAAGTTTGGTGTTCTTCTTGCTTCTTGTATATCAATTTTCAGCTCCTTCTTCTCATTTGGGAAGTTCTCTTCAATTATATCCATGAATATTTTCTCTGTTCCTACATCTCTCTCCTCTCCTTCTGGAATTCCTATAACTCTTATATTTCCTTTCCTCATGGAGTCAGATAGTTCCCGAAGTCTTTCTTCATTCTTTTTCCTTCGTACTTCTCTTTCCTTTTCTGTTTTGGTTCTTTTTATTTCTGTGTCTTCAAGATTACTTATTCGTTCTTCCATTTCATCTATTCTGCTTTCATTGCTTTTCCCAGAGTTCTTTAGTTCCTCCATTAATTCTTTGATCTCCTGCATTTCTCTTACTTCCCTCTTTAGGGACTCAATTTCCTTCTTCTGATCTATCACTTTTTTAATCATGGCAATTTTAAATTCTCTTTCTGGAAGGCTCAGAAGTTCTTCCAAGTTGCTGTCGTTGCAATCTGGGGAGTGGTTTTCTTTTTGTGGTGTGCTTCTTTCCTGAGGAGTTGTTAGGTTGCGTGTGGTTCTTCTACTCCCTACTGTCTGTTTTCTAATTTGTCGTATACGTTGGGACACTGTGTTGCTCGGACTGACTGACATCTTGGGTGAACTTCTCCGCTCCCCTCTGGCTCTTCCAGGAGCCATCTCTGTCTTCTGGGGGAGCTTTCTGCTGGTTTTAGGCAGTTTTTACTGAAGAAATGTCCCTGTTCTCAAATGGCGAAGCGGGATGCAGTCCCTGCGCCTCCGGTTTCAGGCACACTCTTCTGCGCACCCGGTCTGCCCCGGACGTGGGTGCCTGCTCCCTCTGTGGGCTCAGACTGCTGGTCGGAAGGGGCCTGGCGTGGAATAACTTCCCGGCTGGCCACTGGGTCCTCCAGAAACCTTCTGCCCTTTTCAAGCAGTCTTAAGAAATGTCCTGTTTTATAGGGTGTTAGTGACTTTTTTTTTTTTCCTGGTCGCTAGGTGGCGCCAGAGATCTCTCCTATTGTCCTTGGGGGGCTGTTTTTCGCCTCCCCCCCCGTGGGACAGAGAACAGAGCGGGAATGGTAGGGTACACCTCAACAGCTTTGGGGTGCTGTGTCTGCCTTGTGCCCCACCGTCGTGGAGAAACCACGCCCCGAATTTTGGTGCCCCGGGTCTCAGTTCAAAGCCCTCAGTTCCAGGATGCGGGCTGTAGCCCAGTTCAGTGGCGCGGGAATGGCGCCTTTTGCACCGCTCCCGTGCCTGGGCGCCTGGTTCCTGCTCACTCAGGGAGGGACCTTCACCTCAGTGAGGACCTCCGCGCGTCTCCCCGCAAGCCTAGGTCGTCTCCCCGCAAGCCTAGGTCGCAGGCGCGGGGACCTGGGCAGCTGCGATCCCGGTCTGCACTTGCTTTTCAAGCGCGCCAAGCGCGCCGCTTTCCCGCGCAGGCTTACCGGCAGCCCGGGCTGTGTGCGCGTCTCCCGGGGTCTTTGTTCTTCTCTAATGGCGCCCGGAGCCGTTCACTCACCGCCGTGGCGGATCCTGCAGGGTTCGCCTCAGCTCCCGTTCACGGGGTGTGGTGGCTGCAATAGTTCCTTTCCACGCACAGTCCCGCTTGCTGCGTCGTTTGTTCTTGTGGGCCGTTTTGGTTTGTTGTTTCCTCCTCTCTGCCGGTCGGAGAGTGTCGCCTCTGTGGGCGGGGAGGGGAGCAGGGTTCTGCGCTTCCCTCCCTTCTGGTCCTCTTTTATGGCCACTTTCTTCTTCGGGCAGTTCGCTGGCATCACCCGTTTATCTTCTGTGTCCCAGTTCTCACTGGGACCTGCCGCTTTTCCTCCCTATTCACTTTTTTAATGGGAGATCTTACTCGCAGCGTCTCCTCGCCGCCATGTTGCTCCGCCCCTTTTCCTTTCTGCCTCTTAAGTGATCTTCTTTTGCTATACTTCAAGTAATCTGGCAAATCATTATTGTGAAGAAAATGTTAATAAATAATGCCAGTTAAGGAAAAGAGGATCTTGCCTTAAAACTTTAAAGAAAATATCTGACTTCCTCCTATAATAAGCTGGCAAAAATAAGAGAGTTTCTACTTGGTCTCACAAAAGAATTCAAAACAAGTCTCTTTGAAAGAAGAGCAGGCCACCATCAGAAAGATAAATCTGAGGGAAATACGGGGATATGGACACAGCTAAAATAGGAAAATAGAGCATGGAAAAATGTGACAGAAAAATGTAAATTTGCTTTGATATTGGTTAAAGACCACATAAATAATTTATAAATTCATATCTGTACAATGGAGAACACATTTGAGATGATACTCCCACAATGCAAATAGGTAAAGAGCTGTGAAAAAATATGAGAGACTTGAGATCAGACTTATTTTACAAATGCAGTGACCAGAGCAATAATGAGTGAAACTATAGAAAAAATATAATAGAAGAAAATTTCCTGAGCTGAAGAAAAATCACAATACAAAATGATTTACCATGAGTTAGGCAAAATTATTCTAAATAAGCACTAAAAAATTTTTAAAACACAAAGAACAAGGGGAAAAGTAGTTACTTTTCAGAAAGAAGCAATAAGAATTCTCAAATTTTTCTTTTTTTTTTAAATTTTTTTAAAACTTTTTTTTAAAGATTTATTTATTTACTTATACAAGCACTGGGTACAGTCAGAAGCGCAGAAAGGTGAGAGAATTCACCAGAGCCAGAGCGGGGAACAGAACAGGCAGACTGACGAAGTACACTGCTGAGGGGAGCAGCGGACGTGGCAAGAGAGGTCTGTCGCGCCATGTGGGACCCTCGCCAGTGGCCGGGGATCGAACTGGTGCTGCAGAGGCTGCAGGCAGCTTCACAGCCCAGCGCTGCCCAGCCAGGGGAGGCCCCAAATTTTTCTTTTTAACATATTTAAAGAAAAAGAGATATAGCTATAGAATTTTACATTATAAAAATTTAACAGCTAACAATGAGATCAGGGTTGGTGACCAACTATCCAAATCAGAAGAATGAGAGAGTAGTGAATAAATGAATGATTATCATGTACCCCATGATACTAATTTGTGCAGATAGCACTGTAAAAAAATGACATGGTGACTTCCCTTAGTACATTAATAACCCATTTGTTAATCACTTGGTAGAGTATAGATTTTTTTACATTTTTTATTGTTCTCTCCACCAATAGCTAATTAAAAAAACCTTGGAATGTGCAGTCATAGTTGCAGAACTTTTATCTATTGCTATGACATTTCTGTTTTATTCCAAAATCTACTCTGTAAACTCCAAAATGAGTTGGTTTCAATACACAATTTCCAGCTGAATGTTGTTCTAATAACAAAGTTCATCAGACAGAGACATCCTTCAAAGATACAAAGAGTTAACTGTGTAATTTTCTTAATAAGACTGAAAAGGCAGTGCATCATTTTTTCTAACTATGGCATGCTCTGTGACACCATGTAATTTTTTGGGTATCTATACTTTGCTTGGAAAAGAAAAAACAATACCTAGTTTCTTTTTAAGACTACTTTTGCTGCCAAGGAAAAAAATCATTTTCTCTGTCACAATTATGGCAATAAATCTTCCAGGGAGGACATTTAATGATGGCTACAAAGCTTCCTTTATTTTACCTTACAGATACAGGCTTGAAACTTATTAAGCATGTCAGGAAAAGCAAAGAATGGGCGCATTTTAGTTTTACAAATGCCTGTGTAAGAAATAATATTGTTAACAGTAAGTACTTTCCTGACTCTGAGTTTGCATGGCCTAGAATAAGACTCATGCCTTCTGTATAGACTACCTCTCATTATAATCAGAAGTAAATGATTTAGACTCTCAGTTCTTGGGTTACTGAAATAAGTTGGATTAACCCAGTTTGTCACTGAAGTAAGTTGCATTAACCCAGTTTGTCTCAGGTTTATTTTTTAATTTCCATGGGCTTTTAAATTTTTTTTAATTCATTTGAATATAAACTAGAGCAGGTCCTCAAATAATTTCATTCTATTCAATGTTGTTTCATTGTAACAGTAATGAGAAAAAAGGAATTCTGACTTAAGTTAAACGAAATGACATTATTCAAGGACCTGGTTTCTTTATATGTTGTTTTGCTTAAAGTCATAGTTTTCCAAAAACCTGTCAATGATATTAAGTGAGGATTTTCTGTAGATGTTTAGGGTTTAAAATTCAAAAGTTCCCACAAAGAATGTTGTGAAATTCCCCTCTCACCTTGGATTCCCTGCCCTACATCACACCCTACCCTAACACAGCCACTTAAACCAGCTTCTTCAGAGGTATTTTATGTTAGATATTGTATGTTAATGAAATATAAACATGTGGTTTTCTTAATATCTCTTTGATATCATTCCACACCAATACATATTGAGGTTGTTTTAATAACCTTGCAGGCCTCTGCAGCAAGGGAAAGCAGCAGGCAAGTCAGGAGAAGTCTGCTGTGCTATGTGGGTTACTCCCTGGCCGGCTGGGGATCGAACTCATGCTGCAGAGGCTGCAGATTGCTTCATAGTGTTGTGCTTAACCCCTTGTGCCACCAGGGAGGTCCACAAGGTGAGGTTGTTTGTATCATATTCCATCAGATGGAATAAAACTAAATTTATTTTTATTTTTTTAATTTTTACATCATTGTTCATTTTTAAACAATATTTGCTTCCCCTCCGCCCCCCAGTGTAGTCCCCCTAGCCTTTCCTTCACCAGTGTACCTGTGTACCACCACCACAGTCCTCTGTGCTCCTCCCTCCCTCCTTCTGATCCTTCTCCCTCCTCCTCCCCCACAGGATGTCTCTGGTTTATAATTGTCTGTTTTTGTGGAGTAAAACAAAATTTATAATCAGCTACATATTAATAAATAAATGTTATTACAAACAACATTTCAATGAATATCACTGGAACATTTGTCTTTCCACATGTGTAAAAGTTATTTAATGTGGAAATTTTTGTGTTTAGCACAGTTGAGCTAAATTTGATGGCTAAGATAATATGAAATGTTTAATAATCATCAAAATATTAATTTTCAAATTTTATACATAAAAAATTCATCATGAAAGAGCTGAAGTATAAACCAAAAAGGAAGAAAGGGGAATTTGAAGTCTTTCTGCCTTTCCTTTTTTTGTAGCCAAGTCCTCTCAACCGCTGGCCATCTTTACTTATTGCTCTCTCACCTTCCCATTTAATTTGAATTTTTGTTTTTCCTAAGCAATTATAGCAACTAGATAAAACTGAATGTCCTCGTAATTTAAGGGCAAATTTCAACCAATTTTTACCCTTCTTTTAACCATTTTATTAGATCCTCCTCTGCAATAATTTTCCTTTGAAATATAGTTTTTATTTGTTTCCTGTCAACTTCCATAGAAAGGAATCCTATGCCCTGATTCTGAGGAGCTAACTTAAATGCTTACTTTTCTGAAGCAGAACACAAATTGATAATCATATTTTATTATATACTAGTTATTATAATTGAGGTTAAGTACAATGTAGCAAGGTGTAGCATTATTTTTTAAAGATTTATTCATCTAGGCATACAAGAACTGGGGTGCAGGCCAGAGGCACGGGGGTGGTGAGAGGATTCACCAGAGACAAAGTGGGAAACAGAACAGGCAGACTGTATGAAATACACTGCTGAGGGGAGCAGCAAGCAAGTCAGGAGAGGTCTGCTGCACCATGTAGGTTGCTCCCTTGCCGGCCGGGGATTGAAATCATGCTGCAGAGGCTGCGGATTGCTTCGTAGTGTTGTGCTAAACCCCTTGTGCCCACCAGGGAGGCCCGCAAGGTGTAGCATTTTTAAGGATGCACGCCAATGTATATACACAAACACACATGCACCATGGTTTCTCTTTAATGAATATGGCAAGCTGTTCATTTTCTTATAGCTGTAAAGAAGATGTCAGTTGTAATAAATAAAAATGCAACTGTCCTATAAATACATATATACTATAAATACAACTATGCTATAAATACATAGTTGACTATGTATTTACATTTGAGCAACATTTGTAAAGCTATATTTAGCCATTCCAAAAATTAAAAAACAAATTTGGTCACAATGGGAAATCCAGTTGAGACAGTATTGAAAATTGATATTAATATTATATTTTCCATAACTCTAAATTAAGGTTTACACTAACACCAAAACAGGAAATTAATAAAATGTAGGAAAAAACAAAAAATTTCAATAGATTTTCAGCATAAATATCTTTTAAGTGAGCTAAGCAGCAACATCTTTAATGAAATTGGTAAAGAAGTCAATTAATTACTCATTGCTTAAATATCAATTGCAAATGTTGGTCTTTTAGTTTTATTTTTGGTTAAAAATGATGCATGCTGGATAGTAAGCATATTCTAATGAAGTATGCTATTATTTAACTCTATTAGCTGTATTGATTGTTTGCATACAAGATAAGAGGCAAGAACTTTGTGGGGAGAAACTGTTAGGTCAAAAGTAAGAGCAAAGGAGAGGATTCAAATTATAAAAACAAGCAAAACTTACTATACAGACAGAGCAAGCAAAATGCAATACAGAGCATGCCAAAGTGTTCACCAAAAAAAAAAAAGAAAGAAAGAAAGAAAGAAAGTGTTGGGAAGATTTCCAGAAGCATGGTGCAGAAGTAGAAGAAACTAAATTGCCAAGAAGGAGAAAGGGTACAGGGACATGTTGATAATGTGGGTTGAAATGGCAGGCCCATAAATGCAGGGTGTTGCAAGAAAAAAAGAACATTTTTTTAAATAATGTTAATGGCTCATCAAGAAATGTCTATACTATGAATCTCATTTTAGCTGGGGAATGAACTCTCAGTTCTAAAGAAATGGTTCTTCAAGTGTGGCACCTGACCAGAATCATTGGGAATTTGTTAAACACGGGAATTTGTTAAACTTTTGGGAATTTGTTAAACATGCCTCAGACGTAAGTATCAGACACCGTGGGTTGAAGCTCAGGCATCTGAATTTTACAAGCTCTCTGAAGATTCTGAAGCAAGTTTATGTATGGACTCCACTGTTCTATAGAATGAAACTAGTCTTGGAGTTTTAGAAAGTACTTAACCAAAATCATAATATCTCAGATAAACCCTCTTAGCTTCCCAGTAACTATCTCCATGAGCTGGGGGAAGAAATTTGCTTTCTATTTGGAACAGGAGGAAATAAGCAGAGGAACACTTCCCCATTCCATGGCATATCTTATAGGAATGCAATCCACTGTCCCAAAAATCTGTTCTCCCTTTTATTGATTATTCTAATCACAGTGAAAAAACTTTTTTTTCTATTTGGAAAGGATATTAACTAAGTCTATTTTCTCTAAATTATATCAATGTGAGGTAAAGTGTACAATAAACAAAAATTTTACATGAAAATCTTGAAAAATATGTATTTTCTAGATGACCTAAACACTTTGGGAGTTTAAGTACCCTGCCCATATGCCATAGAGACCACCATGGTTTTTCTATTAAGTCATGTAATTATTACAGTAATCGTGAATATTTATTGAGCATTTATGGAGAAAAATCTTACTTAACCCATAGGTCTCTGAAGTATGTGCTATTATGATACTCACTATATAGATGTTGAAACTATAGCTTAAAGAGGTTAAGTAACTTGTTTTCTAGTTAATAAGAGATAGAGAGGACCTCTCTAGGTCTGGGGCCAGACTCATGCCATTATGCCCCACAGGCTGTATCTCCCTATGCCTATTACCTGGTCCCGACAGTTGCCCAGGACCTTGCTCCTATGCTTGGAAGTTTCCACCACCCATTCCATTTTGGGCTTTTGCTCATAACCAATATCCAGAAAGAAGTGACACATCATCTAAATCACCTTTTTGCCCATCCATTTCTCTTTTGACACAGAAAATATGTAAAGCCTATAGTTTTAAGGATTTTTAATACCCTCACAATGGGAAAATCAGGTATCTAAAACTGGCAAACATTGGGTAAGGTTTTATCCTTTAATATATTTATACAACTATGTTTTTATCATTCCTGAATTCTTTACCATATTAAAAGATGAGTTTGGTTTTTTAAAAAGATTTATTTATTTATACATACAAGAGCTGGGGCACAGGCCAGAGATATGGTGAGGGGTGGTGGTGGTGGTGAGAGGATTCACCAGAGACAGAGTAGGGAACAGAACAGGCAGATTGACCAAAATACACTGCTGAGGGGAGCAGCAGGCAAGACAAGAGAGGTCTGCCATGACATGTGGGTTGCTCCCTGGCCGCCTGGGGATCGAACTCGTGCTGCAGAGGCTGCGGATTGCTTCATGGTTCATTGCTTAACTCCTTGCACCACCAGGGAGGCCCCTAAAAGATGAGTTTTAAGGAGCTTCTTTGGACTTTGTATATTTTGAGAAAGAGTGGGGGTCTGAGTAGGAGGACCATAGAAATAAGCAGACATTTTTATGATGTGACTTGTTCCATTATTTTCCTTACCAGCCCTATCTGTAGTATCATCAGCAAGCCTTTCTTCCTCTCAATCCCTTCATCCAATTGGATTCTAATTCCTATCAGTTGCATCCTCTGTAATCCTGTATTTGTTCACTTCTTTCTGCTTCCATGCTACTGCCGTGAATATCACCTGACAAAGTTCTTAGATTATAAACTAAAGGCAAAAGAAATACGCAGAAAAGATTTAAGGCAAGAAAGAGGCATGGTCAGATATGAATTTTAGTACTATCATTCTAACAGATCTGCAGAGAAAAGACTGGAAGGAAGTGAGACCAAAGACAAAGTGATGAATTAAATTAAGGCAAAAATTAAATAAAAAGCATATGACTTCTGTACATGGTACCAGGCAAAAGATGAAAGCTTACATCTTCCTTTCTGTTCCTGTTAGCCACTTAGAAAAAAACGTTTCCTCCTACCAAATTATAAATTAGTTACAATTCTTTGAGAAATATTTAGCACTTACCACATGAAAAATATATACTGAGTTATGGCAATGCAATAGTGAACAGAACACAAAAATATGCATCTATGTAGCCAATGCTTTGTGTTGCTAGCCACCATTATATTATACCTTTAGATGAATGAATGCTCTGGGAGCATTTTCCTAAAGGAATGAAGAAAAAGGTATCCATTTGTGGATCACTGGTTTGGGGATGAAGATGCAGCACCAAGAGAGTACAAGTAATGAAGACAAACTTCTACTATCTCATAAATTTAACTGGTCTTCCCCCAGAAAGAAAGGAAATAATTAGCTATTGGTTACTATTAAACAGAGACATATATTCAAATTTTGTAGTTGTGCTGTCATCCCGCATAGAGTAAGCTCAAGAGTGAATAGGATAGAGGTCAGTTAAATCTGAACTTGAAAAAAAGAGTACAAATCCCTTAGCTCTGAAGAAATGTAGATAGAAGCCCAAGTGAGAGTCTGGTTGCCTGTAGAGGGTCATAAGGTCAAGATGCTTGGGGAAGGGCTGGCATCCAAAAGGTAAGCCCAGGATTAAAGTGACTGAAAAATTGTGGAAGAAAAACAAGCATGGCTAGGGTGCTGTGAACACAGCACAGCTTGGAGGCAACAAACCTAAATTTGACTCCTTGCTTTGCCTTACAGGGGCTTTGTAATATTGAACACATAAGGCAATCCTTCTGAGCCTGTTTACTCATGTTTAAAATGTCAATGACCCCCATCTTAATTACACCACAACTTATTGTGAAAAGTCAAGATTAAAATGAGATGCTAATAAAATACTACACAACATAAATCTTTTATTGGCCTTATTTTTATCTCATTCTAGTATAAACTAAGCCACTTCAATTTTAATGGTATATAAATATAGAAATCAATATATAATATACAGACAGAAAATTATTATTACCGACAACCATGAGTACCTAAAAATAGGGACCATGTTATTCTTTTGTTAGAGTCATTGTACTTAAAATAATTTTTTTATTGAGGTAATGTTGGTTTATAGCATTGTTTAAAATATTATCATGTCTTCATCAGCTTTATATCCCAAGAATCTGGCACATAATTATCACTGAATGTTAGCTGGATGAATGAATGAATGAATGCACCAAAAAATGAAATGTTTCTTATTTTCCTAAAGCTGGCCATAGGGAAAATATCAATGATCTTCCATAACTTTCTATGGGTGTAAATACAACATCATAGAGATAACCTTTTATTTATTTAATAGTAATTTAAAACTGGTTGGGACTGTGCCTCATCTTCATTAGCAGATTGCCTAGTTCCTTGCTACTCAAAGCATACTTCCAGAACAATACCAGTCTATAGTATATATATATAGTGAATGAATATATAACATGTATTCATCTGTAACTATGTAAGGACAGAAAGTAAGAATAAGCATTTAGAAATTTTTATAGCAACTCAGTGCAATTTTACAGCTATTGATTTTTTTTCAATTTTGGCTTATCTTTTGTGTGTATTTTTTAATTATCTTTCCAGTAATTCACTGTATCAGATGTTATAAAAGTACTGGTATCTGATAGGTGGGGTGGGGAAAGAATATTCCTTCACTACAGGTAGTTTGAGAAGCACTGACCTCATTTATCGTCCTAGTGCTGTCATTAATCAGTGGTAATATGCAAGATATTATATTCACCGACACCCTTATACTTCTTATGATTTTATAAATTAATATCAGCTTTAGAGCAGAGAAGATCCTGGTTTAGATAATTGCCAGAGTGCTTAGTCCAGTGGGAAATAGGAAACTGGTGTCACATGGTATGTTGGAACAAGGTCCCAAAGAGCAAAGATTTTACCTTAACTCTTCCATCTAGTGATGGCATGACCTTGGATGAGGAACAACTTTTTGAGACTTTTTTCCTACTGGTAAAATGGCAATAATTATTTCTATATTAAAGGATTTTTACCCTAAATGGCTTTATAGAGGCTTCTTTGTGCAGGCTCTGGCACATGTGTGGAACTCTCATTGTTGGTTTTTGTTTTGCACCTCCTCTGGGGGAGAGACTAGGGTCAGTGGGTTCTGATGGCAAAAAATGGAAAATGGTGTTAAACCTGGTAGACAACTTAGTCTCAAGGGGTTCCAACCAAGAAGCTGCTAGTCTAGATGAAGACTTACTAGCAGTATTGGGCATACAGAGTTCCTGGGCATTATATTAAACTGCAGAGTTTTGTTGACCCAGGGTCTGAGAGCCTGTGTACATTTCTAACTAGCTTCCAGGTGAGGTGTACACAGACAGTACTTAGAATAGCAAGGCCTTATATTGAGACAGGTTAAAAAAATAATCACCTAGAGGCATGCTAAGGCACAGATTGCTGTGCCCTACCCCTGGAGTTTCTGATTTCATAGGTCTTGGGTGTGACCGGAAAATATGCATCTCTAACAAGTTCCATCAGCATTAGGTGATGCTGTAGCTACTGGTTTGGGAACAGCACTTTGAGACACATTGTCCTGGACTATGAGACAAAGATTTTAGTTTTTTTTTTTTTTTTTCTTGACCTTAGAAAATAACTCTACTTGCCTCAGTTTCCTCATTTATAAAATGAAGACAAGCCGATTGATTTGTAAGTTCCCCTGTAGTTCTAAAAATCGTTACTATTTGCAGTTGTCTCAAAATAAAAAAAAAAATGCATTGGTAATTGTGAAATTCATGTAAATACATTTTTAGTAGTGTTTCCTTTATTCAAAAGGACCAAAATTGGCACAGGTATATCTAGGAAAGAACACACATCAACAAGCTTTTTTTGCTCTACTGAGGTACAGAAAGATGGGTTTAGGGCTGTTGCTTGTTTGTTTGTTTTATTGGAACCACTCTTTTCAGAGCCTAGAAGTCTTGATCCTTCTCCCTGCTGTCCTTTTGGGCAACCCAAAAAGTCCTTTTTTGACTTAGAATAGGCCAGACTACTATTTAGGGGAAGAAGATATACTTAGCACTTGATATACTTAGAAGTATATACTTGATATACTTAGAAGATATATTTAGCCAGAAGATATACTTAGCACTTGATGTATATTATCTTATTTAGCCTTCACAACAATCATATGAGGCAGTTACTTATTACATCTTCTAATTAGAAAACTAAGACTTAGAGACTTTATGTTACCCAGACTTACACAGTGGTAGTGATGGAGCTAAAATTAATTCCCAGTCTGAGAGATATCAGAGGCCATTTGGTCATAATGATGTAGAACAGAGTAGAATTGGGGGAGGGGGGCGCAAAGGGAGGTAAGAGGGTTTTGACACTTTGAGCATTAACATTTAGACTGCAGCTAATTCTGTTTCCCCAACTCTCAATCTTTAATCATGGAGATGGCATCAGAGTCAAAATTATGTTGAGTTAGAAAAATCCCAAATACAAAAGAGCTTATACTGTATGATTTCACATCTGTGTACATAAATGAAATTCAATAATATTTTAAGCTAATCTATGGTGAGAGGAGTCAGAAAGCATTAGCTCTGGGGTAGTATGAACTGGACAGGGCAGGAGGGAACTTTCTAGGGTCCTGAAAATATCGATGTGGTCATGGAGTATATAAATAAGAAAAAAATCATTGAGCTGTATGTATGAGATTTGTGCATTTTATAGCATGTTAATTCTCACTCATTTAAAAAGGTATCTGTGAGCAAACAGCATACGCATACATATCCCATATGCCTATATGTTTTAAATTTATATTCAACCATATATTAGTAATTCCTCATTTAGTTTTCTACAGGTTGGTCAGAATTACCACCCCTTTCCCATAGTAAGTAAGGTAGAGAGAGAAATCTAAAGCTCATGACTGTTTTTTTTCCCTAGTTCCCAATACTCTTCAAATGTCTACATTAATGGCAGATACAACAAAAGCTCTTATGATTTGACCAAGACACATTTGTAAAAAAGCAAAATTAGGAATAAAATGTATTACCTCAAATCATAAATTATGTTTTTTTCACCAGCTAGTGATTTTATGTTGTATGTTCTAGAAGATTCTAAGGGGAGAGTTGTTTTCCTTCAACTGCTTTATTTTGCTAATATTCAGTTCACCTGTACAGTGCTGATCTTGGCCTCTGATACTGTGTCCCCTTAATTCTTTGTAAGATAATGGAAGATAATTCCCCGAGAATCCTATTTGCTTTGTCCATCCATTCACAAGGTCACTTAATTTAGTGTCTTCATTAAGTACCACTCTAAAGTTTAATAATTTTGCTGGCACCAGTGCTCTCCCATTCCTCCCCCAATGTATTTTGTGTAATTTATTCTTGTTACAACTCATCCCCATTCATCTGCCCATAAACTGCAGTCATGATATTTCATGATATTGCCAGTACCATATAATTTACAAATGGCCTCGCATACCTAAGGTCTGTTTAGAAAGGAAGAATAAAATGTTGCAGAGAAAGCTCAGTGAAACAAGTGGAATAGGGAAGTTTCATTAGAGACAGCTCAAAAACAAAGATTTTTATAGTGGTGGTTTCTTATTCTGGGACATAGAGAATCATTTGCAGGGTTGGGGCTGAGGGGGGGGGGATATAAAGCAGCCAGCTATTTTGTGTCCCTAATTAAATTGTTTGCCACCAGTGGCAAAACAGAATCTGCAGCTATTAAACAGGCAACGTCAAGGTAAATGGCATTAGCCTACTAAAAATATTTCAGTCCAAAGATTAATAAGTACTATTCTCAGAAAAAGGTCTGCAAAACTAAACAAATAAACAAAAAATGAATGCATACCGTTGAAGTAATTTGTGTGTATGAGAGGTCTGCCTTGAATGTTGAAATGAACAAAAGCCTAGAATTCAGAGGAGGTAACATTTTTAACCTGTCCCATTGTAGCCAAATGTCAGGGAAATTCTGAATAGTCAGTAATTCTCCAACCTCCAGAACAGGAATCTGCTTTCGTTCCTCACGCCTTGATGTACAGTCCCTATTAAATGTAACAGGAGTTACAAGCCATAGGAGAAAAAACAATCTGTCTCCTCTATTACATTAGAATTGTGAACTGAATTTTCTATTCTCACTGCATGGGGTTCCACTGAAAATAAACACATTATCTCTAAATGTACTGGAAAAAAATAAATATCTTCATTAACTCTCTTCTCCTTTTCATTTTCTGTTTTAGAAAAGTACAATATGAGTGTTATTTTAATATATTTTAAAATTATAATTCTTATAGGAAGTGTTAGAACTGTTTCTACTCTATCACAGCATGGAGAGAAAGTGTTTCCTGATAAAAATACCATTTTTTAGCTCTATTTTTCTATTCGTCATAACTCAGAAATAAAGAACAAATAATCCCAGAGTTTAAATGGCATTTGGAGATTCCCATTTTAAAACATATTCAGATGCTTTAAGAGTTAAATAATTCCTCCTCCTTTCCCATGTTAAAATTACAAAATCAAGTGGGAGGAAAACCTAATACCCTGTAAGGTTTTACTTCTTAACTCTGCTACCTGATTTTGGTTTCCAGATAAATGGTAAGAAAAAGCAAAATCAAACCAAAAGTATCTCTCTCATATTAACATCGAGACCCCCCTGGTGCTTGAAGCTAAAACTCATGATGGGGTCTCACATACTATCAATTATGGTATCATTATTATTCTTTAATATAAAGAGTAAGGAATTAGGGCTGAGAAATATACTCTCTGGCAGCAGAAAAGGGGATGTGATCGGTTCATTTTGTGAACACATTAAAAGCCTTTATAACTTTAGAAACCTTGAGGTAACTGAAGATTATTAAATTTTAGATTTTTCATTAAACTGGTTTGTACTATTCTTTAATAAGCCACTTGGTTTGACCAACTCAGGATGTTAATAGGGGATGGTGTTTTTTCCTTGCTGAGTGAAGGACATCACAAAAGTGGCATACCATAATATCAGATATAAGGAACAAAGTCCACAGGTACCTCTGGATCTGAAAAAATGAGGCAGGAAGGACAGGAGCATGCAAAGTCCCTTCTGTTTAGACGACTTTCATTTCTCTGGATGTTTGATATTTGTATGTGTATTTGTTTTTAAAGATGTTCTCTTTCTTTGTGATTCTGGAAATTAATGCAGGGTTGTTTTCTCCTTTACATGAGAAACATGATGGTAAATATCATGATGGTAAATGCTGATACTAAGAAAATATACCGTGGTCCACAAAAACCTAGACATTGATTTTGGTTTGTAAGCTGTTTCGCATATAAAATGATATGTTCAAAAACACAGATAATTCTAAGTATGACTTAATAATCAGCCCAGTGTATGTGCTATTGACATAGTTCTTAAGAAATATAGTATATTCCTGTTTTCCTAAGAAAATTAGTGTCTAATTAATGCTGAAATGCAGTAGAATTCCTATGGAAGTACTTATGACATCCACATGAATACCAAATGAGTTCATTATGATCTGTGTTATTACAATGAATACAAATGAATTAATAATGCTGGAACACTCAAAATGAAGTGTTACCAAGTGTTGTGGTATAACAAATATGGTTAAATATTATGTGATTAAAGTTATTATAAGCTGAGCCTCAATCAAAAGAAAGCAAAATTCCATCTCTATTGCAGGGAGTTAAGAGTAGAATCAAACTGTTGTTTCTAAGCATGGTGATTCTTAACTTTGAACAGTCCCTTAAAGGTTTTCTCCAAATACTGTAATCATTTAAATTACCTTGGTTCAAAGTAGCCAAGGAGTTGGTTGGGGAAGGACGGAGTGATAGGGTGGGAGTAGGAGGTAGGTTGATGGGAGGAGCAAATGATATACATCATGAATTCAGCCAAGTTGGAAGTATATATACATACACACACATATATGATTTTCCATAGTTTGCATATTAAGGAGTGGAGTTTTCAGATTATTTTTCTCTAATAACCAGCTCATTAAAATAATTATTTATAACGTATTTCACTCTAGTGAAGCAATAATAAACAAGATTAGTTTCTTCCATTTTCTAGCTGAAGTCCTGCTCTTCCATGTCAGACATTCCATAACAATTTCTAAAATAAATTATTTTTAAAAATGTATCCTAACTGAATCTGTATAAATTATAGCTGCACATTCTGTTGTAGGAAAGCTGGACTCTACATCTGCATTGTATTATTTATGCACTTAGATGTAATACATCGTAACAATTCATATCTATTATAGATTTAGTAAGACATGAAGGCATAAGTGGATTTAATCAGACATGTAATTATTTTTATGCCTCCAACTCAAAAATATGCGTAAATGAATTTATGGTTATTTGGCAATCAGTGGAAATGGTCTTTATAAATGTTGAAACAGCTGCTGGCAAATATATATGCAAAAGAAAGAAAATGGCACCTATCTTCTAGTCGGATAAATGATAAAGGAATTATTATTAGTGGTATGCAGTATCCTAGCTGTTAAATATTTGCTTCAACATCCTTAATATTACACAAACATACATTTAACAATAAGAAAACCTTGCATTTCTTTCCTTCTGTGATAATGGAGCACATTTTCTCATAAGATTTTTAGAACACAACTGCATCCTAAAAAGCCCCTTTTTCCTAGATCTAAGCAGTTTCTGTCATGTTGTCTGACTTTCACATTCCCATTTTTACTATATTATTTGTGGTATCATTCCAGTTCTTGAGATTGAATACTCTCATTTAAAATAATGGGCCATGATAATGCATACACTTCTGTCAAATATGTTGATTCTGGTGCCTATTAGAATTTCTCACTGTTGCTTTTACAATGGCTTTAAGACATTTGTAAAACTTTTCTGCCACAGAGAGTAAAATGCAATCTTTGTACTACCTGGTTATGATTACTTCATTGTGTTGAAGCACCTAATAAATTACATATCAGTAAATGTAGATCTTGGACAAATACCCGGAGAAAATCTAATTTTCTTGAAGTGTGTCTTTTTTCATTCTTTCAAGTTTTCAGTTTAAATTTAGTACCTTTGACTGGTGAAAAATTAGTAGCACCAACACCTGAAATTTTCTTTATAACCTGTGGCAGAGAAAAAAAGCTAGAACCTTTCTAATGTGTCAATTATGACCCAGATAGATTACCATATGAGGAATTATTTCATCTTTCTTGGATCAAATATAAAGCAGCTATAATATATTTAAGTCCTACTGAAGCAGGCACACGAAAGACACTCCCGCACACAGGGCGAGGGCAGGCAACATAAATAAAGCTGTCACATTCTCTACAAGGTGAGCCTGTATTTGAGCATGCATCTGTTTTGTTTTTTTTTTTTTTATGCATATGGTGATTTCCAGTACTAACACTTGTGACACTCCAAAAACCACTGACATGAAATCACTTGCACCCAACTTTTATAAATCATGAGATTCTTTTTCATCTAGGTATGTTGTTTCAATAATCAGTAGCATTTCTTACAAATTATACACTGACCAGATGGAAGAGCTTCTGCCTCTTAATGGTGCGAACTATGCAAACCTCCTCTGTCAGACGCTGAACTCTCATCCCTCGGCCTCCTTACATAGCTGAGCTCCTTGGCAAACAACAGAGTGCCCTCTATTGATGAAAAGAGGAATGCGCAGCGGAGCATACATCCAGAAGCTTCCCACCACAAGTCAAAAAAGCAGCAGCCAGTACACATTTGTGATGTAAAATCACACTTTAAGCATAAAAATATTGATTTAAGGACACCGATAGCGTGCAGATTATTACAAGTTCAGAGGATTACATATTTTACACACACACATACACACAAATTACTCCGTTTCTACATACCTGGAAATGCTAGGTAAGAGGACTTCTTGTTACTCTGTGGATATAGTCACCTACTCACACTTGTATTTCCATTCAAATATTTCAGAAACGGAATAGAAAAGTTGGCTTGAACAATGACGCTGAAAGCTCAGGATCTGTAATTTAAATAATTTTTAAAATGAAAACTGTAACAACTCAGCCGAACACGGACATCATGGAGCTTTCTAATTCCCTCAGGCAGGGGTGGGGGACAAAAAGCAAAACCGCTGAGAGCATCCTTTAGCTCTCTCGCTATAGCGAGGAAAAATGCACAACCTGGTTTGCTTTGGCCACTTTCAACCCAACTTCAATTAAGCCTTTATAAATGAGTCGATTTTACAAATTTAAAATAGTAATTAATTAATGACTACTCACCTCTTCACTTCTATATTTCCATTTACGTTGTATTTTAATTGGGAGGGGGGATCAAATGTCAAAGGGAAAACAGCCTATTATTATAAGGCTCTCTCAGTTGTTAAGCAGTTTAAAAGCAAACATGGAAAATGGTAAATTCCACCAGAACACTTGCAGCTAACATTTTAAATTACATGACTTTCTTGACTTTTTGGAGGAATGCATCTAGTTGCTATTGTGCATTTCAAATGTCTTCTGTCCGTGGTTGAATTTGGAGAGATCTGCATATGTTTAGATGTAAATGCTTCAACTTTAGTATTTGCAACCACAAAATGAACCTAATGTAATAATTTGATTGCGGTGTTGAATTCAGTTGTCACAGAGTTTTCTTTCTTCTTTAAGATTCCATTTGCAAATGCAAAATGAAATTGAGAGTTAATTAGTTGATCTTTATGCCTTTTCCAAGAAAGAGTACTACTAAGAAAAGGGGGAAGGGGACTTACATTGAATTTTCTAGATGTTATCAGTATTGATGAAATTGACCACATAAACTGCTCCTTACTCTCTTTCATTTTTCTTACAGAGATGCTGAGATTTTTTTTTTTTTAAGGTTTGCTTACCCTTGACTTCTGTATACACAATCTTTGTCTATTTGAAATAAGTTTATTACTGTAACAATATTATAAATTTCTATCCATATGATTTTTTGCATAAGTATGAGATATATGATGAGGAAATAATTTAAAACATGAATTGGAATTCTCACATAGTGGTATTGTCCAACAAAATGAGACTGGTGACTTCAGATGTTGTTAATATACACAAATTCAAAGATGAAAACTAAAAATTCAGTTGTTTTGCATGACTGAGATTTCAGCTCACTAGAACCTCTGTATTGGGGGGAATTGCAAACAGAAGAGAATGAGATCCTGTTGTATTACAAGATTGACGGTACTCCTCAGGAATTTTCTAAGATTCATAGTATTTTATCAATACTCCCTAAATGTGCACCTATTTAAGACCATCTTAGCTCTTATACTTTAATGTGGTGTGTTTTTAGCTTTTTATTCTGAAGAAATGTAGTGTAGGATTTTTTTGATCAAAAACATAATTATCTCATATTTATTTCTTTTTTGAAACAGTAAAATTAAACAGTGACAGAGAACAGACCTAAGTGTGGTAAACACTTAACTTTTCCCCATTACTTAACAACTGAAAATCAACACAATTGTCAAAATATAGATATGTCAAAATTGAAAAATGAAGTTCCAAAAATTGTTTAATTTGCTTCCATCACTCTAAACTTGAAACTAAAATAAATTTACACTTCAAAATATTTGAAAATTAAGAATTAGCTAAACTCAAGTTAAAACTTACATTCATAGAATACTTTTTAGAGTGTCTCCTTTTCCGTAGTAATTTTGCTATTTACATGAATTGAACTGTAAAATAATTTCACGACACTGTGTAATATTTTACATTGCAATTCATATAAAGAGGTGCTAAATGTTTTAGAAACAGCCCACCAGAGGGCAGTCAGCTTTTAGTCTAACAGATTTGAAGAGAGATAAATTTATTATTATGCTTGACTTTTAAATAAAATATCTATTTAAATTTCATTGCTTTTTGCATCTAGAAATCGAACAATACAAATGTCATGACTTGAGATTGAGAAATCTAAGGCTTCAACCATTTTGAGTTAAAACCACTGAAGGATGAACAATTCTAACTTTGCCCTTCTAGACACACTCATGTTCATTTTTTCCCATTGTGATATTTATGTTTGGCCAGAAAGTAATATTTATTTTGACTTGAGATGCCTTGAAGCATTAATATTCTTTAATCAATAGAGATTTTGGAACAAGTCCTTAGAGAGAGAGAGGAAGAGGAGGGGAAAAAAGGGAAGGGAGCCATACTGTGTTTTCTTGCTCACCTCTGTCCCCTATTAACTCCAAATGTTTTAATGGTGAATACTGTGCATAATAATATGTAGTGTACAAATGATAGAGAGGAAATTCTGGAACATGTGATTGGGAATTGGAGGGTCCATGCTTTGTTTCCTCATGTAAATAGCATGGATGTGAGCGCTAAATGTCCTCTAGTCATTTCAACAATCAGAGTTATTATCCATTTAGAAGAGGATTTTAAAAACATTGAGATCTTGTATATGCCATTTGTTTAAAATAAGGAGGAGCCATTGAGGAGTGAACAATATCTTGTCGTTACAAATTCTGGTTGTTAAAATTCTAAGAAATGGAAGCAAAATACTCTTTCTAAACCCCTATAAAAGACCATGGGTGATAATACTTCCTTATGAGGGCTTAGATACCTTTAGATATTTGCTACTTTAAAAAAAAAATGATAATCCTATGATTTTAGCCAGATTAACTTGGCTAAAATAAGACCACTAAGTCTTACAAGTTGTCATCTTCCTCTTCACTAACTTGTCTTAGAACTAAAAATAAACAAGGAAAAAGCTAGATTTGTGGGAGGTCCTAGAAGACTGAGAGCCACTACTCCAACATCAAAAGTGCTGGTGACAATTTGCCAAATAAAATAGAACTGCAGAAATCACTGGAGCACATATATGTTCTGAGACTTGGCAATGAATAACCAATGGGCAAGCCTCTTATGAAATGTACCATTTCCTTTTATTTGCAGTAGAGATCCTAGAACCCACACTAAAATGACTCTTGTTTGATACTCTTTAGGATATTTTTTAAATTGTATAATCTCTCTTTGTGGTAACATTAATTTACACCATATGAAATTATTTAAAGGTATAGATTCACACCTCTTCAGATATATGTTATCACACCACACCCACAACCAAAGCACCCATAACCCACTGCCATAGTCCACTGAACTCCCTCTTTGTTTCATTCCTCACCCCTTCTCCATCTGGTAGCCTCAGTTCTATAGTTAGATTTCTGGGGTTTCTTTTGGATTAATTTTGTCTGTTCATTTGTTTCTTTATATCCTACATGAGTGAAGTCAATTGTCTTTCTCCTTCTGACTTATTTTGATTAGCATAATTCCCTCCAGGTCCATCCATATTGTCATAAATAACGTTTCATATTTTTTATATAGCAGAATGGTTTCTATTGTGTATATACACCACATCTCCTTAATTTGCTCATCTGTCATTGGTCACTGAGACTGTTTCCATAACTTGACTATTTAAATAGTGCAACAATGAATAAAGGAATTCATATATCCCTTAGAAATAGTGGGGTTTTTTTTTGGGGGGGGGCATTCTTTGGATAGATACCCTAGGAGTGGAATTGTTTAATCATATGGTAGAATTATTTTTAATATTTTGATAAATCTCTATACCTTTTTTTAAGGTTTATTTATTTATGCATACAGGAACTGGGGTATAGGCCAGAGGTGTGGGTTTGGTGAGAGGATTCACCAGAGAGAGAGTGGGGAACAGAGTAGGCAGACTGACTGAGGGGAGCAGCGGGTGAGACAGGAGAGGTCTGCTGCACCATGTGGGTAGCTTCCTGGCCTGCCCAGCATCAAACTCGAACTCATGCTGCAGAGGCTGTGGATAGCTTTACAGTGTTGTGCTTAACCCCTTGCACCACCAGGGAGGTCCCTCCATACCATTTTTATATAAGAACTGGGCCAATCTATATTCCTACCAATAGTGTATGAGGGTTCCTTTTGTTCACATCCGATAAACACTTATTTTCTTTGATATGAGCCATTTTCACAGGGGTGAATTGGTATCTCACTATGGTTTTGATTTGAATTTCTCTGATGATAAGTTATGATGAGCATTTTTTCATGCATCAGTTGTCCATTTTTATGTCTTCTTTGAAGAAGTGTCTATTCAGATCCTCTGCCCTTTTTTTTTTTTTTTTTGATTGGGTTATTTGATTTTTTTTGTTGTTGAGTTATACGAGTTCTTTATAAATCTTGGATATTAGCCCCCAGTCATATGTATGATGTGCAGGTATCTCTCATTTGGTAGGATGTCTTTTCATTTTAATGATAATTTCTTTTACTGTGCAGAAAGAAGCTTTTTAACTTGATGTATTCCTAGTAGTTTACTTTTGCTTTTGTTCCCCTTGCTATTGGAGTTGAGTCCTCAAAGACACCCCTACAGCCAATGTCCAGTATTTTGCCTGTTTCGTCTATGTTTGTTATGGTTTCAGGTCCTATATCCAATATTTAATCCATTTGGCTTAACTTTTGTATCTGGTGTGACATAGTATGCTAGTTTCATTCTTTCTCTGTGGCTGTCTAGTTTTTCCAGCACTGTTTGCTGAGATTTTTCTATCTTAATGTATACTCTTGGCTCCTTTGTCATAAATTATCTGTCCATATAAATGTAGATTCATTTCTGAACTCTCAATTCTATTCCAGTTTTCTGTGTGTATTTTTGCATTCTAGTATGATACTGCTTTGATTACTATACCTTTGTAGTATAAAATCTGGGAGTGTGAAACCTCAATTCTCTCTCATTTTTTTTTTTTTGTCAGAATTGCTTTGGCTATTCAAGTTCTTTTGTGGTTCCATATAAATTTCAGTAATGTTTGTCCTATTTCTTTGAAGAATGCCATTGAAACTTTGATAGGGATTGTATGGAATCTGAATGCTGCCTTGAGTAACACGGGTATTTTAGCAGCTTTAATTCTTGTAACACATGAGTAGTCCATGTGTTTTCTATTTCTTTTAACAATGTCTAATAAGTTTTTATTGTACAGGTCTTTCACACCCCTTGTTAAGTTTATCCCTAGGTACTTAATTTTTTGATGTGATTGTAAATGAGATTGTTCCCTCGATTTCCTTTCTATTTTAGTTCATTCTTTGCATGTAGGAATGCAACAGATTTCTGTATATTGATTTTGTAGCCTACATGTCATTGTACTGATTTATTGTTTCTAATAATTATTTAGTAGAGTCTTCAGGGTTTTCTATATATTATTATCAAGTTGTCTACAAATAGCAACAATTTTACTTCTTTACCAATTTCTATTCATTTTATCTTTATTTTGCCTAATTGCTCTAAGTAGTACTTCCAGTATTGTGTACTAGTAGTAGTGAAATAGTAGTGGTGAATAGTAGTGGTGAAAGTAAACATCCTAGGGCCTCCCCGGTGGCGCAGAGGTTGAGCGCTGGGTTGCGAAGCTGCCTGCAGCCTCTGCCGCACCGGTTCGATCCCTGGCTAATCCCTGGCCCTGGAGGAGGGTCCCACATGGCGCACAGACCTCTCCTGCCCCCCGCTACTCCCCTCAGCAGTGTGCTTCCGTCCTTCTGCCTCTGCCTGCTCTGCTCCCTGCTCTGGCTCTGTGAATTCTCTCACCCTCCTGCGCTTCTGACTGTACCCAGTGCTTGTATAAATAAATAAATAAATAAATAAATAAATAAAAATAAATAGAAAGGAAGGAAGGAAAGGAGAGGAGAGGAGAGGAGAGGAGAGGAGAGGAGAGGAGAGGAGAGGAGAGGAGAGGAGAGGAGAGGAGAGGAAAGGAAAGGAAAGAAAGAAAGAAAGAAAGAAAGAAAAGAAAGTAAACATCCTAATCTTGTACCTGATCTTAGAGGGAAAGTTTTCTGTTTTTCACTATTTAGTATAATGTTATCTGTGAGATTTTTTCATGTGGCTTTTATTATGTCCTATCCCAATCTTTTGGAGAGTTATTAGAAACAATATTGAATCTTGTCAAATGCTTTCTCTGCTTCATTTGATAATGATCATAAGGTTTTTATCTCTCCTTTTGTTGATGTGGTAAATTACATTGATCAATTTGTGTATGTTGAACCATCTGTCCTTGCATTCTTGGAATAAATTCCACTTGATCATCATGTATGATGCTTTTAATGTGCAATGTTGAATTTGGGTTTCTAAAATTTTGTTGAGAATTTTTACATTTATATTCATTAGAGATATTAGTCTATAGTTAATTTTTTGTGATATCCTTGTCTGCTTTTGGTATTAGAGTAATTTTGACCTCATAAAATGTTCCTGGAAGCATTCCCTCTTCCTCAATTTTTTTTGGCGTTTGAGAAGAATAGAGTCTAGTTCCTCTTGCAAGATTTAGAACTATAACTCATTAGGGAAACCATCTGGACTTGTGCTTTTGTTTTTTTGGGAAACTTTTGATGACTGTTTCAATTTCCTTACTTGTAATTTTTCTCTTCAGGATTTCTATTTCCTCCTGACACAGTCTTGGAAAGTTGTATGTTTCCATAAATTTTTTCCTCTCTTCTAATGTATTCAGTGTATTGGCATGAAGAGTTTCACAATAATTTCTTATGATTCTCTATATTTTTGAGCTGTCTGTTCTAACTTAGCCATTTTTTTTAATTTTATTTATTAGAGTTTCTCACTTTTTTGTGACACTAGGTAGAGGTTTATTTTTTCAGTCAATTTTTACTTTTTTTTCTTTCCTAATTTTTCTTTCCTTCCTTCTAGTGGATTTTGATTTCATTTGTTCTTCTTTTTCTAGTTCCTTAAGGTGTATACTTAGATTTTTCTGAGCTCTTTCTTGTTTCTTGATATAGGGCTGCATTGACATATACTTCCTTCTTAGTACTGCTTTTGCTGCATGCAAAAGTTGTAACTTACGTCTTCACCTTCTTTCATCTTCAGGTATTTTTTAAACTTCTCGTTTGATTTCCTCATTACCATAATAGTGATTCAGTAGCATGTTGTTTTATCTTCACATATTTAAGGTTTTCCTACCTTTATGATTGATTTGTAGTTTGATACCATTGTGATCAGAGAAGATACCTGATACGATTTTAATCTTTATTAATTTATTGATACTTGTTTTCTATCCCAACATGTGATCTATCCTTGAGAATGCTTCATGTACACTTGATAGAATATGTACTCAACTCTTTTGGAGTGCAATGTCTTATAAATTTCTGTTAAGCCCATGATCTTAATTCTTCATTTACTGTTATTGTTTCCTTGTTGATTACTGTCAATAAATTATTTATTGATGTTCATATAAGTTTGAAGTCCACTATCTCCTCTATCACTATTGTGTTTCTGTCATGTTTTTAGGTTTATTAATAGTTTCAGATAGATAGATAGATAGTCCATTATTTGGTGGATATACATTAACAAGTGTTATGTCTTCCTGACTTATTAATCCTTTATTCATTACGCATAATGACCATATCTGTCCCTTGTTAACACTTTTAGTTTGAAGTCTATTTTATCTTATATAAGTATGACTGCCCTGCTTTTTTAAGAGTGCCATTTGCTTCTAGAATTGTCTTCCAACATTTTACTCTGGCAGCCACACCATATATATCACCTGCCCTAACTATAGCCCTCCTGTTTCTCTCCACCCACCTCCTGTTTAATAAATTGTGACTCTTCCTCTTGGTCTCCTCATCTCTGTTCCTGTTGTGTTGATCTCCAGTGTCTGAGAGGGGTTCCAGTTTTGTCCCATGCCACAGGATTCTCTGATGAAGTATCACTCTGGTTAACTGTTAGATGATCTTCTTAGGATCCTAGCAAGGAATCTCCCCTGTCACCATCTTGGTCCTGATCCTCCCTTACTTTAGAACTTATTTCCTATACAAGAGGAGAGAGACTGGAAATATTGTCACTGGTTAACTTCTCAAACTGAGCTGAGCATTGTGTTGAGGAGCACAATGAAGAAAGAACTTATTACTCCTCCCTGGGATTTTTCAAAAATGAATTTAGCTGTGAGTTGTGAGTTCTGTCTAGATACATCCCCAACTACAGCCAATCTCTGTCAGAAACATGATCCATGGGACCAATGTAGGAATGAATTTAGTTCCTTTAAGCCTAGATGACTGAGTTCTCACATAACTTTCTAGCAGTTCTCATGGCTTCTCCCTTGGCCCCCTACAATCTATTCTCAGCACTATAGCCAAAATGATCTTTGCAAAATCCCCTGATGGATCCCATGAAAGTCACCATTTCTGTAGTAATTCTGTGTCACCCTCTAATTACCTCTGGCTTTTTCTACTCTTCCTCCTTACTCACTCTTTCAGTTAGTGGTCTCTTTGCCAGTCCTCGAACAAGCCAACAAAATATGTGCCTGGTTAGCTCCTTGGCCTCAATCAAGTCTTTCCTCAAAACTCACCCATTGAGATTTGTACCAATCACTTTTTTATATTGCATTCTTCACTTCTTTCCCACATCAACACCCCTACTTCACACGTAAGACTCTAACATACCACTTAATTCACTTGTATGTTTGATGCCTATTGCCTGCTGCATGGCATCTAAATATATCTAGGTAGGGAATCTTTATCAGTTTTATTTGTGAATTATCTCAAGCATGCAAAGCACATGATAGGTATTCATAAGTGCTAAGAATAAATGAATTCAAGAGCAGAGAGTATCGATACATTTTTCATGATAAAGGCAAATCTTGAGATACTATGAAAAAATTTATTTTAGAGGGATCTTTTCTAAGAGGAAAAGCCAGAAAATTAAGCAAACCACACATAACTAGGTCTTTAGATTACTGTTTTAACTCAGAGAAATCCATATGATAACAATTTGTTGCTTCCAGTAAAGTGACAACATATAAATTTATAAATATGGAATTTTTTAGTGCTGATACAGAAAACATATGTTAACTCTAAAAACAAGCTTGTATTCTTATTTCTCAGTATTTTATTGCCTTAGCTAGGCTGTCAACCAACTATATAAATTTCAAACATTAAGTGGTGCAAATCTACTCACTAAAATGTCTGTCACAGCTTTCTGCATTAATCAAATTTGATGTATTGTAACCTACAAGAAAAAATATTTGTGACAGAAACTCAAAAATAATTGAATAAGCATAATATTAAAAAGCATGATTTTGAATTATTAAGCTTAAATGGATAGAAAAAAAGAGTAGGAACACAAAAATCTTGTTGTAATTTCATATCGCTGTTTAATGTAAATTTTCTACATGTTATGGAGAAAATTAAACTGTGTATTACTTATAAAAGAGTTTTACTCTAGGGGCCTCCCCTGGTGGCGCAGGCGACTGAGCGCAGCACTGTGAAGCTGTCTGCAGCCTCTGCAGCGTGGGTTCAATTCCCGGCCCGCCAGCAAGAATCCCACATGGCACGGCAGACCTCTCCTGACTCGTCCACTGCTCCCCTTAGCAGTGTGTTTCGGTCAGTCTGCCTGTTCTGTTCCCTGCTCTGTCTCCGGTGGATCCTCTCACCCTACTGCACATCTGGCCTGTACCCAAGTTCTTGTATTAATAAATAAATCTTTAAAAATAATTTTTAAGGAAATAAAAGAATATGCTATCTCAAATATATAATATTTTCCTGAATATAGTCAATTAATGAGATGCAAAATCAAAACAAGAGACATAACTATTTTAAGGAGGAAAGAAATTGGCATTACTTTTTTTTTTTTAAAGATTTTTTTATTTATTCAAGCACTGGGTACAGTCAAAAGCGCGGGAGGGTGAGAGAATTCACAAGAGCCAGAGCAGGGAGCAGAGCAGGCAGAAGGACCGAAGTACACTGCTGAGGGGAGCAGCGGGTGGCAGGAGAGGTCTGCGCGCCATGTGGGACCCTCCTCCGGTGGCTGGGGAGCAGCCGGGGATCGAACCGGCGCTGCAGAGGCTGCGGGCAGCTTCGCAACCCAGCGCTCAAGCGCTGCGCCACCTCGGAGACCCTACTTTTAATCAGTATAATGCTATACTTAGAAAACCAGTGAAACTCTTATTTTTAACTTTGGGGTTACATTTTGGTCTTCCATGTATACACATTTCACTCACCAGCCACCAAACCACCCATGCCAGCACCCCCTCTGCCTCCTTCCTCTTTCCTCACTTCTCTTCCCCTGTTCCCTCTGGTAGCCATTGTATTCTTTCACAGAGTTCAGGATTTATTCCTACTGTATTTTGCCTATATGTATTTTTTTGTTATTTATATTCCACAAATGAGTGAAGCCATATGGTATGTGTCTTTTGCTTTTTGGAAAAATCTCCTGAAATCATAAGAATGTCACTAAAGTGATGGAAAATATAAAAACAAATCAATCACTCTTTTAAATAAATATAAAATGATAGAGAAGTAAAAAGCTAAGATTATGTTCACATTTTATATATTGCTCTTATTTTTATAGAGATATAATTGACATATAAAGTTATTTGAGTATACTCATATATGTGTAAACATACAGCTAGAATAAATAGAAAATGTATACCAAATATAAGAAGGAAAGTACAAATCTTTTTTTAGATATTTCAAAAGATTTGCCTACATGAAAACCTGGGCAGTATTAAGAGGTCAGTTCATCCCAAATTGGTTTCTAAGGTAAAGGCTCTACCAATTAAGTTTATATCTTAAACAGAATTGACTGAATTGGATAATTTTTACTCTAGTGGTTTAGAAATTATGACTATAACTCTATTGTTCTTTTTCTTTAAATTTTTAGCAAAGCAATGTAAATTATCAACATCAAGGCTTCTTTTATAACCTCTTTGTCAAGAGTGATGCATTTTAGTCCCTTACCCACATCACTAACAATCCCCATGCTCAACTTGGATAATCTGAAATTATAGTCTATGTAATTATTTTTTCAGAATGTTTTTAAACGTATTTGCCTAACTTCTCAGTCAGTTTACTCTCACTTAACTATAAATTTTACTGGAATCTATACTCACCATAGATTCTTGTGAGACACAGAAGTATTATTACTATATGTTATATATATTCACAGACTCCTCTCCCCAATGCACGCTTACACACACACACACACACACACACACTTCTGAAGATTATTACATTTTCTCAACTTCATTCTTGATATCAGTTGATATAAAGTTGCTTTTTTAATGGCTCTGAGAAATTAATTACCAGAAAGTCATATATACATATAAAGATGGTCACAACATAGTTTGCAGTTCAAGTCCATTGATAGTTAAGAAAAAAATCTGTATAACACGTCCTATTATTAAGCAGTTAATTAAATAATAAATTATAACTATAAAAATTCACATAAAATTTTGGCTATAATGTATTTATAGAAGTCATTTCTTTTTGTCAATATTAAATGTTGGATAGACAAAGATAAGGTAGGTGACTCAAACTGAAGATGTATGTCAAATGCTTAAGGAAAACTTGCAGCCTTGAGAATCCTAGTGTAAGTGGGAATGCTTGTTTGAAGAAAACATGCTACTTCAGATTTTCATGGATTATTGAAATAAACCCTTAAGCTTTCAGATAAACTATGTCTTTAGAGAATGTGTTCTAAAGTTGTAAAGAGGATGCAATACCTGGATAGCTTGGATGATAGCTGACTGGTAATCTGGCTTTCTTGATTAAATTGAAAAATATTTTCAGAGCTTTCCTCATGTTCCAAACATTTTTCTAGGCATTGCAGTAATAAACCAATATATAAGCTCTCTTCTAGTCCTTGGATTTATAATTGGGTGTGAAATACAATAAAAGTAAAAATATGGGTGCCTCCTGGGTAGCTCAAGGGGTTGAGCACAGCACTATGAAGCTATCCCCCAGCTGGCTGTGGGCCTGACCACACGGTGCAGCAGACCTCCCCTGACTCGCCTGCTGCTCCCCTCAGCAGTGTGTTTCAGTCAATCTGCCTGTTCTGCTCCCCACTCTCTCTGACTCCTCTCACCCCCCACACCTCTGGACTGTACTCCAGTTCTTGTATGTATAAATAATAAAAAAGTAAAAATATGTCTGAAAAAGAAAATACTAAAAATTAATATGAAGATTGTGAGAGAAAAAGACTGTCTTGCCATTTCTTCTAACTTGGATGATATCAGTAAAGGCCTATGTTAGGAGGTGATATCTGAATATGGAGAAAGTCAAACATGCCTCTATCAGAGGAAAAGGATACTAGGAAAAGTTGACCCTCTAGAGAAAAATCTCTAAAAAAAAAACTATGAGAATTGTCTTAGTTTTGGCTGCTGTAATAAAATACCATAAACTGGGTGACTTACTCAGCAAACATTTCTCAAAGTTCTGCATTCTGGAAAGAGCAAAATCAAAGTGACAGCAGATTCTGTATTTTTTCCTAGATTATTGGTTAACTTGTCAACATTGGAAACTCAAGAAATACAGTCATGGTTTACAATAAAAACCCCTTTTCTAGTAACATATATATGAGGTCATGTTTAAGTCAATAGACTTATGTGCATTGATAAAACTGATTTTTCATGACAGTTTAAGATATGAATACTTAATTTCTATAGATTTAACTTTTTCAACTAGTATGTCTTAAATTGGTGACCAGTATAATTTCACCTTCTCAGTCTTCAGGGGAATTTTGTACTTTTCCCCAGAAGATAGACATTGATATTCTGGGTTGTCACTGAGGAGGCTAACTCTGTCTTTATAAATCTGTACCGGCCTTACTGATGATAATGAGCAATCAGGAATATGGAATTTTAAGGTAATCAACTTAATTCTGGAATCAATAACCTTTATGTTTATTCCACTTAAATCCCCAAGTCCACATTACCAGAATAAATTGCCTTCAGTCTCCTCCATGCAAGGGGTTTGGATATTACTATCATACTCAGTAAGCACTCAAGAGTGCTATCAACTATTTGTAGACAAATTTATATGATGCATTACAGCTCAGTCACAAGGGAATTATTGTAATGTTTAGACAATAGTACTCCAAATGTGGAGTTCATTATGCTTTACCAGATCCATGTGTGTCTCAAGGTATTAGCCACAGATATGGTCTATTCTCTGTAAGGTCTGCCTTCTAAGGTCAAGCCCATTCAAATCAGCCACTAGAGAAATAGCAAAATGAACCCCTTAGTGGAAAAACTCAGAGCTCATAAATACCAACTGAAAGTTCATTCAAATACGGAGCACAGGGCCTCCCCTGGTGGCGCAGCGGTTGAGCGCTGGTCTGCGAAGCTGCCTGCAGCCTCTGTAGCGCCGGTTCGATCACCGGCCACCGGTGAGGGTCCCACATGGCGCGCAGACCTCTCCTGTTCTGCCCGCTGCTCCCTCAGCAGTGTATTTCGTCAGTCTGCCTGTTCTGTTCCCGGCTCTGGTGAATTCTCTTACCCTCCCGCGCTTCTGACTGTACCCAGTGCTTATATAAATAAATAAATAAATCTTAAAATATGGAGCACAGTTCCAATGCCAGGTGTCCATGCCCTTCAGCTAAAGACTACCAGGAACAAACCAAAAGTTGGCCAAGATGGGCCTATTGTTCTTGCAACAAAGAAGAATGTACATAATGGGGAACTGTGGGTTAGAAAAAACTTGTTATGGGTTTGTGCTGGTGTTAGATGATTTGAGGCAGGGCTCAAGGAAGCAGAGCTTTGCCTTGGATTGGACAATCTCAGGAAGTGGGGGAAGTGGGAGTGTGGGAGGAATTCTATACTTGGGTACCTTAAATTATATCTAAAAGTAAGGGGAAACTACACTCTGTCTCTGGTGAATCCTCTCACCCCCCACACCTCTGGCCTGTACCCCAGTTCTTGTATGCATAAATAAATAAATCTTTAACAAAATAAAAAATAAAATAAGGGGAAACTAGAATGATGCTAAAGCTGTAATTGTTAGAGGCATCAGCCTCTCATATTAGCTGGGAAAGATGACTTTAAAACAGTGAACTTGTTTTGTGTGTGCTTAGATAAGATTATGAAATTTGTTTGTTCATTTGATGCCACTTTATCACAATCAAAGAGGGGTCCTATCTGACATTAGGTTTCTGTTAGACTTCTGAGAGCACCATGGTTTAACTATGAATGTCAGGTCGGCTGCTAACCACACAGAGATCTTGATGTTAGGTCAATTCAACCAGTCAAGGGCTGCTTTCTTGGTTTATCACCAACTTCCTCAGAGATGATGAACACGGACCTGTGTTTAGACCACATGTGGTTATGTTTAGCTTTTGTCAAGCATTGGATCAATCATGTAGCAAGGCAGCTTCCACCCTATAAATGCTGCATAAGCCATAGTAGCTTACCCCAGAAAAACCTCATGTTCTCTCCTCCAATGTAGTAGTATGTGTGGTAAGTTCCTGAGGTTTCCTGGCCCTTTCCTGACACTCTACAGAGAAGGCTGCCATTGTCTCAGGGTAGGAGATAAGCGTATTGGCTAAAATAGTGACTTTGTGGATGTGGAGAAGCTAGGGTTGGAGAGGTAGAAGCCATAATATAATTAAGAAGAACCAAGAAGTCCTAATATCATAGGAAGAGGGTATTGCTAGCTTAGGAGACTGTATATTAGTGATGTTATTAACCAAGGTGAGCTTATAAATCCACAATAAATTTTAAGTGAATGTAATCATTTCTGGTTGAGACTTATTCAACTTGAGGTGCTCAAGGTACAGATGACCTGTTAGCAATGGATTGTATGAAGGGAGTTAGTGCTGGGACCCATCTACGTGGTAGAGGCAAGCGAACACCTTAGGTAATAAGAGAGGAAATATATAGAAAAGAAGAAACTCCAGAACAAAAGTTAAATAAGCAACTTAAAAAAAGAAAAATGAATTATGAGGCATCAAAGTCAAAATCAAAGTAAGGAAAAATCTAATGAATATGTACTTAAAAAAATCCAAGTCATCTAAGAAGTCAGAGTTGGGGAAGACCCAATAAATAGTGGCCATTTTCATTCATTCTTTTATTCAACAAATATTTATTTATTTTAAGATTTATTTATTTATGCATACAAGAGCTGGGGCACAGGCTAGAGGTGTATGTGGGTGTGTTGGGGAGGGGGGTGAGAGGATTCACCAGAGACAGAGTGGGGAACAGAACAGGCAGATCTACTGAAATACACTGCTGAGGGGAGCAGCAGGCGAGTCAGGAGAGGTTTGCTGTGCCATGTGGCTTGCTCTCTGGCTGGCTGGGAATCAAACTCTGTGCTGCAGTGGCTGCGGATAGCTTCATAGGTTGCAGATTAACCCTTGTGCCACCAGGGAGGCCCTCAACAAATATTTATTGAGTCCAATGTGCTAAAAGCCATTTAGGCACTGGAAATGAAATGATGATTATAAACCAATATTACTTCATGGTGGGTGGAGAGAGAGAGAGAAAGAGACAGAGACACAGGGAGAGAGAGACACTGAGACAGAGAATAGACAAAAATCCCTCCCTGCATTATAGTGGAGAAAACAAATAATGAATAAAATAAATTAAGTGGGAAGGTAATAAGTATTTTTTGAAGAACAATGAGACAGAGAAAGAGAATGGTTGGAGCTGGAGGTATGGGAGGAAGGTTTTAAATTTTAGGTACGGTGTTCTTCAACTATGAAGTGGCATTTGAACAAAGGTTTAAGGCAGGTGAAGAATTGAATGATCAAGTTATCTGATCAGATCATTCTAGATAATAAGGAAGTTCTCATTACTGATGATGTGAGCTAGAATAACAAGAAAAAAATAGCCTTGCCTGGTGTCTTATGCGTAGTAGATGCTCAATATTATTGTGAACTAATTAATACAATAGTATTCAAAGAAATGTTAAGTTATCAACTACTTCTAGAAGTTTCATCAGTACTTAGACATGCCAATAGATTGATTTGGAAAAAAATTGAAAGTACTTAGTAAAACCTTCTTGGTATAATAAGATACACATTTAAGGTTTACAACTTGATAACTTAATCCTTATTTGACGGATAAGAATATGGGTGCTCAGTTTAGCAAGTTTGAGGGGTTGGGGGGATGGTATTTTGTTGTATTTTTGCTTCTTTCCATTGTTTCATTAAGAAAAGAACTTACAAAAATATAAGTCATTCTGATTGACATATATCTTATGACTGGGATATCTATATATAAATAGCACATTACGTATCTTATTACTAGGATATCTATATATAAATCTGACTATAAAATCTCTCTATATATGTACATATACAATTTATAACAAGACTTTGACTTAAAAGTTAAATGTGTCTTGAGTTTGAGAACTGAAATAATTTGTTTTTCTGCCAGCACCATGGAGAATTCATAAATGATGAAGTATTTGGCTTTCAGAAAGATGCTATTTCCTTGCAATGCTACCTCTTTGGGGAACAAATATGAAAAATAAAACGTGTCATTTTACATGATACAGAGTCTTTTTATTGCCAACTTCCTGGCTTTAAAAGCGAATGGGACAAGTCATAAAAAGACATATTGTAGGTGTAGGTTCTGCTTTAAATTTAGATATTCTAATGGAGTATACAATTCAGTGAGTCTTTTCTGTGTCTCTTATATCTCACATTCCTTATCTATAGGCAAAGTGACCTGGTAATAAAGCACCGAACTGCAAATAGAATGATTTATTTTTGGCTGGCAGCCTTTCTCAGCTTATAGCTCTTGGAGATGATGATTTTCCTACCAACTTACTCCATAGGAGTGTTGTTAACATCCATCAGACTGAGCCCTGGGGATTTAATGGAAGTGAATATGTACACATATGGCTGTAAGGACAATTTTCCATATTTTCAGAGATCACAGTCATGATATACACATATGTATGTATGTACATGCATATATTTGTGTGTGTATATATACATATATAGTAGAATTAGAAACTGATACTTTAAAAATTAGTGGAACAACACTGAAATTACTTCACACCCACTGGAATGGCTACAAAAAAAAGACAAATATTAACAAGTGTTGGTGAGGATGTGGAGAAATTAGAGCCCCCACACATTGCAGATGATCATGTAAAATAATACAAAAACTGTAAAGAACAGTCTGGCATTTCTTCAAAATGTTACACATAGAGTTTACTATATGTCAGCAATCCTATATCTGCATATATACTTAAAAGAATTGAGGCCATATGGCTGCACAAATGATCACATCAGCATTATTCATAATAGGTCTAAAATAGAAACAACCCAAGTGCCTATCATCTGGCATTGATGAATATATAAAGTACAGTCTGTGCATTTAATGGAATTCATCTCCAAAAAGGAGTGAAGTACTGTACATTCTATAAACCTTGAAAATGTTAAGTAGAAGAAGCCAGACACAAAATACCAGATATTGTATGATTCCATTTGTGCAAAATGTCCAGAATAGAATCTATAGAGAAAGGAAAATAGATAGTTGCCTAGGGCTAAGAAGTTTGTGAGTAAATGGGGAGTGAATGCTAATGGGTATGTTATATTTTTTCTAGGGGAGATAAAAATGTGCTGGAAGTAGTGGTGATTGTTGCACAACTTTGTGAATACTAAAAAATCATTGATGTGAACACATCAAACAGATGAATTTTATGGTAGTTATTTTTAAAAAAATTTTTACATTAAAGGCTAGATAGGTAAAGACATACAGATATATAGATTGTTGAATTTTGGTACGATAATACAGCAGTAGAGTCTTTGAAACAGGTCTTATGTAGATGATCATTAAATATTATGAAAAATTGTTTTAATTAATTGCAAGCCCATTTTGCTAATGTAGTGCCTGTTACTAGATTTCCATATCATAGACATTAGTGGCCATGAACTCAAATTCCTAGTGCTGTAATCTCAAGAAAATAACTCAGCTGATGCAAAGATTCAGTTTCCTTTCCTATAAATCAAAGGTCATAAGGGAAGTTGTGAAAGCCTGAGGTAACCTAGAAATGGTAGTAATTGGGGATGGGAGAGCATGGGGATGGAGGAGATGGTTATTAATTTTATTACATCTATTCTAATACTTTTTTTTGCATGTTAGCAACTCAGAAATGAGGATGCATCTAATCAATGGAAAGGCATAGTTCTAAATTGGAAAATTTTTCTTAATAAAGGAGCATCTTACACTCAATAGCTTTTTAGACTTTTTGAAATAACAATGTTGCTGGTGCTATCACCACTACTCTTTACTGAGACATAGGTATTTTCTTTTTCTATCCTTTTAACCAAACGCTCCTCTTGACACATTTGATCCTGAGAAAACATCCATTTATTTCTCCTGTCTGCTCTTCCTTCCCATTTCTCATCTATTATTCCCATTTATTATTTCTTGGTGCAACAATTACAGTCAGTGTGACGATAGGCAATCAATTAAAACTTCATCAAAAATGGTAAATAAGGGGCCTCCCTGTCCACAGCCACTGCAGCATGAGTTCCATCCCCGGCCAGGGAGCAATCCACATGGCGCAGCAGACCTCTCCTGACTCGCCTGCTGCTCCCCACAGCAGTGTATTTCAGTTGATCTGTCTGTTCTGTTCCCCACTCTGTCTCTGGTGAATCCTCTTGCTGCCCGCACCTCCGGTCTATACTCCTGTTCTTGTATGCATAAATAAATAAATATTTAAAAAAGAAAAAAAATGGTAAATAAGGACTCCTTGGTGGCCTAGGAGTTAAGTCTCAGAGCTATCACCACTACAGCCTGAGTTTGGTCCTGGGCCAGGGAGCTAACCCAGGTATGGCACAGGAGAACTCTCCTATGTTGCCTTCTGCTCCCCTCAGATCTGCCTGTTTTGCTCCCTACTCTGTCTCTGGTGAATCCTTTCACACACACTCCCACCTGACTCCTCTGGCCTATACCCCACTTCTTCTATGCAAAAAAAAAAAAAAGTTAAATATGTAAGGTGATGGAAGTATGGAAGTGTTGATTAACTCAATGGGGGAATTCTCTCACAATGTACAGGTATACAAGGCATAGCATTTTTAGACTTTCGTTATCTTATAATTTTCTTTGGCAATTATACATCAATAAAACTTAAAGTAACTTGCTTAAAACCTCAGTAAATACAAATAATTAGCTAAATGCAGAAAAATTTTTTAGAAGAGAGGCTGCCAGCACTTGCAAAATGATTTTTCTCAAATTTAAATAGGAATTTAAATAGGAAATCTTAAATGAGTAAGCTCACCTTTCTTTTCTTTTTTTTTAAATATTTATTTTTGAAAATTTTTTTAAAGATTTATTTATTTACTTATACAAGCACTGGGTACAGTCAGAAGCGCAGAAGGGTGAGAGAACTCACCAGAGCCAGAGCTGGGAGCAGAGCAGGCAGAAGGACCGAAGTACACTGCTGAGGGGAGCAGCGGGTGGCAGGAGAGGTCTGCGCGCCATGTGGGACCCTCCTCTGGTGGCCGGGGAGCAGCCGGGGATCGAACTGGTGCTGCAGAGGCTGCGGGCAGCTTCGCAGCCCAGCGCTCAACCGCTGGGCCACCGGGGAGGCCCTCACCTTTATTTTCAAAGGGAAAACAATCAAGACAATTACGTATAGTTTAAATAAAACCCCTTTCATTTGGAAAAAAAAAATCAAAAAATATTTTCCATCTTGGTTTCCTTGATGTCTGTAAAATGAGGGTAGGGATAGTTCTACCAATCTCATGTTCCAGGCAGTGTTGTAGACACTGAAAATAGAATAGATCAAAACCCATAGGGAGCTTACATTGCTGGGAAGTAAGGAAAGAGGGAGCCTAATCAATAAATGTTTACTAGTCAAAGTAGCAACATGAGTTATAATAAAATTAGGGCCTCCCTGGTGGTGCAAGGGGTTAAGACAGAGCACTATGAAACTGTCCACAGCCACTACAGCATGAGTTTTCAAGCCCTGGCCAGGGAGCTACCCACATGGCACAGCAAACCTCTCCTGACTCTCCTGCTGCTCTCCTTAGCAGTGTATTTCTGCTCCCCACTCTGTCTCTGGTTAGTCCTCTTACCCAGTGTTCTGCTCCCCACTCTGTCTCTGGTTAGTCCTCTTACCCACTGCATCTCTGGCCTGTACCCCAGCTCTTGAATGCATTAATAAATAAATCTTTAAAAAAATTTTAAAAATTAAATAAAGGGGTAGAGTGGAATGGGTTTCTAGGGTTGCTTTTTTTTTATGAGGGTGTTTAGGGGCACCTTCTCTGATTAAATGGTATTTGAGTAAAAACAAATCAAATAATTATCATGAAAATATTCTGTAAACTATAATGTCAAGAACTTTTTCTCTCATTGTGCTATAAAATCATTTTATTATTGGCTAGGACCTTAAAAAGACACAGCCCCATCTCTCTGTCATTATGGAGTCTGTGGGCTTCCTAGCAAGTTCATGGTCATTGTGAGATCATGGGCTAAGGTAAATGTGGAAACATGACTTGCCATGCAGTATGGGAAGTACCAATATAGAAAATTCTATAATTCCCTGGAAATGTATAGAAAGCAGACCGAAACAGAAAATTCCAGAGATGAAATACCATTTGAGCTGAAGCTTTAAAAATATTTCTAAGTTATTTTTATTGATTTAAAGAAAATTCATGTAATACAAAAAAGTACACAAACACATACAAATCACCTATCACACATTTAGTTTTGTTTTGTCCTTCGACATGTAAAAATAAGAAATAAAATTCTCTCCCTTCTTACCCTTAGTGTTGGCAAACTTTTTCTCTAAAAGATGAGATAATAAATAGTATAGATCAGATAGTCTCTGTCACAGCCATTCAACAATGCCAGTGTAGCACAGAAGAGCCACAGGCAATAAACAAATGTGAGAGGAGAAATCAAACTTGTACAAAAATGAACAACAATGTGAAAATACATAAATAATTTTTTTAAATGAGCATAGAGATGTCCAGCAAAATTTTATTTACAAAAACAAACAGCCAGGTGCATTTGAACATAGTTTTCCAACTCCTGCTTTACCCCTAACCCAGAGATTTGTTGTTAAAAGGTAGTACATGTCCAAATTTTTCTATTTTAAGAACAACTAGGGATGAGTAAGGGTTTTTCAGGATGGTGATTCAAGAAACAAACAATACAATCAAGTAAGATTGAAATTCATTAAAAGTTATAGTCATGAAAAAAAATTCAGACTATTCAGAAAATTGAACTAATAAGGTTAGACCTTATGTTTCATACCGTAAATTGTTCCTGTGTAATAATAATTTCTGTGAAGTAATAAGAGAGATCTTAGTTTTACTTTTTCTTTCATTGTGCTTTTTTAGTCTCAGCTACCTTTGGGTGATCATACTTCCACTTACAGTTGTTTCCTAGTGTCAGTTGTGCATAAAATGAACATCATGGCTTTAACATCTTCAATTCCCTCTTGCCTCCAACTATATTTCTAAAAAATCTTCTCAGATCCTGCCATAAGCTTTTAAGTCTGCCTTATTTACTCTTGAATCCTGACATCCATTAGCTTCTCTGTTTTTTACAGTTGAGCTCAACGATCTGCAATCTTCTGCATGATTATTGTAGCCCTGCATATCTCTGCCAAGATTTCTTCCTTACACCCCCCTAAATTTCCTTTCTGATATCAGTATGGCAAAATATGTAAACAAAGCAAGTGATATATTAAATAAATTCTCAATAGGAAAGTGAAACCAAGAAGCTGAGTGTTTAGAGGGCCTTTTAGAACTGCTCTGTTGTCTTTGGCAAATATGTGTATTATCTCTTGAAGAGCTGCTCCTTATATGATGATAGCAGTTCAGGCATCAAGAGTCAGGCACATAGTTTAGAGTTCTAACTTCTTATAACTGCAACAAAGTGAACAAATCACTTCAATTCTCTGTGCTATCTATAAAATGGGTATTTAAACACTTCAGGGTTGTGGTATCAAAAAACAACTTGGATAAAAGCTTGAACTGATATCCAGAAGGTCATAGGTGCTTAATCATTACTAACCTCCTTCATCCCCATTAATTGTCTGTTTACAAGTTTAAATATGGCTTCTTGAACCAAGATATGGAAAATGAGTCTCCATTCATTAAGTGTACAATTATTTGATGCTAAAAGTAACAATAGTTTGAAATTTGTTAAATTAAAATGGCATTTAAATCATCTTGGGAAAGAAATAAGAAAAGGGGAAGGAAAAAGAAGAAATTAAAATAACATTCCCACCATAGCTTCTTTGATTTAGTGTTTCATCTTAAGTCTTTACATGCTCGTAATTTTTAGCGATGTATTATTTATTCCTAGCCCAACTTTGTCCTCATTCTTGTTTTTCTCTCTTCTTTCATTCTGCCTTTAACTCATGTTACTTGTTGTATTTTATGTTCATCTGTACGCTCCCTGAAGTTCTTTTTGGAACAGAGTGAGATATAAATTAAATAAAATATTGTATGTTGGAGATGGCAACTTCAAAAAGAGAACCCATGGAAAACCATAATTCTTAATGCCTAAAACAGTATATTTCAGCCCTTAATCTTGAGACTTTGAGTAGCAAAACTGACAATTTGCCTTTTCCTGTACCTATTTTACTAATTTAAATAAAATATCTAACATCTACTGAGTATTCAGTATGCGCTAAATTATTAGTCCAAGAACTTTTATCTGTGTTTATTTCCTTAATTTTGCCGACAATTCTAAGAGACAGGTGCTAATATTATCCCCAGGAATGTAACTGAGGAAACTGAATGATAAAGAAATTAAGAATGTTTCTCCAGGTCACACAGCTGGTAAGTGCAAGCTGGGGTCCCAATGGAGGCAGCCAGGACTCTAAACCTCTGTTCTTAGCCAGTATGAAATATGACTTTATAAAATCCTTATAAAGGTCTTAAAAATCCTTTTACAATTCATTTTTTCTTTTGGTTTTAGACTCATAGGCATTTACAAATAACATAAAAGACCATTCTCTTATAAATCGGTTGGTGCCCTAAAGTTGTTATTTCTTGGTCCTTCAATTTATTTTTCAAAAATTTCAATGCAGATTTTTTTCATGGCTAGGAAACAATGGAAATGAGGAGAAATAGCTGACTTTTCAAATAGTCAAATCAATTCATAAAATACTCATTGAGACACCGCCATATTAGAGAGTGCCAGACTCTGGAGCTAAATAGAGTTGGGTTCTTTGGGTTCATGGTGGCTAGTAGAATGGGGAACCCTAATGTGAAATGAGGGATAATATTGTAATGAGAGACAGGGTGTAATACAGGATGCTGTGAGAGCATGTTGGGGTTTGGGGATACTCCACCCAGATGGGTCCCACAGAAAAAATTACCTCACTTGAAGTCTTTTAAAAATGAGATGTAAGTGGTAGTTGTTGAGGGCACTGTGTATTAGTCAGCTTGGGTTGCCATAACAAAATACCATAGATTCTGTGGCTTAAACAACAGAAAATTATTATTTTTTTTAACATTTTTTTAAAAGATTTATTTATTTATTTATACAAGCACTGGGTACAGTCAGAAGCGCGGGAGGGTGAGAGAATTCACCAGAGCCAGAGCGGGGAGCAGAGCAGGCAGAAGGACCCAAGTACACTGCTGAGGGGAGCAGCGGGCGGCAGGAGAGGTCTGCGCGCCATGTGGGACCCTCACTGGTGGCCAGGGATCGAACCGGTGCTGCAGAGGCTGCGGGCAGCTTCGCAACCCAGCGCCTCAACCGCTGGGCCACCGGGGAGGCGCAAACAACAGAAAATTATTTCTCATAGTCCTAGGGGCTGAGAAATTTGATATCAAGATGCCAGCATAGTCAGTTCCCGGTAAAACCTCTCTTCTTGGCATGTAGATAGCTACCGACTTGTTGGGTCCTCTCATGGGGGAGAACATTGGAGGAAGCAAGAGAGTATTCTGCTTTCTCTTCTTATAGTGACCCCCTACTCTTATGACCTCATTAACCCTAATTACCTTCTTAAAAGGCTGTCTCTAAATTTAGTAACATTGGGGTTGAGATTCCAACATATGAAGGGGGGGAGGCAAAATTTTCAGTCCACACATATAAATAGGGGGCGGGAGGTTAGACAGGGTTTGGGAATGGAGAGTGCTTCAGGAAAACAACAGAGAAATTGTTGCTTTCAAGGATCTGATCACAACTCAATAATTAGGGTGTTTGGAAACTAGAAACAGGAAGAGTAGCCAGGTAAACAGGAGTTTAAACTTCATCCAGACAGCAAGAGCAGTTAGAATTTGTCAGAAGACTTTCATCACAGAAGGGTATAATGGGATTGAATGCTAGTTATAATAGGAAAAATAGATTAGAGAGGAGCAAGACAGAAAGCGGACAGGTGAGGAGATTATAATTTTAGAATAGTGGCAATGAGGATACAAAGAAGTGAGCAAATTAGAAAGAGAAGTTTAAGGGGTCAAAACAACAGGATTTGGGCCTCCCTGGTGGTGCAGGCAGTTGAGTGCAGCACTGTGAAGCTGACCACAGCCTCTGCTGTGCTGGTTAGATCCCTGCCAGCCACAGAGCAACCCACATGGTGCCGCAGACCTCTCCTGTCTCACCCACTGCTCCCCTCAGAAGTGTATTTCAGTCTGCCTGTTCTGTTCCCTGCTCTGTCTCTGGTGAATCCTCTCACCCTCCTGCACATCTGGCCAATACCCCAGTTCTTGTATAAATAAATAAATCTTTAAAAAAAAAAACCAGGATTTGAAGATAACTTGAATGCTATAGAAGAGAGAGAGAGAAAGAGATGTCAAAGATGGCACCCATGTTGCTGCCTTGGCATTCCCCAGCACTTAGTACTGAAGAAACAGGACCTAAATACAGCACATTAAGAAAATGGACACTGTGTCCCAGGCAGGGCACTGAGAAAACTCTCTCCTACTTGCTTAGTGCACTAAGCAGAGTTGGAGTCTCTGACAGCCAGAGCTTTTCATCATTGAGCCCGGCTTTTATAGCCACCTTTAAACCTTAAAGCTTCATTGCTATTTATTAGTTTTTACCAATTTCCACATAGGCTGTGTTCTGAATATTCTCTTTATCTTGGTTTCATTTTCTCTGTGTACTTAGAGACTTTAGAGTTATGAGAAACAGCATGTGATCTCAGTGTATAATGATTGGCTGAGCAATCTTGAAGCCAAGAGTTCTTAGATTCCTTTTCTGAAATATATCTAATGAAAAAGTAGTTAGATATTATAATACAATGATAATGGTTAAAGTTTGTTTACTGAGAGTTACCAGGTAAGAAGTATAGGACTAAGTCATATAAATATACTTCAATTTTAATCTTGAAAACCACCCGCTGAGGTTGGTGCCATTATTATCTCACCTTATATGTAAAGACACTGAAATTTGAATTTAAATGACTTGCTTGATAAAGACTAGATTGAAAACTAACCCTTGAAAGCTGACTATAGAATTGAAGTACCAAAGGGGGTGGGGAGGGTAGTGAAAGAGGTATAAGAACAAAGAGGAAACGAAGCACAATGACTTGGTGATGGACTATGGGTGAGTTGGTGGTGGGTGTACTATGGTGGAAATACCTGATGAGGGTGGCAAATATTACCTCAATTAAAAATAAATAGAGGGCCTTCCTTGTAGGGGCAGGTTGAACGCAGCACTGTGAGGCTGTCCGCAGCCTCGGCAGCACCAGTTTGATTCCCGGCTGGCCAGGGAGAAACCCACATGGCGAGGCATACCTCTCCTATCTGCGCCTGCTCCTCCCCTCAGTAGTCTATTTCAGTCATCTGCCTTTTCTGCTCCCCGCTCTGTCTCTGGTGAATCCTCTCACCCTCCCGTGCCTGTGGCCTGTACCCCAGTTCTTGTATAAAAATAAGCAAATCTTAAAAAAAAAAATAGAAATAATTAAAAACAAAAAATAAATGACTTGTTTGTAAGTCCATATCTCTGAGACAGGTTGACTCCTGAAATTTCAGTTCTCATTTATATATCATTTTGTCTGTTCAGTTTTATCTCTGCAATGGTTTAACAATTGAGATATAATTTTAAATATTTTAATTTGTCTACTGTTAGCCTTTGTACTGTGATTTAAAATAACTTACTATAATAATGGAGGCTTATTGTGAGAAATGTGAAAAATATAAGGAAAATAAAAATAATACATAATCCTACCACCTGGAGATAATCATTATTATAATTTTGATGTGTTTCATGTCAGTATATTTTAGTACATATCTTTTATATTTGAGATTAGTGTTTATACTTTTTAGTCATGCTTTTTTCATTTAAATTATAAATATAGCCTTTTTCCATGCTATTAAAATATGATTTACAAACGTTATTTACAATGGTTGCAAAATAGTTCACTATATGGGTATATTAAAATTGATACAACCATTCAAGCATTTTTGAACATTTAATTTTCCACATTTTTTACAACTATAAATACTATATTTGGTATTTCAAATTATTTCCTTTTAAAAATCATCAGAAGTGGGCCTCCCCTGGTGGTGCAGCGGTTGAGCGCTGGGCTGCGAAGCTGCCTGCAGCCTCTGCAGCGCGGTTTGATCCCCAGTCCCCGGCGAGGGTCACACATGGCGTGACAGACCTCTCCTGCCACGCCCACTGCTCCCCTCAGCAGTGTATTTCGTCAGTCTGCCTGTTTTGTTCCCCGCTCTGGCTCTGGTGAATTCTCTCACCCTTCCGCGCTTCTGACTGTACCCAGTGCTTGTATAAATAAATAAATAAATAAATCTTTTAAAAAAATAAATAAAGAAAAATAAAAATCATCAGAAGTATAATTGTTGCTTAAAAACATGTTAGGCACATTTTTAAGGCTCTTTTTCCTTTTGAAAAAAAGAAACAATAGACACTCTCAGCATAATATATTTATAGATACGTGTACTGAGTTGTCAGAAAAGTCATGACATATTTTTTCTGTATTTTTGTTGCAAAAATGCGTCATGACTTTTCCAATATATACAGGTATACAATGCAGATATGCAAGTACATATGTAAGTAGTGTACACATATATGTGCGTATGTGCACATGACTTAATATCTTGCATATATGTGTATGCCATGTACATAATGATTTACATTTATGTGAATGCTTATATACATATGTACATACATGCATAACACATATGTGTATACTCTGGATATGCATCTGTACATGTGTTTGTGTACCATGCTTCAGGTCATTTGTGTATGCATGTATGTGTATACATATGTATGCTAAGTCCTCAACATTGTTTATAGGTTCTTAGAAACAGACTTTAAGTGAAACAATGCATAACAAAAGCAGGTGTTTAAATAACATGGTTCCCTTCAGGATCATGCTCAGTGAAATAAGCCAAAAAGAAAAAGAAAAATACCGGATGGTCTCACTCATAGCAGGAATCTAGAATACTTAAATAAGGGACCAGGAAAATGAATAACTATAAGAAAGTGAAAATCAAAATCAACAAAAACTATGAGCCAGAGACACTTTTTGGGGGGTGGGGGGTGGGGTGCGGGAGGGGAGGGATTGGGGTCAGAATGGGGGGATTGCAATTGTATGGGGAATATAAAAATAAAATTTATTAATAAAAAAAATAAAAAATAAACATTAAAAATAAATAAATAAATAAATAAATAACATGGTTCCCTTCAGCTTTAACTATAATTGTGCTTTTCCTCATCAATATAACAAAATGTTTCTCATCAATCATAACAAAATGACATTTTTCAAGAATCTGTAGTATACACACACATATACATATATACATGTGAATTGATGAATCATGGTAAAAATATGCATAGTATATATACATACATATGTGTGTATACTATATATATTTAGTATATTTATACAATCTATAAAATACTCTTTCAAGAAAATTGTTTTTCAAAATGTTCAACATCACTTGTAATCAGGGAAATGCAAATCAAAACTACCGTGAGATACCATCTTACACCGGTGAGAATGGCACATATTAAAAAAACTAGCAACAACAAATGTTGGCGAGGGTGTGGAGAAAAAGGAACTCTTCTGCACTGTTGGTGGGAGTGCAAACTGGTCCAACCACTATGGAGAGCTGTGTGGAGATTTCTGGACCTACTAAACATAGAGCTTCCATATGATCCAGCAATTCCACTCCTAGGTATCTACCCAAAGGACACAGAAACATCAATTCCAAAGAGCACCCGCACCCCTATGTTTATAGCAGCACTGTTTACAATAGCTAAGCTTTGGAAACAACCCAAATGCCCAAAAATAGATGACTGGATCAAGAAGATGTGGTACATATACACCATGGAATATTACTCAGCATTCAAAAAAGATAAGCACATGCAATTTGCAGCAACATGGATGGCACTGGAAGGGATCATGCTCAGCAAAATAAGCCAAAAAGAAAAAGAAAAATACCGGATGGTCTCACTCATAGCAGGAATCTAGAAAACTTAAATAAGGGACCAGGAAAATGAATAACTATAAGAAAGTGAAAATCAGAATCAACAAAAAACTATGAAACAGAGACACTTTTGGGGGGTGGGAGGCGGGAGGGGAGGGATTGGGATCAGAAAGGGGGGGTTGCAACTGTATGGGGAATATAAAAATAAAATTTATTATTAAAAAAAAAGAAAATTGTTTTTCAGAAATATTTAAAAGTGCATACATTGTAAGTGCTAAATGAAAAAAATAAAGAAAAATATCCATGCCAAGAGTGACTTGCTCTGTTAGACTCAACATTTTTATCATTATTAAGGATATACAACCGAGATATATAAGTATTTCAGGTTATGTGCCTTGCCAAAAGAAAATCTTAAATGTATTTGCTCTGATTCCTGAGTATCCCCATCTTCAGAGAATAAGGTATTCCTGAAACTTGAGTTCTATGTTGACTTTTGCATTAAGTATAGAAAAAATAAGTATTTAAAAATTTGGGAGCAGAAACAAAATTTCAGCCACTGAAATTGGGCCATCAGATGGCCTAACAATACACATTATCTACTTTCATTCTCTCATTAAAAAAAAAATGGTGGGCCGTGGCGCAGGTGTTTGAGCTCGCGCTGTGAAGGTGTCCTCAGCCTCTGCAGCACAAGTTCGATCCCTGCTGGTCGGCAAAATTCCCACATGGCAAGGCAGATCTCTCCTGTCTCTCCCGCTGTTCCCCTCAGCAGTGTATTTCAGTCAGTCTGCCTGTTCTGTTCCCTGCTCTGTCTCTGGTGAATCTGCTCACCCTCCCGCGTTCCCGGGTTCTTGTATGCATGAATAAATAAATCTTTAAAAAAAAAGGTACCCCAAATCTAAATGGGCTACTTTTCTGTATTCTTTTCAAATATATAAATTTATTTTTAAATTACCAAATTAAAAAATATCAATGAAAATTTGGAATATGTTAAAAAGATGTAAAATCTTAAATCCTGATACAACTATTAAGATTTTGCCCTTTTACTTCCCATTTTTTCAATAGACATGATTTTATATGGTACAATTAAATATAATGACCTAATATATAATATCACTTACTCACATATTTAATTATACTTATATTTTACTTTCTGCCCCCTTGCTCCTACTAGAATATAAATATAACAAGAGCATGGCAGTGAGTATTGTTTATTTGTTCACTGATACCTTTCAATACTTGGTACAGCATACATGTCAATAAATATCTTTTACTGACTGAATGATGAACATATCATATATATCTTTTCATATTGCTATAGTTTTCTATAGAATAGATTCTATTCTCCGCTCTTAAGGGGAGCAATTCAGAATAAAAGTCTTTTATGCAATGTTCTATATTTCACAGTTCACGATATCATCTTATCTTTAATAATTTTCAATGCAAAAATTGGTGCAAGTGCAAATACCTATAGCTTAGGCAATTAAATAAGTTATATAGGATGTAAAAGAGAGTTGCAACAAGAAGTGGTGGGTGGGGTCTATGTGAAAACCTGAGCATAAATCTCCTGCCATGTCCAGAAGGGGCAGCAGCCATCAATTCTAGACAAGAATAGCCATGCAAGAATTAGAGCCCAGTGTTGTCAGTCATCTTATTTTTTTATGAGATGATAGAAATCTGAATTTTTTAATCTATGTTCCTGATATTTAGCAACTAAATCAAACAGTTGTAAAGCACTATGAAGGTCTAACATCCACAGCCAAAAAAAATAAATCCAAGGATACAATAAATGTACCAATTCACAAACAGTAGGCTGATTATTATAAAAAATAAAATAAAATTTAACGGCAAACAAATAAGTATCGGCAAGGATGTGGAGCATTGGAACCCTCATGTATTGCTGATGAGAATGTAAAATGGCACAGCCAATGTGGAAAGCAATATACTGGTCCCTCAACATATTAAAAACAATTACCATATGATCCAGGAATTCTACTACTGGGTCTATGTCCAAAAAAATTGAAAGCAAAGTGTTCAAGAGATGTTTGTATACCATACTCAGTGAAATATTAATCACAGTAGCTGAAAGGTAGGAGCATCCCAAGTATCTATTAACAACTAAATAGATAAACAATTAAGATATATACATATATAAGAGAATGTCACCTTGTAAAGGAGAAAATACTCACACAATACAAAATATGGGTGAATCTTGAAGATGTTATGATAATGAAATATGCTAGACACAAAATGCAAGTATTTCATGATTCTGTTTATATGAGATACCTAGAATAGTCAAATTCATAGAGACAGAAAATAGAATGGTGGTTGCCCAGGACTAAAGGGAAGGGCAAATGAAGAGTTCATGTTTATTTGGTACAGTTTTAGTTTGGAAACAAAAAATTCTGGAGATTGATGATGCTGATGTGGTATAACAATATGAATGTAATTAATACCACTGAATTGAACACTTAACTTGATTAAAGTGGTAAATTTTATAGTATGTGCATTTTACCAAGATTTTAAAAGATTAATCATTGGGGCTCCATCTCCAGTTTTAGACTTCTGCTCTAGCTCTCTGTAGGTCATTTATCAGTAAATTGTTTCTTGTAATACTTGTATATGTGACTGTAATGCTTTTGTTTTGTGATCACCATATGAATAGGTCACCCCAAAAGCAAATGTATCAGTAGAGATAATACAAACTCTAGATCAGGATGTTAAGGAAGAAATTAAATGCTTACTCAACATGGGTTTTTCCCTTACAACATTTAAGAGCCTTTGAATTCTATTATTCTGTGATATATTTGATGGCATACAATGTTTTAGAATAATTTGCCTTTCAAATTCTATTTCTGTAATTATTGATTTTATTTGAAACCTTAGGGAAGATGCCTAACATCTCTGTGGTTTTCTGTCATTAAAGTAAAGACACTAGTACTTGCAAATGAAATTAGCTAAGATGTTCTTTAAGATCCTTGAACTAGTATTGTATAAGTAGCAAAAAAATATTATTATAATTAATACCTATGCCCCTTCTTGGTCAAATCACACTTACTACCATCGCATGCTATAAAAGACACTCAACAAAGTACTGACTTAAAAGGAAAACCCATGGGGCCTCCCTGATAGGGGTTAAGTCTTAGCACTGTCACTGCTATGGCCTGAGTTTAATCCTGGGCAGGGAATTAACCCACATATAGCTCAGCAGACCTCTCCCGTCTCACTGTCTCACCCGCTGCTCCCCTTTGCAGTGTATTTCATTAAATCCGCCTGTTATTCTCCCCACTCTGTCCCTGGTGAATCCCCTCAGCCCCCTGCCCCACAACCTCTGGTCTATACCCCAGTTCTTCTATGGAAAAATAAATTTAAAAAAAAAAAAGGAAAACCCATGAAGAAGGCATTTTTTTTTTTAATTATGGGAAAGGTAAAAGTTTGAAACCCAGTTAAAATTTCAGTTTTATTTTTCTAATGCTCCAATTGCAAATTGCAAAGTTAGTATTCCCATTTTGGCAAGAAAAGACAAGTGGAAATTATCAAAATTATATTTTACAAAATGTAGATTCTGAGTTCAGTAGACTTAAAAGGAAACAGAAAAAAATCTGATAGATTGCAATAAATTGGAATAAGTTCCCAAAGGGTTTCTGAAATTTCATCTCCTTTTTCTCTCCTGTTTGCTTCCCCTTTCTCCCCTGAGAAAGGCCTAATTTATCTGTCAACAAGAAAATGCTACGCAGCTTTAGCAAATCAAATACTTTTTATTGGAGACAGTCTCTAGGGAGACTGGCAGTAACTAAAAGATTAGATGGAATTTAATTTTTAATCCAGAAATGTATCCTTAACAGGAAAGTCCTTTAAATAGAGATACCATTCTTTATTATTAATGTGGGTGTCAAAAACCCCGAAGATGTCACCGCCAGGAAGAGCTCTACAGTTCCTTTAGCAAGATGACACTAAGGGAAGGCTGCCTCCTCTTTCAGAGCTGACTGATGGGACATTTGCTGTGTTAGAAGAGATGAGTAAGATACCATTTTTAATATTCTGTAATGACAGAGGGGCCACAAAGAAAAAATGAGAGCACGAATTGTCTGACTTTTCCTTCCTTTTAATCTGATTGATTTAAAATAGTTTAATATGTAGATTAGGTAGAGTACTTTCAGATACATTAGTGTACCTTCATTTAGTGGGTTCAGAGCCTATAAAACAAAGAGAAAAGTTGACCAATCCTAAGAAAATGTAAATATTATAAATCAGGTTTTGGTTTGTTTCTTTAGGTGGAAATTAGGAAAGACATCTAAAACAGAATATATTGTAGTTTATCAAATTCTTTAATTGAGATAGAAAGAGAAAACACCTTCATGCTTAAAATCATTAATATGATTCTGAACCAAATGTTCTCAAAGAAAAAGGAAAAATAGATCAGCAAATGACTCTCCTTCCACTCTTGACCTTGCAACAGTATTAAGTTGAAACATATATATTACTATTTTTTAGGTCAAAAACAGTTGAAACAAGTGATTTAATTCAGGTCAAACTTCGCATTGCCTTCTTTCAAATCATGAAATTTTGGATTATCTGAGCTAAGATGCTCCCCACATTAGACAAAGATGATCAAGTATCCCTTAGTGTAATCCGGAAAGTTTTAGGCTATGGGCTTTGCGAGGAGTCATACACGCTCTTGGAAATACACACACAGAGATATACTTTCCATTAAAAGAATGCACTGTTGTCTTGTTGCATTAATACACTAATTGCAATACTGCAAGCACAAATAAAAAGTCAAGTGGTGTATCAATATACAAAATTATCCATCATGCTTTTTTTTTTGCCCCCCTCAAATGCCTTTCTAAACATTGTGTTTTGTGTCAGGCAGGCAAAAATAAGAGACCTACCATGGCTCAGTTTTGCCTTCTCTCACTTATGTCTCACTGAGACTTGGAGAATGTGTTTTTGCTCCTAGCATGTAAAAGGGAAGGGTGTGCTGTGAAGTGTAATTTGCACACCACTTCATATGCAACAGTGTGAAGTTCAACAACAGATTGAGCCTTCTATGAGGAATGCTACGAATGACACTGCAGGTCTTCACTTACACACACATTTTCAGTTGTCAGTGATTTATTTTGCTGATCCTTTCAATTTGTCAACTATTTGAGAATAAACTTTCAGTAGGCTTCTAGTACCAATCACGTGGCTAAAATTAGAATGCCTAAAGATGTGCTAAGTGCCTTTAATCTCTATGACTTTAGAAAAAAAAAATCAGAAAGCACTAGGAGGGGGGATAGAGACTTCCTTAATGCCTAGATAGTCTCCATCTAATCATTTATGGCTTCTGCTTCTAGAAACTAGAATAGCCTGGTCACTTATTTATTCCTCCCCTAATTTTGCCACTTGGGTGAAAATCTAAGTCACTCTTCATTTGTCTTATTTTAGCAACATATAATCTGGCTAATTTGTTCTTTAAGAATTAAGTTCCAAGTCAAACATCTCCCTTTAAGGCTAGATTCATGTTATGTCCAAACATCCAGATAAACTCATAGAGAGTAGGAAATCTATCAATACCTGGATGGTTCATATCAGAGAACACATTACCCAAGCAGGTGGAAACACTATGCATGAGTCAAAAGCACTAATCTGTGTGCTAATGGACCATTTATTTGCATTTCATTTTCCTTGTGAAAAAAAAAATCCTATGTCAATCTTTCTAATTTTGAGTGCAATATGCATATCTTGATATTTAAAGAAAAAAGGTGCACATGCACAGGTATTCACAACACCAAACTGCATAATGGTTTCTGCTTTGAAACAGAAAGATATCAGCTAAATGACTCACTGCTAAATGTATTTTCAAACACTCATTTGATAAAGTGATTAATACATTGTAAATATCTATTCATGATTTTTAATAAATGGATTTGCTAAACATTACATGATAAGAAGTTCAAAAGTTCAAATTGCATAAAACTCGAAGTTGCATTTTATTTATTTATTTTTGTTAGTAAGCTTTTATTGAAGTATAGCACATGTACAGAAAAAGGCACCCATTATAAGCACATAGTTTTTTCTTTGGTATCTTTTTTTTTTAATTTTTAAAATTTTTTTACATCATTGTTCCTTTTTAAACAATATTTGCTTCCCCTCCACCCCCTCAGGTGTAGTCCCCATAGAGTTTCCTTCACCGGTGCACCCGTGCACCATCACCAGAGTTGCATTTTTTAAAGGAATAATGGAATAAATCTGTCACATAGCCTGTTCAGAGTTGCTGGGGTATGAATCATCACTCTGGTACATTAATCTGGTGGTGATTGTCTATTAGTGGTTTAATCTGATCTAAATATCAATAGGAACAGTTCTGGCTCCTGTGGCTATCTAGGACTTGCAGGACTTAAGCATTGTTCCAACAATCTCCCCATTGACTGGTGCCTGATTCATGTATGATTATGATGGGGGAGATTGGTCAAGAAAAATCCTGGAGTTGCAAGACTCTTCTTTTCCTGCCTTTTTCCAAAATTGAGTTGCCTGCTTCATCTATCTCAATTGAAAATACAAGCTGGGCAGAGAATGAAAGCAGCTCAGTTGTATAATATCCTAATACACTGATCACAGGATTTTAAGGCTTTTAAGGTCTTGAGTATCATACTTTTACCCAGTAGTGTAATCTGACCTTCATGTCATTTTTTTGTTTTGTGGGCCAACAATCATTAAACTCCTAGTTTCAGAAAAATAGATAACACACTCGATACTTTGCATGGGCTACCTCAACCCTATCAGATAGGAAACTTGTTATTCCTATTTTTAAATCAAAATTATTTTAAAGATTTATTTACTCATGCATACAAGAGCTTGGGTACAGGCCAGAGATGCGGGAAATGAGAGGATTTACCAGAGACAGAGTGGAGAACAGAACAGGCAGACTAACTTAAATACACTGCTAAGGGGAGCAGCAGGTGAGACAGGAGAGGTCTGCCTCACCATGTGGGTTGTTCCCTGGCCGGCCAGGATTTGAACTCATGCTGCAGAGGCTGTGAATTGCTTCATAGTGTGGTGCTTAACCCATTATACCGCCAGGGAGGCCCAAAACCAAATTTTTTTATTGAAGCATAATTGACATATAACATTATTTTAGTCTCGGGTATATGTAGCATAATGAGTAAAAAAGTACATACATATATCTATACAGGATCACCACAATTAGTCTAATTAGCATTTGTCACTATATATTTACAATATGTAATTTTTCCTTGTGATGAGAACTTTAAGATCTATTCTCTTTAGCTTTCAGATATGCAATTTGGTAGTATTAATCAGTTACCACGCTATACACTAGATGCCCATACTTATTTTTATGAATAGAAATTTATACCTTTTGACCTCTTTCACTCATTTTACCCATTCCTCCTAACCCCACCCCTGGGAACTACCAGTCTGTTCTCTGTTATCTATGAGCTTGGTTTTATTTTTGTTTGTTGTTGTTTAGAGTCCTATTTTTGGTTCCCTGACTTATTTCACTTACCATAATGCACTCAAGGTCCATTCATGTTGTCACAAATAGCAAGATTTCATTCTGCTTGTGGCTAAATATTCCATTATGTGTATATGTGTCACAACTTTATTACCCATTCATCTATCAATGAACACCTACATTGTTTCCATATTTTGGATATAGGAAATAATGCTGCAATGAACAAGGGGGTAAATATATCTTCTCAAGTTAATATTTTTGTTTTCTTGTAATAAATACTCAGAAGTGGAATTGCTGGGTTACATGGTAGTTCTATGTTTAATTTTTTGAGGAAATTCTGTAGTTTTCATAGTGATTGCACCAATTTACATTCCCACCAATAATATACAAGGTTCCCCTTTCTCCATATCCTTGCCACTAGAACTGATAGTTCTAGTTTTTTTCATGGCAGTCATTCTATAACAGTATGAGGCAATTAAAACCATTTCATTGTGGTTTTAATGTACTTCCTGTTGATGAGTGATGTTGAGTATCTTTTCATGTGCCTGTTGGCCATCTGTATGTCTTTGGGAAAATGTTTATTCAAATATTCTACCCATTTTTCAATCAAATCATTTATTTTTTGGTTTGCTTTTTCCTATTGAATTATTTGGCTCTTTGAGATTGATCATGTGCTAAGCTGTAAAAAAGAGAATTTAAAACAATTGATATCATATAAACTATGTTCTCAATGCACAGTGGGATTAGGAACCAAAAATGGACAGACAATTGGGAAATCCCCAAATTACTGAAAAGTCAGCCATACATTCCTAAATAATTCATGGATCATAGAAAAAAATCACAAGGAAAATTATAGAATAGCTTAAATTAGAGGAAAATAAAAATGCAAAATGTCAAAATTTATGGAAGACATCACTGGCGGTGACAATAGTATGTTACAACCTCAGGAACTTCCCAGATATGATCTGAAACTGGTCCAGTACAAAAAGGGCGAGGAGAGCCCAGAAGAAAAAGCCAATCACTCCAAATTGGGAGGTTGCAGTTTTAGTCAACAAGGGAATTTACTTATGTCTCCTTGTAACTCTGTTCCTGTGATTTCTTTTTTTTTTTTTTTGAATCAGCATCTTAGATAGTAATTTGGGATTTGTACTCTTCTCTGGGAACAGTGCTTTCCCAACCCCAATTGTTTTTATTCTAGAAGCTTCCATTAACATTCATCTGGAAATTCTGACTCTCAGGAAAAAAAAGCAAAAAGTTCCCGAAGGCACTTTGACACCTTTTAGAACTTCTAAGAGCTTGGAATCCACACTGATTTAATTCCACATCCAAGAGCTATTAAGTATCTTTCCTCCTTAAAGTTGGGGAGGAGAGAGAGAGTGGGGTGGTAGAAGAGAAACAAAATGAAAATGTACTTTTTAAAAATCACTTAACATTATATTTCAAGGGATTAAGAAAACAAAAATAGCTCCTAAAAATGCCACTTAATTGTCATGCAAATGTTTATTTTCAGAAAGAAACAACAATTATATCCTATATAACGTATGATAAATATACATCATTACTGTGATCATTATGAAACTGCAGAACTTTTTTTTCCCTGCCAGATCCAAGAGATAAATGTACCTCACTAATATCCTTTTATTTGGGGAAAAAACACCTGTGGAAGAATAAAATTCTTTGAATTTATGTATAAATGTCATTTCCACCTATCTCCATGGAAGAAACATGCATAAGTATTGCCAGAATGTGTATTTCCCTCTGCAGAGGTTTCCTCTTACTCAGTTTGCAGAGAAGAAAAATATATTCTTCTTGTTTCAGAAAATAGCAATTTTCCTCTTGGTCCTCTACCTCCTGCCCACTGAATACAAACTTGTCTTTCATGTAATATCTCTGTCATTAGAAAATCATCTTTAAGATCTTTTAAAAGCCAGCAAGACAGTGTGACAGTATCAGTGTCACTACTGCCATCATGAGAGAATAGAAAATAGTTGAAAATTTGGTTTCTCAGTTCACATATGATCAAGCATATATGATGTGACTTACAATAGAAGAATTGTCACTGTCTATACAAACCTTTTTTTCTTCCATTTTTGAAATACCCTTTCTAAACCAGTTTTTAAGAGAGAATACCTATTTCCTAATTTTCATCAACTGAATTGTTTTTATTCTAAATTCAAGATATGTAAAGCAAAAATAAAATTCATTATACCATTGCCAGAAGTATTTATTTCCAATTTCCTAACTGAATTTCTATAATTTTAAGTTATTTCACTTTTTCTTAAGTGTTAATGTCGTGTCTTTTGAAAGAGCTATACCCATTGAAAATAGAAGTCTCCCACTGATAACATCTTCAAGATTTGTGCTACAGCGAAGACTTTCTGAGAAATAAGGCTGGTCAATGACATATTTCTATGATCTTTAATTGCATACCTGACAATGTTTGCTAATAAGACTTTATTGTAGTTTTGGCTTAATGATGTATTTCCTATCCTATCTATCTAGAGGCAGGTTGAGAGGATGCATATGGGAACAGTAAAATTTGAATCAAAGTAATTACACTTTAAAGATTTGGGATCTTTATTATAATTACAAAAAGCCAATGATATAGTTTATTATTCTCCTATTCAAGTCTTTGACTTATAATCCTATAGATTGGTGTGCTGATTTATTCCACAGATAGCTTTAAAAAGGGCAGCATCAGTAATATTCATTTACAAATTACTGCATCTTGTTGTCAGAATCTTCTAAAATATTATTCTCAGCATATGTGATTCATGAAGACAGGCAGATGGTGAATTTTCCTTTGGCAAGATACATTAAAACTCATTCTGTCATCCTTTTGCAAGTTCTTACGTCTGTAAGCTCTTACTGCTAACAAATTGGGTGAGATAATACTTTTAGGAGTATGATTCTTTTTTTTTTTTTTTTTTTTTGTGGGACCCTCGCCGGTGGCCAGGGAACGAACCGGCGCTGCAGAGGCTGCAGGCAGCCTCGCAGCCTAGCACTCAACCACTGCGCCACCAGGGGAGGCCACAGGAGTATGATTCTTTGAAGAGAGAAGATAAATTCTTTTCTCTTGGTTATAGTTCAGTTATATTCACAATACCATATATTGCTGAAGTGTTAAAGGTCCCCTGAATATCAGTTTATAGCATATGTTCTCTTCATTTGTTCTACATAGCTACAGTTATGCATTTAGCTGCAAGTTAAATGACACCTTTTTTTTTTGTTTGGCTACTAATAGCCTTCTAAGAAGGAAGCCCTTCTGAGTACCAGCATTAGAAACCATTTCACAGACAATGGAACCAGACCCAAAATCATCTGGAAGTCAAGACTAAATGATGGTGGAAAGGCAAGATGCTTACCAGTGACAAATTGCAAGAAACAAGCAGTATAAACCTAAGTAAAAACTAAAGGCTCATAGCCCTACATTTCTCTTTAGAAATAATACTAGGGAATCTTATTTTCTTGCCAATTTCCTGATTTTGTGTTGTTTGAAGATATAAAAAGTTGTGGATGTACTTACAGAGCACTAATATAATCAATAGCAAAAAACCCAAACAATCTAATTTACAAGTGGCCAGATAATGTAAATAGACATTTTCCTAAAAACAGACATACAGATGGCCAATAGATACATGAAAAGGTACTCAACATCACTTGTCATCAGGGAAGCAGAATTCATAAGCATAATGAGATATCACCTCATACTTATTAGAATGGCTATTATCAAATTAGATAAGAAACAAGTATTGGCAAGGATATGGAGAGAAGGGAAACTTTGCACACTGTTGGTGGGAATGTAAACTGATAAAGCCATTATGGAAGAGAGTATGGAGGTTCCTCAAAAAATTAAAAATAGAACTCCCATATGATCCAGTAATTCCACTTCTGGATGTTTATCTCCCCCCTTCTTTGCAGCATCATTTACATAGCCAACATATGGGGAAAAAAAAACCTATCGAAGGACGGATAAAGAATTTATAGTGTACAAATACACAGACATAATGAAATATTATTTAATCATAAAAAGAATGAAATCTTGGGCCTCCCCAGTGGCTCAGTGGTTGAGCGCTGGGTTGTGAATCTGCCCTGGCCTCTGCGGCGCCGGTTCGATCCCCGGCTGCTCCCCGGCCACCAGAGGAGGGTCCCACATGACGTGCAGACCTCTCCTGCCGCCCGCTGCTCCCCTCAGCAGTGTACTTCGGTCCTTCTGCCTGCTCTGCTCCCCGCTCTGGCTCTGGTGAATTCTCTCACCCTCCGGCGCTTCTGACTGTACCCAGTGCTTGTATAAATAATAAATAAATAAATTAAATTAAAAAATAAAAAGAATGAAATCTTGCCATTTGCAACAATACTGGTGGACCTTGAAGGCACTATGGCAACTGAAATAAATCAGAGAAACATGAATGCCATATGATCTCATTTATATGTGGAATCTAATAAATAAATAAATAAATAAAAACAAGCTCATAGATACAGAGAATAGACTGGTGGTTGTCAAAGGAGGGTGGGAGTCTGTGAAATAAGTAGAATGAGTCAAATGGCACAAACTCCTACGTATAAAAAGTTATGGAGATATATACTGTACAGCATGGAGATTATAATTAATATTACTATATTGTATATTTGAAAATTGCTGAGTAATTTTTATTTTTTTTTATTTTCTTACATTGTTCATTTTTGTACAATATTTGATTTCTCTCCTCTTTCTAGGAGTAATTTTTAGAAGTTCTCATCACAAGAAAAGAATTATCTGTGTATGGTTATGAATATAAGATAGACTCACTGTGATGATCATTTCACAATACATGCAAATTTTGAATCTTATCTTGTATAGCTGAAACTAACATGTACTAGATGACATATAGTGTTCTATGTCAATTCTATGTTAATAAATATCTCAGTTTTTAGAAAGTGTACATACATTTGAATTGCTGTAACTCACTGTATCTCAGGACCAAGAAGCTTTCTCTGGTGGCTCCCTAGCTTTTATTCAATGTTCAACAAAACCAAAATGGAAGGTTCAATGACTTTCCAACAAAGGAAAGCACAAACCTCCAAACATCTTTGTTAATATTTCTGTTTGGTTCTAGATCAGTTTCCTAAAAAGCCACTTACAAGTGACTGATTTAACAGTATTAGGTTTGAAGAATTTTTATTAGTAAAACAGTTTCATAAGGATCCCTCACATTCAAGTAAGCCCCTTTTTCTCCCTTTTCAGTTCCTCCCAACTTTTAGCTGCAATAGGAAGCTAAGACAAATTAAACTTTCCTCAAAATTATGAGTACAGAAGCAACTATAGTTGTAATGACCAAGAAAAGCAGTCAGCTGAAACTATATAATTAATGGAAACAAGTAAATCAGCTAAATTGGCTTTCAGAGAATCAGATAGACAGGTTCCTTTGTGTTCTTATCAATCCTCATAGGATCAGCTATGTGTTCAGGGGCAGAACTGGATGAAATCTGTACCAGATAGCAACTTTCAGCCACTTGCAGGAGATGGAAGCTCCCGTAGACATAGAATCGGCCAACACCCAACAGCATCAGGCATTGGTGAGACTTTGTGATGTGCATAAAATGCATTGGGTCATATAGCCTGACATTTAGAATTTATAGTCAGGGGACCCCAGGGACAGGTGTGCTGCTAAATATGTAGCTCTGAGAATTAGGAAATTCCTCCAGGGGTCTAATCCTTTACTTTGTTTCTCCTCTCGTGTTAAATGTTTTTGGCATATGGATTGTGCTTTTTGGTGTGCAAAATGCTCTCTCATATGCTGTGTTTTCTAAGCCTTGGAAAAATCCTGAAACTTCGGTGTCATTGTTATCACTTGAGGAGTAAGTGAAGCTTACTCAAATTTGGCAACTTGCTTGAGCACTGAATGACACATGGGCCAGGGAATTGTGCTTAGATTTTTGAACCTACGTCTTATGCCATGTCAACCACGTCACAACACCTATTACTTATACTGGTGAATACATAAATAGATTAACCACCATCCTCCACCCAATAACTACAAAGCATTTGACATACAGTCAAAAAGTGGGAAATGCTTCATACTATATTCCTGTAGAGACTTTTACTGTATGGTAGCTGATTAAAGGTATGGAGATAGTCCTGAAGCGTTTCACTTTGCTTTTTCCAGCATTCCCTAAAAATTTGGACCATAGTACACTTTTTCCATTTAATATGCATCAGCATTTTAGAGAGCATTGTTTTACATAAAAGATATCTCTGGTAGCCCTGATCAATACATGTCTCCCAGTTAAATTTGGATTTCAGATTTAAAAAAAAAAAATTATTAGTAAATCCCAAATATTGCTTGGGGCATACTTAAATAGAACAAGTATTTGTTTTTGTTTTTGTTTTATCTGAAACTCAATTTTAACTTGTGCTCTGTATTTTTACTTGCTAAATCTGGCAACCCTAACCTCGGTCCTTACAGGTTTACTCACTTTCCTTTTTTTGTAGATATTCAATAAATAGTAAAATGTCAGAACTTTGAAAGCATACCTACAATTTATTTTATTCTGTTCTATCATATAAATGCTAAAACAGGAAATGTCTTGATAACTAGATTTTTGCAGTAATGAGGAAATAAAATAGCCATGATAGCAGAACCATAGAATACATTAAGGCTATACTTTTTGTTTTTTCAGTGTAATTTGGACTAATGGTGCTAACTTCTTTTCTACATTTTGAGTTCTAGAATAGATTCATGGAGAAGGTACGAAGCAAAATAAAGCAAGGCAGCTGAAAATTGGGAGACTGTGACTAAAGGTTATAATCTGTCCATTGCACCATCTTCAATGTCTCCTGATTATTTTCAGAGGAATGGCCTGCCAGCATCCCAATCCTACAGCAGTACCCTCCTAGTGCCATCATTTAGAAACTGTTGTCTTTTATTCAGTTCTCTCCTTAATACCACATGTCAGATCACTGTCTAGTCACCATCAATCCTACTTCCAAAATAACTTGTATCTCTGCCCTCAGTGGTAATGCCATCTGCACTGTCTGTTTGCACGTCTTCCTTATCTTCCAATATCTACTGATGGGTCTCCCTGCCTCCAATCTCTTTACTTCATAATTTCTCTTAATAACACTATCAGGGTGGCCTTAAGAAACATAGTTCAAGCATTTCTATTCTGCTGGAAAACTTACAGTGACCCCCACTGCCCTTGATTGTTTGTTAATGACCTAGTGGCCAAACAAATCACATGACAAAGCACTGATTCAAGTGTTAAAAATAGAAGCTCCAGGGGCCTCCCTGGTGGTGCAAGGGGTTAAGACCCAACCTATGAAGCTATCTGCAGCCACTGCAGCACAAGTTCCATCCCAGGCTGGCCAGGGTGCAACCCACATGTCGCAGCAGACCTCTCCTGTCTCACCTGCTACTCCCCTCAGCAGTGTACTTCAGTCAATCTGCCTGTGCTGTTTCCCACTCTTTCTCTGGTGAATCCTCTCACCCTCCCCACCCCCCACCTCCGGCCTGTACCCCAGTTATATATGCATAAATAAATAAATCTTTTTAAAAAAGGGAAAGAGAGGCTCTATCTCTAGTGGAAGTTGCTGCAAAAGCACATTGCAAAAGTTGCATCTACAGAAATGAAGTTTATCCTGTCTGCCACATATAGACACTCACTAAAAGATAAAAGTGGACTTTATCTTTCAACTTCCACACTTTTTCCATCACACTGCACTGCCACTTTAAGATGAAGTGCCCAACAATATGAATTACTTCAACCAAATCTTTCATGAGGTAACAAGAATACCAGTAATCTAACTTTTCACATTGATGTTCATTCCTCACATTTTTATATCTTTGGTCTCTCTACTTTATGATTTCTATTTTAATTGGCACATATGTCTCTGGCCATTACTTAGACTCTGTTTTCTGCCTCTCCCTCAACTATCTATGACCTTGTCTAAAGTCACATTTTGAAATTTTTCTCTCCATAAAGTGTTTTTTTTTTTTAAAAAAAAAAAAAGCACCAAGACCTGAATTAAAAAATGTACAAAGAGCATAATGTATGAAGGAACAGCTTTTGCTAGTTAGCAAATATATGGAAAAATATTCAATTTTACTAGTAATTATAAAATTTACATTAAATTTTTAACGAGGTAAATTTGCCCCTCTACCACCCTATTTCACTCCTGATGGTATGGTTTGGGGATTTAAACAAAATACCTGGTGGGGCCTCCCTGGTGGCACAGGTGTTAAAGTCTCAATGCTGTCAAGCTATCAGCAGCCACTGCAACATGAGTTTGATCCCCAGCCAGGGAGCTGACCCACATGGTGTAGCAGACCTCTCCTGTCTTGCCTGATGCTCCTCTCAGTAGAGCCACCTTTTCTGCTCCCCACTCTGTCTCTGGTGAATCCTCTCACCACCACCCCTGCACTTCTGGCCTACACCCCAGTTCTTGAAAGCATAAATAAATAAAAATAAATCTTTATAAAAATATAAATATAATACCTGGTACTTCACATGAAATATAGTTTGGACTGTTTATTTTAGAAAACTTGAGTTAATTTTAATCAAGAGGCTATTAATTACTATTCTGTGAATCTCCTAAGGAGAGAATCCTAAAAATGAAAAATAAATACAAGCACAAAGGTATTTGCTAGGCAATTTTTTATATTACCATTAAAATAAAACAACCCAAAGTTTGGTAATAATTAATAGGGGAATATCTTAAACATTTGGATGCCAACTGGGAATATTATAGACTCATAAAGTTGTGTGAATTGTATAAAAAAAATGCACTTATAAAATTAAGTAAAATAAATAATTCTTAGAATACCTATGTACTTATATATCACAGAATAATTAAAAACTATTGAATAAATACTTGAATTAAAAATATAACTGTTAATTGTAGCTATCTGTGCCTTGCATATTTTTATTATTAATGATGTATTCCTTTAAAAAACTAAAATTACATAGGATTTAACATTTTATGTAGTAATTTTCTATTTATCTGTTTCTTTTGTTTTAATGCTAATAATACTCATATCTAATCTTTATTAACTTTATAAACTGGTTGTTAAATGGTGACCACATGTTGTTTTCCATATTTACTTTGCTTCAGTCAAATTCAATCATACATTAGAAATCTAGACAGCTTTATTTTTTTTATTTTAACATTTATCATTTTTTTAAATTTTTTAGACAATATTTGCTTCCCCCCACCCCCTCATATTGAGTCCCCAGAGAATTTCCTTCCCCAAGGAACCCATGCACCATCACCACAGTCCCCTGTGCTCCTTCCTGCCCTCCCTCCCTACCTCTGATCCCTCTCCTTCCTCCTCCCCTGCATTATATCTCTGGTTATAATTGTCTGTTTTTGCTTTGTTGTGTTTTGTACTGTTATTTTTTTTTTTACACTGATATCTTATTGGGTTCCCCTATATTCCTGTTATAAGTGAAACCATCCGATATTTTCCTTTTTCCTTCTAGCTTATTTCACTGAGCATAATTCCTTCTAGCTCCATCCATGTTGCTGCGTATGGCATGAGTTTATCTTTTTGATTGCTGAATAGTATTCCATTGTGTATATATGCCACATCTTCATGATCCAGTCATCTATTTTTGGGCATTTGGGTTGTTTCCAGGTTTTACCTATTGTAAATATTGCTACAATAAACATAGGTGTGCAGGTGCTCTTTTGAATCACTGTTTTTGTAGACAGCTTTAATTTTATAATGAGCTATGGATGCCAGTATATTTAGGACTTGGGTTCCTCAGACTATTAACTTTTATTATTTTTGTAATTATTAATGTTATGACAATATTATTGTAATTATTAATATTCACCCCATAGTGTACATTCCAACATATGTATGACTTCCCTTATTATGGGCAGTTCCTTGAAATGAGATTTGTGAGTGACAACATAAATAGCACTGTATTTTCTGTGAGAAATATATATTTTTTTAAAATCATGTAGAAAAATTTGGAATCTAGAGAATATGTTTGGACATTTTGAATTTTTTGTTTCATATAAGTACTTCCTTATCTTTTAAAGTGAGAAGATTTTAGTGTGTGTATTCCACCATTCTAAAGTTTGTATTAAAGTAATTTCTGCTTTTCTGGACATCTTCAATCAATAGTCCCCTGAACTGTGCCCCAATAATGTATTTCAAGTAAAATACAAAAATAATATAAAAAACTATGCATTTTACTCTGAAATAGAGAAACAACTGACACTTCAGTAAACTTGATGTCATGATATATATGAAGCTTATTGCCTTGACAAGCTTGTTATATGATTTCCAATAATATCTGTCAAGGTTATAAATGAATAACAGATCCAACTGACATGCTGAGTAATGACGAGTGTAATAAGCTGTTTCTCAGTTGTAGATAATATAGGATTATAGTTAGGATTATTATTAGGATTTACTGTGTAATGTAGATAGCCTTAAAGTCACTGGGAACACTTGAAAGACATTAGAGACTGATGTTGCAACCATGATACCCAGAACCATATCCCACAGGTCACACCCTCTCCCCTAAGCTTCACTGTACCTATTGTGCTCAGGAAACTGCTGAATCCAAATGATGAGCCACCACAGATGCCCACTCAGGGGTTATGTTGCCTCTGCCACAGTCTGTGCCAGCAAAATGGATATTTCCCCCACACAACTCGATTCTGAATCAAAATGTCATGTAAAGCAATGAGTATCACAAGGTTAATATGGCAATTAGTACTGTCATTTGTTCAATGAAACACTTGTTTAAATTAGGAGTAAAGGGCTAAAATACACTCTTGATCCAGAAGATCATGACTTCGAGTTTACCATGCTGTTTTTAAGCCTTCTCTTTCCCCGGAGATGCGAAACAGAGTCCTTTAGGCTCCTTGAATATTCATTAAGAAAGATTGCATCTCTATTAAGAGTTATTTCTCTACCTACAATCGTAGTGTCTTTTTTCTTGGAAATCATAAATGATGAGCTGCTGGTTGTTTACTACCATTTCTTTGTATTTTCACAAATGAGAAATAAATCTCAGTATCTCAGTTGACATACCTTGGGAAAGAACTAGTATTGGTTTTTTTTTTTAACTTTTTATTTTATTTTATTTTTATATATTTCTTACATCATTTTTCATTTTTGCACAATGTGTGCATTTTCATCTTGGTTATATTCCCCATACAATGCACCCCCCCTTATTTTGACCCCAATCCCTCCTCTCCAAAGCTTTGTGCAGACCATCCTATTGATGTTTGATTCTTTTTAATACATCTCTAGTGCAACCATATTCCAAGCCTGATATGATTAATTGTGTTTCTGTACCCTTTCTGGAGATCCAGATAACATTTGAGAACACATCTATACTTTAATAAACTATGGTTTATAGGACATCTGATTACTGTTACTTAAATCTTAAAAGGACAATGACCTCTGTAGTCTGGAGAACTTGTGGATGCTTGGGGTTTCAATTTTTAAAGTTATCCAGGAAACATACACTACAACTAACACAGCTTTTTGGTAGTTATTAACATTTTATAATTAACCTGACTTTAGTTATATATTGTATTGTATCTGGTGACAGGACTTCCAAAACTGACTTCGTTATCTACGGGTGGAATGGGGTATGGAGTCAGTATTTTTTTCCAGTAATTTCAATGTTACTTCATATAGATGATACCCAGATGCAGTAATTTATAAGAAATGGGCCTCTACAATACTAACTTTAAAATCTGAAAATTGAAAAGCTCTAAAGCAAAAGCAGTGTTGGAATTCTGTGGTTTAAATGGCTATAGATTGGTATATTGGAAAATAATACTCGAATGATACAGAAGAATTTTCCTTACCATAAAAGCTTTTACTCTCAACTATTATAATCTGCTTTCCTGGTCAGTTCATCCAGAGCAGTCAGCCATGAATGACTAGTCCTATCAATCCATTTAAGGCTGTTTGCTAAGGCTCAGCCAATTTCTGTGCAAATAGAAAATATGAGCTCAAGAAACTGAGAGATTTCCAAAAGTAATAGTATACCTATATGCTGATTGTTAAAGTCAAGAGTCCAATTCTTGAAAAGTATAGATAACCCTATTAAGGAAGATATTGTTTTATATTCTAAAACCTAATGATCTACAAATTAATTATCTTTAATGGACATGGAGTAGAACACAGCCACTAGTAAACTTTCCTCATAAACACTACATTGAAGTTACTGTGCTAAAGCAGGCATTTTTATAAGGCTTATAGTGTCAGGAGCCAATGGATATATGAAGATTAGTGTTAATTCTCAGATATCTCTAAATTACTTAGCTTTATCCTAAATAACCTCTTGTGCAGTGCCAGAATTTGTTATTTGTTTTTGTTTGTTAATAAAAGTAAAAGATGACCAGTTTTTCATGAAGAGTTTGATGAGAGAACATATTCCACAAGGAAGATAAAATATATTGTCAGATAAACAGAAATAGAATTCTTTATCAGCAGATCTGCACTTAAAAAGGCTAAAACAGGGGCCTCTCAGGTAGCATAGCGGGTTGAGCGTAGCGCTATGAGGCTGTCCGCAGCCTCTGCAGTGCGGGTTCGATTCCCGGCCAGCCAGGGAGCAACCCACATGGCACGGCAGACCTCTCCTGGCTCACCCACTGCTCCCCTAAGCAGTGTACTTTGGCCAGTCTGCCTCTTCTGTTCCCCACTCTGTCTCTGGTGAATCCTCTCACCCCCTGTACCTCTGGCCTGTACCCCAGCTATTGTTATAAATAAAAAATAAATCTTTAAAAAAATAAATAAATAAGCTAACAAATTGTCATGCTAAGGGAAAATGTGTTCATAAAAGGCAAATCCATATGCAGAGTATTTAGTCCAGTAAAGAAAACACTGCCCCTTTCAAGATGGAAGTAGTCCATTGTAATCAATGGGTAGCTGGCTATTTACCTCCAAGGAATGGTGCCATATTGAGAACTCGTTGTTGCCTCTGCTGCTGGCATAGCAGTGCCAGATTAGCCATAGTGAGAGAGGTTCACATTGCTGAACCTGTGCATAACCACATCTCTGACACATGGGCACATGGTCATGAGCCCACTGAGCAATGGCAGGGGCAGATGGGGAGAGGTTGACTGATACCCACAGAATGGATTATCCTCTCCTTGATTATTAAAATCCTTTTGTGATCATTCACATGGACCACAAATACCTTCTTTTATTCCATGCAGAGAGGGTTAGCCATAGGCCTCTCCCCCAAATTTCCTTGTCACCAATTTTCAATTTAACTCCTTCCAAGTCCCTGACCACGTACTCAAAATCATTGGACACAGTCGATGATTCCGTGTGTGATCACATGTCTAGTTATTTCTCCTTCCAAGCAAAGTGAACCACCAGCTACACTGCTTGAAGAGCTGCCCCCTGAGAGGATTTCCCTTCCCCACTGTCTTTCAAGGATGTTTCAGAGAGGGGCTGTCTGATCCTTCTGGTTTTGTCAGCATGTCAGACAGAGTTATTTATAAACCTGGCCTGAGTTTTTACTTCTTCTGTTAACTGATCATTGGTAACTCCCCACAGGGTGTTAGATGCAGACTAGGAGAAAGAAGGCAATGTGGGAATTTGGGGCCACTTATTTTTGTAACTTATTTATTCCTTCAGGGCCTACTTGGGCCCTGTCACATATTTACCAATTCCATTTGACCATCGAGTGTTGCTATGTACACCAAACTTCATGATTTGCTGGGTCAGATAACACCCAATTCATGATGGGCAGCTCAGGTTGCATGGTAACTTGGTGGTCCATGCTTAAGTGTTCCATCTCTAATAAGTCTTAGTAGCAAGCCAAGGCAGTTTTTCAAAGAGAGAGAAATTATCTGAGGAGGGTAGCAGTGTTTTGTTCCAAGATCCCAAGTCTGCTGTTATTCACCTATAGGGACATGGTAAAGGATTAAAACAGCAATCCCCATCAATCACTGACACTACACATCATTTCAACTGCTGGATCTTGTGGCCCAAGTAGCACCACATTTTGCATAGCAGCCTGGATCTGTTGCAGTGTCTCTTTTGTTTGGATTCATTAGACACTGTGCCTATTCCTGGCTGTAGGAGGACAGATATAGCAATTTACCCTTTAGAAGGAATTGCTCTACATTCTCCCATACCACTGGATCCCTACAAATTTCACTGAAGTAGAAGGCCCCTGAATTTTTGTTGGAATTATTTCCCACCCTTTGGAGCAGTTGCTACTTTTCGCTGACTAAGGTCTAATAAGCACAAAGTAATCAATGTAATGAATGAGGTGATAGCTTGTTGAAGGGAAAAGTGATCAGGATCCCTATAAACAAAATTACAACCTAGAACTAGAGCTAACATACCCTTGAGATAGGACAGTGAATGTGTTTTGCAAGCCAGGTCCATTGAAAACAAACAGCTTCTGGGTGGTCTTTATTAATTAACAGGTGTGGAAAAAAAGGACTTGCCAGATCAACATCTATATAACAGGCACTATATAATGTGTTAATTAACTCAAGCAATGAAACCACATCTGGTACAGCAGCTGCAATTAGAGTTATTAACTGGTTAAGCTTATGAGAATCCACACTCTTCAAGATCCCTCTGTCTTCTGCACAGGACCAATAGATGAGTTGAATGGGCATGTGGTGGGAAGTGCATCATCCAAGTCCTTGGTGTTGACACTAACCTCTGCAGTCTCTCCAGGAATTCAATGTAGCTTTTATTTACTATCTTCTTAGTAACACCCATTACTCCACAGGTGAGGGAACCAATGAGGGAATTTTACCTGTTGTTGATTGTGTCGATTCCAATTAGGCATTCCAGAACTGGGGGAATAATCACAGGATGCATTTAGGGACCCACTGGGTCCACAGAGAGGGACCTGGGCTAAGACTCCATTGCTCACCTGACATCCCTAAGCCCCTGACATCCCTAAGCCCCTGACTCATGAACCACAGTGACCTTCCGGGTCTCCTAGAATTAGTGTCATTTCAGACATGGTGTCCAGCTGGCCCTGAAAGCTCCAATTATTTCCTTTTCACCAATATAAGCTCATCATAGCACAAGACCATAGGTCCCTTTGGGGAAGGCTGGGAGAAAGATTAACAGAACAAACTTGTGACATTTGCCAGGGTCATTCCTCAAGAGGACTGGCCTTTCTTTCAAGGGATTCTGGGTCTATGAACGAGTTCAAGTGTGGAAATTGTGAGGGACCATGACTCTTTGATCAGGTTAGACTTTTGTTCATTTAACCTAGGACTTTCTGCTTATATAGATCAAGTAAGGATTTAGTAGGCTTTCTATCCACTTTGCTTCCAGGAACATGATGATTGATCAACTAGGCAACCCTATAGGAATCAGACTGTTCTGGTTGCTTCTTTGACTCTGCTGTCCATTATTTGCCTTTGGTCACTAAGAACCACTATTCCATTATTTGGCTCCTGCTCCCCAGGATCCAATCACCCGTTGTATAGAGGTTTCCCAATTCAGTGACTATAGTTCCCACAACAAGGTCTGCCCTACAGAGAACTACCACAGAGCTCTTCAAGGATGCTGGGCTCCCCACAAATTTATTTCTCATGGTCACAGTAAAAGGCATGTCATTTGGACCCTATAAGGGCAGATGAGTAATTCTTAAATGACAAATCCACTCCAACATTCCAATCTCCTGAGGCCTTTAAATCCTTTTCTCTGCACTAAACCCAGGCAGATTTGACATTTCTAACTTTATTCCTTGTGGACTACCTTTTGTCCATGTTTCAGCCAACGCACCTAACTATTAGAGCCCTCCTAACTCTGCCTGTCCCCGAGAGAAGGTGGCTTTACCTGAAACAATCAATCTTTTCTTTACTAATAACCTTGTCCTACCCTCCCTCTGTTTATAAATACCCTCCATTTTATATAAGTTGCTGCTGTATATAAGTGGAATGCTGCCCAACTCATGAATTGTTTAATAAAGCCAATTAGATTTCTGAATTTGTAAATTTTGGTTTTTAGCACAGGGACCACAAGCTCTTTTCCACAGTGTCTGTAGCATTTTATGTCCCTGCCAGCAATATATAAGTGTTTCATTTTCTCCACATCCTCATCAACACTTGTAAATTTTTTAGTCTTTTCCTTTCACTATAGTCATCTCAGTGGGTGTGAAGTGGTATCTCATTGTGGTTATTCAACCTTTTAAAGTCTTTGAATCTACATCTTTAATAATGAGGCAGATAACAGCACTTAATTCATAAGTTTATATGAAGGATAAATGAAGTCATGCATTTTAACATTATCACATTGGGTATAAGGATTCCAGCATGTCAATTTTGGATGGATACAAACATTTAGCTCAAGGCTCTTAAAATTTGATAAATTTATTGCATGTTCATAAATTGTATGTTTTACAGTCTCTTTAACATTTATATAGTTTTAGTTCAATGTGATCTTTGTTTTCTAAAACTTAAGAATGATAATTTTCAACTATGATGACTTGCTTGGGAAACCAATTAGGAAAAAGATGAGTAAATAGGGTTTCTTCTGCATGATCCTAGAAAGGAATACACATTTTTAAAAATTGAGGCAATATTGGTGGTATATGAATCAGAAGTATTGGTTTGGACCACTTCAGATGTTTTTGGAATTCAAATTTTTTTTGATGAAAGACCAAGAATAACTGGAATCCAAATGAAATCAATAATTCCAGAAACTAAATATTAACTTGGTGCCAGTAGATAAAGTTTAAATGTCGTTTCTTCTCAGACCTTTTTTTCCCCTTTTCCTTAAAAGAAATTCCATTCTATGAAGAAAATTTTAGATTGTCCAGAGTATCCTCATCTTCAGATTATCAAATGTACCTAGTGGCTATAAATATACCTGAAGAGCAAATTAAAATTAAAGAATATTTTTAATTATCTTTTGCTTATTATTCTAGGTATTGTTGGGGGCATAAAGATTATGGCATGAGGATCCTGCTTTAAATGAATCTTCAGTCTAGTTGGGGTATAACTTACACATAAAAAGATACTTGAAGCAACTGTTAGATATTAGATGCTTTGTGAATAAAGCAAGAAAAGAAGGGAGGAGGAAAGAAGGAAAAGGACAAAAACCAATTAGAGAGTTACCCTTACCAGGGTCCCTTTATTGAAACAAATACAACCTGGTTGAGACAGTTGGAAGAAGATGCTGCAGTTGACACATACACAGGAAGCCAAAGCCATATCCAGTAAAGGCCTGATTTGTGATCAGATTTAACATCAGGGTTTCCTTCAGCAAAACTTATAAGCAATATCAAAGTTTGTGGATTAAAAAAAAATAGTTGATCCTACTGCCATAATGCTCAAGAGATGGTCAGCTTGGCAGAGGAGGTGAACATGTAGAGCCCAAGAGGAGACTGGTGAGGTTGTCAGGTAATCTTGCTCTTGCCAAATTGGAAATGAAATCCAAAAGGGCAGGAAAGGATAAATCTTCAGACAAAAAAAAAAGGGCAAGCAAGAGGGAAAATGGGCAAAGGGAAAGTAAAGCCAAGTAGCTTTTCAAGAAACTGAAGAAGATTTCCCTGCAGAGAATGGAGAGATGAAACTCCAGGAGTGTCAGCCTCTGATGCTGCAGGAGAGAAAGAAGCCAAGTCTGATGAATATCATGTACCTGTCTCTCTTCTCCCTTCTTGTACAATCCAAAGGAATTTTTTTATCTTCTATTTTCATAAATGCAAATTTTTACTAGCTCTAGAAACATTTTTAAGAAGGAGGGCCTCCCTGGTGGCGAGTGGGTTGAGCATAGTGCTGTGAAGCTGTCCGCAGCCTCTGCAGCGCTGGTTCGATTCCCAGCCAGTCAGGGAGATACCCACCTGGTGTGGGCAGAACTCTTCTGTCTCACCTGCTGCTCCCCTCAGCAGTGCTTTCGGTCCATCTGCCTGTTCTAATCCCCTCTCTGTCTCTGGTACATCCTCTCATTCTCCCGCGCCTCTGGCCTATACCCCAGCTCTTGTATAAACAAATAAATCTTTAAAAAAAAAAAAAAAAAAAAGGAAACCCACTTCATCCCTCCCTTTTTTTTAATATTATGTATTTATTTATACAAGTACCGGGTACAGTCAGAAGTGTGGGAGGGTGAGAGAATTCACCAGAGCCAGAGCGGGGAACAGAATAGGCAGACTGATGAAACACACTGCTGAGGGGAGCAGCAGGCATGGCAGGAGAGGTCTGTTGCGCCATGTGGGACCCTCGCTAGCAACTGGGGATCAAACCGGTGCTGAAGAGGCTGAGGGCAGCTTTGCAGCCCAGCGCTCATTCGCTGTGCCACTAGGGGAGGCTCTTCATTCCCTTTTTTAAAAGAATAGGTTGTTTATTTTTTTTTGGAGCAACCAGAAAATAGTAAGATATTGAATATGGGAGGCTTTGATTGTCCTGGGTGTCTGTGTGACATTCCATAGATGGGGGTAGTTTTTATATCCTATTCTACAAAGCTACTAAACACAATTTGGAGTCACAGATATGCATTGAATGGCTTGAATGTTTAAAATTACTTCTATTCCCACGGGTTTTTTTGGTATAATTATTTCCTAAACAAAATCACTCCTCTATTTTGGCTATCCTGTCAGAACTTTCTGTACTTTGTAACACTTTTGGTGGTGATAGGCCGGCTTTCCTAGTAACTTTGTTTATGTACTATGAAAGACTGAAATTGAATTGTAGTGTATATGATACTAAGTTATGAATGAGTGGGACTTATGATATAACAGCTTATTAATATTTGGAGATATTGGTATTTGTTATCCAGTTAAGGAAAATTTACCTCCAAATTTTAAGCTGAAACCTCTCTGGAAAATCTGTTTTGAAAAGAATCATAACTATGACTTTTTAGACTTTTGGGATATAAATAATTGTGTGTAAATTTCTGTGTACTGATCCTCAAAACAACCAATTAAGTGCTATGAAAAAAATAACATTTTAAAAACTGGATTTTTCATTGGCTGCTTGGTAACTTCTGAATGGCAATGATAATGGTAAAATTGTTATCTCCAAATTACATGCAGCTATGAAAATAGTTCTGTCTGGCAGAGGTAAGAGTGCATATGGGCAAGCAGATAATGGAATAAATTGATAGAAAGTTCATGTAAAAGAGAAAGTCAAGATGGCAGATAGAGGTATGCTAAAATAATAGTTGAGAACAGGAAATGAGAAAGCATTGAGACGTGAGGGAAGGATAAGGTAGATAGCATGAATAAAAAAACACTTGTTAACAAAGGTCAAGTCTTCTAGAATAGAAACCATATTCTAAAAAAATGATTAAGAAGACAGAAAGACTTCAAATGGAGAGTCTCTACATTTTAGAAGAATACTCGAATAGTACGTTTCCAGAGCCGCCAAGAGAAATCTTTAAATTTATTTAAATTTCAGGGTTGGTAGAGTCACAAATGGAAGAGAAGACGAGAAAAAGGAGGAAACTAAAGAAGTTAGAGGTGTGTAGAACTGCAAGAAAAAGAGCAGGGTAAATTACATTGCATCTCTGTATGTTGAATACATATAGTTTATGTCCCACAGAGCTAGACACTATCACTGAGAGGTTCAATGACATGTTAAGAACCCACAGATAAATACAGAGAAATAAATGACAGTATTAAAAGGAAAACTTTGCATTTCCATGGTACAACAATGGAAAGTCTTCTGATAACTGCCTTGGGGACAACTGCCTATTTATTAATTTAATTTGTATATGAGACAATTATTCAAATATGGTCTATCACTTTGCATGTCACAGGGTGGTTCTTAAATTCTGAACCCCATACACAGCTAAAGACAGGTCCAAAAATTTCTTTCATATATTAGCACACATCCCAGTTAGTACTCAGACTGTTAAGGGGGATACACTCTGAAAGGAATTTGGTCACACAAACACACAAAGGCAAAGGAAGTATACTCTTAGTGAGATATATCTATATGTCTATATAGATATATGTAGATACACACACACAAACACAAACACACACACATAAAAAGAGATAAAAGCATTCAAATAATAGTTTTCCAATAAAAATCCAAAAATTACCCATCCCCTCATGGGCAAATTCCCAGCCAAGAAAGCTTGTCCTGAAATGAAATTGCTGAGGCCTAAAAGCTTGTCTCAATCCTAAATTACCTTCTGGTGGGAAACCACAATAAAGACATCAGGCAAGGTCTAGGTAGCTGTGACAGAAGCAGAGACTCAAAATTCAAAATATACTGTATAATCCATCCTAAAGTCAAGCCACTAGGCTGCCATTATCTCTCTCAAGAACCATTATCTCTGCAGCTTTCCCATGTGTCTCTTGCCTATATGTCTCTAACAAATGTCTCTTCCAGATGTCTGTCCATGTCTCTCCTCGATCTCTTCACACGTGCCTCTCCCTCCATTTATATCTTCACCTTGCTCCTTCCCAGCTTCCCCCCATTCAGGAAGTCTGTTCCATGGCATGCTGGGCCTTGTAGTCCAAGGCAACTGCCTGTAAGTGGGGGTGGAAAGAATGACACCCATTCTATGATCCTACCCCAGTCATGGAGGTGTGTCTGTAACACATATACTGTCTAGCTCTGTGCAGTATTAGCTTTGGTATACCCAAATATTGTGTTTTGGGAATTACTGTGATATACTGGAGAGAACACAAATTATTAGCTGTGATGCTCTGGAAACATTTCTGATCTTCACTGAACAACAGTTCCCTCTTCTGTAAAATGAAAATAGAATATGATAATACTTATTATCTGTTACTGGTACTTATTAGTGATAATTTGTAGAAAGTATCTGAAATAGTGCCTAACACATACATAGAGCTCAATAAGCAATTGTCTTTACTGCAAAACTCATTATTGTCTTGTTGTTTGAATGCACTATTTGCTCTCTTTCTTGGAATAAGTAGGCAAAAGATTCTGTCATTCTTCATGTTCCTTTTTTCATTGAGTACAAGGTGATACTTCCAAGGCATTTACTATATTTTGTTATATTTATGATAATTTTTCCATGTATTTCCTCTTGTGTCACTAAATAAGGCTGGGTTTTCTCATTTTTATTTTGAGCTGCTTCTACCAAGCAGGAAGGGGCAAATTTCATTCCTTCTATGTAGCACAGAACAATAGACAACCATATTGTTCTACTAAGGACTATTTTATATTATCTTTTAGGTTCACCTTGGATATAAATTAAAGCATAAAGGTAATAGCAAAAAGTATCTAAGAATGGCAACTCAAATTTTCCCTTTCCTGCTCAAAGATTTCTTAAAAATTCTCAACCATCTAATTCTATTAAAAGTTATCAATCCTAAGGGCAAAATAATAAGTCAAATGCTTCCATTTTAGTGTGCCTCTTCTTTGATCAAGTGTTTCACTTTTAATATAGTGACTTCTGGCAGAATTTAATGATTTTATGAATTTCTTCTTGGCTTCAGGAAAAGGACTGCCATTTTATGATGCTCGTATTTCCCTGTCTTCTTATTTGGTGATTGAATGATGGTTAGTATTTAGACAGAGTTGTTATTTTGAGAGTTTCATGCAGATTGCAATAATTCACTTGTGAAGTGTTTAAACAAGGCAGTTGATATATCACAAAATTCTTTTCTTTCCCCCAGGGGTTAGCTCTTGAAACTCATGAGGGAATAGAGGAGATTACTTTCTGATATCTCCTGAAATTATGTGGCATCATAAGGTTGCTGTTCCTAAGGGGAGGAAAACAAACAAAGCTTGTGGGGAAAAGAGCAGATACACAGCAGACTTCAATCTAGCTAAGAATACACCTTGATTTACAACTGTGTATCCACATATATTTTTAATTTCATAGCACACACATACCCAGTTGCCTGACATTGAACGAGGTTTTCTAGGAGTCAATTTACTGTACCTAGCAGGCCCCAATAACTTCACTTTGCTTTAAGCAGTCCCACAGAAGTGCACAAAATGGATTTGACATTGAGTAAATAACCCAGATATTTCAGCCTTCTGCCAAATAGCTGCTGAAGTGTTTCTACGTCAAGGCTGAGTCTCTTGTAATGGTGGTTAACGACTCTGCTCTAACAAGACGTGGCCATGGGTTACTGCTGATCTGAGAGCAAAAAGGAAACCATAATTCATCTGATGTGGCTTTTTTGCTGGGGAACCTGTTAACATTGACAAATGACAAACCATCACACAAAATCCTGCGTAAGTTGCATGTACTTTGAGAGCCAGCCCTTTCTCTGACACATCTTCCTCCTGCACTATTGAATGTAGACAGAGCATGGCCAAACACTGAGAATTAAGACCAGGTCATTATTTTCTTTACAAGCGGGGAAATTTTCTTTACAAATACAAAAAAGAGATCTATGTTTTCAAACTGCTGTTAAGTGTGGTCAATTTGATCACTTATATTCAATTACCAAAAAAAGGAAAAGAAAAGGAAAAAAGGCATATTATACATACCATAGCTCTTTACTCATAATGCTTCCTAACTCATTCATACAAATGTACATGCACACAGCTAATATGTATTAAATCCTTACTATGTGTAAATCATTGGGACAGTACTTTGTGGGGTATAAAGATAAAACAGATACAGTCCCTGGCCCCAAGGACTTGAGAAGAAATTGCAGCAAAGCTATATATACCCAACACTATAACATAAGAGAACATGGCAAGAGAGCATGTAATAGGTTGTCAGGGATGAGGAGGTTACTCTTGCTAGAATGTTCTAGGAAAGCTTGTAGAAGAAGCTGGTCGCAGGAGTCTCATACAGAGAAAGTATAACATTCGGAGTCAGAGGTGATTTTATCAGAGAAAGCAACATGAATAAACATACAGCAGTGGGCTTCTGCCATGTGTTGTGGGTGACAGGCAAGAGACCAACCTGAAAACAAAATATAAAATCTAAGTATACTATAGAGCTAGCTTAGTCCCAGAATGTGTAGGACCCCAACTGCTAGAAGTTTTTTTTTTTTTTTTCTGACATTAAAAAGCTGTTTAAGTTTCTGGAGAGTGACATGATTAAAAAAATGTGTTAGAAAGATGGATTTGATGGTGGCATGTAGTGTGGACTATGCATCTTCATTTTAGAGATGAACGTGCTTAAAGAAGGTCCTGAGAGAATTATCTACTGTTGTTTTTATTTTCCAATTGAATAGTCTGTCCTTTAGCTTAAAAAATCAGAGTTGACTACTCACGAATAGTAATTCACATTTACCACCCATATTTTTCATTCTTAGATATTAACTAAGATAATTGGGGTGTCTATCCTCCCTCCTTTCTTTTTAAAAAATATTTATTTATTTATGCATACTTATTTATGCATAAAGATTTATTTATTTGCAGGCCAGAGGTCCAGGGGGTGAGAGTATTCACCAGAGACAGAGTGGGGAACAGAACAGGCTGAATGACCAAAGTACACTGCTGAGGGGAGCCGTGGGCAAGTCAGGAGAGGCCTGCTGTGCCATGTGGGTAGCTCCCTGGCCAGGGATAGAACTTGTGCTGCAGTGGCTGCAGATAGCTTTATAGGTTGCAACTTAACCCCTTGTGCCACCAGGGAGGCCCCTCCCTCCTTTATTAATCTTAGAATCTTAGAATATCAATGATTCTCAAAATTGTCTGAGTTATCTTACTAGTTTTTGATTTTGTATATTTTCTTCTGATAATCAATGAAGTTCTAGGATTAAATATCAAATTATTTTCAAATATTAGGGCCTCTCTGGTGGTGTAAGGGTTAAGTATCACCGCTATCACTATCACAGCCTGAGTTCGATCCCCAGCCAGAGAGCTAACCCACATATGGTGTGGCAGACCTCTCCTCTCCTGTCTTGTCCAGTGCTCCCCTCAGCAGTGTATTTCAGTAAATCTGCCTGTTCTGTGCCCACTCTGTCTCTGGTGAATCCTCTCAACCACACACCTCTGGCCTGCACCCCATTTTGTCTACACACAAGTAAATAAATCTTTTTTAAAAATTATTTTCAAATATTTACACTGGCCTCTAGAGGTATGATTGGTGTTGGTGATCACTGTTCGCTATCTAACGCTAAAAGATGGTGAGTCAATAATATTGCTGTCAAAGTCCTTTAAATCAGTGATTCTGCTAAACTCAGAAGATCTGGTCTCACTCAGTCTCCTGTCTTCCTAGATAAAGCATGAGGGTTCTCTCACTCAACATCCCATCTGGACTAGTATTTCTACCACACACCATGGTTGGATCTATAGAAAAAGTTCTCCTCAAATAGCTCAATTTTAGGAGTTGGGATACATTGCAATTCCACTTGCCCTCTTACACTACAAAGACTAGAAAGTTAAAATATGCATTTCCCATACTCATTACTGAATTTCTGCTTGTAATCTAGGTTTTGCTGACAAGAAACTTGCCAGCAGAAGAGAGCAACATAAGGAGGCAGTCACACTTTGGGGAATCAGATGTTCAGGTAAACAAGATGGCAGGAGGGGTTTGGCTGTGGGACAGCTGTTGTGAATTGTCTTCTTTCCCATTCTTAGTATTATAGGTGCTAAGCACTTGCTAGAACAATCTCTCTGAATGGTTGATCATTTCTGCTAGCTGGGTCCAAACTTTGTTTACATCCTACAAGTTTTGATCACTGCTTAATATCCTGTAATAAATCTTTCAGCTCAAGGTAGCCAGAGTAAATCCTGTTATCTGCAACTGAGAATCTTGAATAAGCTCTAGTTGGCCATGAACGCTAGCTAATATAGAGCTTTTCCAAAGAAGCAGAATGGTCCAGCAAACCAGAGTTGTCTAGAATTCTGAAGTCAGGGCGTGACAGAGTCATACTCCTTCCAAAGGCTTTTGAGAAGAATCTTTCCTTGCCTTTTCATAGCTTCTGGTGAATTGCTGGTAATCCTTGGCTTCCCTTGGACTGCAGCTGTGTCCTACCCATCTCTGCCCCTGCTGTCACATGATCTTTTTCCCTCCTATGTCTACTCTGCATCTCTCTGTCTGAATCTCCCTCTCCTTTCTCCTATAAGGATATGGGTCATTGAATTTGTGAGCTCACCTTTATCCAGTGTAACCTTGTTTTAACCAATTATACCCCAAAAGATCTTAAAAACTTCAATTGTATTGCAAAGATCCTATACCCAAATAAGGTCACTTTCTGAGGTTACAGATGGACAACAATCTTTGAGAGACACTATTCAATCAGAACAGTAATCTAGGGCCTCCCCTGGTGGCACAGCGGTTGAGCACTGGGCTGCAAAGCCACCCTCAGCCTCTGTGGCGCCATTTCGATCCCTGGCTGCCGGCGAGGGTCCCACATGGCGCGACAGACCTCTCCTGCCGCCCCTGCTGCTCCCCTCAGCAGTGTATTTTATAAGTCTGCCTGTTCTGTTCCCCACTCTGGCTCTGGTGAATTCTCTCACCCTCCCGCGCTTCTGACTGTACCCAGTGGTTGAAGAAAGAGAGAGAGAGAAGAGAGAGAGAGAGAGAGAGAGAGAGAGAGAGAGAGAGAGAGAGAGAGAGAGAGAACAGTAATCTAGTACAAAATAGTGCTATGGAATACCCCCTTTAACAGATAATATAGGCATGTTAAGCCTTGATTGACATATTTAGTAAAATTACAAAAAAAATGTTAAGCTACTATGCTATAGAAAAAATGAATAAGGCAAAAGTTAAGGATTAGAGAGCTAATATGCTATTATTTGCATTCCACATCGCACTGTGCTTCAGTCACAGGCACTAATCAGGAAGTTACCATTGAAAAAACTTTGCTTTGAACTCACATAAATCCAGCTCTACCTCATTGGTTCAAAAAGATTTAAAGCAAGTATGTTTTCTCCCTTTATTGAATTTGCAGTTTAGCAGGAAAGTCATATAAAACACTTACTATGCAAATAACTGTTTAAGTAGCTTATAGTAGATACTTTGAAGGAGAATATGAGTCAAGATCTAACCAGACACCAGAGAGGAAACAGCACCTAGTCCGAAACCTTAATTTGCTTGCCATGTGTGTTTGTGCAGGTTGGGCACTGTACAAGCCCAGGGGCTGCTTTTCCATTGTATTCTGTATAAATGTTGTTCCTCAGTCTTTTGCAAAGCACAGTACATACAGTTGAACATGGTAGCCCTACCTAATTATGGATAGGAATTAGATGAATAGTATTAAGCAGATTGTGTGTGGGTACACCTGGTGATAGTGTTAAAAAAGAAGATAAACATTCCATGTAGAGGAGACAGCACATTACAAGATCTTGACATGGTGCAGCAGGAGAGGGGAGAAAAAGAGGGCTTAATAGGGAAGGGAAGAATGCAAGGGACTGTGGTGATGGGTCACACAGTGGGAGAATTAGGGAGACTACACCTGGGGGGAGAAATTAAATACTGTACAAAATTGAACAACTATATAAAACAAACCAAAAAGATCCTGATGTAAGATAGAGCTTCACCTTCTTAGCTACCTGATATAAGGGGAAATTATCTATCTCTCAAAACCACAACTATTTCATTGGTCAAATCAAGCCTTCTAGTATGAACTGAAGCACCGTGAGGAAGTACAGTGCCCTGCCTGGGGTAGTGTTCAGTTTTTGTTTTCTTTTATTTCCTAATAAGCAAGGTGAACTCAGGGTCACCAGTTTGCCACTTAATTGATAGCAGTTTCTTAATTCACACTTCTGCCACTAAAACTCGAGACCCTACAACCAGCAATGTCTGCTAAGTGAGGCTTGCTTTCCAGGTAGCTCTGTGACAAAGGAAGTCCACATCAGAACAAAATGAGTTAATTTTGTTAACTCAAGTTAACAAAATCTCAAGTTAATTTAGACTTGAGATGACTAAAAAGAGAACTGAGGGCCTCCCTGGTGGCGCAAGCGATTAAAACACCACACTATGAAGCAGTCCACAGCCTCTGCAGCACTAGTTCGATCCCCAGCCAGCCAGGGAGAAACCCACATGGCAAGGCGGACCTCTCCTGTCTCGCCTGCTGCTCCCCTCAGCAGTGTGTTTCAGTTGGTCTTCCTGTTCTCTTCCCCCACTCTGTCCCTAGTGAATCCTCTCACCCCCCACATCTCTGGCCTGTACCCCAGCTCTTGTATGCATAAATAAATAAATCTTTAATTAAAAAAAAAGAGAGAGAACTGAAATTATGACACTACCCCTGCCTTCCTCACAGTCTACACCCTCCTGCCCGCACTCCATCCAATCTCATCTCTTGCCCAGTGGCAGTTTATGCTATTCTTGATCTTTCAGGAGGCAGTTTATGCTATTCTTTACCCAAGCCCAGACTCTATTCTTTTTCAACATTTTAACTTTATTTCAGTAAAATATACATAATATGAAATTTACTATTTAGATCACTTATAACTATGCAATTCAGTGCTATTAAATACATTGACAGTGCTGTTCAACCATCACCTGATATATTTCCAGAATGTTTTCATCATCCCAATCAAAAATTCTGTATCCATTAAACAGTAAAAACCCTCCCTTTCCCTTTACCTCAGTCCCTGGTAACCTCTGTTCTACTTTCTGTATTATGAATTTGTCTCTTCTAGATAATTTGTCTAAGTGGAATCATATAATATTTGTTTTTCTGTGGCTGATTTACTTCAAGGTTCATCCAAGCAGTGGTGTAAGTCAGTATTTCCTTCCTTTTTATGACAGAGTAATGGTCCATTTTGTGTGGCTATCACAATTCGTTTATCCCACAATAATCATGTTGCAATGCTATTGTTTGGTCCAAAACTGTGAGCACCTTGAAGGTAGATGTATTAAGTAGAATTTCTAAAATCGACCCCCATAAATCTTCTTCCTAAATCCCTGGGACCTGTGCATATGATATCTCTCCTGAAATTAACCTGGATTAGATGTTTTCAATATAATCATAAAAATCTCTAGCAGCACATTTTTTCTGACTGGGGCTAAAGAGAAAGCAGGAAGATCAAAGTAAGAGGAGGATTCCACACACTATTGCTGGCTTGAAGATGGAGAACCATGTAATAAGAAATGCCTTACACATCTGAAAGAGCTGACAGATGCAAAGATACAGGGATCTCAGTCCTAGAAATACAAGAAACTAAATTCACCAACAACATGAATGAACTTGGAAATAGATTTGTCTCAGAACTATACCTGAGTTCTTAGCCTGGCTGACACAGGTGAGATCTTGAGCCGAGAGAGATTTCCTGCTACACCATGCTGAATTTCTGACACACAGAGTTGGAGATTAATAAATGGGGTCTTGGTTAAGTAACTAATTTGTGGTAATTTGTCACTCAGCAATAGAAAAGTACTAAAGCAGGCACTCTGTCTTTTCATATTTAATCCCCATTGTTTAACACAGTACCTGGAATTGATTAGCTCCCCACTAAGAACTAATCAAATAATTGATGGAGAAAGGAGGTAGGAAGAAGGGAAGATGGAATGAAGATCAAAGGAAGGAAAAATTTTTAAATGAAAAAAAGAACAGAAATAGAGGGGGAGGAAGTGATAAAAGAGATCTAGAGTAGGGGAGAGTGCTTAAAAAGGAGTTTCACTGAAAACATGGTGGACATGTATCCCCAAAAGTCTGCATTATCCTTCAACTTCTCCAAAAGTTCACGCTAGTCAATCCACCTTTTATTTTCACTAGATGTTTTAATTATTTAATTGTGTAAACTAGACATTTGTTTATTGTTTTAATGGCATGCTTTGTGACTTGAGTGAACAGAAATCATAAATGGATTTTATTTTAATTAAAAATAGTTAAAATTTAAAGTTTGAACATTTCTGATCTTTTATGCACCCAGGTAGTAAAGAATGGCCTTCTGGCAAAAGTCCCTGTGGGCAGTAAGTGATATTAATTTGTCTGGATTTTGAAGGAACTTGGCAGAAATAATTCTGAATTATTTTTTTGTGAAATTATATGCCTTGTTCTACCTTAAGAAACTAAAGTTGAGTTGATCCTTTACATGACCATATATCTGAATTTTGAATAATGTAAGAGATACCCAAATGTCTGAAATCTTTATGGTTTCCCATGTAAACAGCAGGATAAATAACAGAAAATATCTTCCTCACCCACATACTACAGATCTTGTAATTTACCATTAGAAGTTCGTTTCTTTAGAGTACACACTGATGTTAACCTTGAAGAAATGCAGCTACATTACTGAAAGGAATAAAATGTAAGTTCATTAACTTTTAAATATTATATATCTGGTTCTCATTGCTCATGTGCAAGGGAGAGAAAATCTGTTTGGATAGGAGAACAAGCAAGTGAAACTAATATCAAAGTAAACTGATTTTGTTATTCTCTATAGTGTAAGCCCTGGATGGAAGATTGTAATTAAGTTCTAATTTAGATTTTTTTTTGTTTTTTTTGTTTTTTTTAATAGAGGCATGCTTTATTTATTTGTTTGCTGGTTTGTTTGTTTGTTTTGTTTATACAAGCACTGGGTACAGTCAGAAGCACGGGAGGGTGAGAGAATTCACCAGAGCCAGAGCGGGGAGCAGAGCAGGCAGAAGGACCAAAGTACACTGCTGAGGGGAGCAGCGGGCGGCAGGAGAGGTCTGCACGCCATGTGGGACCCTCCTCCGGTGGCCGGGGAGCAGCCGGGGATCGAACCGGCGCCACAGAGGCCGCGGGCAGCTTCTCAACCCAGCGCTCAACCGCTGCGCCACCGGGGAGGCCCGACTAATTTAGATTTTTACAACCTGATCTACTACTGCATGGTCAAAGGCATGCTCAAATATCGAGGCAAAGAAATTTGCTCCCTTATTAGATACATAAATTGGTTATATTCTCTTTTACATTGATGATTAAAACAGATTTAAAAATGAAACATTTCTTAAATATTTTTCTTCCCATCAACATCATTCCTTTATTTCCATATTAACGATTATAAATCATATTTTCCCCAGTTTTTTGAGCTATAATGGAAAATTAAGACTTTCTGAGGTGGTGAATGACAAACTCATTTCTTAAGAAAAATAGGAATACTTTTGGTCATATAATTGAAGACTCCAGAAGTATGCAGATTTCAGATATGGTGGATAGGTGATTTCTTGTGTCAAAAGTTAATAGAGACCTCTCCTCTTTGTCTGGTTCTATTTCTTCCTCTCCATCTCTAACTTCTTTCATTCCTTCTCAACTCCTACACCCTTCAATCTCTTTTTTTCTTTCTCTCTCCCATGTTTCAAATCTGCTTTTCCCATGTTATCTTCAATTATGGAAATTTTTTTGCACTAGTAGAACAGATGGTAACTATAGTGCTCCAGAATACATTCTGCTTTATAGCCTATAATTTCAGAGAGAGACACTGGTTGTAGCATAAGTCCTGGGAATGATCCTGATTGGCCAGGGATGGGTCACTTTCCCATCCCTGAACAGGAAGATTGGTTCCCTGTTCTCCACATGAAGAGGGGTTCTTCTAACAGAACAGGAAGGCAAATGTTTTATGCAGAGAAATCTACAGATTCCCAGAAGTCTAATTTCTGGACTCTGTTCAGATTGGTGGGATTAATCAATACTTGGCTTTGTTTCTTTACCTAGAGGGCAAAGTTTCTATTTCACGTTGATGTGAAATACAAATGTATAAATATTCCATATACCTGTCACCCAGCTTACTCCAATGTTAACATCATATATAACTATAGTACAGGAATCAAAACTAGGAAATCAACATTGGTATAACACTATTAAGTGAACTATAGACTTTGGACATACCAGTTTTCCATCTAATGTCCTACTTTTGTCTCAGATCCAATCAAAGAATCCATATTTCATTTTATTGTCACATCTCCTTAGTTTCCTCCAATCTGTGTTCATGCCTCAATTTTTTTCTTGTATTTTATGATCCAGACATTTTTGAAAAGAACTGGTTAGCAGTTTTGTAGGCTGTCCCTCAATTTGGGTTTATCTGTTGTTTCCTCATGAGTAGATTATGGGGATGTAGTCTGGGGAAGGATGCACCAAAAGATTTCTTTTCCCAATAAACAGAGCATGTGATGCCAATATCTTAATTCTCATGATGTTAGCCTTAATTAGTTGGTTACATTGGTATCTACTGGCCTTCCATACTATAAAGTTACTGTTTTTTTCCCAGTATAATTTATAAATATTTTAAGACTATGAAAATATCCTATTAATCCTCCAATTTTGTTCACATACCTTAGTATCCATGAGAGGATCTTGTCTATGACAATTATTACATATTATTAATTGAAAAGTTTCCATACAGAAGAGCTTTCCTGTGTACTTTATTTATACATTTAATTATTTATTTGTATTGGCATGGACCATGGGTATTTGTTGTGTTCTGTGGGTTATGATCCAACACTTTTGTTATTTTACTGCTCAAATGTTTCCCATTTTGACCCCTGGATGCTCTTTCAGGTTGTCCCTACTTCACTTCTTGTGACTAGAAGTGAAGGAAAGGCAGGAGATCACATGGTTTTTGAACAATAGAAATGCCATCAGCATTTTACATGAGTTTCTCATGTAAGTAACAACAGCTCCATGTGATAAACATTACTATCCCTTCTTCATGGATTGTAGCTCTAAGACTCAGCTAGGCTAACCAGCTCTTCCAAAGTCACAAGCAAATGTGGGGTACAAATTGGATTTATACCTGAATTTGTCTGATTTGTGAGCCTCGTTCTGATATACCACACTGCCTTGCTTTAAGAACTCAGGCCTTGCTTTGGGCAATGTTCTAGTAACTGAATGCTTAGGATTCACTCTTTCTGCATCAATTCCCCCAATTCTGGACTCCTGTCTCCATTTTCCCAATCTCCTTTCCCCTTTCCCTCTGTGGAAGTCTGTGACTTCTGTGAAGTCATAGACTCACACATCATGTTTCCAAAGGATCATGGAAAAGTTCTGATTCGAATCTCACAATGCAAATGAGAAAAATGAGGGTTAATCTGGGGAATATAGGTAGTGAGCTAAGATTAGAACCTTAATCCCTCACTTCTAGTTGAATATTCTCTCCCTCACATGATCAGAGCTCAGTTCTCTCTGTCTCTGAGTTGGAAAATGCATTCTAGATGCTGAAGGATTTTCAGGGCTTAGCAGAACTACAGAGAAACATCTATTCATTCATATCACTGTACTAGCATCTCTTAGAGTCCATAAAGGACCTCTAACTCTGCATCTCTTTAATATAAAAAGTTACAGTTTTGATCCCTGGAGGGATCAAATGGACCTTTCTGAACATAGGGAAAATTGATTCTTTAACATTTTAGAATCTTCCTAGCCCATTTAAGTCTGTGTGTGTGTGGCCTGGGTGGGGAGGGGGCGGTTCTCAAAGGGTCAGATATACCAAAAGAACAAAGAGGAAACCAGAGAGGTATAGAAAGGGGGAGATAAGGGAAGACTTTCCTGTCAGTTAAGCACTTAAAGACTTGGCTAAATTTTGGGTCACTTACATTAAAGCTATTAAAAAGTACTTCATAGGAAATTGGCTCTCCCAAAATGGAATGTTAAAAAATTATTAATATGATATTTAGAAAGTAGAAACCAGTCTTAACAATTACTGCCTAATATATAGCATCTTAGCAGAAGCTGGGTGATACTTTTTCTTAGTAGCAGAGAAAAAACACAGTGAAGGAAAAAAACTCAAGGTTTGCATGATATTCGCAATTGAGAGCTGGGGTCAGGTCCTATGAACTGTGCACAAGTAGCTGGTAGGCATACTGGCCAAAAAAAAAAAAAAAGGTGAAACTATTTACTAATTGAGCATGTAAGTACCTAGGCGGTGAGAAAGGCTTCACATATATATTCTCTGTCACTTACATGACAAAAGTGCAAGACCATTATCATTCATTTTGCATAAGAGGAAGCTGAGGTCAAAGAGGTTATTCTGCTAAGGTCACATGGTTAAAGTGGCAGCCCCACCCAGTCCAGAAAGTTGTGTGGTTTCCACCAGGCAGCCAGATCTTGACAGTAGGGTGAAGGGGCAAGCAGTGTTGTGGGGTTTTTTGTTCGCTGGTCTCATCAGGAAAATCTGTCTTCAGCCTACTGGGGGCTGGAGTTCAGGGAAAGGCTTTCAGCCTTCTAGGAGTGTGACAAAGACAGGAAGTCATAGCAGAGTTATAGCATAAGAGATAGGGCGCTTAGCAAGCCATGTCTAGGATAGAGATGAAAATAACAGTGATTTGTGTCCACAGGCAAGGTCCATATCCTCTTTACATTGTATTAGAGTAATAGTCATAACTTTCTCATAGGTTTTTGTGAAAATTATATGAGATAATATATGCAAAAAGGTAAGAAAGCCCTGTAACAATACAGATGTCAGTATAATGCAATTGGTAATCAGTCCATGCCCTGGAACTGCAGTTGTCTGACTGTGGGGAGGGCTGGCTTAGATTTCACCAACCTGGTGATAAAGAAATTCAAATTTCACATGGTTGACTTTTCAGGACCCCACTTATAATCTATGTTAGGAATTTATTCACCAATGACTACAACATTGTAAACCTTTATTTACTATGTTTTTGGGGATTTTTCTGCAAACCTTATTAAATGTACAATGGTCGTGATAATAGCACTTAAAGGAAAAAAGAAGAAAGCAAATTTAGCAGGAATCTAGCCAGTCCTTAGTTCATAAATATGGACCCAAATTTAGGAGAACGCCCTCTTCTGTTTTCCCAAAGCCAGGGTTTTAATTCAGGAGAGCCACAGGAACCCAGTAATCAGTCCTGAGATGCTAGACTATTTAAATTCTCTTTGCTTGTGTCAGGAATGACCCAGGAAATGGGGGCAAGGCTGCCTTTCAAGAAGGGATGTCAGCTCCTCTGAGGGGATTTAGAAAATAGATCTATAGAAGTGAGATAAAGATATATAAGTCCATCAATGCTTTAAACCATAGAAACGTTGACAGGGTACAAAACTCATCATGGTACAAAACTCTCCTGATAGTATCTTTGATGCTCCTTGACAGTTTCCCAAATAGAATTGATATTTGATTGCACATAATCTGCCTAATAAAATCTATTTAAATTGTGACATTTTTAAAAGTTGTTTCTAGTACCTCAAGTAGCTTGAAAGGAGAATTTTCTTTTGTACAGCTAAATCACATAATTGGTTTTAAACTGAATGGAAATGCACTGATTATCAATTAAGCAATGGGATTGATAAAAATGCTGCACTTGGCTATTTGTTTTCAGGCTTTTTCTTTCTTCTTGATACTCCACATTTACTTCTATCAATCTAGTGATTAGAAAAACAAAGTTCTGGTAAATGATGAAAATGCTATACAAACAGAGCTATGAAGCAAAAACTTGTGCCAAGTAATGATGCTCTGTTCATTTCAATGTGTCTGTCAGCGAGTGCACATAGCAATTTTCATTAGGAGCTTTTACTAGAAATAAATACGGAAACAAATTTAGGGGAAAGCCATTGCTTATTTGTTCTTCCCAGGGAACCCCATTTGGCTGCATCTTCAAATATGTGACTTCTACATTCTGTTGATACAGTTGGAGCCTGAAACCTACCGAGTAATGAGTTTAGATTTTGTCTACACAACACCAACATAAGCAATTGGAAAGTGAAAAATTCAGCCAAATAATTGGGCTTTGTGTGTGGAGGTTCCTGCATGACTTTAAATAACCAGTTAGTTCTTTTTCATTCAGTAAAAAGAGAATGCATTTGGACTAATTGGCTCTTTCATCACCATGTGGACCACATTATCAGTAATTGGCCTAGGAGAGTTAAGTACGTTGGAGTGGGTTTTTGTGTATGATGGAATGGAGAATAAAGGGAGGGAAAAGATTGCTGAGAAATAAGAATTAGCAGGTTAGCCAAGGAAGGTTCAGAGTGAGAGTAGGAATGGAGGTATAAAGATGATGGGCAGAGTCTCTTTTAAGATCTCCTGTGTATTACCATCCATCCTTCTTCACACTCTATTTCTTTTACCTATTGCACCAATTTTATAGAGCTATGGTTCTCAGACGTGTGGATCACAGATGCCTGGAAGTCATGGTAAAACAGATTTCTGGGCCCATCCCCAGAATTTAAAGAACTGCATTTTGAATAGGTTTCTAGGTAATGCTGATACTTCTGTTCTCTGGACTGCACTTTGACAATAACTGCCCTAGAGAAGGCATTTTAAATGTCATTTTAGACACCTTTTGGCCAAAAATGGATCGACCTTGAGGTGATTGTGCTAAGTAAAAAGGTCAAAAAATGAAGATGATGGATAGTTTCACTTATGTGTGGAACATAAATAACCAAAAAGCATAAACTGGCAAAATAAAGCAAAAACAGGGCCTCCCTGGTGGCACAGGTAGTTGAGCACAGCACTGTGAAACTGTCTTCAGCTCCTGCCAGGAGAGGCAGACCTCTCCTGTCATGCCCGCTTTGCCCCTCAGCAGTGTATTTCAGTCAGTCGGCCTGTTCTGTTCCCCTCTCTGTCTCTGGTGAATCCTCTCACCCTCCCGCATACCTGGCCTGTACCCCAGTTCTTGTATGCATGAATAAATAAATCTTACAAAAAAAACAAGCAAAACCAAATCTTAGACTTAGTGAAAAATTTATTGGTTACAAAGGAAACAGGGGAGAGAGGAGGAGATGAGGGAAGGGAGAGGTCATTGACCAAGAGGTTTGGTGGAGGGGGAGTAAAGCACGAGCACATACAAAGGAGTAAAAATGTAACCCCAAAATTATAATAAAAATTTTTTTAAATGTCATTTTAAAGAGAAGTTTGTAGATGAGAGACTAAGAATTTTGTCCAGGGATACACATGTACTGAATAGGGAGTGGAGTTAGGATGGAAACTCCTATCTCTTTGATTCTGTATTCCAGGCTGCCTCCCCAGATACAAGGTTGACAGGGACCTGATAACCCAAGTCGACAGGCACTTTAAAATCTTTGTCCTATGTTTTGTCTCACTTTAAAATCTTTGTTTCTTATGGCATGGACATTGCTGACCTTATTCCTGAAAAATATTACCTCTCTGGTGTTCTAGGTCCATTCTGTCTCTACTCCTTTTGTACCATATTTTTAAATGGAAATGTTTCCCAGGATATGTCTTTATTTTGTTAGGATACTATTTTGGTGTATGAACAGATGCTGTTTTTGTAGTGTTTGGTGAGTGACCACACCCATTGAGAGCTATATTCAAGGCACCTCGGCATGGTGTTCTGGAGTATTTGCCCATGTTCATTACATTTTATTAACCTGGACTGGCCATCTAAACCTGACCTCCTGGGAAATAGCATTACCTGTCAATTCATCTGTATCTACAACCACAATGTGCATTTCCTGGTTTCTTTGATACAAAGAAAAACCATCCTTCTCTGTTTAGTCTCCATTTGTCAATATATAATTTAGTGGCATTTATAATCAAAGGAGTCCTGAGCATTACTAATAAAATAAAATAGCTATTCTAAGTAGTTTAAGTAGATGATTTTCAGACTTTTAAACAAAATCATATACTTTTTATCTTCACATGTTACATAAACTTTCATACAGATTCACAAGTAAAGAGGGGTTTATGATTCTTTAATCTAAACTAGGGCTTCTGACTTCTACAAAGGGTCAGATAGTAGAGAACTTGGTTCTTGCTGGCCACAAACTCTTTGTCGCAACTACTCAGTTCTGCCATTGTAATGTGAAATTACCCATAGACAATATGTAAGCTAGTATACTTGGCTGGATTCCCAAAAAACTTTACTTGTACATGCTACAGCATGGATGGAACTGAGAAGCATTGTGCTAAATGAAAAAGAACAAGTACTGTATGCTTGCGTGTAGAGTATCTGGAATAGATAAATTCATAAGAACACAATGCAGAATAGTGATTACTAGAGGCTGCCAGGAGGGAAGAAGGGAAGTCAATGTTTAATAGGTACAGAGTTTCAGTTTGGGATGATGAAAATGGACTGGAAATGGATAATGGTAATGTTTGCACAACACTGTAAATGTAGTGAATTGTCCCTGATTTATACACTTAAAATGGTTAAAGGGGTAAACTTTATGTTATACATATTTACCACAAGTTTTTTAAACTTTATTTTATAAAATTGGGCAGTTTGCCTTCAGACTGTAGTTTGCCAACCATGATCTAAACTATCCTTTGTCCTGCTAACTATGCATCTTTCTTTGCCTTAGTACGTCTTTGCTGTTGTTGAAATAGCTGCTGCTGCTCTTTGTTTCATTCCTTCATTATGCCATGTAACCAAAATGTTGCCTTCGTGTGCAAAGGGAAGAAAAACTGTTTGCATACACTGGGAACTACCTTTCTTTCTAGAGGTACTCCATCCTGAAGGCCACAACATTAGTAGATGCAGATCTAGAGCCATAAATACAAGTGTACTATTCTGTGCATCTCCAATTATCATAATAATACAAATACATCTGGGGATAAGCCTGAGCTGATGTTCATTTTTGCTGGTGGGAGTCTACAAAGCCTTCATTTTCCCAGGTTTCTTGGTGGCCAATGGCATTGCTTAGGGTGCTAGTGTTAGGCTGGCAACAGAACGTCTCTCTCCATGAAGGTTGTTGGCTTTTGCACAGGTAGACCTGTGGCCTAACTCATCACTCCGCTTTAATCAATTAGGTAAATTGGCCTTGAGTTAATCATCTTTGGAAGACAATGATGACTGCTTGAGCTCTCAAACAAACCTGATTCCTCAAAAATAAAAACAAAAACAAAGAAATGCTCAGATTTTAAAAGGGAGCATATTTTTTAAATGAATGTATGAAAATCTATTACCATTGCCAGTAGTTGTAGTAGTAGTAGTAGTGGTAGCACTAGTATTTGATCACTTTAAGTAGACCGCTCCAGTCTATTGATACCTTTTAAAATTAGAATCACTCATTTATTTTAGAGTCTACTTCACCAAAAGTGGTGAGAGTTGAGCAAAGTCACAATAGTAAGAATAATTTTTTTCTATTTTTAACTAATGAAGTGAACAAATTTTACTGATCTAAGATAGGATTCTTGATTTCCAAAGGATTTTTGCCTTTAAAAAACTTGTCTTTTTGTTGTTACTAATCATGCAACATTTTTAAAGCACCCTTATTATCTGCATAAAAGACTAGAAAATCCTATCACTTGCACACTTGTACATTTTTTAGTGCTTTTGTCTTTTCCCTAATTTCTATAATGAGTCTTTTCATGTCCATAGGGAAAAAAACATTGAATTTAGAAGTTTCAAAAGCATAGACATCAAATAACCTCAACAGTCATTTGAAAGCAAAAGAGATTGTTTTAAATTTTTAATGACCATTCCTCCTTTTTTTCTTTCAACACTTGTCCCTGCTAGCAATAAAACACTGATTATAAACAACTTATTGGACTTTCTGAGGATAAATGTTGTTTCCAAATCAAAAAGAAGAGTATCTTTGTATTGAAAACTCTGCTTTCTTTAAATGCCTTGAATCTGCAGTATTAAATGCAATATTAAATATATTTAAGTAATGCAATATTAAAATTGCATAACATATTTAATAAGATAAAAATGTAGAAGTTTCACTTGAAGGTCTGCTTTAACTGTAAACCCATTTCGTCTACACATTGTGCAGATTCTCAGCTATAAGGAGGAAGACAGAGAGCAATGATGGCTGCAAATTTATAGTCTCCAAAATGATTAGGTTACCACATTCATTTCTAAGCCCATGAAGTATTTACAGATCGCTTGAAAAATCACTCTAGTTTCCGGCATGTTACCTGTTGACCTTTGAAAGTGGAAGCAAGTGAATTTTGCCATCAGTATCCTTCTTTCATTTTGAAGTTTAATATAGTGTCATTGGTTCTCCAGTATCCACGGTGCCAATTTCCTACTGATGTCTTATATCTTGGGTTTCTTTTTCCCATTTAGAAAGGTAGTGATGAAATAGGTGAAGTAACTTTGAGCACAGAAAGCCCATGTAATTACATAGTGTTTCCAGCACAATCCACAATGTTCTGACACTGGATATCAGTACAATGATAAGTAAGAGCAAAGAGCTTGTCAGGTTCAGGAATGAGTGGAGCCTCGGCTAAGCACAAGAGCATTTCTGAACAAAGGTGGTGGCTGCGGACGCTTGGAAATCAGAACGTTATGTTGAGAATAAGCTGACTTCTGATCATTTCTGGGTCTTCTATGAAGCTCATTGTCTTTTAAAAAGATAGCATATCCCACACATAAAGTGAAATGCTTCTTTTCTGAGAAGACACATTCAAGAAAGGGGTGGTTTCCAACCATGCCAGAACATGGACAATTGTTAGGGGTACATACATAATTTCTTTTTAAAAAGTGACTTAGAATTCTTCCATTTGACAAAATTTGACTGGCTGCACTAATTGGACACATACAAATACAACCTCCAATTTTCCTATTGAAAATCAAGGGCCACCCTCTTGGTATTTTTTCTTCATAACTATTACTCTCCAGGGCCCGAAATGCTTGCTGAGCTTTCCAAAGTACCTGTTCCTGTTTTTGTCCTTTTTAATTATTTGTCTCTGACTATGCATAAAAGAAATTAGAACAAATACTTTTATATACGTCCAGGTGTTATTTTCCTGCCTGAGCATTTTTTAGTTTGGCTGTTTTCTTGATTTTCAACTTCTAACTGTGAGTTCTCCAGTGCACTCCTTGTGTAGCTCTTACAACACACTCCCCACCCTGCAGGTAGTCATGCCCAGCAGCTCTGAGTCCTTACATGTGAAACTGCAGGGAGAACAAAGAATCCTTCCGCATCTCTGACATCCCCTAGCCTCAGATTAAGAGCATAGATTTAATAAAAAAAAAAAATCACCTCTGAAAACAATCTCTACAATTCTAAACATAAAAATAACCATTACCATTGACTATCAGGTGCTGCCCTTTGTAATTCAAATATACAATAGATATTTCATCAGCCCAAGGAGAAGATTAGGGAGCAATAATCTCATCTCCACTTCACAGGTATGGAAACTGAGGCTAGGGCATATTAAGAAACTTGTCTAAATTCCTCCCTGCTAGTACACATTGAAATCAGGATTTCGCTTCCATCAAATCCCATGCTCCCTCTGTTACATGGCATAAGTGTCACTCAAATTCCTTGCTCTCTCTTCTGGATATGTAAAAATCTGTGAATATTCCAAGAGTAAAAAGTTTAAAAGTCCTAAATCAATACACAAAAAACATATAAAATATATACAGGACCTCCCTGGTGGCGCAGGCTGTTGAGCGCAGCACTGTGAAGCTGTCTGCAGCCTCTCAGCGCTGGTTCGATTCCAGCCGGCCAGCGAGAATCCCACATGGCAAAGCAGACTTCTCCTGTCTCGCCTGCTGCTCCCCTCAGCAGTGTATTTCATCAATCTGCCTATTCTGTTTCCCACTCTGTCTCCGGTGAATCCTCTCACCCTCCCGCGCATCTGGCCTGTACCCCGGTTCTTGTATAAAAATAAATAAATCTTTTATAATAAAATAAAATAAAATAAAATATATACAGTAGGTCACAAATTTATTTAATGCTTAAAAATATATTAAAAGACAGAACTAGTGATCCAAAATGTAAGCAGTGCTTCTCTTACTGCCAATGTTTACTTGCTTTTTATACTTTTCTTTGTCTTACAAATTTTCCATAATAAACATGATACTTTTAAATTTAATACTTGTTTACTTTAAATGCAAGAAATTTTAAATTTAAATGCACTATTTAAATGCAAATAGTATAATGGACTGGCTTTTCTAGAGTGACTTATACATTTGTCATGTTGTCATGTTCAATTGACAATTATCATTGGACTTAGCATGTCGGTGAATATTTTAATGTCCAAGGGAGGGCTTTTATATGCAAAATGAACCACTTAGAGCTGTCTAAATATGCAATTTGTAACTGTAGTTAATTAAAAGACTGAATTTTTCTTAAGCCTCTAAATTCAACTTATAATTTTTGCTAGTTGATTTATGAATAAATAATTTGTATTAAAATAAGCACAATCACTTTTACTTATGTTTGATTCATCTTAACTAATAATTTTATATATTTGATGATCTTATATCATTATTAAATCCTTTCAAATGACATTTCACTGAATTCCCTTAAACATTTTAAAGTATGCATACAAATTCAAATATTTATTTATTTTCTCAAATACATCACATCCCTAATAAGGCTTACAAACTAAAATAATCTTTATTACTTCTTGAGCAGCTTTTTAAAATATAGCAAATTGAATTTACAACTTTAGTAAGCATTCAAACATTATTTATAAGCTTAGTTAATTACATTCTCTAATGCATGTCAAATTTAAGTCACAAGTACCAATCAGGCATTTCTAATTAAAAGTACAAGGCAAATAATTAGATCCTCTAACATGTCAGACATTTTCTAACATGCCATCTCTGGGACATTTCAAAATTGCATATAAGAAGCATAAATTATCATTGACTTAAAATATATTCCACATAAACTGACTATTAGAGTATTAATACTTTTCTGTAGACTTACTTCATTATCGCCATACTTATTTCTACAACTTTCTGGGTTTGCGAAGTCATTTATCTAAATAAAGAGTGAAAAACACTATCTCCAGTAGTACCAGTTTCCTTGACTTATGATTCAAAACTAAGACACAGCACAGGATCTGTGTAATTAGTCTGAATTTAGAGACTAGACTGTGAGATCAGATTTGTGCTTCTTTTTCCAATCCAGTGCTGCTTGCTATATCGACAGGGGAACTCAAAAGCATGCTCTTAACTTTCATGCCATTTTATATCCACAAAACATGTTCCTTGGATATATTTTGAATTTCACCTTTATGCAAATTTTTTTCAGGTTTTTATTGACTGATTTAGGTAGATGGAATTCAGTATCTCCCATATTAGCATCCCAATTGTCTTCAATTAGCATTAATTGAATTTTGTACCTCCCTGGTTATGACACCCTTTTAATATGTTACTCATCATCTTGCTTCTTGACTGTTTCATAGTCATTTTATTAATTACATAATAGGTTATTTGTAGGTTATGTAGATATATGCAAAATGTTTATAGATTGCTTTAAATCTTTATTCTAGCACAGTAAATCATTGTTTCCATGTTAAATTACATTTAGGTGACAATTTAGGGGCAGCTGGTTTATCAGGCCACCAACCCTTAAGGATAGCCCTCCCAAATTAATCATATAATAACGACCATCTCTACACAACCATGAAGTTTTTCTTCTAATAATTACAGGAGTTTATAAACCCCCTGCAGCATACCTAAGTAGCCTCATTTTTATCATTATTTTCAGAAAGTCTAAACTGTCTAGGTTAGGTGCATAATAGAAATTATAATTACCCACCAAATTAGCATAACAATATTTACCATTGCCTACCATGGTAATGAAGTTGTTTCCAATGTTTAACACTATAAATGAAGTCACTGTGAACATATATTTGATCATGAACATAGTTTTATAGTTCTGTTAGATTATTTCCTTAGGAAAAAAGTTCCCAATAGTAGTATTACTCAGTGAGCAGATAGATGTAGTTTTGGCTATTCTTAGGTATTATACTCACTTGTTTTGTTTGTATATTATTTAATATGGGCAAGTTCATAGCTATTCAGTGGCACTAAAATATTGTTTTGATTACTGGAAACAGCAGTTTTGTTATAATATGTTTGCTGGTTGCTATTTTACAATATATGATTTATCTATTTCTAACCTTTGGTCATTTATTATTAGTGTTTGCTATTTGTCTTGAAAATTCAAATTAATTATTCATGTACTATTAACCTATTGGTACTCATACAAACTGTTTTCTGTTAAAGTTTTCTTATATTTTATATACATATTAAAGATATTTATTTTAATTTCTATGACAAAGTATATAAAAATATTCTAAATAATGATTCTCTACCTTTCTTTTAAGAAATAGAATCTGTTTTAAAATATATATTTGTTCCATGAGAGCAAAAATAATGATTATTTTATTCACAAAGATCTCCAGGATCTAAAAAACAGCCTGGCACTCAGTGGCTATCCTTTGACATTTTTCTATTTAATAATTTAATTTAATTTAATTTAGAAATTAGCAATTCCAAAAATGTTTGGCAATCACTAAAGTTTGGATACACTTGACATTATAGTTCATGTTATTTTTAATGTGTATTAGCATGTAAAAGGATTATTTTTTAAAAAAGTTCTTTTACCCAAAATATGTACAGTTGTGTTTAGGTATAGAATCTTCATTGATCTATCATATAACACAGAAGAAATGTTAAATAGACTAGACTTCAAAAATTATGTACCACTATGAAACATTCATTTATTTAATTAATTTATTAATAGAAAGGTTTTAGATAGTTATTCACATAAAAAGTGTTACAATATCCTATAATGGAAAAAATTACATTTAATAAAGTAGCTGTAGCAATGCTGAAAAGAAATTTCTTATTATTTCAGGATTTTTTTACATATCTTTCCCTAAAATTTATGTTAATGATTACTATTAGTGTGTAATTTACAGATATTTATTTGAAAACCTCACATTAATACACATACAAATACTGTAATCAAATCAACCAGATTATGAACATCAGAGATTGGATATTTGCTTTTAAAAAATTAAATATTAATAAAAATACTAATAGTTTATAGAACTCTAAACTTAAAATAATATAATTCATAAGTAAATTTTTCTTCAGAAATTTATTTAAAATTAAATTTATAGCACTTTCATAAAGTTGGCACTCTTTAAGTAGATCCTTTACTTCTCATCAATGAAAAAATCTAAATTATTAAATCCTTTTCTGTTTGGGATACTCATTTCTCTATACAAAATATCTTTATTATTGTACTTCAGATTTGGATGTTGAAAGATAGACAGGGCATCACTCTTTATCTCCATAACATTCACCCCCCCAAAGCTGGAAATGTTTCAAAATTATAATTTTTCTAAAACTACAGTCTCAGAACAACCAATTGTCCTAAGGAAAGATAGGAAAATCCAGGGTGTCCCTGGTGGTGCAGCGGTTGAGCACTGGGTTGCGAAGCTGCCCACAGCCTCTGCAGCGCCATTTCGATCCTAGGCCACTGGGCGAGGGTCCCACATGGCACATAGACCTCTCCTGCCACCCGCTGCTCCCCTCAGCAGTGTACTTAGTTAGTCTGCCTGTTCTGTTCCCCACTCTGGCTCTGGTGAATTCCCTCACCCTCCCACGCTTCTGACTGTACCCAATGCTTGTATGAATAAATAAAATAAATCTTTTTTTTAAAAAAAAGAAAGATAGGAAAATGAAAAAGAAGACAGAATCCAAAGACCGACTCTACTGGGCAGAGCACAAAAGGAATATGTGACTGCCATATAAGTAGGTAAGGAGAATTCATAAGCAATTTCTAACAAAGTACTGTCTATTGGCTAGCATGATATTACAAAACCCATGTAAATTGCAGATACAGAGAAATCCACCCATTGTGGCTCTTCTTCACAGACTTGTGTTTGATGCTCACAAACAAGCTTAGGAACATACTTAGTGTAGATAAAGAGGGAATATAAAAGGAGTTCTACTAATCTAATGAGCACAAGAGGAAAAAGAAATAAAATAGAAAAAAAGAACAGACAATTTATTAGCAAGATATCAGATCTTAACTTAGCCATATCAATACTTTAAATATGGTTTAATGGCTTAAACACCATCGAGGACAGATTGTTAGATTAGATTAAAAAACCAAGACTCAACTATGGGTTTTCTGTAAGAACCTCATTTTGATTATAAAGACATCTACTTTAAAGACATATCATTTCAAACACTAATCAAAATATTCAGATTATATAAATAAATTTCCACACCCTGGTTATTATAAACATTATTAATACTGGTTAATCCTTTTGGGAATGTAAACCAGTGTAGTTCCTTTTGAGCATGAACAGATTTTTATTTGAGACCTCTGGCTGATCTACAATGGTTCACAGGCAATCTGTCCTTATGAAAGTAAAAAATGGAAGGAAACTATTCACATGCATCTCACAAAATTGAGATTGTTATTTAAAACATTGTTTTCAGATTAAATATTAGCCTCAAAGAAATTCTATTATGTCTTTAATAATTGTTGCTTTGAGTTCTCGAAAAAAAAAACCTGCATTTGTAAGCTTATCTTAGAAAATATTTTCATTTTTTAAATATCTATTATTTTGCATTTTAATTAATACTAGTGTACCTTATCCCCCAAGTCACAAAAATGACCCAGTAGTTACTTATGGAAGCATCAAGTTAAGATGGCAAAGAATAACAAACTCTACAACACAGAATAATTTAATAAAGAAAGATGAATAGCATATCCCTACTGTGAAATCTAAATATGACTCTTTCTGGTCAGGGAAAAATGAATATGGAGTGGAATGGTTTTATACAAGGAACTGAAAAAGAAAAGTACAGATAGAAAATGCCATTATAATATCTAACTCTTGTATATGATTCTACTGTCAATCCACTTACCCCACCCCCCAATAAATTTGAAATTTTGTCAAATAATATGAAATTTTTGTGCTTCTGCTCCATTTCCCAAAAAGGTACATTTTCTCTCAGTAAAGCAATTTAGTTTTTCCAAAACAATCAAAAAACTGTATTTCCAATATAATGTTGATAAATTGTATCACTTCTCCCCAACTATCAAGACTTTATTTAATACTGCACACTTCAAAGCAAAGTAGGGACAAGTAGTACTATTGCTAACAGGCTGGGAAAATTAGCCACAGATATTAATAATATACATTTTGCTCAGTAACAAAACAGAGCAACCTTTGGCAACAACCCGCTACCAAATGACACTAGTAGATAATAGCATAACATAAATAGCATAAAAATTTAAAGAGCACTGTCATTTGGTGAAGTGGCCAGGTTCAGTATCCAAAATATTTAACTGATAAGGCACAGACACCAACCAATCAGAACAGATGCCCACTGTAAGTAAATACAGGATTATAGATGTGTGTGAACTTGCTTACAAGCAAATATGCAACTTTACATCTGTGCACAATTTGAATCAGTTCTTGGCAATTGTCTGATATTCAGGTGAAGGATATGTACTTGACCATGTTTTCCCTTTATCATTTAAAATCTTGGTGTTCTACTTAGGAGAAGTTATGGACAAGATTAATCTAGAGAGTCTTCTTGACAGATTCAACAAGTCAATAGCTAGGTGAAAGAACCAGAACTTTAAGAGATAGGTATTTGCAGAGGTGTTCTTCATGGTATCCTGTGTATTCTACTCAAAATAATTTTTTTTTTTTTTTTTTATATAGAGGCATGCTTTATTTATTTGTTTGTTTTGTTTATACATGCACTGGGTACAGTCAGAAGCGCGGGAGGGCGAGAGAATTCACGAGAGCCAGAGCGGGGAGCAGAGCAGGCAGAAGGACCGAAGTACACTGCTGAGGGGAGCAGCGGGCGGCAGGAGAGGTCTGCGCGCCATGTGGGACCCTCCTCCGGTGGCAGGGGAGCAGCCGGGGATCGAACCGGCGCCGCAGAGGCCGCGCGCAGCTTCGCAACCCAGCGCTCAACCACTGCGCCACCGGGGAGGCCCCTACTCAAAATAATTTTAAGTTCACAATTAGTTTTTTACCCACCTCATTTTCTCTAGTGTCTGCTATAGGGTCCCTTTATTTGAACTGTTCAAGTTTCTGACAGAAGAGTTGCCCTTTCTTTTGACAAAAAAATTTGTGTCAAACTTCATGAACTTAAGTTAGATTTTCTCCTGTTTAATGACCTGTCTCCCTTTTGTATCTGAGATGACTGGCAAAGATTAACACCAATTACTTTTCTTTCCCATTTGGGGCACCAACAGACATATTCCCTATGTTCTTTACTAGAAATTTTACAAAGCAATTTGTATGAAAATGTCTTGTCACATAAGATAATGCATGCAAACCCCCTCCTACATTTGTTCAAGACTCTTGTAACATATATAAATTATCCCTTAGTGAGGAAATTGCAGTCAAATCTTATAGTTCCCCCTTTTCCTTGTGTGCAAGTTTAACTTCTCTGGATGAAGGATGATTCAAAGGCATCCTACCTGTGAACCGTGATATGAACTAGAAAGTGTGTGCTGGGATTGGTACTGACAGCACCCATGGTATGTGCAACAAGAAAGGACATCAGTACATGAATAAATGGGAGCTTTACCCAAATGCCAACCCCCAGCCTTCTGTTTCAATAAAGAACGGCAGGAAGGTAGAATGTGTCATCAGATCTTAATTCAGGGTTAAAAAAAAAAGTAGTGAAAGTTGTAAATAAGATCTGTTCAACATGCTGAGTAGAGATGGATAGCATGTTTAAGGTTCTGCTTTTTCACATTTAATTTAGTTTTTGAAAGGAAATAAAAGATGAGGTGAACATTTCCTTTCCTCTCCTCTTCTCTCCCCTCCCCTCCCCCTCCCCTCCCCCCCCTCCTCCCTCCCCCCCCTCCCCTCCTCCCCTCTCCCCCCTCCCCTCCCCCCCTCCCCTCTCCTCCCCTCCCCTCTCCTCCCCTCCCCTTTCCTCCCCTCCCCTCCCCTCTCCGAAGCCAATAAAGTCCATTTCTGTGATCTTACAGTCTTGGTTAAGTGGTGTATCTCTGCAATACATGTGGTATTTTGATTTCATTCTGAAATATTCTAATTTTAATGGTAAAGATAAGATTTTTCAGTTTCTCAGGAAAACCAAACTGTGGTTTATGGTTTCAGCAAGAGTTTGATTGTTTTCTAATATGTGGGTATTTTTCCCCATGTGGTGAAATGGGCTAGGGGGATTAAAAAAAAAAAAGTCGGGGACATATTTTTAAATCATGTTTAAATCCTGCAATTATAGCATAAATATATATTTCAGAGCCAAGAGCTTCCCTAGTGGTAGGCTAGGAACTCTTTTTCTAATAACTCTCTAATTGTAATATTTGACCTTCCAGTATCTAGAAAATGCTGAAAGTAGTTACAATGAGAAAACTTCATAATTTCTGGATCCATGCTTGATGCAAATATCCAGAACTATCTGAGAAAGGATAAAGCATTTAATGCCACTCTCAAAGACCCATGATTATGAGTTAGATTTCTGTTACATGGAAAAAATAAGAATTAAGAAAAGGAACTGGCTGGCTTATTCTTGACTTACAATCCAAATGAGATATCTTTATGGAATAATGAATCTGCATGCGAGTTCAAGTGAGTTTCAAGCTGGTTCCCTGCTGTACTCTTAAAAGTTAGTCTTCGTTATTGGTTTCCAAACAATAATCCTTAAGTTAATGCTAGATAATTGCACTAGGATTTTCCTTGGAATTTCTGATCTAGTAAGGGAGTGAGGCCTAAGCATCCATATTAGTGAAAAAAATTCCCCAAGTGATTCAGCGGAAATAGAAACCAATCTGCTCAAGGAAATTCTTTGGGTTTATAAAGTTCTGACCACAGAGTCTGCATGAACGTCAAGAGAAGTAGAAGCCAGGCTGACAAGAGGAAAATTGATTATAATTCAGTTTAAAGTGTGGTAGCACCTGCTACCACTTTTACTCCCTCAACACAGAGTACAGGGAATCTGCATTCACTGTCAGGCATGTTTTCCTAAAAACTGAGTGAACAATCGGAAAAGCAGAGCTTCTATGTTGGTTCCCTCAGAGTAATGCCCCTGTCTGGCATTCCTGATGCCACATTTTGACATCTTCATCTTGCCCTCTCACCAGAGGCGAAATCAACTCAAGCATTCCTCCCAGCCCAGGCCCAACCTGAACACAGAGTCAGAAATCCCTCTCAAGTGAGAAATGAGGGCAAAAAATGATCCAACTTATAAGAAGGAGAAGAAACCCAAGCCACTTCATCTATTGTCCTCTCTTAAATATGATGGCCAACCTCCTATGCCAAGGCTTGTCAGAATTAGCATTATAAAAGACAGACTAAGAGAAACAAGATAACAAGATAACAAAAAGTGGGCCATGAAAGAATCAGATAATTTAGGTAGAAGAATAAAACTTTCAGGGGAGGTGCAGTCTGAAACAGTGTTTTCCAAACTTGTTGAATAGATGAATTACCTGGGGGTTAAAAAAAAAGAAAAAAGAAGTCTTGATACCCAGGCTGACCCCAGACCAATAAATTGAGAATCTTCGATTATGGGACCCCATGTGTCAGCACTTTTTAAGACTCTGCAGATAATTGCAATGTGGTGTCAGGTTTAGTATAAATGCTCTAATTAACATGTACACAGAACCTCAGTAACATTTCATAAAATAAAAAATAGATGTTAAAAAGTAAAAGAAAAAGAAATAAATGATCAGAACAAGTACTCTTAGAGATTAAAAATCATTTCTAAAATGAAAAAATAGAATACAAAGATAGGGAAATAACCAAAAAGATCTGATAGTGAAAAAGAAAGAAATCAAGGGCCTCCCCGGTGGTGCAGCAGTTGAGCGCTGGGTTGTGAACCTGCCCGCGGCCTCTGCGGCGCCGGTTCGATCCCCGGCTGCTCCCCGGCCACTGGAGGAGGGTCCCACATGACGCGCAGACCTCTCCTGCCGCCCGCTGCTCCCCTCAGCAGTGTACTTCGGTCCTTCTGCCTGCTCTGCTCCCGTGCTTCTGACTGTACCCAGTGCATGTATAAACAAACAAACAAACAAATAAATAAATAATACATGCCTCTTTAAAAAAAAAAAGAAAGAAAGAAAGAAAGAAATCAAGAAAATCAAACCAGGAGGAATAGCATTCAACTTAATAGAAAGTATTCTCAGAAAGGAAGCTCGAAGGACATCTTTTACAGGAAATTACCAAAACAATAATAGAGGAGAGTTTTCTCCAAGTTAAGCGAGAGAAGGGAAGACAGAGAGCAATGGAAGGGAAGAGGAGGGAGGGAGGGAGGAAATATTGATAGGAGGAAAATTTATTTGATTGATTGACATAGTAATAGTAAACAAGGTTTAAAAAAAAAATCCAAGGGAGGAGAATTTTGTCTTTTGAGAAATGAAAATGATGGAATATAATAATGAAGAATCCATTTGATCTTGATACTATAACTATTTTTCAAGTGACTTAGGCACTTGTGACATTCACTGATTAAAAAAATATATACATATATATAGAATCCTGGCTAACAGTTCCACCCTATGTTAAGCAGCAATCATGTAGTCAAAAAAATGTAAGCACTGTTTCAGCTTTTACAACCAGCCTAAGGATAAAGCACAGAAGACCACTTTGTGGTTAAAGGACCAAAATGTAAATATTGCAACTAATCTGCTTAGTTATAACAAGGGGGGAGATGGACGGGGAAGGGGGACCTAAACATGCAATGGATTAAATAGGATAAAAATTTATTTCTCTCTCGTATAGTGGTCTGGAGGTAGGTGGTCTTGTCTCCAGGGTTGCTCTGCTCCACAGTGTTTCAAAGAACCAGGCACATTCCAACTTTTGCACTGTCATTCTCTAAGAGATCCTCATCTATGTGGTTAAAGTTGACTTACTGCCAGTCCGTCTCTTTGCCCCTATGCAAATTTTATAGTTTTGCAGGCTATAAAATGCCTCTTTGCAAATGTTAAAGGATGTCTTCTTCAGACATGCATTTCACATCAAATGGAAGGTAACTTTGCAAGAAAAAGAGTACACAGATAAATTAAAAAACAACACCCTATTATGAAGGAGGCAGCTCCATGGGACCATGGCTAAGGGAAAGTGTATTTTGTATCAAGAAAAAGGTATCTTTTCTGCTGGGTGGACAGAACACATGGTTTGGTGGATGGAGCAAAGAATACCAAAAAGTCCAGATTGGATTCCAACCTATAGAAAGGAGAAAGAAAATGTCTGCAACAGCAAGCTTTGTTTTCAAAAAGTTGACCCAGAAGCTGCATTTTTCTTTATCACACATATCCCTTAGCTGAAACTTAGTCATATATCCATAGTTGTGTAGATAAGCTGAGAAATGTCTTAAACTAAGCACTTTGTACTCAACCCAGATAGATCAGTCTCACTGCAAAGAAACAGGAAAAAGATACTGGGGGAATGCTGGCAATTTTCACCACACTCAACAATCTTGCAAATGTACGTGAGAAAAGGTAATGGACATAAGGTGCAATTGTGGGAAGGGAATTCTGTGGGGTCTCTTTTATAAGAATACTTAACCCATTCTTTTTTTTAAAGATTTATTTATTTATACAAGAATCGGGGTACAGGCCAGATTCACAGAAGGGTGAGAGGACTCACCAGAGACAGAGCAGGGAACAGAACAGGTAGACTGACAAAATACACTGCTGAGGGGAGCAGCGGATGAGATAGGAGAGGTCTGCCAGCTATGTGGGACCCTGGCCTAACGGCTGGGATTGAACCGGCACTGCAGAGGCTGTGGACAGCCTCACAGCGTGGCGCTCAACCACCTGCTCCACCAGGGGAGGCTCAACCCATTCTTAAGGTTCCACCTTCAGGACCTAAGCACCTCCCAACGACCTCATCTCCTGATACCATCACATTGAGCGTTAAGATTTCAGCATATGAATTTTGGGGAGACACACTCAGACCATAATAATGCCTGACGCATCTCTAACTTACTTCAAAAAATTGTTTGCCTTCATACACTTTGATAGCATATTTATATAATAATAATTCCAAGATGTCAATTTTAAGGAAAGAATAAGATTATGACTTAGTATTATTTCCCCTTGATCAATAGTTAGTTATTATTGATAGTGTAGAAGCATGTGACTTTACTCACACATATAAATACTGTTTGTGGTATTGCTATAGATCTGTGACTGCCAAATTCTATTTTGTGTAAAGTCTATCAAAAAGGGAAAAAACAAAATTATATGCACTGCACCATCAAGAATATTTCTGAAATTTGAGAACTTCTATTTTGACCAGAAGTTTGTAAAAAGTAAATCATTCGCTGACAATTTCCCATAGAATAGCTTCCATCTCCAAATAAGCTTTGTTTCTTCTCTACCACCTCTCTGCTTCTAGTGCCTGTTCTATAGGACACATTCATATCAACCTTCAACCTCTAACCCTGCAGCTTCGTGTCAAGATTTCGGGTGAGCTGACTTACTTGTATAGGTGTCACTCCTATGCTGAGATGGTTGTTACTTAAAAATATGCAGAAGTGTCTGTCAATTTCATAAATATGTAACCCAATAAACACACACCAAATTTGTCTTTGAGTCTCCAACTTCCTTTTAGGTGGTTCCCCAAAAATGCCAACAGTAACCCCCAAAATAGCCAACAAAAAAGGGAAGTGTGAAAGAGGGAAGTCCGAATGGAAAGAGACAATTAACCAATTATAAATTTTTAGAAATGTATACAATTGCAATTTTTTGACAGTTGAAAGTCAGTAGTTATTTCAAGGATAATTTATCCCCAAAGACAGCTCTATAGTGGAAATTAAATGGAAATGAATTCAAAAAGAGTAAGAAACAATGTGAATTTCTGACTACTGAAGTAAATCTTGTGCATGCATTTTAAATGGATAATGAAGGTATCGAATCTATATGGTATTTAAATTATCTCCTTATATTTTTAAATGTGCTGTATTACTTTCAATTTTTAAATGCCATAGTTAAAGTGTGCTGAAAATTACATCCTTTAACCTTTTAGATTTCTGATAGAAAATTTTAGATATTAACTTTAAAATGTTGATGGGGACATAGGAGTTTTCAAAATTATTTTAGGAGGTATATGAAGACAAAAACTGAAGACCAATTTCCTAGATTCTCTAAGTTTTTCACCTATACAAGATAATTCATCAGTAATCTGTCAACCTGCATGGCACTTTAGTTCCCCATAGAAATTCCGCAGAACCATGAGTTAACACTTTGTTTTTCATTAGTCGGATTTCAGTTTTACTAAGATAAAAATGATCCTTCCCTTAAAAAAAACTTTTGAATGCCTTTATTGTGCTAGTCAAGATTCCTGTACAAGTACAAGATAGGGAATAGATTTTTACCTTGATACACTGCCATAATCTTTAACACGTCATAATTCCATTTTCCATCAAGTTTAACACTAAGCTTAAATAGTTGCCCTTAGCTAGTTTCTTAGCACCTACTTATTCTTTGACCACCTTAGCTGTTACTTGCATTAGACCTACTTTACTTATCTAAATGACTTTGTAATAGTACAATAAATTGAATGGATTGCCTTGTACCTGTAATTGAATGGATTGCCTTCTTTCTTTGACCTTTAATGCACCCACTTGTTATATAAGTAATACACAAACTAGCTTCGATAATTTCAGCTGAATTAAGCAAATCATCAACCTAAAACAAAGGGAATTGAAACACTAAGATTAAATGACAGTATTATTGACAACTAGATAGTCATAAGAGTACCAAATTAATAGTGTATTTATGAAGTAGTCAGAAACTTAAAAGACCAAAATTATTACCTTTTCCTCCCACATGGCGTAGCAGACCTCTCCTGTCCCACCTGCTGATCCCCTCAGCAGTATATTTCAGTAGATCTGCCTGTTATGCTCCCCACTCTGTCTCTGGTGAATCTTCTCACCCCCCATCTCTACACCCTGCACCCCAGTTCTTGTATGCATAAATAAGTAAAAAATAAATCTTAAAAAAAATTCTAGTAGAGTGTTTGTGATTGCTTGTCCTGAGGTTTTGATTTCTTAATCTTGAGGCACTTACTGTCTTGTGTTTAAGTTTGTTTATATATGCCACCAAGGACTTAGAACCACCCATGTCAAATGACTTCCTTGTTTAATTAATTTAATACAAGACATTTGAATTGAATTTTTGTTTGTTAGTAAAAGGAACAACAGGCCCAAAATGAATTCTTTTATGATGAGCCTCAGCCAGATCTAGTACCAACCCAATTACAGTTTCAGCCTCTCCCAAAAATGGAAGTTTAAACCAATCAATCTAGAGACTCCTGGTCATTACTCATAAATTAATTAATTACTTAATTAATTTTTAAAGATTTATTTTATTTATTTATGCATACAAGAGCTGGGGTGTAGGCCAGAGGTGCGGGGTGGTAGGGGGCAGCTGTGAGAGGATTCCCCAGAGACAGAGCAGGGAACAGAACAGGCAGACTGACTGAAATACACTGCTGAGGGGATCAGCAGGAATGACAGGAGAGGTCTGCTGTGCCATGTGGGTTAGCTCCCTGGCTGGAGATTGAACTTGTTGCTTCAGTGGTTGCCAGTAGCTTCACAATGCTGAGACTTAACCCCTTGCACCACTAGGAAGGCCCAAAATTAAAATTATAATAAGACACCACTCCGCTAAAGGAAAGTGAGTTTACCTGAAATGTTTCTTTTCTCTTGTTAACAATCTTGTTCCACTCTGCTGACTAAAAGTGCCTTTGATTTTGTATAAATTGCTTAGAGACTTTCTTACCTGTTATAACTAATTACAGCTCTAAATTTATTTTAATGAATTTTTTTTAACAAGTTCAAATAATGTGTTTCCTAATCTGATTTGCCAGTTTCTGGCTAAATATAAGCCTATCACTGAAAATGTACAACAGTGTGTGGATTATGACATGCTGTGTCCTCAATCCCACTCCATATACTACCCCTGATGGTGGTTAACTGAATAGCAGAAGCTCCATGAAGGAGGAATAAGGGGGAAGTCTTTTTCTTGGAAATGCTAAGAGCTGCTGAGTGGACAAGGCAAATGGCCAAGTTATGACAGCATCAAGGAGGGAGCATGGGACGTGCTGGGCTCCATATACAGCTGTCTGTGAGGTAGGAGATTAGGACTGGATATGAGGATCTGCAGGCCAAAATGAAAGGATGCGTTCACAAAGCAAAAAGTTTAATGCCTAAACTCTACAAACATTTTGATTGATTTCTTTTATGTGACTATGTAAGATACAATATTGATAACCCACGGAAAAGCACTTAAAAAGCCAAGATTCAAATGTAGATGTAATTGTTATAAACTATACCTCTGTGAAGGGGGAGGTTGATGCCACTTCCCCCTATACCTTTACATTCAGCCACCTTGGATTACAAGTCCCAGCATAACCATGAACCAGACTTCCTGATCAGGGGAGCTATGGGGCCCGAGGGGTGGGGTTAAGCAGCCATGGTTGGCTCATAACTGAACACAGGCAGCCTCTGGTGTCTCTTCTTCTCCAGCACTCTCTCACTTCTGCACCTTCTCTCCTGGCGGCCCTGCCTTCATAGTCCATGTCCGGGAAATGGCCCTGCTCCTGTCGCCCTTGTCCTGTCACACTCAAGAGTCCTTGCTGCTCAGGGGGCAGTGGGGCTGTGGTGCCCCAACTGGACAGTCAGTAGCCTGACTTATACTCTGGTACTGCTGGGGTAGGAGAGGACTTAGAGGAAATATGTGGAGTAGAGACTTGAAAGAGATATTTGAAGGAGACAAGTGTGTGAGAGACATGAGGGGAGGCTGACAATGGCAACTGTTATTTTGATTTGTACTTTGATTTTGCTTCTTTTTGTCCCAGATCTGCCTTACCCCTTTCTTATCATTCCCTACTAGGAGCTGCCTTAAACTTGTGGGCCTTTAACTACCTTAAACTTACGCTTTTGGGCCTTAGAAGCCCTATTTTTTTTTTCAAAGATTTATTTATGTATGCATACAAGAGCTGATGTGTAGGCCAGAGGTGCAGGGATGGTGGGGTGCCAGAGGATTCATCAGAGACAGACTGGGCAGCAGAACAGGTAGATCTAGCAAGGTACACTGCTGAGGGGAATAGCAGGAGAGGCAGGAGAGGTCTGTTGTGCCATGTGGGTCACCTCCCTGGCCAGGGATTGAACTCACTCTGCAGTGGCTGCAGGTAGCTTCATAGTGCTGTAACTTAACCCCTTACGCTACCAGGGAGGGAGATGCCCTATTTTTGACCCAACCCTGTTTGGCAGGGCATTTGCCTGTGAGGGGATGGGTAATTTGGGGCTTTTATTGGGAAAGTATTGTTAGGAATATCCTTTTTTCTCTTCTCTCTTTATGCATAATAATTCTATAAAGATCTTTCACTTTCACACTAGAGTATGCTTTCTTTGTGTTTGTGTGCATGAATGGCCCTAGTCTGGAGTCCCTAGGTGCCCCTTGATTGCATGCTATCATTATCATCAGTTTTAAATGAACCGTTTGTAGCCACTCTTTGGTTATTGCAACTGTCCCAAGTAGGTTAACTCACTCATGTCTTCAGAATATAGTTAAACATTAATTATTACAAAGTTAAATGTAAATACCCCAGTGACCGGAAGGTAGTATGAATTTATGTTGGCTTTTAACAGTGACTTATAAATTTGAGAGCCTTGTGGGGATATACATTTTTAACTATGAGGAATTCCATATTACCAACACTATCTTAGTTTGATTGTCAATGATATATCAGGAAAATCTTATTAATATTTATCCTAGCAATTTTGAGAATAAATCTGTGATCCTCTTAACATCTTTTGCTTCTTTATTACTCTTACTGCCATGGTTAAACTGAATTTCTTTAACAGTTTTTCATAGTAGGAATAGCTAAGTAAAGCTCAAAGTATGGTGGCCAATCTTTTATTTGGAGACTATGAGTGTTTGTATTATATGTACATTTCTTAAGTGATAAGAGCAATGGGATTTGGTGTTAAAATATTTGGTGTTTGTCCTCCATTTCCTGAAATAGCTCTGGAGTGAGTGAGGTTAAATGATCTCTTTTGTTAATCATAACAGGTTCCTGTCAGTCATATCTGAATATATGTTAATGAAGTGAATTTTGAAACTTCCCTAAGGATGGGAGTTGTTTCCCAGAAGAATCAACCTTGTGGCTAGAGGATTGAAACTTTCTGTCCTGCCCGCCATCCTTTGGGAGGAGGACTGGAAGTCAACTTAATCATCAAAAGCCAAGATTTAATTAATGGGGCCTACATAATGAAGCTGCCATTTAAAAAACTGCAAAAAGATGGGGATCAGAGGGCATCTGGGTTGTTGAACACATGAAGGTGGCGAGAGGGTGGAGCCCCTGGAAAGGACATGGGAATGCTTCCTCTTACAGAGAGAATCCTAGCTGGACAGATGTTAAATGGTGCAGAGAAAATCAGGATTTTGCCCATAGGTGCAGGGGGTGAAAGCATTCACCAGAGACAGTAGAGAACAGAAAAGGCAGATTTACTGAGTACCCTGCAAAAGAGGGGGGCAAGACTGGAAATATGGTCTGCACTTGAAGGGGGGCTCAAGGCTCTTTATACTCTCTCCTGGCTGTGCATCACTTTGCTCCAGTGATTTGCTGGCATGTCTGGTCTTGGGCATTGACCTTTCACACAGAAAGGGTCCTGACTGCTTCCACATTCCTAGAGTTCTGCGATCCTGGTCTAGGTAATTGGTCTTAGGCCTGGTTACTATGGCAACCTCATGTATTCCCCTCATCTATTCAAGCCTCCCAAACTTGACTGGTGGGCAAGGAGTGGGGGCTTAGTTTTTAAGGTTAGTAATAATACCTGGACATTGAAGAGATAAAGATTTTATTCAAAAAACTATTGCAACAAGGGTAAAGAAATTCCAATATAGAATTGAACTCAATTCTACATACAACCAGAACAAATAGAGATTTATAGTAAAGGGGAAAGTTGAGGGAGAGGGGCATTGACGGCTAGAAAATTACCAAAAAAGACAGTAAGTCTGGGGGACTCTGATGGAACAGACCTACTAGGATTCTGACTGAAGGCAGGTCAGGTTCATCAAATACCACCTAGAGGAGGCCTGTGGGATGAAGAATTTGATCAGATATGGAGGGTTGGGAATTCTTGATAAACTGACATAAAATTTTTGCTGAAACTGGATTCCACAAGGTAGTACATGGATGGGCCTTATTGGAGAGAAGGATCAGGGCAGCTAAAGTTTGGTCAAGCAAAAAAACTTGCCAATCCTGTCTCTCCCACTTGGATGTTCATTTATATCCTTTCAAATAACTTTGTAACAAGTAGACAATAGCATGTACAGTGTTTCCCTGAGTTCTGTGAGCCATTCTAGGAATCTTAGGAGGAAGTCGTGAAAACCTTCAATTTATGGCCAGTGAGAAGATCAGGAGCCGTGATTTCACATGTGGACTTGGATTGTACCTCTGAAGGTAGGGTATTGTAGTCTTGTGGGAATTAACCCTTACCTGTGGGATCTTACACTAACTTCAATTAGCTAGTGTCAGAATCGAGTTAAATTATAGAACACCCAGGGGTCTGGAGAATTAGAGAATTCCTTGGTTCCGGACAAAAAAAATTACCATATATTTGGTGGCCAGAAGTGTCAGAAGAGAAGTATTCTGTGAGTAGAGTCTTACTTAAGATAGTGGAGAGACACAAGAGTAATTTTTTTTTACCCTACGGAGCAGTTGAGTTCAGGAAGTTAGGATTTTCTTAATTGTAATGATATAAAAACCCAACTGAAACTAGCTTACTTATTTTATTATTAATTAATACAACCAATGTTTTGGAAGTAACACTGGTTTACAACACTGTGTATGATTTAGAAGTATAGGTTCACATCTCTTGAGACGTTTGTTACTGATGTCATTTTTGGAATTGATGGGTTTTGAGAGTGGGAAATGTTTCACCAGAGCTCCCCTTTCAGTGGCACGCTGCAAGTTTCCCCATGAGACAGAGATACCAGTTATATTTTAAAAGAGCAGGTTTATTAGAGAAAGGGAGAGAAGAGTAAAGGACACTTGCAGAGACACAAGCGGGTGGAAAGAGCTGCCCCGAGGGGCAGGTTTGCTGAGAAAGGCCTTAGGAGAGCTGCCTCTGCTGAGGAAGGTCAGTGCAGAGAAGCCCCGGCATGGTACAGGTCACCGGCAGGCAGAAGGGCTGCTGCCCTGCAGAGGGAGAGAGCTGGTGAAAAGAAGTACCTGCATAGTCACAAGTAGGCAGGATTGCTGCCCCTTTGTGGGAGCAACGTTAGGTTTTATCATCTTCTTTCGGTAAAGAGGGGCTCATCTTTGTGGGTGGATGGTTTGTTCCTTAATCTCCATATCTTCACCTTCAGGTCTGTGCTCCTGAAACTCACTACAGCACTCTGATAGTTTCTATAATGGATTAATGGCTATGTTAATCCCTCCTACCTCCACCTCCAGCTCTTGGCATTGTGTGAGCCAGCTTTCTGATCTTGTGGCGCCTCCTTTCCAGTTTTTCTGTTCTTATCCTCCATCATTTCCATACCAGACCCACCACCAAGGCACTATAATCCTCCATGAGAGTCCACTGTTCCCCCACTTTGCTCTCTACCCTTCCCCTACTCCCAGGAACCCTCAATTTTACATGAAGTAGCCTACTTAAAATAGAAATTTATTGACAAATAATTCAGAATGAGAAGGGTATGTTTGTAATCCAGGTTCAAACAATATTAAGTTTCCTTCTCTTGGTTCTATTTCTCTTTTTAAGTTGGCATTTTCTTTTCCATGTTGCAGAGATAATGGCTAGTAATAGTCCCACAGTTATGCCTTTCCACATTTCAACTCCATGCTAAAGATGAACTTGTTCTATTAATTTTGCATAGAGTGGGTTGTATTCTAGTTGTTATCAGGCAAGATGAGGAAACCCTGAGACCCCCAAACATCCCTTCTCTAAATGGATTCTGCCATCCACCACATCAAGATAAAACATACTCTATGTGTAAGACCTTAATAGAAAGTAACTTTAATACAATTAGTGTGCAATAAATAGAAGAGAAAGAGGGGCCTCCCTGGTGGTGCAGACGGTTGAGCACAGTGCTATGAAGCTATCCACAGTCTCTGCAGCTCAGGTTCAATCCTGACCGGCCGGGGAGAAACCCATATGGCGCGGCAGACCTCTCTTGTCTCACCCGCTGCTCCCCTCAGCAGTGTATTTCATCAGTTTGCCTGTTCTGTTCCCCGTTCTGTCTCTGGTGAATCCTTTCATCCTCCCGTGCATCTGGCCTGTACCCTGGTTCTTATATAAATAAATAAATATTAAAAAAGAAGAAGAAGAAGAAGAAGAGAAAGAATATAGTTAAAAGTTTCAAATTAAACACCCAAAGTTACCCATCCCCTAATGAGTAAATGCCCAGCCAAATAGACTTGGCCCACAACAGGGCCACTGAGGCCCAAAAGCTTTCCACAAGTCTAAGGCACCTTCTCACGGAGAGCCATAGGAAAGGGGCAGAAGGGGCCAGGCAAATCTGTGAGGAAAAGAACAAAATCAAAGTCAAGAGAAAGGCTGCCATTGTCAGCTTCCCCATGGGTCTCTCACCCACATCTCCATCTCTTTCAAGTGTCTCCTTCCTTGTCCCCCAAGTCCCTGGTATAAGTCAAAAGCCAAGAAGCAAATACGCTTCTTCACATGTCTCTGCTCCATGTGCCCCATCCAGGTCTTCTTCTAACCTAGTGCTTCTTCTTTCCTCTCTCTATGCTTCTTCTCTATTTCCCTCAGTTCTTTTTCCCAGTCCTTTTTAGCTTCCTCTCACTGCCCAGCTCCATCCTTCCTTGGGTGGGACAGGGAACCTGGAACCTCCCCTTTCTGTGGATATCACATGGTTACACAGCTACAAAGCATGACTAAGGAAATTGCCCAAGGCCCAAAATGTTAGTAGGGAGGGACCAGAAAGTGTGGAAATGACTATAAATTTAGGAGTATGCATACAGTAATTTAACCTATGCTATTTTAAGGGAATAACTGGACAAGGGTGGGATGCTTGATACCAATGTTTGAAAATATGAAAATCAGGCTCAAAATGGAGTCCTTCTTGTAGACCCCACCCCCCGACTACCTATTGCAGTTTCAACTACTCCCAAAAATGGAATCCTAAACCATTCAATCTGGAGTTACCTAATCAGCACCAGTGAGGTAATCTGTATGATGAAACCCCCCCAAGCCTGCCCCCCAAGCCTGCCCCCCAAGGGAAGGTGGCTTTACCTGAAATTATCTTTTCTTTTACTGATCACCTTGTTGCACCTTCTTTCTGCCTTATAAATACCCTCCATTTTATGTAATCTTTGGAGTTACCTGTATGGGATGCTGCCTGATTCATGAATCATTTGATAAAGTCAATTAGATCTTTGTCTTGGAACTTGTAAAATTTTTAACACCAATTACAGGTCCTACTCTGCTGGGGAGAATAGTCAAAACAAAATCAATTGGACCATTATTTAGTTAGGCTGCAGGGTAAGCCTGACTAAAATTCAGCAGAACCTCAAAGGTCTTGAAGCTTTCTGAGAAATTTTAATACTATACCCTAAATTTTCCAAAATTCCCATAGCTAGCTGTCCAAAGAAGTTTTGAGATCTTCGGAGTTCCATAGAGGCTCTAGGGAATCCCAGTAGATTTAATGTGTCCTGAGGACACTTGAATTCCCTGGATGCTGGGCAAACTTTGTAATGTACTTAGAAATGTACTCCCGGGAACTTGTTAGAAATGTAAATTCTTAGGCTCTTACTCTAGAACTTCTGAAGCAGAAACTCTGGGGATAGAGCCCAGAATCTGTGTAACAAACCCTCCAGTGATTCTGGTACAACTAAAGTTTGAGAACTATTGATCCAAGCATACTGGAAATGAAGTTCACCAACCAGACTCTTAAGACACCCTTAAGAGTAGGTATTCTGATTCCAAATTACTCCCAAAGGATACTTGAATAACTCCTAACCAAATTCTTAAAGAATTATCATGGCTTTACTGTGGATTATACTGTTGACTAGTTATTTATTCTGTTAATAAATGAACTATATAATTATATGAAAACAAAATGTTATGGTAGACTTTTTTCTTCATCCAGTCTATATAGCTGTTGTTATTATCCAAATTAATAGTGGTAATACTTTCTGATTTATATAATGCAATATAAAATTGCCATAATTGTATTTCATGAAAAACATAGCTTGTACGGTAATGCTAAAGTGATCAATATAATGTGACACCCTGTTTTGCAGAAATATAGGAATGCATCCAAAAGTTTATTCTTGGAAAGTTTTGATCATAGTTTTTTAAAAAATGCAATTGTGTATATGTTATTAGTAATAAATAGCTTGAAAGTCAATCACACTCTTTGTTCTGATAGAGAAGTGAAAGAAAAAAGTATTAAGATGAAGGTGAGAAAATAATGAGAAGCTACACTTGCAGGTCTCTAACAGCTAATATCATTAGAGTACTTACATGTGCCATATATTATGTTAGAAGCTTTGACAAACACCAACTTAATAGAGTCTTAAAATATTCTTGTGCAGTTATTATACTCCTGAGAATTAACTCACTCCACTTCAGAGAAGAGGTAACAAGGCTTCAAAAAGTTAAATATAAAAATTTGCCAAGAGTTAGACAACTGGTGAATGAGGAATCTTAGCTCAAACCCAGTGCTTCATTATAGCCAACTCCTAACTACCAAAATATGAATTAGAATAATTCATAAGAAAACATAGGCATAGGGCCTCCCTGGTGGTGCAAGGGGTTAAGCACAATACTGTGAAGCTATCCACAGTAGCTTCACACTCTGCAGCACGAATTCCATCCCCGGCCGGCCAGGGAGCTACCCACATGGAGCAGCAGACCTCTCTGTCTCACCCGCTGCTCCCCTCAGAAGTGTATTTCAGTCAGTCTGCCTGTTCTGTTCCCCACTCTGTCTCTGGTGAATCCTCTCGCCCCCCGCTCACCTCCTGCACCTCTGGCCTGTACCCCAGTTCTTGCATGCATAAATAAATAAATCTCTAAAAAAAGAGAAAACATAGGCATAATCTTCATGATCTTGGCTTAGACAGTGCCATTTTAGATAGAACAAAAAGCATAAGCAACCAAAAAGAAAACTAGCTAACTTGCCCTTTATAAAAATTAAAAACTTTTATGCTTCTAAGAACACCATCAAGAAAGTAACTACTCACTTAATGGGAGAAAATATTTTTTTAATTACATGTCTGATAAGACCCTCAAATCTAGAATACATAAAGAACTATTTTCACCAGAACTGGACCTGGCTAGACCATAATCTTGGACTTTCCAGGCTCCAGAACTGTGAGAAAATAAATGTATGTTGTTTAAACCATGGAGTTTATGGTATTTTGTTATAGTAGCTGGAGAATACTTAATATACAACTCAATAATAAAAAGACAAATAATCCAATTTAAAAAATAGGCAAAGCATCTGAATATACATTTCCCCAAAGAAGATAAGTAAATGGCTAATAAACACATGAAAACATGCTCAATATCATTCCTCATTAGGAAAATACAAATCAAAACCACATTGAGATATCCTCTCACAAGTGCTTGAAAGGCTGAAAACAAAAAGATAGACAATGGTTGGCAAAGATGTGGAAAAACTGGGACCATAATACACTGATCGTGAGAATTAAAGTTGGGGAAGATACATGGAAAACAGTCTGGCAGTTTTTCAAACAATTAAACAGTTACAAAATGACACAGCAATTCCAATGTTAGACATATACCTAAAAGAAAGAAAACATGTCCACACAAAAAATGTGTGCATGAATGTTTGTTACAGCATTATTCACAATAGCCAAAGGATAGAAACGACCAAACATCTATCACCTGTTGAATGGATAAGCAAAATGTGATCTGTCTACACAGTGGAATCTTTTTCAGATATATATCCCATGGATCAACCTTGAAAACATTATGCTAAGTGAAAGAAGTCAGTCACAAAGACCACATATTGTGTGATTCCAGTAAATTAAAGGCCCAGAACAGGCACACCTATAGGGACAGGAAATAGATTATTGGTCAACTTGCTAGGACTAGAAGGCTGGGTAATGGAGTTTGTGTGGTAAAATCTAAAGCACATAGGACTTCCTTTTGTAGTAAGAAAATGTTCTAAAATGGACTCTGGTGATGGTTGCACAGCTCTAAATATATTTGAAAAACAAATGGGTGATTTGCCTGGTATTATTGAATAAGAGTTGAGAATGATTAGAATCCTTGGGAAAGTGAAGTTTTAAGTATTAGGGCAAATGTGGTATCACCTATTAGGGTAATATGGTAGGAATTGGTCACAGATAGCAAACTGTTTCTGCCCAGTGGTGAAAAATCTATTAAAATTAGATTCTGTGCATGTGCAGGAGTGTCAAATCTGCAAAGGCAGAATTCTTCAGCCCAGAGTCTGCAGAGTAGGGAGGTGAATGGGCACAAAGTGGCTAAAGATTAGAAGGCAGACATGGTCACCATCTGTCCTCTCTGCGGTTCTTTCTTCTCTGACCATTTCTATAGTCTTCTTTCTCTCACCTTCCATCTTTCATTGTTCATCCATCAAATGCCCATCTCCTTAAAGGCTCCACGCGGCAGCTTCTACTCTTCTTTACATGCTCTCCCTTGGTAAGCACACACTCTCCCAGGTTGCTATTGCCAGGTATGGTCTTCTGAGTGCATATATATATATATTCCCAGCTTAGACTTTTCCTGACCATCAACCCCAGTTATTCATCTGCCCACCAGACATTTCCATCTATTGCCCCTCATGTGTCCCAAACTCAAATGCCCAACATCACTCCTTCCTCATCCATTTTATTGTCCTGTACACCCTTTTTTGGAAAATCGAAAGACTTTGAGAGTTAGAGCAGTTTTGCACACAATGCAATAAGGATTTCATAGGGCACAATAAAATGAAAACGTTTACAGACACAAACAGAACAGGGAAGTGAGAGAGGATATGATAAATTACTCCTTTGATCAACTTGCTCCTTTGGTTGACAGCTTTTAGTTATTCTTTCATGTGCAGAGATAACCCTAACTCTATATGCTGTTACTTAAATCTGGATTTCACCACAAATTTAATACAGCATATACTGACAAAAATAATCCATGCATATATGAAGAATTGTGATATAGACATTGATGTCAATTAACTTATGGTCTAGCAAGGGAAGCTCAGAAGTAAACAAGAAATTTTCATACAATGCAACAAATGTAAATAAAGATTTAAGCATAAACCTCTATGCCAGCACAATAGGTTATTTTACCCAGTAACTGGGGGGAGAGGGGGCGAGTGGGGAGGGAAATTTGGTAGAAACAATTTTTGAAACCAGAAGAGCTCCTGAAACAAGATCAACAGAAGTTAGAGGAGAGGATATCCCAGCATGAGCTTGGCTTTTCTATGAATCCCCTCAGTAAGGTGGGTGTCAGGAAGGACAAGTGCAGAGATATGAGGTTTAGAGAGAGAATCTGGTGAATGTAAAACAGAGAAGTTTCAGTGAGTAAAGTAGGAGCCAAATTGAATAGGGAGTGAAAAAGTGAATGCAAAAAGGGATAGAACATTTTTCTAATAAGCTTAGCTGTGAAGGAGAAAAGATAAGGCAAGAGACAGATAGATGGGTGTGTATGTTTTGGGGGAGTGTTTCTATGTGCATTTCTAAGATAAGAGGGATATGAGAAATTTAAATGATGAAGGGAAGAAGCCAGAATTAAGAGGGAGTTTGTGGAACAGTGGTGGAGCAAGGTGCCCAATATGGGAGAGACTGAGAAGTTGAGCAAGATGAAGGTTTTAACTTCATTCTGTAGAATTAGAAGGAAGAAGCAAGGATAAGTGTGGTGGATAGGGTGACAGGAATTTGATAGATTTCATTTTCTAAGTTAGCAAGAGAAAAATAGGGTAGAGTATGAGGATTGTTTAAAATAGTTTTAATGACTATAAACTGATTGAGTTATGATAGCAAATGAACTGGTGTTTCTCATGAATTTGGGGCTCAGCTAAATTAGGAGTAAATAAGTAAGAAAATTGCAAAGACAGGAATTTGCAATTTGAGAATGGATGTGTTATTGTACAATTTCAGAAGTATATCAGTCCCAGGTGATGATAAGATCTTGGCCTGGCAATGGGGCCAGGTGGCTAATTGGGAAAAAGATGTGACGATAATTAGAAGTAAGAAGTTAATAAACTGAAAAGGGCCTCCCCGGTGGCACAGGTGGTTGAGCACAGCTCTGTGAAGCTGTCCGCAGCCTCTGCAGTGCCGGTTCAATTCCCGCCGGCCTTGGAGCAACCCACATGGCAAGTAGACCTCTCCTGTCTTGCCCGCTGCTCCCCCTCAGCAGTGTATTTCATCAGTCTGCCTGTTCTGTTCCCCGCTCTGTCTCTGGTGAATCCTCTCACCCTCCCACGCATCTGGCCTGTACCCCGGCTCTTGTATAAATTAAAAAAAACCATAAAAATCTTAAAAAAAAATTAACTGAAAAGCCAATGAGTCGAATGTATCATCCATGTGTGTATTAACTTTGCCTGTTGGATGGCAAGTCTTAGGGAAAAGACTAAGAGTTAACATCTCTGGTGAATGACAGGGAGAGAAGAGATACAATGGTGATGGTCAAGGGAAGAGGATGACATGACCTCAAAGATAGAATTCCAACAAAAGAATGGAAGAATAATGTGGAACCTATCTTGCTGCTTCTATTGTTTATTCTCCACACAGCAGGAGTTTGGTTTTTTGGTTTGTTTTGTTTTGGGGTTTTTTTGGTATATATTTCTTATGTTATTATTCTACTCAAAACCTGCTAATGCTTTCTACTTCCAATATCTTCACCATGATCTCACTATCTGGCTTGCCTATCTTTCCTCTCTGACTTCTTCATTTAGCACTTTAATCTTTGCCTATCCTAGCCCAGCCACACTGACTTCCTTGTTATCCCCAAGCATGAAAAAAAGTGTCCTCACCTTGCACTACTCTTTTTTTTTTTTTTTAAGATTTATTTATTTATTTATACACGTACTGGGTACAGTCAGAAGCGTGGGAGGGTGAGAGAATTCACCAGAGCCAGAGCGGGGAGCAGAGCAGGCAGAAGGACGGAAGTACACTGCTGAGGGGAGCAGCGGGCGGCAGGAGAGGTCTGCGCGCCATGTGGGACCCTCCTCCGGTGGCCAGGGAGCAGCCGGGGATTGAACCAGTGCTGCAGAGGCTGCGGGCAGCTTCACAACCCAGCGCTCAACCACTGTGCCACCGGGGAGGCCCCTGCACTGCTCTTTACTATGCTTGGAAAACTCTTCTCCAAGTGGCCCACTTCCTCACCTCCTTCAGATCTCTGCTCAACTCTCATCTGCTTCACAAGGCATTTCTGATTTCCCCCTTTGCCCACTCCTGTAGGTAATCCTTATTCTACATTCCTGCTTCATTTTTCTACACAGGAGTCATAACCAACTTTATATACACTTACTTCTCCTTACCCTTCCCTGTAACCTGCCAGCACCCACTCTGAAGACTGGAAGTATGCAAAGGCAAGATTTTTTTGTAATTCTGCATTATATCCCATAGAAGGCATAAATGTCTTCTTGAATGAAGGCAATGGCAGTACACTATAAAAGTACCTTAACCCTAACAATGTGAAGCATGTGAGAGAAATGCTTGGATATATATAGGAAGGGAAGTTGTTGCCGTGTAATGGAATCCAGTGGGAACCCTGAGAAGTAGACCAGTGGGCAGAGGTCATTTTTAGGAAGCCCAAAGCAATATGGGGACACAAAGACAGTGATGATGGATGATCAGAGGAACTTTTTAGGAATTCTCCAAGGATGAGGATGTAATGACATTTGCTGATTTAGTTTCCAACAGACTTAGAACCATCAGCCCTTCTCTGGATTGATTGCACTCCTGAAGGAATCCACATGAGAGAACAGCAGCCACTGGGGTGTGAGAGGAACATAGATTTGCTGGAAAGAGTTACCCATCCAATTGATGATATGTTATCAAGGATTCCCTGGCAAGTTAGGGAACAGATGGATATTTAGAGATTGTTTAGTACCAGGACACCTTACCAAGAATTCTCCACAGCAACAACCCTGAAGGTGAGGGATTGACACGAGAATAATTTAGGTCCTGTCAGACTTTGTTTACTGTCCCCACCTCAGATGCGCACTTCCAGGCATTTCTTGCCTCCACACCTATGCTTGCATTGTTCTCTGTCTAGAACTCCCTTACCCTCCTGTACAGATACTTCAGAGGACTGATGCTGTTGGGCTCTCTGTCAGAACATTTGAACTTAATTTTTCCACAGAGAGAGGAGTGCTCAATGGATAAGAGCTTCTGGACTCAGATATCCTGCTGCTTGCTAGAAGTGCGAGTTTGAGCAAATGATTTAACTTTTTCAGGCGTCAGCTTCTTCATCTGAAAAATGGCGGTTATGATATGTTTCAGACAAACTTTAGGTTGGCATTTGGTGCATCATAAAGCTTTCAATACTTGTTAGCTGTGTTTTTGGGTGACTAAAAATACTGGGCAACTCAAGCATAAAGTACAAGGTTCTCATACCTCTTTCCTCCTGACTGTTACTAGTAAGGAGCAGAGAGCAGGCCGGGAAGCTAGAATGCTCTGGTCTCTACCTCAGGGGAACAGGCTGCAGTCTAAACTGCCACTTCGTTATTTTAGGCAAGACACTCAACATCTTTGGGGTGCTATAAAGATCAGAGAGTAAACATCTGTGAAAGCATTTGTAAACAGAGTGTTTGCTTTACCGAAAGCAAGGAACTGTGGTTGAGAACAGAAACAAATTTAATTGCCTCTGTTTTGAAAATCTTACCCTTAGAAAATTCACTACAGGAAAAGAGAGACTCTTTGTCTCACTTTGATTAGATTATCCTGATTATCTTCTGTTGCCTTCATTATAAACAAAACAAAACAAAAAAACTCTTAGTGCTAGGGAAAATCTTTCTGAGCCCATGACATGCTTCCTTTTCTCATTTTAAATCTGGTTGATCTACTAAACAAACCACCACATTCACCAAAATAATATGCATCTTTGTGGTTTAAAATCTGTTGCTGAGCAGTGACAAAGGAGCTCTGTAGGGAATGGTAATGCGATTAGGATGGTAGGTAACTGACTTGGGGCGAGTAAGAACACCCAAGCCTTCCTACAGGATTCCTGAGAAAAATATTATCAGAGACAGGTTAGAGCAAGGTCTCTGGTGGGGGTCATGTGGGTTCAAATCCCAGCTCTTCCACTTCATTTCAGGGCAACCTTGAAAATTATTAAAACTGAGTGACTCTATTCCCACATCCATAAAACTGGAACTACAGTTATCCACCTTCTAGGGTTACTTGGAGATGAGTTGATATCTGTGATTTATGTGAGTATACCCGAAGTTTTTGCTATTAATATATGCACAGGGTTCAGGCCAGGAAAGACATTTCCTTCAGCATTAAATGAACCTTCCCAAAAGCTAATGCTCTCCAGGAAGCTATGACATGGCAGAGGGAACACTCATTCTGTGTAGGCTGGAGGTTTAAGTAATATGGCCTAGTAGTTTTCTCCTTCTCTTTCCCATTTTTTGTAAGGTCACAGCCAAGTTCAGGAAAGGTGGATCTAGAACACACCAATCAGGTAGATCCGAGCCACCATCTGGTTGTTCCTCGTACCTAGATCTGAGCGCCCATCTGGTTGTTCCTCCCAGAACAAGAGGAGTCATTCCCAAATATTTTTCTTCCTGGCTTATTTTGCCTAGCTAATGGAGAAGAGGGAGGAGGAGGGGAAAGCAAAAGGAAGAGAAGGATAAGGAAGTGGGAGATAGGGGAAAACTCGGCATCCCTCTGAAGTGGGAGCCAACTCCTGGCCCCATCTTTTCACTTCTACCTCTGAGAAAGAAAGATGGTAGCCAGAGAGAGATGACTGGGTTTTCTGCCAAGTATAACTTACTCCCTGAAGATGGGAAGTGTTCCATCTCATGAGTTGCATGAAAGATAGACAATCTGAAGAAAGAAAGGTCAACAAATAGCAGGGGGACTGGGCCTTCGCCCACGGAACAGCAGGTGGCCCCTCACTCCTTTTCACCTTTCCAACCTCATAAAAGAAAATGCATTGCAAGAGCCCAAAGAATGGGACCCGAGAACACTGTAGTCTAGACCAGCACATGGTAGTCTAGACCAGCATCACATGACATGGCGCTCTTGTTAAAGTGCAAAGGTAGCCTCAAATTCTGCATTGTTAACAAGTCTCCAGGTAATTTCATTGCTGATGTCTGAGGCCCTCACTTAAGAGTAGCAAGAGTTTTGGTAACCTGGAGTTGTGTGATGCCCAAGAATGCCTTGTGATATTGCCCAATTGTGAACACTTGAACTTAGCCAGTCTATATCTTGGGTATGGAGAGAACAGAAATTCTCTAATCCTTAATCTTGACCCCAAACTTTTGAACGAGTGAAGGGAGACAAGGAGGACAAATGTGTTTATCTTGGCCAACCAGTTCTGTGAGTGATTTTTCCAGTCTCTTCTCAGGGTTGGTTGCAGTAAGCCTAATGTGCCTATTACATCTTGGTGACATTTTGTGAACTCTTGGCTTATGTCTTAAATTGGGGGCTGTGGAACAATGTCATTTATTCCCATCAGGGTGACAGATAACTCCAAATGGCACTTTTAAAAATCTTTTCCTTATGACTACCTAAATCATATTAGTCCTTCAATTTAGCTGTCATCATTGACACATCTACATGCCAGTGTTTTACATAGGTAATTTTATTTAATTCTTCCCAAACAATATTTTAAGATAGAGATCATTATCTCCAATTTATATATGAAGGAACTGCGGCTAAGAGAGGTTAAGTAATTTTCCCAAGGTTACCCAGCTATGAAAACACAGATGCAGGCTGGCAACCCAGGTGAGTTTAATTTTACTCCTCTCCTTTTATTACCTACATGCCATCCTGTAGATAACAGACTACTTATTAAAATTCAGAAGACTTATTCATTATTTTAAAACAAATTCAAATCTCACTTTATTTGATATCAACTGACTCCCTTGATATGAATTTATCATAAAGCTAATGAGGCCTACATTTCCAGAACTCCTCCATTATAAAGGTGCCTTCCAAGGCTCTCTAATTTTTATTCATAATTTTGCATTCTTGTTCTTAAAAAGGCTCCCCAAATTTTAAAATGTTGGGTTGCACAAAATCTGAACCTGCCTTCTCTTGCTCCCAAATACATAAACCCTCTCTTACAACACTCTTAGTAAGTAGTAGTTCAGCTTGTACTTGAGTACCTCCAATTTACAGCAGCTCATAACCTCACAGAGAGTTTGTCTCATTTCACATAGTTCTAATTCCTCAGAACTTCTTTTTATACCATGCCAAAATCAACATCCACCTATTGATTGAAATTCAAGCCCTCTGATACTCCAGAAAGTAAACCTTATCCCACTCCATCTGATAGATCTGAAAGTATTTCAAGGGTGTTATGGTTTCCTTTCCCAAACCATCCTCAATACTTATAACCATTCCTCATCTCTTGCCATCTGGCCCAACGTCTCTTCCAGTTGTGGATGTCCTTCTTAAAAAGCATTCCAGGTTTGGCATGGTTGACAGAGAACAAAACAACCCCTTTGCTGTATTTGTCTGTTGACGACTTTGCATTTTTCACTGTGGATATTGAGCAATGCCGTTGTATTTGACTCATTTCTGTAGATTGTCGAATCGTGTTGTACCCTACTTTGGTTTCCTACCTCAGACTTCATAGTTCTGTGAGTAGCTTCCTACTTTTCTTGTGATGTCATTCATATTATATGATCCGTTAGGAGTTGGTAAAGGTCAAGGAGTTGGCAGGATTTAGCAAGGCTTCCTGGCACATTCCTGACACATTCTGGGAAGACAGCAAACTCACAGCTCCACAGCTGTCCTTGCATATAATACGACCAGGACTTTACGCCTTGGCAGGTGTTCTTCCCCACCCCTGAGTGATCACATTCTTAATCTTGATTTTCTCAAGCTACTTATGACATTTGGAAAACAAATCTTTATAGGAAAAGCTCATCAAATGGGATAATTATGATATTGAAGGGTTACATTTGCCATTCATGTACTTTTCTGTGTAAATTTGTCTCAACCCTTTTGCTTTCTGCTTTATTGTTTATAGTTTCCCCTTTGTCTTATCTGGAGACTCATCGTCTTTTTTTTTTTTTTAAGATTTATTTTATTGATTTACGCGTAGAACTGGGGTGTGGGCGGGTGAGAGGAGTCACCAGAGACAGAGTTGGGAGCAGAACAGGCAGATCTACTGAAATACACCACTGAGGGGAGCAGCAGGTGAGACAAGAGAGGTCTGCTGTGTCATGTGTAGGTTAGCTCCCTGGCCAGGGATTGAACTCAAGTCCTAGCGGGGATAACACTGAGACTTAACCCTTAGGCCACCAGGGAGGCCCCAGATTAATTAATTAATCTGTGGTGATATAGGGAAGAGAAATCCCCCAAGCCCATGCATCTTCTACACTAGCAAGTATATCTATCACACTAAGGTATTAAGTTCTGTTAGAGGGAAGCCAAATAATATTCTTTACAGGTTTCACCTTTGTTCTCCTACATCTCAGCCCTCGACCTCCACCCTTTCTTTCATCTTGCCTTGTATACACTGAAGAGTCCCTCATGTTACCTTCATGCCTTTTTTGTTGTTGTTGAACAATTAGGTCTTTTAGGTAGAGAAATTAATAAACTTCAGAGTTTAAATTCTTTGGGAGATAAAAGGAGAAATCTTTTCCCCATTAAATTTTAATGAAGTTGCTTTGTGTAAGCTTTATAGTAAATTGCTTTAAAAAATTAAATACAGATAGATCTTAAGAATCAAAAAAGCCCCCAATAACCTCAGAAGCTATTTGCACATAGAAAGCACTTTAACTCAGACTGCTAAGTTTTAGATAGGAAAATAACAAAATTAAAGCAATTTTCTTAAAAGATAATAAAAACACTATGAACCAGAAAGAGAAGAAATCCAAATTAACTACTAAATGCCTGCCCCAAAGATTACGTCAGGTAATCTTCCTAATAACATATATGGCAGAAATTATTAAGATTTTACATATAGATGAGGAAACATGGAGCAGATAAGTAATCTGCCTGGTAACTGAGAAGGGAGCCCTTCTTGCCTGGGAGCAGCTAATGTTCATTGGACTTTACCTCACTCTTTCTAGAATGGCCAGAAGCCAAGCTGCATGAATTTCATTATGGATGCCCTTAATATACCTGCATATTCGGGCCTCCCTGGTGGCTCAAGGGGTTAAGCACAGCACTGTGAAGCTGTCCGCAGCCACTGCAGCATGAGTTCCATACCCTGGCCAGGGAGCTACCCACATGGCACAGCAGACCTCTCCTGACTCCTGCTGCTCCCCTCAGCAGTGGATTTCAGTGGATCTGCCTGTTCTGCTCCCCACTCTGTCTCTGGTGAATCCTCTCACCCCCTGCACCTCTGGCCTCCACCCCAGTCATGTATGCATAAATAAATAAACCTTTAAAAAAACCCTGCATTTTCATAACCCCTCAAGAATCTGGGTAGGCAGGAAGAGTAGTATTTCATATCTTTGAACTGAATTTGCTCTTAGATGAACTGGCTATTTATTCCCCTGAGTCCTGTTTGGCTAACATGCGTAGACTAAAGATTTGGTATTATCACAAAATGCAGTAGCCTCAGCAGAGAATTGTTCCTGATATTAGAGAGAAGGATTGAGTCTAAAACCTAAACAAAAACCATTAGCTTTAGTGGAAATTCTTAAATATCTAGTTTTGAGTTGATTCATTTACTGTGAATTTTTTAAATGTTCAAGGGAAACTTTTAGACGGTTTAGAACAACAAGTTTATAGATTCTTGGGTTTTATATTAACATTCACCTTACTAAAGTCACAATGTATTTTCTCAAGCCTTCAATCCAATTTTCAAATCTTCTAGGTCAAGTCTAGAAGTATTTGAATAAAATTTAAAATTTACCTTTACCCTTTAATTTGAGTAATGCTCTACTAGTCTCAAAATAAACATAATATTTTCTAAATAATCTCATATAGGAACTAAACTTATTAACTATTTCAAACCACATTCTTAAATTTAATATAATTGAATCTTCCAAGCATTTTAAATGCCCAAAATGGCAGACTCACAGCCCTATCATGCAAATGGCATTTACAAATTTGCATGATATATCTTTGGAGCTAGGCTGAGTTTTGCTTTCCTTGAGAAAGTGGCATTTTTCTCCTTTCTGATAATGAGAACTACACAACCAATCATGTTTCTTTATTTGCTCTGACTACTAGGAAGTTTTGAGTTAAACTTGTAGTTCAGATAAAACAGACATGTCAATACTTCTGGTGGTCACATTTTTCTTTTTTTCATTGTAACTGGTTTTCTATTTCAACTCATATTTTACTATTTTATTATGTATGACTGAGTTCTTTGTGAAAAGAAAATTATTATCAATGAAAATAAATATGGAATTAGAATCTGAATTTAGCAATATTATTATAACTATTTGCCCTTGGAATAGTTGAGAGATTTATTAACGATAACCATCATTAAAAAACCAATGCGTGTTGCTATTATAAGAATAGCTGCTTAGTGTATTTCAGTAAATCTTCCTGTCCTGCTCCCTACTGTGTCTCTGGTGAATCCTCTCACCCACTCTCCCCAGCTTTTGTATGCATAAATAAATACATCTTTAAAAAAAGAAATTGAAAGGTCCATGCAGGGGGCCGGAATGCAGGAGCCAACCAGGAAGCCCACTTGGGGGGCAGGAATGCGGATACCTGCCTGGAGGACAATGAGCCTCCCCCCACCCCCTACGAGTCTCTTCTCAGACAAAAAACCTCTACCTGCCCCACAAACTTTTCCCGCCATACGAGCCCAACTACCCACCTGACCTCGCCTCACCCTATAAAACCCTGCTTCCCCCTAACAACGTGCGCAGCTTCACTGACCCCCACCTTGGGTGCGTGAGGTCCGCCGGGGGCGCAATAAACTTTCCCTCCCTTTGAGAAATGTAGCCTGGCTCTCCTTTTCTTTACCGGGCCGAACCTTTCAGAAATGATAAGCAAAGATTTAATATTGTCATATACATTCAATTCCTAGTTGATAAGACAATTAATATTACAGGAAATTAAGAAGACAGATATGAATAGGCAATGGAAATGTATGTGGTCCCTAAACAAATGCAAAGATGTTCAGTCTAACAGCCAGGTAAATAGTCTTCCCTCAAAGGATTTGCAATAATTTGCAATGCTGGGAATGATTAGTACTGGTGAAATTATAAAGAAATGAGTACTCTCATACTTAGCAGGTGAGTATGCAAAATAAAGTAACTTTGTACAATAACCTTAATGTAAACTTTAAAGTTTTAGATCTGTGTACACTTTCTGACAGTAATTCTACTGTTGGAAATCTTTCTACTAAAATAAAAATACCAACATAAAAGAATATCTTCGCAAGTACCAATACAACTAAATTCAATTGCAAATTATTTTCAGGAGAGTAAAAACACAAACAGGTTGACTGGCTATCAATAGGGATATTTTTATTTTAAAAAAATACATTCATACTATGGAATAGTAAGTCTCTATGTACAAGTGTATGAGCATTGAAAAATCACACACACACACACACACACACACATTTTGTGTAAATCAAAAGTGAGAAGAAATTTGTCAGTTAACACCAGTGAACTTAATGTTTGGAATCAAGGTGGATGGAAAATAAAGATTTCTACTTATAAACCTCTGTGTTTCACTTGTTTCAACTAGTACAGCTTAGTGATATTAATAGTAACGCAAAAGATAGCAGGTAACATTTAATGAGCATTAACCACATTGTAACAGAGATTATGCAAGGAATTTTTTTTAAAGATTTATTTATTTATGCATACAAGAGCTGGGGTATAGGCCAGAGATGTGGGGGGTGAGAGGATTCACCAGAGACAGAGTGGGGAACAGAACAGGCAGACTGACTGAAATACACTGCTGAAATACACTGCTGAAGGGAGCAGCAGGGGAGACAGGAGAGTTCTGCTGCCCCATGTGGGTTGCTCTCTGGCCGGCGGGGGATGGAACTCTGTGCTGCAGAGGCTGTGGACTGCTTCATGGTGCAGTGCTTAACCCCTTGTGCCACCAGGGAGGCCCCCCAATCCGAGGAGTTTTTAATCTCATTAGATTCTTGAAACAAATTCATGAAGTGGCAATATTATCATCATCAACATTTTATAGATGAAAATGAGACTCAGAGGATTTAAAGTGACTTGCCCAAAGCTATACATTTAGTAATAGGCAGGCCAGAATTTAAATCAACTAGTTTGATTTCAGTGCTTTGGAAAGTTAAAATTGCAAATACAACCAACATTTATATTTTCATGGTGTTTAATCATCAATTTTATATAATCTTAAGAAAATTAATTTATATCTAATTGCCATATTGACTAAATCTCTTGCGGCAACAAAGAGCCTCATTATATTCCTTTGCACATATAAATTGATATAAAACATTGAATAAATGTTTATGTGATGTTCGATGTTCTATTAACTACCAATGACTACTAATTGTGTTCTAGTAATTAACAATAATTGTAACTGCGTTAAAGTCATAAGCTTTGCTCAGTTAAAATTATGAATCAAATGTTCTGAATTTGTACATGAACAATCCATGAAAGGGCCAAGGAATTGTGACGGTACCAACCATTGCTGGAGAAATGCAGACAGTCTGAGGCTCTGTCTTTATTCTCTATTTGAGAAGGTCATTTATAAATATTATTTATTTATATTTATATTTCATTTATTTATAACTATTAAGAGGTCATCTCTTACTATTTCCATGTGAGTGTTCTATATTCAGTTCCCAATTACATTACTTAAGTTTCTAAAACTTTCTCTATGTCCTGAAAAAATTACTGTTGTCACTGAAGGAACTTATTTTTTAATGTAATTTTGTAAACTACTAGGGTTTTATTACAATACAGGCTATACATGGTGTCCAGATGTAATAATGAAGCTAGTTGGGCCTTTCTGGTGGCGAAAGGGGTTAAGACGCAACTTATGAAGCTATCCGCAGCCACTGCAGCACCCAAGTTCTATCCCTGGCCCACCAGGGAGAAACCCACATGGTTAAGCAGACCTCTCCCGTCTCGCCTGCCACTCCCCTCAGCAGTGTATTTCAGTCAGTCTGCCTGATCTGCTCCCCACTCTGTCTCTGGTGAATCCCCACACCTCTGGCCTGTACCCCAGTTCTTATATGCATAAATAAATAAATCTTTAGGGAAAAAAATGAAGCTTGTTGTTCTATCAAAATATGCTCACTGAGCTTGTATATGATTCCTGATTACACTCTCAGTTAATTCACTGTGGAGCCGAGGTGGATGTTGCATTTTGACCTTTCTCTGGCTTGTAGCCTCGCAATACCTTTTTACCTTGTGCTTCCCAAAGACAAAAGGGAAGCAGTTTAACACATTTCAGCAAGTTGCTCCCTGATGATGCTCAAAAACAGTTTCTTTTAGTCATTTAAGTCATCTGACGTGTCCAGGCTTCAGTTTCCTCAGCTGTATTATAAAGTTTCCTTTGGAGCTACTTCTTTTACATTCATCCAAATGCTTATGTACTAAAGTATTACTAAATGTAACTAAATGCACTATAGGGGGATTAATGCCCTGAACTTTGCTCTCAAAGGACTTCAACTGGGGGGAGGGGAGGAGTCGTGATTTTAGTATAATTATATGTAGCATTCAAGACTTGTTGACTGAATTAATAGTTAGTTGAGAAATGCTAGGTCCTTCCTAGAAAGTCGTGGTGACCAGCAGAAATTTTATATCTAAAAAAGAGACCTGTGAAAAGTCCCAGCATCATTTATCCAAATGTAGGCTAAGAATTGATTTAGGTGTACAGAGCAGTGCATGGGAAAGCTACCTGAGTATTACATTTGCTCTGCACTACTAAAAAATAGGAACTTTCCGGGCCTCCCTGGTGGCACAAGGGGTTAAGTACTGCACCATGAAGCAGTCTGTTGCCTCTGCAGCTCGAGTTCGATACCCCCAGCTGTCCAGGGAGCAACCCACATGGCGCAGCAGACCTCTCCTGACTCGCCTGCTGCTCCCCTCAGCAGTGTACTTCTGTCAGTCTGCCTGTTCTGTTCCCCACTCTGTCTCTGGTGAATCCTCTCACCCCCCACACCTCTGGCCTGTACCCCAGCTCTAGCATGTATAAATATCTTTTAAAACTATATATATGAAATTTCCACTCCAGAGATGGGAGGAAGGAAAATAGTCCATAGGATACTGGTTTTGAAACAAAGGATTGTAACTAAAATCCTTTAAGGGGAAGGGGAGGGGAGGGAGTACTATCTGTAGATAAACTAAAGCTCTTCCTTAAGTTATGATGGGGGTATGCTGGCAGTGTACCAGCCGAGTGATCATTATGTTACAAGGCAGTGAGGGGCACCCCAGAACCCCCAAACCTATCTGCTCTAAAGAGGTTCTGCCATCCACCGCATCAAGGCAAAACATGTAAGACCTTTCATGGAAAGGAACTTTAATACAATTAGTGTGCAATACAGAAAAGACAAAGAATATAGTTTCTAAATCAAGCATCCAATGTTCTCCATCGACAGGATTGGCCCAGAGCAAGGCCCCAAAGCCTGCCACAAGTCTAAAGCACGTTCCAGCAGGGACCCAGAGAAAAGGGTCATAAACAGCCAGACAAGTCTGGGAGAAAAAGAGCAAAATCAGCCAGAAACAACATAAAATGGAAGCTCCTCCGTGGGAAAACAGGCCTTGGATTTGAAGCGAGGGGCCTGAGCGAGGAGGCGAGCAAAGAAAAGAAAAGCGAGGGGCTGCCCCAAGTCGCCCGGTTCATTCAAACCCTGAGGACAGCAAACCCCGCCTCCCCACGCCGCCGCCCGCTCAATCGCCGCGCGCTCCGGGTGTGAGCTCGCCCCGCGGGGAGCGGCTTGGAACCGAGGAGGCGGTGGCAGCGGTGGTTTGGGCAGCCCCGAGCGGCGGATAGGCCCAGGCAAACAACACCCATTCTCCCTCCCTCCCGCTCAGTTCAACTCCCACTCGGCCCCGGCCACGCCCTGCTGCCGCCGCCCCCTCGGGCAGCTTTCCGCTCGGCAGCCGGGCCTCGGTCGGGGGCGGGAAGAAAGGCGGTGCTTCGCGAGGGCCGCCGCGGCCGCCAGAAACTACGAGGGCCGCCATCCTTTGCGGCAGCGTCCCGCCCCCTTTCTCCCACCACTCAGCGCGCGTCACCGAGGGCTCAGCCAATGGGAACCGAGCCAGGGAAAAAGGGCGCCCGGGTCCGGATGCGCCTCAGGAAAGCCATGCTCCCTGCGCGGGGGCAGCGGGCCGTTCGCCGGGCGCTGCGGGTCGTCGGGCGCTCCGCGCGCCCTCGCCCCTCTCTCTTCCCTGGAGAGACGGCCCTACTCATGTGTTGCGTGGCCGTTGCGAGGGCTGCTGCAGGGGGTCTTTGAGGGGAGGGCGCCGGGAAATGAGTAGGGGGCGGGATATCCTGAGACAACAAGTTTGGCTGTATGGAGGGCCTGCCGGCCGCGCGCTGAGCTAGGACGCCGCGAGAAAGCGCGCAGAGGAGCCGAGGAAGGAGAAGAAAAGCAGCGAAAGGAATAACCCGAGAAAGGGGTGGAGAGGAGGCGGCCCCAGCGCCCCGGCCCCGGCAGGTCGGCGGCCAATCCGCTGGGGGAAGGGGTGGAGAGTCGGCGGCTCCGGAGGAGAGAGGCCGAGGGGGGTGGGGAGTCGGCCGGGCTCGCGCCGCCCTGGCCCCGCCCCCGGCCCGCGCCGCCGCCCGCGCCGCGCGCCGCCGCTGTCAATCAAGGGCGAGTCAGCCGGGCTCGGGCGGAGAGAGGAGCTGCTACGCCACAGCCCAGCGGCGGCCATTCGCGGAAAAAGAGGCAGAGCCTGTGCCAGCTACTGCCTCCTCCGAGCCACCGCGGGCGGGCGGGACCGGCCTCTCCTCCCGCCTCGCCCCCACCCCCACCCACCTCTATCCCAGTGTCTCCGTCTGAGGGTTTGTCCTGTTAATGCGGGATGAGCGGTACGTATTCTCCACCCCCCTCGGTCTCCTCCGCCGCCTCCCGCCCGCCGCCCGCCCGGACCCCGCTCGGTTCTCCCCTCCCCCGGGGCCGCCGAGATGCTTTAAGGGGAGGAGGAGGAGGCGGGAGGGAATCGAGGGAGGGAAGGAGGGCTGTGTTTTGTCTTAATGTCTGAGCGAGAACAACCTCCTTCTGGGTGTTGCTCTGGAGCCGATGGGTCGGGTTTCAAACCACGTTTTGTGCGATCCCCCTCCTCCCGCCCTCCCTCTCCCCCACCCCTGCCGGCGTGCGTGGAGCTCCGGTTATGGAGATGGATGTTCGGGGGAGGGGGCGCGGGAGGGGGCAGACGAATGCTAATAATCCTAATAACCTGTTGTCGGGGACGGGCGCGGGGGGCTTGTTGCAGATCAGAAGAAGGAGGAGGAGGAGGAGGCGGCGGCGGCGGCGATGGCTGCAGAAGGAGGGAAACCCTCTGAGCCCGAGAATAACAATAAAAAACCCAAAACCTCAGGCTCCCAGGTAAAAACAAACAGGAAAAAAATCCGTCACGAGACGTGAGGGGAGAGAGAGGGAGTGTGCCCTTTAAATGCCCCAAAGTGACGGCCAGAATAAAAACGTTTATCCACTCGAAAGCATCTTTCTGAGAGTGAGGAACTTAAATTGTAAATGCAAAAAGATCTCACGTGTGTGAGGGATACCGTTGCTTAAAATTACATCAGGCGCTCAGACGATTAAAAAAAATAATAACAACAACGGTGTGTATTTTCCCAAGGACATTTTGGGTTCAGGAAAATAACACTTTTAAGAAAGTTGGTTAGAAATTTCCTTTTATTTAAACTTTGTGTTACAGGGTCTGCTTCCTTACTCTTATGTCTTACTACTTTTGTTCATATTTCCTTTTGATTTCTGCACATCCTGAGTAAGTTCTGAAATGTAGAGCTGTCAAAATAAATAAATAACCCCCTCTCAACTACTGGCCTCCACTAAATCCGCCCACTTTTTTTTCCCTCCTCTCCTTTACCCACCCATTTTGGGTAGGACTCTCAGCCCTCTCCTCTGGCTTTACTGGCAGCTACTTGCAGCAAAATAGGGACTCCTGGTGAAAATCAAGCAACTGGACAACAACAAATTATTATAGATCCAAGCCAAGGATTGGTGCAACTTCAAAATCAACCACAACAGCTAGAACTGGTAACAACACAACTTGCTGGAAACGCTTGGCAACTTGTTGCCTCCACTCCTCCTGCTTCAAAAGAAAGTAACGTTTCTCAGCCAGCTTCTAGTTCGTCTAGTTCTTCCAACAGTAATAACGGGAGTGCATCTCCTACAAAAACTAAATCAGGTAATTCTTCCACCCCTGGTCAATTTCAAGTCATACAAGTACAAAATCCAAGTGGTAGTGTACAGTACCAAGTGATTCCACAGCTTCAGACAGTGGAAGGCCAGCAAATTCAAATCAATCCAACTAGTAGTTCATCTCTACAGGATTTGCAGGGTCAAATTCAACTCATTTCTGCAGGTAATAATCAAGCTATACTCACTGCTGCTAACAGGACAGCTTCTGGTAATATTCTTGCTCAAAACCTGGCAAATCAGACAGTTCCAGTCCAAATTAGACCTGGTGTTTCAATACCACTGCAATTACAGACCCTTCCTGGTACTCAGGCTCAAGTTGTAACAACTCTACCTATTAACATTGGAGGAGTGACTTTAGCTTTGCCAGTGATAAACAACGTGGCTGCTGGAGGAGGGACTGGACAGGCTGGCCAGCCTACAACAACTACTGATAGTGGGACTTCCAATGGGAGTCAGTTAGTTTCTACACCCACCACCACCACTGCTTCTGCCAGTACTATGCCGGAATCTCCCTCATCCTCCACTACGTGCACAACCACTGCTTCAACATCTCTGACGAGCAGTGACACGTTAGTGAGCTCAGCAGACACGGGCCAGTATGCAAGCACTTCAACCAGTAGTTCTGAAAGAACTATTGAAGAATCGCAAACACCTGCTGCTACTGAGTCTGAAGCCCAGAGTTCTAGTCAGCTTCAGCCCAATGGAATACAGAATGCACAGGAGCAATCAAATTCTCTTCAGCAGGTGCAAATTGTAGGCCAGCCTATCTTGCAACAGATCCAGATCCAACAGCCTCAGCAACAGATTATTCAGGCAATTCCACCACAGTCATTTCAACTCCAGTCAGGGCAGACAATTCAGGCCATCCAGCAGCAGCCTTTGCAGAATGTTCAACTTCAAGCAGTAAATCCGACTCAGGTGCTTATTAGGGCTCCAACTTTAACACCTTCAGGGCAAATCAGTTGGCAGACTGTACAGGTTCAGAATATTCAGAGTCTTTCAAATTTGCAAGTTCAGAATGCTGGGTTATCCCAACAGTTAACCATCACCCCAGTGTCTTCAAGTGGTGGCACAACTCTTGCTCAGATTGCTCCTGTGGCTGTTGCTGGTGCCCCAATAACTTTGAATACTGCCCAGCTTGCATCAGTGCCTAACCTTCAGACAGTGAGTGTTGCCAACCTGGGTGCTGCAGGTGTTCAAGTGCAAGGAGTTCCAGTTACAATCACTAGTGTTGCAGGTAAGTTCCTACAATCTTTCCTCTAAGAGCCTTTGAAATAGTTTTGAATAATGATTGATTACTGTTTTGCTTTGCTGATTCTTACTAGGTTTAACCTAGACCTCAAAAGCAAGCATCATCATTAGGAGTTTATACGGGAATAGTATGCTAAGTACCGTAACTCTGGAATGGTCAGGGTGAACCCTTCATGTTTGCGCGTTTCAGTATTGAGTTTTATGGTTTAAATTTGTTAAGACAGTTTTATATATAAAATTGTTCTTTCATGAGCAAAATTCCTGATTAGAATCATAATTGTCTTGTAATTTAGAGGCCATGTTTGAATACTCTTGAACTCAAAACTATAAAACGATGTTTGTATTTTTAAGGGACAGTAGGTTTAAAGCTTACTAAGTGTAGAATTGCAAGTTAATTGAAGGTTTTTTCCTTCTGTGTAATAAGGCTAACTTTTTCTTAAATTCAGAGTTACTTCTCATTACTTCAGCTTCTTGTTGCCTATGCTTTTATGTTTTATTGCATTGGGTTGTTTTAAGCTAGATATTGATAAAGTGAAAACTTAACATTTTAAGTTGCGAATAATCACTTGATTAATTTTCACATCTTAAGTTGCTGTAACACAAGGATTGCTCAGGATTTTGACTTGACAGGATTTTGACTTAATAGTGCTTTATAAAATTAAGTAAATCTGGTGTTTTTTTAATGTCAAGATGGTGAAAGCAATTAAAAATGAAGTTAGTAAAATGTCACTCATTTCACTTAATTGCATCAAGGTCATTTTAAAACCAATTAAAAGTTGTTGTTATAATATGCAGATAAATGGATGGTTCTGTGGCTCTGAAGTATTTGAAAAACTAGTCCTATAAAGTATTTTAACCTTTCTGCACCTGTCTTAATACCGTTTTTCTTCTAGTACTTTGATTGTTTTTCATTGGTTCTGATTGATGAAAATCTAGTGCTGGTTTTAGTGTCTTTGATACTTTCAGACCTCTTTGGATAAATATTTCTATTTTGACAGTCTGCAATGAATAAGCGTGTCATTAAAAATGACCTTTCTTGAAAAAGCGTTTAGAAAAATTATGGTAGTGTTCTTGTTTTACATTTAATACCTAAAATAGATGTATAGACTTAAAATTGGAAATGCCAAGTAGAGTCTTCTGATTCAGAACAGAGATTACATTTTTTACTCAGGTAAGCATTACCTCCAAACCAGTGCTGTCCAATAGAATCTCCTGTGATGATGGAAATACCCTGCATCCATTTTATCCAGTATGTTAACCACTAGCCACTTGGGACGGTTGAACACTTAAAATGTGGCTAGTGCAACTGAGGCACGAATTTTTAATTTGATTTGATTTTAATTTATTATTTTTATCCCTTCCCTGATTTTGATTTAATTTAAATAGCCGCATGGGACCAGTGGGTCCTGGGTCGACAACACAGTAACCTAGTCAGAGAATATTCTAAGTGTGGGTTTTTTTTTTCCCCCTCTAAAGCTGTTGCAGCACAATTTGTGTTTGTCAAGATTACATTCCTTAGCTTGCTTCTTTCCTAAATGTTGACCAATAACTTGAGTATTTCAGAAACGTGTCTGTTTTTGATGCGTGGAATGTTTGCACTGTGCAAGCGAAAGTTCTTTTACTTATATTTTGTCTTGCCTATTAAACATAAGTGAATTATGAGTAAGAAAATTAACCTATAATTTAGGTTCAAAATAGTCAATTTTGTTCTCTAATTGATGTCCATTACAATCCAGGGTTTTTTCCTTGCCCTCTTTGAGGGGAAGCCATTGTTACCAAGAGTTTGATCTTTTGAGAACTTAACACAGATTCACATGAATGGTGGCTATTACAAATGTGTAAGCTCTAACTTCTGGAACAGTAGTTTTTGGGGGGTGTGGTCAAGATATTTGCCTGTCAAACAAATTAGGTGATCCTAAATATGGAAATTTCAGAACCAAGAGTCTAGTTTTCAGCAGTGAACCTGGAGGCAAAGGTGAAAAAGATGGGTGTCAGGTGTGCATTAGAGAATGGATTCAGTGGTAAATACTACTTAAACTTTTATTTCACCGGTACTGTCCAGCTATACCTGTTGAGCCCAATAGGAATCTTTAGTCCATTTTCAGGGATAGGTTTTTTTTCTTAAGGAGTTCACGTGATCTGGGGGCACTTAATTGAGGAAATTTTAACTTTACAGTTGATTTTCCTTCCCTGAAAATGAAGATCTTAAATTGTGTTGATGTTTAAGAGTTTATTTTCTAATTAGGTACGCTCAATAATTTTAAGATAACCATGTTACAAAGACCAGAAATACACCAATTTCTGCCAATAAGCACAGTTAATCTGGGCCCAGTTGTTTGTAGCGTTTACCCTGTTGTCTAGCGTGGTAGGTTCTTGACAGAAGTTTTCTAAATTAAATTGTAGAAGGTAATGTAGAAAATAAAAATTTGGAATTGGGGACAATGCCCCAAGAGTAGTTTTAAGAGGCAAATGAAATAAATCTGTTTTCATTAATTTCTGGCGTTTTGCTTTTAAGACATTTAAGAGTATGATACCAGGTCTCTGGTATCCTCTGGAAGGGAAACAATGAGGAATAAGGACCTGTATGTCTCTTTTGTAAATGAACTCTGGAATTTCAGATCATTTACTTTGTGTCTTCATTTACTGTTTAGTACTTTTTTGCTTATTTTATATTGGTTCCTCCCTCCCCAAGAGAGTGGTATTTTTGAGTTTATGGGACAAGCTTTGCTCTAAACATCATGACAGCTATATTGCCAGGGTTTGAAAAAAAATTGCTAGTCAGCTTTGATAGAAAATAATGTCTAGCTGAAGAACATGGGTTGGGTGTGTGGTTAAAAGTTCTTCGCAGTCCATCCTCTGTTTACTCTTCAGGCTGTAGGGGAAGGATCTGATGATGTGGTTAAAAAAAAAAAAAAAAAACCATACAAGGTAAATGAAATGAAACCAATTTTTGAACCTGGTATTCTTCATACTTAATTTTATTTGAAATGACAGTGTTAGTGACAATGTAGCGGGGACCTCGTTCCTTGGCAGTATATTCAGTGTGATATGGTTCTGTGCTTTGGTCTCAGAATCCTGAGTAACTAGCATTTAATTTCTTGAAATTGTAGTAGAAACTAAATACATGTATCACCTACATACATTTTGTTTCCTTTTTTGGGATTCAGAGTTTGACTTTGACTGAAGGAAAAGAATAAATCCTATTTTAAGTTGAGAGCAACTATGTAATTGTACTGCTGGTTTAAGAACATCCTTTGTCTTACTTTGTTTTTTCATCTATCATTTTAAAAAATGCTATCTTTTTGTTTTTTTCCTCACCTCTTTTGTTTTACTAAGTGAAAGATGTTTTGGAAACAAAGATGAGGAACATGGAAGATGATTTCCTGAAAAAGAACTACTTTTTCCCCATGCTGTACTCTGATAGCTAAAGAGCCCTAGATAAAGGACTCTTCAGGGGTTAAAATCTCTCTCCTTAAAGAATTTAGAACTTACTGTAAGAACCATTGATACCTAAATCTGTAATTAACTTACAGTGGCCAGCTATTTGATTTGGTTTTGGCCCTGCTCTTGTCACCATATTGTTGAAAATGGGGACCCAACAAAATAATTGACATTTACATTTAATATTTTTTTAAGATTTATTTATACATACAAGAACTAGGGTGTAGGCCAGAGGTGTAGGGGTGAGAGGATTCACCAGAGACAGAGTGGGGAGCAGAACAGGCAGATGAACTGAAATACACTGTTGAGGGGAGCAGCAGATGAGACAAGAGAGGTCTGCTGCACCATGTGGGTCAGCTCCCTGTCCGGGGATCAAACTCATGTTGCAGTGGTTGCTGATAGCTTCATATGGTGTGTCTTTAACTCCTGTGTCACTAGGGCGGCCCATTTACATTAATTTTAAAACCTAACTTAATCCACTGGAATTGTTCTCTTATACCAGACTTTTCCCCAGAACTTCTATAAGAAGAAAACTGATAAAGTTCAATACAAACATGTTTTCCTTTGCCGTATGTCTTCTGTTAATTTGTATTTTCCTATTAGGCACCTTATAATAACATGTCATACATATATGTCACCTGTATACATGTTTATGTACAGCACATGTACATGTGCTCCTGTGTGTAGTTTTTTTTTTTTTTCTGAGCAGTTAAGCTTAATCATGTAATTTTGTTTCTCCAAAGTCATCTATTACTGTTTTAGATTGGAATTCATTATGAAGTCCTTAAAGCTTAGGCCCCATGCGAATAATTTATTTAGCCTCTGAACTACCAAATTGGTTTTACCCATTAGATGATAATATAGTATGGCCTTTAAGATCTGTTGGTGATGACTTAACAATATTGCCTATTTTTAAGTTTTTCATGGAAGATGAGAATGTACTCAATGTAAAGACCACATCACTTTTTAAAAGGGGCATTTTTGGAGAACAATTTCAGAATGGAGAAGAGGAGCAAGAGAAAATAGAATTTTAGTCATCTGCATTGCAAATCTGAGTAATACTCGAGGAATTTTGGAGCAGGCATGAAAGCAAGTTGAAGAGAAAAAAGAAAAGGAGGGAAGAGAGGAAAGGTGCTATGTATAGATTTTGTAGAAATAACAGATTTACAAAATGATAGAATTTTCATTTTGAAAGTACCTTCCAGATTATTGCTCACTAGTTGTGACCTTTTGGAATTGCTCCTGAAGTCTATTAATAAAGAATTTTTGTGTTTTAACTGTTATAAGTAAAAGCCAAAATATATAGCTCAGAGGTTCTGCTGTGATACACATTAAGTACTTGGGAACGACATAGTAAGAATCGACTGTGAATGGGGGAACCTGGCCTGGTATCAGACTGTACAGGTGTGCATGCTCTTCTACACTCTTGATCTAGGTGTGCGATAAGATTGGATGTTCATAATACTTGTCATTTTGCTGCCTGGTGAGAGAGCACATTGTGGCAAAGGAAACCTATCGAACCACAAATTGCTTATGTAAGTATGTGGTGAGATAAAGTCTTTAATGAAATTGTAGTTAACTAAGGTAACTTCAGGATAATTGAGCATCTCTTTCTCATTCTTGAGTGGTATTTTAGAAATGAAGAAACTAGAGCACAGAAAGGTTGAATGATTTTCTTGTGCTTTATGGTAAAGGATGAGGGTTAGTATTTTGACTTTTGCTCCAGTTGTGTGTCTACTGTATTTCTAGCTTTGTTATCTTTTACTAACAAATATGCCGATGTAGCAATGGTGTAGGAACCAGACAAGGAGAATATCCAGGTTGACTTTGTCCTCTGCTAGATAAACTGTGCCTGTTTTCACTGGATATTCAGCCTCAGTAATAATACAGTATTAGTGAAAAGGCCTCCATGTTTTTGAAGATAATGGTGGAACTTCAGTGATACTATTTTGTCCTTTCTTGAAAGAGCAAATTCAGGACTAAAGAGATGAGTAAATTCTGTGTTTAGTGCTGTTGAAATATTGTCCTTTTCCTAAACTATAGTTAGAAATGGTATTTTAAAAATGATACTTGTGAAGAAAGAAAACAAACATTTATTGTTTACCTATTGTATATTAGGTGATGCGCTTGGTATTTACATTATCTCAAATCCACACTATCTAAAATCCATGATATCCTTGCAAGGTTGACATTATGATGTCTGTTTTACAGATAACCTCATTGAGTTTTAATTTCTTAAAAGAAAATCTGCCCTCCAGTAAGTGGCGGAGCCATGTTTTAAAGTCACTTTTGACTCCAAGACTTGTTCATGTGACACAAGGTAAAAGAATCAATCTACCAATAAAGGCTATTTTTCACCCTTTTGTCCTTGATGTCTACTCAAATCCTTTAAAAGGTGATTTTGAAAATTGAACTATTGACTATTTGGTTAAGATTTCTTCTAGTACTAACATCTGAGGTATTTGCAGACAATTATTACCAAAAATAAGAAAAGTGAGTAGAAAGTATTATGACTGCTTGGAGACATCTGTACCAGATTTTAAACTACTGTTTGTGGAAGATAGAAGGAGCGCAGAATTAAAAATGAAAGCAAAAATGAAAGCAAAAGGTAGCATGATGTTTTAAGGATTATGTCGGGAAAGCAGAAACTCATAATAAATGTAGGCTTTTAAAATTATTTTAAACAACTGTAAAGCTTTAAATCAAGGCAAGAAGACACTTACTTGCCCAAGGTATGATGTAAATAGAACAGGTAAAAAGAGAGATGGTTTAGTGCAAAGAGAACAGAGGAAAGGCACCTCCTTCTCCATCCTCCTTCTAACTAGCAAGGAAAATGCAATTCTAGCCGAAATAACTAGAGCCGTGACTCATTTTGAGATATTTGTTCAAGAAGATAAAGGACCTTTCCTTGCCTTTTGGAAGCCAGGATGATCCGCATGGATGCTCTCCTAGGATCAGTAGAAACTTGCTGATTTAGTTGTAGACCACTTATCAGTAATGTAAAAAGTATGCAACATGGAGCATGCACAAGAATTTTTCACTTTTTCAAAATTTCCTAAACTACAAATGAGCTTGATAACCATCCTTAACAAAGTCCTTGAATAAATTATTTGGTGATTGACCTTTGAGCATTTAAAGAAATAATGCAGGATCATTGGGTGGCAGTGTAGGTTCACTAAGACGCTAAGTTCTTTCTTTTTTGTGTTTCCAGATGAATATACAAAGGAAATAACATTCTCAGAACAATGTATCTTGATTTCAGGTTTGATAGTCACGATTTCTTTAACGACTCATACCTGGTTGCTCAATTATATGGAAAAATGTTGATTATCTTAATCATTGATGTAGTTCTGTTGGAGATTTTTTTTGAAATGCCAGACTGAATGATGGCATGTTTACTGACTTCAAAGATGAGATAAAGTTGGTGGAAAGCTTTGTTGCTAACACTATGATAGGGACAGAATTGAGATTCTCTATGACCTTAGTAGGCTGGCAAGCTGAGCCAGAATTAGCAAGATGAATACAATAGGTCAGATGCTCTATTTAAAGGGGGACTGTGTTACAACAAGATGAAAGATCTGACTTGACAGCAGTATACATGTGGATATGATTTGGGGTTTATTGACTTAATAAGAAATAAGTAAAGCTTTCCTTGTACTTTATGCTCGTCAGACCATTTCTGCAATATTGTGTGCAGTACTAGGTGACACATTTTAAATGAGACATTGACACACTGGCAAGCATATCAAGAAGGATTCCCAAGATCAGAAATGAGGAAAACATTTCATTCTAGCAGTAATTGAAGAGTGTGGATTTTTATTGTTAAAGAAGGTAAAACTGTGTTATCTTCAGCTATATGAATGGCTTTTTTTTAATTGAAATAGTTTTGTTTGACCTAGGTGGGGTGGGAAGGAATGGATTATGTATTTTGTGTGTACACTTGGGCTAGAGCTATAAATAATGAGATGATTTGTTTCATAAGGTAGTGATCTTCCCATCATTACAGGCTGGATGTCCATCAATCAGAAATGAAGAATGGCAACATTTTTTCTGTTGTATAGAAAGTTTGAGAGCCTTCTCTAATTCTGAATTTTTACATTGTTATCAGTATTTGAGTACATAACATTGTGTCAGTATTTGAGTATATTACATTGTAAGCAGTATTTGAGCACATGGTCTTATTCTAGGTACTTCCTTCAGACATATTGGGAGTTACTATACATCTTAAACTTAGATGATTGACTGTGGAGAGGGGGCTTGAAAGTAATAATTGCCCTCTTTTTAAAATACAGAAGCAGTAAAATTAGGTGAATTCTATTAAACAATTCTATTAAACAATTCTTTTAACACGTTAATTCATAAATGAATGGATTTCTAGTCTTCCTTATTAGATTTGCTGTGTTCTTAGATGCTATTCCTGTGTGTCATCTGGGCTTTAGTATTTTAGACAGACACGTCAGTGCCCAGCATTGATTGTAGTTGAGATAGTTTATCTCAGTAGCTCTTTAACCACAGTCATATTTCTGATACTTTAGTATGAGCAATAATTTGTTTTTCTTGAATGGAATTGGAGAGCAACTGGAAAATTAATGGAGTATATTTTTGGGAAACACAGGTTCAAATTTTTTAAGTTACCTTCTGTGGTTAGCACACCAGTATGTCTTTCTTTTTGACCGCGTCTCTAGAACATAGGTGTTTCTTTTTTAAAATTGAAATCTTAAACTATTTTGAATGGAGAAAGTGATAATTCACACATATGAAGATCATTTTCCTTGAGTATGGTAATAAAGTTAGGGATAGAAATTATCTATACTTGATCAGAGGTGTAGTTCAAGTAGTAATAAGTTTCTTATTACTACAGACCTATGTACTGAGAGACTTCCTAGAGCACTGGTATTTTGTGTCTTTTAGGTGATCATTAATCATGTGCAGCCACAACAGACAAAGGAAAAGCACAGGGAGAAAAAAGTTTATTATAGTCACTAGTCCTAGAGAGACAGTCACTGCACATCTGAGAGTGTCACATTTGAGAGAGCACCAAGGGAGTGGGCTCATCCATAAAATTGGGGAGCAGAAAGGTAAATACCCATGGACCAATTGCCTTTATGGGGGTCAGGCTGGGGTACACAGGGGAAGGTGAGAGGGGATTTTACTACTGTGTTTAAATGTTAATGGGTCATAGTCAGGGGACAGCAGGGTGGGAAACACCTGATAGGAGCTACCCGTGACATCACAGTTGGTGCATCTGATTGCCTGGGTGGGGTGCTCACAGCCTGCTTGTGGTGAAGTTGATGGCGGTGTGAGAAAATAACATTTTAAAATTGTACTACAACAGGACTGACAATTAGAACTCAGTATTTTTGCTCAGGCGATGCTTCCCATTAGCTTTTCCACCTGGAGTAAACATGTAATTGGAGCTTCATTCCTTTTTTAAGTTGTCAGATAGTGGTCTTAATTCCTTACCTCTTTAGCTCCTAGAGTTGCAAAGGTCAGATGAGATACATAGAAAAAGACTTTAAATGCTATAGACACCCATGAGAAGAATGTGAAGTAGAGTAGGAGAAATGAGTAGTGTTAGATACGAATATTAGCTTAAGTTAAATATTTTAGTAAACAAGAGAAATCTGTATAAAAATAATAGTAGAAAGCTATGGTGATGTGCAGCCAAGGCTATGAGAAGTATATCTACAGGTGGAAAGGAAGCGTTGCATTTCAGTGCAGTAAGAAATGTCTGCTTTGTGTTCAGTCTCTGAAAGTATTCTCACCTGTCTTTAAGGGAATACTTATGTTGGGAAAATACATACATGAAACAATTATATGGCAGTTGCAATTGCATATGAGAGTTTTTACTTTAGGTACTAAGTACTGGCTTTGTAAGTCTGGAAAATGAGTACGAGAGCTCAGAGACAAGTGAGATCAGTGGACTGGAGTAAACAGGAAGACTTTCTATGGTAGAGACGGCTTGACACAGTCCTGAACATGGATATTGGCGACTTTGAGAGTAGAATAGTGAAGAGAAAGAATGTTTTGACCTCAGCAGCTAAGCTTGGAATGAGTTTAACAGAGACCAGGGGTTGGAAAAGCATGAAGCCCTCACATGGAAGTTTGCAGCGAACACAGGGAATGGTGTGTGTGCTCTTGTCTCTACTCTGTGGCGGTACCGCGCTCTCCCTGAGTAACTCAGTGTGTGCCAAGTGAACAGACTGCCACCCCTGTTTCAGCCAGAGAAGTTGTGTTCATTGGGCTGTTTCCTAACATTTTGTTTGAAGAAGAGATTCTGCCAAAATAATAATAAAAAAAGTAAGTTTGAAAAACATGAATCTAGTGTATGGAAAGGATTGAATAGAAATATTTGTGATGCAAATGATAGAGTGTTTATAGGTAAAAGTGGAAAAGTTAGAAATTTAAGGAGTTCAGTAAAAAGGGTGTTGTTCTTACAGTTATTTAGTCATGAATTCACAGTGGTCTCTGGAAAGGCCATAGAAGTGAAGTTAATACACAAAACAGGTTGTTGAATTTCTCTTTAGCATACAGAATGGCAACATGAAAGAAACGGTAAGGAATTGGGCAAAAACAATCAATGTTACTTACTCTTTTCCGCTACGCTACCTGTCAAGCACAGTAATAGATGTTGTGGAACTAAAGATGGGTGAGACATGTTTGCTGCACTCACAGAATATATTATCTGTTGTGGGAAATATGCTATATTTCTTTGCTATTAAGGCTTTTTTCTTTTTGGACATTTTAACATCTTTGACATTGAAATGTACCTTACAAATCAGAAGCATATAAATTTATTTTTTCTTATGATCATTTGCATCTTGGTCTTAGTGGAATATGATATATGGTTAATTAAATTATAATGTGGCATTTGGTTAATTTATAAAGGCTATGAATGAGGTGTTACAGAAGACCAGAGGAAAGAAAAACTAGTTCTGTTTATAGGGTCTCTGGATGTTTTCATGAGAGCTGGGCCTTCAAGGATGACTAAAAGATGAGGAAGAAGTTAGTTGTATTGGATTTTTACCTGCAGTTTAGAAATACAATTAAGGATTGTTCCATAAGTATTGCAGTATTGTGACTTGAATCAAGGAGTGTTTGCTTACATTAAAGTTGTAAATATCCTGTAGGCAGGGGCAGTGTCACTTAAAAAATCCTCACACCTTGATGAGCATTGCTCAGTGTATATTGATATAATCCTGATATCGAACTAGGAGATACTGAACTTAGAGAAAAGAAATAGGTGGAGAACTTTGATTTCATAGGAGGTTGGGTTGGATAGATCCTTGGACTAGATCAAAGATGCACAATTTGAAAACAAATGAGAGAATTTATGATTATAATAGGAAGAGTGATTGGTAAAATGAAATAGTGGGAACTTACATCTGATCGTTTAATATTTTGATAGTTGCAGGTGGGAATCTTAGCAGTGCGGGGAGTTTTGAGGAGAAATTGAACATACTTAAAATTTTCTGCTTGTTCCTCTCTCTCCGAAGTTTTTAATGTAGTCACCTCATAATGTGGCCTATCAGAGAAGGGTTTCGTATAGTTCTGTAAATAATGAGTCAAGTTACCATAGCTTTTTGTTCACAGAAGCGGAGCTGCTTTTGCACAGGAGTATAGGAACCAGATAGTGATCTGTGCTGTGGTAAGTGGGTACCTGTGCCTGTTGTGGGATTGGGGGAGGGAGTGGAGAATCCTTTTTCATTCTAGGTGAGGGTGTCTAGGGAGTTGAGGCAGAAGAGGTAAGAGGAAGAGATTAGATGCTATGATGGTGATTACAAACTGTTTTGTTAACTAACTTACATAGGAGAAATAATTATACTTAAAGTGGTTTGTAAATCCTGCTAGTTTTTCCATATATTTGAATCTGCATAGGAACTGATTTGAGATTGGTATTTCATATGCCGTTAGACAGGTATTTGTCATGAGTACTGCAGTCAATGATGATATGCTTGTTGAAACAGCAGTTGAGTACTTGTGACTTTACTAATAATAAAGTTAAGGGCTATTTATTTTTATTTCGTGAATTTCCCTAACCTTTCGTCCTCATTGGTAGAATGTCAGTACCTATATTGATTTTAATGATAGGGCTAGTTAGTGGTTTCAGTAACCTCTTGATAGATTTTCATCCATTTCTTGGACTCCCTGCTGGCAAACAGAATCCATAAATTCAGTCAGCAAAGAGGTACTCAGCATCTGTATTGTGAAGCTTGATGTGCTCCTTGTAAGGTTGAATAACATGGCATCAGTTCCCATTTTCATTGTGTTCTAATAGAGAAATAAATCATTCACTTCACTTTTATGAATGAAGCAAGACATAAAGGGATCTTCATTAACTGTTATATTTGTTTTATATTTTGGCCCACCTTTACTGCATGTTTATAGAATGCCAGATACTGTGTGCAGCAACTTGATATAACTCATTTAGACTTTAGAACACACTATAAAGTTACCTGCTTATTGTCATGTGCAGAATTTAAGGTGTCCAATCATTAAGTAACTTGCATAAGGCTACATAGTAAGTTATAGAGCATAATCCATATGTATTCTGGATCTGGGACCTCATACCTAAGCCATTACCACTTTCTCTTGCTGTGTACTTCCTATGTATTACAGTGTGTCTCTCCTGTAATCATTTGTAAAATTCAGTCTGTCTTTTAAGCACTTTATATATATTAACTCATTTAATTTTTTGCAGTCCTATAGGAAGGTAATAATGGTGACCTCAGTTTATAGGACAGGAAATTAAAGCTGTCAGAGGTAAAATTACATCTAGGCCAAAGTAATAACCAGTCTGTTAGGCAGCTAGTAAGTGAAAATACCTCATAAGACTGGTCTAGCTGAATAGGACCATCACCTACCTTTACTGTTAAGCAATACTATTTTAAGTATGTTGTTATAAAAACTGCAGTCTAGTCAATAAAGAACTGAGTCTTTCATCTCACACTGAGTACTCTTTGTCTCCCTTTTGGAGCAAGGGCCATATATGCCACAAAGACAAGTAAAATTTAAAAAGTATTGCTTTGTAGTATTCTGTGTTGATTAAAAGTTTGAGGCCAGTAAGATGATTTCCCTTACTAATTATATGTGTGCCACAAACCAAATTTGACTGGAGTCCCATATTCTATTTTTATTACTATTTGTGAAAAATAATAAAATGATTGTTTACTGACATTCATATTAAGTAGTAATAATTATGATTAGCATAGTAATAATCAGTATTTATATTGTATGTCATGAATTCATATTCTTAATAAAAATTAATAGAATTATGAAGTGATGAATAGTATACTTTATGAGACATGTATTTCATGACTTGCTTCTTGATTAGGATGTGACATGTCAGCAGAATTGAATTTATGTTCTTTTTCTGAAGAACATATTGAATGATTTTAAGAAAATCCAAAGAATTGCATGCATGGAATTTGAGTTTTTCAGATAATCCAGCATATAATTTTTATGTAGCATTGGCACAATTGACAAGGATGGTGCTCAACTTTATTGTTGCTTAGTGAATAAATATTTAACATGAGATATTTGAGTACCACTGTATATTAGACATTGTTCTAGGTACTGGGGAAACAAGCATATGCTCTCCTGTACTTTGTTCTATGGGAGTTTGGTTTTATCTCATCTTAGGTACTACTGTTTTTAATAGATGAGAAAAAGTGTTCAGAAAGGTTAAACAATTCGCCCAGTGTTACAAAATAATATAAGGGGAAATTGGGAAAAGAACCCATATTCCATATGGCTTCAAAACTCTTACAGTTGTTTCATTATAAATCCTTGGTGTCAAGTAAATTAGCTTCCATGAAAAGTTTTAAAAGTTCTTTTTCTCATTTATTTTAGTAACAAACTACCAGGAAAACTTAAGAACAATTTAGAATATACGAGGAGATACATTTATTTTAGTCGATATTTTCAAAAGATATGATTGAGTTCATTTTGTCTGTATGTGTGTCCCTTCACATATATACATTTATTCATTATAAACATATTGTATAAGAACTTAAGGGAATTGATTATATTCTGTATCTGGACCAATTCATCACTTCTTTGTTCTACCTACCAGATAATTAAGAATACCAACCTGTTTTGGGGTAATTTAAAAAAAATTAGCACCCTTCCTCACACCCTACCCTCACCCCCACTGTCACAGAGAAAACTTCGTTGAAATCAAATAGCATTCAGACAATTTTCAGTGCTTTTTTTTCCCTTTTTTCTTTTTTTTAAGAGTTATTTATTTGTGCACACAAGAACAGGGGTACAGGCAAGAGGCGTGGGTGGGGGGCTGGGAGGATCCACCAGAGACAGAGTGGTGAACAGAACAGGCAGACCAACCAAAATACACTGCTGAGCGGAGCAGCGGGCGAGTCAGGAGAGGTCTGCTGTGCCATATGGGCTGCTCCCTGGCCGGGCATCGAACTCATGCTGCAGTGGCTGCGGACTGTCTCATAGGCTGTGCCTTAACCACTTGCACCACCAGGGAGGCCCACTTTTCAGTGCTTTTAAAAGGGTTCTTTGGCAGCTATCTGAATTGGTAGTGATAACTATAGTCTTCAAACTCGAAGGAAAACATATCTCATTCCATAAGCAATTTGTGACTGACTAGTGGGGGTAACTGACATATTTAAGAAAAGAACTCTGCTGTATAGCAAGCTGTCTTTGCTTTTAAATAGTTGTGTGACCTTTGGAAATGGAAGTGTTGGGTTTTTTTTTTTTTGTTACAATGAAATATTTGTGTATTATAAAATGAAATATTTGAGACATTTTCATCTGGCATTAAAATTCCATAATTGTAAGCATAAATATGTGGAAACCAAATTGAGTTTAAGTTTATTTCAGTGAGCCAAAGGGAAAATATTATTTAACAATGTTAAAACATTTTTTTAATCAAAATGATTTTTTTTTTTGTAGTAAAAGTATAAATGAGACATGTCAGTATTTCTGAAAATGCAAGGTTTGGTTTGGTTTTGGTGAATCTTTAAAGCCAAATATAATTTGAATCTAATGCTGTTGTCCCTTAAAGAAGATCATTTATCTAAAGTTTGAGTCATTATTAATAATTCACAGAATCTTTTTTAAAAATGATTCTCTACCACCATTCTTTGAACTAGGCACATGCCCAGCTTTCAGCCATGCTAAAGATGTGGGCCAGGTCCCTAAACCCTTGGGCATTCAGATTGCCATCTGGGACCTCATCTGACTATTTAAAATGCCCTTGCCAGTGGATATAGACCTTGAAGATGCCTGGTTGGAGACCAGCTGCCCTTTAAGTCAGGGAGTGTGCTTGTTTAGGTCTGAGCTTCTCTGCAAACAAGCAGCATGGAGAGCCCTATGAGAATAAATACTGCCATAGTAACTTTGTGGAGAGCTGTCTTATCCAGTATTACCTCCTAACTTTTCCAAAAGCTAGTTCCTGATTTTCGCACCAAAGGTTTTGCTATAGCCTTTGCTCTCCACCGTTATAGTTAAATATCCCAACTTAACCAATTTATTACCTAAGCACCTTATGACTTGCACTTTCACTTATCCTGTCCCAGGGACAATAGTGTAAGATGTAGAAATTTAGAAGGAGAAAACTTTCTACTTCTTATTGAAGAAGGTGAAGAATATGATAGCTGATTTGCAGTGTCAGTGGTATTATAAGAGCAGTAATGTCTTTGCCAGAAGTTTGGAATCTTCTGCTGGAGACATTAAACCAAAAAGAACACCATTTTTCACCACTACTGGCATAAATGGAGTTTATCAGATGCTACCTGTTGCCTTGGGAAGAACATGTCTTTATTTATTTATTTATTTATTTTTATAGAGGCATGTTTTGTTTGTTTGTTTGTTTGTTTTGTTTATACATGCACTGGGTACAGTCAGAAGAGTGGGAGGGTGAGAGAATTCACCAGAGCCAGAGCGGGGAGCAGAGCAGGCAGAAGGACCGAAGTACACTGCTGAGGGGAGCAGCGGGCAGCAGGAGAGGTCTGCGCGCCATGTGGGACCTTCCTCCTGTGCTGCAGAGGCCTCGGGCAGCTTTGCAACCCAGCGCTCAACCGCTGCGCCACCGGGGAGGCCCCAGAACATGTGTCTTTAAATACTGGATTTCCCCAGTGTCAAAAGATTCATTTATATAATAACTTCAGTGAAAAAAAAATTACTGAAGTAAATAATGATACAACAGGAATTTTTTTTAAACAGGATTTTTTTTTTTTTTAATTTATTTATTTATACAAGCACTGGGTACAGTCAGAAGTGCGGGAGGGTGAGAGAATTCACCAGAGCGGGGAGCAGAGCAGGCAGAAGGATCGAAGTACACTGCTGAGGGGAGCAGCGGGCGGCAGGAGAGGTCTGCGCGCCATGCGGGACCCTCCTCTGGTGGCCGGGGAGCAGCCGGGGATTGAACCGGCGCTGCAGAGGCCGCAGGCAGCTTCGCAACCCAGCGCTCAACCGCTGCGCCACCGGGGAGGCCCTTAAACAGGATTTTTAAAAGAAATTTAAATGCAATTTCCTTGAATTTCATTTTGGAAGTTAAATTATAAAAACACCGTTTAAAAGTGTATATTTAATTACTTACGATTACTGAGAAATAGCTGTTTGGAAATCATGTCTTAGAGAGGTTTTATGAGGTCTAACAGGCTTATTATACAGAAATTTAAAGAAGAGGAAGAAAATTGTACCTTCAAATATAACTCACAAGTAACTCTGGTAAAGAATTTGTTTTTATCAGTTGCTAAGAGTCCTATATGTTTTTTCAATATGTTAACCTAGTCTTGCTAGGGTAGATGCTGTGGAACAATCAGTCAATTCTTAATGGTTAGGAATAGCTAGTATTTGTCGCTCCGTAATAATGCTATAGATTTAACTTAAAATGGAAGCAACATCATGGTGTTGTTGAAATTAGCAATGCACAAAACTCAAGGCTGGGTTCAATTCCCTGACCTGCCAGCAAATTCCCTGACTTTGCTGTGGGGTTGTCCTATTGTAACAGGGTGGTCCCCAAGAAAGGGAGAGGTTCCCTGCCCCTCCCAAGGGAGGGTGGAGCTGAGCAGGGAGAGGAGAAGCTGCAGAAGACACTGAGGAAGGAAGGAGCAGGATGGAGCCAGGAGACCTGGAGGAGGCGCATGGAGCCTAGAGACACGTGAAGAAACAGCTTGTCTTTTGGTCGTGGACTGGGTGACACAGATGTGGGTGAGACCCATGGGGAGGTGACAATGGCAGCTTTTATCTTGATGTTGATTTTGCTCTTTTCCTTCTGGGCTTGTCTGGTTGTTTCTGACCCTTTTCTGTGGGTCCCCACTGGAAGATGCTTTAGACTTGTGGCGGGCTTTGGGGCCTTGTTCTGGGCCGATCCCATATGGATGGACTTTTACCCACGAGGGAATGGGTAACTTTGGGTGCTTTATTTAGAAACTAGATTCTTTGCCTTTCCTGTATTGTTTCCTAATTAAAGTTCCTTCCCATTAAAGTGTCATATGTTTTGTGTTGATGCGGCGGATGACAGAACCCATTTAGAATAGGCAGGTTTGCGGGGTTTGGGCTGCCCCTCTCCCTGCCCTGTAACACTTTGGCTTTCTTGAGCCTTAGTCATACCACCTGTAAAAATGAGGTTAAACTCTCTCTACTATGCAGGGTTTTTCTAAGGATTAAATGGAATAATGTGTGAAAAATGTTTTGTAAATGTCAAAGTACCAAATAGATGTAAATTATAATTGTTATAAATTTACCTATAGTCTTTTCTTCTAAATTAGTGTTTGTACTTAGCATTTTGCAGTCTTATTTTCTATTGTATGATTATTTTTATATTCTTAGCTTGCTTATGTATCATGAGTGCTCAATAAATACTTGGTAGAAATAAGATTTCCCTGTTAGTTAACTTAATGGATATGTTAACTGTGGGTTTTATTTTCTGTATTTTGATGTTTTGTATCTGGGACCTTACTGACCCTGGAGGGGTTTGTCCTTTCCAGGAGGACTAACCAGCTCTTAGGAATAGTAAACAACGGCCCTTTAAGTGCTTTTCAGTTGCAAACCAGCTAATCTGGAGTCTACTCCCCAACCACCTCCTTTATTGGACCTCACATTTCAGGCCCCCATCCACCTGTCCCAAAAGCACTCCAGGGCCAGGTATATACTGACTACTAGGGACTGACCCTGTGCCCCTTAGTCCTTGGAGATTATTCAAATTTGCCAGTCCTGAGCCTGTTTTCACTGCCTCTGTTTCTCCTGCCTTGCTTTTTTTCCTTCCTGTGGGAACCATAATGAAGACTTGCACCCACAGCTTCTTCCCTTCCCTCTCCTGCCTCTTAGACCTCTGGTGCTTCCTGGTATGGCTCCATGTGGCATGGCATTCCCTGCCCCCACTTCTCTTGGAAACCATGTACAACAAATATTCACTGATGATCTTATCTGTGGACTTAATGTACCTCAAATTTTCTGTCACTTTATTTCAAACAGTAGGCTACTGAATTCTTCAATAATCTTTATGGCAAAATATTTTATCATCAAGAAATAGTATTAAATGTTGTTAAAGTTTGAAGTTTTCTTTAGAAGTAACTTGAACAGAGATTCAGAATGGTATTGAAATACATATTTATATGCATACATATGTTTGTATATACACGTGTGTGTGTATAAAATTCTTTTTAACCTCATTGGAAGATGACATAATTCTGATACCTAGCTACCTATACAAGATCATCCTTTATTTAGTTCTTTTGTTTGTTGGTGAAACAACTAAAGGTCAAAGTGAATGTGTTGTTAACCCCAAATCACATCCTTAGTTGTTGACAAACTCAGGATAACCCAGGTCTGCACCTTGAGGCTTAAACAGGCATTCAGGTGTCATAAGCTGTTTTAGTAGGCAGAAAATTACAGGCAAGTTTTTCATGTTTCTTTCCTTATCTCTAGGGAATAAGGTCTTAAAGTTAATTTTGTTTTCTCCTGTCCCAAGTGGCAGTGGTTTGGTTGCTAAGTAATTGTTCCAATTGATATAGTTTTTCCAGCTTGTAAAACTAATCTAGCTTTTTTTGTTTTCTTTTTTTTTTTTTACCCCCTTCACTTTTGTTTCCAGTGTTAGAGTTACAATCTTAGAAACGTTGCCGCCGTTACACTAAATATTTTATTATAAGCACTTTTCAGTATTTGCACTCTTATAATAAATTTGACTGGGTCTAATAATCTTATTGTGAACCAAGGTAATGAGAAATTGTTGATTCGAAAAAAAAGAATGAATTATAGTGAGTCAAGAAATGAGGATTTTTAATGGGTTTTCCTTAGTGGATTTTTGGGTAGTTTTTTTTTTTTTCCTGTAGAAATAATATTGAAATGTAAATGTACAAGATTTGCTGTGAAATAACTTAGTTTTACTTTTGTATTTCTTATTCTGTATTCTAAGAGGTATCGTGAGAACATTTTCTTTTACTGGAGGTTTAGAATTTTCTTCTAGAAGTGCTGAAGCATAGAGAATACCAATTTCTGCATCATCACTTCTGCTTCTGTATTACTGGATCTCTATGTTGGCTCAGGTTTGGTTCTACACATTTGAAGAAAGAGAAAGAAAGCTTGAGATGTTTCTTAAAATTGGCCCTCTAGCCTCCCCAGTGGCGCGGCGGTTGAGCTCTGGGTTGCGAGGCTGCCCGCAGCCTCTGCAGCGCTGGTTTGATCCTCGGCTCCTCCCAGGCCACCGGCGGAGGGTCCCACATGGCGCGCAGACCTCTCCTGCCGCCCGCTGCTCCCCTCAGCAGTGTACTTCGGTCCTTCTGCCTGCTCTCCTCCCCGCTCTGGCTCTGGTGAATTCTCTCACCCTCTCGCGCTTCTGACTGTACCCAGTGCTTGTATAAATAAATAAAAATAAATAAATAAATCTTTAAAAAAAAAAAAAAATTGGCCCTCTATACAAATACTACTGATAGTTTTCAATTTCTTCAAAAAGCTTGAACAAAATAAAATTACATTAGTAGAAAAAAATTAGGTCAGATTAAAGAAATACACTTTTTTTTTTTTTAAGAGGCATTTTTTAATTTATTTATTTATTTATTTATTTGTTTGTTTGTTTGTTCGTTCGTTTTGTTTATACATGCACTGGGTACAGTCAGAAGTGCGGGAGGGTGAGAGAATTCACCAGAGCCAGAGCGGGGAGCAGAGTAGGCAGAAGGACTGAAGTACACTGCTGAGGGGAGCAGCGGGCGGCAGAGGAGGTCTGCGCGCCATGTGGGACCCTCCTTCGGTGGCCGGGGAGCAGCCGGGGATCGAACCGGCGCCGCAGAGGTCGCCGGCAGCTTTGCAACCCAGCGCTCAACCGCTGCGCCACCGGAGAGGCCCTAAAGAAATACACTCTTAATAACTGAAGTAATAACTCAGGGCATAACTTACTGAGTAAGGGCATAACTTCTAAGTAAGAGAAATTATATATTTTTAATCATATTGAATAAAGCACTTAGCAACTTCATTTTATAGTACAATCTTAAATCATGAAAGAACAATGTAAAATAATCTGGTTCATTTGGGAACTCAAGCATTATGAAAAAAAATTCCAGTCTCTGCCAGATTTCCCAGCTACCCTTTTCTTGCCAACTGTTATACCTAGAGGCTCTGAAATGCTCTTATTGCCACAGCTTTTAGCTATTGTAATGGAAAATAAACAGCTATAAATGGGAACTAAAAATGGTCCATTGTACTACTTCTAACAGAACCCTTATCATCATGGCTTCTTCCAGTGTGCAGAGATACAGTACCTTGCATATAGTTGGTGTTTAATAAATAGTTTATGGAGAATATGCAACACTATTGACAAAATTTATTTTATATTTTTTCATTTTTCTTAATGTATTTTTCAAGACTTCATTTATTTCAAGAACTAATATTTCAGCTGTAGTATGCATATAGAAACTTTAGATTTCATCTTTTGGAATGATTTGGTTTTTTGTTAATTGAGTAAAATCAGATATCTATTTTATTCTCCAGTAGCATGAAAACCTCAGTATTCTATAGTAATGCAAAATTATTTTTAACTGATATGTATCTGTTTTATATTGAGTTTGTAGTTTGTAATGGCTAGTAAAAGTCACATTAAGCAATTAAGTTATTTCTTTTGGCATTTTAGTTCCATTTCATACTGAAACATGGGCAGCCATTTTCTGATACTATAAATCTGACCAAATTTTATTTTTTTATTTAGGTTTTAAAAATCATTTACTAATTAAAACTAAAACTTTTATGTGATACAAATCTAGTGGCATCCTTTGGAAGAACTTAGTAACTTTTTTACACTTTCTAAGATAGATACATAAGTGTGTTTGTTTTTCTAAACCATTCTCTAAATTTATAGTATTTACTAGGTGTAGAAATGAAATACTCACATGCTCGTTTCCTTTTTAATATTATCAAGGGTAAGCAGAAAAGAATAGTCTTCGATAATCACTAGATCTTTGCAGCTGATAAAAAAGCACACTGAACTTTTCCAAGGAGCAACAAAGTAGAAATGTGAAATAATAATTAAACTTCCTAATATGACAAAAAGAAAAGGCATATGACTATGGTCCAATATTTTGGTTTTTTATTAGTTCTTTTACATTCTTTTACATTTCCCATCTTTTGCCATATGTTTTGATTAAATATACGTATGTGGAAATAATCTTGAGATATGTTAGCTGTGTGCAATTAATGAAATAAATAACTAGTTTTTTGAAATAGTATAGGTATTTTAAATTCATAACATTTCAGGGCTTTATGATGATGAAGAAATTAAAGGACAAAATAATTAAACTTAAGAATTCTTACAACTTTTTTTGAAGAGGAAATGTAAAGAGCCCTTAAGAGAATTAGATTTTAGTTATAATTTTACAGTAAAGTTCATTCCTTGTCTGCATACATTTTTAAATTACTTAAATTGATCTCTTAAATGTACAAACAGTTCTGTCAGTTTATTTCTATAAATGAGTTTTTAAAAATCACATTTTAAATTCATTCATTGAAGCAATTTGTTCATTGAATAAAACCCTTCTTTGCCTATGTTTTGATCTCTTTATCCCCCAAATATGTCAAATGTTGTGTACAAGCAAGTCAATATTATTAAAAAATCCTCTTCCTCCACCCTCACAAAGATGGTCCATAGTCTTCTCATCTTAACTGGAAGTCAAAGAATGACTAGAGCTAAATTTCCTACAACTGAACATGAGCCTAGATTGCATGGTGGAGGATGTAGGATGGTTCTTTCATGGTTTTAAGTTTTTAGAGAAAATCTGTGGCTGGTTCATCTGCTCTTGAAGATAGAAAGCTAGTATTTCCTGGTTGCTCTATTTGTTGCTTAAAATAGTCATCTATGGGTTTAGACTGATCATGACAGCCTAACAGTGTTGGCCCAGCATCCCTTGGCCCTGAACTATGCAACTATTTTAAGCTGTGACCCTAAGAACCTGCAAGGCATATTGTTCTCTCATAGCACTGAGTGCTAGTTCTGTATTTCCATGGCTAGACAGATAAGGTATAAACTCTCTAAGGCTACTATTCTGATGTTGTGGGAACATGATCAGCACAAGCTAGATCAGATTTCATTAAAATAAATACCATTATAAGGGATGAAATGTAATTAAAACACAAATTATGTTTTTTACCTATTTATTTTAGACATTGCTTGTTTGGATGAACTGTTTGTAAGGCAGAAAAATCCCAAGTCATTTGATGATCATTGTGGTCCTAAATTTTTGAATGTTAGCGCATTAATGCCTGATTTTGTTATCACCTTGCCCATATTCTTTGCTTTCACATTTGATTGTTTTTCCCCCTCTTATTTCCTATTCTACCCATTTAGTTGTTAGTGTCTCTGGTTGCTGATTTTCCTTTTCTTATTACTTGCTACTTTTCAATTACATGTACTTTTTTCATGATTATTTCTTAAATTCCTACTAAGTGTAGGCAGAGGGCTAGATTTCAAGGAATAAATATGGTATAAGACAAAGTCTTTGTCTTATAAAAGCTTCTGATTCAGGCGAGGAGACAAAATATATGTTAAAATAAAATGCAGTATATAGAAATAAATCACAATGACATATATAAGCAAATTGATTGGTAAATAGTAGTGATATTGAAATTAAAAAGAGGAAAAAGCAATTGAGTGCCAGGTTGGAAACGAAGGCTTCATGAAGCCTAGAGGGTTTAAACTGGTTTTTGAGGGAAAGGAGTGAATAAAGAAGGAAGGCATTATGGACAAGAAAAACAAGTGCAAATGAGAGGAAACTGGAATATATTATGTATATATATTAAATATTGGCACACCATCTGAGGGGAATGATAGACAATGAAGTTGACAAGGTTTATCAGGTCTGGTTGTAGAGTAACAGTGTCAGATCTCGGACTTTGTGAATGTACTTTTCAAGTACACGTAATTGAAAAGTAGCAAGTAATAAGAAAAGGAAAATCAGCAACCAGAGACACTTAACAACTAAAGATTTAAAAAAAATCTTTTTTAAAAAGATTAATTTATTTATGCATACAAGAGCTGGGGTACAGGACAGAGATGCGGGGGGGGGGGTGAGAGGATTCACCAGAGACAGAGTGGGGAACAGAACAGGCAGACTGACTGAAGTACACTGCTGAGGGGAGCAGCGGGTGAGTCAGGAGAGGTCTGCTGCACCACGCAGGTAGCTCCCTGGCTGGCCGAGGGATTGAACTTGTCCCGCAGTGGCTGCGAACAGCTTCATAGGTTGCGTCTTAACCCCTTGCGCCACCAGGGAGGCCCTGAATGTATGCATTTTTGAAGGACTAAGGAAAAGGAAGTATCATTTGTAAAATGGTGTTTTAGTTTGCAGTAGACATAGGAGTAGCAGGAAATTCACTTCTTGGGTGTCAAGGGTGTGACTCAGAAGACTTTAAGAAAATCTAATAGATGGGATTTGATGCATAAATATGAGAGGAAGACTAACTTAAGAGTAGCTCTTAAAGGTTTGAGGCTAGATGCACATGAGAGGTATTGTACCATCTAAATAAAAAACAGTAAAGAAGGATTGGATCTCAGAAGAGTGATCAGAATTCATATTTTGGATTTGAAAGTCTTCTACATAGAGATGGTGGTTGAAATTTTGGCAGTATGTAAAATGAATGAGGGAGATAGTTTTTGAGTTTGAAGTGCAGAAAGATAAGAACTAGACTTAGAATTATATTTTTCCGAAAGGAGAGCGTTGAGTCAAGAAAAGTGAGAGCAGGCAGAGAGGTGGGAAAAGAATAGAATGATATGTCAACAGCTGAGACGAATCTCAGAAAGTGTTGAATGTTGTAAAGATGATTTGGAGAGGTGTTGAGAAAAGTTCATTGGATTTTGCATTTGAATCACTTTGGTAAAATGAGAACTGTGCTGTTCAGATGAATGCCACTTGTCCATATGTGACTATTTAAGGTAATATTAACTAAAATTAGAAAATTATTTCCTGAGTTACACTAATGATATTTTGAGAGCTCATGGTATCCATATTGGACTGTCCTGGTATAGAGTATTTTTTATTATTGCAGAAAGTTTTAAAGGGCAGCACTACTTCATAAACCATAGAGAATGCTATAGCAAGACTAAAAGCATTTAAGTGACAAAAGTGGTGAAAATATTGACTAAGCAAGTATAGGACACACTTTGGAAAAGTTTGAAAACAGGAGAGGATGGTATTGTGGAGGCTGATACAGATCAATCAATATGATTGATCATGTTAATTTATTTAGTATATGTTTGGGGGGCTTATTATTTGCCAGGTACTGTACTAGGTATTGATGCTGAAGAAGGCACGATGGGGGTGGGTGTTTAGAAATAAAATTAGTTATGATACAGTGTGAATTGCTTTGAAAGGGCCCCTCTTCTGTAAAAGTTCAAATGAGGGGATTTTTGAGGAAGGTTTTCTTGAGGAGATAAGTAGGATGATTAGAAGTTGACAAAGGACATTGCAGGCAAAGGTAAGAGTCATGTGTTCTTACCAAGAGTTCATTTGCTATTACAGCCTTGGTAGCCAGGACCACGTCATGGAGACTTCCCTTGCCATGATAAGGAATTTAAAACTATATCCTGAAAGTTATGGGGTGCCTTTAAGGGAGTAAATAGCATGGTCAGATATGCATTTTAGATTGTATAATATGGACGATAATGAGAGGAGAGGATAATCTAATTTTAAGAAGATAGCTTAGTAGGAACTTAGAACTAATGGAGTGGGAAGGATTAGAGAGTGAGGACTAAGGAAAAACTGAATATGGCAGTAATCGGAGGTAAAATCATCATTTCCCGAGGTGGTGGTAGTAGAGTTACTACCAGATATGGCAGAAGTTCAGAGAGGCAAGGGATTAGCAAAGGAGTGTCTCGTCAAATCACTATAGAGAGCAACACAAGGATGAAGATGAAATTCAAAAGTGTGGGGAGTAAGAAAAGCAGCAGGAGATGAAATGGGTCGGAGAAGAGGGCAGTGTTAGGCCTGAATTACAGGTGGAGCAGTTTTAATTGATGACAGAATTTTAGTTGTGGTTCTGCTTATAAGGACCATCTTGAATTCAGAACTGATTTTCCTTTCCAAATATGCTTACCCTTCTCTTATTTTTCTTTTTCTTTTCTTTTTTAAGAGTTATTTATTTACTTATGCATACAAGAACTAGGGTACAGGCCAGAGGTGGGGGTGTGTGTGTGAGAGGATTCACTAGAGACAGAGTGGGGAACAGAACAGGCAGATTGACTAAAATACACTGCTGAGGGGAGCAGCAGGCAGGAGAGGTCTGCTGCACCATATGGGTCAGCTTCCTGGCTGGGGATTGAACTCATGCTGCAGTGGCTACATGTAGCTTCATAGTGCTGTGTCTTAACCCCTTGTACCACGAAGGAGGCCCCACCCAACTCTGTTTTTCTGTTTTGGGTAATGGGCTCAGCCTACTCCTTCTCAAGCCAAACTAAAATTCTTATAGGCTGATTTGACCACCTCCATAACAGAAATTTTAACTAAAATTTATCGTTTGTTGACTGAATTTTGGAATAAAGCAGATCTTGATTCAGTCTTGGTTTAACCATTTGATCAAGTGTTTCTGTATATCCTAGTGTCCTCACCTGTAAAATAGTAATGATCATGTTTTTCTTTAATGGTGTGAAGTGCTTTGCATAGTGCTTAGAGCACAGAATAGTTTTCACCAAGTGCTAGCAGTTGTTTATTATAATAATTAGTCCTGTATTTAGTTCTTCCTTCTCTTGTCAGTGTTCTTTTTCAGGGCCTCATCATCCAAAAGGTAAAAGAGCTGCTTCTTAATTGGCTTCTCTGCCTCTTGACTTTTCACATCTTTATCACATGCTTAACAAACCCAGGTTTAAGAATGTACTCCTCTTGGGTTGCGGGGCTGCCCACAGCCTCTGCAGCGCTGGTTCGATCCCCGGTCACCAGGCGAGGGTCCCACATGGCGCGCAGACCTCTCCTGCTGCCTGCTGCTCCCCTCAGCAGTGTACTTCGTCTCTCTGCCTGTTGTGCTCTCCACTCTGGCTCTGGTGAATTCTCTCACCCTTCGGACTTCTGGCTGTACCCAGTGCTTGTATAAATAAATAAGTAAATCTTTAAAAAAAAAAAAAAAAAGAATGTACTCCTTCTCTTTTCCTGAAAACCTTCATAGATCTCTATTTGCAGATTTTTCAAGTTATTAAACTTTAATGCATTTCATTTTCAAGAGGTGAGGGAGCCTAAAGTAGGACAGGCTATGTGATAGAGGTCATACCGGTTGAGGACACCTATGGTGACTTAATTTCCCTCTAAAGAACTGGAACATGCTTTGAATTCTATAGAGAGTCAAGTTTTCCTTTAATTTTTTCACTGCCCTCTTAGATAAATGATTTAATAAAGATTGAATGAAATGAAGGAAAATCTTTTTTTATTTAAATAAAATTTAAAAAATAATTACAGTTCTATCTAAAGTAATTGTATAGATCTTTTGTGATAACTGGTTGTCTAACTGGGGTAAGTTTACGGTTGAAAGATAATCAGGATAAAAGCAAGAATAAATAGAAATAACAAGGAGTCAGAGATTAGTGTATATATATTCTTGTTTTGATTGAGCTTTTCTCCCCATATCCTACCTTAATCATCTGTGTATTCCTGACACATGGGGGACACACAATAAATGCATATTTCCATAAGTTGAATTGAATGCATGAACTGGAGCTGCTTTACACATTGAATTATTTGTAAATAATGAGGATAGATAATTTTATATATATATATATATATTTTACATCGTTGTTCATTTTTGTGCTATGTTTGATTTCTCCTCTCAGTGTAATCCCCATAAAGTTCCCTCCAGCAAGTTACACTTGCACAGTCACCATTGTCTCTTGTGCTCTTCCCTCCTCTGCTTGGATCCCTCTCCCACCTCCTCCCCTGCTGAATGTCTCTAATTTATAGTTTGACTATAAATTTTGCTTTTGTTTTCCCCCTGATCCCTTGTTTGGTTCTCCTATATGAGGAAAGATACATTTAAATTGAGTTCCTGTGTGTGTGTTGTTAATTTCTAACTCTAAGAACTGCCTTCTAATAATCTGTAACCAAATAATTTTAGAGGAATGTGTGAAATTTTATTACAAACTAACACCAAAGAATTTCACGTAAAGAAGAAAAAGAAAAAAATCATTATTCATGATAGATTGTAGGAGTAATACTGCTACAAGTCAAGTGTAGAGGACAAGCAGGATTTTTCTGTGGAGCATCAACTCTAGAAAATGAGTGTGTTCACATTCACCAGGGTCATAATTCTTAAACTAGGCATTTATGGAGGTCTGTTAACTCTCATGACACTTAGGTATTCCAGTCTATAGTGGGGGGTCTATGCCACTGTTTCTAAGAGTTCTTATTTAGGCACATTTGAGCTTGGTGACTCAAGGTGTATTTTGTATGTTTTTGTGTAAGTTGCAAGCTATTTATTTTAGCTCATATGAACACTGAAAGTTGTCAGCCTGCATTTAAATTATTATTGCAGTATTGAAATGCTTGTAATTGATTATCTTAAAATGGTTAAGTAATTTTCCTATTTCAGAGAAGAGCTTCCTAATGTGATTCTTTGAGTCAAAATAGATCTGATTTAGTCTCTAGCTTTGAAATTCTGAGGATTTTCAGAGAAATCAAATTATAAAATCATAATTCATAAGAGGCTGATTTAGAAACTAGAATGCCTTATTTTTCCTTTTAGATAGAAGTTGAGGTAAATCTTAGCTAAATATTAGAATGCTCTTAACCTTCTGTTGGGTTGTTGGAAAAATCATTATGCCTTTTTACTTAAAAAATCAGAAAAAATATGTCACGACTTTTCCAACAACCCAATATTTTGGGGTCACAGTACCTAGGAAACTAAATTATTAAAAAAGTTAACTGGTGAACATGAAATGAGAGCAGTGGGAGGTAGGTGGTCTTCAGGAGTAATAACCTGTGTTCAGCAAGTTGTGTGTGAAGTATGTGAAGGGGCCTAACACAGTGCCTGACATGAAACTGTTATGATTTTCCTCAGGATTGAAACTGTACTCACTGCTATAGGGTTTCCTTTTCTCACACCTAGAAAAATGATACCTTCATTAATGTTTGTTTTTAAATTTAGTAATTCTAGATAAAGAATAATAAATTCTCACTCTTCACTTTTTCCCATATTCAATACTGAGCATTAAAAATGCCATCTGGGGGGCCTCCCTGGTGGCCCAGCAGGTTGAGCGCAGCGCTGTGAAACTGTCCGCAGCCTCTGCAGTGCCAGTTTGATTCCCGGCCTGCCAGCTGGGGAGAATCCCACATGGCGAGGCCATGTCTTTAGTCCTCAGTCTGCTGCTCCCCTCAGCAGTGTCCTTGGTCCCTGGTCTTCGGTCCTCGGTCCTTCTGCCTGTCTGCTCCCTGCTCTGTCTCTGGTGAATTCTTTCACCCTCCTGCGTGTCTGGCCTTTTCCCCAGTTCTTGTATAAATAAATCTTTAAAAAAAAAAAAAAGCCCTCTGAGGGCTGCCTCCCCGGTGGCACAAGGGGTTAAGCACTGCACTATGAAGCAATCTGCACCTTCTGCAGCACGAGTTCGATTCTGGGCCGGCCAGGGAGCAACCCACATGGCGAGGCGCAGACCTCTCCTGACTCTCCCGCTGCTCCCCTCAGCAGTGTGTTTCAGTCAGTCTGCCTGTTCTGTACCCCACTCTGTCTCTGGTGAATCCTCTCACCGCCTGCATCTCTGGCCTGTACCACAGCTCTTATATGCATAAATAAATCTTTAAAAAAAAATAAAAATGCCATCTGAATTAAACTTCGATCCAATACTACATATAAAATTCTATAGGAAAAGTTATTTTTTGCAATGACTATTTTAATCTATTTAGTGTTCCTTCTTGTCCGAAACGCTTTTACATACTGATGGATTTTTATAGTGTCCTCAATCTTGGTGTGACACTTTTGGGAATTGTAGAGTCCACAGTGATGACTGCACTGCTTTTTGTTTCTGTTTTTATCAAAACATTTTAGATGGATCTCCAAATCAAATAGCTGTTTCAAACTATATAAGTTACAATGGTTTTTGAGCAAACTTATTGAGCTTTTAGCAATTTCCATAGACAAACTTTTGCCAATGTGTCTAGGTTGGGTTTTTTTTTTTTTTTTTAATTTTCATGGTTATGTCTTACAGGTCTTCTGTCTGTTTATGTCTTACATCTTGTGCTATTTTGAAAGGCATTAGTCTCCAAAACAGAAGGCACCAAGAAAATATTATTTTATTTTCTAACCAAATAATTTAAAATGTCTGCTTGTGTTTATTTATAATGTATACATTTATCATATACATGTAAGTTATAAATATATTAGATTCTGAAATCAAGATTTTTTTTACTAATAGGGTTATGTAGTACAGAAAGTTTGGAGATGGTGTTTGTCTTCTTATAAGCAATGTTTTCTCCTTCTTAATTCTGCTTAGATGCCCCTGCTTAAATGTTCATTCTGTAGAAATGGAGTTCTTCCTCAGACTTTCTTGAATTTGGTACATATCTGATCATTTGTGAGGTTTAGGGTACATTTTTAAAAATACCCATATCTGCGCTTCATTCCCTTATTTGTTATTCATGAATAATGGTTAATTCCCTGGGACTTGAAATAGGAAATAAATAAATTTCATTGCCACCTGCCATAGTTCATTAACAGTAGATTCTAAGTGACTAGAGTTGCCTTTCCTTCCTAGTTCAGAGAGGTTCAAAAGACAAGCCATCTTCACACATCAAAATTAAGAGGGGGGTTTTTCTGAGATATCTGCATTAGAAATACATTCTAATGTCTCTTAAGCATTGTTGAATTTCTGATCCATTTGAAGAGCTATTTGGCCTGTAAATCAATGTTGGCTTTGTTGGTGTTTTTTTTTTTTTTTTTTTTTTTTAGTACAAAGGTAGTGGAAACACAAATGTTAAATTTATGCATAGTTTTTGTCAAGGCAACTTTTCTATCAAATCTGAGTAAAAACCATAATAGAACACTGACTTATTGATGCCCATACTGTAATTTGGAGGATATGATAGATCTTCTCCAGGTCTTACTAAAAAAATTATGGCTAGAACTTCCACATTTAATTCCATTTGAAGTGATGGCATTATTATATCTAAAATGTAAATTAGAATTAATTAATTGCCCTACTTAAGATTGTTTATAATTCTTTATAGGCTCCAAAAACCCAATAATATCCCTGGTTCCCAGGGAAATAGTATAGCCAATTGTAATAGAGTACAGATTCAGGCTGACTTAAGTTTTTATCTGGGTTTGTTAGTTAATAGTGGCTGTGTGACCTTGGGAAATTTACATAACCTCTCAGAGCCTGAGGAGAGCAGTGGATGACATAGTATAAATGTAAAGTACTTGAGTTCAGTTCTGGGCATTTGGGAAATTTAGTAAACATAAATGATTATTATATGGCAGCTATTCTCTGAATCGAAAATGGGACAATGAGCATGTCTTAATAAGGACCATCCCCTGACCTTACCCTAGAAAAATCACTTCTTTAAGAAATTGAATAATTTCTTAAATTGCTGAACAATCCCTCCAGCCCTATCTTTAGCCCCACTTCTGTCTCCAGGAATATGCTGTCAGAGTTCAGCCTTTAAATATATCCTTCCCATTGCCTTCCTCTTTGCTTTCCTTTTCACACTGCAAGCTCTTTCATCTCCTTTGAAACCATCATTGTTTCTTCTTTACAGTAAAGTTATTTCTTCTGTACTGCTCAAATATCTATGCATGTTTTTGTTGTTGAGCTTGTCTGTCCTATATGTGAGAGTTTCAAGTTACATTTTATTTTCCTAGTTGTGTTCAGCATATAGCAGGTACTTGGGAAATGTTTATTGAATGATTAAGTCTCACTTGTATACTAGGTTTTCATCTAAACGTCTAAGATTTATAGACATATGACTGGCTGTTATTAAGTGTTTGTATTTAGTAACATAAAGAGTGTTAAGTGTATTAGAGTTAACATTTCTCTAGCATGTTTCTCTTATTCCAAACATTGTGCTAAGTGGGTTACACACATATTATCTCAGTTGATTCCTGCCACTCCTAGGTTCTAACAGAAAGAAACTGCAGAGAATTAGAACTTAAAAGACAGATCTGTCTGACCCCAAAGCTCTGTTTAATCTGTAGGTTTTGTTAAACCATCTCTTCTGCCTACTCAATAACTTAATTTTGGTTTACAAGTTGTGTGTGGCCTATCGTATGTAAATACTACTGGAAGTCTTGGCTAATATGGTTCACCTTCATTTAATAAGTGCTGAGAGTGCTTATTTCTTAATATTCTCAGGTTATGTTGATCTGTGGAAAAGTAAGTAGTTACACTCTTGAGTAACTTCAAGAAATTCTTTGGGGCCTCCGCTGGTGGCACAGCCATTGAGCGCTGGGCTGCAAAGCAGCCTCTGTAGCACCAGTTTGATCCCCGGCCGCCTGTGAGGGTCCCACATGGCGCGACAGACCACTCCTGCCTCTCCCGCTGCTCCCCTCAACAGTATATTTCGTCAGTCTGCCTGTTCTGTTCCCCACTCTGGCTCTGGTGAATTCTCTCACCCTCCTGTGCTTCTGACTGTGCCCAGTGCTTGTATAAATAAATGGATAAATCTTAAAAAAAAAAAAAAAAGAGAGTTGTATGACAAAACTTGTAAAAAAAAAATTCTTTGTAATAAGCATAATTTCCAAACTCAGGATATTATTCTTTTAACTACCATAGTACACTAGAATTTATCTATTCACACCTGTTAAAGCTTATTTCCAAATTTATATTACTGGCTAATTCACAGTCCCAAGTCAATACACTTATTTCTTTTTCCCTTTGATAAGAGATAGCATTTTTATCATATACGAGGTTCTCATGTATACATACATCTGTTTTCTTCTCTGGAATCAGTTCTTTTACTCATTCCTAAGCCACTACCACATTGTTGCAATTACTATAGCTTTGTAACATCATTATTTTCTGCTGTTCTCCCTTTTCAAAATTGTCATGGCTTATTTTTCACATGTTGAATCAGCTAGTAGAGTTTTATGGGCATTCATTAATTTTCTGATTCATTTACTTTATAGGAAATATTTACAAAATATTAATACATGTATATAATGATTATACATTTATATAATGTATAATTAATATATTGATATGATGATTATTTCCATATAATCATTCAAGAACTTGTGTTTCTCTCTACTCATGTCTTTATTAAATCTTCCTCAAGGCTGTGCACCTTTCTACTTAGATCGATTCTCAGGTGTTTATTATTGCTGTTCCTGATGTGAATGGAATACATTTTTATTTATTATTTTAAAAAAATATTTATGTATACAATAACTGGGGTACAGGCCCGAGGTGTGGAGGGTGAAAGGATTCACTAGAGACAGAGTGGGGAACAGAAGAGGGCGATTGACTGAAGTACACTGCTGAGGGGAGCAGCAGGCGAGTCAGGAGAGGTCTGCTGTGCCATATGGGTTGTTTCCTGGCCGGGGATCGAACTCATGCTGCAGTGGTTGCAGAGAGCTTCATAGGTTGCGTCTTAACCCCTTGCGCCACCAGGGAGGCCCACATTTTCATTTTTTGAACTGAGTGTTGTGGAGTTGTAGAGGGACGCTGTTGATTTTTTTTTTTTTTTCAATGTTGATCTTATATTTGGTCATCCTGCTGAAATACCTTATTCTAATAATTTGATGTACTAGACTATTTTTACTATGTAGGTCTATTTCTTTATCTTACTACATTGGTGCATTGGCATATACTTTCAAGATACATAGAGAATATTAGAGATGAGAATAGAAATCACTATTAGTAACCCACCATAGGAGATACCAATTTTTTGTCTATTAAGTGTTGTTTTTAAATCTTACTGAATTTTCTTCTGCAAGAGTACTCTCATATACATATACTGAATAGAGCTCTTTCTATGTACTTATATAATTTTATATATAGATGATATTGTAATCTGCAAAGTTTTATGTTTTATAGCCTTTGATACAGTAATCCCTCACTTTTAGGACTATCCCTTAGAAATAATAATGAAAAATGTTTTTGTTCAACTTGTTCATTATTTGTGTTACTTATATGATACTTGTAATGACTGTTTCAAATAACCAAAGTGTCTAATATTAGGGTAATGGTTTTGTAAATTATGGTAATTTTTTTAATACATTGTAGTTATATATGACAGAATATTGTACAACCATTATATTAAAGGAATTCGTACTAACTTTATAACTCCTGTATTAAGTAAATAAAAAAGAACAGAACACAGAATTGTTTATGTAGTAGAATTGCATCATTATCAAAATTCACAAAATAAAGTTAGAAATGAATAGACCAAAATGATAGTGGTAGTAATCTATGGATTGATACATGTATGATTTTACTTCCTCCTTCATACTTTTCTATGGCAAGCATGCATTGTTGTTAAAAGCAGAAGGATTAAAAACTTACTTATATACCTGTAATAGTAAACTATCTTAACCTTCCTGATACTAGTTAGAAAATAGATAATCTTAGCTTACCCCTTTATTAAATGGCAAGGTTGTGTGTGTGTATTTGTTAATTTACTGTTTTGTTTTCTTATTTTTTTTTTAAATTGAGTTTTGTCCATTCTGTAAATGTATTTTTTTAAATTTTTATTTATTTATGCATACAAAAGCTGGGTACAGGCCAGAGACATGGGAGGGTGAGAGGACCCACCAGAGACAGAGTGGGGAGCAGAACAGACAGACTGACCGAAATATACTGCTGAGGGAAGCAGCAGGTGAGACACAGGAGAGGTCTGCTGCGCCATGTGGGTTGCTCCCTGGCCGGCCGGGGATCGAACTCACACTGCAGAGGCCGTGGACCGCTCCACAGTGCGGTGCCTAACCCCTTGCACCACCAGGGAGGCCCTTTTTACATTTTTAAGTATACTGTAGAATGCTCTTCAAAAAAGATTTTGCTGAATATGGGTAACAAATTTTATAGGATAAATCTGATACCTAAGAGAAAAACACGATGCTTTTAGTGACAGGTTGTGATTTACAGTCTGGGATGTTTTCCTATATGATCTGAATTCTAGATTAATGAAGCAGGATAGAATTGTGGTAAATATCAATTTATTTTTTATATCTTGCTCATGCATATTGCATATCTGTTGTAAGTTATTATTAGTATTAGCTCTGTGATCTATTGCTGTTATGTTTACATGGATTTAGATTACCATTCTCTTTAATTAAGAAGCATTCATTAAGTACTTTCATTATGTCAAGAACTTGGAATTGTCAAAGGAAAAGTGACATAAAACTGCAAAGAAATCCTTTGTCTTGAGCAGCTTTTATTAGAAATAATCTGTGATTAATATTGTGATAGAATGAGATGATATCTGATAAAAGAAACCGGGAAAACTTATATTTAATGTCTTTATCAACCAGTGTTTACTTGGCAAATGGAACGCAGGATCATTCTGGCAAACTAGCCATTTTGCTTAAATTTGACCATACTTTTTTTTTTTTTAAGATTTATTTATACATATAGGGGTGTAGGTCATAGGTAGGGGGTAGGGGTGAGAGGATTCACCAGAGACAGAGCGGGGAGCAGAACAGGTGCACTGATTGAAATACACTGCTGAGGGGAGCAGTGGGTGAGACAGGAGAGGTCTGCTATGCCATGTGGGTCAGCTCCCTGGCAGGGGATCGAACTCATGCTGCAGTGGCTGCTGATTGCTTCCTGGTGCTAAGACTTAATCCCTTGTGCTATCAGGGAGGCCCTTGACCATACTTTTCTATGTTCATTTAAAAATTACAGCCTTATTGTTTCCTGACTGACTCATAATTAATAATTCTCTCTTCATGCAACTGCATTCTCTAGTTAATAAGTTACGCTATATCCACATCATTCTATATAAAAATGTTAGGAAAAATTCCTGTACTCTTAATTTTAACTCAGTGACAACATCCATTAGTATGTGGGCTAATCATTTGTTCATGAATCTAGTAACCCAGGTAGTACATTTTTAGGAATGGACAGTAAGGCTCCTCAAAGATAATAATTTATGATCTAATTGGAAAGGCAAACAAGTATTTACTGTATACACTAGCTGTATAGTTTGTCTATTAATAAGATAAAGTCATGCACCAGATATTATGGGAAGAAAGGGAAGAAATGTCTGATCTACACTGGGGTACTTTATCAGTGCATCTATCAGACAGAAGCACTTTATTAGGAAGACTTTCCAAAGGGATGCCACATGAACTGAGTTTTATGACATGGATTAGCTTTTGTCAAAACAAGGGAGATGGGCTTTTGGGATAAGAGAGTATGTTGGATTCCAGCTGTATGTTACTTGAAGACTCAGAGACAAGCGTTAGACATTAGAGAAAACAGTTCAGTGTTGCTTGGTTTTGAGAGAGGGAATGGAGGAGGAGTGCCAAGAGAGGAAGCTGTGAACATTAGTGAGAGCTAGATTGTGCAGAGTTTTATGCACTACTATTCAAAGAAATAGTGACCTTATTGTGAATGCACTGAGGGTCCATTGGTTTTCTGGGGAACCAAATTTGATACAATGGAAAGGACAAAACTGATAAAATGGTGATAAGGACCTGCACTAATTTACAGGCACTGAGAATGGGAAAATGAGATATTTTGAAGAGGTAGAATAATGAGCCGTTACTGGTCAATGTAAGTATATATATGGCAGAGAATAAATAGCCTTTGGACCTAGCTGGAACTGGCTCAGATCCCAAATGCTGTCACTTAGCTATTTAGACTTTAGATGTTTAATATCCCTCTAGGACTTCAGTTCCCTCAACTTAAAATTGAGACAGCAATACCACACCCATAGGTATAGCAGTAAACAATATATGTGAAGGATCCTCTAAAGTACTTTTTCACATAGTAAGTAAATGATACATACTGTTAATGTGAGGGATGAAGGAAATGGAGGAGTATCAAGAATGACTTCCAGGTGTTATTATTTGGACAGTAAGACCTCATTTAGGAGAGCTAGGTAAACTGTCTGATTCCTAAACACATTGCTTGTGAGATATCTGAGTGGAAATGTTCCCTGGCAATTGACAATAAGAGTTTGATACTCAGAGACACTTGGGCAGAAGATACAGATTTGGAAGATAATCAGCTTTTACACAGTAGTAAAAGCTGTGGAAGTGGATGACATTACCCAAGGAGAGAGTTAGAATGAAAAGTCAAAGACCTGGAGAGTAGCCTAGGCAGAGCAAAGTGAGAGAGGCTGAGAAAAGGGTATCAAGTGGGAGTGGTTAGAGAAATGCTGGAACACCAACAGTAAGTACTATGAATGAAGCACAAGAAGGAGAGAGTTTAAAGAGTGAAATTGGAAGCTTCCATGTGCTTCAGAGAGGTGAAGTAAGATCCAAAAGAAGAATATTTTTAATTTACCAACAAATAAAGCCCTGTCATGATTTAGCGGAGGAATGGATGAAATGGGCATTTAATTTCTGTAGTTTGAAGAGAGAATGGGAGATGAATTAAGGCAACCAATGTAGATAAAACACATAAGGATGCAACTTTAGTTTAGATTTAAAAACTGTTTAGAAAGTTAACAGCAAAGGAAGGTGTTTCTGATGATGCAGAGAGCTCAGTAAAGTTTCAAGAACAAAGTGGTCAGTGGTGTGAAATGCAGCAAAGCAATCCTATAATAATGCTTACTTAGAAAATAAATGCATGTTGGATTTGATTTGGCTATTAGGAGGAAGTCTGTGAGCCAGGAACTAAGTCCTTACGTTGGGATGTTTTGAATGCTAGGCTTTGGTCAAGGGAGACCAATTGAAAATGAATTAGCATGGAAGTGATATCAGAATATCATTTTATTTTTGCTGATAGCAGTTTAAAGGATAAGATAGGAGACAAAGGTCCCTTTAAGTTGGTAAAGGAAGATACATGGACCTAGACCAGGGTGGTGGTGCTGGCAACTGAAAGAAGTGAATGCAAGAGCTATGCGCCTAGGTGCAGTTATAACTTGGCAATTACTAAATATAATGGGTAAAGGAGAAGTAGCCTAAAGTTAGTTTTTGTATTTTTTAAGGTTCTGAGTATGGGTAACAAGGAGATTGGTAGTAGCATATTTACTAAAAGGGAGAAATTAATAGAAACAAGAGTTGAAATAATTTTTAAAATTGTATTTATGATGCTTTTGTTATTGAGTGACTACTGTGTTGGATGCTGGTTCAAATGCTGGGCATGGCGCAGTAAGTCTAACAGGTAATTATGCTTTATGCTAAAAGCAGTTGAAACTCAAAAGTGAGGCCAAAAAAAAAAGAAATAAATAAGGGTCAAGACAGTGACTTAGTGACAATACAGAGATAGGTTAAAGGAAACCATTTTAGATGATGTGGTCAGGAGTGGTATTTCTAAAGAGGAAAGATTTTTATTGGGACCAGAGTATTACCATAGCTCTCTATGCAAAGATCAATACAGAGACATCCTAGATGTCTCTAATAAATTGATCTGATCTCAGAAGGTGTTGGGAGAGGTATTCAGCACCACTGTCCCTGCTGGCCATTAGGGTGTTCTTATGGCAATGGCCCTTAAGAAGGGAATGAACCTGATTTAAGATCCAGGATAAAAGGCTCTGTCAGGAGCAGAGTGAGCAAGGGAGAGACTAATACAAGATGAGGTCTGAGAGGCCATGGAATTAAGCTAAAATGAGGCCTTTGTGTAAAGAGTTTGATGGCTGCACTTCATTGGTAGCAGTGGAAATGAAAGGAAAGTGGTATTGAGTTATGTTGAACTTGAACTGTCTCGAAATTCTAGGTGAGGAAGTCAAGAGAAGTGTCATACTTAAATATATAAATTCAAGTATGTCTGCTTAGTATTCATTGAATAACTTGCCAAGTTGTTAGGTACTGAAGACATAATGCCCACAATTTGGAGACTTGAGGAATTTATCAAGGAAATGGTCAAGGGATCTGGAGGAAAATAATTAGCCACTGAGTCATTAGAGATCCCTAGTGGTTCTTTGGCATAATGAAGAGCACCTTAAATACCACTGCAACCTGACAGGAATGACCAACTGTTGTATAAACAGTAGCTGGAAAAATTATGGCTGGAAATATCTCATGACTTTAGGAGATACAATGAGTATTTGCCAACTTATAGTCAGACAAAGACAAACCTTGAAAGCTAACCACAGATATGAGACATCCAGAAAGGGAGGGAGAGGGGGGAAGTTCGGGAGTAGTGAAAATCGGGGTGGGGGTGGGGGGGTGTGGGGATCGGGGAGGAACGAAGAAGAGAAAAAGAGTACTTGTTAACTTAAAATACCTGCATCTCTACAGGGACTTGTATGAAGACTATATAGTGCTGGTTCAGATAAAACTCCCATTTCCAGAAGTGTGTTTTTTGTAGTAAACAGGGGAAGTATATGTATATCATTGTGTTTCTAGATACTAATAATTTGAATAGTTGCTTAATCAGGGTCATCATTAAGAAATCATTTTACTGACTGTAAAATTTGTATGTGCTCAAAAGATACATAGTATTTATGGAGGCATAATACACTTTACATTTAGGTAATGTTTTACAATTTACAAAGGCTTTACCCTTAGGAAATAAACTTGATCTTTTAAAACAACTCTTTAAGGTAGAGGTCAGGGCTTTAGTAGGTCAGTATTATTAGGTGCAGAAACTGAGTATCTCCAAGTGCATTCAACAGATGGGACATGAATTCACAACTTCAGACTTTACTTGCATTGTTTACCTATCACGTCATGTTAATTCACAGGTGAACAAAATTGTAAAGTTTAGTAATAGAATTAAAGTATGTAGCCTTAGTAAAACAGTGGTAAAGCACTTTTTTTTATTTGTATTATGGTTGTGTGTGCTACCATAGGTTTCAGAATGTTTTAAATATGCAGAAGGGGCCTCCCCAGTGGCGCAGCGGTTGAGCGCTGGGTTGCAAAGCTGCCCGCAGCCTCTGCGGCGCCGGTTCGATTCCCGGCTGCTCCCCGGCCACTGGAGGAGGGTCCCACATGGCGCGCAGACCTCTCCTGCCGCCCGCTGCTCCCCTCAGCAGTGTACTTCGGTCCTTCTGCCTGCTCTGCTCCCTGCTCTGGCTCTGGTGAATTCTCTCACCCTCCCGTGCTTCTGACTGTACCCAGTGCATGTAAAAACAAATAAATAAATAAAAAAAATGCCTCTATATTTTAAAAAATAAATAAATAAATATGCAGAAGAGATTTTTCTCACTTGCTTGTTTTTTTTTTTTTTTTAATTTTCTAGAGGCATGTCTTATTTATTTATTTATTATTTGTTTGTTTGTTTGGTTTATACATGCACTGGGTACAGTCAGAAGCGCGGGAGGGTGAGAGAATTCACCAGAGCCAGAGCAGGGAGCAGAGCAGGCAGAAGGACCGAAGTACACTGCTGAGGGGAGCAGTGGGCGGCAGGAGAGGTCTACGCGCCATGTGGGACCCTCCTCCGGTGGCCGGGGAGCAGCCGGGGATCGAACCGGCGCCGCAGAGGCCGCGGGTAGCTTCGCAACCCAGCGCTCAACCGCTGCGCCACCGGGGAGGCCCTCACTTGCTTGTTTTTATTGTCTCTTCCTGGCTACTCCATATGTTTAAATACTATATATGCAGCTTTAAAATAAGTTCATTTATTTTCTGTCCTGTAGTCAAAATGTTTTGTGTCTGCTACCATAGGTGATTCTTGCATTGCCACCCAACTCTGTGGAGACTGGTAGTAATAATAGCTGGCATGTAATGAACAATTCTGTGCCAGGGACTGTGGTGAAGCATTTGTAAAAATTAACATTAGTCCTTATATTAGCTCTCTTAGGTGGGCACATTCCTTCATAAATTGGTGTTTTCTTTCTTGTCCTTTCACTTATTTGTTATTCCTATACCGGGTGGGGAAAAGTAGAGCTATGTTTAAAGAAAGGATAATCAAAAGGCATACCCACACATATGTCAGGATCAATTTAAGACTTGTGAGTAGATTTTTTTGTTCATACTATGTTCTATAATAATTTTCCCCTAAGCAAAGAAGTAAAACTAGTATACATACCGACTGAAGAGGTAAAGTCTTAACTAATCCGAGTGAATAAAGTAATAATATTCTAAATGTCTGTTTCATGAGTATTGTGACAGTATGGATGGTTTTGAATTTAAAAATTTTTAAGCTAAGTCAGTGTTGTAACTTAAAAAAAAACTCATCAGTAAAGAAATTTTTGCTTAAATGTATTTAAGAATTAGAAATATCCATGAAATCTAATCCTTTGTTACTTTTAATTCCTGCATTTTCTTGGAGTGAATGAGATATATTACTTAATGTGGAAATTGTAATAATTGCACTTAGTATTTATATATAATCTTTCATATGAGGATTTCAGAGCTGCTTTTTCAAATGTTTCCTGAATCCTCACAGCACTTTAGTAAAGTAGGTAGATAGCTAATGCAATTATCTTATACAAGTGGAGAAATCAAGCCATGGAGGGTTACATGATGCATGACTAGTCCCACCTACCAGATATAGATGCAGCCTGAACTACTAAAATAAGAATATTATGTTTTAGGAGAGTTGGCTTAATAAAGGTTATTGGCCCCTTTGCTTTTTGCACTTTTCACATATAATCTATTGGAACAAATGTGGTAACTTTAAAATGTCCACATGGCATTTGCTTCTTTATTGTTTCTCTAGAAATAGACATTATAATACTCTTTTATTTCTCCCTTTTAGGTCAGCAGCAAGGACAAGATGGAGTAAAAGTCCAACAGGCTACAATAGCTCCTGTAACTGTAGCAGTTGGAGGAATTGCTAATGCAACGATAGGTGCTGTTAGTCCTGACCAACTCACACAAGTGCATTTGCAGCAAGGCCAGCAAGCTTCTGACCAAGAGGTACAGCCTGGCAAGAGACTTCGAAGAGTTGCCTGCTCCTGTCCTAATTGTAGGGAAGGAGAAGGAAGGTAAATGTTATGTTACCAATTCATTCTCTCTCTCTGGAAGACATGCAATAGTTAAAAACAATCTATTGACTCTGTATTTTGATCACTAAAATATTACTGGCTTTGCAGCCCAGAAGTTGAAGTAAAATATTGTTATAAAGGGGATTAAGTTAAACTATGCTAGGGATGGGGATCAGTAGTCTTCCACTTTGTACCTTATATGTTTTTTATGGTTTTCTTTTTTCATTTATTGTGTAATATTATATAAAACAACATTTATTTAAAGCATACAGTTCACTGGTTTTTAATAAATTCAGACTTCTGTGACCATCACCAGAATCAATTTTGGAACATTTTTTTTGGCACCCTACCAAAAGAAACCCTGTACTCTTTAGCCATCATTCCCTGACCTCAACCCCCACCCCCTAGCTCGTATTTCTTTCTTTATAGATTTTGCCTATTCTGGACTCTGTACATATGGAATCATACGATATGTGGTTATTTGCAAACTCACTTCATTTACTTAGCATAATGTTTTTAAGTTTATGTTATAACATGTATCAGTATTTCATTTTCAGTGAACAAATAATTCCATTTTATGGCTATACAGTGTTTTGTTTAGCCATATATCAGTTGATGGACATTTGGATTCTTTTCATTGTTGGCTGTTAGGGTACCTTCAACATTCATTTATGAGTTTTCACTTGGCCGTATGTTTTCATTTCTCTTAGGTATTTACATAGGACTAGAATTGCTGGTTCACAGTAGATTGAGCCATTTGAGGGACTGTCTGTTTTCCAAAGTGGCTTAATCATTGTGCATTCCTATTAGTGTCTGAGAGTTCTGATATTGCCAACATGCATTATAATCTTTTTAATTATAACTGATCTAGTGGCTGTGAAAAGGTATTTCAATGTGATTTTGATTTATATTTCTTTGATGACTAATGATGTTGAGCACATTTTCATGTGCTTATTAGTCATTTGTACAACTTTGGAGAAATGCCTGGTCAGATCTTTTGCCATTTTAAAAGTAGATTAGCTGTCTTTATTATTGAATTATAATAGTTCTCTATATATTATAGATATAATGAATGTAGATATGATTTGCAAATATTTCCTACATTCTGTAATATATTCTTTCCACTTTCTTCATATTGTCCTTTGAAGCACAAAAGTTTTTATGTTTTATAAAATCCAGTCTTTTCTTGGGTCTAAGAATTCATTCATTCAAGGATCCTTGTTTTCTTTTGAGAGTTTTTATAGTTTTTGCTTTTACTTTTAAGTTTTTATCAATAAGGGGTTAATTTTTGTATGGGGTGTGAGGTAAGGATCTATTTGGGACCCTTTGTTGAGAAGATACCCATTTCTCAGTCACTGAATGGTGTTGGTACTCTTGTCAAAAACCAGTTGACTAAAGGCTTGTCTATCTCTGGCATTATCTTTGGCCTCATTACTTTGGCTTTGTATTAACTTTTGAAATTGTAAATGTGAGTTTTCCATCTTGATTGTTCTTTCTCAATATTATTTTGACTATTCAGAAATATTTACAGTTCAGCTTGTCAATTTCTACAAAGGCTGCAAATGGGATTCTTGTGGGGATGCATTCAATCGATATATCAATTTAGGGAATTTCACCTATTTAACAATATTAAGTTTTCTGATCCAAGAACAGTTAGTTTTTGTGTATTGGTCTTGTATCTTGCAATCTTGCAACTGTGCTGAACTCTTGTATTTTAGTAGGTTTTTTTTAGTGGATTCCTTAGGATTTTCTGTATGTAAGAGGCTGTCATCTGCAAGTCGAAATGCGTTTTCTTTTTCCTTCCCACTGTGGATGACTTATTTCTCTTTATTGCCTAGTTGCTTAGTTCAAAACTTACAGTACAGGGGAAAAAATAATACTGACTAAAAGTAGTAAAAATGTTTACATCTTAGGTAAAAGATCCAGCCTCTTATCACTATGTATGTATTAGTTGTGGGTTTCTCATATATGCATGCTCTTGATTAAGTTGAGGAAGCTCCTTTCTATTCGTATTTTGTTGAGTGTTTTTTCATGAAAGGATGTTGGATTATATCCAGTGTTTTTGTGCATCTGTTGAGATAATCATGTAGTTTTTATTTTTCATTCTGTCAATATGCTGTATTACATTGTCAGATGTTAGCATGCCTTTGTGTTTGTGATATAAATTCAGCTTGTTAATGGTATGTCATTGTTTTTATATGTTGCTGGATTCAGTTTGCTAGTATTTTTGTTGTTCATGAGATACATTGTTCTGTATTTGTCTTTTCTTATAACCTCCTTGTCTGCTTTTGGTACAGGTAATACTAGACTCATAAAATGAGTTAGGAAGTGTTCGTTCCAGCGTTATTTTTTAAAAGCATCTGTGAAGATGGTGCTGGTAGTGATGTCCCCTCTTTCATTTCTGAGTCCAGTATGTTGAGTCTTGTCTTTTTTTTTTTTTTTTTTCCCCTTGATCAGTCTGTTCAAAGACTTGTTAATTTTGTTGAACTTTTCAAAGAATCAGCTTTTGGTTTCATTGATTTACTACTGTACTAATTTCTGCTGTAGTCTTTACTATTTCCTACATTCTGCTTTCCATTCCTTCTGCTTTATTTTAGACTTAGTTTTCTCTTTTTCCATTATCTTAAGGTGGAAGATTTAAATTATTGATTGAGATCTTTTTTAATGGAGTAACTATAGCTGTAAATTTCCTCCTAAGCATTGCTTTACATGGGTTTCCTAACTTTCGCTATTATGTCTTCATTTTCATTCATCTCAAAGTATTTTCCAATATCCCTTTTACTTCTTTCTTTGATTAGTCGTTACCTAGGATATATACTTTAACTTCTAGATCATTGTAAATTATTCTGTTTCCTCCTGTGATTTTTATGACTTCATTCTATTGTAGTTAAGAAACATACTTTGTGTTATTTCTGTCTTTTTAAAATTTATTGTTTATTTCATGGCCTATCATAAGAATATTCTCTACACTATTGGGAAGAGTAACTGATGCTTGAGTGTTCTGTGGATGTCTGTAAGATCTAGTTCATTTGTGGTGTTTTTCAATTTTCTTCTCCTTATTGATTTTCTGCCTAGTTGAAACATCATTGAAAATAAAGTGTTGAAATCTCTACAATTGTTAATGTCTGTTTTCCCTCTGTCGGTTTTTATTTCATCTTGGTGAACTCTTGTTACTCTTTTATTTAAGTCTGTGTATATATGTGTGTATAATTGGTATGCCTTCCTGACGGATTGACCCATTTTTCATTATAAAATCTCCCTCTTTAATAACAGGGTTTTTTTTTTTGTTTGTTTGTTTGCTTTAAAGTTTATTTTATCTCGAGTGTTAATATAATTACTTCAGTACTCTGTTGCTTACATGGTATCTTTTTTACTTTCAGTCTCTTTGTATCTTTGAGTGTAAAGTTTGTTACCCTTAGGCAGCATATAATTGGATCTTGATTTTTTTTTTTTTAAAGATTTATTTATTTATTTATACAAGCACTGGGTATAGTCAGGAGCACGGGAGGGTGAGAGAATTCACCAGAGCCAGAGCAGGGAACAGAACAGGCAGATTGACGAAATACACTGCTGAGGGGAGCAGTGGGCACAGCAGGAGAGGTCTGTTGTGCCATGTGAGACCCTCCCCAGCAGCTGAGTATCAAACCGGCACTGCAGAGGCTGCAGGCAGCTTCGCAGTCCAGCACTCAGCTGCTGCACCACCAGGGGAGGCCAGGATCTTGATTTTTTTTCATCTTTAAATTGAGCCTGACAAAAATCTGCCTTTTGATTGGATAATATAATCCATTAATACTCGGTGTTATTAATGTAGTTGGATTGTCTGCCATGTTACTTTTGTTTTCTGTGTCTCATGTCTCTTTTGTTCCTCTCTTCCTTCTCTACTGCTTTCTCTTTTTGCATTAAGTGAATGTAATAAAACATTTTAAAACTGTAATGTAGCAGTTTAATTGTATTAATAATTTATTCACTATCATTTTAAGTTATTTAGTTGTTGTTCTGTATATTACTATATAGATCTTATAATCAGATTCAAATTTTATTAATTTTAGTGAATTATAGAAACATTCCTCCTATATAATTCCTTTTGCCTCTTTATTATTGTTATACACATTTTATCTATAAATGTTACAAGTCCAAGAATAAGTTTTCATAATTATCATTTTATGTAATTATGTGCCTTTTAGAGAAGCAAAGAAGTGGAGTGAGTCCAGTAAGTCCTCACTTAACCTCATCAATAGGTTCTTGGAAACTGTGACTTTAAGTAAAACTGTATAAGAGCAAATCTTTGAATAGGATAATATTTATTTTATTTCATTCAACATGGACCAAGATTGTTTTTTCTCATAAAGGTTACCACAAAACAATGTTGAATAAGTCAACATTGATGCTATTCAAAGACCTCCTATATATATTTATAGCTTTTGTTAACTCTGTCATTTCTAGTTAATTTATTCCTGTGGATTTGTGTTATCATCTGGGGTCATTTCCTTAGCCCAGTACACAGCTTTGCTCTCACCCACCTCCTTTTTGTGATTATTGGCAAATACATCGCATATATCATATTTCTGTATGTCGTAGGCTTGACAATACATTTTATACATATTGTTTTATAAAGTTGCTTTTTAAATCAGTTAAGAGAAGAACTACTATCTTTCATAATTACCTTTGCCAGGTAATCATTTGTTTTTTCTTTACATTTTAATTACTCTCTAAGTTCATTTACTTTCAGCCTAAGGAACTTCCTTTGGTTTTTCTTTTTTTAAAAAAGAAGATTTTTTTATTTATGCATAAAGAGCTTGGGTACAGGCCACAGATGCGGAGTGGGGGTGAGAGGATTCACCAGAGACAGAGCGGGGAACAGAATGGGTAGAAGGACCGAAATACACTGCTGAGGGGAGCAGCGGGCGAGACAGGAGAGGTCTGCCTCGCCATGTGGGTTGCTCCCTGTCAGGCTGGGGATTGAACTCTTGCTGCAGAGGCTGCAGACTGCTTCATGGTGTGGTGCTTATCCCCTTGCGCCACCAGGGAGGCCCATAAAAGATCTATTTTATTTATTTATGCATACAAGAACTGGGGTGTAGGCCAGAGGTGTGGGAGTGAGAGGATTCACCAGAGACAGAGTGGGAAGCAGAACAGGCATATCTACTGAAATACACTGCTGAGGGGAGCATTGTGGGCATGACAGGAGAGGTCTCCTGCGCCATGTGGGTTAGCTCCCTGGTTAGGGATCTAACTTGTGCTGCAGTGGCTGCCTATAGCTTGTTAATGCTGAGACTTAACCCCTTGTACCACCAAGAAGGCCCTTCCTTTGATATTTCTTCACAAACAGGTTCACTAGCAACAAATTCTGTGTTTTTTGTTTATCTGGGTATAACTTTATTTCACTTTTATTTTAAAAAGTCTGCTGGATATAGGCTTCTTATTTCATAGTTTACTTTGAGCATTTTGTATTTTCTCACTGCACTCTGACCACCATTGTTTCTATTGAGAAGTTAACTGTTCAACTTTTTGGGGTTCCATGTAATTCATGAACTGTTTTTCACTGGCTGCTTTCAAAATTGTGTTCTTGTCTTAATTTTTGAGGACTTTTTGTATAAAGTGTTTATTTGTGGATTCCTGCATTTATCTTATTTGGGATTTGTTGAGCTTCCTGCATGAGTTAGATAAGTGACTTTCAATAAATCTGGGAAGTTTTCAGCCATCATTTCTTTGTCTTTCTTTCTGCTTCATTCTCTTTCTCTCCCCCTCCTTTTAGCATTCCTGTTGACAATTTATGTGCTGGATTTCACATTTCTCTGACATTATTCATTTTTCTTTTTCATGCCCTTTGTCCTGGTGTTTGGATAAGCTCTATTGATCTATATTTAGACACAGTATTTCTTCTCTCAAATTTCTCTAGTGAATTTTTCATTCATCTATACTTTTCATCTCCAGAATTTCTAATTGGTTCTTTTTTTCCTTTTTAATCATTTCAGTATCTTCATTGATACTGCCTATTTGATGTGTCATTGTTATCCTTTCTTTAATCATTGTATCCTTTTTTTTTTTTTTTTAATATTTATTTATTTATTTATACAAGCACTGGGCCCAATCAGAAGCGCGGGAGGGTGAGAGAATTCACCAGAGCCAGAGTGGAGAGCAGAGCAGGCAGACAGATGAAGTACACTGCTGAGGGGAGCAGCAGGCAGCAGGAGAGGTCTGTGCACCATGTGGGGCCCTCACCCGGAGGCCGGGGAGGCCGGGGATTGAACAGGCGCTGCAGAGGCTGCAGGCAGCTTTGCAACCCAGCGCTCAACCAATTGCCACCGGGGAGGCCCTCCTTTACTTCTTTGAACATATTTATAACAGTTACTTTGAAGTTTTGTTAAATCTGGTTTCTTTCCCAGTTTCTCTTGTCTTCTTTTCCCCTCAATTATGGGTCATAGTTGACTATTTTGCTGTTTGTTTTGGGATTTTGTCTGTCTTTTAATTTTTTGTTGGAAACTGATCAGTTATGTATTGTAGTAACTTGAAGAACACTCCTATACCTCCTGCCCCCAGTCTGGCCTGTTGTTTGTTTAATGATCCTCTGGGTCATTTTAGTGATATCTGCACGCAGTTTTGCAGAGTTAGTGCAGGGTCCTTGGGTTCACTCTGGGAAAGGTTTCGCTAGAGCTCCCGTTTCGGTGGCATGCGGTGAGTTTCTCCACGAGACAGAGATGGTAGTTAGATTTAAAGAGCAGGTCTATTAGGAAAGGTAAAAAAAGGTTTTGCTAAGAGAGCCCTGCATTGTTGCAGGCAGGTGACCTTGACAGGTCAGGGGCAGGCAGGAAGCTGCTGCCCTACAGAGGGAGAGAGTTGGTAGAAAGAGGCACCTGCATAGTCATAGGTGGGCAGTGGGATTGCTGCCCCCAGCCTGTGCAAAGACTACACTGATACAGTCCTTTTCTCTTCTCCGTGGAGTGGCCTGCTTGTTGCTGATGTTGGGTAACAGGCGAAACTAGAAAGGGACCAGACATTCCAGGGCCCAATCTCCATATCTTTACCCTCAGGTCTGTGCTCCACTCCCTATAGCATCTGATCCTGCTTGGGTCTCATGCCTGGTGCCTAAGGTTCACGACCTCTACAGCTGGGTTAATGTTCATATTACTCCCCTCAACCTCCACCTCCTTGTGAGTCAGGTTCTGGTCTTGGGACACCTCCTTTCCAGTTTTGTATTCTTGTCCTCCATTATTATGAAGCATGTACAAATTGGGGTATGGTGCTGGCAGTGTCCCTTGTATGACAATGTCATGGCAAGCATCTTTCTTACTGTCTCTTCCTGACTGCATCCAGCAAATTCTAGCTTATTGTTGTTTTCATCAGTGCTCTAATGAATATATTACTGCACAGACTGATCCAATCAAATTCCTTTTAAATAATTCCTTTTCAAGAAGATCTGTGTTTGAGATTTATTCTGACCTTGAAGAACACCTCCGCCTGCCCCTTTCTTTGGTTCTCTCTGGCAGCCTAACTAGCCTACAGTTCACCCTGTTTCTTCAGTTAATCTATTAGTTATTCCCCAAATGCCTTTTACAACAACTGCTATTTTTTTTTTTTTAATTAATTATTTATTTATTTATACAAGTACTGGGTATAGTCAGAAGCGCGGAAGGGTGAGAGAATTCACCAGAGCCAGAGCGGGGAGCAGAGCAGGCAGAAGGACCAAAGTACACTGCTGAGGGGAGCAGCGGGCGGCAGGAGAGGTCTGTGCTCCATGTGGGACCCTCCTCCTCCGGTGGCTGGGGAGCAGCCAGGGATCTAACCGGCGCTGCAGAGGCTGCGGGCAGCTTCGCAGCCCAGCCAGCGCTCAACCGCTGCGCCACCAGGGGAGGCCCAACAACTGCTGTTTTTGAGAGTACCCTTAGACCAAAACTTATCCATCTTTCTTGAAAATGAAGTTAGCTCCTTTGAGAAGAGATCTGGATCTTTCAGTTTTGTGGTATGCTCTCCTTCTAGCCAAAATATCTGTGTTGTAACGGGTGAACTAAGGGCTTGTTTCTCTCTCAGTGCATCCCTGCCTTAGATGCTGAGCATTGTCTAGCAGGGGGCAGTGATAGCCTTAGGCCTTCTCAGCGTGTGTCTCCTGCCTTGGAACCTCTAATTTATAAGCTATAAATGAACTGGGTCAAAGGCATCCTGGATTCCAGTATCTTTGTTGAGCCATATCCAAAGTAGAGCCTTTGCTTTTGCAGTTGAAGTAGAAGAAGGGAGTCCCTACCTGTCACTCTATTGGAACTTAGCCTTAGCAACAGAAGCTGGAGGTAGAATGAGAAATGCTGACATCCTGCCCCCTAGGGAGATAAGCCTCTAACAGGAAGGTGGGAGGAGCAGGAACCCTGTTCTTTGCTTCACCATTCTAAAGTATTTCTTGGGAAGGAGGAGGGAGAGAGGAAATGAGTCTTGATTCAAATGCCACAGACTCTTACTGTTCTTACCCAATTCTATTGATTTTCTTGAGTAAATGTTTCTTTGCTTGTGGTATGCTTATAGGGTAATTTCCAGAGAATATAAATGCTGTTTGTTAAAATTTTTACCAGTTTTTGCTCAGGAGCACATCCAAGGAACACCTACTGTCCTGCTGAAAATGAACCTCAGACTTTTAAATGGGGATTACCATCCTTTTGCTATTTTACAGAATAATGTTTAAGTGTCTTGAAAGGTTTGAACAGATTTATTCTCAAGTGAAGAGCATACTAGGGGTGGAACATGAAATCTGTGGTAGAACATAACCACTCTGATACTAACATGTTTTCATAACAGTTTTGAATTTTGTACAGTCTTTCATTTTGATTATTTGATTTGTAACTGCAGTAGTGGCATCGTGATTAAAAGCATTGAGAAAGGCATCATTCATCTTGACTCCCGTTTATTTTTCCATAATTTAAGCGTGGTATTTGATATTGTAATAATGTTTGTTTTTTTTTTTTTCGTTAGAGGCAGTAATGAACCAGGAAAAAAGAAACAGCATATCTGTCATATTGAAGGATGTGGAAAAGTTTATGGCAAAACATCTCACCTTCGAGCACATCTTCGCTGGCATACTGGAGAAAGACCTTTTGTATGCAACTGGATGTTTTGTGGCAAAAGATTCACAAGGAGTGATGAACTACAGAGACATAGAAGAACTCATACAGGTTAGTTGATTTATTTTAGGACTTGTTCTTTTTATTTTTTAGTGTTTAGATAAAAATTTGAGTAATAGTTTAGCTATCAGATTGGAAATACAACACTTAGAATTCACATGAGTGATTATAACTGAAAGGTGTTCCAGTTCAGATTCTTAACCTATATCCTTTACCTGTCACTTTTTTTTTTTTTTTGGTTAGTATTTAAGCAAATGAAAAAAAGTTCAATTATGTTATTGATGATCTTTATTTTTAAATTTTATAATCCCCCAAATTGACTAAAGTATCAAGAATTATATAACAAATCCCTGTCTGTCACTCAGAGGTGCGGGCGTGGGGGGTGGAGGGGTAAGAGGATTCACCAGAGACAGTGGAAAGCAGAAGAGGCAGACTGAAATCCACTGCTGAGGGGAGCAGTAGGTGAGGCAAGAGGTCTGCTGCGCCATGTAGGTCAGCTCCCTGGCAGGGGTTGAACTCGTGCTGCAGTGGCTGGCAATAGTGTCACAGTGCTGAGACTTAGCCCTTTGCACCATCAGGGAGGCCTCCTATATTTTGTTATTTTTTAATAACAAATTATCTTCTTCTCAAAATCAACTACCATGAATTTAGAATATAACTTTTTAGTACAGTCTTAATATTCTTATATGTACTATTCATGCATATGTATATGCATATATATAATAGTATATATACTATATATAGTATATATGTATAATAGTATAATAAGAAATTTTGCATAAATGGTATCATATATAGAATCATAATTTCATTTATGTTTTGAATTTAAGTTAATGTATATTTTTATGCATGTGTGTATTTTTTAACTACTCTATATAGTATTTTATCACATGACTCCATCACAGTAATTTTTCCTCTCTTCTTAAATTGAAATAACAATTTATAACAGCCTTGATTTCAGGTGTACAGTTTCTCATATTTGTACTACACTAGTATTAATATATTTCCTATACTGTTTAGATTATGACTAAGTTCTTTACTATCATTGTGTTTACTTCTGTGAGCATACAGTAAACATGTATAAGAAATAGAATTATTGGGTCAAAGAGAAATGCTTATGTTTGATTTTGCTAAATTAACAGCTAATGGATCTCTGCAGTGACGTTACCATCTCTGATTCACTAGTGTGATTGAGAGTTTCTTCTTTGCAGTGTGTTCACCAATATTCAGTAATATCAGGCTTTGAAAATTTTTGTAATCCTGAAATGGTTTTTCAGTTTTTCAGTTGGTGTTTTTCTGGTTATCAGTGAGATTAAGCATCTTTTCATATGTTTATTGGTCATGTCTGTTTCTTGTACGCTTGATTAGTTCCTTTGTTCATCTTTCTTGATTGTTTTCCTTTTTCTTACTAATTTAAATATTGCAATTCCTTCACATACAGATCTTCCTCATCTCAATGTGGGATTGCATACTGATAAAACCATCATGAATTAAAATATTATAAATCAAAAATGAAGTTAATACACCTAACCTACCGAACATCATAGATTAGCCTCTTCTGTCTTTAACATGCTCAGAACACTTAGCCTACAGTTGGACAAAATCATCTAACCAACACAGTTATTTTATGATAAAATATTAAATGTCTCATGTATTTTATTGAATACTGTACCGAAAATGGAAAAACAGAATGGTTTTACGGGTTCTCACCATTGGTGTACACAGCTAAAAGCATACCTGACTTGAAGAATGAAGCATTAACCTAAAATTACTTATTAATTAATTAAATCAATTATTGAATGATGGAGATGCTATAGCAGCCAGGTCATCACTTTCTCTCCTGAGGCTTGAAAGGAACTGGTAGAAAGACATTATAGAGTACTGGTTATTACCTTTGTGATGGTGTGGCTGAGAGCTGTGGCTCACTGCTGCTGCCTAGCAGCACAAGACTGCATACCATTTGCCTGGGGAAAGGTCACTATTCAAAAATTGCAATACAGTTTCTACTGAACACATATTTTTGCACCATTTTTTTTTTTTTTTTTTTTTAATAGAGGCATGCTTTTTTATTTATTTATTTGTTTGTTTGTTTGTTCTGTCTATACATGCACTGGGTACAGTCAGAAGCGCAGGAGGGTGAAAGAATTCACCAGAGCCAGAGTGGGGAGCAGAGCAGGCAGAAGGACCAAAGTACACTGCTGAGGGGAGCAGTGGGCGGCAGGAGAGCTCTGCGCGCCATGTGGGACCCTCCTCCGGTGGCTGGGGAGCAGCCGGGGATCGAACCAGCGCCACAGAGGCCGCGGGCAGCTTCGCAACCCAGCGCTCTACCGCTGCGCCACCTGGGAGGCCCTTTTTGCACCATTTTAAAGTCAAAAAACCTTTAAGTTTTTTTGGACCATCTGTATTGCTAGTCTTTTATCTTTGTGCTATCTTTTGTCATATGGAAGTTTTCATTTTTATTTAGCCAAATACAAGTCTTTTGTCTTTTTTTTTTTTAAATGAAGTTCTCTCCTACAGAAGATCATAAATTTTTAGGAAACATTCTTCTAATGACATAAAAAAAATATATTTAAGTTTGTCTTTTATCAGTCTAGGATTTTTTTTTTTTTGATGATAAATGAAATGGGGTTGTAATTTTATTTTTCTTCCATGTGGAAAGCCATTTTTTGAATAGCCCATTCTTTTTCCATTGATTGGTAGTAAAACTTCTCATATATTACTGTATCCTTTAAAGTAGCTCAATTTCTCGTCCCTCTATTTTTAAGCTTTTATCTCTTTGTCAGTTCCTATACCAATACTACACTGTTTTAATAATCCCAAGGTTATAGTAAATCTGATATCTGGTAGGGCAATTTTCATTTTTGCTCATGTCACTGGCCCTCTCTGTTTAGAACATGTCTCTGATACATATTTGATACTCAATATTTAATTGATGGATAAATTAATAAATTTAGGTAAATGTTTGAATTTGACTTTAACTCTTGTACCAATGTACATGTCCCACTTGTTCAATGTGTACATTTCAAAAGAGGGAATAGCTGACATTTATTGGTCAGCTGCTACATATCACATATTTCTAATATATTATTTGCTTCTAACATCAACACTGTGAGATAGAAATTAACTTCATTTAACAACAGATAAGGAAATAGTTTCAAGAGAAAATACTTGTTAAACTGATTAAATGTGATAGTTTGCCAGTTTGATATGCACATAAATTAGTAACACAGATGAGTGTTGGTATGCTGGCTCAGTTCTTGAGTTAACATTATGCTAAAACTAAGAATTTTAATAAAGATTTAAATGCTTTTTATATGGAATTGCACTGGAGCTTTCTAATGCTACCTTACCATTCATACTGGCAAATAACATGAGATAAATCAATTTCATAACAATGTTGATACCTGCTTTAGAAAAATACTTTGCTATTTATGTTAGTATGAGAGGACGCAATATTGCAAACCAGATTAGCATTAGGACAGGTTAGGAAGTCAAGAGAAATTGCCACTTTCTTTGATTTGGAACCTTGTGTTGTGATTTTATTTCTTTGAGAAATGATCAGTTTCTAATGTACATCTCTATCACACATTCACAATCATATAGATAAACAAATTTATCCAGGAATTTATATGCATGTATCCTTTAAAAACAATATTAATTGTTGGAAGACATGTTTTCTTTTACTATTTTTATAGCTCTGCACCATTATGATCTTTTACTGATTTGAATAATTGAGGATCAAATTACTGTGCATTTACTTTATGTTTCAAATATCTTGACTATGTCATCTGCAAAATTGTTCAATTAAATATGTTACACAGAAATATTTTAAGCTTAATATCAGTATACTTATGTTACTTTTCAAGATTTGATATAGTAACTTCTAAGTGTTTATTGTAATTGTTTAAAAAACGAAATATTTTGAAATAGATATTAATTAGTAAGTTTAAATATGCTTAAATTGAAAGCCTTAAACATTCATGGCAAGAAACATGTTTTATTTAATGCCCAATCACTACACTAAGTATAAACTCAGTACCTTACTATGAATAAATAAGTAATTTTTATTTATGGGGCCTCCCTGGTGGCTCAGGGGTTAAAGACACAGTGCTATCAAGCTATTGCCAGCCAGCCACTGCGTCATGAGTTCAATCCCTGGCCAGGAAGATAACCTACATATGGTGCAGCAGACTTCTCCTTTCTCCTGTCTTGCCCGCTGCTCCCCTGAGAAGATTAGATCTGCCTATTCTGCTCCCCACTCTGGTGAATCCTCTCACTCCTTCACCTCTGGCCCACACCCCAGTTCTTGTATGCATAAATAAAAATAAATCTTTAAAAAAATTTATTTACTGCTGACTCTAGTGGGGTTTTTAAAAAAATATTTATTTATGCATGCATGCAAGAGCTGGGGTACAGGCCAGAGGTGTGGGGGTTGAGGGATTCACCAGAGACAGAGTGGGGAACAGAAGAGGCAGATTGGCCAAAGTACACTGCTGAGGGGAGCAGCGGGTGAGTCAGGAGAGGTTTGCTGCGTGCGCCATGTGGGTTGCTCCCTGGCAGGCCAGGGATCAAACTCTGTACTGCAGAGGCTGTGGACAGCTTCAGAGGTTGTGTCTTAACCCCTTGCGCTACCAGGGAGGCCCTGTAGTAGGGTTTTTTGTTTTTGCTTTGTGAAAAATTTTTACATTATATAGAAGAATTTATAATGTTAAGGACATACTTTACCCCACCCCAGAGTAAACCATATTTTCTCCCTAGAGAAAACTACATTTATTCTTTTAACTACTTTTACATTTTTTTCCTTCCTGTGATGTCTGCTATATATCTAAATAATATGCTTATATTATTATTATTATTATTATTATTAGACTGTTCTTGCATTCAGCATTTAGAATTTACTTCACTTTGCACCATCTGACAACATTCCAGTTCTTTATACTGTACATAATTGAGATATTATATCTTGATTCACCATTCTGTGATAAGGATATTACCATGCCTCTCCTTTATTTTCCATCCCTTTCACTGCATATTTTTTCCCATCTTTTATATCTTACTTTCTCTCAATGCTATAATGTTTATATTTTCTTCAATTAATACTGTCTCCTTTTTAAATATAGTTTAGGTCTTAAAGTTGAAAATTAGTATATAATTATATTATGACTGTGTAATGTCTATGCCCGCATAATCCTTCCTGTGTGTTTTTTGTTTCTTCTTAAAGTTTCTAATCACCTTTTTTCTTTTGTATGGGCTAACTTTAACCTCAGTTGGCTGTTTTTTCTTCTTGAGAATATTATCAGTTCCATCCAGTTGTTTCTTGTTTTGGAGGGTTCCAGGTTTCTGATCAAATACAGACTAATTTATCTTTTGGTCTACTGTACAACTCTAATCTCAAGACATTTCTTCCATGATGTATTCTGAAAGTGTTCTGAAAGCCTTATGTCTTTATTTTTCTAAGTTTTTTCCTTTGGTTGCTGGACGATATTCAGAGCTATTTCCTATAAAGAAGCATAGGGAAATAAATTTGTCTGAAAATGTCTCTTTTGCTTTTCCACATAATGGGTTTGTGTAATCCAGAATTGTAGGTTGAAAATTGTATTCACTCAAAGCATTAATGGCACTGCTCTCTGTCTTGCATCTGGTTTTCTAATAAATCCATTGTTCTTTTTTTGATTTTTTTTTTTAAATAGGTGACCTAATTTTTCCCTTTCAACCTGTAAGAGGCTATTTATTTATAACTTTTTACTTTGAAACAAACTTAACATTTACCCGAATGTTGCATATTACCTTTCACCAGTTTCCTGTAATGCTAGCCTCACCCATAACCACAATAGTTTATGAAAACTTAGGACATTAATATGGGTGCAGTACTACTAAATAAACTGTAAACTTTTCCACAAATGTATTTTTTCTGTTCTAACACTCAGTCCACAATATAAATTGTATTTTTTTGCCGTGGTCTTCAGTCTCCTGCTATCTTTGGCGTTTCTTCATTTTTTTAAAAATAAATGTTTGTTGGGCCTCCCCTGGTGGCGCAGCCGTAGAGCGCTAGGCTGCAAAGCTGCCTGCAGCCTCTGCAGTACCGGTTCGATCCCCGGTCGCCGGCGAGGGTCCCACATGGCACGCAGACCTCTCCTGCTGCGCCTGCTGCTCCCCTCAGCAGTGTATTTCATCAGTCTGCCTCTTCTGTTCCCCACTCTGGCTCTTGTGAATTCTCTCACCCTCCTGCGCTACTGACTGTACCCAATGCTTGTATAAATAAATAAATAAATCTAAAAAAAAAAGGTTTGTTAAGGCAACATTGGTTTATAACATTATATAATAGCATTATGATCTGACATCAGTATACACTACATATCCACAAAAGTTGACCCTCTTTTTCATCTACCTCTCTCAACTCTCTTCCCCTCTGCTCACCACCTGTCTGTTCTTTATATCTAAGCATTTATTTTTGTTTAGCTTTGTTCATTTGCATTGTCTCTTTATTGTCTACTTGTAAGTGAAATCGTGGTTTTACTTTGGAAGGTTTGAATTTGTCTCATATTTTCTTGTGATTTGACTAAGGTTAATGAATTGTTATTGAGGAGACTATCACAGATGTTATTCTCTTTCTTATATCAGGAAGTAAATGATGCCATTATGTTTTATTATTGGGGATATTAGCCTTGATGAATTTGTTAAGATATGTGTCTGGCATCACCACTGTGAAGTTATTTTTTTCTTTTCATACTGTTTTTTAGAAACAAGTCACTAAGTCTGATCCACACTCAACTCAAATTACCACCTAAAGGTTGGAATATCAAGGGCATATTTTAAAACAACTATAGCAGTTATTAAACATTTGTAGGGAGATTAGTTAAGTCTATGCAAGTAATCTGTTTCTTTTTAAAGAAAAAATTTCACTTCATTGTCTTTTGCCTGTAACAATTATTATTGTGGTGTTCTAAAGTTTATTTTCTAATTCCTTCATTACCTGTTCAATTATTAGTCTTTCTTGTGTATAGAAGATTTATACCATCTTTATCCTTATATTTGAAAGACAATTTTACCCAATAAAGTTTTTGATTGCGAGTTTCTTCTTCCCTAGTCAGTGAAAATGAAGCTTCATTATGCTGTCAGGGCCATGTGGCATGGGTGGAGGATGAGCTAGTAGTCTGTTGTTCTCCTCCTTGGGGCACAGATTCTCGATGTGGCTGTACAGCTTGTAGCAGTTGTCAGCACAGAGGTGCAGGTGAGCATAAATAACCCTTGCAGCAGATCATCTTGTTGGGGTTGTATTTCTGAGCAAGATGGTAGAAGGATACCTCTGCAATGCCACCCTGTAGGCAAAGCACCAAGTGCAAGGTGGGCACTCTTGTTGAATATTGTAACGAGAGAGTGTCGCCTTCCTCCAACTGCATTTGCCCACAAAAATAAGATGTTGCTGGTCAGACAGGATGCCTGACTTGGATTTTGTACTTGACCTTGAGGGTGATGGTCTTCACAAAGATTTGTAGTTCTTTGTCTGCCATAAGGTCACTACTCCTGACCCCTCCTCAGTGTTCTCATTGAAGAGAAAGAATGAACTTTTTTTCTATCACTTTAAGGATGTCATCCCACTGCTTTCTGGCTTTTGTGATCTCTGATGAAAAAAATCAGCTATTATTGTTATTAATGATCTCTTGTAGGTTATGAGTCACTTTTACTACTTTGTAGATTCTCTGTTTTTGAGAATGTGTCTCACTGAATCTCTTTATATTTTGCCACTTGGGGTTTATCATATTTCTTGGGTCTATAGGAAGATTTTCATCAAATTTAGGAAATTTCAGCCATTATTTCTCAAAATATACTTTCTCTAAACACCTGGGATCAGGTGTTTGTGCATACCGGAGGGTGTTTATACACCCTAGCACTGAGCTACATAGTTGACAACTTTAGCCTTAACTTTCACTTATTGTTTGTGCAGAGCCTCAAGGGTTAGGCACAAATGAGAGTTGGGCATTTTCAGGTCTTTCCTAAGTAACGCACACCCCAAAGCATTTGTGTGACCTTCTAGATTCCAAATAGTGTGTCAGAGTTTTTCAAAGCCTCTATGGAAGCTTTCAGCTTAGTTTACTTATTGTTTATTTCAAGTATTATCCATTGTATCAGGTATCCATGAAATTAAAACATTCAGCCTGTAATTGTTTTAGCTAAACATACACCCTTCTCTTCCCCCATGAGAAGATTTTCCCTTTGGCTTACCTATGAGTCAGATTAAATACAACAGTCTTTTAAGTGGGGTCTTCCAAGGAACCACTAGACAGAACAAATAATAATTAATGGGGATGAGATTTTGAAGAACTCCCACTTTGTTCTGCTCCCAATGATGGCTTCCAGGCTCCTGGGAAGTGGAACTAGACAAAGTAAAAACACCACAAAGCATGCTATAAATGGATGATAATTCAAACAGTTAGAGTAGATAAGATTGCCTAACAAAAAAGCATGTGTAATGAAATGACCAAAGAGCTTCTATACTTAAGTAGATTATTGCTAAAGGAGAAAATGAAAAACTACATTTTATACAGATTGATGTCCCTGTAAATTCATGGTCTCTAATCTCATCCAGCTTCTCAGAACAGCCTATCAATTCTATTTTTTGTTGTCAGGTTCCTCAGTACCTTAATAACTACCTAAACTTTTTTAAGTGTTCTGAGTACATTTTCACTCCCACTCAGCTTCTTACTCCCAGTCATCTACTTCAGGAAAACTTAAGCACATGACTTCTTTAAAGTTACCATCCCTTTTCCTTTTATAATTTACTTTTGTCTACAAGTAATGATAGAGTAGAATTGGTGATACTCATGTAAAGATTAGTTTAGATATTCTAGTCTGGGTAGGTAAGAAAGAATGTCCAGGAGGTAATGATAGGTTGACAATGTTGTAGGGAAGGGCTGGAGTGATCCAGGAACTAGTGTCTCAGTTTTAATAACTTAGGATCTTAGAACAAATCAAAAATTGATTTCTATAATGTGAGGTTTTATATGTATGTATAATGTCCATTGTGGAACATTGGTGGAAGTTATTCATTGAGCAAAGGGTGTGTTTTTTACTGAGCTATAACAAATGGCCGGACTCTAAAAAAAATTTTTTTGGAGTGAGTTAAATCTTCTCCCAGAAGGATAATATGGTCAAGTGCTAATTCCTGATATTCCTGCATGTGACTTTCTTCAGAAATAGTTTCTTTGCAGATGAATCATAAGTAGGATGAGGTTGTACCAGTGTTACTTACTGCCTACGATTTAGAACCTACTGGGCCCTACAGCCAATGACTGATGTCCTCGTAAGTAGGGGAGAAGACACAAGTGGGAAAATGCTATGCAAAGGCAGAGGCAGAGGTTGGAGAGATGACGCTACAAATCAAGGATTGCCAACAGTCACCAGAAGTGAGGGTGAGGCAAGAAAGAATACTTGGTTAGAGTGTTTAGTGGAAGCATTGCTATACTGGCATCTTTATTTTGGATGTTTAGCCTTTGGAACTGTGAGAGAATAATTATTTGGGAATTTGTTTTTTGTTTTTTTAAAGATTTATTTATTAAGGCATACAAGAGCTGGAGTGTAGGCCAGAGGTGAGGGCAGGTGAGAGAATTCACTAGAGACGTATTAGGGAGAGAAGATGCAGATTGACTGAAATACCTGCTGAGGGGAGCAGCCGGTGAGGCAGGAGAGAGGTCTGCTACACCCTCTGGGTCTCAGCTCCCTGGCTGGGAATCGAACTTGTACTGCAGTGGCTGTTGATAGTGCTGAGACTTAACCCCTTGTGCCATCGGGGGGGGTCCTATTTATTGTTTAAGTTACCCAGTTTGTGGTATTTTCTTACAGGAGCCCTAGGAAACTAAAACAGTCCCTTAGTTCATACTAACCTATGTTTTGTATATTGTGATAACTGAAGTGCGAGGGTAAATTTTGAAAACCAGAATGTAATACAGAATGACAACTAGATAACTGGCTCCTTTTTTTTTTTTTTTTTTAATTAATTTATTTATTTATACAAGCACTGGGTACAGTCAGAAGCACGGGAGGGTGAGAGAATTCACCAGAGTCAGAGCAGAGAGCAGAGCAGGCAGACTGATGAAGTACACTGCTGAGGGGAGCAGTGGGTGGCAGGAGAGGTCTGCGCGCCATGTGGGACAATCACCCAGTGGCCGGGGATCGAACTGGTGCTGCAGAGGCTGCAGGCAGCTTTGCAACCCAGTGCTCAACCGCTGCGTCACCAGGGAGGCCCAATAACTGGCTTTTGATGGTACTTAAGATAAACAAAACTTACATGATCTGATTTATTATGTCCAGCCTTTGAAATCTGTGAGTCCATCTGAAAATCTCAGCAATTTTTTGAAAGAAATTAATTTTAAGAAAATTGAAGCTAACAAGTAGACTAATAATAGTTTCTAAATATGAATCTTATATTTAAATCCTTTTAGTAATCATGTATTATAGCATGTCATTCTCTTAGATAACTAGACCAAAGAAGAGACTTTTGTCTTTGCTCAGTTTACCAAGCCAAAGGTGTCAGGATTACATTCTTGAGATTTTATTTTTTTAGAGAAATAAAATTTGGAATTTGTCCTTGACATTATTTACATACCTATAATAAAGACATTTCACAGATCTTGAACCATACAATAAGCTATACTATCTTCTTCTGATTAGGCTTTAATTTTTTCAAGATTATCCATTAGTTTTCTATTGCTGCCATAACAGACTACCACAAATTAGGAGCTTAAAACAACATACTGTCAGGGTTTCTTTAAGTCAAAAATATAACTGGACTTGTCCTGGGTCCTCTGCTTATAGTCTCACAAAGTCAAAATCAAGGTGTCAGCTGGGCTAGTTTCTTACTGAAGATTCTGGAGAAAAATTTGTTTACAAACTCATACACATTAGCAACCAAATTCAGATTTTGCTATTATAGGACATACTGTTTCCTTGCTGGCTGTGAGCTGGAGGTTGGTGTTTGTTCCTGGAATTACCCATATTCTTTGTAGCTCCCTGCATCCACAGGAGGAGAAAGGTCAAGTCCTTCTCAGACTTCTGGTCTCTCTGTTTGCTCCTTCTACTGCATCTAGCCAACTGCAGCTAACTCTTCTTTTAAGAGTGTGTATGATTAAATTGAGTCCACCCAGATAATTCAAAATAATCTCCCTATATTAACTTCTGTGACCTTAGTAAAACCCGTAGATTTCCTTTGGCTATGTAATAAGATATATTCATTTGTTCCAAATATTAGGGCATGGACGTCTTTGGAGGATCATTCTGCATACCATACATAGTAAATATCAACAATTTTGATTAGTTGTATTAATTTTAGTTAACCTACCTAGAATAAATATAATAAAAAGTTGTAAAAAAGATTAAAATGTAAAAAAGAGTCCAGGCTCTCTACTGCCTGAAATAAAGTAAAATGCTAATGTTTACTAAGGATTAGGAATTCAGAAATTGTTGGACACCACAGAAAATAGAAAAAAGGAACAATAAAAGGAAATGCTGTTCACCTAATAATAGTTTAATTGTACATCAAAGTATACTTATTTTGACATTCTAGTCAATTTTCATTGCTTGAGAGTAATTGGCCACCTATACCATTTAGGAGTGAACAGACTAGAAAGCCCATTAAAACCAAGCCACCAACATTTTCCTGTATCTTAGTTTGTCAGTGAATAACCAAAGACTAGAATTTCCTTCATAATTGGTACTGATAGCTTCACGTGGTTGCAAATAACTATCTAAAGGAATGGACACTTCTTAAAGTCAGAGTCTCTTGTTCAGTTTTGTATTACCAGTAGATATTTGTATGTATTTTACAAATATTTGCTGAAAAGTATTGAGTTCATGAGCATCACAGTTATCAAGTATTTACTTTATTAAATAGCCACTGTGTGTGAACAGGTTGATCATCTGGTTGATTTGGTATTTACTGAATGATCTTGTACTCAGGCCATGTCCCCTGATGTCTTTTTGATTATTCTTGACTATTGTTGCTGTAAAACAACTGAGGTTTCCAGTTGCATCTAGTTATGTAACATAAAAAGCTCAAACTAGAAATTGGGTGCCTTGAGTTCTGCTTTGATATCAAGTTGTATTACTCTGAAGCAAATAGTTTCTGAACTCAGCTTACCTATCTATAAAACAAAAATGTAAAATTTCAAGATTTTTTTCCAGCTTTAACATTTGTAAAACTGTAAATTTTTATTTTGAGGTAACATGGGAAACTTGAAACATAAAGGTATTTATTATAAAATTGATTTAAAAATGTAAATCTTTTTTCATCCTTGTCTAGGTGTCAGCATTCATAAAATTCAAGTCACTTTACCTTAAAACTTAATTGCCTGTATTTTTAATGTCTTTGAGAGTTTTGTCTAAACCATTTATCATTTCATTTAATTTTTCAAGACTGAAAGAGAAAGAAAAGTTCAATGAGATACTGCAAATGCAATTTTTTATAAATATTAAAGCAAACACATAAAGAAGAGGGGAAAATATCTGACATGGACAAACTTGAGCCTATAGATTTTCTATTGGTAAGTCAAAAGCAGGGCCCAGTGAGGAAGTCAGCTGAATTAAATTCTTATTTCCAAGTTTTACTACCAGCCTGGGAAACATCATTTCATTCCCTTAAGTAACAATTGTGGAGGGAAGAACTGAAGCTGATAGTTGATTCATTATGAATATCATGCTGCACCAATTAACTAAACTTCCATGTTGCCCATACATTACATACAGAAATAAAATGGCTTTTTTCTTCTTAATTATCAGTTAGTTTTTATTCTAAAGCATAGAAATACTTCATTCTAATAGGCCCATTGTAAGGTTAAAGGATGTATTGAAATATTTAAGTCTTACTTGGTGAGGACTAAAAAAACTCTATCCAAATATGAAATGTAGTGTTTGTCTGATTCTTTCCCCCCCCACCCCAATATTTGCCTGACTCTTGCTTTGTGAAGAAGCTTAATGCTCTATCAGATTTATTAACTTACTTTATTAGAAATAGTTCTAAGATATTCATGCCTCTAAACATAACCAAAACTCAGGTAGTAAGGGAGAGTAGACATGAACCTTGAACATAGGTTGTATATTGTATACCTGCAAGAGATTTTTCTGATCATCTGTTAGAAACTCTCTTATTTCATAGGTGGGAAAACTGAAACCAAGAGTGGTTATTTTACTTGTTACAGCTTTTATTCCCAGTTTGTAGCAGAAGCAGAACTTTAACTCAGGACTTTTAGTCCCAGTCACATTGCTCCTTTTCCTCTTCTGCAGTTCTTGTTTGATAGCACTAAAACTGAAAACAGGACTATTTTGCCATTAGTCAAAAGTGAAAAATGTGATATGACCAGAAGGGGTGTTATTTAAAATTACATTTTCATTTAAATAAAATGTGTATAACTTTATTTACTATTTTTCTGTTTAGGTGAAAAGAGATTTGAATGCCCAGAATGTTCTAAAAGGTTTATGCGGAGTGATCATCTCTCCAAACATGTCAAAACGCACCAGAATAAGAAAGGTGGTGGGACAGCTCTTGCCATTGTTACCTCGGGAGAACTGGACTCATCTGTTACAGAGGTGCTTGGCTCCCCAAGAATTGTCACAGTTGCAGCCATTTCTCAAGATTCAAATCCAGCAACTCCTAATGTTTCAACCAATATGGAAGAATTCTGAAAAGTTATTTATAACAGAGACCTCTAGTGCTGCACTTAAGTTTACACACCTTTGAAAATCTGGAAATGGGCTGGTCAGGTGGATCACAGAGTAGGAAATCATGTTTTCATTCTTGACATCTTTAAGTATTCCAAGGCTTTGAGTCAACAAGTCAAACGTTGAAATTTTAAATACACAAAAAGTAAACTGATGTACTGGAAACAGAAAAGTATTTCCTCCCTAATATAAGTTGTAGTTACTTGGAAATATATCACATAATCTTAAACTGAATCTTCCCCTCTCTTAACATCATGTATAAACATGTTTAAAAAGACAGATTTCAGTAGTTGGCAGGCTGGACCTTAAGGACTTATTTTCTTTGAAAGTACTTTGTTATAAACTCAGTCAGTACTAACTTACATGAATTTTTTTTTTTCCCTATAGCACAGAAAACAGTTAACTAAAGATAGGGGTACGTTAGCTTGAGTTTTGGAAAATCGACTGAAAATAGTTTTGGCCGTCTTTTTTGAAATGTTAGAAATTCTTCAACAGTTGAATTAGGTAAGTTCCAAAAAAATACTCTGAGATACATCTCAGATCTTTATTACCACTACATTATAGTAGTGTGTATGCAGACAATCAGTGAAGTCCAATTACTTTCTCCATTTGGAGACCACAAGAGGAACTTAGAGCTAAACCTTAGATTAAAATTTAGATGGAAACCTTAGGAAAGTGCTTGGGGGAAAAAATGGTTAAAACAAAATTCCTAGTAGCTTCAGAAAAATTAAATGAGGCAACTTAATATGTAAGGTTTTAAAGGTAGGATTGATTGTATTCCTAACCCTAGGTTGAACCACAAAATTCATTTCAAATATTTATATTGGAAATATTTGCATAGAGTATAAATCACTCTGTAGTTTCATATTCTGTAAATATGAGTTATGTTGACAATATGCAGAATTCTTTATGCTTTGACTTGGTAGCCAAAGAATTATCACACTTTTATTTAAGGCCAGCAGAAAATGATCTTTTAACTACATTATAATTTACATTTTTCTCTCTACTAAAAATTAGCCAACCCCATTTTAATACTGTTAGAGGACTGATTAAGAATTTATAAAGCAGTAATGTCTTTGTTATGTCAGTACTGGATTTTCCCTAAAAAGACATTCTAACAAATATATAATAGATTGATATTATGAAACAAAAGTTATTTTTAAAAATCAGAATAATTTTCAGTCAAGTAACTAAAGAAAAAATATACTGCATTGTGTATGCAAGGGTCTTATAGGGAAAGATGGCTAAAAGTTTCATATGAAAAAATTGGATTATTTATACCAATAGCTTAAATATTAGATAGTTCATGTTTTAAAAAGGCATTTATAGAGAATCATAATGGAATTGACCATTTGAAAACTTAAGGTTTTTAACTGCTCAGTTTATTATTATTAACATCATTAGTTTGGGGACTGTTTGAATATAGATACATGTTTTCTTGTGCATTCTCTATTATTTCAGGAAAAAATACCACTCATGTGAATTCTCTTCCAAAATTGTGATGTTTCTTGTATTTTTGATGAAGGAGAAATACTGTAATGATCACTGTTTACACTATGTACACTTTAGGCCAGCCCTTTGTAGCGTTATATAAAACTGAAGGTCTTTTGTGCTTTCAGTTTGTATAAAAAAGCTTTGAGATTAAAGGAAAAAATTTTTACACTGTGGTTATAAATTTCAAGTTTCTTAAAGCTTTTGTAGACTTGTAACAAAGTCTTTAAATTTTAGTTGGATTTTGTAAATTGTTTTGTATATTTTATTTAATGTACTCTTAACAACTGATGTATCTGGCTTTAAAACATCAGACTCAGTTTGTTGTTTTGTTTGGTACAGAGGAGCATTTGGTAGTGTTAATTATAATTTTATTATATAGGAACTGAAACATCAAATATATATTTTATCTATCATTATGCTACACAATCAGTGCTATAAATTTTTTTATGCAAAGAATTTTTCCTAATGTTTGAATCATGTTTCCTCAGACTGACACTTTCTGTTGTTGTTAATACCAAGTATGAGCTCTCTGCACCTTTATTCCATGAACCAGTTACTGGTTGGTTTCACTCATTTGTGGAATTTAAATAACCATGAACCAGTTTTCATGCATACCTATATGTATGTTAATCAGAAATGGAAGTTATTTTTTAAATCAACAATGAGGCCTATTATAAATTTAACAAACTGAATCTGGATAGCTTTATAGGATATAAAAATATATTATTTGTGTTAGCAGGTGCACATTTCACCACAAAATAGAAATATTTTGACAGTCTGTTCTGCATACCATTCTGAATCCACTTTTCCGTCTTACAAGAATCGTAAATTTCAATGTCCTTTATTTGACTCAGTGGGAGATAGCTGTTATAAGTAATAGGGCACAGATGTGCAGTAGAGTCTTGTTTAATGGCATTTCACTGTTCATTCCCTTTGCCACCATTATGGAACTTTTCTTTATTGTAATTATCAGTGCAAAGCTATGTATTTATCATGGTAGAACTCCAGTGTTAGAATAGTTTTTTCTTACAGTATACTTTCTTTGGTTAGGTTTGTGTATGTGTTGCTGATTACATTAGAACTTGATGTTAAGTCATTATTTATCACACTCTCATGAGAGCAGTAATAAAAGTGTGTAATCTAGGAGAAAAAGTTAATTTGTCAAACTTAGATAAGCATGATGTTTAGGTCCTATTTTTCAATTTTATAACTGTTTTATTGCAACAATATTTGTATTTAAGTCTTCATTTTAATGCCTTGTGGTGTTTTTTTATGCATGTCACTAAGTTGTCATCCCACATAAATTGATGTGCAGCATAGGGTATTAAATCTACATAATGATTTTAAAACAGAAATAGTTGATGGTAAAATGTAAATGTTTTGCAGAAATTCCTTATAAAAAGTTTTGTAGTAACATTTCACTTGTAAATTCTTTTGTAAAAAAAAAAAAACTAAGAAAATGAAAAAAAAAAAAAGATGAATCCAGAAAAAAACCTGTTTCCCACATCCTAGAGTTTAGACAATTATTCTGCCAGCAAAGCCTCTGGGGCTGTAATTGACATTTTTACAGTGCTGATTTGTATAAAATTTGTTTTTTGTGGATTTGGAAATAAAATCATGTACAAGTTGTTGCCTGCAATAACAATTGCAAGTAACCTATTAAAAATTCCCTTGAGTTTAACATGTTTCTTCATTTAATTATGTATACTATAAAGCAGCAATAAATTGTTTGAATCTTCAACCTTCTTATCACAAACACTGGAAAGTAAATGTTTCTCACTAGAAAATGTATTGGCAACTCTTTGTAATTCCTGGTATTAAGATCTGGTCACCATTTTCTGTGAATGTACTTCCAAAGAACACCAATTCAAATTTCATGTTAATTTGTAGCCATTGCTTTAGACACTTATGGAAATTAAAATTTAATTTAGAGACTTAAATATTTTTGAGCAATAGATGTTAGAAAATTATAGGGAAGGCTAAAGATGAAAACATTATAAATACTATTTAGGCTTTCAGAAACGCTTAAGCAATGTATAGTTCCTGGGAGAGCCATGCAAATCTCATGAAGACATAACAAATACATTATTGTAACAACTTCGGTTATAAGATTTCTGCAGGCAAGATTAGATATAACAAGGGGTTGGGGCAGGTGGGGAATGTTAAGCACCAGGGGAAGTACACTGACCCACTGAGAGTCTTTTGAAATCTGTAGTAGTGGGTAGAGGGTAACTATGTAGTGTTTGGATGGATAGATCTTCAGCAAAGCTGGAAGGTAAAGACCTGGTTATGTTAAAACGCTGTGGTGATAATATGTGTTTATACAATGATTGAATCATAGTTGAATTTATGCTACTTGGCAAACAAGACAAGGAATACAATTTTGAAAAGGTGTGTGTCAAAACTATCAGTTGCTTGGAAAATCGCAGTTGGGTATATTGCATTAAAGGGGGGGGATGATGTAATTAGAAAATTAAAATTTTGTGTTTTTTAATTTTTAGTGTGGTAGTGCTAGTTTGATTCTTGGACTTCTAGAACTTCAGCTATCTAGCCATGAACAAGACTGAATCAAAGAAAATACCGTCAAAGTAATGTTTTTTACTTTTTTCATAGACTGTTGACATAAAGCTTATTGTTGTAATAAGTTAGGAAATTTGAAGCAGTGCTAAGAGCTACCCTGTATTATGTGGTATGGTTTACATTGTTTTTCCTAATGATAAGAAATGAGGGGTAAAAGATAAATCATGTTAATTTTTATTTGAAAGTTCAGATGCTTAGTAAAAAGGGTGCAAAGTAGATGCAGGGAAGGTGAAATATTTTATCCCTCAATACCTCTGAATCATACATTACCATATTTACTGCCCCAGCAGTAACTCTGTTAGATATACACACAACCAACTTGTAATTGTGTTGCTGGATTTTTAAGGACTGTATTGCTATTCTTTTAAGATTTACTAATTAGCCAAGGCTTTAGGCTGTGTTCCTCTTAGTAGCAGGTGGCAATGAAATTATTGGATATCTGAGAGTAACCTCAAGTGCAGATCATTTAAGAAAAAAGGAAGGAAGGAGGCAGTTAGGAGTAAGGAGAATAAATCTTGTAAACCTTTATTTTTGTCTAAGATAATAGTTTGGCAAATGCAAGGATAATTTCTCCTGGAAAAAAATATGTTCTGATTATAAAAAAGTTACTAGATTACAGAATTCTAATTATACTCAAGTTTTCATGTATAAAAAGAAAATCAATATGCTATTTGTAATACCTTGACCCAGAAAAGTAATTTATATATGCACATACATATATAGCAACTCTTTACAGTAATGATTTGGATCAGTGATGCTTAATGGTATGAGGCAGTACTGACCTAAAATATATTCTCTTTAACAGGAATAGTATTTTCATGTTAAATCATGTATTCTGCCCACAGATCGATAGGATACTCATTCCTTAAATACAGGGTGCATTTTCTAATAAAGTCAACCAGGAAAACTGGGTGATGCTTGAGCAAAAATTCCAAATGAGCTTATATTTAAAAAGTCCCATAAAAACAAAATATATTACCATATTAAATTTTTTATTCAAGAAAGCAGTTAATGATCTCTGCACAACTGGTACCATTAAAAAAAATTGTGCTCCCTGGAAGCAATCCACTAGGCTTTTGTTCCTTTTAATAAAGTTGTGCTTATGTAATTAATGAATATATATGGTATGTTTAACATTTTAGATATATATCAATACATTTGTGTTGGATAAGGAAGTTCAGACTTCAAAGTAAATCTAGTTTTTAAAGCCACTAGAAGAAGGAAAAAACACAGTTGCACATAGGCGTGATTGTATACATATGGCCTTTAATAAATTCCATATAAAGATTTGTACCAATAATTTCCATAACTACATTTTTACCTAGTGCTATTTCTTTTTGTTGAAGTAACATTGAGTTAAAACACTTATTTAGGTGTATAGGTTCACACCTCTATAAATGTATGTTACCACATCACACCCATTGCCAAAGCTCCAGTAATCTGCCATAGTCCATTGGGCCCCCTAACCCCTTGGTTCTCACACCCCTCACACAGTCTGCCACTTATCTAGCCCTATTTCTGGACATTACTTTGCTATAGAACTTAGTAATGAGTAATAGGTTTGTATTTTGAGTATTGAACAAATATTGAGTGTCTGCTTGTTCAAGGTACTATTCCAGGTGTCGGAGAGATCAAGAATAAGACAAAAAGCACTATCCCAGTCTTCATAGAGTTTACCCATATTAAAAAGTGGTAAGGGCAAGAGAGGACAATAGGACAAGTAATAAGGAGAGCTGGAGCTGCAGTAGTAATTAAGGTAGACAGGAAGCGTCCCTGAAGTGATGTCAGCAAAACCTGAAGCAAGGAAGTAAGCCTTGCACATTATATCTGAAGGAAGTTGCAGGAAGAGGGATCCAGTGAAGCACACAGTGTAAGCACAGCCACCTAGAAGGGCTAGAAAGGACAGCGAGAAAGAGGTGAGACTATTATCCTGTACAGTCTGTGATTTTTGCCACTGATATGTAAAGGACTACTTATAATGGGGTATGTTGACCTCCCTGGTAATAGCAAAGCTCTGTGGCAGTTGAGATCACCAACTGGGAGGCAGAGGGGTGTGAACTTGATTCCTGGTTCAGCCACACAACTTTGGGCAAATGATCTAACTTTTCTCTGCCTTTTTTTTTGGAGGGGGCAAAATAAGGCCATAGGTCTCTTGAGAGAATCAAATAAGATAAATCTCAAGTCCTTAATATAATAATATATTGTTAATTATAAATTAATCCAAAAGGTGTTGGTGGTGTAATTGAATATTTCCCAACTATAGCATTTCTTAAAAGAATGCTTCACTATTATCCCAGCAATTTCTGTACCAGTAATATTCCATTTGCAAGTTTTGCCATAGATGTATGGACAGCATTGAGGTCAATGCTCAAATACTTTGAACATGTGCAACAGAGTGAAAGGTTTAACTCCATTTAAGAAAAAGAGGGAGATAGTTCCATAGGAATTCTGATTCAAGCATCTGTTTTCCTCAAACTGCCTGCCAATGAGCTAGTTTCGGATGTTTTACCTCAGAATTACACGATGGTCATCTTTTCCAATTCTTTAAGCAAAATTAAAGTTTCAAATCTTAGTTTTTTTCTAACTTATAGTAATAGCAGACTATGCTTGCCTCCCAACAAGTGAACACAAAGAAATCAGTTATTGAGAAACAGCTGCTCATGTGCTGTTCAATAACTTTTTTATGGATATGTTTGTGGGCAATTTTCTATATTTAAAATTATTCCTTATGTTTAGAGAGATGTTTATTAGATGAATGAAATGAATGAGATATTTCAGAGCAAATGTACTCCTGTGTTTTCAGCACCTTATGAAATTGCAGCCATACAAAAAATGTGCAACTTGGTGTCCAAATTTTTTTTTTTTTTAATCCAAACAGCTTCCTTTCAGATTTGGTTCAGAAAAGAATAGGATCCTTTATATATGTATGAACTCAAAGCTACTTTGACTTAGATTTTTATACTTTTTGTGGAGTTAGGATATAAACAAAAAAATTATTCAAACTGACAATGCCCTGAAGGCTCAGAGGCACCTGGCTAGATCCTATTCTCTGTTTACAGTCTTCTTGTCCAGTTAATTATGTAACCTTGATTTAAGATCCCACTTCTGATTCTGACATGCCCCCTTTGTTCCCAAGCTCACTTTCTTTCGAGATGCTTTTTTCTGTTGGTCAGTTACATTTATCAAGCACCTTTTTATTTGTCAGCTAGGTTTCAGTTACAGGGGATCCTCTCTTTTTTGCACTTACCTTGCATCCTGACTGCTGCTAGATTTCTGGAAAACCTTGAGCTCCTTTCACTGATTCCTAAGATGGGCTGACCAGCGCTTGCAGAGACTGCAGTGCAATAAGCCAGCATCTACAGGGAGGCCCAAGTTTAGATGAACAGGTTTCAAGTTAGAGGGCGAAGAAGTCAGAGCTGGGAGCTAAGATCAAAAAGAGCAATCTACAGGAAATGGGAAGTTTTACTTGAGCAGTTGTCTCAAACACCAATTTGTCTTTGAATCATGCCAGTCTAGATGGTTGGCATGGTTGAAATTGTTATCCTGCTATGAAATTGGTTTAATAAGTATTTTATTGATTGTATTATTTTTGAGATGTGAAAGCCATAATAAAGTATATTTTCTTAAGGTAACATTCCAAGCTTGCATAATTTTATGATGGAATTAAATACATCAATAGTTCATGATGCTGTGTGAAGGACGTTGCCAAGTGTTTACTCTCCCTAACAAGCTTGAAAACAATGTTGAGAGAAATAAAGGCTAACAAACTCACTGAAAAATTCATCCCAACTCAATTCAGGAATACTGTAAATGGTTACAACTTCATGTATTTGAAGCTGCTTTTGTTAGCTTATTCTTGTCAAATTCATATATGTCTATATAAAATGTGTATGTGTACATGAGTGTGTATGATGAAGATTTATATACTTTTGAAATTAGAGTTTATAAATCAGAATTAAACCTATAAATCACTAGTTTTGTAGTTGCTGCTTCTCCCTTTCTATTAAGGAATAAATAAGGAACTGAGACCTGTGGACAGTTGCTACTGTACTGAAGTGGATCTTCCAGCTCAGAAAAGTGTTCCAGTATTGCAGCACCAGCTGTGGTCTGGACTACAACCTCACCAGAGATGCTTGGCCAGACACCCTGCACAGCCCCTCTCAGATTCTTGATCAACAGAAGCTGTGAGTTACTAGATTTGTTGTTTCAAAATGTGATATTGTGGGAGTTATGTGGTATGATCCAGTAGAGGACTTAAGTCATAATTTCAACCAATATCATCATCTATGCTATTAAGAGCCTTGAAGATACAGCATTTCTTAAAAGAATGCTTCACTATTATCCCAGCAATTTCTATACCGGTAATATTCCATTTGCAGATTTTGCCATAGATGCATGTACAGCAATAACTATAGCAGACATGCTTCTAGGCAGACAATAATGTAAGACACACCCCCATTGCAGAGATGTTAAAATATGCATAATAGAATAAATGGAACACGCTTTAAACTATGTTTATTATTTCTGTCTGCTTTCATCAACCTCCTCCAAGACATTGATCACTTGACCACTTCAGGACAAGATTACGGAGTTTAGTAGAGGATTACTCTCTTTGCATCCTCTGTTTTATATGGAGTAAAGGGACTTGTGTGACTAGGGAAGAACTGTTGGAGTGAACTGAAAGAGTGCTTTAGTAACCTTTCCCAGCCCAAGCAAGCCACTCTTTGTGTCATAAGGAAAAGTACCCTCTCTGTAAGGGACTGGGATTGCTGGGAAAGTGGTGGGGGTTTCTTGGTGCAGACAGAATTTGGATATTAAAGACGGGATGCTAATCCTTGGAGATTTGGGAATATTCCAGTTATATGTGATATTCTATACCATGGAACAATTCTCTACCATCATATTAGGAATATAAGCATGTATATTTAGGGAGAAAAGCAGAAATGCAAACAATGCTTATTGGTCTAGAGAGAAATCTTACAAGGGTACACTTTTCTTTTGTAAATACAGAAGAAAAGGAGAGATTTACTTGACCTAACTACACTATTCTTCTCTTTAAATCTCTCTTCACTAAAAAAGATACCACACACAAAAGAGCTTGGTAAACTCTTGAGCACTAGACAAATGTAAGGCTTAATTACATATGTGTGTTGCCTCCATGCCGGGAAGGATAACTAATCCTCACTTAATTCCCACCTGTGCCAGCTCAAGTGCTTTCTCTGGGCTTTCTCCTTATTTCTAATTTCAAGGAAAGGTTTAACAAACAGGAATAGAAATAATATTTAATACGATTTAGGAGATATTCAGTAATAATTGTGCTTTTACCTCCTACAACTTAACTCCCGTTCATATTCTTTTGGTGACTTTATTTACTCTGTAAAGCTTCTTCTCTAGAAGTAACATTCTGAAAATAAAGCTACTTTCCTGTCCTGATCACCTATAATTTAATTAAACTTTTTGCAAATTTATTTTCCCTCTTTCCTTACAATGTTCTCCTTCCCTGACTAAAATTTCTTGGGTCACAGAAGTCCTTCCTGTGCTGGCATTTTTTGAATGACTTGTTTCAATTCAAAAAATATTGGAAGGGCCTCCCTGATGGCACAGGGTTAAAGTCTCAGCTCTATCAAGCTTTCGCCAACCAGTTCTTGTATGCATAAATAAATAAAAATCTATAAAAATATTTGAATATAGAATTGCTAGAGGATCTATGCTAGATGCTACAGCAACTAAAAAGTAAATAAATGATAATGCCTGCCTAGAATGGGTTTAGCTATTAATAAGGAAATATAAGAAGCTACAAAAATAAACTAGAATGCAAAGCAGATGAATTTTATACTGGGTATGGGAAGACATGATAGTAAGTACACTGGGGAAGGATTTCTAAGAGCCTTGTGGTTCTTTTTTGTGTTTGTTTGCTTTCTGTAAATCATTTCCAGGATACTTCAGTAGTTTCCTGAAACTTCTTAGGTTTTCTACTATCCTTTCACCTTTAACTGTTAAATTCATGCTTATATACTGCAAAGGTATTTTTTTTAATTAAAGCCAGCAGGTATAATTATTATTTTATATCTATTTGATTGGTTTTGACCTTAGGAGTGTCATTCCTGCTTGTGATTTATCTTTTTTTGACTGGCTTTTGATTCACCTTTCTCTGTCCACCACCCTTGACCACGTCACATATTGCATGTCTGAAAACCAACTCTGTTCTATTTTTCCTTCACCCACTTGTTTCTATCTCTTGATAGCTCTAAAAAATCCTGATGTCGAAATTCCTCAAATCACTGTTTCTCCGTCTCTTTCCAAAATCTTACATTGATCTCAATCACGATCCTCTCTAAAAATAAAGTTCCTTTCATGTTTAACCACACTTACAAAAAAGACACAGTAACAAAGTCTTTGTGATTCATGGGAAATTGTGTTAATGTAGATAATAATTTCCATGGTGATATATGTATTAGGACCATGTGAGGTAAAAAAATCTCCATACATTTCTTGATTATCAAGTGCAGTTGTTATTTTTTTTTCTCTTCCCTAACAACCCAGATTTTGCTCAGGCTCCTCCTAGTGGCCACATCCTTAAAACAAGACTGGAGATGGATATTGATTTGTTAAACTAATGAAGTTCATTTCCCTTGACAAAAGAAAGATTTAGAAATGGAGATATAATTCTGGCCAGTAGATGTAAAGGGAAGACTTCTGGAAGACTTCAGAAAGTTTTCTTCACTCGAAAAAGAATATAAAACTAAAGATGTTCTAATTAGGCCTCAGTCTTCGGTAGGTGCAGTAACCAGCCATAAGCCTGGGTCAGCATGTATTCATTCTCTTCCCTGGAAATGAACATTTTCTTTTCTGTTCTCTTACCCCAGCTGCGACTGATTTTCACCAAAGGCTAAAGGGCAGTGATATTCGTTGCCCTCCACTAGTGATTTAAGGCTTTTGGGAAGGAATAGCCTGTATATTTTATTAGGACTTGATACATTGAATAAAAGCTATGTCTAAAAAACTCATTGAGGTAAACCTACTTCTTCCTTGGGCTTTTATAGTGGGAGACAACATACTCTTAGAAAACTTTTAAGAAGGATGTTATTTGACTGAGACACTAAGCAACACTCTTCACATTTTAGAGGGCCTTTCCTTTGGTTTGACTGAGAAAATTAAATTTGATCTTACTAAGGTCTTCACAAAGGATTTTACACTTATAATCTCAACTTCATCTTTAGACTGTATTCTGGTAGGGCCTTTGATATTGCCATTTCTTAATTTTTAGCATTGTTTGCCATCTGGAGAGACACTGCATTTTCAAAACTAGTAAGTCCTGATTTGATTTTATTGAACAGTCTTTAGTCTGTTTCTCATCTTTTACATATTACTGTTAAGTGGGAAGAAACCAAACAGTACCTTCAACATTCTACCTGGAAAGCAACTCAGCTAAGTCACTCAGTACATGAGGTTATTCTCTTTCTGCACTACTGCAGGTGTTGGTGCTGCTGAGCAATTAACTGGGTCTCCCTTCCAGTTTCCAATAAGATATTTTTTACCTTTCCTTAAATCTTCACCTACAGCCTCCTTCTGTCTTCTACAGTGGTTTATATAAGTCTAAGATTTTGCCAACACTTTTCGAAAGGTCTTTGCTATTTCCTCCCACTGCCTCTTAGGTATTTGCCATGACAACATCTGCTCTTCACTACAATCTACATAACAAATTGCTCTAAAGGCCATTGGTTTAAAACAGCAAACACTGATGATCAGACTTCACAGTTCCATGGGTCACTAATTTTGGAGCACCTTAATTGGGTGGTTCTGGCTCAAGGTGGTTCAGGTGGTTATAGGATGTTGGCAGGGGCTGAATGAAGTCATCACTAAGTTTGATGGGGGCTGCAGGATTTGCCTTCAGGATGGATCATGACCAATGGAAGGAGGGCCTTTCTATAGGCTATTGAAGATTCTCATGAGATAGCAGCTAAATTACCCTATTGTGAGGGGTCCAAGTAAGAGCAGGAAGCTGTTGTGCCTTTTATGACCTAGTTACTCATTGTCACTTCTGCTATATTCTAGTCTTTCTGAGAATCACTAAATCTAGTCTTACCTTCAAAGCGAAAGGAATTAGGCTCCTTCTTTTGAAGGGAAGGAGTGTTGATGAATTTATTTATTTTCTTTTTTTTTTTCCATTTATTTTGGGGTCAAAAGTATTTGTACCTTTTTTGAGGTGTAATTGACATATAATATTGTTTAAGTTTAAGGTATATAATATGTTGGTTTGATACATTTATATATTGCAATATGAATCTCTTTGTAGAGGAGTATTGATGAAAACTGCCACAGGAGGGATCAGAGAAAGGGATGAAAGTGGAGTCTTGTTCCATTTCCACAGGTCTAAACCACCAAGGAGACTTTCTTAGGACTCTCTCAAACTTTTTAAACTAAGACTCTTTGATGTCCATGGAGAAGAGCCTGTAGGAGAAAATCCTTCTTTATCTGTGGCCCCAACAGTCTCTCTATTGTTTAAATCTTTTTTTTTTAAAGATTTATTTATTTATGCATACAAGAACTGGCGTACAGGCCAGAGGTGTGGGGAGGTGAGAGGATTCACCAGAGACAGAGTGGGGAGTAAAACAGGTGGATTAACTGAAATACACTGCTGAGGGGAGCAGCAGGCGAGACAGGAGAGGTCTGCTGCACCATTTGGGTCACCTCCCTGGCTAGGAATGGAACTGGTGCTACAGTAGCTGGCGATAGCTTCATAGTGCTGAGACTTAACCTCTTGCACCACCAGGGAGGCCCCCAGTCCCTGTATTGTCTAAATAGACTTCAGTATTGATAGCAATTTGTGAAAATTTTTAGCTAAATGTCTCTTAGCAGTGTGTAGTGGTATCTAGTCCAGCTAATTAAGTGCTCGTGTCCTATTCAAGGCGTCTGACCTGTTCATTGCCCCGAGGTCTCAGCTTCCTCATCGTGTAACAGGGTGGTCCCCAGGAAAGGGGGAGGTTCCAGCTTCCCTGCCCCACCCAAGGGAGGGTAGAGCTGAGCAGGGAGGGAAGAAGCTGCAGAGGAGACTGAGTTAGGAAGGAAGCAGGATGGAGCCAGAAGGAGACCTGGAGGAGGCGCATGGAGCCTAGAGACACGTGAAGAAACTGCGCTTTTCTTTTGGTCGTGGACGGGGTGACACAGATGTGGGTGAGACCCGTGGAGAGGAGACAATGGCAGCTTTTATTTTGATTTTGATTTTGCTCTTTTCCTTCTATGCTTGTCTTGTTGTTTCTGACCCTTTTCTGTGGGTTCCCACTGGAAGATGCTTTAGACTTGTGGCAGGCTTTGAGGCCTTGTTCTGGGCCAATCCCATTTGGATGGAGTTTTACCCATGAGGGGACGGGTAACTTTGAGTGCTTGATTAGAAACTAGATTCTTTGCCTTTCCTGTATTGTTTCCTAATTGTATTAAAGTTCCTTCCCATTAAAGTCTCAAGTTTTGTGTTAATGCGGGGATGGCAGAACCTATTTAGAGCAGGCAGGTTTGCGGGGTCTAGGGTGCCCCTCTCCCTGTCCTGTAACAATGGGTTCAAGTAAATTTATGAATTTACAGCTGTCTCAGTATTTTGTTATTGTTGAAAGTGTGGGAGGGAAGCTCTTCTCAAATTTCTATATCATAAGTGAATTCAGAAGCATGATTTCATTATACACTCGGACTTGAAGTATTTGAAGTTATTATAGATAACGATTCCTATGTAAGCTCAAGTTTAAGGTAGTTGAAGCACCTTTAACTTGCATCCCCTGAAAATTCTGGATACACTCTCACCAGTGTTTAATAGCTTCTTTGCTTTCTTACATTATAAAATGTTCCAAGACCAACTTGAACTTCCATAGCTGATTTCAAACTCTTTCAGTGAGCACAACTAAGAAATGACTATTTTGTTAAAGACAAAATAGATTGTGAACTTATATTGAAACTTTTATTTCAAAATCAGGACTAAAGGGTTTTATTCAAAACTCCTCTATCTTGTCTGTTTCTCATTTCTCCTATGCCAGTGCTCCGTGTTTCCAGTAATGCCAGCAGTGTTATTCATTTGCTTTTCCAAGCTTCCCAGGTCTTCTCTTCAGAAACAGCTAATCATTCCTTCTGCTACTGGAAATGTTACCTGCTGATGCCTCCCACCAAGTCCTTCACCAGGAATTATCCACAGTCAAAGGATATAGCCTTAGCCAAAGTTACACTTCCTGTCCTGGTGCGATTCACATTCAAAGACTGGTTCATATAGTACAATACAGGTGTCAATCTGGGACATCTGTAGAGGCCATCACAACCTAAGAGCTCTCCATGGGATCAACCATGGCTTCTCCTGCAACTGCCTGACAATTCAACTTCATCCTCTGCTCTGTCCTGCTTCCTTTAGTCCCATTCAGATATTTTTTCCCTGACGGAACTTCCTAACAAATGACTCGCAGGCTAATCCCACAAAAGAGCTTGACTGCTTATCTGAGAATCCAACCTATGTCAGTTTTATTCTCACTTTCCAGTCTTACAATAATACTACTGATGCTATTATTCACAGTGTAGCTACTGCAAATAATTTAAAATGATGTGTTAATTTTTTTTTTTAATTCTGTCTAGTTCGTTTTGTTCCTAGGTTATATCTCTTTAGGGACAGCTGTCATTACTGTCTGAAAATCACTTGAAATAGCTCTTCTCTATATGACTCAGTGTTCAGTGTAAGTTCATTTTGGTTTTGATTTTCAGAAATTTTCTTAGAAGTTTAAGCTTCTTTCTTTTTTTATTGGGGTAACATTGTTGTGCATCATTGTCAGCTTATTTATTATATATGCACCTGCTTCCTATAGAAAATGATATATATTTTCAGAAGTCTAGCTTCTATTCCTGATGTCTCATGTAAACATTTTAAATTTTTTGACTTATTCTTTTATTGTGGCATTTATACATTAATTAAACAAATACTCTGTGTGTGCACGTGTGTGGGGGGTACACTCTTCTGCTTTTGTAGATGAATGGTAGCAAAATACACTTATTTCTCTCTCTCTTTTATCACTTGAAAATATACCTTGGAAATTACTCCACTAAAACATTTCTTTTTTTGTAGCTTTATATTACTCCATTGTTTGGATATTGTTAGTGTATTCAAACAGTCTTTTAGAGCTGGGCATTTGGTTGTTTCCAGTCTTAAACTTAGTAATTTTGCTCTTACAATGATGCTGTAATGCCTAGCCTAGACTATAGATTCCTAGAAGAAATATTGCTTGGTCAAAGGGCAAATGTGTAGGTAATTTTTCTAGAAATTGACAAATTCTTTTTGGGTCATATCATTTTGAATTGCCAGCAATGATTTACATGCGTGTCTGTTTCCCCAACATACCATGAACATGATGTCAATCATAAAGCCAGTAAGTAAAAAATTGTACTATAGTTTGGATTTATATTATTCTTTTGTGAGGTTGAGCATCTTTTCATGTACTTAAGGGCCATTAGCATGATTGACCATACTATGGTCATATGCTAACCAGCAAGTTAGACAAGAAGGAAAGGAGTACTGGCAGGTTGTTTTTAAGAACATGACACACAAGTTGTATCTCATTCCTTCACTTTCCATTATTTACAAGAGAAACTAGGGAATGAAATTTACAGTGGGGTGACCGGGAGTCCCATTGAAACTTGGAATGGGGGGGTAAGTGTTTTATTATATGGAGGAATGAAGGGTGGATGGGACACAGGAAACAGCAATTTCTGCCACATGCTTTTGTTTTAAGAAAAACCCAGCCATGACCACATCCCTACAGGATTTGTCCCCATGTTTCTTCTTTGCCTTTATCTTTTACTATTCTTTCCCTTACTGGTCTTGCTGTTCTCCAAAGACCAAGCATCCTCTTTATGGGTCCACTTGTTATTGCCTTTGACTGGAATATTCTCCTAGAAGCCATGACTTTCTCTCTCACTTAGATTTCTACAAAAGTAAGGCTTTGTTGACCAGTGATACTGATTAATATCCCTTCTCCCCACCTTTTTACTCGCCTTTGTTTTTCTTTTTAGAACATATCATCATCTGACATAATAAACACATTTTATTATTGTTTATTTTCTCAGGTTTTCGACTTCCTAATAATGTTTTAATAGTAAATGTGCCAGGCACTGAGTGTGTGTGCACTCTAAATATTTAAACTGAATAGTTACCACAACAACCCTCTGATTGACTATTACTATGTTAATGCTGCATAACAAACCTCCCCACGACTATGTATCTTATTACAGTAATCATTTTATTCTTGTCCCTGCATCTGTGGATTAACTAAAGATAGACTGATTTAGACTAGGCTTAGCCAAACTTGCCTTTGAGCTACAAGTAGCATCCAGATTGGTTCTTGACACCAGTAAGTTAGGTGGGGATGTTATTTTAACAACAATGACAGGCCCAAGAAGGCAAGCCCTGACATGCATAAACATTTCAAGCCTCTGTTTGTCATGTGTGCTAACACCCCATTGATGGAAGAAGTTATATGGCCAAGCACAACTTCAAGGGAACAGGAAAGTGTGCTCTTATGAATGTGGGAGAGAGGGAGTATGTACTGAAAGGTAGTCTGCCCTTTTGTTATTATTTCAGATGAGGAAACCAAAGCACCTAGAAGGTAAGTAGCTGGCAGAAGTGTGGTACAAAGCCGCTTGGTAGAGTCTGGTCTAGCCAATATAAATCTATCATAGTCTAGCAATATGAGAATAGGAACTTAGTCTGTTACTTCCTGTTTATTCCCAGCACCTAGAACAGAGCAGGGCACTGCTTTGGTATTCAGTATATATTTGTGGAGCAAATAAATGTACTCAGTACAGTACATGGTCATTGATTGGTTGGTACTTGGTAAATGTTAGTTAATACTCTTACCAAATGCTGGTCAGTTTCACTTAGCCAATAAAAGGAAACAGGGTTTGAGGAGAAGGAAAGTAGTTTAATTTGTCAACAAACTGAGGAGGGTGGTAGACTTGTGTCTAAAAGACTACTGTCCTTCTCTTTGGTAGAGGGCAGGGGTACTTATCCAGAATTACAAGGGAGTAGAAGGGGGAGTGCGCAAGGGTCAGCATGTTTATCCTCGCAACCAGTTGATGCCAGCTTTCTTTTACCATCACCTGGTGGTCAGAAATTCACAATGTTATGACGCTCTTTTCCCAATATTAAAAACAAAAAACAAAAAAGGTTGTTAAATATAGAGGGTAAATAAAAGTGATGGGAATGCTTATCTGCTGGGGTGAAAAGAGAGCCTTTTATCACTGTTTCATTACTATTAAGATAAATTACTCAAAACATGGGAATAAAATATAAGAAAAGTAGCATATCTTTTCAGTGTCCCATTGGAACATCTTTGGCCCAACAAAGGATTGTTTAATAAGACCTAGGAAGGGCCTCCCCAGGTGGTGCAGGTGGTTGAGCGCCACACTGTGAGGCTGTCTGCAGTCTCTACAGCGCCGGTTTGATCCCAGCTGGCCAGCGAGGGTCCTACATGGCACGACAGACATCTCCTGTCTCGCCCACTGCTCCCCTCAGCAGTGTATTTCGTCAGTCTGCCTGTTCTGTTCCCCACTCTGTCTCTGGTGAATTCTCTCACCCTCCCGCGCATCTGGCCTGTACCCAGGTTCTTGCATAAATAAATAAACAAACAAATAAATAAATAAAATCTTAAAAAAAAATAAGACCTAGGAAAATGTACCTTTCCTGACTATTTACTGTTGATTACAGGCCCAAACTCTGTGAAGCTATATTTTTATTTATAGATTTTTGTTCATTACAGATGTAAATTATTTTTGAAATATTAAATTAGTCCCATCCCTCTCCACACCCCCCCCAAAAAAAACCCAAAAGATTATATTAACCTCTCAATCTTTTCCCTGCAGACTTTCTCCGCTACCTATGCATCTCTTTCTCTAATTCCCCTTGGAGAATTAGAATTCATCATGTTGTTGGTTTCTTTAATAGGGAGTTGAGTAAGTCTTTGACATATTTTCATTCCACATTTGAGTTACACATGGAACTTCCTGAAAAGCATTATTATTTGAATTTTTTCCTGCTGAATTTGAAAGTGTCCCCCTTTCAAATTAATTAAACTTTTATTTACACGGTTCCTTTTTCTTTGGGGTAGAGAGTAACAAAGCTGGAATGCAGGGGTGAAAAGGGAGATTAAAAATGCTTTATATATAGGATGCAGTGATCTACATACTTGATACTATCCCCTAGAGCCCCAGTGATTGCCAGGGACCACACAGCGATCAGGACAGACATTCATTATAAAGACTTTCCAGGAGCCTGTGTTAATTCAGGATGATGATCATACAATTAGGAAAGATTATGCACAATGATCAGAGACATCTGAAAAGAAATAATTGTTGAAACTCCCAATATTGCTGGAATACCTGTTTATCAATAATCAGTTACTATAATGGATTATTGAGGACAAAACAGTTTCATAGCTCTTATGGGAGAAATGGATGTATAGTTTTATTTTGAAATGAAAAATTAAAGGGGACCAACTAAAAACTTTAGTTTGAAGACACCCCCCTCCCCCAAATTTTGGCTACCTTACTAATCAGAATTTCCTTAATACTCTCACAAGTGCCAATAATAGGGCCTACCAAAATCCCGTTTCAATGTCATGAAGCCCGTTTTTAGTGTGGAACTTTTGATCTTTCACTCTTGGGTTGAATAATAAATTCCAGGTAGTTTTAGTACAATGTGGAATCTACAAAAAGGCTGTGCATTCTCTTACTGGGCGTGTGTAGGGGCAGGAGGGGACGGAGCAGGATATCCATGACTAGAGCAGACGGGTGAAGGAGGAGTCCTGGAGCCCTAGGTGGCTTTTGCAGGCTTTTTCTGGGATTTCCCAGGTACATGGCATCGCGGGGGTGGGGGTTGTGTGGGGGTGAGCAGGCTGGCAGGCCTCCCATCCCCCAGCGATTCTTCACTCTTTCCGGCTTCTCTCGTGGCCTCTGCTTATCTGCTGGTTCTGTTTCTCGTAACTCTGTTCTGCTGTCTTTCACTCTTCCGCGCTCTGTCGCTCTCTGCTCTTCCCTGGGATCCTAGTGACCCGGCCCTTATAAACCCAGTCTTTCAGCCCAGGTGTACCCACCTACGCATGCCCACAACCTACTCCAGGTGCCAGCCATCAGGCATGCATTCAGAACCACAGGGTTCCATCATCAATTCTAATGGCTGGAGGGCAGAAAAGCCTGATACTTTACTTACCCTACAGCACATTAACATACTAGTATGGTGGTAAGTGCCTATCGCAATCAGGACTCCGAATACTACACAGGACTTGGAATACAGATCTTGGACATACACAACTAGGAAAACTGAATTGCAGTTTGGCTCTTTTCTGGTAATATTTGGGCATAGCTTTCAGCAAGGGAGCTGAATCCCGGTCGCACCATCTCCTGGTTACTTAGTCACCGTGAGTGACTTACTTTCCTGGCCCATAAACTGACCAGTCGACGCCCTGCTGTTCTAGGGATTACATGCAATAATCAAGGTAAAGAATTTAGCACAGCATTCGGCACAAGGCAGCACTGCTTCAACTACAGCTGTTAATTAGTTCTGGGCTATTATTCTCCGTGTCAGAGATCTCCACAGGGATTGCCACAGGTCAAGAGCCAGGGTTTGGGGGTCCTGGAGGGTGCCAAGCTAGAGCACTGCACCGACCACCTTCAGGCAAGTCTCTTCCCCTCGGCTTTGGGGCCAGAGCACCAAGGCCTCTCAGCTCGGTGGCTCACTCCGCCCCCAGCGGGCCGGGCCGGGGCGGGGCCGCCGTCCCCGGGAAACCGGACGCGCGGTCGGTCCCGGTGGCCCACCTGGCTCGCAGAGCGCGCAGGCGCTGGCGGCGGAGCAGCAACAGCTGGGGGACGCGTTGCTGGACGCGCGGGGATTCCGGGAGGAGGTGGGCGCTTCCCCAGGCTCGCGTGCCGAAGGGTGTCCGCGCCGACCCCCGCGTGGGGTGCCAGAGGAGCCGGCCACCCCGAGTCCACTCGTGCGGATGGCAGCCCGTGTGGCAGCCAGAGAGGCACTAGGTTTCCGGGAAGTCCCGACCCTTTGCTTAACCTCGGGCTCCAGCCTGGAGGCGGCGGGCGAGATGGGGCTGGAGGAGGAGGACGAAGAGGCGGCGGCGGCCAGGAGGGCTCGGAGTTTCGCCCTGGACGCGCGGGTGCGCTTCCTCGGAGGCCGCTTGGAGCAGCTGCTGGGGCTCCCGGAGGAGAAATGGAGCCAGTATTTGGAGAGCGAGGACAACCGGCAGGTCCTGGGGGGGTTTCTGGAGAGCCCCAGCCCCGCGTTCCTTGTGATCGGCGTCGCCGCGGCGAAGCGGCTCACGGTCTCCGGAGAGGTAAGGGGCGAGGGGCCCCGGCCGCACCACCAGCATCGCGGGCTCCCGCGCGAGGACGGGCCCGTCGCGCCTCCTGGGGTCCCCGCCAGGGACGCGCTGCGGCGTTTTAGAAACTTGGCCTGCGGCAGTCGCTGGAGTCCGCGGAGCCCCCACGTGCGCCCACTCGGCTGTCAGGACTCTTGTTGATTAGTTTGCTTTCTGGGGCCGCCTCTGAGCTGCTCCACCCGGACAAAGCGGGGAGAACAGCGCTCGGTTCAGCTGCCTGGGCGTTAGGCGCAAGGTGGGTTCTCTGGGCCACAACTTCTTTTCAGTCGTTCGGGGGCTACTCCGGAGCCATAGCCTTCCTTTAAAAAGGTAGTGTTTAGCAGACCCCAAATTTGCCGTGTACTAAGGCTGACGGCCTGTCCACAACATCACCTCTTGCGGGAAATATTGAGGGTTTTAAAAAGGAGTTGCGGGGCAGTCTACGCTCACTTGGTATTTACCAAGCTTCCTTCTTAAAATTAGATTGCGCCTTCACTTGAAGGATAAGGAATTAGCTCCACGTAGAGCATTGGTATAGAAGTTTTCAATTATGGGGAGTTTGGAGCAATATTTGCAAACTTGAAGCCGTGTGGCGTCAGTTAAATATTGCAAAGTGACATTATCATCTCTAGATGTGGTCTTTAGTTGGGAAATAGAATTCCTAGGTTATTTGCTTTAGGGTTTTGTGAGTTTGATTTTTTTTTTTCCGCTGCTCTTCGTTGTAACTGATTTTTTTTTTAAAAATTGTCAGTAGACAAGGTGGTAAAACAATTCTAGTATTACTTAACTGTAGTTATTTCCCAAGTTAAACAGTCTTTATATTTGAAAAAATAACTAGTTGTAGAAATGTTAGAATATTTTGATTAAAGATATCCTTTGCCTGAATAGAAACACAAAGTAACCTTTTGTATCTGGTGTTTATTTCAGTTTGGCTTATTTCCAAACAAAAGAATATAAAAAATAACTTTTGCAAAAATGGCAACATTCTACCATGCTCCTTACATTTGTTTTTAATTATGAGATGTTGTGGTCTGTAATCTGGTATAATTGACATGGCTTTTAGAGGTGATATTTCCACACGAACAATGCTGTGAAATTAGCATTATAAAAGAACAAAGAAAACTGTGCACTTTGAAGAGTAGGGAAAAGCAGTGGAACAACCTTATTTGTAAAGGTAGGCAAGATGCCAGGTTTTGTTTGTTCTAACAGTTTAGCTACAAGTTAGATACAGCAATTCCTTCTTGTTAACATGAAAGCTACATTGTGGACTTAAACTAATTATCTTGCTCTTGTTTCAGATTCCAAGAGATACAAAACATAAACTTCTTTATGTTGCCAAGAAGACTACTGAAATCACTGAAGTAAATGATTTCTCTCAAAAGGTTTTATTTGGAGAGTTACCTGCTTCATCTCTTGGACACATAACTGCTTTCATAGATGAGGTACTAGTCTTTAATATTTGAATCTTCCATTTATCTCTGTGATACTTGGGATTATTCAGGACAACTTTGACTATTTAAAAACAAGAGAAATGTGTAGAAGCCTGTTAGCCAGGTGGGCAGCAAATGATAGCATTTAGGTTGTATCTGAAATGAGCTGATACTGATGTTAATATTCAACAGGTGGCAACTTTTAGGCTCCTCTTTTCCCTTGTTTCTTTCCTTGTTTCTAAAGGAGAGTAAATTTAAAGCAGCATCACTAAACTTTACATTTGGAGTAGGGACAAACTTAAATGTAGGAAAAGGGAATTACCAAATTTTCAGAGTTCTGTTAGTATCTATGTGTCACTCATCACAGATCATAAGAATAGGTAGTGGGAACAAGTGTTAGAAACATTTGCTTTAAATCAGAAATGCTGTGTGAACCCACATTACTTGGCATTTTTATGCTCACTAGACCCCTTAGGCAAGCTGATTCAGTAGGTTTTGGGTGGGCTGAGATTCTGCATTTCTAATTTGTTTATTGGCCAGCTTTAAGGAACATCAAATGACCAGATTTCCTCGATCCAGAGCAGTGATCAGCAAACTTTGCCAAAGATTAGAATCACCTGGGGGAGCTTTCTGGTCTACCACTGTCCAGTTCGTACCTGGTTCCAATTAAATCAATGGGAGTGGGAGGCAGGCAGCAGTCTTTACTAAAGATTCCAGGTGATTGTAATGTGTCTCGTAATCAGTGCAGTCTTGTCCAAGACAACACCTAAGGTAGGAATTGCCAACATAATACTAGTGATTTCCCAATCTCCCTCTTTCACACCGCTTCTACTTTGAGTCTCTTTTCCTCATTTGAAGAGAGGTATTTTCTTGCTCTGGCTGGGCTAGCTGAAGTCCTCATCCACAACTTTAGTACCTGACAGGTTTCCCTCTCCTATTATTGAATGTACTTTTAACAGGACACGGAGCAGGATCTCTATGATCTGAGCAGACAGGGTAAAGGAGGAGAGTCCTGGAGCCATTGGTGGCTTTTCAGGCTTTTATTGGGATTTACCAGGTACACGGCAGGGGTGCTTGGGGGCCGGGAGGCCTGCTAGGCCTGCTAGCCAGCAAGTCTTGATTCTATCTCGGCTCTCCAGCGTTTTCTCGTGGCCATGTTCTCTGCTCTTCTCCTGGTTCTTCTTCTCTGCTCTTCCATTCGTTCTGCTTCTGCTGGCATCCCCATGATGCCACCCTTATAAGCCCAGTCTCTCAGCCCAGGTGTACCCATCTACATAGGCCCACACCCTACTCCAGGTGCCCGCCCTCAGGCATGCATTCAGGAGCGCAGGGATCCACCATCAGTCCTAATGGCGGGAGGGCAGATAATCCTGATACTTTTTTAACTTACCCTACAACTGATTTCAGCGAGTCTTGAGGATGAGTTTGCTATCTTTAGCAGTTGGGACAATTTTCGGTATGTAGCAGGTAATCAAGAAATGTTTATTGAATTGAATTTGATAAAAGATTTCATATGAAATATGAATGCCTTTTTGTCATTCACATCGACTGCCATCAAGTGGGGTTGGAAGATCAAAGATATATTCTTTACTAGAATTCTCACCTTACTATCTGTAAGGGGCAGGAATGACACTGGGCAGGTTTTCTAATCCAGCAGACTGGGTAAAGAAGTGAGTGCTAGAGTCCTCGGTGGCTTTTGCAGGCTTTTATTGGGATTTACCAGGTACACAGCAAGCCTTTGCTCTATCTGGGCTCTCCGGCCTTTGCTCGCGTTCTCTCTGCTTCTCTGTTCCTCTTGTGGTTCTCCTTCTCCATTCGTTCTTTATGCTTCTGCTGGCTTTTCATATCAGAAAAGCCTGATACCTTTTCACTTACCCTATACTATCTATCTGGCAACAAAAAGTATAAATCTTGTTCAAGTTCTTCTCTCTCAATTTTTATCAGTACCAGGATCTGCATACCACTCTTACGGGTTGAATGAGAGGAAGTAAGCTGTCAATGTGTCCATCTATAGAATGCAAAAAACATTCTCACACACTTAAAGCTTTGGAAAATTCTCATTCACTTATGCAAGAGGATATGAGTATTGGGCTTATTTATGGACAGAGTTAAAATTCAGTACAAATTAAACCCTTGTGCATGGCCATGAATTTTTAGATTGTTTCCAAGCTTTGTCTTTGCTTTGTATCCACCACAGCCCACACAGTTGGCTCATTAGTAGTGGTTAATGATGTGCCAGGGACTCCCAAACTTCTCACCAGGTGAGATCTGTTCTGAATTTCAAATTTATAGACCCATCTGCTTTCCTGACACCCCATTTGATGTGTAATGGACACCGCAAACTTAATGTCAATGTAGAACTAATCTTCTTCACCCTGTATTATGTGTATGCAGTTATCCACAGGACAGGGAAAGTGAACTCCCTCCTGCACGTGCTCAAGCCAGAAAACCTAGAAGTCAGCCCTGACTCCTGTTTCTGTCTCACACTTTGTATGTAATCTGTGAGGAAATGCTGCAAGTTCCACTTTCAGAATCAGTACCTGTAGGGTAAATGAAGATGGTCAGACTTTTTTACGCCATTGGCCTCAGTGGCTATCACCTATGGCCTTGAATAAAGAGGGCGCTTGGGAGCGTGGGTGTAGGGCACTTGCGCCTGATGGTGGACACCTGGAGTCTAGTGGGCATGCATAAGTGTGCACACCTGGGCCTGGAGGCTGAGGCTGTAAGGGCAGTGTCACTCAAAGACAGAATGGCTACAAGAGTACAAGCTACAGCTGTGAGAGAAAGCGACCACGAGAATGCCAGAAAGCCCAAAGAGAAAGGGCTTGCTGGAGGCTGGGGGTTTTGCCAGCCTCCTGGCCCCCTAGCCTTCCTGCCTTTCCAGCCTCTGGGCTTGCCCCACAATAATTGGCAGAGAAAGAGCATTAAGCCCCCCAAAGCCACTGAGGGCTCCAGGCCTCTCCTTTATCTGTCTTCCCAAATTGATAGAGAAGCTTACTACCAGAACAATACCCTTCACCCCTCCAGAGCTACCAGCCTGGTCCAGTTTACCATAACCTCTTACCCGTGTTACTGCACTAGCCTCTGGTTGGACTCCTCCTGTTGTGGCTCCAATCTATGACAGATCCCTAACTCAGCAGCTAGAAGTGATCCTTGAAACAAGTCAGAATATTTTGCTTTGTGCTCATGCTATACTGATTCTCCCTTTACTCTGAATGGGTCTCCAGTGCTTGCAGTGGCACAGACTTGGTGTAATCACTCAACTCACTGTGAATCAGCAATATTAGCACCATCTAGTGAATTGTTATAACTGGCATCTCAGGCCCTGCCCCAGATTTAGAGCTGTTGAATCAGGATCAGCAAGTAGGTGATTCTTAAAGTTTGTTAGAGGAAGAAAGCACAGGACCAAAATTTCTCTGTTCTGACCTCCCCATGACCTCTCTAAACTCATCTCATTTTGCAACAACTGGTGCTGCCTTGCCCTTCCTCAGTCACCTCAGCACACCCATGCTCTGGGCCTTTGTACTTATTTCTTCATTGTTTCTAGAATCTACTCAGCCAATCCCTTCATATCCTTTAAATCTTTTTGTTCAAAAACTTTTTTGAACTTTTCCAGTGAATCTGCTCTCTGGAGAGCAGGGATCTTTGTAAATGCTGGAGTAAAGCAGGTAGCACCCCTTTTAGAACATGGAGGGACCAAAAAAAAAAAACCCTCAGTAATCGGATAACATTTTTTTAAAGATTATTTATGCATATAAGAACTGGGGTGCAGGCTGGAGGTGTGGGGGGTGGGCGGATCCACCAGACACAGAGTGGGGAACAGGATAGGCAGATCAACTGAAATACACTGGTGAGGGGAACAGTGAGCGAGTCAGGAGAGGTCTGCTGTACCATGTGGGTTGCTCCTTGGTTGGGGATCGAATTCATGCTGCAGTGGCTGCGGATTGCTTCATAGGTTGCATCTTAACCCCTTGCACCACCAGCGAGGCCCTCAGATAACATTTTAATAAAATCAAAAATAACAACAACAAAACTCTTTAAAGTAAAAACTGGAATCACTAACAGTGGCATGCCCAGTAATATTGGAGCCTGAGGCAAAAGGAAAAGTCAGTGATACTGATCTTGTCTATTGAAAAAATGTTTTATCATGAAATTTTTTGCAGTAATTTTTGATTTTAAAAATATTCATCTTGGGGGCCTCCCTGGTGGTGCAAGAAGTTAAGCACAGCACTATGAAGCAATCCACAACCACTGCAGCAAGAGTTTGATCCCTGGCCGGTCAGGGAGCTGACCCACATGGCGCAACAGACCTCTCCTGTCTCGCCTGCTGCTCCCCTCAGCAGTGTATTTCAGTAGATCTGCCTGTTCTGCTCCCCATTCTCTCTGATGAATCCTCTCATACCCCGCACCTCTGGCTTACACCCCATTTCTTGTTTGCATGAATAAATCTTTAAAAAAAAATTTCATTTCTATTACTGTGATTTGGGTGCCCAAGGTAAATGGCTCACCTACCTTACCTTAGGCCCAGCACCAAATCCTTAGGTCTGAAACACACCAAAGACATTGTCTGAAACATAGTGTTATAGGACAGGGAGAGGGTCAGCCCAAACCCTGCAAACCTGCCTATTCTAAATGGGTTCTGCCATCCGCCACATCAGCACAAAACATAGGAGACTTTAATGGGAAGGAACTTTAATAAAACTAGGAAACAATACAGGTAAGGCAAAGAGTCTAGTTTCTAGTTTCTAGTCTAGTTTCTAAATGAAACATCCAGAGTTACCCATCCCCTCGTGGGTAAAAGTCCATCCAAATGGGATTGGCCCAGAACAAGGCCCCAAAGCCTGCTACAAGTCTAAAGCATCTTCCAGTGGGGACCCACAGAAAAGGGTCACAAACAACTGGACAAGCCCGGAAGGAAAAGAGCAAAATCAACATCAAGATAAAAGCTGCCATTGTCACCTCCCCACGGGTCTCACCCACATCTGTGTCACCCAGTCCACGACCAAAAGACAAGCGCAGTTTCTTCACTTGTCTCTAGGCTCCATGCGCCTCCTGCAGGTCTCCTGGCTCCATCCTGCTTCCTTCCTTCCTCAGTCTCTTCTGCCGCTTCTCCTCTCCCTGCTCAGCTCCACCCTCCCTTGGGTGGGGCAGGGAACCTCCCCCTTTTCTGGGGACCACCCTGTTACAATCCCCCCTTTTAATTTTTATTCCACCATATCTATGGTGGCACAGATCTCAGGGTGTAGTCTTAGGAGACAGTCTTTTTTCAGGGTTCCAATGTGTGTAAGAGAAGCAACAATTAGTCAGCAGCATTGTCCATGAATGTCCAGTATGACAGTTTCATTACTGAAAAATAGTCCATTATCCAAGCCAAAAGAAAAAAAGTTGGAGCATTGGCTAAAACAAGATAGCAAATATATCAAAATCACAGGGAAAAAATGTTAAAATGGTTCAACTTATGCAAAAACGAATTCTCTCAACCTTGATCCCAAACTTTAACAGCATAGCAAAAGTTTGCAAATTAAATCTACCTTTAAACCATTTTTCCCATTTTTGCATAAAATCACAGGGCAGAAACAACCAACAGCAATTTCTAGCTGGCTTTGTTGAAATACTCCATATAGGATCAGAGCGAACCGTTGGCATCCAGTCGATGCAGGCTTCAGGTACAAAGTTGGTCTCATCAGACTCCACCTGGGCTTTCCTCTTCTTGAGGGTACCAGGGACTTTTCGTTGGCCGGGTTGTCCAGTCCTGCCAATGGAGGCAAGCTTCCTCACCTTCTTTGGAGGTCTCTGGAACCCTACGAACAAAGCAAACAGGTTCTCCTCTTCTTGGTTCAGCTCTGTTTCAACTTTCTGGAGGAGCTCCACACAAAGCCACACAATGAAACTTATGTCCAATTTTTTTCAGTTTAAACAAAATCCCTATGGAAGTTATGCAAAAACAGACTCTGAGATAAGTAGTAAAAGATTACTACCACTATTTTATGCCGTGTTGGTATCAAGGGGAGAGAAAATGCAAACACAAGTTAGCTTTGTTGGAAAAAAAAAAATTACAACCTTGCTGCAGATCCTGGTCACCAAAACAAGAAAACTTTGTGGATTTAGAGCAAAATGCAAAAAAATCATCAGTATTATTATGTCAAGGAAAACTTAGTAAATATGAGGTGTATTTCCAAGTCTATTCAGTCCTTAGTAGAAAAGTTTTTTTCTCTCAACAGTTCCATCAATAGGAATCTGTTGAGACCTTTTCTCCCTATATTGCCAGATACAATTTCTGTAGATATGAAACAATTGAATTATACAATATTACAAGGTGACAATCACCAGTGACAATTTAAATACATACCAGATACTAAGAGGTTGTTTTTTTTTTTTTTAAATACACATTTTAGAAAACCACTGTTAACATTCTGTATACACCAAAGTTTTACCATTTTCCCAAGTGACAATGCTTCCCTTCCAGTTTTACTTCATTAGGTAAAAGCCAAATAGAACAAATTCATGTAATGCTTTCCCAGGAGGAAAAGGAGAAACTTCGTGGAGTGTCTCAGGAGCTCTACTGAGGTTCCACAAAATTTCCTTGCATCAGTCAAATGACAGGCCACCAAATTTGTACTTGAATTTAGATTTTTGGGAAGCTTTGCCATAAATATCAGAAAATTAACAGAAACAACAATATTCAATCTCTATGAAGGCACCGGCTTAGTTCAGTAGCACAATGTTGACAATCAAACCATAACTTTTTGTTTTTCTCATAACCGGAAACTCTTTTTTTTTTTTTCAACGTCTATGGGCACCATGTATACCAATCTGTCAATCACTGGAGGTCAAGACAGTTAGACACAAGGACATACAGACATACAACGTATAGACAAAGACAGGTTTTTTTTTTTTAGTTTTGCCACATAGAATATGTTATGTAACTGCAGTTTTACTCCATAGGCTCAGAAAAAAAATGTCAAAGTCCAAAAAAAATGTGGAGTGTTGCTGGCAGAAAAACTTCCAGTTGTCATCCTACAAACCTAAGACTTTGGAAATAGGAAGGAAAAGTTTTATTAATCACAAGAGTTACATGACCTTGTTTATCACATTAGGGTTTTAAGTGTTGAAGACTTTTTGTTAGAAGTCAATCCTGGGGTATTCTGTACAGCAACTGAAAGAATAAAAGTAACAGTTAACTTTTAAGCAAAAGGAGTCATCTCTTGTTAGCCACCAAGCAGGCACTCCTTGGGTTTCCTGGAATAGAACCTGAAAAAGCAAAATCAAAATATCAGTAATTAACATTCAATTAAAAGGAGTCATCTCCTTACTTCTGTTAGCCACTCTGGGACAGAAGCTGAAAGAGCAGATTCAACATCTAAGCACAGATTACACCTCCCCCACACTAGGGAGGGACAACAACAACACAGGTATGAAAACCTGGTATTGGTACATGATGCACCCTAAAGAGTGCTTTCCATAACAGACCTTCCTCAGTAGGAAGCAGAAACTTAGAATCTTGTCTTACACCAGCAATTGAACAAATCCAGTATTCAAAAATGGCAAACATGCCCAAAACAAATTGTGTAGACAAAATTCACAGCAGCAAATCCTTTCAGACTCAGACAAAATCTTGTTAATTTTTCTGATCCAGACTTTGCAAAAATTCAAGTTATCTCCAAGAATCCATCAAGGATACCAGCGATTACCAGTTGATAAGGCTACTCTTTCCTTAACACCCAGGCATATATTTGCTAATTAAAAACACCACCTCTCCACAGTTGGCTTGCAAAACCGGTCAGACACAGGGCAGGAAGTAGTCAAAGACAAAGCAACATACCACTGAAGAACCATTATTGCCTTTAGAAATGCTAATGAGACAGTAGAGATTACAAAAAGAAAGAAAAAAAAAGTTCCAAAGTCCTAGCAACAAGAAACTCTGAATTTTACAAGAGCCAGCCAAGTGGCCTCAGACGCCATCTTTGATCTGGCCACATGGTCCAATGTACTGCCTAATCTTTTGAGTAAAACTGGCACAGAACAATTTCCACAAAATCAAATGTCTTAGAAAGTCACTACAAACAAATTACATACAGACACACAGATCTTCAAATCGACATATGAAACAAACACACCGGAGAAACCAAAAATCACATTTGCGCTTATGGTAGCCAGCGCCACAGGGAAGCCCAATTTCCCCATGGGGCTGACTAACCACGGATGGCTCTGTCCTAAATCACGTTGGACGCCAAATCTGTTATAGGACAGGGAGAGGGTCAGCCCAAACCCTGCAAACCTGCCTATTCTAAATGGGTTCTGCCATCCGCCACATCAGCACAAAACATAGGAGACTTTAATGGGAAGGAACTTTAATAAAACTAGGAAACAATACAGGTAAGGCAAAGAGTCTAGTTTCTAGTTTCTAGTCTAGTTTCTAAATGAAACATCCAGAGTTACCCATCCCCTCGTGGGTAAAAGTCCATCCAAATGGGATTGGCCCAGAACAAGGCCCCAAAGCCTGCTACAAGTCTAAAGCATCTTCCAGTGGGGACCCACAGAAAAGGGTCACAAACAACTGGACAAGCCCGGAAGGAAAAGAGCAAAATCAACATCAAGATAAAAGCTGCCATTGTCACCTCCCCACGGGTCTCACCCACATCTGTGTCACCCAGTCCACGACCAAAAGACAAGCGCAGTTTCTTCACTTGTCTCTAGGCTCCATGCGCCTCCTGCAGGTCTCCTGGCTCCATCCTGCTTCCTTCCTTCCTCAGTCTCTTCTGCCGCTTCTCCTCTCCCTGCTCAGCTCCACCCTCCCTTGGGTGGGGCAGGGAACCTCCCCCTTTTCTGGGGACCACCCTGTTACAATAGGAGCTCAGTAAATACTTGTTAAGTAAATAAGGTTAAGTAAGGGTTAATTGATACCTCGTTTTGATAGGATACAAAACAGCAAGTGACACTAAAGTGTCAACATACTGTTTTAGGGTAGAAGCCTATGGTGTAGGATCTCTGCTAGCTCCATGTTAATTTTTTTTGCGGGGCATTTATCTGGAAAGGACACTTGAGGAATTTCATGCTAATAAACTCCAGTTATTTAATTAATATTTATTAAATACTTACTTGGTTCTAGTGACTGAACATAAATGCAAAAATTTGGGTTGCAGTTTCTACCCTCAGAAAGCAAGTAGTCTAATTAGGGCAGCTGACATCTAAGCCATCAGTGATGCCACATGGTAAGCAGGGCCACCCTAGGGGTTTTAGCATACTGTGGGAGCTTAGTGGCATCCTACCACATCTAGGTGGTTGGCAGGGAAGGTGGGGAGTCTGGAATAGGATGATCACAGGTCTGTTTGCCTGGGGCAGTTCCAGATTCCACCAGTACAGATCACTTAACATCTTCAAATAATTTTTAGTGCTTTCTTTTACTTTCAAAAGCATCCAGACTTGTATGGTAAATTATTCGGTCATTATAGTGTTGAAATCTAAGGCATTAACTAGAGGTAGAAGATGAAGGAAGGGCATTTTGAGCAAAGAGGAAGCACTGCAAAGGCACAGAGATGATGAAATGCAGTTTTGTTTTTTAAAATAGTGTAAATAATTGGGGAATAAGAGCTGGAGATGGTGAAAAATAAGGCTGGTGAGGCTGATTAAAAAATAAAGTCATCTAATTTTTCCATTGGTAGGTGCCAGCAAAGCAACATTGTAAGATCCAAATTCATGCACTAACTGACTTACTAGAAGGCAGCAGTGGTAATGCATATCCTAAACAAGTTTTTTGTGTGTGATATAAATAAATATATATATTAGGGCACACCTAACGTGCATTTCAGGCTAATCAACCTCTACCTTTTTGGGTGCCTTAAGAAGAGAGCCATTTCATGCAAATATTGGTGAATTGTTGACTGAATTGAATAAAGGAGGGAATATGTTGGGGGGGTAGTGATTGGATTTTAAAAGTATTGGAGTTTTCCAATGTTTGGGTTCTTAAATGGAATAGAATAAGGAAGGGATGAACCAAGTGTTTGAACTGTAGGTGGAGAAAGTCATTTATGGCTTTTTTTTTTTTCCTCATTTAAGTGATCTAAAAACACTCACTTGTCATCGAGTTTGACTCAGTTATGCACTGATTACTCATAATTTGTACTGATGTGCTGATGCCTCCCAGATTTCTCCCTCTAGCCTCAGTCTCCTTCATGAATTCCCAGAGGAATTCCTTCCACCTTCTTTCTGGACATGGCCACCTAATGTGTAATTGACATCTCAAACCTAATATGCCCAAAATTTAACTTCCTTCTGCTGCTCAGCTTTGTGTCCCCCACCCCCGTATGTTACTTGTAACTGTATTGTTGTGTATAATTTTACTTAGCAAAAGTATTTGATGTGTCCTCTAGTTGTTTATTTCATTATGCATTATGTTGATCCAAATGTTGATAGAAACAATGATTATGAATGCTCACTAAGCCAGAATGGAAACAAAAGTTGGTTCTTATAGTCCTCTCTAGTTTCCATCCCATGTAAGAAGTCTGGGAGAGGCCTAGGTGCCTGTGTTTTTAGTATTACCCAGGTAATAATCTCTGTTGATTGAAGAACCTCATAAAAAATATTTTCAGCTTAAAAGAGGTAAGAAAACCATAGTAAAGACACCATAACTCCTTTGTCTATAATTGTATATTTTTCTTTTTTTTTATATTCGCTATACAGAGAACATATATTCTCTTATTTATGTAAGTTATTTCTACTTAATTTTTCTATTTTATATGTATTTTACCTCATGGATATTTTTCTTATAAAATGAGATAAAGGGGCCTCCCCAGTGGCACAGCGGTTGAGCGCTGGGTTGCGAAGCTGCCCGCAGCCTCTGCAGCACCGGTTCGATCCCCGGCTGCTCCCCGGCCACCAGAGGAGGGTCCCACATGGCGCGCAGACCTCTCCTGCCACCCGCTGCTCCCCTCAGCAGTGTACTTCGGTCCTTCTGCCTGCTCTGCTCCCCGCTCTGGCTCTGGTAAATTCTCTCACCCTCCTGCGCTTCTGACTATACCCAGTGCTTGTATAAATAAATCTAAAAAAAAAAAAATTATGAAGTCTGATTTCTTTAAAAAAAAAAAGTAGATAAAAATTCCTAGTAGATAAAAATTCCTAATACAAAACTGAACCCCAAATTGAGTTACTTTGTATATACTTTTTGATAGTAAGATTTATTATAATTAAAAGGCTCTATTTATATAGTTTAGCTTTGTGTCTAAATGCTCTGCAAAATGTGACTCAGAATTTCATAAGTTTTAACTAATTTCTGACACAAGCATTTAATTTTAAAGTTGGCTTCCTCAAAGCATAGTAGTTTTGAAATAGTACCTGTTTGAATCAATACCCAGTTAAATCATTAATGTTGAATAACCAGAAATTTCCTTGCACCTGACTTATAGAAAAAGCTATTAATATTGGGGATTTAATCTAGCAAATAGTTTCCATGGGGTCAGTGGATGTTCAGCTCAGTAAACCAAAATTCTCCAGTCTGATTTCCAAATCTCCTCATGAACTCCCCCAGCCTTCCTCACAGCCATTCTTCTTGGGTGCTGGCTCTCTAGGCCAGACTGGCAGTATTCCACTTGTGTCTTACTCCACAGTCCTCAGTGATTCTCTGTATCATTGTTCAGTTTTCTGGAATGTCTGCCCGGTCTTTCACCTTAAAAATTTATACCAAGTAGCAACTTTCTTGGCAAGTCTTCCCTCATATTTCTTTGTAGAAACAGGTGTTTCTCCTGTGTGGCAGCTCTTACATCAAGGATCCTAACCCACTGAGCTCTCTGAAGGCAGAAACTGTTTTGTATCTTTGTATTCTCAGCTTGATATATTGTGGGTGCTAAGCAGGAAAATGTAATATTAACATAATTTGGAAAGATGTGTTTCAGCTCTATTAGAAAACAATTTAGGAGACTGTATTGTCAGAATAAAAAGGTAGAATAATTTTTCTGAGCATTTTAGCTAATTGAAATTCTATAAGTTCATAATTATAATTAATATGCATTATATAATAAGTTTGTTAATTACATATAATCTATAATTATCATTTTTATAATTTCATAATTATAATTTTGTATAATGCTGATGAAACTGGATAGAGTAAAAAAAATGAAAAATGTTTAAAATTAGTAGATATTGGAAAGAAGTAGGAAAGCAAGAAGAGATCAATTTCATTAACTCAGCAAATTCCTATTAACATGTGCTAGACTCCGGGACTAAAAAAATCATTTTTGAGAGTTTTCACATACATAATTTCATTGATATTCCTGAAACATCAATGGAAAAGGTTTATGTAATAATAAACATCTTTCTATCAAACTTTAACCCACTGGGAAGCCACCCAGGACTTGAGATTAATTTATTCTTACCTCTATGTAACTCAAAAACATTTTTTTTATTAATATATTTGACAGTGTGTTCAGTTTGCATTATGTAAGTAGTTAGTGTTGGTGGGAATGTGAACTAGTTTAGCCACTATGAAAAGTTGTGTAGAGGTTCCTCAAAACACTAGAAATGGATCTGCCATATTAACCAGCTATTTCAGGCCTGAGAATCTACCCTCCTGCCAAAAAAAACCCCACTAATTTGAAAGTTTAGTACAGCGCTGTTTATAATAGCCAAGATATGAAAACAACCTAAATGCCTCAAAATGGATGAATGGCTCGAGAAGATGTAGAATACATACATAATGGAATACTACTCAGTGATCAAAAAAGATACTCAGGTCATTTGTGGCAACATGGATGAAGCCAGAGGATTGATGCTAGCCAAAATAAGTCAGAAGGAAAAAGATAAATGTCAGATGGCTTCACTTATATGTGGAATATAGAAAAAACGAAGTGTGAAAGGCAAACCATGAAAGCTGATCATAGATAACAGGCATCCATGAGGGGTGGGGTGAAAACTGTGAGGGAGGAGCACAGGGGACTATGGTGATGAACTATGGTCACTTTGGTGGTGGGAGAGTTATAGTGACCACACCTGAGGTGAGAAATCATATACTGTCCAAAATTACTTTTTTTTTTTTAAAAGAAGTGAATTTTAAAAAGCAGTTTACTTGACATGATTTTGCTTATTTCAATGCAGTGTTTGAATAATTGGGAACCTCCACAAATGTTTGATAATAAGTAAATTATAGTGTTTTTACTTTGAAAATAGATCACTGACTTTGTCCTCTCTGTAGATTTTATATCATAGGAGAATATGAAATTGAATGGTTTTGTTGCCAATATTGTATGACAAAAAAAGTCTTTGAAGGAGCATGTTGTCTGTTAATTAATTTTTTGAAATGTTTCTCTGCTCTAGATTTTAGTGCCAATTCTTTCTAATAGGAACAACCATAAATCCTGGTCCTGTTTTATTTCGAAAGATATGGAACGTCACGTAGAAGTCATGAAAAATAAAATGCATATTTTTAGGGGCAAAATGTTGAGAAGAACTCTTCTACCAATTCCCACTGTTGCAGGAAACATTGGCCTGGATCAGAGGTGTTCAGAGACCAAGTATGTAATGATATAGTATATGCAGCATAGTATATTAAAATCGAGAACCAGAATACCCATTTAATATTCTACTGCCAGCAAACTGCTGGCAGTTAGAGAATTATAACTGTATTTTTAAATGTTATGCTGAAAAACTCCATATATACATATATTTCTTTTTAAAGTGTACTTTTGAAAAAGACAAGCGAGCTGTAAGAATTGCTATTATGCCAATATTGATGATGATTTTGGTGAAATGATTTTAAGGATATAATTTTTTGCTTACCTATATTTTTTAATGTTAGAGACACACCAATGACAATAACAGTGCCACAACTCAAATCGATGCCATAAAACTAATGGATCTGATTTTGAAGTATTTCTATGTACAAAATAGTTTAGAAAATTTTAATTATTTTAGAAGATCATTTAGAAAATTATTAAAAGCCAAGTCTTGATTGTTTGCTCTTGAATTATCTTACCAGTCATTTCAATATTTATAGGCTAGAGCTGAATGAGAGGACAATACTCCATGAAATTGAGTCAGTGGTTATTAAATGGTCACATCAAATCCAAGAAGTTGTAGAAAAAGATTCAGTGCAGCCTCTGCTATATGGTCTTCACTCAAATCCTCAAACTGAATTAGATTTCTGGACAATGAGGCGAGAGAATCTGTCATGTATTTATGATCAAGTAAGTAGCTCGCCCTAGAAGTTGCTTGTAAATTGAATTAGCAAAGTCCATTGTGGAATTAGTCTCCAGAGCAGTTATTTTCAGTAGCCTTAAAGGTTTAACATGCTATCTTTGGATTACTTATCTGTCTCCTCTGTTGTTCCAAAAGTAATTATACCTTTTTGAGAATATTTTGATAGCATTTGGGGAAATTGAAAACAATTTGTGGCATTGAAAAATTCACTCCCTAGGGAAATGTTGAAGCATGTAAGATTTGATGAATCTAGTCGATTGGTTTGGGAAGGAGTAGAATCTTGGAGAGATTAGAGGCTATGGTTAGAGCTGTGGAAGCTCTAACCTTGGTTCTTTTGCTGGGTATTTCCCATATAAGTTACTCAATTTAATGTTCTAAAAACTAAGATATTCACTCATTCGCATGTCCCTTAGAGATTTTCTGAAACAGCAAGAAAATGTTTTATTGGAAGTTTAAATATTTTTCATACATAGTAATATGAAAATTAACAGATTTTTTAAAAAGTCAAATTAAGTAAGTGCAAAATAAAATGCTTAGGGAAAAATGTTGCTTTATGTCTTTGAGTGTTTAATACTCTGTGTATTATATGTGAGTGGAATGTAATTTCAGTATTACAGTATACATTTACATAGTAATTAATCTAGCTTATGTTTATTTTGATTTTCAATCAGCTTCAGGCTCCTATTGTCCTCAAAATGGTCAAGCTCTTGAAAAGTAAACAAAGCAGCTATTTTCCAACTTTAAAGGACATTTTCATGGCTGTGAAAAATGGTAAGACTCTTATTCCTTGGCTTGGTTTCTATGTCCCTCATGATCTTAACCAAAACATCAATGATGACCACACACATTCTCATTAGAACTTCAATTTGGAGGCTCTTTGGTCGGTAGCTACTATAGAACCTGAAGAGTTTCATAAAGCTGGAGAATAAAGTACACATGATCAGGACGAAGGTGTCATTAGAAGACATCAAGTGCAGCATTTCATTCACTTACTAAATGGGGGAAGGGCATTAATTAGTACAGTGTCATAAAACCTTCATCCACATATAGTTTCATCTCCCAGGCTTAATGATTTTGTTACATTTTGATTACATACATGGTAGGAATTTCCCAGTCATTGCATGAGTTGCTCTCATAGGACACTGGAATGAGGCAATAAAAGATTAAATTGTGCTGCTAACAAGGACCAGGGAGAAATTAACATCCCAGTGATGAAATTTATGGTCCAAACCATAAAGTGACAACAACCTCGTAGAATTGTTTTACTCTCACAGTTTTTATGCGTTGACTATTCTTTAGACTCTAAGGGTATCTCTCCCAAAGGGTGTTAGGAATACTTCCAAAGGAAATGTGCCAGTGGCAGAAGTGATATAAAAAAGAAACAGGACAGCGTTTAAGTGGAGCCGTGGTACTTTGCAGTGTTCTCTTGAACTTGTAAAGTATGTATTTAGAAAGAAGAGACTCCATCGCTCTCATGGTGGTTTGGTTTCCTTCAGCTCTCCTTGAAGCCCAAGATGTGGAACTTTATCTAAGACCACTGAGGAAACACATTCAGTGTCTCCAGGAGATGGAATTCCCACAGACTCGTAAATTAATCGCGCCATTATTTCATACTGTCTGTCTGATCTGGAGTCATTCCAAGTTTTATAATACTCCTGTTCGAGTTATAGTTTTATTGCAAGAGTTTTGTAATCTCTTCATTGACCAGGTATGTAGCATTTAAAAAATAGCAAGAATATAAACCATTGCAGAAAGTTTTTCTCAATCAATGAAAAATAAATCCAATATGTAGTCAAAACACCATTTTCCTTTTTTTCCAGAAAGGACTTTTGTGGTAACAATGGGAGGTGACTTTTTATACTAAATGGGAAAGGAGTTCTAAAATAAGCCTGATGTATTCAAGGGAGAGGTGGTTATTGGAATTTGTTTAATATCCAACCTTCAGAGAGATTTAATACATCTCCTAATAACAGGCAGAAATGCTTGTATTTTCTTTGTATCCTTCTCTGTGATTTCCACAGGAGCAATGGTGGTGAAGACTTTTGAAAAGCAAAGTAAATTAAGAGACTCTGAAAAAAAAAAAAAGATGCTCAAAAAATAGTGGAATTACATTGCAAAAATTCTGATTCATTGTTGATCTTTATAAATACCTCGTCTTTATGATTCTCTTAATTTGCAAAATGTTCAAAGTGGACTGCTTTATCCTTTATCCTGTGAACTTTCATTTATTCTGTGTCAGAGAATAATATCAGAGATTATGTAATTTGAGTGCTAAATGATACTTGAAGGGCACATAATCCAGTGGTTCTCATTTGGGGTGTGTCTTAGCTTCCTTGAACTGCCATTATAAAATTCTGTGGATTGGGTAGCTTTATTTTCCAAAATTGCTTTCTTACAGTTTTGGAGATGGATACCCAGATCAAGCCGCCAACATGGTGGCCTGTGAGAACGCTTGTCCTGCTGTGCAAACAACTGCCTTCTTTCTGAGTCTTCTCTTGGTGGAGAATAAGAGATGTTCTCCTCCTCCTGTAAAGTAAATTGGAGGGGATTTGGATCCCTGAAAGTCTGCTGATAGTCAAGGCAAACAGCTTGGAGTTCTCATTGCCCTAGTCTCCAGAAACTTGCTGTTCTGAGCAACATAGAGAACAACATTGTGTGATGGCTGGGCTGGGAAACTGATCCAATCCAGTCCTAGCTGGTTTTCAGATAAATTAACTGAGACTTGAATGATGACATCATTGCTCAATTTTCCTGATATTTGAGAATGAAATGCATATATACAGACTTGCAATTTAGAGTTTCTGGGCTACTACTTTTTTTCTTCCAAAGAAGTGGAGTGTGTGTGTGGAAAGAAATTTGTACTGAGAACAATTTGGAGTCAAATCTAATTGAACCTTTTATGGGAAACTCAATTACTTCTCTGAGCCTCAGTTTCCACATCTAAGTACAATCATACCTAGTCCATAGACTATTGTGAGGATCAAAAGGGATAACCTAAGTGAAATGGCCAGACTGGCATTTAATTGAGGCTCAATAAAAGTTAATTCCAAACTGATAACTTACAAGCTAGTTGTAGCTATTGATAGGATCTGACAGGTTGAGTGCTTGCTGTATTGTATCATCTCGGCTACATTCTGTTTCTGTCACTCTGTTCTGCAGACTCAGATTTGCTCTGTTAAGCACGTGGGCTGGGTCCTAATGACTTGATTGGCATATGAAAGCTCTGTATGGGATCCCTGCTTCAGGGTCTGTGATGACCACTTCTCCCCACCCTACCTTGGCAGATGTTTATTTCATTTTAAGAATCTCCACTATGCTACTGCAAAAAAACACTTAAGTGTATAAACCCCAGCAGTAGTCACTCATGGTTGTAGGTGGTTCTTCAGAAGCCTTGTTTACCTATAAGCCTATAAACCTATTAACCCTGGCTCCTAATCTGTGTCGGTAGCCAGAGTTTGCCTAGTTGCTTGGTTACTCTGCCTGGCTTCTATCCAAAGAGTCCGTTGATCTGATTTCCTTGATTCTCCCAGTGGGCTTACAGTAAATCTGCCCTAACATGTTAACAGTCAAAAATCACCAGTAAACCAACTTTCATACCTGGCAGGTTGTTCCTCTGAAGAGCTGTTCTCTTCCTTACCAGTTTTTTTTGCTGATATTTTAACGAACATTGTATAGTGCCTATTTGCCAGGAACTTCTATAAACTCTTTATAAAATCCACAAGTGTAATCCTCACAGGAACACTAACATGGGTACTATCAGTAGATTCATTTATCAGAGAAGAGGAATAGCTTTCCCATGTTCACCCATTGTACCTACCCATTGTACTCTGCTTCATATTTTAAAATAACAGTTTATTTCTGATTATAACATGTGGTATACTAATGATAACTGTAAAATGTTTTCATGATGTAAAATTTACAACAATGGGAATAGTTCTCCAGTCCTTTCACCCTAAAATTCATTTTTTTATTTTTCCTTCCCCCAGAGCTTACTCTCATTTACTCATTTCATTATATGTATAATTGTTTTTACTGAAGTAACATTGGTTTACAACACTATATATGATAGGGGAATAGGTTCCACCTCCTTAGATGTATGTGACCATACCACCCCCACTATCAAAGCACCAATGGCCCTTTATTCTTGGCCATTGGGTCCCTTTCCCATTGTCCCCACGCCATCCACCTGTCCCTCCAGTGGCCTCAATTCTTGTCATATTTCTATTTGTTTCTCTGTATTCCATGAGTGAAATCATCCAGTATTTTTCTCCTTCTGACTTATTCCCCGCCAGTTCCCCTCCACATACATATAATTTTTTACTAGCTTCTTAAAAAATAATTGTTAGTTTTGAAAATTTAGGTTGTTTACAGCTTTCTCTGTACAACCAACATGCAGAAAACTTTATATAAAAATCCTTTTTCTTTAACTTGTGTAATTGGCTTATGGTAAATGCTAATGTTGATCAAAGGTTCTTTTCATGAGCACTATTTAATATTTATAATTTCTAAAAGATGCTATCAAATACATTGCTATTATCACTGTGTAAATAATTTTATTTTAACTTGCTAATTTCAAGCATTACCATCTTTTAAATTTTTGATACAGTTTATTGAATGTATAGTGATATATAGGAAGTCTTTTACTACCTTGAATGATTTGTATTTTTTTATAATTGTTGCTTCATGCACACTTTCATGAATCTGTGGACTTCTATTTTTACAAGATTTTCAGGTATGTGGCTGTGTTAGATTAGATATCAGAGGCTATGAAGTGGCATTCTCTCAGCAGCATTTGGCCTGTAGGTTGTTGTTTTGCATAGTGTTTTAAAATTTACAATTGTTGACAATGCCTAAATCGAGGAGGTCTTGTTTAATAAAATTCCAGCATTGCAGCCTTTATTGAAAATTTAGTTCACAGTACCCTGGCTTCACCATCCCCACTGGCACAGTCAGTTGCTAGAACTGTCAGTGCCCCTTTAGTTGTACCACATGCTGTCCAGGTGACCATGGTCTCCACAATTTGCTGCTGTTCTTATCTGCTTCATTCATTTTTATTATCTGCCTGATCCTTCTAAGCATTTCAGTCAGTCAGAAACCTCTTGTGCCTTTAGAAACACATGTGTTCACTTGTTTTCTAATAGTGACCATCAACATGGTCAGACACATAAAAGGCATCATCTGGTCACTTTCTTTGATGGTATACTTGAATTTTGCTAATGGAGTCTTTTTTATTTCCTTCTTTTCTCTGATAATCTGAATGTATTTCTTGGTCACTGTATAGTCAGTATCACTCTAGACCCACTGTCCTGTCTAGTCCATGACTTGGTATCTCTGTTGTAGATGTTGTCATGCATGAGATCCTAGGTGAGGATGAGTTCAAGACTGAGAGGTCAAGAAGCAAAAGTAAGACTCTGTAAGAGCACATAAAAAAGAAAAGGGGAAGAATCTGGGAGACAGGTGTCAAACTAACATATTATTGACAAATTGGTTAACTGATAATTAATTGGGTTGTGGATAAATTGGTTAGCAGTATTTTAGTTCATAACACTTCTGAAGTGGGACATCATTCTAAATCCAGAGACTGTTTGTATTGATACCACTGAGATAATAGAGCTGATGTGGTTTGGGTGTCCTTTTTTTTTAATTATTGATTTTATTTATGCATATAAGAACTGGGTTGTAGGCCAAATGTACAGGGGGTGAGAGGACTCACCAGAAGCAGAGTGGGGAGCAGAACAGGCAGATCCACTGAAATACATTGCTGGGGAAGCAGGGGGCAATATAGGAGAGGTCTGCTGTCCCATGTGGGTTATCTCCCTGGCCAGGGATTGAACTTGAGCTGCAGTGGCTGGTGATAGCTTCATAGTGCTGTGACTTTAACCCCTGCACAACCAGGAGGCCCAGTTTGGGTGTATTCTAAAAAGCTACTGTGGTAGAAATCAAAGAATTCAGAACTTAAAAGCTAGAAGATTTTTTTTTTTTTTTTTTTTTTTTTTGTGGGATCCTCGCTGGTGGCCAGGGATCGAACTGGCGCTTCAGAGGCTGCCTGCAGCCTCACAACCCAGCGCTCAACCGCTGCACCACCAGGGGAGGCTCAAAGCTAGAAGAGATTTTGAGGTTCACTGAATACATCTCTATTTGTTTGCAGATAAGGCAGCTGAGGTCCTTTGAAACAACTAATGCCATAAAAGTAGTTACTGGCCCCCTCAGTTCATTGTATTGTGTCAGTCTTCTTTCCCATACAGTGCTGCTCAATGAAAAGTATAGACTGGATTTTCCACTCTAGGATATATAGTACTGTACCTTTGACTTTGGAAGTTTTTTTCAACAGTGGGTTGTATACACAGGATGTTACTTGGTATGACTGTCAGCTAAGAAGAACAGTCATGTGTATACAGATGACTTACCCAAGAGAAGTTATTTTAGATGTAGATAATGAGGTTACAAGGGGCTGCTGAAACAGGAAGCAACTGAGTCACACCTATAGATTTTTTAGTTTCTTAAAAGGACGCTCTTACTATAAAGAATATATGTAGATAACAGTATGTGGAATCCACCGTCCATACCAAAGCGTAAATTGTTCTAAAACTCACATTTGCTGAGGGATTACTGGTAATTCTCTTCCCTGTTCTGTGTGGAAATGTCAGCGGCTTCATGTAGAGTTAATTTTCCACCCATCCGGAGTGAAAATTAAGAGCATGTACTGGCAATCTAAACCTAGAACTTGAAGGATTCTAATCAGGAAGGTTTTTAGACACTAAATGGCTTCCTTTTTACTTTATACATTATGATCGAATATATATTGCATGTAAAACTTATCCATTAACAGGAGAATGAGGGTAATAGTTCTATGGGGGAGAAATCCTTTCATCTGCTGTGTTATGCTCAGTTTTGGCTTTTTTACATTCTCTATTGAGATCTCTAACAACTTCCTAAGCAACCACATAATTAAAAACACAGGATCAGACTTGTAATTTAAATGAAGTTAAAATGCATCAGGAAAAAAATGGCATGCAAAAGAGCCTTTAGAATTGAGGTCTCCAGAGAGGGAAATTCTAAATGTTCATGATAAAAATGGGGAGTGAAGAACTGGAAGGAAACTTGATGATGGTTCTATGAGATTTTGATCAGTGTTCCATGGATCAGCTGGTCGTCTTAATCCTCTCTCCTTTCCCTTTCCTCTGTTCAAAACTAGTTCATGAGGCATATTTCAGCTAAATTTCAAGGTCTACAATGATATTTAAAAGAAAGCTTGCAACCTAAAAGAATTATCAGTGGCATGCCCACCTATTTTGTCCATTTCTCACCTGAGCAAGTGACCCTTGCTACTAAGTAAAGTGACCAAAAAACCATGGATTGATGGATTAATTTATATGAAAAAAAAATTGTGCAAAATATATGCTGGCAGAAATATCTATACATATTCTGATGACATGGTAGTCTTCATATCTGTGAATCTTAGCAAAACTTTAGTCATTGCTAATATGTGTAAATCCAGGAATTGTATGTCTCCTGTAGGTTTTTTTTAATGTATATGTCATTGAAACCAAATGCCTGAATTTCTGGAATTTGTGCTGTTTCACCACATTGCTGACCAAGTTCTACATATTTTCATTTAAAAATGATTGATTAAAAAAAATAATAGGGCCTCCCTGGTGGTGCAAGGGGTTAAGCATCAGCACTGTGAAGCTGTCCACAACTACTGCAGCACAATTTCAATCCCGGGGCCGACCATGGAGCAATCCACATGGCGCAGCAAACCTCTCCTGACTCGCCTGCTGCACCCCTCAGCAGTGTATTTCAGTCAGTCCTCCTGTTCTGCTCCCAACTCTGTCTCTGGTGAATCCTCTCACCCTCCACCCCCACCCCACACCTCTGGCTTGTACCCCAGCTCTTGTATGCAAAAATAAATAAATCTTTTTTAAAAAAGAAAATAAATAATAGTTTTTGAAACGTGTTTTTAGTCAAAAACACTAAACATATTTTACATATTTTTAATCATTGTTTCCCTTCATTAAATCCTAGGCAATAGCTTACCTTTCTCCTGAAGACCTTTTGAAAGGAGAAATTGAAGACTCCCTGGAAAAGGTGCAGGTGGCCATTAACATCTTAAAGACTTTCAGAAATTCTTTTTTCAACTACAGAAAAGGATTGCCAAGCTGTTTTATTGGAAATAAGAAGTTGAAACCATGGGATTTCCAGTCTCATCTGGTGTTTCATAGATTTGACACATTTCTTGACCGTTTCATGAAAATAGAGGTATTCATTTATTGATTTGTAGTTTATTCATTTTGTAGGTAGACTCAAAAATCCTAGAGTTTATATGATTCAGGGAACATTTTATTTTATTTGGGTGGAAGAGGGACGTCTCCTTTCTTTTTGCTTCTTAAGAGACCATCAAAAAGCCAGTGCTTTGAAGATAGTTTGACTTTTTAAAAATTCACTTTGATCCTTTTATTATACTGAGCTTAAGTGAATCTCCATGTAACCAGTGATTCGACTTAACCTAAGTTCCTGGAATGCAGTTGTAAATTAGGAATCTATAAACTGATCTCCTTTTTCCTCTGTTTAGTGATTATTATTGGGATTCCATAATGTACCCATTTGATAGCCTAAAATTTGCAGTCTTTTAGTATATTCTACAAAACCATTAAAACTCTTTATTAATATAGAGCATGAACACATGACTATCATTTTAAATACCTAACACTAAATATTGAATGGAAACCCACATGTATTAGCATCCACATGCCAACTGGCTAAGAGAGTTTATAAAGTTTGCAGTAATGGTTCTGCCTTATTTTCTTTGTAAAGTATTGTAACTCTTTGTCTTAAGCTTGGACATTTTTTTGTTATGAAATTTGTTGACTATGCTCAAAATTAGAGCCTCATGTTTTGAAAATTTTCATTATCACTAAAATCAGCCTGGATGCCTTTTAAAGTCTGAGCACTAAATGAATAACTACAAACAATTCACATTACCCTTTTCTAACAGTTTCCTAAGCTCCCTTCCAATAAGGGAACTGATTCATTGCAAGGTGTGGGAGGCTAAAAATAAGTTTTGGATATTACCTGGCAATCTGACATGATTAGAAGGACATAAAATTAGGGAGTCATGTTTAGCTATGGTCAGTTAGGCATTGCCTGTATTGTTGGATAATTATCAGCAAATGTGAAAATGGGAATTTGAATTTAAAAATTAGCAGTTACTTTGATTTTTTTTAATGATGTGCCATTGTTTTACATACTTGTTAACTTTGTTCAAGTCATTAATATTTATTTTGTGTTATGTAAGTGTCCATTGACTCTCCAGTTTTGAATATAAACTGTTATTTTGTTGCACAAAATGGTGGAAAGAGATTTACTGTACTATGTTTTTATGAAGGATATATTTGTCACCATATTGGAATTTGAAAAGCTGGAAAGACTTGAATTTGGCGGTACCAAGGGAGCAATTTTAAATGAACAAATCCATGAGATGTGTGAAGAATTTACAGAACTCTGTAAAGTTTTTAAACAGAGCACTTATGACCCATCTGATTGCAATAACATGGTAATACTGTATCTTTGCATTTTCATTTCATAGAGTCCTATAATTTTAAAGCTGGAAAGGGTGATAGGTCGCAGTGATAATAGGTACCATCCAGTCCAGGCTCTGTGGAAGAAGAGAGGTTAAATGACTTGCCTCAAAGCTCAGCCTTTTAGTGGTAGATCAGAGGCCAGAACTGAGGCCTTTGAGATTTCCATTTGCAACTGTTTCTAGTGACTGTGGTCTGGACTTGTTTGTTGTTCATGTCTTTTGAAAGGGAACTTTCCACATAGCTTATTTTTATCTGATAACACAATGTCCATGTACCTAGTATTTTTATTTTAACCTTTTCCTGAGTCACTAGATAATTTTTCAGGTTCTAGTTGGACAATTAGTTTCACCACATTTACTCCATATATTATTAACATATCTGATGTCTCATTTATTCTTATTCACTAGAGGTATTTGCAAGTTCACATTTCTGCCTCAGGGAGTAGGGGGAAGCTTTCAGATTTAAACTGCTTCTGTTTTCTGTCCCTCCCAGCATCCCAGCATGTTAGTAGCCAGGGAGTAACCTTTGAGCATCCCTGCAGCTCCAGGATAAAAATAGCTTCATTATAGTGTTTGCAAGAACAGTGAAGTCTGGGTACAAAAAAATATATGATTTAGTTTCCATCCTCACTGTTCTCTGTAAAATGTGAATTTATTCACTGTTGTATTTTTTTTAACCAATAATCAGTTCTTTTAAATGGTTATGGGCAATATGTCAGCTCTGGAAGAATGTGATGGGCAGCCTTAAACCTCTGAACTGTGGTCAGTTTTTGAGAAATGGACTCAATGGTAATGCCATTGTGTGTCCCTGCTAATTTGTGGAGAGGCAGGAGCCTAGCACTGTGGTGATGGGTAGCCTGAGTGCTTCCCCAGAGCCGGGCAAGCTTCTGGCACTTGGCAGGCACTCCGTGCTCACGATGTAATGGGACTCTTAAGAGAGACTCAGCTCAGCTCTCCTGAGCAGCCAAGCAGCAGAGGGTGAGACCTAGTGTGCTCAGGACCCAAGGGTGCATTCAAATAGCAGCAGAGTCTTGATTTCTTCATAATTACAAAACCTGGCTGTATTGTAAAGAGCCAGAGTTGGCCAGGTTTAACTGATGACTACCTCAGCAATGCCAAAGTTTCTGCTTTTTATGCCCCTGTCTGCACAAAGCCTGCACAGTCACATGTAAGAATAGAAAATTCATTTGTTCTTGACATGTTTTTCTGCTCAGTATTTGTATTTTGGTATTCAGACCCCTGTATGTTGGTTTTAGACCCCTATTTTATTTTGCCAATAACATGGACAGTGTTTACCTCTGGTCTCCAGGTCTGGGTTGAGAGCATAGATAACCTGCCCTTGAGGTTCCTCTTCATCCTCCTGATTATCTTGCCTTAGAATAGCATCTAGAAACTCCTTGACTTGCACATTCTTTGAAATCAAAAGGTGATTTAACTAAAAGTTTATTTAATCAATATACTTGTGTTGAAGAAGACCTTTGCTTTTTATGAATGTGTCCTGGTTTTCAGTGTTTCTTCAGAATATTGCAACGATTACATATTTTTGCTTAATAAGCTGTGATTTTGGTGCTCTTTAGCTGAATTCATTGTACTCTGATCATATGGTGAAATCAGTAATCTTTGAGACATTAATTTAGCAAGCAATTTAGTATATTCATGCAAGTGTATTCACATGGCACACACCCACCCACATACCCTTCCCCTCCCACTGCATACACCCCCTGCATACCTCAGTCCCCACTGAATATATTCTAATGCTAATAACATAACAGTTGAGTATATCATAATCAGCCTTCCTGTAGCTTGGTGTAGAAATTATTTAAATATTTTCTAGTAAATCAAAGAAATAATCACTGGTAATTTTGGGAGTACTATTTACTTTTCTCTCTTCATCAATCTCAAACCTATTAATTAGACTTTGAGCTGTTGGTGTGGCAAAGGTCTGCCACTGTGGGTCATTTACTGGACATGGGACTCTCCCAGGTTTATAGATGTGTTTTTGGGTTTCTTATTACTATTAAATGGAGAGTTCACTTTAGGTATTTTCTTTGACTTCATCCTGTGGGACTGTTTGAGATACAGACAATAGCAGGGAGAGACTTGCTTCCTTAATTGTTCATGTTTAACAACTAATTGTAGACTTGGCAATTTTGTTTGGCTGACACCCTGAGGTGCTACTTGATTAAATTTCCCCAGATGGTGAGGAACTAAGCATGGCTACTCTTGAGGGACACCCTTTGGTTCCACTTAGTCTCTGTTTATCAGCTAATTAATATTTACTGAGCAAGTGCTAGGTACTGGGCACTGTGCCAAACCTTAACTCACATTTTTGCTTACTTCTGTTTGAAGAACTTCTACACAGCTCTCCATAGTGTTTGAATCAGTTTGCACTCCCACCAGCAGTGTAGGAGAGTTCCTTTTTCTCCATATCCTTGCCAACATTCATTGTTGTTAGTTTTTTAATATGTGCCATTTTCACTGATGTAAGGTGGTATCTCATTGTAGTTTTGATTTGCATTACACTGATTATAAGTGATGTTGAACATTTTTTCATGTACCTGTTGGCCATTTGCATTTCCTCTTTGGAGAAGCATCTTTTTAGCTCTTCTGCCCATTTTTCTGACTGAATTGTTTACTTTGTTTTTGTTGAGTTGTGTGAGTTCTTTGTAGATCTTTGTGAACAGTCCCTGATTATCATTTGTATGCAGTGCAAAAACTTTCTCCCAATCAGTAGAGTGTCTCTTTGTTTTGGTTAATGTCTCTTTTGCTATACTAAAGCTTTTTATTTTTTTCACCATAGAAGATTCTACATGTACAGAAGCTTTTTAGTTTGATGTAATCCCAACTGTTTATCTTTTCCTTCACTTTCTTTGCTTTAGGGATGAGTATTTTGTTTTTTAAAAGATTTATTTACTGGGCCTCCCCCATGGTGCAGCAGTTGAGCGCTGGGCTGCGAAGCTGCCTGCGGCCTCTGCAGCACCAGTTAGATCCCCGGCCGCCTGTGAGGGTCCCACATGGTGCGCAGACCCTGCAGTGCCCGCTGCTCCCCTCAGCAGTGTATTTCATCAGTCTGCCTGTTCTGCTCCCCACTCTGGCTCTGGTGAATTCTCTCACCCTCCTGCACTTCTGACTGTACCCAATGCTTGTATAAATAAATAAATAAATCTTTAAAAAAATATTTATTTATTTCATGCATACAAGAACTGGGGTGTAGACCAGAAGTACAGGGGGGTGAGAGTATTCACCAGAGAGTGGGGAACAGAACAGGCAGATCTAAAATACACTGCTGAGGGGAGCAGCAGGTGAGATAGGAGAGGTCTCCTGCACCATGTGGGCTGCTCCCTGGCTGGCTGGGGATTGAACTTGTGCCACAGTGGCTGGTTACAGCTGATAGTGCTGTCCTCAACCCATGCGCCACCAGGGAGGCCCCTTTGGGGGATGAATCTTTACAGGTGTTATTGAGATGTGTGTCATGCAGTGTTTTACCTATTTATTTTTTCTATATATTTTATGGTTTCAGGTCTTATGTGCAATTCTTTTACCCATTTTGAGTTGTTTTTTGTACATGGTATGAGGTAGTATCTAGTTTCATTCTTTTACATGTGGCAGTCCCATTTCCTAGCACCATTTGTTGCACAAACTATCCTTTGCATATTCTTTGCTCTTTTGTCAAAGATTAGTTGTCCATATGTGTGTGGCTTTATTTCTGAGTTTTCTCTTCAATTCCATTGGTCTGTGTGTCTGTTTTTGTTTCAGTACTATACTATTTTAATTATTATGTGTTTTGAAGTCTGGGAGTATGACAACTCCATTCTCCTCCTTTTTAATCAGGAGAGCTTTGGTTATTTGAGATTTTATGTGGTTCCATATGAATTTCATCAATATTTGTTCTATTTCTTTGGAGAATGCCTTTGGAACTTTGATAGGGTTGCATTGACTCTGTATATCACTTGGGTAAGGTGGCCATTTTAACAATATGAATTCTTCCAATTCATGAACAGGGAACATCTTCCATTTCTTTATATCATCTGCAGTTTCAACAATGTCATACTTTTAATTGTACAGGTCCTTTACTTCCTTGGTTAAGCTTGTGGGACTTCCTATGGGAAAGTTCCCATCAGTGGTTCAGAATTTGTTTGAATGCATGATTTAAAAAAACAAAGGTTGAAAAAGAAAGATCTCCTGGATAGAGATTAGCATTTTTTCACTTCCTTGAAATGTTATTTAGTCAGTGTTCAAATATGTTTGAGGATCTTAAGTTGCCTGTTCTTTGTTGTCATAAGTTAGGCTTGTTACAACTTGCTGGAAAGTTGTGTTTACTTTTAAAAGTCAGTGATCCTTGAAAGAAGAGCTGTTGGCTCCAATTTCAGAGAAACAGAGATTTCTCTTGATGCTAAATATAGTATTGCAGTATTTGTCATAGTGTGCTAGAACTTTGTTATAATATTTTTCAGTGCATGTTAAATTCAGCATAAGGCTCATTCCTTTACAAAAGCATAGAAATGTCATTGTTGGAATGTGGGCTTTGGAGTGAGATTATCTGGCTTGAAATTCTGACCTTGTCATATACCAACTCTATGACAGTGTGCAAGCTACTTAATTTCTGTTTTGTTATCTATAAAATGGGGGAGGGGAGGAATTTCCTATGTCATGTGTTATAAGAATTGAGTTGATAATATGAAGTATTTAAAACAGAGTTGAATACATGTTGTCGTTACTATTATTGTTTATGGAGGTAGCATAGGACTCAAATGTGTAGTGTACTCCAGAGGCGTGCACTACAAATTATTATTATTTCTGAATTTCTGGGATGACTTCATAGAAGACTGTGAATTACAATGCTATTAGGATGCTAGTTATTTTCAGTTTCTTAATTATGGGAGTCGGTGGTTATGGATTAGGAAACCAGGGTTATTAACTGCACATTAATAGGAAACTGAAAAATGTAAGAGGAGAATTCTGTCTTGCTGTTGCTTTGATGATACTTTCTTATGGACCAGTGGATTTTAATTTTCCCTTAAAGCAAGAGTATTTCCTGATAGGTATTTTTTTGCTCCATGAAAACAAAATTTAAAAATCTCTAAGCTTGAAGATATATTAAAGTTATGATGAGAGTAGGTGTTTTTTTAAATTTTTTGTAAAGCTCTGCTGTTTTATTGGTAAAGTGGTTTGTGAGGAAGAAGGACTGATTGACAAAGTACTGATATGTGGTCTGAACTGATAAACTTAAACATACAATGGCCCCTGTAAGCCCCCACGGTGAACTATTACTCAGAAATAGCTCCATCCTGAGGTTCTCTGGACTCTCGTTATTAAAAAATTGATTAATTCAAAGAAGGGGGGAGTCATCATGCTCCTGTGATTACTACTTTCACTACTGGATTCTTTCCTATTAATATTTTGTTTTGCATTTGGCAGGAATTTGAAAGTGATTATGTCGTGTTTAAATCCAAAATTTTGGATTTTGACAGAAGACTTGGGACAATCCTTTGTGAAGGTTTCTTTAACTGTAATGGTTTAGAAGCTGCATTTAAGGTTAGTTCTGAAGAAATAATCATAAAAAATTCCATTAATGACTAAATCAAACTATTAGATGAATGGAATGAATATGTTCTTTCTGGTCCAGGTAAACTATTAACTGGTCACATTCTCTTCATAGCTCACTGAATTATAAACTTTGAATAATGCACTAATGAATAATGAAGTTTACTTTGGACAAGGTCAGTTTTAGGATGTTTAACCATTGAGCTTTTCTTGTATTCACAGTCTTTTAGTTTTCATTACCTTTACAGCAAGTTTTGCATGACTAACAAAATACTATTCAAAATTAAACCACATTGAGTGATGAAAATGTTAATTCAAGAATTTCTTTCTATTGCCATTATTTGCACATTATATTCACCAGCCCACTTTATTGCTTTGACTGAAACAAGTAGCAATTTATATACTAAATTTCTCAGGCATAAGACACCACAGACTATTGGATACATCATCATTTTGTGTATCAAAGAAAAGTGCTGCTGAGAATTGTGATGCCATTGATTATATAATGTCCAATTCCAGAATTGTTAAAACATGAGAGAATGTTTGTTGTAGAACTGGTAAACTAGGCTATGTATGTTTTTAGAGTTGTATATAAGAAAAGTGTCTTCCTAGTCTTTCCAGTGGAAAGCTTATAGCATGGGCAACAGGGAAACCATGTGAAACTTGCTTGTCAAAGAATTGCAAGTGAATGCAAAATTTAGGTGACATCCCACAAGAGGAATTGAAACCATTATCAGAAGAAACATGACTACAGAATGATGAGCTTAATTCATTGAAAATGAAATTGCAAAATGGTATAACACACACACATTTTATATGAGATTTTTTTTTTATTTTGCCCTTCAAATTCAAATTAATTGGTCAGGTGGTGTTGAATGCTGCTCATGTCTTCTGGTCCCAGTCAAGCATTTCAACTTGGAGAATTCTCAAAGATAAAATAGTTCTTTGATTTTTAAGAGCTCTTCAATGAAACTGAGATGGTATTAGTTGTTATATATAGTCTGTTATAAAATAAAACAACTTGTAAGTCCATCTCCCAGAAATTACTATTATATTTAATTCTTACTACTCTTTTTTTGAGCTAACTATGCTTACATATTTAACAAAAGTGATATATTCTGATCCTAGGAACCTTTTTTTACTTAGCAGCAAATCATAAATATTTTCCTTGCCTTTTTTTTTTTTTTTTTTTTTTTGTGGGACCCTCACTGGCGGCCAGAGAATGAACCGGCACTGCAGAGGCTGCGGGCAGCCTTACAGCCCAGCGCTCAACTGCTCTTCCACCAGGGGAAGCCTATTTCCCTTGCTTTTATAACAGAATTCAACAATATTATTTTTTAAAAGATTTATTTATTTATACAAGAACTGGGGTACAGGCCAGATGTGTGGGAGGGTGAGAGGATTCACCAGAGACAGAGTGGGGAACAGAACAGGCAGACTGACGAAATACACTGCTGAGGGGAGCAGTAGGTGCGACAGGAGAGGTCTGCTGCACCATGTGGGATCCTCGCAGGTAGGCCAGAATTGAACCAGCACTGCAGAGGCTGCGGACAGCTTCACAGGCGCTGCGCTCAACGCCTGCACCACCAGGGGAGGCCCTCAACAATATTATTTTTAATGGCTTTGTAGTAGTCAGTCATATTCTCTGTTACTGGAACTACTTTCCTTCTTTAGAAATAACTGGAAGAAAGAAATCACATTTACAGAAGTAACTGCATTTTTTCTAATTTGAGTCTCTTCCTTCTCACAACCATTAATATGGTTTCTATTTTAGTACATGCCAGTTATTTTTTAAACAACTTTATCTTACCTTATGTCAGATTTTTTTCTTTAACTTTCAACATACTTGCATTGTGTCCACTGGAAAATATGAGATTCTGCCTTTGTAAGTTCTGTAGGGATGGAACATCATCTTACCGTTCTCATTATATGTAGATTGCCTTTTGCAGTACTGTATATAAAGCAGGCACTTGAGTGCTTGAGACTAGAACTAATCAACATGCTGAAATGACACACTAAGAAAGGTAAACTGCAGGAAGAGTAAGTGGCAAAGGAAAAAATTATAGGTTGGATATTTAGGGAGAAAATGATTTCTATTGTAAGTATAGGATAATGAACTTTGGCCTTTCACTATTGTGTCCTAGGGAATCAATATTTGTAGACTGTTCTCTGAGGGCCATGATTCAATGCCTGCTCTTAGAAAAGACGTGCTCAGGAAAGTCACTGGAATCAAACATTATTTTACTGTAGTATAAAAGCGTATTTTAAAACCTGTGGTGTTGGCACACACACACACATACACACACAAATACTAATGAGTGGTTCCCTAAAGTTTACATTGTGTTTACATGAAGGTAGACATAAGTTTGTAAGACAAAAAGGTATCAGAAAAGTCTTCGGACAATATAATTGAAAACTATAAAATGGTGAAGTGTGTATGGTTCAGATGGCAACAGATTAAAAATATCTTTGAAAGCAGCCAAGCTAGGAAAACTATAAATAGGTACTACTTTGAGCAGTGTTATGAAAAGCGATATTACATAATGGAACTGAGAAGTAGAAGAAAATGAGGGTAAACCTTACAGATCTCAAATGGAATATATAGGAATGAAGCACATAGTGGGAGTCAATCTTGAACCTTTTGAGGCTGATGTGAAGGACAAAGTCTATACTCTTCATAAAGTCACTCTTAGTTCTACCATGACAGGGAAGCAGGAGGTTAAATGACCTTTGTTCTCATCCTGGATGGTAGTTTTTATATATCTGATATTGAAAAATTATGACCATTTATATTGCCTAAAGGGTTAAGGCTTTTCTTAATACTGCTTTGTGATTTACAACCTCCTCGAGTGACATTTTCTCTTTCCTCTCTTACACTTGGAGTTAAGTCTCACTAAGCATACCAGGTAGGCAAGAGGAGATGTAGCTAGGAAGCTTCTTGATTTGTTTCAGTTGCGGTTGATATGATAAGTGATTGAAAACAAAAGTTGTGAAATAAATGTGTTTTCCCTACTGTTGTCAGAGTATGTGTTCTTGGTTAAATCTATGTGGCGGTGTTTTTGAATTTTAATGTCAAGTCCAAACTCAAAACTGTGGTAGTGAAAGGAAAGTTATTAATTTGCATTTTCCTAGGTAACAGCTAACCAAGCAGACTCAAAATACTTAGTTTCTGCAGTACTTAACAAATTATATTACCAGGGAAAAAAAGGGGGGCCAGGCAGTGGATATCTAAATTGGTCCCTCAGATCTGTTTAGAATTACATTTCAGTTTGTATTCTCATTGTGTTGATTTTTGCCTCAGTGAATTTGGTTTTTGTAAATGTTTATAAAATGTTTGAGTGAAGCTGCTTTGTAATAACAAAATTTGGAGAATAGATCCTGTTTCCCTAAGAGGAAAAGCAAAACCCTCTCCTTTGCTTATAAGGCACAAACTTAGGCTACCAGGTTTCTACTGTATATAACATGCCTACTAACATTTTATGAAAACCACACAGAGTGAACAAGTAACAAAATTTTAAACACTACCTTGGTGGATAAGAGGCCTCACAGGAAGCACAGCAGACCCTGGTGCCAGACTGTCCTTGTCAGGTGGTGGCTCTGCCTTCAGCCTGTGTGTTGGGGTGCATATTACTCCATCCCCATCACTGTTTCCTTATGTGAAACGTGCATTCTTAAGACTATAGTTCTGGGTACATAATCAGCACCATATAAGCATTGGTTATGCAAGAATATTTGATTAATTACAGTATTTTTCTTGCAAGGAAAGCTGCTTCACATTAGCACACAGAAGACTCCAAGCAGAAAACAAGCCAGGAGGCTAATGGGAATCCAAGGTTAGGCTCCCCAGATAGCTTGGTGTTGTAGAAACTGGGGGTAAAGGTTAGTTTGAGATCTGGGGGTTCCATGGAATAAACTTAGGAGTTTGTGGACCTTCACTCTACTGCTTGCTGGCGATGTGGTCCTGTTCATGTGTCTGCTCTCTTCTCTCCCTCCTCATTGGCTTCCTCTGCTCGCTAGTAGTTTGCTTGCACAAAATTTTGCTGACTTAGCTTCAGTCTGCCATGCCCGAATTGTCCTTCTGAGAAAGAGGCTCTAATTAACTGAAGCCACTGGTTTGAGCCTGGACATGCACATCCAAGGAACTGTCCACTTGTGGAATGGTTGTCTTGGGACAGACCGCCTCTGCTGTCCAAGTCTACCATTCTGGGGGTCACTGGGAAGTGTGGTATGGAGTATGGGTGGCCATGGGCAGGACAGTCACTGTAACTGGTGCATTCCATCTAATTATTAATGGTGTGGACTATGGATATTCAGATACAGAAATTGTGCTTAGTACTTAGATCACAAAGCATTTTCTAAAACATTTCCTGGTGCCCACCAGGAGGAAGTATAAATTGCACATAGATTGTTTGCAGAAGGGTTCATTTCTCACTCCTTTCATTTTCCACTGAGGAATGCAACTGACCTTTAGAATTTGCTTTATGGGATGGATAGGCACAGAAGTAGGTTTTAGATTTAGAAACACTGCAGAATATTTCTAGGGTTCTAGATTTTTGCTCTCTCTACCCAGGTAAAAGGTTTAATGGGGCAATTAGTGAGCTGAGTATTAGTATTAAAAATCCATAGTTCTAACCTTTCTTTAACTTTGATTTTTATAGCTTTTGACCGTATTTGGAAATTTTTTAGAGAAACCAGTTGTCATGGAAATTTTCAGCCCACATTATAGTACACTGGTGCACATGTTTAATGCAGAGTTGGATATGTGTAAGCAATTGTATAATGAACACATGAAACAGGTAAGTGGGGGATAAAGTTAAGCACATCCACAGTACTGTTTTTGTGCATAATGGCCATCAGCTGGAACTGTATTTAATGATCTCTGAAGATCAGATACAAGCACTCAAACATTTACATTTTCTTTTTTTTTTACTCTTGAAGATATCCAGAAAGATTTATTTGGTCTAAATTTGGCCAGCAAAGAAGCGGACTCATTCTCAAAGTATAACATTTAGATTTAGGCAATATTTTTATATTCTTGTTCAGACCCGAGAATCTTTTCCCATGAGCTATTAGAGAGTAGGTTGCCAGCTAGATGCTCCATGACTCAAATCACTTTAGTGATATTTTCTGCAAATAAAAAGTTTCATAGATAACAGTATCATCGTCAAAATCAGAAAATCAGCACTAATACATTGCCAGTATAAAATCTTCAAGTCCCACTGTTTTGCCTGTGTCCCAATATGTCCTTTAGAGAAAAGGGTCCAAGTCCAAATCATGTGTTCCTTTGTCATGGCTGTTAGTCTGCAATGTATCCTCAGTTTTTTTTTTTTCTTTTATAATCTTGAAGTTTTGAATACCATTCCTTTGAAATTTTTCTTTTTTTAATATTTATTAAACAAAAATAAGAACATCACTGTCCTCCATTAAAGTCCTCCAACCTGCTTCTACCATCCTCCCTCTCCCGCTGGCAACTTTAGTTCTATTGTCAGAGTCACTGGTCTATTATTTTGTTGTATTCATTTGCTTTGTTTCCTTATATTCCATGTGTAGGTGAGATCATCCAATATATATCTTTCTCCTCCTGACTTCATTTCGCATAATACCCTTGAGTTTTCCATTTTTCTGCAAATAGCAATATTTCATCTTTTTAATAGCTGAGTAGTAGCCCATGGTGTTTATATGTCATATATTCTTTTTCTACTCATCTCTCAGTGAGCACTTAGGTTATCCACTCTGAGTAGTGCTGCGCAGTAAAAAAGAGGGATGCATGTATCAGTAGTGTTGCAGTAAAACAGAGGGATGTATTAGATATATATGTGCATATATATAAATTAGATATATATGTGCATATATATAGATTAGATATATATGCGCATATATATGTGCATATATATGTGCATATATATATCTAATGCATCCCTCTGTTTTACTGCAGCACTACTGATACATGCATCCCTCTGTTTTACTGCACAGCACTACTGAGAGAGTAGATAACCTAAGAATATAGAATCACTAATATATACCTTTTTGAATTAGTGATTCTGTATTCTTCAGCTAGATATCCAGAAGTGGGATTGTTGTGTCATGTGGCAGTTCTGTTTTTTATTGTTTAGGGAACCTCCATACTATTTTCAAATATGGTTACACCAATTTATTGTCCTACCAACAATGTATAAGGGTTCTTTTTTTGACACATCTTTGCCAGCACTTGTTGCTAGTCTTTTTTATGTAAGTCATTCTCACAGGTGTGAGATGGTAAAACTTTCACACTTTAGTTTCCTTATGGAGATGAAGAAACTGCTTTAGGCCCATCACTTTCCTACGAATTGAATTACTTACCAGATGTGTTTCATATATTTGTACCATAAAAGTACCAAAATGAACAATTGCTTACAAGGTTTGAATGCACTCTGATTAGAGTTCTGTCTTCCTCTTCACCAAAATATCAATTTGCAGATTGAACATGGAAATGTGGTTCTTAATAAAAATATGCCATTTGCCTCAGGAAATATCAAGTGGGCTAAAGAGGTCCTTGAACGACTTCAAATGTTTTGGTCAAGTTTTGCATCTCTGCATTACATGTAAGTGGTAAAATTATCTTAATGACACAATTTTTAGAGGTTAGTTGTTCATTTTAACATGTAAAGAACCTCTACCTTACTCTTTTCATTGGCTGAGCTCACTGAGAGGAGGTATTGCTGTGCTTTTAGAATATGTTTAATGGGACTCATAACTTCTTCTATTTCCATGTTTTCAGGTACTTTTACTTTTCACACACAGTATGTAGCCTTTTATTTTTTTTCTTCAATAATTAACACTTTTTTTTTTTTACAGACTTTTGTACATTTCTCTTTTCTCTGTAGGACTTAGTATCTTGTTACTAGTATTTAGTAAATCATTGGAGCTTCATTTATTTCCTATTATTTATTTATCGTTTGACGCAAAGCCCATTCAAAGCATTATTGGGTCATTATTTCTCTTCTGATTTTTATAGTGTATTTTATTATGTTTTTCACTGTGCATTTTGTTATTGTAAAGTAGTTAGCTGAAATCTGTCAAATGTGTAGGAAAGTAGAAAAACTATATTCCTACAGATTCCTGGAAAGTCCTGAAGATGCCTTAGTTTATCAGAAGTATGTTGAAATGACATCTTTGCTAGACCAATTTGAAAGTCATATCTATAATGAATGGAAAAGTAACGTGGATGAAATCTGTGAATTCAATTTGAATCAACCGTTGGTTAAATTCAGTGCCATAAATGGTCTTCTCAGCGTGAACTTTGACCCAAAGGTAGGGGTTTAATGTTTTTAAGATATTTTTAAAGATGCCATTTATTATTAAGTATGTTCCTGATAATTCATTACTTTTATTTTGGGAAAATGTGCTATAAGGAATATAACTATAAATGACTTCTAATAGATCTTTGTTTTATTATTTTGCCTTGTAATTGTTTATTTACCACTCCCACCATCAGTGGATAATAAGTTACTTGAGAGTAGGATCCATTTCACTTCATTTTTGTTTTCTGCATGGCGAGCATAGTGTCTGGCACTTGGGAATACTTAATAAGTTGAAGTATTCAGCTGACAACTTTGTTAGCTCAACTGCATTGACTCATTAGTCTTTTATCATTTGTTTTCTGGCTTGAATTATATATATTTGTAACACACATACCAGTATTCCTAGTTAAAGTTTCATCATGTAAGTTAAGTATTGGGGAATCCACAGAATGTAAGGAATGAGAGACTTTGCCATTCTTTGGGAAAATAAGGGTAATTTTGTCATAATTATTTTCAGAGGGACAATAAGCTTGAATACATTGGTTAAATTGATGGTAATTTTTATAAAACAATTTTTAGAAAAGCAAAGAGCATATAAATGTCAGAATATTAACAGTTAAGTAATTCAGATGAAAAATTACCTTATTGAACAAATCTTTTGTTATTCCAGAATAATTAACAGAAATTTCATGTTTCCTGTAGCAACTGTGTGTGTATGTGTTTATATATATATGTACACATGTATGTATGTATAAACATGTATATATATATATATTAAATAACCTATCTCCAAGTCTGAAAACTTGCTAGATATGAGGTGCAAAATAAGCTCTTTTCTATTTACCTACATGAATATGCTTTAGAGTAAAGGGCAGGTAATGGCGCAGCAGACCTCTCCTGTCTCGCCCGCTGCTCCCCTCAGCAGTGTATTTCAGTCAATCTGCCTGTTCTGTTCCCCACTCTGTCTCTGGTGAATCCTCTCACCCTCCCGCACATCTGGTCTGCACCCTGGTTCTTGTATAAATAAATTTTTTTTAAAAAAAGAAAAAGGGCATGTATATAAGAATATCTATTTATAAAGTCTCTGTGACTGAAAAAGTAGTTAAATCTCTGGTTGAATTTTTGGACAGTGAAAATCAGATATTTCCTTTTAGTGGTTGCATTCTTTTTCGGCAGTCCAAATTTATATACTTAGGAAGCAGGAAAATTATCCTCCTTAAGTTTGATAGCCATAATTTGTACCCAAATTTTGACATTTCCCCAAAATATTAAAATATCACTTAATTTTATTTCTAAATCTCAGCACATTTAAGTATTTGACCAAGAGAACTAAGGATTTCCTCTCCTTCTGATTTTATAAAAACAATTTATAGAAACTAAATTCCTCAGATGTTTTTGGAATGATTTCAATGATTCTACCTGAGGGGATTATAAAGATACAAAACAATATTGTATTAGTTAACCTATGGAGTGATAACTTGAGAAAAATTGGTGTACCTTCTTAGGCATCTGTGCAATAACAGGACCTGTGATTTAGGGATACAGTCAGTGTGCCACAGCGTGATACATGCATTCCCATAAATCAGTACTGTGAAAATTGCACAATAAAAACACAGGGCTTATGGGGAAAATGGGGGTGAGAGGTATAGTACTTAAAAACCTGTGTCAGTGATAACATTAAATAACAGGAATTTAAAAAATAACAGTTGCATAGCTTACTACATTTAAAAAGGTTAGGTCATGCATAAATATTTTAGTAAATGACATTTCCTCCTGACAAAGAACTGATATTTACGCTGCAACTTGTGCATTATTGTGAAGTAAAAAAGAGGATTGTTTGAAAAACCACATAAGACCTTACAATAGATGTGGATGAATGTGGCTCATCACATACTGGTGAGCTGAGATACCTAATGGTTATTTGAGATGTGTGCATGGGAGGATTTTGCATATTTCTAAGCCTTTGGGTTTGGTTGGGTGCAGTATTCAGCACTCACCTAGTATGCTTGCTGATGAAATTGTGGATAAGCAAAGATAAAACCTGTGATGTACTCACATTGCTCCCTAGTATATCAAACAGGTTGGGACAAGTTTGTGTTTTCTTTGTGTTATGACAGAACTGACATTTCTGGAAGAAGAATGGGATCCATTTGTGGCCTTCCATTCCACATTTTGATGTGCCTATGTTGCCATCTTTTGCTCAAATTCTTTTTTTAGCAGTGGGTCGTAGTTTGATTTATACCTTTATTATTTTTAATTACACAGCAAAGGGAATGTATGAGTTTTGCTTTTCAAAAGCAGATGAAACAAAAGCCTTTTCACTTTGACAATTTGGAAATGTGGTCATCATTGGATGAAATTTTAAGTGTTTTGATTCTAACTTGTGTTAGAATGAGATTCTTAAAATATGTACTAATCTTTGTTTTCTTTTAAAAGCTAGTGGCTGTTTTGAGAGAAGTAAAATATCTTTTGATGTTGAAGAAGTCAGACATACCAAATTCAGCATTAGCCATCTTTGAAAAAAGAAACACTATTTTAAAGGTTTGTGATTTTAGAAATTAGGTGCATATTTTGAATAGATGTATTTTGAATTTTAATTGCTAACATATAACCTGACAATACTTTTTTGGCTTTACGATTAAATAACTTTAACATATTTGGTACTTTTTTTTTTGTTTTGGGGTTTTCTTTGCTCAGTACATTGGAATTCTTGAACTTCTTGTGCAAGGATATAATAAGTTGAAACAGTCTCTTCTGGAAGTTGAATACCCCCTGATTAAAGATGAGCTCAGTGCCATTGATGAGCAGCTACAAGCAGTGGCGACAGGGCTGACATGGCAGCATGACTGTTGGGGGTACGTGGAGCAGGTGAAAGCGACAACCACAGAGTTGCAGCACCGAGTGGAGCGCACGCAGAGCAACGTGAATGTGATCCAGCAGATGATGAGGGCTTGGTCGGAGTGCCTGCTCCTTCCTAGGAGAGAGCACAGAAGGGAGGCTGTCTTCACTTTGGAGGACAAGGGCGATTTGTTCACTAAAAAATACAAGCTCATCCAAGAAGATGGCTGCAAAATACACAGCTTGGTAGAGGTAATTGCTTTTAAGGTTTCAAAACTTTTCATGTAGTTTAGAAAAGAGCAAAGTATTTAACTCAGTAATAGGACTCTTTCACTGGACTGAAATTTTTTGTGTATGGTTTTGTTAAGCCTTTAAAATGAGGAAATTTACATTATTTTCCTGTAGTTTCTGTAATTCTCACTACTCTCATTCTGAGGGAAGAGTTTGGAATGTGAGATATTTTAAAGAAACAAAGGCTAGAGAAGGCATCCTTATCTTTGTCAGGATTACATCTTTTGAATGCCTGCAGGTATCAGCCATCTTGTTTACCTCATCTCATGTGAAACTCAAGCATCTCCTGAGGGTGGTAATAATAACACTTTAAATAAATATTTGCATTATTGAAACAGTAACAGGCACTAGTCTAGGTTTATCAGTTTAAGAGGAGAAAAATAAAACAAAAATATGTGAAAGCAGAAAAATGAAATCAACAACCCCTGCCCACCTCCTTCACTACCCCCAACAAGTGTCCCTTGAATCATGGAGCTTACTTTCTAGTCAGCGAAGATGGAGAGAAAATAACAAATACTTTATATGTCAATAATAAGTGTAATAGTGGAAAATAAAGCAGGTAGACAGGGAATTGAGGGGGTGTTTTATATGAGGTAGTTGGAAAGACTTCTTTACTAAGGAAACATTTCAGGGGAGGATTGAAAGGAAAAGGAAATGTGTCATGTAGATATCAGGCTGTTATAGGGCAGCCCCAATATTGAACAGGTTGCCTGGCTGTGGGTCTTCACCTGCACGCTTCAAAGGGACTTATTAATACTCCACTACAAGGGGGGCGGAGCAACATGGCGGTGAGGAGACGCTGCGAGTAAGATCTCCCATTAAAAAAAGTGAATAGGGAGGAAAAGCGGCAGGTCCCAGTGAGAAGTGGGACACGGAAGATAAACGGGTGACGCCAGCGAACTGCCCGAAGAAGAAACTGGCCATAAAAGAGGACTAGAAGGGAGGGAAGCGCAGAACCCTGCTCCCCTCCCCCGCCCACAGAGGCGGCACTCTCCGACCGGCAAAGAGGAGGAAACAACAAACCAAAACGGCCCACAAGAACAAACGACGCAGCAAGCGGGACTGTGAATGGAAAGGAACTATTGCAGCCACCACACCCCGTGAACGGGAGCTGAGGCGAACCCTGCAGGATCCGCCGCGGCGGTGAGCGAACGGCTCCGGGCGCCATTAGAGAAGAACAAAGACCCCGGGAGACGCGCACACAGCCCGGGCTGCCGGTAAGCTGGCGCGGAAACGCGGCGCGCTCCGGGAGCTTGAAAAGCAAGTGCAGACCTGGATCGCGACTGCCCAGGTCCCCGCGCCTGCAACCTAGGCTTGCGGGGAGACGACCTAGGCTTGCGGGGAGACGCACGGAGGTCCTCACTGAGGTGAAGGTCCCTCCCTGAGTGAGCAGGAACCAGGCGCCCAGGCACGGGAGCTGTGCAAAAGGCGCCATTCCCGCGCCACTGAACTGGGCTACAGCCCGCGTCCTGGAACTGAGGGCTTTGAACTGAGACCCGGGGCACGAAAATTCGGGGCGTGGGTTCTCCACGACGGTGGGGCACAAGGCAGACACAGCACCCCAAAGCTGTTGAGGTGTACCCTACCATTCCCGCTCTGTTCTCTGTCCCATGGGGTGGGGGGAGGCGAAAAACAGCCCCCAAGGACAATAGGAGAGATCTCTGGCGCCACCTAGCGACCAGGAAAAAAAAGTCACTAACACCCTATAAAACAGGACATTTCTTAAGACTGCTTGAAAAGGGCAGAAGGTTTCTGGAGGACCCAGTGGCCAGCCGGGAAGTTATTCCACGCCAGGCCCCTTCCGACCAGCAGTCTGAGCCCACAGAGGGAGCAGGCACCCACGTCCGGGGCAGACCGGGTGCTCAGAAGAGTGTGCCTGAAACCGGAGGCACAGGGACTGCATCCCGCTTCGCCATTTGAGAACAGGGACATTTCTTCAGTAAAAACTGCCTAAAACCAGCAGAAAGCTCCCCCAGAAGACAGAAATGGCTCCTGGAAGAGCCAGAGGGGAGCGGAGAAGTTCACCCAAGATGTCAGTCAGTCCGAGCAACACAGTGTCCCAACGCATACGACAAATTAGAAAACAGACAGTAGGGAGTAGAAGAACCACACGCAACCTAAAAACTCCTCAGGAAAGAAGCACACCACAAAAAGAAAACCACTCCCCAGATTGCAACGACAGCAACTTGGAAGAACTTCTGAGCCTTCCAGAAAGAGAATTTAAAATTGCCATGATTAAAAAAGTGATAGATCAGAAGAAGGAAATTGAGTCCCTAAAGAGGGAAGTAAGAGAAATGCAGGAGATCAAAGAATTAATGGAGGAACTAAAGAACTCTGGGAAAAGCAATGAAAGCAGAATAGATGAAATGGAAGAACGAATAAGTAATCTTGAAGACACAGAAATAAAAAGAACCAAAACAGAAAAGGAAAGAGAAGTACGAAGGAAAAAGAATGAAGAAAGACTTCGGGAACTATCTGACTCCATGAGTAAAGGAAATATAAGAGTTATAGGAATTCCAGAAGGAGAGGAGAGAGATGTAGGAACAGAGAAAATATTCATGGATATAATTGAAGAGAACTTCCCAAATGAGAAGAAGGAGCTGAAAATTGATATACAAGAAGCAAGAAGAACACCAAACTTCCACGACGAAAGGAAAAACACAGCAAGACACATAATAGTAAAGCTCCCACGAATCCAGGACAAGGAAAAAATAATGAAGCTGACAAGAGGGAAGAAACAGATAACATTCAAAGGAAAACCAATCAGGCTGACATCAGACTTCTCTGAAGAAACACTACGGGCAAGGAGAGAGTGGAGGGACATAGTCAACAGACTCCAAGAAAACAGATGCCAACCAAGAATACTCTATCCCGCAAAGCTCTCTTTCCTCCATGAAGAAAGAATATGGACCTTCCCAGACAAAGAGAAACTCCGGAATTTCATTGCGACTAAACCCCCACTCCAAAAAATACTACAAGGAATCCTACAGCCAGAACCTCAGAGGGACGAATAACAACGAAAGAAGACCAAAAAAAAAAAAAAGTTATTAAAAGAATAAATAAATAAAATCAAAGGAAAGACAAACATAATGGCAAATACAGATGCTAACATATCAATATTAACTCTAAATGTAAATGGACTAAACTCTTCAATAAAAAGACACAGAGTTGCAGCCTGGATTAAGAAACAAAACCCAACCTTTTGCTGTCTCCAGGAAACACATTTAGCTACAAAAGATAAAAATAGGCTCAAAGTCAAAGGATGGAAAACAATCCTACAAGCAAATGGGCCAAAAAAGAAAGCAGGAACAGCTATACTTATATCAGATAAAACAGACTTCAAACTCAAAAAAATAAAAAGAGACCCCAATGGTCACTACATTATGATTAAGGGGACAATACTTCAAGAAGAAATAACACTCATTAACATATACTCACCAAACGAAAGAGCACCAAAATATATCAGACAACTGTTGTCCTCTCTGAAAACAGACATCAGAGAAAACACATACGTAGTGGGAGACTTCAACACACCACTATCAACAATGGATAGATCAACAAGACAAAAAATAAGTAAAGAAACTAAAGCTCTAAATAAGGACCTAGAGCATTTGGGCTTAACAGACATCTATAGAACACTAAACCCAAAAAAAACAGAGTACACATTTTTCTCAAGCGCACACGGATCATTCTCCAGGATCGATCACATACTGGGGCACAAGACAAACATCAACAGATACACCAAGATTGAAATCATACCAACCATCTTTTCTGACCACGAAGGCATCAAACTAGAAATAAATCATAAAAAGAAGGCAAGGAACTATCCTACCTCATGGAGATAAAAGCCACACTACTGGAAGACCACTGGACTAACGAGGAGATCAAAGAAGAAATTAAAAAATTCTTTGAATTGAATGACAAGGAGGACACCAATATCCTAAATGTATGGGATGCAGCAAAAGCAGTAATAAGAGGAAAATATATAGCAATAGAAGCTCACATCAAAAAACAAGAAAGAACTCAAAGAAACAACCTAATCTCGAAGCTCAAAGAGCTAGAAAAAGAACAACAAAAAAACCCCAGAACCAGTAGAAGAAAAGAAATAATAAAAACCAAAGCAGAAATAAATGAAATTGAAACTAAAAAAACAATCCAAAAGATCAATGAAACCAAGAGCTGGTTCTTTGAAAAAATAAATAAAATAGACAAACCCCTAGCCAGGCTCACAAAGGAAAAAAGGGAGAAAGCACAAATACACAGAATCATAAATGAAAGAGGAGAAATCACAACGGACACAGCAGAAATCAAAAGAATAATCAGTAACTACTATGAACAGTTATATGGAAACAAGTTCAACAATCTAGAGGAGATGGACAAATTCCTACAACTCTACAATCACCCAAAGCTAGATAAAGAAGAAATAGAACACCTAAACAGACCAATTACAAGCAGCGAAATTGAAATGGTAATTAAAAACCTCCCCAAAAACAAAAGCCCAGGACCTGATGGATTTACAAATGAATTCTACCAAACATTCAGAGACGAATTAGTGCCTATCCTTCACAAACTCTTCCAAAAAATTGAGAAGGAAGGGACAATACCAAACACGTTCTATGAAGCCAATATTACACTAATACCAAAACCGAATAAGGACAACACAAAAAAGGAAACTATAGGCCAATCTCCCTAATGAACACTGATGCAAAAATCCTCAATAAAATTTTAGCTATCAGAATCCAACAATGTATCCATAAGATAATTCACCACGACCAAGTTGGATTCATTCCAGGGGCACAAGGATGGTTTAACATCCGAAAATCAATCAACGTTATCCAACACATCAACAAAAAGAAATATAAAAACCATATGATAATATCAATAGATGCTGAGAAAGCTTTCGACAACGTGCAACACCCATTCATGATAAAAGCCCTTGAAATTCTTGGGATACAAGGAACATACCTCAACATCATAAAGGCCATCTATGACAAGCCAACAGCCAGTATCATTCTCAATGGTGAAAAGCTGAAAGCAATTCCATTAAGATCTGGAACAAGACAAGGATGTCCACTCTCACCACTGCTTTTCAATATAATACTGGAAGTCCTAGCCAGAGCAATAAGACAAGAGAAAGACATCCAAGGAATCCAAATAGGAAAAGAAGAAGTCAAACTATCACTATTTGCAGATGATATGATAATATACATAGAGAACCCCAAAATCTCCACAGAAAAACTAATTCAACTCATCAATCAATTCAGTAAAGTGGCAGGATACAAAATCAACACGCAAAAGTCAGTGGCCTTCCTATACACAAACAATAAATCTGAAGAAGAAGAAATCAAAAAAACCACCCCTTTTATTATCGAAACAAAAAAAAATCAAATATTTGGGAATAAATCTAACAAAAGAGGTAAAGGACCTATACAAAGAAAACTATAAAACACTGTTAAAAGAAATAGAAGAAGACACAAAGAAATGGAAAGACATCCCCTGCTCGTGGATTGGAAGAATAAACATTATTAAAATGGCCATCCTACCAAAAGCAATATACAGATTCAATGCTATTCCAATCAAAATCTCAATGGCATTCTTCAAAGAAATAGAACAATTATTGATGAAATTCATATGGAATCACCAAAAACCCCAAATAGCCAAAGCTCTACTGAAAAAAAAAGAAGGAAATGGAGGCATCACACTCCCAGACTTCAAACTATACTACAAAGCCATAATCATCAAAACTGCATGGTATTGGAACAAGAACAGACATACAGACCAATGGAATCGAATAGAAAATCCAGAAATAAACCCACAGATTTATGGTCAACTAATCTTTGACAAAGGAGCAAAGACTATGCATTGGAGCAAAGAAAGTTTGTTCAATAAATGGTGCTGGGAAAACTGGGTCGCTACATGCAAAAGAATGAAGCTTGACCACTACCTCACACCATACACAAAAATCAACTCAAAATGGATTAAAGAACTAGACATAAGACCTGAAACCATAAAATACATAGAAGGAAATATAGGCGAAACACTACGGGATTTGCACATCAAAGACATCTTTACAGACACATCACCCAAAGCAGTGATAGTGAAGAGAAAGATAAACAGCTGGGACTACATCAAATTAAAGAGCTTCTGCACAGCAAAAGAGACAATAACAAAAACAAAGAGAAACCCCACCAACTGGGAGAACATTTTTGCACCCAACACTAATGATAAAGGACTGATCACAAAAATCTGCAAAGAGCTGATGAGACTCAGCAACAACAAAGAAAATAATCCAGTCAAAAAATGGGCAGAAGAGCTAAAAAGAAACTTCTCTGAAGAGGAAATGCAAATGGCCAACAGACATATGAAAAAATGTTCAACATCACTTGTAATCAGGGAAATGCAAATCAAAACTACCATGAGATACCATCTCACACCAGTGAGAATGGCACATATTAAAAAAACTAGCAACAACAAATGTTGGCGAGGATGTGGAGAAAAAGGAACTCTTCTGCACTGTTGGTGGGAGTGCAAACTGGTCCAACCACTATGGAGAGCTGTGTGGAGATTTCTGGACCTACTAAACATAGAGCTTCCATATGATCCAGCAATTCCACTCCTAGGTATTTACCCAAAGGACACAGAAACATCAATTCCAAAGAGCACCTGCACTCCTATGTTTATAGCAGCACTGTTTACAATAGCTAAGCTTTGGAAACAACCCAAATGCCCAAAAATAGATGACTGGATCAAGAAGATGTGGTACATATATACATGGAATATTACTCAGCATTCAAAAAAGATAAACACATGCAATTTGCAGCAACATGGATGGCACTGGAAGGGATCATGCTCAGCGAAATAAGCCAAAAAGAAAAAGAAAAATACCGGATGGTCTCACTCATAGCAGGAATCTAGAAAACTTAAATAAGGGACCAGGAAAATGAATATAAGAAAGTGAAAATCAAAATCAACAAAAAACTATGAACCAGAGACACTTTTTGGGGGTGGGGGGCGGGAGGGGAAGGATTGGGGTCAGAATGGGGCGTTTGCAATTGTATGGGGGAATATAAAAATAAAATTTAATATTAAAAAAAAAAAAAAAAAAAAAAAAAAAACTCCACTACAGGCACACACACAAAAGGTTAATAAAAGGCTTATTTACAAGGGAAAAGGAAATAAGGAAAATGTACAACTCAGGGAGAAAATAGGGAAATAAAGTCTTTAATGCGTCCAACCTGATCCGCCGACCTGGAATCCCAAAGGCATTCTCAGAGCTGGCTGGATGCTGCGAGCTGGCAGAGAGCCAGTGGGGGACATCCAAAGCCCACGTGTCTGGCTTTATACCAACCTGGCTGCTTAACCCCACCCTCAGGTCCCAGCCACCTTCCCTTTGGTGGTGATGGGATTTGGAGTTCCCAGTGTCTTTGGCTTTGGCCTGGGGGGGGGATGGAGTCCACAAAGCCTGTATGGAATTAGCTTTAGGACATCCTTTTCCCTCTAACAAGGAGACCAGAGTTCCAGATGGTGAAAAATACAGTATCCCATGCACTGAAGCAGGAGCATGGTTGGCCTGAGGACCAGTTAGAGATTCAGCAGACCTGGAATGGAATTTGCAAGGGTAATTGTGGTAGGTGACAACTAAGAGTACATCACATAGGATTGAAAGGTTGTTATGAGAATTTTGGCTTTTACTCTGAGGGGAAATAGCAGTCAGAGACTTTGCTCGAAATATTTCCTGTGGAGTGTAAACCACAGGGGAGCTAGAAAGTGGTAGACAGGAAGATTATTAGGAGATTATTATAATAATCCAGGTGAGAAAGAGTGATGGGTTGGGTCACAGTGGTAGTGATAAAAGCAGTCATATGCTGGATGTATTTTGAAGGGAAAGCTAGCAGGATTTGCTGTGATGAGTCAAGAAAGAGTCAAGGTTGACTTTGAAGTTTTCTGTCTGAGCAGCTGAAAAAATGAAGTTTCCCTTTATTGATAATGAGGAAGATTGTGGTGGAGCATATTTTTTAGGAGAAAACAGGATTTGGTTTTTAGATGTGTTAGAGATGCCTGTCCAACATGAAATTTTGGGCAGGCTAGGATTGCAAATGTGAGTCTGGAGTTCTGGAGTGAGGTCCATCTGAGTGACATATAATCGGAAGTCAGGAGCATATTCGTGATATGAAAAGGCATGCACATGGGGAGATCTGACAGGATTTAATTGTATATAGAGACGAGGTCTAAGAACTGGCCTTAAAGTCATCCCTGGGATGAGCGAGAATCGAAAGATCCTGCGCAGGACACTGAAAGAGATCCATTAAAGTAGAACTTTTCTCTGGGGGTTACCACCCTCAGGAAACTGAGGGGAAGAAGAACCAGCTAAAGGTGCAGTGAAGGAATGACTGAAATGGTGTTAGTAAATCAGAAGGGGCAGTGTCCTGCATCCTGAGAGAAAAACACAAGAGGATGAGTTGCATATGCTTAACAGTCTGTGTTGAGCATGTGTAGCAAAAAGAAAAAAATGAATATGAATTTCAAAGTTTCGGTTTCAAAGCTTCTAAGGTTGTCCGAGATTTTAAAGAAAGTTTTCATTTTCCTTACTTAACATCATTTGTTAGGACAAAGAATTTGTCCCTTCTTCCTTGATCATTGCCTTATAGCATGGGAGGACTATTGTTACAAAGTACTACAAATGGGGTTTCTTAAAATAGCAGCATCTATTCTCACTGAGTCTGGAGGCTAGAAGTCTAAAGTCAAGGAGTGGGCAGGATTCCCACAAAGGCCTTGTGGAAGGCCTGAGTAGCCTTGAGAATACTTCCGAGAAGAGGTATTCTGATGTGTCTAGAAATTCGGTTTTTTTAAGCAGTAATCTTTGTCATGCCACTGACCATTCACTGTTGTTCTCTGGATTGCTAGGTATTATCCTGTGACATTTAGGATGCCTCATCAACTGTTTATGCATTTTTGTTTTTGAAAAAGCTTTGGAATTACCTGGGCTCAACAAAGTTAAAAGGACTTTAATGTGTGATGTGTGCACCATGAGTCTCCAGGGATGGCCTTGAGAACATAACACTAGATTGACTTTGTGATCTTTGGCTGTCCTAGGACAGTGTTCTCTGAAGGACCAGTTTTGGAAACTTCATTTATAGGCAGGGTCCTGGAAGACAAAATCCAAAGGCATAGAGAGTCAGCAACAGCAAAGAGTAGAACCCAGGTCTAATACATCTAGAATGCATTGGGAACTAGTGTACCACTGGTCAGTATTTGAAGATAGCAGTCATTCTGTTGATTTTTCCTTTAAAGAATGACTTTTGAATGTATTTTATAATTGAATTAATGTTACTAAATTCTGCTTTGCTATTAACTGTCTAGCTTAAGTTTCTGCAACCTGGCAATTGAATTACCCCTTTTTTTCACAAAAAGTATAGTTCTTTCTTTAACAAATCATTGGAATAGAAAGCATTTTTATATTCATTATTTATATTCACTCATTCATATTTGTATGTTTGCAGGAAAATAGGAAGCTCTTCAATGCCAATCCTTCTCTGGATACCTGGAAGATTTATGTAGAATTCATCGATGATATCGTGGTAGAAGGCTTTTTTCAAGCTATAATGCATGACTTAGACTTCTTTCTGATGAATACAGAAAAACAGTTGAAACCTGCACCATTTTTTCAAGCACAAATGATCTTAATGCCCCCAGAAATTCTGTTTAAACCTTCTTTAGAAAGAGAGGCTGGGGATGGCTTCTATGATCTGGTAGAAGAAATGCTTTGCAATAGTTTCAGAATGTCTTCCCAAATGAAGCGAGTAGCAGGACATCTGGAAATAGAAAATTATCAGGTATTTGCACTCTTAGTGGCCATCAGCTTTTATATTGATGGTTCTAAAATAAATTGGAATGCTGGGGAACAGAAGGAAAAGGAGAATTTAGAAAAAACAACATAGTTTTTGGTATTAACAACCACTCTCCCTTTGAAGGATTGCTTTGAATAATGTTATATTCACATAATTGTTACAGTAACACTGATTTTAATAAGCATGTGGTTTTCCTCTCCTTTAGAATGACATGGATAACATGTTAGGTCTGGTGGAGGTCAGGCAGGAAATAATGAAGAGAGTGGTGGACGTTATCAGCAGAGTTTTGGACTTCAGAAATACCCTGGACACATATGCTTACCTCTGGGTGGATGACCGGACTGAGTTTATGAAGCATTTTCTTTTGTATGGCCAGACTTTATCATCTGATGATTTGGATGCTCATGCAAGCGAAGAAATACCTGAACAGCCACCAACTCTAGAACAATTCAAAGAACAGGCAAGGAAACCCCTTTGCATTTAATGTAGTTGTTTGACTTTAGATTCAATTAATTCTTATTTTTTATTTCCAATTTCAGATTGATATTTATGAAGCTCTGTATGTTCAGATGAGCAACTTCGATGACTTCAGAGTGTTTGATAGTTGGTTCAAGGTGGACATGAAGCCTTTCAAAGTGAGCTTGCTGAACATTATTAAGAGATGGAGCTGGATGTTTCAGGAGCATCTTTTGAGATTTGTCATTGACAGGTAGTCTTTTGTGCTTTGGTATTTAGCATTACAGCTTTTAACACCTGATTGCTTTCTAAAGTTGAGATACTAGTTTTAGAAGCATTAAAGTTGCCAGTTTTATAAGTGGAGATAATAAGTAATGTTAAATTAGGCAAATAATGAAAATAGGATACTTTCAGAAATCTTGCCCTTCTAAATGTTTAATGTGCTTAATTTGTGTCTATGTATGGATGTGTGTATATATTTAATAGTCTGAATGAGCTACAAGAATTTATAAAGGAAACAGATGCTGGTCTTCAGAGAGAATTGAGTGAAGGTGATCATGATGGTTTAATTGACATTATGGGGCATCTTCTGGCTGTAAGAAGTCGACAGCGAGCTACTGATGAGCTCTTTGAACCACTAAAAGAAACTATCACACTCTTGGAAACCTATGGCCAGAAGATGCCTGAGCAAGTCTACATTCAACTAGAGGTAAGTGTAGTGGTAAAATAGTCATAACCCCCTGACTGAGTATCTCTTTCAGCCAAATTCTTTATGTGCATTCTTTATAAAATCCTCATAACAACCTATACTGTAGACATTAATGTTTTCATTTTATAGGTTAGAAAAAAGCATAAGGTCACTGAATAACTTTCTCAAGGTCACACAAGTAGTATAACCAGTCAACACTCAAATCCAGGTTTGTTTCATACCAGAGTACTCTCAACTGCTGTGTAACACTGCCTTTCTGTTAGAAGATACTTAAGAAAGCCTGTAAGTGGTTTTTTTTTTTTTTTTGAGTTCCACTTTTACTTTCTATATACAAACTCCTTCATACATGAAATATATCCAAACTCTTTCATTTAAACTGCCTGTCAGTTGAGAAGTGTTTATTGTTTAGAAACATACTATGGACATGTTACAGAGAAACCAAACATAGTGTCAGATAAAGACAGACTTTAAACCCTAGAGAGCTAACCATAGATCTGAGGCATCCTAGAGAGAAGGGAGAGGGGGAGGTGGAGTGAAAAGGAGAGCAGTGAAAATGAGGGTCAGATGCACATGGACTATGCTGGAGGACTGTGGGTGCTTTGGTGTTTGGAGAATCACAGTGACCACAACTGAGGGGAGAAATCCTATATTGTCCAAAAATTACAAGAATATAAGAAACTGGTACTTCATTTTTAAGAAATATTTAAAAAATGAATAATTGGTGATTCCCATTTAAAAAAATAAAGAAAAAATAAAGCCCAATTTGGATAGGAAAATTGTTGTGTTTTCTAAATAAGAGTTCTGTGCCATCCTCCTGTTCCTGTGCTTTGGAAGAATTGCTGGCTTCTCTATCAAACAATGAAATCCATCTTTTTAGTTTTAACTGAAACCATGAAAAAAGATAACACAGGGGAGGGGGGGCAGGGAGGGGAGGGATTGGGGTCAAAATAAGGGGGTCGCAATTGTATGGGGAATATAAAAATAAAATTTATAATTAAAACAATTAAAAAAAAAGATAACACAGTGCAAGCTCTATTCACATTTCTGTATTGAAGTTCTATAGGTAGTTAGATGTTTCTATCAAGCCCTAGCTTCCAGACTAGGCTGACACATAACCTTGCAAATGTGATCAGTGCTCACACTCACTAAAAACTTACTTCTGTCCTACTTCAGTTTTTAGAGCATGGAACTCAACTCAAATTTATTTTGAATTGATGGACTCACATTTGGATGTGAATCCATCCATCTGCTTTCCTTAAAGCATGCTTCAAATATCCTTAAGATCCTTAATTAAAAAAAAATTTGTCTATGTCTCTAGTTTCTCACTTTCTATTCTCTTTTTTGATTGAGGTTACATTCACAGTTTCATAACGTAAAAGTAAAGTAACCATTTCAAAGTGTGTGCATTTAGTACATTCACAATATAGTGCAAGTCCCAACTATATCTAGTTTCAAACCATTTTTATCACCTCCCCAAGATACCCCATACCCATTAATCGTCATTTCCTTTTATCTTCCTCCCCCTCACCAACTTTTTTTAGCTACCAGCAATCTTTTTTTGGTTTCTGTAGGTTTACATATTATAGATACTTCATATAAATGGAATACACTATGTGTCCTTCCTTTTACTTGGCACAAAATTTTTTATTTTTTTTTTTTATTGAGGTAAATTTGTTTTTAGCTCTGTACCGGCTCACCCCAACAAATGTCTGGACCACACCATGCCCACCACCAGAGGTCTATTTTCCCACCACCACCATCCAATCAACACCTCTACCTATTCCCCGACCCTCATCCTCTTCCCCTTTGGTAACTACCACTCTGTTATCATAATCTAAGGGTTTGTTTTGTTCTGTTTTGTTTGTTCATTTGTTTGGTTTATCTTCCTCATATGAGTGAAAACATACACTGTTTGTCTTTCTCTTTCGACTTATTTCACTTACTGGAATAATAGTTTTGAGATTCATTCATGTTGTAAATATCACTATTTCATTTCTTTTTATCACTGAATAATATTCTTCCTTCTCTTCCTTCCCCATGTGTGTGTGTGTGTGTGTACACACACCACAATGTGTTTAGCATTTAATCCACTGATGGACATTTGGGTTATTTTCATCTTTTGATAGTTGTGATTGTCCTGCTGTGAACATAGACATAAAAATATGTGTTTACTTGTTTTCAACTCTTTTTGGAATAGGCTTAGGAGTGGAATTACTGGGTCATATAGCGATGTTTAATTCTATGTTTAATGCTTTGAGGAACTACTAAGCTTTTCACAAGGACTGCTCCATTTCCTATCCCTCATTTTATTTTTTAAGGATTAAGTGCAACTATGTATTTATTAGTGCTGTTTTGACTGTAAAGACTAAGGAATTATATGTGAATTATTAAATTGTATTTAAGTATAAAACTGTCCTTAAGGACTCCCTGGTGGCGCAAGGGGTTAAGATGCAACCTATGAAGCTATCCGCAGCCCCTGTAGCACTAGTTCGATTCCCAGCCAGGGAGCAACCCACATGGTGCAGCAGACCTCTCCTGCCTAGCCCGCTGCTCCCCTCAGCAGTGTATTTCAGTCAATCTGCCTATTCTGTTCCCCACTGTCTCTGCTGAATCCTCTCACCTCCCACACCTCTGGCCTGTACCCCAGTTCTTGTGTGCATAAATAAATAAAAATAAATCTTTTAAAAAAACTGTCCTTAGAACTGAAAATCCAGATAAGGTATGGATATAAAGATATATAATAAGACTGAGATAAAATAGAGGAGAACATGCTATATACATGTTGGTTTTTAGAAAGATTTGGATATCCTTGGAGTCAGATTGTGGGCCTCAAAATATAGAGAGAAATCAATAAGTCATTGATAAGGGGATTTTAGTCATAACATCCAGAATATGTGTTATAAAAGTTTGGCACAATACCTCATCTTACGGCACTATCAAGAATACTAGACTTTTCAACATTTCAAATGAGGGACACGTTTAGCTATTATTGTGTTGCTATGTCAATAATTTCAGCTGGTCAGGGGCAAAAACAAGATTTGTAAGCAGTGCAAGTTGCATGTGAGGTTGCCCTGATATTAATTAAAGCAACTCATGATAGTTATTCTCGGTATTTTCCAAATATGCATTTGTGTTTGGTCTTATGCTAAAAAGACCTTAGACATGGATGTGTCCTCACAACTTGTCTACAATATGCTCTGAAGCTAAGTAACCTGCTAATTGATAGAGTTTAGCAACTTCTGTCCCTGCTAGGAAACTTTCACTGACTGCTCCCTAGCTTCCTGAGTACTGTCCAGTTTCTATAGGAGCTTAAATTCTCACCCCACCCCCATCTACTGTGATTGAAGGAGGTTTAAGGGGCCTGAGTCCATTGATGTGACCTCTGTGGCTTCCCAGTCATGGGCTCAAAAGAAAATTCCATGTGGTAGATTTTTTTTGGGGAGTCAATTGGAAATGCAAAGTGAAACTGTACAAGCAAGAACACCATTTTGAGGGGATGAACAGTAGAAGTACAAGATAGGACAAGTATGTTCAGAGCAGAGCCCAGGTCTCTTGGTTCCTGGCCTTTTTGGTCTTCCTGTCACTGTGTTGCCCGCCCACTCCCCCAAGTGTTTTGTGTCCATAATATATATAGACCTCTTGGTGGAAGTTAACACATTCTGTCATGGGTAATCTGACAGATTATAAAACAATTTATGTCAAAGAATGTGTTTTGTATGTGTAGCACTCGCCCACCACACAGGTACAAATTATACTTAGCATAATACACTCTTTATAATTGGCAGTTACTGAGTCAGTCATCAAATATTTATTGAGGGTTACAAAATAGTCTTTAGAACCTTTGATTTTTGTACTTCAGCCACTCAAGTGGAGTCCCATCACCATGGATAGTTTTATGTGACAAAACAATTTCAGTGTCCCAGGAGATGACCCAGAGAAACACTGCTTTGTTAGTCTGGACACAAGGAATGCTTTCAACAGCAATTATGCACAACGGCTCTTCAGAGAAAAAAACTTGGTGTCGTCCTATTTTCATTGTAGGTGGGAGAGCAGAGTTGAGTTGCTACCTGAACTACTTATTGCTTCTCTTGTCCTACATCAAGTAGGAATTAACCTTTCCTTCCTTTTGCCTCTTCTTACTTCAGAATCCTAGTCATTTAACATTAACCTAAATGCTCAAATTCTCCATCGAATCAGAGTACACACAGAGCTTTGGGAGCTGGAGGAATGCAGAGGATGAAACTGATTAACATTTTCAGTTCTGCCCTTCCAGATTCAAGACATCTTTTTTCACTCCTTAAATTGCTGACCATGACTTGCTTCTGTTTCTAGTTGTTAGAGATCAGCAAAGTCATTTCCAGAGCACTTTAGTTTTATTCCCTTAACAGCAAAACAATTTAGAGTTTTTCTATGTGTTTTGAAAAGATTTTCACTTATTTTAGGTAAATCTTATGCCCTAGAACAGCTCTGGTTTATGCTTGGGAGACCTAAGTATGGTCTGTCAGGGGGTCTGCTTGGGTGTCAGCCTGGTGCTAAGCCTAGTGATCACTTGCATCTTTTTTCCTTTTCTTTTGGATAAACTCCTTATATCAGAATGAGAGATGTCATGGTTTACTATAAAGAAATTCAAATTATTTGATTCTATGGAGGTGATTTGTTTTAGTCAGTGAAATAATTTCCCATTCGTATCTTTTTTTGTAGGAATTACCTGAAAGATGGGAAACTACCAAAAAGATTGCAGCAACTGTCAGACATGAAGTTTCTCCTCTCCAAAATGCAGAAGTCACTCTTATAAGAAAAAAATGCATTTTGTTTGATGTAAGCTAGCTATCAAGTCTTTTTTTCCTAAGTGTTTTTTTAAGAAAGATTTTACAAGGATAATTGAAGCTATTTGTTTGCGATTCACTTACGGGCTTTTTTTTTTCTTTCTTTCCTAATCAGGGAAAGCAGACTGAGTTCAGAGAGAAATTCAGACTCAATGCTCCTCTTGGCTTTAATGCAGCAAATCCATACGCAGTGCTTGATAAGGTAATGCTGGTCTCAGTTATCTCGTATGTGTAACACTAACTAGTTTAGGAAATAATTTTAGGCACTGAGATACTGCTATCACTTGTCCTCATTTTGCAATTATAAGTGAGAATTAAGTATTTAAAACCCAAATGTAAACAAGTTTCACTAAGTAAATTGTGTTTTAAATCATGTCTCCCAAACCACTGCCTTCATCAAAGTAATCATACTAGTGTAAATGACAGCTATTTTTAAACATTGTGTGTGTGTGTGTGTGTAGATATATGTATACAATTTTGCACTAACTTACAATATTCCTTTCAGTTTTTGCAACAGCCCTCTGGTGTGGCTTCTATTAGTTTCCTTTTTGAAAAAGATAAACCATGTATAATTGTTGGATATTACATTGTGAGAAAGCTAATACTAAAATTCTAGCTGTCTACATATTTTTAATTAAGGGATTTTAGCCATTAGGGACTTCACCATGTGATAAGTCATTCATAATTTTAAATTATTTTTAACTCTGTATACAAATATTGAGTCATTTAATTCTCTTATTACCTATTTTAGTTGACTATAAAAAAGAATATAATGGGCAAATAATCCAAGACGGAGAATAATTCATAATGGGCTTAAAAGTAAAGTTTTGAAATTTTATTAGAAAAATATTTATGTTATTTTAGCCAAGAGAAACAATAACTTTGTGAATGTTAGATTTAGGAATTGGGAATCTTTGAGTTCTTCCTCTGGGTGCCCTTCGGATATTGCTTCATGTTGGAGATAGTCTTCCCTCTTTATAGCTTTTTTTTTTTTTTATAGAGGCATGTTTTTTATTTTATTTTATTTATTTGTTCGTTTTGTTTATACATGCACTGGGTACAGTCAGAAGCGCGGGAGGGTGAGAGAATTCACCAGAGCGGGGAGCAGAGCAGGCAGAAGGACCGAAGTACACTGCTGAGGGGAGCAGCGGGTGGCAGGAGAGGTCTGCGCGCCATGTGGGACCCTCCTCCGGTGGCCGGGGAGCAGCCAGGGATCAAACCAGCACCGCAGAGGCCGCGGGCAGCTTCGCAACCCAGCGCTCAACTGCTGCGCCACCGGGGAGGCCCAGTCTTCCCTCTTTAGACTAGTAGAGAGCTGGAGCTCCCACAGCTTCTATCTCAATTTCCAAATTTTTGGTTAAATTTAAGTTTAATTGCTTTAAACCTATTTAGGAAGCATCGTTGTGTAGCATAAGGTCTTCTCTTTTCCTTGGCTGAAGAAAAGTGGTTAATATATTCATTGAAAGGGAGTGGGTTAGAATATGCTAATAGAGTTGTGTTTTCTGAAACATTATATCTAAATTGCAGGTGTTCTCAACAGATTGGCTGGGAAGATGTTTTTTACTTGACTAACCAATGTTCCCTGTGTAAACATTTACTATAGTTATCGTTTACTGGATCCTACCATTTGCACACTATACTGTAATACATATCGTTATGTATTTCAAAGATACTTATCCTTGTTCCTGCCAAATGTGTTGAGAGATTTTTTAAATATAGTAGGACTGGGTTGTCTTTATTTTGAAGTTCTTTTCCTGTGTGTTTGTTCAGCATGCATATCTAATGTTTAGTTCAACATTAGATTCAACCAAAGGCACGGGTATCTTTGTTCTGGGCTGGTATGGTAGACTGTGGTGCTCAAGACCTCTCACCCTGCCAAACAGAAACCATCGACTCCCCAGGAACAAGGGCAGTGGTGAGGTGAATCTCTCCTTTTAGCCTAAGAGTCCATGCTAAAGTTATATTATATGCTAATATTTCTTCATTCCCAAAGATACAGTAAATAGATGAATAACATTACTGGGTCTATGTCAAGGAATGATTAATTAGTACAAGTAATAGGAGAAATGATTAAAATTAAAGGACTATTGGCTTTGAGAATGTGGTCTATCGGACATTTTCAACAGCCCTTTTGTAAAACATGCTGAAAGATATTCACAGGTGTACAATTTAAAATCTATTGCCGAGGGCCTCCCCGGTGGTGCAGCGGGTTGAGCTCAGTGCTGTGAAGCTGTCTGCAGCCTCTGCAGCGCAGGTTCAATTCCCAGCTGGCCAAGGAGATTCCCACATGGCATGGCAGACCGTTCCTGTCGCGCCTTGCTGTTCCCCTCAGCAGTGCTTTCGGTCTGTCTACCTGTTCTGCTCCCCACTCTGTCTCTGGTGAATCCTCTTACCCTCCCGCACCTCTGGCCTGTACCCCAGCTATTGTATAAATAAAAAATAAATCTTTAAAAAAAATAAAATCTATTGCTGAAATTATGAGAAAACAAGAGAAATCTCTAAAGGACAGGGGAGAAGAGAATAGCTGAAACCAGGATGGAAAGTAGAGGCAAATGCATAAGCCTGCGATACTGTAGGGGCAAATCAAAGTACCACATGTCTAGAACTTTATGACTAATACTTTCAAGGAAGAATAGGTGATGTTCTTAAGAGGTTATACCTTCACTGAAAGGAGGGACTGGGAAAACCCTGCAGCCTGCAAGCCTGTGAGACTACCTGTCAGTCCTTGCTGAGATTCAGAGTAAGACAAAAAAAGAAAGAGAAAGATTCTCTGAGAATTTGTAAAATAGGCCTATTCTTACAAGGCTTATGCTTCACTTTTATAATACAGCCTGTGATTAAGGAATTTCCAGGCCAGAAATTTGAAATGATTACATTTAGTTCTTCACAGTACCTGGTATAAGTGAGCCCAAATTTTACCTGGTAAAAAGTTCATGCATTCTAATCTCCTTATAAGTCCAGCAGGTTAAGTTAGTCAAATCTGAATTGATAATAAAGCAGTCAATAAACACACCATAATACCTAAGAGTCAGCAGAAAGAGAAAAACACAATAATAGACCCACATAAAATAGCAGATGTTGAAAGATGTTTAAGGAAGTAAAAGATAATGCTGGGGGGTAAATGAACAAACTTCTGTTTTAAGACTATCAGCAATGGATAGCTGAGTTTGAAAAAGGCCAGGAATTTATGAAAACAAAAATTACTTAAAAAATACATTTCAGCAATTGGGTTTTAAAAAGTGACAAAAGAAATCACTTAGAAGGCAGCACATAGGTGTAAGGAGAGAGAAAATATAAAAGGGACAGAGAGTAAGAAGTTAAAATGATGTTTAACTCTTAGACTTTCTAGAAGAGTGAATAAAGAGATCAGACAACAGTCAGAAATATAACAGGTTTTTCTAGGACTGATCGAAGTATACATGAGTAGATTCAGGAAATTCGTCAGATCCCAGCCAGGATGAATGCAAAGTCAGCATCTATATACACCCAGCGAATGGCAGGATACCAGACGTAAGAGAAAATCTTTATAGGAACTAGAAAAGAAAAGACAGATGACTTGTAAGAATGATGATTAAGAGCAAACTTCTTCATCAGCAACAATGTGGCCAGAGGTAGTGGATATTTTCCAAACTGTACTGAATAAAATTATATTTCAATTACAAGAGTAAGAGATATTTCAGATAAATGAAATGGAATGCATCACCAACAAATCATCGCTAAACTTCTAGTACTTGCATTTTGAGAAAAGAGATCAACAAAGCCAAATTTGATTTTCAGAAAATTGACAGACTTCTGGTGGAATGATCAAGAGGAAAAAGAAATGTCTAAGAAATAGAGAATGGTAATACAGAAAGAGGAGAAATTCAAAAAATCAGTGTAATAAAAAAATGAAAACAAGGTTAATTTTTAGAGAAAGATAATTTACTAGTCTCAAGAAACAGTAAATCTAAATAGTCCTATAACTATTAAAAATAAATTAGTTGGAAAGTTAATTACTAGGAGGTAAAAAAAAAGTCTTCCAACAGATAGACTAATAACCCTTTATGGTGTTACAGGTAAATTCAAAGGGGCTTTCAAGAAATAGATCTCATGGGGCATCTCTGGTGGCCTAGGGGTTAAATTGCAGCGCTATCATTGCTTCGGCCTGGGAGCTAACCCACATGATGCAGCAGACTTCTCCTGTCTTGGCCACTGCTCCCGCAGCAGTGTATTTCAGTAGATCTGTCTGTTCTGCTCCCCACTCTGTTTCTGGTGTATCCTCTCACCCCCAACACACCTCTGGCCTACACCCCAGTTCTTTTACACAAAAATAAATTGAATCTTTAAAAAAAAGAGAAATAGATCTCATTCTTGTAAGTCCAGAGACAAGAAGAAGAATGTTTACTCAAAAATCACCATAATGTAGTGCCTCCCTGGTGGCTCAGCGGTTGAGCGCTTGGTTGCGAAGCTGCCGGCGACGTCTGCGATCCCCGGCTGCTCCCCGGCCAACGGAGGAGGGTCCCACATGGTGCGCAGACCTCTCCTGCCACCCGCTGCTCCCCTCAGCAGTGTACTTCGGTCCTTCTGCCTGCTCTGCTCCCCGCTCTGGCTCTGGTGAATTCTCTCACCCTCCCGCGCTTCTGACTGTACCCAGTGCATGTATAAACAAAACAAACAAACAAATAAATAAATAAATAAACATGCCTCTATAAAAAAAATTTAAAAAAAATAAAATTACCAAAAAAAAGAAAAAATCACCATAATGTATACTCAGAATCACCATGTATACTGAGAATGTGCACATAAAAATCACCATGCACCATGTCTAATTTTCATAAAAACAGTACGAGAAAGGAAAAATTATAGAATAGTCTTTCTTATGTACATATAGAAGCAAATGTACCAACTAAAATATTATTGAATTATACTGATTTATAAACAAGTTGAGTTCATTTTAGGAAAAGAGGTTTGATTAAACATTGGAAAATTAATATAATTCATCACATTAACAGATTAGGAAAGAAAGTCATGATCATCTCAAGAAATACCAAAATATCTTGATATCGCTCAACATTCCATTCTGAAAGAAATTCTTAGAAGGTCTTTTTAACCCACTAAATAACAAAAGTTATACATAAAATGTTTACATCAGGGACATGAAAATTGTTAGTAGCCTTAGCAGTAATGGTGAAATGCAGAAAAAACCTTAATAATCATCAGAAGTGGAATAAATTATAGTATATACATTGTTTGTTGTAGTAGTAATGAACTTTGCACACATTGCGAATGTACAAATACACCTCAAAAATAAATATTGAATGTTTTATAGGACATGGAACTATTCCTATGTCTCAAAAACACAAATTTTGCAACATTAATACTTAGCAATACATACATATGTAGTGAGAATATTTAAAAATCAGGAACATTAAATAAAAATTTAGATCTGGGCCTCCCCGGTGGCGCAGTGGTTAAGCGCTGGGTTGTGAAACTGCCTGCAGCCTCTGCAGCACTGGTTCGATCCCCGGCTGCTCCGGCCACCTGAGGAGGGTCCCACATGGCACTCAGACCTCTCCTGCCATCCGCTGCTCCCCTCAGCAGTGTACTTCGGTCCTTCTGCCTGCTCTGCTCCCCGCTCTGGCTCTGGTGAATTCTCTCACCCTCCCGCACTTCTGACTGTACCCAGTGCTTGTATAAATAAATCTTTTAAAAAGATATTATAAAATTAAAAAAAATTTAGATCTGATGGTGAAATTTGTAATGGGACAGAAAGGGTTCAAATGAAGATGACCCTTCAAAGTTGATAGTAACATAATATACTAAACTGGATGGCGCTTAGACACACACCAGTTTATGTGTATGGAATTTTTCATGGCAAGCCTTTGTAAAACTGAGCATAAAATTGTACATCTTGTTTATAAAAGTATAACTTGTGAAAATGAAAGCAGAATGCTAAGAAACACAAAAGGGTTTAGAATTGTGCAAAGTTGAAAATCAAATGAATTAAAGTAATTCAGTTAGTTGGATATTTAATGAGCCGGATATTGAGGGGATGATGGGAGGAAGCATAAAATGGGCAAAGCAAAGTTAAATCCTTTTGCAAAGTTGGTAACCTCATGGAATGTCAAGAAAATCAAGAAAGGCAGAGCATAGGTAGTCAGGGACCGTGAGCTCTCAGAACTGTAGAGTGAGCCTGAAGGTTTTTCTGCATCACAAGCTCTTCTGCTCACCTTGAACTTGTATTATGTAAATATACTTCTTAGTAAGAATTAAGAATTGATCTATCAAGAAAGAAAAGTTAACTTATAGTTGGTATAAAACATAAGTTCTACATAGACAGGATGGTAAATGAGCTTGAGTGAAGATAATTATGGAGAAATTTCTCATACCCTACTGTGTGCTTAGTGCCAGTGTTTTATTTCGTGAATTATCTTCAGTACATTTGTACTGTGATGATTTGGGGAAATTTTTAAATCTGAAATTTTTTTTTTTTTTTTAAAGAAGAGACTTATTTTGAAGTGAAAGTTTCCAAAGCATCATCTTTTGCTCCACACCTGTAGAATGAAAATCAAGAGCAAAGACTGTATATCTAGGAATCTGATGCAAGAGCACATTTATCTGGAAAATGTACAAAGGAAGAGTATAGACAAAATATGATTGTATTTGTTGATGGTCTAACCCTCACTTTTTGAGTAAATGAATTTGCCCATCTAAAGCCTTCTACATTTTACCAGTAACTATACTGCAGATAAATATTTTTAAATGAGAGTTGTCAACGTTGACATAACTAGAGCTACAGAATGATTTGACTTCTCTTTGGTAGTTTGTCAGATACTGAGGGTATTTGTGTGCATGCGAGTGTATTTTCTCCTTAGGCAAATCAAGAACTTGAAGCATTAGAAGAAGAAATGCTGCAGATGCAAGAATCAACTCGCCTTTTTGAAGTGGCTCCTCCAGAGTACAAACAAATGAAGCAGTGTCGCAAAGAAATGAAATTGCTCAAGGGACTCTGGGATGTCATTATTTACATTAGAGTAAGACCCTGCTTTTTGAAAGCATGTTTTTTTTTCCCTTCTGGTAGTTTCTTTGTGTAAATGTAAAATTTCTAGTGTCAATATCAAACTGTTTGGGTTTTCTAATATCTTGAGATATGTAGGTATTAGATATTTCCCACCCCCAGAGTTAGAATTTGATTATCTGTTAATAGAAGATTCTTCCTGAATATCATTTCTTTCTGTTTTTGGTTCTGAGTGAAACTTTCTATAGTGAATTGACCACTTTACATCCTCTTTGGGAATTATATAGGATAAAAAAAATCACTCTAGCACATATATAAAATATATATCTATATGTATCTATATGTAAATACAGATGTATCTGTATTATGTATGCACCCCTGTGGATACAAAGTCATGTACACACCCATTTAGCATAAAATACATATCTTATATATATATGTAACAGATCCTGACTAAAAATCAATTTGTATATGGTTTGTTACATTTAAAAAGTTATTATAGAAATAAATTCTGGAGAACTCACATAATAGCATGTGTTAGCAGCATATATAATACATATGTTTAAAACATGTGTGAAAATATAATATGATACATATAATGGTATTAAATCTAATTTCCTTTGAATTTAGTGCAAAGTCACATAGAAATATATTAACGAGACAGAATATGTTCAAAAAGTTCATGAGAATTTTTTTATAGTGGATGAAAATTGTGTTATGAAAGCTTATATGTAGAATTATGGGAATCTGGTATTTGATGGTAATGTACTTTTTAATTCAAAGTACTCAGTTTAAATGACAATATGTATGGAATTTGTCATTGCTACTAGAGATTAATATGTCAAAATGCTTTAGCCTTAAGTTTGACAAGTTCTGACATCTTTTTTTTTTGTTTTAGTGATAGAGAAGTTTTGACAAGTGCAGTTCATATTTAAATAATTGACTTTGCACTGGATGATAGAATCACTGTATATCATCAGTTTATGTATTTTGTTGTGGAGTCTTGCTTTCACCAAATGTTGTTGACACTTTTATCTGCTTGTACATTTTCAGAGAAGCATTGATAATTGGACTAAAACCCAGTGGAGACAGATTAATGTGGAACAGATGGATGTAGAACTCAGAAGGTTTGCCAAGGCAAGTTCTATAACTGTCTATTACAACAATTTATCTTTCTCAGCACCACCTCCTTCCATCTTCCCATACCTCATATCTGGTGTGTTGGGCCCGTGTCCTTATTTACTTCAAACAGGATGATATGAGACCACATTTTTTTTTCACTCTCAGCCAGTTGCACTTTTAATTAAGCCTGCCTTTCTGCAAGTGAGTGGATAAAAGCATATTAAGACGAAAGCCTTGATGGGTAGCTGCTATTATCATAGTTTCCTATGGCTGTCTAGAATGAAGATTAAAAAAAAATCAGAGTTCAGCTTTGGAATTCTTTCCTTAGCAACCATTTTGTAAACATTTTGTATTTTAAAAGGTTCTGAAATTTGGGACAACTGATTGAAATATGCCACTAGTGGATTTTTATGGAATGTTATGATTTGTGTGTGTGTTATTGCTTTACTCTGGTATCCCAAGGATATTGAGCACAAGTGAATTTAGTGCGGTGGTTTCTATCAATAGTTCCCATACCACTTTGAAGAAAGGAGAACCTCTTTGGATAAAGCCAAGATGCACAGTAGTGAGAAGCAGTTAAACAGTGGCAGGGTCCACGCTTTCATCTCACCCCTGAGCATCCTAGCCTCTATCCTGAGTGGAGTCCTACCAACTCCTCCACCTTTTTCTCCCATGTTACCCAAGTTCCAAGGACCCTGACTAAAATGTCCCATCTATTTTTGTGGATGCTGTGGGATCATTGTGCTTCATTTCTCTGCTCACTCCTTCTCTACCATTTGATTTTCTAAGTTCAGAGAATGGTGGAACCCCTATTCTCAGCTGAAATTCTTCTGTTGTTTTAAAGAAGTGACTTCATACCTTTTTTTGCGCTGAGATTGTTTTACTATGGGTTTCCTCAGTTGCAATAGTTAATGTTATTATTCTATGGGCCAAGAACACCACCAAGTCAAGGGCCCTATTTGACATATCTTAAAATCATGAAATCTCTACATTCTGAGAAACCAACATTTTGAGGTTACCATTTTAATGAATCAGGTTTATTGGAAGATCACAGTTTTCTGCTTATTTTTGTTTCTAGAGGAAGTATTCTTCATTGTACCTGTCCAGTAAACTTGATTATTTCCCTACCTTTAATGTCTCATTAAAGACATCCAGTTAGAACCAGTGAATAGGAAACTACTGTATCCAAGTAGCTTATACATAGTAGACTGGTAACACGAATGGAGTCTTTTCTGTGTCTCTGGGTTTAGTCCTTAATCCAGGAATTAAATGCATTGACTTTTTCCTAATCCAGAGAAATGTATAGCTATTCTTTCAAAGGAAGTAAATTTCAAAATGCACTATTATATGTAGGGAGCAATTTTATGTTTTCTCACTTTACTTTAGGAAATTTGGTCACTGGACAAGGAAGTCCGTGTCTGGGATGCTTATGCAGGCCTGGAGAGCACAGTGAAGGACATGACCACCTCGCTGAGAGCCATCACGGAGCTGCAGAGCCCAGCCCTCAGGGCCAGGCATTGGCACCAACTGATGCAGACCACTGGGGTCAGTTTCTGGGTATCATTAACTGAATATGTTTGTGACTATGGAGTATTATTCCTTGGTTTATATCATTCATCTAGGATGAAATGATGTTAATTTTTAAAGATTATATTTATGCATACAAGAACTGGGGTGTAAGCCAGAGGTGTGGGTGGTGAGAGGATTTACCAGAGACAGAGTGGTAAATCTACAACAGGTAGATCTACTGAAATACACTACTGAGGGGAGCAGCGGTTGAGGCAGGAGAGGTCTGCTGCACCATGTGGGTTGTCCCTGGCCAGCCAGGGATTGAACTCATTTTGCAGTGGCTGGCCATAGCTTGATAATGCCTTCTTTAACCCCTGAGCCACAAGGGAGGCCCTGAAATAAGGTTTTTGAAAAGGTCTCTGGATAAATGAGCAAGGTCAATCTTGAGATAGGACCAGTGGACTGGAAATACAAAAATCCTAGCTTTGGCCTCCTGCTATGGCCTAAATATGCCCTCCTCCCTGAATTCATATAACCTGTATCCCAAATGCAGTGGTATTAGGAGGTGAGGACCCTTGGGAGATAATTAGGTCATGAGGGTAGAGCCCTCATGAATGTGATTAGAGCCCTTTAAGAGGGTAAAGAGACCAGAGCTTTCTATTCTCTTCCACATACAAGATAACAGGCATTTCTAAAGCAGTCTGTGGGACTTTATCAAGAACCCAACCACATTGGCACCCTAACCTCAGACTTTGCAGTCCTCAAAACTGAGAAATAAAAATGTTGGTTGAGCTGCCCAGAATATGGTATTCTGTTAATGCAGCCCTAACATAAGACTTAGCTTTTGTCTCTTACCACTTATGTGACCTTAAACAAGACAATTTATTTTGAATTTTGTTTTTTTTAATAAATTGAAAGGGATATTATCTGCTCTTATATATCAGAGGATTTTGTGGGGATCAAGTAAAATAATATGAAGGCATTTTATAGAGCACGACAGGGCTGCAAAGAATGTTAGATATTGTGGTACAGAGTTAGAGTAACCAATTCACCTGTTTCTGAGGACATTCCATGCTTTAGCACTTTAAGGCCAACTTCTAGGAAACCCCTCAGTTCTGGGCAAATAGGAATATTGAGTCCCCCTATGCAAAGAGGTGGGTGGTTGCTAAGGAATACTGCAGGCTGGGAAGAATAATGAGGACTGCAGCATCCAGAAGCAGGGGGTGAATATTAACAGTAGCAGGCAAGGAAATAACTTTCATGCAACCATGTGACTGGGTCAACCTTCCATTTGCAAGGAATGTGGTGATTCTAGCTAGTTAGGAAGACCTAAGAGCTTCTTGGCAAATACTGGGGGTGAGGAGTCAAGAGGATGAGGAAATAAATGTGAATTATTTTTTCACATGGTAAATATGAATAGATACTATGAATAAGAGAATTTTCTGCCAAGGAAACAAGATTAGTGTTAAAACTAGGCTAAATCCTGGAAGCAACTGGAAATCATGTTCAATGAATAGGGTACTTTAGGAAGAAAAGACAAATGAGCTACTTACTCCCTAATTCTTGGAATTCAACCAAATTATAATAAATGAACATTATGATTCTCTTTAAAAATGGGTTTTGTGGGCAAAGGAGATAAGAAGTAAGTTGACAAGGGAAGGATATGTAACAAAAGAACATGTGAACATGGCCTAAACCTTGGTCCTAGCAACCAGTGGGTAATGCTTTGGTAACTCTGAGTTAAAAATATCTGATTTTTCCATACTTTTTAGAACTAATGGCATATTCAGCAGCTGAGTTGAGTATATTTAGCTGTGATTCATTCCTCTGACAAGTAGGTAAAGCGAGCCATTAATATATGTGGAATATAAATTATGCCTTTTCCCCCATCCTAATCAGGTCAAGATTTTAATAAACGAAGCCACAACTCTGGCAGATTTGTTAGCTTTGCGGTTACACCAAGTGGAAGATGATGTCCGAAGCATTGTGGACAAAGCAGTGAAAGAACTTGGGACTGAAAAGGTAGGGCCCTTGGGGCCATTTCTTGATGTTGGGCTAATTTTGTGCATTAGCAAATCAGACTCAGGGGAAGTCCTCACTCCATGGGAGTGTGGACACGAGACCCAGGTTGTTCTCTGCTGCTCTTAAGTATGTAACTTGGGCAGCAAATTGAATCCTTTGAGTGAATGTGTAAAACAAGAGGGTTGGCTCAGTTGGTGATGATGATAGCAGAAACCATCATGTATCATTTATTTTGTAGCAAGTGCTGTTCTAAGTGCCTTATTTATATTAATTCATCTAATCATCGGAAACAGGTTAATGTTCATTTTCCTATTTGTGAAAAGGGAACTGAGTTGTGATAAACTTAAGCAGCTTCACACAGAGAACTAGGATTCACATTCAGGCACTCAGAGCACTCTCTGTCTCATGCCATCAAATATGTAAATATGAATTTGCAAATCTATTCAGTAACCTTTTAAGTACCCTACTGTTCTAGCTTTCGGTTTTAGTGAGGGATTAAAACTCAGTTTCAGAAGAACTGTGATACTGATAGGATACTTGTTTCTTTTGTGTAATGATTCATTCTCTAGAACTCATCACCATGAATTATTTGGAGGAAAAAATATTGAGGGCAATAATATTTAATATCACTTTTTTTTGAATTATAAAAAATGTGTAAAAATATCTCTAGATGATTGCCTAGATATTGAATCTTGATTGAACTTTTGTGCACATAACTTAATACTGTTCACATATAGGTTATTACAGAAATCAGTCAGACCTGGGCAAATATGGAATTCTCTTATGAAGTTCACTATCGGACAGGCATCCCATTATTAAAGTCTGATGAACAACTTTTTGAAACGCTAGAACACAACCAAGTAAGACTAATTTTTCTTTTTCAATTATGATTTTAGCTTTTTTTTTAAGATTTGTTTATACAAGCACTGGGTACAGTCAGAAGCATGGGAGGGTGAGAGAATTCACCAGAGCGGGAAACAGAACAGGCAGACTGACAAAATGCACTGCTGAGGGGAGTAGCGGGTGCGGCAGGAGAGGTCTGAGCATCATGTGGGACCCTCGCCGGTGGCCGGGGATAGAACTGGCACTGCAGAGGCTGCGGGCAGCTTCGCAGCCCAGCACTCAACTGCTGCGCCACAAGGGGAGGCCCGATTTTAGGTTTTTTTCCTAAGTTCTAATATGCAGTACTTATTCATTTGTTGAACATTTACTTGTCCCAGGATCCAGGCATGCTACTGGTACCATTTGGGCTTAAAAGATGTGATTTTGTGTTTGAAAGGAGCTTGTTTTTGAGTGGGAAGGGAGACAGCAGGGTTCCAAGTTGTCTAAAAGGAGCAGTCATTCTGTAATGGGGAGGGTGAAAGATTCAGGAAGGACTTGTAAGCCCTGCTTACTTCTGCTGAACGTTGAAGGATAGGCTGATACTTGATACAAAATGACTTTCAGGAAAGGGTCTTACAGGTGGTGAGGATGCTCATAGCACATCCTGGAATGCCAGAAAGTACCTACCACTCAAAGGTAATTTTAAGAGTTTAGTTTCCCTAGAATGTAGATTTTCTTTCTTTTTTTTTTTTTTAAAGATTTATTTATTTATACAAGCACTGGGTATAGTCAGAAGCGCAGGAGGGTAAGAGAATCCACCAGAGCCTGAGCAGGGAGCAGAACAGGCAGACTTATGAAGTACACTGCTGAGGGGAGCAGCAGGGATGGCAGGAGAGGTCTGTGCACCATGTGGGACCGTTACCAGTGGCTGGGGATTGAACCAGCGCTGCAGAGGCTGTGGGCAGCTTCGCAGCCCAGCGCTCAACTGCTGCGCCACCGGGGAGGCCCAGAATGTAGATTTTCTTTATGGGAATGAAAAAGCTAGAGAGACAGGCAATTGAACATCATTTATGCTCTTTGATTTATTCTACAGTTCTAGGAATTAGTTATCTGTGGACGTAAGAGGTAAGAAAGGTGAAAAAGACAGAATATTCAGAGGAAACGATAACAGCACTATTATTATTGGACAAAAAGCATGAATGAAAAGAATCTGGTATAGAGAAATGATATTCATTATTTTTGTTGTATTTAGATGAGGGACATTTATACAAAGGTGGAGAGCCAGACCCAGAGCTTAGCACAGAGGTTCAGTCCAGAACTTTAGGTTGGGAGGTTATTATTGGTGTCTTGAGAATTGATGAGCTGGGTAATGAGAGATAATGAAGGTAACCCAGCTGAGAATAGAGCTTCAAAAAGGATTGCATTTGGGGAACAAGAGGAGAAAACATAGAGGCAGAGAGAGTGATCACAGAAGTAGTAGAAACAATACTGCATAATACATTTTTCTGCAGTTAAATGTCATATAAATAACCCAAATGTCCATTTGGATGGATGAATAGATGAAGAATGTGGTACCTACAACACACACACAATGGAATAGAATTTAGTCATCAAAAAGAAGGAAATCCAGTTTTTTTGTGGCATTCTTGCACCTTGAGGGCATTATGCTAAGTGAAATAAGTCAGAGAAAGATAAATATTGTTTTCTCACTTTTATGTAGAATCTAAAACAACTCATAAACAGTAGAGTAGTGGTTGTCAGAGGCTAGGGGAGATTTGGTCAAAGGGTACAGATTTCAGGTATAAGGTGAGTAAGTTCTGGAGTCTAGGTCCAGTTGGTGACTACATTTAACAATACCATATTACATACTTGAAATTTATTAATAGAAGAGATCTTAAGTGCTACCACAACACAAAAAATGGTACATATGGGAGGCGATGGAGCTGTTATCTCACTTTACTGTGGTAATCATTTACTGTGGTAATCATTTATATATATTATATATATATTATATATATATGATATATATTATATTATATATATTTGTGTCAAGTCATTTGCTGTATACCTTAAGCCTACACAATGGTGTATGTCAATAATATCTTGGTAAAGCTGAAAAAAATGAAAGCATGAGGAGAATGAGATGAGGTCAAACTACTCAGTGACTTTTCGGGATTTCCATGTCAGAAAAAAGTGAAAAGGGTTCCCACAGTGCATGGCATTAAAGCAAGGCTTGGTGTGAAGGGAGCTGTAAAGCTTGGCAATAAACTGAAAGAGGAGGAAAATGGAAGCTTGAGGTCCTAACATGCTGGAGGGAGACTTTTTGCTTCGGAAAAAATCCATAGCGTTGAAATGATTCACAGTTAGGGAACTGGGGGACAGTGAAAGAAGGATGAAAGAATAAAGTTTAATTCTTAATCCTGTATTCCGGTACGCATTATTATTTTTTCTGCTCAGAAAGAGATACATGATCTTTCTATAGAAGGCATATTAAAATGCAGTTGCGTTTTTTCTTTTGGGAAAAATGTTACTGTGAATATTTAATACCACTAATTTGTGACTACTTATTCAATGCCTGTTCCAGATTTTGCCTACACAGGTCTTAGGAATCCAACAATAAACAGAATAGGTACGGGCCTCCCTCCTGGTACCTGTCTGGCTAATATGTAAAATACTTTTCTTTTAGGTTCAGTTACAAACACTTCTTCAAAGCAAGTATGTCGAGTATTTCATTGAACAAGTCTTAAGCTGGCAAAATAAATTAAACATAGCAGACTCTGTTATTTTTACTTGGATGGAAGTCCAGCGAACTTGGTCTCACCTGGAAAGTATCTTTGTTTGTTCAGAAGACATTCGAATCCAGCTTGTGAAAGATGTTAAAAGATTTGATGAAGTAGATGCTGAATTTAAGGTTAGAGAATACAATCTGTAACTATCCTAGCAAAATTTTCCTAATAGTAAGAAAATCTTGTAAAGAAACATGATTCAAGGTGTCATACATTCAAAAATGAATATAGGCTTGCATTTGGGGAATGGGTCAGAAAACTTACTGTGAAGGGTCAGAGAATAAATATTTTAGGCTTTGCAATTTTATATTGGTCTAATGCTATCATTATAGAGTGGGAAAAAAGACAATACATGGACAACAAATGGACATGACTGTGCTGCAATAAAATTTCATTTATAGATGCTGACACTTGAATTTCATATTTTTGTGTGTCACAAAACATCAAGTTTCCTTTGATTTCTATTCAATCAGTTAAAAATGTAAAAATTGGTCTTGGCTTCTGGGCCATACAAAAATAGTTGGCGGTCTAGATGTTCCCCATCGGTCAGAGATTGCCTATCCTGCCAAGGCATGATAAAGGAAAAACTGAGGAGGGGGAGCAAGTACAATGTAATTCTCCCAGTTGTTTGTTTCATAAAAGCCACTAAGAATATGTGGACATGTACACATGATTATCAATGACTTGAGAGACCCTTAGCAAAGAATAATTGCTACACCTTTTAAAACAGAAAGGGGGATGAAATATTTTCATCTTATTCAAAGTCGAACACCTAATGGAATTCTATTTTGTTTAACTTTTAAAGAAGAAAAAGTGGATAGGGTTGTTCAGAAGTCCTCTCATTTTCTTATGTGAATATACCCTTAAGATTCTGTATTCTCCTTTTTATTCTTTTTTTTTTTTTTTGCTTTTGCTTTTGTTTGGTTTAGAGGAGAGACATTTGTGTAGATCCAGAATGGTGGTCATGCCTGTGGAATTTATTTTGATAAAAGCTCTGTGATCATACTTGGCTTTTGAAATTATCTAAAAGTTTAAAAGCCAAAGAATGACCAGACATGGTGTTAGGAGTGTCTTTAAACTTGTTTTTTCGTATTTGTTCATTATGTAATTCCAAAAATGGAGCAAGAATGTGAATTTCTAAATTCAGTGGCTTCATGTTGTACTTTCATGCAGGAATTAATGTTCAATGCAGCAAAAATAAAAAATGTTTTAGAAGCAGCATGCAGACCTAATCTCTATGAAAAACTTAAAGATTTACAGTACAGGTAAGAATAAAACTATCAAATGATCAATTTGTTATAATTTGATGAGCTCTCTTTTAGGTATCTAATCATGCTATTGTTGGTACAAACACTACTAAATTATTTTCTATTTATGATTATAGTTGTCTAGCTACGTTATTCATATTACATGGTATGTACCATGTGAATTAACATAATCAAGTCCCAATGTATTTCTGCTTTTTGAAAGGACCATAGTAGTAAAATTAGAATATCTTATCAAAGAGACTCAACATTGATTAATCAATTTTTCATCAAACCAATGCTGCAAATATGTATTAATCATATGTGTTCCAGCAACTGGGATTGTACTCAGTTATTTTAACGTTTTTAGTCTGTGTATAGTTTTTTTTTTAAGATTTATTTTTATTTATTTATGCATATGAGCGCTGGGGGGTAGGCCAGCAGGGGGGGCTCTGGTAAGAGGATTCACCAGAGACAGAGTGGGGAGCAGAACAGGCAGATCTACTGAAATACACTGCTGCCGGGAGCAGCGGGGGAGACAGGAGAGGTCTGCTGTGCCAAGTGGATTAGCTCCCTGACTGGGAATCAAACTCAGATTTCAGTGGCAATAGCATGATAGCAGTGAAACTTACTTAACCCCTGCACCACCAGGGAGGCCCCAATATGTGTATAGTTTAATTATACTAAAATTATCCTTAGAAAGTATATTTGTACTGTTAAAATTCTTGTTTTAAGGGCCACTTGTAATTTTGACATAATTGCTATAACTTTCATAGCAGCTGGTGGTCATAAGAATATTCTGGTTTTTTATTGCAAATTGGCAGATCAGTTACTAGAAGAAAAACTATATAGAATTGTGATGTAGGTAGGTCAAAGATTTGGATTTTTAAAAAGTACATAGTACATAATAATCATTTTATAATCTAGAAGTTTTAGAGATAAAATCACCATAATTTTAAAGGGATGGATTGCTAAGAAGTTAATTATTTCTATTTAGTCAGTGACCTTTGGAAGCTTGGGGGCTTACCTCTGGATCATCGCTGCTCTGCTAAGAACAATACAGTGGGAACGAGTCTAGATTTTGTGACTTCTCTGATAACCAGGGAGAGTTCTAGTCACTTATGTTTTGTAGCTATTCAATGGGAATAGGAAGACTTAAACCAGTTATATCTTAACTAAAGTATTTTGTGCTCAGGTTGAGTGATTCCAAACCTGGTTTTCTCCTTGTTGATTAGGAGTGTCACAGGGAAAAGTGATGAGTAACTTCAACCTAAATCTTACCTATATTTAGCCTCAAATAATAGGATGTGTGGCATATGTGCATGTGTGTGTGTCTTTTACATGGCATGACTTGTATATTAGTCATCAGTAAGATGATGCGTCAAGTGGAAGGAGGTAGCTTATCTATTAAAAGTGAGCTCAGTGTGATGAATGGACAGATGAGAGAAGCTGGGTTTTGTTGACTTTTTAATAACTGAATGTGCAAGACATTAAAAGATTTTTTTTTGTTCATACAGGCTTGCTCTTTGTGAAAAAGCTCTTGCTGAATACCTGGAAACCAAGCGTGTGGCTTTTCCACGCTTTTATTTCATCTCTTCTGCAGACTTACTTGACATTCTCTCAAAGGGAGCTCAGCCTAAACAGGTATATTTTTTGAATGTCTCACTTTTTTCTATGTTACCTAAAAAATGTCACATTTTCTCTATCATTGTCAAATGTCACCTGCCATGTCACATGCCAGAAACATAGCCACAGATGAATGTGGCTGTCAGAGGTCATGCTAAAAGACCTTGAAAGTTATCTGCCTGGTTCTCAGGAGAGGGAAAGGATCTCATATGTACAAGACATAGGATCCCACAAGAAGCTTATGAGAGAAATATTAGCTCCAAATACCCAGAATTCTGGGACAAGGGCTGGGGCATCTGTTGCCTGGTGAGTGAGCAGCTTTCTTCATGGAGAATGGTCACTAAAAAAAGATCATGCCTGGTACCTTTTTACTATTCCTTATCTTGACTCCAGAGTAACCGTCATAACTATTAAGTTGGACTAGCCTTCAGTGCTGTTGGAGTGGATTGGTGTAGTTTCAAATTTATCTTTTATGTCCTACACAAAATTAATGTCTCACCCATGACAATATTTAAAAAAAAAAACATAAAAGCAGCAATAATCTTTTGTAACCTGAGCATTCAGATTAAAGGAAAACGTGTTCAAATCCCAAAGTACTCCTTTAAACATTTATAGCATATTGCATTTCTCATCTCTTTTCAGTTCACATTCACTTAGATCTTGCAGTTGTTGCAGCTGAAAGAAGTGGTTACTCCTTAGGCTGACTGTGTATGACAGATTGTTTTGAAGCCAGAGGTTGTGCTTGATCACTGTGAATGGCTCTGTGTTCTTTCTCTGGATACTTTGATGCTATTATCTTTGCAATATGTGTCTCTTCACACTTCAGTTTCTTGAATTCTGCAATTCTTTGGACATAGTATTCATCTTGATTATTTCTCATTCATCATTTTGTTACATGGTTACTCTTGCTGTTGATCATGTAAGTGCAGTAAGGTTGTCTATAAGAGTTGTTAGTCAACTTGGGTAACATCTTCAAGATCATGACTCAGGTACTGTTTTGTATATTCTTTCTAATCCCAGATGACTGTGTAAAGAAGACCCCTACAGTTAGATTGGCTCAGAACCCAATATATCCATTGCTCATTTTATGTAGCACAGAATTAGATATTTTATTTTTGTTTCACTAATTTCAAACATAGCAATCATAGCCATACTTATGCTTCAGTAATTCCTGGGAACATCCTCATGACCAGCAGCTGCACCTACTGCCAGTGGTGATTATATAAGAGAGAAGGTTTCATATTGGCTTCCAAATACATGTTCCTGAAGACTTTCAAATCCCAAAGGCTTATATTTCCAAAATTTTAATATGTGAATTAGAGGAGAGATGATACACAGAGCTTAACTGTGATAGCATTCTTCTTTCTTTTAATAATATTCTTTAAATTCTAAAAATATTCAAGAAACATTTGTGTGAGTGGTTTATTGAATCAGTCACAGTATTGCCAGTATTAATTCCATAGACTATAGACATGAAAGTGTTTCATCATTCTGTAGTTTTTAATCCCAAATGTGCCCTACTGAATCTCTATAGACTGAGTAGCAGTCACCTCTATAACTCTTGGGTAGGCATCGTTACATCCTGGTCCCCTTTTCTGTTTAAAAAGCAACTTGGCAAGGTCTAGTTTAAAATTCCAATCTCACTTTCATATTAAGATGAAGCCTTCACCTAATGAATTTGGAGTTGGAAGGGAGTAATTGTTTCTTTTATTCTTCCTCCCTACCCATTTATTATAGAGAGGAAGGATGGCCATCATCTGTCTTCATTGCCTGTTTTCAGTGCTTATTCCTGCTTTTCTGGCCAGCAGAAACAGTCGGTCTTTACCCTCAACCAGTGAACATCCACATGTTGGGCCTCTTGTGCAACACATGTGCAAGTCTCCAAGGGGCATGGGGAACTTCTCAGAGGATATATGTCTGTGTGTGTGTACGTATATGTATGTATAAGTATGTGTGTATGTAGGGCCAGCTCCATCTTTTTTTTTTAAAGATTTATTTTTTATTTATACAATAACTGGAGTATAGGCCAGAGGTGCAGGAGATTGAAAGGATTCATCAGAGACAGAGTGGGGAGCAGAACAGGCAGACAGACTGAAAGCACTGCTGAGGGGAGCAGCAGTCGCGACAGGAGAGGTGTGCTGTACCATGTTGGGTATCTCCCTGGCCGGCCGGGAATCAAACCCGCACTGCAGAGGCTACAGACAGCTTCACAGCACTATGTACAACCTGCTGTGCCACCAGGGAGGCCCCCAGCTCGTTCTTAACTCCTTCAGTTCTTGCCTTTTGTAGTATGATCAGTTATCTGATTATATCCTCATCTTGTGTCTGCCTTAACAAATGTCCTAACAAGGGACACCTCACAGGTTCACTTCTTGCAGGTACCCAGTTTCTGTGAGCAATTCTCTAGCTCCTCTCACTTGGTGACATAAAGGGCCAGAAGGGGGAAAACAATTCACTTTCCCCACAGTACTTTCCTGGAAGAGGGGTGACTTGCGGTAGATTGTGGTAAAGGATTGAAATGTGTTTTACCAAGCCCTAGAAGAGATTTACCCACCCTAACCCTTGTTTGCTATTTATAGAATATGCACATGTCTAAAGCCTCTGTCCTTAATTTTAAGTCCGAGGCTAATGTTACTGGAATGGATCACTCAACATACACTTCTCACAAATTTTCTTTACCTCCATTCAACATCAAAATGCTTCATGCCTTAGCCAGACAATATGTTGGCTCACAGGTCTATGCATCCCTGATTTTTATTTATTTCTTAAATTATCTTACCTAAGTTATAGGGTGAATTTTCTGTAAGCTTCAGAAGTTTACATTTAAATTAATTTTACAGCAAAACTTAAATATTTTACAGTGCTATCTTCTCTAATATCAGTATGACCCACTTAGTAATCATCCCATGTACCACATTCTTGGCATTTCCATTGTAAATTCTAGATCCTGAAATTTCAGGTCTATTGCTCAGTACTAGGACTGGTACAACTACTTAATGAGTAGATACTATAAAACATTAAAAATATTTTATTTTTTAAAAGATTTATTTATTTATGCATATAAGAGCTGCAGTACAGACCAGAGGTGGGGGGTATGTGTAAGAGGATTCACCAGAGACAGAGTGGGGAACAGAACAGACTGACTGAAATGCACTGCTGAGGGGAACAGTGGGCAAGTCAGAGGAGGTCTGCTGTGCCATGTGGGTAGCTCCCTGGCCAGCCAGGGATCAAGCTCGTGCTGCAGAGGCTGCAGATTTCTTCATAGTGTGATGCTTAACCCCTTGCGCCACCAGGGAGGCCCTAAAATGATTTTAAATGTTAATGAAGCTGAATGTTTAAATCACAGAATGGAAAACTGCAAACTTACTCAATGCCAAGCTGTTGAACTCCAGCCCCAGTGCTCTCTAGGCCATACATACCTCAGTGGTGCAGAGCTTGAGCGCTGGGTTGTGAAGCTGCCTGCAGCCTCTGCAGCGCCGGTTCAATCCCCGGCGCCTCCCCGGCCACCAGAGGTGGGTCCCACATGGCATGCAGACCTCCCCTGCCACCCGCTGCTCCCCTCAGCAGTGTACTTCAGTCTGCCTGCTCTGCTCCCCACTCTAGCTCTGGTGAATTCCCTCACCCTCCTGCACTTCTGACTGTACCCAGTGCTTGTATAAATAAAAATAAATCTTAAAAAAAAATAAAAAAATAAAAGAATCCAGTTATGTTACTGCAGTATAAAAAAGGTTTACATTTTTCCCAATCTCCCAACTTCAGTTGGTTCGATTTTCTATATATATTTTGAAATGTTGAAATTTATATTATTTCAAATAGTGTTCAAAATGTGATCTCATTGAGATAGCAATGTTACACTAATTAAACCTTGAAAAGTTAAATTCACATAAAAAGCTATCACACTATTCCTTAAGGTTCATTATTAGAAAGTGGTTAGCACCCTCTATGGTACAAACAACCCAGGAGTGACTTGTTGGTATTGAGGATTGAGAAAGAACTAAGAGCAATTTGAGACATATAGACTTAAAATCTGCGTCTTGTCTTGAACTGGTCCCACAAGGTCAATGGTCACTTACTATGGAATGCTTTGGCAGTTATGCCAAATAGCCTGGCCTGCCTACTTTCTCTTTCCTTCTTTTCAATACTAGAATCAGTTTCAGAACACCAGACACAGCCATTCCATCTCTGCCTTTGTGCCATCATTCCTGGATATATTCCCTGTAGAGAGACCACCATAACATGGCAACTGCAGTGTGTGGACTAGCGATGCAATTGGCCCCCAGGTGGGCAGATAACTCATGTTAACAGCTTGAGTGACTTGAATTCTTCAGTCCCCTGTCCTCTACCACCTCTCACTCAATTTAAAAGATTGGCTGAAAGTGAAATTTTCTGTAGTTCTTTGTGGGATTGTGTCAGCCTGAGCCCTGCGAGAGAAATCTGATGTCCCTACGTTCTCCATTCTCTGAGCAGGGAGTTCCCAGTTAAAGATTCTAGAGATGGAATGTCAGGATAATGAAACTGGTGTGTCTAGAATGCCTTTGGTGATTACTAGCTGTCAATAAACTTGATTGAGATCAAATTCACCCCAAAAGTTTTTCCTGACTCAGGATTCACCCTGAATGCTCACTGGCATGGAATATCTAAATGACTATGAATACAGTTGTTACCTAATTTAAGTAGTTAAAAATCTCTGGTAGTCCCTTATGGAAATACAAATTTAGAGATACACTTGCAGATTAATTGATACAGTATAAATATAGTTACATGCAGCTTGTTTGAAGTTGCACATGATTCAATATTAACATTCTTTGATCTCCTACCTCTCCCCCCCACACACACCATTTTAGGACAGCATCCTTTTGTATGTTTTTAACTGAACCAGTGTTGTGGTTAGACAGAATAACATTAGTACATCACTTTCTGCCCTTCTGGGTTGTTATAGAATGTCAGAATAGCTGACAACAATTGTCAAGAGGTTTTTAGCCAGTCGTATCTAGTGACTAACAAGATCTTTTTGTCCTAGAAGAGTTTGTACATTTTCTCTTCCTTTACTCACTATATGATGATTAATGAAAGCGTCTCTACAATAGTTATACTAAAGAAAAACTTATTTTCCCATTTTAAAATTATGTTTCTTGAGGTAATGTTGACTTTTCAAATGTGTGTGTTTATGAGCATGGGCTCCCACCTTATAAATGTATGTTCTCTTCTTCTACCACCAAAGTACTGTTAATTTTCCACCATAATTTTGTAGTTCCCTTCCCTTTGGCAGCCATCAGATTTCAAGGGTTTGTTTTGTTTTGGTTTCATTAGTTTCTTTTGCTTTGTTTTTTAAAAATATTCCACACATGAGTGAAATCATCTATTTGTCAAAAAGACACTTTCAGTGTCATCTTCTGCATTTGTCTTCTCTAATGGGAGCCATGAACCACATGTGGCTGTGGAGCACTTAAAATGTGGCAACTGAGAAACTAAATTTTTTTTAAAGATTTATTTATTTGTGTGTACAAGGACTGGGATATAAGCCAGAGGTGCAGGGTGTGAGAGGATTCACCAGAGAGAGAGTGAGGAACAGAACAGGCAGAGTGACTGAAATATACTGCTGAGGGGAGCAGTGGGCGAGACAAGAGAGGCCTGACATGCCATGTGGGTAGCTCCCTGGATGGCCAGGGATCGAACTCATGCTGCAGAGGCTGCAGATAGCTTCACACTGCTGTGTGGAACCCCTTGCACCACCTGGGAGGGCCCAGGAACTAAATTTTTAAGTTCAATAAATTTTAATTAAACTTAGAAACTTACTTGATTCAGTTATTGGAAAATGCATATGTTTGAAACAATTTGGGTATGTGAATCTACTTTTGCAACTGTGTATTATGAAATCTAAATACACATCAAATGTTTCTAGTGACAATTTCAAATTGAGATTTGCTGAAAATGTGAAATGGCTACCTGATTTCAAAGACTTTGTATGAAGAATATAATATAAATTAACTCATTGGTTATTTTTGTTTTTACATTTTTAAGTAAAACTATCTTGGGTATACTAGGTCAAATGAAATTAAAATCCATTCACATCTTTCTACTAGTGTTGAAATGGAGGCCACAGTGCGTTTCTTAAGATGATAAGATCAGGAGGATATATGCTCAGAAATGTTTAATGCTTGCATCCAAGAAATGTTCTTCAGTGGCATCAATACAAATCTGCATAAGAGGAAATCTGCCAACTTGTCTTTTGAGAAATCCCTAAAATTGCAGTGATGAGGCAGATGGCACCAGATTGATACCTTTAATCAACTGCAAATATGGACATTCCAAAAGGCACTTGTTAGACATAGGATTAATGTTAGGTAATAAAAAGCACTATTGGTGCTTAAAGGGGCAAATACACCACAAGGGTGTGCCTTCCCACAGAGTGCTTCCACCTGATGATCTTTATGATAGCATGAGTGTGTCTGAGCTTATGTATTTGAGGAATCAGGATGAAAGAGCTTAAACAGTCCATGTTACATGTTAGCATGTTACAACTTTTCTGGCAAGGGGGTCTTCTTAGGCAATTAAGAGGGAAAAAGGCTCAAAATGCAAGTTACTAGTTGAGGCCATGGTAAAAGTGAATGCGTTTTGGTTGGAATACAATGAACAGAAAAATCCTAACTTTTCTAGAGGAAGGCTGGAGGGCTTTCAACTACCTAACATGAAGGAAGGGGGGTTGACCTGGGTTTGGGTTGAGTCTGAAGAAGGAATGGGGAAAGGCAGTAAAAGGACACCAAAAATGGTCAAGGTTTTGACCATCTTGCCATTGCTCTTTATTTTCCTTCAGCTAATCAACAAGGAATAGAAGCTGCTCACCTAAGTGTTGTTTTGTCACAGAAATTGCCGTGAGAGTGGCAACACTTGCATAATTTAGGAAAGTGTCATATTTTAAGTGGATGCCTTTGTATAAAGGTAACTACCCAAAGGATGTAGGCTTTTTTGGATGTCTGACAAGAAAATAGAGAATGTAATTTTAATATAAATGTCATAAACTATATATCCAATAGGGATTATCTTGGCAAACCTTGCAAAATAGTTAATATTTGACCACAAATTGCCTCGCTATATAAAAATCTTTTTTCATTTTGCAAACATGTTTCTAGAATTCTGCTTATAGTTACACAACCGAATCAGGGTTATTGCAATGTAGGATTAAAATAAAATACCTCCTTAATGTTATGAGGTCCCCAAAGTAAGTCTTATGCATGTGGGGTCTGCCACCAAGGACTTTTAGGCCTCACTTTGGAATCTGAAATGCCTGTTCTGGCCTTGGTTTGATGTCCTTGATAAAGGTTGGTGAACTCCAGTTTAAATTCAGTGGGCAGCGCTTTCCACTATATCAGATTAGCTTTTAACAGAGCGCTGTCACTTCTGGTAACGCCTAGAAAAGTGGATTAAAATATTTAACTAAATCTGATTAATTATTGAAGAAAAGTCAAGATTTCAGGGGCTAAGGTATGAGCAGAAGGAAACCATAGACTATCTGATATTTGCCACAGCTTTTCCCTTTGGGAACGTTAAGTGATTTATAAGATGTGGGCAAGAGTTTGAGCAGCTGATCTGAGCTTTCATCAGCGTCATGGGCATGAAAAAAACATAGGAAAACAAAATATAAAAACTGGAGTCAGACCCCCTAAAAGGAGAATGTTATTCAGAGAATCAAACCTCAATAATAAATGAATCTAAGGTGAACTGGATATTAATTTTCAGGGCTGGAGGAGAAAACCTACCATTCACCACACCTAACAATTCCCAGGTAGGTATAGGTTAATTAATTAATTTTTTAAAAAATTATTTTTATTTATTTTAAAGATTTATTTTTTTATATTCCCCATATAATTGCACCCCCCTTATTTTGACCCCTATCCCTCCTCTTCCTGTCCCCCCATAAGTGTGTCTCTGGTTTATAGTTGCTTGTTGATTCTGATTTTTTCTTTCTTATAGTTATTCTTTTTCCTGGTCCCTTATTTAAGTTTTCTAGATTCCTGCTATGAGTGAGACCATCTGGTATTTTTCTCTTTCTTTCTAGCTTATTTCACTGAGCATGATCCCTTCCAGCTCCATCCATGTTGCTGCAAATTGCATGTGTTTATCTTTTTTGAATGCTGAGTAATATTCCATGGTATATATGTACCACATCTTCTTGATCCAGTCATCTATTTTTGGGCATTTGGGTTGTTTCCAAAGCTTAGCTATTGTAAATATTGCTGCTATAAACATAGGGGTGCAGGTGCTCTTTGGAATTGATGTTTCTGTGTCCTTTGGGTAAATACCTAGGAGTGGAATTGCTGGATCATATGGAAGCTCTATGTTTAGTAGGTCCAGAAATCTCCACACAGCTCTCCATAGTGGTTGGACCAGTTTGCTCTCCCACCAACAGTGCAGGAGAGTTCCTTTCACTCCACATCCTCGCCAACATTTGTTGTTGCTAGTTTTTTTAATATGTGCCATTCTCACTGGTGTAAGATGGTATCTCATGGTAGTTTTGATTTGCATTTCCCTGATTGCAAGTGATGTTGAACATTTTTCCATATGCCTGTTGGCCATTTGCATTTCCTCTTTGGAGAGGTTTCTTTTTAGCTCTTCTGCCTATTTTTTGACTGGATTATTTTCTTTGTTGAGTCTCATCAGCTCTTTGTAGATTTTTGTGATCAGTCCTTTATCATTAGTGTTGTGTGCAAAAATTTTCTCCCAGTCGGTGGGGTTTCTCTTTGTTTTGGTTATTGTCTCTTTTGCTGTGCAGAAGCTCTTTAATTTGATGTAGTCCCAGCTGTTTATCTTTGCCTTCACCATCACTGCTTTGGGTGATGTGTCTGTAAAGATGTCTTTGAGGTGCATGTCAGGTAGTGTTTTGCCTACATTTCCTTCTATATATTTTATGGTTTCAGGTCTTATGTCTAGTTCTTTAATCCATTTTGAGTTGGTTTTTGTGCATGGTGTTAGGTAGTAGTCATGATTATAGTTTTTTAAAATCCATTTGTTTGTGTGTGTGTGTGCTATAACAGCTCAAAGTTGGATTTTAAAAATATATCTGTGCACATGTCATCACATATATATTCTTCTACATGTTCTTCTATATGTTTAATATCTATAAATGTTTTCATTACATGGATATGCCATAGTCAACTTAACCATCTGCTAACCATCTCTAGGAAGTTCTTCTTACATTTTCACAATGTTGCCTGTCTGTTTCCCATCAATGCTGAGAAGAAAAATTAAAAACAAATAGCAAACTAACATTTTCACAGATTGACTCAAATTTTTGCACATGTAAAGATAAGAGACTTAATCTTTCTAGAGAATAATATCTGCAGTGGATGGGACTGCTTACATTTTGATTATTTGTTATATTCTGACAAATAATATCATGCGTACAGATAAATGTGTTAATAACTACATATGAGTGAAGTGTGAGGTACTTAGTATGGCAGAATTGGTATAGGTCTTTGTATTCATTTTATCTCAGTAATTAGCCCTGACATTTTTCATAGCTGGGGTAAAAATGAACTTAGAACTGAAAAGCAAGTGGTAAGCATTGAGAACATAATTATAAACTTTGGTAACTTCATTTCCCTTTGTTTTCTTTTTTTAAAGATTTATTTATGCATACAAAACAGGGTACAGGCCAGAGGTGTGGGGGTGAGAGGATTCACCAGAGACAGATTGGGGAGCAGAACTGGCTGATTGACTGAAATACACTGCTGAGAAGAGCAGAGGGGAGACAGGAGAGGTCTGCTGCTCCATGTGGGTAGTTCCCTGGCTGGGGATGAACTTGTGCTGCAGTGGCTGCTGATAGCTTCATAATGCCATCTCTTAACCCCTTGCACCACCTGGGAGGCCCCTACTTCCCTTTGTTTTCTCAGTGAACGGGTATGGGTCATAGGGTAGACCAGTTTATCCCAATTACTATATTGGTTTTTAAATTGTGGAATTACCCAGATGAGTAAATATTTTTCACTTTGTTTACAGGTTTTAAATTAACACAAGGCAGAGAAAAGAAGCTCATTCTGTATCGTAAATTATGAGATGAGAAGGATAAGGCAAGCTCTGTTCATACTAATATTGATAAGTTTTCTTCAGAGATAAAATATCTAATTATCATTCTTTTTAATTTTTTAAATTATAGTATATTATAAGTATCAGTTGGCAGTTTTTATTTCCTTATGCTTTTATAATCAGGGGTGAGATTTTAATGTTTTGATAGCTTTTTTAGAGGTCACGCACAATTGTAAGTTTCCCTATTTGATTAAGATACAGCCACTTATTTTTTCTTTATTTTTCTCTTTTTTTTTGATGGTCAATTTTATGAGTCCCACATCCATGGCTATGTGGAAAGAGGACTGCCTGCATATGTGCACACTGGGGATGGACTCGCCCAATGTACATAGTACTCTAACTTGAAGGAATGCATTACAGTTTTTAACCTTTTAGAAACCTGCTTAAGAGGCAATACCAATGGCTCTTTTAATAGTGATTTGAAGTATGCAGATTCTTTCTATTTCTTTAGTGAGAGGGGAAAAAAATGAGCCTATAAGGCACTTTGTTTTCTTTTTTAATGTAAACTAAAAGGTCTTTCCAAGCACCTAACTAGGAAAAGGGGGTTGTATTTTCATGTTAATAAATACAAAGAGACCTCATTAGAAATGGGACAATCTTAAGACAAGGGGGTCTGTTAAAAATAGTCTTGTTCTCGCAGCAATTTTAAACAGAATATGAAAATAACTGACTTCAAATATGCCAGGTATAAGTCACAGGAGAACTTCAAGCCACGGGATTTGTATTTCCTGCTCACTGAGTGATTACAGGCTTGAAGTTCCTTTGAAGCTGTTTTCTCACCCGGGCAATAATGTGTGAGTTACCTCATGGTGGAGGTCTCATTTATCCCACAGCTTTTCGCCTGAATATTATGCGGACCCATTACACGGTAGAAGCCATTAAGCATCTGTGCACTTCCTGCTCACTTCAGCAGTGACAGTGAATTGTTAGATTATTGGAGATACTTTCTGTGTATAAAGGTCCTTTGAGGGATGGAGGAGAGTATGATAACCCAAGCAGTGATCAGCGCCTACCACTCTGTCTACCTTTAACGTAGGTGAAAGTTTCAAAAACTCATCTATGTTAAACTCAGAAGATAGCTAGCTGTGATTTTCTTTAAAACTGAAACTGCAAATACAGCAAAAATATAAAGGCTAAAAGCTTTAGAGATTAAATAACCCTTAAGGAGTTCCTTACCAATATATTGGTGTTGGTCTTGTGTAGGAAATTTAAGTAGGTTGCTGTTGTTTCTAGAATCCACTGTTAGGAAAGTTAGTGAGTCGGTACAGAGATGACACCTCCATGCTGGTAAATAATACATAGATTCAAAACATCTTTTGGTTGTCAGCACCTTTTATTTTTTTCTATTGAGGTGAAATTTACATAACATAAAGCAACCATTTTAAAATACACAATTCGGTGGCATTTGGTACATTCACAATGTTGTGCAACCATTGCATTAATCTAGTTCCAAAATATTTTCATCACCCCAAAATACTCATTAAGCAGTCACTCTGTGTTTCCTGCTCTCCCAGTCCCTAGCAACCACCAATCTGCTTTCTGTTTCATGGATTTACCTATTTTGGACATTTCACATAACTGGAATCATAAAGTAGGTATTCTTTTGTGAATTTTTAATTTAACTGGATGTATTCAAGGGTCAGCCACATTTTAGTCCATACCAGTCAGTGATGTAGTTTTGGAGTTGATGGGTTTAGACAGTGGGGTCCTTGGGTTCCCTCTGGGAAATGTTTTTCCAGAGCTCCCCTTTCAGCCGCATGTGGCAAGTTTCCCAGGCAAGTTTCCCACGAGACAGAGATGTTAGTTATATTTAAAGAGCAGGTTTATTAGGGAAAGGGGACAGAAGGATAACAAAGGACACTTGCATAGACACAAGCAGGCAGAAAGAGCTGCCCTGTTGTGGGGGCAGCCTTAGGTTTTATCCTCTTCTTTTGGTAGGGAGGGGCTCATCTTTGTGAGTGGTTAGATTGTTGCCGATTTTGGACAACTATGCAGCATCAGAAAGAGATCGCAGATTCCACAGTGGGCCCTATCCGTATCTTTACCCTCAAGTCTGTGCTCCCAACACTCCCTACAGCACTCTGATACCTGCTTGGGTCTTACACCTTGTGATAAGCACTGGCGACCAAGGATTTTGATTTCTATAGCTGGGGTAATGGTCATGTTAATCCCCTCTACCCCCATGTCCTTATGTGAATCAGATTCTAGTTTTGTGATGCGAGTCAGGTTCTAATCTCGTGATGACTTTTATAGGATTTTTATTCTTTCCTCCATCAGTACTTCAACCTTTGTTAAGGCTGAATAATACGCCCTTGTATATATATACCATTGTCCGTTTATTCATCCGTTAGTGGACTCTAAGTAGGTTGGTTCTACCTTTTGCCTATTGTGAATAGTACTGCTATAAGCATTATTATAAAAGTATTTTAGTATTTGTTTTCAGTTATTTTGATTATCTAGCAGTGGAATTGCTGGGTCATATGGTAATTCTGTGTTTAACTTTTGGAGAAACTGTCAAGCTATATTTCATTCAGCAGATTTTTCTGTATCATGTGTGAAGAGGGAGTACTTCCCACTCCTGAAACTTCCTCTCGTTTTGTCTGCCCTTTACCAGTCCCACTGGGAGGTGGAGTGTCCTACTGTGACTGGGTGGTGCCCAGGAATAGGAAAGATTCCAGCTTCCCTGCCCTACAGAAAGGAGGGTGGAGCTGAGCAGGGAGAAGTTGGAGAAGAGACTGGAGAAGGAAGGAAAGAGGGTGGAGAGCAATTAGGAGACCTGTGAGAGGTGCATGGAGCAGAGAGACATATGAAGAAGCTGCACTTGCTTCTTGGTCCTGGACTGTTTGAAATAGATGTGGGTGAGAGACCCGCTGGGAGGTTAACAATGGCAGCTTTTATCTTACATTTGATTTTGCTCTTTTCCTCCCAGACTTGTCTGGCTGTTTCTGATACTTTTATACGGGTCCCTGCCCAAAGGTGCTTTAGATTTGTGGCAGGCTTTCGGGTCTTGCTCTGGGCCAATCTGTTTGGGTGGACTTTTACCCACAAAGGGTTGGGTAACTTGGGTGCTTGATTTAGAAACTATATTCTTTGTCTCTTCTGTATTCACTAATTGTATTAAAGTTCCTTTCCATTGAAAGTCTTATATGTTTTGTCTTGATGCAGCAGATGGCAGAACCTAATTAGAAAAGCAGGTTTGAGGGTTCTTGGGGTGCCCCTCTCCTTGCCCTGTAACAATACCTGATTGATAGTCTTTTCTCATTCTCCATGGACGTGAGTCTACCTACAGGATGTAGCCCTTCCTCTAGGAGATGAGGTCTGTGCTGACATGACTGAATGGATAACTATTGCTCATCTTGGTGTTCTCTTTACAGGCCACTAGACTTTTGTCTCCAAACCGGCCCATAGCAGAACAAATGCTGTTCTTTGTCTTTTAATTTGGTCTTCTGATTTTTTTTGTAAATAACCTGGAGCATAGTGCATAGACTTCAGTATGCTGGATTCCATATATCAGGAAATAAAATGTCATGATGCCAGAAGAATCTGAACTTAGTAGATGTGGACTGGTCTTGGAGGCTTAAAATCTGACACTTCAGCAATACAGCTTGAAGATGTCGCCCTTTATTTTGGCTTTAATTTCCTTATCAGTGAAAACAGAGGAATCTTAGTCACCTCTCATGTAACAAATATACTGTGGGCATGAGAACATGGGGGCCAACTCTAGAGTAAAGTGATTGGTATCACTGAGTCTTATTTCAGATATCCTAACATTGTTGTTTTTTTTTTTTTTTTGTAGTATAAATATAAACGTAAGTGTGAATTTTAAAGCCTTAACCACAAAACTCCTAGCAGATGATTGCCCACAGGAATGTGTCACAGATAGCAAAGCTAAGGAGTCTCCACAAGTAGGGAACAGGTAACTGTTCAGGTAGACACACACCTGATGGTGTGACCAGAGTCCCTGGCCACTGCCCTGCCAAGGTCATTTCAAACTCTGGAATTTTACAAGTGATTCTTATTTTGATGAAAAACAGTTTGAGAAAACTCTATGTAAAGTGTTGTGACTTTATATACCATCATCCCTAGGTAACCAGGATACATCTCCAGTCAGAACCACCCTCATCTTCTCTAATTATCTTGTCTTAGGTAACATGTCACCTTGCCAAGCTCTTCGACAGCATCACAGATCTGCGGTTTGAAGATGATCAGGATGTTTCCGCACACAGAGCAATTGGAATGTACAGCAAAGAAAAGGAATATGTCCCATTCCAAGCCCAGTGTGACTGCATTGGCCACGTAAGATTTAATTATAAGGTTTTCTATACTAGAGGAGTATTTTCAGGATTTTTTTTAAGGTTGAATCGAACAAGAAAAGAAATCTGCTCATGTCAAATCAGGCTGTGGTTAGTTTTGTGCTGGGAGATTTCCCATTTCTGGATCCAGGGTGACAGGGCCACTCTGCCATACTTCCCGGCTTTGCTCATTTGGCTTCAGCACCCTGCAGGCCCTCATAGATACTAGACGGGAGGAATTGTCACTGATTGCGTGGATTCCACAATTAGTACAGAATGCAACTAACTCAGTGACTGAGTCTCCTACAAAGCCATTTGTTTTTATCACTGTTCAGAGTACAGGGGAGTGTTAGAGTGAAACAGTACCTTGCAGTAAAGCAGGTTTTAAAGGGGCTTGCACTCCAGCATTCTGAGTGAATGCCGTGGATGGCAGCTAGTAAATGCAATTGACTGAGTCTACCAGGCTGATGTCAGGTAGTCTACCATGTGCAAAGTGAGGCAAGTTAGTATGCTCTCTTCTCACAGCCAGATATCTCAAAGATGTTGAGTTATCTGTAAGAATGTCTCATTATGATGTATGAAAGAACTCTTGTTGTTTTCAAATGATGGAAAGGAATTGTCTCTTCTTAGGTGACTCTTGTGTAGAGATAATCACTTGTATTAGAGGACCATTTGGGCTGGGAAGAAGACTCCTAAAAATGTCCTTTGCAGAAACTTGGTGGCAGCCTTTTTTTTTTTTAACAGGGGTTTTCTTCATACCTCTCTGTTGCTTTTTAATTGTAGCAGAAAAATTGTGCCAAATGTAGGGAAAGCAGATGGTGGAATACTTTGATTAAAATCTATTTTTTAATCTCTTGGGCTTTTAAGGATATTATTACAATGATTAGAAAAAGTCACCATAAACTATCTTGACAAAAGTGCGTTCCTGCCTCCTCCCTCCCCAGCAGACTGCTAGCCGATTGGCATACTGCCCGGAATGAGGACAGTCCAATTGACCGATGTGGTTGTCACTAGCAGGAGCCCTTGATATTTGAAAGTTTTACAGTGCTCTGATTTATTCTATTAAAGCAACTTAGGCTAGAGACTTTTGTATATATACCACATTCACCCCCTAACTGCCTTTGTTTTATAAAAAGGGTATTTTACTATAGATTTTTTCCCCCTGCCTCTTTATTGTTCCCAAATTAGATTGTTTGCATTTTATTTGACAAAAGGTTATTAAATACCTATTATGTACCAGATATTGAGTTAGAATTTGGGGATCCAAAAATAAGACATGGTTCCTACCTTTGAGGTGTTCTTAGGTTCATTGATAAAGAGAGGATACACATATTTAGCAGTAGTAAGAAGTGGTAATTATTATAAAGGGTTGGATAGAAGCTCATGAAATACCATAAGTGGTGGGGAAAATCAATGTGTATTTGCAACATTCTTAAGGACTTGTGGCAATATACCTGGGAGATGCTCAAACAATGACTGCTTTATGGAGGGAACTTACTGCTCGGTGTGACATTAAGAGTTGTGCTTAGTGACTGAAGTAGAGATGTAGGGCCCTACTGATGAGATTGGAAACTCATAATATCAAAGCCCAACTCTGAAGTGAGAAGTCTCTTAGGATGTTTTGGCCTTTGCCAAGGACATGCTTCCCTTTTCTGTCAAGAGAGAAGGTTGTCAGTTCATTAATCACTCCCTGTAAATTCTTGAGTGAGATTCTAGGAATAAATGCTATTGTAATCTTCACAGAGGTGGGGAAAGAAATCCATTCTAGCATCTTCATCTCATGTATCTTTGGAATTTATTACATATAGTCAATATTTAATGCGGTAGTCAATTATTTGCAAATGGTATATAATGTCCATGGAAACATACAGATAAATATAACAAAGCATATTTGAATAAAATAGTAACCTGAAATATATCTGTGGGAGAAAGATAAACTTGAACTGAATTAAATAATAATTTTCACAAGTCAGCAGTGTCTTATCTCTCGTACACTCCTGCTGTCTAATTTCTGACAAGTGTGAAGATGAGAATCAGTAGGGAATACAATTAAGATACTTGCTGAAAACACTTTGTCTTAAGACTAATAAGTATGGAGATTTTAGAGAAAATTTTTCAGTAGATTTAAAAATTATCAAAAGGTATGTCTTAAAAATCTATTTCCCAATATCCCCAAAGCTCTGGAATATCATCACTAGAATATTACGTGTAGGTGACTCATGTGGTTTCTCAAAATGCTGTGCATTATCAGAGGGGATCTTGATTTAGAACACCCTTGTCTTCAAATCTGAAAAATAATCAAAAATATCTCCTCTACTCAGAGTTTGGAAAGCTTATTAGCCATTTGGTAACATCCCTGGGAGAAGACAGGTTCTTGGAGGAAAGACTTCATCTGTCATAAACCTTCTCCTTTGAGATATCCCTCTTCTAGTTTTCTTTCTGTGGGTGTAAAATAATGGCTCCCGCCCCCAGGCCTCACTGTGTGCATGGCTTTGGTGCCTGTGAGAGGATTGAATCATCACTAGTTCATAGTTAAGCCTGTGTTGTAACATTTAAATTGACTTCAATAGGTGGAGATGTGGCTTCTGCAACTTGAACAGACCATGCAAGACACAGTGCGACATGCTATCATGGAAGCCATAGCAGCCTATGAGGAAAAACCTAGGGAACTCTGGATTTTTGACTTCCCAGCTCAAGTTGCACTAACTAGCTCACAAATCTGGTGGACCACAGATGTAGGAATAGCCTTCAGTAGACTGGAAGAAGGTTATGAAACGGCCCTAAGGGATTTCCATAAAAAACAGGTATTTTATAGATTCATGATTTTAAGACTTGCAGGGACTTGAAGGGGTAAGTTTGCTTCATCCATTCATATTTAGCAAAACATATAAACTAATCATAAAATGGAAAAGAATAAAGTTGATATAAAGAAGAAATGTACATGAAATATCATACTTTACACTTTCATGCAGTGAAAATTCTAGTAATCACCAAAAATGGTAAATTGGAGGCAGCAAGGGAAAATTATGAGGGAAAACATTAGAATAGAATAAATGGAAATATGTTTGCTGAAAAACTTAAATTTAAGCAATGATTAGTAATAATTGAAATTTAAGATTCACTTGCTACTAACAGCATTTTGTTATAGAAACATCAAAATTTATCCCTTCACCTACTTTCTATGTGAATGTATACATACCTCTCCCTGTGTCACTGTATGTATGTATATATACACATATAAACACATATATAAATATGTATCTATATGCAGCTTTTAACATATAATTACAGTTATTTATGTTAGCATATGCAGAATTATCAATAAACTTAGAAAAATATCCATTTTTACCTATACATTTTGTTACATTTTCATACATTATATTATCTCCCTTTTTGCTTGTTAAAAACACATCAAATTCACATTTCCTCCCACTACCTTCTTCAGGTTCACTCTCACAGTCTGACTTTTTTCTCCCTCCAGTTATGTTTATTGGGGTACAGTTGGTTTATAGTACTGTGTTTGCTTGGGGGTTCTAGGTAGAATCATATACAAATGTATGCTTTCACACCATGCTTACCACCATAGCCCCAATTATCCTGTACCATGTTACACAGGGGCCTTCACACCCCTGCTCCCCCATCCTCTCTTCTGGTTGCTGCAGTTTTAGTCAGATGTCAAGGTTTTGTTATAGGTTTGGTTTTGTCTGATTCTTTGTTTTGTTTCTCTATTCCACATGTAAGTGAAACCATCTGGTATTAGTCTTTCTCTCTCTGACTTGTTTCACTTAGTGTAAACCCCTCCAGTTCCATCCATATGGTTACAAATGGCAAGAGCTCATCTTTTTTATAACAGAGTAGTCTTTCATTATGTATGAAAACCACATTTTTCTGATCCACTCCTCTGTCCTTGGGCACTTAGGGTGTTTCTTATTGTAAATAGATATTTGCTGTTATAAAAATAATGATAATGACTACAACAGCTTCTAATGTGATACAAATTAATGGGATTTTCCCTAACAATTTATCAAAATGTTTCAAACATACAAAAAAGTTGAAAGATTTGTATAGTGATTTGCATACCTACCACTCATATTCTGCAATTTGCATTCTTTATCACTTATGTGCTTAATCCTGCATAGATTCATTGATTCATCTTTCTTCATTTAAATTTTTTTAAATTAAGGTAGCATTGGTTTATAAAACTATATGATTCAAAATTATAGGATCATACCTCTTTAGCTATATGTTACCACACCATACCTGTCACCAAGACACAAATAGTCCCCCACCATAATTCAATGTACTCCTCTCCACTCCCCCTCTGGTAGTCTTAGTTCCATACTCAGACTTCTAGGGTTTGTCCTTGTTTTGGCTCTGTCTGACCTTTTTTTTGTTTCTTTGTATTCCAAAGATGAATGAAACCATCCAATATTTGTCTTATTACTGCTTTATTTCACTTAGCATAAACACCTCCAGTTTCATTGATGTTGTCACAAATGGCAAGATTTCATCTTATTTATAGCTGAGTGGTAGTCCATTGTATGTGTATAATACATCTTCTTAATCCATTGATCCGTCTCTCCTTGGGCACTCAGTATTGCTTCTATAATTTGGTATTATAAGTAGTGCTGCAATGAATATAGGTGAACATGCTTTGCTTCTCTTTGAATTCGTGTTTTTGCCTTCTTTTGGGTACATACCTAGGAATGAAATGCTGGATCATATGGTAGGTCTATTTTTAATATTTTGAGAAACCTCCTTATTTTTCTCCATAGGGGCTGGACCAGTCTACATCCTCAGTAATGGTGTACAAGGATTCCTTTCATTTGAATTTCCCTAAAAATAGTGATGATGAACATTTTTTTCATGTGCCTATTGGCCATGATTCATTTCAAAGGAAGTTGTAGATATCAGCAATCTTTATCCCTAAATACTTAGGTTTACATACCTATTTCATCAAAATTTAATTTCAGTTACTATATGTTTTTCCTAAATTTCTTTTTAATTCTTTAAAAAAGTTTTATAATGACTTATCTTTTATTATGGTTTTATTATCATGCTATTGCTTCAAAGATATTTTAATAGTTTTATTTGGATTGTTCTAACTCTGGTTCTCTTGAAGCTGGTTCTTCTGTTTAAAATAAATTTGTTGTATTTTATTTTCAAGGTTATCTTGACCTAGATTTGTATTTTTTTTTTATTTTTAGAATCAGTCTTTATTAAAAAATCTTATGGCATTTTGATTGGGATTGCATTGAACACTGATTAATGTGGGAGGACTGTTAACATTATTGGTTTTTTTATATATTTTATACATTTTTTTCCATCATTTTTCATTTTTTCCCAATGTATGCATTGTCTTCTTGGTTATAGTCCCCATACAATTCCTGCCCCCCTCGTTTTGATCCTACTCCTTCCCCGCCCCCCATAGTGTGTCTCTGGTTTATAGTTGCTTGTTGATTTTGATTTTTACTTTATTATAATTAGTTTTTTTCCTGTTTCCTTTTTTAGGTTTTCTAAATTCCTGCTATGAGTGAGACCATCCGGTATTTTTCTTTTTCTTTCTGGCTTATTTCACTGAGCATGATCCCTTCTAGCTCCATCCATGTTGCTGCAAATCACATGAGTTTATCTTTTTTTTCATTGTTAAGTAATATTTCATTGGGTATATGTACCAAATCTCCTTGATCTAGTCATCTATTTTTGGGCATTTGGGTTGTTTCCTTAACTCAGCTATTATAAATAGTGCTGCTATAAACATAGGGGTGCAGGTGCCCTTTTGAATTAATGTTTCTGTGTCCTTTGGGTAAATACCTAGGAGTAGAATTGCTGGATCATATGGAAGCTCCATCTTTAGCAGTTTGAGGAATCTCCACACAGCTTTCCATAGTAGTTGGACCAGTTTGCACTCCCACCAGCAGTGCAGGAGGGTTCCTTTCACTCCACACCCTCGCCAACATTTGTTGTTGCTAGTTTTTTTAATATGTGCCATTCTCACTGGTGTAAGATGGTATCTCATGGTAGTTTTGATTTGCATTTCCCTGATTGCAAGTGATGAACATTTTTCATATGCCTGTTGGCCATTTGCATTTCCTCTTTGGAGAGGTTTCTTTTTAGCTCTTCTGCCCATTTTTTGACTGGATTTTTACTTTGTTTTTGTTGAGTCTCATCAGCTCTTTATAGATTTTTGTGATCAGTCCTTTATCATTAGTGTTGTGTACAAAAATTTTCTCCCAGTCGGTGGGGTTTCTCTTTGTTTTGGTTACTGTCTCTTTTGCTGTGCAGAAGCTCTTTAATTTGATGTAGTCCCAGCTGTTTATCTTTGCCTTCAGTATCACTGCTTTGGGTGATATGTCTTTAAAGATGTTACTGAGGTGTATATCATATAACGTTTTGCCTGTATTTCCTTCTATATATTTTATGGTTTCAGGTCTTATGTCTAGTTCTTTAATCCATTTTGAGTTGGTTTTTGTGTATGGTGTGAGGTAGTAGTCAAGCTTCATTCTTTTGCATGTAGCAACCCAGTTTTCCCAGGACCATTTGTTGAACAAACTTTCTTTGCTCCATTGCATAGTCTTTGCTCCTTTGTCAAAGATTAGTTGACCATAAATAGTTTGAAGTCTGGGCGGGTGATACCTCCATTCCCTTTTTTTTTTTTTTTTTTTTTCAGGAAAGCTTTGGCTGTTCAGGGTTTTTGGTGGCTCAATATGCATTTCATCAATATTCTATTTCTTCGAAGAATGTCATTGAAATTTTTATTGGAATAGCATTGAATCTGTAAATTGCTTTTTGTAGGATGGCCATTTTGATAATGTTAATTCTTCCAATCCATGAGCAGGAGATATCTTTCCATTTCTTTGTGTCTTCTTCTATTTCTTTTAACAGTGTTTTATAGTTTTCTTTGTATAGGCCCTTTACCTCTTTTGTTAGGTTTATTCCCAAGTATTTGAATTTTTTTGTTTCAATAATAAAAGGAATGATTTTCTTGATTTCTTCTTCAGATTTATTGCTAGTGAATAGGAAGTCTACTGATTTTTTCATGTTAATTTTTATTATTTTTAAAGATTTATTTATGCATACAAGAACTGGGGTACAGGCCAGAGGTGTGGGAGGTGAGAGGATTCACCAGAGATAGAATGGGGAACAGAACAGGCAGATTGACTGAAATACACTGTTAAGGGGAGCAGCAGGTGAGTCAGGAGAGGTCTGCTGCACCATGTGGGTCACCTCTCCGGCCAGGGATCAAACTCCTGCTGCAGTGGCTGCAAACAGCTTCATAGTGCTGTGTCTTAATCCTTTGTACCACCAGGGAGGCCCTGTGTGTTGATTTTGTATCTTGCTACTTTACTAAACTGATTGATTAGTTTGATTAGTTTTTCTGTGGAGTTTTTGGGGGTTCTCTATGTATATTATCATATCATCTGTGAATAATGATAGTTTAACTTTTCCTTCCCTATTTGGATTCCTTGTATGTCTTTCTCTTGTCTTATTGCTCTGGCTAGCAATTCCAGTATTATATTGAAAAGCAATGGTGAGAGTGGACATCCTTGTCTTGTTCCAGATCTTAATGGAAATGCTTTTAACTTTTCACCATTGAGAATGATATTGGCTATGGGCTTGTCAAATATGGCCTTTATGATGTTGAGGTATGTTCCTTGTATCCCAAGAATTTTAAGGGCCTTTATCATAAATGGGTATTGTAGTTTGTCAAAAGCTTTCTCAGCATCTATTCATATTATCTTATGGTTTCTATTATTTCTTTTTGTTGATATGTTGGATTACATTGATTGATTTTCAGATGTTGAACCATCCTTGTGTCCCTGGAATAAATCCTACTTAGTCATGGTGAATTATCTTGTGGATACTGTTGGATTCTGTTAGCTAAAATTTTATTGAGGATTTTTGCATCAGTGTTCATTAGAGCAATTGGCCCGTAGTTTTCTTTTTTCTGTGGTCCTTGTTCGGTTTTGGTATTAGTGTATTGTTGGCTTCATAGAACGTGTTTGGTATTATCCCTTCCTTCTCAATTTTTTGAAAGAGTTTATGAAGGATAGGCACTAATTCGTCTCTGAATGTTTGGTAGAATTCATTTTTAAATCCATCTGGTCCTGGGCTTTTGTTTTTGGGGAGGGTTTTGATTACCATTTCAATTTCACTGCTTGTAATTGTTTAGTTATTCTATTTTCTCTTTAACTTTGGGTGATTGCAAAGTTGTAGGAATTTGTCCATCTCTTCTAGATCGTTGAACTTGTTTGCATATAACTGTTCATAGTAGTTTCTGATTATTCTTTTGATTTCTGCTGTGTCTGTTGTGATTTCTCTTCTTTCATTTGTGATCCTATTTATTTGAGCTTTCTCCCATTTTTCCTTTGTGAGCCTGGCTAGGGAGTTGTCTATTTTATTTATTTTTTTGAAAAACCAACTTTTGGTTTCATTGATCTTTTGGATTGTTTTTTAGTTTCTATTTCATTTATTTCTGCTTTGATTTTTATTATTTCCTTTCTTCTGGTTTTAGGGGTTTTTTGTTGTTCTTTTTCTAGTTCTTTGAGCTGTGAGATTATGATTTTTCTTTGAGTTCTTATTTTTTGATGTGAGCCTGTATTGCTATATATTTCCCTCTTATTACTGCTTTTCTTGCATCCCATACATTTAGGAAATTGGTGTCCTCTCTGTCATTTAACTCAAAGTATTTTTTAATTACTTCTTTGATCTCCTATTAGTCCAGTGGTCTTCCAGTCGTGTGGGTTTCAATCTCCATGAGGTAGGAGGGTTCCTTGCCTTTCTTTTTATGGTTTATTTCTAGTTTGATGCCTTCATGGTCAGAGAAGATGGTTGGTATGATTTCAATCTTGGTGTATCTGTCAATATTTGTCTTGTGTCCCAGTATGTGACCGATCCTGGAGAATGATCTGTGTGTACCTGAGAAAAATGTGTACTCAGATTTTTTGGGGTTTAGTGTTCTGTAGATAGCTGTTAAGCCCATGAGCTCTAGATATCCTTATTTAGAGCTTTATTGTCTTTACTTATTTTTTGTCTTGATCTATCCATTGCTGATAGTGGTGTGCTGAAGTTTCCTACTACCTATGTATTTTCTCTGATGTCTGTTTTCAGAGATGATAATAGTTGTGTGATATATTTTGGTGCTCCTTCATTTGGTGAATATATATTAATGAGTGTTATGTCTTCTTGATGTATTGTCCCCTTGATCATAATGTAGTGAGTGTCTTGGTTTCTTTTTACCTTTTTGAGTTTGAAATCTGTTTTATCTGATATATCTCTTCCTGCCTTCTTTTTTGGTCTGTTTGCTTATAGGATTGTTTTCCATCCTTGTACTTTAACTCTATTTTTATCTTTTATAGTTAAATGTGTTTCCTGGAGACAGTAAAAGGTTGGGTTTTGTTTCTTAATCCAGCCTGCGACTCTGTGTCTTTTTATTGAAGAGTTTAGTCCATTTACATTTAGAGTTAATATTGATATGTTAGCATCTGTATTTGCCATTTTGTTTGTCTTTTCGCTGGTTTTATTTATTTTTTAAAAAAAAATTTTGAGGGCCCTTGGTTTGTTCTTATTCATCCCTCTTGCTTTAGGACTCCTTGTTATATTTTTTGGATTGGGAGTTTAGTCATCATGAAATTCCAGAGTTTCCATTTGTCTGGGAAGGTCCTTATTTTTTCTTCATAGAGGAAGGAAACCTTTGTGGGATAGAGTATTCTTGGTTGGCATTTGTTGCCTTGAAGTTGGTTGACTATGTCCCTCCACTCTCTCCTTGCCCGTAGTGTTTCTTCCGAGAAGTCTGATGTCAGCCTGATTGGTTTTCCTTTGTATGTTATCTGTTTCTTCCCTCTTATCAGCTTCATTGTTTTTTCCTTGTCTGGGATTCTTAGGAGCTTTACTATTATGTGTCTTCCTGTATTTTTCCTTTCATCATGGAAGTTTGGTCTTCTTGCTTCTTGCATGTCTATTTTCAGCTCCTTCTTCATATTTGGAAAGTTCTCATCAATTATTTCCTTGAATATTTTCTCTGGTCATATGTCTCTCTCCTCTCTTTCTGGGATTCCTATAACTCTTATATTTCCGTTCCTCATGGAGTCAGATAGTTTCCAAAGTCTTTCTTCTTTCTTTACCCTTTGTACTTCTCTTTCCTTTTCTGTTTTGGTTCTTTTTATTTTTGTGTCTTAGTACTTATTCATTCTTCCATTTCATCTATTCAGCTTTCATTGCTTTTTCTAGAGCTCTTTAGCTCCTCCATTACTCCTTTGATCTCCTGCATTTCTTTCACTTCCCTCTGTAGGGACTCAATTTCATTCTTCTGATTGTTGATTATTTTTCCCATATCATTTTTTACTTCTTTCAGTTTTTTAATCATGGCAATTTTAAATTCTCTATCAGGAAGACTCATAAGTTTTTCTAAGTCACTGATGTTGCAATCTGGTGTTTGATTTTCTTTTTGTGGTGTGTCTTCTCTGGGGACTTGCTTGGTTGCTTGTAATTTTTCTTCTCCTTTCTGCATGTTTGTCCTGTGCTTTGGGACACTGTGTTGCTGATACTGCCCAGCATCTCTTTGGTGTGCTCTTTCTGGGATTTGGGAACTGGTGATTCAGTTGTGTCCAATACTGTTATGCCAGAAGTCCAGTAGGGCAATGGTATTATGGATATGTTAATGGTCGCTGTCCCTGAAAATCTCCTCCTTCTGTATTTGTTTAATTCCAGAGGTGGGTCTCAAGGTACCACAGACTGCCCTGGTGGTGGCTGGATCGCCCGCTGGGCTCCAAATCACTGGATGCCCCTCTGGGCTCTGACTCACTTCCAGGTGGGGCCTGACTTGTGGGGGCCTTCAGCTCACCTCTGACTGGGGACAGCCCTTTCTCAGTTCCACACACAGCTTTTGTGAGGTCCGGACGGTCACAGAATTCCCTGTCTGAATATGGCCTAGATTTGTATTTTCTGCGGGAATTCTATGTGTTCAGGGTTGAGCAGATGTTCCTATAGCATGTTTTTTTCCATATTCCATCCAACTATCTACAGATTTTGTGGCTTCTGGATTAATTTTGTGGTTAATTACTAAGCTTAGATTTTCCAGATCACATTAGTAGGGTCAATTTGTCACAACTTCTTATATCACAGACTTGAAATCATCATTTTTTAGAGGAATTTTTCCTCTTCAGGACCTAAGAGATTTCAAGCTTTCATCTTGCTTCTCAGAGCTGGTGGTTAGAATTTTTCTAGAGCCTTTTTTTTTGACTGTACTGCTTTGAGGATCTTAGCTTTATGTCAACATCTCAATTCCAATTCTCTGCCTTGCTTAGGGAGTTTAAGAGACTGTGAACATAAATGTTTTGTTTCTATGTGGCAGTTTAATCCTCAGTCTCAAGATGTTTGGATCTCTACCCAAATCCCATTTTAGGCTGCCATAGCAGTAGCCTATTCATTCTACTGCTCTGACCCTGAGGTACAAGAAGCAACTCACAGTCTCACTCCCTCTAGCCCTCTCCTCTATGCCCCTTGCTTTCCACCTCCCCTGTTTGGCTATGTACTTTGTGTGTGAGTTTGTTTTATATAAAATTCCTGTGTTAATAAGGAACTTGTTTATTCAGTTTAATACAATATATTGTAGGATGACGATTATTATTATTACTTACTACTGGCTTTTTTGGTTTTCTTTTTAGCTCTCAATAATATTGCAGCTATGCATATGCATATAGGTTGCACATATTTTACTTTATTCAGGATAAATTTTCAGATGTAAAATTGCTAGGTCAAGCATATGCCTTTTCATATATATATCTATATGAGACATGTGTTTATATAGATATATGTGTATATTACATACATTTAATGTATGTATACACACACACACAACACACACACACACACCACCACCACCACCCCTGCCACCCCCCAAGGAGCTCACAAGTCTACTAAGAAAATGAAGACTGGTATGCAAATAATTGCCACCTGGTGACACATGTGATGAGTGATTATAGCATTATACAATACAGCTTCCTGAATCCTGAAGATTTAGGTTCCTTCTAGAAAGCAGCATATTATAATTAAGATCACTGGCTTGGAGATAGACCATTTGCCTTCAAATCCACTCCCATCATTTATTATCTGTGTAGTCTTGGGCAAATCACATAATCTCAGAGTATGCCTTTTCTAAGCCTTTTGAAGATGGATCAAATTTACCTTCTAAATACCAGTGTATGAGAAGCATCCATTTTCTTCAACATTGGGTTGATTTTTTTTTTACTACTCTTAGAGCTAAAGTTATTCATATCACAGCAGCTTTAGCTTGTTCAGCTAATTAACAATTTAGTTTTTCTCTCCCTTAAAATAGTTTTAAAGTTTTCTACTTTGCTCAAGAGTTATATAATGCTTTTTCACATTGGATGAGAAGTAGACAAAGTGGTAGCTTTTGAAGAAAGCATTTATCTCCTTAATTATGAACACAAATTGAAATGTTTGACAGACCAGCCAACAAATGTCTTCAATACAGTATTTCAATTTTGTGACTGATACTAATATGCATATTAGAGCTAACATTTGAATATTTTTAAAGTTGTACTTTATGTACAATGTGTGTGCATCTGAATTGAAACCCCTTTAGCTTTCTCTTTAAAAAAGGATGCAACCATCTGCTGGAGTTTATTTTTTTAATTAAATTATTCTTGCTAATACTGTGGCAGTTTTTAAAATGAACTTTAGTCCCCTTAAAATAGCTTAATTTTATTTTTTTAATTTAAATTTTATTTTTATATTCCCCATACAATTACAACCCCCTTATTTGCTTTCTTATAGTTATTCTTTTTCCTGGTCCCTTATTTAAGTTTTCTAGATTCCAGCTATGAGTGAGACCATCCAGTATTTTTCTTTTTCTTTCTGGCTTATTTCGCTGAGCATAATCCCTTCCAGCTCCATCCATGTTGCTGCAAATTGCATGTGTTTATCTTTTTTGAATGCTGAGTAATGTTCCATGGTGTATATGTACCACATCTTCTTGATCCAGTCATCTTAAAATGGCTTAATTTTAAAACTGAGATAAGAATTGGCTATAATTGATGATCTGCCTGAATAAGCAATTTCTTTAGATCTCATTTCCAAATTATAGTAAGTTAAGTAAACTAAGATAATTGTTTTAAACTCTTTTTCTCCAAGACCTATTTCAGTTAATGTTGGGATTAAATGAAAAAATGCCATGCTTTAGCTATACATTCCTGTTTTTCTAGAGTTTTTGAAAATATAACTAAAATAATGATTTTTTTCACATTTGAGGCTTCCTTAACAGAGATATTTTATTTTGGAAACTTGGAGTTTGATAAAGTTTTCCTTTATTGCTCAGCTGCATAAAAATCAACAAAAAGAAGATAGCATTTTGAACTCTAAAAAATTAATAACTAGTGTACTGGGACATTACTTAATACTTTAGATTTAAGATTAGCAATATGGCTTTGTTTATTATCATCATCCTCTCCATCACAAAAACTCATGTGTATATATTCACACACACACACACACACACACACACACACACACACACACACACGGAGACCACAGACTCATTTTGTTATTTAGAGCCAAATTTTTGGCCTCACTTTTAATCACTGAGTGAGAAGTTCTTTCAACAGCAATTGGACACAATGTTGATAGTGGTCTTCTCTTGTCCTCAAAGTAGTAATTAAGGAGGCCTGCCAAACCTGCAGCTACAAGCATGTTTTTATATTTTTCACCTTTATAGAGAAGTTTAATCTGGTCTCATTCTTCATAATGTAGCAGGGACCCACAAAATCATGGGCAGAGCAATACTCTCTGCTCTCCCTCCCCTCTTGTCATAAATTACACTGAATAACAAGGTATATGAAAAAAAATCATATTGTTCATAGGAATATTGACCAGGTAATTTGGAGAAGGCTTATAAATTAGTTAACAGGATAATGAGTTAAAACAGAGAAAATAATTTTCAAGGCATAAACAGGGAATTATTACTATGATAAACCTATTTTGTTTCCTTGAAATTCCACAGAAATTATAAAATTAGATTCAATAAATATAAAAATTTGGGTTGCATGGTCAGTGATAATGACTAAGTGTACAAAAAATGGAGAACAGAACCTGTTCTGTCCCCTCTATATCCCAAGAGATTATTAAATGGAAATGTTTTTCCCCCAAAATAAAGCTCTGAGTAACTAAATGAGACATTTATTGAGGACTAAGGACCTGGGTATATGTTTTGACTATAGGGTATGGGATGGACTTTTTCTATGAAGGAACAGATTGTAAATATTTTAGTACTTGTAAGCAATATAAAGTACTTATCTCTGTTGCAGTAGAAAAGAAACTATAGACAATCTTTTAATTCATGAGAATGGCTGGGTTACAGTAAAACATCACTTATAAATGGCAGGTGGTAAGCCAGGTTTGGCTCGTAGCTTATAGTTTCCCCACCTCTGTTGTGGAGACAGAAGCAGAACAGATCTTGAAGTAACTCAGAATCTCCACGATAACAGATGGAGGTAGGAGGAAAAAGGGTTTGGTATCTATATTTCCCATATGAATCTGATCTGATCCATTAATCCAAGAATGAAGTTCTTTGAACAGACCAATTACTGACCAAGGTTTGCAGTTCAGAGAAGAAAGCAAAAATCATCAAAGGGATAGTGAGAGAAAACATAACCTCTTTGAAAAATATTTTGAATAGACACACAAACGCTCACCCCACTATGTATAATTTTATACTAGTAATTAAGTTGAAAGTCCAAATTACATGGATGATTGTCTATGAATCCTTTTTCAAAATTGATTCAAAATGAGTTAACCTTCATAGACCATCTTCAGAAATAATTGAAATGGTAATCAAGATAAAGATACATACCTCCCTAAACAGAGTCCAGTGGATTTCCTACTCATTCTTATAAAATTCTAATAAACTTGGTACAAAATGTAGGCAATGATTAAGGACAAAAGAAAATACTGTTGACCTATCTCACCAACTAGAATATCCTTTCGTTTGATCTAAATTTTCACCTGACAATGTTGCGAGATGATCCTTTGTGGGTTTCACATTTATGTCTGTCTGTTAAGTGGAGATACTGCTCTTTTTGTTCTAGACTGTCTTTGTAAGGACATTTGCATTGTGAACATCCTTGGAAAATATAGTGTCTTTCTCAAGTGGAGATTTTGTTGACTTACTATCCAATAAAGAAAATTTCCAGGACAAATGTCAAGCTCGATAACTATCTATTATAAATGATTTGGGCTCCCCAAACTCAAAAATCCTTTCCTATAACAGCTCACTGGTTGTGCAAGCATTCTTTGGCTCTTTTTAGATTGTTCTTTGAAAGTTGGGAGTCAGGGACTCTCAACTCGTGGGCTGGTGATTGCTGATATGCTGAAATTACCCAGTGCTATTATTATGACTAATAAACATCCTTTATCTGTGACCCAGAAGTTTTTGTGTCTTCTACCAGCATCCATGTATCTTTGGCAGGTTAACTCAGCATGCAAATAAATTCTCAGGCCCTTCGCGTTTCTGGACAAACATTTATGGGAGTCTTCTATGTTGTATATACTAGAAGTTCATTGTTTTTTTTTTTTTAAGATTTATTTATTTATACAAGCACTGGGTACAGTCAGAAGCGCGGGAGGGTGAGAGAACCCACCAGAGCCAGAGTGGGGAGCAGAGCAGGCAGAAGGACCGGAATACACTGCTGAGGGGAGCAGTGGGCGGCAGGAGAGGTCTGCGCGCCATGTGGGACCCTCTTCCGGTGGCCAAGGAGCAGCCGGGGATCGAACCGGTGCTGCAGAGGCTGCGGGCAGCTTTGCAACCCAGCGCTCAACTGCTGCGCCACCGGGGAGGCCCAAGTTCATTGTTTTTTATTGATTAGTATTCCATTGTATAAATATACCACACTTTGTTCATCCATTCTGTTGTGTTGACATTTGGGTTTCCAGTTCCAGGCTGTTTTTTTCTAAGGCTGCTTGCCACATTCTTCAACAAGTATTTTTGTGGACAAATATTTTCATTTCTCCAGTCTAAGAAGTGAAAGTCCTGGATCATGGGGAAGGTATATGTTTAACTATTAAAGAAACTGCTAAACAGGTCTCCTTTGTCACTCTCTCATCAGCAGTGTAACAAAATGCCAGTTGCTTCATATATTGGCCAGTATTGAGTATTGGCAGTATTTATAATTGCACCAATCTGGTGGGTATGAAATAATCTTATTGGGGGTTCAGTTTTCTCTGATTAGATTTTCTCTGATGTATAAAGGTATTGGGAATCTTTTTGTGCATTTATTGGAATTCATATATCTTCTATAGTGAAATATGCAAATATTTTGCTGTTTTGATTTTTTTAGTAAGGTGCTTTACCTTTTTATTTTACCTGTAGCGTTTCTTTGTTTTGAATACAAGTCCTTTTTTTTAATTACTGAATTGACTAAAACCTTCAATACAGTGTTTACTAGAAGTGATGAGTAGATATCCCCAGGTTCAAGGAATAACAATTTAATGCTTCACCATTAAGTGTCATAGTAGTTGGAGGTTTTTTGTTTATGCATTTCTCAAATGAAGGAAAATCCCTTCCATTATGATATATTGAAAGTTTTTAGCTTGAAAAGGCTTTGAACTCTTTCAAATCAGTTGAGGTGTTTATGTGGTTTTCTTCTTTACAGGGAATTATTTAATGCTAAGCCAACTTTGCGTTTCTGAAATAAATTCCTCTTGGTTACAATTTAGAGTGAGTGTGTGTGTGGGGGGGTGTGTGTATGTGTGTTTACTGCATTCTATTCACTAATATTTTTTCAAGAAATTGTGCATTTATGTTCATAAAAGACTATCTATAATTTCCTTTCCTTAAATATCTCTACCAGGTTTTGGGATCAGGATCATGCTCCTTTAAAGGAAATAGAAAATATTCTATTCTTATATATTTTGTGATAGAAATCACTGGTGATGCCATCTGGATCTGGAATTTTCTTTGAGGAACATTTTAAAATCATAGATTGATTTTCTGTATATGCTGCTGCATAGCCTTTTTTCCTTTCCAGAGTCAGTTGTGGAAATGTATTTTTCAGGGTGTTTATATCATCTTGGTGTGAGTGGTGGTGGGAGGCAGGTCACAGCTGACTGTGCCTTTGACTGCTTTCACTCACAGTGGCTGAATGGAGTCATGCTAGAGACCAGGCTACTAGCAAAGGCTAAACACCACTCACTTTTCAAACATCCAGGTTTCAAATTTACTGATGTGAGTTGATCTATCTCCACACAGGGAGGATCCTGTCTTTTTCCTGGTGTTGGTGATTTTTGTCCACCCCACTTTTTTTTTCTTAAACTTTTTTTTTAAAAGATTTATTTATTTATGCATACAAGAATTGGTACAGGCCAGAAGTGGGGGGGGGGTGAGAGGATTCACCAGAGACAGAGCGGGGAGAAGAACAGGTGGATGGACAGAAATACACTGCTGAGGGGAGCAGAGGGCAAGTCAGGAGAGGTCTGCTGCATCATGTGGGTAGCTCCCTGGCTGGGGATTGAACTCGTGCTGCAGTGGCTGTGGACAGCCTCATAGGTTGTATCTTAACCCCTTGCACCACCAGGGAGGCCCTTTCTTAAGCTTCCTTAAGAAAAAAAATTTATATTCTCAAAAACAAATCTCTTGATTTTCTGGTTTTCATTTATATTTTACAGATTTCTGCTTCATCTCGAGTATTTCCTTGCTTTGAGTTTAATTTGCTCCTCTTTTTAGAGGTTTAAGATAGGAGTTTAGATGATTGATTTTACACCTTTTTCTTTTCTAATATAAGCATTGATGGAAGCTTTTTAATGATGAAGAATATCTTCTGGAAACCTGCAGAGAAAATCATGCTTAATGGTGAAACATTAGAATTATTTCCATTAGTGTCAAGAATGAGGTAATTACGTGCACTATCTCTGACATTCATTGTTCAATATTGTGCTGGTGGTTTTAGCAATATGATTAAGGAGAAGTAGGAAATGAACATTGGAAAGGAGAGCAGCAAACTGAAATTCTACAACACAAACCCAGTAGCGTCGAGGATGGGACCGGGATTCTTTGACATTTTTCTTGTTTCAGGTGAAATGAAAATCCATTGTTTCTGATAATGCTAAAGGTGATAATGCTAAAAATTAGTGGGTTTCAAGATAGAAATTTTTGTTACTATGTTTGTGAAACAAACATTCCATGTTGGGCCTCCCCAGTGCTGCAGCGGGTTGACTGCAACGCTGTGAAGCTGTCCGCAGCCTCTGCAGCATGGGTTCAATTCCTGGACAGCCAGAGAGATTCCCACATGGCAGACCTCTCCTGTCATGCCCACTGTTCCCCTCAGCAGTGTATTTCGGTCATCTGTTCTGCTCCCCGCTCTGGTGAATCCTCTCACCCTGCTGTGCCTCTGGCCTGTACCCCATCTCTTGTATAAAAATAAATAAAATCTTTAAAAAAAAATTCTGCATTGATGTCCAGTTGGAAAGTATTTGAAAGTCCTGGTAGCTGACCCCCAAAAGTGCTACGTCAGTTGCATTGTAATGTTCACTTAAATTTGCTGAGTTGAGGATTATGAACTCCAGATCTTAACATTTCCACAGAGGGGTCCATTCCAGCTGCTTTGCCACTACAGCTCCATCAAAATGGAGGCCCTGCCACCACCATTGAGAGAACCAACCCTTCCCTCTGACCTTGAGTCTTTTATTTTCTGTTCCTGGTAGCTTCAAATACTCTTTTCCTTTATATTCATGTTTATTTGAATTTTACTTTTTCACTCATTTCTTGGTCTATATTTCAATTCTCTTTCCTCCTCTTCCTGTTCCTAGAACATTCCTGGTCTTTTGGCTTTATGTCCCTTTTTTTTTTTATTTCATCACACCACATCACGTCTCTGGCTAGTCTCATCTACTTTGATGGCTGCTCCATTTTTTGTTTTTTGGGTTTTTTTCCTTGATATGCTGGCAACTTTGATCTCTGGCACAGACTCTCTTCCTGAAGCACAGCCAGAAACACTTTGGAATTTTCCACTGGAAGAGTGACAAGTGCTTCAACCTAGAACATTCAAAACATTTTCACTCTTCTCAAATCTACTTCTCCAGTGTTCTCAACTCAGAAAAACAAAAACCCACAACACTCTTTACCAGTTGGTCATACTAGAAGTCCTTTTAACTCTTTCATTTGAATCAACCACCAAGTATCTTCAATATCTCCCTTTTCATTTGTTTCTCTATCACATTGTTAATATTCTAGCCCAAGCCACTCTTCTCTCCCTTGGATGATGGTAGCATACACCGATCTTGTTTTTCTTCCTCTAGTCTTTCCTCTAATTCATTCTTCACACTATAACCAAAGAAAACTTAAACTCGTTTTTTGTCTAATTGTCACTCACCTCCCAAATCTCTTTAATAGCATCTCATGTCCTCAGACTCCTCAATAAGCTGGGCTAGCCCTCATGTTTGGTCCCTTGCTTTCCTCCGCAGCATCCTTGGGCATCTGATCTAACTCTCCATTTTTTCCCTCATTCTAACTTTCTTCAGTTGCCTGATAAGGTCATCTGCTATATCCTAGACTTTCATACAGGCTGACTCCTGTAATTAAATACCACCTCCACCCCATGGCCAGCTCTTAAATTCTCTGCAATCTTACATACAGGTTTTCCGCAAAATGACTTTCAGAGCCTTAGACTAGTCAAGGCCTATTGCCGTGTGTCATCACAGTACTCCGTGCTTGCCGTAGCAAAACACTTGTCATTATTTATATGCATTCCTTATTGTGCTTGGTTTTCAGTCTCTCTGGAATGCTACTTGCCCAGCAGCCATTTCTCCAACTTAAAGGTGATGGGTGGGTTGAGCTTGTGGAGACTGGTACAGGGGACCTACTTTTACATATAGTAAAAGTTCAGGCTCTGAAACCAAACTGTCTGGGTTTGAGTTCTTTCTCCATTGACTGGTAAATGTGGTTACTAAGTCTGTGTTGTGCCTGTTGTGGAGACTAGATGATATGATATAGGCAATACACTTAGTGCCTGTACATTGTCCATTCTCATGTAGAGAATATACATTACATATAGCTTATACATGTTAGCTTATCTGCCTGCCTTTTCCATTCTTACTATAGTTCTATAACCTTCTCTAGTTCAGCCACAAAGTAGTCTGAGGGAAGTCTGCTGGATTTCATGTTTTTGGGATGTGGTAATAGTGCTGTAGGGAATCTGTTTTTGATAGTAGACTACAAAGGTTTGAGAGCCTTTGGTGATCTGTCATATTCACCTCTTATCACCTCACTCAGTTTGTAAATGACTGTCTTTTGCAGAACTAAAGGGGAAAGGAAATGGTATTTTAGCGTATGCTACCCTGGAGTAAAGCAGAATATTTTCCTCAGCTAAACCTTTCAATATTTTATGTGAATAAGTGTTAAAACAGCCACCAAAGATAGTATTTTTATACCTTTTACACAATTAATATGAAATATTTTCTCTCAGATCATATCTACACATGTATATACACTGTCAAAAATTTGGGTCTGAAAGTTTCACAGAACAATACCGTTAGTACCATAACACAATATTTTTCTTATCACTTTGTGGTATCATTTCTAATATCACAGAAATGATATCATATCATTCTGTTCCATTTAAATCCTTCCCATTCTATGAAAAGAAGTTGGTAGTTTGAAAAATAAAGATCTAAGAAATCAATGGACCTAGCAAAAATAGTGACGTGAATAAGAATTAAGGAGGATGTTCTTCAATTTGACATTTTTAGCCTTTCTCAGCATTCCTATCTCTTATCAAAAAACAACAATGCACTTGATATTTAGTTCATACTACACTTTTGTAGCTCTTAGCCCACTTTGATGATTTGAGATTTGTATTCATTCCTATTCCAGCAGAGTTGTGGACTAGATCATCATTAGGGTGGAAAGTGAGTTCTCTGTAGCCAGGAAACCTTGCTTCTACCTCTGGCTTTGTCGTTGCCCACAGGTTCGCCTGTCCTCTTGGACTCTTAGCTCAAAGGAAGTAATATTTGACTATATGTGTGTTAGATTCTTTATTTGTAATTTTTAGATTTTTTTTTTAAAATTGCTTCTAGATTTCTCAGTTGAATGCACTGATTGCACTTCTTCTGGGAGAACTTCTACCTGGAGACAGACAAAAGATCATGACAATTTGTACCATAGATGTCCATGCCAGAGATGTGGTGGCAAAACTTATTTCTCAGAAGGCAAGTTGTTCATGAAAATTTCACATTTTTTTTCTTGATTTCTAAAGATGATGTTTATTAGCAAGAATATTTTCAAGAAAGTCATTTTTTAAATTTTGTTTTGTTTGGTATACTTCAGTTAGTCCTGAGAAGTTAGTTATACTTACTTTGGGTGAGTCAGATTTGGGCTGATAATATCCTTGTGAGAGTTATCCTAAGTGATATCCCAAAGGGTTTTGCCAAGTCAGGAGGCTCCAATCCAGATCATGCAAGAATGTAATGCAGCATCATCTTAGTCATTTGCCTCTGATGATCACCTCGGTGGCTGGTAACCAGCCTACATCAGAGCTATGTATGTGTCATTTGATTATTTTCCTTCTAAAGAAAACGAAGTGTTGGTTACCTCTTTTCATTTCATGACTAAATAAATTTCTTTGAAGAAGTTATTTTCTAATCCTTTAGTGTATTGCTAACCTTCTTTATCTCTTTAACAAGTCCACATGCCAGGTGCTGGCAGCATTTAATGTGAAAGGAGAAATTTCTCACCCTTTTTCCAAAATATGTTCGTACTTACAAATGGTAGAAATATGCTTCTGTGCTTAATGTCATTGATATAACATGCCTGTCACCTACTCATCCAAATCCCTTTGTTTACTCAGTGGTGGTACTAAAGCAAGATGATTTGAATGCATGTATGTATCATGAAGTGTTTTCTGTATTTCTAGTTCTCAGTTTATTGAAATCAATGTGAATTTTAATTTTCTCAAAGTATGAGCAAATGCTTCTTCATGTCAGCCATAAACTTAAAATTACTTCTTGAACTAGTTTCAGGACAGTTAGTGAATAATGCTTTTTAATTGCTAATCCAAAACTGATCCTTGCAAATCATTACTTATTTTACTTTCTCACTTCGGTGATGAGCTGTCAGTAACTACTCTTAGAATGCAAGCTTGCACCTTCTTATAAATCTTAGTCTATTTTATAAGTTTGGTAACTTGTTTGCAGTAGGATGGATTATGATTTAAAATATGTCCTTTATTGTGTGCCAAAAGAGATGAAAACTTTGTCTAATTCCTGATTATTGTAAGTGTATTGAGACTTCTTTAGGAATCAAACATATAAGTAGTTAATAATTTTGGTGACTTCAAGGAACACTAGGTCACCTATAATTTCAAGAGGACTAGGTTGAATTAAGATAGGAAGGAATTAGCAATGAAAAAATATTCTGATTTAATAAAAAACAAAGTGGAATATCTCCTTACTAAAAGCAAACTAGTGTCATTATAGACCTATTGAAAATAGTGTGTTTATATCTCCAACATTCAAAAATTACAGATCATGTGCTGTCTTAATATGGGTATTAAATCTGATTTCAGTGGTATGAGTAAAATATTTAAAAAATGATGTAATTCCCTGGGGTGATTTAAAAAAGGGGAAAAGCATTGCATGGACAAATTGATACTATTTTATACTGAAAGTTTTAAAATGAAGACTTTTATTACTCACATATTTCTGATTAAGCATTCCATTTATTTACAAGCAGTTGCAATTTTCAGTAGTATTGAAGATATTTCCCTTTTGTGAAATTTTTAGATATGAAATGTGAGCCAGCAGAGTTGATTATATTAACAGATTACTTTTGTGGGTCATGTGATAATTTTAGGTTGTCAGTCCCCAAGCTTTTGCTTGGCTGTCTCAACTCCGTCACCAGTGGGAGGACAGCCAGAAACACTGTTTTGTTAATATTTGTGATGCCCAGTTCCAGTACTTCTACGAATACCTTGGAAACAGCCCTCGACTCGTGATCACTCCTCTGACAGACAGGTAACTATTACAGATGTTAGTTAGATAGGAAAAACCAAGTCAAAATAATTCCCCAAGCATGGGTGTAGAGGTGTGACCCTGAAAAGAATGGAAGAAAATGATGAATGAATTGGGAAAGTATATGAAGGCAGTATATAAATGAACTAATTAAGTAACATAGTGTTGACTTTAGAGACAAAAGAACCAAATTAGAGAAATAGAATCCTAGAAACCATATAATACACAAATACAGAAAAACAAACAAACAAACAAACAGATAAATGTGTCTTTAGGCAGCATCTTTGATTACTGAGTCCATTCTTCCTGGCTATCTATGGCTAACATCCTGATGTTAAGGTTTATAACCACCCCTGTCCCAGATCCCTTTATTGGCAGTGTAATAATAAGAACTACCTATGTTAATTCATTTTTGAAGGATTACATACAAAGGAAGAATGGGAAGAGAACATACACATTCATTAAATGATCCAACAATACTTACAAAACATGGTGCTAAATACTTAAATCCCGTGATAGAAAGAGTTCCTGCTGTCACAAAGCTCACTTTCTAGTTAAGTGAGTATATTGTGAGAGTGGCTGGCTGGAAATGAAGAGAAGAAGTAAAGTTATTTTAGGCAGTGGTATATGGAATGAAAAAAATATATGTTAGAAAGTGTCTTGAAGGGAAAGTCTACTATAGATTGAAAGAATATTTAAACTGAGCCTAAATGATCACAAGTAATCTCTTATGCAAACATGCTGGGGCAGCATTACAAGCAAAGAAAATACAAAGTTTCTAAGGTGGGAAGGAGCTTGCCAGTTCAAGGGATGGACAGAGAGGCAGCATGGCTCAAGTATATAAGGGAGCAAGGAGTTATTAAAAGTTCATTGCCATTTATACCAAATAAATAAATCCACAGTCAGAATGTTGCAGAGACAAGGATATATTGCACGGCCATGAAATTCTTCATTCTTCTCCCAGCCTCTGCTGAATTAATTAAATGTGGGAGAAAGCATATTTAATTCTTGGTGTTCACTAAAGATAAGTTACACTTCAGTATCACAAGGATGTTCCCAGTTATCCACTGTCATGACACTAAATTTTTTTTGGGACTAAAGAGTAGATGGTTTCAACAATAAGTCTGAAATGCTAGGTTGTGATGATGGTGCTGGGTGGTTGGCAGAATTCTCTCACTTGCTTTGTGCTTGTCCTCACACATACCAATCTCATCACTGGTATATTGTATTGTTTCTGAATTCTCTTTCTCCAATTTCCTTTCACTTGTCTCTAACTAAAAGTCCTTGTTCATTATTTTACACCCTGATTGCAGTATCAGAGGTTAAAAGTTGTAGCTTGACAAAACACTTCAGAATAGTCAAAACTGCAGATGTTAAGAACTTACTGTATGCATGCTGCCATAAATGGAGAAGATAGGAAGAAAGACACAGGATATAAGGAAGAAAGTGACAAGCCATTTAAAGTTTATCACTATGTGAAGACTGATCGCTTATTTTAATCACAAATATCACTGGTTTATTTGGAAGTTAAAAGGAAGATGAAGATTCCTTTGAACAGCATTGACAGTGCTGGAGAAGAGAGTATATACATTTCATTTTTAATTTCATTCTTTGGGTTATTTACTAATTGCTTAACACAGGATACCTTTCAAAAACTTGCCTGAGGTCAAATTTGAGGTGGTCTGGTTAGGATTGCTGGCCAAGCTGCTGTTGCAGAGAGACCCAAAAAACAAGCCTTCAGTAACACCAAGGCTGATACCTCACTTGGGTAACTGTCCAGAGGAGAGTAATGCAGGAGTCAAGACTGACAGGTGACTGACTTGCTAAGTATGGTGCCCACTTGTGTTTCAGCTAATGAAAAAGGAGAAAACATCTTGAAGGAAGTGCCCTAGGCATGGCAAACAAGTCAGCACATAACACACTGGTTTTGTCCACTCCTGCCTGGAAATGTAGTCTGTGGCATAGAGGCAGCCAGAGGTCCAACGAAACTTGGAACCACATGAAAAGATATTAGGGGATAGTCTCCACTACAGAAAGAGCTGTATTCCTAGTCCAGGGGTCTTTTCACTGTGAACCCATAGTAAGAGACACTTAAACATGTGGTGGCCTTGAACTACAGAAGCACCATTTTCATAAGTAGTTGTTTCTATTTGCACACTGCTTCCAAATTTTCAACATATCTTTGACTTTCCTTATTTTCCTACAGTAAGCCTCATTTTATGGGCAGAGAAAACTAAGTCATGTTGACATCCAAAGACCTATTTAAGATTAAAACCTGATCCTCAGCAGAGTAGACACCAACCTTGGTTGTCTGACTTCCACCTGTATGTCTTTCCACTAGATACAGTGACTGTAAAACACAATAATTTATAAATCCACAAAACCCCATGTAAGGTTATTGCCATTTGTTAGTTTCCCCTTTTTATTTTTTACAATTCTGTCTGAATGATTTTTCTAAAAAGAACCTCTCAAACATTCCTACAAAAATAGTATTATAACCTAAATGCATGTGTCAACACATTTAAAATTAATCCCTCAAGCAATATAATAAATTGTGTTTATTAGCTTTCTGCATTGAAATAGGTATATATTATTTCCATGCTCAGTGTTTATATGCACATTTATATATCTTATCTCTTAATGTATTCATTACATAGTAATTTAATGAAGTCAGTGTTTAATACATCATCCAAGGTTTTGAATTATCTTTTATAAACAATAGTTTGAGCTAAGTGTCATATTAGTGTCTTTACCTAGAAATACCAGAAATTCAGTGGCATTGCAAATCATGTGTTATTTGTTCAAATACACAGCTCTTAGAAAATGAGATTTATAAAGCAGTACATTCTGTTTTTGAATAACCAACCTAAAAATAAATTTGATATAAAATATTATTATGACTGATTGCCATGAACAAGTCATAGGTATATCAATATTCTGTGTTACTACCTCATTCTAGACTCTGGCTTCTTAAACTTTGAAAAAATGTTGGACTGCCCCTCATGTTTTCCAGAAATCTCTTATTAGACTGTAATGTTTGTGTTTTCCATTGCTTACAGGTGTTACATTACTTTAACTCAATCACTTCATCTCACCATGAGCGGAGCTCCAGCTGGCCCAGCTGGTACTGGGAAAACAGAAACCACCAAAGATCTTGGACGTGCCCTGGGCATGATGGTCTACGTGTTCAACTGTTCAGAACAAATGGACTACAAAGTGAGTTGCAAAACGTTGTGTAAGATGACAGATTCGAACAGCATCACTCCTGACTTGTAATGATTCATAGTTATAGCTTAGAAACCCCTCCTGTTAAATCCTTACTGCTTACTCCGTTCAGTCCATAGGAGATATCTATAAGGGACTGGTGCAGGCAGGAGCATGGGGCTGCTTTGATGAGTTCAATCGAATTTCTATTGAAGTTCTGTCAGTGGTGGCAGTCCAAGTGAAAATGATACACGATGCCATCAGAAACAGGAGAAAGAGGTATGTGGCATGTGACTCTTTTCTATTACAAATAGGAAGAATAACATGGAATAAGGTAGTAAACCTTCTTGTCCGTCTTTTACTATTCCTCTGTCTAATTAAATGGATAAAACAAGAGAGATTATAAGTTTTGAAGAATTATTTTGAATAATTGCCCATTTTAAGTGCTTTTTAAGTGTTGAAGGCAACAGAGGTTTATTCATTGCTTTAATCACTGAAGGAATAAATTCCATGTCAATGCTAAATCTGAAAGATTCAATTCTCAGGCCTGATCAGGCTTGATCTTCTGGTTGTATTTGTCATGGTTGGCCCCTCCTTTCCATGTGACACACTGTCTCCATGTGGGTTCAGGGGCACCACACCTTTCTAGTTTGCTCCCTGGCTTACAGCTGTTGCTTTGCTGGTTTGTTCTCATCTATAAAATGAGGGCAAGTATGGAAGCTCCTTATAGATGACTGTGGTGATTAAATATAAAGCACTTGTACTAGTGCTTGACGTGTGGAAAGTACCATATTAGTGTTAGATATTATTTTCATTGATACGATTACCTGACCTATTACTATGCAATAGCTTGGGGTTCAGTCTTGTCTTCTTGGTGATTTATCCAGTCATATGGCTTTCAATACCATTGTATGCTGCTGGCCACCTGATGCCCAGACTTCCTAGCCCCTGATATCTAGACTTATCAATACATGGGCACTGCCTGTTGGGACATCTCAAAATTGCACTTGATATTTCTGAGGCCTATTATATTTAATATATCCATAGTCAAATTCCGGATCTTTCCACCAACACTTGCTTTGTTAGTTCTCTGTCCCAATAGATTATACTCTCACATTTTTCCAGTTACTCAGAATGAAAACCTTCCATATATACCCAGAACCTACCTACTTCTCCATGCACCACTCTCAGAAATACAAAATGTGACTAACACTTGGGGTTTGATGGCTTAATGTGAGAAATAAAGTACAAAATTTTGGTTTTCTTTGTAACATAATTTATACATTGTAGTCTTTTATTTGGCCTACCCATTTATTAGGGTATGTTCAACTAGGTGTCTTATCCATGAGAACTTTCCAGCCCTCCAAGCAGGGAAAGATTAGCTCCTTGAGATTGAACCTATTGTAGAAGTTTCCAGTTATTGTAGGTGTACATATTGTAGGTAGATGTTTCCACCTTATAGAAAACTTCTCTGTCCTTCTGCCACTTGACACCTGGATATCAGCCCTGTGACCGGATGTCTGTGCCCTTCACTGCCATAATTCTAGTGCCATAATTCTAGTGTTAGAGAAGTTAGTTCCTTCCTCTTTGATCACCAGACATAGTCTCAAAATCAAGGATTTTTGTCAAAACCTAATTAAGGGACCAGGAAAGAGACTAATTATAATAAAGTAAAAATCAAAATCAATAAGCAACTATAAACCAGAGACACACTACGGGCAGAGTGGGGGTGGGTGGTGGAGAAGGGAGTAAGATTAAAACAAGGGTGGTGGGAATTGTATGGGGATTATAACCAAGATGAAAATGCATACATTGTGCAAAAATGAAAAATTATGTAATTTTTTAAAAAAAATCTTATTTGATTTAACCAAGATGTTATTTGTGGCTACCCTTTCTTAAGGAGATTTATTGAACTGCTGCTGTATGCAAGGCTTTCTGAAAATCTCCAATCATGCTTCTTGGTGGTGTTCTCTGTCTTCATTCTGGGAGTTGTACCTCTTCATCCTTATGCTAGTCTATATGGGTAGGCTCCTTCATGATTTCATGAGTTTTATGAATTGTTTTAGACATTTGAGCATTTAAGAGATGGGGCTATTCCTCTAGAATCTTGCTGCCTGTACCCTCTTGAAGTCCATATTGGAACTGTATCTCTCTCCACTGTGTATAGTGGAAGAGCAGTCAGTTGTTCTGCTGTAATGTCTACCTCTCTTTTTGCAAGCAGCCCTGCCAAGCCTGCTGTCCCTAGCCTAACATTCTGGGAACAGAGACTTCTCCATTCTCACTTAAATACATAAAAATCACCTTCTCTGAATTCTCTAGCATTTAAGAATCTTTGTCTTAAAATTGTAACTACCTCTTTTCCCTCTCTATTCTGTGTATAGGCCAGCTCATCACCTACTTCAGACCTTCCCATTGCCATCAAGAGAAAGCCTTATATTTTGTCTCATTTACTCCCATTGGAAAGTTACCTTTTCCTTCCCCTCAACTTGGTTCCCTCTGTAGCCCTTTGGCATCCACTTCCTTGGCCATCAGTAGCCTAATTTAGTTCTTGCAACTCTTTCTGAAAATCTTTCCTACTTCTCCAGTACCTTTAAGTGATATAATAGCAATAGTCATAAGTAACATCTATTGAGTATTTACCATGTCCTAGGCATTGAACTCTTAGTAATTTATATATGAATTCTCATATCCAATGTTAATCCTCATATAGTGCAATCAGGTGGTTAATTCTAGTACCCCCCACCTTTTATTAGTTGAGGGAATTGAAACGTGTCTGTAGTGAACTAGCTAGTCTCTGACTACTCCCAGTCTGCCTCTGGAACTGTCATAACCACCAGGCTGTTCTACCTCTCAGTGGTAATCAACTGATAGCTGTTGAATAAATAGGAAGAAGGAAGGGAGGGGGAGGGAGTACATTGCAAGCAAATAGACAAAGTACAGAGGAACAAGGAGTCCCTTTCTCCTCTTAGTCTATGCAAAATACAGTCACGGACTTGTAGCCCACGCTGTAGGCAAGAAAATCACCTTTATTAACTGCTACAATAGTCAAGTCCTCATCTTTCTATTTTAGCAAACTATGGCTATGCTAAACGATAAACAAAATACTTCCCATATTTATAATTCCTTTGGGGGAAGGGAGTGTATTTTTAATAAACATGCTTTAAAGCATATATTCAAAGTATGTGCACTTATGAATTTTAAAGAAAATTACATGGAATAAACAGCTTCCTAATAATAATTTGCATTTTGCAGTGGTTTGCATTTGTCAATGTGCATTCATATTCAATGAACACATTTAATTTCATCGGTGTTCTTTTTATGGTAGATTTGTATTTCTTGGAGAAGCTATCACACTGAAGCCATCAGTTGGAATATTTATTACTATGAACCCAGGATATGCTGGTCGTACTGAATTACCGGAAAATCTCAAAGCTCTTTTCAGGCAAGTGTTAAACTTTGCTGCTTAGCATCTGGAACACTCATGCCACCTAACGTTGCTGGTTTGCACTGTTAAATGATTTGTTTTTTCTCTAGAATTCCTAGAAGAAAAAAAAAGCTTACTATTTCTTTGGAATTCCTTTATAGAGCGAATTTTCACCATGATAAATTGACTCTCTTGAATTATGAAATTGGGATATAAAATCATTGCTGAAAAGCTACATGGTACATTTGAATACATAATGCTTGCTCTTTAATAATGATATAATCTTGATTTTTAGAAATTATAGAATATTTACAAAATACAGAAAAGAATAAAGGAAAAAAATAGAGCATTACCACCCAGAAATTATTGTATTTTGTCTTAGTCTCTTTGATAATTCATATTTTATGGAGTTTAGGCTAGAGTTGACTTTTATTATTTAATATTTTGACATAAGTTGCTTGTCATAGTATTGACATTTTTTGGGAAATATTGTATGTAGTTTCAAAACAGTTTCTTCCATGGCTTATCCATAATTTTCTTAACCATTCCTTATTTTCTGATGTATAGGTTTTGTTTTCGGTTTGATTTTTATCATAAAATAGCAGGCTATAAATATCTCTTAAATGAAGTGTTACTTTTTTTCAGATTAATACACAAGATAGATTCCAATAGATTCCAAAATATAGAATGGTTAAGTGAATAATTAAAAGACCTTTCATTTGCATCTCCATGATAGCTAAAGGTACTGAGCATCTTTTCATGGGCCATACAGATTATCGCCATACTGTCATTTGTGAAGTGCAGCATTCCACATTCTATTCCCTGATTAAATTTCATATGTTGCAAATACTTTCCTACAATTAGTTGCTTGCTTTTTTCATTTTCTTAAATGAATCATCAAAGTTTGAAGTTTTAAATCTGATGAAATATCATTTATCAGTTTGGTGGGGAGAGGTTGTGTTTGTTTTATATCCTGTTTTTTAAAAATTTATTTTTATTTATTTATGCATATCAGAACTGGATATGCATAGGCCAGAGGTGCAGGGAGTAAGAGGATTCAACAGAGACAGAGTGGGGAGAATAACAGGCAGATTGACTGAAATACACTGCTGAGGGTTGCAGCAGGTGAGACAGAAGAGGTCTGCTGTGCCATATGGGTTAGCTCCCTGGCAAGGGATTGAATTCAGGCCACAGTGGCAAGGGATAACTTGATAGCATTGACATTTTAACCCCTGTTCCACCAGGGAGGCCCTATTTTGTATCCTATTAAGAAAGCTTGACTAGGTATAGATTACAAAATGTTTTATATAGATTCTGCTAGTTTTATTGCATAATGATTTCAATATAGATTTTCCCCCTTTTTCTTTTGTTAATGCGCTCAACTATATTGATAGGTTTTTCAAATGCTAAACAGTTCTTCAGTGTTGGATTCCTGGACTAAATTCTGTGTAGGCAAGAGAAATATGTATATATGTAATGTCTATGTATGTATATATGTATTTCTGGACTTATTATGCTACATTTTGTTACAGATTTAATATCTGTGCCATGAGAAATACTGGTCTGTATATCTCTTCTTATTTTTGTCTGGTTTTAAATCAGGTTATATTAACCACATGAGTAAGTTAGAAAAATATTCCCTTCTGTATTTTCTTCAGAGTTTGTCAGGATTAATATTATTTACCACTAAAATATTTGATTGAATTAATCAATGACACCATCTGAACACCATTTTTGTGAAAATCTTTTTAGTGATTAATTCAATTTCTTTACTAGATAAGGAGTTTTTTTTCTTGGATTATTTTTTCTATTGCTATTAACCTTCTTTATATCTTTTTTATTTTGGGTTTTTTTTTTTTTTTTTTTTTTTTTTATGGGACCCTCGCTGGTGGCCGGGGATCAAACTGGCGCTGCAGAGGCTGCAGGCAGCCTCGCAACCCAGCGCTCAACCGCTGTGCCACAGGGGAGGCCCTATTTTGGGTTTTTTAAATCACAATATTGAATCACTTACAACAGTGTATATGATTCAGAGGCATAAAATCACACCTCCTCAGATGCATGTCCTCACACCACATCCACCACCAAGATACCTATAATCCTCCACTTCCGTTTTGGTTCCCTCCCTGCTGTGTTTCCTCCTCCTCTTTTTGCAGTTTTGAGTCCATCGTCAGTTTTCCAGGGTTTGCTGTTGGTTTGGTTTTATCTGATCCTTTGTTTTGTTTCTCAATATTCCACATATACATGAAAGCATCTGGTATTTGTCTTTCTTCCTCTGTGATGTATTCTGTTCAACATTTTCTCCTCCAGTTCCATCCTTGTTGCAAATAGCAATAGATAGACATTTTTTTGTTATACTTGAGCAGCGTTCCACTGTGTACATAGACCACATTTTTTAATCTACTCCTCTGTTATTTTCATAATTTGACTATTGTAAGTAGTGCTGCAATGAATACCGAAGTGTGTGTGTGTGTGTATGTATGTATGTGTGTGTGTGTGTGTATATATATATATATATATCCCTTCAAATTAGTGTTTTTGCATTATATGGGCAGATAACTGGGAGTGGAATTTCTGGATTCTTTAGTAGATCTATTTTTAATGCATTTAGAAACCTCCATACTATTTTCCCTAGGGACTGGACATCTACATTCCTGTCAACAGTGTATGAGGGTTCTTTTTCCTCCACATCCTCGCCAACACTGGTTGTTTCTGGTCTTTTTGACATGGACCATTTTCACAAATGTGAGGTGGTATCACATGGTGGTTTGATGAGCACTTTTTCATGTGCCAGTTGGCCTTCCGTGTGCCTTCTTTGGAGAAGTATCTGTTTAACTCTTTGGAGAAGTGTCTTGTTTAACTCTTCTGCCCATTTTTATGATGGGTTAAATGTTTTCTTGTGTGAATTCTTTATAGGTTGTGGCTATCAACCCTTTGTCAGATGCATGATGTGCAATTATTTTCTCCCATTCAGCTGGGTGGGTTTTTTTTTGTTTTGTTTTGTTTTGTTTTAAATGATAGTTTCTTTCACTGTGCATAAGCTTTTTGGATTGATATAGCCTGTTTGTTTATATTTATTTTCATTTCTCCTGCTGTTGGAGATGAGTCTACTCATCTTGTCTCATTCAGACATCACTGAAGCCAATATTGTGAAGTGTTTTACCTGTGTTTTCTTCAATGATTTTAATGGCTTCAGGTCTTATATCCCCATCTTTAATCCATTTTAAGTTAATTTTTTGCATCTGGCTGTCTAGTTTTCCAAGCACCGTTTTTTGAAATACTTTTCTCTAGTGTATACTCTTAGCTCCTTTGCATAGATTAACTGTCCATAAATGTGTGGGTTTACTTTTGGGCTCTCAATTCTGCTGTGCTTGATCTGTTATTCTGTTTTTGTGTCAGGACCATGCTGTTTTGATTACTATAGCTTTGTAGTTATAACTAAATAAATACTGTTTACCTTGCCAGTATTTTTACAATATAACCCAATTCATCTCATATGCATTTTCATTTGGGTCTTAAACTTTGTTGTGAAACTTTCTTAACTTTGGTTTAAGTACAGCCTCATTTATTTTGGGTGTTAATCCTTATGTCAGCAAAGTTTGAAGGTAAATTTGGATGGTAAAGTTAGTCAAGAATAGAGGCAGTATGCACTAGCTTGAGTATTGTGTTTCCAGCCTAAACGTCATGTGACCTCTGGCATATGCTTGTACTTCCCAGAACCTTAGTCTATAAGGCCTCTTTAAGATATAGATAGAGTCACCTTATAGAGTTGTGAGAATTGAGTGCATGAAAAATTTTTAGCACCTTATACAACATGAAGTGCTCAGTAACTATTAATTGTCAATGCTTATGTATTAAGTAAATTTGTTCACTTTTCCTCCTATTTAGTCTTATTACTATTACTTCTAGCATATGATAGAGATTTAAAAATGTATGGGAAATGGGTCTCCCCGGTGGCGCAGTGGTTGAGGGCTGGGTTGCGAAGCTGCCCGCAGCCTCTGCAACACTGGTTCGATCCCCGGCCGCCAGGCGAGGGTCCCACATGGCACGCAGACCTCTCCTGCTGCCCGCTGCTCCCCTCAGCAGTGTACTTCGGTCCTTCTGCCTGTTCTGCTCCCTGTTCTGGCTCTGGTGAATTCTCTCACCCTCCCACGCTTCTGACTGTACCCAGTGCTTGTATAAATAAATAAATAAATCTTTATAAACAAACAAATAAATAAATCTTTTAAAAAAATGTATGGGAAATGTAGGACCACCTTAAATAGAAATACTGGATCACATAGTTCCAAAGGGACTCTGAGGAATGTTTAGGATGAAAGATTATGAAGTATCATGAAACGTGAAGTAGACTGTAATTATATTCACAAAAACAGGTAGGTAAATGTTAGGGTGTATGCTGTCATAAATCTAAGATATCAGGTGTATTTACTTACCTTGGCTCCTCCTTTGCCCTTTACTTCAGTTGAGTGAAATTTTTTCAAATGTTGCTGTTCATGGGAATAGTCTTAGGGAGAACTTTTTGGAAGATCCCCTCAAAAACACAGGTATTTTCAAGTTAAGTTTTGGTAGATTTTCATTTAAATTGTAATCAAGCTGGCCTCAGGCAGGCATGTGCCAGAGATGCCTTGTAGGAGTTTGAAGTAGTTATATTTTCATCAATTTTGTGAGATGATTGTTTAATCAGCTACTAATAAAAAGTTAATTGTATAAACTTGTGTACCTCTGCTCTGTTCCAAGCTTAGTGATGTCATGAAGTAATTATTCCCTGGAAGTCAGAAAAATCAGTTGAAGAACAAGTTGTTAAGTATTTTTCAGGACAGTCCTGGCCACAGTAAAGGCTGGTTTGTATATAGCATAAAACATCACTCATCTTTCTGTAGTGACAACCAACATGAGAAATTTACGGGATATACCCACAGATTTTTCTTGCACTCCCACACTTGTGCTACTGCCATTTTTAGACTTTCCATCTTTTTCTATGTATTGTGTAACTACTGGACATTTTTTTTGTTGAAGTGAAGGGTCTTGTTATCTGTGATTGACAGAAGTAATTGTGACCTCCTTGGGAATGGTTGGAATGTTGGTATAAATTAATCACTTGATTTCAGCAGCTGGTACTTATTACCTTATCACAGTTTAAAACTAAATTTCATATCTACTCTTTAGACCCTGTGCCATGGTGGCCCCTGACATTGAGCTAATCTGTGAAATCATGTTAGTTGCTGAAGGTTTTGTGGACGCACGCTCACTAGCCCGAAAGTTCATTACATTGTACACGCTCTGCAGGGAGCTCCTCTCCAAGCAGGTGAGGAGTCTTTTATTACTTTTCCTTCATTTTTATATCCCATTAAAACAGTTTTTTGAAATTACTTCAAATTATCATTCAAATTGTAGTTAGAGGGGTAATTTTTATTTTCCATGAAATTTTGAAAATCTGTTTTTACATTTCTCTTTTTTGCTGAAATGAAACTGGAGACATTTTAAGGTTCCTGTTTAATTTGTACTTAATACTGTTTATATCGATGTCTGTGACTTTCTTTAGATTTTACCAGCGCTATAATTATAAATGGAATTTTATGTTGCCTCCTTTTCTTGGTGAGAATATTATTTTCTAATCAGAGAAGGTAGGAGTGTTCATAAGAATTAAGTAAAGCTGATTTTCTAAGGAACACCTATAGAAATGTTAAAAGGCTGTCTTTGCGTTATTAAAAAAAAAAAAAAACAAACTGGGCCTCCCCGGTGGCGCAGCGTTTGAGCACTGGGTTGCGAAGCTGCCCACAGCCTCTAAAGCGCCAGTTCGATCCCCGGCTGCTCCCCGGCCAGTGAAGGAGGGTCCTGCATGGCGCGCAGACCTCTCCTGCCGCCCGCTGCTCCCCTCAGCAGTGTACTTTGGTCCTTCTGCCTGCTCTGCTCCCTGCTCTGGCTCTGGTGAATTCTCTCACCCTCCCATGCTTCTGACTGTACCCAGTATTTGTATAAATAAATAAATAAATAAATAAATAAATAAATAGAAATCTTTTTAAAAATAAATAAATAAATAAATGAAAATAAATCTTAAAAAAATAAATTAAAAAAAAAAAACTTGCTGTGCTACTCCCTAACCTCTGAAAGGGATCAAAATTACATATTCTTTACTCTCCACTCATTAACTCCTTGCACTTACATTGAAGTTGCTGATGTATCAAAAAAATTGCATGTGTATTAGCATCACTTTTTAAATTCAGCTTTGTGGTTACCTTTGACTTTGGTCTTTTGATGACCTTTTATTAATTCCTGGTGACATTATTTTGCAGCTATTTCAGGATGGAAACATTTAAATACCTCACTTACAACAGCACAGTTATTTGTACCCTACTGATATACACATTTAACTTACCACCATTGGGTGAAATTTGGAACCTCAGAGACAAGGTCATGATGTCATTTTGATTACTATGGACTTACATTCTGGGGGAAACCATGTAATATTAGTAACATGAAAAAAAATTATGACAATGTTATATGCCAAAAAACCTCAGCATGCCACACTATAGATGTGATCTATAATTTGCAAGTGTTTCATGTCTTATACTGTGTGTTTTATATACATCGTATATATAAAGTGACTTTAAAATACAGTGTGATTTTTGACATTTGTCTTTGGGCATTAAGTTACATGCATTTAAGTTTTCTCTAGTTTGTAATATCATTTTTTTTCCCCCAGTGAACCCATTTCAATTTTTAATGGGGAAATGGTCATAGGAAAAAATGTCATTGAACCCAGGAAACATGGAGTTGCAACCATATATCCATTCCCACTAATAATATTTAAACAGTTATTGAGCATAAACAGTTATCCAAGTAGTATATTTATTGTTATCCAAGTAGTATATTTATTGATGCTGTTGATAAAGGGGGAGGGGAGAGTAAGACACAGAACAAATGAAAGAAACATTCAGATTTCTGACATCAAAGAACTCAGAGCCTGTGAGAGGACTATCTAGTAGGGATAACGTACAAGTTCCAAACAGGTACTAGTTTATCACTGAATTTTAATAATACAGTTTTGAATATTAAGAGCCAGTATTAGGTCTGGATCATCCAAGTGATTAAGAGTCATTAGGTGAATTAGAGATATGAGCTGGGCCAGGGTGGAGTGTCAGGGCTCTCTGTATCCAGCTGGAGAAATGTGCTTGTGGTTGGAGGTGAAAGCATGGAAGCGCCTGAGCTCCTAAATTAGCATGTTTCCTGAGAGAAGAGCGAGGAAGGCAGAGGGAGCCCTGCACAAATACTGCAGCTAAATGTTATGGAAAGAAGAGATTTGCTGACAGGATCTGAGAACCTGGTGAAGGGATCAGCAGGATGCTGAAAGGATCTGATTTTTATAGTTTCTGTGAGGAGAGGGAAATCTCACTGTACATTATTAAAGCATGCATTTATATGAACTTTGAGCTTTAAACTTTTTCTTCTGGAATGGCAATCTTAATCCCTCATAAAAATTTTAAGAAAACTTACCTATATTTTGATTTTAGGATCATTATGACTGGGGACTACGTGCTATTAAGTCTGTCTTGGTTGTGGCTGGCTCCCTGAAACGAGGAGATAAAAATAGACCCGAAGATCAGGTACTGCAATGTTAATAGGATTTTGCTGAATGAGTAGCTGACATCTTTATAAATGGTATACCTGGGTGGTGGAACATGCATTCCATGACTTTCGAAAAATGTAACATCTACTTTCAATGGTATATTTCAAAAGACTGACATTTCTTATGTTGCCAAAGATCAGGAGTGTTCTTAAATACAAGGTGATTTTATAAGTGCTTTTGAAATATCAGCCATAGAAAGTATTTTGGCACTCATAATAAAATAATTCAATAATTACTGCTTGATGTCCTCTGAGGGACATTTAGAAAATCTGACTGAGTTGAGATATTAATCCTGAAAATGTCAGTGAAGACATAATATAATGGAACAAAATATGTCCATTTCATGGGATTTAAGATGTGCATGAAGAATGGAGCAGGAAGGGCGATCACCTAACACCTAATAAAATGCTTCATTGGTTATTCAGCTCTGGTAGGAAAAGTGCTGCTATCCCTTCTGGGAAAAAGGGTAACAGCCACGTTGTGCACTTTTCTCTGGTGAGAACAGTGGTGAGATCCACTGACCTGTCAGTGCATGCGGTATGACTTGGAGAAGTATTTTTAGTAAAGATGTATACCTGTGAGTCTTTGTGCATGTTTAAGGATATTTTATGTGAGTTCCTACTTTTCCAATATTTCTCTCCCTATCTCTGTCACAATTCATGATTGGCTACAGATTTTCTTGCCTTTATTTTTCTCTGGTTATATAACTGCTGTTGTTGGAACACTTGATTTTTTCTGTAAAAGTCATCCTATTGTTCAAATTACTGCTTTTCAAATATAAAACCCTCTTTGGTTTGTAGCCAAAACAGAACAAAAACCCAAACAAAAAACCAATCAAGTTTATCATTCTGAGATTCTCAGAGTACTTTGCACAAAATTATCTTATGGGCCCGTTTAATTTACGCCCTGGAGTTTGAAGATTAAGGAGAGAAGCATCTCAGACCCCCCTCTCAAAATCAATCATTGTTGGCTGAGAAGGAATTTCACACTTTAGTCTGAGGTTGTCCATGGTATCAACACAGCCTTCTCATGTGCTCGTATGGGAACCTGCAAACATTTAACCTCCCTCAGTAGATAGAGCACCCTCCTAGCAGAGAAAAGTATTGATAGCTCATGCTTTAGATACAGGATTAAAAATCACATCTTTAGCTGTTTAGATATTTAGTAGACCTTGTACTGGTCTTTTAATGGTGTTTTCTCCTTTCTAGGTGCTCATGAGAGCTTTAAGGGACTTCAATATGCCTAAAATAGTAACTGATGACATCCCCGTGTTTTTGGGCCTGGTCAGTGACCTGTTTCCAGCCTTGGATGTGCCCCGGAGGAGGACACCACACTTTGAACAGATGGTCAAGCAGTCTACCCTGGAACTCCGCCTGCAACCTGAGGAAAGCTTCATTCTCAAAGTAAAATGAACCTTTACTAGTCATGGCAGCCCTTGGGATGTGTAGTACCAGTAACTATAGTTCAGGGATACTGACCTTACTACTATCATAATACAAACTTTAAAGTATTCTAAAGCAAATATAAATATTTAGTACGCTCAATCTCTGTGAAGGTGGCAACACAGATATGATCAACTCTTGTTTTTAAATGTAAGCATACTTTCCGTTAGTTATAAATATTCTTAGTTCTTTTTGGAGACATGCACTCAAGGATAATTTTGCTCCCTTTCTCTCCATTTTAGAAAAATTGGAAGTAAAATCATTAGCAATGCTTTAAATGGGGAAGAAATGTATGATATCATCTGACTTATTAGAGTTTGTGCCTATCATGTTCTATATGGGTAGAGTGAATACATGACATTAAAATACATATGGAGTATCAATTTCAGTTATTCTAGACGATATGTCATTATTCAGTTATAGATGGTGACTGGCAGTACTTTGTTTTTGTTCAACACTTGCTGCAGTGTCATTGATTTTCTAAGTAACTCCTGTCACGTGCCCAGCACTACCATTCTTCAGTTCTGCCTGTGTCATTGATTCACTGTGTAATGGTTTTTCTTCATTCTCACACCATGTTCTATACTGGGAGATGCAGGAGAAACTATATTTTGCATTTGTCACCTCTTTTTGACTTTCTCAGAACACAGTGTTGTCAGTGGGGCGCTGGCTTGAGTTGTAAAGAAAGAATTGGGCAAAAATGAGTGCTTTTGTTTCTCACCAACTCATTAAAGGGAATCAGTGACTGACTTTTTGGTGTGCAGGTAGTCCAGCTTGAGGAGCTGTTGGCTGTGCGGCACTCTGTCTTTGTGGTTGGAAATGCAGGCACCGGAAAGAGTAAGGTATGGAAAATAACCTGTTAGCCTCAACCATGGAAGGAACAAAACTTTTTTGGCCTATTTTCAATACTACTTAAAAGAGTTCCCTTCAGTGAGGTCCACCACAAGTAGGGGTTAGAATCTGAGACTCTAATAATGCTCTTTGATCAATTCACTCTATTTTCCTTTATATTGGGGCCAATAGTAATGATAGTAACAAATAGAACATTGCGTTCAAAGGGGAAATGTGAAATTGTGATGGAGATTGGACTTTCATATGAAATTATTAGCATCTTAGTCATGCATTTAGAATTATATCATTCTATTTCATGCATCTTATACCTGAATTATTCAAAGTGAATATATTGAAAGACTCTGGAATAGATGTCTGGCGTGTAGAATTGGATTGGCCTGATCCACATTTATCAAAATGATTCTTTTTTCCAAAACATTCTACATTCTTTTCCCTATCTTTAAGAAAAACACAGATATTTTCCTTCAATACTTGTGATATATAACCCTCTATAGGGCCAAAACAAAACTTGAAAAGGAGTCAGCAAAAATCACTCTTTTAAAGTACCTATCACGTGTTGTGCTAGGTACTTGAAGTTTGATATACTCTACACTATGATGATATGTTTGTGGGTATTATTATCCCCATTTTTAGTTCTCTGCTTGACTTTGGTTGGTCTTACTGACAGCCCTGGCAACATACTTATTTTCTTGGTTGGCACACAGTATATGCAGAGCTGCTTGCATTTTAATTCAGGCTGCTTGAGTACAAACATATTTAGTAGCCAATCGCTAAAAATAATCAGAGTGGGCATAGGAGACTTTAGACCGGGGGTGTATATGGAACTTGGGGCATTTAGAGCAGAATCCAGAGTAGAACAATTATAAAGGGAGGTCCTTTATAGGGATTTTTCTAATAAAAAATGTAATAATTGAAATAATAAAGTAGATAATTGATAGAACTGTAATTATTTTGTTAGAGTAAGTTTCAGATATAGGCCATGGTTCAAGGAAGGATAAAATTAAATTCTATAATTTCCAGTAGATTAATGGTTCTAAAAATACAGTTTAATATTCCTAAGGCATTCAATTTCCTTCATCTAGTCTTGACTGATTTTGTTCTAGTCAACATTTACTCAAACTGATCTCAGAGCAGCAAAGCACAGGGTCATGTTTTTTAAAAAAATATTATTTCAAATTATTTGGCAATTGTTTATCAGTCTTTCAAGCACTGTGAGTAGGTCAGTATGATAAATTTATTGAAGCCATGGCTTTTGGAGGCATGCAGACAGGATAGTTGAGCAGATATTAGGGTGAGGGTATCAATTAAACAGGCATGGAGTATCAATCCTGGGAATTCCTATGCTCAAGGCCTCTTTTCCTCAATTATTTGAATCAGGTTTTCTCAGCATTAACATTTTGACATTCTGTACCCATTGTTCTATTTGTTGTAGGACCTGTTCTGTGCTTTGCAGGTATTTAGCAGCATTTTGGACTCTGCTCCTAGAAACCCAGTAGTAGCACACCCTCTTCCCCCAAGTCGACACAGTCTCCTGCTGAGAACCATTACTCTAATGACTAGGTCTCAAAGCACATCCAGATCAACATTGTAGGCACCACGTGGGACCTTATTAGAAATGCAGATTATCAGTCCCACCCGGATTTACTGAATTCAGAATTCCAGGACTGGGCCAGAAATCTGAATATTAATACCTTCTAAGTGATTCTGGTGCAGCCTAAATCTTGGGAACAATTTATATAATACAGGAAGAGTGGACAATAATAATACGAACAGCACTTATAGATAGTACTTCACTTTGTGCACATGATTACAAATCTCAAATGATAAAGTGACTTTGTCTAGTCTTGTTCAAAGAATAAGCTGAACTGATCCTAAGGGATTGTATTAGGATTTTCAAGATGTACACGAATAAATTTTTTTCCCATTCCCAATTTTCCACAGAATGTCTAGGAACATGTAATAAGGAAAACCCTTTGGAAATTTTTGCATTCCACTTAGCTTACATTAGTACTAATTTTCTCAGTTCTTTTCCTTTCTCTCTTCAGATTTTGAGAACACTGAACCAAACATATGTTAACATGAAACAGAAACCCATTTGGAATGACTTAAACCCTAAAGCTGTGACAACAGATGAACTCTTTGGTTTCATACATCATGCTACCCGAGAATGGAAAGATGGCAAGTAGTAGTCTCCCTTTTGCGGTGCTAAAAGTATCTTTTTTTCTATCCAGAAAGCCCTTTCTCAGCTCAAGTCAATTTCAGTCATAGTTGTAGATTTACTGTTTACGTGTTGGTGTTATTGGAACTATAACAGATCACAACGGCATTTATAACCTATAAATTAAAACTCAATTTGAATAAGTTGTCAATTTGCATTCAGCAGATTCATGCTCAGAGCTGTGTATTTTATCCCACATCCATTATGTCAGGGCTCCCTGTAAACCGGAAGAGAAGTCAACCCATAAATGCCTCAGGAAACATTTATAAAGGATCTGATATAAGACACTAACTGAGTTTTAGGCACACACTGTTCTAGGTGACAGGGACAAAAGTTAGTGGGAGATGTCTCTTGCCCTGAGTATATTCCCTGACAAATATATATCTTGGTTAAAACCTCTTATTTCCATTTCAGAAAATTCCCTAACCTTGGTGTCATCCTTGAGTCCTCGCTCACTGTCACTTCCTACTGGGACCTCACAGCAAATGCTCTAGCCTTTCTCTTTAAAATACTTGTAGTATTCCAGAACTTCTCACTTCTCACTTCTCACAGTTGCCTCATTAGCTCAGGCCACTATCATCTTTTGGATGCTCTACAGTTTATTTTTTATGGCTGTTTTCAAGATGTTATTTCCTTGCTTAAGTTTTCTACCCTTAGAATCTAACCTTCTCCCAAGGTCTAGAAGGCTCCTTTGAAATGAGGTTCCCTTTCCCCATCTCTGACCTTATTTCTGGTGCTCTACCCTTGGCTTACAAAATCCATTCACACTGTTCCTGAAACATGCCAAGCATTTTCTGAGCCAGGACCCTTGCACTACAGATAGCCATGTGGTTTGTTCCATTATCTTAATAAGGTATCTGGTTAAATCTCACATCAGAGACTGTTCCTGTCTGTACAGGTGTGCCTCATCATTCTTCATCCTCTTGTGATGAATATGCTATTTCTTACATTATTTCATTGCTATTTCTTACATTATTCATTGAATTTGCTTAGCCTAACTTTTTTTTAAGGACTCTGGCAGTCCTTAAATATTAGTTAATGCTGAAAATCTGTGGAAATTGTTCAGATCAGTGACCATTAGAAAAGACACTAGCTTTTTTATGAATCATGGTAGCAGGTTCTATTACAGTCACTTATTTTTGCATGAGGTACTTCACAGAGGAATTAAAACTTCCACATATATGTATCAAACAGTTTTTCTCAACATATACTTGAATTTGAAAAACCAGCCATTATAAATAGTCCCTGTAACACACACAATGCTTAGACATAGAGTAATAGCAAAATGTACTATGGATTTAAAATGTTTTTACCTATACATCCTGTTAATATAATGCCAATGACTGTTTCTCAAAGAAATGGATAGCACTTAGAATACTTTAACTTATGGTCCTTGACTATTATTATATAAAAAAGGGAATAAGTGAAATAAATAGATACTGAATGTGTGTGCATGGAAAAGGATAATGTTTCCATTTGGTGTAAGTTTTGAGTTTTATGTAAATTACTTTTTAGAAATCCCGCAGCTCTTATTCATGGGGAAGCTTAGACATAGACGTTAAGGAGACTTCTCACAGTTACTACATGTTGCCACCAGAGAGAGACAGCAAATTTATCAATAGCACAACTCCATTATATATTAGGATTGTTTATTCAACTTGTAGGTCTCTTCTCATCCATTCTTCGAGAACAAGCAAGTCTTATGCATGGTGGACCCAAGTGGATAGTCCTGGATGGAGACATTGATCCCATGTGGATTGAATCACTAAATACTGTCATGGATGATAACAAGGTGAGTAACACCTGAGGGCTAAGTCTTGAGCACAACTGGAGAGTGTATTAAGAGTTACATTCACTTGTTTATGTTAATACTAGTATGTAATCTTTAACCAGATCTTCACTTAATTGCTGTTTTGAAAAGTGACACTTCCCTAATAATTCTCCTTACCTTTCTTGTTAAAAAAAATTATTTGTTTTAAAGATTTATTTATTTTTATACAAGATCTGGGATACAGACCAGAGGCATGGGAGGGTGAGAGGATTCACCAGAGACAGAGCGGGGAGCAGAACAGACAGACGACCGAAATACACTGCTGAGGGGAGCAGTGGACTCTACAGGAGAGGTCTGCAGCGCCATGTGGGAATCTCCCTGGCCTGCCGGGAATCGAACCCGTGCTGCAGAGGCTGTGGACAGCTTCACAGTGCTGCGCTCAACCTGCTGCGCCACCGGGGAGGCCCACCTATTAAAAAAATTTAAAAGATACAGGGCCTCCCCGGTGGTGCAGCGGTTGAGTGCTGGGTTGCGAAGCTGCCCGCAGCCTCTGCAGTGCTGGTTTGATCCCTGGCTGCCGGGAGAGGGTCCCTCATGGCACGCAGACCTCTCCTGCTGCCCGCTGCTCCCCTCAGCAGTGTACTTCAGTCCTTCTGCCTGTTCTGCTCCCCACTCTGGCTCTGGTGAATTCTCTCACCATCCCGCTCTTCTGACTGTACCCAGTGCTTGTATAAATAAATAAATAAATCTTTAAAAAAAAATTTAAGAGATACACTTTAATCTGTATACATTTGACCAACTTTAAAGGTGAAAATATCCAAGAATTTAGTTCATAAATGCTTTACCATTTTCTAAAAGCTATGTATAAACTATTACATTTTATCTTTCACTAAGAATAAGAACAATAGGACCTCCCCGGTGGTATAAGGGTTTAAGTCTCAGCACTATGATGCTATCAGTCACTGTAGCACAAGTTTGATCCGCAGCCTGGGAGCTAACCCAACATGGCACAGCAGACCTCTCCTGTCTTGCCTGCTGCTCCCCTCAGCAGTGTATTTCTGTCAATCCACCTGTTCTGCTCCCCACTCTGTCTCTGATGAATCCTCTCACCCCAGCCCCTCCCCTTCCCCCACACCTCTGGCCTATACCCCAGCTCTTGTATGCATAAATAAATAAAATCTTTAAAAAAAAATAAGAACAATAAAAGAAGTTTGTGTCCTGTGTTAACTGATAAAATTTAACTATTGAAATTAAGCAGTTCCTGTGGTGTTGCCAAGCATTTTATTGTAGTTAATCCAGCATTTCCAGCAAAAACAAAAGGCGATGGTACGAGTCAGTGAGATACCTACCACTCAAGGAACATAAGCTCTGTTGTTAGGGTCTGGAGAAAGAAATCAGTAATCATCGTTGCTACACAGTAGCATTAGTAACCACCTTAAATTAACAGTAATTACTGCTTTTTTTTAAAAAAAAAGATTTTTATTTATGCATACAAGAACTGGGGTGTAGGCCAAAGGTGCAGGGGGTTGAGAGGATTCACCAGGGAGAGTGGGGAACAGAACAGGCAGATTGACTGAAATATGCTGCTCAGGAGAGCAGGGGGCGAGACAGGAGAGGTCTGCTGAGCCATGCAGGTCATCTCCCTGGGGGAGGGATTGAACTCAGGAGGCTACAATAGCTGGCAATAGCTTGATAGTGCTGATATTTTAACCCCTGCACCACCAGAGAGACCCCATTACTACTTTTTGAACTAAAACATTTATCATAAAATATAGGTCTGAAATCTTTATACTTGCATGAGTTTCTATAGGCCAGTTGATACTTGTGGTGTTTCAGAGTCTAAAGAAAGTTTTTTTTTTGTGTGGTATGCAGACCTTTGTATGTAATCAACTCTCAGAACAAATATCTTATTTCTGGCTTAGTAATAATTCCCACAGTTATTTAAAGGTTGCCACAGAGAAATTCCTGTTGGCCAGTTTGTTCTTCAGGGGTTCATGAACTCCCCTCATGGCTGAATTGAGGGCTTTATTTCATATGCACCTTCAGCCTGGACATTGAGCACAGAGCCCAGGGCACTTCTGGGGAAAATACTTTGTGGCGTATGGTGAGTTAGCAGCACACCTTTGCTTCTGAATGACCAGGCCTCCGTTTATGCTGTGCTGCTCCATCCAGGTGCTGACCTTGGCCAGCAATGAGCGTGTAGCCCTCACTCCCTCCATGAGACTGCTCTTTGAGATTCATCACTTAAGTACAGCGACCCCAGCTACTGTTTCCAGAGCTGGTATTCTGTATGTGAACCCACAAGACCTGGGCTGGAATCCGTGAGTCTTTCTTTTATTTATTATAGTAAAATAGACACAATATAAAATTTACCATTTTTGCTCTTTCTATTGTACAGTTCAGTGGCATTAGAACATTCATATTGTGCGGCTGTTATGATCATCACATCCAAAAATTTTATCATCTTCTCAAACCTCATACCCATTAAACAGTAACTCCCAATCTTCCCTGCCCATAGTCCCTCACAACCACCTGTCTTCTTTCCACCTCAGTGGAATCGGAATTCTTTTGGTACCTCAGAATTGGGATCATACAGTGATTGTCCTTTTGTGATGAGCTTACTTCACATGGAACAATGTCTTCAAGTTTCAGTGTTGTAGCATGTGCCAGAATTTTCTTTTTTAAGACTCAGTTATATTCCATCGTATACATATACCACATTTTGCATTTCTGTTCATTGTTGATGTAGACTTTGTCTGCTTCCATCTTTTAATGGAGCTGTTTAAATAATGCTTCTGTGAACATGAACATGTAAATATTTTTTGGAGCCCCAACTTTGAATCCTTTCAGATATATTCCTGAAAATTGAATCGCTGGATCCTATGGTAATTCTATTTTTAATATTTTTAAAAAGTGCTGTGCTGTTTTTACTGCACCATTTTATGTTCCCACCAACAGTACACAGGTGTTCCAGTTTCTCCATATCCTCGCCAACATTTGTTTTTCTCCATGTTTTTTATAATAACCATCCTAATTGGTGTGAAATGCATCTCAGTGTGGTTTTGATTTGTACTTCCCTAATGATTAATCATGGTGGGTGAGAATTTTTATTAATTTGTCAGTTGTTTACAATTCTGTATAACTTTGGGGTGACATTTTTATTTCACCATATGTACACATGCTTCACTCACCCTCCACCAAACTTCTCATGCCAATACCTCCCACCCCTAGCTCCTCCTGGCTCCTCCCCTCCCCTCTGGTAACCAGTATAGTTTTCACAAAATGTGTAAATTGCTGTGAATTGTTTTTCACAATTCACACAACAAAATGTGTGAATTGTTTTTGCTGTGCTTTGCCAGTATATATACATTTTTTGTTATTTTTATGTTCCACAGATAAGTGAAAGCATCCGACATCTGTCTTTCACTTTCTGACTTATTTCACTTACCATAATCACTTCAAAGCAATTTTGTTCCAAAGATGCTATTTCTTTTGAAATAGCTGAGTAGTATTCCATTGAGTATATATTCCACAATTTCTTTTTCCAGGTGTCCATTGATGGGCACTTAACGTTAGTTCTATTACTTGGCAATTATGGAAAAGGCTGCTCTGAACATAGATGTGCATAAATCTCATTTATTGTCTTTTTTTGTGGAAATGTCTGTTTCAGTTTTTTTCATATTTTTAACTCAAGTTGTTTGGGCTTTTTGGTTGTGAATATTCCCTTTTTAAAATTTAGGTTTTAAAAATATCAATATATGATTATTAGAAGAAAGTATTGATAATTTAAACTAATTAGATTAATTTATAGTTAGCACCTGTATGGGTTTGTCATTTTTTTCTATTTTGATGGTCTATCTTTTTATTCTCACTTTATACAACTATTTTGTAGGATAAAATTACATCTATTGCAAAGGTATGCCACCGAGTCTTGTCATTTTTATTTAGACACTCCCCTATTCATACTTTGTATAAGTTTAGCATTTTTTGAATAAGTGAGAAATAATTGCATGTGGATATATGTATATGCTTTAGTGAGTTTCTATGTATGTATGTACATATATATTTATATTTATATATAAACATTATATATATATACACACACATACATACAAACATACCTACACACACACACACACACACACATAAAACAGGCACACATGACAGCAGTAATGCTTTGATTTAGGGCAGTTTATTGTACCCACTTCGATGCATACACTTTCAACCATTCGTCCTGGCAGTCACTTTTTACCTTCTCCTGCATTCCCACTGTGAGCTGCAGGAATGTCTCAGCACTGCAGTGAACATGTGTTTGTGTCCAGTGTGCTGCGTCTGTCAGATACCTGCAAGTTCCCCCTCCACCCTGCTGTGCCCGTGGTGGCTGTCCTGTATGCACGACAGCAGTGGGCTCCTTGCCCTCTGGCTTCTGGGTGATTTGGCCAATGAGGAGCCCTGGCAGGAAATGAGAGGGAGAGCAGAGAGTGAGGTCGGGCTATTTATTTTCCTGGCTGCCTCCCTGCAGGGTCACATCAGGATGGCTCTGTCCCTCAGCTTCAGGTCACAGCTCCTCTTAAATCTCTCTGCAAGATTGTTTCCTTCCCTTTTCTGTAGTCTTGGTTCTCTTGTCCCTGCAGGAATAGGTACAATAACCATGTCTTCATTCTGGCCCCTTGGCACTGAGCTCTCCCTTGCAGTTTCCCTGCTCCCAATAGCCTTTTATTGACCCTTTCTTATTATCCTAATTCCAGGATGACATCTGTTCCCTGCTAGACAGCCTGACTAATTTGCTTCTCCAGGCTGCTTTTTATTGTGTCCTATTTGCTCACTAAAGGTCTCAACCCTTAGCTGTGGCAGAAGAGAGCCATACACAGGCTTTCATGCATAACAAATCTTTATTGAATTTTGCTGAGTGTAAAAGTGATTTTAAAGTCTAAAATGGAGCGTTCTTCTTGGGCTCATCACTCCTATACACTTCTGTACAGAGAGCAGAGGCGTCACCAAGCCCACTTCCTTCACGGAACCACTTACTCACCCTCACTACTGGGTATGGTCTGTTTAAATAATAAACCTCACAGTTCCCAAGGCCTACGTGATTCAACCTCAGTAACTTGGTGTGGAGATTTGTGTGAACAAAAGCTGTCTAGAGCTATTTTTAGCATTTTTACTATTTAAAGAAGGACTTTTGTCCCATAAGTCAAGGGTGCAGGTTGGCTAGAGACACACCCAGTTTGTATTCCTAAGAAAGGTAAACAACTCTACATTTGCCATTCAGTTTTGTTTTTATAATGGTCTGTGTTATGTTCACGACTGATGCACAGTTTCTAATTTTCATGTATGTGACCAGAGTCCCTCCAGGTCATGTTTCAAAATAATAGGAATCTTTTCTAAAAAATATTTTAATGATTTCATCTCCTGCTAGGAACTTGTTATAAGCTACAAGCATGTAGCTGAAACCTATTTCAGGTTGAGGATTAATTTTTTTCATTTCATATTTATTGGGTGCTTTTTTACTTGAATGTCATACTGATAATAATGTGAAATTTTTACGTTCAGTGACGCATTTAATTCTTAATTACCTTCTAAACTTGATATAGCGATTAACTCAATTTTTCAAATCAGTATCTTGGTATTTCAAATTTCTCCAACTTTTAAATTTCAAAGTATTCAAAATTATAGAAGAGTTGGAGACACTATCCTACCAGATACTCTTTTCCTACACTCACTGTTTGTTACCATTTTACTCAGTTAGTTTTCACTCTGGCTGTAATACACTTTTATTTCTCAAGCATGGAAATGTTTTGTCCTTTTTTTGGTTTTTGCTGAATTATCAAAAATATGTTGGAGACGTTATGACACTTCATCCCTGTGTATTTCAGCATTTATCCCCTAAGAGCTAGGTTCTTCTGCATGAACACAATACAACAAACACACGTTAGCTTATCCTGACACAAAATTACCTAATTATACTTTCAATATTTTCAGTTACCCCAGTAATTTCCTCTGCAGCTTTTTAAAAAATCTAGTATCAAAACGGATCTTGCAATGCATGTACTTTTCTCTATTTTCTACTGTGATTTAGAACATTCCTCCACTTTTTTTCTTTCATGACATTTACAGTTTTGAGGAGAACAAAGCCAGATGTCTCAAAGAATCACCCACCAGTGGTTCCAAAGTGCTGGTTTCTTATTTGAATCATTCTATCTTCATATATTAGGTGACAGATTTCTGTAAATAACTTCTCCTCCTCTTCCTCCCAGCTTCCCTCCCTCCCTCCCTTCCTTTTTATTCCTCCCCCTTGCCCTTCTTTTTTGTAGAATATCATTTTCTGTTTATGCTTTTTCATTTTGTTCAGTGAGTAGTATTCTTTACAAACTTACTGTTTTTGATGCTCAAATTGTCGCAGATTTTCTCCAGTGGGAGCCAACCCCTCTGTGTTCTCTTTCACATGTCCTCCTAAACCTGGGCTCGCTTTGCTTTCTGGCTCATATTTGCTTTGCTAAATGCCTTGCTTCTGGCTTGTCTGAGGCATCCCTTACTGATTCAGGTAATGGCCTGATTCAGCCATTTCTTCAAGGTGCCTGAAGAGACTAGATTTTATAAAAGGAGTGGTATTAAGAATTCAAGAAGGTATTCCAGTTGTGCTCATTACTACTGCTGTGTCATTGCTCTTAGGCCCTTTCAGTGAGCAGAGTTAGGAAGTATATTTCCTTAATTTATATTACAGGAACTGGGAAGATGACATGGATAGTGGAGATTAAGAGATACTATGACCATAGTATCTCTGTGGTGTTCCATTTAAGGACAAAGATATAGTGTCATTATCACTTAAGCTTCTTAGAATATTTTTGTTAAAATTCACTGAGCTATTTTTAATGATAATTTTATGTCTACGCTTTGCAGGCACTGTGGCTATCAGGTCAGACAATATCCTTAACATCACATCAGCATGTTTCTAGCTGCAGAAATCATATTCCATTTTAATTCTGAGGTTTCAGTTTACTGGAAGAATCCTGGGCAGTTCATACATGTCTGTTGAAATCTTGGGAATTAGAATAAGCATGGTGATTAGAGACAATTTCTGAAAATTAGAATCAGTAAGAATGTTTTCCATAAGCCAAATGAACATGCATAGAAGTTGGGAAAACATACAGGAGTGGATTACTTTAGTATTTATTTAAATGAAAATTATTCAAAGTGAGTGTAACACTTTAAAAGGGTTCTACCCAATGATACATTATCAATACTTAGCATATAATATGTGACAGGAAAGGGGGGGAGCAGCTCTGGAATTTAGTCTGATTCTATAAGAGATTACTGCAAAATAGCAAAATAGCAAAAGATCACTGCAAGATCACTTTTTAGAAGCCACAAGTTTACATCATGGATTTTCCTGTTACTTGAGTTTAAAATGCTTGTGTTTGCTAATGATAAAGGACTGATCACAAAAATCTGCAAAGAGCTGATGAGACTCAACAACAACAAAGAAAATAATCCAGTCCAAAATGGGCAGAAGAGCTAAAAAGAAACTTCTCTGAAGAGGAAATGCAAATGGCCAAAAGGCATATGAAAAAATGTTCAACATCACTTGTCATCAGGGAAATGCAAATCAAAACTACCATGAGATACCATCTTACACCAGTGAGAATGGCACATATTAAAAAAACTAGCAACAACAAATGTTGGCGAGGGTGTGGAGAAAAAGGAACTCTTCTGCACTGTTGGTGGGAGTGCAAACTGGTCCAACCACTATGGAGTGCTGTGTGGAGATTTCTGGACCTACTAAACATAGAGCTTCCATATGATCCAGCCGTTCCACTCCTAGGTATTTACCCAAAGGACACAGAAACATCAATTCCAAAGAACACCTGCACCCCTATGTTTATAGCAGCACTGTTTACAATAGCTAAGCTTTGGAAACAGCCCCAATGCCCAAAAATAGATGACTGGATCAAGAAGATGTGGTACATATATACCATGGAATATTACTCAGCATTCAAAAAAGATAAACACATGCAATTTGCAGCAACATGGATGGCGCTGGAAGGGATCATGCTCAGCGAAATAAGCCAAAAAGAAAAATACCGGATGGTCTCACTCATAGCAAGAATCTAGAAAACTTAAATAAGGGACCAGGAAAATGAATAACTATAAGAAAGTGAAAATCAAAATCAACAAAAAACTATGAACCAGAGACACTTTTTGGGGGGTGGGGGGTGGGAGGGGAGGGATTGGGATCAGAATGGGGGATTGCAATTGTATGGGGAATATAAAAATAAAATTTATTATTTAAAAAAAAATAAAATAAAATGCTTGTGTTTGTTTCTCTAATTCTCTCACCTTCATTGGGTGAGCTTATTGGCTTCTGCCCCTGCAACCCCATTCATTCACCTTTGAGTGCTGTCTGTATTTGTAAACATACAGGTTCAGAAACTGTAGACATACACTACTGACCAGCATGTCCTAACATCTCCATTTTTCCAGGCCACAGAGAATGGTAGAGAAGCTAATGCTTGTTGTGAGGGGCAAGTCATTGATAGCTCTGATGAAATCCTGCCATCCTTTATGACAGGATTCCAACCCCAGAGTGCTGAGCAATAGGTGCAAGTTTTCAGAGGTCTGAAAACTAGCTGCCTAGTTTCCAAATTACAGGGTTTTGACTTCGTGTGATGCACTCACAGCTCTTCTGGAGGAGAGAAGAGAAACATAGCTCATTATATGAAAAACATTTGCAAATGCTGAAGAGCCAAAGAGTCTTTGTGAGTGACCCAGATATTGGCAATTAATTAGTTGATGCACTAAAGCATTGAGATGTAGCTATTTCCCGAGGCAGGGATGCCAATGTAGTTGATCTCTTGTGTGGGCAAGAAAAAAATAGGCCATTTTATTTAGTGTGTCATTTTCAGTTGCATGACCTGTGACAGGAGTATGTTTCACTTGGTCATGATGAAATCTATACCATCCTTTAAAAATAAGGATTTTTTTAAATGAAGGTAGAGAATGACCAACAAATGCAGATTTATAGCTTTAGATTTTGCCAAATCTTGATTTCCGAATTTGCTATTTTTCAATGTCTGTTATTATTCTGAATTACAATGCAAACTCTCCTTATTTTTCAAAAAAAAATGTTTACTCTTTATCCCATGTGGAGTGTTTCACCCTACAGAGAGGTCAATCAGGGGCTAATTTTTTTTTTTTGACAAAATTAGTTCTTACTGTGTCCACTAGTTTGCTTGAATTCACCTCCTTGCTGGAGCAGCACCTACTATGTGGATGATTTGTACAAGAGCATCCTGTGCATGTGAGCCCGGCAGTTTTCCATGCTGAGACTTTGGCTGCTGCCAGTCTAGTTCAATGAAGTAGGTATCCCCTTTCATTAGTTGCCAAGTCCATATTCCTTTCTGGGGCTACATGGAGGCTGCTCCTCCTGGTTGTCTCTGCTCCCACAGAGTCCTGAAGAAACTTTGTCAGGAGTTTGGGAAGGGATTTGTTATACCACCTGGCTGTCAGCTCCTGAGTGCTAATGTGTGCTGCTGCCTTTAAGAGCTGCACAGAGGCAGGGCCAGAACTGAACCCAGTTCTCCCAGTTCCACTAACTCTGTGCTATTGAATCACATTTACTGAAAATTTGTTGCATGTCAAATTTTTAAGCACATTATACCCGAGAACTCATTTAACCCAGAACTACTGTAGGAGGTCCATATTATTATTATCACTGTTGGCAAATGAAAAACTTCAGGAGCAGAAAGATTAGGTTAACTTGAAACAGTTACAAAACGATGGGACTTGTATGCAGATCCAAGCAATCTGACTTTAGAGCATCATCAATCTCAACAGCACACACACACACAGACAGAGAGAGAAAGAGAGAGAGACACACACACACTCACACACACGCAAGCACACAAGCTCTGCACACTTGGATTCCACTTCTGGCAGCTGATATGCAATAAAATCGGTAGCTGAGGGCTAAGTGAAACCCCATACCATCATCTCCAACAAATAACACTTCCGCTTCCCATTGCTGCGTGGTGCTCCCTGTAACCAGCACTCAGAGATGCTCTCTCAGGGTAGACTCCTGCAGTTGGACTTCCAGTGAAAACCATTGCTTTTGCAGTGATAGTGAAGACAAAGATAAACAGCTGGGACTACATCAAATTAAAGAGCTTCTGCACAGCAAAAGAGACAATAACAAAAACAAAGAGAAACCCCACCAACTGGGAGAACATTTTTGCACCCAACACTAATGATAAAGGACTGATCACAAAAATCTGCAAAGAGCTGATGAGACTCAGCAACAACAAAGAAAATAATCCAGTCAAAAAATGGGCAGAAGAGCTAAAAAGAAACTTCTCTGAAGAGGAAATGCAAATGGCCAACAGACATATGAAAAAATGTTCAACATCACTTGTAATCAGGGAAATGCAAATCAAAACTACCATGAGATACCATCTCACACCAGTGAGAATGGCACATATTAAAAAAACTAGCAACAACAAATGTTGGCGAGGATGTGGAGAAAAAGGAACTCTTGTGCACTGTTGGTGGGAGTGCAAACTGGTCCAACCACTATGGAGAGCTGTGTGGAGATTTCTGGACCTACTAAACATAGAGCTTCCATATGATCCAGCAATTCCACTCCTAGGTATTTACCCAAAGGACACAGAAACATCAATTCCAAAGAGCACCTGCACTCCTATGTTTATAGCAGCACTGTTTACAATAGCTAAGCTTTGGAAACAACCCAAATGCCCAAAAATGGATGACTGGATCAAGAAGATGTGGTACATATATACCATGGAATATTACTCAGCATTCAAAAAAGATAAACACATGCAATTTGCAGCAACATGGATGGCACTGGAAGGGATCATGCTCAGCGAAATAAGCCAAAAAGAAAAAGAAAAATACCGGATGGTCTCACTCATAGCAGGAATCTAGAAAACTTAAATAAGGGACCAGGAAAATGAATATAAGAAAGTGAAAATCAAAATCAACAAAAAACTATGAACCAGAGACACTTTTGGGGGGTGGGGGCGGGAGGGGAAGGATTGGGGTCAGAATGGGGCGTTTGCAATTGTATGGGGGAATATAAAAATAAAATTTAATATTTAAAAAAAAAAAAAAAAAAAAAACCATTGCTTTTGGACTTGAAAACATATCAATGGTTGACATTTTATAAACCTAGCAATGTGTAAAGGTAGTTGAAAATTTAATGAAACCCTGTTGTGATGCCATATGAAAAGGGAGAATTTTGTTAATTATCTTGCCTTCATTTCTTCTGATATTCAAAATGTGATATCTGATTGGTGTAAAGCAAGGTCTGGCTATAATTTGTCTGTGGTTACACTGCTTCTCTGCTGGCAGCTATATGTATTTGTCATCACTGCTTCCTATTTGGTAGACTTTCTTGAGCAATTATTTATCATTTAACATGGTATGCTTTCTCCCCAGTGGGTGTTACTAAACCAAGTTTCTTTTTATTAATAAGTAATATTTTACTAATGTGTTAGATATATTAATGTATCAAAATGATTAACATAAACTTCAGATTAATACACATGTACCCAAGTGTGAGATGCCGTTCTAGCCACTTATCAGAAAAACATTATGAGCTATCAGGTTAGAATCGTATTTGATTCAGTAGAAAAGGAGGAAATTTGAAAAAGAAATAGCCCCTGTGGAATTTTCATCTTATTATTAGTAACTAATTTTTCACTTCTAAATAATTGATGCCAAGATTAATCAAGAATAATCATAAATAAATAAATAAATAGTTTTCATAAATAAAGTCTACCCTATGAAAATAGTTTCAGTCCCTTAGGAAATGACAAACTGTACTTCCCTATAAATGCTCAGTAATGGCCTACTTATACTCTATTATGTTTGGCTTCTAAGTGCTATTAGGAGTTTCTTTTACATTCTTTTCATTAAGGTAAAAATGGCCATTAAAACAAGTTTTTAAAGGGTCACTTAAAAATATTTGCCATTTGAGAAATAGAATGAACTCGCTAAACATGTCCCTGAAGTGCTGCACCAAGCTGTGTTGAAGGGGGGAGCTTTTGAATTCATAAAATTCTGCTTTTCAAGCCTAGTGTTCAATAAAAGCTTTTCTGTGTTTTTTTTACAGGTATGTGGCCAGTTGGATAGACAGAAGGCGGCATCAATCAGAGAAGGCCAATTTAACTATTCTTTTTGATAAATACGTTCCGGCATGCTTGGATAAGCTGAGAACAAGCTTTAAGACTGTTACTTCAATCCCAGAGAACAGCCTGGTGCAGGTTTGTCTTCATTTAGACCCTTTGATATTCTGGGCCTGATGTGGTATGGCTTGGTCAAGACAGTAGAAGTATTTGCTTGCTCAGGACGATAGAAAGATTTCTGGAGTTGTTAGATTGCTTCCACCCTCCTCTGTAGCCCCCATGTTCCCTAATGCTGTTTGCAAACCTCCATCACAAACCTGTCCCATTCAATTATCATTTGGAATTGTGGCCTGATTCTTTCACAGGATTGTGAACTAGAAGGCCTCAAACTATGTTTTGTGTTCCCCAGAGATTGACACAGTTCCCTGCACACAGTGGGGCTAAGTATGTGTTCACTGAATCATTGTACTTCTCTTAAGTGTGTTCAAATAGAGGAAAGACAAAGTTGTAACTCCCTTATTTCTCTATCTCCTATGCAGCTGGCCCAGAAAAGGTCCTCGCTTAGTTTCATGAATAAAATAAAGCCACACAGTTAAAGGTGTTAGCCAGTGGATAAAATAAAGCTTCTGAACTCTATCCTATGGTTGCCACCACCAATAGACAGCCCTCTCTCTTTATTTTCTCCCTCTCCCCAAAAATACTTTTAAAGTCAGGTCATTCTACATGGAGAATCCATAATATCCCAGGGACACCTTTTTTTTTCTGATCTTCATAATGAAGCAGCTGGGAAGTGTGAGGGGTATATATGATATGTTGTCATGGAAACAAATGAAAATAATACACAGCACACAGAAATGAAGGTTGTGATCTTAATCTCAGCATGAGAAAAAAACTATCCCCACCTTTTATAAGTATAAAACTCCACAAAAGGTTTACAATTAGAACCTTGTATTTTTTCCTATAGGAGCAAAATCGGTTTCTAATTACTTTGTTACCATTAAGTTACTATGTTACCAAATTTGTTTGAAGCTAAATTAGACATAGTCACAAGCATAATAAGAAGAGAAAGTTCAGGTTTTTGGATAATTCACACACCAATTAAGTAAACGATAGTCTTCAACAGTAATTATCTGAGGTATAATTTATTTCTGAAAGCAGGTCTGAATTTATTCATAATGAATTAATTATGTGGTTAGCCTAATTAGACTTCCTCTGGTGTAATACTTGCAAAAAAGCATGATCGTATTCTTTCTCGAGTTGACTTGTGTGTTTGTGTGATTCTCTGTGGTGTGAACTTTTTCATTCAAGTCATGTGAAAATAGGTCAGTGGGAATTAATATGACTTTTGCTCTCATTTCTCCCATTTATAGGATTCAGAATAGCATTTTGTCCTTAGTTTCTCTGAAGTTGTTTTTATAATCTCTTTTCTGTGTTTACTTATAAGGACCAAATTTGAGACACAAATGGATAAAAAAGAGAATAGTTTGAAATGGCTGCTTTAGCTTCCTCTTTTCAACTGTCAGTGTTGCTTCCTATTTTAAGTAGGTCTGCCCACAGTGGGCATCCCCAACCCCACAGTGAGGAAATGTATCACAAGTGCTCCAGACCTAGCACATTAGGCACAGGGGAGACACTGAGTACATTTTGTTGCATGACTGGACGTGTGAAAACTCGCAGCCATGTGTCCTTTAACGAGGACACATTTTTTCCTAAGAAATGCATCATCAAGTTATTTCATCATGCAGAGGCCAGAGTATAATCACACAACCCTAGCTGGGAGAGTTACTGCACACCTCGGCTAGTATGGGTCATCGTGTGCTGTCTCTCCCTGTGTTGCCTGTCATTGTCCAAATGCCTTTATGTGGTCTGTCACCTGTGCCGCAGACCAAGTGCTCCTGAGTTTTTCAGCCATTACTCATGTGAGTGCCTGTGGGGGCTGCACAGAACTTGAGGCTCCTGTGAACTTAAGATAGATGGAAAAATGTCTGCTCCAAGCTTTGAAGGAAATGAATCTGGGAGGCAGGAAAGGGAGTTGACATGGGTATATCAGGACTGGGCAGTGGAGGACAGTCTGAGGGTAGACTCAGGAACCTTTTATAAGCTCACATACTGACAGACGGCCCTGGCTGGGATGCCTGAAACCATGGGGTTTTCGGGAACAGATGGCATGGGAGGCCTGTAGTGTGACACCCACAGAAAAGTCCTGTAGTGCCAGGCCATGCCCCAGTGCACTGGCCCTGGAGTATTTGAAAATGAAACCTCTCTTTAACCATACTCAAAAGTGAAGACCACTTTGACAGTCTCAAAACCCTCCTCTACCTTCCCCCAGTACTTGAAGAAAAGTATGTACTCTGTTTTCTAGTACATGAAGCGTCTTTGCCTTAAGTTTGGTAAGGTATATTAACTTTTTCAGAAAAATGCCCCAAAGTATGCTTAATTTCCTACAGTTTCTTCAAAATGTTTTTCAATCATTATGTTTGGAAAAGTGGAAACATGTGAGTTATCAGTGTTCAGATCACTGGATAATGCTGCATTGAGACCTTGTAGTCTTTTTTGTTACAGTTTTTGCAGTTCCTTAGACCAACATGGCTTCTTAGAAATCACAAAGCCTCAGAGTTTTACATGATTTTTATTGATAACAAATCAGTGAATTCTGTTAGAAAATTGTATTAAATTGGCAAGCATAGCACAATTTAAAATAATAGAAATCGAGAGAAGATTAAAAAATAACAACTGCTCAACTCTTTTAATTGAAAGTATTTCCCAATTATTTCCAGGACCCATTTTCCAAGTCTCCATGAATTTCCCCTACCTTTCCTGGCAAAGAGGAAAAGATGTGCACACAATCCTTAGTCCCTTTGTTGAGTATATATGATAGTGGTAAAAATATATTTCTGTCACTAATAATTAGGAGAAGGGTATCATGAGTTTTGAGGTTCTGTGGCAATGCTATTGATGGTGGTTTTTGTGCTTTAGAGAGCTCATCTATTCTTATTTCACACTAGAAAGCCCTTAGCAGCAACCCCAACTCCTTATTACTGAGCTGAACCGATGGCCCTGAAGATGGGGTGTATTTTGAGCCAACAAAGCATATTCCCATTTCACCTGGAGTGTGTGAAAAACAAGGTCCTGAATTTCTTCTAAGGTTAATTTAGGATGGTATCCCAAAAAATGCCAGACTAAGGCTTCCAGCCTGACTTTCTATATTTATGACACCAGACAGGAGAAATAGGAGCTCAAACACTAAAGGAAAGAGGGTTATATTAATATCCAATGAGCAGCAAAGAATTAAATAAATGTCTTTCCATTCAGTGGAATCCTGTGCATTCATTCCTCATGATATTATGAGTCACACTGATGTGGGGACAGATGTCTTGAGTTTGTTTTTAAATGGCTATAGAATACTATGTATAATAAAACCCCCCCTTTAAAAAAAGAGCCTTGATAGATAACCATTTTTCTTTTTGATTTTATATATTTCTAATTATTACAGTGATTATTAATTGGAAAATTTAAGATTTGATTTGAGTTTTTATAAATACTTTATTTCCTATAAGATCAGTTTGATTCAAAGTGGCAAAAAGTGTTTGCCAGCAAACATGAGGCAGTAATTTTTGTGTCTGCCAATGTAGTATATCACAGAGTTAGGGAAAATTACATACTCTTTTAAGGATAAAGTACATTTGTTAAAAAAAAAATCTATTGAACATAGTCTACTGTTTAAAAAAATGTTGCCCTAAATGAATGGCTGTTTCTTTTCCTTAGACTATTTGTGCTCTTTTGGAATGCTTGTTGACTCCTGAAAATGTACCTTCTGACAGCCCGAAAGAAGTTTATGAAGTGTATTTTGTCTTTGCTTGTATCTGGGCATTTGGTGGCACTCTGCTACAAGATCAGGTATGTTTAGCAATAGTTTATGGAGTTGGTTTTTTTCTTAAGATTTATTTATGCGTATAAGAGCTGGGGTGCAGGCCAGAGATGCATGGGGTGAGAGGATTCACTAGAGACAGAGTGGGAAACAGAACAGGCAGATGTACTGAAATACACTGCTGAGAGGAGCAGCTGGTAAGACAGGAGAGGTCTGCTGTGCCATGTGGGTAGCTCCCTGGCTGGGGATCGAACTCATGCTGCAGTGGCTGCAGATAGCTTCATAGTGTACCACCAAGGAGGGTCCCCTATAGAGTCAGCTTTCTTTGAGTGGGAAATATCATGTGATTCCATTGGTTTTGTGTATTATCACAAGCCTATCCTATCTGCTATATATTTTCCTAAGCCTGTACATTTTCTCAAAAAGTTCCTCCAACTGATAGAGCTAAATTTGACTGATGATGCCAGATCATATCCTTCCACTCTTTACCTTCTGAGAGAGGCTCTGTGTGTCCTGCTCCCTTAGCAATGCAGGTGGTGAGCTATTCCCAAGTGTACTCACACTTGCCGTGCCTGAGACGCCGCTCTCCATGTGCTTACCCCCAAAATTTTCTACTCTTTATTCTCCTCAGTGACACATTCCTCCCAGCAGCTCTGGTTTAAAACCTTTGGAGACATCACTCTTACTTGTAAGTCCCATGGTTTTCAGGTTCTTTCAGCGTAATCTTCTCCCTCTTCTCGGTCCCTGCTGCCTTCATTCTAGAGAGTCTCATCTTTAGATTGTCCTGGGCGATCATGTCGTCTTTGCTCAGGCTGCTGTAACAAAATACCATGCTGGGTGGCTTAAATAGCAGAAATTTATTTTCTCTCATTTCTGGAAGCCCAAAGTCCAAGATCAAGCTGCCAGCAGGGTCAAGTTTGGCCCTTGTCCTGTCTTGCAGATGGCTGCCCTTTTGCAGTGACCTCAGAGAGCAGGAAGAGAGAGACATGAACAACTATGGTGTCCCTTCTAGGGCCCTCATCCTGCCATGAAAGCCTAACACCCAAGATCTCAGCTAAATAATTACCTCCCCAGGGCTTTATCGTCATAGGCCATCACAATGGGGATTAGGCATCATCATATGAATGGGGTGGATCCAATTCAGTCCATAGCATTGCTTTCCCACCTCTAGCCTCTTAACCTCTAATCAGTCTCACCCATGATCCCCAGAGTAATTCATTAACCAACCAGGACCCATTCCTTTCCACTGGTCTTTACTTTGGCTTAAAGTGAAGCTATCATGTCTGCACATTCGTGTCTTAGCCCATTTGTGGATTCTGTGAATTCTTTTGAGCAAACTCTTGAGAAAAGAACTTGAACAAGTACATGCGCCCGCACGCGTGCACACACACACGCACACACACATACTCTGCTTAGACTTGCCAAAGTACAAAGTGGGAGTTTTTTAACTTTAGAAATTCGTGCAAATTTCTAAGTCTTATATCTACCATATACCTCTCTATATAGATTTTCCATTGTTTATAGTAATTTTTCATTGTTATCTTTATAGTAATTACTTAATCTCATTGTGCAGATTAAGTGAAGCTCAGAGAGAGATCTAACTTGACCAAAGTTGCACTGACAGGAAATGACACAAGGATTCTTATCCACATTCATTGTCTCCACACCTATGGTGTCTCCCAACTTCTTGTGACCATAGTATTTGCACAGATGCCACTGAATCTTTGCATTAAAATTAGATGGCACACATTTCTTGAGCTTCCCTAAGTGTTTGAAGATATAAACAGGGATTTACACAGGAAGGCATCACAGCCAAGAGTGACCCACATTTCCCTCGGTTTACTGGCTGCAGGTCCTAAAATACATGTTTGTGCTAACCTGTGGGCAGTTCCACTTCTTGTTTCTAGGTTACCACAAATCATACCTATAAATAAATTTGGTGTTCACATGGCATCCTAGATTTTATTTCAACCCTTCTCAGAAGCCAGTTTTTCTCCTGTAATTTCCAAGTGCTTCTAAAGAACTGCCTATGTAAGAATCAAGCATCGTTGTTGGGTGGCTTCATGTGGTTTTCCTTGAAGGCACAGTTTACAATGTGTGCATTTCTCATTCACAGAGGCCACATGCAGAATCTCCCACCCCCATGTTTTTTTTGTTTTTCTTCTTCCCCTTGTTTGTTATTCACAGAGTTTTTCTTTTTCAGGACTATAAACCCAGGTAAAATTGTATGAGGAAAATGGACAGCTGGGATCCTTCTATTCCCAGTCATAGCCCTCACATTCCTATCAGCTGATCCTCTTTCTGTCTTCACAATTTGCAAACATGGAAACCTCGTACCCAGTTGTCTAAGCCAAAAGTTGGGTGTCACACTGGGACCTTTCTCTCCCAGGTGCTCTCTAACTAAGTAACTTTCGATGTCATTGTCATCAAGTTTTTGAAAATTCTCTAGGAAACATTCATGAGAGAACTATGAAGAGAATGAATATGGAGTGTGCACATGAGTAAAGCAGGCAACACAAGAAATATTGTTAGAATAGCCTTTTGTCTACCCAACAAGTTTGAGTATCTGCAGTCTATCAGGGAATGTTTTTAGGGCTTTCCCCAGGTGATCTCATGAATCTTCAACCAAAAAATAAAACATGCCTGGACATGTACAGCTATTCTTCTCCTTTTATAAATAAGGAACTTAAGGTTTGATAAGGCCTGCTTGAGACCAGACAGCTAACAACCAGACAGCTAACAGATACCTGAGCCAGGTTCAAACTGCTGCACTCTGACTCAGAACCTGAGTTCTCAATCCAGATGATTGCTGACAACTTCCAACACAGGCCTCCTGTCTGCTTTCACTAAACCAAGGAGGTTATCTGTCATTATCACTCTTCACCAAGCATCTGAAGTCACCTCTTCACTGGTCTTTCTGCTTCTTCACTGGTTCCATAATCTGTTTTTCACTCAGTAACCCAGTGTGGCTTTTTTCAAATTGTCATTTGAAATATATGATAAACTTCAGAGTTTAAGTTACTTTATTGCATTACTGTTGCCTGTAAGATAAAAAGTTTTAGTGCTATTTCTGAGGCTCTGGCTCTGACTCCCTTTCCCTGCTTCTTCCCCTGTCACTCCCTCCCCACTGCTCCCCCACCTCCTGGCCCCCATCAAGAAAACTGCACCAGCAGGGTCCTTGCCCATACTGGCCTCTTCCTGCTTTCCAGAATTATCCCTGCCCCCTTCCAATAAGCACCTGTTTTCAAAGATGGCTTTCCTGTATGTCCAGTTACAATAGATTTATTCCCATCATTCTCACAACACGCTTTGCTTTCGAGGCACCTGTTTATCTCTGCATTACTGGCTTAACCAGCGCTTCCACTGTGCTTCCCCTGTGTCCACCGCTGTCTTCCCCATAAACTCAGTGAGGGCAGAAACTCTGGGTTCTCTTTCCCACTGTAGAATAAATAGGTTTTAATTGAGTGAAATAATGAATCAAAGATTTGTCACCAAAATATTTGCTGATGTAGTGCTTAAGTAAAACAGATTTTGATGTCAGGTAGAAGTCATTGATATTCTGCCTACAGAGAATGGTTCCAGATAAATATTTCTGAACTAACTTTAAGACTAGCTTTATAAGCATCCTTTGCCACCAGTCTGAAAATAACTTAAATGGTGCTAATGTCCAGAGTGCATGAGTGGTAGTGTGTAGGGTAAGCAGTCAGCTGGGGCTAAAGGTGGTGGAACAGGCACTCCCTGCTGGGGCTGATCCCTACTCTGGGCCTGGATTATTGCTTGCCTCCAGCCATCCAAAATGTCTCTCCTCATGTGTGTCCTCAACTAGTACACAAAGTGGGTCACAGGCCAAGGACATAGAACCTGAAAGTAAAAGTAGGTTTAAGTTTTCCTTTGGCAAAGAATGGGAATTAACATCCCAGATAAGTATGAGTTTGCAGGATGCAGTGGACACACACAATTTTTGGAGTTTACCAAACTCATTAGGCCAGGTCATCCTGTGAATATAGGGAGGGCCTGTTACTTTCTGTACACAGTTGTTATTTCCCCTCATCTATTTTCCATATTCTGGTCTCGCAGCAAGGGACTTGTACCTTTCACTTTATAAAAGAAGCACTTTCTGCTGTGCAGAGCCTGTTCTTGCCCCCATCATCCTCTCCAGAGGAGATGGGCTTCCCGCCTACACTACTCCTTACGCCCTGGTAGAAAACGAAGGCCCAGCATGTCTTCATACCTTTATCCCTAGTGGCAGGGTGTCCCGGATTTAGAATTTCAAGGTCAACAATATTTCAATAGCAATTTGAAGGAAGTAGGGTTATCAGCTGTTTGCTTTTCAGAGGGCATTTATAAAAACAAATGATTATCATCATCATGGTTTTATAAAGGAAAAGGTATTATAACACCAGAGCATCCAAAAGTGCAATAAGCTCAAAATAAACAATAGTATTTAAATCAAACTTTGCCTTTTTTTAAAAGGCACTCCATTGTTCTGATTTTTCTCCTTTTACTGTGAATTTATACAAACAATGGTAGAACTCAGTGCCAGTATTTGTATCTAGCATGCTAATTTGCATGATAGCTCATTGTTAAATTGAATAACCCAGGGGTAATTTAAAATTCATCTAGCCTTACCTTATTTTTTATGTTACTAATTATTCCAGAAAATTTGTACCTGATGGGTATATTACAGTTGCAGCTTTCTACTTCTCTGATAGCAGTGTTTGTTAACTTATTTCTACTTACTTTTCCTGGGTTTGTTACTAAATCCCATTTGTAATTATGACTGTGTATGCTGACAACTGTATGTGATGAGCAGGATTAGAAGGGGCTTTTTATGTTTCCAAAATTGCTTTTTAAGTCTTCAATAAGGATTGCTCTTGTTCTTCTTAGCTTTCTGGTTATCAAGCTGAATTCAGCCGGTGGTGGCATAAGGAGATGAAAGCAGTGAAGTTTCCATCCCAGGGAACAATCTTTGATTATTATCTGGACCACAAAACTAAGAAATTCTTGCCTTGGACTGATAAAATTCCAAAATTTACTATGGATCCAGATGTACCTCTGCAGGTAGGTGGTTGAGAACAGTAATTTTCAAGACAGAGTGTGCTGGTTTGAGGCCCCTCCCTCCTTTTTTGTTTTGCAAATTACTTCTTCTTGATGGATAAATAATTGTGTTGATTCACTAAGCATGGAAAACATTTCCTGGAAGAGAAGAATCACAGTTATAGGAATGATTAGTAAGGTGGCTATTATATGTCTGCAAACCTCTTTTTTTTAAACTTATTGCTGTGCTAATAGTTTTTTTAATATTTTCTGAGAAACTTTGTGAGTTTCATGGCAATTGGAAGCATATTCCTGTTCTTTGATTTTTATTTCTGACCTTATTGTAATTTCTTAGCACTTTCATATACACTTTTGCCTTTACCCCACAAAGCATAATATGAATTTGTTTAGTCTCTTCATGTTTCAGATTGACATGGTACTGACAAAATCTAAATGAGTCTTTCTCTCTCTCTTTTTTAGTTTCTCTTCTTGAGTTGTCCTTCTATATTTCTCTATGTCAAATTATTCTTTAATCATCTTATTCTGCCTTATTCCATCCTCCTTTTATTATATTTCTTTCTCAAAATCATTTAATTCATTTTAGAACTGCTTATTTCAAGTAGTGCTCTGTGAGTAGGACATAAGTGGTTTCTAACTCATTAATTGGGAGACAGCTAGTGTCAATGAGAGAAAACCCTATGTAGAGTCATGTCCTGCAGCTGGCTTCCCAAACTAGGTGACTTAAAGAACAGAACTGTATCAACTCACACATCTGGAGGCCAGAAGTTCAAAATCAAGGTGTCAACAGGCTTGACAAAGAGTGAATCTGTTTCATGCCTCTCACCTAATGTCTGCTGGATTGGGGGAACTCTTGGTGTTCATTTGTGGCACTATAACTCCAGTCTTCACATGGTGTTTTCCCCTAAAATCTCCTTTGCTATAAAGAGAGCAGTCATTTTGTAACAGGGGAAAACTCTGCTTGCATCACTGCACTGCCATAACAAGGCATCATAGACTGGGTGTTTCAACATTAGAAATGTCTTTTCCCATAGTTGTGAAGGCTGAAAGTTCAGGACCAAAATGGCAACAGGGGTGGTTTCCCCTGAGACCTTGCTCCTTGGCTTGCAGATCTGCCTTTCACAGTCCCTCACCTGGTCTTTCCTCTATGCACATGCATCTGTGGACACACTGTGTCCAAATATCCTCCTTTTATCCCATATTTATCAGAGTGGGTTAGGACCTACTCTGTCAGTGTCATTTTAACTTTATCACCCCTTTAGAGACCCAATCTCCAAATACAGTCACATTTCTGAGGCACTAGGGTTAGGGCTTCCACATGAATTTGAGAAGAATAAAATTCAATCCATAACACCTAGCAGAAAGGAAGCTTTCAGAAAGGAAGCCCTGAGAGTGTCCCTGAATCAAAACAAAGTTTAAGAATAAATGTTTCTAATGGAATGATCATCCTGAATCACCTATAAAATACTCAGTAGTATTCAGTATAAGCCATCCAAGTAGGGAAGAATTTTATCCATTACAGAATTTTCCTTATGAGCAACATGAGACTCATATGAAGTTTACCCCTTTTTTAACTTGGCCATAAAGGAATACACAGAAATGTTGGCTCTGAGTCATTGTGCAGGATCTATTCCTATGTGTTCACATCTACTACCCCTTGTCCTGTCTTATATTTTAGTCTTTGTTCTCCAAGTCTGATTTCTGTTTATCTTTATCCTTCATTTAATTATATTGCTGTAAGCTACCTCAAATTCTTTGTGCAAAAATGTTGTAGGTAAGGGCCTCCCTGGTGGCTCAAGGGGTTAAGACACAACCAGTGAAGCTGTCCACAGCCACTGCAGCACCAGTTTAATCCCCAGCCAGGGAGATGACCCACATGGCACAGCAGACCTCTCCTGTCTCACCCGCTGCTCCCCTCAGCAGTGTATTTCAGTAGATCTGCCTGTTCTGTTCCCCACTCTGTCTCTGGTGAATCCTCTCACCCCCCCACACCTCTGGCCTGTACCCCAGTTCTTGTATGCATAAGTAAATAAATATTTTTTTAAAAATGTAGTAGGTGGGCCTCCCTGGTGGCGCAGTGGTTGAGCACTGGGTTGCGAAGCTGCCTGCAGCCTCTGCAGCACCGGTTCGATCCCCGGCTGCTCCCTGGCCACCGGAGGAGGGTCCCACATGGTGTGCAGACCTCTCCTGCCGCCCGCTGCTCCCCTCAGCAGTGTACTTCGGTCCTTCTGCCTGCTCTACTCCCTGCTCTGGCTCTGGTGAATTCTTTCACCCTCCCGCGCTTCTGACTGTACCCAGTGCTTGAATAAATAAATAAACAAACAAACAAACAAACAAACAAATAAATCTTTTAAAAAATGTAGTAGGTAAATAAATAACCAATAAGTACAAAATTTTCATAACAAAACAGTACGCAATATCTTTCAAATGTCCTTTCGACTTGGGAATGTTCCACAAAAATTAAAGTCACTGTTTTGCCCTGAACTGATCTCTTGCTATGCTGAGCTCCAATGTGGATTATGCCCTTGTCATTTACCAGACAAAGGTTTTGATACCAATTTTCCTTTGTGCAACCTGACTTTGCAAATATTTGGTCAGCCCTAAAGAGTGATGGACAGTTTCTTAAACGTCTACCTAACCCATGGTTGGACAGGGTCTACCCTTGTAGGGAAACTTGAATGCTGGTACTTAGATGGGAAAAAATAAACCTGTTGCTTATGCTGTAACACTTTGAGGGAACTACCCAGTTGCTCTCCTTAAGCTGTGAAATCTGAACTCTGTCAGTTCAACATCCATCTCCCCAATGGATGTTGATTGAACTAAGGCTTCTTTGGGTCTCAATTCTAAAGGTACTGTGTGATATCCTCATCTAGGATATTACCTCCCTGGTGGCGCAGTGGGTTAGTGTGCAGTGCTGTGAAGCTGTCCGCAGCCTCTGCTAGCTGGTTCGATTCCTGGCCAGCCAGAGAGATTCCTACAAGGCGCAGCAGACCTCTCCTGCTGCTCCCCTCAGCAGTGCTGTCAGTCTGTCTGCCTGTTCTGCTCCCCAATCTGTCTCTGGTGAATCCTTTCACCCTCCCGCGCATCTGGCCCATACCCCAGCTATTGTATAAATAAACAATAAATCTGAAAAAAAACAAACAGAAATTACTCTTATATGATTAAACGAAGGTACTTACGTTCATCAAGGCTGTGTATATTATGTAGATAAAATTAAAAAAAAAAATAAAGTTACTGTGTCGGATCAGACATAAAATTTTGGAATGCCTGTCTCTCTGACTTCTATCTCATTCTCCCCTCCATTCCACCCTCCTCCAGAGAGTTCTGGTTCCCACATCAGAGACAACTCGTCTTAGGTACTTCACAGAGTTGTTGCTGAAGAGAGGACAGCCACTAATGCTGGTAGGAAATGCTGGGGTAGGAAAAACAGTCTTTGTCGGTGATGCGCTAGCAAGTCTCCCTGAGGGTTACATCGTGTCCCGCGTGCCTTTCAACTACTACACAACATCTGCAGTTCTGCAAAGTAAGTGTTTCTCCAGTTTGTATTCAGAAATGAGATCAGAAACTCTTAAGTTTTTTTAAATTTTTTTATTAATTTTTTTTATTTTTATATCATTGTTCATTTTTAAACAATACTTGCTTCCCCCTACCCGCTCAGGTGTAGTCCCCATAGAGTTTCCTTCCCCAATACACCCGTGCACAGTCACCTCAGTCCCCTGTGCTCCTCCCTCCCTCCCTCTGATTCCTCTCCCCTTCCCCTGTAGTATGTCTCTGATTTATAATTGTCTGAAACTGTTAAGATTTTTATGCTTTCTAGGCTTTAGACATTTTGATTAGGTCTCAAACGAGTTGTTACTTATCACTGTTTTTGGTAGTATACTTTGCTAAATATTGTGATTTCTACTTTTAATCATTTATCACCTCATTTAGGATATTACTGTTCAGAATAGCAAGAATTTACATCAGCCATGTTTATTGCTTCCCTCTATACCATTTGGTTACCTTTAATCAGGTCAGTGGAACCCTTATACCACAGGAAAAGGGCTCAGGGTGCTTTCTTAGGTAAGGTAAACATTTATTAAGACTACATTGATGAAATGATAGGCCATGAGCTATTAATTCTTAGAAGAATGGGGAGACTAATTTTCTTTTTTTTTTTAAAATAAATTTTATTTTTATATTCCCCATACAATTGTAACACCCTTATTTAGACCCCAATTCCTCCCCTCCCCGCCCCTCACCCTCCATAGAGTGTCTCTGGTTCATAGTTTTTTGTTGATTTTGATTTTCACTTTCTTATAGTTATTCATTTTCCTGGTCCCTTATTTAAGTTTTCTAGATTCCTGCTATGAGTGAGACCATCTGGTATTTTTCTTTTTCTTTCTGGCTTATTTCACTGAGCAAGATCCCTTCCAGCTCCATCCATGTTGCTGCAAATTGCATGTGTTTATCTTTTTTGAATGCTGAGTAATATTCCATGGTGTATATGTACCACATCTTCTTGATCCAGTCATCTATTTTTGGGCATTTGGGTTGTTTCCAAAGCTTAGCTATTGTAAACAGTGCTGCTATAAACATAGGGGTGCAGGTGTTCTTTGGAATTGATGTTTCTGTGTCCTTTGGGTAAATACCTAGGAGTGGAACGGCTGGATCATATGGAAGCTCTATGTTTAGTAGGTCCAGAAATCTCCACACAGCTCTCCATAGTGGTTGGACCAATTTGCACTCCCACCAAGAGTGCAGGAGAGTTCCTTTTTCTCCACATCCTCGCCAACATTTGTTGTTGCTAGTTTTTTTAATATGTGCCATTCTCACTGGTGTAAGATGGTATCTCATGGTGGTTTTGATTTACATTTCCCTGATTACAAGTGATGTTGAACATTTTTTCATATGCCTTTTGGCCATTTGCATTTCCTCTTCAGAGAAGTTTCTTTTTAGCTCTTCTGCCCATTTTTTGACAGGATTATTTTCTTTGTTGTTGAGTCTCATCAGCTCTTTGTAGATTTTTGTGATCAGTCCTTTATCATTAGTGTTGTGTGCAAAAATGTTCTCCCAGTCGGTGGGATTTCTCTTTGTTTTTGTTATTGTCTCTTTTGCTGTGCAGAAGCTCTTTAATTTGAGGTAGTCCCAGCTGTTTATCTTTGCCTTCACTATCACTGCTTTGGGTGATGTGTCTGTAAAGATGTCTTTGATGTGCATATCACGTAGTGTTTCGCCTATATTTCCTTCTATGTATTTTATGGTTTCAGGTCTTATGTCTAGTTCTTTAATCCATTTTGAGTTGATTTTTGTGTATGGTATGAGGTAGTAGTCAAGCTTCATTCTTTTGCATGTAACAACCCAATTTTCACAGCACCATTTATTGAACAAACTTTCTTTGCTCCAATGCATATTCTTTGCTCCTTTGTCAAAGATTAGTTGACTATAAATCTGTGGGTTTATTTCTGGATTTTCTATTCAATTCCATTGGTCTGTGTGTCTGTTCTTGTTCCAATACCATGCAGTTTTGATGATTATGGCTTTGTAGTATAGTTTGAAGTCTGGGAGTATGATGCCTCCATTCCCTTCTTTTTTTTTTTCAGGAGAGCTTTGGTTATTCGGGGTTTTTGGTGATTCCATATGAGTCTCATCAATAATTGTTCTATTTCTTTAAAGAATGACATTGAAATTTTGATTGGAATAGCATTGAATCTGTATATTGCTTTTGGTTGGATGGCCATTTTAATAATGTTTATTCTTCCAATTCATGAGCAGGAGATGTCTTTCCATTTCTTTGTGTCTTCTTCTATTTCTTTTAACAGTGTTTTATAGTTTTCTTTGTATAGGTCCTTTACCTCTTTTGTTAGATTTATTCCCAAGTATTTGATTTTTTTTTGTTTCGATGATAAAAGAGATGGTTTTTTTGATTTCTTCTTCTTCAGATTTATTGTTTATGTATAGGAAGGCTACTGACTTTTGCATGTTGATTTTGTATCCTGCCACTTTACTGAACTGATTGATGAGTTGAATTAGTTTTTCTGTGGAGTTTTTGGGGTTCTCTCTGTATATTTCATATCATCTGCAATAGTGATAGTTTGACTTCTTCTTTTCCTATTTGGATTCCTTGTATGTCTTTCTCTTGTCTTATTGCTCTGGCCAGGACTTCCAGTATGATATTGAAAAGCAGTGGTGAGAGTGGACATCCTTGTCTTATTCCAGATCTTAATGGAAATGCTTTCAACTTTCCACCATTGAGAATGATACTGGCTGTTGGCTTGTCATATATGGCCTTTATGATGTTGAGGTATGTTCCTTTTATCCCAAGAATTTCAAGGGCTTTTATCATGAATGGGTGTTGCACTTTATCAAAAGCTTTCTCAGCCTCTATTGATATTGTCATATGGTTTTTGTATATCTTTTTGTTGATGTGTTGGATAACGTTGATTGATTTTCGGATGTTGAATCCTTGTGTCCCTGGCATGAATCCTACTTGGTAGTGGTGAATTATCTTATGGATACATGGTTGAATTCTGGTAGCTAAAATTTTATTGAGGATTTTTTGCATCAGTGTTCATTAGGGAGATTGGCCTGTAGTTTTCCTTTTTTGTGTTGTCCTTGTTCGGTTTTGGTATTAGTGTAATATTGGCTTCATAGAACGTGTTTGGTATTATCCCTTCCTTCTCAATTTTTTGGAAGAGTTTGTGAAGGATAGGCACTAATTCGTCTCTGAATGTTTGGTAGAATTCATTTGTAAATCCATCAGGTCCTGGGCTTTTGTTTTTGGGGAGGTTTTTGATTACCATTTCAATTTTGCCGCCTGTAATTGTTCTGTTTAGGTGTTCTATTTCTTCTTTATCTAGCTTTGGGTGATTGTAGAGTTGTAGGAATTTGTCCATCTCCTCTAGATTGTTGAACTTGTTTCCATATAACTGTTCATATAGTTACTGATTATTCTTTTGATTTCTGCTGTGTCCGTTGTGATTTCTCCTCTTTCATTTATGATCCTGTTTATTTGTGCTTTCTCCCTTTTTTCCTTTGTGAGCCTAGCTAGGGGTTTGTCTATTTTATTGATTTTTTTCAAAGAACCAGCTCTTGGTTTCATTGATCTTTTGGATTGTTTTTTTAGTTTCAATTTCATTTATTTCTGCTTTGGTTTTTATTATTTCTTCTACTGGTTTTGGGTTTTTTGTTTTGTTGTTCTTTTTCTAGATCTTTGAGCTTCAAGATTAGGTTGTTTCTTTGAGTTCTTTCTTGTTTCTTGATGTGAGCCTGTATTGCTATATATTTTCCTCTTATTACTGCTTTTGCTGCATCCCATACATTTAGGAAATTGGTGTCCTCCTTGTCCTTCAATTCAAAGAATTTTTTAATTTCTTCTTTGATCTCCTCATTAGTCCAGTGGTCTTCCAGTAGTGTGGTTTCCAATCTCCATGAGGTGGGAGAGTTCCTTGCCTTCTTTTTATTGTTTATTTCTAGTTTGATGCCTTCATGGTCAGAAAAGATGGTTGATATGATTTCAATCTTGGTATATCTGTTGATGTTTGTCTTGTGTTCCAGCATGTGATCGATCCTGGAGAATGATCCATGTGCACTTGAGAAAAATGTTTACTCCGTTTTTTTTTTTTTTTTTGGGTTTAGTGTTCTATAGATGTCTTTAAGCCCAAGCGCTCTAGATCCTTATTTAGAGCTTTAGTGTCTTTACTTATTTTTTTGTCTCATTGATCTATCCATTGTTGATAGTGGTGTGTTGAAGTCTCCCACTACGTATGTGTTTTCTCTGATGTCTGTTTTCAGAGATGACAATAGTTGTCTGATATATTTTGGTGCTCCTTCGTTTGGTGAATATATGTTAATGAGTGTTATTTCTTCTTGAAGTATTGTCCCCTTGATCATAATGTAGTGACCGTTGGGGTCTCTTTTTATCTTTTGAGTTTGAAATCTGTTTTATCTAATATAAGTATAGCTGTTCCTGCTTTCTTTTTTGGTCCATTTGCTTGTAGGATTGCTTTCCATCCTTTAACTTTGAGTCTATTTTTATCTTTTGTAGCGGAATGTGTTTCCTGGAGACAGCAAAAGGTTGGGTTTTGTTTCTTAATCCAGCCTGCGACTCTGTGTCTTTTTATTGAAGAGTTTAGTCCATTTACATTTAGAGTTAATATTGATATGTTAGCATCTGTATTTGCCATTGTGTTTGTCTTTCCTTTGATTTTATTTATTTATTCTTTTAATAACTTTTTTTTGGCCTTCTTTTGTTGTTATTCGTCCCTCTGAGGTTCTGGCTTTAGGACTCCTTGTAGTATTTTTTGGAGTGGGGGTTTAGTCATTCCAGAGGTAGTGGAATTTAATAGCTGTTTAATTTAATAGCTGTTTGTCTGGGAAGGTCCTTATTCTTTCTTCACAGAGGAAGGAGTGCTTTGCGGGATAGAGTATTCTTGGTTGGCATCTGTTTTCTTGAAGTCTGTTGACTATGTCCCTCCACTCTCGAGGGACTAATTTTCAACTGTTGAATACATATATCACTGTAATCAAAAGAACATGACAGATTTGGAGTCATTCCCAGTGTTAGGAAGGGCAAGGCAAATAGACATGGGGAGTAGAGGAGAAATACTGGTGGTGCAACAGGTTGAGTGCCATGCTGTGAAGCTGCCCACAGCCTCTGCAGTGCAGGTTTGATTCCCGGTCAGCCAGGGAGATACCCACATGGCGTGGCAGACCTCTCCTGCCTCACCTGCTGCTCCCCTCAGCAGTGTCTTTGGTCTGTCTGCCTGTTCTGCTCCCCACTCTGTCTCTGGTGAATCCTCCCACCCTCCTGCACCTCTGACCTGTATCCCAGTTCTTGTATAAATAAATAAAATATTTTTTTAAAAAAAGAGCTGATAATTGGGAGGTTTCTCACTCTGACCAGCGGAGTGATGAAGTTATACTCTGGGGAAGGGAGGGGCAGCAAAAACTATTGTCCAGTTTATTAAACCTGTTGAATTGCCCTGAATGTGGCTTCTGTGCAGTGTGCATGGCCATGTGCTGCTGCTATTATTTTCTTAATTTTATTGGTGGAGATTAATAGTATGTTTTCTTGCTGGCATCAGTAACTCAACCAAGAGTGATTTTTCTCAACGCTCTTTCTTAATCAAGTTTATCTTCCAAAGTTATCTGGGCTTGTGAAAAAATGTAACTTCACATATGCCCAGGATAGTGTCTACATACTTGTCCTCTTGTCCTTCTGCTCTCTGATGACCAAATAAGAGAGGTGTGGGCAACCCCTTGAGCTGTTTGTAGATTCTTCTGCAGGGGTCTTCAAGGAGGGAGACTGGGAGTTGGTCATGTGCTGGAGTGGGTTTAGGGGAGGAAAGACAACGGCAATGTCTCAGATCTGATGGCCAGTGTGATGACAAGTTACAGACATGTATCTACAGAAAAGGAGAGGTCAGGTGCCCCCCTGGGGATAAGAGGGATATTGACTGGAGAGCATGACAGCTAGGAAGGTAACCAGCAACAAGTCTCTAACTTGGAAAGAGGTGATACTGAAGTCATAGAGTGGTTGAATGGATAGAAAATGAGAAATAGGATTAAGGACAGGTTTACCTTTTATTTGTTATTGGTAGATGGAATTGATTTTTTGTTTCAGGAATTCTTGAGAAACCTCTAGAGAAAAAGGCTGGTCGTAACTATGGCCCAGGAGGAAATAAAAAATTGGTTTATTTTATTGATGATATGAATATGCCTGCAGTGGACTCATATGGCACTGTTCAGCCCCACACACTTATTCGGCAGCATATTGATTATGGACACTGGTAAGCGAATCTCTATACTTCATTTTCTGCTGAAATCTGATTGTTGTTATTACTAATAAACACTTAAAATGGAATTACCCCAATTTATTCATTTGAAGAGCATTTTCTATAATAGCTTTTGAGTTTGCTTTCATTCACTTTTCATCATCCTAAATGGAATTGTTTCACTTTGTATCTTGGAAGAATGGAATTGAAAGATTCATCAAAACATAATCTGCTCAAATCATGTCTTCTTTAAGCATTAACTCACAGATGCTGATGAAAAGCTTGACCTTACCCTGGGGGGAATACCTAGTTCATAGTACTCAGGTATTGCAGTCTGCAATCCCTGCTTAACTCCAGGGAGAACCTGCAGCCTTGCTGTGGGTATTTCTCACCAGTAATAGTTATGTGAGAATCAATAAGCAGTAAGATGTATTGACTCAGCTCTTGATCTTAATTTGAGTATCAAAGGAGCTATGGAGCCTTCAGTTTTCTGAGCTTCAGTGTTTATGTCTCTCAACATGACAGAGCGATTGTAAAGATCAGAAACAATTTGTAATGACGCCCTTTGTGAACTGGTGAATTTTGCTAGATTGTCCTCTCCAGTTGGATTTCAGGTTCTTTTTTTCTCTCTCCCAGGTATGATAGACAGAAGGCGATGCTCAAGGAAGTCCACAATTGTCAGTATGTTGCCTGCATGAATCCCATGGCGGGCAGTTTCACAGTCAATCCCAGACTACAGGTGGGGTACTGAGTACTGCCTCTTCCCAAACAACCTCTAAATCTAACACTCAAACATTGTGCATTGCCTCTTGGTGCTTTCACAAATTAGGGTGTCTACTGGACATTTAGTTAAGCATGTAAGCTTTTTAAAAAGTTGACAGACTTTTTAAAAGACCAGTTAACAGAGTTCCCTCGTAGTCCCTCACTCCAACTCACTGTGCCAGTTGTAGACATATTGCGTTAGTGTGGTGCATTTGTTACAATTGATAAGCCAATGTTGATATATTGCTAACATAGTTATTAAAGTCTAGAATTTACATTAGGGTTAATTCTTTGTGTTGTGTATCCTATGGATTTTGGGAAATGCGTGACAAGAACTCACCATTCAAGTTTCATACAGAGTAGTTTCACTGTCCTAAAAATACCCTGTTTTACTACATACTCACTCCTCCTTCCTTCTGAATCCCTGGCAGCCACTGATCCTTTCACTGTCTTCATAGTTTTTCTTTTTCCAGAATGTCATATAGTTGGAATCATGTAGTAGCGTTTGCAAATTGGCTTCTTTCACTTAGCTTAAATGTGCATTTTATGAATCCTTCATGTCTTTTCATGGTTTGGTAGCTCGTTTCTTTTGATAACTGAATAATCATTGTATAGATGCACCACAGTTTATTTATTCACATGTTGAAGGACATCATGGTTGCTTCCAAGTTTGGACAGTTATGAATAAAAGCCCCTATAAATATGTGCAGATTTTTGAATGTGCATATAGCTTTTTAATAATAACAACCACTACCAACAACAACACACATACAGCAGTATAGTGTTTTATACTCGCTTATCGGGAGTCAGCTAGTGGACTCTGCCTATGTTGGCTGGTCTCATTCATATGTCTGGGTATTGACTCTCAGCTGCTGTAATGTAGCTGTGACTATAGTGATTGGACAACACAGCTCTGCTGCATGTGTCTCATCCTTCAGCATGCTTGTGGAGTTCATGGTGAAGGGAGAGATTTAAGAAAGCAATTGTAGGGCCTCCCTGGTGGTGCAAGAGGTAAAGCAACCGCACTATGAAGCAATCCACGACCTCTGCAGCACGAGTTCTATCCCCGGCCGGCCAGGGAGAAACCCACATGGCACAGCAGACCTCTCCTGTCTCGCGCACTGCTCCCCTCAGCAATGTATTTCGTCAGTCTGCCTGTTCTGTTCCCCACTCTGTCGCTGGTGAATCCTCTCACCCCCACACCTCTGGCCTGTACCCCTGCTCTTGTATGCATAAATAAATAAACCTTTAAAAAAAAAAAAGTTGTGCTGAATAAACTTTAAAAAAAAAAAAAAGAAAGAAAGAAAGCAATTGTAAAGACACGAGTCTCTAACAGTGAGTATTACACTCTCTCCTACCTCATTCTATTTGCTCCATCAAGTCTTTATGGCCAAATCAGAGTCAGCAGAAGGCACTACGGAGTTGCATGGCAGTTAGTGCAGATACAGGAAGAGATAAAATAGACCCCTATTTTGCGATCTACTAGTACCATGATGATCCCTCTTTTATGTAACTGTTGTGTTTGTTTTTCTTTTCAGAGACATTTTACAGTGTTTGCATTCAACTTTCCATCCTTGGATGCACTGAGCACCATCTATGGCCAGGTCCTTAGTTTCCATTTCCAGCAGCAAGCATTTTCTCCGGCCATTCTCAGGAGTGGCCCCACTTTGATTCAGGCAACAATAACGTTCCATCAGATGATGGCACAGAACTTTTTACCCACAGCTATTAAATTCCACTACCTCTTTAATCTGAGAGACCTTACAAACATCTTCCAGGTACCTTGATGGCTCTATGTCAGGCATTTTGGGCAGGGGAATGATCAGAGGAACAATATGGCATCCACTTACAGACCTTAGTTCAGAACTATGCTACTATTTTATATACTTTCATACTATAAAACTTCTCTATAAAGTAAGTATGGCAGGTTGGTTTGTCCTGTTTTATCAATGAGAGTAGTGGTTCCTCTAAGTTGTATAACAGCAGGTGCATGGCTAAAAGTCCAAACTCCCTATTTCATTTATTCTGTATAAATATTTGAGTGTTCTTTTGCACTGAGAGGGATAATTTGTCATTTTTTAATAAAGTATGTATGTAGTTTTTAAGCATACATCAAGAAAAATTATGATTTCTTAAATCTTTAGATTATTTTGGCTTGACAGTGACCCTTACTCTGTTTACCTTACTCTGTTTACCTAAAATGACAATGTTGATTTATATATTTGATTTAGAAAATAAATTCTAGAGAGGGAATTTAAAAAGAATTTTTAAATATTGAACAAGTATGATCTGTCCTATAGGTAAAAGTACTTGGGAGGATTATTTATGCCTTAGTGTTCTTTAGTGAGAAAGGTTTTAAACTGGTTCAATATGGAAACTTTGTGGGACTTCATATTTAGTCATTTTTGTTTCTGGATATTTTTATAACCATCTTTTCTACATTATTCGACAACTACCTCAAAACTATACCACCACACTGGATAGCAACTTCCTAAGAATATGGACTATTCCTTGTCATCTCTGAGTCTCTAGCATCTGCCTGAAAGATTGTGCTCTAAAGGGTTGTTTAAAAGTGGATTTTAAGGGCCTCCCCCGTGGCGCAGCGGTTGAGCGCTGGGTTGCGAAGCTGCCCGCGGCCTCTGCAGCGCCGGTTCGATCCCCGGCTGCTCCCCAGCCACCGGAGGAGGGTCCCACATGGCGCGCAGACCTCTCCTGCCGCCCGCTGCTCCCCTCAGCAGTGTACTTCGGTCCTTCTGCCTGCTCTGCTCCCCACTCTGGCTCTGGTGAATTCTCTCACCTTCCCGCGCTTCTAACTGTACCCAGTGCATATATAAACAAAACAAATAAATAAAAAAATAAATAACACATGCCTCTATAAAAAAAAAAAAGATTTAAAAAAAAATAAAAGTGGATTTTAAGAAGAAAAGAGAAAGAAGGCTGTGGGTGACTTGGCATGAGAGGCCTGCTGTGTCACCATCCACTCTAGTAGTCAACTGCACCTGACACCACAAATGGTTGTTTAGTCTGTTGTGGCACTCAAGGTGTTCTTGAGTCCAAAACAAACTGACTCTCCATGAGGAGTGAGTCTTTATGAATCCAAAATCCTGAAGGGCATGGTGTTGAGTGAGAGTGGGAGTTAAATCTTTAGGAACTGGTCCTGGGTCTTCCTGAGAGTAGACATTCAGGCAACTTCCTTTGTGTCTCCTAGTCACCTGTCAAACAAAAGTGTTAGACTAAGTGATATCAAAGGATTTGAGAATTAAAAAAAAAAAAAAAAAACACACTATGATCCTGTGACTTTCATGTTAGTTCTTTGGTGTTTGTTTTTGTAACCTTTACCTGTTGGAAGATGTAATAGGCACCAATTCCTGGATATTCCCTTTACTCAATAAATTGCTAAAGTCAGTGTATGGTTTAAGGAAATGTTTAAAGAAAATGTCTAGCAATGTCATCAGCTTCTGAATTTTTAATTTTTTTCTATCCTTCCTTTACAGGGGATCTTATTTGCTTCTCCTGAATGTTTAAAGGATCAAAATGATCTAATACGCCTCTGGCTTCATGAATCTTCTCGTGTTTATGGAGATAAACTTATAGACATGAAGGATTGTGATTTGTTTCAGAAAAAATTGCTGGAAACTGCTTATAAATGTTTCGATGTAAGTTTATGAATGTCAGAGGTCACTGTTTGCTTTGTCACCAATTGGTGTTAGGACAGAAGTAGGTGAGGCAGTAAGGGAACTGTGCCAGTGCTTAGCTTCTGAGACAGCTGTTGATTCCAGTGTATACTGGGTACAGTGTACATCCACTCACAGATTTCCCTGCAAGCTTCTGCCTGGCTAGGCCTCCAGAGGAACCATTCTGGATGACCGGCATGACCATACTTTTCTCTTACTCCTCCTGCAGGGTGTAGAGAGCCATGTGCTACTCCAACAGCCTCTTATTTATTGCCACTTCGCTAATGGGGGAGAAGAGCCATGCTATATGCCAGTGAAGGACTGGGAGGTGCTGAAGATGGTTCTTACAGAGACATTAGACAACTACAATGAACTAAATGCTGCCATGCACCTAGTGTTATTTGAAGATGCCATGCAACATGTGTGAGTTGACTAATCATGATGCTTTTGCACAAAGTGGAGATGATTGGCTCTTTAAAATTGTTGTTTTCCCATAGCCCATACTTACCACTCTGTGAGCTCAATTCTTACCTATTTGCCATATAGTATAAAATTAACAGGTGACTCTAGTAACTATTATTGCTTGTCACAATCTTTTTTTTTATTTTTTAAATATTTTTTAATTTTTATTTTCATATTTCCCATACAATTGCAATCCCGATTTTGACCCCATCCCTCCTTCCCCCCGCAAAGAGTGTCTCTGGTTCATAGTTGTTTGTTGATTTTGATTTTTTTCTTTCATATAGTTATTCTTTCTCCTGGTCCATATTTAGGTTTTCTAGATTCCTGTTATGAGTGAGACCATCCGGTATTTTTCTTTTTCTTTCTGGCTTATTTCACTGAGCATGATCCCTTCCAGCGCCATCCATGTTGCTGCAAATTGCATGTGTTTATCTTTTTTGAATGCTGAGTAATATTCCATGGTGTATATGTACCACATCTCCTTGATCCAGTCATCTGTTTTTGGGCATTTGGGTTGTTTCCAAAACTTAGCTATTGTAAACAGTGCTGCTATAAACATAGGGGTGCAGGTGCTCTTTGGAATTGATGTTTCTGTGTCCTTTGGGTAAATACCTAGGAGTGGAATTGCTGGATCATATGGAAGCTCTATCTTTAGTAGATTGAGGAATCTCCACACAGCTCTCCACAGTGGTGGGACCAGTTTGCACTCCCACCAGCAGTGCAGGAGAGTCCTTTCTCTCCAAATCCTCGCCAACATTCGTTGTTGCTAGTTTTTTTAATATGTGCCATTCTCACTGGTGTGAGATGGTATCTCATTGTAGTTTTGATTTGCATTTCCCTGATTGCAAGTGTGCTTGTCACAATCGTAATAATAATGTCATGGCTAGGTATACTACATTCTAAAATTGCCAACACAGCTGTAATTTCAGATTATTTATTTCGCTGTACCATTAGGTACAAATATTCAGAAAAAGGAAGACAGGTGACTTGTTCAAAGTTATAAAGTCTTTAAGTGAAAGAGACATGATGGACCAAGACTGATTTAATCATTTTTAAGCATGTTTTATCGGGTGCTCCCTGAGTACTAAGCAAGAACATTGCTAAACCTATTCAGTACTTTTGTGCAATATGAAAAAAAAAAGAGGAGGCATGTTTTCCAGGTAGTAAATTAGAAAAAGGCCCTTGTCCTGGTGCAGAGATGGCTGACGAGGCTTTCACTCAGCTCCTCAGCCTTCATATAGTGCACTGTGTGACCTTCTGTGGCCCCCCTGCTGTCAGTGTTTTCAGTGCTGGGGAAACAGCAGCAAACAAGACAGCCCAGTCCCTTCTCTAGCTGAGCTGACACTAATGCAGATCGACATTTATAAGGACATAAACAAATAGCAATAGTGTATCAGGAAGCGGTGTCATGCTGAGAAATTCAGTAGGTTGCTTCTGAGAAATGAAAAAAGTGGATTCCCGAAGAGGTATTAGGTATCTAATGTGAGGAGGTAACATTTAAGGTGAGATCTAAATGATGAGCAGAAATTAGGTGTGTAGAGGTCTGGAGTATATTCTAGGCTGAGAACAGATTTTATGTGTTCCTAAGGCTAACTGTTCAAAAAGGCTAGAGTCTGTCTGCTGCAGCATAGAGAAGTGGGGAGAATCATCTGTGACAAAGAGAAACAGGAACAGACCTTACTTATACAGTCTTTTTTTATAATCAGAGTAAGGGGTTTCAGTTTTATTCCAAGTGAAGTGAGAAGCTATTGGATGGATCTTAGCATGGGAATGAACTTATTTGAATAGTCTGAATACCTCACTATTGCTGCTGCTATGTGTCTTTATATCCAATTCTGCTTCCTGTTCACCTCCCTTTCTCACTGGTTGTATTTGCTAGAGAAGCTGTAATGAAGTGCCACAAACTAGGTAGTCTAGAAAAATGGGTGTTTTTTGTCTCACAGTTCTGTGGGCAAGAAGAATGGAATGAAGGTCTCCTAGGGCCCTGCTCCCTCTGAAGGTGCTAGGGAGACACTGCTACAGAATTCCCTTCCAGCTTCTGTTACTTTCTTGTCACATGGCAGTGGAATAATGCCACACTTCACATGGCATTCTTGCTCTGTCCATATACAAATTTCTCCTTTGTATAGTGACAGCAGTTATATTGGATAAGCGGCTCACCCTGCTTCAGTATGATATCTTTACCAATCATTTCTGCAATGACCCCATTTCCAAGTTAGGTAACATTCTGTGGTACTAGGGTTTGGCGTGTCAACATACGAATTTGAATTGTAGTTGAAATTTTATCTCAGTGAATAATAATAATGGCCTTTCTAGTAAGTGATATTTGGGCAGAGATTAAAATAACGAAATCATAAAAAAAAAAAAAAAAAAAAACAAAATCATGATTAAAAATAAATCAAAGACTTTGCAAGGAAGGGAATCCAAAATGAGGAAATGTGGAAAATTCAGTTTTTAGAAGAACTGCTCTTGGAAATGTTTACTAAGGTGTCCAAGAAAAACTTTACTGGTCTTCCAATTATCAGTTAATAAAAGCATGCAAAGTATTGATCATTTTATTGATCCCTTTGCAGTTGCCATTCTTATTATGCAAAGGAAGTTTTAGAATCTATGATTGTTGGTGTTCAGTGAATGCGTTAACACTATTTCTGGTTTTAGTATAAGCTGACTGTGTGAAGGTCATGGCTCAGGTGGAAGAAACCTCCTACTGATGCTGAGGGAAAGAGTCTTCCCATATAATCTTCAAGCTAGAATTCCCAGTGGCCTCAAAGGGAAGGCTGTTTCTGTGATCGGGGATGACGAACTAGACGCTGATTTGCTCAGCATTAGAGAGGATTTAAGAACGTGTCTTTGAGTGTTGTAGACAGATTTTGCCACTTAGAGAATCTTGTAAGGTAAAATCTCAAAGCATGCATTAAAAAGAAATTGAAACCCTGCTTTGTAACTTGGGCTTGCGCTTGTGTCAGGGTAATTTTACGACTTTCCCAAGGTGGTTTTGTTTTGTGGCCATATAAAGTAAAATTTTGTGTAAGACTGAGCTTGTAAAAATGACCTGTTTTTTCAGTTATTGAAGGTTCTCAGGAAATGCTCGATATACTGGTTCTGGTATAATTTACTTCCCAATTTCATTTTAAAAAAATTCTCTAAATGGATTTCATAAAAATCCACTTATGGATTATTATGGGCCAGATGTTTCAATTCATTTTAGAAAGGTAACCTAAAGCAAACATGATGATGTCCAGTTTTTAGCATTTGGATATTGACATGCTCATTTTTTTTTTGTTTCATGTTGCTTAGTATTTATAATGTTATTATGTCACCTTTCTTCAGCCAAACCCTTATTTTGATCATAACACCAAATTATTCCTAACTATAAAGTGTAATAGTATTAGTTCAAGCATTCATAATCTCTTGGATAATATAAAGGGTTCATTGACCTTGCTGAAAATTTCACTCTGATTCTAAGTGGTTTCAGTAAATTTGCTAGAGTCACAGAGAAAGCTTTAGTGGAAAGGAAGCAAGGCTCATCTAAAGAGGCAAATGTTTAATCTGCTTGAAGAAAATTACAGATGAGATGTTTGTTGATCTAAACCAATCCATTCTTAATAAAGAAATTCCACTGGCAAGGCTAGATGACTCAGTGACATTCTCCTTTTGATTTCCTTGTAGTGGAAATTGGGATCTTTCTTGCTCTCAAACATATTTTAAGTTTTCCCAAAAGCATGTATATGTTTTCTTTATTGAGTTTTGGTGGAGGACAGTGAAGAGAATCCAAAATGTTAGTAGCACGGGACCATTTGCCAGGGAAGCAGCGTGTGGGCAGATGCAGGCAGCCTCTTTGTTGTTTGATGGAGAACAGATGAATGAAGCCTAAAGGTTCAAAATAAAAATAGGAATTTAATGTCTAAATATTTAAGAAGCAAAACCAGCATGTCCCAGGGCTTTCTCTTCCAGGTGTCGCATCAGCCGGATCCTCAGGACCCCTCAGCGCCAGGCGCTCCTGATTGGGGTGGGTGGCAGTGGGAAGCAGAGCCTGTCCCGGCTGGCGGCTTACATTTGCGGCCTTGAGGTCTTTCAGATCACCCTCACCGAAGGTTTTGGAATCCAAGAATTTCAGGTGTGTAAAGGTGACAGGGAGTCTTATCCCCCCATGTGTCTGCCAAATAAGTGTAAACTAACCGTGTGATGGAGACTGGGGGAGGGGATAGGGAGAGGAGAAGGGCTTTAGAGAAGATAATTGTCTTTACCTGTTTACCTTTCATGATCGAATTAGTAAATTTCGACAACATTTTTGTAGGTTTAAAAGTCTATCAGCCTACAGACTTGGCCCAGGAAATATTTTGCTATTTAAACATGTTTTTACCTTTGCACTGACTCCATCTGATATTCATCAGTTTTAGTGCTCATGTGGGATGGACAAGAAAAAAGATACTGCCTTTACAGGTGCAAACAGAATTATTCTGCTTTGGACAAAAATATGAAAATAAATTGTAATGGGAATACATTCAAGAATTTCACATGTTGTTAATTTTTGCTTTTAACCACAATAATACTTACAGAATAGTACTTAGAGTTTGTGGCAAGTGCTATTTAAAAATCAAATCACATACTTTCAATATGATTAAGTAAAACAAAATAACCCAAACAAAAACTGTTTTCAGTGAAACTGACAGTTGTTCTAATAATCACTGTGTTGCTTGACTGAGGCACTGTAGAATTCACCCTCACTCTGAGAAGGGAGCTTGCATCAGCAGACTGTTTCCATCCCTGTGCTCCATTAAACCGCAAACATGACGCTCATCATTGTGTGCCAGGAATGGAGGTGATGTCATGCTGTTTGCCTCTAAAAAGGGGTCACTGACAGGAAAGAATATGTAAACAGAGGAAAAGTACCAAAAGCTGCTCTTGCATTATAGTTACTCAATTCTTCCCAGCACTCACACACATGCATCTAATGTGGTCACATCAGCATTTTAACAAAACATGAGTGATGGCCTCCTTTCCTTACAGGTAGATCTTGCCAATTTGTACATCAGAACTGGAGCCAAGAACATGCCCACCGTGTTCCTGCTGACAGATGCCCAGGTTCTAGATGAGAGCTTTCTCGTGCTGATTAATGACTTGCTGGCATCAGGTGATTAAACCAACACATTTCTTGAAAGATCTTCCCCAGTGACAAATTATCTGTAGTTTCAGTGAACTTTAAAGAGAGATAATTTGTCTTTGAGATGTTTGCTGGGGCAGTCTTTGGGGAGAAACCTATAAACCTAACTAATTTGAGGTATATTGCTTTCTTAGTCTGCTTCCGAAAGGGAGGGATCTTCGAGGGGCCTTCAGTGATCAGTGTTAATCCTGCATGTACAATTTCAGGGGTGTGTTCATCATAGCTTTTCCTCAGTGTGTAGTGTAGCTTGTAAATGCAAAAAAAAAAAAAAATTACATTTTTTATTTCAAACTTTGTCATTTAAGCTGAAATTGGTTTATAAATCACTTCCACTTAAAAAAGCATATGTAAATATGGGGGGAAAGTGAAATTAGAACTGATAATAACTGTTAGCTTTAGGGACTAGTGGCCTGGGGGAGTAACATTTTTCTCTAGCATTGACAAAATAAGTGTAGGAATAATATATTATAATGAGTGATAACTTAATTGACAGTGTTTTTACTCCTAAACTGGCAGAAAATGATTTTAAAGTTTCCCTGTAATTCCAAAGTACAGACATATTTGCGAAGTAATGTTTAGAGTACTTTCACCTGTCAAATTTAAGTCCTTTCTTACTCAATTTAAAATATTTAAATTATCTTTATCTAATCTCAAAACTAATAAAAGAAATAAGCCTCCAAATTAGCTAAAAACTCTTACAATCAGGGGCCTCCCCTGGTGGCACAGCTGTTGAGCACTGGGTTGCGAGGCTGCCCACAGCCTCTGCGGCTCCAGTTCGATCCCTAGAGGGTCCCACAAAAAAAAAACAAAAAAAAAAAAACAACTCTTATAATCAAAAGCATATTTGGACCTATGAAAGACACTACCATCTTTTCCTGGCTAATTTAAAGAATTTCTTTTTTTTTTTAATTTTTGATTTTATATAATTCTTACATCATTTTTCATTTTTCATTATCAATTTGGTTATATTCCCTGTACAATTGCATCCCCCTCTTATTTTGACCCTAGTCCTTCCTCTCCCCTTCCCTTCTTCCCCTCACACCACCCCTCCTCCCCGCCCCGTGTGTCTCTGGTTTATAGTTGCTTGTTGATTTTGATTTTTACTTTGTATTAATTAGTTTTTTCCCTGGTCCCTTATTTAGGTTTTCTAAATTCCTGCTATGAGTGGGACCATCCAATATTTTTCTTTCTGACTTATTTCGCTGAGCATGATCCCTTCCATGTTGCTGCAAACTAAATGTGTTCATCTTTTTTGATTGCTGAGTAATATTCCATTGTGTATATGTACCACATCTTCTTGATCCAGTCATCTGTTTTTGGGCATTTGGGTTGTTTCCATAGCTTAGCTATTGTAAGTTATGCTGCTATGAACATAGGGATGCAGTTGCCCTTTGGAATTAATGTTTCTGTGTCATCATAAAGAGTTTCTTAACACACTTTAATTCATGGCACATATATTGGGCATAATCCCTGTATGTTGTCTGAAATGATATGGGGAAGTATGTTTAAAGTTGTAACAAAAAATTCAACATTGTGGAATTTAGTAGAAATTTTACTTGTAATTTTCTAAAAAAATAAGAAATAATCTGGGAAAAAAGCCATCTAAAATTTAAATTATGATGTTCTCTCAGAAACTTTCCTCATTCTTTTGGGGGCAGGAGAAATCCCAGATTTGTTCAGTGATGAAGATGTGGACAAGATAATTTCTGGGATTCGTAATGAAGTTCGTAGTCTGGGCATGGTGGATTCAAGAGAAAACTGTTGGAAATTCTTTCTGGCCAGGGTACAACTGCAACTCAAAGTAAGAAATGCTAGTTTTACTTATACATAATTTAAAGCCTGCTGTTGAAACCATGATACAAGGTCTAAATATGATTATCATTCATATTAGCTCACATTTCAGTCATGCATTTTGTAAAGATATTTGCTTTATTTTGTTTACAAGCCCATGTCTGGAATGTGTCTTCCTAAGGTTGTCTGTGATGACAGCTTCTATAAAGCATTGTGCTGAAGCAAATTATGTAAGAGCTGCATTGTCCATACCTTGTAATAAGTGGATGAGTAAAGCTGCGCTGTACAGTGTATGTTTGGAGAAACCCAAGATTGTTGTAACACAGAGGTCTGGAACATAGAGTTCTTATTGAAAGAATGAGGTGGATCAGGCAGGGAAAGTAAGTTGTGATGAGGTAAGCAGTTTGTAAATCATTAAGAAAGGAGGGGGAGAATTTTGAATCAAGGAAGCAACCATTATTTCAGAACTTCAGGACCAATAATTGAGGCGTATAACTCAGATGTTCCGAGGCTTAACCTGAAGTTCTTCCCCATAGATGACTCTTGGCTATCGTATAGCATGTGGGATATAATCCAGCCAAGTAACAGCAACAATAAAGGTCAAGCATTTTTTAAAAATAAATACCCCAGACTCATAGCAAGAAGACATTTTAAATAAGCTGTATCCATGCTTTCTAGTATAGAAATGGTACTGACCTACGAAAGTTACTTCCTAGCTACTTGTAGTATTCTGTGCCTGTTAAGTTCATAGCAGGCCCTGGGGCTGCTGCAGAACCTGGTGTACACAGGACAGGGGATGAGGCACTAGCCAGGAGTGTTCCTCTGCCTGGAGGCTAAAGAACAGAGTAATCTATAAGATTCTCTTTGTCCTCCTATTTCAAATTTCAACTTAATCTTACTGAGAAATTCTGAGCTGGGCTTAGGAGATCATTTGCCCATTTTCCCACCAAAAATATGACTAAGGATATGTTTGTCATGTGGTAACAAGGCTGGGGAGTTCTTCCTGTTGGATGGTGGTATATTTGGATCATATTTTCTTTATGAAATGGGAGAATGAGTAGAGCAATAGAATTTAAGAGAGTATTGTTATAAATCACTGCTTGTTAGTTCCTCAGAGCATCAGAATCAGAATCACTTAGAAGCTTATTAAAAATGCAAAATTTCCAGTCCCATCCCAGACTCTTAAATCAGAAACTTTATAAACTCTGGGTGGGACCCAGCAATCTGTCCTAACAAACTCTCCAGGTATTTTGAGGAATGCTGAAATTTGAGGGCCATTGTTAAAAATAATGCCAGAATGAGCATTCTTTATATGTTCTTCTATGTACAACTTTGCTTGCTTTTGTAGGAAAAATTCCTAGAAGGGGAATGCTAGGTTTAATAGTAATAGCTTGTAGTGGTTTTAAAATATGCTTGCATATTTTTTATGCTCTTCTGACTCACAGATGGGTCTCCATGTCCTCCCCTTGAATCTGCATAGATTTATGACTGCATTACTAACAGGATAGCACAATACTGAATAATTTCTGATGCTAAGCTGTAAAGGATTTGCTTTTTTATTAGATTGAACATGTACTTTTGTTCTTAAAATTTCTATGTGCTTTTTTTAAAGATTTACTTATGCATACAAAAATTTATGCATACAAAACGTATTTATTTATGCATACAAAAAAGAGGTGCAGGGAGGTGAGAGAATTCACCAGAGACAGAGTGGGGAGCTGAACAGGTGGATCTACTGAATTATACTGCTTAGGGGAGCAGTGGGCAATAGAAGAGAGGTCTGCTGTGCCATGTGGGTCACCTCATGGTCAGGGATTGAACTCATGCTGCAGTGGCTGTACATAGCTTCATAGCTCTGAGACTTAACCTCTTGCACTACCAGGGAGGCCCCCTCATGTATTTTTTAAACAAGACTTGACTTTTAAAGTTTTTTCAACTTTTATTGAGAAAAAACTGACATTTCACTGTTTAATTTTCAGGCATACAACATGATGGCTTCATTTATATATGTTGTGAAATGATTACTACAGTAGGTTCAGTTAACATCCATCTTCTTGTATAGACATAATAAAAAAAAAAAAAGAAAAAACATTCCCCTCATGACCAGAATGCTTAGGATTTACTGAACAACTTTATACCATACAACACTGTTAGCTATCGTTATCATGTGGTACATTGTAGCTCTAGTAATTACCTTATAACTGGAAGTTTTTACCTTTTGACTCCCTTCCTCCAATCCTACCCCCATCCTCTATCTCTGAGAACCATGAGTTCGATCTCTTTGTCTGTAAGTTTGATCTCTTTGTAAGTTTGGCTTTGTTGTTGTTGTTGATTTTAGATCCCACATAAAAGTGAGGCCTACAGTATTTGTCTTTCTCTGACTTATTTTACTTAGCTTATTGGCTTCAAGGTCCATCCATATTATCACACATAGAAAGGTTTCCTTCTTTTTTAAGGCTGAATAACTCCATTGTTTGTGTGATGTGTGGGCTTGGGGGAGTGTGTGTGTGTGTGTGTGTGTGTGTGTGTCTTAGTGTTTTTATTTCCTTTGGATATTTCCAACCATAGACTTTCTAGATCATATAGTAGTTCTTTATTATTTTTTTTTTTTAATCTTAAATTTTATTTTTATATTCCCCCATACAATTGCAAACGCCCCATTCTGACCCCAATCCTTCCCCTCCCGCCCCCCACCCCCCAAAAAGTGTCTCTGGTTCATAGTTTTTTGTTGATTTTGATTTTCACTTTCTTATATTCATTTTCCTGGTCCCTTATTTAAGTTTTCTAGATTCCTGCTATGAGTGAGACCATCCGGTATTTTTCTTTTTCTTTTTGGCTTATTTCGCTGAGCATGATCCCTTCCAGCGCCATCCATGTTGCTGCAAATTGCATGTGTTTATCTTTTTTGAATGCTGAGTAATATTCCATGGTATATATGTACCACATCTTCTTGATCCAGTCATCTACTTTTGGGCATTTGGGTTGTTTCCAAAGCTTAGCTATTGTAAACAGTGCTGCTATAAACATAGGGGTGCAGGTGCTCTTTGGAATTGATGTTTCTGTGTCCTTTGGGTAAATACCTAGGAGTGGAATTGCTGGATCATATGGAAGCTCTATGTTTAGTAGGTCCAGAAATCTCCACACAGCTCTCCATAGTGGTTGGACCAGTTTGCACTCCCACCAACAGTGCAGAAGAGTTCCTTTTTCTCCACATCCTCGCCAACATTTGTTGTTGCTAGTTTTTTTAATATGTGCCATTCTCACTGGTGTGAGATGGTATCTCATTGTAGTTTTGATTTGCATTTCCCTGATTGCAAGTGATGTTGAACATTTTTTCATATGTCTGTTGGCCATTTGCATTTCCTCTTCAGAGAAGTTTCTTTTTAGCTCTTCTGCCCATTTTTTGACTGGATTATTTTCTTTGTTGTTGCTGAGTCTCATCAGCTCTTTGCAGATTTTTGTGATCAGTCCTTTATCATTAGTGTTGGGTGCAAAAATGTTCTCCCAGTTGGTGGGGTTTCTCTTTGTTTTTGTTATTGTCTCTTTTGCTGTGCAGAAGCTCTTTAATTTGATGTAGTCCCAGCTGTTTATCTTTGTCTTCACTATCACTGCTTTGGGTGATGTGTCTGTAAAGATGTCTTTGATGTGCAAATCCCGTAGTGTTTCACCTATATTTCCTTCTATGTATTTTATGGTTTCAGGTCTTATGTCTAGTTCTTTAATCCATTTTGAGTTGATTTTTGTGTATGGTGTGAGGTAGTGGTCAAGCTTCATTCTTTTGCATGTAGCGACCCAGTTTTCCCAGCACCATTTATTGAACAAACTTTCTTTGCTCCAATGCATAGTCTTTGCTCCTTTGTCAAAGATTAGTTGACCATAAATCTGTGGGTTTATTTCTGGATTTTCTATTCGATTCCATTGGTCTGTATGTCTGTTCTTGTTCCAATACCATGCAGTTTTGATGATTATGGCTTTGTAGTATAGTTTGAAGTCTGGGAGTTTGATGCCTCCATTTCCTTCTTTTTTTTTCAGTAGAGCTTTGGCTATTCGGGGTTTTTGGTGATTCCATATGAATTTCATCAATAATTGTTCTATTTCTTTGAAGAATGCCATTGAGATTTTGATTGGAATAGCATTGAATCTGTATATTGCTTTTGGTAGGATGGCCATTTTAATAATGTTTATTCTTCCAATCCATGAGCAGGGGATGTCTTTCCATTTCTTTGTGTCTTCTTCTATTTCTTTTAACAGTGTTTTATAGTTTTCTTTGTATAGGTCCTTTACCTCTTTTGTTAGATTTATTCCCAAATATTTGATTTTTTTTGTTTCAATAATAAAAGGGGTGGTTTTTTTGATTTCTTCTTCTTCAGATTTATTGTTTGTGTATAGGAAGGCTACTGACTTTTGCGTGTTGATTTTGTATCCTGCCACTTTACTGAACTGACTGATGAGTTGAATTAGTTTTTCTGTGGAGATTTTGGGGTTCTCTATGTATATTATCATATCATCTGCAAATAGTGATAGTTTGACTTCTTCTTTTCCTATTTGGATTCCTTGGATGTCTTTCTCTTGTCTTATTGCTCTGGCTAGGACTTCCAGTATTATATTGAAAAGCAGTGGTGAGAGTGGACATCCTTGTCTTGTTCCAGATCTTAATGGAATTGCTTTCAGCTTTTCACCATTGAGAATGATACTGGCTGTTGGCTTGTCATAGATGGCCTTTATGATGTTAAGGTATGTTCCTTGTATCCCAAGAATTTCAAGGGCTTTTATCATGAATGGGTGTTGCACTTTGTCGAAAGCTTTCTCAGCATCTATTGATATTATCATATGGTTTTTATATTTCTTTTTGTTGATGTGTTGGATAACATTGATTGATTTTCGGATGTTAAACCATCCTTGTGCCCCTGGAATGAATCCAACTTGGTCGTGGTGAATTATCTTATGGATACATTGTTGGATTCTGATAGCTAAAATTTTATTGAGGATTTTTGCATCAGTGTTCATTAGGGAGATTGGCCTATAGTTTTCCTTTTTTGTGTTGTCCTTATTCGGTTTTGGTATTAGTGTAATATTGGCTTCATAGAACGTGTTTGGTATTGTCCCTTCCTTCTCAATTTTTTGGAAGAATTTGTGAAGGATAGGCACTAATTCGTCTCTGAATGTTTGGTAGAATTCATTTGTAAATCCATCAGGTCCTGGGCTTTTGTTTTTGGGGAGGTTTTTGATTACCATTTCAATTTCGCTGCTTGTAATTGGTCTGTTTAGGTGTTCTATTTCTTCTTTATCTAGCTTTGGGTGATTGTAGAGTTGTAGGAATTTGTCCATCTCCTCTAGATTGTTGAACTTGTTTCCATATAACTGTTCATAGTAGTTACTGATTATTCTTTTGATTTCTGCTGTGTCCGTTGTGATTTCTCCTCTTTCATTTATGATCCTGTGTATTTGTGCTTTCTCCCTTTTTTCCTTTGTGATCCTGGCTAGGGGTTTGTCTATTTTATTTATTTTTTCAAAGAACCAGCTCTTGGTTTCATTGATCTTTTGGATTGTTTTTTTAGTTTCAATTTCATTTATTTCTGCTTTGGTTTTTATTATTTCTTTTCTTCTACTGGATATGGGGTTTTTTTGTTGTTCTTTTTCTAGATCTTTGAGCTTCGAGATTAGGTTGTTTCTTTGAGTTCTTTCTTGTTTTTTGATGTGAGCTTCTATTGCTATATATTTTCCTCTTATTACTGCTTTTGCTGCATCCCATACATTTAGGATATTGGTGTCCTCCTTGTCATTCAATTCAAAGAATTTTTTAATTTCTTCTTTGATCTCCTCATTAGTCCAGTGGTCTTCCAGTAGTGTGGCTTTTAATCTCCATGAGGTAGGATAGTTCCTTGCCTTCTTTTTATGATTTATTTCTAGTTTGATGCCTTCGTGGTCAGAAAAGATGGTTGGTATGATTTCAATCTTGGTGTATCTGTTGATGTTTGTCTTGTGCCCCAGTATGTGATCGATCCTGGAGAATGATCCGTGTGCGCTTGAGAAAAATGTGTACTCCGTTTTTTTTGGGTTTAGTGTTCTATAGATGTCTGTTAAGCCCAAATGCTCTAGGTCCTTATTTAGAGCTTTAGTTTCTTTACTTATTTTTTGTCTTGTTGATCTATCCATTGTTGATAGTGGTGTGTTGAAGTCTCCCACTACGTATGTGTTTTCTCTGATGTCTGTTTTCAGAGAGGACAACAGTTGTCTGATATATTTTGGTGCTCTTTCGTTTGGTGAGTATATGTTAATGAGTGTTATTTCTTCTTGAAGTACTGTCCCCTTAATCATAATGTAGTGACCATTGGGGTCTCTTTTTATTTTTTTGAGTTTGAAGTCTGTTTTATCTGATATAAGTATAGCTGTTCCTGCTTTCTTTTTTGGCCCATTTGCTTGTAGGATTGTTTTCCATCCTTTGACTTTGAGCCTATTTTTATCTTTTGTAGCTAAATGTGTTTCCTGGAGACAGCAAAAGGTTGGGTTTTGTTTCTTAATCCAGGCTGCAACTCTGTGTCTTTTTATTGAAGAGTTTAGTCCATTTACATTTAGAGTTAATATTGATATGTTAGCATCTGTATTTGCCATTATGTTTGTCTTTCCTTTGATTTTATTTATTCTTTTAATAACTTTTTTTTTTTTTTTTTTTTGGTCTTCTTTCGTTTTTATTTGTCCCTCTGAGGTTCTGGCTTTAGGATTCCTTGTAGTATTTTTTGGAGTGGAGGTTTATTCGTAATGAAATTCCGGAGTTTCTCTTTGTCTGGGAAGGTCCATATTCTTTCTTCATGGAGGAAAGAGAGCTTTGCGGGATAGAGTATTCTTGGTTGGCATCTGTTTTCTTGGAGTCTGTTGACTATGTCCCTCCACTCTCTCCTTGCCCGTAGTGTTTCTTCAGAGAAGTCTGGTGTCAGCCTGATTGGTTTTCCTTTGAATGTTATCTGTTTCTTCCCTCTTGTCAGCTTCATTATTTTTTCCTTGTCCTGGATTCTTGGGAGCTTTACTATTATGTGTCTTGCTGTGTTTTTCCTTTCGTCGTGGAAGTTTGGTGTTCTTCTTGCTTCTTGTATATCAATTTTCAGTTCCTTCTTCGCATTTGGGAAGTTCTCTTCAATTATCTCCTGGAATATTTTCTCTGTTCCTACATCTCTCTCCTCTCCTTCTGGAATTCCTATAACTCTTATATTTCCTTTCCTCATGGAGTCAGATAGTTCTCGAAGTCTTTCTTCATTCTTTTTCCTTCGTACTTCTCTTTCCTTTTCTGTTTTGGTTCTTTTTATTTCTGTGTCTTCAAGAGAACTTATTCGTTCTTCCATTTCATCTATTCTGCTTTCCTTGCTTTTCCCGGAGTTCTTTAGTTCCTCCATTAATTCTTTGATCTCCTGCATTTCTTTTACTTCCCTCTTTAGGGACTCAATTTCATTCTTCTGACCATTGTTTTCCCTCTTTAGGGACTCAATTTCCTTCTTCTGATCTATCACTTTTTTAATCATGGCAATTTTAAATTCTCTTTCTGGAAGGCTCAGAAGTTCTTCCAAGTTGCTGTCGTTGCAATCTGGGGAGTGGTTTTCTTTTTGTGGTGTGCTTCTTTCCTGAGGAGTTGTTAGGTTGCGTGTGGTTCTTCTACTCCCTACTGTCTGTTTTCTAATTTGTCGTATGCGTTGGGACACTGTGATGCTCGGACTGACTGGCATCTTGGGTGAACTTCTCCGCTCCCCTCTGGCTCTTCCAGGAGCCATCTCTGCCTTCTGGGGGAGCTTTCTGCTGGTTTTAGGCAGTTTTTACTGAAGAAATGTCCCTTTTCTCAAATGGCGAAGCGGGATGCAGTCCCTGCGCCTCCGGTTTCAGGCACACTCTTCTGCGCACCCGGTCTGCCCCGGACGTGGGTGCCTGCTCCCTCTGTGGGCTCAGACTGCTGGTCGGAAGGGGCCTGGCATGGGCTAACTTCCCGGCTGGCCACTGGGTCCTCCAGAAGCCTTCTGCCCTTTTCAAGCAGTCTTAAGAAATTTCCTGTTCTATGGGGTGTTTGTGACTTTTTTTTTCCTGGTCACTAGGTGGCGCCAGAGATCTCTCCTATTGTCCTTGGGGGGCTGTTTTTCGTCCCCCCCATCCCGTGGGACAGGGAACAGAGCGGGAATGGTAGGGTACACCTCAACAGCTTTGGGGTGCTGTGTCTGCCTTGTGCCCCACCGTCGTGGAGAACCCACTCCCCGAATTTTCGTGCCCCGGGTCTCAGTTCAAAGCCCTCAGTTCCAGGACGCGGGCTGTAGCCCAGTTCAGTGGCGCGGGAATGGCGCCTTTTGCACCGCTCCCGTGCCCGGGTGCCTGGTTCCTGCTTACTCAGGGAGGGACCTTCACGTCAGTGAGGACCTCCGCGCGTCTCCCCGCAAGCCTAGGTCGTCTCCCCGCAAGCCTAGGTCGCAGGCGCGGGTACCTGGGCAGCCGCGATTCGGGTCTGCACTTGCTTTTCAAGCTCGCGGAGCGCGCCCCTTTCCACGCAAGCTTACCGGCAGCCCGGGCTGTGTGCGCGTCTCCCGGGGTCTTTGTTCTTCTCTAATGGCGCTCGGAGCCGTTCGCTCACCGCTGCGGCGAATCCTGCAGGGTTCACCTCAGCTCCCGTTCACGGGGTGTGGTGGCTGCAATAATTCCTTTCCACTCACAGTCCCGCTTGCTGCGTCGTTTGTTCTTGTTTGTTGTTTTGCTTTGTTGTTTCCCTCCTCTCTGCTGGTCGGACGGAGAGTGCCGCCTCTGTGGGCGGGGGAGGGGAGCAGGGTTCTGCACTTCCCTCCCTTCTGGTCCTCTTTTATGGCCACTTTCTTCTTCGGGTAGTTTGCTGGAGTCGTCCGTTTATCTTCCGTGTCCCAGTTCTCACTGGGACCTGCCGCTTTTCCTCCCTATTAACTTTTTTTAATGGGAGATCTTACTCGCAGCGTCTCCTCGCCGCCATGTTGCTCCGCCCCAGTTCTTTATTTTTTAATGAATCTCTAGTTTTCCATAGTGACTACACCAGCTTATAGTCCCACTAACGGTGTTTGTGGATTCCCTTTTCTCTGCATATAGAGCAGCATTTATTTTCGCTTGTTTTTTTTTTTTAAAGATTTATTTATGCATACAAGAGCTGGGCTACAGACTAGAGGTGTGGAAGGTGAGAGGATTCACCAGAAACAGAGTAGGAAACAGAACATGCAGATTCTCTTGTCTTTTTGATGTTGGTCATTCTAACAGGCGTGAGGTGTTATTTCATTGTTTTTCTAATGACTAGTGATGTTAAGCACTTTTTATGTACCTGTTCACCTTTTGTGTATCTTCCTTGGAGAAATGTCTACTCAGGTCTTCTATCCATGTTTCAGTTGAGTGGTTTTTTTCCTCTTGAGTAGTTCTTCATGTGTTTTGGATATCATAGATGTGTGATTTATAAATATTTTTCCCATTCCATAGGTTGCCTTTTCACTTTTTTGAAGGTTTCTTTGGCGGTGTAGAAACTTTTAAGTTTGATGTAGTCCCACTTGTTTATTTTTTTATGTAGTTGCTATGCTTGAGCTTTCATATTCAAGAAATCATTACCAAGACCTATGTCAAGGAGCTCTTTTCCTATGTATTCTTTTTTTTTTTTCCAAGATTTATTTATTTATTTATACAAGCACTGGGTACAGTTAGAAGTGCAGGAGGGTGAGAGAATTCACCAGAGCAGAGAGCAGAACAGGCAGAGTGACAAAACACACCACTGAGGGGAGCAGCAGGCACGGCAGGAGAGGTCTGTCGCACCATGTGGGACCCTCGCCAGCGGCCGGGGATCGAACTGGAACTGCAGAGGCTGAGGGCAGCTTCATAGCCCAGCGCTCAACCGCTGTGCCACCAAGGGAGGCCCGTGTATTCTTTAAAGGGCTTTCTTTGATTTAGTTTAAAGCAGTGTAAAACAAGCATCCATTTTTATTCTTTTACATGTGAGTATTCAATTATCCCAGCACCACCTAGTGAAGATTATTTTTGAGTAGTTGCTGTTTTTCTTGTGAAAGAGAGCAAAGTTAGGAACAACCTATGTCACCATCCTGGTGACGCCACACTCCAGAAGACTCAAGAGTTGCATTTCTACTAAGCATTTAGTCCTCTTGTATCTCTAATATATTTTTCCTATTCTGTTATTTGTCTTTTAGATGTACATATGGCACTGGTTTCTAACTTTAAAGCTTTAAAAAGCTTTCCTATTAGTGGTTTTTCCTTAATGGATTTGGATTTATTAAAAATTTGGGAAATAATTTTCTCTCCAGAATTATAGAATTTCACAAACATCAGTTGGAACTCAATTGTTCAACTGAAATAAATAGGAGACTATCTGACAAAGAGTATCTTAAAGCTTCCTCCCTCGTTGAGTCCAGACTAGCTCAGTAATGCCCCTGGAGACCCATGCTTTCTGGCCTTTTTCTTCTGCCAGGGGTCCTCCTGATGCACCCTGCCTCACGGTAACAAGATAGGTGCAGTAGGGTTTCTATTCAAGCAGGAGAAAGAAGATCTGGGGGCTGTTTGTATCAAGAAATTGAAACATCCCCCCCCCAAAATTCTAAGCCGATGTCTTACTGAGCCTAAGTATGTCATAGACAACTCTACTTCCCAGGGAATCTGGGGAAGTAAACATTTGATCTTGTCATATGACCTTTATGAATAAAATCAGAAAAGGATTTTGGAATAGCAGTTTATAGATCATCCTAGGCCTATGCTTTCATACCTTGTGTTTGTAATTTTACTACATCTGGAATACATTTATTACTAAATGTGCTAAGAGGTGAGTTGAGAGATTACAGTTTACTTTTTCCCAAAATCTCAATATCATGCATTTTTTCCTCACTGATTTAAATTACCGCTTTTTAGTCTATGCCAAATAACATATTGTGTCTGTTTCCAAATGCTCTATTTTCTTCACAAGTCTCTACTATTGATCCCAGCCATGAACTGTATAAATTACTAAAGTTCTAGTGTGCATTTTAATATCAAGCATCTAATTACTCTTTCTTGTCTAGTTTTCTTTGTTCTTACATGTTTATGCATCTCAATAAACATCAGAATCATTTTGTCAAATTCTGAACACATTCCATTTTAATTTTTATTGAAATTATATTAAATGCTTATATTAGAGAGGATTTAATCTTTATGATAGGAAATCTCCTGTAGAAGGGATATTTCATAAAGCTTTCTGGTGCTGTACTATTGGCATATAGAATAATTAATGATTTTCACTTTTATAACCAGCTACTTTTACTGCATCTCTGATTGTATGTTTGTTGGTTGATAGCATGTAACCTGTAGGTAATATTTTCCTTGCCTAGGATTCTGTTTATCTGCTTTCTTCCCTCATTGCATTAGTAAATAGTACAGAATAATATTACATTGTTATAGTAATGTGGGAATTTGCTTTGATTAGCTATTATGTCTTATATTAGCTTCTGATTCAGGATCTATATTTGCAAAGAAATGTCTTTATAGTATTACATTTTTTGTATATTCCCTTTGAGTCTATGCTTAGGCAGTGCTTGCCAAAACTGAGATCAGTTTTTTTATTCATCATTATTATTGTCTAATTCTTTTGTTAGGCTCACATTTACGTCTATGCAAGCTAGAATTTATCCTGGAATTATATGTGGGTCATTTTCCCTGCATTGTCATAGGATTATTAATTGAAAAAAAGCATCTCCTTGCTATGCAAATGAGTAAGAGGTTTCTTTTTTAATTTGCTGCTGTTGTTATTTAATGCTAAAGAAGAGCGATAGGGTATCTCCGTCAAACTCTCCTGATCTTTCTTAGCCTTGTCACTTAATTTGCTGCCTCCTGAGAAAGGTTAGTGGCTAGCACCTTTATCTGAGGGAGAACTACCACACCATAAAAATGGGTCACCTTTTAGCTAGGAAATGGCAGCTTCTTTCTTTTTAAAACATATCTTGCCCTCAAATTCCTGGAGTTGTTGTTTTGTAAAGTATATTGGATTGCTCTGTTCATTTCAAATATCATGATATTCACCAGTATGTACTAAAGACTGAAGTTTTGATGAGCTGATACCTCCTTTGCATATGTTTCTAACTGGGCAACCTGGGAAGCTAAATGTGTTACATGGGTTGGTGAGCACACCTGGCAGGTCAAGCTAAATGATGTGAAGTTGCCACCCCATTACCCATGCTCACCACCCAAAGCCAGGTCCCATTTGGAATGCAGGGACAGTGAGAACCTGTTGGCATGCAAAATGTGACCTCTGAATCCCACAGAGCAGTTCCCATTAACGATCAGATGTGTGTCCTTGGATTGCCTGAAATAAACCAATGAATAAATGCCAGATGCCTTCCCTCCCTCACAGTTGGATATGTGCATCTTTTCCTATGTAATTCACAAAATTCGAGTTGCAAGTACTTTCATGTTCCCCCCTGTTGACTTTAGTGAACCCCAAAACTTTGCTTACTTGTCTTCCTTCCTGGCCTTCTAATGCCACAGGACAAAGAACACTTGCTATGTATGGAGCAGCCCGACTCTTTCCCAAAATTATAGATATCTATCATTATCTGTCTGTCTAGCTAGCTAGCTGTTATCTAGCTATCTATCTCTACCTAACTACCCTATGTTTCTAGGAGGGGAGGGAGAGGGAACCGTTTCAGACAGTGTAAGAAATACATACTCATTGTAGAGAAGCTAACCTCACAGAAACATATGAAGAAAATAAAACCTAAGCTTAGTTATATCACCTAGAAATAATTACTACTGATAACATATTGATGCTTCCTTCCAGTTTTTCATATGTATATAAATGCATACTAGGCACATATTCAGAACTTACTGTTTTTTTTTCACGTCTCTATTTTCTTTACCTCACTCTTTGCCTTTTTGATTACAAGTCTCCCCTCCCAGAAAAAATATCAAACAATTCCAAAAATTTGGGGTATAGAGTGAAATATTTTAACTCAGATGCATTGTTCTGAATAACCATTTATATACAACCTTTATCCATTCATACTCTTTGTGAATTTTCCTATTTTAATTTTTTATTTGTTTGTAAGAACTCTTTACATACCTGAATATATTCATATGTCCATAATGTCCTTGTCTGTTTCACATGTTGCCAGTTTTTCTCAAAGTTCACCATGAGTCTGTTAACTTTGTTTACTATGATTTCTGTCTCTTTATAGGAATTAAAAATTTGTCAAGTTTTTCCTTTATGGGTTTTGTGTAGAAGACTTTTTTAGGAAGCATTTCCATTCTCCAGGGTGTAAAAATAACACATTTAGTCATTTAAATTTATTCATTTGCCTTTATAAGTACCACACTGCTTTAATGCTTTAGACTGTTAAGGTGGCTTTTATACCCCCTTCCCAATTGTCCCAACTCCATTTATTTTATATATAGAATCACTTCACCACTGAGATAGGCAATATATTCTGTAATCTAGTAGAGCAATATCCCCTTCCTCTTTTACATTTATTTACATAAGTTTCCAGATGAACTATGAAAGCAGCTTAACATTTAAAAGAAATCCAATGAGTATAATATAGAGTAGGGCCTCCCTGGTGGTTGGTGCAAGGTGAGGCACAGCACTGTGAGGCTATCCACAGCCACTGCAGCATGAGTTTGATCCCCAGACAGGGAAGTGACCCACAAGGCACAGCAGACCTCTCCTGACTCCCCCACTGCTCCCCTCAGCAGTGTGTTTCAGTCAGTCTGCCCATTCTGTTCCCCACTCTGTCTCTGGCGAATCATCTCACCCCCCTCCCATACCTCTGGCCTGTACCCCAGTTCTTGTATACATAAATAAATACATTTTTTAAAAAAGAATATAGAGTAGGTTGGGGATGATGAATATATTTACAGTATTGAATGTTTCCATTAATTCACCTATACTGTATTATTATTAAGTCTTGTTATAAATCCTTTGTCAATATTCTCTTTGTCCAAATGTCTTTTGATGTTCTCACCCCTTTTTTATTCTGTACGGGCTGTAGAATCACTTTCTCAAGCTCTGCTAATCCTGTTGAAAATTATTAGAATTGCCACAAGTTTGTTAATAAATGTAGGGAAAATAAACACCTTGAAACAGTTGTTCTCCTCCAGGAATGTGGTACATTTCTTTATTTAGTCAAAATGTCTTTATTGACCTTCAGTAAAGCACTTAGCTACTTTCACAATGTTTTTACACATTGCTTATTAAGCTCTTTTTCTCAATATTTTTAAAATTACTTTTGGCTCTTGCCAAATTTTCTAGTTGCCCACCCATTGTATAGAGGGAGGAAATGATATTTACTTGTTTGCTTGCTTGTTTGTTTATGAGCCAACTCATTGAATCCTCATTAATTTCCAATAGATTTTGCATTTTGTTCTTTAGGGTTTCCTAACTAGACAGTCATATCATTTTTTAAAATGGTTCTATTTAAATCTTTTTTGATTTTTTATTGAAGTGACTTTGGCTTACAATGCTGCCTATGACATAGGGGACAGATTCACACCTTTTGAGATGTATGCGACACACCACAGATACTACCAGAGCACTCATAATCCTTTGCTGAAGTTTGGTGAAATATTGGCTTAAGATATTTTAATGTTTTTAGAGAGAGGTGTTACATTTTAACCATTCCCATTCTTACATAAATTTCCTTGTCTTATTTTCTTTCATCCTGGTCTGTTCTCTTATTATGGGTTTTTGTCATTTTATTTCCTTGCAGTGTCTTGAGAGTATGAAGCAGATTTTTATCACTTCCTTTAGTTTCTGGTATCAAATTAACTTCAGAGTAATTATCTTCCTTTCACTCTGCAGGAGACTTTTTAATTTTTTTTTAATTTTGTATTATTTTCCCCTCAGGCCACAGTTAGACATTTTTCTTCTTCTTAGATGAAAGAGAGAGCAATTCATATCTGGAGTTTTACAATAGATAGGTGGGCGATGTGCTCTTGACTCACATAGTAGTTCATCTGGCAGCATGACCATCTCAACAAAAAATGTGCAGCCGGTGAACACAGTAGCACACAGCATAAGGCAAAAGACTTAGTACTAACAGAAGCACTTTTCATGCTACATGGTCTTGTATAAAATGCTCAAATACTGGCTCATTCAGTCAAAAGGAGATGACACAAAACCTCATGCTTGCATGATATAAAGTCAAGTATTTTCAGACTACAGCTGGTTGACAGTCACAGCACCCCAATTCCTTCCCTTCCTTGTGGACAGCCACCTAGGATAACTTTAGCAATGAGAGGTGTCATCTATCCCTTTTACCCTTCATTCGGACATTTGTATTGATGGAGGATAAGAAACATTCTGAAGGCTAGTGTTTCCAGTGTTGGCCTAGTGTTTTGCTTGTCAGGACCATATCTCTGAATATAGGGCCATGGGCCCTGTGCTCTCATTTTCTGGTATTATTTGACACAAGTAGAAAGAATTTCAGAGAGCGATGAATAACTCAGCCTTTTACTATGTATCTGAGGTCCACTGTCTTTAAATTTTCCCCAAGAAGCAAAACCTAAAAAAAAATAAGACACAAATATCAATATTTTATTTAGCCCAGTTTTTGTTTTTTACAGCAGATGACTTCACTTATAGTGGAATACAGAGAAACAAAACCAAGGGGACTGATATAACCAAACCAATAACAACCTCTAGAAATCTGACTGTAGAATTGATGCTACCAGAGTGGGTGGGAAAAGGGAGGATAGAGTAGGGAGAGGGCACAATGAACTATGGTGGAGACTAAGGGTGCCTTGGTGGTAGGTGTGGTATTTTGCAACTTATACTTGAAGGGTAATAAGATCTTATAGCTCTTAATCATATACAGCATTATAAACCAATATTGCCTCAATGAAAAAAAAATTTACACTACCATCTATTTCCTCACTCATCTATTCCTTCAATAAGTAGCTATTGAGTGCCAGTGATGTGCTAGACCCCGGGAATATGAGCATGAACCAGCACCAGCACACCTGAGCCCACCCTATTGTTAGAAAGATAAGCATCAACTCCCAAATCACACCAAACAAGAATAAATATGCATCTATGTATATGAGAGATAAAGGGTACATAAGATAACAGAACACAGAACAAGTTTTTATTTAGGAAAAAAATTGGGGATGTTTCACACAGTGCGTAGAAGTCATCTCCATTATTTTATTTTATAAAAGATAACAGGAGAAATAAAAGATTTAATCTCAGAATAAAGGATATCCCTTTGAATGGAATAAACTTTGCATTTTGAAAATCAAGCTTCTATTTTCCCAATTTTTCTGACATTTGGATCAGGGATTTGCCAGCAAATTCTTGGAACTGTATGTCTTGTTATTCTTGGAACTGTATGTCTATGTAGACATAGTGTCTACACAACCACATAGTGTCTACAGAAATGCTGACTACCATTTAGCAGAGCCACACACATCATAAACCAAAAGCATGACATGATTTAAATATTAATGTATCCAGGAGATAGTCAGGCATCCTATTTTCTGTTAAAAAAAAAAATATTGCATGAGGTTAGTTAGCTGTGGATTGGACTGGTAAGTACTGTGTGGGTAGTGTGGGTACCATTGACTAGCAGGTCTTCTGAGATGAGTGCTCCTCATACTGTCTTTACTATCAGAAATGGATTAACTCCCTGCTGTCTTTTGGGGTTCCACACACAGTTTCTGTGTGAATTGAACCCTTTCTCTGTTGGAAAGAAAAGGAAATACAAAATTAAATCTCCAATATAAAGTGTTACTTCTTGTAAAAATCTCTAATGACCAATATTCACAAGTAAAAGCTCATGAGAATAATTTCATTATGTGTTACCAAAAGAAAATGAATATGAAAATATACTGAATGTGTAGATGTTGAAAATACTGTTGTATCATATAAAAATAATTGAAATTAAAAGCTATTTGACAGGGGGGTGGTTTAAAAGATGTAAAGATGAGGATACACTAAACGAGTCATACTACCATTCCTATGAGCATTCTCTCAGTAAGATCTAGCTCTTGGCATTCTTGAAAAATACTGAGACTTCTAAGGATAAATGTAAATGTAACTTACAGATAGAAGTTTCATGAGTATGTGGGAGGGTACTTCTATCTGAGAGTAAACTATATCGACTGGGAAAATAATGCAGAAGACAGAGTGATGGTAGTAATTCAGATTTCTATTACAAGAGGAAATGGACTGAGTTCTGTTAGTGATATACTAAATAAATATATACTTATAGTAGGTTCTTAGCTAAAAGAAATAGAAACGTATCACAACTAGCACAGTGAAAAGTGGGTTATTGCAAATGAGTCATAACACCTGTGCAGGGGCAAAAAAGAAAAAAAAAGAACAGAAAATTCTATGGTATGGATTCTAAAAGCAAGTTCCTGACATCCAAATGTTAGAGCTGCAGGAAATACATAGTGATTTCAGGGTTTGCTTTTTACTTGTGAGAATTTGCTTTTAGAAAAGAACACAGCTGCTTGAGGCATTTTTCACTTAATTTTTTTAGCTTACTTTTCTTTCCAGTCTACTCCTGGGAATTAACTTAAGCCAATTTGGTCACTGCATTTGTCAGGAATTATTGTGGGGGAATTTCAACATAGGATGGATGATACCTGTTCAGGTAGAAGAGTGCATCTTAAATTTGCCCCTTCAAGGTGTGTTTCAAGGAAAGGAAGTCTTAGACTGAACTCTGCTGTACATTTTTCAGGTATTGACAAGGAGGCACTGTCATTTTGTTGTAATTTCAGCTTTATACTTCTGGGAACTTGAATATCCCTCACTTGGAAGATTTCTTTGTACAGTTTTGGGACTATTTTCATGGTGGGGTTCAGGTGACCTTCTCATTGGGATCATATTTATAAAAATAATAATCTTTAGTCATGCTTACCACAGGACTGGTTAAAATTCAAAGTCTAAAAAGTCAAGTATGTAATTACTAGAATACTTCAACATTTGAATTCTCTTTTGTTCAAACAGCAATGGAGGTCAATGTACAATATTGCTATTTCCCTCAGATATCTTGAACTCTATTTGTCTCATCAATGAAAAATCACATCCAGATCCATGATGCTTACAAATCAACCATTTGTGTTGGTGAGAGAAACTAGTTAAGAGCTCAGGTAGCCTTATTTCAGATTATATTGCAAAGCTATAATAAAAACAGTATGATATTGGCATAATGATAGACACATAGATCAATGAAGTAGAATAGCAAATCCATAAACAAACTCACATATATGTAATTCATTTTCAACATAGAAATCTAGCATATACAATGGGAAAAGTACAGGGTCATCAACATAAGTGTTGTTGGGAAAGCTAGATAGCCATGTGAAAAACAATAAAATGGGACCGCTATCATACATCATAGCAAAGATAAACTCAATTGATTAAAGACTTAAATGTAAAACTAGAAACTATAAAATCAAAGAAAACATAGGGGGCAAATTCCTTAACATCTGTTTTGGTGATAATAATTTGAATTTAACTCCAAAAGCTAAGGAAGTAAAAACAAAGCTAAATGAGTGAGACTACATCAAATTAAACATCTGCTCAAAAATAGAAACCATCAACAAGTGGAAAAGGCATTTATAGGATGAAAGAAGATATATGTAAACCACATGTCCAATAAGAGGTTAATATTCAATTTACAAGGATCTTATACAGTTCAATAGCAAAAATACAAAATAACCCAATTAAAAAGTGGGCAGAACTGAATAACCTTTTCCCAAAGAAAACATACAGATGACCAACAGGTAAATGAAAAGATGTTCAACATCACTAATCATCAGGGAAATGCAAATCAAAACCACTGTGAGATATCAGCTCATGCTTATTGAATGACTGTTATTTAAAAAAATAATAATAACAAGGATTTACAGAAAAAGGGAAGCCTTTTACAATGTTGCTAGAAATGGGCACTGGTACAGATACTATGGAAAACAATATGAAGTTTCCGCAACATGTCAAGAATACTACTATGAAATGATCTGACAATCCCAATTCTGGTTATATATCCAAAGGAAACAAAACCATTATCTTGAGAGTTATCTGTGTTCCTTTATTCATAATAGCATTATTCACAGTAGCCAAAGTATGAAAATAGCTTAAGTGCCTGTTAATGGATGAGTGGCTCAAGATAATGTAAGATATATAATTGTGTGTGTGTGACTCTCATATAACACAACTACCAAATGATAGTTCAGGGGTGTCTCGGTGGTGGTAACTTTATGGAGATTACACCTGAAAGGAGAATGAACAATGGTGTCTAAGGTATTAAAAAAAAAAAAAAAAGACTACTACCAAAGCAGAAGAACATTTGCACTAGATTTTTAGCAAAACTAGAAATTATTGAGCAGTGAATTGGTAAATGATTATGCACCCCAAGGCTAGTGTGTCAGTGTCTTACTTTCTTAGGAAGTAGTGAAGAACAAGTATGTTTCTCTAGTTCCCAGGGTCCATTTTAGATAACAGAACTTTCAGGTTTTTAATGAGTACCTAGTTTATCTAAAATTCTCTAAGTTTTCTGTTTCAGTCTGTAGATATAGACATGTATTTCACCAATTGCAAAAATTGAAAGTGTAAACATTTAACTTAAGTATTTCCATAGAAAATACAAAATCACTAGGTTATAGTGCTGGGTATTGGAATGATCTGGGGAGCCTGTGCAAAACACAGGTTGCCAAGTCCCACCTCTGGTCTGATTCCTTGGGGCTGGAGTGAGTTCATGAGTTTGCTTTTCTAACCAGCTCCTTTCCATGGCAGGCTTTTGAGAATCTCTGGGCTCCTGCCACCCTCTCTCCATGTGGAATTTCAGATGGCATTCAGACCTTTATTTAAGCAATTGTAAATAACAGGAAAACATGTTTTTAGCTATGAAAGAATAGAGAGGGAGCATTCTGTGTTATCTTTCAAAGAAAAGTGAAGGCATGTCATTAAATTGATTCAGAAAAAGTATTTTTTCTTCAGGCTAAACACACATGATTCAGATACATTGTTTTCTAACACATTTTTAAGACCTGATAGTGTGTAGTAACAAGTTTAAAAAGATAGTGTAGAAGTGATGGAAATATAAGAATCTCACATAAAGGGTATTTTTTTTTTCATCTGCCGTTGCTACAAATACGTGCAAATGAATTTTTAAAAATTGTCACCAATGGGAGAGCAGTTGGGTGTGGAAAACCACCTCCTGGATAGAAAGGAGAAATATTCTAGTATTGAGGGAAAAGAAGATTGGTAGGAAAAACTGAAACACTGAGATATAAGTGAGAATTATGCATAGTAACTGAGGCTCTTTAACTTAGCACATGCAATGTTAGAGCAATTATTCAGCTGGTAACTAGAATCTTGAATTTAATGAATAAATGATCATTCAGTGATGAATCATTAAAAAACATTTTGGAGCTTAGGATTTACCTCTCATAAATTGTTGAAGATTCATAATATGTAAAATTAACATAATAACACATGTTAAATGGAATATGTGGGTTCATACAAGCACAGGATGTTTATGATGTGAATTTTTAAAATGCTGTAGCAAAGACAAATGCATTGAAAAATGATTTTATTAATTGCCTGATATCAAAGTGTTACAGATTTAAAACTGCAAAATTCTGTGTTTTATATCATCATGCTGTAGGCATATCTAGAAAAGAGGAAAACAAGACTGGCATTGTCAGACCTCAGCTCAGCTGGCATTATTTCCCCTCAGTGCCTTTGAGTCCACAGGAACTTGCAGAGGGGATGTAGGGAACAAAAGGAGCACCCCATAACACCTCCTCCATGGTAGCACTTTAAACAGGGCCTCTTTTTGGTTGAGCCCTGTGAGACTCAGAATCCCAGAAGGGACCACTCAGTGCCGCTGCAGTCCTGAGGTCCTGCTCTGCTCACTGACCTGCCACACTCAAGCACTGCTGATGGACTATCTGTGTCCTTGCAGAGTATGGAACCATTCAAATTTAAATTAGCTCTTAACTCATTAAATAGTTAACATTTTAGATTTATGCCAGAAACTAAATAAATTTCTTACCAAGAACATGTTTAATGTGAAATTTACTCCTTTAAAAATATGAACACAAGTCTTTATAGTTTTTTAAAGTGAACAAAGTAAACACATTGAAATAGGATAAAATATTTTTATACATATATTTCAGTTTTATTGAACAGAAGGTGAATGTATTTGGTATGACTTTATCATGGTGATTGGGTTTGATGTTTACTTTTTTATTGTTAAAATACTGCTTTCCTAATGGAAAAGCATAAAATTTTCCACTATGCATGATAATCCTCAAAAATGTTTTAAAGAAGAAAAAGTATTAAGGAAAGCACACAGCAGTGTTGCTGTGTGTCTGATGGGCAGCCACTTGGCATAGGTTTATACTTTGATTAGCAAGGAGGTTAATGTTGCTTTCTACTCTGTGGTGCTTCAGGATAGTTTAATGTCACGGTTGGCCGTGCTCCTTTCTTTCATTGTCTAGGATTGCAATGTAATTCTTTGCTCACCATCACCCTCTTGTTTCTGCCCTGCCCACATGTCTCCACAGATCATTTTGTGTTTCTCTCCAGTTGGTCACACGCTGAGAGTTAGAGCTCGGAAGTTCCCAGCCATAGTTAACTGCACCGCTATTGACTGGTTTCATGCGTGGCCACAGGAGGCTCTAGTCTCTGTCAGCAGGAGGTTCATTGAGGAAACCAAGGGAATTGAGGTATGCTGGTCAGACTCTGAAAATCTCTCTCTCTGTCTGTCTGTCTCTCTCACACACACACACAGACACACAGAGTTAGTAAATAAGCACTTTCCAAAATATGCCTCCCATCAGAAACTTACCCTTGTTTAAAATAATACAAGCATCTTGGTTAATTTATATTATATGGAAAATGAAGACCAACCTTTTTGCACCAGGCTGAGATGCATGTGCACTCACATACGCAATCACACAAAGCACGTGAATATATTCTCATTCATGCAGGGGCTCATGAGAAGGCCAGAGTCATTGCTGCCTTGAGTCATAATAGTGTTTAGTGAATATAAATCCTTTAAATATACAACTGAAAGCACAAATAAAAAAGTAGCCACCTACAGTCATACAATACTTTATTTTAACAAAGTAAGGCAGTTATTGTGATTTTTCTCATTATAGTACTGACAGATAAATGTCAGGGATTTAGTAATCACTAAATCAAATGTATCTGTTTCTTTGTTTTATGGTTTTATTTTATGAGATATGTTTGTCACTCAATCATAATGAAATTCGAACCTCTGGTTATATTATTAAATGGCTGCATGAAACAACAACAAAAATCCCAAGTGTTTAGATTCAAAGGAAGAAAGGAATGTGAGGTATACTTTCATAGAACTGGAGCTTTATATCTGGTGCCTTTCTGATTAGTTAGGAGGGGTGGTGATTGTGAACATTTCTTAGAGAGGTTTGTCTTCTGATTCCACTTAGCAATAAAGAAAAAGTTACCTAAAGTAGAGCAGAAATCCAAATGATTGAATCAAAAAGAGAATTGAGGGCCTACCTGGTGGGGCAGCAGTTGAGCACTGGGTTGCAAAGCTGCCCTCAACCTCTGCAGCGCTAGTTCGATCCCCAGCTGCTCCCCGGCCACCAGAGGAGGGTCCCACATGGCGCGCAGACCTCTCCTGCCGCCCGCTGCTCCCCTCAGCAGTATACTTCGGTCCTTCTGCCTGCTCTGCTCCCCGCTCTGGCCCTGGTGAATTCTCACCCTCCCGTGCTTCTGACTGTACCTAGTGCTTGTATAAATAAATAAATAAAACTTTTTTTAAAAAAAAGAGAGAGAATTGAGGAAATGTAAGGAATGATGTCTGTTTGCAATTGAGAGTTTATGATAAACAGGGACAACCTACTGTAACCAAAGACACACCTGCCATTCTTCCAAAGCAGTCCTTTAACATTTGTGTTGAATCTTTTGGTGGCCAGATGGTTAGAAATTTAGGCATAGCTACATATTTAATTATTTGTATGCAGTTAAAATTATTGATTATATTTTCATGTTTTACATATCTATAACTTTATTATATATAATTTATTGTTTTCCTATATCATCTATTAATCTGATATTTAATGTTGAATTGCCAGGAAAGAAATGTCCACCTTTATCTAAAATATGTATACAATAGAGGTTTTATGATACTCAAATACCTTACCTCTCCTTTCCTGCCTACTCACACTTAAAATATTTCTAGAAATAAATGAAAAATACTCACCTGTACCTTAAGAAAAATAGCAGCAGCCACTGGTTTCCTGGATAAAGAACGAATAATCTTCATCTATGAACCTATTTTTCAAAGTGATTTTTCACTGTCAGGGAGCACCGCAGAGCAGTTCTTCCATTTTGGAAAATGAATGTAAATTTGTTGTGAACTGATGAGGAAGGTGGTAGACATTGGCAGGAGTGGTTAAAGCTTGTCTAAAACACTGCTTTCATTACTCCTTGTCTTCCTGAAGAGGCTAAGTCACCCTGTTTAATAGACACTAACACTAGTATTAGGTAAAGTCTGCCAAAAGATTTTATACTTCAAAATCTGGAAAGCCATTAAATATAACAAATCATGGTCACAACAAACAAATATCTAAAACTACTGCTAGGTTCACTGCATTACTAGAATTATGTAGGACATTATTTTGTCTTATAATAATTACAGGAAGGGGTCATAATAATCATTTATCAGAGGGGAGAGAGTCTATGTATCTTTTGATAGCAAAATTCTGTTTTACCCAGTTCTTTTTGTATCAGGCTGGTATTGTCAGTAAGAGGTAAGGACCAATGTACTTTACTTCTAATATTACTTTCTCTATGTCTGGGGGAAACCAGACATAGTTGCATGGTATCAGTTTGTGTCTGACCCAGGGCTTTTAATGTCCTTGCCTTTACTGCTTTGGTGCAGACTTTCTAGGCAAAGTAGGAACCACTTTGGAAACTCGCTGCTGCAGCTCCATGTGCCAGTGACCATTGACATCTGCTGGACGAGGCAGGACTTGCATCATGTTAGTTCAGAGGCTCCTAGAAGGCCCTGAGCTTTATCTGGTGGTGTCATGACGCCTCCTATAGGAAGCCGAGAGCCAAATAGGAGTTGAAAAAGCACTTTGCTATTTCTATGGAGCTGAATTATGCCTGGAAACAAATTAGCCAGATGATTTCATTTCAGTGCAGTGTGCTTATTTCACTTTCCCACCTTCCTAATTTGTTACCCAGGAGCAGTAATTATAATTTAGAGTGTAACATGTCTGTGTTCCTTTTAAAAATGTGTGGTGCCTTTTCTGTAAAGGTCAAAAATAGCTTTTAAATTTTTTGAATGAGCACTAATTTGATCACTTTCTGAGTTTTAATTTCTACCATTAGGATTGAAAGTTATCAGCATAATTTAGGCACTTCTTAATTATTGACCTCATTTGCTAAGTGTGAGGTACTTACACAAGGTGACCCCCTTTAGCCACAGAGAAAGGATTCATTAAAGGCAAGCGGTTTTGTGTGTGTTGACATATAATTTTCAATCAGTACACACTCAGCAGCCAGGGGTGTGTCTAAGTAAATGTTTGTGCTACTTTCCTGTTACCTGGTAGTGAACAAAATGACAACTGACAGAATGACCAAAATAATTTGACATTTCAGTATCAGTGGGTATTTATCTGAAGATCTTGTTTCCACACACTCCTCCTCACAGAGGATTTGTAAATAGAGATGGGAGGATGCACTGGAGGGATGGGGAGAAAGAGAGGTCCTTTGAGAGAAGTACGCTGGGAGGAGAACTTACTAGAAAGTATGTGCATCCCAGTGAGGAACATTCAAGAGAAAATTGGGAGATGGGTATTAAAAGTATTTTTGCTTTTCAAGTCAAAATAGACAATAGAGGGCCTCCCCGGTGGCGCAGCGGTTGAGCGCTGGGTTGCGAAGCTGCCCGCAGCCTCTGCAGCAGTTCGATCCCCGGCTGCTCCCCGGCCACCGGAGGAGGGTCCCGCATGGCGCGCAGACTGGTCCCGCATGGCGCGCAGACCTCTCCTGCTGCCCGCTGCTCCCCTCAGCAGTGTACTTCGGTCCTTCTGCCTGCTCTGCTCCCCGCTCTGGCTCTGGTGAATTCTCTCACCCTCCCACGCTTCTGACTGTACCCAGTGCTTATATAATAAATAAATAAAATAAATCTTAAAAAAAAAAAAAAAAAAAAATAATCAAAATAGACAATAGACAGACATGACAGCAGGGCCTAATGAGAGGAGAAAACATTGAAAGGAAATGAAAAAGTGAGCTGAGTGAGATGTGAGGTTTGCACTGGCAGGAGTAGCATGAGGGCTGAGCAGGGTGGAGGAGCCCATCCTCCACAGGCTTGTTCATCACCTGGCAAGATAAAGTTCTGTCCTTTCATGTGATGGGCCTGAAAGTAATTACACAAGCTCAGCACCATCAGCTTTTTTCAATGGAATGAATTTATTCCACATGCCAACACCTCTTCATTCCAGACTTGTTGCAGGGCTTGGGAACTTAGGAATTGCATATTATGCTACCATATCTTAAACCCATCATGAAAAATGTCCTTTCTCCAAGGAAAGTTACATAACTGCTGTATTTAAAGACTGATTGCTGCAGTGGTCGATCGCTTGTTTTAAAAATGTTAAGCCAAGCATGAAAAGCAGTAAACAATATTTTGTCAGAGATAGCTAGGTTGGCAGCATTTCTGTTAATGTTTTTTAGTACAATTCTTGCTTTGAAATGTGAATTAGAATTATCTGGTGTGAACAGAGAAGTAGAAAGATAATGATGTTCATTAGAAATTCTACGAATTTGGAAGAGATAGCCTTTTTCTGAGGAATGTTGAAGTCACTTAAAAGAGCAAGACAGATACAATCAAATTTGCCTTGAATCCATCTAAATCTCATGTGACTCCAGGGTACACTCAATAAGTGAGAAAAGGCACAGGTAGCTGTTACCATCCTTTTTCCTTCTTCAGCCCACATTCTCCTTTTTGCACACAATGCACACAATACTGTTCATCATACAGTTCTTCCTCTGTGCATGCTAATCCAATTTAGAATAGAATTGCAGGGCCTCCCCGGTGGCGCAGCGGTTGAGCGCTGGCTTGCGAAGCTGCCCGCGGCCTCTGCGGCGCCGGTTCGATCCCCGGCTGCTCCCCGGCCACCGGAGGAGGGTCCCACATGGCGCGCAGACCTCTCCTGCCGCCCGCTGCTCCCCTCAGCAGAGTACTTCGGTCCTTCTGCCTGTTCTGCTCCCCGCTCTGGCTCTGGTGAATTCTCTCACCCTCCCGCGCTTCTGACTGTACCCAGTGCATGTATAAACAAAACAAACAAACAAATAAATAAATAAATAAATAAATAAAAACATGCCTCTATTTAAAAAAAAAAAAAAATAGAATAGAATTGCAAAGCATAGTCAGCTGCTTCCCAGGATTTTTTGCAGTTAACTAAACTTAGGAAACCTTTTTGCTTTAAAGGTAGATCCAGGGCCTCCCAGGTGGCGCAGCGGTTGAGCGCTGGGTTGCGAAGCTGCCCGCAGCCTCTGCAGCGTCGGTTCAATCCCCAGCTGCTCCCCGGCCACCGGTGGAGGGTCCCACATGGCGCGCAGACCTCTCCTGCCGCCCGCTGCTCCCCTCAGCAGTGTACTTCGGTCCTTCTGCCTGCTCTGCTCCCCGCTCTGGCGCTGGTGAATTCTCTCACCCTCCCGCGCTTCTGACTGTACCCAGTGCTTGTATAAATAAATAAATAAACCTTTAAAAAAAAAAAAAAAAATAAAGGTAGATCCAGTTTTTGTAGCTACCCAGGAGCCTGGCATATAGTTAAGCTACAAGTTTATCTAAGTCAAATAGAGCCATCAAGACATCCAAGTTTTGTTTATGGTTTTCCTGGGTGGTCTGGACTCCCCAGAACCAGCCACACCTTCTCCTTGGCTTGATCTCAGAGGAATAGCTGGCTCCTGCTTCACCTCAGACTCTTTCGGTCTTTATTTGCTTCTTCGTTTTAATGTTTTATCAGAGAACAATGGAGGCACCCCTTTCACTGTTTCTTGCTTCCTAATCTTTCAGGAAATTCATCTAAAAGGTTATGGGATTGTGCTGAACTTGTTCTTGCCTTTGACCAGGACAAAATTAAATTGGTTCTAAAATTAAAGCCAAAAAAAAAAAAAAAGTATAAACAACCTAACAACGAAATGCAGTCGCTACAGTAACAAACAAGAACTAAATGCCAGTTTGGGATTTAGAAAACCTGGCATTGCCTTTAGTGCTCCTGTTTGCCCTGTGAGGTGTTGGTATTCTTCCTGGAGCTATCCTTGGGGCTCTTGCTACCCACACCAACTGCAGAAGTTAACACTCCAAATTTGCATTGCTTATTACCTCAAATACCGGCCTCTAAGGAGGGACCACTGGTTTCTCTATCACACAGTCGAGTGGATAAAGGCCATGAGCACAACATCACTCTGAAGGTAAGGGACCCAAGAGGTTCTGACACTACAGCCCATCGTCTTAATCCTTCTCTTGACTATTGCACAAATTTTTAATATTTTTTGAAAGAAAAAAAAGGAAAGGAAGAAAACAAATGGTTAAAAGGAATGACCTTAGGTTTTGTGGCAGGAGGGAGTGCAAGGAGTATCAAAATTTGTCCAACTTTACAGAACTGGAAATCTAATACAAGTCCTGGGATTTGAACCCTGAATTCCTGAATGCCTCCTGGAGTTTTTCTTAGAGTAAATCAGTACTAAGAGGAGCTTAGGAGAGGTGCTTAAATACAATACTGCTCATTTTGCACATTATCAAAGTTTCTTTATTTGATTAAACAATCCTCCAACTGTTAGGGGGAAAAGGATGTCCCAAAGCAAAGTTCATATAGGCATTGTGGACTCCACCCCCACCCCAGGTCAAAGCCAAAGACACTGGGAACTCCAAATCCCATCACCACCAAAGGGAAGGTGGCTGGGACCTGAGGGTGGGGTTAAGCAGCCAGGTGGATACAAAAGGCAGACACGTGGGCTTTGGGGGCTCTCCATTTTTGGGCTCTGGGCCAGCTCTGAGAGTGACTTTGGGTTTCCAGGTCGTTGGATCGGGTAGGACGCATTAAAGACTTTATTTCCCTATTTTCTCCCTGAGTTGTACATTCTCCTTATTTCCTTTTCTCTTGTAAATAAGCCTTTTATTAACCCTTTTGCGTATGTCTGTAGTAGAGTATTCATAAGTCCCTTTAAAGCGCGCGGGTGAGGACCCACAGCCAGGAACCCGTTTAATATCGGGGTTGCTCTATAACACAACCACAATCTCTAATTAATCTAGTACCAACTTTTACCAGCTCCAAAAGTAACTAAAAGGTACCAATAATTGATTTTATAATTCCATAGTTTGGAAGTCTTAAAAAAGTAACATAGATATTAAATAAGATATTAAATTAACATATATATTAAATAAATAAATTTTATATCAATTATACCTCAATAAAGTTGTAAAATAATTTATATAGAAATAATTTGAGAGAGACTCTCAGGATGGACTGTAGGTATCAGACATTATATATGAAAATTAACCCAAGTTAAACTTAAAAAGTTTTTTGTTCCTCTGTCCCCTCTCTTTTGCCCACCCTTCCTCCCTATCTTGAAAGCAGTGCTCTTTGACAGTTTAAATTTAAAATTACAGACCAGTATAGTCCTCTTCAATGGTTCTGAGAAGTGTAAAGTCCTAAATAACACTGAAGATGCTTGATTTAGTGCTGACCTCTTGATATTGGTGTTTCAGTCATTGTTTTGTTGTCCTCTTGGGCACTTGCTGTCAGAGTCAGGTGACTGGGGTGCGTGGTGAGGCAGCCACTGCCACCACCCCAAAACTGTCACACAAGTAGCAGAGATTTGTTTGTTTCAGTGTTTACAGTGAGCCAACTGAGAGAGTGGAATTAAACACTTTGTCTTCCCATGAGGAAAAAGGAGTTTCGTTTTTGCTTTTGCTTATGCCCTGGGCACGCCATTGTTTTCCAAAGCATCCGAGCAGGGAAACCTTGGATTGATAACCACTTGATACTGGCACTTCGCTTATTTTTATTTTTGCCTCCAGCACATTTGGCTGCTAAATGACTACAGAATGGGATCAACTGGTTTTCATTAAGGGGCCAAATGTAGCAGGAACGATGCTTTTCACTGGCATCTTTAAAAGTGAAAAATACAGCATTGCGTTGCCATCGCTGCGCCGCACCAGCAGCCCTTCCTCTCTGCTGCCCCCACCCCAAAAGAAAACTGGAGATAAATGAATGGCAGAATAAATAATTTATGCTAATGAAATTACTGCAATTAGTAGTTCTACAATGACCCTTTTAAAAGCCACAGCTGTTAATGTCAGGAAGTGCTGTCACTACTGACCTTATCATAAGAGAAAGTGACAAATTGAGAATGCAGGGAAGACCAGTCATCAAAGAGGTCTGTTCTGGAACGATTAGAGTTTTCTGAAAAACAGTGTGAATTACAACCAGCTGCTCCCTGGCTCCGCAAGTCTCCCATGCTGTGCCATTTTGTTAAGCCCGATAACAATAGTTATTTTGCCCCATTGAGACAAGTTGTCTCGGGCCACTTCCAGCTCTACCGGAAACCACTTCTTCATCTCAGATTTACAAATGAAACTGTTGTTAAAGAGAGCTTTTCAGGGCAGCCGAGGAGCCTCCTCATAAGGATCATGGTTGGGCGGAGGCCAGGGTGCTTGTTTTTTTCTTTCCCTGTAAGGAGGTTGCACTTGGCTGGGGAAGTATTTATCTGTATTGAAGAAAGATATGTGCCCACATTAAAGCGAGGCAGGACAGGAGTGAATTTCTGCCATGGTTATATTGCTGCCTAGCTTTTTTAAAGATAAAACCCCCCAGGGGATATGATTTATATCGTTTATATAACTTCCTTGTAAATTTATATTTTCTAGCCCACTGGTTTGATAATATACACATGTCTTGGATCTACCAGACACAAAGAATGCTCAGGATTTGTATCATCCTGTATTTAGCGTTTGCCTTAAAATATTATTTTAGTTAGGAGTCTTATGGATTTTCGATATGCAGAACAATCCAGGGTGGAAATAATTTTTAGCCAGGAATTTTTCTTGATGTCGGAAAGCTAAGTGTTTAGATGCTGCTCAGCAGCCACTTGGCCGGCCCCTTCTAACACCCCTGCTTGTGATATTAATGGCTCAGGTTTGAAACATTTAACTGCATCACCAGCCACTTGTGTGCAATTTTCCCAAAGATGTCGGAGCATTATTGACAACACTTTGGTAAATTATGTGTGACTTTCCTAAGAGTTGGTGTAGCTCATTTAATTCGTATTAATTGATTTTTAGGCTTCCCTTGATTAATTGAACCTGGTTCATCTTGTACAGATTGCAATAAATAATCATTAAAATGAGGGAGATGTGACTCCACAAATTAAAAAGTTAACTACTTCAGAAGTCATAGAGGACAAAATGGAAAGAGTGTATGGGGGTGGGGGGAGGACCCTTCAATAAATCTTCAAATAAGAGTTATTTGGAATTTTTGTTGTTGTTTGGTTCAAATGAGAATAGAAATGATTATGATTATTTTTGTCCCAGAAATGTTAGTCCCTGCCATCCAGTTTGCCTTCAGGTGGGCTTTTACCAAACTGTATTTCTCAGCATTTTTTTTTTTTCAGTGACTGCAGGTTGTTGGTACCCTTTGACTAAAGTTTAGTTTGAAAGCAACATCAAAAATACTTCTCAGGCTACTGTGTCTTAATTTCTTCCTTTTCTGTTTTGCACACTTGGTAGATAACAATCATGTTGTGAAAAGCAGTCCTTGTTGTGTGTTGGCTTAAGGATTTGGTATGTTAAGCACATAAAAATCCTTTGCCCTACTTGGCGAGAAGAGTTACTAAAGCTGAATGCTTTCCTGTCATCTCTGATCCTGTGTCTATCCCTTAAAGGCTGAATAAACTTCCTAGATTCTGCTATAGTTTTATTCAGTCTTTTAGAAAAAAAAATCTTGGTATAATTTTGCTAATTTTTCCTTTTTTTTTTAAATTGCATTTTTAACTGGAGAGACTTTCCTGTGAATTGCTATTTTCATGTTTTCAGCCACTGGAAAAAGATTCCATTAGCCTTTTCATGGCACACGTTCACACCAGTGTAAATGAGATAAGTACCAGGTATTACCAGAATGAGAGAAGACACAACTATACCACCCCAAAGAGTTTTCTAGGACAAATATCGCTGTTCAACAACCTGTTAAAGAAGAAACAAGAAGAGGTATCCCAGAAGAAAGAGCGCTTGGTGAATGGAATCCAGAAGCTGAAAACTACAACTTCTCAGGTATGACCAGGATGTGTTATTACTGAGTGAAATGTACCCGCTTAAAATTCTTTTGAAGCAACATTTTAGCCCATTTATATAAGATGCCTGGTGCCAAAATTTACAGTTTAATGACACAAAGAACATACTGTTCCTTTCCTGAGCTTGGAAAAGATTGGCCAATTACTCTCACAGCTGGTTTGGAGACAGGCGTTCCCTTGTTGGCCTGATTCAGGGCAGCATTCAGGCACAGCTGGATCCCCCTTGTCTCTGACTGCTCTGAGTTTTAGCACCTGAGAATGGAGCTTGCATCCCTTTTGACCTCAGGTTCTCAACCCTCCCAATGAAGATCTTCACTCATCTTTGAGCTCAATGAACACCTAAGAAAGTTGTTTACTAAGGAGAAGGTGTTGATTTTTAAAATATGGAATTGACAGGTATAGGGAAGAAAAAGAGGGAAAAGCAATAAAGAGTGTTGCAGAAATAAATTCTAGCCTTTTACCCAGGCAGGGGAAGAACAAGCAGTACTTAAGGAATGGTGAGGTCAGGAAAGCTTTATTACTCGTGCATGAGGTCTCAGACCTGGGTAGTCCCATCAGGTCTGAGCACTGGTCTAGGGACAAAGAGTTTCTTTTTTACACAATCACTTTACATTGATAAAGTTGGTTAGTTAGCATACAAATTCTTGACTCTGGAAAAGGGGAAGGATATAGATCTTTCAGGATGGCCTGCTGCCAGACCTTGTTTAGATATGCTTATTAAGGAAGCAAACTTATTATTTACATTTCCAGGTCTATGACTCTTTAACAGGGAAAGATTTATTTTTCTTAGCAGTTCCTTTTCTAGAGTATAGAGATAAAATGTATATCATTTCCTGATAAGGATCGATGTGATTGGGGTCCCTCATCTAATAGTTTTCTCCGAATTTGGTATCTGTTCACTCCTTTTAGCCACCCTTTCTCTTAGGTAAAAGTATCCAGGACGGCCTCAGCCCCGGTCATAAAACCTCCTGCTACCTCGAAGGACAGACTCTAACCTGCAGGCTTACGTCTAGAGAATTAGTATAGGATATTCATCATGTGTGGGTCTGTACACATGTATGTCATCTAATTTCATTGTTTAAAAACAAGTTTATGAAATAGATGTTGCTACTAGCATTTTAAATGTGGCACCTACTGAGTTTAAGGTCACAGAGTCAATGAGGATGAGATTTGAACCACGATCTGTCTTACTCTAAAGCCTGTCATGATCCATGGTCAAGTACTGCCTCTCTGTGACTAGGGAAAATATATTAGAATGAAAGAGTATGGAGACTTTATAGAGTGATTCAACCTATAAAGGCAGCTGGGCCCTAGAACTGGAGGAAGAAAATTCTCACTGATGGTCCCCTGAAAGCCAGGGGTCTTCTTCAGAATCCTCTCGTTCTGTCAGGTCACACTCTCACCTTTCAAAAGATTGAGCCAATTCTTCACCAAGCAGGCTCAGTGACCCATCTCTACGAGGCTAGAAATACATCAGATTTGGTTGAGGGACCATTTGATGGCACCTTTTCATGCAGGGCTCTGTGGCCATGTCCTTCAAACCGACTCTCAGCCAGAGTGCTGCTTGCTTCTCTCCCCTTTGTTTCTTCTACAAGGCATGGCTTCTTGGGAAAGCACTGATCTGTGACTGTGAAAGAGAAACCAGAGTGAGAAGGTTTCTGAGACAGTTTCTTAGATCGATGTGAAGAGCAGTTGCTGAAAGGCTTCCCAAGTGTAAAATCATATTTATACATCTCTTTTTTTTTTCAAAGAACTTCATTACTCTTATTTTTTTTAAGATTTATTTATTTATGCATACAAGAACTGAGGTGTAAGCCAAAAGTGCAGGGGATGAGAATATTACCAGAGACAGAGTGGGGTACAGAACAGGCAGACCTACTGAAATACACTGCTACGGGAAGCAGCGGGTGAGACCGGAGAGGTCTGCTGCACCATGTGGGTTGCTCCCTGGCCTGTTGCAGTGGCGAGGGATAGCTTAATAGCTGAGATTTTAACCCCTGCACCACTGGGGAGGCCCTATTCTTCTTTTATCTTTATACTCTTTATTGCTTTTCCCTCTTTTTCTTCCCTATGCCTGTCAATTCCATATTTTAAAAAATCAACACCTTTTCCCTAGTAAACAACTTTCCTAGGTGTCCATTGAGCTCAAAGATGAGTGAAGATCTGTATCTCAGAAATTTGTCCATTTGAATGAGGCCCCAAACCAAACCTGTTGACTTTGCCCCCCCGCTCAGGAAAAGGTAATGTTGGCACCCAAGCTGAGCCATCAATACGGGTGGGGCAATCCTTGGTACAGAAAAAAATAGTTACTGTGACACTTAAGAGTTTTCTTCCCAAGTGACAGAGATTCCCAAAAGTGGAATAACAACTCAGTACATACCAGTGGCATTAGGGGAATCGGTGGAGAGAGAGCCTGTGGTTCCCTAATAACCATCTCACTTACCTGTTGATACCAGGGGGACCAAGGGGGGAAGAGGAAAGAATGGGACAGGCAACCACAGCATCTGGGCTGCTTGGGGTCTCCTTCTCCCCCTCAGCTAGAAACAAGAGGTAGAAAGTCTGAGACAAAGATACAAGAAACATAAACTGAGGACAACTGGTGCTTTCTTTTCATTGGTTGTTTGTGCTTGCAGTGTTCTTAGTATCAGAAGAGTGGGTAGAACACTTAACAGCTCCTTAAGAGTTTTTGATATAGGTTCACTATGAAAAGGGAACATGGTTTCTTGCGTGTACAACTGGAAAGCCTTCGAGGGGAGTATATGGGTGCAAGGAGCAAAATGCTTGCCTGCTGGATCTAGGTCCTCTACAGGTCTGCCTTAAGCAGCTCCATAGAGCCCGCTATCTATGCAATTTGAAATATAAATGCCTAAATTTAGTGCAGTTCATTCCTTGCAATAAATCTGTAAACCCTTTTTATAGCCACATTTTGCCCCTCTGGATGTCAGCATAGGTCATCATAGTGACCTTCCTTCATCAATGAGGCCTTGCAGTGAGGGCTAGAGTCACTGAATATTTCAGACCTAATAGCTTTCTTAGAAACTGAAATTGGGCTCAAAATAGTTTCCTCCCAGTCTCTTAGATGATTCTTTTGGCTATTGCCTAACACATGACAAATTTCATATAGCTAAATGTAGCAGAGAAGCAAATGTCACATGCAAGTTACTCTGAGTTCATAGAGAGGCTGAAAAATCAGTCTTAGCTTAAACTACAATAGGTCATAGTAATAGCAGTCATAGTAATAATCATGCCTTCCAGGCAGAATGTGAATAAACTGTGGGGTGGGGGGGGCACTTCACAGGGTCACTTGAATATTGTAGTGGGGTTTCAGTCCACAGAAGGAACCGTTGAAGTGCCTTTAGCTGTTGAGTCAAAATTAATGGTTAGGATTACTCTTAATTGTATGATTTTTAAAAAATATTTATAATTTGGGAAAATAAGTGGAATGAAGAGTTAATTATCATGATGTATAAAGTTGCTTTCCTATGTTTCTGAAAACCAAGTTGTGTTTTTCTCTCCAGTATTTCTCCTTGCTTTTGTTGACATGATCCTTAAACATAGGAACCTAGTAGGGTCTATGGAACCTCATCAACTCCCAGCTTACAAAATGATTCTTAGTCTTACATGATTAATCTGTTGATGCCTCAGAAGACTGAGTTCCGCAAGAACTGAGTGAAGTTATTTAAGCCAAGAAGGACCTTCTAGGGCTAGTTTTCTAGGATACACACTAAGAATCCAGGACAGTTCTTGAGCTTTTGATGACACTGTTCTGATACACACAAGGCACTGGTGGTTTGCCCTTCTTAGTTAGGTATTAAGTGGAATCTTACATGAGATGAAAAAATTGGGGGCCTCCCCTGGTGATGCAGCGGTTGAGCGCTGGGTTGCGAAGCTGCCCGCAGCCTCTGCAGCGCTGGTTCGATCCCCGGCTGCTCCCCGGCCACCGGAGGAGGGTCCCGCATGGAGCGCAGACCTCTCCTGTCACCCGCTGCTCCCCTCAGCAGTGTACTTCGGTCCTTCTGCCTGCTCTGCTCCCTGCTCTGGCTCTGGTGAATTCTCTCACCCTCCCGCACTTCTGACTGTACCCAGTGCTTGTATAAATAAATAAATAAATCTTTAAAAAGAAAAAGAAAAAATTGGGAAGGCCATTTCATATTTTGTGGGAAGAGGTAAGAGCTCTCTGTGAACATTTTGATCAAACTAAGCAATTGACCAAGTAAAGTGGTAATAGCCAATGGGTCCTGATGGCTTCACGCTTTGTGAACCCTGTAGCAATTTTCTGCTGGCACATGCAAGGTCTACTTTCACCAAGCACATCTTCCTAAGGCCTCTGCTGTCCTGAGCCTGAGTTGCATGAGACCAGAAAAGCAGGAGACCCATCTACAATGGTGAAACCTTGTGAGTGCTTCCTGACTGCAAAGATTGAGAAGATAAACTTCTATTATAGCTGGTGCTGAAGATAATTTTATGGAAAACTTATTTTTATTCCTAAACAGTGGGAAAAATAGGACTGCATTTTTACACATAGGATTGTGCCAAATCACGGAGAAAAGGATAAAAAAAAAAATGCAAACTGTTCAGGATCCCTGGATTCATTTTCAAATATAATCTGTACCTTATATTTGTGGTTATCAAGGCAAGTGACTTCAAAATAATGACTTTTCCTTTAGGTGGGAGAGCTAAAAGCCAGACTTGCCTCTCAAGAAGCCGAGTTGCAACTGAGAAATCATGATGCTGAAGCTCTGATCACAAAGATTGGGCTTCAGACGGAGAAAGTGAGCCGGGAAAAGGCCATCGCTGATGCCGAGGAGCAAAAGGTCAGGCTAATTCCACCATTTAGAGTGCTGAGCTATATTTAGCACAAAATAAACCTTTGTAGGTGAACAATTTTGAACAACTTCCTCTCCAGGGAGCATAAAATCTAAAGAATTATTATAGTTACACATGTAACAGCATTTCACACCATGATTACCACTTGACCTTTCTTTACATTATGCATTTTCCCAACCTTTTAGCTCTTTTAATGATATGAAAGAACAATAAATACTGAGCTCATTCAGGCATATAATGGATGTGGATCTTGAACATCAGGCCTATTTGTAATACAGTAAAGGTCATGAAGTCACCTCTGAGGTTTCTAAAGGTTTTTAGTTTTTAGGCAAATTGAACAACTCAATTGTTAACAAAGCCCATTCCAGCACTCTCTGCAAGATGGTTTTCAAATTTTGCATTTTAATAATACAACTTGAGTTTATTATTAAATCCTAAACTAAATTTGTTCTTTTTGATTCAGTGGAGGCCCTGGCATTCTGGTTTATATTTTATTGTTGGAAACAATTGTGTTTAAGATTTTATAGATTCTTTGTACTCAGATTTCCAACAATTCTGAAATAAATATATAACTTGTTTTGTCATCTTCTTTTACAAAAACTTCTGCAACAAATGGGGGAAGGTATTTTTTTCTATGTGTATTTTATTTCCTGAAAGAAATTTCATAGTAAACAATGATCTAACAAATACTTGCTTAAAAATTCAATGAATGTATATTTGTGAGACATATTCTCCTGTTTTAGACAAAAGATTATAACCAGGGTTTAGTTAATTTAAAAAATTATAAACTGTTAATATTCTTTATTCATTGACTCTATAGCCATCATACCATTATCTCTGCATTTTATGATACCAGAAAATATATTTTTCTTGTGAAGTCACCATTCATTCATAGACAATTGAGTTGGTTTTCCTTTCTAATGTATTTAGAGTGATTTGCCTTATTTTTTTAAAGATTTATTTATTTATTTATTTATGCATACAAGAGTTGGGGTATAGGCCAGAGATACAGGGGATTGAGAGGATTCACCAGAGACAGAGTGGGGGACAGAATAGGCAGACTGAAACACACTGGTGAGGGGAGCAGCAGGAGAGATAGGAGATGTCTGCTTCGCCATGTGGGTTACTCCCTGACCAGCCTGGGATAGAACTCATGCTGCAGAGGCTGCAGTTTACTTCATAGTGCGGTGCTTAACCCCTTGGGCCACCAGGGAGGCCCCCCTAGAGCAGATTTGCTTTTAACTTGCACAACTAAACACCTGAAAAATATATTTGAAATCAAAATTCTAAATCAGTTTGAAAAAATGTTTTTTTCAAATTTTTAGTATTTTCTTTTTTTTTTTTCCATTAATGATATATAATTATTTTACATCCTTTTTTTTTTCCAGAATATAGGATTTCTCCCCCCGGGTATGGTCACCATAGTTTTTCCATCACCAAAACACCCATAGTCCTCTATGCTCCTTGTCTCCCCATCTCGTTTTTATCTCTTTCCTTCCCCTTTCCCCCTCCCTCCCCTTCCCCTCCCCTCCTGGATGACTCAGATCTATGGTTAGCTTTCAGATGTCAATTTTAAAGTTTGTATTTCTCTGATCCTTTGTTTGATTCTCTATATTCCACCTATAAGTGAAATCATCTGGTATTTATCTTTCTTCTTCTGGATTATTTTGTTTAACAGATTGACAGTTCCTTGCAGTTTCATCCATGTTGCTGCAAATGGCACTTTATCTTTTTGATCACTGAGTAATATTCCATTGTTTTTATATAACACATCTTTTTGATCTGCTCATCTGTTCTGGGGCATTTGGGTGTTTCCATATCAGTGCTGGTATAAATGTAGGAGTACAGGTTTCCTTTTTAATTTTTGAAGTTGAAAAATAAGGTACATTTGGCATGTCCGATGGATAGCTAATTCCTAACTCTCTTTCTATTGAGTTTTTAGCTAAGTAGAGGATGTCTGTAAAAGTATATTAGAATATCAAGCAATTGGGAATCACACATAGTAGATTATCATAGCTAATTCCATGTAGGACAGTTTCTCAGGCAATACACAAATGTGTGGTTTTTAATAATTAATATACCATCATCTGTCTGTGTAGATATTTTTCAGAGATCTTCAAAGATATTTTTGCGTGTGAATTCCTAAGGCAAAATAAACCTCACAAAAGGGGAAGCGAGGCTTTAGCAAATTAGAACTCACTTGACAGGTTTTTTTCACAAGGTTCCTCAAACATGAAATGATACATGCTATTTTTTATTTCTAATTCATACCAAGAAACAAAAATATTTACAAATATTCCCATTTTATACATGAGGCTTAATTATAAATAACAATTGAATACCTGTTTTTTGCCTAGCAAGATGCCCTCATGTAGCTCATGTTATGATGGAGAAGACTGAGAGGAGACAAATATCATGTTGATAGAAAAAATATTTTGAGTTATTCATAAGGATTATAATAAAAATAAAATAGATATGGTAAAAGGAACAAAAACCTATTTTCATAATTTTTTTTTAAAGATTTTATTTATTTATTTATACAAGCACTGCATACAGTCAGAAGCGCAGGAGGGTAAGAGAATCCACCAGAGCCAGAACGGGGAACAGAACAGGCAGACTGAAGAAGTACACTGCTGAGGGGAGCAGTGGGCAGCAGGAGAGGTCTGCGCGCCCTGTGGTACCCTCACCAGTGGCCTGGGATCGAACTGGCGCTGCAGAGGCTGCGGGCAGCTTCGAGACCCAGCGTTCAACCACTGCGCCAACGGGGAGGCCCTATTTTTATAATTTTCTTATTGAAGTAGCATTGCTTTTTAACATAGAAGTTTCAGGTGTGCATGGTCATAAAACATCTGCACCACTGAAAGTCCAATTCTAGAAGGAACTATTTTAAATTAGGTGGCCGAGACTCCCCAAGCAGTGGTTGAGCACTGGGCTGTGAAGCTACCCACAGCCTCTGCAGTGCTGGTTCGATACCTGGCCGCTGGTGAGGGTCCCACATGGCATGCAGACCTCTCCTGCCGCCTGCTGCTCCACTGAGCAGTGTACTTCATCAGTCTGCCTGTTCTGCTCCCCGCTCTGGCTCTGGTGAATCCTCTCTCACCCTCCTGCACTTCTGACCATACACAGTGCTTGTATAAATAAATAAATCTTAAAAAAAAATTAATTAGGTGGCCATGGGGGAAGGTCTGTTTATAAGTAGACAGTGTAGAATGAAGGCATTTTTTGACACCTGGAGGTGTGTTACAGGCTCCCACAGTCATGTGTTCAGCAGTGTGCTAGATTCTGTGCATTTGTTCAAAGGTGTATATGTTGACTCTGTGAGCTGGTGAAATTAGTGTCTCAGTGCTTAATACATGGGAAGTAATTGAAGAGATGTGCTTCCTAACTTATAAAGTACCTTGCCACCTTTAATATGACTAAACAAATATTGGGGTTTAGAAACTTCCTTACTGAACATCTTGACAACCTGTGTCCAGAAGCAGGTTGAAGTTGTTGCTTCAAATTCATAAAATAATCAAGGACCTCTCAAACCACTAGCGTTGATGGCAGTAACTTAAGTAACAAAGTACAATTAAGTCTGTGAAAATTAATCCTTTGGTTTTCAATTTTGAGCTCCAAAGTTGTAAGGATCTTCTCTGATCCTTTTCAAACTGCTTGCTTTGTTGAGTGAGATGGAATCCTCATAAGCAGAAGTACTTTCTAAATTGCAGGGCTAATACAATCCCTTGATTTCTGGATGGCCTTTAGTTTTTACATGTGTTTCTTTTCTAAATGTAGGTAGGGCTGCACTTTGGAGGACCATAGGAATTTCTTCTTTTTTATATTTCCATGTTTCTTTTTAAATTAAGTTATAATTAACTTATATCAGTTTCAAGTATATAACATAACATTCAATATTTGTTTACATTGCAAAATGATGACCAATTTATTTAACATCTCTCATCATAAAGTTAAAAAAAATTGTTTTTCTTATGATAGGAACATTTAAGATTTCTCTTAGCAACTTTCAAATATGCAGCACAACATTGTTAACTATAGTGTCATACTGTACTCATTTTGTGTTTATTTTGTAAATGGAAGCTTGTACTCTTTGACTTCCTTCACCCACCCAGAGTAATTTCTGACAGCTTGAAGCCAGGTAAAAGCAGTGTATGAGTTGACTAGTTAAGTCATAACAAAGTGGCACAGTCTGGGAGGCTTAAGTAACAGAAATTTATTATCTCCCAGTTCTGGAGGCTGAAAGTCCAAGAACAATGTGTTGCATGTTTGTTTCCTCCTCTCCAAGGCCTCTGCCCTTGCTTGCAGTTGGCTGCCTGTTTGCTGTGTAGTCAGTCTTTCCCATGTGCCCACATACCTGGTATCTCTTTGTCCGAATTTCTTCCTCTTTTAAGAACACCAGTTATATTGGATTAGGGCCCATCCTAATAGGCTTATTTCATCTTTCAAGTCCCTATCCCCAAATCAGTCACATTCTGAGGTACTGGGGGTTAAGGCTTTAACAAATGAATTAGGGGTGGACACAATTCAGCTGATAACAGTTATCAGGACTCTATTCTTTCTGTATGACTACAACTAAATATCATGTACCATTTGCAAAGAGCTTTTGACTAACAAAGCATGGCTAAGGTCTGGTGTACCCAGAATGGGGCTAGCTCCGAATCTCTACTTTAGCTGACAGGTGTGGAGGAAGAGCACACACATGTATTGTGCGTAGCTCATCCCTCTTCTTCAGGCTGACCCTTGCTGGGCATTCCCCAGGTGTCACAGGGCAGAGGAAACTGCACACTGGGTCTTGCCAAGTCACTAACTTTTACAGCATCTGCATTACTTAGTACTATTGCACATTAGGGTAAGAGGTACTGTGAATGAGAATTAAGTTGATCAACCTAGAGTGTTTTTTTTTTTTTTCTGCACTTATACCTTTTATTTAATGTCCAAGATTTCTGTGTTTATAAAAAGTACTCAAAGGAATAATACTCCATTAACAGTAAAGGGGTCAAGAGAATAGTAGCAACTCCTAGTCTCATGAAACAGCACTTAAGAGAAACACTTAAATGTTTCTTTTAGTGCTAAAAATCTATGATCCTGAGTCCAGTTTCAAATGATGTTATTGTAAATGGTTACAAAGAGCACTTATAGCTTCATTAAATCCTTATGGGGGGGGATAAATCAAAGGTAAAAAAAGTTGCCCATTATATATACTCTTTTGTCTGCAAAGGTATACTCTAGTACTCTTGAAAAGTTGGTATCTGTATGATTTTTGTGGTCCATTCCTGGCAATTTTTGAGGGTTGTGGTTTTGGAGTAGTTCTCACTAAGCATACAGGTTTTTCTCTTTTTTAAATTTTTTTAACATCATTGTTCATTTTTAAACAATATTTGCTTCCCGCCGTCCAGGTGTAGTCCCCATAGAATTTCCTTCCCCAATGCACCCGTGCACCATCACCTCAGTCCCCTGTGCTCCTCCCTCCCTCCCTCTGATTCCTCTCCCTCCTCCTTCCCTGCAGGATGTCTCTGATTTATAATTATCTGTTTTTGTTTCATATTTTTATTTTTTACACTGATGTCTTATTTGGTTCCCCTATATTCCTGCTATAAGTGAAACCATCTGATATTTTTCTTTCTCCTTTTGACTTATTTCACTGAGCATAATTCCTTCTAGCTCCATCCACGTTGCTGCGAATGGCATGAATTTATCATTTTTAATTGCAGGGTAGGTAATATTCCATTGTGTATATATACCACATCTCAGGTTTCTCTTATTTACATTAATAGTAGCTGGGTATGTGCTGGCAGGAGATCACATATCTACCCTGAACCAATCATATTCATACAGCAAAATAACAGTTAATCAGGAAAAGGATAATTACTGCTAATAAAGCTGTAGTAGACAACCTTATTTGTTGTGAGGAGTATTCTATTTTATGGTATAGTGAAACCTGTTCATTCCAAACACATCCGAAGAATTATACTTCTCTTTATACTAATGTTCCACAATCACCATCACACAGGAACCATCCCTCACCATGAATGGATTCTGGTGCCCACTTCCATAACTTAGAAACTCAAATTTCTGCTGAGAAATAAAAATTCACATGGTTTCCTTCTATTTGTAGTAGATGTGTTCTTGTCAGGAGACTGATGCAGCAACCTCTATGGTTGTGAAGTGTGCCACCAGACTCTACAGTCAAGGAGACATCAAATGTCATTGTTCCATTGTTCCATTACTGCTGTAGCTATAAGTCCTTACCAACTCCCTTGAGAAACCAATAATCTTTAAAACCTCCAAGAACTTGCATAGGAGCCAGTTATTCCACTTCTGTGTATTTACCTGAAAAATAAAAAATTTGAAGAGGACCAGGCATCCCCATGTTTCCTGCAGCATTATTTACAATAACTAAGAATTGGAACAACCTAAGTGCCCATCAACAGACAAATGGATACAGAAGATGTGGTATATATACATAGCAGAATACTGTTCAACTCTTTAAAAAAGATGAAATCCTGCCATCCAATGATACGGATGGACCCTGAAGGGATCTGCTTAGGGAAATAATGTAGACACAGACAGATGCACCCCATACATGCCACATCTACATATGTGGTATGTAGAGAAAACAAATGAACAAAATAAAATGTTTGACTGTAAGACCAATTAGTAGTTACTAAAAGGGAAGTGAGTAAATCAGGACAAAGGGGAGAACATAAGTTGAAGGGTAGAACTGGATGCTTAGCCAACTTTATGTAATCTCTATATATGTTGATTCTCAATGATGCACACCTGAAGCTTATGTTATAATGCAATATTACCTCAATTTAAAAAATAGAAAATCATTAAAAATAAGAATTAAATCCTATCTGTGGTTAAACATACACAGATTAGAACAGTATCTTTAAGCCAGTTGAACCAAAAAGCTTAAAAGATAGCCAACATGTCAGTTAGGCTGATGTTAGCAAAAATTAGAGAATTTTAGAGAATATTTTGTGATTTAAGTTGCTAAGCCAGCCTGGGTTTTTACTTGTCCAAGAGACAAGACAGTTTTCAATTTGATGAACACAGGAATTGCTTGATTTTGTCTTTATTACTAGTGGCACCTTATTGTTAGTGAAAACCCTACTTGGAATATTTTGACATTCACATACATTAGTGTTGGGATTTGGATTTGTGGTTGTGTGTTTTGAGCAAATATAAAATTTTGAAGACACTGTGACTAAAGGGAAATTAGTCCTCCCACAAATTCCTCACCTGTTCAAAATATGGACAAAGGAACTAGTAAGCAGTACTTCTGAGTCAGCCTGCATTTTTCAATAGAGACACCTACAATGATTGTGTGTGTGTGTGTGTGCCTTTCCTCTGTTGCTAGGTGAAAGCCATCCAGACTGAAGTGTCCCAGAAACAAAGGGAGTGTGAAGCCGACTTACTCAAGGCTGAGCCTGCACTAGTAGCTGCCACAGCCGCACTCGATACGCTTAACCGGGTAAAGATAATTTCTTGGCTCCTGGGGTATCCTCAAAATTATATTTAAGGGTTAAGTTTGAATAACTGAGGATTAAGTCCAGCCAACCTAAAAACTTCTTAAAAAGGAAAGAAAGACCTATGAATTAATGAAATTGGAACAAATGAGTAAGAGCATCTTTAGAGTCATACTCCTTTCTCATCCAGCAGGCTGTCCATCCACACCCAGCAAGCAGCCTCCTCTTGAATACTCCCAGTGCCAGGAGGCTTGTTGTCAAATGAAAGACAAGTCTGTTGTTAGCAATTGAGTTAGGCTTAAATCCAGTTATTCCTATTATGTGTTGCTTTAAGAACTAAGTGGGGGATTCTTTATTTCCTCCCAAATATGAAAATAACCATGGCTGGGAACAAATATACTTAGGCTTGTCCTGAACCATTTTTTCTAGCTTCAGACTATTAGTGAAATCTCATTGAGTATTTTCAGATTCCCATAAAACAAAATAATGTGACCACCAGAAGGATATCATAAGGGAAAGTAGAATTGTGGGCAATGATATTTTAAGAGCCTGCCACTAACCTTATCCTCAGGTTTTTCCTAGGCCTCTGGTAAGAATCCCAGGGAGTCACTAGGCCTGAGGATCTTAAGATTAAACTCCAGTGAGCAAAGGATTCAAACTTCCCTGCTCTTCAATGAAATATTTCACCCATTTTTAAAATTTATATATTTTACATCATTTTTCATTTTTTAACAATATTTGCATTCTTTTCTCAGTTGTAGTCCCCATAGAATTTTCACCACCAATTGACCCATGCATATTTGGACCATGAGCAAAGAGTTATCCACGTGGGTATTTCTTTTTTTTCTTTTTTTTTTTTTTTTTGTGGGATCCTCGCTGGTGGCCGGGGAACAAACAGGCGCTGCAGAGGCTGTGGGCAGCCTCGCAGCCCAGCGCTCAACCGCTGTGCCACCAGGGGAGGCCCTCCACATGGGTATTTCTTAGAGTGTCAATATAAAATTGAAAAATCTGAAAGAACGTAAATATACCGTGATTGATTATGCATCCAAATACTCTGCTGTGGTCAGAATGATATTGAATACTAGTAAGCAACATCAGCTGTTCATTTAATACTAAGTGAATAAAGCAGATTATCAAATCATGTATATGACTAGCATTTTTTTTTTTTTGCTAAGAACATTGCTGCTGACAAAAAAAAAGGAGTTTGAAAAAAAAAAACCCCGACAATAGTAACTGGCAGTCTCTGAGTAATCGAATTTTGTATTTTCCTCTCTCCTTCTAAGCAATGGAATATTTATATTCTATGTACTTCTCTACAATTGCAAATTTTTTCTCTGAACATATTATTTAATGAGACAAAATAATGTTACGAATATAAAGCTAGTATATTTATAAATGATATTTACGTATGACAAAAGAATCTTGGTTAGAGAGCTCTCTGCATCATTAGCATATTTTAAGTGTTTGCTTTTGCTCTTATTTTCATACCCTTTCCATTCTTTGCAATCATTCCCCAAATAAGTTGGCAGCTGTGGTAATGCCACAGAATTAGGTTCGATATTTGATAAGGTTTTATAAGTAAGAGTATATTATATAGTCATAAAATATCACAGGAAATACTTTTTTCCCAATCATGTATCATGAGCCTATGTGTACTTCTTATGGGTACTAACTCCTGCCCAAAAGTATTTATCCTGATACTTGTAAGTTATACCCTTAATGCTGTCTGGTAGGTAAATTAAGGTTCTCACCTGAGGGGATTGAGGACTAGGGCAGCAAGTAGATTTCATTCATGCATTGAGAACTGTAGTGCTTCTTGTGCATGTAAAGCAGAAAAACAGCTAAGAAACACTGTTAAATAATTTCCAGGAGAGTGAAAATGCTAATAAATTATGTAGATGAAATGGATCCCATAAATTCTTAAAACATCTATGTTTCTAAAATTCCTTGAACTCAGTGAGCAGGAATGGTTTACCTGCTGAGTCATTTTTCCTGGTGGTAAAAATGGGCAGTGGTGTTTCCAGAGCATCACAACAATGGTCTGCAGGAACTGACCCTCCTGAGTGCCAGGAGGAATCCCTGGGTGGGAGGGAAATATGGCCGCACAGAGACATTTATGAAACAGCAAGGTAGGAGGACTGAAGATCAGCTTAACTGCAGCACTTCTCCAGGTCTCTCCTGTGTTTCTTCCTAGGTCAATCTCACTGAGCTGAAAGCCTTTCCCAACCCCCCAAACGCGGTTACCAATGTTACTGCAGCCGTGATGGTCCTTCTGGCTCCCCGGGGCAGAGTGCCAAAAGACAGAAGTTGGAAAGCAGCTAAAGTTTTCATGGGAAAGGTATCAGACATCATGGCAAGATGAAAATCATGACACTTTCACTGCTGTTTTCGGTCCTATGCTTATACTTGACAGCAAAAGGTGTTCAAATCAAAATAAATCATATTCCCTGGGAGTAATCTGCCCTGTGTTCTCCAGACTTAAAATTTTTGTTTGCCAAGCTGGAGTTAGCTTGGGGTTACAACATACCTAAGTCAACAGCAGCAGTCGTTGGAAGATTGCTAATTATTTGCAAAATTATGGAAGCAGTTAAGTGTAGGAGGGAGAAAATTACATGGATTTCTTATGGTGGAAAAATGTTACTAATGTACAAGAAGGTGTAGTAAAGGGGCTTTTGGGTATATGTGTGTGTTTTTTCCTTTTCTGCTTTTCTTCAAAATGTAAATGCCTCCTGTGAGGGACTGAATATTTTACCCTGGGGTAGAAGAGATTTTAAAAGTGTCCATTGCTAATTCTAACTTCATACTCTAAAGACCGAAAAAGTCAAACAGTAGGATAAATGCAGCTTGCCAATTTTCCCTTTGTGATGTGAGTCCTAAAAGCTGATTTTAACTTTTGATCATGGAATTTTCTCTGCAGCCAAAAGGGGTTCATTGCAATAAGTCTTTTTGCTTTATAGGTTGATGATTTTTTGCAAGCATTAATTAACTATGACAAAGAGCACATTCCAGAAAACTGTCTGAAAGTGGTGAATGAGCAGTATTTGAAAGATCCAGAGTTCAACCCAAACCTGATTCGGACCAAATCTTTTGCAGCGGCTGGTCTTTGTGCTTGGGTCATCAACATTATTAAATTCTATGAGGTATCAGTCATAATCTAATGGTTTTACAGGTGTTAGTCACAAAGGGTCATAAAATATTAATTTCTATGCCAGCAAAAATGTTAATTTGACATTTAATTTTTTTGAATAAGATAAAGTTCTAAGAAAGAGACATGAACATGTCAGATTAAAGAGAAATATATACAAGGAGGATATTTGAAATGATGAAAACTCTTTTTTTAGGGTAGAGTGATCAGCTATCTTAGATCAAATAACAGCAGTTAACTTGATTCGATGAAAAGTTGTATAGATGAATTATATTTATGTCAAAATATTAATTTCATATTGACTCAAAATAACTGCAAGTATGAATTCTTGTTCAGTGAAACTTAATCCCTCCTCTCAAAGCAAAAAATTCAACTTAAATAAAGAAGAAACTTTTTTTCTTGCTTTGATATTTTAATGATAATTAATTTTTTGCCTGTATATGTTCTGGACTCATTGTACTTCCAATTAGAACAGAGACAGGTTAATATTTCATTTAGTCATTTATTTATCAAATGATTCTTTCTACCAACTGTGTTACACATGCTGAATGTTTAAAGGGAATAATGTATGGTGATTAACACTGAAGAACAGTCTTGGTCTTGGAATGCTATCTGTTAGATTCAAATACAGAATTACTGAATATCCCAAGCATAGTTAATGTCATTCCCAAAATGATTTGCATAAAACAGGTCATATCATTTTCACAGGGAAATCCACAGAAATAAAGCCCTGTTGATCCTTCTCTGTCTTTAGTGGACTTGCAGAGTCAGAGTTTGGACATATTGCAGTGGTGCATGGCCTCCCTCCATATGACAGTTCTCACTCTGCTCTATTTGCACCGTAGATGAAAAGATAAGCATGGCACAAGACTGGCTGTGTTCTGTGTTGTTTGCTATAAGCTAGGCAATAAAGTTTAATTTCCTTCCTCTCTCCCCAACAGGAGAGAAATTGATACATCCAATCACCCAAATCACCCATTCAAATAACATACAACTGAGGTGGCCAGGAACTTAAAAAAAAAAAAAAAGAATTTGAAAACGTGCTTAATATTGTATAAGGATATTCTGGGTTCAGAGAATTTCTCCACCTTATTTTCTGCCTTAAAGGCTAGTCTCAATGACAACTTCAGCCTTAGTTCCTACATAATGCAATTATTGGTTACTAGAGGATTGAATGCAAATTTTATGACAAAATAATTTTAGAATCTTAATGTTGTTTGACCTATTAGCATTTTATATACATAATTGTAATGTTAATTTCCTCCAGAATAAAGGAATGAATGATGGACGGCCAGAGAGGACCTGGGAAGCTATGTGGATTTTGGCTCTGCTCTTAGATAGTACCATTGTTAAGAAACAACAAAGTACTACATGATTTAGATAGTTTGAATGTGAAGCTTCCATCAAATGTCAGATGGAAAGATTGTCTGTTCTCTTTGCATCCTTATTATCTCATGAATTATACCCTAAATGGATTTTCAGGTCTACTGTGATGTGGAGCCAAAACGCCAAGCTTTAGCCCAGGCTAACTTAGATTTGACGGCAGCTACCGAAAAATTAGAGGCTATCAGGAAGAAACTTGAGGTGAGTGCAAAGTATGACACTGAAGAAGTTCTCAAGAGTTTGGGACAACCCCTCCCCCTCTTTTTTGAGAATTCCACCTTTAGGCAGGGCCACATCTGAGCACTTCCAAGTAGAAAAGAACCTGATCTTTCAAGCATGTGTGCGTTTATACACTCATTCGGTAGATATTTTTAATCTGTTGTATGCTAGACTCTGAACTGGAAAGGAGGAAACTTCCATGGTTTACTTAAACTTTTCATGGTCTGGTAATAGAAGAAGTTGGGTAGCAGATTCAAAGTAAGGATTCTGGAGCCAGACTGCTTAGCTTTTTATCCTGGCTCTACTGTTTAATATTTTACCTTGCACAAGTTGGTAAGCCTGTTTCCTCACCTGTGAGGTAAATATTAAAATAGCATCCATGGGGCCTCCCTGGTGGTGCAGGGGGTTAAGATGCAGCACTATAAAGCTACCCACAGACACTGCAGCATGAGTTCAATTCCCGGCCAGGGAGGTGACCCACATGACTCAGCAGACCTCTCCTGTCTCTCCTGCTGCTCCCCTCAGCAGTATATTTCAGTCAATCCACCTATTCTGTTCCCCACCTGTCTCTGGTGAATCCTCTCACCCCCATGCCTCTGGCTTGTACCCCAGTTCTTGTATGCATAAATAAATCTTTAAAATAAAATAAAAATAAAATAGCATCCATTTCTTAAGTAGGATTTTAAGGATTGAGAATAATTCATATGAAGAATCTGGCATGGTATCTAGCACATCATATGTACTTGGGGACTATTAGCTACAAATATTATTGCTTTCACTAATGTGTAACTCATTCTAGTCCATCATTCTAAGTATATGTGTGATGGGTGTGTGTGTGTGTGTGTGTGTGTGTGTGTGTGTGAGAGAGAGAGAGAGAGAGAGAGAGGGAGAGAGAGAGAGGAAACAATAGAAACATATCAAAAAAGCCTGGGGAAATCTGGGAAAGTTTTATAGTAAAGATGATTACTTGATGTGGGTTCTTACTTGACCTACAAGTAACTAGGAGAATAGGTTGGGGACAGTATTTCTGACAGAGAATAAAGAAAAAGGAGAAGAAACAATTGGTACACTTGAAGCATCTCAGCGGGCCAGAGCACTAAGATGAGTGTTTGGATGTTATGTCAGCAACACTGCACTGATAAAGAAATGGGAGTCATGGTGGAGGCTGCATAATGCAGGATGCTGCTGAACGAGCAAGCTCCTGGGCTTTTTATTGATAGAATAATCATACAGCATCATTTACATGGGGTAGGAAGACAGAGAAAAAAATGGTAGAAACTGAAAATGTGCTTATGTCATCTAGAGGTTCAGGGGAACATGAGTCTGCTGACCAGATAATTCTTAACCTCCTTGATGACCAAATGTTGTAATTGAAACCAGACCCCAGAGCCCCGGCCATGGTTCCAATCTTATCAACAAGGTGGTCTACTGATCAGCTTCTAGGGTTCCCCCTCCCTGGGTGTTCCAGGTCATACCTCATGATATGTAAGTCAGGAGTAAGTTTATGCATTGGTCAGTGTCCCCCCGGGTATTCCAGGTTGTACCTCGTGATGCAGACCCTTTACAGGGTGATCAAGCTTTCTGCTCTTCATTGATTTGAGAGGCATCTTGTAAGGTTGGGCTCCTATAACTGATTGAGTTGTTCTGCTATTTTAATACTAATATATTCCTTGTATAAGAATGCAGAACTGCAGATAACAAAAATGGTGGCCAAAAAGGCCACTTAGGATTAGCAGACCCACAATTGGGGAAGGCTAGAAATAGCAGGAAGTAAGGAAATGTGAACTTGCAAAGTTGAACAAAAGCCTTCTTTGCATTTCATGTCACAGAATTTAAATTTTATTTGGCAAGTGATATTGAGTCTTTGAAAGATTTTAATAGGTTAATGACATGTTCAAACTAGATTTTTAGCAATGGAATGGAAGCTGGAAGGAGAGACGAGTCTAGACGGAGAAAAGCACATTACAAAGCACACAATAGGTCTCAGAGCTAAGGCATGAGCAGCTGTGAAGAAGAGGGCAGGGTGGATGTAGGGCTGGCTAATGGAAAGGATGCATAGGAGAGGGGAGGTGTACAGAGATGCTGAGTTTGAGGTACCCGAGAAGGTGGTATAATGCAATTGGAATGCTGAGGCCATATAAACTTGGCAGTTTAGGAAAACCTTCAGAGTGTTTGTTTATTCTCTGCAACATAGTCATAATAATAACCTCATCTCCAGGTCAGCATTTGTGATTTTTGGCTACCTAGCATGCAGCCTACCTTCTTTGGGTGATAACATCCTGTTTATCTTTGTGGCATTAATGACCTCTTCTCCTTGGAGATACTCAGGTGGGGCTTTGAGTATTGGTGTCCTTACCTTTCCTTGCCAAAGACTAGATATGATAAGCTGGGCCTATTTTACACTAGAATTTGAATCACAGCAAAAAAATAAAAATAAAAATCAAATGACTAAAAGCAAAGCTCATGTGTTCTAGAGTTCGGGTCCAGATGAGACTGTTAACAGTTCCTGCTCCCAACCCTGGAGCTTGTATGTGGTTCTTCACCTTTTCTTTCTCCCTCTAAGGATTCCCACCCCACCCCCAATATCCAAGAAATTCCCTTTAGGTTTAATTAGCTAGAAGTTGTTTCCATTGTATTCATCCTGGTGCCTTCAGAGTGCAAGTACACAGTAAGTACTTCATAAATGTCTGTCTGCTCTGTTTTCCTGTGGAAAATCTATGTGTAGGTGTTCAGGGTCAGAACTCCAGAACTGGAGTTTGAGAGAAAGACTGGGCTCAAGAATATAGATTTGGGAGTTTTTGGTGTGAAGATTATGTGTGTAGAGAGATTGTGTACTTTGGAAGCTGAGGGGAGATCTCAGGGAGGTGTGCCTGTCTCAGGGTAAATCCTGCCCAGAGTCACTGAGCCTATGAAGTCAGTAACTAGTCTGGTCTCTGATGCTTAGAGTGGCCAGGAAGCTAGGCCAGGATTTTTATAGAGCAGGGATTGAACTAGGGATGTGTCTGGTTTAGCCACTGGGGCCACAACTTATTAATTTGGCAGAAAACAAAAAGGGAGGGGTCTCTTTCCATCAGAGGTTGCCTCCCAGATTTCCTGGCAGGTGCTTGAAAGAAAAGTGAGATCATTTTCGAGAGCAGAGCCCATGCATGGCATTGTCTCCTTTTATATACCAGGAAGGGATTAATTGTTTTCTCATACTATTTATTAATTATGAGACATCTTTTTAATGATAATTATTTTAATAGGGTGGTTGATAACCTTAAAGGCTTCTCCTTAGGAAAGGTAAAGTGTCAGCATTGCTCACAATAATTTACAGCCCCTCATCTTTACAGCCCGTCTAGTAGACATTCCCAACCATCCCTCACACCCAACTCACTTGACCATCCCTCTCTCTCTGTCCAGTTAGCATATATTCCTGTTACAGCACCCAGAATACTGTTCAGTAAATACCTGGCAACTATTGAAAGAAAAGTAAGGTAACAATAACAACAGCTGAGTTAGATAAATTTAGAAAAAAAAAAATACAGTTGAACTTCGAACAGCACAGAGTTAGGAACCTTAATCCCCCTATAGTCAAAAATTTGGGTATAAATTTTGAGTCCTCCAAAACTTAATTTCTGTGGTCCCTTGGTATCCACAGGGATTGGTTTCAGGACTCCCTTCAGATACCAAAATCCCCAATACTAAAAGTCCATTATAATTGATCCTGAATATCCACCAATATGAAGTAGGTAGAATCCGTGAACCTATACAGGGTCAACTGTATTTATTGAAAAATGTCCATGAATTAGTGAACCAGCTCAATTTCAGGTCCATATGGCTGAAGGATCATATTTATATGATCATTTTATAAAAATCATTTTATAAAAATTACCTTCATTCCTTGGTCAAAAGTATACCAAGTCGACTAATACCTTTAGGAAAAAATGCCCATCTTTACGTAAAGTAAGCAATTTAATATTGATAGAGAAATTGATAAGGCTGCTCAAGATAGTCATGTGTCACCCATAAGTTAAGACTCTGTGGCTATAGAACTAGTACTTTTTTGGATATAGCCACTAACTAGCCAAAAAACTGGTTTACATCTATTGTTTACTAAGACACACAATAATTGCATAGGTTTTCATTCAATAAACCACAGAACTAAGTTTGCAAGTACAGAGGAAAAAACCAGAGTAATAGTCAAATTGGCTTTATGAAGAACTGGTCCCTTAAGGCCCCTACCAAGAGCCCAAGAATGAAGTGTCAGCGAATAGTTATTAATGCACCAGAATCTTTGGTTAGTTCCCACCAGTTTCAATTCTCCATGAATATAGTATGACTGGTCATGCCAAGGACAAAGTACCTCTGATCACTGCTGTCTGCTGCACAGACAAATCAAGGTTTGAGCCTAAGTGAAATGAAATTTTTGCTAACTTTGCCTTCTTTTCTTTCCTCCAGCCGCTTGCTTTTCCTTCTCATGGTTTCTCTCTCCTCTTGATCTTAAGTCTCCTGTTGCCTAGCAAAGTAGGCACGTGTCTGGCTTCAGCAGCTGTGCTGCAATGGAAATTTATTCATACCAGGGTTAGTCCATATGCATTTGTTCTTTTGAGTCTTTATCTCTAGTTTCAATCTAATACACAGGCTCATATTGAAGGGTGTGTAAAAAAGAAATTGCTAAAGCGGAATAGAAGTCATATTTCTCAAACATACAGGGCCTGAGGATGGTCATAAAGAAAACCCATAGTCTAGTTAGGCAGAGGTTTTCCAGGTGTGTTCTCTAGACCAGCAGCAGTGTCAGGTCACCTGGGAACTATTTAGAAATACAGACCTTCAGACCCCACCTCACACCTACTGAATGAGAAACTCTGTTGGGGTAGCCCAGGTGTCTGGATTTTACCAAGCCTGGCAGGGGGTTCCAGTGCACACTGAAGCTTTAAAGCCACTGGTTTCAGATGTCTGGTAAGTTAGGGTCTTTGGGTTGAGGCCCACGATTCCTCACTCTACTTATTTCTAGAACCTGAGAGGTCAGGGTCTATCAAGAACTTTGAAAGAACCAAGATTTTACCTTCTGTGCAAGCCAAAAGGCTAACCTGCCACACTTTCATAAATGCTGGTAGAAGACATAGACTTGCCTACCAGATACACGGGGGGCGGGGGAGGGGGCTGCGGAGAATGCAACTAGGCTTCAGGAGGAAAGAGAAGCAGGAATCAGGAAACTGCCATGAATGTCTTCAGGTGTCTTTTAGGGTTGTGTCACTTCTCATTGTCCCTTTCATGCTCTCTCCCTCTTCTTAATAGTTTCCTCTGTCATAAGTAGAAGATGGTTCCCTGCTAAATGAAGTCCTCCAGAATTTATACATCTTCCCAGATCTTTCGATGCTAAAGACAAGGACTTACCTTTGAGTTTCAATCCTAAACTTCCAGAAGAGAAAATCTGATTGGTTAAGCTAGGTCAGGTTGCCAGGGTCTCAATGGGCTCAATCACCTTTCTTCATTGCCTGAGTTGCGGACTAATGAGAAGAGTCAGTGGGCGGAGAACCAAAAGGTGGCCCTTACCATTAATAATGCTGGCATTGGAGGATAAGTGTTAGGCACAAGATTGGGACAGTGCCCTCAAGGTGTGAGGTGTTGAGTCAGCAGGGCAAGTCTGTTCCCCCTAGTCACCGTCCGTCCTCCCCACAGTGCAGATGGAAGGTGAGAAGACCACATGGCGACTGATAGTCTGTAGCAGCACTGATGCCTTTATTAGCTCTGTGCCTTCTTCCATGACATGAGTATGCTAAAGGGACAGAGGTCAGAGGAGGAAGGGTGGTTCGTTTCATGTACTGTAAAGTAATAGATGTGTTAAGATGATTATAATGTTTCCATTTTATTAAAAATGACTCATGATTTAATTTTGACTCTTATTCAGGATCTCGATAGAAATCTGAGCAGACTCACAGCTTCATTTGAAAAGGCAATAGCAGAGAAAGTTCGGAGTCAAGAAGAGGTGAACCAAACCAACAACACCATTGAACAAGCTAATAGACTCGTCAAGGAGCTTGAGGCAAGTTGACCTTTACTTCCAAAATTCTAATTAAAACATTCAGGTCAGCTTTGTTGGATTTTATCTTTATTAACAACGGAAGGGAATAACAATAACAAAGAGCAAGGGGAATCATCCACAAAGGAGAATAAATTTAATCATCTTTCATACTGTAAGTTCTAACTTAACAAAGGAAGATATGATGGATTCTGGCTTTCTTAAGATATATTTCAAACTCAGGACCACTGTTATATAACTGTGTTATTAAACTACTGTTGATTCTTTTTATGCGCATTTGCAGTGGAACTCTACCAACAAAATTACTTCAAGCTAAGGCTACAGTGCTTTATTTTTTCCCGTGACATCTTTTTATAGGTGATTGACATGTTAATGTTAATAGTTAACTCCATGAAATAAATATTTTTTAAGAATAATTGTTACTAAGTTTCTCCTGTTTGAATAGGAGAGGTGGGAGAACACAGAGGCCTTGACATCAGTAAGTCACATATTTTATTTGCTTTATTATTTGACCATAAAAAGGATTAAAGCACTACTGCATGCTACAGCATGGTTGAACCTTGAAAATGTCATGCCAAGTGAGAGAGGACAGACACAAAAGGCCACATATTGTGTGACTCCAAGCATATGAAATGTCTGGAATGGGCAAATCTATAGAAACAGAAAGTAAGATTAGCAGTTGCCAGAGGCTGGACAAGGGCGCGGGAGTTTTGGAGTAATTGCTAATGGAGACACAGTTTCTCTTTTGTATGAGGAAAGCTCTCTAAAATGAGATAGTGGGAATGATCACTCAAGTTTGTGAATATACTAAAACCCACTCAGTGGTGTACTTTAAAATGTGACTTTCATGATATGTGAATTAAGTCTCAATAAAGCTGTTATTTTTATTTAAGTGCTACCTAAAAGTATGTAAGTGCACTATTAGAAATGCATTTAGCTGAAGGCAATAAGTTGATTTACTGTGGTTTAAACAAATGGGAGTTTATATTTTTTCACAGAATGCAAAAAATTCCAAGGGTATATCATTATCATTTCTGATTCATGTAATTAGTGATCAGATGCATAAGCTCTTTGTACCCTCTGCTTCTCCATACTTGGTGTTCGGTCACTCATCCTCCACATTTTGCCATGTGCTACTCCATTCAGTCAGGCAAGACAGAATAATCTAAATCAGTTATATTTTTCTCCTTTTGTAAGAAAAATTGAAGTATTCCTGGAAACCCCTCTGGCCAACTCAGCTTAAGTTCCTTTAGTTGGGACTAGATCAACCACATTTAGCTGCAAAATGGGATGTGGAACTGTATGACTGACTCATTCACCCACAGTCCATCTGGTGGCACTGGACACAAGACAGCTCTTGTCAAAATTCAAGTTCTTTTTAATTTTTTAAAAGATTTATTTTATTTATTTATGCATACAAGAACTGAGGGTATAGGCCAGAGGTGTGGGGGGTGAGAGCATTCACCAGAGACAGAGTGGGGAGCTGAACAGGCAGACTGACTGAAATACACTGCTGAGGGGAGTAGCGGTTGAGTCAGGAGAGGTCTACTGTGTCATGTGGATCAGATCCATGGCTGGGGATCAAACTCATGCTGCAGTGGCTGCCAATAGCTTGATAGCACCGAGACTTAACCACTTGTGCCACCAGGGAGGCCCAAAATTCAAGTTCTTTTAGCAAGAGAGGTGGGAGAAATGTGTGTCAGGAGGGGTTAGGTTGGGTCACACTCTAATTTCTTATAAATAATAGTAGACTTTTTTTAAGATTTATTTATTTATGCATTCAAGAGCTCGGGTACAGGCCAGAGATGCGAGGGGGAGGTGAGACGATTCACCAGAGACAGAGTGGGAACAGAACAGGCAGACTGACTGAAATACACTGCTGAGGGGAGTAGCGGGTGAGACAGGAGAGGTCTGCTTCGCCATATGGGTTTCTCCCTGCCCAGCCGGGGATCAAACTCATGCTGCAGAGGCTGCGGATTGCTTCACAGTGAGGTGCTTAACCCCTTGCGTCACCAGGGAGGCCCATTATAACGGTAGACTTTTTAATCAAATTTTATCTTTCCGGAGCTCATAGTTCACTGAACATAAACTCATAGCTAATTCTGCAAAATCCACTCTCTCCATTCTATCTCCTTAATTATAAGTCTCTTCTTTCAAGTGTTATGGCCCAAACCTTTGGAATCACCCTTTTTGCTCTCTTCCTCACATCCATATCCAGTGCCTCAGCCGACTTTGCCTTTAAAGTCCATTCAGAACCCCATCATTCTCAGCACATTCCCGTCACCATGCTGGTCTAGGCCTCCAGTGTCTCTTCCGTGAAGTACTGCCCTAGCCTTCCCCCCTACCCTCCACAAAGGCCACTCCCCTCATTGTAGCTAAGCAATGTGTTAAAAATTTAAATCCATTCATGTCACTGCTTTCTCAGAATTCCCCAGTAATTATCTAACTCAAAGTACAGTCCTAAGGTCCCACTTGGCCTCCAAGGACCCATGGCTTCTGGATGCCTTGCTCCTGTTACTTTCCCTCTTAATCCTCCTTCACTGGCTGACTTGCCATTCCTTGTCCTGCAAATGCTGTCCTACTGAGCCTTTGCCTCTTTTCTCCATGTGACTTACACTTCCCCGGATAATCATGTTGCTGGATCCCTCACTTCCCTCACCTCCCTGCTCAAAGTTCTCATGTGCTTTTCTCTGTCCTCCCTATGTAAAAGAGCACCAGCTGTGCCCCTCCACACACAGGAGTCAGCTCTGATGTTCCCCACTTGATAGCTCTCTTTCTACTTACTCTACTTTGTTGTTTTTTATAGCATTTATCATCACAGTACACACTTGTACATGTATAAATATATGTACTTTTGGGGTTCTCCCCAACTAGAATATATGCTTTTCAAAAACAAGAACTTCATCTGTTTTCTACACCACTTGATCCTAAACATGAAGAATTCTCCCTGGCATGTCATAGGCATCAATAGATACTTGTTGAATGCAGTTTTATGAGCCCCTTATGATTTAAAAAAAAAACACTGGGGCCCTTGAAGACTCATTCTTCTAGGTCAGTTGAGAAATTCTACCTCTATTAGTGAAGTTTACAACTTCTCCTGTTTAATATAGTAAGATTTAAGTAGTTTGAAGTATTCATCATTTGAGGAAAAGAAAAAGTGCTATTTAGGCAGTTTTCCTGAAGTAATTCTGGAATGTCTACAAGTTTTATCAAAAGACAAACAGGCTCCACCATGCATCCCTAACATAGAGCAATGTCTTATAAGGCTTTAGTTACTGATGGTGATTTAGATGAAGAAGGGGGAAAAGGTTGAATAATGTTAACTAGGGGGAAAAAAGTATACATTTTTTAAAGGATTAATTGAAGATGTCACACCTTTTCCTTTGAGGATAAATTCTTTCTGACTAGAACAGGAGACAGTTAACTTCTGAATAGCATCAAGACTGATGATTTTGTCTATATAGCATTGACCTGGAAGCTCAACCATTCAGACTAATAAATCAGGCAATTTATATTTAATCATTAACTAACTCCTGAGCTGAACAGCTGTTCAAAATTAGAAATGGGTCACCCCAGCCAGGATGACATTACAGGCAATCTATAATGCATTAGAATAAAATTATAGTGATTTTTAACTGTCTCGAAATTTATTACAGGACATGTTCCAACTCTTAAACCCTTGTTAGCCAGTGTCAGTAATGATTTATGTTGCATGGGGGGTATAGTGAAATTATTGACGATTTCAATAGCCAATAAGTCTGTGTTTAGTAAATCTTGAAATTTCAGAGCTGTTTTGGAGAATGGGATGGGTGCACTTTATTGTTTATTATTTACTAACCAAAGACAACAAAGATAGAGGGAAAGCAAATGAGAGATTCCTTTTCAAAATTAATGGATATATTATCTATAGCTGAGGAAGGAAAATAATGAATTCTGTAAAGAGCACTGGAGAATTAAAGTTTCTTAGTGCTCAATAATATAGCTAACTTGGGATATTCTTTGTCAAGTCAAATAAGGAGACTATCTTTAAACAGCTTTGATAATCATTTCACCTGTTCACTTTATAACCTCAGTGTTGTAGGTATTATAATGGCCTGCAGGGGACCAGCATTCCAGTCTACTTGGACATACATCATTCTTATTTTCTGTGTTCTCATGAAAAAAGCCAGATTCACAGGGATTTTCTTTGCTTGTACTCTCAGTTTTTTCTTTGCTGATTTTTTTCTCTGGGTCCAATTAATTTGCATGTTCTTAGAGTGTTGTATTAATTTTAGCATGCATTAAAACAAAGTGAATTAGTGAGCTACCTTGCAGTTCAATCAATCCATAGATATTTACTGCAGTTTTATTCAAATCCAATAATAAGGGCTCCACATACTTAACCTAGAAATCATATTTTAAATGGCCACTTGACTAGATATAAGCACTTCAACAGCATTCTTTGAGCATATTGTCTTCAAGGTTAGGGAAGGTCTTCTGATTTCCATCTTTTTACATAGGCTATAGGTTCTTGCATTGATCAGCAATTATATGAGAAAAATGAGTTAGTAACTGTGGGCACTGTTCTTTAATTATAGAATCCAGAATAGATGACTATTAAAGCTTTTTTTTTATTAGTTAACATGAGTGATGTTTGTCATTTTTCTCTTCCTGTAATCAGTTCATAACCACTATGTTAAGAAAAAAATGTTTTCATAGTGTAGTTGAGTACTACCATGGATGGTCCGGACACTTAATAGTCAGAACACTATTAAAAATCCTAACATCACTCAGTCTTGGCCACAGAACTTGATCCTCTATTACCATAGTATCAGGCATGCACTTTTCAGCCTTTAAAAAAGACCCCAATCATATTTAAAGGGTTAGGGCCTCCAAAGAGAAGGAGATGCTAAGGATCTAATGCCATCATAAACTTCATTGAAGAAAGCTTACTGATAATGATGGGTTTCAAATATATGAATGATTATAGTAAAACCAATCATGTTCTCTTCCTTCTAGAGAAAGTTCAAAAGGACACACACTGAAACTACTGTAGGGTAATGACATTGAACATTTGCTGAGTGGGTGCTCATCCAGCAGTTATATCTGAAAATTTTATCTTACAGTCAGAGAAGATTCGCTGGAGTCAGTCTATTAAATCTTTTGAAACCCAAGAGAAGACACTTTGTGGAGATGTTCTCCTCACAGCAGCCTTTGTATCTTATGTTGGGTCTTTTACGAGACAGTATCGCCAGGAACTGGTAGACTGCAAGTGGGTTCCCTTTCTTCAACAGATGGTAAGCTCAACGTTTGTCCTCCAATTGAAATTTTAGTAGTAAAAACACATTGTATGTCAGGCTCTTTTATACCTTTGTAATGATACCAGACTAGAAATTCTAGTGTAAAGATGTTTCTTGTGTATTGTACTTTTTCTTATTTGAATAATGGTTTCAACAGGGATGTGGAAAATATGAAAATGATTTATATAAACTATAGATAAGAAGTTGAAAGTTTGCTAACAAATCAACTGTTAAATGACTGAATAACTGAATTCGAATGTGAATTATGTTATCATATACTTTGAAACTCTTTGTTTTCTCACTAATACTATGGATTATTAAACAGTCTTTTTCCATGACTACTTTTCAGATTACGTGTATAACATTTAGTATATAAGGACAAGAAAGAACTCATCCTAAATTTGAAAGTTCAAACCCTTAAGCATTTGAGCTGTTTCTGTGTTTTGGTATTGTAAATAATACTGCTATGAACATTTTAGCTAGTAGTGTATAAGCTTTTGTGTAGACATACTGTATTTCTCTAAGATATATACCCAGCAGTAGAATTTTTCCAGAACTTTGGTAAATCTGTATTTAATCTTATAAGGAATTACTAAATTATCATATATTTTTAAAATAAATTAATATATCCTTAAGTGAAGATAGCATGTCAGTGGGAGAGGAAATGAATTTGTCAGTAAATAGAACTGGTGATAGAACTGACCAACCATTTGGGGAAAACTGCAGTTAAATCTCTCCTTCATAGCTTTGTGGCAAATAAGAATTATAGGTGACTTTTAGGTTTTAGAATGTTCAATACCTTGAAAGAAAATGTAGATTCACTGATGTATTAATATAAACTGAAAACTATAGATGAACACTGTAATTAGTAAGGGGCCATACTATAATTGCAGAATACAAACCTGTAGGAAGAGGTGATAGAACAGACACAGAGAGCTGGTTCAGGGTTGACATGTAAATGGAGAGTGAAGGAAGATGAAATGGAGCAGTTAAAGACTGGACAACCCCTAGGCCAGAGAGGAGACAGGAATATAAAGATAGGAATGGTCAGAAGTGCCAAAGGTATAGAAATATCTGAGTGAATTGAGAACTAAAAATGTCTTCAGATTTGCAAATGTGAAGGTCCTTTGTAACTGCAAAGGTTTAATGAACCAGAAGCCAGATTTCACTGAGTTTTACACAGTGGGACCACCTGTTCCTGTCGGTGCTTGTCTGTGAAGGGAGGAAGTAAAAATGACCTCATGAGAGACATGAAGCCAAGTGAGGAGTTTGCTCAGTATGAGTGAGACAAGCACATGTGTCTGTGCTCAGGAAAACTGGAAAAGGAATTTCTGATGATAAAAGGGTGAAGAGATATGACGCATCAGGAACCGGGAGAGGATATGCTCTAGAATAGAGGTAAAAGCTGTGACCGCAAGTAGGAGAAGCAAGACTTCTTCAACCCAGATGGGAGGGAAAAAGGCGAAGGTGGGCACAGGCAGAGGTGGTGGTAGAAAGAAAATTGATGAGGTTCTACCTGCTGGTGTCTATACTCTTGGGAAAGTAGGGAAATGCAGTGCCAGCTGCATTTTACTCTCAAAGAGAGTAAAAGTGGAATTAGGACAAGACGGGGGAGAGTGGTGATAACATCAGAAATACCCACCAAAGGCAACAGGAGAGTAGATGTTAAGTGTTGTCATGCAGCTTTAAGGAACCAAAAATATATTTGGAAAAAATAGATTTATAATCCCATTAATAAAGATTTACTCAAAATACTCAGTCTGAGAATAAGAAATGAGGACAAAGAATGGTAAATCCAGCTAACCCAAGATTTACAGGCAGAAAAGCCAGAAAGATAAGGAGACTGGGAAGGTTGTGGTCAGGCAGAAGAGCAATTCAGGAGTGGAAGGTGTGCTTAAATAGAGAGGGGAATATAGCCAAAAGCTAGTGATTAAAAATATGGTAGGATTCAACAAAAAATTAAATATCAAACTACCATGTGATCCAACAATTCTGCTTTTGAATCATTTCTCTGTGGTGTTGGGCTGTAGTGAAAGATGAAATGCCCAAGCAAACTACTACATTTTAGCATTGCTTATTTGGGTTGATTACTCCAGGGGCAGATGGGATTCCGGTGTCCTGCCATACTTCCTGGCATCTAAATTCATTCTCACCTTGGAGTAACTGTAAATGTATGTGTAGGGCACAGTCTCATTTGCCTGAAGCCAATACATGCAGTTATTCAACCAGGAGTTGACTACTAGAGTTGACAGAATTGTGAGAGATAAGTGGCAGGCTTATGGGTTTGATTTGTATTTCATGATGAGAGGTATTTTGTGGCTCCTGGGTGTTCACAGAGTATTTGCATGTATTCTCTTTTCTTCGAACTCTGTTTCCTGTCTGTCATGCTGAGTACTCTCCTCTGCCACACTGGCAGTTTGTTGAATTGACTTCTGATTTTAAAGGTTTCCATCCCAATTACTGAAGGCCTGGACTTGATCACCATGTTGACAGACGATGCAACAATCGCCACGTGGAATAATGAAGGACTGCCCAGTGACCGAATGTCAACTGAAAATGCCACCATCCTAACACATTGCGAGCGCTGGCCCCTGCTGATAGATCCCCAACAACAGGGAATCAAATGGATCAAGAATAAGTATGGAACGGACCTGAAAGTCACACATTTGTGCCAAAAAGGGTGAGTGAAATCTGAAGGACTGTTTGTTAAGCTTATGTGCAATGGGTCTGATTTTTATGAAGTCTTGGCATTTGTTAGCCCACTCGGTCACCTTGAAATACTACACTATAGTACTACTTGTTTACCTGCCTGCTTATATTTCACATCAAGTATCTCTGTTGAAAGGGCATGGGAAGAGATACCAGCAAATGAGAGAGGGAGCAAGGGGTAGTTTTGGCTTCTTCTCCATGATCTTAATGTAATATATACTTGCTGATTCTTAATGATAAACACCTGAAAATTATATGCTGGTATATATATTGTTTCAATAAAAATATAAAATCAAATTAAAAAGAAAGAAAAGAAAAAGAAAAGGCATTCATAGTGAGCAGTATCCATTTATCTGAAAAAGAAATTAAGTTGAAGGTTAGAACAAAAACTGCATCTGAGAGGGAAAATGTCAAATTTCATATGACTGAAAATGAAAAAACAATGTGTTATATTGCTCCACTAAGGTGTTTTGTATGTGGTGAATTGCTTATACATGAATTGTCAGCTGCACCTATAGACTTCGTGATGTTTACAATCCTATTCCTAAATGTCTGCTTTGTCTACAGTAGGATCTTAACATGACTGCAAATCCCAATATTGGATGCCCAAAGATAATTTAATTTCTTAATCAAATTTTACATTTCATTTTTGAGAGCTGTGTCTACTCTGAGAATTTCTGTCATTGGGTCCTCATAACAATTAATGTTGAATGAGTAATTTTAGACTCACTGATATTTCCTTTGACGACTCCATCATCTTTTCACATATAAGATGAAATAGGGAATTTCTGCAGTTGTGCAGATAAATGTAGGCCTTGCTTATCTGAATTCTTGGAGAAAATTAGTTTTGAAGGTGAGAGTATTTTTGGAGAGCAGAGCAGGCATGAAATAAAATGACAGTATACCACTTTATATGACAGAGCTTAAAGGTTTAAAAAAAATGAAACCTTGATAAAACCACAAGACATTTAATAGAATCTGAATTTTTTATCTAAAATAGCCAATTGAATGAACTTACATGCATGATATTTGGGTACATTTCATTTATTTCAGCCATGATAATATCAAAATTAATTAGCATACACATAGATTTATTAGTTCAAATTGTTGAATTTTAATTTCCTAAGTTTCAGTTAAAATAGCTACATTAAAGGAAATATGATGTATCATAAATAATTATGAATGTTTTACCTATACTTACTCACTTTCATTGTCTCAATTCTGACTGAATTTTCAGGTTTTTGAATGCCATTGAAACTGCTTTAGCCTTTGGAGATATCATCTTAATTGAAAATCTTGAAGAAACAATCGATCCGGTCCTTGATCCACTGCTTGGCAGGAACACAATTAAAAAGGGAAAGTAAGTATTGCTTACTTACTTACTTTCCGTTTTCAGTTTTCATCCCTTCGCTTCATAATCCAGTATAATGTTTTAGCATCTTCTTTTTTTTTAAAGATTTATTTATGCATGCAAGAGTTGGGGTGTAGGCCAGGGGTGTGAGGGGTGATTCAATTCACCTGACGGAGTGGGGAGCAGAACAGGTAGAGCTACTGAAATACACTGCTGAGCGGAACAGCAGGCAAGAAAGAAGAGGTCTGTTGTGCCATGTGGGTTAGCTCCCTGCCAGGGGATCAAGCTCCTGCTAGATGTAATTCGTGCTGGATAGAATTAATGCTGTAGTGACTGCCAACGGCTCCATAGTGCTGAGACTTAACTCCTTGCGCCACCAGGGAGGAACTCTTTCAGCATCTTCTTTGCGATAGTCCTGAGTTTCCATTCCATGACACCTATATTCCAAGACCAAAGCAACTGCAACGTGATCCAGACTTTCAGTCTATTTCTTTGATGGATGTAGGTTCTTATTACTCCACGCCTGACATACAGACCACAAAATACATTGTCACAAGTCTGAGGTTACTTGCTTCTTTATTATACCAGTGTTTTTCTAGCTTTACTACTTTGCAAAATACCATTAGTATGTTGGTCATAACTGCATACTACTTGTTCCCCTTTTACCTAATATATTTATCTTTAAATCGGTTTTTTTTTTCCCATTTTAAATCGGTTTTAATATCACTATTTTTAAAAATGATTTATCTATGCATACAGGAGCTGGGGTGCAGGCCAGAGATGTGGGGGATAAGAGGATTCTCAAGAGACAGAATGGGGAACAGAACAGGCAGACTGACTGAAATACACTGCTGAGGGGAGCAGCAGGGAGACAAGGAGAGGTCTGCTGCGGCATGTGGGTCACCTCCCTGGCCAGCTAGGGATTGAACTCATGCTTCTGTGGCTGGGGATGGCTTGATAGCTCTGTCTTTAACCCCTGCGCCACCAGGGAGCCCCCTAAAACCACTATTTCTTCTGATTCAGCCTCATTCCATGTAATAGCACTCACAAAATCATGGGTTTACTGTGCTAGTACATTTAAATACATACAACTGGGCCTCTCCTGGTGGCGCAGTGGTTGAGCGCTGGGCTGTGAAGCTGCCTGCATCCTCTGCAGCGCCGATTCGATCCCCGCCCACCGGGTGAGGGTCCCACATGGCACGCAGACCCCTCCTGCCGCCCACTGCTCCCCTTAGCAGTGTATTTCGTCAGTCTGCCTGTTCTGTTCCCCGCTCCAGCTCTGGTGAATTCTCTCACCCTCCCGCGCTTCTGACTGTACCCAGTGCTTGTATAAATAAATAAATAAATCTTTAAAAAAATATTTAAAAATAAATAAATACATACATACATACAACTATGCATGTGTATGTGTATATATACATATAAATTTTTAAACGTTTATTACTGCACTCTAAATCATTCTCCCTACCAGCAGCGGCAGACTTGCAGCAACTGGGAAGTACCCCTAGCGAGTTCTGTATGGTGTTGCAGATGACTGCCATTCCCCTTGGAACACCATACTGTCCAGGACATTGTCCCAGGGGCAGGGATGCCAATTCCAAGGAGCCATCATCTTGCTTTCTATGTGTGTATAAAAGATCAGAGGCAGCAATTGTGTTTCTAACCATGCCTGTGTGGGCTTAGGGGAGACTGTGGTGTTCCAAAGCCACTCTATGCTTCACTCAAGAAACCAACATTCACTAGACATATTTCACTGGATTTCTTTCTCTCTTTGTTGCTTGTGCTTCACAGACATATAATTTTAGAATTTTCCCAACCCCTTTCTCCTTTGACACCCACTCTCTGCCTCAAAAGTATCTGTCTCCTTCTTTATCACTAGATTGTTCCTGTCAATTTTAGGTAGAAAAACTAACTTCTATTTTTCAAATAGTCTCTAACTGATTAGTATAGTATTTATCCTACAACTCACCAAGTAAACGCATTTACAGTGACTGACAAGTTATAATTGTTTAATAAACCAAAATTTGCCCAGACATGCATTTAGAACAATCTAATAAGCCACTTGACAAACTGCAACTCTAACATAAATATAATTGTAGCTGTGTCTGATGCGTTAAAAATATAGTGTAAAATCTTGAATGTCACTAAAGTGAAATCCTTGTTATTAAGGTTCTGACTCTATTATGAAGACCTAAAATTTCTTGTCAGGGAAATACATACTCTCTAGCTTTAACTTGGACTTTGAATAATATAATTTAGGTCTAAGAAATTTGGTGACACTCCGTTATATATGAATGTATAGCATATAAATATATAATGTATAAATACATGTGTATGTATATTTTGGATTTTCTGAAAGTTCCAAAGATTGATAAATTTGAGTCATAATTTTTTCTTAGTAAGGATATAGCTAAGTATCAGTGAGAATCCTGGAAGACTTATATTTTAGAAAAAAATTATTTTGCATGGAACACCAAGTCTATATCACAAATTATCAGGCCAGAACAATCTAGTCCCAATTAGTATACTTAGAATAATAATTCATATAATTTCAGCATTAAAAAAAATTCTTTTTTGAGGTAACACTGGTTTACAACAGTGTTGTGATTCATATGCAGGGAATCATGCTTTCCCAGATGCATGTCACCACACCACACCCACGAGCCAGGCAGCCATAGTCCTCCACCATGGTCCACTGAGCCACCTCCACACTTTATTTTCCCAATCCCCTTGGTAGCCTCAGTTCCACAGTCAGATTTCAAGGTTTGTTATTGCTTTGGTTGTATCTGACCCTTTGTTTTGTTTCTCTACTTTCCATGTGTAAGTGAAACCATCCAGTATTTGGCTCTCTCCTTCTGACTTACTTCACTTAACATTATCCCCTCCAGCTCCATCCATATTGTCACAAATGGAACACGTTCATTTTTTTCCTTTTTTCAGCTGAATAGTATTCCATTGTGTGTATATGTCATGTTTCTCTAATCACTCATCTGTCTTTGGCTACTTGGATTATTTTTATAACTTGGCTATTGTGAGCAGTGCTGCAATGAACTTAGGAGTGCATATTATCCCTTCAAATTCATGTTTTGCATTCTTTAGGTAGATACCTGGGAGTAGATACCAGGTAGATAATGGATCATATGGTGGATATATTTTTTATTATATATGTAGAAACTTCTTTACTGTATTCTACAGGGGCCTTTTTCTCCACATCCTTACCAACACCTGTGGTTTCTGGTCTTTTTGATATGGGCCATTTTTACAAATGTAAGATGGTATCTCATTGTGATTTTGGTTAGCATTTCCCTGATGATAGTGATGATGAGAATTTTTTCACATGACTGTTGGCCATCTGTATGTCTTCTTTAGAGAAGTGTGTGTTTAGCTACTATGTCCATTTAGTGCTTGTGTTGTTTTCTTTTTGTTGAATTATAAGTTCTTTACGTATCTTTTCTTTTTGTTGAATTATAAGTTCTTTACGTATTTTTATTGAATTATAAGTTCTTTAAGCTTCTTGTTAGATGTATGATGTGCAAATATTTTCTACCATTCAGTTGGGTGTCTTTGTTTTAGTGATGGTTTCTTTCACTGTCCAGAAGCTTTTTAGTTTGATGTCCCATTTGTTTATATTTTTGTTTCTCTTGCTATTGGAGATAAGTCTATAAAGACATCACTCAAGTCAGTATCATGGAGAGCTTTGCCTATTTTTTTCATTGTATTTTATCATTCTCACTCTTACCTTCATGTCTTTAATCCATTTTTAGTTAATTTTTGTGTGATGTGTAGGGTGGTGATCTGGTTTCATTCTTTTGCATGTGGCTGTCGAGTTTCCCCAAAAGTATTTTTGGAAGAGATTCTCCCCTCTCCAATGTATTCTGTTGGCTCCTTTGCCATAAACTAACTCTTGGTAGATGTGTGGGTTTGTTTCTGGGCTTTCTTTTCAATTTTACTGGCCTGCATGTCTTTTTTTGTTCATTTTGCTTTCTTTACTATAGCTTTGTAGTGTCATTTGAGAGTCTGGGAGTGTGATACCACCACTCTTACCCTTTTTTTGTCAGTATTGTTTGGGCTATTTGGAGCCTTTTGAGTAAGAGCTGTATGATGTCACTGCCTCATTTTACCTATATATGTCTCCTTACAATACACTTAAATTTTTTTAAACTCATATATCATTATTAGATTAAAAGTTTTCTTTGGCTAGAAATCATACGCTAGGCACTAGGACAAATTAGACATGTGTCTACTAAGAAACAACTAAGTATATTAGTTGAAATATTAAGAACACCTTTAGACATGTATCGTTTTTTAACAACAATAACACAAAATAGAATCTGAAAAACAAGGAACACCAAAGCTGGTATTTTTCCTATGAAAATCTGATGGCCTTTGATTTCTGTTTCAATGGATATACAGGGATTGGATCAAACGTTGGGCCTATTCAGGGTGTGAAGTCTGCTGAGAGATTCCTGTATAATGCTAGAGTCACAGGGGGCCACATTTTCTGCTTTAGAATAAATTTGATAAAAATCAAACAAAAGCTATCACTGCAGAAAAGAAACTTTCCTGTCTTTACTTCGACACTGGGAATTGATAGAATAATATCCCATCAGAATTCCTAATCAGAAAACATCTCTCTTAGGAATTTAAAACACAATTTTATTATTGTATTTTCTAAAAACTTCAAACCAATAACTTAACTTCCTTGTGCCTCGACTTGACCATACCCCAGTGTACTTAGCAGGAAAAAAATCTGCTTGTAATAATCCATAATTTAGAGGGTCTGTTTGTAATAATCCATACTTGAGAGGATTGTGAATAATATAATTCCAAGGTATGTGTCCACAGGCAACAAAATCACAGAACATACAAGGAAACAAGTTACCATAAACAAGTGCCAATAAAAGCATCAAATACTAGATTTTTTTTATTTCATTGCTGCTTAATTTTATATTTTCTTCATTGTCATAAGGATGTGTTTCTTAACCTTCCATAAATTCCTCAATATTTTTATATCCATCATTGTACTCTTTCTTGTTTTCCAGCCTGACTTTGAATTATTATTTCTTGGAACATGTAACTTTTTCTTCTTTTCCATTGGGTTTGGCAAGGAAAGTAAATACAAAGGTCAAGCCACTGTCTTGAATTAGTTCCCTGTGTATTTCCAAGAAACATTTTATGAGGTGGAGCCTATGCATTAAGTGTGTTGTTAGAAACTAGCATTGGGTGGAAGTAAGATGAACCTTGATTTGAATTTTAGCATATGCTGCCCTCTAGATGGGTAACTTGGTTAGCTGGTTAAATTGGGTTAAATTGGTTAGCTGGTTTTTCAATGTTAATGTTTTCTTACCTGGAGTAGAATAAACTACAAATAAGGAATATAGGACATACAAGTACTCATTAAATATTATTTCTTTTGAATCATTAGGCAGTGGTATGTGGTGGTATATAGTTGGTTGGAACATGAAGCAGATGCTAAGCCAGAGTTCTTGAAGTAAGATGTTGTCTTTTAGATATGGGAAGTTGCAATAAACCACAAGTGGAGCCAGAAAGGGTATTGATGAAAAGGGGCTGGGAAGGAAAGAAATCAGTCATATCTTGTGATATATTAAATTGCCTTCTAGGAGGAATAGAGGGTTTTGGTTATTAAAATTTTACTACTGATACATGTGAAATACATTACATATAAAAGCTATAAAGCATAATAATGAATTAGATTTATATCTACCTATATATCAATTTATCTATCATTTCTGAAAGAATACCAATGCTCCTCTTATTTCCCAAGGTGATCAATTCCCTGAATTTTGTTACTACTTCATTATTTTTTGAAAACAGTTTTATCACATAATGTGTTTTTTTAAACAAAATACTTTGTTATGTCTGATTTGGGGCTTAATTAAAAGGCCATCACAGTGTATATAATTTAAAGTTACTTGATTTTTTTAACTCAATTTTGTATCTAAGACTTACCCATATTCTTGTTTTTAGCTCTCATTCTTTGATCTTCATAATTATAATATTCTGTGGCATGGCAGTTCCTCTATTTCATGTCCTTATTGAGGGACATTTTGGTTATTTTCAGAATTTTTGCTATTACAAGCCATGCTGCTATGAATATCAATGTACTGAGCATTCACATGCACATCTACAGGTGCACACAGCAAGAGGCCCTTCAGAGTTTATTTTTTGGAATAGAACACTTGGGTTATAGAGCATGTGCCAAATTGTTTTCCAGAGTTCTTCTTCAAATTTACTTGCTAACCATAATGAATCAAAGTTGTGAAGTTTTTCAGAAAACTGAACTAGGTACTTTACTTTTAGCTGTTTTTTATGATACAGAAGATGAGCCACCTCTTCCTATTAAGACTATTCTCACCTCCTATTTTAGAGTGGAAAACGTTGAGGAGACACTAAACTTTGGGTGTGGTTTTATTTATGAAAGCTTTAAAGGTATGTTGGAATAAAGTTTGATATTTTAATGATGGCACTTTTTCTTTTACCTGACAAGAAGTTTGTTTAAATAAAGCAAACACTTTCTTGTTCCTTCATGTACCTCTTTTTTAAAAAGAGAAAAACTTAAAAATATTCATACCAACACAAACTGAAAGGGGATATGGAAAAAATATAGATTAGTAGAAATAGGAATTATCTTTCTTTCATTGCAGGAAACAAAAACTGAAAGAAAGCAATGGAAAAGAAAATGTTGACATGGCTTTGTTTTAACAAAGGGTTACCCATTTGTAGTGTTATAACACGAACAGAAAGATTTTATATTCATTGTGATCACATAGCAAAGTAATCCACATGTTTGTTAATCACCTAATAGGTCTCCTGTTTTGATCTCCAACAATGAACAATTTACATGATTTTTTTATCCCTTCTGTCTTTACATTTCCATGATACTCTCTCTGATTACCTGTGGGGGTTACAAATATACGCTATCATGATCTTCAGTGTTGGTAGAATAACACATACACCTGAATATGTACGTTCCCTCAGAAAGTTGGTGGCTATTAATAGTGTTTTTATTTATTTTACCAATGTTTATTTTGGGGCCTTTTTTAAAACCAATATTAGTTTATTCTTCCTAATAATGAGTGTCTGAGAAGATGCTTGTGATAGATACAGCATCGTCCAAAAGTTGAAGTTCATTAATAATTGGAATGTTGTGGAGTATGAAGTAATGAATACTAATTACTCCTTTCATGTCTGACAGCTCCCTGTGGACCAATACATCAGCCCAGACTTTAATTTGGTTCTAGTAATGGTTTCGTCAATAGCACATTAAATCTGTGTTTGAGAAGATATACAGTTGAACCTGACCCACATAGTAGATACCACTGTCATAAAATGGCCACAGGCTGACAACAGCTGGGTAATTACAAATAATTAAATCCACCAAACTCCAGACAATCCTAATTTTGAGTAAAATATATCTTACGGTATCAATCGACAGAAAACATTTCTGGGAAGATTTATCAACATGTACTTTTTGCAAAGCAAATTTACTGGCTTACATATTAGAGAAGTTGCTGATCTGTGAAGCATCTTCATAAAATTCTCTCTCTTTAATCTTTCAAATTTCCCCCAGTATTATAAAGTAATTTTTGAAGTTTAATCTTAGCTGAAGTAACCTTACTGCAAGATTATTTTTCAGTCTGTTTCTGAGTATATAAATATTTTGAAGACTTTTTATTTCATGTTTATTGTTCATGTAACTATTCTTCTAACAATAGTCTTTAAGTAGAATTCCCTAGAGAGAATCTAGAAACTAATGGAAACATTAGCTTTATGATATAAATTCTATTTTTACAGAAGTAATACAAGATAAGGAAGATACTATTTTGGTGTGGTTTTCTGAAAGTTGTGCTGATATTATTAATAAGAGCATTTGGTTTTGGCTAGCAGTTTTCCAGTTTATTAAATACTACTATGTTGTGGCATTTAGAACTGATGTCATAGGATTGTATTATAGTTGTTTATAGATCTGTTCGAATGAGATCTTGGGTGGATTTGAGATAGCAACGTGTTCCATTAACCTATGATCAAATGTGCTCTTTTGAGCTGTGTAGGGTAAGGCAAAAAATGTATCAGGCTTCTCTGCCCTCCTGCCATTAGGACTGATGATGAATCTGCAGTCCTGAATGCATGCCTGATGGCGGGCACCTGGAGGAGGGTGTGGGCATATGTAAGTGGATTCACCTGGGCTAAGACGGGGCTTATCAGGGCGGCGTCACGGGGACGCCAGCACAACAGCAGAGCAGAGTAAAAGGAACAGCAGAAGCAGAGGAGAGAGAACAAGGTCATGAGAGAATGCCAGAGAGCCCAGAAAGATTGAAGACTTGTGGGGGGCTGGGTGCCCCTCCCCAGCACTCCTGCCTACCTCATACCTGGTAAACAATAAAATCCCTGAAAAAGCCACTGAGGGCTCTAGGACTCCCTCCTTACCCCTTCTGCTCAGGTCATAGAGAACCTGCTCCTGTCCCTTCCTGCCTCTACAAGCTAGAAGCTTATTGTTTTTAGATAAACTTTGAATTTAGCAAGTTCTCCCATTATGTCTTATAGGTAAGATTTTTTTTCAAATTACATTTTGCCCACTGCAATAGAATTCAGCTTTCTAGTTTCTAAATTTCTAAGTTGAAAGTGAATCTTAAATTCAGAAAAGACCAGCAATCTTTCTGTTCCTAAATACAATCAAGGTCTCCGAGTATACATTCAGCTTCTACAGACAGTGCATTTATATATATATACAGTCATCTTGCTGATACTTGGTGACTTTTTATAAAAGTAAATACCAAACAGGGCCACAGATGAGAAACCATTCTATGTTTTTTTTTTTTTCAAAAAATGTTATTTTCTAAAAAAGGAAAGCAGATATCAATGGAACCAGAATATATTTTTCATGGCATATGACAATATCTAAATATGGTTGTATTGAAATATGTGTATATATAATATACATGTTTTATATGTATCAAAAGGGAAGTAATATGCTATGACTTTTCTTTTTGCTGCCTGCCTTTTTCTATTCATTGGTACCTGGACTCCTGCAACATTAATCTTCTCTTTTATTATTCTAATTGAAGTTTGCTTTTATCTTAGAAGGACGTGTTGGTTATATTAACTGTATAAAGCAGCAAGACAATTAACTCATTTCTATTCAGAACTTTCCTTCCTTTCCTTGAATATTTTGCCAGCTGTGCAGCTTTCAGCCAAAACCTTTCTTCAGGAACAGGGTTTGACCAGCTCACACAGACCTTCCTGCCGAGGTTGCTAAGTAACACCTCCGCTCTGCCAGGGGCTACACCTCATCCTTAGGCTGTGCTGCTGTCTGGAGCTGTTGGAGCTCACAAGTCTAATCTAGAAGCTTTTAATTTTAAACAGCAGGACATGCAGTAAGGCTTTTAGATGTCCATTGAAAAGTTGTTGTTTTTTTTTTCCCCTTCTACTAAGTGTGGATTTTCCCTCTCCCCACTAGTGGGACTGTATCCGTTACTTATCTCAGAATTCACCTGCTATCTCTTTACATAGACAAAATGGCTCTGTTGTGGTCTAGAGAGTGGAATTCCTCATATTCAATGAAATTGTTGTCCCCCTGAATTGTCCCTCTTAAAGAACCTTCGGTATGTAACATTAGCTTAGGAAATATCTCTTCAGACAGCAAAGATTTTGCAAGTCTTTTAAATGAAGGTCTTACTGTGGCCAGTCTTAGTAAAGACTCCAGGCTGCCAGTTTCCTTTTTTTAAATTGAATATACTTTTCCAAGTTTGGTGTTAGATGACAATAAAAAATGATGGTGTTTATTCAGGTGCTCAGAGTATCTGATCACTAGAGAAGTTTATTTATGTTTTTATGATCCAGGACTAATGGCATTTTCAACACTCACTACATTAAATCTCAAGAGCAGCTCCAACAAAAGTAAAGTTTAGTTTCCAGACCCGTATCTCCAGACTGCAGTCTTCGACTTCAAATTCTCATCTCCAACTTTACATTCTCATCTTGGTAATACTGAGGTAATGTTCCCTCTCTCAACCCATTGGTTTTTCTGGAGAATCTGATAATGGGAGAAATATTTCCCCAATGCTGTGCACATTAGCTCAGAACTCATGTCCAGGTGTTTTTAATGCAATTTGTATATCCTGCATAACATTAATGACCTTCGGTGACTTGATATTAGGAATCATTTTATCCCAGAACACCTTTTGAATGAATGTTTAACACACCCAATGATTTTTGAAATTTCAAATGTATCTGATTTTTATACAAATCTGACATATGGGAAACTGACTTTATAGTTAATTTGTAGATGATTGTGTAAAGACAGCTAATTAGTGAGCATTTTGGCGTACTTCAAATATATTTTCTTTTTCCTGAAAACCAACTTTCACATAAATTGAGTGACTTTTTAGATTTTGTGAATTAAGAAATTCATTTTATGAAGATAGCAACAAAAATTACAGCTTTTGCTTGGAACTGGACTCCTCAATAATGATGTTATTCTCCTAAACAAGGAACAGAATTTACAACCAAAGACAGAAGGGCCTGTTCTCTGATGTGTGTCTTTATATTTTCTCTAGTGGCCATGTTTGTTACTGAGTCAGTTGTACACTGTCAGTAGCCTCTTGTGATAGGCAGTCAGACAGGTTGACAGAAGTTGGGGTCACAAGCTGTCACTGTCAAGCACAGCAAATTAACCTGCAATGTGGTGCAATGAAATGAACTTTATAGTAGGAGTCAAGAGACCCAGGTTCTAGTCCCAACTCTGCCACTAAGCTATATGACCTTGGACAAGTCATAAACTCTTGAGTCCATAAATAGGAATGATCTCTGGGGCCCATCCTGCCTGCCTATCTAAAATTATAACTCTGCTAGGTGAAACAATGTTTTTGACTTACCCTGTGTACTATCCAATTAAATGGAAGCATTTATAATGGGAAGAATTTTGTTTCAGATCTGAATTCATATAATCAGTCTCTCATCTTCAAACCAACAATCTTAGCCAGTGAGGAGGATGTAAAGGAACTCACTCCTGGAAGGAAGTAATAAAATCCCTCTGTAAGCAAACCCCTACACCCCCTTCCCACCCCGCCCCCGCCTCCCTTCCCACCCCCCCCCACCCCCCTCCCACCCCCTCCCCCAACCCCGGCCAGATTCAGAAATTCCTGCCCTGCGTGTTTCTCTCTGCAGTGTAGTGTGTCAGGGGTCAGGGCTGTCCTTTTCCTGGGAGGCATGACGTGGGAAAATGCTTGAAGAGCTGCTTTAAGAAAGTAGCTGCAATTCTTTTATGTTGTTCCTCAAACCTATTGCTCCTAGTTCAGAAGCTTGTAGCTTCCTTCTGTGTTGTGGAAGTCACAACCGCTAGATGCATGTCTTTCACAGAAACAACAAAGTGATTGCTTTCCCCACCCCTCTGCTTAACTCCTTTGATGTTTGGCTCCTTCAAATCAGGAGAGAGCAGCAGTAGCAGCCTGTTTAATTGCCCCAGATAGGAGATTAACCAAAAGTTAACCTAGCAGCAATGATAAAACCCGCTGAGTCATTATGCAGTTTTTGCCTTTCATAGATCATAAACACTCCAATTGAGGATAATTTACTATCCCTAAGAAATCTAAACCTATAAAAACAATGCTTCAGAGCAAAATTTAAAATGCAGTTTTATAGGCAGACATCCTTCTCTTTTCCCTTGATTAACTCTCTATTCACAGAGAAATCTCAGACTTGTCACCCAGGTAGGAGGGTTTCTCCTTTTCAAACCAGGGCATGATAATGCCTCGGGGTATATGTAGGTGTGCAGGGAAGATGTGGAGCTCCCAGAGTCTCCTCAGGGAGGTTGCTTTAATGCAGATGTTGGGTTAAATAAGTATATATTAGTTAAAAGCTTTTGTCATTTGCAAAGAAGCAAAATTGTCAGAACTTCATGCTCAGTGTTGCAATCTCGTGTTTTTTCTTGAGAGTCACAGTGCAGAACAATGCATACAGTGACTGATTGATAAAATTGTAACTAGGTGTTGGAAGTTCAGTCGAATTAGCTACTGTTGCTGTGAGAGGAGATTACACTCATACCACTAACTGACATGGTTTCTAGCGCTGCTTTAGGCCTTTAGACAAACAACCTATCTTGATGTAGCTCATGAACTAAGAATGGTTTTATTTTTCTACTTTTCAAATTATATTTATTGAGGTAACATCTTCTACTTCATTGTATCTGCTCTAAGGGCTATAGGCTTAAACCTCTACAAATGTGTATTTTCACACCATGCCCACCACCAGCACCCCAATACTCATCCACTATGCTCTATTAGGGTTGTCAACAGTCATGAAGAATACAGTCAACACTTGAACTACTCAGAGGTTTAGGGGTTGACCCAACACAAGGTCAAAAATTTACATATAATTTTTAACGTCTCAAAACTTTAACTACAATTATCCCTTGATATCCCAGCACAGCTGCTTTTGGGACAGTCCCATGCCAATATATTTTGATGCATAAACCCCTTGTATTAGCACCCCATATCTGTGGGTTCTTCATCTTCGGGTTCAACCAACTGACAGCTGTAGTTGATTGAATTCGTGAATGAGGAACTCATGATATGAAAAAATTCCTCATATAAGTGGACCCACACAGTTCAAGGGTCAGCTATCTATGGAAGAGGCATAAGTGGTCCTTCAAAATGTAAGATATTTACTCTCTGGCCCTTTACAGAAAAGTTCTTCCACCTCTGTTATAGACGATTCCTTCCTAACACCTGCCCACCTACAGCTTTAAAAACATGTTAATCATCTTGCTGGAAGTTTGTTGCGATTCTCAGGGCCACACATACACCACACACTACACATCCCACACACAAAACCACAATTGTACTTTTTAGCTCCTAATCCTGTCAATGGGACAGTTAGCTGTCCCATTAGACAATAATGGAAATTCTAGCCTTGGTTCATTTAATGCTCGTCATTTAAATTTACATTCCTAAAGCATAAAAATGTTTAGATTCTGTTTTTATCTGGGAACATAGGTTAGTGGTTAAAACAGAAGTTTATAAAATATAAATTCAAATCTGGTGAAAATTCATAACCAAATGGGGAAAAGAAAATTCAACCTGAACCCACAGAAAGTTGTGACTGACCTGGCATTTCTTTGCATAAGGAAGGAAGGAATTCAAACCAAGATGTAGCAGTAAACAGAAAATTGCAAGACATGCACAGAGGTTTAGTTAAAGTATAGGTTATATTATTGTCAAGAAGTGAGTATAAACTTGGGTATCTCATATGTGTGGGAACTCCAGGCAGTAATTACATAAGACTTTCATTCTTGAAATTGCCTTTAGAAGCCAATCTTGGAGTCTGAGTCAACAAAGAAAGATTTCCCCAAACTACTTGTGAGATCAATTTTGGAAGCCCTTGAAATGGAAAACTCATGGGAAAAAATTTCAGTAACGCTCCTAATGTAGATATAGTTGAATACATATATGTCATCAATCAAAAAGAAGCAGGTTAACTAAGAAAGGTGTCCTTTATCAAATATCCCAAAAAGCATGTCATTATGCCTAAAAGTCAAGCATGAACCCTGAGAAACTGTGGTTAGCATGATTACTTACCTTATAGACTGTTATAAGCCCAAATGTTAGTGATTTGACCTCTGATCCATAGTTCTTTTCTCTCTTTTTGGGCTAACTATTGAGGTATAATTCACACACCTTGCAATTTAATCATTTAAAGTGAATAGTTCAATGGCTTTCAGTATATTCAGAGCAATGGGCAGCCATTACCACAAAAAGTTTTAGAATTGAAACTCCTAGGCTAATCTACTTTTTATTGATTTGACTATTCTGAATGTTTCCTGTGAATAGAACCATGCATGCAATATGTGGTGTTTTTCTGACTGCTTCACGTGGCATGTGTTTACAAGGTTCATCCATGTTGAAGCCTTTATCAGTACCACTTTGCTTTTTATAGCTGAATAATAATCCTTTGTTTAGGTATCCCATCTTTTGATTAACTTTGTAAGTTTACAGATATTTGGATTATTTTTGGCTCTTGTGACAGATGCTGTTGTGAACATTTGTATAAAAATTCCATGTGGGGCCTCCCCTGGTGGCGCAGTGGTTGAGCGCTGGGCTGCGAAGCTACCCACAGCCTCTGCAGCACCAGTTCGATCCCTGCCAATGGCGAGGGTCCCATATGGCATGCAGACCTCTCCTGCCGCCCCCCCCCCTGCTCCCCTCAGCAGTGTATTTCGTCAGTCTGCCTGTTCTGTTCCCTGCTCTGGCTCTGGTGAATTCTCTCACCCTCCCGTGTTTCTGACTGTACCCAGTGTTTGTATAAATAAATATATAAATCTTAAAAAAAAAAAAAATTCTATGTGGAGGGCCTCCCTGGTGGTGTAGGGGTTAAGTCTCAGTGCTAATACCTTGATGGCCTGAGTTTGATCCCCAGCCAGGGAGCTACCCACATATGGCTCAACAGATCTCTCCTGTCTTGCCCCCTGTTCCCCTCAGCAGTATATTCCAGTAGATCTGCCTGTTCTATTCCCCATTCTGTCTTTGGTGAATCCTCTTACCCCCTGCCCCTCTGGCCTACATTCCAGTTCTTGTTTGCATAAATACATAAAAATAAACCTTTAAATTTTTTTAAAAATAAGAATTCTATGTGGACATGTTTTAATTTGTGTATCATATAATTAATATATAACTTGCATATATATGTGTTGGGTTAAATGATAACTCTGTGATTTACGTTGTGAGGAATTACTGATTGTTTTCCAAACTGGTTGCACCATTTTACATTTCCACCAGTAGTGCGTGAGGATTCTCATTTCTCTGTATCCTTGTCAACAACGCTTGTTATTGTCTCTGTTTTTGCTGTAATAACCATCTAGTAGGTGTGAAGTGGCACCTCACTTGCTTTGATTGGTGTTTTTCTAGTGACTTTTTTTTATATTAAAAGAAAAGCTTTTATTGGGAAAAAAGAAACGCAGTTTGGTTTATTTGTTCCTTAGTAATGGCATCATTGTGGGGATGAGCAAAAGGGGGTCCGGGGAATCAAATCCCTTTGAGGGGAGGCCCAAGCTTCCCAGAATCCCTTGTCCCTCCCCACTCTGGGCACTGGGGCAGGGAGTGAGAGGGAAGCAGCAGGGCATGATTGATAAAGCTACATGAGCAGACAAAAGGCACTGGTGGGCTTTCCCTAGGCCAGGGACGGGTGGGCCGCGGCTCCAGGCGTCCAGCTGGAGCTAGTCCTTCCCCTCCCTTTCTTGGCTTTGGCCTTGGCTTTGGTTTTGGGGGTGCAGGGCTTGGTCACACGGATGGTCTCCTGGAACTGGGCTTGTACCGCGCCTTCTTCAGGGTGCCTTGGCGCGCTTTGGTGCCTGTGCCCCCATCACAGGCTCCCCAGCTCTCAAACTTGTACTTGCAGTCGGCTCCAAACTCCTTCCAGTTGCAGGGCACCGGATGCGCTGAGTCTGGGCCCCGCAGGTACACTCGCGGAAACCCACGCCGCAGTCCTTGCTGCTGGGGGTGCAGGGTCCCCAGGTCCATTCCACACACTCAGCCCCGGGCCGCCCTTCTTCACTTTTTCTTTTTGGCCGCAGCAGAGGTGAGCGCCAGCAGGGCGAGGGCGAGGAGGAGGGCGCCTCGATGCTGCATCCTGGGGAAGAGCGCGGGTCAGACTCCCCGCCCGCCGCCCCCCCCCACTCCCGCCCGGCCCCTTCCCACCAAGGACCGCATGCACGGCCGCCCGCCCCCCCTATTTTCCGGGCTCAAAGGGTCAGCCCCTAAGGTGGCGGCTGCACGCCTAGAGGGGTCGGTCCCCTGCCCACGGCCGGGGTGCCCCCAGGCATCACTGCGGGGATGCCTGGCCCAGGACCAGACCCCCACCCCTGTCATCTCAGCGCGCAGACAGCTGCCCCACGGCTGTTTTTCTAGTGACTTATATGTTGAGCATCTTCGTAGGTGCTTTTGGCCTTTTGTATTTCTTTTTTGGAGAAAAGTTTCATCAGATCCTCTGGCAATCTTTTAGTTGGGCACATCTTTTACCTTTATTTGTACATCACATTGTAAGCTCTTAATTCATATTTACTGCTGACTGAATAAGAGAATGAATGAATCAGTATATAAAATGTTTTGCTCCTCATGCCCATTATGAGAGCATAAATAATAATGTTTGTGAGAGCAGACACTTAAAGGGGGAATCTAGGGAAACCGAATAGGGGATCAGGAATAAGATAAAACTTACAGGCAACCCATAGATCTGAGGCGCACAGCAGGAAAGGGGGAGGGGAGAACACAGGGGACTATGGTGATGAATCCCAGGTACTGTGGTAGTGGGAGAATTTTGGGGTCTATACCTGAGGGGAGAAATCAAGTATTGTACAAAAGTGAACAAAGATGTAAGAAAATAAAAAAATAATAATAATAATGTTTGTGAGAGCTGAGACCATGCATGTCTTGTTAGTGGTCGCATGTCTGTGCCTTCAAGACTGATGGCCCACTCCCCGGTGGCGCAGCGGTTGAGCGCTGGGTTGCGAAGCTGCCTGAGGCCTCTTCAGGCCGGTTCGATCCCCCGCTGCTCCCCGGCCACCAGAGGAGGGTCCCACATGGAGCGCAGACCTCCCCTGCCGCCCACTGCTCCCCTCAGCAGTGTGCTTCAGTCCTTCTGCCTTCTCTGCTCCCCTTCTCTGCCTTCTCTGGCTCTGGTGAATTCTCTCACCCTCCGGTGCTTCTGACTGTACCCAGTGCTTGAATAAATAAATAAATAAACAAACAAACAAACAAATCTTTAAAAAAAAAAAAGACTGATGGCCCAGCATGGTGTAGGTGTTCAGTGATGCTTGCTGTCTTTTAGATATGTGTATGTACATTTTAATGCATGTATTCACAGATCTATATGTGTGTGTGTGTATATGAACACATATTCATCCTTAAAGAATAGCAATATTTAATATAAGGTTAATCACAAGAAGTTATAATTAAAAGAAAACTAACTTGTTATAGATTGCTTATACAATTTATCATATTTAATTGTGGTAGAAGTATTATAAAAGTACTATGAAAGTACATTTATCATTTTACGAATGAGGAATCTTTATCAGGTAGAGGTTTAATGGATAATTCTGATCCCTCCTATACATTAGAAACACAGAGTAGCTGAAAAGTCCTGAATCACCTGGTATTACAGTACAGAATATAAAAATGGAATGATAACTTGATTACAGTTATGGCTCATGAGAATCTGTGCTTTTGCTTCTGTTAGGTATGTCAAGATTGGAAATAAAGAATGTGAATTTAATAAGAACTTTCGCCTTATCCTTCACACAAAATTGGCAAATCCTCACTATAAGCCAGAATTGCAAGCTCAGACAACCCTCCTCAATTTCACAGTTACAGAAGATGGCCTAGAAGCCCAGCTCCTGGCAGAAGTTGTCAGTATTGAAAGGCCAGATTTGGAGAAACTTAAGGTAAGGTTATTAAATCCTCCCCCAAAGTTTAGTCAGTGCTTGCTTTGCACAAATTAAAGTGTCAGACACCAGAGTATAAGATAGGATTCCTGCCCTTCAGAATCTTGCAACTAGAGAAAAATTAGGATATTTGTGAATAATTAACACGTGTTTTTATACATATAAGTTAATTCAAGGGGTGTTTAACGGTGGTTGGGCTTGTGCTCCAGGAAGTAGATGGGCTGCCTCCAGGTCTTGTTAGATGCAGGTGAGAGGGAGAAGTAAAGAGGCTTATCAGTCTCAGAACAGAGGTTGAGGCAGGTATATGGCCTGGTAGGTTTGATGATAATATAGTCATGGTGAAAAAATAAAGAGGAGTCATGGAGAACGCTGGAAAAATTAAGAGGACTTATAACTAGTATTTAAAGGGAAATTTACAACTTTAAGTACATTGATACAGCAAAAAATACTGAAAATAATTAAGTTCATTATACTAATGGAAAACAGAGTGAACTTAAAATTGCAAAGGGAAGGTAATGGCAGAGTTGAATAGTTGTAGCAAACACTGTATGACCTGAAAAGCCAAAAATATTTACTATTTGGCCTTTTATGGAAAAAGTTTGCCACTCCTGTTATAAATCAGTGGTTTTCAGTTTTTCGTTCTTGAACAATCGTAGTATTATCAGTGGGAAATTCTTTAAAAGAACATTTTCATACCACAGCTCAGTTCCCACCAAATGAAAGATTCTGGAGGTGTGCCCAGAAATCTGTGTTTATCTCAGCTCTGCAGGTGATTCTCACGCATGCTCAGACTCTCTCTGAGCCTGCTTTCACTTGGATTTGCTACTGTACCATCAACTAACAGGGCAGAGCCAGCCTGGAGATCAAGGTGGCTGTGATGGGCATGGTTCCCTGAGGGCTCCTGGCAGGGGTGCCCACAGGCAGTGGCACTGCAGTAGGCAGGAGTGAGTGACCCGCAGATCAGGGTTTAGAGTACCCAGGCTGGCTACCTTGTGCACTCACCGCCCAGCTGAGTGTGTCTGTACACTAGAGACAAATACATGTCTGTATTTGGCACACTGTGATCAGATATGAAAACAGTCATGTTATGTAACATAATTCTACATCTTCTTTCTCCCAAAAGGCTTGACAGTTTGGTTATTTTCTTTCTTTTTTTTTAAAGATTTTATTTATTTATTTATACAAGCACTGGGTACAGTCAGAAGCGTGGGAGGGTGAGAGAATTCACCAGAGCCAGAGCGGGGAGCAGAGCAGGTAGAAGGACCGAAGTACACTGCTGAGGGGAGCAGCGGGCGGGCGGCAGGGGAGGTCTGCGCGCCATGTGGGACCCTCCTCTGGTGGCTGGGGAGCAGCCAGGGATCGAACCATCGCCACAGAGGCCACAGGCAGCTTCGCAACCCAGCGCTCAACCACTGCGCCACGGGGGAGGCCCAACAGTTTGGTTATTTTCCCTTTTGATAATGAAGATTTTCAAACATGAAAGTGAATAGTTCTGACTCCCCAGGTGACCTTTATGGAACTTCAATAATTTTCAACATTCTGTCATACTTTTTTATCTGAAGCTGTTTTTTAAAATCTTATTTTAGAATTATTTTAAACTTGTAGAAAAGTTTGCAAAGATGTAATACTGTTCCTTTAAACTTCACCCTTATTCATTTTCAGTTTCTCTAATGTTATCATTCTTTTTTAAATATAAAAATAAGTTGTTCCAAATGTTGCTCTACTTCAGTAACACATTCAAGAAAAATCACTCATTAATAAATTCTGTTTTTCCCCATTTTTATAACAGTTTTGTTGAGATAATTCACATACCATGCACCCAATGTTTTTTCCACTTATCCCTGGGCAACCATTAATCTATTTTCTGTTGCAATAGAATTGCCAATTTGGGACATTTCATACAAATAGAATCATAAAATAAATGTTCTTTTGTCTCTACCTTCGTTTACTTCAAGGTTCATCTGTGTTGTATGACGTATTCATCCTTCATTTCTTTTTTATATATGAATTATATTCCACTGTACGGCTATACCACATTTTATTTATCTGCTCATCAGTTGATGGGCATTCAGGTTATTTCCAGTTTGGGGCTATGATGTGTAATACTGCTATGAAGATCCATAAGCAGGTTGGGTAGACATATGCTTTCATTTCTCTTGGCTATGTACTAGGAGCCGGACTGCTGAATCATATGGTAGCTCTATGTTTAATCATTTGAAGAGCTAACAGTATTTTCAACACTGCTGTATCTTTTTGCATTTTCATGAGCTATGGGTGAGTTACTGTTTGTGTACTGTGACATAGGGGTCCAGATTCATCTTTTGCTTATGGGTATCTTGTTTTCCAGCACCATTTGTTGAAAAGATTATCTTTTCTCCATTGAATTGTCAAAGATCAATTTATCATATTTTTCTTTGATTCTGTCTTTCATTGATACCATACTGTCTTGATTCGTGTGGCTTTATAGCACATCTTGAGGTTGGGTGGTATCTTCCCTCTGACTTGTTCTCCCATGTATCGTTGCTATTCTGGATCTTAAGCCTTTCCTTATAAACTCAAGAGTCTGTTTGTCAATATCCTCAAAATAATGTACTAGAATTTCAATTAATAATGTGTTGAATCCCAGAAGGGAAGAAATTATATTTTCTATCCATAAATATGGAATATCTTTCCTTTTTCTTAGATCTTTAATTTATTTCATCAGAGTACAGCAAAGTTCTTATAGCTCTTTGACATAACTTCTTACATTTATAACTAACATTTCAATTTTTTGGTGCAAGTGTAGATGGCATCATGTTTTAAATTTCAAATTTCCAATTGTTCATTGCTGGCATATAGAAAAACAGCTGACTTTTGCACAGTAACCTTGTATCTTGCAACCTTGCTATAATTTCTTATTAGTTGCATGAATTTGGGAATTTCTATAAAAATAATGTGATGCCTGACCACAGTTTATTTCTTCCTTCCCTCTCTGTATAACCCTCTCTCTCTCCCTCTCTCTCTCTCTCTTTCTCTCTCTCTCTCTCTCCCCCCACCCCCTCTCCGTCCCTCCCTCCCTCACTGATTTACTGATTAGTTAGGACTTCTAATACAGTGTTAAATGAAAGTTAGCAAAGGGGATACCTGTGTCTTGTTTCCAATTGTAGACAATGCATCTAGCTTCTCACCACTAAGTATGATCTTAGCTGGAGATCTCATTTTTGGTGTTCTTTACCAAGTCGAAAATACCCTCTATTAATAGTTTGCTGAAAGTTTTTGTTTTTTAATTTTTAAGTGAATTAAAATTAGGGTTTGTCTTTCTCCACATCCTCATCAGTTATTGTTGTTTCTGTTTGGTTTTTTTTTTTTTAATATCAGCCATCCTCACAGGTGTGAGGTGGTATCTTATTGTGATACTGATTTGCATTTCACTGATAACAGTGAACAATTTTTCATATGCCTGTTGGCCATTTGCATTTCTTTGGAGAAGTGCCTATTTAGCTCTTCTGCCTATTTTTTGATTGAGTTATTTGATTTTTTTGTTGAGTTGTGTGAGCTCTTTGCAGATCTTCAATATTAGTCCCTTACCAGTTGTATGGTGTTCAGATATTTTCTCTCACTCAGTAGGTTGTCTTTTTTGTTTATTGTCTCTTTTGCTATATAGAAGCCTTTTAGTTTGATGTAGTACCTACTGTTTTTATTTTCCTTTGTTTTCCTTGCTGCTGGAGAAAAGTCCTCGAAGCTGTTTCTGAAGTTGATGTGATGGAATGTTTTATCTGTGTTTTCTTCTACGTGTTTTTTGGTGTCTGGTTTTAAATCCAAGGTTTTTTTTTTTTTTAACTATATTGAGTTGATTTTTTTGTGTGGTGTGAGATAGTAGTCTAGCATGTGGTAGCCCAATTTCCCAACACCATTTATTACACTTGTTCCAGTGTAAATCCTTTGCTCCTTTGTCATAGATTAGTTGTCCATATATGTGTGGTTTTATTTCTTGGCTTTCAATTCTATTCCTTTGGTCTGTGTTTGTTTTTGTTCCAGTACCATGTTGCTTTAATTGTTTTGGCTTTGTAGTATTGCTTGAAGTCTAAGTGTAATACCCCCATTTCTATCCTTTTTAGTCAGGAGGAGAGCTTCAGCTGTTCAGGGTCTTTGTGATTCCATATGACTTACAGCAATATTTGTTCCATTTCCTTGAAGAATTCCATTGAGATTTTTATTCACTTGTTTCTTTATTTTTAAGATTTATTTATTTTGTAGAAGAACTGGGATGTAGGCCAGAGGTTGGGGAGGGGGCCATGAGGAGAGCTGAGAGGATTCACCAGAGACAGAGTCCCCACTCAGAACAGGTAGATTTACTGAAATACACTGCTAAGGAGTGCTGCAGGGGAGACAGAGGAGGTCTGCTGTGCCATATGTGGGTTAGGTCCCTGGCCAGAGATTAACTCAGAGCCTAGTGGCAATAGCACTGAGACTTAACCCCTAAGCAACCAGGGAGGCCTCTCACTAGTTTCTTAAGGCAAAAGCTTAGATAATTTAAGATCTTTCTTCTTTTCCAATCTGTATGTTCAACATAATTGTCTCTCTAAGCACTGCATTTGCTGCATCTCACACATTTCAATAAATTGTATTTTAAATTTTACTTATTTCAAAATATTTTTATTTCTCTTGAGATTTCTTCTTTGACCTAGGTGTTATTTAGAAATGTGTTGTTTAATCTCCAAGTATTTGGGGATTTTTCAGCTATCTTTCTGTTACTGATTTTGTACTTAACTTTGTTATAGTCTGAGAACAAACTTTGTATAATTCATATTTTTAAAATATTTTTGGGTGTGTTTGATGGCCCAGAATTTTGTTCATCTTGTGAATATATCATTTAAACTTGAGAAACAGTATATTCTCCTGTTACTGCATGAAATATTCTAATTGATATAGCTATCAATTAGATCCAGTTGATTGATGATTCTGTTTAATTCAACTGTATTGTTACTGATTTTCTGTCTTCTAGATTTATTAATCAATCTGTCAAAACAGGGGTTTGGGATTATCCAACAATAATAGTGGATTTGTCTGCTCATCTAGCAGTACCTTAAATTTTTATCTCATATGCTTTAACTCTGTTGCTCAGCACAAACACATTAAGAATAGTTATGTTTTCTTGGAGAATTTATCCTTTATCAATATGTAATGTCCCTTTTGCTTCTGGTAATTTTCTTGTTCTAAGTCTGGTTTGTCTAAAATTAACACAAGTACTCCAACTTTCTTTTGAATAATGTTAGTGTGGTATGTCTCTCATTAGTTAGTGTGGTATGCCTTTAATCTGCCTATGTTTAAAGTGGATTTGTTGTTGAGAACAGATTTCTGGTTATTGTGTTTTTATCCATTTTAATTGGTGCATTTAGATAATTGATATTCAAACAGATTCAAACAGATTATTGATATAGTTGGATTATCCTACTATGTGTTTTGTTTATTCCTTTTGATTTTAATTAAGCATTTTACATGATTTTTAGCTTATAAATTATACTTTAAAAATTTAGTGTACTGGGGCCTCCCCGGTGGCGCAGCGGTTGAGCACTGGGTTGCTAAGCTGCCCGCAGCCTCTGCGGTGCCGGTTCGATCCCCAGCTGCTCCCCAGCCACCAGAGGAGGGTCCCACATGGTGCGCAGACCTCTCCTGCCGCCCGCTGCTCCCCTCAGCAGTGTACTTCGGTCCTTCTGCCTGCTCTGCTCAATTCTCTCACCCTCCCGTGCTTCTGACTGTACCCAGTGCTTGTATAAATAAAAATAAATAAATCTTAAAAAAAAAACTCTTAAAAAAAAAAAAAAAATTTAGTGTACTTTGTTGCTTTTGTTATTTTGAACAATTTGTTATCTCAAGAATAAGAACATAAAATATTTTATCTTCATTTGTTCATTCTCTGACATTCTTCCTGTCTTTCTATAGATATGAGTTTCTGACCTATACCATTTTGCTTCTCTGTGAGAAATTTTTAAATATTTCTTTTTTAAAAAAATTTTTCTGTGAATAGGTCTACTAGTGACAAAATCCCTCAGTTTATGTTTTTCAGAATAGGTCTTTGTCATTCATTTTTGAAAAATAATTTGGTGAATGATACAGAATCAAAGGTGTTGTTCCCTTCAGTTTTGTAATTATTTTACTCTAATCTATTCTTGCTTGCATATTTTCTCTAAAGAATTTCCCAGTAATCTCTTATCCTTTCTCCCCTTGTATATCAGGTGTTTCCACCTTGTCCCCCCCCCATGACTTTTTTTCAAGATTGTTTTGTCCTTTTTCTTTGAATACCTGCAATGTGAAGGTGATATGCTTAGTTACAGATTTTTGTTGTTGTTTATTCTGCATAGTTTGCCGTGAGCTTCTTGGATTTGTATTGTGGTGAATGTCATTAATTTTGGAAAATTCTTAGACATTATTACCTTGAATATTTCTCCTTTTTCTCCTCTTTTAGGTATTTCCTTTGTGTGTATATTAGACCTTTTGTAGTTGTTTCATAGTTCTTGCATATTCTTTTCCTTTTCTTAGTCTTTTTCTCCTTTCATTTGTTTCATTTTAGTTTTATTGACATAGCTTAAGTTCACTGATTTTTCTTTTAACTATGTCTAAACTACTGATAAACCCATTACAGGCATTCTTTGTTTCTTTTACATTTTTTTATTATTATTTGTAGCATTTCCCATATTTTCTTAGTTTCCATCTCTACCTATATTGCCCATATGGTCTTGCATGTTATCTTCTTTGACCATTAGAGCCCTTTGCCATACTAAGCACTTAATTCTCAGTACGATTATTGCAAACTCTGCCAATCCTAAGTCTTTTTCTGAGATTTGCTTTGTCTCTCCAGACTGGTTTTTTTTTTTGTATTTTTTTTTTTTTTTTCCCGAAAGCTAGACATGATAAATTGGAGCGTTGAAATGGAGGTAAATAGAGCTTTGGTGTGGTTATTTATATTTTTATATGACTAGAAGTTAAGCTATGTTTCATGGCCGCTGTGGCTGTTGGTGTCATGGGCTTCAGTATCTTTGATTTTGTCTCCCCTGTGTCTTTGGACTTCCTTAAAAGCACCTTCTCTAGTAGTGCATCTTGCAGCTCTCTCATTTGATACATTACTAAGTATTGTGGACAGGAATCGCTCTATAATCTTATGAAATGTCAGTAGGTCTGAGTCACCTGACTTTTACTTTCAGGAGAGTATCTTTTTCATATTTTATCACCTGTGTGAGAAAGAAAGTCTAGAAGAGACTGAGTTGTGTAATTACCCTTCCCCTTAGATCAGATAAAGCTGTAGTATATTTCCCAGAAAGCAGGCTTTTGTTGAGGAGAACAAAGAACTTTCATAAATTTCTAAACATATCTTAAATAGTAACTTCCCTCTGGGCATATTTCAAAATATTTGCTGTCTCTGCCCCATTTCTGCTGCCCAAAGTAGGAATGGGTTTTTCTCTCATTTCACTGTAAGAATCTGTTGTTTCACTGTAAGAGTCAAAGTTACAAAAGTGTGGAGAGTTTCCTAAGACTAAGCCCTCAGAAGTTTTTACTCTGCTCTGCGTCCAGCAATTATCCAGTTATTGCTTAAATATTCCTGATAAGCTGTCAAAGTGGCACTATGCCCAGTGACCTCTGTTAACTGATGGATATAGGAGAGTTGTTAATTAGTTTTTTTCTTAATGTGAAGATGGAAATTATGATTTCAACTTTTTACCTGTTGGAGCAGAAAATGGAAGTTTTTATTATTTTTTAAATTGATTCATGATCTAAAACAATTATGATAGATATTCATATTCTGGATTCTAGGACATCAAAATGTTGACATATCTTCTGATTTTTTTCATAAAGAATTTTTTTAATTGTGATTAGTGTGGTTTTAATATTAACTGTATCTTATAGGTTGAGTCTATGAAATGTGTGATTAAGGAACTTGCTTAAAAAGCATGAATTTACCCAAACTTTCTCACATTTTTCTTGGCTTGTCTTAGCTGGTTTTGACAAAGCACCAAAATGACTTTAAGATAGAGCTGAAATATCTGGAGGATGACCTCCTCCTTCGCCTTTCTGCAGCAGAGGGGAGCTTTCTAGATGACACCAAGCTGGTGGAGAGACTGGAGACAACAAAGGCAACTGCTGCTGAGGTCGAGCGCAAGGTAGGCAAAGGCAAAGTCCTCCCTCCTGGAAGGTTTCAGTTCTCTTTTTGTTTTGATTGTCTTTTTTCTTTAAAAAGATTCATTTATTTATGCATATAAGAACTGGGGTGTAGGCCAGAGGTGCGGGGCAGGGGTGGCGAGAGGATTCACCAGAGACAGAGTGGGGAGCAGAACAGGCAGATTGACTGAAATGCACTGCTGAGGGGAGCAGCGGGCGAGACAGAAGAGGTCTGCTGCGCCATGTGGGTCAGCTCCTTGGCCGGGGATTGAACTCAGGCTGCAGTGGCTGGTCATCAGTGCTCTTTTTGAATGAAGTGTTCAACATGAAGGGTTATTAAACTTGGTAATTTCTGTAAGAGGACCAACTTGTGGAATTTAGGTCATTTAATAAGCTATTCTTAAAAACTGGATTGTGCGGGGTCCTGAGTGGAGGTAGAGGTGATTGAACTTATACTTCTCCTAACAAAAGAGAGATCCAGTCATTCCAATTAGACTTGTCTTGCTGTTATCTTTTCTGGATGACCAAATTTGAAGGAAATTTGGGCCCACTGGCTTATATGGTCTAAAAAGGCTTAGCTTCCTGCTCTGGCAAGCTGACATCCTACAGTTTCTCCATTGGCTTCCAGTCTGTTGCATATTATTGAGAAATACTTAGAGCTGAAGTTTTGTTTACAGGCCTTCAGTGGCAGGAGACTGAGCAAGCGATGGTTTTCCTGCTTTACTCCAGTACATTATTCACCTGGGAAACTTACATTTCCTAAAAGCCAGTAAAAGTCTTCATTGAACAGATTTCCTGCTGAACATCTAATATGTGTCCCAATATGCCTGATACATGGTGTGCACTGTGAACATTCATAAGTGACTCTTAACCCTTAAAACACCACTGTCTCAAAGTGAGAGGAACTTTTATTTGCTGTCTGGAATATACTCATTACTATGTAATCTATTAATTACCCACAGAGGCTGTGTCACCACATATCCAATACATTTGTCTTAATTTAAGCAAAGAAATGGAATCCCAAATTACTCTATCCTTTTTAAGTAAGTGAATTCTAGGTGGTTCTATGATGGTGAAGATTAGAGCAATTAAGTAAATTAGGTCTTAGCTTTGAAGTTAACTTCTAATTGTCTCTTAAAATGTCTCTATCTATAATCTTCATATATCACCACTCATTGACTTCCCTCTTTGCTCTACATTTTATTTCCTTTTATCTATAAATATGAGGAGTCAATTCAATAGAAAAGGTTAGAAAAATACTATATCTTATAGAGCTACAGGGCCAGCAATGGATCTGAATTAAAAAAAAAAAAAAAAAAGATACTTTAGCCTGAGATAGAAATGAATAAATTGGGGGATAGTGTGTTGTTTTTTTAGTTATCTGTTAGAATGTACCAGAGGCTATTATGGAAAGATAAACTAAATGTGCACATATGGGTGATTTAGTGTCAAGTCAGAATTAGAGTCATGAGAATCTTTATATAAAAGCTTTTTTAGTAAGCATAGATATTGGAATATTATTGACCTTGCTGCTTTTGTATACCTTGTTGACTAATAAAGTTGTTGGCACTGAATTGACCCAACAGACTTTTTAGAGCCATCCCTGGGAGGTGATATAGCTGGGTTATTAACCCCTGAAAGAGAGAGGAGAGGCAGGAAGGTGACATTACTCAGGAATAAATTCTCTGGAACTGAAAACAGTCAAGTTATTTAGTCTGTAACCATTCAGTAGATAGTTATTCCATTCTCACAGAAAATTCAGTTATAAGAAGAATTATTTGAAAATATGAATTTAGTAATATTTTTTAAAAGTCAAGCACATAGATGCTGTATTTGTTATCTCTTGTTAGTATTTTCTCAGTTGAAGAAATAATATTTCACTTGAATGTGAAAAGAGAATAGGAAAACCAAGTTACTTGTTTTGTTTGATCCCATAGGTGATTGAAGCTGAAGAAAATGAGAGAAAAATTAACGAGGCTCGAGAATGTTACAGACCAGTGGCAGCAAGAGCATCTCTTCTTTATTTTGTTATTAATGACCTCCGAAAAATAAACCCCATCTATCAATTCTCTTTGAAGGTAAAACTGAATAGGCTAAGAAAAATTATAAATTTCAGGAGTTCAACTTGTATCTGGAAGTTTAGAATTTATTCTTAAGCAATCAGTGCATCCAGCACAGAGTCATGAGGATCTAGCTAGCCAAAAAAAAAAAGAAAAAAAAAACCCACAACATCTTTATTTCTCAAGTTTTCATTTATAATTTTCAATAAGGTTTTGAGGTACTAAAACTGTTGGTATAATATTATAATACTTTTTTTATTCATAAAGTCTTCAGGAGTTTATAAAATACAGGGGAATCCTCTTTAAGGCTCCTACACTTTTTCTATGAAAATGTTTTGCATATGTAGATTTCTTGTTTTTTTTTTTTTCATGTAGAGGAGAAACAGTAAGAGCAACTATTTTTTAATCCACTATTACATGTTCCACACTTCATACTGTAGCTCATGTTTATGACTGAAACATCTCAATATAATAATAGTTTATTACTATTTAAAAAAAAAAAAAACCTAACATTTCAGACTGGAGGGTAATGAGCAGGGAAGAAGGTGGTAGGACACCAACCTAGACAGATGGGAATATGGGCCAGATAGGCTTGTTAGGAATTTTGAGTAATAGTCTGTGTACAACAAGAGATCATTGAAAGGTTTTAAGTAGAAGAGAAAGACTGGAAGAAATGAACAGACCTGAGATATGATTTGAAGCTAGAATAATCTGCTCTTGGAGGTAGACTGGATATGGGCAGTAACGAAAGGAAAGGGTCAGGAATGACTAATAGGTTTCTAGTGTGTGTGCAAAAATTTTAAGCATAGTGTATGAGGAAAATATGACAGCTAGTTCAATAGTATCTGCCCAGTATTGGCCAAATACGAAAACTGCAAGGCAGAGCCCTCATGAAAATCACTATTTAAGAAAAGATTGGCAAATTGAACCCATCCATATATATATATAAAAGATATATTATGGCTAAATGGAATTTATGAGAGAAACAGATAGACCATGCTTATGGTTTGCAACATTCCCTATTATTAGGATGTTATTTTCTCAAAATTGATATATAGATTCAATTCAGTCTCAGTCAAAATCCCAGGAAGCTCTTTTTGTAGAAGTTGGCCAGCTGATTCTAAAATTTGTGTAGAGATGCAAAGCAATTTAAATAACTAGGTAATTCTGAAAGAGAGTGAGAAATTTGAAAAATGTACAGCATATGATTTTAAGATATACTATAAACCTATACTAACTGGTCCAAAGAAAAATACATAGATCAATGGAACTTAGAGCCCAGAACTACACTGAAAAATGTATGGAGAACTGATTTTTGGAAGTTGTGTCAAGACAATTCAATGAGAAAAGAATAGTTTTTTAATAACACATGATGCTGAGACAGCTGGATATCTACATGAAATGGAATAAGCCTCAGCCATTACATCACACTGTGCAGAATTAACTCAAGAGGAATGTGCTAAGTTATACAATTTCTAGAAAATATTGGATAAAATATTGGGCTTTAGGTTAAAATAAAAATTAGGTTAAAATAAAAATATAAAATATTGGGCTTTAGGTTAAGTGGCTGTTTTCTAGGTAAAACAGAGAAAAAAATCGGTAAATTGAACTTTGCCAAATTTTTACAAACATGATCTACAAAAGACATTGTTAAGAATGAGAAGGCAAGTCACAGACTATTGAAAACAATATTTTTAATAAATTTATATATTATTATAAGAACCTGTACAACTCAGGCTAATAGCCCAATTTAAAAAATAGATGGAAGACTCACATAGACATGTTATATTCTAAGACATATGTATTGCCCATAAGCAATACATTTTAAAAATGTTCAACAGCCATCAGAGAAGTGCAAAATATACCCACTGGAACGGCTAAAATTTTACTTTTTTTCATTTTTTAATTTTTTTAAAGATTTATTTATTTATACAAGCACTGGGTACAATCAGAAGTGCGGGAGGGTGAGAGAATTCACCAGAGCCAGAGTGGGGAACAGAACAGGCACACTGACGAAATACACTGCTGAGGGGAGCAGGAGAAGTCTGTCAGGAGACAGGAGAAGTCTGTCACTCCGTGTGGGACCCTCGCTGGCGGCCAGGGATCGAACAGGCACTGCAGAGGCTGCAGGCAGCTTTGCAGCCCAGCGCTCAACCGCTGCGCCACCAGGGGAGGCCCTGGCTAAAATTTTATAAGACTGTTACTAAAAAGTGTTAGCACAGATATATAAGACTGTCACTAAAAATTGTTAGCACAGATAGGCTACTGCAACTCTCCGATGTTGCTGGGAATGTAAAAAAATCATTTTTGGAATATAGTTTGGTAGTTTCTTCTAAAATTAAACATACTCTTGCTAAATAATTCTGGTCTTTATCCTAGGTATTTACCCAAGTGAGGTAAAAACATGTTCACACAAAAGCTTGTTCAAAAATGTTCATAGATACTTTTATTCATTATGTCCACAAATTACAAACCACCCAAAGTTCTAACAGGTAACTGAATATAGCCATACAGTAGGATGTTATTCACAGTATAAAGTATAAACTTCTGATACACACAAAATAGATATGTCATGAAAACATTATATTGAGAAGAAGTTCATGCTGTGTGATCCTATTTATGTGAAATTACAGAACAGGCAAAATCAATCTGTAGTCACAGAGACACATCAGCAGTGTCTGACACGGGTTGTGGGCACTGACCATCAAGAGGCACATGAGGAATCTCTGGGGTAGTATATATTGAAAGGATCTGTTTGTTGGTAGTATATATTGAAAGGATCTGTTGGTTGATACTGAAGAATATAGTTATCAAAATTCATCAAGATGTACACTTACTGGATGCATTTTATTGTATGTAAATGGAAAACTGATTTTAAAATTAAATATCAAATGTATAAATACCTTCTTAGCAATATTTTCCCTATTATTGTAGGGCTTTACCTTTTCTCAAATTATATATATATATATATATAAATATATTTATATGAAATTCAAGTCAAACTTGTAATATTTGGTCTTAATCCAACTAGCCAAAAAAAAAAATTTACATTTATATCTATTTATAGCTACATAGATATTTAAATATATGTTTAATATAGGTATATATATTTTAAAAAACTATACAGTCATCATTATCAAAACATGAAGTATTATAGAATAATGAAACAAATATCAAGAGTGTTTTTAAAGGAAAAAGATGATCAAAGGACATCCCGAAAGTACATGAACAAACAGACCACAAAAACAACTGATTTAAAAGGTCTGACATGGAAATGTCTTTGGAGACATTTCTCCAAAGAAATTATATAAATGTTCAACAAATATATGAAAAGATAACCTAACTTCATTAATCCTTAGCAATACACAAACCAACATAGCGATATACAAATCAAAACCACAATGAGATACCTACCATTTCATAATCATTGGCGTGACTACTTTTAAAAAACAAAGTAACAAATTGCATGAGTTTATCTTTGATTGCTGAGTAATATTCCATTGTGTATATGTATCACATCTTGATCCAGTCCAGCAACATGGATGGAGTTGGGATCATGCTCTGCGAAATAAGCCAGAAAAAAAAAGAAAAATACTGGATGGTCTCACTCATAACAGGAATTTAGAAAACCTAAATAAGGGACCAGGAAAAAGAATAAACCAGAGACACACTACAGTGGGGGGTGGGGAGTGGAGAAGAGGGATTAGGGTCAGAAAAAGGGGGTGGGAATTGTATGGGGAATATAACCAAAATGAAAATGCATATATTGTGCAAAAATGAAAAATGATGTAAGAATTATATAAAATAAAATAATTCACACAAAAAAGTAACAAGTGTTGAGAAGGATGTGGAGAATGTGCAATCCTTGTGCACTTGGTAAGAATGTAAAACAGCAAAACTATAGAAAACAATGTGACAGTTCCTCAGAAAATTGAAAGTAGAATTGCCTTATGCTTGAGCAGTTCCACTTCAGGGTATACACACAAAAGAATGGAAAGATGGATTCAAAGAGATTCGAACATCCATGTTCCTAGCAGCATTTTCATAATAGCTTAAGATAAAAACAACCCAAATGTCCATTGTGAATCAGTGGATAAACAAAATGTGACATATACACACAATGGATTATTATTTAGCCTTCAAAATGAAGGAAACTCGGACACATGCTACAACATGGATGAACCTAAGATCATTAAATATACTAGTTGCAAAAAGAAAATACTATATAATTCCACAACATGAGGCATCTGGTATAGTCCAACTCATAGAAACAGAATATAGAATGGCAATTGCCAGGGATTAGGGGAAGTGGGAGATGAAATATTGTTTAATTAGTACAGAGGTTCAGTTTTCCAGATGAAAAAGTTCAGGAGATTGATTGTACAATAATCGGGTACTACTGAACAGTACAGTAAAATGTTAAGATGGTTAAATTTTATGTTTTGTGTACTTTACCATTAAAAATGTATATCTGTATATATATACACACACACATAATTTATGTATATATACACACAAATAATTTATATATATATACACACACACACAAACACACATACACACACGCCTAATTTTTTTAAGTACTTTGGTAAAAGGAGAGAAGATGGTACAATTCAGTTGACTAGGGAGGAGATGTGGTTAGGGTTTATGGTAGGATGCTAATCATAATAGTGATGGCAGCAGGCGTTTAATGAGCTCTTACCATGTGCCAGGAACTGTTCTAAGAGCTCATATAATCCTCATAAAAATCCTCTCCTGTTCTCTCTTCCCCCTAAATAAACCGTAAACTGGAGCCTTGTGTGTCTGGGGCTAGCTAGACTTCCAGGCACCAGTTTACACCTTTTAACAGTCAGTGAAATTTCCCAGGCTTTCAACATGCTCTTCCACAGAGCAATCGAGCAGGCTGACAAGGTGGAGGACATGCAGGGACGCATCTCAGTCCTGATGGAGAACATCACCCACGCTATATTCCTCTATACCAGCCAGGCACTGTTTGAGAAGGACAAACTCACCTTCCTGTCTCAGATGGCTTTTCAGGTAAGGGAGTGAGTCAGTCAGTAGCACCCCCAGTGTTAAATTCCCACACCTCTGTTTATTACGTGCTTTACTTCTACTGAAGAGACGCATACATAGATAACCTTTTTGGAAACCCTAGTGGCATGAGGAGAGGTTAGTTGTACCTGTAAAACAATTCCCAGGGTTTTTCCCAATTTAATCTCATAAAAAAGAAAAATCTTTCATATATCTTGTAGTTATTTAGACATAATTTCAATAACAAGACTATCAATATTAGCGCAGCTTTCTTTTTAGTAAGTAGTTCCATTGTCTTGGAGGCTTTCTCAATTTTTGTAACAAGTTTTAAGACAAGTGTGATCTAAGAGCAGAAGGCTAACTATGAAAGCATATTGCAAATATATTGCTAATAGGTATAGGTGTTACTGTTGGATTAAACCAGCCTTCATAATTACTTATTAGATTTCTGATCAAGAGCTCAAGAACATGGGCATAAGTAATCTCAGATTATTTGTTTCATGTACAGAACAGATATATAAATATAGGAATTCTCATAAGATTTGGATCTGCCTATTCAATTACATCTGTTATATGGTGACTGCCGTTTTGTGTCATGATTTTGATGTAAATTGAATGATCCTTTTCAATTTTGTGTACCCTCAAGATTTTGCTGAGAAAGAGAGAGATAGACCCTCTTGAACTGGATTTCCTGCTTCGATTCACAGTTGAACACACTTACCCGAGTCCTGTTGACTTCCTAACTACTCAGTCATGGAGTGCAATTAAGGTACTTAGGAACGTGATTTTTTTAATTTCTGTATCTGATTTCAAATCTCTGTTACCTCAAATGTAGAAATTACCGTATGATCCAGCAACTAGATATCATTTCAGTTGTAGAAATATAATGTGATGTTCTTTAATCTTTGATTGCTAAATTGTTTATTTGGAAATAAAGGAGCTTGTGACCTATTTGTGAGCAGGAGAGTTAATAAATATGTATGCTCCATCAGGACCTTTGATTAAAGTCAAGTAATGTAAGTAAATTTTTCAATTTACTTGAATCTGGTTTGTTTGTTTTTTTTCTTTTGTTAGCTTGATTGCTTGTTTTGTTAATTATACATATATTAGTTTATTCGCATTGTAAACCTTTAAGCAGCTTTAGTGAAAATAGTGATATTAATTCTTCAACTTCTGTTATCAATCCATAATCCATTTTTCTGTTAGCAAATCCTATTAAGAGTTTATTCTTCCAGATCTGGAACTCCTAAAAGATGCTCATAATATATTAAGCTCTCCCTTACTCTTTTTTCTAAGAAGGGATATTTCTATGCTTGAAAATAACATCCTTTATTTTTTATAGTATGTTTAGATTTTCATTGGAATTTTAATTCATTTAGAATTATAAATTTAGGTTTAGTTGTGTGGTCAGTGAGGATCTCAGCAGAGCACAGATGACACCTACAAAGGGATGACAAAGAAAGAGTTTAACAAAAAGTGTATTTTCATAGTCTGGATAGGGAGATGAAGGAATCAACTAGGGTTGGGGAAGAATAAGCAAGGGAAAGGAATCATTGCTGGAACTACTGAGAAATGAAGTGGGAGGGGATTTGGTAGAGCAACATGGCCACGAGCAGACGCTGTCACAACAGGGAAGTTGCTGAGGCAGAAATGGCCCCGCCTTTCCCTGTCTCCTGCAGCTCTCCAGTCTCTTGCAGTTCCTCCTACTGACCAGACCCAACCCGGCTACAGAACAGGGATCTTAGTTCATGTAATCCTTAGAGAGTCCCTTCTTAGCAGGGCAGAAAAGAATGTAGAGTGAATCTGGAGAGGAAATGAAGCCTATTTAGCACTTATTTACATAGGTTTCAATGCATTCACGAGTCCTTATGTGAAAATTTAAGCTCTCACACTCACTATTCCCATGTGTTCCCTTATGTATTATAGGCAGTAGCTCTTATGGAAGAATTTCGAGGCATAGACCGAGATGTGGAAGGATCTGCCAAGCAGTGGAGGAAATGGGTAGAATCCGAATGTCCGGAAAAAGAAAAGCTGCCACAAGAATGGAAGAAGAAAAGTTTAATACAGAAGTTAATTATTTTGAGAGCAATGCGCCCTGACAGAATGACATATGCTCTTAGGTGAGGCCATCAGCATTTTCAGAAATTCAGGTTAACCTAGAGGAAACTTAATATTAGGGGTTAGGACCCTGGTGGAGGAGTTTATGGTCTATGTTGATGAGAAGCAACTCTGCTGAAGTGTTGATATTGTAATCACCACTATCGTAAGAATCTGCTGAACATTAAGCAGTGTGCTAGTGTATAGGCCAACGCAGCACATCCTTCCTGAAAAGCTTAATTCTAAAATAGGGAAGACAAACAATCAATAGAAGAATTCTAGGAAGAGAGGTGGGTGTCAGCAGAGCTCAAAGACCAAGAACATGCCTTATATATAGTCAAGTATAATTTCCACCAACTTTATTCATTGGTGGCATTCAGTTCTGAAAATTTTGCAAGTCAAACAAAAATAAATTCCTTTTATGAAGATACCTGGGGTATTATAACTCTACAATATTACTTAAAAGCAGAAACTCCTGCTCTCAGATTCCCAGCATTTGTGTGGGGTTTGTTTTGTTTCTAAATTGAAGCTACCGGAGGGCAAGGGTGGGAGGTAAGAAGCAAAGGGCGGAGGTTACCCGATGACTGTGGTGGAGGATTATGGGTGAGTATGGGAATATACACCTGAAAAGGTGGGAATCCCTGAATCATACACAGTGTTGTTAACCAATGTTACTGCATAAAAAAAATAGTATACAATTAAAGAAAATGCCATCTTAGAATTTTGGATATATAAAATTTTATATTTAAAAATAATCTTCAAAAACATAAATCACTTGACTGTAAAAATAAAATGTAGTCTTCATATTTTAAATTTCAAGCCTTGCTATTTTGAATATTTAGTAATGATGGCTTATGACTTTCTTACTACATAATGTAACATTTGCCGCACTAAACAAAACTGCCAAGAAATATTTATCTAGAGTCTCCACTGATTTTCATGTGTGACTTTCTACCAATTCTTGTCATTTGTATTTTTCCCATTTATATTTTTAAATATAAATGTTGACTCTAATGTTTTACACTTTTGTATCCTACTTTTTTCAGCGAGCTTAATTATGTAATCAGTTTTTCTCTTTCTTAGTCTTTACCATTCCAAATCCTGGTTATACAATATCCCAATAATGTGATATCTCATAAAAATAAAAGCAGAATCTCCCGTCCGTATTTCGGTCCAAATGTTCTTTTTCATTGCCCTTTTTGGCTTCTAAATGGTGCTATGCTACTTAATTCACTCAAGCTGCATTCTAATTTGAATTCACCAACCAAAGCGTTCCAACTTCCTTCCCTACCTTGCTCCTTTTTCTTCAGTCTTATTCACATGCCTCAGGTTTTTCCCTTCGCTTTGTCTCCTTCAGCCAATTTTCTCTTTGCAGAAGCCTCTGCCGAATCCTACTTTACAAGTTAATTCTGCTTAGTAGTACTTACTTTCTGCTAAGTCTGATGCTGCTGGAAAATAATCCGTGCTTAATTGAGCTTCCCTGTGTTAGAAACACCCCAAAAAGCTTTTGTATATTCATGAGAAGCTCAGCAGGCTGGAAAATTGCACTGTGGCAAATCTAATGAACTGTTAATAAGTAATGGGGGGGGGGTCTGGCAGGGGATTTGGGGGATACAAAGCCATATGCAGGCAGCTGGTGGTACTCAGAGGGGGGTCTCAGTAGCCCCCCAAAATGGAATGTTCTGATTTTCAGAGCTTCTAAAGCAGAGATGGATTTCACTGATACAAGTGCACAAATTGTGTTGGCTTCATATTGTCATTCTAGCAGAACATCCCATGTAATGAACATGGTTTGCTTCCTTCCTTCCTTTGCCTACAGTTTAAGCTGATCCAAGTGGTGATACTTTTCAAGGTCAAGAACACTGATCATGTTTTGTTTTGTTTGTTTTTTTGCATTGTCCTTTTTTATAGGAATTTTGTGGAGGAAAAACTGGGTACAAAGTATGTGGAGAGAAGCAGATTGGATTTAGTTAAAGCATTTGAAGAAAGCAGTCCAGCCACCCCAGTATTCTTCATCCTATCCCCTGGGGTAGATGCCCTTAAGGATTTGGAGATTCTTGGTGAGTGGCAGGAGGCTTGCCGGCTGCTCTCCCTCCCTCCCTCTCACCTGTACCCACTTGACCTTCCTCTTGAGTTCACAGTTATCTTTGTTGTTTGTTTAATCTGTTGGAAGGTGAGTGTATGGGGAATGTAAGGCTAATAACACTCTAGTCTGAAGAAATGATCAAAGGGAACATTCCTCTGGTTGGCATAATGTAAGTTTCTTTTGTTCTGTTTTCTACCTTTTGACTACATGAGGGCCAGAGGGCAATTTTCTCCACGCTCATGTAATCTTGTGCCCCCTGTGACTAAATAATGGTCATTAGAGCAAGTCTATTCGATTGTGCAAGGCACTGTCGCTTTGTGCTTTGGATTACCGTTCCCCAGGGCCTGCCCTGAGAATACCAGGTTAATAGAGCCATGGCCTGACTGTGCTTGATTCAAGCGCGGCCTCACAAGGTGAGAGACTCGTGCATTTACCCAATGAGCCGATCCAGTCAGAAAATGATGTGATATCTACCACATGTTGCTCCTTTTTATGAGGGAAATGCTTTACTACTCCTGCAAGAGTTTATAAAGCTCAATAACAATGCTTCCCATCTATCAAAATGTCAAAAGCTTCATTACCATAAAACCAGAGGAACTGATTTCCAGAAGCTTTGCTAATGCTTGCTAATGCTTGGTGAGAGCTCATAATAATGCTTATTGAAAAGCAGAGGTTTAGTTTGGATTCTTCATGAAAATGACCTAGAAGGTGGCAGCAGTGACCACAGATGGACATTGGGCCACAGAGTTCCACATTCATGTCACCTCTCCCTGATTAACTTTTCCTCTCACTGTGTTGTGTCCTCCCACAGGCCAGAGACTTGGGTTCACAATTGACTCAGGGAAATTCCACAATGTGTCTCTGGGACAAGGTCAGGAGTTGGTGGCAGAAATGGCACTGGAGAAAGCTTCCAAAGGAGGACACTGGGTCATACTCCAGGTGGGTATCGTGTTTTCCTGGGAAACACTGGGATGCACACAGAGTTCTGTCTTTGACTGTGCAGAGCTGCCCAGCCCCTGGGGACTTGAGCGTTTCACACAACACATGGCGGATGGCGGAATCCAGGGGTTCTCTCAGCACCCTCAAAGGTGATATGGGGATTTGCTAGCCATGGTGCTTTAAAATTTAAAATATTAGAGGGCGTTACATTGTTCTTCTGACTTAGAGCTATCTGGAACAATCCGTCAGTGGTTTGTATAGGTTGCCAGTGCTATGGTCACGGTGTCTCTCATGCGCATGTGGCTTTGCAGTTGACAGAGTGTTTGATACATTTGATCTTGTTATGGAGCAGCCTCGATATAAAACGGGTTGCCTGGCTGTGGGTCCTCACCCTCGCGCTTAAAAGGGACTTATTAATACTCCACTACAGGCACACACAAAAGGTTAATAAAAGATTTATTTACAAGGGAAAGGGAAATGAGGAAATGTACAACTCAGGGAGAAAATAGGGAAATAAAGTCTTTAATGCGTCCTACCCGATCTGCTGACCTGGAAACCCAATGGCACTCTGAGAGCTGGCCGAGCTGCGAGCTGGGGAAAGCCAAAAAGGGAACCCCCCAAAGCCCACATATCTGGTTTTATACAAAACCTGGCTGCTTAACCCCACCCTCAGGTTCCAGCCACCTTCCCTTTGGTGGTGATGGGATTTGTCTTTCCCAATGTCTTGATGGCTTTAGTCTGGAGTGGGGGTGGAGTCCAGAAAGCCTGTATGGAATTAGCTTCAGGACATCCTTTTCCCCCTAACAATTTCATACAACTCTGACCCCAATGTAACATCCCCTTTGTAAGTTAAGAAGAGTAGATAACTCCTCTGTCCTTTCTAGGCTAGCATTTTATTGTTCTATGATTCTAAATCTAGAATCTTCCAGGTACCACCCTTGGTGAGGTTTTCTAGCAGGAATTCAAATACCATGGAGCCCAGCCCAGACCGGGGGGGGGGGATCTTAAATCCCATGGGGGGATTTAAGATTTAATAAAAAGCAAACAAAAAATAAGAATGGTTGCTGTCAACATTTTCCAGTTTGTGAAGACTTTGCCACGATTATCTGAGGTGCGATTCTAAACTGCATTGGTGGAACAAATACAAAATGATGTCCTTTTCCCAAATCAAAGGAAAAATCAAGATTATAGAACCTTGCCTTCTTGGCCTGCCCCTGTAGCTCCTCCTATAGACTGTCCATGCCACCATCTAGGCAAAGCCATGTCCTGATGGCTTATTCTCTGCCCAAGTGACCCCAACTTATCCCACTGCCAGTGTGCAGCAGAGATGGCATCACTGGAGCCTGATTCCACCCAGGGCACTTGGTGAGTCACATCTGGCTTAGCCACAGCTGGGGGTCTTGATACTGGCAGGGAGTGCAGTGAACAGCAGCAGGAAAGGACTCTACAGAAGCTTCCTAGCCCCAACCCACGCTGTCCTTACTCCTTTGACAGCAAGGCCTTGCTGTCTCAACAGGTCTGAAAATGGCCATGTGATTCATAGCACAGTCATCTCAGAGGTTGTCATCCACATGCAGACTCTACTAGTCATTCACCCCGTGTGCTGGCTCTAATGACAACACAGCTGCAAGGATGGGGATGACCACCCCTACTCTAAGAATGAGGAAAATGAGCCTCAGATGAGTCTGAGCCGTGCAAGGTTCTTGAGGGGGAGTGGGATAGTCACTGAGCCAGTACTTGAATCTAGATCTGTTTGTTACAAGCAGAGTCCCTTCTGCTAGCCAGTGTCACCGCCCTCATGTGAAGACAGGCCACGGACCTCCCTGGGGGTCCTCCGTATCCAGGGTTGATACATTTTGCATTTCTGATTAAAATATAATTGGAGTCACCAAGAAGCAGCCCAGCGTCCAAGCAGAACATAGCCCTTTGGGAGAGTTATACTTACTGTTTGGATGAAGTCTTCCTCGGTAACTTGGATGGTGCTTCCACTTCTCAGGCTCACAGTCAGATAGGGAAGAGTGGAGGGTAGGATTTTTTCAGAGAGTGATGTGGCTCAGACAGTTTGGCATAAGATCTTCCCACAAGAGGAAGAATTCGTTGAGTTCTCATGTGTCTAGTGGGTCAGACTGGTGAGAACTGTAGGAGGGGCGTGGTCATCCACAAGAGAACATAGTATTCAAAGTAAAACATTTCTTGTGTTTTTCTATCCATGTTGAGCTACCAGTTGCCCTCCAAAAATGCGCACAAGTTTTAACTTAAAGTCTTAAGGTGCCTCAGTCAAGGATCTGCTTTTGGATTATCTGGTCTAGAATCCTGGATCTGGTGTGTAACTTTCTCTCCACTCCTCACCCCCTGCCCCCACATGGAATGATTGGAGAGGAGAGACTCTCCCAAACTGTTCAAGTTTCTGGAGGTTTCTAGTATCCCTTTGGTCAACACATAAAACAGAAGCAGGACTTTGAACAAGGAGATGATCAGTATAATTGGAACTTGTTTCATAGTTTGTAACTTACATTAAATTATATTACCACAGGCACATATACCTCCACATGTCAGTAAGTTCTTAACCAAACCCTACAGTGGTCAGTTATTATGATCAGATAGATACAACCCTCTGTGTATAGTTAGCTAGCATTTTACTAACCCCCACATTCCAGAGAAATCTATTACAAAGGTAACAGGCTAGCAGCTATCTTGATCTCAAATGCACACTAGATGATTTATGAATTAGCATAATGAGCTTTAAAAATTACATTTTGTGGACAAAATGCATGGTTTTCAAATAGATGTATCAGCTAAAGTGCTGCACAGGCATTGCTGCGCTTAGGCAAAGGGGTACAAGAATCTAGTCCCCAAGTCAGTGTGTCGAGAGTGGTTCCCAGGGTGGATTCTAAAGCCGGCCTGTGTCCAGCAGCGATGCACGGGAGGATTTTCTCTCCTCTGCAAATACAGCCACATTCTGAGGTATTGGGAGTCAGGACTTCAACGTATGAATTTGGTAGGCAGGGACACAGTTCAGCCCTTGACATCTACCCATGTTCAATATTTGCCAAAGAGAAAAAAAATCACTAATTGGGATATGCTTTTTTAAAATAGAACTATTTCAGGAAACAATAGCCACATTGCTACTCCTGTTCACCTTCATTCTCTGTATTTTTGTTGCTCTTGTACTCTGAAATGTTTGTTGTTGTTGGAAATGATCACATATCTCTAAGGGTGATACTTCAATTCATTATATTAAGAATTTCTTCAAAGCGAAGGAGTCTGTGAAGCATGGCATTTACTAGCCTGCCCAATACCAGCTGCCAAGCTTACCCTGTTGGTGTTTGGCATTAGAGGAGCAAGTGTGTGAAGCAGAAAACTGAAGAGCCATCAGTGATGAGGGTGGCATTTGTTTCATGATAGGGTTTAAGAAAATTATAGGGGTATGCACAGCATCTTAACAAAGAGTGATTGCTTTCTTTTTCAGCCGGACTTTCCTCTTTCATATCCTTTTGAGTCCATATAGCAATGAGTAGAAGTTTGACTAGAGGAGACTTAAGTCAAACAGGAACATGGTTGATGGATCACGCACCTCTCTGACCTTTAGTTTTTGTACTTGATAAGTCTCGGTAATTGAATCTGAACTGACACAAAGAAAAGTATCCAGTACCTCCATCTCAGAAGTGATTGATGGGTGCTGAAGTAGGGATAAGTGTGTGGGAAGAGATTTTGGTTTACAAAGACAGCTTGTGATGGTTTGGAGCACTTCAGCGGTTTGCTCTTTAAGTCTGTTTTGGTTTGTTTATTTTTTTTTCCAATAGTAAAGGAAAATTTTAATCGTGGTTCTGAGTTTTCAACCCTTTTTATATATAGGAAAATACATTTCTATAATTTAATAGAATTAAGTTTCATAGAATTTTAAATCATACTGTCTTTCAGAATGTCCATTTGGTAGCCAAGTGGCTAGGAACATTGGAGAAGCTCCTTGAAAGATTCAGTCAAGTCGGCCACAGAGATTATAGGGTTTTCATGAGTGCTGAGTCTGCACCTACACCGAATGAACATATCATCCCTCAAGGACTCCTAGAAAATTCCATTAAAATCACTAATGAGCCCCCTACAGGGATGCTGGCCAATTTGCATGCGGCCCTCTACAACTTTGACCAGGTAAGAAAGCAGAAGAAACCTGCTTGGAGAGTAGGTCAGGGCCTTCTCACAAGACATTGGGCCCATCATCTACTCATACATCTCATGCAGGGGAATGAGGTGACATCTCAGGGCGGGGGTGGTCACACTAATCTCCTCAAAGACTTGCTTTTGTCATCCCCTATTCCTACTGCTAGAAAATATATTTAAGTTTCACCCTAAACTAAGAAACTACAATCACATATTTAAGAAGAATAAACTGTGTTCCTCTTTAAGGAACTTGCTTGTTGAAGATAAATGTGTCACACTAGCGTCTCTTACCACAGAAAGAAAGAGGAAAAGCTATTGCTATTCTTGTTGATGTTGAGAATGATAACAATAATAACTTGGAAGAGTTTTAGTATAATACTTAGTATTTTAGATCTAGTTTTAATATTAGTAAATTTAAAGTCCTTCCTTTCAGATTATATCCATACTGCGCTATTGTTTTTATTTTCATTTCCTACCAAAATAACAAATAAGTTATTGCATAGGTAAATTAGTGATACCTGCATTATTGTCATTCTCCTTCAAATGGTCATCTCTCTCTATAAATAATCAGGTTTTTCAGTTTTCTTTGTTGCTATTTCTCAGAATTCCTATTCCTGTCTCTAATTCTGAGAAATCCTTAGTAAATAATATTTTTCTTGGAAGCAGAATAAGCCTTAAAAGGAAATACAGGGCCTCCCCTGGTGGCACAGCGGTTGAGCGCTGGGCTGCGAAGCTGCCCGCAGCCTCTGCAGCACTGGTCCGATCCCCAGCTGCTCCCCGGCCACCGGAGGAGGGTCCCACATGGCGCGCAGACCTCTCCTGCCGCCCGCTGCTCCCCTCAGCAGTGTACTTCGGTCCTTCTGCCTGTTCTGCTCCCCGCTCTGGCTCTGGTGGATTCTCTCACCGTCCCGTGCTTCTGACTGTGCCCAGTGCTTGTGTAAATAAATAAATAAATAAATAAATAAATTTTTTTTAAAAAAAAAGGAAATACATATTATTTGGTGATAAATATCTAGCCCCCTCTGAGAAGTGTACTATGAAGGATACCAAACAGCTTAGCTTTTTCTATCGTACCTTCTATACCAATACCCAAACCAACAGTAAGTATAATAAGTTGGCCAAATAAGAATATTGTACTGAAGGATGCAGTTAATTGCTTAATGAAATAACAGTGATTTTTAGCTGTAAGTAGACTGTTTTTAAAAAAAGCACTCAAAACCTATTGAATCTGTTGCACATTTGCCATATGCTTTTTTATGAATGATGGCGCGCATGTTTGTTTTTAATCATCCCTTAATTTATAAAACTAAAATTTTTACTTTAAAATATTTTAAACTCTTCCCCAAATTAAGTACAGAAAAGGAGTTTTTGGGGCCTCCCAGGTGGCGCAAGGGGTTAAGCACCGCACTATGAAGCAATCCGCAGCCTCTGCAGCACGTTCAATCCCCGGCTGGCCAGGGAGAAACCCACATGGCGCAGCAGACCTCTCCTGTCTCGCCCGCTGCTCCCCTCAGCAGTGTACTTCAGTCAGTCTGCCTGTTCTGTTCCCCACTCTGTCTCTGGTGAATCCTCTCACCCCCACCCCCTGCCCCCCGCATCTCTGGCCTGCACCCCAGCTCTTGTTTGCATAAATAAATCTTGAAAAAAAAAAAACAAGAGGAGTTTCCCATATTTAATGAGATTAACTCAATCCCCTAAATCAATTGTATATGTTCATGAAAAACGAGCATTTCATGATCAAATATGCTTCAACCCAGTTGTCCTTCAGCTTTTTTTGGTAAGCCCTTTGATAATCTGGCAACACGGTGAACACTCTCCTGAGAGTGTTTCATCCCTGGCATTGTCTTGTTGGAGCCTGTAACGTGAGCAGAGAGGGCGCTGCATGTCATCCCCCTTAGTACCCATTTGGGTCAGGAAAGTGAATCCAGCTGCTCTGTTTCTCTGGTGCCCTCCTTGGGTGAAAAGAACACCCAAGGAATATAGACAAGTAAAATGTTGTATTTCAGAATTTCGCTTTTTGAAACAAATTTTTTTTTGTTAATTTACCATTGGTTGGTAGTACTCCACAAATGTCAGGAGTACAGCTTTACAGTAAGTGTGTTAGCCTTGACTTACCTAGTGCCTGTGATTTCCCTCCCTCCCTCTTCATCAACTCCTTTGGTAACTCAACATTTTCCACAAGGGTCTTAGAGTTATTTTTGTTGTGATTTGTTAATTCATTTGCTTTGGTTATTTGCATGTCACATTTGTGGGAAACTGTCTACTTTCACTTTTTGACTTAGTTTGCTTAGCATGCTTTAATTTTTAAGTCAAATTAATCTGTATTTTGAATCAGCATTTACCTCCAAACTTATGTTTATTCTTAACAAAGTTTATGTAATATTAATCCCATTATTACTCTACCCATTAGGGGATATTTATGTAAATATGATCATAAGTTATCCAGGACATAAAGAACAACTTCTTGTTGGTTGTGGCTTAATCTATGCCTCTTTCAACTCAGTAGTGTCTGCCTCCTGAAGAAGATTCATCAACAGTGCTATTTTGACTCCTCTGGTTTAAAAAAAAAATCCAGATTTTTAAAAGTCAGACTCTAGATTCATTCTATAAGATTCTATAAGATTCAATTCTATAAGATTCACAGGAAGAAACAGGTATATGTGTGTAGGTGCCTATTCTCTGTTCACAAATATACAGAACAATTGATATATTTTTTTCTGACCTTAATTTGCTTATCACTTGGTTTATGAAACTATAGTTGTCCTGAAATGTGGAATGGCATGTACATACATACTTATTCTCAAGAAAGCCTGATTTTCTTCCTATAGTGATTATGTTATTAGAGACTAATAAATGGACATTCACCTATCACTTTTTTTTACTGAGGATAAAACTAACCCAAGTAACTAGCTAAATACCCAGCCAAAATGGGCACCAAGATAGATTACTTTAATCAACATCTCTGTCCCTGTGTCATAGGCGCCAACAAAATAGGATGCCCAGGATATACATTATATGCAATACAGAGTATAGTAATATATTTATTTTAGTATCTTGGGCTTCCTGTAGACTACCTGTAATTCAGGGATGTGTTAAGTGCCTCATTAGATCATAATTCCTAAGTAAAAGTTTGATACATCTGTTTGCTTTCCTAGAAATACAGTTGAAAGTGATACATATGTTTCTATCCTTCTGGATTAATTCTGCTTACATGCTTTCTCTCTTCTTCCTTCAAAAGCTTGCCTTTAAAAATAAAAACATGCCTTTTATTTAATGTTAAATTGTGGAAAGTTATTTTTAATGACTGTTTATTTCCCCATTCCATAAATCTGGTCTAGTGGCTTGGAATGACCTGGTGATTTAGTTGGTTCTGTTTATTACATGACTTAGCTTATTCTAGAGCTATAGTTGGTGGTAACCCTGGATTCTGCTGAAACTAAAAAGTTATTCTGGTCCTAGAACAAGGGAACAATCTAGTCTGAGTTTAGTACCAGACATGCCTTGGAAGACCAGACCTGAGCAACCTCCCCAAAGGTCCTAAATATATATTTTTGGTGGCTCAAGTTATCCGCTTTGAAGGTAGACTGGCTGTAGTCTGACCATAAGGACAAGAAAGGAAGGTGCATAGTTTGGCCTCATCTTCTGCTCCCCAACAACAGCAGAAGAAATCCTTGACTTTTTTTTTTTATTGGTCTCACAGAACTGCCAAAGTGAAGGATGGGCAGATCACTAGCTCTAGGCCATAGATTGGACGGCTGTTTCTTGCCTTTGATTTTTATGGCTGCTGGGGCCATGACAGTGTCAGGGCAGCATGCCAGGATTCCAGTTTCCTTCTCCATTTTCAAAAATGTTCACAGATCTAGTATACAGGGCATATGTTTTCCAGTCTTCCATATGCCTTTCTCTCACTCCTTCATTGGAAGGAAATTATTTGTCACGGTGATTGTGTTAAAATACAGTACAAAATTATAGAGGTTGAAACAAGATGGAAGTTTGATTCTTTCGCACATCATTGGCAGCTCTGTTGCATGAGATCAACCACACTCCCAAGTTGATGGGGGCCTCTGCCACATCTGAGATTTCCAGAGATGTCCAGTTATCATTTGTAGACCACGGGAGAAGAAATAGAATGACAACTGTGGCAAATAATTTCCTTCTAAACAAATGACACTTTGCATACTTCACTTCTGGTCAAGTTTTGCTGGCAAAAAATGTGGTCATCTGGTACATCTGGTTTCAAGCAAGACTGGGAGGTAGTTTTTTCTGATGGGTGGCCATGTGCCCAGATAATCTGTATTACTGTGGAACCTGGGGGAATAGAGAACTGGGGTTAGTTATCTCATGTTCTCCTACAGTGAAGATATTAAGATGATGTACTTTTTGTCATTTGGATTTTCCCAGGAATTTTTTTCAGGGTAAAATGATGTCAAACTCTTGGTCACAATGACTTGTCTCATTCTCTAATGAACTTAGAAACATTTGGAAGAATAACTGAAGCCTGATTAGCTTTCCTCATAAATCAACAGGCTGGTAAAGGCCAAGTAGTCTCCTATTGTGCTCTCATGAGTAGGTAGCTTGCTTAAAACTGAATGTTAAATGTGTCTCACATCTGTCTCAAAATCCTTTACAAGACTATTGAAAACTCAGACCCTTGCCCATAGAAACCATACAGGTGGATAACCAGACATTTTTCTTTTTTCCCAGGATACACTGGAAGCATGCTCTAAGGAGCAGGAGTTTAAAAGCATCCTCTTTTCTCTTTGCTACTTCCATGCCTGTGTTGCTGGGAGATTGAGGTTTGGCCCACAGGGCTGGAGCCGAAGCTACCCCTTCAATCCTGGAGACCTCACCATTTGTGCCAATGTCCTCTACAACTACTTAGAGGCAAATCCTAATGTAAGTGCCAGTGGTCAGACAACCTTCTGCAGAATGTACTGAATCTGTCAGCCTTTGGGTACTGTCAAAATGGACCATAATTTCTCTTTTGAAGCTATTACTGAAATAGCTGACACTATATATGCATCTTCTGCCAAGTGTGAAAAGAAACCAGATCAAAGGTTTTTCCAGCAGCAGAAGCTTGAACTTCGTAAGATAGGTCAAACCAGTTCTACATCAACAGCTTAGTGCAAATAAAAAAAAAATGTCCTTCATTATGTTAACAAAAACAGTGGTTTACATGTGCATATATGCCAGATTCATTAGGCAGGTAATGAAGCATTTGCACAAATGTAATTACATACAGCAATTCTGACAGTTCATAACACTGCATTAATAATCACTACAATTAGTTCTGATGATGGAAGCAATTTACAGCGCGTCACATGTATAAATAATGGTGCATTTCCTGCATATGTCATTATTATGTATTAAGGATGCCACCTTGTTGTGACTTTCTCAGTAACGTTCCCCTTGGTTTGAAGTTAAAGGTAGATGAATGATTTTATTTCATAGCTAAAATGTATTTTACAGATGGGAATGCTTCATCAAGAACATTTGTGTAAACTCCTATAAACCTGATGATTGAACTTCAAAAAGGATGAGCCATTCCTAAGGATTTTCTAACTTACTCCTCACATGAGGAACTTTTCACATTAAGTTAAATCTGTTAAAACTGAGGTATATTTGTCAAAACCCTACGAGGTGCCAGGCTGTCGGGCACACTTTCTATAAAGTGCCTTTAAAACAACATATTCTTGTTTCTACATAAAAAATAGACACTTATGTTTTTTGCTGACCATTATTAGAATTTTTGTTATCAGTTTTCTCAAGCTTCAAAGGTGATTTGACTGCTACCAGAATATATTCACTATGTACCTAAGATAGGTATGTTCTCTCAAAGCACACATTTTGAATAAGCTGTATCCAAAATACATGGTTTAATCTGCTATGTGATGATCAATATTCCATAGATAGAATTTTTAATATATGAAATTACAAGGCAAGTCTATATGCTTTGAGTATATTTTGACCATTCTGATAAATATTTGTGTTGCTCTTAACATGTTTGTTGAAAATGTTGCATGTGAAAATGATTATTGTAATAGCTTTGGGTAGAAAAAGACATTGAAATTTAATACTTTTTTCCAAATTGTCCATAACTGGTACAGGAGGCTGAGACCAGGAAAACTGGCCTATTTGAATGAAGTCCTGACACAATTGAGGTAAAATGAAAGGGAGGGAGAGAGAAGTTGATACATTTTCCTCCAACTCTCACATCCCAGGTTTGACACCACCAATTGGCCAGTTGATTTGTGCTGTGTCCTGCCACTTCTGTTGGTGTTCTAGGATCCACGCAACCTTAGGTTTTTAACACACTCCCTTGTCTTTCTGATATCTTGACCCAACACTAGCCGCCTATCATAGAGCAAATTACCAGGACTTGGGGATTAAGTTAGTATGTGCACATAGTTTAGTTCTACAAAATGGTCTTTCCAAACATTCTTTAAAATGTACAAAATAAAGATTAGGGCTTGGGAAAAGAGAATTAATTATTGAAAAGAACAAATCCCTAACTGATTAAAATCTTGAGGGAGATACGTATTAGATGCTAAAATGTATAGCAGGCATTAATTAAATGTAATCAGGAAGGGGAATAAAATTAGGAAATCTTTGTTTCCCATCCATTTCCGCTAGATGGAAGGTAGGCCATGGGGTGGTTGAAAGAGCACGTTGCCCTCTCGTCAGTTCTCTCTTATTTTGCACTCGCATTAAGCTGGCTTAAAAGAAAGACATATTGGAGGTTCATTTATTCAAATTCAAATAAACTTGTAGCAAGTACATTGGAATAGTTGAAGCAATTTTACTTGTTCTGTCACATCATGCAACAAATGAAGGCTATAATTAAGTTTTTACTTGAACGGTTGGGAGGTAATATACTGCCCCCGAGGGTATAAAGGTTCCTGTCTAGAAAGGCTTCATCATAAACTGGCATGTTTTGCAAACCCAGAGGAAGCTAAAGGGTAGCAAAGAGAGACTTCAAACTCTGCTCAGTCAAATAAAGAGGAGATACAGTGATTTCTTGACTAAGCCATGGCACTGTCATTAGTTATAACCCTCAGAACAATCACGCAGGCCAGTCATAAACCAAGCCCTGAAATCAATCTGTGGCAAAGGGATTGGCTTGCCTGGACTTTTGGAAGGTGATAGAATTCGAAATACACCTCCAATTCAAATTATATGGGGTTTTCTTTCTCTTCTAAACCAGATCATAAAACCATGTTGTATGTTAAAGGCCCTGTGAAACAACATCCCTTCATGGTTTTTGCATGAGATCTTGAATATGTCAACTTTCCCTACATAATAACATGTTCTAGGAATTCAGTTTGCTTTAAAATCCGCATTAAAAGCTCAGTGTTACATGAATTTTCACTGAACATACTAAGCACAAGGAAAATAATTCTCCCAAGAAACTCTTTGCCAAAGCTTTGACAATTTCTGAATCTCTCGTAAATGTTCCCGTTGAGGGGGCCTGGGAAGCTGGGCCTTGTGTTCAAGAGACCTCAGTGAGGTCTGGGCCACTGGCTGACTGCTCCCACACAGATGCCCTGCATCTAGCAGTGAACATTTGCGTGATTTTCCCCCAGGTCCCATGGGAAGACCTCCGGTACCTCTTTGGTGAGATCATGTATGGGGGCCACATCACAGATGACTGGGATCGCAAGCTGTGTCGCGTGTATTTAGAAGAACTTATGAATCCCTCGCTGGTAAGACTTTTTAATTCATTTCACTGAGGAAAAAAGTCTGGAAAGAATTTTTAAAACTAATTTCACTCTATAGAAAACTCTTGAATGTTATTGAGGATTCTTGGCCTTTTGTGAGTAGATTCTGGCCCACATTCAAGAGAGTTTGGAAATTTGTTAGAAATGTAGGATCTTTTTTAAAAAATGTTTTAATTAACATAACATTGCAGGATAACATTATGTGAGTTCCAGGTGTGATCTTTAAAAACTGAGGCGTATATATTCAATGCTACATTAAGTACTCTCTAAAATGCAGAATCTGGCCATATGCCAAACGTAAATACTCAGAATCAAGATGATTTCTGTAAGAGTTAGAATGTGCCAAGGTGAGCCTTCTCACCACATTGACCACTGGGTTTCCAGCCCTATGAAGTAGGCAGAACTGGTACTGTTACCCCATTTGCTAGACAAAAACACTGAGGAATGGTGATTTGCCCCAGGGCACTCAGTGATTATGGGCAGAGCTCTAACCAAAACGTAGGTCTTTGAATTTGGAGGCTCCTAAATAAGTGAAATTTATAGTTATTTCCATGTCAAGGAAGCAATGGAATGTTCTCTATTGATCTCTAACATGTGGTCAACGATTATGTGGTGGACTGAAAGCCCACTTCTCCTGGGAGGGAGGGGTAGAAGACCCTTGTACTGGAATTTAAAAAGTCCAGGCACCCCTTTTCCGTTTCCCTTCTCATCAACCCTATGTCTGTGTAGGCCAGACTCCCACATGGCTGTGACCAGGGCTCTGTCTTCTGGCAGAAGGACTCTGTCGTTATCTTCCATATTGAAATTGCTGAAGGTGGAAGCTGCCACTCTCCTCAGCAGCGCACTCGCGCTCTAAATGTTTCTGCCTTCATGGCCATTACCTGCTTCTTTCTTGGAAACTAAGACATCCTACCCCATTCTTGGGCGAGACACCTAAACTCCCTGTTGGGTGAGACACCAAACATGTTTAGAGCGTTGGCATATATTTTTTTAAATAGTTTGAGCAACATCTCGCTTATAATTTCTCTGAGTTCATTTCATAAAAGCAAGGCATAGTTTTGATCACCTTCCTCAAGTCCATTTTTCAGTATGTCCACTTATTTATATGAATATGAACATGTATTATAAGACATAATGGATTATACTTTAAATGTACGAAATTAGGGGCAAGTTTTTATTATTAATGTTAAACTATGTGGGGACAATGCAGAAAAAATATTTTCCTTCCTTGCGAACGCCGTGTTTCTTGGATTGCGAGTTTCTTGGTGTTTCCTTAGTTCTAACGAGTAGGATTTCACAGGTCAGAATGACAATTTCACTTTAACACAATTGGTAGTCACTCCTCAGAACAGGTCTGGGAGCAGGTTACCATGGAGATGGGAAAGATAAACAGTGTTGGCGCAAGACCTTTCTAGAGGTTGATTTCTCCGAACGATGGTGGAGGTCAAGGGGCAGAGCGAGAAGCTCAGGCTGATGTTCCCTCTCTGGCTGCGGCCTGAGGGAGAGGGAATTACTGTTGCCAAATGAGACAGTCCATTAACCTTCACAAGTCTGAACTCCCATTCAAATAATTGTAAAATAAACACAGATGATGTAACTTGAGGGCCATCGCTGGTGTGTCTTTTAGCCCTTTAGAAATTTAGGTACCCGCCCTTCCATGCGGACCTGGTGAGATTTTTCAGGATGAAAATGCTTCATTTACAGTCTTTCATCTTCATTGGCCGGCGCTACCTTTCCCGCTCACTAAAGCAAAAATGAAAGCACTTGCTGACTTGGTGTCAGATGTTTCAAAATCCCAGTTATTTTGTTCTCGTGCAAATTTGTCCTGCTCAGGCGTGGGCAATGTGTATGTCCTTAGGAAACTGATCCAATGCTTCAGCATCTGCAGGATTTCTTTTGCCGCTTCTCCCATAGGGTTAACTTATTTGGAAATTAGTATCTTTGGTTGCATTGGAAGGTGACCAAAAAGGCAACCCACTAATGGTGGGGTTTAAAGCCCTGCTGCTCTTAAGCAAGGAATCAGTACTCTCAGGAACATCATCCTGTTCGGAGGATGGTTGAGTTTTTTGTTAAATGAATGAGGTTGCACTCAAGGTTTCCCGATGTTGATGTAGCTTAGGAGTCTCTGACCAAAGTTAGGGAAGGAAACATTTTCCTGTGTCAGACATGTTCTTGGCAGTGCTAAAGTAGTTGTTCAGCAAATTGCTTTTGGAAAATAAGGTTTCAAGTCACCAGAAAGTCGTCATATATTTAAAAACTAGCTTGGTGACATAGAGTAACAATTCAGAGGCTTTGACCTTTTTTTTAAAAAAAAGGCAAGCTGGGTTCAAATTCCGTTTTGCGTTGGATTTGCTGTGTGATTTTAGGCATCACTGAACGTGAGCCTCAGCTTCATTGACAAATCAAGACTGGCTCAACCTATGGCTTTGCTGTCAGATTTAAACTTTGGTACATTGTTAGAACAAAATGCTTAACAAATGGGAGGTAGTTTTATCATCTTGAAGTATACCTTTTCGTAACATTTAATATTTTACTATGCTTTATTTAATCTGCGATAACACTGGAAACCATTCGTGAAATACCCCTTACGTGTCAAGGCGAGTATGACACAGTTCTGTGTATTATTTCTTCTCTTCACTACAATCCTGCAAAGATGGTAATATCCCATTTAATTTAAAAAAAAAAAAAACCCTGAAGTTCAAAGAGGTCGAATGGCTGGCAAGTAGCAAAACCAGCCTTGGAGCGTCCAACCAGACCCTAGTGTCTGCAGGACACTGCCTGGGTGGAGCTGATCTGAGAGTAGGAATTGGGGCACAGGTCATGCAAACACTGACTGGTGCCTCTGAGAACAACTCCGGACAATCCAGAACAGAGCTCTATCTAGTTCTGGCTGTGCCACTAACTTGCTATCTAGCTTTTCTGCAGGATCTCCCTCAACTTACTCATTTGTAAAATGAAGTATTATCTAGAGATCCCATAATAACGTCCTCCAACCTTGAATCATTTCCGAAAATCCCTGACAGCATTTTGGGGCCAGGCACAGGACCAGAGCAAAGGCAGTTGTTTAGACTTCCAATGAACTGGGAGCTGCTTCTCATACAAAACCAGGACCACTGGGAGAGGCAGTGGAGGAAGTGAGGCTTTTACTCCATACCAGAAAGGAAGTGCTGGGCAGATAGCAGCCCAATGGGGTCAACAGAAAGCCGGACCGCTCACTCTCCCCATTTCTAATAATTGTGCCCGACACTGATTTCTGCAAAGATGACACTGATTTCTGCAAAGATGACTTCAAATCCCTTAGGATTTTTTCATGATGTGGAGCCTCATCCTTCTTAAGCACAATTCCACTGATTTATTTAAAAACAGCCTTATTGAGATATAATTCAAATCTCATAAAATGTACCACTTTAAATTGGATGATCCAGAGGTTTCTGCTGTATTCACAGTAGTACAGCCATCATCCATCATCCCAACCTACTTTAGAACATCTGTATCATCCCCAAAGGAAACCCTGTGCCCATTAGCAGTCACTCACCATTCCTGCCTCCTCAGGATCCATGGCTCAGGTTTTAGTCACAACTTGATTTGTTTGTTCTAGACATTTCATAGAATGGAATCATACATTATGTGGCCTGTTGTGTCTGACATCTTTCACTTAGCCTAATGATTTCAAGTTTCACCCATACTGTACCATGTACAGGTACTTCATTACTTTATATGGCCAAATATTCATTATATGGAGACAATCTGTTTGGCTTATCCGTTCATCCAGGAATGGACATTTGGGTTGTTTACACTTTTTGACTATTGTGAGTTATGCTGCTATGAACATTCATGTACAAGTGTTTCTGTGGATATTTCCATTTCTGTGGACTCATTAAAATTCTGTTTAATGTTTTGAGGAACCATCAAAATGTTTTCCAAAGTGACTGTACCATTTTACATTCCCACCAGCATCATATGAGGGTTCTAGTCACTCCACATCTTGACAGCACTGTTGGTGTCCAGTTTTTCTTTTAACCTTCTTGGTGGAGGTGAAATGGTGAGAAATGTCACATTATGGTTTTGAATTGCATTATCCCAAAGACTCATGATGTCGAGCCGAGCATCCTTATGTGTCTCCTTTCAAGAAACATCGTTTTAGAACTAGTGAGTCCTAGAGACATTACAGTAACCTTTTCAAACAGCACCAGCAAGCAGCAGCTTTCACAGAGCCCTGGGGTGGGAAGGGAGAAGGCCCGGCTTCAGAGTCAGATTCCCGGAGCTCCTTGAGTACGGTGAAATCTTCATAGTTTGCGTAAAGGAGGAGAACACAGCTCTCTCTAAACCAAGCTTTGCTTTTCAGGTTTGCTTGCTTGACAACGTACTCGGGCTTTATAGTAGGACATTTCTCAGGCATTCTTTTTTTCTTCTAAAAAAAAATCTAGATGTACTTAAGCATGCCTTCTCCTAGCACAGTGGCTTTAAAATTTCTTTCATCTAGTAAACACAGGAAGACCAAGCCCTTGTTTATAGGAAATATAGTTTAGTTTGAATGTGTGTAACTCTTGCTTTTATTATTCATATTTTGTGATCCTATTTTTATTCTGGCTAACTTTGCTGTCAGAGGCTAATAATGGTACGTTTCAGTCTCTTCCACAGGTTGGGTTGTGGTTACCCTGAGGTGAAATTTAAATTTGGAAAGTCTTTGTTATGTAAATGAGAAATGACAAATGTTAACAGTTGAATAAAACAAGCCAAGCTAATGGATATTAATAGTGAGATCTTCCCAGTTGATTCTTCTCATATTCATTTTGCCAAGATGTCTGTTCTGGTGCTATGAAAGACTAGATATTCTGACAATCCTCCTGGTACAAAATAGAAATGCTAAAAATAAATAGACATGCTGACTCAACATTTTAAATGCCTTTTGGGATTCACACTCAGCATTGTCTGTGTGGACATGGGCTCTGTAGGCATCTGGATGGCACATTTGAGAGGGAAGGAACACACCACCGTTACAGATGACAAGTAGAAAATCACACTGATTTTGTCCCCATTAGACTGTGAGTTCCTGAAGTAGGTCACATGGCTCTCTTATACTTGCAAGGCTTGTTGGGGACACTAGGTGCTTAGGACAAATTATTGAGTGAATTAGTGAACATTCACTGTCCCCACAGTGTCTTCTGCTAAGCTATAATGCACGTGTATATGGCATAACATACAGGGTTATACAGAGAAAGCTCATTTTCAGAAAATGGAGAAATCTAGACAAACTATATTAGGTAATAGTTTCTTTTTTTAATCCCGCTGTACATTTGAGGACTGGATTTATAGCAAGAGAAACTGGGAAAGTTAAAACAGAGGTATATGGAGGCCCGGGGAACTAAAGAACAATTGGGGGGAGACATCTGAAATTATACTAAACTAGGAAATTGTGTTGGCTGGTCAGACACTTAGGTCTATAGGTTCTTTTGTTACATTTTGAAGAACTACACTGTAGCTGTTAGGTTTGGTATTGCTGCTCATATTACCTTCTTCAAGAACATTCTTCCATATGGAATGTCTAGCTTCTTCATTAACTTTAAAGAAGTGGGCGCTCATGCTAAAGGCTTGTAGACTTCAGCCCTGCATTCATCAGCCTGTGCAGGTAGCATCAGTGTGTGCGGCCCCCAGCCTCGGGGCTGTGTGCGCATCTCAGAATGAGCGACACTGACTCTGCCTGGTGGGAAGGTGGTGCTGCCTTTGACGCGCAGTATCTTCCACCTTGTAAAATGTTACACACATACATGTTTTTCAACATTTGTACATATGTTTATGCAAGTTCTGTGTATTGTATAAAAAATAATTTGAAGCAGTATGTTTTTGAAAAGAACAGTACACTGGGAGAGCTCAGGCTACGCAATCCTATTCGAAGTTGAGAATCAACATTAAAATCCAACATCTGCCCAGGCCAGTTATGCTGGGTCTGTCGTTCTCTGCCAAGTAATAGAGATGTTTGAGAGAACCTGTGACTGGATGCATGTAACCCAGAAGGGGGCTCAGCCCCTGTTCACCCCTGTGTGCATCTATCACATTCCATGTGAGTCGCCAGCTGGGCCTCACGTGTTTTCTGGGAATCCTCCCTAGAGGTCTGCCTGTGTCACACATGGAAGAGGAAGGATTGATTACAAAAGGGTTAGCATGGTGCAGGGCCTTACCAGAATGTTACCAGAATGTTCACAAAGTGGGAGCAATGACCGATGCCCATTTAGATCTGGAATAACCAGCTTTTCCTTTGTGGCTAAAGATTGAAGATGAACTAATGCTGGCGCCTGGGTTTGCAGCCCCACCAAATCTCGATTACCCGGGCTACCACCAGTACATAGAGGAGAGGCTTCCTCCAGAGAGCCCAGCACTGTACGGCCTCCACCCAAACGCGGAACTGGAATTATTGACGGTGATGTCCAACACTCTCTTCAGAACTTTGCTGGAGATGCAGCCCAGAAACGTGCTCAGCAGTGAGGAGCTTGGGCAGTGCACGGAGGACAAGGTAGAGGGTCTGTCTTTTCACTGCGTATAGACAGTGAAGTGCATGAATATTATGTATAGACAGTGAAGTGCATGAATATTAAGTCTATACAACTCTATGGGCTTTTACCTTTGTTACACACCCAAAAAACCACTCAGATTAAAATATGCACAATCCCAGTACTCTGGAAGGATACTCATCCGCTTACCGGGTAACATGTCCATTCCCCTCCAATGGCAGCCACCCCCCCCTTACCTGCCCCCAGAGATTACCTTTGTCTTTTTGGACTTCTGTGCGTGCATCATGCATTCAGTGATGTCTGGCTCTTTTTATGCCACACTTGTGAGATTCATCCCCATTGTTGAATCTTGTTTTATTTAGTATTCTGTCATACCCATACAGTCTATGTGGATGGGTATTTGGGTTTCCAGTTTTCACTTTTGTGAACATTGCAGTCATTTTCTTCTTGTACAGGCTTTGTCAATAGACAAAGATTAACTCCCAAAGTTATTTTCTTATATTATTCACTTCTCTATACCCAGAGGTTGAATCGCTGGATCACAGGGTACAATGCTGAGCTTTGGTTGATACGCCCAAAAGTTTTCCAAAGTGGTTGGCAGTGTGGGAGGGTTTCAGTTGTTTTGTCCTTGTAGTTTTATTAGGGGTAATGGTATTTCACTGTGGCTTTAACTTTGTGTTCCTAAGCTGAGGGATAATGTTGAGCATCTTTCCATTTGCTCATGACTAATTAGATATATGCTTATATGTGTTCTGGTTGCTCACCCAGCTTTAATTGGATTGTCAAGCTTTGCCATGATTTGTAATGTAAGAACTCTTTGTTTTAAATGTATGTTCTTTATTATATACATATATTGCAAATATTTTCAAAATCTGCTTGCCTTTCACTTTCAATGATTTTTGACACATCATTTTATTAGGGTATCTTTTTTACATTTTCTTAGTAGATTGACACTATTCTTTGAAGTTTGGGGTTTTTTTTTTTGCCTTTGAATGATGGCTGTGAGAAACTTTTTTTTACAAAATTAGAATTTTTTATTTACATATCTAGTTTATTTTTCCACAATTTGACCTATTTCTAAGAATAATTCATCAAGATTTGATTGACAAGGATCCAGGTGGCTGGAACACACCATTAGATCTAGTTATAGCTAGGTCCTAGGAGCTTTCCATATTATTTTTTGAGATAAGACTGTTTAAGACATTTGTTTGTATTACAGAAGCTTTAGGACTTTGCCGTGTACTTTATTCTGTAGATATCTTACCTATATGAATGTAGAATTTTAAGGAAGGAAAAGTTCACTCATTTGGGAAAAACTGAAGTGTTTACAGAAGCAGAGAGGTGCTCACCTAGATTTTAGGCTTCAATCTTTCCAAGGAAGCTCATGGTTAAAGCAGAACTTGCAAAACAAATGAGGTAAATGCTTCCACACCACAGATGGGCAAACAGATTGTAACCACACCACCTACTGGGTGCTTTCTGCTAGGCACCAGCACTTTACAGGTCCGCCACTTACTCCTCAATAGCTGAGGAGTATCAGGATCCCTACTGCAGATAGCGGTTTAGGTGACTTGCCAAAGCCAGACGACTAGAAAGGGTCAATGAGGAAACCAAATTCTAGCTAATTCTGAAGTTATTTTTTAGGCTAATTCCTCTTCCACATTGTGTTTCATATTGTCACTGCTGTAAATGAGTTTAAGATTCCAGGACCTGACAGATTACTTGCCAGGGTGCTAAAGCAACTGATGAGCATGTCAGAACCAACCATAAGTAGTAGTCTGAGAAATTAAGGAATGCCAGACAGCAGCCTGAGGCTGAAATTAGGCAATACTTTGTCTTGTCCTTATTTAGGCATTTTTCTCAGCAAAACAGCGTAGACGATACACTGATACATACATTTACTCTATACCTATTCACATCCTCAAAGAAAAGCCTTCATTGCTCTAGGCCAATAACTATAGTAGAGACTTTGTTTTGGAAATGTTGATCTAAATTGTCCCCAGAATTCTAGGACAGTCAGTTGGGAGTAGCAGAATAGTCACCAGAAGTATTCTGGTGACATCCACTTGTAGTTGGTGAATTTCTATGTTCCTTTAATTCTAACAATGAATATACTGCAAACAAACAGCAGCTCCTCCCTGACTGGATTGTGGGACCTAAAGAAGGGGAGGGGGTGACACTGATGTAGGGGTAATTGGCAGCACTACTCAGTCCACCTCCTGGGAGTAATAGGCATCTATTCTGCCTCTTATTGGCTATTCAGTCTTGGACAAGTTGCCGAGGACCTAAAATGTGTGTGTGTTCACTGGTCAAAAAGGAGATAAAGGATCTAAATATTTGTGTTAATGATTTAAGGTTAAGAACATCTTGGATGACATTTTGGACAAACTTCCAGAAGAATTCAATATGGCAGATATAATGCAAAAAACCTCAAACAGAAACCCCTACGTCCTTGTTTGTTTCCAAGAATGTGAGAGGATGAATCTTCTCCTTCAGGAAATCCGTGTGTCACTTCAACAATTAGACCTTGGTTTGAAGGTAAGTGTAAAAGTGGGACTGCTGTAAGCTTCTTCAACTGAGAGGCACTATTTGACCTTTTCTCTCCATACCAGGGGGAACTGACGTTATCTCCCAACATGGAAGCACAGCAGTCCTCGTTGAGTTACGATGTGGTACCAGATACTTGGCGCAAGCTGGCCTATCCATCTACTTATGGCCTGGCCCAGTGGTAAGCTGCCCGTTCCTTGCTCATTCAGTGTTTATCTGCAGAGGTGCTGGTTTAGCCTTCTGAACTGTAACTCGTAAGAACTGTGAAGACCGTGTTTTGTGACTGCACTCAACCTAAGTTTGCAAACTACCACCAGCTTCATTTCAGTTTCCTTAGTGTGTTACTTCAAAGGCAGAAATCATTAAAAGGGTCAAAGATTAAAAATTCTGCCTCACTTATTAGCTATTTGATCTTGAACAAACTGCCTGATCTAATTCTTCAGCTTAGCATCTGAAAATATTGAACAGAATTCTCTGAGTTGATTTAAACAGGCATGGAAGGTAACCTGAGTTTGCTCTTATGCTATCATATTTTATATCCTTGGTCTTTGAAGCCAGCGATTACTAAAGCTATTAAATAGCCAACTTTTAAGTTAGTAATATGGCAAGCAATCAGATAGCTTTCAGTGTGTGCCTATGACTGCAGATTTATCACAAAACCAAGGACAGGAATTTACAGCTCCAAGCCTGGAGTTTTCTCCAGCCGCTCCTTGGCCATGGGAGACAAGGTGGGGAGTTGTTCTCTATTCCTGGTTCTTCAGCCCAGAGAATCTTTCCTCATGAAACAGAAAGCTCCTCTGGGCCTGGGCCTGATACTGGAAGGTCCCATTAGAATTCCAAGTGACTGCCTGGAGGCCCTCGGGTGTGCGCCAGGTGCACACTGGACAGGGCGGGGCAATATGCAAATGCCAGACGGGGGCAAATCACATCAGCAGGGAGTGAGCAGAGCCTGCTGTGGACTCCTGCTATTGCTATCAACACTCAGTCAGATTTTATATTTCCAATTTAAAAATAAGAATTTGTATTAATATTAACTTTGGGCTTATTTTCATCTTCTTATTTTGTGGTTTCCCCAATTTGTTTGCAATTGGTTTTAGTTTTCTTTATTCTGTGTTTATCTCTGTACAGGCACTATTACTTTAGTGGAGTCTCTTTATTGTAACATGCACAACATAAAGTCAACACTCCTTCCTTGAGACGTTTTAGCCTCCCTTCAAACATCAGCTCCTCTGGACTGGAATTTCATTCTAACTTCATTTCAGACCACAGTATTTTTAGTCATTACTTTAACATGTATCAATTTCTCTACTTATTGTTGCATTTTGTGGGTTTTGCCTACCCCACCTCCAACCCTTCTAGTCACTAGGATAAAACATACAGCAGGGCTGTCTGGGGAGGGGCATGGTTAAGAGGTATCATGTCAGAATTCTCCTCACTGCACCCAGTCTTAAGTGTATCCTAGAATTCTACATCTAGGTAAGTAAACTAATTTTCTCTCAGAGTACCAGTATTGCACTGTCACTGACACATCTGTCCTTAGATACACTTGTTACTCCTTCATGTCTCTCTCTCTCTAGGTAGTTTGAAATATCATCCTTACAGTTTTCACTGCTGTATTTGGATGCAGATGTTTACAAAGGCACCTGTACTGTGTTGCTTCCACTGAAAAATCATCAGCCATCTTTCCTCCTAATTCTCTCCACTGCCCTGTCCGCCTCTTCATTTATCTATGTGAATTCTGTATTTTCAGTCTGTCTCTCTATCCTGGCTGTGTTGCAAGAGAAGTGACATGTCACTCAAGCATACTGTTCCTTTTTTTTTTTTTTTTCCTTAGAAGTTTAAACATACTCAAGAGGAATCAAATACTCATTTTTATTTTCTGGATTATTAACCTGTTTTTTGGATTTGCTGGTTTTCATGCCTGACAGTCTTTTTGACTTCACACTCACTAAATGAGTTCAGGTATAAAAAAAAGGTCAGAGGGCTTGTGAGGCATAAGTGATTCTCTGCTTGTTTCTGAGCCTAGCTTTTTTTTTTTTCCCCTTATAAATATTTTCATGTTTTTACCCTTAGCTGTCCAGGGTTCTTTCTCTTCGTAGTCCAATTAGCATTTGGTTAGTCTGTGTCAAAGTACCTATTTTCTTTTCACTCAAACGCTCTAACTCTTCATTTGCTTTTAATAGTCTCCCTTTGCACCCATCATTTCTCTACTTGCTATCTTCCAACTTAATATCCTCATTTTGACCTTACCTGCACCATAGCCTTGTCTGGAGAAGTAACTGCATCATTTATAAATCTCCCGTTGCAAAATGTGTGGTAGCATTGTTCACCCGCGGGACAAATTTTTAAGGTATTGTGTGTCTACCCTTGCTGTTCCTTTTTATCACCTCTGAGTATGTGTTCCCTCAATTATTTTTAAAAATACGAAGCAGAGCACAGGCCCGTGTTCTACGCTAGCAGGTCCTTGAGTGCATGTGGACACTTCAGAGCCTCGCCTTCGCAGCCCCGGGTCAGCCAAGCACCTCCCGCGGCCTGCTGCAGCGCTGGCGGCCGGGCGCTGCTCCCTCGCAATGCCCGGCCAGCCCAGGGCCCGCAGGACTTCAATGCCCGGCCTGTGGCCCCCACTCTGGAGACCTGATTTCCTGACCTTTCATTGGGCCATCCTCTCTGTGCTCCGTCTCCCCACTGCTGGCGGCAGCCCCTCAACCTGCCTCTCACATCTCCTAATTTTACCAAAGTCCATCTTGCCTTCACCTCAGTGAAGTCAGCTTCCTCAAGGGTAAATGGCAGATACATCCCACCTTGCACAACGGTGGTGCCAATTAGGACCTGCTTTAAAACAGCATCTGAAACTAGAGCCTGCAGAGTATGGAGTAAGAGCATGATTTCCCTTAATAACCTTTTCCCTTTCAGGTAGTAATCACGTGGGAAGACGTACTGTCACATGCTCCACTGTCCCCTTTCCCGGCAACTCTGGCCACTGTCACAGCCTTCCCCACACCCCCTTTGCGCCAACCCCCACATGGGAGTTGGCTGTGGGCTCCCACAGGCCCCTGAACAGACCTTGTTGGCACCTGCCCGGACCGTGCACAGCTCACCGGTGCACGCTCACCACCTCCCCTGGGGAGGATCTATATGCTATTGCTATTCTCCTGAGTGACTGAATGGACATGAATGTTCCTCATTCCCCGGTGTTTGTCCCTAATTGTAATAGTTCTATTAACATCCCAACAGGAAAAAAATGTAGACCTTTAGAGGGACAATGTTCTGTGACCATCCAGGTAACACTTTATCTGTGGTGGACTCCTCAAGCCCACCACCCTTTCTCCAGAATCTACATCTGCTGTAAACTATTTCTAAAAAGCAAGTTTATTTCTTCCTACCTTCCGCTAAACCAGGTTTAATGACCTCCTTGTGCGATGTCGAGAACTCGACACTTGGACACAAGATCTGTCCCTTCCAGCTGTGGTGTGGCTCTCCGGCTTCTTCAACCCTCAGTCCTTCTTAACTGGTAAGGCAGCTCCCATGCTGTGTGCTTTTCTTTATGACTCCCCCAGCCTTTCCCCCAGTTCTCGTGCCAGACCCTTTGCAGATCAGGGAGCAGGAGTGACAACAGCAACTGCAGAGGAAAGTAACATTCAGGGAAAGAGGCCACGGGAGCAGGCAAGTGTCCTCTAGCAAACCTGGACAGGGCCAAATGCTCTTTTTTCACAATGGTCCCGCTTGCCAAGACGGCCCCCTGCACAGCACAGTCAGATGTGGCTGTTGTAATAAAGCTGCATTTATACAAGCAGGGAGGTTGTCTTTCAGGCCTTGCTCTAGTTCAACCACATGCAAATGCTCTAGAGCCTAAAACACTGAAGGGGACCAGCAGGCCTTAGGCAGAGCTTCTCTCCCTAGGGCTGCTGTGTACCCGTGGGACCTATGTACAGCTTCATTTTGTACTGTTCCTCCCACAGCGATCATGCAGACCATGGCTCGAAAAAATGAGTGGCCACTGGATAGAATGTGCTTGACTGTTGATGTTACCAAAAAAACGAAGGAGGATTATGGCCATCCCCCGAGGGAAGGCGCTTACTTGCACGGGCTTCTCATGGAAGGTAAGAGACCCCAGTCTCTCTGGATCAGGACCTTCCGTACGCAGATTCCAGTTCTCAGCATCTACTTACTCCTGCTAATGCTCATTATTTTGAAGAATTCAAATGCCAGTCCCTACTCAATATGCGCCACATTTTAAAGCATATAAGTTGATAGCTGTCACTTAAATTTGCATGTGTAGCTAGTACTAATGCCCGAGTATAACTTAAAACCTACTTATTTTGCTTAATATATTCCAAAATCATCCTTCTACCCCTTTGAAAACTGTCAGTAACTTTACTCTGAAATTTTACACTGTCACCATGCCTGAAAGAAAAGCCAAGGCAGGTGGAGCAGCAAAAGTATTTTCCAAATTTATCTGCCATGTATTAATTCTGCAGGATTTTCCTCTTATCCTACAGAACACGTCAAGAAATCTGCTGTCCTAGCCTCTGCCAAGATGCTCTTTTTCACTTCTAACCAGATTCCAGAAGGTCACGCTTAAAAAGGTTAGCTGGGGAGGCAATATGAGTGACCAGCACTTCTTACACTATAAATGTTCAAATTTGCCTTCCCTTTAATCTCTTTTCACAGCACCCATCTTAATCCCTCCTGTGCATTTCATAAGCCAGCTAAGCAAGGAAGCCACTGAAAAGCAGTAATGTCACAAAACCAGAACATTTATTGCCTGTAACAATTGGAGACTCATTACCAACATGTCACAATCCTTGTGTTTTTTTGGGCCACAGGTGCCAGATGGGATACCCAGTCAGGAACCATTGTTGAAGCCCGCCTCAAGGAGCTGACGTCCATGATGCCAGTCATTTTCGCAAAGGCCATCCCCACGGACAGGCAGGAAACCAAACACACCTATGAGTGCCCGGTGTACAAAACCAAAATGAGGGGTGCCAACTATGTCTGGACCTTCAGGTTGAAAAGCAAAGAGAAGCCAGCCAAGTGGGTTCTGGCCGGCGTGGCTTTGCTGCTGGAAGCGTGAGATGGGCCGCCGTCAGCACACAGTGAGCATCATGTCATTGCGTCGTTCTCATGAACAGTAACTTACTCTGAGAGGCACACAACAGACTCCAGCTGAAGTGTGAATTTAAAAACAAAACACACTCTTGAAAACAAGAAAATGTACGAAAAAAATACTGGAAACCTATTCAGACTCAGCAGGTTTCTCCTAGTCATTAAATGGGATTTTTAATGGAGTATTTTTAAATTAAAAATTGTAAGCCCTTACATTCCTTTAAAACATAGAAGCAGCAAAAAAACAGGCAGCTGCTCCTGCTGGCCAGCAGCACTCCAAGGCCTCCAGTGTCGGTAACACATCCACATTTTGTTCAAGTTTTAAGTTCTGTGATTAATTGCACTTTTTCATCTAAGACTCTTCAATATAAAACTACTTATTGATTGCAACTAAAGAATGATAGAGCCCCTATAAAAACTTGGCCTAGAGTGACTGTTTAGGAAGTATAAGATCAGGAACAGAAGCAAGAGCTGCTTACACAATGTTTCTCTGTAACTTACCTGAGCTTCTTTAACTCCACTAAGTTTTAACCATCTGCAGATGCTTTTAACAACTCAATATAGAAACACTTCTGTGTATACACAGATTCCTCTGTTGTGTTTTCCTGAGAAATCTTTTTAAGCATATCAACAATCTTTTTAAAACAGCATTTAGATATATAAAGAATGTCTATAAGAAAGCACAACTATAAGAAAAATCTTAGGCACAGCGGTCTATGGCACGTCCTGCGGGAGAGTCCTCTGCTGGTGTGGCTGGCTCCTTTTTCCTAACGGTCTTCTACCAGCTGCTTTTGCAAGCTGAGAAAAGAGAAGTGTTAGTCCAAACTGGGATCTCGGTCAGCGCTGACCCCTCGCTGCTTTCACAGCAGAGCACACCCAGCAGGAAAACGCTGCCCCATGGGGAGGTAAGCAACTCTTGCGCGTGTCCTAACAGTGGAAAGCTTCACCCCACACCTCTCTGCTCAGTGGGGTGAGCGCTGCCTCTGGCCCTGCAGGTGTCCCTAAACCTTTCTTGTAAGCTCCTTCCAGTTTTACAGTTAAAATAAGGAGGGATTTTCCAAATAGGGAAAATGCCTGTACCGTGAGCTTTTTCAATGTAAACAGACTGTGTGGCACTGAAGGTGATTTAGAAGCTAGAAATGAGGCAACCTCTGCCTGTATGGCCCAAAGTACAGCTGCCACTTTTGAATGGTTAAGACCTACCTCTCCAGATATTCCTTAACGTTATTATAACCGTAAAATTTGGCCAGGTGGATGAGGATCCCTGTGGCACAACGGCCATCACGCTTTCGACAGTAACTACAATTGCAGATCCCACGGCAGGGAGGACACATCCAATCCTAGAAGAGAAATGAAGCAGGAATTTACCCCATTAGCCACACAGGGTATTTGGATTAAACCTGGCCTCTCCTACAAGGTCTATTGAAAAATCTTGCTCCTGTCAGCACATGAAGGCCCAGAAAGGTTGGTTGTGCAACAACCCACAAGAGGTGCTGAAAAATGCTTTTAGACAAAATACCTATTACGCATTTAGACTTCAGGAGCATTAGGCCTGGTATAACTGCATAGCTCACCTGTTGCACACCCTGTGCCCCCCAAGTGTGTTTTTTTGAAGGATTTTTTTTTTAAGATTTATATAAGAACGGGGTACAGACCAGATGCGAGGGAGGGTGAGAGGATTCACCAGAGAGGGGAACAGACGAGGCAGACTGATGAACTACACTGCTGAGGGGAGCAGCGGGTGAGGTAGGAGAGGTCTGCTGTGCCATGTGGGACCCTTACTGGCCAGCAAGGATTGAACCAGCACTATGGAGCTTCACAACACTGCGCTCAACCGCTGCGCCCCCTCAGCGTGAATTTCTGAGTAGCAGCTTCTAGCCCTCTACATAGTAGGGGTAATACAGCAACTGCTGTGTAAGAGTTCCCAGAGAGAGCAGTGTTTCAAGGTCATACTAACCATGAAGCTGTTACCTCATTCTACAGAGGAAAGTGAGGGATTCAGAGGCCAGGAAACTATTTAACTTAAAGGTTTCACATGTGTTAGTACAGTTTAACCTGAAGCAGTGAAAGGCACCCACATTCGCCTGGACAATGCAATCTCTTAGGCAGCTTGCTTTCATTCCAGAAGGAAATGCTAATTTTCATTTCCAGGAGAGTTGTGAAGCTGCAGGTCCCCAGTGAATGGCCCAGGGAGCACTCCGGTGTGAGTGTGTCTGCTGCACCTACCGGGTCCAGCAGCGCTGATCTCACGTCTTCCCCATAGCGATTCCGCAGGCACGGCCCACAGAACTGTCCTCGCACCCCGCCACAGCTCTGATTCCGACACACCGTCTTGGTGTCTGTGGTCTTTTGTCGGCACTGATGGCAAGTGTTGCCCTAAGAGCAGAAGGTGATGTGAGCACACAAGGGACGAACAGGGTGAACCCCACGTGCTGTCCATGGGCACACGAAGCATCACTTCCCTGGTTCAAGCCATGTACCCACCAGTAGCCTGTGAGGAATGGAAGGCTCAGAGACCTGACGAAAGCGCCCAGATGGAGGGGTACAGAGCTGGGGAGACAGGGTGCCTGAGTGGCCCCCTCTAAGGCTACTAAAATGTTGACGGAAAATACCTACTACCAGGTAGTATTTATCAAAAAACAAAGCCATACTGAGGAGCTACGTCAACTATGGGACTCTAGTGTGACCTTCAGTGAAGACCTGGGAACAGCTCCCCCTGGCATCCCCTAAGTCACTATTTGACAGTATCTGAGTTGAAGTATTTTCTATGGTTATAGTTCCCCCCCCCAAGTATTTGAAATATATTTAAAATACGATTACATCTAAATATGCTGTCCCCCAGAGAGACCCTCCCCCGGTTGAGAGGCAGCCTCTCAGCTCTGCAGGGATGGGCGCATTGTTCTAAGCCCCCAAACAGCATGAAAGCCATGCAGGATGTCAACCACCAGTGACTTGGACTCCCAATAAGTCATGATCATAAAAGTAACTTACGAGAACTTTGTCATAGATTTTATCTCGAACAGTAATAGCAACATTCTCTAAGTCCTCCTCTGTGATATCCTCCACTGGCCGGAAAGACGACACACGCCGACGCCGTCTGTACCCCTGGCATTTCCCCTGCAAAACAAGCCAAAGCAGAAGTCAGTGTGAGGTATTTTGCATGGTTGAAAAAAATACTGTAATTGAAAAACCCAGCCAGCTCCAGCATCAACATTAACTGTGCCATCACCCTGGCACCGTTCATTCACTCACTGAGGTCACGCCAACCCTGCTCAGTTAGCAAGGTGACAGCCCAGTCAATGAAATGCAGGTTCTCTGGTGACCTGGTACACACACTGAGGAGAGGAAAAGAAGTGACTCACACCGAAAAGCCACAAATGTAAAGAAGCCAAAGTTTTTCCCTCCTGCCAGGAAGTTATTACAGCAGAAAGGCTTGGAATGGTCACTGTACCTTCCCAAATCTAGGGAGCCAACTGCAGCTGTTAAGCGGGTTTTACTGATGGCACTAAAGGTCAAACTAGACTCTTGACATCTGAGTAGCTCCTGAGCTCAGCTTACAGGACTCTGGTCAACAGCTTGGACCAGGGAGGCTCATCGAGGGTGGCCCTGGAAGCCCGGTAGAAATGTGAATTCTCACCTTCTGCAGGTGAGCTTGACCAGGTCAGAACCTCTGTACTTTGAACCAGCCCCGGAGGCACTAATAATGTGCCTAAATTTGAGGACCACTGGCTTAGACAAAGAATAGCTTATTACAGCCAGCAAATACCCCACTAACTGTCCTCCTCCTTCGGAAACCATGAAGCTCCTCTGCAAATTTGGTGGCTGAGACAGTGAAGTTCTCCAGCGCAAACTTCTCAGGAGGCCGTGCACTCCGGGTCGGGTTCATGCGCCGCGTGATCTGTCCTTCGGAGAAGGCCCGCCTCACTGTTTTCTTCTTCTGAAAGCAAGAGCGAGACATAGGAAAGTGGGTACTTTCGGGAACGAGTGCCAAGTGCCAACTGATGACTATATATCAGTAGTGCTATAAACAACCATAAGGTGTTCCACTTACAGAAGCTGAGCTCGGGGTCCGGACTGGGAAGAAATCTGGCATTGAGTTCAATTCCGCCAATAGCTGAGCAAGCTGAAGTTTGGAACAAAAGAAAGGAGCTTAACCAAAGACCAGCAGTTCAGCCAACACCCAGCACAAGTCTTCAACTTTAGTAGAAACTTAACTGCACTAGTTTATGTACGCTTATACTTGTAACCTCAAGACATCTTTTTCTCCACAGGTGAGAAGCTGTTATCCACAGGAATAAAACTGGTGCCCATGTCTTTTATATATATATATATATATATATATAGACATGACACACTGAAATGCCTCCCGGGACAACCAAAGTCCTGACTGGTTCATGATTAGTGTGGCCCTGGAATGTATTTTTGCCTATCTCAATCAAGTTCCATCATGTTTGGTAAATAAAAGGTTCAACTAAACTATTCTGATAGGGTTTTTTTTGGGTTAACTTCTTATCAGTAATAATTATGTGGGAATATTTTCATAAAGTAACACCTACGAGTACCAGGTAATGCAGCTGTATACCCACCGGAAAACTAGCATTATATTTTTAAAAGTTTCCTATTTAGACAAATGTATAGGTGTCATTAAAACCATGAAGAACAATGTTATTTTTAAAATGCAGATAGCTACAGTGCTAAACGTCCCTGAGCTAAGCACAGATGTGTAGGCTTAATAAGTTCTTCAGTAACTTATTTATTGTGCTTTTTATTGAAAGAAAACATTAAAGAGAAGTTACTTATATACCAAAATGCTAAATTCATTGAGATAATTATACGCACACACAATTATGAAGCAAAGAACCTACTGACCACTTAAGATTTCAGCTTGTTCCATTCATTACTACAATGAAGACATTCTTAATGTGATTTGAAACTGTGCAAGTTGTTTTAATGCCTAGGCCTCTTTCGGCTGCTGCCTTGAAACCACAGCCGTCACCACAGGACAACGGTTTCCAGGCTGAAAACTGCCCGCCTGACCTATACACTGCAAACCTCAGGGGACTTTGCAACATCCTGCTCACATCATGTTTCTTTCTGCTGGGGACCAGACAGTGGCAGCCACTGTCCAGAATTCTAGGACCGCTATGTATGCAAACCTTAACCTACTCAACAGTGAGCGGGCATGAGAGCACGGCACTGTGCAAGGGGCTACAAAGGATCCTAGGAAGTTTTTCTATTCCCAAAACAAAGCTGATTAGCTGCTTGGGGTCTGCCTGCATGACCTCACCATGGCTTTGTTCTCCTTGATGTTCATGGTCCTCTTCAGCAGGGCATCCGAGCTCTCCTGGCCCTCATCCCTGGAGTCATCCTCAGATTCAGAGGTAGAATCTTCCCTTTCCTTCCCCAGTCTGCAGTTCTTTCTTCCAAGAATTGTTTTTTTACTGTCCTGTAAGCAAGAGCTAGGAAACAATGGCTCAGAACTGTCTTTATCTGACTTTCTGGCCGGTTTCTTGGTGGGGAATTGGAAGGCCACTCGAAGACCAATACTGCTTCTTCTAGATCTGCTTCTTCTAGGGGTAGCCTTTTTTTTGTCACTGTCCTCTTGCTCACTCTCTAAAGATGCTTTGTCGCTGTCACTCAAATCCGACTCTGCAAGCTAACAAAACGAGAAAGAACAGAAGTATTTTATGTGACAGACCTTCACAAAGACATGTTTAAAACCACTCTGACATTATTTTGGGGGGAAGGGAACAGTCAAAATCTTCCCCTTCCGGAGAGCAGGAACAGGATTCATGAGTGAGAGACAGAGCTAACTCCACCTCTGGAAGCCAGAGAAGCAGCAGAATGACCAGCCATCAGGGTCCATGGGGGAACCTCATTGCTAGGAGATGGGTTCTTACTCTGAGGGAAACTCCCCACCCCTTTTCTGTAAATCTTCAGGGCTGTGGGGTGACATCAAGGCAGAGCTGCAGGTTATTGTGGAGCACCCCTTCAGGCCACTGAAGAAATTCTCCCCCCTCACTTTCCAACTCTGCTTGGTATAGGTCTCCAGCATTAATGTGTTATTTAAAGACCCACAAGAACACACTAACAACAAAGATGACAGTGGGTACATCTCAGCTGTGAGGGGACTCTAAGCAACAGCAGAGACAGGTTTCAGTATCAAGCCGACCTAGACGTCTTTCCCTGCCCACAAGCCAGAAAGGTTAGTCTAGGAACCTCTGTGAGGGGCTCCCGACACCAGGGCTGCTATGACAACTGCACGTCCTCAGGGAGCCTCCAAGATATAGCTGGCCTCAAGGTGAAAATAAGAGGGAAAAAATGAAAACTGCCTGACTTTGGTGTATGTATCATTGCACATCAAGCCAAGGAGAGAAACAGGACTCTCTGGCATTGATTTACCTCCCTTTTTTTTTTTTTACATATGCTATACTTCCCCCCTATTAGTAGTCACTCCAAAATTAAAAACAATGGGCTATAGAATCATGTAGTTGGCAGATACTGTTAGAGAACTTGCTGGTCACCATCCACCTGCCTCCTCACAAAGCATGCAGAGCAGCTTACTGCAAAGGACTAGGGGAGAGAAAAGGCAAACTAAATACCAGGGGAGACTCAGGCCCTCAGGGCTGAACGCGAGGACCAAGGCCATCACTGGGGATATGTCACGTCTGGCAGAACCACCCCAGACACCAAGGCTTGGTGAGATCCCACAGTCAGAAACAGGCTCACCAGACCTCATCAGGATGGCAAGAGGTTGGGCAGGGAGGCAACACTGATTTCTCATTGAATTTTAAATAAAATTTTCAGGTAAAACTGCCATGAGCTATGAGTTTTATCGGCATTAACATTACAGTTCACACCCTAAATTTAGAAACTATAGGGAACGGGCCTCCCTGGTGGCGCAGTGGGTTAAACACCGCACTATGAAGCAATCTGAAGCCTCTGCAGCACGAGTTCGATACCCGGCCGGCCAGGGAGCAACACACATGGCGAAGCAGACCTCTGCTGGCTCGCCCATGCTCCCCTCAGCAGTGTATTTCAGTCAGTCTGCCTGTTCTGTTCCCCACACGGTCTCTGGTGACTCCTCTCACCCCTCGCATCTCTGGCCTGTGCCCCAGCTCTTGTATGCATAAATAAATCTTTAAAAAAAAAAAGAAAAAAGAAACTATGAGGGAGAAAAAAGGAGTTTGGGGGTAATTCACTTTCCTATGCTGACAACACTAAAAAATATAAAATAAGTCACAAAGAGTAGACAATACCCAATAAGGTTTGGAAGGATTTTAGTATCTTGCTGGCAGGAAACTAGAGCTGTGCGGGCCAGAACACACAAGCTGCCATACACAGAGTTGCTGTAAAGAAAGTGAAAGGACACTGGGGTCTCTGTGTTGCTATTCATGGAAAAAAAAGCATCATCAACCAAGGCAGCCTACCATTAGGGTTTTCAGGCCGAAGTCCCCCCCAGGAAAAGATGAGAGACAAAATGAACCTACTAGTTACAGCTATTTATACTTCTACATAGGTTCCAAGCCAGAAGTGGTTCCTTAGAAGCTTCTCAGAATGTTAAGAGGCTGAAATTCTATTCTGATACCAAAGAAGGAATGGTATATTGATCTGGGATAAATGCATGCTATCTTTCAGTCACCATAATACACTTGTACACTTAAAAAAAAAAAAAAAAATTCCAAGGGCTAGTCTTTAAAGTTACCCCAGCATTCAAATACTCACTGGCAAATAAAGTGGACTTAATACATGAAATAAAGGAAGAGATGAATAAATCTCTTCATGACATTGTGCTGAGAATGGATTCCCCTCAGGAATCCAGGAAATGCTTTACAATGATAAAACACTGTATCATTAAGTATGTCGGCACCTAAATCAAGAATGCACAGGGAAAAAAAGGTATATGATGTTATAAACCAATATTCAAAAATTTTAATTGACTAAAATAAAATCTATTAAAAAAATGCATGGGAAATTTTTGTCAAACTCCACGCCTAACACTATGACATCACACACAACAGAAAATGACTTTAAGGGCCTCCCTCATAGCACAGGGGTTAAGTCTCAGCACTATCAAGCTAACGCCAGCCGCTGCAGCACGACTCTGATCCTCACCCAGGGACCTGACCCACATGCCGCAGCAGACCTCTCATGTCTTGTCCGCTGCTCCCCTCAGCAGTGTATTTCAATAGATCTACCTGTTCTGCTCCCCGCTCTGTCTCTGGTGAATCCTCTCACCCACACACCTTTGGCCTAGACCCCCGTTCTTGCAAGCTAAACAAACAAATCTTAAAAAAAGAAAGAAAATGACTTTAAAAACCATACTACTCCAAATAGGCCCTCCTCTTTTCACATGGTGGCTGAAGAAAATCTGATACTCTTTGATAAGAACAATAATGTACACCTGTAACACATCCCCCCCAAGGCTCCCAAGGCACCAGGGGAGAAACCTGGATTTTCTCTAAAAGAACCAAAGACTAGAAGGTGAGGGATTCGCCTGAGAGCTATGACTCTTATATTCTGTGAACTAGTTTATAAGACAAAGGTTTAAACAAAGTAAAATCTTTTCATTTGTGAAGTGATTTGTCACAAGTAAAGATACAAATCAGAAACAGGACTAAAAATATTACAACCCACACTCCTTCATGTTGATAATTATTACCATTACCTCTGGGTTGCTGTTGACAGTCAGATCACTCTGTGTAAACCCTTCAAAATCTTCCATCTCTGAGTCAGTGTCCTCTATGAAGATTCTTCTCAGTTCTTCTGTGAAGTATTTGGAGTGGAAACACATATCCTGCTAAATTAAAAACATATGTACGTCACAGAAAAAGAAAGACTGGAGGTTACCAGGGGTTGGGGTAGGGGCTAGTGGGGAGTTATCGTTTAATGGGGGCAGAGCTGCCGTCCGAGGTGATGTCAGGGTTCTGGAAGAGGGCCCTGCTGATGGCTGCAACCACCATGAATGTACTCAGTGCCACTTGGCGTCCTGCTGGCCAGGAACTAGGGACTTGCCTGCATTTAAAAATGGCTACAAGGGTACATTTCATGCTGTGTATTTTACATTAAACAGCACATATATTCCCATTTTCTAAAGCGAAATTTGGACCCAGAAATCAAATTATTTAAAAAAAATGTCAGAATGACTGTAGCCTCCATCACTAAGTGCTGATGCAATTCAGTTTCTCATGCCAGCGCTGGCCATCGTCTGCTTTCACACAAAATGGAAACACATGGGAAGATGCGAGTAGAAAACGTGGCATCCTCCACATGCTGACTTTCCCTTCTAACAGCCACCCCAAGTCGGTCTCCTCCAGGTCTCAGTCCCGAGTGTGCCTTCCTCTAGCAAAAGGTACGTCTTTGTGGAAAAGGGCTAAGACCACCACAGTCCTCCGTGACCGCTGCTGGAGACACTGGAGTCGCCCCGTGACCCATCACTGCAGGGGGCTGAGAGAAACCTCCCACTCTGCCCTCCCTGCCCACTGGAATCCTGACCCCCAGGAGCTCCTCTCTGGCACGTGAGAAGCCAGCCAGACAGGTAGCGAGAGAGAAGGAAAGATGTTTCATGAATGACTTTTTTTTTTTTTAAAGATTTATTTTTATTTATTTATTTGTTTATTTATATAAGCACTGGGTACAGTCAGAAGCGTGGGAGGGTGGGAGAATTCACCAGAGCGGGGAGCAGAGCAGGCAGAAGGACCGAAGTACACTGCTGAGGGAGCGGGCGGCAGGAGGGGTCTGCGTGCCATGTGGGACCCTCACCGGGTGGCCGGGGATCGAACCAGTGCTGTAGAGGCTGTGGGCAGCTTTGCAACCCAGCGCTCAACCGCTGGGCCACCAGGGAGGCCCTCATGACTGACTCTTCATGACAGTTTCCAATTATGACTTTTTTCCATGCCTGGAAGAGGCGAAAGAAAGGAGACCCACACCCAGCCTCCTCCATGCGGGCAACTGGGGCTGAGTCCATGTCCCCAATTGCCTTTGACGTCACTTCCTCCCACGCCCAATACAGCAATGACCCCTCATCGCATCACATTTGGTTGGAGAATCTTTATTTCCCCCTGCCTTTCCTTGACTTTAATTATACACTTCTTAGAGCTCAGATAATCTCTGGAGAAAAACAGATATAATAGATGAGCGGAAAAACTTACAAGGGGGGAAAGAGAAAGAAACGCCTATATCCAGCATTTTCTTAAGCTTAAAAATGTCTCCTCTGAATTATGGGTAAGTGGAGTAAGTGTGCTCAGAGCTAAATTACTTTGTTCCTTTGTTGATAGCTGTGGTGCAGCTGCTTGAAAAAAAAAAAAATAATGCACACACAAAGGGGAAGTTTTCTTTAAAGAAACTTAAATTGTGTTTAAGGGAGACCAAAGGCAGCACTGCCGCACATACCCTGTGCGAGTTCAGGCAGCTTCTCCCAGCTGGCCGAGAGGCGCCAGCGCGCAGGGGGAGGGCGGGGAGCAGCAGGGCGGGGCGCACCGCTCAGGAAGAGCCACTCTCTACAGGGAACCCGCCGCTGACCTGCCACTGCGCAGAGCAGGAAACACCTGGCGCCCTGCGCTGCCCGCAGGCTGTTTTACGGCAATGGGACCTCTGTGTGAGTTTTATCATACGCCACAGTCCCTGCCTAGGCCTCAAGAGAGCTGGCTTAGAGCACCAAGCTTCAACTTTCCCGTCCTTCTGGCTCCCTCTATCCTCTGAGCTGGCCTCACAGGGCAACACAGGAGCAATCACAAGAACTGCTTCTGCTGGCAAAAAAAAAAAAAATGACTTAACTACAGTACTAAATTGGGGCAGTGTTTTCCTTCTCTTTATTCCCCAGAGTATAAAAATTTGTTTTTAACACATGGGTCTGTATGAAACAAACACCCAGCTTACATGGCCTTCGTTACGACACCCAGAATCTGTCTGTCATTCTTTCAAATCGATCCAGGCAGCGTGCTATGGGCTGTAGTCACCTCTATGACCAAGAACATGAGCATGTAAGAGGTTCGAGAAGGGGAGCTACCAGAATGGTTTCGTTTTTATTCTGACATGAAGAAACTGACTAGAAAGTGAAGATGGGCGGGCTGGTGGCTGAATGTCTGAAGCGAGAGGAAAGGGACAGTGCAGGAGCGCAGTCATAGACGGGAAGCTGAAAAGCACCTCTCGAGCTTGAGGTCCCTTCCACCAGTGGTTTATGACGAGAGGAAGCTGGACAGGTTGGCAGGTCACCACCGTGAGGATCAGTGTTACGAGGGAGACCTAAGCAGTACAGCATCCGGAGAAAGGAAATCCATGAAGGCTTCATGGAAGAAGGAATGTCCACAGTGGATCTGAAGGGGGGGTAGAGTGTAGGAAAATGACGAGAGGCCGCCCAGACAAGGAGCGCAGCCTGCCCCAGAGCAGAGGGCAGAACAGTGCGTGACGCGGGGACCAACACAGTTCCTGGCCGAATGCAGCACAGTGGGCAGGAGGGAGGATGATGGGAGGTCAGAGGCTGAGAAGCACCTCGGCTGCCTTCTCAGAGGTGGGCCTCGGACAAGTCACCTCCTGAACGTCAGTTCATCACCTGTCAAATGGGGAATGACAACAGCACCTACAGCTTCCCAGGGAGGGATGTGAAATACAAGCGACTTGTCCAAAAAGCACGTAGTCACGGGCCAGCTAACTGGCTGGGCTCTGACTGGGGGGTTGGGGGGAGAAGTAACTGCAAGATAAAATCAGTCCTTACAGCAGCAAAACCAGCTGCTTCATTTCCTTATGTCAACTACAAGCCAGCCTTGTGCACGGCACCTAACAGGTCCTCCACGCTCAGAAGCCCTTCCCGGTGGACCCAACAGGCTCTGCTCTGCATCACTGCCTGGCCACTTGGGAATGGGGACAGGCAGCTGCGGAATGGGAGCAGGGGGTGCTAGACAGACTGGGACCACAGTGGGAAGTAAAGGGACGAACATTCGTATAAAGGCTACGAGGACCTTGCGAGAGGGGTGAAGAGAGAGGGAGGGGTGGAGGCGAGGAACATGGCATAGGTTTCATCAACTCCTGGAAGAGTCAGGGAGATGGGAGAAGAGGAGCAGGAAGAGGAAAGGAGGAGATAAAATGGGAAAGCCAGCGAGACAAGCAGGGGAAGGGAGATGGCAGTCTCAGATAACCCTTGAACTGGTCCAACCCTTGACTGGTCCAACTGGCCTAGCGAAATAAATCTGAGGCTGCAAGAATCTGGAGGCGACGCCTCCCTGGTGGCGCAAGGGGTTAAGCACCACACTAGAAGCAATCCACAGCCTCTGCAGCAGGAGCTCAATGCTGGCCGACCAGGGAGCAACCCACATGGCGCAGCAGACCTCTCCTGTCTTGCCCGCTGCTCCCCTCAGCAGTGTATTTCAGTCAGTCTGCCTGTTCTGTTCCCCACACGGTCTCTGGTGAATCCTCTCACCCCCCCATCCCCCACATCTCTGGCCTGTACCCCAGCTCTTATATGCATAAATAAACCTTTTTTTAAAAAAAAAAAAAACCTGGAGGTGAACCGCTGAAGCCAAGCTATCATGGAGATCACTAAGCAAAAAAAGGTCCGGAGACAAAACTTGGAGAACACCTACATGGGGGGCAGGAGAAAGATGAGGTGACAATAAACAATGTTGTGTTTCAACACAATAAAGATGTAATAGGAAAAAACCAGAGAGTGGAAGTGGCTATAGGGGTCAGATGCTCTGCTGACATCAGGGGAGGATCACAGAGATGGGGAGGCCTCCAATGACCTCAACAGCACATCCCCCCAGATTATACACAAGTCAGCTGAGTAAGCAGATCCTTCGTATGTCTATATAAAAATAACTGCTTCCCTTATACTTGTACAATCGAAGCAAGATGGGATTTACAGTCTTTTAAGAGAGTCCACGGTCAAAGGAGAATGAAGAATTTTCAGTGTCATGATGAGGCCACAGAAAACTAGCTATGTTGATTGGCCATTCTATTGCTGAGGCACAATATCAATCTCCAGGAGTCTCTCAGAGAACGGTAACTTGTGTCTGCACAGATCTAAGCCATTAAGGAAAGAACAATGCAGTTCCAAGAGCAAGGTGCCCCCAGAGCCACACTCACGCAGCTGTCTCGGGGCAACCACAAGCTCCTGCCTATGCTCTGGGCTCTCCCTGTGCGGGGCTCGCCCTCACGGCCAGCAGCGTGGCAGCGCTCTGAATACAGGGCTGCAGCTCCAAGGTGGAAGAAAATGGATTTAATCACGTGAAGTCCCCTTTATTTAAAAAAACAAACAATCAATTACATAGAAAGCATTTAAGCAGCAAAAGTGAGGCCAAGTTCCAGCACCAGAGTCTGGAACTGTGAAGGTATTAAAACACTTAGAAAACAAAAATATGCAACAATTGCTATCACCAACCTCAAAGCACAGCCAAAAGAAAGCATATCTAACCAAGGTTCCGGCTTCCAGACACAGCCTGCCTCGAAGCCAGAGCTGCGGTACCTGTTTCCCGGGCTCCAGCGAGTCGAAACTATCACAGCTCTCCTCTGATGACAGGGTTTCCATGGGAACATCGTCATGAAAACCAAGGAAGTCTTCATCATCACTGGGGGCGTTAAAGATGTCAGCTACTTCTTTGGGGATCTGCTTGGGATGCAGAAAAGAAGAAGTATATAACTATTGCTCTCACCACTGAGGAAAATTTTCTACAGGGCAGTAGGAACGACCATCTCAAACTCCATCCATCGGTCGAGGCTGCCCGGCACACCCCAGGGACCCGGAGTAACATGTGCTGCAGCTGATCCCTCACAGCAACATGGGCAGGCGGGGAGGAGAAGACTTTTCTCTCTCAAATTCTAGGCTTGTAGCCTATCTTCCAGCGAATGTCACCGCTGTAGCTAGATGTAAGACATTTTTGATCTCTTGACAAAAAGAAAGAAAAGAGATGTTGGTTTCCAAGAAAACAATGAGTTCTCTATTTTTCACTTACAGAGGATTTATCTTTCAATGTTATCCACGTCTTTAAAAAAAAATCCATGAGGTATTACGTAGCTCCTCTTAATTTCCACCTACAGTTTTTTCCTGTTTCTGTGTTTTGTCAGTGATTCAGAGATATGAAAATTCATACAGGGAAATAAGTAGTTTTCTTTTTCATAACCTGAGTCAATTTAAGTAATTTTGGAATTAACTTCAAGGGAGTTTAAATGCTGTTGGACAGGGGCCTCCCCGGTGGCGCAGCGGTTGAGCGCTGGGTTGCGAAGCTGCCCGCGGCCTCTGTGGCGCCGGTTCGATCCCTTGCTGCTCCCCGGCCGCCGGCGAGGGTCCCACAAGGTGCGCAGACCTCTCCTGCCGCCCGCTGCTCCCCTCAGCAGTGTACTTCAGTCCTTCTGCCTGCTCTGCTCCCCACTCTGGCTCTGGTGAATTCTCTCACCCTCCCACACTTCTGACTGTACCCAGTGCATGTATAAACAAAAAACAAACAAACAAACCAGCAAAAACAAATAAATAAAGCATGCCTCTATAAAAAAAAAAAAAAAAAAAAAAAAAATGCTGTTGGACAATTATTCCTAGAGAGAACACTGTCAACACATGGAAGTTACAAATACTATCTGCTGAGTCCACTTTGTATACTGACTAGCCAATTTGTTCCCACCTCTTTTTGAAAAAGTTTAAGCACATAGATAGCTGAAAGAGTAGTATAAACAGCCATATATTCTTCCTCCGGAGCCATGACCTGTTACCACATTTGCTGTCTCTTAACAAATATTGGTTTGAACAAGATACATCTGCTGACATTTGACTGTCTGACTAGAAAACCAGCAATTTAGTATGCGCCAACCTAATCCATGTATGTTTCAAGTAATTTGCAAACATAATACCAATGCATCCTAAAATACTTCAGCATTTTTCTCCCAAGAATATGGACATCTTCCTACAGAACATCAAAAAAATAATTATACCTAAAATAACAAAATCAATTCTATAAAACTGACACCATCTTTAAATGTCTGCCACTGGGCCTCCCTGGGGGCGCAGGGGTTAAAGTCTCAGTGCAATCAAGCTATTGCTAGCTCCTGTGACCTGAGTTGGATCCCCAACCAGGAGCTAAACCCACATGGTGCAGCAGACCTCTCCTGTCTCGCCTGCTGCTCCCCTCAGCAGTGTTATTTCAGTAGATCTGCCTGTTCTGTTTCCCACACTGTCTCTAGTGAATCCTTTCACCTCCCTGCAACTCTGGTCTACACCCCAGTTCTTGTATGCATAAATAAAAATCTTTAAAAATTTTCTTAAAATGGTAATTGAAAAAAAAAGCGTGCCTCTTTCCACAAAATGTCTTTCATAATTTGGGGGAGGGTAATAAGGATCACACATTGTATTTGATTCTTATGACATTTTTGTTGCTTTTCTTAACACTGACATTTTTTTACACAGCCCAAGACAACTGTCTATAGAATGCCACACATACTGAGTTTATTGGATTGTTTCCAATGGACATAATTTATACACAATTTCTGGCAACAATTCTACACAGGCAACATATACTTTGCAAAGCATTGTATATAAATTAAAAACACAAAATGTCAGAGTATCTCCTATTAAGTACTAGTGTGTTTTAAAATATAAGAACTTCCGAACATATTCAAAGATAGATGAAATAGTACAATGGACACATATAGTGACTCCTTAGCAAGCATCTGCGCATAGTTACTCTTGTGTCATCTGTACCCCTACCCACCTGCCCTCCTTCCAAATTTATTTTAAATTACTTATAAACACAGCACCATTTCACACTTTATAAGCAAATATAGTCTGTGTTCACAGTTCTATTGCCTCACATTTTTAAACTGTTTACATCATGACCTAATAAAGGCCCATACACAGAGGTCTCTCAGTTCTGTATCTCAATTCCTGATATTTTCCCTGCAACTTATTTTCAAAAAACTGGGTCATTTGACTTAGAGTTTGCAGCCCCAAGATGGTGTTTAGCAGATGCTTTTGGATTTCCTGTAATTTGGTAGTTGAAACTAGAGGCTTGGCCAAAATCAAGTCTGCTTCCTTTCTGACGAGACTCCTTTGTAGGTAGTATTGCTTTCTCTTGTAGTGGTGATGCTGTTTGGTAAACAAGGATATGCCAGATGTCTAACTATCAGAAATATCTATTACCCTTGGTACTTAATAATAATGGGGTGATATTTGACACTGTGAATATCCTTCTCCACGGTAACATTTCACTCAATAATCTCAGTATCCTTTGATAATGTTTGCCCAGATCAATTAACACATTAGGGGTTACAATGATGATTTTCAAATTCTATTCCTACTTCATACACTAGCTGGCATTCTGTAATGTAATATTCCCTCCCTGTCCCTGCTCCCCACTGCCTCATGTAAATACATGGGTTTTTTTTTCTTTAATTCAATGAGTCATAAACCATTACTGTCATTCCTTCTGATGCTCTAATTGTCCCAGATTTATTGGCCAAAGAAAGTTCCTCTAAATCTGCTTCTGTGTCCTTTTGATACGACCCTTTTAGCTCAACAACCTTTCTGGCACAAGCAGCCTACCGAGCTATCTTGTCCTTCACCTGCTCCAGAACTGGCAGCAGCCATTTCTCCAACAGGTCCAGGAAGGCGCAAGATCTGAGAGCTCTGTGTGCTGCTTGCCAGTCAAGTATCATTGCTTCTAGGCTCTCTGACCAACAGAGCGAGGATATTTTAAGTATCCTGAATCCCAAGTTCAGAGCAACACCTTAAATTTGAACCCTCCATGGAGGATTCCTCCTCACCTCCCTCAATCCCACATTAGTACCTTCAGTACCCCCGACAAGGAAAACCCCAACTCCAATATTTCTTATATACACATTCACTTGATCTACCCACTCAATAGTTTCAATCCTACATCAGCAATACTATCCCCAGCAATAGTCAATTTGAAAATTGCAGTATCATCCTATCTTTGGAACACAACTCCACTGTATACAGTATCTTTCCTTGAGATAACCAATCTTTGTATTGGGGGATACAAAAGTGCTTCATGTGCCTTCCCATTTCATCATGCAGTGTATTAAAGAGATACCTCAAGTGTCAAGATTTTAATAAATGTTATTGCTATAATACGACATTCTTATGTGCAAAACTGGCACTCTCTTTTGAAATCGAGTGCACAGAGGTGAGAAATGCAGTATCAGTCCAGTTTGGTGCCACTGCTTTTGTAACAGGGTGGTCCCCAGGAAAGGGGGAGGTTCCAGGTTTCCTGCCCCACCCAAGGGAGGGTGGAGCTGAGCAGGGAGAGAAGCAGCTGCAGAGGAGACTGAGGAAGGAAGGAAGCAGGATGGAGCCAGAAGGAGACCTGGGGGAGGCACATGGAGCAGAGAGACACATGAAGAAACTGCGCTTGCCTTTTGGTTGTGGACAGGGTGACACAGATGTGGGTGAGAGACCCATGGGGAGGTGACAATGGCAGCTTTTATCTTGATTTTGATTTTGCGCTTTTCCCTCCAGACTTGTCTGGTTGTTTCTGATCCTTTTCTGTGGTTCTCCACTGGAAGGTGCTTTGGACTTGTTGCAGGCTTTCGGCCTTGCTCTGGGCCAATCCTGCTTGGGTGGACTTTTACCCACGAGGGGACGGGTAACTTTGGGTGCTTCATTTAGAAACTATATTCTTTGCCTTTCCTGTATTGTCTGCTAATTGTATTAAAGTTCCTTTTCATTAAAGACTCAGATGTTTTGTGTTGATGTAGCGGATGGCAGAATCTATTTAGAGTGGGCAGATTTGCTGGGTCTGCCCTGTTAACACCTTGACTCACATTAACCATCAGGAGTTTTCTCCTCTTTTGCGTCTGTGCCATCAAAACAAATACCAAAGGACAAATATGAAGGGGCACTGAGCTGGTAACATCATTCTATGACTCACAAAGCTTGTTAGCCCAGAAGCAAGTTTTAACAAAAAAGGTTAAAAGAGAAGCAGCCCCCAATGTAACGATTAAATGGAAGCACATACAGGGACTGGGGAGGCTGGGGACAGGAATCAATTGCTTCCAGTGGCAACTGCATTAGCCCCAGGGCTATTGTCAAAAGCAGCCAGTGCTGTGAAGCCTGCATGTCCACCCAATTCCTCCTCCCTCATCTATGACTTCTGCATCTGCTCCAGAGGTGCCATTAGGGGGCTGTAATTACTGATTAGAAACAAAAGGAAAGAACACACTTTCCAAAAATGAAAACCACTATGCATCCTTGCAGCATGCAGGGCTGTTTCTTGCTGCCAAACTCCAAAAGGCATTAAGAGAAGAGTCAGTCACAAGCTCCCAAGTTTTGCAAAAATCTCTGTAAAATATGCAAGAGTCCTCCATGTAACAAACTGTTTAATAAATAAAATAAAGGGAAAATTTGTGTATGACAAGAACCCAATAAAACAGGATTTATAGGACACCCTTCCAAAGCCTGACCAGCAGTTCAACAATGACAGCCTAAGCATCAATCATTCCCTGTTCCGTTCAGCAGCGATCCCCTGGGCAGATTCGTAGTCTAGCCACAAAGCACAACAGACTGTATTTCCCACAGCTTATCCATTTGACTACAATGGCAAACATAGTACTCGTAAAGATAAACCTTAAACTGAAAAGAAAAAAAAGTACAAATTTCCAAGCAGCGGGGTAAGTTGATAGTAATGAAACGTACGTTAGAGTAAATGTGACAAAAGCTGATCCTCCCCTCCCCCCCAAAAAAAAAACCCAGAGAATTCCCCTTCTGAAAATGAAGACGTATTATTCACACTTGCTTTTGTAATCCATAGACACATCTACTTGATTCTTAACTTTCAAGGACGTGGTTCGTTTGTTCACTCTCCCCTGCAGGGGTAACTGTGAAGGGCAGCACAGGTCACAGGGGATCATGATTCACACCCCATAAGGACATAGCCCCTGGATGGAGTCCCAGGCACCTAACACAGGGCCTGGACTCACGGTCATCAGCATTTCTTTGCTGTAGGTGTAGCTTCCCAGGGAAGGCGCTCTGGGTTCAAAGGTGCCACCGCAACATTCCTATACGAGAATGAAGGATTTTCACCCAGAATACTAGGACATGGTCATCGAAGTAGTCATACCAACAGCTCCTCTTAGAAAAACACTGCCAATTTCACTTGTAAGACCCACAAATTACCTTAGAGCTCATCTTAGGAACACAAGTAGGTTTTGAGGCCGGGAGCAATGACGGCAGCAGCTCAGGGTAAGACAACCAGGGAAGTGCTGACTTTCAACTGAAGACAGAAGACCAGAAAGGGAGCCTCCCCCACTCCAGCTGTCCCCATCCTGCAGTGGGCCTCCAAGAAGCCAGAACTCTAAGTCACGGGGAGAAACATCCCAATTGTCACTTTCTAATGTAAGGACCAAATACCCAGGCTGGATCTCAAACTTGTTCAGGGTAGGTGTACAGCAGAACTCAGGGTACTTGCACAACACCAGGGAAATTTTAAATGCCAGAATTACAAATACCACCACCAATATACCTACGTAGTGTCCAGCAGTAATAGTACTGGAAAATGAAGTGTTAAAAAAATTAAGTAAAATCAGGTGTTGCAGTGGCCCACAGAATGCTGACAAAAAGGTAAAAGTGGGGAAATTGCTGGAGGAGCACCTTACAAGTCAGCCTGAGGGGGACACATGCCGAGGGGGGTGTGGCTGCCTCCTGCCTCAGGCCCCACTGTTACGAGACTATGCCTGCTGGTCAAAGTCATGGCAGGCAGCATTTGCACCTGCCTTACCAATCCTGGGGACTGACTCAGGACTGGGCACTGTGAAGTCCCATCATCCAGCTGCCTTTGCTGCTATTCCTGACCATCATCTGCTGGGCTCAGTCAGCCTCCTGACTACAGCTGTCAGCAGATCATGCAGGGCCTGTGCTGCAGCTGCCACTGGCTGCCACCATTCACCTGTGCGCCCTACAGACAGTGCCAGCAACCAATGGGCGCATGGAAAAATGGTTACAGGAGCCACCACCAGACAGCAGATCAAGCATCAATGCTAGCCTGAAACCAGGATGCACTCTCAGACCCATGAATTTCTCCGTTTCAGAAGCAATTTTAAAAATGCCTTACCCATATTCATAGCAGCATTCTTCTTCATACATAGCCTCAAAGTGGAAGCAACCCAAGGGTCTATCAATGGATACTTGGAAATAAACAAAATGCCTTATACATAGAATGGAATATTATTCACTTAAAAAAGAAGCAAATCTTGTCACATGCACCAAACTGAATGAACCAGAGAACCAGAAGGGCATTTGGTAAGTCAAATAAGTCACAAAAGGAAAAATACTGTATGAGTCCACTCATACCAGGTACTTTATACATGCTGCAAAATGCACAGACACAGGAAGTATAAAGGTTGTTGCTCAGCTGGCAGAGGAAGAAATAGGGAGTTGTTTAATGGGTACAAGGTTTCAGTTATACAAAATGAAAATGTTCCAGAGATTGTATATGCAACAATTTAAACACTACTTAAAAATGTTAAGTATTATGTGCTCCTTACCAGTTTTAAAAAATCCAACAAAATACAAATCAAAGACAACTTTTAAATGTGGGAAAATATTATATTTCTTAAATAAAAGTGTTTTCAAAATCCACAGAACAAGCCTAGACTTCCACCCAATCCTCATGCTATAGGAGTGTGTGATTTGGGCACCAACCCTGTGATGTAAGGTGGGGTCCAGATACATCCAGATACTTGTACATGTTATGTCGAGGATTTAGCTTTAGTGACTGATATACCATGCCATGAGCCCTGGTATCTGAGCTCCTCAGAACCACACTGGGTAGAATCCAGCTTTGTTCTATCCAACTAGCTTTACTACTAACACAAAACCTGCCAAGTAGCCCTTGCTTCTCCAGCATTACTTGAGTAACGCAAGCACTGCTTTGGAGGGCTCCACATTACCTTGACCTCTGCCAGTCAGAGCCTCCATTAAAATTTAACAAACTAAAAAACCACAAAAAGATGCCTCCAACTGCTGGCTGCTTTTCAGTCAAGTATTTTCCTTTGAAAGTAAGTTATTGTATCATTAAGTTTAATTTTCACATTTTAAAATTAAGTATTTTTTAACCTAAATTTCAAAGATAGCTAAATCCATTCTTGTTGGATTAAAAAATATGACCATCTCTCCAGGAAGAACACATTTATCATCTATTAGTTTTTGAAGGAACAGAAATTGAGATTCTCTTTAAGGCTAATGAGTCAAGAGCTGATTTTGATAAAACTCAAGGAAATGTTTCTCCAAGAATATTTTGTATGTATTTCACCGGGAAATATGTTTCATTTTAAGCCCTAAAGATCAGCACAAGAGATTCATGCATGCTTTGGAATTTTACCTTAAGTATTCTGAAAGCAATTCTGATAGCAGGGATGGCAGAATTTGCAAGCAGGGAATACTATCTTGATTCTGGAAAGAGACCTTTTACATAGAGGAAAACATTCCTTCAGCTTTTCCTTTAACCCACCAAAAAGAAAGATTTTTTTTTTTTTTTTTTACTATTTTCTACCATAAACACCATCATTTCCTTACATCTCTTATGATTATGATTAAACTGTTTGGCCCATAAGAAACACACATACCATAGACCATTCACAAAAACTAGGTTGAAATGCATCAAAGACTTAAATTACAAAACTTTTAGAGGAATACGGAAGATCTCTGTGACTTGGAATTAGGCAAAAAATTCTCACAAACAATATCAAAATCACAATACAGAGATTTAAATTTATAAATTAGATAATCAAAATTAAGAACTTCTGCTGAGGAGGGAGGGAAACATCTGTTCTTCAAAAAACAAAGAGAATGAAAAGGAAAGTCAACAGACTGGTAGACAATATCTTCAAGTAATGTATCTGATAAAGAACTAAGGCCTCAAACTCAGTAAGAAAAAAAAAAAAAAAACTAAACCAATTAAAATTGGGCCAAGGATGTGAGGAAATACTTTACCAAAGATACACAATGGCAGGTAAACATATGAAAAGATATTGGTCTCCTGATCATTAGGAAAATGCAAATTAAAATTACAATGAGAAAGATTACATAACTATCGGGATGGCTTAAGAGACAATACCAAGTGCAGACAGGGACCCAACTGGCGCACTCACACACTTGATGGAAATGCAAAAATGGTTGGGCCACTGGAAAACAATTTGGCAGCTTCTCACAAAGTTAAACATATGCTTACCACGAGACCCAGCAATCTTACTCCTAGGGGTTTACCCAAGTGAAATGAAAATTTACATTCACATGAAACTTGTAATTAGCAGCTTTAGTCCCAAACCTAGAAAGACTCCAAATCAACTAGGGAATGGATAAACAAATCATGGTACATTCATACCACTGCATATTTACTCAACAATAACAAAGAATGAATTACTGATAAGCACAACAAGAACAAATCTCAAATGCATTATGCCAAGTAAAGAAAGCTGTTACAAACTGTCTGGTTCCACTTACATAACATTTCAGCAAAGGCAAAAAACTACAGACAGATAACAGTGGCTGCCTGGGGCTAGAAGTAGGGATTGACTACAAAGAGGTAAGAATTTCTGAGGGTGATAAATCTGACTGTAGTGGTGACTTCACCACCGGGGGCATTTTTCAGAACTAAAACTGACCACCAAGAAGGGTAAATTACACTGTGTATGAATCAAGGCTTAGTCCAAAAAAAAAAAGAAAACCAAAAAGGTGTGGAAACAGTAGGACAATACAGATTGCTTAGAAATGTATTCTAGAATACATTTAAATTTGATGTAAGGAAACACCATGAATCAATTGGAAAGGGATGGCGTTATCAATAAATGGTACTGTAAGCAGGCTATTCAAGGAGGAACAAACAGTCTACTTTGCTTCTCTCCTGATGCTATAAATCAGATGGTCCAAGAGTAAAAAGGTAAACCACAAGAGATGATATTAAAGTGACTATGCCGGGCCTCCCCGGTGGCGCAGCGGTTGAGCGCTGGGTTGCGAAGCTGCCCGCGGCCTCTGCGGCGCTGGTTCGATCCCCGGCTGCTCCCCGGCCACCGGAGGAGGGTCCCACATGGCGCGCGGACCTCTCCTGCCGCCCCGCTGCTCCCCTCAGCAGTGTACTTCGGTCCTTCTGCCTGCTCTGCTCCCAGCTCTGGCTCTGGTGGATTCTCTCACCCTCCCGCGCTTCTGACTGTACCCAGTGCATGTATAGACAAAACAAACAAACAAACAAATAAATAAATAAAACATGCCTCTATTAAAAAAAAAAAAAAAAAAAAAAATAAAGTGACTATGCCCCTGGCTTCTAGAATGGGGAGGAATTTAAGCATCTGTGTAAAGATCAAAAAGGGAAAGAATAGCATACTGGACCATATAATTTAAAACTTTTTATTTAGAAAGCAACACCAAAACAAACAAACAAACAAACAAACAAACAAACAAACAAAAAAAAAACCCCAAACAAAAACCCAGTTGGGGAGAAAGATCTGCCACAAATACAACACACTAATTTTACTGAAATGCTCATGACAGAATGAAATGCATCAAGAATCAGACAGACAAAATGGATGAAGGAATTGAAATAAAGACAGGTATAAAGACATATATAAAGGTATATATCCTCGACAGGAGGATGCAACAAGATCAATTTCACCAAAAATCACACTCTACAGTGAAGATAAAAACCTTTCCCCTGCAGAAGGAGTAAGACAAATGTTCACTTTCATTCAATGGAATAGTTGAAGCTCTAGTCACAGCACTTATACAAGAAAAATAAATAAAGGGTCTCCAAATTGGAAATGAAAAGTATCTTCTCACATTTATAATCCTTTATGTAGAAATCCCTAAAGATTCCACAAAAACTAAGTGCTGATTAGTGAATTCAGTAAGACTGCAGAACACAAAAGCAACACATTAATAAGTTGTATTTCCATACACTAACAATCAAGGTCTGGAAAAGAAATTACGAAAACAAGTCCACTTACAGCAGCATTAAAAAGAATAAAATACTGAGAAAACAATTTTAAAAAGGAACCATACTGGAGGACTCACACTGATTTCAATTAAGAACAGATACAGAGGAACACAGATGCTTCTGCATAGACATGCACATCAATGAAATAAAAGAAAGCACAGAAATAAACTCTTAGATATGGTCAAATGAAATTGGATCTCCACATGGAAAAAATGAAGTTCGACCTTATCACCACTTACAAAAACTCAAAACGCATCACAGACTTAAATGAAAAGAGCTAACGCTCTAAAAAAAAAAGGGGAAAAAATTCAGGATATTGGATCTGGCAGTGATTTTTTAGATATGATACCAAAGTCATAGGAAACCAAGAAAAAAAAAATAAACCGGAGGACTTTATCAAAATTAAAAACTTTTGTGCATCAAAGATACCATCAAGAGAGCGAAGGCAACCTACACAATGAAAAACTATTTGCAACCATATCTGAAACATAATTTACCCGGAATAAAGAACTCCTACAGATCAGGAGGGAAAAAAAAAATTTAAAAATGAGTAAATGACTTAGATGTTGCTCCAGGGATGTAAAAATAGTCAACTAAATATGTGAAAAGATGCTCCACTGTCACTAGGGAAACACAAATCTAACCACCAGGAGGTATTACTTTACATCATTAGGATGGTGTTATCTGAGAAATATTAGCAAGTATGTGGAAAAATGTAAAGCAGTGCATCTGTTTTTCCAAACAATTTGGTGGTTCCTCAAAAAATTAGACACAGAATCAGCACGTTCTACTTTCATGTAGGTATATGTTTGAAGTACCAAAAACTGGGATTTGAACAGATATTTGTATCCCAGTGTACACAGCAGCATTATTCACTAGTCAAAAGCTGGAAACAACCCAAATGTCTATGAATGGATGAACAAATGAAATGCAGTGAATAATAAGTGTGGTATATGCAGTGATTTTTCAGCCTTCACAAAATTTATTTCGGATACATGTTACCACATGAGTGAGCCTGGAAAACATACTAAATGAAAGCAGCCAGGTACAAGGGACAAACAGCGCCAGATTTCTCTTCTACAAGGCACCAAAACCAGGCAAATTCAGAGACTGAAAGCTGAGTAGTAGTTATCAGAGCCTGGGAGGTGAGGAAAGCTAAGTTACTGTTTAATGAGTACAGAGTATTCATTTAGGATTATGAAAAAGTTCTAGAGATGGACAATGGGACAGTACTTAACGCCAATGATCTGTGTACTTGATTAAATTGTATACATGCTTAAGACAGTAAATTTTGCTACATATATTCCACCACCATTAAAAAAAAAAGCCAAAGTAATCAAAATTTTTTTAAAGAGGAAATATAATCGGGGAGAAATTTACAGACATGTATGAGTGTAAGGTTTAGAAGAGCTATTCAGCAAATTAAGTAGCCTAGGAACCTGAATTTTGGCAGAGGTCCTGGGAGTGAAGTGAGCCAAACCACTTGAGAAGTACTGGATAATTTCCTTTTCCAGAAAGGTCAGCAGATAGGAAATGTGACCAATGTTAAGATTTCTCTGGACAACAGAAGAAACAGAAGCAGACATATCTGTACATGCATGTGTTAAAACAGAAGACCATCCCTATATACACACCACTGATTTGTACTCTTTAAATGGGTGAATTGCATAGGATGTAAATTTATCTTAATTATCTCAATAAAATTGTTGCTTAAAAAAAGACTTCTCTGACAGTAAGATGCTGATTATCCAATTAGAAAGTCTGTTCTCAGGGATTCCTGACAAGGTGGTGGTGGCATTTGGGACAGAAGAGCTTTACTCTTGGGGTTCACCTGCCACCCCAGAGTGCTTCCCACCAATGAACTCAGAACCACAAAACAGGAACTTGCCCCTCACTATTATCAAAAAAAAAACAAAAAACAAAAAAACAAAAACAAAAAACCAAAAAAACACACACACAAAAAACCCCCACGCTTTTTTTTACCATCACCACACCAGCTCACTCAGATGAGAATCACAAAGGGAGGCCCAAAATCGAAATCAGTGTTGCTGTGTCTGTCAGACCATGACAGCAAACAACTCCAAGACTCAACTGCTTAAAATAAGGTTTCTTTTTGGTTCCTATCCTGGCCAGCCAGGTGAGCCATGCCCTCTCTCCCACACGGTCCTCCCACAGGACACCGTGACAGAGCTGTCACTACCATGCACGCTGGCAGCGGGAATGAGACACAGTAAATGACACACTGGCATTTACATAAGTCCACCTAGAGACACAGGACACATCTGCTCACATCAGCCCAAAGGCAGCAACACAGCCAGGCTGGTATCAAGGGCCAGGAAAATGCATTCCTCCCATTTACCCAGAAGGAAAAGACCATGAACGTTAGTGGAGAGCCCCAATGGCTTCCCACCTACGGCTGGAAGATGATCTGTCAAGTAGATGATGCTCTATTGGTGTTCACTGTTCAAAGTTGTTAAGAGTGTAACCAGCACCGTGTCAGGTCAGGTATGTGCTGGGCACCAGGCTAAGGGAGCCAGCGAAGGAGTCGTGTGCCGCAAGACAAATGTGAGCAGGGACGTCCAGGTGACCTGCGGGAGAAGTGACAGCAGCTGCAGGCAGCCTGGGGGGACATGCTTCCTAGTGGAAGCAGGCAAGGGGAGGTGCCCCTGCTCTCTGCAGAGAAGCACAGACCAGACCTCCACCCTGACGAGGGCTGGGGTTGGGGGGTCGATCTTCACCCTATGGGCCAGCCGGAAGCCTTTGTACAGGGATCCCCCTTGACATACTTCCACCCTGCTAAGGGAAAACGCATCCGAAAGATCGAGCAGGCTGCTGACACCACTTGGCTCCGGGCTTTGTGCAGCAGTGAATGTACACACGCCTAAGAGTGCATCCTTTCTCGGTTCCTAATTACAGCTGGGAAAGAGGACACACTTAGCACCAAGAGGGTCAGGAGGACAACCAGATGCTCTTTTCAGTGGACTTTTGAAGCTGGCAGTGTGGGGAAAACAATGAGGTGGGCTTTTTCACTTTTTGTCAGGTATGGGAGCCTGATGTAAGTGGCCCTGTGCATGTGTGAGGCAGGCTGGATGAGGTCTCCCTGGCGGAGTGCTTTAATCAGAAAAAACTCCCCAAATGTCAGAACCTGGAACCAACTGTCAGGAAAAAAAAAGAGAATTAAGTACAATGATTTGACATGCACACCTATTTTTCTTAACTTTCTATTCCAAATCAATGTTAATAGAGAACAAAAAGTCACCCAATGTTTTGCACTGAAAAATATTCTTAGGGATTTCAGCATAAACTACAGTTGTGGGGGTTTGTTGTTTGTTTCCATTTAACTGCCCTGAGAGTCAAGATACTGTGGGATGGGGAAGTAGGCAGAGAGATATCTTCCCTATTTCAGGATTACAGGTATGACTTCTAAATCTTACATGTGGCTGTCCATCCTTCTCAAACTGGGGAATTCACCTGACAGCCACAAAGGCTTTCAGGGCCTCTGGTGGAACAGGGGAAGGGGATTTTTTTCCCCAGAAGAATTTTTCAATGTCATTTTTGTATTAAAATAAAATGTATCATAAAATGGAACACGAAAGAGGCCAGACTTTTACAGATAAAACTGGAGGGTGATGAAACTGTGCAGGCAGTACAGAGCTCCCTTATCTCCGGGACTCTGGAGCAAGCAGCAGCTGAATCCAGCAGAAAATGCAAGAAGCTCTGCTACAGGCCTTTTCCAACCTGTCCTAACACATACTTCCACCCACTATACACAGTGCCAAGCCCTAAATCATGTATTTTTTTAAAAATTCAACAAATATTTAACACATACTAGATGCCAACTCACTCACACATCTGGGTAATTAGCATTTTGCCCTACCATGTGATGATCCTGTCACCAGTCACCACCCTCGGTAAAGTCTGGAGCCCTCCTAAACAGAGGTCAGCCAACAAGCAGACAAAGGGGTGCAGGGCAGAGTTCACTCACAAAAGGAGGGCACTCTCCACAGTGTACATAAAGCCCTTTGGGAGCAGAGGCTTAAAGAAAGGGGGCTGAGCACATACCTGTGCTGCTTCTATGGAGGGATTGGGGGAATAGCAGAGAGGGTTTGTGGGGGTGTCCCTGGACCATGCCCAATTCTGGTGATGCTAGTACAACTGCCAAGGTAAGAAACACCTGGGAAGTTGTCACCCACATATCTGGTATCCCAGGCAATCCAAAAACAGACTCATTTTTAGAGATTCAATATGGTACTTTTAAAACGTTTTAAGTGCAACACTTAGGTATACAGCTTGGTGAAATTTTACAAACTGTACCCATGCATTATAACAAGCACCCAGGTCAAAAAATAAATGTCTACCTCTTATAAATCACCTTGTAATGGGTAAACTGACACGCAACTGTCAGTACTGACAGCCAACCTTAAATGAAAACACAGTCTCAGGAATCCAGGAAACAAATTATGGTTGGAGTAAATGTGACAAAAGAAGACCAGCTTCATATTAAAAAAAAAAACAAAAACAGAAACAAAAATAAAGGGGAAATGCTTTAGGAAAACTAGGTGTCCAAGATCCTCATCCCTTGTATGTGAAGAAACGGTAATTAGAAAAGCGTGGACTCCAATACAAGGCACAAGGGATGCACCACCCGCAGATTTATTGCAAACGTCCTGGAGTGATTTTTCAGCAGAAAATTGACACATAAAACACATAACTACTCAATGAAATGATAGTAATTAAAAATGGAAACTGTAAAGATCTCCAAGCTATTCAGAAAAATAGTACTGACATTGCTGGAGAGAATTCAAATAGCTATCAGACTACATAAGTTAAGCAAAATTGGAAACTGAACACAAGCAAGCATTGGATGGAAAAATATCAGAAAAACAAAGCCCAGAGGGCAGGGTGGAGCAGTAGGTCAATGCTGGGTTTCATTTCACACAACTCATACAATGCAAAAATCATTCCTATGTAAATCGCTTTGTGGATCTTATTCTGTCCCAAGTTGGTTACAGGCAGAATCCAAGGAGGCCTGTTCAAAGAATCACCAGTTCAGTTCTTAGAAAATGAATGAGACCAGCCACTGTAACACCCAGGCCCTTCTAGTTAAAGGAATGAAGATAACATGAGAAAATTCAAAAGGATTCAGAATGTATTCTACTCAAGTATATCTGGCATGCCCTTGATGATCTCAACTGCACTGTAAGTTAAGCTGGCAAAGATTCTGTCCTCATAATGTTATTTCACTGAAAGTTGTGACCTGCCAGGATCCAGTGGTGCAGCAGCTCAGAACAGAATCTAGACTTAGCTAATCCCTGGGCTTTCCTGAACAAATTCCTCAATTTAGCCTTATCTTGAAAATGCTGCCAATACAACCTACTTCACATTACTGCAATGAGGGTAAAATCTGGTAACTTAAAGTACCTCGCACAGTTCAATTTTTAAAAGGTAGTGGAAGTTTCCAGTGAGGTCCTGGGGCAGGCAGGAGGGTGGAAGGGGGAGCTCCTCTTAAAGGACTCTCCTAAAGCACAGATCCAGGGGCAGCTGAACTCTGGTAAAAGAGGCAAGAAGTTCTGGTTGGGAGCCTGGGAAAAAGCACTACCTTCTGTTTCTTCCACCATAACGTAACACCCAGCACAGGGTCGGGGCTCAAGGATCATCTGAAAAATGAACTAACCCAGTCTGTGGCCCCTCAGTCACCAGCTGATGATTATGGAGCAAGGCAGCCAGGAAGCATCACTTATTTTTCAACTAAAACTCCAGCCTCATGACAATCTTTGCACCACTCTACACGGTGTTAGTTTTTACTACTAAGGATGGTAAACTTGTCTGTGTTAACTTCATCCGCATTTACCAAACATGCCGGTCAATGGTCCGATTTTAAAACATTCAGAAACCACTGCTTTGCGTACACAATAACAAAATAAAATGGTCCACTAATATTTTTTCTTTATCCCTCCCCCAAGCAACCAGTATTCAGGGGAAGCAAAGTACCAGGCTTTCCTGCCCTCCCGCCATTAGGGCTGATGATGGATCTGCGGTCCTGAATGCATGCCTGATGGCGGGCACCTGGAGGAGGGTGTGGGCATGCGTAGGTGGGTTCACCTGGGCTGAGACTGCGCTTATAAGGGTGGTGCCAAGATGCCAGCAGAACAGCAGAACCAGAAGAGAGCAAAAGGAGCAGAGAAGCAAGAGCCACGAGAGAAGGCCGGAGAACCCAGGAAGAGTGAAGACTTGCCAGAGGCTGGGAGGCCTTCCATCCTCCCAGCCCTCCGGCACCCCTGCCTGCCGCGTACCTGGTAAACATGCAAAAAAAGCCTGCAAAAGCCACCGAGGGCTCCAAGACTCTCCTTTACCCCGTCTGCTCAGCTCACAGATACCCTGCTCTGTGCCCTTCCAGCCCCTACAGGTATCAATCCCACTTTGATGGAGTATTAAAAAAAACAACAAAGAGCCTCCCTGGTGGCAAAAGGGGTTAAGCACTGCACTATGAAGCAATCCGCAACCCCTGCAGCATGAGTTCGTTCCCCGGACAGGGAGCAACCCACATGGCGCAGCAGACCTTTCCTGTCCCACCCGCTGCCCCCCTCAGCAGTGTATTTCAGTCAGTCTGCCGGTTCTGTTCCCCACTCTGTCTCTGGTGAATCCTCACACCCCCAACATCTCTGGCCTGTACCCCAGCTTTGCATGCATGCATAAATAAATCTTAAAAAAAAAAAAAACAAAAACACAACCTGCACCCTAGTGCAAGAAGGGCGTGAAAGGTCAATACAGACATGCAGGGCCTCCCACTTTCACTGCTTAAGCTGAGGTTATTTCATCCTCCTGTGAGCAGCACCCCTAAGACCTCACAGTAAGGGTGAGCATATCCTTGCCTTTACAGGGGATTATACACAGACATTCATTATTAAAGCACAGAGACACAGTGGTCAAACCAAGCAGGAAGGAAAGGCAGCATGGTTTGCTATCAGAGGACATTAAGTCCCTCACATTGGTAAGGTTGCAAAGATGCAGACACTAGAAAAGAATTCAGAGTTTAAATGAGTGTCTTCTCTTCTCCCTGCCAAGAGTCCCTGCTGGAACATCAGGCCTAAACTGCTTTGCAGGAACCGCTTGCAGTTCTGTGCTTTACAAGGGATGGAAATCATATTTCCTGCATGTGTGATATTAAAACCCACTGCACACGGAGCTGAGCCTTAGTGTGCTCTAATGCCGCTTCAGGCAGTTCATCACACTGCTTTATTCATAAGCCTGGATGCAGGGTAGAACCAGAGGAATCTAGCATCTTGCTGCGCCTGAACTGTTCATTAAGTGCTCTTATCTGCAGTCACCTGCCCACCCCACAGAACCACTCTCCACTAATTCAAATTAAAGAGACTATAATCTGCTCACATTTAAATTATGATGAACAGGAACATTTCCAACTGTAAATATCATCACACATCTCAATTTGTGCTGCCAATTAGGAGGCCTTTAGAAAATAAAAAAACAAAACACCTGATCATCTTATGTATAGTAATTTGCCCTAATTGGTGGATAATGGGTCAGATATAATTTGCTGATTACCCCTACATGGTAAAGAGCTTATTTAACATTATAGAGCTACCAAAATTAGCTTCATTATTGGATGGTAAAATGTTCCCTTTCAACCTCCACATCCTGGGACATTCTGAATTTTCTAAGCCTGAGCTGTTTTAAGTGGTGGGAATGTAATTCCATCAGTACAACAGGTTTCAGGAATGATACATTCAGGCTACATTTTCTGGTGAAACCCACCATGGGCTCCAGGCGCCTCCCAGAAGGGCTTAAATCCTGGGGAAGCAAGAATCTACAGGAAACACAGGATACTAATTCCAGGGTGAAAGATCCGTGGCAACAATAAAGTGTAAGAGGGTGTCAGTCCCGCTTAGGCTTCGGTCTGTTTTCCTTGCTTTTTATACCTTTCATTAGAGAAAGTTTAAAATAACACTCTTTATTATCCTCCACAACAGACCCTTCTCCAATATCCACTTTCAAAATCACTAAATAGCTACGGCAACCAAGAGTGGTTCTTTAAGTTGCTCCCAGACCCAGGCAGGTGACAGTGGCCTAGACTTTGCAAGACAGGCAGCTGGCAACGCTGGAATAGCAACCACCCCCCCCCCCCAGTCTCTCCACGCTGCCCGCCCCCTTTCCTGGGCTGAGCACCCAGGTGAAGAACAGAAGTAAACACCAACTGAGGGTAAGGTGGAAGCAATGAGTCAGAGTAGCTCGTGAAAGCAGCAACAGACTCTCACAAAGCAGTCTTCTGGGCTCCCACAAGCTGCAGGGGGCTGCTTCCTTCCCTTTCTAAAAGTTTTGAGCTCGTTAGAAAAGTTTTTGTTGCTTACCTCAATAAAATACATTACTCACTACTAAAAAGTAAAGAAAAGCCATTTCTAAAAGTACAAAACAAACAAAAAAACCCAAAAAAACGGAAGCACGTTTGCTTGCCCACCACCACCACCTCCCACTGAAACAATCTGGGGAGCTGACTCTCAAGTATCCGCGAGATACTTAACATCTATCAACAGTTCAGACCACAATGCCTAACTGGGGTGGGACCCGGGGGCTTTCTGACGCGGCCTAACGACACTGCCATTTCCAATTAGTGAGAAAAACCCCTAAAACATCCAGAACCGCGCTACAACAACTTCAGCAGCAACTCCTCCCACCTCCATTACCCCAGGGGAACCGGGGACCCAACCATGATTAGGAAAATTACACTTTCCTTAAACTTCCACATCTCTGTGCCTCTTCCTGGAGAAAGCAGGGGGAAGGCGCTCCCCAAAAGTTCTCCGCCCCCCAAGCATCACCCGCGGGGTGCTAGAAAACAGCACAGGCGGGCGCGGCGCCCCTGCTGCCTCCCCACCGGCACGTCCCCAGAAACGCACCCACCCGGCGCCCACGGGCCGGCCTGGCCCGCCACGCCGAGCGCCCACTCGGGGCAGGGCGGCCCCGGGCCCCGCAGCCCGGGCGGGGCAGCCGCGACCCACGGCGCACACCTGCCCGACGCGCCCGCTCGGGCGCCCGCGGGGCTGGGCGCGCGGAACCCGCAGCGCAGCGGCCGGAGCCACACGTGCCCTCACCCCACCCTCAGCCGGGGCGCGCGGGGCGCGCAGGCCGCGGGGGCGTCCGGGCTGCAGGCGGGCGAAGGGACCTCACCTGAGAGCGAGTCGCCAACTCCATCCTGCCCGCCGGGCCTCCCGCCGCCCCCGGAGCCTGCCCGCCACCGGCCCGGCGCACGAGAACGCCCCGCGGCCGCGCTGCCCGCGCCGCGCCCGAGCTCCGCACCGCCCGGGGAGGGGCGCACTCAGCTCAGGACAGGGGGAGCGCTCCTCGCCGCCCCCTCGGCGCCGCCGCGCTGGGCCTGGGGGCGCGGGTCACGGCCCCAAACTTTGCGAGCAGTGAACTTCGCCTCGCAGAGGGCGCCAGACGGGGTGGCCGTTGGAGGCCCCCGTAGCAATAGCCAGTATGGGGGCGCCGGACTCCCCCCCGCAGTGGAGGGAGGGAGTGGAGCGGTCCGGCCGGCTTTCGCGCGGGAGAAATGAGCGGGGGCCGTCCCGGCGCAGCCTCCAGCTGGCACGCCCGGCTCCGCGCGCCGGATCTGCGCAGGGTTCATTCCAGGGTGTACCCCGGAGCGCGAGCTTCAGCTGCAGTCAGTATCGGAGCCAGGAGAGCATTTTAGGGCTGCTTCGGAACTTGTTTTGCTTAGTTGTTAAGGGGCGGGGTTCTGCAGCCTCCCAAATCATTTGCTACAGGGTTCACGTTGCAAAACAGGTTTCTTTACCGAGGCCTGAGGTGTGGAGCTCCACCACCTCTGGAGTTTTAAACTCCCTTTGCTAGACCATTGTGCACCTCGGCCTCCACCCACAGAGTTCCTACAGGTTAGGAATATTGCTTAGTTGTTGTTGTTGTTGTTATTATTGGCTGAGCACGACTATGTGGCAGGTACTGTATTAGACCTGGAAACACAAGGTTGAAGGAAAAAGCCCCTGCTCTGTTGGTTTGTACAGTCTGGGAACCAGCTGCTCACATAATTGTAAATATATAATCATGATGCAGGTAAACGTAATTATTACTAATTTGATTAACAATTCAATTGGTACATTCATGAATTCAAATGATACCATTAGTTAATAAGTTCAACAATAACGGTGCAAATAAATGTAAATTTGAAGCTTTTTAGATGCCTTGAGAGAAAAGGTGATAGTCTGATAGTGTAAAATAGGGGCACTGAATTTGGCGTAGGCCTGGGAGGCCTGCTAGAGGCAGGTGTAAAGAGTGAAGAATCAAGTGGGTCGAGTCTGGGCGGAGAGCTAGTAGATGCAATTATCCTGAAGTCTGAGCAAATTTGCTGGGCAGTGTTGGAAACCTACTTAGCTCTGTGGTCATGAGTTCAAGCCTACATATATTCTTGAGACTTGCTGCAGCCCCTTTTGGCTGCATGGGATCTGACACTCATCTTTTTGAAGGAGTAAATGTACTGGACCAAATATCTGTTCAAGTTTGAAGGAAAAAAACATCTGGAAACTGACTTCCTTCTTCCCTTCCTCTGTCCTCCTTTGGTTTAGCAAACATGTATTACATACCTCCCTGTTCCAGATCCTGGGGGTGGTAAAGCCAATAAAACATCTATTTTAAGAAAATGTTTTCTTTTTATTGGCTAATGTAAACTTGTAGATTATAGGCACTTTCATTTTTGACAAGCTACAGAGTTTACTGTCATACATATCTCTTTGTAATCCTCTCACCCTTCCAGATTCTTATAATACATGTTATTAAGTTAAGGAAACAGAAGATAAATGTACCTAAGAAGATACATTAAGAGAAAGATCCCTATCACCTGTTTATATGTGGCAGCTGTAAAATGCCAAATAGAAATCCATTCCTGATGCTTCCTGACTAAACAGTCTCTCTTCCCCTTTGGCTCCCAGGAAACTCGGGGACAGATATAATTAACCAGGATTCTCTCTATATATTTACTTTCCCATAAACCAATAATCTTATTTTTCTTTATATTGTAGATTACATCAAATCTCTCTCAGAAAAGGAAGTATAAATTTGAAATAGTTCAGATTTTGCAAAACATTTGAAGTAACCTAGTTATTATGTGGAAACCTGAAAGCTGCTACGTCTTCCTGCTTTAGATTTTTGCCATTAGCAGTCCTAAATCTTTGGTGGCAACCTAGAAACGCCCTTCCTTTGCATGGCAAAGAGCATGCAGCTGAATGGTACTTAGTGATGGAATCACTGGTGTGTGTTTGGGGTCAGATTTTGATTCCATTCTGTTTAGGACAATCTCTAAAGAATTTGGAGATTTTAACATCCTGTGATCATATTTCCTACTCAGAGCTACTGATGGGATTAAAACATGTGAGCATTGGGCTTTGCCACAAAAATGAGTGTTCCTTCCCGGAAGTGATAGTATACATATTGCAACAGAGTAAAAGGAGACAAAACGCTTGCAAAATTCCTTTAAGAAGTCTATTTAGAAATCTGTGCTTGACTGCTTTTTAAACATTTCTATGAGAAAATAAAAAAAAAAATTTGGTTCATAGTACCTTCTCTAAGATCAGAAATTTGTGATTAGCTGCCATCATTGAACCTGCTTTAAATGACATGAAATAGCTGTGAATGGACATCAGCCCTTGCCCACAATTTTTGTTCTCTAGGAGTCTATAAACATCTGTCCTCAGCTTTGAAATAGCAGCTCTTCTTTCCCCTCTGGCTTGTGAGTAGATTCTTCAGTCTATCCTTTTTAACAGAATCATGTCAATTTGATGTTCTGAACAACTCAGCAAAGAATCCACCTTTGGCAGGGAGCTAGAAGCAATATAAGGAATAGCTGGATACTGCTGGCATTATGTTTGATCAGGAATAAATAAAGTGACAGTTCAAGTAATATCCTGGTGGGTCTCTATCTTCCGGTGTCCCTTGAAATTTCTCTCTAATTGTGATTAAATAAGACCTAGTCCAGGATGAGAACGTAACCTTAAATTGAGTCACTCAGAGATAAATCCCCAAGTTGCTGCAGAATAAAAGATCTGGAATTCTCTAAGAGCAAAGTTATTCTCTAACAGTCGCTGGGTACCCTTTTGGAAAAAGTTTGTTTCCTTACAACCTGAGAGTCTATTTTTCTGATTTGGTTTGCCAGAATAATGCTGTCACGACCCCACAACTTAAATACATTCTGATGAAAACCACTTAAATGGCTTTGGAGAAGATAATCTGAACAATCAATAATCAATGACTTCACAGAAATGTGCAGAAAAGTACACATCAGGATGAAACTGTACTGCTGTGGGTCTACCAAAAAGTCAATAGTAATAGTGATATTAATAATAGCAGCTAACTTAATGACCACAGGCTAGGAACCAAACTGTGTGCCAGTTAACCTTTGCAAGCTTTCTCCCATTTAATCCTTCCACTGTGACAGTTCCATCTGATCCTCAAAAGTAATGCTGTGAAAATAAATGAAAGGATATTTTCAAAGCATTTGGGATTTCTTAAAGATACTGTGTGAAGTCCATGTATGATGAATGCAATCCATATGTCATAGGCTTTTGTAAAAGACATATTATAATTTAGTCTGTTAACAGGAAATATGATAAGGCACTGACAATAAGTGGATGAAAATGAAAACAAATTAATAACATATAAGAACTTATGTATTATGAAAGGAAATGCTAATAATCCATTTCTAATTGGTACCAACAAAAGTACTGTGGAACAGAGTTTTAAAAGAACTAATTTTTTTCAGAATTATATAGGCAGTATTTTAAAAGGTAATCTATAAAATATCAATATGAAGAGTTCAGAATAAATGTATAGAAATAACTTTGAAACTGCTTCTTAAATGACAAAAAGTCTGGCATTTCATTAGTTTGATAAAAAAATGCAGAATATTTTTAAAGCAGTTTTATTTCTATCTTGCCAAAGCTAAAATAACCAACTACCCAGTGCTTCAGAAAAGAATTTCAAAATGTCAATATTCATTACAGTATCAAGGAAATGTGAATACCACCATGGCTATGGTCAGTAATCACATTTGCTAACCCTCCTCACAGAATTTGGCAAGCAATAGTAGAAAATCTTGGGTCATAAAATGGAAAATTTGGTATCAGAAATGCAAAAGTTCTTTAAATATTTTGTATTAACACTGTGTTTTTGGATTCCCCCCACCAACTTTCTAGACTTTGTGGAATTCCAAAATTGTGACAGACTTATCTTTCTGTTATCTTGGAATAACCAAGTATTTAAATGTCAGAGGTAAAGCTGAACCATAAACTTGAGATGGCTATAGGTTCTTTGATTCCTGTATGCCTCTAGGTGATTCTAAGGGGAAGACTATTCTAGAACCACTGCTGTCATCCTGCAGAGTGGTTTCCAAAGTGGGGTTGGTTGTCAGACCAGCAGCAGCATCACCTGAGTTCTGATAAAGAAATTCTGGGCTCTACCTCAGAACTACAGAATTGGAAACTGGGGGAGTGGAGCCCAGAAATCTGGGTTAGACGTAAGAATCAGCATGGTTGTAGTCCAAGGCGGCTGCTCACCAGATGGGTGACCCCAGGACTTACATATCATTGACCTTCATTTTTCTCAAGTAAAATGTAAATGGGGATACTACATACCTTCCTGGTTTGTTTTTTTTTTTTTTTGTTATTGTTGTTTTACAAAGATGAACATGTAGTATCAGAGGTGACTGCTTTTTCAGAAGGATAGAGTGGTAGACACTGGTCAAACAGTATTAACAGTGATAACCCTTCCATCTGTTGGATACTAACCATATTCTAGGATTATCTCACTCCACCATCACCACAGACGTGTGACGTTGAAAGGAACCTGGGATACTGAGGCTCTTTCCCACCACCGCCTGCCCCCCACCATCCCAGCCTCTATGGCTGCCACCTGCAGCTTTGTTTTCCTCCCAGGTTTCATTACCTACACGTGATATTGCCAAAGGTGCTTGGGAGCATGAGCACAGGGCATGCTCACTTATGTCTACGGAGTCAGGGGCCAAGAAGGGAGGGATAAAGGGGGGATTCACAGGGGCTAGGAAGCTCCGTTGCTGCCTGCCTGCTTGTCTGCTGGTGTGCCTGTGTGTCCAGTTCCCTGATTCAGCAATAAAGACACATTAGATATACATGTTACATATACTCCGAAGTTCTCTTTCTGTCTGCCAGATTCAACAATGAACCTACCCCGGCCCGGGCTGGTTGCACAACGATTGCACACAGCTCTCCTCCTTTTTTCAGATCAGGACACTGAGGCATTGAAGGTTTAAGAAATGTACTTAGAGTGAACTGAGCACATCCAAGAACCCTGACTGGTCCTACTACAAAGCTAGCCAGGATGGGGTGGGAGCTTCCAAACTTGAAAACAATGGGAACTGGGTTCTTCATGTACTATCATCCCAGTCTACTTATTTACTGTGTCTAGGAGTCTGACTTCTTCTCCCCCATTTGTTTCTGAAAATATTTTTTTCCATTTATAGGTCATCTTTTAGCAGGTGCTCCTGCATTCTTTTCAAGAGTTCTCCCCATACCACCCCACCACAACACCCTGTCTCTTTTTTCCCAAATCTACACGTGGCTTAGACATCAACGTGGCTAAATTGTCCTAGATGGTCACTCTAGGCTGATAATCTGATCACCATGTCTTTAACAGCTTTCAGTTTTCAGTTCTGACCTACTTATCATGTCTGGATTCTTTTTATAGCTTTTGAGTCTAAATGAGCTCCTGACCTTGCTGACTGTAGCCCAGCCCTGGAAATGCCTGACAGCATAAAATTCAAGGTCTAATATTAAGACTATGTAATGAAACCGATAACCATAAATTCCAGGCTGGGCTAAGGAAAGGGAGGATGACAAGACCTGGGCATTTGACTGTTACTCCCAAAGCAAAGCATATCTGTATATGAATTATGGACAAGAAGTCATCTACTCTGAAAAGGTGTTAAATATAGTTTATACACAATGCCATTTTGCAAGCACAGTCTTTTCACACTCCTCTTATAAACAGAAGGTGGACTGTTTCAACAAGACACTGATCAAGTAAGCTAAAATGGTGCATATGGAGTCTTTCCGTTCTTTAAGGAAAGCAACATACCAGCACCCTAGCCTCTTTCCTACAATTGCTGTCACCCCATCTTTTCTACTTTCTTCACCAAGACTCTAACAAATCTGTCCAACAGTTTGTATACCTGGGCTTGCGATAATCCATAGGGTCAGGAAATACTTAATTGAATTTTGTAAGGAGGCATAGTTTTTGCAATTCCTTAGGCAAGTTGAATCTATTATACTTGAAACTTGAAACATACTTCCCAAGGAAGAAAAGTGGAACAAACAGAAACCAAGATAACAAGAAGACTACAGAGCCCTGCTTTTAAAGAAATTGACTATTAATGACATGGATGATACTCATAGCATAAAATCTATGTTCTGAGAGAAAGAGCTGTCTACATAACAGCCACAGAGAGAATTTAGTCACCAGGTTGACACAGAAAGAAAAGGCAATCCAGCACACCATTTCTTTGACACCATAGAAACATCTCTTGCTTTCTCATCTTTCCTTGGAAAAAAAATGCTAACTAAATAATTGAAATAGGTTAGGTAAATGTCACAGGCTAGAAGGCAGTTTCTGAAGCTTATTAACTTTTTTTTTTTTTTGCAAAACTGTAACTGCTTGAAAGAGTGTCTTTAATCTTTCTGAAATCTTTTTCACTGAAACCCTGGAGGCAAGCAAAAACACCTATGCTAGCAACTTCTGTTTTAGAGTCTTGAGCTTTAGTCCTTTGGGCTGTACTGCTGTTATATACACTCAGTTTCCCTATTTCAGCTGGCATTTGATAGTTATAGGTCGCTAAACTTTAGAAACACCCAGATTACAACTACAAAAAAAAAAAAAACAAAAAAAAAACAAACCCAACACAGCACATGGTTCTCTGGCAAATAGCTGATCTTTAAGTAGTTCCTTTTTTTGCCTTCTCTGGGAACAGAGATTAAAGTTGAAATACACCTCTAAATTTTTTTTAGTTGAAATATTTATTGTCCTCATTGTAGATTTGCACTGGGGCGTTGGTGCTAGACATGGTGTGAAAACATACATTTGGAGAGGTGTGAACCTATAACCCTTTAAACATACAGTGATGTCAACCAACTTTACTTCAATAAACATAACTGGAAAGGGTGGGGAAAGAAAAATTACAGAGAGATTCTGTGTATATATTGCCCAGTTATCTCCAATAGCAATTACTTTTGCAAACTACAGAACACTGTCCAACCCAGGTTTTGACATTGATACAATGAACCAATCCAATTAAAATGATATGATGCCCACCTTCTTCCCTCCTACCCATTTCTTTTCTTAGCCCTTAATAACCACTAATCTGTTCTCCATTTCTGAGCCTTTCAAAAATGTGCCATAACTATTTGGAGAATAGCATATAACCTTTAAGGATTGACTTCTTAAGCTCAGCATAATTCACTGGGGAGTCATCCAAGTAGTTGTATCTGTTAAACAGCCCATTCCTTTTTACTGCTGAGTAGTATTCCCTGGTACATAGGTTTTAACCATTCACTTGTAAAAGGACATCGGGACTGACTCTAGTTTTGGGGTATTATAGATAAGGCGTCTATGGTTATTTGTGTGAATGTAGGTTTCATTTCTCTGGAACAAATGATGAAGAGTGCACTTGCTTGATATATGGTAGTGGCAAGTTTAATTTAATATGATACTGCCAAACTATTACAGACTGGCTATGTACCATTTTATATTCCTAGCAGGCATGTGTGAGTGATTGATTTCCTCTCCAGGATCCAATATCCTGCTCCATATGTATCCTCTACTGCATTTGGTGCTGTCACTGTTTTTTATATTAACCATTCTGAGACAGGAGTAGTAATAGCTCAGTGTGGGTTTAATCTGCATTTCCCTGATGGCTAGTGAAGTTGAACATTTTCTCTTGTGCTTATCTGCCATCTTTAATCCTCTGATAAAATGTCTGGGTCTTTTGCCTATTTTCTAATTAAACCATTTTTTACTGGTGAGTTTTGAGAATTCCTTTTATGTTCTAGATATTACTCCTCTGTCAATATGTGCTTGGGAAGCATTTCCTGTCAGTCTTCAATTTGTCTTTTCATCCTCTTCACAAGTGATTTCACAGAGCAAAAGTTTTTAGTTGTAAGAGATTCAATTTATCAAATTTTTCTTCTGTGGATCATGTTTTCAGTGTCAAGTCTGACAACTCTTTGTTTATACCTAGATCCTGATGATTTTCTTCTAAAATGTTCAGAGTTTTATATTTTACATTTAAGTCTGTGATTCATTTAGTATTAATTTTTGTGTAAGATGGGAGATTTATTTTTTTATAGATTTATTTATTTATTTATTTATACAAGAACGGGAGGTACAGGCCAAATGCGTGGGAGGGTGAGAGGATTCACCAGAGACAGAGCGGGGAGCAGCACAGGCAGACGACCAAAATACACTGCCAAGGGAAGCAGCGGGCAAAACAGGAGAGGCCTGCTTCTCCATGTGGGACCCTCGCCGGCTGGCTGGGACCGAACCAGCGCTGCAGAAGCTGCGGACAGCTTCACAGCGCAGCACTCAACCACCTGCGCCACCAGGGGAGGCCCAAGATGGGAGATTTAGGTCAAGGTTTTTTTTTTTCCCCCTCCCCTGGACTGTATCCAATTGCATAAGCACCACTTGTTGGAAAGACTATACCTCCTCCATTACATAGCTTTTACAACTCTGTCAAAAGTCAGAGGAACATGGTTGTATAGGTCTACCTTTTGATTTTCTATTCCGTTCCAGTGATCTCTCTCTCTGCCAATATCACAGTCTTCATTACTATAACTATGTAGTAAAGGCCTTAATATCAGCAGTGATTTTTCCCACTTTGTCAAATTGTTTTAGCAACTCTAAGAACTGTCACTTCTCATATAAGTTTAAGAATAAGCTTACCTATATTTACATAAAACCATGTGAGCATTTTGATAGGAGATGCATTAAGCCAATATATCAGTTGGGGATAGTTGATATCTTTACTATATTATTCTTCTAGTCATAAACAAATTCTCTCTCCCCATTTGTGCTTCTCAACTTCTTTCATCAGCCTTTTATAATTTTTAGCATATAGATCCTGTACCTGTTTTTAAATGTATACCTAAATATTCATTTTCTTTGGGGCAATGATAACTTTCACAATGACAAAAATAATCAGCGTTCAGAGGGCAGGGTCTCTGAAGCACTTTTCTATTTGGAAAAGATACTTGATCTCTACTCGGGAAATTCAGTTATTATTTTTCTTTTTTTTTTTTTTTTTTAAGATTTCTTTATTTATACAAGCAGTGGGTACAGTCAGGAGCATAGGAGGGTGAGAGAATTCACCAGAGACAGAGCGGGGAACAGAACAGGCAGACTGACGAAGTACACTGCTGAGGGGAGCAGCGGGTGGCAGGAGAGGTCTGCGCACCATGTGGGACCCTCGCGCGGCGGCCGGGGAACGAACTGGCACTGCGGAGGCTGCGGGCAGCTTCATAGCCCAGCGCTCAACTGCTGCGCCACTGGGGAAGCCCCCAGTTATTATTTTTCTAACTTCCTGCATGTCTATAATTTCAAATCCTAAAAAAATAATAATTTTTAAAAGCCAGCATGTGGCTCAACATATTTTCTTATCCCTGGCTCTGCAATTCTGAACACGTGTTTAGGATGGGTGTTTGGGTAACTGTGATGAGCAGAAACTCCTTGCCCATTCATGATAGCCATGTGGCATATGCAATAAATATGCTTTGCTGGTTTAAACATAACAAATAAAAAAGACACTGGCTTTTGTCATTGTCTCTCTTTCGGATCACTTACTCTGGGGGAAGCCCCCTGCTACTCTCTGGAGGCTCTGGGGTGGCTTGTGGAGAGGCACAGCAGTGAGACCAATAGTCAATGTGGACTAGAGACCCCCAATATCCACCGCAGTGATTTGAGGAGCAGATCTCCTTCAGATGATGGTGGCCTTAGAGAAAACCAGAACCTAGGGACACAGCTAAGCCATTCCCATTTTCCTGATCCTCAGAAACTGCATGAGATATTAACTCTGCTATTTAAAGCTGCTGAAATTGGGGCAGCAGAGAGAGCGAGCCGTGGAAATCACAATCTTTATGAGCAGGTTTTAAACTACTTCTCTGCCACAATGTATTAATTGATTTGTTCTTCACAAAAATCTTTTATAGTAGGTACTATTATTAAACCTAGTTGTTTTTTTTAAAAGATTTATTTTTATACAAGAACCGGGATACAGGCCAGCTGCATGGGAGGGTGAGAGGATTCACTGGAGACAGAGCGGGGAACAGAACAGGCAGACTGAAGAAACACACTGCTGAGGGGAGCAGCGGGTGAGACAGGAAAGGTCTGCTTCGCCATGTGGGATTCTTGTTGGCTGGCCAGGATCGAACCCGCGCTACAGAGGCTGCAGACAGCTTCACAGTGCGCCGCTCAACCACCTGCACCACCAGGGAGGCCCTAAACCTAGTTTTTCAATAGATAAGGAAGCTGGGCAAAGAACACTTGAGTAATTTGTACAGAATGATAGAGTAAGTACATGTCAGAACATGGTCTTGACCCAGAGACAGGCTCCGCCTTTAACATCTGCCCTGACATTGCTCTTTGATCTTCTTTATCACCCTCCTTCTCTAGTAAGTGGCAGCTTAAATGCATTCATAAATGAATCCTCTCTCTCTCTCTCTCTCTCTCTCTCTCTCTCTCTCTCTGTGTATTCCCATGTCTGAGCTTTCAAACAAATATAAAACATTCTCACATTGTGAGAATGGCCCATTTCAAAAAGACCAGAAACAATGAAGTGTTGGTGAGGATGTGGAGAAAAAAGGAACCCTTATACATTATTGGTGGGAATATAGATTAGTCCAGCCCTTATGAAAAACAGTTTGGAGTTTTCTCAAAATATTAAAAATAGATTTAGCATATGGCCCAGCAACTCCTCTCCCAGGTATCTACTTGAAAAATGCAAAAAACATTAATTTGAAGGGATATATCCACTCTACGTTTGTTGCATCACTATTTACAATAGTCAAGTTGTGGAAACAACCTAAGTGCCCAAAGACAGATGAAAGGATTAGGAAGATGTGGTATGTATGCACAATGGACACTACTCAGCTGTAACAAAAAGATGAAATCTTTTCCGTTTGTGACAACATGGAGGGAACTGTGCTAAGTGAAGTTAGTTAGAAAGAGAAAGACAGGGCCTCCCTGGTGGTGCAGCGGGTTGAGCGCAGTGCTGTGAAGCTTTCTGCAGCACGGGTTCGATTCCCAGTCTGCCAGGGAGATACCCACATGGCACAGACCTCTCTTGTCTTGCCCGCTGCTCCCCTCAGCAGTGTCTTCGGTCCTTCTGCCTGTTCTGCTCCCCGCTCTGTCTCTGGTGAATTCTCTCACCCTCCCATGCCTCTGGTCTGTACCCCCATGCTTGTATAAATAAATAAATCTTTTTTTAAAAAAAGAAAAAAGAGAAAGACAACTACCAGCTGGCTTCACTCACATGTGAAATATAGAGAAACAAAACAAAAGGTCAGATACAAACCAAACCAATAACAAATCCTAGAAATTTGACTGTGGAACTGAGGGTCCAAGGGGGGAGGAGGAGGTGGGAGAGCAGTGTGGCAGAGGCCCAGGGGGTTGTGCTGGAGGATTATGGGCGCCTTGGTGGTGGGTGAGATCTGGTAACACACCTGAAGGGTGTGATCATATCCCCTCTAAAGCATGTGAGGTTTTGTAAACCAATGTTACCTCCATTAAACAAACAGAATCACAGAGGTTCAATTAGTGAAGACAGCTTAGAAACTACCGTCTTACTTGTTAATTTGGAGATAAGGAAACCGAGGTCCAGATGATTGACTTGTCCAGCAGCACTAGGGCAGGGAGAACATTCGCCTGATTTTATTCTAGTGCTTGCCCCACACATTCTACTTCCTCCTAAAGCCCTGTTTATACTGTCATCATTTTTGGCAACAATGGACAAGGTCATACTCTGCTAAGTATTAAGGCAGTCAGTTCTGCCTGCTTCCTTGCCACACGGCAGTGAATTTTCCTGTCAGTTTCCAAATCTCTTCTAAAGGCCACATACTTGATTGTTGACAGCTCATAGGCCTGGTGGCCACTACTATTTCTTATTTGTGAAGTCATCTCCTAAAGGGGAGGAGGAATTTCAATAGAGCCTTAGGAGTGTTTTGTACATTAAAAAATTACCTGTATTTTTTCTGACGTAGGCAAAAATTATTTTTGTTTTGGGTCTCTTTCTAATATGTGACTCTCCAGAGTCCCTCTGTGAGCAAGGGGTCATTCGGTTTGTATGCATGTCAAGCTCACTGACCTGCTGCACCCCCAGGCCTGGAGAATCCTCTAATTTTGTCAGCTCACAAAACTCCTCCACAAGAAAAGAACAGCTTCCTTCAGTCAGATGTATGCATAACATGTGGCTGGCTGTAAGAAAAAATATTGAACAATACCATGAAGTACTTTATCCCCCCTTTTTTGACTTCGATCCTGATTTTCCTCCGTTAGACCAAGGGGTTCTTGTTTAATCTCACTCTCCTTAGTTACACTATGGAGTCTATTTTAAACGTTTTTCTCTTCCCCTTGTTTGCTGTTTAAAAATTTTAAGTGGTAGCAAACCCATTTCACCTGCAGAAATATTTTTTTTTCCTTGCAAAATTGCCTTAGAAGTAGGTTTCCTTTTTCTTTCTTAAAATCAACATTTCAGCTCACTCATCTTCTTTTCTCACTAGCTCCTATTTTCTAAGTTTTGATCCAGGATTAAAAGGATCATGAAGAAAATTAAAAGTTAAGGCATAACTTTCCATGGGATTTGACTTCACAAAACTTAAAATGAAAAAGGTTTTCTCTAATCTCACTCCCAGGATAAACCGAGGACCCAGATATTGCTGTGTTTTGTTTTGTTGTGTTTCTTTGCTCCTGGTTCTGGCAAAAATCTCTAGCTCAGCCCAGAGGAGTGGGTGGGTGCCCAGCCTGTAACCCTCAGATCCTGCAGGGTGCCTTGGCTGGCTTCCCATTGCCAGGATTTGCACCTTTGTTTCTGAGGATTATTTCTGTAGAACTTGAGAAGATAACCGACACACTGCCACAGCCCATCAGAACGCAGGGAAATGCCCATCAACCAATGATTGGGGTGAATACCCTGGTGCCCTGGCTCCTGGGTAGGATAACTGTGTATGTGTTTTACACTCTTTCCTGTAAGATTAAGTTCTGGTTGCCACGGCGGCAGCGGACTTAACAGTTGAGCCCTTAATGCCCCCCTTTTCCACCTCAGTCTGGCTTCTCTGCTTCCCTCTAATGTACATATTTTCAAGTAAACTCATTGCACTGAATGCTTTGTCTCACGACCTGTTTCTGGGAAATAAGCGCTTAGGCCTTAAGGGGGTAAATGAAGCAATTTCAGACGATAATGGGCAGGACTGTGTGTACTTCTTTGATATCTTGATATCGATAATCCAAAACAGAACTGAATTCTCTATTTCTTCCACATTTGGCAGCGCCATCACTCATCCATTTCCTTCTTGGTGAGTGTTATTTGAACGATGGGACTCACTCCAAGGATAATTTTATCCAATTGTTTTCTTTGTGCCAAAGCCAGGAGCCTAGACCCGGCATTCTAAATCTTAACTCTGCTGAAAGTTATCCAGAGGAACTTGGGTCTTATTCTTCTGGAAAATGATGTGGCTGGAACACTTAGGTGTGGGTGGCACAAGGGGTTAAGTCTCAGCACTATGAAGTTATCTGCAGCCACTGCAGTGTGAGTTTGATCCCCGGCCAGGGAGCAACCCACATGGTGCCGCAGACCTCTCCTGTCTTGCCCGCTGCTCCCCTCAGCAGTGTATTTCAGTCAGTCTGCCTGTTCTGCTCCCCGCTCTGTCTCTGGTCAATCTTCTCACCCTCCTCCCCACACCTCTGGCCTGTATCCCAGCTCTTGTATGTATAAATAAATAAATCTTTAAAAAAAAAAAATCAACACTTAGGTATTCTCCTAAGTGTCTGTGATTCCATGGTTTTTCAAGGTTTTTATTTTTTTTTCCTATTTGAAATTGTCTCATTCTCCTTATCATGAAAAGCCACAAACAACTCCACTGTCCACTAACAGATAAATGGGAAACAAATTGTGGTACAGCCATACAACAGAATGTTGTTCAGTCATAGAAAGGAATCAGGCACTGTTCCATGCTATAGGATGGAGAGTGGCATGAAGACACCATGCTCTGTGAAAGCAGCTGGGCATGAAGATCAATAGTCTACAGTTCTCTTGAAATATCCAGAGGAGGTAAATCTATGGGAATAGAATGCATACTGGTGGCTGCCAGGGGTTGAGAAGAGGAGCATTTGCTTAGTGGGTACAGGGTTTTCTTTTGGGTAAGGAAAATATTTTGGGAGCAAGATAGAGGTGGTGGTTGCACAACATCATGAGTATGCAAAATGCCACTAAATTGTTGATTTTTAAATGGTTAATTTATGTTATATGAGTTTCACTTAGTTAAAAAATGATCTTTAGAATGCTGCTGAGCTATTTTTTCAGAGTAAAGATCTTCGTTATATAAATGAGCACTGATTCTTCCAATAGCAATAGCCACAATTACCACGAGTCTACCAAAAGTAGACTCCTACTATATGCCTTGGGCTCTATTTGCATTCATTGTCTTTGATTCTCTCAGCAACAAATACTGGTCCTGCACAGAGGGGAACACGAAGATTCAGAAAGATTAAGTCAATTACCCAGGGCTAGGCAGCTGGGAACTTGTAAAACCAAGACTTGAAGTTGAATCTGTCTGGACACATATCAAAATAGAGTTAAATCCAACTATACCAATACGCGGTAAATAAGAACATACTCTAAAGCAAAGGCAGAGATTGCCAGACAGATATAAAAGCAAGACTCAACTCGATGCTGTTCACAAGATCTTTTAAATATGTAGATAGAAAAAAATGTACTTTGTAAACTATATATCTATATATATATGTATATGAAAGCTAGTGTGATGATTATATGGAAGCTAGCATGGAAGTTAATTTCAAGACATGGCATATTGTCAGAGATAAGAGAGGATGCCCTAATGATACAATGAATTTTGGATATCTAACACTATTTAATCGCATCACATTGTATTCCTCATTATCTGCTCCTAATGGAAGCTCCTATCAACATCCATTTTTCTCCCATTCACACAATACTCTGAGTTTGTTTTTCCCGATCCATACTTTCAGAGCTCTCCACTATTCCCTTTGGCACCCTGGTTTATGGGAAATAAATTCCTTTCCACCTAAATTTCTCTGCTGATCTTAGATGGCAGGCCCACAATAATGGCTAGCTATGTCTGGAATCACTTTCTCCATTACCCCTTCTCTCTCCCTTGGAGATGTCAATGGTCTCAGAGCCCTTAGTCCTTCTCAACACTGGGAGCTTTATGGCCACACCTCATTTTCCTCTCACCTTCATAGCAAACATCAGTCCTTGTCATCACCTAGAAATATTCCACTCCAAACTCAAATTTGTAAAATTTACTCTCTAGCCATTACCTTTGCTCCTTTCATTCATTCAATCCACAAATATTTACTGATTGCCTGCTATGTGCCAAGCACTATTGCAGGTGTTGGAAATACAGCAGTTAATAAAAACGGTATAATTCTTACATTTTTGGAAATAATAGATACAAACCTCCACTTGGCTTCATCCAACAAACTTATCCCTTGGTGTCTCTGGGCTCCAACCCTGTCCCCACTGCCACTGTCTTGGCCATAACCTGTCATTGCCTGGGCTACTTGGTTATCTCTCAAGCCCTAGTTTTCTGTCCTGTGCCTCTCCCCTATTCAACTGTCTTAGTCTGTTCAGGCAGCTTTAACAAAGTACCATAGCCTGGGTGGCTCATAAACAATATAAATTTATTTCTCACATTTAAAGACTGGGAAGTCCAAAACCAAAGCAGATTCAGTGTCTGGTGCGGTCCACTAGTTCTTAGATAGATAATCATTTTTTTTTTTTTAATAGAGGCATGTTATTTATTTGTTTGTTTGTTTTGTTTATACATGCACTGGGTACAGTCAGAAGCACGGGAGGGTGAGAGAATTCACCAGAGCCAGAGCGGGGAGCAGAGCAGGCAGAAGGACCGAAGTACACTGCTGAGGGGAGCAGCGGGAGGCAGGAGAGGTCTGCGCGCCATGCGGGACCCTCCTCCAGTGGCCAGGGAGCAGCCGGGGATCGAACCTGCGCCGCAGAGGCCGCGGGCAGCTTCGCAACCCAGCGCTCAACCGCTGCGCTACCGGGGAGGCCTGATGATCATCTTTTTGCTGTAACTTCATTTGGGGGAAGGTGGCCGGAGTCTCTCTGAGCCTCTTTTATAAGAGAAGGACTCTCACACCCGAGGGCTCTGCCCTCCTGACCTAATGCCCCCTAAAACACCCCACCTGTTAGTACCATCACATTGGGTGTTAGGGTGTAACATATGAACTTTGGAGGGACAAAAACATTTACCCTGTAGCCTCCGCCTGCTGCCAGAGAGCTTCCATCCACAAATTTGATCATTACTCCCCTACTGAAGTACCTTCAAAGCTTCCCCAGGGTAAATCCCAAGCACAGCCAGCTGCTCTGGACCCTGCCTGAGTTTGCAGCAGTGTTTCCTTCTTCCCTTGGCCCCCAGAAACTTCCTGCAGCCCTGCTGACTGGAATGAGTGCAGCAGGTGGCCATGACTTACCTCCCCCCAGCTGTCTATCTCACTAGGCTCCTGCTTGTCCTTGGCTTTGCACAGACACACCCTTGTTCTGCGAGCAACTGCACTTTGCACAGAATTCCCACTCTGGGTAAAGGCTGCACTTGGAACTGTCTCCATTTCCCCTCTAGTAAGGATTTTTGGGGAATCTCCCCTTGACCTCCTTGGGGTCCTTTGAGCAGTCCAGTAATAAATTATCATGTAAGAGATCAGAAAGAGAAAAGACAGAGGTGATTTTGTGCACAGGAAGGTCCATGAGAGATGAAACCTAGTGAATGCGCGAAACATCCAGTTTCTGGAGTTTCTAGGCAAAGCGGCAAAAGTCTGTATGGAATAGACAAACACTTGAAAGTTTTGGTTTTGACAACTGCTTTAGTGAGTTTAGCAAGCTGGTTTACATAGCTTCCCTCCCTGTCTCTGACTAAATGGGGATGTCTATCTATGTCCCAGGGCACCTTTATTTCCGGGGTAAACTGAGAAGAGGAGGGTCATTCACCCACCATCTCTTTAATCCATATGTTGGGGTGACTTGATCTGGGACCAGACACCTAATGGATGCTGAGCCCCCGAGAGAGCAAAGACCTGGCCCTTCCCTTGTGTGATATTCCCTCATATTTAAGGATGTGCCTTGAATATATTCTTCACCAGGGCAGAAGAATATCTGGCATGCAGTGGGAATTTGATAAATGTTTTTTGAATTAAATTTAAAATCTTTTCCATTTAATTAGCATTAATTAATTGTTTTCAAAGTGCCTGCAGAGTAGTGCTACCGCTCCTGGGGTTTGTAACCTAAGGAGGAGAGGAAAGAAAGCAGTTAGAGCTTCTCATATCCCTCGTGGGGCGGAGCCCAGCAGAGCAGCCACCTTGGCAAGCAGGACCCTTAGAGTGTGGGCTACAGCTCCTGAGAGTTGAAACAATAAATATGCTGCCCTCTCCCTTAGCCACTGAGACACAAATCGAAAATGCCATCATTATCAGAGTCAAGTGAGAGTCTACATGGAAGGAGAGTTACAAAACAAAGGCTTGGATTTTAGACCCGAAGCCTGTATAATGTTTTAAAGCAGTGCTACTTCAAAATAATTTCTTTTAAAAGTGTAAAATGATTCACACATTGAACTGAGCACTTTGCATTGCTAATTCCATTTATCACACACACCTTGTGCTGTGTTCTGTAGTCTGTCGGCTTGATCTTTACTATCATTAACATGTTTAAGGTAATTTAAAATTTATACTTAATTGAGTTGTTGATATTCACTGGATAACTTACCTAGGTCCCTTCTAAGATATAACACTAGGGCCTCCCCGGTGGCGCAGCGGTTGAGCGCTGGGTTGCGAAACTGCCCGCGGCCTCTGCGGCGCAGGTTCGATCCCCAGCTGTTCCCCGGCCACGGGAGGAGGGTCCCACATGGCATGCAGACCTCTCCTGCCGCCCGCTGCTCCCCTCAGCAGTGTGCTTCGGTCCTTCTGCCTGCTCTGCTCCCCGCTCTGGCTCTGGTGAATTCTCTCACCCTCCCGCGCTTCTGACTGTACCCAGTGCATGTATAAACAAAACAAACAAACAAACCAGTAAACAAATAAAGCATGCCTCTATTAAAAAATAAATAAATAAATAAACTCATTTAAAAAAGATATAACACTAAATACTAATTATTAACATTTAATGAAATTTTAAATTAATTTTCAAATTCAGTTAAAATTAAAATTTAACTTAAAAGTATAACTGTAAGTTTATATTGTTTCTGTCTCCCATCTTAATGCATATGCTATGGAGAAGCTATATATTTATGTCTGTTAATAAACATGTTCATTCTTGCTATTTTGAGAAACTACTACAAAGATTTGTTTTCAGTTTTCACGAGGTAGATGTAGAATTTGCTCTTCTTTAAAATTAGAGTTAATCAACATGTTTATAGATATTCTGTCTAAAATACTTTGGAGTGACTTTTATCTTTTTTTTTTCCAACGACACAAAACAACCAATTTTCTTGTCAGATCATTCACTTTTGAAAACTATGTAAGTCCAATGAGAAATTCCTTATGAAAACTTCAACAAACCAAACTTAAGAAAATCTACATAGTGAATTATCATTCTTGCTGAAATAACCAGACAAATCTAATGAGGCCAATCTTACTTTGTAATGAAGAGTAATCTTTCTTTGAGATTCTTTGGATTAAAAGAGGGAATACCTGTAGAATGTAAATCAGTGTTCAATGGAAAACTCTATATAGTACAGCCTTTTGAGTTCTCAGACTGTGATCACATTCACTCTTTTTTTTTTTTGACCATTTTTTTTTTTTTTCTAGAGGCATGTCTTATTTATTTATTTATTATTTGTTTGTTTGTTTGGTTTATACATGCACTGGGTACAGTCAGAAGCGTGGGAGGGTGAGAGAATTCACCAGAGCCAGAGCGGGGAGCAGAGCAGGCAGAAGGACCGAAGTACACTGCTGAGGGGAGCAGCGGGCGGCAGGAGAGGTCTGCCGCCATGTGGGACCCTCCTCCGGTGGCCGGGGAGCAGCCGGGGATCGAACCGGCTGCAGAGGCTGCAGGCAGCTTTGCAACCCAGCGCTCAACCGCTGCGCCACCGGGGAGGCCCCACATTCACTCTTATGTCCTCATAAATTGTTTGTAGCAGATATGCAAATGCTATCTTTCCTAGAGATTTAATTGACTTCTCCCTGCTCTGTGTCAAAGGGACTAGATCCTGTCATCTTCCCCAAATTGTCAATCCTTACCAAATTATAAATTATTCTGGTGTTTTTCAGCATCTGGCATAATCCTCCAATCATTCTTCCAAATTTTCTCCTGTGTGACTTAGCATCACTGTGAACCAAAACCCAGGCCCCTCTATGAACTCTAGCACCTGGCAGCATTTTCTCAGGATCTGAAGGTATCCCTCTCACTGGAGCCTGAGTACTTGATGCAAAACCTTAAAGGACTGGTCACTGCAGGGGACACAAATGTCCCTTGTCTGCACCACAAGTCTAGAGAAATGCAAACAGTTGACTACTTCACCAAGAGTACCGCAGCCTAACTTGAGAACTTGAAGAAACGTGTAACCAAAATGCATACAAAGAACATATAACTGAAATAGGTTTCTACTGACTTAGAATTCACTGAACTATGAAGTTCAAGATCTGGTTCTTTATACAATCTTTTAAGTTAATGTTTCTCTTTTTCATGTTAGGGATCCTCTAGCAAGATGCCCAAACTCCAGGACCCTTCAACAAGCTACTTTTGTTACCACAACTAAACAAATGGTTCAGAGCCTCCCTGGTGGCACAAGGTTAAGCACAGCACTGTGAAGTTAGCCACAGCCTCTGCAACATGGGTTAGATCCCCAGCCAGCCAGGTTGCTACCCACGTGGCACAGCAGACCTCTCCTATCTGGCCCGCTCCCCTCAGCAGTGTATTTGAGTCAGTCTGCTTATTGTGTTCCCCACTCTGTCTCTGGTGAATCCTCTCACTACTGGCACCTCTGGCCTGTACCCCAATTCTTGTATGCATAACTTTTTAAAAAAAAATTAACAGATGGTTCAACTAGTTTTCCAGAAATGACACTAGAGAGACTATTTCTTAGGCCCTGTCTTGTCACTCCATACCGGGAGTTTATGATCACTTTTTTTTTTCAGGGACAAATAATACTCTATTTGAACAAAAGTGGGGACTGACCATATTGAAATTTTTCTGAGTCTCTGATATGTTTATCTGTGCTCCCAGAAAATAGTGATGGTTAAAAAGTCCCTTCACCTTTTTGTAATCTGGGGAAAATCTAATGGCAAGGACCATAATATCCTACCATATTTTGAGATAAGACCTACCTCCATTCTTCTTCATGACACATTTTGATGGGTGGATGCCCATCAGACATCGACATGTAGGGCATTTACCTACCACTATAAAACCCCAGGCTCTGGCTTTAAGATATTGCTCATTATATTCTCCCTTTTGTAAGAGCCTGAATAAAATAATTGTAATTGACTGGTGTAGTTTGCCTTTTACAGGTGAGGTGATGTCTTATATATTTTACCATCCAGGGACACTTTTGAGCATGAAACAAAATAAACAAAATTTCAAGGAGGATTTACTTATTGATCAAATATCTTATTAAATTGGTAGATATATGGAAGAGTTCTATTTAAGTTTTATTCAAAAATTTAGTTGTTTCTGAAAATAAAAATAGCACATCTCTTTTGATATATAAATAAAATTAAAAAACTCTTTGTACTAATCTTCAAAATAATCCCCAGATTGGACCCAGAGTAATATTAAAAATAACATAAGCATTAAAATAATCATTCTGGGTACACAGTCTCTTATTCCAATCTGTTTCTTAACTGTACTGGTTTCTACACATTCATATCTTTTCAAAGAGTATATGTGGTGCTATTTGTAACTTTTTCCTAAAATTGCTGTCAATCTTCTTCACATTTACATTTCATGGTTGATGTATTTGAAACTGACCTTCCTCTTGGGCCATAATATTTTTCACTGAGAAAATATTCTCTTCAAGAGTTGACATAGGTTAGAGCAAATGCTGCTTAATGAAGGCAATCCACAGTTCCAATTTTTTTCATATTAAATTATGACACTATCTTGGCCCATAAGCCTCATGGGTCCTATTTTGTCTCCATTCAGAATATCTTTCTTAAACCAATACTTTTATGAAATAGAGCTTATCAAATAAGTTATCTCTACTTACAATTGCATTTACCATTCAGCCAAATTAAGATGCTACTAACTGTTCTTTTCTAGCAGAGAACAGAAATGTATTCAATTAAAATTAGAAACACCATCGAAAAATTCTTTCTCCACGTGGAGATATTCCAAAAGAGAATTGAGAACTTAGAATTGTATCTTGTACACTATTTGAGTGTTTATTAGTTCAGCTCCTCTCTTGCTTTGTAGTAATATACTTCAATCTCTTCTTAACCACCAATTTTGTTTTTAATAATTGTGATTTGATAAATACATCAAAAGCTGGTTCTTGATGCTCTGTCTTTGTGTGTTAAGGATTGTGCATCAAAGATTTCCCAATGATTTTGACAAAATATAGCTAAAATGTAAAGAATTAACTTCAAAACCATTCTATACTATCATAGAAGACTTAAGTTGATTTACACATCAGTTCAACAGCTAAGTTTCTAAAAACCAACTTCTAGCAGGAAGCAGAGAGTGAATACTGCCAGGCTTCATTTTTTTCCCCTTCAAATCAACAGCTTCATCTCAAAAATTCTGAGTTGCGATTACTCTGTGAATTTGATAACTATTACTTCCACTTTGATCAGTAGAATATTGTAATTTATTTGAAATGAAATTATAATTTATATATGTAACACACCGATTCAAGAACATTACTACTCTTTCAGGTTTTTTAAAGTAAGAATACTGTTTTAAGGTAAATAACTTAATGGTTTGATACGCACATGCACTATGCAATAATCACTACAATTGTGTTAACACAACACCTCATATTCTTTTCCTTTTAGATTTAGCAAGAACATTTAAAATCTAGTCCCTCAGCCAAGTTCAAGTAGAACCATGCTGTATGTAGAACCCCAGAACCTAATCCTCTCATAACTGAAGATTTGTATCCTTGGACCAGTATCTCCCACTTTCCTCACACCCCAGTCCCTGTAACCACTGTTCTATATTTCTGAGTCTGAGTTTTGAGCTCCACATGTTAATTATACTTCAACAAAGTTGGGAAAAAAATAAATTTTATGATGTGATACTGAGGAAATCCCTTAGTAAGACAGAAGACACTCTGGAAGCTGAAGACATTTGCGGTTCCCTATCATTTTACAACTACTGATGAGTTTAAGTGAAGGCAGATTGTTTTTATACTACAACCACAAATACTGAACACTGCAATTTTGCCTAATAGTGAGATTTTAGATTTCAGACTTATATATGGAATAGCTTGGAAGTATAATCTTGACATGTAAGCTTTTTTAGCATTATTTAGGGAAACAGCAGCAGTGATTTAGGTGGTTCAAGCAATTGTATTACACTGCTAACCTTGCAGTTATAGAAGAAGCATGAATGAGGAGGGGTTAAGGTGGCAAAAAACTTTTGTGGTAGGTTCATAGTAAAAATAGTTTTGGTAAGTTTTATTAAAATCTTATCTTGTTTTTTTTCCCCCATGGGGTTAGAGATAAATGTCCTGCTCCTAAGAACCTCTACTCTGAAATTTTGTTTAGCCACAAGAGATGGTTCTATTTGCACTGCACGAAAGCCCCATTTTAGGCATCTGGACAAGCAACAAATCTCTACTGCAAAAAATAAATAAGTCAGGATTTTCAGACGAGCATGATTCATCCACTTAGAACAATTAACTACAGCCTTTTGGTATAAATTCTGAGTCTTTTGGTAGAAAGAATAAATAGCAATTCCATGTTTCTAGCAGCTTTTAATACTCTAATAATAGATTGGATTTAGATCCAAAGCAATTAATAAATTGAACATTGCAATGAACTTTATAATAGGAACAACAGCAATTGACATTATTCCAACTGTTAATTTTTCTATAAGAAAACTTATTGAATATATGTGAACAAAAAAATTGTTCTTACCATGATATGTCATACTATCAATTAATCTCAAAATGATGGACATATCCTTTATGTTAACTTTACAGTGGAATTTATCACACCATACATATAACATGTCAGATGTTCTCTGACAGAATAAACATCTGAACACTATGTTGAATATAGGAATTAGGCCCCCCCAAAATGGACAATAATTGAAATTAACTATATCTCTAAACACCACTGATATAAAAATGGCGCCATTTAATGGTTTGTGAAGTTCCTCTTTTGGTAAGGGAACTGACATGTGACCTATTACTTTATTTTTGAACAAGCACAAGAATGACCAGAATTGAAAATGAGTGAAATTAATCTAGAACAGGGATGGATAACTACACACCACAACCACAAGCTAAGAATTGTGTTTTACATTATTCAGAGATTGAAAATCAAAACTGAAACCAAAAACAAAGCAGATAAGTACCAGAGACCACATGGAGCTGAAACATTTACTGTCTGGGCTTTTATAGAAAACATCCCTATACTCCTGATTTTGAACAACTCTCTTGATCTAGCCAAAAAGTCATGTTCCACGTGTGAACATGCACATCTGAAGCTGCATGTTATCGTCTCAGTGTAGGGAAACGCTTTTTAACTACTATTCATCATAGAGAGGCTATGTATCAATAGAAAGAAAAATACTGTCTTCTTATAATGCAATAACTTATTTTTTTTTTTTAATTGAGGTAGCTGGTTTACAAGATTGTTTGTGATTTAGAGGTAAAGGATCTCTCCTTCAGGTGCTGATACCACACCACACCCACCACCAATCACCCATAGTTCTCCACCATCGTCCATTATGCTTCCTTTCTATTTTGTTCCCTCCTCTCTCCCTCCTGCTCTGGTAGCCTCAGTTATATAGTTAGATTTCTAGAGTTTGCTGTTGGTTTGGCTTTATCCAATCCTTTGGTTTTTTTCCTTCTATAGTGCACTTAGAAGTAACAGCATCTAGTATTTGTCTTTCTCCCTCTGACTTATTTTACTGGCATAATCCCCTTCAGTTCTATCCATGTTGTCACAAATGGAAAGATTTCATCTGTTTTTATAATAGGATTCCATTGTATATATACACAACTTCTTCATGATCTGCTCATCTGTTTTTGGGTCAACAGTGCTGCAATGAACACAAGAAGGTATAGATCCCTATGAATTGGTATTTTTGTATTTTTTGGGTAGTTATCTAGGAATGAAATCACTAGGTTATATGATAGATCCACTTTTAATATTCTGAGAAAACATCATACTGTTTTCTACTGGGGCTGGACCAGCCTACCTTCCCATCAACAGTGGATGAGGGATCCCTTTTCTCTATATCCTCACCAATACTTGTTTGTTTCTGGTCTTTTTGATATGGGCCATTCTCACAGGTATGAGGTGTACAATCACTGTGGTTTTGATTTGCATTTCTCTGATGATGAATGATGAAGTCATAAAACACACAGGAAAAAAACATAAGCAGACACTCACACCACAGGTTTTAAAGATGTCTTTGTGGGGCCTCCCCTGGTGGTGCAGTGGTTAAGTGCTGGGCTGTGAAGATGTCTTTGTGGATTCATTCCAACAACAAGGAAAACAAGAGACGTGGGACTACATCAAACTAAAAAGTTGCACAGTGAAAGAATCTACCACTAAAACAAAAAGAAGAAAGAAAATATTTTACACCATACATCTGATATCCAAGACTTACAAAGATCTCCCACAGCCCAACAAAGTGAAAATAATCCAATAAAAAAATGGGCAGAAAAACTAAATAAGCACATCTCCAAAGAAGACATGCAGATGACCAACAGGCACATGAAAAAAGTACAGTAACTTTTAAAATGGATGCTATTTTTAAGTAGTTCTATGTCTTCTGGTTTTTACATGCTCTGTGAAAGCACTATGACGCTAATAATGGATGGTAAATATTGGCAATCTGGGAAAGATGCAAGTTTATCAACTTTCTTGCAATATATAAGTCTAACATAAATTTTGCGTAAAACATGCACTTACACTTTTTAAGCTCATTTTTGCTAAGATGATTTCATTCAAAATATTTTCACAGCTTGACCACTACCTCACACCTCACACAAAAATCAACTCAAAATGGAATAAAGAACTAGACATAAGACCTGAAACCATAAAATACATAGAAGGAAATATAGGAGAAACACTACGTGATAGGAACATCAAAGACATCTTTACAGACACATCACCCAAAGCAGTGATAGTGAAGGCAAAGATAAACAGCTGGGACTACCTCAAATTAAAGAGCTTCTGCATAGCAAAAGAGACAATAACCAAAACAAAGAGAAACCCCATCGACTGGGAGAACATTTTTGCACACAACACTAATGATAAACCACTGATCACAAAAATCTGCAAAGAGCTGATGAGACTCAACACAAACAAAGAAAATAATCCAGTCCAATAATGGGCAGAAGAGCTAAAAAGAAACTTCTCTGAAGAGGAAATGCAAATGGCCAACAGGCATATGAAAAAATGTTCAACATCACTTGTAATCAGGGAAATGCAAATCAAAACTACCATGAGGGGCCTCCCTGGTGATGCAATGGTTGGGCGCTGGGTTGCGAAGCTGCCCGCAGCCTCTGCGGCACCAGTTCAATCCCCGGCTGCTCCCTGGCCACTGGAGGAGGGTCCCACATGGCGCGCAGACCTCTCCTGCCGCCCGCTGCTCCCCTCAGCAGTGTACTTTGGTCCTTCTGCCTGCTCTGCTCTCCGCTCTGGCTCTGGTGAATTCTCTCACCCTCCTGTGCTTCTGACTGTACCCAGTGCTTGTATAAATAAATCTAAAAAAAAAAAATCACATTAAAAAAAAGATACCATCTTACACCAGTGAGAATGGCACATATTCAAAAAACTAGCAACAACAAATGTTGGCGAGGATGTAGAGAAAAAGGAACTCTCCTGCACTGTTGGTGGGAGTGCAAACTGGTCCAACCACTATGGAGAGCTGTGTGGAGATTTCTGGACCTACTAAACATAGAGCTTCCATATGATCCAGCAATTCCACTCCTAGGTATTTACCCAAAGGACACAGAAACATCAATTCCAAAGAACACCTGCACCCCTATGTTTATAGCAGCACTATTTACAATAGCTAAGCTTTGGAAACAACCCAAATGCCCAAAAATAGATGACTCGATCAAGAAAATGTGGTACATATACACCATGTAATATTACTAAGCATTCAATAAAGATAAACACATGCAATTTGCAGCAACATGGATGGCGCTGGAAGGGATCATGCTCAGCGAAATAAGCCTGAAAGAAAAAGAAAATACTGGATGGTCTCACTCATAGCAGGAATCTAGAAAACTTAAATAAGGGACCAGTAAAATGAATAACCATAGAAAGTGAAAATCAAAATCAACAAACAACTATGAACCAGAGACACTCTATGGGGGTGGGGGGCGAGGAGGGGAGGGATAGGGGTCAAAATAAGGGGATTGCAATTGTATGGGGAATATAAAAATAAAATTTATTAAAAAAAATAAAATATTTTCACAAGAAAATATTATCAAATAAAATAAATAGTGGTAATTTATATTATGGTTGAGAAGACCCAGTAATAAAACTAATAGATACTAAAAATATGTAAACCTATACAAGAAAAATTTAAAATACTCCTCAAAGATACAAAAGTAGACTTAAACAAACAGAAAGACAGCTCTTATTAGGAGAACTAGCTCGACATGATAAAGATATACTTTTCCCATGAATAAATGCATAAGTGTTAATACTAATCCCAAAAAAATATTAATAAGCATTAATGAAATATGTGGTAGTAGCACAACTTAAAGTGGAATCATAATATATTCTATGTGCATGGTTTATTTCATTAAGCACAGTGTTTCTGATACAAATTGTGGCACATAACAGAATTTCATTCATTTTTATGGCTGCATCATATTCCATTGTATGTATATGCCACATTTTGTTTATCTGATCATCTGCTGATGGACTCTTGGATGGCTTCTACCTTTTGGATATTGTGAATTGTTCTGCTATGAAAACAGGTATACAAAGCTCCTGGGTCCCTGCTGTCAATATCTTTGGAATGAAAATGCTAGATGATATGGTAGTTGTATGTTCAACTGTTTGAAGAACTGCCAAACTGTTTTCTATAGCTGTACTTAGTTTTTTAGCCTGGCAATACTACTTTTAGTAATGTACCTTGAAGACACACAATATAAAAACATATAAAATATGTATGCATAGGGTTTTTTGCTGCAATTTTGTTTGGAATTGACAATATGAAAACCAGCTTCAATGCTGACATGTAGAAGAGTGGGTAAAACAAGCCATAGCACATCTACCTAACAGATGTAACAGCACATCTATTACAAATCAGCTATTAAAAAGAAAAAGATCGGGCCTCCCCGGTGGCGCAGTGTTGAGCGCTGGGTTGCGAAGCTGCCCGCAGCCTCTGCGGCGCCGGTTCGATCCCCGGCTGCTCCCCGGCCACCGGAGGAGGGTCCCACATGGCGCGCAGACCTCTCCTGCCGCCCGCTGCTCCCCTCAGCAGTGTACTTCGGTCCTTCTGCCTGCTCTGCTCCCCGCTCTGGCTCTGGTGAATCCTCTCACCCTCCTGCGCTTCTGACTGTACCCAGTGCATGTATAAACAAAACAAACAAACAAACAAACAAACAAACAAATAAAACATGCCTCTTAAAAAAAAAAAGAAAAAGAAAAAGAAAAAGATCTCTATGAATGGAGAGAGAACAATTTCCAGGACATATTCTTAAATGTTAAAAGAAATGTCAAAGACCTATCTCTAATATGCTACTTTTCACTAAGAAAGAATGATATAAAAATGCATGTTTTCTGTATCTGCTTACTTGTCGAAGAGAAACACAGAAATGATAAAACCAGAAATTAAACTCTATAGGTGTGTATGAGTAGAAACGGCTAGAAAGGATGGCAGAAGGAGAAGGAAGCAAGGAAATGAGGAAACAACTGAGTATTTTTATAGTGCTGACTCTTAGCACACGGTTGTATTTCACATACCATAAAACATAGTTAAAATCAATTGAAGCACGGCAGGAACTGAAAATGAAATACAAACAGTAACAAGTAAACTAGTTATATAATATGAATGACATAACCTCACTGAAGAGGGTAGGGAGGAGAAGAACTCACCTAAGTAAATTTATAAAATATTTTGACTTGGTACTATAAGGTTAAAAGCTAAAGGCACTGTTTACAAATTATGTAATCTATTAGTAAGTGTGTTTATAACAGGGATGTGGGCTAGCATTCTAGTTATGCATGCTAAATTGAATGGATAAGTGAGTATAAAGAGAGTCTGGAGTCTCAATGTCACAGAAAGAAGATACAAGTTAGGCTAGAAGGAAGATAACCTTCACTAGAATGAATCCCGTAGTACTGGACTACACTCCGAGATATTAGCATGTGTAGAGATACAGACACAGAAATAAAGAGAGACATATGTGTACATGTGGATTAGTGTACATACACACACACACACACACACAGTTCCTTGTTCACTGGGACAGTCTAGAAGCAATGATACCCTAGAAGCAATGGGCACATCTAGTGCATGGATCCTGTTTTCCAAAGATCATGGTCAAGTAAAAGAAGCCCTGCTCCGTGGAGGAGCAGTTGTTTTCAGGATGACAACAGGCAAATACAAGACAACCTTGCAAACTTCTCTTGCCAAAGTACATGGAAATGCTCCCACAAGGAAGGGGCCCTGTCAAAAGAACACAAACCCACCTGAGAGATCTCCCAGTGGGCAAAGCTGGGATCATTTTGCACAAGAAAAGAAATAACAATAGCATTAAAGGATAATCCATGTAATTCAATAGATATCAATTAAGTAAATAAATGAATGAGGGAGAAGGGGCACAGCTCTACAGAAAACCCAATTAATAAGTTTAGAAAGAACAGGATGGAAAAAAAATCCATGATCACATTCACTGTGTGGGCAATAATGGATGATAATGCACGGGTAAAATTTTAAGAATAAACAAGATATTTACAGTCTTAAAATTTCTCCTCAAATCACTTAATTACAATAGGAAACAGTCATTTTACTGTGGAAAAACTAGTAGAAGCAACGATAACCAGTAAGCAAGATGAGTGCCTCCCGTAACAAGATCTACTGACACCCCAAATCCCCTGATAAGATGCAGAGAGGGCACAATTTCTTATCTAAGATTTCTGCTAAAAGTCACCATTTGTCACCATTTCTGCTAAAAAATACCTAATTGCACTGGTCACAAGAAAGCACTCTGTACAACCAAAAAGGGACTGGTCACAAAGATATACAAAGAACTCACATGACTCAACTAAAACAAAGTAAACAATTCAGTCAAAAAATGGGCAGAAGAGCCTCCCCTGGGGGCACAGCGGTTGAGCGCTGGCAGCACCCATTCAATCGCCAGTGAGGATCCCACATGGCTCGCAGACCTCTCCTGTCTAGCCTGCTGCTCCCCTCAGCAGTGTACTTTGTCAGTCTGCCTGTTCTGTTCCCCACTCTGTCTCTGGTGAATTCTCTCACCCTCCTGCGCTTCGGACTATACCCAGTGCTTGCATAAATAAATTTTTTTTTTTAAAAAAAATGGGCAGAAGTGGGGCCTCCCTGGTGGCGCAAGGAGTCAAGCAAGCACAGCACTGTGAAGCTATCAGCAATCTCTGCAGCACAAGTTCAATCCCGGGCTAGGGAGCAACCCACATGGTGCAGACTTCTCCTGTCTTCCCTGCTGCCTCCTCAGCAGCTCTCCACTCTGTCTCTGGGGAATCCTCTCCCCCGCCCCCGCCACACCTCTGGCCTGTACCCCAGTTCTTATATGCATAAATAAATCTTTAAACAAAAAGAAACAGCTATTTAGTAGAAAATTAAATGAAGTTAATAGATTTAGGGAATAGTATTATAATGAATTAATTTCTGTATATAATCTACTATGGCTATGTGAGATGCTTATATTAAGGAAGAAAGAATGCCTAGTAATTCTCTATAATATTTTGTAACTTTTCTACAAGTTTCAATTACTTTTATAAAAGAATTTTTCTTGTTATTTTAAACAAGATTGCATTGGACCTGAGGTTTCTTGTCTATAAAATGAGTGGTTTGTACTACATATTTTATAAGATTCACTTTAACTAAAGTCACCAATTGCCAGGCTGGACAAATGTCACCCCTTTACTATCGACATATGCACTTGAGCAATAATGATGGATCATCTTGATTTGACCAAAATGGTATTTTGTTTCAAATGGAAGCGTTGCTCCAATGGACAGACATGAATTTGAAGTAGCTGTGTTATCTACTTCTTTAAGAAATGAACCAGATCCCACCTAAATCAGGCAATTTTCTGACCTCCTTCTGAAGTCAATGTTGAAAGACTGAATAGAACCAGAAATCCCTCACAGGGCAATTTAATCAATGACTCAGATCCAATGGGAATGTTAGTGCTCACATCGACAGCCACACTCTGTCTGCTGTACACAGGGCGTGTCATCATGCTGTCTATGTGGACACCTCAAATGCCTTCAAGCCATGTGTAGGAATGTGCTGTTCACTCCAATTCTTTCAGACATGGATTGCAGGACTCAGTGATCAAGCAAGTGGAAAACCCAGGGTCCAAAGCTCATCATCTTCCTATCACATGTTTCTAGACACAAACTGAGGAAAAGATTAACAACAAAAAATAGGGTTAATCCCTTACCATACATTTTATCTCAGAGTGGTAATATTGGGTTGTGAAATATAGAAATACTGCTCAGGTTCTGTGACTTCTCTTTTTTGAAACCAAATGTTCATTAAACTTGGGTGTGGGACATGGAAAAAGTGGTATCCTTGCAAAGTCTGTTAAGAATGTAAATAAAAGCATTCAGTCTGGAACAACCAAATAAATACATATTTAAATAAATAAAACTACTTTCCCATTAAGACCACTTATATTGTACAGCAGTAGAAAATACTCTATTATTCAGCTCATTCCTGTGAGTTGTCCATTTCAGGTTGGAGGAACTCCTAGCAAGGAAAAATCTTGCCCTAATCCTTCAGCCCCATTCATGGTCTGTTTTTATACAACAGTGCCATCTGCTGGGATGATTTAGAATCACAGGACACTCCAGAAACGTTTAAAGTGTTTTCTTTTTTCTGTTTCACTGACTTTTAAGACCAGCTAAAACATGTCAAGATTGCCAATATCAGTTACTGTTATTAGCAGCTCTATTTTACTAATATATATATTTTTTCATAGGGCAAAGACCTGGTCTATTCATGTGTATGCACTAACACCACAGACTAGCTTACAAATGTCACTCAGGGATTTCATACTGGATTAACTAGAAACAGATGTGTATCTGGGAATTTGAACTTATTTTTCCTTTGAAATTGAAAAAACAATTATTTCAGAGAAATTGTTTTTTGTAAAAAAAGACGAGCTCGTTTAAGAAGTCCAAAAGAAAACTTCATCACCATAATTCTGCTAAAAGAGAGCTACCCTTCAGTTATCTTTGTGCTTTTATTATTTATGTTTGTGGGATCATATTATACCTATTTTCCTTGCAAACTGTTTATTCTGTTTAGTAATAATGACTTAACCATTATGTGCAATCATCTTATTCAAAATATGTTATATAATATTATAATACATGTATTATACATATGGTCCTTAGTGTATATAATCAACATTGTTACAAATGTAATATTATATACATACATAATCATCATTATTCCCACACTTTTAATCCTCATGGTCTGGGTCAATGTGCTTCACTTTCATTTCAGTTTCATTTGAAGAACACGGTCTCGGGGCATTTCTAAACAAAGATGTGGCTCTCTAGGGTGTTTATCTGTTCAGTCAACCCTAAACTATCAATAAGAAGGCAAGGAGCAAGAATCTAAATATTTCCCAACTCTCTAGGTTTCCCCCTCTTTCAGACTGTCCTTCACTTGGAAGAGGGGAAGTGAGGTGGCAGGGTGATGAGTCACAAAATGCAAAATAAATTAGAAGACCAGTTTCAAAGGGCTTGAGAGCCACGAGTCCTCAGTGGTCCTTTAATTATTTAGAGTTGTAGTGACTAACATGGAAAACACGAATTCCAGTTTGAAGAGGAACACAGAGGTCACTGGAGTTATTTTGAGTGCCTTTGCTTTTCATAGAGAAATTTGGAAGCCTGAGAAATCAAATGATTTCCTCCAAGCGATTCTAACTTCTAAAATCAAGTTATAGTATTACAAATAAGAGGTAGCAAGGAAACTCAGCACATGAATTCAGTTTCCTCTCCTCTTTAAACCTGGGCCAATCTAATAGAGCATGTATGAACACATTTTGTGCCTGAAAATAGTTATTTTTAAAGAATGCTGGATAGGTTTGTGGTTCTTTTATCTTTAATTCTTTGACACATTTTGGGTCATATTAATGATTTACTTGATTCTGAGGCCTTGTTCATGAATACATCCAATGAGAAATTTATTCCTGTGAGAAAATATGCAACGCTTGGCAATGACATACTTCACTTTATGGTTTCTAAGAGATCATTGTGGAAAGAAAAAAAAGTGTATGTCTGTATTTGACTTTGGAGTTCAGTGAGGACCAAGGTGATTCCTCCTATATCACAGAAGGAAAATTAAATGGCTGACTTTGCCTTACATAAAGCAGGGCAGAGGCCCTTCCACGGTGCATTTTTCTTACATTTGCTCTTGATCTGACCTCAATCAGGGTTATAGAAAAAGTGTGGTCATGGATGTCTGGCTGAGTCTAGGCTCTGTTCTTAACTGTGCATTGATTTGCTCATTTCTTTTTATTCATATACTTATCTGTAAAATGAGATGATAATAATGGTATGTTATTTAAAAAATAAAATATTCAAAAAGATTAAAAAAATAATGGTACATTATCTAAGAGAGTTGTTATAATGATTAAATAAGTTAATAAAGCAAATACAGACTGTGTGTGTTAGGTAAAATTCCCACAATAAGTATTAGCTATTATTATTTATATGGTCAAAGAAAACACACATTCACAGTTTTCCCAAGTACTCAAAAACCCCAGCTAAGGGATTAGCACAATTTAAATAATATCCATAAAGTCAGTAATTTCCATTTGATGGGTGGCTACTATATGCCAAGCATATTACATCTTTTCTCTTATCTGTTGATTTATCCCCATTTTAGAGATGACCACAAAGTGGAGTCTCACAGAAATTAAGGAACTTTCTTAAGGTCACCCAGCCACCAAGTGACAAAGCCAGGTTTCAGATCTGGCTTCCCCACTGCTAACACCTGCAGATGGTCCAACCATGAGCAACTGACAACATAGTAAATAAAATTCATCTTCGTGCAACTGATGTAGTAACAACAGTTTGGCTTTTAAGTCAAAAGCTGTGTTTCTGATGGTGACATGCCGCTCCTTTCTGTTTAAACTAAAGTTCACCTTCAGTTAGATGTGTCCCTCTGACTGTTTGAGTGGACCTGAGGCCAGGCAAGAATTCAAGTTGCTCACAGCCTGGGCGGGGAGGGAAGGGCATGGGAGGCAGATCATAAATGGGAAATTGTAGTGCAAAATGGGACAGCATTCATAAGTAAAGGTAGAATAAGATACTGTTGGCATATATTTCTAAGGAGGAGCACTAACCCAGACTTGTGGAGTACGTGGTAGGTGGGGGAGAGCAGAAATGCTTCCTGGGGAAGTGACATATGAGCTAAGACCTCATTTGAGTTATCAGGTTCAAAATCACACCAGTTAGCACACGCTCATTACCTCATGTGCATCAGGCTGGCACCGAAGACCTGTTCTCATGTAATCCTCATTATTCCCATTTTGCAGATGAAAAAACTGAGGTTTGAGAAACTTAGTAAATCCTCTAAGTCACCCAGCTAGGAAGTGTGTGTCCAGGATTTCAACCAGTATCTGATCAATATGCCCAGACTACTAACCACTTCAGACTGCCTCCAATCCTCCAACCCTGTCTGCTTGTGCTTGGTGTAGGTTAGTGTGAATTATAATCTTGCCTTCATACATATAGATTTTTTTTGTAGTTCACTTACTTCAACAAACATTGTTCCATAAATAGATACTTTTAATTAAGAAAAGAAAAATCCTTACTCTTAACCTATTATGTTGAAAATTTCAACCTATGTCACATCATCTTTCATGGCAGCTTGCAATAGAAAGCACGTCTCCTGCATAGCTTCACACATGCAGCCCCAGGGGTTGGTGGAGAATCTGTAGAAGGGGTAAATCACTTCATGAAAATTTCTTACACCAGCATGAATCAAGACCAACTAGATAAACAGCGGTCCAATGGGTCCAAAAGAGAGGATGCTGGAATATTTAGCAAGGTGTAATTATGAATAGTTGGAAGGTAGAATATGAGCATAGTGTGCTTAGTGTAGCATTCAGTATACAGCAAGCTTTGCTTTGGCTAAGTTCTCTCATGGATCATAAGAACGGGGAAGGTTGGCCTCTGGCTCCCTTTCTTTTGTCATCTTCAGCTACTTCTCTCCATTCCCTTCCCTCTACTCTAATCTCAAAATCCCCAGTGCACATCTGTGATCCACAACCCTAACAATTCTCACAGTTTCCTAAACACATCATGCTTTTTTTCTTACCTCCCAGTTCTTATACTTGCATTTGCCTCTTTCTCTTTCGCTGGCTTGCCCTTCCCTCACATATCCATCTTCTCTGACTTCTTTCTCCTTCCTCAAGGTTAATCCATGGTCAGCTCCTTTCCTGCGATGTAAGTTCTCATTGAAAGTATCGGGAGCTTTCTCTTTGGGCTTCCCACTAAACTCTCTGAAAGCTTCTATTCTTTTTCTTAACTGATTGCTGTGATTATTTACTGTGCTATTTCGCATCCCCCAAACCATGAAGACTAGAGGACTAGAATCATATTTTATTCATTCTGCTCTCACTTCACCTACAACAGTACTTTCTAAAGGTTAGCAACTATTTGAGGAAGGGAGGACATATTGACCTCAAACAAAGCCATCAGTTATTCCCACAACAAGCAGGGCTTATTCAGAAACAAACTGTCAGAAGAAGGGACAGGTTGGAGAGTGTGTTAATGACAAGATCCATGCGCACTTCCCATTCCAAGGCTAACAACCCCCTAAATAACCCCTCAGCTCTGCCTGGGGAGGAAATGGCACTTCTTTTGGAGATGTAAGACCTGCCAGGGCCTGCAGCTTGCTGATTTGATCATGCGAGGGAATGCTCTTTCTAGCCTCCTGAACTCTTTTAAATAAGGGCTCTGAATATTAATATCCACCAATGAATGATATTAACTTGAACCAAGAACTTATTGCACACTCTCAAATCAACTCAGAAGGGAAACTCCTGAGTAAAGATACTATCAATTACTCAAAAATGAAGGATCGATGAATTTCAGATTTCATGGAGAAAACACAAAGAAGCCAGTCATTACGGAAACCTCGGGCCCAGTGACTTCCCCCACTTGGGGCTAGTTATCATATTTCATTAACTTTGGTTAAAAATGGAAAAAAATATATGGGGAATATTTAAACAAATACCATTTATAGATTTCTTGGAAGTAGCAGGGCTACCTCAAACAGGCCAGCAGATTGAACAAGAAAATGGCAGTCTCTGGCTATGGTGAAACAAAAATGAATGACTAACTCTCCTGTCAGCTTTGGAATTCTTGTCCTTCCCTGATGGACAAGAGCTGAGAGGCCGAAGGGATTTGAATGATTTCTGTCTGTGCTGCTGGCGAAACTCCCTGAGAAAGAAAAGGCATTTCCCTCCTTGCTTAAGGGAATGAAGTCCTTCAGCGCAATTCAGTTGAGGCTGTGGAGGAGTGAAGTCTACTCCTGCTATTTCCTTCTATTTTGCCATTGTTTGTTTCACAGTATTGAGGCCACAGCAAAAAATGGACCAGGAAGGTGTCTATTAGGGAGACTCCATTATAAGTCCCTCCACTTGGAGCCACTCTGGTTAGCATACAGCAGGCTTTGTGTCTTTAAATTCTACCAGTCTCTGCTGGTGGTGCGTTTACTGCTCGCCTCTGGGGAAGTGATTATTGCAAATGTGCATGATTTTATCCACAATATACAGTATCGTGTGAAGCTTGCTTTTATTGCCTTCAGCCTTTTCTTTCTTACAATTTATTTTAATACGTTTAGAATTATTATCCCAAACATTAGCCAGCTGGCCCGCTGGGGTTTCTTTTGCTGGATTCTGGGTCTCTCTTTTTCTAATCCTCTCTTCATGGATAATCCACTCTAATGCTTCTTGGCTGTTGAGGGGGGTTTGCTATTACTACCTGTTGATTAGAAATTCACTTTGTCCTGTGTAGGTGGCTCTAATCGCTCCGTAATGAACACCTTATTTGAGTCAGCTGAGGTCAGAGTTATATTCATGAGATTTTCTTTCTTCTTTTCAAATTTCTGGATGCTGACTTGTTTTATTTTCAATTTTTTTCCCCTGCGCTACAATTCAGTGGGTCTTTGGAAACAGCCTCTAAGACCAGAAAGAGAAAAAGGAAAAGAAAGCGATAAGGCAAGGCTTGAGGAAGAAAAAGTCTTTGTTTCCTCCTACAGCTTTTCAGATGCCAGGTACACACTGCTTTCGTTTTTGCCTACCAGCGGGCCTGCGGGGCTCTTTCTGAGGGTTCCCTGGCAAAAAGGCTGGATGGTTTATCCCTCAAATGTTCTGAGGGGAGTCCAGGAGGAAGACAGGCAGGCAGATGTTTCCAGTCACCAGCGACCACCAGAACACCAAGGGTCAGGGAGCCCAGCAGTTTCCTGGCATCTCCCTCCCAGGCAGCTGTTTGCTCACTGACTATGGGGCAGGAACCCCACGGCTCAGCTCCGCCATGGCCAAGCCTCCCCAGCAGTAAACTTTCTCCAGGATCTTCCCAAAAGAACAGAGCTTCCCACCACCCACTTCTTAGGTGCCAGTCTCTAGCAAGTGTGTTTTCTGTTCTGGAGGAAATATTTGTCCAAAGGGGTCGGCAATTTATAGTGGGATAACTACTAGCTACATTTCACTTGAAAATTCCAAAAAGGTTTTAAAAATTATTATTATTATATGTTTCAGAATTACACTCTCTGCCCCCATTCTTGATAGCCCCAGGTTTGGAAAGGTATCCTTTTAATCTGTCTATAGCTACATTCTAGAAATTTTAAGGCTTGTGTGAATACTTCCTCAGGGGACTGTGCTATTTATATGTGGTTATTCTCTGAATCTGGCACACTGCCTGGCACTTAGTAGGTAATTAATAAAAGGAAAGAAGGAGAGAAGAGAACGGAGTAGGGGGAGGAGGGCTACAGGGTGGAAAGAAGGAAAGAGAAAGGGAGGGGAGGAATCGCGTGTGTTCACTACAGAAATCTGGAAAAAAGAAAGCTGGCAAAAAGAAAATAGGTACTCAAAATCCCCCTGAGGGAAAAACACCCTTTGTTAATTACTCGTTCTCTTTTGCAACCCTTGTTCTAATGCTCACCTCTTTTGTTTCCCTGTGTACATAGTCAGATAGCACTGCATTCAACTTTGTATCCTGCCTTTTCTTTTTCATTTATTTAAAAAAAAAAGATTTATCTATTTATGCATACAAGAGCTGGGGTACAGGCCAGTGGCATGGGGGGGAGTGAGAGGATTCACCAGAGACAGAGTGGGGAACAGAGCAGGCAGACTGACAGTAATACACTGCTGAGGGGAGGAGTGGGTGAGACAAGGAGAGGTCAGTGGCTTCAATTGCTTCATAGGTTGCTTCTTAACCCTTGCGCCACCAGGAAGGCCCTGTATCCTGGCTTTTCTATTCACATTCTACAGCTAGAATTTTCCCAGGTTCAAACGGCTGAAAATAATTTTGATTGCTAGATAATATTTTACTCTTTAAACACACTGCTGTGCCTGAAGCTATTTTCTTATCATTACATTTGTGACTGTTTTCACATATCTGTTTAAAATAAAAATGACCTCCTCTAAGGTGGTATTCTTGTTTCAAAAAATAACATGCATGGAGCTTATTTTAGTACTTGAGATAATATTAAATTTTTAGTACAAAATTTAAATATACCCATACAAATGAAGCTTTTACTTTCCTTGGTAATTATTTAATAAAAAAATTTGAAAATAAATTTTATTTTTAATAATTTGATATTCTACTGGTTATTGGTCATTTTGAGTCACATCTATTACTCTTTCTCCCCAATATGTTATTCCAGACCTTGTCAAAAATTGGTGTACTTCATGTTGTCTTGAAGTCATTATGTCAGAAATCTTTGCTGATGCTATAGCTCTCCAAATATGGATCCCTTATCTTTAGAATTCCATATTCCATTCTCTACAGTAGTTTGGAAGCCTCCTGCCTAACTGCTTTAAAAAGGCTTTACAGTTAAAAAATTAAAACTAAAAAAAGTTTGGAGATATATTTTACATAATGTTCATTTCTGAGCTTCTCCTTTTTTCCTAATGAGGTTTTAAAGAAATCACTGACAAAGTATCACCTAGATGCTTTTAATAATAATTTTAATAATGCTTTTGATAATTGATATACAAGCTAGTCCTAAAATAAAGCAAATTACATTTTCTACAAACTGCCAAGTAGCCGAGTTTTATAGATCTTTCTTAGAAAACTGAATATTAGTACAAAAAACAGTTTCAACGAGATCAGATGGAGGAGGGGTCATAAACACAGTTGTTTCACATACATATGCTGCATGGGATGGGGTGGGGTACAAATTATCAGGGATGCTTTGTGAGCAAAGACTCAAGACCCCTTAGTGCATTAGGTAGACAGTGGCACCTGACTCTGTGAGCCTGTTGTTTCGCTTGGACCAGTGATAAGAGATTACGCCGGCCACCATCTCTTGGGCTCCCTGTGGGCCATGGCCTCATTCCTGACCAATCTCCTTGTTGACCAATAGCTTCTTTCACCACATATAATATCTCAACAGGTTAGCCCTTTCAGACTCAACCCTGATGTCTTTTCTGTCTGTGCTTCTCTCTGCTCTGGTCTCCATTGGTTTATGATTTTGGTCCCATCTCCCTTCTGTGTACTCTGAGCTTTTAGTTGTCATTTCATGTGTGCATCTATCATTTTGTGTGTTTATAGCTCCTTTAGGGCAAGACCCTCACCTCATACCCTTTGATACCCAAACTCTTCAATGGCACCCCACCATGGCACTCCCAAATGTACGTGATGTTGATGACAAGTCTCCCTTGGTGGAGGGTCACAGTATAGCTGTCACCTGAGCATGAGGTGGCAAAAAGCTCCATAACAAAAAGTAACATTGGTGTCAGGAATAAAATGTTAATGGAGAGTTAATGACACAGCATAGTCTGTAAATTCAAATGCAGAAGCCATCATTTCTGCACTTTGCAAGTTATAGTAGTGAAAATAAAACATATCATGTGTTTTTAGAAATCATAATGTGACCTTGCTGAATTTCTTCATACCGCAACAAGATTTCCAACTTGAGGTTAGTTTCCCATAGTAAGGGGTGTGTGTGGGTGAGCGCGTGTGTGTGAGAGTGTGTTTGTGTGTTTGTACCACTTTTGGCTTGAGTGAATGATGTGAGGACGCATGACTGGTTGGTGAAATTGGGTACTTAGAAATACAAGACCAGATGCCTACTAAAGAGAATGCCAAAGAAAAATGTTGGCATCTTATGTGTTTGGAGAGGTAACTGACTCTGATGATTTGGTGACAAGCTGGTTTGAGTCTGGATGAAGTCACAGTACATAAGCCCTCCAAACCTAGACCAGACAGAGCTATTAAATGTGAAGAGTGAGACTTTGCAGCCTAGCCATTCCTGTGCCAAGGAGATGGGAATGGAGGTTTGAGAGGTAGGCAAGAAGGGACATTTGTTAGGTCTGGGCACTGGAAGTGTTTACAAGGTGAGAAAGAGCGGGTGACTGTGGACCTGAGAGTGGATCTGGAGGGAGTGCTCAGTGGGGGGAGGTCAAACAAGGAGAAGCTGGCAAAATGCTCACTTGGCAGGGCATCATGAGAAGAGGGGAGCCATTACTGAACAACATTTAAAGAAAAATTTCAGGAAATTAAGAGAAATAGAAAGGTAGATGGAAGGGGCAGGAAAGCTCTGTTTTCCTCCCTGAGCCTCCAGCTTTATGCGACAGGGGCCTTTTAGTAGCATCCCACAAACACATGCTGTGATGAGAAGTGGTCCACGTTAACAAGAGAGGGAGTAGTGGTGCCTCATGAGGAAGAATTTGTGATCCCAGAACAAACAAATTGCTGGCATCAAAAAAATACAAGGAAGGAAAGATGGAGACTCAGGGAGCAGGCCTCTTGGACACCCACACAAGTGGCCTCTTTGGAGCTAAAAGACAGAAAGGTTCAGTATAAAGGTCACACACTCTCCTCTGTCCTGGATGTCTACACACCTAACCACTGTCGGGATGGCCTATTGAGTGATGGAATGAGTTGTCCCAGATTTCAGGGAACTGAAAGATCTAACATGAAGGAGACAATGTTTTTTTGGTTAAGTTGATAGGATGGTTAGTCGGCTTTTGTGGTTGTTTTGCAAATCAAGTTTTTGGGATAAAATCTTTGGAGGCTGCAAGGAAGCAGTTAGGAAAGAGAACAGCTGAGAGACTATAGACGTGAGCTTGTGGGTAAAAAGTCTCCCCAGAACCAGAAAGGAATGAAACTGAGGGCAGAGGAAGGAAATCTATGTGCAGACAGATAAAACCAGGGTGGTCTGTCACTCCACAAATATCCATCAAGTGTCTAACAGAAGCCTCGTCTGTGCTCAGCAGAGACCTTAAACTCAATGAAGTAGATGCTTAGAGGTCACCTTGTGTTTGGGGGATTAAAGAAAGGTAAAATATTTAGAATAGCTTTGGGGGTCGGGGTTTAACTTTTGATAGACAATGAGCCAGAGGGCAAATCAGTGAGAGTCCAGTGGAAATCAGCCAGCAGGACTTTGTGGTGGGATTGAATGTCTGCGGCGTCAGCTAGTCCACGTTAAGAAATGAAGAGAAATGAAACACAGAAACAAAAACAAAATGAAACCCAGAAAAGCCTTCTAAAAATAGCAGGGTCTAGGAAAAGGGCAAAGCACCCAGAGTCACTACACATTTCTAGGCTCTTATTTGTCGTGGTGTTTCTTCATTGTTGTTAATAAGAACACAGTTTCTGAATTCCCAGGAGAAGTGGAAAAGAAAAGGCAAATTTGCAGTTGAGTGAAACCACAGTGCACCAGCACAAGCCAGGGGCCTATTTCTAGCAATGAAGGCTGATGCATATTAATTCATTCAGCCACCCCTTTGTTTATAATTCTTGCTTACATTTGCTGTCATGCATTGCAGTTAAAATTTACACCCTTTTTTGGATGCAAGAAGTTATTTTTATTTATCCTTCTTTGTTAGCTGTTTCACTTCACAATAATTAATCAAATCACCAAAGCAGCATCAAATTGGGGAGTGACGATTTATTTGCATTATTTGGCTTTTCTAATGGAGTATCTCAGAGGGTAGGGACTCTGTTATAATATGGCCCTCTTATTTTATGACAGGTTGCAATTTTCTTGTAATGTTAGATGTGGCTCCTCTTGATAATTACGCTAAATTAAGTAGTCCTACACATTATAGAAATGTATGTTAAGATACATTAACTAACATTAAGAATTTTAATTAGGTTCTACTTACTGAAATACATGAGAAACAAGAATTCATCTGAAATTCAGAATTTGAATGTAATTCTATGCAACTCGAACAAATTACTAATGATGAAACTGGGGTACCCCCCCAGCCTCCCAGCCTTTTCGCTGATATGAAATTTTATAATGAGTATTAAGGCCACACATAAAAGTTAAAAAAGCACATCTTGTCAATTCATCTCAGATTTTTGTCCTTTTTCTAATCTGTCCTTTTCTATGTCTTAATCTCTTGCTGCTCATTTATTAGTAATAAAGAGGTGTAAGGGGTTAAGTCTCAGCACTATAAAGCTGTTCACAGCCACTGCAGCACGAGTTCAATCCCCGGCCAGGGAGCTAACCCACTTGGCATAGCAAATCTCTCTTCTCTCGCCCATTACTCTCCTCAGCAGTGTGTTTCAGTCGATCTGCCTGTTCTGCTCCCCACTGTCTCTGGTGAATCCTCTCACCCCCACCCCCCGCTCACCTCTGGCCTACACCCCCAGCTCTTGTATGTAGAAAATAAATAAATCTTGAAAAAAAAAAAAAAAAAGCCAGCCAGTGGGTGGAACTTGACAGTCCCTGTGAAATCTTAGTGCAAAGTGTTAAGGAAGAAAAAGAAATGAGCAGCAAGCCATGCCCTTGTGCTGGAGCGGGGCTCAGTGTCCACCTCAGCTCTGTGACCTGAGCTCTCCTGGTGGTTCTGGGGACCCAGTGACTGTAGCAGAGGGCAACCTGAGAGCCACATCCCCGCCTGCACCTGGAGGTCCAAGCCCACCAAACAGCGGGTGGGAGTGTCACCTGCAGGGTTGCGCCTGCAGAGCGGGAGCAGAGCTGAGGCATCACAAGGCGGCTACCCCCAGCAGGGTGGGCCTGTTAGGAAACAAGGCCCTGGATTTTGAGGATAAGCAATTTAAACAAATGATTAAAGAATCTGCAACATTTTGATCCTCTGTACTTATGAAGTGTTTTTTTTTTTTTTTTTGTAAGCAGCTGAAACCCACTTTGATGGCTTTGGCCTTTGATGGCTTTGGCCTTCACTGTGTCCCCTCAAAATATTTTCAAGTCTTTTTTTTTATTATTTATTTAAATAATAGCTGGGGCATAGGCTAGAGACACAGGAGGGTGAGAGGATTTGCCAGAGACAGAGTGGGGAACAGAATAGGCAGACGGACGGAAAGCACTGCTGAGGGGAGCAGCAGGCGAGACAGGAGAGGTCTGCTGCGCCATGCAGGAATCTCCCTGGCCGGCCGGGAATCGAACCCACGCTGCAGAGGCTGAGGACAGCTTCACAGCACTGTATTCAACCTGCTGCACCACCAGGGAGTCCCAATACTTTCAAGTCTTATATGAACTCCTAGTAGTTTGGAATGTGACTGTATTGGGCATGGGGCCTTTATAGGGTAAGCAAGGTGCACGAGGGCATGTAGGTCAGCCCCAGGCCAACATGAGGAGGAGACTTGGACACGGACATGCAGAAGGAAGGCCATGGGAAGATGGGGAAGGCAGCTATCCACGGGCCAAGGAAGCAGGCCCCAGAAGACACAACACATGGCGCCTTGACCCTGGACTTTCAGCCTCCAGAACCATAAATAAATGCACTCCCTGATCTTGAAGCTGCCCCATCTGTGATACTTGTCATGGCCACCCTAGCAAATGAATGCACTGCTCCTCCGACTTTCTCTCAGAAAGGTGGAGATCTATTGAAAGACTATTGGGGGTGCCCCCAGTAAAGAGCTGAACAAATATAATCCTGGGGTAGAGGAATGTCCCTCCCCTCAGCTGCAAGATATAATTTGTGGATTTGTTCCCTGGAGCCCAGACATGACTGAAATTTGGCTCCAAACACTCCAGCTTCCCAGTGTCTTAAAAGGTGTGCATGTTCCTGGCTCAGCTTTGTCCAGGGCCACAGCACAAGCTGGCCCTGGGACCCCTTCTGTATGAGAACTTCCCAGAGGAGAGGAGCTCAATGGGGCTGGGCTCTCAGCTCACTGCTGTTCCCTCCGCACCCGTGCCCTGTGCGCCACTCTTGCCTTGAGCTCTCCTCCGACCACAGGACTGTGCACTGCGTAGCAAATGATCCCAGATCCAGAACTGGGAGATGCCAGCCAGGGACACTCAGTCCTCCTCCCCCTCTTCTTCCTGACCTGTGCTCTTATTGACTTGCATGGATACTTAAAGCTACTTATGCTGGGTCTAAAATTGCTGTTACGGTGTTAAATCATTTCTGTAGAAATGAAAATTCTTATTGTCTTTGAAATTCACACTTGACCACTCTGCAGCCTCATCTCTAAAATCAGTCAAACAACCGTGCCTTATTACTTTTCTCTTTTGCATTAGTGACCTCCTAGTGCCTTCCGAATAAAATTCATACTTCTTCCTATGGCTGTAAGACCTTCATTTTCTGACCATTCCCTTTGTATGGTCTTGCCTCATGCCAGCATCCCATATAACACTGAGCATCTGGTCATTCCCTGAACTTGACTGCTCTTTTCAGCCCTCTGTCTTGGCACATACTATTGCCTTGGCCCAATACTTTGCCTTTTCTCTTTCCCATTCACCCAGGTGAATACAAATGTATTTTGCAAGGTTCAGTATAAAAGTTGTCCCTTGGGGAAACATCTTTGCCCTCTCCCTGGCCCTCATCAGTGATCTATTATTTACATACCTGTGCAAACACTGAATGGTTCTTTTAAAAACTCATTTCCCCTTTGAGACTATAAGTTCCCCAAAGGCAGTGGTTGGGTCTCAGTCATCTCTGATGTGTAATCCCAAACCTGGGGGGTGCTCCTTCAGGTCCGCGCTGCCAATGGATGTTGGTTACACAGAGCGCCTTGTTTCTCCTATCACACTCGTCAGCACTGGTGTTTCGTGGAACAGCCTATCTCCACAAGCCCATACTAGAAAGCAGTCTGTAGGTGAGAGTCCCCTAGTGACAACTGGTCGCATTCTTGGCTTTGTTGTGTCTCACAGCAGAGACTAAGTGTATGTAGCTAGTGTGAATCTCAGTCCATGGATTCACACATACAAAACTATCACATGCTGTAATTTCTCTAAATTGCCTGATTTCTAATCTGATCATCAGTCAAAAGAAGGCAATTCAAATTCCTTGTTTTAATAGAACAAATACTGATGAGATTCATATGGAACCACAAAAAACCACAAATAGCCAAAGCCCTACTGATGTCAACAAAGGGGAAAGGAGGTACCACACTTCCAAACTTCAAGCTATACTACAAAGCCATAATAATTAAAACAGTTTGATATTGGAACAAAAACAGACACACAGATCAATGGAACCAAATAGAGAGCCCAGAAATAAAACACACTTATATGGACAATGGAACTTTGACAAAGGAGCGAAGAATATGCAATGGAACACAGAAAGTTTCTTTAATAAATGGTGCTGGGAAAACTGGACCACGCATGCAAAAAAATGAAACTAGATCAATGGAACCAAATAGAGAGCCCAGAAATAAAACACACTTATATGGACAATGGAACTTTGACAAAGGAGCGAAGAATATGCAATGGAACACAGAAAGTTTCTTTAATAAATGGTGCTGGGAAAACTGGACCACGCATGCAAAAAAATGAAACTAGACAGCTATCTTTCACCGTGCACAAAAATCAACTGAAAATGGATGAAAGAACTGGACATAAGACCTGAAACCATAAAATATATGGAAGAAAATATAGGTAAAACACTACAAGACATACATCCCAATAACATCTTTAAAAACTCATCACCCAAAGCAAAGAAAGTTAAGGAAAAGATAAACACCTGGGATTACATCAAACTGAAAAGCTTCTGCATAGCAAAAGAGACATTAACCAAAACAGAGAGACACCCCACTGATTAGGAAAAAAATCTTTGCACTCCAGTCAACTGATAAGGGACTGATCACAAAGATATACAAAGTACTCACAGGACTCAACAAAAACAAAATAAACAATCCAGTCAAGAAATAGGCAGAAGAACTTAATAGAAATTTCTCCAAAGAGGAAATGCAAATGGCCAACAGGCATATGAAAAAGTGTTCAATATCCCTGATAATCAGGGAAATGCAAATTAAAACCACATTGATGGGCCTCCCCGGTGGCACAGCGGTTGAGCGCTGGGTTGCGAAGCTGTCTGCAGCCTCTGCAGCACCGGTTCAATCCCCGGCTGCTCCCAGGCCACTGGAGGAGGGTCCCATATGGCGCGCAGACCTGTCCTGCCGCCCGCTGCTCCCCTCAGCAGTGTACTTTGGTCCTTCTGCCTGCTCTGCTCCCCGCTCTGGTGAATTCTCTTACCCTCCCGCGCTTCTGACTGTACCCAGTGCTTGTATAAATCAATCAATCAATCAATCAATCTTAAAAAAAAATCCACATTGAGATACCATCTTACACCAGTAGAATGGCACATATCAAAAAAAACAAGCAACAACAAATGTTGGCAAGGATGTGGTGGAAAAGGAACTCTCTTACATTGCTGGTGGGAGTGCAAACTGGTCCAATCACTACGGAAAGCTGTCTGGAGGTTCCTCAGTCTACTGAAAATGGAGCTACCATATGACCCAGCAATTCCACTACTAGGAATCTACCCAAAGGACACAAAAACATTGATTCAAAAGAACACCTGTACACCTATGTTTGTTGCAGCACTATTTACAATAGGTAAAACCTGTAAACAACCCAAATGCCCAAAAATAGATGACTGGATCAAGAAGATGTGGCATATATACACAATGGAATATTATTCAGCAATCAAAAAAGATAAACTCATGCCATTTGCAGCAACATGAATGGAACTAGAACGAATTATGCTCAGTGCAATAAGCAAGAAGGAAAAAAAGAATTTTGGATGGTTTCACTTATATAGCAGGAATACAGGGGAACCAAATAAGACATCAGTGTAAAAAAATAATAACAGTACAAAACACAACAAAGCAAAAATGGACAATTATAAACCAGAGACATCCTGCAGGAGAGGAGGAGGGAGAGGGATCAGAGGGAGGGAGGAGGAGCACAGGGAACTGAGGTGATGGTGCACGGGTGCATTGGTGAAGGAAACTCTGTGGAATACACCTGAGGGGGTGGAGGGAAGCAAATGTTGTTTAAAAATGAACAATGGGGCCTCCCCTGGTGGCGCAGAGGTTGAGTGCTGGGCTGCAAAGCTGCCCGCAGCCTCTGCAACGCCAGTTTGATACCGGGCTGCGGCGAGGGTCACACATGGCGCTCAGACCTCTCCTGCAGTGCCCGCTGCTCCCCTCAGCAGTGTACTTCATCAGTCTGCCTGTTCTGCTCCCTGTTCTGGCTCTGGTGAATTCTCTCACCCTCCCGTGCTTCTGACTGTACCCAGTGCTTGTATAAACAAATAAATAAATCTTTTCAAAAAAATAAATAAAAAATAAAAATGAAGGATGATGTAAAAAATAAACAAATGCAAAAAAAAAAAACCAACAAAAAAACAAATTCCTTCTTTTGTTTTCCTGAGACCACTTATTAAACAACTACTATGTGCAGTGTAATGTGGAGGATATACAATCAAAAAGTATTTATGTTGAAAGATGTATAGTTGCACACTTACTTTTATAGCATCAGATTCCAACAGGATTTGAGGAAGCATGAATTTGAGTCAAGAAAGATCTTTCTCATATATATGAAAAATACATATTTATATACACACATAGATATGCATATACATGTTACATATACACACATGCATGTGTTTGTATACCCATACATACATTTAACTGCAGAAAATTGTGCCTTCTATCATTTTGATAAATATAGTATGAAATTTTGTTTTAAGAAACTTCTAAGATAGCAAAATTATACTTTTTATTCATTTCTTTTTTAAAGGAATTTTTTGTTAAGGACACAATTCTTTCCGTTTTTCACAAGGGCTGCTCTTTTTTCACTCATTTCAGTCTATTCCTTTTGATTTGCCCTGATCCTGAAAAGATGAGGCCAAAATAAGGATCTGTAAATTATGCTGCTTTTAAAGAAAATTTTGGCTATCTTTAGATACATTACATTTGTAATGAGTCTTAAAGTGAGCTATTATGAGACTAGAGTATATTCTGGTAGATTTAAGATGCTTCATCTTTTTGCCAGTAGTTTTAGAATTATCAACTATATTTTCCTTTGTTTATTGTCTGTCCAAAGTTCAGAACAGTTGTGATTAATAAGGGAGAAAAAGTTTACCACTATCACTTGAGTAAATCTTTTCTAAATCCAAGAAGGAATTAATTACATGAATGAATAAATAAGAACACAAAGCATTATAATTAAGAAAGGGTTTTTAAGATCAGAGTTGATCACTAAGTCATTTTTTTCTTTAACTCAGTGGTCTCAAGCAGGATTTTTTCCCCCAGAAGTTTCCAGGGGGCATTTGGAAATAATATCTAGAGACATATTTGATTGTTATGAGTGGGCATGCTTCTGGAAACTTGTGGGTAGAGGCCAAGAATGCTGCTATAGATATCCTAAAATGTACAAGACAGCCTTCACAATAAAAAAATTTATCCACACTATTTACAATAGCCAAGCTATGGAAACAACCCAAATGCTCAAAAATAGATGACTGGATCAAGAAGATGTGGTACATATACACAATGGAATATTACTCAGCAATCAAAAAAGATAAACACATGCAATTTGCAGCAACATGAATGGAGCTGGAAGGAATCATGCTCAGAGAAATAAGCCAGAAAGAGAAAGAAAAATAAAAAAAAGCAGGAATTTAGAAAACCTCAATAAGGGACCGGAAAAAAGACTAATTATAATAAAGTAAAAATGAAAATCAACAAGCAACTATAAACCAGACACACACTACGGGGGCGTGGGGAGGAAGGTGGGAGTAAGATCAAAATAAGGGGGGTGGGGGTGGGAATTGTATGGGGATTATAACCAAGATGAAAATGCATACATGGTGCAAAAATGAAAAATAATGTAAAAATATATAAAATTAAAAAATAAATTTAAGAAAAGGAAAAAAAAAATTATTCAGTCCCATATGTCAGGTCTGAGATTGAGAAACCCTCGTTTAGCTATATAAAACCATTTTCTATGATTACAGGCCCACCCATGATTTTTTTCTTAGAGTAAAACCCAGGGAAAGAGATTAGTGGTACTTTGGCACATTAGAATCTTTTCTCTAAAGTTTTGCCAATGATTTGTTTCGCCCCACCAAGTAAATTCCTTGCTAATTTTAAATCAGAAATATGGATATTCCTTTAGTGGACTAATGCTGCTTTGGGATTTCAAAGGGCATCCCAGGAAGATCATTTTTTTTTAAATAATAAAGTCAAAAGGTTCAGCCATACCTTTGGGGGACCCTCAGGTTTTACCTGAAGAAGGTAGAAATCTACATATTTCAGCTGGCTAATTCAAGTCTCTGCTAAGATCAGCATAGAATTTTGCAATTGTTTGGTATTGGGGGTTGAAAACAAAAAAAAAATCAAGAAGAGAAGGGGGAAGTGAGAGGTGCAACACACTTTCTCCTGTGGAAGGAAAACTAAAAACTTCTTATTCTGTCCTGTTTGTTATTTTTCATGACTTAGAAAAATTGCTTTAGATTAGACCAGTTTGTGAGAAATGTTTAAAGAGTATTTAAAGGGATGTCAAATAATTAGCCTTGTCTTGAGCACTGTAGGCCTTGGCTTGAACTGTGTCCTCCAAAATTTCCAGTATCTCAGGATGTGTGTGATCTCACTAGGAAATTAATACAGATGTAATTAAAGTAGGAGGAGTCACAATGAAAGAGTAGACCCCTATTATGTCTGTGTCCTGATAAAAAGGGGGCATTTGGACATAGACGCTCAAACAGGAAGACCATAGGAAAATGAATATGGCCATCTAAAAGACTTGAGGAGGCCTGAAGCAGATTCTACTCACGTAGCTCTCAGAAAGACTAACTGTAGCAACACTTTGATTTCAGATTTCTAGCCTCCAAAACTGAGACAACCCATTTCTGCTGTTTAGGCCATCAGTTTGTGGTACTTTGTTGTAGCATCCTTAGCAAAGTAGTACTGATTCTGCCCTCTTCCCTGGTCTTATCCTTGGGGAATATTCTCCAGATTCTCATACATTTGGGATTATTTAGAGCTGAGTTCCTCAAATCCTAGGGTAGATGGATTCCCCCAGGGATCTTGCTGAAATGCACAGTCTGAGAAAGTAGGTCTGAGAGAGACTTAAGACTGAATTTCTAACAAGCTCCTGACTGATGCTGCTGGTTCCCAGACCAGACTTCACATAGCAAGATGTGACCGTTCTTCAATAGCAGGAGGAGCTGCCTCTCGATACAGGATCAACGCTGGAATCGCGGTGGATGACCTGGCAATGCAAACTACTAAAACCTCTGTGAGTGGGACCCGAACATTCATGTTTTTTAAAAGCTCTCCAGTGATTCCAATTTGCAGCCAGGTTTGAGACCCACCGAGACAGGGTGTGCTAAATTGGACATCTATAATCTGCCATCTGGCTACTGACTTGATGAAATCAGAAGTGTGCAACAGAGGATATCCTGTGTTAAGCTTCTGAAAGGTATTCATTGAAAAGATGGAGAAGAGAAGGGGGAAAGGAAGGCTCTCTGGAAATAATCTGTTTTAAATGGTAACACTTCCCCAAGTTTTTGTATTCATCTAAAGCAGCTCAACATGCTCAGCAGCAACTTTCTTATCATCATCAGAAGACAGAAAAACTCTATTTAATAGGACATACCACTAAATACAGAGCCCCCCCCCCCAATGCAACTCCTTTTCCTTCTGACTTAAAGACCTGGCTACATTCGCTCCTCCTCAGAACATATCTCTCCTTCCTTCTTGGTTTTTTCATTATTCTTCTGATTTGTCATTTTGCCTCCACATCTTTGGTTCTGTCTTTGATTTAGACCTTATGGTCAAAGCCTACCACAGCCCAAGTCCCATCATAGCTCAGCTCCAGAGAGCCCACTCATAGCAGAGCCCTGGGGCTCCAAAGCCAAAGGGGGTCAGGAGAGGCAAATGCATCCATCCATCTCCCCAGCACCCATCCACCTACTCAGCCATTCCACCACCCACAATTGAGTCATTATTCATCCCTCATCCACTCATCCTGCCCTCTACCTTCCCCGCATGTGTCTAAGCGCCCAACAAATACATCTTCTTTGTGAGGTACTTGGGAATAAAAGAGTGGGCTTGAACCCCACAGTACCTTCCCTTGCGTCCAACCTGAAGTACATCAGTGAGGACAGCTGTTGGACACCACACATGGATGATGACTCCAATGCAGGAAAGCAGCTCACTATGGATGATACAGGAGGAGACTCTCACCTCTCCCTGAAAAAACAAGGAGTTGTTCTAGAGGAGGTAAGTTTTAAGCTCAGACTTGAAGAAAGATTGGAAGTTGTTCATCAGTTGTTGTGACAACAATAAAGGGATTATGGGTAAGACAAATCTAGCATCAGGAAAGAATGTGGTATTTAAAAAAAAAACAAAACTGAAGAAAAGGCCACTGTGATTAGTACAGAAAGAGCTAAGGGGAGGAAAAGATGGGAGGGGTGCTGACAATGCTGGCAGAAGGCAGGTGGGGTACACCTAGAAGGTAATTCTACCTTGACAACCTTGAGTCCTATTTCATGTTCCTTTGCTACATTCAACTGGATGCGTATTTTCTGATCATCCATGTTGTTTCATGCTCAGCACTGAACTTTGACACAGTGAGTCTGGGGAGTGTCACAAAATGTTTGGCATCTGCCTTTGAAGAATGTGTGGTGACAGAGACAATGGTGTCTAATATGGATGACTGAACAGTGAGTGCCAGAGTCAGGAAGCGCTGGGGGTACAGAGAGGACTGCCATATAGACACTCGCTCATTCACTGAACTATCTTATCTACTCAAATAAATAAAAAGTGCTTAGCTATAAAGAATACCCCACATTGAATTTGAGCTCCTCCACAAATGAATTTAGGGCTTTGACTTGGAGAGGAGCATTAGTTCAGACTGGAGCATTGACGAGGATGGCCTTGGGCATGATCTAAACAGCCCTCTGCCTCAAACCACTCAGGACCCAAGAGGGACCATTCAGCCTAAATGGTCAGTTTTACCAGTAAAAGTGATGGATAACAAAACCAGTAAAAAATGGATAATAGTTTCTGTAGAAAATGAAATCACGGTACAGGAATGAGTGTTTACATTGACAGGACCTTCAGTCGAAGATGAAAGAGACATTAGGGTTAAATTATGGCAAAGGCCTAAACTTTGCTTTTATTTATTCTTTTCCTGTCAGGCCCTATACAGTGTATGAAATTATTTTGTTTTTCTTCCATAAAATTTTAGCAAGCAAATTTAGACAGCTCTACAGGGGCATGACTATAGCCTTGAGGGGGGTTAATGCTGCACAATCTGTCTTAGCAGCAAGAAGCAAGAGGCCGATTATTTAACTGCATTTCCTGTAAGGCTTTTTGCTTAGTGGGATGACTCAGTCCCACAGAAATCCACAGTAGGGGGACCTAACTTGGGACAATTACTCTGAATCATGTGCCTTCCCCAAACAATTTACTCTGTGGGGAAGTCCCCAACTTGTGCCTGCCATTCTTTCACAGAAGCCTTATTTTATTTTCTTTGCCTCAGTGGGAGAGGAAATGGATGTTATCACTGTTGTACCCAGAAGCAGCAATATATGCTACATATATGCATTTTATAAACAGCATTTTTTTTTTTTGGGGGGCTTTTAAAAATCTGAAGACTATTGGGAAAGTGTGTGTTGAATGTGTGTGCTGCTATTTGGAAAGTGTATGTTACTACATTAGTGTTCAAAAGAAATCAGTGAAAGTGGGGGTGAAGTAACTCAAGGAGAATGAAGTGGGGGCAAAGGCCTCTGGGAGGAGAGGGGGGAAGGGCCATTGCCAAGACGAAGCCTTTGCTACCCTGCCCAGGTAGTGCCAATCGTGTGTGTGGCTTGTGACCAGAAATTAACTGATGTACATGTAACACTCATTTAATTTGCCTAATTACAATTCGTTCACACCCGCACCACGGGGCTTTGTTACTGAGGATTCCCCAGCCCAGTCCACTGGGTGGAGGGTGGAATGTCACTCTGCAGCGGTGTGTCTGGGAAATTTGCATATAACATTTCCCCCACCAAATTATTAATTGGCTCCTGGGGAGGCACCGGTTTCTGAGGTTCTGCTTAATTACCAATCCTGTCAAGGTTAACATCTGCCCGCGGTAAGTGGGTACCTGCTACCCAAGCACAGTCGTGGCTGTCAGCATGGTGTTTACATTCACAGCTAGGTAGCTCGTGTCAACACATCCTTTCCAAGAAAACAACAGCGAATGTTGCCTCCACTCTGTTTATGCTGATCACCAAAGGTTGTGTGGGGAGAGTGTAAACAAGGAGAGGAGGCGGTGCAGGCTTCTGTGCTGCTTCCCACAGGGTCAGGGTGGGGCTCTTCATTGGAAGGAAACCAGCTCAGCTGTGGCCCTGTCTCCTGCCCCTGTCAAAGGCGCAACACCGCAACCCAGTGCTGAAAAATAACCTCAGCTCATCTCCCAGCATCACCTAAAATCTGTTAGGAACTCTGGGTTTCCTGGAAATGAAATGATTGTTTTCCTCCTAGTCCTGAAACCCCACCAGACTGTCAGTCATGTCTTGAGAAACATTAAGCTAAGATAGGTTTTGTTACTTTTTACAGCTAATTTCTTGGCCAATCTTCATTTTTAAACATACCAACTCTACTGATTTAAAAACCACATTCTTAGGGCAGGACTAATTCCTGTTAAGCTGACAGCGGTCATGACCAGCTAGTAATGTAAGCTCATGAAATTCCATAATTTTGAAACAACTTTCAGGTTCATCTCAGATTTCCCTGGGTCTGTTACAGGGCAGGGAGAGGGGCAGCCCAAACCCCGCAGAACTGCCTATTCTAAATGGGTTCTGCCATCCGCTGCATCAACACAAAACATATGAGACTTTAATGGGAAGGAACTTTAATAAAACTAGGAAACAATACAGGTAAGGCAAAGAGTCTATTTTTTAAATGAAGCACCCAAAGTTACCCGTCCCCTCGTGGGTAAAACTCCATCCAAATGGGATTGGCCCAGAGCAAGGCCCCAAAGCCTGCCACAAGTCTAAAGCACCTTCCAGTGGGGACCCACAGAAAAGGGCCAGAAACAACCAGACAAGACCGGAAGGAAAAGAGCAAAATCAACATCAAGATAAAAGCCGCCATTGTCACCTCCCCATGGGTCTCACCCACATCTGTGTCACCCCGTCCACAACCAAAAGACAAGCGCAGTTTCTTCACATGTCTCTAGGCTCCATGCGCCTCCTCCAGGTCTCCTTCTGGTTCCATCCTGCTTCCTTCCTTCCTCAGTCTCCTCTGCAGCCTCTTCTCTTCCTGCTCAGCTCCACCCTCCATTTGGGTGGGGCAGGGAACCTGGAACCTCCCCCTTTTCTGGGGACCACCCAGTTACAGGTCCTTAAGTGAAGGAGAGACTTAAGTGAAGGGAGACTTAAGCCAGTTAGGTAAATGAGCCACCCCACTTCTTGGATTTCTCCACTCCTCTCCAAGGCTAATCAATACACACTGCCCATGATGAACTATCTTTGCAATTGGGAAACCACATTTCATTTTTTTATAGCCATGTTCCATTTAGCCTGCTGGGGAGACAACAGTTTTAATAGCAAGAAGACATACAGAGACACTATGGTTTCAAAATAAATCAAGAAATGATCTAAAACAGGGATCGACAAAATACAGCACAAAGGCCAATTCAGGCTGCTGTTTTTGTAAATAAGGTTTTATTGGAATAATGCTATGCTCCTTCACTTACATACTGTCTGCTATACACTGAATTGCTCTAGCCCCCACCTTCCCTGCCCCCCCACCAAATTAATAATTGAAGCTTTTAATCTCTAGGTGATAGCATTTGGAGATTGAGCTTTTAGGAAGGCATTAAGGTTAAATGAAATCCTAAGAGTAGGATCCAAATCTGACGGGATTAATAACCTTGTAAGAGGAGGAAGGAAGCTTGCTCTCTCTCCAGGAGCACACACTGAGGAAAGGCCATGTGAGGACACAAGGACACAGCAGCTGTCTGCAAACCAGGAGAGACCGCACTGGAAGACCCTGCTACCACCTGAGTCTCAGGTTACCAGCCTCTAGAACTGTGAGAAAATAAATTTCTGAGCATTTTTTTGTATTTTATTCAGTGGGTTTTATTTATTTTTCATTGAAGTAACATTAGTTACTTTCAAATGTATGTTATTACCCATAGTCAAGATTTTCCTTGTTTAAGCCACCCAGTCTATAGTATTTTGTTATAGAAGCCTGAGCCGACTCAGACATTGCCTACAGCAGCTTTGTTGTGCCATGGCAGAACTGAGTGGTTGGAATGAAACTGCAGGACATGCGAAGTCAAAAGTAGTTACTGTTTGTCCTTTACAGAAAAAGTTTGCTGGCCCTGACATGGAATGTCACCTTCCCAACCCATATTTAGAGAATTAAAAAACAATATAAAATAGAGAGGAGGAAAGAAACCCCTCAAGCCATGTTAGAAGCAGTAGCAATGTAGCACAAAGGTGACTACAATACACAGGTATGGATTAGAAAATTTAGAAGCTGGTACGTGGCTGATAGAGACATAGACCAATTACTGATAGAGGGGAACGGAAAGAACATAACTGAATGAATGTGAAGTTTGGCCATCGACCTATGGTTAATTTACTCTAGTCACTTGCTAAACCCAGGAAGAGCTACACACATAAATGTATTCAGTGAACAAACAGGCAACGTGGGGGGAGGCAAAATGGGTCAAATGGGCAGATAGAGCTTAGCTCAAATGGATTCTCTCATCAGCCTTTCTTATGTCATGAAAAATGCCCCATGTTCTGGATTTATGTATGAAAACTCCCAAGTTTTAAATTTAAAATCCTACAGAACAAAATGGTAAAATTCTTGACCCATGAGTCACTAGTTGATAATCATTTTATGTTATATGTATTATATAATTTTTTTTAAGAGAGAAGAACTGATCTCCATTGCCGATTTCCTACACAATCTCATTTAGGGCATTCTTTCCAAAAATGTTTGCGCTTCAGATAAGTTCAGTTATAGTATTTTTCTCATGTTTCTAAATTTAGCCAGTGGATTAACAATTGGAGTGTTGCTCAAGCTCCATTAGTCCCTCATTTCAGGCAGGTGTAATGTGGCATGATGCATGAAACTCAGGAAGTGTTGACTGATGGGCTTTAATTGCTCTTAATAGCTTTTGCTTGAACAAATAGTTATGCTTGTTTATATATGTGCATATACATGTGTGTTTGTTTATGTGTGTATACATGCATGTGTTTGCTTGTATGTTTGTGATTGTGTACACACAAAATGCAAACCTGTGTTCATGTATGTGTGTGTACATATGTGTGTGTGTGTGATGCTGAATGATAACATCTGGTTCAATCAGGTTGGAACAAAAGATTGTAAAATCCATTGCCTTGTTTTTCACTGTGTGTGCCACATCCACTATTTTTTTTTTCAAATGTAGTTATTTTAAAAGTGCCAAATTTTCAAGAGAAATGACTGGGACAGAGTAGGAAAAAGTTGTTTGTCTTCGAGCATATAATTAAAGGCAGAGCTGCAACCTGTGCTCTGGGTGGAACTTGAGGCTAAATTCTTCATGGTCAATGTGTTTCTTTAAAAATTCAAAAGCTGTAGATGGTATCTAAAACAGATTCCATATGAAACTCTAATTAGAAGACTCAGAACCGGGTCTCCCCGGTGACGCAGTGGTTGAGCGCTGGGTTGTGAAGCTGCCCACAGCCTCTGCAGCGCTGGTTCAATTTCCCCCCTACTCCCCCCCTCCCCTTCCCCTCCCCCCCTCCCCCGCTGCTCCCTGGCCACCGGGAGGAGGGTCCCACATGGCGCGCAGACCTCTCCTGCGCCTGCTGCTCCCCTCAGCAGTGTACTTCGGTCCTTCTGCCTGCTCTGCTCCCCGTTCTGGCTCTGGTGAATTCTCTCACCCTCCCGCGCTTCTGACTGTACCCAGTGCTTGTATAAATAATAAATAAATAAATCTTTAAAAAAAAAAGACTCAGAACCACAGTTGGTTACTCAATCAAAAAGTGACTGAACATGGGGAAACATTTTAAAAACATTCACACAAATTACTAAGCAATTTTTAAAGTGAATATTTTATATTAAGTCTTCTCAAAGTTTTAGCTTTGAGAAACTTATTCATAGAAACCACAACTTTATTCTCACATTCATGTTCCATTGCTGGGTATACTATTCAATTACATTATGTAATTATAAAAACAGTTACAATTGGTATAGATAGGTTTAGGGACAAATACAGCTAACTCAGCTGGCGGCAGAGGACATGGAGTTCATATTTGAGAGACACCTACTAGTTGGGAGTATTCAGTAAGGTCAGTATTCATGATCTACATGAGAGACTAGAGAGTTTTGTTTAATTCTGTACGTTAAGTGGAGTCAACCAAGAGAACTTCTACTCAGGAGCATTGTTGAAAGAGAAAATCAGCATGCAAGAGAAAGAAAATTCCTTCCTAGCAGGGGATAGCACAATAGTATATGAGAACAATGACTCACGCTCAGCCTCACATAGCAGGCACTCCATAAACAAATTGGGGCCTCTCCTGTGGACCCTACTCCAGCCACACACCACACACTTCCAGTGGGTAATGGCAGGCTTCTCAATTCAACCCTACTCCAAACTGCTTATTTTCTTCCACTGGTGGCCCCAACTTAGATGACTGACATCATCACCTACCCAGGACCTCTGACAGAAAGCTAGGGACCAAGCACTCTTCTGCACCCCTTACTTTCCATGGGACATCAAGTCTTGTTCATTTTGCCTTTTACACTTCTAATTCATCTCTCCATACCCATGGCTTAATTCAGAAACTTATTATTCCCCCATGTATCTCTTAGGGTGATCTTTCCTAATTTATGATGATCTTACTCCCCTAAATAAGCCTTCCAAATCTTGCCGTGCTATCAGGATCCTGTCCAAACTTCACCCTGGCACACACAGGTTCTCAGCCAACATTTTCAAGCACATGTGTAAACATGGGCACATTCTTTACTCAAACCAAGCTGAACTACTCCCCCAAAAAAGCAGGTCATTTCACCTCTATCTGGTTTGCTTCCTCTGTCAGTTGCACCTTCCCTCACCATGTTCCCTGGTTAACTCCCTCATCCAACAGGACTGAGCTCGTGAGTCACTCATTCTGTGAGTGCTCCCTGAGCACTCCCTGAGTAATGAGCTTCTCCTCCGCACTCCTTAGCACTATTATACTACTTGCTAAATCCAGTTATGATTGATGACTTTCTTGTCTGTCTTTTCTATTAGGCTGATGTTTCTCAGAGACATAGATCATATTTTGTTCTCCTCTGTATTTCTTGCATAAGTATAAAGCCTGAAACAAGTTTGCATGAGTATAAAGCCTCAAACATGTTAAGCTCAATAATAATTTGTTACAAGAAAGAATGAATGGACAAAATCATAAAGAGAGATTGCACTGTGACTTAGCCACTAGAGTACTCAATTTATTAGTGAAGTGATATGCAACTGAGCAATATAATTAAAGGAGAATTAATTTCCAAATACTTAAAAACTCTCTTAAAAGGTAGATGGAAAAAACATAGCTATAGGGCATTTTTTCCTGGACATTAAGAGAGAACATCTAAATTACTACCATATAATGATAAAGTATGGTTTAAATAAATGGACTTTCAAGATTATATAAGATGATACATATATCAATCACAGAACTCATGGCAGAACCTGTTGTGAAAGACTGAACTGGGAACTGTTGTTCTGTTGGTGGTATTATTTCTTTTCAACTAGTAAAAATTATCTCTGTGTGTGTACATATTATGTTACATATATAAAACATACACTATATAGTTATATATGCTATACAGAGATAATTTTTGGTATTCTGTATACATACTGAATCTTTTTCTGATTGATATATTTTAATCTACTCTAACTCAATCTTTCCTAATTTTATACATATGTATATATAAAATTGTTTATACATATGTATACGTAAAATTTTCTATCTCTATCTTCCTATCTGCCTATGAATAATTGTTATTTTCAAGTTGTCATTATAAGACTTAATAGCCTTGAGGCATAAACACTAGGTATGGTAAAATGAACCTTTGTTTTATCTGCTTGAGACAATTTGTTGAAATGATGGAGTTTATATGAGAGAACACTACTTCTTTCTCACATAGCTAGTAATTTAAATGTCAAACATTATAATGTTTCAGATAAGGGAACAATAGTGCCTCTGTAGCCAAAAGTTGTCATCTAGTTTTGTTTTTCAAACTTTAATGTGCGTAGGAACCAAACAAAAGTCTTGTTAAACACACAGACTCTAAATTAAGAGGTCCTAGGTGAAGCCTGTGATTCTGCATTTTCACAAGCTCTTAGGTGATGCCAGTGCTGCTGGCCACAGACCAGGGTCAGGTGGGAGCAGTGTATCCCAAACAGGCTTCATCATAAGAAGCCTTTGGGGCATTTATTAAAAACATGGATTCCTAGGGCTTCCCCTGGTGGCACAGCGGTTGAGTGCTGGGCTGCGGCGAGGCTGCCCGCAGCCTTTGCAGCGCCGGTTCATTCCCCGGCCGCCAGCAGGGTCCCACAAAAAACAAACAAACAAACAAACAAAAAAACATGGATTCCTAGACTCTCACTGAATGTAAATATACACACTGCTCATGGAACAGAACACTGAGGGGAGGAGACAGGAGGGTTACTAACATGTAATATGTATTGAATATATTTTCTGTGGAAGTCATTGATATTCTCTATGAATCCCTCAGTTTCTTTTTTTTTTAAAGATTTATTGATTGATTGATTTATACATACATACATACAAGCATTGGGTACAGTCAGAAGCACGGGAGGGTGAGAGAATTCACCAGAGCCAGAGCGGGGAGCAGAGCAGGCAGAAGGACCGAAGTACACTGCTGAGGGGAGCAGCGGGTGGCAGGAGAGGTCTGCGCGCCATGCGGGACCCTCCTCCGGTGGCCGGGGAGCAGCCAGTGATGGAACCGGCGCCGTAGAGGCTGCGGGCAGCTTCGCAACCCAGCGCTCAACCACTGCGCCACCGGGGAGGCCCGAATCCCTCAGTTTCTAAGAGATTACTCAGAGGCTTCTCACAAACTTCAGTTATTTTGATAAAATATCTAAACCAAAGTCCTTGAATAATTCCTGCCTTTCACATTGAGTTCTATCCTTATTAGCACTGTGCCATTCATCCTAATTATTTAAGTAAATGAGTTCTCCCATTTCGAAGACCTAGCTAGATGCCTGGCTAAAGTTCTTTTAGGTCAGAAATGTTTAAAACTGTCTGTTTTGGGCCTCCCGGGTGGCGCAGCGGTTGAGCGCTGGGTTGCGAAGCTGCCCGCAGCCTCTGCAGCGCCGGTTCGATCCCCGGCTGCTCCCCGGCCACCGGAGGAGGGTCCCACATGGCGCGCAGACCTCTCCTACCGCCCGCTGCTCCCCTCAGCAGTGTACTTCGGTCCTTCTGCCTGCTCTGCTCCCCGCTCTGGCTCTGGTGAATTCTCTCACCCTCCCGCACTTCTGACTGTACCCAGTGCTTGTATAAATAAAATAAATAAATAAAAATAAATCTTTAAAAAAAAAACTGTTTTCCCTCTTTCTGTCCTAAACATTTAACTCGAATATGAAGGTAGATAGGATATATTATAATTATTTTGGTTTGGAAAGAAATCTCTCCCCACTTTTCAACAGCATACACAATCAGGTGGATCCCCCTGACCCCTTCACCAGCAATGAGGACAACTGCACTTACAGATGCAGCCACTTTCTATGTACATCAATCAGTTCTTCTCACAAGTCAAAGTGGGTGATCAATAATGTCCCCATTTTACAGATGAGGAAACTGAGACACAGAAATCCTTTGCTTAAGATCACATAACTCACAAACAAATGGAGCCAGGGTTTCATCCCAGACAGTCTAAATCTAGTCTGAGTCTTGACTGTTATAATCTATTTTCATCATACATACTGAAGACCACAGTTTGTTTTCTATCCCATTTAATTTTATTACATCTAAGTGTCTACTGTTATTCTGGCCCTTATTACATTTAATAAAGTGCCCAGCAATATAAAATTGGCAGGACAATTATTTTTAGTTACATGTCTGTGCTCTTGCATGACTGCAGGAGACATCGTGCTGATTAGTTACCCTGGTAGGTCTGTTAGTTACTACAGTTTGCTAGAAGATGCTAGTAAGATGCCTTAAGGTACCTTTTCCATAAACTGCACAAGTAGCAATGGGGACTGCATTTTGGAATCTGCATTTACATGGTTGTGGTTAGAAACCATGACCAGGATATTTTGCAGCTATGCCAGTCTCGAGCTGTTTCTCGGTGTCCTCGATCTGGGGTGGCCTGTGACTTAGTTTGACCAATATGGTTAATGTGGTAGAAATGACGTTGTCCAAGTTCAAGACTGTAGGTTTGAAGAAGCCTTACAGCTTCTGCCTTTGCCCTTTTGAAACACTTCCTTCATTCCATAAAGCCCAGTCTACCTCCTACAGGATGTGTGGCTGTGAAGGAGAATTGAGAATTGAGAATTGATAGCTTTAGGCAACAGTCTGACAATACTGAAGGGCCCACAGTGCTGTCATAACCATGCCCTGCACCAAGCTGCAGTTAAAGGAATGAGCTCAAATGAGCCATGCAGAATAATTTCCCAGTCAAATTATGGAATCATGGGAAATAAAAACCCATTGTTTAAGCTACTAATATTTGGGATTGGTTATGAGGCAGCAACGCATCATATCCACCTTCATAATCAAATGATAAGTAAGATTTAAGGTAATTTAACTGTCTTTCCAACTGATGATAGCTGGGGAATTGTTCAAAGTAGTAAGCCTTTTTGAGAATTTTACACAAAATTGGAGAATTTTATAGAAAAGCCTGTGACCAAATTGGAGATTATAGGGGACACATTTACTGATTTCTAAAAATCATATATCTAAATGAGAGAAAACAAAGAAGACCATTAACTAAATGCATTGCTACAAATCTGAGATGTTATAATTGATTTTATAATCTGATATTTTCAGCCAGTGGAGAGAAAAATTTTAAGTATCTGCATTTTAATAGTACATTTGATAGTATGTTAAAAATAATATAAATCCCCTCTTTTACAATAGATAATATGATGTCAGAAATATGACTCTCCATTTAAGAAGGGATTCTATTTCTAATTAAAGGGAAACTCTGAAACAATCTCTACAGACCTAAAATTGCTTTTTTTTTCCCCCCAGTTACTGTGTTGTAAATCCCTTCTCTACGTTGGCAAGGAAAACTGTCAAATTGTTTTACTACAGAGCTTGTCTTTTACCTGCCTAAATTGCAGGCCTTTATATTTTTATTGCTGTCAGAAGTTTGTAAAATATGTTTCAGATAATTGTGGAAAATCATAAAACCTGCCTGGCATAGGAAATAGTAATAGTTCACAAATTATACTTACTGTTAATCAATTCAGACATTACTGAACTGCAAGTGAATTTACTGTTATTTTTTCTGCCTCAAGTTTAAGTCCCATGTTCTCTAACATATTGATTTCTTAGAATGAAAACAGAGCCTTCTTTTGTCTTTTCTCTGAAGTGACAACAAATATAAGAGCCTGACAGTTTCAAAATCTTACAAATACAGAGTATTGTACATTACTCTGAGAATAGTGATAATCTAACACCATTTGCAAATAGACTAATACCTGCACTATGTGACCGGAACTGAGGGTTTATACAGGACTATAACTTATCACAACTGCTGATAGTTCCAGGGAAGATTGAGAAGCTGGGTGGTCCATTAACGTGATCCAGTAATCCAGCCACGCTAAAAGAGCATGGAAGGATGCCAGTGAGTGAGTCAGTCTCAAACATTGTGGGGGATTTTTAAGAAAAACCTTGAAACTCAGCTTAATTTATTTTTTATTGTCCTTATGATGAATAATAATTCCTGCTAGTTTTTCTACAGCTGGTTTTCAATGTTTTTTCATGAAGAAACATGAACCCACTGGCAGATGGACTTAGCCTTCTCCTTATTATCTAGATAAAATGAGCTCAGTCACCTACATCTATTTCCATGTGCTGGGTGAATTCTAATGCCCTCCCTACAATATCTGTAATTTGGTGGGGGGAAGGTTATACTTGTATGGTTACCCCTGGGGATTGAGTTCCTTCTGTGCTTTGAGTTCATTTTGAGAACTACTTATATCATTAGTGTCTTGAGCCTCTTGAGACTGCCATTCCTGTCTCTGTTGCCTCAGCCTAGATGTGCAATTCAACCACTTTCCTCCACTGCCACAAGCAGAATTTAAGATGCCCCAGTGACAAAAGATCCCCCATGAAGCCTTGACAGGAATGCTTGGGAGAGAGTGAGGTTTTCACAAGACTGCAACACATAGCAAACAATTTGAAATTATTTACTAGACACATTATTCTTTTATTTAAAATGAAAACATTTTCTTTTAAAAGGCATTGTGTTTAGCAATACACTCAAAATACACAAAGGATTTTAAGCTCCTGCTTAAAACTCTTCCTGCTCCTGATCTTCTAGCCACCAGTTCCCTTTTCCAGGCAACTAATCTTTCTAGTTTCTTGTTTTTCATAAAAAGCTATCTTATAAGTATAAAGAATCTTATTGATGTGAATATATTATCATTTTTTTAAAAGGAAGAAAATATTAAAGTACAACTTGCTTTTTTCACTAAATATTTAAGATCACATATAATCGTGTAGACCTGCCTCAAGGCAAGCAAGTTACTGTCTGGATGTATCATAAGTTTTTAACCAGTCCCTCCTTTGACAAACTTGCTAATTTTCTGCTATGACAATGATGGAAACTATACTCACCGTGAGTATTTATAGTTTTATGAAAGTTCAGTTACTCTCATTTTTAATTCCCTATGTAGGCTTAGGATGTATGGAATTAAATTTTATCAGAACTATTAATATCCAGTCCTAATATACTTAAAGCTCTTTCCTTTCTCCCAACTTTTAGACTGGCTTAGAAATGTCTTATGGTGGGAGCCATGTTCCTCGCTGTTGTAATGAAAATTTACAGATAAGCAAGGGGAAAAGACTACAGTGACCCATATGGTAATGGACTGGAGTTGGAGATACCTGTATGAACTCATATGTAACTTACAATAGATACAGGTGGTTACATACAAGGATACTTGTAGATATGCTTATGCATGGATTAGTTTAACACATATATTCCTTGCTCTATTTATTGTGAGGGCTTAGAAGTGACAACCCAGTAGCCCTGACCACACATGGCATCCAGAGCTTGATTTCTCATACCATTCATTAATAAAAGCAACCAAGCCTCCTAGGAGAAATGACAGATTCTAGGACCTGGGCAGGAAATATTAAGGGTGAATCTGAACATCTTATAGTACCAGAAAGTAAGTGACTTAGTAAACAAACGACAACAACAAGAAAATTTAATTTGTGTTACCAATGCCAAAGCTAGAAAAATTTCAGTACCAAAATAAGTAGTACTGAAGTATAACCCAAAGTGTAGAACAAAAATGCATGACTTCATGTTGATATACATTACTGAACAAATACATAAATGGGAGAGAGGAGATAAATATCTCATGGTGATTTCCAAATAATTTTTGTAGATACTCTGCTGTCAAGGTGGAACATGACACATTACCCCTAAGTGTGGGCTATGGATAGGGATTTCTTTCCACAGTATAGAAACGGGGCATGGGGGGAAGGAGAAAGGCGAGGACAAGGTCAACTTTATGGTGCAGAAATGTGAAAAACTTCCTCAGTCGGGTGACCAACTTCAACATCAGTACTCTTGATATGATGTGATAAAAATAGCACTCCAATTCTGTGTTTACCTCCCCAAAACAATGAACCCTAGTCTAACCAGGAGACAAACACGGACCAATCCCAATAGAGCAAAATTCTACAAAATACCTAACCAGCACTCTCAAAACTCAAAATACCATCGAAAACTAAACATCTGAGAAACAATCACAGCCAAGAGGAGGCTAAGGAGAGGTTGCAACTAATCTTACTCTCCTTGATGGGTTTCTGGAACAGGAAGAGGACATTAGGTATAAACTAAAGAAAAGTGAATACAGTATGGGTTTTCATTTACAATACTGCAGAATATCAGTTCCTTAATTAATACAAATGTGCTACACTAGTGTAACATATTAAAGAGATGAGACTGGATATGTTATGGGTATATGGAAACTCTAGCATCTTTGCAATTTTTCTGTAAATCTTAAACTTCTAAGAAATAAAATTTATGATAAGAAAATATGCTATGAAATGTTTGAGATACAAAATAAGGCTAAAAATTAAGTGGGCCCCATTTGTCCACTTTCCGGTTTAAGAAATGATGTTTCCCAACAGAACTGGGTTCCATTGCGAGCCCCTCCTCAGTTACACTCCCAGCAACCTTCTCTGAGAGCAACCACCATCCTGTATCTGGTATCATTATTATTGCCATACATTTATTGATATCTTTATGATATAGTGTTTTCTACATTTTAAAATTTTATATCATGACAACTATTTCTGCAACTTTCACTTAGTTATATAACTAATTCATTTATCTTTTCTGCTGTGGCACCTTCCATTACGAAAATACTGAAATGGATTGATCTCTGATCAGCTCTTTGAGTGCCCCATCATTCCCGCTGTTGAAATCCCTTCCATTTACCCAGACAGTAAGCATTTCTCATTGACTGATCCATTCCATGTGATATTCCACATCTGCCTAACTTGTCTCTAACCTGCCACTTGCTTCCTCACCCCCTTCCTCTCATTTTGACCATCTGGAGGGCCAAACTCTTTTCTCCTTATAATGTACAACTGTTCGACTCCCTGTCCCTTCTCCCAAATGCAAGTCCCAACCTGACTTTGCATAGTTGCATACCATCCAAGCTAAGGCTGAACAAAAGAATCCCTTACTTCTCCCCTAACACCCCCATCCTGTGCAAAACTATGAAAAAAACCATAGTTTAAGTGTTCTATTCAAATATACTTTAAAGTAGTCCAAAAGAGAACTATCCATTATCCTTTATAAAGAGACATTTAATGCTCAACCTATAAGTGAGGAAAATTAAAATGTAATCTTAAACAGTCCATTGATAGAAATAAATTTGCAATAAAAGAAATTTCTATAAAGCATGCAGCTTTGGAATTTGAAAAGAGTCAATTGGGTGTCAGAATAAGTTTATCTTCAGTGAAAAAGAACATATACCAGTTTTTATGTGACTTCTATAATCTCTTACTATATCTACATTCTTCTTTCCATTTATAACTATCTACATGAGATCCACCTGTTCTGCTCTCTACTCTGTCTCTGGTGAATCTTCTCACACCACCCCCAACACCTCTGGTCTACACCCCAGTTCTTGTATGCATAAATAAAAATAAATCTTTTAAAAAAATAAAGACCATCATAATGAAAAAAAAATATAAAACTATCTACATGAAGAATCTGCCTGTTCTGCTCCCACTCTGTCTCTGGTGAATCCTCTCACACCCTGCACCTCTGGCCCACACCCCAGTTCTTGCATGCATAATAAAATAAATTAAATCTACATGAGTATGAAAAAAAGTTTTTATATTTGATAAGAAATATCATAGATGCAGAAAGAGTGAAGTGTAGGCAAAAGCATCTTCCAGTTAAGTGGAATGAGAACTGAATCCTTGAATTCTAAAGAGAGGAGTGATTTTTGAAACTGTAGATAGTTGACTGGGGGGCCTTTTTCTTGCATTCTAAACCATACAGAATGAGATACTCCTGGCCTTAATGTAAAAAAAGTCACACTGAGATTTATAGAGATAATACTTAATAAAATCTACGCTGTTCTACCAATTAGAAAGCTATTTTTGGCTCTTAAAAAGGTAAAAAGTTTATGAAAACAGTGCTTATACCTAATTAATGTGGTAATTGCATGTCAGATGCATGAGATAGGGAAGGTGTGCCTATTTATTTGTGGGGGAGGGGTACTGGTGATGAGACAAGAGAATCTAGCCTGAAACAGTAATTTAGGTACAAAGCTCTGAAGGTCTAGACTGAAGTAGTAACAGTGAAAATGGAGGAAAATAAAAACCACTTTTACAGTGAAATAACAACATCACTTGGTGAGAATGGTTAAAGGATAGGGAAAAAAGAGTAAGAGGGGTCAAGGTAATTTCATAATTGTAACTGAGGGGTGGAGCCTGGGATGAGGGTGGTGCCACTGACAGAAACAACAAAGCACAGATGCGTGCCGTGCTGCATGGTTTGGCATCAAAATAACACTCAATGGGAGCAGTGGCTGTGGAATACAGATCTTTAAGTGAGAGGCTGGGGCCGATTTGACAAAAGAGAGCCAAAGAAGATTAAGCGAAAAAAAAAGTCCATGAAGGGAATTTTTAAGAACCATAAAATGGAAGCTAAAGAAAAAGAATATTCAACTGTCAGTTTAAAATTGAGAAGCATAAAATGGAAGCTAAAGAAAAAAATATCCAACTGTCAGATACAGTCACTATGGGGTCTTAAAGAGGTTCCTGACTATGTTATATAGAGCAGCTTTCTCTGTGTTTCTATATCCTTAGTTGCTTTTCCTGCCTTAAACTGTTTAATTTCCATAGCAACAGGACAGCATTTCTTTCTGACGCCCTGCCTTAATGAGAATTGGTGAATCACTCAATATAATCCCTATCAAATTTTGATGAAATTCTTTAAGCAAATAGGCAAACATTACTGAAATTCATATCAAACTGCAAAAGATCCTGAATAGTCAAAGCGATCTTGACAAAAATGAAGAAGAATATAGGTATCACACTGCCAGGCTTCAAACTATACTCCAATGCTATAGTAACCTGATAGGGCAAACCAAGAGGAAACAGGGTAACCTGGGTGTGAGTCCTTACTCCCACATTTAGGAACTGGCCATAAGGCCCAAAAGTAGACACAGAGAGATTTAAAAAAAAAAAAAAAAAAGGTTTATTTACAAGGAGAATGAGAAGCAAGAGAGAGAGGGAGAGCAAAGATCAACTGGTTGATATGTCCTGCCAGAAACACCATCTGAGCTGAGCTACCAAGGGAAGTTAAAAACCCAAAAAGCAAGTCAGTGAGAGCAAGTATGTTGGAAGTTGTACTTATTGGTGCCTGAGATCTCTTGTGCATGAAGTCATCAGGAGATGGAGCTTATTCAGGATATCATTCACTGCTTCAGAGTTTGCTGCTTAATGTTTCTCTAACAGTAATAAAAATTGTTGGTATTGGAATAAAAACAGATGCACAGACCAGTGGAATAGAATTGAGAGCCCAGAACTAAGCCCTCACTTATAAGGAATCTTATCCAACAACAAAGGAGCCAAGAACATACCATGGAGAAGGGAAAGTCTCTTCAACAAATGGTGTTGGGAAAACTGGACAGCCAAAAATGAAACTAGACCACTGTCTCACACCATACACAAAAATTAACTCAAATGGACTGAAGACTTTGATATAAAACCTGAAAGTATCAAATATGCAGGGGGAAAAAAAAGCAAAACACTCCATAACATTGGCTTCATGGATGTTTCTGGGGACTTAAATCCAATGGCAAGGAAAACAAAAGCAAAAGTAAACAAATGGGATGTCACTGACCTAAAATGCCTCTATACAATGAAAGACACGATCATCAAAATGAAGACATTCTCTCCAATGGGAGATAATAATTTTACACTATACATCTGATAAGCTGTTAACATCCAAGATCTGCAAAGAACTCATACAGCTCAACAAAAAATAACTCAATCAAAAAACAGGCAGAAGAGCTAAATGGACATTTCTCCAAAGAAGATATACAGAAGGCCAACAGGTACATGAAAAAATGTGCAACGCCACTTATTATCAGGAAAATGCAAATCAAAAACACAATGAGATGCCACTTCACCCCATATATCTATGTGAATAAAACAAATGTTTTGGCGAGATGAGGAGAAAAAGGTACCCCCTTACATTGTTGGTGAGAATGTAGACTTGTCCAGTTTCTATGAGAAACAGTATGGAGGTTCCATAGGATATTAAAAATTTATCTACCGTATGATTCAGCAATTCCATTTCTTGTTATTTATCCAAAGGATGCAAAAACACTAATTCAAAGGGATATATACACCCCTATGTTCACTGCAGCAATATTTACAAATAGCCAGATAATGGCAATAACCTAAGTGCCCCAATACAGATGAGTAGATGAAGGAGATGTGGTAGATATACACACTGAGATACCACTCAGATATAAAGGGATAAAATCTTGACATTTGAGAACATAGATGGAATTGGAGGGGATTCTACAATGTGAAATAAGTCAGAAGGAGAAAGACAAATACCAGATGGTTTTACTCATATGTGGAATAGAGTAAAAAAGGAACAGGAAAAAAAAAAACTAAACAAAAAATCCTAGCAATCTAATTGCAGAATTGAGGCTATAAGAGGGAGGGTGGGGAGTGGGGAAGAAAGGAAGTGGGGCAATGGGCTATGGTGGGGATTGTGGGTCCCTTGGTGGTGCGTGTGTTGTGGTAACATAAATCCAAAGATTTGGCAACCTAGTTCCTTAAATCATAAATAGTATTGTAAACCAATTCAATTAACAAAAAACAACAGTTGGCAAATTAAATTTGCATAAGGGCATGAAAACTCCAGATACATTCTTTTTTTTTTTAAAGATTTATTTATTTTTATACAAGAATTGGGGTACAGGCCAGACATGCATAGGAGGGTGAGAGAATTCACCAGAGACAGAGCGGGGAACAGAACAGGCAGACGGACCGAAATACACTGCTGAGGGGAGCAGCGGGCAAGACAGGAGAGGTCTGTCCTGCCATGTGCCCCGCCATGTGGGTTTCTCCCTGGCAGGCAGGGAATCAAACTCCTGCTGCCGTGGCTGCGGATTGCTTCATAGGTTGCGTCTTAACCCCTGCGCCACCAGGGAGGCCCTCCAGATACATTCTTAAGAACTAGAGGCTTGCCCAGGTTTGTTGTATTTACTTGGGGTCACACTTGCAGCTTGGTCTGACAGCCCTCTAACCCTTTCTCAGGGACCTCCTTTTTATTTTTTTAAATATATTTTTACATCATTTTTCATTTTTGCACAATGTATGCATTTTCATCTTGGTGATATTCCCCATACAAATCCCACCCTCTTGTTTTGACCCTAAGCCCTCATTTTTAATTTTACATAGGCACTCCCCTAATAAAATGTTTTCTCAGGTTAAAAAAAAAAAATCAGTGAATCCCTTTGCAGCTCCCTCTGAGACACAGGAATGTGTAGCCAGCCTAAGGGCACAGTTTACCCAGTGAGCATTGAAAAGAGAGACAAAAGGGAAACTTGCCCAGACTCTCAAGTTTGTCTGGTACTCAGACGCGTCCCTTACAGATTCTAAATGAATTCAGACTCCTCCTCTCCTCTCCCCATCTGACATCTCTGCTTGCATAACAGCCTTTGTTTTCTTCTTCCATCTCGAATCTATCATTTAATCCATCCATAACATGAGACTACACCTGAAAATTCTTTTTAAATCCCTTTCATAAATCTCTAAGTTTGTATTTTCATACTCCCTCAACAAGTTACTCCCACCAGAAATATCTATCCTTTTTATAAATCCATGAATTTTCTTTGAGCAAGCTGATCCAAGTTGAGATTATCGATTGAAAACAAAGAAGAAATAAATGAACACTTAACCATACACCTCACCCACATAATTCAGATGCCATTAACTGAGAACCTACTGCAGGATCTGTTTCCAAATAAATGTTCAGATAAACTTTCCCAAGATGCCCAGAGCAAGTTTTTTTTTCTCATGTGTTACCTTGGCATGTGGAACTAAAGTCAACTGAGGCCTTTAATAAAACTCCCTTTGGTCCCATTTGCTTTAGAATTTACAGCCATGTAGGGTTTCCTCACCTACGTAATTAAATTTGGTCCTTTCTCATACAAATCCTTCTGATGTCAATTAGTTTGCCTGTCCAGTCTGAAAATATCCTAAAAGGGCGGGGGGATGTTCTCCTGCCTCCCAACGCTACTATGTACCAACCACCACAAAGGTGCATGGGATACAAATTCTAATTAGACATGGTCACAGGGACAGCTGGGCAAGTGAGTCAGGCTTTCAGGCTGCCCTCACAGGGCATTTATTTTCTCACCGGTCATAGACGGTGTGTTCTGTCAAGGATCTAGATTTCATAAGAAACCACGTTGCTTTTTGGTTTTTTCCTTCAGTTGGGTGATGGCTTTACATAAAAAGTTGACCATGGAATTTGGGCAATGATAAAAGACAAGAAAGTCTTCATGTGTTTAGCTAGAGAGTGGGTTCCAGACTTACTGAATATGGAGATTCTATTCCTGGCCTGTGTCTTTGTACCTTCAAATTAGAATCTATAAATCCTTTGGAGCTTAATAAAAATGAAATAGTCAGTGGAGTTTAATTCTTTTCAGCTGCTCTTTTGCACTGAAGTGTCTTTACTTTTGGAAAACCGGGCAGATGGGAGCAAGAATCCTAGAATTAAAAAGAAGTAGATGCCTTTATCCACTACTTTATTTCCCTGTGTAAAATAGCACCCAAGGCAACATCACAGCTTCCTCTATGTGCCACCCATGTTGCATCTGATCTGGCTTTCCCTAGGAGAGGATGACCAGCTTGTGGCCAGCCTCCCTCTAGCCCACACCAAGGCAATCTTACTTTGTAATTCAAATAAGCCTCTCTTGAAAAACAAGTGGAGCAGCCTTAAATCTTCTAAGGCAGTTAAGCAAATTTTGCATTTTATGAGCGAGGATAATCCTTTCACATTTTCAGAAATAAGTTTACAAGCCCGTGTGCCTGGTGAGCAATGGAAGCCGCATGACAAATGGGGACTCAGAGCGTCCTCCGGGCAGTCTGTGTGACACGCAGTAAATCCTCCTGCTTTGGCAGGTCCACAAGTGTGGTGAGAAAACAAGATCAATTCTCCCTCCGCCTCACAAAAGATCCTTCATTGCTGATTGCTGTTAAACCAGAGGAGAAGCTTAATGAAGTGGATGCTGAAAGCTGACAGGAGTATTGGAAATGAATATAGGGGAAATGAAAATATTATGCACCAAATTGGCAGAACAGAAGACAGAGTGACTATTAGTAGACACAAAAATAGAGCAAGGCTGAGTGTTTTCTCAGGCCAGCTGGTGACAAGTGGAGATCTGCAGGGGGAAATAGTAAAATGAAAATCCACACATGGGATGGAAGTGCTTGCAAACCCAACTTACACCACGGAGAGCAGTGCATAAATTGGCGATGTCGGCCTGTCAGCATTTTGAAAAATCACCACAACAATGGTGAAAGGGAATCTGAGTATCTGAGTTGGGGAGAAAGATGAAAGCAGAAAGACAGAGCAATGAAAGATAAATACCGACTAATAGAATCTGAGGGCGGAAAACCTTTTCTCCTGTCTCTCTGGTGGTTTTCCTACTCCGTCCGCAAATACACCTCTTGTTGGGTTACGATTGCTCTTTGTGTTTTCTATGCTTGTTCTTTGGCATTTTCTTCTGTGAATTTAGACAAAAGTATATGAAAAATAACATTACAATACTAGCTAAAATGATTGCAAAATGGGGAAACATGATATTTTACAGTTTCAACTCATGCTAGTAACAGGTATGTGCATAGGTCAAATAAATGCATTGTCACTAAAAGTGAAGAAAAGTGACAAAGTGTTGCTCTCCTGCTTTTGAGGAAAAAGGTCTGGCCATTTGAAAGAATAAAAAAAAAAATCACTGAAATGTACATTCTCTTCACTTAGAAAGAACCTCTGCCTGTTCTGTTCGGCTGAGGCAACAGGAGTATTGTTTACAGCTCCCTGGTTTGTTTAACATTTTGCTCTTGTCACTCATAAAAAGTCCATTGAGAAGTTGTCCAAAGGACACTGCCACTGTCCGAGGTCAGGTTTGGATGGAAAAACAGGAACATGCTACCTGTCCTGTGTGCAACTGCACTGCTCAGCAATAACTTGATAGAAATGAGTGAACTCTGATGACATTGTTCTATCAGGAAAGTAGGAAAGAATGAAATCAGAAAGGATCACACTATCTGGGGTGAGTCCAATAGGCTAGTTAAAATAGCAAAGTCTGTCGGTGGTCAGAGGTTAGGGCATCTTATCTATCATCACCTCGAGGGACACAAATGGGGTGAGAGAGGAATTTCATATGCTGTGTCAGATCTGTCCAGCGGACCATCACCCAAGGGGAAAGCAGGAGTTGGTTTAGAAAATGATAGTAGGGCTTTCTTGCCTGCCTCAAACAACTCCAGTGAAGTAAAAATATCTTTTGATTGTCCTACCAATAGGACTGGAAGCTGTAGGTCCAAACGGAATGAAATCTTTCCTTGGGAAAGCACCTTTCCGTTAGGAGACTGCTTTCCAGGAAGTGTGCAGGTCTGCCTCATGGAGTTTTCCTCTTTAGATTCCCCGAAGATGAGTTTTGCGAGCCTGAGATCTCGACTAGAGGAATCTCTGTTCCTCAGGCACCCCTCCATCACTGATTCTGAAGATCGTGCTGAAGGACAGGGCAGGGAAGCCAGCAGAAGGGACAAGGGGGAGGGGGTGGTGAGAGAAACAAAATGGATTATGAATTTGAAAATTGCCAATTATCTTGTATCACACAGCTCAGAGGCCTGGCACAATGATCAGCCACAATCCAGATTTTTCAGTTTAAATGGCTTTACATTCAAGCAAGCAAATTAACCATAAAATAGGGGGGGAAAAAAAAACAAAATATCCCAAGAAAGAATAAACTGCAGATAATAAGCACCAATCTGGTGTTGAATGCAGCCCAAGATACCAATTGTTTTAAGTCACGACAAAGACAGCTGAATGCTCATCTTGTGGATGCAGAGCGAGGATGATTGCCTGCCATGAGTATCTTCTCTCACAAATAACAGTTTTTTCGCTCTTAATTTTCTGCTAAATTGGAAGCTAACTGCTTCCCACATTATCATCGGAACACCTGCAGCTGTGCTGGATTTCTGCACACCATTTCTTTTAGGTAAAACAGCACTCCACTTCCTTCAGCTCCTCATTATGCTGAGGTCTTCCTTTCACTGCACTGCAGCACTAATGATTCAGGCAGGCTGGTCAGTCATTAAGTGACAAGCAAATGATACCGTGTGCAACGTGTGAGTAATCGGTCTGAACAAATGAAATCACAGACTTGCCTTTTCCCATCATTCATTTCACAAACAGTAGCAATGTGCCGCACAGCAGGTAGTTCGGTTAAAACCAGCCTTGTAAAACAAATTTCCTGCAGCCGTTTAAGTGAGCTGCCATGGGCTGGATGCTTCAGCTCCTGGATGGTGCCCAGAGGAGTTAAGAAAGGGTGGGGTGGAGGCAGAGAGGGAGGGAGGGGCCGCGAGGAGCGCCTCGGTACATACATTAGAGTAATTAAGGGTTTCGTGTCTTATTGGTATGTTTTTCATTTGTATGGATCTCAGAAATGACTGTTGGATTAGCAAACCCCAAACATTTCTCTGTGCCTTGTCAGGGGGTCGCTGTTAAGAGACAGAAGCGAACTTCCCAAATAAATATTCTAAATTTGGAGTCATAAAGACGTCATTGTAAATCAGATGGATTGCTAGGAAGCTAGAGATGCAAATCACAGTGATAAAAAGCTTCATGGCTTTTATTTTTACAGTGGAGCCCCTTTTGATTCATCAATTATTTTGCGAACAGTGCAACTGGCTGCTAATAGAAACCTGACTGGCATGCTAGAGCTTAAAATGGGTTAGAGTAGGCTGGGGAGAAAAAGACATGAAATTAGAGGGATGACAGGAAAATCCCCACAGCCTTTAGCTTGTACCCACCCAAGGCCTCTGGCTACTTGACCATGGGCCACACCTGCTGGGACAAGGAAAGGGGCTGCTTTCCTCCTGGGTCTGGGGTCTCCACTCAGGTTTCACTCACAGCAACAGCCCCACTCTCTATGGCCTGAGGCATTGGCTGGGGGGGAGCAACCATCTTTTGGTTTAAAGTGTTTTGTGTCTTTTGTAAAATGTTGGGTTGTGGGAGGACAGCCTGGAACTAGGAGTGCCACATCAGCTCTTTGCTTCCTACACCATCAGGAATAAATCCGAACGGGGTCTTGAGCTGGCACCTACTTTTCTTTTCTCTGGTAATCCCAATTTGGGCTTCAAACTTACTCATTACATCCTCTTAGTCAGCTGGCAAAAGTTCCCAAAAGGTCTGGACAGCGCCACTTGAGAGAAGCCACACGAGGCAGGGAAAAGAGGACCCATGGGTGCAGTTCCTGGCATCCCCAAGACTGGACTTGTACAGAACTTTCTGAACAATCACAGACAAAATTTAGAGCCTGTGGCTTCCCTCTGCTCCTAGACACACTGGATAACAGAATGTGTTAGGCGTGAAAGAAAGAATATTTCTCAGTCAAGAAAATTTGAACAGCATGAAGTTCCTTTGGATGAGGCCAATATTCTTAGTCTGGGATCCCTTTGCAGACAGGTTCCAACTTGCTACCTCTGGTTTTTGACAAAAGATTTAATAAAACATTCTTGCAAATGGATGATTAAGCTTCTTTACAAACAAGTCATCCTTACAAAAGGACAATATCCTAGCCTTTCCATCCCACCTCCTTCGAAGGCAGCAATGAGTATCAAATAAGACTGATGGAAAGCTGTCTTTGACTTATAAGAACAGCGCAGATTTTAGAAGTTTTTCATTGTGTTATTGAATCAAATCTTCTTGTAGATAAATCAAACAATACAGAAAATTGGATAAGACACTCCCTCTGCGTTTGCCTTCACAGGGCTAACCCTAGTATGAAGGGTGTTGTGCATTATACCAGACATTTCTATGCTTATACAACACACACAGACGTAATCACACTCCAACTGACTTTGTTCATTTGTCAGACACAGCAGACACCTTGCCACATCATCACATGAAGGTTTATCTTGTTTGTTTTAACATCTACAGAATACTTTGGCTTGTGGATGCATTTTCATTAATTTAACCAATCTTCTACTGAAGCAAAGTTAGGCTGTCTCCAAATCTTAATCTATTGGAAATAAAATTGCAGTGAAATTCCTTGTATACATCATGCATCTCTGTGAGGAGTAAAATTACAGGGTAAATTCCTAAGAACGGAGTTACCAAACTATATATCCTTGCTAATCTGACAGTTGATTGTTTTTCCCATGTCTTATTTAAATAAATATGAGGTTGAGAATTGTTTCATGTTTCAAACACATTTGCAATGTTTTTTGTCTATGGATTGCTTATCTACCCACTTTTGGGCTAGGTTTACTGGTCTTTTTTTTATTTATTTAAAGATTTATTCATTTATACAAGAACCGGGGTACAGGCCGGAAGTGTGGGAGGGTGAGAGGATTCACCAGAGGCAGAGCGGGGAATAGAACAGGCAGACTGACTGAAATACACTGCTGAGGGGAGCAGCGGGCGCAACAGGAAAGGTCTGCTGCGCCATGTGAGATTCTTGCTGGCTAGCCAGGATCGAACTCACACTGCAGAGGCTTCAGACAGCTTCACAGTGTGGCACTCACCCACCTGCACCACACAGGAGGCCCTTGCTGGTATTTTCTATGTTCGTTTATAAAAGCACTTTTTATGCATGTTTACCCAGAGTGTGTTACAAATATTTCTTGCCATTTTTGAGTCTTTCAGTGATTTCCACTTTAAAGAATTTTTTATATTTATGCAAATATTAGCAAGTCTCATCTCTTATGACTCTTGCTGTTTTCTTTTTGTTTGAAAAGTTTTCTCCTCTGTGGTATCAATAAAAATATTCATTCCTTTATGGAATGTTTATGACTTGGTCCATCTAGGGTGAAGCACAGTAAAGAAGGGAGTGAAAGGTCCAGCTTTATTTCCACATAAAACTCTCCCTTGAAAGGGCATTCTGCTGGCTCCTGTCATCTCAGAAATGTTTCAAACCTGATGGCTTTAGTCACAAGTCTAGGCACTAACATGCAAAGCTACTCACATTTGTATTTGGATATATGTACATATAAATGATGTATACTGTCAAATGTCAAAAATCTAAACTTCATTGAATCAAGATGCTTTAGGCTTGTTTCAAGATTCTGGAACTTTTCAATCCTGTTGGGGTCCATCTGCCTCTTGTTTCAAGAATAGGACACTGTCTGCATATCCCGTATGCAGTGTGAAATGCAAAAGCCTCCAAAAGTCCACAGATCTTTGTTCTTAATTCATTTGATAGCAAAACCTAACCTTAGCCATCATAAAGCTATTTATTGTCCCTGTTCTAGTCTGAATATCTATACCTTCTGCTTCAAACCTTGATATGCCCTGTGCATACTGTATGATCCTTTTATGATTGAAAAAGTATGGATGTCAAAATCATATCTGGTCCTACGGATTTCAGAAAGGGGCGTGGGCATGTATGTGGCTCTGAGAAGAATCACTAATTGTCTTATACAGGAGTAAAAGTTTGTCCTTACAGGGGAAAGGATGGGGTAAGGTGAGGGTTAATGGAAAGGATGAAGGAAGGAAGAACATTGTTAAAAACTGGAGTTGAGAAGAAGAAATGCCTTCAGGGATAATTCCTCCTATTTAAATTAGCTGCAAGATTCCATATCAATATGACTTCAAGCTCAATGATACTGCGTCTGAGATTTTTACTAAGGGGTAGCAACTAGGAAGTCAGTCAGATCCCTTGCAGGTCAAAGAGTCTTGAGACTTAGAGCACTATCAATGTGAAAAAAAAAAAGGCATGATTAATATTATAGTGACCAATAAAATGATGCATCTCTCCACTTCTTTTAGAGTCTTGAAGTATTTATTGGTGCTCTAGGCTGTTTGATTTCTGTCAAAGGAAAGTTACTGGAGATTGATACCCCAGATTTTAAACTGGTTTTTTTTTTCCAGAACCATCATATAAGAAGCCAGAATCCTCTCAGTTATTAGCAGGCAGACTGAGAAGGACCCTGGGATGCCCAACTTGCATGGCCTAAAGGGGTCCAGCCAACCGTGTACACAAATACAAAGCTTACTCAGTGTGAAAGATCTTAAATAGAATGATTGTGCAAAGACATGGAGAATAGAAAGACATAGTTTCCCAGTGAAACACTGAAGTTAGCCATCTCTGAGTGAGTAAATGCCCAGCCAAACAGGTTTGGCCCAAAGTGGGACTGCTAAGGCTTAACAAGCTTGCCACAAGTCTAAGATATGTTCTGGTAGGGAACCATAGAAAAGGGGCAGAGGAGCCAGGCAAGTATGAGATGAAAAGAGCAAAATTAAAGCACAAATCAAGATAAAGACAGCCATTATTGGCCACCCCATGGGTCCCTGTCCAGTGTCTCTGACTCTTGACCCCATGTCTCTTTCATGTATCCAGTGTTAGCTCTGTCTCTTCCATGTCCCCCAAGTCCCTGGTGCAAGTCCCAAACTAAGAAACAAGCTCCCACTTTACACATGTATCTGTTCCATGTGTCCCCTCCTATGTCTCCTCCAAGTCTTCTGTAGCTTTACCGGGCCACTCAGCTCCACCCCTCACCCCGTAGGAAACCACCCCTTTTTAATGGAAAATTCTGTTATACTATGACTCATCTAAAGAATCAGAAACACCAATATGCAGTTGGACTTTTCTTAACTGAAACTAAGCAGAAGTAAATCAATAAAAAGAAAAGGGAAGATGTAAAAGTTCTCAATCCTAGCTGTGCATTAGAGTCACCATTTTAAAACTATTCACTGCCAGGCCTCCCTGGTGGCGCAAGGGGTTAAGCACAGCACTATGAAGCTATCCACAGCCTTTGCAGCACAAGTTCGATACCCACATGGTGCGGTAGACCTCTCCTGTCTTGCCCGCTGGTCCGCTCACCAGTGTTTTCAGTCAGTCTGCCTCTTCTGTCCCCACTCTGTCTCTGGTGAATCCTCTCACCTCCCACACCTGTGGCCTGTACCCCCATTTTTGTATGAATAAATAAATCTTAAAAAAAAACTATCCACTGCAGGGGCATTTCCCCTCAAACTGAAACGCGATCAGACTCAAGGTTGGGGTGGGGGGGGCCCTTGGGGAAAGGTAGATTGTTGGGTTCCTTCCTCAGAGCTTGATTCAGCTCTGATGAATGAGTGTGGGATGAGTTCTGAGAACATTTAATTCTCACAAGTTCCATGAGCCACTGCTACTGCTGGTCTGGGGACTTTACTTTGGGAATCTTCGTTTAATTACTATGAGGTGGGAGCTGAGCTTCACTCAGGTTTGTTTCCCAGGAGATTCACATGTGCAGCCCGGCTGGGGAAGCCCTGAGCCAGGCAGGGAGATTTTCTCGTGCATACCTGTCAGTATTGGGGTGGTTCCCCTCCTTCATATCCTTAGCGCTTTTTACCTGAGGGGAGAAGGTTCCTTTGAAAAATTTGGAGAAAGTATGTAGCATTGCTTTTTTTTTTTTAAGATTTATTTATGTATACAAGAGCTGGGGAACAGGCCAGAGATGCGGGTGGTGAGAGGATTCACCAAAGACAGAGCGGGGAATAGAACAGGCAGACTGACTGAAATACACAGCTGAGGGGAGCAGTGGGCATGTCAGGAGAGGTCTGCTGCAACATGTGGGTTGCTTCCTGATCAGCCAGGGATCGAACTCATGCTGCAGAGGCTGCGGATTGCTTCATAGTACGGTGCTTAATCCTTGCGCCACCAGGGAGGCCCAGCATTGCTTTTTGAGGAGAAATATTTTGAAGCACGCAAATAACCAGGTGATGTGGATTTGACTGGGAACAAGATTTGGGAATTTTAGGTAAAAGCCAATTTCAAATACACTTTTTTTAGCATATGATTGGGAGCAAGAGTTGTGCATGTTAAGTGAAATCTAATTTAAAAAACTCTTTTTTGCTTACCAGACTAAGTGAATTGGGAATGTAAGAAAAAGCTGGGTTCCTTATAAAAATGAATACAGAGAATTTTCACTGGGTTACCACCTAAAGAGTCCAATATCATTTAGAGCATAGCCTGTGCAAAAGTAAATTTTGTCAAAAATTGCAATAATGAGAAACTCCAGAGAATGTGCAAATGATAGCCTTAGAAAATAAATGTACCTAGTGATGACTGTCAGTTCATTTCTGGAAACCCAATATCCCAAACTCTTACAAAAAACCCTTTTAATAGACTTGTAAAGGTAAATGTCATTTGCTTTGCTTGACATTTCATGTTAACTTAAGACTTTTGTCTTTTATTTCTAAATATTGGAAGAGCAGGAGAGATCCTCTCACATGCTAATTCACTCCCTGGCAGTCTTTGACTCTTCCTTATTTGTTGATTTTTTTTTTTTTTTAATAGTCTTTGGCAACATCACTTGGCTCTAAGATAATAGCCACTTGATACTGCCAAAAAGAAATCTGGGAATTTTCTGATCTCCCTTTGTTTGTTTTCCAAGTCTGCTATGAGGACATGTAGGACTGGTTCTGATGGGTCATGAAGGAGGAAGTCAGAAAATATAAACTTTGCTGAATGACACAGAACAAAAGGAAATAAATCTTTAGAATTACTCAATAATGCAGGACCCATTTGTTTACTTAGGTGTTAGCATACTGTTTACTTGCTTACAGCAAGCCTTACCAGCCTGTTGCACATAATGTCTCACTGCTGTGCAGTCTGCACTTGATGAAAACACCAACTCTCACATGCATTAGCAAGAAGACAGACAACAACAAGGATGGAAGTTTGCCTTTATAAGAAGAGGCTCCATCTGGTTTAAAATAGGGGGGCAGGCATGCTTTGTAATTCCTTCTCTAATGTAGCTGATTGTGCCCAAGACACTGTGGGGGACCCAGCTTCTTCACTTGATTTATGAGACAGTATTCATGGCCAAAGTGAAAACAGGTTTATCAAGTACTTCATTAATTTAGACCTGATAAAGCTAGAAACTTAAGAGATGTTTAATTTGGGAAAACATTTAACTGCATTTCAGCCATTACCACTTTCTTGGAGGATAACACATATCATTGCATTCTGGAGCAGGAGACAGGGCCAATATGGCTAATAGGTTAAAACCACTCTGTCATTCAGTGACCAGAACCGGTGCCGAGGACTGCCTTTCCCCTGCCTCCTCCTATTTGAGGGTCATTTGCCACCCTGGCAACCTCTACTAACTAGGTGGACAGGAAGGAAAGCAAAGAAAGAAGAACCAGGCCTCCCAGGTGGCGCAAGGGGTTAAGGTGCAACCTATGAAGCTGTCTGCAGTCACTGTAGCACAAGTTTGATCCCTGGCAGGGAGCAACCCACACGGCGCAGCAGACCTCTCCTGACTCGCCCGCTGCTCCCCTCAGCAATGTATTTCAGTCGATCGATCTGCCTGTTCTGTTCCCTGCTCTGTCTCTGGTGAATCCTCTCACCCCTCCCCCCCACACACACACACCTCTGGCCTGTACCCCAGTTCTTGTATGCATAAATAAATAAATCTTTAAAAAAAAAAAAAAGTAGAACCTCTGGTTTTGCTACTTGCTGGTTCTGAGGTGGAGGCAGCAGAGTAAAGCTTGACTGTCGGAGTCCACTAACAATTTGGTGACAGATCTAAGCTCTACTTCCTTTCCCACCTGGTTGTCATGCTCCACAGTGGAGAAAGCTACCTGCCACCGTTACTGGCTGATCACTGCAAAGACCTGAGGGGCTCCGATGGGCAAATTGCAGTTGACACTGAAGGTTTCCTTCTTGAACTCTTTCTGGTTCTCTTCTTGTTGTGCACCCACCGTGACATGTTGTGACATGGGGCTGATAGGAATTAGGAGCCTCCCTCTCTAGGTCCTGACAGTCACTGCAGCCACCCTCCTAGGGAGTCTTCCTTCCTACCACCAGCACATTTTCTTAGAAACCCCTCTGCTTGGACCCTACTGTAAATTTTCAGGGTTTAAGCTTTGAGATTTGATTCATTCTCCAACAGATTCTTAATTCTTTGCTTAGGGTGTTTCCCTGAAACTTTCTCCCCAGTAATTCAAGCCAAATAATCAAGTACTGTGGTGCTTTAGTCTCAAGTTCACCTTGACATCTCTTATAAGGTTTGTTTTTTCCTTTTGACAAAGCTGGGAGTCAACCCAGGAATCACGTATCATTTGAGACAGGCATATGGGATGCTTTTTGGCATATAGGACCTGGCACTTCTGCCAAGACCACATATAACTGCCAAAGGATGAGCATCGAGCTAAAGAAGTCATACAAATCAGTTGGGAAAAGACAAACAATCCATAGGAAAAAGGGGCAAGAAGAGATGAAAGGATTTTTGAAAAAGAGAAACCGAAAGAGCCATTAAACATGTGGGAGGAACCACAAACTTCCGAGTAATCAGGGAAATGCAAAAAAAAAAAAAATCTTCACAGCCCCTCTGGAGGATGCTGCCTCAGGTGGGGAAGGTAATGGTACATGACCTGGCCCAAAATAGTTTCCCAAACATATGTCCTAGAGATTCTCTCATGGATGCACACTCAAATTTGTTCACAAGGATGCCATCACAGTATTGCTCGAATGGCAGAAAAATGGGAACATCTGAATATTTGTCAATAAGAAATAGAGAGGGCCTCCCCAGTGGCACAGCGGTTGAGTGCTAGACTGCAAAGCTGCCCTCAGCCTCTGCAGCGCCAGTTCGATCCCTGGCCGCCAGTGAGGGTCCCACATGGCGCGCAGACCTCTCCTGCCGCCCGCTGCTCCCCTCAGCAGTGTACTTCATCAGTGTGCCTGTTCTGTTCTCGCTCTGGTGAATCCTCTCACCCTCCTGTGCTTCTGACTGTACCCAGTGCTTGTATAAATAAATACATAAATCTTTAAAAAAAAAAAAAAGAAATGGAGAATAAAGCATCACATATATTTATATAATGGAACAGCATGCAGCATTGGAAATGAACAATCTGGGGATACCTGTATGAACATGGATAATTCTTGAAAATACAATGGATCAGCGAAATAAGCCAAAAAGAAAAAGAAAAATACCGGATGGTCTCACTCATAGCAGGAATCTAGAAAACTTAAATAAGGGACCAGGAAAATGAATAACTATAAGAAAGTGAAAATCAAAATCAACAAAAAACTATGAACCAGAGACACTTTTTGGGGGGTGGGGGCGGGAGGGGAGGGATTGGGGTCAGAATGGGGGGGTTGCAATTGTATGGGGAATATAAAAATAAAATTTATTATTTAAAAAAAAGAAATACATGAAAAAGTAAAGTTGCTAAAAAATCAAAAAAAAAAAAAAGAATTTGTGAGTGAAATGCTTTGGGGTTCCTAGGTTAAGGCCAAAAAAAAAAAAAAAAGAAATAAAATACAATGGAGCATAATACAATTATAATACATTGTAAATAATATCTATATCTATACAAATGTATAACTTATAATACAATTTATCTAGAATTTAAAAGTACACAACACACTGTAACTATGTGTACTGTTTTTTGAGACCTCCTATGGAGGCAAAGCATTTCAACAGACAGAAAAGGTAAACATTGGTGTCAGCGCTGTGCTTCCCTCTGGAGAAGGTGGCAGGGAGGGAAAAGTGAAGGCTGCAATGGAGGCTTCAACTCTACCCAAAATATTTTATTACTTTAAAAATTAAGCAAAATATTTATATATATATTTATATATATATAAATATTTGCTTTTTGGTGCTTTTCGGTGTATCTGAAGTTGTTTTTTCACCATTATTATCAGAATATAACAGTATAATCCCCATAGAAAGGGGAGGTTCCAGGTTCCCTGTCCCACCCAAGGAAGGACGGAGCTGGGCAGTGAGGAGAGGCTAGAACAGACTGGGAGAAGGACTTGGGAGAGGAGGGCCGGGAAGAAGACCTGGAGAGGCCGTGGTGCAGAGGGACATGTGAAGAAACTGCACTTGCTTCTCAGCCTTGGGCTTGTACCAGGGACCTGGGGACCATGGAAGGGGACACTTGATAGAGAAGTGGGGAGGCTGACACTGGCCGCCTTTATCTTAAATTCTATTTTGATTTTGTTCCTTTCCTCCCAGACTTGTCTGATCCCTTTTGCCCCTTTCCTATGGGTCCCCACCAGAAGGTGCCTTAGACTAGTGGCAGGCTTTTGGGCCTCACGGGTCCTACTCTGGGCCAACCCTGTTTGGCTGGGCATTTACTCATGAGGGGGTGGGTGTTTCATGGGGAAACTATTTTTACTATATTCTTTCTCTTGTCTCTATAAAGTTCTTTACTACTGAAAGTCTTATACACTAGAGCATGCTTTGTCTTTATGTGGTGGATGACAAGAACCATTTAGAGCACGTAGGTTTGTGGGATCCTGGGGTGTCCCTCATCCTGCCCGTTAACAATAACTTCCATTTTAGTTAAGGTCTTTTATCTTCTTGATACAAGGGATAAATCAGACAACTGAACTCTGAGTTTCTTCTTTCTTTCCAGTTCTGGGGCTCCAGGAATCTTCCATGAATACAGTGATGAAACCAAAAGTAGTAACATGGTCTGCTGGACACACAGAGTTCATTCAACCAGCAAACCCCTCCTCAGGCTGGAGCTACGAGTCAGTGCTCAGACACTTCCAGAATGCTCTTTTTGTTTCATTCTCCTTTAAATGCTACATAGGAAGAAACAAAAGGAGATGCCCCCCATGGCTTTAAGTCAAACCCTTAATTTTATTTGAATATAGTTTTTTTGTCGTTTAATTACTGCCATTTTTTCTTTTCTTTTCTTTCTTTCTTTTTTTTTTTTAAAGCTTCCAGATTGCTGTGTAATTTTTGTATCTATGTAGATTAGACGAAGAGTCCAGGAAGACCCAGCCACATAATTAAGAACAGAATGGAATCTTCCACTTTACATCCATCTTCCCCAATTAAAAAAAATGACATTTTTTGTTTTCTAATCATACATTTTTGGACTCCAGTTTTTCACTTCAGACAAATATTTTCTGCTCAAAACCTGCTGCAATGAATTTGCAGCCTCTCAAGTAAACATGGATTTGAGTTGAGAAATCATCTTAGAATTCACTGGCATTTTTGCTATGGATCCAATTCTAAGAAGAAATAGAGGGACCATATGAGGGATTCCTCCCTCATTCACCACAGCCTTTCCTTGAGAGCTTGTGTAGGCATCAAATTAGAACTTGTTAACGATTCGGAAAGATCTTGCTGTACCTGGCTGTCTTTCCCTTGCCTACCTGGCCTTTGAGGCTAAATTACTTTTAGAGGTATTGATGTAGCATCAGTGGGTTATCAGCCAGTATCTAGAAAACAGGTGGCATGAACTACGCTTAGGAATCTGAGGGAAGTCTGATGAGAGATTGTTTACAAAGATGTCATCAAGACAAAGGATACCATAAGACTGGTGATTCTGGAGCTGTTACCACCTCCAGATTTCAAAAGGCAATGGAGTGGGAGTGGTTATCAACAGCCAGAGAGATGTCCATGGAAATGGCAAAGGCACCATTGCAAGAAGGCGGCTTTTCTCTCCCTTCTCTTATTGGTGCCCCCTCCTATTTTTGGTCAAAACCCAACAGGATGCAGGAGGTAAATAAACTCATTGATTTCAGATCAACCTTCCAGAGCATAGAGGAGGGCTAATAGGAAGAGAGGCTCTCCAGCACACCAGCCTATTCAGAAAAGATCTACAAATATTCTTACATATCTACAGGCTTAACATTCCACATAAACTACTGAACACTACTGATTATCCCAAGGATAAAATGTTCTCTATTGGAGTAGTTGGGGTGGTCTAATTCCTTACGCAATTTACATGTCATTTGGGGATGCTCTGATTCCCAAAGTATTTCACTAGTGCATTGTGATAATCAACCAATTCTATATTATGCTTTGAGTGTATAACTCAAGAGAAGGATGGGGAAAGAGGAAACAATGACCAGGAGTATATTAAAGTAGAACAAATGCAAATAAATATAGTAACAGCTGATTTTTGACATTAAGAAGAGATCCCTCTGTACTTTGTTTTATGGAGAGTGGATACTCCTATTGACAAAGGAGTTGTCTGGATCATCAAAGAAAAAGTGTATTATGTCCTCTCTAATATTACAGTCCAGTAAAATCATCAACCTCAGACACAGGTGGAGACACACATACCCACAGACATACCCTCCCTACTGCATCCCCTTACTGGACCTCTCTGAATACTTTCTCGTTTGAAACTATTTTTTCCTAAAGTTAAATGATAGGTGTTCTGTGCTTATTAGTGCTCAATGAATATCAAGAATAGTAATTTAAAAAAAAAAGTAGAAAACAGTTTGCAGAGCATTCAGGAGAAGAATGTTCATATGTAGTTAGAAAGTCCAGAAAAATGTTTTAGGAAATTAACATATGAAATAGGCCGTAAAGAACAAGTGAATTTTATGAGTGAAAAAGATTGGGGTAAAGAACACTGATTAAAGACACAGCATTTGCAAAAGGTAGTAAACATCAGTTATAAAAGCAGTGCAGGCACATCAATCTAAGTCACTCTCCCTTAGGCTACAGAGTTTGAACTTAATTAGGTTAAGATTGGAGAGACAGCTCTTCTGTCTGCCTTTCTTCTTTCTCCTTTTCCTAATAAACCTGTCCTTTTAAACTGGAGAAAACAAAACAAAACATTAGGGTGGATTTAAGGAATTGGGGAGGTAAATAGCACTAATAATAATAATAATAGTAACTAATATTTACTGAGAATTTACTATTTATTAGACACTATTTTAAGTCCTTTACGTGTAAAATTCACTATTCCTCACAATCTTTTGATAAAAACAGTTGGCTTTAACCACTGTACTGAGCTAGATGCTACAGATGACTTCAAGAAATTATATACAATTCCTAAATTCATATATAAACTTGCCGAGGGGAGAGAAAGGAAGTACATCCAAAGAATTTCTAAATTTCGGAGTTCGAAGTTTCTTTAAAGTTATTAGTGTATTTACTCTTTACAGTAACCCCATAAACAAGGAAACCATAACAGAGGGAGTTCAGTGTTTTTTTTTTTTTTTTTTTTTTTTAAAGAGTTATTTATTTATTTATACAAGCACTGGGAACAGTCAGAAGCGCGGGAGGGTGAGAGAACTCACCGAGGCAGAGCAGGGAGCAGAGCAGGCAGAAGGACCTAAGTACACTGCTGAGGGGAGCAGCGGGCGGCAGGAGAGGTCTGCACGCCATGTGGGACCCTCCTCCGGTGGCCGGGGAGCAGCCGGGGATTGAACCGGCACTGCAGAGGCTGCGGGCAGCTTCGCAACCCAGCGCTCAACCGCTGCGCCACCGGGGAGGCCCGGAGTTCAGTGTTTTGAATTATGGCTTGGTGTTGGCTCTAAAGGCAATATCTAACTTGCCTGGATCCACACAGTATTTGATTTCAGGTAGTTTACTCCAGAGTCCTTACTCTCTATCGCTCCTGTGCTGTTGTTTCACTTAACAAACATCCCTTGTTAACCTGTTAGCTGCTCATAACTGGGGCTATAAAGCAAGATGGGAAGTGGCTTTTGCTTTAAGAAATCCAGGGTTCCTGAAGAACACAGTCATAGTCACAGACGATTACACCAATTATGATAAAAGCTACAGGATTACGATGGGCGTATCCAGCAAGAGCTGTAGGGATTCAGAACTGGGGGATTCACTTTCTGGAGGATCCAAAGATCCTCCAGAATAGATTCAAAGATTTACCATGGAAGGTGGCCACCAACTAGGTCAGGAGGACAGTGTACTGCTGTGACAAGAGACATAAATTAGATAGGTCAGGAATTACTTATGGTGAAGAGGAACAGTTTAGGGAGTATAATCAGTAGGTCTTAGAGATGGAATGGTAGGAGGAGTAAGTGAATGGAGGGTGACCAGATGTCTCCCAGGATTCCAGCCTGATACTGGAATTCCAGCCAGGATTCCAGAATTAGGGTGAGTCACCTAGACAGGGAATAGGTGAGAAGGAGGCTTAGGAGGATTCTAAAGGACTATAGTCCTAATAGACTTAAAGTCAGTCCAGCAGGAAAGCTAATGAGGTGAGTTTCAGCCTCATTCATTTAAGAAAGACACCTCCTGGTGGTGGCGTATGTAGTAGGCAACTGGAAGGGGCTCTAGGCAAGAAATCTGACATCTGGGTCGGCACTAGCATCTGGAATATATCACCGTACATAACCATTATGCAAGCGAAATAATTCTATACCGCAAGGTGGATGTGAGTGGTCAGTGGAAAATACAGGAAACAAAAGCCTTTGGGACTCCATGGCATTTTTCCCAGCATTCAAGCAAGAATTTGGAATTTGACCTTTGGAGGAAGAATTTGCATTCGGAAAAAAGTGAAATAAATTATTCAGGATAAAATATTTTGGTTAAAAAAAAAACCCACAACTGCACCTCTAAAGGGAAGAAAACAATGTTTTTAATTATGGGTTGGTGCTGGCTCTAAAGACAATATTTAAAAAGATTTCTCTTATTTCCTTAAAGTGACATTTCCTAAACAAGACTGCCAAATGAGGTAGAGAATGGGTAGGTTTAGTTGGCCATGAGGAAGATACATAAGGAAAGGGTTTCGTTTCAATAGCAGTCACAAGCAAGTTTCTGTCAAGGTCAATTGATTTGCAGACCCAGGACTAGGATGAGACCAGGGGCACCAGGGACCCTGAGAGTGAATGTCTCCTTAAATTTTGGGCCTTAGATGACTCACTCACACCTCCTAGTGTGGCCCTGGTGCTCTGATTAAGTAGGTGGCATTTAGCCCAAGGGGGATGAGAATGGGGCAGAGCAGATCTGCTCACAAGTATATGTTCCCGAAATCCTGGTGTCACATCATGAGGACAAACCTGCCTGAAGAATGGAACTTTTAAAGAAATAACTACATGAATGTCCCCTCTGCAGATTGTGCTATCACTGCTCTAGAGTGAAACTCTGACCCAGGCATATTTTAACTTTCCTAGGTGATCTTAATATTCAGATAGGGTTGTGAAAGGCTTAACTAGAAAGATGACAAGTATAGGTTAGGAAAAAAGGTAACATCAGAGCCAGAAAAATGCCAATTTTATGGCTGGACCCATCCAAACCTTTAGTAACTGTAAGTCCTTATAATTTGTTGGTAAGATTCTAATAATGACCTGATTAGGCAACACTTACTTTGACCACTAACACACCATCCACTGTGAGGGGGCTTGGGCCACTTAAATATAAAAGTAAGGCCATGAAAAACACAAAGCCACATATGGCCCCAGGAGTGCTGGATTATACAAAATCACTTTCACAAAACCAAGGAAACTTCACGAAGCCTCTTGAACACAAACTCAGCAATGACCAGTCGGGTCCGAGGGAGTCACCCTGCTGTAGGTGTGGAAGAAAGCAGATTGAAAACTCTTTACTAGAAGCACGTAGGCAACATTCGAAAGATCATCTGGCTATTTCCACAAATCCAACTCTGCAGTAAATTACAGAATGAAGGAGACAGAGTACTATTTTGAAGTAAGTACAATCAAAAGCAGAGAATTCCCACCAAAAATATAGAGAAACCCACCCTCCTTTACTTTCCATCTTCATGGAAAGTTTTATGCTTTTTTTTTTTTTTTTTTTTTTTTTGCCCCCTTCCTTCTCTCCTTGTCTCCTGACACCCTCTAATTAGCACTCTCATCTCTGCCTCTGGCACCGTGCATGCTGTAGGTGGCTGGCGTGACATCGCATGCCTGCCCCTGCAGTGCTATCAGGCTCCCTGTGGCGCACAAACAAAAAGCCCAGAAAGCCTGACCCAACTATTTTCCTATGAATAGAACGTGCTTTCTTTATCAAGATAAAAGGTGTTTGTGTGCGTCTATTTGTATAGAGATGAGCTATACATATAGGCATAAATATAGGGAACTTTGTGCATGTGTATTGCATGTGAGTTCCTTAGTCTATTTTAAAAGGCTCAGGGTCAGAAATATTTTGGTGTGTCCCTAATAAGGATTGGAAACTCCTGAAGACTATTTAAACATTTGTCCTCCATGTTTGAAAGAGTCAGAGTGGAAACTTTCTAAGAAGCTGGAGTTGAGTGAAACTTTTTGGTGTTGAGAGAAATGAGGCTCCCAAGAAATAGACTATCCTCCCTTCTTTCACTCCCTTAATGATGCCTTAGGGTGGAACCTCTTCCTTTGCTTTGGAGACAGACATCTCAGAGTTGATGTCTTTCCACTCTTCCACTTCCAGTATGCAATTTCTTTTTCATAGCCAGGCACCCAGTTAGCTTTTATTAAGTGACTACCCAGGGCAGAGCACCCTGCCTCATAGACCAAAGAGCACCTTAAGTGGCCCTGAGGTTTACTTTCCAGGGAGCTAGAACATCACCCCACTCTGGGTGCTGAGAGGCCGAAAGATGATGAGGATGGAGGGTAATGATCAATACTAAAACCTATGCCAGGGAGGAGGATCTGCAAGGGAGCAGCCTTTGGTTGGGGTGGTGACTTATTTTGGAAAATCTCAGCACTTGTGTTAGTATCAGGGCAGTAAAGACCATGGTGATGAGTGAGACCTACAAAGTCCACTCAACTCTGTTTGCTTAACTACGAGAACACACTGTTATGGTCCTTACTGATGACATGGACCTTGGAGGCAGGTTGCTCCCCTTTACCCCACATTGCTCTCCAGAGAGTAGAGATGTCAATTTCCACTAGAAGCTGAATGTTTCACCTTTTGAAATTCATATGTTAAATTCCTAATCCCCAAAGTGATACTATTAGGAGGTGGAGGTTTGGGGGAGGGGAGGGGGGTCAGTGATTGGGAATACACTCTCCTAAAAATATCCCCAGAGCACTGGCTCATTGCTGTACCATTTAAGGACCCCGTGAGAAGAACTTGTCTGTGAACAGGAAGTGGGCTCTCCCCAGACACCAAATCTGCCAGTGTCCTCACGCTGGATGCTCCAGCCTCCAAAACTGTGAGAAATGCAATTCTGTTACTCAGAAATCAACCAGCTTGTGGTATTTCTTACAGAAATATAGGATTTGAAATTGGCTGTTAGCTTTGAGATCCTGGTTAACCCGAATCTAGGAAAAAAATCATTCGATAAATGATAATCACAGACTTTTTAGCCGCTAAACAAAATGAATGGTTGGTCAAGCCTTTCTGAGGTGTCTCCTCTCTGCTGGGCATTTACAGATGTTGGCGGGCTCTCTCACAGGTGTACCAGTTCAGGGAGGGTGCAAAGGCGGGGAGGAAAGCAGGCGTTGGGTATTCCAAGCACCACATTCCATTTGGAACTCATACAACAACACTGGGTGGTGAATGGTGGCCTCAGATGCCACCATGGAAAAATGTACATTTTATTGAGGAGAAAAGATGAACACATCAAAAACTACCAACAAATCCTGCAAGACGTATATAATCAAGTACTAAATTTGAGATGCCTGGCGCATGGCAACCAATAAACATTGAATAAATAAAGCAATGATGTCAACTATTTGTAAGTGTACTCTGAATTCAGATACTGGGAACAAGGAAGAATTAGAGTAAAATGATTGCTTTTAATGGAGATGCAAACCCTTATGAAAGAATTTGAGAAAACAGTTTACCCTGCAAAGTCCAGATGAACATGAGGAACCACTGCCAACTGTGGACCTGCCAAACGACAGAGGCCACTGACTTTCAGGCCTTCTGGAGTCAAGCAGGTATGTGTGAGTGATGCTGATGAAGTGAAAACAGAAGTGCTTCAGGCTTAAGTCTTCTAGACTGGCGTAGCTCTATTAAAGCATTCAAACTAACTTTTTTAAAAAAGATTTATTTATTTAAAAGATTTTTATTTAAAAGATTTATTTATTTATTTATGCATACAAGACCTGGGGTATAGGCCAGAGGTGTAGGAGGTGAGAGGATTCACCAGAGTGGGGAGCAGAAATACACTGCTGACGGGAGCAGTGGGTGAGATAGGAGAAGTCTACTGTCCTATGGGGCTTAGCTCCCTGGCTAGGGATCGAACTCATGTCGCAGTGGCTGCCCACAGCTTCACAGTGTTGAGACGTAACCCCTGTGCCACCAGGGAGGCCCTAAACTAACTTTTAAAATCCACTAGGTTAGCTAAAGAAATCATCTGTGAGCTGAATTGAGCCTCTGGTTACCAAATGCAACATTAGACCAATGGAACATCTGGGTTGTATTGATGTTTTCAAATAGCCTAGAAAGCTGATGAATTTACTAGAACAAAAGCTTTATGAAGCAAGGGAGTCACTACTCCTTGATGTATCCTAGTTGCCTAAACCAGATGCAAGCAAATAGTAGGCACTTAATAAATGTTGAGTGAACTACAGTATCCAAAAAACATTTCATATTTAGAAAAGAACCTGGAGACCACGAGTTTAGGTGTCTGCGCAAAGAAAAGGAAGATTGTTCTGTTTCCTCATGCTTAAAATTTAGCCTTATTGGCTACAACCTTTGAAAGTGATTAACAGATCCAAGTTCTCTATTTCATTGAGGAGAAGTTGCCCAGAGCCTATGAATTTTGACAGCCTCCCTTGGAGCTGCATTCCTAACAGATGCACTGAAAATAAATCAGACCATGGCGAGAGGGGTCAAGTCTTTAAAGCCACACAGATTGGAAATCCATGCTTGTATCCCAAAAAGTCTGATATCAAACATTCTTAAAACCAAAGCTTGTTGAAGCTTTTAAAAATAACTTCTACACTGAGATTTGGGTCATAGGCCAAAATGAAGTATGGCAATTCTTCTATCTATTCTCAAGTGCTGTGTAAGGATGGAGGGCATCAGCTATGCCCTAGACCTAAAAATCCCTTTATTTCTATCAGTGTAACAGAGTCAAAGAATGGATTTAAGGATTATAAATCTATCCACTACCAACTAATGTGACCTTGAGCAAACTGGTTTAGTTTCAAAAAATTTAAAGACTCTGAAATTGGTCTCTGGGATATGACTAATATTTAAATTGAATACATTTTCAAATTACTTTGGCTTAGATACAAAAATACTGAGATCTAACAGAAATCAACACATTTGCAGTGTTACATTGATGAAAAGAAAATAAATGCATTGACTAGGCACATAATCAGCATCACAAAAGGAATTTATAAACCTATAATACTGCATCTGAGAAGATAGATTATTAGCTCATATCTCAAAATTGCACATTATTCCAGTTTTAACAATGTACTTTCTATCATTTTCAACATTATTGCTTGACTATGTATTTGAGTGTTTTTGTCTACCACAACCTTACATTGCACACCTCATCAAAATAAAGAAAACCAAGATAAATAAATGCTTTAATAAGGATTGCTTTAAATAAGTACTTTAGTAATACTGTTAACATATTGTCCAGTTTAAAAGCAAACATTCTTTTAAAGCTAAAGAAACTTTCTTGCTTTGGATTAAATGACGGAGTCAACTCATAATAGGTTCTCAATAAATGTGTTTCATTCATGCTAAACAAAGAGGAAATACCAAGTAACAGTGTGATATCCATGGAAAGGGGAGGTTCCAAGTTCCCTGCCCCTCCCAAGGAAGCATGGAGCTGAGCAGGGAGAAGGTGAAGAAGAAGAGGAAGAAACAGTTGGGGAAAGAAGAGGATTGGAAGAGGCACAAGGAGCAGAGACACATGTGAAGATGCTGTGCTTGCTTATTGGCCTTGGACTTGTACCAGGGACTGGGGAGATATGGAAAGAGACACTTGAAATAGAGGTATGGTAAGAGACCCATGGAGGTTGACAATGGCAGTTTTTCTCTTGACTTGTGTTTAGATTTTGCTTTTCCTTCCAGACTTGCCTGGCCCCTTCTGCCCCTTTCCTACAGTTCCTCACCAGAAGGTGCCTTAGACTTGTGGAAGGCTTTTGGGCCTAAGTGGCCTTGCTTTGGGCCAACCCTGTTTGGTTGGGCACTTACCCACAAAGAGATGAGTAATTGGGTACTTAACTGGAAGCTATTTTAACTATGTTCTTTCTTTTCTCTCTACTGCACACTAATTGTATTAAAGCTTTTTCCACCAAAGGTCTTACACACTGAGAGTATCTTTGTTTTTAAGTAGCAGATGGCAGAACCCATTTAGAGCAGGCAGGTTTGGGGGACCTGGTGTGCCCTTCCTTCTGCCTGCTAACAACAGAAGTCAATCAGCTTCTCAAAAAATCATCTCCTAGAAACTGGAATACATAATCTCAAAATTTACATACATTCATTGACTTCTGTGGTATGAAAAATACCACATGTAACTCATTTTTGAAAAACTGATTTGAAAACTTAGCTCTGGGAAAAAAAGAGTCTTGGCAAGTATTATCAAAAAAGTAGGAAACTTCCCAAAATTTCCCTGGATGGGTTGTAAAGCAGTTGTGTGCCTCCATTCGGCCTTCCACACTGTGTGAACACTGAACTCAGAGCCTGATGTGTCTACAAATGTTTAAACCATTTCATTACAGACCGGAGGGGAGGTCTGGGGACACAGAAAATCAAGAGAGCTCCCCTCCTTGACTGGGGAGACCACTTAAGTCAGTGGGAAGTTAACTGACTCTTGACTGGGGTCGGGGGTGAAGGTATTTGCTATATCCTAGGGAAGAGAGATTTTTGACAGTCTGGTCTGTACCTGTATGCTTAAGTCTAAAAAACGTAGTGAAAAAAAAATATTTCTTTTTGATTTACCATTTTTAGGCACAGGAAAGACTATCTCTTAAAATTTCAGTGACTTTGGAGGGTCCGTGAATGCCGCAGAAAAATTTCCACCCTATGTGAACAAGGATTAAAAACAGTGGCTAGGCCTCCCCTGGTGGCGCAGCGGTTGAGCGCTGGGCTGCAAAGCTGCCCCCAGCCTCTGCAGCGCCGGCTCGGTCCCCGTCCACCGGCGAGGTTCCCACATGGCGCGCAGACCTCTCCTGCCGCCCGCTGCTCCCCTCAGCAGTGTACTTCATCAGTCTGTCTGTTCTGCTCCCCATTCTGGCTCTGGTGAATTCTCTCACCCTCCCACGCTTCTGACTGTACCCAGTGCTTGTATAAATAAATAAATCTTTTTAAAAATAAATAAAAACAGTGGCATACTGTGTCTTTTTCTTTCAACTATATATATATGTGTATACACACACACACACACACATCTAGTGGACCTGTTTCAGGGCAACCGCTATATGAAATGGGTGCCCTTCTCCCTGCCCTGTAACAGACCCACTAAATAAACTATATGTTTATATACATATTTTTTAAGATTTATTTATTCATGTATACAAGAACCAGGGTACAGGCCAGGTGTGCGGGAGGATGAGAGGATTCACCAGAAACAGAGTGGGGAACAGAACAGGCAGACCGACTGAAATACACTGCTGAGGGGAGCAGCGGGCCAGACAGGAGAGGCCTGCTGTGCCATGTGGGTATCTTCCCAGCTGACTGGGATCAAATCTTTGCTGCAGAGACTGTGGATAGCTTCACAACACTGCGCTCAACCGCCTGCGCCACCAGGGAGGCCCAATATATATTTCTTTATATAGGTAAGTGTGTACATGAAATACTTGTATATATACACACATATGTATGTATACATGTTGACACAGATCCTTTTGCTGGAGACTTTTAATTAACCTTCTGAATGTTCTCCCAGGCCCAGCTTCCTGGGCCCTGATACAGAATGCATCTCTGTGAAAGGGGGAGGAGCATCACAGTGCAGTGAATGGACACACTTTTCCCCATCTCCCACTTAGATGAAGCCACTTTGGACTATAATTCCCAGGATGCTATGTCTGAATAGGGGACAGCTGAGAAGGGTTGGGGTGGATATATAAATGAAGGCAGAGAGGAGGAAGAAGACGCACATGGAAAAGAGACACTTGGAAGGGACACATGGGGAGGCTGTTCCTGGTCTTTGGCAGAGATAATGGCAGCTGTTATCCTGACCTCATAGTGGAAGGAGAGAATTTCAAGTCTCTCCTATACTCGCTCTTTAAGATCTGCCTAGTCCCTTTCTTGTGGTTCCCTGCCAGAAGGTGCCTGAGATTTGAGGCATATTTTGAGACCTCAGCTGTTCCACTTTGGGCTGAGTCTGTTTGGCTGCAAGCTGCCCACAAGAGAATGGGTAATTTCTGGAGTTTGATCAGGAGTTTATTATTTGAAATCCTTCCCTCTTTTCTCTCTAAGAGTATGTTTTCTTTGACTCTGTGCACACAAATGGTGAAACCCTTTTAGAAGTGCTTCCCTTAACAGTTTGGTGTCTCTGGTGATCCCTCAGTTTTACAGTCTCACAGTTTTAAAGGATAAAGTCCCACAGTCTATGCCTATGATTAGGAGAGAATTATGGGATACTTGCTCCTCTTTATACAGATATTCTACAAAAAGCATGTAATAAAAATTTTATAATTTGAAAAAATAAAAAAACAAAAAGTTCATTTTGTTTTCTAATCCCTCAATTCTCCCCACCTGAAAGCTTTGAGATCTGTTTTCCTATTGCTGACAATTACTTTCATATTTCACCCAAGAGTGTATTTTTCAATATTGAAAACACAACCATGAAGGGGAATAGATACCTTTTTGCTTAGAAAGCTTAGGGTCAACTAAATAAGCTAAGGTAGAATCTGGCAGAAAACTTTAATTTGGGCCTAATGATCTACTGGGAGCAAGTAAGTAAACCAGGAAAGTCTGTCCACAGAGTAGGAAATGACAAATTTCATTATGTTGGTGATGCTTCCATGCAGTTTACTTCATTATCATTATGGATTAAAAACTGGAAGGACTGATGAAAACTCCACAGGCTAAGACTGTCTGTGCATTAATTTGTATTCATCCATTCCATCACTCATGCACCATCACCACATGCTTATCAATCACAATGCTTTTGTATGAGGCTGGTTGAGGTTCAGGTCAAACTTGCAGCAAATGAAAGATTCCTAAAGTTCTTCCAGCCTTAAAAGACTTTGCAAATACTACTGACTCTTACTTAAAATGAAAGCATCTCATCAATCACAACAGCCAAGGCATTCAACAGCATAGTTCCTCATCCGCTGAAATGCCCTTGGGGAGAGTATCTACATAGCAGCTTAGCAGAGCTGGTGATCAAGACCACAATGAGAAGTGCTGGGGTGGAGAAAATTTACATTTACATTTATTTACATTTGTCTAGAAATTTTCAAAATCCTTTCACAGCATTTATCACTTTGACCTCCATAACTATCCTTTCAAGTAAATATGTAGATGACATCATCCTCCTTTTTACAAAAGGATATAAGTGGATCCCAGAGAGGGGTGACTTAACTACCACTACACTGCTTGCTGGAAGGCAATGGAGACAGGCCTGGAACTGGGCTCAGTTTCCTTTTAATATGCCACACTGCCTGTATATGCTCTGCAGGAATTTATTTTTTTTTTTAGGATTTATTTATTTATTGATGCACACAAGAGCTGGGGTACAGGCCACAGGCCAGAGATGCAGGGGGATGAGAGGATTCACCAGAGAGAGTGGGGAGCAGAACAGGCAGACTGACTGAAATAAACTGCTGAGGGGAGCAGCAGGTGAGACAGGAGAGGTCTGCTTTGCCATGTGGGTTTCTCTCTGGCTGGCCAGGGATCGATTGCTGCAGAGGCTGCAGATTGCTTCATAGTGCAGTGCTTAACCCCTTGCACCACCAGGGAGGACCCTCTGCAGGAATTTAAAGAGAGGAAATGCTTGCACTTGCATTCATATACCCACAGAGTCATTTGCACTGGGTGAACAGTCCCTAGCAACTGATCCAACTTGATGTGTACACGGGTAAATAATTTTCTGTTAGACATCATCATCATTAGCTTTCAACAATTAAAATTCTCATCCCTGTAGCCCAGAAAAGCTGGTGGAGAAGCTGTTCAGGTAGTTCTGATCCAAATTTCACAGATCCAGGAGGCTTGGTTTTTCCATCTAAGGTTCAGTAAAGCATACAAATAATTGGCTGTGGAGTGGCCTTGAATGGCTGACCCTGTGAGGTTTGCCGCCACCATAGGTTGTTCTGTTCAGACTATCATCTGGCAGTTGGCTGCAGCTTTCAAGCAATTACCCGTGGCCACTTAGTGACAGTATTAGGAAAGTTAAGTTGGGGTTGTTCCCAACTCCTAATTTACCTCTCAATAAAAATGAAAAGTTGAAAAAAACAAAAACAACCTAGTTTGGCTGCAGCCTCAAAAGTATTTTTGAAAGACACAGCTGTGGCAGGTGGGTGTGAAGAAGCCATCTGACCGAGAATTTGAATTAGCTGGAGATGCTGGGGGTGGACTTAGAACCCCAAGAGCATTTTCAGGGGGCAAAGTCGCTGTTTTCGGAAGGAAAAGGAGACAATTTGTCCTTATCCAGCAGTTACTTCTTTCTTACAGGTACTCAGAACTAGACCCTGTGGTCTCTGCCCAATGACAGTAGGTTTATTTTCCTTTGACAGCACATCTTAAATTCTGTTCCAGCAATGTAGCAATTTTCAACTATTTTGTAATGTCAAGAATCTTATTTCTACATGTGGCTTAGCTGAAGGAAGGCCAGCTTTAGCTTAATCATTCATCTTGTATGTTGTTTATTTGTTTTAAGAATTACTTGGAATTTAAGAACTTTACAAAAGTTCCAGTAAAAAGAGAAAAAAGAAAAGGAAGTATGTGTGTATTGGGGTGGGGGGGAGTCACCCACCATGCTACCTCCTTGGGTTTTTACTTTCCATCCATTGCATTCATTTCAGGCAATTTTTAAGGTGTTTTCCATTGAAGATGCTGAATATTTCATGTGTCCTGGCTTCAGCACTATGATCATGATGAAGTAGCTGGCTTTTGGAGGGTGACTATTGTTTGAAACATGAGTGAATGCCAGAAGGATCCAGAAATCTTCAGCTGGCAAATGCGTAGCTGCTTCTTCACCCAATAGCACTGTGTTCTCCCGCCTCCCGTGGCTCTGTTCCAAGAATTCTTGACATTGAAAATTAGCTCAGCTCCTTATAATTTAAGCAAGACTTAATTTAAACAAATGGTTCAGTTACCATCTGGGAAAGGCCTGGCAAAGAGTTAGAAAAACCCTCTAAAATGTTTAGTCTGTTTTACTCTACATTTTCCTAATATTTTGCTTTATGTGTCTCTTTCTAGTTAGCAGCTATTACTGGGTCCTCATCTTTCTTCTTGCCCACTTTCACCTGCTCAGCTTGAATTTCTATACTTCTCTCTCCTCTCACCAGGTTTCTCCCTCTTTGGATCTACTTCTTCCCTCCCTTTCTGATGACTCCAGGGTAGCGAGCTGCAGTGAGCCAAGGTGCTCATGAAAGCCTGGCCCACACTGGACAATCAGCATAACTGAGCATAGCTTAATTTTACATGAAATAACTGGGAACCAAGTAAAAAAGTTCCATGAAACCCAAACCAAATGTATATGCAATTCAATTTTCCCATATCTGGGTCCCCAAAACAATTGTGGTCGCTCCAGTGTTACCAGATGCAAAAAAAAAAAAAAGTCATTACGGGGAAAGTGGAGGTGGAAAACAGAGAGTGGTTTTAATGGATTATCTTATTTTTTCAAATTTCACAAAAATATAGGACAGGAAAACACATACCCAGGACCCTGGAAGATGAATATTGTGCACATTTAGGCTTCTGTTAATTTCACCACAGTGTGTGCCTCTGAGCCTTAAGCTTCACCAGTTTCACTAGTTATCTGTCTCCACAGCAAAAAAAGTTTAACTTGGATATATTTTAGAAAAAGAAAAAGCTTTAATAATGACAGACACCTTATTCTGTAACAGGAATGAAATTCAGTTGCCTCTACTTTGTGTTGAAAAAAAAAAATCACAATTATACAATGGCTGTCTGTACAGTTGCAACTGTTGAGTAATATTCTAGGTTCTTGGACAACAAGGGGCACATGTTGGTGGTTTTGTTGGACCAAGGAATTGGGGAGGCAGAGCTGAGCAGGTGGGGTCACTTGGCTTGGACAACAGGAGATTTCAGCCTTAGCCTTACTCTGGGCCTCTTTGGAAATGTTCCTCCAATGTTACCCAGGATGAGAAAAGCACCATTAGATCTTTGGAGAGCAACCTCTTTCAAAACAAATCAATGAAACAAACAACAGCCTCCAGTCTCACCTAGGGATCTTAAATTCTGTGCATCTTAAATTGTCTCCAGACTGTCACCTAAGAATCTCATCCTTTCTTCACCAAATCCATTAATCAATGGATATGCCAAATCCAAATCCATAATCCATTAATCGGAGAGTAAATTTTTTTTTTTTTTGGGCTGGGTGGGCAGGCACATTAGCTTTTGCTTTTTTTGAGACATGCCTTCCACAATAGGTGCAGATGTCAGTCTTCTATGTCTCCACACTAGGAAACCATTGAAATCTCTTCCATAGCATATTAGGGAATATGGACTGATCCAAGATCAAGCCTTTCTGGGAGGACATAACGGACTGGTAGAAGGGATCTGTACCTTTTGCTAACTGTTCTCCCTGTTCAGAACCTGTGCTCTTTGTATGTGTTGACCCTAGGAAGTGGAAGGGAGAACCTCAAAACTCTACAGACTGAAAGAATAACCTCTTGCTTGGATTTGAGCTGAAAATGGCTATACCCCTCTTCTCAGAGCCTGATGGCTTCCTAAGGAATATCCCTAAATATCCTGTAGGCAACAGTAGCCCTGTTTTATGCTGCTTAATTTAACTAAATTTTGGGGGGTTTTTGAGTAAAAATAAATGTAACTCTGCCTAGGTTAGATTCTGAATTTTATGAGACTAAAGCAAACCAGCAAAAGTTTATATAAAAAGATGGTGCATTTTTTGAGATGATCCTCCAGGAGTTATTTGTGGTCCCATTCAAATGCTAGTTCTGTGATTCTGACTTGGAAATTTGAAAAAATATATAGTAAGAAATGTCTTTATTAATATTTTTGCATTAAAATGCATGAATATATTCTAAATTATTCTAGGTTCTAATAAGTTTTAAATCTAATCTAAATGTGAAGTCTTGAATTCCAATACTTTCTTGAAGATCTACGTCAGTATAAATGGCACACGATGAAGAAACAGTTCAACTATGTAAGACAGTTATTTTTAAAGAGTGAGCCATAATGCTAACTGATGGCTATAAGAGAGTAATAAGCACAATTCTTTATTCCTTGCAAAGAAAGTTTTCACTGTTTGTTAAAAAGAGGAATATTATTGCATTACATGGCTATTTCCTAATTTAATGTGCATATTGCTAGGGTCAAATGATAGGGTTTAGTTGTCACTGGACATTTTTAATTCTATTATAAATTGAATCTGAGTATTAAAAGGTAAGTAACCAGGGCCTCCCCGGTGGCGCAGCGGTTGAGCGTTGGGTTGCGAAGCTGCCCGCGGCCTCTGCGGTGCCGGTTCGATCCCCGGCTGCTTCCCGGCCACCGGAGGAGGGTCCCGCATGGCGCGCAGACCTCTCCTGCCGCCCGCTGCTCCCCTCAGCAGTGTACTTCGGTCCTTCTGCCTGCTCTGCTCCCCGCTCTGGCTCTGGTGAATTCTCCCACCCTCCCGTGCTTCTGACTGTACCCAGTGCATGTATAAACAAAACAAACAAACGAACAAAACAAAATAAATAAAAACATGCCTCTATAAAAAAAAAAAATAAAAAAAAAAAAATAAAAGGTAAGTAACCAGAAACAAAACTTAAGCAATTGTCTAGCATATGATTGTGATTCTTCCTCAATCATTTATTTCTATAAAATGAAAATAAGGAAAACAACCAACCACAACAAAACACATCAGAAAACCTGAGATCACAAATGAATTATGACATTTTGGTTGAGGCATCATGCTGATACACGACTGCACATTACTGATTCCTAATATTAAAATACTTTTTAACTGGGGATACTATAATATTAATATATGGAAGACACTATTCACTGTTTTCTATAAGAGTACTTAAAATCTGTCTCATAAAGGTATGGTCAACAGGTAGAAGTGATATACAACAGGGTGGGAGCTTTTCTCCCCAGAGTTATTTCCCACTCTAATTACCTAATGAAACCATATCCAAGAATCAAAAGATGTAAATCACGAAATTCATTCACAAATTGTTGCAGGATGTGTGTGCTCAGGGCAAAGAGCCTTATTCTCAGGGCCACTATGTTAGTGGGTGAGACAGAAATAAGCAAAAAGTGTAGTACGATATTAAAATGGTGGTTTGAGCTGAAGCTCCAAGATAATAGAAAAATACATCCCAAGTGGAACAGAGTTGCAGCAAAACTGGGGAGAGAAAACAAACTTGTTTTGATGCTTTCATTTTTACATAAAATTTTGAATTTTTTTTCAGATTAGGGTGTTTGTTTGCATTGACATGGACTTTAAAAATATTTACCATATGATTTATTTTAATTATTTGTTTCATCATTTGAGGTTTTTGGTGTCTCACTTTTCTCATCCCAGTCCTAGCCCTGCCTAACACACATTTAGAATATAATATGGTTCAGAGGTAGAGAACAGGCAGATTCTTTAAAGCAAATTGTGAATGTTCTTCATCTTCATGTGGTCTTCATCTTCTCCACCCCCCACATGGAAAGCACAGGCACTTGAGGCATTGGTAAAACCATGCTGAGGGTTTGCCCTCTGTGTTGTGAGGTAGGGGCAGTGACCACTGACCCACACTGAGGAATTCAAAGGGTAGATGATTGGTGTGCTGGACTATGGTTTCTCATTTGGGGTTGGTCTGCAAAGCCAAACTGAACAACGGATGCATGAATATTTTCCATGGACCAGACCCAGGGAAGGGACAAAAGAAATTATCCTCTTGGGTCCTGTCCAGGGCAGCCAGGAGGAGGTAGAGTGACCTCAGATGACCATACTGCTGTGTTCCTCGAGCTGAGCGAGGAAAGGAACGCACTGCTCCTGTGAAAGTAACCACAGTTGAGATCTCTCTAGACTTGGACAGGTTCTAAAGAACCCATAAGAACCCACATGAGAAGGGAGTATAAAGAGGTGCACACTGGTGCTATAGGCACTTCAGTGCCAGAACTCTGCTTCTTCACCTTGGCTCCTGCTCTTGTGCTGCCTTCTGCGGAGATCAGAAACCAGGAAGCAAGAAATGAACAGACTCCAAGGAGGAAGGGGAGTAGAAGCTGCCCAGCCCCAGCCTACAGATTCCTCACATGACTGCCACCAAGGCTCAGGCTGAAGGAGGGGAACATGATCAACTGAAAATTTACTTATTTTTAGAGGTGATTAATTTAGGGTTTATTACCTAAATGTGACCAAAAATTCTTATTAGAGAGGGGACATAAAGGTAGCAAAGCATTTTTATGTGATACCACATTTTTATGATACACGACGATGATGATGATAGAATTAGAGTAAGGGTGATAGGGATGGGTAGAGGGGTGCTTTCTTGTGTAGTGTGGTCAAGAAGATTCTAGAGAAATGACCTAGAGACAGAAATGAATTAAGAGAGCAGGTCCTGCTGAGGGCTGGTGGTGAGGACGCTAGACAGAGGGAACATCACTGGAAAGGCCTTAGGCTGGGAATGAGAGGAGGGGCAGGGCGGGCAGCAGGTAATGGCAAAAGGTGAGGAGAGAGAGATCCCTTTAGGGCCACAGTTAGTGTTATAGAGCAGCCCCGATATTAGAACGGGTTCCTGGCTGTGAGTCCTCACCCGCGCGCTTTAAAGGGACTTATGAAAACTCTACTACACACACACACAAAAGGTTAATAAAAGGTTTATTTACAAGAGAAAAGGAAATAAGGAAAATGTACAACTCAGGGAGAAAATAGGGAAATAAAGTCTTTAATGTGTCCTACCCGATCCGACGACCTGGAAACCCAAAGTCACTCTCAGAGCTGGCTGGACGCTGCGAGCTGGCGGAGAGCCAAAAATGGGGGATCCCAAAGCCCACGTGTCTGTCTTTTATATCCACCTGGCTGCTTAACCCCACCCTCAGGTCCCAGCCACCTTCCTTTGGTGGTGATGGGATTTGGAGTTCCCAGTGTCTTTGACTTTGAGCTAGGGTGGGGGTGGAGTCCACAAAGCCTGTATGGAATTAGCTTTGGGACATCCTTTTCCCCCTAACATTAGGACTTTCGGTTTTATTTTAACCCGTTGAAAGATTTGAGTGTCACAATCTGTGGACATTTTAAGGCCCACTTTGCTGTGCTGAGAAGAGATTCTCAGGGGCACATGCAGGCAGGGCGCCCTGTTTGGATGCTTTTGGAATAAATGCAAGTGAGAGCCATGTCTTGGTCATGCTGCTTTCATGCATTAGTACAAAGAACTGAAAATTCACTGACATACAGCATGCAGTTTTGGACCAAATCAGACCCTCAAATCCCTGCTAAGTTTTCAATGGCCACTACATTAATCTCCAGCCTTCTTCTGAATTCAGCTCTGCTCTTAAGTCTCAGAACTTGCCTATCACCCTATCAGGAGTCAGATGGAAAGACCAAGAACCAGTGCTTCTCTTACCCATTGATAAAAATTGCACAGAAGTGACAACACTTTGGGGGGTCAACACAGACCCAGGTTGGGGGCAGTCCCCATATGCCACATGTGAGCAGAGCTCCAAAACGCTCAGCTTCCCAGCCAGGAAATGGAGGGACTGTTGTGGTCAAGTTGTGGGAAGAAAAAAATGAGACAATTATACAAGTCAGGGTTTAGCCAAGTAGCAGGCTCTGGGTAAGTGATGGGATTCAAAATGTAGCCACATTGGTGTTAAAAAACGACCACTGTCTGTTCTTTGGAGGTAAAATTGCATCTGCAATTTTCTAATTAGCCTGTGAAACATCTTTCGAAATACTACCCAGATTCCTGGCAAATCTCCAAGAAATTGATTTGCTCTGACTGATTAGTGTTTTTCGAAGTAGGGACGGCCCCAATTGTGACACCAGAAGTGGTTGTTAAAAATGCAGATTTCTGGGCAGCATCCCATTAGTTCTGTACAAGAAACTCTAGGGTGGGGGCAGGGATCTGCGTTTAAAGGTTCCCCCCAGACTCCCCAGCAAATTATGGGGATGCTTTTTTAGAAGCATCCACAAGGGGGCGGCAGGTGGGTCTAGGAAGAAGGGGCTCTGGCCCCCACACAACATGACGAGCTTCACGCAGTTCTCATTCCTGCTTTGCAAAAGGTCCCTTTGCCTCCACAGGGGAGGCGCAAGAGTCAGCAGCTGATGGGAGCAATTTCCAAGTGCAGTTATTTGCATCTGTTTAATATCCCCTTCCCCTGGGGCCCCGCCCATACCCCCCCTCCGCCCGTTGCCATCTAGGGGGCTGCACAGCCTTTACCGAACTGTGTGCACTCACTTTCCCGACCACAGTGACACCTGCTGGGGCAAGGAGGTGCATGCAACGCGAGGCCACACTGCTCCGGGAGAGCCCAGCAGCCGCGGGGCTGGGCGACCGCACCGCAAGAGACCCCTCCTCTTGTTGATAGATGCTGGTAGATGCTGCTGCTGCAGCGGGCCCGGGTTATTTCAGTGCGGTGCCTCCTCTACCCCAGGGGATTTAATGAAGGGAGATCTTGGGTGGGGAGTGAAGAAATGGGGGCAATACTCAGTCTTTTAGGAGACGAAAAGGACAGCAGCCTCCAGCCAGCTATTGTTTTCCTTAGAGTTTAAGGAGCTCCACTGAAAGTGAAGATGAAACATTTCCTCAGAGAGGAAAAAGAAAAATCCAAAGCCACTTCACTCCCTTGGCACTTCCTACCAACCAGTCCTGGAGTCAGGGCTCCTGCGACCACCTGTGCCTGGTTTCTCTGCCCTGCCCTCCCTCGTACTCCATCCCATCCCCACATCGCAACCTGTAACCGCAGGAGAACCTGAAAAACTAGGCAGTCAGAAATTTGGAGGTGGTATTGCAGGAAGGCAAATACACAGAGGACAGAGGTAGGGGGAAGTGGGGGAAGAGCTCAAGAGATTCTCTTGGGAAGGTTTAATCCGCAAGAGGGGAGGTGGGAGGGCAGTGCGCTGGTTATTGGGGATCCCAACCCACCACACTTCCCTCATGGCCTGTCCATACACACACCCCGTCTTTCCCTGCACCCCATGGGGGCACTGCCTGCAGACACCGGACTTGGTTTTGAGGCCTCCTTCACTTGGGTGTGTCTTAGCTCCAGCTGCTATAACAAAGATGATAGACTGTGACTTAACAGATAAATGTGTTTCTCACAGTTCTGGAGGCTGTGAAATCAGAGATCAGGGTGTCAGCATGGTTGGGCACCAGTAAGGCCCTCTTTCTGGTTTGTAGAGTGAGGTCTTCTGCTGTGTCCTCGGTGACTGTGAGCAGAGGCAAGCTCGCCGTCTCTTCTTATAGGTGCACTAATCTCACTCAAGAGGGCTCAATCTCATGATCTACTCACCTCCAAAAGGTCCTTCCCCCACGTTGGTTATTAAGATTGCAGCATCTGAATTTAGGGGTGGGACACAAGCGTGCAATCCCTATAAGGACACTTTAAGACATCTTAGGGATTCGGTGATAGAAATGCCATACCCTTGCATTATCTGTTATCACTGTCTGCTCCCTCTTTTCCTCAGTTCTAGGAGATACAGGACCTTGTGTTTTATTCCCTGTTGTAACCCAGTATGGGGCACATAATAGCTGCTCCGTACATACTTATTCAATGAAAAATCATAAAATAGACTAATTGGAGTTTACTATGTGCCAGGGTATAAGATCTTCTGCAGTAACTCTTATTCCTCTCAACAACCATAGGAGGTAAGATTTTTGGATAAGGAAAAACTGGTCACCCCCAAAACAATGTGCATGGGATCACTCCTAGCCAGGGTGTTGAAGCTGGGATCAAACCAGTTGGCTGGCTCCAAAGTCCTCACAGCTCACCAGGGGGCACACTGCCTTTTGTGAGTGATGAAAAATTCTGGTTCTCTGGGTAAAAATATAAGCTTTTGGGTTGCAAAAGATCTTAGTGATGAAGAGGCTCCTTCTGGGGAGGAACTGGAGCTCTTGACTTCTCCAGGCTTTGAGGACTAACGCCCTGGAATCTCACCCACAGAGGCCAGCCCCTAGCTGCTTTTTACCATGCTTGGGTAGAGTGACTGTCAACTTTGCATATTAGAGTCACCTGCAAGAAATCTCAAACACCTAGCAGCTCAGGCCACTGCCCGCACTGACACAGACTGTGAGGGTAAACCAGTTCAGTAGCGCTTAAGTTTCCCAGCTGATTCCAATGTGCATTTAAGACTGAGGACCTGGTGGGGAGGATCTGGTGAGGGGAGGTGCCCCTTTGGGAGACAGCAACCACATTGTCAAAGCATGACCACTGACCACCTGATGCAGAATCACTTGTTTGCTTATCTATAAAGCAGATTTCCGGGTCCTATCCAGATTCAAGGAATCAAAATCTCCTGGAGTGGGCCACAGGCTTTGCTCAAAGGGACAAAACTAAATCTCCCATGACCTTCACGCCCACTGCAGTAGCCAGCTAGGACGGTCTTTTTTTTTTTTTTTTTTCCCTCCCAAATAGTGACTTTTTCTTTAAAGATTTATGTATTTATTTCTACAAGCACTGGGTACAGTCAGAAGCGTGGGAGGGTGAGAGAATTCACCAGAGCGGGGAGCAGAATAGGCAGACTGACGAAGTAAACTGCTGAAGGGGAGCAGCAGGCAGCAGGAGAGGTCTGCGCGCCATGTGGGACCCTCGCCGGTGGCCAGGGATCGAACCGGCGCTGCAGAGGCTGAGGGCAGCTTCGCAACCAGCGCTCAACCACTGCGCCACCCGGGAGGCCCTAGGACGGTCTTTTTAAAGTATGGTCCTAGACAGCAGCAGCACCTGGAACTTTTTAGAAATGCAAACACATCAGCAGTCCCAGACCTTCTGCGCAAGAAATTCTGGGGGTGGCTCTGGCAGTCTGTGTTTATGGAGCCTCCAGGTGATCTTGCTAATGTATGAAAACCACTGCTCTGGGATTAAAGACTTGGATGTTAAGACCGGAAACCATGAAATGCAAAAAGAAAAACAATCCATGATATTGGCTTCACAGATGTCTTTGGGGGACTTGACTCCATCAGCAAGGGAAACAATGGAAATGACCATATCAAACTAAAAAGCCTCTGCACAATGAAAGAAACTATTGTTAAAACAAAGATACCCCACTGAGTGGAAGAAAATATTCGCATATACAAGGGGCTAATATCCAAGATCTATAAAGACCTCATACAATTAACTCAACAACAAAAACCCATATAAAAAAACGGACTGAAGGGCTAAATAGCCATTTCTCCAAAGACACACAAATGGCCAACAGACACAGAAAAAATGCTCATCATCATTTATCAGGATAATCCCAACCACAATGAGATACCACCTCACTCCACTGAGAATGGCCACATCATAAAGATCAGAAACAAGTGTTTTCAAGGACGCAGAGAGAAAGGAGCCTCATATACTGCTGGTGGGAATACAGACTGGGCGAGCCTCTATGGAAAACAAGATGGAGGTTTCTCAAAATATTAAAAATAGACCTACCATATGACCCAGCATTTCCACTCCTAGGAATCAACCCAAAGGACACAAAGCATTAAATTACTCCTATGTTTATTGCAGCACTCCTATGTTTATTGCAACACTATTCACAATAGCTATGATATGGAAACAACCTAAATGCCCCCAAGCAGATGACTGGATCAAGAATACCTGGTACATATACACAATGAATACTACTCAGTAATCAAAAAAGATAAACCCATGCCATTTGCAGCAACATGGATGGAGTTTCACTTACAGGAGGAATACAGTAAACTGAAAAAAGGGTCAAAAAAAAAAAAAAGACAAAACTAGCAGGCAAATTATAGATCTGAGACATACAGCAGGGGAGGGGTAGGGAGAACACAAGGGTCTTCGGTGACAGTTCATGGGTTAGGTGGTGATGGGAGATGTATGGGGACTACACCTGAGGGGAGACATCGAATATCGTACAAAAATGAACAATGATGTAAGAAAATAAAAAAAACAAAACTTAAGCTTTTAAAAGGGAGGTGGGGAAAATGAGTGTGCACTGCCTCCTTAAGTAGAGATTCAACCTGAGAAACAGAGACAGGAACAGAGGCGGGGTGGCAGTGTGCCAAGCCCCTGCTTGGCCCCGGCTGGAGGCTGTGAAACAGTGGACAGATGGCCATCATTTCTCGTCATCCCTGATCTGGACAAGAACCAAATGAGGGATCCAGAGGCAATGGCCTGCCTAGCTCTGATGGAGCTCACCTCATCAGTAAAGCTCTCTGTGGAGGCCTCAGTTGCTTTCCATGAATTGTCCCAGCCTTTCCCGGTCATCAGCATCCCTGTCACAGGGACCAGAATCCATTACCAATCCCCTGATCCACTCAGACCCTCCAAAACTGCCTTTGTGTGTATATGTGTGTGTAAGGTTCATTAAATCCAGCGAAATGGAAATAAATGAAGCAGAGAAGTTTCCCTTTCCTCAACTCATACAGGGCTCTTATCCAGCTGCCAGTTAGACAGGGCTACCTTGAAATAGGAGCCCAACCTCTGTGAGCAGATAACCTCTTTCTCTATTTGTCCACCAGAGAGGGTGGAGACAGACCGAGTCTATCTTCCTTCTGTGCACGTTACCTGAGCGGTCTGGGACACACGTCTTTCTCACCAGCACATCACATGCGGTGCCTGCCACTGGGAATTTGAAGCCCATCTTATAAGTCTGTCCTGGGCTGGCTGGCAAGTTAGGTTTATCGAGGGGGTGGGATGTTACACTGTCTCCAAGGTGGGTTTCCATTTTAGAGCTTGAGCCACTTCCTCCATTCACTGAGGAGGCAGCGCTCACCTAAGGGACAGTCATTCCACAGTGGCAGCTGGCACCATGCCTGTGAGCTGGGATGATATCTACTGCACCCCACCCCCAGACCTTGCAATTTCATGGCACAATGAGGATATTAATCAGGCTCCAATTATACCTTGGCATCACAAGGGTGCACCCCAGGCCAGCTGAGTTGACCTTGATAGTTACAGTGAGAGGAAGCCTTCTGTAGGAAGCAAGAAGTTAGCACTCTATCCAGCTGCAAAGTTCAAATGAAAACTCCCTACCCACACCCCATCCAGTTGTTGAATAGCCTCCTTCACCTCCAGTGTTCTAGCATCAAAAGGCTAGTGTGTGACTTTGTGCAATTATGCAGCAGCCTCTGAATTTCAAGGTTTTGGTTTTCTCCTTTCAAAGGGCTCCTTTCCTTGGCTTTTCTGATGTGAAAATTCAAGGAGATTATGTATGTACAATAGAGTGATGCAAATGCAAGCCCTGTGTGGCAGGGAAGTTAGGGAAATTGATTACGTGTTTGTAAACATGTCCTGCAAATAGGACTGGGCTCCTTGACCATGGTACGATGGCTTTGCACAGGTCTTTAAAGAGCACAGATAAGAGGCCTCCCCGGTGGCGCAGCGGTTGAGCGCTGGGCTGCGAGACTGCCCACAGCCTCTGCAGCCCTGGTTCATTCCCCGGCCGGCTGCCGGTGAGGGTCCCACACACACACACAAAAAAATAATAACTAAATAAAGAGCACAGACGAAATTCAATAGTTAAGGTAGCACATTGAACAAGGTCAAAGTGAAACCAAGTAACATTCAATTACCTTATCACATTTAATCCACTCAAAAATCAAGTGAGAGGGAAGTAATTAACCAAATTTAAATGAGAGGTTCTCAGTTCACCTCTTAAGGTGTCAGCACTCCTAGGAAAAGAAATACCTAGCAGTTCTATTTAATACAAAATCTGGTTCAAAAAGCTTAATACATACTGATATCCTGACAACACCTGCTGGGCCCTGCACAGCCCCTCTCAAATCTTGGACGCAGACATGACACTGCCACCTCATTTCTCATCCACACTGACTTTCACTAGTATTTGATCACAGCTGAAATCCTCGCTTCTCATTATGATATCATCAAAAAAGAAACGGCATGATTTAATGCTGAAACCGAACTCTCAAGCCAGTGATTCACACAGTATTATACAGATATGTATGTTTCCCTTGAACATTTAAAACACCCCAGAGCACCCTATGAGTTCACCGTGGTTCCCAGGGTGCACAGTTTGAGAACTAATTAGCTTTCAAAGGTGTGAAGTAACTTCAAATCAGAGCTTACCAGCTTTTCAAATTCTAACAGGCGTAGGAATCTCCTAGAGGTCTTGTTTTAATGTGGATTCTGATGCAGGATGTCTGGGGCGGGGGTGGGTGCCTGTGGTGCAGCAATTTTACCAGGCTCCCAGTGTGAGGGGGCTGCAGGCTGAGGACTGTTCGTGAGTGGCTTTAAAGACATGAAGGAGAGGGTGGGGTGGCTAGAGAAACGGTCTAGTCTCTACAGCCCATGCTCCTTTCACAACCACCCTGCCCTTCCTCCCATATAATGAAAATGGGCTGAAAATATTTACAAATGTATTGCAAATGCCGGTTTTCCCATTCTGTGTATAAAGAAGCTTAGAGGTTATCTTTCCTAATCACACAACTAGCAAGCAAAGCTGAACAAACCGAAAAATCAACAAACTCCTTTTAGCTCCATCAGAAAACTGAGGTTGTTGAGGTATAGAACTAAGTCCCCACTCTTTGCCCAGCAGGCAGGTTTGGGAGGCTGGGATAGGTAAGGGAATGTGTAAGGCTGCCTTGGGGACAAGGCCCTAAAACTGACCACCATGGCCAGAAAAAGCAGCCCAGCTCCAGGAATGCAGAAGCTGGGCCAGGACGTGCTTCTGCACCAAAGGCCAGCGCCTGAGCCCACACATCCCAGCAGGTAACCTGTGCAAACTGGCACCCCAAGTAAGAAAGCCCACAAATGCATCATATAAAAGAGCCTCAAATCCTCCTCAAACAAACCTCTCCCGGCTCACGCACTGTCACTCTTAGCAGCGTATTTCAATAAATTCACCGTTTCTGTTCTCCACTAGCGAATTCTTTCACTACCACCCCCCTCGCCTCCGGCCTCACTCCAATAGTTTCTCCCCAACAGAGGTCGCAGGACAAACCACTGTCCCCAAAACTGGAAAGACAGGTCGATAGAGTCACAACTTACCAGAGCAGCAGATGCAGCAGAAGCTTCGGTGCACACCAGCAGGCTGTGCAAAAGTTCACGGTAGCTGAGGAGTTGCTGGGGCTGGGTGTGGGCAAAGCTGAGAGTTCAAGTTCCAGGGAGGCTCCCACTCTTTCCTGAGCGTTACCCCCAGGGAGGCGTCCCTCTGAGCTCTCCCGGGGGAGGTTGGAGAACACTCTCCCCCTCCCCCCATTCCGGAAGGGGAGGGGGCTGGGGAGGGCAATCAATTGGATCCTCCAGCTGGAGCCGGGCAATCGGAGGTGCCTCACCCCCGCCCCTGGGGATTCCGTTCCCAAACGCTGCTCCAAGGCTACGACCTTGAGAGAGTAATGGGTTGCAGGCCTGAAGGAATCCAGCTAAAGCCTTTTTTTCTTCTTTTTTTGAAATTTGGTGGGTAGAGAAGGTGGGTGTGGGTGAGGCGGACATTGCTCTTAAGCTGCCCTGGACAAAGCCTCACAAGTTCCCTTGTTCACTGAGACTGCTACCTGCCGGCCTGGAGTAGCCTGCGCTCTCCTAGGTCTCTTGGAGCCGTCTGCGCCTGGGGGCCTAGAGAGGCAGGAGAGCAAGGGCAGGATCTCTGATCCAAGCAGGCCGGTGGAGGAGAGAGTCTTGGCGCCCTCAGTGGCTTTTGCAAGGCTTTTATTGGGATTTACCAGGTGCACAGCTGGCAGGGGTGCTGGGGAGGGCAGAGGCTGGCAGGCCACCCACCCCCCAGCAAGTCTTCACTGTTTCTGGGCTCTCTGGCTGTAAGGGACAGGAGGACACAGGACAGGTTCTCTATGATTCCAGCAGGCGGATGAAGGAGGAGGGAGTCCTGGAACCCTCAGTGGCTTTTCAGGCTTTTATTGGGATTTACCAGGTCCAAGGCAGCAGGGGTGCTGGGGGACCGGGAGGCTGGCAGGCCTCCCAGCACCCCCAGCAAGTCTTCACTCTTTCTGGGCTCTCCGGCCTTCTCTCGTGTTCTCTCTCCTTCTCTCGTGGTTCTGCTGGCATCTCCGTGACGCCGCCCTTATAAGCCCAGTCTCAGCACAGGTGAATCCCATCTACATTTGCCCACATCCCCCTCCAGGTGCCGCCACCAGGCATGCTTTCAGGACCACAGGAATCCATCATCAGTCCTAATGGAAAGAGGGCAGAAAAGCCTGATACTTTACTTACCCTACAGGGTCTCACTCAGGTTTCACTTGGGATGCGCCTGAACCAAGCTCTGAGCAGGGAACCACAGCCATTCCTAACTACACCTGGGGACTTGGCCCCTTAACAAGCCTGCCCCCAGGAGAAACTTCTTCACCAGAGCCCCACCTGCTGGGGTTTTACCAAACTCTAACCCACTCGGAGAAAGGGGAACACCCAACTCTGTCCTCTCTAGTCTCCCTGTCCCACCCCAGGGGAAGAAAAACAAAACTAAGAAGTGCTTGTGAAGGGCACAGCCCTGGGCACAGGCTCACTAAAAACTGTGACGTCCCATGGATTACACAGACATCCCCTCCTCCCTATCACCCAGGCTGGGGTATGAGTTCAGGAAATGCAACTCAGACAGTTAAGAAGGCTCTGGGGAAATACAAAGTGCTGAATTAAAATGGTAAAAATATGTTCAACTCTAGGTAAAAAACATCAAAATGTTTTCCAAACTGACCATATGTAAGGCTCATTGGAAAACAGTTTTCTGAGTTTCTCAGACTGTTTTTTGCCGTGACCTTCCAGCATAGGTAGATAACATGTCCTAGTAGATAACATGTAGCCTTGAGATGTAGTTCCCATGATAATGTAACCTTGATGTATAGTCCACATGCTTGAACATATTTCTACAAACTAGGCGTGCCATTAGGATTGATGATGGATCCCTGTGGTCCTGAATGCACGCCTGCTGGAGGGCACCTGGAGGAGGGTGTGGGCATACCTAGGTGGGATTCACCTGGGCTGAGACTGGGCCTACAACGTGGCATCACGGAGACGCCAGGAGAGAACAAGTGAGCGAGCGGAACGAAACTAGAACAGGCCACCAGACGAGAGCATCACCAGCAGAGCAGCAGACCAAAAGAGAACGCTGGAGAGCCCAGGAAGAGTGAAGATTCGCCAGGACCTGGGAGGCCTGCCAGCCTCCTGGCCACCCCGGCACCCCTACCTGCCGTGTACCTGATAAAGTCCCAGTAAAAGCCTAAAAAAGACACCGAGGGCTCCAGGACTCTCCTCCTTTACCTATCTGCTCGGGTCATAGAGATCCTGCTGTTCCTTCCTGCTGTTACACTAGGCCTGAACTTGGGCCTCCCTGGTGGCATTCGGGGTTAAGTCTCAGTACTATGAAGCTAGTGGCAGCCACTGTAGCACAGGTTCGATCCCCTGCCAGGGAGCTGACCCACAAGGCACGGCAGACCTCTCCTGCCTTGCCCCCCGCTCCCCTCAGCAGTGTATTTCAGTAGATCTGACTATTCTGCTCCCCACTCTCTCTGGTGAATCCTCTCACCCCCCAAGCACCTCTGGCCTGTACCCCAATTCTTGTATGCATAAATAAATAAATATTTTTAAAAAAGATTTTTAAAAAGATAGCATGGAAAACAAGAAGATACTCAGGAATAAATTTAACTATGAAAATCTACATAAAGAAAATTGTAATATTTTGAGGAAAGAAATTGAAGATCAAATAAATGGAAAGATATCTCGTGTTCACAAATCATAAGTTAATATTTTTTAAAAGTCTGTATCTATAGCACCCAAAGTCTTCTATAGATTCCGTAAATCCCTATAAAATTCCAATGGCATTTTTCACAGAAATAGAAAAATAAACTCCTACAATTTATATGGCATATTAAGAGACCCTGAATAGCCAAAACAATCCTGAGAAAGAACATCTACAGCTCAAGGTGAAGGCATCACGCTTCTTGATTTCAAACTCTGCATTACAAAGCTATAGTTATTTATACTGCATTTTTTTTTTATAGAGGCATGTTTTATTTATTTATTTGTTTGTTTGTTTGTTTTGTTTATACATGCACTGGGTACAGTCAGAAGCGCGGGAGGGTGAGAGAATTCACCAGAGCCAGAGCGGGGAGCAGAGCAGGCAGAAGGACCGAAGTACACTGCTGAGGGGAGCAGCGGGCGGCAGGAGAGGTCTGCGCCAAGTGGGACCCTCCTCCGGTGGCCGGGGAGCAGCCGGGGATCGACCCGGCGCCGCAGAGGCTGTGGGCAGCTTCGCAACCCAACGCTCAACCGCTGCGCCACCGGGGAGGCCCAAAGCTATAGTTATTTAAAAAAAAAAAAGTACTGGTATGAAAACAGACTAATAGACAAATGGAACAGAATTAAGAGCTCTGAAATAACTCCTTACATTATGGTCAACTAATATTTGACGAGGGAGCCAAGAATGCTCAATGGGGAAATGACAATCTCTTTAGTAAATGGTGTTGAGAACACTGAATACTCACATGCAGAAAAATGAAACTGGACCCCTATCTCAGACCAATCACAAAAATTACCTTGAAATGGATTGAAGACTGAAACCAAAAAGCTCCACAAAAGCTGAACCTACAACAATATACATAGTAACACTTACTATTAAACACATTTTTATAAACATATGCCGTTGAAAAGAAAAGCTCCTGAGTCCTAACTTTGGGATGCAGATGCTGTTACTCTAGTGGTCGCTGGTCAGAGTGCCACTACAGGCTACTCCAGGGGGACACACAGCTGAGTCCAGTCTCTCAAAGGTGTACTGCTCCAGTGTCACTGTTCAGATGGAGTGCACAACTGAGGGACACTGCAGAATAGAACAGACCATAATGCGCAGACAGTAAGAGGTCATCTCAAATTGGCTAAAAGAAAGATTGGCACCCACAAATTATGGGACAACTTTGCCTCCTAGGTACAGAAGGAATCTCAATGGAGAAGAAAGCAAGAAATACGGAGTGAATGTTGCAAAACTGATTTTTTTTTTAGTATTTTTCAATTTGCTTTCCTAAACTGATGTCCATTTATACTCCTGTCAACCCGTCGCCTCAAGCAGAAAAACTGAAAGCAATTGTACTTAAGCTGTTTGATGGAAAGATCGAACTGTTGACTTTTTTCAGCTGATTTGCGGTCTCGATTGGGCTCTCATGCTCGTGAGATCTCACGTTGGCTGCTGAAACCCATGTCTAGGGTTGCTTGGATTTGAGTCAAACAGTAATAATAAGGTTGTGCCTGGCCAGGGACCCCTGATTGAAAGTTTTGCAGATTTCTTTTTTTCAGCAGGGCAGAAAAAAGGTTCTTTCAGCTGCCTTGAAAGCACGTGGGCCACTAGATGGCGCTCCAGGCTCGTGTTGAACCGTCAACGTTCAGTACAACCAGAAAGGCGTCCAGTGCCGGCTGATCCTCCAGGTGTCGCTGGCTCTGTGCCCAGGGCCCAACTTTTAGTTTCTTTTCAAATCAGTAGGGAAAAAGGAATACTCCTGAATTATATTAATTTTGAACCGATACAGTTATAAAATACTTGCATATATCATATATACACATATAGTATTTATATGTACCTAATATATATAAATATTTATATATTATTATGTTTAAAGGAGGAAGCAGCCCGTGAAAGTAAAATGTCCAGAGTCCACAAAAGTCATGATCCAACTCTGTTTCTCTATATCATATTTGAAGTGTGGATTAAAATGCCACTGAGGGCCTCCCTTGTGGCGCAAGAGGTTAAGCACCACACTTACGAAGCAATCCGTGGCCTCTGGAGCATGAGTTCGATCCCCTGGCCAGCCAGGGAGCAATCCACATGGCACAGCAGACCTCTCCTGTCTCGCCCGCTGTTCCCCTCAGCAGTGTACTTCAGTCAGTCTGCCTGTTCTGTTCCCCACTGTCTCTGGTGAATCTTCTCACCCCACCCCCCGCATCTCTGGTCTGTACCCCAGTTCTTGTATGCATAAATAAACTTTTAAAAAAATGCCATTGAGGGGCCTCCCCGGTGGCGCAGCGGTTGAGCGCTGGGTTGCGAAGCTGCCCGCAGCCTCTGCGACGCCGGTTCGATCCCCGGCTGCTCCCCGGCCACCGGAGGAGGGTCCCACATGGCGCGCAGACCTCTCCTGCCCCCCGCTGCTCCCCTCAGCAGTGTACTTCGGTCCTTCTGCCTGCTCTGCTCCCCGCTCTGGTGAATTCTCTCACCCTCCCGCGCTTCTGACTGTACCCAGTGCTTGTATAAATAAATAAAAAATAAAATAAAAATAAATCTTTAAAAAAAAAAATGCCATTGAAATTTAATGTGGTTCCTAGGGCATATCTGTTCCTGTGAAAATCTTTCAAACTATGTGTATTCATATATTTATTTAGCTCAATAGGCTTATTCATGGTCACCTGTCCTCTTGATTTTACCTCCTAAATATTTCTACAGCCTGTTACCTTCACTGTATACCACCAGCTACCTTAGTCCAGGCCACTGGCTCTTTCTCTGAGACTTTTACAACAGCCTTCCAGTCCTTTCTATAGGGAGCCAAGGTCATTTCCCAAAAATCAAATCTGGTTACATCAGTTTTTTTACTTTAATCTAAAATCTTCCATGACTCTCTACTGCCTACAGCAAGCAGTGCTCTCTCAAAGAGGGGTGTGTACTTGAGAAAACAGACAAGATAATTCATTGGAACAGAGAACAAAAACATTATATTTACCTTTCAGCTGATCCTTTAAACATTTCTGGCTCTTGTATGCTTTATTTTATTTACACAATATATGTGCATTATTTATACATCTACATGGACTGGGAGAGGTATGGGTTTTCAACTTTGTCACCAAAAGATGAATCACTGATGAGACTTTAAAAGTGATGCCTAGGGCCTCCCTGGTGGCGCAGCAGATTGAGGGCTGCGCTGTGAAGCTGTCCACAGACTCTGCAGCACGGGTTCGATTCCCGGCCGGCCAGGGAGAAACCCACATGGTGTGGCAGACCTCTCCTGCCTCGCCCACTGCTCCCCTCAGCAGTGTCCTCAGTCCATCTGCCTGTTCTGCTCCCTGCTCTGTCTCTGGTGAATTCTCTCACCCTCCCGTGCCTCTGACCTGTACCCCAGTTCTTGTATAAATAAATCAATCTTTAAAAAAAGTATAAGTGATGCCTAAACCAGTTAGAATAGTACATAAGATTTTTCTGATATGACTCAAACCTATCTTTAGGATCATTTCTACTTAGTTCTGGCCACACAGAACACCCTTCAGAGTTCTGAGCTGTAAGCTTTTGTGCATTTACAAATGCCTCATGCATAGCAAGCACCTCCCTAGTCATCGCCCCTCACCTGATAAAATCCACCCTCTCTTCAGCGCACAGCTCTGCATTCCTGTTCTGAACAAGAGTGAGAAGAGCCAGGGAAGCTGCAGGGCACAGGAACCCAGGAGCTGCCTCAGTCGCACCATGTTTATTTCAATTTTTCCTTTAGCATGTTGTGAGGGGTGTGTGTGTATGTGTGTGTGTGTGTGTGTGTGTGTATCTGTGTGCTTGTGGGGCATAGGAGGGTTGCCTATATAGAGCAATTGTTACATGCAGGGCCCTGTTCCATGGCCATTTCTATGTGTCATTTCAATCCCTCTCTTATTTAGGGGACAAACTCATAATGGTTGTCCTGGAACTTTCTAGATCTTAGCACTGAAAGTCCTATGTCTCAAGAAACTCTACAGCCCCAGGTAAATGGAGTTACCCAGTATAATAACCCTGTTACATGGGTGAGAAAACTGAGGCCCAGAGAAAATAAAAGTTAGCTAAGTTCACAAGTGAGTGTGGCCATGCCCCACGGGAACTCAGTATTCCTTCCACCATGGCGTGCTGCCTGATCAGGGACATGACCACATCTTATTCGACTTTATAGCTTCAAGCCTGTTGGGATTCCTGCATGTATTAAGAATTTGATGGGCTAGTGAGTGGACTTTCCGAAGAGAATGAAAACACTTACAACATGGTGACAGAATGAATCGAGCCACATCTTCTCCCACTAATCGTGCATAGTCACAGAGTGTTAGAAAATTGGGCTCAGAGGGGACAAATGACTGGCCCAGGGCTCCATGGAAGGAGGAGCAGGGAACAAAAACCAGGTTTCCTGACACAGACCCCAGGGCTCTTTCTACTAGAGCACTGAGTGAGGTGAAGGAAGGGCAGAGGGAACAGTGAGAGAAGACTGGGCTGTTCATCACCCACCCGAAGATGCTATGAGTTCTGAATTCCCAGGATTTGTACCACTTAAAAAAAAACTCCTAGGGCCTCCCCAGTGGCGCAGAGGTTGAGCGCTGGGTTGCAAAGCTGCCCGCGGCCTCTGCAGCGCCGGTTCGATCCCCGGCTGCTCCCCGGCCACCGGAGGAGGGTCCCACAGGGCGCGCAGACCTCTCCTGCCGCCCGCTGCTCCCCTCAGCAGTGTACTTCGGTCCTTCTGCCTGCTCTGCTCCCTGCTCTGGCTCTGGTGAATTCTCTCACCCTCCTGCGCTTCTGACTGTACCCAGTGCATGTATAAACAAAAACAAAAAAAAAAAAAAACAAAACAAAATAAAAACATGCCTCTATAAAAAAAAAAAAAAAAAAAAAAAAAACTCCTAAATTTGGGAACTTATTTTTTTTAAAAGAGTGCCCTCCACATGGGGAGCATGAAGTGCGGGCAGTACCGTGTGTGAAACCCAGAGGGGAGCCTTCTTCTCACCAATCCTCCCCACTCCCAACCAGGCCCTCCCTCATCAGCTTCCGGTGCAAACCAACCTGCCATCGTCAAGATGAAGGACTGTTTGGAGACGAAGTAGCCGGGCACTGCCATGCCTCACGCCCACTATCTGAGCCTCTCTGAAATGCCATTTGTCTTCATTTTGTTGGGCATCTCTTGGCTTCCAGGCCGCATCTGTGCTTTGTCCTTCTTGGCCTTTACCGACCCATATGATCCTGGGGAAACCTCCACCCCAGGCGAATGGGAATCTCAGTGCACAATGGAGAACATGCACTCCTCTAGAGTACGGCTGGTCCCCGCATTTTGACTCTGGCCTTTCCAGAGAAGCCTGGCCCCAAACTCTGCCTGTCTCAGTGAACAAAAGAAGCTCGGGCCAGTGCCAGTGACCAAAGGAAGGACAGCTGATGACTTTCCCTTCTGGATCTGTTATCAAGGCATTTTCATGGGAAAGCTGAGAGAAGGAAAGGAAACTGTCTCATATTTGCCCACCTCCACCTAGCAGGTTGCAGGCCACCCAGAAAGGCCATGCGGGGGAGTGTTCCAGAGGCTTGCAAAAGGCTGGCGGGGGAAGCAAAGCTCAGGCTTTGTGTGCCCAGGAAACCAGCCCCATGGGACCTGTGAGCCACGACATGACTAGCCCTGGCAGGACTGATGTAACTGTTGGGAGGTGAACCTTGAGCAGAGCAGAGCACAAGGATTCCCCTAAACAGGGGAGTGCTGTTTCCAACCACAGCTTAGCCAATGTCTGCTGCAGCCCTCTCTGTTTACAGTGTCGCAGACTCTCGAGGAAAAAAATGTGACAACAGTGGTTCTGGATCCCCTCGTCTGTTTGCTGCTGGCACAGACCGAGGGTGAGGCTTACCTGGACCCGGCTCTGGGAAAGTGAACTCGGGTTCACCTCAGCAATAAGCGCTCAGGAATGTGCTGGAAGGCTACCAGCCCCTTGGACGGGCAGACACCAAGACTGGGAGGGGCGGAAAAGACCTCCCGGTGGCCCCCGGCTCAGGGGATCCTCAGGCCTCAGGCAGGGCACCTGAAGAGACCCGCTCACCTGTGAAGGCGGGAAAGCGCCGCAGCACCCGAGCAGCCCACTGTCCGGCCCCGGGGTCCGCGATGGGCCCCAACGCTCTTCCCCAGCCACGCCAGTACCTGCCATGTGCCTGGTTTTGGGATAAATGCTGACACATCCCAGGTAAAATATTCACCGTCGTCTCGGGGGCCCATCCAGTGGGGGTGAGCGGGATGCTGAGCGGTGCACGGGCTGTCGCTTGACTGGAAAGGGGTACCCAGGAGTAGGAGCATCCAACGCACGGGACCCCACAGCCGGCCCGAGGGGTCAGCCCAGGTTGCCGGGAGACCCGGGCGGTGCGATGCGGCCCACACCACACCCGCCGCGCTGCGAACCCCATAGGAGCCACCGCGTCGGCTTCGCGGGGACGTGATCAGCACAGCGCCCCCTAGTGCCACGGCCCCCCCTGCAAGATCAGTGTTGAAAGAGCCCACGGGCCTGGGAACCAGGGCGCCTGCCGGGCTTACTCCCCTGCCTGGGGCTGACGCGTGTCCCTTGGGCGGGAGCAGTGCCCAGGGGAAGGGGCTGGAGAAGGAAGCCGGGGTCAGATCGGGGGGTGATGCCCGGAGATTTTCTCCTTCTGAGAGCCAGTGGCGGGACCCGGGGAGGAATTGAGGACTTGCCTCACACACCAATCCCGGCCCTTCCCCTGCGCATTCCCTTGGTTTCTGCATTTCAAAGGGGGAAAAAAAAGACTGCATTGTATTGTAAAGGACGGGAAAAACACCCTCTGTAGAAAGAAAAAGAAAAATACCGGATGGTCTCACTCATAGCAGGAATCTAGAAAACTTAAAAAAGGGACCAGGAAAATGAATAACTATAAGAAAGTGAAAATCAAAATCAACAAACAACTATGAACCAGAGACACTCTATGGGGGGTGGAGGGCGGGGAGGGGAGGGATTGGGGTCAAAATAAGGGGGTTGCAATTGTATGGGGAATATAAAAATAAAATTTATTAAAAAGAAAAAAAGCCCCCTCTGAGCGGCGACCCTCTAAGAAGGAGCGATAAAGCCTTGCCTCTCAGCGCGCCGGCAGCTTCTAGCAGGGTCCCCTTGGGTCCGGTGATTTAGGGCCCTCAGAACGCGCTTTATCTCTAGGTGAGACCGAAATCCCGCCCGGGATGCCCACACGCCCACAAGAGGGCGCGAACGTCTCACACTTTGGTCGCGACAGCGGTCAAGGCGTCGTTCAAGTGCACAAACACTCACGGAGCACCTGATTCGAAGTACTTTGTCGGTAAAAAATTCCTCGCTCGCAAGATTAAAAATAAAAAGAAGGTCCCTACTCATGTAGGATAAAGTGGGTCTCTGGCTGTGCCATGTAAAGTTTGAGTGAAAAGTCTGGGGCCACTTTTTTAAAAAGTTCGATTCGAAGGCATCTTACTGTGGGTGTTGGAGCAGCTGCGTTTCATCTGCGCCAGCTGCTGCCTCCAGAGTCCGTGATGACAAAATGACAGCTCAGATCACTGCATCTCTCCTGGGAAGGAAAGCCTGAAGGAGACAACTATGTGAGACCCAAGAGGAAGATGTGGTTCACAGAGGAAGTGTCCAGTGTTCACCGGTGTTCTGTGCTTTGAAGTCTACTCTGCACCACATTCTGGCTTTGACCCTGGTGAAAACCCAAGAAATGGATGGGGCTGAAGGTCCAGGGTGTCTAGCACACAGGCCAGAGCTGGTGTAAAGAAACTCCGGTGAATGTTTCTAGACATCTCAAATCTAACACATCCCAAATTGAGCTAACCAGTCTCTCTCAAACCTGCTACCTCCAAGGTCTTTTTCCTTCCAGTTAGTGGGAATCTCATTATTTCAGTTTCTCCACTGAAAATCACCTTAATTCTTCTTTCTCTATATCCAATCCACCAGCAAAGGCTCTCAGGTTGACCTTCCAAAATTACTATACACCACACCAGGCCACTGCCACCATCTGGAGGAAACCACATGGTGTCTTTTTGCATTTATTCTAATAAGTTTCCTGCTTCCCCCTTGGTCCTTTGATCAGCAACCAGAGTGATGTTGAAACACAACTCAAATCATGTCATTCTCTGCCCCAAACCTTCCTCTGCATTAGAGAAACACCCAGGCTCTGTGACATCTGCCGCCTCTCCTTTCACCTTGCGGACTGTCTGCAGACACGCAGGCTCATTATGGGCCCAGAAACTCCCAGTGCACCTTCAGGGACTTTGCACTTGAGGGTCTCTCTGCCTGGGATGCTCTTCTCTGATATTTGCATGATTGGCTTTTCCTCCCCTCAGGTCTTCCCAGCAAGGCTCTGTTAGTTTGCTAGAGCTGCCATAATAAAGTCCCACCATCTGGGTCGCTGAAACAGAGATGCATTGTCTCACAGCTCTGGAGGCTAGGAGTCCGAAATTAAGGTGTCAGCAGGGTTCACCCCTTCTGGGGGTGGAGGGGAGGATTAGATGTTTCATCCATGTTTTATCCACTGTTTGTCTCCCTGTGTGTGTCTCCAAACTTAGTGTACTTATAAGGACCGCAGTGATGCCAGATGGCCCACCCTATGAGGACTTATTTTAACTTGATCGCCTCTATTGATGACTGGTTGATTTAAGAAAGAAAAACACCAGGCAATGTAACCTGAGGCCCAGAATGAGCAGCCCTTTCTTTCTTCCAGCCTTTCCTTCACTTCTGTCTCACAAAGGGAACTTCTCAGCCCAGGGAAGAGTCTAGGGTCAGCCCTCTAGTGATTGCATCGACTGACTTCTAAATAACACCAGAGAAAATTTCCCCCAACCTCAGTTGTGTCTCAGAAGGCACAACTACAGTACAACGAGCACTCACCCTGCTCTCAGTCAGAAATTATGATGCTCATTAATCTTTCATCTGCTTTTTAAAATCTGATCTTGATTTCCTCTGTCAGATTCCTGCGATCATTTTCCTGCTTTGGTTCAAAAGCCAGAGTCTACAGCATTATCATTTCAAATATCTAGCACAGGTAAATTCCAGTCAAATTATACTACATATATGAATAAATTCAATGCTCATTTATTTCACAGATGAGGAAGCAGAGGCACTGTTTTTACATCTGGGGGAGGACCATTTGCTTATTTCAATGGAATACAATGTCAAGACTATAAGAGTCAGTGCATGAGAAGTAATTCTATGATTACTAGCCCTCCAAAAGATTTATAATCTATTTAAAAATTTTGTCAATGGCTAATGGTTATAGAATTCTATATTACAAATCATTCACCGCCCGCCCCCCCCCCAAATTTTTTTTAAAAATTATGCTTCCATGTTACCATTAGGAAGCACAAGCTTGTGGGGTGGAGCTGCTGCCTGGCTGCCAGGGAGTTCTGGGCCCTAGTCAGGCAGTGGGGTAAGAGGGAAAGGGGTGGCAGGGTAAGGAAAAGCCCCCCTGGGAGCTTCACTGGGGCTTCACAGAGGTTGCAGCTCCAGATGGGAAGACGTGAACAGGCTCAGGGTCTGACCAGCCTTTTTGCTTCCCATATTAATGTTGATTCCAACACCAGTATCACCCCAGCAAGCTATATGCAGATGGCTGCTTAGATTGATGAGCAGACCTTGAGGAGCTGTGGCTGTGTTCTGGGGATTCAAAGAAAATTTCTTATTCGTATCTCACTGTGGCAGGGCCGGAGAAAGCACTTTTGTGCACATGGCCCAATTGCTTCTGAGAATGCCTGGTGCAAAGAGGTTACTACTTATCTTGTTTGACAACTGAGTGAACTGATAAGAGAAGTTAAGTAACTCACCCACAGTGGAGTAGGAATGTTGGTGCAAAGCTTCTGGCATGATTGCAGGATTCATTACCATAGCCGCCACCACCATCAACACCATCATCACCATCATCATCAACATCATCATTAGTTATGCCTACTATGAGGCAGGCATTATACTAAGCCTCTTATGCGATTTGCTCATACAACCCTGTAAGGTAGTAAGCATTTTAAGCCCTGTTTTATGAGGTGCTAAGCAGCTGCTAAGATGAAGGTGGAAAGATTCACCAATTCTTGCTCTTAAATGCCTGAGCCCAATCTGCTCAGAGGCTAAACTGTTTACTCTCTTTCTCACCATCCAGGCAGCCCATGATGGCTGGGAAGCAAGACAAGGCAGGGTGGCTCCCCAAAGAGTAAAGGGTGGGACCTGCTGTAGGAATTCATGGAGGCGTAAGAGTTCAGTTGGGTCATCCAGGACGGCTTTGGGGTGGATGAGACTTGCTTAGTAGGTAGGAACAAGGTCCTGGGGGCTGAGAAGAGATTGGCCGGACCCGAGGGCTGGATGCAGGCAGGGAGCTGCGGAGACCTGTCTTGGTGCGGCCAGATGGTTGGAGCCAGCACACAGTGACAGCTGGCCAACAGCTGACCCTTGGGAGGGAGCAGCAGGCTGGGTACTTGGAGGCAGGCCCTGCCTTCCCCATTCCAGGGATCTTTATTCGGCTGTTTATCACAGGCATCCCACCCTGGCAGGACTGTGGAGTCAGCATCGGGCACAGGACAGGGAAGGGGTGAGGTATCCTTTCCGGCCCCTCCCACTGCCTTTTTCCCTTCCAGCGCTGAGGCCAAGCCTGGGTCAGCTAAATACAAAGGAGCACGAACAGTTCTTATTCCCACACCAACCAAGTCACTTCCTTAGAAAAACAAAACTAAACTAATTAACTCTGGCAATCACAGATCTACACCTGCTTTCTTCCAGGGGTTGGAAGGGAACCCGAGGTGTCCCGCACAGCCCTTGTCTGGCCACTGCCTTATAGCAGGCGCAGGGCTGTCTGCATGCCTCTGGCCACAGGAAAGCCCTCACTAACCTCAGGCAATTCTGGAGGCCTGGTCTCCTCTGCCCTACTCGCACACACACAGAGCTGTGTATTCTCATCAGTCTGGCTTCAAGACTGAACACCTCAAAAAGAGCAAATAAGGCTCACAGTTACTTAGCAAATGTTTTCCATTAGTAGGAATCGATTAACCTCCAGATAAGATTCTCCTGGGGACACCTGCCTGACCGCCTTGGCCCTGGACAGGTAAATGGAGGCTGGAATGTGAAGAACTTGAATGCCACTGAGGTTTGTTTTTACAGCCTGGGAGGCACTTACTGAAGGATTTTTTTTTTTTTAACTGAAGTAAAACATGATCAGATTTGTGTTTTAGCAAAAAAAAATTGAGGACAGTTTGGAGATTACATGGGGAGAAATTTAGACTAGCAGTAGGGGGACTGGGTAGAAGGCTACTGCAATGACTGAAGAGAAGGAACAGCAAGGGTCTAAATTCATAGATGGAAGTGGGGTGGGAGCAGCTGGTGGACTTGATGAACAAGGGGTATTGGGGTGGGGAGATAGCTCTCTGGCTTGGAGGGCTGGCTGGTGGCATTGCTCCTGTAGAAGGTGCTCCCTGGGAGAGGGACTTGATTTAGGAGATACCCGAGGCCCACTGCTGTAGAACTTGGGAAAGATCTTGCCACTGCCTCAAGTCTCTCATGTGGGCTAACTGCTTTGGAGACTTTAACTTCTCTGCTGCAGTATATATATATATATTTATATAGTTTTGGTCAGGACAAGAATAAGATGATATCTGCAGGGATTTTGCCAGAGTGTGATTGTTTTCACTCAAGCTCTAACTAGAAATGCGACCATGTACAGACGATGTGGGAAACTCCAAGCCTCTATTCTGTTAGGGGAGAAGGATGTCCTGAGCAAACTCCATACAGGTTTTGTGGATGCCACCCCCACTCCATCAAGACACTGCGAACTACAAATCCCATGATTCCCCAAAGGGAAGTTGCGAGGACCTAAGGGCGGAATTGAGCAGCCATTTTCTCTGTTTGTAAATAAAAACCAGTCTTGTTAGTGGGGTCTTGGGCACTTGGCTCGTGCTCTTGGCCAGGCAGGTCATTTGGGATTCCAGGTCGGCAGAATGGGTAGGACACATTTAAGAATTTATCTCCTTCTTTTCTCCCTGAGTTGTACATTTCCTCATTTCCCTTTCCCCTGTAAGTAAACCTGTGTTAACTTTTAGTGTGTGCCTGCAGTTTAAGTCCCCTTTAAGCGCGTGGGTGAGGACCCACCATCAGGCAACCCATTTTATATCGGGGTTGCCCTGTAACAATTCCACTTCCCACAGAGCATCTCAGGCACACAGGGCTTGGTGGCTGGGACTGCTGAAGAGTCGTCTTGGGAGAAGAAAAGCCCAGTCTGTCAGGGGTGCCTGGCATTGTCCATCCTCCCCACTTCCCTGTTGAAAACCTGGGATGTTAGGAAGTCTGAGACATTGGGGGTTGTCCACAATAGGGGTCTTGTCCTTCACTTCCTATGGGATAAGTTCCAGCCTGTTGAGATCTTCAAGGTGGTATGGTTTCAGCAGAAGTGGAATGGTGACATGGTGTGGCTAGGCAGCTCCCCCATCACCATCATGGCTGTGCAAGTGCAAGTGCAGGAAGAAGAGGATCCAGAACTACCCTCACCTCTAGAATGGGTGAATCAGTGGACCCAGAGGGCTATGGCAGTGGTGACTGCGCATGAAGAGTGAAGTAACCTTGTGGCAGTAATGTCCTGAAAATTGCCACAGGGGAACGCTGACCCAACCATGGGAGACCCCTCGCCTCTGGCCCAAGGAAAGGGATGCAAATAAGGAGATGTAGTAGGGTAAGAAGTAGACAAAGTTCCTTCTGAGTAAACACCAAGTCTCCATAAGAGAAATAAAATGGAGATATGAAAATTGACCAGCTCAGCGGGTGGCTGGGGCAGGGATCCTGGGCCTTGCATGGTCCTCAGACCACATTATACAGCAGGTCTGCTCTGCTCTTGTTCTGGGAGGAGCTGGCTGTGTCTTTGTAAGTGAGAGATTTTTGTCCTGCCTTCAGAAACAAGATCACCTTACATGAGCAATTATTTGCTTGAGGAGTATTTTCTGGAGTAGTGAGTAGAAGCAAATAGAGTGGCTCATCAGGGACCCAGAAGACCTGAGACAAGGGAGAACCATACCTGACATGGGGTCTCGATCCCTGGAACAGGATTTTGTAGAAAGTGCATGAAGGTCAGGAACATACAGTTCATCCTGAGGTTTGCTCATTTGAGTTTGAGGGACCCTCACGCATCTCAGTAGAGGCCACCCAATGCAGAAGACCCCAAGTTGTCTGAGTACTGAGAGTTTCCTTTCTTCTCCATTCCCTTCGGAAACTGGAGGCGAGGGCTTCCATTCTCCTTCCTCTGCGATCCTTTCCCAAGGGCCAAGTGCTTATGGGACCATGACAAAATCAATAGGGATGGTGGTCCTCCTCTCTCTGCTCCCCACTGTCTGTTCTCAAGGCAATGACCCCTGTTTGCTCTCTCTTCCTGTTTTCCCTTATTTCACAAAAATGTCACTTCCTGAAAACTGAGTCCAAGAAAATCATCCTATCTTCTTGACCTTTTCCCATATAAAGACAAGCCTCTTGCATGGCTGTGCTGTCCTCCATTAGGTATTGATATAACTGCCCCCACACAGACCAAGGAAAAGGGCGTTCATCAAGTTTATCATTCCTGGGAGATTATTTGTCAACTTAGGCTAAATTATGCTGAGGTAACAAACAACTCCCAAGTCTTAGTGGTTTCTAACAAGGTTGTTTCAGTTCTCATTCAAGAAATGTGTCCTGCATACGCTGGACACCCAGATAGAGGGGGCACCTTTACTGGAACACTGCAGGTCTCTCAGCAGAGACAGGGCAGGTATAGCCTACCCGGTAAAGCTTTGGATTACAAGGTGCATAGGTCACTTCCCCCCTCCATTTTCATTGGATAGAGCCAGATATTTGGCTACACGTGAGCTTAACCTGATGGGATACAGAAGTCTCATGTGGGGAGGATTGCCACATGGCAAAGACCACGATTAGGATCAGCGGGCAGGACATAAGTCCTCCCCTAGGGGCAGGTGGAGGAGGTCAGGAGGATGACACAGTCCACTTAGTGAACAGTGAGTCTACTCACTTCTCCAGGCAGGGCCTCTCTTCAAAGTCCAGGGTGTCGCACCCGGGCTGGGAGCTGCCCTCAGTATGTGGGCTGGTAAGGAATGTGGCCCCAGAACCTACTCCAGGAGGGCATGGGTCACAAGGGTGACTGGAATCCCCAAATTCAGAATGTGAGAACACTGATGTGCTTTTCAGCGTGGGTGTTTAGATCTGTTGCGCCTCAAGTGACAACTTCCAGGGGCTGCCAGAGGCTCTCTCCTGCACTTGTAGCTCTCAGCAAGTGACTTCTGAGCTCCAAGCAACTGTGCACAACATGCTGCGGGGATGCAGGCGATGCAGCCTACACACGCCAAAGCGAAGCAGGAGGCTAAGAGGCAGGCGTAGTATCTTTGACATAATCTTATATTTGGAAAAGCAGTTTTTAAAAAAACACTTGAAAATACAAGGTACGGTAACAGTGACTTATGTAAGTTTTCACCTTATATTGCTTGGCCATTTTTACATATAAATTATTGCTTACTAGCGTCGATAAATACACAGCACTGTCATATGTACAGAGGCAGAAAGCATGAAATATGATAGAGAAAACACTGTTAATGGCAATTCTGGTAATTCAACAAAGGTTTCATATTTACCAGCTCTTATAATGGTGGAAAACTACGAAGTGTAGTCCCTGAGAATTAGGTAGACACCCTGATTGCGGGTTTTCTGTCTTCTAATTGTTAATGCAAGCTGACAATGTCACAGCAGCCCCAATTAATGACACATTAAAGGCAAGAAGGCCTTGCTTCAGGTTGTTGATTTCATCCCAGTATTTAATAACAGTGTAATACGAATACAATAAATAGGCTATGCAAATAAATATTACTCTGCTAAAAAACGTTTAGTATATACAGCTTTGCTTTATACAGTAGTACTTTTCATCTAACTTTTTGGCAATTTTTAGAAACTTTTTTCCTCTACCAGTTTTCAGCGCAAATGGCCTACTTGTTAATAAGCAGGCTGAAATTTTAAGGACATGTCTTTGAAGCATTTAAAAGAAGATCCATGGTAGACAACTTCAGTGGGTCTGCTTTTCCCCATTTTAAAGTTTTTGTCTAGTTTCGGAGAAGCGTGGGATCTCTGCATGTGGAACACTAAGTTTGGGATTTGTGGTGTCTGTGAGGCCTGTAATCAAATGACAGGGCTGGAGCTGGGGCAGCAGCAAGAGCTCAGATCCAGGGACTAGAAGTCACCAGCATTTTCCTCTTTGCACAGCTGGGAGGCCAGTTTGCACTGGTGCAGCATCTTCTCCCTATGAACGTGGGGGTGGTGGTGAGATTTTCCTTTCTTCCCTTGCTTCCGAATGCAATGTATGCTCCTGCTGACCTGCTGGTGGGCAGGGGTCTAGGAAAATGGATTTATCCTAACTCCAATTAGTGATACTAGAATAAAGTGAATGTAGGCCATGATATTTATCATTACAACTATTTGGCAACTATACGGATTGTAATGAAAAATGAATTTAAAACACCATAGCTTTGGGAGCATCTGAAAATGTATATGGGAGATTAAAATTTAGCAGGGTTGCATTTTGTCTACAAAATGCACAGTAACTTGTCCTATGTTGATTGCTAAGCAGGTCTGGTTTGCTGGAATGCTGATAAACCAAAGAAAGACAAGCAGGACTGCCTGAGCCTTGTGCTACAGTGAAAAGAGCGCACTTCCAAGAGCCTGTGTGCTACTTGCTGGCGAGGTGGCATTACAGGGGATTTTCTGAATGCTGGGAAGAAGCTTACATGTCTTCTGGTCCACCCTTTCAGCCAAAACAAAACCCACTCCAAAGAGGCCTTAGCAATATTTGGAGAGAGAATATGACCCAGCTCATGGCAGGGTAAGTAATGACTGAAGGGTCACTGATGGCCCACGGTGCGTTCATTATTGGGCAGTTCAGATTCCTTAGCTTTGTGTTCAGCTAAATCTGGTTCCCACATTTCTGCCTTGAATTCTTTTACTCCAGATTTAAGTCTTCTCAAAATTGTTGAATTTTCTTAGAACTGCTGTCTGGGAAATCTCTCGAGACAGCTGGTAAATTTCAGAAAGATTTGGGGATTTTGACATTCAGAAGGCAGGGATGAAAAAGCAAATATAAACTAAGCAAAATCCCTGTCTCTTGGCTGCTGAGAGTTCCATGACCGTGGCTGGAGGCAACGGTGGCCAGGCACCATCTCTGGAGCCTGCTTTTACCCACACTCTGACCACACTGTTCAAAGCATGTCTTGATGCGACGTGTGTTTGGTTTTGTTTGGCTGTGTACATATATGAATTGGATGCTATGGAGAAACAGTTCTCCATGGGAGCAACTGAAATACGTTTAGTTGGAGCAATGTAGATCTAATGTGAAAAAATATTTAAATTGCCAAACAGAGACATCATGTCACTATAGCCTTTCATGGCAAGGCCGGTTAAATGCTACCCCCTAGAATTGAGAGAAGACAAAACATGTGCCCCACAAAACATGTGCTCTTCCCCAGCAATTGCCCCGGGGAAGAGCTGTTCCTGGTTTGGATTTGATCAGCCTGAGAGAGAGGAGTCAGTTTTCCTTGCTTCTGATCGGCTCTGCTCTCTCCCACATCCAGCAGCCTGGGTATTTCTGAGTGGACCAGTCCTGGATGGTGCTTTTTTTATAATATAAAACCCTGTTAATTTTCAGGACTGAAGTTTTGCACGCTGGGACAAAGTGAGTCTTTGAAAGTCTTATTCCAAGTTTTCTCCACGTGATTCCTTCCAGTGATCTCTCACCATGTGGCTCATGAGGCGAGGCAAAAGCACAGCTACAAAGGTGTCAGAAAGCATCACACACATCTCAGTAATAAGATGTGGATGAGACAAAAAAGGAAGCAGTTCTGGGTGGGCGTCTGAGAGATGAGCAGGCAGGTGTGGTGAGAAGGGCACAGGGTCCACATGTGCAGGAAATGGAGGGGCCTACTACATGAAGCCAGGCCTCTGGATTTCAGCAATGTGACAAATATCTAGTTGGCAGGAGGAGGAGGGTATCACATTGTGGCCTGCAGGCTTTTTTTTTCATTTGTAAGTTGAGGGAAATCTTCATCTTCTAATCAGTCCTTGAGACTAGCAAGAGGTTTAATTTATTGTAGGAGCCCCAATTAATAAAAATGGACTTTGGAGGGGGGAAAAGACAAATTATAGAAAGACCCACTGTTGTGGTGGGGAGATGGACAGCAGGATTTTTACACATCCAGCATAAATCAGCCACTTGGATATTTTGGGGCTTTTCATCTGAAAAATGGACAATCACCACTATATTAATACCTTGATTTTCTCTAGGGAGTTCTAAGGATTTCATACATCAAATCCCACTTAGCCTCCCTGTGCTGGCTGTTCTTATTTCACAGCATGGGCAAAACAAGCCTGTCCAAGGCATGCAAAACACTAGGGCATTATCAGGCACAAGAATGCAGACCTTTTTGGCTCTGCCACCTCAATAAATAGTTACTGAGTGCCAACAATGTATCAGGCACTGTGCTTTTTTGAAAATCATATTGTTCCCAGTAAGAGATGAGAGCCTGCTTGTACCTGTAAAGGAAATCCCCAGAAACTAAATGAGTTCATTTCTTAAAGATTACTATTTTTCCTTATTGGCAAAGCAATTTAGTCTAACTTGCTTAGTAGCAAATCAGTTGTGCAGAAACGAATTTCACCTGCAAGCATACATCGATAAATGATTGTGGATGCAAAGGAATGCATGCCTTGACATTTTTCTTCTGGAAATCACAGCAGGGATGCCAGCTGCTGGTCCTTACTAGCTCCCTTGAAACAAGCGGCTTTTGGTGATATCTTAGTTTGTATCAACAGAGACCTCTTCCACTCCCTGGAAATCTAGAGATGCCATCACTCTCCTTGGGTGTTCAAATGAACTACTTCTTTGACAATCGGTCAACTGTAATCTGACAGGCAAAGTCGAACTGGCTGGTTTCACACACACTCTTACTGAAATACAGTGTCTCTTGCCTTGTCACTAGACATCTCTTGTCTTGTCACTGCACATCCACTGGACTGGATCAACAGTGTGACCATAAGAAATCAGTCTTCTCCATTTCAAAAATGCTCCTGACTCTTCCTCTGCCTTCTTGTTGTAAGAGCATTGTGGAGAGGCCTCTCCCCGTCTTCGGTGGCTGGCATCCCCTCCTGAGCACGCGTTGGGTGGCTTTCCTGTATATGTCTTGCAATCTACTGATAAAACTCAGAAACTTCTTTTCTCACAGGAAAGCACCGTGCTTGGCATTGACATTCCCGTAGCTCAAAGTGCTGCAGTTACAGGGGAGGTGAGGTGGTGAGGTGGATGGTAGGGCTCACGCTCGAGGCTCGATCCTGTGTGAGAGCTCAAACAGGGCCTGCTGGTTGTCAATCACGTACAGGTGATTAACGTAGGATTTTAACTCTTGGTGTTCTTTTGGAGACATGTCACCTCCTATTTTTTTGGAGGAAAAAAGACAGTCAATCTCATGAGAGCAGTAACCCTAATTCTAAATACCAGGAAAACCTCATGTTAAGGTGTAGAATAAATCTACCAGGGAGACAGCACAAGTCAGGATTCTAGAAGGGATAGCTTTATCCTAACTGTGAAGATGCTTTCTCAGCTCAAGAGTAGATTCTTCGGGTTAGGTAATTAGACTGGCAAGGGATTTGTTTCACAAACATTTAAATAGTGTTAATTATCTAACATTATAGAGTATTAGCAATTGCTGTCATTCCCCCTTAACAGAATGGGAGATAGCACAGGCACACAGCAAATGTGGCAGAGATAGCACAGGCACACAGCAAATGTGGCAGAGTAGGTCTGGAATCCAGCACAGGGCTCTGGGTCCTTGGTCAGAGCTCCAGTGCTATGCAGCCGGTTATAGCAATTGAATGTTTTATTTTTTATAAAGATTATTTATTTTTATACAAGGGCTGGGGTACAGGCCAGAGGTGCGGGAAGGTTAGAGGATTCACCAGAGACAGAGCAGGGAGAACAGGGACCAAAATATACTGCTGAGGGGAGAGGCAGGGGCGACAGAAGAAGTCTGCCTCGTCATGTGGGTATCTCCCTGGCCGGCCAGGAATCGAACCTACGTTGCGGAGGCTGTGGACAGCTTCACAACACTGCGCTCAATCCGCTGCACCACTGAGCAGGCCAGCAACTGAAAGTTTTACATGGTTTTCATTGACTCATTTCTCAATCTGGACTTGTCAGAAATCACAGTTAATCTGGTAAGTACATAGACAAAATAGTGGGTTCTTTGTTTTTCAGATTTTGTATATTCCTTTGGTGTCATTTTTGGGGAAAGAAGTTGAGGAACAATTGAATGGATTCCACAGCACTGAATTTCATGTATGGTTAATGGGCAAAGCAGGTTCAGAGATTGTGTGGATGGGAACATCTGGCCAGTGAAGGATGAGGCAAGGGGGTTTTCCACTCTCAAATCCAGGATGGTTAAAGAATTGAAGGGCCACAAAAGGCTTTACTGCTCTGTGAACACTGGTCACAGGTATAAGGAACCAGAGATAAAGCATCCTGGACAATGTGACTGATGGTGACATCATGTCCTTTTGCTTCTTGAAATTTCAGGTAGAAGAAAGCAGGGTATGAGTTGAGTTCAGCTTGAGCAGAAGGAATGGGCCAGCAGGAGGCTGGGCACTTTAATGCAGTTATTTTTTTTTCTTGGTGAAAATCTGTTTTTAGCTTCTCTGACAAATCCTTTTTGTCAGGAAATAATTTAAGACCTGTATGTCATGGGTGGTTTGTAATTCTTAGCTTTAATAGAAATAAGGCCTCCTGGTTTCAACAAGTATAAGTATCAAGAGTTAAAGGTTTTACCATCCCCATTTGTTTGGAAGTGACTCAAAAGCTGTATTCTAGAATACCTCCCTTGGAAGACAATAAGAGACTGCTTTTGGTTTAGTAACTATTGGCTTAGACAAGAGATTCTGCAAAGATAATTTTGTTGTTAATACCCAGACTTAAATAAATGGCAGAATAAATGGGTTGAACCATGAAAAGTGACACCTGCATGGCATTTATCAGTGGCTTGGTTAGCATTATCTTATTATATCCCAAATGGTGATAATGATTTATTATGCCGAAATATACATAAACTGTCAAAATGAATTTAAAGAATTCAGTCGCTAAACGGATTTTTAAAGATACATACAACAGTACACACAGTGCCTTAATAGGTATTTAATTTCTCTTTTGCTTTGTGGTCTGCAGACCTATTCCCTTTTGGTGGGAGGTTCAAGGCAGGGTCAATTAAGCCAATAGAAATTTCTGTACATACTTGTAGTGTATTTAAACCACAGTTCCTTGATAGTGAGACTGATTCTTTAGAATTAGTGAGTACTCATAAAAACTTGAGAAGCAAAGGAAGATGAAAGAAATATGAAACCATTACTCATCAGCAATATTATGCTTGTACATTTGAATATATCTCCATGATGTTAGTGTTATTTCTCTCATAACTGTATAGTACTTGTGAAACTAAAGGAAACTTATATAAGCACATTTTAAATGGTATTAATTGACATGCATATTTAAAATATGCATTCTCTTTCAAACAGAAACTTTGCAATACATATAGAGGCTCAGTTACTTTGCTAGGGGACAATATTGATAGCCAACACCAGCAAAGACATAAGAAATTTCTTAAAACTATGCACCAAGTTTTACTAGTATTTTCTTTGGGAGGTGGGCTTTGATATTGCTGGTTTACATATACTTCTGAATTGTTGAAAGAAATTATTTTACAGCAAGAAGTGTATTACCTTACATTTTACTTAGTGGTCACCACTGATTTACAATTATTTAATTCAACTTTCTATTTTTTAAAGCCCTTTATATCCTATAGAATCTGCCAAGCAAAGGAAAGGTATGGGCCAGGAAGTTAGGTAGATTGTGTCTGAATATAGGCATTCTCCCTGCTTTTCCGAAGTTTTCTTTATGCCACTTCACTTTTATGAGAGATCTATGTTGGTACCTGCTTTCCATAACCATAAGAGAGCCAAAGAGAATTTTCACCTTTAGGGACAAAGGTAAAAAATGAAAATAGCATTCTGCAGCAGCTCTGCAGGAGTTGTTTTAGAGACTAGGGTGTGGGGGGGCATCCCAGGAGGTGAGGCCAAGCTCCTCCCCAGAGTGACTTCATACAGTCTGTGTGTTTATCATTGCATTCCTGCTTTTCTTATATGTTAATGTTACTTTAGGTTTTATGTATTATTTGGTATAACTTGGTAGGTAACTTTCTTTTTTTAAAAAAGATTTATTTATTTATTTATACAAGCACTGGGTACAGTCAGAAGTGCGGGAGGGTGAGAGGATTCACCAGAGCCAGAGTGGGGAACAGAACAGACAGTCTGACAAAATACACTGCTGAGGGGAGCAGCAGGCATGGCAGGAGAGGTCTGTCGCACCATGTGGGACCCTCACTGGTGGCCAGGGGATCAAACCGGTTCCACAGAGGCTGTGGGCAGCTTCACAGCCCAGCGCTCAACCGCTTGCCACCAGGGGAGGCCCGGTAGGTAACTTTTTGATTCTGAGAACATTCACAAATTTTTCCATATAAATTAATGGTAGTGGCTTCTTTGCTTTAGGTTGATTCCAGCTTACAAAGGGTTTCATAGGAACACTCTACTTTTGGATAGTGGGGGCCACTTTTGGATAGTGGTGGTGTGAGTTAACCTCTTGAGCCTCAGTTTTCTGCTCTGCACCCACAGGGTAAATATTTCCTTTGCCTCTGATACCAGGATTCCTTTGCCCTGTGAAAGCAACTTGACTCCATAAAGCTGATTTCCTTCCTTCCTTCCTGCAATGTTTTAACACCATTTAAATACAGTATAAATTTTGCCTGAGATTTAAAAAGGAGCAAATAGTCCTACATCTATCAGTCACAGTGGGGAGTCTACAAAAGTGCTCAGAAGATATTTTCAGTGAAAGGCAGCTACAGAGAGGAAGTTTTGTTGGAAGGGAGGGAAGAATCTCGAAGGCTGCTTTAGGCACTTTCAAACTAGATTCCTATCCCAAGAAGACCCCAAGCAAGAAGGATGGGTGACCACGAGAAAACAACTGTAATTCAGAGCCCAGGGACAAACAAATGAAACTTTCTGGGTCAGGGGTAGGAGTGCTTCTGACCAAGGCAGCCAGACCAGTATAACCTTCTAGAGTCCAAAGTCACTCTGTACAGTGTGAACCTGCTGCCTAAGAGGATAAAAAGCTGCCACATCTTATCTTCTGCATCCCAAACATGCAGTGATGAAACAAAGAGAGGATGCAGTACAGGTAAACTATGCATATTATATTTTACACTCTTTAATTTATTACCACCAAATACTTGTGATAGAGTCACAGTCTATATCCACATATAGTGCATTTACTTCCATACCCAACTTCAATTACTCACCAAACTGGTTAGTCCTGCAGTGTCTCAGGGTTCGGACAGTGTCTGCAATCATATGCTGGAAAACAGAACAAGAACCATATCACTGGAAGGGCCATTTATGGTGTTGCTGACATAGAGGTGCCTGCTAAGACGGGGCAGAGTCTAACACCTCTGTGAGTAAACAGAAGAGCTATATTGTAGCTAGACCTACCTTGAACTGATTATATTGAGCTTGGATTACAAAAGGATATTTAGCTCTTATCTGTGGCTCCCAAGCATGGCTGCACAGACACTAACAGAGTTGTGGGAAAAAACAGTGTAGAGAAACTAGCACACCCACCCCCAAGCCACTTGACCAAATTTGCTTATGCTTTTCACTTCAGGGGATGTTTCTCCTCTTCATGACACCTTTCTGAGATGGCATTTTGTACTTGGGAGGCTCCTTTCTCAACATTCCCATTTTTTGTACACTATACCTTAGCTCCGTGTTGTGCTAATTACTATGGAACTTTTCCCTTCCACCAGCCAGGGTAGCACGGAGGGCTTTGCTTGCTCAGCACCTACCACGAGTTACACACAGAGACTCAGACATGCTTGGTGAACAGAGGTAGGAACTTTTGTGATATCTCAAGTGGTGACAAGAAATGAGATATTTATGAAAGCCACATATTTTCAAAAACATCAGTATCTTTAAAAGACTATTCTCTGCTTATAACTTACATTCTTTCCTATTGTATTCAGTATTAAATGTTGATTGATTTCCTTAAAGTTTTCATTGATCTCTAGGAAGAGTCTTAAAACATAAAGTTGCTTTTGACAATCTCTCATCACCTCACACCTATGTACTTGTACCAGATTTTCCAGTTTCAACACTTCAGTTTCCACAGCAAAGGAAAGATGGGATTTAGGATGAGTCCATTTTCTATCAGAGTTTCTTAGACAGTTGCCAGAATAATCTCTAACACTGTTGTTGTTATGTTCTAGCTTCCTACATTGTTTCATATCAAAATGTGAACATCATCCTATTGTTCAAGAATCAACATTATTCATTATTGGGTCTTTCATGCCTCCCTAGCTGGGCCACCACCTGCAATATCCTGCCTTAACATAGGATCATCTACACACAGCAAACCTCACCGAATTACTGCTAGAAGAATAATGTTAACATGAAGACATTTTTTTTACTTGAAATCCAGCACAATAGCAGAAACATTATATGAATATGACCTACTTATGAAACTGCTCTCACAATTTTATTGCTAAAGTATTTCTACTTGATAGTGGCAAATTAAATAGGACAGTGATTAGAGCTGTAGCTTGTGCTGCATTTGTAAAGGAAATGAGAACTGACTCGTGTCTGTGATTGTATTGTTGTATTTCCTTCCCCCAAATTTCCCACTATTCCCAGGACAGCTCTCTCATCATTTTAGGTCACGGCGTCAGGCTGATTTCTATCATGGGCCATTTGCGTAGCTCTTGCAAGGCACGGGACTGACTGCGACACTGAAACCTGAATCCTGATCTTCATCTTTAAGAAAGAGGAAGATATGGTAAAAGTGATGCTTTTACTATTCAGGGACGAGGAGAAGAAAAAGAGAAAGCATTTAGTTCTTCATTCTTTAACAGTTTGAAAAGGAAACATTTAGAGTTGCTGAGGCAGCACAGGGAACAATGGAAATCTTATTAGATCCAATGAGCGCTACTGGGTCTCTGCATCATCTGACTTAATGTGTTGGTCTGTATCAGCCAGATAAAGATAATGCACTGAATTATCTGCTAGCTGGCTTGAGCTAATATCCATCATGAGGAATTGGCTTCTCACAAGTTAATTCATTTAGGTTCTATTGGTTCATTATTGTGAAAGATGATCCTGTTTTAGCTTAAGTGAAACCCTGTCCTCTGCTGTTAAACACTCCTTGAAAATACTGACAGCACTAGGAAATTGTTTCTTCTCTGGCATCCAAGTATAACACAGGCTTATGTGAGGTGATTACATTAATTTTTGTCTTTCTAGAAAAAAATTCTAACTTTACCCTGTCTTCTCCATGCAAGCAGGGAATCAGCATGAGGTATACTATGAGCCCTGAGCTTAGGGGACCAGGAAGTTACTAATACACAAAATCTGCTGTCTTTAGAACTGATGTGCTAGCAAGCACCTGATGAGCATGGGAGTGTGTACATCAGCACGGGTATGATGTGTGCATGCAACGGCCGGCTGTGGGCTGCGTAACTGCACTTATTGTCTGGCTATCTTTTGAAAAAAATTGTCTTAGTAATGAAAAATTTTTGATAGAATATTATTCATGCCATTCTATTTTCTTAAACTTTCTTAAAGATTATGAGTATAGATAATTACTGACCTTAACAGAAGGATTATTATTCAGACTTTCTTTGTTTCAGCTCCTAGGGTTAGTTTGAAGTCTGAACACATATGAAAGCAAGACCCTAGACTATAATAGCTGGCATTAAAAGGCTTCCTCAGGATGTTGGAGAAAGCAGGGGGGACCAGAGATGCTGGTCAGAATGAAAGAGAGAAGGGGTATAGGACGCTTCCCATAGCTTGTTCTCATATGTGCCTTTATGGAATTGTTCTCTCACTTTGGTAGCACTATCTGAGGGGAAATGACACAATGCACTAAACCAAGTCAGCGGTTCAATTTAGGGAGAAGGTCAAGCACAAGTTTGCACTAACAATAGATAACAGTCAAATTATAGGAAATCAATTGTTCTCTCCTGTCCCCCTAGGTTAGTCATAGGGAAAGTTACCAGAACTTTCTAGGGAATTTCACTTGGAGTGACACACCTCATCCAACCTCTTCACATATGCTCTCCAAAGCTCATTTGGTATTCAGAACCAGAGATGTTGCCCAGAAGGTGAAGCAAATATTGACCAAAACCTTCATACTCCTGCAACCATTTCATTGACACCAAACACGAGCTTAACCTGTCAAGACACTAGAACCTTAGTGCCCTCAGCCTCTGGTTGCATGTAGGTGCTCTGTGGTTTTCAGATCATCACAGCAAAACAGAATAAATCTCTAAAGAATAAATACAAAAGACCAACACTTTATCTATTTCTGGTTATATTGGTTTAGCCATGGTATCTCAAATATTCTATTTTTTTAACTTTAAGTTTTACAATAATACTTAAAGTATTTAGTGCAGTATGAGATTTGAGAAGGTACAGACATATTCAATTTAAAAAATAAGTGCCATGAAGTAATCATTCTGAAATGATTATCATGCAGCAATGGCAAGATATTCCATAGTATCTTCCATTTTCCAGGTGCTGGGTTTTTGAGTTGTACAGAAGTTGATTACATGAGTCCTTTGCTGCCTAATCCGAACTTGGCAGTTAGAGCAGGATATTTTATGAGGCAAAGAGCAGATGCCAAGCCTGGTCGGGACTCATCAGTTTGTGGCACTTAAATGCTTGCTCCAACCTCACAGGGAACCAGGGACCAGTTCCTGAAATAGTCCACATAAATCCAGTACCATTACTGAGAAGGCCATTCAAAAGACAGGCTCTTTGGGCAGGGGTCAATGGTTTCATCTTTAACCATAAAGGACAGTCTAATCTCTGACACCAAATTTCATCTGTCAGTCAAATCCATTCCTCTCCTAGTCAACAGTATTTTGAACACTTCTATTTTACAGCTGTTCAGTCCTTATAAGTACAGTCAGTCAGAAAGGCTAGGAGCAGCCCGTTGCATGACTGATTCCCTTGAGAAACTCCTGGTCGAAATTCAGGAAAGGCATTTCAGTACCTGGCAGGAAAGAACTGATGGGGTTATCTTACTCACGGATGCAGAGAACATTTTGTACTGTGCTCAGAAGTGGAACCATTTGTCTGCAGATTGATAAAGCCTGGTCCTTCCTCACATATGCAGACCCTACAAATTCCAGATTCATATCCAGGCTGGGAGTACCTGGAGATGTACTTACCTTCCCAGAGTGAGAGCTCTCTCTGGCCCTCGGTAGCAGCACACACCGAGACACAGAGAGAGCCCTTTAAAGGAGTAAAATTTAATGTCACAATTGTGAAACCATTGTGACAGGAATCTTACAGTTTTATTTCTGGTTCAATAATATATATTTAACCACTGATATTAATCTAATGAAGTTTCATATAAAAAAAAGGCCAATATCCATATTTGGTTCTCAAGCCTTGCTAACACACTGAGGTTGGAATACACTTTATTGACAATGCACAACATGCAGCAGTGCATGGAAACCCCATGCATTCAAGGAGCAAAGTACTTAAACCATCTGTCTCCTGATGCAGCAACAAAAAGCACACATTTCTCTTATAGTGGGGAATAGGAGAAATAATGGAATTTACATACCAGCTTTTCAAAATTGACAAGATTATCCAAGAATGTTTTATTTCCTTCATGAATAAATGTTACATCTGAAAATTAAAAACAAAAAGATATATATAAGATAGGGAGTGGATCATGAGCTGGGGTCGAAGAGGTCTGGATACAATACAACTTATTAATTTTTCTGAAACATTATGGATTATTCCATGCATCTGACAAGGCAATTTGAATTGGACTCTCTGTGGTATTCGATGTGAAAGGGTATAATTTATATCTGTGCGTGTAGAGAAAACACTGTAACATTAATGCAAGTGTGTGCTTTGCACTTACAACAAAGTGTTTGACTTCTTCCTGTTTACTATAAGCTAATGCTATTCCAGGATTTAATTGGTCATTATGTTTTTAGGCCAGAAGGCTGAGCAGAAAACAACTGAATAGTCAGAAACAACAGATTTTCATATTTATGTGTTTGCTTTTTAACAATCCCTGGCAAAGTGTATGCGGCCTTCTTTACTTAAAATGCAGAGATTTAGATGTTTAAGTTCAGATTTTTGGTTCTTAAAGTCAATATCTGATTGTATATGAAAAATGAGTGAGGAAAGGGACAGGTTTGAAGATGGCAAGGTTCATGGTTCTATTTGATCAGTAGAAAGAAAGCACTATTGGTAAAAATAACCTAAGTAGGATGAAGGTATATTTTCAGGTAGGAAGGAAGACCCTGTATTTAAAGTGACAGAAGACAAATAAAACTTTCCTTTTAGCTGCTATAAACAAGAGTACCCCTCAAGATAGGGATCTGGGAGTTGGTTACAATAAATATAGCAGCTGAAGCTCTTACAGTGGATGACTGATAAAAACTCAGATTAGAGGTTCAATGAGCATCAGAAACGCCTCACAGATAAGAATTAAAACACAAAATGTACTACAATTTAATGAGCATGTTATAGCACAGATATGGAAGGTAAACCATACGAAAATAATTTTCAAAAATCTTGTTAAAATAACCTGATATAAAAGAGAGTAAAGAATAGCTTAAGTTTCCTAAAAAACAGGAAGGGAAAACATTTACATTTGATTAACTCTTTAATTCTGCTGATCCCTATGGGACAACTGTAAGATAGGTGCAGCAGAGACCCGCTTTCCAACACTGCACTGCCAAGCTTTGACAGCACACCAGGGGGCACCAGCAGTCACAGTTATCACACACACTGATACCACACTTCCCCAAGCAAATCTCACAGTTTCCCACAGGGACTAAAACATTATTGTGAGCTTTTTAAAAACTGATGTCCTAGCAGGAAAACAATTCACAATTAATTACCCAGTTGTACAACAAACTCTGGTTATTTAAGTAGCTTTCATGATTTTGCTTTTAGAAAAGAATTGCAAGTTTTCACTCTGTGACAATATTTAGAAAAGAATAGTGAACACAATTAGCTTTTACCTTTTTGGCACAGCAAATAAAGCACTGTGTGAACTCTGTCTACATTAAACACCACTTAAAAGCCTAGCCTGTCCTAACTCCCTGAGAATTCAGATTACAAATTTTGTTTCAGAGTCACCTGGCCCATTTCACCAGTGTTACAGAGTTTGCCATCCTCTTCCTCAGTTTGCAAGGATTACAATGAAGGTGCTGACAATGACACTTTACATTATGAATAACAGTAGACACTGCATGCAATCATTTGATCCTCACAAGAGACTATAAATAAATTAAAAAAAAAATATATATATATATTTGGTAAAACTTCAGGGGGAGAGAATGTGAAGATGTTATGGTCCAAAGAACACACACAGCTGGGTCCATAATCACAACGTGGCTAGTCAGAACTAGGATTCAAGCCCAGGAGCAAGTTCACCGCTGTGCACCTCTGGTACCTCAAGTTGAAAGGACGCAGACTCTGGTTACAGCCCATTAAAGTCAACTGGTTCATTTATGGCATATTTGGTGCCCCTGTAACTTTTAAGTGTTTCCCTTAATCTGTTGTTCTGTTTCCCTTGTTCTGTTCCCTCTGGCCTTAGATCTCTCCTCTTCCTGGTTATCTCTCTTTATCCCAACTGTCAGAGACTTGTCCAGGTCAGTAGATGCATGTGACTCCTTGACGGAGGATGGGAGCTGTTAGGTAGGTGCAGGCACGAGGATACGGCCAGAAGAGACTCTAGTCCAAAAGAAGGGGGTTCACGAGGCTGATGGTTTTGATGCAGTTTAACAGCAGGTGTGTGATGATGAATAAGTGACAGCAAGAAAGAAATAAGTGGTTGAGCTCAAAGAGTAGGACCGCTGAAATTAAGTCACAGGCTGTGAAGTAGTTTCAGGGCACCCACCAGGTTCTGTGTGGCAAATGAGCATCTAAGAGACCCCTCTCAGCTGGAGATACCTGAACATCTTCCGAACACCTGATATAGCAGAACTGCTGGGTGTCTATTTGCAGATATTGCAAGTGAATAAGGAGGAAGAAACATACAAGCACCCTACATTCCTTTTACTTAAATATGCCCACAAATCTGAAACAATAATATCTACTCTAAGATATGCATACTCAACCTACAAGAAGGATGTCAGTTTATTTTCAGACGCCTGTTAAAAGGACAACCATCTCCAAAACTACTACAAGAAATAGATTCTTCAGCTGCTTCCGACCTTTAGCTCAGCTGGATCCTTTCCTAATACTTCCTTAGGGTTTCCATTCGTCATGCCCTGAACTGGGTTCCACATCACAAAATAAGGGAAACACAAATCAAAAGCTAAAAAATTCAATTGGGAGACAGAAAAACTTATGGCTGGAAGGATGCTCAGGTTGTGTGCTGATTTGATCTGAATTCCAACTGGGAACTATCTCAAAACATGAAACATGGGATGTCTAATCTTTCTTAACACCCAAGGCATTCAATTTGGTCCTTTTTCTCTAGCTAACAAAACATAAAATAGGTGGCTAAAGGGGGAGAGAGGAAGAGTTTTGTTAAAATGTTGATTGCTCTAAGTCAGAAAGAAAAAGAAAAATACCGGATGGTCTCACTAATAGCAGGAATTTAGAAAACCTAAATAAGAGACCAGGAAAAAGACTAATCAATACAAAGTAAAAATCAAAATCAACAAGCAACTATAAACCAGAGACACACTACAAGGGAGTTGAGGGGGGAGGGAGGGGCGGGGAAAGGAAGGACTAGAGTCAAAATAAGGGGGGGGGTGCAATTTTATGGGGAATATAACCAAAATGAAAATGCATACATTGTGCAAAGGTGAAAAAAGATGTAAGAATTATATAAAATAAAATATTTAAATAAAAAAATGTTGATTGCTCTAAAGCAGTTTATTGAAACTTTGAAAATAACTTTGCAATTATAAAACCGAAGAATGTTCCCTGTTTTCCCCCAAAATTTCTTATTGCAGGAAGGATATTTTAAAATTAAAAATTTTATTTTAAATTCCTTCATTTTATTTCCTTTGAAAATTATTTCAGACACACAAAAAAGGTAACGTTAAATACAACAGAGTACTAATGATGTTTACTTCTATGATGTCAAAAATTAAAATAAAGGAAAATTAAGTGCTTAAACTCAAGAAGCTTCCTAATGGAAAAAACAACTTTAATTTACTAGAGCAAATGAGTGAATGTACTTTCAGTAGAAAAAAAGGAAATTTGTTTTGCTGCCAACAAAGAGGTCTAGATAAATTCAACAGAGCAGAAAATTGCATCCAAGCTAAGATGTAAGTGTGAGACACTTGACTGCATTAAATAATTTTTTGGGACAACAACTAATATATATCAGAAAGCTATGCTCATATCTAATTAAGTTCAAGGGACACTGTCAAGTAATTTCTCATTACCTTAAAATATTTATTATTTCAAAATTATTTTGACCTAAAATAAATTCCTTTCCCAGACCTGTCCTCATTTCCTTCTTGTGACTAAATGATTCTAAGAGTTACTTCCCACCTGCCACCCTCACTGTCTACTTGAAGGTGTTTTATTTTGCAAATAAAAATCATAAGCCTGAATAAACTTATCTTAAAAGTAAATAATAATATGAAAAATCAAATGAACTTTTACATCGTCATTTTGGCATTACAATCTCTCCTCCTTTCATCCATTTACATTTAACAGATTTTTTTCCAACTTGAATGAAACATTCTGTGTGTCTCTCAGTTGTCCTGGTGCATTTTTGTTTCACAGATACTCTTGCTTTATTCTAGATGAAGACAAATGAGCAGCTGCAGGGATACGTAGCAACTCACAATAATTCTCCAGGCTCTAATTGTGAGAAGAGCTGAAGAGAGGATGTCAGCTTTATTGCCAGTGGGGCTGGCAATGGAGGCAGACAGGGGAAAAGGACAGACGGATGGACCAGCAGTCCAGTTTCCAGGCAACTCATGTCTAGAATCCCACTTCTAGATGCAGTCTCTGGGGCCTGAACAGCAGAAGTTACAAGCCTCTGAAGGGTGGAAGCTGGATGAATTAGTATTCCTACAAAATCCCTCTGAAGGAATGAAAACATGGCTAAGGAAAATGCCCAAGTTCCCTTTCCCTAGAAAGCACAAGGATGAGATATATACTGAATGTCAGAAGCACAGACCAAATTAAAGACAACTACTTTTCCATTCAAGCCCTTCATTTGAAAGAGACCACTGAGATTTCACTAACATATTTCATTGTAAATTATTTGGTGCTCTATGAAAGAAAGGTTAGTGGAATAACTTGGAGTTGTCAAATATTATCCTAACTGGATTCCCTTTCAAGAAAGAATAAAGTACATTCTCTACTAATGTACTTTGTGGAGTATATTGCTTGTGTTAACCAAAGGTATTTCTTACACAATAGTAGACTGTGGGCTATGTCTCTGAAACTTAGATTGCAAAGGTGGAACATGACTGATCATACTCGGGTTCTTTGTGCCAGTCTTATCCTCGGTTAATTAGTTGGATTGTAGACGCAAAGAAAATAAGATGGCACTTAGAACTAAAGTACAATAAAAACACAAAAGTTTCTAGTGCCAAGTTTTGTTGAGTCAAGAGCTTTAAAGTCTGCTCAAATAAAATTAAGTATCTCCGAAGAAAGTGAGAAGTTGAAAAACAATCACATGCAAATATAGTTACCTCTGGATGTCAAAATTACTTTAAATACGTAAACTTGGAGTCCTTTTCTTGCCCTCTATAGAGAGAGTAATACATTTCTAGAAGATAGAATTATGTAGCACAGAGAGTACAGAAAATCATTACCTTTAAGCAGTAAGGGCATGAAAGGGATTTTTGGTGGCTTCATCTTTTTGAAAGCATCTCTGTAGGCTTTGTGGTTCAGGGAAGGATCCTGCCAACCAAGCAGATTACAAAGAGAATGAGAAATCAATGTGCTATAGAAACAATTCTAAATTTACTTTTGCTACACAATTTGAACATGACGCAGATATAGAGGTTCTTCCTAAGAATGAAGTAGATAAAGGTTTCCTAGGAGAATTAACTCACTAAATGAGGGCGGGAAGTTTAGGCAATGAATGAAAGTCAAATTATTGGTTTACAATAAAGGGAAATGACTCTGAAAGTCAGGCACCTTTTGATTGTCCTATTATTTTCTTCAAATAGGTTCTTTAGTACAGTTTATTCTGCATAATTTTCAACTTGAGGTAGCCCCCAACATCTTTTGTTAAGTATACAGCAAAGAATACTGTCCTCATAATTCACAGACGATACAGAAAAAACAAGCGAAGACTATTTTATCGTGCTCTGAGAAGAAATGATACATTTTTGTATCTAAACCTAATTGTAGAAAGAAAAAAGACATAAGATACTGATTGTACACTAAAATTATGGTCATTAAATAGTGATTTGAAAAGGACTAAAATATCTGCCTTCTGCAAGTCATATCAAAAGGACCAATCTCACTACCTTTTACCATGGAGAGAAAGAACCATTAAGTGTCAACTTGCTTCACTTTAAAGGAAACAAAGCTACTCTTCATAACCAAGTGAACTAGGTTAAGATCCCTGACATGGTGGAGTGTAGATACTGACCACTGAAAATCTAGAGGGAAAATTCAACATTAGCACTTAATTTGAAGAATAAGTCCCCTTAGCTTCAGCTACTTACCGTTAAACTTTCAAGTTCAGAGAAAAGTTTCTTAAATTTTCCAGGGATTTTCTAAAAAAGAAGCAAACAAACAAAAACAAAAAAGAAAGATCAAAGCAGTTGGTTATTTTGAGAGGCAAGGGGAGTTTTCATTAAGTTGTGCTTACAGGCATCCCATTTCTGATCATAAATGCCTCCATCATCTTGCTCCACCCTGATTGCGTCTCATTATGCAATTTTCATCACCCTTAATGTGACATTCCTGAGGAATGTTGCTAAAAACAGTTAAAATAAATATCAGCCACATAATTCAGGAATCTAGCTGGTTAGACTTTCCACACACTGGTGACTATTCAATAAACACTTGGATGTCAGTTCCAGGTCCTAGCTTTGACAAATGCTCTCATCTTCTTATAGTCTTGCTAAATGAGAAATAATAATGTTGGCTGACATTATGGGGGGCACAAATGATATAATTATGTTTCACAGCAGAGGGCTAAATAATGAAAGGCCGTGAAACCCTAAATGATGAGGTCTGCACTTTAATGGGTGGAAGCACTGAACTGTAAAGATCAGCTACACCAACAGGTGGTGTGTAAAATGACAGAATACAGAAATATATGGTGTCCTACCAAGTGAAAATTCAGGCCCATGGAAGTAGGGCCCCGAATTTTTTAGCCTGCCTTTAACATGGTTAAGTTAAGCCTTTGTAATGAAATAGTAATCAGTTACATGAAATTGGATCCTGACTCTTGCTCCTTTCTAGTTGTGTGATTTGGTATGAGACCTAATCTCTTTGATTCATATGGAGACAATTTAAGGAAAGTATACAGTCCATGGCTGGTGCTTAACAAATCCTAGCTATTAACACTAATGGCAATAGTGTTAGTGAGAAATGAGAAGATTTTTGTGGAATTTTCTGTTTCCAAAACAAATCAAGAAAACAAGGCAAACTCCCTAATAATTAGATCCTTCAATTACTTAGAAATAGATTTTCAGTCTGTAATTTGGAATCTGGACCCAATTCATCGCAGCAAACGGGTAGTTTCATCTGTTTGGAAACTCTGTCATATCTACAGACACACATATTAATATATGGAAGACAAAATTGAATGAAAAAAGATAAAACATAGGTAACAGCTACCGATTCCCATTTGTTCTTCTGAGCTGCATATGTCAGTCTGTAGGACATTACAAATAAATTTCCCAGGGGCATCTCAAACTCAATACATTTAAAGCCAAACTGATCTACTGGAGGGGTCAGTCACAAGCCAAATCCAGTTTACTGTCTACTTTTTTTTTAAGATTTATTTTTATTTATTTATACATACAAGAACTGGGGTCCAGGCTAGAGGTGCGGAGGGTGGCGGGGAAGTATGAGAAGATTCACCAGAGACAGAGTAGGGAACAGAACAGGTGGATCTACTGAAATACACTGCTAAGGGGAGCAGCGGGAGAGTCAGGAGAGGTCTGCTGCGCCATGTGGTAGCTCCCTGGCCGGGGATCGAACTCGTGCTACAGTGGCTGGCGAGAGCTTGATAGCTATGGCTGCTCTTGCACTGCAATGGCAGAGTTGAGTCACAGTCTAAACTTACTTATTTACTATCGGGCCCTTTACACAAAAAGTTTGCTAACCTCTGCACCAGTTGCTCAGATCTACTTCTTTTCCTATATTACCTATTTGGGACAGCGTGATCTTTATCACCAGGCCTAGCTATTCTGTGCTTCCCTCCATCTGGGATACCCAACCCAACTCCCCTAAGCAGCTTCTGGGCTCAACCTCCAAGAAAGGCTCTACAGCGCAGGGCTTTTCTTCATTGTCATCTAAGCTACTCTGAGGCAGAAAGTGTCCTTGTGCTTGCTCCTCTGTGATCTAATTGGATGTGGTTCAAGATGCTCTTCATCAGAGCATATTCTGTTCTTTTTTTTTTTAATAGAGGCATGCTTTATTTATTTATTTTGTTTGTTTGTTTTGTTTATACATGCACTGGGTACAGTCAGAAGCGCGGGAGGGTGAGAGAATTCACCAGAGCCAGAGCGGGGAGCAGAACAGGCAGAAGGACCGAAGTACACTGCTGAGGGGAGCAGCGGGCGGCAGGAGAGGTCTGCGCGCCATGTGGGACCCTCCTCCGGAGGCCGGGGAGCAGCCGGGGATCGAACCGGTACCACAGAGGTTGCAGGCAGCTTCGCAACCGAGCGCTCAACCGCTGCGCCACCGGGGAGGCCCAGCATATTCTGTTCTTAAGTTGCCTGACATGGCACTGATACAGTGCCCTGCACATAGTAGGTGTTAATATGCACATAAAATGCATGCTGTTTAAAGTACATTATTTCTCCTTCCAAGTTTTGCAAATCAGAGCTTCTCTCTAGGTTTAATTCAAATTCCACTCTCCCCTGGCCCTTGTTAGCCATTTGTTTTCTCCTTGCTCTGATCGATTGTGGCATTTGTTGCCCCATCTCCTTTAATCTTCTGATGTGCGTGTGTATCTTGTTTGCTTAACCAGAGCAGGCAGGCCTTTTATTTCTTTTCTTTTGGATCCCTTTTCAAGAAGCATACTGACCCTGACCCTCAGGTCACCACGGTGCATACCATCAGAGTATGGCCCCTGACTCAAAAAAAGTGAATCCGTAAGTTGCCCTGAGACCTATGCTGAAATACAAAATATGAAAAATAACCAAACTATCAGTTTCTCTGTTGTAGGGAACTATGAAAAGAATGGAGCAGTGACAGGAGCTGAATCTAGGAGACTAGAGAGAGGCTACAGTGGCCAGCAATGAGGAGGTGACAGTCATAGGGGGAGGCCTGATGGTTAAAGAGAAAGGATGAGGGAGAAGGTAGGCATGTGAAGTCGTCAGTCAATACATAGGAAGAGGAGAGTCAAAGAAATAAAAGCCCAAGGAAAGAAGGTGATGGGGCCCTGGGAGAGGTAGAGAGCCCCTAGATTTGAGTCTGATGAAATTTAGGGACACCTCAGTTTCAGTTTTTACCACATAGACCCTGAGAGCCTGTGTCTCAGAACTTGTGCTAACTTGTGTGGGGCTCTCCATCTGGGACCCCAGGGAGCCTCCATCATACAATGCTGAAGAGGCAGAGGCAGGATTTGGGAGGCCTGAAGCCTGAAATATTTTGTAGGCCCTCTTAAAAACAGAACATAAAATAACTACTTAGTAAATTTTACCAAAATACACATAATCCCTGTGAACATACTGCCAGAGGCCTTGCAGTAAGAGGTCCAAGAGTTTAAATTCCTTAAAATCATATTGGATGTACTTCTGGACACACATTAGCACACAAGTGAGCTTTTGAGAGGAACCACATAGAACTGAAGCCACATATCACAGGAGCAGAGCAGATTACTTCTAGTTGGGGAGTATTTTACAAATCTTATCTCTTCTGTATATATTGAAGAACCACTTTGAAGACCATTTGATCAGAATAGTTTCTACCCACTCAACACATTAATTTCTAACACGTTTTTAGTAGTACTTACCCCACTTAAATTAATTTATTTTAAATACATGCTTTTTCCTGGAATATTTCCTTTTAGTTTCATCCACCCCACCCCCCATTCACCCCATGCCCTCTCTGTGGGGACCCCCGAGGCTCACCTCCCATGTTTGTGACAGTCTGCTGACAGAAGCAGTGTTGAGACCCATCACAATAGCGAAGAAGGAATTCAGGTTTCTCTGGGCTTTGCAGCTATGGAATAAAAGAAAGCAGAAGGTCCTTTGAGGCAACATCCTTTCCCCAGAGGATCACAACAACAGATAAAACTGAAAAAACTCCAGGTCACCGAGTTCAATCTCTAGGGAGGGCTGAACTCTGTTCTCCAGCCTACACCCCTGGTGAGAGGGTGGTGTCCCCTTCACTGTTTTTAGCAAAGGAACCCAAATGCTCCATCTCTTCCTCCTTCCCTTTAGGGAATGACCTGTGCTTTTGCTCCCCTCTGGACATTTTAAAAGATTCATCCTTTTTAATCTGTTCTGTTTGCACTTACAATTTCAACTGAAAGCTCTCTTAAATTCATGTTTCTTTATATACACTACATCTCATTATAGCACTTCTCTCATCCATCCCTTTAATTACTACATTATATATATTTATTTAAAATATGGCATATATTATGAGGATACTGTCTCACATTTCTCATTTAAAGAAAAAAGGAAATACAAAGCAAAATATGATCATGTTAAACCTCATTCATTCTGTAAAGCTGTCTGTTCTGCATAATATTAATCATCAACTCTAATTATGAGGTCAAAATTCCACTAATTTTCAAAGTTGGTTGACGGGGCAGAGTAGAGCAGAGGGAGTTTGGGCTTCCAGGTCAGATAAAACAGTCTGAGAACTGCACCTACTCCTTTATCTGGGGCACATTAGAAAAGTTCTCTGAGGCAGTTTTTTAAAATGAAGAAATTACCATAACTTGATAATCAAATACAAATGCTCTTAGCAGTAAGCAGGTACCGAGTATATGTTACTTTAGCTTCTTTTGAATGCTATCTCTTTCACACATGTCCACCAAAGTCTCAAATGGAATTTGGGAAAGGTGTCTTCATAGCTGCTTTTGCAGTTATTTAACATGTTACAGGATATATTATGAATTTTTCACTAGTTATTATTAATGATATAACACTATATAACATTTCATCAAAGCCTATTCCATAATTTGTTTACTCCCTCTTCTACTGTTGACTTTTGGTTATTTCAATTCTCCCTGATTTTATAGAATACTATAATGAATATCTTTGCATATAAAATTTTTACTTTATTTATGATTTTTAAAATTAATAAGTTAGACTTCCAGCCACTACACAATTGGTCAAAAGCTATCATGACTTCAAAGGCTTTTGATATGTATTAAAAATTTCTGTCCTAAAAACTATACCAATATCCAGCTGCACAGGGATAGAGCATCGATTTCACAATAAGGAAAATGGTTTGGGCTGTTAAGAGAAGTAATATACAAAATTGGCTGTGTCTTGGCAGGTCCTGCCTGAACTGGCTGCTCCTTCAGTCAACCTCCTGGGTGAGACAGTGCACATGTCCAGCTGGGCCTGGGCTCCAAGGCAGTGAGGTTACTGCCTGGGATCATTTTGCAAGTGCTATCCCCATTAATAGTGGAAACTGAAAAGGCAATGCTACCTCCATGTCTAGTGTCCAATACATCTGGGGTACACACAAATCTGGTAGGCCCATCACCCCATCACTGCCGAGTCTCCACTGGGCAGGATTTGTCCCTCTCGTAGCCTTCCTGTCCAGCTTTTGACTCTGCCTGAAGTTCCCTTGGGGTCCTGAAACAGTCCAGTTGGCTCCTTCATCTAGTTTTCACAACTTTCTCTTGGGGTGGACAGTTTCAAATATTCTAAGATTAAATTGATACAAGCTCCTTCTATCTGTTTTGAGAATCATTGCTGCCTAAAAGTATCAGTACTGTAGCTCTACTTATCTTTGCCATTCATTTCCCCTCATTTTTACCCTTTCTGTTTCAAAACACCGCTTGAAAGTTCACACCAGCCCAAACTAAGTGAATGAGTCCCATCTCTTGATGTAATTATTTGAAGTGCCAGGATCCTCTGCTAAGGCCCCATATCAGTAAGAGCTGTTCCATACCCCTGCCAGAAGCACTTTGGCTGGAGGTTCTCTTCCTCCCAGGTGCTCTCACCTTCCCACAAGATGCAGGCCCATTAGTTCTGTCATCCCCCACTGGGAATTAGGTTGCTGAAGGTTAGCGTATATGTCTCTTTGACTTTTATATTCTGCCCATCACCCAAATTAAAGTCATTCAGATCACATTTGCTGAATTTGAAAACCAGACTTTTTGGGAAATGGTTTTATTATTCTTCTTCACTATAAGAAGGTTTATTCTTTTTTATGCTGCACCATTTATCTGGAAATTTATATGGAATCTTGTGAATGAGTCTCATCTTTTATCTTTAAGCTCCCTATAAATAATTCTTTCAGCTCATATTTCTTTTTTAGACCTTATCCTTTATACTTAAAAAAACCCACATACATATATAACTAACATCTGAACCTATAAAAAGCAAAAAGAAACTAATATAGACATTATTTCTCTAGAAGATAAATTGATACAGTATATAAATGGGATATCATTCTGGTCTGGAATCCTGTTATCCAGGTTCATTCATTCCATGATAAGAACAGACGTCTGATACTAAACATTCTGGTTTAGCAAACAGTCCTTTGTCTATGTGAGAAAATAAAACCTACTCAAACCACAGAGGTGGGGGAGGGGATGGTGAGGCGGAAAGGAAACATGAATATGCAAATAGGATGCCTTAGGCAGGGAATACACTCAATGATCATGGAAATTACTTTTTTCCCTTGGTTATTCCTACTAGTGTGATTATAAGGAATTTAACTCTATGTTTCTTTTGGTTTTCTACTCCAGGATCTAGGAGTAGAGACCAGTATAGTAAATAATTCAAGAGTACGGGGCTATGTGGAGAAGATGTGAATATATTTCATGTCCCTGAGGATAGACAGAATCTTATACTAGGAACTGAGCCATGTGGTGTGTCATTTTACTCCTCAGGATATTAATGTCCACTTCTTTAAATAACTGGATTTATAAGAAAATTTTGATCCAAAAGAGCCTCACTTCTAAGAATTTCACAGGTTCTTGTGAAATACACTAAAAAAAAAAAAAAGAGCCTTCCCCATAGAGTCCAAGATTTAAGCATATCTGTTATCTAGCTCCCTTCCTTCCTCAATCCCACCAAATGCCAACTCATTTCTTGCCTTAGTGAACAAAACACACTGCTTCTGGGTTTCCTCACCTACAGTTCAGTCGATGAGTTACATTTAAGAATTTTTTTTTAATAGAGGCATGTTTTATTTATTTGTTTGTTTATTTATTTATACAAGCACTGGGTACAGTCAGAAGCGCAGGAGGGCGAGAGAATCCACCAGAGCCAGAGCGGGGAGCAGAGCAGGCAGAAGGACCAAAGTACACTGCTGAGGGGAGCAGCGGGCGGCAGGAGAGGTCTGCACGCCATGTGGGACCCTCCTCCGGTGGCCGGGGAGCAGCCGGGGATTGAACCGGCGCCACAGAGGCCGGGCAGTTTCGCAACCCAGCGCTCAACCGCTGCGCCACCGGGGAGGCCCCGATGAGTTACATTTAGATCAACCTTCCTGAGGGACAAGTCTGATCCTACTGGTCTTCTGAACAAAAATATTCAATGCATTCCCTACTGCCTTCTGGCCCAAGCTCTTCAATCCGAAATTCAACATTCTTTATAATATGGTCCCAGCTACCTTTGCATATCCATCTCCCACAGCTTCCTCACAAATACCCCTCCACACTGGCCACACTGTATAAGGCCCTTTTCCCTGAGCACATGTTCTGTGCCTCCAATGGGTTTGATCTCCATCAAGAATGCACTTTTGAATTTTTACCCATCAGACTCTATCCAGAACTCAAACGCTTCTCCTTTCACATTCCCCGCCCCCAACTCTCCTTTCCCACATCCTTAACATGCAAGCTTTCCTGCTTCTAAAGCTCCTGACAGAATTTCATCTCATGATAGGGCACTGTTTCTGGAGGGCTATAGTGCTTCCTCCCCCCAGCAGAATATAAACTCCTCGACAGCAGGGATTTGGTGCAGGCTCAGTGAAGGCACTTCCCCAGTGTACCTTGCAAGGACCTTCACCTGAGTGAACATACATATTTTCTGAATATATTACACTGACATGTACTCAAAAACCAAAATGAAAGCTACTTTGGAAGACAAAGATGAAATAAATGGGAAGACTGGCAGGAAGAAGCAAGTGGGAAGGACTTTAATTCATGCTGCTTGCTTCTGTTGGGAAGCTGTGCCAAAAGCAGGCTAAGGAATACAAATCTGGTATTTTAAGAGCTGCTTCCAGCAAGTTAGTAAAATGTCACTCAACCAACATAACTGCCATTTACCAAGTTCTGTGCCAGGCATCCAAGAAACAATGATTGATTAGAAACATCCCTGTCCTCAGAGGATAGCAGATCCCAGTGAGGGAGCCTGTAAGGGCAGGAGGACACAGAGCAGGATCTGCTGCAGGGGGCCTTGATGCCCCAGCCAGATAAGACACTGGCAAGCAGCTAAGCTAAAGGGCCTCACACCGTAGGGCTGAAGATTCCTGTGCCTCACACCGTGGGGCTGAAGATCTAACATCCCTTTATTTTTTGTTCTTGGTCATAAAAAGAGAAAAATTTCCCAAAAAGTACATTAGGCAATAAATTATATGCATCAGTATACTGCAAATAAATGGCACGGAAAATTATCTGTTTAGAAATTAGTTATTAAACAATTTGGCCCACTTGACAATGGGAGACAATTTATTGTACATGCCTGACAAGCAATCCAGCACAACTATTATAGTAAGTCCTTCTTTTGCTTTTTTTTGAAGTTTCTTAGGAAAGTTTTTATATGAAGTTAACTGTGTTAAGAAGTTTCTAGGCAGAAAAAGTTCTGATAGCTGAGTAGCAGCTGGTCTCCGGCTGAAGGCCATATGAATAGAAGAGTCTTTTGATGCTTAGGCTTTAGCTGATAGGGATGTACTGGTGGCTATCAACTGTCTTAGTTAATTGTCTAGCTGAAATAATAAGTTTTAGTGTTAGGTTTGGTTTTTTATCTATTAACCTTGAAGGCTACTGTCTAGCTGAGACCCATAGGAGCCAGTAGTCCATGGGAATAAAATACACTAATTGTTTCTACTTTGCACATGATGATGTAATTTTTCTGATTACTAAAAATGAATAAATAAAGACCTGCTGAGTCTCTCGGCAGAAGATTTTTGCATCCCATCCAGTATCAGTGTCTCCTCAATCCCCTTCCCTTCAGCCCCTAATGTGTCACCTAGGCCGTCTCATCCTTTCAGGAACCCCTGACACGACATTTTGCCGGAGGCTGGTCCCCAGCAAGGATCTCTATGATCCGAGCAAACGGATAGAGGAGTGAATCCTCGAGCCCTCGGTGGCTTTTGCAGGCTTATTATTGGGATTTACCAGGTGCACAGCAGGCAGAGGTGCCACGGGGGGGGGGGGGGGGTGGGGGGGGGTGGGTGCTGGGAGGCTGGCAGGCCTCCCAGCCCCCAGCAAGTCTTCACTCTATCTGGGCTCTCAGGTGTTCTCTGGTGGTCTCTGCTGCTCTTGTGGTTCTTCTCTCTTCTTCTCTGCATCTGCTGGCGTCCCCGTGACGCCGCATTACAAGCCCAGTCTTAGCCCAGGTGTACCCACTTATACATGCCCACACCCTACTCCGGGTGTCCGCCATCAGGCATGCATGGTGTGGGGGGCAAAGGGATGGGAAGTAGCAGACTTTGCATTTGACAGGGATAGTTTCAGGAACAAAGCAAAATTTGATCTAGGTCTTAAAAGAACAACAGCAATTTACTGAGTAGAAGTAGCCGCTCCCAGCTGAAAATACTTGTCTAGACTTCAAGGATAGTGTGTCAAGGATAGGCATCCCCAAGATGTTCAGAACAGGCTTTCTCCCAAGTCACCTTGCCATGGGGATTAACTGAGCTGAGCTTAGGTGAGACCCAGCAGCTTACAAGAAATTTTACCACTCCGTAATCACCTACAAGAATGAAAATTGGGGGGTTCAACCTCAAATTTGAATTTTTACCATAGATCATCTTTTTTAAATTTATTTTTAAGTATTTAATTATAGAGAATCTGCTCTTCATCACATGGGTCACAAGCATTAAGAACACATGTGACTTTCAGTGATTCTCAACCTCACATCAACTTCCCCCATTTTCCTAGTGTACTATAGTTCCCACGGCTACACTAGTTTAGTTCGGGATGAGACATGTTTGTATTGTCTAGTTACTAGTTTTTTTTAGCATAGAACAAGGTGCTTTGGTCTGGAATTTTGACATTTGCTTTGAAATATATCAATAAATACTTCAAATGCAAAAATACATATTGAAGAAAAGACTTTTCAATCATTTGGCCACTTATCTCATATTACACCCTAACCCTTTTACCAGCTCGTGATTAAAACACACTGTCCCAAAGAAATGAGATGAATAGCACTTGTCAGCACTAGACACTTACTGAGCAGCGATTTTGATGAATTTCTTCACCAGTTGTACTCGCTTGCCCAGCTGGCTGCACAGCAAAATCTCTGTGGCCACCCAAAGCTGGACTTCATTGCATCTCTGGAGTAGAAGGCTGAGATTCACTGTGTGCTCCCCACTTCCTTGTCTGCTGAAGGTGAAGTAAATCAGCTCTTGCTGAAAGAAAATGTATTCAAGCCAGTGTTTATTTGCACATTCAAAGTCAAGTTGATACAAAACTCACTCCATTTTAAAGAGAGACTTCAGGTAGCCACCTCCTGTTATGAGACTATAACAAATAACAATGTACTAAAAAGCAATTTAGTTTAATAGATACTGGTGAAAGAACATTCACTTAGAATCCTTATACAAAGGTAATTTTTCAGAATGTGATGATGATGCCTTTCACAAAAATCTAAAACATTCTAAGTTTAAATCATAGGCTGACTCAAATCCAAATATTCCAAGTTTGTTATATTGGCAAATTCAAGTAAAAAATGAATACTATCACTTGTGCTTATTAAGCTGCACATTAGATCCTCACAGGTAGATTGCTTAGATCAGGGGTCTCAAAATTTAATGTGAATCAGGATAATGTGGAAGGCACATTGCTGGGCCCCACCCCCAGGGTCTGACTCAATATGTCTGTGGTGGGCCCCCAAATTAACATGTCTAATAAGTTCCCAGTGGTGCTGTTACAGGTCTGGGTGAACAGGTCTGATAAACTCTGTGAACAACTCAGGTACTGCCAAATTATAGAAAGAGAATGAGATTAAGGTGACATCCAGATTTAAAAAGCAAATAAGATAAGTAATTATATGGACTGATCGAAGACATTTAAAGGATATTCCAAATTGAAAGTGAAGCTCAAGGGTCCCTAAGTAGGGCATGAGTTCCTTCTTCAAAAGAAAAGACATTTCATAAGAAAAAATCTCACTACATGGCAAAGCAGATGCAACATATGGTGGGTCAGAACTGTTACATTTTTCATTTACTGATTCCTGTGAGCCCTAAATGTATTAATTGTCAGTAGCATTTTGCCCCATATCTATTATTTTATAAATGTTATAAGCTGTCAAGAGAAAAAGTTGATGGACATAAAAATTTGAATTATATTTCAATATTTTCAAAAAAGTATTGAAATCTTACAGCAGATTCTAAATTTGAGTAAAAGAACAAGTATGTGTACACACAGGAATATGTTTCTTGTATAACTACCATGAACTTTATAGAAAGGATAAGACTATCAGTATAAAAGTATCAAATGTAAAATGACTCCATTAACCCCACTAAAACTTCATATATACATAAATATATATACATACATATATAAATAAAGCATATTTATATTACAGTAAACACACACTCAATTATAGGAGCAAATAAAATATAATCATGTATTATGATTTTTCTAGATTTGGGTCAGTCTTTTCAATATATTTAAAGTCCCTAAATATCTTTGAGGGTGTGCTAAGTAAATATATTTAAAACCAGATGATGGATCTTTTAAAAACCTAGTGATACACATAAATATCCTTTAAAAAACTCAGTTAACATTTATTTTATCATAAGCATAAGCAGTAACATTTTACCCTTCACCCGTACTTACTTCGTGAATTGAATTGAAGAGGTTCCAATCAAAATTCATTAATTCCAGAGCAAGATCCCAAGTGTTCATTCCCAAAATTCTCATCGACCTTTGCTGTGATTCCTCATTTTCTGCAAATGGGTTCTAAACCAACAGACAGAAGCAAAAGGATCCTCAGTAATTCCCAAATGTTTGGCACTGAATTGGCAGGCTGCAGAAAGGCGCTAGAAGCCCAGATTAGAAAAATAATCTTGTTTGAGTGCACTTAATATTTTTCCTGGTCTGTTCACCTTCAGTGAGTTACAGCCAATTTAAGAAACAGTCTTGGAATCAGTAGAATGTGATCAATGACACTTCACTGAGTTAGCCTCCACCTCCCCCTTACACACACACACATACACACACACACACACACACACGCACGCACGCATAAATCTGATTATAAAACACCGTCCCGACAGGCAACATAATGAAAGTGAAAGCCCTGAAATCACTTTGGCTTCTGGTAAGAATTAATGTGCCAGCAGGATGAGTATAAAAACAAACAAAAGAAATGTCATGGTGCGCTTCAATAAAAACAGACATGGCTTTTACAGGAAATATGTTTAACAAGTCTTGTCCCAGGCACACATTTACAAATTTTATTAAAATGCTATGAAAAGTAAAAAATAATTTAAGCAGGAAATGAAAAATACAGGTTAGCTCATTTATACTGCATGCTGGATGATTAAGTATCAGTTGTTCTCTTTACAGAAATAGGTATGAATTTGGCAACAGTATTTCCTTAAAATCTGGCATGAAATTTTGAAATGGCACCACAACTTTAAATCTATTGTCACTGTTAAATTTATTAAGAATCATTTGGTATCTTTTCAAAACATTTGATATTTTCTAATTAAATATAAATTCTCCCATTTGAGTTGTTGGCCTTTAATAGTTAATAACAAAAAGAGTAAGACTTTGCAAAAAAAAGTGACATAGCAGGAAAATAGGAGTATCTTAGATTCCAAATGCTAACCTCTATTTTCAAATGTCAAAATAAGTTATTTGCATTTTAGAAGTTCTGCATTTATAAACATTTTCTAATTGAAAAAAATCAAAACAGTAGGGCCTCCCCAGTGGCACAGCAGGTTGAGCGCCATACTGTGAAGCTAGCTGTCCACAGCCTCTGCAGCGCGGGTTTGATTCCAGGCTGGCCAGGGAGATACCCACATGGCGCGGCAGACCTCTCCTATCTTGCCCGCTACGCCCCTCAGCAATGCCTTTGGTCCATCTGCCTGTTCTGCTCCCCGCTCTCTCTGGTGAATCCTCTCACCCTCCTGCACCTCTGGCCTGTACCCCAGCTCTTGTATAAATAAAATAAATCTTAAAAAAAACAACTAATGATAAGACCATCGCACAACTTTCCCACAGACTTGATTATCTTTGGTCAAAATAGAAATGGTTTCTGTATCCCAAAAGCAGGAAGTAGGGTGGGACTCAGTTAAGGGTGGCCTGAATGAATTCCATACAAATGCAGAGGTGAGGGCAAGCAGAGTTTTTCAGGGACTGGTCTGACTAGGCTGGGACCAGACACGAGACGAAGGTTTATATGAAAAACAGTAAGTTATCTACTTAGGCATAAATTTGCTTATATTTTAACTAAAAATAACTTAGAGAGAGTATGGGTTCTACTCTTCACCAAATCCTTACTCTCAGTGGTATCCCATGTCCCATTGTTATAAGCCTCTTTTACACAGGGAAGGCTGAGGATGAGCCACCCTTTCTTTAATGGATTGGTGCACTCACAGTTCACCAAATGGAAGGAAATTAAGGACACAAAGTTTCCTTCTCCCTAAATCTTGTAAGGTGTATTTCTCTGTTTTATCTCCATTGATCCACCAAAGGAGGAATGGAATTTAGATGCCATGGAAGAGGGAGTTTCTTCTCATAAGCCTCTTGTTTAAGGCTTAGAAAGAAGGAAGGACTGAGTTATGAAGAGTTTAGAATTCCTTAAATTGGGCCTCTCTCTGATTTACAAAAGTAGTGTTATGACATGTATATTGTTAGCAGAAGAAGGGAATAATTTAATGTACTTTCTACCATTCAAAAATATGCTTTCAGTATGACATTTGTGTGTGTGTTTCAAGTACAAGGTTAAAAGGTCCTTACCAACGTGTCAGCCAGGTCTTTCCGGTACACGTATATTCGACCAGATGCTTCAAGAGATTTGGACAGGGCCAAGTCATTTGGCTGAAGCTCATGCTTTTCTTTATATATATAAAAAAGAATAATTAGAAAGGGAAACACAGGAACAGCAGTAGGTATGTATGACATACAAGGAGTGAAACTTGCCAAAGAAAAATTCTTAAAAGTAAATCAGATATAAAGTAGATTTAATTCAATTCTGCATACTCCATACAATGACAGCAGTGAGATCACAGACACCACTGCTACTTATCCATAATGTGGAGCCCCCGGTAATGCTTTTTTATAATATTCAGTTATCGGTTAAAACACAAAAAAGGTTAAGAAAGAGAGTAAAATCCATAATCTCATCACTCTAAGTCACTATAGACAGTAATACTGATAATATTTGGATATATTTATATAAATGTGTGTGTTGGATATACACACAAACACACAGTCCCAACTCTTATTTATATACATATATTCATAGTTATGGATACACATATAAAATACATTTGTAATTATTCTATATATGGTTTTATATTCTGATTTTATTGTAAGCACTTATCAAAATTATTTATATGTCAAGTTTAATTGGTTCCATAATAATCCATTATGCCATCATTTAGAATTTTCTCTACTGAACATTTAATGATTTCTAATTTTTTGGTCATATAAATTAGACCACAAGATATATGCTAAGTATTAGCACAGGTTCTGGCACATAACAGGGGCTTGATAAATTGGTTCTATTATAGGAGAAGTCATAGTATGTATTGTTGAAGTCAACATCCTTGTGCATAAATCTTTAGCTGCTTATAAATGATTTTCTTAAGACAGATTTCCAGCAGTGGAATTACTGGGTCAAAGGGAACAAATAATTTCCCAGTTTTTGATGTAAACTGCCAAGTTGCTTTCCAATTCTTGCTTTTTTTTAGAAAATAAACCAGCAAACACCTAAAAATAGGTCTAAAACTTGTGCACTGAGCAACACTAATCATTATTTTGCTAAAACCAAAAATATGTCCTTAAATTATATTTCTTGATGACTAGTAATGCTGTGTTTATATTCTTCTATTTTATTTCCCTTATTGAAATTGTTAACTATTCTTCAACCATTTTTTTTTTTTTCTACCAGACTTGGAACTCTATTACACAATAGATTTCTTCATAGAAAAATGTCTCCCTCCCAACTACAAAAAGCATATAGGAATCACCTAAAGCAGACACTCAAGTTTATTACATTGTAACATAATCAGCTTCTCTTAAGCATGGCCCTTGAGTTAATCAGCTTGATTGGGAATACAAACCCCCACATACCTTTTCTAGATAACTTAATCAGTTCAAATGCTAAATTTTGTTTTGAACATTTCTGCTTAATAGAGTTTAGAAATTTGCTTAATAGACAAATGATAATCTAATATATTCTTTATAGCCTGACATTATAGAGATCAATAGTACTGCCATGCGGGCTGTTGACATGTGTAGTAAATGGTCCCATACAGCTGGTCCTATACAGCTGGGCTCTGAAGTTTTTCCACTTACTCCCTCTTTGTTAAGCTACAGTTTCTTGCAAACTTCTGTGTGCCCATGTATACCTTAAATCTGAATTTATGAAAGCCATTTCACACTTGCTACAGAATACAATGCCATGACCATGTGACAGCTATTTTTCATTTGCTATTTTTCATTTTCCTTATTTTCAGGTTTGTCACTGTACTACAAAAGATTAGAACTGACAGAATTTTATACTCTGAATAACTGGGTGTAGGGTAAAGAAAATGTCAGGCTTTTCTGCCCTTCCGCCATCAGGATAGATGATGGATCCTTGTCCTGAATGCATGCCTGATGGCGGGCACCTGGAATAGGGTGTGGGCATAGGTAGATGGGATTCAGCTGAGCTAAGACTGTGCTTTTTAAGGGCGGTGTCACGGGGACGCCAGCAGCAGCAGCGGCAGCAGCAGCAGCAGCAGTAGAAGCCGGAGAAGCCGAAGCAGAAGCCGAGAAGCAGCAGAACGAACGCCAGAGAGTCCAGATAGAGTGAAGACTTGCTGGGGGCTGGGAGGCCTGCCAGCCTCCCAGCCCCCCAGCCAGCACCCCTGTCTGCCATATGCCTGGTGAACCCCAAATAAAAGACCTGCAAAACCACTGAGGACTCTGACTCCTCCTTTACCCGGTCTGCATGGGATCAGAAAACCTGCACCTGTATCCAGTCCTGCCCTTACAATTGGCGTAAGTCGGCAAGATCCATGTAGATGGGTATTGGAGCCCTCCAAAGACCTGGAGGGACTAAGGAGAACAGACTGTTTGCCTGTGATGACGCTGGAGGCACCATGGCGGCACAGAAGGTGGATACGGTCCGGAGCTGTGGGACGAGACCTCGCATGGAGGAGACGCCCGAGAGGACCAGCCAACGACACCGGAAAGGACCAGCCAATGACCCCTGAGGCAGCAGGCTGTTGCTGACGCAGGGAGAGGACAATGGACTTCAACTGCTGGACATGGACTGATAAACTTGGACTGACAATCCCTCCAGAAGGCGGAGGACTTGCAGGTTGATATGTTTTGGGACCCTGGGGGTGGAACAGTTTTGTTTGTGAACCCCAGGAGATGGGAGTCTGGGGGTGGCCAGTGGGCCTTGATGGCCAAAAGCAGCCTGTGCATGCCCAGCAGCCAGGTGGAGGAGAAAAGCCAACTAAGAAGGCAAAAGCCGGTACTGATGCTAAGTTGAGAAGCCCTAAGCAGCTGTTAAGCAGCCTTAGTATGCTGAAGAACTGTGAGTCTCGTAAAATCACCTGTGGGTGATGCCCTGCTCATTCTTGAGTGAGGAGCTGAGGAACCTGTCCTTGGGGGACGGGTGGGGAACGTGGCTTGGGGTGGAGCCCAAGCCGAATGCAGAGTTTTGATCCCCGACCCATGTGCTTGTGCAGTGGGTTGGCCTGAGTGCAGGGGTCTGCGAGTCTCATGGGTGGCTGTGAAGGCCGAGTGTTGGAGCGACTGCAGACAGAAACCCTGAGGGTTGGCGATTACCCCCAACAGAATAAAATTGCCAATCCCAGAGCTAGTGCATCTGGGGGTGGATGTGGTGTGTGCCTTGTAGCCGAGACTACAGCCAGAGAAGGCCAGGAAGCCTGACGGCTCCTGGTGTGTTATAGTAGATACCGTGAGTGATTCCCCTCCCTCGTATGAGCAGTGCCTTCGGCAGCAGATTTGGTGGCTTATCTGCTGGTACCAATAATTGTCTTTTGCACTAGGTTGGTGCCCTGCCTGGACTTATTTGTGTTCTGTTGTATTTTGTTATATTGTATTTTGTTATATTTGATGTATTTGCTTTTGTGGGCCATGGCTGCATTGTTTCTTTGCTTAGAAAATTGTATATATATGTATAGACTGTATGGCAGAAAACCCTGAGGGGGTGGACTGTAGGGTAAAGAAAATGTCAGGCTTTTCTGCCCTTCCGCCATCAGGATAGATGATGGATCCTTGTCCTGAATGCATGCCTGATGGCGGGCACCTGGAATAGGGTGTGGGCATAGGTAGATGGGATTCAGCTGAGCTAAGACTGTGCTTTTAAGGGCGGTGTCACGGGGACGCCAGCAGCAGCAGCGGCAGCACCAGCAGCAGCAGTAGAAGCCGGAGAAGCCGAAGCAGAAGCCGAGAAGCAGCAGAACGAACGCCAGAGAGTCCAGATAGAGTGAAGACTTGCTGGGGGCTGGCCAGCCTCCCAGCCCCCCAGCCAGCACCCCTGTCTGCCATATGCCTGGTGAACCCCAAATAAAAGACCTGCAAAACCACTGAGGACTCTGACTCCTCCTTTACCCGGTCTGCATGGGATCAGAAAACCTGCACCTGTATCCAGTCCTGCCCCTACACTGGGTCAGTTGTTGTTACTACATATACATACATGCTCTGGGATCAATATAGCTAGAAACCTACTGAAAGCTATATTGGACAATATTGTTCCTTTTAGAAAAATCCAGAAAACCCTTAACATTATCAACTTCTTTAAGTTTGTTTTTACAAACAGGAAATAACAGTAGATGTGAATGTCTTTTCATTTTGAAGTAGCATTTAAAACATTTATTGAAAAATTATGTAACTAGAGCATGGAATATATTAAGCTCTTTTTTTTTCCTTCATAAAAACATTATTGTTTGGAAGTTATTAAGCTGCAGAGAAATGTTCTTAAAAAACAAAAGTACTAATTGATAGAAAGTGATGGCATGTTTCCAAATCTGTGGGATAATCTGAGATAAAATGATATTCCTATGATGATTAACAATGAGTCTATACACTTTAGAACACTATTGCCCACCCTGATGAATCTAATAGAGTGTAAAAATGGTATTTCACAGCCATCAATTACACGTTGGGTAGTAAAAGGGCTACTCATTAATTTGCAGGTTCACGTGCGGCCCTGGGCTGATGCCTCCAGGGACATGGATCTCAGTTGTGTTACAAAGTTCACTCAGGGTCCTTCCTTCTCTAGCACCGTCTGTCTGAGTGGAGACTCAGTGATTAATCCCCATAATGGTGCCATCTTGAGAGGTTAATAATGGCTTGATATAATTCAGCATCATTTAATATTTTTGGTTATCTAAAATTAAGTATAATATGCATTTATGATACTTATCTGGGTTATTTACAATATTTTATTAAAAATTGAACTATTTCCTGGCTAAAATTGATGTAGTCCACTTGTTTCTTAAATTTTTACCTTTTTTTCTAGATGATGTTTTGATGGATGCACAATTAATTGAGCCCTGGGAGAGGGAGGAGAGGATCTCATTTATTAGACTTAGGGAGAGGATTGTATCTGTTTGCATATATAATTGCTTGTGGACTATAGGTATAATAGCTTGTGGACTATTTTACCTGCCTCTTAGTAACAAAGTAATAGAAGCAATATTCTGTCACATGATACTTGAATGTCCAGTATATTCTGATATTGTTCTTTTGACTCTACAGTGCTAGTAAAGGGTAAACGGGAATGCCTTTTATCTGCTCCCCTCCCCCACCCGCCCCATCTCTGGTTTATTAGTTCACAGAATACGCCTATTTTTCAACTACTAACTCTAAGTCACTTTCTTTGTATTTTTCCAAGGGTTAATGAGATATTAAGATTGTAAGCTAAAAAGGAGACCAGGGACATTGAGAGCTGACAGGCTCCAGTGAAAGCAAGGGGTCTATTCAGGTCACTGAGATCAATAGTGTCAGCTTGTAATCTGTGTGATCTTATTCAAAACAGACAATAAACCATTCTCTAAGGATAAATAAAGCCCAACAGAAGGAAAAGCTATAACTAGGAGTTACACCCCACATCCACCTGAAGGAACACTGCCTACGAGCTTTTGGGGTATTGCAGTTTTTATTTCCTTCAGTAGGTAGTCTTTAATATTAAATCATCACAACTATGACTGGTTTAAGTCTGTTTCTTTTTTCTTCCTCAAGTAATTTCATCCTTTAGCAATTTCCCCAGTTAATATGAAAATAGAAGGCTTATCTAGAGTACAAAATATGAAAATCTTTATAATAAATTTCAAAACACTGGTGTGCTGTTCACTCTGTTCAGTTCTTGGGGAGGAAATTCAGTATCAGCAGTACCCGACTGTTGTCATGGAAACGCCTTTGGGAGGCGGCTTCTTATTGTTACCTTGGTCATCCTGCTGTGGACCCAGAGGGGCTGAGCTACACATTTGCTCTGCAAAAATGTCACCTCTCTCCTTTCAGAGAATACCCAGTTAAAGATTAATATTCAAAGACAGAAAATAATTTACCTCCAGAGAATGTGACTGCTACCAGGGCCAGATCCTCTTCTGCATGCTGGATCTTTTCTGCCACAACTTTTAGGATCTCTTGGGCTGTACTGGAAACTTTTGCCTTCACACTAACATAAGAGTGCTCTGTTATATACACGTGGCAAAAAACTGCACAAGGAAAAACAATTGTTAATAAATAAGAGAACTGTGGCGATAAGGTAGACTTCTCCAATCAAGGCCTCCATCTCGCTGTTCTCTTAAGTATAAAATGTACAGAGTCAGATCTACACAGTGATGGATGCTCTTGGGTGCCTGAGGGTATATGCATATAAATGTGTGAATACACGAGATGATACAGATTTAACAAAGTTGATGAACTAGCTTGGCTGGTGCATGGCTTCCCGTACTGCAATGAGAGACCTGCGTCCTGCAAGTGTGTGTTCAGATTGTAGATGACCTGAACACAGTACAGGGAGATCTCTGGAACACAAACCATGTTTATGAGTCCCTTCTTTAAGGGTTACTCTTATCTCTCAGAGCAGTATATTAAGCAGTATATTAAAGTATATTGCACAGCACTTCTGGACAGTTACAATGGTCCAATCAAGAATACCACATTTGTTATAAGAATTCTCATAAAATTAGTAATATTAGAATTATTATTAGTTATTAGAATTCTCTGAAAATCTGTCATTGGCCATGGTTTTTGGTCATTTAAGAATGACCTCTCTATCAAAGTGGTGGTGAGTTTAGTTTCCAAACAGAGGTCACATATTTATTCTTTTTAATTTCCTTTTTATTGTCTGAAGTGTTAATAATTATTACAAGGACATTATCATTTTCAGGGTGAACAGGTCCTAGAAAAAAAATTTCCTGTGATTTGACAGCAGGAACTGTTTTAATAGCAATGGAGATAATTGGCACATTATTTGCTTCTTATATCACTAACTTTTCAGAAAAGACAGGATAAGATTCTCTTTTGTATTGCAAAAAAAAAAGTGCAGCAACTAGAGAAATTTTGTATGCAATTTAAATGGCACTACAAAAAGAAGTCCAGGAAAGTTTTCAGAGAAATGCAAACCAGACAAAAGAACAACTATTAGTTTTCACGTACAAACCTGAAAGTAAATATGCCACTGGGAGGCACTGACCGCATTTGGTTTGGTTTGGTTGGGTGTGTCACAAAAGCCATAGCATCTAACAAATAGCTGTTTTATATGTTGTCAACAGACTTATGAGAGGCAAGAAAGCTTTTTTTCTTTTTCTTTTTTAAATGGTTTCTCTCCTTTTTTTTTTAAAGTTTTTTTTTATTTATTTATACAAGCACTGGGTACAATCAGAAGCGTGGAAGGATGAGAGAATTCACCAGAGCCATAGCGGGGAGCAGAGCAGGCAGACTGATGAAATACACTGCTGAGGGAAGCAGCAGGCAGCAGAGAGGTCTGCGCACCATGTGGGACCCTCGCCAACGGCCGGGGATCGAACCGGCGCTGCAGAGGCTGCGGGCAGCTTCGCAACCCAGCGCTCAACCGCTGAGCCACCGGGGAGGCCCAAGAAAGCTTTTATCTTGTCTTAGAAAAATGGAACTTTTAAGCAAGGCAAATATCTGGTGCATAACCACTAGATATGAGGCCCACTGTCCATATTGCTTAATAAACTCATGAAAGGAAAAAGAGACAAGGGGTCTTGATATAGTCAAACTCTGAAACTCAGCTTGGAAAATTAAGCAATTAAAACTATAAGACAAATGGGCAAGGAAGGTCAGCAACTAAGGAGTTCAGTAAAATAATTTCATTTGCTCTTTTATTGACTACAGATGACACCCCAGAGATCCACTAAGTGGCACATAAAAGCAGAATGTAACATTTTGCTGTGTAAGTGTTCAAGAAGTTGAGCAAATACTAAATGTTCACACTGTTCACACTTAGAGTTTCTGCACTTGGATAAAAGCCATATAAAAGGGAAAGTCTTGAAGTCACAATAGTGTGAACATTTTAATTGCTCTGTTTCCTGGCTCTGCTGTTGACTCAATCTTCATCCAAACAGGAAAAAATCATTTCCAGTGCCATTATAAAATATTCACGTGGAAAAGCACGTCAGCACCACAGGGTTCTAAAAAGGTGTTTCCCCTTGTACTTACCTGAATTGTCACAGCAGCCCTCTTCAGGATGGGGCATGGGCCTTATTGTCACTAACAAGCATGATCTGAGGACACACAGGAAGTTGCAGTGCCCCACACAGCCTTGCCTTGGAGGACTTCTGATAGCCCACCCTGCCTTTTATTACTCTACAGGATTTTCTTCTCGACTCAACCAACCCCCAAGTACGTTGGCTTTAGTGGTCTTTCTAATAAGTAATAGGGTCTGATGAAACAAGGGGCTGAGGAAAAGGCCAAGAGGAAAAAAGAGGTAGAGTTTCCAGGCCTTTCACTCCTCTCCCTCAGAATGTAGAAAAGCTTTTTATAGTCTCCTTTCCTTCCTTCCCTAGTGAAAATGTCCCGGGTCCTCCAATACTATTACATCACCAAGAAAATTGTAATGCTCAAAGCAAGGGAAAAAAAAAACCAAACAACTATCATATTTGATGTTAGTGTGCTTGTCAGAGGGGTGTGACAGCTGGAAATAGTTAAAGGCAGGCTGACGCGTTAATGTTGGAGAAAGGCCGTGATGAATCGCTACTCCACCCACCCAAGCCCTCCTTGGAACCATACTCACTTTCCTCTGTTTCAGTCACAGTTCCTCTAAGCTGGAGCCAGTTCTCCTTAAGACTGAATTGGTGGAAAAGGGCTTTATTCTGTGAGAAGGGAGAAAGAGAACAATGAATGAATGTATTCTTGCTCTTTGGAAAACCACTGCTGTTTACAATGTGTTCCAAGAGAGCTAGCCAATTTTTTTTTTTTTTTAATATGAAATCCACCCATCCAATCTTAGAGGAATAAACTGGGAGTTGCCTCAATTAGTGCATGTGGAGGTGGAGAGTCTGAGCAATATGACAGACCTTGGCCAAAGCCAGTAGCAGGCAAAAGGCCCTTATAATTATTTCCTTATAATTATATCCACATGATTTTTAATCTCTGGATATTACACACATGCACAGATTTTTCTGAGAAAAGCATCATTTCCCCCATTCCAATGTCAACCTTTTAAAGCAACTTTAAAATGGCTTCATACTTCCGTTGTAGTACAATGAATTTCTTAAGGGAAGTATGTGTATTATACATTACCATTACCCACTTGATATATATCTTCTGTAAAGCTTACGCCTGGTATCTAATTTTATGTTTCCCCTCTCACACTGATTAGGAAACGTATGTATTTCTCTGTTGTATTGAGAGTGCCATCTTTTTCCTTATAAGACTTCCTTAGCTCTTGCAGTCAGGATTCTTGCCTGGATTTTTTTTTTTTTTTTGCATCAATGTTTTGAAATTCAAATTTGCATCACTCTAGGGATATTAGGGAAACTCAGACTCCAAAATGCACCATGAAAATGTCATAAAGTCAAGGGCACATGGCTGAATACCAGGTCATACGAGCATAGGGAAGCTGTGGTGAAGCAGGGAAGCCTCAGCCCCAGGTTCCCCGGCCTTGCCCTGTGCTGCTTGAGGCATTATTCATTTTAATTATGAAGAAATGTTAAGTGAGGCAGGACAAGGTCCCCACATTTATCACCCTATCCCATTTCAGCCACGGAAGGGTCTGCCTTACCTTCTTTTGTGGTGAATATTCATCTACAGTGCTGAAAGGAAAAGGACAAGAAGTCAGTCTTTGTCCCAAACCCAGAATAATGCAGTTATTGTCACAGAGGACTAATTTTCAGTCTCCTGCTCTGAGCAGAGGTTTTACGTTTCTAAAAGATAAAACAGCATTCATCAGTTTACTATATATAATCCATTTGACACTGGGCTCTGAATTTCAGGTGAACCAGGAAGAAAAGAAGCTATCTATTCAACAGGTGTGTTTTGCTTTCTACCCACGTCAAGGATTTATACATTTCATTTTCTCATATACTGATAAATTTTAAGTGGCATTATTATTATTCAGATATCTACATAAGTCAGCCAAGGTACATCTTTTCTAGGATGTTTCCATGTGTAGGAGAAGCAGGGACAGTTTGTAGGTCCATCTCTCATCTTGCTCCACAGATACCCACTGACAGGTACCATCTGAGGCCACCAGAAGGAATCAGCGTTGCAGCCAATTTCACGTGTCATTAGGAAAACCACAGTCAAAGATATCAATCTTGTTCTCAGAAACAAACTCTTTCTCCTCAATTAGTACATTGAAGTAGAGAAAAATACTTGGGGTTCACATTTTATTCCAGAATCTAGAGATATTTCATAACCCTAGATCAAAGTAACAAGAATCATATCCTAATATCATTTTCTTATTTTGATCTTTATTTCCTATATTACATAAGTTTTTAAAATCAAATGTATTAAGTCCCATTACTGTGTTTAATGCATGCAAATGTATTAAATGAACTAAAGTGTACCCACGGTAATAGGTCTGTCTTAGAGTACAGTAACCTCCATGAGGGGAAGTACTTTATGTTAAGATTTTCTTGCCTTTTCTTTTTAAAATTTATTTGTTCATATTTTCAGACTACTCTTAGGCTATAGCATAGACTATAATAAAAGACTACCCAAATTCACCACAGTTATTTTTTTCTTTTGTAAGAGTCTCTTAATTTTATTTATTTTTTAATATTTTATTTTATGTAATTCTTATATCATTTTTCATTTTTGCACAATGTATGCATTTTCATTTTGGCTATATTCCCCATACAACTGCACCCCCCCCCTTATTTTGACCCTAATCCTTCCTCTCCGTCAAACCCCCCCCACCCCCGTAGTGTTTCTCTGGTTTATAGTTGCTTATTGATTTTGATTTTTACTTTGTATTAATTAGTCTTTTTCCTGGTCCCTTATTTAGGTTTTCTAGATTCCTGCTATGAGTGAGACCATCCAGTATTTTTCTTTTTCTTTCTGACTTATTTCACTGAGCATGATCCCTTCTAGCTCCATCCATGTTGCTGCAAACTGCATGTGTTTATCTTTTTTGATTGCTGAATAATATTCCATGGGGTATATGTACCACATCTTCTTGATCCAGTCATCTATTTTTGGGCATTTGGGTTGTTTCCATAGCTTAGCTATTGTAAATAGTGCTGCTATAAACACAGGGGTGCAGGTGCTCTTTGGAATTGATGTTTCTGTGTCCTTTGGGTAAATACCTAGGAGTGGAATTGCTGGATCATATGGAAGCTCTATCTTTAGTAGGCTGAGGAACCTCCACACAGCTTTCCATAGTTTGCACTCCCACCTGCAGTGCAGGAGAGTTCCTTTTTTTCCACAGTCTTGCCAACATTTGTTTCTCACTGGTGTAAGATGATATTGTTTCTCACTGGTATGAGATGGTATCTCATTGTAGTTTTGATTTGCATATCCCTGATTACAAGTGATGTTGAACATTTTTTCATATGCCTGTTGGCCATTTGCATTTCTTCTTTGGAGATGTTTTTTTTAGCTCTTGTGCCCATTTTTTGATGGGATTATTTTCTTTGTTTTCGTTGAGTCTCATCAGCTCTTTGTAAATTTTTGTGATCAGTCCTTTATCATTAGTGTTGTGTGCAAAAATTTTCTCCCAGTTAGTGGGGTTTTCTTTATTTATTGTCTCTTTTGCTGTGCAGAAGCTCTTTAATTTGAGGTAGTCCCAGCTGTTTATCTTTGCCTTCACTGTCACTGCTTTGGGTGATATGTCTGTAAAGATGTCTTTGAGGAACATGTTATGTAGTGTTTCACCTATATTTCCTTCTATATATTTTATGGTTTCAGGTCTTATGTCTAGTTCTTTAATCCATTTTGAGTTGGTGGTTTTTGTGCATGGGTGTGAGGTAGTTGTCAAGCTTCATTCTTTTGCATGTAGCGACCCAGTTCTCCCAGCACCATTTATTGAACAAACTTTCTTTGCTCCATTGCATATTCTTTGCTCCTTTGTCAAAGGTTAGTTGACCATAAATCTGTACCACAGTTATTTTTAACTGTGGTGTTGTCCTAAGTTATATTTCATTTCTGAATTTCTAAATATGTGATTTTCATGACTGAGGACTAAAGCTTACATGACTATTTGCATCCTAAAATTAATTTATACAGACATTTAATTTACAAGAGGATCTCCCTTTACTAATCAGAAAAGCCTGAATTAACACTTACTCTGTATAGTGCATTGTGACAGCTGAAATCTTAGCAGAAGTTTTCAACAAGCTGACAACAGATGTTTCATGTTTACTAAGTAGAAGCTACAATGTAAATCAGACAATAATTTTTCCTTCAGATTAACTTTGTAGCTATGTCTGAAAAATGCATAATGATTCGATGTTTTCATTTACCAAAATTTGTAAGGAGAGTTAGGGATAAATCACAGTAATGTCAGATATTGGTAATTGGAAGACTAATGATAAATTCACTGGGAATACTTGGTCATGTCAAAAGCCATTGAGTTAATGGCTTTCTTTAATCTTTCTAACTTGATAAAGAAATCTCAGAAATCCATAAAATTGAGCTTTTAAAATGTACTCTAACTTGTGGGGAGCTACTTACAGAATTTTATGTCCCATTCCATTAGAGATAGCTATGAGCTTCCAGTAAGACAAATATTTACCTTCAAAATTTTTAAAATGAACCATATGTATAAAGACACCCCTCATATTCTATCATATTTGCTTCTATTTCATGCATTAGCTGTAATAAGGAAAATTAAGTACTTACTGACGTCGGTGCATTCCAAGTATCTTTTGAAATTCTTTCAGTTCTTTTTCAAGTATAGGATATTCATATACATCATCCAGTACATTTCTGTATATGGTCTGGAGGAAAAAGAAAAATGGCAGCGGAATTGGTTTAATGTCTGTTTTGTTAGTCTTAAGACTCAGATAAAGGTTATCCCACCAGGAAAATTAGGAGGCATCCAGGACAATGCAGGTGGTCAACCCAATGAGATCCTGAGTGGCAAGCCACCTTTTAATCCTCTCAACTGGCATGGGACCTTACATCTTTTAGGGGCTTAGAAACCCCTGCCTGGCTACCTGAAATTTCCATGCTTGTTCTATATTTTAAAAAGATAATATCCATATTATAATGGGGGGGAAATCAATTGAATTAAATTACCCAGTTGTTTTGAAAATAACATTAGTCAAAGAATTGATTAAATCAGGTTTTAACTTGGTGTCTAAATGACACCAAGTCATTTTTAATTTTTAATTCCAAGTAGTATTCTTCATAAAAGGCAAACTTTGTTGAGACAATTGCCTTTTCTGAAATAGAACTCCTCCTTTCTTTATTTACATTCTATCCCTCCTTTGTGTTAACCTGCACTATATTATGGTTTTGATGGCCAAAAGAATTCAACTATCTAAAAATTATGTGCAGAGAATCATCTGTGTTGAGAAGACTTTTCAATCTATTACGATTATTAGAAAAATACATCAGTTTATCTAACTTCAAATGTAAATCTAAGTTACAATTTTATAAGTTATAATAGCTCAAAACCTTCAAACTACATCATGTCCTGAAAAAGTTACATAATATATAGTCAACATATATATTTTTAAATAAATGTTTTATCCAAATATTATATATATATATATATATATATATAGGACTGGTTAAACATATAATCTCAAAATATTAAATAGTATCAAATTTTAAAGTATGTTTAATTTTACCGTTCTTATTATTTTATTTGCAATCAAAATTCCCATGACCTATAAATAATCTTAAATTAGTTTGAGTTTTAAAATAAAATTCTATGTACAAATATCAGTCCTCAGAACTCAAACTAAATTTATATATTCTTTGACTCACAACTTGAATATTATAAAAAATATGAATGACTGCAAGTACAAATGAGAGTTTTGAAATACATAACCAAAATAAAAGCTGTCACTGTCATTAGAGACTATCTGGGAGCATTAATTACCTTTAGAAACATTTTTGAATGCTCATCTTCATGTAACCAGTCCTTGTATAGAGCAATCCACTGGGAAACAAGATGCAAGACCTTACGCTTCCGACAAGGAACATCTGAGTTTTCTTCTTTACCTTGATACTTCTTAGCAGAATAGGTGCAAATGGTTAAGAAAGAATATATATTGTTGAAAATTTAAAAAAAAAATGAAGAGATCCACTTATTCTTGTTTCCATAAAATATGCTAAAGGATATTTTCCAAATAATCTATAAGAATCTAAGTCTGAAGGAAGAAAATAATATGTTCAGAAAAGTAAAAGAGCAACTTCATTGAAAAGAGCAACTGTAAACCCAGGGAAATGATTTACACACACCTGGGGGCAGCCATGAAGATGAGGTTGGGTGACAGCACTCACTGTGCTGAGAACTGCACGTGCATTGGGGTGGTCGCCCCCTCAAAGACATACCAGGAGGACCATTCATTTCAAGGGTGGTGCCAAGAGACTAAATGGCCTCACTAAATAGGTGGACACTAGTTCCATAAAAGCTAGAATTCTATCAGATATCCTTTGATCCTCAGAAAATTATAATCTGTAAAGCCAGTTACTTCTAGATTTCCAGAACATAATTTATGACATGATTCAAATGCCAACTCCTAGGAACTGACTTGGAAAAGAGGATTGAATAAATATGCAACGTAGGTATAAAGGGCAATGGAATTCTACTTTCACTGAAATAAAAAAATAATCTAAATATTTTTAACTGCTGAGTCCAGTTAGCAAAATTATTATATATCCATTTAATGGGCTATTTTGTAATCATTAAAGTAATGATCCAGCAGTACACTTACTGACATGGAACATTCAACATAAATTGTTGAGTAGGAAAGAAGAAAAGAGTATGTTAGGATGACCCATTTATATTAATGATGCTTATTTATATAAATAATTTCATTACCTGGAAAAATATACATTGAAAGTTAACCAGGGCTTCTCAAGCTAGTGAGATTTTAGAGTACATGAATTATTTTATTATACTTATGAGAATTACTAACACATTGTTAGTAACACATTGTATACATGTGTTAACTTCATTGTTAAAATTAAATAAAAATAACAGCCTCAAAGACAATGTACTTAAAGTCAAAAGAATGACACAGAAGTTTGGCATTTTCCAAATTGATTTAGTGTTTTGTCCTGAACACTATCATTTCTGAGTATCTAGGACACATTAAAAGTTAAATAGGAAAAGGAAATGCTATGATACCAAATACACGTAGGCTTTGGGGTTGTTTGGACAGGATTCTATATTCTTTATCATTGATATATAACTGTAAAGTAGGAGTAGATTCTACATTAGGCTGTGTAGGTATTTTAAAACGTAATTCAGCCACTCTGTCCCAAACTGCAAAAATACACTGGGGCCATCTGACTTCTTTGATTTCCACATGTGCATAAATTCAGGCAAATGCACAATTTGTTAAAGTTTTTCCACATCAAAGGGAAAATATAAGGATTTCTCCTATATTATTTCTCCTTATGCAACTGTTATTTTTCTTGCGAATATAATGGCTTAAATAATATAAAGAAATAAATCTGGAAAATTAAGAAATACTATCAACTTCTTTCTTGTTTTTTTTTTTTTTTTCAACTTCTTTCTTGTAGGTCAGTATATGAGCTTTTAATTAAAACTGCATAAACACTATGCTCTACAATTATGAGCCTGAAGAATAAAGCAACTTCAGGGTCTGAAACTTCTACTAGTCTTCTCCATTGTGTTACTGTCATTTATTTGCTTTAATTTTGTTCTATTCCTTACAGAATACTTTAGAAAAATATTAACTAATTAAATTTGCATTTATATTATTCTGGTTTTCAGTATTGGGTATGTTCATTCCTTTGCACTTTGCCCATGCTAGATTGTATTGATTTGTACATTTAGCTGGAGGAAGGGAATGGAGGAAGGACATTAGGTAAGAGTTATAACTTCAGTGTAATGCACTGAACATTAGCCAACCTAGGGCTGTAGCTAAATAATGCTGTTTATGATGGTAAAAGTGGAAAGGCATTAAATTACATTGCAATAAAAATATCCATCTAAGATATCCAAATGCAACATAAATGATTCTAATCTATAAATAACATTCAAAAACAATAAAGGAAAAACAACAAAGAATAATTTGTACCACTCCTTAGAAATTGATAGTAGTGGGATATGAAAGACATCTTCACTTAGATTGTACATAAAAATATCTCAAATTTGGGCCTCCCCGGTGGCGCAGCCATTGAGTGCTGGGTTGCGAAGCTGCCTGCAGCCTCTGCAGCGCTGGTTCGATCCCCAGCTGCTGGGCGAGGGTCCCACATGGCGCGCAGACCTCTCCTGCCGCCTGCTGCTCCCCTCAGCAGTATACTTCGGTCCTTCTGCCTGTTCTGCTCCCTGCTCTGGTTCTGGTGAATTCTCTCACCCTCCTGTGCTTCTGAATGTACCCAGTGCTTGCATAAATAAATAAATAAATAAATAAATCTTTAAAAAAAATCTCAAATTAAATATGAATGCCATCTTCTTGTTTGTGGTTTGTAATATTTCATAAAAGGGAGCATCTGAAAATACATAGATGCAGTCATGGAGGAAGATTCCTGGCTTAAAGTGTTCCAGATTTCATGGGTTTTGATAATAAGTAAAAGGGCTACTAAGAATCTGAATTGTTCATGTAAAATGTTTTAGTAAAAGACTCAAAATATATTTATATCCACGTGAAGTTTTAGAGATTCTTTAGAGGAGTCCTACAAAGTAATGAATTATTAAATGATAATCACAAATAATATTAGGATCAAATTTTAAAACAATAGTTAAAAGGCATCTAGCTTGCTATAGAACAAATTATATTATTTAACGGATGGTGATTCTTTAGGAACTATGTTGACATTGAAATATAGAAGAAATTAGCTCATACTTAGTTTTCAAAAATACTCCTAAAGAAAGAAACTGAAAACCTTGTAATTACTGGTAAATTTCTTAGTAACTAACAGCCCACTTGGAAGCTGTGAAAGAAATTTGTTACTGAAATTTTCCAAATTCAAAACCAACTAATAATGCTTCAAAATGAGTTTAATAAACTGGTTTTAAAAGTTTCAAAATATCTAAAGCTTTGCTTCTCTATAAAATAGAGTAAAAACTAAAAAGTCATCCATCACCATTTTGGGTTTTTATGTTTAAGAGTGATTTTAAGTCTATTATGCCTTACTTAGAATTTAAAGGTATTCTTTTAAAATGAACAAAAACAATCCATTTTCCTGAGGGCTAGAGTGGAATCTTTTCTCAGTTTGGTTGAATAAAATCATGACAGTCAACAGTTAATTAAATGCTTCGGAGGCAGCTTTCTTCAACACTGTAAGGCACAAAACCCACTTGGAGGCTTTGCAAGAGTCAGTTGGCTTTACGTTATTGGCCTTTCAGTGTGTCTGTGTTGCATCTCATCTAGTTAGTGGATAAAATCATAAATCTTCCCTAACTGGTCATTAACCTTCTTATCAACATCCTTCATTCTAAGAAAGCAAGTCGTGACAAAGTTCTGAGAAGATGAGAGTTGATTCCAGGAGTTTAGACCTCCCATGTGGGGAAATAGCTTATTTCCCTGGGGTTCACTGGCCAGAAATAGGATATCACACATGTACACGTTTTGCTGCACAAGCAGTCTGGCAATCAGTGACTGGCTGTCCTGTAAGTTCACTTCATATGTTAACTCAGCCTTCTGACTCTGGGGTTTGCCCAGGAAACCAGTTTACCTATCCATTGATGTCTTAAATTCTTGAGACACAGGCTTTAAGACAACATAATATTAAAAAAAAAAAAAAACCACAACATAATATTAACAGTATAATTTACTCACGGCACGCTAAAGCAGCAGCTCTGGATTTCCAGTTCCCTCATCTACTCTGTCTCATTTCATCTTTTACTTTGGATATCATTACATTAATATTTAAAATATGCATGCTCTGCCTCGGGTTGAGTAAATTAAGAAAGGCACTTAATTCCTAATGTGAGACATCAGTCTAAGAGGAGGCCGAAGCAGCGTTTCGAAGGTAATGAAGGATATTGCCTTAGCAGCGCCTGGCACAAGTCGTCAGTTGTCATGAAGACGGTGTATGTGAGCAAGAAGTCATCAAGGAGGGTCTCTGCAAAGACACCAAAACAAACATAAGGTCAGCAAAGAGGTAGTAAGAAGGGCAGATGCTCCACAGAAACAGGATAAATGGTGGTGGGAGTGGAGGGGGAGTTGAACAGAACTTTATTACAAATAAAGTTAAAATATTTAAAACTCCTTATATAGAATGCCTCAAACAATGAGGTATTTTTGGTTATAAGGCTCTCTAAAGCTACAACTTTTGTCATCTTTCCGCTCCAAAACATCATTTATATTTGTGCATGAAGAGATACTCTTAAAATAAATTTTGTAAGATTTCTGAGGTATACACTCTAGTCATACAATGAATAAAGTCTGCATGTTCTAGCAAGCTGAGGCTTTCTAAAGTCATTTACCCAACTCTGGGACAAGAACAATGGATAATAAAACTCAGAGGACATACATCAGGTTCCAAGGCCATTCACCTTCATTTCACAAATGCACTGGGTAAATGATGAGAGATTTTCTTGCTGCTGTGAGACAAGAAGCTGAGTCCAGGGCCTCCCTCATGGCGCAAGGGGTTAAGCACAGCACTATAAAGCTATCTGCAGCCTCTGTAGCAGGAGTTCGAACCCCGGCCAGCCAGGGAGGTGACCCACATGGTGCAGCAGACCTTTCCTGTCCCGCCTGCTGCTCCCCTCAGCAGTGTATTCAGTCAATCTGCCTGTTCTGCTCCCCACTCTGTCTCTGGTGAATCCTCTCATTCCCCCTCACCTCTGGCCTGTACCCCAGTTCTTGTATGCATAAATAAATATATCTTAAAAAAAAAGCTGAGTCCAGTTAAAAATGAATACAGGTATAAATATGCATCAGAACATATTCCTTCCAAATTCCTATTCTACTTCTTCAACCAACAAAAACCATGCTCCATTTGATTGCCTCTCTGCCTTGAGAGGAAAAGTCCAGCTTACATGTAATATGGAATTGTTAAACAGGCAAACCCTGGCCTCTAATACAATTTCCAAAATGATAGAAAAGAATATATACAGAATTCAGAGATTTTTCTATAATATCTCCGTATCTTGTCTAATCTTCTTAATTTAAAATCCAATCTACTATGTTTTAATTTTCCTATCTCTTACATTCTTAAGATGTCAAATTTTTAGTTATTTTAAGTAGCCATAAATTGTAACAATAATGAGCTTGTATACTCAATAGCATTTATACCTGCCAAGGTCTGCCACCCTAAATGTGTAAGTAGAAATGACTGTCCACGACAGAGCTCTACAACTGTATGTTGAAGACTCGAAAAATTGCAGATTTTTAAAAATAATCTGTAACATTTATTTAAAAGTTGATCAATGTGAAACAGCAAGACTATGTTTATGAACATAAACCTCTATGAGATGTAAATGACATGTATAGTGCTGTATCATTGTTGGGATTAATTTATCTTTATGTTCTGTTTGGTTAGAGAATATCAGAATCATCCTGATCCACACCTGTAAGTGGTTGGAAATAGTAATTTATTTAAAGCTTGCTTTCTAACTGCAAAATACCCTAAATTCAAATGAGCCAAAGGTGTTATGAAAAATAATAGCATTGTTTACTTATGATGAAGAACACTTTTATAAAAAAATAAATTTGACAAATGGCATCTGAAATGTAAACTAAACCTAAACTTGCAATGCTATATCAAGCTGCAGTATGTTAACAGTCACTGGTCTAACTTGTTCCTGTATGGTAAAAAGGAAGCTCTCAAAGAGATAAGAATGGAACTTGCTGAGCATATACTTTTAGTTCAGTAGAAGAAGACTGTGGGAATGTGGCTGGTTGTAAAATTAAATGTGAGTGAGCACACGTAGCCATAGCCTACATGTATGGGAAGAGGTAGGAGTTTTCTATCAGAGTCTCTGTTTATAAAAATTCCAAATATATGGGAAAAAAGCAGTTTTATTCTAATATCTGCTCCTGAAGGAGGCAGAGGGGGCCTGGGCACGGGTAGTTTACTTGAGGTTAAGTGGAATGTGTACACATATGGAGGAACAAAATAATAATAATCTGCCCCAAACTAATTAAACTGCCAGCATGAATTAATCACTAATCACCCTAAAGAAAATTTTGGTATATACATTTGATACTTTATGCAGTTTTTAAAATAGTTAAACAGTGGCATAATGTCTGAGTCCTAAGATATTTTGTAATACAATTTGGAAAATTATCACTTTACTCAACAGCTATGTTCATAAATTCTAACATTTCTCTGTACTAAATATGGCTGATGAAAATTCTCAGCTTCTCTGATCTGATTAGAAATTAAGTCGTTTTTGCATTCAATGCTAGATATATGCTACAAGGACTAGAGAATAGCTTAGGGTCTATTTTAGGGTTTTCAGTGGACCTTGCAGATCAGAATCAATAATCCAGAGACTTCTGAGTGACAGCACAGAGAACCTCATACATTCAACATTCAAATGCCTAATGTGACATTCGGCTTCAGAATCTTTGGAATATTCTTATACTTAGTTAATTTAATGAGGTTAGAACTCTTCTCTAATCAAGATTTGCTGCATTAGTAGCTGAGATTAAAAAGCACACCATTAACTTTGACATAACCAGTCATTCCATTCTAGAACAGTCTTATATAATGAACTGAGAGACTATGAAGTGTCTGGTTGGATGGTAGCAAAACCATTTGGCATTCAATTCAATTAATCAGCTCACATATGATAATATTGTTAAGGGCTTTGACCCAGAAATGCTTATTTTCCCCTAAGCTACCACCATATTTAATATTCAACAGCAGTTACCTAATTGTCTCTCTGCCACAGAAATATTAATTAAAATAAAAACAAAGAGGCAACATAAAAACATCTCCAGCATGTATCTAAAATCCTAATGAATAGAACAGATTCCTTATACTCCAAACTCAAATATCTCTTTATATAAATACCATATTGTTCAGAATTTTTTCTCTATATAAGGAGCTTTATTTTTTTTGTCAGCCCTGGTATTTTCTTGCTGCACATGTAAGTAATTGAGCGATATAATCAAAATGACACACTTCAAATAAAAGTGCATTTTATATTAGCCATGCTTTTAAAAAGGCTGTCCCCTTGGTATTTAGAGATATTTTTAGAACCACAATGACTATATAAATGATCCCCTGAAGACTATTAGCCAACAATAGTCATTTAGAAAGACTAGCAAATCTACTGGCATCCACATTAAAACACTATAATTATCTATTATATTATATAGTGCTTAATTAATAGTAATTTAAGACTCCAGGCAGAAAAGCACCTTTGTGTATAAAAGCATTTTTCATTTAAACAAATTCACAGTCGCTGTATACCCTAACATTCTGAATAAAAAGATATATTCATTTTGAATTCTAACTCTGCAAACACGTAGGTATTAAAATACAAAAACTTCTCTTTGAAATTCTACTCATTAAATCAATCACCAAATCTAATCCCTAGTTCTTGGCTCATCACTGACAAAAATATTTGGCCACACTTTTGTGAGTACCTCCTTCCCCAAAATAAAAGAATATTATTGTAGTGGTCTTTTGAAATACAAGAAGTACTCTTGCAATATAAATGTGAACATGCTGATAACAAAAGTGAAAGGCAGGTATTATTAGTTTTAAAAACTAAGTAACTTGACATAAAATATATCCATGTGCTGTAAAAATCTAAAGCCTTGCTAGAAAGGACTCTCAAAGTCCTATCTATAATTAGCCATAATGATGCCAAAATAAGACTTCTCCCTATCACCGGCCACTCATCTAGGTATAAGGAAAGAATTGTTATTTTTTTTTTTTTTTTTTTAATTTTCTAGAGGCATGTCTTATTTATTTATTTATTTATTGTTTGTTTGTTTGTTTGTTTGTTTGATACATGCACTGGGTACAGTCAGAAGCGTGGGAGGGTGAGAGAATTCACCAGAGCCAGAGCGGGGAGCAGAGCAGGCAGAAGGACCGAAGTACACTGCTGAGGGAGCAGCGGGCGGCAGGAGAGGTCTGTGCGCCATGTGGGACCCTCCTCTGGTGGCCGGGAGCAGCCGGGGATCGAACCGGCTGCAGAGGCTGCAGGCAGCTTCGCAACCCAGCGCTCAACCGCTGCGCCACCGGGAGGCCCAAGAATTGTTATTTTTTATTTAATTTTAGTTGAATGTATTTTTCTGTTACATAGAAATTAAAATGTCATGTCAGTGTCATTTTATGTGTATCAAGCACAGAAAATTTTCATTTTATTTCTTTTAAACACAAGTGTTTCTAAAGCATCCCAGAGTTGTGCCAAAGTGGACTGGTAATTGGTTTTGTACAGATCCTTTTTACAGGGCTCTGTTATGTAAATGTAATTCAATTAAAATAACTGATCTAAATGTTTCCAAAAGGTCTAAGCTTGAAGGTTTATTTTTTTGAAAAGAGAAAAAACAAAAGCAAAACAAACAAACAAAAAACAGGTCCTGAAATCTAGAAGTCATAGTGTACTGTATAGAATTACTGAGGAACAATTATGGAAATCTACTTCAGTTATTCTTCAATACTCATAAGCAAAAAGCACTGCAATAATGAAACCACTCATCTGTTAAAGTGAATTACCAAGAAAGCAAATGAAAAGAGTTTTGACAGACAACTGCCTACAGTAGTCATTTAATCTAAGTATGGTAATGTGAATATTCAACATTTCTCTACTAACTCATATTCCCTAAAGTGCTGTTAGCAGTTTTGTTTCACCTGTATTTCTACTTCAGATGCAATGGAATTTAAAGCACACTATACTATGTTCTATTTAACCTTTGTTTCACAAAGCCATGAAAAGCTTTTTACTTGAAAGGCCCATTTCTGGCCCTGGAATGTTACAACCTACCATTATTTTTCAAGAAGCGATGCCAAAATGTACCATGTAATTTGATTAAGCATAAATTTTAAAAATTTGCAAAGTTCATATCTGAATCACAGGCTAAAGTGCTGTACCACGAAAAGTTATGCTACCTTCACAGTGTATTTTACATTTCTGCAGGCAGTATAAATGACCTCAAATGCAGCTATTTACCATGGTTTTCAAATTCATTCAATTTCTTCATATCTTTTACAGTTTTACCAGTGCATCCAGTTTTGTTTTTTTACATTTATCGGTAGCACAAGAAATGTTTCTTCAGTTAATGCTATTTCTACATCAAACTTTAAAAGCACCCCTTTAATGACAAGAACATATCACAGACAGGATTTAGGGGCACTCTTTGAATAATAAAAGTCATTTTAATTTTAACTTGTAAAATTTGGTTTTGGAATTCATCATATTTCCTTAGGAATATAGTAGTATGTCTTAGCTATGTTACATTCCGCATGCTGCCTTTTAAAAATGTCATTAGAAGGAGCACAGAGTAATGAACGGTGCTTTCCTATTTTCTCCACACACAGGGTCATGTTGGCAGGATACCCTGGCAACTACAGGGTATTAAGAGCAGCTACTGGGGTTGGAGGCTGAGAGACATGGAAGCACAAGAGTGGGCCATTGTTTTATGCTCATAATTAGTTAGAGAGCAGAGACACGTATCTCCAGGAAATGCACTAAATAAGGTAACATTTCAACTGAGCACCTCCAACCATAAATGCCACAAGATAAAGGGAAAAGGAGAGGCTCTAAAATGCCAAGGAGCATTTCACTAACAGGTGGTAAGTGAGAGGACTCCTCAGATTTGAAGATTTAGAAGAGAACAAGGTCAAGTAAATGTGAGCAAAGGAGTGGATGTTGAGTGTGTGTGTGTGTGTGTGTGTGTGTGTGTGTGTGTGTGTGGCTGAATCAAAACCTGAGGCCTTTGGTCCTTGTTCAGTCCTGTGAGATGTTTTCTGTTAGATGACAATGTTTAAAAATCAGAAGCTCTGGCAATACCCAGGTCCGTATGTTTGAGGGCCACCATGGTTTAAAGCTGAGCTGTCCTTTCTATGCAGGCTGCACTCTCCAGTTTATTAAGTGTATTATGGTTCTGCTCTGGTTGGCTTCACTTGCACATGTTAATTGTCTGTAGACATGTGAGTCTATAAGTGCTGGTTTGTGACATAGCTGTGAAACAGTCATGGATGAGATCAGGTGGTATAACAGAAAGGCTGTTAGGAGAGTAGGATGGAGACAATTCCTGGAGTAAAGTTCTAGTCTAAGGATCCTGGGAGCTCATTCCATAGGAAAAGGAAAGTGGAAAGAGATTTTCAAGGTGAGAAGTGACAAGAGATACAGATCAAGTTTGCTGTTTCAGGGAAGTCAGATTGAATAAAGGATGAGTACAGGGAAGGAGGGAGAGTTTATTATACTTTTAAATACCTTGAGCTTGAATTCCCAATGTTACTTGAATTGAACTATTAGGAAAAAATATGAAAAACCAGAGTTTCTAAAGAGAGCTGGAATTATGATTATGGGAGCTACAACATAAAGAGTGGCTGAGAGCAACATGGATTTAAGATATAATGAGAAACAACAAGCCGTCAGAGGGTTGAGCTGGGTGGATGGTTATAGCTGAGCAATGGCAAGAGGAAGATGAGTTAAGGAAGAGGAAAGGGAAGAAGATTAATAGAATGGGGAGACACAAAAATAATACAAGCCAACAACAAAAAAAGAAAACAGGTTGTAAGTGTCAAAAAAGGACCTCCCCTGGTGGCACAGCGGTTGAGCGCTGGGCTGCGAAGCTGCCCGCAGCCTCTGCAGCACAGGTTCGATCCCCAGCCACTGGCGAGGGTCCCACCAAAAAAAAAAAAAAAAAAAAAAGTGTCAAAAAAGTAGGTTCATCCGATTGAACATTCAAAAGTCATGAATTTGGTATGTGACTGTTCCTTGTCTGATAGTGTTAGAGAGACGCCCCTTGAAAACTGGTAAAGATGTACTTCGGTTAGACTAAAAGAAAGTAAAGAAATTCTGATAATTAGCTCTCACACCATCTATCACACTGCTTTCCCCTGCAGACTCTTGTTGCTATATAGCTCACTGATTAGTGACAGCACAAATGAGCCAGGAGGAAAAATTTCTTCATGATCAATGCAACGATCATTTTATTTAACAGTATAGATTAAAACTGGGAATTGTTGTGGGTATGAAGTCTTCAATACCAATCTGCCAGCATCTAACAGCAGATATTAATATCTGGTTCTAAAATTCACTTAGTCCAACATAAGCAACCTCCCTGAGTTGCTGCATCTCCTATGATTAACATCACATATGGCATCCTTAAGATAAAAACTGTGTGTCTAAGTGCTTGTCATAAATATTCTAAAATCTCATGAAACAAAAGAAAATAATTTTAACATTGAATCTTAAGTTAGAAGTTGAGAGCATGGTTATTTCAAGCAATAGCTCTAATATTTGAATTAACTTAGGTCAAGATATGGTATTTTTATCTCCCAAGTGCCAAGAAAAGTTTGCATTATCAGCTTTATTTCAATACTTGAAATATATCACCATTCTGAGTGCTTTTTTCCCCAGGTCATTATGATCTATTAGCATTGAATTTCAGACAGGTAAAATTTCTATTTATTTTTTTTTGTTTTTGGTTAACAGAATTTCTAAGGATACTAGAGAGAAATTATTTTCCTCCAAGTTTAGCAATGGATCATCAATTGCCTATTTTAAAGCTAAGAAGATAAAAAGATATTCTACAAACTTAGTAATTTAAAGTAAACATGACTAAATTTCTTTTTAAACAGTCTGGCACAAGATCTTACATAAACTGAAAACTTCCAACACAAAAGAACTTGCTTGAATGTATTGCCTATGTTTAAAAATAATTCTAGGACAAATATTTCAACCTGTGACTGACAGCAGTTACGCCTGTGTGTCCCACTTCCCAGACAGTCATGGAGTTCTTTCAGTGACACACAGCTGCTTTCTTTGTAGAGCAGGTAAAAGGGAGACTTGTGGTTTAGGATCACAGAGAGTTTGGCTGCAACCATTGAATGAAGACTGATTACTAAGGGTTGAGAACTGTGCTTTCTTGCTGGAGGAGAAGACAAAGTGCTATGATTAGGTCTCAACTTTCAAAGGGGGTTCAAATTTTTCTGGTGAGAATATTAAAGGAACACATAAGGCAGCCTATAGGTCCCAGGCTGATGAATATTCTATTCAGGTGAATGTCTAAGCAAACCTCCATGTCCACCCTCCACCTACCCAGCACACATGTTTTAGTCCTAGAGAGACCACAGTTGCTTTGAACCACACCTATTCCTACCATGTGCCACTATGGCACTGGCAGCTTTGGTGGGCAATGAGGATAAGTAGGGAAGGGAGGATGACAGTAGCTACTCTATATGAAAAGGACCATAACATTTACCCTTTATTAGTCCACACTGTGTACTGTACCAAGAGCTTTACCCACATGATCTGTGCACTCTATGTGTACCTGAGGAGGAAGGCCATATATTCTTTTGTGGGATGATGACACTGAGGCTGAGATAATAAGGTTAATAATTATCTAGTTATGGCAAATTAGTGTTGAAAGTGGAATAGATCCCCATGGCCAGCTGAGTGCCAGCTTTGGGTCTTGCCTACACTATGCTCTCCTGAAAGTATAGATCCAAGGAGTTGTAACTGACCTTTTGGCCTTTTAATTGACCTTGAATTACCATGGTACCCCTGTGAAGTTGTTTGCCACCTATGTGCCAGCATATTTGAGTTCTTTTATTCTTATTTTTTTTAATTTTTTTTTAAATTTATTTTTACAAGCACTGGGTACAGTCAGAAACGCGGGAGGGTGAGAGAATTACCAGAGCCAGAGCAGGGAGCAGAACAGGCAGAGTGACGAAATACACTGCTGAGGGGAGCAGCAGGCACAGCAGGAGAGGTCTGTTGTGCCATGTGGGACCCTCGCCAGCGGCTGGGGATCCAACCGGCACTGCAGAGGCTGCGGGCAGCTTCGCAGCCCAGCGCTCAACCACTGCGCCACCGGGGGAGGTCCCTCTTTTATTCTTAATCAAATCTTACTTATTTTTTTCCTAGTGGACATCCAGATATAAGAAATCAGTCAATTTAATATTCTAAAGGTAGAATTGACAATCACATGGACGAATTAAGATAGTCCACAAATTCATAGCACTTTTATAATGTTTTAATGGCTAATCATATTTAGATCTTAAAAAATTGAAATGTAAAGGCAAAAAGTGGTTTGTTTGTTTGTTTTTTTTTTTTTTACAAATGTCAAACCATAAAACTCCTTTCCTTTTTAGATAAATTTTGCCATGTTAAACATTATAGACATTATAAATTATTACTCACATTATATTTTATTCACTCCCTCCTAAATCAAAAGCATCGACTTCAATGTCAAAGTTTCGGCTGTCCCTCACCTCAGTTACCACCTATGCCTATCAGTCCAACATTTGGATAAACAGGCTATTAAATAAGTTATCAACTGCCATTGACTGATATGTTTTTGCCTTTAGGGTAAAGGCACTCATACAAATTCCTTGTGTTATAGAGATTATCTCCAAACAGGGGGAGGTACTATGTTTCCCACCCCCACTTACATGCAGCCACCTTGGACTAGCTATTGGGAACTAGGGGGCAGAGCTGAGCAACCAGGAAAAGCTATGTAATGTGGAAGGCAGGTGGGCTCAGGAAGAACAGAGAGCTCTTGCTTCTGCAGACCTGCCTGCTCCCTTGTACTGCTGGAAGAAATGGAAGGAGCCACGTGGAAGAAAGATATATACAGACACTTGGAAGAGACGTGGGTAAGAGACACGCGGGAGCTGACAATAGCAGCCATTATCTTGATTTGGTATCTTTTGTCCCAGCTTTGGGGACCTGCTTCAGAACCCTTTTCCTATGGTTCTCTGCTAGAAGGTGTCTTAGACTTCTGATAAGCCTTTGGGCCTCAGTGGCCCTGCTTCAGACTGACTGTTTGGCTGGGCATTTACTCACAAGGGGATGGGTAATTTGGGGTGTTTTATTGGGAAACTAATATCATTTCTTCTCCTCTCTATGCACACCAATTCTACTAAGTTATTTCACACCAAGAGTAAGCTTTGCCTTTGTGTGCACAAAAGGCTAGTCCCTTTAGAGGGAGCAAGTTTGGGGGTCTCTGGGTATCCCTTGGTTGTGTGCGAACCCTTTGCCACAAATGTTTCTAATAAAACAGCTTATTTTGTTTTAAAATAAATTTTCCTTCCCCATACCTACGAACATCCTTAGGCCTTTTCCTTAGCATCAAAACCACATGATTCAAGTGATTTAACTAACATAGCTGACATGTAATAGTACATAAGCTCTGAAAGACCACAAGAATACCAAAAATACAATATTATTACATACTATAAGATACTTGCCTAAGAATAAATTTAATTTGTCTCATTGTTAAAAACACTTCTTCAAAGTCATGAAATATTTCTTAGAATATGTTTATTTTATGAAAACTTTCTAACAACTCAGGGGAAATTTGGGAGCAAAAACTATAAAATGCTCAAGCAAATTCAGTGGCTCAAACTAGACACAAGAAAAGAACTTATAATTAAGTAAACCTTGCATGATAAGAATGCATGGGATTGTTCTAAATATTCACTTACTGAGAATAAGAACTTATCAAAACTACCTTACAGTGCATTCACATTCTTATTTTTTTTTAAATTCTATATATTTCTTACATCATTTTTCATTTTTGCACAATATATGCATTTTCATCTTGGTTATAATCCCCATACAATTCCCACCACCCTTGTTTTGATCCTACTCCCTTCTCTCGCCCCTGTATTGTGTCCCTGGTTTATAGTTGCTTGTTGATTTTGATTTTTACTTTATTATAATTAGTCTTTTTCCTGGTCCCTTATTTAGGTTTTCTAAATTCCTGCTATGAGTGAGACCATCCAGTATTTTTCTTTTTCTTTCTGGCTTATTTCGCTGAACATGATCCCTTCCAGCTCCATTCATGTTGCTGCAAATTGCATGAGATTGTCGTTTTTGATTGCTGAGAAATATTCCATGGGGTATATGTACCACATCTTCTTGATCCAGTCATCTATATTTGGGCATTTGGGTTGTTTCTATAGTGCTTTAAATAGTGCTGCTATAAACATAGGGGTGCAGGTGCCCTTTGGAATTAATGTTTCTGTGTCCTTTGGGTAAATACCTAGGAGTGGAAGCTCCATCTTTAGCAGATTGAGGAATCGCCACACAGCTCTCCATAGTGCTTGGACCAGTCTGCACTCCCACCAGCAGTGTAGGAGAGTTCATTTTTCTCCACATTCTCTCCAACATTTGTTGTTACTAGTTTTTTTTTTTTTTAAACATTTATAAGTTTCCTTTTTTGGGTCTTCTTTCTTTCCTTCTTTCAGCACTGGGTACAGTCAGAAGCGCGGGAGGGTAAGAGAATTCACCAGAGTCACAGTGGAGAGCAGAGCAGGCAGATGGAGGAAATACATTGCTGAGGGGAGCAGCAGGCAGGAGAGGTCTGCGGGCCATGTGGGACCCTCGTTGGCGGCTGGGGATTGAACTGGCACTGCAGAGGCTGCGGGCAGCTTCGCACGCAGCCCAGCGCTCAACTGCTGCGCCACCAGGGGAGGCCCTGTTACTAATTTTTTTTTTTTCAGTATGTGCCATTCTCACTGGTGTGAGATGGTATCCCATTGTAGTTTTGTTTTGCATTTCCCTGATTACAAGTGATGTTGAACCTTTTTTCATATGCCTGTTGACCATTTACATTTCCTCTTTGGAGAAGTTTCTTTTTAGCTCTTTTGTCCATTTTTTGACTGGGTTATTTACTTTGTTCTTGTTGAGTCTTGTCAGCTCTTTGTAGATTTTTGTGATCAGTCCTTTATCATTAGTGTTGTGTGCAAAAATTTTCTCGCAATCAGTGGGGTGTCTTTTAGTTTTGGTTTCTGTCTCTTTTGCTGCACAGAAGCTTTTTAATTTGATGTAGTCCCATCTGTTTATCTTTGCCTTCACTATCACTGCTTTGGGTGATGTGTCTTTAAAGATGTTACTGAGGTGTATGTCACGTAGTGTTTCAACTATATTTCCTTCTACATATTTTATGGTTTCAAGCCTTATGTCTAGTTCTTTAATCCATTTTGAGATGGATTTTTGCATGGTGTGAGGTAGTTGTCAAGCTTCATTCTTTTGCATGTAGCGACCCAGTATTCCCAGCACCATTTATTGAACAAACTTTCTTTGCTCCATTGCATATTCTTTGCTCCTTTGTCAAAGATTAATTGACTGTAAATCTGTGGGTTTATTTCTGGATTTTCTATTCAGTTCCATTAGTCTGTGTGTCTGTTCTTGTTCCAATACCATACAGTTTTGTTTTTTTTTTTTAAGATTTATTTATTTGTTTGTTTATACATACAAGCACTGGGTACAGTCAGAAGCGCGGGAGGGTGAAAGAATTCACCAGAGCGGGGAGCAGAGCAGGCAGAAGGACCAAAGTACACTGCTAAGGGGAGCAGCGGGCGGCAAGAGAGGTCTGCGTGCCATGTGGGACCCTCCTCTGGTGGCCGGGGAGCAGCGGGGGATCGAACCGGCACCGCATAGGCTGCGGGCAGCTTCGCAACCCAGCGCTCAACCGCCGAGCCACCAGGGAGGCCAATACCATACAGTTTTGATGATTATGGCTTTGTAGTATAGTTTGAAATCTGTGAGTGTGATACCTCCATTTTCTTCTTTTATTTTTTCCAGGAGAGCTTTGGCTATTCAGGATTTTTAGTGGCTCCATATGAATTTCATCAATATTTGTTCTATTTCTTTGAAGACTATCATTGAAATTTTTATTGGAATAGCACTGAATCTGTAGATTGCTTTTGTTAGGATGGCCATTTTGATAATGTTAATTCTTCCAATCCATGAGCAGGGGATGTCTTTCCATTTCTTTGTGTCTTCTTCTATTTCTTTTAACAGTGTTTTATAGTTTTCTTTGTATAGATCCTTTACCTCTTTTGTTAGGTTTATTCCCAAGTATTTGATTTTTTTTTTTGTTTCAATAATATAAGGGATAGTTTTCTTGATTTCTTCTTCTTCAGATTTATTGTTTGTATATAGGATTTTGTTTGTATATAGGCTACTGATTTTTACGTGTTGATTTTGTATCCTACTACTTTACTAAACTGATTGATTAGTTTGATTAGTTTTTCTGTGGAGTTTTTGTGGTTCTCTATGTATATTAACATATTGTCTGCAAATAGTGATAGTTTTACTTCTTCCTTCCCTATTTGGATTCCTTGTATGTATTTCTCTTGTCTTATTGCTCTGGCTAGGACTTCCACTATTATATTGAAAAGTAGTGGTGAGAGTGAACATCCTTGTCTTGTTCCAGATCTCAATGGAAATGCTTTCAACTTTTCACCATTGAGAATGATATTGCCTATGGGCTTGTCATATATGGCCTTTATGATGTTAAGGTATGTTCCCTGTATCCTGAAAATTTCAATATCCAAATATTTTAGAACCAAATGAAACAATGAATTTCCCAGCTACACTTGAAGTTAGGTGTGGTTATAGCCACAAGACCAACAAATAAAAGCAGAAGCTGTGTGTTATGAAGAGGTGTGCTGTTTCTGATTTGCTCCACCCAATACCTGGATTGTGATGCCAGCATCCATTCTGGCCCATGAGATGAAGGTCAGACTCCAGGGACATTGAGGCAAAATGCTGGCAGGAAACTTCAGTCCTGGGCGATTCAATGTGTTCTTATAAGCTCTGGACTACATTTCTCTATTTTCATTTTCAAGGGAGAAAGAAGTATATTTATACCTCATTTAAGTCACTGTCAGTTTTTCTGTTATAAGCAGCCATGTCTAATTGTAAATAGTGCATACACACAGAAAATTTTCAGAAACTTGAATACATGATCGGTACTATGGTCTGGCTCTTAAGTTTCTCATTCATCAAAAGTGGGCAAAGTACATTTAAGGAGAGATTAATATGATTCTATCCTGATTTCGCTACAGTGGATTTCTAGAATGTGCTGATGAAGACACATTTGCCTGTATGTATTCTTGTTTTTTAAAAAGAAAAACACCCTCTCCAGGGGATTGTCAAATAGTGTAAATTGTCATAATTATTCTGCAATGTGCACTCATATTATGTCAATCAACACTGGCAGAACTTGTGCTTCCTAAAATTTTTCTACAAAAGTAATCATTTTGGTAAATTAAAATGGCTTGTAATGCTTTCAAATTCACATCTGACTGAACTGAGAAATGGGAGAAGATCCAAATTTAGGATGAAAAGATCTTCATTCTGTTCTTATTTCTTAAAAAACATGATATCATGATAGATTTATGCTATCTATAAGCCTAATACACAAAAACAAAATGTATGATACCAAGTGAGACAGGAAGAAAATTTATGGGGGGGAGGAACCTAACTTGCTGCCAGTATTGTGTTAATCTTTTCATTACAGGTATATTCCAAGCACAATAAAAGGGATATAACAAAGAAAATTACAGACGCTTTACTAGTAGAACCACTCTCCATCATGGGTCCTGCCTGATACATCCAGCCATTCAATTCACCTGCAACTATGTTTATTTTTAGACTGAGAATTTAAGTAGAAATACCCAGTCAGATATGCAAATAAAAATTTTAATATGCATTTTTCACTTTCATGCTTAAGTGAAATTCATTTACAGGATTAAAAGATTTCAAACAGAAGATTCACCAAATATTGTATATTGAGAACAGACAAAAATGGAACTCTGAAGCAAAAAAGGGTACAAAATTGCTCTGAACATAATTTTCTGTCGCTATTTAAATAACAAGATTGGTTAGTCTTTCACTTTCTCTTTTGACCCATATTTAACAATTCTGTCTAAATTTATATTTATTTCTGAGGTTTGGGAGCACTGTTAGTCAAGTAGCAGCCTTAAGTACAAGACAAACAGAATGAAAAGAATGGTTTCAATTGTAGAGCAAGAAAGCCCCAAGGGCAGAAAATGAGGATAATGGAAAATGGGAGAGGGCTACAATGTAATGAGAAAGGGGAAATGAGGAAAAGTTCAATTAAAGGTATGTTGAAGGCAAAAATTCTTCCACTCAAAGAATAACCCTTTTAGACATGTGACTGTCAATTATAGCAATTCTGTGGCATTGCACCCTGTAAATGAAGCAATAATTTGGTTGCAACATGCTGTGAGAGATTAACATGCAGTGATTATAATCAACAAATTGCCATCCACTACCTCTCCTTCCTCAACTTACAAGATTATCTGAAGTACAAGCTTTTATATTGAAAAAGCACTTCCTTTTTATTTTCTGATAGGATGTTAAATTTTACTTCAGGAAGATGTCAAATCATTTAAAAATACAAACAAGGACATCTGATGATCTAGACTCGATATGGTAGGTTTAAAAACTCTAAAAATAAGGAAGTATATTTTATTTTCAAAAGAGCAAAAATCCATTGTTCTTTTAAAAGAACAAAAAAATTAACAAGAACAAAAATTAGTGAACACAAAACTAACCGAGAGACTGTACCATAGAGATTATAGAGATAACTATAGATAGAAAAAAAAAATCAAAGAAACAGCCTTCATTATTTTAAAGGATATACATTAGGGAGACAGAATAAAGAGAAGATTCAACAAAGCCATTATCTCTTTCAAATTTATTTTATGGAAAAAAAATACAAGTTATACTGAAGGTTATCAAAGGAACCTTAATCCAAAGTCGAAGAGATTGAAGCCAATATTTTATTATATAGTAATAAAACTGAAGACTATTAGGACATCATAATTCTGTATCACAGGTCTTTTATATATTTTATTTTTTAAAATAGGAAACAATTTTATATATTCTGATTTTTTGAAAATTGGTAATTTGTGTACATACTTATGTCACTTCTCAGTATACCAGAACATTTTATTATTTATAATAATTTATCCCCTAACCATTCTAGAAAATCAGAAGCTTACCAAATTACAAAGAAATATTACCTTCAGTACCTCACAGTTAATCTATCTAAAAAGATGACAATCAAATTAGACAGTTGAGGTAGAGGGAAAGCATTTCAAATGAGGCAAAAAAATAAAACTAAATAAGAGAAATTAAAGTATGCAAATGTGAAAAAGGGAGAAAGTTCATTCACTTCTATGTCTTTGAGGTGGAGGGAAAGCACTTCAGGTCAAGCAAATAAAATGTAAATAAGGAAAATAAAAGCAAATAAAATGTACAAATATGAATAAAGGGGAAAAGCCCATTCATTTCCAATTTTTCCATACTGGTGTCAGTTTTTACAGGGAAACCCTTCATGGCTGAGGTTCAGGACATCATCACAAGGAATGACTTTATAGAAACAAACTGTCACCTGCATGTTTCTTTAGAACACAGCGTGAAGGAAACTTTCAAAGACCTTTTATCTTATCTCTAGGCTCTAGCACGTTTTTCACTCTAACCCATCAGAAAGTGGTTGATATTTTCCTTAAATGTATTTAAAGAAGAAAATCTATAAACTCTTGTTATGATGTCCAAGTTTTTCAAAACCCCTTATAGTTAGGAGGCTTATGATGTAATTTCTAAAGTAATTCTTACCCACCCCACCCCTCATGCATTGCATTTTTTACTCCCATATTCAGATTCTCTGGAAATTAATTTCTCATAGCCTTATAATATTTTAGTTTGTTTCTAGTGTACTCTATGTATACTTGAACTCAAAGTATAGGAAGAGAACATGTGGAGTAAATATGAAAATGATACCATTTAAAAAATGGTTTCCCATGATCCATTCTAATTATAACTAGGGACTGTTTCTGTGAAAAGTGTGCTACTTATATTCTTAGCTTTGAAACAGCTCCTTTGCCCATAGGTTATGGTATAATGCAAACTTTCACATTTCCATTATTAATCAGTGAATGTTAATGACCTTATGCTTCAGCTCTGTCTCACTTCATTTCACCTTGCTTCATTACCAACAAGATTATTAATTAACCCACAATCTACTTGCAGTGTTAAAGCATCAATTCCCTTGTTATCATACATAATATTGCATGTTCAGAGGTGAATAGATAAGCCCAGAAGATGAACACCTGAAATGAAATCCACTGTCAAAATCTGATTTTTAATCACTTCTCGTGTGAGCGGTCTGATACAGGATCTGTTGGAACTAAGACCTCTTCCTTGACCCCTTCTTTCTTTTGTAACCTTATTGAAGCTGTTAGCTCGCCCAGTGGCCATCCTGCTCACAGTTGGAAATCAAGAAGCAGGTCTTTGTGCTGCAGATTAAATGGCTCTTATGTGACAGCCAAGCACCTGATTGGAATTTATAGCTTGAATGGAAAGGTAGGTTTTAACTTCAATTATGCCTTTCCTACAGCATTCCAGACAAAGTTATTTCTGAGATAAAGCTAGGAATATATCTTGTGTCCATTTCTAGATTCAAATGAACCCACTATTTCTGAAGTAGTTTAATTACTTTCTTCTACCTTAGTGTCTATGTCTGTGAGATGGGGCCAATTATCCTATACAAAGATCCACCCAATACAGAGGAAGTTTGGATAAACAGACTGGTGTTTTGAGTAATCTTCAAATCTTCAGATCAGAAAGGGGCCTTAAATGTCAAGTGATCTAAGTCCTCTGCTTTCATAAATGAGGACACAACTGAGAAAAAATTCCTACACAATTCTAATGATCTCATCACTTTGTCAATTTATACTCTCCCTATGCTTCAATTACAGTTGGCAAATACATTATATTCTCTATATTACGAATTAGAAGAAAAGCTAAGAAAACTGCCCCCAAACCAAACCAAACCCATAGTACAAAGATTACAGAGCAGAGCAGAAACAATATTCTAATTTGAGCACTTTTATTCCTAATCCTCTCAACAGCACTTTGGGGATTTTCACTGTCACTGTGGATAGCAGTTTCAAGTCTTTGCTCTATTTAGAAAAACAAGCCCTCAATGAACAGCAGTGTCCTTGATCTGCATGTGAGGCACACCCAGGGCAGCTGGAGTTGGTACTAATGAATTTATTTAATCTTTAGCTGATTTTTTATTAACATGTGTGCAAACAAAATTAACCTAATATTTAAAAGTGACAGTTTCATAAAAAAAGGCCTCAATCGGCAAGCTAGTCCAGTTATTTGTCTCTGAGTAAGCTATTTTCATGGTTTAACATATAAAGGTTGATATCAAATATATCTGAGGATGCAAATTCTCTGGCTTCTAGCTTTAGTTAGTACCATACAGAGTTAACTATACTTACTGCAAATTTCTTTCACTTCTCCCTCCCCATTAAGTCTGTTTTCTTTGGTTTTGAATTTTATTGAAATTCATATTAATTCTCTAAAATGGCCAGCAGTTTCATGTTAATTCTCTAAAATACTTTAAATAATTAAAATATCTTCTAGCTCCTATATTTTAAAAAGACATCTGAATGTAGTGATTCTAAACCAGTGCCTATAATGATATAGTTATTTAGCAACCATCACTTAATATACACTATTTCGCTATTTGTTTTTTGCCTGATTCCCTTTACTAAAATATAAGTCCCATGAAGGTAAAGAGTGTTTGTGTTTTGCTTTGTAGGAGTCTTTTGTGTTTTTAAGAGTTCTAGCTCTTACATTTAGGACAGTGCCTACATAGTAAAAGGTCAAAGATATTTGTGTAATGAAAAAATTAATTTTTTTCTAGGATATTTATCTAGATACATGTAGGAATTGATTGATTAAAAATGCATTGTTATCTTTTATTACAGAAGCAGTGGATAAAGTTAAAAGGAAAAGAATTATAGGAGGATGGCTAGTATGAGATAGGATATAGCAGATTTCATCACAAGGGGGAAATTGCTGCTTTTCTCCTGTAACAGACTGTTTCTAAATGTCCCAAAAGGGATTGGTAATAAAACTCTGCAAATGGATTTTACTAGTAGGTGATAAATCAAAGCTATTCTTTGGAAACGTAACAGCATAATTTCTCAAAGGAACTTAAAAAGTTTCCCATTGGACAGGGTTATATACACACTTAAATCATCACCAGGTGTGGCTTTGTATTCCAAGTTTTATATCTTATCAACATTCGAACTGTTCTATGATCAGACTGGAAAAATGCAGCAATAATAGTTAGTCCAAACAGACTAAGTTCTTGTACAATGATGAAGTTATGGTGATTTCATCATAAAATGATCACAAGAATCTGGAGGTTGTCTACATGAATTATAGGGTCTCCTCCAGATGTAGAATTCTGTGGCATATGTCTGTGGCATATTTTGAAAGAGGATAATTTAGACCTGTATGAATTTAAGAATTTTAGTGATGAAAGACTTCAACTATTATCTCATACATGACTTACTCAAGGTCTCAGTCTGGTTTACTAATTAAGCAGAGTTCTGGGACTCAAGGCCACAGAATCTCACTTTAATACCCTTTCTACTCTGCTATGTGCTTTTTTTTTTCTTCCTAAAAGCATCATTACAGAAGCAAGCATTCTTGAATGCAAGACCTATAAGAACGCCCACAGATTTTTGTAGTGCGACAGAACCCTGGCAAAAATCCAAGCGTTTTGTTCACTATATCAGCACCTCCTTGTTTCAAGAGTTAAGAAATCAAACAGCTGTCTACACAGTACCTGTGTCTCCTCTAATTATTTCCTTTTTATTTTGAAACCACTTCAGTGGATGGACCAGTTGTTCAGGTTTGTGAATTTTGAACTTTTTGTGGCTGCAGAAGCTCCATAGAGGGGCCATGGACATGAGGTTGGACATTAATCCCTGAAGAGGGGATCTGGGGTAGGGAGATGGAGGAAAGGGGAATGATGCTCCCAATGCCCAGAGGAAAATATGTAACTATTAGAAACTGGAATATACCCTTGAAAATAAAACAGGAAGTGAAATAGTCAATGTTCTATTTCAGTGACTCTCATGCCTGGCTAATATTACCATCATGTTGGGGCGCTTTGAAAGCCTAATAAAACCTAGGCCCCAGCTCAGGTCAACAGAATCAGAATCTCTGGGGAGAGTGCCAGGGATTGCATTTTTTAAAAGTGCCCCATGTGCATCTAATGTGCAGGTATGGATAAGATGTACTAGTTTGCTACCTGACATTATAAAAATAAAAAGATAAATACAAGATAATTCCATGTGCACATTAATTGCACAAAAATAATGATGAGACAGCACCATTTGAAAAGTTCTGTGCCTGGGCCTCCCCTGGTGGTGCAGGCAGTTGAGTGCCACGCTGTAAAGCTGTCCGCAGCCTCTGCAGCACCAGTTCAATCCCGGCCAACTGTCGAGGGCCCCACATGGTGCAACAGACCTCTCCTGTTGCACCCATTGCTCTCCTCAGCAGTGTATTTCATCAGTCTGCCTGTTCTGTTCCCCGCCCTGTCTCTGGTGAATCCTCTCACGCTCCCGCGCATCTGGCCTGTACCCCGATTCTTGTATAAATAAATAAGAAGTCTAGAACAGAGACACCAAACATCTTTCCAGAAATCCTAAATGCTAAGGAAATCAAAGAGGTCTACCTGCCTTCTATCTTTCCAATGATCAGGAAAAAAATTCTTAACTTTTCTTCCCAAGAAATATGTATCAGTTGCTTATGGTGGGCTTGATGCTGGCAGGGAAGATAAAGAAATTAACAACAACAAAAAATGAGGTGCCTGTCCGAGCTTTACTCAAGGTTCCATGAGTGCAATGTTCAAAAAGGCCAGTTCAAAAAAGCAAGCAATGGAGAGTAACTTTTAGACTTTACCGATGGAGAGAGACACTCCTGTAATGTAAACCAGGTACTTTCATGGAGGTTGTAGACCCATTGCAACAGCAAGGGACTTACTTCCTCAAAGACATGCTAAGCCTGCTAGGTGCTGGTGAAAGCAATCACTAACACTGAAGCATTCAGGACATGACCAAAGGAGACTGAGGGGACATTTCCTCATTGAATACAATTTAATAGAAAGTACTGTTAATAAACTTAATTGGTTAAAAAAATGGCCAAATCTAGACAGAAATCAGGTCAAACCTAATAAAAATCAGTTGGTAGACCACCTATTCCCAGTAACTTGGTCTCTGTTTTACTTGGTAACCTAGAATCATAAGTACATTTGCTGCAAAAAGTTGAAAAGGACCAAGGAAACAGAAAAAGAGAGGAGCAAATAATGCATTTACTCTTGTATTCTCCCTAAGGTAGGCCTGTCATAATGCGGATTTAAAAAGAAAAATCAATAAGCTTTCTCTGTATGTAATCCATCTGACACTTAGTTTCCCTCCTGCTTTGAAACAGAAGTCATTATTTCCAACAGAAGCATCTTTAAGCAAAACATGCTTAATTTTTTCTAGGGAAGGGAGAAGGTTAAATAGGAACAACAACCTACAGGACAGAACCTAAAGACCAGGTGTGTCTGGTCCAACTTGCTTCTTCATCCCAGTTCTTTTATTCACAATTCCTTTGTTTTTTCCTTCTTACCTTCCTTGTAATTCTCCTCAGCTAGGAATAGCCAATGATGTCTGCCCTATTTCTGAGAAGATGAAAGATGAAGGACATAGCTGCTTGATTTTTTTCTCTAACAGTCTAAATGTTTCAAGTCAGAACCTGAACCTTGAAAGAAAAGGAAATCTTTGAAAACAGCTTCAATCAATTTCCATGTTCACAAATAGATATCTGGTTACCAGAATTAAACATTTTTCCACTTTAAACAATGAAGGATTATTCATTCATTCATTCCACAGATATTTGCTGGATGCTCCTTATGCCTAGTACTACCACAGAGAAAAGGTATGTGCATAGGGGATTATGAAACTAAGTGTGCTAAGTATTGTCATTTTGGAAAGTCATTAGTAGTTGTTTTTAAGCATCTCTAATACTATCTTTTGCTTTTGCAACTTAGTTTGATATAGTTATAGAATACTACATGAATTGTTTTCTAGTCTAGATTCCGGTAGCCAAAAAATAGAACACAAGAGTCTTGGCATTCCCTTTTCTGTTTCATTTAATTAAGTAAACTTTCCCCCCACTTGCATGTTAACAATGATTAATAATCACTTCAAATGTCCCTTGTGAACAGAGAAGGACTCTTCTATTGGGCCTAACACCTATATTTTCACAACTAGGTGACTTTTGTGAGACAAAAAATTACTTGCTTGGTTATCTGCCCCAGCCTCTGGTGGACACAAGAATGTAGGAGTCCAGAACAGGCACGTCCTAGCCTCCTGGAGCATTTATTTCCTCCTTCTCACTGACATCAGGGCCATGTGGACGACCACCATATGGCTTCACTTGGCCCCATATGGCTCTATCTTCCTAAAAGGGGAGCTCAAGAACATAAAAAATGCTGCTGTATACTTTTATTGCAGCCCCTTCTCATTTTCCTCCATCTGTCTTCCATATGTTTATGCAACTCTATTAGGCTCTTGCACACACAGGCCTTTTATGACAAGGATTGCTAGCCTGACCAAGATAAAAAACTAGCTAGAATTCACCTCTGCCAGTGACAAGGAGCCTCAATTTCTTTAAATACATGATTCCTTTAGTATTCAAACTATAATACACATAATCACATTTCCTCTTTATGCACGTAAATTTTGTTTTTTACTTTATATTTCTCCTAACATTATCAATAAAAACCAAACTGGCTTTTCTGCAGTTTTTTCTCTAAGTGCTATACTTGAAGTTTTGAAGAACTACATGTTACTTCTAGTTAAGCATCCCTACAATGCACACATCCATCAGTCTCTCAAGATGACTTTTTCATTTCCATAAGAGTCTCTTTTGTTCAGAGGAAAACTTGTCGCCATTTTGCCCCACAAATGTCTCTGCAAAAAATGTGAAGTTTCATGGATAGCCTTAGTAAACTCAAGGGAACTAAGTAGGAATGAAGTGAGGACTCTTTCTGTCCTTCAGAGGACCAGTGAGCCTGGTCCTCTTTGAATTGCTGATCACATGGCTAAAGTGACATATTTGATCTCAGGGCCGGTAAAATTGAGAAAAAAGTGGGAGTAACAGTCACTAGACACCATGTACAATACCCTTTCCCAACAAGAGCAAACTCTTAGCATTAGAAATAGTAAAGAGAGTGATTTCTCATTCCTAGTGTTAAATAATGGAACTTTTTGTGGTTACCTTGGCCATCTTTCTTTAAAAACCGCTGACAATTAGAAAGAAAGAAAAAATAACCATTAGGCCTGGTATTGGCTTTAATAACTTCAAGTCTTATTAATAGGACCTAGACACAGTCCTGTAGAATAGACTTGTGATGCTATTAAGGAGAAAGCAGTCAATCCCCCAAGCCACTACACACATTCAAAGGTATCCTTTTCACAGCAGATTATCTAGTCCAATATGCCACTGCCTATAATCTGGTCCAAACTACCTGTATAAAGCAGTCTGGTAATCAGGCCACAGAAAATTATGTCCAAGTCCATGATACTTATATCTGACAAAGCAGAACACAGGAATAGTGCTCATACACACAAAATATTAATCAATAGAACACGAGAACAACCCAGCAAATGCCATTAGAATACATTTTTCTTTTACTTTAACGTGTATAAATGACAACTATTGATCCCCCCCCCCCCCGAAACATATGTAAAATAAGGTAACTATTTGAATTTTGAGGTCAAACAATATAAGATACATGATTGGGTCATTTTACCTTTTTTTTTTTTTTAAACCCATGTACATATTTCACTCATCTTTTCTTCTCTTAATGTCCTTTATAATGTAGGATAGAGTCAGACATCATTATGTTCAGATCAAACTACTGGGGCACAAGGAGCCCACTGTTCCCACCAAAAAATGTCATTTTGCAATTCTTCCTGCATAGGAAAAACCTAAGGAGTTGCTCTAACTAATACAACCTTTTATTGATAAAGTCGATATATTGCAAACTGGGGGTATCACAGGTGCTGTGGAGGCAGCCAAAAGCGCATTTTACTCAGGGGATCAAGACACAGAATTCAGGCTACAATCAGAAGCCTTTTTATTGGAATAATTGCTCCAGGCTGGAACAAATTACAAATTCTGACTAAGAGAAGCCAGAACTCACCCTTCTGTGATGGAAATATGGGCTGGTCATTTTGGAAATGCAAAGGTCTTATTTCCCAAAGTAAAAGGGGGTGAAAAAGCTAAGCAGGCATTTTATTCACAGATTAAAAAGGACAAGAAGCCTGATTAATAAGATTTCAGTGAAATTATAATTTCTGGTCTGAAAAACCAGGAGTATCATATTCTGCTCAGTAAGGCTTGCACTGGGCAGTTTGTAAACCACTTAGAAAAAGGCAGAAGTTGCTACTAAGCTTACAGTTGCTGAGTAGTTGCATCAATTGTTGACATTTCTGTGGGAAGGCTACTCCCCCTAGCTCAGGGCTTCTTGCAGGCCAGGTACAAGCTCACTCACCCCACCCCCTTGTATTTCTTAACATTGAATACAGACTTCTGTATGTTGGGCTCTTGCCAACTGCCTTTAGGTGAGATTTGGTAAAAACTGCCTAATAAACAATAACATCTGCCTCTGTATCATTTTCTTTGTAGAGCTACTTCCCAGACAGCTGCTTGGATCTACATGTGTCCATTTACTGGATTTAAACAAAACAGCAAGAGGCAAAGGGGGAGGTGCACAAAGCATGTGCTATCTCAGCCCACCCAGGCTTCAGGGCTGCCCGGAGCCTTGCCCCTAAGGAGGCTGACAAGGGCAGCCGGGAGTCTGGAAGCAGGAGACACCCTCCTGCCTTACCTGTTTCTTTGTCCTGGACTTCTTCCAGGTGCAAGTCGTTCAAAAGGTGCTCCAAAATCTTCTCTGGGGTCCCAGACACCACGACGTATCTGTCAGAGAGCAAAGAGTCCACAGAGTCATCCTCGGTTGAAGACTGAGAGCGACTGCTCCATTCATCGTCCTCATCCTCCTCGTCAATGTATTTGAAATAAGGCACATCGAAGGTGGGCACGGGCAGCTCTCGGTCTGAGAGTGCCGCAGATTCCTTCCTCTCTAAATGAGGGTCAAAGACCCTTAGCCGGGAGCTGCCCATTGTGAGCGGTTACTAACAAAGGCATCCCCTAAATACTAAAAGATCTTGCCATCTCTGTCCTTTCACTGGGAACTGAGTCCATCTGGCTGCTAAGAGCTCTGCAGTCAGCTAGAACACTCGAGAGGCGGAGAGAAAAGAGAGGGAGGGAGGGAAGAGGAGGCAGAGGGAGCTAGTGAGACGGAGCGAGAGAAGGGAAGGCAGCAGGGAAAGGAAACAGGAGCGCGTGCCTTAGTGGAAACTCTCACCTCCAATCACTCTCCGAGCTCCCAGCTGGGGGGGTTGGACCACAGCACTGCACTTTCTTCAGCACCAGGACATTCTGGTCTTGCTCTTTAACCTGAACGGTGGTTAACACTTCATCATCCTGCTTTAATTGTGGGTAGAGTGATGGATGGGAGAAGGGGAAAAAAAAAGAGAGAGAAAATTAAAAAAGAAAAAGAAGCTAAACAAAACTGCATTGTTTTCAAGTTAATTTCCCCCACAATTTCTTTAAAGATTTCAGAATGAATTAGGAGTGTGGCCGAGAATCTTCTTCCAATTATACAGCATCCAGGCTCAAGTTCAATGGACTCAAGAGCATTAGAGAGTTTTAAAGTAAATAGGGAAAAAAAATAAAGTGGGGATGTGATTTTGAACATTTTCTTTTAAAACTCCCTGAACAATCTGAATTTAAGGCATTCAAAACTTCACACAAGAAATACAGCATGCTCCTTGCATGTGTACTATTTTCTTTATGGGGCAAATGCTGATTATTAAAAACTCTCTGTATTAAAATTGAAGAATCATATAAAACTTATAAACACCAAATGAACAGTCCACATAGAAGAAGTATGTATCATACTCACTTACTTCGTAGTCTCACTTTAAAAGTTGATTAAAAAACTACCTATTCTATCACTCAGTTCATTTTTTGTCAGACTTGAGATGACCTTCAAATTTATCATGTACTTGTTTTGCCAGAATACAAGCAAAAATGGATCTCTAGTTAGAATCTCATCTAGGCAGATATTCGGGCGTCATGGGTGAGTGCACTGACTTTCTTCACTTCAGCCCCTTATATAAAGGACAGAAAGCAGAACAATCATTCATTTCTGCACACACAGCTTCCACAGCCCAGAGCAAGTGTGGCCGCTGACGTGGTCAGGCTCCATGCTGACCCTGCAGCGTGGAGCTCAGCAGGATGAACACTTCGAGAGTTCACAGTGTGAAATCCTTCCAATGTGGGGCACCCAGTAAGTGTAAGGTGGTCCAGGAAAAAGGCAAAATGCACACAGGAAAATCTAGTTTTTGTATTTTTGAGGCTTCAGCAAAAGACTGAAGAGAAGTTGAAAGCAAGCACATTTCACCTTAAAAATGATACTGCCTTTTTTGTTTTTAAAGGGAAACATTTACTAGGGCTCCTAACATGTTGTTGCTACTGGCAGAAAATCCTACCTATAATTCAGTACAAACATAAAAGAAGATTTTTCCCCAATGGATAAAAAGTGCAAGGCTTATTGTGCCTTAGTCATCAGTTCCATAGATACGCCAGTGCTGTCCATGTATTTTATTCTCCTTTCTTAAGAATAGGAAGGCACTAATCTTATCCTAATTGCCAAATAAATCAGTGCTAAAATTATGATTTTAACTCTAGGCCCTGATTCCTAAGAAAATATGGTTTATCTAGTCACTGGAGTCTTCCAGGATCTTCTCAAAAACAAACAAACAAACAAACAAAAACTGTCATTCTAAACAGCAACATAATTTTATGATCATTCTTTTTTAATCTTTTAGTGGCAAATAATTTTATGTAAAACTGATGTATTACATTTCAGCAAGGTCGGACACGCAGTTACTGTGGCAATTAATGTTGGATATTCATTGTTAAACTCCCCGAGGATGGCAGTGTGACTCCTGTAACATGAATACCAATGTGTAATTGCTGTCTTTCATGCCTCCAAAGGGGTTCTTTTGTTATCCATGTGGCTGCCGTGAATAAGGTGACTGGAGACAGGGGCATATATTGAAATCCTCCCCCATCACCATAAAAAGGGCAGAACGTTAGTCTGGGATACTGAGTCAGACAGCAACAAATAAGTCAGTAAACAGTGGATTTGAAAGAACAAAAATCTTTTCCTGGGTTTCCTCTCACCATAAGCCAGTTCTCATTTTATATGAGCCCGCTGTCATTCTGAAGTACATTTTATATTCTTCGTACATGTGATATATGGCATTATTAACTTCCATGGGCCACGCACATACATATGGATGGGAAGGGCTTCCCTAATGTCTGTGTAACTAATATGTATTACAGGCTGTGCACAGAGCAGCCACACTCTGTTGGGCAGAAGAACAGCTGAATCATATTGATGTACTATCAATAGCATCTTATGTCATCGTGATAGTTTTCATTTTGAAAACCTGTTAAAAATACAGAAGAGAAAAGCAGAAAAATCAATGTATAAAGGGAAATATAAGTTATCTAAAATTGCCATGAAAATGTAATAACCCTATGGATTCTATCTGACTCTCAAGAAGGAAGGATAAATTAAAGACTCCCAGCCCAGGCGCCCTCACCTAATGCTCTTCCTGACAAAGAGCAGAAGTAGCATGATTGAGGTTCTGGGCATAAAACTTTATTCTGATGCTTGCTTGAATAAGAATAAGAGCTTTTAGAGAATTAATGATGAAAAATATGTTTGATGACAGTTTATGAAATGGAAGTAAAGCATTAAAAATGCTTCATTTACAGTCATTCATTTAACAAATAGTGAGGGCCTCCTTTGGCTAAGGTGGTCTGCTGTACAAGAAGTAGCAAGTGAAGACAGGAATGGCAGGTACTCACTCTTTAAATGTCAAGTTCGTAGGCTCCATAACAGCCTAGGTATAACTTGGCGAGCACCCTGAGAGGAAGCCGAAAGTAAGGGACAATGTAAAGGTAGACCATGGAGTTTCATAGTCAAAGACAACTGTGAGTGACTGAGAGAAGGGTAAAGTCCTATTAAGGGGGACAAAAATGGATGGAGGAACCGGTTCTGGTGAGGCTGATGCATCTAGTTTCATACAGTTGATGGCTGATAACATATGCTGTGTATGATTAGCAGGCAGTGAGAAATAAAAAACTAGGCCTCTGGACAAAGGTCCAGAAGGGAAGCTGAGGTAGATCACATAACACGGCTTCTGTCTTCTTAGAGAGAGGGAGTTGAGGCCAGCTCTGGAAGGAGAGGGTTGAACTTGGAAGTCAAAAGAGAATATTATTGGAAAAATGGCTTTGGGGGACACAACAGAGGATGAAGAAGTTATGGGATAAAAAGGACTCCCAGGCAGCTTTGTGGACTTCTGGGGGTAGAAAATGCACGGTCATGGTTTTCTGCTTTTCCACCAAGGTGCTCAGGAACCTTACAGGGGTATAGTGAATGGCGGGCCGGCCCAGTGCTGGGAGAAAGGACCAGCAAAGGAGACAACAGGAGGTGAGGGGCGTGTTGTGGGTGGCAGTCATCAGCACACCATGAAAACATCTTGTCACCCATATGGTGTCTGTCTGGATGGGGATGGAGAGAGCCAGGAAAAGAGTTGATAAAAGATGGAGGAGCTGAGGACAAGTCCCCAAGCAGCTCAACTGTGCTAGAGGATGCAGACCGGGGTGAAGGTGTTGCCTTGCATTGCTATGAGGTGGTGCGAAGCTGGTAGATAATGGGGGTCAGGGTAAAAGGCATTTCCTTATGAGGGTGATAAAGTCTTAACAGGAAGGAATGTTTTGAAAGAGACCACAGGGAAATGGGCTCAGAAGATGAGGGCAGGAGACAGACAATGAAGTGACTGAGGAAAGTGGGGGAGCATACTAGGGTGGGAGAAAGATGGCCTGTGCAGCTGGCACAGACTCAAAAGAGGGGGGGCTTCTGAAGATACAGCAAAGGAAGTGGAGACATGGTGTGTTGCTAGATGGTACCATGTTCTTTCACGCCTTTGCCCAGGGTGCTCGGCCATGGTTTCGACTTGCTCACTGAGAATCCCGCCCTCTCCCTAACACACATTTTAGCTCCAGATTTGCAGAAACTAGTTCTTTCCTAACTCTTGAAGGGACAGTGGGAAGAATAAAAAACTCCAACAATGGGCCAGATAGATCTTCACAGCTTTGCCAACGGGATGCATTTTGGGATGAGTGTGGAGATGGGGGAGGAAAGGAAGTGCAAAAATAATAGGCGTCCTCAGTTGAAAGTGGGGGAGGATGAGTGATGAAGAGGGAATGCTGTTTGATCACAGAATTGCAGGGCCATTGAACAGAGCCCTTCAGGCATATGAAAACAAAGGAGGGTTCCCAAGTTTGCTCTGCTCCTTATCTTTGTTCCAGTCTTTGGGCAAGTGGCTCTGTTTCTTCTTCTTTTTCTGACTCTTCTGCTATCCTGCTTATGAATTCTGAATGCATAATAGGATGAGTGCCTTTGACTTTACATTTACTTTCATGATTAGTTTTTGTACTTTTAAGTCAAACTATTTCCTTTTAACTATTCACATGAAAGTCATATTTACTGTTAAGATGAAAATATCTGCAGCATAATAAACACATAATATTTTTAAAAAAACAGTCAAGAATTGATGCTTACAGTTTAGCAGGTCTTGTACTGTCCTGAACCAAGTTTCTGACTGTATTTTCCTACATCACCAGCAAGAGCAAGACAAAGTGATTACGAAGGGAATTCTCAGGCCTGCTGGAATTGTCACAACTACTTGCTTGATTTTCCATTATCGGGGTAATGAAAAATATTTCTCTCCTAAGTACTCACATAAAGCATGCGCTGGTATTCTCCATGACACTATATCCCCGCTGCTCTATGAACATAAGCTCTTCTAAGAGTGCTTAGCTGGGGGTTCAAGGATGGGCTTTAGGCACTTAGAAAACCCTCTAGAAGTATACAAGATTTTTATGTATTGGCACGTTTTCCTATTCAAAGTCAAAAGTGCTAAGTTTCACTGAAGCCTATGAGTCCCAAAAGGTGCAAACCATTCCATATGATGTGACTCATATTTATCACCTCATCCAAGGGGCTTCTACGATATGTCTTCCAGTAACACCTTCTATCCAGATGAGATACCCAAACCTATCACAGTGACCTCTCATCAACTGCTTCCTCTGTGTTCCAGGGTTTTCACTTTTCTACTGTAATGTTCATCAGTGGATGCAACAGTATTTTGAATTCAAGTATTACAATTATTTATTCCACCTTCAGAATTCTATAAGACTAAACTTCTGTAGACACTAGGAAGGGCAACACTAATTGGTACCGTCCCTTAGTCCAGGACACATGGAAAAAAGGTATGGTCATGAACAGGTCCAACTGTGAGCTAAATAATGACCAGGGACATTCTCAAGTGACCCATTGCTCCATAGTCTGTCTGAAGCAAGTAGCACCAGAGCACCTTTCAGATGGAGAATGCAAAGAATCACCTAACTTGATGCCATGGCATTCAAGATGTCACACAAGTGGCACAAGTTGCAATACTGTTTTCCTTGAGTTTGTGTACACAGTAACTGAAGATGCTAACCAGTAGGAAGGCATGTGCTATGGACTAAATCTTTCTGTTCTCCCCTTGAAAAACGCATGTTAAAGCATAATCCCAGGTATTCGGAATGATGTGAGGACATCAGGCCATGAGGATAGGGCCCTCATGAATGGGATAATGCTCTGGATGGCTGAACGTGGTATTGAGACCCAGCTGAATCAACTCAGGTCAGAGCAGAAGTCAGAGCAAGCAAGGGGAAAATGAGCAGCGCTGAAATGCCCACACAACAGAGACCGTAGGCATCCGTGCCCACACCACTTGGGAACACGGAGACATGCAGATTAAGGCCGGTCAAGTAGGGCTTCCAGCGCATAAAGTACATTGGGCCTGATGAGCTCAAAAATTGGGCAGGTACTGAATGGTGCATGTCAAAATGGATCATCTTATGCTATGTGAATTTTGCCTCAGAAAAATAAACACCACCAAAACACCTGGGCTATGATGTGGCTGTGGGCACAGGGTTTGCTAAGCAGAGCACACAGTGTGGGGAGGAAGGTACAAGGAAAACTGAGAAATATGCCCTGTGAGGGACAGTTCAAGTGCTGGACCATCTGAGACAACAGAGCAGGAGAATGCAACGGTACTCAGGTATTCATTCCCCGACCTGCCCTGCCGTGTGGGAAAGGGGCTAGATGTTTTAGAAAGGTGGCCTTCCACAAAAGGGGGCCAGACTGAGGAGATCAACTGTGGTTTAGCTTAAGGAAATGTTAACAGAGGCAGAGGCGCTCTCTCTCAAGCTGGGGCAGAGCCTATCAGCACCATCACAGGACAAGTGAAGATGGCTCTGCCATGAGAGTGGGGGCTGGCCAGGATGACCTGGGCATCTTTGCTTACACTAACATTTTGCAAAATACATATCCTGATTTTAGTTTTGTCACAGAAACACAGAGTATGGTTGCCCTAAGTGGGAAAAATGCACATGATTTAGCAGCTAGGTATCTAATTTCATCGGGTACTGTGGAAATTCACACACAGTCTCGCTAATCAGACCACCAGTGCCCGCGTCTGTTCTTGTACTGCAAATGTGGGTACAGTAGACTTGGAGAACTTATCTGGAAAAAAAATCTCCTCTGGCCAAAAAAACAATTTTGTCTGAGAACAACCTTCACAGAAATCGCTGACAATTTATCTCATGATTTTTTTTTCCTCATGGAAAAAAAAGTAAACAGGTCAAAGGACTATTGCTGGCAAGACAGGTCTGATTAGGCAAATACACTGAGAGAAAGATTAAGTAAGCAGTTGTGTGTCAAGGTGAGTGGTGGTTTAGATTTACCAGACCACAAGGTGCTAGCCTGACAAACTCATCTTTGTAGAGGTTACTCTGGCAGAGAGTAGGTAAATAATGATAATTAGTTCCTTTTTTAAAATCCCACAAATATTAAGATTAATAACTCAAATTAAAGCCTACAGTTCAACAACCCCAAATTTACAAAATCTGAATTTTACAGATGTGAAAACAAAAATAAGTTGTTATGGAAGTTCACCAAACTCCCACAGAAAAGCAGTAAACATGCCTGAAGAGAAAGCTTTTTGGCTACTAGAGTAAGAACAGAATTTATTAAACCTGATTGCGTCTAGTAACTATTATTATGTAAAACCAGTTGTCTAAGAATCCTAATATTAGGACAAACCTAAGAATTTGATCCTGATGTCAACTTCAGTTAATAAATCTATTGTACAACAGAGCAGAGGCTGTAATATCTTAAAATATAAAATAAGTGACTTTTACTCACAAGGATAGTTCAAATGCTGTATTAATTTGAGGGATCATTCTGGAAACTGGGAGAAAAGAGAGGGACACTCAGCTAGGGTTCTAAAAATATATAAGGGACATTTACAGAAGTGTGGGCAGGTTTGAGGAAATTAACCAAAAACCAGTGAGAGAACCATGAGATGTTATCCACCCCTGGACTTAGAATGGAAAGAGGAGGGAAGAATGAGTACTGGATGCCACTGGGAGCTGGAGATGTGAATGGGAGGCTCCGTAGAGGAACCGCAGTCACAGAGGGTGCAGTCACTGCCAGAATTGCCCTAGGAAGCACGACCGTCTTTTGTATTTTGGTCTCCTGTGATGCGCGGACTAAGTCCTATCTCAAGCCTGGAGAGAAGACATTCCTGACAGTGCAGTCCAGAGGGGTCAGGACACCCTGGCCAGCACAGAGCAGGGCCAGAATGGAGAAGAGGATGCCAAGAGACAGCCTAGCACTTTTGACCTTTCAGTTTCTGGAGCACTTGTGTCAACTTATCATTAATTAGATGCTCCCATATGGGTCATGCTGTTCATCATCCTGCTATCAGGTAAACAACTCAAAAACTCTAAGAGCTTTAGAATAGGTTATGTTAGCATTTCCTTAGATACATTAATTTAATTCCAGCAGGTGTCACAGTTTTAACACTTTTCCTATTTAACACCTACAATGTTTCCCCTCTGATATTAGGTATATGAGAACAGACCCTTGATCTGCTTTGCTCTCCCATCAGAGAAGTGCCTGTCGAATGAATGAATGTCCTGGTGAATGATGGGTGAGGGCAGGTACTATTCATCAAATGGCCAAAGAACAAGGATAGAGAGGTTGGTAAACACAAGGAGCAGAGGTTCAGCCACAGGATGACTCAGTCCAGAGAGCAGGCAAGGGCAAAGAAGAGAAATTCAAGCTAGAAGCCTGCAGAACAAAAAGGTCAAGGTCAAGATCTAGATAAGCAGTGTCTGGAAACCAAGGCCCCAAAGTCAGATGTAGGTACAGAGTTTGATTAATGGGGAGCCCTCATCTACAGCAGAAACAACGCTTGATTCCAACTCTGGGATCTTTTAGCCACTTCTTATCCAGTGTCAGCCCTGTCCTCAGTGAAAGGCTGGGACCACAGCTGCAGAGGAGGCCTGACAGCACCTGCCTTATCTAGAGTGAAATCCTGGCAATCATTTAATAGCAGTGTTCTAGGGGGAAAATATATTCCCCAAATTCCAAAGTGTCATCTGAAATATGAGGCTGTATATACCCCTAAGACCTTTAGCCACTAAAATAGTATATGCAAATGGCTTAGCATTGTCCAACCCAACACCCTGCAATCACCAGTAACCAGATATATCTAAATTATTTTAATAATCTCTACACCTTGCCAAAGCTCCCTTCCACCAGGGGTGTGGCCCATTCCTCAATTTCATGAATAATAGCCACTTCTTAATCAGTACAAAAATTAAATACAGATGATGGCAGCTCTTTAAATAACTTATGAACTGAATCAAATTATACTGATATTCACCAAAGTGAAGACAGACCTGCCTAGGTTCAAATCCTAGACTTGTCACTTACTAGCTGGGTGATCTTTACCAAGTTGTTCAATTTCTTTGAGCATCAGTGTCCTTGCCTGTAAAATCAGATAATATCTACATTATGGACCCAATTATGAGTGCTAAATACAGAGAAAGCCCTCAAAAAAGGGATGCACGAAAACAGAAATTACAGCAACTCTATGATACTGGAGTATATTAACAACAAAGAGTTACAAAATTGAATTTGTACCAGAGCCTTTCTACAATTTTGCTCATATATATGCGTGTGTAAATATCTATATTTAAGGAAACACACAAGTAATGGCTCATCATTTTTTTTTTCAGTCGCATTGAAAATCGTTCCCTGTGGTGCTGTATGCACCATTGAGAGTCAGAGGCCATCCCGAGAGTTAATTACAGAGCTCACTGAACCTGGCGGAAAGAATGCTGGAAGTCTTTCTGGGGAACTGGGATTGATGACATGGATAATTTTCATGGGAATGCAAAGTTGTTCCTATCTGTACTCACTTCAACACCCCCAACCCTAAGTCTTACTCACCAAGAAGACATATAATCCTGTAGAGGCCAAACCCAAAAGAGGTTCTGCTCTGTTCTCTCTCTTTTTAGAAATAAAGAATCAAGAGTTACTTAATGCCTTGTGAACCCTTAGGTTTGGGGACGGGGTGGTAAGAGAGTAGTTAATGAGGCTAAAGTAGAAACAGGATAAAATACCAGCAGCAACAAACAAGGCATGATGTTAGCCATGGTCACAGAGGTGAGGCAGAGAACACTGCCTGTGTAGGCCCTGTGTTACAGCCCTGCTAGTGATTTCATTCTCATGAGTTACATACACTCTGCCTTTGTTAGCAGGCCCCAGGGAACATGCCAAAGGTCAGCTGTGCTGGGAAATCACCAAGAATTACCCCTTCCTTTCTGGAGAATCAAGAAGCCCAGGTCAGAGGGCAACCGAGGGCATGGTCTTGTGCACACAACCCTAACAGGAGGAGCCTATTCAAAGGTGATTCAGAAGAAATGAGGGTGCCTGCAAATTCTACATTAGATCCTTCAGCACTTCTTAACACATGCAAGAAGGAAGGGGGGAAAAATTATCAACTACTGGGGCCACTGGAGAAAAGATCTGAAAATACTTTGATCACGTGAGTCCATCAATATGGGATACATATAGTCTGTATGATGATATATTTGAGACAGATTCTGTCACAGTGGAGTTGACGAAACTGAGATGACTTAGTGCTGGGAAGAGCTCTTATTTCCACCTCTCATCATTGGTATATCTTGATGCCATCAAATATAATTTACATTTTACTCAACATTTAAAAGAAGCAAAGAAGAAAAAAAAGCTGAAATTTTGACCCTATATTTTTCACAGAAGTGACAAATACAAATGTTAGAAGTTTCTAAGCATTCTCGATTTTGAAAAATTTCTCAAATTGTTTAGTGTGTGTGTTGGGGGGCAGGAGGAGAAGTTATTCTAAAGGAAAAATAGGGGGCTCCCCTGGTGGCGCAGGCAGTTGAACGCCGCGCTGTGAAGCTGTCCTCAGCCTCGGCAGCACCAGTTCAATCCCGGCCGCCTGCGAGGGTCCCACATGGAGCAGCAGACCGCTCCTGTTTCGCCTGCTGCTCCCCTCAGCAGTGTATTTCAGTCAGTCTGCCTGTTCTGTTCCCTGCTCTGTCTCTGGTGAATCCTCTCACCCTCCCGCGCATCTGGCCTGTACCCTGGTTCTTGTATAAATAAATAAAATAAATCTTTAAAAAAATAAAGGAAAAATAACAATATTGTCACTTTTCCCAAACAACCCACAGGCCAAAATCCAGGTTACATCATGACAAAGTTTCTACATTCTAGTTGCACATACACTGGTCATCTAGAGTTTGAACAATTCACAGCAGTTTTATAGAAACCTTTAAAATCTGAATAATGAAAGGATAATATGGATCTTTAGAGCAGCACTGGACAGCTAGCCTGTTTCCTATGGCTTTGATTTCTCCTCTCAACTTCTTCTTACAGGACATTCAGTTGTGTTTGGAACCTCCTTCTGATTAAGAAAACCCAATTTATAAGATGGAATTATTTGAAAACATACTAGCTTCTAACTCTAAATAGATCCAACAGAAGTATTTTTTCAAATTTAACTAGTATGGGGGTGGACTGGTGGTGAAATCAGTGAAAGGGGTAATTGTACAGTAGTAAGTAGGAACTAGACTCTTGGCAATAATCACTTGAAGTGTGCACAGACACCAAATTCTATTGTTGCCAACCTGAAGCTTACATGTTACAAACCAATGCTACTTCAATTAAAAAAAAAGACTGGGGCCTCCCGGTGGCGCAGCGGTTGAGCGCTGGGTTGCGAAGCTGCCCGCAGCCTCTAGAGCACCGTTCGATCCCCGGCTGCTCCCCGGCCACCTGAGAGGTCCCACATGGCGCGCAGACCTCTCCTGCTGCCGCTGCTGCCCTCAGCAGTGTACTTCGTCCTTCTGCCTGCTCTGCTCCCCGCTCTGGCTCTGGTGAATTCTCTCACCCTCCATGCTTCTGACTGTACCCAGTGCTTGTATGTATGTATGTATCAATCAATCAATAAATAAATCTTTAAAAAAAAAAAAAAAAAAAAAAGAAAAAAGACTGTATACTTGAAATTTGTTGAGAGTAGATCTAAAAGGTTCTACACACACACACACACGCACACATACCACACACACACACACACACACACACACATACACATGGTGGCTAGATGAAGTATGAATATGTTAAATAAATAATTTGTGGTAATCATTTTACAATATATATGTACAAAACAACACATACAGATATATGATTTTTATTCAATCATGCCTCAGTAAAATGGAAATTATTTTTAAATGAAAAGAAAAAATAAAGTAATACTCTTAAGAAATGGGAAGGTTCCAAGTGAATGAACTTTATGACTGCTTCCAAATCTTGTGTGTGCATGTACACGTGCAGTTCCCCGCATGCCTGCATCAGGATGTGCGTGTGTGTGTGTATGCGCATGCATGTGTAACTTCAGAGATGACAAAGCATTAATAAAAAGGGAAGCCTCATACTTATGCAAGTTATGGAATGAAAATTTCCTAGTTACCTAGCAACTGCTAGATCACATGGCATGGGAGCAAAGCAGATACAAAGCATCTTAAGTAAACACTCTTGTTTCTTCATGTTTTGTACATTCCCCGGTGTTTTTTAGAAAGGCACGCCTTTGGTTTGTGCAGTAAACATTTCAGAAACCTCATTCACGGTTTGGAAGGAGACTGGGAGAAAGGTAAAACTGTCACTTGGTTCACTGCACAGTCATACAAAGTTGGTATTATGAGAATTTAAAATGCAGTGAAATATTGCTAAAACTATTTGTGAGGCAAACACACACACAGTTATGAGGCAAGAAAAGAGAGAAGGTTAAAATAATACAAAAATTTGGCAGCACAGTAAGTTACTCTTTTTGGGGGGTGGGAGATAAGCTTGAATGGAAGAAAAGAATGGACTGAAAAACAGAAATTCTTAGATGATAATATATACTTAATATGTTTTCTTTTTTTGAAAACTAATGTACACTTGGGGTGCCAAAGAGGATTGAAATCCTCCTATACAAATCTGCCCAGGTAAGATCCTTGCTCCATAAACTGTGACTCAGTGAAGTTTGCAAGTTTGTGTCTACTCTTTTCCTAGTATGAATTCTCCCTTTAAAAAAGGGCTTCCCTGGTGGTGCAGGGGGTTAAATCTCAGCACTATCAAGTGCTTGGCCATGAATGACTATTTTTGCAAAATGACTATTGGTGGTGAACCTCTCTGTCTTTCCTGCTTGTCATTTCCAGGTTAATTCCCCATAGTACAAAACCTTTAATTAAAAATTTTAAATGTTGGGCCTCCCTCATGGTGCAAGGGATTAAGCACCGCACTATGAAGCAGTCCGAAGCCTCTGCAGCACGAGTTCAATTCCGGGCAGGCCAGGGAGCAACCCACAGGGCGCAGCAGACCTCTCCTGCCTCGCCCGCGCTCCCCTCGGCAGTGTTTATTTCAGTCTGTCTGCCTGTTCTGTTCCCCACTCTGTCTCTGGTGAATCCTCTCAACCCCTGCATCCCGGGCCGTACCCCAGCTCTTGCATGCATAGATAAATAAATCTTAAAAAAAAATTAAAAAATAAAAATTTTAAATCTAAATCTGAATGAACTGGAATTCTGGAGCTGGTTTAACTTTGGCTGTGTAAAGATTTGATTTGAGTACCTGAACTTGGGAAACATTTCAAATCACCCACAAGTGCCTTCTCTATTGGATATAGGTCCACAAATATTGATTGAAAATCTTGTGTTAAAAATTGGGGGCAAATAGTCAAATAAAAAACTGGGATTTTCCTCAGAGTAAATTCTTTATGAGCAAGATTAGCATGGAGGAGAAGTAAATTTCTGTTTGAAGTGGTTTGGATCTAGCTTAGCTTGTGGGTAGTGATTAGTTAATGAACTTAGGCAGTATAAATAATGAGGCCACTTTCTTGTTTTTTCTAAGAGTTCAAGTCAGTAATAATTAGTGTTTTTTTAGTTTGTCATTATTTGGGAGTTCCATATCTCAGCCCTCCTCAGGACATTCCGAACTCAGAAAAACAATTCCAAATATTTAATGACTTGACTTGAAATATGACTGACTTTATAATCCTGATAGCAGGAATACTTCTAGTTGGATGTGCTAGATCAGCCATCTGTCCCATATCAACACCATTTTACGAAGAGTAAATTTTTTTTCAGTTCTATCTACAGGCATATTTTTAGAACATAAAAGAACAGAATGAATCTTGGCATTGATGGGCACATTCAATCAGATTTCTTTTTAAAGTTACTTAAAGATTATTCCTAATCAGTTGGTTTCCACTATAAAATGTAGACATTTTTTCAAAAGGTGTTCAATATTCAAAAGAATAGACATTGCTGAATTTTTTCAACTTTAGAAGTTTTAGAACTGAAAGAAATCTTAGATTGCTAATCTAACATTATAGATGAGAAAACAAGTTCAGAGAAGTAATGTGACACTAAATTTGTATTCAACGTGTTTAACCTGAAGGAAGTTTGTTAGCAGAATTTCAGTTTCTCCAGAGTAAGTTGAATTTTACCAACAATAAATTAAACTGAAGAAAAGTTATTATGCAATAAGCTAATCAAGATATGTTACTGTTATATGATGAAAATTAATCTCAGCTTTATGAAAGACCTGAGTTTAAAGTACAGTTTAAAGTTGAGAAGAAACAGAAGAAGTTTAAAGTTGAGAAGAAACAGAAGAATTTAAAATTGAATATCTGGCCACAGAATAAGGAAGGACTTTCTAACTTTAAAGACAATTTAAAAAAATTTTTAAAAAGGGCCTCCCTGGTGGTGGAGGGAGTTACATCTCAGCACTATCAAGCTATCACCAGCCACTGCTGCATAAGTCCATCCCAACCCAGCAGTGTATTTCAGTCAGTCTGCCAGTTCTGATCCCCACTCTGTTGTTCATGAATCCTCTCACCTGTCGTTCGTGAATCCCTCCACACCTCTAGCCTGTACCCCAAGTCTTCTATACATGAATAAATAAATCTTTTAAAAAATAGATGGGTAGTTATGTTATGAAAACATGAGGGATATCTTATATGTACATACTGAGGAAGGTAAGAGCAAGTCATGATTACTTATCATTGACTTTTTCTTTTATTCCTTGTAGCTTTCTACTATTTCTGGATTATCTACTTTTACAGTTAGTAGAATAATTTAAAAAAACAAAAACCTTCAACAGAAATGTGCTGTTAAATTTCAACTGGTTGCCTAATACCTTGTTCTTGATTGCTAAATACCTATAAAACTCGAGAATGAAGCCTGTTTTCAAAAACAAATTAAGTCAGTAAAACGTAACAAATGAAGAACTATCTAAAATAAAATAATATTTTTGAAAAACATTCCATAGCCAGAAAATGGGTGGGGAAAAGAGGTAAACATGAACAAATTGTACCTTTCTTTAGATTTGTGATTTTTGCCATTTATCATTAGTGTCCTTACCTGCAAATAACACAGGAAATAAAAAAAAGATGATGTGTAATTTTGGAATGCCTCACAGGAATATGAGGAAACTACCAGGAAACAAAAACCTCATTCAAAATGCACCCATGCTCTCCTCAAGAAGCTCTTCTGGGCTCTCTTTTATTGTCTGTTTATTACCCTTCTTTCTACTGTCCTGTCCTCTCATCCTTCTCACTCATAAATGGTAATTGAGGCTCAAATCAGATCTTGCATCCTTTTGTCTTTGTTCTATTTGGTGTGATACCTGGGCTGCAGTGTTCAACAAATGCTTTTCCCAGTGAAAGAAGTCAAGAATACATTAATCTGGGGCCTCCCTGGTAGTGCAAGGGGTTAAGCACCGCACTATGAAGCAATCCACAGCTTCTGCAGCACGAGCTCAATTCCCAGCCAGCCAAGGAGCAACCCACATGGTGCAGCAGACCTCTCCTGACTTGCCTGCTGATCCCCTCCGCAGTATATTTCAGTCAATCTGCCTGCTCTGTACCCCACTGTGTCTCTGGTAAATCCTCTCACCCCCGCATTTCTGGCCTGTACCCTAGCTCTTGTATGCATAAATAAATAAATCGCTTTTTTAAAAAAATAATACATTAATCTTAGCCAGATCTTTAAGAAAAAATTGTTCTATATATGAAAGAATGTTCTATTGACATTAAAATTTAGACCTTCGATAAAGACAACTTTATGTGTTGAGATGGAAGGACGAGTAACAGTAAACTAGTTATTTGACTGTCTCCCATCTTCACCCAGTATGATTTTTTTTTTTTTTGGTCATCTTTGTGAGCTCAAGCATGGGAAACTGAGATAGGTTGCTCTGATAGAGATACTAAGTGTCTGAGTGATGAGGGATGCTGGCTTCTGTCTGAAAACCTCAGTGATCAAATTCCTCAAAATTGGTGGGTCAGCATACTCAACTGAGGAACCCACATGCGATTAACTCTGTATGTTCCACAGGCTACCCAACTCTTCTTTCTAGTGCCTCCCACACTGAGATGTCTACAGCCTGCCAGCATCCATTACTCAGAAGAAAAAGGTACCATAACTAGCTTTTCTGAGTTGAAGCAGACTCAAAATCTTCCCCAAAGGTTCTGGAGTATCCAGATATGGAACATAAAACCACAGAGGGTGGGGCACAGGAATAAGGAGCTAGAGATGTTGAATGTACCTAGGGCCATTCTGATCTTTATTAGTAAGGATTTTCCAGGGTGTGGTGAACTTTTCTCAGGTCTGTGCAGATCTCCTCCATAATGCCAAGATTATGAGTAATACCCAGGGGCAGGAATTTGAGATTTACTAACTTGGGACAGAACCAACTGGATCTACTTAAATCTGAGATAAAGTTCAGATTCCATTGCTAAATTACTATGGAAATGGAATTTAATAATTTAACAAGTCATGAAAGGCTTCTGCCCATAAACTTCTGGCATTCAAGTATAGTCCTTAAAAGACAATTAGAATAAAATTGTCTCTCTGAGGTTTATAATCTTGGATTTTAAGGGTTAGTTCATCCAAGTCCAAAATCTCCCTCACCATTTCCTTGGTTTATCTCTTAATCTCAAGCCCACAGGTGACAATCAGCACCAACTTGGACCAGTGTGTGCTCCTGTCTCTGCTATGTTATGTCCTGTGGTTCTGGTCATGTCTTTTCAAATTCCAGTTACACAAATTTCTAAAGGCATAGAATGATCTCCATCACTTCAATTTCCCTCTCAGTTTCCATGCTTTCTACGCTATATCTGAGTATTGTTTTTAATACTGAGATAAATTTCAGATATGTGCTTCCCTATGGGTGTTTAATGAGAAGCACTGAATAATCCCATTCAATTTCTACTGACAAAATTGTTTGTACCTGCTTTCAGAAAATGCTGTGTTAATTTTCTGATGGCTTAACTGCTAATGAGTATGAGAGAAACAGTTTGTTTGGGGCAAATGTCATTTCAATCAGGTAAGCTTTACTTTAGGGCCCTATAACTTTAGAAACACAGAGATAAAAGCACAGACTGAATTACAATTAATAAACTCCAAAGAATTAATGGATCATATAGTATATACTACACATTTTTGAAGAAACTCTTTATAATCCTATTTAGTCAGTGTCCATATTTGAATGAATTATTTTCTTATTCTAACAATCAAGACACGTGATGCTTAAAGTTTTTTCCAATGTTTATGACTCCCAGAGGAAAACGCCAGGACACTTAAATGGATTGTAAAAGATAGATCATCATCATAGTCCTCCAATTTGTAATAATAAGTTCACTGAACAGGGAAAAAGTGATAGCACCCATCAACCATAAAATTCAGTTTAGGATTTTATTATGCATTGCACCATTTGGGGATCATTAGACTTCTTTCACAAGAGATGGGTACAGTTTGTTTTACCTCTATAAATCCTAACCAAAGCAAGATTATGGGAGGTTTAAGGAATCATCTATATTTCCCCTCTTTGATAGAAAAGGGCCAACATTTTATCTTGACATAATTCACCCACCCTCACCTTTTGAGGTCACCAAGATAAGCTCCTATGACTCACTTAGTTTTCCTGAGCCTCCCTGTAAGTTCCTACCCTCAAGCTACTTCCTGCCACCTGAATTGTCTTATGATCACTATTATTCTTTCTCTTGTGCTTCTTGGATCTTGAGGAGCCCCTAATCCTTTATTCTGACTCAGCTCAGCTCAATCATGCCCAGCCATTCCTGGAACTTGAACAAAGAGGCCATTTACAAGTGTTTGAGCCTTGTTCACTTAATTATGTACAAATGTACAATAAATGAACATACATACCATGTCTTATTTCTCCACTTTTTTTAATATGGGAGGGAAATATTGGAAAAGAAAAAGCCCCCACAATGCAAAACCTATTTCAGGTAATCTAAGTGCTACAGCACTGACTTCTACAAACCAAAACAAGTCTTTTTCTGCTTCAGTAATGGGATGGGTAATTAAAAGAAAAGACATTTCAATGCAATGACAAATAAGAACATGCTCATGTTTTAGGTAAAATAAGGGTATTGAATACAATTTATTAGAAAAATATGTACTGTACACTTGCCCACAGTCTGTTATGTTCTATTATGATATTTTCAGCAATATTCTATTTTTGCTATCTTAAAACAACATTTAGGGCTGCAGTATGCCAGATGGAGTTTTTCCTTTCCACCCACTTCCCATTGCAAAAGGAAAAAAGGTTCTTTGCATCCTACATGGCAATCTTTCATAAATTCCTTCATCTTCATCAACTCAGAAATCACTAAACTTTTGTTGAATCGATGTAAGACAACTATAATATAGCAGAGTGAGTATATTTAAAGTTAACATATTGGCATGCATGGTGTTTATTAATAAAGACATGCAAGTTCAAAACATTTATACAAAAACAGGATTGACTCAAAATGAACTTTTCAAAGAAAAATGAGGTAGTATATTTTACGACAAAGCTAATAAATTAGAATTGACCTATAATTGGACATTCCCGCCTCAGGAGCTTTAGCTCCCAGGGACTTGAGCTCCTCGAAAGTCTTACTCTTTATGCTACTGAGGGCTCCACAAAAAACCAGTGGACAGGAATTGTGAGGAAGAGTCAGAAGTTTTGAAGCGAGTGAGTGTGACCCAGTTTCTGCAAAACCATCTACACTGCAGCAGAGGAATCTCTAACATTTTAATCTAATCACTGTTCCCTTGCTTATATCTTCACCACTACTCAACTTGTATGTTGCTGCTAACATGCAAGTTTTAGCTATGGCTGTACGGCCCTCCTCCTCTGGCCCTTGGGTCTCTCTAATCTAGCCCTGATCCCCCCTAGTGCCCCCAACCTATGCCCTAGCCACTTGGTTCTACTTATAGAGCAGAGTATCCTCTCTCTGCATCAGGCCCATTAGCACCATCACGTTCTCTCTTCTCCCTGGAACGCCTGTCATTCCTCACTTCTCTTCACAACTTTCATGTCCCTTCATAGTCTATCTTTTCCTCAAGGACATGTGCATGTCTTCCTAGACCAGTTGAGAAGATTCCACAGCACCCTGCACGAAACTTACTGTACAGGTAGCTGAATTCAGCCTCTGAATTTCTTTCTTTCTTTTTTTTTTTTTTTTTTGTGGGACCCTTGCCCGTGGCCAGGGAACGAACCGGCACTGCAGAGGCTACGGGCAGCCTCGCAACCCAGAGCTCAACCACTGCGCCACCAGGGAAGGCCCCTCTGAATTTCTTGTAAAGCATTAGCTCCTTGAGGGCACTGTTGTCTCTTGATATTGCTTCAGGTTTTCATTTCTTCAAGTAGTAACCAGTTATCATGCAGTACCATCCACCTGTCTGTGTATCTTTTCCCTATATTTTTGTCTTAAAGCTCCCATTATAAACTCAAAGGAAACCAAACCACCAAAGATTTCTAGTATTACCTGATCAGACAACAATCTATAAGGTAATAGTACTGTTATATTAACAATTATCTGCATCAGGCCTTGATGAGGAGTGGAGTAGAAAAGAATATAAGGCTATTAAGTGAAATTTATCACAGAGAGGGGTAAAAGCTAAAGATAAACAATTATTCAATACCGCCTTTAATGATTTATCGAACACATTAGAGATGATATGGCTGCTTTAATTTTACAAGAAAAGAACTTAATAAACTGAGGGAGCAGATTCTGTACTGTAGGGAATACAAGATCCTTTAAGAATATAAGTCTGATACATCTAACTGAACTAATATCAGTTTTCTTAAATGAGTCTTTTAAAATAAATGTGAATATTTTCAGAAAAATGAACAAAAAATACAATGACAAACTCCTCTCTTTAAAAATTGCTGAAACTACTTTTTAAAAATGTCGGAACTTGCAATGGGCTTCATGTGAGAATCTAAAAATACAACTAATGAGCAGATGGCTCCACCAGACAGCACACACACATCACTGACTTGCACTGGTGGCCTAGTTGCCATTTTTCTGGAGGAAAAAAAATGAACCCCAACAAACCAGAATTTAAAAAGTGCATGAAGTAAACCAAACTTGTAAACAATGCTTTTGAATAAAGAAAACCATGGATTGCTATAGCTGCAAAATATGTGTACTAAGGGTATTTCCTTCTTTCTGAAAGTCTTGAAATTAAATATCATCAAAAAACTATCTTGAATGGTTACTTGTTTTCTTTGTGTAAATCTTTTACCTAGCTAAACTATAAACTTCTTGGAGGCAAGAATGATCTTTGATCACTTTTGTGTTACTCTGTGGTCACATTAATCCAGATTGAAAAACTAATTCCAACAACTAACTCAAGGAAGCCTATTCCCTATGAAAAGTACCTTCACGCAAAATCAACACAGGCAGAATTTGTCACTAAGAAAAATAACGTGGCTTTTACGTCATGGTTTTTCAATTTACAAGTGAGCAACTTAATATAGTATGAGTTGCCAACTACACAGGAATTCTGGTTTTTAATACTAAGCAATAATGTTATAAAATTCTGTTTATCTTGGGCCACCCTGGTGGCACAGGGGTTCAAACCTCACCACTATCAGGCTATCAGCAGCTATTGCAGCACCAGTTCGATCCCCGGCCAGGGAGCTAACCCACATGGTGCAGCAGACCTCTCCTGTCTCACCTGCTGCTCCCCTCAGCAGTGTATTTCAATTTGCCTGTTCTGCTCCCCATTCTGTCTCTGGCGAATCCTCTTAGCCCTCACACCTCTGGCCTACACCCCAGCTCTTATATGCATAAATAAAATAAATCTTAAAAAAATTTTTATTTGTCTTTAAGTAGTTTCTTGGTTAAACTAAATTACTGGTAAACTTCAAATAATGCCAAGATTGCTCTTAACTTTACTTGCTTATATGTATAAGGCAAGTTTGAAGATAGAATGACAAAACCATGTTTTCCTTTAGTGTTTCATATAAAGTAAAAAGAGGACTTTTACTTTCTATTTAGTTATTAAAAAAAAAGAATCCAAAGTCATAGACAAAATGAAGTTTGGAAAAGGCACAGATGTGAAATATGAATGACAGCAGTCAGAATACTCCAAACCACTTCTCCCCCAGTGATCCTTGGACAACGAGCCCTTTGACGTAGGCAGAATTCCAGGATGAGGCTGCAGGAAACAGGGAAAGGAAATTCCGGTTGGGGTTGAGTGATAGGGACCCTACCTTGGCAGCAGACCATGCCAAAATTCAGTTTCAGAACAAGTAAAATCCCCTTCCCACCCATACTTCATGAGTGAATTAGAAAAGGGGAAGGAAGTAGGGTGGGTCCCCAGACTTAACAAAGGAACTGAAGAAAATGGGGTGGAGAATGGGAGGGATACAGACAGGGTCCCAAGGGAAAGTATTGCTGAGCAGGCTTTCACATATATTTGATAGATTCATTTCGCAAATATAGCATTTTGACTTCTTTTTTATGAAGACGAACAAAGTCAAATAGCCAGTGGTTCCTCATCATTTCTAGAATGAAGTAAATTCTCAGCCCTCAAATACTCCTACAATTTGGTCCCAATCTGAAACTATCTTTTAAAGATGTCTCACTAAATCTTCCTTCTCTTTCCTCCTTGTCACCGTCTCCTTCTCAACCCCTATTCTTGGTACTCTGATGACATGGAATGGTTGTGGTTTTCTGAAAATGTTTTGCATTTCTACATTTATTTTCTAATGCTATTCTTCCCTCTAAGAATGCTTTTCTTTAATATGAATTGTTTAAACCCAACCAAAACCTACTTTAAGGTCTATGTCAAACTACCTCTGCTATAGAAGAGAATCCTGTTTCCCCCAAGTGTAAGTTCTTCTAACCCCCATGCATCTCTCTTAGTAATATCATCACAATCTCCTTGTATCTCAGTTATTTGCGTCAATGTTTGTTTGTTTGTTCCCCCCCCACCCCCCACAATGAGACTATATTCCTTCCAGGTAGGAGCCTCCAATGTTATTCTGAATGTCCTACATCAGTTCTACCAAAGGCATACTGAATGAATAAATGACCAAAAGTATTCAAGTGACACCAGCTCAGATGATCTGGGTGAGGAGGGTATCCCTAAAATCACAGCTAATTGTAAAGAAGGTGCACACATCATTGTAGGTAATGCCAACACTTTAGCCAAATAAGCCACTTATTTTGGCGGTACATCTACGACCTCATTTCCCATAATTATAGCCCTGATTCAGGCTTACCTCCTTCATCTGACTTACTATGGAAGCTTTCTAAGGGTTCTCTCTGACACTTTTCTCCTCCCACTCAATTTTCCCTCCAAGTCAATGCTGGAGAGATCTTACAAAAACCATGTTTGACTATGCCACTTCCCTTCTTTTGTGGCTCCTCAGGGGGACTTATGGCCTTTCACAACTGAATTCTAGCCTCCCCTACCGCCTAACCTCTTTATTCCCCACGAGTCACCAGGTGTTCAAGTCATGCATCTTCCTGCTGGTCCTGTGCCTTAAACACTCTTCCCTGCCATGACCTTATATGACAAAAGTCATGCTTCAAGGTCAAGCACAAAAATTCCCATTTAGTAACAGACACACAATTCTTCTATTGTTATCATCACAAAATGAAGTCTATGCAATATGATGCCCACGTAAGAGATCATTTCTTTAAAGATTCGGTGACCAAATGTTAATCCCACTACCATAATACTTAGAAGAAAGCCAATTCTGTCCCTCTCTTGAAGTTCTCATACTGGCTAATTTTACCTACACCTAGGTAGTAAAAATAGGAAAACCAAATGCTTCCTGAGAAATCTGTGATAATTATACATTTAACTTTTTTTTCTCAGAAACACCTTGGCAAAAGCACAGTGAAGTGTTTCTGTAATTGCACACATTTATAATCATGGCATTTACTAGTTTAAGGAAATATTAAAAATGCCTACTCAGAAAGCTCTAAGGCCCTTCAATTTGTAACAAGATATACCAGCTTTATTCTATCAAATTCATATCTTTCCTATGCAGTAGTACTTCAAAGTAGCTTTCTCATCTTGGCACATATTTATAAAAAGGGATGAGGCATCCTAGAACTGGAGGAGCAATGTAGTTTGGTATAAAAGAATGACTCAATAGGCAACTTGGATTCTACGTGAAATCTTATCATTCTCTACTTAGCTATCTTGGGTCCAGCAATGATAGATGAGGTAGATGAAGTATTTAAAAATCATAAAAGAAAGGAAATCTGTATGTAACCCCAGGGTTTAGTCATTATTGTTATTGTTTTAACAAGAAGAGGAAACTGCAGACTTAGGTTTACATTAAGTAAACTGCAGTTTCCTCTGTACATGCTGTTATTAAAGTGAGTTTTCAAGAGCAAAAGCAGATGACTGATCTTGAAAAGAAAGCAGAGCAGAAAACACAAAAAGGCTACATACATCCAGTTCATGAACACAGTGAGCTTAATGTACAAGCAAAGGTAGAGATGATTCAAACACTTAAAATATAAGAGAGTAAAATAATCTACTGAATGGTTTCTATTCCTAATAAATTATTGTAAAAAGTATAAATGCGTAGTTTCAAAAAACCTATTTATTTAGTGGAGTACTATATAAATATCAGCTTTTAGTCATCCTGCAGGAATGAGATCACAGAGTGACAAAGTTTTTATTTATCATAAGGATGAATGACTCTTAACATTCACCCTTTCTTACTTTAAATTTCAATAGGAAAAGTCTAGATAGGAAAGGCCATCTTTCTGCTTACTTATTTATATCTTTCCTCTCAGAAGTACAAGCTCTTCAGAGCTATGGATGTTAATGCATCCATATTATGACATTCATGCAAGTAGTAAGAAACATTAGTGTTCTAATTTACAATCCTAAAGGTTTACTGGTAACAGAGTAAATAATCGTAATCAAAACTACAAATCATCTGGCACTAAATTTCCGTCTTATGTTGTCTTTACAATCATCAGCATCGAGTTCAGGTTTGTATTATTACATATTTGGAGGGTAATTATATTTTTCTTAGTTGTGACTATAATATTCTAGATACAATTAAATATAAGACAAAGACGAGGCAGATACCTCTGTAATAACTGGGAAGCTGTTTGTGGCATAAGGCTGATTTCCAGCCTTGGTAAAATGGTACTCGTGTGATTTTGAAAGATCATGACCTACCCTAAGGTTATCCCTGGTCCAATGGATCAGTGTGCAATCCACTGTAAAATATGTCATTCGTTTTAAGGACTAACAAGAAAAAATGCTCACAAACCATGATTTGCTTTCATACCCTCAATTTTTAAAATTCATGCTAGTTTCAGATGGAAAAATGTGGGATAAACATGCACTTTGAAATTAATAATATGAAACACAAAAACTACTCTTCTAAATAAAATACAACAAAAGGAGTATTGTTTTATGAAATTTCATGCACACACAAGAATATTTAAATATTATAAGAACATACAGAGGTTAGAAGTCAGTCTGTGAACCAAGTAACATTCAGGGAGCTTTTTATAACTTGAACAAGTGCCAAACTTTACAGTAGTGCCTAGTAAAGAGAAGGAGCCTGAAATCTCTACCCAAACTTAAAGTCAACAACCACCCCAAGATAGTTCAATTAGAAGGATCTGAAATGCTTAATTATTCTCCCCTTTGAGACCAATTGCAATGTCTAGATGTGATATGTTATAAACTACACGGCCTGCCATCTCTGAACATCTCACATCCTCTCCTGCTTGGCTAAAGGCTGGTATTTGTACTGATGACCTTAGAGAAGAAAGAGCATGAAGCAATTTTTCCCTCTTGGAAAGGGTTGAAAATAAAATTCCAAAGAAAAATTAAAGTCAGAGAAAAACATGCTTATAAGCACTGAGGAATTTTCCCTTTCATGAGCAATACTGATAGTTCAGCACCAAAAAGTGAAGTCTTCAAAACAACAACAAAGTCAACAGACAACAATGTATGGCAGAAGAAAGTGGTCCCATTGTCACCCGGCATGACGGCAGTGTTCTCAGTTCTGAGGCTCAATCTGAATAACTACTTTCAGGAGGACCAAGCAGAGCGTCCTTTTCCTCCAGTTTAACGACACACAATATAACTCTTGTTGGAAAACAAACATTCATAAGACACTGGGAGAACTCCCTTTGGCTCTCTCACTTGATGAGAGCATTGTCTATCCATTCTTCTGTTCTTATCACTTTTAGTGATTTCATTTGGTAACAACATATACCCTTGTGTTAAACATAAAAAGGATATGGGGACCCTCCCTGGAGGCACAAGGGGTTAAGCACCGAACTGTGAAGCAATCACAGGCTCTACAGCACGAGTTCAGTCCCTGGCTGGCCAGGGAGCAACCCACATGGCAAAGCAGACCTCTCCTATCTCGCCCGCTGCGTCCCTCAGCAGTGTTTTTCGGTCAGTCTGCCTGTTCTGTTCCCCACTCTGTTCTGGTGAGTCCTCTTACCCCCTGCATCTCTGGCCTGTACCCCAGCTCTTGTATGCATAAATAAATAAATATTTTTTTAAAAAGGATATGGGAATTTTCTTTCAAAATTTGTCTTCAACAAACGATCTAATGGATAAACTCCCAAAGTAAAACCTGAAATCCATCAAGTCAGGATCATAAGTAGACATGCGTTCATATTTGCTTACATGCGTTCTTATATTTCTGCATGATTTACTTTTCAGAAGTGTTCTCTTCTTAAATCCAGTGGCATAACTACTGACTTAAGCCTATGAGCAACTATCATTTTTACAAAGAAGGATGCTTTTGGAAGGGAAAAAACCAAAAGGTAAAGAATTTAAAAGTCTTTCCTTCAAACATACAACCAGGCAGAAACATTTTTCTCCCCTTAAAACCTACACCCCCAAAAAGAAAACAGCTTACGTGTTCAGATTTCTCCTGATCTTTTTTGTCCGTCTGCAAGAACTGACAGTTTTCTCTTGCCAGCTTCTGGACCAGTTCAATTCGTCCAATATCATCTCTTTCCTGAAGCTTGCACATCACCCCTGCCTTAAGAGTTGGAGAAAAAGCGAAGATATACTTAAATCCACAGTCCCAGGACATGACACCACTGCAAAGTTCACTTTATGATAAGCTCATCTTTTCCATCGCCTGGATTAAATCATGATGTTGGTTTAAAAAAAAAAAAAAAAAGCAACTTTGCCTTTCCAAATTGAAATTATATTATTTTAGTCTAGCAATACCGTGCCAAAAGACTAAAAATTGAGATCATGCACCAGTCTACTTTACGAGAGTGAAGATAGAGCGAACTAAATCATTTGCTGCTAAAGTGTTCCTGATATGCTACTATTTGTTCCTGACAGCCTGTTTCCTGTTACATAAGCCTAGCAAGAGGTTAAAAACTCATGGGAAAGTTAGCCAGGAACCACTCTGGCAATAAGGGAGAAGTGATACAGAGTACTAAAAATAACAGTACACAACCTCCTAATTCTTTTGCTTTACCAGATCATTCCATGCACAAATACACAGCAAGAAGATCACAAGATAATTTGCTTTTTCACAAATGGAAAATTACTTTGTGGCATTATTAGGAAAAACCCCTGGTAAGTTATAAAACATAGTGAAAAGTTTATTAAATAAGTTGGGAAAAGAATGTTAACCCTCATATATCAGGATTTGGAAATGATTCAAAAGGCATCATACTTTTTACAATGCCAAAGTACCTAAGTGAATATTACAAGAAGGGGAATATCTACAACTTTGATTACATAAAAATGTTTGTTGTAACACACAAATTATGAAGTTTCTGTTTAAATTCTTTCAAAAATGGCTCATACTGACATATAAGGACATAATCTAGAAAAGAAATCTGAAGTCACTCCTGGCAGAAGCAGTCAAACTATAGAATTTTTGCTTTACCCAATGCAATCTATAAGCTTTGGACTCCATAACATGACCAAATATGGACAAGTGGTCAGTAAGTGATCCACAGCTTCATGATCTTAACAGTTTGTGCTAAAGAAAGATATCCATTTTGTTGAGTGGGTATCAGTGAAATGGAGCCATCTATGCAAAGCAATGACTAAATCTTTATTGCCAAGGCAGGACAACTACTTATCTAGCAGTTGCTCTAACAATTAGGAAGGAAAACAAAAATACCTGAAATGGCCCAAATCACAATTTCCTATTGGACAGCCAGTGGAATTCTTCCATCAAAGTCTCAGATTTATTTTTACAACTTCCCTCACAAGTGAACTTCCAGCTTGTTTCCAAAGTTTCCTTAGACAGGGATCTTAATTTATCTTAAAACAGCCTGTGTGCTGTTGGAGAGCCAGGATTATTGGAAAATTCTGAAACAGGCTAGACAAAACTCTGAAACCACTGAACTTCAACCCATGAGTACTAGTTTTGTCTTTTAAAAACTGAAACCAGTCACTATTTCTTCTCCAATATGACAATCTGTTAAATGTTTAATTACCACTAATAATATATTCTTTTTTTTTAAGATTTATTTATTTATGAATACAAGAGCTGGGGTAGAGGCCAGAGATGCGGGGAGGTGAGAGGATTCACCAGAGACAGAGTGGGGAACAGAACAGGCAGACTGACTGAAATACACTGCTGAGGGGAGCAGCAGATGAGACAGGAGAGGTGTGCTTCGCCATGTGGGTTGCTCCCTGGCTGGCCAGGGTTTGAACTCGTACTGCAGAGGGCCTGCGGATTGCTTCATGGTGTGGTGCTTAACCCCTTGCGCCACCAGGAAGGCCCTATAATATCTTCTTTTTAGTAATTCCTAAGTACATCCCCCAGTTCATTATTTCATTCATTCATTTACTTAAGAGATTTTATTTGAGCAACAACCATGTGCTCAAATCTAACATATACTCTGCAGCTACAGCAATGAACAAAATTAAGATTAAAATTAAAACCAAGTCCCAAATGCCATGGAGCTACATTCAATATGTGATGTGGGTTACATAACATACCAACTGAAATGTCACAGGGCAATACATGGTAGGAAGGAAAGGAAAGCAGGGTAAAGAGGCAGAGAAATGATTAGCAGTCTTGTTAAGATGAATATCAGGGAAGAATTATTCAGTAAAATGATATTTGAATGGAGAACTAAAAGAAGTAAGAAAAGGTGCTTCAAGCAGAGGAACAAGAGTGTAAGAGCCTTGAGGCCTGAATATGTCTGGCATATTCAAGGAAGAAAAAAAAAGTACAGCATGGTTGAAGAACAGTTGTGTGGAAGAGACTGGAGGGGTAGGTCAGAGATTTGTGATATTATATTATGTGGTTTCCTAACAGACTGTGTACAAAAATTAGATTTTTTTTTTATTGGACAAGATGAAAATCCTTTGGAAGGTTCTGAACATAGCACAGGTATAATGTGACTTAGATTTTAACAGGATCATTCTGCCTTCCGGGTTGAGAAAAACCCAGAAGGGGTGGGAGAAATAGTTGCAGCTAGAAGACCAATTAGGAGATTGGTCTTCAGACAAGAGATGGCTTACACTGTGATAGCAGTAGATATGGTGAAAAATGGTTAGAATCTGGATATATTTTAAAAATAAGGTCTAGCAGATTTTGTTTTCTATACGATATTTGCCCCGAGCATCTGGAAGGGTTGACAGTCATTTCATGAGATTGGAAAGACAGGGGGAAAGGTTTGGGAAGGAAAATGGCTACTAGCTATCCAAGTGGAGGTGCTAGGTTGGTAATCTGGAGGTTCATGGGAGAGCCTCAGGCTCAAGGTAGGAATTTGAAGTAATTCTAGTACAGTTAGTATTTAAAACTGGAGAAATAGGTGACGTCACCAGTGGCGTGATATAAACAGAGAGAAGAACTTTAGGAACTGGGTCTAATGCTTAGACTTTGGGAAGATGAGGAGCAACCACAAAACAGCCTTAGAAGGAGTGGCTTTAGGAAGAGAGCGGTGAGTAGTGGAGACAGTGCTTCAAGGAAGAGAGAGCAAAATGCTATCAAATGCTGCTGAAATATCAAATGAGATGGTTTCAACAGAGTTGGTATTGAATTTGACAAAAGTAATTGGTGAGTTTTGTTTTTTTAAAGATTTATTTATCTATACAAGCACTGGGTAGAGTCAGAAGCGCGGGAGGGTGAGAGAATTCATCAGAGCAGGGAGCAGAACAGAAAGACTGATGAAATACACTGCTGAGGGGAGCAGTGGGCATGGCAGGAGGGGTCTGTCGCACCATGTGGGACCCTCACCCTGGCCAGGGATTGAACCAGCGCTGCAGAGGCTGCGGGCAGCTTCTCAGCCCAACGCTCAACCGCTGCGCCACCAGGGGAGGCCCATCGATGAGTTTTAATATACTATTTTTTTTTTAATCTTAAATTTTATTTTTATATTCCCCCATACAATTGCAAACGCCCCATTCTGACCCCAATCCTTCCCCTCCCGCCCCCCACCCCCCAAAAAGTGTCTCTGGTTCATAGTTTTTTGTTGATTTTGATTTTCACTTTCTTATATTCATTTTCCTGGTCCCTTATTTAAGTTTTCTAGATTCCTGCTATGAGTGAGACCATCCGGTATTTTTCTTTTTCTTTTTGGCTTATTTCGCTGAGCATGATCCCTTCCAGCGCCATCCATGTTGCTGCAAATTGCATGTGTTTATCTTTTTTGAATGCTGAGTAATATTCCATGGTATATATGTACCACATCTTCTTGATCCAGTCATCTACTTTTGGGCATTTGGGTTGTTTCCAAAGCTTAGCTATTGTAAACAGTGCTGCTATAAACATAGGGGTGCAGGTGCTCTTTGGAATTGATGTTTCTGTGTCCTTTGGGTAAATACCTAGGAGTGGAATTGCTGGATCATATGGAAGCTCTATGTTTAGTAGGTCCAGAAATCTCCACACAGCTCTCATATACTATTTTTTGAGGAAAAAAAGTTGAGGAAAAAAGTTGAGAGGAAAAAGTGGTTGGGTTCAACAGAAAATGAGAGATGATTCTTCTGAGGAGTTATGTTACAATAAATGGCATATTAGCTAAAGTGTGATGTGGAAGGGAGTTTTGCTCATTTGCTTATTTAGAGTGAGGGATATTCTAGCATATTTGTGTTATTAGAAACTAACCACTAGAGAAGGCAATATAATATAGAGGGCAAGAAGGCATTTTTAGGAGTGATATCCTTCAGCAGGAAAGAAACCCTAAAGACATACTCTCAGACAGAAACATGAGTGTATGTATTTCCCTCACTCTAACAGGAGGGATGGTGAAGTTCAGGGGTAATTAAACAGGTAGGTTGGAATATTTGATGGTGAGAACACATGGTAATTTTTTTCTGAAGATCTTTATTTCCCAGAGAAACAAGAAGTCAAGTTAAGGGATCTAAAAATAAAACCACTCAGACCCAGAGTAAGGGCTCTGGGAAGATACTGGAGGTAGGTAAAAATGAAAGCAGTGCAGACATTTCAGTTGTAAACATAGGCATACTTTTAAGGTAAAGGGCCCAAATGTAAATACATTAAGTTCTCACTTAACACTGTCAGTAGGTGCTTAGAAATATAGATTTAAGGGCAATGATGATAACAAAAGCAGACCTCTAAATAACAACATTTTGTTCACTATCGACCCTGGATTTTGCTTTTGTTATCAAGGCTATAATGAAACAATGAAACAACATTATTCAAGAATCTGGTATGTTCTAGGCTTAGTGGACCTTGTGGCCTCTGGTGAACTACCCAATTCTGCAGCTTGAGAGAAAAAGCATCAAAGTCAATATACAGGGCCTCCCCGGTGGCGCAGCGGTTGAGTGCTGGGTTGCGAAGCTGCCTGCAGCCTCTGCAGCGCCGGTTCGATACCCGGCTGCTTCCCGGCCACTGGAGGAGGGTCCCGCATGGCGCGCAGACCTCTCCTGCCGCCCGCTGCTCCCCTCAGCAGTGTGCTTCGGTCCTTCTGCCTGCTCTGCTCCCCGCTCTGGCTCTGGTGAATTCTCTCGCCCTCCCGCGCTTCTGACTGTACCCAGTGCTTGTATAAATAAATAAAATAAATAAATAAATAAATAAAGATAAATCTTAAAAAAAAAAAAAAAGTCAATATACAAATGAATGAACACTTTATTTACAAAAACAGGCAGTTGGCTGGGGTTTGTCAACTCCTGACCTAGGAGGACAGGAAACTGGACAAGAGTAGATTATAAAGGGCCCTCATGGTTTTATTTTTAGAGCCTTTAACCATCCTGGTCATCCTCTTTAGGGCATTTTTCTTTTTATCGGGATTTTACTGGGACCCATAACCTGAGTAATGCCAACTACATAGGCTGATCTTGAAGATCCTCTTTTAATCAATATAAGAGGGTAAAAGAGGCTCAGTTTTATCCTTTAAGTAGCTTCCTTTAAACTAAGACAACAGAAAAACTATTTGGGAGAGTTTCTACACACAAATGATTAACATTCTTGACACTTAAATGAACTAAGTTTTTGTTATTTAGAAAATTAATTAAAGTTCACCATTTAGGGTTTCTTCTCTCTCCATCCTTGTCAGCCACACATTTAATGTACTGTACTGCTAGTGGAGAGAGATGTTCCTGACCTTGCAACCTCAGGACCTGCTGGTTGTTAATTCATAGTAGAATGTATTAGTCCTAGTCTCTGTGCTCCCCAATATGGCAGCCCTGCATAATAGAGGGGATTGGGACCAGGTGGACATACACAGGACAAAAGTATCATGGAGTTAACTAATTTGGCACATGGCAGAGCCTGTTATCTCTTGGCTAATTTCTCAGACTCTGATTTAGAGATAGACTCTTTCCCTCTGTCTGGAGTTCCATATAGATTTTTATAAAACAACTGATAATATTAGCAATAAAAGGGTAGAACTGAGTAGAGCAATTTTGAGAGATCTTGGCTGTTTTTCTTTGGTTTTAGTGTGAACATAAGTTTTTAAGGAACTCTAAACATCCTTTATATCATATGTTAGGATCCTAATTATAGACTTTTCTTTCATGAGGAAACATATCTTGATTAGAAGTGGAGACTTGGGCACATAAATTATGTATTTTAAATACAAAATACTATCACTTTTAAAACATGTTTCACTTAATTTTATTTCATATTTTAATTAAATCATAATTAAAAAAGGTATACTGCTATCTTGATTTTTTAGATTTCTGCATAACTTTTAGATGCATTTGCTTAAGATTATCAATTCTATAGCACCGTTTACATAGTAACTATCAAAAAAAAAAGGAAAAAAAGCTTTAAAGAAGGGTTACAAGTGCTTCTTTATTCCCTGAAGAACTTTAAAGCTCAGAGAGATGCCTACACAGCCAAGATAGTTTATAAAGCACCTCTTTGGAAGCACCATACTAAACCAGTTGTTCTTTGGGTGTGAGCTGGGGGGACCCCCTTCACAGCTCTGCAATGTAGAGGTTTAATTAAAAAATTAAGTACATATATTTACTTTATATATAAAAATAAAAATATATATTCACTAATATATTTTGGGAACATTTTATGTTAGGAGAAGCAAGATAACTAACAGTCATTGATGTAGACTTCTACATTCTTGGACTATTTAATTTATCCAAGTGAAATTAATTATAAACAGTTTACCTAACATTGCTAGGCCAGAAAAAAAAAAAGATTAATGTAAAACTGTCAGAGAGTAATTTAAGAGCCTTATTTCATGGTCTGCTTTGAAAAAAAATCTCGGTAATGTATAATTAAAAGCTATTCATATGATTTTCAGTGTTTGAGAAATGTTATGAATGTAAATGAAAAGTCTGTTTCCTTTATAAATGGAGTAATAAAAATGTTGGTTCTACTCTTTCAAATGGGGTAAAGTGAAACTTGGAAAGGGTTCCCTTAGGAAAAGCTTCAAGGATGACAACTGACAACTTTTGCGATACAATGTGAAACAGCACAATTCTATCTATGAGAACATGGCTGTATTATCCTGACTTAAAAAAATTACTTTTTCTAAAAGACCTAGAAAAAACATCATGCAAAAACTGCTATCATGGGAATGAAAAAAGAGGATGAAAGAGTCACCTTTCATGAAAGCACTTTTGCAATAATGTAAAGCTGTTCATTATAAACTCAGGGTATTCAGGCAAATTTTTATGAATGACTATATAATAGATGCATTTCTTTAAAAATTAAATCTTGAATAGAAATTCATAAAATTATTAATTTTGTTACTTCACAGAAAATCCAAATGACAAAATAAAACAATGATGGGCTGATATATTACATATTCAATTGTATGTACCTATTTCCAAAACAAAATACTAAATTTCTTCCAGAAAATTTTAGAAAACAAACAATATTAAACAATAATTATAGAACAGGACATCCTCATTTTCTCAAATTTCCCCAAAGAGAGAAGAAAACTATGAAAAATTTGAGATAGAAAATTTTATCCTTTGATAACTGGAGAAAGGCTCAAGAAGTCCCCACAGTGAAAGGTGCATATGAGAGAAAGTGCAAGAGTAAAGGCAGATTGCCTGGTGCCCCTGTACTAGTCTCAGACACCAGGCTAGGGCATCACAGAGCTGTAGACATCATGCAAGGACTCCTACTGTCTGTACAAGTGAGAAAATGCAAGTTTAGGAATAGCATGCCTTTGGTTCTCCTCCCTTGTAAAATTATTTGTGTTCGTATAACACTGTTGTTGAATAAACCCATCCTATACAAACTCTGTGTGATACTGTGTCTTACCAGCACCTGTTGGGAGCAGGGATGGAGGAAGAAATGGCAGACACATGGAATTTATACCTGTTATTGTTCTCAAATGCTTTCTTAATATATTGTATTGCATAGCTAATTTCTGATGAAAGGAAAATACAATATTATACATTTACATAATTGATGAAGTAAGGGGTTTATTACTTTCATATACTTGATTCCTTAAGCTTTCAGACTAATGTGGGGAGATCACCAATATTTTATTTTTTTGACCTGAGAGAAATGATGTATTAATCATTTACAATCCACACATGTTATTGGTCATACCGCTGAGCAAGGCTGTGAAATTCACAAACAATAAAGATGTAAAAAAAAAAAATGAGAATAAGCAAGTTCTTTTTTTTTTTTTTTAAGATTTATTTATACAAGAACTGGGATACAGGTCAGAGGCACGGGAAGGTGATAGAATTCACCAGAGAGAGCAGGGAGCAGAACAGTCAGACGGACTGTGCACTGGATAATATTTATTGAAACTCTTTTGTCAAGTGGAGGGCATATTTTATGTTGCTTTATTTCAACCTTGGGGTAACTTTATAAAACCTCTGCAAGATGAAAATGAAGCACGCTGGTTACTATCACAGTGGGGATACTTAGGTGACAAAAACACTCATGCTACCCTATAGGATTTCAGGTTTAGAGATGCTAAAGAACTGGACTAAAGGGAACAGTCATGCGGAAGAAGGACTAGGGTGCTGCTACCCCGAGACTGTACGCTCTCTTTAGTCCTCCCACATGTCACTGCACTTAAACAGGGAGTTTCTTAGGCAGAAAAAGGAAGAAAAGGAAGAAAAGGACCCATCATATGAAGGCACAACCAGAGTTTTCTGGTAGGTGGGAAACCTGTGCACAAGGCCCCAGTACCTGGGGTCAGTGACTTATCTTAACCTTTTATACACCTAAAGTTTTCAACAGCCTGAGTCATTTTCCCCTAAAATATTCTTTAGGGTAAATAATATGAAAACTTTTCATAGGGTCTGGCATATAGAGGCTCAACTAACTATATACAGACATCAAATGTCACATTAATACATTTTTTAATACACTTGACACACATATACCCATGAGCACACACAAACATTTACTTCTAATTCTGCCTAGGTATCCAAGGGTGAAATTTAGAAAGTTTTAAGCTTACCTTACACGATTTGAACTACTGATGTCTACCCAAGCATTTGTATAGACAAAATAGCAGCATCAAAACAATACAACTGTTGCTCTTAACGGTAGCAGCTGATAAAAGTTTTCTCAAGCACATCCGAGGAGATGACAGTTGCCTTGTTAGGCTGCCCAGGCCTGAAACACTCATATGTATGCTGCCAGTGAACTTAACTCCTGACTTTCAAACCTGAACAAAGTCTGTTTCTTACATAATTATTGATTCACATTTGGTTTCATGATTTCACTCCTCTGTACATCCTGTAGATGTGTAGTTATGTCACTGAAGTTGAAAAAGTCATAAAGTCTCAAAGAACAAGGTCTGTGTGTCCTTTGAGATACACAGAAAAATAAAATTGTGTTAAAATAGACTTTTGCCCACAAAATATGCTAAAAACAAATAGAGAATAAAGACAATTTAGGTTTTGAAACAACAGTTCCATTAATCATTTAATGATTAAGCTAGAGATGATATCAAATACATGGAATTGGTTGGGGAATCTCTGACTAGGTTTTCTTGGAAATCTAAAGTGTAACGTCAGCATGAACTTGTGCATTGCAGCCTTTTGATATTACCATAGCAAAACAATTCTGTAAATGAATTAAAAATTATACCTGCAAAATTTACTAATGTGATTATTCTGACCAGACTCAACAGATCTGGAACTCTGAAGTACAATGGGTCAACCAAGTAAGAATATTTAAATGCTTGGCTTTTATAGAAAGTGAACAGTGCCCAGAGTTTTTATGGACAATAGTATTTGGAGGTAACTGCTACCAAAAGCATACCCATGCCATGAGTTAGAGCTATGGAGGGCTGGCACGGAATCTCTGGCTGATGAGGCATTACATTGATCTGGCCTACCAAGCCCTGGCCACCATGCCCTTAGCCAGCACATGCTCCTCTGCAGCCTCAAGTGATGTTCAGCCCAGAGAGTGCTCTTTACTTCCTTTTCGTGCTTCTTCTGGCAAGCGGAGTATGTCTATCTGCTCCTTCCCAACGAATCAAATTATAAATGTTATCAGTAATTGAGGGTTCTTCTTGTGAAATGACTGTATCAAAATAAGCATTTTATTCCCCATAATTTCACTACACAACAGGAAAGGTAAACAGAATCCTTTGCAAACACCTGCAGTAGTTGACCACTCTCAACACAGAGGAGGCAATGAGCCATTGCCACAAAATTTATCTTACCTGAGAGTCTGGAACACTTTCAGCTTCTGTCACAGGTCCATGTTTGTCACTGTTTTCCTCATTTTGCTCAAGTGCTTAAAAAAAAAAAGAACAACATTACGCAAATGCAGCAAACATAAGAAAACTTCAGATCTTTTCCGTTCAGATAGCAATCTGTACATACATCATTTATTAAATCAATGGCTGTGAAAAAACTTGATCTTAATTCTACTCTTTATCTAAACCCATCTAGGCATCACCATGTCAACACTGTGTTTCCCCCATGAGGGAACAGGGATACAGATGAAGACTCATTTAAGTTCATGTGAGAATGTCATATTTTGTTTAAATTAATGTGTTTTTTTTTAGGTCTGATAGCTCAGTGTTATATAATAAAGGAAGCACAATATTTTATTTATCAATTGCTCAATGCATTTTTACCATAAAAGTCTAAACTATACAGTCCTGATGTCACCTTTTCTCTCATTTTCCCCTAGTAGCTCCCTGCTAAGTCCACATTACCCTTTCTGCATTGGTGTAATAATCTCCTAATGCAAAGCCTTTGATTCTAGTTTCTTTATAATATGATCCACCTTTGGCATAACTGCTAAAATAGTTTCAAAAAATAAAAAATAAAACAACATGTCATGCTTTGGCCTATATATCACTTATCGTCTTAACTATTCATAACTGAAGGTTTTCCTTGAATTCTCTTGCTCTTTCCTAATCTCCAGTTTCACACTGACATTCAACAAAAAAAGGTAATGTACTCAACTCTGATCCAAGTACAACGATCTAGTTATTTTTCTTTTTCTACAGTTTGTTCTTTAAACAAATATCTGTTGAGTATCTACCATGTGCCTGGCACTGGAGTTATTTCTGTGAAAAAGACAGATAAGCCCCCGAACTCATGAAGTATATACACTAGCTGGGGAGACAGCCAAAGAACAAGAACAACTACATCTATGATTACTAAAAACAAAAAAAAAATTAAAAATAAGATGAAATTTAAGGTCATGAAATGACAGAAAACCTACTGGGGGAGGAGAGGTCAGGAATGCTGATTCTCTGAAGAATTACTATTTGGGTTGACAGTGAAAGGTTGAGATGGAGTCATCCGTGCAGGTGAGAATGGAACAGGATAAGCCAGGAGAGAGGAAAGAAGACTGGAAATTCAGCGATTAGCCTAATAACATGGGGTAGCACTGAAAAATTTTTAAATTGGAAATTGTATGATTTGATGTATATTTTCAAAAGTTCTTTATGGCTTCTTTGTGAAGAACAGATTTAAAAAAAAAAAAAAAGCATGAGCAGAAGCAGGGAGTCCAGAGATAATAGCTCAGACCAGGAAGGTGGCTATGAGCTGAAGCACATGGTAGATTTGAGCTGTATTTCTAGACAACATGAACACAAGAGGAAGAGAAGGGAGATGGGGAGAAGAACAATTAAGTCATTTATTATATCCATCATACATTTATTCTTTGTGCTCTCTCCATCAAAAGCATACAACCTCATTGATAATTAGCTCACTCATTCTACTTCTGGATTCAGAGTACATTGTTTTGTGTAATTTTAAACATGTGTTTTCTGTTCTGAATTTTTAAAAAATATCAGTTTCATGTACTTTTTGCCTTTGCATGCCTTTTATATCTACTGTGTGGTGTTTACCCTGGAGTCCACTAAAAACACTGTGTAGAGTTTATGAGCTCTATAAAAAATAAGAGGGATGAAGTGACCAAAATGGCATGATTTGACCAGTCCCACTTACATAAGTTACTTCTTTCATGACTATTTAATACAAAGTGGGGGGAGGGGCAGAGGGGTAACTAGGATAACTCTTGCCAGCTTAGCATCTGAAGGCAAGGCAAGAAGAATGGGAGTGGGCTGAAGCTTTTCTTCTATCTCAGCAAAAATTTCCATTCATGCTTGTTCAAAGGGGGATCCCCTGTTGCTACTGTTGCCTGACTAGGAAGAAACTTAAGAATAAAGAAAAACATTCGTGGTCTCTCTAAAAAACTAGAGATAAAGAATGCAAGGGGGAAAATACCAGATAACATTCTAGATTCTACTTCAAAATGCAATGTGCCATAGAAGTAAGAAATTCCATTTATTGAAATAATATAAGTCATTTTCCTCCATCCTGTAATGGCAAGTAATTTTCTTCAAAGGCAATTTTGGGATGTCCAATGAGGCTTAACTTTTGTCACGTGAAGTTAACAGTCATATCATAGTACTTAATTTATGCTATATTGGACCTTTTTTTATTTTTGTAGATATTTTTAACTTTTTTTTATGGATTTACCTTTGGTTTATAATACTGTGAGTTCAAGAGCAACAGCTTTATACCCTGATATGTGTAAATATTGCCCCACACCCACCACCATATTTCATTTGAGACCATTCACCATTTCAGCTTTATTTCAGTTTTGCACTTTAAAGTTTTTAGCTTCAATTACAATAAAGATAATTACATTTTGGAATATTCTTGTCAATAGGTTCATGTTTTTGTTTTTGAAATAATAGCATTTTGGGATATAAGCATTTCTTTTTCTTATCTTAACATAGAATGTGCAGGATTGAGAGCTAACACTATGTTTTTGAGATTTAGGCAAATTCTTAATACAGAGAAATAGATTCAGAGGAGGAAGAAATTAGAATAAAAGCAAACTTGGGGGAAATTTAATTCTATATTTCTAGCAAAATGCTACAATTCTTTTTTTTTAAATTATGTATATATATATATATATATATATATATATATATTTACATCATTGTTCCTTTTTAAACAATGTTTGCTTTTTTCCCCCCTCAGCTGTAGTCCCCATAGTCCTCCACCAATTCACCCGTGCACCATCACCACAGTGCCCTGTGCTCCTCTCTCCCTCCCTCCCTCTGATCCCTCTCCCTCCTCCTCCCCTGCAGGTGTCTCCGGTTTATAACTGTTTTTGCTTTGTTTTGTATTGTTATTATCCCCCACCCCCACCCCGCTGATGTCTTCTTCGGTTCCCCTATACTGGAATTATGCTCAGTGAAATAACTCAAAAGATAAAAGAAAAATATCGGATGGTTTCACTTACAGGAACAATGCTACAATTCTTGCTACATCTTTAAAGACCTCAAGATTCCTGGCCTGGAGTTACATACATTTTAGTTAACAGAGTGAGAATTAGAAACACAAGCAAGTTAAGGGACTTGGCAAAGGTAACTCAGCAATCTACTCATTGTGCATAATGGAGACACTCAAAGTTCTGGGAGACTCGACCTCAGCACCCTGATGATGAAGACAAGAATATGGTTTCCTCCGACACATACATAACAATTTTCTTGGAAATACTGAAAAACTGCAATAGTAAGAATGCATTTGAGCCAGTGGTTTATATATATAACACAGGAATAAAAATATTTATTCTAGAATTCCAAGGATTTATGACCTTCCCATGAAGTTACATGCAGGAAATATATAGTTCGTCACTTGAAAGGGAGCAGTATATTGACCCTTTAATATGAAGATCAAGTGTCAAAGAATAAATAAGGAGTCAATTTCTCTGTTCATGCCCCCTAGTCAACAGGTCATGTGTTGGAAGGATGAGGAAGCAGTTATTTACATTTTGGGGCTTAATTTTCCTTTTATCTGATCAGAATAAGAGTAGGTTAGGGAAAGTTTCCTATGCAAATATTGATTCTGGGACAGTTCCCTTCTGTGAAACACGTACACAGGAATGACAGCCTCTGGGACCGAGGGAGGCTAGGAGCCTCCCTCTGCCAACACAAACCATCCCCTTATCTCTCAACACACAGAGCCTAAAAGTAAGAAAAGTCCTTTGAAAATAATTTACGACAACAAGAATCACAAGCACAAGATCTAAAGCATATATTTTGAATAGTAAACATGAGAGCCACATGAGAACAAGAGTATATGAGGATTAATTAGCACTAATTCACATTAGAGTACTTAGTTTAAATGTATCTAATTGTAAGCTAGCCAGGGGCGACTGGAGATGAGTGACTGCTGGCAGCCCCAAGGGATTTTGCCTGACCGTACTTTCTGGTTGCCTTGGGGACAACAGGTTCCCTCTCCCCTCAACTTACTAGGGGGGTTGCTGAGAAAACTCTCCTAAAAACTCTAAATATATCACTATTTAAACACAAACAGGATTGATGTCCTTTGAAAATGATGTTTATTTCATTTCTGCTGGTCAGTTTTGGGAAGGCACACAAACAAAACATTGCACACACAGTGATCATAATGCACTGCAGAAGGCTGAGTTGACAGTGGTCTTTAAAAATCAATCGAACTATTTTTTTTATGAATTACACTACCAACCAAAAAAGTTGCTGTGAACAGAAATGTAACATTTTGAGTCTCAGGGCAAGAAATCAGCAAATACAGCTAAAAACAATCCATCTTGAGTACTTTGCCAAGAATGAACGTTTTGGCAATACTAGAATCTTTTACCTGGGCAGTGCTTCTACAGAGAAGAAGCTCTTTAGTAAAGGGTCTCATCTGATGTTCGTACAACCTGTTTTATAGATGAAGTTAAGTTACCTGTCCAAATCTCTCCTTATAAAATACATGTATCTGAGGCAGCTCAATTCTGCCTCAGACAAGGATGGAGCAGTACAGCGAGTGCTGACAAAAAGTATACATGGGCAAATCCACTCACATGAATCCTGAGCGGTATTACTTTCCATTTTAAAAAATGAAGCAGAACAGAATACAATGGAAGGAAAAATTAAAGATCAAAATGCATTGCAACAGCAAAAGTATTTTCACAAATGTGGATGAGAGTGTACCAGGTCGGGCTCTTTTGTGTGTTCTATGGATTGTGGACACAAAAATGCTAGGAAAACATTGAGGTGATTCCAGGCAACAGGAGGCAGAGCCCAGTTCTTCATTATCTAAATAATGGGTTATTTTTTTGTACCATTCCTGGAGAGGAGCCACAACATTTATTTTAGGAGGCCACTCAACACCGCTCTATCCACCTTCAGCAAGGAGCACATTCCCTGTGAGGTGGCGTGGAAAGGAGCAGGCAGCCGCAAATGCTGACAGAGTGTATTCATTTTTAGTTACCAATATATAATCACAAATATTTCAAAATGCTTGAATCTCTTTATTCTTTAAAAGTAAGAGCAGCTGCAACTTTCACCTCATCACTATATTTCTTTATCAAAGTTCGAAAAAAGTGGTCTATATTCACCACCCACACACTCCAAACAGTGTTATAATCTGGCCCCCTCAGTATCATTCAAACTTCTCTTTGAAAGCTAACCAATGACCACTAATCTCTGTCCCAACAGTTTTTTTCTGTTCAGCTTCTTGGCTGAGTTTGAGACTTAATTTAAAACTCTCTTTTCTGGATGCTTAGTATCCTTAAACCCTAAAAAAAAAAATGTTTTCTGCAGGTTCTCTTTTGCCTCTTTCTTCAGTGATTTTATCTGTTCCATGGGTTCAACTTTCACCATTATGCGGGTTATTCTCCACTCTGTTTGCACCTCTGCCTTCTTCTATGAGTTCCAGGTCCAAATCTCCAGTTACACACGGAATAGTTCCATTTCACAGACCATCACAAGTGCTACGTAAAGTAGCTGTGACAAATGCAGTGGTACAATCTCTATCCTCAAGAAAGAGCCATCTATTTAATGGGGCATTAAGGCACAGAGATCTGAAATCCCACGCATTGCCTTTGATATGTTCTACAAGTCTCTTACTCCTCTCAGGGGTCTGTATTTTAGTTTAGATCACCACCAGGCATATTCCTATTCTTCCCTCCTCTAAGTTCTCACATCAATCTCTCATAAATCCTGGCACTTCTATCCTGAAATGTTTCCATCCTTTTTTCCTCTCTGCCACTGTCATAGTTCATGACCTCACCACTTCTCACCTGGACCACTCCCACTGCCTCCTGGCCAGTCTCTCCCTCAATCCATTCTCCACACAGCTCCCCAAGTTCCATTTCCAAAATGCGAGTCTGATTGTGACATTCCCCCATCTCCTGCCTCTTCCCACTTAGCATGAGAGTCGTGCAGGGAGCCCAGTGCCAGTTCAGGCTAGTGCTCTGGATGTGGCGGACTTAGTTCAGGATGTGCAGGATTTGAGAACTTTGACATTGGTGATCCTCACCCTATTAAATACGGATTAACGTTTAAGCTGAAGCCTCAATGTAGCCTTGTCATCAGATATGAGACTCTCTCACCAGGTGTTCTCCCATGTTTCTTTGTTTCTCACTTGGCATGCCCTTGTCCCCAGGTGACAACATTCCCTAGGTCCCCACATTTTCACCAAGTGAATTTTCTTGCCCAAGCGGCTCTCCAGCTCCAACACTGTTTCCTTTGTGAGGCTTCTTCTAAGTCCTCACCACCTGTCCCCACACAAAAGGAGAATCTTTCCTCTTGACCTAACAAAGCTCTTTATTCTACACATTTAAGGTTTGGTTTTTTAAATCTGAGATTTTTATAGCTAACAACACAAACCTTCATCTTTACTAATCTATACAATGAGTTTCTTGAGGGTAGAGAAGATGCTTTCACATCTAAGCACCTGGGATAATTCCTAGAACATTGGGCTAAGTGGTAGTCTATTGAAAGAACAAAGGGAGCAAAAACGTCACAACCAGTTAGGATAAGGGAGAAGGTAAGATTATAAAAGACTTCAAAGAAAAGGTCGATTCTATAGGTGGGTGAGGTAAGAATAGGAAAAGCAATAAACTGTAGAACAGGTATAAATGGAGGCAAGGTAGAAAAAAATGTCTGGGATCTGACACAGGACCAGTGAATAGAACAGTGATGGGAAACACCAGAAAGAAAAACTGGAAAAGTCAGCTACACTTGGGTGCTGGACTAAGGAGTTCCGAGGTCATTTAGTAGCAAGTGAGAGGTGATGTGAGTGAAGGAAACACAATCACCATTGTATGAAATCTGAAAGGCTTGTAAACTCTTACTAGCTTTCAGACACATGCTTTTAATTGGGGATTTTCCCCTTTATTCTTCTCCACATTCCCTGGTAGAGGTACTGGCAAGAATGAACTAATGCATTTGGTCACTGTGCACTGACTAATAATTTTATACTGCCAATATTTGTTAAATAGCAATTCAATATTTCTTATTAGGGCTAGTGAGAAACTGAGTTTCCATTAATAAAAGGTGAAGAACATTCTTGGAATTTAGCAATTCATTTCATTTGAATCATCTCACTTGCTAATTTTTCTAATTCTTTTAATTCTTAATTTCCCCCACACTTGTAATTTTCCTGACACACTACTAAGGATAGGAGTAATTATATAAAGAGATAAAATCATGTTGCCCCAAACCAGCAACACTCCATGCATGATAAAGTATCAGAATTATCACTAATCACCACCTGATATCTGACAAGTCTACAAGCTGGCGGGGCGGGAGTCGGGGTGCTGACTTGCTGGGCTGTGAGCAACATGTTTGTGTTCACTGAAAACCTATTTGTCAGCAATATTCAGATCCAGCAAAAAGCTTTAATAAATTTCAAGTAGAGATGACCAACTTCCTTGGTCAAAGCAAGATCCATTTTAACTGCTCTTTGATTGATTTTTCTGTGGAAATCTGAGTTATGTGAGAGCATATGTCTATCATCCTACAATAGATATTTAATCCCAAGTGATGTTTTAGGAGAGGTATATAATTGGCCTTCTCCTTAATCACATCCCAAGCACAAATATGATTATCCTTATTTTTCAGATGAGAAAACTGATGCCCAGCGATACTAAATAGCTAGTCCAAAATTACACAGAAAGTCAATAGAGAAGATAGTTAAGTGGCCAGGTCATGCTCCTTATCTGCTTCAATATACTAGGAAGATTTAAATGGTCTAAAATGAACTGAAGTGAAATGGGAAACGAAACAAGACGTTTATTGCAAAGAGTTAATGACTTGAATTTTCCACCAGGACTTAAGTCCCTTTGAAAATTAGAGCTAAAATTACTCATTTTTAAGGTCCCTTCATACACCTTTATCCACTAACCCTTCCAATGAATTTATATAGACCAGAAAATAAATGTTTGCTACATGAAAGAAATGTATTGCTTTCACTAACATTTGGATAGAGTTGTGCTGATGTTCTGGAAATCTTACATTCAGACAACGTAATGAATCTGAAGGGAGCAAGCTAAAATCAAAGGTAGCTGAAAAACTGCTTGCCCCCATCAGATGCTCCATGCTTTGCACACTTTGCTGGCGGCTTCTCAAGCCACTGTGAGCTGGACTCTGAGCCTCTTCTCTGCTGCCTTGCTGCCTGTGTGATTTATCCCCATCCTATAGGCAAAGAGGATTCCATTTCAATTCTTTTGACTTTGTCTTATAACCAAAACCCTGCAAACGTCCTTTCTTCTCATTTCATAATAAGTTTTTACAGTGTTTTCTCTTGAGTAACATTTAATGCATGTCCAGTCAATGGAAAAGTTATTCAACAGAGAAAAATGATAATGTCACCAGAGAAAATTGTATCCTGTATTAAATCCTTTAATTAGAGAATAAATATTTGCTCCATAGGCCTGGGTAATAAAGAGGAAATCAGTACTTGATTCCAGTAGCCTATTTGGTTGCCCTGCCTTTGAGAAAATATACCAAGAAAAAACGAAGTTTTCTTTTAATGTCAAGATAGCTTGTACATCATCCAACTAACATAAAACCTCAGTAAACAAAAACTGAGTTAATATTAGCTACAATTTTTCTTGAGCATTTTTCTGAAAGGACAAAAAGATTTTTGTTTCTTAAGTGCCTTTCAAGAATGTGTGTGTTCTGGGCCTCCCCTGTTGGCGCAGCGGTTGAGAGACTGCCCGCAGCCTCTGCAGCGCCAGTTCAATCCCCAGCCACCGGTGAGAGTCCCACAAAAAAAAAAAAAAAAAAAAAAAAAAGAATGTATGTGTTCTGGCAATACAGGTTTCCACTATTCTGCTATAATCACACGGTAAAAGGAATGAGGGGCAACAATGTTCATTTTCCTAAGAAGATCCCAGTGTACTCTGCTACTCATCTCTACTCTATTTCACTCAGGAATTAGAATTTTAAAAGATTTATCTCAGGGAATAAGAGAAAAGTGATTTCTGAGCTGAACTATGTGCCAACAAGAAGCTGCACTCATTTACACCATCTCATTTAACTCTCTCCACCCCCAACCAGCCCAAAGCCATGGCCATTTCCTCCATTTTGAAGAACAAGAAAATGAGGTTCTGGAACCCACTATAGCAAATGGCTAGGCTAAGCCAGAACTGAACCTGAGTTTCTAGATTTGTTTTACACAGCTACACAATTCTGTCTCCAGAATAGTAAAACAGAAAGCATCAACCGAGCATATCTACACTGACAACCTTGTTAACTAAGGTTTTATGCTAGACCAGAAACCTATATTTTAAAAATAACATTTATTGTAACTTTCTGTCACCCGATGCTCATAAGTTTTTCTGTCCCTGAATTATCAGTAGTTCTACTACTAAATCTTCCCATTGATGTTACAGTAGAATTCTAAAACATACAGAGGAACCACCAAGAATTCCCTAATGGCCCAATCAATCATTCAACCAGTGGGGTGGGGGAGAAGCAGGGGTGTGCAGCCCAAGAAAAGGCCAGCAAAGATGTGAATATTTTACCTAATCCTCATCTAAATCTATCCTGTTAGAATTCAAAGGAATTTTCTTTTATTACATATTTGAGGAAAAAATATGGCAACATTCCTACAATACTACAATATTTGTAATATATTATCTTTGTCAAGTTGCATTAACTCACCAAACTTCAACTTTATTACCTGCAAAACGGGGATGATGATAATCACTAGCCCCACAGGATGGGTATGTGGAAGAAAGGATGGATGTAAAATGCTCAGTCAAGGGTACTACTTTATACTACAAAACACAGTAATGTTTGTTTTTCTTTCACATTTTCATCTGTGGATGGGACCTTTTTTCTAATCAGAACCACCTCTTATTGGAGTAGAGTAGAGGCTCAGGGACATAAAAACAAAGTCATTAGTTTATATTCCAACATCCAAGGTAGAATTTTGCAGTAAGACAACAAAGCCTGAAAGAGCAAAATCTGTAAAGAATGTCATCTCCCTTTACACATCAAGAATCAATTCTGAAAGACTCACATCACAGATCCTTCTTTTCTGGGACACCTCAATCACAGGTCTGTCCCTCTGAAGGAAGTGGCCAGGGAAAATTGGACTACGAAAGTTCAAGGTTGTCCTGGAGTTGCTGTAAGTGGAGGATGGGGAGGAAAAGGGGGGAAAAAAAAAACAGAAGAGATGGGCTCCTATCTCCCCTGACGGAGCTCGGGTTCTGAGAGGGTGTGATCAGATAGATGCTTAAGGAGACATTGATGATACAGGTGCTGGTTTACACACAGATTCTGCCTTGGCACAGGGAGGACAGTGCCCCAAACTCTGTTTCTAGCCCCACAGTGGGGCCAGCATGCTCACAGTGAATCAGCTGGGGAAACAGTAAGGCTAGGGCAGAAGAGGTATAGAGCTTGTTTTTCCTGAGTTGATTTTCTTTCCCAGGATGGCAAGTTTGTAAGGACTCTGCAGTTTCTACATGCCTGGGGACAGAAGCCTGCAATGAAGCCTTGGAAAAGACAATGGGCTAAAGGGGTGGAGCATACAGCAGGGAAACTGGGGGGATCTACAGCCCCAGAAAATGCTAGATGGAATGGAACAGACAGAAGGTCCAGAGACACTGACCCAGCCAGTTGGGCTCCTGCCCATCAGTGCAAATCCCAAGGGGAAGCAGAGTAGAGGAACCCAGGAGGCACCGTGAGGCTTCAATGACACTCATATGCCAGGAATCAAGTGCTCCAAAAGGGGGGATTTTAATAAGTCCCAGGCAGAAGCACTATCCTGAGCAGATCATTTACCACAAAAAAGAATACATGGCATTTGTAAGGACCAGAGCACAGTTGCCAAAAATGGAAACACACATTTCTTGTCTATGTTTCAGTGATAATTTTGAGAACTTGTTATATTACCATTGTTGAGTAATAGCTCATAACATAAAAAAATTCCTATTAGATTATGAGATAAAACAACCAAGTCAAAATAGATTTGGAAAGAAAAAGTTTTGATACAACATTAGCTATCAGATAAATTAATTTTCACATCCATGCTGAAGGCACTGTGCCACATTTCCTTCAAATAAGTGTATGTATTTTGAATCATCACATAAAATTGACAAAACTAGGTTATTTTACCTTTCTAGCTTTCTTCTTAAAGTATCAAGGTAATATAAAACCACAGTACAGTAGATCCCAGGAAAATTCCTTTCCAGGGATCTGGACCATTTAAATAAATGTAATCTGAACAGAATGTTCATTTGGTTACAACTAATCCTGAAATTAGTTGACTCATGCAGGCCTAATATTACTAGAAAATGAAGCAACTTCAATGACTTGGATTTAGGTTCAAATGCTAAGCCTGAATCTACGTCCATAGTGTCAGGAGTGAAGTGTGCTGCCCTTATGCTCTGCGGTCTGACACAGCCTTTTCCCTGAGCAGCAGAGGGAGACAACATCTCCCTAGGGACCATGGCTCCTGGGACAATGTCCCCCCACACCTCCACTGTGAGCAAGGGAGGTTCTTAACAACCTCCAACCTCACTTAATAGCCTCCACTCCAAGGGTGGGGAGTTTGCTTCCTTACTCATTTGTAATAAATCTGGGTTTGCTACATAAAGTTCCCTCACACAGAGCAAAAGGGCCTGCACTTAATTCTAACTTTGCAACTAGGATTTAGAAATGGGTCTTTTAAACAAAACTAAAAATCAAAATGAAGAAAATAAGAATAAAACTAAGATGGCAATTATATTAGTCATATTTTGCTCTCTATTGCAGTTAGAGTAGAGGAAAACAGGCATCATTTCTTAAAAATGACCATATTTTCTAAGGTTATAAAGATAAATGCCACCTCAAATTTCTCACAGTCATTTTCCTACAGAAACAATAACATAAGGTATAAACTTCCTCTGTTGATCTTGATAGGTGTTAAAGTTAATGTTTCATTTTATTAAATGTTTGCATTTTCAATAGATGGAAGTTAGCCCCTTTTTCACAAAAGAACCAGACAAGCCTTAATTCTATTGACTAGGTATCCACCCACTATTTACAAGGACATGGTCTTGGTTCAGGTGCACTTAATGGGAGGCAAGATTAAATGCACTTCCCCTTTTAAACTAGTGCAAGCCACTCCCCAAAAGTGCTTCCTGCTAATAAGTATAGTATAGAAATTTCTGCCAGAATGTTTGCTTATTCCTGACTGCCCACCAAATAAAATCTGGTAATAATTCTCCATTTAAAAAGGTTTTACAACCAATAATATGAGAGCTTTGTAAGTCTGCTAGCATTCCCACGAGAAAATCTCCATTCAGGTAGAGCAACATGGAAAAGTTAGGCAACTGTCCAATAAATGAGTGAGCAGCAGAAGCATAAATGGCATTTTTTTTATTCCCTCTATAATACTTGGTTTATACCAACACTGTTCACAAAACCCCAGGTTACCCTCTGAGACTGCAGATCACACAGACTTTAGAATGTGTCTGACCAAGTGTGGTATCTAACCCATTTAGGAATGAAGGCTGGTTAAATGTTCAGATGCCTGGGCCTCCATCTGCATTTAACTGGAGTCTCCAGGATGGTGATGAGGAGCAGGCAGGAATTGGGGTAACTGCTAGGCAAATTAAATGTGAGAACCACTGCTTCGGAAACACAAAAATCTATTTAGTAAAGGAGGAATTTTGATGCAGTTGTTCAGAAAGGAACTTTAGGGTTGTTTTTGAAAACATCTATCTCTATTTCCTCATCACCAGTCAAAGACACTTATGTCAAAATGTACTACTAAAACTGAAGTTGCACAACGCATACCTTTACTGATGCCAGGGTCAAACCTATCACCGATCTCATTTGGAAATCACAACTCAATTACTGTATACAATACGGAAGTGCAGGAGTTTTACAACCTATCTTAAAAATGCAAATAGCTAGAACCACAGTTTATCCACTTACAAAGAAAATGTCAGATTTAGAAATTCTGAAATGTCAGTTTTTATGTGTTACATAAATGGAAAGAATAGTTTATGAAGTAAATTTTACTTTTTAGTCATATCAGCATCACTTATTCTGGCAGAATTCAGAGGAATCAAATTGAGAACTGTGCAATCCTGTGGTGTATTATTTACTTATACACACACACATTATATTTATGTCATTTTCAGTTTTACTGAGAGAAGCTCCATTTTCATGGCTGTTTATACAATTAGACTTTTAATGTGATGAGTGATAGACAATAGCTGGGTCATATAGCCAAGACAGATTTCCCCTGATAGCTCTTACTTGTCAATACAAATGACAGCAGAAAATGTTCCCTGAGGTGGAGGTGGGTGGGAAGGAGCTTCTGTAGATTTTCATAGGAAAAGATAATGAAATAAAAATGTTTGTAAATTAAATTATCAACAATTTTATGCCCGTATTCTTACTGGATAGACAGCAATGGGTGACTAAGAGAAGCAAAGCTTCCCACCTCACAGGGGACTCTAGTCACCAGACAATTCTCACCTCTTCCTTTATTATAAAAACAACAACAACAACAAAGAAAACCAAGGCTGAGGGAAGCCAGTGACTGACCAAAGGGAACACAGGCCAGTGTGGGAGTCAAAATCCTGATTCCCTACCCGGCACTGCTGGACTTTGGTAAAAGTCTGTCTTTATCCGACTGCAGAATTTCATAATTTTATAAAAACAGAATAATACAAGGCTGTTTCTTCTTAGGAAATATTTTAGAACACAAGAAAGAAGATTTTAGGCATCAGTAGAGTTTTCCAGTTAATTACCTTTTTTCAATATTTTCTGAAATACTCTAATATTTAATATTTCTAAACATCTACAGCCTGCTTTAGTTTGTACCTCAGGGGTATACAGAAAGGCAGTCACAACATCATGAATTCTAAAAACATTATAGTTCAATCCCTCTCCCTACCATCACCCATGCATCCTTCAAATGTAAAGCTGTATTCAAGTACATAGATTTAGTTGGTTACAAGGTTTGAAATGGATGCACATCTTTTTGGGGCACTTGGTAATTGGCATACTAGCCTCCTGGGCAGGCCCCCGGATGCTGGGTGGCACATATCATGTTCATCTGGGAAGCAGCTCCCACTCACCAGAAGACTAAGAACAAAGGATCTGGCAGGCTTAAGGGAGAAGCTGCCCAGTCAACAATGTATTAAAGACACCCATTAGTTGCCTCAATTAGCTAATTAGCTCAACAAATGCAAAACCTAAATCATTAAAGAAAGTGGCCCTGATTGCACCACTGGCTCGTGATTTGGTGTCACTAACCCAGCAGGGTGGGGACAGGGTAGTTTGACAGAAAACAAAAAACAGTCCACACTAGGGAACTGGACTGTGATGGGACTTAATTTTTTATGAAAGTCAAACCCTGTCAGGAAGTTGCACTGACAAAAAAAAAAAAAAAAAAGGGTACCAGGGAGACCTCTGTGTTTATGCTTTGAATCTTAAATCAATTTAAATATAAATTGCTCTCCTTTTTTGTCATTATGAGAGAAAAAATAAAATGTGGGTTTCAGATCTCTGGTGTGCAAATGGTCATTAACTTTCATTTGACCTTGGGTATAGAACTAATATTGAATTTATGCACAGGGTATCCTCATTATATTCATCCAGTTTGCTCACAGAAAATATGTTCCCAGGAGCTGCAATACTAGAAGCCCTTTTTTTTTTCAGCACTCAAATAGAAAACTTGATTCTTTCCTTAATGCCTCTTTCTCAGTGGGTCTTACACCCATCTCTGGGAAATGTTTCTCAAGGCTTGGCAACAGTTATCAACCATAGGTACTAAATAGGTAGGTCGCCAAATGATGTAAGTTCATTAACCTGAATCACACAAGACAATAAAAGAATCCAGTCACTGAGTCATCATATTCCTCAGGACAGGGAGCATCAATGTTTAGTTCTCTTTCCCAGTATCTGATTCTCTAAAACAGGCACAAGCTTTCATTTAGAGTAATAACACCTTTATCTTTTCAGTCTTAAGACATTACATACCAGCACTGATTTGTCCTTCAGTGTGTTTTTGCAAACAAAGCCCTCAAAAACTTTGCATTCTGGAGTATACTCTGTTGTGGTTACAGTTTTCCACCCCCTTTGGCAATCATTTTCATTTACTATCTTAATGGACATGACTTTATTGAAGGAGGAAAAAGAAAATCATCTTGTCTTGCTTTTTAGTTTCCTAAATACTAAACAATCCTCAGGATTAAAAGGAGTCCAACTCTTACTCTCAGATTTCTTACTAGTAAGGAGAAATCAGGGCAAAGGGCAATTTTCTTTTGTAGTATGCTACTGAATGGTTATTTATCATTTCGACTTAATAGCTCTAATTACAAAAGACAGTGTCATGGGACTTTTTAAAAGGCAATTTTCTTTATATCCCAGTGGGAGAGTTAGGAAAAATTTACAAAGCATCTGCTGCATGCAATTTCAATTGTTCTCGGGTTTTACCAATGCTTTTCTTTTCTTGACTGTATGAATTTTTTATTTTCAAATAACCTTTAACTTTACACTACATTAAGAATTACTGCTTCCAGGTTCTGATTATGGTTTTATGTCATTAAAAAAAGGAAGATACAACCTGTCGACTACTAAATTAATTGCTATTCAATAAGAACAGGCACTGGTGGAGATGGGATGTACAAAATCTGTCAGCAAGCAGAGACAGAAGAACAGTCTCTGGAAATGTTAGAACAAGGAGTTATTATAGCACCAGAGAAGGAGATTTTACAAACTTCAACAATCAGCGTGATGTTAGGCAAAGCTCTCTTCTAGGGAAAACACCCTATTGTAGATCGCCAATCAATCAGGAAGATCAGAATGTTGTGTTGATTATTTTAGGGGAAAACACATGCTACTTCTTTCCTCTTGGCTGACAAATGCTAAATAACTCATTCATTGGGATCACAAGACAATCAGTGTAGGTCTGTGCTGACCACAAATCAGAGTGATGGCTGCGGGCCAGCACAGTATCCAGGAGGTGGCAGAGGAGAAGAGAAGGACAAAAACTAACCATGTGGAAATACAATTCTGAGAGAACAAGGTGTGTCCTTTGAAGACAGGCTGTGAAAGACCTGGAAAATTTAAGTGGTTGAAAATAATCACTAAAAAATAAGCTTAATATCTCAACCATTAAGATCTGCATTATAGTATATGTACTATAAATACAGCCAACAGACTTCTGCCATTACACACTTGTAGTTTTTTTTTTTTTTTCCCTTGAATATTCATTATGAGAGCATTCAGAGATTAGGGGAAAAACACTCAAGAGAAGATCACTGTAGCTTTTGGTTTTAGGAGCATTAAAATTAGAAAATGATCACAGAAAACACAGGTAGAGGAGTTTAAGATATAGCATATGAGCCTGTCTTTGCTGGTCCTTAACTTTGTGATTAACATCTACTCTAAAATCCCATTTTATTATGCATTTTCCTGTATTTAAGCAATATGTTCACAAAAAAGTAAGGATAAAGTCAACCATAGCACTACATTAAAAGAATTTGTCAGTCCTCCCTGGTGGCGCAAAGGGTTAAGACACAACACTATGAAGCTATCTGCAGCCAATGCAGCACCAGTTCAATCCCCGGCCAGGGAGTTGACCCACATCGCACAGCAGACCTCTCCTGTCTTACCTGCTGCTCCCCTCAGCAGTGGATTTCAGTCAGTCTGCCTGTTGTTTCTCTTGTGGTTTCTATTCTGTTTCTATTCTGTGGTTTTAAACTACTGTGGTTTCTATTCTGTTTCCCCACTCTGTCTCTAGTGAGTCCTCTCACCCCCCACACCTCTGGCCTGTACCCCCGTTCTTGTATGCATAAATAAATAAATCTTAAAAAGAAAAATTGTCAACTGAAAATAAAAAGCAAAAGTTTAGAGGACCATAAAAGTCAGAGCAATTTCATAGGTTTACTGGCTATTTTTCCTTCTAAATGTACAGGAAAAAAAGCCTTATTTTCTACTGTTAAAAATTATTTCAGTTCTAAAGACAAAACAACATGAATATATTTTCTTTGGGATGTTTCTGTAGTGAAGGAGAATGTCTTTCAGTTGTGTCAGACCTCAAAGCTCCCATCAGAGCTCCCTGTCAACATTTCATTTTCCCCATCGTACATGCACATGCACGTACCCAAGAAGAGGGCGTAAAGCTATTAAAATTTCCTTGAAAGTGTCACTGGTGACCAATGATTGTTACTAACAGATCTTTAAAGTCGGGAATTTAACTTCTTACCAGGGAGATAAAAGACCCCTGGGTCCACCACGATGGTTAGATGTAGGCTTTACCTACTTGCATATTTTATACAAGTAACTGCCAATATATGGCAAATAGTAACCAGGTTACTACTAGTTACTACTGAATGGCTGTAAGTTTCTTAACCCTTTCAAATGCCTATTTTAGTTTCCATGTAGAATTGATTAAAAAAATAAGAGGATCTACAAGGCTAAGAGATACAGGTGAACTTAAATGTAAGCAATGGCTTCCTTTCTAAACATTAAAAGTGTTACAAAAAGCTAAGGCTAAACACAATAGACTAAAACATTTTATATTATTTTGTTACATACCTACATAAATAAATAAATAATAAACATAATTAGCACTTGAACCTGAATCCCTGACTGATTTTTCTTAAAAACAGAAACAAAACAAAACAAACCACACTACCCTCCCCTACAGATCTCCCTTGATTTACACAGGGTTACATCCTGGATAAACCCATTCAAATTGAAAATGCTGACTAGGAGCTGTGACTCTCCTCAGGTCACAGCATCCACTACTGTGGTTTCTATTGAATGTGTGTCACTTTCACACCATTGCAAAGCTGAAAATCCTTTAGTCAAACTATCCTAAAGGAGATCCTACCTGTAGTTAAAAAGTTTATGAATTTTCATTCTATTCTTTTCCATTCCAGGAACCAAAGTGAAAAATGGAAATGCCTTTTCATAAATCACACCATTACTCTCATAATCCAGAAAATTACTAACAAATGGGGAAATAGCATAGTTGTAAAAACTAGAGATTGGGCATTAAAAGCCTACCCTTGCATTATGGTGCAGACTTCCTAGCCTCAGGAACATACCTCCTCTTTCAATTTTGAGGCAGGGACAAGACAGTTCCTCTTGTGGTGAAGACCTGACACTTTCACCCACCCAGCAGCCATACTTCATCTGCTCGTTTCTTTGAGGAGACAGCCTGCCCTCACCGTGGTTCATTTATTATGAGGGCTGCCCTAAGCTCTCCAACCTTCCCCAGTCATACTTCCCCTGCTCCAGAGTGGGCATTTCATCCTTTCAAGAAGATCCCCATCACGACATCCTGGGGGTCTACCAGGAGAGAGGCTCCCTCTTTCTGTTGAGATTAACTCCATAGATTCTCTGCGACAACTCCCTTTTTGGTTTCAGTTTGTTTTTCTATAGTTGTACCTAAAAAGTCCTGAATAAAAATTCCTAAAGTTGACTCCATTAAGGATAATGAAAATCATTAATTAAAATATTAATTGTTATAAATAAACATTAGAACTGGAAGGAATCACCAACATTACCAAGTTCTACACCAAACCTCTCATGATACAAAATGGCATCACTTTGCTAAGGTCACAAGGAACTTTAATGGTATAAACAGAGCCTAGAACTCCCTTTTTTTACTTCCAAACTTTAATATCCTAGATACTTACTTTTAAAACACTTAGCTAGCTGTGGGTTAAGCAGAAAGAGTGAAATATAAAAATGGCCAAGACGATTTACCAATATGAGATCTCCAGCTTTCCAGAAATAGAAGCCTACCATGCCACGCATTTCATGCGATCTGAAGATAATGAGAGCTAAAAGTGCTTTGGCTGTAGATTCCCTGGAAAAAAGAAGAAACATCTCTCCCAAGACTCTAATTAGCCACATTGGCAGCAGAATAAGCAGTCCAACAGAAAGAAAGAATTGCAACGATATCTGTGCTAATTTTTATAAATCTTGTAAAGCCTTAAAATGCTATTCACGTTCAGTAAGGTTAGCATTTAGAGAAGAAAACTGTTTAAAGGCACATCCTAATGGCCTCTTAGAACATTACAACAGAATGGATTTTTTACTAAGCTAGAGTCTTGAATCATTTATATAATCTATTGATTGGCAGTTACTTTTATTTCTGTGTGTATGGTGAGCTGAAACCAAAAACTTTTTCTCTATACTAATTCTTGTTTTAATAACCCTTCGCAGTTACACATAAATCTGCATGGCCACCTGAGCCCTAATTAACAGTTTTACTGCAAGACATAAGATATTAGAGTAATCAATTCCTTCTGTCAAGGCCCAGATGTGCCAACTATCATTTTAATACTTTTTTAATTAGATGTATACCAGCTTCTTTTTTCTTCTTCCTTTAAAAAACTCGAAATAGTTTTAAAAAAAATAACAAGCATTCACTGAAGGTACCATTCTGCTGTTGGAACTCTATTTAATTAAGGCTGTGCTGAACAGTTCTGCATTTTATCACCTTCTAACTACACAGTAATAAGTTTTCTTTTTTTCAGACATCTATCGACTTTTTTTTTTAATTTATGGAACAATTGTGATTTAAAAACAGCAGGGCTATATTTTTCCTTGCTTACCATTATATCCTCATGCCTTATATTGTACCTGGATATAGCTGGTGCCCAATAAGAATTTGATAAAGGCATGAATGGATGCAAAGCTCAATGACTTGAGCTCTCTTGTACCTTGCCACTGTCATTTTTTCATCCACTCTCAATGGCGACTTAAGCAGGGAGAATGCAGGGTGGTACAGGCAGTTATCTCCAATATCTCCCTATTTGGATTTGTTGAATATTGTAATACCATCTTCTTGATTATTTTTGTTCCCACAATGCTGCCCTAGTTTGCTCTGGCTTATGGAGTGGAGACAGAAATGTCTTTGTTTTTCTCTAAAACAATCTTCTTCACTTATATTACTTTTTTAATCAGAAAACATTAAATTTTGTCAGAGATAAGATAAGTATGCCAACTATCATTGATATTATTCAACCTATATTTCAGGATCCTAGCTAATGAAATTGTATGAGGGGGGAAAAGGAGTACTATGGATTGGGAAGAGAGAGACATATTAGTCGTAACTGACAGATGATATATTTGCCAATACCGAAAACTTAAGACAATTTTTAAAATCAGCTTTTGGAATTTATTTGAGTTCAACAGTTTAGCTAGACACACACTCAAGTGTTCTGATACAAACTACAATAAAAACAACCATTAGAAAAGATAATAGATGTAGAGGAGGAAAAGACTCAGGGTAGCTAACACAAAATTATAGGAGACAAACAAAGTTGAAAAACTTGATACTGCCTGACATCCACAGTCTTATCAGAAAGCCATGGTAATCAAGACAGTGTAGGATTGGTGAAAGAACACACAAACAGATAAATGGAACAAAATAGACAGCTCAGAAATAAATTCATACAATACAGTCAATTGATCTTTGACAAAGGAGCAAAGGCATACAATGGAACAAAGACAGCCCTTTCAGTAAATGGTACTGGAGTAACTGGATATCCATAGGCAAAAGAAAAAAAAAAAGCCTAGACACAGACATTACACAGAAATTAACTCAAAATACATCACAGACCTAAATATAAAATATGAAACTATAAAATCAATTTATATTCAAAAGGGCAGGTTTATTATAAAATGGGAAGGGAAGGAAAGGATGCTTGCACAGACACAAGTAGGCAGAAACTTGTCCCAAGGGACAAGTTTGTTTAAAGAGAGGCATGCATGGTCACAGTCTTGGGAGCAGAGCTGCTTCTGCTGCTTTGCAAATGGAGAAGGATGGGGAAGAGAAACACCTGCATAATCACAGGTAAGCAGAAGAGCTGCTGCCCAAAATAAAATTCCTAAAATGTAACAAAGGAGAAAACCTAGATAACTTTGGGTATGGCGGGACTTTTAATATACAACAACAAAAGCACGATCCACAGAAGAAAAATAAGAAAAGTAATCTCTATTAAAATTTAAACCTTCTGCTCTTTGAAAGACAATGTGAAGAGGAAAAGAAGAAATCCATAGGCTGGGGGCAATATCTGCAAAACATGCATCTGAAAAAGTGCTGTAATCCAAAGTATACAAGAACTCTTAAAATTCAAAAGTAAGAGAACAACCAACCTGACTGAAACTAGGGGAAAGACTGTGGTGGGCACCTCTCCAAGGAGAATATACAGATAACAAATAAGTATATGCAAAGATGCTCTACGTCCTGTATCATCAGGGAATTCCACATTAAAACAAGATACCACCACACACTTATTAGGATGGTCAAAATCCAGAATATAGGTAATAAAAAAAGCTGGTTAGTGGGAATGCAAAATGGTACAGCCACTTTGGAAGACAGTTTGATGGTTTCTTATGAAACTAAACATATTCTTACCATACCATGCTCCTTAGTTAAATATCAAAGGAGTTGAATCTGCATAACCACAAAAACCTGCAGAGGGATATTTATAGCAGTTTTATTCCTCTTTGTCAAAACTTGATAGCACCCAAATGTCCTTCAGTAGGTGAATGGGTAAATTGTGATACACCTAAACAATATATTATTCATTTCAGTAATGAAAACAAAGGAACTATTGGACCTCCCTGGTGGCGCAGAGGGTTGAGTCTAGGCACTATGAAGCTGTCCACAGCCACTGTGGCACGAGTTCAATCCCTAGCCAGGAAACTGACACACATGGTGCAGCAGACTTCTCCTGGCTCCTGGCTCCCCTCAGCAGTGTATTTCAGTCAAATCTCCTATTCTACTCCCACAATGTCTCTGGTGGGTCCTCTCACCCCCGCACCTCTGGTCTATACCCCAGCTCTTGTATACATAAATAAATCTTTTAAAAAACAGAAATGAACTATTAAGTCATAAAAAGACATGGAGTAGCCTTAAATGCCTATTACTAAGGGAAGGTTAATCTAAAAAGTCAAGTACTGTATGATTCAACTGTATGATATCCCAGAAAAGACAAAACTATGGAGACAGTAGAAAGATGAGTGGTTGCCAGGGGATGGGGGAAGGAAGAATGAATAGGTGCAGCACAGGAGACATTTAGGGAATAATGTCTGTATAATATTACAATGGTGGAAACTGTAAAATATTACAATGGTGTTTTATATAATATTACAATGGTGGAAACATGTCATTATACATTATACACATGTCCAACCCCATAAAAAGTGTAACACCGAGAGTTAATCCTAAGGTAAACTATGAACTTTGGGCAATAATTATGTGTCAATTTGCTGGATGATTATACAAATGTACTACTCTGTGATGCTGATAGTGGAGGAAGTTCTGCATGTGCGGTGACTGCGGGGTGACTGGGGCTTTAAGGGAATTCGATGCATTTTATGCTCAATCTTTCTGTGACTTTAAAATTGCTCTAAAAAGCAAAAAGCAAAGTCTGTTTAAGAATAGTCTGTTTAAGACTACATCATGAAAGACAAAGTCTAAGAAACCATTACAGAATAAAATGAGAGAGAGAGAAAGTATTATTTATTTTTTAAGGCTGGCCTTGCCATTTATTGCCAGAGGCCCCGGGCCCTGCTGGGACTTCCTGAGGCCCAGATATTACACAGCCTCTACCTTTGAGAAGTAGGTAGGAGAATATGTATGGGGTCAGAAAGACTCAGTTCTGGGAACTTAGCCTCAGTCCTGGGTGTGCCACTGCTTTCTGGGCTATGGCTGGTCAAACACAGGTTGTAGAAGGAGTTGCAGTCAAAAGATGTGATTACCTCTCTCCAGCCCACCCAGCAGCCTACATCTCACTGGGGCTTTTGGATCATCCCAGTAACAAGGGTCCAATACCAAGATGCAGGCTACTATGCCTGGCCACAGGCAGACTCCCAGCAAGGCTTTATACTGGACATAATTCATTTATACTAGTAACGAAAACCACAAAGTATATAAAAGCACAACAAAAAAATGTAAGATGTTTATGGAGAAATTTTAAAAACAGTATTGGAGAGCTGAAGAAATGGAAAGATCTCCTAGGTTCACGGATGGAAATGTTTATTTCCAAAGTGTCAAATTTATCTAATGATCCATAAATTCAGTGTACTTTTAATAATCACAACAGGGTTTTCATAGAACTTGACCAAAAAAAGCCTGAAGAGAACAATAAAAACAAGAGACTTGCTTTACCCAACCCCCCCTCCTTCCCCAAAGTCCTATTATAAAGCTTTGGTAATTGAAAGTAGATTGTGTAGGCAAGGGATAAATAGATAACAAGATAAAAGGAATAGAGACAAAGAATAAACACAGGTACATATATACACATCTGTGAGTGAATTAACATCACATTCAATGAATGCTACTGGGGCAACTGACACAGCATAAGGAAAACATAAAACTTCATTTCTTCTTGACAACATTTATAAAAATAAATTTCAGATGACATGTTGTGCTACATGTGGAAAAAAAACTTTATAACTGTCTAGCTATTAACCTAGCTATGCATTTTCAGTAATTTATGAGAAAATAACTGGAAAAAAGCAAAAAGATATATGCACAAGAATGTATCATCAGGTCCTTCTAATGTTAATTATAATGCAGAAAAATTAAATGTAACCCAAAAATTAGTTCAACAGGTTGTATTATATAGGTAATATAAATGATAATGTGGATCTATATTACTTATATGAAAATGAATCCTATGAAAAGTAGATTATATGTAACTACAGTAATCAACACCATAGTATTGGTGGATACTAATTGTTCTGTTTAATGGAACAGAACATAGAAGTCAGAAATCCATCCAAACAAGTACATTCAACTTATTTTGATAAAGGTGCAAAAGCAATTCAATGGAAGAAAGATGACCTTTTCAACAAGTGTTGCTGGAGAAATTTAGACATTTATAAGCAACAACAAACAAAAACAAAAAGAACCTTGACCTAAGTCTCACACCTTATATAAAAACATTCAAAGTGAATCATGGAGTCAAATATAAAACATAAAACTATAAAACTTTAAAGGAAAAATGAGACACAGGAGAAAATCGTTGGGAATTAGAACTAGGTGACAAATTCTTAGACTTAACCCAAAGTCATGATCCATAAAAAAATTAATTGGATTCCACCAAAATTAAAAATCTTTGCTCTGTGAAAGATTTGAAATGAAAATGGAAAGACAAGTTATAGACTGGGAGAAAATGTTTGCCAACCACATATTCAGCGAAGAACTGGTATCTAGAATACATAAAGAACACATAAAGAACTCTTAAAACTCAACAGTAAACAAATGACCCAATTAGAAAATGGGCAAATGACATGATCAGACTTTCAACAAAAACAACATTTAGATGTCAACTAAGCACAAGAAAAGAAGTTAGTTATTATTGGTCATCAAGAAAATACAAATTAGTATTTTTGGTTAATATTAATGCAAATTAGCCTTAACTCCTGGTGGCACAAGGTGTTAAGGCTCAGCACTCTGAAGCTATCAGCAGCCACTGCAGCACACATTCTATCCCCGGCCAGGGGACTGACCCACATGGTGCAGCAGACCTCTCCTGTCTCACCCGCTGCTCCCCTCAGCAGTGTATTTCAGTCAGTCCTCCTGTTCTGCTCCCCACTCTGTTTCTGGTAAATCCTCTCACCTCCTCCCCACCTCTGGTCTAGACCCCAGTTCTTGTATGAATAAATAAATAAAATACAAATTAAAACTACTGTGCAAAATCCCTACACATTTAGAATGGATAAAACAAAAAACAGGACATTATGAATGGCTGACAAGGATGTAAAAAACCTGGAACACTTATATAGTCATTTATTAATGATGTTTTAGTCATCGATGGATCATAGGAGTGATCCCACTGGCTACACCATCTAGGTATGTATAATTACATTCTGTGACATTTGCACAATGACAAAATCAACAGAGGGCATATTTCTCATTTAACTACATATTCCTGTAGTTAAATGATGCATGACTATGCATTACTAGTGAGAATGTAAAATAGAATAGACACTCTGGAAAGCAATTTGTCAGTTTCTTAAAAAATTAACATGCAATTACTCAACAATTGAGCGACTCTTTCTCTGGACATTTATTCCAGAGAAATGAAGACATAGGATCACAAAAAACAAACAAACAAACAAAAACATACAAGAATATTTGTACATGCAGTTTTATTCACAACAGCCTTAAACTGGAAACTAATCAGATGTTGTTCAATGGGTGCATGGTAAAACCTGCTGCTATACTTTCATATGATGGAATACTATTCATCAATAAAAAGGAAAGAACTATAGATGTAAACAACAACCTGAATAAATTTCCAGAGAATTATTACAGGAAGTGAAAAGAGTCAATCCCTAAAGGTTACATAATATCGGATTCCATTTACACAGTACTTTTGACAGGACAAAATTATAGAAATAGATAAGAGATTAATGAATGTCAGGGGTTAAGGAGGGAAAAGAGGGAATGTTGGTGTAGCCATAAAAAAGCAACATGAGCCTTGCTTGTGGTAATGTGAATGTTCTGTCTCAATGTTAATATCACAATTATGATACTGTACTATAGTTTCAAAAGATATTACCATTAGTGGAAGCTGGGGAAAGGAAACATGAGCTCTCTGTGCTACTTCTTACAACTGCATGAGAATATACAATAATCTTAAATGAAAGGAGGAATATAAGGTGATTTCACTTTTGTAAAATCTACTTTATTACATATAATATGATATATACTATTATCATATATCATATATTACATATAATACATGATATATAATAGTTTAATATACATAATAGAGAAATGTCTAGAAATAAGAGTACTAGTGGTTATCTCTGTTGGTGAGGTGATGACTGATTTTTTAATTTCTTCTTCATAGACTCATGTATTATAGAAAGTTTTCTAATAGGCATGCTATAATAGTAAGGAAAATAAATGAAGCTCTTTTCATTATGAAAGAGAGAAGAAATGCTCACTGCATACTTTTTCACTGACATTTTAAAAGCTGTTTAACATTTCATTCTATTGAACTATTAATTTTACTATTTTTCTCTTACAGGGACTTAATAATTAAGTCTAATTTCTTAGAATATATGTCTCCATTATGAGTATATATGTAAAAGCATTTCATTCTGTCCCTGTCTGAACATTCAAAACCTACCTCTTTTTACCTTATTCACTGTGCTCTAGTCAGTCTCAACTCCTTGCTGCTCTTTAAACACATCTCACACACCTTCACTCCATGCTGTTGTCTGAATATCTACAGGGCTCGCCCCCTCACTGACTTCAGGACTTTGTTCAAATGTCCTCTATCTAAGGCCTTCCATTCTGTGTAAATTAGCAACTCTTCTTCCTAGTACTTCATCTGTATTTACTTGCTCTGTTTTTCTCCAGTTAACAACATATCACTTTATTAAGGTTTTCATGATTTCTCTAATTCTTTTCTGAAATCCTATCTTCCAAAGTTTTGCCATCCCAACTCATATGGATTATAAGTTTTATTACTAGGAACATGATCAGCTCAACTCAATTTATTTCCAAGTTCTCCCTCCTACAACTTCTATACGGATTTCCTTTCTTCATTTTGACCTCCACTCACACAAATACCCACAGTCTAATGCTGTTCACTGAGACCCAGTCATGCTGTCATGCTGCCCTCTCTGTTCAACACCCTGTGGGTGAAAATGGCCTTTCTTTTGCACTTTCCTCTCTACCTTTATAGCATTTAGTCTCTGTGCACTCTACATTAGCCAAACAAAGAAAGGTGTATAAATATAATTTATACCAAGGTGTGCTTGACTCAAAAAAGTAAAGGAAAATTATAGTTTTTATGAAAAAGATATAAAAGATTTATGTTCTTAAGATATCTCCTTTCTGATTATTGCTTTGTTTTGCCACTGCTGATTTTTTATAGTGTTTTTCACCTTAAAAGTTATTTTAGTCTAACATTATCCAAGAAGGACCTCCCTTCTGATTGTCATTCCATTCAGCACTGACCTCTACCCTCCAAACTACAAAGAGTGCCTCCTTCTGACACTCTTAAGCAAGCATTTTTCTACCTCAATGAGTCTCCATTTCATATTGAATTTCAGCAAAGTATAGCTTTCTGTCCTTCAAAATGTATTTGAAAACACCCCTCTTCTTTCCATGTATCACTACCATGGATTGTTTCTACAGGTATATCAGATACCTGTAAAGGGTTCTATGAAAAATTCTTGTTTTAAGTCAGTAGAGAATTAAATTATTTTTAGAAGAAACTACTTTGAGATAAAAAATTCATGAAAACAAAAGACCACCCTTTTTCTATTTGTTCTCTTGTTGTCATACACAACACCATATGGTTGGCTTTCTTTTTAGACTTTGTTCATGACTGCAGTGGTTGGCTTTCTTTTTAGACTTTGTTCATGACTGCAGTGGTCTGCAAATCTCATTAATTATGAATTTTTTTCCCTTGAAATATGAAATAAAGCAAGACTGAAAACTTAAATATATAACATGCTATGCTATTTTGATGGCAGGTTAAGTGATTTTAAAAACAATATTTTCTGCATTATACACAAAAGCTTCCTGAGACATACTCAACTATTCACTACTATGTTCTGTGAAATAGCCCCAAAGAGTCAGAACTTTCCTCCAGTCCCAAGGAAGACTACTTACCAGACTTCCTTGCTTTCAAAGCAATAACAGCTGCTAACTCTCTCTGCATCTAATAAAATGACAGGGGAAAATCAAGTTAGAATAAGAAAAATACAGCTATCAAAAGCAATACTCTGTTTTTTAACATGTGACCAAAATTAAGAGATGCTGCAGATAAAGCTAAATTTTCTGCCACTTTTGTTTGTTTTTAATAACATGGAAAAATCTCTGCATAGATATTTTAGACCAAAACTCTAGAGGATTCATACTGACTTATTTTGAAAAGAAATTAGTTACCCAAAAATTAGGAAAAAATAAAGAAATCAGTTGCCAGAATGCATACATTGTAAAAAATTGGTATTTATGCCACAATAATGGAAGTATCTCAAAAATATAACCACAAGACATTCAGAAATAGTGCAAATAAGAAATGATTGAAACAGGCAGGATGCTAGGAAAAATACATGAAATATTATTTATCCTTCACAGATTCTAGAAAAATTGAAATAAGTGATCCTGGTGTAATGGGACTTCTGCTCAAATATAATGAATGTTCACTTGGAGCTGGAAAGGTTTACAGCAACAATTTGCATCATATGTCACATAAAAGCAAGTGCTATCGATTCATAAGGCAGGTGAAATGGGAGTGAACGAGATAAACTTTAAAATTCTAAGTGCCTTAAACCCCACTTATTTGTCCACATTTTTGCTTTCTCACACACTCTCTTTACCTTACACATTTTGAACACAAATTCTTTCTCAAAAAACAGTCTCAAAAAGGAAAATAAAACAGACAGAAAAGATAATCACAGTCACTTTCAAAGGGAGTATTTAAAAATGATAATATGAGGATAATCTTTGGGAAAATCCATGTTTGGTAGCAATAAAAATTCCAAAATTAGCATGCTTGTTCAGTTTCAGGATACAATCTCATAAGTTTAGAAGTATGCATGTCTGTATTCAGGAGTGTGGAGGTAGTGGTGGTGAGTTCGGAAGGATCCTATGGCTTGCTATATTACACAAGGTTAATGATTTGCTATTGAAATTCATCTAATCATATTTATTTGAAGGCAAGTGCTAGACAATGGAACTTCACTGAGGACTGCTTTTGCCCTGGTCAGGTTATCATCACCCTTGGAAAAGGCAGCTTCCCCAGCACTGCTTTACCACTCTGATTTCCCTGGCTGCCTAGTGTAAATGCCATTCAAAAGGGTAATCTCTTCTTCCATATGATCCAGCAATTCCACTCCTAGGTATTTACCCAAATGACACAGAAACATTAATTCCAAAGGGCACATGCACCCCTATGTTTATAGTAGCACAATTTACAATAGCTAAGCTATAGAAACAACCCAAATGCCCAAAAACAGGTGACTGGATCAAGAAGATGTGGTACATATACACAATGGAATATTACTCAGCAATCAAAAAAGATAAACCCATGCAGTTTGCAGCAACATGGATGGAGCTAGAAGGGATCATGCTCAGCAAAATAAGTCAGAAAGAAAAATACCGGATGGTCTCACTCATAGCAGGAATTTAGAAAACCTAAATAAGGGACCAGGAAAAAGACTAACTAATACAAAGTAAAAATTAAAATCAATAAGCAACTATGGACCGGAGATGCACTGCGGCAGGGTGGGGCGTGGTATGGAGAGGAAGGATTAGGGTCAAAATAAGGGGGGGGGGTGCAACTGTATGGGGAATATAACCAAAATGAAAATGCATACATTGTGCAAAAATGGAAAATGATTTAAGAATTATATAAAAGCAAATATTAAAAAAAAAAAGGGTAAGCTCTTGATCTCACTGATTCTATGATACCTGAAGACTCTCTCATGGAAATGACACAATAATGACAAGACAATCACTTCCCCTCAATCTTGGGAGCCTGTAATCTGAAAATATTCATGGTAAGAAAATTTGTCATTGTAGATCTTATGGGGAAAGAGTGTTAGGAAAGACAGAAGTGATGAGTGACCACAGCAGTGAAAAGCAGCAACCAAATATCTGTTACAGCACTCTATATTTAAATTGTGTGTAAGGCTTATTGTAGTATTACCATCTCTTTTCAGGATTTTCCTCCTTCAGATCATTACAAATATTTGCGGGGTGGAGCAAAAATACAGACAACAAACATTCACTGGGAACTTGTGACTATCCCTGACTTTAAGATATCCTAAGGAAGATCATCCTGTGAGAGACAGCAAAGAAGCAGAGGTAGAAAAATGATGCAAGAGGTGGCTCACTTAATCCCTCACAAAGCATCAAAACTAGTCTTCTCAACTCCCTTCTTTCAGTTTCCCATACCTGAAATTTTCTTCAGGAGTTCTTCAGGTTTTCCTTCTCTAATTAGAAATAAGGTTCAAAATATAAATGGCTCAGAAAGGTAAAGTACTGTATTCCCAACACTGGATATATTCAAAGATTTGTTGGGGAAAGGAAAGGAGAAATGGGATAAACAAGAAACCAATACAGGGAGCCAAGAAGATGAAAGATTGGGTATTAAAAAAGACAAGAACTCCAGAAAGAACCTAAGCTTTTCTTTTTCAACACAAAGTGATGGAGATTAGTCCAGTGTACTCTTGCTACAAAATATGAACATCAGGAGGCTTTAGGAGTATTTTATGGGGGTAGAGATGGAGTGGTGTAGAATAAACTCCATGTTTCTGCTCCGGGAAGGAAAAGGTTTTTGATAAAACTTCCAAGTGTAGGTTATTCCTCACACAAAGCACAAAGGGGAAAGCAGCGATCAAGCAAAATACAAACTAAGACATCATTATGTGCTCCTATGGCATCTTCACAGCACTTCTTTTTTGTGTGCGCAATCACTTAATTAGTCACTTTAAATGGTATGATTAATGCTTGTCTTCTGGACAGAAGTTCCACTGAGTCAGGTAATGTTTGTCTTTTTTTGTAGTATTATCCAGGGCAATGAACACTCATTCACTGACCCACAGGAGGTGGACACAGAAGCAACCTTAAGGGAACATGGAAAGGGCCTAACACAGAGAATAAGCTGCCTGAGGGAGGATAATAGAAGTAGAAAGAGAAGGCATTCCCCAGGATTAAGCTACCTGCATAGAACATATATAGAATAACAACATATTAGGAGGACTCAAAGCTTTCTTTGCCAGTAATTTTAGGTCTATATTGAAAACTAAAACTTTGAGTGACTGCAGAAACAGAGACTAGAATTTTCCTTAGGTACTAATACAGAACCTGTTCATAATGAAAAAGAAATATAGTATTTTACTAACAGCCAAGCCTTCAGATGACTAAGGTCCTGACCCGCATTTTGACAGCAACTTTCAGCAAAGATGCTCTTGAATTCCTGATATTCAAGGAATTGTTTGTGATATCAAGTAGATGTTAGTTTAAACCATTAAATTTGGGGGTAGTGTGTTATGCCACAGTCTTTTATAGGACCATGATTGTCTATTATCTACTTATGTCATTGGATAATGTAATTTTTCTCATGACTGAAGTAGAAACCTCTTTCAGGTAAGGCCCAAGAAACGTGCACAAGTAAAGCCAAGAACCTGATACTGGTCATTGCTTTTCTCTAACACAGGAGTTAAACTACAGCCTAGGTAATTAAAAGATACGCATTGTTCTGAATCTGACAGGAAGTACATTATTGTCCTGCCCTTTCTACATGACTTGAAGCCTCTGGGACTACATGTATTTCAGATTTCAAAATTTTGCATATTACAGAAAGGTAACCCATCTATGTCACATCCTCAGTGAGGTCTAAGGCAGCAACTTGCAATCAAGTACATTAATATTTCTGCAATGAAATGCATAATTATCCATACCACATGAGATGAAAAACTAGAAAAAGCCTCAGGACTTTCCACTAAATATGTTCAGTCTTGGTTAGATTGTCACCATGTTAGGAAAAAGTTTTGTTATCAGAGCTTTTGTATTTCAGAATGGTGAATAATGGATTGTAAACCTCTGATGATTTTATGTTTATGTGTCTCTCCCACCTTTCTCTCATGTCTCTTGTCAAATACTATGTCATGATGTTTTGTCTACTAGGAAATGCTTTCTTTAAATAGCTAGGGCTTTCATCTATTTCAGTAGTTCTCAAACCTGACTGCAAATTAAGATCACTCTGGGAACTTTAAAAAACTATGGCTACTTGGGAACCAACTACATCAGAATCTCTGGGTGAGGATCCAAGACCAGGCATCAGTGTTTGCTGCTGTTATTGTTGCAAAGGTCCCTAAGTGATTCTATTCAATATAGTGTCTTAGTTTTCCTAAGACTCACCCTTTTAATCTTATAATCATTTTGACTCTGTTCCCCTCTTATTGAGTTCATTTGTAAAGAAACATAGCCTTCACCATGTGTTAGGTATAAAGTTGAACTATACTCCAATCAAATGATAAGATTCAATTACTACATTTGCAGTTTGACAGACAGATCCACTCAAGTACAAGAAATATTGTAAGGAAGCTGTTTTGTTGCTGTTTTATTGTAAGACATTTTATTTTTCATTATGTGTATTGAGGTAACATTGACTTACAACTGTTTAAACGTCTTAGAAGTACAGGTTCACAACTTTACATATGTCTTGGCATAGCACACCCACCACAGTCCAGTGGGCCTCTCCCACCTCTAGTCCAACTCTCTGGTGGCCTCAGTTATGCAATCAGATTTCAAGGGTTAGTTTGGGTTTGTTTTTGTCTGGTCCTTTACTTTGTTTCTTTATATTTCACATGAGTGAAATCATCTGGTATTTGTCTTTCTCATAAGGAAGCTTTTGAAGAAGCTTCAACTTTAAAATATAGTATACTCAATATAAAAAGAACTGTATAATTCAAAACGCATCTGCAGCTTGGGCTATATTTGTTCTTATGAATATCTAAATAGAGGATAAATGAGGGCTGATAAGACAGATCTCAAAATGTTCCCTTTTTTTTGGTTACTCATCAGAAACATGTTTAAATGTTTTGGTTTTCTATCTTCAATAACCAGCAGGAATGTTCACAAAATAGCCCTGACATGCAATAAGAATCAGTCAGTCTTATTTCCAGCATTTTGTCTTCTTTTCTCCCTGGGACTTCAATAGTGCCTTCAAGCTGGAAATTCCAATGCCTGCAAAAACTGTTTTGCATCAATGCCATCCAAAGGCAGCAGAGTATCAAGTGCAAACTCTGAGCACCTCACATTGGGAGAGGTTAAATGAGAAGACCTAAGGAGGCCTTCTGCAGGAAGAGGCACTTGGAAACCAATCGAGAAGCTGGATATAAAGCCAATGAGAGGTCAGACCAACAGTGGCAAAGTTTTTAGATGATCCAAGGGTTGACATTTTAAACCAATTTTGATATGTATCACAAATTTCCTAAAGATTCTGAGTAAATCTATTAATCATAGAAACATCTAAATTTTGATACCATAATGGAAATGTTTTTAAAACACAGAATTCATGGTCTCAATTTCCTAAAACAGCAGTAAGCAGAGAACATAACCCAATATTCTTCCCTCTTTTATTCCCAAATATGCTCACTTTTGAACCACTATAAATCTTTATGGATTCTAGAAAATATAATTAATTGCTAAAGTAATCAACGTACTTCTAGATAAGTCACAAACCAAATAGTGATGGTAGCGAGACTTGTCCTATGAAGGAATATCTAAGGGCTAAGTAGCAATTTTCTTTGTTCCTCTCAAGCCTGTATTCCTATCTCCAAGTTTATTGCTTTGTTCCAAAGAGCTAATATTGCCACAAGTCTGACATATGGAATTCTTGTGATTACCTGTTAATGTCCACCAATAATTAGAAAATTAAGAAAGTTATGTATGTATCTGTCTAGACACTACTGCTGCCCACCTAACAGTTTATTTAACAAATACTCGTTTTTCCAATAAGTGTTATCACCACATCAAAGATATATTTGTTTAGCATTCTGAGATAATAAAATATGCTTGTGCTTACTCATCCATTTCAAGGCAATTAGGGATAGTTTTAAAATCTCTTATGTAGGTGTTTTTGTTGAATATATACAAATATGCCTATTAATATTAGTTTAACTTTGTGCTCACTTCGGCAGCACAGATACCAAAAATATTAGTTTAATTTTGACAACAATTAGCCAAAGACTAATACATATATGCAGCTGTGGCCTGAAATGAACAAAATGAATTGGAATAAAGTCCGATATTTAGGTTTTTAAAATCTGCTATTTAAGTCTGTTACACATACACATATATTTTGACAGAGTTTCACATTAAAAAGATTTGATAATTTTTAGTAATTAAAATATACTGGTATATTTTACCAGAAATGAGGTTTATTTTCTTTTTACAGCTATTACTAGAAGAATAACTTCTAGGTTACCAAAAAACCAATGAACTCCAGAAAAATCACCATCTGGATTACATTCAATTTGGAGTAGTATTTGTTTAGATTCCTGAGGAGTATATATATCCATAGGGGACAGCCACCTTCTAAAAGTATAAGTGCAATGAATGCAGCAATCTTTATCTACCTTGTCCTTTCTGTAGGATCTGTCACTATTAGCCACTCTCCTCTTTTTAACCACTAGAATTCCATGATATAAGCAGCTACAGACTTTTCTCTTTACTCTGGCTCTCACTTCTCTTCACATCAAGATCTCCTTTTCCTTCTCTATCTTTAAATATGGACAATCCTTAGTGATTTATCCTCCATCCTCTTGACCTTTTTCTCCTTCTGTTCATTATCTCTTGGACATCTCATTTACTTACAGGACATTCAATTATACCTGCATCTCCAGGGTGTTAGAGCCCACATCTTCATCTCCTGAACCGAAATTCAACATTTCCAAATGTGAAGTCACTTTCTTACCTTCCTTCCACCATAAATCTGCTCCATGTTCCAAATAGCCAGTCAGAGCATGGTACCATCATGCACCCAGGGTTGCACGCCAAGAAATGAGGCATCCTTAATTATTTAACCAAAACTACTATCTCTACTTTAACTCTTCAGATCACTTATTATCATCACCACATTATTATAATATAGCTGAGCTTTACAATAAAATATAACAGGAGAAAATAAGTCCTTAATCATTTCAACATTTCAAGTTTTAGCCCTTTCTTCCCACCTAAATTATAAACTCCTGAACACCCTGTAGTGCCATCAAGGCATGGGGCAGGTTCTCGATAGATTCGGGAGACTGGTAAAGGAGAGTCCTGGAGCCCTTTGTGGCTTTTTCAGGCTTTTAATTATCTTTCTATACCATCTGTAGTGAGGCAACCAGGTGCAGGGCAGTCAGGGGAGCCGGGAGTAGGGTGGGGAGCCAGGCGGCTAGCAGTCCTCCTAGTCCCTGGCAAATCTTCACTCTTTCTCTTTGGGCTCCATTGTCTTGTGGTCCTGTCTCTCTGTAGTCACTCATCCTCTAGTAGCCCTTCTTCTGTTGCCATCATCCTGTGTGTGATGCCGTCCTTATAGCCTCAGCCTCAGAGCTTAAGTCTGCACACTTAACACATGCACACACCATACTCCAGATGTCCACAATCAGGCATGCACGCCCTACGCCCACACTCCCAAGCCCCTTCCACATTCAAGGCTGCAGATGATAGCCACAGAGGCCTGCAGCATAAAAGCTTGAGCATCTTCATTTACCCTACACAACCTTACTAGTTCTGTTTATTATATTTCAGCTATCCAGCCACCCCATTGCTACCAGCTTCAAAGGAACTGGTATGATTCATTGAAAATTTGTGAACAGTGTTTAAAGTGCTTGCATTTTCAGAGTTTACTGTAAAAATAAACTTTCAGAATTTCATAGAATTCTACAGCTTTTAAAAATGTATTAAGAACAGACTTCAGTTTTAGAAATTCACTTTGAAACTTCAGAAGTATCAATCAACTTAATTAGCTGTGGCCTGGCAGCTTTTGACATCCGAGAGATAATGTTATTTCATGAGTCAAGGGATTATGGGTATGCATTCAACAAGGAATGTGTATTAATTTTATATTTCTGCCAGATGAAATTACAACCCATTTAGTGGCTTAGAACGACACCTATTTCTCATCTCACATTCCTGCAGGTTATAACTCCAGGTACATACATCACAGGCATGTCATAGGTTGGTCCACTTCTCAGCGATTCACAAAACCAAATTCTAAGTATGGGAAGGGCTGTGTTCATTACTAAAGTCTCAGGGGAGAACATGTTTCAAAATTCATTCAGGTTGTTGGTAGAAGCTAGTTCTTGCATCTGTAGGATGAAGGTGCCCATTTCCTTGTTGGTCATCACCTAGAACCTCTCTTAGTTTCTAGAAGTGTCTTTCTAGTCCCTGCACCTGGGCTGCTGCTACTCAGAGTAGGCAAAGCTGTGCTCAATCCTTCTTACCTTCTTTTCTGCCATTTCTTTTTGACTCCCACTAAAGCAAGTTCATTGCTCTTAAGGAATCATGGAATTAGACTGGGTCTAGGCAGACAGTTCAGGTCTATAACCTTAATTACATCTACAAAATACCTTTTGCTATGCAATACAATACTTATAGGTGGGTTGCGAAGCTGCCCGCAGCCTCTGCAGCGCTGGTTCATTCCCCGGCCCCCGGGCAAGGGTCCCACATGGCGAGCAGACTTCTCCTGCCGCCTGCTGCTCCCCTCAGCAGTGTATTTCGTCAGTCTGTCTGTTCGGTTCCCCGCTCTGGCTCTGGTGGATTCTCTCACCCTCCCGTGCTTCTGACTGTACCCAGTGCTTGTATAAATAAATAAATAAATAAATCTTTAAAAAAAAAAAAACTTATAGGCACCAAATAGTTTTTATCACCATTCCACCTACCACAGAATAGTAATACAGATTCTAAGGGCCTTTCTGAAAAACTATCTTGCCACATATTTTGGGAGCCTTATAGTAACTTTTTAGCAAATTCTAGTCTTAGGACATAATTTATCTGCTATAAAATTTTTATCAGAGCACACTTCTGAGTTTACACAATGAAACCAGATGACCTGAGAAATAGTCTGAATAAATTTCTAAATTGCTAAACCATGCAGTCATGTTTACAAGTTTTAATGGTTTCTATAGATTAAATACTAAAATACTATTTAACATAACTTTATAGGTCTCATTTCAAAAGTCTTCAAATAAAAAGATAATTCTATAATCAAATACCAAACCCACACAGTTCAGACCTATTTGGCAACTATGAAGTATTTTAAATTAAGATAATGTGGAAAATTGCTTTTTGAACCCAAGATTATTTTTATTTAATGCTGGCTTTTAATTAATACTTCCTGTTTCAAGTACTTCATCTGTCCAACATGAATGATAATACATTCTGCGATGTGAGATTGAAATGTGATAGTGAAATGTGTATTAATTTTGGAATGTGTATTAACTGGCCATCATTCTCTGTGTGATGCCGTCCTTACAGCCTCAGCCTCCAAGCTTAAGTCTGCACACTTAACACATGCACACACCATACTCCAGATGTCCACCATCAGGCATGCATGCCCTGCGCCCACACTCCCAAGCCCCTTCCACATTCAAGGCTGCAGATGTTAGCCACAGAGGCCTGCAGCATAAAAGCTTGAGCATCTTCATTTAGCACAATCACTGAACAATGAAAAAACGAACCCTTAGTCTTTTACCCATTTCTCACTTGGTCTTCTTGAGACTGAAAATAACCACAATATTAAAAAATAAGGCATGAGAATGAAAATCCATGGAATGGGATACCATGGAACCATACATATGTTTATGGGGGAATTTTAGCACTGAAAACATATCATACTGTAGGGTAAGGAAGGATGTCAGGCTTTTCTGCCCTCCCGCCATCGGGATAGATGATGGATCCTTGTGGTCCTGAATGCATGCCTGATGGCGGGCACCTAGAGTAGGGTGTGGGCATAGGTAGATGGGATTCACCTGGGCTGAGACTGGGCTTTTAAGGGCGGCATCATGGGGATGCCAGCAGCAGCAGCAGAAGCCCCAAGAGAAGCCGAGAGAGAAGCAGAGAAGGCCAGAGAGCCCAGATAGAGTGAAGACTTATTGGGGGCTGGCAAGCCTGCCAGCCTACCAGCCCCCCAGCACCCCTGCCTACTGTATACCCGGTAATCCCAATAAAAACCTGTAAAACCACTGAGGACTCTGACTCATCCTTTGCCCGGTCGGCTGGATCAGAAAACCTGCTCAGTGGCCCATTCCTGACCCTACAATTGGCGTAAGTCGGCAAGATGATCCCTGCAGATGGGTATGGAGCCCTCCGAAGACCTGGAGGGACCAAGGAGTTGTAACAGACTGTGTTTGCCTGTGACGATGCTGCAGGTGCCATGGTGGCACAGAAGGTGGACACGATCCGGAAGCTATAGGACATGACCTCAGCTGGAGAAGGAGTTGCCCAAGAGGACCAGCCAACAACCCCTGAGGCAGCAAGAATCATTGGTGAAGAGAGGACCACGATTCGGAGCTCCCCAGTGCTGATTCAGGGAGAGGACAACGAACTTGGCTTAATGGACTTGGACTGATGGACTCAGACTGATGAACTTGGACTGACAATCCCACCAGAAGGCGGAGGACCTTGGCAGGTTATGTTTTTTTTTTGGGAATCTGGGGGTGGCCAGTGGGCCTTGATGGCCAAAAGCAGCCTGTGTGTGTGTGCCCAGCAGCTAGGCGGAGGAGAAAAGCCAACTGAGAAGGCAAAAGCTGGTACTGATGCTAAGTTGAGAAGCCCTGAGCGGCTGTTAAGCAGCCTGAGTATGCTGAAGACCTGTGAGTCTCATAAAATCACCTGTGGGTGATGCCCTGCTTGATGCCCTGAGGGTGAGGAGCTGAGGAACCTGTCCTTGGGGGACGGGTGGGGAATGTGGCTTGGGGTGGAGCCCAAGCCGAACGTAGAGTTTGGATCCCCGACCCATGTGCTTGTGCAGTGGGTTGGGCTGAGTGCAGGGGTCTGTGAGTCGCATGGGTGGCTATGAAAGCCGAGTGTTGGAGCGACTGCAGACAGAAACCCTGAGGGTTGGTGATTACCCCCAACAGAATAGAATCGCCAATCCCAGAGCTAGTACATCCTGGGGGTGGATGTGGTGTGTGGCTTGTAGCCAAGAGTACAGCCAGAGAAGGCCAGGAAGCCTGACGGCTCCTGGCGTGTTAAAGTAGATGCCTTGAGTGATTCCCCTGTCTCGTATGAGCAGTGCCTTCAGCAGCAGATTTGGTGGCTTATCTGCTGGTACCAATAATTGTCTTTTGCCACTAGGTTGGGGCCCTGCCTGGACTTATTTGTGTTCTATTGTATTTTGTTGTTATATTGTGATGTATTTGCTTTTGTGGGCCATGGCTGCATTGTTATGTTTGCTAAGAAACAAAATTGTATATATGTAGAGTGTATGGCAGAAAACCCTGAGGGGATGGACTGTAGGGTAGGGAAGGATGTCAGGCTTTTCTGCCCTCCCGCCATCAGGATAGATGATGGATCCTTGTGGTCCTGAATGCATGCCTGATGGCGGGCACCTAGAGTAGGGTGAGGGCATAGGTAGATGGGATTCACCTGGGCTAAGACTGGGCTTTTAAGGGCGGTGTCATGGGAATGCCAGCAGCAGCAGCAGAAGCCCAAAGAGAAGCCGAGAGAGAAGCAGAGAAGGCCAGAGAGCCCAGATAGACTGAAGACTTGCTGGGGGCTGGCAGGCCTGCCAGCCTACCAGCCCCCCAGCCCCCCAGCCCTCCCTGCCTGCCGTATGCCTGGTGAACCCCAATAAAAGTCTGCAAAACCACTGAGGACTCTGACTCCTCCTTTACCCAGTCTGCATGGGATCCTAGAAAACCTGCACTGTGTCATTCCTGCCCTTACAATGCAAAAAGTACAGGCCACAAAATAAAGGGAGTGGGGAATTTTTGGAAAAAAATTTTATGCAAAATTAAGTGTTGCTAACATATGAGTGGTTTTCTAGAATTTTCTTTTATTCTAGAATTTTAGAAAACTGTAAAGTCTTTATGCTCAAATTAAAAAATACATCAGCTTAATAACATGAAAACTACAAAGCTTCATCTACAGTACAGTAGTGACAATTTATGACCAGGTTTACCATCATTAATTTTACATTAACAAATATAGGAATAGAATTCACACCATTTCTATGCAACTTTTACAAAAAAATTTCAATACATTCTAATATTTTACAACAATACAAAGTAACAGAACTAATTTTAAATCTATCTTATTCCATTACCACTAAAAAACTCCAGTGATTTCACTTTATTTGTTTCCTGGTCTTTTCTGCATGTGTGGACAGACTCTATAAGCTATAACAACCAACGTATGAAAAATTACATTCCATCTAAGTAGCTAAAAAAAGTTCTATTTTAAACAAACGTACAAAGAAACAGCTCTGTAGAAATGTTCATGGCTCATCTTTGAGGCTCCTTTAGCTTCTCTTAGATAGCATGTCACAATAATACTTCATAAACCCAAAGAATGTCAATACACAAATTCATAGCTGAATGGTATATTTCTATTCCTTGTCAATAAAAATGTCTGTGTTTTCAATGTGTATTGCATATCATTTTTCTTCATTTTGAGAATAGATACCCTAATACACACACACACACACACGCACACACACATATCTGCTATTCACATGGGATTTGTTTAGACATATTTCATTTTTGCATGTGTTCTACATACTCACACCTTCCTGAGCAGTTGCTTTTAAATAAACATCCCCCAACGGGGCTCATTTCACAGGCAACATAGCATATATTCTAGCCAAATTCTCAAGGCTAGAGTTAAATTAGACTACATGTAATCTGGGTAGACTAAGTTTATTTGGAAGTAGAGAGGATACTAAGTAAGTGATTTTTTTTTAATTATAGATAACTTTTTAAAAAAAAAGATTTATTTATTTATGCAAGCATTGGGTACAGTCAGAAGCGTGGGAGAGTGAGAGAATTCACTAGAGCCAGAGAGGGGAGCAGAGCAGGCAGAAGGACAGAGGTACACTGCTGAGGGGAGCAGCTGGCGGCAGGAGAGGTCTGCGCGCCATGTGGGACCCTCCCCTGGGGGCCGGGGATCGAACGGCGCTGCAGAGGCTGCGGGCAGCTTCCCAACCCAGCGCTCAACCGCTGCGCCACCGGGGAGGCCCACTTAGTAATTGAGTTTTAAAAGCTGTGTTGTGTACATCTGAATATTTTGAGATTTGGGGATATATTCCCAAGATGAAAAAAATTGTTTTAATGTGCAAAAGACATAGAACACGTAAGTATCTTTATTGACAACAAATAGAAATATACCATTCAGCTATCTGTTCAAGTAATGACAGTTGCGGGTGTGTGAAGTGTCACTGTGAGATCCCGACTGAGGGAAACTAAAGAAGCTTGAACCAGCTCCCCAAGTGGTCCTAGAGATCTACAATTAATTGCCCAAGGCCCGTTGGCCACTCTTAACTGATGAGGTAGCCCTAAAGCACAACAAGGGAAAGTACTAACAAGTTCCATGGCTCCTTAAAACAAGAACAAGGCAGGGCCTCCCTGGTGGCACAAGGGGTTGAGTCTCAGCACTATAAAGCTATCCGCAGCCACTGTAGCACAAGTTCGATCCTCCCTGGCCCGCAGACTTGTCCTGCCTCGCCCGCTGCTCCCCTCAGTAGTGTATTTCAGTCAGTCTGCCTGTTCTGCTCCCCATTCTGTCAAATCCTCTCACCCGTCTATATCCCAGTTCCTGTATGCATGAAAAACAAAACAAGGCATACCACACCTGAAATGTGTTATAATTCCTCTGGTGCTTTTTAACTGCTCCTTGAAACCTGGTCTGTATTCTAGGGGCTCATTTGACACTTTTTCTCAGAACTCAATCTACCTGGCCCTTTCCCAAATTACATATTAGCTTTTAAGACACTGGAAGAGTTGGTACCAGGATGCCAAGCAGGAATTTTATGTTCCCTACAGATAAGAAATATGAAGATAACAAGATGTGCATGATCCTGTGGCAGCCAAACAGAAGGTTAGTCATTCCCTGAGGAGTAACTTACTTTTATTCTCTGAACAAGCATGCCTGCTCAGGTCTGTGATAGACTAAGAAAAGGGAAACTAACTATTCTCATGTTCTCCATTCCCCAGAAAAAAGGAAAGGCAGTGTAAAGGGCAGGACAGGCCACAGTGCAGGTTTTCTGATCCCATGCAGGCTGGGTAAAGGAGGAGTCAGAGTCCTCAGTAGTTTTGCAGGTTTTTTATTTGGGGTTCACCAGGCATATGGCAGGCAGGGGTGCTGGCTGGGGGGCTGGGAGGCTGGCAGGCCTCCCAGCCCCCAGGAAATCCTCACTCTATCTGGGCTCTCTGGCGTTGGTTCTGCTGCTTCTCGGCTTCTCTTTCGGCTTCTGCTTCGGCTTCTACTGCTGCTGCTGCTGCTGGCGTCCCCCCGAGACGCCGCCCTTAAAAAGCACAGTCTTAGCTCAGCTGAATCCCATCTACCTATGCCCACACCCTATTCCAGGTGCCCGCCATCAGGCATGCATTCAGGACAAGGATCCATCATCTATCCTGATGGCGGGAGGGCAGAAAAGCCTGATATTTTCTTTACCCTACAGGCAGATAGCCAGGAAAAGGGTAAGTGGGAACTTGTATTTTAGCATTAAAAAAAAATTTAAATGTGGTAAAATCATCACTGGATTGTGCTTGTCATACACTAAAAGTAACAGATTCTCCACACTTTCAGCAACCTAACACTGTTTCTAGATCTTGCTAACTTGGCAATGAGTCTCTTAAAAAAGTCTCTACAATTATAATTTTTAAAGATTCATCAAATTTCAGATCACATGATATTCCAACTTCCTGAACAGACCAATGTCAAAGTTTCCAATCAAAAGTGTCCCTGTTGTCATCAGATACTAGTGTTCAAAAGGAATTTTCCAAAGTCACAAACTCAAGTAGATTCATCAAAAACAAACTAAAGGAATTCTGGATATTTCATAGACTTTCTAAGCACAGAGAAGGTGTAAACAGCATCCTGTGAAAGACATACTTTAAAGAAAATGACTGAAGTTTCAGGTGAAAGCTCAGATAGCAAAGAAGAGTTTTAAATGAGTGAAAGCAAAATATGAGAACAGGCAATATTAGAGGAATGAAATAGCCGCCAAAACAGAGAATCCTGAGAAGTTTGGGTCTTTGAGGTTCATAGTGACATGCTTCCTTCTAGTGACATGACCATTTGTTGTTCAGAAAGACCCCTTTGCCTCTGTTTAAGTATTTTCCAAGAGATGTTTGTCTAAGGAAAAGAATAGACAGCGGTCCAAGTTAAGTGTAAGCCTTCATCAGAGTAAAATCATCTGTTTTACTTGTAAAGAAGAATCCCAAGTGGGGAAAAAACAAGACTTTGATTTTACTAGAAAGAAAGAATCAAGGACAAATTCATACGTGATGTGAAAATGGATAGAGTTACATCACAGTTTCTGGACACTAAGCAGAGAAAAATGTATTTGTGAAGTTGACAACATGCAGCACTTAGTAATAATCACCTCTTTTTAAACTAGAGAGGTAGAAAAAGAAATTCTATAGCAGGTTTCTTTTTCTTTAATACATCTGTAACCAAGGTTAAATGGTATAATTGCTTTCAGACCTTAAAGAGCACAAAAAAAAATTATTTAACTTTCTCTGTAAGGCTTGTATTTACAGATAAGTAATAGCAACAACCCAGCTGTGCCCTAGGACCAGCTGGAAACAGAAAACAAAGAGAAAGAAGGGGCTGCCCCCTTTTTTTTACCAGGCCCATCGTAAAAAGCATCTATCTGTTCAAATTCTGACTGCTTCAACCTGTTTAAGGTCTGCAAAGTGACGAAAGACAGTGCTGAGGAGAGCAGTGGGCGGCAAGAGAGGTCTGCGCGCCATGTGGGACCCTCACCGGTGGCTGGGGATCGAACCGGTGCTGCAGAGGTTGCAGGCAGCTTCGCAGCCCAGCGCTCAACCGCTGTGCCACCAGGGGAGGCCCTACAACACTCTTTTTGGTGCTTAAGCTGGTTAAGACCAATCTTGCCAGAAAAAGGGGCATTAATGCAATTCCTGGAAACCCCTGCCTATTTCTCTGAAATCCTACTCACTCAGATCCTTCAGCTACTCCCTTTATCAGAACTTTCCCATTAAGTGCCTGCTTTTCCCTAATTTGGAGAGATGGCCTTGGGACAGTAGTCTGCCATGTCCTCAAGTTGCCAGTATCTGATCATACCTGAATTCTTTCCACCAATTCTTGTCTCTTGTTTTGGTTTATGAGAAGCAAGTCACTAACTCCCCCAAAATTCCTGTTACATTTTCACCAAAAATTATACATAATAGCATGTCTATTTGCTTCTTGGGGCTTCATCCGCCTCAAAATCTCCTAGAATTTATAGCAATCCCCTTCATATGCAAGTTGGGTTTTATTTGTTTAGCTCAGAGGTATTTCTCAGAGGAGTGATACCTGAAGACCTTATGAGAATGAATTCAGAGAATACCACTAAAAGCATCAAAAGCAGAAGTTCTTCATTAAAGTTGGATGGACTGAAGACATGAGCAAGGAGATTGAGCAGAAACATACAGATAAATCTATTTACATGAAAATTACAAACTATATCAGCCGAAAGTACAGCAGGTAAGATGATCTGGCTACATGGTCCCAGAGTAACAGATTTTGCTCTCATCTCCAATGATGGAGCTCCCTGAATTCTGAACACATGATTTGTAATTTTATTACTCAAAGAATCTCAATCACTACCACCATCAGGTTAGTGTTTTATGATAGAGCACTCAACACTGTTCTCTTTACTATTCAAGTGATAGCTGACTTTGTTGAACCGGGCAGCACAAAGGGCCACACAACCCTTTAGTCATTTGATTCCTCTACTTTTACACAGTCCCACTGATTATTTTTTAAACAATTATTTGTGCTCCTTTTTAAACACATTTTTCTTTTGGTTCCCACAAAAACAATCATAGACTAGATTTTTGTCAGCTTCTCAACCAGTCTCCTCACCTCCAACAAATCCTCTTTCTTAAATCTACTTCATGTTAATCTGGTATTCAAAAAGTCATTTTTCTTAACTAGGGCATTCTTCTGGTTAAGAAAGAATGCCCTTTCTTAAGGCTGGGTTGACTCATTGTACTTTCTCATTCCTATACCTGTCCATAGTAAATCCTAGAGCTGGTACATGCATCTACCTGTTCAAATTCTGACTGCTTCAACCTGTTCAAGGTCTATCTCCTCAAAGAAGCTTTCTGTTAACTATTCTTGAATTTATTGTACACAACACTCTTTTTGGTGCTCAATTGCCAGCTGCTTTATATGTTTACTTTCCAAATGTACTTGTCTTCCTCAGATGTGGCTTTAGGACCACATCTTACATGTCTTCACTGTTTCTGAAACTATCCTAGTAACAATATCATAAAATGATGAGTCATAGTACTTAAGTGAACATGATTAGGAAGCAGAAAATTTCAAATTTCAATCCTCATTATATTCTTTTCAAATGTGGTGATTTGGGAAGGCTACCTAGCTGCTACAAATTTTCACATATTAAAACAGAAATAATACCGATTATATAGCATTGTTGTGAAGTTTACCAGAATGTGTATGTGTGTGCATGAATGTGTATATACACACACATACAATTTTAACATAGAATTTGGTCCATAGGGAGTGCTTTTTAAACATATGACTATTAGATTTTGCATATAATTGACACTCCTCTTTGAACAATATGTTAAACTGCAAAGGCCATGCTAACTAGTTTTTCTTATACTGTCAAAATTTCATTTTATATTAAGTTTCACACCCATGATCATTATTTTAGTCAAAAATTGCTTTTTCTAAAATAAATTACAGTAGAATAGGAAAGTTAACTTTTACCAGGACCTAGTATATAGAACTCTGTGCAAGAAGAGTTTCAGTCCAAATACAGCTCCCAATCTGCATGATTTTCAGCAATTATCATTTTAATAATGCAGCTAAAGCCAAGTCAGAGCTAAAGCCAAATCAGAGCCTTTGGTAAGGCTAGAAAAAGTTTCCAGAATGTCAGGCCATCAGATAAAGATTTTGTGAGACAGAATTGCTAGCGTCTATCTAAACTGAAAGTCAATGATTAGTGATCATGACCAGTTTTTTCTATGACGAAATTTAAAGTTTGCTTTCAACCAACTAGACAATTACCAACTCTGATGAGTACCTTTAAAAAACAGTGAAAATGTTGCAATCAAGTATATTAAAAACTTACAACAACCTCCTGTTTTGTTAGCTGAGGTGGTTTCCCCTCCTCCAGAATGAGACATACATTGTTTTCTCTTTTGTGCAACAAATCATAACTTTCCCTAGGTTAAGTCATACTGTATTTAAATAATCAGATATTACGCCTCTGCTAAGGTTCCAGAGACTTTCCACTAGGAATATCTAAGATCTTGCAGGAGAGGCATGAAGTATATAGCAAGTAATTGTCTCCTTTAGCTTTGCTTTCAGCCACCCACAATGAAAAGCATCCACAGGAGAGTGTCTTTCTACACCACTCTATACCCAACTGCCACCCTTCCAGGCCCCTGCCCATTATTTCTGCTCCTCCAGGCAGGGAAACTGCATGGCCTTACCTCGGATGTTAGACGAGCAAGAATTTCATCACTGCTTTCTTCAGAGTCTTCAATTTTCTGATGAGACCTTTGAAAAACAAAGAGCAAATTACCTTCAGCTTTGCTTACTCAAATTTATCTACCAAGTTATGGGGAACACATGGCAAATAATGGCACTATTGTTATTACATTAATGAAATTATCATGCAATAACATGATGTCAAGAATGCCATAGGAACATAATTCCACTGCAGCTCAACTTTGCCTTCAAAATCAATTAGCAAGAATCTTTTACACCAGTTGAATCCTGAGGATCAAGTATTGTTTTCTAAATGGTATCACAGAATAATCCTGACATGCCAGACTTACAAATATGAGCATGCACAAACATAAGTAGATGTGAATATAGAGTACTTAAGTACTGAAATGCCCTCTAAGTCTAAATGAAATCCAGATTTTGAAAATATAAAATAGGAATTTTCCATTATAGTTGAGTTTCAGCCAAAATAAATTTACTATGAAATGGTCTATTATAGGTCTAATACTATGATAGGAATTATGGGCCATATAAAAGCAAAAGAAGCAATTCACTCTTTCTTAAGGATAAGAACTCAAGAAAAATTATGCATATGTTAAATCACTAAAGAAATATTTAACCTACCTTACATTGTTCTGGAAAGTCATTTAATAATATAATGCATCAGAAAAATTATACCACACAAATATGAAATTATCTATTTGTGAAGGCAAAATCTTATAAAGTATCTTACCCCCTCTCCACCCCAGTTTGGAAAAAGAAAAAAACTAGCTAATGCTGTTTGAATATATATAATTGTCGCCCAGATCTATTTTCCCAAGCAATCCTTTCCAATACCACCTGTGGACTTGGAGGGACTGGTGGTAACTGCCCTGCAGATACGCATTATAAGAATAGCAGTCCAATGATGGATTTTAATCTTGGTAACTGCTGCGGGCCATTGGGAATATTAGCTCTGTGGGGCAGGAAGGTAAAAAGAAGCTTTTTAAGAAGGGAAAAGCTAGATGGATCAAGTCTAGTACTGGTTCCTCATTTTTGTAAATGTAATTAAACCCTTTTACAGAAAAAAGAAACACTCTTTAAATCAGAGCAATAAATTATAAGCCACTGCCTTTACAAAAATTGCATGAAATAGGTATTATAACTAACCTATTCCAAAAAAAGCAAGTTACCTTGATAGTGAGTATATCAAACAATGAGTGTGATTACTACAGTATCTATTCATGGGTTTCCATATAAGGAAGTCATACAGAGGAGAGTTTTATAACCTTTATAACCTAAGCCACCAAACCAAGTTTTTATGTTTAAGCTGAGGTGACGCAGCAGATATGACAAGAAATTAAGAGCCAAACACAGTAGATAAAAGGGCACCAAACAAGGGCTTTCATGCACTGTCTAACTCTGTAGTAAAGCTTGGGCTGGTCATGCTGTCTCACATCTCCCAGACCCCAGCAAGCACCTGAAGGATTAGCTAATGGGCATGTCATATTTCACACTAGCACAGATTCTGTTGTGAATGTGTTTGCAACAAACTGCTGAAAGGAACTCAAAATTTTAAATGAAACTTGTGTATGTGACTGATAATGGTACTTCATGAGTAATGGCTGAGGCACTGTTGGTTTAGCAACAAATAATTTAGTGCCTGTTCAGAAACAAAACTATTTTTCATCATTCTTCTAAAACAAAACATCCCTTGGCAGAAACATTTCTAAAGGAAATATTTGTAAGAGAGACAGAGTGATGATCTCTTGAGAGCTGTACTTAGCCCACAGTTTATTTTTATCACCTCAATCATCATGATTTATGCCCAGAGCTCCCAAGTCTGTCTCCAGCCTCTCAATTTTCCCAGAACTCACCTTGTTTCCTCCATCTGCCATTAAAATGATGCTAGGTGGCAATTCCAAGAACTTTATCTGTGCCCTTGTGTGGACCTTACATTGAACTTCTCTTGCCTCCCTCTCTCATTGCTTCTATAGCATCTCTCACGACTCAGCTTCATGGCCACCATGTGGCCCTTCCCTCCCTCCTGCACTCTGTCCCTATCTTTGCCAGTCATCAGATCCTCTCACTCCCCATCCTCATGCTCAGCTTTCCTTGAGGCCTTCCCCACCCAGCTTCACTGACAGTTGAGGTCCTCACCTTTACAAATTACCATCTTCTAACCAACTTCTTGGCCTCTGGTTTCTACCTTCAGGATCATCATTCTAAAATCCAAATCCAGGTCCTGCTATTCTTCAGACTCCAAATCCTCAGTATCCCAATGCCTACTGAGAGCTCTAGAATTCAGAAATACTCTTGCTTTCCTGCCAATATGCCCCAGATTCCCCTCCACCAGAAGGTACTTAAAGCTCACCCAGCATAAAGGAGGGTCCTGGGGGCAGCACTGGGTAACAGGAATATAGTGGAAGAGCTTAAAAGGGGAAAAGAAGAGAGAAGGCCAACACTCAGCCATTCTTCTTTCTCATTACTGTGGCCACTATTTAACTTAAGCTCCTCTCCATCTGTCTGCCAGAATGTCCAGAAGTACCAGCTCTTTCCCCAGCATGTGTATTTTTTATGAGATAAATTCTGGTTTTATGTATGTACATATATCCTCAATGCAACCCGAAGACAAAGTTTTTATATGTCAAATCATAATAGATAAACAGATGGTGGTGGGGAATAAAGAGAAGGAAATACTTGAATTGTTGCCCATCATCAGTAAAGGGGACTGTGCTGCCCAGGAAACAAGACAGAAAGAGAGACTCTGAGTGTGGTGTTCAAGAGACAGAGAGAGAAACAAACCCTGGCTGCAATCAGCAGGTAACTGCAGCAACAAGTGTAATAAGGAAGAGAAAGAAGAGATAAGGAGTAACCTGGGAAAGAAGACCCATCCCTGAAGCAGCTTTGCATGGCTGCTTCTCAAGGTCTCTGTTTACAAATAAGCTTAAACTAGACCCAGAAATTTGCAAGGGGAAAGTGTCTAGTCCTAGTGCTATAGGAAAATGTCCTTGTAAGTTTGATGAGTCTAAGGGGCTGTTGTGAGACCACAGAAAACACAAGAGCCTGTGGTTCTCTGACCTTCTCACTCTAACAATCAAGCTGGACACATTACCATTCTACCCAACTCCCATCAAAACAAACAAAAAACCTCTCTGTCTTCCCAATAATCTTCCTCATCATAACTGATGGCACCTCCATTTCTCCAGTTGGAAGTCATCCTTAAATTCACTGTCTACACACACTCCATATTTACATCCTGAAAGCCTACTGTCTCCTATTTCACCACCTCTTACCACCTCAACTCCTGCCATGGTGGTCTCAGCCACAAAACCTCTTACCTGAACCCAGGAGCCAGAATGATCTTAACATGTAAGTCAGACCATGTTCCTGCTCTGCTCAAAATCCTCAAATGACTCCCCATCTAATTCAGCAAAAAGTCAAACTCCCAGTGGTTGACAAAGCCCTTGGGACCTTGTATCCTGGTAGTTTGCTAATCTCTCACTCTCTTCACTCTGCTCAGCCGCATGTACTTAAGACTCCAATGTTTCTGCCCTGGGCCTTTACAGTGGCTGCACCTCTACTTAGTACACACCCTCAGATATCTGTGTTGTTTTTTAACTCATGTCCTTCAAGTCTCTGTCAACTTCTTGGAGGCCTTCCCTGGCCCGTATCCTTAGCCTTCATTTCTTACTTTATTTTTCCTCATAAAGTTTTCTGCTTTAACTAACATACATCTCTTTATTTATGAAATTTTATGTCCTCCTCTGTTAGACTAGAGGCTCCACAGGAGAAGAGATTTCTGTCTGTTCTGTTCATTGTTATACCTCTAACACTTAGAATACAGCCTAATATCTAAGAGGTATACAGAAAATACTTTATTGGAGTACCTTAAACTTCAAGGAATGCTCACTTATGAACCACCGTTCATCCCAAGACTACCCCTACACAAGATTTTAGCTGGTTATCTGCAGTTAGTTCAACTGAATGATCCTGCTTATACTCAAGAACTATTCCCAGTAGCTACGCCATTATGCTCCCAGACCATTGTAGCAGTCTTCTTTCGTTGACCTTCCTGTCATTAAAATCCAACAAGAATGACTTTCTTATACCTAATTCCAAAGAGCTGGTAATTTTGAAAACATCTTAAATAAAATACTAGCAATACAACAATCACTCCCAACTATTCACTGTCCCCTAAGAAATAATTAGTACAGATTTAGCGACAGTTAACAATCATTTTATACAACTCATAAAGCAACAGAAAAGCAGCAGGAAGTTCCCCACCTGAGAAGGTCTCCCAACACACTATTTGCTCTGAGAAGGTTAAATGGTCACATGGTATTGAGGTCTAGTAAAGAGCCTTAGGAGACAGTGCAGAGGAGGCATGATCTGGGCAATGGGATTCCTTTATACCACTCAGGCCCAGTATAATCTCTTAGCAACTTGGATTTAATTGGTGTCCCTGTGGAGGTTCTCAGAATTTTCTTAGTGAGAATTCCTTGATGAGGATTAGTATGATACAACTGAGATTATCCCAATAAAGGTGGCTTTTTTTTTGAATACTCTTTTTATCACTCTATAAAAGAGACAAAACCCACATTCCTATATCACATTTGGACCAAAGACATTTCTGATTCAAGATCTAAGAACAGGGCCTCCCTAGTGGCACAGGGGTTAAGGACAGCTCTGTCAAGCTATCACTAGCCACTGCAACACGAATTTGATTCCCAGTCAGCTCAGGAGCTACCCACATGGTGCAGCAGACCTCCCTTGCCTCTCCCGCTGCTCTCCTTAGCAGGCTTTCAGTAGATAAGCCTGTTCTGCTCCCCACTCTCTCTGGTGAGTCCTCTCACCCCCCGCACCTCTGGCTTATAGCCCAGTTCTTGTATGCATAAATAAATAAATCTTTTTAAAAAAAGATGTAAGAACAATCAGTACCATTTTAGCTTTGGAAAATCCTACTTCTTTTTTCAGCAGTAGAAAAGGTTTCCCAGTATCCCATGGTAGAAGGTAAGAAGCATTTTCTTACAGAAGTATTATTCAAATAATATCATTTTACATTTATATATTGATACAGCTTTTAAAATGCACTAGTGGGCTGTCAAGAGCTACCACTATGTCTAGTTGTCATTGTTCCTAAAGGGAAAAAAGTGCTAAATGCATTCCAAAACCTACAAAATAAACAAACATTTGGAGTCAAGTTCAAGAAAAGGAGACTGCATAGCTGGCATACACAATCCAGTGAAAGTATCATTCATTCACACCCTTCCAAACACACTTGTGCTAACACTAGACTGGACACAGGCAAATTGCACATTACAGAGAAATCAACCAATGTGACATGGGTCCTCAGTTTTCATGTAAAATGCTATAACAATCATACATTTTCTTTGTATATACTGTAATTAACCTTTGAGTGCTTTGTATATACTGTAATTAACCTTTGTATATACTGTAATTAACCTTTGTTTTAAAGAGAGATATTCTAGATCCGTACCCAATGAGGGTAGAGAATATACTTATCTCCGAATCAGAATTTTAATAGGAAAGAGGATGTGAGGGATGTTGGGCAGACTTGCTCACTACCTCCCACCACCACCACCACCACCCACAGCTGGACTAACACTGACCTGCTCTGGACTATTTACTTTGGAGGGACTTGAGAGAAAGGATGGACCTCAGACTACCCATACAAGAGGTTAATGAAATTCTAGGGCACAGAATTAACCAGAATCAAAACAAACGACACAGGAATCTTCCAAACATGATCCCATGATAAACAGGAGATGAACAGCACATAAATATATGGAAAAAATCAGAATATACAGTAAAATCTTTCTTTAGCAAATCTGTCTTTAAGATAACTCTGTCAAACACAAGTCAGAGTCACTGAACCTGATCTGTGATTGTTTGCAGTATCTTGAGAGAGGCAATATCCAAGATGAGGCTCTGGTGGACAAGGGGATATCCTGGATTGTCAACAACATTACTAGGACAAGAAAGTGGGAAGTGGCAAGAGATAAAGCTAGTGATAAAGGCCGGCCCAGAGCAGTCAGGGCGCCTCTGCTACTATACAGAGAGTTTTGGTTTTATGCTAAGGGTCATGAACAGTGGTTATAAAGCAAACAAGATGGATTGAGACGTGACTAGAAGACATAAAATGAAAGGTAGATTTGGTTTTATCCTATGATTGAAAGAACCATTTGTTTGCTGAAGGAGACTAGCCAACAGAGTAAAAGGCTGAGAAATCAGGACTGGGAAGTCTCTAAGGAGGGGTATGACCCACAGTCTTGGTAGAAGAATGAGTCTTGTGCAAAATGAGGGGCTCTTCCTCTACCAAGATGAGAAGGGATACAGTTAAGCTGGCTGAGGATGACTGAAGATACCACAGCACACATTCTTGGATAATCCAGAGTCCATTCCACAACTGCTGAGTGTTCAGCAAGGAAAGGTATTCAGAGATTTTTCTCTTTCAGAAATGTTTCCTTGGTCAGGGTTTGACAGTTTTCTTCCTAAGAAATCACTGCCAGCAAGTCTTTGAAACCACAAAAGATATGCTCCTCTGGATACACAGACTGACTCCCTCTCTACCACATCCAATACCCACTGACTCCAAGAGGATAACAAAGGTCACAGCTGAAGTTCAAGTACTGTGCCCTCAGTATCTTCCTGTGACATCTATGTTCTGGTGAAAAAGTCTGTTATGATAACAAAGCAAATTCCTATGGCAAATAGAAAAAGTGGGGAGTTAGAAGAATGGTAATTGGAGTTTTTTTAAATATCTTTGATAGCAAGGACACAAACACCTATCCAACTGAACAGTAATAAATTGTGATGTGGCCAATTTCATCAAGGGTCTGTAGTAATGTATTCCTCTAAAGTTGAATAAAGTTAGTAATTATTGATAATTCTTTTTCACATTTTATATTGATGATGTGAGGATTAACACTTAATATTTAAACAGCTACATTCAAATGCTTGCACAACCTGACCTCAAAATTCAATTTTTGGTACAATTTTTGTACTATTCATAAATATTGATATTCTCTGATAAAGATAACCAATCTGATCCCACACCTGCAATAAGTCTTGTCTATAAACAATAGAAATTTTGGAGCACTTAGTGCTTCCTTGGGAGAAGGGGTGATGACTAATAACAAAGACTAAAAACTAGCTGATTTCGTAATATCTTTATACAAACTAATGTGATAATGGGAATTTTCTTTACCTATGATCCTAGTAAACAACTTATGCCAAGTTCCATTGTGAAAATTTTCTTTGCAGAAAAACATGTTTGTTTACTCATACAGGATGTCCTCTTCAAGGACCATAAAATGAAAATCTAATAAGGAAAAGTCAAGAGCACAAAGGGTAGGTTTGGGACATAGGCATGACTGACCAGAAGTTGATCTCCCCAGTTAGAAAGTGTTAATCCTGCACTATTTCAGAAATTAAGAGCCACTGGATTTCATGTTGCTCATAGATGCTGCTTGGAAAGGAAAAGTTAGGCAGAAAAAAGAGAATGAAGGGAGTAGATGTAACAGGGCAGTGGAGAGGGTGGCATTAATATTTATAGGGTGATAAGGAAAGACGGGGACCTGAATTTTGTGAGTCCTCACTGTGGAACTGATATTAAATACATGGTTAGTAAGGGAACATTCAAAGTATGTGTGGAAAACAAAACTCTGAAGACTGAACGTCAGGATACTCCCTTGTTTAGAGGTTCATGTTTCCAAATGTAAGTTTTATTATTATGAAGATAGGCTGAAGACAACAGATCAGTAGATGGCTGCTGTTGAAAATATATGTGAGACTGGGGAGAATTGCATCTTAAGATTGAATTTTCCAATCCATGAATGTGAATATAGCTTTAACTTAAGTCTTATTTGTTTTTTTTTCATCAGATATTTGAAATATTGGCATATAATTCTTAGGCAGATTTTCTTAGATCTATTCCTAAATGTTTCATAGTGTATTCTGTGCTAATACATAGAAATAAAATGGATTGTGTATATTGACCTTGTATCCTAGGACCTAAATCTACTTATTAGTTTTACAATATTTTTTGTAGATTTCTTAGGATTGTCTATGTATATAATTATGCACCTGCAAAGAGGGGTAGCTTTATATTTTCCTTTTAATCTGTATTCCTGTATTTCTTTTTCTTGGCTTACTGCACTGGCTAGAGCTAAAGAGAAGTGATAAGAGGAAATGTATTAGCCTTGTTCCCAATATTAGTGGGAAAGCATTTAGTCTTTTAGAGTAAGTATGATATGAACTATAGGTTTTATGTAAACTTTTATCAGATTGAGGAATTCTCTTACACTCCTAATTTTCAGTGAAATTTTGAACATGAATGAATATTAAATTTTCTCAAAGGTTTTTTTACATCTGTGGAGTTCATCAAAGTTTTTTTAGAATGAATATCATATATTACGTTGAATTTTAAATGATGAAACACCCTTGCATTCCTAGAATAAACTCCCCTTTTTTTATGATGCACTATATTTTTACATCTTGCTGGATCCCATTTACTAATATTTATTGAAAATATAACTGCAATTTTCTTTTTCTGAATTTGTGATAACAATGCTTGCCTCATAAAAGGCTTTCATGATTTATATGTGGTCATATTCCTCACAGGGTCAAGCACACTACTTTACACAAACCTCATGTTCAGTAAATGCCTGTTCAATAAATCACTCAGTAGAGTATAGGTGACAAGTTGTTGTCTTTTCCCAGACCCTCTGCTCCTTGCCCTTTTTCCTTACCTAAAAATTAAGAGGAGTAAATTCAATTATCAAGGAAATTCCTTCCAGATACAAAATGCTTATGAAGCTAACTATATGGAATTTCAGAAGTGTTAACCAAGTGACATTAGGTACTGTGCTCAAATAAAATTTTCCAGTCATGGTACTATTAATCTGGTTTCTTTATGGTACTATTTTGAGGTCTTGATTTAACTTTTCCTATCACTCAAAACAGCTCTCTCTGTAATGTTCACTTATATAACAGGAGATCTCAAATTTGGTGAGCATTAGCATCACCTTCAGAACTTTATTAAAAATAGTGATATCCACGTATCATCTCTCTACCCCAACCCTCATTAAGTAGATCTCAGATTATACCTCTTTACTTTTTAAAACCACGTGGTTGAGAACCACTGTGAATTCACTTAACAGTTAAGTTGTATTTATTTCAGAAGTTTCTATATATAATTAAGTCACTCTTTTTATTCAATGAAAAGATAATATTTGGCTTCCCCATGGATTTGCAAGCCACTTGCAATCAGTTTGAGTCTCATTCCCACCCTCTGCTTTCAAAGTGTGAGTTCCACTGTTTGTGACCCACTGATTCAAAACATCAAGCTACCCTGCATTGTCTCAAAATGCCATCAGTCTTCCTAACTTCATTCCTAAAAACACTGTTCTACCTATCTCATATAATCTCCTATTTATCTAGAGCACAAAAATCATGAATGCCAAGAACTTCACCTTAACTTACTAGATTGAGTTTTCTCTAAAATAAGGAAACTGAATGTTAGCATAATATGTCATTAAGCTTGCTGCCCAATAACAGTAACAACAATGAACAGGCATGAGGTTAAAAAAAAGTTGTTGGAATCAGGAGAGTCAGGTTAGGATACAATGAGAGGGAGCTATTTCAGCAGAGGGTCAAGAATGGCACATCTCTGGAAGCTACAGACAGACCTCAGGAGCTTCAGCAATGCCAGCAGCTCTCCCGGAGGATGGACCACCCAGGCAGGCCCACCTGATGGAGCTGAGGTAGAAGACCCAACTGACACCAACTTTAGTTTCAACAGAATATTCCAACAGGATGCCCAGCTTCTTCACACTCAGGGTTCATAAGGGAACTGGCTGTCCATTCATTAGGCAAAACGAGTAAGGATGAGATCCTGCTCCCTTTCCCCACCCCCACCCCCAGTAGTGTGTCTCTGGTTTATTTATATTTATATTTTTACTTCATTATAATTAGTCTTTTTCCTGGATCAAAACAAGGGTAGTGGGAATTTTACAGGGACTATAACCAAGATGAAAACGCATACCTTTACAAAAATGAAAAATGATGGAAACATATATAAAATAAAACTTAAAAAGACAAACAAAAAAACGAGTAAGGATGGGAAGGGCCTACCCTAAGAGGAAAGGCAGGCCAAGGTCCACACACCCACCATATACCCAGAGGCTGTTGGCTGAGGCACAGGACACAGCACAGAAACTGAACCTCTTCACTAAAATATGCCAAATAAATAACTAAAGGAACTTTTTAAATGACTTTATTAAAATAATTTTACTGAATTAGACTAAAATTACAGAGCATCTTTTCCTTTTTTGATGATGCAGCAGGATAAAGGCTCATGTGGACAACTTAGAAAAAAATGAAGAAGCTTCATTTTTCTTTACAGGTCTGAGTGGACCATGAGTTGAACTTTAGCAATCCCCTATAAATCTTAATAACAAAGTAAATGCAAACTGCCCTCTAATGGGTAGAATACAGTTTTATGTATTCCCAACCCTGGCAGGCTGGGAGTGGAAGGAATGGTAGTTGAACTGAAATGGCTAAGCTTCCTCACAGCCTAAACTCTCAGATGAGTCTGTGTTAGAGAAATATCTCACTTGTCCTGAAAGAATTTTAGGCTGTTACACTGTTACTTCAGCATTGCTAACTGCTGCAGCACCACCCCAACAAAAAAAAAAAAGGGGGGGGGGGGTTTAGGAAAAAGTGCATTTTGGATGACTTGATTTGGCTTTCCATTTGAATGAGATATCATGACTGTTAAATTTCCCCCCAGAGAGAGCACTCTTGACAACTGCTTTACTCACTTCTTTCAAATTATCTACTCACTTTGTATAGAAAGTTACTTTGTATAGAACAAGAATTATGTTTCCTCAAATTACCCTAGAAACCTACAGCACCTTGCTTTAAACATTCTTTTTCAAATGAAAAAAAAAAATCCAAATTTCCTCTTTTTAAAAAATACTTCTGTTCAGAACATGGCTGTGTATACATGAAAATATTAAGTGATTTATCACATAACTTTAAAGAGATCTATAGAGAAGACCGCAAATTAGAGGGGCCTAATGGAAAATGGCATTGGCAGACCCTAGTATTCTTCAAATATCAACAAAAAAACTAAATTCATGGTACTGGGTGTTCAGTTCATAACTGGACAACTTAAGTTAATGAATCTAGAAGGCTCCACAGGGCATTTAAGAAGAATGGATAAAAATGGGTAACAGTAATAGGCTAAAAATGACATAGAAGAATGGAAATTTTATATATATATAAAAATAAAATACACACAGAGCAAGAACACTAAAAGCAAGTATAATATGAATTGGAGACATTGCAGAAGTTTTTCAGTTATGGTAGGACTTGGGCTCCCCCTTGAGGGATGGGTAGAATTTGCCTAAACAAGCAAAGAGGCAGGGGACTGAGAAGAGCATCACACTGGTACCAGAGCCTGAATGGCTGTGGGATGGGGGCAGAATGAATGGAGACCACCAGATTAGAGAAGCGATGGTGAGATCGATGCATAGGAACCACAAGGACTGACAGCACAACTGAAAGAAGACCATGTCCTTGGTCATCTTTGCTCTGACCATAGTTATCCCAAGACTGGGTAACCTAAACCTTGGCTTTCCAAAATACAATCAAACTCATCCTACCGTAGCTTACAAGTTTACTTACAACTCTAGTATAAAAATACATATTCTTTCTCTCCAGAGAGACTTGGAGTGGTTCCACAATTTTATCTTTTTATAGTCAGTACTTATAATACAGTACAGACAAATCCACTATTTCCTTTTTTTTTTTTTTAAATAGAGGCATGTTTTATTTATTTATTTATTTGTTTGTTTGTTTGTTTGTTTTTGTTTATACATGCAGTTTCGCATCCCAGCGCTCAACCACTGCGCCACCGGGGAGGCCCTCCACTATTTCCTAAAAACGATTTTCCCAGAAGAATTACCATTCCCAAAGGGACATGCTCACTGTGAGAGAAAAAAAATTGCTATATAAAACCTGCTACAGTGATTCTCAACCTCAGAGGCCTGATATTTGTGTTCAAATGATCAGTGTGATAAAAGACTGGGTATCATCTGGAATGACTATTAGAACCCATGTTTTAAAAATATTTTCTCTCTTAGAACTTAGGGTAGGCCCAGGGTTTCCTTATAATAGGACCTTCTCACTCACTGGCACTCCAATCTGCTTTCCAAGTGGGAGAGAAAGCAGTGGAGCTAAATCATGAGCTCTGTTTGAAATTTTATTTCAATTTCCCTGTGTAACCTTGGCATTGTACTCAATTCATCTTGAGTTCAGGACAGGAAATGGTTAAGAAGAGCTGCTAAAGAACACCAGTCCCACAGAGTCAAAAGCAAGTCACTGCTACCTCTGTTTTAAAAAGCATACCACTTCTTTTGAGACCACTTGTTAAAGTTTATTGAAATGTTCCTTGACTTTTCTTAGGACATTTCTGATCTATATTAAAAGCCTAATGTACTAAAGAGCAATTTCTATACTTCCATTGAAAGATGAATTACATTTGAATTTTACTTCACCACTGCGAGGTCCTCCATAAACAGAGGTCATTGTGGTGGTACTGAATTCATAGCTCTTTCAGAGTTAGCCTAACATTTCTATATTAATAGCTTCTGTTTATAACTTCTCAGAAAGGGAAGCTAGAATGATCCCCTTAACTCCTGGGAACACCTTCTAGTAGGTGCTAAAGCAAGGGCTTTAGAATCAAACAGACATTAATTCAAACCCTAACATTCTAACTACCCTTTTGCATGACCTTGCACAGGTTACCTGCCTATTATGCCTCAGTTTCCTCACTTACAAAATAGGGATAATACTACATTACAGAGTTTATCTGAAGATGCAATAATGAATATAAAGCAGTTAGGAAAGTTCCTGACATAAAATATATTTTCTGCAATGCATCTTTCTATTAATTCACAGTATCTTGTTAATATTCGGACACAATTCTTTTCTAAAAACCTATATTAACTGTTCAGTATTGACTGCCATCTTTAAACTAACCAGAGCAACTCATCATTGTTATGGTTGTAAACGCTTTTCTGTGAACCTATTTTCTTACCCATGAGATGGGGATAACACCACTTGCCCTACAAATCTCATGGAAGTCAGAGTCAACAGTATGGAAATATATTCTGAAAACTAAATCTGTAAAATTTATTAACTGAAATTTTAATCTGCAATTCATTATACCCAAATAAACTTGTCCTTAACATTATGGTTTAACAGAGGCATGTCAGAATCACCATATCATGACTCAAATTCTTTTCCCAGATCTTCTCCGATTAATTTTAATCCATTTTAATCATATGGTGATTCAGTATCTTCATGTGATAATGATTCACGTGTTTTAATTCGCCAAATGTTACATCTAAATTATTTTCAGAAATGTCTGTTGAGTTCTTTCTTTGGAAAGTCATGATTTGATAATGGATAAGATGTGAGTTATTATTTTATTCCAACTTTAGCCAATCATGTCTATTCCTAACTTAGATCATCTGCTCATACAGCAATGATTAAATTAGAAATCTTATGGTGCAGCTGGTGAGGTATGGGATCCGCATGCCAGTTCAGCCATTTATTAACAGGATTTAACTTTCAGCAACTAATCTTGCTTTTCTGAACTTGCATCTGAGAAATGGTAACTGAACAACTACCTCTTACTGGAGATGGGAACCTTCAAGGGCATAGTATAATTCCTAGACACACTAAATATTCTCTAATTGAGAATAATTTAACAATGGAACAAAATATCATCTACTTACATTTCACAAATGCCAGTTCTAGCAGGAATGAGAGGCACAAACTGCAATAAAAGCTTGACACCATTTTGCCATTCTTCCTCTCTTTCAAATTCACAGTACAAGTAGCTACATTCATCAGATGAAAACTGATAGAAAACATAGGTATCTTGAAAGTATAAATGCTGGTCCACTGTTGGAAATAAAAAAGATATGGATCAGTTTTTCTAAGTATATTATTTAGAAAGTCACAAACCAAGTAATAAATTGAAAGCCCTGTTAGGTTTTTTTAAAAGATTTATTTATTTATACAAGAACTGGGGTACAGGCCAGAGGCATGGGAGGGTGAGAGAATTCACCAGTGACAGAGCGGGGAGCAGAACAGGTAGACTGAGGAAAACACTGCTGAGGGGAGCAGCAGGCGAGACAGGAGAGGTCTGCTGCGCCATGTGGGTTTCTCCCTGGCTGGCCAGGAATCAAATCGGCACTGCAGAGGCTGTGGACAGCTTCACAGTGCTGCACTCAACCCACTGCGCCACTGGGGAGTCCCCCTGATAGTTATTACAGCGAAGACAGGGTAGGGTTATAATAACACATGCTAAACCCATCAATGTTTACAATTCCATTGAATTTAAAAGGACTTATTGAAAAATCTAGCTTTATATAACTTGAAGCTTTGGATAGCATATTTACATGTATTTTATAATTTTTCTGCTTCAGAGAGAGATTAAGTAAATAGCAGTTCAAGGAGAGGGGGAAAGTCTTTAGTGGCTCAAAGCAAACTAATACACCAAAATAATTTACTAGTACAAAAATATAAATTGATGGTAAGTTTTACTTCAGTGGTTCCCAACTGGGGGTAACTGTGCCCCAGAAACATTGACAATGTCTGGAAGCATTTTTGTTGCTACAACTAGGGGGTGCTACTGGCATCTGGTGAGTAGAAGGGTTGCTGCTAAATATCCTATGAAGTACAGGATAGATGCCTACAACTAAGAACTAGCCAGCCCAAAATATCAGTACTTACCAATGGGGAAAACCCAATTTCAAAGGAATCTAGAACTAGCGACTTTTCAAAACAACTTTACACAGAAGGCTGAACCATGCAAGCAGGTTGATAATGACATTACTCAAATGTAGTTACTTTTCTAAATAAGAGTTACAGGTGCTAGATACTATTGATTCACTAATATTATACCCATATCTCTATCATGTTTCATAATCAGACTTGAGATATGGCTTTCAGAACTTTACTGAGTTCCCTGCTTCTTACTATGTGTTACATATAGAAAAAAGGACTTTCCAAGTAACCAGCAAGCACCTAAGTGATATAGCTAAACAGAGTCCAGATTGCTTGCCTTCTATTCCCTGGGGTCAGCTATGAAGAGGGACAGCCACCATTTACTCTAGTTTCTAGTTAACATCTATTTTCTGTTCTGTTTAAACAGCCATTATTCAAAGGTCACATCTCTAACTGTTCATGATTACTTAGTCAATTAAAATTGCATACACATTCCACTCATAAAATCAGTTTCTGATGATTATTCTAAGTACAACAAGATAAATCACACAGAGCAACTAAAGATATCACTGATTTGTTAGAAAACTTGTGAGCAGCATTTTGAGTAGAGAAGGGAAGGGGTAAGGAAAAAACTCTTGATTCATAGTAGTCTATGAATCAACAAGCATCTAATAGGTGCTTGCACACCTAATATGTGTGCAAGAAATAAAGTCAAAGGATAACCTGTCATTTTTTTAATAAAAGAAGATGTAAATATTTACCTGCAAAAACTATTTCCATCCATATTGTAACATTCTTTCAAAAAAATCAAGTACATTTTGGTCTGATAACTTCATAATGATTCTATGCCTTCAAACACGTAGTACTAACCTGATGATATAATTCCCATATCCAACAGCAGCTGCCATACACCAATGGCCATAGATCTGCACTGAACAAAAGGACAGTGTTCCAGAAGCCAGTCGACCAGTTCTGACCCAACGCAGCTTCTCCTGGACAAAAGCAAAGGCATTCACAGTAAGATAATGTTGGAGCTCATTTGCCAAAAAATTGATATTTAATACCATCCCTTTCATATACTTGCATTAAAAAAAAATTCAAGAATAAGTGACACATACCTCTCTTTCATCTTTCAAATACCATTTCCTTAGAGGAATCAGTGAAATTATATTTTTTTTTTCAAAATACCCAACACATAGTAATTATACACCATTTTGAATAATATCTATTTTCCTCATTTGAAAATAACCCCTCCCCCACCGCTGTGCCAGAGGGAAGGCCCCTGAACCAGAATTTTTAACCAATATAATTAAAACCGGTGGGAGATTGACATCAAGGCAGGAAGCACCTGAGTTACACATGGATCATCAGACTGATTCTCCTGCCTAGAATTTAAGAACAGATAAGAATGTGCCTGCCACTATGAATAAATTCATATTTAACAGGAACTCCATTATATTTAATGGGAAGTATTGTTTCATAAATACAATTTTTGTTTAATGTTCACTCATTTGAAAATAATTTAAGAGAATAAGACTTCAGACAAATAAACAGTTCATGGTACACAATAAGTTCTTAATATAATAGCAGTTCTTTATATAAAGATAATGCTTCTGCCTTGATAAGACAATTTCCTCAAGTTGATGGGGATAAACTTCTGCTCAACTGTTTGCTGATTTCTCTTGTCTCTTTCAAAACAAAATATCTCCAAAAAGGTTAGACAAAGTTAGTGGGTTATAGGGTTTTATTTGCTAATCTTTTAGAGATTAAATTCTTAAATTTATCTCAAAAAATAAATATGACTGGTAGTCTTCTTAATATAATATAAACAATCTAGTTAAGTAGCTTAGACCATAAACCCATGGATCCAGATGTGCATGATAGATTCCACTAATCAAACACAAGGTCTTCTTTGTGTCTTAAAATACACAATGTATTCAAAGAATGCTCCAACCTGAGTATCTGAATAGTATCTTTATGCCTACTTTTCCCTCTTTATCAGTATTATATGGGAAAAAAAAAAGAAACATCTAAAATGTTTTTGTATTTGAGAAATTTTATTGAATCCAATTCAGTCTCCCTTATGACATAATGTCACCAAATGTTTATAATATCATATAAAATGGCTATCTTTACTCTATAGTTGGTATTTAAGGACCTAAAATAGAAAAATATTACCTATTTTCCTATCTCTTATGATTGACATAGTTGCACATAGACCTAAAAATCACACAGTTACTAACTGTATGAAGAAATGCCAAGAGGTGTTACATTTTTGTGCTGTAGGAAAAAGTAAGGCGGTAAATTTTTCTGCTGAGATATGTGATCTTATATTACAGCTATTGATAAAGCATTACTTTGTGGCAAAATATCACTATATGAAAGATACTCTAAGGCACTTAGGACAATATCAGACATGCTCAGTAGCATGTTAACATTAAAACACTAGAAAGACTAACAGTCAAATAAATGAATGGTTTTTGAAACAAAATGAGAAAAAGTGTTACAACAAAACAGACAATTAGGCTAAACAGTCACTAATTCTATAGGACACCTTTCATGTTAAAGGCTCAAAGTGTTAATTAAATTCCTCAACACTCTTGTCAATTAGCCAATATCTTTGGACTTATAAAGGCATGGTGTAAACACTGTATCATCTGAGTCCTTATTCTCAGAACAATACAGCTCCTCAGCCTGCTCTGAGCGTCTGACGACAACTAAACAGGACAGAACCAAACATTTACTAAACAAACTGCCAAATTGCAAGAGTTGGCTAGACAGAAGCATATGCTTGGTGTTCATAGCTGACAGGGAAGACTGTTACATACCAGGGCTTCTCAAAAACTATTTAGGAGTCACCTGGGGGACCTTGTTAAATTAACTGCACATTCTGATGCAGCATGGCTGGGTAGCCTCATTTCTAAGTAGCTGCCTGGTGATGCCGGTGACCATAAGCCCTAACCCCCCAGCTCAACATTTAATTGGAAAGGGCTTAGTCTATTTTGGGGGGTAGGGCTGAGTCAATGTGTTAAAACACATACTGCCTTGATAACATTAGTTAATCACCTTGACAACACCGGTTAATAACTAGGCTTTCCTGTTCTCAGAAAAGCTATGATGTCTTTGGTACAAGACCCCTTTCTATATCCAACTTCATCAAGTAATGCTTCAAGTTGCTTTCAACAATCCATCTGTGCCAGGGAAAACAACATTAGGGGTAAGAATAAACTCAGTAATATCACCAAAGCAAACAAAGTGAGTGAGCTGACTTTGCTATTAACATATACTCCCCTGACTTGCTAACCAGGTAGGTCCGAAACAATCCAGTTAAAATAGGTAAATCCACAGGCTTTAGGGGACAGCAGTGAGGAAGAAAAAAGATGGTGGGAAGAGAACGCTGTGAACAATGACAGCAATACTTTTCCCCAGTATATTTTCAGTCTTGTACTGAATCCAGAAACTGTTGCAAGTACATGTAGATCTAACTACAGTTGCAATACTAGGTAGGAACACTGTGATCAGCTACAAGGCCAATGAGATTGCATATAACAAAACATAATTTAACCAATTTTGGGAACTGAAAATTTGGTTTCTCTAGGCCTCCTCCTGTTACCTGTTAATGTTGTTAGCAATTAATTCATGGTAGTGCAGGCAGAACCCTAATCTCAAATATAAATGCAGTGGTGGTATTTGGAGACTTATTTGAAGTTTCAAAAACCAGTGTGATTTTCCCTACAGTATAAAATGAATAGAAAACATTTCACAATTTTGAAAGCAATTCTCATATGGGACATGGAAAACACTTTACTTCAATTTATGACTAGACAAATGAAAATGATCCACATCAGGCAATCATTATAGCACTAATCAAAGGATTAATCAATCCTTAGATTATGAAAAAAAGGAGGTTCTGGCTTGTTCAAGATAGGAGGTAGCAAAACACACACTCTCTCCCCATTCTACTCCCACTACACCCTAAATGTGTTCTGAATTGGCTGGACAGTTCTTCTACATGAACCTGATTAATCTCCTAGTTCTTTTTCAATTTATTACCATGGAAATCTTATAAAGAAACAAAATGGAAAACAATGACAGATCCTAAACATTAACTTTATGTGGTGGCCAAAATTAATCCTCTGAGATTACCAGACCCAAAGATTTATACATACAAGCTTTAATTTTAAAAGAAAGGGGTGCAATTAAAATATTTAGTTAAAAAAATAACAAGAAGGGGGAAATCAGACAAGTCTAAAACTGAGATCACCAACAATTTTAAACAAAAGGTTCTATATGAAGTTGCCCAACCATCACATGCCTCTCTTCCTGCCTGTCTTGTCACCTTAGCCTGGCCTTGGAAAGCAGGGTCCTCAGACCTTGGCTATAGATTATTACAAAAGAAATGGGTGATCTTGAAGCTTTTTCAAGAGGTTCTCTTGTCCATACACACAAAAACATTTGTGCATTTGTAGATACAAATACAATTAAGCATGGGATTTTACAATTATTAATTCATTGCAGTTCTGCTAATCCCACTATATGATGGTTCAGTGGTACATAAGGATACAGATTCTGTCAGAAGGTTGATAAGAAGGAAGTTGGTGGCACTAGACAATTACTGACTTGAAGGGGCATGAAGCCTTCTGGAATGTGAAAAATGTCTAAAACTTATGCATACAAGAACTGGGGTATAGGCCAGAGATGTGGGGGGTGAGAGGATTCACCAGAGACAGAGCAGGGAAGAGAACAGGCAGATTGACTGAAACACAATGCCGAGGGGAGCAGCGGGCAAGACAGGAGAAGTCTGCTGTGCCATGTGGGTTGCTCCCTGGCCGGCCAGGGATTGAACTCATGCTGCAGAGGCTGCAAATGGCTTCACAGAGCTGTGCTTAACCTTTGCACCACCAGGGAGGCCCTAATATCTTTTCTTAGAAAAATGAGGAGCTGAAAACTCACTTTTGTTTTTTCTTTAAACTACTCCATCAAATGAAATCATGTGCTCCAAACTTTCTAAGTGAACACTCTTGGTCTAGATGTACTTTAAAATTGGCCTTCAGCCCACACACTTACTCTAACTCCTTTGCTCTCCACTAGCCATGGCAGGGCCATCCTTACTGAGCCAACCCACCCTCCCTCCTCACAGCACCTAAAAGGCGAAAGACTTGCATTTGGGAGTGAGAGTAGAGTGCCTTGTCCCATGGGTCCCCAACAGACCTCACAGAGCCTTGATAACGTCCCCGATGAGGGAACTCATATTTCTTGCAGTCCTAGTGCAGCACACTCAATAAAAATGTTGTGAAATATCACATCTCAGAGAAAGCAAAGCAGAGACTCTCCCAGGACCACAACCTCACTTGTGCCAGGGGGTTCCATACCCTGATTCAGAACAAGGATCCCAATTATCATTGAGCACTGGATTAAATTTAGAAAAGTCACCATCGATATCCCAAATAGACACTTCTAAACAAACAACCCTCTCCCACTATCAATATAGCTACCTCTCTGTGTGCAAGGTTATGCTTTTAACACATTTTTATTTTTTTTCCCCATAAGGAGAATTTTTGACAAAGTGTTAGAAAAATGTGTTACCTGTAAAATCCCTTGAGGTTCACTCTGTCCTTTATCAGGTCAGCTGCCTGAACAATAATAATATTCCTCAATGCTCTTCCTGCACAAGAAGAATTCTCTCCATAAATCTAAATGGAAAAGACAAATAATTGCTGTACATTTAGAACCTCATTGTGGCAATTTGTGAGCTGCCAATAGCATATTATATCAAAATTTACAAAATTTACATTTTAGCCTACATAGCTACATGCAACTACATATCTTGTTTTTGCTATTGGTCCATGGACACTATTCAGTTATAACAACTATTTTTTAAATGCCAAACTGCTTGAACAAAAATAACCTCGTTTTACACAGTTTTTAGGGCACAATAGCCACTGTTTTTTAAGACAGAATATTTCTATCAATATAGATAATTGAACATTTATATTATATATTAACTGCCATATTGATAATGCACTCATGTAAAGGTCTAGGAAAATGGGAAAATAATTTTTCCTATCTAGTGAACATCATGACAATTTGATAGTAGGCTGCTATCTGCTTTGCCTTTAAGCTTCAATAGCAGAGCTCACAGTTAATTCCAAGCATTCTGATTCATCTACTTCCGTGACTCCATCTAGCAGATAAAAATTTCATTTAACTCCTCTTTTTAATCTTCTAATTCATCCATGAATCTTTGATTCTTGAAGGATGATGGAGAGTGCTCCTTAGTTCGAGAGTGCTCTGTGCCCTACTTTATATTCTACTTCCTTTTTCCATAATTGGCTCCTTCCTCTTCAGTGCAATGCTGCTTTTCAAACAAAGGAAGCTAAATGAAAATGAGCTGTTTTCATATGTAAAGGCTCAAGAAAATTAATATATATATTGGGGATACATGCTTATTTCTGTTTACTTCTTTCTGGGTTAATTCTTTTTGTACCTAAAGTATATTTTATATCTTCTCTCAAAGCAAACAAATTGATAATATGTTAACTGTGACTTGACAGGGAATATTTCAATCCCATTCTCACTTCTTTAATTTTCTTGCTATCATCTCCTAAACAAAATTCAATAGAAAAGAGAAGCATGGAAGAAATGATTTACTTTTAACATGTTGAAACTGTTATTTTTTAAATGCTTGAACAAATGAGAGGACAGGAAATTTACCATAAAAGAGACACAAGCCTGGTGACACTTAATTGTGACATGGTACCAAGTTCACTCAGTCATTCAAAAAACATTTAATAAGCAGCTATCAGGCTACTTATTCTAGATGCTGGGATACAGTAGAGAACAAGACTGAAAAGGTCCCTACAAACAAAGCTCATAGTCTCCTGTTACTCTAAAACATCTACTCTTTATTGACAGATTTGTTAACCCAATACAATAAAGCTATGCTCCTCTTTTCTTAACAATAAGCATATGGAGATATTCCACTATCAGATAACAATAAATATAAATAATCCTTTTTTACAAAAAGTTTTCAGCACAAAATTTCCACCATGCTTAAAATACAGCATTTTTATCAATACAGACAACTGAAAAACTATATTCTATATTAACTCTGCCATACTGATAATACATTCATGCAAAGGACTTGAAAGGTAGGAAATATTTTTTTCTACCTAGGGGACATCTTGAACCATGACACAATTATCAGAGCATCTCAAACACCTTTGGCTGTGTCATCCCCAGTGAAGGAAACATGTGATCAGGAGCAAAACAAACAGCTATTACTAGAGATTTCTATACCACAATTTGTAAATCATTATTTCAGATCATGCAGTAAATGAGAAAAGAATCATACCTGGGAAGGAGTATGTTCGAGGTATGGATTGGAAATTCTTCGTGACAGAGTCTATTTTAAAAGAAAGAAAGGGAGGAAAATTAAAGCCAAACAAATTTTGTAACATGAACACACAATACATACAACAGTGGCACGCCCAGTAATTATCGAAGTCAAAAAATGAGATTAAATCCCAAATCATGTATCACACAGGATTATCATCCTTATTCTCACTCAATGTAAGTATCTGGTCTACATTCACATCCACTTGACAGGATATGCACTTGAACAGATCCCAGTCTAGACAACTGAAAAAAGTGTAACAGGAGACAGGTGTTTTGTATACGTCATTTTATTCTTAATGTCATTTAATTACATTTCTCCTTCCTTTTCATTCCCACTTTGACCAGTCTTACCCAGGTTTTCATTACTACATCCCCAAACACTTGCTTTGGTTTCTCTGCCCTCTGGTCACACCTGCTCAAGCCATCCTATAAATCTCAACTAAACAATGTCCTTAAATTGGCCCCTCCACCTACAATGGGTTTCATTTCTTATGTGAGTCTATCCAAAGCTCCCAGTCTGCCCTTCTGTGCCCACGACAGCCTGCCTCCAATGGGTTTCCAGTGTTTTCTTTTCACCTTTCTACATGGCTACTTTGGTTTAACTAGGTAATACTCATCAGAAGAGCCTGCCATCCATAGCTTACCTCTACACGCACTATTCTCCACATTGGAAAGCCCCAGTCTTCCCTGATACTTCCCTGAATCCCACCAGGTTTTGAAATCTAGCTTTGTGCTGTTATCTAACAGGAAATCTCTGCTGCTACCTCAGTCCATTGGGGTTTCACCCTCTTTGAAGCTCCTTGTTTTTTCCTCTATTATTCATTTGGTAACTCCTGGATGTTCTGCATGACCCACTGTCTTGTGTATACATTTACCCCAACAAATCCACAAACTCCTTGAGGGAGATCTGGTAGCTTATATTGTTTGCTTTCACAGTATCTAACACACATCCTTGTACAAAAAAAGTTTATTTTTCTATTCATTTATTTATAGATATTTATATCTCTGTTTCAACTTAGTAGTTACTGAATGATTTGAATTGTAGGAGCTAATTTTTCCTAGTTAACAATCCAGAAAGCATTACCATCACCCACAGATGCTTAAGCACAATAGAAAACTATTATCATTTCCCATTGCAGTATAGGAAAAAGTACAGAGAAACCAACATTTACTGAGCTTCCAACCTATGTTTAAAAGCTCTTTATCCCTCTACTCCAAGGCTCACTGTCTTTTGAAATCCCATAGTTTTTAGTCTTCCGCCTCCACTTCTTAGAATAATTTGCTAAATTTACAAAATGTGCCCTGCCAGTCATCGCTTTCCAACATCTGAACTTCTACCAAATTTTAATGTAAGAAAGAAATCTCATTCTGATCCTTCCCCCATTCCACATGGCTCCTATAATACTTACCTTCTAATTAAACAAAAATAAATGTAGGGGTACTTTATATTCAGAAATGTCATTTGGTGCACTCTGCTAAAGGTTTGCAATGGTTTAAAAGAAAATTAAATATATCATGTAGACAAACCATTTTAACTTCCCACATGTTAAAATAAAACATCCACCCACCCCTTCGATCTTGTCAATTCACACTCCGAAGGTGCCTTCCCAGGTCTTCTGTTTGAGTGGAGGTAATATACTCACTTATTGAAATACAGCTAGCCCTCCACATTCAGGGTTCTGCATTTTGGTTTCAACCAACGTTGGGTTCAACTAACTTTTGCTCAAAAATGTGTATTATTTAGCTAGACCTAGGATGGTCATGTCTGCACTGAATATGCACAGATTTTTTTCTAGTCATTACTCCCTAAACATCATAGTATAACAACTATTTATATAGCATTTATACTATATTAGATATTATAAGTAATCTAAAGATGATTTAACGTATATGGGAGGATGTTTGTAGGTTATATGCAAATACTATGACATTTTATATGAGGGACTTGAGGCTTCTCAGATTTTTGGTGTGTGTGTGGTTGGGGGTCGGGGGAGAGGTGTTTCTGGAACCAAATCACCATGGATACAGAGGATTGACAACAGTAATTTAAAATCTGCATATGAACCAAATTTATAATTTGAAGATGAATCATGATAAGTGATCCCCCCCCAACAAAGATAGACTTTTAAAAATCATTGGCAGTAAAAAACTGACAACTTTTATTACACATCTAATTGCCTAAATCAGCTCAGATGAGCAACTACTTCACATGATCTAGTTTTAAAGAAAGCTTCTAGGTAGAAACAAGTTCTAAAGAACAAGGTAGGGGCAATTTCACAAAAGAAAGCAAACCACTTCCTTTTTCTCTGCTGCCAACCTGTATCCGGCTGTTCCAACACTAGTGTTACACTCACACAATTCCATTTCACAGAAACTTCTCCCTGGATGGCTTCTTTCAAAAGCTGGGTAAGGTGAGTAAATAAAGCAATGGGATTCTTCCATGCTGACCAGATAACAGTCTTAGATAAGCTACTAACCCACAGGGAATGGACAAGAGCAACATAATTACAACTGCTTTTTACAAGACACAATACTGAGATTTGTTGCCAGAAACTCTGGTGAAGCCTCTCTTTAACAGGTCCCAGAGGGGCTTTGTTTCATTAATGCTCTGGGACAGCAGTTTTCAAACTTAGTGGAGCTAGGGGAAGCCACCAAGTCTCTAGAGAACTACTGATTCATTAAACTTAAAATAATTACCATAATGCTGTACCCTTTCTTGAGACCACTTTTTTTGTTAGTTTTTGGTATAGATCAAAAATAGCAACTGCCAAAGACTTAAGGAAAAACAGAACATGGAGGAATAGTCTATCCATTTATTTTTAACAGATATTGGGAAAAGATTAAGTAATTTTATTAGGAAAACAACATAGACCAGCTTACAGAAATTTGAGAATCACTACTCTAAGTCACCTCAAGAATTGTTCTCCCAGCATCTACCCAAGAAAGATCACAAAAACACTCTTGAAAATGGCCCTCTCTCCATTTCAATATTCTCTCCTCATTATACAACTGCTCTGCTGTGCTCATCCTTCTTTATATCTCTTTGTTTTATTTCTCCTCTCAGTTTCCAGGAATTTGTCTAATCACTCTTGTGGCAATTAACTTTCATTCTTTTCACATTTAGGAAGAACCAACTGAGCTCCTTCTCAGGCACTGTGGGAGCTTACAAGAACACACATTCAGGGCCTCTCCTGGTGGTGCAGCGGTTGAGCGCTGGGCTGCGAAGCTGCCGCAGCCTCTGCAACACCGGTTCAATCCCCGGCCACCGGGCGAGGGTCCCACATGGCGCGCAGACCTCTTCTGCTGTGCCCGCTGCTCCCCGCAGCAGTGTACTTCGTCAGTCTACCTGCTCTGTTCACCGCTCTGGCTCTGGTGAATTCTCTCACCCTCTCGCGCTTCTGACTGTACCCAGTGCTTGTATAAATAAATAAAATAAATATTAAAAAAAAAAGAACACACATTCAGATAAAATACTATCTCTAATTTAAAAATCCATTTATGAGAAGACAGGATCTAAAGAATACTTTAAACCCCTGAATTTTCTTTCTTGATCCTGGTTTCCTATCAATTTACTCTAGGATCTTGGATAGATATTCCTGTTGATGCAGGGCATCCTTTTTGATGACGCTCCCTAAAATATCTCAGATATCGCTAAACAAGATGATTCATCTCTAAATGAGATGATTCTTTTTTTTCCCTCTTTCACAACGTTCTAGAACAAGCTAGAAACAATGATTCTTTCATAAAAGATATACCATGGAGAGAAGGCTAGCAACAACACAAGTTATATTTTAATTCAAATCTAATGTAAGGTCAGAGAAATTACATAATTTACTTCTTTCCTGTCCATTTTAATGAACCACAGAAAATGATTCCCTAAATGATTCAAGCCAGATCTCATATTTTAAAAATGTGTGAGAAAAATATAACCCTTTAATATTCACCAATGTATTTCCAGAAAAAAAAGTCATAACTCAAGAGGTGAATTGGTTAGCAACAATATGTAACTTTAAAAAGAAAAAAGAAGAAGTTGAGTGTCCCTTAAAATTAAACTGTAGTAGTATGAGGATGGGTCTAACCCAAGCATGGAACTCATTCCAGAGACAATGAAAATATCTTGCTAAAAATGTAATAGAATTTAAGGACATTTTTCATCAGTCAGCTCTTAAAGGAGATGCTATCCTTCGAATGAGTTAAAGTACATAAGGTACTGTTGGGAGAAAGAAATATGAGGATACAGACTGAATCACTTTATCACCACAGAAGTAGGAACTGCTCTATTACAAATGGGAACTAACAAGAACTAACAAATTTATTGATAAGTTAAGAATTTAGTTCATGACACAGCTTTTTGTCACTTTTAGCCACACTGCTTTTTCCCACTGTGGTGAACAGTAAAATATGAAGATGTTAACATGGTATAACTACTATACTTGGAATTCTTACAATCTCAGGAAGTCAAAAAGCTTCTTAGGTACATGGAGGGCACATATGTTAAGAGATTATAGACCAAAACAATAAAGACCATGGTCTAGTAAGTTTTCCAGTATAGTTCTAATACTTTGGGTCCTGCTTGGTCCCAAGACACATATCTCAATCAAAGCTTGGTCAAGGTTGAAGGGAGAGAATTGCAGCCAGTTTATTGGCTTGTGAATTTTCTGGTGACCACAAGTCAGTTATAATGCAAACTGCAGATAAAAATCATTGCTGAAATGCAGGGGCAGGGCATGGTACCACAACTCCTTCTGCAAGCTCTGGGTATAATTCAGGCCCACAACCATTTCCTCAAGGCTCCAAAGGATGTGCCCCAATAGCCAGTCACGAAGTCTATTTGTAATAATAAGTTCTCAGCGTATCATGGCTACACGATAGTCAATGATCTCAAAATTATATTTTTATACTGACCTGTGATGAGTTAAGGAAATGAATGGAATCACAGAAAAGGTAACAGAGATACTTCCTGAGTATTTCCCTTGTCTTAAGTACTTTTGCATATTAGTATTGCACCCACCTATACATATTTTTACAGACAAGAGGCCTGAGGGTCAGAGATATTAAGATCCTAGAGCTGGAAAGTTATAAACCCTGGATTGACATAAAATTTTGATTGATCCAAAGCCACCATTCTATTGTTACTGGCGATGTATTAAGTAATATGTGCTACCTTTTAGTTTTATAAGTATTAATGGATATGTTTTAAGATTGTATTAAGTAACTTTAATAAAACATATCCATTAATACTTATAAAACTAAAAAGTAGGTACTATTTTTAATCCTATTTTGCATATGACAAAATTATAAAGAGGCTTGTCGTCCAAGCCTATCTTTAGTTACTACTTGCAATGTATTTTACAGCATTGAATGGGATGATTTAAGAGTAACATGAAAAGTGAGTACATCTAAGCATTAAGATATCACAAACAGTGCTTGCTAGATCCAGCAGTCTCAACCCTCAATGTGAATTAAAACCATCTGAGAGACTGAAGGGAAGAAACCAAACAGGTGCTTTGGTCTCACCCTCCCTGGAAATTAGAATCTCTAGGAGCAGGACCTGTCAAGCTCCCCAGGTAGTTCTAATGTGCACCCGGCTGTAAAAATCAATGTTTGAAACTGGCATTTTGAACCTCTCATTATTCAACTTCAGCTATGAGGCTTGGCGCACTCTTCAAACATTGCCTCCTCACACACCCAGCTGAGTTCAGAACATAGTACAGATGCAAGCCATTTCACCAACAGCACTCCGATCTGTGGCCGAGTTTCCAAGTCTGACTTACATAGAACAAAGAACCACTGTTTCAGTAAATCCCACCTTGCACCTGTTGGTGTGGTAGGTGTTTTCGATCTGTCCTGTCTCAGACATAGCCCTAAGCCATGGCATCTTCGTCTCTACAGAGAAGCATAGTACCCACAAGCCTTCAGAAGGGGCATACCCTTTTTAACAGCATCCACAGCATTAAGCTCAATTTTTCCTTCCCATTATCAAAGGGCTCTCTTCTAGCATAGACATGTTTTGCCCCACTTAAAAGCTTAAGTAGAAAATTAAAGTGGGTTCTAGGAATACTTATAAACATTTCACAATCTTACCTGTTTAGGAAGATAAATCAGTAAGAGCCATCAGTTTTTGGGAAAATATACACAATAGGTACAACAAATCCCAAAGTATGATCAATTTGATTTTACTCAGTCCTTGGGAAAGTAACTTTCTTTTTACTTTGTTTGCAAACAAGAGACAGTTTTGCCTGTCAGGCTGGACTTCCACGGTTAATGCAATCACAGAAAGGACTTTAAAATTTAGGAATAAAGTTAACAGAGATTTTGAAACAACAGTTTAATTAGCAAACTTATTTATCTCCACTTGTCACTAATTCCCTACTTGTATTAACGTCAACCCATCCAGTTACCTCTGGACAACAAAGTGAACCATTTCCACAGCAGCCAACATGAAGAAGCTGCCACTTTTCAAATCTGAGACAAACTGAGCAACAAAATAATTAAAGCATTGCATTATAACACACAGAATAAGTTATATCTTGAGTCCATACTGATACAAATATCTGATAAATACTGGTGTGTATATATGGGGAGGTGGGCAGGAGAGCACTCCCTTACAGAATAATTTCAATTACTAAATGCAATAAAAAGAAAATGAGGGCCTCCTCTGGTGGTGCAGTGGTTGAGCACTGGGCTGCGATGCTGCCTGCAGCCTCTGTAGCGCCGGTTCGATCACTGGCCACCGGCGAGGGTCCTACATGGTGCACAGACCTCTCCTGCCGCCCGCTGCTCCCCTCAGCAGTGTACTTCGTCAGTCTGCCTGTTCTGCTCCCCGCTCTGGCTCTTGTGAATTCTCTCACCCTCCCATGCTTCTGACTGTACCCTGAGCTTGTATAAATAAATAAATAAATCTTTAAAAAGAAAAAAAAAAAAAAAGAAAATCACCATCAATAACATCACCATAAGAAATGTTGCAGATAATAATCACCAATGGATGCCAAAATGTGTGTATAAAAGAATGATGAGATATAGGGTATTAACAGAGTGTCAAAGTGACTCCCTACAAGATGCAAGTACAAAGGAAAAAAATGGTAACATCTCAGTGGAATTTAGCAGACATCACCTTAACCAAGTGATAAAAGTTATCACCCATCATGAGACATTTTTACATCACCTGCCTGGTGATATAAGAGGGATATCCTTCAATACTGAATTTGTTGAGTATCAGTGCTGGGTCCAACAACTGTACAACTGTAGTTACATAAACATTAACATCTGGGGAAGCTGTTTATTGGAGAACTTTCTCTTTGTACCACTTGTGCAACTTTTTTAAGTCTGAAATTATTCTTTATAACAGTTTTTAAAAAACCATAGCCTCCTTCCTCTTCACAAACAGAAGCTAAAAACACATTCAAATATTATTTCAAAGTACATAACAGCTTGTATTTAAAATCTGAAAGAATTTGCAGTTATTTAAAAACAAAAACAATTCACCCTTAGTGCTCAAAATGTTCCAACTCTTGAACAGAGTGGTGAATGACCCTGCTGACTTGTCTACATAATCCCTGCTGTATTCTCTCCTGCAAACTAACTGCTCCAGCCATGTGGGCTGTTCGATTTTTACTATGCAAACCACGTGCATAAGCCTACTGCAAACCTCTATGCCCAAGCTCTTGCTGTGATTCCCCACTCTCTGTACTTCTCTGCACTTTACATTCTTCCTGTCCTGTGATCCACGCAAAAACTGCAGGAAGCCCACCCTCGCCCTGAGCCTCCCGTGATTAATCTCTTTCCCCAAACACACTTAACACTTGCCACTAAAATATAATGCCTTTTGGTTCCATTTGTAAGTGTATTCCAGTTGTCTTTGACCAGCCCTGTAAACCCCCAGAGGAACTTAGGCCTTCTGTAAACCCAGGACCTTCTACAGTATGTACCAGGGGCAGTCATCCAATGGTGACTTCTTCCCAGCATCCAGAGACTCTTAGGCCAAGTGGCAAAGCATGATCCTGCCACCTCAAAATCTATGAAATCCATTGTCACCACCACCTTCCTATCTTACCTATAAGTGGTCACCTATGGAGCAAGAGTACATATACTGAATATCTTTATATGCTGAATAACTTACATGCTGTTTTAAAACTTAAAGATCCACTTGAATGACAATCATTCCTTCATAGTGAGAAAACCTCAGTTAAGTGATTTTACATGGAGTCTTTGAGAAGGAAAAATGTTTACTCCCTTTCTCACATTATTGGCAAGTCAGAAATGAGCAAAAGAAGTAAACCTTGAAATAGTCACCTTCCTTCCCTTCTTTGGTGGAAATACATTATTAGTCTGTTAAAGTTTCTTGTCAATTTATACATAATGTTTTGAAGGCTAAAAAACAACAAATGTGATAATGTACAGTCTTCCAAAGGAAGGAAGATTTATAAAACTATTTTAGTTTTCATTTCTTAATTATTCAATCAAGACATACAAAGAACTTCAGAGATACAGAACCAGGAAGAACCTCCTGAAGTCACCTGCTGATTCCACAGCGTTCCTGTGAACTAGGAGTCAGCTGGGAATGTAGATAAGGGATCCACAAAGTGCACCCCACAAGCCAACCCCAGCTGCCATGTGCTTTTCATAAAGTTTATTTGGCACACCACTGGCTCCATTTGTTTACATGTGGTCTCTGGCTATTTTCCTGCCAAAACATGTATTATCTGCCCTTTATAGAAAAGGCTTACCAATACTGGTGTAGATTATCAAATTTTACAGAATAGATGGTGCAAAATAAGTCTCCCAAGCAATATATTACAATGTGTAGCCAAATACTGATAGGACTTTTTTTTTCATTTTGAACCAAATTATTTTCAGGCAATTTAAGATTATTTCTTCTAAAACTGTTCCTGGCACATTTCTATCTTCACTTGTGTGTTATATAAAAGCAAGAAATAGGTCAAAGCAATTTTTCTTTCAAGATTAAAACAAACAAGGAACATTTGGTTTCACTAACTCTTTCCCTTAAGGAAGGAACTTCCAATGTTTACCACAATACAAACAAGTCTAGACTACATCAAACTGATGCCAAGGGTTGAACATACAAAAGTATCACTATAGTATAGTATAGCATAGCATAGCACAGTAAATTTAACATTATTGCAAACATCTGAACATTGCACACAATATTCTTTTTGCCTGAAATGTCTTTCTCTTCACACATTTAAATTTTCATACAGTTTATGTTAAAGTGTATTCATATACTCAAGTCTTCCCCATTAGAAGTTCTTATGTACTTCCAAAGCATTTTAGATTCCCAGTACTTGTTTACATTTGGACTTCCCCTAATCATTATAAAAATCTTAAAGGATCTACGTTCTGCTCATATTTATAAATGTCCACAGTATCTACAGGATTCATTGCATACACTTAATTCTCATGAAAGTGAAAAGAAAAAATCCAGCACTTTTAATGCCTTTCTTGACACTTTTCACCTTCTAGTGTTCATGGCTTCTTCCTCTGTGTATCTGTACCTTCTGCTCGTGGGAGGCTACCTTGTATGGGTGTTAGAGCTCAGGATTTACACTGCTTAGATTCAAAGTCCATCTGTACTACTTAAAAGTTCTGTGTCCTCAGACAAGTTATTTAACTTCTTTGTGTCTAGTTCCATTTCTTTAAAAGGGTGAAATAAAATCCACTCATAAGGTTGTTATAAAGATTAAATGACTGAAAACAGTGGTTCTCAAATGTCAGCCTGCCTCAGAGCCATTTGGAAGGCCTGTTAAGCTAGATGGCTAGACCCCATCTTAGAGGTTTGGGCTTCAGTAGGTCTAGGGTCAGGCCTGTGAACGTGCAATTCTAACAACTTATGTTCATGCTGCTGGTCCTAGGACTACAGTGAGAAAGACTGACTGAAAATACATGAAATGCTTAGAATAGTGTCTGCTATATATAGTAAGTGCTCAATGAGCATTAACTCTGATTGGGCTCTCAGAGGAGGAACGTAGGTCTCTCTTACTACACTGTGAGCTTCTCAAGGGATTGGATTGTATCATTTTCATCTGCATCCCCAGGACACAGTAGAGTATCTCTGATAAAGCTAGGCCAGTGGGGCGCTGGCAATTCTCTGCCTCAAACAAGATTCCTCCTGGTCAAAAGTGGAAAAAATTTCTCCTTCCAGCACCACTGCCTGGGATTTCGCATCAAGCATCTTTTGCACATAGCTATGCCATTCACCCACTTGACCTACAACACACGGTTTCCCATACTTGGACATCTGGAAAAGCTAACTCAAAATCAGGAAGCTTTTAGATGGTCATTAGGAACATGGTTCTTTCCCAAATGGGTACAGAGTTTCTGTGTGCTTCTATCAATGCTAACAACCTGCCATCACCACTGCTTAAAGTTCTAGGTACAGTGAATATTTATATAAATGAAAGTTTTACTTGGACACTACCAGGTGAAAATTCTTTAATTCATTCTAAATTTATACTATCTACTGGTAATTACTACTTATCAGTAACACTCCATATCTTCTGGGTAATAATTCACTTTAGAACTTGAGAAAATCAGTATTGACTTTAGCATTCTAGAATTTCACATACACAACTTGAAATATTCAGGACATGTGCAACACCAGGATTATGACATGGATCCTCTGCAACTGCGCAAATAACCCTAACAGCAGTGCTGTGATCCCATGTGCAAGCTTTCCACTCAGAGAAGGTCATTTTTCTAGCCCTCCTGAACTCATTCAAAGCAGCTGGGAACTCTATTACTGCCTCTCTTGTGCAATTCCACCATTCTCTGATGAAGAAAAGAGGGTCATCTGATTGATCAAAATTTACCATTTGCCACAAGGAGCAGTCCTATGCCTGCCTTCATTTTGCTCACTTAACACATAAAATTGTTAGCTTTGCTGGCCTTCACTTACTTCACAAACTCTACTGCCCTCACTCCCATTACTCCCTGACTCACTTAACACACCCCCATGTCCTAGTCCATGCACATGATTAAAGATTATGCATCATTTCAAATCTTTTAAAGAACCTGTAACACATGGACATATTTTGGTGAAAAGTGAAAAAAAGTTAAAAGTGAAACAGTATAAGGTCACGTACTCCTACAATACAAATAAAGAGCAATACACCAATGTGTTAATAGTAATCTCTGTGTAACCAGTAACTGGTAGATCTTTGTTATTTTCTGTATTTCCAAATGTCCAATTTTTCCATATTAAATATGTTCCTTTTATAACAGGGGCAGGAGGGGGGCAGATTACTTTAAAAACAAGATAAAACCAGGCCTTTAACCCTGGTGGCACAGGGGTTAAAGTCTCAGCACTATCAAGCTATGGCCAACCACTGCTGCATGAGTTCAATCCCCAGACAGGGAGATAACCCACACAGCACAGCACTCTCCTGTCTCTCCCGCTGCTCCCCTCAGCAGTATATCTCAGCAGATCCGCCTGTTCTTCTCCCCACTCTGTCTCTGGTGAATTCTCCCAACCCCTGCACCTCTGGCCTACTCCCTAGTTCTTGTATGCATAAATAAATGAAAATAAATCTTAAAACAAGATGAAACCTCTACTCATTATCATTACCCTCTACTCCAATTCTATAAAGGAAACACAAGATTACACAGATGAAAAAAGTGACTCTTTATATATAAAGGGTTAAGAAAATCTGCACAGTAAGAAAGAATCCAAACTTGAGTTAGTTCTAATGCAAGTGTATTTATGGGTGGGAGAGTGTGAGATAAGGCTTTAAGTAAAGATCCAAAAAGATAGTACAAGGTTAAGGATTCCACTAGGAAGAATGTTAATACTTCTCCCTCTTTCTGCTCAGTGGAGTCCTTCGAGCCACTCTGCCTGCCTGAAGTCAAAAAGGGTGATTGAACTGCACAGTTCATTTGTGAAAGGATTTTTTTTTTTTAATCCAGAAACAGAAGTTGTTCAAGTTTTGGAAGTCACTGCAAGGGGTTCAGAAGATATTGGTCCTACCAGAAAGAATTAAAATTTACGCCAAGTATAGAAAATGAGAAAATTACATTTTTGTTTAGAATAAAGAATTTTTGCTTGAAAAGAAAGCATGGAGGAGACCCACAGTGGTAAGTGGAAGGAGTAACCCACTTTCTCTCCATTGAAAGAAAAGGGTAGGCAGGACAATGAATAAGTATAGTGCGGAAATTTCAAACAGCATAGCAAGAGATAGGGCTATGCTTTCATTTCTAAGTGGTCCTTTGGGTGTAAAGGATAAAACTGGGTTCTACCCAAAGTTCAAAACTTTTAACACCAGTGCTCAGAGGGACTGCTCTGTGACCAATTTGCTGAAGTGTTTAGGATCACTTGCTCTTGACATTATTAACCTCCGAATACTCAGAGCTCACAACATCTGGAGAAAATGACTCAGAAAACAAATACCCCAAATTCAAGTATCAATAATTTTAGGGTTCCTTATGTTCCTTATGTTTAGGGTTCCTGATGTTCCTTATGAATTTACCTCTACACAGCCAGGTTAGCTCTCTGCTTTCAAGGAAAGAATGTGAGACACTCAGTGGCTTAAGATGTGACTGCTGCATTTCCTTGGTGAATGTTGTTTACAGTTACTTCACTATCCCAGGTACAGAGACTGCTTTTACAACTCTCAGACATTGCAAATTGCACATCATTTTTTTTTATTAATTGTGATCCTCATTTATAGGACACTGGCTCTAACATAGCCATATTCAAGAATTAATAAAGTTTTAATCCCAGCCTCAAGGCCATCATTGTCCATCACATTCCTGCCCAAGACCTGAGTGACAACGCTCCAGCTCCAAACAAGAAGAGATTGTCCGTGCTCACACCTCAAGATGCAGATAGGGAAGAAAAGGGGTTTTAAAGAAACTTTAGTTTCCACACAGATCTTTCACTAGAAGGGAAATTAAATCACCAAGACAACTGTTTTCAAAACAGCTTCTAAACTAGAAGGAAAACTTTTAAAATGAATCTTAAAATTTCATAAATGGAATAAAAGACAAAATTGGATTGAAGTCCATAGTAGCAGAAGACTACAAGATTAAAATCTTCTCATTTTTTCCAAGATATATGCTCTCTGAAGAGAGCATGAGGCCCACAGAAGCTTGGTATTCCTACTTTGTTTTGAGTTTGACATTGTGTGTGTCCCTTGGACTAAAAGGTCAAGGCTCTTTTATGAATACAGTTGGCCCTTGAACAACTGTCACTGTCCACTTATACAAGGATGGGTAAGTGGACACTCACAATCTGCACTCACAAACTCAACTGCATTTGTTAGTTGAATCTGCTGATGCTGAACAAGGGCATCTGGAGGGCTTACTATACGGGATTTGAGCCTCTGAAGATTTTGTGGTGATAGTGGAGGTATCCTGACACCAATCTCCCCCAGATACCAAGGGACTACTGTGGTTTCGTTTGAGGGGAATAAAAATTTACAATTGGATTTTCCACTGCATTAGGGGATAATGCCCCTAGTTCCCACTTTTCAAGGGTCAAACTATAGTCACAAGAGGTACTAAGAAGTGCATTCAGAAAGCAAAGAGCAATGAGCAAGTAACCAAGAACTTCCTTACATTTCCATTACATATTTCAAAAGACATGAATGAGACGATACTTATTGAATAATGGAAAAACAAAATACTAAAATAATGTTCAAATATGGGGTAAAAACATGCTTTCAATAAGGCTTTTATAGTCTTCTAACTTTAAATCCATGATTCTGGAGACCAACTGTACAACCAAGTGAACGCGAGCTGCACACTTGAAGCTCAACGGTTAGAATGGTAAATTTATGGTTATGTATATTTTACCACAAGTAAAATTTTTAAACCATATTTGATAGATTCTCAGATCCAAATTTACATTCAAACACTGATCTTTGAAACTAAGAACCCATACACACACAGTGAAAAGCCTGCTGTACAGGGTGAAGGTGCTCTTCTAGGGAGATCGAGCTCCGCAGTGAATAATCCCAGCCTCCACACTAGGCGAGATTTAGAGCCACCGCACATCTACCTCTTATTGATTTTGGTGAGGTTTTAAATGGAGCCATGTGCAAATGAAGCCCGAGGAGTTAATTAACACAATTGTTTGCCCATGTTTTCTTCTTCTTTGTGTATTTAAATGCAGCACAAAAGTCATCAGTAGAAATAAAACATGAAGGTGAAAATGAGGACCATTCGCCCTGCAAAGAACAGAACTTCGCTCTTTCCTGCAAAGTACTTAGTCCTTTCCCTCTCAACCACGTTCCTGTAGTCACATTGAATGCTAACAAAAGGTTTTCAAAAGCAGATCCCATTTCTTATTACCGACTACATTTGATGCACACAGGGAAACTTTTTGGTGAAAGCTTTCCAATTATAAATTAATTCCATGACTCACGGCAGGCAATTCCTTTCATATAACTCACTTAAGGCTTCTGTATCTCAATCTAGTCAACAAACACTTCGACACACAGTCCTATTAACCATCAGGTGATGCATTAAATCGTTAACCACAGGCTCTATGGCTTTCTCACACTTTTCTATGCCTCAGAGAGCAACCCACTACTAGGTGAGCAGAGATACAATTGGAAGAGGTTGTGGCTATTTTTTTAAAATCGCACCTTTCAGACTTTTCTAACTGCATTCCACAGTGAGGAGTATATTTTATATGGTGACCCAGGTCACGCAAACATGTATGTAACTGAGACAAATACTTTTAATCCCCTTATACTGCCTATCTGCTATATGAGAGAAACTCTTAGCCCAGTTACAATATATTTATATATATCCACATTACATGCTAAAATTCCGTAATGATTCTGAAATTCTCATGTTAAATCATTTTTTTTTTTAAAGATCCATTCATTTATGCATACAAGAACTTGGGTACAGGCCAGAGATGCGGGGGTGAGAGGATTCACCAGAGACAGAGTGAGGAACAGAACAGGCAGATTGACCAAAATACACTGAGGACAGCAGGCAAGACAGGGGAGGTCTGCTGTGCCATGTGGGTCGCTCCCTGGCCTGCTGGGGATCGAATTCGTGCTGCAGAGGCTGCGGATTGCTTCATAATGCTGTGCTTAGCCCCTTGCGCTCCCAGGGAGGTCCCTCATGTTAAATTGTAAATGAAAAGAACCTCCATTTATTTTGTCCATTTGAGTTTTCAAAATAGTGTATAAATGGATAATTCGTCAATGGATACATATGTACTTAATTACATATTCAAATTAGAGGCTGAACTGCATAATGTGTCTAGATATTGTAGGGGTGTTGGGGGGTATGTGGGGATGTCCCCCCACTCCTCAGAGGAAGAGAGAAAGAGGGCAAGAAACTGACCGTGGGCCCAAAACAGCATATTCAATGTATGGGACAGACGTCACCTTTGTTTTTTGTTGATTTTTTTTTAAAGTAAATCTCTATAGGCTATTGTAGGGTAAGGAAAATGTCAGGCTTTTCTGCCCTCCCGCCATCAGGATAGATGATGGATCCTTGCGGTCCTGAATGCATGCCTGATGGGCACCTGGAGTAGGGTGTGGGCATAGGTAGATGGGATTCACGAGGGCTAAGACTGCTTTTAAGGGCGGCGTCACGGGGATGCCAGTAGAGGCCGAAGGAGAAGCCGAGAGAGAGAGAGAAGGCCAGAGAGCCCAGACAGAGTGAAGACTTGTTGGGGGCTGGCAGGCCTGCCAGCCTACCAGCCCCCCAGCACCCATGCCTGCCGTATACCCGGTAATCCCAATAAAAACCTGTAAAACCACTGAGGACTCTGACTCCATCTCTACTCGGTCTGCTGGATATTAGAAAACCTGCCCCCTGTCCTGTCCTGACCTTACAATTGGCGTAAGTCAGCAAGATGATCCATGCAGATGGGTATGGAGCCCTCCGAAGACCTGGAGGGACCAAGGAGTTGTAACAGACTGTGTTGGCCTGTGACGACGCTGGAGGCACCATGGTGGCACAGAAGGTGGACACGATCCGGGAGCTACAGGACAAGACCTCAGCTGGAGGAGGAGTTGCCGGAGAGGACCAGCCAACGACCCCTGAGGCAGCAAGAATCATCGGCGAAGAGAGGACCACGATTCGGAGCTCGCCAGTGCTGATTCAGGGAGAGGCCAACAAACTTGGCCTCATGGACTTGGACTGATGGACTTGGACTGATGAACTTGGACTGACAATCCCACCAGAAGGCGGAGGACCTTGGCAGGTTATGTTTTTTTTTTGGGAATCTGGGGGTGGCCAGTGGGCCTTGATGGCCAAAAGCAGCCTGTGTGTGCCCAGCAGCTAGGCAGAGGAGAAAAGCCAACTGAGAAGGCAAAAGCTGGTGCTGATGCTAAGTTGAGAAGCCCTGAGCGGCTGTTAAGCAGCCTGAGTATGCTGAGGAAGGCCAATGAGTCTCATAAAATCACCTGTGGGTGATGCCCTGCTTGTTGTCGAGTGAGGGTGAGGAGCTGAGGAACCTGTCCTTGGGGGACGGGTGGGGAATGTGGCTTGGGGTGGGGCCAAGCCGAATGTAGAGTTTGGATCCCCGACCCATGTGCTTGTGCAGTGGGTTGACCTGAGTGCAGGGGTCTGTGAGTCGCATTGGTGGCTATGAAAGCCGAGTGTTGGAGCGACTGCAGACAGAAACCCTGAGGGTTGGTGATTACCCCCAACTGAATAGAATCGCCAGTCCCAGAGTGAGTGCATCCTGGGGGTGGATGCTGTGTGTGGCTTGTAGCCTAGACTACAGCCAGAGAAGGCCAGGAAGCCTGACGGCTCCTGGCGTGTTACAGTAGATGCCCTGAGTGATTCCCCTCCCTTGTATGAGCAGTGCCTTCGGCAGCAGATTTGGTGGCTCATCTGCGGGTACCAATAACATTGTTTTTTGCACTAGGTTGGGGCCCTGCCTGGACTTATTTGTGTTCTATTGTATTTTGTTATATTGTGATGTATTTGCTTTCATGGGCCATGGCTGCATTTGTTAGGTTTGCTAAGAAAATTGTATATATGTAGATTGTATGGCAGAAAACCCTGAGGGGGTGGACTGCAGGGTAAGGAAAAATGTCAGGCTTTTCTGCCCTCCTGTCATCAGGATAAACGATGGATCCTTCTGGTCCTGAATGCATGCCTGATGGTGGGCACCTGGACTAGGGTGTGGGCATAGGTAGATGGGATTCACGAGGGCTAAGACTGTGCTTTCAAGGGCGGCGTCACGGGGACGCCAGTAGAAGCCAAGAGAGAGAGAACACCGGAGAGCCCAGATAGAGTGAAGACTTGTTGGGGGCTGGGAGGCCTGCCAGCCTACCGGCCCCCCAGCGCCCCTGCCTGCCGTATACCCGGTAATCCCAATAAAAACCTGCAAAACCACTGAGGACTCTGACTCCTCCTTTACCCGGTCTGCGGGATCATAGAAAACCTGCCCCGTGGCCGTTCCTGCCCTTACAACTATGCTCTGGTTTGCTGGGATAACCAACAATCTTAATAATCTTACTTAAGGGAAAGACTATCTCAGGAAAAGCATGGATAAGTGTAATTTTTTAAGCAAGAAATAAAGAGGTAAGGGGAATATTGCAGAAGTTCTTTTTGTTTTTAATTAATGCTATATTTAAAAATGAAGGGGGACTCTAAAGTCTTCATTGAGGTAGGATGATTTAGCTTCTACATGAGTTTCTATTTCAGTTGTTCTGCATTTAACAAAATGACAGGAGAAAGAGTAAAGGGAATGCAAATAATAAAAATGAAAATATCACAAAAAGATATAAAATGGCAGAAAAAAAATCACTATACCATTACTAAGGGTGGCAGAGTAAAACTAAAACTCCAAATATAGATAATAGGATCATTCTGCATCTTCCAGTATTAATAATGCTCCAGAATCAATATTTCTGAAAAAACCATGAAAAACTGAAACAAAGCTCTTGATTAAAGTTGGAAAGTTGTGGAAAGGGAAAACCTAGTGGAGGCAACGAAGAGGTGGTGAGCATGGACCTAGCACATAAATGCCTATATATATATACACACACATATACTATATGTAATAGTGGAGCGCCCTCTTTTTTATATATATATATAAATTTGATAAGCATACACATATTTTTATATATTATATATAAACTCAATTAGAAATATGTATTTACCACTGATATATTCTTTATTAGCCAGTTATTTTTTATAAATATTAATACATTTATCATTCACAATTATACTTAGAATCAGAGCTGTCAAGTGAAACCCAGACTTGCTGGTTTCAGCATTTGTGCCTTTAGTCCCTACATTCTATGACTTCTCTGGCCTTTTGAAGCATACTCCTCTGGCCTTCCAACAACTCTGCAAGTCAACATGTACCCCAACATCCTCCTAATAATTTCAGAGTTGGTTTTTCTTATTTGCAATCAAGAATCCTGACTAACCCAATCACGCATCCAATTACAGAGACAAGCTATGTGAACACACTGCACTTGAGACTGGGAAGAGGGAGGGAGGCAGGGGGAGGGGAGAAACAGTAAACGCAGGAAATGAGCCAGTCCTTATCGCACAGGGTGGGAAACAACAGCTATCATGAAAGGTGTAAAAGCAAGAAATAGTGGTGTTCATTATTCTCAATTCCAAGCTGAAGGCAGGCGAATTTTGAGTGATGAGCAACAGCAGTTCACAATTTTCTACCTGGTCTACTGTGAAAAGCAGCTTTGAGGATCTTTAGGCCAGGATTCCCTGGACTTCCCACACAGAGGAATTTAAGAACTGGATTAAGTCAGGAATGGTTAAAGAAAATAAATACTCTCCTTTCTATCCAGCCAGCTGCCTCTCTTCCCACATAGGCTTATCTTCTACCTTACCTTCCTCCCTCAACCCAAGGTTGGGTCTGAGGGCAGCTGGCACAATGCTTATCAGATATTGAAAATGGAGACCTGGCACAGAGCAGATGCAGCCTGAGGACAAGGTGCTGGGAAGGGATGGAATGGGAGGCACCCATTTCCATCTGCAGGGAGGCCCCACAAGGCAGAACCTTGTGAGAAACTTGCTGAGTGGGAGCAGACACACATTTATTGATAGCTCTCTCTTCCTGAACAAAACAACTGAAACTTCAAAAACTGCCCTAGAGAAAAATACCACAATTCAGTCATTTAAAAAGCAATGTCCCATCCCTCTCTTCCCCTCACATATGCTGACTTATACACAGAAACATAACTTTTCATTTAAAGATTCACATACATATATAACACTCTTGATTTTTTAATCAAGAGACCAGAATTTTTTCATATGCCTGTTGGCCATTTGCATTTCCTCTTTGGAAAAGTTTCTTTTTAGGTCTTCTGCCCATTTTTTGACTGGATTATTTACTTTGTTTTTGTTGAGTCTCATCAGCTCTTTGTAGCTTTCTGTGATCAGTCATTAATCATTAGTGTTGTGTGCAAAAATTTTCTCCCAGTCGGTGGAGTGTTTCTTTGTTTTGGTTACTGTCTCTTTTGTGGTACATATACACAATGGAATATTATTCTGCAATCAAAAAACATAAACTTATGCAATTTGCAGCAACATGGATGGAGCTGGAAGAGATCATACTCAGCGAAATAAGCCAGAAAGAAAAAGAAAAATACCAGATGGTCTCACTCATAGCAGGAATTTAGAAAACCTAAATAAGGGACCAGGAAAAAAACCTAATTATAATAAAGTAAAAATCAAAATCAACAAGCAACTATAAACCAGAGACACACTGGGGGAGGGGAAGGGGGAGGGAGTAGGATCAAAACAAGGGTGGTGGGAATTGTATGGGGACTATAACCAAGATGAAAATGCATACATTGTACAAAAATGAAAAATGATGTAAAAAATGTATAAAATAAAAAAATTTTTTAAAAAATAAGAAAAAAAAAGAGATCGGAATCTAAGAGGTCAATATAAAGATAGAGAACTTTCGGACACATTTCTAAAAGTTATAGCCTCTCAACATTAGGAACTTATTTTGAATTCTTACTAATTTTCACCTACCCATAAATACAGAAAGGAAGTCACGAAATTCTAGAATCCTGTCTTTCCTGAACTCTCAGACTTCTCACTCCCAGTGCCTCCATCACATACCAAGGCCGCAATTGTTGTCACCTGGCCTATAACCCTAAGTGGCTTCTGTGTCTTCGAACTCTCCTGTCTTCATTGTATACACCGTCCACTTAGATTAATCTTTCTAAAGAAATGCTTTTGTCAACCAATAGTGGCTTCCACCTCACACATGTTAGGTCATGTCCACAGTCTCTCCACTGTCTTCTGTCCCTCAAACCCATAGATGTTGAACATGAAATGGTTCCGATGTGTGGAAGCACAGTAAGGAAAAGGACAAGGTGGTTAGTAAAAAACTAAATTTATTTAGTTATGAAGAGCAGTTCACTACTAAGGGGTTATGTTCTTACTCTGGTGCTAAAATATCATTCTTTATGGAATGTTAAGAGCTACTGGATTTTTTTTGTACCCTTATTTGACAAAATAAAAGAAATCTGAAGTCATATGTTAGTTCCAATTTTAAAAACATTATTTTACTTGGGTGTTTAATACAAATCTTGCAACCGCTATAATATATAGGTTTTTCACTGATGTTTTCCATTGCTTATAACAACATTGACACCAAGACAAACTCAAGATCCTCCTTCAACTTATAGATCCAACCCTTTTAATGTACTCCTGCTTACAACCTTGCTTTGCCCTCAATGTCCCTATCACAAGCTACGCTCCCTTCTACCCTGAATTATTCTACTCTCTTCTCTACTGACTATAGTCTTATCAACAAATTAAGTTCTACCCTTAAATTCTGCCTCTGCCCAGCAGTTCTCTCAAATCCTGCTACTCAGGCTCAATCTCCTTTCTTCTCAAATGTAAACCAATTATTCTCAGATGACCCATCATGACATTCTTAGTTGCTATATGCCATAAGTTTTATTATTAATAATATAAATTCTGAGATTTATGAACAAGTTATTATTTTTTTAATCAAAGAAGACTGGTTTTCTAAAACATCTCTTCCCAATATATTTTCTGAGTGAGAGAGCAAGAGGCAAAGACCAACTTCACCTCTTGATGGAATTGTAATGGGAGAATTAATACATCATTTATTGACCAAAGGTTTAATATAACCCTGGAATGATCAAGCGTGTGAGTCCCATACTTTGTACGTCTCATGGCAGAAGGAAAAGCTGAGAGTCACTGGACTGGGTCAACATTGGGGAAGAGGTATTCCATGCACTCCAAAACTTGCTAAATTTATAAATACCACAAACAGAATCAGACAAGTTTCTCCACCTGCTAAGCTCCTTAAATGGTCCTCCAACTTGCTCCCCTAGGGAGCAGTGGCTGGCACATTATAAGATTAAAAAAAAAAGTGGTGTGGCTATTGAAAGCTGTGTGGAGGTTCCTCAGAACACTACCATACCATCCAAAGAATCTACTCCAATGAATCTATGCCTTTTACCCAAAAGGCACAGTTATTAACTCAAAAGGAAACCTGCACTCCTATGTCTACTGCAGTACTATTTACAATGGTCAAGATATGGAAACACCCCAAGTACCCCAAAATAGACAAATGGATCAAAAAGCTGTGGTATATTTACACATAGGAATATTATTCAGTGATAAAAAAAAAAAAACAAATTCATGCCATTTGCAGGGACATGGATGGAGCTGGAAGGGATTATGCTAGCCAAAATTAGTCAGAAGGAAAAAGATAAATACCAGATGGTCTCACTTATATGTGGAATATAGAGAAACATAACAAAAGGTCAAAACCAGCAAACTGACCATATAACTGAGGCATACAACAAAAGAGGGAGCAGGAGGAAGGGCAAAACAGGGGGGGAATATGGTGATTGTTCATGGGTGATATGGTAGAGGGAAAACTATGGGGACTGTGACAATGTAAGAACAAGATTTAATTAATAAAAAAGATGAAAAAATAAAAAATATGTTGTGGCTTGATGTAAGGAAAATATATTTAGTATACAACTTTGTGTACCGCTCAGAGGAACTTTAACAGAAAAAAAATCTCCTTTGTGTTCAACACAGATTATTAAGAACCTAGTATGTTTCAGGCACTGTGTTAACTGCTTGGGGATACGATTGTATATGCAGCAGATGGTAACCCTGGTCCTCGGGTAGCTCACAGACCAGTGGAGGAAGACTGACCATAAATAAAGTCAATGTTATTAATCAATTATTTATGTTAGAAGCTGGTATAGGAGTAGGTTATGGGGAATGAGGTAAATGTCACAATCTCAAATAGGGTGTTCAAGGGGCCTCATCAAAAGAATGACTTCTGCGCAAAGACTTGAAGCAGGTGTGTGGGTATCTGGAGAAAAGAGGTTTCAGATAGAGAAAACAGGTGCAAAGGGCTTGTGGAGGGATTTGCCCAGCAGGTTAGAGCATCAGTGAGGCTGCAACAGTGAAAAAGGACAAGAATATGGCTTCATTAGATCTGAGGAAGCTATCCTTTCTCTATACGGCAAATTCTTTGCACTATTAACACACCACTCACATTTACACCTAATGTAAAATTTGTCAGAATCTCCAGGCAAATCAAAACACTATATATGCAACCTTTGTTGCCTAATAACTAACCTTGATGATTATTTTATACTTGGCTTTGTTCTTTTCCTACCATAACAGCAAGTTAAATTTTGAGATCAAGGAACTGTCAGGAGCATAATTACTCAGTCAAAGTAGTTTTTATCTTCATTAAAAGGATACTTGTGTGTTACATTTAATGTGAACTAGCAGATCTGTCCTATTGCGCACAGACTGAGTTCATTTCTTTCTTGAGCTGTAAAAGAGATAAACTTAGTTCTTTGACCTGTATCCCAAATTATTAGTTTAAATGTATGCAGCACATAAAATGAAATTAGACACCGCCCTTAACAAGGCAATGCAGACATAAACCTGGAGAACAGATAACCCCCACTCCCATGTCACCTCCACTCTGAAGTTCTCCTCTCGTCCCAGGGCTCAGGGAGGTAGACTCTCTCCCTTCATGCTCCAAGGTATCTCTGATAGTAGTTCTCATGTGGTGTGTTTTGTAATGTGTAGAGTTTTATAAGCCTATATTGTAATACTATTAACATGTTTATCTTCCCCACTGGACTTGAAGTCTGGGGTAATGTCTTTACTCATTTCTGTAATCTCTGCTTCCGATGCCTGAGGTAGATGTTACTAATATTTGTGCTTCTTTTTTCCTTCAAAGCTCCTGGGAAGAGCATACTTCCCCAGGGCCTTGAAATTAATGAGATGATGTAACTTGCTTTGGCCAAGTCGCAAAAGCGACTTCAATTACAAGTATTTAAATACCTGTTAAATTTTCCTTGCTTTCTTCTCATGTTGCAGTCACTACAGAAGATGTTGACATGGAAATATAAATGGAGCAGAGCCATCAAGGACAGCTAACCTGGAGAACACTCAGATGCAAAATGGTCTTTTTGTGGCAAGAAGTAAATATTTGTTGTGTTAGGTTGCAAAGGTTTTGGTGCAAAACCTAGACTACCCTGACTGACAAAGCAGAGTAAATGCATAATAGATCTTTGGGAGGAAGAGTAGGTACTGGGAAATGCAAAATTGGGAGACATTGCACGAGAGAGCATTCTGTGATGTGAAGGGTGGATGTTACATTATAAGAAGCTACCTGCGGTGAAAGAACAATTAACAAAATTATTAATCCATTTTACTTTGCCTTCTGGTTAGTCATGTACTCCCAAAGCTAATGGTTTAAATAGAAGCTTCTACATTTATTATAGTCATTAAGAAATAAAACTGATTTTTAATTTCACAATCATACTTCCCACCAGAGCAATACCTTCTTGTATACACTCTTTGACCAAGACAGAAGTCCATATATAAAGGTCATTTTGAAAATGTGAGGTAATCAGCAATCAATACATTTATGAACTCCCCATTCCCTCAAAGAGACCAGTTAAGTTAGAAAGTGGTTACTCCAGCCCTTGCAAAAGTTCATTTTCTCAGATGGGGAGGTGGGTAAGAGCTTAAATCATCTAAAACAAAATTAGGGGATGATGGATAAGGGCTTCTCTAGATACATAACATTGTTATGTATACAATTATGATACATAATTGTCTTTGACATGCAAAACTGGGATTGAATTATCCAAACTTCTCAAAAGAGCACTTTGCATCCTCTTCCACAAGAAATAGGGTGTTCCAATGACAGGTAAACAGTACAAAACGAAGAAATAGGAAGGCTGTGAAGAAACAACAGCATGAGCTGATTCACAGAGATGTACGTGCTGGGCAAACAGCCCACCAGAAGAGCCTGAAGGGAACAAAGTTTGGGGGAGAACAAGAAAACAGGAATGGTGACGCCAAAGGAACCCAAGCCCAAAATGAGACCGATAACTCTTTAAAAAGGAAGACAGTAAGCAGATGAGTCTACAACAAACTAGAAGAAAGACTAATCAGAGATTTCTTGGACCAAACCAGAGGAGGAAATATCCCAATGAAGGAGCCAGGGGGGACTTCCACTCCAGGTGGGAAGCAGAAACAAGCAGAGCAGAAAGAAACGTGCCCAGAATCTGAGACTGGAAAGGAAGCCTGTGCGGCAGGAGGCCCAACCAGGCTCACCTCCTCCACACTGAGCTCCTTTGTCCCTTACACAGGATATGGGCTCTTCCACTGGTGTTGTTTACATTAGAACCTCTCTGATTCCCTCTGGACAGTGTTCCTAACAGGTGAGGGCACCACCACTTCTGGACAGCCCTCACCTCAAAGGTTCCATTCCCCTTCCCAGCAGGCTAGAGCTCCTCTTTTATACTTCCAGGTGCTTGACTTCTCTAGTGGCCCAGATAAATGGATAAATGACCAGAAAGAATGGGAGGTGGGGCAAAAACTAGGGGTTCACGTGTCTTAAGTCTCTGCCACATATGATCTTCCTCAACAGTACAACGCACCCTTGAACCCCTCACACGGCAGTGTTTCCCAACATATATAAAAACCCAAATAAGGGGGGGGGGGAAACCCAGAGTGAACCTTTCCTCATAAAGAATGCAACTTCTTCCTAAAAAATTATAATAGAAAATTTTAGACCTAGAGACTGTTTTGTCTGTAAAGACTTTATTTAGTAAAGCAAGATATTTAGATGTTGGTGCCAAGCTTTACTACCCCAAAATTATCTATAAAATCTGTGAAATGGTGTCAACCTGGGAAAAACATTATAAGAGAACTGATAAACACACAGAACTGATAGGCTTTTGTGCTGTGGTCCTGCTTCCTGGTGAGGTTATAGTAGAAGATGATTTGGCTAAGCACCAAAATCATGAAATGTTTTTCATCTTACTGACACACCCATCACTGGAACCCATGGGCAAGGGAACCAAAGGTGTAATTACTCTATTCAACTATTTGTTACTTAGTGAATGTAGTTTTGGCAGGCATTTCAGAACATGTTCAATATACTGTGACCAAATTAACCAAGGATCAAAGTACCACATAAAGGTCTAATAACTCCTGTGTATAGACCCACAATGCTAAAGGTGTCTGGGAAAAAAAAGGCAAGGGTAGGAGAAAAGCCAGGCAATTGTAGAGGAATGCAAGTTTCCCATACGAAGGATTTCCTGATTCTGAATCCCAGTCTCCACATTTATGCACAGCAATGGCACAGGGATTCGCTTGGGTCACATTCTAGCACAGTTATGGCTTCTTTTCACAGAATATTCTGTGATTAAGCCCAGCATCACTTAGAGGCCAACATGTCTTCCTATACTTCTCTGTAGTCTCTCCCTAAACTTCAAGAACTAGACCTGTTTCCTTGTCTCAGTCACTGCCAATGCCCATTCCATTCATGAGGCTCTTCTCACCAAGGCTACACCTTCTACTGTCACTTTTCTCAATGCTGTTTTTATTTGGGTTCCTACATCAGCCAAGATATCAGAAAAGAGCCTATCAAAGATATATAGGCAACACTGCCGTGCACAGGAGTTAATAACAGCAAGCTTTTCACCGCCCAAGATGGGAGGGATGAAGGGATGGCACAGTTTTACTGGAGGTTGGAGAAAGCTCAAGCATTTAAAGAGGGACTGTCCAGAGGTGGGTGGAGTCACTGTCAGCACCACTGGAAAGAGAGACAGATACCCCTGATATCTCTCACCTCGTGGCCTTCCCTCACTGCACATCACATCAATTGCCAGTCACTTTATGAAAACCAATGAAGAGTTGTTTCCAATATTATTAAATCAATATTATTAAATCAATTGAGTTATAGTTATGGTCCTCCAGATTAGGTTGGCCTTCCAATCCTCCTTTGTGAAAGTGAAAAACAGAAAACCAGGTAGACCCCCAGCTTTACCACCCTTCTGATGATGGTTATCAGAATTCTGAGGATCCTTAGAATAGTGCTACTACGTGATCCACAGACCAGCAGCAACATCACCCAGAACTTGATAGGAAGGCAGATTCTCTGATCCCATCCATCAGCTACTGAATCAACATTTCTAAGACTGGGCCTCTAAAATCTGTGCTTTAACAAACCCTCTGAGGGCTCTCATGCATGCTAAAATTTTCAAAGCCCTCCATTAGACCCCAATCTTGATAGCTTTATGGAATGTAAACCACAAATAACCCTACCAGAGATCCTTGGAGTAAATGGAGTCCAGGCTAAGGAGACCTAGACTCTTAACTTTCTTTCTATGACCTTCAACAGAATATTTGAGATTCACTTTCCTTGCTTAATTTCTATAAGTTTAACCAATAAGATTTTGTTCAGCTCTTCAAAGGAATTCATGGTAGAATCCCTCAGATCTGCAATATCAGGTGAAGATGATGACGACGATGCAAAGACAACAGCAACAGCTCACTAAAAGCCTTCTCTACATAACTGGTTTTGTCTTAAGAATGCTGTGCATATTATTTCTCACCACCCTATAAGGTGGGCACTATCTTTGCTTCACAGAAGGTAAACTGTAGCATATAAAAAACCTCAGTAACTTGTCTTTGGGTTTACATAAGAAAGGAACACCTTACTCCAGAGATATGAAAACACTAAAATATAAGAATGTGTATGAAAGTACTTTGAAAAGGTAGAGCATAATTAAATGCCAGTAAATAGCCACCTACTAGAGAACTGAATTTGTTGAATTTTTTTAGGCTCTGATTTCATGAGCTATTCAAGGTAGATTGGAATATGACTAGATCGTTTTCAAAAAAATATTTAAGGAATCATGCCAAAAAAAAGTGGGAAATAGGAGTGATCAAATGGTTTCTATTTGAAGATTTGTGATAAACTTGAAATAGTAAAGAAAAGCAAATGTTAATGCTAATTTGAGGCTAAGGAATAGCTTTCATTTATGATGAGAAATAGCAACACATCTCTTGTGAAAAAGTAGATATTTTTAATTGGCCTGTTTCTAACAGGACAAGTGCTATCACAGGTTCTCTTCCAATACTACTTCCAGATTTCTATTAATCGCCAGAGAAATCTTTCAGTCTTTTTAAAACAGAGGTATGGATATGTTCTTTACTTCTTTGATATGAGGGATTCAGATTCATCCAGCCTCTTCAAACGCTTTTCCTACTAATGCATTTTCTTCCCTATCCCCAACTAAAGAGATGTGGTGAATATTAAAGATCACCTTTCCACTTTTCTAAGATATGCCCCAAAATGTTTTTGGCGGTTAAATTGGCATCTCCATGGAGAAGGAAAATTGCTCAGACCTTAATCAAACTAGGAGCAAGAAATGAGAAGTATACTCTATCCCACCATGAACTCCCAAGATAGAATACTGGGATTGCATTTTAGGGATAGCCAGAAAGATTTCCTGACTTACTCCAGGTGAAAATAATCCTTAAATGACAAATACATAGAAAAATGTTCTCTTTACTACACCACAGTCAATTTTACTTTAACACATTAAAATAGATATCCTACTTCCCCTAATTTCTAAGAAGTATCATCATATATCTTCTCTGCCTTTTTAAAAATTCTACAAAAGATTTTGTATTTACATATAAATTCACAGTGCAGTATGATGGACTGAATTGCATTTGTTCATTATAGTTAACATTCAGAGTGTCAGACCAAATAGAAGTGATATTATTCACTTCCTTAACAGAAACTAGAGAGAATAAAATAAATTTACAGTCAGCACAAAAGGCTTAAGTGTTGGATAATCACAAGTATTTGCATGTACACCTTGCAACAGCTGCAGGTAAATTATTTGACAAGGTCAAATTCAACTTAACAACAAAACCACCAATGGGGCTGAAGTTTAAGCTGTAAGATCAACTAAAATATACATATATATATATTTTTTTTTAGATAGATAGACAGACAGACAGACAGATAAATATAGGAAGACAACCAGTTAACCTGCAGAAGTCCTGAATTTCCTGACTCTAACTTTAGTAAAAATTTGTTTTGTCTTGTTAGAAATTTTATATTATACTTTTTCTACACTTAACATAACACAAAATAAAATGGAAAACATTTTACAAGGAAGAAGTCAATGCTTCATGAACAAAGCACATAAAATAAAAAAAATATTAACTGAGTCACAGAAGATAAAATATGCCAACTTATCACACAAAGTATAGACTCAAACCTACTGTCACTTTGGGTATATTCATGGTTCTTACTTTTCAATAATAAGAATTTTATATGGGGAGTTTAACTTTAAAAATCTGATTACTTTCACTAATAATGTATGTACATACAAATGCATAAATATTTAACTTAAAAGAATTTTGGTTTTTATTTAAGGACTTTCAATTCATTCAACACTACTCTGTATTTAAAAAAAGAACACTCCTCTAAGGATATTAGTGCTTTGTGTAGCACAAATTTAAATTTATTCTCCTCTGACATTTAAATCATTACCTAGGCAATTAGATAAGGTGCTAATATAATGTTAACAACTAAACTATAATCTTGAGATTATATATAATTATAATTCACTTTTTCCACATTTCATAGATATGGATATTGTTTGTATACATCATTTTAAAGTTGTGATTTACTTTGGTATGTCTATAGATAAACTATGTAGCTACAGTTAAAAATTAAATCATACCTTACTATAGTTCTTTTATCCTATGATACAAAATTTTTTAAGATAATCTATCAATTTAATTATGTTTTATAAGGAAAAGTGTCATCCCATTAAATGGTCCCATCAATTGTAACAGACATTCCAATTTCAATAAATGTTAAAATCAAGGGAAAATACGAGACAATGCAATGAAAGTAATGCGCTAATTGTTTTATTTAGAGAGGTGATGCAGCAGAATACCTCCACCTCATAATATGGAGCCAGACTTCTTGAGTTCCTTAATTTATTGGGTGATCTCAGTCAACTTACCTAATTAGCCTCTCTGTGCTCATTTTTCTCTTTGGGAAAAAAAAAAAAAAAAAAAAAAAAACAATGACAGCAACTGCCACATAAGGAATTATGAGGATTAAATGAGGTAATGTTATTAAAGTACTTCAAATAACCCCAAACACCATAAATGTTATATAGGGATATGTTAACTAGTAAAAGCCAATCATCTTGGCCATGGCCACTAACAGCACCACCTACCATCTACCACCTACCAGGGCTCACTGAAGACTTTGCTATATTGAGAGAGGAACAATTTCTAGTTCAACAAACCAATAAAATACTTTAACTCAAGGAAATATTTACTGGCAACTGAGTGAGTAGTTTATACCATGCTAGATTTTTAGAAGGAAAGATAAAAAGTAAACTAATTACAGAACCATGACACCACTCTCTAGAAGGCAGGGGAGGGGAGGGTTTTTTAACTAGGGGTCTGGGCTTCATGACATCCACAAGTCGCTGAAATGAGGTAGAAAATCAAACCTGTGAGTGAATTTTTGTGAAGCGCTATTCTTTGATTCTTGTAAAGGCTTTGGATGAGAAGAAAAACAAAAGCAAAATGTTAAGTCATTCTCTTTAGGTAATCATACCACATTAAAAGGTAAATGCACCAAAGTTTAATTATATGAAAAGATATCTGTGTATCCTTGGTAACATTATCCAACATTATAAAGTTATCAGTTACTTTGACAGGTATGTGAACTTCCCACTTCCTAGTCTGAAGTTTCTTAAATATCAAAAAGTCACCATCACAAACCCAAATCCTTGGTTATAAAAACTCCCTTCCCTTTCTTCACCCCCCCCACCCCCAGAGAGAGAGAGAGAGAGAGAAAAGGAACCTGCTTGCTCTGTAAATCTCCAAGTACATTTATAACATGGAGCTAGTAAGATTCCAAGCTTCCTGAGAAAACAATGGATTTTGCAGTGAGTCATCCCAAACCTTCTCATTTCTTATACAATGGCTGGTATTGCTGAGAGATGACAGCTGCTGTTGAAGCCATCACTAAAGTGTGTGAGTAATTAAAGACTGATCCTGGAGCCATTACTAAAGACATTGGAAAGAAAATGAATGGTGTTTTCACTGAAGACTCGAAATACCTCCTGCATCCATTATTTTAATACACCACATACCATATTCATGTCAGAGTCTTAGACAACATGGTATTGTGGAAAGGCCACAATTTTGGAGTCCCTCCTGGGCTCCATTCTGCCGCTACTACTTACTAGCTGGGTGACCATGGACAAATTTCTTAACCTCTCTGGACTATCATTTTCCCATATAGGAAACTATCAAAGTTTCAATCTGATAGCCATGATAGGATTCATAGTCCTGTTTGGAACTTTCTCCTTCCCACATCTATTTATGAATAATTTGTTATAATAGTTTATCACAAAAATTTAAATCACTGATTTTAACTATTTTGCCTTCATATAAAATATTATAACTGTTTACAAACAACTACTAGATCAGACCACATGTCACTATTGGAATTATTAATATTCCCAAAAAGTGTTGTTATGTAACATTGAAGGCCCCTCCAAAAAAAAAAAAAACCCTGTTTAAGTACTCAAAATCATCACCATTGATTTATCTCCCACCTTCGCATCTATTTTTAGCTACATAACCTACCAATTACTGCCAAATCAATCTAAGCGGCAATGCAAGTATGAAACTACTTTGTTATGGTTCCAGTATTTAGATGCCACCTAAAATGTTCACTATATGTTAGGATATCACTTTTTTAAAAAAATGGAATCTGACATTGCATCTGAAAGCAAAAATTTTTTGAGCCTAGGTTTCCATAAATATAACTATGAAAGTCCATTTGCCTAGAATATGCAGCCAGCTGGGGAGAAAAAATTTAAGCTTCAATGTGCCAAACACTTTCCATACATTGTCTCTATTCTTGGAAAAACCTGACCCACAGTGTATCTCATTACAGAGGAAGAATCTGAGGCTTAGAGAGCTCAGAGAATAACTCATGCAAGGATACAGAGAGAAGCCACAGCCATGCTCTTTGCCTCTGACTTAGTTATGTAACCAAAGCCTGTATGAGTGGAAGCAGGAGGCAAGAGGAATAAATAAGCTAAGTACAGTATTAACTTGTCATTAAGTTCCTCTGATAGAATTTACATGAAATAAAAATAGGATAAATCAATCATGAAGTTCTTTTCCTTTTCCCCAACAAATATTTTTGGAGGTGGCATCATGGAGTTTTACTTTGTTTGTAATCATGGCCAACATGACTAGAATTATCAAGATTCAAGGTTCTGGAAGTCAGTATTTCTCAGACAAGATCATCATGTGTGCCTCATATCAGATCTGACACACCTTTCCTGGAAGCTGTCTGCCTCCCTTAATGGCCTTTATCTTTTGACAGGCTACCATAAGCAGACAAGGAAACAGTAAGTGGGGTAAATTCAGAAGCTTTTTGGATTGGCCCTGGGGGGACTAGACAGGTGATTTTGACTTGTGACACTTTAGTAAATATGAGTTATTTAACTTTAGTAGATATTAGTACCCATTTACCTATAAACACCCCATCTGCACAGCCAGTAGGTCTGTCATAAGCCTCTGTGCATTAGAATGAAAGAAAATTTAAAGTCTAGCATTATCAACAGCACTTACTGACCATTCTCAGAGTAGTAAAGCAATATACACAATTATATAAGGCTATGGTAGTTCAAAATAAATAGACCCTTTGCCCTTGTTGCATTTGAGGAAAACCAGAAAGTCAGTTAAGAGCATGGACTATGGAACTAGACTGGCTGGATTCAAACCTCCCTTCCCCCACCAGCTCTGTGATCTTAGGTAAATTACATCTGTATTTCAGTTTCCTCATCTGTAGAATGCAAATAATAGCATCTAACTCACAGGCTTGTTGAGAGGGTGCAATGAAGCTTATACAACCTGCATGGCACATAATTAAGTACTATGAAGTATTATCTATTGGTTTTAAATACAAAGAACAAATTACATTCTTTGCCTGTAAGAAATGTGCATAAAATGACTATATATTGGGCATATTGGTATAACTTGCAGCAGTATATGTTTCTCAATCAACAGTCTTATTTCTTTTTTTTTTTTTTTAACTTTTTTTTTTTTTTTAATAAATTGTATTGTTATATTCCCCATACAATTGCAGCCCCCCATTCTGACCCCAATCCCTCCCCTCCCACCCCCGCCCCCCAAAAAGTGTCTCTGGTTCATAGTTTTTTGTTGATTTTGATTTTCACTTTCTTATAGTTATTCATTTTCCTGGTCCCTTATTTAAGTTTTCTAGATTCCTGCTATGAGTGAGACCATCCGGTATTTTTCTTTTTCTTTTTGGCTTATTTCGCTGAGCATGATCCCTTCCAGTGCCATCCATGTTGCTGCAAATTGCATGTGTTTATCTTTTTTGAATGCTGAGTAATATTCCATGGTATATATGTACCACATCTTCTTGATCCAGTCATCTATTTTTGGGCATTTGGGTTGTTTCCAAAGCTTAGCTATTGTAAACAGTGCTGCTATAAACATAGGGGTGCAGGTGTTCTTTGGAATTGATGTTTCTGTGTCCTTTGGGTAAATACCTAGGAGTGGAATTGCTGGATCATATGGAAGCTCTATGTTTAGTAGGTCCAGAAATCTCCATACAGCTTTCCACAGTGGTTGGACCAGTTTGCACTCCCACCAACAGTGCAGAAGAGTTCCTTTTTCTCCACACCCTCGCCAACATATGTTGTTGCTAGTTTTTTTAATATGTGCCATTCTCACTGGTGTAAGATGGTATCTCATGGTAGTTTTGATTTGCATTTCCCTGATGACAAGTGATGTTGAACATTTTTTCATATGCCTGTTGGCCATTTGCATTTCCTCTTCAGAGAAGTTTCTTTTAAGCTCTTCTGCCCATTTTTTGACTGGATTATTTTCTTTGTTGTTGTTGAGTCTCATCAGCTCTTTGCAGATTTTTGTGATCAGTCCTTTATCATTAGTGTTGGGTGCAAAAATGTTCTCCCAGTTGGTGGGGTTTCTCTTTGTTTTTGTTATTGTCTCTTTTGCTGTGCAAAAGCTCTTTAATTTGATGTAGTCCCAGCTGTTTATCTTTGCCTTCACTATCACTGCTTTGGGTGATGTGTCTGTAAAGATGTCTTTGATGTGCAAATCACGTAGTGTTTCGCCTATATTTCCTTCTATATATTTTATGGTTTCAGGTCTTATGTCTAGTTCTTTAATCCATTTTGAGTTGATTTTTGTGTATGGTGTGAGGTGGTGGTCAAGCTTCATTCTTTTGCATGTAGCGACCCAGTTTTCCCAGCACTATTTATTGAACAAACTTTCTTTGCTCCAATGCATATTCTTTGCTCCTTTGTCAAAGATTAGTTGACCATAAATCTGTGGGTTTATTTCTGGATTTTCTATTCGATTCCATTGGTCTGTATGTCTGTTCTTGTTCCAATACCATGCAGTTTTGATGATTATGGCTTTGTAGTATAGTTTGAAGTCTGGGAGTCTGATGCCTCCATTCCCTTCTTTTTTTTTCAGGAGAGCTTTGGCTATTCGGGGTTTTTGGTGATTCCATATGAATTTCATCAATAATTGTTCTATTTCTTTGAAGAATGACATTGAAATTTTGATTGGAATAGCATTGAATCTGTATATTGCTTTTGGTAGGATGGCCATTTTAATAATGTTTATTCTTCCAATCCATGAGCAGGGGACGTCTCTCCATTTCTTTGTGTCTTCTTCTATTTCTTTTAACAGTGTTTTATAGTTTTCTTTGTATAGGTCCTTTACCTCTTTTGTTAGATTTATTCCCAAATATTTGATTTTTTTTGTTTCAATAACAAAAGGGATGGTCTTTTTGATTTCTTCTTCTTCAGATTTATTGTTTGTGTATAGGAAGGCTACTGACTTTTGCGTGTTGATTTTGTATCCTGCCACTTTACTGAACTGATTGATGAGTTGAATTAGCTTTTCTGTGGAGTTTTTGGGGTTCTCTATGTATAATATCATATCGTCTGCAAATAGTGATAGTTTGACTTCTTCTTTTCCTATTTGGATTCCTTGGATGTCTTTCTCTTGTCTTATTGCCCTGGCTAGGACTTCCAGTATTATATTGAAAAGCAATGGTGAGAGTGGACATCCTTGTCTTGTTCCAGATCTTAATGGAATTGCTTTCAGCTTTTCACCATTGAGAATGATACTGGCTCAACAGTCTTATTTCGAGCACAGGAGGAATTTAGTCACACCTAAAGCTCTCCAGCTTGACAAAGGAAATGGACTATCTTGTTTCTCTCTGAAAGGGACTCATTTGGGTAGAGACTGTAAGTGGCAAAGAGCAAATTCCAAGAAGAAAGTGACCAGTTTTTGTTCTATAAAAGTTTCTTACGTCTGCAGAGCATCTGCCATAGGGAATTCTGCTGGACAGCAGGATGGCTAAGAGATGGTCAGGAAAGAAAAGAGACTGACTACCTTTCTGATGTCTAATCCAAGGACTGAGACTCACTGGAGGACTTTGGTGACAAGAATACGGCACAATGAGGGAATCATTCTGGCTGCTGTAAATGAAACAGATTTCAAGGTGATGAAGAAGGAGGTAGATATCATAACAAAGCCCCAAATCCATTAGCTAAAGCATTTTAATAGTATATGTAGAAAGAGGGAATGGCAGTTACTAGCTATTTTATTAGAGGAAGAAAATGACAGTCTTAGAAACAGCCTGATGAGAAAAAAAAAACAAAACCTTAAGATGGAAGGCTTAAGATCAAGGTTAAAAAAAAAAAATACAACCATTAAAAGGGGAAATTATTGGGAGAAATCAATGTTTTTGGTGAAAGGAATCAGTGCTCTTTGGGAAAAGGCTGATTTCAGGTCTGGAACAGGTAATGGAAGTGACAAATTTAGACTATCTTGTGCAAGAAATCAACAAAGCTATCAGAGACTACTGTGGCCTTGTAAAAGTATATAGGAACCAAGGAGAAATTAAGCATCAAATAGAATACTGACTACAATGGTTTGGAACAAAGGTATTCAGATCCACAAGTTCTTAATATATTTTAAAAAAGAGAGAAACTCATTGAGTATATGAGATATTGTTAGTGCACCAAAGCACTACCCAGAAAACTGATGAAAGAGAAAAAAGTAAGCATTTTCCTTGTCTTTCCCGTACAATCTGAAATTTAGGAGACCTAGTAGTTTGTGAGGGTAAGTTCTTTATTGACAGAATTCCAAGTAATAAATGCAAAAGGAATGATATATTTAAATCACCATTTAAATCATATTTAAATCTAATTTAGATCTAGGCTTCAACCATCATGATACTCAAATCATTAGGGAAAAGGTAGAAAGGTAAGCTGACTCTACCTTGAACCTACTAATCAATCTTAATATCTCAAAAGAGAGCTATCCAGACACCATGTGTCTTGGGGAATGTGATGCAATAGATTCCACACACCACCACCTATAAAAGATGCTTGCCTTCCATCCTCAATCTAAACAAGTCTCTACTTCTAACTACCAGATTACAGAAACATGTAGAACAGAGAACAAGTTAAATGACACCAGAAGTAGCCATCCCAGAAAGGGGAACATTTGTACTGAACAAATGAGCTACTCTGTCATCAAATCAATGGCATGGGGAAAAAAAGGGAGAGACGACTATTATAAAATAGATTTAAAACAATCAAATGCAAAACATGGCCCTTGTTTGGTTTCTGATTCCAACAAATCATTAGTAGAAAGACATCTTTGAGAAAATTTGAATATGGGAATTATATTAAGTAATTATTGTTAATATTTTTAGGTGTGGAAAAGGCATGGAAGTTGTTTTGTTTTGTTTTTAAGGGAAAAGTCCTCAACAAAGACATAAAAAGAAACATTCAGGACTGAGATGACTATTTAGGATTTTGCTTTGATATATACCGGCCCCAACAAAGACAGCAGGAAAGGGCAAATAAATGAAACAAGACTGACAAAATGTTAATAACTGTTGAAAGGTAGGTATTTATTATACAATTCTCATAATCTCCACAACACTAAGCTTTAAAAATGATTACATTTGGTGGAAATTCAAGCTGTGACTTATCTTACCACTCGTTTTAGGAAGTAACTTTCACAAAGCAAAATTTAACCATTTCTTTCCTGGTGTAAAAGTTTAGATCAGGGGCCTTCCCTGGTGGCGCAGTGGTTGAGCGCTGGGTTGTGAGGCTGCGCAGCCTCTGCAGCGCCAGTTCAATCCCCGGCCACTGGTGAGGGTCCCACAAAAAAAAAAAAAAAAAAAAAAAAAGTTTAGATCAGTTTGCATTTTGAATTCTATACGATCAGAAGTGATTGAACCAAAAAACTCTTCTGCAGTATTAACCAAATGTCAGCTTAATTTTTCGCAGTAAGACAGAACCTACAGGGCACCAAAGTTGAGCAACACAACCCACAAAGGCACTTACTTGATGACTGCTGGTGTCAGAATGTCCAACCAGATTGATGGAATCCAAAGGCAGTGTGGACAAGAGCCACAAGCATCCTCAAATCAGATCTTGGTCAACACAGAAATGGCAGACTTTCTTACCAACTTATGTAAGGCACAGAGCTACTTCTCTACCAGTGGTAATCAATTTGTGTTAACTTGTCCCTCACTCAGCTATAAGCTGGAGGTATAGCTGTGAGATACAAAACCACAGGTCCACAAAAGAATCTAAGCCACCATTGTTTGCATTAGCATCAGTACCCTAAATCCAAAGGGCTAACCAGATGACCCAACAAGTCACCAACTGGTTTGGTACATATTTTATCTATTTTTCTCTTTCTTTCAAATGGCTTTTGTTTCGGGCTGACTGCTTGTGCTCCCCACTCCACCCCACCCCCCAATCATATGTGGAAGCCCTAACTTCCAGTGTAATGGTATAAGGAGACAGGGTCTATGGGAAGTGCTGGGGGTTAGACTAGGTCATAGGGTGGGGTTTCCATGAAGGAATTAGTGGCCTTAGAAGAAAAGAAAGAGAAATCTCTTCCTTCATGCAGAGACCTCCATGTGAGGTCACAGAGATAAGGCAGATATCTATAAGCCAGGAAGAGAAGCCTCATCAGAAACCAAATCTGCTGGCATCTTGATCTTGGGCTTCCAAGTCTCCAGAACTACGAGGAAATACATTTCTCTTATTTGTGCCACCCAGTCTACAGCATTTTGTTCTGGCAGCCTGAGCAGACTAATATAGGTACATATTTCATCTGTTTTCCTCTTTCCTTCAAACTCCTTAGTATCCCTTTTATGAATGAAGGTTGCCAGATCACAGAGGAGGATCCAAAGTCAAAGGGCGGGAGAAAGGATATTTGGAAATTATGGGTTTCCAACACTGGAAAATGTGACTATATTCCTTCAAGAAAATACTAGCCATGCACCTGTGAAATGTGTTTGGAATGTCCCAAAGAGAAGGAATTCATTATTAAGCAAAGAAAGGCTAATAAAGGATACATCATTTTTAAGTAATCACATTCAAAAGAACTGGGAAAAGTAAATATGTATATTGGAAAGGTACACAGTATCATACAGGCAGCGAGAAAACACAAGCTTCCATGCAGATGAACAGTACAGGTCTATTTATACAGAAACCTTCAGCAATCTCCTCACAGATTGCCTGACTGCCCTCATGTCTTCAATATTCTGTGCCATGAAAAAGTAACTGTCAAGGATAATAGGAACACGATTTGACCTACTTTTCCCGAGATTTCTGCAAATCTCTAACGCTGGTTCTTGCATTTATTTAGCTATCACATCTTCGGGACACATGCGCTAGCTTTCTTTGCAGATAATCCTGTATGCCAAATGTTAAGGTCACTTGTGGGCAATTCCTAAACTCCCCTGGTCATGGGCTTTAAAACATCCTAATCCCGCTAATCCTCACCCTGCTAATCCCCAGAACATTCTTCCAAGATAGATCATGTACAATCATTCCTTCCCCGGAAGGAAAATGCCTAGCAAAGGAGGACCACAGCCTAGAGAGGCTGAAGATACATTAGTTCACAACCTTCCCTACAAATGAAGCCACATCAAAACGAGTGTTTCAGCCTAACTCTCAAGTTTCCACAAACCTGTGTTTGCAAGAGCTCAAAGTCCCCCAGTAAGGTCTTCATTTAAAGGCAGACAACCAAGACCAATATTTTGAGTTATGGCCCAAAACAAAACCAACAAACACCTACACTACTGCACCTTCTCAGGAAAGCCTACTTAACAATTCTTTTTTCAAATTGAGCACAACCCATTCAAAGGTGCCCCAGAGCCCCGGTGAGCAGGGAAACCTGAGTAAAACAGCCCCGTGGCCTGCGGCCTGCTGAGTGCTTGTGAAAGATCCCAGAAGACAATTGGCAGACTGTTCTGTTTCTCCTGACATACAAAACATGCCTGACCTGATCAGGTCATTGGATGCACTTAGAACTCAATGAGGGACACTCCTTCACCGGGAAATCATATCAGAACACATCATCAGGAAGTCAATATTTAAGAGTCTTGGGGGCGTGCACCCTCCTGCTCAAGGAAGCGTCAGCGAATACTAAGAGCTGGAGACTCCGGAACGCAGGGGCCAGAAGCTCGCCCAGGAACTTCCAACTCCTGGGTCTCCCCCTCCGCGGTGGCTGCGGCCAGAGCCAGCCGCAAAGCCCAGAGCTTGCAATCCAGCATCCAAAACAAGCGTCCTCGTCTCCTGCCTCCTGCACACTGGGATCCCCCTCGAGGGGCCGGAGGCTCACAGTCGGGACAGGGCCGGCTGACTGTTAGGCACCCGACACCTGCAGCTTCCCCTCTGGGGAGAGGCAAACGGCCATTCTTCCGGCGAAGCCCACGGTCCGGCGGCCGGAACCCAGGTGTCCTGGGGCTAAGTCAAGTGCATCTGGGTGGAGGGGAAACCGTCGCCCACCTTGGGGCAGCCCAAGACCCCGCCGTCTCGGGTCCCTCTTCTGCCCAGTCCGGCACAAGTGCGCCCCTTCCGCCACCTCCCCAACTTCCAGACGACCCCCTCGGCGGCCCGGGAGCACGGGCACGATCTCCACGTGCGCGCCGCCCATGCTCACTCGGGCCGGGCGGGGACCCCCGCCACTCACCCGGCCCCCGGCGGCGCTCCGCTTCCTCCGCAGGGTGAGCCCGCTCCGCAGCAGCGCGGGCAGGTCCCTCAGCCGCGGCCGCAGCGGCGCGGGCGGCTGTTCGCGGTCCGGCTCGCGGGCGCTGGGGCTGCGGCGCAGGGCGCCGTCCGCCGCCGCCACGGCCGCCACCGAGGCCAGGGCCGGGCTCTCGCACGGCGGCTGCATCTTCACGGAGTCCACGGCCATCCTCATGCCCTGACGGCGGCGCGGCGCCGGCGGCTCCTCTCACCGCGCTCGCCTCCGCGCGCCGTCCGCGCCTTCGCCAGGCAGCGAGAGGGCGCGACTGCGGCTCGGGCGCGGGGCGCGCTGCCAGCTGCTGCCCATTGGCGCGCGCCACGGCCCCCGCCAGGCTCTGCCCCGCGCGCCTCCCCCTCCCCGCCCAGGTGCGCCGGCCCCGCCCCGCCGCCCCGCCCTCTCCAGCGGCTCACCTCCCCCGGCGGCCTGGCACCCCTCCGCGGGTCCCGACCCGAGGAGGGGAAGGTAGGCACCTTGGGCGCCGCCTTATCCACAGGTGCGGGACACCCAGAATCCTCCACCAAGCCCGCTCTCCCCACCCCCCACATTCCCTGTAGGCTGATAAAGTCCCATTCCTCTCCCCTTTCCTAACAGCCTGCAAAGTCTGGACCACTCCCGCCCTCTCCTCCCCTCCTCCCCTCCTCCCCTGCCCCTTCCCGAGCCTTTGCTCCGCCTAGCCCCAAATCTTAATCTCTAGGCCTAGAAACGGTTTTTGCCAAAGAATTTCAAAATAGAGTCTGCATTCTGCTACAAGTCAAACAACATTGAGGCAGAATTGTCCCCACACTGTCCCCTTTTTGCTACACTCGTCATTAAAGGGGAAGGGGAGAAAACTTTCGTTGTTTCTGATAGGTGTTTAGCAAAATAGGTGCAAGTCTGGTGATCTGAAGGTAGAATCTCTGTTAGCATGTTGGAACCTGACCTTCCATGAAAGCCTGATGCATGTGATGAATGTGCTTGGTAAACTGTGAAGGCCGTGGTGTGAATCATTGTTTACATCATTCCAGGAGCTCGGAGTAGTGAAGTATTGAGAGTGAAACTATTCCAGCAGGGCCTTAAAATCCAGGTGGCTGTGAATCTTCACATCCCAGCTTAATCTTTCCTCAGCTCGGGCCAGGTAGGTTTCTACTCCTTATCAGTAGAACTCTGGAGTCTCCTTTGACTAAGAGTTGTAAGAAATGAGTAAATTTATTCATGTTTGAAAAATTTGACGAATAAGAATTTTTTTTTTAAATAATAAATTTTATTTTTATATTCCCCATACAACTGCACATGCCCCATTCTGACCCCAATCCCTCCCCTCCCGGCCCCCACCCCCCAAAAAGTGTCTCTGGTTCATAGTTTTTTGTTGATTTTGATTTTCACTTTCTTATAGTTATTCATTTTCCTGATCCCTTATTTAAGTTTTCTAGATTCCTGCTATGAGTGAGACCATCCGGTATTTTTCTTTTTCTTTCTGGCTTATTTCGCTGAGCATGATCCCTTCCAGCGCCATCCACGTTGCTGCAAATTGCATGTGCTTATCTTTTTTGAATGCTGAGTAATATTCTATGGTATATATGTACCACATCTTCTTGATCCAGTCATCTATTTTTGGGCATTTGGGCTGTTTCCAAAGCTTAGCTATTGTAAATAGTGCTGCTATAAACATAGGGGTGCAGGTGTTCTTTGGAATTGATGTTTCTGTGTCCTTTGGGTAAATACCTAGGAGTGGAATTGCTGGATCATATGGAAGCTCTATGTTTAGTAGGTCCAGAAATCTCCACACAGCTCTCCATAGTGGTTGGACCAGTTTGCATTCCCACCAACAGTGCAGGAGAGTTCCTTTTTCTCCACAACCTTGACGAATAAGAATTTAAAAGGTCAAGGTCTTGAACTGGTTTCCCTTTGTACCCTCAGCCCTGGTAGATGCTTGGCAAATATATATATGAAAATGTGCCTGTGCAAGGAAACTGCAAGAATGACCTGTGACCCCTGCCCTCAAAGAACTTAATGATAGGGCACCAAATCAATGCACAGAAAAACAAAGATATTGCCTTCTACTGTTGGTAACTACCAAATAAGCATTGAGAGTGAGCTTTCTGGGCCATAGGGCCTGGGATGGGCAAAAAAAAGTCAGTGAAAGACATTTGAGCATTAAGTGCCAAGGACCCAACCATGCAAGAGGGAGGCTGTGAGTCTTCAATGAGGAGTAAAAACATGAGGAAACACCAAGGTGCTATCACACAGAATCTACCGGGCACTGAGACTGTTACACGGAGCAGGAGAGAGAGATAGCAAAACGCACAGGTAGGAGAAAGGCCTCACATTCTGTTACCTGCAGCTGTGTGCACTGACTAGAAAGGACTTTGCAATTAACTCTGTAGCTCATTACAGTTTCCAAATACCTATCAAATATATTCATTCAAGGCCCAAACCCCACTTATATGTACCTAAGAGGCTGTGCCTGATAATGATGCTGAAATACTTCCACTCCAGTTGGTAGTCATTGCCTTAAATCCCTAAATGCCACCCCATACTGCAAACCTCCTCCTGAAACACCAACTAAAGGTCCAGAAGTCCTTCAGTTCTGGTCCAGTAGAGTCCAAACAGGACATGTTTGGTCAACATTCACTCTGATTAATGGGTACGTTTGCTATACCAATTGAATGATACCATGTGCTACTCTTCTCTAAAACAGAACACACACATTTTGTTTCCTAGTCACACCCTTTAACACAGCTTATCAATGCAAAGCCAAGGAGTTTGGACTTAATTCCACAGACTCTGTGACATTCATCAAAGATCTAAAAAACTCAGTATCCAAAAGGGCCTTCAGAAAGTTGACTTGGATGAAGGGAACAAATTACCATTACCTTTCAGTTATGGTATTAAATTACAATTACCATTCAGTTATGGTATTAGACAGACAATAAAGAATAATAGGAATGTGTAAACAGAAGTGCCATACCACTTTTGAGCTCAAATCAAGCAATGTCCCACTCCATGTCCACTTGCTATACCTTCTACCTATAAACTCTTCCTCTACAATGCTGGACAATAGATTTTTTGCAATGGAGGAAATGTTCTATGTCTGTTTTGTAGCCCCCACTTCTTTCAAGTGCTGCTGAGCACTTGATATATGGCTAGTGTGTCTGAAAAATTGAACTTTAAATTTTATTTAAGTTTAAATAATATAAATATAGAATAGAAAACTACTTATAGATATGGGCTACTCTTTTGAAAAGCAAAGTTCTAGAAGCCCATCTCCCTTCCTCTATTCTTTCAATTTTTTCATTGGTATGTCTCCATTTCAGAGGGGCTTCCATGACCACGTGATTTAAAATTATGGCCCTTCCTATCCTCTTCCTATCCCCTTTCTGACCTTCCACAGAGCTTATTGCCATCCAATATTCTATATATTTTTTTATTTATCCATTTTTCTTTAGAGTGTAGCTAGAAGTGTAAGCTTATCAGGGCCTGGAATTAATTTCCTTTTGTTTGCTATCTCGACCCTATCCATTGAATAATTGAACTGTTCTATACATGAGAACCCAGTTTTTCAAAAGGAGCTTAGTCTGGAATTTTTACATGAAATCTTATTTTGCAATGTTGAAAATTTAAAAGAAAATGTAAATCCTATATATGCCAACACCAACAAAGGCCAAACAAAACCACTAGGATGCCAGAGCTGATTTTACTTACAAGAGTGGCATTATCAACGCTGAAGTTTATAGACTTACCTGTGGTTAAGAAAACACCAATTTTATTAGCTATTTGCAGTGAGGGGAAATTGAAGACCAGGCAGATGACTCTGGCATTTAACTGTCAGCAAAGAGATGAGGATCTGAATTAGTAAGGTCAGTGGATATAGGGGGAGATTAGATGTCAGATATTAACAAAAGAAAACTCAGACCTTAAACTCTTGTTAGGAGGAGTAGACAAGTACCACAGGTGGTGGTATGACCCACACAATATCTCCTGTCCCCTGGGATCTTCTGCAATATGATCTTGCCACTCCCCCATGAAGAGATGGGGTTTCTTTTTCCATGCCTTTGAAGCTGTGCAATTCCTTTGACTACTTTGTCCAATAGGAGAAGTTGTGTAAGTAGCACTTCATACTTTAGTGTGCTTAGCAGCTTCCACTTCTAGTCCTCTTGGAAGGCTCCCACTTGGGATTTTCCCACTCAGATCCCAACTTTCTTGTGATGAGATGCCCAAACCACCTGGAGAGTGCACACAGAGATACGCTCCTGGCCAACAACCAGCCTCAGTTGCCAGCATTTGGAAGTCACTTTGGCCACCCAGTTCAGCTGAGCCTTCATACAAATCCTGCTAGCCAACATCTGTCCACTGTTTTGGTGAGAAGCCTAAGTAATGACCACCCAGCTGAGTCCATTCAACCTGAAGAACCACAAGAGATAATAAATTGCTTTAAACTACTACATTTTGAGGTGTTTGTTATACAACAATAAATGACCAAAACATGTTTCAAAAATGTGTGAAGAACATACTCCCTGGTCAATAAAAAGGAAGAAGATTTCATATTTGCATGTGTATGAAAAAATTTGAACTTTCTTACAAGTGGTCAGAATTAGTTACATTGGAAAAGGAAAGACGGAGATAATTTCATTTATAACTTTGTGTATATACACATATATATTTAAAATGTGAATATATTATCTAATCAAAACATTAAATTTGAAAATAACTCCACATTTAGAGCAGTTAGAGAGGTAGGGGGAACTGGGTTTAAGGGTTTTAGTTTTGCATGACAGTTAAACCAATTAAACTGGAAGGCACCCAAGTGGAAATCCTACCAGCAAGAGCAGGGGTTGAGCTGGATGGAGCTCAAGAGAAAGGGTTAGAAATATAGGTACACCAGTGTCCAAAAATATGATACCAAAAGGTGGAACTAGACTAGGGGTGCTCGGGAATAGAGCAAGAGCAGAGCCAATCAAACCTACACTAGGCTGAAACCTTGGAGAACATGCAGTAGTTGAGTTTCCTTTCCTGGTTACATGGAATTTGGTGTAGTGATTCTCCTGGATTTTCATCCTTTAATTTTTGTGGCCCTGTAGGATTACCAAGAATACCAAAGAAAGCATCTGTTAGCTGGGCTTTCCCCTGAGATTTTCCATCTCCTGTGTACCTGCTTGTTTCCTGATAAGTGTAAAACATCCCTGTCATGCTAATCAGTCTCTTAACTCCACAACTGCTAGACTTTGATGAGTTGTCCCCATAGCCCATCCCTCCCCAGCATCTCTTATTTTTAGCAATGCAACATTTTGCATTGCTTTACTAGCCAGTACTCAAAAACAGAAAACCTAAATACAATATTGTCTCCTTATGTAAGCCTGCCAACACTTCACTAGCTCATGATCAAAATGGGCTGAATATGACCTTCCAAGCACTAATGTTGAACAGCTGGAGATTAGAAGGCAGATCTTACCCAAGAAACCCAGTTCTGCCCAATTACCTCTTGAGAATGCCATACATAAGCATTTGTATACTTGATACTAGCATTATTTTTACATTTTTTTATGGATGAATGTGCAATTAAGAGAAACATAATAAAATGAAACAAACCTAAAAATGTTTTCCTTACTCATTTTGTTTTAGTTTTCAAGGGTCATAAATAGAACTATCTGCCATCAGCCTCTTCATGACAAACCTATGTGATATTGTGATGTTACTTCTGTCATACAATATGAGTCATGCAAATATTCCCCTCAGGGTTGATAAATTTCCCTTACATTATTTGCATTGGTTGCTCGAGCCAAAGATAGAGATGGGTGTCATTCCCTGTAAATTCATCTTCTATTAATTACACCCATAATCTTGAAACAAAATCAATCTATTCATGCCTTTCTTATATGCTATTTACTGTTATCATCGCAGAATTTTTTTTTTAAACAGGTGTGCAAGTTTACTGGGCCTTTACCAGGATATTTTGAATACTTTTGCAAAAAAAAAAAACCCACAAAAATAACCCAACAACTTCATGGTAAAATGCCCAAGAAGAGAGAGGAAGAGGGCAATAAGAGAACTAATTTGACCAACAGACAGTAAGAAAGGCAAGCCAGTCTTGTCCCATCCTCCCTGGTCTGCTTGTGGAAATCTATTCATACTTACACATCCTCAAACAATAACTCCTCCTAGAAACCCTCTCTGTTCTTCCTCTGTGGGATTAATCCTTCCTCAAGTAAACGTTAGAGTTTACGCACAACTGTCAATCTACTTTGATGACTTCTCTTATGACAGTATTTCTTGTATTTGAATTAAAATTTTGCATATAAGACCTATATGAGGTTATCAAACATTTGAGAGCAGAACTTATTCATCTTTAAGTCCCCTCTAGTGTCTAATTTGGTGCTTAGCACATAGTAGATGCTAAGTTAATGCATGTGTGAATAAATGCTGGATGAATAAATGAATTAAAATTGTGAATCATTAACACTGTCATCCTAAGTTGAGGAAAGCAAGTTGAGGTCTTAGCTGATGCAGTCTCCAAGGTCGCAGGAAAATACATTATCCCATGGGTGATGGGAGGCTATAAATGGACTCCAGATGGTGGCATGTTCAGATCAGCAGGGAAGAAAGATGATTTTAGCATCAATATGTAGAATGCTTTTGAATAGGGAGATGCTGAAAACCGGGCAGCCAGCAAAGCTAGTTACAGAATCCCAGGCATGAAGTATTAAAATGGTAATCCATTAAATCAGGTTAATGGAAACTTTGTTGTCTTTCTTTCTACAATCTGCATCAGTGCATTCTGTGCACAGAGATTCTGTGCTAATTTAATGAGCTCATATTTGTAAAGCTGTTTATAAACTTTCAAGTACTGCATATATAGTACTGTCTTTCTATAGGGTAAAAGGTAGGGTAGATGAAACGATGCCTTGGAGAAAGCAATGCCTGGACTAGGATGGCAGCAGGATATATGGAAGACTACAGGGTGTGAAAGATCTTTCCCAACCAGAAGACAGAGGCCTTTAAGAATATGTTTCTTCCTGTTTATAAATATTAAGCACTTGTGGCATTGGCCCTAGTCAAGTATGGAATAATCCACAAGAAAATATGCCTTAGAGGGTTCTGGAGACATTGCATGAACTCAAATTGGTGTTGGGAAGAAAATGTAGATGTGGGGCTAGAGAACACTTAGAGCAGGTGTGTCTCCAAACTTCTTAAACAATTAAAGGGCTTTGATGTGGAGAAGATGACAGCATTTGACGGGCAACAAGGTAGCTGTGTGCAATATTTGGAATATTTTGAATTGGACCGATTCTATCTAGAGTTAAAAATGAACAGGAAAACCACAGAAAAAAAAAGTTTCTTTTCAATATAAGAAAGGCTATTCTATCCATTTGATGTAGTCCTAATTCTTGCAAAATGGGGAACTTAAACTAGACGTCATGGGATTTTGTTTCATCAGATGAATGTTCCTTCCAACTCAAACACTGGCCCCAACACATACAGAAGTGGTTGTAGGTCAGGAGTTCTTGAAGTATGTTCTGGGGACTTATGGGCATCCTCAAGACCCTTTCAGGGGGTTATAACATCAAAACTATTAATAATATCAAAATGTTGTCTGCCCTCTTTGTTTTCATTCTCATGAGTATACATTCATGTTTTCCAGAGGCCACAAACATGTGATGTTACAACAGACAGGATGTAGAAGCAGATATGAGAATCTATCTGTTTTTATTAAGCCACATGTTAAAGAAATTGACAAAAATGTGATTTTGTTTTTTGTCTTGGAAAATAGTTATTTTTCAAAAAATATTCGAAACATTTATATTAACATAATCAACATATTGTTAAATGAATTAATAAATATTTTAATTTTCTATTAAAAAATTTTTATTATAGTAAGTGTCCATAGATAAAACCCACATAAAGTTCTCTGTGGTTCCCAATAATTTAAGAGTGGAAACTGGCCCTGAAACCAAAAAACTTAAAAACTGCTGCTATAGGGCATGACTAGATTTACCTCTGATTATAAGAAAGGAGGAAGATATAAACAAGCTAAAAATGCTTTCTATCTTGTCCATTTCCTAACTTTGCTGAGTTGATATCATTTTCATATTGACCCAGAACTAGTGACTTCCACAAAATTAGTTACTACAGAAATCCAGGATGGTGAAATGAAAAGAACCATCATTTGGGACTAGGTAGACTTGGTTCAGATCCAAATCTCCCCACCATCTAGTTATGTTCTGTTCTGTGTAACATATATACTACCAGGCTATTGAAAAGATTAGGCAAAATATATGTGAATAATCTCACTCAGTGAAGTGCCTTTTAAATTACAGCTTTCCATGTAGTTGGTGCTATTGTTAATCAACTCCGGTAAGCCCCAGGGAAGCTGTATGACCTTCCAGAAAAGTATGATATAGATATCACTTTCATCTACTTTTCTCAAAATTTTCTACTCTAGGCAAATGTGAAATCTTTAGACAGGTTATTCCTGAAGCACCTTCTTTACTCACAACCATAAAAATGTAATTTCCTCATCTTTTATACTCCAGGTACAGTTGAGGGGTACTAGAACAAATATTGAACAAGGAGGAAAAAAACCCAAGTAAAGTTCTACATTTATATATTGATTAGCTATCTGTCTTAATCCAGGGGTAATATTGTAAAAACTCAGTCTATAGGCTGATTATAAAGGCTATATTAAATAATGTTATAAAAACATCTTACAAACTATAAAAATATATATGTTTCAGTTGTCATTAATAAACATCATCTAATGGTACATATACAGATGGAATACTACTTTGCTGTGAAAAAGGTGGACTCCTGCCATTTTCAACAACATAGACGGATCCACAAGGTATTGTGCTTAGTGAAATAAGTCAGACAGAGACACTGAAATGATTTCAGTCATGTGGTTGATAAAGAAACAAAGGAAATAAATGAACAAGAAAAAATTGATAAGCTTTTAGAATATAAAAACAAAATAGTGGTCACAAGAAGAGAAGGGGGAAGCAGGGTTAAAAGGGGTCGATTGTATGGGGTTGGATGAAAACTAGATTTTTGGTGAGGAGTATAAAGTAGTATAGACAATGTTGATCTATAGATAAGTTGGTGAATCTGAAACCTAAATAATGTTATAAACCAATGTTACTTCAATTAAAAAAGGATAAAAAATAAATCTCATCAATTCTGTGTTCAGAATTACCTAACTTAAAAAATTTACACAATGAATATTTAACTACAGTGATCTCTACACAAGAACGCTGAGGACTACACCTGGGGAGAAATCAAATTTTGGACAGTACTGTCCAAAAATTAACAATGATATCAGAAAATAAATACAATAAATAAAAAGTTATCTCCACACAAACACACACATAAATACATACAGATATACATTAACTGTGTACTAATGTGAAATTTGCATACTTTTACAAGCACACAAACTTTGTGAATGTATTTTGGCCATCCCCCAACTTTGTTTTTCTATTCTAAAACTTTCTATCAAGCCCAGATAGAGAAACATTAAGACATGTCAATCTTTATTTGATAAGAGCAGCAATGAAGAATTTAAAATTTTTAAAATATGACACTCCTCTGATTCTTTCCGATGATCTAGTCCCTTCAGAGGGAAAAGAGGGCAAGAGGAGGAGAAACTTGAAGGGGTAATAATTCATAGCTGCTATTAACAGAGCTCTAACTCAATCTCTTATTTAAGGGTGCTCTTCTATGCTATTGAATTAGAAGTAGAAAAGGCTGTTGGTCATAAATTTTCTGTCTATTCCTGATAAATCTTAAAACCTTCAGTGTCAAGGCTGAGGGAATCTGACTTAGTTCTCCAGTTGACTCAGGATGGGCCAGTTTTGCTCATAGTACACTAGGGTACTTGCATATTTCTTATACTTGATTCCTCCTTGCCTGCAAACTTCTTGGAGACTGATGTCATTCCTTCTGAATATTGTGTAAATTCCCAGTTGCTTGTAGTGTTGTTATCTGCATGATGAGCATCGTGGAACTATAATTTTATAATTTCAGATACTTTAAGGTTTCAGATGAAATGAAGGCAAGAGGAAATGCAATCACAGAAAAGACCTGGAAGCATAACTCACTTCCTGTCATCTTTTCCGATTGTTTCTAATACAGGAATTCTAAACGAGCACCTCTGTAGGACGGTGGTTTTCTGGGACCCAACTGGACTCAGATCCTGCTTTTACTTCTTGTGCAAGTTGAACAGACCACTTCTTTGTTCCCTCATTTGTAAAATGAGAGTGGTCATAAGACCTGCCTCAGACTGTGGAAATAAGTGAGTTGTTATACCCAAACTACATAGACAGGAGCTAGAGCTGTGTTAGAAATTATCTTCTTTTTTTTTTTTTCAATCTGGTGTCTCTTTTTTTCAATCTGGAAACCTGAAATTATATGAAAAAATGCCTGTGAACTTTTCTAATGGAAGATACATAGACTTGGTCAGATTTTCAAGTACGTACTCTAATACTGGAATCCTATAACATTTGGGGCAGAGTGTAACTTCCCAAATGTGTGTGTATACAGATAGCCCCCAATCAAGACAGCTGTAAGCTGCCCCTCTTATACTGGAGGTGTTAATTATAAATTCGACTACAATTTAAAGGATTGAAACTTCTCTTAGTGAGCACCTGTCTGTAACAAATGATTGTTCCCTACTTGCCCCACCAAAAAATGTACACATCCGAAAATGAACAAAGATTAACATTCCACACTGGTAAGTATTAGTGAGGTAAATCAAATTCTGGTGGCAAAGAGGTTTTTGGAGAGATTGCTGACAGTCTGGGAAAGGGCAAAACAAATAGAAATCCAACACTTATGTTTATGCTTCATTCCTAAAAATAGCCTCAAGAAGTGACAATCATCACAGAATGAGACATGAGAGGCAAAATGCTAGAAGAGCAAATGCCAAAAGAAGGCATTTACAGGAGGCAACTTTATTTTCTGTTTCAATTTTCCATTTGTATTTCTAAAGCACAGATCCTCCATGAGAAGAAAAGGACAGATGGGATGACAGAATTTTGTGGCTGTGCTTTCTGGAGCATTTACTAGGGAATTTATGACTTTTCATAGTTACTGTTAGATATGTATTTAGGATAATTTTCTTCTGTGACAACAGGTAATACAAAATTTCAATCTCTAGCAAGAGAGCAGAGATGTTGCTTTTTTGTCTTTCAGTTTGCATATTAATAACCTCGAATAGCTAATCGGTATTCTAAATAATTGAAACTGCCTTGCTTGAGATCTGCTTTGTTAATGTTGGCTTGAAAAAAATAATGAAATATAACAATAAAATTTATTAAAAAAAATAAAAAAAAAAATAATGAACTCTTTCTTCTCTTTAGACAATTTGAAAATTTCCTGGAATGGGCCTTATTGCTTGAAGAGATACTTTTTGTTTCACATCAGATATCCCTGGAATCAACCTAGAGATGATGCTGATTTTGCCTTAAGAAACATATCATCATTTGATGTTCTTTTCTCTTTATGGTTTAAACATAGATCATGGCCAGGAATCAGAAAATATTTATAGAATAGCAGTTCTTGCCTGGCACCATGCTGGTCATAATTGTGGACAGCAGCATCCATTTAAGGAGCTCGGAAACTAATTGGAGAGTTAAAATAATTACATCTGAAAAAAGAAAAAAAAATCCAACAGTCACCAAGCCTCACTGTGCTCAGCTGAAAAGATGAAAAGATGAATACGAAAGGCACTCATGTCTTCTGTAGCTGGGGAGTTCTTATTAGGAACTGTTTTAGGGGTAAGAATTTGTAAAACTTCTAGAACTTTCAAGGAGAAGATCAATGAGATTTGGCATAGTCAAAGAAGGTATCATGGCTAAGGTACATTTTGAAGAATGAGAAGTATTTAGACATACAAGAATGGGAAGGAAGGAAAAATATGTTGAGTAGTGAAAAATGAGAGTATGCTGGGATGTATGGGTCAGGATAGAGGAGGGAGGGCCTTGAAAGTCAGGCAGCGGGTACTGGAAGGTGTATAGTAAGTCAGAGGGAACGTGGTATGTTTCTGAATCGGGAAGGGACACAGCAGAAGCATGTTTTGGAGATCGTGAACCAACAAACAGGAGGTAGAGAAGCCTGGAATATTAAGAAGATCAAGGAGGTCCTCTTGGAGGTACTGTGACATCACGTGAGGTGATGACAATTTAAGCACCAAATAGGCTAGGTTATAATGGAGAGAAAAGGAAGAGTGAACCTGAAGCAAAATCCACTAAGATGATGAGATGGGAGGTGGGAGATGAAAGAGGATTCAGGCAAAGATTCCTGCTTTCCATGAGCTACCCAACACAGTTTTGGAATTCAGTGCCCTTGCCTAGAATGAGTTAATGTCAAATCTTCAGTCTTATAAACTCACTGGCCATTATTAAAACAAAATATTTTTATACTTTAGGAAACAAATTCCAGGAAACCAAACCAGGGATTTTGTGCTTCACAGTTCATTGCTATCTGTTTGTATCACAGTCACGCTAATAGCCAAATAAGTTGCTAGGAGAAATTGTCTTACGTGTTTAAATTGAAGATGTGATTAAGACCCTCGTCATTTTACAGAATGATCTTGTTCAAAGTAGGTCCATTTATATGTAATGGGTAGATTTATACTAGTTAGTAGGTTTTCCCAGAGTCTATCTGAAATCTTCCCTTCATGTAATACTGTAATCAATTCATAGGGGAGGTTTCTCTAAAAATATTAGATGGAAAATTATAGAGTACTTTTCACATTTATTATTCCCTTTTTACCAGTGATTGAGCAGAAGGTAAGTAAGTTGGCTGAGATGCACAAGTGAGTTGGCCACAGTCCTTTAACAATGTGCTTCTGGCCTTTAGCCCTGTGCTAAAGACCACGTAGCACCAACCACTGATTAAATGCTGAGATGGTGGACCCCTGACCATTTTCATATATATCCCTTAAGCTAGCAAAACTTCTTAGGATTCATGCACTAATATAAAAGATGCAACAAAGAAACAGCTTCTGTGACAAAACCTTTCCCAAAGAGGCAAAGATAAGTGATCTCCCAGGCAGAATGCCTGCAGAGATTAAATGCATAGTCAGGTGAGGTCTTGCTAATGCCTCCTCTAGAGCTTATCCCAGAGTCATTCTCATTCCAGAACCACAAAGATCATGTATAAGTCATTTGCACAGGGTTAAGGGAATCCAGAACGTGAAGGTTATTTAATGTGCCGTGTCCTTAGCATTGTTTTTTTTTTTTTTTTCAGATTTATTTTTTATTTATACATATAAGAGCTGGAGTGCAGGCCAGAGATGTGGGGGGGAGGGGGGTGTGTGTGAGAAAATTCACCGGAGACAGAATGGGGAGCAGAACAGGCAGATGTACTGAAATACACTGCTGAAGGGAACAGCGGGCGAGACAGGAGAGGTCTGCTAGGCCATATGGGTCACCTCTCTAGCTGGGGATCGAATTCGTGCTGCAGTGGCTGCGGATAGCTTCACAGTGCTGTGTCTTAACCCCCTGCACCACCAGGGAGGCCGCCTTAGCATTGTTTTAAGTAGTTGCTGAGGAACCTCAGCTTTTGACATCCACTCTATCAACTTGTAAGAACTGGCTTAGGGTCGGTGGGCCTTAGCTGGAGCTTTACTGTGCACACATGGCAGCTTATATTCTTCCTGAGAAGTTTCGTTCTGTTACAGTCTCTTGGACTCCTGATCAGAATCAACCCCCCATCCCCATTCACCCACGGACAAACCAGACTTCACAGCAGTTTTTATAGCAGCCCCATAAGGAAATGTTTGGCTCAGTCACAAGACAATCTATTAAAATCACATAACACTGATGCAAACACAGCTACCCAACATATAGAGATGACACAGGCTAATAAAAACCAATAAGCACTGAAGGGATTGGGCTTTCGTGTTTATGGAAGAAAAAATGCAGAGTGGTTGATTTGAGCCAAAGGCATTTACAGAAGACAAAGAGCAGGACTACCTGAAAGGAGAGGCTCCAGGAGTTCACAGGGGATGGATAACTTAGCCTTGAAAGAATGCAATGCAATTTATCAGCTCACTAAATTAAAAACCACAGCAGCATCATTAGACATGGAAGTTTCATATGTGCACACAAATAGCCAGAAACCAGGTTTTCTGAGTTCTGGTTCTCCCTGAATTACATAGTGAAATAAGAATTCTAGAGCACATAGTCTACTTGGCATAGCAGTAGTAGAATAGAAAACCTCAAAGGGGTTAGAAAGAGTCCATAAGAGGTGCACTATCTAGGAAGATTAAGGGAACGTAGTCCTGCTGGAAAACTCTGGAAGCCAAAGTAGAGTTATCCTGTTAAAGGATGAGGGAGCTGGGATATTTATACTCCAGCTCCTATCAGTAATTGCACATCAATTCTCTGGCACTTCCAATCCACCCTGAGCAGTGGTGGAGTAGGTTCAGTCACCAGAAGAAAATCTCCACCCATAGAGGTTCAGCGAGATACTGGCACTTTACAGTCTGATTCATGTGTGGTGTGGACTGAGGCCCTAGAGATGTCGGTAGAGCACAGCCAGGATCGGCCACACAAGTATCCGTAGCAAATCCCCTAGATATTAAGCGTGGATTAAGTTTTTAGGTAAACATGCTCTTTCTCCCAAAGCACATTTTCTTCCCATTTACTTTAAGCAGATTCCCATCTCCTATTCTCTGAAGTTGCATGACTGAAAAGAAGCAAAGATCCTAAGGAAGAAGTGTGTATTAGTTTAGCAGGGCTGCCATAACAAAGGTTCAGGACTGGGCAGTGTACACAGAGAAACTTACTTTCTGCCAGTTTTGAAGGCTGGAGGTCCAAGATCAGATGTCAGTGGGTTTGGTACCCTCTGAGGACTCTCCCTGTTTCTTCACATGGCCAGATCTCAGTATGCACCCATCGCTGTGTGTCCAAGTTTCCTCATATAAGGACACCACCCACATGACCTCATTTAACCTTAATTGCCTCTTTTAAGGCCTTTCTCCAAACACCAGCACTTCTAAAGTCCTGGGAGTTAGGACTTCAACAGGTGAATTTTGAACTAGGGGAGGGGTGAATTCAGCCTGTAGTAGAGGGTAATTAGAATATTTATCATTTAGATTTGTAGGTATTCTGTTAAAAATAAGGAAAATAGTGTTAAGTAGGAGCAAGCAAATAATTATGTTGGCAATAAAATTATATAGAATGGCAATCGTCTTAAATGGGAAGATATTTCAGGAGTTTCTGACTCCAAGTGCAAGGGGACTTGCTGGAGTTTAGTAAACCTTGACTTTATTAAATCCAATGTGTGATTTCTAAAAGTTACAGTATCAATACCAGCTGAATTATTTTGAGAGGGGACCTCCTGGAGTTTAGTAATCCTTGACTCTATTATATCCAATATGTGATATGTAAAAGTTACAGTAACAATACCAGCTGACCTCTTTTGAGTGCCTCCTATGCATCAGGTGCTGTGCTGAGCAATGTACACTTATTAAGTGATTCCTGTAGGTTGGGTAATTAGTCCCATTTGAAAGATGATAAAACAGGCTTAAAGAGGCAAAGGAACTGCATTGTTAAACTGTGTTAAAACCACTGAACCTGTCTCCTAATAATAAGAATACAAAGACAGGCTTCCCTGTACTGCAAAGTTTATATTTAATTCAATATATATTTGAAAGGTAAACCTATTATGCTAAGGAGGAGGTGGGAAGAGTGGAAAATTAGTAAGACTTTGGGTTTCTCCCAAAAGGCTATGTAATAGGGAAAGAGTAGAAACATACTGGGGCATAGGGAGACCAAACCAACCATTCAAAGCCACATGAGAACTCAGGCCAAGAAGACATCAGTTCTAATAGGAGGACAAAGGAAAGCTTGAAAGTGCAGTTGTCCTTTAACCCTTGAGCTGAATAAATTGCAATAGGAGACATTGAAATGGGCAAGTTCACTTACTCTTTCTCCATTCTTCAATAGTATGAGCTCAGAAAGAGCATCAGAAAAATAGAGCTCCGAACCCAAGAGCACTTCCATTAAGACGGTTCATTTTTGAGAGCAAGTACACTGCACTCAAGACACGTGTTGGGGGCAGTGCAGTTGAGGTGGGCGATGGCCACGTGTGAGCTCAGCATGAGCTGCAGGTGTGAGCTATTGACATACCCCATGCTTTTACAAAAGTAGGTTGCCAACATGTAAAAGTTGGGAGATTTCTCATTGAACTCCCCAGATTTTTGGCTGCCCTGCACAGACCAAAAGACCTGGCCATCCTTCATGCCCATCCCATATGAGTAGCAGCAACTCTTTGGCTAGGTTATGTCCTCCGTCTGTCACAGCCCCATTGCTCCCTGTTGTCTTATGCCAACTGACCTCACTTCTCCCAGGCCCCTGTAGCAGCTGGGATTGTGTCACTTGGCTGAGTATCATGGTGATTCAGTGCACTAAAAGAGTCAAAAAGATCTGTGCTTATATCTTGGCTGTGCTATTTACTAGCCATGTGATTTGCCTCTTTATACCTCAGTTTCCTCATCTGGTAGTTTGGTATAATAGTGTACTCACAACTCCACCAACTATATGTCATATGCTTAGCATAGCGCTTGACTCACAAAAAGCTCTAAATAGAGGTCAGCACTTAATATTGTTGCTATTGTTGCAGAGTTTTCTCAGTGTTTGCTTTTGTCTTTAGATAATTACCTCCATTAGAGAAAAATGTTAATGGAGACAAGAAAGGCTTCTGTTTGGGACATATGTAGGTCAGTTGGTTTTATACTGTTCCAAAGCAATTCTACAACCCCAACTAAGCTTAGCCATTTTTACATGTGTCATTATTCAGAAAAGGAACAAGGAAAATATTCTAGAAAAACACTCCATAGGTAAATTAAGAATTCTCTTTTTATTCTATGTCTATGAGGAGATGGAAGTTAGCTGAGTCTACTGTGGTAGCCATTTTATATATATGTAAGTCAAACCATTATATTCTATACCTTAAACATACAGTGATGTATGTCAATCATTTCTCAATGAAACTGGGAGATAGGGGGAAACAGAACACTCCATGGATAAAGGGATCAAGCGACATATCTTCAGAAGAGCAGGTCCCAGCTTTTGTCTTGAAAACAAACCAAAATGCACATCCGAGCTCTACTGTACTAAAAATTTATACACATCCAACAAATAAAACTGTATTGTGTCTAAGAGATTAGGTTGTAGGCATACAAATGCCCCTTCATGATAACACTTAGACATGATTAAGGACAGAATAAAGTATTATTACTTCTAACATTTACATACATGAATTATATGTATATATTCATAATTATTCCTTAGCTAATAATAACCTGCGTTTACATCCTCTGAACAGACAAGGTCTGATTGCAGAAGGGGGTGCAAGCTGTCAGATTAATCCATGAGGCGTTTTACTGAGTAAATTCTAAAAAGGATGATGGACAGCGATCTCCCCTGAGCAGTGGCATAACCATGAAATGGCTGGACTCAGGACGGTACCTCCTCTAGTCCTGTCCTGAGTGTAGAGGCTGAGAGCAGAGGCCAGACTCCCTCTGCTGTTAGCTATGTGTTCTGTGCAAGACACGTACCCAACCTCAGTTCCTCCATCTAGAAATCAATCAATCAACACCTCTTACACAGGCTTGTTATGAGGGTAATATACACAAAACGCTTAGCATTGTACCTAACCTAGAGCAAGCATGCAAGGATGTTAGCCATTTGAATTATTACAATTAAAGATCAGTCTATTGTCCCTTTTAAACAAAATGCTCAGAATTTTTCATGGGAGGTGGAAGAAATTTTGTGTCTCATTGTTTCTCTTTAGTTTAAGAAAAGAAGATGAAACACTTTTCTTCCTCCAGGAAAATGCAGATTTGTGAAAGTGAACAGGCTATGAAGGTGGTTGGCCTAGCATGTCCAGATATAGGAAACCCTGCAAAAAAGAGGGCAGAGTTGCAGAGTTGAGAAAACATCAGAAATGGCTGATATGGACAGAGAGAGGGAAGACAGTAAACACTCAGTAACTATGTTAGTCTTGCCCTTCATCTCAACAGATCAGAAAATGTAAATCTAGTTGTTATTGGACACCCAAAGCTTCATGTGGATGAGCCAAGATGAACATTTTACACATCATTTTTAATTATTGAAGTAACATTTATCTATAGGGAAGTATGCCATTAGATCAACATGTCTGCATTTTCATCTAACAGTGAACTTTCAAATCAGGTATACTTAACCAGGTTGAAGGCAATTTCTCATGACTTAGAAAGAAATTAACAAAATGTACTTCATTTGTGAACAAGTTTAGATATTTCAATGTTGAGGATTTAAAACCAGACATAGGAATTATAGTAGGTCAATGGAGACTGTAACAATTTTTCCAAGTTGGCTTGAAGAATTCCCTCCCTGTCACAGTCATCAGGTACAGACCCAGGAGTGAAATTCTGAGGGGCCCAACAGATAAACAGGCTTAGCTAATAATTCTCCTCACCTCTCTCTTGACCCATAGACTCCTGGGCAATTCTGTGGGTGAATTTTATGACGGATGCTAATTTATACAAGCTTAAAAAGGGTCCTTTTCTGCCGTAAAGCCTCTCCTCAGGAGAGTAAAGCAGAGGAGCCGCAGCAGAAAAGTATAGACTTGAGTCAAATGCACAGAAGAGGAGCCAGGGGAAATTTGACTGGAATAAATGGATGCTCGTGGATAAGCACAATGTTACAGGACTGAATTAAGATGTCAGCCACATCAGGGTACAGCCTGTCCTTCCAGTGTCAGAGGAAGCCGTCTCTGCTGGGAAACTCAATAATGAGAGAGCCTGAGACTTTGCGGCCAAAGAAGAGGTGACGAGAAGACAGGCAGGTGACTCCAGAGACAGTAATTAGCAACTAGAAGCAAATGGACCAGAGCAGACGTGAAAGGCAGTCCTGGCATTAGCTTTTGTTTGATTTTTTCCTGCTGATATCTGGAAATCATCCCACTGATCATCATCATGCTTGAATTTACAGTGCTTGATTGGCCTATTCATCTAGAAATTATCATTCCCAGGGCTTTATGCTTTTTTCTTCCATTCCCTTAATATGAGCTGCAGGCAGGGGGTTGGTTATTGCCTAGATAGCCTTCTGACCAGCAAGGGGGTTCTTAGAGGAAATATCCCTAGGACTTAGGCCAGGATATCTAAAAAAGACAGAGAGGGAGCCCTTTACACAGTTCTTCTGGGAGACACAAAATGTAAATTATTGCCACTTGCTCTACAAACTCGAGAAAGCTCTTGAGCATTTGCATTTGCTTATGAAACATGCTCTTGACTTGATCAAATGAAAAATGATGTGAACCCTGCCCACGGGGTTATTTATCCCAGCAGTGAATGCTCAGAGTGTCTGAGATTCTATTATCACGGAAACCCCTGTGGAATCAGGTTCTTTTTCTCTGAATTTAAATAAGCCTGGTGCCTTTGCATTTGTCCTCATAGGTCATATTTTGAATGACAGAATCCTCTTAGAGGCTCTGCTCTGGGCGCTCTGTAAGAGAAAGTCATGCCAACTGATAAGCTCTAGCTCCCTGGGCAAGGGGTCAGCATGCTGCAGCCCACGGGCCATATCTGGTCTGCTGCCTTTTTGGTAAATAAAGTTTTACTAGAACAAGCTGTGCCCATTTATTATGGGTTGTCTATGGCTGCTTTTGTGTTACATCAACAAAGTTGAGTAACTTCAACCATCTAGCCTGCATAGCCTAAAATATTTTCTATATGATCCTTTAGAGAAAAAATTTGTTGACCCCTGTCCTGCCCCTTACCCAGACTTCACTGGAACTGCTGGTATAGGGCAGGATGGAAGCATGACCTTTATGGGTTCCCTTTCTTTCCCTGTGCTTGGGAAACTCCCTTCTCACTCCTTCCAAGCAATCATCTTTCTTCTTCTATCTTTAATCCTCAGGTTCACAGAGGTGAGTGAATTATTCTCTTCACCACAGAGTGCAAACTTGGTCCATGCATGATCCTTACTTATTTTATTTTGATTTCATTGTATACCTTCATCTCCAGTTTCCCCTTGCATTCTGCATTTCTCCTCCCCAGACACATGTCACTCTGAAGCTTTGGACATGTATGTAGCTTTAAATAACATACAATGGCCTTTGTGTGTTTGTGTCTTCAATGTATATAAATGATACTGTGCTGTTCATTTCATTTCCCTCTTTAGCTGAAAACCATTTTCATTCAATACCATGTTTTTGATGTTCACCTATGATTCTTGTGTGCATCTAGTCATTATTTCCATGTATACCTCAATGCTTTTAGGGGGAAAAGGACAGTATACTCTTTTCTCAAAAGGTGAGAAACCTCTAGTGTACAAGTTCTTCATAACACTCTGAAGAGAAAATACAATTCTTTAAAAAGGGCTTGCCACACATAAAATACAATAGGGTTGACATGAATTAATAGGGTTCTGAATTCTTTACAAATCCTATTGTCCAACTTAGTTATGAGGCAATATTTTTGATAAGCATTCAGCTTATAAGCTGCTTTAGCTTATAAATAGGTACAAACCATCCCCCAATATAGCCCGACAGGCGTATTTGTGGCCAGTCATTCCCTACCATACTTTATTTGTAGTGAGTTCTGAGTGAAGAATTCCCAAAAAACAGAAATTCAGGTAGGCCTATCCCTAGACAGACAAGAAAGAACCAGAAAGGTACTAGCTCCTCAATAGCTGCTGAGTCAGCTCCTCTATACCCCAACTGTTAAAAAAATCAAATGGGACCACAATTTTCTCTTCATCCCCATGTCACGTGTTGTCAGGAGGGTATGTTTGGCTCATAAGTCTTCCCAACTCTAGCTCCCCAATGTTTCAGGCATTGAAGAGCAGGCCAAATAGGGAAATCTCAATAATTTGTCAGGTAAGTGGTATTCAACTAAAGATTTTGTATTAGACTCCGGAGGATTGTTCAACTTCAATCAATTATTATTCCTACTACTGATTGTGAATAGCTTCCTGACCAAAGTTTTTAATCTCAGCTACCATGAGAACTCATAATTTTTATGTTGCTTTTCATATTGTTAAAGAAAGAACTAGGTCTTTGATATTTTATGAGAGTAGGTAATATACAGTCGACTAATACTAGGAACTTAGGTGTACATTTATCATAATGTTTGAGTTCTAATGACATTAATGTCATCAGCTTCTAACAGAGAACCAGAAAGCTTTCATGATGTACCTAATAGTGGTGAAACTAAAACAGGGGTTGGTCTATTGCAGGATGTGATGGAGTAATCTTTTTTGTCGGTCCATGCAGTTGAGGTGCTGCAGAGGATGGTGGCAAACACTACAGCACAAGCCTGCAGCAGGGATACTATTGTCTCTTAAGTCACCCCTAGCAGGTTCAGACCAAGGTCAGTGGCAATTCTACTAATTAAAGGACTCTTGATGGTCCATAATTCATTGCTTTTGTATCCAATCAATACCTCCTTCAACTCAATTTCCTAAATTTGTAAAGAGAATGGAGCATCTGTAGTTCAGCTCACAACTGACTTTATGTCTGAATAATATTTGCATGCTGAATACAATTGCATGCACACACACAAACATACACACACAATAAAACTTGTGAGAATAAGAACTCAGGCCAACTCTCTGCCTTTCTATCTCTTTTAAATCTGACTTCAAGCCATACATATCTCAGCATTGCAAACAGACAAGCAATTTTTCCAACTTGTAATTAACAAAGGTTAAGAAAACCTCTCTGAAATTTAATCTGGGTAGGTAGAGCAATACTTTTCATTTATAGCTAAATAGATTGTACGCGAATTAAATTGAACTGCCATCAGGATAAAAGCAAGAGCTTCCATGGAAGAAAAGTCTAGAAAGCATCAATAAGAAAAGCGTGAAACATCACAACATTTATTTAAAAGTATTATTACATCATTGTTCACTTTTGTACAATGTGTGGTTGTATGCGTTCTCCTTTTAGGTATATTCCAATAAAATTCCCAGTATTTTTTTAGGGTAAATAGTCACAAGAATGAAGATTTCATACAGGAGATCACTATTTTATTGATCTAATTGAATGCCTTTAACCACCTCCTCGCACCCCCCCCCCAAAAAAAAACCTGAGCAAAAGACTGATTACATTCCATTGCAGAATATAGGCACTTTTTTGGGGGGGTGGGAGCACTTCAAGCAGTTAGTTGGGGGCCTCTATGCTAAGGTATTGCTTACTAAGAAATTTCTCTTCATTTTTCTGTCTCCATCCCCAATTCCTTAGTTTATCTCAACTCCTATGTTAGTGCCTACTGATTTTGTTACATTGTCATCTCCCCATCCACTTTCAAAAGCCACAACGTATCAAATCTGTTTAAAAAATACAAGGAAATTATAACTTCTCAGGTCAGCCAAACTTAACAGCAAAATTTTTAGAGCTTAGATAATAGGCACAGGGAAATAACAAATAGCACTCTCCTATATAAACAAACTACATGCAGAAGATGCTGGCATTTTTTAAGTTAAAAAATCATGGAAACTATGACTATCTCAAAATTAAAAATTTAATTAAAAAAGTCCTAAGTTGCAAATAAGAACTTTCATGAAGTTAAAGCTATAAATATCGAAGCTAACATTTTTCACATTTGCTTTTTAAGATGTACTTACTGAATTAATTTATATCTACCATTTAACACATTTTCTAAAGAAAATAATAAGTCACACTACTTCCCTATTGCCTAACATTTTCATATTTTGGGTTCCCTTAAGTTGCAAAGAGTCTCTTTAATTTTTCGAGACTGCATTATGTTTCCAAAGATTTGCCCTAGGTTGGGAAGCAACATGAGAGGCAATAAAACATTTCTGTCTCTGTGCCTGTTGATACTGCCTAAAGTATAAGGCACTGGGTAATTCCCTCTCTCTCCCCCATTCTGCCTTATTTCTACCCAGACACTTTGTTAATCATCAATTGCTGAGCTCTGTGGGGAAAAATGATATATATGTTTGAAATTCATGCTCAATGGGTGGTTAGAATAGTGCTTAGAGAGGGATGGGAAAGGAGTGATTTCTTTAGGAAATACTTATCTGACTGATTTAGTCTTAACTTTTAAGGGCAACAAGTTGTTAATGTCTATTAAACTCCCAACTGTCCCGACTGAGAAATTTCCTCCTAATATTCCTTAATCAGATTATGTGCCAGCAGATATGACAATGAAAAGACTTGTTAGAAACCAGCTCTATTATTAAAATACTGCAGTGGATTCCACTTTTCTTAGAATAGAAATCAACATAAATGTCATTGATATCTGAATAGTTAGTTAACTTCAAAATTGTTAGAATGGAGGAGTCCAGCAAAATAGTGACAGTGAAGAGGCGAGGCTCACCTCTTCCATATTGTGGGGGCAGGAAGGCAGAGTGCAGGTTTTCTATGATCCGGGCAGATGGGGTAAAGGAGTGCTGGAGACTTCAGTGGCTTTTTCAAGCTTTTATTTATTGAGATTTTACCAGGTACACTGCAGGCAGGGGTGCTGGGGGGGGGAGCGGGGGTCAGGAGCCTGGCAGACCTCCCAGCCTCCAGCGAGTCTTCACTCCTTCTGGGCTCTCTGGTGTTCTCGTTCTTGTTCACGTTCTGCTGCTCTCCTCTCTTCCTCTTCTCCTGGCGTCCCCGTGACACCACCCTTATAATTCAGTTTCAGCCCAGGTGTGCCCACCTATGCATGCCCACACCCTACTCCAGGTGTCTGCCATCAGGCATGCATGTAGGAGCACAGGGATCCATCATTAATGCTAATGGTGGGAAGGCGGAAAAGCCTGATGATTTTTTTTTCACTTACCCTACACATATACTCACAACTAAATTGCAGTAGAAAAAAGTCAATAATCCCTGAAAGATAAATGGATTTCAGAACACATCAGGAACAACAGTCCTGTGGAGTTAGGAAAAACTTTAATTGAACTGTGTTCTCACCAATACCTGGGCAGTACAGACCATGAAAGGGAGCAGTGTCTGTTGCATGCAGCACCCTACAGTTGTTGACCCAGGGGTACAGACCCACACTGGGAACTGGAGAATTGATATTGGACTGGATAAAGGGCTGCAGAGAGTTGGCATCCAAGACAGAGGGTGCACTGTTGGGGAACTGCAGAAGCAGAAATGCAGAATGACAATTAATGACTTGAACCTAAGGCTTCCAATATAGAATAATAGCTGGTGCCTAAACTGGAGAGAACCACGTGGGATCACCTGGATCACCTCATAGACAGGTAACTACTTGCACCTCAAGGCTGAGATATTTGAAACATGCACCACCTCTCTCCCCAAAGTTAAAACGGAGACAATTGAACACTTTCACTGAGAAAGTGTCAACTACAGGCACGAACACCTGCAGGGTAAGTCTCTGTACTGGAAAACAAAAGAGAACAGCTTGTGACCAGTCTCATCTTCAGCCAGCACCCAGCAATGTGTCCAGTGCTCAAACATAGCTTAGAGGTGGAAGCTGATATGAAACTATACAAGATACTTAGATCAAGGAGTTGGCCAAAAGTAGGGAATCACTGCGGATCCCACCATACAACTCTGGCACCCACAGCACAGTATGAGGCTAGAATCCTTGATGCTCACTGGAGGTGACTGGTCAGCACCCTATTGTTCTGGTTCCTTTCCTTCCGTGCCTGAAACCAAGTCGTTGATAACGTCAACAAGTGCAAAGGCAGCAGTCTGAAAGTCTATCCTTACTGCAACTCATAAAAACTAAAAATGAAGAGATAGAAGAACATATGTAAATGCAGGAGGGAAAAAAAATAAAACCAAGAGTAGTCTTTCTCCAGCAGAACTGTGGAATAGACCTCAAGAGGCATTCATTGTAATGGTGCTTAGGGAACTCAAAACAACACTGGATGATATAAAATAGAAACAGAATAAAGACTGAGAAAATGTGACACAATTATAATCAGACTAATGGATCTAAAAAATACTATAACTAAATTAAAAACACAATAGAAGGTTTCAGTAGCAGACAAATACAAGCAATAGAGAGGATGAATGAGCTGACAGCACAATGCAGGAGAACACACCAATAGTATAACAAAGAGAAAAAAGAATTCATAAAATGAAATAAATACAATGGAAACAGATACCTAAATTGTGTAACTTGGAGGTAGAGGAGTAGAGAAACAGTGGCACCCATCTGGAGGAGTTTGAAACCAGAACATCCAACAGGTCACATAATAGTCCATCATAGACTAACCTTAGCAGACACTTCAAACAAAGGCATTCTACTGAATAGGAGAAAATTTCATACAATATATAACCAGCGAAGGGTTAAGGTTCAAGATATATTAAAAAAAATTATACAAATCGGGGCCTCCCCGGTGGCGCAGCAGTTGAGCACTAGGTTGTGAAGCTGCCCGCAGCCTCTGCAGCGCCGGTTCGATCCCCGGCTGCTCCCCGGCCTCCAGAGGAGGGTCCTGCATGGCGCACAGATTGCTCCCCTGCCGCCCGCTGCTCCCCTCAGCAGTGTACTTTGGTCCTTCTGCCTGCTCTGCTCCCGGCTCTGGCTCTGGTGAATTCTCTCACCCTCCCGCACCTCTGACTGTACCCAGTGCTTGTATAAATAAATAAATCTTTTTAAAAAAAGTTTATACAAATCGACAATAGAAAAACAACCCAATTTATAAATGAGCAGTAGGTGTGAACAGATGATTTGCCATAGATGATATCCTGGAAGGTCAGTAAATTTACGAAAAAATGTTCATCATTGCTTCCAATATGAGGGATGCAAGTTGAAACCACAACGAGATCATTCACACGTGTGAGAATGGCACATATTAAAAAGATCCCCAAACACTACTGGAGAGGGTGCAGAGAAAGAAGACTACTGGTAGGAATCTAAACTGGTGCAGACATTATGGAAAGTGATTTGGATTCATATTAAAAAACTAAAATGGAAATACCATGCAACGCAGCAATCCCACTCTTGGGCATCTAGCCAAAGAACATAAAACTATCAATGAAAAAACTATATGCTCTCAATGCTTATTGCAGCAGTATTTACAATAGTTAGGACATGGAAGCAATCTAAATGTCCATCAACAGACGATTAGATCAAGAAGATGTGGAATATACATACTATAGAGGGGTATTCAGCCATAAGGAAAGATGAAATGCAGCCATTTACAGCATAATGGAAGGATATTGCTTGAGGTAAAGCAATTCAGAATGACAAATACTGGACATTTACCTAATGGACAATTTGATAAATTAAAATACTTAAAGAACTAGCAGATACTAATAAATATAGTGAGGACTCTGTGGTTAAGAGAGAAGGGGAGGGGAAAAGGACAAGGGGATTTAAGGGATGGTGTTGGGAGAGAAAATCCAACTGCTAGAATGTAAGCTTCCAGAGGGCAGAGATTCTTACTTGTTCATGAACATATCCCAAAAGACCAGAAAAGTATTTGCTCATGTTAAGTGCTCAATAAATATTTGTTGATTGAATGAAGTGAGACGAAAAACCCAGCTAGGTGTTTTAGAAATCTGTGGTTGGGAAGTGGAATAATGAGGAATTAAGAACCAACCATGAAAAGGCATTTCACTGGCTTCCAGTAGATATTATCATACCTATTATCTTAGCTAAAGAGATTTAATCTTTTCAAAATTAGAGATTTGTGAGATTTTGAAATGTATTTCCTCACAAAATACTGACTGACAAAGGAGAGATTACAGAGGCAAAAGCAGTAACATTTAAATCTGTGTGTCTGAACTTCTCTAGTTCTAAAATTCAGCTAACATGGTCTTTTACCAATTTGCAGGAAAAAATCAAGTTAGTGAGTATTATGCTTCCAATTTTGAGTTTTAATTTAAAAACTTTTTCTTAACTGTTATGGCTGCAACTTGCATAGATGAGAAACTAACAAGCAATGGTTGTTTCTTTTCATAGCATCCAGCTTGCTAAGAGTGATGCCAGGTTCCCCACGAGAACATATCTAAAAACCACCAGAGCCACCTCCACGTCGTCATGACAATCAGTAGCCCGGAGAGGAGGGTCGTGGGATATAGTTCCTTGTTCAGCCACTAGCAAACTGTGATCTTAAAAAAAAAAAAAAGAAAAAATTCAGGGCCTATCTATATCTCAATTATCATCCACAAAGTTAGTTTAAATCCGTTTATTCCACCTATTTCCCTGGCTTCTGAGAATCAAGGTGTTGAAATGGTTGTGACACGATGATAATCACAAAGAAAAGCTCTGATGTTACAGAAGGCAGCTTAGATTCAATATCAGCCTGCTGATTAGTGGTTAATGATTCTCAGCTCTAATTTCTCAACCTCTAACATCAGAATAATGAACAGAACTACTCTAAAGAATAAACGAGAACAATGTGCAAATGATTTGTATCATTAATACAACATATATTTGCATATTAGTTTTCTATAATTCTGAAATTCAAACTCAGGACTAGAAATAGCCCCTTTTCTTTATTCCAGAGTTAGACTTGTTCGTAGATGAACTTGATGATTATCCCATGTGCAAGCTGAAAACGTCTGTGATATTTTGGCATACTCGGTGGCAGGTACCTGATTAAAATATCATCCTTAAGGCCTCACTCTTAAAGCAAGTTACAACTGAAAAGGCTATTTATAGAATTCTTTGCACAGTTGGGTTATCAAGCTTCCTTCTCAGCGCAGATTTTACTTATAGCAAACAGCATTAGGGCCAGTATAGAGAACCAGGTCTCTTTAAATAACATGGAGCTGTAGTTCCTGATTAAATATACAGACCCCTGCTCATCTCAGTACTCCTTAGGAAAAGCACTGCTCTTCCTTGTCTCTCTTTTTAGGTACCCTGACTCCCTGAAGAAAAGACCATGTATTGTCAGGTGCCTCATTTTTACCTCCTTGGAATGTGTCTACCTAAACAAAGGTTCTAGTTTGTTTTTAAGATTGTTTTTTTGGGAGCAGTGAATAGTTTACTAGGGGGTCGAGGAGGGAGGAGGAGGGCTTGGAGACTACACTGCTGCTAAACCACTTCCCCAAACAAATGACCACAACTCCTTGCTAGTTAAATTCACAGATCCAAGCACCAGATGGCGAGATGAAGTGTTTCTGATGTGTCAGTTACCTGCTCATTTAGACTTCCTACCACTGAGTTTGTCTATAAATCAAGGGGAATAGTTTAGACTAGTGCATACAAAATATTTATATGTCTTCACCATGGGAGAAGGTGCAAAGCCTACTTACTGATTTGAGTGTGTGTAGTAAAATATACATTAAAATGTACCATCATAGCCATTTTTAGGTGTGCAGTTCAGTGGCATTAAGTATCTTTATATTGTCGTGGGTCCATCACCACCAACCAGCTTCCAAAACTGACACTTCGCACCCAGTAAAAGAACTCTCTACTTGCTTGTCCGCCCCAGCCATTTGTAACCTATAATCCACTTTCTGTCTCTGCAAATCTAATTACTCAAAATATCTCATGTAAGTGGAATTAGGCAATATTGGGACTATCATGACAGACTTATTTCAGTTAACATAATGTCTTTAAGGCTCCCCCTTGTTGTAGCATATGTGAAGATTTCATTTTTTTCTGAGGTTGAATAATATTCTGTTTTGTGACTATACTGCATTTTGTTTATCAATTTATCCAGTGAAGGACAGCTGAGTTGTGTCTATCTTTTGGCTATTATAACATGGCTGTGATCATAGATGAACAACTATCTGTTCAAGTTTCTGCTTTCAGTTCTTTTGGGTCTATATTCAGGAGTAGATTTCCTGCATCCTACAGTAATTTCATGCCTAATTTTTTGAGAAATTGACTTAGTGTTTTCACAGTGACTGCGCTATTTTATATTGCCACCAGTAATTTGGTACAAATTTGGAACAAATTTGGAACAGTTTGGTAAAGGTTGCAAATTTTTCACATCTGCACCAACATTTCTGTTTTTTCCCCAATGATAGCCATACCGATGGATATGATATGGTATCTCTTGTGCTGTTATTTGTTTTTCTTAGATTAGTGTTGTTAAACCGACTATGGATTTTTGAACTAACTAAGATGTACTGACTGGAGAGTCAAGGTCCTGTGTACTGTGTCATAGGAATATTATACGATCCTGCACACTTTCATTTAAGTTCCCATTCTCCATTTTTCTGCTGTGTCATTCTCCCCACCATCCATAGCTCAACCTAACAGAAAGCAGAGAGCAGGAAGTCTTCTGATAAAGTGCAGATAAGTCTTCCAGGATGGAAAGCAAGGGGAAGCAATGCGGAGATTATATGTATAAAGGCAAATGGAAACTATGTAGCATCACAATATCTAGGAAATGATGAGCTCATGATAGATAATATGTACTTACAAATCTAAACGTTTTATTTTTTGCCTGATGTCTTAGGAAAGAAGTTGGGATTGAGCCTGTGAACTATTTTACCTACAGCTTCAGATAGTTAAAATGGATGACCAGTCATAGGCCCATTCCTGCCATGATAGACAATGGCCATACTAACATCTCCTCCTCCCACCATCAAAACACCAGGTGAAGGGCCGCCCCTGGTGGTGCAGGTGGTTGAGTGCCGCTGTGAAGTTGTCCGCAGCCTCTGAAGCACCGGTTTGATCCCGGCCGGCCGGCAAGGGTCCCACATGGTGTGGCAGACCTCTTCTGTCCGCCCGCTGCTCCCCTCAGCAGTGTATTTCGTCAGTCTGCCTGTTCTGTTCCCCACTCTGTCTCGGGTGAATCCTCTCACCCTCCCGCACATCTGGCCTGTACCCCGGTTCTTGTATAAATAAATAAATAAATCTTTAAAAAAAAACCCAAAAACACAAGGTGAATAAGTGGATAGTTGCTGACACTGGATGATGGAGACATAGCCTTTCTACTTTTTTATATACTTTGACTATCCCTAATAAAAAGTTTATTAAAACAAAGATACCAGGCCATATCACTGACCATGTGAAGGAAAAAGATCACCCATCATCTTATAGCCCATCTGTCTTTTGCACTGGGTAATTTATTTGGAATTTGTGAGTAATTATTATTAGATTTTCTGCAATAATATTAAGGCATTTTCTATACCTATGATATAGAAAGATAAATTATACTGTAGGTCATTTTATATAGACAATTTCAGTTGTGCTTCTTATTTGATGAGTATACAAAAGAACATTTAGATAGCATTTAAATACCTCCTATAATTACACTGAAAAATCTTTCCCTGTGCTACTGAAATCAGTTGCAAATTTTGCTTCCAGATACATAAAGTACTGGAAAAGTAGCCAAAACAGAGGCATGGACTCAACATGCTGCCAAAAATAATAATAGAACTTTAAATGTTAAACAGCTTTTTAAAAAGCTCTTCTCTGGAATGAAACACATTTACTCAAGTTGTTTTTCCTTTCATCCTCCTGCTTCTCTTTATAGATGTGCTTTCTGGCTGACTTCCGGATCAGTTGGTGGGCCTAGTCCTACTGAGTCAGCCGGTTGCAGCTGTTTGGTATGGAGATGTGGAGCTGGTATAAACCCAGATAGAGAGTAGACCAGGAATTAAGAATTTTTAGAAATTTTAAACTGGAAAAAACACTGAACAGAAGTACTGAGTTGCTGCCATAGGGACAAGTTTATTGCATTTCCCCTCTCTGTAGGAATTCTGACATGCCCTTCATGATTGAGATCAAAATGGGCTTATTTGCTTGATTTCCTTGGTAAATAATGAGAAGATAAGGATTGTTCTTTGGTTGACATCATGTTCCTTGATGCACAAGTTATTTTCTGTTACAAATGGACTTGCAGATCAGGCAACAGGTAATGGGAAAGGTTAATTTTTCCCATTGCTACTTTGAAAAGTGTATCAGGACATTTCATCCCAAGTCATCCCACTAAAATTGGTTGTGCTCATTTATTCATGTGCTCAAAGGAGTATCAGGAGGGGATCAAGACACAGTGTTTGAGTGTAGTGATTTCCCTGATCCAACCCATTCAGCCTGGACCCTTGAGATCCTCAGCCAGTGTGGACCAATTTGTGCAGAAGATTCTTCATTGTTTTCTTTTAGGGAAATGTCCTAAAGTCAAGTCGCTGTTTCATTCCATTTCCCTAACTTTAGGAAGAGACATTTAGTGCCACAACTTCTAAGCAGTCAACACTGGTGCCTGCCTCTTGAAACTTTAACAATAAAAAAGTAAATGAAATGAAATGACATATGGAAAGCCTGTAACACTGAGCCCAGCACATTGCAAAAATCAACAAATATTATCTCTAACTGATGAGCATCCTCCCCATGAATGTGGGTAGACTTTATTCTAAATTGATTATTCATTCATCTACTAAGCAATTATTCAGCACCTACTATGTGTCAAGCACAGTTGTTGGGCAACAGGGATATAACAGTGTATAAACCAGGTCAGGTCCCTCCTCTCTTCAAAAGGATATACTTTGAAACCCAAGATAGACAATAGTTACCATGAATAAAATAAAACAAGACCACGAGGATAGAGTTACTAAAGGGAATGAATGAGTAGGGAAGTTGACTAGTAGAGTGGCCAAGAAAAGTTTCTCTAAGGATGAGACTTAGATGATAACATAGAACCCTCCATGAGAAAATTCAGAAGTGGAACATCCCAGGCAAAGAGAGCAGCACAAGCAAAGGCCCTGAGGTGGATCCCATCCCAACACTGTACTGCATTACCATATGTAGTGATGGAGAGCTATATTCTTCTTTGCTGTCATATTGAGTTCCCATTTTCAAGGCATCCAAGTACTCAGTTTGCAATCAGAATAAATTTCTACCAGGAGAATTGTAGAAATTTGGTGAGAACTAACCCATTTACACAAACAATGTAGACACTTTAATCCAGCATGAGAACTGACTCCTTTAATCAGTACTGCTTGATGTCACTGCTGCACATTTCACTGGGAGAATCCACTTTTTATTTGGGGGCTGGAACCACAATTCATTGCTAGTTAAATTCACAAATCTAAGCACCAGATTGAGATGGAATGTTCCTAATCTGTCAGTCACCTGCTCATTTAGACTTCCCATGGCTTATTTTCATCTTTAAAATCAAGAGGAATGGGTTAGACTGGTACATTTAAAACTTTTATGTCCCTTCCAGTTCCCTGTGGATATTACTACATGCAGATTCTGATCCAGCAGTCTGAAGTGAGGCATGAGGTTCTTCATTTTTAACCAGCTCCCAGGCGATGTTGATGTTTCTTGCATTTGGATCACACTTTTGAGAAGCAGGAGTTTAGGTTATCTCTAATGTGCCTTCCAGCTCTAATTCTAGGACTCTGTGTTCCAGACTTCCTTTGACTTGAAATTCAAGTCCTTGACCTAAAGATGTGTGATTACCAAGATATAGGTGATCTTTCTGTAATGCCCAGCCTGTGCTTTCTTCTGATTGTCCAGCTTTTGCAAATCAAGGCCACTGACTCATATCAGTTACCTCCCACTGTAACACCTATATATTCTAGGGCAGAGACAAGTGAAACTCCTTATCACTTATCAAATCCAATGTTATGAAGTAAGGAAGCATCGATTTCATAAGTGTGTGCCAACATTCAGGTAGGAATGGAATGATTAGTTTTCCAGAGTAAGCAATAACAAAGGAGTACAATATTTTAATTTACACTAATGAATGAATGTAATCCTTAAGTAAGATGTTCTAAAAATTATGCAAAACCCCATATATTTCTGCAAGTTCAAGGAAGTATGTTATTGTTGGTTTTACCTTAATTACCTCTGCTGGTTCACCCTGAGGGTGTTGTTAGGCAGGTAAAAAAAAAAAAAAAAAAAAACAAAATTCTTAAAATTGAAAAATCCTCAGTTCTTCTCAGCAATATCAATTGCCACCTTTGCCTTTTATTTCCAAAAGAGGGGGCTAAGGTAGGTGGCTTCCCATGACTTGTCAGTAGATCTGTCTCTAATGTGCAATGTGAAGGGAGAGCATGAAGACAGCTCAGAAAATTATTAGTTATTGCTAAAGATACTGTTCTCTTATTTAAAGTAGGGAATGAGAGGGGAGACTGGAGTCTACTGTAATACTGATAAGCTAGCTTATGTCCAAACGGGGCCTCAAAGTTTTGAAAGTGTTTGCAGAAGGTGACTATGGTCATCATCATTGTATGACCAATGAGACTGAAAGCTAAAGAGAGTTACAAAGTGGTAACTAACAAGTGGAATCTGGATCTGAACTCAGATCTTCCTTCCACGGTAATTTTCAGTATGTGACTAATGCTCCAATAACAGAACATGTGTCCAGTCTTTGCAAACTCTCCTAAGCTTACTGAGCATGGCATGTGGAGGAAGAAGTCGAGTTCTGTTAGCTCATCCTCCATTGCCTCACCCAGGTTTCATGATTACCTTTGTTGGCTTAGGACAACAAATCTATATTTCCCATCAAATGTGCTTCACTGTAGTTCCCGGGGGACAGATTGAACCCAGCCAAGATGTCAGCATTGGCATTATGGAATTAACTGCCATTTCATTCATCCTTCAATGTTTTTTCTTCCAGGCATCAATCTGAGGGATCACAGTATCATGGGGCATCCATCAAAGAAGAAGCAAACAAACGATATTTCATTTATTCTCCCTAATCCTTCTCAGGCCATGCCGAGAACTCCCTTGTTTACAGCTGGTCATTTCAGAAAAGATACTATGAACACTGTTAGTTGGTTCCTGCATCTTCAACCAACTCTCTCTCTCTCTACATATGTTTGATAGACACACATATAATATACACATTCTATACATATATAACATATATGTAAAAATATATAACACATACATATATTTGTGTGTGTGTATTTGCTATAATGGAGTATTTACCTGAAATGGGTGACATGCATTTCCAAACTGATGCTATCACTGAGCATTACTCACTAAGAAGCTAATTCTTTAAGGATGAGATAGTAGAAAACAGATAACAGATGAACATGCCTCTTGGCTAAGAATTAGAATCAGTTCAGGACAAAAACAAGAAAGAAAAGTATTTGTGTAACGGTGATTTCTAACCATGTGAGCTCCTTAGGGTTCCCAGGAGCCATGACGAATATTCAGAAATGATCCTGATGACAAGATAGGCAACTGTGTAAACAGACAGTGAAGTCTGGTTACCATTGCTTCTATTGGCTTCCCAGACATAGTAGGCACTTCTAACTTACAGCTCTCAAAGGACATCAGTTATTTGTTAGGAGTCAAAATGGGGACTCGGGTCTCCAAAATTGTCTGGTTCTAAATGTAATGTATTTAGAAAAGCAGCAGCATGAGGGAATGATGTTCCTTTTCAAAACTTTTCACTTCTTCTCTTGATGATAACAACAGGCACAGAACTAATACCAAATACCCTCTACTAGACCTTGTTTGAGCTAATGAATGGCTCTAGCTTGGTGAGAAGGGCTCAGTGCTTACACAACAGCTCTTAGATGACTGCCACAGGGAGATTCTGTGTAGTACCACCAACTTTCTACACCCTTTCTAGAAGTCCCAGACAAAAGGAGCAAATGGCCAAAAACATCCATAAAAGCCTTCCAGACTGAAACAACTATAAACAGTTTCTGATGCAACTCTTCATGTTGCCTGGCTGCAGGCACTGTTCCATCCACTTGGGATGGAACCCACCACCAAGTGTGAATCAGAGATGTGGTTCTTGGTCCAGAAAGACCTAAAGGACCCATTTTTCAGGTATATGTTGGCTTTTGTACTGTATTTTTATTTCCTTCCCAGTTTATCTTCAGTAGCCTAGGAAGAAGCTAAAAGATGTAAATAATGTTTCTGACAGTGGAGATCTGTGACCCAATCAGCAAGGATAGGTGTGATTAAATCCTGGCTGACTCAGAGATGACACACAAGAACTGCAAGGATGGCAGTATCTGCAAGGACTTGGGTAACTCATTAGGGAGGAATTTTAGGAACAGAAAAATGAGAAATTGTGGGGAAAACTGACACTGAGGACCAAAAACCACCCCCCACCTCACACCAAACCAGCCTTTCACTCCACATGGCTGTGTCTAGACACACAGTTAGATGGAGTAAATACTGGGTAATGGAAACAGTGTACAATAAATGGGCTCTTCCTGTGTTTGTAAAAGGAGGGCCTAATTTCATTGCTAACTAAGTTTCATTTCAATAAACACTCATATTGCACCTATAAAATTACAAGTGCTGTATCAGAGATAAGATAGACATGAGACAGAAAGAGTCTCTGTTCCCAGCCAAGAACAGTGCTTTATAAGATGAAGTTCTAGACACCTAGATTAGCTCTTAATAAGCAATCAGTGCTCTTCTCTTTTTTATTGAGGTAATATTGATTTACAATACTATATATGATTCAGAAAATATCAATATTTTTTAACAAAATGAGAAGACAGCAGTGGTCTTAGTTGCAGAACAGGGAACATACTCAGGAGAAATCCAGAAGTGGACTCAAGTGGGAGCCCAGCTCACGGCCAACTGGGTATCCCAGGGTACCCAGGGCTACACTTGCAGTTATTCTCTCAATTACAAGTATGTATTTTGATACATCAGTGAACAAAAGTAAGCTGAACAGGCAAAATCTCTGTATTGCAGGGTTTACCTTACTGGTGAGTGAAACTGTTTATAATTAATAGTTATAATCCAAATGATATTATACAGTATGTTAGAAGATGCATGTATGGAAAAAGATAAAAACAGAGCAGAGTAAGGAGATCAGAGGTACAGCAAACATAAAAATTAAAAATAGGTCCTAAGAGTAGGTCTCTTTGAAAAGCTGACATCTGTGCAAGAACTTGTAGAAATCAAGGTCCGCTCAAGTAGATGTTGAGACCCTGAGAGTAAACCCGAGCCCTCCTCAATGTGAGTCAGTGAGGCCAGTGAGGCCAGTGAGATCCTAGAAAGCAGGCTGTATGCTCTTCTTCTTTTCTCTTACAGGGTCTATATTTAGTTAGCATCCTAAAACCAATCAACAAGGTGTGGAGGCATCCCTACACCGACATTTCTCAGACATCAGTGGAGTATCTGAGAATTCAACTCAATTCTGGTACTATCTATCTAGAAACAGCATCAGATTCCATACCTCACGGGGTCATTCTCCCAAGACTGCCTTCCACTCAGATCCCAGACAAGCCAGTGCTTCTGAGCAAACAGCTATAGGCCAGAGGTCCCCATGGCTCCCTCCTCAGACTTTTGGACCCCATCACAAGCCCAAATCTGTGCTTCCAATCAATTGGCTACAAATCATTGGTTTCCAGAACATCTACCACATGCTTGATTAATTTGTTAAAATGGCACCTAGAACTCAAAAACTCATTTACTCAGTAGATCACTAATTTATTACAAAGGATACTAAAGGATATGAACCAACACTCAGATGAAGAAGGTAGAGGGAAAAGCATGGGCCTCTCCAGTTGTAGCACTCTCCTTCCATTCTTTGCAAGTTCACTAACCCTGAAACTTGTCATCTTGGGCTTTTATGGAGGCTTCATTACATAGACAGGATTAATTTGACCACCCATAACTGAACTCAACTTCCGACCCTTCTCCCTGTCCAGAGGGGTGTATGCATAAGGCATGGAAGTTCCAACCTTCCAATCCTGTTGGTTTCCCTGGCAACCAGCCCCTATCATCAGGTGTTTTCCAAAATTACTTTCATTAACATAATAAAAAACATCTTCAACACTCTCGATGCTTAGAAAATTCCAAGGATTTGGGGAAGCTATGAGCTCAACAAAGAACTGCAGATGAAGACCAAATACGTGTAAAAAATATATATTTCAGTCATTCAGATGAGCATATAAGTACATCGTAAATGTTTAATTAAAGTTCAGTGATGTGGCACATTCTGGAACAGAAGCCTAGCCTTGCTCTGGTTAGGGCCCCTTTCCTGGACTGACACAAGGTCTTGCCAAAATTCAATACAGACAAATTGTAAGAACTTCATAGTTAATAGTTTTCTATCCTGCCTAAGGCTGCTATGTGAACTGGCCAGAAGTACAGGTTGTCACTGTAAATCCAGTGTAGTCATCTTTGGCTCCTCCCTATCAAACCCATCATGCTCCTCTGAAGCTCTCTGCTTGCCTGTGGCCTAGACTTCTTTCCACTGGCTCTGTGGCAGCAAACACCGCTGAGATTCTGGTTCTCTGAGGGCAGCACACAGGTCAGCTTTACCACCTGAGGCCCATCCACAGAGATGTGTAAAAATTCACAGCCATAAAAACTGGAGATTAATTTCCACCCACACAAGACCCATAGATTCAACTTTTTCAACAACAACAAACAGAAGGGACTCAGATTCCTCTCAGTCAAAAAAGCCATGTGATTTTTCGCTCCTGGAGTCTCTTAAAACTCACACCTCTCTCTAGCAGTCACTTCCCTCTCCCTGCAGAAAATGAACAATAAATGATACTACTGTAGGTTAGAAGCACAATCTGACAAAAAAGATAGACCATTAAGACATGAATTGCCATTGCATGTGCGCGTGCATGCTACTTCTGAGCTCACAAAAGCCAGTTAATGCTTTTAAGCTCTGCGCTGAAATTTTTTTTAAATTCAGATAATTTTCCAGGATTTTATTCGGCTGAATTCATCAAAAGCACTTTGTTTTTTCCAAGGTGGATCAGCAAAGGCAATTTTCAGAACAACTCTGGAGGGATTATTTCTCTAATGTGTTTCTTCCCGGAGACCTGCTTGCCTCCTTTTGAGGGGAATCTAACTTCCGTCATCCCATGATAGAGGTTGGCAAGAGCGAATACCTGGTATTTTTCACAACAAAATAATAGGAAATCCACTTTTCACAACATGTTCCCTTTATTCAGTGCAAGCTCTTGGGGTTCATGTGTTTAAATTAGACATGGAGTGGTTTTTCCTGAAGTTTCTATGCCTTGAGGCTTACCAGTGCACTCCTGTGGATCTGGCCAAGACTCAATAAATATTTCTTTGTAGAGGAGAAGAGTTGGAAATAACTCTCTGCTCTGAGAGCATAGGCTTTGCAGGACTCTGGGGACTGATTATGGAGTTCTGTTATAGGAGTGCTGCCTCCTAGGTCTCATTGTAGGGAAGCTGGTTTAAGAGGATCTAAGAATAAAGGCTGTGTGGAGAGGTTTTCAGAGGATTCTGTGCTCACTTTCAGCACACATGACTTCATGGACACTTCCCCCTCAACTGTATTTTAGGTTTATGTCCTTAGCACAAAGAATAATTTAAAAACTCTTCAGACTAGAATTCAACACCCTTTGCTGAAGAGCTACAAATGATCTCTTCACCTTTAATTCCTTCTCCTGAGTCACACTTCTTCATGAGCTGTGCACCGAGACCAGGGCAGATGCCAAATGTATTCTCTCTCCCACCTTCCATCCACCCACTTCTGGAACTTTCCTTCTGGGGACCCCCACCACAGAAACAACACCTTCTGAAATTATGCCCACCTTTCCGGACTCAAAAGGCATCTCCTCTAGGAAGCCCTCTCTGATACGCTCTTCCCAATTGTAATTCATTTTCTCCTTCACTCCCTCTGCACTCTGTGCCTCTATTTTGTGGGACTTATTAGAAGTATGAAGAAAGGAAGGCAGTGCAGCAGATGGTCAGGGCTATAAGGAGAAATTGGGGCAAATCATATACAGGCATTTTGAATTTCACTCCTACTATTGTTAAGAGGAGAGGGCAATGTTTGTGGCATTGAAACCAGATAGAAGCCAAGGAGGAAAGGCTGGTGGATGTGAGTGTTCCAGAATAGTCCACATACTTAGGGATATAGACTGTATAGGAGAGTCAAAGAATGGAAATCAGATTTTAAAATCCAAGGTTCAAATGAGAGCTGACATTTGATGTGTGTCTGTGTTGACAATGACACATAGTGACTAGCTATAGAAAGAATTTGCCTTATGTCAGAAGTGCTGTCCAGAAATTCCCTGCGTCTCTGGGGTCAACAGACTGAGGCAGCAGGAGTTAATAGGACTGGGCTACTTATCTCCAATATTTCCAAAGCTCTTGTCTTTGCTCCTGTCTCATTTACTTGGCTTTGAGCATCTTGAGGGCAGGGATCAAGCCTTGCTCATCTTGATCCCACCCACATACTGTCACTTAGTAGATAATGGTTGTAGGATTGAATTGAATTAAACTGAATGAGCTCTGGTAAAGGTTTCTGTCCTAATGGTCTCTTAACAGCATTCAAAAGAAAACTAGACTCAATCTCATATACTTTTGAACAACCTTATGTAGCTTGAATCAGTCTCTAGGAGGAAATGCTTCTTTCAAATATGTATGTTTGTCTGGAAATATAAAACCACCCAGTAGAAAAAGCCTTCATCTGATGCATTATCTAAACCCTGAACAATTCAGTCTAGCTTTGGTCCAATAGTGAGATATATTTTTCCTGTACACTTTGCTTTGAAATGTAGAATTTTTTTTTTTTGTAAAAAAAAAAATAGTCAGATGTAGTAAATTCATGTTTACTTTATAATTGGAGGAAAGTTCAAGTATGCACACAAAAAAAGAAAAGAAAAATGTTCATGCCACTCAAAGACAAATGCTTTGTCAACATTTTCGTGTGTGGCTTTCCAACCCTTGCCCTAGTCTGTTCAGGCCTCTCCTAGGATCCTGTAACTAAAGGCGCCCAGAGCCCTACTCAGGACTAACCTCTGTTGCTCATCACCTGGGTCTTATCTTGAATACCCCCTACTTTCTGGGTTCTCCCCCATTCATTGTAGGATCTCCTGCTGTACTAATTCTCTTCCTACCTATTAAGACCTGCTCTCAGGAAAAGCTCTAACTCTCATAATCTAAAGTGTAAATGAGGGAAAGACTTTGTGTGCTAACCACTTTAGCATACAATCAAAGGAGAAAGTCTTAAATGAAAGCACTGCATTCCCAATTCTAAGCTACAGAGTCCTAATAAAACATTCCTTTATATAGTAATTCCTTGCTTAATGTTGTTTTGCATAACATCAGTATATAATGTTCATGAAAAAAATAAATTACTGCCAAAGTTGAAAGAAATCATAGACACGGTTTCTCATAAAGTCACAGTTTCCTTCAACCTTAGAGGCTAACTTAGGACTTACTGTATATTATCTCCAGAGGCATATTTAGGATTTGGTATCCTTCAGGAACTGCCTTATTCTTTTTTTATCTGCATTTATATATAAGTTAATAAACAAATATAAATAAACTATATGTTATTTTCTTTAATACTTAGGGTGCTTCTTATATTTTTCTTAAGAACTCTAAAGAAATTGGTACATTCAAAATTACAAATATAAAATTAGGTATAAAAGATTATTTAGAAGAAAGTCATGCAAGTTTGATGCACTAAAGCTACTTCAGGACAGTAGATTCATATCTGAGTTTTTCATTGGTCCTTAATATGCAGTGAAATCGACAAGTTAAATGCCATTAGCTCTACTTTACAGTTAAGGAAACTAAGACCCAGAGAAGTCACACTGCTAACAAACAGAATGAGGTAGTGATAGACATCAGAGGTACCCACCCTAGTGAACAGAAGCCAAGAAGAGTTACATGAAGTGTTGTAAAAAAATATTTCTAGATGCGATCCAGAGCCAGATCTCTGGGCTTCAAGTCTGCTGTTGTCTCTAATACCTTCACGGTCTCATTGAACTGAGCCTGGAACTCACATCTGCTGAATCTTTGTCCAGCTTCCCCCAGCCCCATTGTGAACTGACCTCCTTTCTTTTTAGAAAATAGCAAGATTTTATTGTTAAATTTTGGCCTTTACATAGATATATGTACACATACACACACATACACAAACAAAAACATGCTAAAAACGCAATTAAGACTTAGGAGCCCCGGGCCTCCCCTGGTGGCGCAGCAGTTGAGCACTGGGCTGCGAAGCTGCCCACAGCCTCTGCAGCACCGGTTCGATCCCCGGCCACCTGGCAAGGGTCCCACTTGGCGCGCAGACCCCTCCTGCCACGTCCACTGCTCCCCTCAGCAGTGTATTTCGTCAGTCTGCCTGTTCTGTTCCCCGCTCTGGCTCTGGTGAATTCTCTCACCCTCCCGCACTTCTGACTGTACCCAGTGCTTGTATAAATAAATAAATAAATCTTTGAAAAAAAAAAAAAAAAAAAAAAAGGACTTAGGAGTCCCAAAAGAAGTATAAATGTGTTATATTTCCAGTGATAGGAGTGCCCAGAAAATTTCCGCATCAAGTTTGTATGAAGTAAATTACATTGTAAATAGAGAATTCACAATTAAGACTTCTGTTAAAAATGAAAAGAATTTTTCTCAAAGAATAACATCCTAATTTCTCTATTGACAGTTAAATCTTCAGAACAAGGACTTTTTTTTTAAGTTTTTTTTTTTTTAATTTATGCATACAAGAACTGGGTGTAGGCCAGAGGTGCGGGTGTGTATGTGAGAGGATTTACCAGAGACAAAATGGGGAGCAGAACAGGCAGATGTACTGAAATAAAGTGCAGAGAGGAGCAGTGGGCGAGAAAGGAGAGGTCTGCTGCATTGCTGCACCATGTGGGTTAGCTCCCTGGCTGGGGAGGCTGCAGTGGCTGGCTCTATCTTCACAGGGCTGAGACTTTAACCCTGCACCATTCTGGGACTCCAGAATGAAGACTGGCTTAACGTAGAGCACAATTGCACACATTAGGAAATATGTTGGAATTGGACAGGTCTGTGAGGTGGACAGGTCTGTGAGGTAGAAAGGATTGGATTCATTCAAAAACAGGGCATGTTTCAACATTGTGAAAATGTACAGCACTCCTGCTGGGTTTGTTTCCATCTCAACCATGTGAAAGATGTCAATATGCTCCTATCTTTAAAGGGCAGTTATTCTATTTTCTTAGAAACTCTACACTGATTGCAGTAGTGGCCCAATTATCCACATCTCTCTGGATCTGTGCCCCTGGCAGTATTACATTATACTCCTTTCATTAAAAGGTAAAATCTATCCCCCCCACCTCTTGAATACGGACTGGTATCATGACTCGCTTAGGCCAATAGAATACAGTGAAAATGGCATTGTGCCAGTCCTGAGCCTACACCTCAGGCAGACTTTCATGCTCCCATTCACAATCTAGGCTCGCTAGGAGAGTGAGGTAAAAATCCTGAGCCAGTGCTATAAAGTGAGAGCGCTGACATGCAGCACCTCCCCTCCTGCTGTTGCAGTAGCTGACAGCCACCTAACCACCAGACATGTAAGCTGATGATGGACCAGCTAGTCCCAAGTGACCTGCAGCTGACTGCACATCCTCAGCAAGCCAGTCTGAATCCTTCAGCCTGACCCAGACCATAAGAACCACCTGGGTGATCCTCAGATTCATGAACTACGTAAATAACTATTGTTTTGAGGCATTAAGGTGTAGGGTGGTTTGTTTTCCCAACTAACTGATATGATAAACAGCCATCATACATCTCTACAAAGAATTAGTTACTTTGAGAGCATTTCTGCTTATATGACAACTGAAATTTTATCATTAGTGGTTTAATATTCCATCCCTCATCTGCTGTAATGTTTAGAGAGAACGATGAACTGAGTAGTCTGAACTTAAATAGTTCTACACTATGAATATATTAATATGGACTCACTGACACATATGTTTGGCAAGAATATTGTTCTGGAGATCACTTTTAAAAGCAGAAAAAGTCAAGTTTTCAGAACAGAGAAGACTTTTTTTGATCAATAGATCTGACTACATATTCACTCTAAAGAGTCAGTAATTTCTGACATCGCATTAAGGAAGACTTTTTAGATAGACAGTAATTATTCAATAGAGTAAGAGTTTGGCAGACTGGCAGACTATTTTTATAAATAAAGTCTTATTGGAACGTGTTTTTTACACATTATCTACAGCTGTATTCCTTTGATCACAGTAAAGTTGAGTAGTTGCAAACAACAGAGATTCTAGAGCTCATAAAACCAAAAATATTTACTATATGACCTAAAGAAAACGTTTTCCAGACCCTGCAGGATAGCACAAATATTTTTCAGTAAATCCTTTTAACATGGACATTGTTAAGATACATTGACATTATAAGATCTGGCTTAATAAAACCTAACCAATCACACTGTAGGGGAGATAGTCAGAAAGTTGAATTTTCCCCCAACTAAGCCACAGTTAGGTTATATAAATAATCATGAAAGATTTACACAGAGTCAAGCTCCCAGGGGCTTTCTCCATCTGCTTTTTTTTTGTTGTTGTTGTTGTTTGTTTTTGTTTTTGTAGCCCATTCTTTAATCATGTCCCTTAGGAATCACTTAATCCTTCTGCCAAAACTCTAGTTTAATTTTTCAGGGACATTAGAACTCATGGTCAGGGAAGACAGACACCTGATCTTGACATTCACCTTCCTAAGTTTTAGCTTGTTTATAAAATGGCTACCACATCATCTCTGAATTTCCTCCCAAGTTGGACACTGAGTTTGGGCTCGTGCTAGTGGCAGTTCCACCAAAGCAAATCCATTCACTGCATAGGATTTCTTGGATCCTACAGACCTGCTGACATGCTCAGGGTGGGGCCTGAGCCTCAAGCTTTGGCAACCCCTACCTTACTGACAGAACAAGGTACCTATTAGTGCTTCGCTCAGCAAGGCCACAGGACAGACAGCAAAATGGTGGTGCCACCAGCCTGTGCAAAAAAGAGACAGGAAGTATATCTATCTGACAGGTGATGTGATACACCCAAGTGTGGGCAGTCTAACTCTAGGTGGCGGTGTTTTAATTTTTTTTTTTTTTTTTACTACTGTCCACTTTCTACAATGGTGCATATTGCATATAAAGAAAAAGAAGCAACAAAAGGTATATTTCAAAGGACCTTGGTCTCATCACTAAGACAACATGTCTGACTGGGGCAGACTGATAATCAGACACTTCTGGATACACAGTCACTATCCTGTACCATGACCACTCTTTTCTCCTCTGATCTAGCCTTCGCTAGTTTTTAAATATATTTCCCCTACACATAAAGGTGATTTATGTTGGTCCTGGGCCTGTGCTGGCCTATGTTTGTGCTTGGGAACTGGAATTCTGCAATGGCAGGGACTCCAAATTTGCCTGGTCATTAGAAACACCAAGGAAGTTTAATGTAAAATATTTCTAGGGGCCCAAACTGGTTTGGTAGCTTAAACAGGACTTGAATAGCTGCCTTTTTAAATTCCCTAAGTGGTTTGACTGATCAGCTCAGTCTGGGGCCCAGCTCCCTGTGGAATCACGGAGTCTGGGTCTGGTCTTGCTGGGAAGGTAACCCCCATCTCACACTGAGCCTACAGAAGTCAACAAAAGAAATGCCACAAAGGGATTCACAGTTACCTCTTGTCAATAAATTTTCCCCTCTAAAAGCTTTTTTTCTTTTTCTCCTCTTTATTGGTTAAGTGCCTGAACTCTGAAAACTGCCTCCAAAACCGCCACTTTCAGTTGTTGTATGACTTTGGTAAGTTTCTTTACCTGTGTTTCAAACTCCCTTATCTATAAAATAAGGATAATGATAACACCTACTTCAGAGAGTTGTTGGAAGGATTAAATAAATTAATCTATAAGGTGCTTAGAGGAGTGTCTGGCATGTGGTAAAGCTCATTAATAGTGGCTATTTTTATCACTGCTTGATTTATTTTCTTGGTCCAGCAAGCGGTATGAGGCACTCTTGCCTTGGCCTCCTTTCTAGGGGAAGCACGGTTTCCTTGGGTCCCTGGAGGAGGTGCCAGATCAGAGAGGAAGGTCCTGAATGAGGTTGTCAATATTTATACAGCTACAACTCCAAGCATGGCATTAGGTGGTGAGGAGCATATTGTGCAAATGACACATCCAGAAGGTGCACAGCAGACGTGCAGCCTCGGGTCCTAGGGCCATCTACTGAAGGAAGGCAGGCCAAAGCTACTCTAGGTCAAGGAAAGCACCCTAGGGCAGGCTCCTTTTCCCAATCAACATGGCTGGCCAATTGGAAAATGTCGAATATTTTAAGATGTAATTTTCAAAACAATATTCCCTTAGCAATTAGACAAGGTGAGACATTCCATTACTTGTCAAGTTTCATGTTACAATTATGGAGTTTTCAGTTTAGTGAATTCCTTCCTCCTGTTCATGCTGTAGGTTAATAAACAACCATAGCCACAGCTGATCATGGAGAAAGGGAGAAAAAAGCTTTCCACCAAACTGTCAACTCTGTACCTGGAGCAATTTAGGATGGCAGAGCTCCAGAAACTGCAAAAAAGCTGCCATTAATGATGTAAATGTAGTCTTTTACATATATAGGAGTCGCACTGCTCAGTGGCAGCTTTTTTTATTTTTTTTAAGTCACATATATTAGCAACCCACAGTGAATCCATTCTTTATTTTTGGCACCAAGCATGATGCTTGCTATTCCCAGGATGAAATTAGACACGTCACCTGATGATTTAATGAGCACGCCTCATAGAAATAGCACAATTATCTATATTTACAACCCAGAAATTTCTAGTGTCAACTTATGTTGGGTGTTGTTGTTTAGCATTTATTAAATGCCCTCAAGGATAAACACATGCTAACTAGTGTAGAGAACACTCCTCCAGGCACATGAAGTTAGTCACTGATGGGACAGAAAGAGGATGAGAATTAGAGTGAGACCACCTGAGTAGAGGCTCAATGCCAAATTTTGTGTCTCTTTCAGCACATTTCTTAATCTTACTGAATTGCTTCTTGTCACCAACAATGACAGCCATCTCGTGCAGTGTGGCACAGAAATTAATATTTGAGTAGTCCTTTTGCTCCCCTATCTGTCTCAAATACCTTAAAGCCAAGCAGGGTCATGTGACTAGTCCTGGCCAATGAAGGATGACCAGAAAGGACATATGCCATTTGCAGATGAAGCAGTGAAAAGCCCAGATGTGATTCTCCCATTCTCTCTTCTCTGGTTCAGACTGAGAAGGCCACACTTTTTTCAAATGGTGCAGTCTGCAAGATGGTGAAACCAGTCTTAGCCTGGGTCCCTGAGTGGTTTTGTTTGGCAAAGTCTTACTCCCACCATCTCATGGAACCTTATTAAATAGATGGCACGAATAAGAAATCATCTTTAGTGTATTAATGAATTTCTGGATTACTTCCTCCATCCTTGGTGTAATAAAACCCACCTGACTAATGGCCAGGTTTATTGGGAGGCAGTAAAACACAGTAGAAAGAGCGTGGGAGCCTCATAGCCTCAACTTGAAACTGAACTCCATTACTCATGAGCTTTGTGATCGCTCTGTGCCTCAGTTTCCTCATCTAAAACATGGAAATGATTTCTCTGAAGATTGTAATTAATGTCAGTCATTAGATTAAAACCCTGAAGACAGTACCTTATACATAGCTATCACTCCATATATAGCAGCTACTACTAAATAGATTGTCTAGCACATAGTAGATATGCCGTAAATGTTAGTTTCCTTGATCTACACCCCACTCCTTTCCCCTGCATCAGTATTCTCAACCCTGACTGCACATGAAAATAAACTCAGGAAATTCAAAACATACCAAAGAGTTTCTGATTTAATTTGGCTGGAGCAACTCAGCATTTCATTGACAGTTGAAAAGCTCCTGGAGTGCATCTGATGTGTACAGCCAGAGTTCAGAAGCACCTTTTCCGCATATGACAGCAAACTATTCTTTGTCGGTTGATAATATCAAGTTTTCCCAAACTTGGTAAGTAATAACAACAAGATACAGATTTCCTTGTGAGCGATAGACTTTCCAGCTAGAGGGGACAGACATTTGAACCACTAAGAAAAACCCAAGTTTGTATTATGCTGACTTAACAGTCTGGCTGACAGTTGTGTTGTTCACTCAAGCATGGTACAAAACGACTGATCTACAGCAGCATGGAGATATGGGGAGTGCTCTGAAAAGAATGAGGCTCAGAGTTTTGTTACCCAGAACTGCAGTAGACCCCTGGTCTAGTTAGCTACTTTGGGTTGCAAGAAACAAGCCAACTTGTGCTGGCCCAGGAAAGAGAATGGGATGGGAACATGCAATAAAGCTCATGGATATTGGAGATCTAGAAGTCAAACCCAGCACAACTCCAGGAAGACCACCCTAGGCAGTCAGGAACTAAGACTTCCTACTTTTCCTAGATGCCACAAAACTTCCCTCATCTATGTTGCTTTGATCAACTCTTCATTGTCTCTCTCAACTGACTCCACTTGCTTCCACCTCTGGCTTGCTTCTTCCAACATAACCACTATTCCTGACTCTCCATTGAGGATTTCTTGGCTCAAGTTCCTACCACAAATTGGAGGAAGTATATTAATTTGCTCATTCCAATCTGATCATCCCTACTTTTTTATTTGCACCAGAACACTCAAATCATAAATTGGGTGATTTCAGGTCGGGAGTTCATTCTCGATCTCATCAACTGGGGATGTGGAAACAAGGCCACAAAATGTTAAACTGTAAATTCCAGCTAAGACACTAAGATATTATGTTTGCAGGATGTCTAAGTAAGTTGGGAGATGGAGATCCAGGGAGATATGTCAAACCAGTCTGTGTTGAGAACCAGTTTGGTGCCCCTTCTCTAAGACTCTCATGGAGTAGTCAAGAAAGTTTTTAAAGATCACTTCTTTACGAAGAATCAAACTTCCTTCACTATTCCCTACACAAACCTAATCAGAAAGATGTGAGTAGGGAAGATGTGTTTCCATCAGGGGCTCAGAGGACTAGCACCTAATCACACCTGAAAAAGCTGATGGGCCTTTTTCATACCTGAAAAAGCTGATGTTGCCTGTGGCAACAAAGTGGACAACTATATCTAAGAAAGAGCCTTCTCCAGCAGGTAAAAGTTGTATAAGTCTTGGGGGTCCGAGTGGGAAGTGAAGTAAGAATGTCAGAGTATGGGAACTTCTGAGAAGATGGACTTTAGAGTAAGAAGTTAAGTGGTCTACTATTAGGGGCAAAAGCTGAGGGGAATGAAGAGAAGTGCTGTCTGAATAAGAGAAGCTGTATTTGGAAGCATGCAGGTGGGAGGTCTAAAGAGAACCTTTGAAATCACCAGCAAAGGAAAAGCACCGAGAACATGATGCTGCCTATGACAGCATCAGTCAGTTAGGACCTTATCTGTCCCTCAACTTTCCTTCTGCTTTGACCCTAAAGATACAGAAAATATAGTCCATAGGTGCAATTACCTGAGGAGCAGTAGAAATGTAAGCCACAGAAGTAACAGGCCATCAACTTTTGCTCCTTCCTGAACCACTAGGGAAATAGAAGAGATTTATATCCAAACTGAGATCACTACAAGTCACAATTTTGCAAGTCACTGCAAATGACTTCATGACTGGGAAGTTTTTTGTTATCTGAGAGTGAATAGAAGATATGTAGCACTACTTTGAATTTTCATCCAGGAACAAGGAAAAACAATATTAGTGGATACAGTTAAAGATAATTTAAATAAAATTATCTTTATGGTTCATTCCAAGAGATTATAGTCATGAGGGTTGAGTTAGAGGGAGAAGTTTCCAGAAAGTTAGGAAAAGCATTAGGCATTCTGTCATTAAAAATCAGATGCCAGATCCATGTGACTATTTCTAAAGGATCTAGTCTCCCTCAGAAATAGGACCTCCTTGGACAGATGGCTCTGAATATATGGGGTTTCTTTCTACATCAGTTCATTCATTAGACTATTGAATTCACAAAAAGGTCCTTCTTCATCAACCCATTAAGTTGATTGGCCTAAAGTTTAGTAGAAATGATTGTGGGATGCTATTCCTGGAGTTTAGGGGCCAAGCTGATATACTCATCTATGCCTACTCTTAAATTAGTCTTGATTTCCACACTGCTTTTATGATTTTGGCCAGTAGTTTCCAAGTACAGTCAGTAGAGATAAATATGCCTGCACAACCTCTCAACAATTCAACTGTTGGACAGAGCTCCTGCTGAATACCTCCCTATATCTCATGTGACTATAGGAGAACGGAAACAGTGAGTGGCCATGTCATATTTCATTTCCAAGGTTACTAATTGAGTAACAACAAAATTATCTTCTGCCATAGGCCAGGGAGTAGGGTCCTTACGGCAAAACACACAAATAAGACATTCTCATCCTATAATGTATTTGCCTTATAGTAAAGAGGGCAACACAAGTACAGATGTAATCACAATGCCCTTCAAGAAAGAGATAGTCTTTGAGATTTTGAAAATGTGGTTCATCCCATCCTGGGAGGAATGAAAGACAGAGCATGTGATATCCTCAGAAGGGATAAAAACTCTTTGGTAAGTTGTGATATTTGAGCTGTTTGAACGAATAACACTTTGATAAGAAGAGATGAAGGAGGGACAAAGGGAAGCCATTCCAAGCCCAGGTGACTTGTTAATGCTACTTGGTCTGCTATGGAGGATTTTCCTCCATGCTAACATAAGGGAGGTAAAAATGTTTCATCTCCTGTGTAAAATCCGGATTATTTTTAGATTGCCTGTAATGTCCTGTAAGTGGGGTGGGTATGTAAAAGCAGTGAGCTTTTCGCCAGCTCAGGTTGCTATAACAAAAATACCATAGATTAGGTGGTTTAAACATACATTTATTTCTCACAGTTCTGGACACTGCTAGTGGTTTAGGTCCCTGCAAAGCATCTATTTTCTACCTTTCAGATGGCTGCCTTCCAGGGTGAAAGGGACAGGAGGAGAATGAGGAAGAGGAGGAGGAGGAAGAAGCAAACAAGTGCGCTGATCCTTCTTCCTTTTCTTGCAATGACAAGAATCCTATCATGGCTCAGGGCGCATCACTCTCCTGACTTCATCTAAATCTAATTGCCTCCCAAAGACCCCACCTCCAAAGCCATCAAGTTGGTGGGGTAAGGCTTCAACATATTAATGGAGGGGGGACAAAACATTCAGTTCATAATAGAGTGTTGGTCTGAACAACTAGTAAACAGATAAAATATCTTAGGGCATAAGCTAGTAGGAATTTCTGCTATTCTCCTGAGCTATCATTATACATGAATTCTTAGGTCTATGGGTAGGTTTGAAGAGTCACATATTTTTTTAAATGAAATTAATGCAAATTTTCATATTTGGGTGAGTTTTTCTGGAGTGATGGGTCAGAGATTATATTATAACACGTTCTCAAAGACATTCACAACTAAGAAAGGTTTAAATCACATAGCTAAAAGAAAGAAGAAAAGAGGTTAATAATTCATTTAGATTGACTTGAAGAGTGTCACAATAAAGGAGGAGGGCACTAGGTCATTTTTGCACTCAAGGATGCTGCAGAATTTGTCCTTCCAGAGAGCATAACCAGTGCACTAAATTCATGGAAGATGGAACTCTACAAAGTGGGGGGAAGCCTACCCCAGGAGAAATAAACAAAAATAGTTTTCTGATCTTTATCTTTGTCAATGCTAAACCTGCATTTTTAACTTTACTTTCTGATGACAGCAGGCAACATTCTCTACCTGTGGATGCAGCATGAGGCCATCGAAAGACCCTCTATCCCTAAATTGTCTTCCTTGAACTCACTATGCTGACAGGATATATCATAAGAGAGTCAGCTTTGTTCTAAGGAAGGGCGACCAAAAAAAAAAAAGAGATTTCAACTCCCACGGGACTCTGATTTATTTTTAGTGGTTGCCTTTAGTGTCACTAAAAGGTTTCTAGACCGCGACTGGGCTCAAAGGAACTTTTTTTCTGCCTGGCGTGGTTGAAGGAATTTTCTCAAAAAGTCTCCTGCTAAAACACAAGTGTTTTCTGGGAAAAGTAGCTCAAGATTTCCTTGCACGCACAGGAATAAGGATTGATTGGTTGGGACAGCATGTTCTCACACACAACCAGCGGGAGAAGAGCTTGATGGTTTAGATGCTTTGAGAGGCCTGAGCAAGGTCCTGAGGTAAAAGGGAAAGGACAGGGGCAGGCAGGATGCCTCTGGGAATACTCTGGGAGAAGGAGACCATGACATACAAGCAAGAAAAATGTTAGGATCTAAAGATCTTGGCCGCAGGAACTATTGGACTGTTGGGTTAGAAACAGAAGGAGACACTGGGCGAGTAGCCTTTCTCTACCTCTGTTCTTCTCTAGGCAAAATCTCACCAGGAATCATTACTCTGATGGCTCCAGGAGTACAGAAAGAACACTCATGTGCCCTTCATCTAGTCAACATCTGCTCTGAGGGCATGCTCTGTATTCTGCCACACTGAATCCCACGGGAAGCTTTTAAAAGATACCGGTGACTGCCTTCTCCCATGCAACTTAGTGCTTCTAACCTCAGCGACACATTTTTTTTTTAGTATACTTTATTAATTTTATTTATTTTTTTATATTATTTTTAAAATTTTTTACATCATTGTTCAATTTTAAACAATATTTGCTTCCCCCCACCCCTCAGGTGTAGTCCCCATAGAGTCTCCTTCCCCAAGGCACCCGTGCACCATCACCTCAGTCCCTTGTGCTCCTCCCTCCCTCTGATCCCTCTCCCTCCTCCTCCCCTGCAGGATGTCTCTGGTGTATAATTGTCCATTTTTGCTTTATTGTGTTTTGTACTGTTATTATTTTTTTACACTGATGTCTTATTTGGTTCCCCCATATTCCTGCTATAAGTGAAACCATCTGATATTTTTCCTTTTCCTTCTGGCTTATTTCACTGAGCATAATTCCTTCTAGTTCCATCCACGTTGCTGTGAATGGCTTGAGATTATCTTTTTTTGATAGTTGAATAATATTCCATTGTGTATATATGCCACATCTTCTTGATCCAGTCATCTATTTTTGGGCATTTGGGTTGTTTCCAGGTTTTACCTATTATAAATAGTGCTGCAATAAACATAGGGGTGCAGGTGTTCTTTTGAATCAATGTTTTTGTGTCTTTTGGGTAGATCCCTAGTAGTGGAATTGCTGGGTCGTATGGTAGCTCCATTTTTAGTAAACTGAGGAAACTCCAGATAGCTTTCCATAGTGTCAATGACACATTTAAATAGGAAGCATCTGTTAAAAAAATACTCAGGTCTGATTCTTTCCTCCTGCCTTTCCATATAAATATTCTAATTATTTCATCTGGGGTGCAGCCTGGCTATTTAAAATTTCTGCCAGGTAATTCCAATATGCAGCCAAGGCTGACAACCACTGCCTAAGCAAAACCTGGGAGCCAGAGTCGGACCTGGAGGTCTGGGGTGAAGGCCCAGAAATCTCTAATGAAATAACTGTCTCAGAACAAGGAGTACCTGGATTTCCCTTGCAGAGACAATGCTTGGCAGTCGCTACATGGTACAAAATCAACTGTATGGATTTGTGTCAATTCAGGAGAAGCAGACCAATCTGATTATCTGGCATTGTGTAGATATAACAACCAACTGATTGATTTTTCCCCTTTCCAAGCAATTATCTTGATATCCTATTGAAAGATTCACCACAGGCTATTAGTTTAGGCATTTTGATAACACTGTCTGGTCCATCCTCTCTGCCTTTCCCAGTACTTGACACACAGAGGACAATCAAATTGCAAGTGGACTGAAACCAATAGTTATCTGAGGATCTTAAAAAAAAAAATACCACACCCCACCTAGACATATTTTGCATGGGGCCCAGAAACCACTTATCAACTGTAAGGATGACTGGATCCATTGTTTACCAAAATGGCCATACTGAGTTTTATGTAAACTCTGCCTCTCTTTCTCTACTGTGTTCTTCCTCTTCGGGTGGAGAGAGAAAGCCTCTGTTAGCCTGGCAGACGGGATAACACAGAAGTCTCTCCTTCCTTTTCCTTCCTAAACTTATCTCGTAAATGGACTTGTCACATCCAGGGAGCTTCAGTACTTCACTACTGCTCTGTGAAAAATCCTTCCTTGGCCAGTGGGTTCCAGAAGATACAGTCACATGTTAGCATGTCCAGGGTTTGTCTGAATATCACTCTGTAAAAACTGAGCCTGATGGAACTTCTAAAACAGCAGCAGCCTGTTAGAACTAGGGCATCTGCAGGTGGTGGGGTGACTGGGGAGGTGCCAGCAGCAGAATGCTTTAGCAATCAGCCCTGTCAGGGAGTCAGGCAAGCCACAATGATATTTACCTTCAGTCTTGGTTTTCCTAGATATGCTCACTCAGATGTGCCTTTGGTGTTTACTCACACTAATATTAGTGAGAAAGCACTATCACCCTGCAACCTTTAATCCACTTGAAAAATTTTAGACAGAAACTGGATACTTGAAGGTTTTGTTTCATGCAAGGTTAGGGATGTTGTCTTGTTGGCTCGTCATGCACTCTTCATAAAGAAACTGGTAATTTGCACTTAAGAGGAGTGTTCCCCATATGGAGAGGAAACCCTTCCTAGGCCTTGGGAGCAGCACCATGGCAGCCCCTATCTGCATCCCTTCCCCATGCCCAGCTCACACCTGCAGGGCAAAACAAACACCTGCTGTTAACATAGAGAAGCACTTTTTTTGTGGTATTTAAATAGCACCCACCTCAAGGTCCCCAAAAAGGGCCCTGGTTGCCTCTAACTCTCCCCACATTCCAGCACATCAAGGGAGAACACCAAGCTCATGGGTACCTGCAAGACCTGCTCCAGGGTAGGTGGACATTGATCTCAATTGGTCAATGCCCAATGCTGGACCGGGCAATATTTTAACTGTCATCTCTGTTCACCTTGTCCCTCACCTGGATGTGGACCACCTGGCCCCTACTTCAGGACAGCTCAACCCTGCTCTGTGCTCAGGGACAATCCCATATGCCAGGGGAAGGAATTTCTGCATTTGTGGCCATCCTTCTTGGACTCACCACCAGCTCACACTTGCAACCTGGCTCTGGTCTCTGGTCCAGTCCTAGTAACTAACTCTGGTCTTCTTTCCAAGGCTGATATCCTTCACTGCATTCCTACCTGGCCAGCTCCCAGAGCTGGGGTATTACCCAATGTATGTGTAGCCCATGGGGCTGGCTGAATTTCGTTGCTTCAGGACCCACAAAATACCTAGAGGGAAAGGGAGATTTTCTACAATGGGGATGAGAAGGGATATGAATCTTGGCAAGTAAGAAAGTGGGGTAGGGCATGGAAGAATGAATGACATTCTTGGGATGCCATGCAGTGGGGCTCTGAGTATGATCGCATGATCTTGGAATGGAGCTGGGGACAGACAGAAGATGCTGTAGGTGGGGTCAGTTTATCCCCAAAAAGGTAGGCTTGGAGGAAAAAAGGAAATCCAGTACCAGTTCCTGAATCCTCACCTGGTCTCTTGTACCTACTCCCTGCTGTGGTGAACTGCCTGGACCCCACTAAAGTTGGGCTTCATTTCCATCCTATTGTTAGACCTAACCCCAGCCTGGGCTCCATCATCTTGGGAACCCATGCTGATGTCTAGTTCCTGATCTTTGGAAGTCTTCCCACATACAGTTGTCTGTCAAAGGTTCCCATAGCCCCGCAGATAAGTTGACATTAGAGCAAAGATCTGAAGGAAAGAGGGGTGAGTTAAGTGGGCATGTAGGGGAATAGCACCCTAAGGAAAGCAAACAGCAGTCATAAAGCCCTGGGAGAAGCATATACTTGGTATGTTCAAGGAAGGACTGGAATAGAATGATCTAGGGGATGAGGTAAGAAATGGCGTAGAAGTAGCAGAGGTGAAGCTATATAATGTAGGTTTGTACAGGTCTGGTAAAGAAACTGGATTAACTCTGATTGAAATGAACAAGATAATGCTAGTCTCAAAAATTCACTGACTTGCAACCCTAAATAATTAAGGTAACAAGGAATGTGCAAAGATGAGCAGAAGTCGGAAGAACTAGGATGTGGTCCTAGCTCTAGTGCCATCTTTGTGACAAAACATGATGCCAAATTGCCCTCCTCCTGCAGCTGTTTCCTTCTCCCCAGATGCAATCCTGCCCCAGGGAGAGTACCCCGCTCCTTCCTCTCTCTGTCTGCTTCGCCCATATACAGTGAGGCCTTCCTTGCCTAAGTCATCAAACATGAAAAATGTTCAATTCCTCTTCTTCTTGGCCCAAAGGAAGGGAAGGAAGAAAACAAAAACATCCTGGTTAGTACAGTCTCTCAGATAAACACTTTGAGGGAGAGGTGGGGACTAGAGGAGGGGTACAGAGAAGGGAAACTACTTGAGTTCAACCAGATTTTACTACATATTAGTTGCATAACCTTGGACAAGTTACTTCATATCCATTCAGTTCCCTATATACAAAATAGGGATAATAAGTCTCCCCCTCTGTTAGGATAGTTGTAAAGATAAATGAGTTGATAAATAGAAGAATCCTAAACTGGGCCAAGCATATAATAAGCCTTCAGTAAATGGCAGATACTTCTATGGAGGGGGGCAGAGCGACTTCCCTAAAAGACCAACTTCCCTCATCTCTCACTCTGCCCATCACCACATGCTCCATGTATTGAAGACTTAACCATGTTTTGTGGTCAAGCCCAGTGGTTCTGAGTTCATTCAATGATAGGGAACCCTGACCTGATTCCATAGAATATGCATTGGTCATGTCTCCATAGCCTCACTTCCCTACTCATGCTCTGCCCTGTCCTTGAAACTTGACCTTGAAACTTCATTGGCCCAGAAACAGGTGACACAATTATGGTTAGGATTCTAGTAGATCATTAGTTATAACCAATGTAGTACCAAAAGTAATCTGTGTAACAAACCTCACAACATATTGATAATCTGTTAAGTTAAAAGGCACTTTGGAAAATGTTTCATCTAGCTAGCTAGCTAGCTAGCTATCATCTATCTCCCCAATAGGAAATTGCACACAAAGACAATAAGATAATAAATCTTTGAAAATCTCGACCTCTCTAGGACTCAAATAAATGTATATTAGAACACTGAGAGTGGCTAGTGAACATGGACAGAAGCCAATGTCATTTAGAAAAGAGGGAAACAGGGCCTCTCGAGCATTACTGATGGCTGTGTAAATTGGTATGACCTTTCTGGAGGGGAATCTAAACAGGCATACTCTTAACACAACAATAAGCTTCCTTAATTCCAAGAATTTATTCTTAAGAAGTAATTGGACAACTCTACCAGGACATATGTACGAGGATTTCCAGGGAATACAATCTCAGCTGATAGAGTAGAAAACTGATTTAATAAATCAGGCTACCTGTATGCCATAGAACACCCTCGAGCTACCAAAAATGGCATAAAGCAGTATTTATTGACATTGAAAGGAGTCAACAGTATACTAAGTGTGAAAGCTAGATGATAACAGCATATCATGTATGATCCAATTTTTTTGAGATTCTATTTGTGTTATGTATTAAAAGTCTGGAAATATATACATACATATAAAAATAGATCAATGTTTTATACCTCTGGATTATAGGATTTTGCTTTTTACTTTTTCATAATTTTCTGTATTCTCTGAATTTTAAATAATAATTTTGTGACTTCAAAAGTCAGATAAAATCAGTAATGCTGAAATGCTCTGAAAAGTAAAATGAAGTGCTTGGTCAGTAGAACTCAGTAGGAAGGAGATCTGCTTTCTCTTCCACTCACATTCTGAAGACAATCCATTATGCCCTCTCCAGATAGGATTATGCCTTCACTATCGCAGGTAGATGAGCATCTATCCTATTTTTAAAAGCTTCCAGAAAAGAGGCTATAAAATTTCCCTTGACAATCCATCCTAGGGTTTATCAAATCCATCTGAAAAAGAAATTTCCCCTTATATCTAATCTGAAACACCCATTCTATGATTTTAGTCATTGCTTTTCTCTTTCAACTCCCAGTGAAAACAGAAAATGGTTTACTGCCATTTGTCCTAATCAAGAGCAATTATTTTCCAGAATATCTAAAATTATATACATCCTGCAAGTCAAACACACATGCATAATTGGTATTATTACATAAGCAAACATTATATTCCAATTCTTAGGCTCACTTGAAGGAGACATTTTGAAAGCCCAGCCTAGCCCAGGCTGCTCCACAGCACAGACTTTGAGCCCCAGGCTGTTTGTCTCATCTTTCCAGCAGTGGTACAGTCAGAGGCATAACCTTGAGCAGGAATGAGAACTGGAGATGTCGCAGGAAGCTATCTCAGACTGCTGTAGCTGATAAGGAAGCATGTCACCCCCAAGCCTTGAGAAAAGGGAAGAGAAAAAGTTTGCTGATGCCGACAGCCACAGGAACACTGCATTGTGACAAGAGCTTTTTTAATCTCTATTCTTGATTTCCTCCTCAGTCCCTGTCTCCCCCTCTTCCTGCTGTTCTTTCCCTTGATCCTCTCCTGCCCAATCCATTATTCACAACATACCATGACTCCCACTTATTGCCCATTTACGCTGCACCAGACACTGGTCCAAGAAAGTTACGTGTCCTCATTTAATTCTCATAATCCCTCTGTGAGGTGGATGTCCTCATTCAACCATATGCTCATTCAAGTGATTTCAACCAAGAGTTCTCTTTTGTGCTTGCTGAGCACCAGATGGCCTCTAGATGCAGCCCTTTGGACCATGGGAGTCGGTGGGGAAGGGGCAGGAGTTGTGCAAGATTCTAAAGGGAACTTGGGAGATGCAGAGACCAAGAATGCTGAGGAAATTGCGTGGAATAGAGACTGAGAGTTGGAGACTTGGACTCAGGCTTTGGAAGTTGGAGCGAATGCTATCATAGCTCTACCCTCAGCTCGTGGATAGTCAAACATCCCAAGATCACTTCCAATTGTCAGGATCTACACCCTTGCCCCTGAGAGCTTTTGTTTCCCCAAACCCTGGTAGGCCACTCTGCCCTGGAGGCAGCCCTCAAACAATGGCTCTCTTAGATGTTGTACAACACCCCCACTCTCTTAGCCTTGGAATAAAATAATTCTGAGGTTTTTGTACATTTTCTCCTTGGTATTAAAAGTTGTCATTGTAGTAGCTGGTATGATAACACATCCTTTATCAGCGCAGCCTCCCTCCTCCCGGACTACTTCCCATATTGCATAATATGCTACTTGAACTTGAATCCTTATCTCAGGGTCTCCTCCTGAGAAAACCACAGACCTGGTTTGGACTGCTACTGTACAGTCCTTTCTATATGAATTTTGATGAGCTTTAACTATCTGGAAATGGGGCCAGGTACTGAAGGGTTTAGATATTTTCATATATGAAGTTCTGGCACACAGAACTAAAATGGCCATTCTTCCTGTTGCCATGAAGGGGATACGGTTGTCACACGATGACTGTTCCTATTCCTAAAAAAATACTTTTTCCTCCCCGCATTTCTAAGAAACTTTAAACCCACAGGCTTACAACTGGCTGTTCTCCAATCTAAGACCAGGAAAGCTAACAGCAAATTTGACCTGTTGTAAAGACCTGGTATTAGATGTAGTGTTCCTTAGAGTTCAATTTCTATTTCAAAGAAATAATTGCACATAATTTTCCAAGAATGAGTTTCCTCAAAATTTTCCACCCACTTGCTAATTTAGAGATGTTAATTCCTTCCTTGGGTAGAGTGCTTTAATGTTGTCAGAACATTTCCATCCAACTTTTAGAACTACATTTGGTTCTCATGTCTGATTCTTAGGCAAGAGAGGTTGTACATGTTATAATGAACCCCTGCCATCTTGGTGGATTAACACAACAAATATGCATGTCTTGCTTTCTCTCTCAGAGTCTTCTGTTCCTACCCCATATTGTCTCTGCAGGATCCACACTGACAGAGCAGCCATCAATTGGAACATGGCTGTTCATTATGCGGAGCAAAAAGAGCACTTGGGAGTGTCCTGCTCTAGCAATTAAAGGTGTTCAAAAGTAACACTTGGTTTCCTCTCATGATTCCCTGTCATGACCCAGCCACATGGTCAGAAAGTTCATTCTATCATGCACCTGGAAAGCAGGAGGTGGTCAATAGTTGGTAGTTAGAAGTAATCACTATCACTATATTATTCTGCCATTTTATTAGGGAAAACATGGAAAATGGCAAGTTCCAGTGTTTTCTTCAAGTCACCTAGGGAGTTAGGGCAAAGTACCTAGAATTCTGATGTGGTTCTCTGTCCCTGAGACTCCTGAAGAAATCTACATTGGGAAACAGCAACAGTCTCATCCCTTTCATCAATTTCTCTCAAATGCAAAACATATGAACAATCTTTGTAATTGTTCTACCATCGGTAATCTCAAGTTCAAGGACTGAATGGTGGAAGAAACTGATTTGCTGGAAGACTTTAGGAAATAGATGAAGAGGGGATTTAAAAAACAAAACAAATGACTCCTCCCTCTGACCTATTATCTTGTCCCTAGAAACAGTGGGATTTTAAAGCAGAACTCTCTAACCATTGGGATTTTAAAGCACTCAGTCTGTATCATCAATTTGTGGTATTCTCTAAAACCTTGATGCTTCTACCCAATGCATTCCTGGAGCCTGTTCAACTCAGCATTCAAGAACCAATTATATGCATCTTTTCCCAGCTCCACATTTAGCAATGTCCATCAGCTTGGAATTGGCTGTGGTAGAATATTTATACCATAAAAATTGAAAAACTTATAAATCAGGACGTTCTCCCAATAGTTGGTTATAAACTTGTACCAGTTATACTGCTGTTTCTACTCTTCTCACATGATTGGCTTTTCTTTCATGCTCTTGCTTGCCTCAAGGCCATATGTGATCCCTGAGAATGAGAAAGTTTCTCTGAGGAGAGGGACTCTGCCATATCCCTTTTCAAGATTCTTCCCTCCTTCTCTGACAGGTACTTATATTTACCAGGCATCTCTTGCATGTATAAGCTCTATAAGATCTATGAAGAAGACACTAATAATTTTACAAATGAAGAAACTGAGGCACAGAGAGAGTAGGTAACTTTGTTCTACGTCACACAGTAAGAAAGATACACAACCAAGATTTAAATGCAGGTGGTCTAGCTCTAGCATCTTTGCTTATAACGACACTCTACTGTCCGTCTCTCAGAACAGAGGATAAAAAGAGAGAAAAACATTGATTAAATAAAAAATTATGTTAAATACATTGTTCCTGAATATCCAAAATGAATTATGTCTGGCAATCACATTATTAAAGTGGATTTTTCACTTAATGAATACTCATAGACACTGGCTATATGCCAAGCCCTGTGCTAAGTAATGAAAAGGATACAAGGATGAGAGTCATAAGAGGTACTACTTACTGTGTTCTTTGTAGACAGGCATGGTGGCAGTGCTGAAGGAGTTGCAAAATAACAATGATGACAGCTATAAAGTTTGAGTGCTTGCTGAGCATCATTACATTTCAATTTTACTACACCCCTAAAATAAGTGTCTTTCATTTTATGCCCATGTTAGAGTTGGAAACCAAGGTCCAGGGAAGTATCAAGTTACGTGGCACATCCAAGAACTCCCCATGCAGGCTGCTCTGATTACATGCTGTATGAGGTAGTGGAGTTAGACTCTGTGAAGTTTCTCTCTGTCACCTTCAGCTCACTGATTGACAGTGCTATCTACACTCAAAATCAATTTTGAAAGTTTCCTTTTTGGCCTTTGAGAGAGGTTTAGTATTGTCAATCCAATACTCCTTTAGAATACAAATATAATGACAGGAAGCCCAGTAAAGCAAGAGAAAGATTTTCCAAGCATTGTAAGAAACATATATCATTAGCATTCTGAAGAAGTCCACAACAAGCAATGGTGTGCTTGATATTCATTGAGTTCCACACATGGTGCCAAGGAGACTAGAAACTCATTATGAGCTCAGTAGGGAGCTTAAAACCAAAGTAAGGACCCCTCTTCTTCCAATACACACCCGGCTTTGGTAATTAGAACCTCCTATGGGAACATTTTCAATATGAACAAAGCCTTGAACTTGGAATTATCAGAGTTAACTTTGAAATTAAATGTCACTGTCAGTTAGCAGCATAAACTTTCAAACAAATATGCTAGAACTTGCAACTCTTTTTAAAATGTTTTTTTCTTTAAAGTTGTTACTGTAGAAGGTATTCTCTTGTTCAATTAACAGTGTTATCACTCAAAATGTTGATAGCCCTATTTTTAGAGTTGTTTTCTGGTTTAATCTAGGAAATACACAGAAAAAGCAATTCAGAACGTGTGAATGTTGAGTGTGTGTGTGTGTGTGTGTGTGTGTGTGCGCATGCTCACACACATGCTCTACAATGCAGTCCATATTTCTGGTTCAATTCCATCAATGTCTTACATGAAATGTCTAAAACAGGAAAATCCTTAGAGGCAGAAAATAGAGTAGTATTTGCCCAAAATCACGGGTAATAATGAAGAATGACTGACTATAAATGGCCATGAAATTTCATTTGGGGTGACAAATTTATATTGTAGTGAGGTTTGCACAACTCTGTTTTTTTTAAAGTCATATACTTAAAATAAATAAATTTATGGTCTATAAGTTATACCACAAGAACACTGTTATAAACATTATAATTAATGAATTTACCTTCTACCCATTTCCAGCTCCCAAACTTAAATTCAGTGTAAAAACCAACATAAGGACAGTAGATATGATTTCATAAAAATCACAGAGGTTTTATATATAAAACACAAAACAAAATATGAAGAATGAATTAAAAAAACACTTATCAGGTCCTCCCCTGGTGGTGCAGCGGTTGAGCGCTGGGCTGCGAAGCTGCCCGCAGCCTCTGCAGCGCTGGTTCAATCCCCAGCCGCAAGCGAGGGTCCCACATGGTGTGACAGACCTCTCCTGCTGCGCCCGCTGCTCCCCTTAGCAGTGTACTTCATCAGTTTGCCTGTTCTGCTCCCCGCTCTGGCTCTGGTGAATTCTTTCACCCTCCCGCGCTTCTGACTGTACCCAGTGCTTGTGTAAATAAATAAATAAATCTTTAAAAAAAAACACTTATCATACCTAATACAAGAATTAATTTTACTACTATATAAAGAATTTATACACATCTATGAGGAAAAGTTAGTGAGATCTCAATCTATAAATAGGGTAAGGCCATAAACAGACTCTTTTACATCCTCCCTGAGAAAAATGACCAATAAGCATAAGAAAAATATATACAACCCTAACAACAGTCAGAAGAATATAAATGTAAAAAGCTATAATTTTCAACAACTAAAATAAGGAAAATGGTTTTAAATGTAATGTTTTATAGTGGTCTAGGTATGAGCAGACAAATTCTCATGTATTTGTTGAATTAAATATAAATAAGAACATCCTCTTAGAAAAACAATTTGACCCTTGGATCAGAAGCCTGACAAATATCTGTAACCTTTGACTAAGAAAATAATTAAGGATATAGAGAAAAACTTAATATATGGTGATGTTCAGTTGAACAGAATTTATAATAGCAAATAAAACACAAAACTACCTCACACTACTCTATACTCACACACTGGGATACTATATTACTATCAAAAATATTTATGAAGAGCTGATAAAATGGAAAAATACATGAGTCATATTGATCAGTGGTAAAAAACAATCAGTACACAAATGATCTAGTGAAAAAAATCAGATCAGATACATCAATTATTTAAAAATGTGAAGAAAAAAGGCTGGAAGGAAATATATAGTGTCAACTGTCAGCTAAACTCTGGGTAGGTGGATTTTCAAATGTGTTTTTGTAATAATACTTAAGTAGTTAGAAAGTATCATTTAATGCTGCTTTTAAAAAGGATATCTTCAAAGCAAAATACCAAAGGCTGTTATCCCAGAAAAGCATGCTGCCTATATTTTGAAGGACATCATAACCTTCTCCATCAAAAATTGGTACTAGATTAACTGACCCAATGATTTGGTGTGATGCATTAAAATTCAATTCAAGGGACAGAATGCTGTACACTAATTTCCATGCTTTTTAAACCAACTATCTACTAAGTCAGCAGCAATAGGTTATTTTGCAAGGAAAATGTTAGGATTTCATCTACCAATTGAGGTTGCCTACTATTATTCATGGGTTATTTGTTGCATTTGATCAGGCCCAACAAAGCAATCACTGTCTACCATATATCAAAAGCAACCATGCAATTAAGTCAATTCAGGCCCAAAGTGAGTCGATTCAATGAGACTCATAGACTTGAAAAAATCAGCTGGCATCACATGAAGCAAAATTGATTGATTGATTGACTGAACTCAGTTTTCAACTGATGTGTATAGTGTTTTGAGCATTCCAACCTGCAGCTACTTGGTTTACTATACAGCCTATTTCCAGCTACAATATCTGTCCAGAACCAATAATAATTTTTAAACATCTTCTAATTATCAAAGTTTCCTTCCAACTGACAACCACCCAAGACATGGCCTAAGTAAATTGCAGGAGCCAGCTGTCAGTCAGTACAAAAATCCTAAAGAAAATGTGTCTAAAAGACCAGACTGCTAAAGAAAAGTGAAAGAAGGAACTTCTGATAAAAGCTGCCCCATGAATGTTGGGTACAAAAATGTTCTCCCAGTTGGTGGGGTTTCTCTTTGTTTTTGTTATTGTCTCTTTTGCTGTGCAGAAGCTCTTTAATTTGATGTAGTCCCAGCTGTTTATCTTTGCCTTCACTATCACTGCTTTGGGTGATGTGTCTGTAAAGATGCCTTTGATGTGCAAATCCCGTAGTGTTTCGCCTATATTTCCTTCTAAATGGCCAACAGACATATGAAAAAATGTTCAACATCACTTGTAATCAGGGAAATGCAAATCAAAACTACCATGAGATACCATCTCACACCAGTGAGAATGGCACATATTAAAAAAACTAGCAACAACAAATGTTGGTGAGGATGTGGAGAAAAAGGAACTCTTCTGCACTGTTGGTGGGAGTGCAAACTGGTCCAACCACTATGGAGAGCTGTGTGGAGATTTCTGGACCTACTAAACATGGAGCTTCCATATGATCCAGCAATTCCACTCCTAGGTATTTACCCAAAGGACACAGAAACATCAATTCCAAAGAACACCTGCACCCCTATGTTTATAGCAGCACTGTTTACAATAGCTAAGCTTTGGAAACAACCCAAATGCCCAAAAATAGATGACTGGATCAAGAAGATGTGGTACATATATACCATGGAATATTACTCAGCATTCAAAAAAGATAAACACATGCAATTTGCAGCAACATGGATGGTGCTGGAAGGGATCATGCTCAGCGAAATAAGCCAAAAAGAAAAAGAAAAATACCGGATGGTCTCACTCATAGCAGGAATCTAGAAAACTTAAATAAGGGACCAGGAAAATGAATATAAGAAAGTGAAAATCAAAATCAACAAAAAAGTATGAACCAGAGACACTTTTTGGGGGGTGGGGGGCGGGAGGGGAAGGATTGGGGTCAGAATGGGGCGTTTGCAATTGTATGGGGGAATATAAAAATAAAATTTATTATTTAAAAAAAAAAAAAAAAGCTGCCCCATGAAATCAATCACAGTTTTTCAACACTCAGTTACAACACTCAAACTGGGGGCTGTGGTATTGTTATTGTTGTCCTTCCTTTTGTCTGCTCTGCCTATAGATGTTTTCATTATACTAGAAACATCTGTTCTATTAGACCCTATAAAGAAAATAGAGCAAAGAACAAGTCCGAGATGGAAGTACTGGTGACAAATGAGGAACCCCACAGTCTGGTCTCTACTGTTTCATTTACAGTATAACTTTGTGTATGTCATTCTATTGGGCACCAGTATATGGCATGAAAAAATGGAAAATTTGAAGAATTCCATATTTAATAATATGTATATGAGGTAATCTGCAACTCTTCCCTAAAAAGCAAACTAAAATGAAGAAATAATTTGTTGACATGCATAACTAAGAAAGTATGGGGAATTCTCAGTGAACAAAAAGTGAAATGAATCAAGAATTCAAAATTTTAAAAAAGTGGCCATGTCAGGGTTGCTGGAAGACCTCAGGAAGACAGAACATTAGCCTTTGAAAGGCTAATATGCCAAGTCAAAAGGCATATGCCCTCCTCCATCTCTCTAACTCCAAGCATTAAGTTACATTTCCAAAGGTCTATCTGCACCTTTAGGAAAAGGGTAAATAACAACAAGGAAAACAAGAATAAAAGTGCCACATGAAGGCAGAGTTGTGCTCTAGATAGAAGGGGATATAGTGTTATTTCAAGCCAGCCTGTACTCAATGGCTCATTCCTATGAGGCAACAGGCTTTGGGTTAGATATTAGAGATACAGCAATGAACAAAACACATAAACTCTGCCTAAAAGATTATATTTGAATAGTATAAGATAGACAATAAACAAACATATATATCAGGCAATGATGAATGCTAGGAACAAAAATAAATAAAGATATTTAACAGGTCAATGGAAAGCAGTGGAATTTCAAATCATTTGGTGAAGGAAGGAATCTGATAAGGTAAACCTCAGCAAGATCTAAAATCAGTGAGGGAGAGATCCATACAGAAATTCAAGGGAGGCCTTCCCTGGTGGCGCAGTGGTTGAGCACTGGGTTGCGAAGGTGCCCGCAGCTTCTGCAATGCCGGTTCGATCCCCGGCCATCAGGCGAGGGTCCCACGTGGAGCGCAGACCTCTCCTGCCGCCCGCTGCTCCCCTCAGCAGTGTACTTTGTCAGTCTGCCTGCTCTGCTCTGCTCTGCTCTGCTCTCCGCTCTGGCTCTGGTGAATTCTCTCACCCTCCTGTGCTTCTGACTGTACCCAGTGCTTGTATAAATAAATAAAATAAAAAATCTTTAAAAAGAAAAAATTCAAGGGAAGTGCTTGCCAAGTAGAGGGAGATAACAAAAACATGAAAGTCCCTAAACCAGGTCCATCAAAGGAACAGAAAGGTAGATGGAGCAGAGTGAGGGGGGGAAATAAAAGAAGTGCATGATGTAGCAGAAACCAAGCTATAGAATACCCAGTGAGCCATACAGTCACTTAGAATTTATTTTAAAGAGATGGGTGGATACTGAGAGGTAATTAAGATTTAGAAAGTTCAGAGTGCTGTGTGTGGGGGAGAACAGACCCTAGGGGAGCAAAAATGAAAGACAGGGCACCACTTAGTACAATAGGCCAAGAAAGAAGTAATGATGAATTACTGGTGCTATGATCTGAATATGGTGTGCCCCTCCCCCCAAAAAAATTCATATGCTGAAATTCTAACTCCCAAAGATGATGGTATTAGTTGGTGACTTCTTTGGGAAGTGCTTAGGTCATGAGGGGAGAACCTACATGAATGGAACTAAATAGAAGAGACCCCACAGAGCTCCTTATTACCCCACCCCTTTTGCTATGTGAGGATGCAGCCAGAAGGGGCTGGCTATGAAGCAGGAAAAGGGCTTGCACCAGAAATTAACCATCCTAGTACCTTGATCTTGGGCTGCCAGCCTCCAGAACTATGAGAAGTAATCTTTATTTTTATAAACCACCTAGTCTGTGATATTTTGTTAAAGCAGCTCAAACAGATTAAGACACTTGGTGTGACTGAGACAGCAAAAATGATCAGAAAAGTGAATTAGGGCCTCCCTGGTGGCTCAGGGGTTAAAGTCTGAGTTCCATCCCCAGCCAGGGAGCTGCTACACATGGCATAGCAGACCTCTCCTATCTTGCCAGCTGCTCCCCTCAGCAGTGTATTTCAGTAGATCTGCCTATTCTGCTCCCCACTCCCTCTGGTGAATCCTCTCATACCCCTACACCTCTGGCCTACACCGCAGTTCTTGTATGCATAAATAAATAAAAGTAAATTTTTAAAAACACATTAAAATTAAGAGAAAATTTAAAGGCTTAAAAGGCACATATTAGAATAAGAAAAGCTGAAAATTATGAACTACAATTCAACTTAAGTGATCAGAAAAAGGTAAGAAAATGAGTGTAAATAAGTAAAAGGCTAATGATCCATAAAGCTAATGATTCTTTGGGAAAAGCTGATAAAATTAATAAACTTCTAACAAGGTTGTTCAGATAACAAAAAAGGGCACAAATATAAGAAATGAAAAAAAGCAATAATAAAAATGAGTTTAAAAGAAAACTATCATGTTGTTGCAGATCTGGTTGAGGAGAAGCTGATTCTGAAACCTTTAGATTGGCAGGCTGATGAGACTGAACTGTGTGGTCATTGTACTCTGACCTCAGCCAGTCACCCTTCAGAACTATTCAGAACCATTCAGAAGTGAGGGGAGGGGCTGAGTATATTCATGCACTGATCCAATGTTGGGTGCACCCCACCCCTGAGAAGTGAGTTTGCAGCTGGCAAGTTAGCTCTCTTCACCATGGCACTTTCAGGGAGGTTTTTAGTATGAGCAGTCAGCTGCTAACACTCCCAGCTTCTGCAGGCATGGATGCATGCATGGGGGAGCAGAGGGAGTGTTTTGCTCATACTCCACACCACCCAGCATGCATGTCATGTCAATAAGTTTTGACAAAAAAGGCAAGTTCCAAAAATGTTTAGCTTTCCGAAACTGATTCATGAACAGAAAACCTGACTATTTTCACTATCATAAAATACATTCAATCAGTGGATTTTGTTTTCCCACAAAGAAAGTCTCAGTAAATTGGAACAAACATTCAAGGATTGATAACTTCCATTCTCACTGTTCAATCTCATAGAAGAAGGACAAGAAGAGGGAGAGGCTGATTAGGGGGAGGCAGACAAAGGAGGAGGAAAGATGGAACATTCCAACTAACTTCATAAATCTAACATATCAAATGAGTCAATAATTGCACGTGAAAACTATATAGCAATCTCATTCATGAACATAAATGCAAACCAAATCTACCAGTGTAGTGTTTGTGTGTGTGTGTGTATATATATATATATATATATATAAAAAACCAAGGTCAATTTAACACTAGAGAAACTTTTAAGGTAATTTACCTCAAATTAAAGATATAATAGGCCTTTTACCACAAAGGCATCATAAATGGTGAATAAACTAGTGGAAGATGTTCAAAATCATTAGTGAATCAGAGAAATATCTCTTTTTTTAAAAAGACTTTATTTATTTTTATACAAGAACCGGGGTACAGGCCAGATGCACAGGAGGGTGAGAGGATTCACCAGAGACAGAGTGGGGAACAGAACAGGCAGACTGACGAAATACACTGCTGAGGGGAGCAGCGGGAGAGACAGGAGAGGTCTGCTTCACCAAGTGGGATTCTCACTGGCCGGCCAGGATTGAACCCGCGCTGCAGAGGCTGCAGACAGCTACAGAGTGCGGCACTCAACCGCCTGCACCAATATCTTTTTTTTAATGGTGATAAAAGTTATATTTAGAATTAGCTAGCTGGGCTCAATTTAGATGATCCCGATTTTGTGGGCAACATGCAAAGCATCCTAATCAGGAGCCGGTGGAACATACACCTTCTTCTCTCCATCAGGACTGATCAGGGTGTTGACCCTGGCCATGTCAATGTTGCAGAGCTTCAGAGCCTGTGTGGCCTGGTGCTTGTGGCCTTGACATCCACAGTGGACACACGTGTGGTGTTGCCATCTGTCTTTTTCATGGCTGATTCAGTGGTGGGGGCGGGGACTCGAAGGTGGGGCGGCCTGATGATAGCACAGTGGCCAAGTTTGTTTCTCCTGGGGGCTCTCTTCCCAGGATATTTGGGTTACCTAGGGAACAACAGTATCGTGGGCTGCTGGAAGGTGGGTGAGGTACAAATCTTTTTTTGTGTGGCTTTTTTTTTTTTTTTGTGGATGCCTTTCAATTCTGCTTTCTTATTTTTCAAAGCTTTTACTTAGGCTACAGCTTTAGAAGGGGCTGGGGTTTCCTTCCTTACTTTTGGTTACTTCTTCATGAAAAGCGAGAAATATTTCTTTTTAATTTACCAGATTGATCCCCTAAATTTTACAAATCTGACTAAGCCAAGGTGAAGCAATGACCAATCCATTAGCAATAAGTAGCCTTTAATATTAAGCACATAACAACCCTACAACCAGATCATTAGTTTTTTATATAATTTTCTTAATTCTGGAGAAATGGCTATTTTTAGGCCTATGACATAAAATGTACAAAATGGTCCAGACACTTCCCATACCAAAAAATTAAGAAACTGCTGAAAAGAATTATAGATAGGTCAAAAGACCATATTAAAACAACTCTAAGAGACTCTCATTGACAGAAGATGGGACAGCTGAACATCAATAAGTTTACAAACTGCAATGAATTAAAATATCAACTGTATTTAAATTTGGTAGATAATAATTTTTTAAAATTCATTGTTCATATCTTGAGGATGCTGGGAACCAATTTGTTGTTTTGAAAATAGTAAGTAAAGAGAAAGAGCCAAGCAAACTGAATCTGCATACAAGCTATATTTTAGATAACTAAGTAGTTGTTAAGAGAAGTATTTCCTTATAGAAACAACCTAGTTAAATGAAGTGGGAGTGATAAAAATTTAGTATTTAACACAACAGTAAAATAATGAATCTAGGCGATACTCATTTATGGCTGTTATCATCTTTTAAAAGAAACACAGTGAATTGATATTATATGCTTTGTGCTAGAGGGAAACACAAAACATTATATGAAGTGTGCTTGTCAAAAAATTAAAGTTAAATTGAAGTAATTTTCTATACCTTATTATCAATTTACAGGAACTAGATGATTGACACTTTGGAATGCACTCAGCAAAATCGAGACTATGAGAAACTTTATAGACAAATGACCTGGTTTCTTCAACAAAGGAAATGTAAAGAACAAAGGTAGAGACAGAGAAGAAACTATATAACAAAAGTGACATGAGAGTTCTATCAACCAATGATCTGTTCTTATATATGTTCAATGTAGGTATGTATTATATGTATGGATGAACAACATGTTCTTATTTGAATACTGATTTGAAACAAATCAATGAAATAATTTTTGACACATTCAGAAAAAATATTTTAATCTGACAACACTAAGGGTAATCAAAACTGTGGTGTAATAGAAACCCTCATAAATCGCTGGTGGGAGTATAAATGGACACACTCATTTTGTTAAACAACCAGTCATTACCCAGGGTACCTGATACTGCATAGACCTTACAATCAGGCTGCTGCTAGATTTATACTGGGAGAAACTCTTACCCAAGTGCACCAAAGACAATTCTATCAATAGAGACAAAGGTTGATTGCTAAGAAACGCCCACTTAAATGTCCAACAACAGCTACAGCAAAAAATGAAGCCTGGTTTACTCATACAGATCACTATTTAGTGCAAGATGAGTATACAGCTGCCTACATCAACATGAATCATCTCATGTCATGTTGAATATGTCAGAAAAATGCATACAGAATGATGCCATTTATATAAAGTTCAAAAACTGAAAATCTGAACATTATAATGTTAAAGATTACAAGAATGTATGACAGGCCTAACAGGCCTGATGTAGGTTGGACAGTGAGATATTGTGATTTATAAGAAATATGTATTTTGGCATTCAGATAACATACTTGGTTTTCCTGGCTCACAGTTCCCTCCATAATGCCTTAGAATTTCCTAAGTGTTGAGAGTGTTAAAGAGTATTTTTTTGCTATGTTAATGAGGTGACTTTCTGGAAGCACTAGAGGTTGTAGGCTGGTTCTTGGGAAAGCCAACAGGAATAGAGGATTAGAACATCCAATCCCAACCTCTGACTTCTGGGAGGGGAGAGGAGTTGGAGGGTGAGTTTAATTGCGTATGGCCAATGAATTAATAAATCATGCCTATATAATGATTGCCCCCTACAAGCCCAAAAAGAGGGAACTTCAGAGAGCTTCCCAGTTGGTAAACATGAGATTTGGTGAGAATGGTATCCTGAAGAGGGCCTGGAAGTTCCACACCTTTTCTTCGTACTTTCTTCCATCTGAATGAATACAGATTATGTTTATATCCTTCAGTAGGTAATAAATGGGTGATCGAGCAAGATAATGGGTTTCCTGAGTTCTATGTTTGTTATAGCAAATAAATTGAACCTGAGGAGTGTGTCCTGGGAAGCTTTGATTTCTAGTCAGTCAGTCAGTCAGTTAGTCCATCAGTCAGTCAGAAGCACAGATAGTAATTTGTGGTGGGCACCTGATGTCTGAGGGACGGGGCCATGGGGACCTCAGATCTAAAGCCAGTTGGTCAGAAGCATGGGCTTGCCTGGGGTTTGCGGCCAGCATCAGAATCGGAGTGTGGTCTTGGGAGACTTGAACATTTAACCTGTGGAATCTGCCACTGTCTCTAGATAGTGAGGTGTGTTGAGTTGAGTTGAAGTGTAGGATATCTTGCTGATGTCAGAATTGCTTGTTGGAAGCCTAGCCACACACCAATTGCAATCTATTGAGGGAATACCAACCAACTATAGGCAGACTATAAGTAGTAAAACCATACAAAAAACAAAGGAATGGTAGCAACAAAATTCAGCCAAGGATTTACCTCAAAGGCAGAGGGTATGAAGAGCTGGTTAGGAAACTGATAAATATGTGTCTTCAAAATATCACTTCTAAAATTGTTTGTGGACATATGGGCACTTGTTATATCATTCTTTACAACACCTAACTATACATTTATATTCTTTATGCACATACATCATTTCAAATTTTTAAATAAGACAGTGACCCAAATGACCAAAACCCATTTTATTGCTTAAAATTCAACTAATGTGATTTCTCTTTTCCCTTACCTATTGGGAAAAATAATAGTAACATTCTCATCAAATGTAATATAGGCCTATAATAAGTGCTCAAGAAATAGAACCATGACCATTACCATTCTCTTCCTAGTTACCACCAGCACTACCTGCAGAGCATCTTTAATCTTATGCTTAAAGAAAGGAATTATTAAAGTTCCTACCAAGGGAGGAAGTTGTCAAAAAATATTTTGTTTATTCAGCTGGGACTACATCAAATTAAAGAGCTTCTGCACAGCAAAAGAGACAATAACAAAAACAAAGAGAAACCCCACTGACTGGGAGAACATTTTTGCACACAACACTAATGATAAAGGACTGATCACAAAAATCTGCAAAGAGCTGATGAGACTCAGCAACAACAAAGAAAATAATCCAGTCAAAAAATGGGCAGAAGAGCTAAAAAGAAACTTCTCTGAAGAGGAAATGCAAATGGCCAACAGGCATATGAAAAAATGTTCAACATCACTTGCCATCAGGGAAATGCAAATCAAAACTACCATGAGATACCATCTTACACCAGTGAGAATGGCACATATTAAAAAAACTAGCAACAACAAATGTTGGTGAGGATGTGGAGAAAAAGGAACTCTCCTGCACTGTTGGTGGGAGTGCAAACTGGTCCAACCACTATGGAGAGCTGTGTGGAGATTTCTGGACCTACTAAACATGGAGCTTCCATATGATCCAGCAATTCCACTCCTAGGTATTTACCCAAAGGACACAGAAACATCAATTCCAAAGAGCGCCTGCACCCCTATGTTTATAGCAGCACTGTTTATAATAGCTAAGCTTTGGAAACAAACCAAATGCCCAAAAATAGATGACTGGATCAAGAAGATGTGGTACATATACACCATGGAATATTACTCAGCATTCAAAAAAGATAAACACATGCAATTTGCAGCAACATGGATGGTGCTGGAAGGGATCATGCTCAGCGAAATAAGCCAGAAAGAAAAAGAAAAATACTGGATGGTCTCACTCATAGCAGGAATCTAGATAACTTAAATAAGGGACCAGGAAAATAAATAACTATAAGAAAGTGAAAATCAAAATCAAAACTATGAACCAGAGATACTCTATGAGGTGTAGGGGGTGGGGAGGGGAGGGATTGGGGTTAAAATAAGGGGATTGCAATTGTATGGGGAATATAAAAATAAAATTTATTTTAAAAAATAAAATAAAGAAAGAGCAAAAGAAAGAAAAAGAAATTTTATCACCAGCTCAAAAGCTGTGCTCTTTAAAGCATAAACGTACATTATGATCATATTTTACAGGCAATCTCTAATATATTTCAGTGTAGTAAAGACTTGTCTTCTCTGAAGCTTTAAAATAAAAATGTAATATGTGTAAAAAAATATTTTGTTTATTATTGGACTATGGTCTCCACTCTGAGATGTCAATGTTATTCAAATTCTTTTGGGAAAGTAAGTTCCAGCCAGGATGAACCTCATCCTTCCCCCTCCACCCCTGACTGACTTGGTTCTGACTGAAACCACAGGCTGAGTCCAAAGGCTCAGTCCCCTTAGCATTGTGATGGATCATGCTGGGAATGCAGCACCAGGCTTTTGCCTCAACTGTCAAATATTCTTGGGCAGCATGGAGAAAGCTCTGTCCTGCTACTTCAAGAATGTGATGACATCATTCAAAACTGCATGTCCAACCTGCCCCCAGGCCTTTCAAGCCCATCAGACATGACCAGGCTTTCCTCATTTGCTCTTGACCGGCATTTCCCCCAGTTTGACTATACCAGATACAGAAACCTTGCTGCCATGATGCCATCCTCTACCTCTCCACAGGAATCTGGGATTTGATCCTGTTCTTAGTCTCCCTATAATTTACATTACAGTTATTCTAATCAAATGACAACTTGCATGGCTCATCCTATGGAAGTCCAACTTCTCAGCTACAGTAAATAGGAACACATTCTCTGGTTCTTGGTCCAATCCTGGTGGCTTTGGTAAGATGCTTTTGGTTACAAGTAACAGAAACTCCAACTCTAACTGACATAAATAATAAAAAAGTACTATTGGCTCAGTAAATAAAAACTACAGTAATGGGGTGAGTTTTGGTGGCCCAGTGATGGCACTAAAGATAATCTCTTGTCATCTTCTCTTCAACTGCTTTATTCTAAAATTAACATCTTGTTTGTTTGCAAAATGATTACCTTAGGGGCAGCAAGTTTCTTCATTTATGTATAGCAGGAAGGAGGAAATATCTCCTCTACTAATTTTCTTGGAAGTGAGACATCTTTTCCAAAGAAATATTTCTTTTGGGTCTTTGACCTGAAATGGGCCCTGTCTTCTGAACTAAGTACTATGATCAGGGGGTGGATTCTATTGGTTGGGATTAGCTAACCTGAGTCTGAGGCTATGATGTTATAGAGGTATCCTTCTCCCAGAGCAGACAGGCTGATGGAAGAGGCATCTTACCTGTTCCCATTTACCTCTGCCCTCTCTTAAACTCACCTCCAGACCCATTTTCTGTTCTGTTCTATGCCGTTGGGGGCAAAATTATCCCTGTCACCTTGCACACTGGCTCCCTACTGAATTTGATCATAGGAACACCAACAGAAGATCAGAAAGTGGGAAGAGACAAGGTGGGAATAACTATTTCCCCAGTTTGCTGAGAGGCTATGTTCTTCAGATGGTTGTTGGGCAACCAACCCGCCCAGCTGTAGGTCTAGCCAGGCTCCCTCCCTCACCCCTCAAGTAGAAGGGCAGTAACAGCTCCCTGCTGCTGCAGTCCCTTAGAGCTCCACCATCCTTGGTCAGTCTCCATGCCACCCACACCTTTGTAACTACCCCCTTCATTAAATCCTGTGGTTATGTCATCTGTTTCACTCTCAGATCTTGACTAGTACATTACCTGAATGAAAATGGACAATGTTACCAAGAGGAAGGAAGAATGGATACAGGCAGTTCAACCAGCCAAACCCACAGCTGCCCACTACTCCTGCTCTCTTCCCTATTCACACACCAGTGGGAAATGAGAACCCTTCCTATAGGGTTTTTTTAAAGATTTATTTTTATTTGTACAAGAACTGGGGTACAGGTCAGAGACACAGGAGGGTGAAAGAATTCACCAGAGACAGAGCAGGGAGCAGAACAGGCAGACAGACCAAAGACACTGCTGAGGGAAGCAGCGGACGAGGCAGGAGAGGTCTGCCAGGACATGTGGGTATCTCCCTGGCCAGTCGGGAATCGAACTGGTGCTGCAGAGGCTGCAGACAGCTTCACAGCACTGTGCTCAACCCACTGCACTACCGGGGAGGCCCCCTATTGGGTTTTAATAGGCAGTTTACTATTCTAACCTGTTATTCTGACATGGATTACATAAGATAGGACACTAAAAAGACACACACAATAGGAATCTTGTTTCTTTCTAGGGAAATGTTCTCATCATTCCCTGAGAGCAAAGGACTTCCTCAGCTCCATGGGCTCAACCTCATGTAGCGAAATGCTAGCACCTTCAGTCCTGTTGTTTCTGCCAAGAAGTACTAAATGATTGCTGAAAGCGTGTTTCAATATTGAACTGGAAAAGAGAAGTAGAAAAACATGGGCAAAAGACTGAGTAAACAGGGACACTAGGACTCAAACAAAACCTAAATGAGCAAGTTATTCCATAAGAAACACCCATCACAAGTCTCCTGGTTATTTGACTGGACTTGAGGAATGACTGCAAGGATTCCTCCTCATTGTCACCATCCCATCCCCCTCTCCACACACTGACTAGTTTCAACCCTAGGAGAGGTGAGCTCCTACGCACAGCAGCATAAGGACAGGTTAGACCAAACCAGGGAAGGGGTGTTTGTATAGGAAATGAGGCTCAAGTTGTGGGTTTTTGATGCCTGCTCTATAGGAAATTCCTACTGGGTAGAAAATATTACAAGGTTCTGTATACAAAAGGGAAGAGACAACAAAAGTTGTACAAAGGTGAGCTCTGGACTGTGGAGAAATTCCATTCCAAAAAGTTACCCACCTTTACCCCTTCTGAAAAGAATGAGCCCTTCCAGCTGGTCTAACTGGTTGTCAAGTTAGATGAAATGGAGAGGGAAAACCATTGGGTTTGTTATAATGAAGGTGTGTGTGTGTGTGTGTGTGTGTGTGTGTGTGCGCGTGCGCGTGTGTGTGCATACTTTCTCCTCCTCTCTCTTAGCTTTTGTGGTTGTGCTTTCTTGGGGGAACATCCCCTAGACTTCATCCTGACAGCTGGGGAAGGACGTGCATATCCATGCAGGGGCCTGCACCTGGCATCCCATCGCCTTGCAACAGCTGGTCCAACCACGTAAGAAGCATGAGGGTCACCGGCTATTCTCCATGAGAACAAAGGGCCAAGGATGCAGAGATAATTCAATCAAAGGGATTCAACATCCTGGATGACCTCATTCCAAAGATCTGCAAAGCCCAGATAAGCATCACAGAGCTCTGGCTGAGGGGGCCTCCAGAGACAGAAAAGGACAGGAAGTTGATTTTCCATAGTCTGTGTTGCCTTCCTTGGGCAAGGGACAGGGCACCTGTGGCCATCAAAAGCTCCTAACGATTCCATTAGAAATACAAATGAGGGTCATGTCACACCCCCCACTCCATTGCAAGGCCACCATTGACCCCAAGGGAGCTTTTCCTTCTGCCCAAGATAGATTTTTTCATATTTTCACTCAAAATTAATTTATGTCATTCTTCAAAATTTTTTTTCATATTCTCAGAATATATGGCATTGAAAATAGTAAGAATAAAGAAACGTGGCCTAGCTCAGAATATAATTTACAAGATTAATAGCTATATTTAGCAATAAAGAAAATTAAATGATGTTTACTTTTTTAAATTTAGGGACAATAACAACAAAACAATACCCATCCATTATACCCCCTCTACCTTTACTCCCAACCCCCTTCACTTCTGGTAACCTCATTTTGGTTTCCAACATCCGCTAATTTATTTTTATTTTGTTTTGTCTGTTTATCTTTTTAGTTTTCCTATATTGCACAAAAAAAGATGAAATCATATGATATTTGTCATTATCTTTCTAATTACTTCTGCTTCACATAATCCCTTCAAGTCCCTTCCATTTTGCTGCAAATGGAAAAAAGTTATCTTTCCTTATAGCTGAATAGTATTCCACTGTGTGTGTGTGTGTGTGTGTGTGTGTATGCATAACAGATTTTCTTTATCCAGTCATGTATTGATGACCACTTGGGTTTCTTCCATATCTTAGCTATTGTAAATAATACTGCAATAAACACTGTAGTGTATATTATGCTTACTTTGATGATTTCATATTCTTTGAATAAGATGCCCAGAACGATGCATATGGTCATTCTCCTTTTAGCTTTGTGAGGAAGGTTCATAGTGCTTCCTGAAATGGCTGCATCAATTAACTCCCCCAAATCAGTTCACAACTGTTCCTCTTTCTCCATATACTTGTCAACACTTTTTATTAGCAGCCCTTTTGATATAAGTAATTCTCACAGATGTGAGATGCCAGCTCACTGTGGTTTTGATTTCCATCTTCCTAATAAGAAACGATAATGAACATTTTTTTATATGTCTGTTGACCACCTGTATGTCCTCGTTGGAAAAGTATCTATTTAGATACTCCGCCCATTTTAAAATTGGATGTTTTTTGCTGTTGTTTTGTTGTTCAATTGGATGAATTCTTTGTAACACCCTGATGTTAACCTCCAACAATGTATGATGTGCAAATATCTTCTGTTTACTACATTATCTTTTTTATTGAATGCTATTTTCTTTCAGCTTACAAAAGTTTTTCAACTTGATGTAATCCCAATTATTTCTTTTTATTGCATTTCCCTTGCCATTGAGATCAAATCCTAAAATACATCTCTATCATTGATGTCATGGAACACATTGCCTATGTTATTTTATGGTTTCAGGTCTTAAATCCAAGTATTTTGTCCATTTCAAATTAATTTTTTTGTTTACATGGATTTAAAGAGTAGCCCAGTTCCACTCTTATTGGCTGTCCAATTTTCTTAAGACCATTTGTTGAAGACATTTTCCTTTGCCCATTGTATGGTCATGACTACTTTGTTATACATAGGTGTCAATATACCTGTGAAATTTATTTCTGGGCTCTATTGAATTGTGTGTCTATTTTTAGTCCCAAACAAACTATTTTAATTACTATAGTTTTATAAAATAGTTTTCAATTATTGTTTCAATTTTTATAATTGTGATAAATCTATTTAAATTTCCTATTTCTTTCTGGTTCAATCTTGGTAAACAGTTTTGCTGTAAAAATTTATCCATTTCTTCAAGATTATCAAATTCATTGGCATATAGTTATTCATAGCATTCTCTTAGGATCCTTTCTATATGTTGTAATTTTCCCTTTCATCTCAGATTCTATTTATTATCTTTCTCTCTTCATGTGCTCAGCTTTCTTCTTCATGTATTGATCTTGTTTATCTTTCCAAAGAAATAACTCTTGATTTCACTTTTTTTTGGTAACATTTTAGCTTCTGTTTCATTCATTTCCACTCTAATTTTTATTATTTCCTCTTGCCTACTAAATTTTGTCATTGTTCTCTTTTTCAAGTTGCTTCAAGTGTAAGGTTAAATTGTTTTTTTTTTTTTATCTTAATGTAGGCCTGTATTGCAATTAACTTCCTTCTTAGATTGCTTTTGCTATATCTTATAAGTTCTGATAACTTGTATCATCATTTTGTTTGTCACCAGGTAGTTTTTAATTTCTGTTTTGATTTCTCATTGATCCAGTGATTATTTATAAATAAGCTTGTTGTTTAATCTCCACATTTGGCATTTCCCAATTTTCTTTTTATGACTGATTTCTACCTTTATAGTGTTAGGCTGGAAAAAATATTCGGTATGATGTCAATTTTTATTTTATTTGATTTTTTGGGAAAGATTTATTTATTTATGCATACAAGAGCTGGGGTACAGGCCAGAGGTGTGGGGGGGGGGGTGAGAGGATTCACCAGAGACAGAGTGGAGAAAAGAACAGGCAGATTGACCAAAGTGCACTGCTGAAGGGAGCAGCAGGAGAGTCAGGAGAGGTCTGCTGCGCCATGTGGGTTGCTCCCTGGCTGGCCGGGAATCGAACTTGTGCTGCAGTGGCTGCGGATTGCTTCATAGGTTGCGTCTTAACACTTGCACCATCAGGGAGGCCCTGATTTCAATTTTTATTATTGGCACTGTGTCCCAACAGGTAGCTTGTTCTTGAGAATATTTTATGTGCACCTGAGGAAAATGTAAATTCCACTGCCCTTGAGGTGGAATGTCTATTATGTCTGGCTGATCTAGTTCATCATCCAAGGTTATTGTTTCCTTATTTTTCTCTATCTTGTTGACTTGTCTACAGTTTTAAGGAGTACTAAAATCTCCTACTATTAATGTGCTTTATCAATGTCACTCTTAGTTCTTTAGTGATTGCTTTATATATTTCGGTGTGCCATCATTTGGTATATATATATATTAATAAGAATTATATTTTCTTGTTGTACTAATCCATTAATGTCTATCCATTACCTTATTACCTCTTTGAAATGGTAATATATTTTATCTAGTATAAACAAAGCTGTACTGTATTTTCTTGGTTACCATTTGCTTGCAGTATTATCTTGTTACCTTTTATTTTAAGCCTGTATTTTTCTTTAGATAAATGATGGTTCTAAAAACTTATTTATTCAGTCTTCAAACATTTTTTTGAGGTCTTTCTGTACCAGACACAAATTGATGCCTGGAGGACAGAAAGATAAAACATGTTCCCTAATTCTGAAAGAACTCACAGATGTGTTAGAAGTCACAGAGACTTAAACAAATGGTTATATAAATGCTACAAAGTAATTTTACCCCTAGGAATTCCACTAATACTATTCTAAATAACAAATAGACCAGAATAAGAATCTTGCATCAAAACTTTTATTTCTAACTCTCAGTTTTGACCCCAGATTTTGCAAATTCAATATTCTAACCTCAAATCAGTTGCCCATTCCAATAGAACTTTCTAAATTTGTGTTAATAAGGTACCCACTAGCTATTGAGCACTTGAAATGAGACTAGTGTGACTAAAGAACTAAATTTTAAATTTTATCTAATTTTAATTAATTTAAATTGTCACTTGTGGTTTCCATATAGCTTAACACAGTTGCAGAATTCTAGTACCATGTAGATGCCCTATGAAAACCAGTGCAAGTTAAAATCAAGTAACACACCAATAGGAAGAGCCAATGAGACACTAATGAATCAACTGCCTATCCATGTGAAGTCATTTGACCTTGAAAATCTGGAAGAAAACAACCTGTTACTCGGTTGTGGCAGGAAGGAAGGTAGGAAGTACAATCAAAATGTAGGGCTGAAGTAGTTAAAATGGAAGCACCAGGCACAAGCAAACCAAAGAGCAAGTTAGGGAAATAGCACAAAGCTGGTTAAGTGTCAAAAAAAGCAGAACCGAAGCAGGTTCAAACTCAAGTAAAAAAATTTACAATTTGAGATATTAAATCAGTTGAATGCAATCCAAAAACAATTTATTAATGGTCCTCTTTCTGTCAACAACAGATTTCCATATTGTGTGCTTAACATCAAGAGTGAATTTTAAGAAATTCATGGTAACATCAATCTCTGCCTTAAAGAAGCTGTGGTCTCACATGAACAATAAGAAAACTATACCAGACAGTATTCAGTAAGGCACTGAATTATATTTAACTTCTCCATGGAAAAGGAGGACATTGACAAGGCTCTGTGTAACTCTCAAGACTCAAATCAAGTTAGCCTGGTACCCCAGACCCTTCACAACTTGGCATTCACCTTCCAACAGTACCCTTCATCAGACCCAACCCACCCTTTTTTTGCCAAAATAGCTTGCAGAGTCCCAATTTGCAGGGCATCTTTCACTGAGCCATTGTACAGACACACTTGCCTGGTAGACCTGCCAGCAACACCCAGCACTGGAATCACAGACCTCTGTATTCCAGCATCACCACAACCTAAGTAGGGGATATTAGGCAAACCCTTTTACCTCTCCAAGCCTTGATTTCCTCATATGTGAAATAGAGTAATATAATCCAGTTATAAGTTTTCTGTGGTTATTCAATGATATAAATAAAAGGCTTACACAGAACTATTATTTTTAACAGCTTTTATATTTTACCTTACAATTTCCAGTCATTCTTTAAAAGTTCTTCTGATATAGTTCCTGTCCCAAAAACTCTCCCGTGACCTCCCCTTGCTGTTGGGTGCCCTTCCCAAAGGAATGCTGTGCTTATCTTACCTAACACCAGTGAGATAATATATCCTGCTTTGCCTGGAATGTTCCCAGTTTATCCTCGGCATTCCTGCAGTTTTTAGAATTTGTCCCAGATGTCTTATTTTTCTACAAAACACCATTAGTGATGATTGCATTAAAATAAGTTGAGGTGACTATGATAATTCCAGCTTCTACTATGCTCTGGACTGCAAATATATATATATGGGCAGTGAAAAGGGTTCTCATTTCATGCATGCTTAAATGTGAAAGATGACCAGCAGTAACCTCTGCCCCTGAGCTTTTCTCAGTGAGAACCAGAACAGATGATAACTGACACCTCCTTTTCAGTATTCAGGAAAGTATGCAGAACACTTGATGCTGAAAAAATGAAATTTATCTCTAATAAATTTATCTGCTCTCAGAAGGTGTTGGGAGAGGTATTTAGTACCACTGCCCCTGCTGGCCATTAGGGTGTACCTGCCAGGTTTGTTTTGGCCAATGCAATGACCTGAAGGATGCACAAAGCCACCAGAACTGTGCTAGTGTGGTCTGGGAAATAATGGAAATCAGAAGTGAGAATGAACTGTGCTGCAAAAAAGTATAAAATGAGTAATCAGAGCACATGTTCTGTGGATTTTATTTTAATATGCTATAAAATTCCATCTATTTACTATTTGGCAATGCATACTTTCTTTAGCAGCCGAATTAAAAAAAAAAGTGCAGGTTAAATGAAAAACAAAGTACTGTATGTATCAAGGAAATTGATGAATATATGGCTTGTACAAAATGTTTGATGACATTTATTATGTATCACTGGCTTCTGGGGCTATCATGGATCACATAAATGCCAGATCAACTGTAGAAATACCAGGCTCTACTTCAAAAGTTTAAAATATTTTAAGAAGGCTACAGCCCCAAATGACAAATTCACCTATCCAGTCAGCTGCAGAAGGTGTGTTTACACGTCTCCTTATGAAACATGACTTTCCATTTAGGTCAAATGGCTGTTCTTCTCAATTATTTTTGCCCATTTTTATTCCAACTCTGTACAAATACAAAGTGAGCTGGGAGTTGTGTGTGTGTTAGCGACAGTAACAAAAGGACTGCTAAACAGTTGCATGAAACACTTTTATATATCAGAGTCTTCAGAGATTTCAAATACAAAATTGGTTAATTCTAATAAATGATGGTGTGTTTTTCCCCATACACACAATTCATAAAATCAAAATAAAACTACTGAAGAATTATTCTCAGGTAAAAGATAAACTCATGCAATTTGCAGCAACATGGATGGAGCTGGAAGGGATCATGCTCAGCGAAATAAGCCAGAAAGAAAAAGAAAAATACCGGATGGTCTCACTCATAGCAGGAATTTAGAAAACCTAAATAAGGGACCAAGGAAAAGACTAATTATAATAAAGCAAAAATCAAAATCAACAAGCAACTGTAGACCAGAGACACACTACTTGGGGGAGGAGGTGAGGAGAGGAAGGATTAGGGTCAAAATAAGGGGAGTGAGAATTGTATGGGGACTATCACCAAAATGAAAATGCATACATTGTGCAAAAATGAAAAATGATGTAAGAATTATATAAACTAAAATAAAAAGAAAAAAACATTTGACAGTATTGAGGGCATTGTTATAAATTCAGTTCAGAAGTTCAACACTGAAGATGTGTTTTCATGTAATAATGGGACTACAAATTTGGGGGGGTTAGAGTTCATGGAAAAAAATGTTCCTACTAAATTAAGAAAGCTACAGAGCGGAATGTACTTGGAAATTGTTGAGGAGCACATAATTCATGATTGCATACAAATAACAGCGATATTCCACCAAAGGAAAAAGAAACTGCAGTTGTCAAAAATTATAAATGTTTCTCTATATAAACAACTAAAGCACAAAATCCTTCTGATAGAGCTTATCCAACCACCCCTCTCATAACAAACCAACTGTATGCATTAGCAACAACAAAAACTTTATCTTGGCATACACATTTTTTGCTCTTTCTCTGTTGTATATCAGCAATCTGATTTTAGGAAATTTTGAGCCTTTAAATATCTGTTTTGTAACTCAATCTATGTGTCCTGGAATACTGTTGAATTCTTTTGGAATGATTCTTTAAATATTGGCTGCATTTGATGAAGATCAATAGGAATATTTTAATAAATTGTGCAATAAATGGAGCACAAAAAATTTGGATTGTGTAGCTTTTTATGAATTGTAATTATCTCAAACAAGCTTACACAGAGCAGAGAAATTTTTTCTACCAAAGCAAAGATAGAAATGAACAAATTAAACTGTGAAAGCTCAGAGGTATACAACACCTGGATTTGTAGGAAAAATCTTTTGATGAAGCTCCTATTTTTAATTAGATCAATTTACATCCTGTCCTGAAATGAAATATAATTGAAAAGGCCTGTAACTTTCTATCTAACTTTAATGAAACATTAAAAAAATCATAAATAGCAAGAGATTATTTGACAATTCACACCTTGTAGAAGTGTTTGTTGAATAAATATCCTCTAAATGGTAACAAAAGACAAACTTTATGAAGTGATTTGACCTGAAATATTAACATAATCCAAAACAAAAGTTTAGAATTGAGAAAAACCTTTATTTAGCTGCCCTACGTACTGAATAATTTAATATCACTAGAGAAAGTACTTTTCAATTAAAAATATTTTGGTCCATCCCCGGTGGCGCAGCGGTTGAGCGCTGGGTTGCGAAGCTGCCCGCGGCCTCTGCAGCGCCGGTTTGATCCCCGGCTGCTCCCCGGCCACCAGAGGAGGGTCCCACATGGCGCGCAGACCTCTCCTGCCGCCCGCTGCTCCCCTCAGCAGTGTACTTCGGTCCTTCTGCCTGCTCTGCTCCCTGCTCTGGCTCTGGTGAATTCTCTCACCCTCCCACGCTTCTGACTGTACCCAGTGCTTGTATGCATGTATGTATAAATCAATCAATCAATCAATCAATCGATCTTTAAAAAAAATTTTGGTCCACAGAGAATTATCAATTTCAAGTTTATTTTAATTTTTTTAAAGATTTATTTTATTTATTTATACAAGCACTGGGTACAGTCAGAAGCACCGGAGGGTGAGAGAATTCACCAGAGTCACAGAAAAGAGCAGAGCATGCAAACTGATGAAGTACACTGCTGAGGGGAGCAGCGGGCGGCAGGAGAGGTCTGTTGTGCCATGTTGGACCCTCACCCGGTGGCCGGGGATTGAACCGGTGCTGCAGAGGCTGCGGGCAGCTTCGCAACCCAGCACTCAACCGCTGTGCCACCAGGGAGGCCCAATTTCAAGTTTATTAATCATTAAATGCCATTGTAAATGACATGACAGTGAAATTTATTTAAAAAATTAAAAATAAAGACATTGAGGCAATATATTCAACAAAATGCCAGGCATTTACTACAATAGAGACAGAAATGACTGAAAAAATGCATCAAAATATGTGAATATATACTAATCATAATTGTTCTGCTTATTTTCTTGATCAATATAAAATTATTTATTTAAAATTTTGCTTTTTGTACAGAAATAATGTTATCTTCTACTGTTTAGAAAGAATTTTATTTTATATTTTCATTTTTAAAAATTATTTCTAATTCTATTCTGCTAAATCTAATTTGTTAGTCAACAAATAATTTCAAAAACCATGTAATTTTCATTATTCTAGCCCCTCCTATTTCAAAAGTGTCCCATGGTGTTTAAGCTCTAAGTATGCCCTATATATTGCTCTTATCAGCCTTCATCACCACTGTTTTTGGGTCATTCTTTCCCATTCCACCAGAACTTCCATGACAGCAAGGACTCAATGCTACTGACTCAGTATCCCTTTAATTGTCTTACTATTGCCAGGCACTGTTTAACTATTTAATCCTTGTTAATCTCTGAAATGGGTATCCGAAGTATCCCTGTTTACAGATGAGAAACCAAGGTGGAGGAAAGGTTAAGTACTGAATGGGGCTCCACATTCTAGACAGGAGTTGAGCTGGAGCCCTGCCTCTCTTTACAACCATCCACACCTCTTCTAAGGAAATGTAGAATGAATAAAAAACAAATGAATGAATGGGAAGAAGGTAAGGGCAATCTTCATAACTAAGAAGTGAGAGGACATGCCTAACACACAACTTCATATTCACAAGACTGAAAGGCCTGGAATTAGAACCAACTTATTTTCAAGGGAAAGCAACTTACCTTAAATAAACAGGAATGTTTACCCAGCACACCATATGCCAGGATGCAAGGAGTCAAGAAAACAAACCTGCCTTTTCCCCTGCTGATAACAGAGATCTCCTCATTTTGGTTGTTTACTCAGACATTGATAACCAGGCACGCTCTCTGGCTAACATGAGGATATGTGTGTTCTGTCCTATCAGGCCCTGAATTTCTGGCCTGGCCCCATGGAGCTATGCCCAACCCAGAGTTGGTGCTTGCAGGCCAGCAAAGTCTTAAGCTCTTTCCCAAATGTCTGGGACTGGAGGTGGAGAGCGGTAGGGTCTCTGAGGCATCAGGCTAGGAACTAATGTTGAAGATGAAGAGAGATGCCAGATTTCCATCTGCAGGATCTGATGGCACCCTTGACAGAGCTGGAATCTTAGGACAGAAAATTATAATGGGAAGGAATCCTATCCAGGCAGGCTTGGACTGCCTAAGTTTTTTTTGTTTTGTTTTGTTTTGTTTTTTATAATAAATTTTATTTTTATATTCCCCATACAATTGCAACACCCTTATTTTGACCCCAATCCCTCCCCTCCCGCCCCCTACCCCCCATAGAGTGTCTCTGGTTCATAGCTTTTGTTGATTTTGATTTTCACTTTCTTATAGTTATTCATGTTCCTGGTCCCTTATTTAAGTTTTCTAGATTCCTGCTATGAGTGAGACCATCCAGTATTTTTCTTTTTCTTTCTGGCTTATTTCGTTGAGCATGATCCCTTCCAGAGCCATCCATGTTGCTGCAAATTGCATGCGTTTATCTTTTTTGAATGCTGAGTAATATTCCATGGTATATATGTACCACATCTTCTTGATCTGGACTGGCTAAGTTTTGAGACATTTGGAAAGAGATAATGAGCTAAGGCTGAGAAGGATCAGGGCATCCTGGGTACCTCACTTCCCAATGAGGAGAACTCAGAGCTATTGTTGGAAAGAAAGAAAATGAAGAACTGATTTGTGGCATAGGTACCCCTTTTAGCCATTACTTGGAAAAGGAAAGGCAATAACCACTGCCACATGCAGATAATCTCTGCACCCTCCCCATTACAATCATGAAGGTGGGAACCTGCCCTTCAGCAGGAGGAGAGAGTTAGCTCACTGGTCTCCAGTCACCTCCCCATGGGAAGTCAGTGTCCTGCTTACTCCTGCCTCTCTTTTAGGAGTCTCTGATCTGCATCCTGCTTCTTTCTTTTTTATATTTCACAGGTGTTTTCCCCAATAAACCTGCACTTTTCGTTCTATTCCTGTGTCTTCTTGCAGGATCTAAATTAGCACACTCTCCAAATCTCTGAAAATAAGTCCTTTTATAAGATGCAGAGAAAATCCTAGTATGAAGTTCTCTGGTTATCTTCAGCAATCTATGACCCAACATTAATGGTTTGTTGATTCACTTATTTATTTTAGAATTCATTTAATCAATCACTTAAATGGGTAGTAATTAAGTAGATACCATATGCCAGGAACTGTGCTGGTTCCTGGGGATATAACAGTAAACAAGGGAGATATAGTGACAATCTTTTCTAAATAACTAGGGAAATGAAAGATTAAGAAGGGTCCAGGGAGGAAAGGCTCTCGCTAGATGTGGCTGACTGAAAACAATATATCTTACCTTATGAAAAATATACAAATGATCATCCCACCAGACTGCAAGAATCTTTGATTCCAAGCCACAAAACTTTTGTGACTGTGGTCCTTCTACACTGTACACAATCAGTTACTGTCACCAGCAACCACTGAACATGGGCAACAGCCCATTCATGATCAGACAAGGCCAGCAACTGACCATGGTGGTCTTAGGGGTTGACAATTGCCAGTTATCTTTTCTGCTTTTGGTCCACCACCAGTACACCTAAGGTTGGGCAAAATGTTCCTAATTGGCTGGAGTCACCATGAATTTGATTTACATAAAGCGCCTGAAAAGTTACCCCAGCTGAATAAGCTCCTGGCCAGAGAAACTGCTGAGTAGGAGCTGGCATCCAGTGTAAGGTGGTATAGGTATGGGACAGAAACATCTCATAGAGCCCTGGGGGCAGCCTCTGAGGATGCCCTATAAACTAGCTCTCAAAGGGGGACTGACTGAATCCTACTTCCTTCACCTATATAGTGCAAGGAAGCCAGAGGTCTCATATCCTGAAAAGCTCCAAAGAAAAACAGACTCAGAGCCAGCAGAGGCTGTCTAAGGGAGCAAAGATGCCCTTAGGGATGGGGCTCTTGGAAAGTAGGAGTTTGAATCCCTACCCTGTAGCCTCATCTTGCATCAATGGGCAAACCCTTTAACTTCTCTAGGCCTCAATCTCCTTTGTTACAAAGGAAGAGGAGTAACTATACATACCTCATTGGTTACTGTGAGGATTAAATAAGATAATGTATGAACAGAGCTCTACACTGTGCAAGACAACTTGAAAGTGTTCCACCAAGGTTGGTTATTACTAATGTGTACCTGGTTCTAGCCACTAGGCTGGCTTCAATTGCCTCTAACCATGTCATTCCACTCTTACCTACTTCTTCATAAAAAAGAAAGCTAAAATACAAATTCCCATCCACTTTCAGAAAGGATTTTCTGAAATTACTCCCATCACAAGGATACCAGAGCCATTGGATGGTATTTGGTATTTGGTATTTGGTATACTGGCCAAACTCATTAAGAAAACCACCCAGGAACCCTTGAATCAGTGTTCAAGAGGTTTCTGCTTTGACCACAGACAGGGACCCTGGAAGAAACTGGGCCTCAGACAGAACAATAGGGTGGATTGTGTCTCTTATGGGAATTTCACCTGTGGCTCTGAGTAACAAGTTTTGATCTCAGGCTCACAGCCAGTTAGGAAGTGAAACCCCTTTCCGAACACTTGCTATTTTGTCAGTTTTTCCCTGGAGATTTAAAGATTTCACCCCAAAACTTTTAGCTTATGCTGCTCTGTAGAGCACAGACTTCTGTAAAACCTGACAGGATATTTTATTGACTCCCTAATACTTTTCTGCACAAATGGGGATGCTGGTATCTCCCTCTAAACAGACAACTGGACATCCCCTCCCCAAAGTGTAAATCTCCCATCACCCAGGAACTCTGGGTTGTCCACATGGCAGTAGGGAGCCATGCAGAGAGCTGTGTTCTATCTTTTTTTTTTTTTTTTTTTTTTTTTTGTAACCCTAGGTCTAAGTGAGAGGATGGGAAAGAAAAAAGGGCCATTGTTCCTGCTGACAGGTTTGGGTTCGGAATCTGGAAAGCAACCCTGGTTTCAGTCTGAAGGCCTCTGGGCCTGGGTGGCATTGAGAGCAGGGGCTGAGGGGACCTCCTAGACCTTCCTGAATTTATTACAAGTGGAGTGATTATAAGACATTTCTGCAGTTAGCAGCGTGAAGCTCCCTGTAGATGGGCTTCTCTTGAGCAAACTGCTTCTTTTGGAGCCATGGAAAAACAGTGGAAATCTTTTCTGACATCTTCATTTTGCCCTAATTGGAAATTCTATTGTATTTGTAACTTCAGATAAGGAAGACTAATTTCTCTAACTGTTGGGCGAGGACAGTGGGGCGACCTCCACCTCAGCCTCCCATTCTCACCAGCCGGTGGCTCTGGGATCGAGAGGCCACTATGCAAGAAGAGGGCAGGAACCAGCCGCGAAGTGGCTATAAATACTCCTCTGGATGGCTGGCTTCACTCAGGAGCCCACAGCTGAGGGGCAGGGCCTTCGGGAAGCACCTGCATCTCTTCAGGGCATATCCGCTGAGGCTGGGCCGGCTTCCTCGTCCTCTGCCTTTGAATGGCACTTTCCATGGATATTTTCCAGCTCTGACGAAGCCAGGCAGTAACCCAGCTTCCCAGCTGAATGTTCAGTGCAGGCTCCAAGAGATCAACCCGCTTTATACTCAGTCTAAGCTTATTTTCACTGAGATTGATGAAACTGAATATCTGAGAAGAGAAAGGAAAGGAGGCTCTTCATAGGATGTTTTTCTCTTTCCAATTTCAGATTTCACTTGTGTGGGAAGTATGAAACACTCACTAATCAGACAGCCCTTCTTCTCCTGATGAGGTGGAAACTTGACAATTGAGTTTTTTTTAAAAACAAATCAGTGAATAAACATTTCCTTTCTAGGGTCTTATTTATACAGCACTAAGAGACCCCTTGTGGGTATTTTAAATGACTAGGAGCAAGTCACAACAACAGCTAATGGTTAGTTGTAAATGGGGTTCTGCTGTGTGGTTTGTCACTCAAAATGACACAGAATTTAAAAACCAGATTGTACTTGAGATAAGGGAGCATGTAAAAATCCAGTCAATGACAGTTGTCATACTTCAATGAGTCAAAGAATCACCTGGAACACTGGTTTAACATTCAGATCCCTGGTGCTCAGCCCTGAGACAGCCTATAACCTTGCTCCTAAGAATCTGTATCTGAATCTATAATTCTGACTTAAATACTCTTGGTCAGGACTGCATTTGGGGAACAGCACCTTAAAATAGTAGTTCAAAGTGAGGCCACTGACAAACAGCAATAGCAGCATCAGGAAATTTGTTAGAAATGCAGAACCTCAGGACAATCCCAGGCTCAAGGAATCAGAAACTGCAGAGTTCACCAATCTGTTGTAATAAATCCCCAAGTAATCCTAAAGACTAAGAAACACTGTCCTAAGAGATTTCTTTATAAGACAGGAGCACAAAATATGGAACAATGTGATTCTAATGTGCAGCTGAGATTTAGAACCAATGCTTTGGGTCCATGGAATATAATTGCTAATGTTACCCTATTTTTCTGAGCATCCATTTTTATGAGGAGTCAATGAGGTGAAGTGGCAAGAATGTGGGCTTTGTTTTAGATAGATAAGCTCTCTCAAGTCTTGATCCCAAATTTAATCTCTGTAAAGCTCAGTGTTTTCACCTGTTAAATGGAAGGAACACTACTTACCCCACATGGTGCTGTGGGAAACCACCTAGCCAGGGGACATTGTAGGAACTTGATTTTCTTCTGTGTCTCTTTGCAATCATTATTTCTCTTAGTTTAATTGGGGTCTAGAATAAAATTCTTAATCTTTACAGAAATATGGCTTGAGGGTTTACTCTCCAGAGAGTGTAAAAAAAAAAACTCATTTTAAAATTCATTTCTCATTAATGTAAATGCATTAAGAACTGAGCAAGCAATCCTAATTTTAAAAATCAGTGGTTTGAGTGTAGAAGCAGCTCTAATATTGCATAACCAAATTTGACTCTGCAACCATAGTCACTTTCATAGTTCATTCATAAATGTGTCCATGAAGAGTGAAACTTCATAATTTTATTATAAGGTACTTTGCACAAGTGTTTCACTTTCTCAGTTGACTTTATTGTCTTACAAAATGTCAGGGGAAGTACCATCAATTTAGTGACAGGAATCTCTCACCAACTGGTATAAAAAAATAACTGTGTGTGTGTGTGTGTGTGTGTGTGTGTGTGTGTGAATTCAGTTAGTTGGAATAGCAGCCATATAGTATACTTACAATTACTGAAGCACCTGCTACTTTACACACACATTAATGGTAGTGAAGTGAAAACACATCCATGAGCAATGATCAAATGTTTCACATTCTTGATGAAAGATCCCTTATATGATCAGGACTTGTGGCAGTGTGCAGCCCTAGATGACCAACTAGCTTAATCCCTGGTGGAGTAAATGACAGCCTTTAGGGCAGGGAGAGGTGGATATATCCAAAGTTCATTACTAACTAGTACTTCAGCTTTAGTTTCAACAAACATGAAAGGAGGGCTTGCCATGTGCTAAGCACATTTTCATGCATAATCCATTTAGAACTCACAGTTATCACCTTAGACTTCTTATAGACAAGGAAAATGATGTGCAGAGACAAGAATGAATTGATAAACATCATGCAACTGATTGTCAGCAAAAGCAATACATCAACCCATGTCTTCTATCTCCAAAGAAATGTTGATCTACCACACCGCAGTTGTTTGTTCCACAAAGTAAAATGAATATTCTAGTTATCACTGATTTGGAATTTCTAATTTGGAAATCCATGTTACAGATGACAAAAAGAAGACAAGATACCGGGCTTTAAGGAATTGCATTATTAGCCATTTTATTCAGTCATTGATCATTCTAAAATTAAGATGAAGATGAGAATTGAGCTAACTTGGCTCCTGATCTAGGCTCCAATGTCAAGATCGTGATAGTTTCTACCATTTTCCATATGTGTGTTTCCACAAGAAGAGAAGTGGGGAAACTGAAACTGAACGGGGAATCAGGGAATATTGCTCTCATTTGTGCTAGAGGGATAACTTGCTTTCAATTGTCAATCCACTTATTCATTGGCTAATTCATTCATCTCATCAGTTTTAATTAATTCATGGTTTTATTGTAAGTGAGGAAACTCTGTTTACTCTATGTCCTAAAAGAATTTTGGAAAACTATGTATCTTTTTAAACTTTCAAAAGATGAAATCTAAAGTTTCTCTTTCTGGGTCTCTCTGGTGGCGCAAGGTGTTAAGTCTCAGCACTATGAAGCTATCAGCAGCCACTGCATCACTAGTTCCATCCCCAGCCAAGGAGCTAACCCACGTGGCGCAACAGACCTCTCCTGTCTCACCCACTGCTCCCCTTAGCAGTGTATTTCAGTAGAGCCCCCTTTTCTGCTCCCCACTCTGTCTCTGGTGAATCCTCTCGCCCACCCCCTCCACACTCTGGCCTACACCCCAGATCTGTATACATAAATATAATAAATCTTTAGGAAAAAAATAAAGTTTCTCTTCTGCACTTGAAAAGTTGCAAAGCATATAATTCTGGCATGTAGTAAACGCTGACAGAAGTGTTACTGAATGTTTTTAAATGCACCAAAGGACTACTGATAGCTCAGCAATGTTACATTTATCATCTAAAATTTTAAAATATGTGAACAACCTTTTATTAGTAAGAACATTTAGTACTCCTTTTCTTTCTGGAATTTCTATTTCCATTCTATTTCCCCAATTTTTACCATATTATAATGTATTTAATGCTTGAAAATCTATTAATTATCCTAGCATAATTCTATGTAACAATAATATAAATCAAATTGATTTTTCAATTTCCTATAATCTTAAGACTAAGGATGTTAAGATTTTTCATCTGGATTGAGTTATTGCTAAAATCATTAGAACTAAATGAATCAGTGTAATATACATACGTATATTACAGTTTTAGACAATGAACCATAAAATCAGAGAGAAAGGAGAGGTGTCTCTTTCGTTTGGAAAGTAGGTGAGCTGGGAGAGATCCCTTAGGGTCTCCCATGAAGGCATTTTCTCAGGTCAATTTTATTAGGAAAGAGAAATAATTTTCCTGAAACATATCTGACCCAATATGCTCCAGCTGGAAAGCTGCCTTCCAAGGAGCCAAATGCACAAAGGCTCCATAAGGGGCACATACACAAGCAACTACCACCAAGTAAGTCAAATGGGTCAAATATAACTGTTAGGGGCCAGTCAAGAGATAATCCCCATTGGTGTATCTGAACAAGGGATATCTAGTTTAAAGAACTGCTAACTAGGCAAAAGTAGCTAATCATTAGCTACTAAAAGGGATAAAAGGAAACAGTAATGTGGAATAGAGGCAGAAATTCAGAAGTCAATAAGTGAGTAAAGAGGCAGTAAAAAGTAAATGAGAAAAGAACTTAGGAGATGCAGACCCTTGAAAAGAGGGCGTTACTACTGCAGCAAAGAAGAAAGAAGGTGTTGAAGGACGCTCTTCAGAAGGACCCAGAGAGCTATGACACTGCAGCGAGCACCGCCGGTCCTCAGCGCCCAGATTTGCTGCAATTACACAGAAAGAGCCTCGCGGGCTCCCTGCAGCGCCCTCTATTGGTAGGATGTAGCATTGAGCTCAAAGATGGAGGAGAAATGCAATGCAGAGTCCAACTCCGGGATGGCTAAGCAGGACCAAAATGGGTGGGTTTGGAACTGAAGGCAATAAATTAACTGTCACAAGTATTCAGAGAAAATTACTGCTAAAGGATTACATGAGTCCAGAGAAAGGGCAAATCACTAGATTGGTAGCCCCTACACTAGATACTAGGCTTATTATGCCTTTGATCTCAGTTATATTTGCAGTTTTTAAGGGAATGTAATCAGAAGCTAAATGGCTCCCTGGCAGTGATACATTGGGCTGAGAATCTTACCCCAAACACACAAAATCTTGACTTTGTTTCTGTGCACGTGTAAATGTGTAAATGGAGCCAATTTTCTCACATGTTCAGGAAGCATAACCAGGACTCTTGAGGAGAGAATTATTTATCTCTGCAGCAGTTGCTCTTCCTGACATTTGGTCCTTGGAGACTATGTTTACTGCTGAACTGTTTCTCCTTTGATTCCTCCCCAAAAAGAGTAGGACGACCAGGAGCTGGGGATCACCTATTTTGATTTCTCACCTTTCTACTTTCTGTTTTGAAGTGAAATGCTTTCATAAAGCCACCAAATTCTCCTTTTCTCCAACTTCCCGACTGCCTTTATCACTGCAGTCAAGATGACATTATAAAAAAAGAAATCCTTGTCAGTGCCAACCAACTGTGACAGGATTTTATTTTAAAATCATTCTCTGTTTGAAACTCTCTGCCATATTCTATAAAACAGCCCATTACTCATCTCAAACATCTTTAGAAGGAAGCCCTCTGGAAGGCAACATGGTGGGCCCAAACAGAACAGGCTGGGACGAGCAGGCAGAGGCATTCCCGTCACCATCACTAACTGGCCATGTACATGGGAAAATCACTCAGTTTCTCATCACCTCCTTCAGTTTCTCCCCCGAACACTGCCAAGTTTAGCACCCTATTTTCAGTCACTGTCTCAGGGGATGATTGGAAAGTACCACATTCATGCTGTTCAGCACTATTAAGAGGGAGGGGCCAAGAGAACCATATGGAGAAGATCTTGTTCACACAGCTCTATACTCACAGCCCTTCTGAATGACCTTAGATTTACATTTTTTTATTTCTTAAAATAAAAGTACAATAGACATACAGAAAAGTATGAAAGTGATGATGTTTTACATAGATGTATATCTATGTAACTATCTTTTGATTAAGATAATATTTCAAATATTCCCAAAATATCCAGGTGTTCTTTCTTAGTCAATATTCACTTCTGTCACTAGCAGTAACCACTATTTTGACTTCTGTTGCCATAAATTTGTTTTTTCTCTTCTTGAATTTTGTATTAAAATCATAATATGAGTGTTTTTGCATCTGGTTTCCTTTTACTTCATACTGTGTAATATCCATCTACAGATAACTCCCTTTACTTTTCTGCTGAGTTGTATTAAACTGTGTGAATATACCACAATTTATCCATTCTACTTTTGATAGACATTTGGGTGGTTTCCAATTTTAACTATTATGAGTGACATTTCCAAGAACATGTCTTTTCATGGACATACATATGTTTTCCTTGGGTACTATATCAGTCCAATCAGAAGAGCAAAACCATACAATAATTTAAATAAGAAAAGCCTAGTATAAAGTATATTTAGCTATAATAAGAATAACCAGGGATCTAAGGAATATAAAAATCTAAAGACTACAGAAAAGTAGATATAAGGAGATGTTACCAATACTCAGGCTGAGATAGAACATTCAGAGAAGCACCCCTACCCCCAGGGCATGGTCTGAGATACAGACCTTGTTGGAGAGGGCATGGCCATGGCTCACTGAATAGTAGTGATTGTTTTGTTGCACTGGTGGAAACTTTCAGATATCTACCCTCTGGAAATCTTTCAGAAATTTACCCTGCTGGAAATCATCTTCTAAGATGTGAGAGAAAGTCATTCACAGGCCACTGTCATACCAGAGACATTTGACTATAAAACTGACTGCAGCATATAACCAGGGAAGCTTTAAGCTATTAGGTGCTGCCAGTCGCACATCAGGAGCTAAGAAATGGAGAAACCACATGCACTATAAGAGCTGTCGGCTGGAGAAGCACATTGCAGAGGCCTGAGGAACAGCACACTGGAATCAGGAAGCAAAACTCTTTCTGATGTAATGTCTAACAAGCAGCCTCTACTGACTAAATTTCACTATCAGCTAACAAAGGAAAAAATACATCAAGGTCCCAGATACATTTTCACAGAACAGTCAAAAAGGGTGCATTTGTTGCTGAGAGATAATATATGAAGAACTGGCACAGGTATTCACCTAGGAGTGAAACTACTGGGTCATGGAGTTGCTGAAATTTAGCTTTAGTGAATTTGCCAATTTTCCAAAGGGTTGCACCAATTTATCATCTCACCAGCAATGTTTAAGAATTCCAGTTGCTTCATATACTTGCTAACCACTTTGTATTGTCAGTCTTTCTAATTTTAGACATCCTAGTGAGTATGAAGTAGTATTTCATTGTGATTTTATTTGCATGCTCTTTATGAGTGAAAATGTTGAACATCTTTTCATACACACATAGGAGATTTAGATATCCTCATTCTGAAAAAGCCCATTCAAGTCTGTAATGTAACATTTATTGTCTTTTTCTTACTGATTTGTATGAGTATTTTATATGCTATATATCAGATCTTTACAGATACATACACACACACACACACACACACACACACATATATATATATATATATATATATATATATATTGCAAATGTCTTTATCTTGTTTGTGGTTTCCCTACATTGCTTTTTAAAAATATATCCATAGGAAAGGAGATCATAACATTGTATCTTCCATTAGGCTAAATACTGATGGCCACAGAGTTAAGATGATGTGCTTATGTAACTGGAATAAGGTAAATGAATCTTCTGGAACTGGCCTGTGTACTTGACCACGAAGACAATGATATGTTTTGAGAATAATCCTAATTCATTAAAAATAATTGTTCTTTCCCTCTGCCAATTCAATTGTTGATGTCAAAGATTTCTAAAGCTAAGGAAGAGTCATAGTCTGAATTTATTATGGAAAGTGTCAATGAGATAGAATCACGTCTTCCTCAATTTCTGAGGGAGACATCCTGCTTAAAAACCAATAGTGAATTAGTTGACACTTCCACACACTCTGGTGGCACCCACTCTTTCCTATCATGGTGGCATAATTAAGTGCTGAGCTACCTGCTTTCCTTCTCAATGCTAAATTACTTGGAAGCCGAATGCAAACTCTCTTTATTCAGCTGGATAAGCCCAGAACTAACCCAGAAACTAGTGTGTCTATGAGCTCAAGGAATTTTCCTTGAATGTCTTGATTGAAAAGCCCAATTTTGCTACAGTTGCTATCATAATTATATCCTTTTCCCATTCTGATTGTTCCACACACTGTGGTAAAGTCATTTTAGTAATGACAAGGTTGAGACCAGCACTGGAAGGCCTCGAAGGCCAAGGTGACGGGCCTGGGTGCCTCACAGTGGGAGTCGGGGACCCCAGGCACAACTCTGCACATCTGTTCCTGAGAGGGTAGCTTCGCGAGTGAGTCAGTATTAATTCTAAAATCTTATAATTCTATGATATACTTTATTGGCAAGATGAGTAGCAAGTAATAGTTACTTTTTTTTTTAATTTTATGTCTACTTTATTAGCACAAGTAACTAACATTTACTTAGCGTGTATAAATAAGTCAGTTGAACAACTAAGAATTTTGTCTAAGTACAAATGAATATTGCATCAGAAATTTGAAACCCAAGGTAATAATCTATGTTTTCTTTCTTTTTTTTGGAGATTTGTTTATTTATGCATACAAGAGCTGGGGTACAGGCCAGAGGTGTGGGGGGGTGAGAGAATTTACCAGAGACAGAGTGGGGAACAGAACAGGCAGACTGACTGGAATACACTGCTGAGGGAGCAGCGGGTGAGACAGGAGAGGCCTGCTTGCCATGTGGATTGCTCTTGAGGCTGGCGGGGATAGTACCGGCACTGCAGAGGCTGCAGACAGCTTCACAGGACTGTGCTCAACCACCTGCGCCACCAGGGGAGACCCTAAATCTATGTTTTCTTCATATATATCTTGCTAATATCAATTGCCTTAGTAACTAACATCTTCCATGTGAGTTCAATTGGCAGTCGCTCACAGGGCTTAGGTCAAGTATGGAGAACTAGCAAACCTCTGGGAAAGTTTTAATCCTTGTAAATCTGAGGTTTAGAAAGAAAAGTGCAAAGTCAACTACAGGGACCCTGCCTGCCTATTTAATGACATGGTATAAGGGGGGAAAAATGGATGAGGTTAAAGCATTGTTAATTACTGGTGTTGCTCTACACTGAGTTGTGGAAGCTCTGTGCCACACAGAACCTGCTGGAGAAAACAGCTCTTTGGCTACTTCCCATCCTGTCCAGACTTTCATCTGGTCAAGCCTTCACAGTTCATGTATAACAAGTCCAGATGAGCCATTCTGATAGGTTGTTTAGATAAGGCTTACTACTAATAACATTAGACAAAAGGAGGCGAAAACTACATTTTGGCAAGGAGGAGCTACACTTACTCAATAAACATATATCAGGTGACAACTATTTGTCAGGCACCAAAACCATAGTTTAAAATGTGATTTCATACAATCACCCAAAGCTAGATAAAGAAGAAATAGAACACCTAAACAGATCAATTACAAGCAGTGAAATTGAAATGGTAACCAAAAACCTCCCCAAAAAACAAAAGCCCAGCACCAGATGGATTTATAAATGAATTCCACCAAACATTCAGAAATGAATTAGTGTCTATCCTTCACAAACTCTTTCAAAAAATTGAGAAGGAAGGGATAATACCAAACACACTCTATGAAGCCAACATTACACTAATACCAAAACCAAACAAGGACAACACACAAAAAGAAAACTACAGGCCAATCTCTCTAATGAACACTGATGCAAAAATCCTCAATAAAATTTTAGCTATCAGAATCCAACAATGTATCCATAAGATAATTCACCACAACCAAGTAGGATTTATTCCAGGGACACAAGGATGGTTCAACATCTGAAAATCAATCAATGTAATTCAACAAACAGAAATATAAAAACCATATGATAATAGCAATAGATTCTGAGAAAGCTTTTGACAAAGTACAACACCCATTTATGAAAAAGGCCCTTGAAATTTTTGGGATAGAAGGTACATACCTCAACATCATAAAGGCCATATATGACAAGCCCATAGCCAATATCATTCTCAATGGTGAAAAGCTAAAAGCATTTCCATTAAGATCTGGAACAAGACAAGGATGTCCACTCTCACCACTGCTTTTCAACGTAATACTGGAAGTCCTAGCCAGAGCAATGAGATAAGAGAACGACACACAAGGAATCCAAATAGGCAAGGAAGAAGTCAACCTATCACTATTCGCTGATGATATGATAATATACATAGAGAACCCCAAAAACTCCACAGAAAAACAAATCAAACTATTCAATCAGTGCAGGATACAAAATCAACACACAAAAATCAATAGCCTCTCTATACACAAACAACGAATCTGAAGAAGAAGAAATGAAAAAAAACATCCCTTTCATTACTGAAACAAAAAAAAAAATCAAATACTTGGGAATAAACCTAACAAAAGAGGTAAAGGGCCTATACAAAGAGAACTATAAAACACTGTTAAAAGAAAGAGAAGAAGACATAAAGAAATGGAAAGACATCCCCTGCTCATGGATTGGAAGAATTAACATTATCAAAATGGCCATCCTAACAAAAGCAATTTACAGATTCAGTGCTATTCCAATAAAAATTTCAATGATAGTCTTCAAAGAAATAGAACAAATATTGATGAAATTCATATGGAGCCACCAAAAACCCAGAATAGCCAAAGCTCTCCTGAAAAAAAAAAGAAGGGAATGAAGGCATCACATTCCCAGATTTCAAACTATACTACAAAGCCATAATAATCAAAACTGCATAGTATTGGAACAAGAACAGACACATGAACCAATGGAACCAAATAGAAAACCCAGAAATAAATCCACAGATTTATGGTCAACTAATCTTTGACAAAGGAGCAAAGAATATGCACTGGAGCAAAGAAAGTTTGTTCAATAAATGGTGCTGGGAAAACTGGGTCGCAACATGCAAAAGAATGAAGTTTGACTACTACCTAACGCCATGCACAAAAACCAACTCAAAATGGATTAAAGAACTAGACATAAGACCTGAAACCATAAAATATATAGAAGGAAATATAGGTGAAACACTACATGACATGCACCTCAAAAACATCTTTACAGACACATCACCCAAAGCAGTGATAGTGAAGGCAAAGATAAACATCTGGGACTACATCAAATTAAAGAGCTTCTTCACAGCAAAAGAGACAATAACCAAAACAAAGAGAAACCCCACTAACTGGGAGAAAATTTTTGCACACAACACTAATGATGAAGGACTGATCACAAAAATCTACAAAGAGCTGATGAAACTCAACAAAAACAAAGAAAATAATCCAGTCAAAAAATGGGCAGAAGAGGGCCTCCCCTGGTGGTGCAGGTGGTTGAGCACCATGCTATGAAGCTTCCCACAGCCCCTGCAGCGCATGTTCAATCCCAGACAGCCGGCGAGGGTCCCACATGGCGCGGCAGACCTCTTCTGTCTCACCCGCTGCTCCCCTCAGCTGTGTACTTCGTCAGTCTGCCTGTTCTGTTCCCCACTCTGTCTCCGGTGAATCCTCTCACCCTCCCGCACATCTGGCCTGTACCCCGGTTCTTGTATGAATAAATAAATAAATCTTAAAAAAAAAAAAAGGGAAGAAGAGCTAAAAAGAAACTTCTCCAAAGAGGAAATGCAAATGGCCCACAGGCATATGAAAAAATGTTCAACATCACTTGTAATCAGGGGAATGCAAATCAAAACTACAATGAGATACCATCTTACACCAGTGAGAATGGCACATATTAAAAAAACTAGCAACAACAAATGTTGGCGAGTATGTGGAGCAAAAGGAACTCTCCTGCACTGCTGGTGGGAGTGCAAACTGGTCCAATCACTATGGGAAGTTGTGTGGAGATTCCTCAAGCTATTAAAGATAGAACTTCCATATGATCCAGCAGTTCCACTCCTTGGTATTTACCCAAAGGATACAGAAACATTAATTCAAAAGGGTATCTGCACCCCTATGTTTATAGCAGCACTATTTACAATAGCTGAGCTAAGGAAATAACCCCAATGCCCAAAAATAGATGACTGGATCAAGAAGAGTGGTACATATACACAATGGAATATTACTCAGCAATCAACAAAGACAAACTCATGCAATTTGCAGCAACATGGATGGAGCTGGAAGGGATCATGCTCCGCGAAATAAGCCAGAAAGAAAAAGAAAAAGACCAGATGGTCTCACTCATAGCAGGAATTTAGAAAACCTAAATAAGGGACCAGGAAAAAGACTAATTATAATAAAGAAAAAATCAAAATCAACAAGCAACTATGAACCAGAGACACACTACAGGGGTGGGGAGGGAAGGAGAAGAGGGATTAGGGACAAAATAAGATGGGTGGAATTAAATGGGGAATATAACCAAAATGAAAATGCATACATTGTGCGAAAATGAAAAATGATGTAAGAATTATATAAAATAAAATATATTAATTAAAAAATGTGATTTCTGTCTTCATGGAGTTGAGTCTGAGGAAGAAACACATATAGAAATGGAAAAGTTTCATCAGTCTACTAAAGTGCAGTGGTCGACAAATGCACAGGAGGTCAAAGAGCGCTGAGTTGGTTGTAATCAGGGAAGGCTTCCACTCACATTGGTTTGCAAATGATAGTTACTACATGTCTACTCAATTCTACATTCAGTGATCACTGGAACTTGAAATCAGCCATGTTATGTATGAGTAGTTACCCTTCAGAAATTACCAAACTTGTAGGAGTTTGTAAACTAAACTTTTTCCCCTGAAGAGCCAGCTGTTCAACATTTACCAGCACACCACAGGGCAGGATTTAGTCAAGATGGAGGCTTTCCCCCATTTGAGGCGATTTGAAGCTTTCCTCCATTTGAGGCATTTGAGACAAATATACATCATAGGGTGGCTCAGAAAGCATGGAGGTGGGACTACTGGAACCAAAATTTTTTGGAATATAAAGTAAACAACTTTTATGTCAGGAGATAAAACAGAAGGAGAGACAAGTGCTAGATTGTGGTGGGCATATTTTAGGCTAAAGGAGTTTCTATTATATCAGAAGTGGATGGGTCAGCAGAAATTTTCAAGTTAATCTGTGATATGCTAGTATTTTCCTTTTGGAAATATCCTAGTTATAACAAAAGCTTTCCCTTGATAATAAAAAATAAATGTTTATATAACCTGAATTGAGATTAGATTGAAGAGAAGTTGCTCCTTAAACTACCCCCAAAGCCAAAAATAAAATGAAAAGCAGAATTTTTTTTAAAAGGAAAAAAGCATGAGAGTTTAATTTTGGCACCCAGATTGCCCACTGCAACAGCATAATTAGGTTCCGGTGGGTGGTCTAGGGCAGATGTAGTGGTTTGGGTAGGCTGAGTCACACAGTAGGTTGAACAGGGAAGATTAATATAAAGAATTCCTAACTAGGAAAAAAGACTAAGATATAAGGAAATGCTATAGTTACCCAGGGCTGCGGCACCCCTTATAAATGTATCCTGCTTTGGAGAAAGCAGATTCATCCTATCACACAGCAGAGATGTTTGCTGTGGAGCTGGTCTGGAGTTGCCAGACAAGTCATAGACCACCCTCTGTGGTGAAGAAAAGGGAAGGCTGCCATCAGAACTGCTGGCCTGGGTATGCAGTGGGCATCCAGACTCTGGTCCAGGCAGGACCTCTTTAGAGTACACAGGTGTGACATGGCAGGGGTGGGTGGGTGGGATGGACTCTGGTTTTAGGGACAACAGAGAAGTGTTCACCAGGCCAAGGCTGTGAGCTGCACAGGCACAATGTTCTGGGCTTGAGTCTGGGACAGTTTCTACCAGATGTCCCCACACCACCAACCCCCTTTCTCGTGCAGGGTCCCTCCAGCACATTCTAGTGAAGAAACTTCACTTCTAGTGAAGTTTTACACATCAGACTCACTTATTTTTAAAATTTTACTATATATGTGTACATATATACACACACTGAAGGGTGTATTTGAAACTCAGAGGCTATTAATTGATAACTGGCAGAAGGTCAAACATTTTAATGGGAAGTGAAAAATGTTGTCATTCTCCAGGCTGTTTTAGCTCCACAGTACTGAAAACCTAGCTGTGCTGGATTTCTTTTCCCCTGGGAGTTGTTGTTATTGTTGTTGTTGTTATCTATTGTTCAGCTAACAGAAGATACAAAACCAGGCAGATAAGTCCCCAAGGAAATGATGGTCATATTTCACTGCTGTTTGCCCTCTGGTTCTTCATTTTCTAAGCACTTACTATATTTTCTTCTAAAGCAATTAGACCTTTATTTTAACCACAAACCACAATCCAAGTGTGAATAAGTAAATGTATCATCTTTAAACATCACCCCCTTGTACATTCCTTCAAATAGGAAAAAGTGCCAAATGTCTCTTATTTGGCCATAGTTGTCCCATAAACAATTTTAAACTCAGACTAACTTAACCTTTCTTGAACCACAGCTCATTCTGTTAAAGAAATCCTGGGAAAGAAGTCCTACTGATACTGTTGAAAGTCTCCAAAAAGTGAGGATGGTAACTATGTTGAAGGCAACTTCAAGGGGTCTCCAGCAAACTGAGGACTACGGAGCCCAGGTTTTAATGTTGTTGAACACTTTTGTAATCTGTGGTTTACTCCCACTGAAGAGATGCAAAAACCTTAGATTGCTCAAAAAATCCCATCACCTCCTATACTGTCAAAACAATAATGAGGATGTAAAACAACGGTACTTCAATAGTGAAAATAGAAGGAAAACCCCACCACCTATGCTACCCACCACAATGTCCCCACCCCAATCATCCACAGTTCTCCAGACAGAAGGCTCTTGCACCTATTCTTCCATCTTGACTCCAGTGCTGGAGCAACACAGGACAAGTTCCATGCTGCAGTTCCTATGCCTTCCCCAGACTTTACCTACCACTTTACCTACCACACATTCTTAACTACTTTCACTGTAGTTCAAATGATGATGCTCCCATTCATCCCTTAGAGCCACTGAGGGTGCTCTCCAGACTATTCTATTCAAGTGTTTGACTGAACTTTCAAACTCACATGTCATTCTGGGATGCTCACATTTCCTGCTGTTCCAGAATATTAGGTTACACCACATACTGCTCTTTCCACAGTCTCTTTGAAGCAGCATCAAAATCAGGCTCTGCCATAGATGCTTGACTTTTTTTTTTTTAAGATTTATTTATTTATGCTAACAAGAGCTGGGGTACAGGCCAGAGATGTGGGGGGTGAGAGGATCCACCAGAGACAGATTGGGGAACAGAACAGGCAGATTGGCTGAAGTACACTGCTGAGGAGAATAGCAGGCGAGACAGGAAAGGTCTCCTCGCCATGTGGGTTGCTTCCTGGCCAGCCAGGGATAGAACTCATGCTGCAGAGACTGTGGATTGCTTCATAGTGCGGTGCTTAACCCCTTGCGCCATCAGGGAGGCCCGATGCTTGACTTCTTGATGGTACATACAAGCCTCTGTCATGAGAGATCATGGCTAAGGGCCTGGGTTCCAGAATCAAATAGACCCAAGTTCCAATATTGAGTCATGTTGTGTATTAAATCTTAAAACCTTAATTTTCTCATCTGTAAAATGGGGATAAGAACATTTACTCATATGATTGTTAGAAGCATTAAATGAGATCACTTGTGCCAAGTACACAGAAAGCAAATAGTTGGTAATGGTCATGATTATGTTGTTCTGATTCAGGCCAAAACTCTCAGAGAAACAGCCCTATATGCCATTGCTTTCCTCAAAAAATGTTAAAAATTTGGCATTTATTCATCTGAACTTATTATGATTTGGAATATCATCATTACCAACTAAAAAATGTATTATAATGGAATTTTTTAAATTTACTCTGGATTCACTCCCGGAGTGGGACATTTGTAAGGATTTGCCTATGATTTTTCTTTTCTTTGTAATTCAGCTGATGATGTTGATCATTATCCACTTGAGGTGTCATTAGAATAAATTAATATTAAAATATTTAAATTTAGAACAATGTGTTTGAAATGCCATTAGGAAGATTTATCACCTGCAATGAGAAATCAGTGCTCCATTAGCGACAATCCCCTCTTCAGTCAGTTTGGAGACCTCAGGCTTAGATCATTACCCAGCACCTCTCTCTGTATCTTTCTCCCCTGATGCTGTTCTTGGGATTACCAAGGGTTTTTTCTACCAACTCACTGTGTACCTTAGACACCTGTAGCCAACTGACTTCTCTTTAATACTGTCAAACCTAAATACCAAACTAAGGCCAATTAAGACAGACAAGGAATGGCAAAACTCACTTGTTTGACCAAGTGTTAAAGATAATGCAAAACATACTCCAGGAAAGCAAATGTTTATTTGAGAGTTACATTTTCATCTCAGAGGCTAGAAATGTGAGGGTTTCCCACCAAATCTGTGAGGCTATATAGAATGAGTGTTAGAAGTATAGACTCTTGAGCCAAACTGCCTGAGTTCAGGTCCCAGTCCTGCTACTTGCTGACTCTGAGATATGAACAGGCAACTTGACCTCTCTGTGCCTTCATTTCCTCATCTGAAAAACAGGGATGAAAATAATACCTGCTTCATGGGGTTGTTGCAAGGATTTTTGTGAGTGAATAAATGTTAGGACTTCAAACATCTGGCACATGGTTAATGCCGTGGAAGTATTTGCTGCTATTATTGCATCTTTGAAAAAGACTTAAGAGAAGATATAATTACAGGTTCTTCCAATCAATCAAGCACCTGCCAGCATTCCAGAAGACCCCTTATTTATAAGATCTTTTTCCTTGGCTCAGACTTGTCTCTCCTTGCCAATTTTATTCAAAAGGATAACCACCTACTTTTAAGTGGAAAGCCCAAGGAAGTTACTTGGACGGAAACTGCTCAGTAAATTCCCTAATAACCTGCTTAGGTAAAAAAAAATCAGTATCTTAAGTCTTATTAAGAGCCAGCCAGCCCTGGAAGAGTCTACTGTGTTATCAGTTAGGATAGTGGGTTCAAAACCTGTTATTTCTTTTTTCTGTTACTTGGTTTGATTGCTTTGTGAAAATAGATGCCGCTGTGCATCTAAGTTTTGTTCACATATTTGTGTGTATATATTGTTTCAATGTACATTTTATTTAAAATGAATGCCCTACCAGGAGATATAGTCCACAATCACTCAAGAATCTTTGACTCTCCTTCACTCCTTCATGGATATTTGAAAATTACTTTGGTGAAAAATTCCAATTCCCTTGGAGTAAACTAAAGTATAAGAAGAGTAGGTAGCCCCTGAAGAAAGCTTCTAAGTGACAGTAAATTGTTTTTTTAGCATAAATATGTCCCATGTAATATTTGGCATGTGTGTGTACATACACACACATATGTAAGATATCGCTTTACCTGAAATTAAAACTTAATTCAAATTTCAGATAGGCCGCCTTTTCAGTATATCTCAAATATTATGTGGAATATATTTATATAAAAAAATCTGAAATTCAAATGTAACTGGGTGTCCTGTATTTTATCTATTCTAAGTGCCTTATATATATTGACTCATTGTAGGGTAAGGAAAAATGTCAGGCTTTTCTGCCCTCCCGCCATCAGGCCAGATGATGGATCCTTGTGGTCCTGAATGCATGCCTGATGGCGGGCACCTGGAATAGGGTGTGGGCATAGGTAGATGGGATTCACCTGGGCTAAGACTGGGCTTTTAAGGGCGGCGTCACGGGGACACCAGTAGCAGCAGCAGAAGCCGAAGAGAAGCCGAGATCACCAGAGAGCCCAGATAGAGTGAGGATTTGCTCCCAGCCCCCCAGCACCCCTGCCTGCTGTGTACCGGGTAAATCCCAATAAAAGACCTGCAAAAACCACTGAGGACTCTGACTCCTCCTTTACCCGGTCTGCATGGGATCCTAGAAAACCTGCACTGTCGTCCATTCCTGCCCTTACACTCATTTAACTCTTGTCCAACAGAATGAGGGACGAACAATTATCACCTCCACTTTATAGCTAAGGAAACTGAGGAAAAGAAACTGAGTAGTTTGCCTAAATCTGGCAATAGCAAGTGCTAGGCATCTGGAACTCTCATGCACTGCTAGTAGAGATGTGAATTGCTGTTGTCACTTTGGAAAACCTTTCAGCAGTTTCTTTAAAAGTTCACAAACACCTCCCATATGCCCCTACTTACAATATCACCTAAAAAAACACTTTGGAAAGGCTTTTATTATATACTATGAGGTTAAAATTAAGAAGTACATACACAGACTGCACTCCTAACAGAGTTGGGAACTGTGTTACTCAGAGACAAGGATTAGGAATTCTGAAAAGAATTCTAACTAGAGAGGAATAAATAATAAAAATAAATAAATAAATAAATAAATAAATAAATAAATAAATAAATAAAAATATTGCAGGTAGTTAGAGCAAACATCTCTCTAATGAAAAAGGAAGTTACAAATAAGGAAAGAAGAAAGGCCAGAATGAACAATCAGGTGCTGAATTGGAGTCAGAGGTGTCAATATTGACCACTGAGACAGGCTGGAAGCAACAGGAGCCCAGGAGCAATGAACAAAGTCACTGCCCAGATCTTGGTTTCTAATAACATTCCCAATAAAAGGAACCAAGGCTCTCTACTGAACTGATTCTAGGACTGGAGCAGAGAAAAATATATATGAGCCTGGAGTAGCTTGGGGAGCCGGAAAGTAAGGAAATACTAAAAGTAACTAAGATGAGGGGCTATGGAAGGAGCAGAGGAGCCACCTGCAGGAGCTCCCAAATGTCAAAGTTGGAACAGAGTAACAAAATAAAATGACAGGATCGTATTATAATCCAAATAATAAGATAATTACCCATGTTTCCACACTGGTATAACTAACTGAATAAATAAATGAGGGAGAACTGACAAGTCTTTACACAAGAATTCCACTGGACAAATGTAGAAGGAATGATGAAAATAGACCACCGCCGTAATCATTGCCGAAAACTAGATGCCCTGAAGGATGCTAGGATCTGAGGGCAAGAGTTTCAGAAGAAACAGGGGACTTGGATAGTCTCACAGTTTCTTCCCTCAGATGTTTGAAAGAAAAATAATAAGTTTATGGTGAAGAATCCTGACAAACATCACCTTCACTAAGTGATCAGGGTAACATCATCAGTAAAAACAAAACCCAAAATCCCATGCCCCTGATCTGATGCACGGGGGAAGGTTACCTTCTGCTATCTACACAGCCCTGATCTATTCATGAGGAAACAATAGGTAAGTTCAAATTGAGAGACAGGAAGTGAAATACTGACTAGTGCTGTTCAAAAATGTCCAGATCATTAAAAACCCGGACAGACTGAGGAATTATCCTAGATGAGGGAAGCTAAAGAAACCTGACAACTACATAAAATGTGGGAACCTGGAACGGAAGGGGTGGGGGGAGTTTCATTTCTATCTCACACACTCTGACCCGTACAAATCTGTTCCTGCCCAGAATTCAAGGACATCCAGGGCCCTCTGGCACCCTAGGACTCATCATTTCTTTTTTTTTTAAGATTTATTTATTTATGCATACAAGAGTTGGGGTACAGGCCAGAGATGCAGGAGGGTGAGAGGATTCACCAGAGACAGAGCAGGGAACAGAACAGGCAGCCTGACTGAAATACGCTGCTGAGGGGAGCAGCGAGCAAGTCAGGAGAGGTCTGCTGTGCCATGTGGGTTTCTCCCTGGCTGGCCGGGGATCGAACTCGTGCTGCAGAGGCTGCGGATTGCTTCATAGTGCGGTGCTTAACCCCTTGCCCACCAGGGAGGCCCCTGGACTTATCATTTCTTTTTTTTTTTTTAAGATTTATTTATTTATACAAGCACTGAGCACAGTCAGAAGTGCGGGAGGGTGAGAGAATTCACCAGAGCCAGAGCGGGGAACAGAACAGGCAGACTGACAAAGTACACTGCTGAGGGGAGCAGTGGGCGGCAGGAGAGGTCTGTGCACCATGTGGGACCCTCGCCCATGGCAGGGATCGAACTGTTAGGGGGAAAGGATGTTCTGAGCTAATCCCATACAGGCTTTGTGGACTCCACCCCCACTCCAGACCAAAGCCATCAAGACATTGGGAAAGACAAATCCCGTCACCACCAAAGGGAGGGTGGCTGGGACCTGAGGGTGGAGTTGGGCAGCCAGGTTGCATATAAAAACCAAACACGTGGGCCTTGAGGGGCTGGCTCTCTCGCTGGCCTCCTGTCTTCACGGCTCCTGGCTCGCGGCCAGCTCCCAGAGTGCCATTTGGGATTCCAGATCAGCAGATCGGGTAGGACACATTTAAAACTTTGTCTCCCATTTTTCTCCCTGAGCTGTACATTTCCTCATTTGCCCTTACCTTGTAAATAAACCTTTTATTAACCTTTCGCGTGTGCCTGCAGTAGAGTACTGATAAGTCCTTTTAAGCGCGGGTGAGGACACACAGTCAGACACCCTGTTTTGTATCGGGGCTGCCCTATAACAGAACCAGCGCTGCAGAGGCTGCGGGCAGCTTTGCAGCGGGCAGCTTTTGCAGCCCACTCAACCGCTGCGCCAGCAGGGAGGCCCTGGACCTATCATTTCTAATGGGCACCTGGCCACCCCTGTCAGCCTCAGGTAACCATTAGGTGTAGGGTGCCAGCAGCTCTGGTCTCTTAAGCAGCATGATTCTAGATAAATTCATATCTGTCTAGAGCCAAGGGTGGAGGCTCCAATCACTCCTGCAGAAACCACACCTTGTCCTTGTTGCATGTTTCATGGGTACAGGGCCAGATTACTGGGCTGCTTCCACGTGGGGCTTTGAGGAACTGAATCTCCATCTCTCCCTGCAGGCAGCTGTGGATTAGGGTTCTGTTATTCCACAAAAAATTACCACCGAATCAGTGCCTTATGCAACACCCATTTATCAACCCAGAGTTTCCAGAGGTTGGGAGTTGGGCACAGCTTGGCTGGATCTTCTGCTCAGGGTCTCAAAAGCTACTATCAAGGTATTAACTGGGGTTCTCATCTGGAGACTCAACTAGAGAAGAATCTGCTTTCAAGTTCACTCAAAGTTGACAAATTTCTCTTTTTGTGGCTCCAGGACCAAGCCCTGGCTTTTTGCTGGGGGCCTCTCACTCAGTTCATTCCTAGAGGTCACCGCAGTTCCTGCTGCATGATTGGCAACACAGTGACTTCCTTCTCCAAAGGGATAAAGAGAGAGTCTTTCTCTAGTCTAAGTAACCAAATTAAGGGAGTGACCTCACCTTTGCATATTTTGTAACCCAATCAAGGGAATGATGTCAGTAGCCTTTGCACCATTTCAGTGGGTTAAAAGAAAGTTACAATTTCTACTTGCATGGGAGAAAGAAAGGATTACACAAAAGTATGTCTCCTTGTGGTCACCTTGGATGCGTCTGCCTCTCAGCCATTTGCTTTCTGTATTTGACACTGACTACAGGATTAGATTTCCTCTTTAATCTTCTTACCAGGCCTGAACCTGATCCAAATTTTTGTTACTGATCCCTAACAGCTTCCCACACATTCCCTCCACACTTTCCCTCCTAGACACCCTTGGCAATGTAGTTGAACATGTTGGTGGAAATCGAGGTTGATGAATAGATACCATCTAACCTCGGAAGAAACTGACTCTGGGAAAGGTTAAGTATGTCTTGTTCAAGGTCACACAGATTAAAATACAGATGGAATGTGAAGCTAGATCTGTTTAGTTTCAAACCCCATGATCCCCTAGCCCGCTTAGCCTATAAGGTGATAGGAATAATCCCACCATCTACCAGGACTGATAATAATACATGGAATGCACAGTTTGTAGATTGAAGAGTACTATGCAAACATTTATTAAAAATTTCACTCATTAAAATCATCTCCTTTGGGCTCCTTAACATAATAGATCCTCACTTGCATTTGTCTTTTGAAGACCCCACATCTAGGAAAAATTTTGTTTATATAGCTTTGGGGCACATTAAGCACTTAAATCTCTGTAAGGCTTCCAATATAATCCAATCTGCAACCAACAAAACATAAATGAGAGAAATTTTTAAAAAGATCATCTAATCTCCTCTTCTTACTCTTCCCTTTGTTCTTTCCTGATCTCTCTCTCATCAGGCTGCCTATTTATTCCTGTGGTTTCCGTGAAAGAGCTGCTGATCTTGGGAGAAGCAGCGTATCTGCTCAGACCTCCTGGGCATTCAAAAGCATAGGGGAAAAGACAGAAGCCTCCTTCCTGACCACTTGGGATCAGTGTGGCCCATCTGAGCTCATACCCCTAGATCAGCCAGCAAAACTCAGTGCTGAGCCAGCTTGAAGGGGTCTAGGCTGGGGATTAGGAAGGGATATAGAGACTCAGTCACCATTTGTTATAGCACCAAACTGGAGAAAACCGAATCTGGTCGCATTGGACTTCCATTTGTTGGATAACTGACTTTTTACAAAAGCAGAGAGAAAAACAATCACACCATTGTTTGAGAAGTCTGGGTTTTATCTTGGGTTATTTAAGGCAATGAGGACAGACCACAGAGATTCCCATATCTCTCTGACGCTGAGACATAGCTAACAAGGCAAAAATGCCTGCTCTCACAGGTGGCCCAACTCTCAAAGATAAGAAGCCATTCTTCCAGTTATTAAATACTATTTGTCCGCACTAATCACAAAGTTCTCACAGGAATATTCTGAACATTTCTTTAGCACTGTCTTAAGATAGCCACACAGTTTTGCAGAGGTAAAGTAGCCTCAGAGAAGAAGTGCTAAGATGCCACCAAAGAAGCTGCCTCCTAGGCTGCTGCCAAAGTACCCGAGATTCAGCTTCCAACCAGCATGGCTATTTGGTTTAAAGAAAGTAAAAAACGTTTCTTCACACCCCAGGTTAGTACGAGTCATCCATGCTACATTATTAACATTTCCACAAGTGAATAATCCATTCCAGAGCATCCCTGGGTGGGACTGAATCACAAACTAGAGGGGAGAATAGAAGAAGGTAGAGGGGGAAACAAAGGAGGAACAAAAGACATTAACTCCACTGGATGGAGGCAGCTCAGCTGCCTGCACTGAGAAATTTATCTGCCTTCCTTTAATGGAGTCACATTATAGAGTATTGTATTTTACAATGTGCAGACTTGTTCATTTAGCCTTTGACCAGGAACAACCAATTCTTTCTTCTAGGCAAGTAGAGAAGACGACAGATCTCATTATATTACCATCCTCATAGAGCAACCTCCCATGGTGAGTGGGCTACTAGGGGAAACCACCTACTGGCTGGCCAGTGTTTTAGATTTAGTGTGCTGACTCACACTCTCCTACTACCCCATATGCTACCTCAACTTTTGTGAGGCTTTGATGCTTATTTCTCTCTTTAGAACTGGGCTATGCAAGCCAGTAGCCAATATCCCTGTGTGGTTACTTAACTTTAATTTAAAGATAATTTGAATTGGAATTAAAAATTCTATCTTCAGTCACACACATCACATTTAAAGCACTCAAGAACCCCACTGGGTTACTGTCCACCCATCCACCCAGAGGGACTATAGAACATTTCCAGCAAGTTCTAATGTACAGCGCTGTCTAGAAAGGAAGATCATCAAATACACATGTTAAAAGTTTTGTCAAGAACCACTTATTTGTCATGAGTAATAACTTGTATTATACTTGAAAAAATGAGAACCCAGAAGAATCATAATCTAGACTCATGATTTTTCATTTCACTCACAGTTAAAAATTATAAGTGATGTCTTTCCACATACATAGCACTTTTCTTTCTTTCGGAAGCTGTGTTTTGCTTCCCAGGGACTGGTGATATTCCGATGCCCTAGTGAGTGTTTGTGAGTGCCGATGCCTTTTGTACAGATGACAAGAACATGGAGACCCGTGCTCAGGATAGATATAGCTAATGCTGTGCTCTTGAGATGGATTAAATGTATGGCAATTAACAACTTACCCCAGAGAGACTCTGTCTATAAAAGCCAGGTGATGGGGGAGTCGCCATAAGGACTCTGGTAATGAAGGCATTAAGCTATCAACTCTATTGAGGCAAGAGTGGCTCGAGGCTAAGTTGTCTGGGTACACTGTCTCCGCTAACTGATTATCCCCACAATGGTTTAATGTTCCCCTTCACTTCCCCGGTGGCAACATGCCTTTAGATGACACGGGGACTGTTGCTGCTACATTTGAGTGTGGAGTATGATGCTACCTCCCATTTGAAGCCTCTATACTTTTTTTTAATAGGAGCCAGCTGCAGCATGCCCACACAGACTTCCAGAAGTAGCAGGACCAGAATGGAATCATTTAAGTCCCCTTCTAAAGCAACAGAAGCTGCTGTAAGACAATGAGGGAAAGCAGACATTAGGCGAGAAGGACTGCACCCCAGTCCAGACCTGGCCCAGGCCTCGCTGCCCACCTTTGTGACCACAGCAAGTCCTTCACAGTGCATTGCCTTGCGAGCATGAGGACAATGGTCCTAGGTAAGATTAAAAACGGTTCCCAGTTATTAGCTGTTAACGCTGGCAGATCCAGTGCAAGTACTTAACATGCCTGGAACTTCCCCATAGTTCTGTAAGCAGGTTACTTTTATGACCCCATCTGACAATTATGCAAACAAGTGCAAGAGATATCCAGGCTCCTACAATGAGAAGCAGCAGCTAAACTTGAACCTGAAGGAGCAGAGTGCTACCATGGGCTTCTGTGTGTCTCCTGGCCCAGAGTCCAGTCATTTGAATTATACCTGCATTTTTAGCAAGATCCCCAGGTTTTTTTGCACATTAGAGTTTGAAAGTATCGTCCAACACTAGAAAATACTGCATTGCAATTATTTTGTAAGATACAGAGAACACCAGATGAGTTGGTTTTAAAAGGTTGGACACAAGCCACATCAGGTCCAGTGAAGCTCTTCCTGTGCACTTCGAGCTTCATGATCCTCAGATGATCAAGGCTGTATAATAAGAGAGGATTATTGTGTTGAAAGATGAGGAAATGAAGCTAAATCATTGCTGTCAGACCCAATGAGGTAACATTAGCAGTACAGTTCCTGTAATCCATAAGGACAGAGAAGGAAGCACGATTTAAGCAAAATAGAATCTGTTGGCATCTGTTCTCATCAAGGTCTTCTGCCTAATTAGGTAAAACCCAGGAGAGATAAATCCTGTTCTGGGGAGACAGGGCGGCCATTATGTTTTCTCTGGGAACTGATTGCTCCTTACTGGGGCAAGCAAAGTTACGTCTGGTTCTGTCCCTCAGATTCCAGAGATGTGTTTGTGGGGAAGCTGCTCCTAGGCCACTCACCAGGTAGCTTTGACAGGTCCTGAGTGGCTCCAACTGCTTATTCCTTTCCCACCCTCCCATCTCCCACTTTCTTAGGAGGTTCCCAAAAGCCAAACTTGAGATGGGGATTCTTGTTCAAAAGATTTATTGAGGGATGTTCTCAGGAAAAGGAGTACAATTAGGGTTGCCAGGTCAAATACAGGATGCCAAATACAATTTGAATTTCACCTAACCAAGTAACTTCAGCACAGTAGGGCCCAAATATTTCATGGGACATGGCACTAAAAAGTTGTCCTTCGGTTATCAGAAATTTAGCTAAAACTGGGTACTGTTATTTTTATTTTCTAGATCTGGCTACACTGGGTATAAAAGAAGATAGGCAAGGGTGAGAGAGTTCTAAATAAGCAAAGAGGTAGATTTAGCTGGAATCTGCATCAGGCAGAGCTCATGGGGAGCATAGAACAGCAGGTTGTGCCACAGAAATAGTCCCATGTTGGGGCAAGCAGGCTGGCAATCTGTGTTTTCAGACCATTTAGTCACTGGCCATGTCTGACCCGGGGCATGTGGTGGGGGTGGTGCTATTCCGGGACCAGAAGAAGTGAGTTGGATCCTCTTTAGCCAGGGGCAATTCTCCAGAGACCTAGGGCAACTAACTGGAAGCTCAGATAGCTAGTACTCAGCCAGGGTGGTCTCACAGCATCCACAATACCCTCCCCCAACACACATACTCCTGGTGGTAACCCTCAGGCCTTGAGAAGTTACCACCTCGTTCCTGAAGGTTTTCAACTGGGGAAGTGTCAGATCTCCATTGTTCTCATGTCACCGGGAGCATATTCATCAGTAGCACTTTCTAAAGTAGAACAAGGGTATAGTTTGTCATTACTGCCAGATCTGCACGAGCAGCATATTGTCAGGTCAACTTTGGTTCTAGGTGTTTCCTAGAGCTGGGCTGAACATTTTCTTTCCATGGTACTTCTTGAACAGAGTCATTGTTTCATCAGAATGGGAAAGGGCAGAGGGAGAGATGTTTCCTGCCCATGCTCCCTCCTTCTAGGTATCGTGGACCTGGCAATCTGCCTCAGGCTGGCTCAGTCACTGTCACTTTAGGAATATAAAATGATATGATAGCTTATGGATGGGCTATTAATTGTACATGAGAAGTAGCTAAGGAGATTCCTGGTGCTGTCCTTGATAGGCGCTTGTTCTTTGAAAGCCTAGCAGAAAACTAGAATATAGGTATGTGGGCCAAATACCAAAAAATTCAGGCTAATAGGAAAAGAGGGAAGATTTCCCATTTAGTCAGTTAGGAGGCCATGGGAACTATAGTTTCTAATTTCAGAATCCCCTTTTCATCACCTCTACTCGTTATTACTAGTTCCTGGCCTGCTACAACTAGATCGGTCTCCCTAGAGTCATGTATATATCCTTTGTAAGTGAGGCTCTGTGTTTAGAAGAGTCAGGAAAACTCTGGCTTTTGTGGCTATTTCTGCAGAGCTTCACGATGCCCACTTGTGTTGTGAGGCCTTGAGAAGTTCCACAAAGAAACAAATGGGACTCCATGAGACCAAAGAGCGTCTGCATAGGGAAAGAAACTATTACTAAGACAAAAAGACACCCTACTGAATGGGATAAAAATTTGCACACCATACATCTGATAAGGGGCTGATATGCAAGAGCTACAAAGACTTCATACAACTCAACAAAAAGAAAACAAATAATTTAAAAAATGGACTGAAGAGCTAAATAGACACTCCTCCAAAGAAGACACATGGATGGCCAACAGACACAGAAAAAATGCTCGTCATCACTTATCAGGGTAATCCAAACCACAATGAGATACCACCTCACTCCACTGAGAATGGCCACATCATAAAGATCAGAAACAAGTGTTTGCAAGGACGTGGAGAAGGGACTCTTGTACACTGTTGGTGGAAATGCAGACTAATTCAGCCCCTATGGAGGTCTCTCAAAATATAAAAATAGTGGAAGACTATGGGTGCCTTGGTGGTAGGTGTGGTGTGGTAATACACATCTGAAGAGGTGTGATCCTTTACACCTTTTTTTTTTTAAAGATTTATTTATTTATTTATACAAGAACTGGGGTATAATCAGAAGCACAGGAGGGTGAGAGAATTCACCAGAGCCAGAGCAGAGAGTAGAACAGGCAGACTGACGAAGTGTACTGCTGAGGGGAGCAGCGGGCGGCAGGAGAGGTCTGTGCACCATGTGGGACCCTAGCTGGTGACCCGGGATTGAACCGGTGCTGCAGAGGCTGCGGGCAGCCTGGCAACCCAACGCTCAACTGCTGCGCCATCAGAGAGGCCCGATCCTTTACCTCTGATCTGACACCAGCGTTGTAAACCAAAGTTACCTCAAACACACACACACACACACACACACACACACACACACAAAAAAAAAAAAAAACCTTAGGTTTTTGCTAATGTACTTATTTGCAGAATACTAGGAATGGTGTAAGTCAGGCTCCAGGAAGTGCTTAGTGAGGCCTGCTATTCAGGAGACAGAGGAGACAAAAGGCAGTTCCTGAGAGGAGGGACCCCCTCCAACATCCACATCAGCCAGTCTGCTTTGGTTCCTCTTATTCCCCCATCGCTAGTTTCTTCTGGGAAGAAATTAAAGGCAGTTAATTGGCTAACTGGAATATCGTCAAGCCCATTACCCAGCTGATCCAACACACTATGCCCCTCCTCCCTGACATCCCTCCTACTTCTGAGATCAAGGGCAAGAAGAGCTGGGTTTTACCAGAAGCTACCATATGGCAGAGCTCTGGGTAACAAGGGGAAAATGTGTCAGAAGGCCCTGAGGATTCAGGAATTGGGAGAGCTTATTCTTTTGTATTGTTCTTTTTCCTTTCGTAAAGAAAAACAATCTCAGGCTCTACCTCATACTGAGGGGAAGAGACAAAATTAATCCTGCCCATTCCAACACATGGGGAAAAGGTTATCTTAGAAGGAAGTAATCACCAATATTCTGTCTTGTCACGTTTAACAGATTTGTACTCTAAGTAAGGATGAGGGGCACAGACAGAATGTGCTCACTTGTCCTCCAATTAAGAGTAGGAGAAGCAGAAAGCTGCGTATTTGAGAGGCAATGGAAGTCTTTCTGTCCCTAACAGATTTCTTACATTTCTTAATAGAATTTTAATAATTTTAAAAATTACCTGATTTATCACTTTGAGTTAAGTCAGTGGTTCTCAAGTAGAGAAGTTATCCCCTACCCCTCATTAAAATAGATTGTTAGGTCCAAACCCCAGATACGATTCAATAAATCCAGAGAACTATATGTCTAACAAGGTTGCAGGGAATGCTGATCCTTTTGGTTCCATGACCCTGCTTTGAGGACCACTGGTAAAAGGCCCGAGAGAGGTCATACATATACAGAACTTTTCATCTAGTGCCTGGCATATGTAAGTCTGCCACACTCAATGGTTCTTAAACTTGGCTGAACATTAGAATCTCCTGGGGAGCCTGGAGATCGCAATGCAGTCAGCATCCCAAATGACTCAGATCAGAATCCCTGGGAATGGGTCCCCATCATCATTACTTTATGAAGCTCCAGTCAATTCCAGCATGCAGGCGTGGTTCAGATGCACAGAAGTCAGTGGTAGCTTAGTGAGAGCCATTCATATACATAGAACACTCTCACTCATTGTGCAGCAGCCTTGTGGATGAGTTTTGGAGCTGGAAGGATATACCAGGCCCAGGTAAGCATGCCCGGCCTTCCACAAGAGGACTGGGCCAGGGAAGACATACTCTCCAGATTGCAGACTGGACCCTGAGACATCTGGCCCTACCTCATTACCCATGGTCTACACCTCCTCTAAACAGCCTCCTCAGGGTATAGTCCCAAATAGTTCCTGTTCCAGCCCTCTCACATTCAGCCTACATCCTGATTATCCCCTTTGTGGTGTCAACTGTTTTCAGAAAAGCACCTACAAAGCCATATTTCCACAAACAGTTCACCAGACATGGGGGGCTCAGTGCCCCATGTTCCTCTACCCTTGGTAGCTCTGCCATCAGTCCACTTCAGTCCACCATCCCAACACACTTATGTTCAGGTCCTGGCAAGTCCTCATCTAACTTCTACAACTTTTTTGCTGGTCCCCCACCTGGAGTAACCCTCGTGTCCCTTCCTGTCCACTCTGGCAGGGAGTTTCCTGCTACACACATAGCTGTTGCTCTCACTCCCCCTCTTGCAAACCTGGTAGTCAGTTCCACCCTTGCTAGACACAAACCCACTTGGACTTGCAATTCTCCTTTCTGGGCCTTCATGCAGGCTGCCCAAGGAGCAATTCATTCTCACACCCCTGATTTTGTTCTCAGAAAGATGCCCCTGAAAGTGGGACTCCTCTCCCTAAAGATGAAGTTATGATAAAGGCTGGTGTTACATTAAAGGTTGGTGTTATGAATGCTAAGAGGCATCCTAATGATTACTTTGGTTGTCTCTCCAACTAGATGGGGTGGACATTCTTTAATGAAAACAAGACCAGCCATTTATTTAAAAGGGCCTAATACTTGTCTTTCAGCCCTGTAGACGCAAAAGTGAGATCATGACACTGGTTCCAAGGAATTGATATGAGAGACTCCTAAAATGACCTCAGGTCTAACGCTGAATTAACAATCAGGACTAATATTTCAATAACAGATTTGCTATAAGACTATTGAAACACTCTATAGATGGTATAAAAATTAAAGCATGGTTTGTTATACATTTACTATACAGCCTCTCCCAAAGGGGGAAAATTCAAGTAAGGAAATAAAATATTGAGCACATTATACCAATACTTGTGTCTGAATAATTGAAATCAGGACAGTCCCAGAATGCCCCTTCCAACCCCCATAAATGGTTGACAGTCACTCTAAGCCATCCTGGAAGTCAAGAATCCATGAAAAGGGACCCCTCCCCTCTCACAGGCTACCACAGAAATGCTGTTCCTGCATGAACCTCAGGCTACACCTAAAGCAGGTGGCCACACCACTGTCCCTGGCCTCTGCTTTCCTTTGCTTCTCTTCCCTGCCTCCCTCCCATACCCGCAACCTAGGAGCAGCTGCCTCACCCATGTGGGCTCCGGGCTCCAGCAGCTCCCCCAGGCAGAAGTGGTTTCCTCTTCTTCCCCACACCACCTATCCTTCCCAGAACAGGATTCCTTCCCCGGGTTTCCTGTGGAGCCCAGGATTTTTTTGTTTGTGTTTGAAGAGGAAGAAAAGAAATGAAGAGGTTTATGATCAAGCCACAACCTCTAGGAATGCAGCTCCCTGCCATCCATTATCCTATAAGCTAGGCAAGGAGAGCGCCCCTGAATGACCTGGGGATCAGAGAACTGGAATGGGAGGACCCTGCCCTACCCTCCTTCTCACCCTTACAGTGGAGCACTAGGTCCTTCTTTCAAAATACTACTTCAACCTTGAAATGGAGCACCCAGCAGGGAACTTAGAACAAAGCCTTAGATCCAACTAAATGAGAAGACAGGAAGTACTAAGCAGGATGGGCCCCTCCATGCTGCATGGGAGCACTTCGCAGATGGTAATCCCCAAGCTCCTTGAAACTGCTGCCAACTGCTGCCTGGAAGGGCAGAAGCAGTGACAGAGACACAGAACACATAGGCTTGAACTGTACAGGCCTGTCCCTCGCTTCCCAGTCACAGTCTTCAGCCTGTTATTCCTTGAGCCAGTACCTGTTAAGGGGAAGGCGAAGGGTCCTAGAGCAAAGTCCAAAAGGTTTGACATTCTGCCAATGACAAGTATCCAAATGGATTGGCGAGTCGAGTGAACCAGAAAATGGCTAGCAGTTCAAAGACTGGGGTGGTTTGTATACTGTATTACTATTTCTTCTGCATCAGGCTCTGAGAATGAACAATCACAGAGCAGGCAACAGCGACACCTGCTGTTCAAATCAGGTAAGGAGACAATAGTGTCCAGAATTCTCACCACATATTGCATCACCTACCCTAGAGTCCACAACAGCCACCAAGATCCAGCTCCTGTTATCTTTTTATTTGTTGTTTTGGTATTTCCCACTTACTTGGTTTCAAGTAGGTTCCCATTTTATTTTATTTTTATTTTTTTAAAGATTTATTTATTTATGTATACAAGCACTGGGTACAGTCAGAAGCACGGGAGGGTGAGAGAATTCACCAGAGCCAGAGTGGGGAAGAGAACAGGCAGACTGACGAAATACACTGCTGAGGGGAGGTCTGCTGCACCATGTGGGACCCTCGCCGGTGGCCGGGGATCGAACTGGCGCTGCAGAGGCTGCGGGCAGCTTTGCAGCCCAGGGCTCAACTACTGCACCACCAGGGGAGGCCCAGGTTCCCATTTTACAATTAAGAAAAATTTTATTCTAGTTAATATACTCTGATTAGTATTTTTTTTACCACATTCTTAGCAACAGTTTTCAGAGAATATAATACAGCAAACGCATAAATTGTCAAACAGAAACTCCTCGTAGCACAATAAAGGTATAGAAACCTCAATGAATATAGTTTGTCCAGCTGATAAAAGGGCACTGTTATGAGTTGAATTACATCCTCCAAAAAGTTGCTGAAGACCTAGCCCCTTTCCTGTGAATGCAATCTTAATGGGAAATGGGTTGTTTGCAGACAAGCAACATAATATGAGGTCATAGTGTGGGCCCTAATCCAGTGGGATTTTTGTCCTTAAATAAAGGGGAAATTTGGACACAGAGACAGACATGCACACAAGAGAAGACCAAGTGAAGAAGGCAGAGATCAGGGCATTGTAGCCACACACCAAGAAATGCCAGAGATTCTTAACAAACCACCAGTTATTACCAGGGAGGTGTGTGGCAGACTCTCTTTCACGAAGTCAACACTGGGGCCTCAGACTTCTCAAGAACTTTGAGACACAGATTTCTGTGACTCTAAGCCATCCAGTTTGTGGGACTTTGTCATGTAATCCCTAGGAAACTGGTATAAACATTAAGTATAATTTGAAGAATCTGTTTACATTGTAGGCTCAGTTGGACAGAAGTATTTGTAATAGAATCAAAAATTATAAGTGCAGTCTAATCCCACTTACCAAATATGACTTTAAAAAGCTCATGGTTGCCCAGCAACTTACTCACCCAGTTGTCTTGTCTATAGAGTAGGAGGGATCATCACCTCACAGTTGATACACGTCCCTTCTGAGCTCACACATGTGCATTAGGCCTATAGAAACAGAAAGGGTGACAGTTACACATTGTTACCGCAAGGAATGTTACTCTTCCTTCACCTGACTCAGGTATGGACAAGTTGGTCAGTCCTTCTCTGAACAAGGTCACTTATGTGACCACCACCCCCCACATACCCTGGCCCACCCCCCCGCCCCTGCACAAAGACATTGCTCCAAGCCTCTTACGCTAACCTGTAGGAAATGCACCAATGAGCCCTTTCTCTTTTGAGAATACTTGGGACTGGCCAAGAGGAGACACCAGCAGGATATCAGATGTCAGGAGAAGAGAGAAGTCAAGGCTTTAATCCCCCTGGCTTCTTCCCTGGTGAGTCATTAGGAGTAAACCATATTGTCTATAAAAGGCTTAAGCTACTATCAGGTAACTGTTCCCACACAACTACCCTCTCAGGGTTCTAGAAATTTCAGCCTCTCCCTGTCTCTTTAGGTTTATTTTATTTTTATTTATTATTTTTTTAATAGAGGCATGTTTTATTTATTTATTTACTTGTTTGTTTTGTTTTGTTTATACATGCACTGGGTACAGTCAGAAGCGTGGGAGGGTGAGAGAATTCACCAGAGCCAGAGCGGGGAGCAGAGCAGGCAGAAGGACCGAAGTACACTGCTGAGGGGAGCAGCAGGCGGCAGGAGAGGTCTGCGCGCCATGTGGGACCCTCCTCTGGTGACCGGGAAGCAGCCGGGATTCAAACCGGCACCGCAGAGGCCACGGGCAGCTTCGCAACCCAGCGCTCAACCGCTGCGCCACCGGGAAGGCCCTGTCTCTTTAGGTTTAAACTATATCATCTCCCCTCCCGCGCTTCTGACTGTACCCAGTGCATGTATAAACAAAAAAACAAACAAACCAGCAAACAAATAAATAAAGCATGCCTCTATTAAAAAAAAAAAAAAAAAAAGAGCTTATAAACTATATCATCTCCCTGCAAGGCCTAGCCCCAGGATTCCATACTAAATATGATGGACTTGCTTTAATTCTAGTCACATCTTGGTAAATAATCCTTTTAGTAAACACTCCTCAAACTACACAGTTTGAACATGCCACCTTTTTTGCAACCAGAACTCTGATTCAGTAATTAGTTAAGAAAGTGGGCCTAGGAAACAGGCCTTAAAATGTCGTGGTGGGAATGTTTTGCACATGCACTAAATTTCATGAATAGATGCCTTTAATGAGGGAAATGGAACAAATAAGACACAGGTAATTCACGGCATCACAATCTCCTGAATCATTCACCAGTTGCATGGGATGATGGACAGGTGAAGTGAAAGACACTGGGAAGTCAAATGATGTGTCCCTTCTTTGTTAACAGTGAAGACAGTGATTATAATTGATGACAAAAAAAAGTGAGTACAATAATTTGCCTCCCATCAAGAGACAGGGTTATTTCTCCACTTTTATTCTGTCCTAAGCAATCTTTTTCTTTGGCTGTTGGGGTATTAAGTGTGACAAGCAGAAGCTGCAGAAGACCTTATGCAATTGTGATTTTTCCTTCTCTAATTGCTCTCTGGTAGCCCTTCGGCCAACATGTGAGGATACCTTGGGCTGCTCTCCTAGAGGATGAGGCTCTGTAAAGCCCTAGTCATCCCAGGCACCTCCATCATCCAAATGGAGGCCCAGACATGCTATTCTGGATCATCCGGCCCCAGCCAAGCTGCTCAGGCCTGGAAAAAAAAAAAAAATGACCAGCTGATCCAAAGAAATAAAATGAATAAAATGAATTATTGCTTAAGCCATTCTGTTTGGGGATGGCTTTTTATACTTAAGGCCAACAGAATAGTAATTACAGAGATTGTACTGTCCGCTGACTGTTTCTAATGGAAATAGAGAGTGTTCCAAGGGAAAAAGGAGATATTGAAGGCCATGAACATTCAATGGAGAACAGAACTGGGAAGTCAGCAGCTTCTATGGCAGCTTTGAAGGAATCCTGATCTCCAGGTGTGGCTGGAAGCCAACACCTCCTTGTCAGGGTTGCTAAACTACAACAACAAATAATATTCAAACCCACCAGGTGTCGCAAACTAACTTTCAGAGTGTGGCTCCCATGCCAGCGGCTACAGTGTCATCTGGGAACTTGTTAGAAATGCAAACTCTCGGGCTCCACCAGAGACCTGTTGAATCAGACAGTCTGGTGGTAGGACTGAGTAACCCCATTTCAGCAAGTCAGCAAGGAGATTCTGATGCAGGCTAGTTTGAGGACCATCACACAGTGTCTCCCATGAGGCAATAACTGCTCATAAGCTGCTGCTAATTCTCTTCTATCCTATGACCAGGCTGTGCCTCCAAGTCTAAGAGAATTAGATCCCAATGTAAGCCACATAAAAGACAGTAGGCCTGCTCTGACCTCATCAGTGTGTGACAGGGATCCAAGGAGCACCATATTTTCACTGCTTCAGTCTGTTGGATTTTTTAATACATGCATTTTTATTAATTTAATTCTGAATATGCACAGGAGATAGTCTGGCTTAGAGACAGATTAGGTATTATAATCCACATAATAATAATTACTGTGTTATCTCCCTTTGCCCCATGCCTTACTTGGGCACGTGAAAAAATCTCCCATGGTCATGGGGGAGCTCCATATGCAAGAGACAGTGAACAATGGATTTTTCCCCTTTATAAAGAGAATATAGGAAGCTGTCCCTTCCCTTCTTGAAAGGAGTGAGGAAAAGCCTTTGCTCCTTGGAGACAGGATGGATAGGGCTCTGGATCATTATTCTCTCTTCAGAATCTAAAAGATCAAAGACCACATAGCTGTGTGCATATGAAACCATAAGTACAAAGATTGATCAATTCAACTATACAAAATTTTCTGTATAAAAGGATTCATTTACTTTACATATGAAGAAAGAACAGAAAAGAAAATTTGTGATCGATTAGAAAATTGGGAAAGGAGGGCCTCCTTGGTGGCACAAGGGGTTAAGCACAGCACTGTGAAGCTATTCACAGCCTCTGCAGCATGAGTTCGATCCCCAGTCCCCAGCTGGCCAGGGACTTTGACCCACATGGTGCAGCAGACCTCTCCTGTCTCGCCCGCTGCTCCCCTCAGCAGTGTATTTCAGTCAGTCTGCCTGTTCTGTTCCCCACTGTCTCTGGTGAATCCTCTCACCCCCGGCACCTCTGGTTTGTACCCCAGCTCTTGTATGCATAAATAAATAAATCTTAAAAAAAGAAAATTGGGAAAGGACCATTGCAACAAAGAAATCCAAAAGGCTCATAATTAAAGAAATGGAATTAGGACAAGGAGAAACCACTCTTCATTGCCTTGCTTATTGACAAAATATTTAAAAGTTAAAAAAAGGTTAAAAAATACAAAGTTAGCAAGGATGTGGAAATGCATACCTTAATATATTGTATAAATTACAGCAACCTCTTTAAAATATAATTTGGTAATAGTCTATCAAATATAAAATGCACATAACCTTTGGACATATCAGTTCTACTTCAAAGAATCTGCTGTCCACAATGATCAGACATGTGTAGGAAGATGCTGCTGAAGCAACAAACGGTTAGAGAAAGAACTCGAAGCAGTTTTCAGGCCCATTATTTAGAGGCCTGAGTAAAGGAGAATATTGAAAGCCCAAATACTTTGATTCAACCTTGATTAAAATTATAGTTTTAAACTATGTACCATATGTTTCAATGGTATTTTATAAAACTTTTCAGTGAAAATGTTGCTGATATAAGTGATTTCTCTAAGTGAACTTCTAGAAGTCATGTCTGTTGCCTAAAGACATGGTGTTAAGAAGGAAATTTTAGAGAATATTTATCAACTAGTTACTGAACATTAAACTATGTCTATACTTATTCTGTACCTTGTGCAGGTAAAACTGAGTTTCTGCCAAAGTCAGGGTACTGCAAGGACCAAAAAGCTTTCCTAATATTAACAATTTGTTTGCACAGTTCTCTATCAGGACCATTGAACTGTAACTTTGAAACCTTGTGTTTGTTATTGGAAGCTGCACATAAATGTTAGTTTAGAGGATGTTCTTTGTTCTCTTGCAAACTGTGTTTGCATAAGCAATTGAACTGCTTATCAAACTCAGACATTTAACCACTAACTATGACCTCATGGCTCTTGTAATAATAAACAACCCCACATGAAAACTGTGAAGTTTCTCTTGGAGTTAAGAATGCACCTTTAGTTTGACTTTTTCCTTTCATTGGTTTATGTAAGCAAAATAATCTTTATATGGTGTGAATATCTGATTCATTATTTGAAAAACAAATCAAAATATTTTTTCTGAGGAGAGAGGGCTTGGTGAAAGACTCACCAGCAAGGCCCCAGATGAGAATATCTGATATAATTGGTCTGGATGGGCTAAGAATGTGCATTTCTAACAAGTTCCCTGTTAAATGTGGTGTAGTTGGCATGGGAAATGCCCTTAGAGAACCATTGTTTTAAAGGCGTGCAGTAGCTCTCTAAGCAATGATATAGAAATATTCCCCAAGACACAATAGATTAAAGGAACAAAGAAAAGATTGACAGGTCTGAGTCATTTGCTTATGCAGACAAATAAGATTATCTAGGCTGGGGAAATGAATGGAAAGAAATAGGAGGCGGGGCATGTTTCTTCCAGGCATTGGGTAATGGTGGGAGAGAGACTGTATACCTTTTATGTTGTTTCCATTTTCCACATGCATGTGTTAGATTAGAAGAGTGAAATAATATTTTTTTAAAAACCAAAACAGTAAAAGTGACTGTCAGGCCTGCTACTGATCGAATGTTCTATGGAATGTATCCTCTAGCAGAGCGTCCCAGGCACAATTTGTCTCAACCCTCAATTCTTATCCTGTATGGTGCCCTGGCCAGTGTAAACCTACCGGAGAATGTGCAAGGCTCTAGCCGGTTCATTTATCATCCTTTGAGAGCTAGAGTGTCCACTGCGGGAGGCAAACATAAACCAGCCAGAGGGGCAGGGTGGGGGCAATGAGCTGACTCTCCCATTTTCAAGGGGCCTGCTGTCTGTAGGCCTGACAAAGAGAGGAGCAGATTAACCACCATCCTTCCCCTAGCAAGGGAAGGAAAAGAAACTGCTGCTGACATGGCAGTGGGAAAGGGGAAGAGACGATGGTGCAAAGACTACTTGGAAGTTGCAAGGGCTGAAGGGCTGGTGGTCTAGTGTCAGGAGGGAGGTAGTTGAGGGTGACAAGTAAAGCTCAAGCAAAAGCCTCTAGTTTCCCACCCCCCAGTTTACTTTCTGGCCCTGACTTTGGCAGGGACTAGGAGGAAGCACCTCAGAGAGGCACCTGCACAATGCACTAGGGTACTTAGCACCAGAGCTTGAGGTGCAGCACCCAAAGGCACCCACGTGGAAGGGAAGCAGGAGGAGGCAGACCTCCCCTCATCTCCCAAACCAGCAACCCTGAGCAAATCCAATATGTGTGACCATCACTTTTGATTTTTACAACATTAGGCCCTGGTGACCTAGGGACACAGCACTTTGAAAATGTTCCCACCACATTGCTTTGACAGCACGAAGGGCTGCTGAGGAGTCTATGATTCCAAGAAGGTCAGGCTTTTCAAGCTATATTCTTTGTTTCCTGACTCCCAAGGCTTCTGATTATTAGGAGTCATTGTAATGTAAGGAATGAATGTCAGTGGTGCCCCCAAAAGATTCTGCTGCACTTGATATTTTTCTGGTCAAAGGAGTGTTATCAGCTGACAATAGCCTTGACCTTGCAGAAACCCATATGAAATTGTCTCACTTGGAATTGATAAACTTTAGAACTTGCTTATATCATGCCAAATGCATGCTTTTGTATAAATAGTGCTTATATTCTTCATTCCTCGATGTGCTCGAGTCTTCCTGCAGTTAGTTTGGGGCCATGTGATTCATTTATGGTCAATGGAAGACAAGCAGAGAAAGTCTAGGCCAGGCTCTCACAAATATTCCATGGGATTCTTTATCTTTCTATTCCCTCACCAATGTAACTTTAGAGATTGCATGGTCCAGGAAGTGAACTTATAAGACGGAGTGAAGTGAACTTATCAGACAGCTGTCTGATTCTATTAGACTTTAGGTTAATAAGTAATGTATCTTTTCTTATAACCCTGCCATTTGCACCAACATGGATGGACCCAGAGGTTATTATGCTTAGTGAGATAAGTCAGAGAAAGTCAAACATTATATTTTACTCATATATGGTATATTAAGAAACAAAACAAATGGATAAAACAAAAATAAACTTTTAGACTATAAGACCAACCAGTGGTTACCAGAAGGGAAGGGGGAAACAACATGGGTAAATTGTAAATTATACGTAAATTGTAAATTATATGTAAATTGTAAATTATATGTAAATTGTAAATTATATGCTAAAAGGCAGAATTGGGCTTTTAGTGGTGAACTTAATGTAGTATATATACATGCTGGTTTTTAATGATACACACCTGAAACTTAAACAAACAAACAAATAAATAGAAATCTAATCTTTTCTGTGTTAAATAACAGATCCGGGAATTTTTTGGTTACTGTGGCATAGCTTAGCCTATCTTGATTTATATATTTTACTGATTTCCCCATTATTCTATGTCCACAGAAGAGCAATTTTAACTTGTTGCTAAGACCTCACTTTGATAGTGGCAAACAACACTGTTGTAGAAAAGCAGCTGTTGAGAGGGTGAGGCTCTCATTTCTCCAGATGAACTACAGAACCCTCATCACTTCCTTTACATTCTTCGTGTCCTAATCTAAGTAGTTACAACAGCAGAGATTAGAGAAAATGAAAAATTCTACCTGTAACACTTTGATTCTGCACAAACAGTACTCATGACAAACTGAAACTCATGAACAAGCTCTCACACCTCATTTTAGGCAAAAATTTGCATAGCCTCCCATGGCTTCCTTGTCCAAGTTGCAGTATATCTCCAGTTTCATACCTTTCCTTTTTTCTTCTCTTACACAAAGAGTGCAGGCAATAAAAGAGGAAGAATGATCAAGTTCTTTGGTGATAGCAATGAATATATATGCTTTAATTAACTTATTTCAGGATTCCCAGTAGACACCACACAAATTTAGCAGGAAAACCCCTTGTTCTTTGTTATTATCCATCAACAGAATATTTTTTCTTTTTTTTAAATAGGATTTTATCAAGGTGCAAATTTTTTTTTTTAAGATTTATTTATTTAGGGAGGGGCGGAGCAACATGGCGGCGAGGAGACGCTGCGAGTAAGATCTCCCATTAAAAAAAGTGAATAGGGAGGAAAAGCGGCAGGTCCCAGTGAGAACTGGGACACGGAAGATAAACGGGTGACGCCAGCAAACTGCCCGAAGAAGAAAGTGGCCATAAAAGAGGACTAGAAGGGAGGGAAGCGCAGAACCCTGCTCCCCTCCCCCGCCCACAGAGGCAGCACTCTCCGACCGGCAGAGAGGAGGAAAACAACAAACTAAAACTGCCAACAAGAACAAACGACGCAGCAAGCGGGACTGGGAGTGGAAAGGAACTATTGCAGCCACCACACCCCGTGAACGGGAGCTGAGGCGAACCCTGCAGGATCCGCCGCAGCGGTGAGCGAACGGCTCCGGGCGCCATTAGAGAAGAACAAAGACCCCGGGAGACGCGCACACAGCCCGGGCTGCCTGTAAGCTGGCGCGGGAACGCGGCGCACTCGGCGTGCTTGAAAAGCAAGTGCAGACCTGGATCGCGGCTGCCCAGGTCCCCGCGCCTGCGACCTAGGCTTGCGGGGAGACGACCTAGGCTTGCGGGGAGACGCGCGGAGGTCCTCACTGATGTGAAGGTCCCTCCCTGAGTAAGCAGGAACCAGGCACCCAGGCACGGGAGCGGTGCAAAAGGCGCCATTCCCGCGCCACTGAACTGGGCTACAGCCCGCGTCCTGGAACTGAGGGCTTTGAACTGAGACCCGGGGCACGAAAATTCGGGGCGTGGTTTCTCCACGACGGTGGGGCACAAGGCAGACACAGCACCCCAAAGCTGTTGAGGTGTACCCTACCATTCCCGCTCTGTTCTCTGTCCCACGGGGTGGGGGGAGGCGAAAAACAGCCCCCAAGGACAATAGGAGAGATCTCTGGCGCCACCTAGCGACCAGGAAAAAAAAAGTCACTAACACCCTATAAAACAGGACATTTCTTAAGACTGCTTGAAAAGGGCAGAAGGTTTCTGGAGGACCCAGTGGCCAGCCGGGAAGTTATTCCACGCCAGGCCCCTTCCGACCAGCAGTCTGAGCCCACAGAGGGAGCAGGCACCCACGTCCGGGGCAGACCGGGTGCGCAGAAGAGTGTGCCTGAAACCAGAGGCGCAGGGACTGCATCCCACTTCGCCATTTGAGAACAGGGACATTTCTTCAGTAAAAACTGCCTAAAACCAGCAGAAAGCTCCCCCAGAAGACAGAGATGGCTCCTGGAAGAGCCAGAGGGGAGCGGAGAAGTTCACCCAAGATGTCAGTCAGTCCGAGCAACACAGTGTCCCAACGCATACGACAAATTAGAAAACAGACAGTAGGGAGTAGAAGAACCACACGCAACCTAACAACTCCTCAGGAAAGAAGCACACCACAAAAAGAAAACCACTCCCCAGATTGCAACGACAGCAACTTGGAAGAACTTCTGAGCCTTCCAGAAAGAGAATTTAAAATTGCCATGATTAAAAAAGTGATAGATCAGAAGAAGGAAATTGAGTCCCTAAAGAGGGAAGTAAGAGAAATGCAGGAGATCAAAGAATTAATGGAGGAACTAAAGAATTCTGGGAAAAGCAATGAAAGCAGAATAGATGAAATGGAAGAACGAATAAGTAATCTTGAAGACACAGAAATAAAAAGAACCAAAACAGAAAAGGAAAGAGAAGTACGAAGGAAAAAGAATGAAGAAAGACTTCGGGAACTATCTGACTCCATGAGGAAAGGAAATATAAGAGTTATAGGAATTCCAGAAGGAGAGGAGAGAGATGTAGGAACAGAGAAAATATTCATGGATATAATTGAAGAGAACTTCCCAAATGAGAAGAAGGAGCTGAAAATTGATATACAAGAAGCAAGAAGAACACCAAACTTCCACGACGAAAGGAAAACACAGCAAGACACATAATAGTAAAGCTCCCAAGAATCCAGGACAAGGAAAAAATAATGAAGCTGACAAGAGGGAAGAAACAGATAACATTCAAAGGAAAACCAATCAGGCTGACATCAGACTTCTCTGAAGAAACACTACGGGCAAGGAGAGAGTGGAGGGACATAGTCAACAGACTCCAAGAAAACAGATGCCAACCAAGAATACTCTATCCCGCAAAGCTCTCTTTCCTCCATGAAGAAAGAATATGGACCTTCCCAGACAAAGAGAAACTCCGGAATTTCATTGCGACTAAACCCCCACTCCAAAAAATACTACAAGGAATCCTAAAGCCAGAACCTCAGAGGGACGAATAACAACGAAAGAAGACCAAAAAAAAAAAAAAAAAAGTTATTAAAAGAATAAATAAATAAAATCAAAGGAAAGACAAACATAATGGCAAATACAGATGCTAACATATCAATATTAACTCTAAATGTAAATGGACTAAACTCTTCAATAAAAAGACACAGAGTTGCAGCCTGGATTAAGAAACAAAACCCAACCTTTTGCTGTCTCCAGGAAACACATTTAGCTACAAAAGATAAAAATAGGCTCAAAGTCAAAGGATGGAAAACAATCCTACAAGCAAATGGGCCAAAAAAGAAAGCAGGAACAGCTATACTTATATCAGATAAAACAGACTTCAAACTCAAAAAAATAAAAAGAGACCCCAATGGTCACTACATTATGATTAAGGGACAATACTTCAAGAAGAAATAACACTCATTAACATATACTCACCAAACGAAAGAGCACCAAAATATATCAGACAACTGTTGTCCTCTCTGAAAACAGACATCAGAGAAAACACATATGTAGTGGGAGACTTCAACACACCACTATCAACAATGAATAGATCAACAAGACAAAAAATAAGTAAAGAAACTAAAGCTCTAAATAAGGACCTAGAGCATTTGGGCTTAACAGACATCTATAGAACACTAAACCCAAAAAAAACGGAGTACACATTTTTCTCAAGCGCACATGGATCATTCTCCAGGATCGATCACATACTGGGGCACAAGACAAACATCAACAGATACACCAAGATTGAAATCATACCAACCATCTTTTCTGACCACGAAGGCATCAAACTAGAAATAAATCATAAAAAGAAGGCAAGGAACTATCCTACCTCATGGAGATTAAAAGCCACACTACTGGAAGACCACTGGACTAACGAGGAGATCAAAAAAGAAATTAAAAAATTCTTTGAATTGAATGACAAGGAGGACACCAATATCCTAAATGTATGGGATGCAGCAAAAGCAGTAATAAGAGGAAAATATATAGCAATAGAAGCTCACATCAAAAAACAAGAAAGAACTCAAAGAAACAACCTAATCTCGAAGCTCAAAGATCTAGAAAAAGAACAACAAAAAAACCCCAGAACCAGTAGAAGAAAAGAAATAATAAAAACCAAAGCAGAGATAAATGAAATTGAAACTAAAAAAACAATCCAAAAGATCAATGAAACCAAGAGCTGGTTCTTTGAAAAAATAAATAAAATAGACAAACCCCTAGCCAGGCTCACAAAGGAAAAAAGGGAGAAAGCACAAATACACAGAATCATAAATGAAAGAGGAGAAATCACAACGGACACAGCAGAAATCAAAAGAATAATCAGTAACTACTATGAACAGTTATATGGAAACAAGTTCAACAATCTAGAGGAGATGGACAAATTCCTACAACTCTACAATCACCCAAAGCTAGATAAAGAAGAAATAGAACACCTAAACAGACCAATTACAAGCAGCGAAATTGAAATGGTAACTAAAAACCTCCCCAAAAACAAAAGCCCAGGACCTGATGGATTTACAAATGAATTCTACCAAACATTCAGAGACGAATTAGTGCCTATCCTTCACAAACTCTTCCAAAAAATTGAGAAGGAAGGGACAATACCAAACACGTTCTATGAAGCCAATATTACACTAATACCAAAACCGAATAAGGACAACACAAAAAGGAAAACTATAGGCCAATCTCCCTAATGAACACTGATGCAAAAATCCTCAATAAAATTTTAGCTATCAGAATCCAACAATGTATCCATAAGATAATTCACCACGACCAAGTTGGATTCATTCCAGGGGCACAAGGATGGTTTAACATCCGAAAATCAATCAACGTTATCCAACACATCAACAAAAAGAAATATAAAAACCATATGATAATATCAATAGATGCTGAGAAAGCTTTCGACAAAGTGCAACACCCATTCATGATAAAAGCCCTTGAAATTCTTGGGATACAAGGAACATACCTCAACATCATAAAGGCCATCTATGACAAGCCAACAGCCAGTATCATTCTCAATGGTGAAAAGCTGAAAGCAATTCCATTAAGATCTGGAACAAGACAAGGATGTCCACTCTCACCACTGCTTTTCAATATAATACTGGAAGTCCTAGCCAGAGCAATAAGACAAGAGAAAGACATCCAAGGAATCCAAATAGGAAAAGAAGAAGTCAAACTATCACTATTTGCAGATGATATGATAATATACATAGAGACCCCAAAATCTCCACAGAAAAACTAATTCAACTCATCAATCAATTCAGTAAAGTGGCAGGATACAAAATCAACACGCAAAAGTCAGTAGCCTTCCTATACACAAACAATAAATCTGAAGAAGAAGAAATCAAAAAAACCACCCCTTTTATTATCGAAACAAAAAAAATCAAATATTTGGGAATAAATCTAACAAAAGAGGTAAAGGACCTATACAAAGAAAACTATAAAACACTGTTAAAAGAAATAGAAGAAGACACAAAGAAATGGAAAGACATCCCCTGCTCATGGATTGGAAGAGTAAACATTATTAAAATGGCCATCCTACCAAAAGCAATATACAGATTCAATGCTATTCCAATCAAAATTTCAATGTCATTCTTCAAAGAAATAGAACAATTATTGATGAAATTCATATGGAATCACAAAAAACCCCGAATTGCCAAAGCTCTCCTGAAAAAGAAAGAAGGGAATGGAGGCATCACACTCCCAGACTTCAAACTATACGACAAAGCCATAATCATCAAAACTGCATGGTATTGGAACAAGACTAGACATACAGACCAATGGAATCGAATAGAAAATCCAGAAATAAACCCACAGATTTATGGTCAACTAATCTTTGACAAAGGAGCAAAGACTATGCATTGGAGCAAAGAAAGTTTGTTCAATAAATGGTGCTGGGAAAACTGGGTCGCTACATGCAAAAGAATGAAGCTTGACCACTACCTCACACCATACACAAAAATCAACTCAAAATGGATTAAAGATCTAGACATAAGACCTGAAACCATAAAATACATAGAAGGAAATATAGGCGAAACACTACGTGATTTGCACATCAAAGACATCTTTACAGACACATCACCCAAAGCAGTGATAGTGAAGAGAAAGATAAACAGCTGGGACTACATCAAATTAAAGAGCTTCTGCACAGCAAAAGAGACAATAACAAAAACAAAGAGAAACCCCACCAACTGGGAGAATATTTTTGCACCCAACACTAATGATAAAGGACTGATCACAAAAATCTGCAAAGAGCTGATGAGACTCAGCAACAACAAAGAAAATAATCCAGTCAAAAAATGGGCAGAAGAGCTAAAAAGAAACTTCTCTGAAGAGGAAATGCAAATGGCCAACAGACATATGAAAAAATGTTCAACATCACTTGTCATCAGGGAAATGCAAATCAAAACTACCATGAGATACCATCTCACACCAGTGAGAATGGCACATATTAAAAAAACTAGCAACAACAAATGTTGGCGAGGATGTGGAGAAAAAGGAACTCTTGTGCACTGTTGGTGGGAATGCAAACTGGTCCAACCACTATGGAGAGCTGTGTGGAGATTTCTGGACCTACTAAACATAGAGCTTCCATATGATCCAGCAATTCCACTCCTAGGTATTTACCCAAAGGACACAGAAACATCAATTCCAAAGAGCACCTGCACTCCTATGTTTATAGCAGCACTGTTTACAATAGCTAAGCTTTGGAAACAACCCAAATGCCCAAAAATAGATGACTGGATCAAGAAGATGTGGTACATATATACCATGGAATATTACTCAGCATTCAAAAAAGATAAACACATGCAATTTGCAGCAACATGGATGGCACTGGAAGGGATCATGCTCAGCGAAATAAGCCAAAAAGAAAAAGAAAAATACCGGATGGTCTCACTCATAGCAGGAATCTAGAAAACTTAAATAAGGGACCAGGAAAATGAATATAAGAAAGTGAAAATCAAAATCAACAAAAAACTATGAACCAGAGACACTTTTTGGGGGTGGGGGGTGGGAGGGGAGGATTGGGGTCAGAATGGGGCGTTTGCAATTGTATGGGGGAATATAAAAATGAAATTTAATATTTAAAAAAAAAAAAAAAAAAGATTTATTTATTTATTTATACAAGCACTGGGTGCAGTCAGAAGCGCGGGAGGGTGAGAGAATTCACCAGAGCCAGAGCAGGGAGCAGAGCAGGCAGACTGATGAAGTACACTGCTGAGGGGAGCAGCGGGCGGCAGGAGAGGTCTGTGCGCCATGTGGGACCCTCCTCTGGTGGCCGGGGAGCAGCCGGGGATCGAACCGGCACCGCAGAGGCCGTGGGCAGCTTCGCAACCCAGCGTTCAACTGCTGCACCACCGGAGAGGCCCCATGAACAGAATATTAAAAATTTCATGATGATCAAGGTAAGAGGACAGGACTGGTAAGACAAGTCTTACCTACCAGGTGGCTGGTGGCAAGAGGAGGTCCTATGTTACTAAGTTACTATGGTAGTTCCCACAAACCCATGGGAACAAAGTCCAAGACCTTCCAGTGGATGTCTGAAACCTCGAGTAGTACTCAACCCTGTATACACTATGTTTTCCCTGTACATGTGTACCCATGAAAAAAGTTTAATTTATAAAACAGGCACATACGAGATTAACAATAACACAATAGAACAATTATGACAATATGCTGCAATAACAATTATATGGATGTGTTCTCTCTCTGTCAAAATACTATTGTATGTAATATTTTCTTACTGCTATAACTGAAACCCAAGAAAACAAAACTGAAGTGGTGAGAGGAGGACATGGTAGTGTAGGGGGACAAGGCAACTGTTTTTGTGTTATGTCAAGACCTCCAGGAATCCAGAGAGCGAACATCGGAATCTGATGAATTGAGAAGTCCAGGAAAATTGGATGTGGACTCTCTGCTCTGGAAAGGTAAAAAATATTTTCAGAAGAATTTTTGTTCTTTGAATTTTTTCATATCCCCAACAGTCTTTGACTCATTTAACAACCTGAAGTCATTCTAAGAAGCTACCGGGAAATTTTCAGAATACATTTCCCTCTGACCTGATCCTTGACCTCTCTGGACTGTCCTCATTCATGTGTAAGTCAGGAAGTTTGTTCCTGAGGCCTCTGTCAGCCCTGCCGCTCCGGGAGCCTGTGGCCAGCAGTCATCAGCAAGGAGCCCAGGACACTTCCAACTTGTGAAGAAAGCTGGGAAAGTATGAAGTTACACTCTCCCGCCCCACTTACTCCCCTTCTTCTGCTCCCCATACACCTCACCCTTCCCGGAGCCTCAGTGGGCAAGTGACTAAGGATGAGAAACTTTGTGAACTGGGCAATAAGTTCCCCTCAAATACCATGTGGCTGAAAGTCAAGGCTGAGAATCTGGGCAGTGCTCAAAATGATTTGCCCTGAAGCTGGGAACATGCAACCTGCATCTTATTCTGCTAGGGATGTTTCTTATTATTCTGTTTCAACTTACACATGATTAGTTTCATCACTACAGGAACTTGTTACTTTTACATATTTTATGGTGCTTCATTTTACTTGTGCTTCCGAACAAGCAAACTGAAAATAATGATTGGTGAAAATGTTAATAGTTAAAAAAAAAAGAAAACCCTTAGTATTAGAGCACTGCTAAATTCACTATCCATCCTCTTACACTTCATGATACTAAGCTTAATCTTTGTGTACTTTTTATACAATGCAAACTACACTACTTCCATTCAATTGCAAAATCTAGAGTAATTTCATTACTAATCACTCAATAATAAATAATTTTCCATTAATAATCCACTGAATATTCCACAGATTTTTCTATAGATTATTATATAATAATTTGCTCATTATGTGACAGCAAATTTTATGATGAAAATTTCTTTAGTACAAATATGAACTTCAATAAACATATTGATATATTAAGATTTACAAATACCATGATAAAGCACTAAGATAGCACATTATTTTTTCCATATTTCTTGAATTAAGATTAGAAGGTATATATATTTTTGGAAAATACAAGAAATGCCAGAGGGAAAGGCAAAGAGTTTCAGGGTTCCTGGCCTTTATGCCTGGAGCAGGACAGTTATCAGTCATGGATGGACACCCTCTACCTTTCTATCATTTCTACTGAAGAAGAGTAAGAAAGGTAAGTAGAGAAAAAACTCCTATGAACCCATCATCCTGAACATACTTTCTTTAATCCAGATACATGACCATGTAATTTGAATATTACACAATGGAACTCTTGTTCAAGATTATTCACCTCTCAAAAGTATTTGTCATTTTCTAAAGACAATATAGGTAGCAAGTTTTGAGAAACATTACACTCAATTTTTCCTAAGTGTGGAAAAGTATCATTAGGTTCTTATTATTTTATTTTACTTTTTTATCTCTTTTATTTTTTTTAATCTCTGTTATAAAGTCTTTGTGGATGAATTAAAATAAATAACGACCCTGAAGCATGAGTCTCCACAGAAGACTGACAGAAGGTATTACAGACCTCAGAAATACAAGGAAAATAAACTGCACACCAATGGCAAGACTACATTCTCAAAAGTGAAATCGTACTTGAAACTACACAACTATCAAAGTCTGTTGAGAGATGACACATAAAAGAATATATGACAAACAACTGTTTTAAAACCAAGGGCTGGGCCTCCCTGGTGGTGCAGGCAGTTGAGCACAGTGCTGTGAAGCTGTCCGCAGCCTCTGCAGAGCCGATTCCATGCCCGCAGGCCGCGGAGAAACCCACACAGTGTGGCAGACCTCTCCTGTCTCCCCGCTGCTCCCCTCAATAGTGTATTTCGGTCATTCTGCCTGTTCTGCTCCCCACTCTATCTCTGGTGAATCCTCTAGCCCTCCTTCACGTCTGGCCTGTACCCCCATTCTTGTATAAATAAATAAAATCTTAAAAAAATAAAAAATACAAAATAAAACCACTAGTGATAGTGATAGTGATAGTGAATTTCTAATATTCTCATAAAAATTATGTTTTCTATTTCTGGGTCATCAATAATTAATTTGTCTAATATTTATAGAATTAATGCTTTATTAATTAATTGTTTATTGTTATATTGCTGAAATAATTTTTATTAAAAAATGAAAAAATGTCAATTAAAAATATTTTACTTGAGTAAAAGCGCCCACACTGGCAGAGCCCTAGTAGCCAAAGCCACTATGTACCGTAGTTCTCAAACCCACCAAGTGTAATGAGGAGATAAACCCTTAAACTAGAGAGTCTTTCTTTACCTCATATGTGAGACAGTCCCACTGATCTTTACCTCTACTGGTTTCCCCCATCACCTCCACCAGGATTTGGAACATGGGTCTAACTGAATGTGATCTATGATTTCATGTAGTTGCAAGATGTACTGTATAGACAGCCCCAACCTAGGATGTTCAATTACAATGTTTGACTTTATGATGGTGCGAATGTTATATTCAGATTCAGTAGAAACTGACGTTTGAATTTTGAATCTTAATTTTTCTCTGGGAGATAGACGTGCCAAAGAATACTTTGGTGAGTGTGGACAGTGGCAGCTCCCAGTGAGCCACACAATCGTAATGGGGGGGAAGTAACCCCATTGAAAGTTGGGAAAGATCTGTATGTGCATTTGTATGTTTTTCTTCTATGGCAACGAACACTTTACACCTCTAAAAAATCAAGATCCATTATTTTAGGCTGCAGGACTGGTTCTCAAAATTTATCATGCATCCGATTCACCTAGCGGGCTTGTTAAACCACACATGCCTGGATACACGCCCAGAGTTTCTAATGCAGTAGATGTCGAGGAAAGCGCAGGATTCGCATTTCCAAGCATACCCGGGTATGCTGTTGCTGCTGACCTAGGGGCCACATTAAGAGAACCACTGCTGTAGAACGTTCGCAATGACTGTATTCAATAGACCCACACTGGCAGAGCCCTGTGTATAAACTGCAACATCTTTGCCAGTAGAGAGCAAGTCCAAACTTATTCTAACATGTATCATCTCTTTTGTCACTAGGTGGCAGCACTTGCATTCAAATCTCTACATACCGCTCTCCCATAAATTAAGAGAAAAAACCTAATCACAAAAGCAAGATAAGAAAGCCATAGTGACTTTCCTTTTCTTTTTAATTACAACCTGGATAACCTAATCTTGACAAATAATCAAAATTTCAAAAGGCAGAATTTGAAGAACAATATATGAGAAAAAAGCAGAGGCTCCTAACTGCATCCATTCAGTACAAGGGTACTGTGCAAACAGTGTCTGTGTTATCCAGAACTTTGTGAAACTGTGCCTGGAAGCCAATGTCCCACTTGAGAAGGCTGATCACCCACTGGTGGATGCGCTCCTGCCTTACCATGTGAAGAATGAGGGTTTCCTACCTACCTAAGCCAGACCTGCTGAGAGTGTACCCACTAATGGATATAAGAATAAAAACCAGTAACTCCTTAACTCACAAGATATTGACCAGATTGTCACCATTGGGATCAAGATAAATAATGTGGAGTATTAAATTTATGGGTCGATTAAAAAAATTCATACAAATCAGATTTCAGTTCAAGTTAAATAAACTGACAGGAAAAAGGGGCTGGCTGCTGGCCGGCTTCTGACCTCTAGGCTGACACCCCTGGATAGGGCTTTGCACTTCTCTGTCTGGTGACTTGGAAATGTCCCTTTTGGAAAGTCCTGGGCTGGATGCTACAAAATTACCCTAGGACTGCATTGAAAAATGCAGGTCCTGTCCCTCTAAGCCCATTCAAATGAAGCAGATCTGGGGTAGGCGCAAGCTGCCAGATTTTTAACGGCTGTCCTAGCAGACTCTGAGGTGCCACCAAGTTTTGGCTACCTGCGCCTGTATGTTAAATTAACATAAACCGATGCTTACTGGCATGAGATCTGTATATTTCTGCCCTTCACAAAGTGGTTCTTCCTGTGTCCAAGCTTGAAATAATTGGATCTGCAGGAGAGCTACCCTGCTGTGTGTGGGAGCCAAGTGTGCCCCAGCCTCCGTGGCAGGTCTGTGCTGAGCTGTGCTGGTGGTAATAACCATAACCGCAGATGTCAGACTTGGTGGCAGGCAGGGGGGAAGAATGTGAAATAGTTTTAAGGTGGCTGCTAGAAAAAGTAAATTATACATGCGCTCAGAATCTATTTCTATTGGAGCATGCTAGTTAAAGAAGGTAGAAAACATTTTCCCCTAAGAATGGGGAAAATGTGGAAAGTAGAGAGGGAGTGCCTAGCAGGGCTCAGGGAAGTTTTGACTCTCAGCACTGTAACAGCTTTCCTGAAAGAAGGCCTCACACCCTGGCGGCTTAGCCTGGAATAGACAGGTCCCTCCGCCCGCAGCCCCTGCAGAGTGACGTGAGCTTCTCCATGAATGAGTTTCCAAGTAAGCCTAAGCTGACTGAACACCAGGAAACGTCCACTCTCTAAATCAGCTGAGTCTGAAGCAGGCAGGGTGTTAGCCACTTGTTAGAACTCAAGGGCAATTTCATGCAGGAACAAAACAAACAAAACATGACTGTGACAAATGGCTGTGTGTGTGTGCGTGTGTGTGTACCTACTGGAGACCAATTTAGCCTGTGCAATAGCTAAATAACCCTATAGTTTCAATTGAAAAACTTAATTACTGATAGTAAGACAAAACTTTTTTGTTTATTTTTATTTGTTAGAATAAAGAGGAATGTGTTTAAATAGTCTCTCTGTGATACAAATAATACAGGCCTTCAAGAAAAAAGACAGGTTCAGCCTCAGCAGTCATCTTCCAGGGCAGTCCTCTGGGCAGCAGCACTTGTTAGAATTTGTTAGAAATACAAATTCTCAGGTTCCACCTCAGACACAAAGAATCAGAGGCTCTGGAGGTCTCTGGACCTGGACCAGTTGAGCAAGTGATTGTGAGAATAAGAAACACCGATCCAGAAAAAGAGGAGGCCATCTGAAGGGAAGCCCAAGCAGTCTACAGAAATTGCTCTCTAGCGTTCGGCTGTCATGGGGAGAGCATGCAGAAAGTCAGGGCCCAGCCTTGGCTACGGGACTGCCTGGGGTCACAGCAGAAGTTGCCTCCCTGCTGTGTTACCCAGGGTGTTGACTAAATTTCTCTAAGCCTACTGCCATCTGAAAGATGGGGAAAACACTACATCCTGTGTATGTTTGTTATTGGGAGTAAATGAGCTAACATGGAAAAAGTTGGATGTGGTTCTTGATACAGATTAAAGGTTTATTATTAGTTCTGCGAGAGTATGTGCATAATGCTAAGAAAAAATAACTCAGATAGCTTCCTTGATATCACTCTATTGTTATCTTATCTCTGGCCCTAGCATGCTTGCTGTTTTCATGGAAATTATTTTCCATAATTAGTCAGTGAAACTACAACAATTTTATCTACGCTCATTCTTGCTTAATTGACTCACTGAAGTTTTATCTCTGGTCTTACTGTATCAGGTTTGACCATTTAACCCTCCTCCCTCGTGATTTTTGAGGCTCTTACAGTATGGCTTCAGAGGGTAGTTTGATTAAGCAAAACCAATTTACCTAGAATCTCTGCTCATTCCTGGGGCGTTGCTTTTCTAGCGCTATCTCAGATGCTGTAATGCATATGCATTAATACCATGTTTGCTGACATGACTGTGACCTTGGAATATGGAAAGATCCATCCAGGGTCTTTCCTGGATGGAAACAACAGAAATGCCTGGGTTTTTTTTTTCTTTCCTGGGTCTTCGAAGGAAAGGGCTCACATAGTAGGAAGTATCATATTCAAAGACCTGAGAAGGGCCTTCTCATCAGCAATCAGACACAACATTGGCTCTCCCCAACATGCACTTCCAGCTTGGGCAGCTTCCCCCATTTGACTAACACGTAGTAGAAATGGCAAGGATCAGGTCAAATTAGGAATCTGAAGCCAAGAATCCCCTGGTTCTCACCTCTCACTGGTTTCTTCTGTCATGTAGTGAGTGCCTATTTATCATTAATAATCTACTTTCAGTACCCTGAGTGTGGTGGTGGATGTCATCAGTCCTAAGCCTTTTCAGCCTATGGGGATCTCCAGTGAGCAGTAAAACTGTGCTTCACTTTCAGAAGGGGAAGAGAAAACACATTTCCCATGTCCTCGGTGCTAGCTCACTGCTGGGAGGAAGCAGAGGGCTCAGCTGGCGTCCTGTGTCCCGCATCCAGGAAGGACTGGGTTTGGGATAAGCTAGGCAGGGAAGGTGACAATTGCCCTAGAGTAGGAGGGAAGCTGAATTCCCACTTCCTAGAAAGTTCCAGGCCACAAGAAAGACTGACTACATACTCAAGACTTCACGATTCTAGCAAACTGGGTTGTCCAAAGCTGCATCAAACCCTTACTGGAGCAAAGACCATGGAGAAGGCCTATTCACACTTGAGGAAAGAATCAAGAGACTTTAATATCTTTCTAAATGTGTTCAGTTGTTACATGCTGCCTGTGAGGCTTAGAGACCCTTCTTGAATTTCACCACTGACAGCTGACTTTTTTTTTATGAGTCTTCTTTTAAAATTTATTTTTATTTAAAAAAATACATATATTTTATTGAGTTAATATTGGCTTATGGCTCTGTATATGATTTAGAGCTACAGGATCACATCTCTTAAGACATAGGTCACCACACCACACCTACCACCAAAGCTCCCCTCGACTTTGATTCCTACTCCTCCCTCACTCTCTCCCTCTGGTAGCTGTGATTCTACAGTCAGATTTCTAAGGTTTTGGTTAACATTTGTCTACACCTTAGTTTTCTTTCTTTATAGTCCTCATATGAGTGAAATGATCTGGTGACTATCATTCTTCTGAATTATTTCACTTAGCTTAATTGGGGGCTGTCTTTGAATCAAATCCTTTCACTTTGTTCAAAAGGTTGTCAACACACAAACCCTTAGAGATGCCTCTCTGGTTTCCTGCTCAGAAGGACTGAAGTTAAGAGGTTACCTCCATCTCACAAGCAAACTCCAGTTAACTGGTACTGGCCTGGATCCATAATTCTGAAGCTATGCCCAAGGCAAAATACAATGAACAACAGCCCGAATGTAGAACATTTGCCACTTCTCTTCCAGAACAATGTCTTCTGCACAGGGGTGCTCATGTAGGTTACAGTAAGTTGTCACTTATTGTTATAGATAGATTCTTAGAGATTCTTGAAAACTCTGGCTTTAAGTGAAACTCTGTGTAATGTAACCAGGCCTTCAAATTATATCATTTCATTCAACATCTGCTGGGATTTTTTTTTTTCATCATCTTATCATGAAACAATGTTGAACAAAATGTTATTTGAGAGTCTGCTTTAATTACTTCATCTACATATTGCTACAATTAATCAAACAATGATGACTCTTATAATATACAACATCTTTACAGTGCGAGAATCTTTGTATCAGGTGTTTCCCGCACTGATCTCTCATCTTCACAAAAGCTCCTCAAGGAACATATCAAAATGGCCCCTTTGGAGGAGACTCCTGAGACCTGAGAAGAGTAAGCAACACCAGGAAGTGACACTGGCTAGGGTCAAGATTTGAATCCAAGAAAGCCTAATTCAACTACTACTGCTATCTGCCCCCCACCAAATATCTACTATCTCCTGACTTCTCATTCTTAGGTTATGTCTCATTTTTTTTATTATGGTAACATAAACATGTTACTAATTCATGAAAAATGAAGTGCATGAGACATGGAATCATTCAGTAAATGAATATTGAATGGATGAGTGGTTTCCTCTCAACACACAGGCACGCCGGAGCCTGTAACCCATGGCCTTGGAGATGACTCCAAGGTCAGCACTCTGGCTTGCATATTGCCTGACCTTCTATAGAATTAAGGTCTTGGGTGGTTTCATGCCTCCTGCCACTGTTTCCCCAGAACTCAGACTTTGGTTTCCCTTTGTCTCAAACCCACATTGTGATTCAGCAAAGCCTGGCTCCTTCTGGATCCAGTCCAAACCAGAGAGCATGAAGAGGATGTATGTAAGAGTGTTGAAACAGTTCAAAAGATGGGTTAGTTGAAGTCATGAACACAGCAGGAACAGTGGGGTGGGAGGGGCTACCAAGGCCTGGGGATGGCAGCTGAAGGCATTTTGTAGGCCCCAGAAGGTAAAGATGTTGGGGAACATGAGGAGAGCTCGGTTTTCAATTCAAATTTGTTCCTTGTGACCCCATATATATTTCATTCCTATAAAATTAGGAAATTGAAAAAGACATTTCTAAGGACACCTAATATTCAAAATTGGTCTTTAGATTCAAGAATTTGGGGGAAATAGAGACCATGATTGTTTTATTAAACAAATTCCAGGCTGGTTAGAAACCACACGTACACAGCAAAGTATGAAGTGGGTTAATGCTCAGCTGATCTCCTCCATTCATCACTGAACTCAGCTCATCCTTCAAACTAGGTGGGTCCTGTTATCCAAATTGCTTTACAGTCTTTGCTCCTCGTGGTAGGAAAAGAGAATCTGTTTTTCTCCTGTAAAATTGTTTTGCCTGACTAAGTCTTGACTTCTAAACCCTGAATAGAGCACAGATATGACTTTCACATGGGGTGTGGACAATTGGAGCAGGACACGCCTCCCAGATGCCTGTGCTCCATTTTCCTCTGGGTGCCTACATTCTTGTTTCCTCTTACTGTGGTGGCTGCTCCAACTGCCTCCTCCCTAACCACTTAACACCGAGGGGCCAGCGCTCAGTGCTCTCCTTTATCTCACTCCTCGGTGATTTCACCCAGTCTTGTGGTCTTCCACACTTCTACATGCCAGCTCAGACTTCTCTTCTGCATAGCAGACCACTTCTCTGAGTCCCACCTCTCCACCTTCATGCCTATCAGCCTCCCCCAATGTGTTAGGTCTAAAACAGAATGCTAGTCTTCCCAAAACCATTAATAGCATCTCCATCCTTCAAGGTACTCCAGTCCAAGGCCATGGAGGAGCCCTTGATGTCTTTCCTTTTATGATACCTGACCTATCATAACTGCTTTTGGTTTCAAAATACATCCAGAATCAAACTCCTTTAAACTGCACTCCCCACTTCACTCAAAGGAAAAACCCAAGTTTGCACAGTTATCTACAGGCCTGAACAGCTTTTTGTTCTGATTTCAGCTCCTACCTGATTCCAGCCACACAGGCCTCCTGACTATTCCCTAACCACCCCCCACCTTCGCACCTCAACATTGGCTATTTCCACCTCCTTCAGAATTTCATTCAAATGCCACCTGCCTGGCCACCGTACTCAAACCCAAGCTCCAGATCCCCATGCATACACACCTAATACCTGACTGGTAACCTTTTCCCACAACTCTTATCACCTTCTAACTTATTTTGTAATCTATTTATTTGCCTGTCTTACTCAAAAGAATGTAAGCAGCATGCAGGGGGGGGGGGGATATTTTTTCTGTTTTTGTCCACTGTGTATCATAAAAACCTAGATTCTTACTGGGATGGGACCACAAGCACCTGTTGGCACTTTTCCAGACTTAGTGAAAGCCACTCTTCCATGCGACCATAAGTTACATCGCTGCAGAAACAGTCCCAGATGACTGAAAAAAAGAAGGCGTAACATCTTTGCCTCTGCTCTTGAATACCTAGCTCACCACATTCTAGCAACTCTTGTAACCTAGCTCAGCCAAGAGCCACATGCCTACTTTGAGGAGCTGATAATCTCCCTGATCCCTGGAGAAGGCATGTTTGCTCTGACTCCCCTTGGCCTGAATAACCATTGACCTCAATTCTCACAATTTTCACTGTATACTTTTTGTTGCATTTGCTTCCCACAAGGCTGCACAATATTTGAATTATGCTTGAATCCTGAATCCATTAAGATTGTTTCTTTACTAGTTCAAAGATGTATATGCATCCACATGTTCATTGCAGCAGTATTTATACTAGCCAAGAGTAGTAAACATCCTGTTCCATTGACAAAGGAGTAGATTAAGAAGATGAGGTATACGGATGTTTTGGAATACTATCATACTTCACTGTAAAAAAAAGCTGAAACCCTGCCATTTGCAACAACATGAGTGGACCTAGAGGTTATTAAGTCAAAGAAGGACAAACACCTATGATTTCACTAACATGTGCAAATAAGCAAAATAAATGAACTGAAAGAAAACTAAACTCTTAGATTATAAGATCAATTAGTGGTTATCAAAAGTAATTTGTTAGTGGGCCTCCCTGGTGGCAGAAGGATTTAAGACACAAGCTGTGAAGCTATCCACAGCCACTGCAGCATGAGTTTGATCCCTGGCCAGAGAGCTACCCATATGGCACAGCAGACCTCTCCTGACTCGCCTACTGCTCTCTTCAGCAGTGTATTTCAGTCGATCTGCCTGTTCTGTTCCCCACTCTGTCTCTGGTGAATCCTTTCACACACACCCCACACCTCTGGCCTGTACCCCAGTTCTTGTATGCATAAATAAATAAATCTTTTTCAAAAAGTAATTTGTTAAGGTGGACCCTAAACCATTATGACTGGCATCCTTATAAAAAGAGGTATTTGGACATAGACATCTATGCAGGGAGAACACTATGCAAACAGGAAGACAGGCTGAAAAGAGAGGACTGCAACTGACCCACCATCATAGCCCTCAGAAGGACCAACCCATTGACACCTTGATCATGGACCTCCACCCTCCAGAGCTATGACACAATAGATTTCTGTTATTTAAACAACGACAACAAAAAAGATTAAGTTTCTTAATATCTCTGTGTCTCAGTTTCCTCGTTTATAAAATGAAAATTATGACACTGTCCACATCTACTTCACAGGTTTGTAGTGAGGACTGACTTAGCAGACACCAAGTCCTTAGATTATAAGGACAGTGCAGAGCAATGCTCAGTAAATATTAGTCATTACTATCAGCATTGTTAATAATATCATTACTAACATTAAACACAATATTTTCTCTAGCCTTTTATTTTCAGCACTTAGTTCAGTGCCAAGGACATGGAAGTGCTTAGAAAAAGTTTGCTGAATAGATGAAGGAAGGAAGGAAGGAAAGCATGAGTAAAGATCAGCTATTACGGTGCAGGGGCTATACATTTACATCTCCAGTAAGCACAAACCTAGTGCCTACTCATTTTCTGGAAATGGCACAGGGGGAAGTTTTTGCCTATATTCTGTACAATGCAGAAAATTTTAGAAGAGCATAAAAAACAAAATTCGTGAAAGATTGAAAGAGTTGGGGTGCTGCTTAGGAAGTGCTAGGAGAAAAATGGACTAAGTCTGTGACAGTGGGAAATTTTAAAAAACTTTTTGGCCTCTTAGTGTTCTCCCTCAACTGGGGCTAAGAGTAGTCCCTGTGCCCTAAGAGGACTAACATAATTCCTGCAAAGTGCATAATTCAGGTCCCAGCAATGTGGTAATACATACTCAGTAGATGCTGGCTTTAAAACCTGTGGCTCGGGCCTCCTTGGTGGCATAGGGGTTAAATATCAGTGCTATCACTGCTGCTGCCTGAGTTCGGTCCCCAGAGAGGGAGCTCACCCACATGGCACAGCAGACCTCTCCTTTCTAGCCTGTTGCTCCTCTCAGCAGTGTATTTCAGTAGATCCGCCTGTTCTGCTCCCAACTCTGTCTCTAATCCTCTCATCCCCTGAACCTCTGGCCTACACCCCAGTTCTTCAATGCAAAAAAAGGAAAAAAAATTATTTTTTTAAAGGTTTATGTATACAAGAACTGGGGTACAGGCCAGAGGTGGGGGGGGGGTAAGAGAATTCACCAGAGACAGAGTGGGGAACAGAACAGGCAGATGGACCAAAACACACTGCTGAGGGGAGCAGCAGGTGAGTCAGGAGAGGTCTGCTGCGCCATGTGGGTAGCTCCCTGGCCGGGGATCGAACTCGTGCTGCAGTGGCTACAGATAGCTTCCATAGGTTGTGTCTTAAACCCTTGCAGGATCAGGGAGGCCCAGAAAAAATTATTAAAAAACAAAATACTGCTGGTTCAAACCTGCATTCCTGCACAAGATGCCACAGAGCTTCACAGGAGGGCAAAGTATCTGACTTCATGGGACAAGAGCTGAGTCTTCAGGAACCCAACTTTCTATTCCCAGGTCTCCTCAGGTTTGTTTATAAATACACCATCACCAAGGATTCTCTTTCTTGTCCCCTCCTGCCCATGACCTAGGGAAATTTGGATAAGTTCCTGCTTCTATAACTGGCAGTTCTCCATTTGTCATATGTGAGGTATTTTTTCCAACAAGTCCAGACAGGTCTTACCATTCAAAAGATGAGAACAAAATCTGGGCATTTTCCATGGAATTCCTCTCCTACTTTCTCTCCCGAATCCTTTCCAAATCTAGACAAGCAACGGATGGCCAAAAGGGAACCTCAGAGCCTGACGAATCAAGCACTTAATGACAGATGGCGCTCATCTTCACACTGCCCAACATGGACCAAATTTTGTCTCATTTGGCTTAAATCCAGAAAATACTTAATGACAGATGGCGCTCATCTTCACACTGCCCAACATGGACCAAATTTTGTCTCATTTGGCTTAAATCCAGAAAATACCAGCAGTTTATAATTTATTATCTCTGACTATTCTGTGAGGTCTACATGATTAACCTTTATAAAAATGTCACATATTTTGAAGTGATTAGTTTCCATGGAAACATGTAGTTATTGAGAGGAGGAAATGGAGAGAAAGTTTTCTTATACTTGTGTAAGGGGAGAGGGCAAGCGCCTGCATCATTGGCTCCTTGGCATTTTGGAGAATCTGCACAATGACAATTGGGAGAAGGATGAAAATATCCTTGCCTTTCAAATTAAAAAGTTGAAACTATTTATATTACAATTTGAAAGTCAAAAGAATCCTAAATCAAGTTAATAAGTTTGTTCTCTTCACACGAACTTTAAAAAGCAGACTTAAAGTTCCGAAGCTTAAAATTTGAAAGAATTACAAAAATGAAATTATGGAAGAACAGAAGGGATAACTTCTACAATTTTGATGTATTTCATTCTGTAAATGAAAAAGCCACCAAAGGGAAATAACGCTACTTGGATAGTGGTTGTCACCTCAGTAATCACTACCTTTACTCTTTAGCATTTTCATTTTAATAAATGAGCTTTAAGTGTATATCTGGGCCTTTAATGATGTATTCGCTGTGTGTGAGAGAGTGCAAATATTTGTATAGATGTGTGCATTTGCATTTATATATTATGCACAAAAATACACTGGATGACTAACTCTTTAAGATGCGTTCCATAAATATTATTTTGTAGCAGGAATTGTTGGAGGGGATGGTAGGAAAATAACAAGAGTTGACTCAGTCTAATTTCCAAATCTCAACATTGACAAGTATACTCAGTAAAAGTTTGTTGAATGTTACTAATGAATAAATGAAATGGTGCATTTAACTAAAATTCCATATCTAAATATGAGAGTAGTATGTGCAGTATTACAGGAAGGGAATTCAACCAACAGGAGGAGGCTTATGTAATGACCCATGACATTCTGATATTGTCATACTATGGTAGTTATTGACATTTTAACATTCATACTAATTTTTAATATTTAAACCAATGAAATTTCAATTTTTTATTACCTTCAGATCTGTGCACTAGATGTCTTCATCCCATCCTTTATCCCTCACCCCCCCATTAGCCTAAGCTGGACCCTAATATACAGCATTTTCTTGACTGTCACCTCCCTCCTTAAACTACTTGCGATCCTCTACCCTGTCCTTTCAGGTCCCCCCAAATCAAAATATTCCTGCAGTCCAAATAGTGCCATCCAAAGTGCAGACATGGAGCACCAATGGCCTGGCCAAAGGTGGTGGCAGTGGGTATAAAAGGAAAGGTGACGTGGAAGGAAATGAGAAAGAGGAATATACCAGATTTGGCAACAGCACAAATGTAGTAGTAAAGACGTAGAGAGTGGCTAAAGATGACTCTCTGGACAGCACATGTGGAGAAGGATGAAGACATTGAGGAAGTGGAGAGCAGAAGAGTGGAGAGGAAGAAAAGAATAGCGGAAGAGGACGGGTTTGATTGAGGTGTGCCAATGTTAGTAACAACGTCAAAGTCCTGAGTAGTTTCACACTGTTGCAGATTACAGACAACATAGATGGCACAGGCTGCATCGAACTGACACACACTTGGTCTCAGGATCTGGCAGGGCAGAAGAGCAAAAGTCTCTGGGACTGAGATCCCCAAATGAAGGCCATGTCAAGGCTGCAGGGATCTGGGCTCCATGTCCACCAGGTCACATTCCCTGCTTCCCACCACTGAGAGGATCAAACACTTCCACTCACTTATTATTGATGTCCCTTTCAAATTGAAGGTAGACAAAGAGACCAATCTCTTGAGATGTGTGGGTGAGGAGCTTTACTAACGGGGAAATGCTCATTCTTCTATACCCATGCATTCAAATAAAGAGTTCCTTACAATTATTCCCCTGAGAAAAAAATGGGGGTGTGACTTAGAAACCTGAAGGCACATTTTCTAGGGCTACCATGCCACAAACTCATTGACTTAAGCAACAGAAATTTATTTTCTCAAGTTCTGGAGGTGAGAAGTCTGAAATCAAGATTGGCTCCTTCTAAGTGTGGTGAGAGATCTGTACCACACTCCCTCTTTGGCTTGCAGAGGTCATCTTCATTTCACATGGTGTCTCCTATATCTTCACATCCCTCTGTGTGCATCTCTGTGTGCGTCTCTGTGTCCAAACCTCACCTTTTTCTAAGGACACCATCATATTCAGTTAGCATCCTCCTTAAAGGCCTCACTTTCACTTGGTTACCTCTGTAAAGACCCTGACTCCAAATAAAGTCACATTCTGAAGCAGTAGGGAGTTAGGACTTCAAATATGAATGGGGGAGGGGTTACACAATTCGACCCATAATAGCAACTGAGAAGGAAAGAACAAGTGTGTGAGGAAGTACACACTCCAGGAGAATTCAGTCTGAAGTGCAGAGTTAGCAGTCTTCAGCATTAGTTGAGCCCCGGACCTTCGGAAATCCCCTGCATCTGGTTTTCCCGGTTCTCGTAATCTCTTCCCACCAAAAAGGACATCTATGAACATTCCATACATTTCTGGTGAGAAGTTCACTCTGCTACACTCTAGGCAGTGTGATAACCAGGTTTTAGTGAAAGTGCTTTATGTAGTCTGGTTGTACTCAGATCTCTGGAGCCTTCCATCCATCCCTTTAAGCCCAAACAAATCTGATCCAAGTATTTCAGACACAGCACAATATTAGCGTACCCGGAGTGCCCTCTCCTCAGGGCAAGTCAGGATGGTGATAAATGTGGTTGGTGAACTTTTCCCTTCTTGTCATGGCAGGGGACCCCTGAATTATGTTTCCCCAAAATGGTTGGAGGGACACTACTAGCTGTGGCAAAGGGTAACCACTTAGGACAGGTAAGTGTGAGCTCAGGTTATCTTTCCATTTGTGTAGACCCCAACAAGGTGCCAGGTACTATGCTAAATCTCCTCAGACTTTGCCTATGAGCAGAATAGTGTTCTGTGTGGAAGAGGGAATTCTCACATTCCCCTAGGCAGGTGGAATTTACAAGTGGGAGGGCCCAGAAGCTCAGATATGGCAGGAATGAACCTGCTACTTTCTGCCGACATCTTTGCACACTAGTTGTGTGAATGCTTTCATTGATAGATTTCCATGCTATACCAGTTGCTAGATATTTTTATATTACCCTTGCACATGACCATACTGTTGGAGGGAAATTGGGAAAGGGGTGGAGGTGGTGACAACCTTAAGTGAAAGAAACAGGTTTTAGATGGTGTCAAAATTTGGAGAATGAAATTTAAGAAATTGAGCCAGGATTAGCAGAGCAATTCTCAAACATCTCAGTATCAGGAGCCTTTTCCACCTGAAAGTTAATTGAGGATCTTAAAGAGCTTCTGTTAATGTGGTTTGTATCTATTAATATTTACCATGTAAGAAATTAAAGCTGAGAAATGCTCATATCTTGTGTTCATTCATTTAAAACAACTGAGTCATTGCATGCTAACACAAATAACATTTTTTCATGAAAATTAACTGTATTTCCTCCCCCAAAAAATGCAGTGAGAAGACTGTTACTGTCTTATATTTCTGGAAATTTATTTAATGTTTGGCCTTAGAAAAGATGGTTAGAATCTCTATCTGCTTCTGCATTCAATCTGTTAGTAAAGTTGTTCTGGCCAAAATATATGAAGAAAATCCAGCCTTATGTAGATATATGTAGTTGGAAAAGGTGTAACTTCAAGTACCTACTGAAAAAAACCAAAGGGAATCTCTGATCACATTGAATTTGTGGGTTTTGTTATCTTGTTACACACCAACTGCAACTCCTATGCTAACTATACTGTTACAAGGAGATTCAAACCTCAGAATTTTAATCTAAAAAAAAATTTTAAAATGTATCTGTGTCATGTATGTACCTATAAAATCTTATTTCTTTGTACTTCCACATTGGAGAAGTCATCTGAGATAAAATCTGCTATCTTTTTGTTTGTTGGCAGAGAAAAAGTACGTGAAAAGAATAAATTAGAAATTGTTACCCAGTATCTATATGTAATCATAGTTTGTTTTCAATGCTTCTCACTCTGAAGACGCAAACACTCTTAACTATACATTTAAATGATTTTAAAATGTGTATCCACAAACCATAGACAGTAGGAAGTATTGTGTGAAGTTTGTTTTGCCACATTTTTTTTTTCTTGGTCTTTCGAGGAACTATATAATATGAATCATGACCACTGACAATACAAGGGAAGATAAAGGAAACTGGTTCATTGCCCAATTGTTTCAAGTCCAATCCCTATTAGCAAATTGTAGCTCCCTATCTTAACCAAGGGGTCTTGATCCTAACAAGGCTCTGGGTGTAGTCACAAGAACCTGACCCTTGCAAATCTAACCGGTAGTATAGATAGTCCACTTTGAAAATACCCCACAAATTGTTTCTCTGAGATGGTACTTTACAAAATCTCATGTGCTGCATAGTATGGTTAACAAGGGTGACTGAATTTGAGCAGACCAGTTCACAGATGTCAAAAGGCTCAAGAGGCAACATTTTTTAATTTTTTGTCAAATTCTTACTGAAACCTTAGGAATAGGAAGGAGGAGGGAGGAAAAGGAAGAAGAAAACTCCCTATTCTTGTTCTCAAAATAGGGCTGATTCTAGACCACACTACCTTAAAATTCTCCCTTCCAACATCCTTTTACAGACTTTGCCATCTCTGAAGGTCCCTCTCCCCAAATACCCAGTGCTTCCCACTGTCCCCGTCCTATGTCACTCAGGTGCATGATTTCCCCTACATCATCCTCCACTTCAGCTACCCTCAGCTTCACCACACAAACTCTGGTGCCTCCCTGGGAGTCCCAACAAGATCACTACCCTATGTATGCTCACCCTTCAAGACTTCTGTGCACATTTCCTAAGTCCTGCTTTGTCCTTATTCTCTGATTAGCACTGGGTGAAGTCAGTGTTCCTGCCACCACACTGTCTTTGCCAGGGCCATTTGCATCTTGAGGCTCAATTGGCGATCCTTCAGTAGAGTGTCACAAAGAGAAGTGAAAACACTCAGGTGCTATGAGGGGAAATGTGGGGACTGGGGAGAAATCACGAGGACATCTCTCACTCCTACCCCCAAAGCCTCTTTAAGCTATTCCTGTCAAGAGAAAAGGGTCATGCCCCAGGAAACTCATCTTTGGGTCTCTGATTTGATGTGAATTCCCCTACTCCTTTTGCTAGAAAAGAGTATGAGATTTTTTTTCTAGATTTGAAGAAAAACTGATAGTGGTCGTCTCACTTCAACTGAGAATTTTTAATGTATGGTCTCGAACATCTGGCATTGTTACCCCAGGTCTACTGATGGGTTCCAGAGAATAAACTGAAAGGCTTCAGTAGGGTCTTGCCAAGTGAAGGTCAAAGTGTACATGCAACAATGATAAAATGACAATGCGCCTTTGCACATGTTAGGGAAAAGATACCTTTCTTTTTGCCTCATAGCAACACAATGAATTCAAGGCAGTGTTTGTCCAGCTGAACTTTCGCAGCACTACACTCTCTTTGGTTTGCTTTTCTTGGTAATGATTCCATTCCATAGTTTTCTTTCTGGTATAGTGTCTCTCCTGAATGTCACTTAGCAATCCAAATATGACTCTCCACTAAATGATAATAAAGATGGTATTAATCCTCATTTTTTATAGATTGGTATTCAGTTAGATTCCATATGGAGTAAGACTGGCTATCTGGGTTTTCTGGATGGCAGGCTAATTTGAACTCAAGGAAGATTTTTATAACCCCAACTAAACCTGGGAGAAGGCTTCATGAGCCAGTAAAAAACACAGGAGATATTTCTTGATTTAGCATCAGCATCCCGTTAAGAAGTTTAGGCAGACACAAAGGAGAAAAGCACTATGTTTACTTTTAAAGAAATGTTAAAGCAATTCTAAGTACTGGATCGCACGCATGGATTAAGTTGTGGAATAGGAATACTAGGACTTTAAGAGAAAATGTGTTTTATTTTAAAGTATAAACACATACACACACATACCACCCTGATATTTCATGTAGCAATAGAGGAAAATTTCTTCTGAAAAGCAAATAAGCTTAAGCAAACCAAAGGCATAAATTCACACACATTCCTGACTTTATGACCCCCTGGTTTTATTCTGTTAATGTTAACTTTCCACACTTGGCTACCAAAATAGCTTTCCATTCTGATGCCTTACTGCAAGTAAGTAGCTTAAGTTTCCCTCTCACACCTCACCGGATATTAATCTCTGAGTCCTTGCCCTCCCTGTTGCAATGTTCCTAATTTTCATACTTCCTATTGAGAAACTGCCACACACTGAGGATATCCTGCTTGGTCAGCAGGATAGATTATTCTGAGTGGCAACTCTCCAGAGATATGCTACCACTATTCACCATGACTCTTATTTTGGGGGGCATCCTTATGCCCTAGTAGTCCTGAAGTTTTTGAGATCTGGATCATTGTCTCTGACTAATCATGATCTTGAACAACAGCTGTCATTCAATTTTTTTTCTCTTATTGAATTGCCATAGCTAGACAATCAGTGTTTATTTGGAAACATCAGACATCTATAGAGGTAATTTTCTGGTGATTATTCAGTTTTACATTAGGTCGTAATGGAAAACATCTTTTATGAGACACAGATAATCAATAAAGCTCAACCGCATTGAGTATTAAAAAAAAAAAAGGTGATTCAAAGAAATAATGATCCCACCAGTTCTTGTGACTATAGTCACAAGTCATAATACTTGGTAGATTATTTTATCAGTACCAGTAACTCTGATCTGGGAGAAACAAGGACAGTATTTTTAAGGCTCATATGATTAAATGATATTTATTTGAAGGAGAAATTGAGAAAATAGTTGAGACTTAAATGCTAACTCTGATTTTGTCTCAATTATCTATTACTATGTGACAAACAAAATAAAATTTAGTGGCTTTAAGCAAAAAGCATGGTATCACTCATGACTCTGCAGGTCAGGAATTAAGACCATCTCAGTAGTGATGGTTTATCTTTGCTTCATGTGGTAGTGTCCAAGGCTAATAGTGTCCCCTGGGGTTAGAAAATCCCAGAGAACTTCTCTCACGTAATCTAGGGCACTGGTGCTGGCTGATGACTTGGGTATTTCCTTCCTCCTCTTATGCCTCTAATGTGTTCATGCATCTTGCTCTCTGAGGAATTGGGAGTTCTCTTAAAAACTACAAATCACATGGTGCTATGTCTTCCACATTCTACTGGTCAAAGTAAATTCCAGATTCAAAGTAAATTCTAGATTCAAGTAAAGGGGGAAACAGACTCCATTCCTTGGCAGGAAGAACATCACACCTGCACAGGAATTGTTGGTGGCCATTTTTTGCTGAAGAGTTATTAAAGTGGCTGACTACTAGCAAGGTATTTTCAAATGCCTTCATTTAACAAATTAATATTACCCAATTGTTTCAAAGAAATAGACAGCAGATTTTATTGACACCAAAATGCCATAAAATGTAAAAGAAACATTGTTTTATGAATTATTTAAAAGGAAAAAAGTCCACCCAGTAAACTATGACATGCCATAAATAAAAAACTACATAAATGTGTTTCAATTTCAGAGACTTAAAACATGGAGGAAATATGCATATTAGAGCTAATAAAAATGGCAACTATCTGATATATAGCTGAACAACATTCTGATAAATGGATAAAACCTTTAGGTTCAAAAACTAATCATTATTTTGATCACTGACTCCATTAACCATCAATTTGCATAGTTCTTATACTGACCAAGGTACTGACTGACTGTTTAACATCCTATGCCATTCTACCTAAAGCAATATATATATTCAGCACATCCATATTAAGATCCCAATGGCATTCTTCAGAGAAATAGAACAAAAGACCCTAAAATTTATATGTAATCACAAAAAACCTTGCATTGTCAAAACAATCCTGAGAAAAAAGAATAAAGATAGAGCTACCATGCTCCCTGACTTCAAACTATACCACAAAGCTAAAATAATCAAAACAGTATAATAGTGGGATTTAAAAAAGACACACAGATCAATAGAATAGACTCAAAACCCCAGAAATAAAATCACATACATATAAACATTTATTAATTTATGACAAAGGAGACAAGAGCATGCAATGAAGAAGAGAAAGTTTCTTCAGTGGTGCTGGGAAAACTGGAAAGCCACATGCAAAAGAATGAAATTAGACCATTTTCTTATACCTTACAATAAAATCAACTCAAAATGAATTTAAAACTTGAATAAAAGACTTAAAACAACAAAAAATAGAAGAAAACATAGGTAAAAAGTGCTTTACAATTGGTCTTAGTTTGTCTTTGTGAATTCCTCTCCAGAGCAAGAGAAACAAAAGTATAAATAAAAAGGGCTATCTTAAACTAAAGAGCTTCTGCACAGTGAAAGAATAAACATTAAAACAAAAATGTGACTTACTGAATGGGAGAAGATATTTGCAAAAAATAAATCAGACAAGGGGTTAATTTCCAGAATATATAAACAACTTGTGCAACTCAACAACAACAAAAAACATACAACTTGATTTAAAAATGTGCAGAGAATCTAAATAGATATTTCACCAGAGAAAACATATGGATGGCCAACAGACATATGAAAAGATGCTCTATTTCACTAAGAAAAATTCTAATCAAAACCACAGTGAAAACCACAGTGAGGTTTCACCTGATACTGGTTAGAATGACTATTATCAAAAAGTTAAAAAATAGTAAATGTTGGTGAGGATATGGAGAACAAGGAACACTTGTCCACTGTTGGAGAGAATATAATTGGTTTAGACATTGTGGAAAAAGGTATGGCGATTTCTGAAAATATTAAGAGTAGAATTAACATATGATCTAGTAATCCCATTTCTGTGTACTTACATGAAGAATATGAAAACACTAACTTGAAAAGACATATGCAACTCTATGTTCATTGCAGCACTATTCACAATAGCCAAGATGTGGAAATGACCCAAATACCCAACAACAGATGAGGGGATAAAGAAGATTGTGGTATATATACACAATGGACTACTATTCAGCCATAAAAAAGATTAACTTGCCATTTGTAACATGATGGACCTTGAGGGAATCAGCTAAGTGAAATAAGCCGGAAGGAGAAAGACAAATGTCATGTGATTTCACTCATTTATGGAATTTAAAGGAAAGAAAATAAAACAAATCTTTAGACTCTTGACAAAAGAATAGTGGTTACCAGAAGAACATTGGGTGGGGGGAGGAAATGGGTAGAAAGGGAAGATTGTTTGGTGGTGCACAGTAAATGCACCCTTGGTTGTGGACATGGTGAGATAAGGTAATCTTGGAAGCTACACAGTGTTATAAACCAAAAAAAAAAAAAAAAGCCAAGGAAGGTACTCTACAAGTGGCATGTTCTTGGAACTAAGAGGAATCAGCGTATTCTGAGCAAAAGGAGCAAATTTCTTTAGAAAGACATAAAATAGGGCCTCCCCAGTGGCACAGCGGTTGAGCGCTGGCTTGCGAAGCTGCCCGCGGCCTCTGCGGCGCCGGTTCGATCCCCGGCTGCTCCCCGGCCACCGGAGGAGGATCCCACATGGTGCGCAGACCTCTCCTGCCACCCGCTGCTCCCCTCAACAGTGTACTTCGGTCCTTCTGCCTGCTCTGCTCCCCGCTCTGGCTCTGGTGAATTCTCTCACCCTCCCGTGCTTCTGACTGTACCCAGTGCATGTATAAACAAAACAAACAAACAAATAAAATAAATAAATAAATAAATAAATAAATAAATAAAAACATGCCTCTATAAAAGAAAGACATAAAATACATGTATATTCACAGCATATTCAAATTTCCCCTTTTTTCAGCACAGGCAAAATAACAAGAAAGTACAACTGGACCCAAAATTTTATAAGCCTATTAAAGATCTCTGGGAGAAGAAAATGTATCCTTCTGTGAAATATTTTTCTTTAGCTTCTTCCCCAAATATGATGGGAATGCTTCTTATATTTATAGTTTACTCACTAAGTCATTGTTTCTTAAAAATAAGTAACGAAGTAACCCTTTAAAGGAAAAATATTTTAAATCTCAGTGTAGACTTAACTCATTTCAATTACAGTGTTTCTTTAAGTTGACTCAAACATAAGTGCCTTATGCTCATAGCTTTTATGAAAATCTAAAACTAAATCAAGTTTACAAATTAAATACCAACTAAACTACAAAATCAAAAAAATGCAAATTAGCAGCATTTAATTTAAAGCAATGGATGATGTTATTTGCTGCCACTAAATTGCTGATATTTGTTTACTACTAGAAAACGCTCCGATGTATTTTGTCTCATCACAGATTTGGACCAAAATTTGAACTATTGTCATTATCATCCTCATTGCTTATCTTTTTAAAAATTAAGCTTTTTTTAAACAATGGATCCATTATCCTGAAAGGCCAATTCACACATTCTAAAATATAATATTGAATTTGAAAAATACTGTTTAACAAAAGTTTGTTTTTCACTACCACATTTACTCCCATCTAACCATTACTAATTTCTGTATATGAAGATAAGATTTCACCTCATGGCACCGACTTTGTGAATATGTACTGACAGCTGACTCTGGAGTCTTTACAGTTTCACATGCCAATCATATGGGCCATTCCATTCTCTCACTACCTTTCTCTATGGGGAGATTGCAAAACCTTCGAGTGTATGTTGTAATGTAATTTGGCTTTACTCAATACTATCATGACTTTATGTTCAATGCAAATGCCCCTCTGAAATTTCAAGGAGTACTTCCATAAAAGGAGGTCATCTGAAAATTCCAGAATGTGTGCATATTACCTTAAGATTATTGTAACTCTGAAAATACGAAAACACTTAATTTCTATATGTTTTGTGGATCTGGACATACGTCACAAGACTCCAGGTTGAAAAATGGTACACACATTAATAATGGAGTCAGAAGGAAGAAAGGGTCATCTGAGCTATTTTACAGTTTCAGGGAAAATGAGCTCAGACTAAAGCATGGCACAGAGACTCAGCATGGCACAGTTGGGAAAGAATGTGAATAAAGAAATTTTTTTTAAAATGTAATAGCTAATGATAATGGCTAATACTTATTAAGTGTCTAGAGTACCAGACTTTGTGTTAAGCAATAAATAATACTAATGATTATAAAAAAGCATGCAGTTCATTTATTAGCTACCACAGGACATATCCAACAGCATAACATAGTTATTAATTAAAACATAGTAATTAATTAATAACACAGTTCCAACTAGGCCACTTAAAAAATAGATAGGAGAGGGCCTCCCCCGGTGGCGCAGTGGTTGAGCACTGGGCTGCAAAGCTGCCTGCAGCCACTGCAATGCGGTTCGATCCCCGGCTCTCCTGCCGCCCACTGCTCCCCTCAGCAGTGTGCTTCTGTCCTTCTGCTTGTTCTGCTCCCCATTCTGGCTCTGGTGAATTCTCTCACCCTCCCACGCTTCTAACTGTACCCAGTGCTTGTATGTATGTATGAATGAATGAATGAATGAATGAATGAATAAATCTTTAAAAAAAAATAGGAGAGCAATTTGTTTCTAATTTAGGACTAGCAGGCCTAATACTCTAAACAAAGTTCTCTGATGAGAAATTATCTCCCCAATTTTCAAGCCCAATCTCTCCCTGGGTTCTAGACATAAATATCAATAATCAATATATATCTCAAGTTTATAGTATCACTGTAAATGTAGGTGATATCCAAAAACGGTTGCCAAAATCTCCTTTCCTCTGGGTACATGCATGCTGCTCATCACCTCAAGGGAGAGTCCCACTTCCCTTCCCTTGAATGGGAGCTGCCCTTGGTTACTAGCTTGACCAATAAAATACAGCAGTCACATCCGGGTACTTGTAAAGCTAACCCATAAGAATGCTCAGAATTTCTACCAGCCTCTTCAGATAATAGAACGCAGCAAGATGGGATCCTCTCTCTTGGAACCCCACTGCCCCACTGTAAGAAGGTTAAGCAACAAGCATTTGTGCAGCTATTGATAGCTTCAACTGAGCTGCCAGCAAATGGCCAACATCAACTGCCAGTCATGAGTGAGTCCCAGGTGTCTCACTGCAACTGTTAGAGCAAACAACTCAAAATCACCCAGCTGAGTCCAGTCAACATATAGAAACATGAGAGATAATAAGGCTAACTTGATCATTGAAATTGCTAAGTCATAGTTTGGGTGGTATGTTGTGAGGAAATAAGTGACTATGATAGTATTCCAAACCAAACCCTTCATTTCCTGCACAAAGTCAGCTCCTCCCTTATATGTCCCATCTCGGAAAAAAACAACTTCCACTTGATTGGGTCAAAATCTTTGGAGTCATACTTGATATTTTCTTTTTCTCAAATGCAAAATCCAATCCAATGACAAATCCTGTTGATTCAATCTCTAAATCGTGTCCCAAATTTCTTCATTTACTATTTCTTTGCCCTCCCCATCCTTATCCAATCTATAGTGATCCCTCATCAGAGGCTTTGTAGTAACTGCTTAACTGGTCTCCCTGCTTCCACTTTTACCTCTAGTGTCTCTTCTTCATTTAATGACCACAGTGATCCCTAGAAAAAGAAAATAATTCTACTGCTAAAAATCCTCTTATCATCCTGGGATCCAACATCCTGATCTTGGCATAAAATATACTCCAGAATCAGGCTTCTGCTTCCTTGCTATACAATTTAGTATTAGAGGTTTTGACCAGACCTATCAGACAAAAACAGGAAATAAAGGGAATTTAAGAGTTAAAAAAAAAAGAATTGAAACTATAACTATTCACAATGATATGAAGTTATAGATAGAAAATCCTAAACACACCATCAAAAAGCCATTAGAAACAATCGATGGCTAACACAGTGGCAGGCTACAAAATCAACACACACAAATCCATAACCTTTAATACACAAATAACAAATAAGAAGCAAAAGAAATTAAGAAAATAACTACAGTTATAATTGCATCAAAAGGTTAAATACCTCAGAATTAACCAACCTAAGAAGGTAAAAGACCTGTACAATGAGAACAATAAAATGTTATTAAAGGACTTGGTGAGATAAGGAGATGGAAAATCATCCTATGCTCATGGATGGGGAGAATCAATATAATCAAAATGACTACCCTACCAAAAGTGATATATATATAATATATATATATAATGTATAATATATATAGTGTAATCACCATCAAAATACCACCAATAGTTTTCAAATAAGTTGAACAAAAAAAAATTGAAATTTATATGGAACCACAAAAGGCCTCAAACTGCAAAAGCAACCCTAATTTAAAAAGAGAGCGAGAAATGGAGATAAATTACCTGACTTCAAACTTTACTATAGAGCATCAGTACAAAAAAACAATATGGTACTGCCATAAAAAAAGACAAATAGATCAATGGAATGAAACAGAAAGTCCAGAAATAAATCCAGAAACATACCAGCACCTAATCTATGATAAAGCAGCTATGACTATAAAACAAGAAAAGGATAGCTCTGATCATAAAAAGGGAAAATGGTGCTGGGAAAATCGAAAAGCCATGCATAAAAGAATTAAATTGGGGGAAAAAAACCTAAGTTGGAACATTTGCTAATTCCCTATATAAACACCAAATGGATTAAAGACTTAGATGTAAGACCTGCAAAAATAAAATACATAGAAAACATACATTTCATGATAACAACAATAAAGATATTTTTGTTGACTTAGCCCTATGACAAGGGAACTAAACCAAAAATAAACAATTGGGATTATCTTAAGTTAAAAAGTTTCTCTATGGTAAAAGAAATTATAAAACAATTAAATGATACCTTACCGAGTGGAAGAAAATATTTACACAATATATGACTGACAAGGAATTAATATCCAAGATATATTAAAATTCATATAATTCAACAATAAAAATATTAACAACCAGTTAATAATGAGCAACAGACAATTCACCGAAGTGGATATCCAGAGGCCAACTAGATAATGTTCATTGATGCTTCTAAGAAGCATCACATTGAGACACCAGCCTCACTGAGATACCACCTCACCTGTGAGAATGGCACATATTAAAAAGACCTCTTTTTAATAACAACGAGTGTTGGAGAGGATGAAGAGAAAAAGAAGCTCTATTAAATTATTGGTGGGAATGTAAACTGGTACAATCATTGTGGAAAACAACCTGGATTTACCTTAAAAAACAAAAAATGTAAATGTCATATGACCCAGCAATCCCTCTCTTAAGCATATATCCAAATATTATGAAACCATCAGCACAAAACCCCATATGTTCCACAGTTTTCATAGCAGCACTATTTAAGATAGTTAAGACATGGAAGCAGCCTAGATGTCCATTGATGGATCAAGATGATGTGGTATATCCACACTATGGAATACTATATAGTCATAAGAAAGGATGCAATGCAACGATTTTCTGCAAAATGGAGGGAGTTGGGGAGAATTATATGTAGTAAAGCAAGTCAGAATGACAAGAACAAGCACTGGATATTTATATAGACAATTTGATGACAGAAATCACTTTCAAAAATCAATGGTATCAATAAACAGCATGAGGGCTCAGAGGTTAAGAGGGATGGGGAGGGAAAGAGACAAGAAGGGGATACAAGGGACAGTGGTGGGAAAAGAAAGCAACATACATATTATTGAGATTTCTATGCAGAGTTTCAGACCCTGTCTCTTTATATGATTTCGAAAACTATGTGCTATTAACAGGTAAGTTTACATATAAACTACCAAGCAGGACTGTGTATTCAAAAGTGATTTCCACTCCATCTGCCACTGTACCCAATGTTCTACCATAAAAGATTTATTTCTTTGGCTAATCATCTGTTTAGGTCTCCAGCTGCTTTTTTAAGAAAATGCGAGTGTTCTTAAGGGGGCTAATTTGCACCCCAGGAATATTGTCAGGGTTGGTTTTTATTGCTTTCAAAGTAAGGCAACCATGCGGAGGAGTTCTAGATACAAACTCCTTCCTCAGAAAACCACTTAGACTGGGTCCCAACGGAAATATTCCTTGATGGGCAGCAGACACACGACTGTTAGTATATGAGCCAGCCAGACCCAGAACCTCCCATGTCACAAGGGAGAAACCCTTGTGTCAGAGACAAACAGCTGTAACCCCTCAAGCCTTTCGAAGCATTTCTATACCCCAGAGGGGCAGAATATTATGTTTTCACCCAGCACAATGAAGGCAAAACCACATTCATGAATATTTTAGCAACTGGGGCTGCTAAAAAAGCTAAGCACACGACTAAATTTATTCAAGCCATTTGCTTGAACTATTAGGCAGATTTTGTTTTCACTTTCCTTTGTTTTAGTTTTAAAATTCTCTCATCTTCAAACAGCAAATTAAATTGAAGGAAACAGAATAAACATACCTTTTACATCATGAATATTATAGACACACCATTTTCTAGTAACTAGCTTAAGGTCACACGGCAAGTAACTAATTGGTAGAAATGGAATTTAAACCAGATCCACCTGACTGCAGAAGCAGCAAGCATAACCACTGTGTTCTTCAAACTTGCTTCAGAGGGAGACACAGTAGACAGCTTCTCATAGCAAATAAGAGCAGTTCCCAACCTGATTATCTGACTTACAAATAGCACATAGGTTTGGTCACTGTGTTGTGGAATCTCCCGCACTCTTGGTCCCTGCACTGTTGACACTCTAACAGTGTCTTTTAAAGTACAGGACAGGGCACGGAGTCTGCTCTCCAAGGGACTTGCTCTATTACCAGCACTGAGGAGCCTGTTGTCCAAGCTGCAGTCTGCTCTCAACAGCAGGCCTTTCCTTAGGAAAACAAGTGCCAGTTTCAAAAAACCAGCCTACAGGGGAGCCCTATCCTTTCCAACCGCCCATTTAAGATCATGTTGTGACGAAAATTCCTATCTAACCACATCCTTCCAAATCTAACAGTGAGAACTGTGCTTTGAAATATGTCAGGATGAAGTCAAGTTGCCTATTTCACTTTTTACTGTCCTATGTAAATAGACCATTAGTGAACTATTTCCTAATGTCAGAAACTTCATCATTTCAATGTTTAATGCACATTTTGTGACATCCTCTCCCATGCAATACTACTCCGGATCATCTGTTCTGTATTTCCTTCTGGTCTTCATCATTCTGAAATTATCTCTGCATATTTTCACTTCTGTTTTTTATTGGCAGCAATTTCATTCTTCTCACTTTCATTCTTTTTTTTTTTTCTCCTCATTTTCTTTAGGCTAATCTTTGAAATTTGCCCTGGTCTTCTAAAATGAAAATTTTCTACTGCAGTAGTATTGGCCCATAAAACAAAAATTTTGAAAAGGGACAAATGAAAGTTGTTGTAATTTCTTCCAAGTTGAAAAAGTAATCCAGGTTACTTATAGAAATTTCTTTTTACCAATAAAAATCATTTTTGGCTTTTGATCTAATAAATTAATCATAAAAGAAAACTGCAATAGTCATTCTAAAAATTCCTTTCTTACATAAAACATACCTCCTTTAGACCAGTAATAATAGCAGTTCTCACACTGCACTATGCATACACGTGCATGCACGCGCACACACACCCCTAACATGCTGGCATCACTCCACACAGGCTCTGTGAGCACACATCACAATCACATTGAGCCTTAGAAAAGCACAAATTGTGGGCCCCAGCCTTACTTAGAGTTTCTGATTTAATAGGTCTGGGGTGGAGCCCAATAACCCGCCTTTCTAACAAGTTCCCAGGTGAAGTTGGCACTCACTGTTGGGGGACCACCCTTTGAGAACCATGGGTGAAAAGATTATTTCTACTTTAAGGTTTTATTGGTTGCAATTTACAAAAATTCCACTCAGACAGGCCTGAGTGCAGAAGTTTATTGGAAGCATCTGGAATACCTTCCAGACTACAAAATAATATTAAACAATCAAGCCAAATAACAGGCAGAGGAGTGCAGCAGTGGGGAGAAGGCCTCTCTGTCCCATCCTTCTTTCTTTCTCTCCATTTCCAAATCCAAGTTCAGGGGTAAGCTGTTCAAATCACAAAGGTGGAGATCTGATAGGCCACTGACCACCTAATGAATGTACTCTGTGAGGTTGCTCACTCCTGATCTGATCAGCTGGAGTCCTAAGTGCAGAGTATTGTAATCCAAATATGGCACCATGAGGGAGAGGGGGGATGTTCTAAAGAAGAGTAGTTCTAGAGAAGTTCTCGGAGACACTCTAAATAGTGTCTGAACCCCTATTTTTCAAAAGAGAGAACTGCAGTTTGAGGAAAGCAAAACACTTGCCAAGAGCATGGATCTAATATTAGGCAATCTTTTTTTGTGGGGTGGGGAAAGGAAGGCATGTGCACCCAGATCGGCCTGGAAATGACAAGTGGAGATTTGTCTCTTAGCCAGTGGTAGGTTGGAACTACTGGTACCAGCTCTGGAAAGCTGAATGTTAAATATTTTGTGAGTAGGTCAATCACTGGTAGCTGGAAATTTGCCATTGTTGGAGTATTTACACCATGAAAATTGGCTAATGTTACAGATCAGCACTTTTTTTTTTTTTTTTTCTTTCCAAAGAGCCAGTTTTCTGGTATGCCATTGCCTAGCTTCACTAGGGAGAATGTACAATCAATGTAGAAACCATATTTCAGATGGGAGGCAACTCCAGTTTATATTTTTTTCCATTAGCTGTCACTACTAGCTCATTGTCCTGGGGCTGCTTGGACACTATGAGTAGCCAGTCCCTCAAAGCTCTCTCCCATAATGGCTGCACTCTTTCTGACACTCATCTACAAAATGAGCCTACCATGTCATTGACTTTGTGCTGCTCTGGCTCCCAGACTCAAAGTCAGCTCCTTTCTAACTATTGAATAGAAGAATGTTAATATTACAAGAATAAGACAAGCCTGAGCAAGCACATGTAAGATCAAGAGAATTAAAAAAAAAAAAAAAAAAGATCGAGAAGTGTTTTTAAGAAATACTTCCTTAAAACAAACAAACAAAAAAACTAGTGAGGCTGCCAATAAGCAAATGCCCCCAGGAATATTGTTATTTAAAGAAGGAAACTCATGTGCAAATAGCCCAAGAATTGTCTTCCTCCAGGCTCCTGTTTTTTGTGGTTTGGCTGCCCACTACCTCATTCCCATCAGTGGACTAAGACTGTGAGAGAAAGAAACCTCCATGACTGTAAATTATTCCCCAGGCCCCTGGCCTCTGCCACCTGCCACCAAGCTCTCTGACGCACCTCCACTGTCACGTTGGCAGCGCTCCACATGGCCTCCTGTCCACATTTCTTAAGAAACATGAACTGCATTTACTTCACTGACCACAACAGAGCATTAGGAGCTGGGTGTGGGGTGCTATGTTTCCATCCAATTATGCTTCCTGGGCCAGAGAGCCTAAAACAATACAAATCTAAGCTTGGACCTTCCAGAGGAATTGTGAGGCAGGCAGAGGAAGGGCTATGCTGCTGCCGCCGCCACTGCTATGACTACTGCACAATTTACTGGAATATGATATCGTCATGAGATCTCTTACGCGTTCTCTCTGGTGGCCAACCTGAAGTTACTGGTGTGCTCATTTCAGATACTGAGAAAATATGAGGATGTCGAGACAAATTAAGTTCTGGCACTTTTATCTATGGAATTTGAAGCATTTTAAGAATTTCCATTCTCTACCTCCTTCCTTTCTTTCTTCCTCCTTCCTCTTTCTGCCTCCTCATCCTCCTGTCTCTCAGTCAAACATCTACCTCCTACACAAACATTTTAGTATTTGAACTTCCACCAACATACTAAGCTAGGTACTTTGAGAAACACAAAAAAATGTGCTTTGAGATGAAAAGAATATTGTGCTTGTATCCAGCTACCTCCCCTGCTAAGATCGATCGGCCTCATCGCTTTCATTGTTTCCTCAACAATCCACACTGAGAATACTATTTTTGGTGATTAAGGGGGGTGGGTATAACAAATCTCTTACTCCCACAGTCTGGTGGGGAGGGGACAGATACTTGGAAAGGGAGGGGGTGGAGAGGGGGCAGATACTTGGAAAACTAATGAGAACCCAGAGTTACATCTGCTACAAAGTGGCACATGTAAAGTGCCTACAAAGGCACATGCTAAGATCATGACATCTAGTTGATTGAGTCACAGAGGGCTCTCAGTGGAATGATGCATTATTTAAGGTAATCTTCAAAACTACTCTATGATGTAGGGAGAGGAATAGTGCTGTTGATTTTTTGATCTAGCTGTCCTTACGCTAGGAGCTCCTTGAGGGAAGGGCCTGTTAGAGAATCTCAAAGTTGAAGGAACTATAGCAGAAAGACATCCAGCCTAGCACCTTCCTATACATACAAACAAACAAACAAACAAACAAACAAACAAACAGGTAAGAAGGCAGCGGAAAGTAATGACAAAAGCTAAGAAATCTACCTGGTCACCTCTTTTCCTGTCCCAGCCCTCAGCCATTTGCCAGACATGTGATTTTGCACCTGGTGTCTTTATGCCCTGATATCCTCTTCGGTAAAATGGAATTAATTCTATTTTTTTCTTTGTCTATTTTATTGGATTGTTGTGAATATTAAATGAGGTAATGGGTGTGAGAACACTTGTGAAACATGAAACACTATCACAGATAGTCTTTTCCCTCTCTTAAAGACAGTCTAACAGTATGTTACATGTTATACTTAAAGACAGTATGTTACATGTAGTTTAAATTGTGTATGTGTGGAACCAGAGTGTGAGCTCTTCAGAGGCAGGGGATAAGTTGTACTGGTGTTTATATCACCAACAGTTAGTGCAGTTCCTGCTAAAATGCTGCTTTAAACATATTTATTAACAGAGATTACTGGATGACTGGATAAAACATAAATTGACTTGCCTTGAATGTCTCTAGAGCTATTTGAGGGATAACTCATGAATAAATTCTCTGAGAATTTCCCTCCCATCCTGAGTTCAGTTTATGTGATATGAACCCATCAGGGCAAGAGTCACTCTATTCTTACTACATCTGGAGCATCAGGAAGGGTGTAGTGAAGGCCTTCACTTTCAGGTATCACTCTCAAGAGGATGTTTCCCATTTTTCTTTTGGAAACTCCATTCCAATTATGTTAAAGGTTGACCAAAGATCTTAGGCTGGTATCCTATCCTATAGGCAATGCTGCTGGGTGGACTTAATCATGGGAATAGGGCACTGGAGTGTCCATGATGCAATGGAGTCCCTGTGACACTCTCTACTGCAGGTTACAGGTCCACTGTTGCAACACTCACACCCAGATACAGATTCTGTTGGCAATTTCAGCTTGTTCTACCAGACATCCCTCATTAATTACTTGATTAGTGAATCCAGGGGTGCTTGTCTGTGAAGCACCTGCCCTATCCTGTGTTTAACTGATGTGGAAGTTGTTCTCAGAGGTGAGAGTTGAAGCTGTGACAGTGAGTGACTTCAAGGGGAGCATGTGAGTAGACTGGAGTGTTGGAGCATAGTCACAGTTGGTAAGTGGGGAGAGGAAGAGGAACTAGAAAAAGGGAGAGAGAGAAGGGGGTGAGGGAGTGACAATGGTAAAGTGACATATTTGGAAGCAAAAGAGAAAGAGGATGGAGAGTAGTGAGGTAACAATGTCGGTGGGGAGAGGCGGCAGGTCATAGAAGGCCACACTGAGGAACCAGATGTGGCAATAAAGAGGCCATTAATAAGATGTGAAAAAAGAAAAGGTTTGGCTGTGTGGTGAGTCAGAAGAAGACAGCTAGAGGAGTTGTAGCTGCCCAGGAAGGTAATGCTGTGGCTGCAGTTTATATATTCGCACAGGATTTGGACAGAAAGAGTTGTTAACCTGTTGTAAGAAAAGGTATCAAGATCAAATGATTATTTCAAATATCAGCATATCTAATAAAGGTGTGGAGGAAAAGAGAAAGAAGGGTGTAAAATAATAATAAAATATATATTTTACATATATCTGCTCCTGGTTCCCAGCAAAAAAATCCTTCCAATTTCCTAAGTGATAGAACACTAGAAACATCCTTTGCTCTAATATTTGATCTTTGGCTTCAATTCCTGTTCCATTGAGGTGACTTTTGGTGGCTTCCTGAATAACTTCAGGATGGGAGCTGGCCACCAAAAGGACCAAGCCATGATTAGAAGCTTGGAAATTTCCACTCCATTCCCTCCACCCTCCAGGAAAGGGAGAGGGATTAGAGACTGAATTAATGATTTATCATTCCTACATGATGAAACATCCATAAAGATCCCCCAGATTTAGGATTTGGAGAACTCCAGGGTTGTTGGAAGTGCTGGAGAGTGGTATGTCTGGAAAGTATGAAAGCTCCACACCCCTTCCCACATATCTTATTAAATCCTTATAATAAATGTAAACATAAATGTTTCCCTGAGGTCTATGAACCATTCTAGAAAATTACTGAACCCAAGAAAGGGATTGTGAAAATTCAATTTATAGCTTGTTGGTTAGAATACAGGAGACAGCCGGCAACTGGTGATTGGCTTCTGAAGTGGGTGCAGTCTTGCAGGATTGAGACCTTATGTTCCCTGTCCAATAACACACCAATCAGATATTATCGGAACAGTTGCTGTTGCACAACTCTAGGGGGTGCCATTGAAATTGAATACAATGTGAACAGTAGCCCCAGAGTTTTTCGACATGGAAAAATTCTGTGATGTACATAGTTTTTTTTTTCCACTTAAAAGTATATCTTGGGCCTCCCCTGGTGGCGCGACGGTTGAGTGCTGGGTTTGCGAAGCTGCCCGCAGCCTCTGCAGCACCAGCACCGGTTCGATACCCGGCCACCAGCGAGAGTCCCACATGGCATGCAGACCTCTCCTGCCGTGCCCGCTGCTCCCCTCAGCAGTGTATTTCATCAGTTTGTCTGTTCTGCTCCCTGCTCTGGCTCCGGTGAATTCTCTCACCCTCCTGTGCTTCTGACTGTACCCAGTACTTGCATAAATAAATAAATAAATCTTTAAAAAAAAAAAAGTATATCTTATTATACGTAGTCTTTTTCCTGGTCCCTAATTTAGGTTTTCAAAAATCAACAAGCAACTATAAACCAGAGACACACTATGGGGGGGGGCAGGTTGGAGAGGAGGGATTAGGGTCAAAATAAGGGGGGGCGGAATTATACGGAGAATATAACCAAAATGAAAATGCATACATTGTGCAAAAATGAAAAATGATGTAAGAATTATAAAAATAAAATATATTAAAAAGTACATATTAGATATCTTTCCACATCAGTACCTAAAACAAGTTTTTATTCTTTTTTTAAAAAAAAAAAAAATTGTTATCATGCCTTGGTGTGCATGTACCAATTTCTCTTAAATCTCCTACATTGGACATTTTGATTATTCCCAAATGTATGCTTTATAAACAGTGGCAAGTATTTCAGGTTACTTGTGTCTAAGTACATAAAATGAATTGTTCAATATCTAGTTACTGGCCAAAGGGTTTCTGCTTGGAGTAAACAAGCTCTTCTCTGAAGAGCCAGATAAAAAACAGTAAAGGTTTTGGAGATCACATGGTCTCTATCTCAATCTCAATTCTGCCATTGGTATGAAAGCAGCTGTAGATAATACATAAATAAATGAGTTTGGATGTGTTCCAATAAAACTTTATTTATAAACACTAAATTTGAATTTCATATCATTTTCATATGCTATGAAATATTACTCTTCTCATGATTTCTATTTCAACCTTCTATAAATTTAAAAATCATTCTTATCTTGTGGGCTACACAAAGACAGGTAGTAGCTCCTGGGCTTGCCAATTTCTATGCCATAGAAATTTTGATAAGTCTTACCAAATTGACTTCCCATACACTGTATCACTTCACACTTCCATCCACAAAATAAAGTTGCTATTTCCCCCTCAGCCTTGCCATCAAAGTTTATTATTGAGCTTTGGGGATTTTGTCAAACAAATGGGTGAAAACAGTCTCTTGGTGTATTTTCAATTTCTGTTTCTCCGAGAGTGGATGTATCATTATGTTTAAAAGTAATTTGCTTTTCTATCAACCACCATCAGTTCATGTTCTTGAACGCACTTCATTTCAAATATCAAGTTTCTCATGGATAAATCTTTTTTCTTTAAAAATGGAAACGGTTTCACCAATTTTTCTGACTATAAAAATGATTATGATTATATTCTTATGGCACAAATTTTTTTTTTAAAAAATAAGCTATTACTCATAATCTTAAGCCCAGGAATACCTTTGTTTCTTACATTTGGATGTCTATTTTTTCAGGCACTTTTCCAGGCATTTGTACATAGCCATGTTTTCAGAAAAACATGATTCATTATTTGAAGTGTTATGAATATTACAAGTGTCATACTATGTATATCATTTTGTAACTTGTTATTTTTACTTAATAATGGATCATGGAAATTTTTACCTTCTCCTATCAGAGGAAGACAGCAGAGTCAACAAGTACAAAATACAATTCAATAAGCAATAATGCAGCTTCTCTTATCCTTTCCAGGCCCATATGTTTCTTATCCTTTCCAGGACCATATGTTCTGACAGAGATACTGATTAAACCAGTGAAATGAATTGATAGAGTAGTGTTACAAAGATGGATGATCAGTTAGAGTGGTACAGCCATTTGTTCCATAGTATTTATAGAGGTCTTACTGTGTACCAGACTCTATTCTAAATTCTGGGAACATAACAGGAAAAGGTCAGACAAGTACCCTGATCTCATGCAGCATATTAAAGGAGACATAATAGGCAATAGGTTCTCAGAATGTCGTGAATGTGGTTTGTGTTATAAAGAAAATAAAATCAAGTGATGTGACAGAGCTTGATGGGGGATCTACTTCACATTGGACATATAGGGGCCACTAAGGAGAAGACAAATGAGTTGAAGTCTGGTTGACATGATGTAGCAAACCAGGTATAGGTCTGAGGAAGAGACTTCCAGGCCAAGGGAATGGCATGTCCACCAAACTTGACTGGGTTTAGAAACAGGAAGAGGGCTGGTGAGATGAGCAGAGGGAAAAATAACAGTTAAGGCTAGAGGAGTAGACAATGTCCATCCATGGAAGTCTTGGCAGGCTGTGTCATGGAGTTTGACTTTATATACCAACGACATGATCTGACCTACAATTTTCAGAGATGATTCTAGTTTAGGGTTGTCAGATAAAATACAGGAAAATAACAAATTTTTTTTCAGTATAAAATAATTTTTATAATATTTTGCATAACTAAAAATTACTTGTTGTTCAAAAACAAAGAAAACAATCCAGTCAAAAAATGGGCAGAAGAGCTAAAAAGAAACTTCTTCAAAGAGGAAATGCAAATGGCCAACAGGCATATGAAAAAATGTTCAACATCACTTGTAATCAGGGAAATGCAAATCAAAACTACAATGAGATACCATCTTACACCAGTGAGAATGGCACATATTAAAAAAACTGGCAACAACAAATGTTGGCGAGGTTGTGGAGAAAAAGGAATGCTCCTGCATTGCTGGTGGGAGTGCAAACTGGTCTAACCACTATGGAGACTGTGTGGAGTTTTCTTGACCCCATCTAAACATAGTTTCCATATGATCCAGCAATTCCACTCCTAGGTATTTACGCAAATGACACAGAAACATTAATTCCAAAGGGCACCCCTATGTTTATAGTAGCACTATTTACAATAGCTAGGATATGGAAAACAACCCAAATGCCTAAAAATAGATGACTGGATCAAGAAGATATGGTACATATACACAATGGAATATTACTCAGCAATCAAAAAAGATAAACACATGCAGTTTGCAGCAACATGGATGGAACTAGAAGGGATCATGCTCAGCGAAATAAGTCAGAAAGAAAAAAGAAAAATACCGGATGGTCTCACTCATAGCAGGAATTTAGAAAACCTAAATAAGAGACCAGGAAAAAGACTAATTAATACAAAGTAAAAATAAAAATCAACAAGCAACTATGGACCAGAGACACAGTTGGTGTCTCTGGGGGAGGGGAGGGGGGAGGGGCAGAAAGAGGAAGGATTAGGGTCAAAATAAGGGGGGGGGGTGCAATTGTGTGGGGAATATAACCAAAATGAAAATGCATACATTGTGCAAAAATGAAAAATGATGTAAGAATTATATAAAATAAAATAAAATTCATAGGCCTAAGTGATAAGCCATGAATTCATAGTGATATAATGAAATCAATAAGTAAATGGTAGAATGGCTACCTCTTCTTCACAGTAGAACTCTGACTAAAATACAGAGGAGAAAGGGTGAAAACAGAAAATCACCGTTTTGCAAACAACACAGTAATACAATTACTTGTTGTTAATCTGAAATTCAAATTTAACTGGGTGTCTGCTTTTTTAAAATTTTATTTGCTAAACGTAGCAATCTTATTCTGGCTGTTGTGGTGACTTTTGTGAGGGGTGAGGGTAGGAGCAGAGTAATCTTTAAAAAGCTTTTTGCAATTAAAGGAAGCAAGAGTGATGGCTCTGGAAATAAGGAAAGTAAGTGCATATGAAATCTATTTTGAAGGTAGAGTCAAAAGGATTTACTGACAGATTGCTGTGGGGGGGAAGGAAAGACACATCAGACTCCTAGGTTTTTAACAGTTGGGAGGATAATTGCAGAACAATTGTGATTTTCTGTTTGTTTGTTCTACAAAATCTGCAAATATGTGCTTATTGAGTGAATAATAAGCCTAAATAAGATGCAAAGTGATATAAAGCAAGCATGAGGAACCTCTCTGTAATTGAGAACCAACATCCCTTCCTGCCTCCCATAATCAACTGAGATCAATATACTTAAAGCCAATTAATTTTTTTTCTTAGAAAGACAACTTTAAAAATTTCACTTAGAGTAAAAAATAGGGAGCATAAAATGTTATACAATAATTAGAATAAACATTAAATATAGTTTGGCTCCATCAATGGACAGTTTCATTATACAGTAAAAAATAAATGATTATGAGGAGGAAGGGGAATGTGCAGAAGAAAGTTGGAGATACTATAGGGAAAGAGAAGACAGGAGAATTTCAGAAAAGAAATTCAATAGGGATTGACTTCAAAACCACCAAAAGGAACATTTTCTTAATCAACTGGTTAATCTTAAAGTCTCTAGGCACCAGTTTTATTGGTTAACAGTAGCAGTTTACTAGTCTGAAGAGTGGGAAAGGAACTATTTATTGAGCCCTCTACTAAATACCAAGTATTTTAATCAAGTTTCCTAATTTTCGTAAGAAACTTTGGTATAACAGGTATGTTTATTCCTGTTTTACAAAAGTTGGTAACTTACCCAAGGACACAAAGTAAGTGGTAACCAGACTTGCATTTGAATGCAGGTTTGTCATTTGCTTAAATCCCAAAGTATGCAGTTTTTCTATTATACCATATTATTTCATTATAATAAATTTAAAAAAAAATTTCTTTGTTGATTATTTTCTCCTTCAGATTCTTTAATTCCTTTCCCCCCAATAAATATAAATAAGAATGACATGAGCAGCAGAGAAGTAAATATTTGAGAATGGTTTTTTTGGGGAACAAAAATCTCCCTACAGATTGTGGCTGTTGCTAGGTGGAAGTGGTTGATTCACTTTTAGATGGTTGATTCACTCTTTTATTAGGAAGTCTTTAAAGAAATTTTTGACTGTTTAAGATAAGGCCTGGGCTAACTTGAATTAGGGAAAGTTGTCAGGAGGTGGATTTCAACGTAATAAGGTATAAAGGAGCAAAGAGTTCTAGGTTAGGTTTCTAAGGGAAAAAAACTGCTTGCTTTTTGTTAGCTTGAATAAATTTATGAATTTTCATTTTCTCCTGGTAGAGTTTAGCATTTGAGGATTTGAGGTAATAAAAAAGATGTAAAACAATGGACCCCACTAACTAGCCACACCCAAGGGAAAAAGAAAAAAAGGATTTGTTGTGAAGTAGAATCATGAATCACTGAAGATGGCCATGATATTTGAGAGCTTTATGTTTTTCTTTTGTGTTTTGTAATTCTCTTTTTTGTCTTCATCTTTAGAATATCAGCTAACCACTGTGATTTATGTTATGTTAGCAACGCCTTAGGGAATGAAGAAAGAACTATATTTTTAAAAAATAATTGTTTTGTTTTTTTTTTCTGAAGTAGTGTTAGTTTACAACTCTAAATATGATTTAGGGGCACAGGTTCACACTTTTTAAGATATATGTTACCACGCTACCCTCACCGCCCAAAGCACTGCATTCCAGGAGCAAAATCAGGAGGGAGAGTCAAAAGCTTTCAGAAGTTGTCATTAGGTAGTAAGAAATCACTCTCTGTAGCTCTCTGGAATATTCTGGAAGAGGATGGATTTCCTGCTATTGTACAGTATAAAGACTCAAGGAATTTAATTTACTATTAAAGGAAAGCTGGAAGATAGGGGTGGTCCGATTATAAAATGCACAGGAAAATTCTCTTAGACAGGAAATTTGATGCAAGGAAAAATCCAGGGCCTCTCTGGTGGCACAAGGGGTTAAGCACAGCACTATGAAGCAATCCATGGTCTCTGCAGCGCAAGTTCGATTCCTGGCCGGCCAGGAAGCTACCCAGATGGCGCAGCAGACCTCTTCTGTCTCACCTGCTGCTCCCCTCAGCAGTGTGTTTCAGTCAACCTGCCTGTTCTGTTCCCCACTCTGTCTCTGGTGGATCCTCTCACCCCCTGCACCTCTGACCTGTACCCCATTTCTTGAATGCATAAATGAATAAATCTTTAAAAAAAATACAAGATAAAATCCAAGAAGGTATTGTTTGGGAGAGAGAAAGAGAGAAAGAGAGTGAGAGAGAAAGAGAGAGAGAAAGAAAGAGAGAGAGAGAAAGAAAGAGAGAGAGAGAGAGAGAGAGAGAGAGAGAGAGAGAGAGAGAAGAGAGAGAAAGAAAGAAAGAAAGAAAGAAAGAAAGAAAGAAAGAAAGAAAGAAAGAGAGAGAGAGAGAGAGAGAGAGAGAGAGAGAGAGAGAGAGAGAGAGAGAGAGAAAGAAAGAAAGAAAGAAAGAAAGAAAGAAAGAAAGAAAGAAAGAAAGAAAGAAAGAAAGAAAGAAAGAAAGAAAGAAAGAAAGAAAGAAAGAAAGAAAGAAAGAAATTCTCTGCATCCCTAGTAATGCAAATAATATGCAAACTAGGGTAATTACATAGTTGCTTAGAACTTTTTGCTTACCTCATTTTGACTCTAAGGGCAGTTGGGACACCAGAAGGGAATGTTTGCCAACAGTCCAGAGTTGTTAGATTTCTTCCAAGGGAAACAAAAGGGTAAATTTCTTATCAAACAAATGTCAGGGTTGTAAGCTAGTTTTTCAAACATTAACACCTTCATATCTCCCGCCCATAAAACATACCAAGAGGAAAAAATGTGAAATGGTCAAAATGTGATCCATAGACACATGGAAGTGCAAATGAAAAATTCTTCCTCCCTCATTTATTTTACCAAAGGTACTTTTTCCTCCTTTTTTTCTTGGCTCAACCATGTGAAGAAAGGGCTTGCATTTTCCTCTGCAGATGATTTGTGCTATCATTCTAATCATTACTGTTAGTCTGTTGGGAGTGTTGTAGAATGCCTGTCTGACGTGGGGATACCTGATGCTGAGAGCATCAAACAGGTGGGCCAGCTCACAACTGCATTTGTGACACCCCATGCACGCAGGCAGTATGGTAGAGACCCACCTAGGATGGCATTCAGCAACAAAAGGTGGTTGCTGCTGCCCTGGGGAGGCCAGGGAGGAAGTCAGAGAACCATTGTCTCCCCAAGAAAAGAAAAAGGACAGTCTAAAATCAGGCAAAATCTGCCTTGGATTAAATTTAAAATCTTTTCCAAACCTTAGGTGACCTGGAAAAGAGTTAAGCATTTCTCCTAACAGCAGAAGACCGTAAAACGTCTCCTAGCAACAGTGATATTTTACCCATTTATCGTAGCAGTTATATCATAAAGGACACTAGTTCTGCTGCCCATAGTTTTCTCAACAACTAGCAGAAAAGGAACGCGATCTGAACAAACTTCACAACTGGGCTGCAGTTTTAATGCATGATTCTAATGAGGAAACAATCTCAACTTGGATTGACTAAACTGAATTAACCATTGGGGGAGATTTTTCTTAGTGTTCTTCTACTCCTATTGAAAGTGACACTGTTGTACCAGCTGCTGGCTTCAAAACATTGGTATCATCTCTGTCTTCCCTCTCCTCTCTCCTACCTGTCTCTTTCACTTTCCTCTCCTTCCTTCCTAATCTCTCACTCTTTTCCTTCCTTGGGTCCCTTCTCAATACTTGTCTTCCAACCTTCTCTTTCCCTTCTTCCCATTTATCCCCTGCAGCCATATTGAGTATAGTGCTGAGAATCCTACCCTGAGTGAGGTCTCAGTCTTCCTTTTAGTTCCAGCTCCAGGTAGTTCCTAACCTCTCACAGGCAACGAAACTTGTTTTCTAGGCATCCAGGCTCTTCTCAAAATATTTTATTCTACACACAACTGCCAATTATTTCCCCTACATCAACAATTGGATAACAGCATTGCCCTGCTCAAAAATTTTCAAGGATTCCCTATGAAGCAAACTCCAAATTTCTAAGCCTGATATTCCAGGCCCAAAATGGTCTGGTACTGCCATCTGCCACAGTCCTGTCTTTCTCCCTGTCTTCCTTTTGTGCAAACGATGCTTCTGCCAAAATGCCCCTTACTCAGCTGGGCCTTTCCTAATATATCTACCTAATCTTTCTTCTGAACCTCTATAGACTTATCCACATAATAAGGTCACCCTAACAATAACAAAAAAGGCATCAGCATCTGTTGCTGATTGCTTCTTCCTCACCTAGGGTACTGGAGTTCCTCCCATATGAAGGTTGCTCAGTGTCCTGGGGTAAGCTGCAGAAAGTGCACGTACCTCCTCCTTACTGAGGAATCAGAATCCCCTAGATTAGGCAGGTCTCAAAAGAAATCTGTTGGTATCCTAATTCTCATGGAGTCACTGTGGAACAACTTTTTTTTCTGTTTTCTCTTCCCCTACCCCAAAGTCTCCTGTGGATCCACAGGATTCAGATGTTGGGTAAATGTAGAAAGGACATTGTGCTGTACTTGAAATTAACCCTCCTGCCAAAATGACAGCATTCTCATGGAGACAAGTATGTTTTATCTACTCCATCTTCTCACAAGAACTCCCTTAGCCACTGACACAAGAGGATGAGGGGTTGGTTTTCCCATATATTTTCCAGAAAAATGTTACCATGAATTACTGTTATGGTTGAGATGTATCATGTCCCTCAGATATACTGGACAGAAAAATATTTAAGACGTACAGATTGTATGAACTGCACTACCCAACACAGTGACTACTTGCTGTGACTGCTGAGTGCTTGCCATGTGGCTGGTCCCACTGAGAGGTGCTGTGAGTATAAGATTTCAAAGATCTACTTGCCTAAAAAGCAAAATATGTATGACATATTTTGTAATATTTCCTCAAAAATATTGAACTGATAATATTTTGGATCTAATTAGGTCAAATAGTTTGATTAAGATTTGTCATTAAGATTGATTTTTATACACCTTTTTTCTTTTTTTGATTTATATATTTTTTATTTTATTTTATATATTTTTACATCATTTTTCATTTTTGCACAATGTAAGCATTTTCATATTGTTTATATTTCCCATACAATTCCCACCTCCCTTATTTTGACCCTAATGCCTCCTCCCTTCCACACCCCCACGTAGTGTGTCTCAGCGAAATAAGCCAGAAAGAAAAAGAAAAACACTGAACAGTCTCACTCAGAGCAGGAATTTAGAAAACCTAAATAAGGGACCAGGAAAAAAACTAATTACAATAAAGTAAAAATCAAAATCAACAGCAACTATATACGTTTTTAAACAGCACCATTTCCAAGTGATATACAATATGATTATAACTTGGCACAGTTTTTAAAGGTGAAAAATACTAGCTCAGTAATAAAAGACCTGGTACATAAAATGATAAGGAGTGGTATTCTGCCGCTTACAGATTGTGTACTTTTATACCTCCAACTAGAGGATGGAAATAAGCCACCAGGAGGGAGTACCCATCCAAATTAATACTGGAAAGTTTACTTCTCTGGACATCTTGAAGCATGATATTTGCTCCTAATTGTGAAGAAACAACTTGCTGGTAACTTCAAAAGTTGCCACTACCAGGCAGGAAAAAAATTGCAAGTCATCAAGACATATTCATATATTTTCAGCAGAATGTAATGGATACTGTGACTCTGCTAGAAGCAAGAGATAGTCATACCTGAAATCAGCACAGAGAAATATAAAAACGTGCTGACTAAGTTATAATATAAAACAGGTCTGGGAGCCCAGCCAGGCTGACTAGCCACGATACTTAGCAGAGGAGTTATTTTGGAGCAGAAGACTTGCCTTCCCCAATTACTGTGTCCTGTTGAACAAAGAGCCAGAGTCTCAGACCTTCCTGCACAGCCAACAAAAGGTCTTGATCAACAAGGGTTTCTCTGATACAGTCCTCAAATATCTTAACTTTGCTTCTTTGGGAATCGAAATTCACCACAGATCTTTATTCCTCGTATCAACATGTGCCATTCTGAAGATTCAGGATCATGCTTGGAGAATATTACCGCAAAATATGCCAGGAGCCTGACAAGCATATCTCATGAAAATGTGGAGGATGCATGTATGGGAAGGGAAATTGTTACAGCAAAGTTGCTGCAACAACTTTGTACCCCCTAAGTGAAATAATGTTCAGCCAGCAGTCTCTCAGGAACTGATACTATGTTTACCATTGGTAATGGTTTTAAAAATATCATTCCTGTACTTACTAAAGGTAATTCCTATCCATTATAAAAAAAAAATAAACAATATAGAAGTGGATAAAGTAGAATGCAATTTCTCTTCCCAAATTCAAATCCATCCAGAGTACTCTGGGTTTTAAAATGCAGATATTATTATAGATATATACAAGTAAATATATATGTTTTTCAATGAGATCATATGTGCATCACATTTTGTAATGTTGTGGACATTTTCAATATCATGTGTATAGACTTATTTTTTCCATTTAATTGTTGCATAATATTCTATCTATGAATAGTTTATTTAAATATAATTCATTTCAACAAATGCCTGAAATACAGAAAGTTATCAATAAATCTTGCCTATTATTATTTATAAATTATACAAATATTTCCATATCTCCTTATTTATACTTTCTTATTCGTAAACCTATTTACTTGCTTTTTTCTTCTTATTTTAATATAACAATTCCAAGAATATGTTTAGATTACAAAATAAAATTTATCTTCTATTTATCGGGTCTACATTTTTGTTTTATTTTTATCTTTATTACTATGTTCTATTTTCCTAAGGCTACTGTTGGTGTTCTTCTAGTTTCTAGAATTAAATATGTATTTATAGTATTTTTTTTTCTGTTTTCTGAAAGGTATTCCGAGGCTATCCATGAAAAATATTTTAATGTGGCTTTGGCTGCATTCCCTATGTTTTAATATATAGTCATTGCACTATAATTTATCTAGATAAATCTTAATTTCAACTTTGATTTCCTTTTAATCAAAGCATGAAATAGCACTGGGCTTCGAAGCTGCCCGCAGCCTCTGCAGCACCAGTTCGATCCCTGGCTGATGGCGAGGGTCCCACATGGCGCACTGACCTCTCCTGCCACGTCCGTTGCTCCCCTCAGCAGTGTATTTCATCAGTCTGCCTGTTCTTCTCCCCACTCTGACTCTGGTGAATTCTCTCACCCTCCTGCACTTCTGATTGTACCCAGTGCTTGTATAAATAAATAAATAAATCTTAAAAAAAAAGCATTATCTAAAGATAATGTTGTTGTTTTTACATTTTCACTAATGTTACACATTAGTATAAATAGTAATATTGTTATTGGTAAGCTTCAGTTTTATTGCATTTTACTTGGGGAATATGAATTATTTGCTTTCTATTTTTAAGAAACCATTGGTTTTTCCTTGTCATAGAAAGGACATTTCCTTGGCTCATGTGCTTTCAATGTGCTAGTGGGATAAAATGCAGCCCAGTAATCAGGGAACATAATGCAGTCACAGTCTGCTATTATCAGTGGGTTTGCCACCCAGAAGAGGTCCTGTCACACAAGAAACCAGTCATTGCTTGCTCCATGCAGGAATGCACTCCTGCTTGGTGTTGTGAGCTGCTAAGCTAGAATCACAATCTCATTTTTACTTTTAATGTTTGCAAACTCTCACATGAGTAAACTGTAAAGTCAGTATCAGAGATGAGAGCTGTGACTGAGAAATTCCCACCGTATAGACTGAAGGGCAAATGAGACCATGCTACGCTTTTTTTGAGCCAGTTTTGATCACCAATGTATTTATTACATTTAGCTAGGAACAGTATCCTCAACTAATGATCCTCTCCTATCTAATGCTCTAGAGTTGCATACCACTATACACTAGCCACTACACTCATGTTTACTTAAATTTAAATTAAATTTTAAAAATCGGTTCTTCTACTGTGTCCAATAGCCACTGCGACTAGAGGAGGTTGTGCTGGACAATGCAGACATAAAACAAAAGCATTAATAATTTTGAAGTAACATACAAAAGGTGTCTAATGAAGTTCCTCTCCATACATTAACTTATCTCCTCATGTTCCCTCACAGCCACACTTCTTGAAAGACGTTGTATATATGTTACCTGCACTTTTCACCCCCTGTTCACAATTCATTCCATGTAAACTGGTTTGGTATACTCCTTTCTTCCCCAAACTGTCCTTCTGAAGGTGATTAAGGATTTCTATGTCACCAAATTCAATGGACCCTTTTCAGCATTATTTTACACAGTATCATTCAACATAATTAGCAACCACTTTTCAAAATTCTTTTTCTCTTGACTTCATTGGCACTTTCAGGCATTTTCCTGGACTTTCCTTCTCAGTGTGCTTTCCTAGCTCTTCTTTACTAACACTGGGTGTCTTCAGGGTCTCACTCTGGGACCTTGTCTCTTCCCATATATATATTCTCCCTCTTTGCTAACTGATGCATCCTAATGACTTTAAATATGCTTTCTGTTTTTTTATATAGCACTCCTGAATTTATCCAACCTTGATTATTCTTTCAATTTTAGACCCTTAGCACCATCTATACACAACTATTTAGGACTTTACTTATCCCAAAACGGAACTCCTATTCTCTTAAAAACGTCATCTTTCTGCTAGTCTGTTCCACTCAGTAAATGATAGCAACATTTATCTACTTTCCCAAATCAGAAACCTAGGAGTTAAACTTGATTTGCTTTTCTCTCATCATCATATCTAATGTTAGCCTAGGTTCTATCCACTCACCATTAGAAGATATCTCAAATCCACCCACTTCTATGGCCACACTCACTCCCTTTGTCCAAGCCACCTTTCACCTGAAGTCCTGAAAAAACTCCCAGTGGCTCTTTCTGCACCCAATTCTTGTTCTTATTATAATTATTTCTCCTTAGAGCAGCCAAAGACCTAGTCTTAGAATGTCAGTCAAATCATTTTACTCCCCAACTTACAACCCTTCAACATATGCTAAGTCTACAGGTTGACATCTAAGAGTAATAACAAGACCTATAGCCTGTAGTGGCCAGGTCCCCACATATTTCCCCAGTTCCATGTTGCACCCTGGTCCCCTTCCTGTATATGTACACCCATACTAACCTTCCTTCATTTTCTCTTTAGTAGGTACCAGACCCTTTTTCTCTATGGGTCTGTTGTACATGCTATTTCTGTGGACTGAAATGTTCTTCTCCAAGCTTCACCTGGGAGAACACATTTTTTAGGTCACAAATGTCTTCCTTAAAGAGGCTTATCCTGGTCTACTGCTCTATATATTGGCAACTTGTGTTGTTTCTTCAAGGAATTCATCACAGTTTGTACCCATATATTTTTCTATGTGATTATTTGTTTCTGTCTGTCTTCTTGCTCCATTGGGGGAAGAACAACATCTGTGCTCTTCTGTATGGTAAACTTGGAGCTTAACAGTGATTGATACTTAAACAACAACTGAATGAGTGGAGGGAAGGAAAAAGGGAAGGAAAAAGTAACTAAATTTAAGTGAAAATCTGGAATACTCCAGCCTCAAACCCATCTTCTTCATTGAAAGTAATTTTGTACTGAACACACTCTTGTTATGTGGCTATCTAGTATGTTCTCCTAACCTCTGTGTGCACCATGTTTTTAAAGTCTTCCCATTCTCTAGCAAGAATAATCACTTTGCCTCCAGCTCTCCCATCACTCTAAACAAGGCCACTTGTAAAAATGCTACTTTTGAAATATCTCAATGTGTTTTTAATAAACTTGAGTTAGAGTGAGTCACAAACTACCAGAGAGTTTTGAAGGATAGTTTTCTTAATGACTTAAATACCTAAATTTGGTATTTCCTGCAATGGCCCAAATAGGATTATTTTTAGGCCTTTTAAAAAAAAAAAACACAAGCATTAAAAAAGATATAATATCTCCAATATGGTAAATGACCAAAGAGATACATTAAATATGTAAGTTAGGGGCTTGACTACTGAAGTATAAGCATAACCAAGTCACAAAGAGAAATAAAGGAGACAGCACAGGGTAGGGACAACACTTACCTAATTTCTCAAGTCATAAACCTAAGAGTTATTATTGATTCATACATGATATTATTGTTTCATCATCTGGGGCAAATCCTAGCATCTTAACATTTCTGTCCTGACATTATTACTATTTTATTCATACAACCTCTGAATTATGATGACTGGCAGGTCCAAAATAAAGAGAGCCATAACACTATCGGGGAGTTTTGACTTTCTGCCAAGACTACAGATATGTGGATATTTCACAATAGTGGTTTCTGGACTTCACTCAACGTGTCTCTTATTTTGCTCATATCCGCTCTCAATCCCTTCAATTTGTTCTCCATGCAGCAGCCAGATTGGGCATTTTCAAATTTGAATTTGAAATTGATTGTTATACTACTGACTGTTTCTCAGATAAATCTGTAAACTGCTCACTGTCCCCGCAGGCTAGTTCATCTGCTTCCTACGTTATTCTTCATCCATCTCTGTGGTCCCATTGCATGTGAGATTCCCAGTTCCTCAAATGCACTGAGTGACATACACCCTGCTTGATCTGCTGGGAAGACTCTCTTTGATTTCCCCTTCCTGACACCCTCACTCCAAACCTTCTCATCTCAGAACAAGCATGAGTTCCTCAGGGAAACACTTCCCTGGGCTCCCATTAAATGTGTTCCTTGTGCCTCTCCTTTAGAGTTGTTAAGAAAATTGTCACTTAAGTACAGTTCCTTTTCATACAGGGTCTTTACATCAGTTTCTGATCACCCTAGCTAAGAGGATCTAAGACCAGGGACTTGCCTAATATTACTCCCATTGTGCTCACATCTCCTGGTAGAAACCAGCACAGAACCAATTATCAGAAAATACTTTAAAATGATAAATAAGTAAGCGAGTGGGTAATTCATATTTTTAAGTAAATTGTGCTATTTAGGTGACCAAAGTTCAATTCCTTTTGAAAATCTTCATGAGTTATGTGTAATATCTCCTGAGCTTTGTATTTTCTGGTATGTTGGGTGTTCTTTTTTCTTCCACACAGACTTGGGTCTGTATGATTATTTACTGATGTGTAGAGTGTAGTGAGGATAGTGAGGGACTGGTGATAACAGCCAGACTAGAGGACCAGATCAGAAACTTGATGAGAGTGAATCCACTGAGGAGTGGGTATTAGAGGAAAGATGAGAATTTTGGTCACCTATGGTTCGTCCAAGTAGGTCTATCATACAAAAGCAAGAAAACCAGGATTGGGTTGGTATTTCAGTGTACAACCATCTGGGTTGGTGCTTAGTTTATGAACACTGGAAACAGCCTAACAGCTTTAAGAAGACTTAAAGTAGTCACATTTGCATATCACAACCCTATACCTCTATCCAGAAGTGATTGAGCCACAGTTAGATTTTAGTTGGTCAAAGTCTCTCTCCCAGGAAAAGGAAACCAGGAATTGGAAAACAAGAAGACTGGGAATTAATAGAATGAAGTCCATAGATTAGCAGTGGACTCTAGAGCCATTTCTGCCCATGGTTGTTCAACTCTTGATTCTGTGAGATGTCTCTGTAATCTTCCAATAAATTTCCCCTCCTTTTTTGCAGCCAGTCAGAGCTAATTTCTGTTATTAGCAACTCAAAGAGCCCCATGACTACAAGTATAGAGAAGGCACCTCTATGCAGGTTTTAACTGAAACTGCAAATGTAAGGAGGTCATTTTATAAATTACAGGAGAGATAATAAGAGGGAGAGAGACTGAGTGTGACAGAGCAAGAATGAAATAAAGAAACAGGGAGAATATGTGAGTAAGAAAGAGAGAAGGGGAAGGGCAAAATGAGAGTGAAAGCCACCTGGAGTGTGTAGAGTGTGAAAAGTAAGAGAGAACAAGAGTGAGAATGAGAAGGAGTCAGAGAGACACAGGGAGACACACATGAGCAAGTGAGGGGAGGAAACTGGTAAATTAGACCAGAGAAAAGTACTTTTCTAATCTAAACAGTGAAATTCTATTGGGGCTTAAGTCAAATAATGCCCCCAACTTAGGAAATAAGGCATGCTAAAAAGAAAAAAAAAAAATAGAAAAATAGCAGTTTAAAAATGTAGGGAGGGCCTCCCTGGTGGTGCAAGGGGTTAAGACACAACCTACTCTAGCTAACGGCAGCCTCTGCAGAACGAGTTTGATCCCCAGCCAGGGAACAACCCACATGGCGCAGCAGACCTCTTCTGACTCGCACACTGCTCCCCTCAGCAGTGTATTTCAGTCAGTCTGCCTGTTCTGTTCCGCACTCTGTCTTTAGTGAATCTTCTCAATCCCACACCTCTGGCCTGTACCCCCGTTCTTGTATGCATAAATAAATAAATTTTCAAAAAAAAATTTTTTTAAATGTAGGGGAAAATTAACCTGTCAGATACTATCTGTCAGATAATTCTGACAGAATTATCAGCCACACTCAAACTGTGAATGGGAAAGCAACACTTGCGCTTCTTGAAGGAGTTGAGATTTATTTTTTTTCCTGGTAGGATTTTGCATTGCGCCCCCCCCCCCACGCCCCGACACTACTTTGGTTTAACCTACCCTAGGCTGGAGGTTATGGGGAAATATGAAGAAAAAAAAAAGTAGACTACAACATGGGTGAGGAGGAATCATAAATCCCGAGAAGCACAGTGCAGGTACACAAGTACTCATTTAAACATTTTCAGACAGAGATGACATCTGACCTAGTGATTTCCTCACATGAAAATCTGGTGGATTTAAAGCAAGAGATGGCTTTTGGTCAAGTTTATATTACAGATTTATTGAGCCACTTTTGACCTTCTAACACTTTTGACCAGATTAAATGTAAAAGAGCAGCTTTGTGCCAAGAAAAAATCAATTTGTTAATCACCAAATCTTACTGAATTTCATGGATAGTTGAAATTCTTGCTTACTTAGGCTGAATAAATCAACAACTCCTCACAAATTTTGATATATTATAGAAGTGAGTAATGCAGGCTTGAACAGAGCAGTGCTTACAGAATGACAGGTGACTTTCCTGCAAGGCACTGCTCACCTGCCAGCCTCTTCCTGAACCTGCTGCCATTACTGAGTTCTCCCCACTATGGGACCCTTCTATCCCCTCGAACCCTTAGGAAACATGTCACCTATTCTCTCTGCCTGGAATGTTATGTCCCATACTTCTATCTCTGCCTTCCTCAGACTCTTTTATCACATGTTTTCATAACAGAGGGGTTGTTTCCTTCACAGCATTCCCCTGGTATGATTGATTTGTTAGATGTTGTTCCTGAAGTATCTAGATTATTGGCTCTGCGAGGGTAAGGACAGGCAGGTCCTTTGTCATGACATACTGTATCCCCAGGGCCTAGTAAAACGCTTGTTATGTAGTAGGCATTTGATAAATACTTATTCGTAAAAGGGTAAAGCTAAATAATAACTGCTGCTGCCTTCTAACCTCAACGTGCCATTTATAAAAAGACCAGATGGGCATTTTTTCATTCTAGCCTACAAACACTTAGGACAGTGGAGTCCTTAGTCCATTATCAGCATTTCCCCTTTCTTCCTGCTGCATCTACTCAGGATCCAGATCCTGTCATGCTGCATCTTAATGTTTCACACATTTGTCCCCTTCTCCCCTTTCACAGGATGACTGTCCCAGGAACACCATCACTAAAACCTGTTCACTAGTTTTCTTGGTCCTCCCTTGAATTCCACCTCCATGGAGTTTTTCAGCTCAATTCAGCCTGGGTTTCCAGTTGAAATAGTGCCACACCAGTCCCTCTTGAAGTGTCTTAACACTGGCTAAAATAGTTTAGATACCCTAAAATCATCCACAGAGCTCTAAAGATTATATCAGTTATAATTCAGACACAGATGGATTTAGAATAGCCCACCCAGTTTTTACCCCAACTTATTTTATCTACCTTCATAAGGTAGGGGAGGTACTTCAAATCTGTCCCCTTGATAGATCACTGACTCAGGTGCCAACCATGTACCTACTAGGAAACACATCAGCCATTCCCTGGGCCTCTGGGGTGGTTTTATTCCTCAGTCCATGTCAACATCTAGCAGACATTAAAAAAAAAAAATACAGAAAACAACTGGGTCAGAAGAAACATGGGAGATGTATTCTGGCATTAATGGATAGCTTCCTGAGAAAAGAGGATGATGAAGAAAAGTGTCATGGTAAGAATGACGCTGGAAAATTTTTTTTAAGTATTTTGTGTGTAATTGGAGTACCAGAGGGCCAGGCAAACAGAGGTAAAAGATATTTCCTCAGATAACAAAACAGTGTGAAGAGAATACCTAGTAGACTTTTGGAACTGGACTGAGGGATGGGAATGTTTACAACTATATTTCAGAGGAAATTTAAGAAAATCTATCAAGAATATTGCCTGAGAAAAGGACCAATGAGATTGATTTTGCCTTTTTTCAGATAAGCAAAATGAAGAAATCATGCACAAAACCACCACAACAAAAATAGGTATCTGATGAAAGAAACCATGGAAAAGAAAGGGACATCATTCTGGAGATAGAGAAAAAAATCAAGCATCCAAGAATGGTCTCCTGCAAAATACGAAAGAAAATCTCAGAAAACTGCTTCATAAGATGTAAAATGACTCACTTCTGTGGTGAAAAAAAGAAAAAAAGCTGTAAGAGATTAGTTGGCATAAAGAAACTACAGAAAGATAAACAGGGAGATGACAAGTAATAAAGGATTGCAAGAGGAATCTAAAAATAAAAAAGCAAACTTTTAATCCACATTGATGGCAATAAAGAACAAAATTGACACTGTGGAAATCGATGGCATGGGTTGGCAAACTTGAAAGTTTCTCACACTGAGCAGAAAATGTGTGTGAATGTCCAAGTCCCAATCCCAGAAATTCTGAATTGACCTTAAGTGGAGCCCAAGTATATATTTTGCTGTTTTGTTTTTAATTCTTATGTGCAAGCAACATCTGAGACCAATTAAGTCAGAATCTTTGGGAATGGAACCCTGGAATCAGTAAAGAGCATCCTGGACATGACATGGTGCAGTTAAGCCTGAGAACTCTGATCTAGAAGCCTGGGAACAAAAATTCATGGTTATTTTTCATTTATGAAGACAACAGAAGACATAGTCAGGCATATAAGCACTGAGAAGAAACCAATATATCATCTAGAAGAAATAACATGAAGGCATCCTTCAACTAACCAAAACATGAAGCAAAAAAAAAAAAAAAAAACCCTCAAAATTAGTAAAGTGATAGTAGAAATCCACAAAAATACATATATCATATCCATATATATCTAGTTTAAAATGTCAGTATCCTGGGCCTCCCTGGTGGTGCAAGGGGTTAAGCACAGCACTATGAAGCCATCTGCAGTCTCTGCATCACCAGTTCAATCCCTGGCCGGCCATGGAGCTACCCACATGGCACACCAGACCTCTCCTGTCCCACCTGCTTCTCCCCTCAGCATTGTATTTCAGTCGGTCTGCCTGTTCTGTTCCCCACTCTGTCTGGTGAAACTTCTCATCCCGCACCTCTGACCTGTACCCCAGTTCTTGTATGCATAAATAAATAATTTTTTTAAAAGATAATTATTTATTTATTTATGCAAGAACCAGGGTACAGGCCAGATGCACAGGAGGGTGAGAGGATTCACCAGAGACAGAACGGGGAACAGAACGGGCAGACTGAAGAAATACACCGCTGAGGGAAGCAGTGGGCGAGGCAGGAGAGGTCTGCCGCGCCATGTGGGACCGTCGCCGGCCGACGGGATCAAACCGGTGCTGCAGAGGCTGCAGACAACTTCACAGCGTGGTGCTCAACCACCTGTGCCACCAGAGGAGGCCCAAATAAATATTTTTTTAAAAAAATAAATAATATGTCAGTATGAATAATGCTTTTAAATTATAATATTCTTTTTTCAAGAAGAATACTGACATTTTATTTTATTTTAATTTAATAATAAATCCTCATATTAATGATGGCTAAAAAGGGAGGTTAGAGTAAAAATTATATATACACACTCATATATGTGTGTATTTGCATATAATTGTGTGTGTGTATATATATATATATGATATATATATATGACAAGACACTACCAACAAAAAAAAAATTATTAAGACAGTCACAAAACAAAAACTTCTTAATCAGAATCCCACAATTCTGAATCAATTTTGTTGCCTGGTCACACTACTATAAATAACAGTGTATGAAGTATTGTCCCTCTGTAAAACAGAGAATAAATTAATTTTCTGAATCAAAGTTAATCTTGTTTAAATACCAGTCAAAAAGAAAGTCTGGGGGCCTCCCTGGTGGTGCAAGGGGTTGAGACACAACCTTTGAAGCAATCCATAGCCTCTGCAGCACAAGTTCGATCCCCGTCTAGCCAGGGAGCAACCCACATGGCACAGCAGACCTCTCCTGACTAGCCACTGCTCCCCTCAGCAGTGTACTTCGGTCAATCTGCCTGTTCTGTTCCCTACTCTGTTCTGGTGAATCCTCTAACCCCCTGCACCTCTGGCCTGTACCCCAGCTCTTATATGCACAAATAAATAAATCTTTAAAAAAAAAAAAAAAAGAAAAGAAAGGCTGGACTCCTTTCCTACCTTTGGAACATATGAGAATTTATACTCAGGAAGATGGAGGAGTTTAAACATACAGTCAACTCTGATTTTTCCTAACTATGGTTATCACTGCAAACATACACAGTCCAAAATTCAAAAGCCACCATTTATTCTGACAACTTTTCTTTCCACATCAAGTCTAGCCATAACTCATAAGGCATGTTAATTATTTACTTAAGGCTTCTGCCCTTAAAAGCCCATGTGTAGAAGACCAATGTAACATTCAGCCTCCTGGAATCCAAGTACTAGAGGTAAGTTTGAATTCTTTTCAACTTTTCAATTCTTGAATTTGTAATCATATTGATGGGTCTTTACCCTGAAAACATAGGGATTAGGGTACTTCTGTTCCTGAGTAAAATATAATTAGTGGTGACAGACTAGAAGTACTATCGCAACAGCTAGAAAGAGCCAGATAGATGACAAGAGTTATGTCTTAAGGGTCTCAGAAAATGAGGAAACAATAAGTGCCACATAAATTACCACTTGTTTTCCTCTTTGAGAAACATCTGACAACTCTGGGCATGGACTGAGAATTAGATTTGATGTCTAAAAAAGAATTTTCCTGGGAAAGAGAAACCAGAGAAGTTTTTGGTAGTCATGTGGGGCTGGTGAGAGAAACTAGAAACTTGTGAAGTGTTAAATATACAGTTGGTTTTCCCCATAGGACATCATCTGAGTTCAAGGGCTATGCAAAGAAGGCTGGGAAGTTTGGCTAAAGGCTACCAAGAAGCATAATACAATATTCTTTAGTTTCATAGTGCTAAGGAGAAAAATGTCTTAAGTAGAGAAAAGCGTCCTGCCATGAAACACACAGCCAGGAACCCATTAGGACACTTTTCAAACACTGAAGTTGGAATGGGGCCAGAATTGAAAAGATAAAGAGCTAAATTCAAAACCTGCAAAGTATAGCACTCAATTCCCTTAGGTTTTCAGGACTGAGAAGGCTCCAATCAAAGCCTAGAAGAATAATGCTTGAGAACAGGGAAAAACCAGAAGTGGGACTAGCGGTTAAATCTTAGTGCTATCACCGATAAGGCCTTAGTTTGATCCCTAGTCAGGGAGCTAACCCTCATATGGCACAGCAGACCTCTTCTGTCTCACCCACTGCCCCCCTTAGCAGTATATTTCAGTACATCCACCTGTTGTGCTCCCCACTCTGTCTCTGATGAATCCTCTCATCCCCTGCACCTTTGGCCTATACCCCAGTTCTTCTTTGCAAAGTAAAAATTGAAAAAAACACAGAAGTGGACTAAGTCTTACTAAAGTTGCAGCTTAAGCCCTACCCATCTCAAAGATACCTATCTGATTATAGGGGAAAGTCAAACCCTCTGTAGTGTAAGATATCATCTAGGGCATCTATACCTTTATACACAATGTCTGACAAACAATAAAAAAATTAGGCAGAGAAGCAGGAAAATATGACTAATTATCATAATCAAAAGAAAAGAAACAATAGAAACAGACTCACAGATAATTCAGTTATTAATTTCATTCAGGCTAGAAGAGCTTTAAAATAATTGATTACTATACTACAGGAAAGAAGAGGATGAAAGGTGAGAACTATCAACAGATCATTGAAATCTGTTAAAAAAAATCAAGTGGATATTCTCTAACCTAAAAACACAATATCTGAGGCTAAAAACATAATGTATGTATTTAACAGCAGACTCAATAGAAAAGACAAGATTATTAGACTCTAAGAGAAAACAATGGAAATTATACAAATTCAAGAAGAGAGAAAGAATTTGTAAAAACAAAATTGAGATATATGTGAAACAAGGTCAAAAGATTTGTCATATTTCCATTGGAATACCAGAAAAGGAGAAATAAATGGGAACACAAACAATATTTGAAGAAATAATGGCCAATTTTTTCTTAAGTTGTTAAGATATCATCCCACAGATTCAAGAGATTCAGCAAATTCCAAGCAGGGTAAATTTTATGAAATGCTCTTAGACATACATTTTTTGTCAAATGTCTAATAACCAAGGATTGAAAGAAAATCTTAAAAACAATGAGAGAAAAAAGACATATTGAGGAGCAACTATAAAACTGATGCTTAGCTTTTCAGCATAAAATATGGAAGCCAGGACATAATAGAATATCACTTTCAAAGTGCTAAAATAAACTGATGCCAAACCAGAAATTTATATTATTTGCAATATCATTCAAAAATGAAGGCAAATTAAAGAATTTTTCAGAAAATATAAATCAGAGAAGTTTTCACAAGCAGACCTAGACTACTAGCAAAACAATTAGAGGAAATGTTCATATGAAAACATAGAACTAAAAGGAGTGAAGAGCATGCATCAAAAGTATAAATATGTGTAGAAACATAAAATATCATTGTATCATGTAACAATAATAATGTTTTGTGGGATTTGTAAGACATATAAAAAATGTATGACAACAATAGCACAAAAGTTTGGATGGACTAAGACAGGGATGAATAGTAAGAACTCTAGAGAAATCCTACAGACAAATATGATGATTTATAACAAATGATCTAATAACAGTAAAGAAATGAAAGCTGAGAAGGTGTAAACAGAAAGCTATACGTTCTTTCCTACCACTATCCCATGAAACTAGTTCTCTGAACTTGTACTTCCCTGCTCTTGGATAAAATCTCCAGAATATGTCATGGCTTTTCCAGTTACTCTCAAATATCAACAATAAAATATTGATTGTTTTTAGCACCCAGTATATTACCAAAATGTTAAAATTTACTTAATTTTAAGTTTCTCCCTTCCCACAGCTAGTCTACTCCACACCAGGAAATTATCAGTGAGGGAAGGGGAAGGAGAAGTTGTTTCTCCTTTCTTGCTTGTTTCACTTTCATTTCTATCATGACCTGTGGATTTTTGGTTCTGAGAGAGTTAGAACCTGTTAAAGACAGCAGCTGAATTCCTGCCCTATGGTTCTGATCTATTGGGATCAATACATACCCCATCTGTTTCCTATCTAGGCAGTGACCCTGGATAGAGCACATCATACAGTGACCCAATATGGTCCCTTCATGGGTCCTCATCCGACCGAGGGTAAATTAAACTATCTTACCTCACAAACTCATGACCAATGTAGCTCTCTAACTTGATGGAGCCAGTAAGTTAGAGTCAGTCTCTCCTTTTCAGACTTTTTAAGGTGACACAAGACTTCTCTGTGATCTTCACTTATTGGACCCCCTTAGTTGATTTGAAATGGCAAAATGGCAAAAACATTCCTTTTCCCCCCATTCCTTGACTTTCTCCACAGATACTCTCAATCATTTCATCTCTTATCCCTTTTATTCTGTCACTTGGAGGTGGGCCATGGACCGAGGCCAGCAGAACAGAAGTCGCAGTCTGTAAGCATACCCTGCAAGGCTGGTCTAATACCCCTCTCCAGGAAGTTGGAATATTTAGTTCTCAAACTTAATATTTTGAGACATATTGCCAAAATACTGCCAAAACTCTGAGAGCAAGAGTCCTGTTTTCACCTTTTATAAGAAGTACATAAAAAGAAGAATGAGTGCTTAAAGAGTTAGTGGCCAGACTTGCCCTGTTATTGCATTTGACTTCCATAACTTTTTCCTTTCGGCACTATATCCCTCTTTTGAACCATTCATCTTTTTAGTACTTGACAGCCAGAGGAGGAAGAAGCAGGGTGGCCACATGTCATCACAAAGGCTGTTCATAGAGAAAGGGTACCTGACTGAGGGGACTAGTGGTGAATGAAATATAATCCATATTCCCCCATAGCCCCCACCTTGGGGCTGCCTTATCCCTAAGGAGCACATGTCTTACTTAATTTTCTAAAAGTTGCCACATGGGTTAGCAGGGTCCTTGGAAGATGCTATAAAACCACAGGAGTAGTCACTAGTTTAGACAATTATAATGACTCTGGAGCAGAAGAGAAAGCATTGCCATAGTACTATGATTTTTATCTTTAATCAACATAATGATCTGACATAACAGAAAATCCAGAAGCAACACTACTGGAGAGTAGAAAGAACAGGCTATCAAAGACAGGGTAAATAAGAAGGAATGAGCAGAATTTGAAGTGAGTTAAAAAGTTAATTAGTTGCAGTCAATTTAATTCAAATGGAGACAATGAGTCATCTAAAATTATTTTCTCTCATTTTGAAATATTATTTTGCTTTGGTCTAATTTTTAAACATTTAAATAACTTACAGAAATGCTCCTGAGCTTCTTTGCAGGCACAGGATTCCTGACCCTGCCCAGGGGTTTAGCAATGCAATCTGAGTACATCTCCCTCCCTCTCCTTTGTCTGGAATGTTTAACCCTCTGGGCTCAGACAAAAGATCTGATACAGGAAATGGCTTAGTAGTGATTTACATCTGTTTGTACATGAATGGTGGATAATGGCAGCTTGTATCTCCTCTGGGTTAATACACAGAAATGAAAATAAATTTTAGGAAGGGTGCTTCTGATTGTTTATAATTATTTTCTAAGTATAATTGGATTAGTGTGAGAGAGAGGGAAGAAAAGAGAAAAAATTATGACATTTAGTCTCTCAAAAATTCTTAGCTACAGGGCTTCCCCGGTGGTGCAGCGGTTGAGCGCTCGGTTGCGAAGCTGCCCGCAGCCTCTGCAGCACTGGTTCGATCCCCGGCTGCTCCCCGGCTATCAGAGGAGGGTCCCACATGGTGCACAGACCTCTCCTGCCGCCTGCTGCTCCCCTCAGCAGTGTACTTCTGTCCTTCTGCCTCTTCTGCTCCCGGCTCTGGCTCTGGTGAATTCTCTCACCCTCCCGCACTTCTGACTGTACCCAGTGCTTGTATAAACAAATAAATCTTAAAAAAAAAAAAAAAAATCTTAGCTACAGTGTTGTTTTCTTTTGGATATAACACAAAACAAGTTATTATCCCAAGTGAACATAGATTTCTTCTAATTCTCATTTTAAATTAAAAAATTAAGATACAGCTGACAAGCAACATTGTGTAAATATAAGGTGTACAAAATGATGATTTGATATTAATATAGATTGTGAAATGATTACCACAGTAAGGCTAGTTAACACATCCACCACCTCACAGAGTTACCTTTTAAAATATTAAGCTTAACAGGTGTTGATGCAGTCATATATTGCAACATAATTACCACATAATTACCAACATAACGCTACCACCTGTAGCATTAGCTAAATAGCTCTATCATGAATATAGAATTTAAACAATTTTAATCCATAACAGAGCAAAATAAAAACTAAGGTTAATTACCTTATTTATTAAACATAGCTCTGAAGATAAGTATGACCACCCTGTTACATATTCTCCCCTGAGTTCTCATGGTATTTTAATGTCCCCTATGGCCCATTATTTGCAAAGTTATCCAGTGTACAGCCTATTACCATTCCTGGAACCTGTCCCCAGTTAGCAGAGTCAGGGAGGTGCTGCCTCAATCCTACATGTTTTTCCACTCCATGTTTCATCCTATCTGATACCCACATAGGACCCTGACAAAGGGAGGACAAAACCACAGTGAGCCTCTGAGCAGACTCACTTTTCACGGATTTGTCCCCCAAAATTCATTCCAATTGTGCAGACCCAAATTAACTATGACAGGAGGAGGGATCTGACTTGGAGCTACCAAAAACAGATCTCACTAGTCTGCACATTGCAATGACAATCAACATAAGGGGCTGAGCTCCTTCCCTGATGTGAGAATTCCTCTGCAACACCTGGTCAAGCTCTCCCCTGTTGGCAGGGAATTGCTAAGTAGAAGGGGAAACACATTATTACTTTTGAGATTATGAGAATTAATACTCTTACTGTGAGATGGTTTTTCTCATTCTGACCAACATTAGACATTTTGACATTATGAGATTATTTTTGTCAAATTTGTCTTGCCAAGAGTTTATGATAAAATTGGTGCTTTAATTTATAATTTTTAATTAGCATGTATATTGCTTTATTTTTTTTCTACCTGGGTTTTTCTCCTTTCTTATTATTTTGTATATTAAAAAATTTAATCTTTTGATCTCTATATGTTGCACATCTTCTCCCAACCTTTCATTGTCCTTTAATTTGTTCAAGACATACTTTGTCATGTAGACATTTTTAATTTTCATGTGGTTGTCTGTTCTTTACTTTTAGGATTTCTTCATTTTATGTTATGACTAGAAAGTCTTCCCTGTCTCACTAAGATACAAAAAATACTCATCCTAGTAATTATAATAAATTAAAATAAAAATCAACAGGCAACTATAAATCAGAGACATTCTGCAGGGGAAGAGGAGGGAGCAGGATGAAAACCAGTGGGAAGAGCAGGAGGGACTATGGTGATGGTGCAAGGATGAATTGGCGGTGGGAACTTCACAGGGACTAGATCTGAAAGGAGAAAGCATACATTGCACAAAAATGAAGAAAGATGTAAAAAATATATAAAATCAAAAAATTAAAAAATATTAAAAAAAATTCATCCTTCTGGGTTTTGGTGGTATTTGTAAAAATCTTTTTTACTCATCTGGAAGGATCTACTTTTTACTTTCAAGTATTTGAGAAGAAATCTTACATAGCTCTTCTCCAATCTAATTGAGTGAATGAATGAATGAAAAATAATACTGACCATTTGCCAATGGTCTCATTTTACATCTGCTCTGGAACCAGGCAAAGGGAAAGGACTGCAGAAGTTTATCCTTCCCTCTGCCCTCCAATTTTTGTCATATTTTCCCTGAAATTAAATAATTAGTTAGCAAAACAGCCTAACTAGAAAAATAGTATCTCTTCGAGGCTTGCAATTCTTTTTCAAGTATGTGCTGACTAAAGACTTATCATAATTTTCTTAAGGAACAGCAATCTTCCCATTCTCAATTCCAGGTCAGTGAGGAGATTTTTGGCAATCTGCTCTGGGAAAAAAAAAAAAAAAGCAGCATTCCACTTCTGGCTGTGTTTGGTTGACAGTCTATGTAGCATTCCATTTTTGGCTGTGTTTGCTTGGCAGGGGGAATGGGCGGCAAGAGTGGTTAGAGACAGAGAAGGCTAGTTACCTAAGAATTTTATGTTTTAGAAAAGATTCAATTCCTGCAGATTCCATATGCTATTTTAAAATAACTGGAAAATCACAGAATATTTGGTCCATGTGCCTCCATTCTTTTTTACTGTAGCCCTCTTGGATTTACACATACCAAAATGCTCGTGGGCTGTTTCCTGAGTTTCCGCCAAATGTTCCGATAACACTTCAGTCTGGATTAAATCAAATGCCAAGGAAAACATTGAAACTAATTGTGACAAGGAAGAAGATATTTGAACTAGAAACATAGTCAATAGTAATTTACAAACTGAAGATAATTTTTTTGTCAATACTCAATTTGGGAAAAACAACTCTCATAGGAATTTCCCTTTTCTCCCCCACTGTACAAATAGCCAGCCTATTCTTATGGACTTTGGGGCTTACTGTAAATGGAAGACCTTGTATTTCACTTCTAGAAATAGTTAAGATTCTGTAAAAGGAAATATATCTCACTCCAAATAGTCCCTTTAACTTACTAAAACCAGTATTTATATTTTTTATTTTACCGTAAACATTATTTATGAGGTTAAAAAAAAAAAAAGATGCATCACTGACCTTTGTTGGAATTGACCGGGAGTTAGATTTTAGACTAAAAAAAATTCCAAAATTTCAATCTCTTTAAAAAATATCTAAATAGGGGCCTCCTTGGTGGAGTAAGGGGTTAAGCACCGCACTATGAAGCAATTCACAGCCTCTGCAGCACGAGTTCAATCCCCAGCTGGCCAGGGAGCAGCCCACATGGCAAGGCAGACCTCTTCTGTCTTACCCACTGCTGAGGGAAGCAGTGTATTTCAGTCAGTCTGCCTGTTCTCCTCCTCACTTTCTCTTCTCACTCCCCATATCTCTGGCCTGTACCCCAGCTCTTGTATGCATAAATAAATAAATCTTAAAAAATCCAAACAACATGTTATTTTTTACCTTTTATAGATATTTTGTCATTCACTGTGAAAAATTAAATTGCAAAAATTAAGTCTCCTATGTTCTTTTACTCTATGAAAAAATTATTTTAAAATATAATGGCAAATAAGCATAATTTGACAGATTTTATTAAATACTGCTCTTTCATGCAAGATTCACATATATTTTTAAAATCATCTCTCCCATTTCATCCAACTAGCTATATTCTTAATGAATATTGTGCCCAAAATTTGTAACAAAACAAAAACATAAAGTTATTTAATATAGGAGTTAGGGAAGAATGGGTTAAAGCTTAGACATTGGACAGAGTAGTTTTAATCAAACAAGCAAAGGCAAAAAACTTTTAAAGTTACTACAACAAGGAGAGTGTAATGCTGAGTGAAAAGGATTTGGGCTGTAATTTTGCAAAACAGTGGAACTTGCCTCTATCTGAAAATAGATTCCAAGCAAAAGAATAAAAACTCTTTTTCTAGAATTATGATCTCTTCCAAACATTAGTTATATTGGGGAGAACAATACCCCCTCCCCCCAAAGATGTCCAGGTCCTTCCTACTCCCTAAGACTTACAATGCTACTTTTCATGATTTAATTGAAGACTCTGAAATATTGAGATTATCCCTGGTTATAGAATGGATTAACCAACATAATCATGAGGAAAACAGGAAGGTCCATGTGAGAGAAAAAAATATGACAACAGAAGCAAAGAGCTAGAATCAGAGGGAGAATTGAAGACATTGCACTATTGGCTTTGAAGATGATGAAAACAGCTGTGTGCCAAGGAATGCTGGAAATGGCAAGGAAATAATTATTCTCTGAGCCACAGTCCTGCCAACAACTTGATTTTAGCCCAGTGAAACTGATTTTAGACATCTGACCTCCAGAAGTAGAAAATAACAAATTTATGTTGTTTTCAACACAAAAATTGACATTATGCTATAGCTCATATCATGTGTGAAATACATACATTCTCATTCATTTATAAAGGAGAACTCCATACTGGTCTCCCCACTTTCTGTGCGAGGAGAACACACAGGCCTAGCAGCCTGGAGTAAGTGTGGAGGGAAAAGAGCTAGAAAGAACTGACGGGCACAAGGAACCGTATTTGTCATAGAGAGACCCAATGGAAGAGGACAGGAATCAGTTTCTCCTGCAGTGAACGTTTCAAGGTTAAAGAACAACTCCAGCAAACTGTTTGGTGGAGAGCCTAGTCCTTCCCACTTGTTCAAAAATTTCTTCTCGTTACTGACCAGGCAGCAGCAAAAACAGTAAACAGATTTGTTTTGCTGACAATTATTTGTAGAACTATATACTACATAATTTAAAGATATGCCTGGAATGATTTTTGGGGGGACAGAAGACAAGCACAGTCTTCTTCCAATTTCCTAGAGAGATGACTTGCTGTGTGTCCCCAAGGACAATCCTTATCACTTTACTGGTGACAGTAGGGCTGTTTTTGGAAGTTACTTAATGCTCACTAACCCCAAGCCCCAGACAGGTCCCAGGGCCATTAGAGGAGAGCAAGACAGTAGTTGCCTGGGGGTGGGGAAGGAGACAATTTGCCCACCATGCCTGATCAAGCTGCCAAAAGAGCAGGAATCAAGGGGTCACCTTTTTGAGTCACATCCCAGGTGTACCATGCATGGAGGGCAAGGAGAGACTGAAGAAAATGGCAGGCCACAGCATATTTGTAGGTGGCAGTTTTAATAACAAAGGGAACTTAGAAGAGACTGGAAAAGAGCTGTGGTCATTCACAAGTCATGCAGATTTCTGTACTTGACCTGCAAATCTTAAAAGTTTAACTGGATTTAAACACATAGACCATCCAGATGGTCTTAGCAACACATTTTATCTCAGGAATGTGTCTTTGGGCAGCTATTGGGAGATGGAAAAGCAAATGCCACACCCATTTTCAGCGGTGGAGAGTGGTGAGGAGACTCTAACTGGCCAGTTCCAGATCCCAGATTAACCGGAAGTAATGTTCCCCAACACATCTGCTCTCTCACTGCTCCTGCCTCCATGTGCTCATCCTTCCTCCCTGCTGAAATGACACAGGCTCTGGGTGTGCTCCTCGTTGTGCAGAGTCCACAGAAGCTGCACCTCAGCTCAGATGTATAGGATGCCACAGTACAGCCTCCTCTCTCCTTCGGTGACTAATCCTTCCTGAAATTCCCTTGTTTGCCACGCAGAATATGGTAAAACTTATTTTAGTGGGAATTTGTATGTCCAACAGCTAAGGAGACTTCAGCGTCATTAAAGGGAGTTATTGTGAAAGGGGACAATAGTGCCAGGCTGTTCATCCTTGACTTCTGGTTGTGTGGCCTTGAGCAAATTTCCAATCATCTTCACTCTTTGCTAATATAAGGGCACCAACTACTACTACTGTTAACATCTAATTCAATCTAATTCTTGCGATTGCTGTAAAAAAAAAAATCTTAACCCGGAACTTAGCTGCCTGTCAGTAGGGTCATTGTTTTCATGTTGCTATGACTCCCCTGGACTTTATCCATTCAGCAGAAGTGTAGCCAGGAACACAAAGGTGAAAAGTGCCCTCAGAAGCCCAAGAAAGATGGCCCTGGAGGAGAGACATACATAAATACACAACTATGACAGACTGGCCACGCTGCCAGTCTATCGATAGAAGAATGGAAAAGGAAAACTAAATAAGCTGCGACTTACTTAACAGTTCTTTTGATCCAACCTTCTACATCACAAGTGCAAACTGGGATGTCTCTATTCAGAGACTTTTTAAAAAGGTACATTTAAAAAATGTTTTGAATACAGGAGAAATATAAGTAATAGTACAATAAGCACATATAAACAATGTGTAAATTAAATCACTGTTAATATTTTACTCTGTGTGTGCACTTATGTGTGCATGCACGTGGGAGGAGGGAGGAGAAAGAGAAATTTTAAACTACAGACACTCTGTGCCTATATATCTCAGCATGCTTAAAAATTTTTGAGAACTTCCCTTGTATGAATAGACAATACCATTATCACACCCAAACCAGTAACTCCTAATACTAATATATCTCCTAGTACCTACCTAATATCCAGTTATACTCAAAGTTCCATAACTGTCTCCCAAATATCTATTATAGGTGATTTTTTCAAATCCAGCTCCCAAGTCACTTATCTGATATTCGGTTGTTAAGTCTGATAGGTCTTTTCTAATTTTCTCATACCCTACAACAATAGGCATCTATGCCCTATTGTTTTTTTTTTTTTAATTATTGCAACTACTACTACTACTACTACTACTACTTATTGAAGGAACCAGGATGTTGTGTTTTATAGGACAATCAATATTTTGTGATTTTTTTTCTTTATGGTTTTTCTTTATGAAAGACTCAATGTGTTTTTCAAAAAAACTGAATTAGACATATATTTTAGAATTCTGGCAATTTTGTGTAAAATTCTGAATTTCTGGCTTCTTTTGAAAAAACATCAAAAGACCTGGTAATATTAGCCTGTGAATCTGCAACATTCTCTCTTCATCCCTTCCCAATTGAACTTGTAGTAATAGCATACTCTTTACCTGTCTCCCTTTATCTTCAACTCACTACAGTAAGTTAAAGAAAAAAATTGTAGTGCAGCTTATGAGCTATTGTCTTTGAATGGGCACCCATGCTATGTTCATATTAACCCCAGGATACCTCATACATCTGTGTAGTCTCCAAGGGCACCTGAGTTTCTGACTGTATCAGTTACAGTTCTCAGGAGAACAGGACCAATAAAATATACATGAAGATAATTTATTTCAAGAAGTTGGATTACAGGCTTGTGAGGCCTGGCAAGTATAAAATCCATACAGCAAACTAGCATGGTGGCACGATTTCAAAGTTATAGTCCAATAGAATTCCTTCTTCTCCAAAGAATCACAGTTTTTCCCTTAGGTCTTCCACCCATTGGAGGAGGTCTACCCACATTAAGGAAGGTAACTTCCTTAACTTAAGTGAACTAATTGTTACATCTATAAAATACCTTCACAGCAACATCTAGATTAGGGTTTTACCAAACACCTAAGTACCGTGGTCTAGTCTAGCAAAGCTGATACACATAACTAACCATCACAATAACTTTGTTCTAAAATCAAATAGGAATTTTGGGTTTACTTAGTTTTCTTTTCTCAAAGGCTCTCTCCTTCATATCAATATTCCATTTCTTTGTAACCAGTTACCACAAACTTAGTGGCTTAGACTAATGCAAATGTATTATCTCATGATTTCCATAGGCCAGAAGTATAGCTATGGTATGGCTAGATTCTCTTTTCAGGATCTCACTTGACTGAAATCAGGTGTTGGGTTGGCTGTCTTCTCATCCAGAACTCTGGTCCTTTTCTAAGTTTTCTGCTTTTTGGCAAAATTCATCCCCTTCAGATTGTAGGGCTGAGATGTGTCAGCTCTTAGAACTTGCCCACTTTCCCTTGCTATGTAGCCCCTCAATCTTCAGGTTAGCAACATACATTAAATTCTTCTGCTTCAAATTTCTGCTGCCTCTTCTGGGACCAACTGAAGAAAAACTCTCAGCTTTTAGAGGGCTCATGTGATTAGTTCAGGCACAGCAGATAATTTTCCTTTAAACCAACTGTGCCACATAATATAACTTAATCATGGGAGTGCAATCCCTCATCTCCATAGTCTTGCATTTTCATTATGCAGAACATTCCATGGAAAAGAGAGGTGCAGAATCTTGGGCCCATCTTAGAATTCTCCCCACCACCTACCTCTTCTTCAAGTTATATTCTCCATGTTCAGGGAAAGAACAGGATTACAGTAAGATGCTTGAAAATCACTGGTGAGCAAAACCAATTTCCTAATGGGCACAAGACAGAAGCCAGTACTTGACTCATTCCTTTCTATACAGGATCAGGAGAACTTTAAAACAGAGCCTTGTTGAATTGTGCATTTTCATAAAGTTCAAGGGGATCCCCCTTTCTTCCTTTCCACAAATGCTGCCTTCAGACAGAGTAAGAGTTTAGTCATCTTTTCCCATCCTGGGCTTTATTGGTAGCTTCTTGTAAAACCAGTCTCAGCTGCAGTCAGCCAAGCAGGCGTTAAAGACCTATGAAAGCAAAACCAAACAAAGAGCTACCCAGACTCTTTTGGCATCCCTCCCATCCCACTTTTAAAAGATCACAAAAGGGAGACAGAAGGGGAAAAAATCCCAGTGGGGGCCAACCAATGCATACCCTAAAGGGACTTAGCTTGGAAATTTGAGTTTTTTACACTCAGTTGCTTATATACTGCTATTTGGTATGGAAGAAAAGCAGGATGAAAAGTGAGCAAAGAAACCTTGAAAAATGACCGCAAAAACAAAATTCCAGACTAACAGAAATGTTGACTGTGCCACAAAAAATGTGAAGTCACACTTAGGGCTTTATCTTTTCACAACTCCTTTCTGTGATTGCTCCAAATCATTCTATAAAGAAAAGCCCTGCAGCCTCTGCCAAAAAATAAATACTGCAGTGTGCACAGCAACAACACACATTTATCAGATTTCTATCAAATTTCTGCACTGGTTATACCGGCACTCAGTTCATGTCCCAAAACATTTTCAAAAAATCCTTTTTACGGGGCCTCCCCGGTGGTGCAGCGGTTGAGCACTGGGTTGCAAAGCTGCCCGCAGCCTCTGCAGCGCCAGTTCAATCCCCGGCCGCCTGGTGAGGGTCCCATATGGCGCGCAGATCTCCCCTGCCACCCGCTGCTCCCCTCAGCAGTGTACTTCATCAGTCTGCCTGTTCTGTTCCCTGCTCTGGCTCTGGTGTATCCTCTCACCCTCCCGCACTTCTGACTGTACCCAGTGCTTGTATAAATATAAATAAATCTTAAAAAAAAAATCCTTTTTACAGGAATGTTAAAAAAGAGATAAAGAGGTGCCCCAACTTCTTATTTGATTTTTCTTTTACTGGAAAACCTGGAAAAAGAATGCAGGCATGTCTGGGTAAGAAGCATTCATTTTCCCATAAACTTAATTTATAATCCTATGCAATAGAGAGGAACGTAATCCCTGCAAAACAGATCCTGGGTATTGCTAATATAGATATCTCAGTCTGCTTACAATGTACTTCACTTGACCACAGACTGAAAGATCTTTTGAAATGAGCTGTGGAAGTCCCCCTCAAGAGAACTCTCCCTCAGTGAAGAGCCTCAAATGACACCTCACTGGAAGCAATTGTGATTAGAAGAGTTACAAGGAACTGAAATGTTCTCATGAAATTTAATGTTTAATTTAAGCATTTCTTCTCCTGAAGAAATCTAAACAGAGACCAAGCCAAATACCTCTGGTAGTCAGGAGAACTAACAATGCAATCCCCTGCCAAGTGCTTGGAGTGATTGAGATAATGATGTTCTTTTCAAGAGAGTTTTTTGGCATGGATTTTCCCTCCATTCTCAACTTTTGGGGGAGCTTTCTATTTTATCTAGAATATTAATTATATTTAATGATGCAGAAGAGCGAGGAGGGGTACAAAGAAATAATGACTTGACTTTCTCGTATGTTGCAAGCTAAAGAGAGAGAAAGACATGACGAGGGAGAATGTAGGAAACACAGCCAAGGCAGACATGGAGAGAAGTCATAAAAAGCATTTCTCCATCCATCATCCCTATCCCCAGAACATCCTTAGTGGGGGGTCTGGAAAGAGAGCTTGTGATTTTTCTAGAGTTGGAGCACAGAGTTCATGAAATCAATTTCCTTGTCTCATCTATTAATTAAAACCACTTTCATCACCTATACTTTAATTCAAGGAGGTAAGAATGAAAATATTATAAAAATAAACCTTGACAACATAAATGATAGTTCCCAGAAGTTTCCTTTATGTGTTCCAATGTTATCATCACCATCATTTACCACAAGAGGATTCTCCAGAGATGTCTGGAAAATGAGCTATTTAAATCAACACCCCTTACAAAGTAAATAAATTCTCAGTTCTGAGCTTTCATCCATCCAACATTTCCTCCTCTATGTATTTTACGATCTTCCTCTTGACTAAGGAAAATTATTCTTAGCATTAGTTTTACTTAAGTGGTCACTTCCTTTTCTTTTTCCCTTATGACAGTTCTGACAGGATACCTTCTATTAGGGCAATTCTCTTAGACTGAAAGATGAGAGTATTTATTCAGTGTCTATGGCATTGGGTTTTCTCAGTCTTACCTGAAATTTTGATCTAGATGGTCTATTTTTTGTGGGGATTGTCCTATGCACTGTGTGATGGTAGCAACACCCTGGCTTCTACCCACAAGATGCTAGTAGTACAGTTGTGACAACTAAAGATACTTCCAAGTGTTGTTAATTTCCCCAGGAGCAAAATTCTCCTCAGTTAAGAACAAGAAGACGGGCCTCCCCTGGTGGCGCAGTGGTTGAGCGCTGGGCTGCAAAGCTGCCTGCAGCCTCTGCAGTGCCAGTTCGATACCCGGCCCCCGGAGAGGGTCCCACATGGTGCGACAGATTTCTCCTGCTGCGCCTGCTGCTCCCTTCAGCAGTGTATTTCGTCAGTCTGCCTGTTCTGTTCTCCACTCTGGCTCTGGTGAATTCTCTCACCCTCCCGCGCTTCTGACTGTACCCAGTGCTTGTATAAATAAATAAACTTTAAAAAAAAAAAAACAAGAAGACAAGTAGAATACAAAATAAATATAAATTCCTTTTCTTGAGGAGGTTAGAATCCATGGAGACACAGAATATTAGACATGGAAGCATGCTTACACATGATTTTGACCAACTATTCTTTTTTTTATTAGTAAATTAACTGAGTGAGTACTGAGACATAAACTGACTTGCTTACTCACTGTACAATATAAGAATTCCAGGAAAAAAAAAACACAAGATCAAGGTTAAATTGTGTTTTTATAGACTGCAGATGTTATTTTTTTAAAGGAGAGAATAATGTGGGTTAACAGTAGCATGGAGGAAACAGGATTGTCTTGAAGGATGAGCACTTACTTGAGGGGTAATACGAAGAGAAGGGAAAAGGACATTGAACATGATCATGTGTGACCACAGCATACATGAAGATTTAAAGGCAGAGCATGGAATGTTAAAGGAAAAAGGCAGAGGCTAATCTAGAATGGCAAGAGATAAACTGGAGAGGCTGAATGGGTCCAAATTCTGAAGGTCTTTGATTCCCTAGATTAAGTGCTAACTCTGGTTCATAGCCCTCCAGAGAAATGACTTCTGACATTATCTTGGGAAGGTAGAAAAATGGAAACACACAAAATGGGAATTGAGATCCAAATTCTAGTCGCAGCAATTCCCTGACAGTTGAATGGTTTGAACAGACCTCTTTTATTTTCCTTATTTTCCTAGGCCTTACTTCCTGCATCAGTAAAATAAAGGGGTAGAATCAGATGATCCCCAAGGTTCTTTCCAGTTCTCACATTCTATGATTCAGTGAACAATCACCCCTCAAAATCCCCCTCCCCCAATGAGATTACATACTTGCTCTCCTCTATATTGCTGACCAAAGAACTGTTTATTGTTTACCCTCTCATGTCTCATCAGGTTCCCTAAGGAGCTGTGAAGTGAGGGGTATGTAACTTCGGTTCCAACCGCATATTACAGCCACGTATGAATAGCCTGACTGCAAGGAAATGTGCTAAAGTCCCAAATGTTCCCAATTAGTTGCAGTGTTTTCTGTTACAGAATAAGGTCTGCCATTTCCTGCTCTGACTTTAGCTAAACATGTGACTGCAAGGTTGACTGGGTTTGGAAAAGTAATATACAAACTGAAAGGCAAGTGAACAGAAAACAAATCATCTAACATGACACTGTTGTATCATTTAATAAACTCTATCAAAGTCATTAAAAGGGTTTAGTATAGCTTGGCATGGATGAGGGCAAACAAATAGAATATGAAACAAATTAAGAATTACTATTCAATGAGGGACAGTTTAAAAATGGGGAGAGATATTTTCACTGCAAAACTAATGAGGGATTAAAAATTAGAATATATATTGAATTTCTGGTGGCCATTAAGAAACAGAAAGCAGACCCAGTAGGAAAATCAGCAAATACTATAAACAGATAATCTTCAAAAAGTTAGTAAGACTACCAAGAGAAACTCAAAATCAGGCATAATCTGGGACATGGAAATTTAAAGAAATGATGAGATATTGTCTTGCACCTATTAGGCTAACTAAAATTAGAAAGCAAGATAATGGCAAATATTGGCAGAAATTTAAGAACCTCTATGTACTGTTGGTAGGAGTATAAACTGGTACAACTGGTATGGAGAGAAATTTGGCAGATGATTAATCAAACAAAGTACACTCATACCTACGACCTTTCCTGAGCAAACATCTGTATTAACTTTTTAGGGCTGCCTTACCATGGTACCACAAACCTGGGGGACTTAAAACAACAGAAATTCATCTTCCCACAGTTCTAGAGATAAGAAGTCTGATCAAAATATCAGCCAGAGGGCCTCCCCGGTGGCGCAGCGGTTGAGCACTGGGTTGCGAAGCTGCCCGCGGCCTCTGCAGCGCCGGTTCGATCCCCAGCTGCTCCCCGGCCACCAGAGGAGGGTCCCACATGGCGCGCAGACCTCTCCTGCCGCCCGCTGCTCCCCTCAGCAGTGTACTTCGGCCCTTCTGCCTGTTCTGCTCCCCGCTCTGGCTCTGGTGAATTCTCTCACCCTCCCGTGCTTCTGACTGTACCCAGTGCATGTATAAACAAAACAAACAAACAAATAAATAAATAAAACATGCCTCTATTAATAAAAAAAAAAAAAAATATCAGCCAGAATTTGCTCCCTCAAAAGAAGAGTCCTTCTTGCCTCTTTTAGTTTCTGGTGACTCTAGTTACTCCTTGGCTTCACAATTTCAATCTCTCAGTTTTCACCTAACCTCTTCTTTTCCTGTATTTTCCCTTCCATTCTTTTTTTTTTTTTTTTTTTTTTTTTTGTGGGACCCCTCGTCAGTGGCCAGGAATCGAACTGGTGCTGCAGAAGCTGCGGGCAGCCTCGCAACCCAGCGCTCAACCGCTGCACCACCAGGGGAGGCCCTCCCTTCCATTCTTTTTAAAAACTGCCAGTCATTGTATTTAACTTGCTTACATTTGTGAAGATTCTATTTCCAAATACAGCCATGACAAGAGGTTTCAGAGATACAGATATTTGGAATACAATATTCAATCCAGATAGTTCAAGCTCTACCCCCTCCCAATTTATGTCCTCCCACATGCAAAATATATTTACCCCATCCAAAGATCTCCCCAAATTTTAACCCATTCTAGCATCAACTCTAAGTTCAATCTCTCATCCAGTTATCATAAAATCTAAAAAAAAGTCCAAATTTTATCATCTCTATAATCCAAATTAGATATGGGTAAAACTTGAGGTATGGTCCATCCTGGGGTAAAATTCTTTCCCAACTTTGAAACTAGAAAACAGGGTATCTGTATACAAAATACAAATTCCATCCAGACATTTCCATTCCAAAAAGTAGAAAATGGAAGGAATAAAGTGGCCACTAGGTTTCAAGAAAGTCAATGCCCTACTCATCTTTCTGTCTTCTTCTATTCTTCCACTTATAAGGATACTTGTCACTGGATTTAGGGTCAACCAGTATTATCAAAGGTGCCCTCATCTCCAGATACTTAATGATATTTGCCAAGATGTTTTATCTTTGGTTTTACTCAAAGATTCTAGGAAGTAGGATGTGGTCATATCTTTTTGGGATCCATCATTCAACCTACAAGATCCACTGTAAGATCCCAGAGAAATTCTGGGAACTGGTAAAACCATCACCTTCACTGCCCCTCTTCATCCTCACACTTGTCTCACCTTTTTCTAAGAGGTTCATTGAGGCATTGTATAGATCTATAGAATTACTATAGATAGCTTGAAACACTATGCAGCCCTACTCCCTCATTGTATAGGATTGGAAATTGAGGTCCTAAAGAGAATGAGCAATTTTCCCAAAGTCACGGGGTTAATTAGTTATAGGATTAGGACTAGGACCCCGGTTTTCAGAACTCCAATCTCATTCACTGCCCAATTCACCTTCCTAGTGACAACAAAGGCTGTTGATCTGTATGAAGTTCTTTCCTTCCAGTCTTCTTAAACCTTGCCAATGAAAATATTGCCTGTGGACAGCAATAAAGGCATTACTTAGGAACTTGTTAGAAATACAGACTATCAGGCCTCACCCAGACTCTTAGGTGATTCTAATGCATATTAAAAATTGATACTTTTTAAAAAATAACAATTCAGATATTTATTAATTCACAGATATACTTATTGTGTATAAAGCAGGATGGTAGGAGTTCATATTACCAGAAAAAAATATAAAAAAGGAGTTTATACTACCAGAAAAAAATATAAATAGAACTTGTTTTAATTATTTTAAAAATTTAGAAATAACAGCACATTAAGGACCTTGATTAAATACCACTAATACACGTAGATATGATAATCTGACTTCAATATTAAAATTATTTTAGATTTAAATGTTGTAAAGACAAGGTAAAAATAAATACCTAAACATCCCTGATGTTTAGGTATCATGTGCATATGTCAATTTCCAATGTATCCAAACCACACTCACTGCTATATAAAATCTTTGCTCAAATTAAAACCATCACAATATAAGGTTGACTTTAGGTTTGAGCCAAGGACTGAATGCCAGTTCCATTGTCAATATTATAAAACTGGCACAGAAAATAACCTTACTAACCTAGTCATTGTTGTACCCTTCTTCATCTCCTTGATCTTACTGTTGTCAAAAAATCATTTCTGGTGTAGATTAAAGCAGACCCAAAGCACACATGCTGTCTGGCAACTTTTCCTCCCCCTTCTCTTATTAACATTGAGTTTCACATCAAGAACTTTGGCCTTTCCTTGTTTCTTAGCAACAGAGCTTCCAAAGGAGTACAAGAGCAAGGACGTCACAAAGATTGTAAGAGAACAAAAGCAGCGAGGATAAACCATATACACTGGGAAACATAAAACCTACAAGTTTGAGAACAATGGGGCCCCTTTGGTATAGCTAAGAGTATTTATCCAGCCCCAGGCATCACAGCTTATCTGTTCTCTGCTCTAGTGCTGTCTTTGTGTGCTCAAATGACAGTATTTGTAACATTCTAGTTGATGACTCTAATTGATGGCTGATAGTAAATAAGATCAAGTCCTAACTCTTGGGAATGAGAAAAGCCATTGGAATAAATACACTTGGGGAGAAATGCAATACATGTACAAAATAATAATATCGATGCAAACCAGGATGTGACAGAGTAATCACCTGATGTACAAAGATGAAACATGTTATAGATGATCAAATAAAAGGTCCAGACTGGCAGCATGGACAGAATTGCCTGTCTATATACACTGACCTTCTTTGCTTAGTCATTTTCACTGTGGCTGAAGATGGCCACTCCACAGTTTACAAGTTTACATATTGTAGATGGTACTATAGTGAATACCCATTTTCGATGGTTTTGACTACAAATTCACAAAAGAAACTACTGTCTGGTTTGGATCAGGAATGTACCTGTGGCTTTGCGGATCTGTCAACAGTACCTAAACTGTTTGTGAACCATATGGTAGAAAGGGATCAATTCCTAGTACAAAGAATTTATTGGTTTGTGAGCAGAGCAGATACTTCAAAAGGTGTTTGCCTGTGAGGTAGAGGCATACAGTGACAAACAAAAGTGTTCAGGAACAGCATCTTGTCTGACAGTGGCTCCCTGAACTGGACTGAGCCTCTTAGTCAGAACTGCCCACAAGCAGAGTAACATTTCATAGGAATTCAGTGGGAACAGTCACCTGAGGCTGAGACATTGGAGTCTTCTCAAACTTACTTCCTTCATCTCTCAAAATCTGGTTATTCTTTACCTGGTGATTTTCAATAAATTCAGTTACCTCTCCTAAAACTTACTCTAGCCCATTCTTTTTGTTGGGGCTAATGTTTTTACAGTGCAAGAGCCCATCTTTTAGTACAAGTTCATCCAGACCAGTGTCAGAAACTGGTCTAGCATCTGGTAAGCCTTATATTCCTCATTTCAGTCCCTTCCTAAGGTTTATATTCTAACTGATGCAAACTGGGGTTATTTAAGTGAAGGACAGAATGTTGAAATGCAAGTTTACTAGTGTTCTAGGCAGGTAGGTCATGGTGTGAGCCAATTCTGATGTTTAAATAAGACATCACACAAAAACCCTATGAATTTATACAAACCATACGCTGACTATAGGTAATATATTGTACTGGGGATTGATTCAACACCTTATAGACTATGCTTTAATAGCCCCTATCATTATCTGTTGGCAGTATCTGTCACAATAGGCTACAGGGAACAGAAAACAATGAAAGGTAACACTAAATTACACAACAAACAGTCAAGGAAAGGCAGTCATAGAATTTAGTGGCTCAAAAATGAGACTAAGGATCTGACTCTTCTTGCCCTTCTGCTATACTCAGCATATTGGTTTGACATGTAAAATGGTTAAATGTGTGTGCCAACTTGGCTAGATCACAGGGTACTCAGTTATCTGGCTAAACATTATTTCTGGGTATATCTATAAGGGTGTTTCCAGGTCAAATTAGCATTTGAATCAGTGAACTCTAGTAAAGCAGTTTTGCTCTTCCCATTATTGGTGGACATCATCTACTCTGTTGAACTCCTAAGTAAAACAAATAGGTGGAAGTGTTAGGGGGAAAAAGGATGTCCCAAAGCAAATTCCATATAGGCTTTGTGGACTCCACCCCCACCCCAGGTCAAAGCCAAAGACACTGGGAACTCCAAATCCCATCACCACCAAAGGGAAGGTAGCTGGGACCTGAGGGTGGGGTTAAGCAGCCAGGTGGATACAAAAGGCAGACACGTGGGCTTTGGGGGCTCTCCATTTTTGGGCTCTCGGCCAGCTCGGAGCGTCCGGCCAGCTCTGAGAGTGACTTTGGGTTTCCAGGTCGTCGGATCGGGTAGGACGCATTAAAGACTTTATTTCCCTATTTTCTCCCTGAGTTGTACATTTTCCTTATTTCTTTTTCTCTTGTAAATAAACCTTTTATTAACCCTTTTGTGTGTGTCTGTAGTAGAGTATTCATAAGTCCCTTTAAAGCGCGGGTGAGGACCCACAGCCAGGAACCCGTTTAATATCGGGGTTGCTCTGTAACAGCTGAAGAAAGAATTTAGTCCTTCCAGTCTGATTGGTAGTTGGAATATTTCTCTTCTACCCTTGGCACCCCTAGTTCTCAAGCCTTCAGCTCTAGACAAAACTATATCATTACTCACATGGTTCTCAGGCCTTTGGACACCAGCTTTCCAGCTTGGAGACAGCAGAAAATGGGACTTCTAAGCCTACAATTACTTAAAATAAATGCATTCATGTACACACACACACACACATATCTCCTATTGGTTCTATTTCTCTAGAGAACCTTAACTAATACAGATTATAGTAGCAAGAGTGATTCTAGAGAATTTTAAGGATGAGTTTTCTGAATATGAAATCTCCAGTGATAACTCATGAATTAGTTTATAGGATCTTGATCCCCTAATATAGCCTTCCACTAGCTACCATGTTTGTCCATTCCATTGATGATATTGTGCTGACTGGACCTGTGAGTTATATGTACAGGTAAGACATTTGTATACAGAGGGTGGGCAATAAATCTGACTAAAATTAATGGAGCTTCTACCTCAGTGATATTTCCAGGGGTCTGGTGGTAGGGAAAGTCAAGATATTCCTCCTAAGGTAAGGAATTTGTTTCTTCTACAATCAACAAGAGGTACAACACCTAGATAGCCTCTGGATTTGGGCAGCTACATTTAGGTGTATTACTTGGACCCATTTACTGAGTGAGCTGAAAAGCTGTCACTTTTCAGTGAGACCAAAACAAAAGGAAGCTGTACAACAAATCCAGGCTTCTGTGCAAGCTTCTCTGCCACTTGGACCATATGATGCAGCAAATTCAATGATGCTTGAAATATCAGTGGTAGAGATGCTGTCCTGAGCATTTGTTAAGTGAATGGGATTTTGGAGCAAATTCCTGCCATTCTCTGCAAATAACTACTCTCCTTTTGAGAAACAACTCTTGTTCAATTATTAGTCCTTAGTAGCATCGAGTCACCAATTATCATGTTACCCGAGTATCCCATCATAAACTGAGCACTATCTGATCCACCAAATCACAAATTTTGGCAATACTCCATTATCATATAGAAGTGGTAGAAACATTAAATCCACTTGTGCCACGAAGAACCAAGTTACATGAAGAAATGACCTTAATGCCCATGATCTCCACTCTGCTACATAGCCTTATCTTGCCCCATCTGCACGTATGTTCTCATGGGGAATTCCCTACAACCAGAGGACAAGAGGGCTTGAGACTGGTTTACAGGTGATCCTGAACAATATGCATACACCACCAAAAAATGTAGACAGCTATAGTTCTACAGGCCTTCTCAGGGACAACCCTGAAGGACAGTGGGGAAGGGAAATCCTCCCAATGGGAAGATTTCAAGCAATTCACCTAATTGTTCACTTTTCTTGAAGGAGAAATAATGAGACATGTGATTATATTCCTATTCACATGCTTGACTAGATGATTAGGGACTTAGGAGAAACATGATCAGATAAATGGTGACAAAGAAATATGTGGAGAAGTATGGGATAGACCTCTCAGAATGGACATGAAAAAGTAAAGATACACATGTGCCAAAAAGCTCACTAAAAGATGACCTCAGCAGCAGAGGATTTTAAAAATTGGGTGGACAAAATGACCCTTCTATGGATATCAGAAAGTTGCTTTCCCTAGTCACTGCTGTTATTGTCACAAACAAACTGGCCATGGTAGCAGGGAGGAAGGTTGATGCATGGGTTCAGCAACATTGACTTCCATTCACCAAGGCTGACCTGGCTAAGATCTCCACTGAGTGTCCAATCTGTTAGCAGCAGAGACCAGTACTGAGTCTCCTCTAGAGACATTTCTTGAGGTGATCAGCCAGCTACTGATAGCAGATCAATTACATTGGACTTCTTCCATCATGGAAAGGACAGTATTTTGTCATTACTGGAATAGATACTCTAGACACAAATTTGCCTTTTCTACATTCATAGCTCCTGCCAAAATTACCATCCATGAACTTCCAGAATGTCTTATGAAGCATCATAGTATTCTATACAGCACTGCTTCTGACAAGGATCTCACTTCACAGCACAAGTGTGGCAATAGGCCCAAGTTCATGGAAGTCACTGATCTTACCACGTTCCCCACCATCCGAAAACAGCTGGCTTATTAAAACTTTGGAGTTGCCTAAGACTTGTTTATAATACCAATGGGATAGCAATACTTTGCAGGCAGCAGAAGGCTATGTATGCCCTGAATCATGTCCAATATATGGTGCTGCTTCTCCTGTAGCCAGGATTCATTTGTCCATGAATCAAGCAAATGTGGGAGTTGCCTCACTATTATGGTTAGTAACTCAATAGCAAACTTTTTGCTTCCTGTTCTCTGCTGACCTAGAGTTTTTGGTGCCAAAGAGAAGAATACTTCCATTTGGAGATACAACAATGATTTCATTTAACTAAAGAGTGACCTGATCACTTTGGACTCCTTGTGCATTTGAATCAACAGACGAACATGGGAGTTACTGTGTGACTGGAGTGATTGATTCTAACTACCAAAGAGAAACCCAACTACTACTCCAGAATAGAAATAAGGAATAGTACACCTGGAATTCAAAAGATCCCTTGGGACATCTCTTAGTATTACCATGCCCTGTGAGTTATATCAATGAAAAACTACCCAAAAAATCTAGGCAGAGCTACTAATAGCCTAGATCATGTAGAAACAAAACTTTGGTCACCTCACATTGTAAAGAACCACAACCAGCTGAGGTACTTGCTAAACACAAAGGGCAAACAGACTGGGTAAAGGAAGAAGATAGTTAAAAATACCCACCAAGATCATGTGACCAGTTACAGAAATAAGGACTGTAGTTGTAATGAGCATTTCCTCCTTACCTTCTTATGAATATATAAATTTGTGTGCATGAAGATTAAAAATATGAGTGTGTCTTTGTTCTCCTTCTCAAGTAAAATAAGATGTATTGACTTTATATTGTAGTATTTAAATATTGCTCTTTATATCATAATATTTAGATTATGGGATATCTTAAGAGTAAAGAGAAGAGCAAACAGCATTCAAAACCTTTACTTCCTTTTTTTGGGAAGGGGTTAGTGCATCTCAGTTATATGCAGGATAATTATACCATGTTAAGTGGAATTATGACCTATGTATTATCTTTATTTTTTGAGATTAAATACAGTTGAAGGAGATGCATGTGAGTGCCAAGTGAGCAATGAATGAATTTGTGATAATTAATTTTATGTGTAACTTAACAGAATCATGGGTATCTGGATACTTGGTTAAACATAATTTGTGGGTATCTATGATGGAGTTTCCAGATGAAATTGGCATTTGAATCAGAGGACTCAATAGAGCACTATGCCCTGCCCAATGGGGTGGGCATCATCTAATATGTTGAGTGCCTAAATAGATCAAAAAGGTGAAGGAAGAAAGAATTCAGCCATTTCCTGCCCAATTATTTGATCTGGGATGTTGATCTTCTCCTGTCTTAAGCATTTTTGTTTTCAGACCTTAAAACCAAACTGGACTCTACATCAATTCCCCTGGTTCTCAGGCCTTCAGACTCAGACTGAATTATACTACTGACTTGCCTTGATCCAGCTTGCAGACCAGACAGAGAGAGAGAGAGAGAGAGAGAGAGAGAGAGAGAGAGAGAGAGAGCAGGCAGATAGATTTCTCCAGAGAACACTGGTTAATACATTCTGTAAGTTATCAATCTTTATGTCAAGTATAGGCAACATCTACAGGATCGTGCCATAGGAGAATTTTTTTTTTTAATAAGTGAGGAATATATTTCCCAGTAGCTTACAGCCGACTTTTCCTAACACCACTTGCCAGAATTATATCATGTGTCCATGCATAAATCAATCACAGGCAAGAGGAACAGGATCATCATGATTTGCTAAGGTCAATTAGAACTCTCTCCCAGGACTGAGGTGGGACCAGTTTCCCCTGAAGCATCTCTGATAACCCACAATTTGAAGTTCTACCAAGAGCTGTCGGTAAGCAACCTATGGTGTCTACCATACCTCCTACTTCTAGGAAATCACCTCCAATACTAAAAAAAAAAAAAAAAAAAAAAGTGCCTTTTTTATGAAACAAGGATAGAATCAGAATTAAAAAGCAGCTTTTCTTAGCCAGTTGTCCCATTCCGTCTGAGTTGACAACCCAACTGTGTTTAACTGTGATGACGATGATGATGGTGATGGTGGTGCTGATGAAAACATGATAGCAGTTTCTGAGCATTTGCCATATGCCAGTCACTGGTTACATTATACATTGTAAAGAATGCCATGAAGAGTCAGGACTAGAAAGAGGCAAGCAAGGCACAAAATTTAAAGATGCACATGCTCAGGGCCGTGTACATGCACATTAGAACTTGAGAGTGGATACATCCTTAAATCTTGTGCTCTGGGATCTTTGCTTGCCTTACCCAAGTCTCTCACCTCTAATGGGATATTGTGCACTGAAGACCCATCACTTAACTCAGAATTAAAGCACCCATTCCCCCATCTGCTAGGAATGTGGTGTTTGACAACTGTCTATTGAGTTCCTGTCAGGAAACTGCGCTCAGTTAAAGAGAACTGTCTTGCCCAAAGTCTCATCCCTTCCTGGAGGCAGCCCCCATCCTATATCCGTTAAATGCAGGGGTATGAAGGCACAGCACTTTTGTACCAATTTGGGTAAATTCTGTGGGGTCATCTATATCTAGAATAGCCCATGGGATTAACGGAAGCCTTTTTTGTAACTATATTGCTGTTCAGCTTCTGCCCCATCTTAATACCTGTGCTGTTAAGAATGCTCCCCAATTACCTTTAAGCATACAAATCTCCATCTCTTAGTGAACCTGACTGGCAACACTTGGTGCAGAAGTTGTCTGGAAAAGCAGACATATTAATAATCTATAATAAGGGCCTCATCCCCAGTGATCAGCTACATGTACTACATGTACTAGCTGTACATAGCTATGTACATGTCCATAGCTACATGATCCTTACATGTACTAGTAGTACAATTTTTAAAGCTTTCTCCAGTAGGACCTAGGGTGGAAACAGTGGAAGGGAACACTTGGCAGGTGCAGTATATTAAGCATTTGAGAGATGGAATAGATAATAATCTTAAGGCTTTTGGAATTGGATAGCTATTATTGAAAGGTATACTGAAGAAAATCAGTAGAAGACAGAGTGTGATTAATCACTAAAGATAAATGTTACCAGAAGTTCTCCTTGGAGTATGCTCAAAGAAACCCGCATACCCTGCAGCCAGAGGGCAGAAAAAGATGAGTATTTGACCCAGTGTTTTTTTTTTTTTTTAAAGGCATGTTTTATTTATTTATTTGTTTGTTTGTTCGTTTTGTTTATACATGCACTGGGTACAGTCAGAAGCGCGGGAGGGTGAGAGAGTTCACCAGAGCCAGAGCGGGAAGCAGAGCAGGCAGAAGGACCAAAGTACACTGCTGAGGGGAGCAGCGGGCGGCAGGAGAGGTCTGCGCGCCATGTGGGACCCTCCTCCAGTGGCCAGGGAGCAGCCGGGGATCGAACCGGCGCCGCAGAGGTCTCCGGCAGCTTCGCAACCCAGCGCTCAACCGCTGCGCCACCGGGGAGGCCCTTGACCCAGTGTTTAATTATAAAAATAGTGGTGCTCTAGGGAAGATTGAATTCTCAACCCAGATGTCCCAAATCAGAATCTCATCCCTAATTATTAAGGGCCAGTGCTTAAAGCTTAGCCAGGTTCTTTCTGGATGCCGGCAAAACCGGAGAAGAGTCAGGGAGCCCTGGACTTGCCCCACAATATGTTTTTATAGAAGCAGCAGAAGAAAAGATACACAGACACAGCAGTATCTGCAGCCCCCTGGCAGACAGTGGGCATGGTACATAAGCAGCAGCAGCAGCGGTGAGCCCTCTCCCCACCTCCAGAAACTCTGCAGCTTCTATGTGATGTATACACAACACTGGCACAGAACCAAATTTATGCCTAGGTTACACAAGTATGTTTCTGCTCATGCAAACTATACATCAAGGATATGTTATTTACTGCTTCCCGCACATGCGAACTTCATCTCAAGATTACCTGTTCTTGATACTGCCTGTATGCAAATCACCTCATAATCTGTGTCCCAAGGCACTAAACCTGCAGCAAATGCATGATCTCATTTGATGTTCACCACAACTTTATTGGTTTACTATTGTCTTTTTTTTTACAGAGGAAAAATGAGAGCTTTCACATACTTGCACACTCTCTGGTTCTAGAGCTACATGCTTAAACAAATTAGAGGAAACTCTAATCTCTGTGCTAAATTTAGGCAAATATTTCCACGCATGAGAATCTGGGTACAGCCAGTCAGACTCTAATCTTAGAATGCCTTCTTCCTCATGGACTATCTGAAAGTTGCAGGAGAAGAAGGGAGAGAATTTCTGTAATCCAATTATCCACTCCAGGCTCTTTAACCCTCCTACTTTTTTGATGTGCATTCTAGGGGCTGTCTCCCATGCACTCAGGATGAAGCTCAGAGATCTCTCTTGTGATTGAAACACTTGGAGAGGAGTCTCCTTGACATAACCAGATGTCACCCCCAGTCTCATGGGTCCCAGTGTAACTGTATCTCAATGTAACTAGAGAGACCCAAATATATGATGATCTTGGTCCTGTGAATTAAGGTTTCATTTATTTATTTATTTATTTATTTATTTATTTTAGCTCAATTCTCTGCTTTTATGAACAAATAAATAACAATTTAAATATTGCTTCCACAAATTCAATCAACTTTCCAGAATGTATTGATAATTGTTCATGGAAAGGCAGTTTCCCCTTTGTTTTCCTATTGTTTTGCCATTTTTTTTAATTTAAATTTTATTTTTATATTCCCCAAACAATTACAACCCCCTTATTTTTACCCCAATCCTTCCTTTCCTCACCCCTCTCCCCCCATAGAGTATCTCCGGTTCAAGGTTTTAATAAGTGATTTGTGGCTAAAAGAAATCATTCAGGTTTGCATGTTTCCTCCTACCCCAAAGTTCTCTGTCCCTCCCTTCGGTAAGGTCTGTCACCCAGTCTCCCCAAGTTCCAAAGCGTCAGTGTTAAAAATAGGAATTGCTCAATGGCGATGTAGCTAAAACTGTCTCCACTGTAACAGAGACAGATTGTCATCAACTGCTGCAGGTAACCCACAAGACCATGACTTTTAGACCAACTATATTCTTTTTTTATTTTCTGAGCAATCTTACAGACAACTTCTGGGCTTCTAGCCACTTCTGCACATACGCAATGTTTATAAGTAACCAGGCAGGGCAATGGAGCATGGTTAGAAGTTTTGCATAAGAACTTCCCTTGCACAACTTCTATATATAACTCATTTGGCAACCCCCTTTTCTACCCATTCAGGCGCCAGTGCAAAACATACTCTTAGGAGTGTTCATAGTCCTTCTGCTGTGGGCTCCTAAGGGGCAATGGAGAGAAAATTCCAGGTGTTATTTTTCCCCTACATCCCAACATCTCCTGGACTTGTCTCATATTATTTCCAACCATAGTTCTTCATTTTAAGAAGATCTGGCCTCCTTTTTCTGATACCATGTTGAATTCATTTCTGCCCTTGTTCTCTTCCCATCTAATTTTCCACTTTTCTCCCCACAGCAGAGTGTCCTCTGACTTCTTCAATTATCCACATGCACTGCATACCATCCTTGAGGGACCCACATACCATCCTTGAGGGACCCCTTCTATTTTGACAATACACAAAGCCTTATTAACTTGTGCAGTAATTGGATAACTGCCAGCTTTCAATGGAATTTGCTAGAGTTTTAGAGTCAGAATACTTTTTCTAAGTTCAGATTCTACCATTTACTAGAATGTGATCATGAGGAAGTCCCTTAATTTCTCTAAGCTTCTTTGCTCTCATGTGTAAAATGGAGATTATAAACCTGAACAACAGAGTTTATGGAGAGAATTAATGACGTAAAGTAATAGTAAAACAATCTTTAGATTTTCAAGTGTTGTATGCATGTTATTATTTTGTTGTTTCTCCCCAATGAGCTCTCTAAGGCCACATATCTTACTTACTTCCTTTCTATCTCTCGCCTGAGTCATGCACAGTGCCAGTAATGCTGTAGGCTAATATTAGATGCAGAGTCAAGAATGAATAAAAGAAAACCACTTGTCCAACGAAATTAAGGCAAAACTATATAGCTATATTAAATCTATTGTTGAAATTGTTACCTCTCTATAGAGAAACATCCTGAAAAGATATAAAATTTTCTTTGCAGCCCAACCTTGCCAATCTATGCTGGGAAGAAGAGGAATAGCATAAACACATATCTATTTCTCATTCTAACCTGGGACAATCATTAACAAGCGACAATTGACATCTGGACCCCTTACTAGGTTTCTCCAAAAAGGTTGCCACCTTTAAATAACCATTTTTTAAATTCTCCTTAAAGAGATACTTTTCTTATCACCATGGTCTTATTAGTTCCTCTTCAACAACTGATGCAACCCCTAGTGTTTTCCATTGCTTTCTAGCTGTGTCAGATTTCCCTAGAAGACAGAAATGAAAGTGATGACTAAGAAGACTGTGTTTAAATTTACATTTTTCAGCTACCCATTGATTTCCCCATTCACCCTTCCCATTCCTGACTTTTTGTCCTCCAAAGGGAGAAGTTACCATTTTCATACAGTGAAGATGCAAATTCTTCAGCTTGCACCAATAAGTAAAAACAAGGTATTTATTTATTTCTTCCACATTAGCCCATCTGCTATATCCCCATCTTGCCTTCAACTCAAATGATTTACAATAGCACATCTGGAATGGAGAAAGATATTGGAAAATAGAAAAATAGCATGAGGGAGGAAGTTACAATAACATGGCATCTTTCTTCAAACTAACTCAACATACTCTTAGAACATTTCCCTCATGTTCCCTCATTGAGAATGAGATTTCTCAATTGGTTTTTTAAAGGCCCAAACTTGAGTAATACTGCCAGTACTTTGGTGAAAATGTAAGGTAATTAATGGTTGTGATGTCAAGTTAATGTGGCTCATTTTTCAGTGCAACCTATTCCAATTATACTCACTTTTAAATCAAAATGAACTAGAGTTTAGTAGACATTTTAGTAGACATTTTAACTCCACTCTCAATCACATAGTCTGCTGAGCTAGCAAAAATTAGATCAAGAGATGACCCAAACTGTTATTGAGTGATATTCTGGAAAGATGAGTGGTACCAGCATCTGATAGAAACTCTAGATTTCTTCAATATATTTATTGAAAACCAGGCACCGGAGCCACAAAACTGATCAAAACCACCCATAAACAGAAGTTCATGGTCTCAGACTAACTCAATAGCAGACAATTTGAATACAATTCAGATAATAACAGATCTGCAGGGTCAGGGGAAAGAGATCCCTGGATTCACCTTAAAGGATAGACAGGAAATAGACAAGAAAAGGGCAGATGAAAGGCCATTCTGGGCAGGAGAGCAACACAAACAAAGAATCTAAATCAGTGAAAGAATGCCCACTGCAGAGAATCAGCAAACATCTTTACCCCATATGTGTTTTTTGGGTTTTTGTGTGTGCAGCTACCATTCTGTAATGCTGAGCCTGCCATTTTGTTCCTCTCTTTGCTCTGGTGTCCTGTAGTTCCCTGGAGCAGAGTAAAGTGCTACCTCTAACACCCACCATTTAACCATCTCCTTGAAGACACTGCAGCCTCAATACTTTCCATCAACACTCCTGGGAAACTCGGAAGTGCTGACATTGTCCAGTGATCTGGGGTGCACTGAAGGAGGTTCTCCTATCACAGCCTGCTGTAAAAGGGTCCCCAAGCAGTGCTCAATGCCTTCCAGAATATTAAAAGCAAACAAACAAACAAAAAGCAGCCCTTGCAGACTTCACCTCAGTCCACTGGGATCCCTTTAAACAAAAGGATTCAGAAATTACTCCACTGGTTTTTGTGTAATAGGGGGGGTAGCTCCCATGGGAGTCAAGGAAATCACCCCTGCTTCCTCAGAATCCTTCTTGCCCCCACTAAGCCTAAAAGCTTTGATGTAGGGCCAAGCACCTTCTCCCTTAGGCTTTTATCTCTCCCAAACAGTTCCTCATCCATCTACCCTCTGACTTCTGGCCAGCTGCCCTGGCAGTTTGCCAGACAGCCCAGATATGCCTCAATTCTGAGAGAAGACACAGTTGAGATCTGTCTTTTGAATCACTTTTACCTACAAAATTATGAAGCCATTTGAGCACAAAGGTAAGGCCTCATATTTCATTCAATCATTCAAGAAAATATTCTGAAAACTATTTCAGCCAAGAGCAGTAGCACCTGCTATAACATTTTTTATACTTTAAGCATGAAAGAAAAAATAAATCCCTAAACACCATTTTAAACAACAAGAAGCTTAACAACAGATATCTCTGAAGCGAACAAAGTGACTAGGAGACAAGGTGAAGAGGCATTGATATTTTCACATACTCTATGATAGTTATCAGTATTGTGTTGTACATATAAGACTGTCTATTCAAGAAATACAATTTTGAGAAACTTGCTTTAGAAAGAAAAGTATATTTGAAACCTAGACTTCTCAGAATTTTTTTCTAGAATGCAATATTGAGGCCTTCCCTTTGTACTTAAATGGCTTCAAAGTTTTGTAAGTAAAAAGTTAGTGAGTAAACAAAAAAAGGAGTGATTAAAAAGATAGGCCTCAGACACTAAACCCACCGTGATATCTTAAATAAGTTTTCTTTACTTCTCTGGGACTCAGTTTCTACTTCTGTAAAATGGGGTAAGTTATAGTACCTATCTCTCAGTGTGAGACTAAATGAACTAGTACACATGACGCACTTAATATTCAGCACATACATAGTAAATGCCATAAAATAGGTGACTAACAATTATCCTAATGGTTGTTGCTGTTCACCTGTCACCTTTTGCTACAACGTGTGGTAAAAAGAAAAGTTCTATATTAGTAAATCATGCCTCTGAGAAGAACAGAACACATTATTAAAAATGAAATTTGAGGGCCTCCCCTGGTGGTGCAGCAGTTGAGCGCTGGATTGCGAGGCTGCCCGCAGCCTCTGCAGCGCCAGTTTGATCCCCGGCCACCGGCGAGGGTCCCACAAAAAAAAAAGAAAAAAGAAAAGAAAAAAAAAATTTGAGTATTTTCAAAACCCCTATCCCTCTTCATTATGTGTCTCTAGCCTGCCAGGGAAAGACTTCCTTTCATGTGAATATTTATGGTACATGATGTAGGATCTGGGTCAGAAACTGGGTTCCAGGTCTTGTGCTTTCATTAACCTGCTATGTGACTCCTAGGCAAAATACAGGACTCTAGGTCTTAATTTCTTCACAGGAGTGAGATGGGGCCAAATTACTATATGTGAAAGGACTCTCTGTGACTACACCTAAAACCCTGTATTAGCTGTAGTTCTTTCAAAGATACACAACTGATGGCCTATTAAGTAGAACTACCAAGTTAAAAAGATGTTTCCAGGAACTGGAACAACCCAGAAGTTTTTATACAACCCTTTAGTAAAACACAGCAGTGCTATTCTTTCAATGATAACCCCCTGTCACCACCATTCCAGGGTAGAAAGCCATGATACTCCAAGGGATTCACTTTCTCATCCAGATATTTCCTCTGGGATCTAAACTTTGGGTCCTTTAAGTTCTCGGAAAATAACTTGCTCCCTTCAAATCCAAGGAACCAAAAGATACTGTAGGTTTCTCTAGTTCAATCAGTTCAAAGAAGCTCAATAAACCAAGTTACAAATTCTATGACTACAAAGTCTGATAATTTCTCTAAGTCACAGTTTCCTTACCAGAAAAATAATATTTCAGATTCTAACAGTCACATGAACTTGGCACAAGCGTAAACTTAGCTTCCATTTCTTCCTATTTCTCTATTGTTAGTTCCCTAAACTGCCAATCCTAGATCCAGGTTGAACTCCACCTTAGTCTCAGCTCCCTGGAATTTTGAAGAAAGAGGGTCTGACTTGTTTGAGTTTTCAGGTGTGAAAAGTTGATCTCCTCCCAGCCGGAGTCACCCGGCTAGAGTTCTCACCAACTGATGTTTAGTAAATTCTTGCTTAGTAAAGAGACAAAAAAGGAATGGATGGATGAATGGATTAGTTAGGTTATTCTTTCAACAAATATTTATTGAGTGTCTATTATGTACCACAGAGAGCAGTTCAGCATAAAAGTGACCCACCTGTTAGGTGGAAGTAGAGGTCAGAGTCTTGGGGAGGAGTCCCTAAGGAAGTGAGGTTTAACTAAGATCTGAAAGAAGAGTAGGAGGTTAAATTACCAAGAGCATTCAGGAAACCAAAGCCTCTGCAGTGGGAAAGAAGAAGAACTTAATGGATGAATGAATGAGTGAATAAATAAATGAATGAATGCAAACAAACAGACTGATGAATGAGCGGGTTGACCTTTACCCTTGGTTACTGGCACTCTACCTCTCACTGGGTTACTTTCTCAATTAACACATCCCTGTTGCCAGACACGTGGTTACATTTCATCAATTTATAAAGCAGGTGTGAATTCTTGAAAACCTCCCTCTGTGGTTAGGAAAGAATTTTGCAGTATTTATACAAACATTTCCTTGGTTTCCACTGTGTGGAAAGCACTCATTGTACAAATGGAGGGCTGTGAAATTTCAGACTTTTACTAATTCATAGGAGTCACTCCTTTCAACTTTTCACTAGTTCACCTCAAATTTTTCCAGCTGACAGCTTCCATTTCAGTCTTCTCCATTATCAATGTAATTGAAACACCTTCCCAAGTTCACTATAGCATTTAGATGTTTTTTGGCAATTAAATCCAGTAAATCCAGTATAGAATTTAACCATCTTACTTTCATAAGGTGAAAATCCTCAAGGGAGATTAGTTTACTAAGTAGAAAGAAGAAAAACTTTTGCCATTCCTGAGAAGGGGGGAGGGAGGAGGGGGGGAAAAAACCCTGTAAATGTCACTACTGACTAATCCCATCTACTTTTGGAAGGCCCTGGGGGGTTTTAGGGCTTTCCGTGCAGTAAATTAGTGATATTCCTCTGAAAAAGGAATGTGCAGCTCTTGCTCCCTGGAGCAGCTGTAATTAAAAGCCTGAAAGGTGAGTGTGAACATAGTTTGGGGGTGGGAACATAGTTTGTAAATGTACCTCCACCTGAGCTCAGGTACCACAGGTCGCTTGCAGGGGTTTTGTTGACGTAATGTTAAGAATCTTTTTCTTAATCAAACTTTATTAATTTACCATTCATTTACAATTTAGGGAGTACAGCTTCACACCTTAACATGTGCACCTTTCACCCACCACCAGAGCCCTAGTGTTACAACACTTACCCCCGAACCACCTCTTCTCCCCCTCACTCCTTCTTTCTAGTAACCACCATATTTTTGAGACTCTAAGAATTATTTTTGTTGTGTTTTAAAAATTTGCTTTTCTTGATTATTTATATTCTGCAAATAAGTGAAAATATCTCATTTTGTTTCACTTTCTGACCTATTTCACTTAGCATAATCACCTCAAATACATCCATTTTGTCCCTAAAGACACAATTTCCTCTTTTCTTAATAGCTGAGTAGTATACCATTTAGTATGTAAACCACAATTTCTTTATCCAGTTATCTGCCGATAAGCATTTAAGTTGACTGCACATCTTAATTATTGAAAATAAAGCTGCTATGAACAGACATGCATATATCTTTCTGTATTAGTGTTTTCATATTCCTCAGATAAATGCCTAGTAGTGATATTACTGAATCATATGGTATTTCCATTTTTTGCTTTTTAAGGAATCTCTACATCATTTTCCATCAAGATTGCACCAATTTATTTTTTCAGCAAAAATGAATAAGAGCTCATTTTTATACAAGAGTCTTATACCAGATCTAAAGACAAACATACACTAAAAGTAAAAGGATGGAGGAAGGTTTTTCAAGAAATAACAGAGAAAAAGGCAGGAACTGCTATTTTCATATCTAATAAATTATATTTTCAGAGAGAAAAGATCATTAGTGACAAATAAGGGCACTATATAATGATATTACTTACTCTTATGTAAAAGGTAAAAGTTCTAAGAAAATTAAAATTTCCAAAAGTATTATTGGTAGTAGATTTTATTCCTCTGCCTAGAAAACATAATAGCTAATAATGATGTCACAGTAGTTGAATTTTGCAGTCCAATAACTGAGAATTTTATTACACCTTAATTCTAAACCATAACATGGATAAGTAAAACATTGAAAATAATATCTACAAATGTTATTGCCATATATTTTTTAAGCCCATGGATGTTTACAAAGTTAATGACAATGCATTGCCTGCCTACACATAATCATGGGAGTGAGAGTACACTGACTTCTTAGGAACTATTAAAATCTCCACATTCCACCTACACCACCACCATATACATCTATACCATTTCTAGGAAACAAGTAATTCTACCTGTTCTCTTAGCAGATGTTTTTTAATAGACCCAAGTCCAGGAAAAGACAACTTTCCTTTTCCCCTTCTCCTGTAGGTGGGTAAAATCCGAACATGCCCAGGAATATTGTTGTGAAATTTCAGCACAGTGGGGATAAAGGGAAGGTCTTTTTGCCTTGACTACTGTTGTTCCAACAACAAGAGAGTAAACTAAGAAAGAGAAAGACATGAGGAATTTAACTTGGGAGAAAACCATAGAGAATTTCAAAGCCTGTAGTGAAGGAAAGTCCCAGGATAATAGCTTTGCGTCAGCATGGAGAGCATTCAATCCAGGAAGGAAAATAGGTTGGAGAAGTGCAAGGAGAGGGGTTCTAGTTAACAGAAAGTAAGAGATTGTAGAGGACCTAATGTTGGTGACCTTATGCCTATTAGAAGATATGTCTTTTAGAAGGTCAATAGAAAGAAAATTTAACAAATGGGAGGGGGGGATATAAGTAATTTCAACCATAGTCTGCAATGCTTAACTGTGAATTGGATGTGCATAGACAAACTATGTAAACACAGAAGCTGATGTAATCAAAAAGTTTATTATTGATATATTGGGAGCATGGGGTACAGTAACAGCGGGAGGTTGGCCTAAGAGAATTAGACGACAGAAAATTGGTTATAGAGAAAATATAAAACTCACAATTCAAAACAGTATAATCTAAGCATATTATTTGGAGCTGTCAATATGTGTACACCAGAAAAAATGGCCAAAAGAATCAAAAGTGGTTTCTTCTGGGAAGATGCACTGGAGGAGTGTAAGAAGTAGAGCAAGGAACACTTGTTTTGTTATAAATGTTTAATACTATTTAATTTTCTAAATAATGTGCATGTATACCTTTGATAAAATAACTGGCTTTTCTAATACATCTTTTCAAAATGATAAAAAAAGGTATAAAGGATTTTAGTTCTTAATTAACTCAATGAATCAACATGGTGATGGGCTATCAACTTCTCTACATAAGGGAGTGGTCTTACTTTCAGGATCTAGCACAGAGTAGGAAATCAATAAATATCTGTGTTTCATTGATTTCTCTAATAAGAGGCATCTTGGGCTACATTATTGGAATGATTCTTGGGGGAAAGTTAATTGCTAAAATTCATCAAATGCTTATTAGTAGTAGACATATGTCATACTGTTTAAGTCTAACAACCCCAAGATGATTATACTGACATTGTCTCCAATTTATATAATATATATATATATATACACATATATATATACATATATGAGAAAAATAAAAGACAAAGGAAATTATATAACTCATTCCAAGTCACAAAACTAGGAAGTGTCAAAGCTGAATTTAAACCCAGTCAGACTGGCTCTGGAGTTTTCTTTAACCACCAAGCATTGCAGTCAGAGAGGAGGTGCCCTGTGGTCAGGCCACAACTGCAATATTCTGTTCTGTTTTGAACACACACATATGCACATGCTCACGTGCACACTTGCGCGTGCATGTGTGCACATACATACACACACTTTAGAAGTATAATGCAATCACAGGAAGTTGAACAGGATGTGAGAAGACCAAAAACCCTGCAAGTGGGTGTGGGAAATAGGAATAGTTTGTCAATGAAGACAGTCTTTCAAGTTTCAAGGGGAATGATAAAGAAGAGGAATTAGACTTATCCTTTGTGTCCTACATAGTAAAACTAGAACCAATTGTATCGATCTGAAGCTGTATTTCAGTTTAAGGAAAGACATATTCATAGTTCAATAGGATATCAATTACTTCGGAAAACAGTCCCACTATCATTAGCTCATCAAACTCCAGGATTGGAAGAAAATTGAAAGGAATTTCATCCAGTCAACATCAGGATGTTTGGATCACCTTTACATTGCCCTCATAAAAGATATGAAATATTTCAGAGATACAGAACACACTAGAAAAAGCACACTTTAAAAAAAAAATCAAAGTTACATATGCACATAATTTAGAGTTGAATAGTTCTACAAGATTTGTTAAAAATAGAATTTCCTTTCTGGAGACATCTGCTTTTAATTTTTATTTAGATGATTCTTTTAGAAAATGTTACCTCTATATCTAAATAATATCTTTATGTTGCTATTTCATATCCCACATCAGATTATCTTGTTCTCTTCATTCCTTGTTCACAATATATGCACATACTCTTTCTGTTTCATTATTCTAATATATTTATTAAGTGATTTTGGTTAGATCAGCAGTTAGTGTTTACATTATTATAATTAAACACTATTCAAGTCAAGTCATGAGGTAAACCTAATTGTTTTTTCTTTTCTATACAACATTGTGTTTCCTCTGGAATAAATAAAAAGTCTTATTGACTTGGCTTAGTTTTTATATACCTAGTTGTGCATTTTTTATGTACAATAATTCAAACCCTAATTTCCTGTCAAACGTCTGAATTTTTTTCTCAAGACATTCACATACATCAAATATGTTAGTTCTTTCATGTCTTTGAAGAAACCTCTCTCAGAACCTATTGGCTTGTTCTAATGTGGACTGGCTACCCTCCCTGGCTGGTGCACAGCTGTCATCTGGAACTTCTCTTTACCAACACCTGGAGATTCCCATCACCTTTCTCTTATTTCCTGTATCTCTGTCTCTCATATTTTGTTTTAGTGGCATTTATCCCACAGTAACTTCATCAGAAAGACTGTGTAGGAGGTAAAAATTTTGAATATTTTCAAGACTAAATATATCTTTATTCTACACATATTTGATTCTAAATTGTATTTTAGTCACTAGGGCTGCTATTGAGACATCTAGAGTCATTCTGATAGCTAGTCATTTGATGTCACCTGTTTTGTCTTCCTTGAAGTTATTAAGATCTTCTCCTTGTCTTGAGTGTCCTGAAATGTTCGTTGGATATGGGTCTATTTTCTTGCATTGTGCTAGGCGTTCAATGGGCAAGTTCAGTCAGGAAACTCAAGTCTTCCACTTCTGGAAAATGTACTAGAATGTATTTACTAATGATTTATTCTCCTTAATTAGGGTCCCTCTTTCAAACACTGCTATTCAGGAACTGCATTTCCTGGACCAATCTTTTTATTTTTTTTAATAGTATTTATTTATTTATACAAGCACTGGGTACAGTCAGAAGCGCAGGAGGATGAGAGGATTCAACAGAGACAGAGTGGGGAACAGAACAGGCAGACTGACGAAATACACTGCTGAGGGGAACAGCGGGTGCGGCAAGAGAGGTCTGTGTGCCATGCAGGACCCTCGCCGGTGGCAGGGGATCGAACCGGCACTGCAGAGGCTGTGGACAGCTTTGCAGCACAGAGCTCAACCGCTGCGCCACAGTGGAGGCCCTCTTTTTATTATTTTATCTTATTTTTTTCTCCTTTGTTTTCTCTTTTCTTTCTATTCCAATTTCTCAAATGCTTCCCCAATATTATCTCCCAACACCTTTATTAAAACATTTCACTTTTGATGTCATTTTGTTAATTTTAAGAGCTTTTTATACAATTAATTGCTTTGTATAGTATCCTATTTTTATGTTTTAAATATTTTTCTTTATATTTTTTAAAATATTGGTTTTTACTTGAAGTTTTCTTCTCCTTTCCACTCTCCTTTGCGTTAATGTTCTCTACTTGTTTATTTGATTGATTGCTCTCTGTCTTTCATTTGAGACTATTCTAAAAGTCTGATATTCCTTGGTTGTCTGCTCATATTAAATAGGGATGAAAAGACTAAATGGAAGCTTTGACCTTTGAATAGGGCTTGTCCAACTTTGTCAAACATTTTAATTTTTTCACAAGACATTCATATATGCATCAAATATTTTTGCCTTTCACCTCTTTGAAGAATACTCTTTCAGAGTTTCCTGGCTTACTCTAATGTGAACTGGTCACCATTCAAGCTTGGTGCATAGATATCAATTAGAACTAGCGTGATGTAGCTGGGCTGTTCACTGGAGAAACCTCCAACATTAGAGACATTGGGAATTTCTTCTTGGCTAATCAGATATACTAGAGTATATGCTACTGCATTTCTGTTTGAAACAGAATTCTAAATGACAGAATTCTAAGAGCCACTATTGTCGTGGTTTTGGACAATTATCTCTGGTACTGCTCTCAACTAGTCCTCAGTCTAAAGACTGTGCTTTATCATCTCCAGAGTTGGAGGTGGGTGAGGCGGGAACTCCAAGATTCTGCTAAGATTGGAGTGGGGATTGGAGAAACGATCTCACACCATTGAATTGTTGGAAGGGCCCGAGGTTTTAATGAATTCTAGATTTTTCTATCAGTCACCTAAATTTAGGTTTCCCCTTTCATTCTAATTCCTTACGTACATGTTGCTATCAATTCCAAAGTTTTTAGGAGAATTTAAAGTGTAGATCAGGGGATTCTCAATGTACCCTATAAACTTAGGGTTCACATTTCCCAAGTCTCTCTGCTAAGTCAGTTACCACTTATTCATCTGCTTCCCACCATCACAATATTTTTTCCTCTCAAATTTTATTGATTTTCCATTTATTTACATAAGTATATAATTTGGGGATACAACTTTATACCTCCATATATCCATGTTTCACTCACCTTCCCTAAAGCTCCAGTGTCAATATACTACCACCTTCACTATCCATTTCCTCCTCCTTCCACCTACCTGCAATGTCTTCTGGTAATGAGTATATTTTTCAGAGTCTAAGAATTATTTCTGTTGCATTTCATCAATGTGTTTTCTTTGGTTATTTATATTCTGCAAATGCAGTATCTGTCACTTTGACTTATTTCCTTTAGCATAATCACCTCAAGATACATCCATATTGTCCCCAAAAGCACTATTTCACCTTTTTTAGTAGCTGAGTAGTGTTGTTCCATTGAGTAATATACCACAGTATCCTTATCCAGTTCTCTGTAAATGGCATTTAGGTAGGTTCCATGACTTGGTTACTATAATAACGCTAGTCTGAACATAAGAGTGCATAATATTTTTCTTATTAGTGTTTTCATACTCTTCAGATACATACTATGCGTGGTATTGCTGAATCATATGGTATTTCCATTTCTTTCCTCTTTTTTTATTGAGGAATCTCCTGACATTTTCCATAGAGGCTGCAGCAAATTACATGCAGTAGAGTGGTATTCCTTTTTCTCTATACCCTTGCCAACATTTATTTCCATTCTTTTTGATATAGGCCATTCTCACAGGGTATCTCATTGTGGTTTTGATTTGTATTTCACTTATAATAAGTGATATTGAGCCTTTTATAATGTGCCTGTAGCCATCTGAATGTCTTTTGGAGATGTGTCTATTTAAATAGACACTTTGCCCTCTTTTTTGATCAGGTTGTTTTTTCCATGTTGAATTGTGTGAGTTCTTTATATATTTCAGAATCAATTCCTTGTCAGACATATGATATGCAAATATCTTCTCCTAGGACATAGGTTACCTTTTTGTTTTTGTGGTGGTTTCATTCACAGTGGTCCCACTTAAATAGTTTTGCTTGTTTCCAGTGCTGTTGGAGTTGATTTCCCAAATATATCTCTGCAGTTGATATCCAGGAGTTTATCACTATATTCTCTTTTATGCATTTCATAGTTTCTTACATACAAGTATTTAAACCATTTGAATTAGTTTTTGTGTACAGAACTAAGTAATGATCTCATTTCATTTTTTTGCATGTGACTGTCCAAGCTTCCCAGCACCATTTGCTGAAGAGGTTTTCCTTTTCCCATTGTGTGGTTGTGACTCCTTTTCAAAGATTAACTGTCCACATTTGTGTGGGTTTATTTCTGGGTTCTCTATTTTGTTCCATTGGTTTGTGTTGTTTGTTCCAAGAACTAGGCCAGAAGTGTGGCCTAGAGACAGAGTGGGGAGCAGAACAGGCAGATCTACTGAAATACACTACTGAGGCGGGCAGTGGGCAAGACAGGAAAGGTCTGCTGTGCCTTATGGGTTAGCTCCCTGTTGGGGATAGAACTCATGCCACAATGGCTGGTGATAACTTGATAGTGCTGTGACTTAACCCCTGTACCACCAGGGAGGCCCCCATATTCTCTCTCTTAAATGAAGAACTCTTTCTATTCTGAATCTCTTCTCCAAGATGCTGAACCTATCTTTTAGTGTTTGCTCTTTGAGTTTCTTTGATGTTATCCAAAAAAATTTGTCAGTTAGGTGTGCAAATACTGTGTCTTTATAAAGATCTCTGTCTTTCTCTTCCTCTCTTTCAACTTTTTCATCTTGTGTTCAGATATTCCTTGTTTCATAGACAAATAAGAATGTGAGTTATTTGCTTTTTTCTGGTGGGTGCACTATATCTTTGGTTTTGTTTCTTTATCATCTTTGATTAACTTACTTGTAGTTGAGAGAGAGATGGGGAGTTGGAATCCAAGGATTAGTCTCAATTTTGATGGAGAGGGAGGGTTATTCCAGGCAGAGAACTTTACACTACCTCTTCCCCACCCTCTCAGTGGCTCTGGGGAAATGACAGTATTCAGTTAGTTGGTAATTACAATAGATTAGCCGTTAAGACTCACAAATGAATTTGATCTGATCCCTCACTACCATCCCAGACCAGGTCCTGAAGCTCCAGCCTTCGAACCTCCACTGATAAATCAGAAACAGAAGGTAATTTCCTAGAGTGTCTCATTCCACACTCATTTAAATGGCCCTTAATCTATTGTTCAAAACCCCAAGATAAATATTTCCCAATGAATAGCTATTTATTGCTTTGTCTTTTGCTGCTCTGGCCTTCATCATTCTTTCCACAGATCAGTCTAAAGAGAGTAGAAATGGTTTAGTTACTTTGCAAAGTGTCCAGCACATTGCTACACTTTTTATTCATTCATTCATTAACAAATGATACTGAGCATCACCTCTATGCAAGGCTGAACAAGAGACTCTCTGCCCTCTGGGAACTGATAGACAAGTAGGAGAGAGAGAATGAAAACAATTACAATACAGGAAAATACTTGTCTCCATGGAGACACTTTTTAGTTCACTCAAGATTTTTCAGAATTTATTTCTTTGTGTCTCTAAGGCTGGGGACCCAATACTTAAGGGATAGATAGGGAAGGCTTCACAAATGAGGTAGCACTGAGGCTGCCCTACTCTTCCCAGGTAGACAATAGGAAGAGGACATTACAAAAAGTGAACAAAAGTATAAAGGCATAGTGTACAGAACATCCAGAGAATGTTTGATAGTTCAGTGTTACTGAAGCCCAAAGTTTGAGGGGAGAGTGGTAAAGTGGTAAGTCTGAACTAGTAGGGAGGGGCCAGATCATGAAAGACTTGCATGCCAGATAAAGAAGAGGATTTGGGAAGTTACTGCAACATTTTAAATCAGGGGATGACATGATCAGATCTTGTATCTGAAAGATCCCCTTGGCAGGGGGGAACAGAACAAGTGAAGGGGAACAGAACACGGTTTAAAGGCAAGCTCTGGCAGGTGATGGTGGGCCCTGAACTAGGACATTGACAGTGTAAGTTGAGAGGAAGATACAGGTCAAGGAGAATTTGATAAGGTAAAACTATCAGGTAGGGGTGTGGAGAGATGTACCTCATCAATATGTAGACTACAGGAGGGTGAGCATATTTGGAGAAGAGGATCTGAGTCCAGTTTGAGAACCATTAGCTTGAAGATGCCTGTGGGACATGCACATAGCCAGGAACAGTGCACCTAGAGTCAAGGGCTCAGTTCAAGGTTGAGTTGATATGAAAATACTTTGGGGTCACACCCACACAGATGATGACTGAAGCCACAGAAGATGATGATGAAATTCCCCAGAGAAAGTATGTAGAGGGAGGAGAAAATAGTACCCAGAATGGATTTCTGGGAACATAGACAATGTCATCTGGAGACTACAAAGAGATCGAGACAAATTATAAAGGTGGTTGTCTCCTTTGGATCCTTACCTTCCCTTTCCACAACATAGGACAAATTGGACCAACAATGCCTTGTACATTTTTTAAATTTTTTTAAAGATTTATTTATTTATGTATACAAGATCTGGGGTACAGGCCAGAGATGTGGGGGGTGAGAGGATCAACCAGAGACAGAGCGGGGAGCAGAACAGGCAGACTGGCCGAAACACACTGCTGAGGGGAGCAGCGGGAGAGACAGGAGAGGTCTGCCTCACCATGTGGGTTTCTCCCTGGCTGGCTGGGGATAGAACTCATGCTGCAGAGGCTGTGGATTACTTCATAGTATGGTGCTTAACCCCTTGCATTACCAGGGAGGCCCAATACCTTGTACATTTTTATATTAGAGAGCTTAAAGGAATATGTACAATCAAAATTATAGTAAATTGTGCTTCCTTCTCTGTTCAAATCAAGGTATAACATGCTTGCCTTATAGTTATGTGGCCTTGTTTGCATAGCAGCTTGCCTCCCCAAAAGCATCTCTTGTTCCAAAGATGCCTTTGCTTAGGCCCAGTTGTGTTCCTCTGTGAGTAAGTGTAAAGTCGGAGAAAGAAAGATAGAAAAGAACTAGTTCCCTTTTCTGGAGCTGGACTTAGGGATGTGACCTAAGCATCAACACAATGAACTAAATGATATAAAATTAAAAGAGGGACAGAAAAGAGTCTTCAGGAAAACACTACTCTGAGGGAAGGAGAAAGATCTCAGTAATGTATTGGGAAAAGGATTTTTAAAAAATCTTTATTGTGTATGGATATCTAAAACTAATGGAAAACATTTAAAAACTCAATTGCCACCATGTAGTGGCCAATAATAACTTATTTAAATCTCTATTTCTATTATAAAGCAGAAACTTTTCCATTTATAGGAGGTTCATGAATGGGAAAAACTAATTTCTGCTGATTAGAAGTCAATATTGTGGTCACATTTGGAGGGTGGATGTTAACTGGAAAGTAGTAGAAAGATTTCAGTGTGTTAATGGATATATTCTACATCTTTATCTGGGTGGTAGTCATATAGGTGATACAGAAGTGAAAATTTTTCAGGGTGTACATATAAGGCTTGTACATTTTACTGTATATAAATTTTATTTCAGTAAAATTAGGTCATCTGAAACAAGGTAGATATAGATATAGTGCTTGCTCTCTCTCTCTCTCTCTCTCTCTCTCTCTCACACACACACACACACACACACACACCAGATGAAGATCTATGTTTTCCAGGAAGGAAAATGAAATCAAACGAGGACTGACTCTTTTGGACTGGAAGGAACTGAAAGATCTGGTGAGATCCAAGAGCTGACATAATGAAAATGGGAATGACAGGGCAGGGAGAATAGAAGCTGTGAGCAGGGTGGGGTTTGGCCTTTAAGACCTCATTGATAAAGCAGTGCTGAGGGTGGTAAAATCCAAGGTGGAACTAGTGGTATGAAAGCTGAAATGGAAAAAGACGTGACGTGAAGATCATAGGAACTGAAAAGGTCTCCAAGAGAATGGTACATTAGAAGGATCAGTTATGTGATCACTAATGTTCCTCAAAGATGGCAAGAGAAGGGGCCTCCCTGGTGGCACAGGCAGTTGAGCACAGCGCTGTGAAGCTGTCCGCAGCCTCTGCAGTGCTGGTTCAATCCCTGCCGGCCTCAGAGCAACCCACATGTTGGGGCAGACCTCTCCTGTCACGCCCGTTGCTCCTCTCAGCAGTGTATTTCAGTCAATCTGTCTGTTCTGTTCCCGGCTCTGTCTTTCATGAATCCTCTCACCCCCCACACCTCTGGCCTGTACCCCTGTTCTTGTATGCATAAATAAATAAATAAATCTTTTTTTAAAAAAAGATGGCAAGAGTATAATTCTAGGTGTCAAACCCCCCAAAATGTTTGGTGAAGTGACTAAGAAGATGAGTGGATGACAACTTAAGATGACAGCAAACCACTGAGGTGATTCATGAATATATTTTGATTATGATAATAAAGGGAAAAAATGGTTTAGGGTAAGATACTCTGAAAAAATGGGGCCTTTGAGTGAAAATAAATGAAAAGTTGAAGGCTTCAGTCTAAGGAGAGAAGGAAGAACTATTGGTGTTAAGTCACCTTTTCTTTGCTTCAGCAGCCCCTTGTGCTATGCAACCCTAATAAACCTGTTGAGATTCTCCCTCAAATCCCAATCCCCAATGAAGAATTCCTTAAAGACAGTACTTGTCACAATCTGGGGTACAATAAATGTTTAGTGAATTTTTAATGTTATAGATTGCAGAGTAATGATACTGAAAGGTTATTGGAAAATAGTATTTTAAAATTGAAAATATTTTAAATTTGTATCTATTTACTACATAGGCAACTGCCTTATTAACTAACTGACCAAGTATCAAATGATCAGGGAGAAATCACTTCCTAGCCTGCCCCCAAAAGATAAGCACTATAAGGTGCCCATCCCTTGAGAAGCAAGGTTGAAAGTAGGGTGGGAACCAGTTGGCAATTGCATTGTGTTCAATGCCATGCTATAGAGAGTGTAAGGTCCTTGTCAGAATGTGATCCAAAAAGCAGCAGTAATAGCAGCATTATCACACTTACTTCCATTGCAAAGAATAGCCTCAAAACTTCCAAGTGAGCAGAGGTAGAAACCAGAATCTGTATATTCCCAAACAAAAGCAGAAGTTTAATCAACCTCTAAAGATTTCTTCTAGGACTTCATGTAACTCTCAAAATTAACATCTGGTGCAGGGGATGCAATGACAGTCAAGTGAAGCAGGTACAGGAGACAGCAATTCACAAAAGATTGGCAGAAACTAGCCAGGCCCCAGCCCGGTTTTCTTACACTTTTTGAGGGCTCTTTCCCCTCTTCAACTTTTTATCTTTTCCTACCATTCTCTATATTGGTCTCATCAGAAAAGAAATCATTCTGATAAATCAAGGAATTAGAAATTAATTAAACCATTTCCCCAGGGAATAGTGAAGCATACTATTTAGTGAGGAATGTCATTTCTAATGAATGTTAGACTCCAAAGCACCCAGGCCCAAGAGTTATTTAGGGACATGCAATCGCACCAGTTAGTCACCTACCTGTTAGTGTTTCTGGGTCAATTCATCATCATCCAAGGGGCTTGAAGGAGCTCAGTCCCAGTTGTTCCAGGCCATTGACAGCTAGGAGCTGTGGGAGGGGTTGATTTCATAGTCTCCTTTTCTATGTCCTTCTTTCCAACTCCTGTGAATTAGATACATGGGTTTAGATATATATTTTTTTTAAATAAGATATCCTTCGAAGTAAATAAAATACCAGGGTGAAAAATTTCTGCTGTTTGCATCAACTTGGTGCTAATTTCCAAAAATCATAATGAAATCTATTCCTATCTATAATCATAGAAATTGTGTGAACTTTTACTTACTGTTGAAATTATAGGATGTGAATGGGAAAGATAAACCTAACATCTGCATAAGATCTATTCTCTAATAAGAAAATTGTAGTCCAAAATCACGCAAGAGACTGAGAAATTAAAGATCAAGTAGTTAATAATTTTCACACATATTCAGTTTGTGTCTGTTTAACAGCACTAGAATAGATGCACCCTAGATGTAAAAGGAGAGATTAGGGATTAAACTCAAATTATAGTGGTCAATCTTTAGAATATATTTCAATAATGAAAAATTACATGGTTTCTATTGAAAGTTCCCAAAATTATAGGCTTAAAGCACGTGTAAAAGAGAGAATTCCTGATATGGGCTTGGTTGAAGTAGCAATCAACAACACTATCTAATAAGGAAAATCATTTCTTTTTTTTTTTTTTTTTTTTTCTTTTATAGAGGCATGTTTTATTTATTTATTTGTTTGTTCGTTTGTTTCGTTTATACATGCACTGGGTACAGTCAGAAGCGCGGGAGGGTGAGAGAATTCACCAGAGCCAGAGCGGGGAGCAGAGCAGGCAGAAGGACCGAAGTACACTGCTGAGGGGAGCAGCGGGCGGCAGGAGAGGTCTGCGCACCATGTGGGACCCTCCTCTGGTGACCGGGGAGCAGCCGGGAATCGAACCGGCGCTGCAGAGGCTGCGGGCAGCCTCGCAACCCAGTGCTCAACCACTGCGACACCGGGGAGGCCCAAGGAAAATCATTTCTAATGAATGAATGTTAGACTCCAAATGGAGTCTAACTTTAACAAATGGACAACTTCCTTAATTACTTTTACCTAAAATGAGGGTTGTAAAGAAATTTTTTTAAAAGATTTATTTATTTATGCATACAAGAACTGAGGTACAGACCAGAAGTGCAAAGGGTGAGAGGATTCACCAGAGACAGAGTGGGGATCAGCACAGGCAGGTCTACTGAAATACACTGCTGAGGGGAGCAACGTGCACGACAGGAGAGGTCTGCAACACCATGTGGGTTGCTCCGAGGCTGGCGGGGATGGGGATTGGGATTGAACTTGTGCTGCAGAGGCTGTAGACAGCCTCACAGTATTGTGTTCAACCCCTTGCACCACCAGTGAGGCCCAAGAGAGGTTTTTTAAAAAACCATTCCCTCAATATGGTAGATGCTGGTAGCAAAATCTTATTCAATACAATGTTTACTTTTCACAGCTGGAAGACTAATTTCTTCTTCCTCAATTTAAGCAAACTAGATAGACTTGATGGTTGATCTGAAAGGACAGTACTGTGTAAGAATAGAACCTTAAAAAAAGTTGACATAAGTACCTTAATATATTACCTCTGGGCAGAATTTCTATGTCCCAAAGAGCTCTGAGATATATTGACTGACACAAAAGCCCTAGTTATAGAGTTAAAATATTGTCTTTTAAGGGGAGACTTGTGGATTTCCTCTATTAAAACACAGGTCCCTGAGCTAACACTAGCACAGCCCCAATGTGTTTGAATTTCTGGAAGTAGTATATAACAATCTATACTTCTAAATGCAATCCAGGTGATTCTACTGAGCATTAAAATGTGGAAGCTATTGAGTTCATACTATATATTATATGCATATATATGTATATTTTTCTTTACATGCCTTTTGGATTTCACAAAATAATGAAATTTGTAACCCCTACTATTCCCATTACTTTATAAAACATGGGGGAAACCAAACAATTAGCTCAAATGTGTCACTGTTCTTATAAAGTGGCTGTGTGATTGGGGATTAAGCAACTAGCATTTTCCTCTAAACTTTGGTTTCTTCATCTGAAAATAGAGATAACAATATCTACTTCATAGGGTTGTTAGGAGAATTAAATCATGCAATTATGCAGATTAAATCATGTTGAACACAAAATGGTAAAGTACTCCACCCTTCAGTGATTACCAACAGAAGGGCTGTGGAATGATTTTCATTAGAGATAGGATGACCTTCCTCAGTGAAAAATATGCTCTCAGTTATGACACCAAACATGGCATAGTTACCTCCAGTCAACTGCCAATATTCACAGCAAAAAGTGAAGTGAGACAAGAAAGTTTAGAACCACTAGAAGTCTGAGTAGCAATGAGAAAAGAAAACAAATGTCATAAAAAAAAAAGTCACAAAAGTATAATTTGAATGATATAATTATTAGAAATAGGAGAGTTTGCTAAGGCAACCAATTACAAAATATACAGAAAGACTTCCTCCCTTTATGATGCAAATTTAATAGCAGAAAATTATATATCTAATGGAAAAATATTTTATTCCCAAAGCACAACTAACTAAAACATAAACTACCTAGGAATTAATCTAGAAGGAAATAATAGAATCTACATGTTTTTCAAAATTTTGTATGTTTTTTACCACAATTTTTAAAAAATCAGTCTTACATTCTGCAGGGGAAGGGGAGGGAGAGGGATCAAAACAGGAGAGGGAAGAGCACAAGGGACTATGGTGATGGTGCACAGGTGAATTGGTGGTGGTAATTTTACAGGGACTGTACCTGAGAGGAGAAAGCATACATTGTACAAAAAGGAAGAATGATGTAAAATATATATAGAATAAAATAAATCAGTCTTAGTGGAAAAAATTAGTAAGTTTATTTAAGTATATAAAATAATTTATAGATCACTTAACTTATCAAATGAGGAAGTAAAATATTGTAAATATATCAGTTCATTAAATTATTGTGAAATGAACTTATTTCTATAAATTTCAACTTAAAAATAAGTTTTTTGAAATTTGAAAAAATTATTCCAAAGTTGATGAGATAAAATAGCTAAAACACAAAAAAGAGTTAATGAGGGCCTCTCCTGGTGGCGCAGTGGTTGAGCGCTGGGCTGCGAAGCTGCCCACAGCCTCTGCAGCACCGGTTCAATCCCTGGCCACCAGCGAGGGTCCCACATGGTGCACAGACCTCTCCTGCTGCGCCCGCTGCTCCCCTCAGCAGTGTATTTCGTCAGTCTGCCTGTTCTGTTCCCTGCTCTGGCTCTGGTGAATTCTCTCACCCTCCCGTGCTTCTGACTGTACCCAGTACTTATATAAATAAATAAATAGATAGATAGATAGATAAATTAATTAATTAATTAATCTTAAAAAAAAGTTAATGAGATGCGATAACTAAAAAAATAAAATAGAATAATAACAAAGAAAGCATTTCCACTGTCAGAATATAAAATACATGTTAAAGCTACAATTATCTGAGCAATGTGGTATTGATAACAGAAGAGATAGTAACTTTAGTAAAATGGACAGAAAGTACAGAGTGACAAGTATTACATAAGTATTCATATTATAAAGATGGTATTTAAAATATATGGGACGATGAGAGCTTAATTCAATAAATAGTACTAAAATTTTAAAAATGCATTAATATTAGAATCTACTTCACCCTATTAACCAGAATTAATTCCATAAAGGTGAAATAACTAAGTTTTTTAAAAAGAATGATACAGGTCCTCCCTGGTGGTACAGAGGTTGAGCGCTGGGTTGCGAAGCTGCCCGCAGCCTCTGCAGCACCGGTTCGATCCTTCGATCCCCGGCTGTTCCCCGGCCACTGGAGGAGGGTCCCGCATGGTGCGCAGACCTCTCCTGCCGCCCACTGCTCCCCTCAGCAGTGTACTTCAGTCCTTCTGCCTGCTCTGCTCCATGCTTTGGCTCCGGTGAATTCTCTCACCCTCCCGCGCTTCTGACTGTACCCAGTGCTTGTATAAATAAATAAATAAATAAATAAATAAATAAATAAATAAATAAATAAATAAATAAATAAATAAAAAGAATGATACAAAGAAAAACCCTGGTGACTATTTATATAATCCTGGAATAACAAAGGAGTTTATATGCATTATACCATACCAGAAGTTAGAAGGAAAAAATTGATAAATTTGACTTACAGAAATTTATAGGTAAAAAGCAATATACAAAATAAGAAAATGGGAAAACTTTTACAACAAATATAATACAGAGTCAATATCCTTACTTACAGAATTTTAAGTATTTATAATAACTCACATTTATGTAGTAGTTACTATGTGCCAGACAGTGTTTTAAGTACTTTCATTTATCTATCAGCTTATCTAATCCTAGTAATGACTCTCTGAGGAACACCTGATTATTTTATAGGTGAGAAAACTTAGACTAAGTAACTCACCCACTATCACAAAGCCAGTAAGAGGCAGAGGCAGATTTGAGCCAGGCCAATCTGTCTACAGAATTTATAATAACCATGCTGCTATGTTGCCAGTGAGTTAGTGGAGCATATGTAACAACACAAAGAAATAAGAAAAAGGTGACCAAAACAGAGGACCAAGGACCTAAGGCAGCAAATCACAATAAAGCATAGCTGACCACGAAATATATGTGAATATATTCAGTCTCACAATCAGAGAAATTCCATATTAATTACTCAGATACCATTTATATCTATAAACTGAAACAGATTTAAAAGTTAAGTGCCTGCTGTTAATCAGTCTTGAGGAACTGGCACTTCCATTCACTGCTGGTAGGCAAGCAAAGTGACACTACCTTTATGAAGGATATTATGGCAATATTTATCAAAAGCCTTCAAATGTACATAATCTTTGACCCTACCATTTCACTTCTAGGATTTTATCATGAAGAAAATATCAAATGAGGGCCTCCCCTGGTGGCGCAGTGGTTGAGTGCTGGGCTGCGAAGCTGCCCGCAGCCTCTGCAGTGCCAGTTCAATCCCTGGCCACCTGCGAGAGTCCCACACGGCCCGCAGACCTCTCCTGCTGTGCACCCGCTGCTCCCCTCAGCAGTGTATTTCATCAGTCTGCCTGTTCTGTTCCCTGCTCTGGCTCTGGTGAATTCTCTCACCCTCCCACACTTCTGACTGTACCCAGTGCTTGTATAAATAAATAAATATATCTTTTTTAAAAAAAGGAAGAAAATATCAAATAAGTGCCAAGATGTCTATGTAATCATGTTCACTTAAATATTAAATGTGATTAAAAAATGGAAATAACCAATGCCCATAAAATTAAACTAGCAAAATCTATTAATAAAAAATTTGTGAAATATGTTTGACATAAATATTGGAAGATAGATGTATTACCAAATCTAAAATGTTACAGCATAGGCAGCAGAGTGTGATAGCTTTTTGGTAATAGTATGTTAATATTGAAGGCTATTACATTACATATTAAATATAATAATTAAATACTATATATTAAATATAATTAAAATTTAAGTGGATGTATACATATAGCTATACGTATATGTGATTAAATATAAACAATGTTGACTTTTTGGATAGAATTATGAATGACTTTTCCCTTGTGCTTTTGGTGTTTTCCGAATTTTCCTCATTAAACCTATTCTGCAATTAGGGGACAATGCTTCGGATAAAGCGGGGCAGGGGGAAGGAGGAAGTTATTTTTCCAGGCAAGAGGAATGGACAGAACACAGTGTCAGATCACCAGAGTAAAAGAGAATTGAGCAAATCAAAACTATATATTTAGAAAGGAGCACCTATTTCTCAACAATAAGTAGCAAGCAACAAAGGTAGACCACACACTCCTTTGATGGGAGCCTAAGACTTCTTAGGGGCCTCCCCGGTGGCGCAGCGGTTGAGCACTGGGTTGCGAAGCTGCCCGCGACCTCTGCGGCGCCGGCTAGATCGATCCCCGGCTGCTCCCCTGCCACTGGAGGAGGGTCCCACATGGCGCGCAGACCTCTCCTGCCTCCTGCTGCTCCCCTCAGCAGTGTACTTCAATCCTTCTGCCTGCTCTGCTCCCTGCTCTGGCTCTGGTGAATTCTCTCACCCTCCCACGCTTCTGACTGTACCCAGTGCATGTATAAACAAAACAAACAAACAAATAAATAAATAAATAAAACATGCCTCTATTAAAAAAAAAAAAAAAAAGACAAGAAAAAAAAAAGACTTCTTAGCAATGTAGTAGGCAAAAACTCTAGAAAATTTTTGAAAGAACATTAAAAAGAAGGTGAAAATAAGATTCTTCATTCAATATCTTGACTACCTGCACCCTGACTACTGCACAAGAATATAGAAAATTGATCTAAGCCAGAATGAAAGGAAAGCAATTCTTATAACCACCCTTGGATAAGACCTAGATTCACCAATGCTTTGGGCAGGAGGAATAGAAAGTTCGTATCATTTCCCTACTGCAAATCATTGATAATATGCTGTACATTATTACATTGGAGTAAATTTTATAAAGCTCTAATGATACATATTCCATGATATATATTCCTTCAATTTCAAGTCCTCTTTTGTTTCTTTCCAGAGCTTAGAAATAAAGGCTCTTCCATGAGTTTAGATGAGCCCTCTCATACTTCACCTCCAAATTCTGACACCTGTATTGGCAAATCTCCACAGAATGCTGTTGTAACAATGATTACTCCACTTAGGAGTGTTTCATAAGAAAAAAATTTCTGGTATAATGCCAGCACTCATAAATTCAGTTGAACATACATTTTAAACCCTGGGAACAGGTTGCTGTTACTGGTGGCTGGAGTTGGAGGCTGGAAATAGGAAGCAAGAGAGAAAAAGGTAGTCTTTCAGAATGACAACACCATCACTTTCTATTTCCTACACCATTTATGTTAAAGTAATTAAATGCTCAGTTGCAAGTCTCAACACTAAAGAAGAATAATTTTGATGTAATATGAAAAATAGGTCAGAAAGAAGTTTTGAAGTTATTCAAGGATGAGAAGGAAAAAACTGTATCACAGAGGGGGATTCTTCTGGTTTGAAAAAACCATGATAGAAGTGATACAAGAAGCCCATTGATGATTATTACTTTATGTACAGAGATCTAGGCTCTTTCCATATAGGTACAGAATGGACAAGGAAATGATCACAACTAAATAAAGCAGGACACTTTTGACTTGCAGGAGGCTTTGACATTCACATGTGGTTTTCTGAAGAGGGGCACAGAGCCCTGTCTCTCCCAGATGGTTAAGAGCAGGCAGGTGCAAACCCACTGTCTGGGTTGGCTGAAGAAAAATCTCCCTAATGATAACAATATATACTCACTGATAGCATGTGGAGCTTTTTAAAAAATATTTATTTTTTTTTTCCATAGAAGAACTAGGGTATACGCAAGAGGTGCAGGGGTTGAGAGAATTCACCAGAGACAAAGTGGGGAGCAGAACAGGTGGTTTTACTGAAAAACACTGTAAGGGGAGCAGAGGACAAAATAGGAGAGGTCTGCTGCACCATATGTGGATTAGCTCCCTAGCCAGTGATAGAACTCAGGTGGCAGCTGTGATAGCACTGGGACTTAAACCCTAGGCCACCAGGGAGGCCCTGGAGGTTTTTTTTGGTTTTTTTTTTTTGTCTTGTGCTTCTGTACAGTGGAGAGGTATTTATATAGAGATTCTAAGCTATTAATTTCCTCTCATATTGATTTACCTTTCCCATAACTGCAATCATATATATCTCCGCTCCATGATACATTTTTCTTATTTTTATGCAAATGTGTTACCATTAAATTAGGGGGAGGAGAAGTTACTTAGGTAAGTTATCACTAGCTGTGATATATCATAAATAACTCTGTCCTCTGGCAGAACGGTGACTAGTAACACCTGCAGGAATCCTTCTATTTCAACTCATTAGGCCATGTAAAACTTCAACTGGTCAAACCCTATCTTCCCTGCAGCCATTGCTCCTGAAAGTTGTCTGTTAGGGAGTAAAGGGAAAGAGTAATGTGGAAGAGGGAAACCATTTTAGATTTTTTTTAATAGCATGGTGGGGGTGTGTATGTATGTGAGTGTGCGTGTGCATGTGAATATTTGAACTAGATAAAGCAGCACTTCTCTAAAGTTAGGGTTGAAGACAAATTATGGAAACTTAAACTGAAGTTAATTAGACAAGAACAGCACAAATTGAAAACTAAAAATCAATCTGTTTATTGCTAAAAAATTAACTTTCTCGCTCAAAACAATCTTTTATTACTGTAAAAATTTTTAGCCATATTTTTGCAGAGTGATTTTGTTTTTGGGATACTTGTGGTTCTTTTCATTTAAATGACTTTTTGTGGAATATGTGAAATGTCATCAACATCGACATTCTCCCTTGCTCCTTCATCAGACATTTCCAGATTAGCCTTCTTTTTGGACATTTTTCCCATTTATAACATCCTTCAGACTCACAGTGAGAAATATTAAAAAAAAGAAAAAGAAAAAGAAAGAGAGAATGACATGACAAAACGGAGCCATGTGTCTATGTCTAGGTAAAAGCAAAACTGGGCAGGAAGACCATTGAGGATTTGGTGGCAGGCACATCCTGGTAAACTCAGGCATGTTCAGACACCTTGAGTTCAGAAGAAACTGAGACAAAGCCCTCATGCCACAGGCCACCCAGCATTGAAACTCAACCAATCACCACTGAACTAGCTCTTCACCCAATATGCATGTTATTACACACCTGAGAACCAGACTGGCTTCTATTTTAAATTCCCTAGTATTCACATTTTTTAAAAGGTAAAAGAAACAAGTGAAATAAATTTTAATATCTTTCATTTATTAAAAATATTATTACAATGTGTTATCAACATAAAAATTCTGAATGAGCTATTGAACATTTTTTGTACCAAAATCTTCATAATTCAATGTGTAGCTCATACTAACAGCATATCTGAATAAGGACCAGTGATATTTTCAATGCTCAAGTAACCTCATGTAGCTAGTGACTATCAAGTTGGATTGCAAGTCTCTAAACAATCAAAGAAAACACATGTCTTTTGACTCATTCATATCAAAATTTCATATGCATTATACTTCTGATTGACTAAATACTCAATATTCACATTATATGCACATGCAAATGTTAATTATTATAATGTGCAATGATACAGCTTCCAACCTTTTTCTTAATTCAATTATCACTATGTTTTTAATTAGTTTGAATGTCATCATATCTGTTATACTAAGTCTTCCACACTATGCAATGGCTTTTCAATACAGTATTTCACCATACCGAAATGACAGTCAATTGCATCAGGTAATCGATCAATTTCCAGTGGTCTCCCATCTTCCACTTTCTTTCTTTATATACTCCCTTTGTTCAAATGTCTTCTAATAGTTTTATACAATTAAAAATACTGGTAAATGTTCAGATTTCCCAAGGGAATTTTCAGGTTCAGTGCGATACCTATCAAGTCCCAACAACATTTTTTGCAGAAATAGAAAAGGTTATCCTAAAATTCACATGAATCCTAAATAGTTAAAACACTTAAAAAAAAAAATCTGGAGGACTCTGATGGCCTAATGTCAAAACATATTATAAAACTATAATAATCAAAACAATATGGTGCTGGAATAAAGACAGTCAATTTTGAAAAATTTAAAATAGAACTACCATGTGAACTAGCAATTCCACTTCTGAGTATATATTCAAAAGCATTTAAGGCAGGGTCTCAAAGAGATATTTGTGCCCCTTGTGTACAGCAACACTATTCATAATAGCCAAGAAATGGAAGCAGTCGAAATGTCCATCAACTGGTGAATGCAGAAATTAAAAATTCAGTGCACATATATAACAGAATATTATTCAGTCTTTAAAAGGGAAGAACAGGCAGCTCTCCTCCCAAGTCAGCCTACCTGTATCTATGAAAGCATCTCTTTTTTTTCTTTCTCCTTATCCTAACAAACCTGTCTTTTTAAAATGTAAAAAAAACAGGTGGGGGCATGGGGGAGAACACCATGTCACATGAATGAAACTTGAAAACCTTGTGCTAAGTGACCTAAGCCACTTACAAAAGACACATACTGTTATGATTCCACTTATATGAAGTACATAAAGTAGTTGAATTCACAGAAACAGGAAGTATAATAGAGGGACAGAAGAAGGGGAGTTACTGTTTAATGTGTACATACTTTCAGTATGCAAAATGAAAAAGCTCTAGAGACATTGGTGTGAAATACTTAACTCTACTGAGCTGTTGCACTTAAAAATAAAAGATGGTAAATTTTATATGGTGTTTTTTCAAACAATAATATGATTTTGTTTTTTAAAAAACTGGTACAATGGCAGAAGACTTGTGGTGGTGATAGCATTCAGCCCACCTCGTGGGTCATGTTGCAGTTTGCACAGATTTCCCTCTACATCTGATGCAGAATCATCATCCTGAGATCTCCTTTAGCCTCTCTCCTGGGGATTCCCTTTCCTTCTCCACGTTAATGGAGCTTCTATATTCTAAGCCTTCCTCTTTCTTTGGCTTATTTACTCATCTATATGGAGCACCCTTTAGAGCTTCCTGAAAAGGGGAACTTTTACAATTTTTTTATATTGGCCAGTCTGAAAGTATCTTTTTTCACCTTCTCATTTGTCTCCTAGTTTGGTTTACTCTAGAAATCTAGGGTGGAAACAAATGTCTTTTGTATTTTTTTATTTCCCCTCCCCCCCATTTTTTGTATTTTAAAAAGTAGTACCCATAATCTAACTTTCTTTTTTTTTTTTTTTTAAGATTTATTTATTTATTTATACAAGCACTGGGTACAGTCAGAAGCGCGGGAGAGTGAGAGAATTCACTAGGACAGAGTAGGTAACAGAACAGGCAGATGGACGAAATACACTGCTAAGGGGAGCAGTGGGCGCGGCAGGAGGGGTCAGCGCGCCATGTGGGACCCTCCCCGGGGGGCCGGGGATCGAACTGGCGCTGCAGAGGCTGCGGGCAGCTTCACAGCCCAGCACTCAACCGCTGCGCCACCAGGGGAGGCCCAATCTAACTTTCAATGCTACTATTGAGAAGTACAAAGTCCTTTGAATTGCTGATCATTTGTGTGTGACCTGCTTTTACTCTTTGGGAGCCTAGAGAATCAACCTTATTTCCGAAATAATGAAATGTCATAATTATGCTGGAGAGTCTCTTTCATTCTTTGTGCTAGGCAATAATTGGTCCCTTTTAATCATAAAATTTCATTCTGGAAAATATCTTCCCTTCCACATTCTCTGCTTGCTCTTTCTTTCTGGAACTTTTGTTGTTGAATTGTTAGAATTCCTGGATGTTCCTAACTTTCTTCTCTTTATTCTATTTGAGTGTTACTGTCATGTTTCCTTCTAACTGCACAATCTATTTTTGCAATTGTGTTTCAATTATTTTACACTTTCTCATGTTAGATGGTGTCCTCACATATCTGGTTATCTTTTCATGTTTAAATTATGGAGATTAAAGGGTTAATTGTTAATTGGAAACTAAGTTTGAGGATGGGGCTTACTGACTCTGTGCTTCACTGTAGAGTGATCAGTGGGTAATGTGCGTATTTCCTACATATTATGAAACAGACCATATCAGATCACCTTGGCTTGTGGAGTGCTTCTAGAGTTAGTATCTTTATATCTTTCTGCTTTCATGAGTCAGATTCTTTGGGGTATACTCTTCCAGCTCCTACCTGGAAGACGAACCCTATCTACTGAGCTCAGAGAGCCAAATGGGAAAAATAAAATCTACAATGTGCATATGCATTATACCTATAACCCTTCCCCCATATTTTCAGTACAGAGTCCATGCCTTCACCTGTATCTTGCATTTCCAGTCTAAATACCCTGATTCCCATATCCCTTAGCACCCCCTCCTCTCCATTCTAATACACCTGGCTCTAGCTGTCAACTGTTGAGCCTTTGGGCATCCTGAGTTAAAGCAGGTGACTCTCAGCTTTCTCCCTGGCAAGCTTAGGTTTCAGCTTTCCTGGGCCTACTACATCAATTGCCATTTTTCCACCTGCATTTCTGCAAATTATTGAGAGTTTTTTTATTTTTTTTCCATTTACTCTATCTTATAAATGTTTGTGTTTAAAAGAATCACTTTCTCTTATACACAGTGAAATAAGTCAAAAGGAAAAAGAAAAATATCGGATGGTTTCACTTACAGGAGGAATATAGGAAACTGAACAAGGGTCAGAGAAGAAATAAAAGACAATTCTAGCAGGCAAATTATAGATCTGAGACATACAGCAGGAGAGAGAGGCAGGAAAAGGGTCAAAACAGGGGATGGAGAGCACAAGGGACTATGGTGACAGTTCATAGGTGAGGTGGTGATGGGAGATTTAGGGGGACTACACACGAGCAGAGAAATCAACAATTGTACAAAAATAAAGAACAATGTAATAAAATAAAGTAAAAATCTAGAAAAAAATCTAGAACAGTTAAAAAAAATCCAAAGAAAAAGAAAATCCCTTTCTGTAGGTTTAGTGAAAATTTGGAAGGAAGAAAAATTGTATTTAGTCTATCATATTAATTCAGACATCCCAAAAACAAATCTAGTTTTTACCAAGAAAAATTCAGAACACATAATATAGTATGTTCCCATGTATGTGAAGGAAAAAGAGGTAAGTCTATGAGACAATGTGCAGGCTGCTAGACACATAAAAGACTTCTGGATGAGATTACTCTAACCTTTTTGTGTCCTTCTTTACTGGTTGGTTTTGTGTTTTTTAAACCATAAGCACAAATAATTGTAAAGCACTGCCCTGAACCCATGACCTACTCTGGATTATAAATGGTGTCTGAAAGAACTAGTTGTGCCACCAAAAAGTACACAAACTCTATGATTGGCCTCAGGCATCTTGAAAAATATTCCCCAAACTTAGGCCATTCTTTTTCCAAGTAAAGAAACAACTTCAGCTTCTAGTCTAAAACAGATGATCTTATAAAACAGACCAGACCAGAACACCTTGACTCCTGGAGTGCTACTAACCAGATTTGCCTGTTCCACTTCCCACATCCTCACCTGTCTCTCCTGCCCACCCCATTGCTATCACCCCCATCCCAGGTATGCACTGAAGCATGCTTTCCCAGCTAACTGAAACCTGAACACATCTGTCTTCATGATTCATATATCACATAATAAGGCTGTTCCAAATCTGTTCCCAAGGAGCCCTCATCCTTTTAAGAAACGTTTATTTGTTGCAGATGATCATATGATGAATCTATTCAGATTTTTTTAGTTCTACTAAAGACTCTACTACTGACTAACAAATTACTTAACCTCTCTATGGCTTAGCTTCCTCATTCATAAAATGAGGAAGCTAATGATAACAGCTTTCTAGGCTCACTGAAGACTAAAAGAATTGATCCATGTAAATAGTTACTGAGCACCTACTCTATGACATAAATGGATACAGACAGGTGTCATCAAAATAGAAATTCCTGCTCCAATGAAGCTTCAGGTCTAATAGGAATAACATAATTCAGTTAAAAATAGACAAAAATATCAAATAAAAATACATCAGGATAAAGTCCATAAGAGTAAAAGTGTGGTGAAGGTTACAAGAATCCTGATTTTCTCAACAAATTGTCATAGCTCAGGAAGGAATTTTGTGGTTACACAACAAAAAATATTCAGAAAAAATTTCCTCTTTCCCAACACTAAGAGCATTCTATAGTTTCTTCTAATTAGGATTACATTTAAAGGAAGGTTTGATTGTTTTAAAAAGTAACAGACTGCTGAAGTGTCTTGATAAACAAGGAGATAGATTCTAGTGTGTCTATGCCTTGAAGAAGAAGAGAACTGTGCATGCTATTTCTCCCCCGACCCCACAATTCAAGCATAAGTGACTATTTGCCTTCTATAGTAATAAAGGAATTGCAAGTACTTACTAACTGCTCAGTGCAAAGGCACTGCACTTAACTCAGTCCCTAATTTTACAATGCCAACTTTCTGGTTCCTGGGAACACTCCCCAAGATACTCCAGGGAAGATCTCAGAGCCTCCCCACCACATCTCTGCCTCAGGCCAAGAGTTTGTTTGACCTGTTGAACACACAATTAGTGAGGTGCCCTCACCAACCATCTCTAATTTTAGATCCTGTCTAATTGTACATCATAGTTTAAAGCAATTTGCAATAGTGATTTTTATTAGTATGAAATCCCTCTGATGACCAACCAAAATGTCTGGGAAAGCACCCTAAAGCTATGACTCCCACATGTAAAGGAATTCCATGGACTATTATTAACTATGGATTTCCACCTTCTTCTCCTCAGTTATCTATCTTGATGCAAACCACGATAGCCTGTGGCCTCCAGCCTCACTCTGTCCCTGGTTTTCATGGTCAAAGGGATTTCCCCTGCAGTTCAGTAAAGAGAGAGGGGAAGGGTAATTTACTAAGTACTTTCCTTCCTTATAGTCATGAGGTCTTCACTATTTCCTGCCTGAGACACTCAGATTAGAAAGTATTAATAAAGATGGTCAAGATGAAATATAGAAGTTTCCTTATGATTAAGAGAACATAAATATATATAACTGAGTGAAAATATTTGAAAGATAGGCCTTGGGTGACTGGTGCCAGAGCAGATAGACCAAGGCGAGATAAAAGAAGCACTGAATATAAGCTTCATTCATTCATTTAACTTTTTTTTTTTTAATTGAGGACATACTAAATGTCAGGTTCCGTGCTGGATACTAAGAGAATGATAGTGAGCAAAATCAATGGGGTTATCTGCTCTTAGGGACTACAATAGGGTAGGAAAGACTAAAATTAATCAAATTGTTATACAAATGAATATATGTATTACAAACTTTGATAAACATACATCTAGAACACTGATAAGCTTGAAGCAGTTAACAAAGGTTTTCTTAGGAAAGTGAGCCTGGAGCTAAGATCTGAAGACTGAGTAGGAGTTGACTAGGCAAAGGAAGGAGGAGAAAGAAAACAGGTGTTACAAGCAAAAGAATAGCATGTGCCCTATAGCAGGGAGGAGCTAACGCATTCAGGGAAATAGAAAAAGGAGTACAGAAAAAAGAATGGTATAAGGAATAAGAACCAGAATGAGGGCTCAAATCCAGGTCTGACTCACCTAAAACTTTCAAAACCTGAGTAATAAAGGAAGGAATGGAGAATGCCCTAAACAGTATTCCACCATACGGTTATGAAGTGATACACTGTGAAATAATAGGGCCAGGTTTTCAATCTCATGGGTGGCTTGTGCTACATTGTTTCACTATTTCATCATTTCCTCTATTAACACAGGGAAGGTACCATCATAATCTCCACCAGAAACACAGGACTGACATTTTACAATGTAATCCTAAAAAGAAGCCCCAAATTTCCCTTTGAAACTCACTGGGAGAACCAAATCTACCTCAATTCTACCCTGAAGGTATTTCTTAACCCAACACCAAAAATATTTTTGGAAGAATTTCAAGATTTTGACTTTATAGAAACTATGACAAATGTGTAACTGAACTTTCAAAAACTGAGGTAAACATATCAACCAGTCATATGATCTATGAGATGCTTTCAAGAAAGTCATACAAAATTAAAAGAGACCTCCTCAAAAGCATCAAACTACCAAGAAGAAACTGTTTCTTTGCAATTGATTTTTTAATTAACCACATAAATTATGTTCAAAATAGATCTGAGTTTCCAGGACACTTAGACCTTTTTGAAGATTTGATGGTTTCCAATGGGCTTGTGCTGTGTACAACTAGTCTAGAATAAAGCCTAGTATAGTGCCTGGTATATACTGAATATCTAGCATAGCAGTACTAAGTAACACTACAAACAATAAGCATTTATTGAATACTAAATACATGTATTATCTGATTTGATCTTTACAACAACCCATATAAATAGGGAAACTGAAGTCACACAGCTATTAAATGGAAGATTTGGAATTCTCGCCAAGCTCTATATGATTTGAACATCCATGAATCTATGCCACACTTTATTTACACTGTGACTTACCAAATGACACATCTCCTTTCTTCCTGCTTTGTCCTCTCTTCTTTCCAAATAATCGCTGGCATAAATGTAAAAGCCATTATCTTAAAAGGAAAATGTGACTTTCATCAGTAAGTGAAACTGAAACAGTGCTAAAATAGTACGTAACTGTACCAAGGAGAGTGCCAACTTAGGGACAGGTCACTGTCTGTGGGATCTCACCCATGTGCTAAATTGCAAGATACCAGTCAAGCTCAGGGTCCAGCAATAATAGGGTTATTTGACAAACAGGAGATTGGGAAAAGGAAAGAGTGTGTAAAGCCACAAGTGGCTTCTCTCACCCCAGAAAATTTCCACAGTGTCTAGCAGTCCCAAAGAAATTCTGTTCATGCCAGATGGTGCTGCCCCATCAACAAAGGCCTGAAACTGGTGGCACACAAGTCAGCAGTGCACCAGGTCCAAATCACAGTAGCAGCTGTAGGTACTCACAGATGGGGGTGCTGAGATGACACTGCAGCAGCCTTCAGGAACAGTCTGAATGCCAGGGTGGACAGCACCAGATGCTGGACTGAACAACAGTGGAAATCAACAGCACCAAAAGGTAGTACCAGAGACTCAGAGGTAGTAGACAGCTCTCAAAGGTGGCCAGACAGAGTGCTGGTCACCAATCAGTAGTGACAGTCAGCATCAGTCACCAGGAAGTGGTGTCAAAAACACCAGTGCTATGGGTCTTTGTGAGCTACTGGTATGAACCAACAGCCAACAGCTTTTTAAGACACCAGGTCAAAGCCAACAGTTTTACTTGCAGGCCATGTCAGAGGAAGGGCCAGGGGCAGATGCAGCAGTTGGGTGTCTGTGAAGATGTACAGAGGCATGGAACTCTATAAGACTACAGAGGTCTGCTGAATCCTTCTCTCTTCAGAGGCTGGTTGTTGAGTGAGTCAAGTGGGCTCTGGCTCTACCTTATATCCTCTTCAGGGTACCCCAACCTACAAGCCTGATATGTCTGTTTTTCAATCCTAAGTGTCTGATTGGTCCCACTAACATCAGTCAAGGTTTTCAAGTATTTTCAAACTGCATACTTAACTCAAGCTTTGAATAATCATTGAAATGTGATTAGTTCACTGAGTTTGAACCTGATTGATCATTTAGCTCAAACCTGATTGGTCCATTGAGCTCAAACCTGATTGATCCATTTCTGATCCTGATTGGTGCCATTTAAGCACCAATCAAATTTGCGCCATTTTCAATTCACATAATTAAGATTTGAATGACAATTTAAGAGTTGGGATATGACTGGTCCATTTATAATCCTGCAGCTAGATAGAAAAGGGAAAATCCTAGCTCCTGCCTAGACTAGCCTGCACTCAGGTCAGGGCAGGCTTATGGGCCAGTGGGCTTCAGGTAGCTACAGACCTGGAGCTGTCCCAGCAGGGACCAACATGCCTCCAAGTGGCGCAGGGTCGGAAGTTGCAGGCTTGAGGTTTGCCTCTGCTGCCAGAGCTTCCTGATGCCCACCAAACTGCTGCTACCACTGCTGCTGCTCCTGCTACAACAGTTTTTGTAGCAGCCTACATCGACTTGTCCACAGTATAGCGCCAATAAAGCCAGCATGCCCTCTTGGCAAGGCCTGGGTAAGGGCTCTGTTACAAAACTATAAAGTGCTAGAATTTTAAAGATAATCTTAAATGCACACATTGTTGATTCAGCAATTCCATTGCTAGAGATAACAGTCAAAGGATAAACTACACAAATATGCAAGAAGACCACAACTATCTTTAGTAATATCCACCAAAGCATTGTTTGTATAGAAAGTGACTGGAAATTATTTAAATGCATTTTAGTAGGAGACTGCCTAAATAAAATAAGTTACTTTTATGGTATATTATGCAGCTCTTTAAAAGAACAAGATAGATTTATTTGATTAGTTAAGCTAGTTAAAAGGTATATACATGGACCTGAAGTCATTTTTTAAAAGTATTTCCCAAGTGTATATATGTTCTATTTTCAACAAGCTTATTTCTTTCCCTGAACTCTGAACTTAGTTTTTAGACTAAAGTAGACCATTAGAGTTGGGATGGAGGAAGATATGGCATAGAAGACCCTCGCAAACAGAAGAAGAAAAGCCCAATCTTCAGGCTCAGGGGGGTTGTGTGGGAAGAGAGATAGACAGAAGGCAAAGGATCAGATATGAATGTTATGGAAATTCTGCCTCCCAAACCAGAGTCTCCAAAGGTGAATGCTAGATTGAGGCGAAAGTGGAAAACACAGTGCCTCTTGCTCCTTTCCATTTGACAAGGAGGATATTTCACACATATTGTATCAAATGAGGTAGAAAAAAAGACCTGAATTTAATGAGCCACCTGCCTTAGCTGCCATATGAAGTGAGATGACGCACAAATTTCTTTGTGTTTTGGAAAGGCACACAGAAAGTATCTGGTAGATTTGGCTGGCCAGCCTACAAAGGAGGTTCCAGAGAAACTATGAGGGAAAGGCTATGTTGCTGAAAACTCCCAGGCCTGCCTCAGGGGAATGGCAGAGGCACCAAGTCAGTTGAAGAACTAAGCTGAGGGAGAAAAGGCCTTTCATCCACTTGCTGCTGGTTTCAGAAGCAGCAGGTTGACAAGGGGGACAAATGTGACCTCACTACCACTACAAGTAACAGTAAGTGCCCAGATAAGTCCCCCAAGGTGCCATCTTGGGCAAGGAGAAGAGTGCCTAAGGACCAAGCATTTCCTCTAAAGGAGTTATTTCAAAGCAAAAGGAAACTTTAAAGCAGAAGAGTCTGAGCTCCTACTAACTGGCAGAATTAGACTTTCTTGCTGCCCATTAGGAAAGGATTCATGAAGGGTTAAATGATAACCTATCAGTTAAAGTGAAACAAAGGTGTACCATTTAGTACATGCAAGTGTAGGGAGTGAGGTAATCTATCACCTACTACATAAAAATATTACATATTTCCACAACAATTCTAGTACTTGTAGAGAGGTTGCTCTTTTTGGGATTAGGGGTCAGTGAGTATTATAATAGAAAATGTTTTAACATTTTAAACAGCTATCACAAGAAGCAAAATTAAATAGTCCCACTTCCCATTTATATTCTATTTCTGGGCCTCCCCGGTGGCGCAGCGGTTGAGCGCTGGGTTGCGAAGCTGCCCGCGGCCTCTGCGGCGCCGGTTCGATCCCCGGCTGCTCCCCGGCCACCGAAGGAGGGTCCCACATGGCGGGACAGACCTCTCCTGCCGCCCGCTGCTCCCCTCAGCAGTGTACTTCGGTCCTTCTGCCTGCTCTGCTCCCCGCTCTGGCTCTGGTGAATTCTCTCACCCTCCCGCGCTTCTGACTGTACCCAGTGCATGTATAAACAAAACAAACAAACAAACAAATAAATAAATAAAACATGCCTCTATTAAAAAAAAAAAAAAATATATTCTATTTCTGCATTAAAAAAATAAAATAGTATCTTGCTGGAAACCTATGCTTTCTTCTATTTTATTTATCACTGATGAACGCTCCAGTCCCATATCCCAACCAAAATGGTGGCAAGCATTTGCTTTAAGAGTCCATTACAGTTAAATCCCACTGAAACAGCAGTATCAGATGAACTCTTGCACCACACATGTCAGGGACAATTCCCTAAGTGAGAGGCTTACAGTTATAAAAGATTCATTTGTTCATTCATTCAAAAAATTTTTTTGCGCTCTTACTGTATACTAAACATTTTATAAGGATTGGAATTCAGTGGTAGTAAAATAAAGTCCCTGCCTTCCAGAAGTTTCCATACTAGTAGAAGAGATGAACAATAAACATGCATGCAAATAAATAAGATCTCAGTTAGTGCAAAGTGCTATGATAAAATAAATCAAGGATGAGCATTCAACCTATGAGGAAAAAAATGAAGAAAACTTAAATGTCTGTTACCAAATTAAAGACGCCAATTTAAAAAATGATATGACATGCTGTAAAAAATAAAACTGTGTAAATAATAAAAGGATCATGCTTGCCAGGGGTTGAGGAAAGGGAAGGATGAATAGGCAGGGCAGAGAGGAATTTTAGGGTAATGAAACTACTCTGTATGATAACCTAACAGTGCATATGTATCATTATACATTCGTCGAAATCCACAAAATGTGTAATACCAGGAATGAACCCTATGTAAACTGTGGATTTGGGGTGATAATGATGTTTTGTGTAAATTCATTGATTGTGAAAAATGTACCACTCTGGTACAGGTTGCTGATGGTGGGGGAGGCTGTGCATTTGTCAGCATAGTGGTTATATGAGAAATCTCTGCACCATCCACTCAAGTTTATTGTGAATCTAAAACTGCTCTAAAAATAAGTCCCATTTTTATATTACAAATATTAAACATAAATAATGAAGGCAATAGAAAACAGGTTCAGTGGGGTAGGGTTATTTTGAACAGATTTTTTTATTGAATTTGTCAAACAATTTCATTTTAAAATGTTTTTAGATGGTAAAATCATTCTATTTCCAGGACTTTCTCTTTTAATGTTTTTTTTTTAACAATTTAAAATACCCACATAGAAGGAATGTGAGCATTAAGAGTCCTATAAAAAAATTAACAAGTAGTACAAACTATGGGAATATCAGGATGGTTAGGTGTGATGGTAAATTGTATGTGTCAACTTGATTGGGTCATGGGGTGCCCAGATATTTAGTTAAATATTATTCTGGTTATGTCTTTGAGAATGTTCCTAGATTAGATAACATTTGAATAGGTAGACTGAGTAAAGGAGATTGCTTTCCCCAGTGAAGGTGGGTCTCATCCAATCCACTGAAGACAACATACAATACAAAAAAAGGATGAGTAAAGCAGAATTCACTCAAGTAGACCTTCCCTCCTTCCTTCTCTCTCTGTATCTCTCTCACTGCTTAACTGCTGACCAGGGACATGGTATTCTCCTGTTCTCACACTAGAACTTACACCATTTACTCCCCCGGTTATCAGGGCTTGGGCCCAGATTACAACCACATCACCAACACTCCTGGGTCTCCAGTTTGCTGACTACAGATCTTGGGATCTTGCGGTTTCCATAATCATGTGGAAATGAAGAAGCTTTGTTGGAATTTTGGTCAATGGACCACAAACGTAGCAGTTTGTGATCTACACAAAATTATAGTGAAGTGAGTTTTCTTGTAGTGAGTGTTTTATATGAAAAGGGAGGCTCAGAGAAATCCAGTAGTGAGGGGTGGGAGGGAATGTTGCAGAGTTGGGAACTCAAATTCAGTTATCAACTTCAGACTCCAATTCTACAGCAATCTATAGCCACATAAATTGTATGAAAGTGGGGGATTTATTTAAATTCAGATATATTAAGTGAGGACAGAGGGATGCTCTGATGGTGACCTAAATGTCTTTTGGTTTGGCTAGGAACTGATTATTCTACCTTAAGTCCATGGTAGGAGATATTGGGTCATAAAAATCTGCTTTATTTTTCAACACAGGCTTCCAGGATACAAAGAGAAGGCCCCTTGCTAGACACATCCTTCCTTGTGTATCCCAGATTGAGTACTAAAGAGGCTGTTAGGAATCTGAGATCTCTAAGATTGAATTCTTTCTCCATGGATGAACTGCTTATTGGCCAAATCAGACCTGGGATTTGTAACCTCTAGGACATTTCCTAAATGTATAAATTTTGGCATCTGATAGACTTGGGTTTGATCCAGCTTTCCTACCCCACAGCTATGTGATCACAGTGGGTTAACTGATCTTTCTGATCTTCAGTGTCCCCTACCTATAAAATGTAGATTATTAATTTATATGAATAGGTTTGTTCAACAACTATTTCTTAGTCATTTCTTATGTGCCAGACACTTTGCCAGAGATGGGATGTATGACAATAAACAAGATAAAAGCTTCTCCCTTCCAGAAGCACATAATCTGGTAGGGGAAATACAAATAACTGTCATTCTAATACCACATAATAACTCTGATAGACATACAGAATGGTGGCATCTCATTTGCGATAGATGCTTCTAGCATTACCTATGTCCAGTTCTCCTTTCCTCTGATCTCATAAGAGGATTACACTTCTGTCCCCTTGCAGTTAGGCAGGGCTATGTGATAAAGCTAGCCAGTGGACTGAGAATGGAAGTAACAAGGTCACCTCCTGCCAGTATGATACTCCCAGTACTCTCTTCTCTGGCCATAGCAACCAAGGCAACTAAGAGATCAGGATGAAATAGTGGAGGCTTCATCAGCTCCATCAGACAGATCACAAAGGATAGCTGTCCAAGAGAATGACACAGATATGAAGCAGTAAACTTGTCTTAAACCACTATGTGGGTTTTAAGTTTCTACAACATAATCTCACCTCACTAATTTATAAACCAACCTGCAAAATGTGTTCTGAAAGCGTCAGAGATAGCTGTAGTGCTGACTGATGAGATAGAAATGAGCCAGGATAGAGGTAAGGAAGGGCCACTGGAACAGAGAGAAAGGCAGAGCAAAGGCCTAACAGGTGGCAGTGTCCTCATAAAGTAGGTTATTGCAAACAGTTAAGGGGTTCTGGAATGCTCAGTGAGAGGAAGAGGGGCGACAACACTATACTGTGGAGAGCCTTGTGTACAATGTTAGTCGCTTGACCTTAACCCTGGAGATGGGAACCATGCAGGGTTTCTAAGCAGAGGAGTGACATGCTCGTCTGTGGTAATATAGATGAGGGATTGGGGCAGGGCTCGAGGCAGAAGACCACGATGAAACTAAACAACTTATGGAAAGTACCGACTCTAGTACCTGGCAGACAGAAGTACATCACTTCCCTTTTCCCTTCCTTTGCTGATATATTCATGCAGTTTAAGAAACTAACCAACCCTGTAGTTTGGCAATCTTACTTTTTTAGGGCTCTTTAAAAATAAATATTTCATTATATAAGAATATACATGTACAAGGATAGCTCTTGCAGCCTTGCCTATAGCGATAGAAAACTGAAAACAATGTGGATGTTCATCAAGAGGAAACTTGTTGAATAAATTGTGGAACATGGCATGTGACATATTATTAAAAAGAATAAATGTTATGTTAACTAACCTGAATGGAGTATTTGTGACATAAAGTGAAAAAAGCAAGTGGCAGAGTAATCCACATTATATTATTTCATTACTTTAGAAAAAACAAGCAATCCAACCCTTTGTGTAAAACTAGGATATCAGCATGTATCCATTCATGTGAGCCCCTGCAGGTATAGAAGACAATGGAGCCATTAACAGTTGTCATATTAAGAGACCAGCCGTCTTGCCCTAGTTATAGGTGTTATTTTTATAATTTACTTTTTTAATTAATAGAGAAAAGAAAAACACTATCCTAGAGGACTGGAATTGGTAATGATCTTCCTACAGTGATTGTTACTAGTTGCAAAGACATAAAAATCATTCTTTCAGTCAGAAGATTCCTTTCCAAAGGAAGTTTCCTCTTCCTGCTAGAATGTTGTTTTCAAACAGAATGCCCTACCTTGATTTGTCCGTGATTACTAATTCCAGTGGGTTGAACCACAGATTCTCTGGGGATGTAAACGGATCCAAGGCTTCAATGCTAATTACTCCATGAGAGGAAGCCTTGTTCATTTTTAGGAAATGAACTTATGGGCCTTCCCATAAATAAATTACTTTGAGCTGTGAGGGAAAAGCAACCAATCTTCCAGAAGAATTCATTGGCTCTTAAAGACCAATGGACATGCAAATCAAACTGAATCATAACATTCCCTGTCTTTCCAGATGCACAATCTTAGATGATATTGTCATGCTGAATTTAAGGTGTCTGTGGTAGGATCTAAACAGAAATATGCAATGAACAGTGGAACTGTCTAGACTGTCTGTTTAGAGCTAATCTCTCCTGAGAGATCAATGCTATGAACATAAATGTGGGAGCCATTTGTATGAAAGAGAAAGAGTAAGTGAAACCACAAGTATTAAGCTGGCCCACAGAAAGCAGAGAGAAAAGGCTGCCTAGGACAGTTTAGTGTGCTTGTGAGCTATTGTTCAGAGAGTCCCTGAGTTTGGATCTTGGCTCTCCCATTTTCTAGCTGGGTAATCTTGGGCCTAACTCTTCTGATTCTCTATTTTCTCTTCTGAAAAAACTCAGAAATAAATGTTTCATTATGTAAGAATATAAGTATAAGGATGTCTCCTGCAGCTTTGCATATACAGAGAAAAAACTGAAAACAACCTGGATGTTCATCTAGAGGAAACTGGTTGAATAATTCCCTTAAAAATTGCAGTGAGAAGTAAATGATATAATGTATGCTAAGTACTTAGAGCACATGTTGCACAGTGTGCCCTCCCAAATGTCACCTGTCACAGGAATCAGCAAGGTCAACCACCAAAGCAGCATCCACAATAGGACAGGAGGGAGGAAAAGTAGGGAGAGAAAAGGCACTGAGACCAAGCTGAAGGGTGTAGTCAAGAGCTTCAAATATGCCAGCAGATTAGGACTAAAATGATTCCATTGGATTTAGAGAGGGAAGTCATTAGGTCTAGGCCAACGCTGTTCAGGGTGGAAGCTGTTTGGAAGACAGTTTCCAAAGCAAAATAGGAAAAATTACTAGCATTCCAAGATATTCCAAGTGATATTTTAAAAGAAGTTTCAAGCAGGCAAAAGTAAATCTGTATTTAATATTTTTCTGTGTATCAAAGTAATACATGATCAATGGAAACAAACAAAAGCACACACACACACACACATACACATATACATTCACAAAGTACAATTTATTCCACCTTCCAGAGAAAGCTCCTTTTTTTTCTATGTGTGTGTATTTACATCAGAGTGTGACAATAGTTCATCTTGTCATGTGACATAGTCTGTATTTGCTTAATACTCTGAAAACCTGTTATTTAAAGATATGCAAAGAAAGCTTAGAAGGATATTCTTGTGATATCAGGGTAGACTAAGCCTTTTTAAGTATGCCATAAAATCCATTAAAAAAGGATATAAAGTCTGCTATCATATAATCCTATGTTCTGTAAGGCAAAAACAAAAACAAAAACCAACCACTATAAACTAATAGAAAGATGAATGATAAAGTTAAAATGCAAGAGAAAAAACAAAAGTTTGCCTTTGGGAGTATGCTAGGATCTCCTCCAAATCAACAACCAACAGCAAATCAGACAAAGGATATGAACATAGATTTCACAGAAAAAGAAAGAAAAATTATTCTGAAATATCTGTTTAATCACCTCATTTACTTATAAGAAATGTAAGTTAAAACTACATTAAGATATGTTTCTCCCTTATCTGGCAAACATCACTAAGACAGATAATAACATGCGCTGGCAAGAGTATAAGAAAGAGCTGTACTCACACTTGCCGAAGGGAGTATTAAATTGTAACAACCTGTCTCTGTCTTCAAAATTGCCCATATGGTTTGAGTAAGCAATTCCATTTCTAGGAAACACTGACACACTCACACATGTGAAAATACACATATTCATTGTAGTTTATAGTAATAACAAAAGACCGGAAATAACCTAAAATTCCATCAATAGGTGACTAGCTAAATATCTGGAATACCAGAGCTAAAAGGAGACAGCCCTGTGTCTCCCTAAAAGGAATGACTGCTAAAACACATTCAATAAAGAAAGTAAGGTGTGGACTGTTGTAATTAATGCAGCACCACATAAGTAGATGATTAATTAAATAATGGGAAATAGGAACATTTTGTGTATCAATATATGGAGTTTTTCGAGAAGGAATCATAAGAAAAAACCAGTATAAGTAGTTGTCCCTAAAGAAGTAAACTGGTTGGATCAAACAGGGTGAAAGTCTATTATTTATTTATTTTTTTGGTTGGTATTTGGTTTATTTTTTTTTTGTTTATTTTTTAAAAAGATTTTTATTTATGCATACAAGAACTGGGGTACAGGCCAGAGGTTTGGGGAGGTGAGAGGATTCACCAGAGACAGAGTGGGGAGCAGAACAGGCAGATTGACCTAAATACACTGCTGAGGGGAGCAGTGGGTGAGTCAGGAGAGGTCTGCTGCGCCATGTGGTTATCTCCCTGGTTGGGGATGGAACTCCTGCAGTGGCTGTGGATAGCTTCAAGTCTTAACCCCTTGTGGCCTGAATACAGCTCAGGGAGGCCCTAGAGAGCACTTTTTTTTTAAATAATAAATTTTATTTTTATATTCCCCATACAATTGCAACCCCCCCATTTTGACCCCAATCCCTCCCCTCCCACCCCCACCCCCCAAAAAGTGTCTCTGGTTCATAGTTGTTTGTTGATTTTGATTTTCACTTTCTTATAGTTATTCATTTTCCTGGTCCCTTATTTAAGTTTTCTAGGTTCCTGCTATGAGTGAGACCATTCGGTATTTTTCTTTTTCTTTCTGGCTTATTTTGCTGAGCATGATCCCTTCCAGCGCCATCCATGTTGCTGCAAATTGCATGTGTTTATCTTTTTTGAATGCTGAGTAATATTCCATGGTGTATATGTACCACATCTTCTTGATCCAGTCATCTTTTTTTGGGCATTTGGGCTGTTTCCAAAGCTTAGCTATTGTAAATAGTGCTGCTATAAACATAGGGGTGCAGGTGTTCTTTGGAATTGATGTTTCTGTGTCCTTTGGGTAAATATCTAGGAGTGGAATTGCTGGATCATATGGAAGCTCTATGTTTAGTAGGTCCAGAAATCTCCACACAGCTCTCCATAGTGGTTGGACCAGTTTGCACTCCCACCAGCAGTGCAGGAGAGTTCCTTTTTCTCCACAACCTCGCCAACATTTGTTGTTGCTAGTTTTCTTAATATGAGCCATTCTCACTGGTGTAAGATGGTATCTCATGGTAGTTTTGATTTGCATTTCCCTGATTACAAGTGATGTTGCACATTTTTTCATATGCCTGTGGGCCATTTGCATTTCCTCTTCAGAGAAGTTTCTTTGTAGCTCTTCTGCCCATTTTTTGACTGGATTATTTTCTTTGTAGTTGTTGAGTGTCATTCTTCAAAGAAATAGAACAATTATTGATGAAATTCATATGGAATCACCAAAAACCCGGAATAGCCAAAGCTCTCCTGAAAAAAAAAGAAGGGAATGGAGGCATCACACCCCCAGACTTCAAACTCTACTACAAAGCCATAATCATCAAAACTGCATGGTATTGGAACAAGAACAGACACACAGACCAATGGAATCGAATAGAAAATCCAGAAATAAACCCACAGATTTATGGTCAACTAATCTTTGACAAAGGAGCAAAGACTATGCATTGGAGCAAAGAAAGTTTGTTCAATAAATGGTGCTGGGAAAACTGGGTCGCTACATGCAAAAGAATGAAGCTTGACCACTACCTCACACCATACACAAAAATCAACTCAAAATGGATTAAAGAACTAGACATAAGAGCTGAAACCATAAAATACATAGAAGGAAATATAGGCAAAACACTACGTGATATTCACATCAAAGACATCTTTACAGACACATCACCCAAAGCAGTGATAGTGAAGGCAAAGATAAACAGCTGGGACTACATCAAATTAAAGAGCTTCTGCACAGCAAAAGAGACAATAACAAAAACAAAGAGAAACCCCACTAACTGGGAGAACATTTTTGCACACAACACTAATGATAAAGGACTGATCACGAAAGTCTATTATTTTTAACTTTTTTTGAAGTGTATTTATTTTTCACTTTTACTTGAGCACCTTTTAATTTCATGTCGCTGGCATATGTTACCTACACAAAAACTAAAAAACAAAGTATTTCAAAACAAAATGAAATCTATATGCCAAATCTTTATTTTATTTTACTTCTTTGGTATCTGTTTTTAGGCTGTCTTTCGCCTACATGCTTTGTCTACCTTGATCCTTTTGTGTCTTTTTCCCTTTCCTTCCCTTCTTTCCCTTGCCCCACTTCTACCTAATATAACAACACTAAAAACTTAGCACCTGCTGACAATTTATTACATATCAATAAATTTGCTTTACAGATGGGGTTTCATTTGATTCTCACAACTACCCCCAGAAGGGAAGTTTTATTTGCCACAAGTTCCAAATGAGGGAAACTCAGGTACAGGGGGTTGACTAAAACTGTACAAGCAGTAGGTGATGGTGCTGAGATTTAAAACAAGTCTGTCTCCTACGAGTGGAATTGTTGGGTTATATAGTAGGTACATTTTTAGTAATTTGATGATTCTTCACACAGCTTTCCATAGTGGTTGGACCAGTTTGCATTCCCACCAGCAATGTAAATAAAAGGTTTTTCTCTACATCCTCTCCAGCATTTGATGTCAGTTTTTTAACAGTGAGCAATTCTCAGGAGTATGAGTTGATATCTCATTGTGGGTTTGATTTGCATTTCCCTAAATATAAGGGATGTTGAGCATTTTTTTTAATTTTAATTTTATTTTTATATTCCCCATACAATTGCAAGCCCCTTATTTGATGTTGAGCATTTTCTCATGTGCCTATTGGCCATCTGCATTTCCTCTTTGGAGAAGTGTCTTTTTACTCTTCTGCCCATTTTTTTTTAAAGATTTATTTATTTATTTATTTATTTATTTATTTATTTATTTATTTATACAAGCACTGGATACAGTCAGAAGCACGGGAGGGTGAGAGAATTTGCCAGAGCCAGAGCAGGGAGCAGAACAGGCAGACTGACGAAGTACACTGCTGAGGGGAGCAGCGGACGGCAGGAAATGTCTGTGCGCCATGGGGGTCCCTCGCCCAGAGGCCGGGGATCGAACCGGTGCTGCAGAGGCTGCGGGCAGCTTCGCAGCCCAGTGCTCAACCGCTGCGCCACCTGGGAGGCCCTCTTCTGCCCTTTTTTTTTTTTTTTTTAATAGAGGCATGTTTTTATTTATATTTATTTGTTTGTTTATTTGTTTGTTTTGTTTATACATGCACTGGGTACAGTCAGAAGCGTGGGAGGGTGAGAGAATTCACCAGAGCCAGAGCGGGGAGCAGAGCAGGCAGAAGGACTGAAGTACACTGCTGAGGGAAGCAGTGGGCGGCAGGAGAGGTCTGCGTGTCATGTGGGACCCTCCTCCAGTGGCCGGGAAGCAGCCGGGGATCGAACCTGTGCCGCAGAGGCCGCAGGCAGCTTCGCAACCCAGCGCTCAACCGCTGCACCACCGGGGAGGCCCTTCTGCCCATTTTTTGATTGGATTCTTTATTTTGTTTTTGTTGAGTTGTGGAATATACCCAAAGGACAAAAAAATCATTAATTCATAAGGAAATCTGCACTCATGTGTTCAATGCAGCACTATTTACAATAAGATATGGAAACAACTTAGATGTCCAAAAACAAAAGACTGGATCAAGATGTGGTATATACATGCAATGGAATACTACTCAGTAATCAAAAATAAATAAATAAATAAATAAATAAATAAATAAATAAATAAATAAATAAACTCATGCCATTTGCAGCAAAATGGATGGAGCTGGAAGGGATTATGCTCAGTGAAATAAGTCAGAACAAAAAAAAAGAAAAATATCAGATGGTTTCACTTATAGGAGGTATATAGGGAAACGAAACAAGGGGTAGAGAAAGAAAAAAGAGAGAGAGACAAAACTAACAGGCAAACTATAAATCAGAGTTATACAGCAGGGGAGGGGGAGGGAGAGGGATCAAAACAGGAAAGGGAAAAGCACAAGAGACTGATGATGGTTCACAGTGGACTTGGTGGTGGAATTTTATGGGGATTACACCTGAGAGGAAAATCCAACATTATACAAAAATGAACAATGATGTAAAAAAAACATATATATTTAAATAAATATATATTTTATAAAATATATATTAAATAAATATGTATTTAATAAAACAAGTCTGTCTCTGAAATCCATGCTTCCTTTAATAAGCCATACTGTGATATGGAATAAATATATACACATATAATTTTTAGTTGTTGAATAAAGTATTACTTTATTCTTTATTTCTATTTTGAAATTAAAGTTTGCAACTTTTTAAAGGCAACACATACAAAGAAAATTTTAGGAACTGAACTATTTTTTATTTCTAAACTCTGATGACTATTTTCAACAAATGAGACACCCACCTTTCATCAATCCTGGGCACCTAGTCAGTGTTCAAAACTATACGACTCATTGACAGTGAAAGATGGAGGCCTCCAAAAACTCAGTCAACTGCAGAGACAAGAGTATCCATGTTTATTGGCATCCTACTATATGCCAGGTAGGGTGTCGAACACTTTAACAGATCCAACAACTTTATGACATAAGATACAATTGCTACTCCAATTTTACAAATGAGAAAAATGAAGCCAAGATATTCAATAGCTGCCCATTGAACCACAATTGTTAATTATCCTGGGTTGTTGGAAAAGTCATGACACATTTTTGCATAGAAAAAAGACATCATGCCTTTTCCAACAACCCAGTAGAACAGGAATTTGAACCCAGGCAGTTTGGCTTCAGAGCCTCTACCATCAGGACATTGCCTGGAAGCTGATTTGTATTACACATGATGCTGCAGGACTCATAGCAGGACCCTCACTATTCCTGGAAATGGGTCAAGCAAAGTTTTCCCAGAGGATCAAGGCACAATCTGAGTCTTGATGGAAATTCAGAACAGAAAGACGTCATGGCATTCGCAAGATATCATTCTACCCTGCACTGAAATTGTTATGAAAAGACTTACATCCTTTGGAGAGGAAAATAATAGTAGCATAGAGCCTCATGTGACTTGCCTGGGCGCTGTGCCATGTAATGGACCAAGTTTCTGTCAGGGGGTTTTATATTTTACTCAATAGTCTCATGTTTCCTCCTGCTTCTGTTAAGTCACAACCAGGTTCCTGTCATCAGAGGGTACTAATAGAAGAGGGGAGAGGGATGGATTTAATGGACTGTTTGTTTTCCCCAATGCACGTCTTAGAAATATGTAACATTACTGTAGCAGAGATGAATCAAAAGCAGGAGGATACAGTACAATAAATTGCAATGCCAAGAATAATAATAGAAGGGATTTCTCATGATTCGAGTAGTGTTAAGAACTAAACTTATGATCCAAGAAGCAGTCCTTTGGGAACCCTAAGAATGTTTCATGACTCTCCTCATTCTTTCCAGTTAGGGCCCCCAAACTTAATTTGATTCATCATTTCTGGTTGAAAATGGACAGTGGCAAAGCAGAACTCTCTAGACTTGTGGAATGCCTCCTTGCTGGGTAGAGTTCTCCCACTGTGTGTGACTGGTCTCTGTCCCTCATTTGTCCCATGGCTCAAAAGAACTGGGTTCAGCCTCTGCTTTGATCTACTAAGGCATGAGCTACACCTGACTGAGTAAACTTCAGGGCTTAGGTCTAAACTTTGTTGGACAGAAATTCTGCCCTGTGCACATCTGGATTCTCCCAAAATCAGCTGGTAGCCCACACTGTTTTCTTATGCAAACAGCAGCTCTCATTTTAGGTCACAGGAGCAACAGGATTTAACAAGTATAATACTTTCTTTAAAAGTGTTAAGGTCTTGGGCCTCCCTGGTGGTGCAGCAGTTGAGCGCTGGGTTGCAAAGCTTCCTGCAGCCTCTGCAGCACCGGTTCAATCCCCGGCTGCTCCCCAGCCACCAGAGGAGGGTCCCACATGGCGCGCAGACCTCTCCTGCTGCCCGCTGCTCCCCTCAGCAGTGTACTTCATCAGTTTGCTTGTTCTGCTCCCAGCTCTGGCTCTGGTGAATTCTCTCACCCTCCCGCGTTTCTGACTGTACCCAGTGCTTATATAAATAAATAAATCTTTTTTAAAAAAAGTGTTAAGGTCTTAAAAAGTTTTGCCTTACAAATGTAGGAAAATCATATAGTCCTTAATGCCTTTGATACATGCTCTTCTATATTCCCTAAATAGTACCTATACAACAATCAATCTCTGGATTGCACTGATTTTGCCTTAAAAATATTCTTCTCCTCTTTTAGGTCTAACAATTAGCCTTCTGGGAGCCTTGCTTTCTAGCATTTATCAAATACCGTAGTGTAAATGCTCCCTCCTTGTCTAGCAGGAAGCTACCATGGGAATCACTGAATACAGAGCTGGGAAGAGCTGAGCACAGTAGGCTTTCTTGCACCCAAACCAGCTGGCCCCATCACATGTCTGCCTCTGCTGCATTGTGATATAATGCCAGGATAGTTGTAACAGCTTCTAAGCCTACCTTCCTCTCCAGTGCCCCAGGGCTTTCTTGCTCACTCAGATTAAACACTTTTCATCATGTCACTGCCCTTCTTAAAACAGCATCCTTGGTTCTATTCCCTACAGTTTTGCCTAGCATTCAGAGCCCCTATCCCACCCAACACCCACCACCATAATCTAGCCTACCAAACAAGGGTTGCTAGATTTAAATAAAAAAAATACAGGATTCCAAGTTAAATTTGAATTTCAGATAAACAAAATTTTTTGCATAAGTATGTCCCATGCAATTTGTTGTATATGTAAAATTTATTTGGGCATCCTGTATTTTATCTGGCCTATCCACCACATTTTACCTCTTCTCCGAGACACCAGGAAACTTCATGTGTCTGGGAGCTTGCATGATCTTAAGTCATTTAAGCTTCAGTTTCTTCATCCAAAGTGAAGCTAACAATAGACACTTCAAAAGAACAGGATCTAAGTGAATTAATGTGGATAAAGCATGCAGCCTAGCACCTGGTATTCAACAGATAACTAATTGATCCTACAGTCAATCCCCAATTACTCAAAATACCCTGGAAGGAAAACTATACTATGGTTATGGGATCCAAGGGCCAGGGATCCTCCTAGGACATCAGCCTGTATGTCCGAACTCTCTTGAAGAGGGGTTTGTGGTTGTAATTTTTATAGAGCTCAGTGGCATTGCAAGGAGCAGGGATTGTTGGGAGGGTTTGGGGGGGTTCTAAAATACCCAGTAGTAGCCCATTCCAGCATCTCAGGATCCTCAAGAGAAGCCACAGCTATCTACCTTACACCCAAACAACTCCCCTGACCATCATCAAGGGAGAGTATTTGGGGTTTTTTTGGTGGTTCTAACTTCTCCTCCCACAACAAATGCAGTTTCTTTTGCACAAGCAACATAATTACAATAGGTAAGAAATAGACTGAGGGAGATACAACTGAAACTGAAGATGGAACAGAAAGAAATGCAATGAGACTTCTTATCAAAATATACATTTTTTGACATTATAACAGGTCCCAATAAAGAATTTCAAGATACTAGAGGAAATGAGCTACCCAAGATGAGGAGAAAGGATCACGCCATTACCCATGACTGCTCCCCATGCATCAAGTCACCAGTGAAGAACATTGAGCTACTGATGCCCACCACAAGGACCAACCAGGGTTTGATTATGTTAAGTTTCCAATTAAAAAGTAATCCAGTTCTTGTATTCATATATAAATCAATCTTTTAAAAAAATACCTTTAAAAAAAGTAATCTTCAGTCAAACTGCAAATTTCACTTTCATGATGCCAATCAGCTTGACTTACGGATTTTAAATGTTATCTTATCCCCATGAATTACTTCTCTGCACCTTGTAAAGTCAACAGTATCCGTATGCAGGAGTCACCTATAAAACTCACTGGAAGTTTCTCTTCTCAACTCTATTTGGTATATCTATACCATTATTTATATTGCCTCTACTCAGAAAACTACCCAGAAAGCCATGCATATAAAACAGTATAAAAAAGAAAAGTAAGTTATAAAACACTATGTACTGGTATTTTTATATTTATTGTACATTTATGAGTATCTACATAAAAATTGCTAGAATTACCCCATCAAGATAACCATGATTGGTACTGTGTAATGTTTATTTTGCAATTTTCCCTTTTTGGTTAGCTCTGTTTTCTCAGTTTCTCACATTGAGTATGTATCACTTATAAAATTCTTTTTATTTTTTTATTTTTTTTTAAAGATTTATTTTTATTTATTTATTTATACAAGCACTGGGTATAGTCAGAAACGTGGGAGGGTGAGAGAATTCACCAGCGCCAGAGCAGGGAGCAGAGCAGGCAGAAGGTCCAAAATACACTGCTGAGGGGAGCAGCGGGCGGCAGGAGAGGTCTGTGCGCCATGTGGGACCCTCCTCCGGTGGCCGGGGAGAAGCCGGGGATCGAACCGGTGCCGCAGAGGCTGCGGGCAGCTTCGCAACCCAAAGCTCAACCGCTGCGCCACCGGGGAGGCCCTAAAATTCTTTTTAAATTTAAAAAATAATTAATTTTGAATATTGATCTGCTCCTGTTTGTATGAAAACTAAGAAATCTACTATCTCCTTGCATTGATTTGCTGGACTTTGGCATCTTCCAAATTAGCTTAATCTGCCTGAGGGCAACAAGATCCTAAGCATGGTTAAACCTCAACCAATAACAGGTCTTTGAGTATGAACTGGCATCAGACATTTGGACACTCAAGAATTATTTCTCAATTTAAAGTCTCCTGTTCTAGGGCCTCCCCGGTGGCGCAGCGGTTGAGCGCTGGGTTGCAAAGCTGCCCACAGCCTCTACAGCACCGGTTCGATCCCCGGCTGCTCCCCGGCCACCGGAGGTAGGAGGGTCCCGCATGGCGCGCAGACCTCTCCTGCCGCCTGGTGTACCCAGTGCGTGTATAAATAAGCAAGTAAGTAAGTAAATAAATAAATAAATAAATAGTGAAGCTAATGTAACTCTGGCTCTCTCACCCTCCGCGCTTCTGACTGTACCCAGTGCGTGTATAAATAAGTAAGTAAGTAAGTAAGTAAGTAAGTAAATAAATAAATAAATAAATAGTGAAGCTAATGTAACTATAAAAAAATAAATAAATAAAGTCCTGTTCTTGTAGTGCCTTGCCCAAAATCCTTCAGTTGTGCTGAAATCTATAAACAGTGATACTAACAAAACACAAGGAACTAAAGATTCAGCAACACAGTGAGAGACATGCCTAATTCAGGAAAATCTTACATTTTGCAGAAAGTTTTTTGCTGGCAGCATAAAGCCTCAAGCTCCTTCTGAATCCTACAACCTAAGACAAGTCAAGAAAGCCAGCAGGGCCTCTACAGACTTGGCCAAAAGAGTGATCACAGTATCAGTTGGAAACAGCTCAGAAGCCAAATCTCTTCTGACACATCACCTACCCCAGACTACTCACCTGGTGTCTTTTATACCTATACTGGAACCACAGTAAACAAACTTAACATAGAGAAAGGAGGACATATAACCTTTGTTGATCATCTTAAAGAGACTCTGAGGTAGTTAACAACAATAGCTTAGGCACCAAGTCCACAAACAAAAGTTTGAGGATGCAGTCTCTCCTTTTCAAAGTTCATCACTCAAGAAAAGCGTCACCAAAAAACAATATCAGGTGCAGAGTAGAGGAAACCATTTCTATGCATCCTGATCACTTGCCAAGCTGACGAGAGAAGCAAGTTGTACCTTCCCTCTGTTACCACCTCTCACCCATAGGAAAGTAGCACACACAAAAATTATGTCCTCAGGATGGGGGATATGAGGTTGTCATCCCATAGAGCAGCAGGGACACAATACTGCTGCTAAGACACAGACCACAGTGGCAACCTCACAGCATGGGAAGAGCTACAGCATGTAGACAAAGTGACAGTAGGCCACCACCACCAGCCCAGCCCTCTACCTAGGTCTCTAAGGTGACCCTTACACAGTGGGGGCAGTACCCCCCAGAACCAAAGCTATGGGAGATCTGCAGGTCAACATCTCAGCTCTGTAACTATCCATACATAGGCACACAAAGACTTCAATAGCTTGAAGAAATCACCTGTGATTCATGGATCTGCTAACCTGGATCTAAATTCTTTCATAATACTTTTAATGAACCCAGGTGGGCCCTTCTTCAAGAATAATAAACTCCAATGTCAAAGAATTACAGAGTATTCAAAATGTCCAAAGCATATCATAAAATCATTCCACCCAAAAGACTAGAGATTCAGCTCCACAAGGACATGAGACCTAGTTCAGAAAAAACAAAGACACTCTCTTTTGACAAAATAAATATCCAAAAGCGCAGAGAAGGAAAGTAAAACATGTCCTAACCAGGTCAGCAGAATCCCCTGCTCCTGCCATTACACGTGATGCTTTCAAATGAGTATCTTTTGAGGGAAAAGGGTAGCAGGAACCAGTCAGTGTCTCTGCATGCTTGATTTCTGCCTATGACACTGAACTCAAGAGAATTGAGACCTTTGAAGAAACTAAAGAGAGTTCGGAGACTAAATTAATTCAGTGCTTCTTGGTGACCGTTGAAGTTTCCTAAGTGTAAAGCAGAACCAGCAGCCACCAACATAGGAAGCTTACCCCACAGATGGAGAAGAGAGAAAGCACCGAAACTCAGCCTGAGAGACCTCCCCACCCCTGGGGTACAAGGCAAAGATGGCTCCTTCAGGATCAAGAAAGTAATTTTTCATCACCAAACCAGCTTCAGAGCACTTAGCTTATGAATATAAGGAAACTTGGCACTCTCTGGCCTGGAGACGAGGGAAAAAGGGGCATGGGGAGGGGAGGGTCCCCAAGGCAGGGGGATGCTACACTGTTGCCCCAGGAGAGGCCACTTCCCTCCTAACATGTCTGGGATTTTCCATTTTAGCAGGGGAAGGTAATTCAGCACACCACAAAATGAGGGCATAGAACAGTTGACCTCCAATGAACAGATCTGAATCAGAAACCCAGCAGGACAGATGTGTCCCCTCCCTGATCAAGTCAGAGCAAGGCCAAGCCCCACTCTCAGAAAAGCTGAGGCTAGACCATAAAATAGCCAGAAACTACAACTGGTCATCAGAGTTGAGGTTATGAGGGTCAGGCCTGAGACTGGGTCATGCTGGGAATTGTCCAAGCCTGCTATCCTCCAACAGATGCCAGCCATTCCAAATAAACATACCACATATCCTGACCACCACTTTTCCCAAAGGAGAGACATTTCCCAGAGTCTTACAGGCATAATATTGGCTCAGTGGGACTCAATCTTGGAAGGAGCTGTTAAATCACCCACTGCTTCAGTTTATAAACGTATGACTTAGTGACAAATAGAACTACATTGTGATAGCAATTGCCAGTTCCTAGTACCCAGTGACTTCCCTTTTTTTCTGGGATACTCCCTCCTGCTAATTCACTATCCCACCCACCCGTAACCCCAAACAAAGACAGCACAATGCATCTTAACCAGTGAGATGTAGAGAACACTCTCTTCCTGAGCACTTATGATCAAAAAGGAAGTTACTTTTTCCCCTTTTCTTCTAATGCACTAGTGAACTCTCTGAACTGAACTTTACCAACATGTAAGAAAGCAATCATAGACAGCAATTCTGAGGGGCACAGACAGGATCAGCCAACACTACATGTGGTGGCAAAGGAAACAAAGCTACCTTAGTTTCCCTTCTTCCTCCCCATATATTTTCATTTATCCTATCTCTCTTGATCTTAACTAACAAATACTTCAAATCAGGCCCTTGTTTCAGCAATCCCAGAAGAGATCTTTGCAAAGCAAAGAAGCTGATTGTGATGTTAACACTGTGTTTTGTAAATTTTTTTTTTTTTTTTTTTTTGGTGCTGGTGAAAAGGTTCTACTTTCTGTCTGGAGGTAACCTTCAGAGCGGTCTGGATGTCTGGGAGACTAGTGGGGCAGTCCATTTGCATGATACCGACAAATTAAGGTATTAGCTAACAGATGCTGACAGCCCATTCCCTTCTTAGTTATTTGTACATATTAAAATATGAACAATGGCTTTGCAAATGAAAAGTACATTGAGATACAAAGGAAAGAAGCTATCGTGGGAAATTAAGAAGACTTCATTAAAGCACTGGAGTAAAGGAAAGACCATCACTCCCACAAGGAATTGACAACCCAACGTATTGATACCAAAAAGACCCTGGACGCTAGTGGTATGCAAAGTGGTAGACGATGTCCTCCAAACTCCCTACACACATGCTTTCCAACCCCTCAGGACTTGCCCTTTCCTAGCTGCTAGAAATAGAGTATCTGGGGTTAACTCAGGCCCTCTTTCCCTCCAGGATGGTCACTTTCAAGATTTTTAATAATGATGATGACTCTGGGAAGGGAAGACTCGAGGCCTCTGACCACTTAGCAGAAGGCCTTAGAAATTGGATAGGAGAAAGACACTAGCCAAGTTCATTATCTATATCGAGAGACCATATTCGGGATCTTAATGTTCTCAAAAAAGAAGGGAAATCACTTTTTTCCTTCATTTTCCACTTTGTGCCATAAGGTATTTTCAACCAAAAATAGAATCTCATTTCTTCAGAGGAAAATACCTGGGAGACAAGCTCATCACTAGCAGAGTGCTCTGGCTCATCCGGAGTTTCCTCCTAGGCAAGACACCACATGGACTGGCAGAGCTGAGTGGAAGGTGTCATCCTAAACCACACATTACAAAGAACAAGTGTTTCTCACAAGGTTACTATGCACCAGGAAATTGTCATACTTCATTTCATTCAATGGGCATAACAGTGGTATGGAAAGAACTGGTGTTAACCCTGTTTTATAGAAGATCAAGCAAAGGTACAGATGCTTGGACTGATGTAGTCAGGGTTAAACAGCTAGCAAGCAGCAGAGCTCAGAGATAAACCCAAGCTGTCTGACTTGAGTCTATGATCTACCATGTGTTCTTCCCTAGAGAATGGCCTGGGTGGCATGCATACAACTGTAATTATAATGAGTGTATATCTGTGTGTGTGCTTGTATGTGTACATATATAAGCCAAAAATGTAAATAAAGAGGTGAATGCCTGGGTAGTCAAAAAAGGGTAACAAAGGATATAGTTGAAAATACTGCAGGACAGGCACTACCTCTGGAGAAAGTTGCTGAGAAAGGAAGAGACACTTTTCCTTTATGGCTTGATGTCCTGTTTGAATATTTTTTTATTCTATGTGCTTCCTCTCCTAAAAAAAATCTTGTATTGAAAAGAAAAATCTATATGCTGCTCTTGAATCAGTAAGTATTTGAAATTTACTGAGTCATATTTCTTAAAAAATAAAAAAAAAAAAATGTGAGAAAACATAATCCCACAGGACAGAGGCCTATCACATGCATGGCAGGGGAGCCCAGAGAGGTGGCTCTTTGCAGCGCAAGAGAAAGGACATCGCTGGGGATATCTGAATTTCTCAAGTCCCAAGAGCACTAAAAGCAAAACCATTCAACCATCCTCTCTCATTTTCATTTTCAACTAAAAACCCTGCTACAACTGCAGGACTTGCCTCTCTGTTTATTAAGTCAGTGAAAGAATGGATGACCTCACTTTCAGGTGGGTCCTGAAGTGTTGTGCACAAAACAAAACCTGAGTAAATGGATTCGTATTTTAAATAACCTAGCAAAGGTCTGTATTTCAGCAATCCCAGAGGTAATCTTCTTTGCAAAGCAAAGAAGCTGATTGTGATGCTAACAGTGTGTTTTGTAAATAAAAAAAAAGTTTTGGTGCTAGTGTAAGGGTCCTACTTTCAGTCTGGAGCCAATCTTCAGAGCTGTCTGGGTGTCTGGGAGACCAGTGGGGCAGTCTCATCTACGTATCATTTGCATTAAACCACAGACTCTCCTGCAAGAGATGTTACTGTGAGGGCAGAGGGAGCCTGTAGAAGCTCAACTCAAGAAGGAAGGCTGGGGCACTGAAGGGGACATTTAATTCAGAGACTAAAGCTGTATCTGTGTTAGTAGATTTCTTCTTAGCAGCATCTGGAACCACAGAGCAGGAAGGAGCTATGAACAAGAGCTTCAGAAAATGCCACAAGATTCTTTAACATCCCATCAAAAAGGTAAGTAGTATTCTCTCCCTTTCTGCCTTGAACAAAATGAGCTTCAATAACTTGAGGGCACCAGTGAGATACAGATCCTGCCCAAGATACTGGGGGCTCCCAAACTAAAGCAGCACTACTTTCTGTGATGGGACCGGCACCTGCAGCACGAGACAACCCTCTTGGTACAGAGATCAAAGTCTTCACGAGGAGGGTCCTCAAAGAGCCACTAGGGAGAGAGCAGAGCTGTAGCTGACCTTGATGGAGTGGGCTGGAGCAGATGAGGAGGAAATGGCAGATAACAAACACATGGCAGCAGAAAGGAGTTACTTAAAAATTTCTGACCACTGCATCTGGAGACTCCCAGAAAGAACTGCACAAGACTTGGGGCAGTCAGGCAGTTCTGCAACAGATAGTCATGACAAGAGCCAGAAAAGAAAAATACTGGAAGGTTTGTATTATTTCTATCCCCAGGCTGGTGGGCTGTGTGGGGTATGGTCTGAGGAAACTCAGATCAGAGCATCTTAGGGTTTTTTTTACAAATATAAATAAGCTGGAAAACTAAATCCTAGCCTGTTAATCTGGTAATTGGAGTACTTTTTTAAATCATAGTCCGCTTTAGTTTACCCTGCTTTGTTAAACTTTGGGTATGACTTCAGCTTTACATTCTTTCTCAAGACATACCAAAGTGCTGAGTCACTTTAAAAAAAAAAAAAGAAAGAAAGTGTAAAGGAAGAGTGATCCTGCTTCTAAGGACTAGCCTTGGTATGACCTAAGAGCACTTTCCCCATTTTAGTTTGTGATGCTAGAAGAACAGACGTCACATTGCACAATCTTAATAAGGTTTCCAATCAGCCCCACCCTCCCTAGCCCCACCCACCCCCCTCTTACAAAGATTTATCAAATGTGGGATTTTCCCATGAGTCTCAATATTAGAGTCTCAACCCCCAATAAATATGAGACTGGAGATGTCTTGAGGCTCAGTCTGCCCTCGAGCCCACCAGGAACGAAAGAGCGCTCCATCTGCCCTCCAGGAACCAGCTATGAGCTTCCTCTCCACAAGTAAGTGAAGGAAATCCCTTGGCCCTGGAGCTGCCTGGCTGCCGTGCAGGCTGAGGGAGGGGTGTGTGCCGGCTGTGAGACTGGCAGGCGGCCAGCAGCCAGAAGCACAGCTCCCCCAGCTGTACAGTCCGGCTCAAGAGCTGCTCTCCCTTCCCTCCGGCACAGGCGTCTTCAGCCCAATTGCCATCTCCCTGGGGCTGCTCCTGGTGATGGCTACTGCTTTTCCCACCCCAATACCCCTGGGAGAAGATTCCAAAGATGTTATCCTAAACAGAGCACCACTCACCTCTTCAAACAAAACCGAAGAACTCATTAAATACATCCTCATCAAAATCTCTGCTCTGAAAAATGAGGTAGGTAGGTTTAACTGAGGGTAAGGAAGGGCCTATGTGGGCATGCCTCTCCTTGCCCCTCAATATGGACAGGGGTTCCTACACTGGAGGGGGAGGGGAGGTGGAGTGTTCCAGGACAGTTTTGGTTTGAGGTCAAAGGGGCAGACTGGCTGCTGTATTTCCTCTCTGTTGCTGGTCTCAGAGAGTTCCTTTCCCCCTGGAAAATACAGAATGGGACTGAAATCCATGCCCCTGGCCCATACATTCCCAGCTTTATACCCAGCATAAGCTAGGGTCACTGCCTGTCAGGATTCCCTTTCCTTAATTAAAACTAAGATCTATCAGTCTTCCTTTCCCCCCTTGCACTTTAGGAGGATTAGAAAATTACCATTTGAACTGAATGTTCAGCTTGTCAGGACAGACGCTCTCCTTTTAGGTGGTATAGGTCAATAGAGACTCCCCAAAGTCATTCCAGCATAAAAGATGCATACCTGATAGCCCACCAAAGTAGCAAAATCATAGGTAGATGAGAGCAGCTCCCAATGCAAAGTACTTTAAATGCAATAGTAGTCTGTTTCTGTTTGGTAGAAAAGAAAGAACCCAGGAGAGGTATTGGGAGCTTTGAATCTGGTTCTGGTTCTAAAGAATCAGATTTGTGGTCTTGGTCAAATTTCCTACCACCTCTGGATCTCATCTATAAAATTAAGGGATTGGGCTACATGATTTGACAGGTCCTTCCAGCTGGGATATTCTATAACTTGAATTATATTCACCCAGTTGTCATCAAAATTATTGTCAATGATTAAGTACCTACTATATGTCAGGTACTTTATATAAATTTTATGGTCTCATTCTCACAACAACTTTCAAAGTAGCTGTTTCATTATTCCCAATTTGGAGAGCTAGGCACAATGACAGTCAGGACAGTAACAAGCCTGAAGTCACAGCTGAGCTTAGAAATGAATCTAAGTGTACCCAACTCCACTAGCCCTTGCTGGCCTGGATGTTAGTGGTTGTGACTTCATATTTCTTAGAGAACTTCTTGGCAGTGGTAGAACATGAACAGGCCCTCTAGTGGTGTTTATTTTAGAGGCACTTATAGCAATTCTGCTGTTCCTTCCTAGATGTGTAAAAAGTATGACAAGTGTGACAATAACAAGGAGGCACTGGCAGAAAATAACCTGAACCTTCCAAAAATGACAGCAAAAGATGGATGCTTCCAATCTGGATTCAATAAGGTACAAAATCATCACCTTTATTTTTAGCTATTTCTTAAGCAAAAGTTCTTCTTCTTGCACGTAGTACCTATGCACATAGACCATGCAAGCAACAAAATAGGGGATGTACAGAACTTCATGTAGATTTCATGAGGAGGTCAACTTAAGCTTTTAAAAGACAACTTATCTTTGAATAGCATAGTCAGGTAGCCCCTTATGTTAGGATTTTCACAACTGTACAACAGTTGTGTCAATAGCCCATATAGCTAATTCATCCTGGGGAAAATGATCCAGGGAACTTTCCTGGTCCAGGGTCTTTGATCTCCCTCATCAGGGTCCAGACCTGCCCTCCATGCCGAGGTCATTCTCTGTGCCCTTCTCCAGTGAGAAAACTTGTGCTGGCTCCTGATAATTCTATAAATGGATGTTTGCCAACCCTGACAAGGACAGGAGTACAGCAGGGAAGAGCAGTTAGGGCAGAACCAGAGAAGACCAGACCTCTTGCCATATTCTAGCATCCATTGGACTGTGGGTAAAATTAATTAAGTGGCCTCCCTGATTGTACAGATTCTTAAAATGGGGCAGCCAGTGCTGTCTGATGTCTTAAGACATGATGCCTAAGAAGTACATCAAGTTCCCTAGACGGGTAGAGGAAGAAGTTGTTGAATTATGGCAATTTTAACTTTAAAATCAGTCATTTCTCCCTGGCAATAACCAATTTTCCCACAATCTTTCTCCTTAGGAGACCTGCCTGATGAGAATCACCACCGGTCTTTTGGACTTTCAGATATACCTAGAGTACCTCCAGTATAAGTTTGAAGGTGATAAGGAAAATGCCGAGGCTGTACAGAACAGTACCAAAGCCCTGAGACAGATCCTAAGGCAAAAGGTGAGTGTGTCCTCATCCCCTCATGTGGCAGGGAGAGTAAAGTCTCAATGGAAGCAGCCTAGACAACTTGGGGGTGCAAAGTTGACTCAAAAGAGTTTGTCACATACAAATGATAAGGCCTGAGAAAAATTTCCTAATATTTCAAACTTTTTTTTTTTGGCTCTCTGCAAAACAGATTAATTGCTGACTCTATTAACTGAGGTAGATTTTAACATCAATTTCTAATAGTTAAAAAGAAAAAAAAGCTGTTGGTAGAGGCAGAAGGAAGCACATCTGGCCCTGTTCTGTACAACACAGAGAACAGAAAGCACAAAAAACAGTTTAATTTTTCCAAGTGACAATCTTATAATTATGGTAGTGTTAACTCTTTCCCCCAACTTTTTGCCACAAGAGTTAATACAGAGAAATGTCTAAAGGCTCTGAGAGCAGGCCGTGGTCACCACCAGCCAGTTAGCCACTCAAATACTACATAATGGAAGATTTATGGCACAATGTGTGTTTGGTAGAAAGGAAAGAACACAGGAGATAGATTGGGCACTCTGAATCTTGTTCTGATTCTGCTGAAATAGAACGCAATGAGAAGGACCCTGCAAAGAAAAGCAGGCAAGGTGCTAATCTTGCCTCTGCCTTTCTGCTGTTTGCTTTAAACTCGGGATTCTCCCACTATAATGTGCACAGCTTGTTACAATGCAGAGTCTGACTAGGCAGGTCTGGAGTGAAACCTGAGACTCGAATGTCTGTTGCTGATGCAACAGGGTTCTGGACTCACACTTGGAGGTGCAAAGCCTTCTACAATTAACTTCTTCCCTTGTCTGAAGCTCAATGAGGTGTTTCCCAGTTTTCTTTACACCATTAGATCAGTGGACTTTGAATAGAGGCTAGGTGGAGGAGTGAGAGCAAAACCAGAGGAAAATATTAGCATTAGTAGTCACTACAGAACCATTACCTCTAAGTTCTTCATTCAGCTATTGAATTCCAGCCATGTTCCAGGGACTGTTTAGGGTAACAGAATAGAATATACCAGAACACTGTGGCTGCCTTCAGGATGCTTATAGTTTAATAGAAACAGAACAGTAAAAGGATGATTAGAATTCAGTTGCTATGAAGGGCCCCATGCAGAGAGAGTGTGCTTGAAAGAGAAATACCTCCCCTAAACTGGAAAGTCAGGACAGGTGGTCCCATTTGGTATCCTGCACCACATATTTAAACATCTTCCCACAGAGCATCCTTACAAAGGAGTTGTTCAATATTTAACTACCTTTTTATTTTCTTTCCCCTTAAGGTAAAGAATCCAGATGCTCTCATGATCCCTAGCCCAACTGCAAATGCCAGGCTGCTAGATGAACTGCAGTCACAGAACGAATGGTTGAAAAACACAACAATTCACCTCACCCTACAAAGCCTTGAGGATTTCCTGCAGTTCAGCCTGAGGGCTATTCGGATAATGTAGCCTGGGCATCTAGAATTGTAATTCATGGACATTCCCTTATCAGAAGTTATGTCCACTGGGCACATGACTTATGCTGTTCTCTATGAGGAACTAAAAGTATGAGCGTTAGGACACTATTTTAATTATTTTAATTTATTTATATTTAAATATGTGATGTTGAGTTAATTTATACATGAAAGATATTTATATTTTTATGAAGTGCCACTTGAAATATTTTATCTATTAGTTTTTTAAAAATAACAAAAAAGGGCTACACAGCTTGAATATTCATGTTTCAGAACCAGATCATTTCTTGAAATGTGCGGGCTTACCTCAAAAAAGTTGCTAACTTATACATATTTTTAAAGAAATATTTATATTGTATTTATATGTTTAAATTGTTTTTATACCAATAAACATCTTTGTTAAAAAAAATCACCAGCTCAGTCTATGTCTGTCCTATGAAGCTTCATATAAACAAGTTTCTTGTCACCACAACCACACCAAAACTAAATTAAAATAACTTGCAGAAAAATATAATTGATCAGGTACTGTGTGCATGCTAAATGTCTTACATCCATCACATCGTTTAATCCCTTATCCTGCACATTCTTTAAGGGATGTGGGAGATTAAGTGATTTACTTAAGTCACACAGTTGGAAGGTAAGGCATACGTTCAGATTTGAAATCAGGTCTACCTGCCTCCAACTCTCTACTCTAAACAGTAAGATCCCGTTGCCTCTAAAAGAACTGAGAGATGATGTAGAAATATCCTAACACATACTAATACAGGGAAAACACTTAAAAATGTAATCATAAGCTCTGAGATGACGGGATCTCTTGTATGACATAGTGATGTGCAAGCTTCCAAATAATAACTAGAAGTTCTGCTTCCTTCCTTCTGGGCTCCTAAAACATTACACATAGCAACTATTCTAGATTGTGTCACAATCTAAAATTGATGGATTTTGCTTTCCAGTCAGCATGTGGGTTCTTCAAAAAGGCAGAATTCATTGTATTCATCTTTGCATCTGGGACCCAGGGCACAGAAACTGAACTTAGAAGGTCCCAATAAACATCCATTAAATGAAGAAAGCATGCATAGATCACAAGATGTAAGACACATCAATTCTTGGGGCTATCTGTTAGTGAATGAGGAGGTAAAGTATAAATACTGTGTACTTATGTATCTTCACCTTATGGAAAAATAGCAATAGTTAGAAACATCTAAGAACTTCTAGAGAAGGCACTGAACAGTTGCTGTGTATGTTTTTAGCAGTCAACAATGCATCCAATCTTTAAAAAAATGTGCATAATTTATGTCAGTTAATAGCCCTGGCCTTCATGTGATTTACACCATGACTTGGAAGATAGACACTGAACAAAAAATACCTCTATTTCCTTTCCTAACAGAAGTCTTCATCCAACCTCTCCCCTTGGCCACCTCAACAATAGTGTTGAGAGAGGCAAACTGGGTAAGGGCACACATCTACGTCATCTCAATACACTGTTGGGAATTTAATAAAGATTTCCCCTTTCCAACCTTAACAATACAAAAGTTCTGTCTTCTAACAAAGCTTTTCCCACTCTAACCACCACAGACTAATTCTAAAAGGGAGGCGATCTGTTAAGCAAGGGAAAATCCACAGAGGTCAAGAACTGAGAGGAGCAAAGCAAGAAAAGAGTCACATACTCTGGTTTCTAGAAACTATGCATCACAAGTGGGCTTCCCAACATTAGAGCCAAATCAAAGAGAAAGAGAAATAGCAGTCAACAATGTGTATCCATTCTTTTAAAAATGTGCATAATTTATAGGTCAGTTAATAGCCCTGGCCTTCATGTGATTTATACCATGACTCAAAAGACAAAACACTGAACAAAAAATGTAAGTGCGATAAGGTTTACAACAGAGAAATGTGAAATACACTGAAAATATGTCCTGGGGTTGCCAATAGCAGGGGATGTGACTAAGCCTGGGGAAGGCAGTCATGGAGGCTTCTCTGAGGAAGAGATCTGGCCTGAGAGGTAAAGGACATGTAGGTGTGAACCAGGCAAAGTAAGTGGGAAAGGCATTCCAGGCAGAGGTGACAGTATGTGCAAAGATCTGAGTCAATATAGAACACATTGTGATTGAGACAAAGAAAACTACATTTTGTCCAGTACATGTAGGACAAAAAGAAGAATGGCTAAGAGAGGGTGGAGAAGGAGGCAGGGACCAGATCACTCATGGCATCATAGATCATATTAACATATTTGGAAATTATCCCACATGTGGTAAGAAGGCATTAACACACTTTCAGTAGAATAAAGTGAAATTTACATTTTAACATGACCACTGAAGTTACAGTGTGGAGAACAGCTAGGAAAGGAGCTAGAGGAGAATATTAGAGGAACAGTCCGGAAATCTTCATTGTAGCAGGGGGAGGACAATGTTCTGAATCAGGATGTTGGTAAAGGCTTAGAGAAGGTAAGGGCAACCATAAATAAAAGGCACTAGGAACTAGTTCAGTAGCATTTTGTGATTAGTGATCAGAATTCCAGAGGACAGGAAGCTTTGAGAGAGAGGCTGCAGGGAAAGTAGGGTTTGTATGGAGCAGTAAAGCACAGAGAATTTTGGATTTGAGAGTATCACTCACTCAAATATTCTCTGAACATCTGCAATGTTGCAGATTCTCTACTGAGTCCTAGTAATATAATGGTGATTCAGACTAACTAGGTCTCTGTTCTGAAGGAGCTTCCAGACTACAGAAAACAATGTAACAAAATAACTAGTACTCTGTATGCTAACTATGTACAACACTGTTATTAATTAAATTGTATTTACTACATGAAGTGCTAGCCAGCAGCTGTGAATGTGACCTTATTTGTAAATAAGAAATTTGCAGATGTAATCAAGATAAGAGGAAGTCATTAGGATGGGCCTTATAAGAAAGAGAAGAGAGACAGAGAGAGAGAGACAGTGAAGAAGTCCAGGTTTAAAAAAAAAAAAAGGAGGCAGATATTAAAGAGATAAAGGTACAGACCAAGGATTTCTGACAAATACCAGCAGTAGGAAAAGGTAAGAAGGATCCTCCCCTAGATCCTTTAGAAAGAGCCCGGCCCTGCTCACACCTTGATTTCAAACATCTAGCTCCAAAACTGTTGCTTAAATTACCATTGTGGTAATTTGTTAAAGCAGCCGTAGGAATCTAGCACAGCTTTTATGGCAGCACACAATAGAGGAGCCTAACCTAAAGTAGAAGGTTCAAGAGAGGCTTCTCAGAAGATAAGACATTTATGCTTACATCAAATGTATGTGTAGCATAGAGCAAGCTGGAGAGTCAGAGGAGGTGTTCTACGTGGTGAGCAGATCAAGTGCAAGGGCCTCAGAGGCAGAAGAGAACATATTGGAGGAACTGAAGTAATCCTAAATGGCTAAAGCACAAAGTGGGAAGTAACAGAAATCAACTGAAGCAGTAGTGTCCAAACTATACAGAACATAAAGAATGGATCAAATAAAAATGGTAAGATAACAGAAAGAACAACTTTCTTGGAAAGAATTTTTTTTTTTTTTTAAAGATTTATTTATTTATTTATACAAGCACTGGGTACAGTCAGAAGCGCGGGTGGGTGAGAGAATTCACCAGAGCCAGAGTGGGGAACAGAGCAGGCAGACAGATGAAGTACACTGCTGAGGGAGCAGCGGGCGGCAGGAGAGGTCTGCGCGCCATGTGGGACCCTCGCCCGGCGGCCGGGAATCGAACTGGTGCTGCAGAGGCTGCGGGCAGCTTCGCAACCCAGCGCTCAACCGCTGCGCCACCGGGGAGGCCCAAGGAAAGAATTTTTAATTTGGGGTTTTTATGTTTGTTTGGTTGGTTGGTTGTTTGGTTTTGTTTTTAAAACAGTAAAGGATTTCCAGTTTCTTCAGATGGAATGGAGGAAGGAGATTGGGACCCAAAGTTAGTTAGAAGAGATCCAGTTTTCTGTAGCATTTTCCAGCAAGAAAGCAGACAGCAACAGGGTATGGAGAGGGGGGGAAAAACTAAAAAAAAAAAAACAATAAAGAGCACTTGTGGCAGATGTGATTACTTCAGACCGTGTGATGTCTAGTCACTGAGAATGTTAATTCTTACTCATAAAGTTACCATGAACTTTCTTCACCAACATAAAGCAAACATGTCATTCTTGTGTTAACTCAGCTCTAGAGAATGAAGGGAATTTTATACCTTTTGGGATAAAATGGACAAGGGAAGGTTGGAAGCACAGGAAGATTCAGGGAAGTGATCAAGAGAAACCAAAGGTAAAAATTCTGAAAGGTGATAGGCAACAATCATGACTAGGAAGACCCCACCAAGAAAATCAAAAATTCTCTGGAAGATTTGGGAAGGTTTGTGTTCCCTATAGTAGGTATGAGATGGAGACACTGATTACCATGTTTACTAAAGAAAAGAATTATCTCCAAAGGTTAGGGCCTGAGGACACTTAGGTTACACTATGTAAATGTCCCAAAAAATCTGCGAGAGAGAAAGCTGATAGGGAGAGCAGTTCAGATCACTCCTGATGAAACTTCTGAGTTAATTATGGATGGGAAGGAAAAGATAAATTAGCCCACATGTTCTCAGAATAAACTATTAAAAACAATATAGCTATTACCAAGCAGTTTTGTATCCCAAGCACAGTTCTGTGTATTATTTCAGAGCCACCTATATTAACCAAAGGAGCAGAGTCAAAGCAACTTGTTCAAAGTCACAAAGTTTGCAAATTCCATAATAGATTGCTGGCTATCCTTTCAATCCATTCTCCACTTCTTCCATAGTTACAGAGTTTGAGATCAACCATATAGAGGGGACAATTCCCATTTCTAATGTAGGTAATAGGTGTGGCTATGCTGAATGAGAGAACAAAGCAGATCTACAAGTGGTATCCTTAGAAAAATCTACTTATAAGCTTGGTCCTTGGCTGGCATCTGGAAATTTGTACAGTAAACAGTTACCCACACCTATCTAAAACTTCCCCCAAGTAATAAGAATGCTTAAACTGTACTAACAATATGGTTTATACTAATCACCTGCTTTCTTTCTGAAATCTTAAATATTAATACTTACGAATCGATATAAACTTTGGGTACTAACTTGCTAATAAACTTCCCTGGTAGACATGTTCTCACAGCTCATTATTGGAGGGCTGGAGCGAATCCTGTGTGACTCCACTGGGAAAGGACTCTTGGGAGTTGGTGCGTGCTTTCCTGCAGAATTCACCCATGTGTCCTTTCCCTTTGCTGAGTTTGATTTGTATCCTTTTACTGCAATAGATCATGCCATGAGTATGAATCCTGTGACTCATATACACTTTGTCCTGTGAGTTCTCCAAGTAGATCACCAAAATGTGACAGTAGTCCTGGGAAACCCCAACACAGTGATTGTTTTTTACCAATGAAACTTAACTAGAATTGCTGTTGTAAGTTTATTTACACTTGTTTGCCTTCTATATGTGCTCTTTCATCTTTTTGTAGGTTAGAATAAAAACATGGTGGTGAATCAACATCCATTATGCAGAACAGAGCAATATCCATAGATACAATGTCTGATATGGTACATAGTAGTCACCAGTGTGCATTTAATTTCAAACTTAAATTTATTAATTGGTTAATGATGTTTAGTATCAGTCCCTTGTTGGATGAGAGGTGCACAAATATTTTCTCCCATTGAGTAGGGTGTCTTTTTGTGTTAGTGATGGTTTTTTTCACTGTGTAAAAAGCTTTTTTTAGCTTGATGTAATCCTAATTACTTATATTCTCCTTTGTTTTCCTTGATGTTGGAGACAAATCCACTAAAACATCTCTGAAGCCTATGTTATGGAATGTTTAGCCTGTGTTTTCTTTTATTTTATGGTTTAAGGTCTTACATCTAAGTCTTCTATCCATTTTTGTGTTGATTTTTGTATGGTATGCGATAGTAGTCTAGTTTCACTTTTTTGCATGTGGCTGTCCAGTTCTCCCAATGCCACTTATTGAAGAGGCATTCCTTGTTCTAGGATATACTCTTGGCTTTATCATAGATTAACTGTCCATATAGGTGTGGGTTTATTTCTGGACTCTCAATTCTATCCCATTGGTCTGTGTGTCTGTTTTTGTTCCAATACCATGCCATTTTAATTATCATAGCTTTGTACCATAGTATAAAGTCTGGAATTATGATACCACCGTAACACCTTTGTTTTTGTCAGTATTGCTGTGGCTATTCAGGATCTTTTGTGATTCCATATGGATTTAAGTAATGTTAGAACAAAATGTTCTAAAATAATATATATACAGTATTACAATATAAATGCCTTTAGGCCTATATAGAGGCCCAGTCCAACTTCATTGACTAACAAAATGAAAGGGCTGAGGAGAAACCATGTACATTGTCAACCCTTTGAATCCCAATTAAGGGAACTGGGGGGAGAAGGGGTTGCTGACTAAGGAAGAATGGAAGCATACCATCTGACATGCTAAATGCTAAGTTCCTTAGACTTTGTCCCCCACTCAGGTTCCATAATACTGAGAGCTTGGCAGAACAGTGAAAGAGTTTTTGTGAAATTCAAGAATGACAAGCCCTGCACACATATGCTTAGAACATTCAACTACCATTTTAGGCCTTAACTCTTTATATGATCAAACATCCAAGTCAGATATTTAAGGAACCTATAATGTAGGTTAAAGAGACTCAAAAAAAAAAAAAAAAAAAGCAACTTGGAGGAAAGAGATACTTTGAAGTGAAGAAAACTCTAAAAATAGTATCAATATATTTAGAAAGATGAGAAAATACTGCATCCATAAAACAAGAATGGGGGGCTATAAAACCATTATCATGGGGGTCTCCCTGGTGGTGCAAGGAGCCGAGTGTCAGCACTATGAGGCAATCCGCAGCTACTGAAGTGAGAGTTTGATCCCCCGCCAGGGAGATGACCCACATGGCTACAGCAGACCTCTCCTATCTCACCTGCTACTCCCCTCAGCAATGTATTTCAGTCAATCTGCCTGTTCTGTTCCCCACTCTGTCTCTAGTGAATGCTCTCACTCCCCTCCCCCACACCTCTGGACTGTACCCCAGGTTTTATATGCATAAATAAATAAACCTTAAAAAAAAACATTATCATAATAAAAATACAGCCTACTGAGTGGGAGAAGATATTTACAAACCATATGTCAGACAAGGGGCTAATATCCAAATATACATAAACAAAATATATAAATCAATATATCCAAAATATATAAATAATTCATACAACTCAACAACAGAAAACCATACAACCTGATTAAAAAAATTGGCAGAAATGCCAAGCAAGCACTCCACCAAATAAGATATACAGATGGTGAACACATGAAAAGACACCCTACATTGCTTATCATTAGGGAAATGCAAATCAAAGTCACAATGAGATTTCACCTCACACCAGTTAGAGTGACTAGTATGAAAAAGTCAAGAAATAATAAGTGTTGGTGAGGAAGTACAGGAAAAGGAAACCTCATGTGTTGTTGGTGGGACTATAAACTGGTGCAGCCACTTTGGAAAATAACATGGAGTTTCCTAAATAAATAAAAACAGAACTACCATATGATCCAGTAATCCCACTTCTGAATATTGACTCAAATGATATGAAAACACTAACTTGAATAAAATATATGCAACACTATGCTCATTGCTGGACTTTTCACAGTAACCAAGACATGGAAACAACCAAATGTACCACAACAGATGAATGGACTAAGATGTGAGATACACACACACACATACACACACACAGTGGAACACCATTCAGTCATTTGAAAAAAAAATGGAATCTTGCCAATGGTAACAATATGGATGGACATTATAATGTAAAATGAGTGAAATGTGAAATTTACTCACTAAGTGAAATAAGTCAAAAAGAGAAAGACAAATACTGAATGATCAGTCATTTGTGGAATATAAAACAACCCAATCAGCACCACAAAATCAACCAGAAGGGCTGGAGTGAGGAGGGAATAACTTGGTGGTGAATAGTGATTGGCCATTTGGTGGTGTATGTGGTGTGAAATATACAGTTGTCAAGGGGAGAAACTCTACACTTGAAACCTATACAATGTTGTAAACTAATGTTACCTAAATAAAAAAAAATAGAATTGGAGGCTATAAAAAAAAAAAAGGAACATTACAAGAACAGTGAGGAAAACATTAAAAAAAAAAAAAAAAAAGGATAGGCAACCAGCCTAGGAGAAACTACGTCCAAAACAATCGAATAAGAATTACAAAAAGAGAGGACAAAGACAAATGAAGGAATAAAAATCAATGAAACATAGCTATGTTTCCAGATTTAAAGAGTCATGGCACAATTATTTTTAAATATTTATATATAAAGAACGAAAAATCAAAAATCCTCATAATTTTGTGAAATTTCATAACTCTGGGGACAAAGAGAAGATTCTCCATACTTCGGAGAGGAAAAAGCAAGTCATAGAAAAAAAGAAACAAGATTCAGTTGACTTTAGACTTCTCAACAGCAACACTAATAGCAAGAAGACTGAAGAACAAGAAGCAATTGGAACAATGTCTTCAGCATTCTTCTAAATTCAGAGTTAAGTATGAAGAAGGAATCAAGACACTGCAGAACTAAAAAAAAATGCTCATCCATGTGCTCTTTTGTAAGAAACTATTGAATGTTGAGCTTTACTAAAATAAGAGAGTAAACCAACAAAAGGGAAGACATAAAGGAAAGGAGAAAGGAGAGAATTGAAGGTAATCTCAAGGCAGAATAATGAAGGGAGACCCTAGTTTTAGAAAACAACCATCCAGATAAAAGCAGTGTCACCAAAAGACAGTAATGTTGAGGACTTGCATCACTCAGATACCTGCTACCTTCTACTGCCTATTTAATACTTAGTGAGCCTAGCATGTATCATCTATACTCAGCCTTTGTTGTCCATATGGAAATTAATTGAACTCCTGCTTTCCCTCTATGTCTTATCATTGGGATCAATTGAGGACAGGTAGAGTGCATACTTTTATCCAATATAGCTCAGTCTTTTTTTTAAAAAAAGATTTATTTATACAAGCACTGGATACAATTGGAAGTGCAGGAGGGTGAGAGAATTCACCAGAGCGGGGAACAGAACAGGCAGACTGAAGAAATACACTGCTGAGGGGAGCAGTGGGTGGCAGGAGAGGTCTGTGCACCATGTGGGACCCTCGCCCTGCGGCCAGGGATGGAACCGGCGCTGCAGAGGCTGCCTGCAGCTTCGCAACCCAGCGCTCAACCGCTGCGCCACCGGGGAGGCCCGGATATATCTAAGTCTTTAGCGTGCATGGAACTAGAGGGCCAGTTAAAATACAGACTGATATAAACATAGGGGTGCAGCTATGGAAGCAACCCAAATGCCCAAAAATAGATGACTGGATCAAGAAGATGTGGTACATATACACAATGGAATATTACTCAGCAATTAAAAAAGATAAACACATGCAGTTTGCAGCAACATGGATGGAGCTAGAAGGGATCATGCTCAGCGAAATAAGTCAGACAGAAAAAGAAAAATACTGGATGGTGTCACTCATAGCAGGAATTTAGAAAACCTGAATAAGAGACCAGGAAAAAGACTAATCAATACAAAGTAAAAATTAAAATCAACAAGCAACTATAAACCAGGGACACACTGTGGGGGCAGGAGTGGGGGGAGGTACGGGCGGGGAAAGGAAGGACTAGAGTCAAAATAAGGGAGGGGTGCAATTGTATGGGGAATATAACCAATATGAAAATGCATACATTGTGCAAAGATGAAAAAAGATGTAAGAATTATAGAAAATAAAATATTTAAATAAAAAATAAATAAAAACTGTATGACATCTAAAAAAAATAAAAAAATAAAAAATACAGACTGAGCCCTAAGCCCAGAGACTCCTATTTGGTGAATCTGGACTTAGATCTAGGAATTTCTAACAAGTGAGTTCCCAGGTGATACTGGTGCTACTGGCCAAGAAATCACACTTTTACAAACCACTGCTCTTTACCTATCTTGAGTGCTGGGGATGGCTATGGAGAGTTGGGATGCAGAAAACAGAGAGTACCATGCTCCCTTCACTCATTATTCCTCTGGACATCCTTGGCTCACACTCTTGACCTGTCACATGTTTAGCCTCCCGGGATTTGTTCAGACCTTGCCTACATACTTCTCCAGAAAGGTCTCTTATAAACTAGATCCATGAGGCTCTGTTCAGTTTTTTTTGTCCAAAATTTTTCTTCTAACAATAATAATATAGCTAGGTGTGTACTGACTAGTTTTTACATGTGTTTATGAATATATAGACAATTTTAAAAACTGTTTTAAAGTTAGGAAATAATGAACACAGAAGGAAGCAGATGGTTACTACCAGGAAAGAATCATGTGATCAGGACCGGGCACATAGAGGATTTCTAAGATATTGGAATGTTCTATTTATATATGGATGTTCTTTCTATTATTATCATGTGAATTCAGCCCTCAGTTGCATTATCTGGACTACAAGCAGCTACCCCTGGCCATAGCTTCTTGGCCTACAGATAAACTCAAACAATTGTTCAAGCCAGGCCTCCTCTATCTAATTCTGTAGGAATTTGAGGGTTTTAAAGTGAAACTAGGGTTTACTGGAGCAGAGTACATTGATAGAATTCTACAAACTCCTGCTAATGAATCCATACGTCCTGTCTTTCCCAAGGTTTGGTTGGTTAGCAGTGTCTTAGGTGAATGAAATAACCCTGTGTCCATCCAATAAATTTTCTTTTACTTAAGCTAATCAGAATCTATTTTCTGGATTCATAGAGACTTGTGGCTATTTTGGGGGGAAGCCTCCCAGAGCCTGACTTCCAAATACTTGTTTATTTATATATATATATATATATATATATATATATATATATATATATATGTATTTTTTAATTCTAAGCAAAACACTTGAGATTCCTGGAAGCTTCATGACACATACTGTTTTCTTCATAATGAACTCATTTTCTTTGGAGGAAAAGTAAGGCATCTGCACAACAGGCCTGATGCTATGGGAAATGGTCTGATGACTGAGCTTGGGAAACCTTGCCCGAGGGTGCCTGGGGAATAGCATCTGGACAAGTACTCTCACCAACACAATGAAAATATTCCCTGAAATTCAGTGAACCACCCAATCCAGCTTGCTTGTTTTTATCAATTTTATCTGTACTATTAATATTGTTTCATTATGAGAGTAGAATAGATTAGATAATATATAGTTTTGTTTATAACAAGCTTGTTAAATCATCAATTTTCACTGATGAAACTTAAAGAAGGTCAGTAACTTGCCCAATGTCATACAGCTTGTCATTTGTGAAATTACACCTCAAGCCTAGGCCTCAAATTAGTTAAGTCTCAGAGCTAGACTTTGTCTGGCATTGTCCTAGTTCTAAGATCACCTCTTTTCCTGCCATACAGTTAACCATTTCCAGAGAAACATGGCTTCCTGCAGAGAATATGCCACCCACCGCCTTAAAAATCCATTCAAATCCCTTTCTTGTCCTTTAACTTAAAATTTTTCATTCTTGATGTTATACAATTATGATGTTATTTTTAATAAAACAGTAACAAGGCCTACATTCTCTTATACAAGATACACATGCCTGTATATGTATATGTACCATAGTATAGTGACAGCAGTGATAAGGTAACAAGTGGCTGGATTGTTGGCATATTTTTAAAGGTGAGCTACCAATGTTTACTGACAAGCAGGTAAGACAAACAGAGAAAGTCAGGGATGACTCTAAAAGTTTCAGGCATGAGCAACTGGAAGGATGAGGTTGCCACTGGTAAAACGGGGAAAGCTACAGCAGTTAACAGTTTTCAGGGAAGGATCAAGAGATGTCTTTAACATGATAGATTTGAAATGCCCATAAGGTACCTATGTAGTGTACTGAGCTGATATGTAAGTCTGTGTTCAGTGGAAAAGGCCAGACCAAAAAAATTAATGTGAGCACTACAAGCTCCACAGAGGGCAAATGAAACCAAAAAGGCGAAATCAACAGAAGAGAGAAGCAAAGAGAACCAAGAGCTCAGCCTTGGCCTTAGGGGCTCTTGAACAAGAAAAGACAGAGATATAAAGAAGCAGCAAAAGAGATGGCAATGGAACAGTGTGGCAGGATGAAAATATGATGCTCTGAAGCCAAGAGAAGAAAATGTATCAAGTAGGAAGGAGTAATCAGCTGTGCCAGGAGTTGCTGCAAAATAGCATTGTTTTTAGCAACAGAGAGGTTTGGGATCAGGCTAAGAGAAATGTTCATAACCTGAAAACCTTTATTTGAAGGAAAGATTAAAAAAAAAAAAACCTAACTTAAGAAGCTAGAAAAATATATTTTAAAATATAGGAAAAATGATTTTTCTAAAACCATAAATTAATCAAAAATAAAAGGGAAACCATTTCTACAATCCTAGAGAGTTGAAATTACTAAAAGTTGTTCCTGTAAAAAGACTGAGTAAATAAATAAATGAGTAAATAAATCTCTGGCAAGACTGAAAAAGAAACCAAATACACACAAACACACAAACACACAGAAATTCAATTAGTATTGAGAAATCTAGTTTCAAAAATGTAGAAATTCTAAGAAAACATGTCATGCACAACTCAGGCCAATAATATTTTTACCAATAAAAAGGATTCAATTTTAGGAAATTACATATTACTAGAATTAACTCACAAAAGCAGGGACAGAACAACTCAACAACCATTAAATAATTTTAAGATTATTAAAGACAAGTTTCTCAAGAAACACCAAGTCTACATGGTCTTAGGAAAAGTTCTTTCATAGAAACTGAAAGAACACATAGCCCCTAAGTTACCTAACTTGTTGCAAAACAAAACATACTAAAGGTTAGAATAATCTTGATAGAAAAACTCGACAAAAATAAATATCAATATAACTCACTGAATTAATGGGTAAAGTGATGGCATATAATCATAGGTTTCCAAAACAAGACTTCTGATAAAATTCAACATTCATTCCTGAAAAAAAAAGAGAAAGTCTTAAAAATACAAGCAGCACCCACAGCCTGGAGCACCACCAGCCTGACACTCATCTAGGCCCACACTAGGGAAGGCTCCCTCTACTGTACCTACCATTAGGTAACACCCAGAATAGTGGGAGAGGGAGACCCAAACCTAACAGACGCCCCATCTATAGCAGAGAGAACCCAAAAGCAAACAATGGGGAGAAAGAAAAATACAAGTGATCAGGCAAATCAACAGGGGAACAATATACCACAAAAAGAAAAACAATCTCCAGAACACTGACGTGGAAGACTTTTTTTCTTCTTGTCAGATGAAGATCTCAAAATTTCCATAATTAAGAAAGTCAAAGGATTAAAACAACACAATGGAAACTCAGAAAAACAGATCAGAGATATACAAGAAGTTGCAGAAAAAGAAAAGAATGCTATGAGAAACATCAACAAGCATAAGATTGACACTGAAACTTTTTTTAAATTTATTTATTTTTATATTCCCCATATAATTGCACCCCCCTTATTTTGACCCCAATCCCTCCTTTCCCCGCCCTCCCCCCATAGTGTGTCTCTGGTTCATAGTTGTTGTTGATTTTGATTTTTTCTTTCTTATAGTTATTCTTTTCCTGGTCCCTTATTTAGTTTTTCTAGATTCGTGCTATGAGAGAGACCATCCAGTATTTTTCTTTTTCTTTCTGGCTTATTTCACTGAGCATGATCCCTTCCAGCTCCATTCATGTTGCTGCAAATTGCATGTGTTTATCCTTTTTGATTGCTGAGTAATATTCCATTGTGTATATGTACCACATCTTCTTGATCCAGTCATCTATTTTTGGGCATTTGGATTGTTTCCAAAGCTTAGCTCTTGTAAATAGTGCTGCTATAAACATAGGGGTGCAGGTGCCCTTTGGAATTAATGTTTCTGTGTCATTTGGGTAAATACCTAGGCGTGCAATTGCTGGATCATACGGAAGATCCATCTTTAGCAGGTTGAGGAATCTCCATTCAGCTTTCCATAGCGGTTGGACCAGTTTGCACTCCCACCAGCAGTGCAGGAGAGTTCCTTTTTGTCCACATCCTCGCCAACATTTGTTGTTGCTAGTTTTTTTAATATGTGCCATTCTCACTGGTGTAAGATGGTATCTCATTGTAGTTTTGATTTGCATTTCCCTGATTACAAGTGATGTTGAACATTTCTTCATATGCCTGTTGCCATTTGCATTTCCTCTTTGGAGAAGTTCCTTTTTAGCTCTTCTGCTCATTTTTTGACTGGATTATTTTCTTTGTTTTTGTTGAGTCTCATCAGTTCTTTGTAGATTTTTGTGATCAGTCCTTTATTTAGTGTTGGATGCAAAAAATTTCTCCCAGTTGATGGGGTTTCTCTTTGTTTTGGTTACTGTCTCTTTTGCTGTGCAGAAGTTCTTTAATTTGATGTAGTGCCAGCTGTTTATCTTTGCCTTCACTATCACTGCTTTGGGTGATGTGTCTGTAAAGATATCTTTGAGGTGCATGTCATGTAGTGTTTTGCCTATATTTCCTTCTATATATTTTATGGTGTCAGGTCTTATGTCTAGTTCTTTAATCCATTTTAAGTTGGTTTTTGTGCATGGTGTGAGGTAGTAGTCAAGTTTCATTCTTTCGCATGTAGTGACCCAGTTTTCCCAGCACCATTTATTGAATAAACTTCCTTGCTCCATTGCATATTCTTTGCTCCTTTGTCAAAGATTAGTTGACTATAAATCTGTGGGTTTATTTCTGGGTTTTCTATTTGGTTCCATTGATCCATGTGTCTGTTCTTGTTCCAGAGGCCATATATGACAAGCCAACAGCCAGTATCATTCTCAACAGTGAAAAGCTGAAAGCATTCCCATTAAGATCTGGAAAAAGACAAGGATGTCCACTCTCACCACTGCTTTTCAACATAATACTGGAAGGCCTAGCCAGAGCAATAAGACAAGAGAAAGACATACAAGGAATCCAAATAGGGAAGGAAGAAGTCAAACTATCACTATGATAAGATGCTATGATAATATACATAGAGAACCCCAAAATCTCCACAGAAAAACTAATTAAATTAATCAATCAGCTTAGTAAAGTGGCAGGATACAAAATCAACACAAAAAAATGAGTAGCCTTCCTATACACAAACAATAAATCTGAGGAAGAAATCAAGAAAACCATTCCTTTTATTATTGAAACAAAAAAAAAATCAAATAATTGGGAATAAACATAACAAAAGAAGTAAAGGACCTATACAAAGAAAACTATAAAACACTGTTAAAAGAAATAGAAGTAGACACAAAGAAATGGAAAGACATCCCCTGCTCATGGATTGGAAGAATTAACATTATCAAAATGGCCATCCTACCAAAAGCAATCTACAGTTTCAATGCTATTCCAATTAAAATTTCAATGCAATTCTTCAAAGAAATAGAAAAAATATTGATGAAATTCATATGGAGCCACCAAAAACCCCAAATAGCCAAAACCCTCCTGAAAAAAAAAAAGAAGGGAATGGAGGAATCACGCTCCCAGATTTCAAACTATACTACAAAGCCATAATAATCAAAACTGCATGGTATTGGACACTGAAACTTTAAATAAAAAAATAAAGAACCTGCAGGAAGTAAAAAGATTAATGGAGGAGATAAAAAATTCTGGAAAAAGCATGGAAATAGAATGACAATATGGAAGAATAAATCAGTAATCTCCACAATGCAAATATGAAAAGAGCCAAGATAGAAAATGAAAGATACACAAAGGAAAATAAATGAAGAAACACTTCAAGATTATCTGACACCATGAAGAAAGGAAATATAAGAGTCATAGGAATCCCAAAAAGAGGAGAGAGAGAGAAAGAACTTTGCTATTCAACGAAAACTTCCCAAATTTGAAGAAGGAAATGGAAATAGACATACACGAAGCTAAAAGGATGCCAAACTACCTTAATAAAAGGAAATCTACACCAAGACCAGCTTCCAAGAGTCCAAGACAAAGAAAAAATAATGAGCTGAGTAGGAGGAAGAAACAGATAACTTATAAAGGAAAATAAATTACACTAACATCAGACTTCTCTGAAGAAACACTATGGGCAAGAAGAGAATGAAGTGACATTATTCAGAAAACTCCAAGACAAAAAAATGCCAGTCAAGAATATTTTATCCTGCAAAGCTCTTCTTCCTATATGAGGGAGAAATAAGGATATTCTCAAAAAAAATCTCTTGGAATTTGCTACTACTAAACCCCCATTCCAAAAAATATTACAAGAAGCCTTAGGATCTAAAACAAGAGTGGAAAGAATACAAAGAACTGAATAAGGAATTAAACAAACCACAAAATTATGAACATAATGGCAGTAACAATGTAAAATGGTGGAGTCGCTGTGGAAAACACTTCAGTAGCTCCTGAAAAAATTAAACATGGAATTACCATATGATCCAGCAATTTCATTCCTAGGTACGTACTCAAAAGAAATGAAAGCAGAGCCTCCCTGGTGGTGCAAGGGGTTAAGCACCACACTATGAAGCAATTCACAGCCTCTGCAGCATGAGTTTGATCCCTGGCCAGCCAGGGAGCAACCCACATGGCACAGCAGACCTCTCCTGATTCGCCCGCCGCTCCCCTCAGCAGTGTACTTCCGTCAATCTGCCTGTTCTGTTCCCCACTCTGTCTCTGGTGAATCCTCTCACCCCCCACATCACTGGTCTGTACCCCAGCTCTTGTATGCATAAATATATAAATCTTTTAAAAAAAAAGGAAAAGGAAAAAAGAAATGAAAGCAGGGACTGAGACTATTGCACACCCATGTTCATCACAGCATTATTCAAAATGGCTAAAAAAGGGAAACAAATTAAGCATCCATCAACAAATGAATGGATAAAAATCCTATGGTGTATGAGTGTATAATGGAGTATTAGCCAGTCTTGAAAAAGAAATTCTGACACTCCAACATCATGCTGGAGTTGGTATTTATGATTTCATTGTTTCAACATCCACATTCCAACATGAAAGAACCTTGCAAGTATGCTAAGTAAAGTAAGCCAAACACTAAAGATAAACATTGTACAAGTCCATTCATGAAATAGCTAAGTTGGGCAAATTCTTGAAAACTAAAAGTAAAACAAAGATTACCAGGAGATGGAGTGAGAGACTAGAGTTAGCATTAAATGGGTACAGAATTGTTAGGGATGGTGAAAAAGTTCTGGAAAATAGAAGACTGCACAATTTGAACATATTTAACACCACTGAAATGTACACTTAACAATAGGTAAAGTGGTAAATTTTGTTATTTGATCATAATCACAAAAATTTTTAATAGGCTACACACACTCCAAACACCAGAGTAATCAGCATGAGGGTGCTCTTTGTTAACTACATTTTCATACAAAATTCAAGATGAGAAAACCTTTAATTCCATCTCTTGTTGAAAATCCTTTGCATATTTACAATTCCTAATGACCTTAAATGACTGAGAAATTTCAACTGAACACCAATGACCTCTGCAGCTGGGTTTCATCTGGTTACAGTGTTTGAAATAGTTTAATTTGTTGCCAATGATTAATCATTAAAAAAAAATCTAGATCTTCAGCTTTTCTTCAAAATCAGAAGATCTAGTGTCCTGGGTGCACATTCATTCATGAGCTGAACTGAAGATAAGGCCTAGCAGCTGCCCAAGTTAAACAAGACTCTGGACATTTCACCACTGTCCCACCCCAACTACTTCCCTCCTTACATTACCCACCTGGTGCTGTGGGCATTTTTGCTTTCAACCTCTTTAATAAGAAAGAGTCAGGGCCTCTCTGGTGGCAAAGGTGGTTGAGCGCCGCACTGTGAAGCTGTCCACAACCTCTGCAGCACGGGTTCAATCCTGGCCGGCCGGGGAGAAACCCACATGGTGCAGCAGACCTCTCATGTCTCACCCGCTGCTCCTCTGAGCAGTGTATTTCGTCAGTCTGCCTGTTCTGTTCCCCACTCTGTCTCTGGTGAATTCTTTCACCCTCCCACACATCTGGCCTGTACCCCAGTTCTTGTATAAATAAATAAATCTTTTTTTTAAAAAAAGGGTCAAAAAACAGAAATGAAGTTTATCTGTAAAGCTACTGAAATATAGTAGTCCTAGGCCACCTGCTTTTATCTTTCCATATTTCATTCATGCAAATAGTGAAATGACACATTTAAGATACACGGAGAAAGGTTAGTTAAGACTCCATTTTTTAGAGTCATATCGCATGCAAGTGAATTTACTCTCCTAATTTTATCTTAGGATGACAATAAATTTGGAGAACAAAATTGACTCTAGGGCTTTATATGAGATCACAAATAAAATGAAGTCGAATCAATTTAGAAAATGAATTCTCAAGAGAAATTACTCATCCATTCAAAACTATTGTCACAGAAAATAACTGGAAAGACATAATAACAAATACATTATTTAGGTACTTAAGTATTGAGTGTTAGGGTATTAGGTATTTAGTATTTAGGAATTATAAATTAGACAGCACTTTAGACTGGGCTTCAAATACCTAGGGGCTTCAAGTCCCTACTGCTATCTCATATCTGTGGGAGATTGACAGTAGAATAATATTATACATTTTTAATTAGGCTGATAGAGAGACAGTATACATGACAATACTCTGTAGGCTATAATGTGATATCCAAATGGGAGCTATTACTTGTCCAGAGTGGTCTGTGTATCTATACCTCTCATCAGCTCGATGCTACTAAAATGTGGTCTATGAAATGACATTGGCCCACAAACAATTGGTTACAGGTCCACAATAAGATAAATAGCAAAGATGATTGAGTAAACCGTTGGAAACAACAATTTGATATTACTGCATCATCCAAGCATATGATCAGTGGCTCCTCTGAGCACGGGCTAGACCAGTCAGTATTAGTAAACTCAGGACAGGCACATGTACAATAAGCTACATACAGGAGTGGTAGGACTATTTATTTTTAGTTTATCAATTGAAACCCCAAAGCATATTAAAAACTTGGAAAACACAAGCACTGTTAATAACTATTTTTATAATTAAATATTGGTCAAGCTTTTAAAAAATCTATGGCTTAATAAGCCTTAAAAAACATTCTTGCCCCCAAAAAAGTCCTCAAAAGGACACATACTTTTTCTGAATGTGGCAACAGTCATTAACCAATTAATGACAACAGAAATGATTCCAAAGGAAAAATGATTAAAAGAGTTTATGCCTATTTTACTTGAAATATGATGTTAAAGGTTAAAACCAAAGGGTTATTTATAGAAATATATGGTTAGGAGCCTCCCTGGTGGCACAAGGGGTTAAGTCTCAGTGCTATCAAGCTATTGGCTGCCACTGCAGCATGAGTTTGATTCCTGGCCGGGGAGCTAACCCACATGGTGTAGCAGACCTCTCCTCTCACCGCTGCTCCCATCAGCAGTGTATTTCACTAGATCTACCTGTTCTGCTCCCCACTCTGTCTCTGGTGAATCCACTCACCACCCCACACCTCTGGCCTACACCCCAGCTCTTGCATGCATGAATAAATAAAAATATATCTATTTTAAAAAAGAAATACATGCTTAATGAAGCAAGGAAACACCTACACTCCTAAATTAAGCTGTATTTGCATTAAAAAAATAAGTTCAAAAAATATATATGGAAAAAATGTCTGATTAAAAAGGTGACCAAAAAATAGTATTTCATATACAAACATTTATGCTTTAAAAACTTCTTATAAAATAGCACTTCAAATTGCTAATGCAGACTGGCCTGGGCCTTATGGAAAGCAGTGTGGAGGTGTCTCAAAACATTAAAAATGAATCTGCTACACAACCCATTCATTTCACTCCTATATTCAAAATATTCAAAAACACTAATTCAAAAGCAAACTACATTCCCATGTTTGCTGCAGTGCTATTTACTATAGCTAATATACAGAAACAAGCTAAGTACCCTCAAAACAGTTGAGTGGACCAAGAAGATATAGGGTGTGTGTGTGTGTGTGTGTGTGTGTGTGTGTGTGTGTGTGTAGATATATATATGTGGAATATAGAGTAACTAAACTAAGAGTCAGATAAAGGCAAGCTTAAAAACTGACCCTTGAATGCTGACTATAAAACTGAAGTTTCCAGAAAGGTGAGGGTTTGGGAGAGGGGTAAGAACAACAAGGGAAGGCGCATAATGACTATGATTGTGGATTGTGAGTGATTTGGTAGTACGTGCATTATGGTGGCAATACCAAAATACTACGTCATTTAAAAATAAATTTTTTTAAAATCCATATACAATTGGAATTACTCAAGGACATTAGTGAAAGACTGAATCAAAGATATTTGCTTTATATTTTTTGATGAATGTACAGCAAAAAAATGTAGCTCAGGTACCACTTTTTCTAAGGCTACTAGAGATTGTATAATAAGGCTACTAGAGATTGGTGTTTTCAGAAACTAACGATGTTAAAGACAAATGACTAAAGCTAGAAAGGCAGTTTCATTACAAACTGATGAAGGTGCAGATGTAGTTAGCATGTGAGGCATTTTTTTAGCTGTACATATTTAATATATGTAACTTGATGAATTTGGAAATGAGTATGCACCCAAGAAACTATCACCACAATTGAAGCCATGAACATTTCCAACACCTCCAAAAGTTTCCTCTTAACTGTCTTTACTTTTTTGTGACAATAACACTTAAAGTCTTTTAATACATGCAACTTGAATGTGATGGTGATATGGAGGCAGAACTCTTTTTTTTCAGCTTCATTGGCAACAAATAAAAGACTGTGGAAGGTTAGATTGTACACAAATGTCGCTTGAAGTTTATATTTCAGGGAAAAGTATATTCTGATTATACAGCTGCAGTGACAGGAAAGTATTCAGGATTTGTTACCCTGATTAAGGAACTTGCACAGAATGATGCATTGCTTCTTAAAAAAACAAACTATGAAAAAATATCAGCAGAACCAAATATGCTTAGTGACCTAGTAAAAATTTTGATGCATATAAAGTCAAATACATTAATCTCTTTATAAGAATATGAAAACTGGTCATAAATAACTGTTATTGCTGCAGAGATATTATAGTTACTGAGAGGAAACATGAAGAATATTTGAACTAATAACTTCTTAATGCTTCTGCAAGATAAAAATTCAATTTGATCACATTATACAGATGTGAGTTTTAGAGAGCCAGACATTTTTGTGTGCTATCTTTAATGTTCTTTTTTTTCTGACTTGCATTTTTATTTTTTTTATTTATTTTTTACATCAACACTATGAAGCACTATGAAGCTACCAGCAGCCACTACAGCATGAGTTTGATCCCCAGCCAGGGAGGTGACCCACATAGCACAGCAGACCTCTCCTGCTTTGCCCACTGCTCCCTGCAGCAGTGTATTTCAGTCAGTGTGCCTGTTCTGTTCCCCACTCTATCTCTAGTGAATCTTTTCACCAGCCCCCTCCCTCACACCTCTGGCCTGTCTCCCACTTCTTGTATGCATAAATAAATACATCTTTTTAAAAAAAGTTGTAGAAGTTAACAATTATCAATGAAGGGAGTAATAGTCTTAATATTTACATCTGTGAACAGTTTATCATCAACACCTTATAATTTGATATGTTCCTATATAAGTTACCACTTATAAGAAATTCATGGATCCAGAAAACATTTCTTTCATCAAAATATAATTTATATTTCACAATTTTTCAGTATAAATTGTGAGTGTATGTTCACTATAAATTGTTACCAATGAAAGACTTAACATTCATTTTGAAAATACCATAAAATTTGCTTTATTGTGTTAAGAATGATTTTCCTTCAACAAAAAACTATGAACCAGAGACACTCTATGGGTGGTAGGGGGCGGGAGGGGAGGGACTGGGGTCAAAATAAGGGGGTTGCAATTGTATGGGGAATATAAAAATAAAAAATATTAAAAAATAAATTAAAAAAAAAAAGAATGATTTTCCTGAGATTGTGGGAATGTTTTAAATCTCTTGACGACAACATGCTTCTGAGACACTCTACTGTTACTGTTATGAAAACAAAACAGAAAACGAAGATACATGCTATCTCCTATAAGTAGAATTATTGCCAATCAAACCTAAATTTGTCCTTTAAAAACTTTAAGGTTGATAAACATATGCACATTCAAAGTGTTCACAAAGACATTTAGTGTAGGCAATCATAATTTCCCAAATTGCCTTGTTTAGTTATGATTGTGAAAGAGAAAAGTCTGAGTGTACACCAATTTCTTTATTAATCACCTATATGCATGGTGAGTTTGTAAAGTTTTTAAATTTTCTTTCTTCTTTAACAGATAACATTAATTTTCAACATCATATAAGTTTCAAGGGTAAAGCTTCATACCTCAACCAATGTATTTTCCACACCACCCAACCACCCAAGGTCTAATTACCAACCACCAGTGTCCAGTAAACTCCCTCCCCATCCCTCAACACACAAACTTGTTCCATCTACTACCTCCTTTTCCCTCTCTGGTGACCACCTTTCTGTTGTGATAATATAAGGTTTGGTTTTGTTGGCTCACTTTTTTTTTCTTTATAGTCCACGAGTGAAATTAAACAGTATTTGTCTTTCTCTTTCTGACTTATTTCACTTAGCATAATCCCCTCTAGGTCCTCACATGTTGTCACAAATGACAAGATTTCATCTTTTTTATAACTAAGTAGTATTTCATTGCGTGTATATACAACACCATCTTCTTTATTGAATCATCCATTGATGGACACTTAGGTTGTTTCCAACTCGTCGATATTATGAATAATGATGCATATATCTTTTCAAATTTGTGTTTTAATTCTTTTTAATTGAGCTCACATTGGTTTACAATGTTGATTGTGATTTAAAGGTACAGGATCTCCCCCCTTCAGGTATTGTTACCATGTCGCCAAAACTCATCACCAAAACACCCATAATCTTCCAGCATAGTCCATTGTGCTTCCTTCCCACTTTGCTTTCATTGTTTTGGATATGTATCCAGAAGCAGAATTAATGGATCATATGGTAATTCTGTTTTTAATTTTTTGAGACCCTCCGTACTATTTTCCATAATGATTGTACCACCTTACATTCCCACCAACAGTGTACAACGGTTCTCTTTTCTTTGCATCCTGGTAAACACTTGCTGTTTCTTGTGTTTTGAATAATAACCATTCTCATAGGTGAGAATGCTGAACATCTTTTCATGTTCCTATTGGCTATCCTCATGTCTTCTTTGAAGAAGTATCTATTCAGATCCTCTGCCCATTTTTTATTCATGTTGTTTGTTATTGGGTTGGATGAGTTGTTTATATATTTTGGATATTAAGGTCTTGTCTTATAAGGCTTATAAATATCTTTTTCCATTCAGTATGTTTTCTGCTTGAACAATGAATTATTTCACTGTGTAGAAGTTTTTAATTTGATGTCATTTTTGAACATTTTTTCTTATATAATGTTCTTATATTTATTAAAATGTAATTTTATGTCTGTGAATCTAATAAAAATGGGCTGTATTTTATGTCTTCTTTAAATTTTATTTTTCTACTAATTTATATTGTCTTTCACAAAAGTATTAGCTTGTGATGGCTTGGAAATTATTCAAATAAATCAGCTTTCACCTCAATAGTTTGAGAAACTGATTTATGTCATTCAAGTATGGTAAAATATCAAAATACTAGGTTTAGTCTGATGAAACTGCCAATAATTGACCACTTTTGACCATCAAATGGCAATTAATTGAAATTGTGATACATGAGCATCACAAAGCCTATGTTTTGACATCTATACATTTTGATCTCAGGTAAGACCCTTTCTTATCTTTCTGGGCATAGTTACTCTTCTTTGACACACACATCTCTGTGACTTGGCTTTGTCTCCCAAAATCCAACTAGATTGGAAGTGGGGACAGGAGTTGCTAGAGGCAGGCTCTATGGCAACAGCATGGCCTAAAAACTAGGGAAGAGACAGAAAAACTATTTTAAAAAAGTAAAGAATACCTGTCTGAGTTTACTTAGTGAGGGGGCTAGTGGCCTGATGCCTCTCACTAGGCCCTAGAAGTATCCACTTAAATTTAAGATGAACAATAAAGAAAAAAAAGTTACACTGGTTACAATAACTGGGCAGGGGTAAGGTAGGGTGTAGTGGCAGAATGGCCACTGAGCAGGTTTTCTAGGATCCAAGCAGATAGGCAGATAAAAGAGGAGTCCTGGAGCCCACGGCGGCTTTCTCAGGCTTTTTTTGAACTTTTACATATTGTTGTGCAGCAACCAGGTACACAGCTGCGGGGCCAGGAGGCCATGAGGTCTTTTCTGGCCTTCTTTCTCCCCTTCACACTCTTGTTCTTTCTCATTTCTCTGCTTCTCTTGGTGAGTAGCTCAATACTCCTCCCATGGTCCACAGAAGTAAACAAGACAGCTTACAACAATGTAACAACTACCAGTGCCGCATTGGGCAGGGTAACAACTGCAGGTGCCCCATCAGGAAGGGCAATCCTAATGGTGGGAGGGCAGAAAAACCTGAAAACTCTTTACCCTACATAGGGTATGTAAAAATTTTCAGATCCAAATGTTACAGTTTTTGAGTTTAGAAGGGTAAAGCCTTAATTCTCCAAAGATTTCATCTATTTATGCTATATTCCCAAATGGAATGGCAACAAAGCACAAAATTGACAGAATTCAGGCATGGAATTTCTCTCTTTCTTTCTCTCTCTTTCTCCTTCCCTCCTTTACTCCCTCCCTCCCTCCTTCTCTCCCTATACTAAACTCTGGATATAACATTATTTAAAATCAGCAGTTTCCCTTCTATTCAGATTCAGTTTCCAGGTAAATCAGAGCTGTTAAACCAACAAGACTGAATAACTGCCCTACTAGAATCTGGTTAAGCCTGGTCTGGTCCTAGTCCTCTTGCACACCCATCTATACATTTGTAGCCTCATAGTATGTCGTTGACATGATGGTGACATAACTGAAAAAAATCTTATAGAGGGGGGAGGTCAGTCACACCGAAGCCTATCCACCCTGGCACGTCAATTCAAAGTTTCTCTACCCAAATCCCAATTGGTGAGCAAATGCTATTGGCCTAGAGTCAAGTCATTCTGAATGTTGAATGGGAAGAATGGGGTAAGATTTGGGGGCAAGGGCCTCCATGGTGGTGCAGCGGGTTGAGCACTGCGCTGTGAAGCTGTCTGTAGCCTCTGCAGTGCAGGTTCGATTCCCAGCCGGCCAGCGAGATTCCCACATGGAGTGGCAGACCTCTCCTGTCTTGCCTGCTGCTCCCCTCAGCAGTGTATTTCAGTCAGTCTGCCTATTCTGCTACCCGCTCTGTCTCTGGTGAATTCTCTCCCCCTCCTGCGCCTCTGGCCTGTACCCCAGCTCTTGTATAAATAAATAAGTCTTAAAAAAAAAAAAAGGTTTAGGGACAAAATTAAATAACTTGTAAAATTCAGGAAAGAGACTATATTATAGTAGTGTAAACAAAGGTAGGTAATGGACTACTCTAAAGAGTTCTGAGGAAGTAAAACCACATCAGGTAGGGATTGAATAAAAGAGAAAAAAGCTAAGAATAACTTCCAAGATTCTGATTTCTGCAAAAGGGAAAGTGGTGGAAGCATTAACTGACATTTTTGAAAAACAGGACTTAGAGAGAAAAATGTTTCATTTTTGACACGTTTTTAAGATATACTTGTGAGATGTCAAAATAAAATTATTCAAAATGAATATAACTTTTCTAGTCAGAAAAGATATTGAAATTCAGTGGGGGTGTTTAGAATTTCAATGTTCAAATCTCCATTCTAAATTAGTTTCAGATAGTGCAAAGAGCTGGAATTCACAATAAACTACTTTAGTACCAAACTAGCTGTTTGACTGGAGATATCACCCAACCTTTCTCAGCCTCCATTTCCTCATGAAGATAGAAATCTTACCTAGGGTAAGTAATTTAACTATGAACATTTTGAAACTAAAAGAGACAAGTCAAAGTCTGGAGTTGTTATTGTCTCATATTTTTAAATACAACAAGCAATTTATTTTCTTTGTTTCCATAGACTATCATTCCTAAAAGTGAAGGAGACAAGATTAGAAGAATCTTTTTCATTTTTTAAAACAAAGAATATTTTTAAAAGGCATATAAGGGCAATTTTATTGCATTTTAAAGGACATAATACCAATTTTTATAACTCCAGCAAATCATTGATTATAAATGAAAAGAATAAACTCTCTTGAATACTTGTTTTACTGTAGTTTTTTTACATTTAAAAATATATACCATTTATCACAGATTTTTATGTTTCACTACTTTGCAAGATGTTGGTAGAATTAAAATAAAAACTGTCACCATAGCAGAAAATACTCTGTAACCCAAAGGGAGAGAATAGCATTAAAGTTACCTGCATGTGTTTTTAAGTCAGAAGGTCTAAATTCTAATATTGTCTTTACCAGTTAATAGTTGCCTGAACTTGCATACTTAAAGATTCTGAGCTCCAGTTTCCTAACATGTAAAATGTAAATAATAATGATATCATCCTAAGGAAGTAGTTAGGATTACATGAAATGAACTGTGTAGGGCCTCCCCGGTGGCGCAGCGGTTGAGCGCTGGGTTGCAAAGCTGCCCACGGCCTCTGCGGCGCCGGTTCGATCCCCGGCTGCTCCCCGGCCACCGGAGGAGGGTCCCACATGGCGTGCAGACCTCTCCTGCCGCCCGCTGCTCCCTTCAGCAGTGTACTTCGGTCCTTCTGCCTGCTCTGCTCCCCGCTCTGGCTCTGGTGAATTCTCTCACCCTCCTGCACTTCTGACTGTACCCAGTGCATGTATAAACAAAAACAAACAAACAAACAAATAAATAAATAAAACATGCCTCTAAAAAAAAAAAAAGAAATGAACTGTGTAAATCACTAAGCATTGTGTTAAATGGCTTGCATAAATTAGATAGATATGTCATAAGAATAAAAAATGGTCATGAAAAATATAAGACTGGCCAGCTTTAATACTAATCAAATTAACAGAATTTTATTTTTTTTAATTTTACAACTTTCATTTCCAATTTTATTTTAATAGGACATTTGGATTTTTATACACTATAAACACTAGACTTAAACATAAGTCAGCATCTATAATGAAAACAGTCCTGATTGCTCATTAAAAAAAAAGTGATCTAGATAAAATGCCTGAAGTTATCCCTGTTTTTTTTCTTTTATATATATTTTTACATCATTTTTCATTTTTGCACAATGTATGCATTTTCATTTTGGTTATATTCTCCATACAATTCCCACCCCCCTTATTTTGATGCTACTCCCTCTTACCCCCAACCCCCATAATGTGTCTCTGGTTTATAGTTGCTTGTTGATTTTGATTTTTACTTTATTATAATTAGTCTTCTTCCTGGTCCCATATTTAGATTTTCTAAATTCCTGCTATGAGTGAGACCATCTAGTATTTTTCTTTTTCTTTCTGGCTTATTTCACTGAGCATGATCCCTTCCAGCTCCATCCATGTTGCTGCAAATTGCATGTGTTTATCTTTTTTGAATGCTGAGTAATATTCCATTGTGTATATGTACCACATCTTCTTGATCCAGTCATTTATTTTGGGGCATTTGGGTTGTTTCCAAAGCTTAGCTCTTGTAAATAGTGCTGCTATAAACATAGGGGTGCAGGTGCCCTTTTAAATTAATGATTCTGTGTCCTCTGGGTAAATACCTAGGAGTGGAATTGCTGGATCATACGGAAGATCCATCTTTAGCAGGTTGAGGAATCTCCATTCAGCTTTCCATAGCGGTTGGACCAGTTTGCACTCCCACCTGCAGTGCAGGAGAGTTCCTTTTTCTCCACATCCTTGCCAACATTTGTTGTTGCTAGTTTTTTTAATATGTGCCATTCTCACTGGTGTAAGATGGTATCTCATTGTAGTTTTGATTTGCATTTCCCTGATTACAAGTGATGTTGAACATTTCTTCATATGCCTGTTGCCATTTGCATTTCCTCTTTGGAGAAGTTCCTTTTTAGCTCTTCTGCCCATTTTTTGACTGGATTGTTTACTTTGTTTTTGTTAAGTCTCTTCAGCCCTTTGTAGATTTTTGTGATCAGTCCTTTATCATTAGTGTTGTGTGCAAAAATTTCCTCCCAGTCGGTGGGGTGTCTCTTTGTTTTGGTTACTGTCTCTTTTGCTGTACAGAAGCTCTTTAATTTGATGTAGTCCCAGCTGTTTATCTTTGCCTTTGTTATCACTGCTTTGGGTGATGAGTCTTTAAAGATGTTGCTGAGGTGTATGTCATGTAGTGTTTTGCCTATATTTCCTTCCATATATTTTATGATTTCAGGTCTTACCTAGTTCTTTAATCCATTTTGAGTTGATTTTTGAGCATGGTGTGAGGTAGTAGTCAAGCTTCTTTCTTTTGCATGTAGCAACCCAGTTTTCCCAGCACCATTTATTGAAAAAGCTTTCTTTGCTCTATTGCCTATTCTTTGCTCCTTTGTCAAAGATTAGTTGACCATAAATCTGTGGGTTTATTTCTGGATTTTCTGTTTGATTCCATTGGTCCGTGTGTCTGTTCTTGTTCCAATACCATGCAGTTTTGATTATTATGGCTTTGTAGTATAGTTTGAAAACTGGGAGTGTGATGACTCCATTCCCTTCTTTCTTTTTCAGGAGAGCTTTGGCTATTTGGAGGTTTTGGTGGCTCCATATGAATTTCATCAATATTTGTTCTATTTCTTTGAAGAATGTCATTGAAGTTTTTATTGGAATAGCATTGAATCTGCAGATTGCTTTTGGTAGGATGGCCATTTTGATAATGTTAAAATTAACAGAATTTTAAATACTGTTATTAATACCATTTAGTGTTGACAAGAACCAAAGGGAAGGAATCTATTATTACTAACATAAAGGTAAATGGGTAAAAAATACTTCCTGGAAGTTTCATAGTCTAGTGTCAAAGCCTTAAAAATATTGACACCTCTTAGACTCATCATTCTGTTTTTTAGAATTGCCACTTGGAAAGCAATCAGACAGAGAGAAGCAGAATTACAGGTAAAAATCAGAAGCTACCTCAGTGTTCAATTATAGATGAAGGACTTAAATTATGGTACTTCCCCTTCTAAAATGATGCACTGAGAAGGATACATCACATCTGTGGTATTCTTACCAATACATATAACCTGAATTTAATCATGAGAAAAAACCAGGTGAACCAAAATTGAAAGACATTCTACAAAATAAGTCAAGGTAATAAAAGGCAAAGAAAAAGATAGAACTATCAAAAACTGGAAGAGACTAAAAGGACATTACAACTAAATGTATTGCAGAACCTGAACATTAATGGAACAACTGGTGAAATTTGGGGATGAGTTAATAGCTTTACATCATAGTTTTTTTTTGTTTTTTGATCATCATATATGATTATGTAAAATGTTGACATCTACAAAAGTGAAAAGAATACTGAAAATCTTTGCACAATTTTTGCAACTTTTGGTAAGACAAGTTATTTCAAAATAAAAAGTTTAAAGATTAAATTAAACAACATATTTACAAGGTGATTATGCAGTCATAAAAAATACTTTTAGGGCCTCGCCGGTGGCACAGGCAGTTGAGCGCAGCACTGTGAAGCTGTCTGCAGCCTCTGCAGTGCCGGTTCGATCCCCGCCTGCCTCGGAGCAACCCACATGGCGAGCAGACCTCTCCTGTCTTGCCCGCTGCTCCCCTCAGCAGTGTGTTTCGTCAGTCTGCTGTTCTGTTCCCCACTCTGTCTCTGGTGAATCCTCTCACACTGCCGCGCATCTGGCCTGTACCCCAGCTCTTGTATAAATACAATAAAACTTTAAAAAAAAAAAAAAGAAAAGATACTTTTAAAACCTCTTAAAGACACCTTAATGGCAAATACCTATCATACAGTATTGTGGGGAAAAAACAAAAACAAAAACCAGATTATGACTTTAACTATAAAATACAAATTGAACTACGTGAATTAGATACTCTATGCACTGAAAACTATCACCCAGAAAAAATCCACTAAAATATTGAGTACTGTTCTCTAAGTAGACTACAGGTGATATTTTCTTTATTCTTTTGTACTTCTGTTTTCTAATTTTTCCTTCAATGACCATCTACCACTTTTAAAATTAGGGGGAAAAAAGTCATCTTTAAAAACACACCATGAATTTTATATCACAAAAATTCATCTAGACATATTTCTTCAGCTTTGTTTTAATAAAAAAAGTTTTCAATACTTTGAATTTTTAAAACTATGATTTTGATAAGCCAGTAGTAAAAAAACTTGGCTTAATATGAGCTTCTTAATTTAACATCAGTAAGCAAAAATGCTTCATGGTTACACTAGTTATTAGAAGATGAATTCTTGGCACTATGCCCCACTAAATCCTGTGGAACTCATGTGTTGAAACAGTTGCTTCATTTCCACTAAATAATTGGAACCGTGCCCTAGGTCATCAGAGAAACTTTATGTCTGAATTCCAATCAAGAACAAGGAAATGGGAACCTAATCATTTCTCTTCAGCCTGCTGGAAGTCAAGAAAAGAATTCATTTGTGCCAGAGACTGGGAAATAATTTAAAAAACAAAAACATATCTTCCTGGGAGACATTTCAAGGTGGCCACTAGGTATCTTGCATACCCTTACTTCATATGTCTTCTGATGACTTCCTATTACTCAATCTTTGAGTAATCAGGATATTTAGCAATGCACAGATGAGGGCATAAAGCATAGCTCTGTACCCCAAAATACCTCCTCTGAGAGATGTTTATGGCCATTCCATAAACATTCCACAATATTTCCCTACCCTCCACCATAACAAGCCTAAGACCAGGGCTCATCTCTCTAAACTTCCCACTCCCTACTTAGAGATATTTCCAGTCATAGATATGAGGTAGGTACACCTGTATATTCTGACTTGTAGCTTGTCTTGACATTTTATTGCAATTGTACCCTTACTCCTTTGGTTCCAGCCTCACCTCAGGAGGCCAAACCTGATCTGCCAGCTCCCAAGGCATGCAGCACCCATTGTTCAGTTATTCAATCCATTTCTGCCTTCCTGGGCCATCATGGCTTCATCAGTGTTCCCCCTTATCCTGCAGTCCAGGTGCCCTGGCCCACCTTCACCATCTGCTCACTCTACACTCTGCATCCTTGGGGCCCAGTCTCCCCATGTATAACACGCCAGGAAAAGATTAAAATACTGCCTTCTGTTTTCAGTTTTTATTTATTACTGGGATTGCCAAAAAAAGGACTTAACATATAATCTGATCCTATAAGCTGGCTACTAGCCATAGGCTACTAGCTGGCTACTACAGGGCCACTCATGGGCAACTGTGACCTATTTGCCATCTACAAATCACAGCAGAGCCAGTAGTATAGACAGAATATAGCTTGTATCACAAGGCAGGCCCAGGGATGCCTAGGCAGCTGTTGACCTGTTTATATCTCCATGGCAGTCTTGGGATAACTTTGCCTGTGATAACATTAAATACTTTGCTGACGCAAATGTCTCTTGACATATGGTCACAATGTCCTCTTCCCTGTCCCTCGTAAAACTCTGTTTCCCATTCCTATCCCATCCTCCAGACTTTATTCCTCATACCATTGTCACATGATCAGCTTTTACTAGCCTGTATGCTTTCAATAAATGGCACAAGAACTGCTGCTCAAGTATAAGAGTCTTGCCTTGCAAACCTGTGCCATGAATGCTGCTGCAGCCCTAATCGTGAATGCTGCTGCATCCTTAATCGCGTTCCTGCAGCAATACCTACCATGTTTTGTCTGAGGAGATTCTTAATTCTTAACCCACTTGGCTTTTCATCGAGCTTCTATCTGCCCTACAAAGCAGTGTTTCTCTGTGACAGCAATTCCTGCCTTTTCTAATAGAGTCCCATAAGAGCATAAATTGTCTTACCAAAAGTAAAACAAAGGCAAAAGACTGGTCTTGCGCTACAAGCAAGTAGCCAAGTAAAATACTAATACAGAAAGCACAATAACGCTGTGATCTTACAGTATCTGAAACTCAGACCATTTTACAAGGCAGATGCTGCTCTCCCACTCCCCCTACTGGACATATAGGTCCAGCCACAACTCTCCCAAAGGCCACAAGCCTCGGCTGATCTGACACACATTCTATGCTTCAAAGTATATAGACTAAGTATTAATGAGAAGCCGCATTTGCTAATCATACTTCAATTACTTCAAAACCACATTAGAGAAAGAGAATATCCCTCGGTGGAAACAGGCATGAATGACTTGTCAGACAAACTAGTAGCTGAATCCCTATTGTTACTTTCTAGTTATTTGATACTAAGAAACTTATTCTAGGTTTCCTGGGCCTTTAGTTTCCTCATCTATGAAATGTGGATAATAATATCCATCCAGGGCCTCCCCGGTGGCGCAGCTGTTGAGCGCTGGGTTGCGAAGCTGCCAGCAGCTTCTGCAGCACCAGTTTGATCCCCGGCCACCGGGCGAGGGTCCCACATGGCATGCAGACCTCTCCTGCCGCCTGCTGCTCCCCTCAGCAGTGTACTTCGTTGACCTGCCTGTTCTGTTCTCCGCTCTGGCTCTGGTGAATTCTCTCACCCTCCCGCGCTTCTGACTGTACCCAGTGCTTGTATAAATAAATAAATAAATCTTTTAAAAAAATAATATCCATCCATAGGGATGTTTTAAGAATTATACATTATTGGCAAAAAGTGCCCGGCCTATGGTATCCACACAATTGTTTTTGTCTCTTCCATGCCCTCTGAATGACACCTAACCTCTTGGCAACCCCAGTAACTTATCAATGAAATTTTAATACCTGCTCAGCCTATTTATCAGAGTTGGATGGGCCAAATGAGAGAACAGAGGTATGTAAAAGCACTTCATAAACCACGAGTTTCTACTGGGTCGCTACATGCAAAAGAATGAAGCTTGACCACTACCTCACACCATACACAAAAATCAACTCAAAATGGATTAAAGAACTAGACATAAGACCTGAAACCATAAAATACATAGAAGGAAATATAGGCGAAACACTACGGGATTTGCACATCAAAGACATCTTTACAGACACATCACCAAAGCAGTGATAGTGAAGAGAAAGATAAACAGCTGGGACTACATCAAATAAAGAGCTTCTGCACAGCAAAAGAGACAATAACAAAAACAAAGAGAAACCCCACCAACTGGGAGAACATTTTTGCACCCAACACTAATGATAAAGGACTGATCACAAAAATCTGCAAAGAGCTGATGAGACTCAGCAACAACAAAGAAAATAATCCAGTCAAAAAATGGGCAGAAGAGCTAAAAAGAAACTTCTCTGAAGAGGAAATGCAAATGGCCAACAGACATATGAAAAAATTTCAACATCACTTGTAATCAGGGAAATGCAAATCAAAACTACCATGAGATACCATCTCACACCAGTGAGAATGGCACATATTAAAAAAACTAGCAATAACAAATGTTGGCGAGGTGTGGAGAAAAAGGAACTCTTGTGCACTGTTGGTGGGAGTGCAAACTGGTCCAACCACTATGGAGAGCTGTGTGGAGATTTCTGGACCTACTAAACATAGAGCTTCCATATGATCCAGCAATTCCACTCCTAGGTATTTACCCAAAGGACACAGAAACATCATTCCAAAGAGCACCTGCACTCCTATGTTTATAGCAGCACTGTTTACAATAGCTAAGCTTTGGAAACAACCCAAATGCCCAAAAATAGATGACTGGATCAAGAAGATGTGGTACATATATACCATGGAATATTACTCAGCATTCAAAAAGATAAACACATGCAATTTGCAGCAACATGGATGGCACTGGAAGGGATCATGCTCAGCGAAATAAGCCAAAAAGAAAAAGAAAAATACCGGATGGTCTCACTCATAGCAGGAATCTAGAAAACTTAAATAAGGGACCAGGAAAATGAATATAAGAAAGTGAAAATCAAAATCAACAAAAAACTATGAACCAGAGACACTTTTTGGGGGTGGGGGGCGGGAGGGGAAGGATTGGGGTCAGAATGGGGCGTTTGCAATTGTATGGGGGAATATAAAAAATAAAATTTAATATTAAAAAAAAAAAAAAAAAAAAAAAAAAATAAACCACGAGTTTCTATGCTAATTAATTGAGTGACAGCAATTACCTGATATTTTAAAGAGATAAAATTACCTGGTATTTTAAAGAGATAAAGATGACAATGCTAGTTTTGATCATTGGAGTTTTATATATTTGTAGATGAAATAAGATGTCATGAGAATAACTGATTCAAAAGCAGAGACTGTTACATCAATCTTACAGAAAAATAACAGTGATATCATAGAGGGAAAAATTGTTTTTTGTCTCAGGTGAATGGTGGGACAAGAATCACAGATGAAAACGTTAATTTGAAGGGAAATATGCACTCCTATGTTCATTGCAGCATTAGTTACAATAGCCAAGTTATGGAAAAAACCTAAGTGCCCAAAGATAGATGAATAGATCAGGAAGATGTGGTATACACTATGCACTTCTATTCAGCTATCCAAAAAAGATAAACTCTTGCCACTTGCATAGCAATAGTTGGAGTTGGAGGGGATTATGCTAAGGAAAATAAGTCAGAAGAAAGACAAATACTAGATAGTTTTCACTTATCCCTGGAATACAGAAAAACAAAACAAAGGGTCAGATAAAACCATACCAATAATCCTAGAAATCTGACTGCAGAACCAAGGCTACCAGAGAAGGGGAGAGACGTTGGAAAGGGAACACAATGATTTATGATAGAGGACAACAGGTATTCTGGTGGTCAGTGTGGTGTGGTAACAACACCTGAAGTGGGAGATCTAAACCTCTAAATCACAAACATTATAACCCAATGTTACCTCAATTAAAAAAAAAAAAAGAATCATAGATGCTACCTAAGTGTGTTCCCACTGGACCAGTTCTAGAGACATACAAGATTTGAGGTAGCAGAAATGAGAGGGCCTCCCTGATGCATGAAAGTGTGAGAGAAACGACACAGAAGAATGCAGGATTCTGGGGACATTAAGAGCTCCAATTTAGCTGCAGCCTGGGATGAGGGTCCACAGAGAAGAAAAGGATTAGAAAGACAGGTTGGGATTCTATACAGTCATCTCCCATTACCCAGTTTCACTTTCCATGATTTCAGTTGCCTGCGGTCAACCTTGTTCCAAAAATATTACATACAATTAAGATATTTTGAGAGAAAGAGACCACATTCACATTAGCTTTTATTACAGTATATTGCTATTAATCTATTTATTAGTTATTGTTGTTAATCTCTTACTGTGCCTAATTTATAAATTAAAATTTATAATTGGTTAGTATATACAGGAAAAAGTACACTATAAAGAGAGGGTTCAGGCATCCACCAGAGATCTTGGAATATACCCTCTGCTGATAAGGGGACTACTGTTCCATCAATGATGAGCCATGAGGTTTGTGGGCAATGTTTCTGAGAAATATTACTGAAGACAAGGTAAAAGGCAGCACGAGATGGGAAGGATCAAGACCAACAAAAGAAAGATTCACGATTGCCAGAGATGAGCACCTAAGGTGATTCAGTAAGGCAGAGGGAAAGAAAGGATTAAAAGGAAGGGGAAAATATAAATGGTAGGCATTATAATCATTGAAAACAGAGAGCTATATATTATCATTGAAGAAAAAAAATTAGAAAGATATCATGAACTCAAATTGGTCCTGTTCTTAAGTAATCTACAAAAGCAGCAGTGAGATGAAGTTACAGTGTTCCTTTTACAGACTTCTAGAATTACTTAGCATTCAGAAATAAATCTCACCAATATACATTGTCAACATATGCTTTGATATCTGGTTTTTACTAAAAACTCAATTATTATTCACAAATTGTTATTCTTTGAATAGCTTTACCTGAGAGCAGCAGCATATCCAGTTGTCAGTAACTCACGCATTATCATTCTGCATAATGAGTTTATCTTACTGTTTTTTGCAGGCAGATTGGATAATAAGCAATGTAAATAAAATCTCACTTTGTCAAAAGTTATTGACCCCCACTGACTAATTTGAGAAAACAAAGACAAAAAAGGAATGGTCAATTTATAATAACAAGGATGAGACACTTCTTTGGTATGCTATTTGTCACCCACAATTAACAGGTATGTTATTTTATTAAGTACATGCCCCAAATTAAGATGTCTGATTGTTTGTTTCATAACAACTTTATAGGAAAACATACTTTTCAGTTCTTTTACAAGTTTTTCTTACATTTATACTCAATGTAGATAATAGAGAAGAAATAAGAACAAACACTAATATATCGTGAACAATATGCATTCATCATTACTATTTCATTATCTTACCTTCTTCTGATCTTTAGTGCTTTTTAAAGAAGTATGCTAATATTTTTATATATATACACACATAGATATATGAATATGTCCAATATATGAATATATGCATAGATATATGAATATGTCCAATTAAAACATTCACACATTGTTTTGGTGGCCTTACTATTATTACAAATATTCTATAGTTGAAAACTATAAGAGTTCACTTAGAATTCATATTTCTCTAAGAAGAAAATATAATATACTGTGTATTAATTTAGAAGTGTAATGGAGACTTCCAATTTCCAATTCAACATTTAAGAAACTTGGAAGTCATCACTCCTGTACTCAACAATAGACATATGTTGAATGTACTGATAAACAACCATTCCTAATCCTTCAAAGAACTGAAGTTACACAGCCAATAACAGTCCCCATATTTGGAGAGACAGGAAAATAAAGGAAAATACACCTTACCAGGAGTAGAAGCTCACTTCTGGAACCAGTACCCGTAGGTATACATAAACTGTAACTGATGAATTGCTAGAGGGTTGGGGTAGACAAAACTCTGAAGGACTCCTAAGACCCCAGAGTCTTAGGAAAGCCCCCATATTTTCATGAGTTTTATGTTAGCAGCCTCACTAGTTTTTCAAGGTGAAGACTGTAGAAAAATTCCCCAGTGCTTCCAGCCGAGGGAGAGAAAATGAATCATTTTGAAATACACACACAACAGTCTGTTCTCCTTAACAAAAACCCGCCCTCAATGAAAACTACTTTACCAAAGCTTAACAAACTTGGATTTTACCAGAGCCTAGCAAATCTAGGGGTAGGAGAATATCCAACCCAGGCCCCTCTAGCCTTCCTGTCTTGCTTTTGTGGGGAGCGGTGCAGGGTGGGCCTGGGAGAAAGCTGAGAAGCAGTTGTGAAGGTCACAGACTAGGAGCACAGGTGCACTATAGAGACCTTCCCCACTCACCCACCTTACCACCACAAAAAATAAGGCTCCTGTATAGTAACAGACGACTGCAGGAGAAAGAACTACCAGCCTGAGACCCTCTTTGAGAAGGAAGCTTTAGGGAAGCCCAAAGACAAAAAGGGAAAAAGAGAAAGATAACAGAGGAAAATTTAGCCTCTGACACTTAACAGTTACAGCAAACAGTAAACACAGACTAAGTCCTCTCCAGACAAACATCTAACCTCATGCTAAAAGTCCCATTAGCCTCAATATCCTTTAATATATCAGCTTAGCTAGCAACAGAAAAAAAATTACAAGACATACTAACAGACAAAAAACACAGTCTAAAGAGACTAAGCATCAGGATCAGACTCAGATACGATAGAGTAAAACAACTATTTTCAGGCATTGAACAGCAATGAAAACAGAGCTATGATACTTGAAAAACAGAAAAAAAAAAATGAAGTGAACTTCAGATTCACTCAGCTTGGGAACTTGTGTTCAAACAGAAAGTTGCACTCTCAGAGAACAACAGACACTGGTGTTCAAGGTTGCCATGGAAACAAGGATAAGCACCAGGGCTAAAGAGGCGGGACCTGCAGAATTTCAGAGAAGCAACTCCTGAAATTATACAGAAATTCTCAGAATTTCAAGGTCCCAAATCATATGAAAACAGGGTGAGAATCTCAGCAGAGGCCAGTCAGATAATTACTCCTGGGAGATTGGAGAGCTGAGTAGAAGTTTCAGAGGCTGCATCATGTCAGGAAGATAGTGCGTTCTAACCCAGGTAGAATAGAGAGATAGTAACTCTAGTATCTCAGAAGAGTTGTCAAAATGCAAATGACAATACTTCCACTATTCATTCTGCTAACTCCATATAAACTTTTGATCCATGTGGCATTTAAACAACTCATTAATATCAGGAAAAAATATGTAAGTGGCATAATCTTAGATGTTTTATTTCACTTCCTTCAATCTATTACTCAGAAGACCCAAATAGCAAAAGTAAAAAGTTGAATTTTAGAGACTAGTACTATTAGTTATTCTATTCTTAATGTACTATCACAGGGGAAGGAGTTCTTCAAAGACAGTAAAAATATACTGTCTTCTTCAAAGACAGTAAAAATATTATAAAACTTTTAATCATAAACTTGAACTAAGCATTTCATAGTCTTTAGTTCTAATGATATGCCCTTGTAGCTCTTTTAAGTTTAGTTCAGCTAAATAATAGCTTTCCATTATCTATCAGAAGACATCTACTCTGTCTTCTGACATTCTAAACACCCCACTATCCACTCCCATCTAACTTATCACATCTCTCTAGTGACCCCCCCCCACATACAGTTCTTTCCACAGCAGAGCATTACCTGCTTCTTGTATATATATATATATGTGTGTGTGTGTGTGTGTGTGTGTGTGTGTGTATCATTAAAATATTCAATGAGCTCTTCCCATACACAGCCTTAGTGATCTCTAAAAATGGTTCACTACTCACTTGACCCAGAAAACCCTACAAAGTCAGGCAAATCAAGAGGTTCAAATCTTCATGTTCATTTTAAGTATGCTCATGAAACTGCCCAGGCCATCAAGGGAATCCATATTTGAAAAGCCACCAAGAATCTGAAGGGTGTCACTCTACGGAAGCAGTGTATGCCATTTGGTCATTACTATGGTGGTATTGTAGGTATGCCTAGGTCAAACAGTGGGTTTGGATGCAGGGTCAGTGGCCCAAAAAGAGTGAATTTTTATTGCACATGCTTAAAAATGCAGAGTAATGCTAAAGGGTTGAGATGTAGATTCTCTGGTCATTGAGCATATCCAGGTGAACAAAGCCCCTAAGATACATCGCAGAACTTACAGAGCTAATGGTCAGCTGGATTAACCCATACATGAGCTCTCCATGTGACAATGAGATGATCTTCTGAAAAAGAGCAGATTGTTTCTAAACCAGAAGAGGAGGTTGCACAGAAGAAAAAGATATCTCAGAAGAATAACTGAAGAAAAAAAACTTATGGCCAGGTAATAAGTTCAACTTAAAAGGAAATGAAAGTTAAAACACACACACACACAGTCACCCAATGACAAATATTTATAGAAACACTTCTAAGATCCTTGGCCCTTAGCACAGGATGAGGCTCCAGGAGGTCTTGCAGAAAAAAGATCCTGAGAGACTAGAGGGCTGAGGTGAGTGGTAATATCAGAGACTGCACAAAAGTGGAATTTTGGTAAGCAACTAACATCCAAGCCTGTTTCATCTGCAAAATGGAGATAATGTACTACTTCACAGGGTTGTTGTCATGGTAACTAAATGAATCAAGTGCCAAGTCATTCTCTTTCCCACAGCACCTCCTCCAAAGCATCTCTTGATAATCACATTTTTGGTGAGGACTGTATTACCAATTATAACTAACAGAAAATATACGGATCTGTTAAAATGATTGATAAGAGTTTTCAGTTCACAAAGCATTTCACTTTTAATATATACAATCCTATAATTCATTCACCCATTTTTATTGGAATTCTACAACATGCCAGGTCCTATGTAGCATCTACATAAACCTGTGTTTATGTAGCTTACATTTTAGAGGTAGATTTACATAAACATATATAAAAGCAGGTAAGAAAAATCTCTTTGTAAGTGAGGTTAAGAGAGAAAATGATGCGGAGTCAAGACAGGTGTTGGGTTTGCCATTTTACATAAAGATGAGAGAAGCCTTTTCTATCAAGATGAGGTTGGGCTGGTCAGGGATTACAATAAAGAGAGGAAGTCAAACAAGTGGGTTTCTGGGAAAAGTTTCAGCTAAGAGGATAGCTGAGACCTTAAGGTAAGAACACGCCTGGCCTTTTTGAAGGAAAAGAGATCAAAAGAGCAGGAGAGCAAGTAAACATGGAGGGAGAGTACTAGGTGATAAAGAGATCACAGGCATACAAGGCTAAGTTACACAGTCCTGTAAGTCATGGATTCAGGATTTTATTCCCAGTGAGATAGGAAATCACTGGAAATTTCTGATCAAGGAATGATGTGATCTTAACTTTAAAAAGATCACTCTGGATATTGAGTGGAAAATAGACTTCATTGTACCACGGAAAGCAGGAGGGGTACAGTAAGTCTAGGACAATAGTTGTCAAACCTGAGCGCATCAGTCACTTGAAGGGCTGGTAAGACATGTACTGATCACACTAAAAGCTGTACACAAATGCTTGTCGCAGTTTCACTTATAACAGTGAAGAACTGGAAACAACACAGACATCCTTCATGTATATCCATACCATGAAACACTACTCAGCAATAAAAAGGAATAAACTGATACCAACAACCCGGATGAATCTACAGAGAATTAGACTGGGTTAAAAAAAAATGGCCAATCCCAAAAGGTTACTTACTATATGATCCTACTTTGGGGGCTTTAAAGAAATGGAAAACAGATTACTAGTTTCCAGGAGTTAGGGACTGGGGTGCAGTATGGGAGAAGACTGGCTGTAGATATGTTGGAGCCTTTTGGTAACGGAAATGTTGTAATTGTAATGATGTCAATATCCTGCCATTATTGTACTATTGTTTTACAAGATGTTACCAGAGGGGAAATTAGGTAAAGGGTACACAGATCTTTCTGTATCCTTTCTTTCATTGCATGCAATTCTTCAATTATCCCAAAATAATTAACTTAAAATAATGGTTGAAGTAATTAAAACACATATTGCAAGCATCTTACCCTGTTTCTGATTAAGAAAAACTTGGAAATGTGTACTTCTAACAAGTTTCTCAATGATGCTAATCTGGGGTCATAGTTTAGGAAGTAATACTTTGGGGCAGTATTATTTCTATTTTGTAGAAGAAACTGAAGTCTCAAGAATAAGACTTCTTATTCTTGACTTCTCCACCAAGGGTGCTAAGAACTTAAGTAGCAGAGCAGGATACAAATCAGGTCCTATCAGCTTGGGGTTTTTGTCTAGGCACACCAAGATAAGATGATAATCCTAATTACAAGAACTCTCTAGTATCTAGCCCATTAACAGGCCAGAGCTTGTTGAGTTGGATTGCATAAACCTAAAAACTCTATAAAATATAGCTTAGATACAAACATCTCACAAACCTCAAGACATATACACGTATTAAAATGTGTAGAAGTGTTCAGTTCCTTTTCTGTTCGTTTCCTCAAATATGACATTAGGGATGTGATACCGTCTTCTTAATTTTGGGTCTCCTTACTTGAAAATCTGGATTTTTACAGACAGCTACAAGTTGACCCTCAAAAGAACACAAAACTAGTTGTGCTGACTATTCAAATGGACACCTGCTATAGCTTTACTTTATTTCTGCAAACCCAGAATGAGATAGGGAAAATGTGCACCAAAATACTAGCTAAGCAAAAATTCATTGACAAAACTAAAATTAACAGAAAGGATAGGGGGTGGAAGGGTTGAGTAAAGGGGAGAGTCACATTCAAAACTGCTGTTTTTAGCAAAATATTATGTGCCTAAATTCATGCAGATATCAAAGCAATTACATTTCAAGTGTTTACCAAATAGTTTTAAAATCCCCTTATGCAATAGCTTCCCTAACAGTCTTCAACATCTCCATGGCAAAAGTAACAAAACTTGAGGAAATAGGTTTAAATAGCTAAGGCTTTACATTAGAAATAAAAACTTTCTGGTAATGATAGTCACCTGAGTACATTCATGATCATTCTCTATCCTCTTAAATACTAGATGTTTAAAACATTCAATCTAATGGGTTCATCCCAAACTGTGTCAGATCTTGTTTCAGGCCTACTTTCCTACATTAATTACATTTCCCAAAACTAAGTAAAGAGAGCTACTTTGTTAGAATTACGGGAAAAAAGCTAAATTAAAAAAATAGGCTTCAAGTACAGGTAAAGACCCCTGGAAACCAGTATCCAAAGCTGAAAACTAATTCCCATTAACTGCATTTTATTCCATCAGAAAATAGACAGGCTACTATTCTGTGTAGTTCTCCATATGTTCTTGCCCAGTCAGCTCTAGTTTCCAAACACCACTAAGGGAAATCTAAGACTCACATTAAACTCACAAATAAATTAGACATTCAACTCCCAATGCCACTCCCATCTCCTACCAACAGAGTCATAAAACATCCATTTCTTTCAGTCAGAATTTCACTCCAATATAGTGCAGGAAGTACACAAACTAAGAGTAGTTTCTATTTTCACCACCTCAGAACATCCCAAAGGGAGTTATTAATTCACTACAAAAGGAAGCTGGTATCCATTTGTTAAGCAAATAGCCAGGAATAAACTTGTAAATTTCACAGTTAGATAGCCTCTGGGCACATATATAGATTCTGATTTGAAAAAGTACTAAAAAGGCTTAATTTTACCTAAAGCACTATTATGTTCAATTCAAAAAGGACTCAAGGCATAACATTGTTAAAAACATTTATTTTGATATAGTCTATCATAAATAAATCCACAGAAGTTCCACTCTGCCACAGATGCATCTAAGAGCCCTGTGTCATCCAACTGGTGAATGTATGAAAGATGTCCCATCTCTTATTCATCCAGAGTGTACACCTTCCATGTTGTTCCTGTTTGTTGACTGCTTCCAAATCCAGATGATCAAACAGTCCTTTATCCCCAAAGTAGGCTAAAATGTTTGTGAAGAGGAAAAATCAATTAACCCCCAAAATAAAAACTTGCAAAACATGACTTAAGAATTAGAAGATGCTATACATTCATACTTTTGTTTATTCATCTATCAAATTCAAAGTTACAAGGATCAATCTCATTGACAAAAAAATAAAAAATAAAAAACCAGAAAACATACAGAACCACATTTATGGATATACAATTTTGTTACTTTTGAGTGTGTCTGTCTGTTATAAACAAAAAAGAAAATTTTAAGTTGACAAATGTGATCAATCCAAAGATAAACAATGATTTTATTAACATGAAAAGACTGATGTACCCATCAATACGTGCAACATCAGTAATACTAAAAATAACATCTATTGAATGCTTTCCATTGTCAGACATTATGCACACAGTTTATTATAATTCCCAATTTTAAAGATGTAGAAACTGAGGCTTTGAGGTGGTTATATATTATAAGTGGCAGGGTGGAATACAACCCTCTTAATCATTCATCCACACACATTCCAGGGGCAATTATCCTTCTTTCCACCCCAACTAATTTTTCGCAAAACATTACTATCACTGACTAACCCAAACTCCCAAATCATTTGTTGACAGAATTCAGTAAGGAGAAAAGAGATGTTTTATTCCTAAGTCCTGTTGATTATAAAAGTGATTTCTAGTAGTGTGTCAACTTGAATAAAACTACATTCCAAAATGACTATCTGAACACCTGAAAAGTTCATTTGTTAAAAGTATTTTCCTTTTGCCTGGGGGGGGAAAAAACAACGTGCATGTATTTCTAATTTTCAAATGCATTTTAAAAACTCCCATTAAACCCCAAGTATTTTTGCATACAATTAAGATATGAAAATAAATTATTCATCCTTTAATGTGTCCTCCTCAAGCATATATCAAAATAAAGAGATGTAACAAGCACCCAAAATAAAAAGAGTATCTTCTTTGGTGTTATACAGATAATGAGAATGACTCTCTAAGTTAACTTAAGTGTTCTTATATTTTGCCTAAAATAATGTTTTACTATGACATCATCCCTTATTAATAAAAGTATTGCATTTTGAATAAGGCATTCACATCAATCAACATTCGCTAGTCATATACCTTGTACAATCCTGACGGAAAAAGAATGTGGTCCTAATCAAAGAACCCAACAACTTAGTAAAGAAGAAAAATCATGAAGAACATTATTTACACAAGTATTAAGTAAATAAATTCTACATAAAAAATAAACTTTACATGAATAAGAAATGTTGTAATAAAAATTTACATTAATTAAAAAATATCCTGCTTAGCAGATACAATTCTGTTCCTTTCAGAGTACAGACTAAGCAGCTCATGAAGACCTCTCTAGTTCAGTCTTTTCAGTGCAAGCAAAAAATAGGAAGTTTTCTAACTGGATAACCCTCCATTTAATTCTTTTCTAAAATTCAAATACCCCTGGAAGGAAACCAGAAGATGATACTAATAACAGAAAAGATGACTAAGGCAGCATCAGAAAGAAAAGCAGCATGAGAAGGTAGTAAGTAGAGAAATGAAAAAGTAGGGTGGGGCTATTCCATCTGGTGTGCAATTTTAAAGGATTGACTTCTGGAAGCCAAAATAAAATATAACAGAAGGGTAGCCTATCTGCAGCTCTGGTTCCTAGATCACCCAGGACACACAAAATGTTATTTCCCAGCATGCAAGTTCAGTCTAAAAATAGAACCACAGGATGCAGGATGTATCAATTCCTGTTTAAAGAACACCAAGAGGTTAAGGCCACTTAATTTAATTCAACTCTGCTGGCACTTAAAATACCTAAAGAATTACAGGGCAAAATACAATCTAAATAAACAGTAATAATAGAAGACAGAGAATGACAAACACAAAATACTATGGAAACATAGAAAATAGGAGTGATTTCAACTAGAAGTGGGAAAAGATTTAGGGAAAAAGTGACATTTGAGTTTAGGCTTTTCTAGATGCAGGTTTTCATTAAATGAAAACTGAGGGGAAGCTGCATTCCAGGATGAAGGAGCACAAACACATAAAGGCATGAAAAATACACTTTTTATTCTAGGACTATCATGCAAGTATTACACAGTCAGAGCACAGTTCTTACAGGAGAAGAAATGAGGTAAAGGAGATGACATAAAAGATTAAAAATAACTATTAATAGTTTATTGCTCATATATTACGTGGCAAATACTGCTAACATACAATATTCTTACTTAATCCACATGGCAACCTTATAAATAATAATAGATATTATTATGAACAATATACAAAAGAGGGAATTTCATCTTAGAAAGGTTTAATGGCTTCTTGGGGAAAGGTATGTGATGGTTAATTTCCTCTGCTTGCAAAATGTTCACACAGCTTGACCAGGTAGTTCCAACTGTTTCCAAAGGAAAGAACTGGTCTAACATTATTCAGCTAATAAGTGAACTGGTCCAAGGTTACTCACCTAGTATGTAGCAGAGACATTACCTCAAGTCCCATTTTACAGATAAGGACATTAACAGTTCAAAGAGAAAGGACAAGGAAAAAAAAGGAACTTAGTGGAAACCTCTGAAAGTTTTAAGCCACACAATAAAAGGTAAAAGAGAGAGAAGACACTGAAAGAAAGGAAGCAATAAGTGAAGACCATTTGCTGAATAACTTTATCAGGGAAGAGAGAACAAGTGCACAAATGGAAAAAGATGAGGGCACATACAGTGGTAACCTTTAAGAAATATCCCTTCCTCTGAGAGGAGAGGCCAGCAGGGTAGACAAGTGGAGAAAAGTCGTATCAGATGGTACTGTGCTAAAAGGTAAGATTATCTGGGGAAGGCCATGAGATGCAGTGGAAAGAGTATGGGCTCTATAGACAGATAAATTCCACTACCTACCGTGTGGCCTGTTCTTAAGGACTGAAGTGAGAATTACAAGATACTATATACAAGGCACCCAAAACAGACTGACACATTGTAGGTAACTGCTAAGAAAAGTCCATTAGGGCAATCCACAAAAGTCAGAAAGGTAATCTGATATCCCACAGCATTTGTGCAGGGTCCTGTTAATCACAGTGCCACAAGTATCAGTCCTTCATATAAAGGAAAACCTGCTGTTCCAGAATCTACATATATCTATAGCCACACTTATACTTTTCACAAGTACACACATATAAATACATGTATACATGTAAGATGTGTATACATCTTATGTGTATTAAGATTGTATGTGTATTAAGCTGGCACTTAGTTACCACTGGCAAGGTTGTTTCTGAGAAAGGAATTAAACAATTTCTGGCATTTGCAGAGCATTAAATAGTCATACATTCTGATTTACTAATCTCAAGGATTTTATCATAAGGAACTTATAAGAAAATAACACCAGTAAAATTTATGTGCACAGAATGTTATATTGTGAGATAAAATACTGAAAACTGAAAAACCTAAATCAACTGGAAACATGTGGAATATCAACTTTAATTTTAGGTGAAGAAAATAAAATCCTATGTACCCTTGTTAGAATAACATAAAACGTATTTATAAGGATAAGACAGGAATATAGAAAATTAGAGAAAGTAGTGGAATAAATTTATTTCATTTTAAAATATGCTGCACTGTGGAAATAACATGGTGCAGTAAATAAAAACTATCAGGGGAAGAAAAACTAATTACTTGATAACACAAATCTGTAAACTGCTGCAGTTTTCCAAAAGCCCAAAAGTATACTGACTGGTAAAGCTCTACTACAATGCCTACCACTACTAATTTTTGCTTTCCAATGATTCAGTACTAATATATAAACATTTGCCCTCAATGTTTATTTGTAAGAGCAGTACCTCAAAACAGTTGGTTCAGGCATTCCAGGATCTGCACCCCTCTTAAATCCTGAAAGGAGAGTGGGGAAGAAAGAGAAAAAAAATTAAAACCGTAACAGACAAAAAAAGTTACAACCAAGATTTTACTCTTTTTAAAGGGAAAAGGAAGGAAAGAGGGGGGTAGATGAAAACAATTAAAAGAGCAACAAACCACAGAGACAAAAAAAGCAAGAACAGGCTAACAGAACCCCAACATACACAACAATGGAAAAAGGTGGCACAAATAAGAAGAATCAAACTCCCTCTACCTTTCTTAACTAAAAGGAAAGCCAGTCCCAAAGTTCAATTAGCTAGCTGCTCCCTCCTAGCTTTAAGTGAAATTGGGAACCCAGGATAGAGGGGGGGCGGAGAGGGAGACAACACCGCTGGTAATTATTGGCCCTAATCCAATAATCTAAACATAGTCACTAATCAGGGAAAGCAACATTTCATTTTGTTTAATTCATTAAAAATAAGGGAAGAAAGGGGGCTTTATTATGTTCCGTATACTTTAGTATTCCCAGATTATCAGTGGGCCTGCAGCATAGGGAAATGGAAGCCACAGTTGCCTGGAGAAGGTCTGGCAAAATCAAAGGTTCTGTGAAGACTGGGTAAATGAACTTTAATTTAAGACTATTCACGAAACGTACAAAGCAGAATCAGCACCTTGTTAAAATCGTAAGATTCTAAACAATGGAATTGGATTTTAGAAATGTCCAACTAACAAAGCTGGGGCTCCTTCTCTTTCACTATATTGCCTGAGTATGGCAGTAAGATTAAAAAGTTAAAGACCCCCAAAGTTAGAAATAGAGTAAGGTTCAGTTGCATAGTGCTTGGTGAAAATATTTGCCAGAACATTTAGAAAACGTTGCATTACAGCTTTATGTAAACTGTAAACTTTGCATTTACAGTTAAGAGTATGGACCGAGAAGACCCACTGCTTGAATTCATTGTTCCTCCACTTGACAGCTGTGGCCCTCAGCAAGGAACAAACTCCATGACTCAGTTTCCTCACCTGTAAAGTGGGATCTATAAAAAGTCATCCAAATCCTTCACTGTGCAGGTGAGAAAACAAGAAGCATAATCATGTTTCAAGGCAATGGCATTAGCCACAATGTCTTCAGGCCTCTACTTAAGGTAGAACAAGTTATTTAACTGGAGAAGAGAGGGCTTTTTTCCCTCACTTCTGAAAACTCACTTAGGGCCTAAGTGTGACTTAGTCGCTTTCACAAAGATGAAGTCATTTAACTCACAACAATGCAAAGAGCAGGTCATCTCCATTTTACAGTCGTAAAAAAAGAAACTGAGGGATTGATTGCGTGACTCGTTCAAGACTACTAAAAATAGTAAGGGACAGACGGGAACTCGAACTCAGGTTACACCGACCCTACTAGACCAAACGTAGAAAGATTTGCACAACGTGGTCCCTTTCTCCACTCCCCGAACGCCAAAAATGGAGTCGCAGCCTCCGCCCCACCCCTTTCCCCCGAGTCACCTCCCAGATTCCTCTCCCACTGACCCAAGTAAATCACGAGAGGAATAAAGCCCCAGCGGATAGCAAACTGGCCGCCCTTGAAAAGCTGCTGCAGTCTCTGCTTGGCCTCTTTGCTCAGCTTCACCATGGTGACGGCAGGCGCGTCTCAGTGAGAAGAAGCGACAGCAACGACCCGCGTCGGGAATCCAAAAGGCAGACGAGGTGCGCACGCGCCATACGCGGCCTTTACGGCAGGAGTCGTGCGCGTCGCCAGCAGAGGTCGTAATTCATCGCCCTTCGCCAGCCTCGCCAGTCCCCGCGCGGCCAGCAGAAGGCGCATGCGTGCTTGTTTGGCCTCGCTGACAGGCTTCCGTTCACTTTCCAGGTCACATGTTATGACCTGGAGGGTCCTTCATCCCACACCGCCTTCACTCTTCCCACAGTGTTCCTTGCCGGCCAAAGAAGGAACATTAAGTGCAAAAGTAGTGGGTTTTAGTCCTGACCCTTATTCTAACTTACCGTGAGATTTTAAACGACTTATTTAACTTCTCTCAGAATCGGTTTGTTTCTTCAAGCCGAAGGTTACCTGACGGAAGGTTACAAACTCATGGTCAGTTGGTCCCGCATTCATGTTTCTTTTGACTCTCATAATGTTATTTTACCAATTCTTGTTGAGACACACACAGAGGATGAAGCGATTGTACCCAGCACATGCTAGATGAGTGGCATCAGCAAAGAAAAATGAGTTAGAAGAGAGAGCTAACATTGTGAACTGAGGTAATTAGGAAAAACTTTATGGAGAGCAAGGGAATTAGCTGACTTTAAAGAATGTTTTCAGGTCCAGAAACTCAACTTTCCAACTATTAAGGGAAAGATTGGTTCCTTTCCTGGCCCCTCCAGTTTTTCCTCGAAATTTGTATCCTGCCGCAAATTTGTATCAACGTATTTGTTAGCCTGTGCATAGAAAGAAATACACTCAAAACTCTTAGTAATAATCATCTAAGGGGTAGGGAGGGAATTATTTGAACTCTTCGCTGTCCGTGGCTGTATCTCTGTAATGTGTTGATTATTTTTCATAATGAGAAAATATGAATTTTTTCATCAGAAAAAAAAGGAGATTTTAAAACAAAATAAAGCTCTTCAAGGACCTCCCCACTGCCTTTAGGAAAAAAGATTAAAGATCCACTCCACAACCTATCTGATCTTGAAGTCACCATATTTGTCTCTAATCTCTGCTGTTACCTCTGCCAGCAAAAACTTCCCATACTCCTTTCTTTTTTAAGGTACACTCAAGAATCTCCAAAATGTAATGGCCAGCCCTGGGTAAATTCAACACTTTTTCTGTGGTACTGTAACAGGCTGGTCCCCAGGAAAGGGGGAGGTTCCAGGTTCCCTGCCCCACCCAAAGGGTGGGGCTGAGCAGGGAGGGTGGAGCTGAGCAGGGAGAGAAGAAGCCAGAACCCATTTAGAGCAGGCAGGTTTTGGGGGGTCTGGGGTGCACCTCTCCCTGCCCTGTAGCAGTACCCCCACTCTCAAGTTGATCTGTCATTATCTACCTAACAATCTCTCCAAATGGCTACAGACAGAACTTGATGTTATTATTCTTATATCACCAATGAATGGCATTGGCGAATGAATTTGATAGGGGTCTAACAGTCTTTGTTAATCATACTACTTGATTATCCACAGAACGAGTATCTAAAATGATTATTTGTATATTTGTAATTAGAGGTATCCTTGGCAAAAGAGCTAACATCCTCCTTCCTGGTGGGCAAGAACACTCCGAAGACCAAGGAAAAATGATAACTAACATATACTGGGTACTTAGTATATATATACTTGAGCTGCACTAAGTGCTCACATTCCTTAATTCATTGAATCCTCATAACCCTAGAAGATGTGGTCTATAGTACCATTCTCATTTTAGAGATGAAGGAAACAGAAGCACAGGGAAATGAAGTAAATTTGCCCATACTCAGTAGGATCTAAATAAGCCCAGGATAAATAAAATGAAAATTAGGAGTTCTTAGACCAGAGCCTTAAAAACCAACCACAACATTAGACTATAGGAAAGAAGCAACATAGAACTAGAATGTTGATTACTGACAATGTACAACTCTCTGAGTTATAATCACCAAATGTGGTGAAACATAAAAAGATGAAAGGCAGTCCTCCACTTAAAGATTTTATGATCTCAGAGAGTAAAGCAAGCCTGTTAATAAATTATTTGTCCATATTGACTAACCTTTGGAAAAAAATAAAAACAAGATTAAACACATAGACCCAGGAGGGACAGCTCTGTGTTTGAATCCTAGCTCTATCACTTAGCTGTGTGATCAAGGTCAAGTTGTTTAACCTCTGTGAGTCTGTTTTCTCATCTGTAAAAGAAGACAAGTGCCCACCTCAATTAGTTGTTATAAAGATGAAGAGGTAATAAAAAGACTTTACTTGCTTAGCTAAGTAAAGTCACGATCAAAGGTAAGATATTACTATTTTTGATGGCTTGCTGCTTGCTTCTTTATTCTTACTGATTTCCATACAAAGATCGACTTTTTCATAAGGTTTTTTTCTAACAGTGACCATGAACTGCTGCATCTACTACACACAAAGCCATTGCATCTGCTATATACAATAGAGTGTGAACTCGTGGAGGAGTGTATTTTATACTTTGTCTCCATTAAATCTTAATATAATGCTATGCAATGGAGAGAATTTAACAAATATCTTTTGCTCTGAAGAAAAGTCATGTGGAGCTGAAATCACACATGCCAAGATTTTAATCCAACTCTGCTATTTACTCAAAATGAGAACCGTAAGAACCAGCTGATTGCATATCAGAAAAGCAAATTAATTCACCATGGTTACCAGAGCAACAGGGCCGATTTTCCAAAATGCAACCAAATATATGAGCGAAAATGAAAAAGAAGAAGAGCACAAGGGGCTATGGTGATGGTTCACAAGTGATGTGGTAGTGGGAAATTTATTTATGGTAACAACACCTGGGGGGAGAAATCAAATATTATACAAAAATGAACAACGATGTAAGAAAATAAAAAAGTTCAACAAAAAAATGAAAAGAAAGAAAATTTTACCATATATTTTGTTTTTCAGAAATGTTATATACAAAAATATAACAATATTCAAACACCATGTGCTTTCTTGAATTTTAACTATTACTTTGTCCTCTTTTTTCTGCCCAGTACTTTGGTTGAAAAAAATTTTCTTATTGCCACAATACAGTTTTGGATTCTTCAGCACATCAGGTAATAAGCATCTGTGTAAAATAAAATTTCCACAAAGAAGAGATTAGTGAAACGGCATCACTGAGTTATCCACCAGATATAAAGGGTCTGCCAAGAAAGGAGTTTCAGAAAACTGTTATGCTCCCACAAGGACCTGGTTATCTTATTTGGTGACAGAGTACACTATCCTTGATAAGAAAAGAGAGTCTAGAATAAGGGCCACTTTTGTAGGGCATACAATATGTTGTTATAGGAATTTAGAAGAGATAAAGTCACAGAGACTTGGTCTGTTCAGGCAAAACTTCGTAGAAATAAGCCCCAGCTGGTTTCTGTGGCTCAGGAAGAGAAGGAGCAGAATTAAGAAATACCAGAAAGTGCATGATTATGAGAAGGGTAAAATGCTTTAGGTGGGACAGAAATCTCCAGGCAAGAAATGAGATCAAGTTGTAAAAAAGAACCTAAATGTCAAGTTAAGAAATTTGGATTTTACAACAAAAAACTATGAACCAGAGACACTTTTTGGGGGGTGGGGGGCGGGAGGGGAAGGATTGGGGTCAGAATGGGGCGTTTGCAATTGTATGGGGGAATATAAAAATAAAATTTAATATTAAAAAAAAAAAAAAAGAAATTTGTATTTTAGCCAGAGTGGCTGGAAAGCTGCTGAATATTTCATGGGAAAAAAATTACAAGATGAAAGCATTTATCTTTTAAGGTTTAATTTTTTTCAATTTTCTTTATTTTGTTAAAGAGGAAATAAATTCAGTCTGAATTTAAAAGGTACAAAAGGGTTTTTTGTGAAAGGTCTGCCTCCCACTTGCTGCTCACATTTATCCCTGGCGGCAAACCACATTTACCATTTTCCTATATAGTCTTTCAGAGGGATCTAAGCATATGAAAACAAAGAAGCAAAATTCCTCCCCACCTCCTTTTTTTGCAAAATGGAATGCATACATACTTATTTTCCTTGCATTTGTTACTTAAAAATATAACTTGGAGATTATTCTGTATGAATACACAAAAGGAGTCTTCATTCCCTTTTTTAAAAATAGATGAGTTGGTACAAAAGTACATACAGTTCGAGTTCTCTCTATGTCTTTGGCACAGGGTTGCCCAGTTCTTGCAAGCAACTCAATGGTGTCTAATTTCTTATATATCCTTGTAGAGATAGTCTAGGCCTATGGAAGCAAATAAACATATTCATTCTTCCCATCTCTTTAAAATAAACAAAAAGTATGCACACTATACATTCACTAACTTACATTTCTTTTGTATTTAGAAACCCAAGTAGTGTCTTTATTTTAATTAATAATATTGTACAAGTGTCAATTTCCTGATTTCGACAGTTTTATGGTTATATACAATCTTACTATTGGGAAAAGCTGGGTAAAGAAAGCTCCTGGCACACAGGAATTAACTGTACAATTTTTGAATTTCTTTATAAAGTTTTTAAAAGTATGTCAAAAAATATTAAGAATATTTATTAGTGATTACATAAATAACTTGCCTTTTTATAGATGCATAGTATGTTAATAAATAAAATAGTGACAACTATCCTGTGAAAGCAAACTATTTCAGATTTCCTTAAAATTCCTGAAAATTAGTAACAGTGTCCATCTGTCTATGCTCAGACCGTGGCTCCTCGGTTAAGATTGGTCTATGTGGGCAGCTTTCCTGCCTGCCTGTGACTACACAGGTGTTTACTTTCACAAACCTTTTCCATTTGCAAAGCAGCAGCAGCAGCTCTTTCTGCCCAACTGTTTCTGCAAGTATCTTCTTCTCCTTTCTTCTTTTTTTTTTTTAATAATAAACCTGACCTTTTGGATAAGAAAAAAAGAGGACTGATCTATGTCAAAACCATGTAACCACAATAAAGATTCAAGCAGGAAAGCAGTGACTAAGACATTCAGAGCACAAAGTCCTCATCCTAGTCCTGCTGGTCACTAGTTGTCTGACATTGAGCAGGATATTTAATAACTTTCCAGTCTATTCTCTGGCATCAACTTAGAAATTGTCTGCCCTGGTTCGCTCCCAATTATCTTGAGGGTCAGATGAGATGGCAGATGGAACATTACTTAAGTTGAATCCACAGTGCAAATAAAATATTTAGCAAGTATGGGATCTTGCTGGTGGGTTAGGGGTTGTCTCAGCTCTATCACTATGACCACCCACCCTGGTGGTCTGAGTTCAATCCCTAGCCGGGGACTAGCCCACATGGTGCAGCGGACCTCTCCTGTCTCGCCTGCTGCTCCCCTTAGCAGTGTTTTCAGTAGATCTGCCTCCTCTGCTCCCCACTCTATCTCTGGTGAAACCTCTCACCCCCCGCACCTCTGGCCTATACTCCCAGTTCTTCTATGCAAAAATAAATAAGATGAGGGGCGGAGCAACATGGCGGCGAGGAGACTCTGCGAGTAAGATCTCCCATTAAAAAAAGTTAATAGGGAGGAAAAGCAGCAGGTCCCAGTGAGAACTGGGACACGGAAGATAAACGGGTGACGCCAGCGAACTGCCCGAAGAAAGTGGCCATAAAAGAGGACCAGAAGGGAGGGAAGCGCAGAACCCTGCTCCCCTCCCCCGCCCACAGAGGCGGCACTCTCCGACCGGCAGAGAGGAGGAAACAACAAACCAAAACGGCCCACAAGAACAAACGACGCAGCAAGCTGGACTGTGAGTGAAAAGGAACTATTGCAGCCACCACACCCCGTGAACGGGAGCTGAGGCGAACCCTGCAGGATCCGCCGCGGCGGTGAGCGAACGGCTCCGGGCGCCATTAGAGAAGAACAAAGACCCCGGGAGACGCGCACACAGCCCGGGCTGCCGGTAAGCTGGCGCGGGAACGCGGCGCACTCGGCGCGCTTGAAAAGCAAGTGCAGACCTGGATCGCGGCTGCCCAGGTCCCCGCGCCTGCGACCTAGGCTTGCGGGGAGACGACCTAGGCTTGCGGGGAGACACACGGAGGTCCTCACTGAGGTGAAGGTCCCTCCCTGAGTGAGCAGGAACCAGGCGCCCAGGCGCGGGAGCAGGGTGCAAAAGGCGCCATTCCCGCGCCACTGAACTGGGCTACAGCCCGCATCCTGGAACTGAGGGCTTTGAACTGAGACCCGGGGCACGAAAATTCGGGGCGTGGTTTCTCCACGACGGTGGGGCACAAGGCAGACACAGCACCCCAAAGCTGTTGAGGTGTACCCTACCATTCCCGCTCTGTTCTCTGTCCCACGGGGTGGGGGGAGGCGAAAAACAGCCCCCCAAGGACAATAGGAGAGATCTCTGGCGCCACCTAGCGACCAGGAAAAAAAAAGTCACTAACACCCTATAAAACAGGACATTTCTTAAGACTGCTTGAAAAGGGCAGAAGGTTTCTGGAGGACCCAGTGGCCAGCCGGGAAGTTATTCCACGCCAGGCCCCTTCCGACCAGCAGTCTGAGCCCACAGAGGGAGCAGGCACCCACGTCCGGGGCAGACCGGGTGCGCAGAAGAGTGTGCCTGAAACCGGAGGCGCAGGGACTGCATCCCGCTTCGCCATTTGAGAACAGGGACATTTCTTCAGTAAAAACTGCCTAAAACCAGCAGAAAGCTCCCCCAGAAGACAGAGATGGCTCCTGGAAGAGCCAGAGGGGAGCGGAGAAGTTCACCCAAGATGTCAGTCAGTCCGAGCAACACAGTGTCCCAACGCATACGACAAATTAGAAAACAGACAGTAGGGAGTAGAAGAACCACACGCAACCTAAAAACTCCTCAGGAAAGAAGCACACCACAAAAAGAAAACCATTCCCCAGATTGCAACGACAGCAACTTGGAAGAACTTCTGAGCCTTCCAGAAAGAGAATTTAAAATTGCCATGATTAAAAAAGTGATAGATCAGAAGAAGGAAATTGAGTCCCTAAAGAGGGAAGTAAGAGAAATGCAGGAGATCAAAGAATTAATGGAGGAACTAAAGAACTCTGGGAAAAGCAATGAAAGCAGAATAGATGAAATGGAAGAACGAATAAGTAATCTTGAAGACACAGAAATAAAAAGAACCAAAACAGAAAAGGAAAGAGAAGTACGAAGGAAAAAGAATGAAGAAAGACTTCGGGAACTATCTGACTCCATGAGGAAAGGAAATATAAGAGTTATAGGAATTCCAGAAGGAGAGGAGAGAGATGTAGGAACAGAGAAAATATTCATGGATATAATTGAAGAGAACATCACAAATGAGAAGAAGGAGCTGAAAATTGATATACAAGAAGCAAGAAGAACACCAAACTTCCACGACGAAAGGAAAAACACAGCAAGACACATAATAGTAAAGCTCCCAAGAATCCAGGACAAGGAAAAAATAATGAAGCTGACAAGAGGGAAGAAACAGATAACATTCAAAGGAAAACCAATCAGGCTGACATCAGACTTCTCTGAAGAAACACTACGGGCAAGGAGAGAGTGGAGGGACATAGTCAACAGACTCCAAGAAAACAGATGCCAACCAAGAATACTCTATCCCGCAAAGCTCTCTTTCCTCCATGAAGAAAGAATATGGACCTTCCCAGACAAAGAGAAACTCCGGAGTTTCATTGCGACTAAACCCCCACTCCAAAAAATACTACAAGGAATCCTAAAGCCAGAACCTCAGAGGGACGAATAACAACGAAAGAAGACCAAAAAAAAAAAAGTTATTAAAAGAATAAATAAATAAAATCAAAGGAAAGACAAACAATGGCAAATACAGATGCTAACATATCAATATTAACTCTAAATGTAAATGGACTAAACTCTTCAATAAAAAGACACAGAGTTGCAGCCTGGATTAAGAAACAAAACCCAACCTTTTGCTGTCTCCAGGAAACACATTTAGCTACAAAAGATAAAAATAGGCTCAAAGTCAAAGGATGGAAAACAATCCTACAAGCAAATGGGCCAAAAAAGAAAGCAGGAACAGCTATACTTATATCAGATAAAACAGACTTCAAACTCAAAAAAATAAAAAGAGACCCCAGTGGTCACTACATTATGATTAAGGGGACAATACTTCAAGAAGAAATAACACTCATTAACATATACTCACCAAACGAAAGAGCACCAAAATATATCAGACAACTGTTGTCCTCTCTGAAAACAGACATCAGAGAAAACACATATGTAGTGGGAGACTTCAACACACCACTATCAACAATGGATAGATCAACAAGACAAAAAATAAGTAAAGAAACTAAAGCTCTAAATAAGGACCTAGAGCATTTGGGCTTAACAGACATCTATAGAACACTAAACCCAAAAAAAACGGAGTACACATTTTTCTCAAGCGCACACGGATCATTCTCCAGGATCGATCACATACTGGGGCACAAGACAAACATCAACAGATACACCAAGATTGAAATCATACCAACCATCTTTTCTGACCACGAAGGCATCAAACTAGAAATAAATCATAAAAAGAAGGCAAGGAACTATCCTACCTCATGGAGATTAAAAGCCACACTACTGGAAGACCACTGGACTAACGAGGAGATCAAAGAAGAAATTGAAAAATTCTTTGAATTGAATGACAAGGAGGACACCAATATCCTAAATGTATGGGATGCAGCAAAAGCAGTAATAAGAGGAAAATATATAGCAATAGAAGCTCACATCAAAAAACAAGAAAGAACTCAAAGAAACAACCTAATCTCGAAGCTCAAAGATCTAGAAAAAGAACAACAAAAAAACCCCAGAACCAGTAGAAGAAAAGAAATAATAAAACCAAAGCAGAAATAAATGAAATTGAAACTAAAAAAACAATCCAAAAGATCAATGAAACCAAGAGCTGGTTCTTTGAAAAAATAAATAAAATAGACAAACCCCTAGCCAGGCTCACAAAGGAAAAAAGGGAGAAAGCACAAATACACAGAATCATAAATGAAAGAGGAGAAATCACAACGGACACAGCAGAAATCAAAAGAATAATCAGCAACTACTATGAACAGTTATATGGAAACAAGTTCAACAATCTAGAGGAGATGGACAAATTCCTACAACTCTACAATCACCCAAAGCTAGATAAAGAAGAAATAGAACACCTAAACAGACCAATTACAAGCAGCGAAATTGAAATGGTAATTAAAAACCTCCCCAAAAACAAAAGCCCAGGACCTGATGGATTTACAAATGAATTCTACCAAACATTCAGAGACGAATTAGTGCCTATCCTTCACAAACTCTTCCAAAAAATTGAGAAGGAAGGGACAATACCAAACACGTTCTATGAAGCCAATATTACACTAATACCAAAACCGAATAAGGACAACACAAAAAAGGAAAACTATAGGCCAATCTCCCTAATGAACACTGATGCAAAAATCCTCAATAAAATTTTAGCTATCAGAATCCAACAATGTATCCATAAGATAATTCACCACGACCAAGTTGGATTCATTCCAGGGGCACAAGGATGGTTTAACATCCGAAAATCAATCAACGTTATCCAACACATCAACAAAAAGAAATATAAAAACCATATGATAATATCAATAGATGCTGAGAAAGCTTTCGACAAAGTGCAACACCCATTCATGATAAAAGCCCTTGAAATTCTTGGGATACAAGGAACATACCTCAACATCATAAAGGCCATCTATGACAAGCCAACAGCCAGTATCATTCTCAATGGTGAAAAGCTGAAAGCAATTCCATTAAGATCTGGAACAAGACAAGGATGTCCACTCTCACCACTGCTTTTCAATATACTACTGGAAGTCCTAGCCAGAGCAATAAGACAAGAGAAAGACATCCAAGGAATCCAAATAGGAAAAGAAGAAGTCAAACTATCACTATTTGCAGATGATATGATAATATACATAGAGAACCCCAAAATCTCCACAGAAAAACTAATTCAACTCATCAATCAATTCAGTAAAGTGGCAGGATACAAAATCAACACGCAAAAGTCAGTAGCCTTCCTATACACAAACAATAAATCTGAAGAAGAAGAAATCAAAAAAACCACCCCTTTTATTATCGAAACAAAAAAAATCAAATATTTGGGAATAAATCTAACAAAAGAGGTAAAGGACCTATACAAAGAAAACTATAAAACACTGTTAAAAGAAATAGAAGAAGACACAAAGAAATGGAAAGACATCCCCTGCTCATGGATTGGAAGAATAAACATTATTAAAATGGCCATCCTACCAAAAGCAATATACAGATTCAATGCTATTCCAATCAAAATCTCAATGGCATTCTTCAAAGAAATAGAACAATTATTGATGAAATTCATATGGAATCACCAAAAACCCCGAATAGCCAAAGCTCTACTGAAAAAAAAAGAAGGAAATGGAGGCATCACACTCCCAGACTTCAAACTATACTACAAAGCCATAATCATCAAAACTGCATGGTATTGGAACAAGAACAGACATACAGACCAATGGAATCGAATAGAAAATCCAGAAATAAACCCACAGATTTATGGTCAACTAATCTTTGACAAAGGAGCGAAGACTATGCATTGGAGCAAAGAAAGTTTGTTCAATAAATGGTGCTGGGAAAACTGGGTCGCTACATGCAAAAGAATGAAGCTTGACCACTACCTCACACCATACACAAAAATCAACTCAAAATGGATTAAAGAACTAGACATAAGACCTGAAACCATAAAATACATAGAAGGAAATATAGGCGAAACACTACGGGATTTGCACATCAAAGACATCTTTACAGACACATCACCCAAAGCAGTGATAGTGAAGAGAAAGATAAACAGCTGGGACTACATCAAATTAAAGAGCTTCTGCACAGCAAAAGAGACAATAACAAAAACAAAGAGAAACCCCACCAACTGGGAGAACATTTTTGCACCCAACACTAATGATAAAGGACTGATCACAAAAATCTGCAAAGAGCTGATGAGACTCAGCAACAACAAAGAAAATAATCCAGTCAAAAAATGGGCAGAAGAGCTAAAAAGAAACTTCTCTGAAGAGGAAATGCAAATGGCCAACAGACATATGAAAAAATGTTCAACATCACTTGTAATCAGGGAAATGCAAATCAAAACTACCATGAGATACCATCTCACACCAGTGAGAATGGCACATATTAAAAAAACTAGCAACAACAAATGTTGGCGAGGATGTGGAGAAAAAGGAACTCTTGTGCACTGTTGGTGGGAGTGCAAACTGGTCCAACCACTATGGAGAGCTGTGTGGAGATTTCTGGACCTACTAAACATAGAGCTTCCATATGATCCAGCAATTCCACTCCTAGGTATTTACCCAAAGGACACAGAAACATCAATTCCAAAGAGCACCTGCACTCCTATGTTTATAGCAGCACTGTTTACAATAGCTAAGCTTTGGAAACAACCCAAATGCCCAAAAATAGATGACTGGATCAAGAAGATGTGGTACATATATACCATGGAATATTACTCAGCATTCAAAAAAGATAAACACATGCAATTTGCAGCAACATGGATGGCACTGGAAGGGATCATGCTCAGCGAAATAAGCCAAAAAGAAAAAGAAAAATACCGGATGGTCTCACTCATAGCAGGAATCTAGGAAACTTAAATAAGGGACCAGGAAAATGAATATAAGAAAGTGAAAATCAAAATCAACAAAAAACTATGAACCAGAGACACTTTTTGGGGGGTGGGGGTCGGGAGGGGAAGGATTGGGGTCAGAATGGGGCGTTTGCAATTGTATGGGGGAATATAAAAATAAAATTTAATATTTAAAAATAAATAAATAAATAAATAAATAAAATCTCAAAAAAAAAAAAAAAGATTTGGCAAATATGACTATCACTTAAACCTCATATCATAATCTTCTATCTACAACCAGAGGTAGTAGGAGTTGTCTCCTGACAGATTCCAGTTCATTTTAAGGCATGTCAAAGAGAGTTGCATTCTAGTCCATATTATTTTTCTTGTAAAATAAAATGACTTTCTGGGACCTTCTGTTTTCTAATACCCTCACTAAAGACAATCAGAAGGCATGCCACTCAATAAGAATGATAAGCATTTTTTTTGCTTTTAATGGCCATTCTGCCTCACTTCGATGGCCTGTTTCATACCCCATTCAACAGGTGATCCTTAGGTAACAGTATATTTTGCAAAAAAATTATCCTCTTGAATTCATTAAGTAATTTCACTTAAAAACCAGACATTCCAAAGTGTTCTCATTCGTGTGAGAATGTCAACAAAAGGCAAGCTCATCTGGGCAGAAAAGCAGAGTGCAGCATTTATTTTTTATCCAAAGGGGCAAAACTCACTTCACATTGAATTTCTCCAAGAAAAGACCACTATTCAGTCAACACCTGCCTTTAAATTTTTTCAAGCTAAATATTTTCCCTTCTATATTCTCTGGTGCAGACTTGGAAAGGTTCAAAGCTTTGGAAAGAACATGCAGAGAGGCTCAGTGCCTGCTGCAGATTCTCTCTCAACAGCACTTTTAAACTAAGATGGAGACGTTAGTTGGGGTTTGATTCAAAAATGAGGCTGAACTAAGTCAAAAGGGAGGAGACCCCAGAAGTCACAAAATGAGGAATTGGAGACAGCAGAGGATGCCAGGACTGATCCTGCAGACAAGACAAGACTAAAAACAGGGATGTGGGACTAATCTAGGGTAGAAGTTAAAGAAAGGTACCATCTGCAAGAGAATATAGAGAGAGAATATGGCTAGAGAAGGACTCACATAAAATGCCCAATCAAGAATGTAGGATAAGAAGCACAAGCAGCCAGGGGGCAGAAAGGACGGGAAGGAAAAGAACCAGAACACGCTCACCCTCAAGCTCAAAGGAAACTTCTAGGACCAAGCTGCAGACCAGGCCCAGGCCCCTCCCATGCCTCTCCTAGAACCTTTTCCCTGGCCTCTAATAGGCTGTCCTCCCTGTCAGATTGTAATTCCTTCCAGAACAGAGGGCTGTAGTTTTCACCTTCTTATCCAGCCTCAGCAGCAGCGCCTCTCACGGTGGCACTCAATGTATGCACTTCGAATTAATAAGTTAGTTGATATCAGTTCCTAGAAACTTTATGTGACCCACAGTGTCAGATTCTGCGAAGGAGTAAGCTGTTCTTCTTAATGTCCAACCATTTCCCCTTGCCTTGTATGTGACTACACATTGTTAGGCAGAGGCAACCACATTGCTTCAAAAAGAAACAGGATTGTTAAAGCTGAAATGAAAATAATGGAAACAGTCCATTTCAGTTTTTAAAATAAAAAATCTACAAGAGCTTTCGTGATTTAAAATATCACAAATATGATCCCCAGGTTAGGAGGGTCATATTAAGAGGTTACCATGGTTCCATCTTCCTGATGGCCCTGAATATGCTATGCAGGTTCCCACCTCAGGGATATTATACTTGTAATGCTATTTTTAAAGCGGAGCAAAGAAATAGAAAGCAGTGGAAAGAGGAGTATTTGGGATAGGATGGCCAAGGCAGGTGACATTGCAGTTTTGACTTAGGTAGATTCCCAAGGCTTACCCAAACCAAGAGCAGCATTATTGTGAGTGACCAGGTCACAAGTTTTAGCAGCAAACCCCAGAAAAGACCCAGCACTGGCACAGCGTCATCCTAGTTGTCAATTTGTGGCAGGCAGCACCCACTGCAGAAAAGGCCAGTTGGAATACAAAAGACAGGAATCAGCCTGTCTCCCCACTGTGCCCTAAGCACTCCCCACACACATTCACCAGATGCCATGGAGAGGATTGGGGAAGGGAAAGCAGAAATGCAAAAAGCTGGGCCTTTGACAAAAATAGACTGAACGTTTAGCTGAATGTTTACCTCAAATGCCTGTTTAAATTATTGAATCTAAATGCATTTGACTTGACTAAAATGTAAGGCCCCTTACACCCTACCTAGTGGAACACAGATTTTTAAGGGTGAATAGATTAGCAACAGAAAAAACACAGAATAACTTTACTGTGGATAGAAAGATGCTGTCACCCCAATTTGAAGGCTGCCTCTGGCAAGGAGCAGAGAAAGAACATAGGAATTGGAATAAGAGGAAGCTAAACAAGTCCTGCTGTTTCCTCCCAAGTGTAGCAGTCATGGTCACACAGATGTGTAACATGTGGACTCTCGAGTCCACATCAAGAACTCTGGAGAGAACAAACTGATTGATTGTTTTTACATTATAAATTCACGAAGCTTAAAGCATGACTTAGGAGAAGCCATGTGCTGCATTGCTGATTCAATTACCCAGTACAAATTTGTATCCAAATTTGGATACCCAGTGGCCAGTTTCACACTTCCAAATGAGGGTTATAAGAATGCACTAATCAGAAAGGACAATGCAATCAAACAACTTCCCACATTTATCATCATTTCTATGAAGGGCATGTTTTAGCAGTTGACTACATGAGGTTCAGGCAGCCAGAGATTTATATACAGAAATTACTCAATTATAATCCCTACCCCCTTGGAATTTAAACTTGGCAGTGTTGATTTGAACAATAACATATATATACAACAAAGCCCATCTGTAATTATTCTCTGTCCCACACACCTACTCTGGGATCCAGTCACAAAGAAACTCTTTTTCAAGTCCTCTCAGGAATTATATACACACTGTTCTCACCACCTGAAGCTCCATCCAGATTAAAGTAGAGACATGGAACATGGGGTTGGGACTACAATCTCTTAGGACTGAAAGTGGGGGGATTGCTTTTCATATGCAAAGGAAGAAGCCCACAATTTTAGACACCCCTGGACATTACTCTGTCAATTCTTTTATTTGTGGTAATGTGCCTAGTTTTACTTTTGTTTGATGTAATCTGTTATCTCTCTTTTTTCTTTTAATGCATTTCAAAGCATCACTTGCTGCTACAGGAAGGCATGTGATACAGATCTAGCCAATGAAATGTAAGTGGAAATCATCAAATGAGGACCATCTCAGAGGCTGCCCACCACAATTAGATTCAGAAAAGAATGGAAAAAAGAACTGGAGACAAATATAGACAATGCTTTTGTGGAGTTTTGCTGTAAAGAGAAACAAATGAGAAGTTGGATGAAGAAGGATGTGAAATTAAAGAATGATTTTATTTTATTTGTTTCACAACAAACTATCATTCTTATCAATAAAGGTGATATATTTGACATATTGAATATGTGACTAAATGGAATTCTCTTTTATCCTTTTATTTATATATTTCCTAGAAGTAATAAGCACAATGCTCAGGTTTATAAATAACAAAGCTAAGATTTTTTTTCTAATAATCTGTTTTGAGATTAGTGGATCAAGAAGATGTGGTATATATACACAATGGAATATTGTTCAGCTGTCAAAAAAGATAAACTCATACCATTTGCAGCAACATGGATGGAGCTGAAAGGGATTATGCTAAGTTAAATAAACCAGGATATAGATGGTGTTATTTATATGTGGAATATAGAGAAACCAAACACAGGGTCAAACAGAGACAAACATTAAAACCAGCCCTTGAAAGCTGACCACAGATCTAAGGCATCCAGAGAGGGAGGTGGAGGAGTGGAGGTAGAATTCTTTGGACTATGCTGGAAGACTTTTGTTGATTTGACGGTGGAAGAGCTACAGTGACCACACCTGAAGGAAAATATCCTATACTGTCAAAAAATGAACAAGTATATAATACAGTAGTACTTCATTAAAAAACAATAATAATTAATAAGATTAAAAATAGTTTGTTTTGTACCATGTGGGGAATCACAAACAAGAGCACAATATCTAAGGGCTTGTACATTCTCTAAGTGCTGAAGTCAGTCACACAGATGAGGCAGATGAAACCAACAGACCTCAGCTAGGGCAGACATTCTCTCTTGGCTTGAAAACAAGTCTACTGGGCCTCCCCGGTGGCACAGTGGTTGAGCGCTGGGTTGCGAAGCTGCCAGCGACCTCTGCGGCGCCGGTTCGATCCCCGGCTGCTCCCCGGCCACCTGAGGAGGGTCCCACATGGCGCGCAGACCTCTCCTGCCGCCCGCTGCTCCCCTCAGCAGTGTACTTCGGTCCCTCTGCCTGCTCTGCTCCCCGCTCTGGCTCTGGTGAATTCTCTCACCCTCCCGCACTTCTCACTGTACCTAGTGTGCTTGTATAAATAAATAAATCTTAAAAAATAAAATAAAATAAATCTTTAAAAAAAAAAAAAAAAAAAAAAAAAACAAGTCTACTGCTGCTTGGAAAAAACTGGATGCTGGACAGAGATCTGCACATGGCAAATGGCCCAATGGCACCGTTTAAAATGTTACCCAACTGGAGCGATCATTTAAATCATAAATAATGTCTGCCATTACTTTATTTTGTGACTCCACATTACAACAATACAATAAAGTATGCACTTAGTACAGAGACAAAAGTAAATGAATGGGCTGATTAATTTGCAAAGCAAATGTCCTAGATCTATGTCTGATGTTATTCTGTGAGAACAAGTGAGTCTTCAGATCTCCTGGGAATAAGGATCAGACAACTACAGGGTTTGGGGAGGGTGATAAATGTGCTTTTTAGCCCTTCCACATTCAGAATTAACTCAGACATAAGGCACAAAACAGAAATTAAACTGTTAGCTTCACTACTGATAAGATGTCTACAGACCTGAGTCTGTTCTACTTTCCATCTCAGTCTAGACCTTGGGTCACCCTTACCTCATACTGATCCTGGGTGAGGAAGGAAGAAAAAGTGAGTCCTCACAGCTTACCGCTTTCTGTGTGGCCTCCTGCAGGACCGGCTGTCACCTGCCATAATAGACAAGGTAACCAAAAGTTTCAAGTGAGTAAAATGCAGGATCATGTTATTTCAGGGTTAATGAGAAACATAATCTTTCATTCAGTTTGGGTACCCCCCCCCAAAAAAAAAACCCAAAAACATAAAGATAGAGGTATCAATAGTTATGATGCACCCAACTGACCGTATGCTGAACCAAGAAAACCCTCAATGGCTTCCAGAATCCAGGATTCACCTTCTGGCTCCCCCTCCCATCAGACACTAAGACTATCCCACTGAGGACAGAGGTCAGGCAGAGGATGGAAACCTGCAAGCCTGCCACAGTTTGCATCAGAATTCATGTTAGCACAAGATTTTATTGAAATTCGTTCCCTGGAAAGGAATGAAAGGAAAGGGTGGGGGAGGCCTGGGGCACTATCTGGCAGAAGACGGGGAGAGGGGGCAGGAAGAGGGAGAAAGGGGGAAGTTTCCCCTCCAGCAGCAGCAAAACTAGCCAGAGAGTTGCTCACAACCTTCCAATACCCTGGGACCCCTGCTCGACAAGCAGTTCGCTGTATGTGTGAAATACCAAATACACTATGAAAGAAAATTCAGCAGGTTTAATCAAGCACTTACAGGACATCAATTCCCACTTGGCATCAAGTCCCCCTTTTGAAAGGTTCACACCCCACCCGCAATAATGCCCATAGTTCCTTTAACAGCAGTCAACCTTCTGTTACATGATTAGGCAAGAGTCTTGCAATTAAAATAAGCACAAAGGAGGTGACTGAAGACTTTAAGGGGGGCGGAGCTGGGAGGGGAGTAAGGGATGGAGATACTGAACATTTGAGTGCTGGGAACTTCAGCGAAGCTGCAATGAGGTAAAGGGGAGAGCACTCCCAGGGACGAGTTTGAAGCTGAGGTCGCGCGTCCTTCCGCAGGCTCGGAGGTGGGGCTGGGGACCCGGGAGCCACCCGCCTTGCTCTCCCCAGGCTGCGGCCAGGAGGCGCCCGAGGGCTTCTCGGCGCCGCTCGGCTGGGCGGTGGCTGGGCGGGGTGGGGCGCTTGGGCAACTTTTTGGTTGGCTGCTCGCGTGCTGACGGCCCAGGCCCTTTTAAACTTGGGTTCCCAGGCGCCCTTCCTTTTAGACGTCGGCGCACGACCCGGTAAGTGCTTTCCCACCCGCTGGACGTCCGAGGCGACCACGTGGGTGGTCCCTGCTCGGGTGCCCATCCGTGCGGCCGGGATTGGGGTTCAGCCTCTCTTCCGTGACTTCTTGGGAGAAGCCCTCCTTGAGACCCGGAGCGGAACGCCCAAGGGAGCCCCCCTGAGGGCCCCTTTTGGGTAGCGAGTCCTCGTGGTGCCCGGGTCCCTCTTCCCTGGGATGCACCTTCGTGGTCCCTCTACCCTCGCCGCCCTATTTCCCCAGTGGCCAGGATGCCCGGAGTCTCTAGTCTGTAATCCAGACGTTCAAGGTATCCCAGCCACAGGGAGCTTGGAGCTTCAAGCTGCTTTTTTCATGAAAATACTCCATTTTGGGACCCAGACTAAGCGGGGGCGGAGGCGCAGAGCCCAGGAAGGTGCCCCAGTTCTTGGCTGACTCGCGGTTCCCGCCTAGCCCAGGGCTCTGCCGCCAGGACTTAAGACAGTTTAGGAAGTGGATGAGATCATTGATGTCAAAGGCTTTAAGTTTCCGTTCATAGCAGTAGAATTTCCCTGTGTTAAAACAACAACAATGTGGGGTAAAAGTAAAGGTCTGACTTTTTGAAGCTATTTATAAATGGAGCTGCCCCCGTTTAGCGAGTAGAAATGAGCGCTGAAGAGCTGTGCAAAAATTTTGTAGGTTTTTCTAAACGGGGTGAAAAAAGGAAAAGTGAGTTGTTTCAGGCAAGGTGGTCGCCTTCCTTGGGGGGTGGGAGGTGGTCTATTAGGCAGATTACCTCTGCTGGAACGACCAGACTGACTGGTTGGTTACATTCGTGGAAAAGACTGAAGCTGCAATTGTTAGATCTTGGTTTCTGATGTAGGACTCAGCACAAGTAACTCCATTTGGGGCCTCTTGTCTATTTTTTTTTAACAGATATTAGCCACTGAAAGGAGGCAATTTGTTCACATAGCCAGCCTCCCCCTCCCCCAAATGCCCTTCCTGCTGCCACTTTGCTTGTAGTTGTTTGGAAGGTCTAGGGGTATTTCAGGAGCAGGTAAATGGTGTGGAGTTTAATGAGGGAGCCCCGGATATACCTCCCACAGATTCACCTTTTCAGAAGTGACCTGTGTTATCACAGAACCCTCTTGCAACTTTTTTGGGGTGTAAGATCCATCGTGTTTTTTTGTTTAACCCTGGCATTTTTAAGTGTTTCTTTCTGGTACACATTGCTGTACAGAGGGTTATTTAATGAATTTAGTAAAATTCGTAAAGATCTACAGTAACTGATGGAGGAATCATTGTAACTATCATAAGTACCACTTTGTCTTCCCTTGTGAAGCTTGTGGAGATGACATGTTTCCCTCACCCAGGCTACCAAGTGGAACAGAAATTTTACTATTCCTTACACAGGAAAAAAGGAGAGCGTTGTAGGCTGTGTTCTAGGCACTCCTTTTCCAGCCATATAGGTGAGCTCAAGACAGAGGGACCCCAGCCCTGAATGCCTCAATCACTGGTGAAGACCACAACCCACAGGGGAATGCAATGGGCAGGCTTTAACAGTGGCTTTAGGTGATGGGAATTCCTGCTGAGCCCAACTGCTTAAATGGTTCTGGCTGAGAGAGAGCCCTGGGTTGGGAGAACTAAGCAACTTGTCAAGGAAGCAGCTTGCGCCAGTGTCTATTTAAGGGCTGCAAACAGAGCAAGTGCTGAGGACTGTTCTCAGAGTGCTGGACTCGGCCTCTGCTGGGTAAACAAGTTTCCAGCTTCCTCTGGTTTTTAAATTTATAGAAGGTTTGTTTCCCTTTTTTCCTAGGTAAACAACTGTTGCCAGTAATTTTTTTTTTCCTAAAATTGATAACTATTCTATGCTAGTGTAGCAAAGAGGTCATGATGGACAGATGGTGGCTGCTGGCATTGTATTAAGTAGAGTCTCAGGATCTAGGAAGTTTATTACCTCAAATTTGTTCCTGACTGGAAAGGACAGAAGATTCCAAGTGTCAAGAAATGTGGAGAATGTAGCTTTTTAAGAGGAATTCTATTCAAAGGTAGCACTTTATTCATCAAAGATGGCTAGTAGATTGCCACAATAAAAGCCATTCTTCAAAATATAAGCAAACTGTAGAATCACTGTATATTAACTTTGTTCTTTTCCCATTTTCTAGCAGGCTCAGTGCAATTCAAGATGCTGATAAACTTAAGGTATGGCTCAAATGGGGAAAAAATTTACTTGAACTATGAAATAATTGAATACAATTTTTGGCCAAAGATGAGAAATCTAATCTGACTGGATACGCTTCTGTTCTGATGGGTTAAAGGATTTACCTGAGGCCAACTTGACAGGCAATAGTTTACTAAATGCAGTCTATATCTCCCCACCACCTTAAAAAGTATGTTTTAAATAATAAGGAAAAAATCTTTAGTGAATCGGTATTACTTTGTGTTGAAAATGGTTATTTTAGAAAAGTTGTATTTTTAAGTAAGTGATATCTTCAAAATGTTTAGGAGTTTCGGTGGATTAAAGTATTGAGAAACTTTTGAGTTTGACTCTTCCAGAAGGTTGAGGTGAATTGTTAGCAATATAGTAAGATAGAATTTTGAGGTAAATTTGCACTTTAATGTCAGAATATTATTTATCTGAGTTGACATTGTGTAGTATACTCGAGGATTCTATGTACTTAGCTTTATAGCATCACAGCTTTATGAACATCTCTAGAAACGACTATATCAATAGTATATTGTTTAGTAACTGCTTATCTAAGTGCCTATTGTTATACTTCTTTTACAGGTCTGGTGCTTGAAAGACAGGATTATGGCCCTTGAAGTTTTCAAGGAGATAGGTGTGTTGGAACATGATGACTGATGCCTGCAGAATAGAGGCTCTGCTTTCTTGGTTTTCTTTATGATGGCAGCAGGGGTGACTTTTGAAAAGGTGCCAGATATCTGTAGGAATATCTATGCCCCATCGAGAATTTCCATATAATTAATTCATTTCCATAATTTAAAGTAGTTTTTCTGTCACCCAGCCCCTCAACTTGAAGTCTGACATACTAACTAGACTATTCAACAGCTATCTTAAGACAACTTTGTTAACCATATTTTAATTTACAGATTATTTTAAAATTATATTCTTTTGACTATTCCGAAGATTATATATTCTTTTGTGGCATGTTCTTGTATATTGCTGTTGAGGAATATATGTGGTAATAGTGAGCTTCATTTTACCTTAGGTCTGTCTCGTACTGACCAAAGTATCTTGCATACCTGTAGTGTATAATGCTACATAGTAGGCATGCATGTAATGCCACCTTTGTTTTATTGCACAAAGAAAAATTTTTCGTAGTGTCTTTAAAACCTTGCACTTTATGTGCTTGCATGTTGTTCCTTAGAGCATTTATTTAAATGATTAGTGACCCTTTTGACAAAATGTGATTGGTGGATCCCAACGGGCTGGGGTTGGTTGCAAAGAAGCATGAAGGAATTTGGAAGAATCTTCTAAATCTTGGTAAGGTTGGTAATTGTGTTTGTCAGATTTTAGGAAAATTTATTGAATGTAAATTATATTTAAATAAACATGACTTTGAAAGCTTAACCTTTCTGGTGTCTTACTGTCATTTCCAATGAAATCTTTGAGAAAAGTCTTCTGATATACTGAGATGTTGAAAGTGGCAAAATACCAAATCACTCTGGAGTGTACATCACACAAGTGACTCAGGCACAATAAGTATCTGAGAAAAGAGGGTCAAAAGATACATTTTGGCTCACCCATTGAGGGTATATAATTTTTCTTTATGGATGCTTCAGGCAAAAACATGTTCTCATGTCCTCCACCATAGTCCACCAGGCCTCCACCTTGTACTATCCCTCTCTAGTTTCAATTCTTCAGTCAGATTTTTTGGGTTTGGTCTGGTTAAATTTTGTCTTTGTTTTACTTATGTTCCAGAAGAGTGAAGTCATGTATGTGATTTTTATCTTTATTTCTGCTCAGCATAATCCCCTCTAGTACCATCTGAGTTGTGAATGACAAAGTTTAACCTTTTATAACCGAATAGTATTCCATTGTGTATCTTTATCCATTTCTCAGTTGTTGGGCCTTAGATTGTTTCCATATAACTTGGGAATTGTAAATAGTGCTGCAATGAATAATAGGAATGCACATGAATAAGTGTTTTTGCATTCTTCTGGGTAGATAATCTAGGAGTAGAAATTCCAAGGATATTTAGAATGGCCTTGCAATATTGACTAGCCAGGGAATTAGAGAAAGGAAGACCGGTTTTAGCTGCTGAATAATTGGACTTGGGTTGATCTCAAAGCTTTTTGTGTAAGCCACATGGCCTGCTCCTGAAATAACAGGTCTGAACTCTGTCCCTTTTTCTCTTGGGATAGACAAGGGTACTTTTCAAAGGAGGGATGGGCCAACTTTGGTTGTGAGTCATTGTTCTTTCCTGGTAGTAGGACTCACCGCAAAGCCTGTTGAGCCTTGCCTCCAAGACCATGGACACTTCCTAAGAGCTAATTTAGGCATTCTTGTCTTAGGAGCAGACAATGCCCTTCAGGCTTCAATGTCCTTGTGCTTCCAGTTTTCATATATTCCTATTCTTTCTTCCCCCATATCCTTTCCCTTGTACCATTACAACATCAAAAGTCCAATAACTTAGTAAAGAAAAGTAAGTTTAACATGACCAAAGAAAATAGAATGAGGACTTGTACCCAGTCTCACAGTTCTTCAGAAAGCAGGAATGGAAGAAGGCCAATACTATTAAGTTACCAGGCTGTTTTTTGATGCTCAAGTACCCTGAAGAGAAGTAAAGCAAACACGGAATTGAATAAATGCTTTCAGAGAATTTATTAATTCCAAAGGAAGGACTCAAATATAAAGAGAAAATGTGATTGAAATATGATTTTTTGTCAAGTTGTATGACTTCATTGAAAATGTCAACTCTTATTTAAGTACTCTAGTCACTAATCTCCCCAGATGTGACTTGCCCAGTATCCCAGTTATGTTATTGCTATGTAAGGTCAGGCAGACTAAGTCACATTCTTGAGTATAAGTGCTTACTTGTTTCTTAAAAGTAAGCAAATCCTTGTAATTCAAACAAACATTCCAAACTAAAGTAAGCTTCCTAAAACCTTAAATATATAATTTGGCTAATATTTACTTTGTTCCTCCTGTGCATTAAGTCCAGTGGTAGACCATTTCTGCCTTTATAGAGTTTGCACAGTGCCACTTTTCCATGTTATTATGAAAGATGAAGACAGGTTGTGCCTCAACTGAGTTCTTTTGTAAGGAATAATTCCACATGGTATCTAAGTCAATATCCCAAAGATTTCATTGTTAGGATGGACTGTAAAGAGACTATTTTAACTATTTGTACCCCCATCACCACATTCCAAAAATGATAGGAAGTGCCTCGTGGCAAATAGCAACAACCATAATAATTAGACGCTCAACAAGAAGAGAGCAGGGTTATAAAACCAACTCATTAGCCTTGTACTTTGGACTCCCACTAATTTGACTCCGAGCATCAGAGGAATTAAAAGAGTCACCTGAGAAATTCATAATTTGGCACTTGAATATAAATTTAAAATAGAGGAGGCATGAGCTCAAGTACTTTGAAGGAAGAAAGACAAGAGAATAGATGTTGGATAACTAAACAGGGATCTGGAGATAATGGAGACTGATGTATTTGCCTTTGGAGTCGTGAGGGCAGTTGGCCAGTAAACCCCATAAACATGGGCCTACACAGTTGATTGTCAAGTCAAAGACAGGGGTAACACTTCCTGCAAGAAAAGCCAGATTCAGAATGTATGAAGAGATAAGCAGCCAGAGAAGTGTTTGAAAGGCTTATTTTATTTTGTATTCATAAAAATTGCCTTTCTGAAATTTACCTTGTATTCATAAACTGAAGCATTCTGATTCTGGTGTTTGACTATGAAATTGTGATTTATCACAATCTGGGATTATGCAACCTTGGCTAGAAGGCCCCCTAGTGGAATTTTACCTGTACTGCAAGGGCTGGTTGTCTTAAGGTTCCCTCCACAGTTGCCATCTGCATTTCCAGGACAGCTCCCTGTCAATCTGTTTCAGAAATAAAAAAGATAAAAATATAAGAAGTGAGTTATTGGAACAGCCTAACACCATAATTTTCCAGTTGGACAAAAGCCCTGGCATGTTATTTTCCCACTCTTCAATGCAGAAATGGAGCCCATTATACCCTTTACAGACTTCCTACAGTGGAGAAATTGGTAGAACATTGGGACTCATCAGAGACTCTAAAACTGCTCTGCAATACAGTAACGGCTCACCAGCTGTGGGTACTTGAAATAAGAGCAGTCCAAATTGACCAGTGCTAAAGTGGGAAAAAAATCTGATTTGGAAAAATTAATACTTTTTATAAGATGGGAAATATCAAGTTTACACTGATTACAGTAAATGACAGTATTTTGCTATATTGGATTAAATTAAACATATTATTAAGATTGCAGGCCTCCTGGGGGCACAGCGGGCTGAGTGCAACACTGTGAAGCTGTCCGCTGCCTCTGCAGCGTGGGTCCGATTCCCAACCGGCCAGGGAGATACCCACATGGCGCGGCAGACCTCTTCTGTCTTGCCCACTGCTCCCCTCAGCAGTGCTTTTGGTCCGACCGCCTATTCCGTTCCCCACTCTGTCTCTGGTGAATCCTCTCACCCTCACGCGCCTCTGGCTATACCCCAGCTATAGTATAAATTAAAAATATATATTTTTTAAATTGTATCAATATATTTTGCCTTATATTTCTGTTAGGAAAGCCTGGTCTAAAACATGAACCAGGATATTCATGGAAATGTGCAGATAGTGGTTCCACAGTCCAGCGGAGAAACACACTTTACTGTGTTACTGAATAGGACCTGGGAGGAAAAGCAAGAGCAAAATTAGCACTTAACAACCAGAATTTATAGGTAAGCGGTTATTTTTTCAAGGGCAGAAGGTGCAGGTGTAGGGAGCCAGAACTGCTTAGGAGATTTCACATAAGTTCTACACTCAAGCTGCTAGCACTTCTGGAGATTTTAAATACAAGCTCAAATGTTTATTAAACACTTTTATGTTCTATGTCGACTCTGTGCAAGTACTTATTCTTACAAGAACAATCAAGAGCCAAAGGACTTGATATATTATATCTCATCAAAATACAACTTCCTTAGTGACAAGTTCACATAAAAACAGTTATGGTTTTCTTACCTAAATGGGTTCGGAGTGTGTGTGTGTGTGTGTGTGTGTGTGTGTGTGTGTGTGTGTGTGTAGTAATGTAGTCATTCAAGTTTTTTATGGAAGGACAAAGATTAGAAGAAGGTGACACTATAAATATTACCATAACTTATATAAAAAGTACAATTTTGTACAACTACCTAAGCAAAATATTCCACAAAATTCTCTTCTTCCCTCATTGTCACTTAACTCTTCTCTAAAAGGCAGGTCTGTATAAAAATCTCCTTTTATACTTTCTTTATGATTAATAAGATTCTTCCCTTAGTTTCCATATTTTTCTTAAGCAGTAGTTTCTAAGAGGGGTGGGGAAGACAATTTTGCCCTCCTTGGGGACATTTGGCAATGTCTGAAGACATTCTGATTGGCACAACTTGGTGGGGGGCAGGGTAATTTGTATTTAGTGGTTAGAGGCCAGAGGTGCTGCAAAACGTCCCAGAATGCACCAAAGATTATCTGACCCAAAATGCCACTAGGTCAGAGGTTGATAAACTCTGTCTTAGACAGTATCACTCCCACGGCATCCTCTGTAAAGGTGCTACTAAGTATGCTACAGTTGTCCCCAAAATGTGTGTGACTTTCCCACATACTGAATGGTTCTCTGTGATTTAAGACCCAACGGGGCTTAATGTCTAGCCTCATTGTTTTCACTTCTAAGTAAACCTATACATCACAACATTTATAAAATAGCAATTCATTATTTTAAGTTAAAAACTGTATAGACTTTCTTCTAAACTTCTCACTTGGTTGTTTATTAGTGGCCAGAACTCAAAATTTGCTCATCAGAAACTAGTGGCTTTTTATATCAGTTAGTCAAATCAGAGGTGTAAACTGCATCACCGTGGTAAAGTTTGCCCAAGTCCTCTAATCTCTGCTTCCAGAGTTTAGAAACCACCCAAAGATTGTTACTTGCTTCTACTTCCCTCACAGATTGCTACAATACTCATGAGGAAAACTTAGCTCATCAGAAGAACACTCACAAACTAGCAATAGAACAACCACAAAAAAACCACACCCAAGGAATTCAAACTCACATCACTGACAATATCCCACCTCTCTGACTTTAACATTAACCAGATGGTTATGACAATTTTAGAGGCTGGGGAGACATAAAAACCTGAAAACACTGGATTATTGTGTTGGTAAGATGAAAGCAAGCTCCTTCAAGTTGCCCACAGCAGAATTTCTCAGTTCAGTTAATGGGCACACCATGAGTCACAGTTCTGTAAACTGGCTGGAACCCGCCACTGCAAACATGCACTTACTGCAGTTGATGCCATTGGAAGAGGTAAGGGATGACTCAACTGCTCTCCAAGGTAGCGGTGGCACAAGACAGGCACTTAGCAGCAAGGTAAAGAAAGCTCTGGAAATGGTGGGATGGGACCAGTTACAGAACTTGAGTAGTCCAAGGTGCTGCCTACCTTCTTTGCTGTCTTCTGAGCACAGGCATTCCAAATCTTACACTTTCTTGCTATATGGATGCCAAACTGCTGCAGCCAAGGGGCCAGCATGACAAGAACGAAGTGAATGAGGACCATGAGGTAATAGAGGGAGCACTGACGCCATTCACAGGCCCTCGCTCTGCTTCTGGAATATTCTCCTGAAGAAGCTAGGTCATGGTGAGGTCAAAGGACCAGAGATCTACAGGGCTACAGTATCGGGAGACAGTAAACAAGAATGGATATCAGGTCACCCCATTGATAATTCCAGGTTTTTGCACTGATTGGCAATTCGCTTTGGGAAAATGAAACTTCTATGTTGTTCAGTTTTCTCCTCTGTGAATTAGGAATATTTAGACTGCCACCTCGCTGAAAGATTACATGAAGTAGTGTGATGAAATGTGTATCACCATCTGCATGTGGCACTTACTCTGACAATTTGTGGCATTATAATTCTCTTCTTGAATCACCATTCCGACCATTGCTATCACTAGATAGCAATATTACATTCTTTTGGAAGTATTTATTTATGCCTTCACTTCATTCCAGAAATGTTTAGGACAGAGAATAAAGTCTTGAACCTCAAATCTACTCCAGTTTCAGAATTTTTCTCTTTGTTTCTAGTTTAGCATAGACAGAAATAGCCTCCTCTTTCCTTACAAAGATTGATTACACTCAGAAGCAGCCTCAGGACCTGCTATACAGGCAACAGGTAGGGCAGAAGCCAGCTGTGGTGATGACAGTGCTGCCCTTGAATGACAGCTCTGGGTTCTGGGCCTGCCTCCACAGACACCCGCTCCCAGCTTTGACTGTCTGGTTGGTATCCTGGTCAGCTGGATTTTCCCTGAGATCCACCAGTAGCCCTGCAGAGACCTCCTGGCTGCCTCTGTCCTGATCACTGAGTTTAGCTCTGAACTCAAGAATTATTCAGCACAAATATGATTTGTCCTCCAGTGTCTGATTTTGCAGGCCACTGGCCAGGATTTCTGCCATCCTGGGCTGCCCATGTCAACCAGCTGTGGCCCCCAGTTATGGGCCCTGACCAGTTTCCCCAAGTTCCTGGGCTTTCATGACCTCCCAGCATGGCCTCTGAGTCTTTAGGGACTTCTTCTGTCAAAGGTTTGGCCTGCACTGGACTCTGACCTGGAAAATCACTGTTTGTGACCCTTCATCAGGAGTGAGGTAGGACATATTTATGGAACTCTGCAGTGGTACAATATAAAGCATTCCATGAAGCGAGAGCTAATTAAGCACTGACAGAATTATTTTTATGTTAAGGGCATGAAGAATTATAATTCTTAGATTGTATTAAAAGCAAAATAACTTTTGAAAAATGTGCCAAATCCTGTTGTAGCCAGAATTCTGTAACTTAGTTTCCATCAGAATGGAAACAAGAACGGTTACTGAGCAGATGTTTGGAGTGAGAGGACCAGTCACCAATGTCATCAGGCCTAACCATGCTGACTACACCAAGCACAGCAGGAGACAACCCTCTGGGCACTGGTATTTAAAAAAAAAAAAAAAAAAATTATTTATTTATTTATGCATGCAAAAACTGGGGTGTAGGCCAAAAGTGAGAGGATTCACCAGAGACAGAGTGAGGAGCAGAATGGGCGGATCTACTGAAATACACTGTGAGGGGAGCAGTGGGGGAGACAGGAGAGGTCTGCTGCACCATGTAGGTTAGCTCCCTGCCCTAGGATGGAGCTCATGCTGCAGTGGCTGGTGATAGCTTGATAGTTCTGAGAGCTAAACCCCTGCGCCACCAGGGACACCCTGGGTACTGGTGCTTTTAATGTGTATGGTTTCAACACTACACTACCAACCCCAAGGTCATCTGTCATTGTGCTAGGAATAAGTGTAAATGGCATCTGCTGGCTTTGGATATCATGCAGCAATCCATTTCACTTAGTATTGTGGCTCTCTGTCTCACTGCCCACCCCAAGTTCTACTTACACACTACCATTCGTAAAAGCACCAAAATGACAGCTAAAATCAATTTATGACAATAATGACTGAAGGTAATATGAATTATTCACTTTTAGCAAGTAGCTCCTTTGCTTGTGAAAGTTTGGTGCTGAACATGTTACCTACAGGAATTATTTCAACACATCTTCAGGACTGCCCTGATAGGTAAGTACTGTCACTATCATCCCATCTGGCAGACAAGGAAACAGCAACACAGGCACTGAGATGACCTGCTGACATCACCAGGTAGCCTGGTTCATGTCCTGAGCTATTTCCGTCAAGGGTCAAGAGTGCTCTGCTTCTCTGAAAACGTGATGAAGTTTCCAACAAAAAGAACTGCTATTGCAATTGAGAAAAGCCTGATGTTTCTCTCAGACAGAATACTTCTCCAGATTTCAGGCTCTGTCAATGAGATTTCAGATTTCCCAAATGTGATCATTTCCTAGTGTCAGGAAGAGTCAAGTTACCTGGCAGACAGGAATCATTGGTACACTGTTCCCTCTTTGGGCTAAGTACTTCATTAACATAATATAAAGTGAATTGCATAGCTCTTAAGTGACTAGTCTTCTCTCAATTGTTCCTGCAATTAAAGCTGAAGATGCAAGTCAAACAGCCTAATAAAAGATAGTCCACCCATCAGGTGCTTCACTTAAAATATTTTCGAGGTTAGTTAACCTCTAGATGAAAGAACAAGTTTCTAAATCAGTTATTTGGAATTAGAAGTGCAGTTGTTTCTCATGCATACTCACTACATCAGAGGAATGAGGACCCATGGCTATCTCATGATTTTGTAACCTTTTGAATTGGACCTACAGAATTCTCATTTCCTATCTCTCAATATTCCAAGTTTCTGTGGATCAAAGGCTTCTGCATCTCCATGGTAGAAACAAGAACATATCCCTCCAACCTCATGATCTTACCCAAATGTGACCTCAGAGCTGAGAAGGTGAAGCCCCAAGGCTGACGTAGTGGTGAGGGACATGGGAAAGCACACAGGAAGGCTTGCTGAATGAATGAGGAAGACACACTTAGGTTTTAATCTTCTCCCTTTCCTAGCACCACAATGTCCTCACAGCCAGGTATAGATAACACTTGGCTGGTGGCAGAATTCTGTGGCAAACTTCTTGGGGCAGACAAGTGTTTAGACCCTCAAAGTGAGGCACCTCTCAGAAAGCATTTCATGACCCTTCCCCAAGGCAGCTAAGGAAAGACTTGGTCCCACCGAGCTGCCTTCTTTCTTCTCTTCTCATCACAGTTCCACAGAGAAAGGATGCTTTAATTTAGCAAATCGTCTGTAGCATTTACTATTTTTACACTTCCTCAAATCTCCACTTTTTCACATTTCAGCCTTTGCACAACTGTCTGCCTCTCTGGAACACTCTCCTCTTCACATCATCTGTCTAGCTTGCCCTTCAGGGCTCTCATAGTTGTGTCTCCCTCTAGGAAGTTTTCTCCAAACCCCAAGGCTAAATCTCGTTCCCCTTATATTATATATTTCCATTCCTTCCATCCTTTCGAGACATAGCTCTTATTCTGTATTGTTCACAGATGTTAACTACTTACTTAGTGGTCTCTCATTCAGACTGTAAGCTCCCTGAGACCAAGACCTTGTCTGATTCCATCACCTTTTAATCCCAATGTCTACAACATTTCTTGTCATATAATGGGGTCTAGGTGAACAAACGATAAACACTTACAATGGCACAGTGGTGAGACCAACAAATTGTTCTAAGATTATTTAACAACATCACAGGTTACAGAATCCAATGCCACACATGACCCACTGCTCACCCATTCTTGCCAAGATCATGCCTGAGAAGAGCAAGGTGATGGAAACATAACATAAGACTCAGGGTGCCTGGGGTCCTACTCACTTTCAAGCAGAACCATGCTATTGGTCCAATGGATGGAGAAGCAGTCTGGAAAGATAAGATGGATCATATTTTTCTCAAGGTAATAAACATATAAACATATAGGTGGTGCAAGGGGTTAAACACAGCACTGTGAAGCTGCCCGCAGCCACAGCAGCATGAGTTTGATCCCCAACGAGGGAGCTACCCACATGGCACAGCAAACCTCTCCTGTCTTACCTGCTGCTCCCCTCAGCAGTGTACTTTAGTCAGTCTGCCTGTTCTGTTCCCCAGTCTGTCTCTGGTGAATCCTCTCACCCCCCACACCCTCTGGCCTGTACCCCACTGCTTGCATGCATAAATAAGTAAATCTTTTTAAAACATTTAAAAAAAAAAGTGTACCTGGTCCTCTTTCAGCAACTCATGGTTGGAAGAACAGTTTTTGTTTAATGGAAGTGAGAAAATAACCGTATCAAAAAGACTTCCAGGAGCAAAGACAGAAAAAACAGAGAGTATCAGACAGCCTACTTGGAGTCAGCCGGATATGATTCCCGTGGTGACCAAGTCATAATGCCCCAGGAGCTTGGTGGAGAGAATTGTGCACATCAGGCCAGACAAAGCTGAAAGGGCTGTGAGGATGCTAAGCAGGGAGCCTCTAATCCCTTGGTTATAGGAGTAGTCAGTGGTGATGCAGTCAAATCCCAGCACTGTCATGTAGAGGAAGGCCAAGCCCTAGCAAGCTGGAAAGACTGTCTTTCCAGCCCTGTTAGCACATGTGCAGCAGCCTTCCCATGTTTTGAAGACAGAGAGGAACCCCTGTGGTTTTGGCCTGTTGTTTTTGGGATTAGACCTATCGTCCTTTGCTTTTTCTAAATCTTGTTGAGGAATCTACCAGTGGTTTCTCAAGAATCCATTTCACCTAAAATAAAATCCAAGTAAGCTTAAAGTCAGTACCCCTTAAAGTCAGTATCCCCTCATTACAGCTCAGGCCCCATCTGCCTCTAAGCACCTATCTATCTCTCTGCCTGAGGTTTCTTGCCAGTCGCAGGAACATCAGGTAAGATGTAATGGCTCAAAAATCAGCTAACGGGACCTCCCCTGGTGGCGCAGCGGTTGAGTGCTGGGCTGTGAAGCTGCCCGCAGCCTTTGCAGAGCTGGTTCGATCCCTGGCTGCCGGGTGAGGGTCCCATATGGCACGTAGACCTCTCCTGCCACCCGCTGCTCCCCTCAGCAGTGTACTTCAGTCCTTCTGCCTGTTCTGCTCCCTGCTCTCGCTCTGGTGAATTCTCTCACCCTCCCGTGTTTCTGACTGTACCCAGTGCTTGTATAAATAAATAAATAAATAAATCTGTAAAAATAAAAATCAGCTAACGAATGATAAGACTTGTTAAAGAAACACTCCAGTTTCCTGGGCTCTTGGTGGGACAATTCTGAAGTATGTCCTACATATCCGGTAAGGCTCAGTGGCACTGAGCCCCATCATGGTAACCCACACATTTACACACATTCTACTTGCTTTTATCTCTCCTCCACCTCTCATTTGCTTGCTAGAAGCACCTTCCAAATAGATAATTTATTGCCCTGATTCCTTGTCTCTTGAGAAAACCCAGACTGAGACACCTAGTGAAATCAGGAAGGTGGGCATTAACGTGAGAGAAAGGATATAGGGTAGGGTGAAAGACGGAAGTTCACAGGCTTAAGATGTTGTAAATGGACATAATGATGGATATGTCCTTTGGCTGGCTTTTTTAAAGAAACAATTGTTCATGAAAAGAAAGTGAGAAATACTCACTCCTTTGAGTTTTTCAAGAAAGAACAATGATTGCAAACAGATTTTTAAAATATATAACAATTTGTGAGAGTTATTTAGCACAAATTAAGACAAGATGTGAAAAGGACTAAAGTTGCCAAATAGGGCTGTGAAGGAATAAGTAAAGGTTAGGTGGATCAGATCTATTCTAAGCCAAAAACTGTGGGAAGGGTGAACATCTTGGTTATAGAAAAAAAAATTGTCAGAGCAGATCCCTAAAAAAGAAAAAAATAAATAAAAAGCTAACAATGACTTAAGTTTTCCGATGTATCAAGGATTATCTTATTTAGTTGTCAGAACATCTCCTGAGATCAGTTCTGACATAACGAGTCTGAATAAATTAGCCATCATGGTCACACAACTAATAAGTGACAGACGGAAAGAATTTAGTGCTTGTTCTCTCTCTCTCTCCAGCCAGCCATCCACCACCCAAATATAAATATCTATTTATCTAGCTCTATAAATACATATATTTTATTCATGCAATGAGATTTGGTGAGCTGCAACTGCAAAACAACTTGAGAGAAGAGAATTAATTATAAGAAATCTAGAAAGAGAAATAGAGGTTAGAAGCAATGCTTGGGCTGTATTGTGCCAAGCAGATGGGCAACACTGTCAATAGTCAGAGATGGTTCTTATCTTGGGAGAATGAGGACATATAAAGTTAGGTCGTCCTTCCTCCCATCCTCACCTTAGTGTTACGGAATTTCTTGTTTTAAAAGCATTGCTGGGGCCTCCCTGGTGGTGCAAGAGTTAAGTCTCAGCACTTTCAAGCTATCACCAAACACTGCTGCATGAGTTCGATCCCCAGTCAGGGAGCTTATCCACACAGTACACCAGACCCCTCCTGTCTCACCTACTGCTCCCCTCAGCAGTGTATTTCAGTAGATCTGCCTGTTCTGCTCCCCATTCTGTCTCTGGTGAATTCTCTCATGTCCCTGCACTTCTGGCCTAGACCCCAGTTCTTTTTATTTTTTAAAGATTTATTTATTTATGCATACAAGAACCATGGTACAGGCCAGATGTGTGTGGGGTGAGAGGATTCACCAGAGACAGAGTGGGGAGCATAACAGGCAGATTGACTGAAATACACTGCTGAGGGGAGCAGTGGGGGATACAGGAGAGGTCAGCTGTGCCATGTGGGTCACCTCCCTGGCCAGGGATCGCGCTGCAGTGTCTGCAGATAGCTTCATAGATTGTGTCTTAACCCTTTGCACCACCAGGGAGGCCCCTAGACCACAGTTCTTGTGAGCATAAATAAATAAAATAAATCTTAAAAAAAAAAAAAGCATGGCTGATAGCAAGGATGGCCAATCCATCATAATGCTTTGAATAAAGAGCACCCTATACTTCCTAACACAACTGTCTAGCTTAGCTAGCATCTTTAGGAAAGATGTTTATGAGTGAGATAGGAAGGAATCATCTCCCCAGGACCATGAAATAGATTGTATAGACTATAAGGAAAATTCCCATGGGGGTGTTACTCACATTGGGGTCTCTTTGAATGAAACCACTGAAGTTATGCAGTGCACATGTGTAACTGTACATGGCAGTCCCCACCTGTCCCTGCCAATAAAAGCAGGTATATGAACTATATGACCAATAGCATATTTGAAGGCATATTTGAAGATTGAAGGTGGAGATTATGACAGGACACAATCTCTGAAAAGAAGAAATGAAACACTGACATCATGGATCAAAAACAAAACAAGAGCTGCTCTGAGTGTGCATTACCTTGAGTGTTCACAGCCTCCTGTTATCTTTGTAAGAAGTGACCCCACCCTGTTTGTTGCTGGGGTTTTACAGCCATTTGGGGAACTAGTTGATAAACGCTCCACAGAAATAGAAACTCTACAGAAGTGAAACCAAGTTCCATCCAAGAATGAAACCACAGCCAATCACATGACATGCCCATGTTATCACCTGGCCCACAGACAGGGGGGCAAATACATAGATCTGATCCACATCTCTGCTTTATTTTGGGTGGTGTAATTTAAGCCACACTACATCCAAATAATTGTTGAATTAACTTGCTGTACTGCTGCTGCATTCATTCCTGTGAGAAGAAGGAAACATAGTGTCTCAGTGGATGAGTCCTTCCTCCTGGTGAATGCAACATAGTGCATTCGTGCCCTTGCTAGATTTGCTAGCCAGAAAAGAGTCCTTTCAGTCTAACTGTAGGTTAATCACAGGATTTTTCAACCTAGAGAAGACCTTCAAGAACAGTTGTTGGAACTTGAACAATTAACACATGAGTAAGCTGAGAAGCAGAAAGATTAGGTTACTAGTCTAGGTTACTAATTATTCTAACTTGTGTCTCAGCACTCTTGTCACACCCCATTATCTTAACAACAATAATAATATTAATACTATTATTATGACTAACTTGTTGACAGGGGAAAGAGGTAACAAAGGAAGAATAAAGGACAGAATTAGTTGAATATATATATTGTGCCAGATACTAGTTCAAAGTCTTCTACACATGTGCATCTCACTCACCCTCACAACTTTAAAGCCAATTGTATCTCCACTTTACAAATTTAAAAACTGATGTATAAAAAGGTGAAGTAACTTGCTCAAGGTCACAAAGAAGATAAATGGTGGGGCTGGGACTCATACCCAGGCAAAATAATGCCAAAGCATTCTTTTAACTATTCCACCATCTTGAAAACTATATTTATAAGATCATTTGAAAAAATATAATGAACCACAAGCATTATATTTTTATAATGAAAATAAAATAAATGTATTTTATTTTCAATTTCTTTGAAATTAATTACAGAAACTTTGAAGCTTTTCTTTTACCCAGAAACACAGGATACTTTCAAAACCATGTCACCCAGCTTTTACCCACATCCCTGCTTTATTTTGGGTGATGTAATTTAAGCCACAGTACATCCAAATAAGTGTTGTTTGAAAGAAAACATGATTATAAGGGGCTTCTACTCTTTGTAAGGAGTATATTTTAATAGACTCCTCCGTAATAGCTTCCTTTATCTTGGCTATCAATGCTCATGAAAATTTTCTATCAGGGAGTACCAATCGCACAAATATAGGGTAGGATAAGAAGTGCAGTATTAAGTTCACAATTTGAGTCTATCACCATATGAATGATCCAAATTTTACAAATGGAAGAAAAAACAGAAGATGCCAGATTCTTCATTTTGTTTCATTACTGAAAACAATAATTCTATCTTTCATTATCACTGAAAATGATAACTTTGGGGGATGAACTTTTTTTTGTGGGGGAAGTGGAAGCTTATCATGGGCCAGAATGTTGAAACTCTTAATTCCTTTTTTTTTAAAAAAAACAAAATTGCCTTCTGTATGTATGTTGAGCGTTTTTTCTCTTCAAAGTACAGTCTATATCTCCTTAGGAATAATTTCATCTATTTCTCACATGGTTCCTATGTACAGGTAGAGTGTGCTCAGTGCTTCACAAATCCTTTATCTCACAGAATTCTTCCCCAAATGGAGCTGGGGTTGGGAGTTGAGAGGTAGTGTCATTGTTTCTCCTATTCTACAGATAAGGGAAGTAAATATAGAGAAGTTAAATAACTTGTAGCTTGTAAGAGCTGTAACTGATTTGAGCTGGACTCAACTACAAATACCTCCCTTGGGGCCCTGATTGACTCATAGACTCACTAAGCCTACTTACAGTCAATCAAAGGACTCAGGATGCCCAAAGTGGCACCACTCACCAAAGAGCTGGCATTTGCTTTTCACCTATGAGGCTGACAATCCAGTCCCTTTGGATGGAGGTGGTCTGTGCCGTGCTGGCCAGGTTCACCAAAGTCCCCAGGGTGATGACAGCTGCACAGGAGACCACCTACAGAAGGAGCATTAAAGGGAGCTTGGAATCCAAGAATAGGCTTTCTCAGCCCATTGTGCTATGTGTGGCTATTTACCTGACAAACAACATCTACATGAACACAAAGAGAAAGAAGTTCAGGGCAGGTTTGGAGCCAAATGCTATTGTGTTGATTCTAAGCATTTTCTCCTCCCCACCTCATTAGCACAAGATCCACTGCTAATTTGTACCCTGCAGACAGAGACTCTGCGGTTCTGTTGCCTTCATGTCTGTTGGATTTAGGCTCTGATCCACAAATTAGGGGTGAGGAGAACACTGGGGAAAGATTAGCCAGATCCAAAACCAGTGAGCAGGGTTGTATAGAGATGACTCACTGAAGGACAATTGGGCCTTGTCTCTGACACTCACCCCTCCCAGCACAGGAAGGAGATGTGGGACACTCACTGTGAACCAGCCGTGCCAGAGCTGCTCCATCTCCCTTTTGCGGAAACATGAGCATCAGGATAACACAGCAGGCAGTGACAGAAGCATTCTGAGTGGAGAGTGAGGCATGAACAACTGTAAGTGGAAACACCAGGGAGCCCAATATTTTCCCTTGCTTTTAAGAGATAGGTCGCAGCCACATCATCATTTAATGCAGAGTAATTGCATTTGACCAGATCCCTGTGCCACCCGGGGTTACTGTCCTGATCAGTAGTGACTTGCTTGAGTAGGAGACAAAAGCAGGCTCCCGTGTTCACTAGAGGCAAAAGTCTTTGCAACCTCAAGGAAAAAACAAAGGCTGGCTTTTGCAAGATGAGAACATACTTTGAGAGGACAAGAGACTAGACAAATCAAAGAACTTAAAATTTACTACTGATGTATCACACACTTCTGGATTGAATTCGTGACTGAAGTTATCAACATGGCCACACTCCAAAGTTTATATAAATTGGCATTTTCAATTGTGCAGCTTCAGAAAAATGCCTTTCCAAGCTGTAGGTGGAACGAAAACAGTTGAGTTGGCCAGTAATCAAAAGAATGGGAAAAACATAGGAACTATGTTTTTTTACCCATAGGAACTATGGGTAAAAGAGTGGTTAAAAAGATATTATATCCAAGAGCAGAAAGTATCTCCTATACTCCAGATACTAATTCCTAGTTTAGAGAGATTAACCTGGTACAAAAGAAATTATTGTTTTTAATGAAAATTAGAAGTTGTTCTTAATGAAAATAACACAAGTATATTATACGCAGGTAATACCAGAATATTACAAAGAAGCCATGTTTTCAGGAATTTAATATTAAAAATCTGTGATGGAGAAATTAAAAGATTTTAAAGGTAGCACTGGAGGATGACACAAACTTGTATAACTTTTTCTAGTGTTTTTAAATGTTATGCTCTATTCTATTAAGTTAATGTCTCTATTTTATTTCACTAAATAAACCCCCAAAAAACTAGTTAGGTAATAATGTATCGTATATGTCATGGGTAAGAGTATTAACTTTATTTCTTGGTTTTCTGTCAACCTAATCACCTGTTAAGACCCCAAATATTAATGAAGATCCAGCTACCACTAGGCCCAACAGTGTGTGAGGAGAAGATTGTGTCTATATAGTGCTTTCAGGAACATAGATATGGCAAAGTGCCACATCTGGTCTGCCTACAAGATAGTAGAAGAAAAGCATGTTTTAATCATTGACCTAAAAGATGGAACAAAGATAAAATCAAAAAAGATGCATTTCTCCCAAAGGATGTAAAACATGCAGAATTTAAATTCAAAATGTCAAAATTATATATTTATGCAGTAGAGCTATAACATTTTAATATAATACAGATATACTTCAAAAAGTTGACCGAATATATGTTAAGAGATTTAAAAAAAAAATGAAAAAGAAAAAATGCCAAAGAGCCAAGAGGCCCATGAGAAAGTATCAGATGAACACTGTGAAAACAGGAGAACCTAAAGTAGCAAGCCCAGGTTACCCTAAGAAATTTGCTGTTTTGTCAATCTGTGGGAGATTTCACTCATTGCTTTGATAGATTGCTAGAACAAGGATAAAACAGAAATCTATATTAGATATATACTTATATGTACTTCATATATTATGCATGTGTGTGTTGTACTAAAGGGTTACATAAATCACTGCATCTGGCACCTGCAGAATACACATGCTTTTAAGTACATGAAACATATGGATAAATCAATAGGATAATGTATCATAAAGCAAATCTTAATTTCTAAATATTGAACCATATAGAGGATGTTCTCTGACCTCAAGACAATTAAGCTAAAAGTCAATAAGGAAAAAAAAATCAGAAAATCCCCATGTGCTTGTAAATTAAGAAATACATTTCTAAATAATTCATATGTCAAATAAGTAATCACATAGGACATTATAAAATATTTTTAACAAAGGATATTGAAACTTGTCAGATTTAGCTAAAGTTCTCCTTAAAGAGAAATTTTGTACTCCTGAATACTTGTTAGTAAAGAAAGACTGCATTTAATGAGCCAAGTATCTATACTAAGAAATTAGAAACAGAACCGCAAATTATATATCCCCTAAATAGAAGAAAGTCAATATGAAAGGCAAGGGCAGAAATTTGTGAACTAGAAAAAAGAGATACAATAGCAATAAAGTAAATTGTGGTGTATTATACAATGAAATACTATATACATCAATGGAAAGTAGCAAACAAGGGCTGCATGCAACAATATGCATGTTACAAATTTAATGTTGAACAAAAGCAATAAATGTGTGTAGTAGGATTTCATTTATACAAAGTTCAAGCTATACTTGAATTAAATTAAACTATATCATTTAAGGATGCCTACACTCGTGATAAAGCTATAAAGCAAAGCAAGGAAGTGAATGCCCTAGAAATGAGGCTCGTGGCTATTTCTCATTGGTGAGGAAGGAGCATGATTGAGCAGGGCCCCACGAAGGACTGGCTGCTGCCAAATTTTCATTTTTACTTGAGTGGTGGTTTCAAGGTTTACACTGTAATCATTCCTTATACATATTTTATGCACTTCGCTCCATTTGTTCATTCAAAATATTTAACATTAATATGCACACTTTATGTGTGATATTTTGAGACATCCTTACTGTCCTTAATATTAGTACTATTAACCATTCCAAATACATGATATTGTTTTGATTCATCTTACCCATATTGACTCATGAGGTAGATCAAAGATGCTCCTAAAACACATATAATGACAAATGTCATTAAGTAGCAAAAATATATACTCCTTTCAAGCAAATTCTGTCAGTTAACTCAGTGAACGTAAAATCCTGTTTTGTGTGAATTTACCTTTACAAAGTGGCCCGGTGCTAAATAAAAATACAGGCAACAGAAAAGCAACAGTTTTGACTAACCAGTTAAGGGATTCTCGGGGCTTCTATTTCTTCTTTGGTCACTAAGTGACCCAGGGAAATATTCAACCATGTCCCTTTTCTCACGTCTAGAGGTGGAGACAGAGAAGTAAGTGAGCCAACACACTGTAATATGAACTTTCCAGGAAGTAGGTTCAGTAAAAAGAAAGAAAGCAGAAATGGCACCCATGTCAAGATGGGAAGGTAGGACAGAGGCTCACGGTGGACATTTCCTCTGAGCAAATCTGAGGAATGGGAGTTGAACTAATAAGGAAGTTGGAGGGTAGAGACAGCTTCCTACCTTGAGAAAACCAAGAGAACAAAGGTCTGGAGCAAGGAAAAATATAAGTGCAAATAAGAAATTTAAATTTGGGGGTAAACCGTGCAAAGGTTAAAAGGGAGCAAGAAGGGGAGAGGATGGAGAAATCCAGAGGCAGATTCCCTTTTTCCCAGAAGGAACAACGAAGGTGGTCCTGTCTGGGTTTTTAGCTGTAGGGATCTCAACCCTGGCCCTTTTAGACACGCCCTCTGTAGACCGTCTGTCTCAGCTATTCACCCAGGAACCCTCTCTCCTGCTTCCCTTGTGCCCATCTTGATCATCATCTTGTACTCATATTCCTGACACCCTCACCAGAACTGTACCCCATTCCCATCTGTGTCAGTCCGTAATATCCTGGTTCCCAACCTGCAACCTCTCATATCTCTTACTTATTTTAGAGAGCCCTATTCAGAAAGTCTTCTTCATCTGCTCCCACCACCCTCCACCTATCTGCATTGCTACAGGGAAGATTTGAATAAAGCTCAGGGGTTAGAGGTTAAGACTATAATAGACCTATAAAAGACCTAGGAAACTTAACTACATATCTTTCAAAAGTGCTGTAAGAATTCCCATTTGAAAAGTTATTTGGGATTGAGCTCCTGGTATACTAGTCCTCTTCTCAATTAGACAGCCAGCCAAGGACTCTGACATTTAGTTTGGAGTCGAGAGCCTTCTCTGTGAGGCAGGCTTCTCTAGTTTACAGATCTAACTTTATCCTCCCTCCCTACGCATCCCAATCCTCAATTCACATGTAACAGTGTGAAAAAATGAACAAGAGATGACATTTTTTATCCACAGTTGTGGTAATTATAATACTAATTGTGTATTTGAAATAGTCAACACTTTGGAAATATAATTAGGAAAAATTAAGATGCACCCACACTCTGGAAGAGAGAGATGAGAAAACAAAGCTAATTGTTTTGTGACTTTTAAATTAGTAAAATCAATTGAGATTTTTGTGGAACATTGTCATATAAAAGAAAAAAATGTTGCTTAATTATCTTTGCTTATTTTTTTAACCTCCCATTTTACTTAATTGAAACCACTCTGCTCAGAGGAACGGTGCAATTTCAGATGGTGTGAGTACAGCGGTATCCCCTCCACAGGGACAGTCTGCCCCTTTCTCAAGAAGGGCTTCCTAAAGTAATGTCTACCCAGAGACTAACCTAAATTACTCTTCTCTTACTTTATTCTCCTGCTGCTTTAGTCTGTTTGCAGCTTTAGTCTGTTTTTACTCACTTCCAGAACTTTCAGTGTCACTTAATTCTCCAATCATTACTACACGCTAGGAAGAAAAAATTCAGTAATGAAAAATACATTTAAACTACTATAATAATCCTAAACAGGAGGAAGTCAATGTGTTTTAACTTCTTTCCAACTGGATTCCTCTAAAACTATTAAAATTTCATTTATTCAACTGCAGAAAGTAATCATGTAATCAATTACAAGGACTTTATTGCATATACATAAAGTCATAGCAATTGTTTTTGATAGATAGAGGCCTATTACTAATACTGTTCAAAGCCAATTGTTTTGGGGAAAATAGGCAACCAACCATAATCAGACTCACAAATTTGTCACACACACACACACACAAATGGTTAAAGAGATGTTTGGACAAAATTAAATGAGCTGTCATTTGACCCAAGAATAATGGGGTGAGCAATTTGTCTGTCTTTAATATGTTAGTTCTCTGACTTGTATGTTTTTGACAGGGCAAATTTATTAAGCTGGTATAAATAATGCCAGTTATAAATAAAAACTTCATTACATTTTCATAAACATATATTCCTGAGGAAAAAATTCTTGCCTCTGCTAATGACTATTGTACCTCTACAGTTAAAACAAGGAATTTCTGAAACTTTTAGGGTTGTGCTTACCAAACACAGACAGAAAGAAGGTTTGGATGGTTCACTGGACTCCCAGAGGTTGCACAGAAAGATGAATTACAAAGCAGAACTTCTGAACCACTCACCGGCATTGTCACCACAGGTGCTTTGTGTAGAAAGTGCTGGAGGTGCCAATGTTTCCTGTGGGTACTTCTCTTACCTCAGCCTAGACAAGGACAAGAGATGACCAAAACATCCCTATCTTGTAAAAGCCTAGGACACAGGCAGGAACACTTGTTAAAATTCTTAAGGAAAGTTTTATTCTGTGCTTTTAGAGACAAACAAGAGAAGGCTTTCTGCAAAATTAAGTTTCAACATGTCTCCAGAAAGCATCTGTGCTTAGAGAGGGCTCCCATAGAAGGTGCTGGCTCCCCAGGTCCAAACCATCATCTCTCTTCCCCTCCACCCCTTCCCCTTTGAAGCTCTGCTACTCATCTGCTGCCTTGTCCCCTTAGCAAACTGTGCTGTTGGCCCATTCTCGAGGAATCCTACTGAAGATTAAGGCCAACTACAAGTGTTAGGCTGGCCCTCCTAGATTGTTTGGTCTTTTTTCTAAGAGTAAGCACAACCTAACTGAAAGGATTCCATTTTTTAACAGAAATTTCAAGAATCAATATTCTTTTTTTTTTTTTTTTTTTTTTTTTTTGCTTGGGTGGAAGAGGGTGGACTTGGGGATGTTTCAGTTCTTTGGTTCATAACTTAATGGGTGATATTCAGTATCAGCTGTGGACCAACAAAGACTTCTTTTTTCCTTTCCTGAGACCTTAGAGAATTGGGTACAGGATCCTTGAGGCCCTAATTCCTACCAGTAATTAGCTAAAATACTTCTCTCAACCCAGCTCAGATTCTTGAAACTGCCTCCATGTTGAGTCTACCACATTTAATGGCAGAGTAAATTAAGAAGGCTAAGATTTTAAATGTTCTACCAAAGAAAGTATTTGATTTGACACATTCCAAATAAATTGTTTAAATGTTGCTACAAATATTTCTGCTACAGTAAATTGGCCTTGTTTTCAGAAATATTTATGGTACCATACATTTGTGAAAACTCTTTGCCCACCCAAGGGTGCTGTATTCCTGGTTAAGTGGGGAGATCAGTAGAGTGAGAGACCTGCAGGATGGTAGGATAAGTAAGGGCAGGGCTCACATCCTCTGTTAACCACCCTACAGCTGGTCCCAGGAACAGACCCAGCACAGAACAGGTATTAGAGGAAGGAGCCCATTTGCTATATTTACAAGTATAAAAATACAGCAATCCACCAAGCCCTTGGTTTGTAGGACAAAGGATAAAAAGGACACATCCCAGTTTTTATTTTTATGCCCATACTCATTATGCACGTGGAACAAAAAAGGAGCAGGCAGGTCTTTCAAAAGGAAAATATTCCCTAAGTAAATGAGAATAGTAACACAACTTTGAAACTGTAGGTGCTTTCTCTAAGCAGGATTCTGCAGGAGTCAAAAAAGCGAATGTAGTGTTCTAGGCAGAAAGCTGATGATACCTGGGAATGAAAGGAGAATTTGATAGTGCCTCAACAAAAGGTACAGATACACATACACTGTATTATAGGTGTATATATGTACACACAAATATACATGCACAGTATATATAAACATACATATGCATATGTACATATATTTAACCAAAGATTCTGGTGATCTACCTCAAACTTTCAAAGATAAATCAGAGATGCTTTGATTATGACTAGAGAAACAATGAGGTTCAGCTATAAATAGGGAACAAGGAGAAAACTATTCATTCTGTAGCAGCCAGCTTCCCCAAAAGCACCTTTCTCTACATGTAATATAAAAATCATTTCAAAATTTACCATTTATGCTTTTCATATCTTTCAAGAACAAAACTGACATACCCAAAGTCAATATTAAAAGAGGAGAAAAGAAATGAATCACAAGTTCCTGAGAAGTCAGTACTTCTGCTTTTAAAAGATGTTTCTTCTCTTTGTTGGTTGTTTGGGGTTTGTTTTTTTGTTTGTTTTGCTTTGTTTTTTTACTGTTGTTTTAAGTAAGAGAGTTTGGGAGTTGGGGAATTGCTATGAAGCTGTACATGATAATTGGTGGGTTTTTATTCTCCACAGGAGAATATTTTCCCCCCTCACTGAACATACCTGATAAAACCATGTTCTTGATTTAGTGCCCCAGAGGTAATTGAAATCTGAGGTGAAAAGCTAATGGAGCTCAAGGAGGAAGCACTGGAAAGCACTGGACAGATGAGAGAGCCAGTCTCTCCCCAGGCATGCATAGTCCAGTTTAGACAGATGCAATTTTCCACCCTGAATGAACTCCTTCTACAGAAACGGATAGTCCATGTTCTCCCAGGCACAGGAATGCTGTTACCTGAGCCACAGCACAGGCTCTGGAGTAAAAATGCTTTCGATCAGATTCAGGCTCCTCCACCCACAAACCATTTAGCTTCAGTCAGTTCACTGATGTCTTCAAGCCTGTTTCTCAGCTCTAACACAGAGGTAATAATATTTACCACAGAATGGTTAGGAAGATGAAACAAGAATGATAATGCATGAAGATGCCTAGAAGAGTATCTGGTAGAGATAGTATTCAAAAGAGCATAGTTACTGCCATTTATTATTAGCAGCAGTGCATATTCAATCATCATCATCCTACTCAAGGAGTTTGGTCTAACCTGAAGTAAAAGTGTGCAATGGCGATCAACATGGGAAAGGCAATACATAGTTTTGGGGAATATAAAACTAAAACTCATATACACTCTCTCCTCCCTTTCTCTGTGCCAGACTATCATCCTAAATCTTTGGGATTAATCTAGGCATTCCCCTGGGATTAACTAGTTGAGTCCCTCCAAGCATGATGCATAGTGATACAAACATAGAGCACAACAGAAAACAGAGTTCTACTCTATTAAATTAATTCTCAAATAGTCTGTGCACAAAGATTCTCATTAAGAATTCAAACAATACAGATATGGGCAATCTTCCAGAGGCTCTTCTAGAACCTTCTAAAGCATTATTATTGTTTATAGAAAATATACACTATTTACTTTTGTTCACATAAATGGACTGTTTGACATCTGTTTTTTCCATTCAGTAATGTCTGGAGATTTTCCCATATTAGTATATATAAATAGTCTGCTTTATTCCTTCTTTTCAATGTGTGTCTATTCCTAATAATTATCAATAGTTGATTATCACTAATAATTGGATTATTTCTGAACTGTTTGTTCAATAGTTGTGTCCTTTATTTGATCTCTTCCATCTGTTCTAGAAGCAGTTGCTTTCAGAGAAGGGTGACTAATTTGAGAGTCTGGAGTTTTGTTCTTTGGTCTACCACTTCTAACAATAACTTTAGATAATCATTAAGATACTCATTTTCCTTATCTAATAAATAAGAGAATTGGATTTCATGTCTCTTAGTTCCTGTACAGCTATAATAATATATATTTATATAGTATTGACATTGCATAGGTCTTATAAGTAATCTAATGATAATTTAAAGTATATGGGTGAATGTGTGTAGGTTATCTGCAAATACTGGGCAATTTTTTATAAGAAATTTGAGCATCTGGAGATTTTGATATTGGGAATGGGTCCTGGAACCAGTCTCCATAGATACCAATGGATGAGATTATTTTAAAAATTACTGTTACTAACGTAAATGCCCCAAAATAGACAAATGGATCAAAAAGCTGTGGTATATTTATACAATGGAATATTACTCAGCAATCAAAAAAGACAACTCATGTCATATGCAGCAATGTGGATGGAGCTGGAAGGGATTAGGCTAGCTAAAATTAATCAGAAAGAAAAAGATAAATACAAGATGGTCTCACTTCTATGTGGAATATAGAGAAACCAAACAAAAGGTCAAGAAAAAGTCAAAACCAGCAAGCTGACTATCGAACTGAGGCATACAGCAACAAAGGGAGCAAGAGAGGGTCCAAAACAGGGGAGGGATCAACACAAGGGAATATGGTGATGGTTCACAGGTGATACAGTGGTGAGAGAATTATGGGGACTACAATGATGTAGGAAAAAAATTTAATTAATAATAAAATAAAATAAATACAAATTACTGACCCCAAAAATTTCCTTTCATTGGAAAACCAGAACCTACTGTGTTGTGGATGAATAGTAATATAATTTATGGGGTGTGTGGAAAGGTTGGACATGAAGGATTGCTGTATTAGATGAGAGGATAGAGGAGATCCGACAAACATTTACCTGTCTTTTCTCCTTTACCTTCTGAACTTCAGTAGATTGCAAAGACACAGGAGTTCAGAGTAGGGTCTGCCCCATGCCCCTACATTCTTTGGACCAGCTCACATTCTTAACTACATTCCCATTCCACAGATATAGTCCTGGAGCTCTAAGACTGTGGAAATTGCAAACTTATTTCTTACTTCACTCCCAGGATTAACCTTGTCAATGTAATTAGCGATACAAGTAAAGACGCTCCCAATCCCATCTTGTTCTCTCTGACCAAGTCTCCAGCTCTTAGACTTCCTGCCTGCTGAAGCAAAGTTATATTCAAGCCAGCATTGGAATTAACTCTAATTTTCTTTCACTGAATACAAAATATAAATTCTTGAAGAACTAAGCAAATCTTCTCTTCTCCCATCTCCTACCACTACCCCCCGCCCCTAAAAACAATCACAATAGTTTAAAGCCTACAGAGATCAAGGCCAGTGGTCTGAGGTAAAACGATAACAAAGTCACATTGGTTTGTTTTTTTTCAGCCCCCTTTCCTTCACTGCCCCCTTTCCTTCTATGTCCCCCCATTGCCTCTGGATGCCAAAGGTCCTGATTCAAGGGCTCCCTTCTGCAGAAGAACCCTTCAGACCCACCAATCATCACAGTACCCCTTCCTAGAGGGCATTGCTAATGGTCTGCACCCTAAAGAAAAGGATGAGAGAAACATAAATCCTCATCTCAGCGGCCTGGGAACAGATGCCTGCCCTATATCTACCAAGGGAGTGGCATTGTCTGAGGGTCCCGAGAGGCAATGATTTTTATTTAATTGTGTTTAATGGTATATTTCACACTACCATGTAAAAGGATGGAGGTGGAGCTTTGTAGGTGATAATTTTTCTGGAGCCCTTCAAATATTCCCCACATTGCCCTGCTAATAATGGAACTTCATTAATCTACAAGTTTGCCTAATATATCTTTTTATCCCCCAAATTTGAGGACTAAAGACAGAGGATGAAATTACTATCTATCACTCACCAAGATTGAACACACTACAAATGATAAATTATCTTTATGAAAATTGTAAATAAATTTAATTATCAGAAGATTACATTGAATTTTATGGACACTTTGGCACAAATACCCTGAACTTTAAAAAGCAAGCATTAAAACTACTCTATCTGTGTAAGGTTGAAATTCTCAAAAATATTCCATATAGATTGTTCATGTACACATGGACTCCTTTTCTTATAAATCATTCCATTTAGATTAATTTGATGTCAGAAGAGGCTTTGACTGACTTAATTTAAATTTTCCTTTTAATTGAAAATTTTAAACTATAAAAAACAAATTTTTCTTTTTGACCAAGAGTTTAAAATATGTATGCATTTTAATAAAGTAATTTCCTTAGAATTATAATTTGTTTCCACTGTGACTAAGTGCATTCAAAGTATGATAGAAAGTTAAATAAGTGAAAATGAATGAAAGGTCTAACATTCTTTCCTCCTCATTTTGATTCATTTATAATGCTTTCCACCGTACCAGGTTCTGTTAAAATTTAGTTTTATTGAAGTATTTATATGTAAATACTTCATTGCAAAAACATATCCAGAGGTACAGGTAAAAACTACAAAAATGTAAAAACTAGGCAAATAGTCACAGGGAAAAACCCAACAAGTGCTAAAAACCTCCTGCTCATCCCTCTGAATCCCACAGGCCTATGGACCATCTCAAGTAAAAGACCTCCCTGTGAACTGCTCTGCATCTTTTCTTAACCACTATATGATTTTCAGCCTCTTATCATTTTCCCCCTCACATAAACCTTATTTTCCCCCCAACATTGAGGAAAAACATTCCTGAAAAGTTTGAACACATAATTTCACTTTGCAAGTCACTGTATTCATCTGCTGAAATCCACATAGACTGTTCATGTTTCTTCCTACGTCAGATTAAATCCCTCCCCCACTTCCTTGAGACCTCTTGCATACACTGCTATATTTCAAATAGTAATATGCAGGAACCTGTATAAGGCAGAGACGGCACCAAACATCACCAAGGCAGAGAGGCTGTTTTATTGTTATTTCCTTTTGTTGTACACACTGTGACATCCAGCTAGACGAGCTCCGTGATTAGTATTATATTTGAAATGAAAACGATTCCAAGTTCTTCAAAATTGCATTCTCAAAAGCTGTCTTCTTGAATTTCTATGCTTTAAAGACAATCTTCTGACAACTAAGATCATATTTAAATCGGCTTTGCAAATTCCAGCAAGAGACTGAGTCCACATCACTTGGGGATCTATTCTGTCGAGACCCCTTGCTTCCCCCTAGCCAAAAAGATAAACCATTAAAAATGTTGTATATATATTTTTAATTTAAGTATTTAACATACATGCTGCTAGCTAAAGTCCTAGGGTGTTTAAGACTACAAGGAAAAGAGACAAAAAATAGGATGCAAGGAGTGGCGAAGGAAAATTCATCATAAAGAAAGAGAGCAAACATTAATGAAAAGACCACAATTCTGGTTCCTCTGGTGTCTTTAACTATTTCTGGACTAACAGGAATTAATTTGTCCAAACTGACTCTACAAAATTTTAAAAGAACAGGGCATACTGTTCACAGTAGCATACATTTCTTTTGTATGAAAATTAGGCAGCAAGGCTGATGCATAGAGCTGTCTGCAAAATGCATACATAGTTCAGGGATAAAAGTGGACTTTGATCCCAATAGCTGCAGACTCCTGACTTAAGAAAGTCTCTGAAAATATCCGTATTTTATGAGGATTTGCCTTTTCTACAATTCTCTTTGGTTTCTGTGTGGATTTTATTTTTTTTTTTTTTTTTTTAAGATTTATTTATTTATTCATTTATACAAGCACTGGGTACAGTCAGAAGCGCGGGAGGGCGAGAGAATTCACCAGAGCCAGAGCAGGGAGCAGAGCAGGCAGAAGGACCGAAGTACACTGCTGAGGGGAGCAGCGGGCGGCAGGAGAGGTCCGCGCGCCATGCGGGACCCTCCTCCAGTGGCCGGGGAGCAGCCAGGGATCGAACCGGCACTGCAGAGGCTGCGGGCAGCTTCGCAACCCAGCGCTCAACAGCTGCGCCACCGGGGAGGCCCTCTGTGTGGATTTTAAAAAGGAAAATCCCACTGAGCATTTCTGTTCCTATCTCCTATCCTGAGCTTCTCTGTCATCTGTACTTGTTTTCCTTTCCAAAGGGGGCTCTTCTCTGACATTCTGGGAATTCAGAGTGCAAATCTTCCCGGTGTTAGCTCTGAGCATTGGGCAAGTGATTTAACTTTTGTAAGCTACATGTATTCAACAGGTATCTACTGAGTTATTGTGTGCCAAGCAGTTTTCTAAGAGGGTGAACAAGATTAAAACCCCCGCTTACCAAGCTCCTGTTCTTATAATAGGGGAAACACTAGATGGATAAAGAGGCATTTAAATATTAGGCAGCACTACGTTTTTTGAAGAAAAGAGTATAGCAGGGGAAGAAGGCAAGCTGTTTTAGACCCATCTGGAAAGGATTCTCTGGGATGTGTGGTTTGAGCAGAGACTAAATGAAGGAAGGGAGTAGGTCACATCTAGGTGGAAAACAGCAACTGCTGACTTAGAGAGGGACTAGCTTGGCCTGTTCCAAGAATGTCAAGGAGCCAGTGTGACTGGAGTGAAGTCAGTGTAGTGTAGGTAGAAGATAAAGTCAGGGAGGTATGTGGGACCAGAGCATAGGTGCCCAGTGGATTCTGTGAAACTTTAGATTTTATTCAGTTTTTAAAAGTAGAGAGGATTTTAACAGTGCTATAAGCTGATTTCATTTTATAAAAATGGCTCTGGTTGATTTTGTGGAGAATGGACTATTCAGAGGTAAGTAAGGAGGCAGAAAGGCCAGAAAGGAGATTATAGAAATGGCTAGGTCAAGGAATAATGGTATTTCACTGATCTATAAAACGAGGGCAATTGAAGCCACAATGGCACTGTTGTGAGAATTAAATAAGAGAATACATTTAAGTGGCTTAACATACCACCTATTACATAGGAATAACTCAGAGATAGCAGTATTATTATTTAGAGCTGATTCTTCTACTCCAACTCTTCACTCCTTTTCTAAGCTTTGGTACCCCACCTCTTGCTAGAGGGATATCAAATACTTCTTCATTTCCTCTAAGCATTTCCTCAAATGTCATAGACTAGCCATGAAAGCTGTACATGACCCAACTCCATGGAAGTAGTGTAGTGAGATGGTAGCTAGGGGAGATGGGGAACTGGGGAGACTGGGATAGAGGAAAGAGTGTTGGGTTGAGGATCTGGGCTCAGTCTCCGCTCTAAGAGTACAAGTCATGTGAATTCAGATATTTCATTCATTGTTATTGAGCCTTAGCTTCCTTATCCCTAAAATGGGAGAATTTTCCTTGATTTCCTCTTCGGAATGTGAAGAAAATTCAGTTAAGAAAATGCTTGTGTATACATTTATTGAATTATAAATCATTGTAAGGCTGAACCTATCTCTCTGCACACACATACTGCTAATGAGATAGAAAATACTGTATTGGGAAAGAGGATAGGGACAAAGAGTGAGGGGGTCCAGTGGATTGTGGTGGAGGGTTATTGGTACTTTGATGGTGAGAATTGTGTAGTAACATGCATTTGAAGAAGTATGAACCTGGACTCCTAAAACATACACGGTGTTATAAATCAATACCTGAATTAAAAAAACATATATATATATACACACATATATAAAGAAACTAAAAAATAATCCATAACTTTTTCAGTACTTGTGGAAATACTTATTTGAAAATCAGAGAAATAAACAATCATGCATCTAGAATAAGCAAAAAAAAAGAAAATAATTTCTTCCCTAGAGAATTTATAATTCAATCATCCTTAATGAAGCACTGCAAGCTCTCATTAGAGAAGAAAGTAGGAAATGTGCTTTCAAAAATCACAGGCCTGGTTTTCACAAGCCAAATATTTTATATTTAATTAAACTTTGCAAATGCTAATTCTTTTTTCTTTAGTCAAGCATATCTTCCAAGTATATCCATATTGCATAAAAAGACATATTAAGTAAAAGATGCTCAAGACACTATTTAGGCTTTTAAAAACAAAATTACAAATAACATTGCTTGTGGCACCCACCTTCTTTTAAAAATGGGAAAGGAAACAACTGAATGGCACAAATTAAGTTTTTTTTCTATTTTACTTTGTTTGTATTTTCATTATGATTGTCTCCTTATGGCAAAAAAGCTCACTGGTAGGAATTCTGATATGCTAGAACAAAATTGAACTGATTTTTTGTCAAATTTTATTTTCAGCACTAGGTAAAAATTACTTTGTTTTGAACAAATTTTCAAAATTTATTCTAAAGAGCATTCCTAGCCCAAATAAAGAACAAAATGGAGAGGAGGTATAGGAACATCAAATACTAAAAACTGGACTTCATGTAATTCTTTGAAGTTCTTAATTTTCTTTAGTTAAAAAAATTAATCATTAATTTAGAAATAACCACAAAAATAATTGTGTTAAAATGTACTGAGGTTAAAAATTTGACATACTAAGTATATTAGAAAAGATTAATTACTATGGCAGACACTGACTACTATTTATCCTATATTCACACCCCTTCTTTGCTGCTAACAAGCATCCACTTATTAAGGTAGAAGGCGAAGACCTTTCTAATTCAGTGTTGATAGATTTCTTCTCCATTTCAGAATATGAATCTTAATTTATCTAACCCAATTTCTACCTGCAGACAATGACTGCTATAAAGGTGGAGATGAGACCCAGTTTTAGCCAATGAGATGTAAATAGACATCTACTTGATGACCTTCTAGGATAGGTTTTAATCCACTGTTCTAAAAAGACAAGCTGTAATTAGGGATGTATACTGTAATTCCTAAAGCAGGCACAAAAAAATAGTAACACAAAGAGGTGTAGCTAAAATGCCATCATATAAATTAAAATGGAATACTAAGAAAAAATTTAAACAAAAAAAGAAGCAAAAGAACAAAAATCAGAGATGAGAAATGGTACCTCTAAATCCAACTGTATCAATAATTATACTAGGTTAATAGTATAAACCTATCATTTAAAAGGTCAAGATTATCTGAGTGGATAAAAATCTAGACCTAACTATAATCTTCCCATAAGAGACATACTTTCAGCAAACAAAGAGTTTTGAAAGAAAATGGAATAAAAAATAAGTCATGAAATCTAAAATAATATTAAAGCAATTCAGATGAAGTCAGAAAAAATTAAGCAAACAAAAAACAGAGGGAACTAATAGAAAACAAATACAGAGAGGTATACTTAAGACCCAACATAATTAATAAATAATACCTTAAAAGTAAATGGTATAAACATACCAAATAGATGATAAAGATTATCAGAGTGGGTAAAAGAATAGTACCCAAGTACATGCTGACTACAGTGATAGCAGGCCACTGGATAAGGCCAAGAATGCTGCTGCTGACCCTCTCCAACAAAGAATTATTGGGGCCACAATTCTAATGGTGCTGAAATTGAGAAATCCCCAGCTATAGTGATCAAGACAGTTTGATTCTGGCAAAAAGATACATATAGCACAGACTATAACCCAGAAATAGATCCATATGAATAGCCATAGCCAATTAATTTTAAAAAAATTTCCAAGGCAATTCAATAGGAATTTGTTAAAATATCTTTTAACACATGTTGCCAGAGAAGCCAGATTATTAACAAAGGAGAAAAAAATAAACATTAATCCTCTCTTCAAATCATACACGAAAATTAAGTCCGACTGAATCACAGACAAAACTATAAAACTTCCAGGAGAAAATAAAACATAAAATTTTTGTAACCTTGGGATGAACATTTCCTTAATTGAAACACTAAAACATGGATCATATAAAGAAAAAACGCTAGACTGAAATTAAACAACCAAAGAAGATATACAAATGGTCAGTAACCATGTGAAAAAGATGTTCAGTGTCATTAGTCATTAGAAAAATGCAAATTGAAACCATAATAAGACACCACTTCACACACACTAAGACGGCTAGAATAAAAAAGACAGTAACAGGTGATGGTAAGGAGAGGAAATGGCAAGCTTCATAGACTGGCGGGGGGGGGGCCATATAAAAGGGTACAACTACTGTAGAAAACAGTTGGATGATATCCTAAAAGGTTAAACATACAATTGCTATACAATAATATCACTCTGATGTTGTCAGAATGTTGGTGTCCCTTTCCCCCAAATGTGTATGCTGAAATCTTAATGCTTAGTGTGATAGTATTAGGAGGTGGGGGCTTGGGAATACTTAAGTCATCAAAGTAGAGCCCCCATGAATGGCACTGGTGCTCTATAAAAGAGATAACACATTGTTCATCAACACCCCCGACCCTGCCCCACCATAGAGGTCATAGAAGGAACTCTGCCACACTGAAGAGGGCGCTCATTCAACCTCTCTGCTTCCTCGAACTCAGACTCCAGCTGCAGAACTATGAGAAATTTCTATTTATAAGCTACTCAGTATGTGATATTTTGTTAGAGTGGCTGAAAAAGACAAAGACAGTATATTCATGTATTAGAATACCATTTAGCTTTCTTAATTACAAAAAAGGATAGATTATTGATTCACACCATAATGTGGATAAATCTCAGAATAATTATGCAGAATGAAAGATGCCAGACAAAAAAGGATGTGCTTTACGATTCTATAATGTAATTCTAGAAAATGGAAACTAATCTTTAGTGACAGAAAATGCATCAGTGATTGCCTTGGGGTGGAATTGGAGGGAGGGATAGCTCCTAAAGAGGCACAAGAAAACTTTAGTTTCTCCTCAAGGAAAATAAAAATTAAAGTATAGTAATATAGCAATAACATTTAAGCTTATGTAGAGATGGAATAATGTGAATTCAAAGGAGTCAGCTAAGAAATATGATTTGGCTAAACTTCCTTTTATAGAAAGGTATGCATCTGGATTTAAAGGAAATGCAACAAATATGATGACTTCGAGGGACAACTGAAAAATCAAACAACACAGAAGAGCTAAAATAAGGATGATCTAAACTGTAATCAGTCTAAAGTTGTTAATACATAAAAAGCAAGGATTACTATCGAAATAGTGAATAGATTTCTTAGCAAAAAGTTTGCTAAAAAAAAACAAGCTCACCATGAGATTGTATAATATTGAGAAAACATAATTATATATGTTATATGTTTTATATATAGTATAAAAAATTATACATCCCAACAAAACACATTAAAAAGTGCCAGAAATTCAAAAAAGGATATAAAAATAAAGTCTAAAATCTCATTACTCCATTACCAGAATATGACAAAACACACATATAGACCAATGTTTTCTTAAGCATTAAAAATTGAATAAAATAATAAATGTTGTAGTGATCTCAATTTATAAAAATAATTAAAGGTAAGGCATGAAAATGCACATTTTTAATTAAGAATTTTTCACAAAAAGTAACCATATTTTTTGAAACAATTATGTAACTGGGAATACACAAAGGCAGAAATTCTATAAACTGTGTACTCAGATTCCAGTAAAATTATATACAGCAAACATGGAGCTTAAAATTATCCAAAATAGAAGTATATTTTTATTTGCTTTTCTGATGCATGGCTAAATATCAAAATAATACAACATACAAATACATTGTCCCACAAATTTTGTATTTGTGAAATATTGAAAAAGCAAAATAATGAAGAAAATTAACCAGGTTCCTACCTGAAATACTGAGGGGAAAAAACTAAACAGTAAGCCAGAAGAAAGTAGAAATAGGAAAATAATAAAAATAAGAGTAAACATATACTATGGAGAAGGAAAAGTAAAATAACATCAAAGGTTGGTTCTGGGGGGGGGGAAGTTAATAAAGACCTATTAGCTCAAATAATGAAAAGGAAATACCAATTTATAGAACTAACTGTTGGATAATAAATATTTGTTGAAGAACAAATTAAGGAAACAAGAAAAGACAAAACAAACATAAATAGTTAAAAATAAGAGAAATTTAAATTTATCTGTAAGATACATAAAGCAAACATGACAAAATATTAGTATTGTTGATTCTAGGCATCAGTTTACATACCATTGTAGTGCAAAAATTTTGACCATAAAGTATTGAAAGAAAAATTAGGGATATAAAAGTTTCTTATATGCTAACAAATTTCATTACTATCTAGAGGTTGACAAATATAAAAATACTATAAATGCAATATTAAAGCTGATAAAAGCAAGAAAATAGGCAACACAATACCAATATGATAGAAAGTGTAAAAATCATCAAATCCTGAAGAAAGCTTAATAATTAAAGCATTAACAGAATTTGTCTTGGGATCTCATACTGCTTATCTCATAATGCAAGGTAAAATAGAGCATGATTCATCATGCTTTGAAGAAAACGTCACTTCTTAAAAGAAAATATTTTTATAAAAGTCAGTATCTTTAGTATCATTAAAGAAAATTTGCCCAAAAGGGAAAGAACTACAATTTCATGTCTTAATTTTTTCTTTTCTTATTAAATTTTTTTTGTCATTAAGGTAACATTGGTTTACAATATTGTATATAATTTAGGAGAATAGGGTCACATCTTAGGTGTGTAAGTTTTAATTTTTCTATATCTCTTTTCAATCTTTCCCCAAATGCAGATGTATTTTTACATGGCATTATGCAGTCTGGTTTTTCACTTAAGATGACAAATCTATTTCATTTCTATACAAGTTACTTAATAAAAATGACATATTAGTCATGAGGATTTTTTAACATAATTATTAACTTTATAACCTAATAAAACATATTTGTTTACAGGAAAAATCAAAAGTCTAATGGGAGGAAATAAATGTATGAAGACATATGCCCTGTTCTTGTCTCAGAAGATTAAGTAAAATATTAACATGTTTCCTAAATTAGATTAAATTCCAGTTACGGTCTCCAGCCCACTCTGTTGACAAATTAATAGTGAAATTTATCTGGAAAGTTTCATGAGTAAGCCTATCATACACTGCCATTATTGTTATTTTATGATGATGATAAATAACAGTAGCAGTAATGTCTTCAGCATAATCTGAATGTTGGCACCCTTTTTCCCCTAATGACAAAGATATGCAGATCAATTAATGTTTCCATCTCCGAAGACTCTTTAGTTAAGAAAATTCACATACCAATATTAAAAACAAGCAAGTAGATTAGGAATAACTCAAGAGGATAGATTAGAGAGAGTTTTTAATGCATCAAAATTTGATGTATTTAGTCTGAAAATAATCCTAAACAGGTTAGCATGAAACATTAAAAGCTATTTTTAAAGCTAGGAAAAGATGGACTGGTATATTGATCCCAGGTCTGGAAGAATGATATGACAAAATGGAGGCCACTTTAATATATATATATTATCAAAATTTGTAATAGTATAAACATATTTAAAGAAAAGCAATAGAAGAGAGAGAAATATGTAATAAACTATTTTTTTAAAGATTTATTTTTATTTATTTATACAAGCACTGGGGACAGTCAGAAGCGCGGGAGGGTGAGAGAATTCACCAGGGCCAGAGAGGGGAGCAGAGCAGGTAGAAGGACCAAAGTACACTGCTCAGGGGAGCAGCGGGCGGCAGGAAGGGTCTGCGTGCCATGTGGGACCCTCACCCGGTGGCCAGGGATCGAACCGGCACTACAGAGGCTGCGGGTAGCTTCGCAGCCCAGTACTCAACCGCCGCACCACCGGGGAGGCCCTGTAATAAACTATTGATAGATGTTTATTATCCTTACTTAACAACAATTTCAAATATAGAAGATTAGATCTTACTCTATAGTCAACATGGACAAATCATTTACACTTGCAGACTTACAGACATCAAATTACTAAAATGAAAAATGCATGAATTAAAAATTTTAAAAGCCTGAACTTGGAAGCATGAATTGGTGAAGTTGGGGTTGAAGGGCCAGCAGCAACACAGAGATGCCGCTGCATAGATGTGTGCATAATTTTAAGCAATGCACTTTTCTTTTTTTTATCATTCAGAAATCTATCTAGCAATGATCCATAAAAGAACTAATGTCTTTTAAGTTGGCAATTTTGCTTAGAGAACTATAAAAGCAATCATTTCAACCAGTATGTTCAACGTGCTGATATTAGCCTAGACAAGTGTTTTAACTGCTCTGGTTTGTTCATCTAACTGTATGTGAAGGGTTAGGCTGATGGAATGGTTCTCACATATGGTGTGTGAGTTTAGTATAGGACCTGGCCAGGGTTTGTCCAAACTCCCACCAAACAGGGCTGTTTGGGAAAGGTATGAAAACTTTCCTTTGTACCTTAGTTCAGGCAAGCTATGCCTAGATTTTTAAAAGCAAACTTATCATATGAAACAAAGGTGAAAATAAGAAAAATACATTAGTACCTGGTGATTTTTAACCAGAGACTGGCTGAGGTCAACATACTACCCTAGCTTCTCCAGGTGACCTCAGTACCCTCCAACTAAGAGACCCTTAAATCTAGGAGCTCTGTTAGAATAAGAGAGTCTTTTCGATTGCTGCATAGTATTGCATTGTGTATATATACTACATCTTCTTTATCCAGTCATCTATTTTTGGGCATTTGGGTTGTTTCTATGTTTTGCTTATTATAAATAATGCTGCAATAAACATAGGGGTGCAAGTATCCTTCTGAATTAATGTTTTGTGTTCTTGGGTAGCTTCCTAGGAGTGGAATTGCCGGGTCATATGGTAGCTCCATTTTTATACACAATGGAATAGTATGCAGCAATCAAAAAGATAAAATAATGCCATTCACAGCAACATGAATGGAGCTAGAAGGGATCATGCTCAATGAAATAAGTCAGAAGGAAAAAGAAAAATATCGGATATTTCACTTATAGGAGGAATATAGGGGAACCAAGTGAAGGGACCAAGGGGGGAAAATAATAACAAAAATCGTAACAAAACCAAACAACAATAAAAAGACAACTACAAATCAGTGGCATTCTGCAGGAGTTGGGGAGGGAAAGAGACCAAGGCGAGGACGGGAAGAACACAAGAGACTATGGTAACAGTACACCAGTGAATTGGTGGTGGAAATTCTATGGGACTTCACCTGAGAAAATAAAGAAAACGTTGTAAAAAAAAAAAAAAACCTAATTAATTAAAAAAAATAAGAGAGTCAGCAACTATTTGAAAAACATTTGTATTCTAGGTGTTAGACACTTTGCAGAAGCAGTTTTCCTGAAACTTATCTAATCATCATAAGGAAATAATTTCAAGTGTGCAAAAATATTTTGCAGGACATATAGGTAGATCCAGACTGACATGCTTATTAATATGAAGGTTCCTGGGCTCTGCTCCCTCCGACCCCACACTAAAATCTCCTTTGATGGGACAGAGAAATCTGACAAGATTCTGATGTAGGAAGTCTGAGGCTATCCTTAAAATAAAAATGTGAACTTACAGGAACTTTAAGATATTTCTTGCCCCCAAGAACCGAATAGCAGAAAGGTCCATTTGATAAATTTCTTTTAGCGGACTTGGTGCTCTTCAGTTAATTAATTGATTTCCAATGTATGCTCAATTTAAGTAGTTTCATTGATTAGATATTCTGGCACGGAACTGTCATGAAGCACAGAACCAAGGCTCCTGCCCACAAACACACTTGGCTTTTCTTTGCTTATGATTTTGGTTTTATTATATACCTGTTGTGGTCTTCCTGGCACTATATGGAGGAAAGTAGTGATGAAAACCACATTCCCCAAAATGCTGGCAAATTTCATGCACATCTAGGATTTGTATCTTCTGTCAATGGCATTTTACCCTTTCTCCATTTGTCATTCCATCGTTGATTCTCTGTCCTACCACTTAACCATCTCTCCAGCCTCTAGTACATTCTGCATTCCCCATGCCTTGTGTAGTTAAGGATTGACCTAGCCCAAAGACAGGAATGGCTTTGCCCTCAGTTCTTGTGAGGGGATCCCTAAGGCCTTGGAACACTCTGCCTAATAAGAGTACCTTTGCATACCTGGGGGCCTTAGATCACATTGGGCAGTCTAACAATGTGATTTTTGTGGGGATGTCAAACTAATCAGCACAGAATAACTTTCAAAGGGGCTAGAGATTAAAAGTTAGCCATACAGCCTGGTCAACCATATGTACATGACTAAGCCCCAGTAAAAACTCTAAATACCAAGGCTCAGATGAGCTTCCCTAGTTGGCAATACTCCATGTGTATGGTTACACATCATTGCTAGAGTTAGTGCTGTCCAGAGCTCCACTGGAAGAGGACAGTTGGAAACAGCATACATGGAATTTTGGACACTGCTCCTTGCTCCTCTTCCACAGGCTGATTTTAATTTGTATCCATTTGCTATAAGGAACTATAACCACAAGTGTAATAGCTTCTAGTGAGTTTTGTGAGACCTTCTAGTGAATTGTTGAACCTAAGGATGGTCTCAGCATTTCCCTAACTCTGCATGCCTGGAATGTTCTGAGCAAATCGGGGTCTTTCATTCTTCTAGACATTTCCTCCTACTGTACCTTTTATCTAGTGTCCCTTTTTCCCATAACCCGCCTCTCCCTTAATCATCTGGCAAATCCTGTTCTTATATTAAGGATAATTAAACAACATCTCTTCTGTTGAGTTCTTACCACATCCCTCTTTCAGACAAAAGTAGTCTACCAGCCTCCCCCCTGCCACACACACATTCACACTGTGCTCTCACAATTCTATCAGGACATTTAAGCAAAATAACCATGTCCTTCTCATCTATGCATCCCAGTACCCAGTAGCCTATGCAGTACACAGTAGATCTTAAGTACTGTGCATGGATTGAATGAAATAAATTGTCACAAGTTTTGAAATAAAGGTGGGAAAAAAGACTAGAAAGTAGGCACAAATAAAGCACAACTCAGTGAAAAATACATAAGACCATTAATAAGTATTAATTACTAAGGAATGTCAAGTAATATCATTTAATATTTAATATTAACTATCTTCATTAATCTGAAAGGGATGGCTTTTAAAAATATGCAAAATGAGGTTTGGGCTGCTACAATAATAACTATCTACCAAAGAAGCACATATACACTTTTAGGATTAGGCACATAAAATATGAGGTGCAAAATGTTACTAAAATAGGTAAATCTTCTTATTTTAAATTTATGAAGATTTGTTTTAGCAACTCAGTTACTCTGAGAAATAAAATACATCACTACATTTTCTTACTGTTTTTCTGGTCAACTAATCTTAGTTAACTTCTAGTGAGCTACTATAAGAATATATTTCAAAAATATGATTATTCTTACTGAAAAAATAAACCCCAAAAAATGCCACAGAAATTATGTTGCTGTCATTATTTCATGTTCTGCTATGTTCTAGTATGTTAGACCATTCAATTAGGGCAAATTATTTAGATTTCTACATTTTGAATACCTGAGTTTTAGTTTAATGAAAGCATCTAGCATTTCACAGTAAGGCTGTGAAATTGCAAAGTATTTATTTATGTGATTTTTGGCTTCAGGAACAGAGAGGAAGGATTTTGTGAACTTTTAGCTTTATATGATAGCATCTGAGGATAATTACTGGAATTGGATCTTAGGGTTGCCATCAATTTGATGGTTGCTTAAAGGTCCTTAACCTTAGAAGGCATCAGCTAACAGGACTTTATAAATGAGAGCGGCAGTATGTAGGTTGGTTTTGTTTTGTTTTTCTTAGCTCTTTTGTTATTTTTTAAACACAACCAAATTGCCCTAGTACTAGAGTGGTATTTGGTTTTGTTTTTAATACCAGATACTCTCTGATAATTAGTCTTGAAGTTTTAAAACTTTAGCAATGTCCAGCAAGATATTTAATTGATCCCCAAAATAATTCATATGGAGCAATCATTTTTTGTTCACAAGTCTACATTAAAGTACAATTTCTGTGAAATGTGTCTAATCCTACTCCTGTATCTTTGCAATGTGTTCTAACTAAGAATGAAGACAAAAACATTCTTATCAACAGAAAAGCTATGGCTGTTAGGACCGTCATATAGAAATCCAAAATCACTCAAAAGGTCAAATCTCAAAAGAAGTTACTTCTTATTAGTCCATATATAATAGGTCTATACAAGCTAGAAACTGTAGGATTCTGTACATTCTAATCAAACATGACCTTTGGACATCTTTGGGTATCATAAAAAATATCAATAAAGATTTTCAATAGGCATTTTAATTGTAGGCTATTCTCATGGCTGAGAATAGATGACACCATGTCCACCAATGTATTCAAAAACTCAAGGAGCTACACACCCATATTGAATGGTATAGCCAAAAAGTCAAAAGGATTTTCCCCAAACACTATGAAACATAGTTCTATGTAGACTCTTCCACAACTGGCCATAGATTGTTCTATAATACATTCAATTTTAGAGTATAGAGATTCTAGAAAAAAAATCTAAACCATGTCTCAAAGTACATATGGGTTACCATAGACCACTGGACACCCTCCGCCCTTTATTCCCAAACTCAACTGTCTTCCCTCTTTAGTAGCCTCAATTCTGTAGTCATATTTCTAGGGTTTTTATTTGTTTTGTCTTGCCAGTTCTTTTGTTTCTATATATTCCACATGAGTGAAATCATCTGGTATTTGTCTTTCTCCTTCTAACTTATTCCTCTTATCATAAGCCCCTTCAGTTCCACCCCTGTTGTTCCAAATGGCAAGAATTCATCTCTTTATTTATTTATTTATTTATTTATTTATTTAGATTTATTTATTTATTGATTGATTGATACATACAAGCACTGGGTACAGTCAGAAGCGCGGGAGGGAGAGAGAATTCACCAGAGCCAGAGCGGGGAGCAGAGCAGGCAGAAGGACCGAAGTACACCGCTGAGGGGAGCAGCGGGCGGCAGGAGAGGTCTGCGCGCCATGTGGGACCCTCCTCCCGAGGCCGGGGAGCAGCCGTGGATTGAACCAGCGCCGCAGAGACTGCCGGCAGCTTCCCAACCCAGCGCCCAACCGCTGCGCCACCGGGGAGGCCCCATCTCTTTTTTTAAATAGCTGAGTGAGATTCCATGTCATTCATATATATATATATATATATATATATATATATACACACACACACACCCCACATCTTCTTAATCCACTCCTCTGTTATTGGGCCTTTAAGTTGATCCCATAACTTGGCTATTGTAAATAGTGGTGCAATGAATATCAGAGTACATATAGCCTTTTGAATTAGCATTTTTATATTTATAGATATCTGGGAGTAGACTTGCTAAGTCACATGGTATGGCTATTTTTAATATTTTGAGGAACCTCCTCATTGTTTTCCATGGGACAGAATCCCTCTATACTTCAACTAACAATGTAAGAAGGTTGCTTTTTCTCCACACCCTCACCAGCACTTGTGATTTTCATCATTTTGATTCTCGCTGGAGTAAGGTGGTATCTTGTTGTGATTTTGATTTGCATTTCCCTGATGATAAATGATGTTGAATATTTATTCATGTACTGGTTAGCCAACTGTCTTTTTTGGAGAAGTGTCTAACTCTTCTGCCCATTTTTTAAATTGGGTTCATTGTTTTCTTTTTGTTGAATTGTATGAGTTCTTTGTAGACTTGGAATATTAACTACTTGTTGGAAGTGTGATGTAGAAATGTTTCTTCCCATTTAGTAGGGTGTCTTTTTGTTTTAATGACAGCTTCTTTCACTGTACAGAAGCTTTTCAATTTGATGTAATCCTGCTTAGTTTTGCTTTTGTTTTCCTTGACATTGGAGTTGAATCCCCTAAGACTGAAGCAATGTGTATTTTGCATGTGTTTTCTTCTATGTATTTTATGGCTTCTGATTTTACATCTAAGTCTTTAATTCATTTTTGAGTTAATTTTCGTGTGAGTGCAAGAGAGTGGTCCAGTTTTCCCAGCACCATTTTTCAAAGACACTTTCCTTTCTCCATTGTATACTTTTGGCTCCTTTGTCACAGATTAGGTGTCCATATATGTGGGTTTATTTCTCTGCTCTCCATTCTATTGGTCTGTGTGTCTATTTTTATTCCAATACTATGCAGTTTTTTTTATTTATTTTATTTATTTGTTTGTTTGTTTGTTTATACAAGCACTGGGCACAGTCAGAAGTGCGGGAGGGTGAGAAAATTCACCAGAGCCAGAGCGGGGAACAGAACAGGCAGAAGGACCGAAGTACACTGCTGAGGGGAGCAGCGGGCAGCAGGAGAGGTCTGCGCGCCATGTGGGACCCTCCTCCGGTGGCCGGGGAGCAGCCGGGGATCGAACCGGCGCTGCAGAGGCCGCGGGCAGCATCGCAACCCAGCGTTCAACCGCTGCGCCACCGGGGAGGCCCTACTATGCAGTTTTGATTACTATCAAAACAGCTCCTACTTGTGTCTCTTACTCCAGAACAACCCCCAGGTTTTTCTTTACATATTCCTCCTGTTCCATGTAATGTGAATGTCCTTGGAGTCCACCCTGTTAAAGCATGTATTAATCTCTACTGTCCAAGGGATATGTCAATCCCACTCCTGAACAGTGTTCCTCTTACTTGCTGCTACAAAAGTGGCAGTTGGTGGGAACCAGTCCCTGTTGTTGCCTGTGCTGAAGCCTGTTTCATATGTGCCCTTGGCAGAGTCTGCTCCACTGTTTGCTAGGGTCTACCAGGTCTGGACTGCTTCAAGTTCTTGCCCTGGTGCTCACTGGGATCTTTGCTGGGGTTTGCTGTGGTGAGGTTGCTTCCAGGCTCAGTCCTAGGGCTCACTGGGGTCTGCTGGGGCCTACTACATCTGGGCCACTTATCAGTTCCACTATAATGCCTGTGGGCTAGCAGGGCTCACCTCACATAACTTGGCTAGCCAGTAGGCCCATTCCACTGCATACTTGGGGGCCCCTCCTTTGGATGTTGCTCCTACTGTGTGCTATAATTCTGTGTTTTCCTTTCAGGAGTTATTGACTTTGTCCTACTTCACTCTGGTGGTGAGAATATGGTGGAAGTGAGCCCAGCATTTTCACTCTGCTGCCATCTTGCCACTCTCCTCAAATTGATTTTTTTTTTTTCAATATATAACCATAAAACTTGATTTTTAAAAAACGAATTCTGGTTCTCATGCAATTTTCCATCTTGACTCATTATCAATGCTATTTTTATTTCTATCTCTAACACCAATAACTGAATCACCTTTGAATCTGGTCTTATTGCCTTTTCCTCATAGTTCTGTTTTTTGACTGGGTTTATATATATTTTTTACTTAATACTAGATATTGTACGTGATGCATTGTGCAGTCTCTGGATGATATCTTTGATATCTCCATTACAGAACAGGATCTCTCTATTCCCTGGCAGGAAGATAAGAGTAATGGCAGGTAGATCACATTAATCCAAAAATAATCCAGTTGACTTGAAAACTTGAAACTAGTTAGCAATTTTTATAAAGTTTATTATTTACTCTGATTTCTCCTCTTCCTAGAGTGTAACTCTTAGTACACACCCTATAATCTTTAATTCTACACACCTTAGGGTGTGTACTAAGGTCTCTCCTTCTTAATGGGCCCTGCAATCCAAATTTTGCCTCATACATATGTGTATATATATATATGTGAAGTACCTCTGCTTTGACTTTCTGTTGTTTCCCTTTTTTTTAATTTTTCCTCTCTAAGCAGTGCAAGAATTTAGCTAATACTCAAGGCAGAAAGCCAGATGAATATCAGGCTCACTTCTCTTAAGTATCTTAGGTTTTCCAGGTGCTGGTTGGTTTGATGATCCTAAATATTTTTGTCTCTCCAGACTTATTTAGTCGTCATAGTCTCTTTACTTTTCTGATTTCTAGTAGTAACTTTGTTCCTGAACTTTCCATTCAGATTGTGTCAAAAAACTGGCAAATTCCATAAAGAATAAGTAGCTGCAGGTGTTTTTCACTTCTCTGGTTACCTTCTGTGGTGAGAGTCCCCAAGACAACCCTCAAGTTCAGTAATTCAGGAGGGCTACATGACTCAGCATACAGTCATATTCATGGGTATAATTTATAACAGCAAAACAATAGGTGCAAAATCAGCAAAGGGAAAATATGCATAGAATGAATTTAGAGAATACTTTCTCCAATGGAATCAAACCAGATGTGCTTAATTCTTTCAGGATTGATGTGCGACATAAGTGAAATACGTGGCCTTAGAGATTTACTGCACAGGGTTTGTATTGGGAACAGGTCATACAGGCACCTTATGGTTAGCATACTGCTTGTATCAACAGTTAACACCTAGTAGCCTACTTTATCAGTTTGGGAATAGGGGGAATATTGCTGTAAACGAAGTTGCCAGATGTTGGACAAAGACCAAGCTTGCAGCAGGACTTTCCCAGGATAGTGTCTCAGGCCAGCTATGTTAGCTCTTTTCTGCAAGTTCTCCCTGGGATTCTGGCTTCTATTTGATTAAAACTTCTATGGCTTCAGTGATTTTAAACAATTTTATCCAATGTCACTAGTTCTCAATGTGTTGCTCTGCTGTAGAAGCACCTGGTTATTTTTCTTCTCTGCTAGACATTAATTTGAAAAAAATTATAACATTTGAAACTTAAGATAATGGATTTTCTGTTCTTCTATGGGATATTCATTACCAGACATCTAAGCGATCACTTTATCTCAATTTTGGAAACCTGGGTGATTTGAGACTGTGTTGAATTCCTGGTATATGATGTGCAGAGCGGGGGGGATGTACCTTTAATTTGCTCTTATTTCCATGGTATAGCTTTTGTGGGTCTCAAACCCAAGACTTGGAGCTTTCCAAGACTGACCCATAACTTGGCAGACACTAGTATCCAATTTTTCTCCTTCCAGTATCTTGGAAGTAGTAAAAAAGTACTGCTTATCCCCTTAAAGATTTCTTTTAGAATTAGCCAATCCATCCAGGTAAAAAGTGACCCAAATACTGAAATTGTCTCTTTAGAAGATCATATTTTTAAAAAATTTCATACAGATTACTTAGTTGTCCATAGAATTTTCATGTTAATTACCTATTCTGCCATTACTGGAAGTAGTATTTCCTTTCTACTTTACTTCTTACACTGTAAAAGAAGTTGCTTAGATGTAATGTTTTGATAATGAATAGGGCGCTTAGCATGTACACAGAAGCATGGCATACAGGAAAGGCAAATATAAACCTAGATTCAAAGTGTCTATTCCATGAGGACAAAAGCTGCCTCTCCATGAGAAAAGAGATTTGGTACTTAGTGAGTATTTAGTCACTCTAGGGCATGATATCAAGCATTGGTCACTGCTCCTGGTAGATTGGTTTTTTAGTTGTAACAGTAATCAGGCTAGTCCTGAAAAAAAAATTCCCATATTGTTGAAATCTATGAATAGCATTTTGGCTGAAAGAAGAGAGAAAAATCATTAAGATAAATGCACTTTGCAAGCTTTCATTAGGTAATAATGGATACAAAAGTAAAATAAACTTGCAGTTTCTATTTTAAAAAGCCAGTTAGGCAAGAAGTGAGAATTTGTAGTGTTGAAGTTATATCTTTCCTACTTTATTTTCTGATTAAGCTAGATATTACTCATGTGCAAAAATAAGAAAGAAATTTCAAACACCAGCCCAGAAAAGTCTTCCTATCATTCATTACTCCAAGTAAAAAGAAACAAGATGTATCATAATTTACTTTTTAAAGAATCTTTATGCAGGGCCTCCCCAGTGGCGCAGTGGTTGAGCTCTGGGTTGCAAAGCTGCCCACAGCCTCTGCAGCACCGGTTTGATCCCTGGTCACCAGGTGAGGGTCCCACATGGTGCGCAGACTCTCCTGCCGCCCGCTGCACCCCTCAGCAGTGTATTTCATCAGTCTGTCTGCTCTGCTCCCTGCTCTGCCTCTGGTGAATTCTCTTACCCTCCCGTGCTTCTGACTGTACCCAGTGCTTGTATAAATAAATAAATAAATAAATAAATAAATAAATCTTTTTTTTTAAAAAAGAATCTTTATGCAGCTACAGCTTGAAGAATCAAAGCAGTGAAGTTATACGTGCTTCAGCTTCATTTCTTTCAGATATACATTAGAAAATCAAACAAGTTTGGGAGACTTCTGAATGACAAAAAAGCACTCCAGTATCTTTTATATTGCCACCCATTTCCTGATTGGATTCTATTTTGTAAAACAAATCTTTTTTTCTCTATCATGCATTAGGTATTTAACATCCATAGAGTACTGGATTTCTGAGAGGGACAGATTAGTAAAACGATAATCATAGTACAATGTAATAAGGATTATGTCAGAACACCATGAATGTGAACCAAGTACACGGGGGTCAAGAAGCTCTAGAGGAAATCTTTGATGAACCCAAAAACTCACTAAAGATATATCAGTATGCTACATTTATAATTTTGGCTTACACTCTTTGAACAGGAAGAGACAAACAGACCTAAAGACATCAATGTCAATGCAGCTTAGGAAAGAATATGCCACACCTATGTTAACATAACTTAGTTATTTATTCCAGGAAACCTTGGCAAAACTATAAACAAAACAAAATCAATCTCTAATTTGTTGTTCACATAAGGAAATTCCTATAGGAGGGAAACAATACCAGCTTACCTGGGCAAGCACCTGTCTTATCAAATTACAGTTTACTTACCATGACTCTTGTTTGCTGTGTCTACCAATCCTAAATGATTTCATTAACCTTGCCAAATGCATTCAGTTCCCTGTCTTGACAGACCTATCTTTTGAGCACAGGTTCTAAAGTTCTACAAACACCTTATTTTCTAGTTCTGAGACACAGCTAAACATATCAAGGTGACTTTCTTATTGCAGTAAGTTTTAGTACTTATTTTTGTTTTATTAAGGGTCATCTGATGATATCAAAAAACATATGGATCTACATTTTTAAAAAATTAAGATTGATCTGCACTGTTTTTAACGGCTACATCATATTCTACTGTATGCATGTAATTCACCCATTCCTCCATTAAGGGTCATTGAGATTGCTTTTTTCTTTTTTGCTATTATAAGCATTGCTGCAATGAATACCTTGCATGCTTTTGTTTATACATTTGTACTAAAATTTCTGTAGAATAGAGAATTGACACAGAAGAGTAAGATTGCTAGGTCAGAAAATATGTGCACTTTAAAATTTGATAGATCCTGCTGGATTACCGACCAACTTAGTTGTACCAATTTACAGTCTTTGCCAAAGGCTTGAGACTAATGATTTACCCACACTTGTAACAATAGTAGGAATCTTTTTAATCTTTATCAGTTAGGTTAAAAAAAATCTTATTTTAATTTGCATTTTACCATGTTTTAGACAGCAGAAAAACCACTATTCAGTTTACCACTAAAACATAATTAACTAAAGTTCTACAAAATGTTAATTATTTTCGGAAAACCTTTAACTTAAAACTATAAAACAGATAGGATGGATGAAATTCAAATATATGTTCACTACTCAGTATTTACTTAGCATTTTCTTTTACCAAGTGTTATCAAAGTGAGAGTCATAAAACCTGTGTTCAAGGCCTACCTTTGCCACCCAGAAGCTACGTGACCTTGGACAAGTCTCCTGCCCTCTTGAGAGCTTCCATTTCCTCTTTTGTAAAATAAAGGCTAAATGAAATTATAATTTGAATGACAAAATTAGCTATTACTACTACAATTACAATGCAAGGAAATTACAGAATCACTAGAATTATTTATAAAATTCATTCTTAATAATTATAAAATACTTATATTGGTATTGTCAAAGTCAGATTCTATTAGGTGAGTCGATAATTTCTTGGGACTACTGAAGCCACTAGAAAAGTGCATACTTCATAGGGGTAACATCCTGCTCACTAAATCACTGCTTGGGTTCTCTACAAGTGCTCCCCCAATAATAGTTTAGGAAATGTTAGTTCTTACATGAAGTGGATTTATTCAAATATGTAATCAACTACATATCGGACACTTTTTAAAGTTTCTAAGAGGGTTTTGTTTCTAAGCACACACAGTAATGTAATTCAACTAACACCAGAGATTTCCTAGAGCCAAAAAATAAAATTCTAAAACTTTGCTGAACTAGAGATCCTATCTGGAGATCTTATCTTTGATTCTTTTCTGAAACTAATAGCAACCTACGCTCCCCATTCATTATATGTCTTAATACCACCCATGTACAAAATCCTATGCTAGGTACTAGGGGTATATAATCTCTGAAATCAAGAGCTAAAGACTCAAAGTTAAAAGGGCAAAGCATTGTTATCTAAGATTGCCTGTGCTTCTGGTATAACAATCTGGTATAACATCACCCATGGAGCTAATCTTCTATTGGATGTTCACTAATGGACCTGTCACACTTCTCATCATTAGGCCATGTAAAACATAAAGCCAGGAATGAGAAGTCATTGTCCTATAACTTACTCCCCAAAGCTCTCAATAGCTCAACTCACCTAAGTCTTCCTCCTTTACTTTCTTCCTCCACATCATGACTTTTGAAAATTTTTATGACGCATTTTTAATGAGTAAAATGATCTGGAAAAAACATTTTTTCAGTTTTTATTTCAATAAAACAAAGGGCAACACTGCTGTATAAAGTATTGCATATGGAGAACATTTACACAAATATACAAAACTTCAAAAAACTAAACTCCAGTTTATTTCCACAGCCTTAAAAATGTAGAGAACACATAAAAATATCCAAAGTCATAGTTTGTTCTTTAGGAATGTAAACTCTAGGAATTCAATTAGAATTAAGCATATTTACTATGATTAGTATCACTACATAATTAGAAGAGAAGAGATACACAATAAACTTCACATGAGAAAGGAACAGTATGTGAAACAGCATCTTGTGTGTACTAGTAGAATCTTCTTATCAAGACTGGTACTCTAGAACTCTACTATCAAAAAAAAAAAATTTCCAAAATGTTCACTGCTAGTCTCTCTAGACATGCACAAGTTACAAAACACAGAATAAAACAAATTTATGCTCACTGATGAAGAATTTAATAATATTAAACACTAATGTGACTAACTCAAAGTATTCAGTACACTTTTACAAAGAAACAAATCTAAAAGTACAATTTCATGCTAATTAAAGGAGTAGAGAGTTTTTTTCATCCAAAACCTGGGAAGATATTATGATACACTGATTTCTATCTACAGTGCTTAATTTAAGTACTCATCAAATTATCCTTCCTTTAAATGGTTTTTAAAAAAATAATTTTTCAGTAACATTATTTAATATATATATTTCCTTGATGTGCTTCCCTTTGATAAAGTATAGATTTATTGTTCCTAAAGATTCACGTTAAACAGCCATATTATAGATATTTGGTTAAAATTATGGTCTCAGAGCACATTTTTCTTTATAATTTAAGCTTTCACACATTAATTTTGTTGTTCCAAAATAGCCAAACTCCCTTAAAACTGGGATCATTTTTATCTATTTTGGTTTAAAATATATTTTTCTTTAACTCAACTTTTATTTTTAAATGAATAATGTTCATTGAGTAGTTGCTTCATTATTGAAATGAGCAATGAAAATTTCAAATCAATTTTGTCATTCATCACTTAAGAACTGAAAATTTCTACTTTCAAGTCTACAGAGCTGCCTTAAAACAGTTCCACAGTGGTGTACAGGGGATTTCAGTTTGCTCACTTGTCTAGTCTACTTTGTTTCTCACCCTACTTGTAATTTAAAAGGCAAATTCTGAGTCCCTGTTTCACTAGTAAACCCCAGGTAGTTGGTACTTCAAGAGTGAGAGGTTGGGTAATTACAAAAATCATTAGAGGTTTAAAATATGGAATGGATCTGCTCAGATCCTCTGGGTCATGGGGTACAAGGCCCAAAATTTGTACAGAATCATTCTTGTGATAAAAGCTATTATTCTAGATATACAAAAGATCAGTGACCAAATGGTCAATTCAACATTTTCATGGAAATTTGACTTACAAAAGTCATTCAAACTTTCAAATTTAGAAAGGTGAGTAGGAAGAGAGTAACAGGGATAATAACAATTGTTAACATAGCATAATCCAATATTTAAAATTGCTATAAATTTTTTTCAAATGTATAACCCTCATTTGAAATAGTATCAAAGGTCATATAAAAAGAATTTTACTGTCAACATAACTCCACACTCCAGAAAATTAACTGGTGCTTATTACTTGGAGCAAAAGTTCAGAACCACTCCACTGGTTCTGAGTAAACCTTCAGAGATTTTTAATAATTACACATGTAGTTTTTTTTGTGCATTCTATAAGAGGATGATAACCCGTTTATACTTAAAAGTAGGTATCTACTGCCCTGATGCATTATGATTATAATAAAATACAAAATGTTACATCTTTATTGTAAAAGTAGATGAGAATCATTAATATTTTTAAATTAGAGAACTTATGAGGCCAGGTGTTAATGTTATTAAAAATTAATTACCTGCAAAAAACAAAACTATATTGATCTAGTTAGCTAAAATATTTGATCTTGGGATGTGAGAGCACTGAGAACTCTAAATATGAGATAAGTGATTTGCTTTGCAGTTTGATACTCTCTTCTAAAACTTTAACATGTATAAAAATCACTTTAAGATCTTGTAAAAGTGCAGAGTCTATTTCACTTACCATAATCCTCAATAAAAAAAAAATAGAATCTAATTCAGTAGCTCCAGGATACTCTGCATTTTTAACAAGATGCCAGGTGATGCCAATGCTACTTGCTCGTCCTCAGACCACACAAATAGCAAAGATCTAGAGTAATACCAAAATGAGGTTCCATAATAGTGGCTGAATATTAAAATCTGATCTTTCTTTTGTTCCAGATAATGTTTCCTCAAAATAATTCTACAAGATTTCTTAATCACCTTAATTTGCTTAAAATGCCAGTCTTTTAAATTAGTTCTTAAGACTATTAACGCTGTTAGGAGCTGTGGAGAAATTCTTTTAAAAAATTACAAAAGAATCACATGAAATTCACAGTGGCATTTTACAATTATTTTAAACTGTACAGAGGATACCTATTAAGTAAAAACAATATCAATTTTCATTTTCTGTTTGCCTTAAGTGTTTGGATTTTTTTTTTTTACTAAATTTATGTCAATTAATCTTATATTTGTATTACTGAAAGTAAAATAATCAAATTAATATATGTTAAAAATTATATTCAGGGTTCATGAATGAAAACAGTTCAGACTTTTTGGAATATTTGATTTAAAAGGATAGCCAAAGTAGTTATGGTAAAAACTGCATTCATAGTCAAGTGCTTTGGCACTCTTCAAGACAAACAAACTTTTCATATACTTGACCTCTGCATAACCTGTACAAGAGGAAATTAGCAAATTCTGTGTGACCACAGCTAGGGACTAGGAATAAGAAAACCAATGTGTACAAATAATGAAAGAGAGCAGGGAGATGGTTCCCTAAGCCTTCCTCCCCAGTCAACTTACTCTCCTCCTCAGCCCTACATTCTCCCTTGTACGTTGGATTATTACTTAAGTATACTTAAAGTATACTTGATTTACCAGAAACCTCAATCATGGCTGAAATGACCACCAACAACAATCACCAAACTTTCACATCTATCTAGGTCACAGTTTCCTATAGCTACAGATTTTTTTTAAGCCAGATTGCCTTTTTTTATTTTTATTTTTTGGGTGGGGACAACTACATTGATTATTATTTCTATTATAATAATTTCTTTTGAAATAGACCTGTTCACAAAGAAACCCATTCATTCTTTTCATATTTTATAATTTCAAATTAAAGAACTTGAACATAAGTAACCAAAATTAGTTAATATATAAATGCCCTTTGTCCATATATCAAGTTTTTATTTTCTTTCATGACATTTTAAAGATGAAAAATTTACCTAATTTCCTTCATTTGCAGACAAACAATTCAATAGTACATAGTTGTTTCTGGCATCTTGAAAGTTATGTTGCAAGATTTACAGTGATTTCCAGGAAGTCTTCAATGACATGTGCTCTGAATTATAGGAATCCAGATTAACTAGGATTTTCGAAGTCCAGCAGCAGAATAAGTTAACTGTATGGCCTACTACATCTTAGGAAGTGAAAGAATTTTTACTTGCTAAATCCAGATCAAACACTTTGAAACAACAAACCTACTTGCAGTTTTTGATTTTTGATATAAAAATGTTCCAAAGTTAACATCCTCTACCCATCCCCTGAAATCATCAAACAGTCTAGCTACTGAGTTAACAGGCATTTTCCAGCACCTTATATACACTGTTTTAATCTTAAAGATGATCCGGCTACAAACATTATTAACAAGCACTTTTCATACACATCATTTTTGTTTTTTCCGCTAGCCTGTTTTTCAGACTGACTTGCTGAACAGCCAGCTTAGAATTCCTGGAATTGTACCTCTGCCTCATCCTTTAAAAAATAGTTCCCATACATGGAGATTCCCTTTTACAGATTCCCTGCTGTAGGGCAAACCTACAGCTACCAAAATAGGAGTTATTAAACACACACACACACACACAAACCCACCTCACAACCTCACATGAGATGTCACCAGTCTGATCAGGGAACCTGCCAAAATGTATTTTCACTCTGACAATCTTAGGGCAAGAGCAACAAATAAGAAAAAAAGACTCAAATCAAGGGAGAAAAAACAACCACGAAATAACAAAACATTATGTCAACTAACTGCAACCTAGAGATTACTCCCTTCATAAAGTCAACGTAGGCTTCAGAATTTAAGACACAGGGCTCCTGTCAGGAACAGGAATGCAAGACCCTGCACACTTTCATAAAGAAGCAAAGTCGTATTCCCGGATTCACCAGTTAGGTGAGAGAACTATTACAAATTAATCTGTGGACAGGGTAATGCTAATACTAGGAGGTCTCTGCTGACCTGATTGATGCTTCATTGGAAGTTCAGTCCTTTCAGAAACATAAATAAGCTTTTCTTCTTGGAGACTACAAGCGGAAAACCTGTTGGCATCTGTCCCAGTCCCACAGCCAATAGCAGGTGATGGGTTATGTGGGACTGTGACACCACTGACTTGTTCAAAGGATTTACTAAATACGGTTGCAGCGGTCTTAGCCAAACCATGGCTACTAGGCTTAGGAAGGGACTGGCTGGTTGTTAATGTAAGTCTCTTCAAAGAGAGAAGCTCAAGATTCTCACTTTGGGCTCTTTGGGTTTGTTTTCGACCAAAATGATCTTTGCAAAATTCCCCTGAAGTTTCTTTTTCTTTTCCTCCAATTTTGCTTCCTCCTGAACGTCTCTGAGTCTTTCCTACACTTGTCTTGTTACTAGAATTGTGACTACTGTTTGATAAACCAGACTGGCTGGTACTAGACGCAGCCCTGGAATAAAATCCCTCGTCAACTTCAGATATCTCCATCAGTTCTTCTTGACCTGTTAATTCTGCATTTCCTAAACAAAGAAATAACAAAGATGAATTAACATTATTTTAAGCAATTTTTTAGTGATTAATACCAAATCAGTTATACTTTAAGCAAATTAAACTTTAGCATAATTACATAAAGCAACAGATTACAGACCAAAATCAAAGTCTAAATCAAAACATTCTAAAATGCAAAAATAGTTCACTGTAATTAAATAGCATTAATTTTGAGTAAATTAAACAAAAAGCATGCCAACCACATCCCACTGTGTTTTTAGAAAGAGATCTCTACTATTCATGCAAAAGATCAGAAACAATTAGGAAAAGTACCACACAGTTAAACTAGGGATAACCTCTCCCCTAGTATAGCAAGCCAGTACAAAATCAAAACTCTTACCAAGGAACTTTAAAAAAAATAGCCACTAAAATACTTTAAAGGTTTTTAGAAGTTTGCATTTTACATTGTAGATTATTCTACTAAAATAAAAAAAATTATAGCTTGCAAGTTCAAACTTTTTATTCATATACATTAACCTTCATATCAAAGAAGACAAAAATACAGAAATGAAAAAATATATATTTGAGTTCCACGCATAAGCAGAAATTATTTTGGAAGTAATTTTCTGCCTCAGTTTTCATAACAATTTACTCAAAGACAATATAGGTATGACCATTCCAAAGAGCATTAAGAATCATCGAGAAATTCTGGTGCATAATTCATGCATTTTGATTATTAGATAACATGCAAAATTTTTGTGACTGTGTAACTGTTGCTTAAAACATGCAGCAGTGTCCCTTTGCCAGGAGATACCTTGGAGTGCGACTATATAGTGCTCTGCTAAAACTGCACTCTGCCAGGTGAGTTTATTCCATCCTCCATCATTTTTCTTACAGATTTTTGCCTCCTGATCTCTGGCAAGACTTTGCTCTCAGTTCTAGGATCTGTGGCTGTTTCCTGCACACCCTGTATATGCTGAGCATCAATATCGCCTAGTGTTCTGCCTTTTTCCCCATTCCCGGTTCTTTCTCCGGCCACATTTGTGACACTAATCTCAGGAATGACAAGGATGCCCAATTCAGTAGTATCATTATTGTTGTCAGGTTGCTCTAGAATTGAAGATGATAAGACAAAATGATGGCTGAAAACAAAACAAAATAAAAATGCAAAACAAGAAAAACAAAAGACCCAAACAAAAATTGGATGACTGGATGTTATGAACTAAGCCAAATATTTGCACTGTAAAAAGTTCCAAATTTACAATACTCTTACAGCTCTGGGAGACAACAGGGTCATATTTTAATTTTAAATGACAATGAAAAAACTCACAACGCATCAATTCATGTTCTGCATTTCTTCACATACATTTTGACATGGACGATGAGGCAGAAATTTTTTACAAAACAAAATAAATCTCCATTATTTTTAAGATAAGACTGTGACCATCTAAACTTATGTCAAGTCTTAGCCAAATGACCAAGGAAGTACAGCCAAAACTCTAGCTCTTAGCAACATGTGGAACCAAGTCACTTAGAAATTCCCCTGTACACACTTAAAATTGCATTTTTTTTAAATTAGATTACACTGAGAAAGACTTACTAAGTCATGATACTGGAAAAATGCTTATTCATTTATGATATCAAAGTTAGTAATACTACAGATAATGTTTTTGTCTCACACATCAATTGTCTATTAGTAAATATTAATATAGCTGTGATATAATTAAGTAGTCTATTCTGTCAGATTCATACTTATTCCACAAATACAGGCTGGCTTGTAACAGTTCATTACCACACTAGAGCAAAACAGGTTTGGAAAAACAAGTTGGCTCTTGGTTCCTTATTCTGAAAATTATATTGTAAAAGAAATGAAGGAATTAAATTCCTTAGGAGTTAATACTTATAGACATTTGATTCTGACTTAAATCACAAAGCATGGCTTATTTAAAACTGTCAAGAAAATATCTGTAATGGGAAAAATAACATGAATATATTATGATTCAGTAACGAAACAAACAGCTCAAAACAACATAAGACTCTAAAAATAGTACATACTCAAAATATATAGACCACATACTTACAAATGTTTCTCATAACAGGATTATCTGACTTTCCCTAATAATTCTAAAAACCATGAAACAATAAAGGTAATAAAAGATTGGGGCCAGAGCCTCAAATTTTCCTGTGAATCCCAAACTTTGCGACACTTGGTATAACCACGGTTTCTTTAAGAACTACTGATGAGTGACTCTAACCCTAGACAATCTGATTTAATTAGTATGAGATCTGATCGGGCATTGGGATTTTTTTTAAGTTCTCAGGTGACTAATGTGCAGCAAATATGGAAATCACTACTTTATTCTAATTATTTCAGATTTTAAAAACGGGGAACAAAAGTTATTATGAATGCCTTAGCTACCCCTTACCCTGCAGCAATATTAGTTCTGGAGATCCTCAAATCCTTGTGTTGCCCTGGGCTCATGGACCAATGTGTTGGTATAATCACTTCCCATTTACTTAGTACTTCATGAATTTTTGACTGAAAGTTCTCTAAATGATTTTTTTTTTCCTAGCTAGAACAAGGCAGGTAGTATCACACTGCCATTTGTGGCTGCACCCTGATAATGGTTTCATGAGACTAAAACATTCCAGTCATGCTGTTGCCCATGGCTGACAGCTGTCTTCAAAGCCAGGACAAGTAAAATCTTACTGAGGTAAATGCCAGAGGCCACTGCAACTAAGAGTAAAACCACCAAAGCACTGCTGAGTGACAACCAAGACTTGTCTGTTTACAGTGCAGAGCAGTTCTCACAAAAAAATCTTTTAAAGGGACCATCAGTCCAAAAAAATTAAAAGAGAGAGAGAGAGATAACAAAGGCAATGAATATTAAAATTTAAGTTTTAGTAGATACACATAGAGATGGCTAACAATAAAAAACAATACTACTTATATTAACAGGCACAAAATAATTTTGTGAAAGCATTCACATGTTATTCAATTATATCTCAAAACAGCATTTGGTGAGCTTCTTCTGAAGTAGGCAATTTGATTTTCATTTATAGAAAAGGAAACTAAAGTTCAGAAAGAGCTACCCAGCTATTCAGTGGAGGATCAGAATGATACAATCTTTTGGCTTCAAATGTCCATTCTAATTATAAATCTATATCTCCAACTCATGAAAGTCAATTAGATTTAAATATCCTCTGATAACCTCTAATGGAGTTTAACTTGTTTAGTGAAAATTTAGAATTTTGCAAGAAAAATGAAAAATAGACTAAAAGGATATAAAGCAACACCGGGAAAATGAATTGCTAATCTTATTTACTGGGACAGTGGTACAAATCCATAATCCAAGAAACAATGGTATTCATTTTCTTAATTATGAAATTAAATGGTAACTACACAAATGAGATCATGACTCTTTGATAATTATATTATCACTCATAAATGGTTAAAATGGCAGATCTCAAAAAACTGCTTATTTAAGTAGATCCATCAAAAGCATGTAATTCTGGGGCCTCCCTGGTAGCGCAGCGGTAGAGCGCTGGGTTGCGAAGCTGCCCGTCGGCCTCTGCGGCGCCGGTTCGATCCCCGGCTGCTCCCCGGCCACCAGAGGAGGGTCCCACATGGCGCGCAGACCTCTCCTGCCGCCCACTGCTCCCCTCAGTAGTGTGCTTCAGTCCTTCTGCCTGTTCTGCTCCCTGCTCTGGCTCTGGTGAATTCTCTCACCCTCCCGCGCTTCTGACTGTACCCAGTGCATGTATAAACAAAAAAAAAAAACAAACAAACAAACAAATAAATAAATAAAAACATGCCTCTATTAAAAAAAAATTAAAAAAAAAAAAAGCATGTAATTCTGGACAGAGCTAGAAAGAACAGAAACAATTCTCAGGAAAACTACACAATAGAGATAATTTTGTAACCCAAACAAACATCTGTTACATGATCTCATGTTTTATCATCTTTCCAACTTCTTCCTTTGTATAATTCTGAGACCCAATCCACCGACAGACACATTCATACTGATCTTTCTGCTCCTTAGGTCTGGAATGCTCTTGCCCACAAACTACATGGTTCACCACCTTACTTCTTTCTTTCATGTCAATATTCTCCATATTTCATATACCTTCTTCTCTACTTTATTTTTTTCTTAGCACTTAATTACTCTTTAGCCTAAAATTATTTATTTATCTGTCTATTGGATTTAAGTTCCAAGAAGGAGGGATTTTTGTCTGGTCACTACTATATATCCAGTACCTGAGAAAGTAGATGGTATATAGCATTTTTGCAAACAATAAATATTTGTTTAATGAGTTGAATGAATCTCTTATTATGAGATGAAATTATTATAATAAATAAAGGTGAAAAGACATGCAAAAGACATAAGAAAGGTAAGCTGAGAATGTCTTACTTGACTTAATAAGACGAAAAAATAATATACAGCTTATGCTAGTAAGAATTATTAGATGGCAGAAAAAAAACAGAAATGGGTTCTCTTTTTGGAAAAGTGAAATAGTACTTAAATGTAGGTTTGTAGAAATTTTTAGTAATATCCAAAAGATTTTTTTAATCTCTAGCTTTCTTATGTTTGTCAGAGAATAATATAAATATCCAAGAAAGAAGTTAATTTCCTTTTTATAAATCCCTTTTAAAATATATATTAGAAGATGCTTTAAGGGAATATAAGTACATTAGAAAATGTTTAAAAGCTCAGAACTTAAAAATCTATGCAAAAAGTGTCACATTGTTCTATAACTATAAAACAATACTTACATTTGACTTCAAATAATTCAAAAAGTTCACAAAAAAAGATCCAAAGGGAAACTTCTCAGAATATTTTATTTTTATAACCACTATTAATAGATAACCTCCTCTCCATATACAGAAATGAAGAGAGTTAAAAAATACTTTTAATAGACATTTCCAAACTGGCTCTCAAAGGCACTCAAATAATTTCTCCCTAAAAATTCCTTCTGGCTTAATGGGAAAAAAAGTGAAACAAATTGTAAATATTAAAAATGATCATGTTAAGTAGTGATTTTTCTCAAATGTAATTTTATAATCCTAAATATCTAATCCATTATAACATTCATGAAACTCTTTATCCTAACTTTTGCTCTTATATTTTAGAGTTGACCTATACAAATAGTGATAATTTTAAGAAAAAAACAACTTATTAGTTCATAGGATTTATACCACTCTATACACAGACTACTTTATGAGTTTAAAGGATTCTCATTATAACACAAAGCACTTACAAAATTATTGGCAAAAATAATAACATAAGATGAAGCTTTAAAAAATAATCTTAAATATCTACATCATAAAATATCTGATATTATGAAAAGTATTTTAGAGTAAACCTCAAAAGAAAATTCTTTACAACTATAAGGCATAAATATTTTAAATGTCATAGAATACCTGAATAACTTCATACCCTTTAATCTAGACATTTTATGTTTATAATTAATTTTATTCACTGGAAGAAAAATATCTATATTGATTAAGCTATTCATTGCAGTGTTATCTATAATAGCAAAAAATTAGAAACAAATTATCATAGTCAGGAAATGGTTAAGTAAATAATGGAATATCAACTAAGTGTGGTATTATGTAGCCATTAAAATAACTGGAATTATAGAAGAACTTGGAAATATATTCAACAAAGTTAAGTGAATAAAGGCAAAATAGTGAAAAAAAGTAAAGTGCAAATATGAAAAATACATACACACATGGAAAAAACCTATAAAACAATAACTCTTTAAATACTGGGAACATAAGTGAGCATATGTCCTACCCAGTTTACTATCATTTGTTATACTGTTTTTCAATAAAACAAGAAAAGAAGATACAAGTTGCTCACACTTTACCATATTCAATTAAATGACTTTCTACTTTTAATCTAGCCCCATTCAATAATGTCATTTTCATTGAAGAAACTGAAGCATGTTTAGATTCTGACTGTATGCTTTAAATAGTAGCATAATTTGCACAAATGGTGAACATACTGCCTCTTTTACATATTCATAAAAAAATTATAAAAGTTGTCACACTACTTTAAAAATGAAAATGATCACTGGTTTAGCTGGAAGTTTTCATCATTGTTCTTTTTTGACATGCTAGCTACTATCTTCCCTGAATAGGAAAACTAGCAACTGTTCTCATCATCGACCTTCAGTTTCACCAGGTATAACTTTGTTCTTTCTTCATTTTTGAATTTCCTCTATAGAGACCACAGAGAAAACTAGAACCAAATATATCAAAAGGAACTACTATTTTCACTTCAGTTTTATAGAAAGAATGAACAATGACATTTGTTTTACCCCTAACATATTTGGTTGGGTAAAAAAGTGACTCCTGCTTCCCATTCTAATGGTTACCTTTGAGGAAGGTGATAATCATTATCACTTTTTTTTTTTTTCCTTACACTGATTCTTGCCACTACAACCCTTCTAGGTAGGAGAAAAGTTACACAAAGAATCAAGAAATCAAATTAAAATATAATAAATTATACGAGAAAGGGAAAAACATTGAGAAGGCCACTGAAATTTTGCTTCCATTAAAATTGCTAAATAATAATATGAGGAAGTCAAGAAGGTATATGAAAACAAAGAACCTTGGAATAAAAATTAACTTCCAGAAAATGGAAACACCTAGAGTTGCATTAGTGCTTTGCCAGGAAGTCCTGAAGAATATGTTAAAGTCCTTATTAGTTGTTCTACTTCAATATGCTAGTTTACAACCAAAGAGTTAGTTGAAATCTGAAACATTAAGGAATATATGCTAATAATTGTGACTAGAAACCCAAAAAGTATGAATAATTTTAAAATGATCTTTCCTACGCTCCCCTCTATTGAAACAAAATTTACAAATCGTACAATTTTAAAATAAATTGTTGCTTAAATATAAGGGACACCACTTTCCTGTCTGTCATGATAAATAATAAATTGGGAGTTAAAGGAGATCCAAAGACTTTTTGATCCATGCCACATGATACTTTTTACTAAAATTGGAAATTATAGCACTGTAAATGTAGAGAAAAATGTGACAGAATCAGTAATCCTCCAATTTGAAGAGTTGTCTATTTCTTACCGTGTCTTTTCCACCTATGACCTCTTATTGACATGCTGGTTACTGCATTTCTTGAAATTCTAGAGGCAGTTGGTGTGATTTCAACTTGAATGCACCTTGTACCCTCCTTACTAGATTTCATGGCACCATGAGGCAATGAAGCCTTTATTGCATTAGCAACCTAAAGAGAAAACATATAGCTTAAAACTGAAAATTAACAGACATGCATACTCTTAGATAAAACAAGATGCTAATTTTAACGGGTTTTTTAAAAGATTACTTTCTCCAAGGCATTTCATAAGATAACACCTAAGTTCTCTAGAATATGGAGTAAGAGCTCAGAAGGAAACTTACATAATTAGTATAATGTCATTGAGTTCCAAAATATTTTAAAAAGAATTCCAAAATATAAACTTATATTTCTATTTTTTTTTTTTTTTTTTTAATAAATTTTATTGTTATATTCCCCATACAATTGCCGCCCCCCATTCTGACCCCAATCCCTCCCCTCCCGCCCCCGCCCCCCTAAAAGTGTCTCTGGTTCATAGTTTTTTGTTGATTTTTTCACTTTCTTATAGTTTTTCATTTTCCTGGTCCATTATTTAAGTTTTCTAGATTCCTGCTATGAGTGAGACCATCCGGTATTTTTCTTTTTCTTTTTGGCTTATTTCGCTGAGCATGATCCCTTCCAGCGCCATCCATGTTGCAGCAAATTGCATGTGTTTATCTTTTTTGAATGCTGAGTAATATTCCATGGTATATATGTACCACATCTTCTTGATCCAGTCATCTATTTTTGGGCATTTGGGTTGTTTCCAAAGCTTAGCTATTGTAAACAGTGCTGCTATAAACATAGGGGTGCAGGTGTTCTTTGGAATTGATGTTTCTGTGTCCTTTGGGTAAATACCTAGGAGTGGAATTGCTGGGTCATATGGAAGCTCTATGTTTAGTAGGTCCAGAAATCTCCACACAGCTTTCCACAGTGGTTGGACCAGTTTGCACTCCCACCAACAGTGCAGAAGAGTTCCTTTTTCTCCACACCCTCGCCAACATTTGTTGTTGCTAGTTTTTTTAATATGTGCCATTCTCACTGGTGTAAGATGGTATCTCATGGTAGTTTTGATTTGCATTTCCCTGATGACAAGTGATGTTGAACATTTTTTCATATGCCTGTTGGCCATTTGCATTTCCTCTTCAGAGAAGTTTCTTTTAAGCTCTTCTGCCCATTTTTTGACTGGATTATTTTCTTTGTTGTTGTTGAGTCTCATCAGCTCTTTGCAGATTTTTGTGATCAGTCCTTTATCATTAGTGTTGGGTGCAAAAATGTTCTCCCAGTTGGTGGGGTTTCTCTTTGTTTTTGTTATTGTCTCTTTTGCTGTGCAAAAGCTCTTTAATTTGATATAGTCCCAGCTGTTTATCTTTGCCTTCACTATCACTGCTTTGGGTGATGTGTCTGTAAAGATGTCTTTGATGTGCAAATCACGTAGTTAAACTTATATTTCTAAATGCCTAGTGCTAATTAATAAATGCAGCTCCAGCATGGTATAAAGAACATACAAAAAGTTATGTTTTTCAGGTATCTGGAAGTTAAACTAATGAAATTTTCAAATTTTGTTATATATACCTTTTCTAGTGTCAAATTTTCTAGTATAACAGAAGCATGAGTCACTGCATAGTAAAGACATACTAATGCACTATCAATGGCAACCTTTCAATTTCTAGTTCTTAATTGAGAAATTTTAAATTACAAAATTTATACAAACAAATAAGGCACCTACCAGTAATGGCTCTGGATATAATTCTAGCTGAGCTCTATATATGATATCATCCAATGCTTTTTGAGCTAGATCCCATTCTCCATTATAACTGTAAAATTAAATGAGTTAAATGAAGAAAGCACAATTACTGCTAATTAATTCTATATAATTAAAATATAAAAAGAAACTGCTTATGATTAGTGAGGAAATTAACAGATCATTTTAGCACTTTGCTTAGCTTCCTCCTTTCTTAAAAACATATTTTTAAATCTTTGAATTCCTTTCAATTGTATCTGGAAGACTATTAATAGCAAAGAAATTTTATACATGTACATTTCTTCTCTAAAGAACATGTCTATTTATAGAACAAAAAAAAAGCTAAGGCAATCTCAAAGCACTTTACATTTTCAAGGAAAGCAGAGCATAGTAAATTATATACCTTCGAATACTGTACAGAACACTTTATGGTCAAATTACTCTTTAACTCCCACAGTTTTTAATGAGAATCTACAACTAGTATGGCTTGTGGCATCCTAAATTGTTACTTCTTTGTATTTTGACAGTTATTTAGAACTACAAGGGATGTTTGTGGGAAATACCAGAGTGATACTGAGAGAAAAGGTGTGTGTGTGTATTAATTTACAAAGGTATGGTCAAACACTTCCTTAAAGTAAGCTAATGTTGAAAATGGACTGAGAAATAATGGCCTGATTATCTGCCAACAAAATAAAAAATGTGAATTACATCAAAATATCAAGTGAGCCCTCAAAACTGGAAAGAGCATTGTTCCTACCCGAAAAGCAAGATAGAGCCATGTAATGTACAAAATCATGGCTTTTCACAAATTTAGCAGAAGCTGAGGTCCCAGAGCACCCAAACAGCCTGAAATCTAAGGTTAGACTAGTGCCTCTAAAGAGACAGTACATCATGCAAGGGTCCAAAAGAATTCAGCTAAATGTTCTAATAAATTGCTAAAATGCAAACAGAGGGCTAATAATACAGTGCAGCATCACTGCGAGCAGATACAAACAGAGCTTGCAACCACTTACAAGTTCCTCTCCACAAACCTCCTTTGGCACCCACAAGAAAACTGGGGGCAAGGCAGGGGAACAGAAAAAGCTCCTCTTGTGAGGGCAGGCCTTTTAAATAAGAGTGGCCACTTGTGCAGAAAAGGCAAGAAGATCCAGCCAGATCCTTTTCTCATGTGAAACAAAAAGTTTTAAAGCTTCTAAAGAAAGAGCAGCAAACCATTCACCTTGAGGGCAGAGGTGAAGACTGAGTGGACTATTACTGTGAGGAAAAGAAAAAAAAATAAAATAAAAGACACTCTACCTATGGGAGACAATCAGGAAATTATCCCATACAGAGTCCACTAGAGGTCTTTTACCTTGGAACAGGACCACTGAGAAACTCACATCTCCACCCTTGCCTTCACACACCCCTTCCCCCTGAGGCAGGGACTTAGCACCTGCTCAGAACTGAGGAGGCTAGGCCAGCACAACAGAGAACACCACTCTCCCTCCTTCCAGTGCCCCTCCCGGCTACTGGCTCAACCAAGCTAGTACACATCTAGAAACAAGCACTCTCCTGTAACAGGAGGGGTGACAACATGGAGAGACTCTGGGTGCAGAAACATTGGGAAAGCCAGAAACTGAGGATGGAGAAAGAATATTGAGAAAAACCCTCCAGCAATCTAGCTCTTACCCTAAGTGCCAGGTAATAGGAGAGGAATTTGAAGTATGTGGTGCCCTGAAAGTAACAACAGAAACAAAAAAAATCCAACAAGACCCCTAGAAGAAAAGAGGCAGGCTTCTTTCCAGACATAAATAATAGTGACCTCAGTTGCGATTGATCAACCCATGAACAAAATACTGATCAATTAAATAGTTCAAGGTGTTCAAAATACAAAACCACCCACTGTCAAGAGGCAAAGAACAATACCAAATTCAGAATTTGTAGTTTACCAGGGAAATTAAAGAAACTGTGATATCATAATTACCAGGAAAATTAAAGGAACTGTGATTATCATATTAAAGGTTCTAGCAGAAAAGATGGGCAATGTGCAGGAAAGGTCAGAAATGAAACAGTAACAGAGATGAAGAACCCCTTCAGCAGACTCACTGGTAGAGTCAATACAGTCCAGGAAAAACAAGGAAAAAATCAGTGAATGTGAAGATAGAATAACAGAAATTACTTAATCTGATCACAAAGCAAAAAAGGGAGAAAATAGGAGCTCTCCATCATGCTGGGTCTCTCCAATGTATACAGGAGGTAGACATGGTATTATTAAACTTTTCGGGCCTCCCTGGTGGCGCAGCGGGTTGAGCGCAGCGCTGTGAAGCTGTCCACAGCCTCTGCAGCACGGGTTCGATTCTTGGCCTGCCAGGGAGATTCCCACATGGTGCAGCAGACCTCTCCTGCCTCGCCCGCTGTTCCCCTCAGCAGTGCTTTTGGTCCATCTGCCTGTTCTGCTCCCCATTTTGTCTCTGGTGAATCCTCTCACCCTCCCATGCCTCTGGCCTGTGCCCCAGCTCTTGTATAAATAAAAAATAAAAATCCAGAAAAAAAAAAAAACCAAAAAACTTCTCTATGGCTTTTTTTCTCTGATGAGAGAGAGAGAGAGAGAGAGAGAGAGAGAGAGAGAGAGAGAAAGAAAATAAAATACATCATAGCATCCAAGAACTGTGGGACAATATTAATGGTCTAACATAGGGATCAATAAAACTTTTTTAAAAAGCCCAAAAATAAGTATTATAGACTTGTGGGTCATATTCTCTACCACAACTTCTCTATCACTGTGGCACAAAAGTAGTCATACACAATATGTAAACAAATAGATGTGACTATAGTTCAATAAAACTTTACCAAAATAGGCCACAAGCCAGACATGGCCTAAAGATCATAAATTCTGTCTTTAGTCAGGAAGTTCATTTATAATCTACTAGGAGTATCTACTATTCAGTATCAACTGAATATAATGCCGTGTAGTAAGAGAATTGAAAGTAGTAGAAAAATACTAGTATCTGGCATTAAATAAAACCAAGTATCAATATTAGAAGTTAATACTTGACTCCTAATATATTGCTTCTTATCAAAAAGTCTCTAAGTTTTTTTAAGGGCAAAAATTTCTGGATATTGAAAAAAATTCATTGGGGTAAAATTTATTTGGAAATTATGTTAAAAAAGAGTAATGAAGAAAGTGACTTTGAGTATAACTAAATGTTACTTATTTTCATTCTGTACTTGAATTAAAGAAAGAGGATGAAGTATTTCAGTTGGTTACAAATTCTTCTATTAAAAGTATAATTTAAATAAAACTATTATCAAAATTTTGATTCATACTTTTGCAAAAATATGATTGTTGATTTTTTTCTGATGAGATTATAACACAGTAACAATAAAAACTGACTATCATTTCCACAGACATCTAGGTTTACTTCATATATGAAATAAACTTACAAAGCAAAATAAATCCCCGTTAACATTTGCACCATGAATCCTGAAGAAACTGGAATCCTACTATTTATACCTTTGTATTTTCTTATATGCTGTCGAGGGTATCCACAAACACAGATCCTAGAAAGATGAAAATAAATATATTTGTAAAATTGGTAAAAATTTAAGTAGTTTTTTTACTACCATGAGATACCATCTTACACCAGTGAGAATGGCACATATTAAAAAAACTAGCAACAACAAATGTTGGCGAGGGTGTGGAGAAAAAGGAACTCTCCTGCACTGCTGGTGGGAGTGCAAACTGGTCCAACCACTATGGAGAGCTGTGTGGAGATTTCTGGACCTACTAAACATAGAGCTTCCATATGATCCAGCAATTCCACTCCTAGATATTTACCCAAAGGACACAGAAACATCAATTCCAAAGAACACCTGCACCCCTATGTTTATGGCAGCACTGTTTACAATAGCTAAGCTTTGGAAACAGCCCAAATGCCCAAAAATAGATGACTGGATCAAGAAGATGTGGTACATATACACCATGGAATATTACTCAGCATTCAAAAAAGATAAACACATGCAATTTGCAGCAACATGGATGGTGCTGGAAGGGATCATGCTCAGAGAAATAAGCCAGAAAGAAAAAGAAAAATACTGGATGGTCTCACTCATAGCAGGAATCTAGAAAACTTAAATAAGGGACCAGGAAAATGAATAACTATAAGAAAGTGAAAATCAAAATCAACAAAAAACTATGAACCAGAGACACTTTTTGGGGGGTGGGGGGTGGGAGAGGAGGGATTGGGGTCAAAATGGGGGGGTTGCAATTGTATGGGGAATATAAAAATAAAATTTAAAAAATAAATAAATAAATTTTTAAAAAAAATTAAGTAGTTTTTTTAACATGTATAAGTCAACAAGGTACTTTGTTCTTTTAACAAATCTAATATCTATATGAAACCAAGACTCTTTCCAAGTAGAACATTTGCTTGCAACATTTACTAGAAACATATAAAACTAGAGGTATATTATTATATAGCAAGTGAATCAGATTCTCAGTTTGGTTCACCAAATTTTGTCTCTGTCATGTGAAGACATAGTGAGAAGGCAGTTACCTACAGGCCTGGAAAATCGTTTTACCAGGAATCAAAAACTGTCAGCACCTTGACCTTCGATTTCCCAGCCTATAGAATTGTGAGAAACAAATGCATACTGGCTCAGTCAGTTAATCTATGGTCTTTTATTACTGTAACCTCATCTGACTAAGACAGAAACTAAGACAAATTAGCTGTGCTTCAAATAAAACCAATTCAAATTTTGTTTGATGTTATAAAAAATGTACATCCAAACTAGAATAGAGATTCTTCTCTTATAACTTAAAGAAGCAAAGTTAGAAAAAAATTTCTTACACTTTACAGCTTTATGATAGGGAATATCATAAAGCTAGCCTTCCTTGCATTATGATCATGCAGCTTGTTCTAGACAATGGTCTATTAATAGAAGCAGCTGCATGCTGGTTCCTTGGTTGCAAGACAGAAAGCAGATGTAATAACAGTGGTCTATACACGCAAGGGTCACTTTCTACGGAATGGCAGAAATCCAAGAAAGAAGGAGCCTGAAGACTTTAGAAACAGCCAATCTACTCCCAGGCCATCAACCAACTTGGACAGAGTAAATAAACAAACATCCACTTGATTTGTAAGCATGACTTTTCTATGTTATTGGAGCCAAATCAATATTTAAACTGATACAGTATGCTCTTTTAATAATAGTACTCAAGATGGCCCCAGAGGAGTTTGTAGAAGCCACAGGCTGGCACAATCAGAGCGTTTTTGCTGGATTTTTTTTCACAGAGAAGCTGGGAGAGTTGTTTTTTCTTCTGAGTTCAGTAAAAGTAGACAGTGTAAACCTTCAGCTGCCTGTGGTCACTATTCTTACCACATGAAAGAAGTTTACCTTCAGAAAGAAAGTAAACACCAACCGATGAAGAATTGGGAGAGGATATCCTCATAACATTTGAGCCTCTGGATCTAACTGACCCTGAGGTCAGTTCCACCCCTGTTTTCCCAATGTACCAAAAGCCACAAAGTTTTCTCTTTGGTATAATCTATTTTTACATAGTCATGAGTCAGTTGCAATAGAAAGAGTTCTAACTTTGATAAGTTATCTATGGGATATAGTGACAGAGATGATTACTGCTCTGGCTATACAAATTTAAAAATGAAGAGAGAAGTATAGTGTTCAGGAAAGCAACTTTTTCCACAGCTCTTTCAAAGACAACTTTGCCATAGTTTTAAGATGGTCAATCAACTTTTTTTTAATGAAAAAAAATAAAATATCTTAAATTATACTTAATACATGTAAAAATGATACTATTTAGGACATATTGAATTCAAACTAAACTGACTTCATTTTCTTTTTCATATTTTTTAATGTAATGACTTAAGTATTTAAAATTTCTAAGAACTAAAGGGCAATTTTCTCAAATATCAAAATGCTTGAAAGAGTCAGTCAGGGGGATAAGATTCCAGATTCTCTCATTTTCTCTAATAGCTATCCATTTAAGAAATAAGCAATCATGAGGGGTGAAGGGGAGGGGGAGGGCTAAAGACAAAGAGGGAAGGAAGCACAATGGGCTATAGGGTAGATTATGGGTGATCTGGTGAGGGTGCACTACAGTGGCTATAGCTGATGGCAGGATACAAATATTACCTCAATGAAAAGAATTAATGATTTTTTTAAAATAAGCAATCATCTACTAGAGGCTGAACTAGAATCTTTATACAGAAATGCAAAGGATTAGAGTTAAGGCATTGGCTACTGTAACAAATACTGCAGACTGGGTAGTTGATAAACACAGAAATTCATTTTGAGCAATTTTGAAGTCTGGAAGTCTGAGGTGAGGGAACCAGTGTAGCTGGATGAGGGCTCTCTTTAAGGCTATAGTTTTTTTCATTAAACATGGCAGAAAGGGTAAGGAAACTCTGGGGGTCTCTTATATAAGAGCACTAATCCCATTCATGAGGGCTCTGCCCATGGTTCTAAGCATCTCCCAAAGACCTCACCTCCTAATACTGTCACACCCAGTATTGATTTCAACATATAAATTTGGGGAGGGAAGACACAACCATTCAGACCACAGCAATTAGTTTTTTGTAACTACTAAAACTTTACTCAAACTTTGGAAATTGACCACAGAAATTCTGCATATATCAATGAAAGATTTTAAAAAGTAAAACTAATTATTTCCTTTAATCATAAAGTAGCAGAGTTCATCTATCATTCTATTTATTCAACAAATAGTTAAGTTTCTATTGTATGCCAGTTATTTCCGTAAACTCTACAGACCAATGAAGAGAACATCAAAGCTCTTGACCTCATGAAGTTCCAGCAGTTGAAAGACTACACCAAATGAACAAACAAGGTAATTATAGTGTTAGAAGTGCTAAAAGGAAGTAAACTGAAGTGGGAAGGCACTATTTTTTAAAAGACAGTTATGAAGGTCTTTCCCACGAGCTAACACTTGAGCTGAGACCCAATCTAATCTTGTTCAGCTGTATCATTAAACTGAGAATGATATCACTACCCTCATTTCTTCATTCCATTCTTTAAAAACTTAAAAATTCTGTGATTTACTCTTTAGTTCTTGATCTCTCTATTTAAGGATATTATTTTCTCATAGATTCTTCACTAAATTTAAATTAAATTCAGAGGGAAACAAAAACAATCATTAACATTACATGCTACATGAATACCTGACTCCTCTGTTCATCAGAAGAGTATCCTGGAAGTTATCTGATTTCCCTTTATAAATCCCACACAAAAGAGTAACTAAGGTAGCTGAGATGGCATAACTCCAATTTTTGTATTAATTTACTCAACAGAAAATACGTATGTATTTCATAAACCACATTGAAGCAAAAATCCTTTTAGAAGACATATTTTGTTGGTGTGTATATTGGAAAGCTCTGAGTATCAATTTTTAAGTGAGGAAACTCTTGCCATGATTCTGATTATCTGTTGAGAGACAGTGTCACATTCTTACACTGAAATGTAAACTCTTGGAATTGTTATCAATATATTCTAAGTTACAAGTCACACTAATTATTTTGTAATACTATCATCAGACCAGTGAGTAGAAATAGCCTGAAAAAGAGGATTATTCTTCTAGCTTTTCATTTGGGAAATATTAAAATTTGGTCTAGTTCTATTTCCTATGCACTTGGGTAAAAGAGAGGAATGTGAAATAAAACTCACCAATTTCAAAACCTCTTTCTTTTCTGCTCTGTTTTTTAAGTAGTGAGGAAGGTAGAAAAGTCAGGAGAGTAGAAAAGGGGGAAGTAAGGGAGGAAATAGAAAATGGAAGAATGCTACGTAGAAATAGCGCTAGAAACGAGCATTTTTCTGTTCTCAAACCCCTGCTCTTTAAAAATCCTAATAAAAGCTCCATCTTGTATCAGTTTCCTTCAGAGACAAGCACACACAAAAATAATGCTCACATAGTTGGAGAAAAGATTATTTTAATTGGGTTGCAGAAGAGTGACAAGATTTTGATAGGCAAAATGTTTACAAATAGAATAGTAAGCAATGAAAAGTCAACTGTGGGTTCTTTCAACAAGGGATAGCCTAGGATAAGATACACTCTAGACCTGCTGGTAAGATAATAGCACACAGGTAAGAAGAAAAAGTTGTTGTGCATCCATAGTGAACATGTATCTTCATCACTAGAGTACCGTATACAATAGCTACCATTTTGGGGTGATAACAATACACAGGAACAAATAGATTGATCAAGAATTCATAGCAGTGCATATCCAAGTCAGATAGCTAGCTGAGTCACCAGGTGAACAAAATCAGGAGAGTCCCTTATACAATGGGAGAGAATTTAACTTACCATTTTAGTACAGTTTTAGCTTAAATATTTGCATTTCACTTTAAAACCAGATGATCAAAAAAAGAATGGGTACATTTGTCACTTAATCTACCACAGATAGTCAATGAAATCTTTCTGGTAAAGATATATATATATATAGGCTTTACAGTATGGTTTAAGTTCCACAGGTAAAAACTGTTGCATCAATTTATTCCTTAAACAAAGTGTTTATTCTTACACTCATTATATAACGTCCACAACACGATGCAGATACCCCATCCACTCTAGATTGTTTTGAATTTTATAGATCCGTGAAATTCAAAACTTGGGGCATCTCTGCCTTAAAAGAATTAAAACAAGAAACATATTACAAAGATTTAGTAAGTGGAGGAAAAAGAAAATTGGTACCACCTTCCAAGGTCTAGGAAATGTAAGTAAGTATTTTCAAATACAGGAATCATCGGAAGACTCTCCACTTCTCTTCCTTTTTTCTCAAGCCCTTTGCCTTGCTATCTCCCTTCTCCCTCTAGTCCTGTGCAATTTTTTAATTTATTCAATATCAGTTTTTGCTGTTTTACTTTGCTTTGATTTGATTTCTAGTATTGCTCTTCTTCTGACTAAATTTCCCTGGTTGTATTTTCTGAATCAATACCCTAAATCTAAATTACTCTACAAGTTCTTTATTTCTATATTTTCCCTAATTTACTTGAATTATCAAAAGCATTTTCTCTATGACTTTTTTTTTTCATTTTGCTTTTCTTTCTAAAGATAAAATATTCATATAGGAAATCTAGGGAATGACAGAACATCAACATGAGAAAATTTTAAATTAGTTATAAGTTCATCAATTAGAAATAAATACTGTTAATATTCTGATCATATCCAGCCAATGTTAGAATCATATCATATATACTATCATTAAATAGTCTTTAAAATCAGAATTTTTAAATGCTGCATAGCATACTAAAGGACTACCATAATTTAGTCAGTCCTTTGGCTCAATTTTTTTCAACAACAAAAGCTTAAAAACCATTATCTCTTACGATTTCTTGGTACCTAATTAGAGCACAGTAAAAGTAAATAATAAAAGGTAAAGAAAATATAAGCTAATCACATACTAAAAATTGAAATCATATAGTTCTATCCTTTTATATATATATTATGACCCTTTTCTAATTAAATAATCCATTGAATTATATTTAGCTTTACACTCTGTCATGTTTTTGTGGATATCATTTACAGGGAGCTTTCTAGGTATTGAGTAGGCTGAACTTAATATTAACTCATTTAATATTTTAAACAAATAATTAAACAAAACAAAAATAACTTAGGAATCCTAGGTTCATATGTTTCAATATTAAAAACATTTGAATTTTAATTTACCTTGAACAAATTTGACACAGCGATTGAAGAGAAACACTGGGCATATAGGTTAAGGCAGCATTGTAACACAACAAAAGGAATGTCAACACTTCAAACCTAAAGACAAACCAAAAGAATATTTATAAATCTTTAAAATTCTAATTAGTCAACCATAATTAAGCAGGCATTGAGGAGAGGTATTATGTTATGGAACAGACCTGTACAGTATAATCATACAATAACAAAACTAAACTAAAAAGAAAAAGTAACAGTCACAAAAATCATCTTTAAAATGCAATGATCAGCCCTCCCTGGTGGCACAGGGGTTAAAGTCTCAGTGTTATCAAGCTATCTAAAGCCCCTGCAGCAAGAGTTCAATCCCCAGCCAGGGAGCTAACCAAGGTGGTGCAGCAGTGTATTTCAGTAGATCAGCCTGTTTTGCTCCCCACTCTGTCTCTGGTGAATCCTCTCACCCCCTGTACCTTTGGCCTACACCCCAGTTCTTGTATGCATAAATAAAAATAAATCTTTAAAAAAAAATTCAATGATCTACAGCAACATGGACGGAGTGGAAAGGGATTATGCTTATGTAAAATAAGTCAACAGGAAAAAGAAAAATATCTCATGGTTTCACTTATAGGAGGAACCTAGGGAAACCATACAAGGGATTAGAAAAAAAAAGACAAAACTAGCAGTCAAACTATAAATTGGAGATATTTATGAGGGGAGGGAGAGGGAACAAGAAAGAGATCAAAGTGAGAGACAAGAGCACAAGAGTCTATGGTAATGGTTCACAGGTGCCTAGGTGGTGGTAATTTTATGGGGGCAACACCTGAGAGGAGAAATCAAACATTGTACAAAAAAATTAATCATGTAAAATGATGTAAAAATATATAAATAAAAAAATTCAATGACCTAGATTACATCTGAAGCAAACAAAGTGACAAATTGAGATATGTTTTTCTCTTATATGAAATGACTCAATATTTTAAAAAATTCTTACACACAATTCATTAAACATTATTTATAAATCTACTGAAATAATTTTGTTAACTCGGTGTGGTAAGATCTCTACAGTATACCTATTCTGTGCTGTCAGCATCTCTCTTTGGGGGTGAGGTCCACTGTACACGACCTTTGATAAACCATGCTGGGATAGTGCACTCTCCGTCAGAGCCATGGACCCAATGCTGGAAGGCTAAAGAAAAGACAGTTAAATGAAGGAGGAAAGTCATTCTGTCAAAAATAGAATGTATACACCACAAAGAATGAAGATCAAATGTCTTAAAAGTATTCAGACTGCTTACTAAATTTTCTATTTAAACAAAGAACAAGTTAACAAGTAACTAAAAACCATACCACCAATAGAAAAAAAAAACAGTTTAACTTCAAAAGTTCTACTATGTTTATACATAATTGCCACACACACAAAAATAGACTAGTTTTCTTCTGATTATATAAAAAAAGTATTTCAAAATGAATACCTTCAATAGATCTCTTATTATCAAATTTTAAAATTTAATGATTTTGATTTCTCATTTCATTTGGGGAATAGTAAATACTTTGTGTGGTATTTATACTTTTTAAGGTACAAAATAAACTGATTTATTTTGCCTCAATAACCAGACCCTAATTTATAGCAAATTCAAAACTTAGAACCAATAAACTTACTTTGATAAAATGTTACTTACTTCATGATATACAGATGGTTTGGATAAAGATGGAATTGTAAAGCACAATACTTTGCTATGTCCCTGTTTGTCAACTATTTCCTACAAAAGTGAAAAAAGATCTTAAAATATTTAATTTTGTACACATACTTTAAAAGTTAACTTAAAATTGTTAGTTTAAAAAGAACTAAGAAATGAATCTTAAAGTCAACTAAAAATTTAAACTATGACTTTAAATTACCAACTATTAAATATTACTTTTAAAATATAAGTAACATATAGTTTTAAGGATGGCTGAAAAGTACCCAAGGATTATCATAATTTATTTACCCAATCCTTTGGCTCAATCTTTTTTAAACAAGGAATGTTTAAAAACCAGCATCTCTTGTGTCTTAATAATCATTGATATTTCTCAGATTAATAAGTTATAATTTCTGTACTAATTAACACAGTTATAAAATACGTAAATAGAAGGTCATTAAATTTCTTTTTATATTTTAAGAAGTACAAACATCAAGTATCTAGAATACCATACTAATTCATATAAACACTACTAATGCAAACTATGTATTAAATCAGTGTTGTAAACTCCAAGATGGTTCAAATTTTATAGAATTACTGGTAAATTTTAAGCGAGTTCTTTTCTCCTAAAATTTTAGTGAAGATGCTACATAGACAATGTTTTTAAATTTAAAACTTTAAAATTCAACACATTTTCAGATATCTCTATAAGAGAACTGAAATGATATGATTTCCAGTCCAGTCAATTCAAAATGCACATTTACATAATTATATGTATACTTTATATAGCCCTCAACCACCATAAAGTTATTTTTTGGAGAATGAGCTATGAGTAATTCGATGTATGAAAAACAAGTATTAGTTTTACTAAAATGAAAAATAGTTGCTATTATATATTTGTTTTTGCTGAAAAACATTTTGTTAACTACATAAAATACAAACCAAATTATAAACCCCTAGAAGAAGAGCTTCAATGCATCCACTGCTATGAACATTTCTGCTGGCTGAGACGGCAAGGTAGCACCAAATCAGTTCTGGGAGAAACTGCAGCGTAAATCGAAGTAACTGCTCCTCTCCACTGCGATAGAACTCAAAGAGCTGGTGACAGACAGGTTCTAGCAACTGAAAAAAAAAGACGAAATGTTAATTTAAGGACTAAAATGTTTTGAATGATATTGATACATGAAATACAAAAGGTCTTCCCTGATTGGTAATTACTAAAATAAATAAATGTTTCCATCTTATTAAAAACAAAACTATTCATGGGTAAGCAATGTAATACAACTTTCAACTCTGGTGGAAGGTCAGACAGTGCAGAAGAAATGTATATGAAAGCACTTTGAAAACTTTATAATATTCTTTAAATCTAAGGTAGTATTGTTATTAAAATTGTATCTTTATAACTTCTTAAATTAACTAACTAGGTTGTAAGAAGTTTCTTCCTAAATATTCTTTTTTCCTGATAAAATATACCAAGTATTGGCTACAAGACTGCAGAAATTGAAATGGGAATCAATCCTAGGTAGTTGCTGTCATATCTTTCCCTCCTGATGTGATACACAGCATCAGACAGCCATAACTGGTGTGTGGGGTAGTTGAATAATTATTGAACCCCTAGATTTAGACCCCTATTATAACCATAGTTAATTGCCCATTGGTAATCTAAATATTGCTGTCATTTTGTTTTAAGCATGATTTGGACTTATCTATAACTTTCTTCTCCCATCACACCCCCAACATTATCCAGTCAATAGAGTTGGCTGTATCTTTATAATGGGCATTTTTTAAAATCAGACAGGCAATAAAAGAGACTCTTAAAAGTATTATCTTAAAGCATACACAACGATCACAAGTCATAATCCCATGTCAAGAGAGTCACAGACTACTGATTTTTCAAACCATCAAGGTATTATATTTTCAATTCATTCATTTCACTAACTTTGGCAAAAGATTTAAGTCAATGTATTAAACAGATAATTTACTAATAATTGTAATGAATATAACCTAATTTATAGCAGATGTTTTGATTTCAAATAAATTAAATATATAAAATAAACTGAGTATAATTAAAATCAGTATTATTTATAAGAGGTATAGAAAAAGTTATACTTCAGTGAACATTGAATAAGTGAGACTAATCTTTCTGATTGAAAAATTATCTAATTTCTGACATTAAGAAATACTTGTCTAGGGCCTCCCTGGTGGTGCAGTGGCTGAGCACTGGGTTGCGAAGCTGCCCGCAGCCTCTGCAGCGCCGGTTCAATCCCCGGCTGCTCCCCGGCCACCAGAGGAGGGTCCCACATGGCACGCAGACCTCTCCTGCAGCCCACTGCTCCCCTCAGCAGTGTACTTTGTCAGTCTGCCTGCTCTGCTCTCCCCTCTGGCTCTGGTGAATTCTCTCACCCTCCTGTGCTTCTGACTATACCCAGTGCTTGTATAAATAAATAAATAAATAAATCTTTAAAAAAAGAAAGAAAGAAAGAAATACTTGTCTACTTTCAAAATGGAAAATTTTGAAATATTTTATTAGAAGGCAACAAATGTCTACTATCACCCTTGAAATTAACTGGAAACTGGAGGATCAGGAGGGAAAGTAAGCTCCTTCATAAAGAGCAAGAAAAGTTTTTAGGGCAGGAATTTAGAGGAATGGAGCTGGAGGTGGTATGAAGAAAGACTAGTAGGGGACTATTTAGCTTTCAGGGTGGAGTTCATACACCTGGGAAAACTGATAAAATCAACTGATATGTGTCTAGCAAGTATTTGCAAAATTATGAAGCCTATGTTGAAAGTGTATTCAATAACCTGCATGGACACATAACTTTACCTAAAATACCCTCAAAAAGGCCTTATGATACATCTAAAATCCAAAATTGAAAAGGTTTTGCTTTATGAAAGCAGAACCAAATGAATACAAACTTCAAGGGAATGCCTTATCCATACTTAGTGCATATAGAAATTAAACAAAGAAGCTATCTACCATGACCAAAATCACACAGCTCACAACTTTCAGCCATGGCTGTTGACCCTTTACAAAAGAAAAAAATGATAATGTTGGAAAAACAATGTTGGACCTAAATAACTTAAATACATTTGAGATAACAAATGGGGCATTAGAACATGCTGTGTTTCTAGTGTTTGGGTTGAATTTTTAAATGTCTTTTCTTATAGAAATACTGTCATATTTGATGGTTAGGTTTTACAATACCATTAAGAAAGAACTGCACCTCAAGTATATTTTCATGTGAACCATCAAGATACCTTTTTCTCCATTCTAAAACACATTCTCAATTCTAAAAAAAACTAAATTACAGGCAAGCTTTTATAATAATCCATTCATAAGTAAGAAGTCTGTATCCTAAGAGAGATTTCTAATGTTAAAAGGATTGACATTTAAATGCCTATAAATGACTAAGGCAGAGATAGAAGACAGGAAACAGCTAAAGTTGAATACATTTGCAAGAAAACATTGCAAATTTTTTTTGCATTGAACAATTACAGAGGAATACAGGTAGGAAAAAGACACAGTAAAGTTGGAAGGACACTAATATTCAGGTGTCAGTAGCCACTGAATGGACTTCTCATTCTGGGTTCCCTCTGTGTATAACACCAAAAAGACCTTCTTTGACTCTTTCAAAACACCTGTTTTCATAACAGTCTTGTACATTATTAGCTTCTAATCATATGTCTATCTTAAAATTAGGGATTTTTTTTAATATAAAATAGTCCATCACACAAATAGTTTGAGAAATACTGCTCTGAACTAGTAGAGCTGTATTTAATGGCAGATATTCTAAGTATATCACAATCTGCCACACAAACTCCATTCAAAGAGCTTAGTTAAAATACACTCCAAAAAAGTAATAATTTTTAGTTCTATTAAAATACTAAGCAGTAAAAAATATAAACAATATTTAATTTGTTTTAAAAATAATAAAGCACATAGCTATACTTACTCTATTTGGTGAAGTAATTCTCAATCAAATATGGAGAACTTCAAACTGGCTTCCACACAAATATTTAAAAAGTAAAACCCTTAAAGAAAACACGCTATCTATACATACTACACAAATTTAGAAGTTTCCATTCCCAGTAAGGCACTGCCCTCATTCAGGTTCTCAACAGTTCCTTCCTAGGCTATTGTCACAGTCTCCTAGTCTTCTTTCAATTTTTCCATTCTCCAACCTATGTTCCACATAGCCACCTTCCTAAAACAATAATCTGATCAACTCACCCCTTTACTGTAAAAAAAAAAAAAAATGTCTGAAAAGCTTATGATGGAATTCCAGGCCCACCATGGTTACAACTTAAACCTATCCTCCCAGCTTCAGTTCCTAACATTCTTATCCTCTCTTGGTAACAACTGCATTAGACTATCAGCTTTTTCCCCCAAATGCCATGCTTTTTTTATTTTCTATACTATTTCTAAGCCTCTTCTTTCTATTGCCTAACTTTTCAAATAGCTCATAATGGGCACACAAATATGTGCTGCATGAATAAATGCAGTGACCCACACTGTTCTAGGCTCCTCTAACAAAATAGACAGGTGGGTGGGTGGATGGATGATTGATTGATAGATAAGATAGATAGATAATAGATAGAAAAAAGAGGAAGAACTATTTCAAGATGGCTTTTAGAATATGGAAATAATTCTATTTTTGGCCTACGTGATAGTGTTATAGGACAGGGAGAGGGGCCCCCTTTCCTCGGGACCACCCTGTTACAATAGCACCCTGGAGTTCATTTTATTATAGTTTTTAAACAGATACATTTTCATACTCTTTCACATATGCTATATTTCATTATTTAAAAAACATTAAAATTAACTGACTCAATAGTACTAGCACAATAAAGTAAGAGTACTTACCTCACTTTGAGGCTCCTGGATAACTTTATAGAGAGAAGAAACTAAAGAATTCTTGTCTTTCAAATTTGTGGCATAATTTGATAAAGATGTTTCCGGTAGTGTCTAAACAAATTTCAAAAATACATTATGAAATATTGTGATAAGCAAATCAATACAGGTGGGAAAGTAGATTGATTGTTGCTAGAGACTGGGGGATAAGGGAAATTGGGAATGTTTAAGAAGTCTGCAGTTTCTTTTCAGGGTGATGGAAATGTCCTGGAATTTAGTTGCTGATTTTAGTTATACAACATGGTGAAAATATTAAAAACCATTGCATTATCACCTTAAATCAGTGAATTTTATGTTATATGAATTATATCTCAATAATAAAATTGTAAACATAAAAAATATATCTTGTCATCAAAAGGAACACAAATTAACATCAACAGCTCATCTTTGATCTAGGGGTTAGAAATGAGAATATGAATTATGTGTAAAGCCAAAGATGTATTTTTAATAGCATCATATAAATTACAAATCTCATTATCTATATTGATCCTGCTTCTTGATAAAGTTATTATATAAGAATCTGAAAATGCTTGAAACCTAAAAGGTCACAAATCATCTGATAACTCCTGAGTTACATATTGAGATTGTTAAGTTAGGTAAGGCTGCTCTGTTACAGAACTGTGGGACATTTTTAGACTTCTCAGAATTAGCGAAAAAGAGAGCCACACCACCAAAACCCGAGTTTTTTTTCTAGTGCCATTTAAAATATTGACAACTAGGCCTCCCCTGGTGGCGCAGCGGTTGAGCGCTGGGCTGCAAAGCTGCCCATAGCCTCTGCAGCATCGGTTTGATTCCCAGCCACCGGCGAGGGTCCCACATAGCGTGCAGACCTCTCCTGCTGTGTCTGCTGCTCCCCTCAGCAGTGTATTTCGTCAGTCTGCCTGTTCTGTTCCCCGCTCTGGCTCTGGTGAATTCTCTCACTCCACCCCACGCTTCTGACTGTACCCAGTGCTTGTATAAATAAATAAATAAATCTTTTAATAAAATAAAATAAAATACTGACAACTAATCACAGCTTGCCAGCATCAACCATCCAAAAAAGATACCATAGCCAGAGAGGAAGGGGGCGAGATAGAAGGTCAAAAATAAGTCAACTGGTTTTGAGTACAAGTAAGTCTGGAAAGGACAAAAACAAAGCACTACCATTACAAGTGATAAAATCCTATCCTTCTAGAGTATAACTCTCAAGCAAATTACTCCTTTAATTAATCAACAAATATTAATCCTGAAGCAGATATATCCTAAAATATTCTGATTCTATTCTTAGTTGTTCCATATCCTAGTATTTTCATGATTTAAAATATAGGTGCAGGAGTATGCATAAACAGACATAGAAAATGAAACAGCATATATTTTTATATTAAGAATATTTGATTCATTTTTACTTCACTGTGAGTTCCTTGAGGGCAAGAACTACCTTATCATCTCTCCACAGCATTCACCACAAGGCCTCATACCAAAACCTTTGCTGAAGGAACTTATCATAGAACAGAATAAGAAATAAACACTGTCACTATTTATACTTAAGTAGATTCTTTAAAAATAGGTCACATTTTACCTTAGGATATATAAGTAAATAGATTTTTTTTTTCTAAGAGAGTTTTGTTTACCAGAATGGTTAGTAAACGTGATCTGGAACCTCCCACCATTCTTTAGAGGTAGGGAGGGGAAATATTTTCAATTCAACCACTTACATAAAGAGGAGATTAGAGCATTCTTCAATATTTCAAAAGCATTGTAACAAAAGATCTCCAGGCAACATTCCATTTCCATTATTTGATCAAGAGTAACATAACACTGAAGGAATTTATATAAAAGGTAATAAAAGTCAAATATAGAGCTGATTTCTAATCCCCTGAATGGAAATAAACCTGATTGTCCGTGCAAAACACAATATATGTGTGCCCAACTATTAAATTTTAAACAAATGAACAGAAATATAATTCTTTTTAAAATTATTAGTGAATAAAAGGATTATTATAATATCCCATATACTATCTAGGTTAAAACTGAAACACTCAAAAATATTACAATTTTCAGTTTATATACCTATTTCCAATTAACCCTCCTAAAGTAAAATATTTTCAGCCCTAGACAAAAGGATAGCTCTTTTCTGAAAGACAAGGTCTAGAAAATACCTGGACCTAGGTGACTGTTGCTAAATAAGAGAAAGGGTCCAAAAAATTAGTGTAATGAACAATTAGATTTTACCACAGTTCTGTTAGTATTTTATTCTGTGAGTGTAGAGAAAGTTACTTTTGCCTAAAGATGGGGAGAAAATAAAATTGTTGTATATATGAAAATAGTGGTCAGGAAAACCTAAGATCCAAAAATGTCTAACATCAGTTACATTTTCTAGCACTAAGCTTTCTCACTTTTCAGAAGGCAAAACTGAAGAACAAAAAGCAAGTAGTAATGGGAAAGTATGTTGGGAAATTAGTCTTGGCAAAATTTGAAAAAGACAGATGCTTCATACAAAAGTATCATTTGGACAGATGGTTCTTTTTAAATGTAAGGAGATGATATGGGTTGGGTGGAAAAGAATTAATGAAGATGGACAGATGGGTGGAGAACCAATAAATAAAATAACTCTGTTCAACTTTACACATAAGGCTGAACTTTGAGTCATATATTGATATTCAGTGACTACCAGAAAACTGAAAAAATTAGGAGTCTGGAAATCTGCCAGTAAATCTACACATAATATTAAGAAAAACATAATACAATGTGAAAATATTTTACAAGTAAATCCTTAAACTAGTCACAAAATCACAAAACAATGAAGTCCCATTCTAATCGCTTTGTTTGTATATAAACAGATTCAGTGAGGGTCTACAGCCAGCAGAAGTATCGTGATGATATCAAAGGGTTTCTGACTTCACAGCCCAAAGTACTTTGTACCACTTTCAGTCATGATGACCTTGATTTCATTAAGCCCATAGCTATTAAATTTAACAACCAAAGCAATTAAACAACAGGCTTTTCTAAATATATAAATACCTACAAACTTCCTTCCTTGAATATTTTAATGCAATTTAACATCATTAGTCATTTCAAAGGACAAGATACTCTAAATTAAAAAGTACTGACAGATTTGTTCTCAAGCACTTTTTTATCTTCCATTACCTCTAGTATGCTGCTGATTTTGCCCAACAACCTTAATCTCTTTCTCAAACTAACAGTAGAATTCAGCATATACCAATACAACTCAGAATACTGCTCAAAATAATTTGGGGCCTCCCTGTTGGCACAAGGGGTTAAGTCTCAGCACTATCTAGCTATTGGCAGTCACTGCAGCACAGGCTTGATTCCCCAGTGGGACTAGCCCACATCGTGCAGCAGATTTCTCCTGTCTCACCAGCTACTTTCCTCAGCAGTGTATTATAGTAGATCTGCCTGTTCTGTTCCCCACTCTGTCTCTCGTGAATACTCTCACCCCCCACACCTCTGGCCTGTACCCCAGCTCTCGTATGCATGAATAAATAAAATCAATCTTTAAAAAAAATAATTTTTAGAAACATCTACCAAATTAAAAAAGGAAAGGGAAATACCTTACCTTTAACTACCTATAATATAGTCTTGACAATAATTTGAAACATTTCTTAAATTAAGTTGATTTAAAATTGGGCAAATTTAATTGAGGAAATAGAGAAAAATTAAATTACTTTCATTTCATGAGACACATGATTTCACACCCCTCCTCTCAATGGAAAAAGTTCCTTACCCCTGAATTAAATTTATTAAAAAATAATGAAGTATTACTACCAGAAAATAATGTTCTATTGGTTAAATAACAATTGGAAATATATTTTGTCTCTTCAAATCCTAATGTTTTTTAGTGGAAGATGCTTTTTAGAAAACAAAATGTTTGGAGTACTAATTGGGACAGGTATGCTATTGTTTCTTGGCCCTCAGTGAACAAAGCTAAGAAATGTCTGTGTATATATGCGTGGACATATATATATATATATATTCAGTTACATGAGTTCATAATGATTTTTCTGATCTCAGTGCAACACATCTCAGGGTTCTTTCTTGTCTTTTTTCATTCCATGTTTACAATTTCTTTCTGAGACACAGAAACCAAACTCTCGTTATGCTCCATATATTTATTTATTTGTTCAATGTACTCCACTCCACCAATAAAGCCATTCTGGCTGACTGGTTTTACATGCCAGTTCTGCAAGCCTTCACCCTAACCACCCTCTTTGCCAGAGACCAGGGCACACTGCTACCCTACCCTTCATCACTCATTGACATATTTCCTTTGGATGTCTGCGTATCCAAGTCAGGAGTGGGAAGAAAAGAGACAAAAAGAGGAGAAGGGAAGGGAATCAATTACAATTTTCAATTATTTTCCTTCATAGTTGATCCCTATGCCCCACCTTGTTATATGTCCTTTTTTTATAACTCCCATATTAAAGAATGAAGATTTAATAATAATTGCTTTTTAAAATTGACTTCTCCATTAAACTCAGGAATGCCCTAGAAAAGTGGCATTCTAGCTGTTAAACTTGAAAATTTCCATCAACCTGCTCCCCAAAAAATCAACATAAAATTAACCATATTAAACACTCTTGAAGTAGCAAAAGGCTTAAAAAACACTTTGAATACTTATTCACAAAGACAACATGTGTAGGGGGGAAAAATCATAAACAAGATATAATCAAACTATTATAAAATATAGAAGGCACTATACACTGTGCACTTTTATAATAGTCTACATCATCCTATGAAGACTTATAAGATCCACAAAAGGATACTCAAGTGGTAACTATAAAAGTTGAGGAAATAAAATCTGCCTAGTCATTCTCCAGGATAAGATGATAATAATAGATAAGGCCAGCTGAAAAATTAACAGGAATCATTGCTTCTCCCAAGGACACATTGCAGATGAAAAGTGTCTTAATAGCCTCCTTTCTTGAGTGACTACCATATTCCTACTCACTAAAAAGTCTCATCTAAAATCACAGATATCAAAAACTCTGATATTTAAAAACATATTAGAAAAAGTGAAACATCCCCCTCTTATCTGGAAAATCAAAGTCACTTTGACAGAGAAGTAGCCTTAATTTCAGTGATGGTACAAAGCCTAAGCTAAAGAGGTTCTGAACACAATCTTCCACACAGATGTCCAATTTGTAGCTTCTAAGATGACAGACCCTTGGTCCATTTCACAGTCCAAAACATATTTTTATGCCATTACGTACAGCTCTATTTTGTTTTGAGCCCATAAAAATCACACTTCATTTAAATTTCATCTAAATCCCCTCCACTCCAAATCCTCTAATATAATTTTGTATTTCTCTTTGATGAGCTGTCCCCATGGTTCCTCTTGTGTAGATTTCCTCACTAAAATAAGTCAATAAGTCTGACTTTTGTCAGACTATTCATTGGTCCCTGAAGGTCTTGGCTGACTGGGCTCGACAAAATCAAAATGCAATAGAAACCCAAACCCTCCCTTCCTGTGGTTCACGATGATGAAGTTCACAAAATGATGTGTAACAATGAGTGCCAGAGGACAAGGAGAAGGCGATTAGTGGTTAAAAAAACATAATTTTAACTATCACAGTGAAGATTCATGAGACAAGGAACAGAAATTTGATTTGCTTTGTCAATTAACCAAATGTTACAAACATAACTTTTTTGTCATCTTTTTAAAAAGTCAATGGAATTCAAGCCCCGGAAAAAATACATTGGAATATAATTATTAAATCAAAATAGTAAATTTTACCTTAAACTCAGACAACCACTCCTCCACAACCCCTTTCTCTGAAGTGAACATCTTTCCACATCTGTTCTAAACCTTCAACCTGAAAATAAACATAGAAAATATTAAAAATTTCTTTATGTTGAAATGACCATGGATAGAGTTAATCTTACAAAAAATATATAGCTACTTCTTATTTGTGAAATTGAAGCAGTTTCAAACATAAATTACTGGGTTCATATCAAAAGCGAGTACACAAACAAGTGCAAAAATGAAAGAATTTTGACAAAAGTATAAATATAGCATGATGAAATTCACTCTACAATTTTCATTCAGCTTTCAGAAATGTTAACTGTAGAACATACTGGACATTTTTCTCTAGTTTCAATTAAATAATTCCAAGAAATCATGCATCTTAAGGAACTTGCGGGAAACGTTTTAAAACATTTAAATGTTTTACATGTTTTAAAACTGTGAAAATACAAAAATCATCCACAACTGACTTTATAGAAAACATTAAAGTAACATAATTCTTTCATATTTCAGTTATTTACAACAGTAACTAGATAAGCCACTGGGTTCCATGAAGCTTAATACTCCTAAAACAAAAGTAAAAGTGGCAATATACAAAGTAATGACTATGTTCAACAAGTTATTCAGATTGGGTTATACTTAAGTATAAATTAAATTTAAAAAGTAAATCACTGTATATCTTTGTGATCAGTCCCTTATCAGTTGAATGGAGTGCAAAGATTTTTTTTCCCAATTAGAGGGGTGTCTCTCTGTTTTGGTTAATGTCTCTTTTGCTAAACAGAAGCTTTTCAGTTTGATGTAATCCCATGTGTTCATCTTTTCCTTGACTATCTTTGCTTTGGGTGACGAGTCTTTAAAGATGTTATTGTGATATATGTCTTGTAGTGTTTTACCTATATTTTCTTCTATATATTTTATGGTTTCAGGTCTTATGTCCAGTTCTCTTATCCATTTTGAGTTGATTTTTGTGCATGGTGAGAGGTAGTGGTCTAGTTTCATTTTTTTGCAATATGGTGGTCCAGTTTTTCCAGCACCATTTATTGAACAAACTTTCCATGTTCCATTGCATGTTCTTGCTCCTTTGTCAAAGACAAGCTGTCCACATAACTATGGTTTTATTTCTGGGCTCTCTATTCGGTTCCATTGGTCTATGTGTCTGTCTGTGTTCCAATATCAAACTGTTTTAATTATTATGGCTTTGTAGTATAGCTTTAAGTTTGGAAGTGTGATGCCTCCTTTCTCCTTTGTTTTCATCAGTAGGGCTTTGACTATTGGTGGTTTTTGTGTTTCCATATGAATTTCATTAGTATTTGTTCTATTTCTTTGAAGAATGTCACTGAGATTTTTATTGGAATACAACTCGCAAAAACAAAATAAACAACCCAGTCCAGAAATGGGCAGAACTTAAAAGACATTTCTCCAAAGAAGAAATGCAAATGGCCAACAGGCATATGAGAAAATGTTCAACATCCCTTATAATCAGGGAAATGCAAATCAAAGCCACATTGAAATACCACCTTACACCAGTAAGAATGGCACATATCAAAAAAACAAGCAACAAAAAATGTGGGTTTTTTTTAAAGATTTATTTGTTTATTTATACAAGAACCGGGGTATAGGCCAGATACGCAGGAGGGTGAGAAGATTCACCAGAGACAGAGCAGGGAACAGAACAGGCAGACTCACGAAATACACTGCTGAGGGGAGCAGCGGGCGAGACAGAAGAGGTCTGCTCGCCATGTGGGTTGCTCCGAGGCCAGAGGGGATGGAATGGGCACTGCAGAGGCTGCAGACAGTTTCACAGTGCCTGCGCCACCAGGGGACCCCCCCATAACAACAAATGTTAGTGAGGATGTGGTGAAAAAGGAACTCTCCTACTTTGCTGGTGGGAGTGCAAACTGGTCCAACCACTATGGAAAGATGTCTATAGGTTCCTCAGTCTACTGAAAATGAAGCTACCATATGACCTGGCAATTCCACTCCTAGGGAATCTACCCAAAGGACACAAACACATTAATTCAAAAGACCACCTGTATCCCTATGTTTATTGCAGCACTATTTACAATAGGTAAAACCTAGAAACAACCCAAATGCCCCAAAATAGATGAATGGATCAGGAAGATGTGATATATATATACAATGGAATATTATTCAGCAATCAAAAAAGATAAACTCATGCCATTCACAGCAACATGGATGGAGCTAGAAGGAATTATGCTGAGTAAAATAAGTCAGAAGGAAAAAGAAAAATATTGGATGGTTTCACTTATAGCAGGAATATAGGGAACCAAATAAAACATTGGTGTAAGAAAATAGTAACAATACAAAACACAACAAAGAAAAACAGACAATTATAAATCAGAGACATACAGCAGGGGAGGAGGCGGGAGAGGGATCAGAGGGAGGGAGAGAGGAGCATAAGGGACTGAGGTGATGGTGCACAGATGCATTGGTGAAGGAAATTCTATGGGGACTACACCTGAGGGGGTGTAGGGGGAAGCAAATATTGTTTAAAAATGAACAATGATGTAAAAAAATTTAATTAAAATTAAAAAAAAAAGTAGGGCCTCCCTGGTGGTGCAAGGGGTTAAGATGCAACCTATGAAGCTATTCCACTGCAACATGAGTGCAATCCCCGGTGGCCGGGGAGCAGCCGGGGATCGAACCGTCGCTGCAGAGGCTGCGGGCAGCTTCGCAACCCAGCGCTCAACCGCTGCGCCACTGCAGAGGCCCTCAAATTATATTCTTAGCCTTATTTTCTTGAATAAATGCCTGAGATGAAACTGTTTGCATTTCCAGTGATTTACTTTTTTAAAAAATATTTATTTATGCATGCATACAAGAACTAGGGTACAGGCTAGAGGTGTGGGGGGTGAGAGGATTCACCAGAGACAGAGTGGGGAACAGAACAGGCAGACTGACTGAAATACACTGCTGAGGGGAGCAGCAGGCGAGACAGGAGAGGTCTGCTGTGCCATATGGGTAGCTCCCTGGCCGGGGATTGCACTCATGTTGCAGTGGAATAGCTTCATAGGTTGCATCTTAACCCCTTGCACCACCAGGGAGGCCCTACTTTTTTTTTTAATTTTAATTAAATTTTTTTACATCATTGTTCATTTTTAAACAATATTTGCTTCCCCCTACCCCCTCAGGTGTAGTCCCCATAGAATTTCCTTCACCAATGCATCTGTGCACCATCACCTCAGTCCCTTATGCTCCTCTCTCCCTCCCTCTGATCCCTCTCCCGCCTCCTCCCCTGCTGTATGTCTCTGATTTATAATTGTCTGTTTTTCTTTGTTGTGTTTTGTATTGTTACTATTTTCTTACACCAATGTTTTATTTGGTTCCCTATATTCCCAGAGCGGGGAGCAGAGCAGGCAGAAGGACCGAAGTACACTGCTGAGGGGAGCAGTGGGCGGCAGGAAAGGTTTGCGCACCATGTGGGACCCTCCTCCGGTGGCCGGGGAGCAGCTGGGGATTGAACCGTCGCTGCAGAGGCTGCGGGCAGCTTCGCAACCCAGCGCTCAACCGCTGCGCCACTGCAGAGGCCCTCAAATTATATTCTTAGCCTTATTTTCTTTCTGCCTGGATCTACTTATTTTTATCTTGCTATACAAATAAATGAAGGAAAGTAAATATAAATGTACATCAGCTTTCTTTTGTACTTAACCATTGTTTACTAAATTAGGACGGAAAGTTATCACAAACAGAACCATGATACTTCAAATTATAGGGAATTGGAGAGGTAAAACTTATTAAAATTAAAAATCACTCTCTAGTTAAGATTATTTTCGTAAAGGTTAAAAGCAATCAAGAGAAACGTGCAAAGGATCAAGAATAGGCAAGGCAATCTTAAAGAACAATAGAACTGAAAGATTTGGATTTCTAAATAGCAAGGCCTATTATAAAACATAAAAAAAAAAAAAAACCCACAGCAATTAAGTCAGTGCGGTATTATCACAAGGAAACCAAAAAAACCAATGGAACAAAACAGAGCAGCCAGAAACAGATCAACACATACATGGTCACCTGATGCATGGCAACAATGACACTGCAATTCATAAAGGGTAGTCTTTTTTTTAAACAAGATTTATTTATTTATGCATACAAGAACTGGGGTACAGGCCAGAGGTGCAGGGGGTGAGAGGATTCACCAGAGACAGAGGAGGGAACAGAACAGGCAGATCTACTGAAATATATAGCTGAGGGGAGCAGCAGGCGAGACAGCAAATGTCCTAGTCATCACCTATTATGTAGTGTCTGGAAAGTATATACTCATGAGAAAATGAATAAAGGGGGCAAATAAAGTCCTAGTATTAATTTTTAAATGGTACTATTATTTTATTGATGTAAAATTGGTTTACAATATTGTATATGTCTTAGGGGTACAAAATTACACCTCTTAAATGTAGGTTACCATACCACATTCACCACCAAACACCAATAATATTCCACCATAGTCCACTGGGCCCTCCTCCCCCTTTGTCCTCTACCCCACTCTCCCCTTCTGGTAACCTCGGATTTATGGGTATGTTTTGGTTTCATTTTGTCACTTCCTTTGTTTTGTTTCTTTACCTTCCTCACATGAGTGAAATCATCTAGTATTTGTCTTTCCCCCGACATTTTGTTAAGCAAAGTCCCCACATACCCCTCCTTCACTTCCAAAGTCCTGATATTATTATAAAAATAGTTTTGAGCTTGCAGACTACATGAAAGAATCTTGGGGACTCCAAAGAAGTCCCCAGATGACAGTGCCCCAGCTTTCATCCTCATTCACTCTGACCTCTCCACTGTCTCTTCAGCGTACCGTTAGCTGTACTCAAACTCCAAAACCTTCTGACCATACCAGGACATATTGTTACCTCCCCACTTCAAATTCTCTCCTTACCTATTTCTTGCTTTTTACCACAAAGAGCAACAATAGAAAAAAAAAATTTGTTTACATTATCCCTGGGATCCAAGATAAGTAATAGTTATGACTAAAGGTACACAAAAGACTAGGTAGGGAAAGAAGTAAAGTGACCACAAAATGGAAACAGTGAGTTAAAAACTGTTTCTGTCTGCCAGCACTCAGCAAGAGGTTCTCTACAGTTGCTAAACCACCCCAACACTGCATATCTAATAAGTAACCCATTGAAATTTATGGCAAAGACTTGAATATGTACCTTTGCAGCTTTATAACCTAATTAGATATCTCAAGTAATATTCAAAACTTACACATATCAAAATTTTTCATTCTGTTCCAAGGCAAAAGGAATGAAAATAAGATAGATGTTTCCTGCTGTGTAATTAACATCCTTTTTGCCTCAAATACATCTTGGAACAGAATGTTTTAAATGGTATTAAAAAGCTTGGTAGGACTCTATACAGTATGTCACAAGCAGAGCTAGTCTGTGTGAAATTAACTTTTGACATTCAGTACATAAAATCTTTCTAAATCTAAAGTCTTATTTTTCAATCTCTACATTTTATTCTTATTTTAATCCTAGTTATGATTCCCAAATTCATCAAGATCTCTACAAAGCATACCATAAAAATACTATCATCAGAGACATTCAATATTATAATTGTCTTACTATTATCCGATTATGGAAGAAAATAAAAAAAGAATGTATTTATAACTTTGACTGTGAAACTCTAAAAAAATTCCTTATCTTACTATTATTCACATTGCCACTATAATTCCTAACAATTTTTATAAACATTTACTTTATATACTATTCTGAAAATCAGGTTTCCATAAATCTATAGAACAACCAAATTTCTATAAATGCTTTAAACTGCTGGCCCAATTAATGGGACCTTACAAAAGCTAACTTCAGCACCCCCAACAGATTATCAATATTCTGAGCTGAACTTCAGGAGAAGAGAGCAAAAGGAAATGTTCCATTCATATTACAAAATAAAATCAGTTTATCTCAGGGAATTTATTGCCTAGAAGCTGACAGAATAACTGGAGTCCTCTAATGGAAGTGCTTCTGATTGACTCAGTGTCTACCTGTGTCAAGTGAATAAAGTTGCTTCTCAAAGCACAGGGAGAACAAAATATAATTTAATAGGGCTAATAAGAGGAGTGGGGGAAGACTTTCCAAAACCCATAACTTAGATCTGTTTTTACACATAAATCACAAAACAAGTATTTGGTTATCAAGAATAGAGCAGAGATTTTTACTCAGGGAAATGTTTTTGACTAAAAGCATCTTTTTCCTACCCCAAGGACAAATAAAATTATGTTGGGGTATCCCAGTGCTATAGCAACCAGACCACTATGTTTCTGTTGAAAATGTGAGAACAATTAGAAAGAAAAATAACAATTCTTTTTCTCATTTCCATCTTGCCATTCTTCTCAAATCCTCCAGGACTTCAAAAGAACATTTTGTCCAGGTGATATCTAATTTAAACTCTAATTAGAGAAATAAAAAAAAAATTATTTGTCACCAACCATATTGATATCTTGACAGGGCCTATGACTTGTTTTAACAAAATAAAGCAGTGAACATATTGCTGTGGAGCAATCTGTAGTTTCCACTTACATGCATTTGGAAACCAGTCACCATGCTACGAGGAGTCCAACCCACTCCAAAAAGCTGGAAAAGAATAGAGGAGCTTGCTGAGCCCACATGAGAATCAGTACCAATGCCAGACATGTGACTGAGACATTCAGACATTCCAGCTAAGTCAAGCCTCCAGATGACTGCAGTTTCGGCTAACAACATGGAACAGAAGATATGTCCAATTAAATCCAAGTTAACCTTGGATTTGTGAGATAAAAAATACTTTCTGATTGAAGCCACTAGATTTGGGGATGGTTTGTTAGGCAGCAACAGATAACCACAACACTGACTTAATCAAACATTATGGGCATACATTTTTTGGTCAAGGCATGTATTCATTCCTATCAGAGAACTTTAGATTTATCAAGACTTAGTGCCTGCCACCAAGTATTTAGATTTTTCTCTGAAAAGTTGTAGTAAAACCTATTGCAAATAGACATAGATATCCATGAATGTCCAATAAATGATTATAACCCGCCAGTGTCTACTTTTTTTTCCTGATCTTATTAATGGCAGACACTGTGAAATAGTCAGCTAGAATTTAAAGTTTAGTGAAGTCCATGGCCAGAGAACAAAACAAACCTACAAACTAATATCCATCTTATCACAAATGTTATGTTTAATCAAAAGAGCCAACACATCACTGTAAACATCACAACCACTTTTTATTCATTAGTTGAAGCGATTTTATTTTGTACATATAACGCCACCACCTCAGAACTTTCCTTAGATATTTGAATGTTTTCATTTACATTTTTGGTTAAGAAAAATGAAACTACATCTCAATTTTCTGCTTTCTTGTATAGCATTTTTGCAAGTTTTTAGACATGCTATACCATACAAGTTCAGGGATACAATAAGGGACTCAGGTTTGATAGCATAATTAATAACCCTTAGTATTGGAACTTTAATATAAAATAGGCCACTGAGAGAAAATACACAACTTTCAAAATTCCTTAAGACTGTGATAGATTTTCCATCTGTCTAGAAATTTTTAAGTAAAACTCTCATGAATCTTAGGGATAAAACAGAATATTTTTAAATCCCTTTATCATCCTTGAACCATGTTAAAAACAAATTATTTAGAAGAAAGTTTAGTAAAATATGTTATTACATTGTTAGACATTTTCTAATAGTGTACCACCTTAAATGTCCCAGAAAAGAATATATGTAGAAGACCACAAAACTCAAATGTCCAAACCCATATTTCAAAGCACAGGATGAACATAGGTTGCTTTCATAGCATTGATATATTCCAAAGGAAAAATTTTTGTTAATTTGATGCTAAAATTCTGAGCATAATTCTATGTAAAATGCCATTAAGCTAAACCTGAATATATTGGAACTTACAAACTCTTCCATTCTGCAGAAGTTGGGGAGAAAGATAGAGACAATAGAAATAGTAACTGTAGATTAAAACCACCAAGAAACATATTTTCACCCCACGAGGAAGCCACAGGTCACTCTACCAGGAAGCCATCACAAACCACAGTATGAAAGAGAACACTTAAAAGATAATGTTGAACAAGTGAGGCATGCGTGATGTTACTATCAACAAGAAGTATTCATCTCAGTCATGGGAGGCGGGCAGTTCCCTGACTGTTCTTACATAAAATAAATTTTATCTGTCGATATATTGCACATTATTTTAGTCAGGGATATCTGAATGCTAACGCAAAGAAAGAGGGAGAATATTTGCAAAGAATCTTAAAGAAATCCAAGGGCAAGAATGATAGCACAAAAGGGGCTTAAGGAGATTAGATTTCAAAACTAGAACCTGTATCTCTATGTTACTGTAAATTCTCTGCTTAGTGCATCAGTTCCATTCGGTTTTTTTTTTGGTTTTTGTTTTTTAATTTTGTATATTTTTAAAATCACCTTTCATTTTTGTACAATGTATGTATTTTCATCTTGGTTATAGTCCCCATACAATTCCCATCACTCTTGTTTTGCAATTCCATCTTTATTTGTTGAATGGCTTCCTAGTTTACTCATCCTGCCTATGACCTATTATGGCTATTCTAGTCCTAACTACCATGATCTTTCACTCCAGAAACATACTGTCCTCTGTACTATGCCAATATTTCTCATTTCCCTAAATCTAAATTCTTTAAATAAATCTCTTTTTGTGCCAGTGCTTTATTTTGATCATGACTGCAACTCAGTAGTCAGCCTAGAGCCTGGCAGTCCTTGGGACAGATAGCTCTCCTTGGTCCAACAGTTGGGTATAAACTCATATAGATACAGACTTTTCCTTTTATTAATTTTTTTAAAGATTTTATTTATTTTATTTATTTATTTATACAAGAACCAGGCTACAGGCTACAGGCCAGATGCACAGGAAGGTGAGAGAATTCACCAGAGACAGAGCAGAAAACAGAACAGGCAGACTGACGAAATATACTGCTGAGGGGAGCAGTGGGCAAGACAGGAGAGGTCTGCAGTGTCATGTGGGACTCTCGCCCGGTCGGCCGGATTCGAACCCAAGCTGCAGAGGTTGTAGACAGCTTCACAGTGCTGTGCTCAACCACCTGCGCCACCAGGGGAGGCCCTCTTTTATTAATTTTTAAATTTTCTTAAAACACTGTTGTCCATAATTGTACAATATTTGATTTCTCCCCCAGGTGTAGTGCCCATAAATATCCCAAAACCACATCACCTGTGAACCATCACCATGGCCCTTTCCATTCCTTTGCCAACACCATGCTCTTTCCACTCCTGTTTTGATCCCTTTTCCTCCCACTTCCCTGCTTTAAGCCTCAGATCTATAGTTGCCTACAAGTTTTGTCTTTTTTTTTTTTTTGACCCTTTGTTCAGTATCCCTATATTCCTGCTATATGTGATATCATCCAATATTTTTCTTTTTCCTTCTGACTTATTTCAATAAAGCATAATCTCTTCCAGCTCCATCCATGTTGCTGTGAATAGCATGAGTTTATCTTTTTTGATTATGAGTAGTATTCCATTGTGTAGATACAGACTTATTTAGAAGAGGCTTTGTATGGGCAGAAATGATGAACATATCTAATATTCACAATACATATATCCCACAAGAAATCTAATAAGCTGGATCACAGGACACATCATTTCAATAAGGGAAACCTAAAATTGTGTAACTCTTTCCTTAGCAGTCAATTCAACATAAAGGTTTGAGTAGTTAAGTTCTAAGACCTTTTTCATACAAACAGCTTCCAAACCAAGTCACTCCTATCTTGCACTTACACAGCCACTTTTTAAATATCTAAATTACAATTTAGACTTATTAAATTGGTCCACACATAACAGGTTTATAAACATTTGTTCAGTGAATGTATAAATAAACAAACCTTTGATCTTTGCTTCTTTAGGCCCTAAAATCCATTCTGAGTTTTTAATATAACATTTACCTTAATTCACCTCATCTGAAAAATAAGGTGAAATTTTCAAGGTGACTTTCCCATCAGCAAACTAAGGTATAAATTATGATACACGATGATTTCACATTACCTCACCCTGCCTGTATGCTTGTAACTGTAAAATTCCAACATGCAAATTATTATGCATCATCAATATTATTTAATGAAAATTCTCTTATCTTAAAAGAATGATTAAAGTGGCTCTTTGAGTGAATTTATACATAATTTATGTCATTGGCTTTCACCAGAAAAAAATGACATGATCTCAAGATTAAACTACTTTTCAGTTTCTTTTAAACTAACAACATATTTTAAGTATTGTTTGACGTAGAAATCACACTTACAAGATGCTAAAAGTATGGAACAAAGTAATAGCTGGCATTATAAATTGCAGAGAAAAGACTTTTTACATTCTCTAACACTCTTAATCATTCAAGACCATTAATGTAAGATTCCTTGAAAAGCAAAATCCTCTCTAAAGAAACTTTCATTTGTTTGCCAGAGGATTTCTTATATGCACAATTAATAGTTGCATTTCAATTTGTTAAAGTACAAATGTTTTGTAAGATTAAGAAAAATGTTTACTTTTCATTTACAAAGATCTTTAAGATTATTTTTAAAATTACAAATCACGAGAGAAAATTAAGAACTTCATCACCAGCATATTTAATTTTTTTAATTAATTTTTTTATTTTTTATATCATTGTTCATTTATAAACAATATTTGCTTCCCCCCACCCCCTCAGATGTAGTCCCCATAGAGTTTCCTTCACCAATGCACCCGTGCACCATCACCCCAGTCCCCTGTGCTCTTTCCTCCTTCTAATCCCTCATCCTCCCCCACAACATGTCTCCGATTTACAATTGTCTATTTTTGCTTTGTTGTGCTTTGTACTGTTATTATTTTTTTACATTGATGTCTTATTTGGTTCCCCTATATTTCTGCTATAAGTAAAACCATGTGATACTTTTCTTTTTCCTTCCGGCTTATTTCACCAGTGTATTTAATTTTAAAGTACAAAATGTGTTGTAATTATAGGGGCAGTTCAGTCAGGATATTAAAAGCATAAAATACATACATAAAGTATTCAATAAATATTTGTTGAATAAATTTCCCACTTCATAATGCCTGTCACATTTACTATCTACTCTCCGTCACTACAGTAACACCCTCAGTCTGGGCATTTATTGCTTCTGCATACTCAGTTCACACAACTTTCGTGTTCCTGTTTCCTCTCCAGCATACCATGCAAGTGATTGCCAGACTAATCTTCCTGAAACATAGTAAGACATTTTCCCACGTCATACCTATCAAATCTTCCACCTCAAACACCCCCTATAATTGGTCATAATTTACCTATGTAAATTTTATCACTACTCTCCAAAACACACCATGTCTTCAAACCAATATGTCTTTGCCTATGTTTTCCCACTTACTCCTCAGAGTTTTACAATCTAACCAGGAAAATTCAATGCATATTAAGGAAGTATATGGGTTGGTAAGGTAAACTGTCAGGAGAGAATTATGGCACTGCATCTGTGAGTCACAATGGCATGGTCTGGTTATTTTAAAGATTGATTGATTGACATAGACAAACTTGACTTAGAAAATCTATTATAATTTTGTAAGAATTCTAAAAAAGCCCACTAATAAATGTATTTCATTACAATAAAAGTACCCCAAATTGGATGTTTTTAAATTTAATAATAGGTGGAAATCAATAGGAACTAATATTGACTGAAATAAAATTTTCCAAAATGTTTATACCATCTTTTATAAAATACAATTATAGTATAATATATCAATATATTAAGTGATTCATGTCTTACACCTCAGTAAATAAATGTCCATTAGGCCCTGATAACTAAGACACAAACTAAGATTTTTATTGACAAATTTGAAGACATTAATGTAAAAGCTTCAAAATATAAAAATACCTCAATACCATTCATTGACAATGATTATTGATAATTGCATGGTAGGTGGCATAGTGATCAGTAATACTTTGAACATATTCACTAGATCAGAACCTCAAGATGATAATTTATCAATATTGTAAACTGGGAAGGGCCAGAGTGGAAACAAAAAGAACAAGAATTGAACACAATGGGAAGTCAAGTGAGTACTTCAGTCAATAATTTTACAAATGCAAAAAGTCAGTATCACTATATGTTCAAATCGTAGCATTAATAATTCAACAAACCCTTGAGTGCCTACAGAGTATAATACAAACTGTTTCTATTGCTTTGTACTAGAGGCAAAAGAACAATTAAAAAAAAATAGGGTGTGTCCACATGGACTCTACAATCCACATGGCAAAGGAAGAGAAGAGCATAGATGAGGGGAAACTGAATCAAGAAAACACCCTCGATATTTTAGATGAATAATTACATGTGCTAGAACCATAATAAAATGATCAGAGATACACAAAGTCAACAATGCAGAGTACAAACAAGGATTCTATTATTACATAATTACAAAATTAAAAGTTTTCTCATTAAGAAAGAATAAAACAAGTTATATACACTTTAGTAGAATATTTATTCCCACTAGTATTTTTCTTTATTAGAGTTTTAATTGCTGCACTTAAATCTTTTCCACACAATTGCTGCTGCTATCCCACTCTTCAAAAGAAAATATTATCATATAGTTGTGCATTATTTCAAAATTTTCTATGCATATATATAATCAGTTCTCAAAACTCTTACTCTTGAAAATTATTAAGAACCCCCAAAAAGCCTTTTATGGTTATATTAACTGACATTGATCATACTTGATATTTTTAATAAAAAGTTAAACATTACAGTAATTACTCCATTAAATCAACACGAATACATAACTTTATTAAAAAATAACAATTTTCCTGGGCCTCCCCTAGTGGCACAGGCGGTTGAGTGCAGCGCTGTGCAGCTGTCCGCTGCCTCTGCAGCGCCAGTTCGATCTTGACCGGCTGGCGAGAGTCCCACATTGTGCGGCAGACCTCTCCTGTCTCGCCCACTGCTCCCCTCAGCAGTGTATTTCGTCAGTCTGCCTGTTCTGTTCCCCACTCTGTCTCTGGTGAATCCTCTCACCCTCCCATGCATCTGGCCTCTACCCTGCCTGGTTCTTGTATGAATGAATGAATGAATGAATGAATGAATAAAAAAATAAATAAATACATACATACATACATACATAAATCTTTAAAAAAATAAAATAATAGTTTTCCTAAACAAAAGGAAATATTGAGAAAAATTTAAAAAAAAATATTGAGAAGGCTGGTAGAGTTTCACAATTTTGCAAACTTTAGAACACAATTGGAATCTTCTAACTACTTAATTCACACTGTATAATAGTCAATTTGTGTTTTGACTTTTTTTACCAAAAAGATGCAATCACTCTGTATTGACAATTGATTAGTTTCCATCTAATATATCCTGGACTTTTTTTATTCATGAATGGTAGATTATTACCTCTCCTACTATTCTTCTATGTAGTTGTTTCCTACATTGTTGCTAGGCTTGACAATGTGACCTGTTTTGACCAATGGACTTTAGTATGATGCCAGCAGAGCTTCAATAAAAGCTGGTGCTTGGGCCATGTCCTCTTGAAATACACCCTCTTAGAGGTAGCCACCATGCTAAAAAAAAAGCTCAGGGATACCACTTAGGATAAGACCTTGGACAGTTTTCCTTTATAAATACTGATTTTAGTTTCATAGAATTTTGCTCCAGTGTTCTCCTCTAGAATCAATACAGTTTTTTTCTATGTGATATTTCTGTGATTAATGCATCTGGATTTTGTATGCATACACACAAGATATGATTCTAACTTTTTTCTCCCAAACAAAAAAGTAATTATACCAATATCATTTACTAAATCATTTTCCATTGATCTGAACTTGTCCCTTTAAATATGTACCCAATTGCCATATATTTCGGTCTGTTTCTGGACTCTCTATCCTATTACAATGATTTTTTTTTATTACTCCTCTATCTGTACCATACTATGTTAATTACTATAACTTAAGTGTTTTATTGGTTAGGAATTTCATTAAGTGCAAAATCCAAAGTAACAATGACTTAAATGAAAGAAAGCTTATTACCTTCTCATTGAAAATGAATACAAACGCTGGAAGTCCAGGGTCAGTATGGTGGCGACTATCTATTTTTACCCCACTACCTTAGCAAAATGGCTTCCATTGTCAAGACTATTTTGAATCTCAAGATGGTTGCTGTACTCATCATGTCTACAATCCAAGAAATGGAATAAGGAAGAAAAAGAATGGCCTCCCTAGGCATTCTTCCTTCCTTCTCTGGTCCCATTATAAACTTATACATATATCTCATTGACTAGAATTTAGTAATCATGGTCACACACAGCATTGTGGGAAGCTAACCAAAATCATCTTTAACAAGGTGACAATGTAGTTAAACATTGGGGTTCTACTCTTAAGGAAAAACTGAAAAATATTTGTAAATGACCAATGGTCTGTGCTATAAAGCACATATTATCTGGTAGGGTTTAGTTTATGCTATGAATATGAATGAGTTTTATTTTTTTACATTTTATGTTTTATTATTTGCAGTTATCATTAGTTATCTAAAGTTTTTAGAAAAGCCATCATGTTTATGTCAAATACATTCTGTTTATTTCATTTCTAAAAATCTTAATTATTAACAGTTCTACTTGTTCTTCAATTTATTATCTTTAATTTTCTAGATATCCATTGGTATAAATGTGATTGGGCAAATACAGAAACTAAGGCTCAGAAAGATTTAGTGATTTGTGTGTTAAGTGACATTGAAGCGCTATCCTACCTACCACACATAACTGAGAAATGAAAACATTATAGAATGATAAATGAATGTAAAGTATCATGATTAGTATTGGTTTAGGCAAATGCTATTGAACAAATGACCTATATATGAGGATAGATTTTCTTATTTTTTATTTAAGTCAGGCTATAAATTTATCAGAATATGACAAAGTAATCTAACTTAAGTTTGTAAAAAAAAAAAAAAAGCCTCAAACTTAGATATCTAGAATTTGAACTCCTCCAAGAAACATTTTTACCAGATTCTTCAAAATTGCTATAGTTTTGTTTGCAACTACATCTAATGAATTTGATATCAGGGATTTGAACTAGAACATACCTCTCTTATTCCTAGAATATATTTGCAAGGCTGGTTGTACTGTAGTTAGTACTAAGGACAAAAAAGTCAAATCTAGTAGGCAATTCATTTCAAAGACTCATCATTAATTAAATGCCAATAGTCATTTACCCCATTTATTTTGCTACTTTAAAAAAGATATAGTCTATAGAGAAAGAAAACAAAGAGTCAGATAAAGACAAACTTAAAACCTAACATTTGAAAGTTAAATACAGAACTGAAGCATGGGAGGTGAGGAAGAAGAGGGATGAGAAAAAAGTGGGGACAGTGCACAATGGTCTATGGCTGTAGACTATAGGTGCTTTGGTGACAGGAGCACTAGAACACTACACCTGAAGGGGGAGATTCTATATTTCCAAAATACCAACAACAATGTAAACCAACATTATTTCAATTACAATATATGTGCATGTATGTATATATGTATGTGTGTATATACACACACACACACACACACATATGTTCTTTGAAATATCTGTAAATAAAAGATAAAAGAAAAAATAAAAAACCTCATTCAGAATTTCAGAGGTAAAACAAAAGAACTTCAGTGATCTAGTCTACCAATCTCACACTAAGAAATCAAAGCACATTTAGAGGTTAAATTCCAGATCACTCTCCTAGTTAGTTATATATCTATTGCTAGAATCCCAAATTCCTGGTTTCTTTCAGATATTATCATATAATCATTGCAGAATAATTGGAAAAAATAAAAAGATCACTGTATCAATTCATCAAACTAGATAAATGCAAATTAATCATTTAGGCCAGCACTCCCTAAACTGACATTAAAAAAAAAAAAACTATTCTGAAAGACATTAACAGTTGTACTAAAGAAGTCTCTCCCTGTGAAAATTGTAACTATTCAAGAAGTTGAATTTCTTTTTTTTTTTAAGATTTATTTATTTATGTATACAAGAACTGGTGTATAGGCTGGGGGGGGGGGTGGTAGGAAGGTGGTGAGAGAATTCACCAGAGAAAGCAGGGAGCAGAACAGGCAGATCTACTGAAATACACTGCTGAGGGGAGTAGCGGACCAGACAGGAGAGGCCTTCTATGCCATGTGGGTTAGCTCCCTGGCAGAAGAAACTCATGCTTTAGTGGCTGGTGATAGTTTGATAGTGCTGAGACTTCAACCCCTATGCCACCAGGGAAGCCCTGAATTTCTTCTTTTTAATCAAAAGATTTCTCAGAGCCTTTAAAATGCTAACTCTGTGTTATGAATCTCCAGGATAGGTGTGTAGGGACCATGGGATCATTTACTGTCCAAACACAACTAGTATCATAGAAAACCCAGTCTAGAAAACACAGAAATGATAGCTATCCATGGATAATCTTGTATTAATGACTAACAATCCTCAAACAATTCTCGGGCACGATGCTAAGTGCTTTAAGAGAATTAAATTAATTATTTGAATAATAATCACAAATTTATTTAATCTTCACAGTCTTCCTAAGTGGTGAATTAACATAATCTTCATTTCCCAAAAAAGATATCTGAAAGGCAAAGAAATAACTTGTTCAAGGTCACACACTAGGAGATGCTTGAGCTATGGTTAGAACCCAGGCAGCAGCATAACGCCAGAGTCCCCACTCTCAACCACTCTCATGCTGTCGACAACCCCTACACCCTAGCACATAGCAGTTCAAAGTTTATAATACTCTGTCTCATGAATAATTTACTTTGATTCTTTTTTGTTTAACAATAATTGCATTCTAAATTAAAAACTAGAATGTTTTCATTCTGTATCAATTGGTAAGAGACAGGAAATTTTATGAATGACTCTACTTGGCAGCTAAATTGAAACTAGTCTTATAGAAAGGACATGATAGGATACTAATAGAAGGAAGGTTTTCAATTCACAGTTAGAGGCAGTTGTGCCACTTGTTTAGCACGTGACTGAGGAAATTGTTGATTTCAGTATTTTTCCTCAATAACTGGAATGAAGGGAAAGCAAAGGGATAGAGAAGTACATACTGTAGTAACGGTGCTCCACATCCTGTGGATGTGATGGAAGTTAAATGCCACAATTAGATTAAAAATCCTATTTGCTCATAAATTGGAGGTTTGTTGTTTGTCTTATTTTGTTTTGCTTTATGGCAAACAACTTTTTTTTTTTTAAATCTGGGACTGAGACCCTATTCCGTTGACTTTTAATTAGTTTACCCTGTTTTCAGAATTCTGGTAAACAGCTTCCATGCAATGAAAAAACAAGTGTTATACTTTTGCATATACCCAAAATTTTCTCTTTCAGCAAAGCAGCTCAAAACACTCTGAAAGAGTTGACTGAACACAGCACTATCTGATACATGACCAAATTTAAAAATGACAAGAAAAACAGTAAAAATAGCATATATATTTAGCTTATGGCTCAAGCACATAATGAAAAAAATGCTAAAAATGATTGTAACAACTCAGTATGTCTGGTTGATAATCAAAGAGGATGGCAACTATCAAAACAATAAACATGAGCCAAAAAATACATCAATCTACCCCCATGATTCTAACACAGCAAAGTAATGCTGCTGAGATATGTACAAACAATGAGCTCATATTAACATCATGTCAACAAGTATTTAAATCATATAGTGTTGCAAAACCAGTATTATCTCAAAAAAATATATAACTTTTAAATGAGAAAAAAATAGTATTTTATTCAGTCTTCCTCTTCCATTCTCTACTTTGAAAAAGCAAGCAGGTTTATTCATGGAGGCTCTCAAATACTTCGAAATTACCCCATAAACACTTTCTCCTAGCCAAATTGAAGAAATTCAGTTGATCTGAAATATTAGCCAGTTGCTTGCTATTGACTGTACTGTAATGGAAGAAGATGACCAGTTATTACTTTCTTCATTAAGCCATTCAAATTTTTCTCTACCATGGCTTAGGAAAGAGGGAACTGTTTTAAGGTTTTGACATTAACCTTGTTTTAAGTTTTAAGGTTTTGACATTAACCTTGACAAACTGTTCCTTAGGGGTAGGCAAATTAAGGGTATTTGAGATTCTGCTGCATCTAAGTCAACTCTATTAGTTTGCTAGTGGTGCCATTATAAAAAACCAGAGACCAGTGCTTCCACAACAGAAATTTATTTTCTCACAGTTCTGGAGGCTAGAAGTCTGAGATCAATATGTCAGCAGAGTTAGTTCCTTCTAAGAGCCACGAGGATCTGTTCCAGGCCTTTCTCCTTGGCTTGTAGCCATCTTCTCCTCTGTCTTCACATAATCTTCCGTCTGTACAAGTCATATCCAAATTTCCTCTTCTTATAAGGATACCAGTTATATTGGATTAGGGCCCACCCTAGTTGCCTCATTTTAGGTTAATTACTTCTGTAAAGATCCTATCTCCAAATAAGGTTACATTATGAGGTACTGGGAATTAAGACTTCAACAAGTGAGGGTGGGGAGTGGTTACTCACAAATCAGCTCATAACACCATCGAAGTTGCAAAAGGTAGGATGGTAGCAATTAACTGACAGATTACAAAAAAACAATCTGACTCTCTTTTCTAGTACTGGAATGCTTAAATATCATTAATTTGTTCAAAAACTATTAAATGTCTATGTCACAGATATGAGATTTATAAAAGTGATTATGACACAGTCCCAGACTTGAGGGATTCACAGTCTATTAAGTGATACAGGTAAACATAAAACATAGCAGAAGTGAATATCCCTTAATGCCTTCTGAAACAAATCAAGGTAAACAAGGATGTAGGCAAATGCAACAAAATAAAGTAAAAGTAAAAATAAATGCTATGAGGAAAATAGCCCAATATAAACATTATAAACATTATCTTGCAATCATTTTACTACCATTCATCTACCTCTTTTTCTTCTCTTTTCCCAAAAATAGCACACAGAAATGCACTTTCCAAAGCATAGCACTACTTTGATACCGTAAAGCCTTTTGCATGCTAAGTGCCAGTTTTCCCTGCTACAAGGTGGAGGACAAAGGAAGCAAGAAATGTTAAGAACCAAATTCAAATTGACTTGTGGGTTGAGTTGATATCTCAGGGTGAGTCACTGCCCTTTAGTAAATTGGGAATAAAACTCTTAACCATTAATGAAGTCAGCCAATAGCGGCACAGATGTTCAACTAAAAGATTGGGGGGGGGAAGAGGATGCAGTGAGAAAATGCCAGTAAACAGAGTTAATAGTGGTAATGTGAACCAAAAGAGCCAAAATAATAAAAACAACATATCGTGACTATAGCACAAATTCCATTTAATTCTTGACAAACAGAAATTCAATGGATCTTATTAATATGGTTGTTTTTCTTAGTTTAAAAAAGTATGGCATAAATAGTTCCGTATGATAATGTTTATTCATAGTTAACAGCCAATTTGTTTTAGTAGAGGCTGAATTATAAAATTATTTCTAATAATATTATCTTAGACTAGTATAACAAAATGCAACTTAAAATAGCTGCTCTGGAACTGAATGTGAGATATTAGTACAACAAAAATTTCTATTTTGGCTCCTCCCAAAGTACTTGAAAGTCCTGAAAGAATGTTTAATCCCTAGAGTAGTCTAAGCATTTCTTTTTCAAATATGCAATGTTTCTGAAGTAAAGATTTATAAGAGAAAGTAAAACATCTGTTTATACCCTTTCTTCAATAACCAATTGCTGATTGATGGAACCCAAATTCAACAAATCACAGTAAAGTACAATACACTCTGGAATTTCATAATCTAGTGACATGGAAAGTATCTGCCCTGATTTACCCAGCTTGTGACCAACTCAATATGATTTCCATGAAGACGCTGGCTTTTCTAAGAAGCTACCCAAAATTGTATGATATATTTGAAGTTCTCATAGTAAAAAGAACAAGTTTCACTCTTACAATAGACCCCCCTTTATCCATTCATGATACATTCTAAGACCTCCAGAAATTGTGGATAGTACCAAACCCTAAATATACTATTTTTTCCTATATGTTCACACCTATGATAAAGATTAACTTATAAGTTAGGTGAAGAAAGAAACAGCAATAACTAATAAGAAAACAGAATTAATTATAACAATATAGTGTCATAAAAGTTATGTGAACATGATCTCTTTCTCTCAAAATATTATGCATAATATTTTCAGATGACAAAAATCATAACTGCAGATAAGGGAGATGACTGTGATTTTCTTGCCATTGTCTTTCTTGGTTTGCCCTTTTTTCACTTTCAAACTATCATCATCATAGGTCTACTAATCCCCAATAAAAGTAAATTGTTAAAAGTCAGATAATATACGAATCACAAGGAGAAAGGCAAATATCAGATGATTTTACTCCGATATGGAACACATAGAAACAGCAAAGGAACAGACAAGACAAAATAAAACAAACCCTTGGGTTCTGATTGCAAAATTGAGGTTACCAGAGAGGTAGAGGGTAGGATCAAAAGGTAAAGGGAGTCCAATGGAAGATGGTAAAAGGTTATTGGTAAGCTGGTGGTGGCCATGTTGTGATAACATACATTCGAAGAGTTGTGAACCTATAGGCTCTTAAAATATATATAGTGATATAAACCGTTACCTCAATTTTTTTAAAAATCAGAGATATATGTATAGTAGAGGAGTTCATTAAAAGGAATACGTTTATAAAATATTTTAAATAGAAAAAATATAGTTAAAACAAATTATAGTGAACATTAATAAAATTTCACCTTTCATTCCTTTCTATAAGAGGAGGATTCACACCCTATATGAATCTCCCTCCCCCATTGTTTTAACATAGCTTAATAAATAGAAGAAGCAGCAAGATATCATCTCATACCTGAGAATGGCCCTTATCAAAAAGACCAGAAACAAGTATTGGTGAGAATGTGGAGAAAAAGGAACCCTCATACACAGCTGGTAGGAATGTAGACTGGTCCAACCCCTATGGAAAATACTATAGAGGTTTCTCAAAATATTAGAAGTAGATTTTCATACGATCCAGCAACTCCACTCATAGAGATCCAACTGAAAGACGTAAAAATGCTAACTTGTAGAGGTACATGCAGGTATGGAAATAGCCTAAGTAACCAAGAACAGATGAGTGGATTATAAGATGTGGTACATATATACAGAAATGGAGTAGTATGCAGCAATAAAAAAGAGGAACTCTTACCATTTGCAACAATAGGAATAGAAGTGGAGGAAAATATGCTAAGCAAAATTAGAAGGAGAAAGACAAAAACTGGATCATTTCACTTACATGTGGAAAATAGAGAAAAATACAAAAGGTCAGATGAAACCAAACCAATAATAAACCTTAGAAATCTGATTGTAGAATTGAGGTTACTACAGCAGAAGAAGAGGAACAAGCCAAGTGGGAAGGAGGCATAATTAGCTATGGTGAAGGATATGGGTGCCTTAGTGGTGAGTAAGTTGTGGGAACATATATCTGAAAGATGTGATCCTATACCTCTAAATCATATACAAGTTGTAAACCAAAGTTACTGAAAAAAACAACTCATGCCCACTTTCTAGTCAATTTCTGACTTTATTTCCTTAACTGTGAAAGATTAGATAACATCTATATTAGAAGAATGTTTTAGGAATTAAAAATACAAATAAAATGTTGGTACACTGTAGATGTTCAACAACTTTAGTTATAATTATCACGAACAAAATACTTATCTGTTGGACAACTGAGAATGCATTTCAGGATCTTAAGCCTGGCCGCCTAGGGGTAAGGGGAAGGATGGGAGACTTTATTAGATTTTAAGGCCCTCCAGTTACTCCTATCCTTATTTGTTCTTCACCAATTACCTTTCTGATTTGGCAGCCTAATCTACTGCCACTCCTTAAAATTGTTTCACCCTAATTTATTCCTTAACCCCCTCTAAATATATATTTGGTTCTTATCATGTATTCTTCATAACCTTCTAAATGATAAATCTGTTGTTTCCTTCTCATACTCTTTAACCTTGCCACAGTTTTCTTCCTTTCTGAAATTCTACTGAGACCAAATTCTGGTTCTATCACCCATGGAACCATCCTGATTTTCTGCACTTCTCCAACTGTCCACTCAATTTGCATATTTCTCCCATCTCTACTAAGTTGATGCTTCTCCTCCTACCCATTTCTAAAACACTTTCACCTTCCTCTCCATTCACTTATCAGCACCCATTTGAAGTTTCATAATTTCCCTCCAAATAGTCTTTCTCAAGTATACATGGCTTTGGAGACTGTGCTGTCAGTCACTGTCAGTCACAGTACTATCTGTGGATTAACAAATCAGTAGGAACCCTGAAACATAGATCAAAAGGGCATATATATGCCTGGCAAGTTTACAGAGGTCAGAGTTTTTATGCCTCACTGGAGAAATGCAGGAACTATGTGTATATGTGATTAGAACCAATATCTTAGTTGAATTAATGAAACAGCATTTACACTTAAAGGGGAGAGAAGATAAAAATTTCATAACTGCTTGCCCAACTTAAGCACTTTTAAGGTTTATATTATCTTCAATTTCTAAACCTATAAGTCACTCTATAAGTGAGTAATATAAATCTTCTAATAGCTGAAATTCCAAATCATTTTCAGAGTATAATTGAAGAATTCATATACAATGTTTTTGTTAAATCAAATACAAATAACTGAATGAATCCTTAGGCATTTTTATGAGAAAGCAACTAATGTGCATCAGCTAATAAAAGACTCTTTGTTCAAGAAAACACACACCAAACAAATATCACTTAACATTTACTACTAAAAGGCTTCCCTGATGCAAGCCTCAACAATGACAATATTTAAACTAGAATGGAAAAGTACTATTTCCAACCATCCTTTATCGCTTATATGCATTGCTTTTAACATTCTTCACAAAGTACAAACAGAAATGCAAATTGATCTTTCACATCCAAAAAATTAAAATGTGAATTATGCAAAGTACATTATACAAATAACATTCCATCCCATTCCAGGATCTTTTATCATAACCATATCTGTGTGTATTTGTAAAAATAGCAATAAGATATGATATGAACACAAAACAGACCAATAATAATTATGACAGAGCTACCAAAAACTGAAAGCATTTGGGCTAAGAGGAAAATACTCTATAAGATACACAAATAAGATGATTAAATTTACCTCTAAGTGACAAAGTATAAGGGAACAGTCTTGGGTAAGAAAAAAATTAGAGTACTGATTAAAAAAGCATGAACAACATCAGATAAGAATTGACGTTAAGCTCTGTCATTAACTGCTGTTGATGTTGACAAGTATCTGTTTCCTTATCTGCAGAATAAGACTATTACTTAGAAAGTCAGACAGATTAAACGAAATTAATTATGCAAAGTACTTGGGAAGTAGCCACATATTAAGATCTCAATAACTTGTATTCAATCCAAAAAGACCTAGACATATTTATAGCTAAACTATTTCAGACTTTTAGATTGTCAGTGTTTAAAAAGATGGAAACCTTCTCTATTTTTTATCTTACAAAGTGAACATATTCAGAAACCAAAATCTGCAAAAGGTAACATAAATAGTAGAGATGTATCTTCCATGGCAATAAAACCTAACATGACCTCAAAAGGGTATGCTATTATTTAAGTTGCCTTTACCCCAAAGAGAGCAATTAGTTGGTGATATTCTCTAGGAAATCTTGTAATATAATTCATCAACTGAGAACTAAAGGAAGAAAAACTGCATCATCATCAACGTACATGAAGAGAGTATGTGATTAAATTTAATATCGTTTTCCAACTTATTCCTCTATTCCAAAAGGAAGGAATAGAAAGGGTGGGGGGCAGTGACAGAACAGAAAGTGGATATAGAAAGGATAGAAAAATGGGTGCCTTTGACAACTTCTACTCACAATTCTATTCTGTTGCATTTGGGAAAGAGAATAGTTTTCTCCCCCATGTATTTATAAGGGCAAGAAAACAGGATTTCTTCTGTAAAAAGATGCTTTAAATAGGAAATTTTCAAACGTTAAATGTTCTCTTTCCTCAGTGCAGAGAGGCAGCCTAGCTTGGAAAGGGCCAAAAAGATTCTAACAATACTTGGCTCTCAACAACAAGCATTAGTCAAACTGTTAATTCCATCTGCTCCCCTCCAAAAAATGACAAAGCATTACATGGTGGTGTCAGGGGTCTCAGGTTCCATTTAAAGGGTTTTCCTGAAGGGCATCCATTTTCACAATATTAAGATACCCTCTGATTTTTTTTTTTTGAGTACTTCAGAGAATCATGATACAATAGGATTGAAAACTTTAATGCTGATACCAAAGAGATGGACTATCTTTGCCATCATATTCTTTGTTGGAGATGTTGCTTCCAGAATTGTCTTCCTTTCTTATTGTCAAAGCTCTGAATTTTCACCACGTCTTCTCCTCAGGGACATAGTTCCAATAAATATCCCATCTTTCCTGAATTTCTTACTTCTCATTTTCCTTAAGCATATAAAGAAACCCTCTAGATCTCTCTACAGTGGTTTTCAACCATCCCTCCAACACTGGAATTAACTAGGAACTTTAGAATATCTGTGCAACTACAGTAACAAGGTAGACTGATGGTTTCTTGGGGATAAAAGGGAAATATTATAAAGGGACAGCAGGAAATTTTTGAAGGTGATAGATAGATTCATTATTTTTATTGTGGTAATGTTTTTATGAACATAAACATATGTCAAACATTAATTGCTCACTTTAAGTATTATAGTTCATTATATATCAATTATACTTCAATAAAGCTACTGAAAGAAATACTGATGCCTAGATCCCACTCCACCCCTCAAATTGATTGGGGGGGGGGTCTCTCTAGAAATCAGGATTCTTAAAAATGCCCCAGATTGTAAATGCACAAGACTGCCAAGTACATTGTACAAATGTACAATGATAGCCAAGATAGCTTTCATTCTCTCTCTTCTTTAGATTTCTTGAAATGTCTCTCCTAAGCATGTTTTCATTACCATCATCCATTCTGAACCAAGTTTCTGAATCACCTCTCAGCTAAAACTGTAATTGCTAATGACACCTGTGGACTCCTAACAAAATTCACTGGTTCCTGGAGTCATCTCCTTACTTGACATCTCTCCACAGCATTCAAAATTGTTGACCCAGTCCCTCTCTACTTGAAAATCTCTTCATCCTTAATATCTTTCTTGATGTTCCTCCTGCCTCTCTATTACTCTTCTACTCTTCTACACTATTCTACCTATTTCTGGTTTTACCCAAGGTTCTTCTCTCGCTGCTGTTTTCATCATGCTAAAGGCTTTCCCTAACCTTATTTCAACACAACCAAACCAATTCAGCTTCAATCCTGACTTCATTTATAAGTTCCACATTCATTGATCCAAACACCTATCTACATCTTCACCCAATGTGCCACAGCTTTCTCAAATTCAAAGATCCACAACAGAATTTATCATCTTCCTCCCATTTATGTGTTCCTAATTTCCAACTAATGGAACCAATCAAATCATCAGAGACTTGATTCCTCCTTCCTTCCTCTCAAAAGTGACCAAGACCTATTAAATTCTACCTCACATTGCCAGAGTAAGTCTCTAAACCACAAATCCATTAGATGGTTTCTTATTTATCACCTTCAATCCAATCCCTTAACCAAGAGTAAAATGCCCTTAACTGGTCCTCTACCACTCTCACTATTCTCATCTTCCACCGATTCGCTATCTAATCCCTGTTGTGAAGTCACATCGAAGTCAATGTTATTCCCTTTGGCCTTGTCATGGACAATGATTTCCCTAACCTGCCATGGTTTTTCATGCCCCCTTACCTTCTCATTTATTATGTCCTCCTTTTAGAAAATAATTCATTTACCTCCTTCACTTGGCAAAATAATATCCTACTTTAAAACCCTACTATGGGCTCCTGACTACACCTATTTCTAAGTGAGTTAGCCCTCTCCTACTCTACTCCTTTATTACACGGGGCATATCTCTCTATTCACACATCACATAGTATTAAAATCTTTACTTCATTTATCTGTCTTGTACACTTGACAGTAAGGTCCTAGAATATAAGAATTATGACACCCATATGTCTGTATCCCTAGTACCTATTCAGCATGGGGTAATGACAAACTAATTTATTTGACATAATTTCAATTATTTTTAAAATGTAAACCTGTTATCTCCAAAAAGGTCTTGAATATTTATTTTTTAGACTTTTTAAATCTGTTTTATTGAAGAAACAATGTATTATAATGTTGTTTCAGTTGTGCATCATTAAAAATCAACATTTAGTTCATCACTAAAAGTCCAATACTATCCTCCACCATACTGTTCACTCCTTTTACCCAATTTACCCATCCCCCTCTGCCTATTCCCCTTCCATGTGGTAACCACTAATTGGTCTTATATTTATTTTTGTTTTATTTAGTTCATTTGTTTGGTTATTCTATATATCGCATAAATATTTCTTTTTATTATAAAATATATATTAGGCAACAGGATCCTGAATAAAACAGCTGACTATGTATTTAAACTCTGTCAAAACAGGTGCAGACAAACCTCTCCTGTCTCTGCTGCTGCTTTCCTAAGCAGTGTATTTCATTAAGTCTGCCTTTTCTGTTTTCCAAAAATAAATAATAAACTCTTTCAAAACGTTACTACAAAAAATGCAACCAAGCAGATTTCATAAAATGGAAATAGAGCAAAGAAGGGAAGCATAATTGGGAAAACACTCTGATCTACACAATGCCTCATTTGGGTGTCCATATCCAGGTACTGTTAAAGGTGATAACTAACGGGTTTTATAATACCTCCATGGTAGTAATAGTAAATCTTAAAAAGATAAAATAAAACAAGTCAGAATTGTTTTCCCTTGCCACTTAGTTTAAACAAATTATTTTAATACCTGACTTTGAAGTTACCATTGACCAAGCAGACCTTAAAGATTTATTTTTTTCTTTGCCTTTCCCTGAACTCCAAAAACATGCTTTGACGTTTTGAACTAATATTAATCTTATAAAACATAAAACGTACTAAACTGAAGAAAGAATGCTTAGAAATGGGGGTGGGGGTGGAGAAAGTAAGCAACAGAATATTCTTAGGGGAAACAAATCTCCCTGGACTATCACATTGACTCAAGGTTATAACAATTCTTATGACTTTATGCAGATAAGATTTTAAAAGCTGAAAATCTCCAACTGCAAAGTATTACATGAACCAAAGAGGTGACAGGCCAGCTTCAAAAACTACTATATGACCCAAACGGCACATAATTTGTTAAAGGACAGCTTGGCTCTACTGCCTATAGTATGGTCTGTGAGATAAAGTAGCAGCTGCCAGTACAACAAACTCCCCCTACCTGAAGAACCGAAGAGGCCGCCGGGTTTGTGATAGAAAATTTCAGAGATCCGGATTCTGTGCAGCACGAAACCACTAGGGCAAAATTTAAATCTTTAGGGAATGTCTGAATTCTTGAGGAGAGAAAGCACACGTGTGCATGCTGAAGGGACAATAAACACCCAGTTCCGCTGAAGCTTGAAAACTTGGAGTCTTTTAAACCAACAATTGTCAGACAATACCCTGACGATTCTCGACTACGTTCAAACAGCCTCGGGGAGAGAAATAACTCACAGAAGGGGACATGGGCTGAAGAGATCTCCAACGCTATATAACCAAGGAAAGAATCGTGACTGCTTTCTGAATCTCTCCGCCCAGCGAGGGACCAAAGACCTAGGCGACTGCAGCTGGCAAAGAGGGTGGGGGTCGACGGTGACCATTTTGGCCACCAGGCTGGACAGATAGCGGGAACTAGCAGGAGCAGAGGGAGCGGATGGGAGCGGTGGGGAGCGCACAGGCCGGAGCATCTGCCGCGGCTGAGTGGGGGTGAGGGGTTCCCACCCCAGGCCGACCCTGCAGAGGGGGGCTGCCCACCGGGCCGAGGAGGCTGCACCCGGGTCACGCCCGGAGACTGGACCGCTCCTCGCCGGGGAGAAGAAAGACCCAACCCGCGCGCCCGAAACTGCCGCCGCCCAGGCTGCGAGCGGGCTGCGCCCAACTTCGCGGCGAGAAGCTACCGCCGCAGCCCACCCCCCGGCCCCGCCAGGCACATCCCCCTGACACCCCCAGTGCCCGGCGAGGTCTCGCGCCCACCGGCGGTGCCTCGCGCCGGAGCCGTTACCCCAACGAAGCCGCCGCCCCAGGGACAAAGTCCCGGTCCCCTCCCAGCCGCCGCCTCGCCCCGGCTCCTCCCTGACGAAAAAGTTATCGGTCGCCGGACGCCCTGGGGGCCCGGCACGGGGATCTCGCAGCCAGACTCACCAGAGTGGCTCTCCGAACCCCACCTCCAGAGCCTCGACTTGCCCGGCTCGCAGCGACAGCGACGGCGGCTGCTCTGCTTTCTCCCGAGCAGCAGCACCACCTGCCCCCCTTCTTCCTAGCAGAACGGGTCCCGGCGAGCCATCTTCCCCCTCAGCTCACTGACTGACAACCCAGCCCCGAGGGCCGCCACTGCCGCCAGCCACTCTGACAGGCACGTCTAGTGACCGGTCCCAGGGCAGCCAACCAAGACCGCCCCACGCCAGTTCGACCTATCGCCGTCCGTTGAGGCGGGACCAGAACAACTTCTGCACCAATAAGAGTCCTCCTCTGCTGGACCTGGGGCGGAGCCATCGGATGGGCGGGAGAGAGACCCAGGTGGGCGTGGCCTGAGAATGGGCGGGGGCGGGGCACCCAGGAGAGATGATTGACTGTAAAATTGGCTGCCACTGCTAGGCAATAGCGATCAGTGAAAGTCCCTTAGACTGTGAGCCTTTAGGGTTTATGGCCTTTCAGAAGAAAGTAAGCCTTGCAGAGTGATGTGAAGAGAGTGAAGAGAAACTTAACTGGTATTTTAATTTCTTGGTGTAGGGTAAAGAAAATGTCAGGCTTTTCTGTCCTCCCACCATCAGGATAGATGATGGATCCTTGCGGTCCTGAATGCATGGCTGATGGCCGGCACCTGGAGTAGGGTGTGGGCCTAGGTAGATGGGATTCACCTGGGCTGAGACTGTGCTTTTAAGGGCGGCATCACGGGGACGCCAGTAGCAGCAGAAGCCAAGAAGCTGAGAAAGAAGCCGAAGAGAAGCTGATGAGAGAAGCAAAGAAGCAGAAGCAGGGAACGCCAGAGAGCCCAGAGAGAGTGCGGATTTGCTGGGGGCTGAGAGGACTGCCAGCTTCCGGGTCCCCCAGCATCCTGCCTGCCATATACCTGGTGAACCCCAATAAAAGACCTGCAAAAGCCACTGAGGACTCTGACTTCTCCTTTACCCGGTCTGCTGGATCAGAAAACTTGCACTGTGTCCTCTCCTGCCCCTTACACTTGGTCAGGAGGATTTACTTCCCAGTCATTCCAGTAACAGAGGTTTATCAAATGTTATCAAGTCCCAGGAGGAAAAACTATATACGTTTTGCAACATGGTAATAAAAACTCTTCCCACATTACTATATTATTTTTGGCCTTAGCCTGGAAAAAGTCAAATATAATTCCTCAATTTTCTTTCCAAGGGCTGCTATCATTTTCTTCATCTTCCTTCCCTACACTTCTCCCAAAACACACAAAATATTTTGTGTCATGACTGGAACCTGAACACAGCTGAACCATTTCCTGCATCTAGTTCCTCCATTTTTTTAACTTTGTCTACTCCTACCCCGTCCTTCTCAAGTCCATTTAGGATTAATTAGAAGAAAATGAGAACTTTAACCTGAAAGATAGGAAAGTCATTCTAGGTTTACACTAGTAAGGGGAGGGCTTCTCAAACCTGATGAACACATGAATCACAAGAACATTACTAAGAAAATATATCGCTTAACATCAAAAGAACATCAAGTGAACAATTTCAGGTCATCATTACGGCACATTTATAAAACAATCAAATGAGATTCCTCCTTTCCAAGAACATGGCTTATATTGTTATTATGAACAAAATTTAACAAGGTCTTGTAAAAAGAATACCAGAAGGCCTCCCTGGGGTTAAAATCTCAGTGCTATCAAGCTATCCCCAGGCACTGCAGCTCAAGTTCATGCCTGGTCAGGGAGCTAACCCACATAGCACAGCAGACCTCTCCTGTCTGGCCTGCTGTTCCCCTCAGCAGTGTATTTCAGTCAATCTGCCTGTTCTGCTCCCCACTCTGTCTCTGGTGAGTCCTCACTCTCCCCGACACCTCTGGCCTACACCCTAGTTCTAGTATGCATAAATAAATTTTTTAAAATCTTAAAAAAAAAAAAACACAGAGCTAGCTACAATGAGCAAGGGTAACACAGAAAAAGAAATCATATTTAGGAAAGTTAGAGAACTTCATGAGGAAGGTTATATTTAAATTGGATCTTAAAAGGTAAAAAGGAGTTTGCTAGAGAAGAAAGTCAAAGGGCATTTCAGGAAGTTGGAATAGCATATCCAAAGGACCAGTGTTGTGAAAGGGCTCTAGTAATTAGGGAACATTGAGAAAGTAGGTGGGGCTAAAAGGTGAGGAGCAGCCAAAAACTAGCCTAGAAGAAAAGGTTGAGATGAACTTGTCAAAGACCTAATGAGCCCAGGTAAAATATTTAGACCAGCACTGTCCAACAGAGCTTTCTGAAGATGGAAATGGCCTGTATTTGTGTTATCCAACATGATAGCCACTAGCCACTATATAGAACATTTAAAATATAGCATAGTGAAGGAATTCAACATTTTATTTGAATTTTAACAACTCTCATATTGGACAGTCCAGCTTTATATTTTATTCTATAGGCAATGAAGGACCAATAGAAGTTTTTAATGGTGTGGATAACACATGATTCTTTTGAAGGGTAGGAATCTAAAAACAATGTAGCCAGTGTCTGATCTCTTTGAGGGAATCTTGTCTCTACAAATAAGACCAGAGTACTGATGGCTGCTGTGTGAGTCCAGAAGAGGGAGTCAGGGAAGCTTTCACCATAGAGTTAAAAATTGAGCTGGTGGGCCTTCCTGGTGGCTCAGGTAGTTAAGTCTTAGCACTATGAAGCTATTGGCAGCACCAGTTGGATCCGGCCAGGGAGCTAACCACATGGCACAGCAGACCTCTCCTGTCTTGCCATCTCCTCCCCTCAGCAGTGTGTTTCAGTAGATCTGCCTGTTCTGCTCCCCACTCTGTCTCTGGTGAATCCTCTCAACATCCCATTCCCCGTACCTCTGGCCTACACCATAGCCCTTACATGCATAAATAAATTAAATAAATCTTAAAAAAAATTGAGCTGTTTCTCAAAGAATGAGTAGGAATTTGAATCAGAGAAAATGTGTGTAGAGGAATCTCTTGGAACAGAAGAGGGGAAGCACAATATTCAGAGGGCAACCATTTGAGCTGCCCAGAGTATGGGAAACTGGATTGGAGATAAATAATAGCATATCTTGAATGCAAACATACATCTTCAGACTCTGTCCTTTTGCCTAGTGGCTACCTGTCTGCTCATTAGAATCTCTTAGGATGCCTTTCAAAAATATTAATGCCCAAACCACTCCTATACCACATAAGTCAGAAAATTAGAGGGGGTATGGGGCTGGAGAAAGGTTTCATTTTAATAACTTCCCAAGATATTCTAATATACACCCAGGGTTGAAAATGGGGACATGACATCACAACATTTTACTAATTATAAATCAGGATTATGCATGGGATAGACTGAGTGGAAAGAGATTGAAGGTTGCTTACACATATTTAAATATTTGTTTCCTTTCTGCAAGGAGCAGGAAACAGTTTCTTGCCTGAAGTCACTTCCCATTTTGCAATGATAAGATGATATATAAGGCTATTTTAAGTCCTTCCTCTAAGTCATAGTAAAACCAAAAAACAAATTTACGTTTACAAAGAGTAGTCTCTATCACAATGCGTGTATGTAAAAAATGATTTCCATATGGTGGAAGATTATTAATGCCCTGGTATTGGGCATGGTGTATAACATTTGTAGAGGTATGAACTTATACCCCTAAAACATGTAAACATGTTGTAAATCAACATCACCTCAATAAAAATAATTTTTAAGAAGAACTTCCAATAATAAACTACTACACATAACCATATATATTTTAGCAGCAAAGTATCAGAAAAATTCCTCAGAACATTCTGTTTCAAAAGGGAAATGTGTTAACTTACTTTATGAAAGTCAGTGTATTCCGGACCTTGCCTTCCCATCTTTACAGTCTCTGATATCCACAGGCTAATTCTATATTACCTATTCAATAAAATTAACTACATTAACTATTAAATTAAAAACCTTTGAGCAAGTAAGTTTATTAAAATTCCAGTTAAACATGATCAAGCATGAACATTTTTTCCTACAATATTAAATTTCAGAAATTTTAAGAAAAATTTAGATCAAATATATTTCCATTAAAATCAGCTGAAAAATAGGCCACATGGCAAATTTTTCCAGATTTATTTAGATATAATTGACATGCTACATTGTATAAGTTTAAGGTGTATAATGTGATGATTTGATATAGATTGTGAAATATTGCCACAGTAAAATTAGTTAATACATGTCACTTCACATTGTGTGTGTGTGTGTGAACATTTAAGATTTGCTCTCTAAGCAACTTCTAAGTTTACAATACGGTACTGTACTATTAACTATAATGCTACGAAGACTGTATACACCAGGTTCCAGGAATTCATTCATTAGGTTCCAGGAACTTACTCATTCTGTAACTGGAAGTTTATATGCTTTGACCAACATTTCTCCATTTCTCCCACTTCTTTCCAACTGCTACTCTACTCTTAGTTTCTGTGTCACATGACTATTTAAAAATGAATGAATTAGGAGAATTTTGTTCTCAAAAATACATGAAAAATATGTCATGGCAAGTATGCTAAAATACATTTTTTTAGAAAATCAAAAATAAAAAGAGTATGCTGAAGAGGTCATTCTGTTTTGCTGTGCTGATTCCCCTTCAAAGAGAGCTACTACCATCAGTGACCCCAGTTAGGATCAACCTGAGCCATGATCTGGGTCATATAACCCCCTTCATAGAACCAGGTAACCTGAGGGCAGTCAGGCCTGAAAAGTGACTTGTCCAAACAGGGATGGTGGTGACTACCTAAACCTATTCTCTTTCAAGAACTTGAGCTGGAAACAGGAAGAGAAAAATCAATAAGTAGTGGGAGCAGGAGCTAAAAAGTCAAGCAGTAGAAACAAGTCTTGAAATAACTCTAACAGGATAACTGATGAGTAAACTGTAGCCAATAGGTAAAGAAGAGACATACAAAGGAAAGGATGAAGCAAGTGGTGATAAAGGAGCAGTAGAAGTAGAGACAGTAGAATGAGTCACTGCAATTAAGATGGGGGTCAATAAACTCCTGCTGTCAAGGGATGGATGAAGTAGCCCATTTCTTTCAGCGGCCCAGAATCGCTCCTGTTCCCTGAGTATCTATCCAACATCAGAAAAGCCCAACTGCAGCCATGCCCAGAGTCCTGTAAGATTCCCATCTGCATCACCTAGAAAATGCTAAATGTACCTTTCATCCCTGTATAAACCAATACAGAAGACTTCCAGAATCATGGGCCAAATGAAAGAACCAGACCAACTGCATTTTGCAAACAGAACTTTATCCTTCAAAGTTTGTGACAGATTTTTCTAAGAATAATATCCTAGAAAGAAGAAAACATTCTCTACCTTTAAAAAATTCATATTTTAAAATTAAAATTTCAATATCTTTATGACAAGTATTTTAAGAAAAAAAGTCTTCTTTCTCTTGCCCTTTAATAGTGGAGCCAATCTTGTTCATATTCATTAAAAAGTCATATAGACAGAAGTAGAAAACTAATGACTGCTAGCCTAATGTGATTGAAAATGAAAAATATCCACATATATCTTCTAAGACAGTTTATTAAGCTGTGTCTTCTGGAAGAATTATTATTGGCAAAATCTTGTTACAAAGTTTTAATAAATCATGTTTTTGAAAAATATTTTATGACATGGGGAAAAATAGATACAAACTGCATATATATTTTAATTTAAAATTTTGCAAGTGTTTGTGCCTAGCGGATATATCAGCAATATATAAGCATGGAGGTAGATTATCATGGGTGAATCTGATTTCCTTTTTCATATATGTTTTTAATTTTCCAAATGTTCTACTATAAACAAGTATTGGTTTTACCACCCCCCAAAAGTGCACATTACTTTCAAAGCTGAAGAGATAGCAGACTATACCTCACTCGTTGTTTATTCTGCCCAAATGAACCTCAGTTAAACATTCTTTTGCTTTTAGCCAAAGCATTCAAAATACTAAAAATGCTTTCATGAATCCCACAGAGAAGCACCTGTCATTGTTGATAACCAAAAGTCCTCACTAACACTTATAGGTAGATTTGCTCTTCCAATAATGATCCAGAAAATATCTAGATAACTGTAATAAACAGTGACCCCTCCTCAGAGGGGTAACATCTTTGGGCCCCCTACAACAGTAACATGTTCAGGCCATGCAGGAATTTCAGAACGCGGCTTAAAGGAGAAGATGAAAGATAATAGTTTTCATCCTGGGCCTGGTATATGAATCTTTCTCAGGTTTACACATCTATCCCCAAGTTCACATTCCAAGTGGAAATATTACTTCTCCCCCTTCTGACCGCTCACTGCCTTCATCAGCTGCAAAATACTTCTGTTGACGCAGTACAACACTTCGTTTTGTATTACCTTGAATATTTCCAAAATTGTTTGCCATGTGCTAAACCCTCACTCAGAGAGCAGAGGGCACAATCAGTCCAAAAGCTTCCTTGATTACCTCTCCAATGTGTAACCATGATGCAATTCCAGAGTAGATGAAGATGGGACCTCAAGGAATGGCAAGAAGAGGCACACCCCCAAAGAGTTTTGCCAACTCACTCACTCTGGTCTGTAACTCCTGGGTTAAGAGAGTTCAATGAATAATACTTCCATTTTTTCAACTTTGTTCTCATCTACTTAATCATCACCACACCGTGATACATATGCCCCAAAAAAAAAAAAGAAAATTTTCAGTGAGTGAATTCAACTCTTATTCCTCCACTATGATCTTGAACTGACCCAGTACCCAATCAAATTGCTCTTTCTTGACATCCATTATGCCGGCAGAACCAAAGAACACCTTCTCTAGGTGTCTGCTTACCAGACACAAGTCCTCGGTGAAGGCATGCAGTACATGCCCAGACCCGGCTGCCTTGTGTCATTTAAAGGGCATTACCTCTAGAAAAAAGAAAAAAACACCTGTATTTCTATGGGCTGAATCATAGTACTAATCCCTAAAGTCACTCCTTAGAATTTTTAAAGTCAAATTAGACCAGGAAAAGAAGTCACATTGGTTATTTAAAAACCAGCAAAGATGATTTGATCCTGTCCCTAAGAAAGAATAGGACTTTAGGAAAGAAGATTGGGAGAGCAGAAGGAAAGATTGTAAATAATTGGGCCTGGGACGGTATCTAGGAAGGTCTCACACTGGAGATCATGGCAGGTATACACTATGGAACCAACAAGATTGAGGGAGATTCTTGAAGGAAATAAAATATAGTAAAAGATTCCAGGAGACGCAGGCACTGATGACTTAGACTGGTTCTGCCAGCTCTGCAACTGAATCTTTTTTAATCAAAATATAGCATATATATATATATATATATAATAGAAAAAACAAAAATATGACACTTCTGACCCATGTCAAGAAAAAGAACACTGACAACAATCCTGAAGACTCCCTCCCTCTCTCCCAAAGATAACCTCAATTTTTAATCCCACTGCTTTCATATATCCATCACTATTGAATTTTATATCAGTGAAATCATGCACAATATATACTTTTGACTCTGACTTTTTCTCTCTCCATGTTATACTTGTGGTCTACCCTGTTTGTTGTAATTATAGTTTATTCATTTTCATTGCTATATGGTAATCTACTACATAAAATATGCCACAATTCACCTAACAATTCTAAAGCCAATGGATATTCAGATTGTTTTAGGCAGAGGGTGTTACAAGTAACATGCTGGGAGCATTTTTGTATATGACTCTCAGTACACCTGACTGTATCCAGAGATAGAAGATAGGGTCAGCATCTGCTCTCCTTTACACAAGATTGTCAAATTATTTTCCAGAGTAATTACATCATTTGCACACCCATCAAAGTTGAATATGAGACTTCCAGTGGCTCCTCATTCTTGTCAATATTCTGTTACCAGCCTTTTAAATTCTAGCTATTCTAGCAGGTATGGAATGGCATCTTATTGTGATTTTAGCTTGCATATTCTAGCTATTGTAGCAGGTATGGAATGACATCTTATTGTGGTTTTAGCTTGCATTTCCCTGATGACTACACTCCTGATTTTAAAGCATCTGTGTTTGTCCATATCATTACAAATCACTGCTCAAACGCATTTTCATATGGAACCAACAATCATTTATTAGTTCCCAAGTCCTCTGGAAACAGGATCCAAAGGTGGTAAGTGAGAGATATTTCTGGACTTGGTGATTTCAGATCAGTCTTGCTGGTTTAAGTCTGATGCATTGTCACTGACATAGTAGAGCAATAAGTTGTGGAGAAGACTGTGCCAGCCATGGTGGAGGCAAAAGGGTGAGAGTGAGGGGGCAGGGAGTGAGGATAAAGAATTAAAACTAACTGGGTTTTCAAACTTTATGGCTTAAAAATAGTTGATGATAGTTTCTACAATTACATAATTCAACAAATCAGTCATAAAACAGGATGGTGATTAATACTGATACAGATTAAACTAGCCTTAGAAACAAAGGAAAAGTGAACTTCAATGGGTCCGATGGTATTGTGAAATAAAAATCTTCCAGAAAGATCTTTCTTTAAATGACTCAGAGACAGAACAGGTTCTCTGAAAATGTGGGTGAACTTCTAGTAACATGATGATCTTTGAGGGAAGAAGAGGTTTATTTGGCCTCAAATCTAATTTGGCAGAATTTTTTTCAGACCTGACTATAGGGGGTGCCTTAGAAAAAAAGGCTGCCTATTACCTTCCTCTCAACCAAGAAGTGGTGCTAGATAACCTTCCCTGTTGTCTGGCACAGATTGACTATATGGTCAACCTGACTATATGGAGAATAGGAATAGTTCATGATAGGTTCTACTTGTTGAAATGTAGATGCAGTTGCCAGAAATGAGCATTCAAAACTCCCTACCTCTCCCCCACCCCAGTCGATGCTAACAATATTACTTTTCTTATTTCCAGAGGATGATGAGATCAGATGAAGTTATTTACTTGAAGAGGAGGAAAATATACACAGTAAAGAGGTCCCCTCTCACCTTTTTTTGTTACTTACCCTGTGTTCCAACTGGACTTCAGTACAGCAACTCACAACAATATGCAGCTACACACTTCACATAAAAGAGATCCAGGTTTGGAAACGGTTAAGTCACTTGGCTAACATAAATGACCACACTACGTGCTCCAATTTCCAAAGACCACTCCCTCCCTCTCCACACCTCCTCCAACAAGAATTATTGGATTTGACTTTGAAACGTGACCAGTTTAAGCAAGCAGTTTCCAAGCTTTCCCTTCATTTTGCTTCCAGGGTAGGAATGATCCGTGACTTTAATTTTAATACATTTTGGTTTCAGTAAGGAGTTGGCAGTTTTTCAGAAGGACTGTGCCAACTTTCATTTATTTACTGAGATTTACATTTCTCCATTTCTGCTTATAACCTCCCTCCCTAGCCCTCTTCTTCCCTGCTCCCCCAGTCAATGTGGTTTGAGGCCACTATATTATTCAGGAACAAAGGAATTTGAGATGCTAAATGTCTATTATAGAGATCTCAAATTTGACTAGAATTATCTGCAAGGTCTGAAAGCTAGATATATTGAAGGCACAGAAGATTAGCAGAGCCTTGGGGAATTTGCAACTGTAGAGAATAAAACATGGAGATTCAGAGCATCAAAGAACTCAGAGACAGAAAGAGGAACAAAGTAACTATTAAAAACAAAAACAGGGCCTCCCTGGTGACACAAGGGGTTAAGCACCACACTATGAAGCAATCTGCAGCCTCTGCAGCATAAGTTCAATCCCCGGTCGGCCCAGGAGCAACCCACATGGCTCAGCAGACCTGTCCTGACTCACCCGCTGCTCTCCTCAGCAGTATATTTCAGTCAGTCTGCCTATTCTGTTCCCCACTCTGTCTCTGGTGAGTCCTCTCACTCCCCACATCTCTGGCCTATACCCCAGCTCTTGTATGCATAAATAAATAAATCTTTAAAAATAAATAAATACATAAATACATAAATAAATAATAAAAGGCAAAAAATACCTTGGATCGGCCATTCTTGAAATGTGTGCCTTGGAACCCTAACAGGATACCTGTCTGGAGCAGTGGGGATGAAATGGGGGAGGGGAGTTATGGGAGAGTTTGGGAGATAGTGCTAAATGTGACTCCTTCAGGGAGAGCTGCAAAGGTACTGAGGACCCCTATAGTAAATAATTCTGTTTAATGGTTGAATTCCTATATTTTACCTCAAAATTTTTAATCATGGAAACATTTAAAGTAACACCTATTGCCATTCTCTTATGAAAATATAAAGGAACAAACTTTGAGAAAATAATATACTGGAAGCAGAAACTCAGGGAATTAAAAAAGCAAGAACACAATTTCTGTCTTCTCCTATGTTGGCAATATAGTTCTTGCTCTGGGATCCAAAGTCAGTTTGGTGCTCTTTCCACTTTGATGAACATCCTAGCTGATAATGGTGTAAGGGGTAAATGTGAGATGTTCTGCAAGTGTTTGTTGAGTGAATTAATGATTGAATGAAATGAGATAATCCTACTTACCACAATGTCTGACACAGAGTAAGTAGCAACAAATGCTGTACTTACTAGTCATCATCATCGTTGGGTTAAAGGAAACAAGAGAAAACTCAAAAAACTGTTATTGCTCCCCTCCAGGATAATTTAAAGACTAAGATAGGCTCTGTCATCAGATAACCCCCACATTTTCTGAAGAGAGCTAAATGATCATGCCACAATATAATGACCTTTTACACACAAATAAAACCTTACATGGGCATGTATCAGAATCAAGGATGAAAATGTTTGCTAACAGTCATAAACAATGAATGCCATGTTTCTCCAAGGATAAATATATACATATTTCAGTTCAGAGATGCTAAAATAGAAGAGCTAATGTTATTTGCGAGTTTTGCTTTTTTACTTTTAATATCCTTATCACAGTTGCAGTTATTACAGTAACAATATATAACATAAAAGAGATAATAAAGTTAACTCCTACTGCCACTTGGACTTGTAAAACAGAGTGGAGGCTCTAACTAACTGCATTGTTAAGATCATGTGGATCAACCTCCTTTGAAGGAATCCATCTTATCTAAGAATTCAAGTGTGTCCTAATTTAATAACTTACTGGAGTATGTTTCTCACTAACAACCACTAACTAATCACATCAAATCTTTTGAAAGAGAATTGTTTTTCCTGCCCACAATATTTCAGAAAGCATTAAGAATAAGGTTTTGCTTTCACTGAGCACTTTCTGTGATTTAAAGCACAGAAATAGATTTGTAGTTATATCCTTATTATCTCATTAATGAAAGATTTGCAAGAGGAGAAACTGACATTAAATTAAAGTGTTACTTATTTCAAATAAATTTATTTTCATTCTATCGAGTCTTGGGAATTTATCTGCCATGAAAAAGTTAAGTCAAAGTACAGAAGTAGGGAACTTCACACAACCTCACACACCAGGAAGTACAGAGAAAGATCAGGCCTCTGACTTGATTGATTTATTGGCCCAATGAAGTCATCAAAGACTTGAACTCCAACCCTTTTCTGGTCTACTGTGCACGGCACTGGCTTTTACTGAGACTAGACCTCTCTTCATGGAGGTTAATAGCTGCAACAAATAGTAGTTTATTATTCATCCACAACAGGAGAAAGTAAATCCTACAACCAAGGAGTATGAATCTACGCCTTTTTTTCCCCACAATCTGCTCCCACCATCATTCCTTGTGTGCCCATGCCCCTTTCTCTCCCACCTCCCTCAGGGAGAGAACCTCAGGATGTTTGATGATGCCTAGTAGTTTTTGAAGGTGTTACACATGGTCAAATTGTCTGTTACATGAATGTCCAGTATTTGTTTTTTGTTCTAATTTGTTTAGCTGCACATAATTTTTTTTCAAATTCCCTTAATTTTGTTGAAAATGACTGCATTTCATCCTTTCTTATGGCTATGTAATATTGCCTAGAATGTATGTACCCCACCTTTTTGATTCATTCATCCATTGAAGGAGATTTAGGCCACTGTGTTGCTGTGAATACTGTAGAACATATGGGATTTTTTTGTTGATGGTTTCATATCCTGGGATACATGATTAAGAGTGGGATCGCTGTGTCATGTGGTATTTCTATTTTCAATTTTTTAAGGTAAATCCAGATTTCTTTCCATGATGGTTTCACGAATTCACATTCCCACCAACACTACAATGGACTTCATTTTTCTCCTCAACCTCTCCAACACTTGTTATTGGGGGTCTTTTGGATATGTGCCATTCTCACAGGCATTAAGTTTTAATGCCTCATTGTAGTTTTAATATGCATCTCTCTTATTAGAAGTGACAATTTACATTTTCACTTTTGGGCTTCTGGATATCCTCTGTAGTGAAATGTCTGTTTATATCTGCTGTCTATTTGTTAATTGAGTTATTTGGGTTTTTGTTGTTGATATTTTGGGTTTTTGTTTTGTATGAGTTTTTCATGTATCTTGGATATTAATCCCTTAACAGTTATATAATTTGTAAATATTTTGTCTATTTAATTGTCTTGCATTTTCTTTCACTTATAGAGGCTTTTTAACTAAAAGCAATCTGAATTGTTTATTTTTGTATTTATTTCCCATGAGTCACCAAAAATATCTTTATTGTTGATATCATGTAATGTATCACCCAAGTTTTCTTCTATGCATTTTATTGTTTCAGGCCTTAAATCTAAGTCTTTAACCCATTTGGATTTTATTTTTGTGCATGGTGTTAGTGAGTAATCCAATATCATACATTTATGAGTGACTTTCCAATTTTTCCAGCACCATTTATTAGAGGCTATTTTTTTTTAAATTTTATTATCACAGTTCTTTACCATAAATTAGGTGCTGGTATTGAATCTGTGCCTTAGTAGGACTGGATCAACTTACTTCACTTATCAGCCCCCAGACCAGAAGAATGTGACTGTCCTATTTAGTGACTGTCAAAGTACAATCCTCAGGTCAGCAGCCTAAGCTGCTGAGAACCTGCAAAACTGTTAGAAATGCAAATTCTCAGGCCTCACCCTCAAGAATCAAAAATGCTAATAGTGGCATCCAACAATATGAGTTTTAGAAGTCTTTCATATATTCTAAAGTTGAAAGCCTGTATATGATTTGGGGGAATAAGTTCACACCTCTTCAGATGTATGTCACCACAAAATGTCTGCCCTCAAAGTATCTATAACCTCCCACCATGGACAAATGGGCACTCTTCTCCATTCTCCCCCATCTCTCATCCTACCTCCTAACTGGGAGGCCCACTCCTTTAGAGGAAAAAAACCCACTCCTAGAATTGGAGAAGGGGTGAATACCTGGACCAAATTTGGGTTATGATGGTCAGGAAAAAGAGAAAGTTATGTATTTTATGATGCTGGAATCTACATCTTGGATTTTCCAAGAGATGTGTTAGTTTCAAATATTCTATTCATGGACTTTGCAAAACATCATCACTATTAAGATGACTATTTCAAAACTCTCTTGATATGCTCTTATGAATGAACTATGTCTTAGAAAGACAATGAAAATCTATCAGAGCTGAAAGCAGCTGAGTTCAATTCTAGTTCTGTTACTGATTAACCCTATGTCCTTGAGAAATTCACGCAGACTCTTTACTGCTACAAAGGTATTAGAACACCTTTCCTGGAAAAGAAACCAATTGGAGTCAGCACTTATTGAATCCCTACTGTGCAGCACTGTCAAGGATTTATCTACATGCTACCATTAAATACTTAGAATAGCCCCTATGAAGTACGGAACTTGCCCAAACTCAGTGAGCTGCTGAGTGAAGAAAGGGATAAAGGGTATCTGACCCGCCAGTCCATTTGCTCAGCCATTGCCATAGATGGGCCTACTTCCCCTGACCCCCATCAGACTGACTCTTCATAATTCTGTAATTCATTTGGTTTTATGTGGCTTAGCTCACCATACTTTTTAGGAAAGAGGAAGCTTATTGTATGAAAATTAATAGGAACTTTGAATCTTAATTTCACCACTCTCCTATTATATAACTTTGAAAAAGTTACTTAGCTTCTCTGAAGCTTCTATTTTCAATCTGTGAAATAAAATTTTATATGGCATCTGTAATGACTAAAGTAGAAAATATGTATGAAAGTATTTAACGTATTGCCTGACTATAATAAACATTTAATAAATGTTCATGTCCCCTCCTATCTATTCCCCCATGGGGAACATTATTTGTTGAATAAGGGGGGAAAATTTTAGAACATTTATTTATTTCCCCCCAATATTTCCATTCATACATGACTTTATTAAGTCATGTGCAACAAGAATGTAACAATTCTGCCTGAGTCTTTCTGGCTAAAACTTTTCTAAGTATAAGAACCAGATAGGGGCACTAGTCTGGGTCAAGAACAGTCCTAGGGCCTCCCTATTAGTGCAAGGGGTTAAGTCTCAGCACTGTCAAGCCATGATCACCAGCCACTGCAGAATGAGTTTGACCCCCAACCAGGGAGCTAATCCACATGGCACAGCAGACCTCTCCTATCTCACCCAATGCTCCCCTCAGCAGTGTATTTCAATAGATCTGCCTGTTCTGCCCCCCACTCTATCTCTGGTGAATCCTTTCACCCCCTGCACCTCTGGCCTACACCCCAGTTCTTGTGTGCATAAATAAATAAAAATAAATTTGAAAAAAAAGAACAATCCTAGACCTTCCATCAGTCCTCCATATCCATGGTCTCCTAACAATCTCTTTCCAGAGTTTCTTTTTTTCTTTAAAGATTTATTTATTTATTTATACAAGAACTGGGGTATAGGCCTGATACGTGGGAGGGTGAGAGGATTCACCAGAGACAGAGTGGGGAACAGAACAGGCAGACTGACGAAACACACTGCTGAGGGGAGCAGGGGCATGACAGGAGAGGTCTGGCGCACCATGTGGGACCCTTGCCAGCTGGCTGGGATTGAACCTGCGCTGCAGAGGCTGTGGACAGCTTCACAGTGCGGCGCTCAACCGCCTGTGCCACCAGGGGAGGCCCTTCCCAGAGTTTCTTAGGTGAGCTATGTGGTCTGTGTTTGTGTTTGGGAGACCATTTTTCTTAACTTGCATCAATCTCAGAATAAAACAATCTTGTAAGGATAAGGAGTCTATGCCTTCATTTCATAGGCCTCTGGGCAATGGAGGGATAACAATACATACAAACAGTTTAGGAAAATTATTTGACTCATATTAATCAAAGCCCTGCTCCCAAGGAAAGAATGTTACCTTTGAACCAGATAGATTAAGGAAGAAAGAATTTTACCCTCCAAGTCAGAAGGGTGTGTGTTATAAATATTTCATGATTCATTCCCATGGATTTTAAAGGATTATTTAGGACAAATTGTTTTATGCCTTAATCATAACATCATTTTTAATGGTGAAAAGAAATAGAATTAGGAAATAGATCCTTTCAAACGTTTGAAAAATAAGTTTCCATGCCTGTTTTAAATTTTAATTTTTAGTTTGTCATGGACTGTTTACTTTTGTCATCTTGAAGAATAACAGAATTTTAGAGTAAATTTACAATAAATGACTTCTGAAGTTATTTGAAGCTTACACTTTCTTGTAACATTCTTCAAGCAGAGTGGACATTTATGACCTTGTATTTTCCAAGGCCATGACCAATATCCCTTATAGTCATAATTTTTTTAAAGATTAATTAATTAATTAATTAATTAATTAATTAATACAAGCACTGGGTACAGTCAGAAGCATGGGAGGGTGAGAGAATTCAACAGAGCCAGAGCAGGAAGCAGAGCAGGCAGAAGGACCGAAGTACACTGCTGAGGGGAGCAGCGGGTGGCAGGAGAGGTCTGCGCGCCATGCGGGACCCTCCTCTGGTGGCCGGGGAGCAGCCAGGGATCGAACAGGCACTGCAGAAGTTGCTGGCAACTTCGCAACCCAGCGCTCAAACTCTGCGCCACCGGGGAGGCCCTATAGTCATATTTTGAAGTAAATATTTGGCAAAAGAAAATTCATCCAGAGAATAACTCTCTAAAAATGTTTTGTATTGTAACGGAGAGGCAGTAAGATCATGAAGATGAATGTATGTCATTATCCCTCTGGTTGATACAGAAAACACAAAATGATAAAAGTTTGTTTTATGGCCTTTCTTTATTTAACACAATGCCAAGAAAGTCTGCAGCCATTTATCTAGTGTCTTCATGAGCAGAGGAAGATATACAATTGAAAAAATTTCCAAAAATGTCATTTTGGTAATCAATCTTAATAATTCAACTCTGTAGTTGTTTTAAGTTTCCATGTAATTTTTATATGAAAAAATATCAGTTTACATATGTATATTTATATAATATATAATTGTCCTAATGCTACTATGTGGATATATGTTTTTATTATTATCCGCCAGAGTTGGGCTAATAACCAAGAACCTTTAGGCTCTATGGGGTAAAGCCCATATGAAAAATAGATTATTAGACTCTTGTACTTTACAGTATATATACAGTGTATATATATATATATATATATATATATATAAACAGTTTCTATATATACAGAATATTAAATTCGTTAATATTCCCGAACCCTGGAAGATCCAAATTTTTGAACATTTGAATGTTTTATGTGGGCTTCCATATTTCTTCTAAATCAATTTTCTAGCATGAACCCTGGGTTTCTCTCAGCACAAATTAGCCAACATGTTTACTTTTACTCAAAATCTTTCTCTTACTTGATTTTTTAAAAAGAGTTATTTATTTATGCATACAGGAACTGGGGTATAGGCCAGAGGTGCGGGGCATGAGAGGATTCACCAGAGAGAGAGTGGGAACAGAACAGGCAGATTGACTGAAATACACTGCTGAGCAGCAGGCGAGTCAGGAGAGGTCTGCTGGGCCATGTGGGTTGCTCCCTGGCTTGGGATCGAACTCGTGCTGCAGTGGCTGCAGATAGCTTCATAGGGTGCGTGTTAACCCCTTGCGCCACTAGGGAGGCCCTCTTACCTGATTTTTTAATTAAATTATTCTTACTGAGATAACACACTGTATATGTTTTAGGAGTATAGTTTCACACTGCTTGCATGTTACGGAGACAAGACTAATAATCCTCCACCATATTTCACTGGGCCTGCTAGGGTCTTTGTTCCCCTCCCCTATCTACCCAAACCCTCTGGAAGCTTTGGTTCTTCAGATTTCAAATGTTTTGTTTCCTTTTTTTTTTTTTAATATTTATTTATTTGTGCATACAAGAACTGGGGTATAGGCGGGGGGGGGGTGAGTGGAGAGGACTCACCAGGGACAGAGTGGGGAACAGAACAGGCAGATTGACTGAAATACACTGCTGAGGGGAGCAGCAGGGAAGACAGGAGAGGTCTGCTGCGCCATGTGGGTAACTCCATAGTTGGGGATCGCAATCGTGCTACAGTGGCTGCGTATAGCATCATAGGTTGCGTCTTAACCCCTTGGGCCACCAGGGACGCCCCTCAAGTGTTTTGTTTTTATCTATTCCTTTGCTTTGTTTCTTTGTATTCCACATGAGTGAAATATTCTGGTATTTATCTTTCTCCTTATGTCACTTATTGCAATCCTCCAGTTCCATCCTTGATGTTTATTTTTTAAAATCTATTTCATTGGTATATAATTTACAGAGAGTAAAATGTACTTTTTTTAGATGGATGATATTTTGAATTCTGAAAAAGACATCTAGTTATTAACTACCAACATAATATGTAGAACATTTCTACGACTCCAAAAATGTTCCAAGTGCCACTTTATGATCAATCCCTAACCTATATCTTTCCCTTCTGTTTTAATTTTTTCCCAGAGTGTCATATCAATTGAAAGATGTAGCATGGGGATTTAAAATTTGTCATCTTTTAGTTAGCATAATGCATTTGAGATCTGAGTTTTTAATGCTGAGCAGTATTCCATTATACAGAACTCAACTGTATGTGATGTGTCACAGTATTGTATACAGCATACATATACCATATTTTACTTATCCCTTCACAAGTTGATAAAATTTGTTTGTGTTGTTTTTTGATGGTTATGAATAGGGTTGCTATAAATATTCATGTACACTCTGTACGGAGGTGTTTTAATTTATTTTGGGTAAAAACCTAGAAGATGAGGTGGAGCATGTAGTAAGTATATGTTTACTGTCATAAGAAACTGTCACACTTTTTTCAGTGGCTGCACCATTTTATATTCCACCCACAATGTTTGAGAGTTCTAGTAGCACAGCATCCTCACCAGTATTAAGTGGTCTGTGGTTTTAATTTCTATTTCCCTAATGACTAATTGTCTTTTCAGTGTTTATGTGCCATCTGTATCTTTTGTTTTGTGAAATGTCTGTTCAAATATTTTGTACATTTTTTAAGTGGGATCGTCTATTTTCTTATTATTGAGTTGCCAGCTATTTACACAATAAGAAATCAGTCTTTTGGGCCTCCCCGGTGGCGCAGCGGTTGAGCGCTGGATTGCAAAGCTGCCTGCAGCCTCTGCAGCACCGGTTCGATCACCAGCTGCTCCCCGGCCACAGGAGGAGGGTCCCACATGGCGCGCAGACCTCTCCTGCAGCCTGCTGCTCCCCTCAGCAGTGTACTTCGGTCCTTCTGCCTGCTCTGCTCCCTGCTCTGGCTCTGGTGAATTCTCTCACCCTCCCGCGCTTCTATCTGTACCCAGTGCTTGTATAAATAAGTAAATAAATAAATACATCTTTTATAAAAAAAAAAAAAGAAATCAGTCTTTTACTAGATAGTGTTTTCCCAGTGTGTGTCTTCTCTTCCATTTTCTTAATGGTAGCTTTTGAAAAGTAAATGCTTTTGAGGGGGCGGAGCAACATGGCGGCGAGGAGACGCTGCGAGTAAGATCTCCCATTAAAAAAAAGTTAATAGGGAGGAAAAGCGGCAGGTCCCAGTGAGAACTGAGACAGGGAAGATAAACGGACGACTCCAGCAAACTGCCCGAAGAAGAAAGTTGCCATAAAAGAGGACGAGAAGGGAGGGAAGCGCAGAACCCTGCTCCCCTCCCCCGCCCACAGAGGCGGCACTCTCCGACCGGCAGAGAGGAGGAAACAACAAACCAAAACGCCCAACAAGAAAAACGGATGCAGCAAGTGGGACTGTGAGTGGAAAGGAACTATTTCAGCCACCACACCCCGTGAACGGGAGCTGAGGCGAACCCTGCAGGATCCGCCGCGGAGGTGAGCTCCAGGCGCCAGTAAAGAGAGCCCCGCCCACCAGGAGGAGACCAGCACCAGCACACAGCCCCAGCCGCCCGTAAAGGCTGCTTGAAACTGACAGATGACTCCTGGAAGAACCAGAGGGGAACAGAGAAGCCCACCCAAGATGCCGGCCAGTCCCAACAACACAGTGTCCCAACGCATACGGCAAATTAGAAAACAGACAGTAGGGAGGAGAAGAACCACACGCAACCTAGCAACTCTCCAGAGAAAAAGCACACCACAAAAAGAAAGCCAGCCCCCAGATTGCAACGACAATAACTTGGAAGAATTTCTGAGCCTTCCAGAAAGAGAATTTAAAATTGCCGTGATTAAAAAACTGACAGAAGTCATAAAGGAAAACAATGATAAGGGAAAAATAATCAATGATCAGAAGAATGCAATTGAGTCCCTAGAGAGGGAAAACAATGGTCAGAAGAAAGAAATTGAGTCCCTAAAGAGGGAAGTAAAAGAAATGCAGGAGATCAAAGAATTAATGGAAGAACTAAAGAATTCTGGGAAAAGCAATGAAAGCAGAATAGATGAAATGGAAGAACGAATAAGTAATCTTGAAGACACAGAAATAAAAAGAACCAAAACAGAGAAGGAAAGAGAAGTACGAAGGAAAAAGAACGAAGAAAGACTTCGGGAACTATCGGACTCCATGAGGAAAGGAAATATAAGAGTTATAGGAATACCAGAAGGAGAGGAGAGAGATGTAGGAACAGAGAAAATATTCAAAGAGATAATTGAAGAGAACTTCCCAAATGTGAAGAAGGAGCTGAAAATTGATATACAAGAAGCAAGAAGAACACCAAACTTCCACGACGAAAGGAAAAATACAGCAAGACACATAATAGTAAAGCTCCCAAGAATCCAGGACAAGGAAAAATAATGAAGCTGGCAAGAGGGAAGAAACAGATAACATTCAAAGGAAAACCAATCAGGCTGACATCAGACTTCTCCGAAGAAACACTACGGGCAAGGAGAGAGTGGAGGGACATAGTCAACAGACTCCAAGAAAACAGATGCCAACCAAGAATACTCTATCCCGCAAAGCTCTCCTTCCTCTTTGAAGAAAGAATATGGACCTTCCCAGACAAACAGAAACTCCGGAATTTCATTGCAACTAAACCCCCACTCCAAAAAATTCTACAAGGAGTTCTAAAGCCAGAACCTCAGAGCGACGAATAACAATGAAAGAAGGCCAAAAAAAAAAAAAAGTTATTAAAAGAATAAATAAATAAAATCAAAGGAAAGACAAACACAATGGCAAATACAGATGTTAACATATCAATATTAACTCTAAATGTAAATGGACTAAACTCTTCAATAAAAAGACACAGAGTTGCAGCCTGGATTAAGAAACAAAACCCAACCTTTTGCTGTCTCCAGGAAACACATTTAGCTACAAAAGATAAAAATAGGCTCAAAGTTAAAGGATGGAAAACAATCCTACAAGCAAATGGACCAAAAAAGAAAGCAGGAACAGCTATACTTATATCAGATAAAACAGATTTCAAACTCAAAAAGATAAAAAGAGACCCCAATGGTCACTACATTATGATCAAGGGGACAATACTTCAAGAAGAAATAACACTCATTAACATATACTCACCAAACGAAGGAGCACCAAAATATATCAGACAACTGTTGTCCTCTCTGAAAACAGACATCAGAGAAAACACATACGTAGTGGGAGACTTCAACACACCACTATCAACAATGGATAGATCAACAAGACAAAAATAAGTAAAGAAACCAAAGCTCTAAATAAAGACCTAGAGCAATTGGGCTTAACAGACATCTATAGAACACTAAACCCCAAAAAAACGGAGTACACATTTTTCTCAAGCGCACACGGATCATTCTCCAGGATCGATCACATACTGGGGCACAAGACAAACATCAACAGATACACCAAGATTGAAATCATATCAACCATCTTTTCTGACCATGAAGGCATCAAACTAGAAATAAACCATAAAAAGAAGGCAAGGAACTTTCCTACCTCATGGAGATTAAAAACCACACTACTGGAAGACCATTGGACTAATGAGGAGATCAAAGAAGAAATTAAAAAATTTTTTGAATTGAACGACAAGGAGGACACCAATATCCTAAATGTATGGGATGCAGCAAAAGCAGTAATAAGAGGAAAATATATAGCAATAGAAGCTCACATCAAGAAACAAGAAAGAACGCAAAGAAACAACCTAATCTCGAAGCTCAAAGATCTAGAAAAAGAACAACAAGAAAACCCCAAAACCAGTAGAAGAAAAGAAATAATAAAAACCAAAGCAGAAATAAATGAAATTGAAACTAAAAAACAATCCAAAAGATCAATGAAACCAAGAGCTGGTTCTTTGAAAAAATCAATAAAATAGACAAACCCCTAGCCAGGCTCACAAAGGAAAAAAGGGAGAAAGCACAAATAAACAGGATCATCAATGAAAGAGGAGAAATCACAACGGACACAGCAGAAATCAAAAGAATAATCAGTAACTACTATGAACAGTTATATGGAAACAAGTTTAACAATCTAGAGGAGATGGACAAATTCCTACAACTCTACAATCACCCAAAGCTAGATAAAGAAGAAATAGAACACCTAAACAGACCAATTACAATTAGCGAAATTGAAATGGTAATCAAAAACCTCCCCAAAAACAAAAGCCCAGGACCTGATGGATTTACAAATGAATTCTACCAAACATTCAGAGACGAATTAGTGCCTATCCTTCACAAACTCTTCCAAAAAATTGAGAAGGAAGGGACAATACCAAACACGTTCTATGAAGCCAACATTACACTAATACCAAAACCGAACAAGGACAACACAAAAAAGGAAAACTACAGGCCAATCTCCCTAATGAACACTGATGCAAAAATCCTCAATAAAATTTTAGCTATCAGAATCCAACAATGTATCCATAAGATAATTCACCACGACCAAGTTGGATTCATTCCAGGGGCACAAGGATGGTTTAACATCCGAAAATCAATCAACGTTATCCAACACATCAACAAAAAGAAATATAAAAACCATATGATAATATCAATAGATGCTGAGAAAGCTTTCGACAAAGTGCAACACCCATTCATGATAAAAGCCCTTGAAGTTCTTGGGATACAAGGAACATACCTCAACATCATAAAGGCCATCTATGACAAGCCAACAGCCAGTATCATTCTCAATGGTGAAAAGCTGAAAGCAATTCCATTAAGATCTGGAACAAGACAAGGATGTCCACTCTCACCATTGCTTTTCAATATAATACTGGAAGTCCTAGCCAGGGCAATAAGACAAGAGAAAGACATCCAAGGAATCCAAATAGGAAAAGAAGAAGTCAAACTATCACTATTTGCAGACGATATGATATTATACATAGAGAACCCCAAAAACTCCACAGAAAAGCTAATTCAACTCATCAATCAGTTCAGTAAAGTGGCAGGATACAAAATCAACACGCAAAAGTCAGTAGCCTTCCTATACACAAACAATAAATCTGAAGAAGAAGAAATCGAAAAGACCATCCCTTTTGTTATTGAAACAAAAAAAATCAAATATTTGGGAATAAATCTAACAAAAGAGGTAAAGGACCTATACAAAGAAAACTATAAAACACTGTTAAAAGAAATAGAAGAAGACACAAAGAAATGGAGAGACATCCCCTGCTCATGGATTGGAAGAATAAACATTATTAAAATGGCCATCCTTCCAAAAGCAATATACAGATTCAATGCTATTCCAATCAAAATTTCAATGTCATTCTTCAAAGAAATAGAAAAATTATTGATGAAATTCATATGGAATCACAAAAACCCCGAATAGCCAAAGCTCTCCTGAAAAAAAAAGAAGGGAATGGAGGCATCAGACTCCCAGACTTCAAACTATACTACAAAGCCATAATCATCAAAACTGCATGGTATTGGAACAAGAACAGACATACAGACCAATGGAATCGAATAGAAAATCCAGAAATAAACCCACAGATTTATGGTCAACTAATCTTTGACAAAGGAGCAAAGACTATGCATTGGAGCAAAGAAAGTTTGTTCAATAAATGGTGCTGGGAAAACTGGGTCGCTACATGCAAAAGAATGAAGCTTGACCACCACCTCACACCATACACAAAAATCAACTCAAAATGGATTAAAGAACTAGACATAAGACCTGAAACCATAAAATATATAGAAGGAAATATAGGCGAAACACTACGTGATTTGCACATCAAAGACATCTTTACAGACACATCACCCAAAGCAGTGATAGTGAAGGCAAAGATAAACAGCTGGGACTATATCAAATTAAAGAGCTTTTGCACAGCAAAAGAGACAATAACAAAAACAAAGAGAAACCCCACCAACTGGGAGAACATTTTTGCACCCAACACTAATGATAAAGGACTGATCACAAAAATCTGCAAAGAGCTGATGAGACTCAACAACAACAAAGAAAATAATCCAGTCAAAAAATGGGCAGAAGAGCTTAAAAGAAACTTCTCTGAAGAGGAAATGCAAATGGCCAACAGGCATATGAAAAAATGTTCAACATCACTTGTCATCAGGGAAATGCAAATCAAAACTACCATGAGATACCATCTTACACCAGTGAGAATGGCACATATTAAAAAAACTAGCAACAACAAATGTTGGCGAGGGTGTGGAGAAAAAGGAACTCTTCTGCACTGTTGGTGGGAGTGCAAACTGGTCCAACCTCTGTGGAAAGCTGTGTGGAGATTTCTGGACCTACTAAACATAGAGCTTCCATATGACCCAGCAATTCCACTCCTAGGTATTTACCCAAAGGACACAGAAACATCAATTCCAAAGAACACCTGCACCCCTATGTTTATAGCAGCACTGTTTACAATAGCTAAGCTTTGGAAACAACCCAAATGCCCAAAAATAGATGACTGGATCAAGAAGATGTGGTACATATATACCATGGAATATTACTCAGCATTCAAAAAAGATAAACACATGCAATTTGCTGCAACATGGATGGCGCTGGAAGGGATCATGCTCAGCGAAATAAGCCAAAAAGAAAAAGAAAAATACCGGATGGTCTCACTCATAGCAGGAATCTAGAAAACTTAAATAATGGACCAGGAAAATGAAAAACTATAAGAAAGTGAAAATCAAAATCAACAAAAAACTATGAACCAGAGACACTTTTAGGGGGGCGGGGGCGGGAGGGGAGGGATTGGGGTCAGAATGGGGGGCGGCAATTGTATGGGGAATATAACAATAAAATTTATAAAAAAAAAAAAAAAAAAAAAAAGAAAAGTAAATGCTTTTAATCTTTTTTTAAATTTATTTTTAAAGACTTTTTTTATTTGTTTATATAAGAACAGGGGTACAGTCAGAGACGCAGGAGGGTGAGAGAATTAACCAGAAACAGAGCGGGAGTAGAACAAGCAGACAGACAGGACACTGCTGAGCGGAGCAGCAGGGCAAGACAAGAGAGGTCTGCTTGCCATGTGGGAATCTCTCTGGCTGGCCGGGAATCACACCCGCGTGCACAGGCTGCGGACAGCTTCACAGTGCGGTGCTTAACCCGCTGCGCCACCAGGGAGGCCCAGTAAATGCTTTTAATGAAATCCAACTTATCAACTTCTATTTTCTGGTTTGCATTTTTGGGATGTTACTTAAGAAATTTTTACCTAACTCAAATTCACAGAGGTTTTCAGCTGTAATCTTCCAGAAATACTGTAGTTTAAGGTGTATGCTATGATCCATTTTGAATTAATTTTCATGCAGTGTAAGTATGGGATACAGTTCATATTTTTGCACACGCACATCCAATTTAAAGTTCTATTCTTTTTCCACTGAATTATCTCAGCATGTCTATCAAAAAATTGAATATAAATGAGTTGTCCTTTCTGGGCTCTATTTTAGGAGTTGACCAACTTTCCCTGCAAAAGTACAAGTAAGAAAGATTTTAGCCTTTGCAGACCTTACAATCTCTGTTGCAACTCTTCAACTCTGTTGCAACTACTTGACTCTATCATTACAGCAGATAACAGTCATAGACAATATATAAACAAATGAACCTGATTATATTTCCATTGAACTTCATTTACCAAAACAGACAGCAGATGAGATTAGACTGCAGGCCAGTTTGACAAGTTCTGCTCTAGTCTAATTCTATTTTTCTGGTTTTTGTTTCTGTTTTTTTGCCAGTATCACACTGTTTTGATTACTGTGGCTTGAAGTTTTGAAGTTAGGCAGTAAGTAGTGTGAATCTTCCAACTTTTCCCCCATTTCAGAATTATTTTGATTATTACTTTATTTTAGATATTCCTTTACATTCCTTCCTTTGTCTAAATTAGGATGTTTGCCAATTTCTATAAAAGAAAAAATGTGCTCATATTTTTAATAGAATTGTGCTGAGTCTATAGTCAATTTGTAACAGGGTAGTCCCCAGGAAGGTGGGAGGTTCCAGGTTTCCTGCCCCATCCAAGGAAGGGTGGAGCTGAGCAGGGAAAAGAAGCTGCAGAAGGAAACTGAGAAGGAAGGAAGCAAGATGGAGAGCCAGAAGGAGACCTGAAGGAGGCACATGGAGCAGAGAGACACATGAAGAAACTGTGCTTGCCTTTTGGTCTTGGACTGGGTGAAACAGATGCAGGTGAGAGACCTGGGGGGATATAACAATGGCAACTTTGATCTTGATATTGATTTTGCTCTTTTCCTTCCAGACTTGTCTGGTTGTTTCTGATCCTTTTCTGTGAGTCCCCACTGAAAGGTGCTTTAAACTTGTGGCAGGCTTTTGGGCCTTGCTCTCGGCCAATCGTGTTTGGGTGGACTTTTGCCCAGAAGGGGATGGATAACTTTGGGTGCTTGATTTAGAAACTATATTCTTTGCCTTTCCTGTGTTGTTTACTAATTGTATTAAAGTTCCTTTTCATTAAAGTCTCATATGTTTTGTGTTGATGCTGTGGATGGCAGAACCTATTCCGAACAGGCAGGTTTGCGGGGTCTGGGCTGCCCCTCTCCCTGCCCTGTAACAAATTTGAGAATAATTGTTCCCTTAATGGTATTAGGTCTTCCAATCCATGAACAAGGATAACACTTCCTTTCATTTTGATTTTATCATCTATGTTTTATAGTTTTGGGCATACAAACTTTCCATGTTTGTTAGATTTATGCATAAGTATTTAATGTTTTAGGGCTGTTGTGAAGTGGTATTTTCATTTCAATTTTTATTACCAGTTGTTCATTGCTAATGTGTAGATATACAACTGATTTTTGTATATTGAGCATCTATCTTTTATTTTACTGTAGCATTTCTTTTTTATTTTTATTCCATACTTTTTTTTAATTTTTGTTTTTCAAGCTAGGTTGAACTTTTCTTATGTTTTTCTAACACTTTTTTTTTTTAAAGAGTGAGGAGCATTTTCCTGCAAACTTTTAATTTTCATATACAAGCTTCTTACTGAATTGGAGAATTACTGAATTGGTTTCATTTGAAACCAGCCAGGACAAGCACTGGGACTGAATTCACTTATTGTCACTTCCTTCTATTTTTTAAAAATAGGTATTCTATATCTATTTCTTTTAGATTTCTTTTATTTATTTATGCATACAAGAGCGGGGTTATAGTCTAGAGGTGTGGGGGATGAGAGGATTCACCGGAGACAGAATGGAGAGCAGAACAGGTGGATTCACTGAAATACACTGCTGAGGGGAGCTGCTGGGAAACAGGAGAGGTCTGCTGCGCTACGTGGGTATTGAACATCTATCTTTCATCTTTACTAGATTCACTTATTTAGCTATTTTGTAGATTCTTTGGGATTTTTTATGTAAACAGTCCTGTCCTCTGTAGATACAGTTTTATTGCTTATTTTTCAATCTCTCTGCATTTTCTGTTTTCTTTTGCGCTGGCTATGACCTATGGTAGGTAAGGTGTTGAGAGCAGTGTCATTGTATGTTAATGCACTTATTATTCTGGTATTGTCTTAGGACTGGTCAAAAAAAATGTTAAATCCAATTGAGTTTAGGCCTATGTAATCGCTAACTAATTTTTGTTTCCAAAAAACAGAAACAAAATTCTCTCTTACAAGAATATAAACTCCTTATGAACAAAACATATAGCTTATGCATCTTTGTATTCACAATTCTAGCACAAGTCTTGGAAAATCTTAGGTATTTGCAATTATTTATTTATTTATTTATTTATTTATTTTTAAGTTTTATGTATGCATACAAGAACTGGGGTACAAGCCAGAGGTGCGGGGGGTGACAGGATTCACCAGAGACAGAGTGGGGAACAGAACAGGAAGACTGACTGAAATACAATGCTGAGCAGTGAGCAAGTCAGGAGAGGTCTTTTGCACCATGTGGGTAGCTCCCAGGCCTGGGATCAAACTCATGCTGCTGTGGCTGCGGATAGCTTCACAGCCTGCGTCTTAACCCCTTGCACCACCAGGAAGGCCCCCCTTCAGTAATTTATTTAATGAATGAATGAGCATTTTAAAAATTAAAATAAAGCTTTTAATTTTAGTTCAATTTTCTTTATACAAACTCTTCTTTTGTGGTAATGAAATGCTCTCTGTACCAGAACATATATAATAAATGATAAAGTGTAAATCTTTTACTGATATTAAAAGGATTCAATTTGTCATTGGGTTTTATGGAGGGAAAGCCACATTTTATTAAATATAAGTAATGGTTGTTACTGGGGTTATTTCTTACATGGTGGTTTTAATAAACTTCAGAATCATGTTGAATGCTTAAAATTGTCAAGTTGCCAGCTACATTTTTTATTAGGAGTTATAATATTGTTGGCTTCATGTATTTCTTTGACAGAAATATTTTTTGGTTACGCCTCATAATCTCTTTTAACTTTTAAAATAGCCACAATTTAATAGCCATGGCAGGTGTGTGTTTTTGTCAGTATGTGAATAAATCTATATGATGCTTTTTTAATATGTATGTACATTCACCAAGACAAAAAAGACATTTCTGAGTTCCAAATCTTTGGGTTAACTAATCAGTTATCTAGCCAGCACTACAATGACATCTACTGGTACAACCAGGACAGAGCATGCATTAATCTCAAAAAGGACAGAGCAGCTTGGTCTTCCTTTCTAATTACTGGCAGATAACATGAATTACACAAGCCTGACTTTCTCAAGCACAGAGATCATGTATTTTTGAGTATTGTATTACTATTGCCTAAGATTGTGCTTATCATAGTAAAGATTAGCACCAAGCCAAAAATATTTTGGGTGATCTTGAATGTAACTATCCATAGTTTTACCTTTTAAAAGGCATGTAATCTGAACAATAGTGTAAAGTGATTTCAATTTTTAAAAAAAATGAAATTCTCTAAACTTCGTCTTTGTGGTCGATAAACCTCTTCTAAATTCTAGCAGTAAAATTAAGTCCCATGTTCCAGAAAAATCACACACAATTTGATATATAATTTCATGAAGTTTCAAAAATCTATTGTTCTCCTCCAGGCTAAAAATTCCAGATTAGGAGGTAGTTGTATGTTTTAAGACACTTTACATGCATATGGACAAATTAAAACAATAATGAGATACCACTACATACCTACAGAATGGCTAAAATCCAAAAACATTGACATCAAATGCTAACAATATGTGGAATAACAGAAACTCTCATTCATTATAGGTGGGAATGAAAATGGTAAAGCCACTCTGAAACATAATTTTCTTGTCCCTTATAAAGCTAAACATACTTTACATATAACTGAGCAATCGGCATTTGATTTTTTTTAAAAAGATTTATTTATTTATACAGCACTGGGTACAGTCAGAAGCGCGGGAGGGTGAGAGAATTCACCAGAGCCAGAGCAGGGAGCAGAGCAGGCAGAAGGACCGAAGTACACTGCTGAGGGGAGCAGCGGGCAGCAGGAGAGGTCTGTGCGCCATGTGGGACCTTCCTCTGGTGGCTGGGGAGCAGCCGGGGATCGAACCAGTGCTGCAGAGGCTGCAGGCAGCTTCGCAACCCAGTGCTCAACCACTGCGCCACCGGGGGAGGCCCTCGGCATTTGATATTTACTCATAGGAGTTGAAAAGTGTATCCACACAAATGTTTCTCACACTTTTATCCAAAAGTGTGTTTCTCACACTTTTTGCCAAAATCTGAAAGCAACCACAAAATCCTTTATTAAGTGAATGGATAAACAAACTATTGTATATCCATAAAATGAGATAATTTTTGACAATAATAATAAACCATCAAGTCACAAAAAGACGTGGATGAACCTTAAATGCTTGTTACTTAGTGAAAAAAGCCAGTCTGAAAAGACTACATACTGTATAATTCCAACTACATAACATTCTGGAAAAGTAAAACTATCAGAACAGAAAAAGTTCAGTGGGTGTGAGGGATGACTAGGAGTAACACAAGGAGCTTTAGGACAATGGAATTATTCTGTGTAATACTGTCATGGTGGACACATGTCACAGTACATTTGTTTAAATCTGCAGAAGATACAACATAAAAAGTGAATCCTAATGTAATTTGGGTTTTATTTAATAATGATGGATCCATATCGATTCATCAATTGTCAGGAAGCTACCACATAATGTAAGCTGTTAATAACAGGAGAAATTATATGAAGGGAGAAGGGAAGGAGAAGAAGATCATAGGCATGTACTTTCTGCTGAATTTTTCTGTAAATCTAAAAATGCTCTATTCTTTTTTAAAAGGTCAAAGAATTCTATTCATTAGTCTTTTCATTTTTAGAAGGTAAAGAAGTAAACATCTATCATATTGAGATATATTTTATATATCTCAATTTTATATATCTCAATATTTTATGGTATAATTATAATTTTAGATATAATTTACAAATATATTTTATGTATTTGTTATAGAAATTTTTGAAAGTCATGTGGTCCCAGAAGTAATGAATCAAACAGGTTTACATTCCAATGTTTTTTGGCTACAATTCTACGTGTAACATCATCTATGTTAGAAGTTTATTTTATAAGTTCTCATATAGTCAAATCTCCCTAACAGAAGGCTATTTTCCTTCTGTAAGCCCTAAGGAGAAAGAGACTGTTTACTTAATCCTTGGGTTGATGAAATTAAACACTTCATTTCAGAATGCTATTCATTCTGATGTCCCTTAAGACTGAGAACTGCGTTTCTCAGAAATTACGATAAATCAACTGTGAATTGCTGGGGTGATAGAAGAAGGATGATTCCATTATAGCTTCTGCCAAAAGCTCTCAGGCATATCTAGCAAGCTGCTGCCAAGAAATGTTGAATAGTGTGATAGGGAGTTCTACTCCCTCGATCATTGTGAAAAAACAAAAATTGCTTTTGGTCTGTCAGTTCCACTGTAAAAAAAAAAAAATTCTTAGCCTTTAAAATTGATTTTCCATTTTACCCCAGAAAGCAGAATAGTGGCCTAGAAAATGATTGCTCTTATAAGTCCTCATCAGAATCAGAACCCCTGATGCTTATCAAAGAGGAAATATTTTTTAAGGTGATCTCTATAAATTCAAAGGAAGTGGACATTAGGGCAATGGCTTGAGCACTTTCAGAGCAACAATTTGTCTTTTGGCCTTTCTTCATTAGAGGTTGGGTCTAGTGTAATAAAAATGTCACAAAATAACTTATTTGCTTTTCTAGCCAGCCTTAACCTTAGCTAACAAAAAAAAAAAAAAAAGTGTAAGATAAGATTATAGCCATGACTGTTAATATTATTCAGGTTAAAAGATAGTCACTTTGGTCAGATGCTATTAAATATGTTTGGTTGATGTGTAAAGGAAATGGCCCTGTCCTAAATAAAACCAAAGGAAGTGAATCTCTGTACCCACACTGGTGGCCTACCTCGTGCTTAGCTTGCTCGTGGCATAACCCAGTGCATACACTAGATTCCAGTCCACCAGTAATCCTGGGACTTTCCAATGAAGAGAGCAGAGTATGAGACGTGGGGTATCCTACTCTAAAATTTCTACCAGCCTAAAATCTTGTTAGAAATGGATTTCTTTACCTTATTTTATAAATTGCAGTTCTTTCTGATCACTCACTACAATCTTCAGGTATAGTGATCACTAACACCTTAGGCTGAATTCATTTGTCAGATTTCCCTCTTCTGTAGCATCTGGTAAAAAACAGGGCACTAAAGAAAGCATATATTTTAATATACCTATTGAAGAAACAGTATACTCAGGGATTGCCCTAATGCACAGGGGCTGCAGCATCTCTGCCTCAAGGTATTTATTACAAGCAACGACAACAAATAACCATATGTCTTTGCCTCCTCCTCAGATACCTCACATAGATTTCTTTGCTGAGAAATACAGTGGCTAAATTACCTAATGGATAATTGTTTTCACCATCCCTAATGTTTCCCCCTTCTTTTCAGTAATAAATGTTTTACTTGTGATGCTCCTTCAGTCAGGCATTTATTTGAGATACTTTGTTGAGGTCTACTTACCTTTATGGTGGAGGAGATTGAGTTGCTATACCCAAAGCAGCATCCACTTGATTTTAATAACTTGTCTGGTATCAATCAGACCTATCAAAATAGGAAGAAATGATCATCAGAAAAGGAACAATGTTGCAGACATACCATTAAAACAGCCCATATTTTAAAAACCTATTTATTAACTATAGTTTATTAACTATAGTTTATTAACTACAAACTATAATTAGGCACATAGAGTCTAGTATTTTGGTTCATATCACCCAGTTGTTCAGTAACAGAGTCAGGATTCAAACTCAAGCCTTCTGACTCAAAACCCATGTTATGTCCACATCCTGTCAATGACTTCAGGCACTGTTTTAAGGGCTCTATACCCATTAGCTCATTTTATCTTCACTGTGAACTGTGATAATAGTTACTATTATTATCCCAATTTACATATGCAGACACTGAGGCAGGGACAGTTGCAATAGTTTGCCCACAGTCATGCTGTTAGTAAATGGTAATACTTGGCTTTAGGAAAACTTGGATTAGCTTTGACAATATAGTGCTTCTCCAAAACTGTAATTCAAGATTTGTCTTCTTAGTAATAAATTTTAATTCTTCCCTATGGTGGTCAGTTTTAGCCATTGGAAAACATCTCTCTCCCGGTTCCCTTTCTCCACCCCAGCTCTTCATCTGGAGCAAATGAGGTCATGTGCTTAGTAAGAGCAGCACACCACAGTCCATCAGCAGATTTGTTCTGAGTCATGCAACAGATTCAAAGCCCTGTTCCAGGTTACGTAAAATTAGGCAGGTCCTACAACTTCTCTAACCTTAGTTCTCTTATCTGTAAGATGGTAATATTTAGCCCTATCTTATGCAATTGTTATGAGGATTGAATATATACTTATGTATAAATATTCTTAGCCCAGTTCCCGACACAGTCACTAAAAAGTAGCTAGTATTTTTATTATTTTTACTATTATCATCAACATCATTGTTGTCATCATTACCATCATCACTAATGTGATTATATTACCACGTTACTATTATATCAGAACCACACAATCTGCTGATCAGAGAGCTTGCCATTTTTGGTTAGATACTTGTGTGCTGTTTCCAAAAGGAGGTACTTACCATTCCATTCCTGCAAAAGATGACTCATTGTTCTTCCAAAACATTTGAAGCAAGGTACTAAGAATTTGAAACAATAATATACTTTATGTTGCAACACCAAGTACCAAAGAATAACAGTTACTCTCACAAGTGCAAAGTCAGAAAACTGAACCCAACTTTTTGCATGAAACCGGGGGCCAGGAATGCCAAGCATAAGTAAGGAGCATCTGCTCCAACATATAAGTGCCATGACTCAGCACGATGGTCCACTGTTATGAGACTTTGGCACAGGATCCTGTTGCAGACACTGTAGATCCCACTGCTTTTCTTTCCCTTGTCATAGCTATTAGAATGCTGTTGTGTTCACGTTATCAGGCAGTAATATGCCTCTGGGAATGAATCATAACTGGCCTAAGCCGATCATGGTATTCTCATTTCCCTTTCTTTACTTTTACTTACATTGGTTTGAGAATGAGAATGGAACATGAGGTTCAATTAATTATATGGGGAAATCAGGTTTATTAAAGAGATATTCTTCTTTAATAAAACAGAGTCTATGAGAAGAAAATTCTTTCCTTTTGTTGGTTTTATCAGCTGAGAGCATTATGTTTATTTTAGAAGAGTGGCAATTATTATGTGGCCCTGAAGAGGAAGATAAAAGAGAATTGCAGTCTGGCTGATCAAGAGCTCAAGCATCATTATAGTTCTGGAACCGGACCTCACTGGTGATGCAAGGGGTTAAGCACCGCACTATGAAGCAATCCGCAGCCTCTGCAGCACAAGTTCGATCCCGCTGCTCCCCTCAGCAGTGTACTTTAGTCAATCTGCCTGTTCTGCTCTCCACTCTGTCTCTGGTGAATCTTCTCACCCTCCACATCTCTGGCCTGTACCCCAGCTCTTGTATGAAAAAAAAAAAACAAATCTTAAAAAAAAAAGTTCTGAAACTTACTACCTCTAGATTTCTTTTTATGTAAGATAATAGACTCCACTGTATAGTCACAATTAGATATTCTGCTACTTACAGCCAAAAGCTTCATAATTAATTCAAGCCATAATCTATCAGGTTCTAAATTAAAATCATTCTTGTGTAAAGTTAAAAGAGTTCCTAAAGATCTCTCCGTCTCTATGAAAGCAGTATGTTATGAGGAAATAAGCAGTACATAATTCAGACTCATAATAGCATTGCGTTGTCATAGATTCCAAACTTCCTTGATAACATTAAGGTGAAAAAAGATTGATAAAATAGATTTAGTGTGAGACAGGTATGAACTTGAATCTCAGCTCTGTCACTTACTAGCAGTGTTAATTTAAGCAAATTATTTAACATCTATGAGCCTCACTTTTTTTTTTATTTGTCAAGTGGGGAAAACAATACCTGGTATCTTTTGTGGTAAAGATCAAATATAAATACATAAAAAGTATTATCTTACTTTGATTATGCAGACCTTGAACACAGAAGGACTTTAGGACTGATACAGGCAATCAAGACATATGTCTTCCTAAGCTTAATAAATGCACTCCCTTATTTACCCCCAAGATGCTCACAATAGCTCTCTCTCTCTCTCTCTCTCTCTCTCTCCTCTCACCTGCTCACCAGTTGAGAGATATTCTTATTCAAATTCTTCATTTTACCACTAAAAAATGACAATTATGTTGGGAGACATTCCCAACTTCAAATCTCCTGCCACTTCCACAGTCCTGAAAATTCAGTGACTTACCACCTCAGACCTTCCTTAGATCCAGTCTCCCACGACCTTTTAAGCTGCTCCATTCCCCCCCTCATTACCTTGAAGGTCAAACTTAGGACTTTTCTGTCAAACTTAGGACTCTATTTCCAGTCCTGCAAGAAAGTGAATTCTGCCAACATAACAATAGTTTCTATTCAAGACAAAGTTACTCACATCTAACAACTAACATTTTGGAATAAAGTAGCCTCTACCAAATACTTCAGGGGAGACAGGGAGGATTTACACTTAGATACCATAGACAATGTCATTCATTTAAGACTCGTTGGGTCTGGCTACTACCATGAACTTTCATTGGTTTTGTCTAATTCTGACTTCTATTCATCTTGCTGGCCCCCTTCTCTACTTTCTTTTCTTTCCTTTACCTTCCCTTCTCCTAGTATAATGCAATTTACCTCCAACCCTAAATTCTTGATAAATCCAACACCCAAATCCTCAGTAGGACTAACCTTCTCTCCCAAATGAGGCAGATAAGCTCTCTAGAATGTCCCTCATGATCCCACTTCACAGTGGTCACTCTCTTGTGTGATCCCCTCCACTGAGTATAGACAAGACCCACAACTTGCTTCTAATCAATAGCATGTGGTCACGACAATGGGCTGTCACTCTTGTGATATTGTCACATTATATAAGGCACACTCTATTAGAAGACACGCATTACATAAGCACACTCCCTGTAGACACTTCCTTTGTTGGCTGGATGAAGTAAGCAGCCATATTGGGAGGTCCACAGCCTCTGGAACTGTGTGGTGTCTAAGAGTTGAGTATAGCCTCTAGTTAGAACAAGTATCTGGGACTCTGTTTCCAGTCCTGCAAGAAAGTGAATTCTGCCAACAATCTAAGTAAACTTAGGAGCAGTTCTTTCCAGTCAAGCCTCCAAATGAGCCTCTTGATTGCAGTAGGGTGACAACTTTAGTAAAGAACCCAGCTTAGTGTGCCTACACTTCTGATCCACAGAAATTATGAGGTAACAAAGGTGTTACTTTAAGCTATTAAATTCATACTGATTTGCTGCACAGCAACAGACAATACAGCAACGATATATAGCAAGGTGTTTTTCCAAGTGCAGGTAGTTCTCTCCCTAAGAGGAATTTAGTTTAGGGGTTGTGATAATATTAAAATAGTAACAAATGTTTACCACATGGTATGCAAATTGGGAGAATTTCTATGCAAATGTTATATGCAAAGTTGTAAATTGTACTCATAAGATTTAGTGACTATATTGAACAGGAAATTAAGAAGAATTTAATAAAAAGTCTGTTTATAATAAAATTGTGACCAGGGTTTTAGAAAAGTGACAGAACTGGTAGTGATGGAAAAACTTTACTATCCCTGGTCTAAAAGGAGAGAAGAAAAAGAGCAATTACTAAAACCAGAGGGGCTAAATGGGAAGGACTGCTTAGTAGGAGAACCCAGCCAGCTTGTGGTCACTTGGGAGTGACCAGAGGAATAAATACCCTCACCTCCCTGGCCTCCCTCTGTCTCCAGCCAGTGCCCTATTTTTGCTAAATTCAACCAAAACCAGAGGTAAAGGAGGCCTGGTAAAGCAGTTCATCCGGGCTAGCCTCCCACAACACACAGCAAGTTAGAACAGGGTAGAAAATAAATGTGTAAGGGATATTTAAAGAAATCCAGCAACAGTGGCTTCCCAAGGTCTTTATAGGGAGTTGGTGATAGAAACAGGACTAGGACCTATGCCTCTGCCCTCCAGTCCCATCTTCTCTATCCAAGAGAAGGTTAAAGACAATGGACATGGTGGTGCGGAGAGGGGGAAAAACTACTAATTGCAGAAGTTTCTCCTTTTAAATAGTGTCTGGTATACAGTGCTTATTCAATGCAATTTTAGCAATTGGAGAAAATAAATGAATAATGAAAGAAGTTCGACCAACTCATCAACTACAGGGATTCAGTCAGGCCTATTCACAGATCCTATTACCCTCCACAGACATGAGTTTCCCAAACATCATCCCACCCACCCACCAGATCAAGCAGCTTTGGGCAAAGCCAGGCCACTTCACCCAAAATCCCAGGCTACTTCAGTTCACTCTCCACCTCACAGTACTGCATAGCTGACCTAGCATCTACCAAGCCCTGTTTGACCTCTGGTTTGGTATGGACGTACAACAATACTCAGTAGCCAAAAGTCCAGAAGAACATTAAGGGCTGCAGCCAGAACCTATTCTAAGTAAGTTCTAAAAGTAAGTAGCTTGTCCAGACACTTTGGAACAACAAGAACACTGGACTAGAAGTAGGCTGAGTTGGTCCCAGTGCCTTCTCTGTCCCTATTTTATATGTTATTCAACAAACAACTACTGAGATCCTCTCCTATATCAGGCCCTGTGCCATGGGCTGAGTTTACAATGACTTTTCAGACCCTATATCTACCTTCAAGTGTTGGGGGAATAGTATGTCCTGAATGAACTCTGATATGGACTCCACCCCCACCTCCATGCCAAAGAGATATCAGGTAATAAAGACTAGAACTCCCATAATCCCATGAATCTGCCATGACTCTTGACTCCTTGAAGAGAGGATTGCTGGGAACTAAAGGTAGAGTTAGACCAAGCATAGTTGAACATATCTGGGTCTGCAAAGGGCTTGGTTTTGCCTGCCTTCAGCTTGTATGCAGGGTTCCAGCCCAGACAGTGTTACTAGTAGGACATATATACCAATTAATTGCTCTTTCTCTGTCTTTCTGTGCTCCCATTCTCATTTCCCTTGTACAAGTCCAAGGCCAAGAAGCAAGCACAGCTGCTTCTTCACAAGTCTCTGCTCCATGTGCCTCCTCCATGTCTTCTCTCTTCCTCTTCTTTTCTCCAGTCTATCTCTGCTAGCCCCAGGTGCCAGTGATGTCATTTTGATGAGATATGGGGTTTCTTGAGCAGGGTTTTTGGGTTACCTCTGAGAAAAGTTTTGACAGATTTCCCCTTTCAGTGTGAGGCAGCAAGTTTGCCAAAGAGACAAAGCCATGTGGTTATATCAAAAAAGGGCAGGTTTATTAGAACAAAAAAGGAAAGAAGACACTTGTATAGACACAAGAAGACAGAAAGAGCTGCACCTGAAAGGGAGGGGCTTGTTAAGAGATACCTGCATAGACAGTGATGAACAGTCTTGAGGTTCATGAGCTGCATTTTGCCAGTGCAGAAATTGTTCTGATAGAGTGTCCTTTTGGGGGGATATTTGTTATCTATTGTTAATTAATCGCTTCTATGGTATAATTGGGTTAACTTGTGAGTACTAGTGATTCTCTATAATACCACTTAGTCTCCATATCCCCACCTATGGTCATCGCTAGAATATTTTTCTGTAACAGCCCCTTGTAATGATTGACAATTCCCTTATCCCCATCTCCTGGTCTCCCTTAGGGAGTTTTCATTTCCATAGCTAGTTCAATGATGATGTTAATCATTTCTACTCCCACCTCCAATTTCTGGTCTTGTGATACCTCCATCTCAAATTTTCTACTCTAGACCTCCATCACCAGTACTATAACAGAAGAGAGGTACTAGAATGGATTTCTCAGTGGAGAATTTGGTTCATTTCCCAGATCTTAGCAAGTCCTGATGGATTTGGGGATAGTTTGAAATCTCCTCTAGGAGATTCTATAAAACTCTACTCTGAACAGGATTTGGTATGGTGAAATATGATTTCCATTTCTTAAACCTATAAAGCAGAATCAGCATCAATTCTATGAGTTACAGCTGCTACTACCACAGTGTTCCTAATCCTCATAGGTGGTTGTCACTTAGGAAAAGAGCTAGAATTTCCTTCTGAGGTGCTGAATGCCACAGTGCAGCAGTGCATTGTCCTAAAGATGTATATCCCAGAATCTGGTCACAGAAAGAGAGCACAGCATATCATGACAATGCTGAGACTTCTTTTGATCAGAAATTATAGGTGGGCAATAAAGATGACAAGGATTCCTTTTCCCTAGATAATTTGGAAATGAATTATTTTTCTCTTTCCCATTCTTACATAATTCTCATCTTCCTTGGATATCCCCAACACCCGAAATACACAAACACATAAAGTTAATGACAAATGAATGTCAACTTTGATGTCATGTATTGTAGTGGGACAACCAGGCACAGGGCGGGCAGAAGAGCCAGGGGCCAGGAATCTGGCAGGCCTCCCAGCCCCCAGTAAATCTTTACTCTTTGGGCTTTCTTTGGCATTCTCTCATAGTCCTGCCACTCTGTAGTCACTCGTCCTCTTGTAGCCATTCTGCTGCACCCATCCCTGTGTGACATCGTCCTTGTAACCTCAGCCTCCAGGCTCGGATGTGCCCACTTACACATGCCCACACCATACTCCAGGTATCCACCATCAGGCACGTGTACCCTGAGCCCACAGTCTCAAGCCCCTTCTGCATTCAAGGCTGTAGGTGATAGCCATAGAGGCCAACAGAGTAAAAACCTGAGCATGAGCATCTTCATTTACCCTACATGTATGTCCTAGGTTGCTCTCAACCATGTTACCTAAGAATTTAATAGATCTAAAAGTAGAAACAAATCTGATTTTCTTAAATATTATTCAACTTGAACCTTTACAAACTGTCAGTGCAACAGCAGTAAAACTTTGAAAATTTTATGCACTTTTCACTTTTACTTTTCTTAGTCATGACTTTCTCTTTAAAGAGCTAACAAGCCATCCATTTGGGTGTATGCTGTGGGAAGGGTGGTAATTAGGGGTGAAAGCAGTAACAGTCAGCTTCTGATGTGTAAATTAGGATTTTGTTTTGAGAAACTGCCAAGGTGAAAGATTTTCTACATCTCTTTGGTTCCCACTTAACATGTTAGGTGCTAGGCTTGGCAAACCAAATCATAGAACTATGACAAGAAATTTCCTACTTTGAAATAGAAAGAGGATATGATAGAGGAAAATTAAAACAAAAACCTTCCTCTTGTGGTCCAGAAGACAATGAGAAGGAAAGGAAATTCATGCTTCAGAATGGGCATCTTGCCTGCTTGGGATTCTGGGATAGCTGCACTGAGTAGCTGTCAATATGAAATGTCCTGGTGTGATTGGGAGAATGGACTAGTCCTGAGGTAGACAGAGGGAGAGGGAGACAAGGCAGGGGGAGGGGGAGAGAGAGAGAGAGAGAGAGAGAATGAGAATGAATTCAATTTATAGTCTAGATCCTACCTTGGTACCCACTGACACAGACACAGACTTGAGAACTAGAGTGTGCAGTGGGATGTGTTGTGCCAATGGGATAGAGAATCATGTGGTGAAAATAATCAGGAAGGACAGTGCACTGGGGCACTGGGTGAGGGAGACCTTCAGAAGGGTCCACAGCCAGAAAGAGCTGAAGGGAGGCCAAGTCAACAGGAAGGTAATTAGGCCCTTACTGACATCTTGGCACCTATTGAAGTCTACTTGGGAGAAATGACCAGTGCATACTCAAGAACCAAGACAACACCATCTCCCTACCCTAAACCAATTACAACACACTAAGCTGTACTCCTTCACCACGTACTTTCAGATAAGAAGACAGGGAGGCAGGGCCTCCCCGGTGGCGCAGTGGTTGAACGCTGGGTTGCGAAGCTGCCCGCGGCCTCTGCGGCGCCGGTTCGATCCCCGGCTGCTCCCCGGCCACCGGAGGAGGGTCCCACATGGCGCGCAGACCCCTCCTGCCGCCCTCTGCTCCCCTCAGCAGTGTGCCTCGGTCCCTCTGCCTGCTCTGCTCCCCGCTCTGACTCTGGTGAATTCTCTCACCCTCCCGCGCTTCTGACTGTACCCAGTGCATGTATAAACAAAAACAAACAAACAAATAAATAAATAAATAAAACATGCCTCTATAAAAAAAAAAAAAAAAAAGAAGACAGGGAGGCATGAAAACACAGGAAATCTGAGACCATGAGAATTACCTAAAGAGGTGGTTTTAATTACTGGATCCAGTAGACATTTTAAACCAGATTAAATCAAGTTATTTGGTTTTACTTTTTCTTTCCCACTACTACGAGTCACAAGACCAAATAAGTTAAAGACAAAATAAAGAAATTAAATCTCTTCTAAATTTCTATATCAAGAGTAATTTTGCTATCCTGTTACAAAAACAATATGATCAAACAATATTACATTCACATCATATTGCATTTGATCACAGAAAAATAAAAGTCTTTCTCTACTTGGAAATTTGCATACAGCGTGGAGATTGATCACTACTATTTATGCTTTGGTTAATAGTCAATATTTTAATCTCATTGATTCATTAAATATAGCAGATTACATTATTTGCTCACAATTTCTCCCACCCACTCCCCACCCATGCCATGGTTCACTGCAGGCAAAACATTCTCCAATAACTTCTGATGTTGACTTGGCCATGTGACTTGATTTAGACATGGAATGTGGAAACAAAAAAGAGCAGGTCAATTTCAAGACAAGGAATTTAGGGATGCCACATGTCTCCACCCTTCTCTCTTAGCATTTTTTCCACCTGCCATGAGAAGAACCTCCTGAACTGTCACAGGAGCCATGATAGAAACACAGGAAACATATCTAAATTCAACTCACAGCTAAAAGAAAGAGATTTTCCAGCCCACCTGCAGGTCATGAACACAAGACAAATTGGGAAGGAGGGGTGCATTTTATACATCAATATTGCAACAGAAACCTGACTAATGCATTAAGAAATTAGCATTTCTTTAAATATTATTCTAAATATGCTCATACTATTCATAAAACTGATACAGCAAATCCAAGATCGAACAACTTAAAACTTGCCAGATATTCAAACATTGATCATAAACTTATCTAATTTCACTCTCTAAATAATTGCTTAAAATTACAAATTTAATATGCCAGGTTCTTATAAATGTTTAAAACAACTTATGATGCAGGAAAAAGCACCGTTTGTATTGATTACCAGCACTGCAGGGATTGGGTGGTCAAATTATTGATTCTTAGCTGAATTAAGAATCTGATGACACAGTCCAAAACTATCATAACCCAAACTTCTGGATATTAAATTAAATCTTTAATGTAACAATATCTCATTCTTGTTTTTAATTAAATTGTCTTTTTTATTTCAATTTTTGAAAGAAATTTCTTTTTTTTTAATTATGTTTATTTTTACATAGAACTGGGGTACAGGCCAGAGGTGCAGGGGGTGAGAGGATTCACGAGAGACAGTCTGCAGAGCAGAATAGGCAGTTCTACTGAAATACACAGTGAGGGGAGCAGCCAGCATGACAGGAGAGGTCTGCTGCACCATGTGGGTTACCTCCCAGACCAGGGATGCAACTCATGCTGCAGTGGCTGTGATAACTTCATAGTGCTGAGACTTAACCCCTTGCGCCACCAGGGAGGCCCCTAGCCACCTTTTTGCTTATACATTATTTCAACTTTTTTCTTTCGATGTCATGAGTTTAATACAAATAATCATATGACTCTTAACTTTTCAAAACTTAGTCAATAGAAAGACCTTTAATTTGGCTGTTGCCTTTTCTGCCCTGACCTTAATTTTTATTTATACAAGAACTGGGGTACAGGCCAGATGCATGGGAGGGTGAGCAGATTCACCAGAGACAGAGCAGGGAACAGAACAGGCAGCCTGACTGAAATACACTGCTGAGGGGAGCAGCGGGTGAGACAGGAGAGGATTGTTCACCATGTGGGTTGCTCCGAGGCAGGTGGAGATCGAACTGGCACTGCAGAGGCTGCGGACAGCTTCACAGCACTGAGCTCAACTGCCTGCATCTCCATAGAGGCCCTGACCTAAATATATTTTTATAGAATTCTTGTTTCTGGTCATGGAAGGATATTTTCTGACACATTTAAATTTGTTTCCTATTGCAAATCTTGGAAAGCGCTAGAGTCTAAGGAATCCAGCCTCCTTCTAGTGGAAAAAAGTATTAAAGACCCAAATCTAGGCATTGTGTTAAATGTACTTGAGAGAGAGGGGTGGAGCAACATGGCGGCGAGGAGACGCTGCGAGTAAGATCTCCCATTAAAAAAAGTTAATAGGGAGGAAAAGCAGCAGGTCCCAGTGAGAACTGGGACACGGAAGATAAACGGATGACGCCAGCAAACTGCCCGAAGAAGAAAGTGGCCATAAAAGAGGACTAGAAGGGAGGGAAGCGCAGAACCCTGCTCCCCTCCCCCGCCCACAGAGGCGGCACTCTCCAACCGGCAGAGAGGAGGAAACAACAAACCAAAACAACCAACAAGAACAAACGACGCAGCGAGCGGGACTGGGAGTGGAAAGGAACTATTGCAGCCACCACACCCCGTGAACGGGAGCTGTGGAGAACCCTGCAGGATCCGCCGCGGCGGTGAGCGAACGGCTCCGGGCGCCATTAGAGAAGAACAAAGACCCCGGGAGACGCACACAGCCGGGCTGCCGGTAAGCTTGAGCGGAAAAACGGCGCGCTTGGCGGCACGCTTGAAAAGCAAATGCAGACCGGGATCGCGGCTGCCCAGGTCCCCGCGCCTGCGACCTAGGCTTGCGGGGAGACGCGCGGAGGCCCTCACGGGGGTGAAAGTCCTGAGCAGGAACCAGGCGCCCAGGCACGGGAGCAGGGTGCAAAAGGCTCCATTCCCGCGCCACTGAACTGGGCTACAGCCCGCGTCCTGGACCTGAGGGCTTGGGAACTGAGACCCAGGGCACGAAATTTGGGGCATGGGTTCTCCACGACGGTGGGGCACAAGGCAGACACAGCGCCCCAAAGCTGTTGAGGTTTACCCTACCATTCCCACTCTGTTCCCTGTCCCACGGGGTGGGGGGCGGCGAAAAACAGCCCCCCAAGGACAATAGGAGAGATCTCTGGCGCCACCTAGCGACCAGAAAAAAAAAAGTCACTAACACCCCATAGAACAGGAAATTTCTTAAGACTGCTTGAAAAGGGCAGAAGGCTTCTGGAGGACCCAGTGGCCAGCCGGGAAGTTAGCCCATGCCAGGCCCCTTCCGACCAGCAGTCTGAGCCCACAGAGGGAGCAGGCACCCACGTCCGGGGCAGACCGGGTGCGCAGAAGAGTGTGCCTGAAACCGGAGGCGCAGGGACTGCATCCCGCTTCGCCATTTTAGAACAGGGACATTTCTTCAGTAAAAACTGCCTAAAACCAGCAGAAAGCTGCCCCAGAAGCCAGAGATGGCTCCTGGAGGAGCCAGAGGGGAGCGGAGAAGTTCACCCAAGATGCCACCCAGTCCGAGCAACACAGTGTCCCAATGCATACGACAAATTAGAAAACAGACAGTAGGGAGTAGAAGAACCACACGCAACCTAACAACTCCTCAGGAAAGAAGCACACCACAAAAAGAAAACCACTCACCAGATTGCAACGACAGCAACTTGGAAGAACTTCTGAGCCTTTCAGAAAGAGAATTTAAAATTGCCATGATTAAAAAAGTGATAGATCAGAATAAGGAAATTGAGTCCCTAAAGAGGGAAAACAATGTTCAGAAGAATGAAATTGAGTCCCTAAAGAGGGAAGTAAAAGAAATGCAGGAGATCAAAGAATTAATGGAGGAACTAAAGAACTCTGGGAAAAGCAATGAAAGCAGAATAGATGAAATGGAAGAACGAATAAGTACTCTTGAAGACACAGAAATAAAAAGAACCAAAACAGAAAAGGAAAGAGAAGTACGAAGGAAAAAGAATGAAGAAAGACTTCGGAAATTATCTGACTCCATGAGGAAAGGAAATATAAGAGTTATAGGAATTCCAGAAGGAGAGGAGAGAGATGTAGGAACAGAGAAAATATTCCAGGAGATAATTGAAGAGAACTCCCCAAATGCGAAGAACGAGCTGAAAATTGATATACAAGAAGCAAGAAGAACACCAAACTTCCACGACGAAAGGAAAAACACAGCAAGACACATAATAGTAAAGCTCCCAAGAATCCAGGACAAGGAAAAAATAATGAAGCTGACAAGAGGGAAGAAACAGATAACATTCAAAGGAAAACCAATCAGGCTGACATCAGACTTCTCTGAAGAAACACTACAGGCAAGGAGAGAGTGGAGGGACATAGTCAACAGACTCCAAGAAAACAGATGCCAACCAAGAATACTCTATCCCGCAAAGCTCTCTTTCCTCCATGAAGAAAGAATATGGACCTTCCCAGACAAAGAGAAACTCCGGAATTTCATTACGACTAAACCCCCACTCCAAAAAATACTACAAGGAATCCTAAAGCCAGAACCTCAGAGGGACGAATAACAACGAAAGAAGACCAAAAAAAAAAAAAAGTTATTAAAAGAATAAATAAATAAAATCAAAGGAAAGACAAACACAATGGCAAATACAGATGCTAACATATCAATATTAACTCTAAATGTAAATGGACTAAACTCTTCAATAAAAAGACACAGAGTTGCAGCCTGGATTAAGAAACAAAACCCAACCTTTTGCTGTCTCCAGGAAACACATTTAGCTACAAAAGATAAAAATAGGCTCAAAGTCAAAGGATGGAAAACAATCCTACAAGCAAATGGGCCAAAAAAGAAAGCAGGAACAGCTATACTTATATCAGATAAAACAGACTTCAAACTCAAAAAAATAAAAAGAGACCCCAATGGTCACTACATTATGATCAAGGGGACAATACTTCAAGAAGAAATAACACTCATTAACATATACTCACCAAACGAAAGAGCACCAAAATATATCAGACAACTGTTGTCCTCTCTGAAAACAGACATCAGAGAAAACACATACGTAGTGGGAGACTTCAACACACCACTATCAACAATGGATAGATCAACAAGACAAAAAATAAGTAAAGAAACTAAAGCTCTAAATAAGGACCTAGAGCATTTGGGCTTAACAGACATCTATAGAACACTAAACCCAAAAAAAACGGAGTACACATTTTTCTCAAGCGCACATGGATCATTCTCCAGGATCGATCACATACTGGGGCACAAGACAAACATCAACAGATACACCAAGGTCGAAATCATACCAACCATCTTTTCTGACCACGAAGGCATCAAACTAGAAATAAACCACAAAAAGAAGGCAAGGAACTATCCTACCTCATGGAGATTAAAAACCACACTACTAGAAGACCACTGGACTAACGAGGAGATCAAAGAAGAAATTAAAAAATTCTTTGAATTGAATGACAAGGAGGACACCAATATCCTAAATGTATGGGATGCAGCAAAAGCAGTAATAAGAGGAAAATATATAGCAATAGAAGCTCACATCAAAAAACAAGAAAGAACTCAAAGAAACAACCTAATCTCGAAGCTCAAAGATCTAGAAAAAGAACAACAAAAAAACCCCAAAACCAGTAGAAGAAAAGAAATAATAAAAACAAAGCAGAAATAAATGAAATTGAAACTAAAAAAACAATCCAAAAGATCAATGAAACCAAGAGCTGGTTCTTTGAAAAAATAAATAAAATAGACAAACCCCTAGCCAGGCTCACAAAGGAAAAAAGGGAGAAAGCACAAATACACAGGATCATAAATGAAAGAGGAGAAATCACAACGGACACAGCAGAAATCAAAAGAATAATCAGTAACTACTATGAACAGTTATATGGAAACAAGTTCAACAATCTAGAGGAGATGGACAAATTCCTACAACTCTACAATCACCCAAAGCTAGATAAAGAAGAAATAAAACACCTAAACAGACCAATTACAATTAGCGAAATTGAAATGGTAATCAAAAACCTCCCCAAAAACAAAAGCCCAGGACCTGATGGATTTACAAATGAATTCTACCAAACATTCAGAGACGAATTAGTGCCTATCCTTCACAAACTCTTCCAAAAAATTGAGAAGGAAGGGACAATACCAAACACGTTCTATGAAGCCAATATTATACTAATACCAAAACCGAATAAGGACAACACAAAAAAGGAAAACTACAGGCCAATCTCCCTAATGAACACTGATGCAAAAATCCTCAATAAAATTTTAGCTACCAGAATCCAACAATGTATCCATAAGATAATTCACCACGACCAAGTTGGATTCATTCCAGGGACACAAGGATGGTTTAACATCCGAAAATCAATCAACGTTATCCAACACATCAACAAAAAGAAATATAAAAACCATATGATAATATCAATAGATGCTGAGAAAGCTTTCGACAAAGTGCAACACCCATTCATGATAAAAGCCCTTGAAATTCTTGGGATACAAGGAACATACCTCAACATCATAAAGGCCATCTATGACAAGCCAACAGCCAGTATCATTCTCAATGGTGAAAAGCTGAAAGCAATTCCATTAAGATCTGGAACAAGACAAGGATGTCCACTCTCACCACTGCTTTTCAATATAATACTGGAAGTCCTAGCCAGAGCAATAAGACAAGAGAAAGACATCCAAGGAATCCAAATAGGAAAAGAAGAAGTCAAACTATCACTATTTGCAGATGATATGATAATATACATAGAGAACCCCAAAATCTCCACAGAAAAACTAATTCAACTCATCAATCAATTCAGTAAAGTGGCAGGATACAAAATCAACACGCAAAAGTCAGTAGCCTTCCTATACACCAACAACAAATCTGAAGAAGAAGAAATCAAAAAAACCATCCCTTTTATTATCGAAACAAAAAAAATCAAATATTTGGGAATAAATCTAACAAAAGAGGTAAAGGACCTGTACAAAGAAAACTATAAAACACTGTTAAAAGAAATAGAAGAAGACACAAAGAAATGGAAAGACATCCCCTGCTCATGGATTGGAAGAATAAACATTATTAAAATGGCCATCCTCCCAAAAGCAATATACAGATTCAATGCTATTCCAATCAAAATTTCAATGTCATTCTTCAAAGAAATAGAACAATTATTGATGAAATTCATATGGAATCACCAAAAACCCCGAATAGCCAAAGCTCTACTGAAAAAAAAGAAGGAAATGGAGGCATCACACTCCCAGACTTCAAACTATACTACAAAGCCATAATCATCAAAACTGCATGGTATTGGAACAAGAACAGACATACAGACCAATGGAATCAAATAGAAAATCCAGAAATAAACCCACAGATTTATGGTCAACTAATCTTTGACAAAGGAGCAAAGACTATGCATTGGAGCAAAGAAAGTTTGTTCAATAAATGGTGCTGGGAAAACTGGGTCGCTACATGCAAAAGAATGAAGCTTGACCACTACCTCACACCATACACAAAAATCAACTCAAAATGGATTAAAGAACTAGACATAAGACCTGAAACCATAAAATACATAGAAGGAAATATAGGCGAAACACTACGGGATTTGCACATCAAAGACATCTTTACAGACACATCACCCAAAGCAGTGATAGTGAAGGCAAAGATAAACAGCTGGGACTACATCAAATTAAAGAGCTTCTGCACAACAAAAGAGACAATAACAAAAACAAAGAGAAACCCCACCAACTGGGAGAACATTTTTGCACCCAACACTAATGATAAAGGACTGATCACAAAAATCTGCAAAGAGCTGATGAGACTCAACAATAACAAAGAAAATAATCCAGTCAAAAAATGGGCAGAAGAACTAAAAAGAAACTTCTCTGAAGAGGAAATGCAAATGGCCAACAGGCATATGAAAAGATGTTCAACATCACTTGTCATCAGGGAAATGCAAATCAAAACTACCATGAGATACCATCTTACACCAGTGAGAATGGCACATAAAAAAACTAGCAACAACAAATGTTGGCGAGGGTGTGGAGAAAAAGGAACTCTCCTGCACTGTTGGTGGGAGTGCAAACTGGTCCAACCACTGTGGAGAGCTGTGTGGAGATTTCTGGACCTACTAAACATAGAGCTTCCATATGATCCAGCAATTCCACTCCTAGGTATTTACCCAAAGGACACAGAAACATCAATTCCAAAGAGCACCTGCACCCCTATGTTTATAGCAGCACTGTTTACAATAGCTAAGCTTTGGAAACAACCCAAATGCCCAAAAATAGATGACTGGATCAAGAAGATGTGGTACATATATACCATGGAATATTACTCAGCATTCAAAAAAGATAAACACATGCAATTTGCAGCAACATGGGATGGCGCTGGAAGGGATCATGCTCAGTGAAATAAGCCAAAAAGAAAAAGAAAAATACCGGATGGTCTCACTCATAGCAGGAATCTAGAAAACTTAAATAAGGGACCAGGAAAATGAATATAAGAAAGTGAAAATCAAAATCAACAAAAAACTATGAACCAGAGACACTTTTTGGAGGGTGGGGGGCGGGAGGGGAAGGATTGGGGTCAGAATGGGGCGTTTGCAATTGTATGGGGGAATATAAAAATAAAATTTATTATTAAAAAAATAAATAAATAAAGTATAAAGACTGGGTGGCTTAAACCCTAAAAAAATGAAATAAAATAAAATAAAATAAATGTACTTGAGAGGTGGTGGTAAGGGCTGCTGCTGGGCTGCTTGAGAAGTCACAGAACTGGAAAATATTATGTCTTTTGAAAGACTTGAGTTCATACCTATTTACCCAAGCATATTAAGTTACTATGTCCTATTTTTTTTTTTTTAGAGGCCAGAATTTCACTGACCTCTGAGATTTTCTACTTTGTTTCTATTAAGGAAAATATGCTAGGCCCATAGAAAAACAGACAATTGGGTTTCCAGTTGCAAAGAGGAAGAGTTTGGGGAAGGGTTACAAAACAACGGTTTGTATTTCCTTTTATTTCCATGATCTAATCTTGTTTGAACAGCTATTTACATATAACCAGGAAAAGGAAGGATATGGAAAACCACAAAAATTTGGGAAAATTATGTTAGAGACAAATTGAGGACAAGATATGTACCATAAGCAAAAAAATTAACATTCTGCCTCAATCTTCATTCCTCTGGGTTCAAACTGTGTTCCCAAACTGGGAAAAATAAAATATTCATTTTATCCTCCTCTTTGGCAGTGACAGAGAAGTCAGTGCTCTTCAAGGACTCTGTAGTGTGGCTCATGATCCCCTGGAGCTTTCAGTAAAGCAGGAAACAATTGTTTTCCACTGTGGGATTTTTGCTTTGCCTATCAAAATCAGGTGTCCTTGATTCCAAAGAATTTTCCTCTTACCATCTATACCCTACTGAGTTTCCTCTTCCTAGTTGCAGTTTTCATCAGAACAAATTGCATCCTGCCCCACCCAGAGAACAGGAACTGGGACCAAGTCTCCTCTTCAAACTGTAAGGTAGCCAAAGGGCAGAGTACAACTCCAGTTCTGATGGGTTGGCTGTGCCTTAGTGCAGGCTTGTGTGACCTGGAGCCAAACACTCTGAAATTCTATAATAGATTGTTTCTCAAAGACAACAAACATATAAATTCCCCCCTTTCTTACACACAGACACACACAGACACACACACACACAGAGACACGCACAACTACAGACACAAAATTGTTTAACAACTTTTGTTACAATCAGATTCTTCCTAAGACTGTATCATAGATTACCTAGTAACCTAGTAAAGAATATACTCAAATAATCTTTATATACTTTGTGGGGATAATAAAAGGCCTATCACAAATTTGGGAACATACCTTTTTGAAACATAAGGCAAAATTTGGGGTGCTGAACTCACAAATATAGTTGGATGACATGATACCTAACTGTACTACTTTTTGAAAAGATAAAGAAGTTTGAACCCGCAATTCACAAACTACAATTATCCCATTTTTATCACTGTAGGGTAAAGAAAATATCAGGCTTTTCTGCCCTTCCGCCATCAGGATAGATGATGGATCCTTGTTCTGAATGCATGCCTGATGGCGGGCACCTGGAATAGGGTGTGGGCATAGGTAGATGGGATTCAGCTGAACTAAGACTGTGCTTTTAAGGGCGGCGTCACGGGGACGCCAGCAGCAGCAGCAGCAGCAGCAGCAGCAGCAGCAGCAGCAGCAGCAGCAGCAGCAGCAGCAGCAGCAGCAGCAGCAGCAGCAGCAGCAGCAGCAGCCAAGAAGCAGCAGAACGAACGCCAGAGAGTCCAGATAGAGTGAAGACTTGCTGGGGGCTGGGAGGTCTGCCAGCCTCCCAGCCCTCCAGCCAGCACCCCTGCCTGCCATATGCCTGGTGAACCCCAAATAAAAAACCTGCAAAACTACTGAGGACTCTGACTCCTCCTTTACCCGGTCTGCATGGGATCATAAAACCTGCACTGTGGTCCAGTTCTGCCTTTACAATCACCATCCAATACTAAGTGAACTTCATCCATAAGAAATACTTATAGTCTATTTAAGTTTACATTTTCTTACTTATTGAATGCCTACTATGTGCCTGCCAGACCTAATTAGGACTAAAGTTACAAAGGTAAAGAGGGGAAAAAAAACACCAACTTTCTTCTTAGTCCTAGTTTTACAAACAGTTCTCTGGCTTGCATTTAAGAGAAGCTGCCCAAAGCTTCTGCAGCGCCAGTTTGATCCCCAGCTGCTGGCGAGGATCCCACATGGCACGACAGACCTCTCCTGCCGCCCGCTGCTCCCCTCAGCAGTCACTCTGCCTGTTCTGTTCCCCGCTCTGGCTCTGGTGAATTCTCTCACCCTACCGTGCTTCTGACTGTACACAGTGCTTGTATAAATAAACAAATAAATAAATAAATAAATAAATATTGAAAAAAAAAAGAGAGAGAAGCAGTTTTGTTGTGTAGGGAGCTCGAAGGGGAATGATTATTTTTGCCTAACGAGAGCTCAGAAGGGAATTAACTGGTAAACAAAAGAGGTTTCTTTTTACACATTCCAAATTTCACTGATTTCACTCATTCCAAAACCAATTTCACATATTCCAAATACTGGAAGTCATGGTTTGATTCCTTAGATATGCCTCCTGGAGCCTATTCCCACTTTATACATAATTCTAGCAATGTTGGTATAGGAATATACTGGTTCCCTTACAAAGAAAAATTTTGACAACTTTCAAAGTTAATTCTGGAAGGAGACTCTCCAGCAGAAAGGCAGAGAGAAAGCATATGATCCATGTTTACCTTCATCTCATGCAGGTAGGCACTGTAACATTGTTTTCAAAGTATATTTGACTAACAACCCACAACTGATAAAAGGGAAAATGGTATTCCAGTCCTATAAAGCTGGAGTTTATCCTGAAGGATTTGATAAGGTCTTATGACTGTATAACCTCTAGAGAAATTAACTCCAAACATGTGGTTTTACTGCCCTGCAGAATGTTAACTACTTAGTATCTCAATTAACATGTTTTTTTTTTTTGCTAACTTTACACAGAATGAAACATTGTAACACATAATTTTATTCAACAATTTTGCTTTTTAAACTCTATATTGTTCCACATATTACGAGTTAACTACCTGGTGTAGGTGAACTGATCTGGACCTCTTAGATACATAGGTATAATCACCTTACTGTAATAAAATACTAATGTCTTAGTATAATAAAATATAAAAGCTCAAGAAAAATGGACCTTTTTAAAATATAAAAGCTCAAGAAAAATGGACCAGGGCCTTTTTCTGAAAGAACTTTGCAATATTTGTAACTTCTTTACATTTGTTATTTCTATTACTCCTTAATTGTTTCTTAAAATAAAAGGCAATTTTTTTTTTTTATTATTAAAGCGTGAACGCAGTCCCCCACTACCACAAATTATGCAGTCCCCCACTACTGTTAGGGGGAAAAGGATGTCCTAAAGCTAATTCCATACAGGCTTTGTGGACTCCACCCCCACCCCAGGCCAAAGCCAAAGACACTGGGAACTCCAAATCCCATCACCACCAAAGGGAAGGTGGCTGGGACCTGAGGGTGGGGTTAAGCAGCCAGGTTGGTATAAAGCCAGACACGTGGGCTTTGGAGGGGTCCCCCATTTTGACTCTCCGCCAGCTCGCAGCGTCAGGCCAGCTCTGAGAGTGCTTTTTGGGTTTCCAGGTCGGCAGATTGGGTAGGACGCATTAAAGACTTTATTTCCCTATTTTCTCCCTGAGTTGTACATTTTCCTTATTTCCTTTTCCCTTGTAAATAAACCTTTTATTAACCTTTTGTGTATGCCTGTAGTGGAGTATTAATAAGTCCCTTGCAAGCGTGCAGGTGAGGACCCACAGCCAGGCAACCCGTTCAATATCGGGGCTGCCCTATAACACTACCACAAATTATGCAGTTGAGTTTCCCACATTTGGGGAAATCACAGTGGTCAGAATATCCGGAGTGCAATGGATAAGCCTCGCCCCGGGAAAACTGTTGTAGAGCAACCCCGATACAAAACAGGGTGCCTGACTGTGGGTCCTCACCTGCGTGCTTAAAAGGACTTATCAATGCTCTACTGCAGGCACATGTGAAAGGTTAATAAAAAAGGTTTATTTACAAGGGAAGGGGAAATGAGGAAATGTACAGCTCTGGGAGAAAAGTGGGAGACAAAGTTTTAAATGAGTCCTACCCAATCTGCCCATCAGGAATCCCAAAATGGCGCTCTCAGAGTTCGCCGCCAGCCAGGAGCGGTGAAGCCAGGAGGCGAGCGATCGCGAGCCAGAGAGAGCCCAAGGCCCACGTGTTTGGTTTTTATATCCAACCTGGCTGCCCAACTCCACCCTCAGGTCCCAGCCACCCTCCCTTTGGTGGTGATGGGATTTGTCTTTCCCAATGTCTTGATGGCTTTAGTCTGGAGTCGGGGTAGAGTCCACAAAGCCTGTATGGGATTAACTCAGGACATCATTTCCCCCTAACAAAACCACGTTCGTGATCATCGTATCTTCCCTGACAGGTAAGTATAAAAAAAAAAAGGCAAATTTTAAAATAAAATGAACCTATGTTGAGGAACAAGAATAAAATTTTTTCCTTTTTTCATTTCTGTTCAAATATCTCCCAGCCTATAATACACATATTTAACACTTAGTGACTTGGTTTATAACTTGATTTCTAGACAGTTTTTTCTATGAACGTTCATTATTTCCTGCTGTCTCTCCATGTCAAAAGTCTGGGGTTTTTTAGCCATTTCCTCAGAGTTCTGAAAGATTTTCTCAACAAATTTTGATTGCTGGTTCAGCCTTGGGAATTATGTTGGGCAATTTAGAAAAATCATTATTTATAATTTTTCTGTTTGATTTGTCCATTGTTCAAAATACTTGTGGAGTATGAAAATTGGAGAAAGGTAGATGGAAAATTGGCAGGAAAGAGGATAAAAAAAAATGTCTAGAGAAGCTGGAAAGAGTTATTGGGAAAGTCTGGTCTGCTGGTACCCAGTGAGGAGGAAGCTGAGGAGCAAATTCCCACTAGCTTTACAGGGGTACTCAGATTTGTGTATTTTTGAGATAGAGGGGAGGACAAAGAAGAAGAATGAGAAAGAAAATATAAGTGCAGGGGACACAACTGTCCTTAAAAGGGTAGAAGATCTGGGAGAAGAGGCAAAGATGGATACTCAAAATAAGATGGACAAGGATGTTGAACTTCAGTGAAAGGAATTCAGAAAAAGCAATTGCTTTTTCCAACCAAATTCACCTATGAAATAAAGCTCATTTACTTCTCCCCAGATATTTATCAAGTGTCTAGTCCATATTGGCACTATGCTAGGTGTTGGAATTACAGCATATCACAGGTAACAAGACTATCCTGTGGAGAGGAGTGATATGTGAACAGGTGGATAAAATACTGTCACTGTTCAGCTAGAGATGCACAGAAGAGGGACAAATAAACAAATAACTCAGGGTTTGTTTGAACTTGCATGGAGGTATGATATAGGACAAGAATAAAAAGACTGGAAAGGAGGTGCCCCAAGACCAGAACCTGACTCACACAGGGAGGTGGGGGTAGAGGGAAATAACATGATCTTTAATCCAGCTGTAGAGGTCAGGATCCTTAGGCACCAGTGCCTTATCACAAGGCATAAGACCCAAGCAGGATCAGTCTGCTATAAGGAGTAGAGCACAGACCTGAGGGTAAAGATATGGAGATTGGGCCCATTCTGGAATCTCTGGTCTCTTTCTAGTTTTACCTAGTTATCCAAGATCAGCAACAAACAGGCCGCTCCACGGACAAGTGAGCCTCTCCCAAAGAGAAAAGGACTGTATCAGTGCAGTCTCTGCACGGGCTTGGGGCAGCACTCCCCCTGCCCGCCTGTGACTATGCAGGTGCTTCTTTTCACCAACTCTCTTCCTCTGCAGGGCAGCAGCTTCCTGCCTGTCCATGACCTGCACCATGCTGGGACTTCTCTTCACTGACCTCCTCCATGGAGGCAGCTCTCCTCAAGGCTGCCCGCCTGCAATCATGCAGGCCTCTCTTCGCAAACCTGTCCACTCTGGGGCAGCTCTTTCTGCCCACTTATACCTATGCAAGTATCCTTTATTTTTCTGTCCCTTTCCCTAATAAACATGTTCTTTAAATATAACTAACATCTCTGTCTCGTGGAGAAACTCACCTGGGAGACTCGCTGCATGACTCTGAAAGGGGAGCTCTGGTGAAATCTTTCCCAGAGTGAAACCAAGGACCCCACACTCCAAACCCACTGACTCCAAAAACAACAACAGGTAGAATCAAAGAAAATTTCCTGGAAGAAGAATATCTAAGATTAGACCTAACAAACAAGTAGACTAGCCAGCAAAGCAAACAACTGATGCCAAGATCCAGAGCCAACACAGCATTGCAGTTAGGGGATCTGATACTGATAGTTTAATTGCTGGAGCACAGAGCAAGAACCCGGGGTTCAGGAAGATGGTAGGAGATAAGGCAGGAAAAGAAAGCAGATTCTTCATATTCATATTTCAAGTAGATTTGTCTTTGGCTAATAGATTGGTATTAAGGATAACTGTAAACTGTCATTACAGCTTACTCATTCATTACTTGAGAAACAAGCAAAATGTTCAGTCTTGCTCTCAAAGCATTTGAGCAAAATAGCTGAGAGAAGGAAAGTTCACTGACTGTTCCAGAATATCACAGGGCATGGAGTGGCAGAAGTTGATAGATTCTGAAAACTAATTGTGTTGAGGGATCCAGGCTAGCTCAGTGGATTGGTACCTGATATTACTGGAAAAATATCTTTTTATTTGGGTGTTGCATTGGGCAACACCACCCTAATAAAGAAACAGGAGTCATGGAGCAGGCTACAAAAACAGGATGCTGCTGAAAAGCAAGATGCTGGCTTTTTTTAAAAGATCTATTTAATTATGCATACAAGAACTGGGGCACAGGCCAGAGGTGTGAGGGATGAGAGGACCCACCAGAAACAGAGTGGGGAACAGAACAGGCAGATTGACTGAAACACTGCTGAGGGGAGCAGTGGGTGAGTTAGGAGAGGTCTGCTGTGCCATGTAGGTATCTACCCGGCCAGGGATCGAACTCGTGCTGCAATGGCTACAGATAGCTTCATAGGTTGTGTCTTAACCCCCTGCGCCAACAGGGAGGCCCAAGATCCAGGCCTTTTTATTGATAGAAGAAATATACACCACTAGTTGTAAGGGGAAAGAGGGAAAAAGGAAAAGGGAAAGAAAGTAACTAGAAAATGTGCTGACATCTTTATTATCGGGGATTATGAGTCTGCTCTCCAGGCACTTCTCATCTGCTTGAAGACTCAGTATTGTAATTGAGATCAAGCCCTAGTTACCCCTAGTTCCACAGTCAAGGTTTCAATCTTATCAACAAGGCGTTCCGCTGATCAGCTTCTGGGGCACCTTGTTATACATTGGTCCTTGGCCTCCCCCACTCACCCACCCGGGAGTTTCTGGTCATACCTCGTGATACATAGCCTTCCCAGCATGGTCCAGCTTTGTGCACCTTGCATGGTTTGAAAGGCACCTTGCATGGTTAGATTCCTGTACCTAACTGACCGTGCCGTTCTGACCTTGCTTAGGATTTAGAACTGTAGGTAACAAAATGGTGGCCAAACAGCCCGCTTAAAATTAGCAGACCCACATTTGGGGGCAGTATAATAGAGTGTTTGAGCTTCTGGGGTCAGATTGCCTGAGGTTCTAAATTGGCCTTGCTACTTTCTGTCTCCATATTATAAGGCAAAGTGCTTAATCTCTCAAAACCAGTTTCCTCGTCTGTAAGGTGAAGATGGTTGTATTCTCTGAATCCTATTTTATTGTTCCCATTAAATGAGATAATGAATGTGGATTGTTTTGCACAGGGCCCAACACATAGGAAGCACTCAAAATCTAGTATCTATTTTACTGCTGTGGTGACAAATTTTAGTCTGCCTTAGGGAATAGTATTTTTCCCTTTATGCAAACATCACTGCGTAACTCACTGGACTAGAGGTCAGCCATCAACTATTTGGAAATTACCCCTAAGGCAGGGATTGCATATTCTACATATAATATTTCCTTTAGCATTTAGTTATCCATCATAATCAACATTTAAGTGCTATCTATATTAGGTAGTGTATGGCAATATTCACTCATTATTTTTACTAAATCAATTACTAATAAATAGCTTTGAACATCAAAGTTAATAGAAGTGAAGTAGTTCACTAATTTATATAACAAGAAAAATTGTATTTGCAATCAGTTACAGCACCTAGCTTAGCTTAGTGCTTTGCATAAATATTTATACTTTCGAATCAAGGTGATTGTAAGATACACTAGGCCTATTTTAACTACTCACTAGGTCCACAGTCAACACTTACATTCATCCAGCAATCTGAGGCAGAACTAAATGCCTTGGACTGAAATCCTTTCATAGAAGGATTCATTGTCATGGTGTCTTTTTTTTTTCTTTAAAAGATCTTGTAATGTGAGCTTTTAAGATGTATTCTCTAAACAACTTCCTATTATGCAATACTGTATTATTAACTATAGCCACCATGCTGTATCTTATATTCCTATAACTTATTTTAAAACTGGAAGTTGGTATCTCTTGACCACCTTCATCTATTTCCCCCATTCCCTATCCCTTACTCCTACTTCTGGCAACCTCCTATCTGTTCTCTCTATGTATGAGCATAGTTCTTTCTGGTGTTTTTCTATTCCACATACAAGTGAGACCATGCAGTATTTGCCTTTCTCTGTTTAATTTATTTAGCTTAATGCCCTAAGAGTCTATCAATGTTGTCTCAAATGGCAGAATTTCCTTGTTTCTTATGACTGAATATGTATACTATATACCACATTTTCTTCATCCATTCATTCATCAGTGGACACTTAGGTTGCTTCCATAGCTTGCTATAAATAATGCTGCAGTGAACATGGGTGTGCATATATCTTTTTGAGTTAGTGTTTTTGTTTTCTTTGGGTAAATTCCCATAAGTGAAATTGCTGAATCAATGAAAGTTCTACTTTTAATTTTATGATAAACCTCTGTACTATCTGAGTATATACTGTCAGAATTGAGTTTAATTCTTTCTGGTACCTGATAATTGTTGGTGTGGTGAGGCCTCTACATTCCCATTGGAAATTGGTCCCAGGGACACCCAAAATGTGATAAACAGGTGACCAGATTGTACTTTTTTCCACTTAAGATTCAGATGAGTTTGGAGCATTAAATGTGTTTGGCACTTTAATTGGAAAAAAATGAACTACTATATTCCAGGGCATGGCCACTTGAATTGTAATATTGTCATCAGGCTGAAGACTGTCACCTTGTGCCTTTCCAATCACATTTAAAAGACTGTTGACCCTTTATGATACACTTTCTAGATCAGATTTTCAACTGAGGTTTAGAGAAAAGGTGAATGGTTGTAGTGTTAGGAGGTGAAGTCCACCCCTGCCCTCCAGCAGTAGAAGTCATTTTCTAGCCTTTTTGTTTAGATAGGAATTTTTTTTTAATATAACATTGAGAAAATCAATGCAATCTACTTACCCAGGAAACCTCACATTTGAAATATTAAAGAAAAGTTAGAAGTTCAAAGGAGAGCACCATTCTTCCAGCTTCTTTCACTTTCATGTTTCAGGTTCTTTTGATAGGGTTTAGGTAATGTGTGAGGATAAATAGATATGTAGAAAATATGGGAATTCCCCACTCCTCTAAGAAAGATCTTTTTGCAGTAAACAGCATTATAATAATAACACAATAGCATGCAATGCTTTTGGGATTTCCTTTTATGTGGGGCAAACAACATTCTAGGAGCTCTAATTCACAAAACAATCCTGTCAGACAGGCATTATTATCTCCATTTTCTAGCTGAGGTATCTCAGGTTCAGAGAGGTTAGTAACACACCTAATACACAGCTAATGAGAAGTGGAAGAGGGAAGAGAATCAAGTCATCTTAATTTTATTATGTTGCTTTGCCTCTTAAAAACAACAAAAAACTTCACAAAGTTTTGCCTTAGCTCAGGATAGATCCAAGTTTTGTGGATCCTAAAGTTTATATAACTCGGGGGCGGTGGGGGTGGGGGTGTGGCGGGAGAAAACTGTAAGAAAAAGAATACAAAATATTTACATTTGTAAATTTTACAAACACAAACACATGTGCACATAGGAACACATGTTGAGGATCCTCCCTGTCATTTGGAAGGGCCCTGGGTCACTGGCACTTAAACTTCACTAAGGTCATAGAAAGTCCATTTCCCCTGGAATTCAACATTTCAGGTTAACTTTACCTGGTAGGAGAGTGAGAAAGGGTGCTTTGTGATGCAAAGGACATTTTGATAGAACCAGATGCCCCATTCCATCCCCAAACATATCATTTCCTGTAGGAATTACAGATGCTACTGAGAATAGGATATGTTAGAGTCCTCAATACATGATGATATTTTTGAAGGGAATGGAAGCAAGAACTTGTCTGTTTTCCTATGAAGCTTAAACAAAACAAAATTGTTCGATGATCTTGGGTCACCTAATTCAAACTAGGTGACAGGAAAGACAGGAAAGAGCAAAAAGATCCCTAAGAGGCAATTTGCCATGAGGACAGGCAAAGCGATCAGTTGGAAAAAGTGAACTTTGAGTCTTTAATGAATCTTGGGATTCATTAATGAGTATGTTGCTGTGTTTTGTGGCTCCTAGAAGTTTATGAGCTTGAGGTTTCCTCAGTCCTTGACTATGACCATGAAAGAACTCAAAGTCACATCTAGGCAAAACAAAACAAAATTTATTTAGAGATAGTACTCCCAGGAAGAGATTGGGTGGACAGAATCTATGGAAGAAGAACCTTGAGGAGTGATGGTGGACTCCTGGTTTAAATGGGATGCAGGGGACTGCTCATTCCAGTCTTTCTGGGATTTACTGCATAGGCACTCCTTGGGTGTTGGTTTATCAATCCAGGCAGGAGTTTCTAAGTCACTCCCCCTTGTCTGCGTTCCAGGGGTATAGTTTTGTTGACCCCAGCAGCATGTTGGGGTAGCGGGGCATTCTGCCTTTCCCACTTTGGTTCTTCTTGCTCTCCTTCAAATTTATCAGCTCTGGCAAGTATTTCCTGGAGTCCTGGATATAGTTGACCCTTTTATTTTCATTAGACATCACCCCCCCTGTTCCAAACTACCTAACAGATATGCCCCTAGCACAGCCATCGAGAAGGCAGTGTCTGTGCTTGAAAGTGGTTAGGTCCCATTTTGTGAGATCCCATTTGAGAACAAATTACACATTTCTCTTCTGTACAATGAGGAACAACCATAACATAGCTAGGATCTGCAATATCCCTGGTGGTCACGGCTTTTCAGTTCACCTTGGGTGAGCATAAAGCAACCCTAAGGTTCAGCTTTAGCAATTGTAGCAATGGTGCAGATGGTCACTGGGCAACGGGAGCATGGCCTGGTCAGGGCATGTCTTCAGACTACTCGAATTTCAGACGGCAGTGCACCAAGTGTCTTAGTCAACACCACATCAGCTGCACATTCTGGAGTTACAATATCAAAATGGCTCTGTGTAATCCTCTGGCCTTGAGAGGATACACTGAGTTTTGTGTTCCCTAAGAAAAAATAATATCTAGGACAAACATCTGGGCATGGATCAACTCTTTTGGTGTTTGCTGGATGTACTTGGGGCGGAAAACTCAAAAAAAGACTCGACTTCCTGCAGTCATGCAAGCCATGCTAAATTGTATAGTAAAAAAGAGTATGACTGGTAAGGGTCATATGAGGACATGTTTTTCCAGGTCACTCTGAGTATTTCTTTGCCTCTGCTGGATCCTTTTCCTCCTTAAGCTAAGAATCAGTAATCTGCCTTTGCTCATTTGTATTCTTTTCTTGGAGACCTCATCCTGCATCATCTATGATTTACTGACATTTTTACATATATATTATCTCAAACTCAATTTGCCTAAAGCCCATCTCAACAAAGAATGCTTGCAAATCAGTGAGAAAAAATTTCAAAAGAAAATGAACAAAGGATATAAATGGGTAATTTACAAAAGGAAAAAAACCATGAATGGCAAATAAACATATGGAAAGATATTTAATATCATTAAGAATATTTAAAATAACACTGAGAAATCCATATTGATAAAGATTTCTAAAACCTAGGATTCCATTTTCATTGTCCAGATGAAAAATTCTTTTTAAAAAAGTGGTCCCTGGGGGCCTGCTGGTGGTGCAAAGGGTTAAGCAGCACACTATGAAGCAATCCGCAGCCTCTACAGCACGAGTTCGATGCCCAGCCAGCCAGGGAGCAACACACATGGCAAAGCAGACCTCTCCTGCCTCGCCTGCTGCTCCCCTCAACAGTGTATTTCAGTCAGTCTGCCTGTTCTTTTCCCACTCTGTCTCTGGTGAATTCTCTCACCCCCCCACCCCTGCTTAATTTCCACATATTTGTGAATGGTCCAATTTTCCTCCTGTTATTGATTTCCCAGCTCTTGTATGCATAAATAAATCTTTTTTAAAAACAATAAAAATTTTAAAAAAATAAGTGGTCCCAATATCTTCAACTTGTTGCCAACTTCCTTTGTCCACCTGGGACTCTTTCTTCAAGGTGAACGATCCCTCCATTTATCAGTCACAAAGAGAATAGAGGAAATATTCTGACATTTAGAAAAGCTAGGAAAACAATATGGATCTAACAAAATCAACAAATTTTATCTAAGTGTTAATTCATTTACTCACTCCTGAGAGTGGCAGGTCTTTCATTCTACTAATATGGTATATCACATTTATTGATTTGCTTATGTCAAACCATCCTGCATCCTGACCGTAAATATCCTTTGACCATGGGTATTGTTCTTTTATTGAATTTAGTTTGATAATATTTTATCGAGAATGTTTTCATTTGTGTTCAGTAGCAAGACTGGCCTCCTGTTTTCTTTTGCAGTGTCCTTATTTGCTTTTGGTTTTAGGATAATGCCAGCTTTATAAAATTAATTGGGGAGTGTATATAACTCTTTTTTTTTTTTTGAAGAGTTTGAGAAGGTCTGGCATTAATTCTTCTTTAATTCTTTGTCAGAATTAACCAGGGAAACCATCTAGTCCTGGACTTTTCTTTGTTAGGAGGTTTTTAATAACTGACACAATCTTCTTACTCAATGGTTTGTTCAGATTTTCTATTTCTTTGTGATTTTGTCTTTATAGATTGCATGTTTCTAGGAATTGATCCATTTCTTCTGTTATTAAATTTGATGGCATAGTAGTCTCTTTGATCCTTTGTATATTTATGGAATTTATTATATCTCCTTTTATTACTGATTTTTTTTTGAGTATTTACTCTTTTTCCTTGAATAGTCTGCTAAAGATCAGGCAATCTTGTTTATTTTTCAAAGAACCACTTTTAGTTTTATTGGTGTTTCCTGATAAGTTTTTCTTGTCTATATTTCATTTATTTGTGCTCTGATCTTTTGTTATTTCCTTCCTTAAACTAATTTAGGTTTATTTTTGGGTTTTTTTCCCCTAGATCCTTGAGAGACGGTGTTTCAAGATATTTCCCTCGTGGTTTCTCTTTTTGACTCAATGGTTGTTCAGGTTTAATTTCCACATATTTGTGAATGGTCCGATTTTCCTTCTGTTATTGATTTCTAGTTTCATACCATTGTGGTTAGAAAAGATACTTGGTATTGATGCTGGTGTGCACTGCTACTGTGATCACAGCTGCTGCTGCTTTTCACCCTGGTAATCACCACGAGTTCTTGTCTCATGAAGCCATAAAAAGGAATTCACAGAGTTGTCAGATAAGTAAGCAGAGAGAAGTAAACTGTGTTTGAGAGAGTAAAGAAAAGTTTATTTAGGAAAAAGGACAAAGAGCAAAGACTCCCAGGGATGAAGTACCCGGGAGTGGCAAGGAAGCCCTGATGGAGTCTTGCTTCGGGAATGTATACTTTCTTTCCCACATTATTCTAACACTCCATCAGTCTCTCTGTGATTGGTTAGTTCTAGATGGTCTCACTTAATCTGCTACTGTACTTGGGATCTTCCTGCATCACATCCCTTATCTTTTAGCATACTTTTATTATCCTTGATCTGGAATGTCTTGTTGCCCCTAGTCCTGGGGTGTTTGACTAGCTCCCTTTGGAATTTGTTGCCCTGATCTCTGGATCTTCCCTATTCCTCTTGTTGCCCTGATCTCTGAAGCTTCTTTAACTCTCCTGAGGTTCCTGCCTGCACTGTCCCTGAAGCTAACTGATTACCCTAACTTGCCCTATGACTCAATTCCCCTCTTCTGCAAATGGAGCCCCTAACTGCTGTTAGAACAAAGGGTGTCAGTCTGATCAGTAACAGCTTCCTGCTGAAAGCAGGCATAGTGGGGAAGCAATCAGGACTCCACTGCAGGGCAATGATTTAAGGGACCTCAGAAAAAGGACAATGGAAGTATCATTCTGGGCTCCATCTGAAGGACCATCTGGAGTTCGTTGGCATCCAGGTGAGAGGAGATGACTCTGGTGAGAGCACTGAGGATGCAGGGCCCAAACAAGAGAACAAGAAAAAAAATTAGTAAGGGAACAAGTAAAGGAGTAACCAGGACAAAAGTTGGTTTTCTACAGAGGCAAAGATTGTTGGTGGCCAGCGAGGCCCTTGTCCTTCCTGTCTTTTGAGGTCATCTATAATACATATGTTTTCCTTTAATACCTCCAAGGTTTTCTTCTACCTCACTACAAGTATTAATACAAAAACAACATATTTCATTTAAGAGGGCACAAATTCCTCTGACTTCAGCTGTCAGCAGGTAAGGGCTCTGCGGGTCTGTATAACTACTGAGGCGAGGGAATTCAGAAAGCTCTGTTCAACCTGTGTAGCATGTTGTACCATAATGGTCAGATTTAACACTGATATTTCCAGAAGTGGAATTGCTGCAAACTAAAAGAAATCACAACCATTAGTCTATCCAAGGCCAGGATATTCTAAATTAGGGTTGTTGTGCCCATGCCCTCCCCAGTTTAAATAGTTAGATATCCAAAGGAAGGCATAATGTTTTCTTAGATCTGAAAGACAAGGATTGTTCAAGAAAAGAGCCTAGATTGGAAATTTTTCCCAAAAAGGACATTTAGGATGGGTTGAGAAAAGTGACATCAGGTACAATAGCTACAATGGTGCAGCGGCCCATCCAGTGTTGAGGGAGGATGATATACAAGTTTCGGCCACAAAGAAAGAAATATCCTGTGTTTTCTAATGAGACAGCAATAGTGGGTCCCTCCGGCCATACCTTTTGAAATGAAGTTTGTATTCCTAGAGAACTGGGGGACACATAAGTATTTGAAATAGTCTCTCCCTCTCTGAGACAGTCTGGGTAAAAATCATCTGCACATGTGGGAGAGGAATGTAATCTATTTAAGTTATGAACCTGCCAGGGGCTATTGCAGAGATAATTACGGGCAACGAGCTGGAGAACACTGAGTTTGGGAAAGGGAAAATAAGTGGGGTCAGACTCCTTGATATAGTCCTCTGCATCCCCCATACCGCCAGTAAGATTCAGCAAGAGTCCCGTATCTGCACCCCATCCAACATACCCCTGGCCAGTACTGGAACTATTGATAGCCAGAAACTGTTCTTCTTGAATGAGCTGGGTGGCACTGAGGCGAGTGAATGAGAAGAATGATATGTTATAAGGATAGTATTCATATGCTGTATCTCCATGTGTACCCTAGTCACGCTGTGTGTTTACAATACCGAGGTTGTGACTGGAATAATTAAATGTAAAAGTATAGTTGCATAGGGTGAGATTTAGCCACCCCAAGTCTTGAGAAGTTGGTCTAGTCAAAGAATTTTGAAAACAAACATGAGTGTAACCGATTAGGTCCATTAAACCCATAGAAGGGGAAACGCTTGAGGCCAGCTATCATTAAGTGTTGAAGGAACTGATTGTGTCTGTTTATGTTGGGAAGTAGTAGTCCCATTGGTGAGATGTATTTTCATCCCATAATTGGAGGCTGATAAATGACTTAGTTCTTCAATAGAAGCTGGTAGGGCCCAGAGGAGACTTCTTTGTACAGCAGGTTCCCCTCCAGCACATACCCAACAGTCACTATAGTTTCCTTCTTTGCTGTAAGGTTTAAGGCTGGAGTTAATGGTTGGCGATCAGACAGGGAAGGAGAGTCAGTCAGTAGAGTCGTCCACAAAGGAGTTAACATTAACAAGCATAGCCTAATCGCCATGACAGGCAGAGAAACCCCACTGAATGAAAGGAGGCAAGATAAAATAAAAGAACTTTTTGGCAAATAGTCCACTCTTGGGAGAGTAACTGAGTATAATCCCAAGGGTGAATAGGAAAATTACAAGATAGATTACAACTGTATATCTCATGCACAGAAACAACATATCTAAGTGAGCACTTTCCTTTGTAGCCGGCTGTCTGAACAGGAGACAAAGGTCCTCTAGCAGCTCACAGGTCCAAGTAGTGGCAAGTAGAGATTTTTCAGCATCCAGAGGCTCCGAGGAGGTGGAATCCCAAGCTTTCACTGCAGTGTGATTTATCCAGGCATCCACTCCTGCCACTTTGACCGACTGAGACCAAGCATTTTCGGAGTGTTTATTATCCTTGAGACAAGCGCAAAAGAACAGTCCAAGGCTGCTGTGTCTCTTATGAGAGTTTTCTTAGATGTGTCTTAAGTACTTCATTAGCTTTTTCCACCTTTCCAGAGGACTGGGGCCTCCAAGCACCATGTAAGTGATAATCTATGCCTAAGGCCTTAGATACCTTTTGAGTGACTACAGCTTTAAAAGCAGGACCTTTGTCACTCTGAAGCCCATGCGGCAGGCCAAATCTAGAACAATTTTGTGTATTAAGTGCAAACCACTTCCTCAACTTGTTCTGTTCGACAAGGAAAAGCTTCTACCCAGCCTGTGAAAGTGTCTACCCAGACAAGGAGATATTGAGTCCTTGATACTTATGCATATGAATGAAATCTAATTGCCAGTCTTCACTTGGGTAACTGCCTGATCTCTGGAGGCCTGGAAGTGTCATCTTCCTATTAAGAGGATTATTTTTGTTGCATGCTTCACATGGCTTAACAACTTCGGTGAGTGTCTTTAGGATATCTCTAACAGTAAATAAAGGTTTAGCCATATAATAAGAGTTTTCAATTCCCACGTGGAAAGTTTGATGCAAGGGTTTAAGGACCTTCCACTGGGCACTGGATGGAAGATGTAATTTATCATCTTTTGTTTGTATCCATGCAGAGGGCAGCATAGTTCCTCCCTGAGACATAGTCTCCTGTAATTCTTCCTGAGTATATTGAGGCACTATATCTTTTGGTGTTCCTGTCCACACTAGGGGAGCCTGGACCTGTATGAAGTCCTTACAGGTGGCTTTCTTTGCCTGGAAATCAGCCTTTTGTTTCCTTCTATAATTTCATCAGATCCTTTTTGATGTCCCCTGCAGTGCATTACCACCACCTCAAGTGGTTTTGCTATTGCCTGCAATAGTTTATTAGTTTCAGTATCATATTTAATTGGGGTTCCCTTTTCTTTCCAGGAATCCCTTTTCTTTCCAGATAGCAGCATGTGCATGGAGAATTAATTTGGAATCCATATAGATATTGATTCTCTGCCCTTGTCCTAGCTTTAGGGCTCTGGTCAAGACTATCAGCTCTACCAATTGGGTCCTGGCATCTAGAAACAATGGCTGGCTTTCAAGAACATCTAGGAGAGTAACAACAGCATACCCAGCGTGGTGCATCCCCTTTTCTACAAATGAATTCCCACCTGCAAACATAGTTAGGTTGGGGATAATAAGGAGTGTCCTTTAAGTCCTCTTGGGCTGAGCAGCTAAAGGTCAGAACCTGCTGACAGTCATGTCCAGGAGCGTCATCAGTGGATTCCAGGAGGAAGACGGCTGGAATTAAGGTTGAGCAGACCCACAACCGGTTTACAGATCCCTCCAAAAGGAGAGATGGATATTTTAATAACTGGCTGTCAGAAAGCCACAGATTTCCTTTAGAGTTTAACAAACCTGATATGTCACGTGGGGTCTGTGTTATCAAATCCCTTCCTGTGGTTAATTTATTGGCCTCAGGTACCAGCAATGCTGCTGCATCAACACCTCTTAGGCAGTATGTCCACCCACAGGCCACTGAATCCAGGTTCTTCACTTAAGCTACAGGCTACTGAGCCCCTCCTTTTGGCTGAATAACTGCTCCGAGTGCCATTCCTGCTTGTACTGTAATAAATAGGTTGAACTGATCTCCAGTAGGCACACTACGAGCTGGTGCCTGTAATGGTGTGGCTTTTAGAATTTTAAAGGCATTAATGGCTTCAGGCTTTTCCGCGGTAGACTCTAGCCACAGTCAGTCAGAAAGTTTAACAATGCCTGAGTAGCTTCAGCACACTGATCCTTGTCTTTGCACACAGAAAGAGGTCATCTACATACTGAAGGACTAAGTCTCCACTTGGAGGAGTAAATCTGTTCAAATCAGAAGCTAACGCTCACCCAAAGAGATGTGGGCTGTCCTGGAACCCCTGAGGTAAGACTGTCCAAGTCAGCTGAGTGCTAGGGTGTGAGGGGTCCTCAAAAGCAAAAAGGAATTGGGAACCTGTAGCTACAGGAACACAGAAAAATGCATCTTTAAGATTTAAGATTTAAGACTGTAGGGCCTCCCTGGTGTCACAAGGGTTTAAGACACAGCACTATGAAGCTATCTGCAGCCACTGCAGCACAAGTTTGATCCCCGGCCTAACAGGGAGCTACCCACATGGTGCAGCAGACCTCTCCTGTCTCACCCACTGCTCCCCTCAGCAGTGTATTTCAGTCAATCTGCCTGTTCTGCTCCCCACTCTGTCTCTGGTGAATCCTCTAACCCCCACATCTCTGGTCTGCACCCCAGCTCTTGTATGCATAAATCAATCTTTAAAAAAAAAAAAAGATTAAAGACTGTAAACCATCCAGCCCCCTCTGGAATTTGGGATAAAAAGGTATATGGATTTGTCCAGATTGACATCTACCTCCACTAGTGGCAGGCACAGCTTAGTTTTCTGATCAACATCCATGTGGATGGAAGCTTGCATTTTTGCTTATGAATCTGGTCTTAGAAGTGGAGTCGGGCTTTCAGGGACCACCAGAAAGCCATGGGAAAATAACACTGAGTCCCAGTCACAACTCAAAGGTTGAGTAAATTATTAGTCATTTGGCTTGCCAGATACGCCACAGGAGGAAAGGGGTCCAGGATTATGCAAGACAGAGTAAGTGGCCACTGGATCTAAAAGGAAGTCAACATTCTGGCCCCCAACATTAAGGACCACCCGGGGCTCCTGTGAGGGTTATAATGGTGACAGGAGCCAGCATCTGCCCCAGGCCCCTTCATGCCTGGTTCAGTTCCTGACCTTGGGGTTCTGGCCCTGGGAGCCTTTGGTCCCGAGGACAGTATTTCCGCCAGTGGTCTCCTTGGCAGATCTGGCAGGGCCCAAGCAGATTTTGTGTCACTTAGCACAGTTCTGCTTGAGGTAACCTTTGTTGCCACAGAAGTAGCAGGTGTTTGAGATCCTTCCCTGTTCCTGACCCCTTCCATGGCCCCTGAGTATCCTCATAAGGCCGTTACAAGGCCTCTGCCTTACATCTGTCTCACTGTTTCTGTTCCTTTTCCCCTCCTGATCTCTGTCATGAAAGACCGAAGCAGCAACACCTAGGAGGTTTTCCAGATTCCATTCAGGGCTAAAGGCCAATTTTTGTAACTTTCTCTGGATATCTGGCGCTGATTGAGTAAAGAATTTAACTTTTAACACTATTTGCCCCTCAGGCGAATCTGGTGTCATATTAGTGTGTTTAACCAATGTCTCCTTCAGTGGTCCATGAAAGCAGAGAGGCTTTCTCTTTCTCTCCATACTCCTTCTGCCAGTTTTGGGTAGTTTAGAGGCTTGGAGTGTGACTTTCTTAACCCAAACAATAAAATGATTTCTTCTCCAAGGGTCCTCTGGGTCCCAACCTGGATCAGAGGGGAACTGCCTGACTTCCAGTAGGGCACTTCCTAAGCTCCTCCCTCACGTTGTCGGGGCATTGCTAGCATACCAGTCATCCCCATATTGTAGGGCCTCCGTAAGAAATTTTTCCTTCTCTCCTCAGGAGAGATTCTGGTTGAGAAGCATTATATCTTTCCATTCCAGATCAAATGACAAGGTTAGGCCCTGAAACACCTCTATATATTTATCTGGATCATCAGAGAACTTCCCAATGTCTGTTTTAATTTGTCTTAAATCCTGTAAAGAAAAGGGAACGTGCACTCTAATGAGTCCCGTCATTCTACCCACCACTGCTTGGAATGGCAAGAAGGAGGCGTAAGATAATGGTTCTCCTTTAATCATTTCTGGGAGATCAAGGGATAATTTGGGCTGAGGAACTGACTTCTGCACCATTAAAGATGGAGGTAAGGCAGAAGACAGGTCCTTGATTTTGTTTTTGTTTTTTTTTTTTAATTTAAAATCCCTGAGTATCGGGCCTCCCCGGTGGCGCAGCGGTTGAGCGCTGGGTTGCGAAGCTGCCCGCAGCCTCTGCAGCGCCGGTTCGATCCCCGGCTGCTCCCCGGCTACCAGAGGAGGGTCCCACATGGCGCGCAGACCTCTCCTGCCGCCCGCTGCTCCCCTCAGCAGTGTACTTCGGTCCTTCTGCCTGCTCTGCTCCCCGCTCTGGCTCTGGTGAATTCTCTCACCCTCCCACGCTTCTGACTGTACCCAGTGTTTGTGTGCATGTATGTATAAATCAATCAATCAATTAAAAAATAAATAAATAAATCTTAAAATAAATAAATAAATAAATAAAATCCCTGAGTATCAAGAAGATGTGGTACATATACACAATGGAATATTACTCAGCAATCAAAAAAGATAAACACATGCAGTTTGCAGCAACATGGATGGAACTGGAAGGGATCATGCTCAGCGAAACAAGCCAGAAAGAAAAAGAAAAATACTGGATGGTCTCACTCATAGCAGGAATCTGGAAAAACCTAAATAAGGCACCAGGAAAAAGAATAACTATAAAAAAAAAAAATCAAAATCAACAAACAACTATGAACCAGAGACACACTATGGGGGGGTGGGCAGCAGGGAATGGAGGAATTGGGGTCAAAATAAGGGAGTTGCAATTATATGGGGAATATAAAAATAAAATTTAAAAAAATACTAAAAATGAAAAAATAATAAAATAAAATAAAATCCCTGAGTATGGAGGACAAGAAGAAACTGTTAACTGGGGTGATGGATGAGGATCCCCAGTAGGTATTAAGCCATATTTACTACACAACTTTTTATTGTGCCAGAGGGCAAAGAAAATCTGTAATTAGGTCAATTCAGACCATTTCCCTTCCTTCTACAAAACAATTCCAACTGATAGATGGTATTATACTTTTTACTTCCCTCAGGTGGCCAGGAATCCCCATCCTTGAAATAATATTGTGGCAAGGATTGCATACAAAAAAAGATAAATCATTTCTTCTTCAAGGATTCAGAATCAAACCGACTCCAATTCTTCAGAATAGAGGAGTGAGGCGTGCCCTTTTATAAGGCTGACGAGGAAGTTCCCATCTGCAAGAACAAATGAAGGCAGGTGTCCAGCACCATCTTCTTTCTACTGGAGGTGTCCCTCCTTCTAACCTTGGAGCTCTAACTGTGGGTGATAGTCTCCTCACATAGAGTCCATTGGAATTAATCACTCCCTTACCAGCATGACCCGAACACAATGAACCTATCTGTCTCCCTCCGAAAAGAAGGTGAGGGGTACCGGAATTTATGGGACCATACCGATGACCCAGACCCAGTCTCTTTACAAAGGGTACCCATTCCAAGCGTCTAACGAGCTTATGGTAAGCCACTCTCTTCATCTGATTAAAGAATCCCTGAACACACCTAAAGGGTAGAGACTGAACACAAGCCACAGACAGAATCCTGGGACCTAATTTCCGATGGTGCCCCTCCATTAGGCCATGAAAATGGTCCTCACGACCAGTGTCTTTGAACATGTAATAACCTAAGGCCTGATTTTTACTCTCCCTCAAATCTCCCATTTGAACAATTCCCGTAAGATAAACAACCATCAGATCACTAAACCATAGGTGTATCTACCTATCTGGACTCAGAGCTTGGGGTAAACCTGTGCAAATCAGAAAGTGTCACAACCCTGTCAAAAATGTAAAATTCAACCTGTTCTGCCCGTGCCCTCTGGTGAGGCTGAAGCAGATACCTGGGGCAAAGTTTTAGGGGATGACCCAAGATCTTTATAAGAACTTCCTGCATCTCCCAACTCATAAACTGACTTGATAAAACCTGAAATAAGTCTGCCCTATAGGTGGAGGGACCAAGAAGGTAAAAGTCCTTTTCTAGATAGTCAGGCCTCCATGACTCTCACCTAGGTGCTGGCCTAGCAGAACTCCTTGTCTGCACCATTAGAACCTCCTGGGTACCCAGGGTTCCAAGGGCCACAGCTTGGTCGTTCTGAGCACCCTTGGAGTCCATATAGAGAAAAGCAGGGAATCAGTGAAAGGAGAATCCTGATATTCCCACTCAGCAAGTGGGGCATCAGGAAGCCTTGTCAACTGAGAAACCTGTCACCCAAGACTTTAAGAATGGTGGTCTCACACTAGCCACTTTTACTGTGCCGATGGGTGCCCATTCATTTTTCAGTCAAATAAAGGACAGAGAGAAAGTTTGTGAAATGTCTACAGCCTGTCTGAAGCCGCACAGGTAACAGAGAAGGAAATTAGTAGCACTGGGAGAGAGAGTGAGGGAAGATGGGGAGGAGAGAAAGAAAAAGAGGAGCTATTTAAATAATCTTAATACGGATCTGAGGCCAAGGTGGGGTTCTGGGTCGGCTCCCGTGTAGTGCTTAGTGAGGAATGACTTTCGCAACTGTCACACTGGGACCATTCATCCTCTACTGGGTCTCGGCTACTCGCCCTCTGCTGAGTGCAGGGGAGGATGGCCGGAGCTGCTGAGAGATCAGCCCCTTATGTGCAGCTCCCGGATGGCCTCTAGGTGATGTGTGTACCTAGCTCTTCAGAGACCGATGTCCTTCATACGACAACCAGACTTTATTTTTTTCACTGGTAGATGGGCTAGTCCCCTTATCTGGTCTAGTTAGCAGTTTATCCTTCCACAGGAGCCTTTAAGGTGGTCCCCCTTTGGTATTTACTGACCATCCTGTGCCCTTTTTGTGGCCTCTGATGGCTCCAAGAAAAAATGTTTAGCAAGAGGAACTTAGGACAAGATTAGAGAAAATTTGTGCCTCTCGGCTCACTTACCTTAAATCTTGCAAGATCTCAGACAATGAGCCCCCAATATGATGGTGGTGTGCACTGTTACTGTGATCACAGCTGCTGCTGCTGCTTTTCACTCCGGAAATCACGAGTTCTTGTCTCATGAAGCCATAAAAAGGAATTCACAGACGTGTCAGGTAAGTAAGCAGAGAGAAGTAAACTGTGTTTGAGAGAGTAAAGAAAAGTTTATTTAGGAAAAAGGACAAAGAGCAAAGATTCCCAGGTATAAATACCTGGGAGGGGCAAAGAAACCCTGATGGAGTCCTGCTTCGGGAATGTATACTTTCTTTCCCTCATTATAACATTCCGTCAATCTCTCTGTGATTGGTTAGTTCTAGGTAGTCTCACTTAATCTGCTACTGTACTTGGGATCTTCCTGCATCACATCCCTTATCTTTTAGCATACTTTTATCATCCTTGATCTGAAATGTCCTGTTGCTCCTAGTCCTGGGGTGTTTGACTAGCTCCCTTCGGAATTTGTTGTCCTGATCTCTGGATCTTCCCTTATTCCTCTTGTTGTCCTTATCTCTGAAGCTTCCTTTACTCTCCTGAGGTTCCTGCCTGCACTGTCCCTGAAACTACCTGATTACCTTAACTTGCCCTATAACTCAGTATGATTTCAATCATTTTAAATTTTCTAAGACTTGTTTTGTCAAGTGTAGCAGCAGGAAAGCCCAGAGCAAGTTTCTACAATCTGAGCAGATGGGTGAAGGAGCATCCTGGAGCCATCAGTGGCTTTTCCAGGCTTTTATTGAGCTTACCAGGTACACGGCAGGCAAGGGTGCCTATGCGCCGGGAGGCTGGCAGACCTCCCAATCCCCCGCAAGTCTTCACTCTTTCTGGGCTCTCTGGCGTTCTCTTGTGGCCTCTGCTTCTCTGCTGGTTCTCTTCCTGACTCTCGCTTGTTCTCCTTCTGGTGGTTCCATTTCTCTGGCATCCCTGTGATGCCGCCCTTATAGGCCCAGTCTCAGTCTAGGTGCACCCACCTACACATGCCCAGACCCCACTCCAGGTACCCCCCATCAGGCATGCATTCAGGACCACAGGGATCCATCATCAATCATACTAGCAGGAGGGAAGAAACGGTGACAATCATTTACCCTACATCAAGTAACATATTTTCCATCCTGCGCTGCAGACCTCTCCTGACTCACCCGCTGCTCCCCTCAGCAGTGTATTTCAGTTAATCCACCTAGTCTGTTCCCCACTCTATCTCTGGTGAATCCTCTCACCCCCCACACCTCTGGCCTGTACCCCAGTTCTTGTATACATAAATAAATAAATATTAAAAAAGATTCTATTTAAAAAAAAAGAAAATGGAATATTAAAGTTTCCTACTGTTATTTTGGTGTTATTTTATTATTATTAATTTTTTTCTTCAGATCTGTTAGATTTGTTTAACATGTTAGATTTTCTAATGTCAGGTACATATGTATTTATGATTGTTATATTCCATGATGACTTGATCTCTTCATCATCATATAATGGCCTTGTTTATCTCTTACAATTTTTGAGTTTACGTCTATTTTGTCTGATGTAAGTATAGCTATCCCTGATTTCTTTTGCATGGAATATTTTTTTCACTTGTATGTAATATCTTTTTCCATCTCTTCATTTTGAATCTATGTCTGTCCTTAAAGCAAAAGCGAGTCTCCTATTGACAGGGTATTATTGGGTCTTGCCTTTAAAAAAAAAAAAACCATATAGCCACTCTGTCTCTTGGATGGAGAATTTAATCTATTTACATTTAGAATAATTATTGACAGATAAGAATAACACACCATCTTATTCATTGTTTTCTGTTTGTTTTCTACTCCTTTATTCCTTTCTTCCTCTCTTGCTATCTTCTTTTGTGAAATGATGGTTTTCCACAGTAGTATGCTTTGATTCCCCCTCTCTGTCTTTTGTGGATCTACTATAGATTGTGTGTGTGTGTATGGTTGCCATGAGACTACATAAAATATCTCTTAGATACAACAGTATATTTTACACTAGCAACCTAATTCAATTGCATATCCCAACTCTACCCCTTTAGTCACCCCTTTTATGTTTTTTTTAAGATTTATTTATGTATTTACACAAGCAGTAGGTACAGTTAGAAGCACAGGAGGGTGAGAGAACTCACCAGAGCAGAGCGGGGAGAAGAACAGGCAGACCGACGAGATACACTGCTGAAGGGAGAGCGGGCGGCAGGAGAGGTCTGCGCGCCATGTGGGTCCCTGGCCCAGCGGCCAGGGATTGAACCAGCGCTGCAGAGGCTGCGGGCAGCTTTGCAACCCAGCGCTCAACAGCTGCGACACCGGGGAGGCCCACCCCTTTTTTGTTTTTAATGTCACAAATTTCTGTCGTACAGTGTCTATTCATTAACAAATTATTTCAGCTATTGTTACTTTTATTACTTTTTACTTTTAACCTTTTTACTAAAGTTAAATGGTAAATGCACCACTATGTTACAGTATTAGAATATTCTGAGCCTGGATATGTACTTACTTTTATGAGTTCATTTTATATTTTCATACCTTTTCATGCTGTTAATTAGCATCTTCAACTTGTAGAATTCCTTTCAGCATTTTTTTTTTTTTGTAAGGCAAGTTTAATGATGATGAATTCTTTTGGTTTTTATCTGGGATGTCTTTTTTTTTTCTTTCTCTCTTTTTTTTCAAGATTTATTTATTTTATGCATACAAGAGCTGGGGCACAGGCCAGAGGTGCGGAGGGTGTGTGTGTGTGTATATGTGTGTGTGTGTGTGTGTGTGTGTGTGTGTGTGTGTGTGTGTGTGTGAGAGAGAGGATTCACCAGAGACAGAGTGGGGAACAGGCAGATTGACTGAAGCACACTGCTGAGGGGAGCAGCGGGCGAAACAGGAGAGGTCTGCTGCACCAAGTGGTTTTCTCCCTGGCCGCAGGGGATTGAACTCATGCTGCAGAGGCTGCGGACTGCCTCAAAGTACGGTGCTCAACCCCTTGTGCCACCAGGGAGGCCCCTGGGAAGTCTTTTTATCTCCTTCATTTTTTGTAAGACTTTGCCAGAAAAAAGGACTCTTGGTTGGATAGCAATTTTTTTCTTTAAGGTCTTTAAATATCATCCCACTGTCTCCTGATCTATAACATTTCTGCTAAGAAGTCATACCTTTAGGGTTGGTAGTTGGAAAATTACTGTGGCCCTTTAGTGATGTCACATTTCCTGACTTTTCATGTTTCTTGATGTGTTGTTTTGCTTTTTTCATATTTGAAGTTGTAATCACCTCCTCCATTCTTGCTGACTTTGGGAAAGGGTTATCTTCTATCAATACTGCTAGGGATTCAAAGGCTTTTTCAGATCTTCTATGACTATGCCTGATTCAAACTTTTTGCTCCCTCTTGTGGCAGAATTCTTAAGCTTGTGCCTTCTCTGTTCTACAAAGAGCCAGAGCTTGTGCTGACAATATCCCTTTTGTTTTCCCAGAGGCAATGCTAAATGCTCAAGTCTGTGGTATCTTCCAGGCTAGCAGATTCAGGTTGACTTTCTGCACATGCTCACATGTCGCCTGCAAAATCTCCATTTTTGAGGCCATCAGGAGTGCACACAGGGAGCTGGTCATGGCCTGGGGGTGTAGATGGGTGAGGCACTGCAGAGCACTGGTGGTACTGTTACAGGGCAAAATCTGTTACAGGGCAGGGAGAAAGGCACCCCAGACCCCGCAAACCTGCCTACCCTAAATGGGTTCTGCCATCCGCTGCATCAACACAAACATATGAGACTTTAATGGGAAGGAACTTTGATACAATTAGGAAACAATACAGGAAAGGCAAAGAATCTAGTTTCTAAATCAAGCACCCAAAGGTTAACTGTCCCCTCGAGGATAAAAGTCCACCCAAGCAGGATTGACCCAGAGCAAGACCCCAAAGCCTGTCACAAGTCTAAAGCATCTTCCAGTGGGGACCCACAGAAAAGGATCAGAAACAACCAGACAAGTCTGGAAGGAAAAGAGCAAAATCAAAATCAAGATAAAAACCACCATTGTCAACTCCGCATGGGTCTCTCACCCACATCTGTGTCACCCAGTCCATGACCAAAAGGCAAGCGCTTTTCTTCACATGTCTCTCAGCCCCATGTGCCTCCCCCACGTCTCCTTCTGGATCTCCCTCCTGTTTCCTTCCTTCCTCAGTCTCCTCTGCAGCCTCTTCTCTCCCTGCTCAGCTCCACCCTCCCTTGGGTGGATCAGGAAACCTGGAAACTCCCCCTTTCCTGGGGACCACCCTATTACAGTACCTGTGCATCAATTGAGAGGATGGAGGACAAAGTATCCCCAGCAACTCATGCGCAGATCTCACAATGGTGTCCATCACACAGTTATTAGGAATCCCATCTTTTTGATACAGTCTCTCTGAGTCTTACCTGTTGTTCTCCCTGTGACTCATCACCCTCCAATCAATGCAGCTAACAATTCAGTACTCTGGGTGGAGCATGAGTGAAATAGGCCTCTTTTGTAGTGTCCACATGACTTGTGCTCATTTACACGCTTTCACTTTCTCCCACAGAAAAATCATGGACCAATGAGGGCTCTTGGTATCTCTATGGATACCAACCATGCTCCTTGATGTAAGTAAAGTCAAATTGTATTTCTTACTCTCTCTAATGCCCTCAATCTTGGATTTATTTTCCTCCAATAGTACTGAAACTTCTCTGTTAGACTCTTAGAGTTCCTCTCATTTGAGTGTAAGTGTCTACATCAGTGTTTTCCGGGAGCTCATGGACCATAGCTGAGAGGCTGGAGCCAGTTAATAGGCCACTTCAGGATCTACAACCACAATGGAGGTCATTTGCCTATTACTCAACCCATAACCCTTCCCAGATGCCTTTGTCTATGGTACTGGTGACAGAACCAAAGCCAAATCAGTATGTAGCTGAGTCCTCATATGTATTGAGATGTTTGGGGTTGATAACTGGAAAAATGATTAGGAGAGTCAATTACCTGAGCACAGGTCTAACTTCTCAGAATGGTTCTACTTGTTTCTAGACTACACAGGGGTTTCATAATCTCCATCTGACAGCTCCCACAAAGGTACTTTTTATCCATGAATGGATGCCAAGTTGCTGGCATTGAGGAGAGGATAAAAGCAAAAGAAGTTTTAATCAACTATCTTGTTGACATAATCCCTAGAACTAACCCCCAGGTTTTTCTTCATGACCATTTATAATCCTTCCTTTTTATCCCTTCCTCTCCCCAACCTCTGACCCAGACAACTATTGATCAGCTTTCTGTCACTACAAATATAATATGCATTCTTTTTTGGTCTCAGCAAAATTATTTTGATATTCGGGGGCCTTCCTGGTGGTGCAAAGGGTTAAGACGCAGCACTATGAAGCTATCTGAAACTATAGCAGCACGAGTTCAATCCCCAGCCAGGCAGGTGACCCACATGGCACAGACCTCTCTTGTCTTGCCCACTGTTCCCCTCAGCAGTGTATTTCAGTGAATCTGCCTCTTCTGCTTCCCACTCTGTCTCTGGCAAATTCTCTCACCACCTCACACCTCTAGCCTGTACTCCAGTTCTTGTATGCATAAATACATAAATCTTTAAAAAATTATTTTGAGGGCCTCCCTGGTGGCGTAGCGATTGAGCGCTGGGTTGCGAGGCTGCCCGCAGCCTCTGCAGTGCCGGTTCGATCCTCAGCTGCCAGGTGAGGGTCCCACATGGTGCGCAGACCTCCCCTGCCACCCGCTGCTTCGTCAGTCTGCCTGACCTGCTCCCTGCTCTGGCTCTGGTGAATTCTCTCACCTTCCCGCGCTCTGACTGTACCCTGTGCTTGTATAAATGGATAAATAAATCTTTAAAAAAATTATTTTGATATTCATCTATGTTTTGCATGTATCAATGCAAAGTATTCCTTTTATGGCCCCATAATATTCCATCATTTGGATATATCAATTTTTTAATCATTTCACCTGTTAACCAGAGGATTGTTTTCAGTTTTTTGTTACAAATAAATCTTCTATAAACATATTTTATAAGTGTCTGTAAGGATATATCCTTTTATTTCTTTTGTGTAGATACCTAAAGAGTAAATGGTTAATTCATCTAGTGAGCATGTTTAACTTTAGGAAAGTGCCAGTTTTCCAAAGTAATAATATATTTTATAATTCCACTGGCAGCATACGAAAGTGCCAGTTCTTCCACATCCTTGCTAGTAGTTTCCATGATCAGCCTTTTTAAGTTTAGACATTCTTTTAGGTATGAAGCAGTATCTTACTGCGACTTTGTGTTTGCCTGATGGCTATTAATTTGGTGATATTTTTCATGTGCTTGTTTCCTATCTATATATATTCTTTGATGAAGTGTCTTCTCAATATTCTGCAAGTTTCCCCCCACCCCGAAACATTTTGTTTCCTTTCTATTGTGTTTCAGGAGTTTTTCAAAATATATTCTGAGATTATATGGAATATAATTTGGTATTATTTTGTTTGCATCTGGATGTCTGTTTCCTTTCCCAAGTTAGGGAGATTCTTGGCTATTTCTTCAAAAAAGGTTTCTATCTCTTTATTTTGCTTTCTTTTCCTCTGGGAACCCTATCATGTATGTGTTATTCCTCTTGAAGTTGTCCCATAAAACACACATTATTTTTAATTTTTAATTTTTTTCCTTTTTGTTGGTTTATTAGGGTGTTTTCTACTACCCTGTGCTCCAGCTCATTGATCCCATCTGCTTCTTCTTCTTATCTGCTGTCGAGCCCCTCTATTGTATCTTTTAGTCCAGCTTCTATTCATAGTTGTTGTTTTTTTAAAAAAAATTTATTTATTTATACAAGCACTGGGTACAGTCAGAAGCACAGAAGGGTGAGAGGATTCACCAGAGCCAGAGAGGGGAACAGAACAGGCAGACTGACAAAATACACTGCTGAGGGGAGCAGCGGGCGCAGCAGGAGAGGTCTGTCATGCCATGTGGGACCCTCGCCGGGGGCCGGGGATTATACCTGCACTGCAGACGCTGCAGGCAGCTTCGTAGTCCAGCGCTCAACTGCTGCACCACCCAGGGGAGGCCCTGGTTCTTTTTTTTAATCATGAAAATGTGTTGGATTTTTTTCAGACATCTTTTCTGCATCTATGACAGTGATGTCATTTTTGTTCTTTATTCTACTACTGTGGCATACTACATTGATTTTTATGTTAAACTTTTGTGGGGGATAGGATATCCTGAACAAACTCAGGTTTTATGGACTCCACCCCCATCCTAGGCCAAAGAGATCCAAGGCACCAAGGACTGCAAATCCCATACTGTCATCACCACCGCAGGGAGGATTACTGGGAACTAAGGGTGGAGTTAAGCAGCCAGGCTTGGTATATAACCAGACATGTGGGCCTTGGGGGTGGTTGGTTTTTTGTCAGCCTTCAGTGTTCTATGGGGTCTCAGTTCAGCGGAACTGGTATGTTGCATTCACCAATCTATATCTCTCTATTTCTCCCCGGGTTATTCCTCTTTTCATTTCCCCTTTTTGTAAATAAACCATCTGTGTGCGCCTTCAGTTGAGTCTTTAAAGTCCTTTTTAAGCACATGGGTAAGGACCCACACTAAGTTAAACCCATTTCACATTTTCACATTGGGGTTGCCCTATAACAAAAGCAACATTGCTTTCCTGGGATAAAACTCACTTGGTCATGGTCTATCACCAGCTAATGATTGAATGGAGATTTCCTCAAATATCTTAGATCACTCATTCTCCCACTCTCTGCTAAGAACATTTATGAATATGTTGGGTATACCTTAATATTCCAGCAAACAACTTACAACTCTGACACACATTCCACCTGCACAGAGCCTCAAAAAGTCAGAAATGAGAGTTTAAGGACTTCTCAGGTTTTTCCTGGCTATGCACATAGCCTAGGGTATACACATAGCCTTCTAGATTACAGAGAATGTGGTGCCATTTCAAAGCTTCCTTTGGCCATCTCATTACCGAATTTTTCCATCTAAGTATTTGGGTTAGCCTTATGCTAGTCCAAACTTGCAGTGCTGCTTCAGACAGCTGCAATATTTAAAAATTGTGACTTACTGGGTTTTGTCAAATGCCCAGTTGTCAGGTCTGTTTGCCCAGAGCAAGCTCTGAGTCAGGTCAAATAACATGTCCTGAGAATGGAGCTTTTCCATAAGCTGCCAGACAGGTCAAATGGTGAATATTCTCTGGGGATGGGGCTTTTAGGAAATTCTTAACCTGTTCTGCCTCCTTCAGGAGCTGCTAGGGTGGTGATTTTCCCAGCTACAATAGTTGTGACAATGTTGATTTTAAAGCTGCACAGAGTTGGGTGGAGAGAGACGGTGTTACAGAGTAGGGAGAGGGGCACCCCAGAACCTCCAAACCTGCCTGCTCTAAATAGGTTCTGCTATCCACTGCATTAAGACAAAACATACAAGACTTTTAATAGAAAGGAACTTTAATACAATTAGTGTGCAAAACAGACAAGACAAAGAATATAGTTTCCAAATCTAGAACCCAAAGTTACCCATCCCTCATAGGTAAAAGTCCAGCCAAACAGGATTAGCCCAAAGCAAGGCCCAAAAGCCTGCCACAAATCTAAAGCATCTTCTGACGGGGACCCATAGACAAGTCTGGAAGGAAAAAACAAAATCAAAATCAAGATAAAAGCTGCCATTGGTAAAAGCTGCTAGTGTGACAATTAAACCTCGCTCTCTACCTCTCTGAGTGCCATCTGATTTCTCTGGGAAATTGGCGTAACACTATTTGTTGGGTTTGGTTTTCACTTTTGTTTTTGTGTTTTATTGCATGCTCTTATACCACAGTGTTTTGGGCCACTTAATAAAAGAAAATTGTCCTCATTTCTAATTTCATTAGGAATAAATTGTTCAATTATCAGAAACCACCTCTAAAATCTCAAATTGTTAACTATCTAAAATAGAAACACATCTGAGAAACCCTGGATTAAAAGTAAAAATATTAAGTGCACAAAAGTATGTGAGTCTTATCCTTTTGTAAAAATGGAGGCTCTGTGCCACTTGCTCTTTCATCTGTGTTATATAGTTTGTCCTCATGAAGAGAAAGCATAATGTTTCAATTATGTAACTAATTTTACCTAAAACATGTTGCTGCATATTCCTATCTAGACCTAGGTGGGAAATTAAGGGAATACATGGAAAGTTTTCAGAATGTAAAATAATGAACAATTTCAAATAATTCTGTAATTAGAAGTGTTACAGGGTAGGGAGAGAGGCACCCAAAACCCCCAAACCTGCCCATCCTAAATAGGTTTTGCCACCCACCACATTATGACAAAACATACTCCAGTATGCAAGATCATTAATGGAAAAGAATTTGAATACAATTAGTGTGCAACAAAGAAAAGAGGAAGAATAAAGTTTCCTATTTAAGCACCCAAAGTTACCCAGCCCCTCATGGGTTAATGTCCAGCCAAACAGGTGAGACAGGGCAAGCTAGGGTTATTAGGCAGTTTTAGGGACAGTGCAGGAGGGGACCTCTGAAGAATTTAGGGAGGCTTCAGAGATAAGGACAACCAAAGAAATATAACCAATTCCATTAGGAAAAACAAACATGCCAGGACCAAGGACAACATTGTTAATGCTGGTCCTGGTTTCCTTCAGGTGATAAAGGGAGGCGGAGATTGGAGAAATGGAGAGTGGTTTAATTTATGGTCACATTAGAAGGGCAGCTGTTTAACTTCAATGCAGGGATGCCCATCCAGAAGACTGGGCCATAAATTTAAAGATACAACAAATGGGGAAAGAGAAAGCTGTTAGATAAGGAATGTGAAGATCCGGCACTCAGTAGCAAATTAAGTGAGACAGACGAGAACTGACCAATCACAAAGAGACTGGTGAAGTTTTAGAATAATGAGGGAAAAAAAGGTATATATTCCCTGAAACACAACTCCACTTTGGCTTCCTTGCTCCTCCCAGGCCTGGTTCCCTGGCCTGGGAGTCCCACTTTATTTCTGTTCTTTTTCTCCTCAATAAACTTTTTCTTTTTCTAAACAAACTGCCTCTTCTCGCTTGCTTGCCTGAGCGTCTGCGAAGTTCCTGCTGAGGCTTCGTGAGACACCAACCCGTGGGGGTCTAGTGGCTGGGGCTCAGCGCTGCCCTGCAGCCTGGAATCCGTTCCTGGCTGGGAGACTAGGCCTGACAATTCCGGTATCACAGGGTTGGCCCAAAGCAGGGCCAGTGAGGCCCAAAAGCCTGCCGCAAGTCTAAGGCAACTCCTGGTGGAGAAAGGGCAAATGGGGCCCAGCATGTCTGGGACAGATGGAGCAAAATCAAGATAAAAGCTGCCATTGTTAACCTCTCCATGGTTCTCTCACCCACATCTGTTTCAACCAGTCCAGGATCAAGAAGCAAGTGCAGCTTCTTCACGTGTCTCTCTGCTACGTGTGCTTTGTCAGGTCTCCTATCTCTCTCCATCCTTCTGTAATAGGGTGGTCCCAGGAAAGGGGGAGGTTCCCTGCCCCACCCAAGGGAGGGTGGAGCTGAGCAGGAGGAGGAGAAGGAGAAGAAGAGACTGAGGAAGAAAAGAAGCAGGATGGAGCCAGGAGACCTGGAGGAGGCGCGTGGAGCCTAGAGACACGTAAAGAAACTGCGCTTGTCTTTTGGTCGTGGACTGGGTGACACAGATGTGGGTGAGACCCGTGGGGAGGTGACAATGGCAGCTTTTATCTTAATGTTGATTTTGCTCTTTTCCTTCTGGGGTTGTCTGATTGTTTCTGACCCTTTGCTGTGGGTTCCCACTGGAAGGTGCTTTAGACTCATGGCAGGCTTTGGGGCCTTGCTCTGGGCCAATCCCATTTGGACGGACTTTTACCCACGAGGGGACGGGTAACTTTGGGTGCTTCACTTAGAAACTAGACTCTTTGCCTTACCTGTATTGTTTCCTAGTTTTATTAAAGTTCCTTCCCATTAAAGTCTCCTATGTTTTGTGTTGATGCGGCGGATGGCAGAACCCATTTAGAATAGGCAGGTTTGTGGGGTTTGGGCTGCCCCTCTCCCTGTCCTATAACACTTCCTCCTTCCTTCTCCAGTCTCCGCTCCAGCTTCTTTTCTTCCCTGCTCAGCTACATACTCTCTTGGGTCCGGGTGGGAATCCAAAACTTTCCCTTTTCCTGGGACCACCCGGTTACAAAAGATTAAATTATGTAGTTACAAAAAGTATTTTTGTGAGTTCTGTGTTTGAGTTTCACATTCCTGTAGCACCTTTGGTGAAGCCTAAGTGAAAATTTCTGGAGTTGACACCTGATCTTACTTGCAAACATTAGGATTAAATCAGCCCAAATAGGTAGGTATTGCACATCAGGAAACACTAACGAGAATTGTGTTCTTGCTTTAATAATCTCAAGCAAATAAATCTTGTCGATTTGAGAGAGGTGTTGGGTTCAGAGAAGAGGGTTATTGTGTTGCCTCTGAAAAAAGTTTTACCAGAGCTCCCCTTTCAGCAACACATGACAAGTTTCTCCAGGAAGCTGAGACATTTAGTTATATCCAAAAGGGCTGGCTTATTATATAAAAAAGGAAAAGGAAAGAAAAGGATGCTTGCACAGACACAAGTGGGCAGAACGTACTGCCTCTGAAAAGGACAGGTTTGTTAAGAAATGCCTACATAGACAAGGGCAGGCAGTCTTAGGAGGAAAGCTGTTGCTCCAGTTTTGCAAAAGGAAAAGATTGGTGAAAAGAAACACGTACAAAGTCACAGGCAGGCAGGAGAGCGGCATTTTGCCAGTACAGAAATTGCATTAATATACAGTTCTTTGGGGGAGGGGTTAATTCCTTTGTGGAATTGTTATCTATCCTTAAATTACATATGGGTGTGACTAGGTTGATTTGTAAGGATTGATGATTCTCTACAATGGCCCTCAATCTCCATAGCCCCACCTCTGCTCTGCTTCCTCTGGATACTTTCTATAGCAGTTGATACTTGCTATCCAGTTGATGCCTAAGGGTTTTTCATTTCTATAGCTGACTTGATGACTATGTTAATCATTTCTACCCTGCCGGGTAAGTAAAGTATCAGGCTTTTCTGCCCTCCCACCATTAGGATTGATGATGGATCCCTGCAGTCCTTGATTGCATGCCTGATGGAGGGCACCTAAAGTAAGGTGTGGGCATACATGGGTGGGTGCACCTAGGCTGAAAGACTGGGCTTATAGGGGCGGCATCACGGGGACACCGGCAGAGATATCAGAACAAGAGAGAGAGCAAGGCCACGAGAGAACGCCTAAGAGCCAAGACAGAATGAAGATTAGCTGCGGGCTGGGAGGCCTGCCAGCCTCCCACCAACACTCCCCTCCCCCCACCCCCTCTGCGTACCTGATAAATCCCAGTAAAAGCCTGCAAACGCTACCGGGGGCTCCAGGACTCCTCCTTTACCCCGTCTGCCCGAACATAGAGATCCTGCCCTATGGCCCTCCTGCCTCTACATACCCCCACCTCCAGTTGCTGGCCTGACTCCTTCATCCTAAATTTTCTACTCAGCCTCCATCACTTCATGTAATGAGCTTGTAACTTGCAGAAGTGACATTCTTTCATCAGTCACTCGCACTGAAGTGGCACCTGTTTCCTTGTGTTATTCATAACACCCATGAAACCCTGCCAACAATTAAGAGTTTACACTGTTTCAGGCTCTGATAGTGCAGACAGAACACCAATTCTGTTTTTAAGGATATAGCTTTAATGAAAAACACTTTAATATGTTCTACTGCCCAATTATCCAAAAGAGATAATTTCACCAAGTGATCTAAGTTTAGAAAATGTGCCTTTGGCAAAGAGAAGGGAGCCCACAACCTTGAACCAGCTGAGCAAAACTAAGCCACCGCTGGGCAACTTCACAGGCAAGACCCCAGGACCCAGTCTTGCTGCTGGGAGCGGCGCTCCGCAGTGACGCCTAAGCTCCGCCCCCCACCCCGCCACAACGGCCACGCCCCCTTGAGCGGAGTGCGCATGCTCTTCTGTGGGGCTGTGATTTGGAGAGGGCGCCGGCGAGCCCGCGACGTCCCCTTCCTGCGAGCTCCTGAGGGGACTGACAGGCCTTGTCCTTCGGCAGTGGTGGCACCGCCGCCGCTGACCCGCCTTGGGAATAGGCGCCGCAGCTTCAGTCCCGGCCGTAGCATTTGGTAAACAGAAGCCCCACAGTGCCCGGAGCTTGCAATCCCTCGCCAGCCCCGGCGAGCCCCGGGCGTGAAGGGAGCTGACGGAGGATGGCAGCCTCCGGGGTGGAGAAGAACAGCAAGAAGAAGACCGAGAAGAAACTTGCTGCTCGCGAAGAAGCTAAATTGTTGGCAGGTTTCATGGGCGTTATGAATAACATGCGGAAACAGGTACCACCTCTGTGGGGGTGCCCGAAGGCAGGGAGTTGGGGGGGGGGGTCCAGGACTCTGGCCTCTCGCTGCCTGGGCGGAAACCGGCACCCCGAGGATGGAGACCAGACCCTCTTCTCCGCTGTACTTGTCCTTCCTTCCATTTTCGCGCGCAAGCGAAGCTGCTGGTAGTAGAGAGTCGCGTTAGACAGTTCTGAACCCCCAGAGTGGCCTCGTCTGCAGATGCTGGTGCTCCTGAGTCACACTCCTGAGGTATTCCTCAAGCATTCGGCGCTGGAGATAGGTTGTGTAACAGCTTTGCCCTAGTTATCTCTTTGTAAGACGAGGATCCCCCCACTGGCGAGCCGTTTTAAGGTGTCGTGAGAGTTGTGCGAAGAAGCCTATTGGCACAATTCTCCCCGAAACCCCCAAAGAGGGGTTGCTGGCCTGAAATCTTAAATGAGGGTCCCCACCCCATCTTTCTTACCCAGGTGGAGCTAGTTGTAGACTAATCTTCCTGGACTTGTTAATTTAGAGCAAAACAGTCAACAGTAAATACCGTGAGGCTTTTAAGGGCATTATGCGCCCCTGTTATTAAGAGGAGCTCTTTGTTCTTTGATATGTGTGGCGCATTAAATGAAAGTCTTCGGCACGTCAGCGAAAGGTGGGTTATGAAGAAATTTTAACGCGAAAGAATAAGGGAGAGGTTTGTTGGTTTGTTGTTGTTTTAATTCCATAACATGCCAACAAACAGAAATCACTGGGTTACTTATTGATTGTGTAAGCTTTCTAGAAAATATTCATCTAAGGCGATTTGTGGCAATATTTTGGTTTTGTCACCGATCCTGTGGGACAAAATCAGGATGTGAACTGCAGAACCTATTTTGCTAATCTAGTGGTTCTGACCAGAATATGAACAGTGTAGGAATTTGAGATTTTTATGAAGATGTTAATTTCTGGTTTCTTTAAGCAAACTGATTGCCTTTTGTTCTTCATCTCCTGGCATGGTGCGTGGATGCAGTAAATAATGCGTGGAAGTATCTTTAAATCTTTTCTGGCCTTTGTGTTCAAGTTGCTGTGACTGTCTGGATTCACTGTTTTATGTAACTTTCCTGTATCTATTTTAATGTAGACATTCATACTCCTTTTTATATTTACACCACCACTGACTTCAACTTACTGGTGCATTTAACTACAGTCATCTTGTAAAACAGAGTAGAACACAGTTTAGCAGTGCTCAGATTTGTTTCCAACAAGCCTCCCATTTTCCCAAATTGGGAGTATAACATGGATCATAACATTGCAAATCTTTGCCTATTCCTTACACAGAACACACCTGGGTTGCAGCAATTTACATGAGGAAGATGGTCTGAGATTGTGTTGGGCTCCAAGGAGTTAAAAATTGATTTATTTGGCAAAGAACATTTTAATAAATAAATGCCTTAAGAGTGAAAAATAAATAAAAATAAAGTGGATTCATAGCCACTTCTTAATCTTAGCTTGAGATTATATTTACATCTAATTTATTTACTGTTAAAACAGATACAATTACTGAAAAGTCAAGATTCTGTTACTGAGTTAGATAGGAAGCACGGATGTTTGGTGAGCAACCAGGGATCTCTTCCACAATGGTTCACTGATCTTAATCTGCCACATTTCCTTTTGTCACTGGCTTTGCATGTTATTCAAAGCATTCTCCAAAGTGCTTTTACAAATATTATGGAAACCTGCATCTTTTGCAAGATGAGCAGTTTTGTTTTGCAGTTGTTTTACATTATATTGTATTATTCGTGAGGAGACTTCGTATGACTGAAAAGGGCTGTTGACAGAAATTGGCAGAAATAGAAGTTGGTCTGAACCAGAGGAGGAATGTTTGAGTGAGAACCAATTTTATGAGTGTTCTTGTTCTTTAGTAAATATTTCTGTGTTATGACTGTTTTTGCTTTCTTATGACCTTATTTCTTTGACGTTCAAAATACACAGTGTTTGAATGACAAAAACCCTTCTATACACACTAAGAAGTATTCCTTTTTTTTTAAAAAAGATTTATTTATTTATGCATACAAGAGCTGGGGTACAGGCCAGAGATGCAGGGGGGTGAGAGGATTCACCAGAGACAGAGTGGGAAACAGAACAGGCAGACGGACTGTTATACGCTGCTGAGGGGAACAGCAGGCAAGACAGGAGAGGTCTGCCTTGCCCTGTGGGTTGCTCCCTGGCCAGGGATCAAACTCGTGCTGCAGAGGCTGCAGAGGCTGCAGAGGCTGCAGATTGCTTCACAGTGCAGTGCTTAACCCCTTGTGCCACCACAGAGGCCCAGAAGTATTCCTATAAGAATTTGAGAACACTGAAATTAGAATACCTGTATTCCTGATCCAGCTCTACCATTAATTAGTTTTGTGATCATCAGTTATGTCATCTCTTGCTACTAGGTATAAGATTGCCAACCCTACAGCATTGTAGCTAATCCTACACTTAGTAGTGAAAGGGGGTTCTGCAGCGCCAGGAGCCTCAGCTTCACATGAAGCCATTCAATCATTTCTAGCCTCTTGTTTTTAAATAAACTTAATGATGAAGTATAGTGTTCATGTGTAGCTCAATGAATTACAAAGTAAATACACTAGTGAGAAGATAAAACATGAGTACACCAGAAGTACTCCCCCCTTATGCTCTTTTCATTCATGACTCCCTCAAAGATAACCATTATTTGAATTTCTGTTGCTGGCGATTTGTTTTACCTGTCCTTAAACTTAGATAAATGGATCAGAGTATGTACTCTTGTGTTTTGGATTCTTAAAAGCAACATCATTTGTGAGATTCATCTATGTGTGTGTAGCTCTAGTTCATCTCATTATATAAAGAATTCCACTGTATGTATATACCACAATGTATATTCTATCATTATGGACATTTAGGTTATTTCCCATTTTGGACGACTTAGTATTACTTTGACTGTTTTGTACGTGTCTTTTGACATGCACAAGCATGGAATTCTAAGATTGGAGTTATTGAGTCATGGGTTATGCTACATTTAGCTTTAATAAATATTGTCATGCAGTTTTCTGTAGTTGTACCAGTTTACTTTGCCCAACTGTGTATGACAGAGGCATTTGCTCTTCATTCTTGTTAATACTTTGTATTGTCAGCCTTTATAATTCTATCCATTTTAAGGGGTATATAGTAGCATCTTATTTAATTAGGTTGAGCACCCTTTTATTCATTTCCCTTTTTGTTTGTGTTTTTGTTACTTGTAACATTATAAAGCCTCAGGCAGGCTTGAGTATAATCACCACTGTGCAGTTATTGATACTGTGTTAATGTAATTCAGGGACCAGCTTGAGGGATAGGCTTTGAGACTTTTATGAGTATCACAACAGTTTAAAATTTCTCATGGTAAATGAATTAAGCTTTTAAATTTCAGTTATGCTTTATGTTAAAACCCTTATTAAAAGTATGTTTAAGAGCCACAAAACTGATATGAGGATTGTGTGCCGGGGAGTCAACTGTGTTCACTACCTAAAATGATGTGGCACCACTCCAGGACTGTTAATTACTACATGTCATAATTCTTAGGGTCTTTTTAATAATCTAAACTTTCTGTATTTAATCCTCAATACTAGAAACACTTCTTGAGCACTTATTCTAGAAACACTTCTTGAGCACTTTACCATTCTGCAAAGTGTTTTTACATGCTTTATTCTCATAGCAACTCCCATTGATAATCTTCTCTCTTCTCTTTTTGTCTATCCATCTTTTGAGGTACCATCTCTTTTTCACTCTTCCCTGTCTTCCCAATGTTTTATTGATCCTCTGTCCTTTTTTCATATCCATCTGTCAAAAAACATTAATTACTGTTTGTTTACCTTCTTTGGACAAGGCTGTTGAGCATAGCTGAAGAATAGTCCATTGTCGGGCAACCTTCTGCTTGGTAAACTTTAACATTGACTGAGCTGTCAAGTACTGGCAAGCAATCCTATTTCCATTTATTCTTAACCATTTTCATCTAACCTGAGTCCCTTCTCTGTATCCTCACTCTCAGCACATGGTCCCTTTTTTGACATCCAAATAAATGTGTTATTAGTTTGAAAGTATTTAGCTTCTAACTTTCCATCACCAAACCTACAAACTTACCTTGACACTCCATTTTTCTCTTAATTTTGCTACCAAAGGAGAAACTGCCTCTTTTTTTAAGGCCAATAATTCCACCTGGGCAAAATTTCACTCCCCCCAGCATCAGTTAATCTTGTCAGAAAAGTTATACTGTTGTTTAGTCCATCTCTGTTGAACATCTCTGCAGGTTTATAGCCATCATTAAGCATGTTTTAACCAGCATTTATATGAACCAACAAACTAAATACCCATTCTTAGACTCAACATTTACTTGTATAAAATGCTGCTTCCCCTTAGTAAAACCAAAAGGTAGGTCGGTTCACTACGTAGCTTGGCTCACTATTTCCCTATCTCAATTTGGCTTTCAAATTCACCCATTCAGAGGAGTACTTACTGAGAAGCCCTATATGGCATTTTGCTAGATTCTGGGGTTGCATTTGGTGAGCAAAACCCAGCAGTCCCTGTCCCTATAAAGTTATAGTAGTAAGGAGAGTGAGACATTAGTCAAGCAATCACACCTTAAAAATGTAAAATGGCAACAGTGGTAGGAATTATTAAGGAGACGAAAATGGTACAAGGAGGGCATATGGATGAGTGATTTGATCATCAGGAAAATTTTCTTAAAGATATAATTGAACTAGGCACTTTTTAGGAAGAACCTCTTAGGTTAGCGGGAACAAAATATGCAGAGGCCTTGAGTCTGATACCTCCTTCCCATAGAATGGGAAATACAAGAGTTTGATTAAAGGCCATGTGACTGAAACACAGTATGTAAGGGGGAGGATGACATATGATGAAACTTGAGGTTGGTAGAGACCTGCCCATGCATAGCCTCATAAATAAAGTTGGGGATTTTGCCTTATTCTGAAACCTTTTTAAGAGAGAGAGTAGGAGAGAGGGAGGGGATGACACTGGGTGGGTATTTTTTTTTTCTTTTGAAAAAAAGTCAGTGGACAATGGAGGAGGGTTATAGATGCTTAAGTGATAGGAGTAGTGTGGTAACTTCACATTTAAGAAGTGTGAACCTATATCCCTAAATCATACACAGTATTGTCAACCAATATTGCCGCAATAAAACAACGATGCAGTTTTTAAAATGTCTACTTTGTATGAATGAGTTAGATCTCAGAGTGTTAGCTGATAGATTAAAGAGGAAGCTCTGGGCCTCCCTGGTGGTGCAAGGGGTTAAGCACCACACTATGAAGCAATCTGCAGTCTCTGCAGCACAAGTTTGATCCTCTGCCAGCCAGGGAGCAACCCACATGGTGGCAACCACATGGTGCAGCAAACCTCTCCTGACTTGCCTGCTGCTCCCCTCAACAGTATACTTTGGTCAGTCTGCCTGTTCTGTTCCCCACTCTGTCTCTGGTGATTCCTCTCCCCCCCCCCCCAATCTCTGGCCTATACCCCAGCTCTTGTATGCATAAATAAATAAATCTTTTATAAACAAACAAACAAACAAACAGGAAGCTCTACAGGAGATTAGTGACTTGGACTAAAGTGGTAGCAACAGTAATAATATCAATGAAGAAAAGATACATTCAAGAAATTAGGAGATAAAATCAATGGGACTTAGTCACAATAACTACCATACATGATTGTGATGACTAAATTAGATAGGCAAATTAACACAAAACAGTACCCGATAATAAATAAATTCATAATAAATGTTGCCATTTTTGTTGTAGTGGTAGTGGTGGTGAATCGGATACTGAGGGATACAAGGTGCCACTTAGAACCTCTAGGGTTCTAGAATGTGGAATAGATGGATGACACTATCCACTAAGAAGAGATACTGGAAAAGTATCAAAGCTTTATAGGAAAGGCTGATAATTTGTATTTGAGATATGCTTAGTTCTTGATGTCCATGAGGCATTGAGGTTTATGATAAGTTGACAGGTTTGCAAAGTTGTGGGTTAGAAGTGTAAACTTGTGAATGATCTGCAGCAAGAAGATAACTTCTTCATTTAAGCTATGGAGACCTGAGTCTAGGATAAAGACTAGGGAATAAACCTTAAAAGATGACCCAAAAAGAAAGGAAAGAATTGGCTGCAAGAGTAGAAAGAAAATGAGACTTTTAAGAAAGAGAAGAATTTGATTCAGTAGGAAGATGGCAACTTTTGAAGCTGATGAGAAGTTAGAGTAAGATTAGAACTAACAATGTCTATAGTTTGTAGTAATACAGAGGAGCTTATTGACTGTGTTGAGAGTTGTTTGATGGGAAGACAGAGATGGAAGCCAAATTAGCATCAGTGGAAGCAGGATATGAGAAAATTGAGACAGCTGTTTTGAGAAATCTTCCCCTGAAGATAGTGAGGCAGTCAAATGGTTGTTTGGTTTTATTTGTTGAGGTGGGAGAGATACAGTATGTTTAAAAGCTAGTGGGAGGAATTCATTTGAAATGTAGAGATTGAAAATATATGTACAGAATATATAATTGATAGATGATTCCTGAGATGAGATCCAAATAAAGATGATTAACTGCCTATCGGAGGAGGAAAGTTCCTCCTTCATAAGAATAGAAGGAGGAAAGAGTACATAGGTAGGCAGCTATGTAGGTAGGTGTGTTTGGAACCAGAAGGAAGAAAACTGTATCCAGAGGATCTTATTTCTTTGAAAAGTAGTTGAGATTATCTGCTAAAATGAAGGAGGAAGATGATAAAGCTGGAGGTTGAAGGAGTCTTTGTGAAGAACAGAAGTGGTATGATGACTGGCAGTGCTTTTTTTCTTTTTTTTTTTAGATTGTCATGAATTTATAATGAATATTGGTCCCTTACCTGACCTTCAAAGCCCTGTCTGCTCTGATTCCAACTTCTTCTATCAGGTCTTACTTCATCTTTCTCTTGGCCATTTTACTCCATGCACTTTTCTTCTATTCAGAGCCTAAAATGTTGTGCCAGTGTCTTTAACTCTTCTTCAACTCATGATTTAGTTTTTACCTTAAATGGCACATCCTCCCTGCATATCCTATGTTATGTCAAGGCCTTAGGTTATATGTACTCTTGACAACGCTCTATTCCTTTCCCTCCTGTTTTTATCATCTTATGAAGGTGGTAATCACTCTTTAAGGTTTCTTTGCTAGTATCTGCTAAAATCTTTGAGGGAGAGACTGTCTGTCTCATTCAGTGCTGTTTTGCAAACATCCACCACACAAGTACTCAAAATACTATTTTTTCTTTTTTTTAAAGATTCATTTATTTATTTATGCATACAAGAGCTGGGGTACAGGCCAGAGATGCAGGGGATGAGAGGATTCACCAGAGACAGAGTGGGGAACAGAACAGGCAGACTGTCTGAAATGCACTGGTGAGGGGAGCAGCAGGTGAGACTGAAGAGGTCTACTTCGCCATATGGGTTTCTCCCTGGCCGGCTGGGGATCGAACTCATGCTGCAGAGACTGGGGACTGCTTCATAGTGTGGTGCTTAACCCCTTGCACCACCAGGGAGGCCCAAGTACTCAAAATACTTAATAGTTGATGTCATGGTATTGTTGATAACATTTAGAGGATGAAGGCAGAGAAAGAAGAAAAGTGGACAGGCTGAAACTCTAGAGAGCAGTAGCGTTTTAAAGGACAGGAAGAAAAGTGTATTGGCAATAAGGAATGGGAGGAAGAAAGCAGGGAATAATGTCACTGAAACCAAGATTTAAGAATATCAGATGTTACAGAGAGGTCAAAAGATTAAATGGCCACTGGGTTTGAAAACTGGTGATTTTAGCAAGTGAAGTTTTAATGAAATGGTGGGAGGGAAAAAAAAGTTTTAGAAGACAAATAAGGGACAGTAGGGTTAGTACATGGAGAAGCACCTACCTCCTATTGGTCCAGGCTTTGCAGGATAGCGTTTATGTTCTGTCCTTAAATTTCAGAAGTATCTAGTGCATACTGCCATTATTACAGTATGTTGCATACTGAATAAATGAGTACAGAGCACATCTTTAGGAAGACATTGCACTAAAATTTCCTGTTTCTGAGAAGAGAGACGAGATTTGGGAGGTAACAGAAACAGGACAATATCAGAGGCCACCATAGCCTTTCCCAGGACAGCGCCTTCATTGCACCTCAGCTCTGACTACTCCCAATCTGCTCCTCTTTCATAATGTCAAATCTTGGGGAGAGAGGATCAAATGGACCTAGTTTTGCTTGACTCATTGTATATGGTAAGGAAAATAGGGTCATGTAGCACAAACATGATCTTGAAAGGACCTGTTCTGTGTATTGAGGCCATTATTCCCTAGGAAAGGGGAATTTAATTCAGGTAGCAACTCAAGTTAGCATCTACCACAAAGACTCATATCCGTGAAATAGATGGTATATTATGTATTTTAGTACGTAATAATGCAAGCATATAATTTAATTACATTCAGTTGAGCTGTCAAAAATGTGGTTGATAAAAGTAATAGTTAAGAATATGCCATCTTGGGGCCTCCCTGGTGGCGCAAGGGGTTAAGACGCAACCTGTGAAGCTATCCGCAGCCACTGCAGCATGAGTTTGATCCCAGGCCTGGGAGGTACCCACATGGTGCAGCAGACCTCTCCTGACTCACCCGCTGCTCCCCTCAGCAGTGTATTTCAGTTGATCTGCCTGTTCTGCTCCCCATTCTGTATCTGGTGAATCCTCTCACCCCCCACACCTCTGGCCTATACCCCAGTTCTTGTATGCATAAATAAATAAATCTTAAAAAAATAGAATATGCCATCTATGCTCATTATCATAAATTTTGTGCTTAAATTACTGGAAAATTGTGAGTCAAGATTAATTGAGTTCTTTCTTACACGTTCTTTCAGAATTACTTAAATACTGGGAGAGTCAAAAGTTACACACATTTTCAACTGTGTGTTGGAGGAGTCAGCACCACTAACCCCTGTGTTCAAAAGCCAACTATACAATTTAAATTGAATCACAAACTATTATTTTACTGTAAGCTTTTATTATAAAAAATATTTAAAAATATTTTGTGTCTTCTGTAAAACTTTGAGTAATGTTTAGCCTTTCATTACTTTGGGAAACAGCATGCTATGATGGAAGTAACTTGGACATTGGAATCAACAGATCTGGATTTGAATCCTGTTTTTTTTTTGTTTGTTTGTTTTATTTGGCCAACTTATCAAAAGTTCTTTATTTGATTAGGTGACCTGATCCATTATTCCTAGATATTTTGAGCCTTTGGTCTTACTTGTATAGGTTACTTTAGTCTTTCATTAACACTAACCACTAGATCTGGCAGTACTAGTGTTGGGCCTCAGACCTGATTATATGCTACTTTACAGCTGTTGAGCTAGTCTGCTTTGGGATGCTGGCAGCAGACTCTGAAGTCATAGACAGACTTGATTACTCACAGCACAGCTTCATTAATGTCAACATGCAGGGGTCAGTTTCCTTGTCCCACAAGTGCTATTTGAGGAACATGTTTATATACACAGCAGGTTTTTGTTAACGCTGAGAAATGAACACTGAACTTAAGGAATCTGCCATTTCTTAACAAGAATAAGCAAGACTGCTCTTTGTATTGAAAAGAAGACATAAGTTCTCTTAAGGTTATTTGCTACCCACACAATCCTGAGGCATGGCAACCAGGGCAGTAAGTGGCAGGGCTTGCATTCTTGGCATTTCCAAGAAGATATGTAAGAACTCAGGGAACCCATGCAGGGCTGTTGCTCCACCCAAAGGGAATCTCCTGAGTTGTAGCCACCTTCTGCCTCCTGGAGAAGAACAGCTTTTTTCCTGATGGTCAGGGTCAGGCATCTAGCCAAATGTACTTACCAGTGGCATGAGGAGACCAAAATGGTCAGGCCACAGTCTTCTAATTCTGTGAAAACCTTACTATGTCACTTGTTTGAACTGTTCTTCTCTTTGGTCCCCAGATTTCTAAACCTACAGACCCCAGAACCCATTTCCAGAAAGACTAGTTGCTGAGATCAGAAACTTAATTTTTGTAACCTACTCATTAAGTGTAGCAGGGATGGGAGCCTCTTGCTCCTTTGGTTGCCAGACTAATTCTGGCTGCCTAGTAAACCATTTTATCTATATAAATTACATGAAATCAGATAATTTAAACATTGATTCTGCTGCTTAAAGAGAAAGTTTGAAAACCACTGATACAAGGCTTTCTCTGAAAGAAGAAAGCTCTCTTTTTTATCATGGATTCTATGAGTTGGATTTGAGCCCAGCCATCTTTTCCTTTCCCTTACAGGACAAATATGCAGATTCTAAGATTTAGATTATTGGGATATGCAGGGATTTGTAGAAAAGCCTACATGGGTTTCTGAAACAAATTTTCCGTTTTCCAACTTTGTTTTACTAGAGAAGCACTGCAGATGGGGGATTATAAGTACTTGCCCACCTGTCAGTAGTGTGTTTTATTATTTCACTTAGCTATTGATCCTTACATAAACCTGCTAAATTGAGAATCTCAGAGGACTGAATCATAGAATTCACACACCAAAGCCCTACCCCAACTCCCAACAGAAATTAGATGAACCACGTAGGTGTAATTTCTTGTTTCCAAGTCTGTTTTGTCTTTTAGGTTTTCTGATTTCTTGCTGACGCAGGGAGTGCTTTGTTCAATTTTTCTCAGTCAAGGTATCATTCATAGCTCTTCAGATTATCAGCAGTGAACCAAATCGCAGCTTAAAGCACTCCATCTAATTCTTTATTAACAACATGAAATCCCCCAAATTTGAGACTTATTAAGGTCCCACCTTTGTGATCTTCCTGTGAATTAAGATTAAAGGAAATTGCATGTTTCTGCTCTCCCTGGTTAGTTGGTTTATTTGTTTTTACTGATCAGTCTCAGTCAGAAGGCATTTGCTTAAATATTTGGGGAGAGTCAGCGTAGCTTCTTCAGCACTGCAACCTGGGCAGCTTCCTTTGGAATAGACTGTTAGTTTAACACCTGCGAAAGCTTAATTTCTCCAATTTCAAGGTGTTAGTATTCAGTGTGTTATGTTTCAGTATGACATTCTGGTTCCCATATGCCAAAGGGTTCCTAGGACTTTTAAGTTCAGCGCAGCATCAAAAAATACAAACAGGTTTTCCATCTCTGTAATAAACACTACAGATGTTGACACATCAGTAACATCCTAACCCACTTTATTGTTTCCCAAAAACACAGAAACTTCAGTATTGGATGGAACAGTTAGTTTTCAAAGAAAATGTTAGAAAAGGGCCTCCCTGGTGGCGCAGCGGTTGAGTGCCGCACTGTGAAGCTGTCCGCAGCCTCTGCCCTGTGGTTTGATCCCTGCTGGCAATCGAGAATCCTACATGGCGAGCAGACCTCTCCTGTCTCATCCGCTGCTCCCCTCAGCAGTGTATTTCGTCAGTCTGCCTGTTCTGTTCCCCACTCTGTCTCTGGTGAATCCTCTCACCCTCCTGCACATCTGGCCTGTACTCTGGTTCTTGTATCAGGGAAAAAAAAAGAAAAAGAAAATGTTAGAAAAGAAATGCTTGGTTTTTGGTTTCGACAAGTTTCCAGTCTGTCAGATGTCTGTAATTTATACTCTTAAAACTAAACTCATCTGAGGGCCTCCCTGGTAGCGCAATGGGTTAAGACACAACCTACAAAGCTATCCACAGCCACTGCAGCACAAGTTCGATCCCCGGCCAGGGAGCTACCCACAAGTAACAGCAGACCTCTCCTGACTTGCCTGCTGCTCCTCTCAGCAATGTAAATCAGTCAGTCCGTCTGTTCTCACACCCACCCCCCCCCACACCTCTGGACTTTACCCCAGTTCTTGTATGCATAAATAAATCTTTAAAAAAAAAACTAAACTCATCTGAGAGACATCACTTATCAAAAGGCTAATGGGGGAAACTATGTTTACCATATATGGAAGGAATTTCACCCTTGAAAAATGATGCTTCTCTGGCATAGGACACGCTTTTTTTCTCTTGGGCAAATATTAGAAATTTGCCACCGTCCCATCCCAGGACAGGTAGGTTCATTGTCTGTTCTCATAGATGAAAAGATAATTTTGGAGCCTTGAGTACATTTTGACAGGCCTTTAATGCTGAATCGGGACAGACCAGCTTTCTCTCTGTTTCTCTGGGTGTCTCCTTCCTGAGTCTCAGAGGATGTTGTGATTATAGCCCCTGGTGAGACAGGTATCTCCATTTGCATATATGCAGCTCTTTAGCTTTAAGAGAATGCTTACAAAATTTCCTAGATCTTTAGGCTTTGAGTGCTGCATATTTAGTTTACTCCTGAATTCTCCCTCCATTTATCTCTTTGGTCCATATCAGTTTCTTTGAATAAATAGCATTTTTTCCCCTGATCTCATCTTTTAAAAAGCAGTTATACCAAAGTGTATCTCCTTTTCCTTTTAAAGCCATTTGGCCTAAATTACCTTTAAGGAAGAAAATTCACCTTTAAGGAAGAAAAATTTCCTGTATTAAGCTGGGTGTCTTCTTTTGCTTTCTTTCGCTTTACCACTTGCCTTATTGTGATTATATATGTGTTTATTTATTTTTTTTAAGATTTATTTATTTATTTATACAAGCACTGGGTACAGTCAGAAGCGCGGGAGGGTGAGAGAATTCACCAGAGCCAGAGCAGGGAGCAGAGCAGGCAGAAGGATCAAAGTACACTGCTGAGGGGAGCAGCGGGCAGCAGGAGAGGTCTGCGCGCCATGCAGGACCCTCCTCCGCTGGCCAGGAGCAGCCGGGGATCGAACAGGCGCTGCAGAGGCTGCGGGCAGCTTCGCAACCCAGCGCTCAACCTCTGTGCCACCGGGGAGGCCCTATATGTGTGTTTAAATCCAAATGCTTTCTTTCTTTTTCTTTTTCTTTTTTTTTTTCTTTTCCTTTTCTTTTCTGAACAAACATGATTCCTGGAGAGAGCGTTTTCATTTTCTCTTAGCTTCTTATTATGGCTCTTCTAGTACCTCAGTCTAAGAAGATTTATACCCAATTAATAAGGGCTCCATTTCCCTTTATCTTTTCAGTGATTTAAATCCACCACCCAACTGTAGTTGAATCTGCAGTCTACTCAGGGAATTATATCCAGGGCCAACTTGAAATCACGCTGGGAGGTATTGACAAGCTACATAAATCCAAAGGTTAGTCATTCCTCAGTCCTCTCCTTGGGATATCAATGAAGAGTAGACTTTGGGACAGCTGATTGCATGCCTCCTACTAATGCCACTACATGTCATTAAAAGCTAGAACCTCATATAACTCTATGGCGCTTACATGAAACCTAGCTGAATTCTGTAGTCCTGGTTGGCAAATATACATAAAGCGAATCAAGTCTTTCCACCAAGAGATGTCTAGAATGTTTGCCTTCCCATCCAAAGGACTTTACCTGGAAAAGTGCATTAAAACATGAAAGCACTAAAGCAGCACCAAAGTTTTCTCTTTCTGCAACCATCCCTGCTATATCTATGCAATGAGTATCTATGCATATGCTGTATCTATGCATATAAATATGCATATGTTTTGAGCGGCCCTCCACCACTGCTTGTTGTGAACAGTTGAGAGGTAGTCACAGGAGGTGGAAATTAATAGTGATAACAAACTGGAGAAACATGACTTTGACCTGAGCATTTAATTGACTTGCTTTTCTTCCGCTCCAGTCTGAGGCAGAGGGACTGGTTAATGGGAACAGTCTTTTGTCACGGGGGCAAGCCTGCCACGTGAACTGTAATCCACTTTGGGGGCAGACTTTGGAACGAAGAATGAGCCAGGAGGCCTGGATGTAGGTGATCCATGACTTACACCATACTCCTGCCCAACCTGTAGTCAGTTCCACAAGTGGGGAAGAGAGTCCATTGTGAGAGAGAAACCTAAAGTTTTCCCTAAATGAGAAACAATTATCCTAACGTAATTTTTCACTTATTCTATCCCAATATCACTTTTTACAGTTATTCACTGTCTCACCACATTTTTCAAATTAATAGACTTAATTTTTAATAGACTTAAATTTTAATAGACATTTTTTAGTTTTACAGAAAAATTGAGCAGAAAGCACAGTTTCCATTTAACCTCCCCTAACCCTCCACACAGTGTTTCCCCTAGTATTAATATCTTACATTAATATGGTATATTTGTTACAACTCAAGCCAATATTGTTATTACTAACCATAGTTTTACCTTAGGGTTCACTCTGCATTGGTAGTTCTGTGGGCTTGGGAAAATGGACAATGTACATTGTATAAAAATGTGCAGACACAGATAGTTCCACTGCTACAGTGTCATACAAAATAATTTCACTGCCCTAACTCCCTGAACTCTTCCTTTTCACCATATTTTTGGAATATATCTTTGTCATATACCAATTCCCATTTATTGCAGATTCCTCACAATTTCTTAGGTTTCTCCACTTAATTCTTTTGTTGGTGCTATGATTTGTTTTTTTTCCCTCATTTGTGTTTCTTTATGTGTTACTACATATAAGTTGGCTAATTGCCGTTCTCATTTTTGTCTGACTGACCTTTACATTATTCTGCAAGTGTTGGGTTGATTATCTTTCATTTCTTACTGATTTGGCTATTATTTTCAGAAGTGTTGAATAATAGTGACAAGGTTATATGCACATTCTCTTGAATGACATTGTCTTTCCTATTACACCATTAAATGTGATGTTGGTGTGGATTTCTGATAAATGACCTTCAATATACAGAAACATCATTTTATTAGTCAGAAAATAAATTTTTATTTATTTATTTTTAAAGATTTATTTATACAAGAACCAGGGTATAGGCCAGATGTGCGGGAGGGTGAGAGGATTCACCAGAGACAGAACAGGAAACAGAACAGGAAGACTGACGAAATACACTGCTGAGGGGAGCAATAGGCGAGACAGGAGAGGTCTGCCTCACCATATGGGCATCTCTGGGCCAGAGAGGATCGAACCGGCACTGCAGAGGCTGCGGACAGCTTCACAGTGCTGCGTTCAACCGCTTACACCACCAGGGAGGCCCAGAAAATAAATTTTTAATTCTATCAGACAACCATTTATTGATGATTTCTACATTACGTTTTTCTTTCATAACTTGTTGAGATGATTAATGACACCCAACAGAATTATTGCTCTTAAACCCTCCTTGCAATTCCTAATATTTGACTAATACCTTGCTAAGTTCAGTTTGCAAATTTTTGGCAGAGATATAAATACGTCCCTAATAGAAGAAAAAAAGCACAAAGAAAATGTGACCAAAACAGCAACTGGCAGTTACAGAAAAAAATAAGACAGTGAGGAAGCGTAATAATTAGTATAAAAAAATAGGTGGCATATGTAAGATGAAGCCAAAGTTATCAGTAATAAATGTGAAGGGTTAAAATAAACCCTACCAAAAATTATCTTGGATGGTAAGAACTTCAGCCTAAGTTACACAAAAATCTACCATTTATGAGAGACTGGAGATTCAAAAGGTAAATGTTACCTGTACAAACATGTAACAATTCTGGGGAAACATAAAGAAATTACGGGGTTTTAAATTTTTTTCCATGTAGGTGTTTTGGGCCTCCCTGGTAGAGTAGGGGTTAAGTCTCAGCACTGTTATGCTGTCACCTCTATAGTCTGAGTTTGATCCCCTGTCCCTTAGCCTTGTATTTCAGTAGATCGGCTTGTTGTGCTCCCCACTCTGTCTCTGGTAAATCCTCTCACCCCCTGCACCTCTGGCCTACACCCCAGTTCTTGTATGCATAAATGAGTATTAAGTAAATCTAAAAAATAAAAGTAGATTTTTTTTTGTTCTGTAAGTTTCTCTTCTGTTTACTGAGGTCTTATAATCTCTCTTATTCTCTAGTCTATCCATTGTCTGTCTCTTCTCACTTTTTTTTCTGTGGATGCACCTCTTTCCAGATGATTGCTAATAGAAGAGACCTTTCTTTTTAGCTCAGTCCCATCTGTTGTCCAAACCTAGCAAGATATTATAGCATAATCAAATATTTTTATCATTTAGATCCAAAAGATTCTTCCCCTTTATCCACTGCCCACACACTGTAACATGCAGCTGGAGATTACTCTTAGGCTAAGTCTTTACTGTACAAAACCTGATTTGTCTGTCTTCAGTTCCTATAATAAGCTCACTCCACTAAACTCCGTTTTGCCATGAATGCCTTGGAAAGGTTTTTTGCTAAATTTGGTTTAGCTCTTTGTTTTCTGAAACTTCCTATCAGTAGTCACAGATGTGTTCCCGGTGAGAATGCTATGTTCTGATTTGCTTGCTATTCTGTCCATTTTTTTCTTTCCCTCCCTCTTTTCCTTTTTTCCTTTCTCCCTTTTCCCTTCTCTCTCTTAAGCAGCTGGATTAGCTCATTTTGGTAGTAACAAAATAGTTAACTTGATTTTGCTACCTGGTATTTTTTGGTGTGGTATGTAGCAAAATCCCCTGAGAGCTAATCCTACTCTGCAATTTTCCCTCAAATAAAAGGAAATTGAAATTTTTCATTAAATACACTCTTGGCATAACAATAACTTGAAGTAATCTGCATATCATTTGCAAGGAATAACCTATACATCTTATGAAAAAAAGCTTCAAATAAGTTATATAAGTAAAATTTTGTTCACCTCTTAGCCCAGTTTGGTGCGCATTACCTTCTTTTGAATTGTTTCTTGTGGAGTAATAAAATACATAGTGATTTATCTATCAGAAACTATTAAAGTTTCAGTAAAATACAAAAATTTGTAACATGCCATACCTTTGAGCTACTAAGCCATTATTTAGACTAGTGGGTGATACTTTTTTTACTCTGAATATATTTTCTTCATGCTCCTAGTGCTTAAGAGAGTGCTGAACATATTGTAAATTCTATATATTTTCTCTGAGCCTAACCTATACATTCTTTAATTAAGACGCTGGAATTTGATTTGACAAAAAGGTAGGTTTTTTGCTTGCAATTCATCTTTAAGGATTCCAGTAAACCTTAATTTATTTCTTTAATATTTCACTTTTCCAGCATTTAGACCTGCCTTCTTTCAGCAACCTAACGAGACACCATTTTGACCTAAGTTTGATATCACAACTTAAAACTTGCTCTCTTCAGCTCCTATCAAAAGTGTGTTTGAGAGAAGTGTTATTTAAGGAAAGTCAGCTTGTCCATATCTGACATGTTCATGTTTAAAGTTAGATCTTAAAGAAGTCTACTTCTTGGGAAATGCCGTATACATTCTATCAAATATGGATAATTGAGAAAAAAAACCAAATGGCTGTGTTTGAAAAACCATCAAGGATATTGCTGCTATGTCATTTCTGTCACCATAGAAATTCACCCTGAGAATTAAAATTTGTGTCAGAAAAACTCTTTTGGTTTCCCTAATCTTTTCTGATTATAAGGATCTTTAATTACTCCACCCCCCCTGCCCCCCACCTTTAGTTTGTATGTTTGCTAAGCTAGGCTCAGTGAACCCCTTGTAATTTCTTTTTTTCTTTATCAGAAAACATTGTGTGATGTGATCCTTATGGTCCAGGAAAGAAAGATACCTGCTCATCGTGTTGTTCTTGCTGCAGCCAGTCATTTTTTTAACTTAATGTTCACAAGTAAGTATTTTAAGGTAAAACATATCATTATTTTTTCTATGAGGATGGGTTTAGGCATGAATGAAAATAGGCCCTTTTCCTAGTTTTTAGAAAAAACAGTAATGATGATGACTGATCAAAAGACAAATGTCCTTTTATTATCTCTAAAGGCCAGATGTCTTTAGGTAGAGTTATAGCTTCTACTGAATGCCTGGGGGTTTTTCCCTTAACCTCAGGTGGAAAAGCAAAAGAACAGTTACATCATATTATGATTTTTTAAGCAAATTTAAATAAAAGTGAAAAATGAGACATAGTATATTATATTAGAAAGAGCCCTAGATTTGGAACTGAAAAACTAAGTCCAATGCTGCTTTCTCATCTTAGTACTGTTTTATGAGCTAAATCAGGTTGTTTAATGGATCTGCCTCAAGTTTTCTCTTTGATATTCTGACTCCTTACTAGGGTTTTAGAGAAAAATGGAGCTTTACAAGCTCTAAGTAACTCTGCATAAAATTACCATTGTTCTCATAAGTTTGTTCTAGTGACCTCAGAGGCATTTTGCCAATAGCAAATGAGTGCTACTAAGTTATTTTAGGAGTTGGGAAATACTAAATCTAGCTTTATATCTTTGTTCACTTGGACTTTTTTTAAGTACAGTAATTCAACAATTAGATTTAAGATTGATTATTTTAATTAAGGCACACTTCAACTGTGAAGAGTTTTGTATTTATTATAAAAATAATGTCCTTTCTGAGATATTTTCTTCCAGAGATATTTGTCCTATTATTCTTTTCCATATTTAACATGGCCCAGAATATTCTTTCAGTTAAAGTTGTGGTAGTACTCATGCCATTTATGTTTCTTCATTTTAGCTAACATGCTTGAATCAAAGTCCTTTGAAGTTGAACTCAAAGATGCTGAGCCTGACATTATTGAACAACTTGTGGAATTTGCTTATACTGCTAGGTAAGTCAAGAAGGCTCATTTCTGTTGTTGAGGAGTAAGATTGGGTTCTGTCATGGCAAAGCATTGTTGTAACTAATGTGCTCCAAATTCTTCATAGTTAAAAATTACAAGGGTGGAGACATTTGAGGATCGTGTGCCATACTAACTCAAGAACTGAGAAGTGGTTTACTTTTTTATTTAACTTTAGGGACTAGTAAGGATATATTCTGTAATAGCATTTCTTAAATAATAAAAAATTATAGGAAACTAATGACACTTTAACTTAATTACAGAATTTCTGTGAATAGCAACAATGTTCAGTCTTTGTTAGATGCAGCAAACCAGTACCAGATTGAACCTGTGAAGAAAATGTGTGTTGATTTTTTGAAAGAACAAGTTGATGCCTCAAATTGTCTTGGTAAGAGATCAGATCTTTTTAAATCTTTAAAGTATAATAAAGAAAAGAAGCATGGTTTTAAGTGTCCTCATTTAATCTTAAAAACATTGTCCACTAGAAATTCTTCTAGCAATAATATTAGAAGGATCTTAGGGGAGATGTATATTACCGTGGGCAGTAAGTCCAGTTAGTTCCGAGTCAATATTTCCAAGATACAAAATAGCTTGAATAAAACATTTTCAGTCTTCATGTATTTGGGACTAGAAGTAAGCATTTCTGGTAGTGGTGTCATAATATATGATAACTTAAACATGAATGTTTACCTTTGTTGAAGCACTTAATTGCCATAGTCTATCACAGATGACGAAACTGAGGTTATATAACTGGCCTTAGGTCACAGAACTAGTATGTGGAGAAGATGGGATTGGAATTCAAATAATCTTATAAACTACTATACCATGCTACCTCATTACATTGTCAAATATGTGAACTGTTTAATACTAGAAACTTAAAAATCCTAGTCTGTAAATTAAGATACTAATTAAACGACATCTGTATGTAGCACTCCACTTTAAATGTAATAATATTTTAAAAAACATACTTACTATTAATAATGTGATTATGTTTGGTGTCAGAAAAAGCAGAGAAAGTTGGTCAGAGTATAATATGCTTTTCAATCTGAGATGATCCTTAGTGGCACATGAATGAATGCATTTGTAATTACATTTTTCTATCCTTGCTTTGATTCAAAGGGTAGGAGGATCAGGGTAAGAGTGCTAGGAAACAGAGAAACACAAAGTGGAATTGAGAATAGAGGGAGAGAACTGAGAATTCAACCAGTGCTAAAAATTTTCACCCAGGGGAGAAATAGGGATGCTGATGACAGGAAGACAAAGGCTAGAGCGAAGGGCTTATGAAGAGAGGCTTGAGAAATTTTGCAAGCTTCCCCTGTTTGTGATTTTGTAGGCTCCTCTCCTACTGGAAGCTCATTACTTTGTCTAGCACACACCCCCGCTGTGAGTGCAGAGAAAAAGATATTGGAAGGCAGATGGGAAGGAAGCAGAAAGAAATCAGAGAGGTGGGGGTGAGGGAGATAAAAGCCAAGTAAAGGTATGAGAATGAAATTGTGCCTGTTATTGTGAAAAGGAATTAGGCAAGTTGGAGCAGGAGGGGAGATAGCTGTGCGGGTGAATATACTGATGATTTTTTTTGAAAAGGTAGCCCTGGGTCTACATAGGTAAGAGATTCCTATATTAAAAAATGAAAGCAAGCCTCTAACCCCATCTACATAAGAAAAACACTCTGGACTGAACCCCTTCACATCCCTGGGCCATAATTTGGAGCTCCATTTGTCAATAAGATTTATAGTCCTGAGATTTAAGTTTATTTCCTCTTATTTAAATAAATCATCCCATAAATTTTTATTATAAAATGGTAATTACTTAAGTTTTTAGAAGATGATGACTTAAGTATATTTTCCTAACTTCCTAGCACTCTAAAGTTCCTATTGGGGTGATTCAACTAAAAAGGGAGTAAGTATAATGTACAAAGCATAGTGTGGAATCTGGAGCAAGTTTATGCTAAACATGTTTCAGACTTTGGGCTTCTGAAACCATGTAGGAGTTATACCTCTGGGTGCTTTCTGCCATCATCGATTACAAAGATGGGAGGAAGGACAGCCTAGCAGCCTGCAAGAGAGCCTGAATCTCTGGCAAAGATAGTTGAGCTAAGTGTAGCCACTCAGTACCCAGGCAGCTTGCTTTCTGTTTAGCATGGCTCTCTCTATGAGCAGATTGAATTCCTGTTTTCAGCATTTGTCAATTCTCTGTTGCTCAAAGCTTCCAATATTTAACTTCTACAAGTGATAAAACAGCCCATGACAGCCGAATTTTTGAAAGTCAGTCTAATTTTCCTGAAATCGTAGTTTATATTGAATGATACTTGGGTTTTTTCAAACCTAATGTTCTATTCTTTTATATTCTTTCTGTGTTTAGGTATAAGTGTGCTAGCAGAGTGTCTGGACTGTCCTGAATTGAAAGCAACTGCAGATGACTTTATCCATCAGCATTTTACTGAAGTTTACAAAACTGATGAATTTCTACAACTTGATGTTAAGCGAGTCACACATCTTCTCAACCAGGATACTCTGACTGTGAGAGCTGAGGATCAGGTGACTAAATTACATTCTTGTATTTTTCCTATAAAAATGTCATTAATTTTTTCTACCTCATGTTTGGATGCAGTGCAAAGAAAAGAATCATATTAGGATAGAATGTGTTCTTTGTATTCCAAAGTCTGTTTCATAGGCAGAGTAATTCTTGAGTGTTTATAGGGTATTTGAGAGATAGGCCACGTGGTAAAGCTAAAGCCATTGGGTACTCTGGTAGGCAAAACAATGCCTTCATGTCTGAATCCTTTAAATATGTTATAAGGCAAATGGGACTTTAAGGATGTGGTTAAGTTGAGGATCTTGGGATGAGATTATTCTGGTGTGCCCTGCATATTCATAAGTGTCTTTAAATGTGGAAGAAAGAAACAGAAGCATCAGTGTCAGAAACATACAGTGTGAGAAAGACTTACTTGACTTGACCAGCCAGGGCTGTCTTAGAAGATGGAGGAAGGGGCCACCAGCCAAGGATTGCCTGTTGCTGTTAGATATTGGAAAAGGAAAGGAGATGGTTTCTCTAAAGCCTTCAGTCAATCTGCTGACATATTGAATTTAGCTAACTGTCACCCATTTTGGATTCTCACCTCCAAAACTGTCAGGTAAATTGTCAGAGGTAGAAGTCTAGTGGGGGTAGAGGGACACTTTGATATGCAGACATTCACTTAACCCCTATTCACAGTCACACATCCTTTTCTATATTATAATCCACTAAGTTTGTGATGATTTGTTATACTAACAATAGGAAACTATTAAAGGTAGTGTAAGATTGTAGGCTCTGAGTTACTTTTGTTATAAAGATAAAAGATTTGCAATGAATCATGTTCTTTTGCCCAGCCAATATTCTTCATGGCCCAGAGTATCAGTTTGCAAACTGGTAGGTCAGAACTAAAGGAACTGACTAGGCAAAAACAAAACAAAACAAAACAAAAAACCTCACTTCCCATGGTCAAAACTAATAGGCTTATATGCAGTATGGAAAAGGAAGAAAAAGTAACGTTAGACTGAAGAAATCTGATGAACACTACTTACAGGTTAACATTATCCTTGAAAAATGCACGTTGATTAACGTGCACCTTATATATAATGTAGTGAGATTGACATGTCATCTCTGTGGTCTTCCTCCCTAAAACTATCACCTTTGTCTGATCTTGAGTAAAACATCAGACAAACCCGAATTGAGGGACATTTTACAGAACTCAAAACCTTCAACACAAACATGCAAAGGGTCATCAAAAACAAAAAAATATTAAGAAAGTGTAATAGTTTAGAAGAGCCTAAGGTGACAAAATGACTAAATATAATGTAGTAGCTCTACAGGATTGTGGGACAGAAAAGAATATTAGGTAATTAGTTAATAATAATGTGTCTGTATTAGTTTCTATCCTGCTAATGTAACATCTCAACAATTGTGTGCAGGGTGCATGGGAACTCTGCACTATCTTTGCAACTTTCCTATAAATCTAAAACTATTCTTAAAATAAGCATCTAAAAAATAGACCAGGTCCCACAGAAAACTAACTCCTAAGAATAAGAATTTAGGCCTTATTAACACCAACAGAAAATTAATTTAACTAGCTCAAATATGTGTATAGATGTGTATGCAAAGGAAGTATAATGGGTTTTTTTTCAGTGTGTTTAGACTAATGGTTTATAAATCTAATTATGTTAATAAAGTTGGACTTGTTTGGTATAGCTAAATGGTATGATACTATTTTGGAAGATATTTTTATATTTGTATAGAAATTATACTATAATTTTTTAAAGATTTATTTATGCATGCAGAACTGGGGTGTAGGCCAGAGGTGTGGGGGTAAGAGGATTTACCAAAGACAGAATGGGAAGCGGAACAGGCAGATGTACTGAAATACACTGCTGAGAGGAGCAGTGAGCCCAACAGGAGTGGTCTGCTGTGCCATATTGGTTAGTTCCCTGGCCAGGGATCTAACTCATGCCGCAGTGGCTGGCAATAGCTTCATAGTGCCACCAAGGAGGCCCTATAATTTATTTTTTTAATATGGTATTTTTATATCTTAAAGTTTCTGCAAAGTAGGTAAGTCTATTCATAATTCAGGAATATTAAGTCTTTTATCTCCTGAAAAGGAAACTATTGTTTTTAAAAAAATAACAAATTCCACATTCTTCCTGTCATTACATTATATAATAGTAATTAGATTTAAAAAAATACTACCTAGGGCCTCCCCGGTGGCGCAGCGGTTGAGCGCTGGGTTGCGAAGCTGCCCGCGGCCTCTGCGGCGCCGGTTCGATCCCCGGCTGTTCCCAGGCCACCGGAGGAGGATCCCACATGGTGCGCAGACCTCTCCTGCCACCCGCTGCTCCCCTCAGCAGTGTACTTCAGTCCTTCTGCCTGCTCTGCTCCCCACTGTGGCTCTGGTGAATTCTCTCACCCTCCCGCGCTTCTGACTGTACCCAGTGCATGTATAAACAAAAACAAACAAACAAATATAATTAATAAATAAATAAACATGCCTCTATTTAAAAAAAAAAAAAAAATACTACCTACAAGAATCAGCAGAGCAGTATATTTACTATTCTAAAGTATAACCAAGTGTTGGGGGGTAGGTGAATTAAAGTAGATATCTGAATAAAATATTAAGAATATGTGACTTCATGATATTTGCCCCTTCAGTGAGAAAGTAAATAAATATCAGTAATTGGAAATACTGCTGCCATCTAAAGTTGCTCTGCTGTTTTTTTTCTCCCTTAGGTTTATGATGCTGCGGTCAGGTGGTTGAAATATGATGAACCTAATCGCCAGCCATTTATGGTTGATATACTTGCTAAAGTCAGGTTTCCTCTTATATCAAAGAATTTTTTAAGTAAAACAGTACAAGCTGAACCACTTATTCAAGACAATCCTGAATGCCTTAAGATGGTGATAAGTAAGTTGCCTTAATATCCATTTATAACCTTGTCTTATAACCTGCTTCTCTTGGCTTAAAACTCTTTAGAATGGATCAGACTCAATAGCCAGGGAGAAACATTCAAGACTTTGCTCTTCCAGATAATTAATACATTGAGGTTCTCTGCTCATCAATTGAGGTTCTCCGGTGTAGGCATGTATGTGATAGAAGGTAAAAATTACTTATCTTTTTCTCCTTTTGTATATATGGTAGCTTTCTTGTACTTTATTTCTAGTGTTTTCTTTTTTATTTTATTTAGGTAAATAGTATACTATACTGTAATTAAATTTTATTTCCTAAACAGCTTTTTTTTATGGGGGGTGGGGAGGCCTGAAGCTAATAATTGACACATTTCTTTTTCATTTACTTGTTTTTCGTAACTTATAGGTTAAGCCCCAACCCTTAATACCGCTGTAAAAAATGCCACTTAATAAAATTATGTATACATTAAACTATCTGTTGCGCCTTTTTTTTGTATTTCATAGAAATATCTTCTTAGAACTTTCTTTCTGACTATTCATTAGGAACGATTTGCTCTCTTGGCCTCAGATACAGTTTTTGTCCTAGAATTTCCTATCTCTGCTATCCCAGTATGTCCTTTCACTACTCTGTTATGTTGATCTCCTCTACTCCTAGACCCAGGTCTTCCCCTTTCTTAATTTTCACTTTTTAATGGAAAACATCCCCTGAAAGTTTCCTGAGAAAGAGTATGTGATCAGTAAATATTTGGAGACTTGACAAGTCTCATGTCTTTATATTACCACAAAATTGTTGAAGAATAGTTAAATTGATCATAGAATTATCTTGAAAATATTTTTTAGTTAGAATTTTAAAGGCATTGCCCTATTATTTACTAGTATCCAATGTTTGGGAAATCTGATCCTTTGATTTACTTTATTCCTCACTGAAAGCATTTAAGATCTGTTTTTAATTTCTGAAGTTTTCAGTTTGCAATACCATAGCTCGATGTGCATCGTTTTAAAAATAAATTTTGTTAGGCACTCTCTGTCTTTTCAGAAATAGATTTCTCAGTTCTCTGTTATTGGTATTGTGATTCTCTAACAATGAGTCTCTAATCTTTTCTTGTCTCTCATTATCCATTTTACCTCTTGATTCAGTCTTCTAGGAGATAGCCTTAATTTTTCTTTTAACACCTATTTTATCTATTATTTTTAAATTTTGTTAACTTTTACATAGTCTCTAATTACTTATTTCATGGCTATAATATCATTCTACAGTAGTCTATAATAATGCCTTTGAAGTTTTCTTACATTGTCTGCATTTTCTGTATTACCTTTGATTTTTTTCCATTTTTGTTGTTTGAAAGCTTTTCTTAATGTTTGATTTCATCTGTGAATCATTTATAAAAGTAAATTACTTTTTTTTTAAAGATTTGTTTTTATTTTTACAAGAACAGGGGTACAGGCCAGAGGCATGGGAGGGTAAGAGGATTCACCAGAGACAGAGCGGGGAGCAGAACAGGCAGACGGACCGAAGACACTGCTGAGGGGAGCAGCAGGCGAGACAGGAGAGGTCTGCTGTGCCATTTGGGAATCTCCCTGGCCAGCCGGGAATCTAACCCACTGCGCCACCAGAAAGGCCCAAAAGTAAATTACTATTAAACCAATAGATAAGGTTTATGTGTGAAAGGGCTTCTCAGGTCTTGAGGCTGAACTGTAGGGTAATCAAAGTAGCTAGACATTTTACTTGGAAACTCCCAAATGTCAGTATTTATAAATATTTTATTTTCCCAGGTAGTTAGGTAGAGGCACTGGAGAAACTGGGTGACATTTTGATATGTAGGCTTTGACTTAATCCCAGTTGTCAATTTTACTCACTTGTCTATGTTATTCCCTAGGTCTGGAACATCTGTAGTGTAGTATCTATGAAGACCAGTTCTCCAGTCTTTTACCATGGAGAAGGCAGAGCAGGTGCTTGACTCTGCAGTCAGAAAAGGAAAGCTGGTAGTTCAACTGTTGCTTATTCAGAATTTTAGTGTTTTCTTATCTCACTCCCACTTTCTTGGGTATTTTCTGTCTGCAATTATGAGTCTTTCCAGGCTTCTGCAGGGTAATTTGCAGTCTCATTGGTGTCTCTTCAACAACTATTTAGGTTTAGCTTTCTACTAGCTGGCCTCATTAACTGTGTATCAGGATTACAGATCTTCAAATACTGTCAAAGGTAGAGATTGTATTTGCTTCCTTGTAGCATGGGGATGGCTTTCAAGAGGAAAGGACTTTAAAACAGCACATCTAGTCTCACATTTTTATATTGTTAAATCTTGTGATAAATAGCAGTCTTGTCTGTTTCTTACTTTAACACGAACATACATTTAGTTCTCACTAAGAGGCATGGACCTAGTTGGGTATAAGTATTGGGTACAATGTATGTGTGATTGGAGTGAATGGAAGTTGGCTATAATTTAAAAAGTGCTTTTGTTTTCCTAAAATTTACATAAACTTATTTCTAGTAGACACTTATAAAAATTATTGCTTTTTTCTGAGAGTTTGAGGATTTGGGCAATTATGCTGTAGTGTTATTTTAATTTTTAGTATGTGTATTAAAGCTGTACAAAAAGGTATAAAGAATAATAATATAAACACTCATGAACTCATCTAGCACTTAAGAAGTTGATACAAAAAAGAAGTATGCAATGTACCACTCTCTACTATTTTTTTTAAAGATTTATTTTTATTTATTTATACATAGAAGAACTGGGTGTAGGCCAGAGGTGTGGGGGGTGAGAAGATTCACTGGAGACAAAGTGGGGAGCAGAACAGGCAGGTCTACTGAAATACACTACTGAGGGGAGCAGCAGGTGAGACAGGAGAGGTCTGCTGCACCATATGTAGGTTAGCTCCCTGCCCGGGTATCAAACTCATGCTGCAGTGGCTGGTGATAGCTTGATAGTGCTGAGACTTTAACCCCTGTGCCACCAGGGAGGCTCTGTCAATTTGTCTTATTTCTCTATTATCCATATAAGAATGAAATCATCCAGTATTTGTTCTCTTGATGTATTTCACTTAGCATAATCCCCTCCAATTCCATCTGTGTTGTCACAAATGGAAAGATAACATCTTTTTAAATAACTGAGTAGTATTCCATTGTGGATATCCACCACATCCTCCTGATGCATTCAACTCTTTGGTCACTTAGGTTGTTTCCATATCTTGACTATTGTAAATAGTGCTGCAATGAACATAAGAGTGCAAATATCCCTTTGAGTTATTGTTTTTGTATTCTTCAGGTAGATACCTAGAGTGGAATTGCTGGGTCATATGGCAGATCCCTTTCTAATCTTTTGAGGAACTACTGTATTTTTTTCCATAGGAACTGGAACAGTATACATTTCCACCAATTGTGCAAGGGGTTCCCTTTTTCTCTATACCCTTGCCAGCACGTGTTGTTTCTGGTCTTTTGCTATAGGTCATTCTCATGGGTGTGAGGTGGGATCTCATGGTTTTGATTTGCATTTCTTGATGGTAAGTGATGATAAACACCAGGGAGGCCCATTTTCTTTGTCTTTTTTTTTAAGTAAGGAAATTGGGTTGTTCTAAAATTCCTTGACTAATCATAAGCAGCTGAGATTCTTCAGGCTTTGGAGACAAGGCAAGAACTAAATGCAGGGAAGAAGACCTCCAACCTCCTTTCTTTAAATGGTCAGTTAACCTTCTTTTCATCTGATTCAGTGCTGCCTTTGGGGGGAGGGGGACGGTGAACTAGAAAAATATTAAAGTAAAAAATTTAATAACTAAAATATAATGAGTTATAAAATAAAACTGAAGAACACAGTCACCTCCAAGGACTATGATAGGGTGGTCCCCAGGAAAAGGGAAAGTTCCAGGTTCCCTATCCCACCCAGGGCGGGTGGAGCTGAGCAGGGAAGAGAAGCTGGAGAGGAGACTGGGGAAGGAAGGAAGAAAGATGGAGAACAAAAAGGAGACCTGGAGGAGGCTCATGGAGCAGAGAAACATGTGAAGAAGCTGCACTTGCTTCTTGGTCCTGGACTGGTTGAAACAGATGAGGGTGAGAGACCCGTGGGAAGGTTAACAATGACAGCATTGATCCTGATTTTGATTTGCTCTTTTCCTTCCAGACTTGTCTGGCTATTTCTGATCTTTTTCTATGGGTTCCCACCAGAAGGTGCCTTAGGCTTTCCGGCCTCAGAGGCCCTGCTATGGGCCAATCCTGTTTGGCTGGACATTTACCCATGAGGGGACGGGTGACTTGGGTGATTGATTTGAAAACTATATTCTTCCCCTTTTCTGTATTGCACACTAATTGTATTAAAGTTCCTTTCCATTGAAAGTCTTACTCGCTAAAGTATGTTTTGTCTTGATGTGTCGAATAACAAAACCTATTTAGGGAAGGCATGTTTGGGGGTTTTGGGCTCCCCTCTCCCTGTTCTGTAACAGTACCAGATCAAGTTTTTATTCAGAATTTACAAATGACAATAGCTAAGCTCAAAGGATTGATTCCCATAGGGGTAAGCCAAAGGAGCACCTCAGAAAGATGCCAGAGTGTTGTCCCTAGCCCTATCCTCATGGAGAAAAAGCTTATCTGTGAAGGAGCCACAGCTCAAAGTCAGCCACTATTACCCTGTTTCCTGTTGCCTGGCAACTCTTCCCTCTTCTCTCTTGCCTTCCTGCTCCTTATTTTTTCTTGCTGATAGTATTATGTTCAAGATTCCAGCTTACCTGTGGCCTGTGTGGTGTTCTAAAGCAAACCCCAGAGTTTCTGATTTGGAAGATCTGGGATAGTTTGCAATAATTGGGATTTCTAACAAATTTTTAGGTGTTGCTGCTCGGGGAACCACTGTCTTAGACCTAGTTTTGAGAAGATGAGGGACAAGGAAAGCAAATGACACTCCACAGGCTAGAGCCAGCCTTGAGCTAAAAAAAAGTATGTAACAAGAACCATAAGTAGCCTACGAAACCTAAAATATTCACTATCTGACTATATAAAAAAAATTGCTGACCCCTGCCCTAGAGCCGTGGCTGCTATTGCTGAAGTTTCTAGCTATTCTAATGCAGAGTGCTTGTACTCAAACTGAAATGGAAAGAAATGCTAAGTAATTGATACCTATTTTCATTCACTCAAAAACTGTTCTCCAAACCTGGTATTTTTTCTATCCCTCTTTATAAAGACCCAAGGCATTTTGAGAATTATTTTACTTTTGGATCAATGTACTACACATCATATACAATTCAAAAACGTATGAAAGGGTAGATAGTAAATAGTATCTCTTTCTGCTACCCCTGTTCTTAATTCTTCATCTCCTTATGCTGGAGGTTACTGTTGTTACCTTGTACATCTTTCCAGAGGTAGTCTTGAGTCTGCACACACTCACTCACTTATATACAAATTTTAAAAATACAAATGGTATTACATTCTATGTACTGTTCTACATCTTGCTTTGTTTTTCATTCCACATTATTTCTTAGAGATTATTCTGCATGTCCATATTACCCTTCCTCATTCTTCCTAACAGCCATATGGAATACCGTTTGTATGGATGTGCCATAATTGTATGCACATACCATGCTTTTTGACCACTTTCCTGACTATGAACTTTAGGTCGATAAATTGCTGACAGGGGAATTACTTTTAAAGGTGTGTGCATTTGTAATTTTTGTGGATCACACTCTATTGCCCTCCAGATAGTTTGTGCCCATCCACATAATAGGAGTCCCTGCTTCCTATACCTTTATCATACCCTCTGTTCCAGACAGTTTGATCCGTCTATCTGATGAAGAAGTATGATTTTAACTACTATTTCTGTAATGAGAGCAATTAAGCATCTTTTAAGATTTGTTGGTAGTTCTTTTTTCTGTGAACTGAGTTCAGATACTTAATCTAATTTTCTGTTAGATTGCTGATCTTAAACTCATTAATTACTAGGGTATCGTTTGTATTTGTCTTTTATGTAATTTATAGATGTCTTAGACTGCCATTGTCTTTTCATCTTACCATGCAATAATTTACCTTAAAATTTTATGTAGTTAACTCTGAATTTCTTTTCATGGCTTCTGTGTTTTTTATCTCCTCTAAAGCTGCCCAATCTAGACCTACTTTTTTAAAAAAAAACTTTTCTATTTTTCTTTTTGTACATTTATAAGATTTTTTTCATACTTCAATATTCTGTTAATCTGGAATTTGCTTTAGAGTAAAATACATGATGCATGTACTTTTTTTTTCCTCCATATCATCTAAAACAGTTTAAAACAGTTTTAAAAGTTTCTTATTGTTTGAATAGCCATTTACAAAACTAAGAAATTGCTGAAGGTGAAGGATTTTTTTTTTCATATAAACTGCTTATTTATTAGCATTGGTATTGTGAGATAAATGGTTTCCAGTAAACATTGCTGAGCTGCAAGAAGGTGACAGAAGAAGGTAGGATTCACACAAATGAATGAGTGTGGGTGGGGTGGTTCTCATTCCACTCATTCCTACCATAAGCCCACTTGTAAGAGAAGCCCTGGATCAGGCTAATGGTCATGTAGAACATTCTTTTGGTCTGCATGGCCACCCAGATCAAAGGTTCATGGCATAGGCTGTATACATAGAACTTCTAGATCAAAAAGGGGGCAGTGAAACTGATGAAAAAACTGGGCGTACCTGGCAACCTCCACAACTATCTTCTCTTCCTTGGTACTCCTATTCATATCAACAAAGCTCTCATTGAACTTAATGCACAGTTCAACATTTTCATCCATAGAGAGACTCCTACAGGAGGCCTTTTCCTTCTTTCAAGGCCTCTGGCTACCAGAAAGTTTCTTGGCAAGCACCATACCAGGCAAGGGGTAGTCACACAGATTAACAAGACTGGAGAGAGTGTGGTCTTCACTCTTTACCATACTTACATGTGTTTGTACACAGACACATGTAGAAGTTGCCTACTTGCCTATGAGGCTAAATACTCTGGTAGCCAATATTCTGCCACTGTGCCTGCCCTCCCCTGTCTGCCATGGCCGCCCTTTATGCCCCAGCTGCCCGTGACCAGAAGAAAAAGGGGTCATTCTTAGATCACAATAGTTGTAAATCCTTGTTGCATTTGAGGATCAATGCTAAGGCTACACAACTAAAGGTTTTATGTACATCTGAATTACTTTGGGATTTTGTTAAATCTGTAGGTTCTGAGTTTGTAGATCTAAGGTAGCTTCTGGAATGTGGTATTTCTAACAAGCTCCTATATGTTGAAGCTGCTTGTCTTTGAGCCACATTTCAAAGTGACAATACCAGTGCCTAAGCCCTACACCATATATTTTGATTTAATTGATCTGTGGTGGGACCTAGGTATAGTTTCACAACTTTCCTGGTGATTCTAATCTACAGTTAACATTGAGAACTGCTGAGTTAAGAGGTCTAAACTAATAATGACTATTTTGGTAGCTTTGGCTTGAAGAATCAGATAATAATTCAGTGATATGTAGTAAGTAGGTGTGGCAATCTTAGAATGGTGGTGATTGCTGAGAAAAATAAATTGATCAGGACTTGGTCCCTTGTACTTTTGCCTCTCTCCCTCATTCTTTCCTTGAATGCTACAGAGGGATAATAGGAAAAAGCTACAGAAATAGACCCCCCTATATCCTTTTCAAGCATTAAAATGCCTGAAGTTTTTGAAGAGTTGCCATGCATTTCTCTACAGGTGGAATGCGCTATCATCTGCTGTCTCCAGAGGATAGAGAAGAACTGGTAGAAGGCACAAGGCCTAGAAGAAAGAAACATGACTACCGCATAGCCCTATTTGGAGGCTCCCAACCACAGTCTTGTAGATATTTTAACCCAAAGGTAACTAATCTTTTTTTTTTTTAAGGCACTGAGGACATAGATACTCACCTATGATCAATAGTAAGAACTCGTGCCTTTTAGAGATGTTACAGTTTATGGTGTTCTTTCATATATGAAATAACAGTTATCATCTTTATTTTATACATGAAGAAATTCAGGTTTAGATTTCATATGTTTCCATATTGCACTTGAGTACTACACAGTAACCACTGTCAAAGAAAATGGAAAGCTAATTATCCTGTCTTATTTTTATTAGCAACTCCTTGCCTTCATTGCCACTTCTTGCTTTCCTTAGGGATCATTTTCAATGAAAATCTGCTTTTGGAGATAGATGTGTTTTCTCTCTTTAGTGATTATGTTTAGTATAAAGTCATCTAGAAAATTTGGAAAACCTTGAAAACCACTAAGAAAAGAGATAAAATTTTAATCCTACCATCATTTCCAGTTTGCCAGTTTTAATTTGTATAAATATTATACAGATTGAGCCAGTAGAGCCTGAGTCATTGGCCTAGAAGAACAATTTTTAAAAAATAACTTATTAGTTGTTGCTTGTCTACTTGTATTTCTTCCCCTTGTTTCTTAGGCCTGTATTTTTTGCCTATGGAAGGGATAATACCATATTTTTCTGGTACAATATATATTGCTGAGGCAGAGCAAATGTAACCGTCCTAAAAGATAGCACCCCAAACTTGCAAGGTGATATCCATAAATGGTATTGACTCTTAAGTATATAATGATCTACTTCATCATTTTATCAGCTCATTTTTATTTGATGATAGATACTTGATGAGTCCAGAGCATCCTATTGTCACCATGATACTTGTCTGATATTTGTGAAGTGGGTACTTGAAAGCATGCTCTGTAGTACTTTAGTGGTGATATACAAGGAATTTTTAATAACACACATGGTGGAGATGTAAAATGTGCAAAAGACAGGAAGAGCCAATCCAAATCCTCAAGAAGTAGCAATTCCAATGTGGGTAGAGTATTGCCCCTTCAGCAGTGGAGTGGTCCAAGTGTAGTTAACCTCGTATTAGGTAATTAACTGGTTTTCTGAAGAGAAGGTAACAAATCAAGGGCTTAGGCTTAGTCAATATTGCTGATAGAGTACACACTGGCTAGTAGTGGATAGTCACTTGGACCCTGTGAACAGGATGTCCATTAGGACTTATATAACCACTGCCTTATGCAGCCTTTATCACTTCCGCTGTAGTCTTTAATAAACCCACTGAAGAAGCATCAGATTGTGGAAGGAACATATAGCTGGAATCCTGTCTACATGATTATTGGGAAACTTTCCTGCAGTTATAACCACTCTGATAAAAATGTATGTAAGACATGAGAATGTGTCCTTTCTGAAGGCCCATCTACATTATCTTTCCTCAAGTCAGCAATCTTTTAGGCTTATTTCAATTATACATCCATCTGGATAAACCATCACCTACTGTCTAAAAATGGACAAGAATTGACTTTAGGCTTTTCTTAGAATTCTGCCAAATCAGTATGTATTGGGGGGGGGTGCGGGTTTGTGTGAGAGGGTTCACCAGAGACAGTAGGGAACAGAATAGACACATTGACTGAAATACACTGCTGAGTGGAGCAGCAGGCAAGACAGGAGAGGTCTGCTGCGCCATGTAGCTTAGCTCCCTGACCAGGGATTGAACTTGTGCTGTAGTGGCTGCAGTAGCTTCATAGTGCTGAGACTTAACCCCTTGCACCAAGGGGAGGCCCTTGGGTAAGAGTTTTGATTAGCCTATACCACTGTGCTTTAGGTACCTCGATAAACCAGTCTTATGTTATATACCACATTATATGTTGAAAGCATGTTAGATCTGTCATGAGGTAGGTCAGGTAATATTATTTAAGATGAGTTAATGATATAGTCACCTAGTTTCCCTTGGTATTAGACATTTGCTATCTTATAGAATCTAGAGGCTAGCCAAGAACTATACTGAAAAAATGATACCTGCTGAAAGTAGTTTGGCCTTGCTCTAGCCCCCCAGAGGCATGTTCTGTAGTCATATTAGCACATTTCTCAAGCTGTATGCAGCATTCTAGTCAGCATCCTAGTACAGCAATATCACAGGGTAGGGCTGCGCAGCCTAACCATGTACTACTGTAGAGTGCCCCATTTAGAAAGCTTTTCATGCTCCAAGTTTTACTTGCAGTTAGCAGTTTTTTGATTTAGCCAATAAAAGTGTAAAGGCAGGACACATGTCATTTTTAAGAGATGCTAAGGCCAGGGCCTCCCCGGTGGCGCAGCGGTTGAGCGCTGGGTTGCAAAGCTGCCCGCAGCCTCTGCAGCGCCATTTCGATCCCCGGCTGCTCCCCGGCCACCGGAAGAGGGTCCCACATGGTGCGCAGACCTCTCCTGCCGCCCACTGCTCCCCTCAGCAGTGTACTTTGGTCCTTCTGCCTGCTCTGCTCCCCGCTCTGGCTCTGGTGAATTCTCTCACCCTCCTGCGCTTCTGACTGCACCCAGTGCTTGTATAAATAAATTAAATAAATAAATAAAAAATTTAAAAAATTAAAAAAAAAAAAGAGATGCTAAGGCCAGCAAGTTGTTCTTCATTTCTGAGGGGTAATAACGTGCTATAGATTAGAGCTCAGCAGACTTTTTATATAAATGACCAGGTAGTATTTTCAGCTTTTTAGGCTAAGCAGTCAGCCATACTGCTCACTCTGGAGCTACAGCAGGACAGCCATAAACAAGTGGGCATGACTGTGTTTCAGTAAAACTTTATTTATAAAAACACGTAGTGGCTGAATTTCATCTGCAGGACAGTAGTTTGCCAGTCTTTATTTTAGACCCGTGGACAGCTATAGACTTTAAAGTGACTGACACTGTACTCAGGATAATTTCTCTCATCCTGTCAAGCATTTGTCGTACCAACACACACAGGATTCTTTCCATTTCTTGTTCTCCAAACTGTTTAAGTATTATGTAATGTCAATGTCAGAGACCACCTTGTGGAATAAACCAGGGTTCCTGCAACTTAAATTATGGCATAAGCTAGAGAGTCAAGAGACCCTCAATATCAGGCCATGGAATTTTTTTCTTTTCACTGCCAGTTGAAAAGAAATTGTCTCTAATAAGCTGGATAGACATTAACAAAAATACACATTAACCGAAGTGTTGGCTATCGATATATGCCAACTTGTAGTGGTAGTTTTAATTTGGTGGCAAAAGAAGATCACACTGACCCTGCTGCAAAAAATAGTCACCAGTCTCAGTAACGCAAAGCTTCATGGCCTATTTTGGTAAAGGAGATATGCAATTGCTTTCTTACTGTAAGGTTTTCTCCTTTATCAGAAAGTAGAATGTTTCTATTTGGTATGATTTGGTAGATTAGTGGGGGCAATGGGTGTCAGTGTCTGGGAACATTATTACCATTATTTACATGGAAAAATTTTTGAGTATTCTCAGACCCCCCTCAAAAAAAAATCACCAACCAAATCATACCAAATAGGAAAGTTCTACTTTCAGAATAGCAGGGGAAACCTATACTCAAGTTAAGAGTTAATATGAATGTTGAGTTAAGATGTTAATACCTAATACTATGCTATATTAACATGTACTAACACTATAATAATTAATACCATAACTCAGAGAGTAAATTATTTGTGACCAGAGGTCAAAAACACTCCCAAAGAGGGAGAATCTAGTTAGATTGGTTAATCACCATCACATTTGGACTATAGGGCTTCTCTCAATTCCTATATCTATCTCTAATCCATTCCTCTATCTTCAGAATATAGGCTATTTTTTTTTTTTTTTTTTTTTACTAAAAGCATCTTACTTCTTAATGAGAAAGACTGGGTGTGTGGCAGTTACCACAAAGCTTCATGGCCTTTGCAATACAATCACATAAACTCATAAACTTAGAAGGTTGATACACCCACATCTCTATTTCATACCAGGTAAAACCTAAGGCTATTGATTTAATTTTAAATAGTTATTTAATTTTCAGTGGTTATTTAATTTTAAATAGTGTTTTTAAATTTGGGGCCTCCCTGGTGGCGTAGGCAGTTGAACGCCACACTGTGAAACTGTCCGCAGCCTCTGCAGCACGGGTTCAATCTGAGAATACCACATGGCAAAGCAGACCTCCCCTGTCTCACCCGCTGCTCCCCTCAGCAGTGTATTTCGTCAGTCTGCCTGTTCTGTTCCCCGCTCTGTCTCTGGTGAATCCTCTCACCCTCCCACGCATCTGGCATGTACCCCGGTTCTTGTATAAATAAATAAATCTTTAAAAAAAAAAAACTTTAAATTTTTCAGGATCCCTTTAAGTCAAGAGCAGGAAAAATGAAAGTGATAAACGTACTTTTTGTTTGTTTTTATTTAGATTACAATGGTTTTCAACAGTGGATGTGGTCCAGAGACATAGGATCATACTTTCACAGATGCATGTCACCACACCACACCCACCACCAAGGTACCCATAGTTCTCCACCATATAAATATACAGTTTTTTTCCATGCAAAAACTAAAATCAAAAACTTTCAGGTTTTGATAATAATCACATCCCTCTTCTTTCCCAAAGCCTAAGTATCATGTTGACATTGACAGTTAAAAAGCAATTTAAACTAAAGTATGGTAAAAAAATATTTTACCTTAATCTAGGTGACTGTTTTATTTCTAATTTATTTGCTTATTTTTAATTGAAGTAATATTTGAATACCCCTAACTAGTATCACACCATAGTGCACTCAACACCAAATCACCCATCGTCCACTAAGTGACTATTTTGACATAGAGAGAGGCAAGAAGAATCCTGATTTCATTTAAGAGGCAGTGAGCATTTTTATAGAATAAGGCAAATGTAAAATGTCTCTTAGCATTTTGGTTTTGGTTGGTAGTTCTAACACTTACCTTAATTTTTTTTTTAATTGAACAGTTGAAAAGCGATACATTTTCTACAGCCTGGAAATGAAACTGTAACTTCAGAATTCTCATTTGATGTCTTCTCTGCTCATATGAGTGGCCCAGACTTAATTGCTCTCTTGTGTACTTAATGACATATTTTTAGACTTCCAGTGGAAAAATTCAAGTAATTAAAAAAAATTACCAATAAAAAAAATCCCTCTTCCATCAATTATCTTTTGTTAGCTGGAAATAACAGTATTAGCATCCCATTACAATATTCATTATTCTATTTAAGTAAACTACTTAATAAGAGCTGTTTTGTTTTCAAATTCTTGAACTTCATATTTTCAGAAAAGTTAAAATGGTTGTACGTATCATTAGCTAGGACCCCATTTGTGTATGTAAATATCAGCCAAAATGATATTTTTACTGAACTGACCTTCAAAGGGCACAATTCAAGCAGAATCCCTTAATGAAATTATCCAGAAATAATCCTATGAACTGTTATCTTTATATATTCCTTAGATATTGCTGGTAGAGACAAATATTTGTATTAATTGCTGACTAAAAAAAACATAGGAAAGTCTTAATTTTTTGTCTTGAGTGTTGACAGGAAAGAAATCTTGGCTTGGTATATTGAATTGAAATGATACTGTTCTTTTGTTATAGTCTTTCTATAAAGTTTACAGAGCCTCCCCTTCTCTCCATACATGGTTTTAAAGTTTATGAGTGCTTAGTAATTGCTAAGAGAGTTATCTGTATTAGGTGCTCTATTCTCTTAGTATTGGTGTTCTCAAATTGTGAGATGGGAATGTCTTACGATATCAATGCTAAATAAAAGTTCATTGAGCAGTTTTTATTTGGACTTCATGTGTCAGTGAAATAATAAGCTTGGGGGGCTTAGAAGTTTGTAAAGGTCTTCACATATCACTTTCATAGAGTGGAGAAAAAGGAAACTGTTGCAGAGAAAGAGGGATTCCGCATATTGCATGCCAAAAATAAACAAGGAGTAATACCAGGAGGGTGAGGGCCAGAGCCTGTACATTACTGTATAGAGCTTGTAAAAGAAGACAGAAAACCATATGATACCAGACTACTTGGAACCATCAAGTTCAGAAGGTTTGCCCTGAGCACATTTTCTTATTCACAATACTGAAGCAGACTCATCACTAGGCACAGTAACTGACCAAATGTGGGTACTTAAGTTTGTGAGGATGAAACAAACCAGTATAATTTTATACAGCATTTCACAAGCAATTTTGTCAGTTGCTTTTATAGGTCTGGAATTAAATATAGATGGAACCTAAATCAAAAGAAATATAGTTATCTTCAACTCAGGACACATTTTCCTGTTGGAAATATTGTTTATTAAAGTTATCATAGTGCTTTTCCCAAAAATATCATAACTGCCTGCCCTCTTAAACACACCTTCACTGACTAAGGAGGCAGTCCCATTCTGTCACCAGAATGGAAAATGGCGATTATACATTGCATATGATTTTAAAAGACAGATACATAAAGAAGTATGAATCTTAAGGGGAAATAGTGTTACATTAAAAAAATTAACAAGGCTGTTTAATAAGAGTATATCAATAGTGTTTGCCACAGGCAAGAAAATGGTGTTAGAGCAAGGCACTGAAGTGAAAGGGTGAGCACTACTAAATGATCAAAAAATCTATAGAGATGAAATATCCAAAATGGGCAGCAGTCATCCCAGGTGGTTTGGACCTATAGCTCTGACCTTGTTAGATGTTAGTGTAGGTAGTCATGAGTATCCCTTAAGCTTCCTCACTGGTCTGTATAATAGGCACTGAGTGGTAAAAAATCAGTGTCCTTTGTAGCTTGTGCACAGTAAGTATTCCTCATGTCTTACTGTTTGCAGGTAGTTCGATTAGACAAGTATTAACATTCATGCAGAAGAGATTAGAACACAGCCTACTCAGAGCACATAGCCCAGCGCTCAGCCTTCCTAGAATGTCTTCCAACTTTTAAGAATATTGAGTCTCCATCTTTATTTTCAAGCACCTCCATAACAGTTCTCAAATCAACTTTACAGCCCTTTCAGCCCCACATAGGCGCCTGTTTCCTTTTGTGCCAAGTCACTGCATCTGCAGGAAACCCTAGTGAAAATATCAGCAACCATCAAAGGGATGACAGCAAACTCCGTAAGCTACCACCTTTTGTAATTACCATAAATTAACCAAACAGTCCCATAAAAAGACTCAGCTGTGTAGGTATTTGAGGGCTGAAAACAAGAAGAAATAAGGAAACTAGGAATAGCATTCTGTGGTGGTGTTTTAAGAGACTCTGGTCATCCTAGAAGCAGCTGGAGGGTAGTGGACCCATGAACCTGGAGCTAGAGGGAGAAGAGCTAGGCTGACAGTAACCAACAAAGGAGATAAATGATCACCCTGTCACCTATACCATGTCACCTGAAAATTGCTGCTAAACTATTTTTGGTAAATGTTTGTATAATAAACCAGAGGTATGGTAATATCCTAGAAGCATGAAATCATTTTTAGATAAGGTTTGGTATGGATTATTTTCTTTAAAAATAGAAATCATAATCAGGTATAAGAGATAATTACCCTTAGCTGTTGCAAACAAAAGAACACATTTTGTGACAGCATATTGTAGTGTTAGCCCAAATTAATGTTTTGGTGATATTTTGGCTTATATTACCAGTTCAACTAGAATTTTAAATCTGTGAGTTGGCCAGTGGCAGGAGATATGAAAGACATATATATTGTGGTTCTGTCCTCAAATTCAAAGTGCTTGAGGTATGCACAGACACATGAAGCAGTTAAAGAACGTGGATGCTGAAGTGGTGGGACATGACTTTGAATATAACCAGTTAAGTGCCCTGATATAGGATATGCAGTGATGGCCGTGGTGGAATGAAAAGAAGAGGTCTGCCCTTGGTTGGATTGATCCAAGGAAGCATTGAATCCTAAGTGTGAATAGGTTTTTCAGCTTGATAAGTACAGTTATTAAATTTTTTCATAAAATGTTTCATTAGTCTCATTTAACTGAATTGAATCCAACTTAAGTTTGTACTTTACCAAAAGAATTAGACATAATATAGAGACCTGAAGGACTAAGTCATTGGTTTTTTTGTCTTTTGTAAGAGCTTTTTGTTCTTTTTTATAGGAAAGCAACTGTTTTGTTTTTTTTTAAAGAATTATTTATTTTTATGCAAGAATTGGGGTACAGGCCAGAGATGCGGGGGGTGAGAGGATTCACCAGAGACAGAGAGGGAAATAGAACTGGCAGTCAGACCGAAGTACACTGCTGAGGGGAGCAGCGGACGAGACAGGAGAGGTCTGTCCCACCATGTGGGTTTCTCCTTGGCCGGCCAGGAATCGAACTCATACTGCAGTGGCTGCGGATTGCTTCATAGGTTGCATCTTAACCCCTGCGCCACCAGGGAGGCCCAAAAGCAACTGTTTTGTAGAAAGAGCATTTCCAGTCTAGGTATGTGACTTATGCAAGTCAGTGTTAATCTTTCTAAATTTCATTTTTTGCTCTAAAAGCAAAAGTTGAAATCTTTTCAGGTTTGCGTGAATATAAGTTATATTCATCAGTTCTTTGATCTTAATTCCCTCTCTGTTTTGTCTTCCCCTTCCTCTTCCTTAACTCTTATAAAACTTTTGGCCATATGTATTATCTCCTGTACTCTGCACATGGGAGCACAGAGTATATGTCTAATTGGTAAGAAGATTTTTATTAAATAAGTATTTATTGCACTTGGAGTTGAGATAATCCTTCAAAGTGTAATATGCCTTGTTGTGCCAAGATTAAACATTACAAGTCAAAGTTCATTTAAAGACAAATCTTGTGTTGAGATCATCTGCAGGCTGTAAGCATAGGGATACTTCCCTAGTAGTTCATTTGTTTTCTACTCAAAGGACAAGGACTTTTATGGAACCTGATATCCATGTCAGATTTTACCTTTGCACTGACTTCCGTTTTTTTCTGAGTGCTTAGGGTTTGAGTTTTGTTTTTTGGTGGCATGATTTTAGTTTGAGAGTAGAGGAGAAGAACATTTTGTAACTTTATAAAGCAACGGTGATTCCTAATTAGTAATTGCTTTTGAGCTGGTTTCTGGCCTCACTTTACATCCCATGCTTATTTTAACTAATCGTTAACAGTTGGGAAATGCCTATTTATATATTTGTTATTCCTAATTTTATTTAGCAGCTAACAACAACACAATCTTTTCCCCTACCCTGACTAAGGAAGCCTTCTTTTCTAACTAGAATGCTATATTTGTTGAAGAACACAAGTTACAATAGTATTTTCTCCTAATGGCTGATTAAATCCCTTTATAGACTTTAGGTTATTAATATGTTTGCAGTAATATTTGTGTAACTTTTTAAAATGTATTTCTTTAAAAATGGATGAAGTCTGTACAATTACTTGGCATGATCAAGTGTTTATTTCTATAAAATTAGAAACCTTAATAAATGTGCTATTTGAAGGAAGACAAAGACTGTTTATTAGTTTTAATTTCAAGTTTCTCTTCAAACACTTACCACTATTATAGGCATCTGCTGTGACAAGCAGTTGATTTCCTTGTATCATACTTTGGTACCTTTTGCCTGGTTGTCATGCTTACTTTTTCTGCACATATACTCATTGTAGAAAATTCAAATCTGAAAAAATATAAAGAAGGAAACCAAATCATAAAGACAATCATCAATAGTTAGTGAACATCATTCCAGTCCTCTTAGGTTACACATATGACATTGTGCCATATATCCTATTTTTACAAACCTTCCTTTTACTTACAGTGTTTTCTTATCATGATATTTTTATGTCAGTGAAAATAATCACCCTCTTGAAGGTCAATAGAGAGGATTCCATCATAAGGATATGCCATAATTTAATACCTGTCTTCATGCACATTGGTTCTATTTCAAGTTTTACCCTGTTAAACTAGTCCCACGGTGAAACACCCTCAAATATGCCAACTTTGTATACTGTTCAACTTTTTTTAGAGTAAATTCCTAGAGGAACAGTAAGAAATAAAAATGAAAATTATTTAGATTTACTCAGGAAAGAAAGAAAAGCCTGGCCCCTAAATCCAGGTATTGTTTGCTGGTTGGCCATAGGTCTCCCTGTTCCTCAGAGGTACAACTACCACAGGACCAGGAGCCATATTGAAAAGATGCACACTGCAGTCAGTATAATGTAATGTAAGGACGGCACTGCAGCGACAAATTGCTCAAAGTAGGAGCCAAGTGCAGAATCTACAGTAATCTGACCTTTGTCAGAAATGAAGTTGCCTCAGTTGGATGAGGTACAGCTTTTTACAAACCTAACCTAGCACCCAATAAAAACATTCCTTTCAATATTCAATTGGCCCTGGGGGAAAGACTTGGGGAAAATCTTTATGATCACAAAAACTGGTTTTAGTGGTTGAGTTTTGTGTTTATAAGTGGTAAGATATGGAGGCTTTATTGGACCGCAGTGGCCATCCTGCCAAGCTCCTGATTTTTTTTTAAAGATTTACTTATTTATGCATACAGGAACTGGGATGTAGGTCAAAGGGGGGGTGAGGGGGTGGAGAGAGGATTCACCAGAGACAGAATGGAGCAGAATGGGCAGATCTACTGAAATACACTGCTGAGGGGAGCAGCTGGCGAGACAGGAGAGGTCTGCTATGCCATGTGTGCTAGGTGCCTAGCCAGGGATCAAACTGATGTTGCAGTGACTGGCCACAGCTTGATAGCACTGTGTCTTTAACCCCTACACCACCAGGGAGGCCCCCTCCCTCCTTATTTTGTAGATAAAGCTGTTGATGCCCTTCAATGTCAAGTGTCCAGTCACTTCACTAGAATTACATCAAGAACAAGAATGACCCAAATTGCTCCACTCCTAGTTCAGTATTCTTTCCAGTAGGTCATTTAAGATGTTTAGAGAAGCAGGGAAGTATAGGGATTAAGAGCACAGCTTTAAAGTTGGAAAGATTTAGGGCCTCCCCGGTGGCGCAGCAGTTGAGCGCTGGGTTGCGAAGCTGCCCGCAGCATCTGCAGCGCCAGTTTGATCCCCGGCTGCTCCTCGGCCACCAGAGGAGGGTCCCACATGGCACGCGGACCCCTCCTGCCACCCGCTGCTCCCCTCAGCAGTGTGCTTCGGTCTTTCTGCCTGTTCTGCTCCCCGCTCTGGCTCTGGTGAATTCTCTCACCCTCCCGCGCTTCTGACTGTACCCAGTGCTTGCATAAATAAATAAATAAATCTTAAAAAAAAAAAGTTGGGAAGATTTAGGTTTAAATCTTGAATTCACTGCTTTTTATGACCTTTGATATGATATTTAACATCTCCAAGCTTTAGTTTTCTTTTCTATAAAATTAGGATATTACCTCATAGGATTCTTGACCTCAAAAAAGCAATGAACTAGTAAAACCACAAACAGGAATTATTCAGAAAACAATAGAAGAAACCGGTAGAGAGAGAATAGTTTGTCGTAGCCACATGCACGTCTCTTTTCCTTCCATTCCCACTGATCTGTATAACCTCTGTATAATGCCCACAGTTATACCAAAGAAGGAAGCAGTAGAATACTAGGTACTTTGGGTCCTGCAGTTTGTTGATCTGTATATGCATGGACCTCTCATCCTCCAAACCTCATTTAAACAAGGTTCTGAATACTAATGCCTTCCCTAATTTGACTTGGTTTCCTTGCAAAGCAATCTGAAATAAGGTTCTCAAGTCTTAAAAATAGACTTTCATTTTAGATTTTGGTTGTCTTCATTATTAAAATCTGCATCTGTACTGTTTCTATTCTTTGAGAATCTGTGTGCTTTCAAAATACATATTATATAAAATCAATCCTTACTCAAGGAAAATAAAAGACTGATATTTTTACCTGAAGACATTTAGAAAAATTATAACAGCCCCTCATCTCAAGAAGTACTTCCCTCGTGTAGCATTGCACTGAGCTGAAAAATCACACAAGGAATCTATGACAAAGTACCAAATCATCAAGTCCAGACTTAAGTGTGGTAGGGATTCAGAAAAAGAAAATTGGGGAAGCTTACAAATAAGAAAGGAGTTTTAAGCTTGAAGTAAGTCTAGAATGTGGTGTACCATAGCAGAGGTGAAAAAGAGTAGGATCTAGGATGACAGGATTTTATGTATGGGTGTTTCTACATGTGTATTTGTGGATACATATATGGTTGATATGTCAAAACTTAAATCCTTTACCACTGTCTTTTCTAGGCTTTCCAGTTTTCCCATCTTCATTTCATCTCAACAGCTGAGCTTTGAACCCTGCATGGAATACATAGTCAATAAAATTTAACTAAATTAAATTGTTTTAGGGCCACAATTCCCTGCCCACACACATAAACCTCTCCATCTGTAACTATTCATGCATCTTACTGCTATCTGAAAGCTGCATGTTCCTTTCACTTGTCTTGTAGTCTAGGAGTGCAAGGAGCCATAGCCCTTCCTTCACCTGCACACCCCAGGTTGCAAGTGTCCCACCAGTAGGGTAAGGCCTGGTACTCTTGTCCCCTGAACTGACAAGCCTGACTTTCATCTTTTTTCTCTTCTGTCCTTGCTTTCTCAACTATACACATTATCTTCTAGACAGAAAAATAAGTTGTTGAAAGAAAAACAAAGTACCTTGTCAGCACTCTATTTGAATGAGGCATAGATTAGGGGAATTAGGTTTCCCAGAGAGGTCTACCCATACACATACTTGGAAAAAAGAGATCATAAGCATCCCTCCCCCTTAGTATGTACAACTAGTGTCAGATGTGTTCAAACTCAGATGTATTTAACACCTGACAAGTGCATTTAATGACCCCAAATGTAAAACATTAAATTTTAACTGAAATGTAGTCTATTTTATATTCCAAGTAGAAATTCTTACAAAGACCATTGCACTTATCTGCCTAGAAGATAAACTGTTAAGATATTATGTATTCTAAGTATCACACTTTTTTATCTAACATGTATAATGACCATTAAGCATATTTGGAGACTTGGCAAAGATTTGAAAACTTGATTTCTAGAGAAATTGGAGCCTACATTGCAAGTAAATAGAAACATACCTATTTCTCTGTCACACACACTGTACATACCTGTGGGCTTATATTAATAGTTCCAAGAAAACAGTTTATTTTCATTTTTAAATCTGAAGCATAACCAGGTCCTACTTAACAGGTATATAAGAACACTCACTCCCCACCCAAACCCCTGACTAGTATTAGAAAGTTAGAACTATTCTGTTACCAAACTCTTTTTTTTTTTTTAAAGGTTATTACTCTTTTATTGAGCAAGACAGGAACAGAGCACGTGCACTCACTGTGCGCTGGAGCATGTGGAAAGCAACTAAAAGAAAGAAATGAGTTAGAGCCATTTAGTTCAAAAAATGCCCAAACGTAAGTCTCTTAGGTGTGTCTTGCAGCCAATGCATTTAGGGGACTCCACTAGGGGTGTTACCCATCTTAAGTTTTAGGAGTTCTGCTGGGGGGCGGTCAGCGTAGCCCGGCCTGTCACATGGTCTTCCAAGCACTCTGGCAGCTAGACTTCACTGGGGTGATCGAGCCCAGCCAGGGGACAGAGTACACCCGGAAAGAGCAGAGTGATTTCCTCAGGTTCTGCTGGTCATGGAAGGGACAATTGTCCAAGTTGGACTGGGACTTGGTGCTCGTGTTCTACCCATCTCCACGTCCAAGTAGTTCAAGCCGGCCACGACCTGCTTGCGCTTGCGCATCACATTGAGTGCAGGGCTGTGGAACGCATCTTTCTTCCCCTTGCACTCGCTGACTGCGAAGTTCAGCGCGCGCGGCACACTGCGCGCCCTCCTCGTGAACGTCATCGTCCATCGGGCGGTGCACCAGGAGCAGCGACTTGCCAGGGCTCGCGCAGGCCCCGGGACTCACGGTCAGGGCCAGGGCGGCCAGTAGGAGCAGCGGGGAGCGCAGAGGGCTGGCCATGGTCTGCTCCGCTGTGGACTGGCGCTGGAGCCGGCAGAGAGGCTGCAGCGCTTTTATTCCCAGCCACCACCCTGGGGCCTCCCGGCCCGGGTTCCTCCAAACTCTTTTAGTATTTCATTCTTTGGAACCTCATCTCTTAGTATAAAATGTTTAAGCTCATTTGGCTAAAATAAAACGTATATTGTTTACTTTTTGAATCCTGTTCCACATGGGCAGTTACTTCTTATTTGAAAAGTGACAGGTCACAAAGATCATTTAAAAGTGTGTATGACCAGGGCCTCCCTGGTGGTACAGGGATTAAAGTCTCAGCGCTATCAAGCTATCACCAGCCACTGTGACCTGAATTCAGTCCCCAGCCAGGGAGATGACCCACATGGCGCAGCAGATCTCTCCTGTCTTGCCTGCTGCTCCCCTCAGCAGTGTATTTCTGTAGATCCGCCTGTTTTTTCAGTAGATCCGCCTGTTCTGCTCCCCAACTCTCTGGTGAATCCTCTCATCCCCCCCTGCACCTACACCCTAGTTCTTGCATGCATGCATAAATAAAAATAAATATTTTTTAAAAAACTACTTATTTTAGGGCCTCCCTTGGTGGCGCAGTGGTTGAGCACCGGGCTGCGAAGCTGCCCGCAGACTCTGCGGCGCTGGTTCAATTCCCAGCCACCGGCGAGGGGCCCACTTGGCGTGCAGATCTCTCCTGCCACCCAATGCTCCCCTCAGCAGTGTATTTCGGCAGTTTGCCTGTTCCCCGCTCTGGCTCTGGTGAATGCTCTCACCCTCCCCCGTTTCTGACTGTACACAGTGCTTGTATAAATAAATAAATAAATCTTTAAAAAAAGGAAAAAGAAATTTCAGCAGAAATCTTTAAAAAAAAGCTACTTATTTTATACTTTTATTATTATCCTCAGTAACAGAAGGAATAGAAAACTGAGAGATGGTGATATGAATGTATTAGCATTTATTTTAGAGCCAGAAAAGACCCAAAGCTGTAACTGTCTTCCTTTTGACCTCTGCCTCAACTAATCAACAATCTGACACAAGATTAAATTGAATTGTCTCAAGCCAAACGTTTTCATATGTACTCTAGTAAATTAACAAACTCTTTTTGGTTTATCAGAAACTAGCACATATTACAGGTCTGGCTTAAGAGTATTGTTTCAGTAGACAGTTTTTTGTTTTGTTTGGTTTTGGTTTTTTGTGCGGTACCCTTGCCGGTGGCTGGGGAACGAACCGGCGCTGCAGAGGCTGCGGGCAGCCTCGCAGCCCAGCTCTCAACCGCTGCGCCACCAGGGGAGGCCCTCAGTGGACAGTATTTCAACCTCACGCTACAGTGTCTCATAAACCTTGGGCAACCCCAGTGCTTCTGACGCTATATCTTTTGGATTCAAGCAGTACATACGGTAGCCATTTTAAGAATAATTATGGAGAAAGTGTGTTAAATACTGACTTTATAAATAACGAGGGAAATCTATAGCCCCATAAAATGGTTTTTAAGCTTGCAGACATACAAAATTAATATAAATTGCTGGAAAAACAAGAATGGGAAATATTAAAGAAATGCATCTTTAACATAAAACATGTGCTTTCTAATACATTCATAAATATTTCAGAGCTTTACAGGCTTGAATTCTCCAGTAACAGTCTTCATTAGCTATTTTAAATGCAGTCTAACCAGTAATCCAACCAGATATGGGGTACACACTTTCTGTTTTTAAGAAAGGTGGAAATAATTCATGATATTGCTACCACCAAAGATGTGACACTTTGACTCTTACCACATCACCTAGTTTTTTAAAAAAAACTTCTAAATGTGTTTGCAAAAATAGATTGGTATAAAATAAAATGTCACCCAACTTCCAAACATCTCAGACATAGCAATTTGCTACAAAATTTTCACTGTGAACCAGCCTTAACTAAAAATCAAAAGTGAACACAGTTGTTTCTGTAATTCAAAACTGAAACAAATAAGGTGGGCATTGGTAATTTAAGTCTTAATTTTTTATTAGAAGAACTATACCCAAATTACCCCATCATAATCTAAACACAAACTTTAATTAATCGAAAATATACATAAATCATATATGCATATTTCAAATGCTCAAAAGTGAAAAAAAATTAAAAACTGCTTGTAAATATTTCTAACCCTTTTGGGGATTATACTCATAGTCTAGTGAAGATTATAAACTAGAATAATCATATTGGGATTCCTAATTTTTTTAAAAAAGATTTATTTATGCACACAAGAGCTGGGGTGTAGGCCAGAGGTATGAGGGCAGGGGTGAAAGGATTCACCAGAGACAAAGTGGGGAACAGAACAGGTGGGTTGACTGAAATACACTGCTAAGGGTCGCAGCGGGTGAGACAGGAGAGGTCTGCTGCACCATGTGGGTTAGCTCCCTGGCCAGGGATCAAAGTCATGCTGCAGTGGCTGCCAATAGCTTCATAGTGTTGAGACTTAACCACTTGTGCCACCAGGGAGGCCCCATTGGGGTTCCTAATTTTTAAAGCACATATCTGGGTAAATAGCTTGAATAGAAAACAACCTATCACATAAGTAAAATTCAATGTTCAGCACTTTGGAACACTCTTCATCTTTGTATCACCAAATTAAGGTTATACAGCTTATTTTTCTTTTTGTTTTTCCTTCAGTTGAGATGAATGAAGCAATTTGATTTGCTAGATTTATAACTTTGACAGTCTGAAACTTAGGCCAGTCTGGAAATAGTGTTGGCTTTGTAGATTTACGTTCTTTCTTTTTTTTTTTTTGAAAATGATTTAATCTTTGAAATGTGTTTTGAATTTTAGTGCTACAAGTTTTTTGTTGTTTTTTTTTTTTTTAAGATTTATTTATTTATTTATACAAGCACTGGGTGCAGTCAGAAGCGCGGGAGGGTGAGAGAATTCACCAGGGCCAGAGCGAAGAGCAGAGCAGGCAGACTGATGAAATACACTGCTGAGGGGAGCAGCGGGTGGCAGGAGGGGTCTGCGCACCATGTGGGACCCTCACCCTGGGGGCCGGAGTTCGAACCGGCGCTGCAGAGGCTGCAGGAAGCTTTGCAACCCAGTGCTCAACCGCTGCGCCACGGGGGAGGCCCAGATTTACATTCTTTCATTGTATCTTCTCTCAGACGTGATAAAATATTTGATCCAAGTAGAGAGTTGCTGTTAAGTGCTGACCTTTCTTGCAGCTAAAGTAGAATTATGAGACTTACTTCAGTAGCTTGTATATTGTTGCTCATCTATTTAATCATTAATGGAATTTCTTTCACACTTGAGAAATCTTCAAATGCTTTAGTGAGTATTACTTTGGTGGCAATGTAGTAGCCATTGACCATGTTGCAAAATTCTAAACTTTAATATGTGTTTTGAAAAGGGAGAGGAATTAAATAATGGAGGTTTTTTAGGCTTTTGGGTCTGAGGATTTAATGTTTTTTTTAAAGTTCTAGGATATATTAATTTTTATGAAAGGTTAAATTAAAAATGTTAAAATGCCATTGCTTACCATCAGTTCCAAATAACTGGAAAGCTCTACAGGTAAGATGCTACTACTTCATAGGTAGATATATGCCTCAATGATCCTTTTACTAGCAAGAACAATACTCAGTGTTTTTCTAAAACGAAGATTATGTTTCTCAATTTTATGTGCATAATACTGTACTTCACTGTTGCTACTAACTTTGATAGTAAGTTAACACATTCTTATATGTTGTGTTGACTATATTTTTTCTTCTTTCTTTCAATTACATTTTTCCATTACTGAAAGCTTCCTGTCCTTGTTGCAGGACTATAGCTGGACTGACATCCGCTGTCCCTTTGAAAAACGAAGAGATGCAGCATGTGTGTTTTGGGATAACGTTGTATACATTTTAGGAGGCTCTCAGCTTTTCCCCATAAAACGAATGGACTGCTATAATGTTGTGAAGGATAGCTGGTATTCCAAATTGGGCCCTCCAACACCTCGAGATAGCCTTGCTGCTTGTGCTGCAGAAGGCAAAATTTATACCTCTGGAGGTTCTGAAGTCGGTAAGAACTTATTCAGTATTTTTGCTTGGGGGAGGTACTTTAAAGCTAAGTATCTTGGCTTTCCTATTTAAATAAACAGTTGGTTTTTTGTCCAGATGCTTTTTGACATAATATAAATGCATATCTGTCACATTTTAGAGCCTATTTTCCTAAATGTTTACCTTACTCCTTTATAAATCATTAATTTACAAGAGTTTTAACTTCCTAGATTATGTTAATTATTTTTTTTTGTTATGACAAAGACTTTGTTGATCTCATCTGAATTTTAGTTCTAGATTAGTTGTTTTAAATATATAATATTTTTTACCTTAAAGATTTCAGAGCTTGCCTTACTTAGATTCTATAAGACCTCTTTACTCCAAGCTTTTTTCCATTCAAGCTTTTAAAATCAATATTATCTTTGCTGTCTTTGTATCACAAAAACATAAAAATGATCTTCATTTACTTCATTAACTTTTTAATGTAATGACTAATAGTGATATTTTATGCTTTTTAAAAAAATATTTATTTTTATTTATTTATGCATACAAGTGCTGGGGTGTAGGCCAGAGGTGCAGGGGGTTGGGTGGTGAGAGAATTCACCAGAGACAGAGTAGGGAGAAAAACAGGCAGACCTACTGAAACACACTGCTGAGGGTAGCAGCAGGTGAGACAGGAGAGGTCTGCTGTGCCATGTGGGTTAGCTCCTTAAGCTCCTGAGACTTAACCCTTTGTGCCACCAGGGAGGCACTATTTTATGCTTATTGATCAGAATGGGTGAGGGTGTTGGTGTAAAAACCTTTCTCACTGATGGATAATTTGTTTGTGTCCAGTAGAGGTCTTTTTCTAAATGAATATTTTTTTTGTGCAGACTAAACACATGATAGCTTTTACAGGCTTTCATCTTTTCAAATAATTTCTTTAGCTAAATAATAGGTTTATAAAGAAAACTAGGAGGCCCAAGTAAATAAATCTAAGGTACTGAATTTAAATGTTAACCTAGTCATTTTATTTTCTTTGATGATTTTTATATTAGTCCAAAGAATGTTTTACTTTTGGTCAGCATATTTATTTGTTTTAAATGTTTGTACATCCCCTCAACTAGATATCAAATCAATATAAATAATATACATAATTTTCTAAATGTGACTATCTAAAAGCATTCTTGACAGAATGTTATAATACACCATAAACAAATACAGTAAAATACAAAGGGAATAGAAAGCTATCACTCTGTGGTATGGTAGATAACATCATTTCTTGATCATTTTCTCCACTAAGTCAGTTTTTTCACTTAGTCATTTTAATGCATCTACTATACATCTGTGTATTTATTCCTAGTCTCAACCAACTGAATATGCCAAATCAAAAATGTTTAAAACGTCAAAGAAGTTTCTGTTAGTCATGACCATTGTTTCTTCTGTTTGCTATTCTCCCATCTTTGCCTTTTATAGGCCTTGGTGCATTTAAGAACTATTTAAGATTGTTTTGTTGTGATTTTGTTTTTAAATCATTTGGTATTAGCAAAGTACAGAAGAATAGGAAATGAGAAATAGTTTGGTAAACCTCTACCTTCTTTTTCCTTGGGAGGAAAAAAAGTACTTGATTTTTAATATTGTCATTTCTAAGCTCTTATTAAGTTCCTATGGTATGCAGAAGTCATAAATTACAATTAGTATATAGCTTTTACTCTTAAGATGTGTCATAAAAATGCATCAGAACCATATAGTGATATCTTGAGGGTATACCCAAGAATGGACCAACTTGACTTTGGAACTTAACCCACACAACCACTGAAAGTGGTCAGGAAGTATGGTATTATTAGTGCTATAGTGGCTGATAAAGAACATTAAATAAGCCCTCAAATGTTATCAGATAGTAGTTTTCATATTTTAAGGTATGGATTTACCATCTATAAATAGCTGTGCTTTCCCACTTTACATAAACATCTGAAATGTAGATAATACCATTCATGCACAGCTGGACTTGAAAGACATATGTATTATTTTTTTTAAACCAAACCAATTTATTTTTCTGATGTTCATTTACCAATAAACGATTCTAACAAATCCTTTTAAAAATACTTTACACGATCTATACAAAGTTAGCTTTTTCTTAACCTACTTGTACATTTTCCTGTTGTCCATAGAGTATAGAAATGATTAGAAAACTTAAGTTCTTTCCAACCTTTACTTAATGACCCATACAACAGTCATCAGCCCATTCTAAACACACATACACTAAGCCTGATGGACCCCTTTTCTTTTACAGGAAACTCTGCTCTATATTTATTTGAGTGCTATGATACAAGAACTGAAAGCTGGCACACAAAACCCAGCATGCTGACTCAGCGCTGCAGCCATGGAATGGTGGAAGCCAATGGCCTGATCTATGTTTGTGGTGGAAGTTTAGGAAACAATGTTTCTGGGCGAGTTCTGAATTCCTGTGAAGTTTATGATCCTGCCACAGAAACGTACGTATCAATTTAAAACATTTCACAGTTCCTCTCATTCTAGAAACTCAGTGGAAAGCTTATGTCAAACAGATCTGTTTAAAACAAACAGATTTGTTTTATGTACTGCAGATGTACATACTCTTTTGAATGTGCTATGGTCAGGGGCATGTTTATAAACTGGCTTGGCCTTATACCCTCTGTGAGCCCCCTCTCTTTCTGCTCATGCTTCTGCAAGGAATACCTTTGGATGAGATAAGTTTGGCTAATTCATCAAATTCATAAAAAAAATTTCTTTCTGCTTGAGAGGTCAGAAAATGTAGAAGAGGGGAAAACTACTTTCAACTGAAACTGCAAATCCTGGGGTATGTCACTGTTCATGGATCCTCACCCATGCACTTAAAACTGCAAGACATGACTCAAGCTCAAGATGCAACAACAATGGTGTTTATCATCAAAGGGGGAATTGGAGAAAAGGAAAGAGCGTCTAAGGCCACTTATGGCCTGCTGTCCTACCCAAGATAGTGTTCACAGTGTCCAGTAGTCCAAATCAAAAACTTCTTGTGCAAGATGGTTTTGACCCTTCAAGAGCCTGGAGCTGGTGACATGCCAATAAGCAATGGGCCAAGATCCAACTCACAGTGGTTGCTGCAGATGATCCCAAGTGGTGATCCCAGAGGCTGGACTGAGTAGTGCTAGACACTCAACCAGACAGTGCCAGAAGCAACAGCAATTAGGAGGGGGTGCCAGAGAATTAGAAGTGGTGGACATCTCTCAGAGATGGCCAGGCACATGTCAGCAGTGCAGCCGCAGGTGACAGTGCCAGAGGACCAGGTACCAGTGTTACAGCTCTTAGAGATGCCAGGCATAAGCTAACAGCAGACTGCTCTTTTAGAGGTGGTGCCAGGGGACCAGGCACCAGTGTACAACTCTTTGAAAGACACTGGGCATCGATCAGTGGTGCCAGTCAGCAAGTGATGACAGAGGCAGAAGCAGCAGTCATGCTGCAGTTTTAAGTGGAAATCTCAGATATAAAAGTCCCAGACATCCACAGAGGTCATTAAAGGTCTTTCCAGAAGAGGGTCTGGGCAAGTCTGTCTCAAATACCCTGAAACCTTGGCTTATATCCCCTTCAGGGCACCAACCTTTCAGGTCCAATTGGTTCATTTACAATTCCAGCACATTATTCAAAACCCCACCAGACTGTCCAAATCCAACCTATGCTGAGGCCAGGTAGTCTTGCTGAGGCCATGGGCCCTGCTGTGGAACCAAGGCAGGGGCTACCAGGAAATTGAAGCATGAGCTGCTGTCACCAATAGAGCCAAGAGGCTGGCTGAAAGGCATCGTGCTGAGCACGGAAGCCCTGGTTCACCACTGGCTTTTCTCTCCCCATGGCTTGTGCTGAGTCGGGGCAAGTTTTGCCACCTCTGAAGCTCTGTGGGCTCCTCTGACATAATTAGTAGTAAATTTGCCTTTAATTAGACATGATCCATTAGTTTATGGCATTAATTAATCATACCCATAGGAATACGGTATTTTTTGAGTTTGTGCTTATTATAATAGTATGTTTAGATTCACATTTATCAAATAAAATTATTAAATCAATTGCGAAGTAAATTACTGCTTCTACAAAGGCAAAATGCTAAGTAAATAAATAAGTGGTCAGTCAGTATTTCTGACCTTACAATTAATGGAACTACCAGTGTAATCAAAAGAAATGTGCTGGGCCTCCCCAGTGGCGCAGCGGGTTAAGCACAGCACTGTGAAGCTGTCTGCAACCTCTGCAGTGTCGGTTTCATCCTGGCCCGCCGGCGAGGGTCCCACATGGCCCAGCAGACCTCTCCTGTCGGGCCCCCTTCTCCCCTCAGCAGTGTATTTCGGTCATCTGCCTTTTCTGCTCCCCGCTCTGTCTCTGGTGAATCCTCTCACCCCCCATGCCTCTGGCCTATACCCAGCTCTTGTATAAAAATAAATAAATCTTTACCAAAAAAAAAAAGAAAGAAAGAAAAAGAAATGTGCTAATCAGTGGGAGATGTAGCAAGTACAGTGACGTTTAAGTAAGGAGGAAATGAACACAAATGATACTACAAAAAGATCTTCTGTTGCTACTCAGAAACCCCAATACTCAGACGCCTGATAAGAAAAGTCACTATTTATGAAGAGTCGACGGGATGGCGGAAGTGGAGCAGAAGAAGCAGCGGACCTTCCGCAAGTTCACCTACGGCGGTGTGGACCTCGACCAGCTGCTGGAAATGTCCTACGAGCAGCTGAAGCAGCTGTACAGCTCCCGGCAGCGGCGGCGTCTGAACCCAGGCTTACATAGGAAGCAGCATTCTCTGCTGAAGCGCTTGCGCAAGGCCAAGAAGGAGGCACCACCCATGGAGAAGCCAGAGGTGGTGAAGACATAATTGCGGGACATGATCATCCTGCCTGAGATGGTGGGCATCATGGTGGGCGTCTACAATGGCAAGACCTTCAATCAGGTGGAGATTAAGCCTGAGATGACTGGCCACTACCTGGGCGAATTCTCCATCACCTACAAGCCTGTCAAACACGGCCGGCCAGGCATTGGGGCCACCCACTCCTCCCGCTTCATCCCCCTCAAATAGCCTGCATGACCAGTAAAGGCACAGACTTCTCTTTAAAAAAAAAAAAAGAAAAGAAAAGAAAGAAAAGTCACTAACTCATTCGGAAAAATTGTTCTTCTTTTACCAGAACAATTATTGGGCAAATATGAAAACTTAAATGTTATGTCAAGAGCTGCACCAGAATGCTTGTGTTCTATATTTAGGAAATATTGCCAGACTGTGCAACAAAGACACCTTCTGTTCCTGTTGCTGCTTTTTTAAAATTAAGAGATGAGGGCCTCCCTGGTGGCACAACGGTTGAGCGCTGGGTTGCGAAGCTGCCCGTGGTCTCTGCAGCGCCGGTTCCATCCCCGGCTGCTCCCCGGCCACCAGAGTAGGGTCCCACATGGCGCGCAGACCTCTCGGCCGCCCGCTGCTCCCCTCAGCAGTGTACTTCGGTCCTTCTGCCTGCTCTGCTCCCCGCTCTGGCTCTGGTGAATTCGCTCACCCTCTTGCACTTCTGACTGTACCTAGTGCTTGTATAAATAAATAAAAAATAAATAAATCTTTAAAAATAAATAAATAAATGAAAAAGAAATTAAGAGATGAGAATTTAATTATAAAATACTATCAGTTCTAAGCATTTAAGCCTACCACCTATTTGTAAAGGGTTTAAAGACACATAACCAAAAACAACTTTCCCAAACAAAACTGTAGTTTCAATAGTTCTTTTCTCATTTTTTTAAAGATTTATTTATAATTTATGCATACAAGAGCTGGGGTACAGGCCAGAGATGCAGGGGGTGAGAGGACTCACAAGAGACACAGTGGGGAACAGAACAGACAGACTGACTGAAATACACTGCTGAGGGGAGCAGTAAGTGAGACAACAGAGGTCTGCTGCGCCATGTGGGTTTCTGCCTGGCCAGCCAGGGATGGAACTCATGCTGCAGAGGCTGTGGATTGCCTCATAGTGCAGTGCTTAACCCCTTGCACCACCAGGGAGGCCCCCTTTTCTCATTTTTTTGCTTAACTGGTTAGGAATAGCAGTAAAAGCAACTTACCATGAAACTAATCTTTTGCTGAAGTGTTAAGACTAGGAAATCTTATGAAAGGATCAAAATTACTGCTCACTATATTTCAAACACCTTTGTACTTTGCCAGGGTACATAGCACTATCCCTCTCTTCATCCTGTCATCTGTCTACCTCAGCTTCTCCCAAACCACGCAAAGGTGGGGGGCCAGGGGGTCCTATAAACCCTCCTATAGAAAAATATTATAGAATACTATTCAAAATACTATACTATCATCTCATCCACCCTTCTGCCTAATTATTTTTTATTCTGAAAAAAATCTTTTAAAATAGAACCTATAACCATATAACTGCCAGGCATCTAATTTTTGAGATCTTTATTCAGATGATATTAGCAAAGGAATTCTGTAACTTCAATATTTTTTAAGACTAGATAAATATATTCGGTTTGGGGAAATAATTCAAAACATACAAATTAACATTTCTCTTGTTTTGTATTGAGCTTATGCATTAAATTTGAAAGTGAAGAGCTAGCATTAATAAAGTATCCAACCCTCAAAATGGAAAATAAGTTGTATACTGCTGTGATTTCCCAATATGTAATTTATACATTCAAGCCTTTTTTCGAAGAATGTTTCTTCCCAGTTTTGAAAATTTTTCTTAGGTCATTTTGGAATTTTTTTAGTTGGAAGAAACTAAGAAATTAAGCCTATGGAAATATAAAACACTACATGACATACACCTCAGCAACATCTTTAAAGACTCGTCACCCAAAGCAGTGATAGGGAAGGCAAAGAAAAACAGCTGGGACTACATCAAATTAAAGAGCTTCTGTACAGCAAAAGAGACAGTAACCAAAACAAAGAGACACCTCACTGACTGGGAGGAAATTTTTGCACACAACACTAATGATAAAGGACTGATCACAAAAATCTACAAAGAGCTGACGAGACTCAACAAAAACAAAGTAAATAATCCAGTCAAAATTTGGGCAGACGAGCTAAAAAGGAACTTCTGTAAAGAGGAAATGCAAGTGGCCAACAGGCATATGAAAAAATGTTCAGCATCACTTAGGGGAAATGCAAATCAAAACTACAATGAGATACCATCTTGCACCAGTGAGAATGGCACATATTAAAAAAAACTAGCTACAACAAATGTTGGCCAGGATGTGGAGAAAAAAGAACTCTCCGGTACTGCTGGTGGGAGTGCAAACTGGTCCAACCACTATGGAAAACTGTGTGAAGATTTCTCAACCTGCTAATGATGGAGCTTCCATATTATCCAGCAATTCCACTCCTAGGTATTTACCCAAAGGACACAGAATCATTAATTCAAAAGGGCACCTGCATCCCTATGTTTATAGCAGCACTATTTACAATAGCTAAGCTATGTAAACAACAAATGCCCAAAAATAGACTGGATCAAGAAGATGTGGTACATATACACAATGGAATATTACTCAGCAATCAAAAAAGATAAGCTCATGCAATTTGCAGCAACATGGATGGAGCTGGAAGGGATCATGCTCAGTGAAATAAGCTAGAAAGAAAAAGAAAAATACCAGATGGTCTCACTCATAGCAGGAATTTAGAAAACCTAAATAAGGGACCAGGAAAAAGACTAATTATAATAAAGTAAAAATCAAAATCAACAAGCAACTATAAACCAGAGACACACTACGGGGGCAGGGGGGGAGGGGGCAGGAGGGATTAGGGTCAAAATAAGGGGTGTGGAAATTGTATGGTGATAATATAACCAAGATGAAAATGCATACATTGTGCAAAAATGAAAAATGATGTAAAAGATATAGAAAAGAAAAGAAATTAAGCCTATGGAAAATAATATATATAGTGTGAGCGGTGAGGACTTTTAGCCTCCTATCACTAAATTTCAGGATGGAGAAAACAGACCTCGCTCATATTCTATATGTGAATTACAGAGGAAGGAAGTGTGTTTGGTGAAACTTCTTAATTCTAAACCTTTAGGAGACTTAGCAATGCATAAGAACATGGTCTTCTCTATATCCTGGATGTATTCGGAGATGAAAGGGATATGTAAATTGAATTTTTCCAAGTCAACTACAAGTTTAATGTTGTTGGATAGCTTACTCTGTAAAACTCACTGCACAGGGGCCTCCCTGGTCACGCAGCGGTTGAGCGCTGGGTTGCGAAACTGCCCACAGCCTCTGAGGCGCTGGTTCGATCCCTGGCTGCTCCCCGGCCACCGGAGGAGGGTCCCACATGGCGCGCAGACCTCTCCTGCCGCCCGCTGCTCCCCTCAGCAGTGTACTTCGGTCCTTCTGCCTGCTCTGCTCCCTGCTCTGGCTCTGGTGGATTCTCTCACCCTCCCACGCTTCTGACTGTACCCAGTGCTTGTATAAATAAATAAATAAATCTTTTTAAAAAAAAAAAAAACTCACTGCACAGAGAGGCAGTGGAGGCCTAGTACTGGTTCTCACTTCCAAGCTGTGTGCTAGTCTTCTCTCTTGTGTGTCTACATTTTGAAAAGTTAAATCTTTCAAATTGTTTAAAGAAAGAAATACAAATAACCATATTAGAGAATTACACTTATGCCACATTCTACTTTTGTTGTTGTTTGGGGTCTTCTGGTATATTAGCTGTTAGGAGCACCAGCCTGTAGCCAGTACTATCATTTGCATGGGTGTGTAGCAGAAGAAGGGATTGAATCTTACAGAGAAAAAGAAACAGTGGTCCGTGTACACGTGTATGATGCTTCTACCTGTGAATTAGTTGAAGACCCTTCAACACTTGTGTACACCTGTATGCTCAATTTCACTTTACAGTGGTGACTGTAAACATAATATGCAAATACTTTATTAAACTTGACCAATTGATTGTACTTTTGCTACTAGAGCTGCCTAAATTTCTAAGTGTAGATTTGATGATGGCTCTGTGACTAGTAACAGATAGTGCTAGAAGTGCTAGATAGTGCTGTTGATTGCTAGAAGCCCATGATAACTCTGTGCTTTACTTACTCATGCATAAATATTAATTAAAACCACAGCATTAGTGTTTCATATTGACTTAATACCTTCCCCTTCTTTTTTATTGCCATTTACAAATTATTGTTTACTACAGGAAATGGTTTTCTTCCAAAGATATGTTATTAGTTTCCAGGTATCCTCTATTTCTTATATCCTATCATAGTTGAAAGTACCCAAGTACTTTTTTTTTTTTTCTACATAATTTATTGTGAGATGATCAATGTCAATAAAACATTAATTTTGGTCATTTGCTTCATGTCTTCTTGACTGATTCTTCATTTTCCTTCCAAAATGTCAAATGCCACACTTTTGAGGAGATGAAGAATTTTTAAACACCATAGTTGAAGATTAGAACTTTCATTGGCAGGCAATTACCTCATTACATGCAGTTGTTTTCCCACTGTGTTTCAGTCATCTTCGTTGACAAGATTTATTACAAACATTCATCCTCAAAACTCATGTCTCGGCTGTACCTCTAAGAGCTCGGCGACGGGGCCGCCCGCCGCGCCGCCCTCGCCGCATGGCCAGCCCCAAGTACTTTTATAGGTACCCAAAACTACTGTTAAATTTTGTTTTCTTGCCTTCCAGTCACTGTATGTGTGTGGATATAAGTGAGTGGTAAATAAGCACTGAAGTAGGATAACAGACCTTTCTTATAAACCAGTAGAACAGTCATTAGCGTCCCATGAACAAGTACACTAAAAAAAATTTTTTTCAGGTGGACTGAGCTGTGCCCAATGATTGAGGCCAGGAAGAATCATGGACTGGTATTTGTAAAAGACAAGATATTTGCTGTGGGTGGTCAGAATGGTTTAGGTATGTAATGTTAATTCATTGTTCAATTTACCAGTGAGTTTGTTAGACTTTCTTATCATGTTTAATATTTCTTAAACTCTTAATACAAGCATTTATCACATATATCATTACCTATTTTTATGTTCATAGGAACTATACGAACATGGCAGTACTTTTAACATCTGAAGGTAGGAAATAGCTACAAGTCATAGTGACTATTTCAGATAGCCCCCTATAAATGGTATCACACTAGTTTAGGAACTATGGAGTGACAGAAATATTGGAATTTTATAAAAACTTTTAAAATACTTGTTTCAGGATTTTTTCTCAGAATCTGAATGAAGTATCACATGATGATATCACTATTTCATAAATGAATAAATTTGACATTTTATTTTCTTTAGTAATATTGTCTAGAGAATCTTAAATAATCTTAAATAATCATACATAATCTTTATGTATGGCCTCCCTGGTGGCGCAAGGAGTTAAGTATCAGCACAATGAAGCTATCGGCAGCAAAAGTTCAATCCCCAGCCAGGAAGCTAACCCACGTGGCACAGCAGAACTCTCCTATCTCACCTGCTGCTCCCCTCAGCAGTGTATTTCAGTCAATCCACCTATTCTGTTCCCCATTCTGTCTCTGATGAATTCTCTCACCCCTCACACTTCTGGCCTACACCTCAGCTATTGTATGCATAAATAAATAAATCATTTAAAAAAATTGCTTTATCTGAACTGAATCTATGTAGTCCTCAAACTTCACTCTAGTTAGTACCTTTAAGCATTACTTAAATGTAACAGAGAAATAACTTCTTTCCCCTTCTGTGTTCTTATTCATCGATGTATTCCATAAAATGCTGAAAGATATATGGCAGAAGGAGAAATGACATGATTAATTCTAATCAAAATTAATTAACAGGAAAATATATTGATTCATTTACTTTTTTCCCCCAAATAAAGAGTATTTTTAATTCTGTAGAATAAATATAAATATTAATGATTCTAAAACAATTAAATTTTATTGTGTTAAAGTAAGAAGAATTTACATGGTAGACATTTTTGCATGTTTGAAAATTTTCTTAATAAAATGTTAGGAAAAATATAGAGAAATATTGCTGTTAGAGATCTTGTTAATAGAATTGTTCATGTTGTTATAATCTTTTGAAGGTGGTCTGGACAATGTGGAGTATTATGACATTAAATTAAATGAATGGAAGATGGTCTCACCAATGCCATGGAAGGGTGTAACAGTGAAGTGTGCAGCAGTTGGCTCTATAGTTTATGTCTTGGCTGGTTTTCAAGGTGTGGGTCGATTAGGACACATCCTTGAATATAATACTGAAACAGACAAATGGATCGCCAACTCCAAAGTCCGAGCTTTTCCAGTAACAAGCTGTTTGATCTGTGTTGTTGATACTTGTGGAGCAAATGAAGAGACCCTTGAAACATGAAAAGTGAGTATACTTCGAAGATTCATCAGAGACTCAAAAATATAGCCACCAGTGCTTTGTTCCAAGAGTTTGTTTAAAAATTTTAGTTTGATCTTTTGTTTTTTGGAAGGAAGTTTCAAGTAAAATAAGAAATAGATGTTTCTTTTATATGGATTTCCTTATTTAATTTGAAGTAATGTGAAGACCTTATTTCACCCAGCCACATAACCAAAAATATATCTATCAAGACTTGAAAAATTATAAGCATTTGGTGAAAATATGAATTATTGAATGAATTTCACATTTCTAACTATGATTATGGCAGAGTGGGGGACTGGCTCATCAGCAAAGGAGCCTCACCTTAGCTCTAGATTCTATTTTTCATATATCATAGAAGTGCTTTGTAGTTAGGTCTGTTTGTTTCTGCTCAGTCAAGAACCAAGAAATATTATGAATTGTTAGTCAAAACAGGCAGCTCTGATAGAGCAACTTTAGTCTCACATAATTTTGCTTGTTTTAATTGTATTGCATTTAGTACCAAATATATTCCATTTTAAAAGAGAACCAGAGTGAGTCAAAGCATATACAGGCTCTCTCACAAAACTTCATAAAAACATTTTGGGACTTAAAAATATTCTCTATTCCTCATGAAATATAGTCAATCCAACTAAATATATTCTCCATCTTTTTAATATAAAATGTCAGGCTTAGCACCCATTATTATTGTTTTATCCAGTGACTAAAAAGTAATTATGCCTTTTCAGTCCACTGATAAATAAAATCCAATCATAATAAGGACAATGAACTAGCAACAGATAAAACTATAGTAAATTTCTAGGTAACTAGCACACTTATATAATATCAATATTGACTTTGAACTTCTTATGAATTAAAAAGTACATAATTTCCTTTCCTTAGCAGGATGTATCAGAGATACTTGGCCCAGGTGTCTCTAATAGTTATGTAATAATTTGGTATAAATATATGCCATCTTGTATTTGTTGCTTTTATGTGGTCAATAAATCTTTTACAAATCCATCTATTCATTTCTTTCCTACTAATGTTTTCCCCTTTTACAGTAAGGAGTGTATGGAATGAGCTATGTAAAGCTGTCATTTATCTGATATTATTAAATATTTTTAACTTAAAGTAGCCTTCTAAGTTTTATTCATTTTAAATGTATTAAGTAATGTTTTTTTAATTTGTGAAGCAATGTTCTATTTTAATTTTTGTCTTTATGTAAGGGATATAACATTAAACCCTAAAAATGTTTAAATGAAAACACTTACAAAAAGCATATAGGTATATTTATATTTATGTGGGAATTTGTGTACATAACAATTATATTGATATATAATTATATTGAGATATAATTCACATACCATACAATTCACCCATTGATATAGTGAATTAGTATACTCAGAATTGTGCAATCACCACCACAATTTTGGCACATTTTTGTCACCACAAAAGAAATCCCATGCTCCTTAACAATCACTCCCCATTTTCACCCTGTATTACTTTCCTAAGGCTCTGATAGCAAGTTATCACAAACTTGGTGACTTAAAACAACAGAACTTTATCTTTTTTGTAGTTCAGGAGACCAGAAGTCCTAAATCAAGGCATTGGCAGAGCTGCTTCTTTCTGGAAGCTCTGAAGCAGAAACTGCCAGGCTGCTCCCCTATCTCCTGGTGGTTGCTAGTAATCCTTGGCATTCTTTGCTTGTAACTGCATCAGTCCAATCACTGCGTCTGTCTTCACACGGGCCTTCCCTGTGTGCCCCTCTTTGTTTTTTCATGGTTTGTAAGGATAGCAATCATTGGATTTAACCCAATCAGGTATGGCCTCATCTTAACTAATTACATCTGCAAAGACCCTGTTTCTAAATAAGATTACATTCTGCAGTTCTAAGTGGATATGAATTTTGATGGGGAGTTGGGGACATTATTCAACCCAGTTACATCCCTCAACCACGTAGCCCTAGGCAATCATCACTCTGTCTCTAGATTTGCCTATGCTGAACATTTTTTAAAAGATTTATTTTTATTTATTTACACATACAAGAACTGGGGTCTAGGCCAGAGGTACAGGGAGCGAGAGGATTCGCCAAAGACAGAGTGTGGAGCTGTGGAAAGGTGACGGAAAAGGAAAAGGTGATTATTGTAGGATTTGAGAGGAAGGTGGAGCTTGGTAAAATTTAAATGAAGTAGTTTTGACAGGCTCAAAGCAAAGAAGAACTATGAGTACAGTTATCAACATATTTGAACTGAGAGGTGGATGGAGGGTCATGTTTCCTTGAAAACTACAAAGTTAAGAAACTAGCTAATGTGTTTTTTATGAAGCCATGGTCTGAAGCACTGCTCCTGGGTAGAAATCAAGGCTGCTTCTGGATGGCAAGTGATTTAGATCCAGGCACAAGGGGGATGTTTCATTCTTACTGACATAACTGTAACAGGGTGGTCCCCAGGAAAGGGGGAAGTTCCAGGTTCCCTGCCCCACCCAAGGGAGGGTGGAGCTGAGCAGGAAGAGGAGAAGCTGCAGAAGAGACTGAGGAAGGAAGCAGGATGGAGCCAGGAGACCTGGAACTTCCCCCTTAGATATGGTGGAATAAAAATTAAAAGGGGGGATTGTAACAGGGTGGTCCCCAGGAAAGGGGGAAGTTCCAGGTTCCCTGCCCCACCCAAGGGAGGGTGGAGCTGAGCAGGAAGAGGAGAAGCTGCAGAAGAGACTGAGGAAGGAAGCAGGATGGAGCCAGGAGACCTGGAGGAGGCGCTTGGAGCCTAGAGACACGTGAAGAAACTGCGCTTGTCTTTTGGTCGTGGACTGGGTGACACAGATGTGGGTGAGACCCGTAGGAGGTGACAATGGCAGCTTTTATCTTGATGTTGATTTTGCTCTTTTCCTTCCGGGCTTGTCCGGTTGTTTGTGACCCTTTTCTGTGGGTCCCCACTGGAAGATGCTTTAGACTTGTAGCAGGCTTTGGGGCCTTGTTCTGGGCCGATCCCATATGGATGGACTTTTACCCACGAGGGGACGGGTAACTTTGGGTGCTTCATTTAGAAACTAAATTCTTTGCCTTACCTGTATTGTTTCCTAGTTTTATTAAAGTTCCTTTTCATTAAAGTCTCCTATGTTTTGTGTTGATGCGGCGGATGGCAGAACCCATTTAGAATAGGCAGGTTTGCGGGGTTTTGGGCTGCCCCTCTCCCTGTCCTATAACATAACTTCAAATAGCAACATTTATGTGGACTTCAAACAAAAGTTTCTCATTGTGTAAGCATACAGTAATCATTCAAATATGGGGCTTGTTCTGATACGTTTCCGTTTCGTTCCGTTCTAAAAAGAAATACTGTTTCCTATAAACATTAACAGGAGTTTTTATCTGGTATCCATCCTGATGAATTGGCTAGATGGATCTTTCAATTTCTCTGCAGTTATAAACTAAAAGTATGAATCGTCCTATCAAGCTATCAAGCCACAGCTAATCTTTCTCTCAAGGCCTAGGTGAAGTTCTGTTGTTTCTTGATCCCCTTCCCTCCATTTTGGATCGTAAGCCGCCTTTGATATCCGACGCCCCACACCACGATCAAATCCCTCTCTTTTTCCTTCAAACTATTCAAGCAACCCGCCATCTTAGGCCTACTCAGCGAGAGCGGGCAGTCAGTTCTTCTCAAATCCTATTGGGTAAAATCCACGCCTCTCAGCACCTGGGGGCGGGACAACAGGGAAAAGGCCTTTTCCGGGCGCGAAGAGATGACGTCACGTAGCGGCCCGAGCCCTAGGGTGGTTAAGTGCTCTCCGTTTGCCTAGAGTGTTGAGTGAAGACCGCTCCGTCCGCGTTACCATCGCGATGACCATTTGTCAGTACTTCCTCCAAGGCCGGTGCCGCTTTGGAGACCGGTGCTGGAACGAACATCCCGGCGCCAGGGGTGCGGGCGGGGGACGGCAGCAGCAACCCTCAGGTGAGGTTCCTCTCCATCCTCCTCCAGCCCCACCGAGAAAGGGCTGGCCTCGGGGTCCGGCGGGCGGGGAACGGGCCCCCAGACCTGGGCCTGAGGCTCGGCGCAGCGCCGCGGCGCACCGGTAACGGGACGCGGATGTGCTGATGTGCCCCCCACCCTCGCCGGTCCCGCCCTTGGAGCTGGCACGCAGTTTCTCTCCTAAGATTTATCTGCCCACTGGTCCCCGGTCGGTGTTTGTTGAGCAGGGGAGGTCAGAGATTTGGCCTTGCGTGCTAATACCAACCACAATTAAGTCAGAAGTACGTATCTCAGCTATCTTGTCCCTGAGTGGCTGTGGTTCGGCAATTGGTGTATTTCGACCAGACTCTTCCTTGCTTTACTGCGCTTCTGGGTACTTGTTTTATGTTTTTGTTTCTCCCTTCATACCCTGCACATAATTTGCCAAACTTTTTTTTGAAGGCGAGGCTGGCAACTGAGGCCAGTCAGACCTCCTAACTAGAGAAATCGCAAACTCCTTTGAAAACCTAGTAAAAGCTACAGAGCCATACCTAGACTTGCGCGTAAAGAGGGGAGGGTAGGACGCCCAGTTAAGAACTCTCGTCGTGAGGGAAAAGGAAGGAGTATAGAGGACCACTTTGACCTCTCCGGGCCTGTCTTTGTCGAAGCATTTGGAATCTCTCACTAGACCACTTGTGGATGATGCACACGGGCTACCTTCAAGGAGAGGAGCAATCAGTCAGAAAGCCATTGTAACGCAAGGTTGTTAAAGGTCAGAGGAACAGATTTGATTTTCTTAGGATTGGAATTTAGTCCCTGACAGTATCAGAAGATGCTGTTCCCCAACTCACACCCACAAGCTCTTGCTTAGGGCTATTCATCTGACCCTTAAACATTGTGTTCAGTGTGGTTTCATGTGTGATACCTCCTCTTGGAGACAGCCCTTTTACATCGCCCACAATTGGTCTAGTGAAATATTCCAAACCAAAACTTAGGACTCAGGGTCTAATAAGTGTGATTGTATTAACAGGAACAACAGGCGGTAATATTTCATTCTGTGGAGACTTACTGTAAATGTATTAAGTAATTGTTGAATGGATAGATTGATAGATGAAAAAATAAGATCTGTCAAGTAAATATTCATATTTAGCTCACCCCCAAAAATGAATGCTTCTGAAATTAATAAATATGAAAGCCAAAGCAACACATTTAAAAGGTGAAATAAACCTCTTCAGTTGTGTCATCCCCCAGAGGATTTGGAAAGTTAGAAAAAAAATAACATTACCACCTACTCGAGGGATCTCTTCCAGCAATGTGCTCTCATTTCTCTTTGGTTTTATTAAGTTATTTTAGATTTGGGAAATGAATTTGACAAAAGAGTATAGTTCCCATCACTCTAGTTTTTAATATATGTAAATGCATATCTCCCAATGTAGTCAGAAACACGGTGAATTATTTTGTTCCCCAACTAGGAAGCGATAAAATTTTGTAAAATATAGGGACAAAGAGGAAAGAGTCCTGTTGGTTCATTTTGATATTTATGAAATATTAGAAATTTACTTATAGAAGGAGGAATTCAATGCACTTATTCGCATGTGGTTATCTCTGTAATTTCCCCATGAAAGATAAATAAGTAGTTTTTTGTTTTACTTTAATCAGAGGAAAGACTGAGTCAGATAGATTTAAGTATATTCAAGGGTAGAGAGTAGAATCTTATCTTTTATATTCAACAAGCGCTTTAATACATTGTCCATTTTTCAGATGCGTTGAGTCATTATGTAATGTGTGCACATAATAAGACAACATATAATGAAATTTCTAGAGATTTAAAAGATGAGTTGAGAGTGAAATTGCTGGGGTATTTTATTTTATTTTATTATTTTTATTTTAGGTAGTAACAGACGTGGATGGAATACCACCAACCAGAGGTATTCCAGTGTCATCCAGCCATCCAGTTTCTCCAAGTCCTCACCATGGGGGGGCAGCAGAGATCAAGAAAAGTCATCTTTCAGTTCCTTCGATTCTGGAACTTCAACTGGCAGAAATTCAGGATTTGGATTATCTCAGAACCCATTTGCATCTCTTAGCTCTGATGAGCAGAAAGGTGAAAAGAAGCTTTTGTAAGTGAAAGCCTTCAGAAAAATGACTACCCATTTGCTTTTTTTCAAAAGCACCTACAATACTTTCCTTAAAAAAGAAGTAATACATTATTAAAAACTCAAAATTTAAAAAAAAAAATCACCAATGATCCTGTCACTTATAATCACTGTTTTGCATATATCACATTAGATACTGTTTCACTTAAAATACATCATCTCACCATAACAATACAGTGCAAAATATGAGGTAACGTAAAGCAATTTTTGATCTTGGAAGTCACTTTATACCACCTTATAGGTTTTTTTCTAAAACTTAACTCAGATAACCCACTGAAATTGATTTCCTTCATTATTTTGGTATAGCTTCATGGCATTTCTTGAGAACATTTGTAGTAGAATTTAATACTGTTGCCAAAGCAGTGCCTAGCTACCTGTAACTGTCTCAATTCCCAATTCCCAGGACAGAACTTAAATATTCTAATTAACCTCTTACTTCCTTTGACTAAATTAAAACAATGATGACCATTTTGAGACGTGTAACATAGGTGGATGATTTTTTTTTTAAAAAGTGAAAGTACAGGGCCTCCCTAGTGGTGAAGGGGTTAAAGTCTCCACACTATCAAGCTATCACCAACCACTGCAACATGAGTTCGATCCTCAGTCAGGGAGCTAACCCATATGGTGCAGCAGACCTGTTTTGTCTGCTGCTCCACTCAGCAGAGTATATATCAGTAGATCGGCTTGTTCTGTTCCCCACTCTGTCTCTGGTGAATCGTCTCACCCCTGCACCTCTGACCTATACCCCAGTTCTTGTATGCATAAATAAATAAATCTTTAAAAAATAAATAAATAAATGTTTATGATGATGAACATAAAGATCAAGAAAGATTAAAGTTAGTATTGTGAATTTCATATATTTAGTTCTTTAAAGTATGTATGGTATGTGTATGGTATAGTTATAACTTGATAAATGTATTGGTTAGTGGTTCAGTATATTTGAAAATCAAATTTATAAACATCCTATGATAATATTTTTTATCATAGTTCATATTTCTGAGCTTTTGCATTAAAGAACATTCTTTAGCAAATATGGGACAATTCTAAAATTATATATTCACTATGATGTAAAATTTCAGTGATTGAGAATTATAAATAATAAATTTTAGCAGCGGATAAAAAATGTCCTTTGTTTTTTTTTTTTTTCCAGAGAAGGAATTGTAAGAGATATGGAAGTTTGGGAATCATCAGGACAGTGGATGTTTTCGGTTTATTGTCCAGTGGAAAAGAAACCTAATATTTCAGGTATCTAAGACACTGTATGTTTTTAAAATGGGCTTTAAAAATGTTATTTTTCTAAAACTAAAACCATGCTAAAGGAAGAAATTACAGTTGGAGTTTGGATATTTTTTAAAATATCCAATTATTCTAGCACCACTTCATAATTTAGAGATTGAGGTTAGAAGATTTTGTTCTTTTAAGATATGTGATTCTCTTGAAAAAATTATAAAATCAGGATACACCACCATTCCATTTCTGTAAGTCCAGGAAGAAATTTTTTTCTTGGTTCCCTGCATGTACAACTTCAAAACCTTTTAACTGCCCTCAGTGAAGAGAAGAGTCACATCCTACCTGCCATTAGCATTAGTGCCTTAGCTGCCTGATTCTGTTCTGTGTTTCTTTCCTTTCTTACCTTTTAAGAAGAGGTTTTGTTTGTTTTGGGTTTTTTTTTCAAGATTTATTTATTTATGCACACAAGAACTAGGGTGTAGGCCAGAGGTACGGGGTGTGAGAGAATTCACCAAACATAGAGTGGGGAGCAGAATAAGTGTATCCAGTGAAATATACTATTGAAGGGAGCAGTAGGTGAGACAGGAGAGTTCTGTTGCGCCATGTGGGTCAGCTCCCCGGCTGGAGATCAAACTATGTGGCTGGCAATAGCTTGATAGCACTGTGTCTTTAACCCTTGTGCTACCAGGGAGGCCCACCTAAGAATAGTTACTTTTCACAAGGCATGTTGAGACCTTCCCTGGAGGTAGTTTTGAAGGTAGGGAACTTTATCTCCTTAACTTGGCTTAACATTGCATAGCATTCTAGCATTAGAACTAGACTACTCCTTTCCTTCCCATTTTCTTTTGTCCATTGTCCCTAACGTCTTTCTGAGCTGAAACCTAGTCCACCATGCTTTTCCATGCTCACTCGGTGTTCCTGGGTCTCCTTTGCAGTCCCTCAGAACCCTCAGATTTATACCTGCTCATGCTTTGTGAGCATTTGTGTCACCCACGCCTTAGTTGTTCATCCATTCATTCAGTCACCAAGTATTTATTGAATTTCTTCCTTGTACCCAGCCCTATTCTGAATTTAGGGGACAGACTGAGGAGCAAGACAGACAAGATCCCTCCCTTATGAAACTTATATTCTTTAGAGAGGGAGACAATAACTAATATAAATGAAATAATTTCACATAATGACATTTTATGTAAAGGAAGTAAAGAAAGAAGTAATATACCTGTTTTTAATCAGTTCAAAATTGTACTTAATGCCCATTGCCCTAAAGCATGTGTTCTTAAAATGTGGAATGTGGATCCCTAAGTAGGGTTGCCAGGGAATTTGTGGGACATCCAATTAAATTTAAATTTCAGACTAGGGCCTCCCTGGTGTCCTAGGGGTTAAGTCTCAGCGCTCCCACTGCTACGGGTGAGTTTGATCCCCAGCCAGGGAGCTAACCCACATGGTACAGCAGATCTCTCCTATCTCACCCATTGCTCCCCTCAGCAATATATTTCAGTAAATCTGCCTGCTCTGCTCCCCATTCTGCTCTGGCGAATCCTCCCCCCCAACCCCCAACACCTCTGACCTACACCCCAGTTCTTCTATGCAAAAATAAAAATAATCTGATTAACAAAGAATAATACTTTTAATATGTATGTCTCATGTAACATTTTGGACACATACTAAAAAAGTATCTGTTATGTTTGAAACTCAGATTTAATGGGGCATCCTGTATTATTTGCTAAATCTGGCGACTTGTTTTCTCGAGATCTTCTGGAGGCTATCAAGTTCAGTTGTTTTTATAATATATTAATTGCATTTTCAATTTGTTGATATTCACACTATTGGTGCAAAAGCATTAATGAGTAAAACTGCTTATATGTTAGCATTAATGAGTAAAACTGCTTTTATGTTAGTATTTAGTTGCCTCAAGGCAGAGGCAACTAAATACTAGTACACTAGCGTAATCGCAATTAAAAGGAAATTAATGCCATTTTTACTTAAAGGAAAAGTTATCCTTTTCCAATTATGTATCTGAGAACAGGTTTTCTTCATACACTTCAGTCATGCAATATATTGAACCAATACAAGGCAGAAGTATATGTAAGGGCAGAAGTATATGTAAGAAACCAAAATTCTTCTATTAAGTCAAATAAGAGATTTACTAAAATAAAACAATGCCATTCATCTCACTAACTTTTTTGTTTTGGAAATAGTGTTTTCATTTTCATTGATAAATATTGGTTTCTTAGTTATAAATGAATTAATATTTTCTATATTTATATCAGTTTTCATTTCAAATATAGTAAAGATTGACATGTGACTTGATGTAACCAAAAGTTCTTTGGGACTTGATGATTTTTAAGAATGTAACAGGTCCTAAAACCAAAAAGTTCAAGAACCACTGTTCTTGGGATCCATTAGAGAGGTAACTTTTCCTGTATAGTTAGAATGATTCTACTTTTGTACCACCTTTGAGAAATTGAGAAAATAGTCACTCAATTCATTTTTTGTGACTTGTAGTTCAGATAAGGAACTCCAGTTGAGCCTTGCTGGAATGAATGGACAGTAACTAAGGGACATTGTTCCTTTAGATAGAGTGGTTATCTGTACTTAGGAGATAACCCTGAATTTAGAAAAGATATCAGTTGGGGAAAACATTCCTGACAATGGCAAGTGCAAGGGCCTTGACATGAACAAGTTTGCAGACATGAACTTATTTGCAGACTAGTAAGACCTGAATCACTAAGGGAGAGTAAATGAAGGAAAAGTAGTGATATGATATAAGGCCAGAGTGGCAGCCAGAGACCAGATCATACGGGGCCTATTTGACTGGGCAGTCATGAGAGCTTTAAGTAAAGAAGGGATATAACCTGATTTGAAAAAGCTTTTTCCAGCTGTTGTGTGAAAAGAAATGATCTGTTGGGGGAACAAAATTGAAGCAGGGAAGTGAGTTAGGTGTCCACTGTTAAATAGTAGGTTAGAATTACTATTAGTGGAAACAGAATCGATCAAATTCAGGTTCTGTTTTGGAGCTGGAACTAACAAGATGCTAATTGATTGCATAAGGGGAAAGAAAAATACAAGGTGATTTCTAGCGTTTTGGGCTTAAGCAGTTTTAAAAAATGGTAAAGACAGTTCTTAGAGGCAATCCAGAATTCTGGATTGTTTTGTTTATTTATTTTGATTACTTTGTCACTGACTTTGTATAATTTTGAGAGGATTACTTCACATCTCCATATATGCACAAGGTTGTTATTTGAATGTTTAGTTTTCTTCACTTTGAGATAGGTTCCTCGGAGTTACTGATGATCTGGGTTACAAGTAATTCTCTGTAGAAAATATTCTAGACTTTTTTTTTTCCTTAAGTTTTCCAAATTATAAAAGTTACAGCTATTGTTATAGACATGATAGAGAATACAGAAATATGTAAATAAAATAAAGGTTACCTGAAACATTTTGGTATATTTTTATTAAAATACATACACACAAACATTTCTTGTTCATATATATATATATTAAAAAAAATTAACATTGCTATTAATTGTGTGTTGTTTGTCTCTAATACTAAAATTACTGGAATAAATATCCTTATACATAATACCCTTTGTTTATACGTCTTATTATTTCATGAGGTTAAATCCTAGAAATTGCATTAAGGTCAATGTGAACATTTGTGAACATTTTTAAGACATTTGATGCTTATGGTCATTTTTCCTCACAGAAAAGTAACTTTTTAAGTTCCTTGATGACAAATAAGGAGAACGTTCATTTCACCACATCCTTATTAATGTGTCAACCATGTTTAATTTTGTCAGTCTGATAAGTAAAGCATTTTCACTATTTTAAGTTGTATTTTTAAATAGACCTTTTGAATCTCATTCATTTATATAGTGGCTATTTGAATTATTTTGTTAATTGCCTATTGATTATCTTTGCCTATGTTGACTTATTTTCCTTACATTTAAATTAGCTCTTCTTGGCCTCCCTGGTGGCGCAGCGGGTTGAGCACAGCGCTTAGAAGCTGTCCACAGCCTCTGCAGCACAGGTTCAATTACCAGCCGGCCAGGGAGAGACCCACATGGCGCAGCAGACCTCTCCTGTCTTGCCCGCTGCTCCCCTCAGCAGTGTATTTCAGTCAGTCTACCTGTCTGCTCCCCACTCTCTCTGGTGAATCCTTTCCCCGCATTTCTGTCCTGTACCCCAGTTCTTGTATAAATAAAAATAAAACTTTAATAAATAAATAAATAAATAAATAAGCTCTTCTCCTGTCATATACATGGCACTTATTGTTTCTTCAGTTTACCATCTGCATTTTAATTTTGCCTATTGTAGTTTTTGACATAAAGAATTTTTTTGAGGCAGAAGTTTGTAGTCAGCTCTTCCTTTTTCTTTTCTTATTCCTTCTGCTCCATTTATCTTTAGAGTTATCCCCATTCAAAGATCAAATAGCCAACTATATTTTATTCTAATTTTATACTTTATTAAGCATTAAATAAAGAGTAGGCTTTGGATTTTTCCATATGATTATAAAATTTTTCTAATGATCAACATGAGCATATTTTCTTTTCTAGCACCTCTAGCTTTACTATTCTATCATCAAACGTATTGGTATTTATTTTAAAGATTCCAATTGATTCCTCACTTCAGGTTTTACAGACATTTCACCAGAGGAGTTGAGGCTTGAGTACCATAACTTCTTAACCAGCAATAACTTACAGAGTTATGTAAGTTTGTTTCCTATTCATCTACCTCAGATTAGCTGTTAATTGCTGTTGTCTTTTTGATGTGACTTGTTTAGAAAGTGGATAAGGTGTATAATTTTTTTCAGGAAAAGGTTATTTTATAAATTTCTTTGAAATTCATTGGTTATCTGAAATGGTGATAATGTATTTTAACTGCAGTAACTAAGAATGTCATTTTTTTATTACAAATTAACCAGCAGCAATCCCAGAAGTCAAACCCTTTCATCATTTGACAAACAATTATGAGGTATCTCGTAGGTGCAGCTACCATGATGAATGCCAGTAAATAAAGTTAAGTAAGATGCAGTCTGTTACACAGTTTAACATCCTTACATATCAAATACCAAAAAAATTCAAAAGCTGGGCTTGAGTAAATTGAATACCTAAAGGAAATGACATAAACTGTGTTTTCTGTGTCGCAGCCATGATCATGTATTTCAGCTAGTATTCATGTTCACCTCCCATCCAAATGCAACTCTTTGCTGCCAGGTACTTGTGATTCTTCACCAGGTGATATCAGGAGCTGGAGAACAGGATGAGACTACAGCTGAAATATCTTTGGCTAATAGGATCGGGTCAATGCAAATTTTACAATAGGCCATGAAAATGTTTTATAAACTTTTTGTAATTTTGGCAAATAAAGATGTGAAGTTGTTGTGGAGAGATTAAATTAAGCACTCAGTATTATTATTGTTCTTCTCTCATCAGCTGAATTCTGTCCAACAATTAATAGATCAGTGGAGGAAAAGGATAAATGAACTGAAAAGTCTAAATACATCAACTAATATATCTTTGGTGAGTATTGGAGAGTTTTCTGCAGGGATGTATCTTCTCTATAGCTTTTTTCCAGAGAATCTCATTTTGGATATGGAAATCAAAGCAACATTCTCTGTCAAGAATTTTGACACAGGGCTACCCCGGTGGCGCAGCAGGTTGAGCGCAGCGCTCTGAGGCTGTCCGCAGCCTCTGCAGCACGGGTTCGATTCCCAGCCAGCAAGGGGGATACTCACGTGGTACGGCAGACCTCTCTTGTCCCTCCCCCTGCTCCCCTCAGCAGTGTTTTCAGCCCGTCTGCCTGTTCTCCTCCCTGCTCTGTCTCTGGTGAATTCTCTCACCCTCTCGCACCGCTGGCCTGTTCCCCAGGTCTTGTACAAATAGATAAATCTTTAAAAAAAAAAAAAAAAAAGAATTTTGACACACTCTCAAGAATTGTATCATCATTTAGAGTTAAGGACCTAGAATTGTTTTCTCTCTGGTCCTTAGTCAGAAAGGCACAGATAATTAAACTTTTCTAAAACTAGTTTTTAGGGTAAGATTTTTTACTTTGGTATAGTACTAGCTTTGGAAGTTTGACATGAATATTCCAGGTTATTATCAACATTTACAAAGAAATTGCTTTGAAAAATGATATAAATGCACATTTAGACTGCTGTAAACTTTCATGACTGCAGGATTCTTACCACATGTTCCTTTCCTTACGCAGCAATGCCTTTAGGAGATATACCCACTCATCTCAAAAGATACCAACTGTAGCATACTCATTATTGCTGTGTGTTAGTATTTCTCTACCCCTATAAAACGTTCTTAAGAACCTTTTTTTAAAATAAGATATTTGCATTTAGAATTTAACATTTCCATATTTCCAGGCAGTTTGTTTCTACTTTCTAACAAACAATGTAAGAGTAGTATCTGCTTAAACTTAGTGAATGACAGTCCCAGCACCCCACTACCTTCTTATATATGTGCTTCCCAGTAACTGGACATGTATGCAAAGCTCCTTTTTCTCACTCTTCAGTTGTTATACTGCAATTTGAATTTAGTAGGACTTCTTGGGAATATTCTGTCCCTAGGTGAAAAATGGTACAACATCATCTTTGCTGAGAGCTTTTGTAAAAGAGATAACAGTCCAAAAAATTTCCCTCGTGGTTGGAAGTTCCTAGTTTCCTAGGACCCTCCATAGGTGAGACAGACAACCATAACTGGCTTAGTTATTCATTCATTATACTTTTTTTTTTTTTAAAGATTTATTTATTTTTTTATTTTTACAAGCACTGGGTACAGTCAGAAGCGCGGGAGGGTGAGAGAATTCACCAGAGCCAGAGTGGGGAGCAGAGCAGGCAGAAGGACCGAAGTACACTGCTGAGGGGAGCAGCGGGCGGCAGGAGAGGTCTGCGCGCCATGGGGGACCCTCCTCCGGTGGCCGGGGAACAGCCGGGGATCGAACCGGCACTGCAGAGGCTGCGGGCAGCTTCGCAACCCAGCGCTCAACCGCTGCACCACCGGGGAGGCCCTCATTCATTATACTTTTAACCCATTCTACAGACATTATTAATAAAGTTTGTTTAACCATTTACCTATTGAATATTACATAATGAGGAGAAGAAGCTAGGCCCCCAAAAGTACATACTCTATGATTCCATTTATCTAGAAAAGATAAACCTCATGTATTGTGATAGAAAACAAATGAGCCGTTTGTTGTGGCCAGAGGGTTGACTGGAAGAGGACATAGAAAACTTTTAGAGTGCAAATGTTCTAAATCTTGATTGTGGTTATGGTTTTTTGTTTTTTTTTTTAAGATTTATTTATTTATGCATACAAGATCTGGGATAAGGCCATAGATGCGGGGGGTGAGAGGATTCACCAGAGACAGAGTGGGGAACAGAAGAGGCAGATTGACTGAAGTACACTGTTGAGGGGAGTAGTGGGCGAGTCAGGATAGGTGTGCTGTGCCATGTGGGTTGCTCCCTGGCCAGCCAGGGATCGAACTCGTGCTGCAGAGGCTGAGGATTGCCTCATAGTGCAGTGCTTAACTCCTTGCGCCACCAGGGAGACCGTGGTTGTAGTTTTAAGCTTGTCAAAGCTCATTAAAATATATACATAAAACAGGTATGTTTTATTATTTGTAAACGAAACCTCAGTAAAAGAAAAAAATTTTTTAGTACTATTAAGGCTTTCAAATGAGAAAATATGTATCTGCTTGGGTTGATCATGAAAGACGTCTTGAAGGGAAGAAGTAAGTGAAAAATCCTGGGAAACAGATTTAGATTTCAGCAAGCAGGAATGAAAAGCATAAAGTATTTTCAGGGAAATAAACAGATTTTAGTGGTAAGATTTTAATAAAGTAATTGTAAGTCAACTTTAATTCAAGCATCAGAGTTGTGGGCATATTCATACTTTGGGTGTTTTTCCATTTTAAGCATTTAACTTAACTTTTTTTTTTAAAGATTTATTTATTGGGCCTCCCCGGTGACGCAGCGGTTGAGCACTGCCCGCGGCCTCTGCGGCACCGGTTCGATCCCCAGCTGCTCCCCCGCCACCAGAGGAGGGTCCCACTTGGCGCGCAGACCTCTCCTGCCACCCGCTGCCCCCCTCAGCAGTGTACTTCGGTCCTTCTGCCTGCTCTGCTCCCCACTCTAGCTTTGGTGAATTCTCTCACCCTCCCGCGCTTCTGACTGTACCCAGTGCATGTATAAACAAACAAACAAACAAATAAATACAACATGCTGCTATAAAATAAATAAATAAAAATTTATTTATTTATGCATATAAGAACTAGGGTACAAGCCAGAGGTGGGGCAGGGGGTGGTGAGAGGATTCACCAGAGGCAAAGCGGGGAACAGAACAGGCAGATTGACTGAAATACTCTGTCTGCTCAGGAGAGCAGTGGGCAAGTCAGGAGAGATCTGCTGTGTCATGTGGGTAGCTCCCTGGCCAGAGATCAAACTCGTGCTGCAGTGGCTGCGGATAGCTTCATAGTTAGGTAGCTTCATGGGTTGTGTCTTAACCCCTTGTGCCACCAGGGAGGCCCTAACTTTACATTTTTAAACAGATATCATAAAAGTTGAATTTAACTGGAAGGTATATAGAATAGGTATTGAGAATTACTCATAAGCATGTTATCATTTGCGTTCTTTTTTAATAGCTCTCTGATGTGAAGGTTGGAGTAAATCAAGCGGCACCTTCATTTGGATTTGGCAGTGGGCAGACAACAACATTTGGGTCACCAGGTACGCAATAAAATAATTTAGAACTTCACTAATTTAGAAAAGTAGGATTTTGTAGGTTTCAAGTCATAAAACCTGAAAACATGTTAATTGCCATTTTTTGTTTTTTATTGACATAACACCAGTTATATAGATTTATGTTATATAGGTTTCGTATGTACAGCATTGTAAATCAACAGCATATGCTACATTTAATTTGCCACCAAAAATATCATTTTCATCCTTAACCATACTCTTGACTCTTTACACTGTTTGTTCAGTCCTATCTGTCCCCAGACCTTCTGAGAGTCACTAGTTTGTTTTATAATGTTTGGTTTTCTTTTATTTTGTTTGTTCGTTAGTTTTGTTTCTTTATCTTCCACATGATAGTAAATTTTTACAGTGTTTGTCTTTCTCCATTTGGAATATTTCACTAACTAATACCCTCTAGTTCCATCCATGTTATAGCAAATGGCAGGACTCATCTTTTTCATATAGCTGATGAACATGGAAATGCACCTTGCTCTTGAAATTAGTGTTTTCATGTTCTTTGTGTAAGTACTTAGAAGACAGATAACTGGATCATAAGGAACTTCTATTTTTAAATTTTTGAGGACTCTCCATATCATTTTCCATAATGACTGTGTTAAGTGCCATTTTATTTTTTTTTAATGAATATTAAGGGTTTTTTTATTATTATTCATTTATTTATTTATACAAGCACTGGATACAGTCAGAAGCACGGGAGGGTGAGAGAATTCACCAGAGCCAGAGCTGGGAGCAGAGCAGGCAGAAGGACCGAAGTACACTGCTGAGGGGAGCAGCAGGCGGCGGGAGAGGTCTGCGCGCCATGTGGGACCCTCGTCCAGTGGCCGGGGAGCAGCCGGGGATCGAACCGGCGCTGCAGAGGCCGCGGGCAGCTTCATAACCCAGTGCTCAACCGCTGCGCCACCGGGGAGGCCCTTAAGTGCCATTTTAAATCACCTTTATAAATTCTACCGGCTTCCATTATGAAGCTTTGAAGAATTTGAGTCATAAAGCATTTGTGAAATAGGACTGGACATTTTTTTGGAAAGACTTTAGTTTTTCAGAAGTTTCATAGGTATACCTAGCTATTGTTGCAGCACATTTGAAAACTTTGTCATTGTGCTATAACAGCATAGTATTGTCCTCAAATGAGAGGTCTGGTGAGACTGAGGATTAGGGAATGGGGGTGAGAGTGTGGGAGCCAAAAGTGAAAGTCCACTCCCTAATCCCTGAGTTTTCTCAAAGCTATCTTCTTGAGTGAAGATAAATCACGAAGGAAGTGCAATCAGTGTAGCAGAAAGACAGGACAATGGGGTTTAGTGTATTCATTCTAACTTTTCTTTTTCAGTCTTCTTCCTCCTAATAAACTTCTCAACATCCACACATGGCAGAATAAGAAAACGGGGAATAATATGACTGTATTTTCAACTATAATGGGTTCTTTTTTCTTTTTCTGGTGTTTATAGGTTTTCCAGTGAATAACAGAAGTGATAATGCTCAGAATTTTAGTTTTAAAACAAGCTCTGGATTTGGCAGTACCCCTTCTGGAAGCCCTTCTGTGTTTGGGAGTACACCAGCATTTGGAGCTGTACCCTCTACCAGTTCTGCCATCACTACTTCTGCTACAACTTTTGGATTTGGGAAAGCTGAAACCACATCTGCTGCTTCATTTTCATTTAAAAACCCTGCAGCTTCCAGTTTTGGATCAACTGGATTTTCAGGATTTCCACCTCCCATGGCGTCAGGTCCTGCTGGCGCTCCAGTGGCTCCAGTCTTTGGAAGCAGCAGTTCTACAGCTGGTTTTGGTAGTCCAAACTCACATTCTCACACTGCTTTTTCCAAGTCACCCAATGGCGCCTTTGGAAATAGTGGCATATCCACCTCGCTCCCAGGCTCACTTGGCAGTACCACAACAGATAATGTATTATTCACACCTAAGGATCAGCTGTCAGCAGAAGAACTAGAACAATTTCAATCCAAGAAATTTACACTAGGAAAAATTCCATTAAAGCCACCACCTATGGAACTTCTAAACATTTAAAATGGCAATTTAAATACCAAAAAGAACAGCTTTTAAATTTATTTTGAGTGATTCATATAAAACAGCAGATGTATACATGTATACATATACACACACATATGTGTATATATATATTTATAAAGAATATAAGCTTTCAGTAATCTTAGGGGTTTTGAAATTTAACTTTTTTCCCCTTGAGCTAATTTAAGTAAAACACTCAGCAAGAGATTTTTTTTTTTGCCATAATTATGAATGGAACTGAAAAAAACTCAATGTGCACTGAATAAATTGCATTTCTCATTCTACGTTACTTAACTGGCTTACCCTTTAAACATTTTTTTTAGAAGGAGATAATTTTTAGAACATTTAGGGGGGAAATGCTTAAATACTTAGCCCACTTACCAAATAAATCTGAGTAGCATGATTTTCCTTCTTGTTAAAGACTCTCTTAAAGAAAGAAATAATAGTTTTTGATATAGAGGGTGACAATTTTTATTTTGGGGACCAAGGAAGCATTTTTATGAACTCATTTTGTTCCCCTGTTGATTTTGATAGTCTCATGGGTAACCACATGAGTTCTCTTTAACAATTTTAAGCTAATACTATCTTGGCCTAGTTTTCGTATAATTTATTTCTCATATTATCTTAACAAGTAGATGAATTTTAAGGATAGAAATTGTGATTTCATATGAATAAATATTTATATAAATAAATATATAATGGGATCAGAATCAACTATTTCTAGAACTTCAGTTAGACTTCTCAGACATGTTTGGATGTCAGATTGAGGGAAAAAGATCTTGTGTATTTTATATATGGATGATCCAGGAAGCAAAGTCCTGTCATGGATTCAGGCATATGTGTTAGAGCCATGCTTCTTTCTCAGGCCTCAAAAATAACACAGCTAGTACTGCCAGATCATCTAGCTAACATAGTTCTGCTATTCAGCTGATTTTTTTTTAAGTGAAAGTAAAACCTTACATAAAAATAATCCAAATGATTTCAGTGTATTTGAAAAGGATTCAGTTCGAAGTATTATATGTCTTTGAATTACAAAGTTCTGGAATCCCAGCATTTGGGAATGTGTACTCAAGGAGTATGCATTTGAAAACATTTGGGGTTTAGAGATGTTCAATAGACCATAAATTTTTGCTTTCTTAAGCTCTAAAAGACTTTCCAATGTTGATTCAACTTATGACTGACTCCTAGATGTTCCTACCTGTATGGAAATAACCCTGGTTACTTGTAGATTTGTTGCAGGCTTACCAGATGGTGGCACATGTTCTTGCTGTCTATAGGGTAACTGATAAACACCTAGATATAATGGGATACATCAGTATAACTATAGCATAACCACCAAAAGTACAGGTACAGAATGATATGAATGATATATCATTTAAAGTACAAAATGTAAAACACTGTATCATATAGAAACATAGTAAAAGAATAACAGCATGAGAATAATAAGCATTCAGTCTCCCCTTTATCAAAAAGAAAAAGTCAGGCAAAGCATTACTGGAATTACCTATTAATTCAGAAGCTACTCAACTCAGGAACATTTACGTAATTCAGTAGAGAAAACATCACTGTGTAAGAAAAAGCTTGCTTCATTAAAAGTTCCCTGATGATATGGACTCACCAAATGCAAATGCAAGATTAGGAATTCAGTCCTACAAGACCCCCTTAAGTAGGTTTGGAAGCAGGCTCTGAAGGATCTGGGAAGTCCCAAAAAAAGTATCAAAAATAATATGTACACAGGACCTGCGAAGAATACATACAAATGCTACAAAGTAGTTAACAGTCCTGAGGGGCCATCAGCCTGTGGTAACTTCCAGAGAAAATGAATTTTTTTTTAAAGTTTTGAAAGGGAAGTGAAATCAGTGGGAAGGAGAAATACCCAAAATAGCCAGAAGAAAATCTAGAGATAAACCTAGCCTGGGAAGATTACATTAACTTTATAAAAGAGTCTGAGAAACCTTATCTCTTCAAGGAATCTTTACTAAATGGGTAAACTTGGGCAGGTTAACTTTTCTAATCTTACCTGAAGAATAGGTAATATCCACCACCCACTGATTATGTGAATCAATAATGTAATGTATTTAGCAGAGAAATTATACTCAGTAATTCCATTATTGAGCAAAACTGCTTATTCAATATAAAGAGTTCAGATAAAAATACATAAAATAAAAATTGTATTCCACTTCCCCAGAAACATTGTATTTAACATTCTTGTATATGGTTCACGTGTTTTTATTCTTTTTATACATTCTAATAGTTTTCAGTGGTAATCATGATTTTGCACCTTGTCACTTAACAGAGTCTCTTGAACCTTCAATGTCAGCACATAGATTAACTGTTTTTTAAAGGTCATATGGTAGCCATTGTTTATTAATTCATTTAACCATGTCCCTGGTTGTGGGCCAACAACCCTTCAGCAAGACATCCTGGAGCATACATGTATATTGTAGAATGTCTTACTGAAGACCTTTGCGTATATATACATATATATGTAAATATATCTTTACACCATTGTTGAATTTTTGTAAGAAGTAAGAAACACTGAGTTGAAGTAAGAAGTGTTTTGATTTTACTAAATTGCTCTTTGAAATGTCAGTTTATGCCCTCTTGTAAAAACAGGAGACACCATTTATGTGTCAAAGGAGAGTAGATAATGATTTGGTTGTAATTGAATATATACAGTGGATAATGATTTTGTTGTAGGCAACATGAGGACAGGGGGCTTGATCAGCAATGGTCATTAAGCTCCTACCAGGGAGTCCCCTGGAGTAGAACCACATGGAAGTTTTGGATCTTGTGCATTTTCCTCCCCTCAAAATAGCTGGAGAAAAAGGATTCCCAACTGCTCCAATATGTTACTACTCTGCAGACCAGAAATTATGTTTACCAGTATTGAATGTCCAAATCCACCATTGACCATAAGGATGGATCTCATCAAAGCAGAAAGAAAACAAAAAACATTGGCAGAAAGTCGAACCTTAGGCAGCTCACTAATGAGGATGGAGTGGAGAAAGATGGAGCTAAGAAACAGCTCCAGCTTTCTAACTGACCAAGCAGTTTCTAACATACCAAACCTGAATCTGTCATCTTGAAGATATGGAACTGCAACACCTCTGCATCCCCCTCCTCTCAGCTCCGGCATAGCCAACCTAAGCCCTGGGAGGCCATCTCCTGTGACCAGCACATCTGCGGAGCCCAGAGTGCCCTGCACTTGTTCCCACCTGCCGCAGACAGGACAGCAGATGAAGTTCTCTGCCATTAACGAAGACCCAGAGTCTAAATGAATATGCAGTGGGGGAAGCTGGGGAGAGTGCCATCAAAGCAGCTCTGCCTTTCACTCCTGCAGCCCAAGCTTTTATTAAAGATATGAACAAAGGAACAAGAAAATAGCACATAATTGTGTTTTTGCTTGTACAGATTAATAAGTTACTGCTGAAAACAAGTTTTCCTGGTTGGTAGGAAAAATGCGCACAAGCCAGCACGTCATCGGAGAACAGGAGTCAATTCTGGGAAGAAGTTCTGTTTGCAGAACTTCCGTCCTGGAACCTGGAATGCAGAGTAAACAGGTATTCTCCAAAAACTCCAGCTCCCTTTAGGGCAGCAGGCTCCCAACACCCACATAGCTATTCCATACCCTCTTTTCAGTCTTCTAATTGTCCTTCTGAAGGAATGACCTCTACTCACTTCGCAGAGAAATTAGAAGCCATTGGAAGACACTGGTCTTTTTCTTTTGCACTCCAGCGCCAGCCCTCCACACACACTATGTGACACCACCCATTATCCCTCTCCCCCTGCATCACCTGGTCTCCCTCTTCACCAAATCGCTCACAAAGATCACATGTGCTGTAGCATCTCCCTGCTAAGGGGAAAACAAGTGCAGGCTCTTGACCTAGTCTTCCCAAAACACTACTCTACCCTACCTGTTCCCTCTGAAACAGCCATGCTTCTCTAAATGTTTCATTTGATCGCTCTTTTCTCCCACCTAGTCTTGCCCCTCTCCTCAATCCATTTCAATTTGTCTTCTGGTCCCCATTCCACTGAAAGAGCCCTTACTCAAGCCCTTACTCAAGTCTCAAGGGAGGCCAATCAGGCCTCCCTTCAGGATCCCTTTTCATACTGGCAACCTTCCTTCAACAGCTCCAAAGCCAACATCTTATTAGAAACAGTGAAGAAAAAAGTCTCCCCCGCATTCTTGATCAGTGATAGAAAACAGATTTTTCTGTTCTAACCAAATGCTGATACAAATTTCTGCCTCATTCTTTTTAACAGTTGCATTGTATTCCATTGCATGACTATATCATAATTTATTTAACTTCTCCTTTGCTGATGGCATTTGGGTGTTTTGTTTTTAGCAATTGAATAACAATTCCACAATGCACTTTTTGGGATCTTGTCCACACACATACACTCACACAAACACAGTTCTTTCCTCAACATCAGCAAACACATAACTGCTGAATTGTGCTTTTCATGATTTTAAGGAACTTACCAACACGTCACATTGTGTATTCCTGTGACCACTGTGAAGAAAAGGAGAGGGGAAAGGCTATGGTGTCTAGATTTTTTCTTCATTGTCTTCAGGTCACCAAATAGAGCCCAACTGTTAGTAAGATAGGCTCTTTGAAGCTCCCGCTAAAATTAAAAAATCTTCAATTTTCTATGCAAGTCCCAATTGCCTGGTAGTCTCTGTTTCCAAAGCATATGTATTGGTAGACCATGGAAATTTCCAACTCTCTTTTTGTGATTGTCTGAGGTTTGCAATGACCCAAAACAGAGGTAAAGATGCTAACACAAGCCTCCAACCCCCATCCCCCTAAGAGGGACCATGGTTCCCAGACTGACCACCTGACTTCTCAGCCCTTGCTTTGACTTTGTAGTGAATGGCCTTAACCTGTCCCATAATACCCATATTGTGCCTGCCATTGCCTGCAGCTAGGAATCTGCACTTCTGGCTAATGTAACACAATATCTCTCAGAAGTATATTGTGCCCTTTCTGCTTCTGATGCCTCATTTTAATAACTTTACAAACTTTTCTGGGCTAATCTCAGTTTTAAAGCCCTAGAACTGAGATCTAACACAGTATAGGTCACCCCTTCATACCTGACTATACTTCCCTATCCTGTTATGTGCTAATAATTAATCTTTCTCTTCCTTGACCTTACAGAAAATTTATTTTTCGAATATTTTTTTCTCTTTTGTCTTCATATACTCAGAGGTACCTTTGCTCCTGTTCTCCCTCCCCCTACTGATGGAGGATAAGGACAGAAAAGTTGGAAAGGAGGTGCCACAAGACCAGAAACCTGGCTCACACAATGCCAGGAGCTGGAGATGGGGCTAGAGGTGATTAACATAATCATTAAACCAGCTTTAGGGACTAAAAATCCTTAGACGCCTAGGCACAGACCCAAGCAAAGAGTCAGACTGCTGTTAGTGTCATAGGGCGCAGACCAGAGGTAAATTATGATATGGAGATTGAGGGCCATTGTAGAGTCTCTGGTCCCTTTCAATTCTACATAGTTATCTAAAATTAACAGCAAACAGGCCGCTCCACAAAAGAATGAGCCACTCCAGAAGAGAAGAAGACAATAGCAGTGCAATCTCTGCACTGGCAAGGGGTGGCAGAAAACAACAGGTAGAAACCCTATTTTATTTTTTAAGATTTATTTTGTTTATTTATGCATACAAGAAATGGGGTACAGGCCAGAGGTGCAGGGGTGAGAGGATTCACCAGAGAGAGTGGGAAGCAGAACAGATGGATTGACTGAAATACACTGCTGAGGGGAGCAGCAAGTTAGACAGGAGAACTCTGCTGCACCATGTGGGTTAGCTCTCTGGATGGGGATCAAACTCCTGCTGCAGGTAGCTTCATAATGCTGAAACTTAACCCTTTGTACCACCAGGGAGGTGCAAAGAAAAAAAAGCAAAGAATGAAAATGATCTTTTTTTAGCCCCCTTTGAAGGGACCCCTGCCCCTCTCCATCCATATTCTCAACCCCATGGGAATTCCCAGTGAAACTCATCATCCTCTTTAGAATGTAGTTCCCCTCACACCACAAAGTTTGCAGGTATTTCATAAAGAAAGCTGTTACTGGCATTTGACAAACTGAAGGAAAAGGTACTTTTTACAAAGTATTAAAAGAACCTATTATAGCTGCCACCATTGTTGATAAAGGATTTTTTTTTACATTTTTTTGCAAGGGGTGTTTATAAAGGATTATTGAAAACACTGCATTAGTAAATATTTCTTTTAAAGGCTCAATTTTACCAGAAGAAACCTAGAAACAGAAACAAAATTGGTGTAACAGTTATAGTTCCCACCTGATTATTTTTGTTTCCAAAGCCTAATTCTTTTTACACCTACATACATCAATTATTCTGATCCAATGAAAGTAGTGCTTTGTCTTAGCATAGCTCCATTTCCTATTTACTCGCAAGATTTAGAAGAGCTCAAAAGTCAAGTTATTAACTTGAAATAAAATCTCTTGAAGTAAAATAATTAATGCTTGAAGCTGAAGAAAAACCAACTGACCTATGTCCATTGCCTAGTTAAGAAAGTGGAATCAACATTCAACTGTTTGCTGATTTTGATTTAAAGGACTGATTTAAAGGGTTCTCTAATCCCCAAACCCCATTATAATCAATACCCTATGAGACCCAGGATAGTTTCTTCTTTGGTGTGTCCCAGAGTGTGGCACATCTACCACTGGAAGTGTGTGAGATGACTTTAGGAGGTATGGAACATTTTTTTTTTTTGCAACAGTTTTCCCTTACAGGTGTGTATCTTCCCCTCTCCCATTTTTTAAGTGTTCAAATTACACCACTTTGCTCTTACAAAACATGTCCATTAGTGCCTCTTTTTAATAGCTGAAAGAGATTCGAAGAGGATCTTCATTTTTATAACAGAGCAAAAATTACACTCAACATTTGTTTTGCAGCAGAAATTCTGGAGGTGGTGCACAAGCATGGTCTCATCAAGGTCCTTCCCTGGGAACTACATATTACAGGGCAAGTATCATATTCCTGCTTTTGTGCTGTACTGTGTTATATTTGTTATATCTTGTGTTATATTTGTGTGATTTGGTGTGATTTGATAGGTTATATTTTGGGTCTGGAACTGCTGAAAGATTTTCCTTACAAATCAGTAATTACTTATTTCATGCCATGTCAGCTTATGAAAGGTTCATGGAAAATATCCACTTTCAGATAGCAGGGGGAACCTGAATTTATTTTATAGTAGATTACTTTTCCATAAATAGATTACAATAGATTATTTCTTCTCAATTAAAAAATAGGTAGCATGGGCCTCCCCGGTGGCGCAGCGGTTGAGCGCTGGGTTGCGAAGCTGCTCGCGGCCTCTGCGACGCCGGTTCGATCCCCGGCTGCTCCCCGGCCACAGGAGGAGGGTCCCACATGGCGCGCAGACCTCTCCTGCCGCCCGCTGCTCCCCTCAGCAGTGTACTTCGGTCCTTCTGCCTGCTCTGCTCCCCGTTCTGGCTCTGGTGAATTCTCTCACCCTCCCACGCTTCTGACTGTACCCAGTGCTTGTATAGATAAATAAATAAATCTAAAAAAAAAAAAAAAAAAGTTTGAAAAAAAAAAAAAGAAATAAAAAAAAAAATAGGTAGCATATCAAACTCCTAATTTCATGGGCATATCAAACTCCTAATTTCTTATAGCTTAGGATGAGATTAAAATACAACTTGTGGATTTTTTGCAAAGAGCTGATGAGACTTAACAACAACAAAGAAAATAATCCAGTCAAAAAATGGGCAGAAGAGCTAAAAAGAAACTTCTCTGAAGAGGAAATGCGAATGGCCAACAGGCATATGAAAAAATGTCCAACATCACTTGTCATCAGGGAAATACAAATCAAAACTACCATGAGAGGGCCTCCCCGGTGGCGCAGCGGTTGAGTGCTGGGTTGTGAGGCTGCCCGCAGCCTCTGCAGCTCCAGTTCGATCCCCGGCTGCTCCCCGGACACCGGAAGAGGGTCCCACATGGCGCGCGGACCTCTCCTGCCGCCCGCTGCTCCCCTCGGCAGTGTACTTCGGTCCTTCTGCCTGCTCTGCTCCCCGCTCTGGCTCTGGTGAGTTCTCTCACCCTCCCGCGCTTCTGACTGTACCCAGTGCTTGCATAAATAAATAAATAAATAAATAAATCTTTAAAAAAAAAAAAAAAAAACTACCATGAGATACCATCTTACACCAGTGAGAATGGCACATATTAAAAAAACTAGCAACAACAAATGTTGGCGAGGGTGTGGAGAAAAAGGAACTCTCCTGCACTGTTGGTGGGAGTGCAAACTGGTCCAACCACTATGGAGAGCTGTGTGGAGATTTCTGGGCCTACTAAACATAGAGCTTCCATATGATCCAGCAATTCCACTCCTAGGTATTTACCCAAAGGACACAGAAACATCAATTCCAAAGAACACCTGCACCCCTATGTTTATAGCAGCACTATTTACAATAGCTAAGCTTTGGAAACAGCCCAAATGCCCAAAAATAGATGATTGGATCAAGAAGATGTGGTACATATATACCATGGAATATTACTCAGCATTCAAAAAAGATAAACACATGCAATTTGCAGCAACATGGATGGCGCTGGAAGGGATCATGCTCAGCGAAATAAGCCAAAAAGAAAAAGAAAAATACCGGATGGTCTCACTCATAGCAGGAATCTAGAATACTTAAATAAGGGACCAGGAAAATGAATAACTATAAGAAAGTGAAAATCAAAATCAACAAAAAACTATGAACCAGAGACACTTTTTGGGGGCGGGGGTGGGAGGGGAGGGATTGGGGTCAGAATGGGGGGGCTGCAATTGTATGGGGAATATAAAAATAAAATTTATTATTTAAAAAAAAAATAAAATACAACTTGTGGATTCAAAGATAAATAATAAAAAATATATAATAGAACATACACAGATGACAAAACCATGAAGGATGATACAATGACTGATGTGGAAAGGACCCTACTCGCTCGCTCGCTCTCACACCTAAAACATTGTCATGATTAACAATGGAAAGCCTGGCTCATGTCCTTCTTTCTTCCCGTAGTATTTCCAGTAATCCACCACAGGCAAAGCAAGTTAACCTAGTGGCTGGGCTTCCTGGGCTCTCTTATTTCCTGCAGAACTGATGCAGCAAGGCAGAACCCACCTGCTGGCTAACAGCACAACGTTTGGGGACCAGACAAGGGGTTTAGGCATTTGTCCAGTGGCCAGTGAGTTGATTTGAATTTGTTTTACTTTTAAGAAAGAGGAAGAAAGTGGCAGTGATCTCCTCCCCAGCTCCAGGGCAGCTGACTCCATGTCATGGGACTTACTGGCCTGGAGACATTTCAACACCAGACTCAAGACTCTGCAGAGTAAATCTCATGACTGTGGACTGCCTCAGTCACTGCTGTGCCAGAATGTTCTTATGAATAATACTGCTTAAGTGAGTAGGTCTTGAGATATTTTTATCTTTTAAGGAGATTTTATGGGAAGAGGGTGCTTGCTCTCACAGGATTTGATTGGTTGTAATAATTGTCATTTATTTATCAAGTCATAACTTTTCCCCAGAAAGGATGTGAGATGACTTGCAAAAATACACACAGTAAGATAAAACTATAGACAAAAGAATGAAGAAACTGGTCGGGGGCGGGGGGGAGGGGAGGCAAAAAAAAATAAATAAAGGGCAGGGAAGATAAAATGGAGCTAAGAATGAGGCTGTCACCAAAACAAATGCAATCCAGCTCTGCGCTTGGTGGCTGTGGTGGCAGATGGCTTTCAGTTTCCCAGTAACAAGACAGTGAAGGCAACAGTGCATTACTTGGCACATGGTGACCCTAGCATTCTAGAGAACACAAGCAACTGATCGGGAATTGGTTAACCATTCCACACACTGAGATCAGAAAGAAGTTTCTCTTGTACATGTGCCACCTTCAACAGAGTCCTCAATAATCCCCTAGAAGGGCCTCCCCGGTGGCGCAGCGGTTGAGCACTGGGTTGCGAAGCTGCCCGCAGCCTCTGCGGCGCCGGTTCGATCCCCGGCTCCTCCCCGGCCACCGGAGGAGGGTCCCACATGGCGCGCAGACCTCTCCTGCCGCCCGCTGCTCCCCTCAGCAGTGGACTTCGGTCCTTCTGCCTGCTCTGCTCCCCGCTCTGGCTCTGGTGAATTCTCTCACCCTCCCGCGCTTCTGACTGTACCCAGTGCATGTATAAACAAAACAAACAAACAAACAAATAAATAAATAAAATAAAACATGCCTCTATAAAAAAAAAATAATAATAATCCCCTAGAATGCCCCACAGTGGCTGCACGAGACTGTTTTATACCATGTCCTTAAGCAGGGGTGGGGTGGGGCTTGGGGTGGGTGGGCTGCTCACCAAAGCAAGTGTCAGAAACCAAATCTACAGGGAACCAAAAGTGTCCTTTGGGGACACATCTCAATTGGTTAGCTTCACCCCTGGGTGGGTTTTGCAGAACATAGTAAGGTGGTCACACTGTACCTGCAAAAACTATCATCTCTAAACAAGCTCTGCAAACCCTTCACCATCAGTCAGTTCAGGGGTGCCTGCCCTGCTACACCTGGGGGCATGATGCCAGACTGCAGGGCTGCAGGGCCGCCACTGTGCATGTGAAATTGCAGAGCTGCAGCAGGAGCAGGTTCTGGCTACATCATTTGTGGGTCAAGTGTAAAATGAAAATGCAGGGTCTCTTGCTCAAAATTGAGAATTTCCAGGTGGCAACAGCAGAGTCTTAAAGCAACCACAGAACCCCTCTAAAGGTGGGACCCTCTGGCACTGCACTTGTGGTACACTTGGGAAGCTGGCCCCCGGCAGGCTAAATCTCCCGAAAACTGAAGAACCTGGTGGGGACCCAAACCCGAAGAGAAGGCCACTCCTATATGCTGCCAACCCCCAGATGAGAAATAGGGCTCATTCCTTCAAGGTCTATGAATTTATTATTTTTTTGAATAGAGGCATGTTTTATTTATTTATTTGTTTTGTTTTGTTTGTTTTGTTTATACATGCACTGGGTACAGTCAGAAGCGTGGGAGGGTGAGAGAATTCACCAGAGCCAGAGCGGGGAGCAGAGCAGGCAGAAGGACCGAAGTCCACTGCTGAGGGGAGCAGCGGGCGGCAGGAGAGGTCTGCACGCCATATGGGACCCTCCTCCGGTGGCCGGGGAGCAGCCGGGATCAAACCGGGGCCACAGAGGCCGCGGGCAGCTTCGCAACCCAGCGCTCAACCGCTGCGCCACCGGGGAGGCCCAAGGTCTATGAATTTAGACATGAATCTCAAACCACAAGCTCAGGTATGGAAGAAATATTACTTGTTTTCATTAACAAATTACATTCCATTGCAAGGCTGACAAATAAGTAGACAAATACCACAAAGAACAACCTTAGCCCTTTCCAGAGTTTCTGGATAGAAAGTTTCAATATTTGAGTTTCCCAAATGATTCTCCACAGGAATTTCCTGCAGAAAATATTGCTTGTAAAAGAAAGTGACATGTATCTCCACATATCTTAACAGAATATTTCAAAGAAAGCTGAAGAAGGAAGGTAGGTCTCTGAGGGAAAGACAGGAGCTAGTGAGAGCTCCCTGCCTAAGTTGGAGGCTGCCCCTGTAACCCCAGGCCCTAATGGATGGTGTAGGCCAGGCAGCAAATCCAACTGTGCATCCTGAGCTGGATGTTACCAGGTCTCAGAGCTTAGAGCACTTAACAAGGTGTCAAGAGCAGGAACCACGAAAGAACAACTATTCATTCACTAACTGTATATTTATTGCACACTTCCTGTGTCAGGCACTGTACTAGGGGCTGGGAATAGAGTCGCAAACAAAACAAACTCAAATTCCAGCTCTTATGAATCTGATTCAATACTTGTGAGTGACAATTTTCTTAAATGATAAGTACTATTTAAATAAAAGCAAGGAAGAAGTAGATTCTGCTGCAGGGTGGGTGTATTGTTATTCTAAATAGGGGACCTTTGGGCAAAAACACAAAAGAGGCCACTGAACAGGAACAGCCTGTGCAGGAACAGCCAGTGCATGGCCTCCAGGTCAGGGAGTGCCTGGGACTTGACCAGAGTGAAGCAGGGAGGACAGGAAGGCAGCAGGGCCTCAGCAGGGAGGACTCTATCAGCCATGGGTGAGACTTTGACGTTTATTTGGAATGAAATGGAAAGTCTTTTAAAGAATTTGAGTTTGATCCTTACTTTTAACAGAACCACCCTGCCTGTTATGTTGAGAACAGATGTTGGAAAAGCAGTTAGAAGGTGAATGCATAATCCAGCTGAGAGCTAAAGGTGGGAGGTATGCAGCTATGTGTTAGTACTGAGTAGTGGTAATGTTGAGAATTGGTAAGAATCTGGATTACTTTTTTAAATGTGTTTTCTTACAATGTTGTTAATTTTTAGACAGTACTTGATTTCTCCCCTCGGGTGTAGTCCCCATAACTCTCCCACAACTATGGCACCCGTGATCCATCACCACAGTCCTGTGTGCTCTTCCCACCCCTGTTTTGACTCTTCTTCTTTCCCCAAACCTGCTTTATGTCTCAGATCTATGGTCAGCTTGTTTGTAAGTTTTGTCTTTTTCCTGACCCTTTTTCAGTTTCTCAATATTCCTCATATAAGTAAAACTAGATTCTGAATGTATTTTTAAATATCAGTTATATTTAGATAATATTTACATACCATACAACTCACTGATTTGAAGAACATAATTCAGTGGTTTTTATTTTTTTTAAAGATTTACTTATTTATGCATACAAGAACTGGGGCACAGGCTAGAGGTGCAGGGGTGAAAGGATTCACCAGAGACAGAGTGGGGAGCACAACAGGCAGATCTACTGAAATACACTGCTAAAGGGAGCAGTGGGCGAGACGGGAGAGGTCTGCTGCAGCACATGGGTAGCTCCCTGGCCAGGGATCGAACTTGTGCTGCAGTGGCTGCGGATAGCTTCATAGTACTGTGCTTAACCCCTTGTGCCACCAGGGAGGCCTTCAGAGGTTTTTATTAGTCAATGAGTTGTGTGATCATCACTGCAGTCAATTTTAGGATTTCTTATATCCCAAGAAGAAACCCCATGCCTATCACTTATAGGAGGAATGTAGGGAAACCAAATAAGGGATCAGGAAAAAAATTATAATAAATAAAAAAACAAAATTAACAGACAACTATAAATCAGACATTCTGCAAGGGCCTTATATATATATATATATATATTTATGTAAAGTAGAAAAAATATATATATATATAAACCCCATTCTCATTAGCAATTCTCTTCAGTTCCCCCAGCTCTAGGTCACCACTGACCTACTTTCCATCTGTAAGGATCATCTATTTGTGGATATTTCATATAAATATAATCAGGTATAGTCAGTCTGGATGTATTTTGAAGATAGAACAACATAATAGTATGATGTTATAATTGTTCTATTTTATTATTAATTATTGTTGCTAATCTCGAGTAATTTCTAAATTAAACTTTATCATATATTTGTATATAACAAAATACATAGACTATATAGAGTTCAGTATCATTCCCCAGTTTCATGTATCCACTGGGATACTTAGAATGTATCCCCCATGGAGAAGGGACTACAACATTTTCCTTTTTTTTTAATTGTACCCATCGTAGAGGGTATGAACAAGGTATAAAATGACATCTCATCATGGTTTTGACTTACATTTCCCCAATGATTAAAGATGTTGAGCATCTTTCATGTGCTTGTAAGCCATTTGTAAATCCTCTTTATAAATGTTTATTCCAGTCACAGGTAACTTTTGAACATAGTGTTTTGACTGTGTACCTTCAAACTAAAGATGAAAATAACTATAAACACATATTGAAGTCTAATTAGTAGGTTTGTGTTTCCTATAGGGATAGCAATTTTGAAACTACCCTCTGAATTTTCTAGGATTAAGCAAATCAGTAATTATATTGAGGATAATGGGAGAGAGGTTTCTTGCTCTTAAAGAATGGAGTTACAAAGATGGAAAAGAGTAAGATTAGCATTATCCTGCAGCTTTGCAGTAGGATTGATAGAGAAATGGATTTAGGTATTTGTGAAGATTTTATGTATATGTGTGTGTGTACAAGACATATATATATACACATACATACTAAATTTTTGTCCACTGATAGATCTTCCCATTGAGAGGTGAGAGAATTTGCAAGCCATGACATGCAGCAGCAACTAGCACACTTAGCACCAAGTTCTCAATTTCTTTTCTTTTTAGTTTTTTTTTTTTTTTTTAATTTTTGAATAAAAGAACTGGGTGTAGGTCAGAGGTGCTGGGGATGAGAGGATTCACCAGAGATAGAGTGGGGAGCAGAACAGGCAGATTGACTGAAATACACTGCTGAAGGGAGCAGCGGGCAAGTCAGGAGAGGTCTACTGTACCATGAGGGTAGCTCCCTGGCCAGCCGGGGGATCAAACTTGTGCTACAGAGGCTGCAGATAGCTTCTCAGTGCTGTGCTTAACCCCTTGCGCCACCAGGGAGGCCCCCAGAAACAACTCTTGAAGTCCCTATCACTAAGCTTGTCACCAAGGTGGCTGCTGCTCCTACACAGTCAGCAGGCTGCCACCACCAAACTGGTAAGGCACCCCAACTCTGCAGACATGGATCTTACTACTTTTACCAGGATCCTTTCTAGCAAACCGAGGCCTGTGTCCTGCCTCTCCTCATTAAATCAGTTCCAAACTCAAGTTTTGCATCTTATTATCAAAACCTAAAGGACAGGTTTAGAATCTAGGATCATAGGAATCTGGGAAATGTAGTGTTTAGCTCCCCAGCTTCTGCAATATTGGAAGGCACTTTAGAAGGAGGGTGAGTTAGATGTTGGGTGAGCCAGTCTACAATACCCATCACATTGTGGAAGGAGTTGGTTTGGGAGAGAAAATCTGGAGTTCAGTTTTGAACATGGTAACTATAGTAACTATAGAGAAATGTATTTAGGTATTTGTGAAGATTTTACATATATGTATGTGTGTACAAGACATGTATATATACACATACATACAAATTTTTTTTCCACTGATAGATCTTCCCATTAAGAGGTGAGAGAATTTGCAAGCCATGACATGCAGTAGCAACAAGCACACTTAGCACCAAGTTAGACCCCTAAAAAAGGGTCTTTAGATATATTAGTAGTAGGTGAGAAAACAAATAGATGAAAGAAATAAATAGATGAAAAACATGGCAAATTGTTAGTGACTATTATATCCAGTGGCGGATATGCAGGGAAATATTATGCTGTTCTTCTTTTATGTATTCTGAAAATTTTCACAATAAATATGAACATACACATAGATATGTGTGTGCATAGAGAGAGTTTAGTCTTAAAGCCCCATTTCCTCCTCATTTCTCTTCCTCTTTTCCTCCTTCTTCTTTATGTTATTGTTTCCTAATTGTCCTGTCCATTTAGCTCATTTCTAAGGGTGTTCCCTTTTGCTCTGCTGTCTTTTTGAAGGATGTACCTATTCAAGTATATTTTCATAATCCTCTCCTCTAAGAGTTGGCTTAAGCCTTTAAGCTCCAGCTCTGAGTGTTATGGAGTCCAATGTAAGCTGACCCAGAGGGATAACCACCTCCTCTTAGCAAGTCTGCTTGAGCCCCTGGGGGCTGAAGTATCATTGAACAATGGCCCTTATTCGCAGCAGGGCTGCCTTTCAGGGGGCCTGGTGTGTTCTCCTGGTGCCAACCCCAGCTGTCTTTTTCACCATTCTGAGCTCTCCTCCGCCACCTTGGCCCGAGCCTTAATTCTTTCTCAGAAACCCAATTCCTTCGGCAGAAGCCACGTGTTCCGCTCAAACCCCATCTGACAGCTGTGGCCCCTGGCCTGGCCCCACAGACATTCAATGTTCCCTTTCACAGGCCGTGGAGTGTTCCTGCCAGAAAAGTCCACTTCCTTTACGCGTCTCTTTTTCATGGTGTCACTCGTTTTGGCCTTGAGTGTCATGCCAATTCCTTGCATGCTTGATGAAAGGATTCAGGGGCACAGAACTTGAATCAATGGGGTCTTTTTATTTTTAAACATCAGTAAACAGCACAAATCAGTTCAATGAGTTCAACTCTCCGTTATTTCCATACTTGCTACAGTCTCTCCCCAGCATTAAATCCCACTGAAAATGCCTCTTGTTATCTCCAGCTAATGAAGAATGTCGCTCTTTTTTCTTGGTTTTGAACACACTCCAAAACATTGACCTGAAAGATCAATTTAACACTGAAGAGCCCTGAATACAAAAATCTTTAACTTTCCCTTTTATAAAGCTCACAGCCATTATTCTAATCGGTTTCTTTTCACTTTATTTTATTCTACTTGGTATTTTTATTTGTGTGGTAGTGAAAATGTAATCCTTTATTTTTAAGACTAATAAAGACATGCCAAATCTTTTCCATTGAGTAAGTTAAAAATAATATAATTAGAGATGTAAAGGTTCATTTAACATGTTAACTTGTCACAGTTGTGTATCCATCAAAATGTTCCCTTCTCACTCACTCTTTTTTTTTTTTTTTTCATTCTCAATATCCAGAGCAGGAAGAACACATCACAGTATGTTTAGTGACACCAGCAAAAGAAATTGCCCTCAACATTTTTTTACTAAAAACAGTCAGTGGTATATTAATTTATTGAGAAATAAAACCACAGAACAAACATTCCAGAGAAAAGATTTTAAGGTAATAAAAAAGCTGTATATTTTCCCTTGTAATAATGAATGCCCCATATTTAAAAAAAAATTAAACCTTTCACAATTAACTAATGCCAAAAGCATTTTTTTAATAAGGATTTTTTGAAAGATTTATTTTTATTTATTTATGCATACAAGAGCTGGGGTGTAGGCCAGAGATGCGGGGAAGGGGAGGTGAGAGGATTCACCAGAGACAGAGTGGGGAACAGAACAGGTGGATCTACTGAAATACACTACTGAGGGGAACAGCGGGTGAGTCAGGAGAGGTCTGCTGCACCATGTGGGTAGCTCCCTGGCCAGGGATCCAACTCATGTTGCAGTGGCTGCCAATAGCTTGAGAACACTGAGACTAACTCCTGTGCCACCAGGCAGGTCCCTAATGCCAAGAGCATTAATACCAGAAAGTGACAGTGACTATCTCAGTAACGCTAACAGCAGGAAAAAACTTAAACCAAACCACAAGAGTGGTTAACACCTCCTGTTCAAATTGTTTCCCAGTTCTCTCTCCTCTCTTAGTTAGCCCTTCTCAACTGCTAAGAGGTTACCTTTTGCTTAAGGACAAAAGTAGAAGAAAAACAAAATTTTAAAGCTTGTCTTCTCCCTATTTTCAGTTTTCTCTTCCTGTCAATCAGAAAGATAGTCTTTTTAAAAAGCCTTCTCTTTGCCCCAGCTACAGTGAACTGCATAGCCCTTGGGCCCAGTCCAGCCTGCCTCATAGTTTTGTCCAGCATGCTAAGAAAGGATTTTATGACTTTTTTTTTAAAGATTTATTTATTCATGGGCCTCCCCTGGTGGCGCAGTGGTTGAGTGCTGGGCTGCGAAGCTGCCCACAGCCTCTGCAGCGCCGGTTGTATCCCCAGCCACAGGCGAGGGTCCCACATGGTGCGCAGACCTCTCCTGCAGCCCCCAATGCTCCCCTCAGCAGCGTATTTCATCAGTCTGCCTGTTCTGCTCTCTGCTCTGGCTCTGGTGGATTCTCTCACCCTCCCACACTTCTGACTGTACCCAGTGCTTGTATAAATAAATCTTTTTTTTTTTTAAAAAAAAAGATTTATTTATTTATGCATACAAGTGCTGGGGCACAGGCCAGAGATGCAGGGATGAGAGGATTCACCAGAGACAGAGTGGGAAAGAGAACAGGCAGACTGCTGAGGGGAGCAGCAGGCAAGACAGGAGAGGTCTGCTTCACCATGTGGGTAGCTCCCTGGCAGGCTAGGGATCAAACTTGTGCTGCCGAGGCTTTGGATTGCTTCATAGTGCAGTGCTTAACCCCTTGCGCCACCAGGGAGGCCCGGATTTTACTACTTTAAATGGTTGAGGAAAAGAAAGAAAATTTTGTGACACTAAGTCTATGAAATACAAATTTGAGGGCCTCCCCTGGTGGCACAGCAGTTGAGTGCTGGGCTGCGAAGCTGCCCGCAGCCTCTACAGCGCCTGTTCGATCCCCGGCCACCCGGCAAGGGTCCCACATGGCGCGCAGACCTCTCCTGCCGCCCACTGCTCCCATCAACAGTGTACTTCGTCACTCTGCCTGTACTGCTCTCCTCTCCTCTCTGGTTCTGGTGAATTCTCTTTCCCTCCTGAGCTTCTGACTGTACCCAGTGCTTGTATAAATAAATAAATAAATCTTAAAAAAAAAAAAAAGAAATACGAAGTTGAGTCTTCATGATAAAGTTTTATTGGAACACATGCACATTCACTTCCATAGATTGTACCTGGCTGTTTTCTTACCACAACTGCAGAGCTGAGTACTGTGACTTCTGTATGGGCCACACATCTAAAATATTTCCTTTCTGGCCCTTCACTGAAAAAGTCTGCCAACTGCTGAACTAGATTGCCTCTTGGAGATGGGCATCGTATCCAATATGGTTTTAATTTCCCTGATTGCTTAGCACAGGGCCTTGCAGGTAGTCAGTGCTATTTATAACACTTAGGACTATTTTTTACTTCAAATAAGAAAATACCCTACTTCTAGGGTTTTTAATTCTCATATGATAAAAAATCCAGAGACAGAACTGGCAGTGAGTCAACAGCTCACAGATGTCCTCTCTGGGCCTAGGGTCAAGGTCTCTTCTCCGACCCTCACAGCTGTGTGATGGCCATAGCAGCTCCTGGAATAGTTTCCTTGTGTGATCCTGTTCAAATTCAGAAAGATGGCAGCAACATAGGCAATGAACTTGACCTAGTATACTTCCCTCTAAAAGGGGAGAAAATATTCCTTGAGGCCCCCTAGCAGACTTCCCACTTGGTATTATCCATAAGCGGGCAAGATGCTAACTTAGTTCAGGGCCTGAGAACTAAAGATGTCCTCCCAAAACTCAGATGGCATCAGGGAATGAGAAATAAGGGTATGACTTTGGTGTAGGCAATTAATAATGCCTGCCCCAAGGCTGACTAACATGAACTTGCTTTTTTCAGCTTGGAAAGGGAATCCAGAAATTTGGACTATTTTTTTATGAGTAGACCCAAACCATAGCTTAATTCCAACCTTTCCTAAGACTGATAACTTATTTTAAAGAGAACAGCTTTTCCAAATAATTTCAAGTGATTTTCAAGCCATAGACACTTGAGTAGCTTTCACAAGTTCTGCTTTTTTTTTTTTTTTTTTTTTTTTGCCTTGTTTTGTTTTTTGCATAGAAGAACTGGGGTGTAGGCCAGAGGTGTGGGGGTTGAGAGGGTTTACCAGAGTGGGAGGCAGGACAGGTGGATCTACTGTACAACGCTGCTAAGGGGTACAGCGGGGTAGAAAGGAGTGGTCTGCTGTGCCATATGTGGATTAGCAACTTGGCTGGGGCTTGAACTCAGGCTGAGGAGGTGATAGCACTTAAGACCCGTTGGCCACCAGGGAGGCCCCACTGCTTGGTGGTTTCTAGAGAAATTTAATATGCCACAGTCCAAGGTGAGAAACCATCAGGAGTATCCTGGGGTCAGTCCTTGGAGTCAAAACTCATATTCAAAATGGCTGACTTGTCTGACTCACTAGAGAGATCTTTTGCAATGGTTAAATAAGCAATCAAACAGAACTATAGTAATTGCTTACAACCAAACTATACAGCTGCATGTAGCAAAGAAACACAGGGATGTGAGCACACAGGTTTTGAGACCTGAAGCCAGTGCCCAACATGTGATCTGGCCTATGAGTCAGGCACCCCTGAGCATGCCTTGACAGAAGCCCCTTTGATTCTCCAGACTCACATGTCACATGGTCTGTTCATGAACCTGTGTACACTTGATAAAGCAGGTGAGCCAAAGAAGGCACAGTCAAACAAAGACTCACCAGAAAAGTAATGTAACCTTTAAATTTAGAAATCTCAAAATGTCAAGTCTAGAGAGAGAGAGTTAGGATGTGCTAGGCTTTAATTACTTTTAAACATTTGGTGGCTCCACACCAGTGTCTCCCACCAGTGTCTCTTGTCTATGACTTTTGTGGGATCTGTCCCCACACACTTTCTTTGTCCTATTCTGACAGTCCCACCTTCCTTTAACACCCCCAAATGAACATGTTCTCCCTCTCAGAAAGTTGGAGAAATTACAGACTGATGCATAGTAAAAAGTTTGCTCCACAAAGATAATTTCCTTGGCCATTCAATGCATAACCCTAACTTTGTGAATTTCCCTAATGGCAGAAGATGGTGAGGAGTTGGTTAAACATCCAACAACAAAACAAATGTAAATTTTTAAACCTTAAAGCTCCAACTATTGCCATAAGCCAGAGTTGATCCACACTTCTTTTGGAAAAATGGAGAACATGGGGAAAAAAAAAATCCTAAACTTCACACACACACACACACACACGCACACACACACTCAGAAGTCATAACAAAATTTCCACTTTTTGTTCTCTGGAGAATAGGTCAACAAAAAGAGATCCGAGAGAGCTGCAGCCCTGCCCTTCTCCTACCCGGGACCTGCGATCCTCAGAAGTATCAGGGTGACTGCTCATAGGTCTGTGCTCTGGAACAGATTCCTGTTTTATTTCATACATCTGGACATGCTTTTTACTGAACTCTATTTCTTCTGCCTCCCTTTCCATTTTTAATTTGAGGTATTGTGCAACCACTCCCATTTTATTGTCAGTCCTTTCATATAAAGAATTGATGAAAATACACTGTTTAACCACACAGGCACATCTCAGATATAATGCAGGTTTTGTTCCAGACCACTGCGATAAAGCAAGTATCACAAAAACGCTAATCACGGGTGTTATTTGGCTTCTCAGTCCATATAAAAGTTTTGTTGACACTCTTCAGTAGTCTATCAAGTATACAGTGGTATTATGTGTAAAAAAACAAAGTACATACTATAATTAAAAATAACTTATTGCCCCCCAAAATGCTAACCATCATCTGACCCTTCCGTGAGTATAATCTTTTTTTGCTGGTGGAGGGTCTGTCCTAAATGTTGAGGGCTGCTGACTGGCAGTGGGGTGGTTGCTGAAGGTTGGGGTGCCTGTGGCAATTTCTTAAAGTAAGGCAACAATGAAGTTTGCCAGATAGATGGATTCTGCCTTTCATGAAAAGCTCTGCAGCATGTGATGCTGTTTGATAGCCCTCTCCAACTCTGCTGCTCCTTTACAGCAAAATCCATTGTCATTTCATGACATTCACAGCATCTTTTACCAAGAGGAGATGCCAAGAAACCACATTCTCTGCTCATCCATGAGAATGAAGCAACTCTCCATTCATTAGCATGAGATTGAAGCATTTCAGTAACTTTTTCAGGCTCTACTTCTCACTCACTCTCTTGCTGTTTCCACCGCATCTGCAGTTACTTCCAAAATATTTGTAATAGGAACATCAAGGCCGCAGATCACCATAACAGGTGCAATATTACATCATGAAGAAGTCTGAAACATTTTAAGAATTATCAAAATGTGACAAGAGATATGAATTAAGTATATGTTACTGGAAAAATAACAGCAGGAGACTTGCTCAGCACAGGGTTGCCACTAACCTTCAATTTGTAAAAAATAATAATAATATCCTCAAAGTGCAATAAAGTGAAGCACAATAAAATGGGCTATGCCTATAAATATCAGCTTTCAAATTCACATGATTAATAAAAAGATTGTAAATAAATGTGCAATAAAGTTATTTCCAAACCTAGTGAAGGTAAAGAGGACAAGATAGGAAACTTCTGGAATGTAATCCCTTATAAAAAGTGATTGCTATAACAAGGAAGAGTATTTTTATTATGTATGTGAGCTGAGATATGTCTCATTACATTAATGTAAATATTTTCTATAAAATCACATCCTGAACATTTTAAATATTCCCCATATATGTACTAAAATCAGAACAAGCTTCCAGCTTTTTATGTGAATGAAATTTTAATTTGTAATATATATTTCATGTGTGAATTGGAACAGCCCCCCTTTGCTGACATAAAGTCTCCAAACCTCAATCAAGCTTTTTCAGGCTCTACTTCTCACTCGCTCTCTTGCTGTTTCCACCACATCTGCAGTTACTTCCAAAATATTTGTAATAGGAACATCAAGGCCGCAGATCACCATAACAGGAACACTCAATCAACAAGAATGTTCCAGGGCCTCCCCGGTGGCACAGCAGTTGAGCACTGGGTTGCGAAGCTGCCCACAGCCTCTGCAGCGCCGGTTCGATCCCTGGCTGCTGGGTGAGGGTCCCACATGGCACGCAGACCTCTCCTGCCGCCCGCTGCTCCCCTCAGCAGTGTATTTCGTCGGTCTGCCTGTTCTGCTCCCCGCTCTGGCTCTGGTGAATTCTCTCTTTCTCTCACCCTCCCGCAATTCTGACTGTACCTAGTGCTTGTATAAATAAATAAATAAATAAATAGATCTTTAAAAAAAATAAAGAATGTTCCAGAGCCTACCCTATGCCCTACCCTATGCTAAGAGCTGTATATATCATGCCCTTTTCAATTAAATGAATAAAACTATTCAAAAGTTATTGGAAGATATGATGGACTAAAGAATAAGTGTTAGCACTTACATGCTATTTTTGTTCAAAATGCATAACCTGGGCCTCCCTGGTGGCACACGGGGTTAAGTCTCAGCACTATGAAGCTATCAGCAGCCACTGCAGCACAAGTTTGATCCCCAGCCAGGGAGGTGAGCCACATGGCGCAGCAGACCTCTCTAGTCTTGCCCGCTGCTCCCCTCAGCAGTGTATTTCAGTCGATCTGCCTGTTCTGCACCCCACTCTGTCTCTGGTGAATCCTCTCATCCTCCTCACCTCTGGCCTACACCCCAGCTCCTGTGTGCATAAATAAATGAAATAAATCTAAAAAAAAAAAAAAGCATAACCTGAATCTAAGCATAAGGAAGCTCAGACAGTGCCAAAGTAGCATTCTATAAAAACAAAGGCTAGCCTAAACTCCTCAAAAATGTTAATTTCATGAAAGATAAAGTAGACAGAAGGAATATTCCAGATTAAAGGAAACTAAAGAGACACAGCAACTAAATATAATGCATGATCCTAAGTCGGATCCTGAATTTAGGGGGAAACTGCCATAAGAAATGTTATTGGGATAACTGGAAAATTTTGACTATAAACTGGGAATATAAACTGTAAACTTTTTCCCAGTTTAGGTAGTATTATTAAATTGATGTGAATTTCCTGATTTTGGTAATTGCATTGTACTTATATTAACAGATGTCCTTGATCTTAGGAAATACTAAGTAAAGAAAATAAGAGTAGGAAGCCTGGCGTCTGCAATTTATGGTTCATTAAAAAAAATGTGTATATATGTATAGACACACTAGTGTATGTGAATTTGATAGTGTGCAAATGTGGCAAAATGTTAAAACTGGTAAATCTGGCTAAAGGATATGTGGAATTTCCCATATTATTCATGTGACTCTTCTGTATTTTTAAAATTATTTCAAAATAGGGCCTCCCTGGTGGTGCAGGCGGTTGATTGCAGCGCTGTGAAGCTGTCCATAGCCTCGGCAGTGCAGGTTCCATCCCAGCCGGCCAGGGAGATACCCACATGGCATGGCAGACCTCTCCTGTCACGCCCGCTGCTCTCCTCAGCAGTGTTATCTCAGTCAGTCTGCTTGTTCTGTTTCCCGCTCTGTCTCTGGTGAATCCTCTCACCCTCCTGCACATCTGGCCTGTGCTCCAGTTCTTGTATTCATGAATAAATGAATCTTTAAAAAAATAATAATAATAAATAATTTCAAAATAAAATTAAACTTAGAAAAAAGGCAAACATTACTGACACTTCTGAAATCAGTTGCCTTGAGAGATTTCACGCTTGACTAACACTGAAATATTATATTGAGCAAGGACTGATGACTAAGTTGAGATGAAAAAGTTTTACAACCAAGTTTTGTAAGATTTATTTTCACTTTGAAAAGAATGCTGGAGACGAACAGTCGGGGTGTGTGGGGATGGGGTCATTAAATCAATTATGTGTAATGGGAACTCAGCCTCTCTCTACATTTCCTCTTCTTTGTCTCCACTCCTGGGAAATTGGACAGAGAAAAAAGTAAGAGACATGCATTAAAACATTCTCCCTGTTGCCCTCCCTTTTTTTTTTTTCTGTCCCTTTCTATCACATCAGGCTATTGGGTGGTTGAGGAGGTGATCATGTCACCCTGATCAGTGGCCGACCTCCACAGCCTCTAGCCTCTGCTCCTCTCTAGAACATGGTCCCCATGACTTTCTCTGTTTAGAGCAGTGCAAGGCCCAGGTCACACCTCCCTGCCAGAGGAGTCCTCACCTACCCTGCAGAGTGGCAGTGTCCCAACTGCCAGCCCAGGTCATGGTGATCAGGGAGCACCCACACCGCGCTGATCTAAATGTGCTGTCAGTGCAAAACACACTGCATTTCACAGACTGTGCATGAAACAATGGTTGTAAAAGAGTTGGCTAATGATTTTATATATTGATTATATGTTGAAATGTTAATGGTTTTGATAAAAAGTTAAATAAAGCAAAACCATTTCTTTTTACTTCCTTTAATGTGGCAACCAGAACATTTAAAACTACATGTATGGCTCACCTTATATTTGTATATATTTGTGCTACCCAGATGTTCTACAAAAGCCCCTTCTTTCATGCCCTTGCTGTGCACCCCACAAAAAAAAAAAAAATCAAGATGAAACTCACATAACCATTTTAAAATAAACAATTCAGTGGCATTTTGTACAGTAATAATGTGTGTGTAACTACCAGCTAGCTCTAATTCCCAAATATTTTCATCACATAAAAACCCATATACAGGGCCTCCCCGGTGGCGCAGCGGTTGAGCGCTGGGTTGTGAAGCTGCCCGCAGCCTCGGCGGCGGCGGTTCGATCCCCGGCTGCTCCCCGGCCACCAGAGGAGGGTCCCACATGGCGCGCAGACCTCTCCTGCCCCCCGCTGCTCCCCTCAGCAGTGTACTTCGGTCCTTCTGCCTGCTGTGCTCCCCGCTCTGGCTCTGGTGAATTCTCTCACCCTCCCGCGCTTCTGACTGTACCCAGTGCATGTATAAACAAAACAAACAAATAAATAAATAAATAAATAAAACATGCCTCTATTAAAAAAAAAAAAAACCCATATACATTAACAGTGATCCCACCATTTTCTACTCCCTGCAGCCACAGCAATACAGTCAGAAGCACGGGAGGGTGAGAGAACTCACCAGAGCCAGAGCAGAAAGCAGAACAAGCAGACTGACGAAGTACACTGCTGAGGGGAGCAGCGGGCGCAGCAGGAGAGGCCTGTCGCGCCATGTGGGGCCCTCGCCGGCGGCCGGGGAACAAACCAGTACTGCAGAGGCTGCAGGCAGCTTTGCAACCCAGCGCTCAACCACTGCACCACTGGGGAGGCCCTGTGTTTATTCAATTTAACTCATCAGTCAAGAAACAAGTGAGGACATACTTTCTCCATAAAGACTTCTCTGCTTCCTTCGCCTTTTCTCTAAGTATTTGATTTAGTTTAAATTTCAGAAGCCAGTGATGTTTAGGATTGGTTTTAAGATAATCAACAGATAACTGCGTGGGGAGAGGATGAACGAAACAGGATTGTCCATACACTGAGGATCACTGAAGCAGGGATAGGAACATGGAGGTTGATTATGTCAACTTCTCTGTTTCTTGTGTTTGAAAGATTTCTATTCTGGCCCCCTCCCTTCTTCTTCTCTCCTCAGGGCCCATTCATTCCTCCCTTCTGCCCCCTGTTCTATGGGCACCAAAGGGAGAAAAGAAGAAACACAGGGCCTCCCTGGTGCAGGGGTTAAAGTCTCAGCACTATCAAACTATCGCCAGCCACTGCAGCATGAGTTCGATCCCCAGGCAGGGAGCTGACCCACATATGGCACAGCAGACCTCTCCGCCCACTGCTCCCCTCAACAGTGTATTTCAGTAGATCCACCTGTTCTGCTCCCCACTCTGTCTCTAGTGAATCCTCTCACCCCCCCATACCTCTGGTCTACACCCCAGTTCTTTTTTTTTTTTTTTTAGGATGTTTGCTACTTCTTTTTTTTTTTTTAAGATTAATTTATTCATTTATACAAGCACTGGGCACAGTCAGAAGCGCGGGAGGGTGAGAGAATTCACCAGAGCCAGAGTGGGGAGCAGAACAGGCAAACTGATGAACTACACTGCTGAGGGGAGCAGTGGGTGGCAGGAGAGGTCTGTCGCACCATGTGGGACCCTCACAAGAGGCCGGGGATGGAACTGGTGCTGCAGAGGCTACCGGCAGCTTCGCAGCCCAGCGCTCAACTGCTACGCCACCAGGGGAGGTCCTAAACCCCAGTTCTTGTATGAATAAATAAATCTTTAAAAAAAACAAGAAACAGGGCCTCCTCTGGTGGCACAGCGGTTGAGTGATGGGCTCCGAAGCTGCCTGCAGTCTCTGTAGTGCCGGTTCAATCCCCGACCCCCGGAGAGGATCCCACATGGTGCACAGACCTCTCCTGCCGCCCACTGCTCCCCTCAGCAGTGTACTTTGTCAGTCTGCCTGTTCTGTTCCCCGCTCTGGCTCTGGTGAGTTCTTTCACCCTCCCGCGCTTCTGACTGTACCCAGTGCTTGTATAAATAAATAAATATTTTAAAAAAACCAAAATACAAGAAACACAAACTTCATTGCATCTGTGTTCATACAATAAACTTTCATGTCTCACAATCCACACTAATAACTTAGAGAAAGTATTTTTATTGTTTTTCATTTATTTATTTATGCATACAAGAGCTGGGGTACAGGCCAGAGATGTGGGGGGGTGAGAGAATTAACCAGAGATAGTGGGGAACAGAACAGGTAAACTAACTGAAGTACACTGCTGAGGGGAGCAGCAGGCGAGTCAGGAGAGGTCTGCTGCACCATGTGGGTTGCTCCCTGGCCTGCCGGGGATTGAACTCATGCTGCAGAGGCTGCAGATTACTTCATAGTGCAGTGCTTAACTCCTTGCGCCACCAGGGAGGCCCCTAGAGAGAAAATATTTTTAAAACAAAGCTAAAACTCACCTACTGCTCCTTCTAATTTTAAATGGGACCAGTAACTCCATAGGAGGAATCATGTCAAAAAATGTTTGCAGTCAGCACTTCAAGAAGAAAACTCCTTTGCCTGAATCCAGCACCCAATTCCTTCAGGTGTAAATCAGGTTAACACTGGCTGCTGCCACATCTCTGAGACACCAAAGGACACACAGACCATGGGGGTTTGTTTTCTTATCTTTCATTGAAAAACAAGGGAAAATACTTTATGGAAAGAGTCATTTAAAATTTCAATCAGGGGGGTGGGGGGCGGGAGGGGAAGGATTGGGGTCAGAATGGGGCGTTTGCAATTGTATGGGGGAATATAAAAATAAAATTTATTATTTAAAAAAATAAATAAATAAAATAAATAAATAAATAAATAAAATTTCAATCAGCCTGGAAACAAGGGAATTTAATTACCTATTCATGCGGAGAATGCCCAGACAGGAGAGGGCAGAGAACTAGACACAAAACAGAAGGCTCTGAGTCATTTGTTAATACTTAAATCTGAAAACCGTGACTCTGATTATAACATCGTTAAAAGGCCCACATTAGGACAAGGCAGTCACATGGGCTTTCTCTCTCTTTGAACTGATTCCTTTATCTTTAGTTTATTCTTGCCTTGACACTCTGCCAAATATCAAAGGCTATGTTTCAACAAGTCTGTAACTTTGGGGAGGCACTTCCCATTACTGCTCTCATCCCACACTCTTCTTCATAAATAGAATATTTTGCTAAGTCACCTGCTGTATAATTGAGGTGGGCAGAACAATGCCCCCTCCCGCCACAGCCACATCTTAATCCCCTGAAGCTGGGAAGAGGCTACCTGGTAAAGAAGTATTAAGGTTGCTAACCAACTGACTTGAAGACAAGGAGATTAGTCTGGATTATCCAGGTGAGCTCAAGGTAATCACAAGGGTCCTAATAAGAAAGAGGAAGGAAAGAGAATCTGTGCAGAGTGAGTTGATGTGAGGAAGACTTGCGGGGCCTGACTTTGAAGATGGAACCAGGAAATGAGGGAAGCCTCTAAAAACTGGGAAAAGCAAGATTACAGATTCTTCACTAGAGCCTCCCTGCGGACATTTTTATTTTAGCTCAGTGCGACTTCTCTGAATTCTGACTTCCGGCATTTAAGACAGGAAATTTGTGTTGTCTTAAGGCTCCAAATTTCTGCATTTGCTACAGTGGCAATAGGGGACCTACGCAGTAGCCGTTTATAAGAAATGGGGATCAAACTTGTGCTGCAGTAGTTGCGGATAACTTCATGGTGCTGACTCTTGATTTTAATTATCTTGCTTCAAAACACCAGTTTGAACTGACCTGTTCTTAAAATCAAAGATGCTATCTGCCTTCCTCCCTCCACAGCCTGCCCTGCCACATGGCCCTGTTTGGGGGGCTGCTACAGTCAAAACATCTCAGGTGCTGCTGCTTCTCAGGTTGGGAGTGTGGCCTCGGGAGGTGTCAACCAGGACACTTAGACACTTGTTAGGACATTCTCAAAAGCTGACTATTGCATTTTTTGACATCATTTTAGAACAGAAGAATCATGTCAATAACACCAAGCAATTGTGATGTTTCTCTTTTTTCAATGAACTACTTCAAACTGTTTCGCAATATGATTTTATTTTTTTAAAAAAAAACCTTGAATATATTCCTCATCCAAAATAACCTTATATATGAGTTCTACAAAGTAAACTAATTTGTATTTTGTCAACTGTTGATTATCAAGAAACAGATTGTCCAATTTGTAATAACTGGGAATTAAGAAATTCTGCTTTCTAGCTCCCTGTCCCTGGCAATCCAGCTGCCTGGTGGCCTGGTTACACCATCTCCCCTCAGTGGGGCAAGGAAGGAGAGAAGTCATAAAAAGATGATTTGATCACTGTCTCCCTATTAAGAAAGATTTTGTTACAGGAGAATTTGAAACTTACAATTTATTTAGAGAAAGAGGTAGCTAATTTGGCCAAAGATATAAGCCAGAACTCATTGTCAGGGACAAAGGACAGTAATACTTAAAAAATATATAAATGGTAAGTTTCCCCTATACAAAGGGTTTTTTTAATTTATTTATAATTTTACACTAACGTTAACATTACATAAAAGTAATAAATATTTCTATTTGTGTATTCATCTGTATTTGATAACAGTTTTGTTTCAGTTGTGAATAATATGTTCCCTTTGCTGCTTTTCCCTTCACAATTGCTTCAAAGGCCAAAAGGAGCTCTAAATAGCTGTGTGTGCCTTAGAGTAGGGAGGTGGCCATTCACATCATAAATTTCAGTTTCACCATAAATTTCAGTTTCACAGACTATTTCTTTCTATTCCTCATTAGCACAACTGAAACTCAGTCAATGCTTCAAATTTTACCCCCAAACAGAACTTATAAATGAACTGAAAATAGTCATGTGGATGTGCCTCAGACCAAAATCACAAGCACAATGTGTTGCCACATTTTATGCCCTTCTGTAACCACAACTGTTTTGATTGTATGCAATTTATGTCCTACCCATGCGTGTCTTTACACTAAACGCCTCCTTTCTGTAACATGAAGTAAATATGCCACGCATTTTATGTAATTGGTCCTGAGTGATACAAAACATAAATATTTTGACAGTAGTTACCAAAAATGATGTAAATTATTCCAAAACTTATATGGGCTTGCTAGATATCTTAACTGTACTTTTGAGTAAATCTCTCAGCTACCACAGACCTCTGCAGCTGTTTCAAGCACATTTTGGCACAATATATAGGTTAGTGTCCATATATGTAACACACAATTTCCAGTGATTTACAGCTCTCTCCCCCATCTTTGTCTCTTCTTGGGAGAAGAGAATGTACTTGCATAGCTACTAGCATTGGAAGGAGATGCTCATCTAATTTATAGCAAAAGAAACAAAATTGTGACATCTCAACATGAACTGGGTGAGTGAATCAGTAAAGGAACCACAGCAAGTGGATAATCAATGAAGTTGGAGATTGAAATTTTATTTGGTGAAAGATACAAAAGTAGGGTCCAGAGGAAAGGAAGCCCCCTTTACCTAGAAATGTGGAATCACATCAATGAAATGGTGTACGTGTGAAAAATGAATAAATAGCTGCTAGGAGTGAGTGAGTCAGAAGCACATGAGTTGTGAGAGGTTGAACTCAAGAGACCAGATCAGGCAGTGCTGCTTAATACTATCACATGATCTGCCTGAGGCCCTGCATTTAATTAAAAGGAGGAGGTGGGCACAGCAGAGGCCAGAAGAGCAGCTGTTCTTAGTGGATGGAGCCAGAGGAGTTAAGTTAAATCCATGCCCGGGTCTGGGAGAATCCAGCATGGACTGTCTCTACTGTTTCCTGGGATTTCTGCTTCTGGCTGCAAGATGGCCACTGGATGCCGCCAAACGTGAGTGACACACTGTTTTCTGTGTTTAACCCATTCTCTGGCTACTGGTTGAAATGATGGTTGTCTGAAGCAACATTGTCTGAGTCAGAAGTTGGGCTTCAAGAATCTCTTCGGGAAGCTTCCATACTCACTCCTTTCTCGTGGAAACTGTTGGGAATGTAGAAACCACAGCACACCTCCAGCTCCATTCTTTGCCTCAGGTATATGGAGAGTGAAATCGTGGGAACCCCTGTCTTAGGAAGTTTTTCCTTCCCAATTGCCGCCTACTTTCTTGCCAGATAGTAGAAGGGAGGAGTGAAGGGATATATCACCCAGAAGGTCCACCCTCCTACTCCAACAGGGGTGTAACACTCACTGGGTAAAAAGTCCAAGGGGCTGATTCCGCCAGACAACTCCAGTGGGGGAGGTAAGAGCTGCGGAGGGACCAGCTCAGAAAGGACCAGCACTACATCCCCCAGCCCACTGTGTGCTGGCTGCCCTGACTGCTGACAGGACTCAGGTAAACCCCACAGCCACCTCGGTAGAGCAAGTGGTCCACTTACTTGAGGGAATGAAGAGCCCAGGTCTTGCTTTTTACCTGCTCTGCACAGTTGTAAGAGAGGATTCTGGACACACAGCCTGAGGCACCCTCCTCCATTCCGTGACCTTTGGAGAGGAAAGTGCTTTAATTAAGTTGTGCTTGCAGAGCTGGTCCCTGGCTGGCCGTGCTGGGTGGAGAAAGAAAGAGGGGGGAGCTGTGAGTAACCCTGGAACATCTGTGTCTGAGGGTTTTCTAACATAGAAAAACCCAGGCAGTGCAGTGGTGTGAGAAGGAGAAGCAGGAAGCCCAGAGTCCCTAGGGCTGCAGGCAAGAAGTAAGAAGGGGAGGGGAGGGACTAGAGGCTCTGCCCATTCTTCTCTGATGGCTGAGTCCTTTCCCCTGCTGCCCTAGAGATAGCACACCCCAAGTCTCTTGTGGCTGAGGTTGTAGGGAGGGGGACAAGGCGGGGTGAGAGGTGCTTGGGGTGAGAGATGTACATGGTAACATTTGTCTTACCTCAATGCATCTCCCATAGAGTCTGCAGTCTGGGAAGATGGAGAACTGGCTTCAATGTGCATCTAATTATCCCCTTCTTTCCAGCAGCCCCTCTTCTCTCAGTAAACAGATTAGCTTGAGATTGAATCTCTGCTGTGGGCTTGAGAAGAGTCCCCACCCTTGAGGAGGCAAAGTAGCAAAATCTGAGCACTCCTAGCTTTCTGTTGCCCTGCATTAAATACTCTGGCAAGAAAAAAATAAGAATGGTTGGGATTTAGTGGTCTATCAGACACCCAGGGATTCTTGCCTCTTTCCATTCACAGCCCTTGTAAAAAGGAGGAAAGAGAAGGTGTTGACAAAGTATGTAACAAGTAGTCCGGACAACTCTCTGCTGGTTGGCAGAGCAAGCAGCATAGAGGAAAAGCCTTGGCAGGGCTACATATGATTCTACTTACCTTCACATCTTCCTCACCACTATACACACACACACACACACACACACACACACACACACACACTCTTTTTTATCTTAAAGTCTGCTTACTACTGAGTTTGTTGTATTCTTTTTTAAAAAAATTTAGCTACTCAGTTTGAGGTCATTGTAGATTCACATGCAGTTGAAATAATACAAAGAGACATAGGAGTCTCAAGAAAAAAAGACAACTTGAAATAAATGTCATTAAAGAAAAACCACTCTCGGGCCTGCCCGGTGGCACAGTGGTTGAGCGCTGGGTTGCGAAGCTGCCCGCGGCCTCTGCGGCGCCGGTTCTATCCCCGGCTGCTCCCCGGCCACTGGAGGAGGGTCCCACATGGCGCGCAGACCTCTCCTGCCGCCCGCTGCTCCCCTCAGCAGTGTACTTCGGTCCTTCTGCCTGCTCTGCTCCCCGCTCTGGCTCTGGTGAATTCTCTCGCCCTCCCGTGCTTCTGACTGTACCCAGTGCATGTATAAACAAAAAAAACAAACAAACAAACAAATAAATAAAACATGCCTCTATAAAAAAAAAAATAAAAAAAAAAAAAAAAAAAAACCACTCTCCCCAACAAATGTAGATTATGCAAGTACAGGTGGAGCAATCCTCAAGACAGGTGAGATGCTGGGTCATAAAAAACTAGAGTGCTCCACAGGGAGCTCCAGTACTGTATGCATCTCCTGGACCCCTGGAGGCATTCCTGAGCCTGGAATTCCTTTGGCCAAGTGGAACAGTTCAGAATGGGAGCAGATGCAAAAACTGACCAGAAGATCATTGGCATCGGTGTTTTCCTATTGATTTTTGGATGAATTCCAAATATCAGAGGATGTGCATTGCAAAACCAAATGGTGGCCAAGAAATAGCTACTTTCAAATATTTTCCTTGATTCATTTAAAGTACATAAAATGATAGGGTCTGAATGCTTGGATTCAAGATATTTCCAGTAGACATTTTTTAAATACCCTTCAATTGCTTGACATATTTGAAAGAACTTATGCTTTCCAACCTTATGAAATAAAAAGTTGCTTTAAACAGTAAGATAAATATGAAGTGAAGCGTGGAAGAGACCAAATAATTTGGAGTTTTTTCCTTCAATATTGATACAGGCTTTCAGGATGTGCTGGGCAATGAAAGACCTTCTAGTTATATGATGGAGCAAAGCCAATTAAATGGCTGGTCCTCAGATGAAAATGATTGGAATGAAAAACTCTATCCAGTGTGGAAGAGGGGAGACTCAAGGTGGAAACATTCCTGGAAAGGTAAATCAAAAGATTTAACACAAACAAATGTAACTTTCCATTTTAGCAAGTCACCAAGACTATAGTCTTTGAGGTCACATGGCTCATGAAGCTTCTATGAGTGACAGTATTCTTGTTTCCAAATGGGAGGGTGCCTTGCTTTGGCCAACTTTCCTTTGTCCTAACACTACCACTTTCTAAGCCACAAAACAATGTTTAATTTCATTAGAAATATACAAAGGTTAGTTCTTGAAATATTTTGAAGAGCAAGAGGTTTATCCTCAAACCTATTTAACTAACAAGGGTGTGATCATCTTCAGAACAATAAGTGACCACCTCAAAAGTGTGGTCTATTGGAAAGTGATTATCTTCCCCATTTGCATGGAAGAATATGGCCTTCAATCATGGTTTTGAGACTAAAAAATACAAATCTTTAATGCATGTCTCTTCAGTACAATGGTGCAGACTTTTTAATTTGAAGTAAAATTTCTTTGAGTGGTTAGAGAATTCTTTACTGGTTTGATTTCTTTTTTTTTCTTCACCTTTTTAATTTGTTGTGTTCTAGAAACTAAGTTAGAAAGCCAGAAAATAAATTAATGTATCATGAAAGACACAGGGTCCCCTGGTCCTTATTAGTAGGTTTAACTCTATCTTGTTTAACAGTGAGAGGTGAATGAGGATGCTTCATCACCTTCTCCACTTTTTGTGCCCTAGGAGGCCATGTGCAGGCATCTCTGACCAGTGACTCACCTGCACTGGTAGGCTCAACTATATCATTTGTGGTGAACCTGGTATTTCCCAGATGCCAAAAGGAAGATGCCGATGGCAACATAGTCTATGAGGAGAACTGCAGAAATGGTAAGGAATGTTATTCAAGCCACAGGAACATGCTAGTTCTTTTAACTACTGGAGACCCATCTCATAAACCGTCACGCTCACAGGTACTTCTATAAATGGAAAATGTTGCTATGGTTCCTTGCTGAGTCCCTTCTTCAAGATGGATGACTGGGAGAGTGAGCCACAGCTCTGTTCACTTGTGTCAGCAGCCACCAAACCCACTGGGACTCACAAGTGGCTGTTAAGCCCTCTTCAAAGCCTGCACCATCACACCAGCTTTTTCTTTGTGTCCTATTGATTGGACAGAGAACACCTTGTTGGGTCTCAGTTTTTAGTTTTATCATTGCAATCTTTTTGACTGCTCAAAGAATAACCAATTTGACAGATGTTGCTGGTCACAATGTCTGCTCACAAATATTTAAGTAAATGTGTGTAACTCAAATGCTAAAAATGTGTGTATTGTGCTCTTAGTTAAGCAGATAAGCTCTTTGTGTGTGTTAGGGAGAATACAACCATTTCAAGTGAAATTATCTTGTTAGAACTGTCCACTCTAAAAACCAAAAACTGAGCTCATTACTTAGATTCTTTGATCAGTCACAGGGCAATTATATATTTTATGATTTGATTTTATTATTTATTAAGCTGTCAATGTGTTTATTCCTTATTCATTTCTCATCTTTTTATGAGAAAAATATTTGACTCAGGGGAAGGCTTTGATATTTTAAGTGTTTTATCTTTTGTGGGATTATTTTCTTTTTCCTTTTTTAAAAAGTAGCTGATTATTATGAATATTTTGAATGACAATCTATGAAACTTTAAGCCTTTGAGCATTTTTATATGAAAACATCTTTGTGACTTAAGAAAAATTTTTATGAAATATCTACCCCACTAAAAGGAACAAGTGCTCTTTGAAGAAATGACTGTTCCAGGGCTAGGGCAAGGAAAGTACCAGGTGAGCCTGGGACATCCTGTTGTGCTAGCAAACAAGAAAGTACTCAAAAGCTAATACTCATATGTCACCTGGCACAGAAGCCAGCTTGAAGGGACTCCTACTGATACATTTGGGGTAATTTGAGAATCAAAAGTAATAATGACTCTAAGAGATTGATTTAAAGGCTTTTCCAATATGTCAGTAACAAAAAAATCAGGAGGGTGAAGGGACTGTTCTAGATGAAAAGATACTGATCATGACATATTTAAAGTAAAATTTTTCATACAGAAAGGTAGAAAGCAGTGTACATTGAACACCCAAATACCCTCTATGTAGATTCAACAATTTGAACAGTTTGCTGTATTCCTTCCTCCCTTTCTCCTTCCCTCCCTGCCTCCCCTCCTACATTCCTCTTTTCATTGCTCCCTCTCCTTCTCCCTCTTCTCCCTCTTCCTTTTCTGAAATACTTGAAGAGAGAAAATAGCCCGATGTGGTATATGACCCTGCTTTGACCGTGGCAGGGGTGATAATGATGCTGAGTTTACATCAATAATTTCCCTCCAATTCTAGGGGGACATGGTAGTCAAGTCTTTAGGATTAGAGACTCATGATATCAAATGAGTCAGGGGAAGAACTACAAGTAGAATAAATACAGAGTAGATCAAAATAAAAAAATTAGAGCATCCCTTAGTTTGTCTTAATATGTTTGTGATTTGATGCAATGTGAAGATATATTAAGTGATATCTCTAGAATTAAACTTCCTGGATAATTGCTTTATAGAAAACTTTTATTGAATCATAGACATGGATATAAAAATATACAGGTCATAAATGTACCGTTGGATGAATCCTGAATATGAAGTTTTTGTTTGTACCACTATATTTAAACTGGTTAAGAAAAACTATAATAAGAAAAGGTATTTTATTCAGTGATGACCACTGGGCATTTTTAGTCCTGAAAACAAGCCTGGCTTATTTCTTTCCTGGTTAGATACCGGCCCGTCTCCCGAGCAGTATGTTTACAACTGGACAGCATGGGCAGAGGACAGCGACTGGGGAAATGGCAGCAGCCATGGCCATCACAACGTGTTTCCTGATGGGAAACCTTTCCCTCGCCCCCCTGGATGGAAGAAATGGAATTTTGTCTACGTCTTTCACACACTTGGTTGGACTTTTATAACTCCCCTTAGCTTCTTTAGCTTCTCTTAAATGTTTAGCTACTTCCTTTTATCCTATAGTCAGGAATTAGAACTCTTGAGCCTTAACAATCCTTCCTCCGTTAACTTTCCTGAGGTGGGGTAAAGAGCGAGGGATGAAAATAAAATCATGGTTAGCTTGGCCAAATGTCCAGGACACCAAAGAATTTAAAAGGGGAAAGAAAAGGAATTCAGCTTTCTCACTTAAAACAAAACTACTCAGCTTTTTTTTTCTGTCTAAAACAGTAACTTGACAAAATGTTGACATTTATTTACTTGAATGGCACATGGATGAAAATTTGTTGGTTTATTTAATTTTTTTGTTTTTAGAATTTTTAACAATTAAGAACACTTCTGTCCTTTGTAGGAAAATGCAGAAAAGTACAAATGAAAAATAAGTCATCCCTAATTAGCACCAGAGATATCATTATCACTGCGGTGTTTACTAGTATTTTTGATGGAGATCATAATGGATACGCACTTTTGCTCAGTTTTATGAGCCTTGATTATCATTAAAATTATACATTCTTTTAATAACTGTGCCATATTCTAGTGTACAGAAATAAAACACTCTAATCACTGTTATTCTTTGACATAGCCTACCCTCTTTTTTACTTTTTAACTACAAATGGCATACACTTTGCTGTATTACTGCTGTAGTAACTATTTTTAGGAAGAACACATCTAGATTATTATTAGCAAAGATGCTAAGTTCTTAGTTTAAACTGTTACCAAGTACACATGGCTCTGAGCCTTTGAAAATTGCTAACAATCATGCAGCATCCAAATTTCTAAATGTCTTTTGTTGAAAATTAGAGAAAGCTTTTCTTGCGTCAATTAACTTAGTTACAAATCAAAGCAAATATAATATAATCCAGGTGAACAAAGTAGAAAGTATGTCAAATATTATGTTCATCTATCTAAATCAGTTGCTTTAAAGCTGACTTTTTAAAAAGAAATTACTATCATAATGCTATCAGTCAACGAACAAACACCTTGATTTAATAGACCTATCACTCCATAACAGAATTCTGACACTTAGGCTCACTAACACTCCAGATTCATTTTAGGCTAGTTAATATCCATTAACTTAACTAATAAGATGTCTTTATTTAAAACCAGCCCTCATCCCAGAAATTACTCTGTTTTTTTAACAAGACTATTCTGAGTTCCCATCTTTTACTGCAGTCTTAGAGTTAACTGACATTTTCCCTCAACCAAACACTACCTCTGTAGTCTCTCAGTGCCCAAACTAACATTTTCCTCCTTTATAATTAATCCTCTGGGTGACAACTACCCACAGAACTGCCTCTGCATTTCAAGATAAGGGGAGAGGGATTCCACATTACATACCCCTTACAGGACCAGAATATTTTTCCAACATACTTGAAGATATGATAAACATGGTCTTTAAACATCCCCATCTCACAAGCATCATCTTACAATACCTGTTCTTCCAGTGATAGACCTACATTGAGTGTCTTGCAAGGACTGAAAAAATCTTTGCGCCCTGAAGGAGAGAAATTACTTTCACTAGCTATGCAGTGAGTTAGATACAGAAAAAATTAGAAAAAGGAAAAAAAAAACGACTGAAGAGTGTCCTAGAAATGTGTTTATAGAGTCACTTCACTCCTTTTTATATACTATTTATTTTTCATTATGTGTTACATTATTATGAACAAATATTATTAAAGGTGTGGAGGATACTATTCCCCCCTCAAAAAAATAGTTTAATAATACAGCTAAAACTGTGTTATTGTTAAAAAAAACTACAGTAGATTTTTGGGTAAATTTCTTAGCTCTCTTAGATACTCGACATACTTTCATTAAGTATATTTTCTGTAGGAAACACATGTATTTCAACTGTTAGCCACTTGTAGTATTTCTAAAATGATACCTAACTGTACTATCCTGCAACAGCTCTTTCCATTTTAACTAAGTATATATAATTACATTTACCTGTGAGTGTGCTTTATCAGCATTGATATAAAATGAGCACCATCTTCCTTTCTCAAGGAACCAGGACTATATTCCCATTCCTGTTTTCTCCCTTCCAGAACCATCTCTAAGTGGCACTCACTAGTCTCTAAGAAACAACTTCCTTGAAGCATCATGTAACATAGCCAATAACTAAAATTTTCCATCCTCTCAAAGGTCAGTATTTCCAGAAATTGGGACGGTGTTCAGCGAGAGTTTCTATAAACACAGCCAACGTGACACTTGGCCCTCAAGTCATGGATGTCACTGTTTACAGAAGACACGGCAGGACATATGTTCCCATTGCAAAAGTGAAAGATGTGTATGTGGTGACAGGTGAGTGGCGTAAACTCTGAGTTAGCTAAGGATGAGACACAGAGTCCTGGTGATGTTAGTGATTATGAGAAAAAAGTAGAACCAACGTTCTGTGCTAGATTTTGACTCATCTGGCTCTTTCCCAAGGTCATCTATTTAATTATATTGTGTATAACCTATGACTTCCAGAATAACTAGGGGAAACCCTAGAAAAACTGAATATAGAAAGAAAAATAATGCTGAATTATCCCTAATTTTATTTTTTAAACCAAAAAACACCATTGACATCATCTACTTAAAATCACTCTTTTCTGAATGTACCTTTTTAGATCAGATTCCCATATTTGTGACGATGTCCCAGAAGAACAACCGAAATTCATCTGATGAAACCTTCCTCAGGAACCTCCCTATTATTTTCAATGTCCTGGTTCATGACCCCAGCCATTTCCTCAATAAGTCTGCCATTGACTACAGGTGGAACTTTGGGGACAACACTGGTCTATTTGTTTCCAGCAGTGATACTTGGAATCACACATACGTGCTCAATGGAACCTTCAACCTTAACCTCACTGTGCAGGCCACAGTGCCTGGACCTTGTCTTTCACCTTCCCCCAGGCCTCCACTAGTCACCACTTCTCCAGGTAAGTGCTTTCCCCGGCATCTCTGAGGAGGATTCCCTTTTTTTTTTTTTTTAATATTGTTTTATTGGGGTTTTTTTAGCTTTAAAAAAAATTTTTTTAAAGATTTATTTATTTATACAAGCACTGGGTGCAGTCAGAAACGCGGGAGGGTGAGAGAATTCACCAGAACCAGAGCGGGGAACAGAACAGGCAGACTGACGAAGTACACTGTTGAGGGGAGCAGCGGGCAGCAGGAGAGGTCTGTGCGCCATGTGGGACCCTCCTCTGGTGGCCAGGGAGTAGCCGGGGATCGAACTGATGCAGCAGAGGCCGCGGGCAGCCTCGCAACCCGGCGCTCAACCACTGCGCCACTGGGGAGACCTTGAGGAGGATTCTTAACAGCTGAATGAACGATAACAATGATAATAATAAACCTGTAGGTTATATTATTAGATCTCTCATGAAAATGGTTGTTAAAAGAAATTATTCTATTTCATAGCTTTTGGTTTCTTTATGTGACTATTTTAAGCTTTTAGAATAGGGAAGAAAGGAATGTGTTTGAAGTCACTTTGCAAATAGAATTTGGTGACTCCCATAAAGCTCTTCAGCTGTCCTAATTCACACTGGCCTGCATTATGGCACAGATGCTTTCCTCCTTCTAGCATGTCACTTCTCTGCTTGTCTCCCGCACCCTTTTTTGGTAGCTATGAGAACATACATTGACTCATTATAAATATTCACTCTCCTTACTCCCCCTCTCACATTTGTCCCCACTCCAGTCTCCTCCCTACCTGTCCACATACACCCAACCTCCCATAAAAACACAGCCACACTTGAAAGTTTCCCAATGGCTCAAGAAAGAATGTATCTTGAGAGTATTTCTAAGCTATCAAGTTGGAAAGAGTCTAGATATTAAAATTGTTCTGGATAAGGCATATTTAACTAAACCCCACCCTCGACTAGTAATGCATGAAAACAACTTGAGAAGTTCTTGAGAGTCTATTTTGGGAAGTAAATTCCATCGGATTCCCCACCCCATAAGGTACTATCACAGCCCTTTGCACCGGCATCCAGGCAGTAGTATTAGCCCGACATCCTCTGAATGGACACAAGAGGGCGCCATCACCAAGCCTAGAGGAAACACCACCTATTTCTTGGACTTGCTGCAGTTCTTTTCACCAAAAACTGTTCAATCTAAATAATAAAATGTTATAGGTGGTATTAATAAAGTAAGGTCTTTCTAAATCAAGATGCATATAAGACACTGATTTTGATGAACACTTTTTTGAAGTGTGTAAAATTACAAAATAAATGCATGTTCCTTAGTAAAAAATCAAACAATATAGAAGTCTAGAATAAAAGTGAAAGTCCCTGTAATACACTCCCCAAAGATTTAAATCCTAGCAACATTTGGGAGTTGTTTTTTTTTTTACATATTTTTTAAAAAGACTTATTTTATTTAGTTCTGCACACAAAAACCGGGATGTAGACCAGAGGTGCAGGGAGGTGAGAGGATTCAACAGACAGAGTGGGGAACAGAACAGGCAGATCTACTGAAACACACTCCTAAGGGGAGCAGCGGGCAAGACAGGAGAAGTCTGCTGTGCCATGTGGGTTAGCTCCCTGGCCGGGGATCAAACTCTTGCTGCAGTGGCTGCTGATAACTTTATATGGCTGATACTTAACCACTTGCACCACCAGGGAGGCCCTGCAGCATTTAATTATACAGAATTCTTGATGTTTTTCTAGAGAGCAGGCAGACAATTTTTGATTTTTCATTATGTCATACATCTTTTACATTGTTAACAACTACTCTAACAAACTCTCCAGTGCCTACTAGTGACAACCCCTGGGAGTTGAGAGAGAGTTCTGATGAAAACTGCCAGATTATCAGAAATGGTTACTTTACAGCCAGCATCACAATTATAGGTAAGACCAGTGGGGAAAGGATGTTGGTGTCCACCATGAAACACCCCCTCACTTCACTGACTCTGGAGGGGTGGCCATGGGAAGCAGGGGCACCGTGACTGAGGTGATACCACATGTGCTTGAGCAAAGACTCTTCTAGTTTCTAGATTGCCACCTGCCTACCCCAACCTTCCTTAGCTTGGTGGAAATGAGCCCCCCACGAGGCCTGTTAGTTTGCCAGGATCCCCCACCCTGTGTATGCCAACCATCTGGATGCGTGTGCCTTCAGTGGAAGGCCAGTATAATGTTCCCACAGCTTCCACTTTTCTTCTAGCTGACTTCACAAAGTCACATCCATGTGAAAGGGGAATGAACATAGCCACCACACGTGGTTGTACGTGTGGGCACTGCCCATAAGTGCTCGACAGAGAAGACAGGTGGGGAGCAAAGTCCACGCTGTATATCCTGGTTCTGGGTGGGGATGGGGGCCTTAAGACCCACAGCACATCCTGGAACTGACCCACCTCTGCTCCAAAGACACAGGCCAAGCCCTGAGCCTGGGGGCTGCACTCTTAAACACCTAAAACACCTGCTGAGAGGGTGCTGCTATCTAACACTCACAGGCTCCAGAAATAAAGTTCTAAGTTGGACTGAGGAATAAATCAAATGAATTCCATTTGATATGAAAATGCCACAGGGACATGTCTCCAAAGCTATGGGTAGATTCCCAGATCTGACAAAAAAGGCTGCCTCTATTTTGTTTGGTCTCTGACTGGTTAAGGAGAGGGGTGGTTTGGTTTGGCTTCTGTTGTATTTTGATATGTTTTTCTATGGGGGTTGTTTTGTTAGAGGGAATTCTGGAGGTTAACATCATCCAGATGACAGATGTCCTGATGCCCATGCCACAGCCTGACGACTCCCTGGTGGATTTTGTCGTGACCTGCCAGGGGACGTGAGTACATTGTCTTGGTCAGAGGAACAGGTCAAGTGGGGACCCCAGCCTGAACAAAGGCCTTGACACCAGTCCCTTTTCTAAGCTGATTTAAATTCCTGATTCATCAGTAAGCCAGGACAAGAAAGGACTTACAAGGAGCCTGAGGAACATGTACTTGTTTCGCTGGACCCCCACCCTTAATCTTCCTGATTAATTTTCCCAGGGTGGCAGGAGGCCAGTGTGAAATTGTAGACATGGTCTCCCCTTAAAAGCAAAGCCCGATAATCCAGTCTCTCTCTGATTTACAAAGCTCCTTCTAATGCATTATATAATTTGGTTTCCTATAATTTGAATAGAACTATATATAATAGACTACATATAAATGAATACAAATACTATTCAATTAACTAGTTAAATATATTAATACATTGACTAACTTACATATAACATGTAAATTGAGTAAAATATATGTGTATGTAAATGTATAAAATAATCAAGAGAATGGAACAGTATAAAAATCCATCTTAATTGATAAGTGGACTCGCTAAGAAGCTCTCTGGCCTGGGGAGAGGAGTAGAATGAGGATGACAGGGAATAGAGGAAAACCTGACTGAAGGAGTAAAACTGCTTTAGGGGTCAGGGGCTAGGGGCCAGATGGGAGGAAAGTGTGTTCTCCCTTGTACCCCATACCCTCATCAACCCCAGCCTCAGAGCCTGATTTCCCCACCCAGGAAGTCTGCCCACGAGCATCATGGCTAAGACAGTGAGGCATGGCCAGGTTGCCTGTTGGTCACAAGGACAGTTGGCAGACATCTTTTGTTCAAGTCCCAGCTCCACTTCTACCTGCTTAGCTAAGGATGAGACATGGGGTCCTGGTGATGTTAGCGCTTATGAGAAAGAAGTAGAACCTATGTTCTGGGTAAGGTTATGGCTCATCTGGCTCCTTCCCAAGGTCATCTATTTAATTATATTGTGTATAATCTGTTTTTCAGAATAACTTGGGGAAGCTCTAGAAAAGTTGTATGAAGTGGAAAATGATGCTGAATGATCCCCAATTTTAATTTTTTAACCTACAAACACCATTGAAATCCTCCACTTAAAATCAGCAATCATAAGTTTGTTCTTTTCTGAATGGCCTGGGGTCCGTGATTTTCCTTCTCCAAGCTGCTTTGTCACCTGCTACACTGGGATAATGTTACTTTCCTCATAAGGTCATCAAAGGAATGACCGTGTCATAGATCTAAACTCAGTGCCTCTCACCCAGTAGACACTGCATGAACAGCTGCTGTGCGATTGCCGTTGTCATTTCTCTACAGCAACCTAGGCAGGGCCAGCTGCAGCTTGTCGTGCTCTTTGCCTAACATCAAGCTATCTGCTTCTTTGGGCATCCTAGGGGGTCAGTGTGGGAGGAATGACTTGGGCCTCATACAGCCTCTAACAGCCCCTGACTCACCTTCCTGAAGATACAGAGGAACAGTAGTTCATCACCCAGGCTTGGTTAAGAGTAAAGCCTACGTGACAATTCAGCTTGTAGTTTCAGCAGGAGAAAGGTGGGATTTGATTCTGTAGAAAGGTCATGATTCACCTTGTTAAACTGACTTTGAACTCCTCTCTCCCCCGCTGTCTCTGTACCCTCAGAATTCCCACAGAGGTCTGTACCATAATTTCCGACCCCACTTGCCAAATTCCGCAGAACACAGTCTGCGACCCTGTGAATGTGGACACAGGCTACCCCTGCTTGCTGACGGTGAGAAGAGCCTTCAGCAGGTCTGGAACATACTGTCTGAACCTCACTCTGGGTGATGATGCCAGCCTGGCCTTCACCAGCACCCTCGTCTCCATTCCTGGTAAAGGTGAGTTTGTTCCATGGTTTTACGAGTATTTCACATTGCAGATAAAGTGTGCATCCAATGCTAAAGCTATTCAGGCCTTTGTGATTAATGTTTAATTTGATTTCAGAGCAAAATTCATTGAATTATTGTCATATGGATTTGAGAACTGGCATTATAATTCAACAGAAACTCTACTTAGGGAAGAGATGAGAGAGACCCAGTTAAATAGTGGCCAAAGAACAGCCTTTTGGTGAAAATAAATCAGTTGTGATCATGGGCCCGTAATAGAATATGATCACTTCATGCTGGAATAGATTTTGAATTTCAAGGGGAAAGTGTAAGTTTCAATAATGAAAATAACAATGTCCTTCAATTAAACATGAACGTTAGGAGAGGCTGGTATCATGTTGTCACTAGAATCCACCTGAGCAAAAATATGAAGCTGAAGAGGAAGAAGAACCAAGCAGACTCCTGGCTCCCTTACATTCACCATGTGTCCCTCTGCCCCTTCCCAGATTCTACCAGCACCCCACAGAGACAATAACCAAACAAACCACACTTTGCTTGGACAAGCAAATGCTACCAGAGCAGACTAAGGAATTCCACTGGGGAATTTTCATTTACTGGTGGCTTTCAATTTTCCCCACCCTCAATATTAAGGGTTCTACCTGGTAACCTTACCTGAATTTCACTCATAACCAACTTGGTTGTAAGAACTGCTTTATCTTAAAAAGAAGTGCTACCTGGTGGAATGGAAGAGAGAGGTTAAGTTATATACACATTACACACCTTATTATGCCCCTTCCTTTAGGCATTGTCAGAGATAGTCTATTAACTAATTCACAAATAACCCCTCTGGACTTAAAGTTTATCTCACAAGGTTAAATGTACTTAAACATGTATTTACTCACTAACCATATAAAAGGCAAAAGCTAAGTTATCGTACATGTAATTATTTGTATGAGAGCTTTTGTTGGTAAGATCCAGATACAAACTTTAAAACAAAGATACAAAGCTGCCTGCTTTATACAGGGCGAGGTGCATTGAGGCCTGGGTTACAGGGGGCAGGCCCAGGTGGGGCAGGTGACACCTCTGTATTCAGTGTATGTGGATCTTCACACTGTCACCTCCAGGAACTGTTGTGGTTATTTCTTTTAGAATCCCCTTTAGGGTCATTACCTAGTCTATGAAATTTCCATCACTGGCAAACCTCTGTTCTCTTGTCTGGCTTAGAGGCTTAGATATTTGCTTTCCTTTCATTCTTCATGTACTGAGTGCAAACATTTGTTGTGACCTGAGTCATTTCCAAATCCAAATGAAGGAAACTCAAATGGAGAGTATTTAATCCAGTGGGGACTGTACCTTGATGACTTGGGTTTCAAAGTCAGAATTTCCAAAATAGATCATTGTCAAAGACAAACTCATTGACTTTCAGATGAAATTATTATATGCATTGATTCAGTGAACACTCATGAAGCACCTGCCATAATCATTGAGCATCAACTCCATATGCATCACAACTCTAGGCTTGAAACATACAGTCTCCAGTGTGGAGCATGGTTCTGCTTTTGTGAGCAGAACCAGACAATATAGAAATAAGATGATATTGTGAAAAAAATAAAACAAGGTCAGAGAGAGGTCAGAGTGACAAGCATAGGAGATAGGGGACAGAGGTTGACTCTCCAGATGGGGAAGTCAAAGACTGTCCTGTGCACAGCAGCTCCCACTTGGTGAAGGGTATCCTCTGAACTGAGACCTCAATTTCAAGAATAACAGCAACCCATTTAGATCCTTGTCTGCCACTGGTGGAGTTTGGGGTTTGTGCTGTACATAAGGGAAGCTTTTGGTGGGCTTGAAACATAATCTGATTGATGTTTTCAGAAGATCACTGATGACTGACTGATGAATAAAGCCAAGATTGTTGGAAGGAAAAAGACGAAGCAGGTAGACAATTCAGAGGTCCTTTCAGGAGAGAATGCTGGTGGCTGGACCTGCAATGGTGGCAGAGAAGATAGAGGAAAAATAAATAAACTCTGGTAATATGTTGGTGGTAGAGCAAGAGTAGTTGATTTGCTAAATTCTAAAAGAGGACATAATCCCAGTTCATGGTTCTCAGAATCTAGAGGAAAGAACTATATGTAAAGAAGTAATTACAAATGCAACGTGAAGAAGGCAGAGGAAGAGGGAAGTAGAATAGTGACAAAGGAAGGCATGATCCAAGCTCTCATGACCGTCTAGAAGGTATCCTGAAGGGAGGGACACTTGAGGTCAGCTGGAAGAAGCATATACCCAGCAGAGGACTTGGAGATTTGCAAGAGCATGGGGAGAATGAGCACCTCCCAGGATTTTTAACACAACTAAAAAGTAGTAGTAAAAGATGAGGCAAGAGGGAACCCTTGGCTACATGGGCACGGCTGGGCCAGCTGACATCCTGGCAGGTGTATCCAGGACGTGACAGCTCCCTCCTGAGCCTTTAACACAATGTTCCAGACATGCTAATTCATTCTCCTAATGGAAGATAAGCTGACCCAAAGACTATGTATTATTAATGGAGAAGATTACTGAAAGGTCAGAGGGAGCCAAATATCTTCTGAAGGCCTTGTTTCCTCATTTATTTAATTGCATTACATGTTCTTTAATTGCAATATGTTCTTTAGGTAGAGGATATCACTAACATGGTCTCGCTCTGTTTTAAGACACAGCCTCCCCTCTTAGAATGGCAAATGGTGTCCTGATCTCCATTGGTTGCTTGGCTATATTTATCACTGTGATTGCCTTCTTCATGTACAAGTAAGTTGCCAGTTTTAACACCTTAAGTCTCTAGAGTGTATTGTCAAAAATAAATAGCATATGTTTGCATGAGTCTTTTTTTTGCTTCCAAATATTTTGTTTGTGGGAGGAAAATCTTCCATTGAATACCAAAGTAGCCTGTTAATTTTGCTGTGGTTTTTTTTTAATCCTAAAAATGCTACCAGATGTCATAAGCTTTACAAAATTGTCAGCCTAATGTTTAACATATAATCTCAAGTTATAGTAAGCAGGCACATTTCTTGCATGAAGAAGAGAAAATAAATATATTTTCATATTGTCATACAAGCCATAGATTATGTTAAATGGAATTAACCATTTGGCATTTGGTATGTAAAGGATTGTACAAAGTAATGTATTCCAGCTGGAGAGCTTTTCTTAATCTATCTAACACATTGCTTTCAGAAAACACAAGGAATATAAACCAATAGAAAACAGTACTGGGATCGTGGTCAAAGGCAGAGGCCTGAATATTTTCCTCAGCCGTGCAAAGGCCGTGTTCTTCCCTGGAAACAAGGAAAAAGATCCACTGCTCAAGAACTAACCAGAAATTCTTTAAATATTCAGCCTTATTTCTGAACAATGGCTTACTATTTGATGCCACTCTTTACATGAGCTGTGCTAGATGGATTCCTTTTCACTTTTTTCACTGAAGATTACTCTAAATATATACTTTGGTTCAAGGAGGTCTACTTTTTTTATGGATTAAATGTCATTACAGTGAAATGAAGAGGAATGATACTGCATGAAACCTCAGACATGTTGTATTACTGAGAAAAGTAGTTAGCCCTACTTTCTTTCATTGTGATTTGAGTTTCACTTATGCTGATAGGTGATTTGTGGATAGATGTACCGTGTCAACTGAATAGTGGCAAAGGTCCTGTTTATTAGAGCCTGACCTAGGTTGGACACTTTCTAGCTTTCCATATGGCCAGATGCATGGAATGAATGTGTTCCTGTCCTTAAGATCACAGTCCAAACTAACCAAATTGTATTTCAATGAACATGTATGATCTGCCAGAAGAATGATAAAGGTCAAGTCTTAAATATGTGGTGTGTGGTTGTTAAACTAAAAAGAAAAAGCTTATCTTATAAACAAGTGGGAATATTTTCCTGACAATCTGCCATGACTAGCTATGTGAAGGAATGACATTCATTCATTCATTTATTCCATGGGCATTTCGTTAGTGCTTTCTGTATATTATGCATGTTGCTAGGTGCATGGGCCTGCACTTGGAGTACTCACACTCCTCTAGCTACATCTAAATTTCTATACATGCTGGCGCTTGCGTTTGAAATCATGTATTATTATTTTTCCAGAGAAGGAGGTCCCTGGTTTTCCTGTTTAAGTGATATATTTAGAAACTTGATCAGTAAAGTTTGTATCTCCATTTGTAACTAAAACCATCTACCATGTGAGACATGACATTTCTTTTTTCTCCTTCCTGAAAAATAAAGTCTGAAAACAGACAATATCTTGGAAGTGCAATGTTTTTCCCAAGTTGTTGCTGGCCTTTCATTTTTATTTATAGTGCTTGACAAATTAAAAAATGTTTAACACTGCCCCATAGAGCACTGACATTCTTGTATTTTATATTATAAAATATATGTACATAGTATGTGAAATTTCCATTAAAAATTAAATGTATATAATCATGTTAATCTAAAGTAAGAGATTTTTTATAAACAATTGTTCTGAACTCTTGAAACACATAGTATGACAATTGAAAATAAAGGTGAGGGTATAATTCTAGGTCACAGATCAATAAATTTTTCTGTGAAAGCCAGGAAGGAAATATTTTTGGCTTTGTGGGCTACACGGTCTCTGTCACATCTGCTCAACTCTGCTATTGTAGCATTAAAGAAAGCATAAACATAAATGGAAGAGCATGGCCGAGTTCCAGCAAAAGAGCATTTAGAAAAACAGACATTGGGTCAGAGAGGGTCCACGGACTAGAGTTTGCTGATCCTGATTCTTAAAGAGTCTAAACAGACATAACAGTCAAAGCAACTTGAGATTTTAGATCAAATCCTCACATAAAGAAAGAAAAAGCTATGAAAAATATTCTTAGAATCAGGGAAATTTGAACACACTTTGGACACCAGGTGATAATACAGAATTATTGTTAGTTTTCTTCAGGAGTGGGGAAAGCATTGTGCAGACTTTTAGTCTGGTTCCTTCACTTCATAGATATCCTACAGCTCAAACATGAGCAATTTGTTCTGAAGTTATCTCCGAAGAGTTCAAAATTTGCAGAACATGAATCTTTACATTTTTCTCCATTTGTGTGTAGGATGTAGGTCAATGGTTTTCAACAACAGTTTACTTTGTCCCATGGGGGACACTGGGAATATTGGGGTAATTTTTGGTTGTCACATCTAGGGTGAGGTGCTGCTAGTATCCAGTGGATAGAGGCATGGGTGCTGCTAAACATCCTACAATCTATATGATGGCACCCACAAGAATCATTTGGCCCACAATGTCAGCAATTCCAATAGCGTAACTAAAGCAGGCCTGGCCATGAATGTACAAATGGAAGACTTGGATTTGAATTTAGCCCTACTTAAATCTGAGTAACCCTGGACACATAATTTGGTCTTCCCTGAGCCTCAGTCTCTTCGTCTATAAAACAGATGTGTAATTCCTCCCTAGCTGACCTCACCAAGCTACTGCAAACCCACCTGGCAATGATTGGCCAGGATAGAGCTTTTTATGCGACATAGTGGAATATTCTACATATGAAGCCTGAGGACAGAAGCATTGTGCCAAGGCTTTATTATTTTTAGAGTGACTAGAGGCCAGTACCTAAAGTAGAAAAGTAATATCATCTTGCAGCAGAATCACCGGGAAGTTTGTTAAAACACAGACTCCTGAGTCCCACTGCCAAGAGTTTCTGAATCAGTGTTCCTGAGTGGGGCCCCATAATTTGAATTTCCCACCTGTTCTTTGTTTGTTTGTTTTGTTTAAAGATTTATTTATTTATGCGTACAAGAGCTGGGGTGCAGGCCAGAGAGGTGGGGGTGGGGGCCACTGAGAGGATTTACCAGAGACAGAATGGGGAGCAGAACAGGCAGATTGACTGAAATACACTGCTGAGGGGAGCAGTGGGAGAGACAGGAGAGGTCTATTGCACCATGTGTGTTGTCTCCCTGGCCGGGAATCGAGCTCATGCTGCACTGGCAGTGGATAGTTCATAGTGCTGAGACTTAATCCCTTGAGCCACCAGGGAAGCCCTTTCCACCAGTTCTTTAGTGATGTTGATACTACCACTCCCAGCATCTAACTTTGAGAAGTGCTGTGCTGTTCTTGAGATCCCTTCTCCTATCAATAGGGTGTAGCAGTGAGCAGCAAATATACACGCCACCAAGGAAGCCTGTAGAAGTCATCATCAGACCTCCCTTTACTGTACCAGATAGCAGGAGAGAGGGCTGAAATCATGACTTACTTAGACTTATATTCTCTATGTGACCTTGGCAACAAGTCATTTATCTTCTGCTGAATGACTATCTGTATAATGGGGGAAATAACCTAAAAGATAGTAGGATGACTTGATTAATGTTTGCTGAGAATTACAACTTCCAAAGAAAATAGAAATGTGTAGGTAATAGATTATTCCCGGAATTTCTTATTCTTCGGACTTTTTAGAAATGTCTGCATTTTGAACATTCTGACTCATTCATACATATTAGCTGCTCTTATTGAATTTTCAATTGTTTGATAGTTTAGGGGAAGTATTTTCAATGCATTCATTATTTGTATGAAAATACATCATTTCAATGCATTTACTTTCTGCATCCAGAAAGCAAAATAACTCCAAACCTAGGTGACAGGCTAAGGGAAGTGACAGGCTAGGTGACAGGATGAGAAGATAATTATTCAGGGTGTGAAGGCGACTACCCTCCAATGGGGCTCCTGGGGGGCGGGGGGGGGGAAGAAATCCTATGAGGTTTTTGCAAAGAAGGTCTCAAAGCTGATGAAACAATACCCCTGAAAAAATTTAAGTTTCGTTCTCAAGAGTCACTTCCTGCAGCCTGATTTTGATCCTATAACCACCATTTATTGAGCACTTGTATATACCAGGGAACACAGCTTTGTGCACAGCTTTGTGCAAGGGAGCTCTCCTGGAGCTGGGGTTTTAGGCATTCTGCATAGTGAGAACCCTAACCACAGGCCTGGAGCCCCCATGCTAGCCAATCCCATATGCAGGGGAATTCCTCTGTGACTTATAACTGAACTGCTATTCTTTTCATCTTCAAAATTCTGGAATGAAATTTGCTGTGGAGAGCTTCTATAGGCTTTTTGGAATTTAGGGGCCTTAATGATATTTTACTATTTAACCAATTTTAATTCTATGTCTAATTTTCCTTTAGATGTCATTATGTAACCTCACTAAGCAAAATTCTCTAAATTTAGAATGCAGTCGTCACTGTTAATTTAATTGTATAGCTTTTAGAGATATATATTAAATATTAAGACTTGAACTTAATGAGTCCTTAATTTTAAGCTATTAGAATAAATTCCTTTAGGGTAAAAAAAAAAGGGATTTGGCCTTGGGCCTCCCTGGTGATGCAGGGGTTAAGTCTCAGCCCTATAAAACTATTGTCTGCCACTGCAGTAGTTTGATCCCCGACCAGGGAGCTACCCACATGGCGCAGCAGACCTCTCCTGTCTCACCAGCTGCTCCCCTTAGCAGTGTATTTCAGTGGATCTGCCTGTTCTGCTCCCTGCTCTGTCTCTGGTGAATCCTCTTTTCCCCTGCGCCTCTGGCCTAGACCCTAGTTCTTATATGCATAAATAAATCTTAAGAAGGGATTGACTGATGATGAGGATGTGATAGAAGGATTTTTGTCACCGTAATGTAGTTTTAATTTTGGATTTTTGGAACTGAGTAGAGGAAGGCGATAGGCTTAAATCAAGACACCTGAGGTCCAGTCTGGCATTGCCATCCACTGGCTACATGACCTGAAGTCAATCATGTTCCCTCTTTGCACAGAAAAATGGAGGAAAGTAAGAGAAGGAAGCAAAACTGGATGAACACTAACATCTCTTCGGTCCTACTGCTCTATTGTGAAAATGGAGGAGCGATATTACCCACTTCCTTATAGGAATGTCAGGAGGCTTGTACTCTAAATCAGGGGCTGGCACACTGCTGTCCGTGGGCCAGGTCTGGCTCTTTGCCTGTTCCATAGGCCACAAACAATGTTTGGTTTTTATGTTTTTTAATGGTTGGGACAATCAAAGAAAATATTTTGTGCCACATAAAAATTACATGAAGTTCAAATTTCAGAGTTCATAAATTAAGTTATTTTGGAACATAATCATGCTCATTTATTTATATATTGTTAGCAACTGCTTTTGCCCTATACTGAGTAGTTGAGTAGTTGGGACAAAGACCATATGGTCTGCACAGCCTGAAATACTTACTAGTTAGTCTTTTATAGAAAAAAGTTTATGTTTTCAAGTATTGAAACTTGAACACTTGAACAGAACTCCATTCTGAACTGAATTGAGAAAAGAATTCAGAGAATTTTAGTTACATGAAATGTAATTTTCTTAATTGAGTACTTTAAACTCTTACCCTCAATCTCATATCACATTGTTCTGCAATGACAACAAAATGCTACATTATTGAACATAGTAAGTTAAATGTACATTGCCTATGAACCATTATGGGAAATGTAAAAAAAAAAATCTAAAAATCCTCTCCGGAGAAATTACAAATATGAGAATCACAGCATGAAGAACCAAATTATGAAGTATTCTATACATCCCTAAAAGCACTGACTGTAGAGAAAAAGATTGATAATGTGAATAATGTTACAATTTGAATGTTCTGTATAAAAAGATACCACAAACTTCTTGTTTAAAAAAAAAACCACAGAGTTCTCATACACTGTTGGTGAAAACACAAGTGTGGAAAAAATTCAGCAGTTTGGCAGTTTCTTACAAAGTTAAATATGTACAAACCATATGGCTTGGCCCTTCTACTCCTAGGTATTTACCCAAGAAAAATTAAGACATGTGTTTTCACAATGACTTGTACTGAAATGTTCATAATAGTGGTATTTGTAATAGTCACAAACCAGAAACACCCTAAATTTCTATCAGTTGGTGAAGGGATAAGAAAATGTGGTATGTCGGGCCTCCCCGGTGGCGCAGCGGTTGAGCGCTGGATTGCGAAGCTGCCCGCAGCCTCTGCAGCGCCGGTTCGATACCCGGCTGCCAGCCGAGGGTCCCACGTGGCGCGCAGACTTCTCTTGCTGCACCCGCTGCTCCCCTCAGCAGTGTACTTCTGTCCTTCTGCCTGCTCTGCTCCCCGCTCTGGCTCTGGTGAATTCTCTCCCCTCCCGCACTTCTGGCTGTACCCAGTGCATGTATAAATAAATAAATAAATCTTTAAAAAAAAAAAAAAAAAAAAAAGAAAGAAAATGTGGCATGCCATACAATAAAATACTACTTGGCAATAAAAGGAACATATTACTGATAGATGCAACAACTTGGATGAATCCCCAAAGCATCATGCTATATAAGAGATGCCAAACACACTGAGTGAGTCATTTATGTGATATTCCTGAAACCTATAGTGACTGAGCAAATTTGGGCCTGCCTGGGACTAGAGGTGAGGGGAGGGGATTGACTGGAAACAAGGGAACTTTGTGGGGTGAGGGAAACATTTTATACCATGATGGCAGTGGTTACACAACTGTTAAAATTTATCAAATTGAATAATTAAAATGGATTGTGTTTATTTTATAGAAAGATACCTCAATAAAGTTGGTTAAAGATAGAAAGGCATAGACTCAAAGAATGTATTTGCAGTACACATAAATGATAAAAGATTAGTGTCCTGTGTACAAAAAGCTGTAAGGGAAATGTAAATCATCATACAATGAGACATCATTTCACACCTGCCAATTGGCAAAAGATAAAAAAAAATCAGACCAAATAAAGTGTTGACTAAAGTGAGGACACTGGAACTCTTATACTTTGCTAGCAGAGTTTAAATTGGAGCAATGGTTTTGGGAAATAATCTGGCATTATCTGGTGAAGTTCAAGATGACACACACCCATAACCCAGCACCTCATTCATAGATTGGAACACCCCAGGGAAACTCTTACACACCTGTCCCAAGGGACACAGGCAAGAATCTTCTGAGCGAGAGGAACAAACCAAATTTCCATCAATGGTAGAATGGATAATTCAGTTGACATACAAAGGAATACTAAACATCAGTGAAAATGAGTGAGCCTATAGCTATAAACACCAAGAGCAAAGATGTTTACTCGTGTAAACTGACGGAAAACATGCAGGTTACCAAAGATTATATACAGTAGGGTACCATTTATGTAAAGTTTGCAAAAGCATGGAAAACTAAGCAGCTCGGTAACATGTATAAACATGTAATAAGTCTTAGAAGACAGAAGACTTGTTATCTGAAATTCAGCACAGTGGTTGCCTTTGGGGAGGAAGGGGTTGCCTCAGAGAGGGGAGCAGACTTAATATGAAAACAAATGCAAAGCAAAGTGGAGTTCAAGTCATTTTTGCCCTCTAACAAGGGAAAACCTTCCCATGGGCTCTTCAGGCAGCTGAAAGCACTTGTTCCTGCCATGCTTGCCCATGCTTCCCAGGGCCTGAGCATTTCAGGGAGAAAGCAGAATGGAGGGAGTCGTCTCTGAAAGAGAACACTGGCTTAGAAATCTTCTCATTTTAATCGTTTTAAATTTAGAATTACCTTGAATTTATTTTCTTATGGAGAGTTGTGGGGTGGGGAAAAGGTATCAGGCTTTTCTGCCCTCCCGCCATCAAGATAGATGATGGATCCTTGCGGTCCTGAATGCATGCCTGATGGCGGGCACCTGGAGTAGGGTGTGGGCATAGGTAGATGGGATTCACCTGGGCTGAGACTGGGCTTTTAGGGGCGGCGGCGTGGGGATGCCAGCTGGAGCCAAGAGAGGAGCAGAGAAGCCGAGAGAGAAGCAGAGTCATGAGAAGAGCAGAAAGAACGTGAGAGAAGGCTGTAGAGTCCAGATAGAGTGAGGATTTGCTGGGGGCTGGGAGGCCTGCCAGCCTCCCGGCGCCCCAGCGCCCTTGCCTGCCTTGTACCTGATAAATCCCAATAAAATCCTGCAAAAGCCACTGAGGACTCCAGGACTCTGACTCCTCCTTTACCCGGTCTGCTGGATTAGAAAACCTGCACTGTGTCCTTCCTGCATTTACAAGAGTGTACACCACTCTAATTTGCCCAACATTTAGTTTGTCTCAGCCATAGCTTTAGCTGCTATATTTGCAATGTGTCCCCCTGAGAGAACTGCTGGATCTTAATTTGATCATAATCACGTTGTTTCAAAATCCTAGAGAACCAATGGGAGCAAAAGGAAGCCATGCTCCTTGGCCGGGTTAGCTAGCTTTAGGAAGTTCCTGCAGCAGCAGCCTCCTTCTCCATGGCTCTTGTTGTTATAGTTACTTTCTTATCTGTCCCCCTAAACAGGAAGGAAATCCCTTGAAACCAAGGGATCTTGTCTGCAGCACCTAGAACAGTTGGCTGGATTATGGTAGGGGCTGAAAAAATGTTTTGGATAAATAACTGAATGTGCTAAAGCCATATGAATGCATACAAGTTATTTGCCCCTAAGTGGCTGCACCTTTGTTGTTATCACCTTGCTCTCAACAGTAACAGTAGCCTTTGCATCAGCAGCAACTAATTATCCTCCAGCTGAAAGACCCTGGAGGAAATGCACTCACCCCAGAGCTGACTCCGACTCAGAACTTTTACCAGGAGCTAAGAAAGCCTCTCTGTATGTTAAACAGTTTGCATGGATCATTGGTTGCATTTCTTAGAGGCATGGGTTCGTGATGCCACCAGGGAGATGGGAGAATTGATCTGCTGCAACAGTGGGAATGAATGTCTGTTGCCACTAGTTTTCCTTACATGTGACCCAAAGATGTTGTAAAGGTCAGACACCAGTCCAAACCTGATCACTCTGTGCAGTGTCCTCCCCACACCCCCTTTTGGAACTGTCTGTTGTGGTAACTTGGCCTTAGCTGAAAGCAACCAGAGGCAGGGATTTAACCAGGGGGTATGAGTTACTGTTACAGTTTGTTTGCTCTGAACCAGCACTCAGGAGGTTAGCCATGGGTATGGGGTAACTATACTCATCTGCTATTCAGAATTACTCTGGTCTCAGGGTAATCGCAAAATGGAAGCATCTCATAAAACTGGGATTACGAAAAGGAAAGCTGAATCTTTACTGGATTGTCAACAGATTGGATCACAAGAAATCAGAGACTCATCATTGGGTCTCCCTGGTGGCGCAAGGGTTAAGACGCAACCTATGGAGCTATCCACAGCCACTGCAACACGAGTTCAATTCCTGGTCAGCCAGGGAGCAACCCATAGAGCACAGCAGACCTCTCCTGGCTCACCCGCTGCTCCCCTCAGTAGTGTACTTCGGTCGGTCTGTCTGTTCTGTTCCCTGCTCTGTCTCTGGTGAATCCTCTCATCCCCCACACCTCTGGCCTGTACCCCAGCTCTTGTATCCATAGGTAAATAAATCTCTGGGGAAAAAAGAAATCAGAGGCTCATCAGAAATCAGATTTTAGTGGAAAGAAAATGCAAGGTCAGGCCTCCCTGGTGGCACAAGGGGTTAAGCACCACACTATGAAGCAATCCTCAGCCTCTGCAGCACAAGTTCGATGTCCAGCTGGCCAGGGAACAACACACATGGCACAGCAGACCTCTCCTGACTCGCTCGCTGCTCCCCTCAGCAGTGTGCTTCAGTCAATCTGTCTGTTCTGTTCCCCGCTCTGTCTCTGGTGAATCGCCTCAACCCCCTCCCCGCCCCCCACCCTGCATTACTGGACTTTACCCCAGCTTTTGTATGCATAAATAAATCTGAAAAAAAAAAAAAAAAGAAAGAAAGAAAATGCAAGGTCATGTTGGTGGAGATGAGGCTCCAGTTTGGTTTTTGGATCAGGGAGGGTCACAGAGCCTCTGAATCATTATTTAATGCCACAAGAGGAAGTTCACAGGGCTAGTTTTAGTCAGTCAGATGAGTTGTGGAATATGGGGAGAAATATGCTCTGTACCTGGTGGGGAAGGATGTCAAAGTTGCTTCTCGGTGGGAAATGACTCAGGTGTCTCTGATGTTTCAGGAGAGTGGGATGGTCCCATTCATGGATTTGATTATAAACAGCAGTTTCTCATTACCTCTGATTTCAAGAGACAGTTTATCAGCACTATCCTTAATGTTAATTAGTAAAAGTTGTTTTTACAGATCTTCCTTTCTACCTGAGGTAAGACTGGGAAGCAGAGGGTAACCCATCAGAGGGGCTCTCAAAAATACAAAATGCTCCCATTTGTGAACAAGGTCATCAGGTAGACATCAACTCTGTTTTCAGTCCCTGGTTCTTTTTTTAAACACAGAATCAGAAGGAGGGAGGTTAATAATCAATCTTTGTCATTGGGGTTCTGAGAATTGAGGGTTGAAACATCTTCCTGAGGGAACAGGGCTTGATTATAAATTAACCAGGACCCATGACTAGAAAGACTTCCTAAGATTATGGACCTTAAAACCATTCCTGTTTGCCTGTTTGCTCTGTTAGCAAAACCAAGAGACTTTCAGACTTCTTTCCTGGAGCTTTGTAGAAGGTAGGAAGGTAGGGAGCTGCAGTCATAGATGTCCTCTGCAGCTAGCCCCCTGGGCTGGGTAGAGAGTGCAGGCACAACTCTGGGAGATGGTACCAGAGGGACCTCAAGGATCTTCTTCAAAGAGAACAAAGGTAAGAAGAACAGAGCAGTACGGAGAGAGATGAGCACAAGGGCTAAACTAGAGAACAGCTGAACAAGGGCAGCCTGGAGTGGGCATTGAGGTCTGCAATAAGATGAAGCTATGAGCTGGTAGTTTGAGGGCACCGCTAGGGGCTCTTACATGGGAAGCACCTCCTCCACGGTTTCTCCAGTGAATCTATTTGTGGGCAACAGTGTAGGCTCTGCTCCCCACCACTTGCCTTAGGTGTTGTTCCCCTCATATTTCAAAGCTATTGTTTGAAGCTGGACCTCTAAGTACACATATTGTCCCCTTGCAATACTAGGTAGCTCCTAGTAAGGAACCAGAAAAAAAGGGTTAGGCAGGTCTCAGAGAGCTGGGACTGAAGGAATGACCCGAAATTCAAAATGTACCATATAGTCGACCACAAGGTCAAGTTAATGACTGCCATTGTCTCTGTCAAAATACTAAAGTCCCAGGAGCAACCTCTCCATGGTGTCTTTTACCCAGTGTCTCCCCTTCTAACCCTCTTCTCCATGTGTCTCTCCCTTCTTCCACCTCAATTTATATCTCCATCTAGATCCTTCTTCAGCATGGCATGGTGGGAAATGCAGTAGGAGGTAGCATGTTAGTGGATGTGGCGGAAAATGGCACTGTTCACTGCACCCTTCGGGATGCTCCTCCCTTTTCTATGGAGATGCATCTCTAACAGTGGGGAAATGGAATTAAAGAGGATGGGACTGGTACTACAGGACACAAGAGATTTATTTGTAACTCTTATTCTTCTATTTTCAAAAATAACTGGAAGTGATTATAAATATTTGTGGTGGTACACAGAGGAGTTTGTATGTTTTTGTAGCTTTAATTTCTGCTGGAACCTCTGTAAAGTCTTCCTTTTTTAAAAAAAAAAAATTATTTATGCATAGAAGAACTGGGGTGTAGGCCAGAGATGCAGGGGGTGAGAGGATTCACCAGATGCATAGTGGGGAGCAGAACCAGCAAATCTGAAATACACTGCTGAGGGGAGCAATGGGCAGGCAGGACAGGAGAGGTCTGCTGCGCCCTATGTGGGTTAGCTCCCTGGCCAGGCTTTGAACTCAGACGTCAGGGGTGATAGTGCTGAGACTTAACCCCTACCCCACCAGGGAGGCCCTGTAAGGTCTTCCTTTTAGAAGTCACCAGGCTTGGAGATGAGAATTGATTCCTGGCCACGGACATGTAGTTTTTCTTCATGGGGTCTCTTTCTGCTCACAAATCCTATAGTTTAATACTGTAACCTCACCCTCAGCATTTCTTATTCTCAGGGAAGTGGGCCTCACATTGCCGTCTATTTGCATTAACACCTCCATAAGGGGAGTGCAGAAAATCGATTTTCTTCATGGGATTTCAAATTTGCAATAGATAATTTTTTGATAATGGGAGATAGGTAGATTACAATACATGTCCTGGTTCCAGTGTAATTAGCAGCAGCAATAGATAACAGCACAACAACAGTAAATTCAGTACTAGGAGCTGTTTTAGGTGCTGCGGAGAGAACAGTTAAAACAAAGCAAGAATTTCTGCTTTAAGCAGTTTACAATTCCAGTGACGACAGACTTAAAAAATAAAAAAAGACACAGACGGCGCCCTAGTGCGTCACTAAGGTGGTTAGTGAAACACTAACCCTTTGACTTCTACACACAAGTGCTCTCCAATCACTCCCTTGGCGTCAAGGTCATCCCCTCGCCCTCCGGGTAACACGCTCCGCTCACAGCTCCGCCCACATTCCTGACGTCAATTTCCGCGGCCGCGCTGGATTGAGCTGACCAATAGAAAGTCTCAGAGACCTCTCCGCCTCCTTTAAGTCCCGCCCCGGGAGACGGCGCGCGGCTATGGCGATGGGGTCGAGTAGCTGTGTGGCGCGGCTGTTCCGGACCCTGCCGTGGCGCCCGGCCCTTCCCCGGGGCGCGGGGTCGGTGGCGGCCGCAGGGCCTCGGCTTCGGCTGCTAGGCGTGGGGCGGCTCCCGGCGGGCTCAGCGCTCGGCCGGGCCTACCTGACACCGGACGCTGCGCGCGGCCTGCATGGCGGGCCCGGGCTGAAGGAGCAGGCAGAGCGGGCCGCCGGCGAGGGACTCCCGGAGTCGGGCGCAGTAGGTACAATTTTAGACGAGGGGGCTGGTGACGGGCTTTTCTGGGAATCTGAGGGCCGACTCCCAGCTGAGGAGGCCTGGGTTGCCTCTCTCTGCGTTTTCCTTGTAGTAGTAAAATTCCCACGTTTTCAGAGCTGGAAGTGAAGAAAGTGAAGCCGAGACTAGAACGTCTGACGTCTTCAAAACTCCAGGTGTCAGAAGGGCCACACTGGGGCCTTGGCATCACAATCTCGCCATCCTCATTTCTCTTCACCTTTATCCTCTTCTTCTAAGGTCCAGAAAATGGACATGTCGAAAGTGTTGGGGCGTGAGGATTTGAGGAAGAGGTAGGAGCTGGGAGCCATGGGACCAATTAAAGGTCCTCTACTTATACTTTTTATTGTAGAAAGAGATTGTAAATTTCACATTGTGAAAGCTTAGCATATGAGAGAGGTCTTAGTGTATTTAGCCAGTTGATCCTTGGAAGTTAGCTTTAGAGCTTAGTACACCTATAAATTAAATTAACGGCCTCTAATACTCCTAAATGAAGTAGAAATTTCTGGGGGAGGAGGGAGATAAAGATAGCAGTTATGTAACCCAAGTGGCTTTATAAGAAAAGCTTGAGGTTTCAAAATGAGAATCACTTTAAAATTTTTAGCTCTCTCTTTGGTTGATTTTTAGGCCACATATTTAGTTGTCTCAGTTTCTTCATCTCTCAAGTGAATGTTATGGACCAAATGTTGCCTAACAGTTGTAGTTCTGTGGTCCTTTAGAGCTGGGATTCAACTAGTTTACCTCAGGATATCACCACCTCCCCAACTTTTATTACTGTTTTACTTTTTTTTTTTTTAAGATTTATTTATTTATATAAGAACTGGAGTACAGGCCAGATGTGCAGGTGGGTGAGGATTCACCAGAGACAGAGAGGGGAGCAGAACAGGCAGACTGACTGAAATACACTGCTGAGGGGAGCAGCAGGCGAGACAGAAGAAGTCTGCCCTGCCGTGTGGGTTGCTTCCTTGCTTCCGGCACCGCACAGGCTGCAGACAGCTTCATAGCACTGCGCTGAACCGCCTGCGCCACCAGGGAGGCCCTGTTTTACTTTCTTTTGATTGCAGTTCTTTGAGGTATTCTGAGTAGAGACTCCTTTATTGCTTGTGGTAATAGCAAAGAATGGATATAATCTGTGCACCCTTCCCATAAAAGTTGAGTGCTGCTTTTTAAAACCAAGGCCTAGGTCCACCTACCAGGAGAGCTAGACCCTGTTGTCTTTCCAAACATTATAGCCAAACACCCTGTGGAAGAGCAGTTTCACTGTTGACTGCCTGCATCGCTGGTGCTTACTGAGTCTGTCTTCTACTTGGCCTCCTGACAAAAGCAAATATTTATGCATTTCAGATCCTACTGGTCTCAAGTTTGACATCGATACACTGGTTTCACTTCTGAGGCAAGAAAATGCAAGAGACATTTGTGTGATCAAGGTTCCTCCAGAAATGAAATACACAGATTACTTTGTGATTGGTAGTGGGACTTCTACCCGACACTTACATGCAATGGCTTTCTACATTGTGAAAATGGTAGGCTACTTTCTTTCTCTCTGGAAGCATTAATTGAATGGAATAGTGCCAGGGCGTCAGGATAATGAGCAACAATTAAAAGTAAATCCATCTTATGAGATTGTATGAATAGAAATTACTTTTTAAGAAAGGCTTTTTTTTTTTTAAAGATTTATTTATTTATACAAGCACTGGGTACAGTCAGAAGCGTGGGAGGGTGAGAGAATTCACCAGAGCCAGAGCAGGGACCAGAGCAGGCAGAAGGACCGAAGTACACTGCTGAGGGGAGCAGCAGGCAGCAGGAGAGGTCTGCACGCCATGTGGGACCCTCACCCAGTGGCCGGGGAGCAGCCGGGGTTCGAACCGGCGCTGCCGAGGCTGCGGGCAGCTTCGCAACCCAGCGCTCAACCATTGTGCCACCGGGGAGGCCCAAGAAAAAGCTTTTTTAAAAGCATTTTAAAAGGATAGGTTTATTAGGAAAAGGAGAAAAAGAGAGGCATCTGTATAGTCAGGCAGGCAGGAGAGCTGCCAAATTTATTACTGATATGTTGTATTCTGTTTAGTTGTATATAATAATTTTTTGTTTTATTCCATTGACATTTTAAAACCATATGACGTGTAAATTAATTTTGTTTATGTTCTCTATTTAGAGATAGTTTTGATAGGAGTACCTTATGTTTGTTTTGTTTTGTTTTAAATATAGTTTTTATATATTTTACATCATTGTTCATTTTTGTGTAATGTTTGCTCTCTCAGGCGTAGTCCCCATAGAATTCCCACCACCAGTTCACTTGTGCTCTATTGCCGTAGTCCCTTGTGCTCTTTCCTCCCCTGTTTTGACCCCCTCTCTCTTCTCCTGTTGATTTTGTTTTGTTTTGTTTTTTATTGTTATTTTTTCCCCTGATCCCTTGTTGTTTCCCCTATGTTCCTCCTATAAGTGAAACCATTTAATTTTTTTCTTTTTCCTTCTGGCTTATTTCACTGAGCATGATCCCTTCTAGCTCCATCCATGTTGCTGCAAATGGCATGAGTTTATCTTTTTTGATTGCTGAGTAGTATTCCATTGTGTATATATACCACATCTTCTTGATCCAGTCGTCTGTTTTTGGGCATTTGGGTTGTTTTCATATCTTATTTATTATAAATAGTGCTGTAATAAACATAGGGTGCAGGTATCCTTTTGAATGTTTTTGTGTCCTTTGGGTAGATTCCTAGAATTGAAATTGCCGAGTCATATGGTAGCTCCATTTGTAGTACTTTGAGGAACTTACACACAGCTTCCCATACTGGTTGGACCAGTTTGCATTCCCACCAGCAGTGTAGGAGAGTTCCTTTTTCACCACGTTGTCACTAACATTTGGTGCCTGTTTTTTTAACATGTGCCATTCTCACTGGTGTAAGGTGGTATCTCATTGTGGTTTTGATTTGCATTTCCCTGATTATTAGGGATTTTGAACATTTTTTTTTTTCCATATATCTGTTGGCCATTTGCATTTTACCTTTGGAGAGTTGTCTTTTTAGCTCTTATGCCCATTTTTTGACTGGATTGTTGACTTTGTTTTTGTTGAGTCATGTGAGTTCTTTGTAGATCTTTGTGATCAGTCCCTTATTTGTATAGTAAATTTTCAAAAAAATTTATTGAGCAAAAAATTTTCTCCCAATCAGTAAGGTGTCTCTTTGTTTTGGCTAATGTTTCTATTTCTGTACAAAAGCTTTTTAGTTTGATGTAATCCTAGCTGTTTATCTTTTCCTTCACTTTCTTTGCTTTGGGCGATGAGTCTTTAAAGATGTTACTGAGGGGCCTCCCTGGTGGTGCAAGGGGTTAAGCATAGCACTGTGAATCTATCCACAGCCTCTGCACCACCAGTTTAATCCCCGGCAGCCAGGGAGCTACCCACATGGTGCAGCAGACCTCTCCTGTCTCGCCTGCTGCTGCTCCCCTCAGCAGTATATTTCAGTCAGTCTGCCTGTTCTGCTCCCCGCTCTGTCTCAGGTGAATCCTCTCACCTCTCCCATCTCTGGCCTATACCCCAGTTCTTGTATGCATAAATAAATAAATCTTTAAAAAAATAATAAATAAAGATGTTACTGAGATGTATGTCATGTAGTGTTTTACCTATATTTTCTTGTATTTATTTTATGGTTTCAGATCTTGTGTTCAATTCTTTTATCCACTTTGAGTTGATTTTTGTGCATAGTGTGAAAGTAGTAGTTTAGTTTCATTCTTTTGCATGTGTTGCTCCAGTTTTCCCAGCACCAGTTATTGAACAAACTGTACTTGCTCCATTGCATATTCTTTGCTCCTTTGTCAAAGGTTAGCTGTCCATATATGTGTGGCTTTATTTCTGGGCTATTTGATTCCATTGATCTGTGTGTCTGTTTTTGTTCCAATACCTTACTGTTTTAATTATTATGGTGGTGGTGTATAGTTTGAAGTCTGGGAGTATGATCACTCCATTCTCCTTCATTTTAGTCAGGAGAGCTTTGGCTAGTTGAGGTTTTTTGTGGCCCCATATGCATTTCATCAATATTTGTTCTATTTCTTTGAAGAGTGTCACTGAGGTATTTATGGGGATAGCATTGAATCTGTAAATTGCTTTTGGTAGGATGGCCATTTTAATAATATTTATTCTTCCAGTCCATGAGCAGGGGATGTTTTTCATCTCCTTGGTTAAGTTTATTCTCAGGAATTTGGTTTTGTTTCAATTGTGAATGGGATGGTTTTCTTAATTTCTTCAGATTGGTTGTTTGCATATAGGATGGCTACTGATTTTTGTGTGTTGATTTTGTGTCCTACTTTAGTAAACTGGTTTATTATTTTAATTAGTTTTTCCGTGGAGTTTTTAGGGTTCTCTGTATATTATGATATCATCTGCAAACAGTGATAGTTTTTTTCTTTTTTTTTCTCTTTTTTAATTTAAATTTTATTTTTTATATTCCCCATACAATTATATCTCCCTTATTTTGACCCCAACCCCTTCTTTCCCCGCCACTCCCCCCCCCCCCAAACAGTGATAGTTTTACTTCTTCTTTCCCTGTTTGAATTCCTTGTATGTCTTTCTCTTGCTGCTCTGGCTAGGACTTCCAGTATTATGTAGAAAAGCAGTGGCAAGAGTGGACATCCTTGTCTTGTTCCTGATCTTATAGGAAAGGCTTTCAGCTCTCCACCATTGAGAATAATATTGGCTGTGGGTTTGTCATGTTAAGGGGTGTTCTTTCTAACCCCACAATTTTGAGGGCCTTCATCATCATAAGTGGATATTGAACTGTTTGAAATGCTTTCTCAGTATCTATTGATATTATCATATGGTTTTTCTTTTTCTTTTTTATTATTTTTCTTTTTTCTTTTTAAAATTTTTTTGAAGATTTTATGCATACACGAGCTGGGGCACAGGCCAGAGGTGTGGGGATTGGAGGAGTGGGGTGAGAGGATTCACCAGAGACAGAGTGGAGAATAGAACAGGCAGATTGACCGAAGTACACTGCTGACAGGAGCAATGGGCAAGTCAGGAGAGGTCTGCTGCACCATGTGGGTTGCTCCCTGGCTGGCGGGGGGATCAAACTCGTGCTGCAGAGGCTGCGGATAGCTTCATAGGTTGTTTCTTAATCCCTTGCGCCACCAGGGAGGCCCTATTTTTCTTTTTATTGATGTGTTGGATTACATTAATTGATTTTTGAATGTTGAACCATCCTTATGCCCTTGGAATAAATCCCACTTGGTCCTGGTCTTATCCTTTTCATGTATTGTTGGATTTTGTTGGCAAGGATTTTATTGAGGATTTTTGCATCAGTGTTCATTAGGGTGATTGGCCTGTAGTTTTCTTTTTTTGTGTTGTCTTTGTTTGGTTTAGGTATTAGTGTAATGTTGGCTTCATAGAACATATTTGGTAGTATTCCTTCTTTCTTTCTTTTTTTTTTTTTTTTTTAAGATTTACTTATTTATGCATATAAGAGCTAGGGTGTAGGCCAGAGGTGCCGGGGTGGGTGGTGAGAGGATTCACCAGAGACATAGTGGGGAACAGAACAGGCAGATTGAAATACATTGCTGAGGGGAGCATCTGGTGAGATAGGAGAGGTCTGCTGTGCCATATGGGTTAGTGCCCTGGCTGGGGATCGAACATGTGCTGCAGTGCCTGTTGACAGCTTCACAGTGCCGAGATTTAACCAGGGAGGCCCTGATTTCTTCTTTGATCTTCTCTTTAATCCAGTGGTCTTCAGTAGTGTGGGTTTCAATCTCCATGAAGTGGGAGGGTTCCTTGCTTTCTTTTCATGGTTTATTTCTAGTTTGATGCCTTTATGATCAGAGAAGATAGATGGTATGATTTTGATCTTAATGTATCTGTTGATGTTTGTCTTGTGGCCCAATATGTTATCAGTCCTGGAGAATGATCCCTGTGCACTTGAGAAAAATATGTGCTTGGATTTTTTTGGGTGTAGTGTCCTATAGATGTCAGTTAAGCCCGTGAGGACTTGGTCTTTATTTAGGGCTCTAGTGTCCTTATTTATTTTTTGTTTTTGTTGATCTGCCCATTGATGAGTGGGGTGTTGGAGTCTCCTACGATATGTGTATTTTCTTTCTTTTTTTTTTTTTTTTTTTAAGATTTATTTACTTATGCATACAAGAGCTGGGGTACAGGCCAGAAGTGTATGCTGTGAGAAGATTCACCAGAGACAGAGTGGGGAACAGAACAGGCAGATTGCCAGAAGTACACTGCTGAGGGGAGCAGTGGGCGAGTCAGGAGAGAGTGGGCGAGTCAGGAGAGGTCTGCTGTGCCATGTGGGTGGCTCCATAGCCGGGGGATTAAACTCGGACTGCACTGGCTGCGGACAGTTTCATAGGTTGTGTCTTAACCCCTTGCGCCAGTAGGGAGGCCCCTGATATATGTATTTTCTTTATTGTCTGTTTTCAGAGTTGATAATGTCTGATATATTTTGGTGATCCTTCATTAGGGAGTATGTGTTGATGAGTATATCTTTGTGATGTATTGTCCCCTTAGTCATAGTGTCCATCTATGTCTCTTTTTACCTTTTTTAGTTTGAAGTCTGATTCATCTGATATAAGTATAGTTGTTCCTGCCTTCTTTTTTGGTCCATTTGCTTGTAGGATTGTTTTCCAACCTTCTACTTTCAGTCTATGTTTGTCTTCTGTAGTTAAAGGTGTTTCCTGGAGACAGCGGAAGGTTGGATTTTGTTTTTTTTTTTTATTTGTTTGTTTTTTGTTTATACATGCACTGGGTACAGTCAGAAGCGCGGGAGGGTGAGAGAATTCACCAGAGCCAGAGCGGGGAGCAGAGCAGGCAGAAGGACCGAAGTACACTGCTGAGGGGAGCAGCGGGCGGCAGGAGAGGTCTGCGCGCCATGTGGGACCCTCCTCCGGTGGCCGGGGAGCAGCCGGGGATCGAACCGGTGCCGCAGAGGCCGCGGGCAGCTTCGCAACCCAGCACTCAACCGCTGCGCCACCGGGGAGGCCCTGGATTTTGTTTTTTAATCCAGTCTGCTACTCTGTCTTTTTATTGATGAATTTAGTCCATTTACTTTTTTTTTTTTTACATTGGAAAGGAACTTTACTTTTTTAAATAAATTTTATTTTTATATTCCCCATACAATTGCAGCCCCCTTATTTTGACCCCAATCCTTCCCCTCCCCACCCCCTACCCCCCCCATAGAATGTCTCTGGTTCATAGTTGTTTGTTGATTTTGATTTTCACTTTCTCATAGTTATTCATTTTCCTGGTCCCTTATTTAAGTTTTCTAGATTCCTGCTGTGAGTGAGACCATCCGGTATTTTTCTTTTTCTTTCTGGCTTATTTCGCTGAGCATGATCCCTTCCAGCGCCATCCATGTTGCTGCAAACTGCATGTGCTTATACTTTTAAGGTTAATATTGATACATTGGTGTCTGTATTTGCCATTTTCTCTGTCTTTTTGTGATTTTATCCATTTATTCTCTTATTCTTTTCCTCTGTTGGTTTTGGCTTTAGGTGTTCTTGTAGTATTTTTTGGAGTGGGTGTTTAGTAGTAATGAATTTCTGGAGATTCTGTTTGTCTGAGAAGGTCCTTATTTTTCCTTCATAGAGGAAGGAGAGCTTTGGGGGGTCAAGTATTTTTGGTTGGCATTTGTTGACTTAGAGTTTGCTGAATATGTCACTTCATTCTCTTCTTGCCTCTTCTTTGGAGAAGTCTGATGTCCGCCTGATTGGTTTTCCTTTATAGGTTATCTGCTTTCCCCCCTCCCCCCCATCAGCTTCATTATTTTTTCTTGTCTTGGACTCTTGGAAGCTTTACTATTATGTGTCTTGCTGTAGTTTTCCTTTCACTGTGCTACTTTGGTGTTTTTCTAGCTTCCTGTGTGTCTATTTTCATCTCCTCTTTCATGCTTGGGAAGTTCACTTCATTTATCTCCTTTGATGGTTTCTCGGTTCCTTTGTTTCTCTCCTCACTTTCTGGAATTTATATAACTTATATTTCCTTTCCTCATGGTGTCAGATAGTTCTCGAACTTTTTCTTCATTTTTCCTTCTCTCTCCTTTCCCTTTTTGGTTCTTTTTTTGTCTCTGTACCTTTGAGAATACTGATTCATTCTTCTATTTTATCAGTTCTGTTTTTGTTGCTTTTCCTATAGTTCTTTAGCTCCTCCTTTAATCTTTTAATATCCTGTGTTCCCTTCATTTCCTTTTTTAAAGACTCAGTTTCATTCTTCAGTTCATTAATTACATTTCTCATATCATTCTTTTCCTTTTTGTCTTCTTTGTTTTTTAATCATGGCAATTCTATTTTTTTTTTTTAAAGATTTATTTATTTATACAAGCACTGGGTACAGTCAGAAGCGTGGGAGGGTGAGAGAATTCACCAGAGCCAGAGCAGGGAGCAGAGCAGGCAGAAGGACTGAAGTACACTGCTGAGGGGATCAGCAGGTGGCAGGAGAGGTCTGCGCACCATGTGGGACCCTCCTCCGGTGGCCGGGGAGCTGCCGGGGATCAAACCGGCGCCACAGAGGCTGCGGGCAGCTTCACAACCCAGCGCTTAACCACTGCGCCACCGGGGAGGCCCAATCATGGCAATTCTAAATTCTCTGTCAGGCAGAGAAGTTCTTCCATATCATTGTTGTTGGGGTCGGTTTTCTTTTTATGGTGTGTCCTTCCCCAGAGGACTTGCTTGGTTTTTTGTATTTTTCCTTCTCCCTAATATATTCTGTGTAGGGCCACTGTGCACCTGGTACTAGTGGGCATCTTTTTGGGGTGCTCCTGGGTCGTCGGGAACTGGTGGCCAGACTGAGACTGGTACTGTTACGCCAGACTCCACAAGGGTCATGATGCTGTGGATATGTTAATGGGTGCTGTCTCTAAAGATCACAGAGTCTTTGTATGCTGCTGGTCTTTTTTTCCTATGTACCTGTCTTAACCTTTGTTTGCAGAGCCCTCCCTCTTCTTTATTCAGTTCCAGTAGGGGATCCCTGGGTTGCTGGCTACTGATAGCCCGGCAGACAGGTCCGCACTTCCCTGGGACCCACAATTCATCTTGATGGCGGAGCCCTCCCTCTCTTCTACTCAGTTCTGAAAGGGGGACTGTTTTTTAATTTTTTTAATCGAGGTACTGTTAGGATCCGCCATCAGGTTTCACCACCATAATGCACCTACCGAGGAATCACCCATAGTCCCCTACCAGAGTCCGTTAGACTTTTCCTTCCCTCTTTGTTCTTTTTTAAAATTTTTTAAGAAAAAATTATTTTCTTACATCATTGTCAATTTTTGGACAGTATTTGATTTCTTCCCTCAGGGGTAGTCCCCATAGTTCTATCACCACCTCCCCTTGTTCCCTCTCCCCTGCTGTATATCTCAGATTTATTGTCAACTTGCAAGTTTTGTCTTTTTCATGACCCTTTGTCTGGTTTCTCTATATTCCACATATAAGTGAAACCGTCTGATATTTGTCTTTTTTCTTTCTAACATATTTTGCTTAGCATAATCCCTTCCAGCTCCATCTATGTTGCTGCAAATGGCATGACTTTATCTTTTTGGATAGCTGAGTAGTATTCCATTGTGTATATTTACTGCATCTTCTTGATCCGGTCATCTGTTTGGGGGCATTTAGGTTGATTCCATATCTTCGCTGTTGAAAATAGTGCAGGTATCCTTTTGAATTAATGTTTTTGTGTCCTTTGAGTAGATTCCTAGAAATGAAATCACTGGGTCATATGGTGGATTCATTTTTAGTCTTCTGAGGATCCTCCACACAGCTTTCCTTAGTGGCTGAACTAGTTTATATTCCCACCAGCAGTATAAGAGGGTCCTTGTCCACCACATCCTTTGCAGCATTTATTATTTATAATTTTTTAATCTGGTCTGTTCTTACAGGTGTGAAGTGGTATCTCATTGTAGTTGTGATTTGCATTTCCCTGATAATTAGTGATGTTGAACATTTTTTCATGTGCCTGTTGGCCATCTATATGTCTTTGGAGAAATGCCTGTTTAGCTATTCTGTGCATTTAAAAAAATTTTTAGACAAGGAGGGAGAAAGTGTAAGTTCAGGAAAGTTTTATTTGTGTCTAGATATACATGAGGAAAAATCATTTTAATCTATTTTTTTTTAAATCTCCAAATTTATACAATGCCATGCAATTTATTAATATATATCAAACATTTCTAAGACCTAGGAATATTTTTAAAACTTCTTTTCTGTTGCACATTTAAATGACATATAATATTATATTAGATGTACAGCATAGTGTTATACATCATCATGATTTGATATTTGTATACAGTGTGAAATGATCACCATAAGTCTTTTTCCGATCTATTCTTAGCAATTTTTAAAATTTGCAAAAAATTGTTTTTAAGATTTATTTGTTTATGGTCTACTAGAACTGGGGTGTAGGCTAGAGGGGGAAGGTGAAAGGATTCACCAGAAACAGTGGGGAGCAGAACAGGTGCATCAACTGAAATACACTGCTGAGGGGAGCAGTGGGCTAGGGAAAAGAGGTCTGCTGCACCATGTGGGTAGCTCCCTGGCTGGGGATGGAACTCAGGCAGCAGTGGTGACAGCACTGAGACTTAAACCCCTAGAAACCCCCTAGGGAGGCTCCTGTTACTTTTTTAGGAAATTCTCTACTGTTTTTTCGTAACAGCTGTACCACTTTACACTCCCACCAACAGTGTAGAAGGATTTCCTTTTTTTCCATATCCTGGCCAGTACTTATTTCTTGTTTTGTTTTTTCATGATAGCCATTCTCACAGATGTGAATTGATATCTCATTATGGTTTTGATTTGCATTTCCCTGATGATTAGTGATGATATTCACCATATTTTCATGTACCTGCTAGCCACCTGTATGTCTGGAAAAGTGCCCTTTCAGATATACCCTTCATTTTTATATTGAATTATTTGGGATTTTTTGTGGGTTTTGTTTTACTTTAGGGTGTATGAGTCTTTTATGTATTTTGGGCATTAACCTACTGGATATATGGTTTGTGAATATCTTCTAAGTAAATTGCCTTTTCATTTTGCTGATGGTTTCCTTTGCCCTGCAGAGTTTTATAGTTTGATATAGTTCATTTGTTTTTACTTTTGTTTCCCTCATCTTTGGAGTCAGGGCCCCAAAAAATATCACTAAGACCAATGTCAAGGATTTTACTATTTATATTTTCTTCAGACATTTTATGGTTTCATTAAATCTATGGTTTTAAAATCAAGTCTATAGCCCATTTTGAGTTGATTTTTTTGATAGTCGTTGTGATTTTGTGATATATAGGGAAAATGTACATTTGGTTATTTACATGACCAGATATATCTTTTGCATGTATATTTGGTCTTCATCCACAGTTTCTCGCTTACAGCTCCCCAAAACCTTCAAGTTTCTTAAGTGCTGGGAGTGATGAATGTGTCTCTTACTGTGTTAATGAGGTGGCTTTTTGGAAGTATTTGCAGGTGGGTCTTTGAGTCCTGCTCCCTGATTTCCTGGAAATCAGGGGTTAAGGATTGAGTTCAATTGCCAGTGACCAATGCTTTGATTAATTATGCCTGTATAGTGAGCCTCCATAAAAGTGCAAAAAGAGGAGGCTTGGGGAATTTCCTGAACATGTGGAGATTTGGGGAGACTGGTACACCTGGGAAGTGTTGTGGGGAGAAATATTGGGGTGAGGCTGGAGGCACTGGGGGTGAAAGAATTCACCAGAGACAGAGTGGAGAAAAGAAAAGGTGGATTTATTGAAATACATTTGCTAAGAGAAGCAGCTGGCAACTCAGAAGAGGTCCTCTGCCTCTAATAAGGGTTTGGGGCTTTTTTAATACCTTATTTTCATGGGCTTTTCCTGACTTGGGAAGTCAGTTCTTGCTCATAGTTATCCATTGGGTGGTGCCTGGGTCCTGTTTGCATTGTTTCCACATTCCCTGGAATTCTGATAGCCCTAAGTCATCTTAGACCTATGGTCTGGTTCCTGTGGCTATTATATCAGATTACTGTAGCAGATCAGGATTTCTATGATTGGAGCAGACAGGTGAAGGAGGAGTCCTGGAGCCCTCGGTGTTTTTTTCAGGTTTTATTTGACATTTTACCAGGTGCATGGCAGGCAGGGGTGCTGGGGGGCCAGGAGGCTGGAAGTCTCCTAGCCCCCAGCAAATCTTCATTCTTTTTGGGCTCTCTGGCGTTCTCTCGTGGCCTCTGCTTCTCTGCTGGTTCTGCTGCGCTCTCTCACTTGTTCTCCTCCTGGTCGTTCTCTTTCTTCTGGTTGTTCCGTTCCTCTGGTGTCCTGTGACGCCGCCCTTATGAGCCCAGTCTCGGCCCAGGTGTACCCACCTACATATGCCCACACCCTACTCCAGGTGTCCGCCATCAGGCATGCATTTAATCTAATGATGGAAGGGCAGAAAAGCCTGATAGTTTTTACTTACCCTACAATTACCTTATCTACTTGATGTCTCCCAGCGTTGTTCTGCTGTGCAAAATGTAGAGACTAAATTTTAACTTTATTAAATGTACCCAATATTTCCCCTTCTCCCAAGAGGACCATGGCAAATCTTTGGGAATGGGGTAAAGGTCTAGTTTTTGTAGCTGCTTCATAGTGCTGGGGCACTACATAGTGCTGGCTCTGCATAGCTTGTTGTCATTTTGAGACAGTGAGGAGTGTGGTGAGAAAGGGACCAAGGTGACCATTCTTGGGTGTCCAGGCTGGGATCAATTTTGTCCCTCATGCATTGCTCTAAGGGGCTACCAGTAAGGTTGATTATCAGAAATAGGAACTAAATGAATAAAGGTTAAGAATGTAGGGTTCAAACGCCAGAAGGGAAAGTACTCCAACATGAAGTCGTTAGGGCCATTTACCAGGTGGAAAGTTTTGCTTGCCTGATCAAAGGGAGAAAAGGGGGAACAGTTTGGTAACTGGGAATTAGCATCATTTGTAAGTGTGGATTGAATTTGTGAGGTGACAAACTTAAGAATGTTGAAGAGTGGGCACCCTGCAATAAGGAGCAGAAGAAAGTGAAATAGGGAGCCCAGGAAGGAAAGTAACCAGGATAGCCAAGACCAAGTGTCCTTCCAGGAATTCCAGCTGCTATTGGCTTGTCCATGTAATTGATGGGGTTGATCCAAGAATTGCTGAATATGTTGTTGGACCTGTTTGAATTCATAAACCCCAAAACAACATTTTTCTTTTAATGTAGCACAAGTGCCTCCTCCAGCAGTGGTGATAACATCAAGTGTTTGATTTTTTTTTTTTTAAAGATTTATTTTTTCAATTTATGCATACAAGAGGTGGGGGGGTTTGAGGATTCACCAGAGGCAGAGTGGGGAACAGAACAGGCAGATCCACTGAGATACACTGCTGAGGGGAGCAGCGGGCCAGACAGGAGAGGTCTGCTGCACTATGTGGGTAAGCTCCCTGGCTGGCGATCAAACTCGTGCTGCAGTGACTGCCGATAGCTTGATAGTGCTGAGACGTAACCCCTTGCGCCACCAGGGAGACCTGACTTGATTTTGTAAAACCATGCTTAACACTAAGTTGAGCTGCTTCTGCACGATGTCAAGAGAGGCTGCTATTTGTTAATTGGCCAATGTGGCCGAGAGATATACCTGATAAGCCTTGTGAAACCTATTACCTCCAGAGTAAACCCTCAGCGGTGCCTGTAGAAGCTCCCAGTTAGGCAAGCCCTGTTATAATGGGGGCTATTGGGGCTCTCTGAGTCCTTTGAAGTCTGGTAGTAACAGGGAGTGGGACAGCCTCCAAGTGCTAGTCCAGTTGGTCGGGAGGCAGGTATAAACCTGTGTACCACAACAGCGAATGCCCAAGGAGAGAGGAAGTCACCCAGTATAGTCGGTATATGTGGCTGTCGTCCCTGGTTTTTATGCGTGACCTTAGATTGAAATGCCATGGCCCGTGAAGCCATAGGTATAGGGTTTAAACATGGGATTGCATTGTGGTAGATACTGGAAGAGCCCAACTCCCAAAAGGCAGTGCTTTGGCCTGGGTTGCTAAAGAATTTTCCATGAGTGGTATTGGATATTAAAATACAGTTTGTCAAAACCCTGTTTGTGGTGGTTAGAATTGGAACCAGTTACAGAATGGAATAGGGCGGCCAGAACAGAATTTTCCTAAAATGGGGAGGTGACTTAATAGTTAAGCCAAAGGGGCCTCCCCGGTGGCGCAGCGGTTGAGCGCTGGGTTGCGAAGCTGCCCTTGGCCTCTGCGGCGCCAGTTCGATCCCCGGCTGCTCCCCGGCCACCGGAGGAGGGTCCCACATGGCGCGCAGACCTCTCCTGCCGCCTGCTGCTCCCCTCAGCAGTGTACTTTGGTCCCTCTGCCTGCTCTGCTCCCCGCTCTGGCTCTGGTGAATTCTCTCACCCTCCCGTGCTTCTGACTGTACCCAGTGCATGCATAAACAAAAAAACAAACAAATAAATAAATAAATATGCCTCTATTTAAAAAAAAAAAAAAAAGTTAAGCCAAAGGAGGTGATATATTGTTGTAAGCAGTTATATTTTGGATTGACCACCAAGTGTTGAGTGTAGAGTGAGATAACTGTCGAGGCTAACTGAACCCGGCAGAGTGGTGTCTTGGAAGATTGAGGTTAGAACTGGTAGAAAGTGGAACAGGGCATTGAACACGCACCTTGGAATAAATAGGTCCCAGAATGGCTGTGGAGTTTTGTCTGTCCCCCAAGTAGGCATGATAGTCAGTCTTTTGGATATCATGTAGTACATGAGCCCCAAGAGTTGGGCCCACTAGTATTCCAAAGGCTCATCTCCATTGCGCCTGGAGATAAAGGCAGCAGGGGTTAGATTTGTCTTTTTTGTTTTGTTTTTTAATTTAATTTAATTTATTTATGCATACCAGGGCTGGGGTCTGGACCAGAGGTGTGGGGGTGAGAGGATTCACCAGAGGCAGAAAAGGGAGCAAAACAGGCAGGTCCACTGAAATACACTGCTGAGGGGAGCAGCGGGCAAGATAGGAGAGGTCTGCTGTGCCATGTGGGTTAGCTCCCTGGCCAGGGTTTGAACTTATGCCACAGTGGCTGGTGATAGCTTGATAGTGCTGAGACTTTAACCCCTGCACCACCAGGGAGGCTCTTGGTAACCCTCTTTGGAGGGCTAAGTTTGAATGTTGGCAGAGTTAGGCAATCTCTTGCCTGTGGCTTTACTCCAGGCTAGAATCACCCCAAGGCTTCTCTAGGCTTAAGCCCCTTTGAACTCTTGGCAGTGTTAGTGTTACAGTCTTGGCCATGAGCAATGTTAAGACTTCAGAGTAGAAGAGGGGAATTTTGAGCAAGACATGATGGGAGGGGGGGTTGTTAGTTACAAAGCCTAAGGTGAATTTTGATGTGTAGGAGTATTTTACTTATTTGATTTGCAACAAAGACAAAGGTCCTCGATGCCTCTCAGGAGTACACTGGAGGTAGTTGGGAGTCTTCTCCAGTAGAAGCTGCTTGCTTTGGGAGAGGTATACCCACTGATTGTGTCCCTACAGTTTGACCTCAGTGGGTGTTGTTAAGAGGACTTGAGGAGGGTTGTTGGTTTTTTTTTTTTGTTTTTGTTTTTTTGTCCTGAGGCAAGGTTTTAAGGAGGACCCAGTCTCCTGGAGAAATGTTAGGATGGCTAGAGATGGAGAGAGAAGTGTTGGCCAGAGAAGTGTTAGCATCTGCATAGTCATGAAGGGACTTAATAGTTAAGCCAAAGGAGACAATATATTGTTGTAAGCAGTTTTATTTTGGATTGACCACCAAGTGTTAGTGAGGAAGGGTCGTCCATGTAAGAGTTCAAAGGTGCTTAAGCCTAGAGAAGCCTTGGGGTGATTCTAGCTTGGAGTAAAGCCACAGGCAAGATATTGACTGAGGACTGCTGGGTTTCTTCTGTTAATACTATCAAAACATAGTAAACTTTTTAATGGTCTGGTTAGCCTTTTATTGGTTGGGTTAGCTTTTTCTGTCTTTCCTGAAGACTTGAGGGTACTAGGCTACATGCAAGTAATAAGTCATTTGTTGGGCAACACTAACACCCTGAGTTTCTTGAGAAGTGAAAGCCAGGCCATTGTCTGATTATAATGACCGAGGCAGGCCAAACCTAGAGATGATGTGTTCTAGCACTGCTATAGTCACCTCAGAGGATTTTTTGGATTTGGTGGAAAGGCCTTGATTCACCCTGTAAAGGTGCCTATCAGGACAAACAGAAATGTTTGTCCTTTACATGGAGGCATATAAGTGAAATCAAGCTGCCAGTCTTCCCCCCGGTAGACTATACTGGACATATTTGAGAGGTGGGGGAGGAGCTAGGTTTCCCTCAGGATTTGGTTTAGAGCAAGTGGGACAGTTTTGGGAGTGTTTTTAAATCCCACAGCACAACCCTGGAAGAGAGGGTTAATAAGTGCCCAGAGAGTATTAGCTTCCACATGGGTGGAATAATGGAGGACATGTAAAAGCTTCTGTTGGGTCGCCTCAGGCAAGATGTTTTTTCAAAAACTTCAGGTGTATAGACTCCTCCTCCTAGAGGAGACAGGTCAATCATGTGACCCCTTTGTCTACAACCAGGGTCTCAGAGTTGGTAACTTCATTGGGGGGTCAGTGTTTGAGACTGCCTCAGTGCCTGGAGAGAGGGCAGAGCTAGCCCTTTCTTTTTCCTGTCTGTTGTTCCTCGTGGGAGTAGTTAGGAGTTAGTAACTTGATGGAGTTTAAGGGTGCTTGGACCTAGAGTCTGGCCACTGCTTTGGCTTCCCGATCTTTCTATTGTTACCCTGTGGTATTTCACTGTCCCTTGCAGTGCATGACTGCCACTCCCAAGGGCAGGGTTATAGCATTTAGTAATGGCAGAATCTTGTTAGAATGTCTAATAGGATTATTTTGGGCTATCAGAAAGCCTCGCTACTTCCAGATAGCTGTCAACAATGTGTAAAGAATAAGAGGAATCAGTGTATATGTTAAGACTAAGCCCCTTTCCAAACTCCAGTTCTGTAGTGAGTGCAATGAGTTCAGCCTTTTGAGCAGAGGTTGTGCCTCTTGGCAGAGTAAAGTTTAGCTTCAGTAGTATCAGTTAGGCTGACTCTGGCATAAACTGACCTTTGAACACCATCCTGAATGAAACTACTGACATCCCTAAACCAAATTTCATCAGTGCCTACAAGCGGTGTGTCCTGGAGGTCCGGCCGTGCAGCACAGGTGTAATACAAAACCTTCAGGCAAGCATGTTCAGTTGCTGCTGTAGGACTGGGGTCAGGGAGGAAGGTAGCAAGATTGAGGGTGTGGCAAGGTTTGATAGTTGAGTCTGAAATTTCATAATTCTGTCTGACAACCAGGGGAACGCGTTGGTCCCTAGGTCCTCCATAACTTGGTGGGGAGTGTATACATGGAGGGCTTGCCACAGGATGAGTTTCGAAGATTCTTCAGCTAAAAGAGCTGTTGCTGCCAGACCCGGCAAGCAAGGGGGCCAGCGTTGGGCCACAATATTTAGGGGGAATTGGAGCAAGGTAGAGTAAGTGGTTCCTGTCTCCACTAAGAAGGTGATCTTTTTATCTGCCACTTCTAGTGTCACCCGAGGCTCCTCCATAGAGATCGTACAGGGGGGGCCTGTCTCACCTCTGGGCCGCATCAGTAAAGGAGGTCCTCCCACACTGGGTTCTTCATAGTCAATGACTGTAATTTTGCCTTCACATCTAGCTGACCCCCTTCCTTCTCTGGAGAGTGGGACAGCCCCTCTTTCAATGCCATGTGCAATGGCACAGAGGGCATGGCCCGGCGGGTGGCTTTTTCAGACGCTGCGGCTGAGGTGTCCTGGTAGCTGGCAGTGGAAACAGACTGGGACCCTTTAAGAGGTTGAAGTTCTGAATGCCCTTGGGGGCACCTGGGGTCTCAGGTGAGTCTGAGGTGGCAGGAAGCTGGCAGTGGCAGCCGCTGTATATTGGCCCTTCCCTAACCTTTTTCCCGCTTTCTCTTTTCCTCTATAACCTGGCTGGCCTCCTCCCTGCTATCGTATACCTTGAAGGCCATGTCCGAAAGTGTGGGGGAAGCGGTCTGAGGCACTTATCCACTCTCTGGAGCTTGGACCGGATTATCAGAGCAACACTGGCTAATGGAGGAACCTGCTAAGATGCTTATCCTTCTATAGTCTCTAGGTCCAGAATGGTACCTGACCTAAAATAATGCAGGATTCTCATTAGGCTCCTGAGTAACTTCCCTCAGATTTTCATAACTGACTGCCTTTCATAATTAACAATTGCCTTCTGCATTCCCTGGAGGAGACCGATAAATCATGTGGTCCCTTTGCCTATAGCCAGGGTCTGGGAGTTGGTAGCTTCACTGAGGGTCAGTGTTAGGGACTGCCTCAGGGCCGGGTCTGTTAAGAGGATTATGAACATGTAGCTCATTGGCATGTGCCTCAGCCTGTGTCCAGACTCTGTACAGGAAGTGGTCAGAATGATACATATTTAACAACCAGGTTAAATCAAAGACTAAAGTAAGTCCATTAAATTCCTCAGTAAAATGGGTAGGGTCCTGAGAGCAGCTCCCTAGCTTGTCCTCAGACTGGGCAAGATCAACATGGGAAAGGACACATGGACTCCGATGTCCATTTCCTCATTTGCAACTTCCCATAAACGGAGGATTTTAGATTCTTCCTTTGCGGAAGATTCTTAAGTGGGGCTATAGAGTGTCCCACTCCAAGTATAGGCTGGAGAAAGAGGGTTATAAGCAGGTGAGGCTCCAGGCCCAGAAGGACGGAGATTAGGGGGTCATGGTGGTTGTCCCATAGTGGCCCCTTCTGGTGGGAAAGAAGAGCCTGGCAGGCTGATGGGAGATGTGGTGCCTGCTGGTGTGGAGGAGCCCCCAAAAGAGAGGGGTCATCTAGGATGTCAAGCTCAGTGTAGGGCCAGAAAACTTTGCCGAGCACATCTGGCAAGATTTGCAGAGGTCCCTACCTTGGCTGAAGTCCTTAAACGCCTGGACAACTCTGGACATTTGCTTTGGCCACAGTAAAAGAGGTCTGATTGGAGGATGATGTTATAGCTAAGGGTGCCGTTTATAGGCCAGATTTCTTGGTCCTCTAGTTTGTATTGGGGCCAGGTAGTGTTGTGAAGAAAAATTAGATGTATTTTCTTTAGAGTCTGAGGGTCAAATTTGCTCCAGTTTTTAAGAATGCAGCCCAAGGGCAGCCTGTAGCAACAAAGGGAAAGCACTTGCAATGCCTGGTAGATGTCCCTGTGTCCTGGGGCTTCCTTCCCAGGACCTAGGAGTCCAAGGTGCCCTACAAACTGGGTGCCGTTCCACCAGGAACTAGGGTTCTGAGTCACCCTGCAGTCTGGGGGCTTCCCTCAGGAACTCTAGGGGCCTGAGTTGCCATCACAGCCTTCTCCATTGGGTGTAGGGTGTTGGGTCCGGGATGACTCTCCACTTGTCAAGCAGTGTTTCAGTAGCTGGAGCAAGCAGACTCGATGCCTGACCACAGAGGGAAAGGCAAGGAGGAGGAAAGTCAAACTGCCACTGACCCAGCTTGGTGGACTGTCCTGCATGTGGGAATTGTTCAGGGACATTTGGGGGTGCCCAAGCCAGACCCCTTCTGTTGTCCATGAGCCAAACAGCCTACCTGAGGTTTTAAAGGGAAAAAGGGGGCCTCCCCGATGGTGCAGCGGCTGAGCGCTGGGCTGCGAAGCTGCCCGCAGCCTCTGCAGCGCCAGTTTGATCCCCGGCTGCTCCCCGGCCACTGGAGGAGGGTCCCGCATGGTGCGCAGACCTCTCCTGCCGCCCGCTGCTCCCCTCAGCAGTGTACTTCGGTCCTTCTGCCTGCTCTGCTCCCAGCTCTGGCTCTGGTGAACTTTCTCACCCTCCCGCGCTTCTGACTGTACCCAGTGCTTGTGTAAATAAATAAATCAATCTTTAAAAAAAAAAAAAAAAAGGGCGGGGGGAAGGGCTGTTCTTCACCCAGCTGGGCTCCTGGAACCTTTTGGTATAATTGGGCTGTTCGCAATATTCAGTTGAGGTTTCCCTGCAGTCCACCGGAGAAACTGAGAGAAGGAACAAAGGGTTCTCATACCAGGTTTCTCCCCATATGGTCCACCAAAATGTAGTGAGGAAAAGTGTTGGGGTGAGGCTGCAGACACAGGGGTGAAATAATTCACCAGAGACATAGTGGAGAACAGAAAAGGTAGAATACGTTTTTGATTATTTATTGAAGTAAATATACTGTTAAGAGAAGCAGTGGGCAAGATGGAAGAGGTCATCTTGCCCCTAGGAAGGATTTGGGCTCTTTTTATGTCCTATTTTCATGGTCTTTCCTGAGTGGGGGAATTGATTCTTGCTGATTGTTATCTCAGAACATCAGGTTTCAAGTCAACCTTCCCCTCAGGTGGTGTCAGGGTTCTGTTTGCTGTTTCCACATTCCCTGGAATTCTGATAGCCCTAAGTCATGTTAGCCCTGTGGTCTGGTTCCCATGACTTTTTTTTTAAGATTTATTTTTTTATGCATACAAGAACTGGGTTGTAAGCCAGAGGTGGAAGTTGGGGATGGTGAGAGGATTCACCAGGGAGAGTGGGGAGCAGAACAGGCAGATCTACTGAAATACACTGCTGAGGAGGGCAGCGGGCCCAACAGGAGAGGTCTGCCACACTATGTTGGTAGCTCCCTAGCTGGCAGGGGATCGTACTTGTGCTGCAGTGGCTGGCAATAGCTTGACAGTGCTGTCTCTGTAATCCCTGTGCCACCAGGAAGGCCCTCCCCCATGGCTGTTTTAACAGATTTCCTTATCTACTTTGTCTCCCTACAGTGTTCTGTTGAGCAATAAGTAGAGGCTAGATTTTAACTTGATTAACTATACCCCAACAGAGAGAGCATAGAAGCACTGTGCCTTTCCCCCCCTACCTTGCTCTGTGCAGCTCTGCCATCTCTTTGAGTTATATCCTGTGTAATAAATTGCAGCTGATTTCTATATGTTGCTTTTGTATCCTGCAACTTGACTGAATTCATTTAACAGTTTTTTGATGGAGTCTAGGCTTTTCTATATGTAAGATCCTATCATCTGTAAATGGACAGTTTTACTTCTTCCTTTCCAATTTGGGTATTCATTTCTTCTTGCCTAATTGCCCTGGCTGGGACTTACAGTACTATATTAAATATGAGGCAAAAGTGGACATTCTTGTCTTTTTTTTTGGAAAGCAAAACTTACAATATTAGATTGTTGAGTATAATGTTTGCTGAGGGCCTTTTCATATATGGCCTTTGTTATCTTGAGGTATATTTCTTAGTATTCTTAGCTTGAATGTTTTTATTGTGAAAGGGTGTTGCGCTTTGTCAAATGCTTTTTCTGCATCAATTTAAGATGATCATGTGATTTGGTTTAGTACAGTTTTATGTTGAGCCAACCTTACATCCCAGAGGTTAATCACACTCCATTGTGGTGTATAACCTTTTTAATATGGTATTGAATTTAGTTTGCTAGTATTTTGATTTTGCATCAGTTTTCATTAATTATATTGGGCTGTCTCTTGCAATGTCTCTGATTTGGCTCTCAGAGTAATGTTAGTCTTATAGGTGTTACATAATGTGTTCTCTTCAATTTTGGAAAAGTTTGAGTCAGGACTCCTGATTTTAAATCATTAGTAGAATTCCTCACCCTGGTCCAGGGCTTTTCTTTATTGGGAGTTTTTTTGGGTTTTTTTTTTTGTTTGTTTGTTTGTTTTTTTAGATTTATTTTTACTCATGCATATAAGAACTGGGGTGTGGGTGAGAGGATTCACTAGAGAGTGTGGGGAGCAGAACAAGTGGATCTACTGAAATACACTGCTGAGGGGAGCAGTGGGAGAGACAGGAGAGGTCTGCTGTGCCATGTGAGTTAGCTTCGTGGCAGACATTCAACTCAAGTTGCAGTGGCTGGCAGTAGCTTGATAGTGTTGAGACTAACCCCTGTGCCACCAGAGAGGCCCCTGGGATTTTTTTGATAACCAGTCAGTCCCCATATTAATGAATAGGTCCAAATCTTGATTTCATCAACTTTGTCTGTTTTGGTTTCCTGATCATTATGTCCTTCCTCCTACTAAAATTCTATTCATTTTCTGGTTCTTTGTGGTGCAAACTTAGGTTATTGATTAGGGAACTTTATGCCGTTAGGATTATAATTAAGTTTCCAGTTATTATTTCTAATTTACCTTGTGATCTCTTGACACTTTTTTTAAAGTATTGTTTAAATTTACATGTTGGTGGATTTCCCCATTCTGTTGATTTCTAGTTTAATTTCATTGTGATCAGAAAATATACTTTGTGTCTCCACCACATAAAAATTAAAATTTTTGTGTGTGGCCTAATGTGAACTCTCCTGGAGAATGTTCCATTTGCACTTAAAAAAAAAATATATAGAATTTAAGTTCCAATTGGAGGATAGTGTTGAAGACCTCTATTCTTTTCTGTCTGGTTCTATTCCATCATTGAAAATGGGTTATTGAGTCTCACATTATCTTGTTGTTGTCTAATTCTACCTTTAATTCTGTTGGTGTTTGTTTCATGGTTAGCTCTGTTGTTTGGTGTGTTTATAATACTATTTTAGTGACTTGATCCTTTTTATCAGCATATGTCCTTTGTCTCTTGTAATAGTTTTTTGCTTCAAGTCATTTGTCTGATATGAATTTATTGGGGATATGTGGGATGATAAACGTTCCATTACCATTGTCATGAAAGTAGATGAGATGGCACCTATAGAATTGAGAAGACCTAGCCTTAAAACAAGTTGCAGTGAAAACAAGTTGCACTCCTCTGGGAGTGAAGGCAAACCAGGATGGACAGAAAGGATTATATCTAAATTGGGGTCCTACTGTTTTAGATGAAGTAGGATTTCTACCCTTTTTTTTTTTTTTTTTAAAGATTTATTTATTTATTTATACAAGCACTGGGTACAGTCAGAGGCATGGAAGATTGAGAGAATTCACCAGAGTCAGAGCGGAGGATAGAACAGGCAGAGTGACGAAGTACACTGCTGAGGGGAGCAGCGGGCGGCAGGAGAGGTCTGTGCGCCATGTGGGACCCTCGCCCAGCGGCTGGGGATCGAACCGGCGCTGTAGAGACTGTGGGCATCTTCACAACCCAGTGCTCAACTGCTGCGCCACTGGGGAGGCCCGAAAGGATTATATCTATAGGTGAGGACCTGATGTTAAGTGAGAGGTTCAGAGGCACCTTGGTAAAGGAGTGGTGTAGCCCTGTTAGAAGGGTTTGGGCGGAGCTCAGAAAAGTGTAGGAAGTGGGATATTTTCCCTATTTTTAATGATGGGCCAAGACAGAGCTATGAATAAGTTAGTTCCCAAATTAATGCCAAGAAAATTACCCACAGACCACCCTCAGTGAGAGACTAGTTCCATCCTTTCTCACTTTACTATATGCTCTGGCTTTTTACAGTACAAATACCTGAAATGTAAAAGTGAGCCTCATGTTAAGATTGAAGGGAAAGACACTGATGACTGGCTCTGTGTGGACTTTGGTAAGTAATTTTGGCACTAATGTTGAACTATTTTCAGTTGCAAAAGGAACACAATCAGATTATTTCCATGGAAAATTTTTGAAATGTGTTTAAAATGCTTTAATTCTATAACTCAGGTGGTCTTACCTGCAAAATCCTCACCTAACCGAAGTATACTAGATAATGCATTCCCAGAAGGTCTAATTACTGTGTGGAGTATAGAGCCACACAGGCCAGAAAGATGGTAAGTAGGATATAGTGGTGTGAGAAGACAAATTTGGTTATTAGTATATACGGTTTCAAAGTGTTTCCCTACAAAGTACTTAATAATTACAAGAGTTACTTAAGAACTGTGAGGAACTTGAGATTTTATCTAAACTTGAAAGCTAACAAGTTAGCCAGCCAGTGTCACAGAGTGTATTACAAGAACACAAGTCTATTCTGGGGTTAAAGATGAGGGGCTGTTTATTACTTAAACAAAAGCATTAACATTTTGTAACAGCTTCTCTGAACCCCAGTTTCTATAGGGCAGCATGTGGCTAGGTGACACCTGCACACCAAGTTCTTAAAGAGGAACCCTGAGATAAGGGTATATACATTTTATTGGTATGGAACATCACTTCTGTGGTATTTTGGCTGGAAGGGGTTCACAATTTGCATTGCTAACAAGTTTCCAGGGGATCACAATGAGAACCATTGCACTAGGTCCTACAGTTATACCACGAGGGTAATATATGTACTGAGTTGAGATCACAAAGCACATGAACTGTTTCTTCACTGTAATTCTTTATCTGTCCTTGATAGGCAGCATGGTGATTCATTTGATGCTTCCAGAAACAAGAGAAACCTATGAATTAGAGAAATTATGGACCCTACGTTCTTATGATGATCAGTTAGCTCAGATAACAACTGAGACATTACCTGAAGACTTCATCCTTGGAATGGAAGAGGACACTTCATCCCTAACTCCAGTAGAGTTCAAATGTAAATAAAATGACATGAACTGCATTAGTGATTTCAGATTTGGATTGAGTTGCTTCTTAAATAATTGGCTAGGTTGCTGTTAAAACACAGGCATTCATGCAGACATGTGGAGAGTGTACGTAAGTGAACTAATTCTCACATCAAGAATCAGTATTTTAAACTGAAATTTTAATTATATCCTTAACATTGGCTCCTATGCTTACTTAAACATAAAACACATAACCATCCCATTGGTCCTGTTAATACCAAAATATTTACTATATAAAAACAGGACTTAAACTGTTCCAGGATTCTCCAAATGACAGAAGAAAAATATGTAGAGAAGTTTCAAGCATCCTAAGGTTGTACAGGTAAGTCATGCTACTGCAGGATGGGAGGGGAAGTTAGTAAACTGCTATGCAACAGTATTACCAGCGTTCACAGTACATAACTTGGAATGGAGAAAATAATTTAACAGTAGATGCTGATTATAATTTAACCAAAGCTATAACAATAATACACACCAAGCTGCACCTAATGATGAAAAACTTTATTTTGCATCAAGGTATCTGGAAATGAAGATACGTTTGGGACGCGTTACAGATGAGAAATGATCCATGTGGTGAGTACAAAACTCAATTACAGAATTTAACTATTAACCAGATACCCCAGATTACCAATGTTTAATTGAAAGTAAAACATGATTTGCCACACTAAAAGGCTAGACATGAAGTATGACAGAATTTAAACCAGCAAATATAAACGAGCACCTATCTGAATATATGTAGAAAACAAAACACCACACCAAATATTGGAAAAATCAAACACTGAGGACACTGAGGAAGAACTCTGGTCTTAATAATAAGCACATCTAACTTGAAATCCAACCAGAAAGCCAGTTCATGATTTTTTTAAGTTTTTTTTTCATACAATAAATGAATTCAGTGACAAAAAGGGCACTTTTTGGCTAAAACTACAAAATAAACTGGTTTTCTGAAAATATTTCAAATCATTTTCAAAATGTAATTGATATGCTGATTTTCAAAAAAAACTTTAGTCTGCGTAGAAATTCTTGAAATACGAATGAGACATGAGTTTTTAAAGGGTTATTATATCCCTTCAGGTCATGTAATACGATTATTTTATGAACAAAAGCAACACAGACAATTCAGAGAGGAGCGTGGCCTTGGTGACCACCCACACCCACACAATTGTACATACCGGGCTTTACTATCAAGATAAGGAATAGGCAAATGAATTCAGTATCAAAGGTTGTTTTACAGTCATTCAAATTATGCCCAAAAATTGTTTCCTTGTATTCTCTACCTTTTGACTTATCTTCAAATAACTGGTTTTAGAGAATACAGAAATCCTGCTCTATTCTATGTAGTAGTTTGGGTGGCCTTTCATCTTTCTTAATTTGTTTCATGACAGTGCCCAGCACATGGGAATATAGCTGTTTATTGCCTTTAAACACTGCCACACCGTCTGACTGCCCATTGATCTTCACAAAGCAATTTTGGGGTCTGCACACTGTGTTGATCAACCAGTCGTAAGTGTATTGGCAAAACAAGCTAAGCGGAAGCTTACTTTTTACCAATCAGTTTAAAGTCCACAGGGCTGTCTGCATCCCTTCATTGATGCACTTTCTTTAGGTAGTGATAGTCAAAAGCACAAAGCATTTATGTATTCAAATATGTAGCCAAACAAGAAAACTGAAGTCTCCTGAAGCCATTCAAACTCGCTGTTCCAAAACCTCCTGCAACCGCTTTGCTCTGTTAGTACCATCAAACATTTACCCTACCATAAACGAAAAAATTAATGTTATCGCTGCTCTCCAAGTATAGGCACTGCTCCAATTACTGGGTTTTCAAACTAATAACTGTCAAAAGCCTCAAAAAACCTGAAATTAATTTTCTAGCTTTATTGTCAACCAGCCAGAAGTAAAATTCTTTTGTTAGTCGCCTGTTAGCTGATTAATTTGTTTTTTTTTTTAAAAAACAGTTGGACTTTTTTCTTTATAAAGTATATAAAATTTTCAAAAAAAAAAAAAAAAAAACCAAAAAACCACACTTTTGCTTTCATTGCATTACTGAATACCTGAGGTAGTTGAGTAAAAATGCACATTTAATACCCCTGCCAACACTATTTAGCACTTCCCTTAGGTTATTCATGTTAGTGTTAGATAAAACTGAGAACAATTTTCTATGCTAATAGTTTAAGTTCTGTAATAATTTTATTCTGATCCAATTTTACCAATTGGACTTAGGAGCAATCTATTTTTATGAATTTAGTGAATGCATCATTAAGTCAATTTCTGGCATTATGGGTGAATATTAAGAAATATTAGACTATTATACTGAGAATACAGCAAAAGGGAAGTGCAGAGTTCCTCTCCCCTCTCCCCCCCCCCTTTTTTAAAGCTGGGTGTCATACATTTCAGAGAGCATAAAGTATACATTCTCACAGAGACAGGAGTTCAAAACTTGCCTGGTCCTCAGAAACAACTGGCTAGGTAAAAAGTTGTGCATGTGAATCTGGATAGGGGTTCAGCACCCATCTGTTGGTTAAGCAATCTGTCTTTGGTTTGGCATCTGCCTCTGTGGTGGGCTGTTTCCTGAGCCTTTACTTCCGTCTTGACTGAGGTGGGCCACTTTGTAGAGCTTTCTGCTGCTGGTGCTGCTTTACCTGAGTCAGTATTTCCTGAATTTTTCTCTGGGCAACCTGCAAAGGAGACAAGCTTTGAAATTTCTACCCCATCAAAAGTTACTAAAAGTTATTTTACTCTTCCATTTCAACAACTTCAATTAGGAATTTAAGATTAAATATATATGTACTAATTTAGTTTGCTAGTAAAGTCTCTGAAATTACCTATTAACAGGGGGATTTAAAAGTGTTAAGGGGCCTCCCCGGGGGCGCAGCGGTTGAGCACTGGGTTGTGAAGCTGCCCGCAGCCTCTGCTGCGCTGGTTCGATCCCCGGCTGCTCCCCGGCCACTGGAGGAGGGTCCCACATGGTGCGCAAACCTCTCCTGCCGCCCGCTGCTCTCCTCAGCAGTGTACTTAGGTCCTTCTGCCTGCTCTGCTCCCCGCTCTGGGTCTGGTGGATTTTTCACCCTCCCGCGCTTCTGACTGTACCCAGTGGTCGTATAAATAAATAAATAAATCTTTAAAAAAAATAAGTGTTAAGTACCAGATGACCTTAAATATTTACATGGAGTAGAGGTACCCAGAGAAGAATTGATTCCATTTAAGAAAGCAGCAGTAAAGCTGACTGATCACATTAGATAAAGCCCACTTGCCTGGCAAGCATAGAAGTGACCAGTTATTTTGACAACCACTTGGTCATTCTCATCAGGTGTCTGATCACGAGGGACAACAACTTCTGCACTTGACAAATTCTGGAGCTCATTCACCTGAAAAAGATAAGTGCAAATCATGTTGTTTTTAAAAGCTACCATTTCCTGAACACTTACTGTGTGCCAGGCACTGAGCTATGGCTTTACTCATTTCATTTAATACACTAATAATTCTATCAGGTTATTTTTTAGTAATATTCCCATTTTGATATGGTTAAATCTAAGGCTTATCTAAAGAAAATGACTTTACCAAAAGTTACACAAGTGAGTGCAGAACCAGTTTCAATCCCTGAAAGTCTGATTCTATCATATATGCTTCTCAGTCATTTCAAAACTGTAAATAGGTTTGAAAACACCACAGGAAGTATGTGTTAAACTGGAAACTTTTCTTTTCCAGGTATAGAACGTATATATGAAAGTTTTTCTTTTCATGTCATTAATTGTGAAATAAAAACAACAAACTGAATAGCAGAAAAATGGTAAATGCCCCTTCTAAATGAGGTACAGTCCTCTCCCAGAAAATAGTCTGAGAGGCATAACTTTCACTAATCGACACCAACACTCAAGAGGAACAAAAGGCAGTCTTCTCCAAACCTTTGACAAGATGGTTCTGCTTTTTATAAATTAGCCAAAATTCAGGGACTTGGAACTCCTAAGTACCTTTCAATGCTTTCCCTTTCATACCACTGCACAGGTTTTGCTGAAGTACTTGCCGTTTTGCCTCCTTTTCCAATAACTCTGCCGGCAGCAAAGGATGGCACTCTGATATGAGCTTCAAGTTTCACCTCTTCTTTAGGACTAACAAAATTTTCTTCTTTAATTTTTCCATAAATTCTTCCCTGAGCCTGAAGATAATTGATTACATAAAGGTAGTTAAGCATAACTGTTCCATTCAAGAAAACTGAGTAGTAACACAAGTACTGGAGGATCTAGGGAAACAAATTTTGAATTTTTCAGCATGCAAACATAAGAATCACAGGATGATCCCATTTATAAAACAGAATTCAGCTCCATGCAGAAGTTTTGGTAACTGATGCTTCCATTTTAGGATTACAAATAAAAAGTGACCCTGAAGTTTGAAGATAGCAAGCAGTTTTCAACATTTCTGAATTGTGATTTGAACTACCTACACCACAAAGCTAATGTGAGGGAGTAAATTTCGAGTATGAGCACCTAGCCAAGTGTACCTACCTTTCAAAGCACTTCTTTTGTTTCCTGTTCTTACAGTGAATGAAGAGGGAAAAGCTTAGCCCCATGAAAAATAGAGATCAAAGAAAGTAAAGGTTTAAAAAGGGAGAGCAGAGGTAGGCATTGTTGCTAACATGTATTTTAGAGCTAAGGCTTAGGGTTCAAGAGCTGTCCTGTTACACAGCTACTAAGTGGCAGGACCAAGATACTGGCTTTTGGTAAATTAGTTCCATCAAAATTTAGTAGTTGCTGTCCCTGTGACAAATAGGACACTCCTGTTAAGTTTTATTGTCAAACCATTTACTCCAATTTATGTGTCACAGTATGATTCACCTACAATCTACTGAACTTCAGCAAGCAGAACATTTTTGTGTTCTCTGTATATTCCAAGCACTCTATATGGGGCTTCATCCTAATATTCTTGCTAAACCTTGCAGGTAACTTATTGATGAGGAACTACTCAGAGAATGGTTAAATAATTTGTTCAAGGTAACACAGCTGCTAAATGGCAGAGCTGGGATTTGAATAGAGCATGGCTGCTGAGTTCTTGATCTTTTTGGTCCCTGCTGCACCACCTCTCAGGATACAGAGGCAGGCATTCCAGCCCCAAAGATCCCAAACCCCAATAAACCTGAGCAGTGTTTCATACCATGACAAGTGCCATAAGAGTTCCTGCCATTTCTACCTCTAAAATACAGGGGATTAAATTTGTGAAGAGACTAAGGTACATTTAATCCAAGGGTGAGAGGAAAAGGGTGCCTTTTAATTCAATGTTAAGGCCTCTCAGGGTACAGGAAGAAAAGTTTGGGACCAAGGTTTTCAAGGTTTATTAACCAGGTAGGTTTGTAAGCTTTAGCCTTAGGGCTTTCTATTCTTAGTCTTATGAATTTCTACTTAAGTGTTATATATATTTAAGCCAGATTATAGAGTTCCTGAAAAGGCATTAACATTCTCCACTCTCATTCATTACCTGTGCACACACCAGAACACTTACCTTGAACTGAGCCTCTGGTGGCCCAGTGATAATCACCATCCTCACTTTAGCATCTGGTGCTTCAGCTGGAGCGATCTGTAACAGACCCATCAGCGGTTATACACTTTCAGGTGCCACTGGTAGAAATTATGCAAAGCAGCCTGACATTTATGTAAATAATGACAGACTGAGATGTCGACTAAAAAGCCGCCTGGAAGGAAGTTGAGGAGAGGCACTGATCAATATAGTAGGTTCATTTCATAAATCATAGCTCTTTTCTCATACACACTGTGTACCAACTCCATGCCTGACTCTAATAATGTCAAAATCCACATGTAATCTCAGCTAATCCTTATGACATCCTGAAGGGATGATGACAGATGGGGAAACTGAAAGCTGGAGAAGTAGTGTTTACTTTACCCACCAGGCAGCTAATGGAGCAAGAGGGAGAGCTGGCCTGCCCTCCACTGCCCATGTTGCTGATCACCAAACCATTGGTGCTCAAAGTGGGCTCGTTGGCTTCCTGTATGTGTAAGAAATACTAAGAGCCTCTGACTATGTCTTAAGGCTACTGCCCCATACCACCTCTACTTTTATGGAAAAGGACACAGCTTTTTAATACTATATAAGTTGCTGAAACCTTTTTATATAATATTCTCCGCCCCAAGTCAGAAGGGCGATGTACCAGTGTTGTAACAAGATTTAAGGAGGCACATCTCACACAAAGGCATGAACACCCAGTCATCATGCTTATGAACCAGAAAAGGATCCCTGTATACATTTTTTGTGATTTATAAATCTATGAGTATTAGTAACACCGCGCCACCCCCCCCACCCCCCCAGAGTATGCTCATTGGAGTAACATGCAATGAACCAACATTAATTTGGCAGAAGCAAATAAGCGTGTACATTCCTATTTTTATACAGTAAATTAAATTACACAAAAATCCCAGACTGGGGAAATATTGCAGAGACAGATGAAGGGAAGAGAAACCACCGTTCCCCCCAGAGTCCCAAAAAGAATAATGTCTAAATATCCAGTTCTTGTTCATGAAACATTGAGTGTAGCTTTTCTCAAACAAATCCACTAGACTCTTAATCAGGAAACCAGTAGGATAGTGCAGGTGTTTGGCGCTTTGCTCCTACATCCTGGTTCTTTTACCCATTTGGTCTGTTCATGTATTTATCTTTTGCAACAGGAGTGTAGGAGAGAGCTATTTCTGTGTTTTGATTTTTTTAAAAAGATATTTACCCATGCAGGGCCTCCCTTGGTGGCGCAGCGGTTGAGCGCTGGGCTGCGAAGCTGCCCGCAGCCTCTGCAGCACTGGTTCGATCCCCGCTTGCCTGCAAGGGTCCCACATGGCGCAACAGACCTCTCCAGCCACACCCGCTGCTCCCCTCAGCAGTGTATTTTGTCAGTCTGCCTGTTCTGTTCCCCGCTCTGGCTCTGGTAAATACTCTCACCCTCCCGCACTTCTTACTGTACCCAGTGCTTGTATAAATAAATCTTTTTTTTAAAAAAAGGTATTTACCCATGTATACAAGAGTTGGGGTGTAGGCCACAGGTGCAGGGGATTGAGAAGATTCACCAGAAACAGAGTGAGGAGCAGAACAGGTGGATATACTGAAACACACTGCTGAGGGGAAGCAGTGGACGAGAAGGAGAGGCCATGTAGGTTAGCGTCCTGGCTGGGTATTGAACTTGAGCTGCACTGGCTGGTGATAGCTTGATAGTGCTGAGACTTAACCCGTTGTGCCACCAGGGAGGACTTGTGTTTTGATTTTTAATTTAGTTTACTTACAGTAAAATCCAATCTTAGTAACTACTGCATAGTTGCATAACCACCATAAGCAAAATTAAAAGTCCCAACTCCCTTTAAGACTTCTTTATGCTGCTTCACTGTATTAAATCCCTCCAACTTCTCTAGAAACCAGTGATTTCTTCTCCAGCCCTCCATCCCATCTGCCTTTTCAAGAATGCCACGTAACTTTAAAAAGTGTTTAGCTGACTACATGTGGACTACATTTCCCTGTTGCCCCTTCAGGTCTGTCTAGCCTTATGAAGCAGTTTTGAGCAATGGGATATACGTAGAAAGATCCTGTAACAGCCAGTAGGCGCTGTCCTTCAATTTCATTTTATTTTTTGGTCCTTTCCTACAGACTGGAGCACAGACTTGATCGTTAGCGCACTGGTGGCTGGTACATGGAACCATGGGGGCCCAAGGTCATGCTTGGGGAAGATGACTTAGAAGGAATGTAAGTCCTTCACACAGAACCATCACACCGGCCTTGGATTGTTGGCCTCCAGAAGATTTTCTTCTGAAGCGAGAATTTTCATTTAAGCTGCTGCTGTGTGGAGTTTTCTTTCACACCCATACTTAATCCCAAATAGACCACCAATTTCAATTTAGATTATAAAGTGGCAAGAAGACTCGTGTTTCTATGACTTTACATAAAAGTGTGAGGAGAGCTCCAGAGAACATACCTTAATAGAAGCTCCTGCAAAGCGAGAAAGCTGTTTGATGTGCTGCCCCTGCTTGCCGATAATGGCGCCGACAGAGAGGGCTGGGATAAACAGGTGCACAGTCTCTGTTTCTGATTGCTGGTGGAAAAGAGGGCATATATGCTTATTTGAGCAAACCCTGCTTTTTTTTAATGTTTTGCACAGTTATTCTCAAACAGTAGGACTATTACGGTGGTTTTAGAGAAAACCACCATGGTAAGTAGATCTGAGTTTTACCTTGTTTGCTGAGAAACTCTTACTAATACTGAAAACATTTGCACTTAAAATTTCACTTTTCTCTACACAGTTTTCTTAAATTTTAGAATATCACCAAGTTACAGGTTTAAAGGATATGTAAATGCCATGTGGAAGACGTACTGAGGATAGAGGGGCAAAATTGCATTGAAACTTAATTCCCCTATCACCATATCTAAGGTAGATTCTTGACAAGTAAATCAAATTCTAGGCTACTCAATGAAAACAACAGCTTTCAAGATACCAACTCCACACCTGTTTTGCTGCTTAATTCTTTTTTTTTTTTAATAGAGGCATGTTTTACTTATTTATTTGTTTGTTTGTTTTGTTTATACATGCACTAGGTACAGTCAGAAGCGCAGGAGGGTGAGAGAATTCACCAGAGCCAGAGCAGGGGAGCAGAGCAGGCAGAAGGACCAAAGTACACTGCTGAGGGGAGCAGCGGGCAGCAGGAGAGGTCTGCGCACCATGCGGGACCCTTCTCTGGTGGCCGGGGAGCAGCAGGGGATTGAACCGGCGCCGCAGAGGCCGCGGGCGGCTTCGCAACCCAGCGCTCAACCGCTGCGCCACCGGGGAGGCCCTTGCTGCTTAATTCTTAAACATAATAAACTACTCTCAAGGGAAGAAACTTGTAAAGCTCATTGCATATGACCACTGTCATTCAGTGCTTATGCCCAAGCACAGACTAGGATTAGAGAATGAAAGTGCCATAAGATACTTTCCCATATAATCACTCCTCCCATCGCTGCCCTTCCCTTCATAACTAATGCGCGGACAAGCTGGGAAACATCTTAAGGCTAAGTCTTAAAGACATTTTGAGTTTTATCTGTATACCTCATTCCTGTTCATTTTCCATCTCCACACAAGTTTCTAAATAGGTCATTTCGTGATTAGTAATATAGTGGGTGAACTGAGGTTTCTGAGATGCAGAAGCAGCACACATTTTCCCGTAGTGCACCTCTGAGAGTGAGGCAAACCTGCTTCTGAGGATAAGTTAATTCTAGGAAATTCATACCAAGAAGTTTTTTAGAATATTTTTTAAAGAGAAGCTTTAGGTTCACAGCAAAATTAACAAGGAACTCCAGGGATTTCTTATATAACCCAAGAAATATTTTAAGATTATCCACATTAAACAAATATATGTTATGTTTAGCTTGGTTTGTTTAAAAGTACACCTAGTGAAGTTAAACATTTCTACAGATGGTAAAAGATATTTTGCATTAAGAAATGTACAGATGAATTATTTGGTAAGGAACACATCACACAATTTCTCTTTTGAACCTTCATAGATTCCTACTGCATAAGGCAACAGCTTTGGTCTAATCTCTAATTTTTGGACGTAAAGGTTTTTCTCAAATTCTTAAAAGGTGCCAAACAGAAAACATGCCAACTTGAAGTTTTTATTTCCCCCAAGTGTCTCAGGAACTAAGAACTCTTTAGAATTTGATCATTTCAGGCAGTTTTTTTTTTTTCTTTTTAAAGATTTATTTATACAAGAACTGGGATAGTCAGAGGCACGGGAGGGTGAAAGGATTCACCAGAGACAGAGCAGGGAGCAGAACAGGCAGAAGGACCGAAGACACTGCTGAGGGGAGCAGCGGGCGAGGCAGGAGAGGTCTGCGCGCCATGTGGGTTTCTCCCTGGCGGGCTGGGAATTGAACCCACGCTGCAGAGCACTTCACAGTGCTGCGCTCAACCCACTGCGCCACCGGGAGGCCCTTTAGGCAGTTCTTTTTTTAACATTTTAGTCAAAGAAAACAGCAACACTGGGCTCTTTTTTTCCTGGATATACAAACAAATTCTGTGCCACTACTTAATGTTGATCCACCCAGTGTCATCGGCACTCCTACCACACAGAAATTACTAGTGGCATCAATGGCTCCATCTTCTCCCTGTAAGGCCAGAGTAGAGGCACAGACCACAGAGCATGAGGTGCCCCGGTATATAGGGAGGTGTAAGGTCAACAGCAGAAGCCCCTTTGTTGATGACTCAACCATTCCATTTCTCAATATGACTATACCAGAATGTAGAAATGACAAAAGGACTGGTTCTTGAAATAAAAGAAAATCTTTTGGCTATTTGCCAATTAAATGAAAATGAGAAAAGGGAGATAATACTAAAAAAAATTTTAGGTATAGTAATGTGCCAATAAATCTAATAAGGTCAAAAGACTTACTCAGGAGTTATCAAAATTAATCACAAAGAGCCTCCCTGGTGGCGCAAGGGGTTAAGACACAACCTATGAAGCTGTCTGCAGCCACTGTAGCAAGAGTTCGATCCCTGGCCAGGGAGCTACCCACATGATGCAGCAGACCTCTCCTGACTCGCCCGCTGCTCCCCTCAGCAGTGTCCTTCAGTCAGTCTGCCTGTTCTGTTCCCTACTCTGTCTCTGTGAATCCTCTCACCACCACCCCTCACACCTCTGGCCTTTACCTCAATTCTTGTATGCATAAATAAATCTTTTTAAAAAATCAATCAGAAAAACTTATGTTGACCAAATAAGTCCACAGTCAACTAATTAACCAAATAAAGTACCTTGCTCAAGTAGTTTTAATTCTTTCAAGCCAAATGTTCAGCAAAAATGACAAGAACCCAAATGAAAAGGAGATGTGAGAAACTAGAAAGGACAGGTAAAGATGTTTCACCAGGAAATATGAATTAGTTAAAACTTAAATATTCCTTCAGTGGATACACCAAAATTGTTTTATCTTATTTTCATGTGTATGTGTTTCTAGTTTGCATTTGTTAGATTACAAATAATATTTATTGCATAAAACTGCTGTTTCAAAGATCCTAAACATTTTTAGTTACCATGCAAAAAGCTTCCCATGCAGTTCACATAGAATGGTGGAATTTGAATTAAGACATTCACATAACATTTGAATTCTACCTTTCGGTATTCACAAGAGTAGTGGGATGTGGGTAAAGAGCATACCAGTAAGGTTACTGTGATGACAGGACAGCATACACAGCAATCCTCCGTGGTGAGATCAGTCTGTGAGTATGCTCTGTGAGGTGTTGTGCGTTACCTCATTCACACCCCATAACTGAGTCAGTTGATGAAGACTATTCCCATGTCAGAGATTAAGTCACTTGCTGCCCCAAGGTTGCACACTGACTGCTATTGGAGTCACTTTTCAAACTTAGGCTTCTTAAGCCATTTTCACACAAACACAACAAAGCACATAAAATCAGAACAGGATGTACCCTGTTTCCATAGGTATTGATGTACCTTAAAATACATAGAGAGGCCAAGAAGTCTAAGAAAAAAGCGTTATAGACCTCTCGTTCAAGGACCTTCCCTGGCATATCACGCTGCTTTAAATCAGCCTTGATTTAACTTCGTATGAGTTGAAAAAAATTTCTCATTTATTGTTGGCAAAGCTTAAACCTTTGACTTATCAGCGTGCTTAAATGAGCATCAGAGATAGTTCATTGCAATTTAATTTGAGTAAGGATGACAACAGATTACTAGAACAGTGAATGGAAAATGTCTCATCTGCACACACCTGTCTAATGCGCATTTAAGACATTTTGCAACTTTCATTTTGTTTCTGCTATGAGAATAAAATAACCACATCGTACGTTCCTTTATCTGACAGTTACTTTGCTGTATCTGATGGTCCTTTTTAAGAAACATTCGAAAAGTTTGGTTTCCAATTTTTCACTAAATTATAACACTACAATCAAATCTTCAAACATAAATCTTGTCCTTATACAAAGATTTTATGTAACAGAAAGAGTCAATCTGAGCATGAACATTTACAAATTGGCAGGTACTTCTACATTCTCATGTAAATAAGCTTATGGTCAATAAATGTATTACAAGGAAAATCTTTTAAGATTAAACCATGCCTTTCATATTTATGAAAAATAAAGCAATTTATGATTCTAGATCCCATAACTACTTTCCTACAAATGAAAATCATCTACACTCTACTCTGTGTTCTCTGTAGCCCCCACCATATACCTAATTTCTATGAAGAATTGACCTAAAATTCAACCTGTGAAAATATTCTTGAGAAAAGCCACCAGATTTTTCTGGTAATTAGATCTTGTTTCTTTAGCGTCTGTGTAAATGTTCTACATAGCTTGGTATTTCTCATAACACGTTGCCCATCTCAATAGTTAGTTATTAGCTGAATGAAGTCTCTCGTGTGACTCAGCTAGCATTCTTAGAACAACGTATCAGGGCCTCCCTGGTGGTGCAGCGGTTGAGCGCTGGGTTGTGAAGCTGCCCGCAGCCTCTGCAGCACCAGTTCGATCCCCAGCTGCTCCCCGGCCACCGGAGGAGGGTCCTACATGGCGCATAGACCTCTCCTGCTGCCCGCTGCTCCCCTCAGCAGTGTGCTTTGGTCCTTCTGCCTGCTCTGCTCCCCACTCTGGCTCTGGTGAATTCTCTCACCCTCCCGTGCTTCTGACTGTACCCAGTTCTTGTATAAATAAATAAATAAACAAATCTTAAAAAAAAAAAAAAAAACCACAACATATCAGAAGAGGATCTGTCTACCCAGTAAACTTCAGACTGTGGAGATTTGTGACAGTCTGGACACAGCATTTACTTCTGTTGCTGTTCGGTGAAGAACACCAAATAAAATTTTCATTCTTCAAGGTCTCCCTGGTGGTACAGGGGTTAAAGTCTCAGCACTATCAAGCTATCACCAGCCACTGCAGCATGAGTTCAATCCCTGGCCAGGGAGCTAACCCACATGACACAGCCGACCTCTCCTGTCTTGCCTGCTGCTCCCCTCAGCAGTGTATTTTAATAGGTCTGCCTGTTCTGCTCCCCACTGTTTCTGGTGAATCCTCTCACCCCCTGTACCTCTGGCTTGTTCCCCATTTCTTCTGTTCATAAGTATTTAAAATAAAATTTTGATTCTTCAGTATTTCCACATGGTAAGAACTTGGGGGCACCTCACAACCCACGAGAATGTCATGCAGTTACCACATGCTATTTATTCCAAAGGGACATTCCCTAATTTAGTAGCTGGATATATCAACCGAGTCAGTACTGACAACGACCATAAACTGTGATCAATGTTAGTACTGATTTGCAATTCTGATCCTTATATTAAAACTGATGTTAATTTAACTTTTTTTTAAAAAAAAGTAGAGATAGTATCTAAATACTTTATCTCATTAAGGTTCTCAGTATCATGTTCTTCTGAAAGATGTACACTTTTGGTCTGGTGGTGATAACCTTGTGACTGATTTGACCAAATCTAATGTGTAACTTGCACAAATCCATCCCATTCTGTTTGTCATGACTATGATTTGTTTCCTGGGCCTCGTTTGATTAGTATTCCATGCCACTTGCAAAATACACATAATCTAGAGAGAGAAAGCAGGTGAAGACATAAAGGCACAGGGACTTAAACAGAAAAGAAGAACCCAGAAATTTGTCTTGAAGCTTCCTAGCAACTAAAAATAAGAAAATTGGCTGTATGACTTACTATGTCTATAAAAGAAAAATTATTCATTTGCTTAGTATGAACTACTTTTTGGGGACTGGTCCCAGAAAGCTGAAGTCCTGGCGCTTCACAAGCATGGCCTGGGTGTCTTAGCCTGGACCATCCCGAGAACCACTGCGATGAGCAAAGCTCAGAGGCGAAAACTGTCACAGCCTCAAAAGCTGAACAAAAATACAGACGCACAGTGATGAAAGCTAATGATGCCTCGTTGGTGTGGGGAGTGTGACATTGTGAGGTAACAAACCCAACATGAAGAATTGGGAATAAACTTAAGAGAAAGGTTATGTGATGCTTTGGAAAAGGAATGATGGTCACTAGAAAAGGGCCAAAATAACTGAAATACAAGAGAAAGGGACAGAAATGTGAAGAACTATATAGAGGCAGAAACATCTACATAGTGCGATGGAAACAAGCAACCTTCAAATAGAAAAGGCAGTGGGGGAGAGCAGCAAGCTAAGCACACCAGGTAGTGTCCTGGACTGGCAGGCAGTGATATGTACTCTTGGCAATAGCAACTTAGAAGACCTGGCTCATTGGATTTCTGAAGCTTAATGAAGACATTTCTAAACATCACCAATTCCCTTTGCTCTGTTTCCATATCTACCAAGCATCTCTCTGACCATAAATTATTTTTCATTGAAATTTTCCTATGAAATTCTAAAGCTCCTCATATAACCATCCAGTCTGCTTAACAATCATTGAACTGGCCCTCTGGTACAAATCATTGTTTTATGGGATTCAACATCATAAGCTAGTGTCAGAATCTAGACACCCAGGTAAGCATTTAATTTTTACTTTTAAAATGTAGACGCTAGAGCAATAGTTACAATAAGCTGCTTCCATCTGAATTTGTGAAGTCTGAAAGAATGCAGCAGTATCACCCTTTCTTATTACACATTCTTTGTATGTATGTTAAGGTTCAGCTGCATTATCCCAAATTCTTCCTAAACCTTCAGAGGTGAAGGATATTCACACAGGACACAAGCTGCTTCCCAATGGATTCCTGCCAGATGCCTATTGGCAAAACTTCCTTTGGACTTCTTGGCAGACTTCATGCTATGGCTTGAAATAACAGAAGAACAAAGCTGCTCAACTGAAAGTTTGCATAACTGGTGAAGTCTGCCAGTGAGTAATTCCTAATCATCCATCGTGAGGAGATACAAGAATGAGCAAACAGTAAGGTTAAGCATATTTACTTTGTGGGGAACAAAATCTAAGACATCACAAAGGCATGGAGACATGCATACCAGCCAAGACCAGCCTCTAGGAACCTGGAAGGGTGCCAGTGTTTCCCTTTGGCTTGTAAAATAGATACTCCTGGGGTTTTTTGTTTGTTTTGTTTTAATGGATTTTGGTCTGAAACTGGAATTAAGTTTACTCAACTCCATGACCTGAACAGAATGTTGAAGTTAAGGAAAAAAGTCTCTCCCCATAATTATGTAACCAGGGCCTCTTAGAACTAATGTGTGCAATGAGTTACTTACTTTGAAATTGTTTACTGTCAAAAGAGTTATACCTACAGTAAGAAATCCTACGGAGTAGGACCAAGAGATTCCATGAAACAGTCTTCTGATGTAGAAATTCCTTTTAATGCATAAAATACTTTGTTTCTTAAAGAGTATCTTAAACTAAGATAAAAGAAAAGTACTCACCTTTCTGCATAAGCAAAAGCTAGCATTTTAAGATTACACTATTGCTCTGGAAATGTTAGGGGAAGTCTCCAAAGGCACTATCAAAATTCCGAAGACCACATCACTTGAGCTAATTTCTGCCAAGGCAAACTCAAGCTGCCAAAACCACCCAGCCATGGGTGTCGTCCTGTGCTATGCCAATTTCAGTTCTTGGTCTGCCCACTAGCTGCCAATTGCCTCTTCCCTACTGTGAGCGTTTCTAAAAGGAGCATTTCCTGTCATTTATAAACTCTTAGTTTGCCAATTAAGTGCTGCATGAGCCAGCTGCTAGGCAGGAACTAGAGACTTTTTGTCCATTGGAAGAACCAACTCTGGCTCTACTAGAAAAAAATAAACCTGGCACATTCCAGAAGAAAAGTATGTTGGAAGGGTAGGTGTGGGCAAAGTTTTGGAATGGAATAGGGGGCAAGGAATTTATCCAAAGACAAGATGCATCAGTTCTACTTGCATCTTACAAAGCACAAGTGAGAAAACATGGGCAGAAAAATCAAACAACTCTAAAGAGGAAGCAGTACATAAAAACAGAATTAGATTATTTGAAGCATTTAGTCGCCAAAACCTAATCCTTGCCAGGGAATGAGTATACATTGAAAACAGGCAGCAATTCATTGCTAACATACAGAACATCAAGGGTAAAAAGAGGATCGTAGCAGTAACCTGAATTCTGTGACAGTTTCTAAAGACCAGCAGGCTTCTCAGCAGCAGCTGTAGGTGCCAGACGTCAAGTGCCTGAGCAAATACCTGCCAACCTTTAATTCTCTGACTCATTTTTAAAAAAGTGTCGCCAGACACCCTCATGGACCTACAATACTATGTTCTTCAAGAAAAAAGTGAAGCCAAAGGGGGAAAAGGAATCTAAGAGGCAAAGACACTGATAAAAAAAGCTTCAATAAGCTGAACTATTGCCTTCAGAAACAATAGTTGGTTTGTGTTTCAAAAAGTAGTGACTACTAGGTACACTTAATAGGTAAGTGTTAGTGATCAGGGTTTAGAAAAAGAACTAAGTCTAATAACAGACAATGAAGGCAAACCTATTCCTATTAAGTACCCACCCCCATGGAATAATACACTGGACAAAGCAGAAACAAAATTTGTTAAAGAATTGTTCCCGATCTTAATGCCTAATGACAGAAGAGTACATAAAGATGATTTTTTTTGGTGTATATACACAATGGAATACTACTCAGCTATACAAAAAGATGAACTCTTGCTATTTGGGGCAACATAGATGGAAGTGGAGGAGACTGCTAAGTAAAGTAAGTTAGAAGAAGAAAGACAAAAAGCAGATGACTTCATTCATGTGCAATATAAAGAAACAAGAATAGACAAACCCAATACTAGAAATGTGACTGTAGGATTGAAACTACTGTGGGGAGGAGTAGGGAGGGGAGAGCAAAGGGGAAAAGGGGCTTAATGGACTGTGTTCGAGGATTATGTGTACTTTGGTGTTGGGTGTGATGTGATAACGTACATCTGAAGAGGTGTGCGCCTGGACCCCTAACGGACACACAATGTTGTAAACCAACAGTTACCTCACTTAAAAAAAAAGTTCCCTTAAACATTAAACCAGAAAGGTACCTGACAACTATTTGTAAGTAGAATTTAAGTGATACCCAGAGATGCAGTATAATTATCTGAAAATGATTTTTTCCCTTTACATGAAAATAAATTGCAGGTGTATAATCTGGAACATGGAATTTTCACCCCAGAAGTAACTCAGATTTTCCTTTTACTGAGAAAAAGAGCAATAAAGACAACTTAAAAGCTTACCTCCTCCCTCCCAGGCTTCTGGAGATCCCCTTAACTGGCAATACAGCTTACCCAGTGGGTTAGAGGCAAACAGCTGTCCCCAACATCTGCTCATCATTTAGTGATAAGCTCTTTCCCAGATTCTCTCATAGGTGGTGTGGCCAGGTATTATGTTCTGGTAAACATGACACCAATGTAATGTGAAAAGCTATTTTCAGGCAGTATCCTTAGATAAGAGAGCTGTCAGTTTTTGATCCTTCCTCCTCCTTGCTGGCTGGAATTAGACTCAATGACTGGAGCTTGAACAGTCACCCTGAGCCAGGAGATGGTGCTAAGCAAGCAAGAGCACCAATCCTAGATGATACAGAAGAAATACTAACAGCTTAGAATTGTCCATCTCCCCTCTTCACATGAAAAAGGAAAATTCATTTAAACCATTTTTTGTGCCCACGTAATGCAGCCAAATCTAATTCTGATAGATGTACCATGCCAAAATATATTTAGAAGCATGAAAACAGACATATGGCAGCATCTCACAAACTGTTTTTGCCTGACATTTGCCTATGGGTTGGACTGGCAGTTGGTCTAGAGAAAAAGGGATGAGTTTCTTCACCACACTTTAAAATAGAGCATCGAACCAGCTAGCGAGAGGGACATACATGAGTGGTATGTGTTTGTGCATATCCCAAATATTGTCCCTCATGCATTAATCTTGACAGGAGATACTCTTTCCAACATTTAAGCCCACAATCTACAGACTAGTAAACCTTCCTTGCAAAAGGGTAGTTCTTAACAATGTGTAACAACAACAAAAATAATCCTGTATTTCTGTTTCCATCAAAAATTCCAATTCATGCAAAGCCAAGGTAGGGTACAGGTTTTTAACTAGTTAACAAACAAGAGCAGTTGTCCACCTTGGCTGTACACTGGTCTCACCGCCACCGCTATCCTGGGGGATTCTTTAATTCAGTATGTCCGCGGTTATTCTAATGTAAGTAACAAAAACAAGTTTCCCTTAAGCAGGGAGTAGAGAAAGCTGCATTTCACAGAAGACTGCCAACTAAAGTAGAATGAAAATAACAATTTATGATTTAGGCAAAAGTCAGCAATGAATATTAAACCCTATTGGGGAGCAAGATACACATTCTCAAACTACTGACTAGGTCTTAACAATCACAAATGAGAAAAGCATCATTACTATGGAGAAATTGGGTAGACACTACCAGAATCTTAAGATCAGACAAACATGACCAATACTCAAACACAATTGACATCATTTGTTTCCAGATGTCACACTCCACCTCACCCTCCAAAGAAAGGTATGACCTGAGCCTAATCATGTGGAAGCAATCAGTCAAATCAAAATTAGGGGCTATTTTATAAAACCACTAGTCTGGGTTTCCAGTGACATACAGGGGGAAAAAAAAAGGAGGGGTGTGTTTGGAGTATTGTTAAAAAAGGAGACTAAAAAGACATGACAACTAAATGCCATGGCATCCTTGATTGGATTCTTTATTGAAAACTATAGGACACTATGGGGGTAATTATAGAAATTTAAAGATGATTAAATAGTAGTATTGTGTCAAATTTCCTATTAATAGTGATGTTGTAGTTAACATCAAATGAATGTCCTTGAGGAGAAAAGTTCAGTAGAGTACATTAATAATGTTCTTTAACTATAAAGTTTGTGAAAATACGTACCAAAAATATCCAAGAAATGATTATACACCTATGTCTTTGTAAGAGGAGTAAGATCATTGTGAGCACATATTTTTAAAACACAAAAACAAATTTTTTTTTTCCTGGCAAAAAAGGTAGATTATAGAAGGATGTCTCCTTTCCACTTTTAAGTTCTATGGATGACTCCTGACATGTTCTTTAAGGTCCAGTACTAATAGAAGATGAGTTAGTAGATTTAAATCTACAGAAAATCACATTATATGCCTCTTCAGCAAACGTGATAGACAGTTTACTAACCCTTGCAGCTAAATGGAAGACAGAGTTGTCTTAACATTTAATGCTTTGAGTGGCACCCTTCTACACCAATTCAGAGAATGTTCAGGTATAAAATTGGAGATCCCATCATGTACTGCCTAGTACATACACAGTAAAATGCTGAATGGAATTCTGCAAAGAACAAGTATTACTAAGAGCACCCACATTTTATCCCTTTAAAAGAATGAGAATTTTTTTCCTACCTTTGAAATCACCATGCCCCATAGGGTCAAGCTCTTGCCCTTTTGCAGTCTTTCTTACCTTTATTGCTGGAAACTTCTGTATTTTCTCAGTCTCATTGGCTGTACTTACTTGATTTAGTTTAAAAAAAAAAAATCTCAGGAGGAGCAAAAGAACAGCTATTCTAATGAGATCTTCCTTACACTTTGTCTCTGGCTCACTTTCATTGAAGTAAAGGTCATTGACCTCTTTCTCCCATTCTTAAAATTGCTACTTGTTTAAGTGATTCAGACATTTAAAAATGTAGAGTCTGTCAAAAATACAAGTACTTACTATGTTCTTCCTTCTACTAAAACATTTTTCTAGCAACACAGGAGCCCAATACACAAAACCATATCAGTAAGTCAGAAAACTGACCAAATCCAAAGAATATTCATTCCTTGATTTGTATGTGTATTTAGCAAATTACCTAGCAATTCATTTTAGGATTTTTTTGCAATTAAAGCATTGACATATGGTTTGAGGATGCTCTGATTCTCCAACTCAGGCTTTACTGATGGTTCTTGACACATGTAATCAATAAAGAAAGGAAGTCAAAACACCCTTCAATTTACAAACCAGGAGTGAGGAACAGAGGTAAGTGCCCCCCAAAAGCTCATTTAGTTGGCTGCAGAAATGTAGATGAAAGCTTCTCTAGCATAGTTACTTTTAATAATTGGCCCCTTGTGGCATTTTAATAAGTCATTTTACAGTGTCAGGAATACATATACTTTAAACTCATTCATATGCAAATGCATCTACCTGTGCTAAATAAAGGAGATGGCATATTAGAAGTCCACATACTCCCAAATTCCTATTTTAGATTTACCTTTTTACTTTCTTTTAAAACAATATACTGGATTCTGTGAAAACTAGAAATGTTTGACCTGAAAGAGGAATGCTTAGAGATAATTCATCTAATTCAGTTTCTTTATTGTGCCAGTGAAAAAACCAACCCAAAGCGACGAGCAGACTGACCCTGTGGTGAGGCACATGAGGGCAGAGCTGGCCAGACATGGGCTCTCACTGCAGGTCTCTTTCCACAGTGCCCCTTTAGCACCAAGCTACAAATGCATCCATTACTACTTCGTATCACCTCTAGCTAAGGCAAAAAACTTCAGAAAATGTATAAGAATCTATTCACACTTGATATGGAATTAAAATTCTGATACCCATCCTTATTTAGTGGACTTTGGTTTCCAGACTCAAACATGTTAGAAGTGGCAAATTAATTGCAGGGAAAGATGCAAATGCTAACAGTAAAGGCAGGAACGCTGTACAAAAAGGGCAGGGCCAGCAACACCTAACGGTCTGTTGGTTTCAAGCACAGGAAAATAAAATTTTCATTTTTAAACGGTTCAAACATGGAAAAATCTCAGCAATCTGTTTTTCGGAAAAAATCCAGTGGCATTTTATATTACATGTATTTGAGGTACTGTGACAATGTTACCTCCAGCCTAGGCTGCCTTGTTGTTTCCCTACATTGGCATAGAAGGTACCACCGAAAACGTAAGAGACACTACAGGAGAGATGTAAAAGCAAATTCATAAAGGAAGACACTAAAACATTAATTTTATTTCACATGATTATCTACCTCCAATTATCACTGATAATGCAAATTATGAATTACTTTCTGAAATGTACAAGACACCTGCTATGCTACTATTATTTTCATAATATAACTGTCTCCTATTTTCCACCTGAGGAAACATGCCATTCTTAAAATACAAATATAAAAGTGTTTATTTACCAATCTACCTCTTTATAAATAAAAGTTAATTAATGTGCGCACACTCATACACAATGGATTTGCGAATTCACTTGTTAAAAAGTGCATGCATTCAGAAAACATGTTGAGTCTTTATTAACCTTTCAAAGCCATGAACTTCCAGGTGAAGTAATGATGAAGGAAGATTTTCTGAAAATCCTTTCCCCTTTAACATTTAAAAGTAACTTTCTCCCTTCTCCCCTCAAGTTGCAAACATGTGTTTTGATATTTTAAAACACATGCTAATAACCCTATCCTCCAGAAACTTCCGAAAAAATAATCCCCGAGTCTATTCTATGAAGGACCATATAAGAAAGTTCTATTGACAAGAAATTCAAAATCTGCACTGGTTGTAAACTGACAACAGATCACCTGGGGACCAGGTATTACATTAAGAATTTTCCCAGTTGGCATTTAATGTCACAGTACTTACTGGAGAGCAACAGCGTCTGACTGTGCCCCACTCAACCATAAAGAATGTTACAGCATATGATCTTACCTCGAACTGTGGGTATGGAGGAGTCATAGCTGACGGGGGCCCTGAAGTGGGAGGCGGCATCCCTGAAGTGGGTGGGAACAGACCCAAGGCGTTCAGATTTAATCCAGGAATTAAATGTGCTTGAAGCTGCAATGGTAAAAAGGTCCCTTCATTATACAAGTAAAAGATGTGGTATAAGTAAGCATTTTATAAGTGACAGTATTTGTGACGTCTTGCCTAGTAAAATACCGCTTTATGACCAGTTTCAGAACAAAGCAGATGCTCCATGTGACTGAGTACAGTTTATGTTTCTTGGTATTTTAAAATCTGTGTGCTCCTCTGTACATCCCCATCCCCCATGCTAGGTTTCTCCAGGCAGGGACGACACTTCCCTTCCTCAACTGACACCGCTTAGACAAATAAGCACAGTGTACGCGGCTACACAGAACCAGCTATTAAGCAAAGCAATCTTAACTCGTTGGATCAATTTTGGCTGTCATAGTTACTAAAGGCCTAAAACAAAGTCAAGCCCTTTGGAAACCAGGGCCCATCCTCATGTTCTACTGCAACTAAATAATTCTTTGGGGTGGCTACAAGCATCAGAAAGGGGATTTGGTTTTGCTGTAATTTTGTCAAGGTTAAAAGTATGGTAGAGATTAAAGTCAAGATTTGAGCATACCTGACAATCTTTTTTAAAGGCTTATAAGGCTGGATCTACTCCCAACTGACAATGAAACCACTGGTGTGAAAATGTGAAAGCAGGTGGCAGGCATGTGGGGGAAAATGATTAGCACTCAAGGTAATATAGTTTTTTACATTTCCTTCTTTTCGGTGTAATATTTCAGATGACAGACCCTATTGGGGATTTTTTTTTTTCATCCTTTACATCAAAATTCAAGATGAACTTTTGAAATGTTCCATTTCCAGCACCATTTTATCCATTAAGGAATGTCAGCAATTCATTCTAATGACCTTAATTGCACGATACAGACAGTTTTGTCATTTGAAATTCTTTATCTCCAAGGGTTGTATGGGTAATCAAGTTTTAAATTTGTATTCATAATAGTAGCTCAATATGCTCAGTATCCACTGTAATCCCATTTTAAAGACCAAGTAAATTGTCCAAGAGAATAGAGCTGCAGCTGTTAGATGGCTGTGCTGGGACCGAAACCCAGCACACATTCTACAGCCCACATTCCTACGACACTTATCTCCCTGAAATTGTTAACTTCTGTAGGTAGGTTTTAGTCCTACCTCATTGATAAGGAAGCTAACATTCAAAGATTAACTTGCTAAAAATCACAGAGAGCCAAAACCTAATGTCAAAGCCTCTGTCTTTCCTACGATCCCAGAGGATCACTGTGGTGCTGAAATCAATTAGAAACTAAACCACTAAGGAAATCAGTATTAACCCAACTAAACACATCTTTTAACTAGTCATCAAAATAAAAACATGTCCATCGGAAAACTAACATTCATAGAAGCAATATCATTTTCATAAGACTCCCTGATTTTCTTCATGATCTCTTCCTCAGCTTTGGCACATGTTTCAACATTGCCTTTGACCGTAATGGTGCGCTCCGGGTTGTACAGCGTCAGTTCCTGCAACCTGCAGATTGAATACAGGGAGAAAGAAAAAGAATGGGAGCTATAGGAGGGGGGCAGTTAATAATAGTTCAGTCACAGAGGGCCATTAAAAACCAACTGTGGAGACTGACAATATGTGCAAGTGGGTAGTCAGATGTGAGGATATGCATAATAACTACCATAGACATGAATCCAGGAACTGTAAAGTTGCAGGTAAGAAGAAAATACTTCCCCTGCCCACATTAATAAAAATTACAAGGTGTACATAGTTCAATTAAGTCCATGTTTTAGACATCGTTTACTTGACTGCTTCAGGTTGAACCTTCCTCACAATTTAACTGAAATGTAAATAACATGATTGGAGGGATACACAGTTTTACTGGTAACAAAGAGCCAGATGCACATAATATATTCCTAGTTGGCACTGACCAATCTAGGCATAATGGACATTCTTGTGCCATTGCATTGTATGGGTCACAAACAAAGGAATAAGCATGGAAATATTCCAAAAGGCAACCTAGAATTCATGTATCTAACCCAATGTTTGCTACTAAATATAGATCATATATCTAACCCAATTTTTGCCATCTAAATACTTTCAGTATTTAGATCAAAGCAGGCTAGAGAAAATATCAATCCATCTCGACTAAATTAAAAAATGATTCCTTGAAACCATTTAGACAACTAAAAAGTTAAAATGCAAGAGTAATATTCATAAAGTCCCCACTAGCCATGTTCTGCTGAAGCTTCAAAATTCACTCAGATGACATCTGAGACCACCTACATGGGAGCTAGTCAACAACCTTGAGGGGGAAAGCAATGGGAAATATTTACCATGGAAGATAAGACCCAGATCGAAAGTCTCTGGGACACTTGTAGAGCTCTCCTCCACATTCCTAGAGGTAACTCTCTCACCACTAGCAGGCTACCTTAAGCTCAGCTTGAGGCAGATAAATGGGATATATATTACTCCTTAACTATTTCAAACTTGCTAAAAACATAGACATCTACAAGATGAAGGCTATTTGTCTCGAATAGCCTAATATTCAATCTCAACCCACCCTCAACCCTGCCACGCAAGCATCATATATTAACGTTTGTAAAAACAGTTGCTTTTAAGATTTTTTAGTTCTAAAGTCCTTCCCTCTTCCTAAGCATAAACTTTGAAATGGGATAGGATCACTTATTATATTTATCACTTTGATTTTTTTTCTTCTTTGCAACCAAACAAGATTTTCCTACTTCCTTACCACCAGCAGCCTTCTTGAAAGCCCCTGCAATTGCCTCAGTCTTTCCCCTACCCTCTTAGTGATTGATCTCTTCCAACTTCAACTTTTTTGAGTACCCTGATGAAAAGTAAAGATAGCCACCCCAAGAAAAAAGAGGAGCCTTTCCATATAGTTTCAGAGCATTCATGGACCCTAGATGTGTAAGACAGCCTTCAAGGCGATTGCCTTCCCAATGATGTATGTCCCCTCCCACAATAAATGGAGCTAATCTGTGTGAACAATATTAGAACAATGGTAGAGGATAACTTCTGAGGCTAAGGTGTGAAAGTCAGTGCCAGTTCCATCTTGCTTTTTCTGGGATCAGTGACTCTGGAGGAAGAAAGCAACCGTGGTTTGAGGACACCCAAGCAGCCCTGCGGAGAGGACCTGTGGTGAGAATTGAAGCCTCCACCAACCAGCAGCATTGGTTGTCAGCAACATTAAGAAACCTTCAGCCAGAGCCACCTCATTAAGGTATTCCTGAATTCCTGACCCACAGAAACTAGATAATCAATAGATAGTTACTATTATTGTAGCTGTCAAATGTTGGGATAATCTTTTATGCACAATGGGTAATAAATTGGGTTGTACATTTCAGCTTTGGGAATAAATATCAGAAAACCTGACCAAGACTTCAGCTAAGAAATAATGAATGGAAAGTATTTAGTTTTTCTTGCCTCACTAATGGGAACAGATAATGCTTTCAATGTAGGGTAAGAACAGTCAGTAGCAGTAGACTGAAGAAGAAACTTAGGTATAGCAGGCCCTCTAATGACATCATTTCCCACAATGTCAGTCAAGATTTTCTTTTCCTTGTCAATGTTATAAAGAAACATGTGAGGACCTGCTTTTATTATACTTCATTTCACTTAAAGTCAGTTTCCAAGAAGTTACTGATGACATTGAAGACTTACTGTATGCTCAAACCACTGTAAAACAGGAGAAGTTATGCTTAATGTATTGTACCCTTCAGCTCAAAAACAGTGTTTGAACATTTTCTAATTCAAAAGAAAGCAAGGCAGTACTTACGGAGATATTGTGATTTTAGTGTCTGTGTCCTGCTCAATTTTTTTAAGGTTTCTTCCTTCCTTACCAATAAGACGACCAACAAAGTTATTATGGGCTAAAATCTTCAAGGGAATCTCTTCTGTGCTGTAAATTAAAAATGATCATGAAATCAGGGTAACAAAACCTACTCTTGGTGAAAAGTCAATTTTAAGTAAACATTTACTCCCTTCCTACAATGCAGGAAGCTTTACACTAGGTAGAGTTTTAAAACTTGCTGACCATTAGCCTACACTCTAGCAACACATGAATAGAGAGGGCAAAAAAATATTAACAAGTATTTGGATTCAAGTTAATTTTTAAAACAACTTTCTTTCATTTACTTCAGGGAATATCTTTCCATGATGAATTCTATTAACTCTTTGAAAATACCTCTTTACTCAAATGTGTATTGCTAAACTCACCAACTCCAGGACACAATGTACAGATGCCAAATTGTATGATTTTATTACAAATTTTAAAATACATACTTGTAGACACATGCACAGTTTTAAAAGGAAATGAAAACAGAAGAAACTCGACAGTGTTATGATTTGGGAGAAGACCTTGTAAGAGCAGGAAGGGGGTTTCACTCTTCATTTTGTACCTTTCTGATTTTCTAAGTCACATACATATTGCTTAAAAAATATTAGTGGGTTATCTAGATGGTAGGGGTTTTATTTTTCTCTGTACTGAAAAAGAATTAAAATTATAATACAGCACAATGTAAGACCTTATAACTAAAATATACTCAATGTATTTTCAAGGAATCTACAAATTAAGTGTTGGTGGTTATATCCTGAAACTCGCTCACTCCAGTCACTTAATCTGAAGTCTCTTTTTACACACTCACTGTGCTACATGCTCAAGGCAGAGCAGAGCCCAAGCTCCACACACAGTTCCTGTGGGACAAAAATTTAGCCTTCCAAGTGGGAATACCCAAATCACGCTCCCATTTCGTAGCACAGGATTAGGGTTCTCTTCACCTCCATGCTCCCTGTTGCTGCAGGGTGGGGCTGAGCAGATGCTAAGAACAGTGGTCCAATTAGTTCTGAGTCAAAGAGTGAGAACTGGGGGACTATGCCTTGGGTAAATCCCGGGGCACTTCCGGGACATTGGGTGGGCTTCCTATGCCCCCCTTTTGCTGCCTTCTACAGATGGAATATCCCATGAACACCACTCACCCCATATCCCAAAAATGAATGAAATATTTAAAAGACTTAAGCTTTACAACCAAATAAATAATGCCCACCACTATAGCTCTCCAGGACAGCTCTTCCCTTTGTTTGTGGTAATTCCCAAGAATTGTGTCATAGAAAGTCAAAATTACAGAGCATGGCCATCAACATCTTCACAGGTTAATTCCTTTTACTCACAATTTTATATCTTGAGCTTCCTTATGCATAATCTCCAGAATAGATTTACAAGCCGCAGAGGTGCCTTCAGGGGTAGAAAGGATAGTAATGGATTTCTCAGCAGCACCTGCATTCTCTTTACGGTGGACATCAATTCTTATGGTGGACACAGGGAGAGAGGAAACGAGAGCTGTAAGTATCTATTCGGAATAGATTCTGTGATTATCCACTTTGAAGTGAGAGGACTTCTGGGCAGAGCAGGTGACTCACTTCCCTCAAGAGCACAGTGTTGAGCAACTGTCAAATGCATGCCTAGCGACAAACTTTTATTCCGGGAGCATACTTCTTCTTCCAGCCAAGGAGGGCCATCTTTTCATTGTGCCCAAGCTTTCTGTGCTTGAGGCTTCCTTTCAGATGCTACAGAACGAGCATCTCATGTCAAAAGCGCCTGAGTTCATACGAAGACTTCTTTAAAACACATGGGAACGGGAACGCATGCCAAGACGACTGGAGCTGGAATCACCAAACCAAGTTAAATTCTACATTCTCCACAGCATCCTCACATTATTCATCACACAAGATTTCCCTTGTCTGTTGCCTTTTTCGAGGCTCTGCTCTACATTTTGCTTCCTCAACAGAGGAAGTTCCCAACAAACAGGGACAGGAGCGGAACCAAGGAGATAGCAGTTACTTAAAAGCAAATGGCCAATAAACACATACACACTGATGAAAACAAGATGTATTTACTTCCAGACCTGCAAATATTTTGACTGGTAAGTACTGGCAAGAAAATGGGTAACAGGACACACCTAGGCTTTTGGTGGGAGTATAGAACAAACTGGCAGGACCTGTTGAAGCTAAAATGCTTACCTCCTCTTTTTGACTCAAGAATTCTACTTCTTGTACAATCTCCTACATGACGACTCACTAGTAGGTGAAGATGGTGGTTCTCACCCTTGGCACTACTGACATTTTGGACCAGATTAATTCTTTGTTGAGGAGGCTGTCCACATCGTAGGGTGTTTAGCAGTATCCCTAGACTATACTAGATACCAGCAGCACCTCCCTCTCCAGTCGTGACAAACAAAAATGTCTCCTGGTATTGCCAGATGTACACTGGGGTGGGGGAGGGCGTATCACCACTGGCTGAAAACACTGGCCTGAGGGTGTTTGTGGAAGCACTATCTGTAGCAGTAGAAAATGGGAATTATCGTTAAATGTGCACCTGGAAGAGGTAATAGCAGTATATACATAGCATACAGATGTTTTTAAAAAGTGGTAAAATTATGGATATAAACAGAAGAGGTGCTTGATCTTACATGAAAATACATATTATGATAGGCCTTCTCTTTCAAAACTATGGCTGTTATTGAAAACAAGTGCTATGAAGATACTCGGTTGTCGTAAAACAAAAAACACATCATGACTTTTCCAATGACCCAATGCACCCCCAACTTAATACCATCCTTTATTTACATACTTGTACACTTTTAATTAAATGCAGAATAACTGCTGTTGTTTAGAAGGTACAGGTGAGAAAATCAACTATCAAAAGAAGTGTGTGTTAGGGAAAAATAAGTACTTGTTAGTCCCTCTGGCCAAACACTAGAAGATAGTTATATAACTCGCAGCTATGAGATGGACCACTTCAAGCTATTGAAACCAAGGTTTTGATTTCATTTTCTTAAATATTTGGTTCAAAACTGCAGAGATGGGGCTTCCCCAAAAATAAGGCCAATTATTAAATTGTCAGAAGGAGAAAGAATGATTTCACTCATATGTGGAATGTAAAGAAACAAAACAAAGGCAACAGCCATAGCTAAACCAAAACAAACTCTAGAACCGTGGCCAGGAGGTGATGGGAGGCAGGAGGCCCACGTAACTGGTGGCGGTTACGGGATGGGCGGCGATGAGCATGGCAGGGACGCATACATTCAAGATGTGTGAACCTGTACCCCTAAGTCATACGCAGTGTTGTAAACCAATGTTACCTTTTGTAAATCAAAGTTATTTCAATAAAATAAAAATAAGGGCATTATGAAATAATTTACTATTCAAGAATTTAATCAGGCCACTCTAAAAACAACTAGGTGAAGCACAGGGGAATTTTAGAGTGGTGAAATTATTCTATTTGATACAGTAATGAAGAATATATGACATTATGCATTTATCAAAATCCATGGACCTGTACAATAGAGTGATCCCTAATGCAAACTAGACTTTAAAACACTGTGTCCAGATTTATTACTTGTAACACTGTACAACATTAACACAAGTTGTTAACAATAAAGGAAACTAAGTTTAGGAGAGGGAATAAATGAGAACTCTACAGTAAGTCCAATATTCTGTGAACATGAAAGGTTCTAAAAATTTGATTCTAGTGATTTTTTAAATTACTTAGTTATAAATTTAGGGGGGAAACATACAGGATTTGCATGGTGAAAGCTAGCTAATGTTGATAGATTGATAAATAAATGCAGTACATGTGTTTATGGATTAGAAGTATCAATGTAGTAGAGCTTTTATTCTTCTCCAAACGGACTCATATCAAAATCCCAGATAGATGAGTTCTAGCTACAAACATGTTTATGCTGAAAAACATGGAAAAGCAATAAAATCGCTATTTTTTGAAAGAGAAGTATAAAGTGGAAGGAATCAATTCACCCAATTTTAAGAGAGACAGCAATTAAGGCCACATCCATGTCTTGAATTTGTTTGGAAGAGAGTGAGACACAAAGATAAATGAAACAGAATAGTCAAAGACAAACCCATGAGTATATCCAGTGATTTTTACAAATATGAAAAAAATAGGACAATAAAGAAATGAGACAATAAGGGCTATCTAGAAATAACTAACATGTCTGAGACAGCAAGTCCCATCTCATGAACCACCTTTCCATCTCAGTGTAAGAATTGCTTATCTTCTAGTAGATAACGTGTTGAATTCCCTACATCTGATTTACCGTGTTAAGGATTACTAAATTCTCATCCTCTGAGAGAAGGGAGTGTTGTTTTACAGATTAGGTAGCCCTCTGAGGCCGTTCCAGAAACTGAGGATCTGATAATGACTAGTTTCAATAGCAAGAGTTAATTAAAATCCACTGGCAGAGCTTTACAAATGAATCATCGGATATAACAAAAACTACTTCCCTTCCCTCTCCATCCTCTATCCTCCATCTTCCTGCCTTAAATAAAACAAACAATTCCATTTAAATCACAGACGTTCTTTCTTCTGACAAGGAAATAAGTAGTGTTAAAAGAAACAGCTGTAATCTGCCATGTAAAAAGGAGGGGAAAACATTTAATAATTAGTTTCTGCAGGTAATAAGTGATCAAGGGAAGAAAGACTTTAAATTTTGATTAAAACCAGGTAAATTTAAAATTAAAATGATCTGGACTATGTTTCAACTCTTTCCTCCACCCCTTTATCATGAGGTTAAGGCCACTGATTTTGTGCAAAGGTAACCGGCACCTAATAACTGCTTCAAAGCAGGGAAGGCAGGTCAGCCTCACACCCCAGGCAAAGTGGGCACTCAGCCACCCCTGAAAACAATTCCTTTGTTTCCATGTAAGTAAGAAATGAGTCAGTTCAATTCAGGTCTGATGCCTATAGTGAATATGGATATCCTCATAAACAAGGTATACCTTGGGATTATGCTCAGTGAAATAAGCCAGAAGGAAAAAGAAAAATATCGACGGTTTCACTTACAGGAGGAATATAGGGGAACTGAATAAGAGATCAGTTATAATAAAATAATAAAAAACACAACAAAAATAGACAACTATAAATCAGACACATTCTGCAGGGGAGGAAGGAGAAGATTAAAACGAGGACAGGAAGAGCACAAGGGACTATGGAGATGGAGCACGGGTGAATTGGTGGTGGAAATTCTACAGGAACTACACCTGAGTAAAGAAAGCAAACATTGTAGAAAAAATGAACAATGATGTAAAGTATATATAAATAATTTTAAAAAGGAAAAAATATTAAAAAACAAACAAACAAGGTATACCTTGCACTATAGTTCCAGTTTCCAGAAAGATGCTGTTTAATTCTTTGAGCCACATAAAATCATCTTAAACTCAAAACGCAAAATAATTCCAAGACCATTTCCCCCACCCTTTTATAAGAAACGACACAAAAGAAGTTTGTACACAGCCTCTTCTCCCTAGTGCACTTACAGTTCTTCAGGAAACATGGCAGCAGCAGTTCCAGAGATGTGCCTGGTAGCCCCTCACAGAACGAGGGGAGGGTAAATTCATTACCAAACTTCTTTAAGTCAAAATATCCACATACAGCATTAACAGGATGATTAATGAACCAAAACTACTCATATAATGGCCCTGGAGCATATACAGTGACAATGCATCTTAGATATGTTTAAAGGCATTAATATAATTTACATAGAGTCATTTCACTCATTTGGCAAATCTACAAGCCTTTTACATATCAGGCAAATGGTAACTACTTTCTGCTCCTGAAAAGTTAGCTCCTTAAAATCTGCATATTAGGAGCCTCCCCGGTGACGCAGCGGGTTGACCGCAGTGCTGTGAAGCTGTCGGCAGCCTGTGCAGCGCAGGTTCAATTCCTGGCCGGCCAGGGAGATTCCCACATGGCACGGCAGACCTCTCCTGTCTCACCCGCTGCTCCCCTCAGCAGTGCTTTTGCTCCATCTGCCTGTTCTGCTCCCTACTTTTTCTCTGGTGAATCGTCTCACCCTACAGTACCTCTGGCCTATACCCCAGCTCTTGTATAAATAAAATCTTTTTTTAAAAATCTGCAAATTAAAACTATCAAACAGCATCCCAAAGAAAAGGTCATTTGTAACTATGTGGCTTAACATGGACTAAATTGGGACCATAAACTATCAGGACTGAAAAACTACCTCTCTATTGGACCCAGACAATTACTTCCAAAAACACTGAAGGCAGGTATCACCGAAGGTAGGGGAAGTAGAGAACAACCTAGAAGCTGCCCTTTTGTTCACCAGAGCCTCCGTCATCAGAAGTGGATTAGGTATCACCTGTTTTCCATTCACGTGTGAAAATTTGAGGTTCCCTTTGAAATTAAAGTTTAACCCCAGATTTATATAAAATGAACACTAAGATATCAAATCACAAGGTTCTTCCGGATTCCCAAGTACTGTACAAGAAAGGATCATAACCATGTTCAGAAGGACACCAAGTACCAGAACAACATACTCTTACTAAGATTCAAGGGGGAAGACAGTAACCAGCTTGACCTCAGGAATACTCACTTAGACTGGGTTTGTTTGGTGATATTCCGAATGGTGGCACCTTCTTTTCCTATAATGGCTCCAACAAATTGGGTGGGCACCAGCAGCCGCAGAGGCAAGTCGCAGGGCTTCTGCTTGGATACGGATCCCGGAGACCCCTGCCTCGATGAGCCTCTCTGCCCAAACCCACGGCGACCCCGGGGCTGCTGCAAGGGGGTCGGCTGGGCAGACGCCTCATCAGGGATGTAGGCCACTTTCAATGTGAAGCTCTCCAGTTGGAATCCATTCAGTTTGTCTAATGCTCTGTAAGTGGACAGGGAACAGGGTGTGGGAAGAACTGTATAATAAATCTTCAGCCAAACAATATCCATCTCCTTTTCCACTCGGGATTATGTTGACTCTAAATTTTCTGAATAAAGTCTCTGAACACAAAGCAAACCCAGAACATACAACAAACCCCTCCTTCCCTAAATTTGCCTTTCAAGCACACACTCAAAGAAAAAAAAACATCAAATTTCCAAAGGACACATTTGTCATCTACCAATGAAAAATAAAAAGGAAAAATTTTTGCTAAACTTTTGCTTAAGCTATAACCCACGAGGTTGGGACAGCTTAGGAGTAACCCAAACAGCATGAGAAGTTTTCATCCTGCCTAGTCTTTCCAAATAAGGACAGGAGAAAAAAAAAAAAAAACATTAGAAATATATACCACCCATATATATATATATATATACACACACACACACACACACACACACACACACACACCCCACATTCATTGCACCCTCTTAAAAATACAAGTAATTAAAACATTTTAAGAATCAAAGGATAAAAATCTTTGAGCCACTTATGGAGATTGGTAGAATTTAGTACTCAGGATGATCAATTACTCAATAAATTCTCAGCACCTATTATGAGCTAGTTCCTGAGAAAACAGCAGCCCCTGACCTGGTAGAGTTGATGACCTGAGTTGGAGCACAGAGGCAGGGCAGTAGTATACAAACAAAAAAATGAAGCCATTTCCTACCTTATCCATTTACTTGGAGAAGAGCTTTACTTTTTTTTCATTTTTGAACCTTATTATGGAAAAGTACTCAAATCTTAAGCAAACATCTCAAACTTTTCACACAGTAACATGAATACCCAGATCTAGAATTAGAATACAGCAGTATCCCAGAAGTCCCGCCAGTACCTCCTTCCAGTAAATGCCCCTCCCCTAGACTTCCAACACCAAAGATTAATTTTGCCTGCTTGCAAATCCTACATAAATAAGTACACGAGGGCACTTGTTTTGTACTTTCTCACTGTTTACTTATTACATATGTAAGATTCCTCCAAACCACTGTGGTCTACCTTACTTACCTATTTTAAAAGGGAGAAGTGAATAAAAAATTAATAAAGAAGATTATGACCAAGATGTCAAAAGTACACATAAACTTTAATAGCACATGTGTCCCAATACACCACAAAATGAAAAATAAAGGTCCCTCACTTCCCCTGGGGTTACAGGGTTTCTCAGATACTTTGCTCAGATTCTGTTCCAAACAGGCCCTGAGTTCAGCTCAGGCAGGGAAACAAAAAAAATCTCTCCCTAGCTGCTCAGAGTAGTCATTTTTGGTTCACATTCTACTTTCCTTATTTGACGATATTTCAATTTTCCACTTAGATGGGAAGGGGTGGGGGGGTGGAGGGGAAGAAAGATGGTCCTAGCATCAAAGAGCACAGAAGGGCATGGGCTTGGAAGGCAGGCCAAGGCAACCAGCCAAGATAGGCTGACAACCTGAGAAAGCAGAATTGTGCTATCTTTGCTCATTTCAGTCCCACTACATTGCTGTCCCACATTCCTAGGACATGAATGAACTCATAAAAGATCTCAGCGATACAGAAATACGAAAGTAACAAGAAATTTCTGTTACTATCATCAACTCTAAGACCCTTCTTAGAATCACTGTTAACCTCTGCAAATAAACCAGTCCTTTCCATGTTTGCACATGTGTACATGTTTAGTGCCATATTTAAAAACAAAACTGGGATGATATACACAGCTTGTAGCGTGCTTTTTCCCCAAACACACTGTATCTTAGAGTATCTCCATGTGATTTCTATGTCAGAGGGCATTTTTCTCTTAAGTCTCGCAGCATGGTACATAGCACGACTTATTTTACCAGTGTCCTGATAATTTAACATACTGCTCCTTGGTTCCTCCCTCTTCCATTTTTCTTAAGGGAAATGTAGATTAAGACCCGGGCCTCCCCTGGTGGCGCAGCGGTTGAACGCTGGGCTACGAGGCTGCCCGCAGCCTCTGCAGCGCCGGTTCATTCCCCGGCCACCAGCGAGGGTCCCCCCCCCAAAAAAAAATACACCAAAAAACCCCTAAAATATTTGGTATTTCTAAAGGAAATAAAGCTGAAATTTATTAATACTGATGATGTTTATTCATTATAGAAGTTTTGAATTGCAAACTTTTCAGTGAGTGAAATATTCATTAAAAACAACTTTCAATTTTCTTTCAAAGGCCAGGATAAAGAGATCATTGAACGGTCTTTAAAAAAAGAAAGCTGAAGCCAATGAAGAAATCAACTAGACTACAGACATTAAAGTCAATACATTTCACCACACTCTCCTTTCTCACTATTAAACTGATTATTGCCAGGTTCAGAAGAGAGTAAGTAAATTTTGACTGTGGAACTGTTAGGAATGTTACACAAAAAGGGTAAACAACTTGTTTCTTGATTGAGAGAGACAAACAGGCAGACACAACAGACATCCTTCTCTATGGGGATAAACAGATAAACATGTATGTCTTTAATGCTTCTATGTATTCTGACGCTATCTAAATAAAATCACATGTGTCCCAAGAAACCACGCATTCCACTTGGCATTGGCATAAACTATAACTTGCAAACTTCATTGTGCTGTTTTGAAAAGACATTTCTTTTTTCTTTTTTTAAGATTTATTTATTTATACAAGCACTGGGTACAGTCAGAGCGTGGGAGGGTGAGAGAGTTCACCAGAGCCAGAGCGGGGAGCAGAACAGGCAGACTGATGAAGTACACTGCTGAGGGGAGCAGCAGGAGAGGTCTGCGCGCCATGTGGGACCCTCGCTGGCGGCCAGGGATTGAACCGACGCTGCAGAGGCTGCGGGCAACTTCACAGCCTAGCGATCAACCGCTGTGCCACCAGGGAGGCCCAAAAAGACATTTCTTTGAGGGGATAAGATTGTCTCATTCAGGAGGTCAAATAGCCTGGTGCTCCTGTACCCAGTGCAGAGTCTAGACCCCCAAAGCTCCAAACTCAGGTTGTTTGTCAAAGAGAAGACAGCACATACTGTGTCCCAGGCTCTAACTGCCAACTAAGCAGTTAGAGATCCTGACCCCTCAAGCCACAGTGCTCCATAATTGGACACAGTTGAAAATGTACAGCACTGCAAGTCATGGCTCTCTCATAACGAAAGATTCTACATTTCTGAATTCTCAGTCAACCACTGAAACTTTTCTAGGCATAAAGCTTAATATTCAGCTGTGTCATTTGGTGGTTTGCTGAATTCATGGGAAAAACATATTTTCATTAAACTACTGTATATGCAAGCTGTATGATGAGCAATTGTAACTATTCAAAACATGAATCCAATCAACACAAAAATGTTTATCCAACATTTGTATAACTCAGAGAGTCCTGTTTCCCAGCATTACTTGATGGCTCTGACACCATTTTTAAGAACCATTAGGAAGATGCTGAGTCGTTTTACTAATTGGTAGCACTTAATTGTATTCTTAAGAAATTTATTGGGTACTTCACAGTTTCAGCTGAAAGGATGCTGAGAGAGTAGTTAAACTTAAGCGGTATAACTCCATGACAAGGTAGGGGCAAAGAAGAAATGAGACAAAGAAATCAAACTGACCCAAGGTTACACACAGATGTGAGGGCTAAAAAAGAAGATGGCCTAGAGACCAGAATTCAAGTCCAATTTGAGCAGTAAGTAGGCATGCAACCGTTGAGAGGTCATTTCCTTGCCAGGCATTAACATGCCTACAAAACTGAATATTTACAATTCTTTTCAACTCTAAAATTGCATGACTAAGCTCCTTTTTCTTATTCCCAGACCTAACTGCTGTATGTATCACATGGGTTCTAACAAAATGAGGTTTACACATTACCGAGATATTGGACAAGTCTGTTTTCTCCTTGTACCAAGAATAAGAGGTTGAGAATACAATTTAGTAGTAATTACTGAATGCCTGATAATATCACTTGCAGGGATCCATCTTAACTTAATAATCATGTACAAAGTCCAAATATTTACCTACAAAGAACTTCATTATGTCTAACCTGATTCTAAAATAAAATACTGGAAACAGTCTATATGGATGTGAAGTAGGTATGGATATATATAGACTGTGATAGGAACAAAATACTGCAGAGAGATTACAAACTGTACAAATATAGTTAATGGAAAGATAAACCACAAAACTCCACAGGATGAACTTTGTAACTTAAAGAGTTACAGCACACAGAGGGAACAGGTCATTAAAAGGGAGAGGACTTGGTGTAGTGCCCCACTTGGCCTCCAGGTCTTTCACAGCTTCCAGCTGCACTGTGCTGTGACCAGCATTTGGTCTGTAGGAGAACACCAAGCAAGATTTTGTCATTTTCAGTGGAAAACAAGGGTGGTTACTAACTGTAGGACCATGTACTTTGGTTCTGGATCTGCTGGCCCTTTATCGTGAGGCACCAACTACTTAAGAAATAAGATGTTTTCGGGCCTCCCCGGTGGCGTAGCGGTCAAGTGCTGGGCTGCAAAGCTGCCCACAGCCTCTGCAGTGCCGATTCCATCCCTGGCCACCGGCGAAGGTCCCACATGGCGCGCAGACCTCTCCTGCCGCGCCCGCTGCTCTCCTCAGCAGTGTACTTCGTCGGTCTGCCTGTTCTGTTCCCCGCCTGGTGAATTCTCTCACCCTCCCGCACTTCTGACTGTACCTAGTGCTTGTATAAATAAATAAATCTTAAAAAAAGAAAAAAAAGAAATAAGATGTTTTCATATCCATGAAACATACATGAAGAGGAGTATTTTAAGAAGTGAAATCTCTGATAAATTCAAAACTCAGCATACTAGACATGCTTGTAAATAAGTTTTGGCATGAAACCTTAATGCCTCTTCTCTGAAATATGAAAAAACAAATAAATAATTAAAAAGTGATGATGCATGGAACAAAGTCAGTAAGACTCCATGGCATGTTTAACAGTGGCTAACTCTGAATGGCAAGGAATTCCTTTGTCTCACTGCTTTATCTGTTATTTCCTTCTCCATAATCTTCTATTTACATAAATTTTAAAGTTTAAGGGTGAATTTCCTATGCTGTTTCAAACACCCCCAACTATGACTTTGTTGGGTCTTCTAACTGCTAGAAAAGGATCTGCACTGATAGCTTCAAAATATAAATATTCCTATACCTTAACAAACATCAGAAATAATATTAAAGAAAGCAAAGCATAAGAACTAAGTGCCCCATACTCTAAAATGTCATTTTTTTTAGTCAGATATTATAAATCTGAATAACATCTGACTTGGTCCTGGAAGACTGAAGGAACTAGGCATTCCAAAGACCCAAACATGTCTTTCTCTAAGGAACAAGAAATACTAACATAATTCTGTTTTAATGATTTTCATTATTTTTATTAATTGTATAATTATTTTAATAAATTAGTGATTTAAGGTTTAAAAAGCATATGTATTTCCTAGTAATGTGTGTACCTTTTGATGTTTCTTAGCCACAAGGTGGCAGGAATTTCCATGTTATATTCTGTCTTAGAGATACAGCTTCATAGAGAAGTCATTATCCCCTTAGAAGTGGTGTTAACAGATTTTAGTTACAAAAAGAAGCAATCAGGCCTCCCTGGTGGCACAGTGGGTTGAGCGCAGCGCTGTGAAGCTGTCCGCAGCCTTTGCAGCATGGGTTCTATTCCCCGCCAGCCAGGGAGATACCCACATGGCACAGCAGACCTCTCCTGTCTCACCCACTGCTCCCCTCAGCAGTGTTTTCAGTCGTCTGCCTGTTCTGCTCCCCACTCTGTCTCTGGTGAATTCTCTCACCCTCCCATGCCTCTGGACTGTACCCCAGTTCTTATATAAATAAATCTCTCTAAAAAAAAAAAAAGAAGCAATCAAAAAAGCTTTAAACTAGATCCCTAACTCCTGAATATCAGTGGTCAGTCATCTGAACTGAAGCACATGCAAAATACAGTATTATCAATTAAAAAATGTTGGGAAAATGCTTAAGTGCTGCTAACTTTGGAGATCTTACTACCTTTTTTTTTTTCTTTTTTAAAGATTTATTTATTTATGCATTCAAGAACTGGGGTACAGGCCAGAGTTACAGGGGGTGAGAGAATTCACCAAAGACAGTTAGGAGCAGAACAGACGGATCTACTGAAATACACTGCTGAGGGGAGCAGCAGGCGAGACAGGAGAGGTCTGCTGTGCCATGTGGGTTGCTCCCTGGCTGGCCGGGGATCAAACTCATGCTGCAGAGGCTGTGGATTGCTTCATAGTGTGGTGCTTAACTCCTTGCGCTAGGGGAAGCCCCCTTACTACATTTTAGGTATTGAGAAGTATTTTGAAAACATTATCTTAGTTTCTCAACAGACTCATAAGCTAAGGGCTGTATTATTCCCCATTTTACAGATGGAAAAGTAGTTCCATCTGTAGACAGATTAACTTGACAAATGTCACATCTAGAAAAGTGTAATTAGACTCTAGAATGTATCCTCTTAGCCTTTATGTTTTATTCACACCTTCACAAGCACAACCCAGTTAACACAGACTCCTAAACAACTGATGCTGAAGAAAGAAATAAACTAAAGTATCATCCCTTATCAACTACTTCAAGATGTACAGTTTGGATGGCTTGCCAAGGAAAGGGTATGGAGAAATCAGGTTACTTTAGCAGCTGCCAGTCATGCTGGAGACCACAGAGCAGGCTTGCAGGACTCAGTGGAGCAAGTCCTGGAGAAGGCACCAGCCTTCCCCCAATTCAAGCTAGCCCAGAGCCAGTGGGTAGAATAACCAGTTTACTATCAACTGGGTGACTTTGTGCCAAATCATTTGATAAGACCATTTCCTAAATATGTGTATATATGCACAAATATATTTGTTTCTTGTCAATTCTCATTTTGTATTGGCAAAAATAAGCTCAGAGATATTAAGGTTACAGAGTGCTGCCTGATGGCAGGGTCCACACGTTTCCCACTACTTTCTAATGCCTCTCAGAGTTAATTGTTACAGAGTGAGATTGTACTCCATGTTAAAAAAAAAAAAAAAACCTTACTAGAAAACTTTAATTTTCCTAACATTACACCATGAAACTCATTTTGTACTCTAAGTTTATTAAATTTTCTTTGAATAATCTATCATTTCCTAATTTACTTTGCTCTCTAGTTCTTGGGTGGCGAGGGGAGAAACTTCAGTATTCCTTTAATTCAACTTGATTTGGGCATGAAATAAAATCAGGTGGTCACATCTCCAAAAGCTCTTTCATCATCAATGAAGGGAGAATGGGGACTTTATCTTTATTCATTGGATACTTTTGGTCAATAGTTGGGACTCAATAAATGTTAACTGACTCATTATAAGGGTCATGATGACTATTTTCCTAAATAATATGTCCTATTGATTTGTTTAGATTATCTAATTAGATAAATCACACCTTCCTAAAAGGCTTTTATTCCCTCCTGGGGATTAACAGGAGACTGCCAAGGTGTAACAATCACTAAAAAGTGCTTTTAGAAATAAAAATTCAGCTTGTGGGCCTCCCTGGTGGCGCAAGGGGTTAAGACACAAACTATGAAGCTGTCCGCTGCCACTGCAGCAGGAGTTCGATCACCAGCCAGGGAGATACCCACAGGGCACAGCAGACCTCTCCTGACTTACCTGCTGCTCCCCTCAGCAGTGTATTTCAGTCAGTCTGCCTGTTCTGTTCCCCACTCTGTCTCTGGTGAATCCTCTCACCACCCCCCCCCCACACACACCTGTAGCCTATACCCCAGTTCATGTATGCATAAATAAATAAATCTTTAAAATAAAAAAGTTCAGCTTGCTGTCATGTTAAAAGATACTTCCAGCAGTATTATGCCTTGAATAGGCCATCCACCCTTCTTGTGCTTGTACTCTTGGTGCGTTCTTTGGATTTTTTTTTTAAAAGATTTATTTATTTATGCACACAAGAGCTGAGATATAGGCCAAAGATGTGGGGGGTGAGATGATCCAATGGAGAGAGTGGGGAACAGAACAGGCAGACAGACTAAAACACACTGCTGAGGGGAGCAGCGGGCGAGACAGGAGAGGTCTGCTTCGCCATGTGGGTTTCTCTCTGGCCAGCCGGGGGATAGAACTCATGCTGCAGAGGCTGCAGATTGCTTTATAATGCGGTGCTTAACCCCTTGTGCCACCAAGGAGGCCCAACTTTGGAATTTTTTTTAAAGGGAAGGATGGATATGAAATGCCAATGTGTCCCTACAAAAGTTCACTGTATGTCTCTCCAAAGCTATGTAGATTCTATCTCCAACATACATTCTCCCATAAAATTATAACTATTAAATTAAGCATTTCCTTTATGTCACCTCACATTTTTTCAAAGAAGACTATTAAGACAGGCCTCATATAATTTCCAGTTATCATTAGGTTTAGCATATTAGCCCATATTTTCCCTATAACAAAGAGCTAACCCTATGAGATATTGATTATGTAAGACAAAGTCTTTGCTTTCTCACTGCCCTCACTTTTATACCCCAATCTACTGGGGGTTTAAAACATAAAATTTTTCTGTTCATCTTCTTTCATATGGTTGTAGAATGAAGTTAATAACAAGTCAGTTTGCTTTATAACTCATCACAATTTCTAATGTTCAAAAACCTCATTAAATTAAAATTTTAATGGTATATCCAAAGAAAAATAGAGTATTTTCAAACATAATTAAAATCCAATATTAAGACATTAAAAGTGAATCTCATGCCTCACATACGAGAAAGAATGAAATTAACATTGATTAGATACTATTTTCCACCTACTATATTAGCAAAATTGATAAAGCCCCATGTTAGGAAAATAGAGAGAAATGGAATCTCACAAAAAGCAGATGGGAATTTAAGCCAGTTGAAGTTCTACGAATCTAACAAAGTTAGATTCCACTATCTAACAAAATTGTAAAATGTACATAATCTTGACCCAGTAAGTCTACTTGAAATTTAACCTATAGCTATACCACACATGTGCAAAATAACATAAGCAAAAGCGATTTACCACAGCACTGCTCACAACTGCAGAAACTTAAACATCCTAAATATCCAACTTGGGACTAATAATAGTCATTCTATAAGCATACAACTAAATTCTATGCCACTACAAAAATTCATGTTTCTGTAAAAAACGAGGGGAAATACATGCATGTATCTGCCTTTCAGGTGGTTATCTCCAAGGAAGAGAATGTGGTAACTGGGATCATATTGGAAGGAAGATTTGCACTATATATCTATATCTATCTATCTATTGATATCTGTATCGATACATCTAGATAGATATAGACAGATAGATATAGGTACATAAAGATATACCTCTTTTACACCTTAAAATTTTTTTAACCATGAGAATATTACCAATTTCTAAAATACATTGATATCAGGTAAATTTCCATTGCCTTCCTGCCCATACCTTCTTTTCATAATCCCTTGATCAGTGACTTTGGTATCCTAGCTGAAGTCCCACTCTTGTAGCTAATTTCACCTTTCCCTTTGGGGCTCAGGGTCAGCCAGCATGGTCACCTTTCCAGAGAACAGTCTGTTTCCAGCTACACCCTATCTGAAGATGGTCAACCTTCCATGCTCTGAGACTCAGCATCATGCTTAGATGCTGAATACCTCATAGACCATTATTGCTCCATGTCTGTGTTCTGAGCAGGTCTGTCAAAAGTAGTAACTATGGGACCCTCACTGTGTCTCCCCAATACTCAGTCACTCATTAAATCATTCCCAAGCTTTAAGGATGATCCTTTAATAGGGGAGACTGACCTATAAAGTACTGCCTATCGACTGTACTGGAATATACTTTTTCTATCCATCTAAAAATAAACAATAATGGTTCAATGTGCACACTTCTATATGACAAAAGTAATCATTAAATAAACAAGCAAAAAATACATAGAAGCAGCAGAAAGATTTAACATTTAACACTTAGTTTGAAAGAGAACCAACTTACCAGCTTTGGACAAAATACCAAGAAGGTATATATCATACTAACAAGAAAAAAGTCTATGTAAGTTTGCAAAAACACCCAAGCCTGGAGTTTTTTGCAAAAAGGATGAAATCAAGCTTCATAGTTTAGCACTCCATTATTGGTTTAAAAGGTACATTTAAAATGTAATAAAACTTGAACCAATGAAGATTCTTATTAAATACGCAAACTTAATGAACAAGGACATACTTAGCAAAAAATAGTTTATTTCTTCTACCCAAAATATGTTACTCAACTTAACCTAGTTATTACAGATAGATAAAAAGTTTCAAACTGCTTACTGTCTAGCTTGGTCCTTACTGGAATAGGTTACATTTACCACTGCAGTTTCCGAGTCAGTGTTCACTAGAAAAAGAAAAAAACGAACAGAAAAAGATAATTAGTAACAGAAAAAGATAATTAGTTTACTTTCTACTTTCTTCCTTTTACAAATTTAAAAGCAATTGAGAAGACATGTACCTTGCTCACAGCTTTCCACCACGCCATACTGTACTAGTAAACTATCCAGCACCTATCAGGAAGGAGAGACAAAATTAACAAATTTTGAGTTCCCTAAGTTATTAGCAAGGGCAGGACTATATTTTAAAATCACCAAGCAACCGTGATGGAAAGAGCCAAAAAAAAAAAAAAAAAAAGAAAAGGAACTGGGGTACTGGACTGCAGAAGAGGGAGAGAGGCACCAAAGAAATCATACACAGTGGGATTCTCTCCTGGCCTCTCCCATAATCTCTGACTCTAAGCTCACTTTCTCTGGCTAACCAAGAAGTAGAGAGACCCAGCAAAGTGCTCAAAGCCACAGCCACCTGGTTCCTGAGGTTGGGGAAAAAGCTGCATGTTTGTCACATACACACCATCACCTTGTCATGTTTCCTCCTTGTGCAAAATCTGAAGGATTTGCAATCTTGAAAATGTTTTCTGGTCCCCAGGACACAATGAACCATTAAGAACACACCAAATAAATTTTGATGGTAATTTCATATTAAACTTGAAGCAATTTCTTAGAGAAAAGAATATTAAGTGGCATCTTTTAAGATTTTACTTTGCCTACTTATTTCAGTTTGAAATTTATAGCAAGGTTTGTCTGGCAATGAGCTTTTTTCCTCTCATTTTAAATAAGGTTAACACCTAGTTGTGAATGAAAGTTATGGTTTTTGATAGTGAAATTTTGACATGAATTCCCTTTGAATAGGGCCTACCAGTAAAAGCATGTTTAATTACAGCTACTATTGTAACAACAAAGCCTAATTTTTAATATTTAGATCAGAACACTTAATTGACTACATAAAATTTCACTGGTCTCTCTTAGCCACTAGATTTTATACTTCATGTGAATATTTTTTAGCTTATTGGAATTTTGGGGTTCATTGTACTATTCCCCACAGCAGGTACAAAAAAAAATTCAAGTATTCCTTAAGTGAACTGAATACTTCTCAAGAAGAAATTCTAATGTAGTTTATTAGCAATGGTTATTATAATAGTGCTCACCTATTTTAGAGGTGAACTTGCTATGCATGTAATATTGATCAGAGACTGATAAAGGCCAAACCAAAAAAAAGAAAACCTCTCACAATGCCACCCAAAGATATAATAGGCAACATATAGTTCCTTAAAATTAAAAAAAAAAAGCCCGCTTATATTCTTGAAACAAAAAAACCTTAATACCAAAAAACATTTTACATGTAAATTAACAGAATTCCAACAAGGTATTTTAATTCACTCTATTCTAAATAATTATAGCAACAGAAAAGGTATATCCACCATTTAAAATTTGACTTTTAAATTAAAGTCACTAATTAGAGCTTTGGGACAACCTGGATATCTGCAGGGGGTGGAAATGATGTGTGGGGGAGGGGTGCCAGGAGCAGGGTGATAACTGCCAATTGGATGTTATTTTAAATAAACACTCTTAACTCTCCCTAGAAGTAATTTGTCAGTAATTAAATGGGTTAGTCTCCACTTACACCACCTTAACTTTTGCTACTCTAGAGAAGATACTACAAAATTTAAATATCTATGATTTATAAACAATGTTGGTTAGAGCTAAAATTCTCTTAGGGACAAGTTTTAGGGATAATCACAACTGAGGAATGGGGGAGTACTGTCAATATTGCAATCAAGTTTCCAAATCCCTAAAGGGTTTCCAAGCACCAAATGACTGAGCAGTGTTACAGGAATCCATTTTCCTTCAATCTATTGGGCAGGAGTGTGTGAAGTATGTCAAGAAGAGTCACCAAATTGGGGCCTCCCTGGTGGTGCAAGGGGTTGAGACGCAACCTATGAAGCTATCCATAGCACAAGTTCGATCCCTGGCCAGGGAGCTACCCATACAGCGCAGCAGATCCGTTCTGACTCACCAGCTGCTCCTCTCAGCAATGTGTTTCAGTCAATCTGCCTGTTCTGTTCCCCACTCTGTCTCTGGTGAATCCCCTCCCACTCCCCCACACCTCTGGCCTGTACCCCAGTTATTGTATACATAAATAAATCTTTAAAAAAAAAAAAGAAGGAGTCACCAAATTATATCATGCCACTCCAACCACTGAACTCCCAAAGAGTAAATACAAGTCATTCTTGCTAAGTTCTGATATTTTGACACATCTGGATTATCTAGGAAGATAAGACAAAAGTTCCTTTTATCAGTCATATAATCATCTACCCAAGTTCTTGTCTCCTCTCAGTTCCTAGAACATCTTGTATTTTCTACCTCTCCCATCAACCTCAGCCACAAATGTTTCTTTAAAATAGCCGTGTTTAAAAAGGTAAAAACAAAAAAGATTTCACTGTACATTTCCAACATTTTCACAAATCTCTAACAAGCCAAAATTCTCATACCAAAATGAATTTATTTTACTCAAGCCAGAAAGGAAACATTTCTTTATGTTTAGATAGGTTTAAATTCCACTAGAAGGGGAAAAGGGTATCAAAACAAAGCCTCAGCGGAAATGTCTCAGTGGAATTCCCCTTTTCTTTTTTTTTTTAGATTTATTTTTATTTATACAAGAGCTGGGGTACAGGCCAGAGTCGTGGGAGGGTGAGAGGATTCACCAGAGACAGAGTGAGCAGCAGAACAGGCAGACGGACCGAAAGCACTGCTGAGGAGAGCAGCGGGCGAGACAGGAGAGGTCTGCTGCGCCATGTGGGATTCTCCCTGGCCAGCCGGGAATCGAACTGGTGCTGTGGAGGCTTCGGACAGCTTCACAGCGCTGCGCTCAACCCGCTGCACCACCAGGGAGGCCCTGGAATTCCCCTTTTTATAAGTTTAGACTTTAAAAAAGGGCAATTGTTCACCACTTTTAAAAATTATCATTTGAGGGCCTCCCCGGTGGCACAAGGGGGTAAGACGCAACCTATGAAGCTATCTGCAGCCACTGAAGTATGAGTTAGATCCCCGGCCAGGGAGCAACCCACATGGCACAGCAGACCTCTCCTGACTCGCCCACTGCTCCCCTCAGCAATGGATTTCAGTTGGATCTGCCTGTTCTGTTCCCTGCTCTGTCTCCATTCCTATAAAATGTCCAGAACAGAGAACTCTACAGAGGAGATTAAGTTGTTACACAGGGCAAGGTAGAGTGGGAGGGTGGAGAGCAATTGCTAAGTTTCTCCGTGAGGTGACAAAAATGTTCTAAAATTGACTGTGTGATGGTTGCGCATATCCATTAACATCCTAGAAATCATTAAATTGCACATTTTATTTAATTTTTTAATGTCTATTTATTTATTTATTTATTTGGTTTTTTTTGGTTTGTTTGTTTTGTTTATACAAGCACTGGGTACAGTCAGAAGCGCAGGAAGGTGAGAGAATTCACCAGAGCCAGAGTCGGGAGCAGAGCAGGCAGAAGGACCGAAGTACACTGCTGAGGGGAGCAGCGGGCGGCAGGAGAGGTCTGCGCGCCATGTGGGACCCTCCTCCGGTGGCCGGGGAGCAGCCGGGGATCGAACCGGCGCCGCAGAGGCCGCGGGCAGCTTCGCAACCCAGCACTCAACCGCTGCGCCACCGGGGAGGCCCAAATTGCACATTTTAAATGGGAAAGTTCTATGGCATGTGGATTAATCTCAATAAAGCTATTAAAATAGCTAAGATCTATATTACTAGAAAAAGGTCTAGAAATATTTAACTTTGAAGTATTATTAAAGTTCAATCTAGTACACAATTTGATCAGGTTTGATATTATGTGTATACCATAAGTCCATTACCAAAATCAAGATAATATGGTTTCTTCAAACCCTTCTTCATATCTAGCAGCCTTGCTCATTACTTCATAGAACCCTAAAGTCAAGACAGATGAAAAATTATCACAGATGTTAGATGAATAACTATTTCCTCTACATCACCAGTCCCAACTCCACCCTAGCTGTATTTTAGCTGATCCTATGGGCATGGAGTATAATTCATGCTTTGCAGATAACCCTTCTGTTGATGACTTATTCTGTATCTAGTCACTAATCAGGTTTATCACCTCTGAACTTTGTGAATCAAGGAACTCATTGGTATCCCTACCTCCAGCACACCACACCATAACTATCCCCCTGCTGCAACTTACTATACTTCAGTGTCCTCAGAATGCTGATAAAAATTGTCCAAACTTCAGCAGGAATAGGACATCATCAATGATATGGTACCACCAACCCCTCCCATCATCTTCAATATATTCCCCAAACCTAAGCTCCAAGTCATACCCTCAATTCTGACTAAAGCACCGCTCCCTTCTGTTTCCATAGCACCTGAGTTGATCTAACCCCAGAAATGAAAGCAATGCCATTTTAAAATCTCTTCACTGATCTTTAGTCTCCCGTTAGACTGGTGATTATTATCCTCAGTAATGTGATTATTTGTCAGGTATGTCCCAAGCAATCTATTCCTAATAGTTACATTGGTTTCCTTGCTTTATTGTTATCACACATAAGATCACAAATTCAAGTCTTCCACATTTGCCTTATATGTTTCAGATGATGAAGGAACACTGGGCATTACAGTCTGTGTACCCCTCTAGCTACACTCTGCAAGTGCCTATGGAAATGAATCCCCACTTCCATGTAGACTCTCTGAACAGTTGCACTAGTCTCGAAACTTCCTAAGGGAAGGAACCATATCTTAGTTACTTGTGAACCAAATGCTTAGTTCAGTGAAGAACCAAAAAGTTAAAGGGTTAAAAAGAAGTAACAAGGGACTCCCTGGTGGCGTAAGGGGTTAAGCACCACACTATGAAGCAATCCACAGCCACTGCAGCAGGAGTTTGATCCCCAGCCAGGGAGAAACCCACATGGAGAAACCCACAGACCTCTCCTGTCTCACCCGCTGCTCCCCTCAGCAGTGTATTTTAGTCAGTCTGCCTGTTCTGTTTCCCACTCTGTATCTGGTGAATCCTCTCATCCACCGTATCTCTGGCCTGTACCCCAGCTCTTGTATGCATAAATAAATAAATCTTTTTTTTAAAAAAAAAGAAGTAACAAGATAGTTTTTGATGTAAGAGCAAAGGAAGCCAACTTTAGTTTCATTTAAAAGACTAAAAACAATTTCATTTATCATGAATTCATATTAAAAAGATATGGTCAGGGCCTCCCCGGTGGCGCAGCGGTTGAGCGCTGGGTTGCGAAGCTGCAGCCTCTGCAGCACCCGTTTGATCCCCGGCTGCTCCCTGGCCACCGGAGGAGGGTACCGCATGGAGCGCAGACCTCTCCTGCCGCTTCCGCTGCTCCCCTCAGCAGTGTACTTCGGTCCTTCTGCCTTCTCTGCTCCCCGCTCTGGCTCTGGTGAATTCTCTCACCCTCCCGTGCTTCTGACTGTACCCATTGCTTGTTTGCATGTATGTATAAATCAATCAATAAATAAATAAATCTTTTTTTAAAAAAAAGATATGGTCAAGTCATAAGTATTATAAAACTGCAATAAAATCATAAAATTGAAATCATGATATTTAATGCTCTCTTGCCCCAACACACACCCCAATAACCTTCTAAATACCAAAAAAGGACTCGGACTTCAGGGAGACATTATCAGGAAAAAAGTCATTTTAAATACCCATCATTTCAGTAAGAATGGGGAAAACTTCACAGAATCAATTTTGAACTCGGTATATGGAAGTGAAGGGAACTTCCTACAAGGACAGGTCAATGTGTTTTATGCAAACAGGAACCATTTTTTTATAATTTTTTTAAAGATTTATTTATTTATGCATGCAAGAGCTGAGGCACAGGCCAGAGATGCGGGAGCTGAGAGGATTCACCAGAGACAGAGTGGGGAATGGAACAGGCAGACTGACTGAAATACACTGCTGAGGGGAGCAGTGTGCAAGACAAGAGAGGTCTGCTGTACCATGTGGGTTGCTCCCTGGCCGGCCAGGATTGAGCTCCTGCTGCAGAGGCTGTGGATTGCTTCTAGTGTGGTGCTTAACCCCTTGCACCACCAGGGAGGCCCAAACAGGAACCATTTATGAGGTAAGGGAGTGGGGGGAGAATCACCAAGAACTTGTTCTTTTATATTTATTCATGAGAATGTTTAAAAAAAAAAAAAGAAAAACAACTCTGTATTGCATTTTCAATAAGCATTTCTAATAAATATTGATACAAAATAATTAAAGAATGGTATCTTAAATTTCTCTAAAGTGTTACCATCATAATTATTTGGATAGAATTCAAGCCATTCCCTCACATGAAACTCTGAAAATGACTTTCATATCAAGGTCTGCACACAAAGACCAGATCACTGACTATCTCGCAAGCCATGCTGCATGTCATTTTTATCACTGATTAAACCCAGTGTGAATCTTAGCTCCCATCACACCACACAGATATTCCAGAGTTAGAATGCATAAAGAAAGCCTTGTAACTTCCTACTCACTCTCAACTTGCACAAGTTAGGTCCTCCAACATGGGGAGAAAACAATATCTGAGGATTCCATAAAGTCATGTGATCAACAGAATAACCAAGAGACAAAAGTCCCAAGTTACCATCCACTCATAGAGACCGCTACAGACCTCTGTGCACAGAATACAAATAACAGCTCAGGACTCCAGGGGAGTGGGGAGGGAAGTTTATTCAGAATGTTTAAGATTTAACAACTATGTCATATTATATACATTTCTCCTGTTACTGCCTTTATAGTAAATGGCAACACCATGCTCAGTGATAGTTATTACATATATGCCAGATGACTTAAATTCAATCTTAATTATTTCATCTGCTGGGGCCTCCCTGGTGGCACAAGGGGTTAAGTTTCAGCACTATCAAGCTATTGCCAGCCATTGCAGCAGATCCCTCGCCAGGGAGCTAACCATATGGTGAAGCAGACCTCTCCTGTCTCACCCACTGCTCCCCTCAGCAGTGTATTTCAGTGGATCCGCCTGTTCTGCTCCCCACTGTGAATCCTCTCACAAACATACTCACCACCACACCTCTGACTTATACCCCAGTTCTTGTATGCATAAACAAAATTTAAAAATTTCATCTGCGGGGGCCTCCCTGGTGGCGCAGGTGGTTGAGCGCCGTACTGTGAAGCTGTCCGCAGCCTCTGCAGCACGGGTTTGATCCCGGCCAGCCTGTGAGAGTCCCACATGGTGCGGCACACTTCCTCTGCCTTGCCCACTGCTCCCCTCAGCAGTGTATTTCACTCAGTTTCACTCAGTGTATTTCACTCAGTCTGGTCTGTTCCCATCTCTGTCTCTGGTGAATCCTTTCACCCTCCTGCACATCTGGCCTGTACCCCAGTTCTTGTATAAATAAATCTTAAAAAAAATAAAATAAATTTCATCTGCACCACACTATAGATATATAAAGTCCATCCAAAAAAAAAAAAAAAAAAGGCCCACCTAACACATTACTCTGAGCCAGACAGATGCTTTTTCTTTTGTCACTGCACTAGACACCAAGTCATTCTCCAACCAATCTCTCAATCTCAATGTCTATCACCTGCCTTCCACCCCACCCCTGCAACATTGTCCTCATATTCAGATTCGCTCCCAAATGTTTGTTCTCAGACAGCTAGCCCTGCATTGTCCAGTGTAAGCCACTAGCTGCGTGGGCTACTGGTACCTGAAATATGACTAATCTATACTTCACATGTGCCAAAGTATAAAATTTGAAGATTTTGAAGATTTAGTACCAAAAAGGTATAACTGCATTTTTTAGAAATATTGTGTTAAAAATTAAATGTTTTAGGTATATTTCATTAAGTAAAAAATTAATTTTCACTTGTTTTCTTTTTCACTTTAACTTGTCTACCAGAAAATTTTAAGCTGTTTTAGTGCCCTACATTATCTTTCTATTGGACAATGCTGAACTGCACCGATTTTTTAAAAATCTGAGCTAATCAAGTCACACTCTTGTAACTAGAACCTCCTTGATATTCTAAGAACCTCTCTCAGTATTTGGGATAGGATCTAAAATCCCTAAAAGTGCCCTGAGGGTTCTCTACAGCCTGCTTATCACCTAATGCTGCTCTATTCTCTCCAACTTCCCTGGTCATTTTTCAGTTATGGGTGATAGTATTTGGATGCTTTCTAGAAGCTGTACCATGCCAGTTTTACCTATTTAAACTCATTTAATCCACACAATCCCATAAGCTAACTTCATATTTTACAGATGGGCAAATTATAGATCACAGACAAGAAGTTAGCAGTGTTTAAACTTAGATAAATAGTTGAGTGATTGAGAAATGACTTAAATCCCAACTGTCAGATTCCAGGATCCACACTGTTAACTACTTGGGCTACAGTGAGTGGTCTCATTTCCCCATGCAATTGAAATACAATATAATGATACAGTCCGAAACCAATCCTTACATTGTTGGAAGATTAAAACCATTCTTTAGTAAGCAAAGAACTTTATCAACAACCAGAGTCAATAAGCTTTCCAAGCACATGCTCCAAGGTTTAAAAACCTTTTTTCTACATACTACAGAGTTGCTGATTAACCAGCATGAAGTTCTATATTTTATTAACAGAAGTACTTTTGACCACCTGCTTATAAACCAGTTTCTTCTCCCAAACCCTAAAAGAAAACCAGTCAGTTTGGTGGTAAAAACATCTCCAGATGTTTTTAGAAGTATGTGTGTCACATGGAAAGATGCTCAAAGTCATTAGGGAAATGCAAATCAAAACAATAATGCGATATCACTTCCCATCCACTGGAATGGAAAATGACAGGTGTTGACAAGGGAAAAAAGTAGAAAAATTAGAAAAAATTAGAACTTCACTGGACGAATGTACAACAGAGTAGCTGCTATAGAAAAAATGGCAGTTCTTCAAAAAAATTAAAATGGGATAGCAAATGGTCCAGCAATTTCACTTCTGGGCATACATCTAGAAGAACTAAAAGCAGGGACAGATGAAATGTTTGCTTTCTTCCATGTTTTAGCATTGTTTTACCTATGTTTTAGCATCATTATTCACAATTGCTAAAGACAGAAGAAGCCCAAGTAAACATATATGCTTACAATGAAGTATTATTCAGCGATAAGAAGCCTTTAAGTACTGATACAAGTAATAATGTGGCTCAATCTCAAAAACATTATGCTAATGTAATAAGGCAGAAATAAAAAGTCACATATTGTATAATTTACTTCGTAAATCTAAGAAGAGACATATGCACCCCAAATTCACTGCAGCATTATTCACAATAGTCAAGAGTTGGAAACAACCTAAATGCCCACAGCAGGTAAGTAAAGAAGATATACATATGTGGCACATATACACAACTAACTACTCAGTTATAAAGATGAAATCCTGCCATTTCCAACATGGATGAACCTAAGTGAAATAAGTCAGATGGAGAAATACAGTATGAAGCACTGCACGATTTCACGCATAAGAGGTAGGTAAAGAAGAGCTTCCGTGGTGGCCTAGGGGTTAAGTCTCAGCGATATCACAACTAAGGCCAGAGTTTGACCCGAGCCAGGGAGCTACCCACGTGGCGCAGCTGACCACTCACTCCTGTCTTGTCCGCTGTTCCCCTTAGTTTATTTCAGTAAATCCTCCTACTCTGCTACCTATTCTGTCTCTAGTGAATCCTATCCTGCCCACCACCTCCACCCACACCTCTGGCTATACTCCCAGTTCTTCTACACAAAAATTTAAATATATATATAATATATATTAATTATATATAAATTTATATATATACATATATATATATAAGAGGTGGGCAAAGAAACAAAACAAATAAGTGAACAGAACCAAAATAAACTTCTATATTGTAAGAGCTAAATAAGGAAAGCAAAGGGGAAGGGATGTGTGGATGTGTGTGAGCGTGTGTGCGTGGGGGGGGGTGTGTGTGAGAGAGTATGAGTGAGAGAGAATAGGGTAAAAAGGGGCATCTGATGATGGATGGAAACTAGACACTTGGTAGCAAATGTAATTTTTACACGGATGTTGCTTTATGAGGCTATACACCTTATGATACAAATCAATCTTGTTTTCAATAAAGAAAACAATTGGTTCCAGTTTTTTAAAAAAAAACAGTACACCTATAGGGACAGAAGTTGTCAAATAAGTTGTCAAAATATTGATGACACTATTTCGGCATTAGTAGTAATTTGCTTTACACATGTACAGCCATTAAAGAGAATCATTTTGTTGCATTTTTCATTTTAATAAAACTAATACATTAATTACTGTCTAAATTTTATTTATGCCTCTTTGTTTACTCAGAATGTGGCTGTTCTCCCATTTTTCAGCTGAATAAACTGAAGGAGATTTTAAAGTAACTACCTTAAGTATGACATTCCTCATCTTGCATTTTTACCTTGTCTGTCAGTTTAGTGAACAATTCATGTTGGTGAATACAAACCTAGCTTATTCTTTTTATTTTTTTTTCAAGATTTATTTATTTATTCACACAAGAACTGGGGTACAGGCCAGATGCGCGGGAGGGTGAGAGGATTCACCAGAGACAGAGTGGGGAACAGAACAGACAGACTGACGATATACACTGCTGAGGGGAGCAGCGGGTGAGACAGGAGAGGTCTGCCGTGCCATGTGGGACCCTCGCAGGCCGGCCGGGATCGAACTCGCGCTGCAGAGGCTGCAGACAGCTTCACAGCACTGCGCTCAACCACCTGCGCCACCAGGGGAGGTCCTAGCTTATTCTTTTTAACTGCAATGTAGAATTTCACAGTGCAATCTCTTTTTTTTTCAGACCCCTTAGTCACAGCATCCCCCAAACCCAAGTCTTTTGTGGCATATCCCCAACATGCTACAAAGTGTGGGCAGAGTCCAGCTTAAAGCTAGGAAGGCAGTGACTGCTTGATCCTCTTTCCAGGCCTTTGTCCCGAAATCAAAAAAGACCAGGGAATCCAAGTAGCAAACACCATTTTCAATTACGCAAAGGGATTGCCTCTCCAAACAGCTACAAGTTACTAAGAAAGGGGGAAAACGGCAGCTCAAAAGCCGAATTATGATTCTAACATAATTCCAGGTAAAGGAACTAGGAAGTGATTTATCTAAATGAGGTGAAAAATATACAAGATTACGGTGGACTCCAAAAGTGGAAGCAGATTACCCCAGATGCTGGCATTTTATCTATTGCTCCTATTCAACTGAACAGAAAAGAAAAAGAAAAAGAAAAGGATTGGCTCCAAAGTCAGTGTTGATAAGAATAGTTCCCCCTAGAAATCAGTCTTTCAGATGTGCATTAGTTATTCTACTGGACTTGAGGAGGGGCTTATAATAAAATACCTAGACGTGATGAATGGATAAACAAATACAGTAAATTCAAATAATAGTATCACCATCTAGCCATTAAAAGGAATGAAGTGCATCATACAGTACAGATGCACCTTGAAAATATTATGCTAAGTGAAAGGCTAGTTATATATGATTCCATTTATATGAAATGTACAGAATGGGCAAATACACAGAGACAGAAAGTAGATTAATGATTGCCAGAGGCTGGGAAGTGGCTGGAAAGACAATGACTACTAATGACTATAGGATTACTTTTGGGGAATAAAAAATTTCCAGAATTGGGGCCTCCCTGGTGGTGCAAGGGGTTAAGATGCAGCACTATGAAGCTATCCACAGCCACTGCAGTGTGAGTTCAATCCCTGGCCAGGGAGCTAACCCACATGGCGCAGCAGACTCTCCTGACTCGCCCGCTGCTCCCCTCAGGAGTGTACTTCAGTCACTCTGCCTGTTCTGTTCCCCACTCTGTCTCTGGTGAATCCACTCACCCCCCACACCTCTGGCCTGCACCCCAGTTCTTGTATGCATAAATAAATCTTTTTTTAAAATTTCCAGAATTAAGATCAGTGGTGATGATTTCTAACCTTGTGAATATAACACTTAAAAAACTAAATTGTATGCTTTTTAAAATGGTGTATTTTATGGTTTTTATGAATTACAGGTCAATTTTTTAAAATATTTAAAACATACAAGGTATAAATTTATATATATGACATGACCCAACCATGTTGAAAAATGTCTATCATATTTGAACTATGAGTCATATACCAGTATTGCCACTCGGAGGGAGTGAGACTTTTTTCCTTGTCACTTTCCAAATCTTCTACAACTAACATGTAATTTCATAATCAAGGACAAATATGAGTGTGACATAAATCCTTGTTTATACTGGCCTTTAAAGTGTTTTCAAAAAAGAAATGCCAAAAAAGTAAGTGCTCTCTCTTGTAGTTAAGGCTCTCACTGGCAGAGTAGAGAAACACAAAGGGGACTGGAGCAGATCAATTTGATAGTGGGAGGAGCCACTGGAATGTAATTTAAGATTCCCATAAAACTTGAATAGTTCTGTAGTCTGATGGTAAACCAATTAAAATAATTTTTAAAGAAAGTTTTATGTAGTAATATTTATTTGACATTGTATGATGGAGATGGGGGTGGAAAACAGAAAATGGGATTGGCCATACACTGATAATTATTGAGGTCAAGCGATAGGTCCATGGGGTGAATTATTATACAGCTGTGTTGTATACTTGATACTGTCACTTGACACTATCCACTTCATAAAGGTTTAAAAATGGGAAACTTTTTTTGAAGTTAAAGGTCTACAAATATGGCTTAAAAATGAGCATCAAGTTCAAACAAATCAGTAAGAAAATGAAAATTTCCTCCAATGTTCTCTGAAAGAATCTTTAAAGAAAACAAAATACAAGCCATAGACTGGAAGCAAAGTATATTTCTGATAAAATCTTATATCAGAATCTTAGAAGTCAAAAGAACCCATTTTAACATGTTCAAAAGATTTAAATAGACACAACCAAAAAAATATATATAGATAGCAAATACACATGAAAATATATTCAACACTGTTAATTAGGGAAATGTAAATCAAAACCACAATGAGCAATCACTCCAAACCCTATAGCATGGCTAATATAGGAAGTGTTGGCAAGAATGTAAAGAAATCTGAACCCTCATTGCTGATGGAATTGGAAAATTGTCCTGTCAATTTAAAAAAGGTTAGCAATTCCTCAAAATATTAAACATCGGGTTACTATATGAGAGTTGCATGAAGGGAAGTGAGAACATATGTCCTCCAAAAAGCTGGCACACAAATGCTCATAGTATCGTTATTCACAATATTGAAGAAGTAGAAACAATCCAAATGTCTGTAACTGACGAATAAAGAAAATGCAGCATGGCTATGCAATGAAACATTATATAGCAATAAAAAGGAAATCATCAGGCAGTTTACATACAAATGCACTTATATTTATCAAGGTGTATATATGCAGAGTTAGCATATACACATGCATTTCCTGGATCTGCCAGATGAGAGAACCTGAAAGCAACGAAACCCCTAATAGGAAACACCACTAGTATCCAGATCTTGGTTTCTAATACTATTCTCCACTATGAGGAGCTAGGTCTCCTTAGAGAAAATGACTGATTCTAGGACTGGATTAGGAATAATTATATAGGGTGACTGCAGAATATCTTGCAATGACAGAAAGTAAGATCTCAAAAAGAAAAAAACCATAGACACACACAATGATGAGAGTAACAAAGGGACACAGATAATAAATGAAAGTTCTCAATAGCCAAAACTAAAAATCTGTGAGCAAAACAAGTTAGTAGTAGGTCATATATTACAAGGTATAAATAAATGTATGGAAGTCCAAATGATTGAATAAATTAATGGAGGAGAACAGACAAATATTCTTGGAGAAGAATTCTAAATAATTTATGTAGCTACTCTGCTCTCAAGGAGAGGAAGCATAACTCCTGACTCCTTACGTGTCGAGTGTGCACACTGGCAGTCTTCCAATGAGGACAGTATGGAAAGTGGGGAGGAAGGGAAGCAGTTTTATTGTGGAGCAATGCAACATATGTACTTTCCTCCAGGTGATCACAGTTAACACCAACAGAAATTAATCATGGTGATATGTACTCTTGATATGATGAAACAGGAATGGTATTTGATCACTGTGATCTTCCTCCCCAGAATCCATAAGTTTAATATAATCATGAGGAAAAATTCACGCAAGTCCCAAATAAGGAACAGTCTCCAAAATACCTGATCAGTACTCCTCAAAGTCCTCAAAAACAAGGGAAATCTAACAACTGTTCATAGCAAGAGGAGCCTAGGGATGTATGACAACTAAATGTAATGTGGAATACGGAATGGACCCTGGAACAGATTAAGGAGACATTAGGTAAGAAGTAAGGAAATCTGAATGAAGTATGGACCTTAGCTTATTATAAACTAGGACCCAACAATGTTGGTTCATTAGTTGTGATAATGTACTATACTAATGTAAGAAGTTAATGACAGGGGAGATGGGATTATGAGGTATATGGGAACTCTGTATTATCTTTGTGATTTTATTACAAATCTGCACCTACTTTTTTTTTTTAAGGAAAGCATCATTCATATTTTTCTTTATTTGGCTTTGAAGTGATACTTTTTTTTATTTTTTTTATTTTTTTTTAAATAATAAATTTTATTTTTATATTCCCCCATACAACTGCACATGCCCCATTCTGACCCCAATCCCTTCCCTCCCGGCCCCCAACCCCCAAAAAGTGTCTCTGGTTCATAGTTTTTTGTTGATTTTGATTTTCACTTTCTTATAGTTATTCATTTTCCTGATCCCTTATTTAAGTTTTCTAGATTCCTGCTATGAGTGAGACCATCCGGTATTTTTCTTTTTCTTTTTGGCTTATTTTGCTGAGCATGATCCCTTCCAGCGCCATCCATGTTGCTGCAAATTGCATGTGTTTATCTTCTTTGAATGCTGAGTAATATTCCATGGTATATATGTACCACATCTTCTTGATCCAGTTATCTATTTTTGGGCATTTGGGCTGTTTCCAAAGCTTAGCTATTGTAAATAGTGCTGCTATAAACATAGGGGTGCAGGTGTTCTTTGGAATTGATGTTTCTGTGTCCTTTGGGTAAATACCTAGGAGTGGAATTGCTGGATCATATGGAAGCTCTATGTTTAGTAGGTCCAGAAATCTCCACACAGCTCTCCATAGTGGTTGGACCAGTTTGCATTCCCACCAACAGTGCAGGAGAGTTCCTTTTTCTCCACAACCTCGCCAACATTTGTTGTTGCTAGTTTTTTTAATATGTGCCATTCTCACTGGTGTAAGATGGTATCTCATGGTAGTTTTGATTTGCATTTCCCTGATTACAAGTGATGTTGAACAGCAAAAGAGACAATAACAAAAACAAAGAGAAACCCCACCAACTGGGAGAACATTTTTGCACCCAACACTAATGATAAAGGACTGATCACAAAAATCTGCAAAGAGCTGATGAGACTCAACAACAACAAAGAAAATAACCCAGTCAAAAAATGGGCAGAAGAGCTAAAAAGAAACTTCTCTGAAGAGGAAATGCAAATGGCCAACAGACATATGAAAAAATCTGCACCTATTCTAAAAGAAAGCTTATTTTATAAATGAAATGAGGTATGATATATGCAGCGATGTGGATCAACCTTGAAAACATTAAGTGAAAGAAGCCAGTCACAAAAGGCCACATGTACGTAGTTCCATTTATGTGAGATGTCAGAACAAGCATAATCAGAGACAGAGCTGTGGTTGCCAGCAGCTGGAGAAGGGTAAATGAGGAGTTACTATGAATGAGCACAGGGCTGCTTTTTGAGGGTACTGAAAACATTCTGAAGTCAGTGGTGATGTCCTTGATTCAGGGCATATTCGGAGAACCACGGAATTTCACGTTAGAACTAAATTTCTCATGCCATGCTGCTGGTGACATAAAATGGCCCAACATGGAAAACAGTTTGGCAGTTTCTTAAAACATTAAATATATTCCTACCTTGTAATCCAGCTACTACACCCCCAGATTTTTGATTTCAAGAGAAATCAAAGTGTCGGGAGGAAAACTTTTTCCTCTAACTTAGATCATATATATGTGCTCACATGTATAGAAGCACACCAAAAAAGCTGCTAATGAGAGGATTTACATGTCTAACTTGATGGTAGAGAACAAGGGGAGAGGAAAGGCTTCACCAATGGAAAATAAAGTTTGTCGTTTATTTATAAAGCAGCACATAGTCTTCTCCATCATTTTTCAGGCCAATAAAACTCCCATTCTGAATCTAAGCCTTATTCCCAGAAGTTTTTGCCTTTTGTCAGTTAAGAGAAGCTCTATATAGTTTTCTTTCTGTATCTATTGAGTCTCAAATGTCTTTATTTTAAAATAACCTTCATGGGCCTCCCTCGTGGTACAGAGGTTAAAGTCTCAGCACTATCAAGCTATCTCCAGCCACTGCAGCATGAGTTTGATCTCCAGCCAGGGAGCTAACCCACATGGTGCAGCAGACCCCTCCTGACTCGCCCGCTGCTCCCCTCAGCAGTGTATTTCAGTCAGTCTGCCTGTTCTGCTCCCCACTCTGTCTCTGAATCCTCTCAACCCTCAAACCTCTGGCCTGTACCCCAGCTCTTGTATACATAACTAAATAAATCTTTAAAAAAGAAAGAAAATAGAACAGTAGTTGCTTGAGGGAATGGCAAGAGGTTCTAAAAATGGGCAAAAGGAATCTTTTGGGCAATATTTAGGTATGCTCACTATGTGAGCATTATGTTGCTTATCTAAGTATATACACTAAAGATGTGCAAATTATGATACAGAAATCATACCTCAGTAAAGTTGTTAGATCTACTAATATGGCTTAAGTTGTTATGTAAGTCATTAAGAAAATGAGAATTATTCCCAATGTTTGACATGAGAAAGAGATCGATGGCTTACGAGGAAAAAACAGCAAGAAACGATTATATGCAACAGAATCTAACTTTTTTTAAAAAAATAAGCCTATACACATGGAAAAGATAATCAAATGATAGATTTTAATCTTGACACATAATACCATCTGCCCAGGAAGTGTGAAAAGCATTATCAGACATAAACAGTTAAAGTGGGGCCATGAACAGAAGCGACAGGAAAACCAAATGGTCAATATGCACTGAAAAAGTTTAACAATTGGTCAAAGTTAAGTAAATATGCAAACTGAAATACAATAACTGCTGAGGCTAGGGCCTCAGCACTAGCAAGCTATCACCAGCCACTGCATGAGTTCGATCCCCAGCCAGGGACCTGACACACATGGCAGAGCAGACTTCTCCTGTCTCACCCACTGCTCCCCTCAGCAGTGTATTTCAATAGATCTGCCTTGCACCTTCGCCCTACACCCCAGTTCTTATATGCATAAATGAAATTTTAAAAAAAAAAAACAAGAACAAAACAGTGACTTGTGAAAAACAGCAGTTCAAAATGACAACTGAACAAGAGTTGACTAGACTCTTCACTGACCAGGACATGAAGGACACAGATGAAGCAAATAAGCCAGAGACCAGCAAAGAGTACACTTCTACTGGGTAAACCACTACACCTCTAGGAGAGCTAGTTGGAAGATTCAAGCAACAGACAACTTCCAGGATATTCCATTCTTACATATAAATAAAATCCCTCAAATGTTATTAGAACTAAATGCTACATATGTAAGCACATGACCACTTTCCCCTTCTTCTTTTTCCCCATGGGCTATGAACGCCGCACACAGATGCCAAAGTCACAACGTAACACATAGGACTCTTGTTTTTAGAAAGAAGCCTAAAAACTTTACAGTTGTTTGTCACTCTGGGCTTGTCTTTGCCTTTTTGAATCTCAAACTTATAACTATTGACACTCTTTCCATAACTTTCCACTGTAACTTTCCAGAGGGTAGAAAGATCGCTGTGACAGCTATGATGGACACTCAGGCATTCTCACCTATTAATTCTTGGAAATGCAAGCTGATCCACTTTTAACTTTTTTTCAAAACTGAGTCCCAGAATAAAACTGTCTCAACTGGGCCTCCCCTGTGGCGCAGCGGTTGAGCGCTGGGTTGCGAGGCTGCCCGCAGCCTCTGCGGCGGCGGGTTTGATCCCCGGCTGCTCCCCGGCCACCAGAGGAGGGTCCCGAATGGCGCGCAGACCTCTCCTGCCACCCGCTGCTCCCCTCAGCAGTGTACTTCGGTCCTTCTGCCTGCTCTGCTCCCCGCTCTGGCTCTGGTGAATTCTCTCACCCTCCCGCACTTCAGACTGTACCCAGTGCATGTATAAACAAACAAACAAACAAATAAATCATGCCTCTATAAAAAAAAAAAAAAGATTAAAAAAAAAAAAACTGTCTCAATTTACAAATGATATGTTTTACATGTAGAAAGTCCTAAAGACTAAGAAAACAAATCTAATCAACAAATTTAATGAAGTATTACAGGATATAAAATTAATACACAGAGTAAGTAGCATTCCTATACACTAACAAATTATCTGAAACACAGAAAATTACTCCATTTACAACAGCATCAAAACCACTGTACTTAGGAAGAAATTAACCAAGACGGTAAATGATCTCTATTATGAAAACTACGAGACATTATTGAAACTACAAAGACACAAAACAGGAAAGTGCACCATGTTTATGATTTAGAAGAGATGATGGATGAGAAGCACATAGGAGCTGAGCAACTGGAAAGACATATTTTCTGTATCCCATTTCTCCAGGATGGGGGACCCTGGAGCAAGACGATGTACAAAAATTCTCCACTCAATTTTTTTTTTTTTTACTTATCACACACAGAGATAAATCCATCTAAGATGAACACATTTCCAACACAACTCAACTTTGCAGAGGTCAAAAAACAAAACGTCTCTTGAGCTGTATCTCAGCAGGTGGTTTGGGCCTCGTCTTGCCCTTCAGGGTATATATACATTCAAAGACATTCCTCAAAACATGCCACCACTTCTGCCACACCAATATCACAGCCCAGAGACCATTCCAACTAGGCTGACGCAGATTTGCAAAGTGAGGCACATAAATAAAATCACATACTTCAACCTAGCTGTGTTTGCTATATGAACCAAAAATCCTAAGAAATACCTAAAAGGCCAAATTTTCATTAACTTGAGAGCCAACTCAAAGCTACCTCTTGAGTTCTGCAGGGTTCATCCCACAAGTACCTACACAAACACATGCCAAAGCTAAACACAACACAATAGAGTGACTACACATGGACTGAGTCAGCAGCAATAGCGAGGGATTTCAAAATGCTATCAAAACTCAGATTTTTCACCCATTTGAGGGGAAACATTCCTATGAAAACCAGCTAAAGTTCTGCTGATATAAAATAACCAAAAAGGTAGGAGAAGGAAGCTTGTCACGTTTTAGATTTAGCCACTGTGGTAAAAACACCTAGCCCTTCCTGCCGTACTTCTGCTCTCCCCACAGCCACAGGAACAGGCCTCCTGCTGCAGTGTTCCATCATCCTATCACCAACATGAACTGCCGGAAATCTGTCATGAGCTGAGACCCTTCCTGACTTACTATAAGAATTATTTTCAGGGCCTCCCCGGTGGCGCAGCGGTTGAGCGCTGGGTTGCGAAGCTGCCCTCAGCCTCTGCAGTGCCGGTTCGATCCCCGGCTGCTCCCCGGCCACCGGAGGAGGGTCCCGCATGGCGCGCAGACCTCTCCTGCCGCCCGCTGCTCCCCTCAGCAGTGTACTTCGGTTCTTCTGCCTGCTCTGCTCCCTGTTCTGGCTCTGGTGAATTCTCTCACCCTCCCGCGCTTCTGACTGTACCCAGTGCATGTGTAAACAGAACAAGCAAACAAATAAATAAATAAATAAACATGCCTCTATAAAAAAAAAGCTACCATTAAAAAAAAAAAAAAAAAAAGAATTATTTTCAATCAGTAGGACTTTCACAGTATGGAAAACATAGCAGGAAGCTGGAAATTAAGGTTTGAAAAGTCACTGCTTCCCCAAGGGTATGTATGGGGAAAAAATACCATCAATTTTAAGTATATTAAGTATACATCTTAAAAAATATAAAAAACAATTTTAGTTAAACTGCACTACAAATTTCTGCCATGGATAAAAAACATCCCTGGTAGTTAAGTGCATTTTGTGTCATTAAACAATACAATAGGTTTGTTGTTGTTTCTTAATTTTACGAAAAACAAAGAAGGTATTAGGAATAAAATACATGAGCACCTGACTAGGGGAAGAGGACTAAAATCTTCCAAGAGGAGTAATTTTTCAGAATCATATCTTCTCTTTGGGTAGCTTCAGGGGAAAAGACAGTAACATGAAAACAAAAAAACTCTCAGTGACAGGATAAATTCAGAAGCAATGAGCATTTAGAAATTTTTACAGCCGATTGACAGGAATTTTATGCCCAGTGCTTGTCTTGTGTTCATTGTGAAAAAGAAATGCTCTAAAGCAGTAATTCTCAAAGGAGAAAACTTCACCCCTTAGGGAGTAGACTGGGTGGGAGAAGGGGACTTCAATAACACTTCTGAGATAGAAACCAGCTGTATTTTACATCCTCCTGTGCAGCTTTTGAAAGCCCTAGACATTCACAAAAGTTCATTTATCTGAATCTAAACTTAGTATTTAGTGTTCTGTTTACACACACACACACAGTGTTGTCCAAAACTGTCAACTGCCATGTAAAACAAAATACGTTTGTATTTCAGTCTACATATCACAACTATATCACTTAACTAAGCAATATAATTTTCAATCACCATATGTCACATCTATATATCAGCATCAATATTGGCCCACTGAGAGTTATTCTACACGTGGTATACCACTCAATTTATTTCATTATACCTCAGGTTCTAGTCATGCCCACGTATCTATGTATTTAAATATTATTTTGTTATCAACTATTTCCTTTTATTTCTACTTTCTGGTATTACTAGGACATTATGTTGATTTTTTAAATTATATATGTAAGTGGATTACATTTTATGTGACTTATTTCAGGATTATAATTGGGTCATTAGAAAACATTTGCTAGGGGGCCTCCCCTGTGGCGCAACGGGTGAGTGCTGGGCTGCGAGGCTCCCAGCAGCCTCTGCAGCGCCAGTTCAATCCCCGGCCACTGGCGAGGGTCCCACATGGCGCGCAGACCTCTCCTGCCGCCCGCTGCTCCCCTCAGCAGTGTGCTTCGGTCCTTCTGCCTGTTCTGCTCCCCACTCTGGCTCTGGTGAATTCTCTCACCCTCCTGCACTTCTGATTGTACCCAGTGCTTGTATAAATAAATAAATAAATCTTTAAAAAAAAAAAAAAAAAAAAGAAAACATTTGCTAGGGCTGAAAACATAAGTATACTTACATATGTCAGTGTTCACTATAGGTGAAAAGTAAATCATAAGTCTAAATAAAAACATACTGATGAAGTTGGTATTTAGTAAAAACAAACACACAAACCTGCAGGAGAATGTAAGACCTGAAAACAAAATACACAGAAGAAAATATAGGCACAACACTGAGATACCACCACACACCAGTGAGAATGGCCCATATTAAAAAAACTGGCAACAACAAATGCTGGCAAGGATGTAGAGGAAAAGGAACCCTCTTACACTGCTGGTGGGAATGTACACTGGTCTAGCCACTATGGCAAGCTGTGTGGAGTTTCCTCAAAACACTAAAAATGGATCTAGCATATGATGCAGTGATTCCACTCCTAGGAATCTACCCAGAGGACATAAAGCCACTAATTGTGGGCCTCATTGGTGGTGCAAGGGGTTAAGATGCAACCTACGAAGCTGTCTGCAGCTGCTGCAGCGCGAGTTCAATCCCCATCTGGGGAGCAGCCCACATGGCACAGCAGACCTCTCCTGGCTCACCCGCTGCTCCCCTCAGCAGTGTATTTCAGTCAATCTGCCTGTTCTGTTCCCCATTCTGTCTCTAGTGAATCCTCTCACCCACCCCCCAGCCCCCAGGTCTCTGGCCTGCATGCCAGTTCTTGTATGCATAAATAAATCAATCTCAAAAAAAAAAAAAAAAAAAAAAAAAAAACTGGGCCTCCCCAGTGGCACAGCGGTTGAGCACTGGCTTGTGAGGCTGCCTGCAGCCTCTGCAGTGCTGGTTCGATCCCTGGCCACCGGGCGAGGGTCCCACATGGCATGCAGACCTCTCCTGCTGTACCCGCTGCTCCCGTCAGCAGTGTACTTCGTCAGTCTGCCTGTTCTGCTCCCCGCTCTGGCTCTGGTGAATTTGCTCACCCTTCTATGCTCCTGACTGTACCCAGTGCTTATATAAATAAATAAATCTAAAAACAAACAAAAAAATCAACCAAAGAGCTAAAAATTAAAAAAAAAACAACTACTAATTGAGATAAGCTCAAAACACTAATTTGAAAGGAAACCTACACTATGTTTACTGCAGCACTGTTTACAACAGCTAAGATATGAAACAGAATGCCCGGAACAGAAATGCCCCAAAAACAGAAACGCTCCGAAACAGAAAATGGATGAAGAAGTGGTATAAAGAAAAAATGAATAGCATCACAAACTGGAACTATATGACATTTATAGGACAATCCACCCAACAACATAAGAAATCCACCAAGGTGGACTATATCTATATGAAAACATGATATAAAACAAATATAAACATATTTTCCAAATGATTTACTTAAGTTCACTGACCATAGTGGAATTAAACTATAAAGGAGTAACAAAAAGATAACAGGAAAATCTCTAATCATCTGAAAAACTACATTCTTCTTTTAAAAATTCCACAGATCAAACATGAAATCTCACTGGAAATTTGAAAATATTCTGAACTGGACATGAATGAAAAATAAACCAAGATTTATAGAATTCAATGCTTTAAAGGAAGTTCATAACTTATGTAACTTCTATTAAAAAAGAATAAAGAGGGGCCTCCCTGGTGGTGCAGAGGGTTAAAGATAGAGCTATCAAGCTATCGCCAGCCACTGCAGCATGAGTTTGATTCCCTAGCTGGCCAGGGAGGTGACCCACATAGTGGGTCCTGTCTCATCTGCTGCTCCCCTTAGCAGTTTATTTCAGTAAACCCACCTGCTCTTCTCCCCCACTCTGTCTCCGGTGAATCCTCTCACCACCACCCCTCCCCCGCATCTCTGGCCTATACCTCAGTTCTTGTATGCATAAATAAAAAAAAATAAATCCTTTTTTAAAAAGGTATCATTAATAGTATCTAAGTGTATGAGAAGATATTCAACATCATTACTCATCAGGGCAATGCACATTAAAATGACAATGAGCTATTACTATAAATGTATTAGAGTGACTTTTTTTTTTTAAAAGATTACCACCCTGCAACCACACACCTGATTTAAGCAATGATCAATGGCATTTCACATCACAGAGACAGATATTCTATACTTGATCTAATCCAAATTCCACAAGCATCAGAGGAACATGTTAAGTGGCCACACATGGATGTGGTTCAGAGGAATATTCTAAAAAATAAAACAATGATGAAGTCTAATTTCCAATATATTTCAGATCATATCTGTATTTGGAGACAGGTTCTTACATAAGCTGTCAAGTTAAAATGAGGTCTTTGATTCCATATAACTGATGTCCTTATTTAAGAAAGAAAGAAGAGATTGAAATGGAGTTATGCTGCCATAAACTGAAGAAGAGCAGTCTCAAACAGATCCTCCCCTCACAGTCCTGAAAAAGAACCAAAGCTACTCGCCCAACTTATCAGAGTTCTGACCTACAAAACTGAGATTTAAAATTTCTTTTGTTTGAAGTACCCAAATTGTGGCATTTACAGCCACCCTAGAAACTAACAATGACATTTTTTAAAACTACAGACTGAAGGATATACTAAACGATGTCTAGGATTTGCTTCAAAATTATCTAGAAAGGGTGAAGAAGTATAAACAAAACAAGATTGGCTGGCCATATATTGATCTGGTTTAAACCAAGTTTCATTACATATTAGCCTTTCTTTTTGTTTAGACTTGATTTTTTTTTAATAATAAAAGGCATGGAGACTTTTGAGATGACCATCTCAGAAGAACTTTGGGTACACAGGACAAAAGTCATTATCACAGTGCAATGGCATGTTAAACTTGGAGGTAGTAGCTTCGGACCAGAAATGCTTGCCTTGTATACTGCCCCTATACAGTTCATGGGGAAACTCTGGTATTCCCCTACGTACCTTTCACCACAACATTTCTAATAAGGCTAAGCCTGGCCCATCCCAGAGCAATGATGCATGAAGAACTATTGTTCAATTCTTCAAATGGAAGTTATAGTAACTTTCCCAAATAATCTGTCCAAGCTCACTCATCACCACATTATTTTCCCTGTACTTCGGTTTCTATTGGGTTCACTATCATATTTTCAGGGGTGCGTTGAAAGCAAATAAATGCTAATTATAAGAAACAGAAGCTTATGTTGTGAGGGGAAGTTTTTCTGTTTGAGTAACTTGATTAAGAGCTGAAACTCTACCACTTTCCAGCTGTATCACCCTGGGTTAGTTACTTCCTCTCTCTGGACCTCAGTTACTTCATCTGTAAAGGTGGAGGACATGGAACGATTGTGAAGATTAAAATAAGTTAGTCAGCACCCACACAGTAAGTGCTCAGTACGAGCCAGCTATTTACTGGCCAATGCTCAGAGTCAGACCATGGGAAAGCTCACCTGTATTAAATGTCTCCTCAAATTTCTTATTACCTTCCTTAAAAATTACTTGGTGGAGATCGACTATCTCTAACAACTATTCATATTCAAATTTACATTATCTTATATTCCTCACCATGCTTCTGCCACACTGTCTCTAAAAATTTTTTAAATCACCCACCCAGAATACTCTATCTGCTACTACTTTATTACTCCAAGATGTCTGCTGTAAAAGGCAACCTTTAAAAGGGTTATTTCTACTATTTAAGAGTAAAATGTTCCTTGACTTCTTGCTAGTTTATGGCACTTTCAACCCCACTAGTCCTACTATGTGTTTTTCTGCTTGAGTTAAAATGCCTCATATAGTTAGCTTTACATTATCAAATGTACTTAACATGTTGGACATACATTTGTGTATCCCTCATGGGGCAAACAATCTGATCAGGGTACCAAAGAGAAATCAGCTCTTGGACGGATAAAGATAAATGAATGACATTTCCCGCCCTTCAGGATTTCAACATCCATGGACACTTCACCTAACAGACTCCACAGCACTTGCCCATACAAAGCTTTTCTGCCCATACAGCTCGAATTATCAGCACACATTCACCCCAGGCTCACAGAGAGGGCTCTCTGAGCTATTTTATAGTCACTAAACGATTTTGATTCCCCCTCCCTCCACTAGTTGACATGGTATCACTGCTATCTTGCTTCCTTCTTTCCTTCTTCTAAATAAAGGCTTTTGGTTTCCCTTCTACCAAAGTTTGGTTTAATGATATTATTTCAGTTTCCCAGTAGTGCAGCCAAGGAGATCTCCTGTGTCCAATCTTCCTTACTATATTCAGAGTCCATATGGAAAGAAAATAATAGATTTCACTGAGATGCTACCTGCTTTAAGAAACCATCAATCTTACAGGTATTTCTGACCTCTACACGTCACCCTCTTCAAAATGTAATGTGAATAATATAATTTTGCCATTATAAGCACCTGTCTCATTTCACAAGTAAATGTCCATTTTCTATCTGAGGTTTCTACCTCATTTATTAGAGTATCTTTCATTATGGTCTGAAACTCAAGCATCTTTCTAGAGTATTAGCCCTTCTACTAGAAAGTAGAAGTGATTGATTTTAGTGTAATTTACAGGGAACTTGTATCTTACCATGAATGCAACCTCCCCACAACCAAACTACAGAGGAATAAATTTCTTTTAGTCATGAAGGAAACTAAAGGCTCTCTACCATTGCCAATATATGCCCTGAAAATCAATTTCCTCCAAACTGGTTATTATGAGCTGGGTTCAAAACTAACAAGCCAAACACAAAATAAAGTATTCTGTTTGGGCAATCCTATGACCCTACAAAAGAAAAGCTTTCAAAGAGTTCCTATAAAATCCACTTACTTCCACAAAGTGCTTCAAGCTTATTCAGCTTGAATTCACCAAAGACCTTTAAAAGAGAAATCATTAAGGTAACTCTACTGAGGGGCCTCCCTGGTGCACAGGGGGTTAAGTCTCAGCACTATCAAGCTATGCCCAACCACTGTGGCATGACGATCACTGGGGCATAAGTTCAATCCCTAGCCATGGAGCTAACCCACATGGCGCAGCAGACCTCTCCTGTCTCGCCCGCTGCTCCCCTCAGCAGTGTATTTCAGTAGATTCATCTATTCTGCTCCCCACTCTGTCTCTGGTGAATCATCTCACACACGCCTCCCACACTTCTGGTCTACACCTCAGTTCTTATATGCATAAATAAATGAAAATAAATCTTTAGAAAGATAACTGCTCTGAGAGGGGAAAAAAAGAAACAATACTCCATATTGTAATTTCTGAGATGTAGTTTTGGTTACTGGTTATTTGCTTTCCATATCAAGAACCAAAGACCAATCCATTGCTATGTCAGAGCCTGGAAGCAATTTGAGACTGCTTTCTTTATGAAAAACTACCTATATTCTATGGCTAGCCCAGGAGACAGCTTCAGCTTCCTTAATCACAGCAGATAATGCATGTGGTAGAAACTGATCTTCTACAGTGATTATCTCTTCAAGCGTTTCTTTCCAAAATATGCATTCATCTTCCCAGCTCAACTAATCAGGAAAAACCTGATATTCAGGCCTTGAGGTAAAACCAATATACAGTCCGGATTTTCCAGCAATATGGTGACTTTGAAGTATGCATTCCCCATAAGCATTTGTTATATCAAATATTTAAATCTTAACCTAAAAAACATAGTTGTTCAAGTCATGGGCAAAGGCTTCTGTGGGCATATAGACAACCAACTCTGTAGCTCACTCTTTCTTCCCCACATAGAAAGCTCTAAGCATCATTCTACTTTCAATACCTAACCTCGAAAGGAGAAACTAAATTGCCCTTTACATATTTACATAATTATTGGGTTTTTATCCCTCAGGCAAGTTATCTTTTTAAGGTTTTGTGAGGTTTTTTTTTTTTAAAAAAAGATGTATTTATTAGGGGCCTCCCCTGGTGGTGCAGCGGTTGAGCGCTGGGCTGCGAGGCTGCCCGCGGCCTCTGTAGCGCCGGTTCGTACCCCAGCCACAGCCAGCAAGGGTCCCACAAAAAAAAAAAAAAAAAAAAAAAGATGTATTTATTTTTACACAAGAACCGGGGTACAGGCCAGATGTGCAGGAGGGTGAGAGGATTCACCAGAGACAGAGCAGGTAACAGAACAGGCAGACTGACTGAAATACACTGTTGAGGGGAGCAGCAGGTGAGACAGGAGAGGTCTGCCTTGCCATGTGAGTTATCTCCACGGCGGGCGGGGATCAAACCGGCACTGCAGAGGCTGCGGACAGCTTCACAGCGCTGCACTCAACGCCTGCGCCACCAGGGAGGCCTCGGTTTTTTGAGTTCTTATTGGGTACTTTAATTAGACAGCAGTAGTAAAGCAAGATTAGGAAAAACTCTTTGAGGAGTCTTGCCCTAAGTCCTGTCAATTTGTTTTTAAAATTCAGAGAGACAGTTCTTCCATCTGGGAAGTAGAGCCCACACAGGCCTTGAGTAGAGCAAAAAAAGGGAATGCTTAAAGGTGTTTCAAGCCAAGTGTTCTGCTGGGGTTTTATCACTCTCTACTTCCACACTGTTCACCCAAAAAGGTGTCCCCTCAAATCCATATCACACATTTGTCTCCCTGGGACATCTAAGAAGTCAGATCTGTTGGCTTGTCAGGACCAACAGGGCCCTTCCAGCATAGTCACACCAAAAACCTACTCTCAAATACCTCTGGCAAGGAGGCAAAAGGTAAAGAAGAAACAGTTGCCTCTATTTCCCTTCTATATTCCACATATTTGGGAGAAAAACAAACCTACCTAATTCTCCAGCAGCATGTCCTTCACAAAGTTAGTTTCCCATATCTCTATCTGCCAAAAGACCTAATTAGAGAAACAGTTTAGCCAATTCAGTGCCCATGAGTGTTTGATCATCCCCAAACTAAATAGTTAAGAAATCATTTAACTCCTGCACAAAACACAAAGCGTGCACCCCAGGAACTTGAGAGAAATTCCCTTGTATCATTCAGCAGTATATGGCAGTATAAATAATATTAAAACATTACAGTAGTTAAAAGAAAATTAACGATCCAGTTGCAGTTGGTATAAAATGCACAGCACTGTTACCTCATGGAAGTGTTTCTACCATGATACCAGATTCTGTCAGCTCTTCAGTGACCTCATAGAAAATGGTTTACAAGAGCACTGTGTGGGCAGAAGAATTTTCATTTCTGGATTAGAACTCTGGCTCAAAAATGATCCCATGTAAATCAGCAGTAACAGCACACCCAGACCCAAAAAATAACCTACCAAATCATAACAAATAGGAACACACTATTTTCAGATAAATGGAAAAACCTATATTGAAGCTCACAGATAGCCAATGAAGTTGCCACTATCATCCGTGTTAGAAACAAAAAAAAAAAAGAGGCTCAAGGTTTTGAAAATCTGTTCAGAAATCATGTAACCGTATGAACTAGAAAATAGTGGAGCTGGGATATAACTTTAAATCTGACCTCAAAGATCATTTGCAAAATACTCTAAGGCTTTCTAGATACCGCATGCTGCTTCAAAGAACTATTTACACAATTCTCAAATAACTTACTACAGTTACATTCTTGCTTTTTTGCTTTCTTCTCATGTCTTATTCCTTAACAGTCCCCTTCCCTTTTAACATGCCAGTGGCTTAGCTGTAAAATACTATCATCTGTCCTATGCAATGTCCCATCATCTGGGCTTAGCTAGTTATTTCTTCATGGCATCACCTAAGTCATATCTCTATTTTCTGTATTTTTTGTAAACTCAAAGTTAGATTGAAGTTGAATCCAGTCAAACCTCTAATTTTTTAGACAAATACATTTCATCTATGTTGCTATGAATTACTATTACATCAAATCAGTAAGCACATAATGTCTGGTCATTCCACTTTTCAGTGACTCTAACCAGGGGATTCAAAGTCTAATCTCTCCATTATAAAGGGAGTCCAAACACTTAAGTATAACATTGCTGTCTAAGATAAGCATTTGGAATGGAATCAGCAACATACTCAGTATGTAAATAAATGTTATACAAAGTGACACCTCAAAAAGGAAATAAATGGTGTTTATTCAAGTCTTCTAGGAAAGAAATCACTCCAATAATTTATCTATTCCTGACAAGCTCTCAATAAATTTAAAATACTGATTAACAAAACTTAAACAATCATTAAAAATTTTAAAGGGATCAAAGTTCGACAGTATCAAAGTCTAGTTTCAATATTCTTATAATTCAGTATGTGTTCTTACTTAGTTTTCTGATCCTATGTGCCCACATTTACCCAACTGAAAAATGGAGATAATGTAACTAACCTGGCCTTGCCTCAAAGCACTCTGGGAAAGGTGAAATAAAATACAAATTTTAAGAAAAGGCAAATATTTATTCTCATGAACCAGATTTAATTTCACCCAGGATATATTACATATTAGCAATAAATTAACAGCCAGAGTAACCACCAAAAATACAATAAACTAAATCCTTGAGAAGCTACAATCTAAATTTGAAAAGATACTATGAATGCATTAAAAAGAAACTTGTCACTTGCCTGTTGCCGCTATGCCAGCATTCTAATAATTCACTTAAAATTGGCTGCTACCATTGATTGTATTTTGTTGAAAGCTATATCACCCACAGATATAATTCCCTGAGAAAGGCATATTTTAACAATGACTGAAACACACTGCTGAGAGGAGCAGCGGGCGAGACAGGAGAGGCCTGCAGTGCCATGTAGGCTGCTCTGTGGCCGGAGGGGATCGAACCAGCACTGCAGAGGCTGCAGACAGTTTGACAGCGCTGTGCTCAACTGCCTGCACCACCAGGGAGGCCCCAAACCAATAATCTTGATACCACAGTACCTGACTTGGAGATGCATCTCCCAAGGAACTGAATTCGCTAAACAAATGTTTATCTAAAACAGGAAAATACATCAAAGGGCCTCCCTGGTGGCACAGCGGGTTAAGCACAGCGCTGTGAGGCTGTCCGCAGCACGGGTTCAATTGCCGGCCGGCCAGGGAGATTCCCACATGGCATGGCAGACCTCTCCTGTCGCGCCCACTGCTCCCCTCAGCAGTGTACTTTGGTCGTCTGCCTGTTCTGTTCCCCACTCTGTCTCTGGTGAATCCTCTCACCTCCCGCATCTCTGGCCTGTATGTCAGCTCTTGTATAAAAATAAATCTTAAAAAAGAAAAGAAAAGAAAATACATCAAGTTTACTCTAACAACTCACTGTTTTAATCTATGAAATTTTATGTTCTATAAACTGCACTTTGGGGGCCTCCCTGGTGGCACAGGAGTTAAAGACAGCTCTATCATGCTATGGCCAGACACTGTAGCACAAGTTCAAGTCCCTGGCTGGCCAGTAAGGTGACCCACATGGCGCAGCAGACCTCTCCTGTCTCGCCCGCTACTCCCCTCAGCAGTGTATTTCAGTCGATCTGCCTGTTCTGTTCCCCAGTCTGTCTCTGGTGAATCCTCTCACACCTGCCCCGCCCCCCTATTAGCCTACACCCTACCTCTTGTATGCATAAATATTTAAAAACAAAAAAACTGCACACTGGAAAATACTCAGCATATACCAAAGAACCGTCTCCTCCTGCGAAGATTAAACTCAGTAATATTGTTCTGAAAATAAATACTATGTAAAATATTTTTAACATAAATAATTTTTACTACCAGGGACCTGGGAGAATCATACCCCAGACCAATGTCCCTCAGTTCACCATCCAAGACACCTTTTAACCACACTTTGCATTTTGATGAAATCTGTGGTTTAGTGATTCATCAAATGTCATTTTAGAAGACTAATCTGAAACCCACAAAGCTAGTTATTCTGTATTTTAATATTAAAAATACACAAAAACTGATGAGTTCTTCCTGGATCACCTTCTCTAAGGTAGGTTTTAAGAACTTTTCCATCATCTAGAAGACTCAATAGGCATTTTCTTTTAATCTCTTCAATTAGTGGTACCTAAAATTCTCACCATGACATCATTATGACATTTTGAATATTACTGACAATTCTGTTAAATAGTTTGTGTTTGTACACAATTACTACTCTATAACCATCTGAGCAGAAGAAAGTGCAGAAACATTTTAAAATAAAAGTACAATTTTAAAAATTTTGGCAAAGATGGGCTAATCATATTTAAATACAACTGACAAACTCATCAAAAAGTTATCAGATAAACAAGATTCTGCTGGGATGGAGCTGAATGAGGAAGGTACCTAAGAACCTAGTTACCCAAGTTAACAAACAAAGAACCTATTTCAACTTTTTTTAAGTAGCTAAAGAATAGATTCGTAAAAGCCTCAATGCGCCCTCACAAAGAAAAGTCCACAGAAAGACCACAAAGAAAATGAATTTCTGTTCCAGTATATCTAAGAAGGAAGATAGGGGAGAGAGAAAAACCTACAGAAAAGCTAAGAAAAGCTAAAACACCGGGCTAGCATACTAACATCTTAATTTTAAATACAGAAATTCTTACCTCCCACTGTAAGTGAGGCGGGATATTTCGTATCTGAAGTTTCCGAATCCTGCAGAAGAATTAAAAGGTTTAAAACAACAAAAACAAAAGCAAAACACAGTAAGAGTTAAAATCAGAGGCTTAAATAGTTAAAATCAGAGGCCACTTAAAATATTAGTTTTACATTCATTACAGAAAATGCAGTCCAAGAAGGAAAAAATAAAGCCAATCTCAAAAATTAAAATATTGAAGCCATTTGAAGATGCATCACTGAATTATTATGGCTTATTTTAACAGTCAGTAAAGTTGGCAGGTATAATGTTTGAAAAACATTTCATCTGATAACTCCATTTAAAGTTCAAAACCTGGGGCCTCCCTGGTAGCGCAAGGGGTTAAGCGCAGCACTATGGAGCAGTCAGCAGTCACTGCAGCAAGAGTTCAATCCCCCTCAGGCCAGGGAACAACCCACATGACACAACAGACCTCTCCTATCTCGCCCGCTGCTCCCCTCAGCAGTGTACTCTGGTCAATCTGCCTGTTCTGTTCCCCACTCTGTCTCTGGTGAATCCTCTCACCCTCACCCCCTATACCTCTAGTCTGTACCCCAGCTCTTGTATGCATAAATGGGTAGATCTTTGGGGAAAAAAATAAAGTTCAAAACCTTTGGTGTAAAATTAGGCATCCCAGAACACAAACACCATCTCATTCCTTAATCTGAAATCACAGCCAAGGGATCCAGGGATGGAATTCAGGGAATTGGGATTGGGGAAAGAGGTCGCATTATTTTCACTATCCCCTAAACTGAAATTTGGCACTTCCTTCAATTATGGATATTGGCATTAAACCACAATAAAATTACAGTACTTGTAATTCTGACATCAATATAAATCAGGTATTTTCATAAGTTGTTCCAAGTTTTTAAGTATCATCTATACTCACTACTGTGAAAGTTAAGGGTATTGTTAGAACTTATTACTTATGTTAAGAAGCATATTACTATGAGTTTTAACAATTTTTACTATTATTTCAAAATAACTCCTTTCCTTTATAATTTTATTCTTTGCACTTACAAACATCCTAGTAGGGCCTTGGTTGCAGATTGCCGAAAGAATCCACAGTACAGAAAACATTTAAAAAAATCTCACATTTCTTCAAATGCCCACATATTGCAGACATAATATACATTACATCCATTACATAGTACCTCTTATTACTCTATATATACTATACATTATATTACTACAGACACATCTATTATATATAATTTATCTATTATATCTATTATGTTATATACAATTATACAATATAAGATACACAATGTATAACAATTAATTATGCAGGGGTTACATTACATATATAGCATGAGACTCTATATTATTACATATACATGTGTGTATGTACATAGGTCTACCCCTTCCTCCATATTGTCAGAGAGAAAAAAGGGAGGAACAGAAGGAAGGAGGGAGGAGTTCTGCCCACCTGTGGCTATGCAGGTGTCCTTCTCCTTTTCCTAATAAACCTGTACTTTTAAAATGTAAAAAAAAAAAGAGAACAGAAAGGACATTAACTGAGATTGTACTATAGATGCCACACAATGACCCCCTTAGAAGGAAATTTATAGTCAACTACCTATTTTTAAAAAAGGAAAAAAAAAGGACCAGCAATTGGACTTGAGATCTCAAGTGAAATAATTAACTTCTAAAATTTAGAACTATAATAAATTTCCCTTTCAAGGTCAAATACTTCACTCATTTTGAAGCACCACAGCAAACCATCAGTTTAGTTAAGACTAAATTGACAAAACTGACAGCCTGGTCCTTTGTTTCTTCCATTCTCCAAGTAAGAGAACAAACAGGCCACAGATACCGCCTCTCCCTGAGGGAGCTCTCAAGAAATAGTGATTAACCAATCTCAGGTACATCCTGTTTGTAATCACAAAATGGCAGAGGAAGGAAGTAACATTTTACTTTATTTTTATGAGAGTGAAACAAAGCACAATCTTAAGGAGCAAAAGAGATGGTGAAAAGGTCAATTTAAGAAAACAATTTCAAATACCACCTAGTCTCAGAATTTTCACATGAAATACTAGTCTAGGGTTGGTTTCAAAATAACTCACATGCTAGTAATTGTTAAAACTACAAGATAGGTCCTGTCACTCTACTTTTGTATAAGATTTATATTTTCTATAAAAGCCTTAAAATATACCCTATTAAAATGATTTCTACTACATATATTTCAAAACTGCTATAATTTGCATCAGTTATTCAAACTGTGTAAATGTCTGCCCTGAGTAACCAAGAAGCTAAAATTTACTACCCACATTCAAGTACTCATCTCTTTTTGTCCAAAAGCAGTGTTAAGAATTTAAGTATTCACCCCTATTAGACTTATTTTTCTAGGTATAAGCATTACTAAATAATTTTCCAGGGGCCTCCCCGGTGGCGCAGTGGTTGAGCGCTTCGTTGAGAGGCTGCCCGCAGCCTCTGCAGCGCTGGTTCGATCCCCGGCCGCCAGGTGAGGGTCCCACATGGTGCGCAGACCTCTCCTGCCACCCGCTGCCCCCTCAGCAGTGTACTTCGTCAGTCCGCCTGCTCTGTTCTCCGCTCTGACTCTGGTGAATTGTCTCATCCACCAGCACTTCTGACTGTACCCCGTGCTTGTATAAATAAATAAATCTTTTTAAAAAAATTTCCAAAACTATACATATAAGTGTGCATACAGGGTTCAGGTCAACTAGCAGGTGATTACTCGTATTACAAAAACAAATATCTACTTCACAGGACTCCCAAGTAATTCTTTAAATAGAATACCATCTTTTGTACATTCAAAGTAATCCATTAACCATCTTTTCCCAAGGCATTCTTCAAAAATGGAATTTACTGCCAAATAATTATTTCCCTTAAATGGCTACCCAGTTTCCATTATCTGATTCTCTCAAGTTTCATTTTAGACAAACATCAGACTCTTTTCATACAGCTAGTGAGCTACTGTTTTGACATCTCAAATTGTTCTTTCCCACTTAGCCAGGAAATAAGTTTACACTCCACAGCCTCACCCTTGGCCACTAACCCCAAACTCCACTCCATACCAGAGCCAAAATGTTCCCCTGCACAGGCTGACTCCAACCGTCCAACACACCAGCATATTTCTGACCTAAAAGGTACTTAAGGAAACCCACCCCAATCAGTTGTACTTACTTACCAAGCTGACTGTACACAACTGAAACACCATCACCTGCTTCTCCAGGCTCCCATTCGAGCTTCAGAATTGGGTTCTTTAGATTTGATTCTTAATACTTGAGAGTCAAGAAAATAGATACTAAAATTTGCTTCTACCAATTGATTACAAATAATTAAAGTTCAATTTAACTAAAAGCAAAGTAAACTGGTGTTTCATCTCTTAAACCTAATTAGTAATGGGATACATGGCACACGATAGCAGGGACTCAAGTTTCTCAGTCACTGCTGTTTTCAGAGCCTGGAACAGTGTTTGGCACCTGAGAAGCTCTCAGTTGATAATAATTAAATTTGTTATAATATGTAGAAAGAAGAAAAATACAGGAGTCAGAAACTACTAGCATTTCCCATAATTTTCTTAAAAATTATAAAGAGATTGAGAAAAACTGTTATGCAACCACCCCGGCCAGGTAGGTTCACCATCAGTTTGGGCAGCTTAAAAGAGAAACTTGGAGCCCTTGGTATCATCCTCACAGGGGAAACAAACCAGCAGGGAGACAGCAACTTGGGCCCCTGTGAATCTCTGTAACCTCTTTCCTCTGGGCTTTCTCTGGCATTCTCACGGTCTCTTCCCCTCAACGCCGAGCTATCGCTGAGTAACACTGTCCTTATAGCGCTGACCTCTAGGCACAGGTGTGCACACTTGCACATGCGCACACACCCATGCTCAGGTGTCCATAGTCAGGCACTGTGCCCCACACCCACATGCCATTTACATTAACAAGATTTAGGTCAAAGGTGATAGCCAGAGAGGCTAGCTAATGGCGTACAAGTTGCCACAATTTAAGCTTGAGAAAACTCCCACAAAAATGATTTGATCAGCTGTTGTTAAAAAAACAACCTATTTATAAGTTGACCAAACAGACTTGAAGGGTTTTTTCCAAGAGGGGGTAATGAAGTTCTCAGGATAACGTTTTTAAACTTTTAAGTCTACTGTGCTTGAAATGTTAGTAACCACAAAAATTCAGTGGCAAAATTATTAAAAGCACACTTAATTACAGGATAGAGAGCCAACAGAGAAGCTCGTGTAGACTTTAAAGCACCTTTTTTTAAAGATTGATTGATTTATGCATATAAGAACTGGGGTACAGGCCAGAGGTGTGGGGGGTGAGAGGATTCACCAAAGACAGAGTGGGGAACTTAACAGGAGGACTGACCAAAATACACTGCTGAGGGGAGCAGCGGGCCAGACAGGAGAGGTGTGCTGCGCCATGGCTGCAGTGGCTGTGAATAGCTTCATAAGTTGCGTCTTAACCCCTTGTGCCATCAGGGAGGCCCTAAAGCACTTTTTAAAGATCTTTAGTATAAATGATGGAACTGATTTAAATTGACTTTTCAGAAATTTTCAAATTGACACTATAAAAACTAATTAAATCAACCTCCATATGACTATAGCAGTTTCATTATCAAATAAGATCACTATACTCACACCTGTACCAACAAATCCCACTTATATGGCCTGTCATGCTGAAGTACTTAAGTCAACAGGCTTAAGTACACAAAAGATAAGGACCTTTTCTGTTTAAACCTAACTACACACCTTCATTGCTCCAAAAAGTGATCAACAAAAATTCCTTGATATCAGATATGCACTATTTATTCCTAATTACTTAATAACTATCTTTTCTAACAGTTAGTTTGTTCACATCAAAGTCCCAACAAGTTGTACACATGTGTATAGGTGATATCTTTTAGGTCTAGTTGGTACAAGATTTTCCCTTCAGTGTTTTCTTGCCATTTATTTGGCAGGTCAGTTAATAAATCCTGTACAATTATTCTGGATTTTGCTCACTCATCCTCTTTGTGTCATTGTAATATTTATTTGAATAATTGAATGTTGACTGATATAAAATGATATATAATGCTTTTATTATAAAGCATAAAATATCTAACAAACCCACCTCACAAAACAAGCCAACTGAAGCTACCTTCCCAGAACATAATAACCATCCCTCCCAAAATTGCCATTTCCTAGATCTGCCATGCAACCCAATAATTTTACTCCTGAAGAATACAAAAACACTAATTCGAAAGGAAACCTCTACTCCCATGTTTATTGCAGCAGTACTTACTGTAAGCACTACTTACAATAGCCAAGCTATGGAGACAATCTAAATACACACCCCCCCAAAAAAAAATGACTGGATCAAGAAGACATGGCATATATGCATCTTAGAATATTACTCAGCAATCAAAAGATAAACTCATGTCATTTGCAGCAACATGGATAGGGCTGGAAGGGATTATGCTAAGTGAAGTAAGACAGAAGAAGACAAATACCAGATTGTGTCACTTATACAAGGGAATATAAAAAAACAAAACAAGGGTTCAGATAAATACAAGCTTAAAAGGTAATCCTTGAAAGCTGTCTAGAGAATTGAGGCAACCAGAGGGAGAGGATTAGAACAAAGTGGGAAGTGAGTGCAATGGACTACAGTGGTAGATTATGGGTGTTTTGGTGGTTGGTTGTGCTCCGGTAACTATACCTTGAAGGGGAGAACCCACTTCCAAAACACAAACAATGCAAATAAACATTACCTCAATAAATCATTTCTTGGGCCTCCCTGGTGGTGCAAGGGGTCAAGCATAGCCCTATGAAGCAATCTGCAGCCACTGTGGCATGAGTTCCATCCCCGGCCACGGAGGTGACCCACATGGCACAGAAGACCTCTCCTGACTCGCCTGCTACTCCCCTCAGCAGTGCATTTCAGTCAGTCCACCTATTCTGTTTCCCGCTGTCTCTGGTGGATCCTCTCAACCCCCACACGTCTGGACTATACCCCAGTTATTGTATGCATAAATAAATAAATCTTAAAAAAATATTTCTTAAAAATGTGTAATTCCCATGCCTTTTATTTATAAATAGTATATTTTAATATTATTAAAAATATTATCAGATCTTAGGAATCAACAAAAATCTTGTTAAACATCTAGTCAGAGTTCAAATTCCCCCAATTAAAAATTTTGTTTAAGTTAATTGGGTTCAATCAGTATCCAAAAAAGTGCCCTCTATTGCATTCAGTTGAGTATGACTAATTTCATAATCCACGTTTTCCTTGTAATTTATTTGGAAAAACTAACAAAACCTGTCATTTATCTTGTAGTTTCTCGTTGCCTAGATTTTTCTAATTATACCTCCATTGTGGTGTTTAATATAGCCCTCCATCCCCTATGAAAACAGTAATTAGATCAGAAGATGATTTCTTTCTGTTGTTACTTGTTTGGAGAGAGACAGTATTCGCTGGGGGTTGTTTCATGTTTCCACAAAAAAGATACCTTATCTCTGGTTGTCTTCCTGTGATTTGGCAATCATTAACAATCACTGCTTAAATCATTATTTCACTGAGGGTTGAAAAATGATTTTCCCATTATATCATGCTTTCTGGTTGGTTTTTTTCTAAAGCTAGAATTCTTCCATAAAAAAATACCTTTCCCTTTTCAAATATTTGGATACTGAAGCACAATAAGTACAGTGAAGGCAGGGTAAATACTTGATTCTTTCCCTTCTACATCGGATGATTTTGTACCCCTATCTTATCCCTTGCCTCTGCTTTCACCTACTTCTGTAGTAGACAATCCCCTGTGTACTCTCCTTCCACCTCTAAACACACACTTTAGGCATCTCTTCTTTTTCAACTCAGAGCTTTCTCTAAGGGTCAGAAAAATGCAGGAGCAACCCAAAGGCAGAGGAAAAACAAAACCCTTAGGATACACCCCAATTTACAGGACAGGGGGTTATTTCTAAAATAAATTAGCTTCATGCAAATCCTTGTCTCAATTTCTGCCATCAAAGGAGTCCAAATCATTTCAGAGCAATGAGTCACTGCCCCTGGCATTATCTAAAGATGACATGTGTCTTTTTTCCCAGTATCATTGTAAATTCATGGATTGAGAGATATTCTGTGTATCAACCCAACACATTAATTTTTTTTGATGCTTAAATTGCCCAATTTTTGGCAGATCAGTGGACTCCTCGTCACCTTGGTTTCTGCATCTTTTAACAAGATTCCAATAATCTTTGAGAGCTCTTTTAGTTTCTATTATGACATAAAACCCAGGTTCACCTGATACACTTCCTGCCCTATGAAAAGTCTCATTTACATTGAACGTTGGTTCCTTTCAATCAGAAATAGTACATGGAGATTCCATCTGGTCACATGGATGTTCAACGTAACTGGGTTGGTCAGTGCTCCTAGGCCAAAGTAGAACATAGTATGCATTTTGTTTGAAAGAGAAATAAAATTTGTGTTCACGTTGATTATTTCCTATTCAAATTTTAGATTACTACTGTTTTGTCAAAAGTCTTTCATAGTTAATATGAACTACCTTTCTATGTAAAGTCTGACAACTGATATAAGACAGAAACAAGACAGTGCTTTATAACTATAGTCTGAAATGCAAGTGTTGAAACCCTAACCCACAATGTGATGGCGTTAGGAGGTGTGGGTCCTGGGAGGTGATTAGGCTCAATGAGATTACAAGCGGTAAAGCATCCATTATGGAACTGTGATCTTTAGAAGACCAGGGCCCTTCTCCCTGAAGAAAGGTTTTAACAGCCCATGGTAAATGGGCAGCTGCCAACAGTCAGGGAGATGGCCCTTACCAAGAAGAGAATAAACCTGCCAGCACCTAAATCTTGAGTTCCCCAGCCTCCAGAACTGTGGGAGATAAATGTCTGTTCTTTAAACTGCCCAGCCTGTGGTATGTTGTTATAGGAGCCTGATTTCCAAAGACAGAGTCCATTATTTCACTTCACCCTCACAAGTCATCATTTTATAGATTAGGAAATGAAAGTAGAAGTTTAACTTGTCCAAGTACACACAGCTAACATTTGGCAGGGTCAGAATTCATCCAGTGTCTGTCCTCTTTACACTGTACGCAATCGTACTGATTTCACTTATCCAACCAATAGCGTAACCATGTCAAATAATTTCAGAAAAATTACAGGCTGCATATTAAACCTAAATGGTAAAATATAAATTTTCACTTTGCCCCACAATTTTATTTTTTTTTAAAGATTTATTTATTTATGCATACAAGAGCTGGGGTACAGGCCAGAGTGCGGAAAGTGAGAGGATTCACCAGAGACAGAGTGGGGAACAGAACAGGCAGATCTACTGAAATAGACTGCTGAGGGGAGCAGTGGGCAAGGCAGGAGAGGTCTGCTGCGCCATGTGGGTTGCTCCCTGGCCAGCGGGAGCTCGAACTTGTGCTGCAGAGGCTGTGGATTGCTTCATAGTGCGTTGCTTTACCCCTTGCGCCACCAGGGAGGCCCTGCCCCACAATTTTAAGCAGTCACAATTTATTATTAAGACTCATTGCTGACATTAAATGCACAAGATACATATTAATACCAAGAAAGGAAGACAACTATACTGGAAACTCAGCTAACTCAGATGCCTCAATATATTATGAAAATTGTATACACAGGCACCCAGGGACATACTTGCGGCTTTGAGAAGCCAGTGATTTCATGGTTAAGTCCTAAAACAATGAAATATATCAGACTGACAACCTTTTGTCCGAACTACCTGCCAAGGCCTAAACGTAATTTTTTACCTAATTTCACAAAAGGCTGTCCCATCTCTTTCTCTGAATTGTGGAATACCTCCACAATTCATGCAGGAATCACTGCTCTCCCACTTGATAAAAGAGGCTGAGGCTAGGATCATAATCTAAACTGTTTTCACCAGCTGAAGACAAGAAGAGAAAACCAGATTTCACTGGTTACATGTTCCCCTTTGCCTTGTTTTCTTATGCAAAAAACCAGGACACAAAGTCTGCATTTGGACTGGTCATTTTCAAATTAAAAGTCAAGCCATGTGGGGCCTCCCCAGTGGCGCAGAGGGTTGAGTACAGCGCTGTGAAGCTGTCCACAACCTCTGCAGCGCGGGTTCGATTCCTAGCCGGCCAGGGAGATTCCCACTTGGCATGGCAGACCTCTCCTGTCATGCCCACTGCTCCCCTCAGCAGTGTATTTCGGTTGTCTGCCGGTTCTGTTCCCCACTCTGTCTCTGGTGAATCCTCTCACCCTCCTGCGCCTCTGGCCTGTACCCCAGCTCTTGTATAAAAATGAATAAATCTTTTAAAAAAAAAAAAAAAGTCAAGTCATGTGGACCCAAGCAGTACAGTGTAGCCACTTTGATGTACCACTTGGGGGCACTCTGTATCGGCTGCAGCTTTTCACTCCAACTCAATCTACAGCCAGAGCCATGTGTTCAACCTGGCCAAATTTAATGTTTGTAATTATTACTTGAATTAACACAATATTGAGTACTGTCACTATAGCTACCCTTTCTGAGTTATACAGTTCTAACTACCTATTTAGCATCAATTTTCTCTCTTCCAAAAATGTTAAGTCTAGCCACAGAAATTAGACTTTTTAGGAGAGTCTTTAAGAGTATATCAGGTTAACCTCAGGTTAAGAATCTCTGTGCAGGGCCTCCCTGGTGGCGCAGGCGGTTGAGCACCGCACTGTGAAGCTGTCTGCAGCCTCTGCAGTGCGGGTTCGATCCCCACCAGTGAGAATCCACATGACGCGGCAGACCTCTCCTATCTTACCCGCTGCTCCCCTCAGCAGTATATTTCATCAGTCTACCTGTTCTGTTCTCCGCTCTGTCTCTGGTGAATCCTCTCACCCTCCAGCACATCTGGCCTGTACCCCGGTTCTTGTATAAATAAATAAATCATTAAAAAAAAGAAGAATCTCTGTGCAGCGCCTCCCTGGAGGTGCAGGGGTTAAAGTCTCAGCACTATCAAGTTATTGCCACCCACTGTGACATGAGTTCCATCCCCACCAGGGAGCTACCCACATGGTGCAGAAGACCTCTCCTGCCTCGCCCACTGCTCCCCTCAGTAATGTATTTCAGTCAGTCTGCCTGTTCTGTTCCCCACTCTGTCTCTGGTGAGTGCTCTCACCCTCCACACCTCTGGCCTGTACCCCAGTTCTTGCACGCATGCATAAATAAATCTTTAAAAAAAATTTTTAAATAAAAAAAATGAAGTGACTCAAAAAAAAAAATCTCTGTGCAAGACTGAGTCCCACCTGCTGGGTCAAAAGTTAGGCCACATGTACAGGGAAGAAAAGCGTGTTTTTGCTGCAACAGTTAAAAAGGATGCCAGATCCTAGTGAATTGAATAGTGTATGGAAGAAAGGTAAAGTATATTATTCCCTTAACTGCACAAGTAAAGAGATGTAATTCCATGGCTAATCTAAGAACCATCAACATTAGAATCACAGGAAGCCTTACTTAAAATGATTCCAGGGTTCCAACACAGACCTCATAAATCAGAATCTCTAGAGGTAGGGCAGGGAAATGTGGTTTCACACACACTTACGTTTATGTCGGCCACTGAGGTCTATTTAACAGGGCAAGTCCCATGAGGACAAAATTATTTCTAACTTACCCACTGCTGTATACTCCAATGCTTAGCAGATTGTCTGGCTCCTAACAGGCATTTTTAACATTGTTTAAACAAGAAAATAAAGGAACACAGACTTTCTTGACATTATGATGCAAAGTGAGAATCTAAGGTGATTCTTCTATCATCCACCCCTCAGCTCTCAGATCTCCATGGGAACAACATCAACCTTTTAATCCTCTTAACTTAAACAGAGGTATATTTATCTTTTAAAGTTGCAAAGCTTATCTTCATCTATGCAGAACAGTCTGACAGCCCTAAGTGTGTAAAGGAAACTTGACTGAAGCCAGTGGTATAGGCTGGTGGCAGAATTTAAGAAGAACTGAATGTTCTGTATTCTCTGTTATTACCAATGCTTGAATTTACATACTGCCAGCTATCTCTTTTCTAGGAAAACTGTCTATTCAAAGGAAGAATATAGTTAAAGTTCTCACACTTTTAAGATAGGTGCAAAGTAAGCCAAAAGAACACTGAAAAATCATCAAATTCATAGTGTACAAGCTGATCCTTAGTTCCTGAATAACCAAAGATAGCAGTCATCATACTGAGACTTAATCTGAAAATCCACCCTTAAACAAAAATATAAACACCAGTATCTTAACTAACCACAAAAATACATGTAGTTGCACACAGGGGAGAATTCTATTTTAAATAAAGGGCTCACTGCCTGTATGACTCAAATGTAGCTCTTTCAAAAGTACATTAACACAATATAGCAAATTACACATATCTTCCTTGAAAATTAGGGTGGTCACTAGGGAATAAGTACTTGGATATAAAACCTCTAATATGTTTGAGTCACACTGAAAATTAATCATTCCCATATTTTTCCACAGTTAAACTAATTTTATAAATACCATTGCATTTTTTCCAACAAGTCTCAGCTTATTTTTAACAAGTGCTTTTTAAAGCTGTGTATCTTAAAACCACTCTTATTCAATGGAAAAGTGACTAATCACATGAGGCTACTGAGCATGTACAATGTGGCTAGTCTAGTCCAAATTGAATTGTTCTGAGTGTAAAATACACAAAAGACTTTGAAGACTTAGTACCAAAAGAATAAAACTTTTCAACAATTTTTATACTGATCATATGTTACATGATTACAGGCTATGTTGTGATGTATAAAATTAATTTATCCTGGTACTTGTTAATCCTTACTGTGGCTACTAGAAAAGCTAAAATTACCGATCTAGTTCATATCTTTCAATTTGATGTATTATCTTAAACAGTACACTTGATACTCAGACAAAACTAGTTGATTAAATTTTGTGTTTGTCAAGGAAATTTCAGGAACAAAGTTTCATATGAGGGCCTCCCTGGTGGCTCAAGGGGTTAAGCACCGCACTATGAAGCAATTCACAGCCTCTGCAGCACAAGTTCAATCCCAGGCCAGCCAGGGAGCAACCAACATGACGCAGCAGACCTCTCTTGACTCGCCTGCTGCTCCCCTCAGCAGTTCTGTTCCCCACTCTGTCTCTGGTGGATCCTCTCGCGCCCCACATCTCTGGCCTGTGCCCCAGCTCTTGTATGCATAAATAAATAAATCTAAAAAAAACAATGTTTCATATGAAATATTTGCTTTCCACAAAAAGTCACCATCATGCAATGAACTGTGTCTGCAAAAAGAGGTACTTTAAGTTAACAGAACTTTTTTAAAGTACTGAATTTTGAATATAAGGATTGTTCTATCTTAACATTTTTAATTTCTTATCACTGATAACTGGATGTGGTCCTTATCCAAGGCAGATCCTTATTTTTCTTTTTTTTTCTTAATGGGAAAGTTGCAGGTGATTATTATCAAATTGTATCAGCTTCTAATCAACTTTATCAACTCTAATAATCACACTACCTAAGAGTCTGAAGAATGAAGAATGCTTAGAAGCCTTCTCTTCTTCAATAACTAGCGATATACAACACACATGGCTTATTTTTCCAATTCTTCTAAGTTTTGTGTAATGTGGGGAAAAAAACAAAGGAAGACAAATTTGATCAAAACATCTCTGCCTAATATTCCTAGTCCCCAGCAGCACAACCCTTATTTTACTTTCAGAATTATGCTCAACTTTGCTGATAACCCCTTATCCCAGCAGAAAGCATAATATAAATGCAATGTAATCATACCAGTCCCTAAGAACAGCAAATCTTTCCTGCTTAATAAATTATTTTATCTTCTAATGAGGTTTTAAGATTCTTGATAAAGAACCAGTTAAATAAATTTTATTTAAATGCAACATGCTTCCCTTATTAATTTTTTTCCAGACTTAAACTCACATTAAGAAACTATTTGAGAGCCTCCCCAGTGGCGCAGCAGTTGAGCGCTGGGTTGCGAAGCTGCCAGCAGCCTGTGCAGCACCGGTTCAATCCCCACATCCCACATGGCGCGCAGACCTCTCCTGCTGCCCACTGCTCCCCTCAGCAGTGTATTTCTTCAGTCTGCCTGTTCTGTTCTCCGCTCTGGCTCTGGTGAATTCTCTCACCCTCCACGCTTCTGACTGTACCTAGTGCTTGTATAAATAAATACATAAATCTTTTTTAAAAAAAAAAAAGAAACTATTTGAGGGGCTTCCCTGGTGGAGCAAGGGATTAAGCACTGCACTATGAGGTAGTCCGCAGCCTCTACAGCACAAATTCAATCCCGGGCCAGCCAGGGAGCTACCCACATGGTGCAGCAGACCTCTCCTGTCTCACCAGCTGCTACCCTCAGCAGTGTATTTCAGTCAGTCTACCTGTTCTGTTCCCTACTCTGTCTCTGGTGAATCCTCTCACCCCCTGCACCTCTGGCCTGTACCCCAGTTCTTGTATATATAAATAAATTTAAAAAAAGAAAAAGAAATGATTTGAATCTGGGGACTCCCTGGTGGCACAAGTGGCTAAGTCTCAGCACTACAAAGCTATCAGCAGCTACTACAGCATGAGTTCAATCTCCAGCCAGGGAGCTGACCCACATGGCACAGCAGACCTCTCCTGCCTCTCCTGTCTTGCCCACTGCTCCCCTCAGCAGTGTATTTCAGTAGACCCGACTGTTCTGTTCCCCACTCTGTCTCCAATGAATCATCTCACCACCCCCATACCTCTGGCCTACACTTCAGTTCTTGTATGCATAAATAAATAAAAATAAATCTAAAAAAAATAAACTATTTGAATCTAACTGCTATCCCCACAAATAAAAGTTTTGGCTAAAATACTGAAAGTTTCCTGTTGCCTTTTGTTGAAGCCTGTAACGTGTTTGTCAAATGAAACAACAACAACAAAATCAAATCCGAAATGAACAAATCTCTAGATTGAGGATGTCCTCTGGGGAAAGAGGTACATGTAAAAAGACACCACAAAAAATACACTTGCACAAACACTAAGTTTCTTTCTTTAATAATTCAAAGAAAAAGGATGGGGAACCTAAACATTAAATTAAAAAAAATTAAAAGGTATCAATCAATCACAATGTATGAAACTTACTTATATCCTAATTAAAATAAATTATTAAAAAATTAGACAACTGAGGAATATCTGATATCAATAAATTAGTACCAATGTTTCTCAAATGTAACAATATTGGTCATTATTTTAAAAGCATCTTTGTTTTAAGAGAAACCCTGCCGACTGGGAGAAAATTTTTGCACACAACACTAATGATAAAGGACTGATCGGAAAAATCTACAAAGAGCTGATGAAACTCAACAAAAACAAAGAAAATAATCCAGTCAAAAAATGGGCAGAAGAGCTAAAAAGAAACTTCTCCAAAGAGGAAATGCAAATGGCCAACAGGCATATGAAAAAATGTTCAGCATCACTTGTAATGAGGGAAATGCAAATCAAAACTAAAATGAGGTACCATCTTACACTAGTGAGAATGGCACATATCAAAAAAACTAGCAACAACAAATGTTGGCGAGGTTGTGGAGAAAAAGAAACTCTCCTGCACTGCTGGTGGGAGTACAAACTGGTTCAACCACTATGGAGAGCTGTGTGGAGATTTCTTGACTACTAAACATAGAGTTTCCATATGATCCAGCAATTCCACTCCTAGGTATTTACCCAAAGGACACAGAAACATCAATTCCAAAGGGCACCTGCATCCCTGTTTATAGCAGCACTATTTACAATAGCTAAGCTATGGAAACAACCCAAATGCCCAAAAATAGATGACTGGATCAAGAAGATGTGGTCCATATACATAATGGAATATTACTCAGCAATCAAAAAAGATAAACACATCCAGTTTGCAGCATCATGGATGGAGCTAGAAGGGATCATGTTCAGCAAAATAAGTCAGAAAGAAAAAGAAAAATATAGGATGGTCTCACTCATAGCAGGAATTTAGAAAACCTAAATAAGGGACCAGGAAAAAGACTAATTAATACAAATAAAAATCAAAATCAACAAGCAACTATAAACCAGAGACATACCAAAGTGGGGTGGAAGGGAGAAGAGGAAGGACTAGGGTCAAAATAAGGGAGGGTGCAATTCTATGGGGGAATATAACCAAAATGATAATGCATACATTGTGCAAAAATGAAAAATGATGTAAGAATTATATAAAGTAAAATATTAATTAAAAAAAGAATGATGAAGAAAGAAAAAAAATCTTTGTTTAGATAATTTAGAGATGTAATAATATACTTGTTGTCTTGAATTTGCTCTGAAATAATCAGGGGGAGGTGTGGCATCAGGGCTTAGGACATCAAATAAGGCTAGTTACTAACTGGTGATTCTTGAGGTTGGGTGATAGATATTTTAATTATTATCTCTGCTGTAATATTTTGGAATTTCCACATTTGTTTCCTGTTCTTTAAAATCTAGAACTCACCATTCTCACAAATCATAGGTACATTCCATCAAAATCAAACTCTGGGCTTACTAGTACTTCTTACCAAGAGGAAGGAAGTTTTAGAAGAAAAATATTAAGTTTACATAAGTTTACAATTAGTATATAATTAAGTTTGCATCTGACTAAAATAAAGAAGGCTTTGTTGGGGAGAAAGGATGTCCTGAACAAACTCTTCAAATAGGTTTTATGGATTCCACCCCAACTCAGACCAAAGAGATCCAAGACACCAAGAACTACCCAAATCCCATAATGTCATCACCACGGAAGGGAGGATTGCTGGGAAATGAGGGTGGAGTTAAGCAGCCAGGTTTGGCATATAACCAGACATGGGGGCCTTGGGAGTCCTTGGTTTTCGTCAGCTTTCAGCATGTTATTGGGATTCCAGCTCAGCAAAACTGGTAAGATGAATTCACCAATTTATCTCTCTCTTTCTCCCTGAGTTATTCATTTCTTCATTTCCCTTTTTTGTAAATAAACCCTTTATTACCCTTTTTGTGTGTATCTGCAGCTGAGTCCCAGTATAAGTCCCTTTTAAGCGAATGAGTGAGGACCCACAGTCAGGCTAACTCATTTCACATTGGGGTTGCCCAGTAACAGCTTAAGGACTTTCATGCACATAAACTTCCATCATATTGGAATTCCCCACATTATGGGAAAAATAAAAAGATCCTAAGTCTTCTTTTTCTTAGAAGACTAGTACATTTATATTCATTTTGTTTCACTAACTACAGTATAATTTGACATATAGGATATTTTCACAAAAATTTTAATGAAGTACTCTGTTTAAAAGGGAACCTTTGCTGGGCCTCCCCGGTGGCGCAGCGGTTGAGCGCTGGGCTGCGAAGCTGCCCGCAGCCTCTGCAGTGCAGGTTCGATCCCCGGCTGCCAGGCGAGGGTCCCACATGGCGCGCAAATCTCTCCTGCTGCCCGCTGCTCCCTTCAGCAGTGTATTTCGTCAGTCTGCCTGTTCTGTTCCCCGCTCTGGTGAATTCTCTCACCCTCCCATGCTTCTGACTGTACCCAGTGCTTGTATGGATAAATAGATAAAATCTTTAAAAAAAAAAAAAAAAAAGGAAACCTTTGTTCCATTATGACAATTCTACGCAATTTTCACTTATGCCAGTTCTGATACAAAAAATGTTACAGATGAAAAATAACATCCCTTAATTATCAAGACTGAAGTCAGCAGCATCCAGATTAGTCATTTTCAGATTATATCTGCCACAACTACAATTTAAAAATATTTTTAATTCAATGATATTTAGAATGAAAATAACAACAGATGCCATTTATCTGTGATTTCTAGTGGGTGGAACACCTCACCAGACACTTGAAATATATTTTCACTATATAGTATATATCCTTAGTATATATCTTTATACTAACCAAATTAAGCAAGCATTAATACTCCCATCCCATTTTACAGATTAAGGAAACATTCTCAAGAGATTATTTTGACCAAAGTGAAAAAAGCAAGAAGAAGAAAAGTGAAATTCAAACTCATAACTTCAATTTCCATATTCTTCCTACCTTAATTTTAGCTGTCTACTAGTTGATTTTCATGCAAGGGGAAAAACACCTATCTTCAGGACAAGAGCCCAATAAAATCCCAGCAACATAAATTCCAATCTCCTGGAGAAAATACTAAAAATTACCCAATTTAATCCCCATCTTATAGAGGAGGCTCAAGAAAATCATATCAATAGAAAGTAGGTCATTTCAAGGCAACCAAACATCCAACCCCACCCAGAAACTAATGACACATAAGTCAAATAACTTGTACTAACAGTTAGTACCCACAATATTTCATGAAGTTCTCATCTACTGGGAAGTCATTTCAAAAGTAGTAAGACAGAAGTGGTTTTTTCCCACATAGGATTTCAGTAACTATATTTCATACTTCCAACTAAATTACATTGTGAAAAATGACAACTTTTTAGTAGCAATAATGATAAAATCTACTTCATAAATTTAAAACACCTAGATATTAAAAAATTCAGTGCCTTTACTTTCTCTCATAATGTGTTGCATATGGTTCAAGTTCAACTTAAAAGGTGGTATGTTAAAACCATGCCCCCATTATGATAATCTGGGTGCAATATCATACTTATTATTAATATGATCATTCCCAGTAACAGGAGAAATAAAACTAACACATCTCAAAACCCATAGAGGATGCAAGTCTCTTGAAAGAAGAAAGTTCTTAAGGTTTTCTTTATTTTGGTCCTCAGTATCTCACAATGTGGATGTGATCGTGTAAGTTTAATGTAAGCCAAAAGGAGAAGAGGTGCTGACCATCAAAGGTACAAATATCTTTCACCTCTGCACAGTAGGTACCCTCAAGAGAAACCATGTACATCTACTTGCCCTGAGGCTTTCTCTGTAACACAGACACCATGAGTTTAAAATGGACCTTTTATTCCCTCGACTCCCAGATGTTCTAACCCCTTTTGAAAGCTTTACTATTAGAAAAACCATCACAAACTAAAGCTGTCATTAACAATCTATACAGGGTATTAAACTTTAGTGGGCTGGGCTTTAGACTTTAACACCTTGTAAAAATGTTGAAATAAAAGCTTATGCATTTTCAAAACACTTAAAAACGTGTTAAATGGCCAAACACTGTAATTAATTGCCTGAAGACTGACTTGTAGAAATACGTGCAAAACTAAAGTCGTGCAAACAAGACTATCCACCAGAGGGCAGCACACCAAGACTCGGGACACCTCTAACCATCAATCAGTATCTGCCCACATAACCTGTTTTATTTTTACCCAGCTTATAAAAGAGTTGCAAAAGTTTTCATTTTTTCTTCCAAGAGGTCCTAACTTACACATACATTTACATTAAGCATACTCTACTGACGACTTTAATACATTTTAAATTTAGAAGTACGATATGTTACTCACAATAAAGGGATTTTAAATCCCTTTATTAAGGACTTATCTTTGGACACAATTTAAATAGTTATTTACTCCTAAGTTCAGAGATTTTAGGCATTTTGGGGACTTGGAATAATTTTAAATATATATAGTGGATAACTTAAAAATCAGTTGCAGAATTCTATCTTCGGTCTAATACAATCGGAAAAACAAATAGGAAAAATACTGTGTATAATTAACTTGGTCTATCTTTTCAAGAGTTTGTAGATTCATAGTATTGACAGTGTCGAGACTAAACAAACAGAATTATGAAAAACAACCAGAACCAGATTTACTTTTAATACTTGCATCTTAAAATTCTATAGATAAAATACAAGCCTGAGAGTCCTTTCTTCTAGGAACCTTAAATTACCTAATCAGATAGTCTGACTCAGTCCAGCTATGCTTTGGAAGTTACCACCAATGATGACATGCTAAAAATACATTAATGCACATATGATTCTTATAAATCTGCTTTACAACTCAATAAAGCTACTGAAAAATGTTAGTTTTTCCTCTTTCAAACTTGTAAGTTAATACTTTTCAGTCTCCTTGGCATGTGGGCACACTGATTATCATTGGGAGGGCTCAATAGATATGCTTAAACAAAATAAAACAGCAAGTCAGTCACAAGAAAAATGGCTAATAGGAATAGCATTAAAATGCAGTCTTGAAGCAGATTTATTATCAACTTGCTATGGATTAATGTAATCTTGAAAATGGTAAGTTTTTGTTCAAAGTCTACTAATATAGAGCTATATTTTTAAGAATCTTAATTTTTAGCATTATGATGTTTTCTTCTTTGCTGGGATAACAAGAAAATGTAAGGATATACTCAGACTTTGCTCAGATCAATCTCAAGATTTTAAGTTGTTTTAGTGTTTCTGTGAATTCATTTCAGAAATATTCTCTTGTTATGAAAATATCCACCTAAGTCCTTCAATAAATTTAGAGACTTAAGGTGTCGGTATATCAATCAAATTAAAAATTACAACAAAGCTAGCTAACTAAAAAGCTTATTTGACCTTTGAAAGTAATATAGAGAAACATCAACTTCTTTGAATTACTGTCGTAAAATTAAAAACTTGTCCTGAAAAAGTTAAATATTAATACACAAATCTAATATATCCAAAACTAAAATGTGTCAGATCTAAATATTAAAACAATAAACCAAAAAAAAAAAATTATGGTGACATTTTAAATGAAAGTGTTTAAAGTTCAAAGCATATAACTAATCTTAGATATATAATGCAGTATTGAATTACTTGCTATAATTCCATTATGAGATATTAAGTAGGTTAAGGGCTATTAGTTTAAACAAGTCTATAAAATCATAGTCAGTCTGATGTGCAGAAAATGTTTTATACTTCCACCTGGAATTAAAATACACCAATATTTAAATTGTTAAAAATCCATTAATGTACACTTCAATTTAAAATATTGCTAAAAGTTTAAAAACTAAAATAACTTCCTTCTTTAGAATCTTGAACTATTTCCTGTAAGCTTACAAATCAGATTTTCCAGAAGTTTTACTAAGATTTTTCTGTAAAAATTCTAATTTTAAAAATAACAGGTCGGGAGCCTCCCCGGATGAGCGCTGGGTTGCTAAGCTGCCCGCAGCCTCTGCAGCGCCGGTTCGTTCCCCAGCCACCGGGTGATGGTCCCACACGGCCCGCAGACCCCTCCAGCCACCCGCTGCTCCCCTCAGCAGTGTACTTCGTCAGTCTGCCTGTTCTTCTCCCCACTCTGGCTCAGGTGAATTCTCTCTCCCTCCCGCACTTCTGATGGTACCCACTTCTGACTGTATAAATAAAATAATTTTTTAAAAAGATTTATTTATTTATTTATACAAGCACTGGGTACAGTCAGAAGCGCGGGAGGGTGAGAGAATTCACTAGAGCCAGAGCGGAGAGCAGAGCAGGCAGACTGACGAAATACACTGCTGAGGGGAGCAGCGGGCGGCAGGAGAGTTCTGAGCGCCATGTGGGACCCTCACCGGGCGATTGAACCGGCCTTGCAGAGGCTGTGGGCAGCTTTGCAGCCCAGGACTCGACCACTGTGCCACCGGAGAGGCCCAAATAAATAAATTCTTTAAAAAAAAATTATTTAAAAAAATGAACAAAAGGTAGCCAAAAAAGGCAGTTTAAGAACATCATTAGAAAAAAATAACAAAAAATAATGTATTAAAATAAAGATTTTTAAAGAAATTTTCTAGGCACAAGAGTAAGGGGGAAACATCATAATTAAATTTAGGGCGCTGACCAAGTTCCAGTAAATACATGTACATGCTATTTAAAAGAACTGCTATGAGGGCCTCCCCTGGTGGCGCAGGCGGTTGAGCATAGAGCTGTGAAGCTGTCCGCAGCCTCTGCAGCGCCAGTGCTATCCCGGCTGGCCAGCAAGGGTCCCACATGGCGCAGCAGACCTCTCCTGTAGCACCCGCTGCTCCCCTCAGCAGTGTATTTTGTCAGTCTGCCTGTTCTGTTCCCCGCTCTGACTCTGGTGAATCCTCTCACCCTCCCACGCATCTGGCCTGTACCCCAGTTCTTGTATAAATAAATTAATTTTAAAAAAAGACTAAAAGAACTGCTATGAGGTTTTCAGATGTTGAGGGGGAAGAAGGGGTTGTTCTTTATTTACTTTTGGTTAAATATTAAATAACATATTTCTTCTTGCTGTATTTGATGAAGGGGTAAAACCACATGCTAGAGTTTTCAGAATATTAGAATAATCTGTAACAAGTACTAATAATAAAGTCTATCATAATGCTAATATCCTATTAATTAAAAAGAGATGTTTAAAGATGTTATATTGTCAGTTCATATATGCATGTAAATATACTTTGTCCTAAATCAAGATCCCACCATTTTAACAGTATTGTTAAAACATACTATATTACCACAACTTTATCTTCATGTTCCCACCTTAAAAATTACTTTTTAAGGGGGCCTCCCTGGTGGCACTGAGATGCAACCTATGAAGTAATCCCCAGCCTCTGCAGCATGAGTTCGATCCCCTGGCCGGCCAGGGAGCAGACCTCTCCTGACTCACCCACTGCTCCCCTCAGCAGTATATTTCAGTCAGTCTGCCTGTTCTGCTCCCCACTCTGTGTCTGGTGAATCCTCTCAACCCCCACACCTCTGGCCTGTACCCCAGCTCTTATATGTATAAATAAATAAATCTTTTTTTAAAATTGCTTTTAAAGGGTCCTCCCTAGTGACACAAGGAGTTAAGTGTCTGCACTACAAAGCAATCAGCAGCTACTGCTGCACGAGTTTGGTCCCAGGCCTGGAGGTGACCCATATTGCACAGCAGACTGCTCCTGTCTCACCCACTTCTCCCCTAGCAGTATATCTCAGTCAATTCACCGTTTCTGCTCCCCACTCTGTCTCTGGTGAATCCTCTCAACTTCCACACATCTGGCCTGTATCCCGGTTCTTATATGCATAAATGAGTAATCTTAAAAAAAATATATAAAAACATAGCATGCAATTGCTATATTGTGGACAATCTACTATCACATCATTTTCCATCTGTACTGCGTCATGCCTTCAGTACACCACCACCATACTAAATGCCCCTTTCACCTTAAAAACCCTTACTTTGGGGCCTCCCCGGTGGCGCAGCGGTTGAGCCCTGGGTTGCGAAGCTGCCCGCAGCCTCTGCAGCACCGGTTCGATCCCCGGCTGCTCCGGGGCCACCAGAGGAGGGTCCCACATGGCCCGCAGACCTCTCCTGCCGCCTGCTGCTCGCCTCAGCAGTGTACTTCGGTCCTTCTGCCTGCTCTGCTCCCCGCTCTGGCTCTGGTGAATTCTCTCACCCTCCCGCGTGTCTGACTGTACCCAGTGCTTGTATAAATAAAAAAATAAATAAATCTTTTAAAAAAAAGAGAGACAGAAACAGGGTCTCCCTGGTGATGCAAAGGGTTAAGACACAGCACTATAAGGTTATCCGCAGCCAGTGCAGCACAAGTTTGATCCCAGGCCAGGGAGCTGACCCACATGGGACAGCAAGCCTCTCCTGATTTACCCGCTGCTCCCCTCAGCAGCGCATTTCAGTCAGTCTGCCTGTTCTGTTCCCCACTCTGTCTCTGGTGAGTCCTCTCACCCCCTGCACCTCTGGCCTGTACCCCAGTTCTTATATGCATAAATCAATCTTTTTTTAAAAAAAAAAAAGTATATGAGAAACAGAGTCTTTATGGTGTGTCAAAATACTTCCCCACAAAATTCTTCATACAGAGGAAAATATAACTTTACACTGGAGAAGTCTGGCAGACAACACTCTAACCAAGTGATCCAAGTTAACCTTTCCACTACTAGAACAATACCACCACTTCATGCCCCCAAAGTGTTTCACAAGGGACAATCATTTCTGCAGGATCCTACCAAAAACACACCAACTGATTCTAATCACAGGGAGATATCAGACCAATACATATTGAGCAACATTCTACAAAACAACATGCTCATACTCCTAAAAAACATGATGGTCATGAGAGATAAAAGACTAGGAAAACATACCAGATTAAAAGAAACCAAAGAAACAACACAGATAATGCAGTCTGTAATCTTCAGAAAAAGGACATGAGGGGAAAACTGGCAAAAAAGGAACAGTATCTGTAGATTAAACACTACTGAATCAATGTTAATTTTTAAATTTTTATCAGTTTTCTGTGGTCATGTAATAGAATGTCCTTGTTTTGGGGAGACACAAGCTGAGGTATTTAGAGGTAAATGGCAGTCTAACTGTAAGTCACTTTCAAATATTCCAGAAAATGTAAAGTAGTCAAAACTAACATTTGGGGGGATAGGACAGAGGCCATATGGACAATCTTTCACTGTTTGCAACTTTTCTATAATTTGAAATAAAAAGCAGTAAAGCCCTCCCTTTAAGCCACAACCCCAGCAACTGCTATTCCATTTGTCTCAAACTGCAACAGGAAACTCTTTGAAAGCCTACCCGGTGCAGTCTCTTCACCCATCCACCCATCCGTTCGCAGACCAGCACCAGGATTCAGCCCGACTGCTCCATCAAAATGACACATAGGGCCTCCCTGGTGGTGCAAGGGGTTAAGCACCCCACTATGAAGCAATTCACAGCCTCTGCAATATGAGTTCGATGCCCAGCTGGCCAGGGAGCAACCCACATGGCACAGCAGACCTCTCCTGTCTCACCCGCTGCTCCCCTCAGCAGTGTATTTCGTCAATCTGCCTGTTCTGTTCCCCACTGTCTCTGGTGAGTCCTCTCACCCCCTGTATCTCTGGCCTGTACCCCAGCTCATGTATGCATAAATAAACAAATCTTTAAAAAAAAAAAAATCACACAGGGTCTCTCCTGGTGACACAGGCAGTTGAGCGCCACACTGTGAAGCTGTCCGCAGCCTGCAGCGCCGATTCGATACCAGCCAGCTGACGAGGGTCCCACATGGCACAGCAGACCTCTCCTGTCTCGCTCGCTGCTCCCCTCAGCAGTGTATTTCAGTAGGTCTGCCTGTTCTGTTCCCCGCTCTGTCTCTGATGTATCCTCTCATCCTCCCGTGCATCTTGCCTGTACCCTGGTTCTTGTATAAAATAAATAAATCTTAAAAAAAAAAATCACATATAGCAGGACCCTAAGTGATTATGTTGCCAACTCCATCCTCAATCTACTCAAGGTTATCTGTGCATCACTGATGAGTCCTCTGATTTTACAAACTTTCATTTTTGACCTCCAGGTATTTTTTTCAAGATTCTCCTACCTCAAGGACCTAGCCTCAGGCTCCATCATGGATACGCTCTCTTGTATCCCTCATCTCCTCAGGCCCTTCCTCCATCTACCACCTAGTCACTGAGCTATCTCCACACGTCAAACAAGCATCTTGAAATTACTTGGCCAAACCAAATGCATTGTTATCCTGTCTTATCATGTTGCTCCCATTATACTGCTCACAGCAATTAGTGGGATCTCAGCCTTCCAGTCCCTTAAGCAATAAATGGTCAAGGAATCCCCGGCTCTTTCATCACTCTACACCCAATCAATCCACACTTGCTATTGACTCCATCTTTAAAACAGGAAATTCTGGGCCTCCCTGGTGGTGCAAGGGGTTAAGCACAGCACTATGAAGCTATCCGCAGACTCTGCAGTACGAATTCTATCCCTGGCCTGCCTGGGAGCTACCCACATGGCGCAGCAGACCTCTTCTGCCTTGCCCGCTGCTCCAGTGTATTTCAGTCAGTCTGCCTGTTCCCTACTCTGTCCCTGGTGAATCCTCTTACCCCCCCACACACCTCTAACCTGTACCCCAGTTCTTGTAGGCATAAATAAATAAATCTTTAAAAAAAATGGAGAAGCTTTGATGAAATACTGTGAAAGGTCATTGTTGCATTATAATTACTGAAAGGGAAAAAAGTCATTGTCCAAGACAAGAAAAATACCTACCCTGTGATAGGAACAAATGTAGTTATTTTCTAAATTTAATCAACGGTTACTTAGGGCAAGGAAAGCTGGCTGGAAAATGTCAGAGGTGGGACTCTTTACTTGGTCATAAATACAATGAGTCACCACAAACTTCCAGACTCAAAACATCTAAATAGGCAATAGAAACTTTTATGGTGCCCTGTGATCCTAGTTAGATTTACAAATCTAAAGAAAGGGCCTCCCTGGTGGTGCAGCAGGTTGAGCACAGTGCTGTGAAGCTGTCTGCAGCCACTGCAGTGTGGGTTCAATTCCCGGCCGGCCAGGGAGAAACCCACATGGCACGGCAGACCTCCCCTGCCTCACGGGCTGCTCCCCTCAGCAGTGCTTTTCCAACTGTCTGCCTGTTCTGCTCCCCACTCTGTCTCTGGTGAATTCCCTCACCCTCTCACGCCTCTGGCCTGTACCCCAGTTCTTGTATAAAAGAAAAATCTTCAAAAAAAAAATCTAAAGAAATCTGAGGAGTGACAAAAGGTACTGAAGGCTATTCATTTCCTTAGGCAAGACCAATAATCAACATGTATGATTCACCTTGGCTTAAGGAACTATTTTTTTTTACTTAAAATATATTTTAATAAAAACACTGTCTCATCACTTTCAAATAAAAACGGTATTTTATCTGAGACTGCTCAGGCATTATGACCCAGCTGCATATGGGCCAGAGGGTATTGGGTGCTACCTACCACTTACTCCCTAGAGCTCTGAGGCACAGGTCAGCCTGTCCTCCTTCACTAAAAGTCCTTGCGGCAACTTCAGGGGCTTGATTCTTATCCAATGTTTAACTACTCTCAGTTTTGCATTCACTGAAGGAATATTCTCATGAACTTAGGAAGTATGTGCTTTTTCTAATCCTTGACTTAAGGAACTTCAATTGTGACTGTGGGTGTCCAAATATCCAAATTCACTTCATTTTGCTCATGTGTACTTGTACTGATCACTCCCAAAACTATTCTAAATGTTTTATCTTTCGCACATCTAGATTTTACTTTTGTGTTTAGAGTTTCTTGCATTTTCTCTTGTTTTTTTCTTTCCTAACACCTGTTTTTTACAAACTGACTTATGTAAAATTCCCTATTGAAGCCAATATGCCATGGAGTAGCACAAAATCCTCACTTGTTTTTGCCATCTGTTGTGTTATGATGTAAATACATATCACAAGAATACCTGATCCAAATAATTTCACACATTGCATTAGTATAGAACAGCAGTTCTCAATATATAGTATGCAAACTCCTGGGGGTCCCTGAGACACTTTCGAGGAGTCCAAGGAGTCAAAACTATTTTTATATTACTAGTAAGATGTCATTTGCCTTTTTCACTACTTGATACTTGCAGTGATTGTACAAAAACAACAGCAGGTAAACTGCCGTCACCTTAACATGGACCAATCTGGTGGCAGGAAACCGTACTGGTGGTCACTGTGTCTGCACCAGCAACTCAGTAATATCATTCAAGTTTTCATTTTGAAGTGTCTTTGGAAGTAAAAAGCATTAATTTTATCAAATAACCCTTGAGTGCACATCTAAGTCTATGTGAAGAAAAAGGCAGCATACAATAAAGCACTTCTGCTACCTATTATGACTGTCTGGAAAAAAAATGCAGAGCAGTTGTTTGAGATACAAGACTAAACCAACCACTTTTTTCATGAAGCAACATTTTTACCTGAAAAAACTAGAGACAACTTATGTTCTCTTGAGTATCTGGTGGGCATTTATTTAAGGTTAAGTATCTGGTGAACATTTTTTTCAAAAGGAAATAAAACCAGAAGTGACTTTCAGAAAAATTAAGTCATTTGTTGCCAAAGACTCAATTTCAGCTTTTAAGTAAAAACAAGAATTTTGGCAAACTTTTCTCTACCACCATGAACTTTGACCATTTCCCAATACTCATGGATAAAAGATGCATTCAAAGTACAAAAGAGACCAATGGATTTTAATGTAACAGAGAACAAAAAGGTCACAGATGATTTCAAATTGCACCCTTCAAGTAACCTTAAAAAATCAACACTAGGGGCCTCCCTGGTGGTGCAAGGGGTTAAGCACCGCACTATGAAGCAATCCGAGCAACCCACATGGTGCAGCAGACCTCTCCTGTCTTGCCTGCTGTTGTATTTCCATCAGTCTTCCTGTTCTGTTCCCCACTCTGTCTCTGGTGAATCCTGTCACTCCCCCCCTCATCTCTGGCTTGTACCCCAGCTCTTGTATGCATAAATAAATCTATTTTTTTAAGATTTATTTATTTATACAAGAACTGGGGCACAGGCCAGATGTGCGGGAGGGTGAGAGGATTCACCAGAGACAAAGAGGGGAACAGAACAGGCAGACTGACAATATACACTGCTGAGGGAAGCAGCAGGCGTGACAGGAGAGGTCTGCCGCACCATGTGGGACCCTCGCCAGCTGGCCAGGATCAAACCGGCGCTGCAAGCTGCGGACAGCTTCACAGCGTGGCACTCAACCCGTGGCGCTCAACCGCCTGCGCCACCAGGGGAGTCCCTAAATAAATAAATCTTAAAAAAAAAAAATCAACACTAGTTGAAGTTTGTATAAGAACAAAAAATACCCACAATTATCCAGAAGACTATCAAAATGTTACTTTCCTTCTCTATAAATATGAGATTGGACTTTCTTTATACGCTTCAATGAAAAAAATACACTGTGACAAATTGAATGCAGAAGTAGTACTGAGAGCCTCCCTGGTGGTACAGAGGGTTAAGATGCAGCACTATGAAGCTGTCCACAGGCACTGCAGCATGAGTTCAATCCCCAGGCAAGGAGCTACCTACATGGTACAGCAGACCTCTCCTGACTCGCCCGCTGCTCCCCTCAGCAGTGTACTTCAGTCAATCCACCTGTTCTGTTCCCCACTCTGTGATGAATCCTTTTATCCTCCCACACCTCTGGCCTGTACCCCAGTTCTTGTATGCATAAATAAATATTTTTTTAAAAAAAGCAGTAGTGAGTATCCAGCTCTCTATTAGGTCAAACATTAAAGAAAATTGCAAAAATGTAGAATAGTTCTACTTTCCTAGTTTTTTTGTTTTAGAAGAATTTTTCTACAAAAATCTTACATTAATAGGGGGGCCTCCCTGGTGGTGCAAGGGGTTAAATCTCAGCACTATGAAGCTATTGGCAGTCACTACAGCACAAGTTCAAACCCAGGCCGGGGAGTTGACCCACATGGTGCAGCAGACCTCTCCTGTCTCACCCGCTGCTCCCCTCAGCAGTGTATTGCGGTAGATCTGCCTGTTCTGCTCCCCATTCCGTCTCTGGTGAATCTTCTCAACCCCCACACCTCTGGCCTATACTCCAGCTCTTGTATACATAAACGAATAAATCTTTAAAAAAAAAATCTTACATTAATATAATGGGTTCCTTACAGTTATTCATTTAAAAATAACCATTTTCAAAGTATCAAAAACACAAAACAAAAGTTCTTGGGAGTTAATCTTTTTTTTTTTTTAAGATTTTTTATTTACACAAGTGCTGGGATACAGACCAGATGCACGGGGAGGGTGAGAGGATTCACCAGAGACAGAGTGGGGAACAGAGCAGGCAGACTGACGAAACACTGCTGAGGGGAGCAGCGGGTGAGACAGGCGAGGTCTGCCGCACCATGTGGGATTCTCGCTGGCCGGCCGGATCGAACCCGTGCTGAAGGGGCTGCAAACAGCTTCACAGTGCTGCGCTCAACAGCCTGCGCCACCAGGGAGGCCCTGGGGGTTAATCATTTTTAAGGTTCAAAAGGTCAAAACCAAAAAAGTATGTGAACCAGAATAGGGTACAAAGCCATTAATCTCACATTAGCTCTAACCTACTCTATCAGAACCCCTTTGCAGAGATGCCACCCTTTTCATTGGGTAACCTTCCAGACCTTTTTGTTTTTAGACATATACATATGAAAGATTTTTTCCAATAGCTGTCTTTTAAAAGCTATTCCATGACTTGCTTTTTTAATATGCTCTTCCCACATCCACTCACATAAATCTTCATCATTCTTTATAACTGCTACAATGGGTACTATAGTTTGTTAGAATGTGTTATACTTTATTACATTTTCTTTTTTTTTTTTAAGATTTATTTATTTATACATACAAGAACTGGGGTACAGGCCAGGGATGTGGAAGGTGGGAGGATCCCCCAGAGACAGCGTGGGAAACAGAACAGGCCGACTGACTGAAATACACTGTTGAGGGGAGCAGCGGGCGAGTCAGGAGGGGTCTGTTGCACCATGTGGGTTGCTCCCTGGCCGGGGATTGAACTCGTGCTGCAGTGGCTGCGGATAGCTTCATAGGTTGTGTCTTAACCCCTTGTGCCACCAGAGAGGCCCCCTGCTACATTTTCTTTTGATAGACATTTAACTACAACTTTCCATTAAACAATACTGAAAAAAAAAAAAAAGCCTATCTTTCACCTCATATTTCTTTATTACAGGACAATGTAAGTAAACTTGTTGACAAGGAGAAGGGCATTGAACATGCCTAAAAGTTATAAATCATTTAACATAACTTGAAAGAGCTCTTAAGAAAAAGAAAGAGGGTGCCTCCCTGGTGGCTCAAGGTGTTAAGACACAACCTATGAAGCTGCTTGCAGCCTCTGCAGCACGAGTTCGATCCCCCAGTAGACCAGGGAACAACACACATGGCGCAGTAGACCTCTCCTGACTCACCCGCTGCTCCCCTCAGCAGTGTATTTCAGTTGATCTGCCTGTTCTGTTCCCCACTCTGTCTCTGGTGAATTATCTCACCCCCCACACCTCCAGGTATCTTGTTTTCAAAAGCCTATCTTCTAAACTTCAAATACAGGTAACAGCAAATGTTCCAGCCAAATTAAGGTAGGGATCTTCTTTGCTTAGAAAACAGACAATGATGAAAGTTTCAGATCTATCTGGAACAATATTTGTATTACATGTATATATTATGCATGTATAAATATATACTATAGGTATAATGTATAGGTGTATATGTACAATGCCTATTAAAATGTGTTAAGTGATGACTTAACGAAACCTAAAAGTTTACTTGCATGTTTTATGGACTCTTTTACCCAGAAACTACTATACCAAATCTTGCCTGAAGACTGGGAGCTCTACAATATTATTAGTTAAGACTATGCTTACATACTAAAGATAGAGCTTCTGTATGATCCAGCAATTCCACTCCCAGATATTTACCCAAAGGACACAGAAACATTAATTCCAGAGAGCCCGCACCCCTATGTTTATAGCAGCACTGTTTACAATAGCTAAACTTTGGAAACAACCCAAATGCCCAAAAATAGATGACTGGATCAAGAAGATGTGGTACAGAGCCTCCCCGGTGGCGTAGCGGTTGAGCGCTGGCTGCAAAGCTGCCTGCAGCCTCTGCAGCGCCAGTTCAATCCCTGGCCCCGGGGTGAGGGTCCCACATGGCGCGGCAGACCTCTCCTGCCTCCTGCTGCTCCCCTCAGCAGTGTACTTCATCAGTCTGCCTGCTTTGCTCTCCGCTCTGACTTTGGTGAATTCTCTCACCCTCTCGTGCTTCTGACTGTACCCAGTGCTTGTATAAATAAATAAATCTTTAAAAAAAAAAAAAGGTAATAAAAAAAAAGATGTGGTACATATACACCATGGAATATTACTCAGCATTCAAAAAAGATAAACACATGCAATTTGCAGCAACATGGATGGAGCTAGAAGGGATCATGCTCATCGAAATAAGCCAGAAAGAAAAAGAGAAATACCTGATTGTCTCACTCATAATAGGAATCTAGAAAACCTAAATAAGGGACCAGGAAAAAGAATAACTATAAGAAAAAACCAAAACCAACAAACAACTATGAACCAGAGACACACTATTGGGGGGGAGGGGGCAGGGAAAGGTGGGATTGGGGTCAAAATAAGGGGGTTGTAATTGTATGGGGTCTATAAAAATAAAATTAAAAAATAAATAAAACTTTAAAAAAAAAAAGACTGTGCTTACATACCGAACAAAATCTTGAGAATTGTGTTGTTTTCCATGATACTTGGTTAAAGAGTATTCACTTTGTAAGTTCTAACAGACACTGCCAAATGGCCTGCCAAGAAGCCCTGGCCAATTTACTCTCTGGCCAAATGACTGGCTCATTCCTCCATACTCTTGCCAGCACCAGATATTATCAATCTAGTTCATTTTTCCGAAAATGATAGACCATTACAATTGGCACTTCCCTAAAAACTAGTAAGATTGGGTATTTTTTCCTAAATAAGTTGGTTTTTCAGAGAGCCCCTTATGAACTACTATATATAGGTATAGATGTACAATATCTGTGAACTACCACTTCCTATCCTTTGTATATACTGTACATGTTGTCTATGTCTTTGATATTAACAAGAGTTCTTTATCTCCTAACCCTGTATTTTTTTTTTAAAGATTTATTTATTTATCCATACAAGCACTGAGTACAGTCAGAAGCGGGGGAGGGTGAGAGAATTCACTAGAGCCAGAGCGGGGAACAGAACAGGCAGACTGACCAAACACACTGCTGAGGGGAGCGGCGGGCATGGCAGGAGAGGTCTGTGGCGCCATCTGGGACCCTCGCCTGGCGGCCCGGAATGGAATCAGCGCTGCAGAGGCTGCGGGCAGCTTCGCAGCAGCCCAGTGCTCAACTGCTGAGCCCACCAGGGGAGGCGCTAACCCAATATTTTTTTAAAGATTTATTTATGCATACAAGAACTGGGGTATAGGCCAGCGGTGTGGGGGATGAGAGACTTTACCAGAGACAGAGTGGGGAACAAAACAGACAGACTGACTGAAATACACTGCTGAGGGGAGCAGCGGGTGAATCAGGAGAGGTCTGCTGCGCTATGTGGGTAACCTCCCTCACTGGGTATGGAACTCGTGCAGCAGTGGCTACAGATAGCTTCATAGTGCTGCATCTTAACCCCTTGCACCACCAAGGAGGCTCTCCTAACCCATATTTTAAATATGATCTCTTAAGATAATTGTACAAGATATGTTTTAGGGATCCTAAGACATAAAGTACAAATTCTTAACTTATGCATAATGTATAATTCATGGTCTACAAAGTAAAGTATATTTCTATGTATCTTTACATATGAGACACAAACCATAAAATTATTCAAGAACAGTTTCACCCTTTAATTTCAACTGCATGTAGATAGACATAGTTATCAATATGAGACAATACTACTTTAATGTCAGATACTCTGGGGAGTGGGTATCGTACAGGGAATATAACTGAAATGAAAATGCATACATTGTGCAAAAATGAAAAATTATGTAAGAATTATATAACATAAAATATAAAAAAAATTACGTCAAATACTCCAAGAAGTCCTTTAATTGCCAACAACCTTGTGCACGAGTTTTTACTGATTCCTTTTGTTAACTGAGAGGCTCACAGAGTGTAAGTAATTTACCCAGGACCACAGAGCTGAGCAAGGATTCTAAAGTTGGTATGATTCCAAGCAAGATGCCACTGGCCCTCTATTGCTCTATTTCAGCTCTTGATTTCACTCATAGTGTGCAATCATTTTTCTCCAAAGTTTCAGCTCATTAGATCAACAAAAATCAAATAATATAAGCTTTAATCATCACAACTGATGATTGCCTTATAACTGAGCATTAGGGGCCTCCCTGGTGGTGCAGAGGTTAAAGACCCAGTGCTATCAAGCTATTGCCAGCCACTGCAACATGAATTTGATTCCCGGCCAGGGAGCTAACCTATATGGCACAGCAGACCTCTCCTCCTGTCGCATCTGCTGCTTCCCCTCAGCAGTGTATTCCAGTAGATCCGCCTGTTCTGCTCCACACTCTGTCTCTGGTTAATCATCTCACACCCTCACACCTCCGGCCTATATCCCAGTTCTTGTAAGCATAAATAATAAATCTTAAAAAAAAAAAAACACCTGAGCATTAAAAAAAAAAAAAGGACATTCGTTCAGTCAACCTTACAACAAATTTCCTATTACTATTTACCCTAATTACCCCAGCAAAGGGTATCCCATCCAAAAATAGTTCTAAATGGAATGTTGTGGGGCACAGCCATCCCCATGAAGCACTCAGGAGGTAGAGTTCAACAGGATCTAAAATCACCTGAGGTACCAAATTCTGAATAATGATCCTAAATAACCATCTGCTAAATAGTATTAACTAAACCAAGCCCCTAAAGTCAAACACATTAAAAATCAGAACATTGTCATTCATTCCTCGAGTACACAGGCTACTCTAGATACTCCTACCTTTCCTACCTACATTTGAGCCTCTAATTTCAAACAGGTCAGATTACCCCCTCACCAACGAGGATATTTCATGCTTATGTGCCTTAGCTCCTCCTATCCCTTTGGGCTTTTCCAACCTCAATATACATGGTTAGCCTTGGTTTGCCTTCACATTGTTCTCCTTACCTATCCCTGGCTTACTGTACCAACACCCAACTAAGCCTAATAGCCCTCCTGTGAGTCTAGGGCATCCCACACACACCCTGTAAGGGGCAGGACAGGGCACAAGGCAGGTTTTCTGATCCCATGCAGATCGGGTAAAGGAGGAGTCAGAGTCCTCAGTAGTTTTGCAGGTTTTTTATTTGGGGTTCACCAGGCATATGGCAGGCAGGGGTGCTGGCTGGGGGGCTGGGAGGCTGGCAGGCCTCCCAGCCCCAGCAAGTCCTCACTCTATCTGGGCTCTCTAGCGTTCGTTCTGCTGCTTCTCGGCTTCGGCTGCGGCTGCTGCTGCTGCTGGTGCTGGTGCTGCTGCTGGGCTGCTGGCGTCCCCCCGTGACGCCGCCCTTAAAAGCACAGTCCTAGCTCAGCTGAATCCCATCTACCTATGCCCACACCCTATTCCAGGTGCCCGCCATCAGGCATGCATTCAGGACAAGGATCCATCATCTATCCTGATGGCGGAAGGGCAGAAAAGCCTGATATTTTCTTTACCCTACAGTCCACCCCCTCAGGGTTTTCTGCCATACAGTCTATACATATATACACAATTTTCTAAGCAAACAAACAATGCAGCCATGGCCCACAAAAGCAAATACATCAAATAACAAAATACAACAGAACACAAATAAGTCCAGGCAGGGCACCAACCAAGTGCAAAAGACAATCATTGGTACCAGCAGATGAGCCACCAAATCTGCTGCCAAAGGCACTGCTCATACGAGGGAGGGGAAATCACACACGGCATCTGCTATAACATACCAGGAGCCGTCAGGCTTCCTGGCCTTCTCTGGCTGTAGTCTAGGCTACAAGGCACACACAGCATCCACCCCCAGGATGCACTAGCTCTGGGATTGGCAATTTTATTCTGTTGGGGTAATCGCCAACCCTCAGGGTTTCTGTCTGCAGTCGCTCCAACACTCGGCCTTCACGGCCACCAATGCGACTCACAGACCCTGCACTCAAGCCAACCCACTGCACAATCACATGGGTTGGGGATCCAAACTCTGCATTCAGCTTGGGCTCCACCCCAAGCCACATTCCCCACCCGTCCCCAAGGACAGGTTCCTCAGCTCCTCACCCTCGCTCAAGAATGACCAGGGCATCACCCACAGGTGATTTTACGAGACTCACAGTTCTTCAGCATACCCAGGCTGCTTAACAGCCGCTCAGGGCTTCTCAACTTATCATCAGTACCAGCTTTTGCTTTCTTAGTTGGCTTTTCTCCTCCACCTGGCTGCTGGGCATACACAGGCTGCTTTTGGCCATCAAGGCCCACTGGCCACCCCCAGTGTCCCAAAACATATCAACCTGCAAGGTCCTCCGCCTTCTGGCGGGATTGTCAGTCCAAGTCCATCAGTCCATCAGTTCAAGTCCATTGGCCTCTCCCTGCGTCAGCAACGGCCTGCTGCCTCAGGGTCATTGGCTGGTCCTTTCCGGTGTTGGTGGCTGGTCCTTTCCGGTGTCGTTGGCTGGTCCTTTTGGCGTCTCCTTCACGCCAGGTCTCGTCCTGTAGCTCGTGGGCGTTGTTCACCTTCTGTGCCGCCATGGCGCCTCCAGCGTCATCACAGGCAAACAGTCTGTTCTCCTTAGTCCCTCCAGGTCTTCGGAGGGCTCCAATACCGTCTGCATGGATCTTGCCGACTTACGCCAATTGTAAGGGGCAGGACAGGACACTGTGCAGGTTTTCTGATCCCATGCAGATCGGGTAAAGGAGGAGTCAGAGTCCTCAGTAGTTTTGCAGGTTTTTTATTTGGGGTTCACCAGGCATATGGCAGGCAGGGGTGCTGGCTGGGGGGCTGGGAGGCTGGCAGGCCTCCCAGCCCCCAGCAAGTCCTCACTCTATCTGGGCTCTCTAGCGTTCGTTCTGCTGCTTCTCGGCTTCGGCTGCGGCTGCTGCTGCTGCTGGTGCTGGTGCTGCTGCTGGGGCTGCTGGCGTCCCCCCGTGACGCCGCCCTTAAAAGCACAGTCCTAGCTCAGCTGAATCCCATCTACCTATGCCCACACCCTATTCCAGGTGCCCGCCATCAGGCATGCATTCAGGACAAGGATCCATCATCTATCCTGATGGCGGAAGGGCAGAAAAGCCTGATATTTTCTTTACCCTACACACCCCATGACTTATTTACAATTTTCCTTTCTGCAGGGATATTAACCCACCTTTAGGATTACTACCACAGTGAACAACTGTTACAGTTCATTCAGGGATTGAGACATAACAAAGTGAAAGTCATTATACTCTGTACTTTTCTTCAGAACAAGTAATTTATTCTTTTTTCTAGCCCTAAAAAGCAGCATGGAACCAACTACAAGAACAAGTGCTCAATCTATGCTTGTGAAGCTAAAAATTTATATAAGCCATAAGGAACTAATTCATTTATTTTTTAAAGATTTATTTTATTTATGCATGGAAGAATTGGGGTGTAGAATAGAGGCACGAATGGGTAGGGGGTTGAGAGGATTCACCAGACAGAGTGGGGAGCAAAATAGGTGGATTTACTGAAATACACTGCTAAGGGGAGCAGTAGGGAAGACAAGAGAGGTCTGCTATGCCATATGTGGGTTAGCTCCCTGACCAGGGATGGAACTCAGGTGATAGTAGTGATGGCTAGGCCATCACGGAGTCCTAGCCCTAGCTATAAGTTATCAGAAATCAATCTTTATAACTTTTAACTTAAGTCTTATGTGAAAGGGGCACAAATGAATAGGGATATATTTTTGTCAGAGTTAGCACAACATCCATGGTAGAAAGAAAAAGGCTGTTGGGCCTCCCCAGTGGCGCAGTGGTTGAGCGCTGGGTTGCGAAGCTGCCCGCAGCCTTTGCAGCGCCGGTTCGATCCCTGGCCACTGGACGAGGGTCCCACATGGCGCACAGACCTTTCCTGCCACGCCTGCTGCTCCCCTCAGCAGTGTACTTCGTCAGTCTGTCTGTTCTGTTCCCGCTCTGGCTCTGGTGAATTCTCTCACCCTCACACGCCTCTGACTGTACCCAGTGCTTGCATAAATAAATAAATAAATATTTTGAAAAAGAAAAAGGCTGTTCCTAGAATTAAATAACCCTGCATGCTTGAATAAAAGTTTTTAAGCAAACTGTGTCACTGCACATGTCATTGAAAGCAGTCCTCCTGGATGTCAAATTATGACTACCACGTCAGTGTAACTGAATGCAGTGTTTTGGGCAGAGTATTTTCAAGTTTAAATGCGCATGTCTTTTAACAGTAATTCTCATTATAAGAAGTTACCTTACAAAAACACCCAATCCAGAGTCCTAGCACATAAATCTAAATATGCTCAACTGAAATTACTATGAAAAGAATGCTTAAATTCTTGCACAACTATTTTGAACAATGCAACTGCTATTGTACCATTTATACCTATTTGTACCTACACTAAAGATTCTTCAATGCTTTCAGTAAAAGCACAAATTTTATATATGACTTACTTGTTAAATTTAAAAAAGCGGGTACATGCACAGAAGAATCTTACCAGCTATTAACACCTGGGAGGTATATGGTAACACGGAGCACTGAAAAACAAATCTTCATACTTTACTTCCCCTGTTTTGAATTCTTTTGAATGTATACACATGTGAAAATTCAGTCTGTTTACTTAATCTTTATAGAAACTATGGTATGAAGGTTATTCCTTAGCAAAAAAACAAAAAATGTAATACATGCTCCCTGAAAATAAAAACAAAAGGGTACAACCCACAGATTTCTATTTATATGAGTCCACATCCCAAAACAGAACAAAGCTTTTCCATATTTCTGTTATCACCACCAAATATAATCTTTTTTTTTAAAGATTTATTTATTTATGCATACAAGAATTGAGGTACAAGGCCAGAGCTACAGGGGTGTGAGAGGATTCACCAGAGACAGAGCAGGGAACAGAACAGGCAAACGGACTGAAGACACTGAGAGGAGCAGCAGGCAAGACAGGAGAGGTCTGCCGTGCCATGTGGGTTTCTCCCTGGCTAGCTGGGAATCCAACTGGCACTGCAAAGGCTTCGGACAGCGTCACAGCGCTGCCCTCAACCCACTGTGCCCCCGGGGAGGCCCACCACCAAATATAATCTTTATCCAGCTTTCTCATTTGAACCTCCAGGGAATAAATACAAAGCAGCCAAAGGAGTGACTATCAGCTTAACACACATTGTCCCCAGGATCTGGGAGACACTGTTTCCATTCTAACCTCCCTGAGCCTCCATACCCTCATTCTTATACAACATTGTGCATCTCAAAGTAGAGAAGGGATTCATACCCAGGTTTAAGACCTTTTATCTCACAGTCTTCTGGCAATGTCTCTAGTTCAATAAGGACACATGACACAAGCATCAGGACTCCTAACCAAGAGATTTCAGCACAATTTCTCCCTCCTACTCTCTCTTAATCTTCAGTTTAAGACACTTATGCAAGCCAAGATCCTGCTAATCCTGGTAACAAGCTGTGACAACCAGGCACCATGGACTCCACTTTGGACACCTTTACCTCTTTTTCAATCTAAAATATATCCCATGAGTCACAATCACCTGCCTGAGATAAAGCCATAGTACCCACCTTCTCATACTGTCTGTTCTACTCTTATCTTTCCTTATGTCCATCTCACTTCCTGCAATTCATTTACATTAAGATGAAACTGTTAAAAAAAAAAAAAAAAAAAAAACCTTAGGGCAAAAAATAGACTCATTGTCTTAAAACAGGATGTCCATACGTTTTCATTCCACAGTATGCCCCGGGTTCCAGACCACCTTTACCTGTCTTTTTTCCGGACTACCTGTGCCTCTTTCCTACATGAAGATGATAAACCAACCCTTCAAAGAAGCCAAACAAGATTTCTTTTTTCTTCAGAGAAAGCAAGAAACAGGACATCTCTGCTCCAACTTGCCATTGCAAACATGATCCGGCTGCTGTGTAAGCTACTTTGAGGATTTGACAACTGCAATGGGAGGAATGAAGGCAGGGCAGAGTCAGAAGACCTAGAAATGGGTTCCCACTAATCACCTGCAGTGCCTTGGGCAAGTCACTTCTTCTCCTGTGGCTTTATGGAGAATCCTTTGGTTAAAGTAGCTAATACCACTTAAAAAATTCTATTGTGCTATCTCTTTTATTAGTTTTTCTTTCTTAAATAGGTGTTCAACACATTCTGAAAGTAGTACCCTATTGATAAAAAGACTTGCAAACACAATTCTTAAAAAGAGTTATTCAGACCAAGTAATCTGTCTCAAAATTAATTGAGCTAACACATCCCCTGGTTTGTGTGACTACTGTGGCCAAATGGAATTCATAATTTGAGGAAGAGCTACCAACGATGAGGTTTCTCAATATGCAAAACAGATTTCTTGAATTTTAAAAAAAAAAATTATGAATACAGGGCCTCCCTGCTGGCACAGGGGTGAAAGCCACAGAGCTATCAAGCTATCACCAGCCACTGCAGGACTGAGTTTGATCCCAGAGTTCAGTTCCAGGCCAGCCAGGGAGCCAACCCACATGGCACAGCAGACCTCTCCTGTCTTGCCCGCTGCTCCCTTCAGCAATGTATTGCAGTAGATCTGTCTGTTCTGCTCCCCACTCTCTTGTAAATCCTCTCATCACCCCCAACACCTCTGGCCTGCTCCCCAGTTCTTATATGCATAAATAAATCTTTAAAAAATTTTATGAATACAATGGAAGTAATGCTTTACTTATCCCAGCATCCTAAGATATCAAAATGATCAGAGTATTTTTAATGAGCCAATGATATTCAGAAATGTTTTGGCCAATAGTTTTAATGTCTATTTGTCAAATCATCTAGTAAATTAGACACCACACAAAAGGAGTGGACTTGGTCTACAATGCTGTGCAAAGGACTTTCCAAATGTACTTTAATAAACACGGACTAGATCATCTATAAAAAAGTGACAGACACAAGTAGTATTAAAACAGATTGCAGGGCCTCCCTGGTGGCGCAACGGTTGAGCGCTGGGTTGCGAAGCTGCCGGCAGCCTCTGCAGCACCGGTTCTATCCCCGGCTGCTCCCCGGCCACCTGAGGAGGGTCCCACATGGCCCGCAGACCTCTCCTGCCGCCTGCTGCTCCCCTCAGCAGTGTACTTCGGTCCTTCTGCCTGCTCTGCTCCCCGCTCTGGCTCTGGTGAATTCTCTCACCCTCCTGCGCTTCTGACTGTACCCAGTGCTTGTATAAATAAATAAATCTTTTTTTTTAAGATTTATTAAAAAAAAATAAGGGAGTTACTGAGGGGAGTAACAGGCAAGACAGGAGAGGTCTGCTGCGCCATGTGGGTTAGCTCCCTGGCCACCAGGGAGGCCCCTTTTTTTCCTTACATTTTTAAAAGAACAGATTTATCAGGAAAAGGAAGAAAGAGGGACCTGCATAGACACTGGTCTCTAACAGGTTTTAAATAGAACTTTCTCATAAGGCCTTCTTATGGTCCTAGAAAAGTAAGAAAATGAACTAAAATCCTAATAAATGAACTCTGGAAAAATGATTATATCCAGATTGCTCCAAAATTCATAAATCATGTTCCACCTATTTACAGCAAAACTAGAAGGCTGACATTTACCACCACCCCTGCTCACGCATTTATCTATCTAAATCACAATGTCTGTGGTATTCTATACAGCTGACTATACCTTCCTTTCCACAGGTGTTCCTCATTTATCTCCCAGAAACAATTCACTCTGCTTGTTTTCTTCTATACCCCACTGACCTTAACTTGTCTTTGTTGGTCCCTCCTCTTAGGGCACCAGGATCTAGGTGATCCTGTCCAATTCCATGATTCCAAACACTACAAATTAATGAAGCTTACAATATTCACCTCTACTTTATAAATCTCTTCCTATACAACATATATCTAAGAATTTAGGCCTCTTTCAGCTTATATTTCCATTCTGCAAAGATTACTTCTATAGTAATTTGAAACTATTTCCTAATCAAGTTAAATGGTATCAGGATAATTCTCTAAAATATTACATTCATAGGCTATGCATTCCCCCTCAGAGCAACAAAATTCACACACTATATTAATACTTGTAACTGTGTTTCTTTACCAGTACTGAACACTTGTCAAAGAGTAATTTGACCATGGTGAATTACACCCTCAATTTTAGTAGAGGACCAAAAACTACCCTTGCCACCAGTCTACCAAAAAACAACAAAAAACCCTGGCAGTCCTAGTCCATTTGTAAACATCAGATTTGCTGGGCAGTGCTTCTAAGAATGCCAACCCTGCCCGTCGTCGGTCACTGCTACCACACTGCCACCTCCTGTCTTAGAACTCTGAAAGCTTGAATCAGATGCGACAATCGAGAAAGGAAATGGCTAAGAATAGCCACCCTCTCCTTCCTCCCAGACCAAACCAACTACCAGGGTTACTGAGCAGATAATTCACACCTTTCAAAAATTGGTTACTCCTAGAAAAATTGCTGCCTGAACATTGTTAAAGACAATTACAAAAACCTTGACTTAAAATATATGAAGGTGGCTGAACAGCTTTGCTTTAATACAAGCCCCCAGACCCATAACAACACATTAAGTGCAGTGGTGTACCTCTTAAAAGAATTTCAAAGCATGGCAAAAATAAGTTCCCTCTCACTACTGCCCAAAATGAATACACATACAAAAGCAACTGACCTTCCATACTACAAAATAGAAATACAAGTTCCTTATAGGGAAAACCATGGATCTCTGTAATTCCAAAAGATATTTAAAAACCTTAACTGGTAACTCATCTATTTCAAACAGAATGGCAAAACTCAGAAAAATATGCCCCTTGTAGTTTATTATAAAGGCATTTGGCATGAACAGAGAATGTAAGTGATCACACAAATCAAAAGGAAAGCCAAAAAAACAGAAGCCAAGATTCTGAATTCCCACTGGCTCCAAGCACTTGTCATGTTTCCATAACGTCTTCCTTGTTAATGTGGACAATCACACAGATGCTACTTACCAACATTCATTTAACTTTTTTTATTCTAATAAAGATAAAGTAAAAAAAATTTAAACTCTTTGAAACTATTAAGACAATATGAAATTTTAAAAAAGCAAAATCTTTTTGGCTATAACCACCTAAACAATCATGCATGACTGATTTTAAACTGAGCACTCCCAAGGATAACCCTGCTTATGGTTCTTCACCAGCCATGAAAGTTTCCTAACATTCAAATCTATGCATGTGTGAGAAATCTACCCAATGCACAAGTTTCACCTGTACACACTGATAAGGAGCAGCACAGCTATCCATACCTGTATTTAGATGTTCAGCATTAGAAAGAGCTTTTGTTGACCTGACCCAACAGGGTCTTATGCCTTGAAGAAGGAGCACATTTCTGGGCACATTGCCCCACCCTCTTCTTTACTTAATGGCTGTCAAAATGCAGCAATAACTTTTTTTTTTTTTTTTTTTTTTTTTTTGTTTATACATGCACTGGGTACAGTCAGAAGCGCGGGAGGGTGAGAGAATTCACCAGAGCCAGAGCGGGGAGCAGAGCAGGCAGAAGGACCGAAGTACACTGCTGAGGGGAGCAGCGGGCGGCAGGAGAGGTCTGCGTGCCATGTGGGACCCTCCTCTGGTGGCCGGGAGCAGCTGGGATCGAACCGGCGCCACAGAGGATGCAGGCAGCTTTGCAACCCAGAGCTCAACCGCTGCACAACCGGGGAGGCCGTGCAGCAATAACTTTTAAATAGTCACTTAAAATAAGATGTTTACAACCCCAGAAACTTTCATACATGCTCAATCTATACAATTTATATGGTAAACATCAGAATCTATTATGGAAATAAGCTGTTCACTTAACTTTTTTTTAAGCAAACAAAAAACAGACATTTGGGATTTGGCATATTTGCTTTAACAAACGCTTTCTGGAAAAATATTAGCAACTATATCCTACTATTTGTCACCTTTATTCAAATATATTTTAGCTATAATAATCCTAATCATAATGCTGACAGCTAAACCATCAGGAAATTTAAGCTGCAAAAATTTGAAAATATATTTATGTTCATAATTGTGAAAAGTCATGGAAAATGAACTAAAACTACCATTCTCTCAGTTTTCCAATGTCAGCAACTTTCCCATTCTTTTTCCCATGCCCAGTGATCCACGACATAACAAAAAAACTGCATCAGTGCTATTTACAAAATCACATAGGGGCACATACAAGGTCCCACAAGATACTGAGTATCAGACTCAGCTACAGTCTTTCAAAGTCACAAACCATATTCACACCCACCCTCCTCCCCAAGGGGAGCAAATTTTTTAAAGCTTATACCTCAGAGTAAAGTCAAGTCTTCTTGCTTTGTCTTATATTTGAAACAAAAAGTGCAACACTATTACAGATCTCCAACTCTATCTTCTTTTTGGATACAAGGAACCTCAAGTTCTGTGAAGTACTGCTATTATCTTCCCCAACTGAGGGGTATCTGAATGCAGAAAATCAACATTCCTTCCACATTCCCTTGAGACTTCGGTAAGCAGGAGCTAAACTTGGTCTGAACTAAACTCAACAATGCCTCTCTTCCTGTAAGGGTCCCTGCCTACCTATACTTGAAGTCAGAGTTGGGCCAGCCTGCCAAATAAACATCCAGTCACCTCCTGAAACTGCTCCCCTGTTTAGTTGCTGCAAGCCCATTCATCCATCTCAGAGTGCTTCCATAAGCATTCTCAGCACCCGCTCCCAACGTGCCTTGCACAACAGGTATAAAGGTCACTGTGGCATATGTGGGTGTGCCTGCCTCGGATGCCCACATGATGGTGGGATGGAATGTAACGACTGCTAAGCACAAAGAACTGGTCTACAACACTGGCACTCAACTCACTATCACCAATCCCATCCACCCAGACCTTCACATTGGTGCTGGCCATGTGGAGCACCACGTTGCCTTCTCTGCCCTCTCCGACTGCCTATCAGAGTGAAAAAAGTCCAGATAAGGGAAACCACATCACAATTGCAAGATTCAGCTAAAACAAAAATTTTATATAGTTTTCCAGCAAGCTTCCTTAGACAGAGAAAGTTCTACTTTTGTCTTAAGCAAATGACTAAAATATATGCAAAGGACTTTGATTGTTCTCAAAATCAGCAAAAATTCATCTCCTATGTAGTCACTCCTGCTTACAAGTAAGACAGTATAATTTAAAATCCTGAGAATTTTAATGCTAGTGAAAATCAATAAGGAATTTTAATCCATATTGTTAATAAACTGAAAAAACTTCCATTGGTAAGTAAATTGCTGACAACACTTTACCTTATATTCCTTCCTAAATAGCAACTCCTGTTCCTTATTTAAAAAAAAAAAAAAACAAGTGACTAAGTATGTCTTTAGATTGGGTAAAAGCCTTTCAAAAAAAAAACAAAAAAAAAAAAAAACAGGGAGTCTTTACTACATGATGTTTTTAACTTAATTCCCTACACATGAGGAGAAATTCACACCAGGCTGGAAAGTAAAAAATCAGGAGAGTAAGTCAGAGAAATCTGCACTGACACTCAGGTCAATGAATTATATCCAAAAAACAAGACATTTAATCATTACTATTAGAAATTCACAAATGTTAAAATGCCAGTCCCTCAACACAACTCTTATTTTTTAATTCAAAATTTGCAGGAAATTAAGGCACTGGCTAAACATGAGCCAATTGGAATTTGCAGAATGTACTTATTTTTTCCCCTAAGCAACCAATTCAGATTATGCCTCTAAACCAATTTTAAAGAAGATATATCTTCTCACTCTGTAATTCTGATTAAACTGACTTCAAGTTAGATACTTTACAGTGCATTCTACTTTAGAATCTTTTAAAAAATAACTACATTTTCCTACATGAAATAGCTCAACACCTACAGAAACTCTTAACTACAACTAAACCAGGGCACATGAATGAATCCCTTTCCAATTATTCTAGTTGAAATTAAGTTCATGAACAAGAGAAGTCCTCCAAATCCAACCCAGCTCAGTAACAAAAACAAGATTTGTGAAAATGTTTTACTGGAAGAGAGCTCAATCTAGAAATCTAGATATATGATAACACCTTATATAGCCATGTCCCTCCGCACAGTACCAGGTAGAGAGCCAACCCCTCAAGCTCACACACTCTTACCAATATCTAATCAACACACACAGTCCTAGTTTAAATTAACTTTCAGTGTATTGCTGGGCCCAGAATGGGAGTGGGGGATGGGAGAGAAGACAGAAACTAACCCCACGGCGCAAAATCCGGAGGGAGGAGCACATTTCCAGTTAAGAATCACAGAGCCAAGATTTGGCTTGGTCCTAAGGAGTCATTTCTCCAAAATACTCCAGAGGTTATATAACATTCTCCCAACATTCTACCAAGTGGCACACTACACATGCTCTCCTAAGAAGAGCAATCCCCTCACTTAAGTAGCACAAATATGCAGATCTTCATGTTGGAAGCAAAAACATTTTCTTAAAGGGGGAGATGAATGGAAAACAAAAGAGCATTTGCAGAAAACTACCTAACGCTGGAGTGAATGAAAGCCCTTCTGAGTAGGAGAAGCCCGGGCTTTCATTCACGCTTTCCAATCCCGGCTGGTAGCTAACAGGGTAAAGGTAAATTCCTCTCCTCTTACATGTGGGGATGGCCTCCCAAACCTCTTAGCCTGGTTGCTGCCAACTGGGGTCAGAGTAAAAAAGGCGAGACACACCCGCCTGCGACTGCAGCTGCTCCTGTCCATCCATTACTTACAGGTGGGGGGCGGGGGTCATACACGGCTTCCTAGACCTACAGAACTGCCTTTGAAACTGTTTTCTTGGTGTAGCACCCTGACCTACTCCGCCAGAGAACATTTAGCTGTGCGAACTTCCTTGAGAGAATTTTATACCAATAACAATAATTCAGTGGCAGACTCCACAAATGCCCTCGGTTCCTTGGAAGCATTCCTTACGCACACTTAGAGACACACTTACAGAAGACACACACACCCCTGTCATAAAATTAAATGCAAAAGTAAAAGATGAGAAACGCCGCTTAAGAGAAAAAGAAATTGTTTTCTGTGGCGTTAGGAGTCTTTCCTTCCAATTATGGGGTAAGAACAAGAACCGATGAGCTCACCTTTGCCTTTTGGGGACCGAGTGTTCGACTTCTATGGGTTTTCCGTGCAATTCCACCTTACCTGCGGACACACAGAGGTGGAAGACAGTTGGCAAGGGTTAGCACAGCAGCTCCCCTGGCCGGAAAGACCCGCACGGTCAAAGCGGCGACACAAGTGGTCTCCTGAGAACTCCCAGGAACTTAGCAGGACGCGGCTCAGGGCCCAGAGAGAGACGCTGACCCCCTGGGGCTCGGCGTGTGTAACTTACAGGTGGGCAGGGAGACTGGCTCACAACTTCGGCGACAACCTTCCCCCTAGGCCTCTGCGCCCACCCCCCGGGTCACCCAATCCCTCGACGCCCGCAGGACCGACGCTGCCCCTCCACCCTGCTCCAGAGGACAAACTCAGGAAGGGAGCTGGGGCGGCTCTCTTCCCCCGCTTCAAGCGCAGACCCACCGCTGCAAGGAGCGGGGCGCAAGGCTCGAGGACCCAAGGGCAGGCGCCGCAAGAGCGGGCGCCCAGAGGTGCATCTCCCCGCGGAAGGAACGGCGCGCGACGGCCCGCGAGGCGCGCGCCACACCGAAAAGCCCGCGGCCGCGCGAGGGCCCCCGGCGCTGCCTTCCCCTGCGGGATTCGGTCCCGCCCGGCCGCCCCACGGCGCGCGCCCCGCCACCTCGCCAGGCTGCAGCCCGCGGCCCCGCACAGCAGCCAGGGCCGCCTCCCCGGCCACCAGCGGCCGCCCCCGCCCACCTGCCCTTCTGGCTCGTCGGAAGGGAGGAGGCTGAACGTGGGGCCCAGGTCGCACTTGCTCGCCTCCCGCAGGGCGGAGAGGAAGCGTGGGGGCCTCGGTGCGCGGCGGGCGGGGGACACTTTGCGTTCTCCCGCCGCCGCAGGCTGGGACAGGAGGGAGGGGAGAGAGACGCCAGCGCCATAAATAACGAGCAGAGAGGAAGGAAGGAGAAAGGAGCGAGCGTTCGCGCTCGGCCCCCGAGGCCCGGCACGCCGGAGCCCGGAGCCGCGCCTGGGCCGCGAGCCGCGCGAGCGCTGGGAGGCGGGCGCCGGCGGCCGCGCCTCCCCCAGCCCAGTTCGGGGCGCCCGGCCGGGTCTCTGCGCCCCTCGGAGTCCGCGCCTGGGCTTTCTTGACAGCGCGTCCGCCCTCCGCCCGCAAACCCCCCGCCGGCGGACGGGAGCCCCGGGGGCCGCGGCCGTCCCCAGACGGAGTTCAACACCCCGACCCCACGCGTCCGGGCGCCCGGGCCTCGCTTCCTCTCCCCGCCCGCACCCCGCCTCGCCCGGGCCCGGGGCCCCGCGTGGACACCGAGGCGGCGGCCACGGGCCTTGGCTCCCGGCCCCTGACCCCGGCAGGCCCGGGCGGGCGGCGCGGGCCGGGGGCGCGCGCAGACACCCCAGCGGGGCCGGCCGGGGCCCACCTGAAAGCGCCTCGATGGCCTTGAGGGCCCAGCTCTCGTCCGGACAGTCCACGAACGCGTAGCCCGTCTTCACCAGGAAGGGTCCCGACACCGGGATCTTGGCGTCCTTGAAGACACTTTCCAGGTCCGAGGGCACGGCGTGGTCGCTGAGGTTTCCAATATACAGTTTGTTCATTGTTCAGAGTGGTCGTTTAAAAAAAAATAAGAAAAACGAAAAATTAAAACCACCCCCAGTGACGGGCGGCTGCGGCGGGCTGGGCGCCCTCGTCCCCTCGCCGTTGGAGCGCGCACGGCAGGCGCCGAGGGCCGAGAGAGCCGCGGCAACAAACCCAATGGGAGGGTTCTCGGTTTTCGTTTCCTAGCTATTAAAAAAGGAAAAGAAAAAGCCTCACTACACACCAAATGCATCAACGAGTCTTCCTAACTCTGAGGAGGCGGGATTAGCCAGAAAAAGGCGAGCCGGAGGGGGCGGGGGGGAAACTACTTTTTGTCTCTTCCTCCCCGGCCTCTCGCGGCGGCCGGCGGCCGGTGGAAATATCACACTCCGGGAGGCCCGACGCCGCCTCCCCGTGAAAAAAAAAAACCCGAAGGGGTGACTGGCAGCGGGGAGGGGAGAAGGGGTGGAGGAAGGCGCAGGAGGCGGAAAAAATCCGCTCCGAGTGTCCGGCTTTTTGAATGAGCCACGTGTTCAAACTACAAATCAACGTCTCACGTGAGGAATCCCAGCGCCTCAATTAGAGTGGGTTTGGGGGGGGGAGCGAGCGCTAGGCGGGGGAGGGGAGGGGAAACGAGATTGGGCGAGGGGCCCGGCGGGAGGGGGAGGAAGGGAAAAGGCTGAAGGAGCCGCAGCCGGGGCGCGCGGGAGGGGCCGGCTGTCACGACGCGAGTTTGGAAAGGGTTATCTGGTCGGGGCGGGCCCCGCGGGGGCGGGGAGGGAGAGCAAGCTTTAAAAAAAAAAAGAAAAGAAAAGAGGTGCGGGTGGAGGGTGCTAACTAGGCAATGCTTCAGCTCTCGCGGCCGCAGTTTTCCATATGCAATTGTTGGAGGTGATGAACAAATCAGAGAGTCGCGATCCCGAACTCGCCCCGCGGCTCTGATGACAGACGTGCAGCCCCGGCCGAGCCCAAAGCACGTTTTCGGGGCGGGCAGGGGCGGAAACGCGCGGGGCTGCAGCGGCGGGAGAGGCGGGCGGCGCGCCCCACCCCGCACCCCGCCCCGCACCCCGCCCCGCACCCCCTCCAGGCGCGGGCGCGGCGCGGCGGGCCGTGGGGGATGGGCGGCCGCGGGCCCGGGGCGGGCGTCTGGGCGACACCTCCTCCGCCCCGCCGGCTCGCGGGGGCTCTCGGCTTCGCGTTTGCCATTGGCTGCGCGACTCAGAAAAGGCTCCGGGATAAATGAGGCGGGGGGCGGGCTTGGCCTCGGGTGGGGGAGGGGAGGGGCGGGGAGGGGAGGGCAGGGGCGGGGGTTCGGGCTCGGGCTTGGGGGCGTGTGGGGCCGCCGAGGCCCGGGGAGAGCGGGCAAAGTGGGAAAAGTCGGTGTTTAAAGGAAACGATTTCTTCCTGGAGTTTGTGAAGGGGGTGTTGGGGGAGGCTGGTACTTTTATTTAAATTATTTTAGTTGGAGAACTTGGGACTCTTCAAAACAGGAAGACCGCTCTGCCTTCCCCCTAGGTGGTATTCGCACTTGAGAAATTGTTCTTGTCTCCTTCTGCCTGTTTTCTGCCCGCATTTGGTCATGAGAACTGATCCTGCTTCCCCCTGTGTGTAATGAGCACAATGGTGGGTGTGTGGGAAAAGGGTCTGGGCCCGGTGGAGCCTTCCTGGGCCAGCAGATTGTGGGCTGCAGGAGGAATACGGAAATGAGCACAGTTCTGGGGGAAATCGCCAAGTGTCGTTTCAGGATTGTGTGCTCTGCTCAGGCTTCATTTGCACCAGATACTTGTGGCATATTTTTAACAAGTATTTCATGGGAAAGATAGAAAATGCTGTTTTTTCAGTGAATGGAGTTCTATGTAGGATGGAAATATAAACAATCTTCAATGCTAGCTCTAGTGGAGCCATTCATTACTTAGAACGATTACAATGTACTGTATGCTAAAAAAGATACTGTGATTTACATTGTGACATCTTCAGTAATTATGACATTTGATAGAATTTGTTTCCCTTGGTCATACCTGTAGATGTCATTTAAAAGTGTATGTTTTCCAATTAAAAGACGAATGGTAGTTACTTTTTAAAAATACATGGGAATGACTGTGTGATAACAAAGAGTATTCACTTTTTTTTCTTTTAAAAGGAACTTATTTTTCAATTTTGAGTTAAGGAACCGGAAGGTGTCAGATCACCATTTCAGATGCAACTGTGCTCTCGAACAGGTTTGTCTTTCCTGCCAACCAAATCCAACCTTTAAAGCGTAAGCTCACTTTTACAATATTTTCATTCACATTTAACTTAGTAAATTGTTCTTTCTGATATAGAAGAACAAACTCTGTTTTTGTGTATTACTATTTAGCCCTGTGTTTTCTACCTTCAAAGAACATTTTGGTGGGGAAATTTTAAGTTTATACTTTAGGTTTAACTTTTTTAAAGAGCTTAGCCTTCCTTTTGTTTTTAAAAGCAAACATGGGTTCTAAAAAAGGATGAATTTTTTATGACTTGTGTGGTATGCAAACTAAGTATCAAAAGTTATTAATTTATTTTTCATGTACCTGTTGCATGTGATCAACAACTGTATGCAGTAATATTTTTCATTTAGTAATATTTGTTTTTCTAAATAACATCTCAATTTTACAGAATAGCCTGTTGATCATTTAACTTCTAGTAATTTTTTATAAGGACAAATTTCATATCTACAGCTTGTTTGCACAGTCAATTGAAAAGTGTCTTCTGGATTGTTGGCTGGGTTTTCTCTTATTAAAACCGAGACCTTAAGGAAATATCTACTTCCAAAGCATGGGGTAAATTGTTTATTTTCCATAAATACTAGCCCATGCTTGTCTGTCACTATCAAACAAATCTAACAGCTGGAATTGAAAACAAGTGTGTGCTGTTTTGGTGAAATATGTTTCTGGGGCTCTTGTGAACTTAATCTGTGTATTATTGTAACCAAACTGGATACTCCCGTTAACGACCTTAAAAACATACACGAATTATGCAAGCTCAAACATCAAAAAGAGAGGGGCATAATTCCAAGTATCCCTTCCAAGCTTTGGAGGGTAAGTACACTCAATGACTAAATAAGAAGAGCATGGGTAGTTGTTTTTGGTTTTGACTAGCATTTCAAGCGCAAAAATACCTGATAGATTTTCAAGAACGAAAAGGTCAATCTAACTTCCAGCTTTGTGATAGGTTTCACACAAGAAATTTGCTGTGTATATGGGCTACTCCAAATTCTTCTGAAGCAGTTGCAGTTCTTAATGTGAACTCCATGAAGAAAGGATTCCCACCCATTGTATATGCTCTGTTGCTGCTGAGTCCCTCCAACTGAGAGCCTGTTTACTCTTTGGACAGCTGCACCTCCTCCTTATCCGCTGACCTAAGGATGATAAAAATGTTTCTTGTGGTTCAATGTAACACTAATGAAGAGAAACTGTGTGTAGTAGGTCCTTTACCCACGCTGTACCCCAGGGTCATGAGCGAAGACAGACCAGGTAAAGGCGGTGGGTATATTGGCCATTCTCGGTGTTTCCCCCTCACTCCCTGCTGGCCGTAAGCAGGAGCCCTTCTCTCGGGTGGACACGCAGAGCCGCCGCTTCGCCTGGGCCTCGTAGGGGGCATTTCTTAACCGTTTTTGTTCCTTCACACAGCTATCCAGGATCTGCTCTGTTCAAGCCAGATACATGATAAGTGGTAATGTGGTTGTCCCCTCTCTTCAGGATCTGCCTTCATTTATTTGGTTTACAATAAAAAATGGTGCCCCAGCAGAGAAGATGGGGCTGTTTCCTTTTCCCCCTGGCTCTGCCTGGAGAGAGAGGGCGGGATCCTTGCAGCTCACGGGGGAAGATCCATCGTCGGCCGGCGGCTCGCGTCGAAGGCCCTCGACCACTGAGCGGCCCCGACCCCGCTGCGAGCCGGGCGCCTTCGGCCCCGCCTCGCGTCCTGTCCCTCCGCGCGCAGCAGCGTGGACGGCTTAGACGTGGGGGCTGGGAAGAGCCCGCAGCGTCCCCCGCGGCGCTGCCCACCTGAGGTCCTCCCGCGGGGGCGAGCCAGGTGGCGCGCGGCCGGCCACCCTCCCGCACCTCCGGCCTGGCTCCAGTGGGCCGGCGGGCCCCCCGGTGCCGGGGGATGCTCGGTACCCACGAAGAAAGCCCGCAAAGAGCCCTCGCTGGACCCGGCGCCTCCGCCGGGGGCGGGGCGGGGACAGGCGCGCAAACGCGGCCCCGGGGCGGGGCTCCCGCGCGCCACTGGGGCCGACTCGACGAGCCCAAGTTGAGCAAGCGGCGTGGAGAGAGACACCGCCCCTGGCGGGGGAGGGGTGGGGGCTCCCCGTCTTGCGATTGGTGGGCAGAAGGGGCCTATCCCCGTCGCCTCCCTCCGCCAGCCGTTTGCTGGTCTCCATTCATTGGCCCCCGAGCCGTCCCTGCATTTCCATCTTTTGTGGCGCGAAAATAACCCTTTGCTCCCTCTTGTTGGTTTTGTTGAGGGATGAAATTAGGTTCCCCTCTTCATGGTCTCGTTTTTCCTGCCCTTTAACTGCGAGCCCCCGGCCCCAAACCCAAAGGAGGTAACTAAGAAGGAGCAGCTCTGCTCGCCCCCGTGGAGCGGCCCCCGCCCCGGCCGCGTGCTGCCCGCAGAGCGCGCTCCCTTCCCCCCGTGCCGCTCCCGAGGTCGGGGGTGTGCGCTGTGCTCAGCATCTGGGGTCGCAAAGTTTCCCTGCCCGTCTGCAACATCTTAGCATTTGTGCGTCTTTTTTTTTTTTTTGGTTAAAACAGCAAAACACATTTCCAGATGCCTACACTTTCCTGGGCTTCTTGAGAAATTCACCCATTCTGCCCCCTCCCTTCCCAGCCCCCTTTGTGGTCCACAGGGTTGTTTTAAGTAAAACCAAACAAACCCCTCCGAAAGAAAAGCAAACGAAAAATTCCGGGTAAAATCAACTATGCCGAGGCCACGTTTTCGTTGAAGCTGCCCTAAGAGCAGAAGAAGCTTGAGACCGACCTTGAAGGATTTGCGATTTCCGTAGCTGAAATGTTCTAAATTTACTGACGTTTGGTGGACGCGGTGAGGGGAGAAAAAAATAAACATGAATTTAGCTTGGAAAATCACAAAGCAAACGAAATAATCGTTTAATTTGATTTTTGAAAAGCAAACATCTGTAGTGGTGTATTCTAGATAGTGGTATCTTTAGTGCGTTAAACTTATAGAAATAAACGTCTATTGGTCTTCACAAAATTAAAGATCACAACTCTGGGCATGACAGAAAAGAGGGAAGTATAAATTTGGTATAGCTAATTTCATAACAGACTTTTTCAGTTCTTTCATTATCTAGAGAAAAGAAAATGTACCAGTTAAAAATATAATAATAACCTGTTCACGTGAGATTTCATTGTTCATTTTTCAAGTCGACAAAATATTTGATTTGGTAAAAACCAATAAAACGACAGTTTCCCAGTATGTATTGAAAGCGTTCACAGAATTAGTTTAAATCAGTGAGTTCAATTTTCTGTCTTAACTCTTATCTAGTAATCTTCCAAAGTTCTTTTGGAAAACTGTTCCTTGTTCAGTTCTGTACTATTTGGTTTTAGTCTCTAAAAGTCAACTAACTGAAGTAACAAATTGACATTTGCCAAAGTAGAAAAAAAATTACTTTTGAAACAACCTTTCAAAACTGACCCAGTTAAGAAAACCTATTTTAAAATACATATTTTGTTTACACTTTGCATACTTCAAATGCATTTCATTAATGTGAAGTATATGTTTTCATATAAAATTATTTCTCAGAACCATCAAAGTAACTTACAAATGGTTTCTTTTGAGTTGAACAAATAAATTGAAGCTGAAAGAAAGTTTATGTTATAAATGCTAAAGATTATATTGTTAATAATTTAGATAACCCTTAAACCTAAGAAATTTTAAATGTGAGACATGCTTATTTATAAAATACTAAGTTGGGGTTTGTATATATTCTGCAATTTTTATATTCTGAAAATGAGGGGGAAATAGTAGAGAAATTTTTAATTGTAAGAATTAAGTTTCCAAATTAATCTAGACAAGCCAAGACACTAAAGCTTATATTTTCAAATGTTTTCTCAATTCAAAGATTTGTATAATCAGTATTTTTAAAGAAAACCTTTGTTCTGGTTGAAAGAAAATGATTTTTTTAAACTTTCAACTACTAAGTCTGGAATTATATTTTTAATCTTCCTGGAAAATTTTATACAGAATTGTTAAAGTAATAGAAAAACATGATTCCTTTCATTATGATTATCTCCTTTATCTTACTGTTTCATTTGGGTGAAACTTTGAAAAATTGGTTTGTTAATACTATTCTTCTAGAAGGTGGGAGGGATGATACCTTTAGTGAAAAGACTCTTTGGTATTTGGTTTGTACATAAGTATTTGCAGTCCAGCCATAGAAAACAAAGAAGATAAGCATTTGATTGTGGGGGGAAGGGTATGGGCTGGCTGAGAAGAGTTGAGTATTTAAAACTGTTTCCTGGTTGCAACTGATTTATTCTTCAGGTTCCCTTGCTAAGACTGGAGGAATGGTGGAAGAGAGAGAATGTATTAATTAATGGAGTAAAATGGGACAGTAATCCAAGCATGAAATCCTACTGGAAAGAACAATAAGAACCTACTCTCCTCACTAAAGTAATAAAAAAACAAAGCACATGCTGAAGTTATAGCTAGTCTTCAGCAATTTCTAACACATTCATTTAAAAGACCCATCTTAGGTTGCTATTTTCATATCTGGATCCTTTGTTTTCTTGACCTTTTTTTTTCCAGAATACCCTTGTGAAATTAGGAAATTAAAGTCCCCTAAATAAAACCAACAGGTTTCGTGACATATATGTACAAATAAGCTCCTTTTTTGGTGATTTTCTGAGACAAACTGATGAATTCTTCATGCTGTCTGTAAATGGAATGTAGATTTTTAATTTTAATAAGGCATAGTATATTTGTAAATTCCTTACTTGCAAGAATAATAGCAGATCATTACCATTTCCACTTTGACTCATTAAAATTCATTTTCTTGAGTTCAATTTACATTTTGGTCCTGAACTTCTCTTGCATGTTGATCCCAGCTTTAGAAAGGAAAGCATAAGGCTAAATGAGGAGTTTTTAAATTATTTCAAAACATCTCAGCTAACATTCATAAGATACAGCAGAAAAACATTAGACCTAATCTATCATCTCTATCAAAATTGAAACTGTAAAAGATTTATCTTAAAATCCATGTCCAACACTTCTGTTGAAACAGTGACTTCTTTTTTGCTTAAAAATATAAAAGTTCATCATGCTCTTGTTACTTTTCTCAATTTACTTAGCAATTATTTTTAAATTGACAGGCTGATGTAAAGATAATTTAATACCAATAATTGAACCTATTTGACAATGTCACCTTATTTGGGATAGGGATTGTCTTGTGCCAATCATTGAAGTAATTTTCCTTTTTTCTAAGTTATATTATTTGCAGGGTAAACTATTCATGTTTTGTTTGATTTTCCTAGCACCTTCCAACACTTGGAGAATAATTTTAAACTAACTACATCTTACTCTGTAAAATAGTTTTTGTAAAGATTTTTTTAAATGTGTACAATTTGATACAAACGAGTATGAAACGTATTATTATTTAATATTTTCCAAAAACTAACATAACTCTATGGTTCCCTTTTCTAATTCTTCTAATTCTAATCAATTCTAATTCTAACCTGGATATTAATAATCTAATTCATAAAAGGGACACTAACAATGGTCATAAAAGTCAAGAAAACATATCAAATTTGTTACATCATAAATAGGGAGGTTCCTATAATAGTGTTAACATTTTCTTATGGGACAATTAAATACAGAATGATGTCACCATCTTTTGTTTTCATTTGTTGAAAATTGCCTAGGATGTTGTACCTTGGTTCTATTAAAACATCTTCTATGGTAACTTCTTAGCTCTTATTATTTCATTATTGCCAAGATATAATGGCATTTTTGGTTTTCATTTAAATTAATGGCCATCCGTTACAAAAACAAATAGAAAATAAACTGAAAAGTAAAAAATTTGGGTGTAGTACTCTATAGGTGTTTACCTGTGGCAACCTTAGAGACACATTCAAAATTTATTATAGTACAAAGCAAATACTGTGACCTTTAAAAACAAATCAAATTCAATTTTGTGTGCAATATTAATAAACAACAACAAAAAGTAATAGTTTTTATCCAGTGAAATAGACAGTAGGGTTAAAGGTAACATTATTCAACAAAGGCAGATATTACAGTGGAGGGCAGTTTTGCCTGGTATGGAATGTAGTCTGTGTGCAGTTGGACAGGAGAGGATATGCATATATTCTAGCTGAGAAGTCCTTTGTGAAGATTTGTGAAGGAGTAAAGCAAGATAGAACTTGTTCTATCTTGTGTTCAAATTCTGAGGTGGCAAGTTAAAACAAGAAAGGTAAGCATTATTGTATTACTTTTTTTCCTTAACTTTCTTTAATAGGATGTTTTTAAAGTTGAGAGAATAGTAACAATACAGATTGAATTAGAAGTAGGATGCTATCAGTACATCAATATTAGAATATTAGAATTTAAAGCAAATGTTTTAAATTTTATCTTTCATGCCTTGTTTTCTATTTAAAAAACTTATTACATATACAAAATATTCAATGACATGATTAAAACAAATAAAAATTTCATGGAAGTAATATGGTCACATATTTTTGCAGTTTTAAATTTTACTTACAAAATTAGAAGTTACTATCAAAGTCTTTTCTGTTTAGTTGTTTCATCACATCTATTTGTGCACAAGATCTATAAAGGGACACTTTATTTTGAGTAGAGTAAGTAGCATTATTTGAGAGAATGTCCCTGCTTTGCTGCTGTTGTGAAAGCAAGTGTTTTTTGAAACTTAAATATGGAGAAAAGACTCAAATTTTTAAGTTAAAGCTGGGTTTTATTATTTCCTGTTTTTTTCTTTATTTATTGAGGGATAGGGAACTTCGTTAAGCCAGAATGTTGTTTTAGGGATGACCACCAATAGATTTTTCAGTGGCTGTAAATGAATGTTGTTTCAATCAATGATAGCTCTTCCTTTTACTGTTATTGTAACAGATTTTCTGTCCTTCACAAAGTAGGGTGTAGGTAAAAGTCAAGGTACACTAAAAAACAATTATTTTAACACTTTTAGTTATTAAACAGATGGAGAATGACCATTACTTTATAAAGAAACAAAAGTTTGTTTTCATTAGAACAAATGATGCATTTACTTTCTCTCCTTATTTCTACCAATGTTCTACTAATATGATAATAACTGAATTACTCTTGGATATGGCAGTTAATAGTAATAGTTATCTTAAAGCTGGATGGGAAAGATTAAAAAAACAAGGAAAAAATGATGTTTTGGCAACTCTTGAATAAGTTTTTTTTAAAAATGCTTCTTTCTACAACTAAATCCAATAATGAAGCTTAGAGTTTTATTGTTTAAACTCTGTAACCATTAAAACTTGAATGTATTGTCAAAATGTTATTACTTAATTACCATAGAAAGAATCTCTTTAATAGGTTGTGGTTTCTTGTAATATACTTTGTATGTGATATAAACAATTCATTTTTAAAGATTTTTTTATGTTTCTTTATAGTAAATTCAAGAGCATGAAAGTAAAACTGAACACTATTAGTTATTTTATAAAAATCTGTTTTCCATGGATTAAAATATGGTTATTTTCCTTCTGATTGTTCTGGGAAAGCTTAAAATATGACCAAATAAAAGTTGACAGAATCAAAGCATTTATAGTATCATAAAACAGGTTTTTCTGATTTAAAAAAAGATAATCTTAAAGGTAATTTAAGGAGACTGAAGTATCTTAATTTTATATATATATATGTCACTGGTTGCATACTTATACTTCATACATGTCCATCATCTCAGTTACTTAATCCAATTAAAGTTGGATATCCAAACAAATTCACTTTGAAAGCAATACAATTTATGCGAATAGCCACAGAGTGCCACTATCAAAGTGATTAAGTAATGTAATGTAGACTCTGGATTTTTAATTCTGCTATGGATATACCAATATAAATATGCACACAAATTATTGTTTTCAAAAATCCAGGCTGAATGGAGGTGCAGTCAAGAAGGCAGACTGTGGTGGAAAGGGAAGTCAAAGTGTTTAAAACACTTGTAACAGGAAAAGGATGTGTGCACCGGAAGATACCTAGATTCACTATAGTAAACAGTAAGTCACAATTTCTCTGAAATTTAATTTCAGTAGTTATGATTTTTGTCTCTGGAAATCTAAACACTCTCTATTTAGTGGAAAGAGGAAAGGGATTGAGGCACTCTATATTAGAGCCCAGTACTGAAAGACTCAAAAGTGGGAAAATGTCTACTCCTTTTTTTATATATTCCAAAATTTTAGCTACTTTGTATAAAGACACTAGGGGGTTAGTTTGTACTTAATTAGGAAATTGGACAGAATATCTTCTCTTTTATATGACTTTCAGTTAAGTCTGTTTCATAATAAAACAATTCTATAATTTGAGGGCTGAAAGGATTATTAGGGATCTGCTTGATTCCCATTTTACAGCTAAAGAAACTGAGTCCAAAGAAGATGAATGCAAATAGACACAGCAATTTAGATACAGGATTGAGATGTGTTCATCACTGAGTGAAACCATGTAACAATCCTGAAAGATAGTAATAAATAGCTTTCCTATTTTTGGTAATAGTAAAACAGACCTGGGACCTCCCTGGTGGCATAGGGGTTAAGTCTCAGTGCTATCACCAATGGCCTGAGTTCCATCCCATCCAGGGAGCTAACCCACATATGAAACAGCAGACTTCTGTTCCCCCACTGCTCTCCTCAGCAGTGTATTTCAGTAAATCTGCCTGTTCTGCTCCCCAGTCTTGTCTCTGGTGAATCCTCTCATCCCTCGCACCTCTCATCTATACTCCAGTTCTTCTTTTTTTTTTAAAAAAAAAAGATTTAGGGCCTCCCGGGTGGCGCAGCGGTCGAGCGAGCGCTGGGTTGCGAAGCTGCCCGCGGCCTCTGCGGCGCTGGTTCGATCCCCGGCTGCTCCCCGGCCACCGGAGGAGGGTCCCACATGGCGCGCAGACCTCTCCTGCCGCCCGCTGCACCCCTCAGCAGTGTACTTCGGTTCTTCTGCCTGCTCTGCTCCCTGCTCTGGCTCTGGTGAATTCTCTCACCCTCCCGCGCTTCTGACTGTACCCAGTGCATGTATAAACAAAACAAACAAACAAATAAATAAAAATAAAACATGCCTCTATAAAAAAAAGAAAAAAGATTTAAAAAAAAATATTTAGTTATTTATGCATACAAGAACTGGGGTACAGGCCAGAGGTATGGAGGGGTGAGAGGACTAACCAGAGACAGAGTGGGGAACAGAACAGGCAGACTGACTGAAACACACTGCTGAGGGGAGCAGTGGGCAAGACATGAGGTCTGCTGTGCCATGTGGGTGTCTCCCTGGCCAGGCATCAAACTCGTGCTGCAGAGGCTGCAGATAGCTTCATAGTTCTGTGCTTAACCCCTGGTGCTACCAGGGAGGCCCAAATAAATAAATATTAAAAAAAAAAAAAACCCAAAGATGTTAGAATAATTTTTAAAAAATAATAAAATACAGGGCCTCCCCAGTGGCGCAGTGGTTGAGCGCTGGGTTGCGAAGCTGCCTGCCGCCTCTGCAGTGCTGGTTCTATCCCCGGCTACCGGGTGAGGGTCCCACATGGCGCGCAGACCCCTCCTGCCGCCCGCTGCTCCCCTCAGCAGTGTACTTCGGTCCTTCTGCCTGCTCTGCTCCCCGCTCTGGCTCTGGTGAATTCTCTCACCCTCCCGCGCTTCTGATTGTACCCAGTGCTTGTATAAATAAATTAAAAAAAAAATCTTTAATAAAAAAAATAAAATAAAATACAACAGAACTAAGGTGAGGTTTGTCCAGACCCAGTATCATTACTTTATCCTAAACAAAGGATCTGCATGTTATTGAAAGCTAATGGCAAAAGTTTTGAGAATAGAACAGATCTTAAAAAGAAAAATATTGGCCTGGTTCATCTCAGTCACTTTGGTCAGGATCTCAAGTAGTTCTATGTGAAAGGCTGGTATGGAAGAAGATTCCCATGATTTCTTTAACCTGTGATTTCTCATAAGCTTAATTCAAGGTCCAACGCTACATCAGAACCCCTAGGAGCTAGGGAGTCTGCATTAGTGTATACCTCATATGCTCTGAGCAGTAAGCTAAGAAATACCTTCTCATATCAAACTTTTAAAACATTATGCTTAGAAATGCTCCAAATTAATAATACTTTATCAGTAGGCTGGAATTTTATTTTCTCTTTGTTCTAGTGAATATTCAGGGTGAGGGGCACTCTATTACATTCTACCTGCCTACCTATCCATCTAGCCACATAGATCCTCTGTGGTATAGCTCAAACTTTCTTCCTCTCCTATCTCTATCTGCTGAATTGTCAAAGAACATGTTACAGAAACTCAACCTCCCTCTCGCTCTTATATATGCTCACACCAGTATGGGGTGGTGGTCACTGGCCATAAATCTTCCTGACTTCCCTGCCCTAGCAGCCTGTTCTAACAGCCTGCTCTAGTCCTTAGATGTTCCTTAGAATTAGAGGCTGAACTTTATTAACTTTGTTTATCTGTATATCTGTTATCTTCACAAACTGGATGCCACCATGGCGCCTGTTTTCTATGTGTGTAACTGACCCTGCTGTGACCCTGGGTCAGTCTTTTTCACCTCTTTGGCTTTTGTTTTCACATCTGTAGATAGTTAAACCATTTATACCTTCCTTTACCTTTTTCACAATGGCAGGGTACTGAGTAGACTTCTGCAAATATTTGCAAAATTTAGTTTTCCAAAAAAAGACTAAGGCTAAGAATATCAATGAAGTTACTGGATCACTTTAGAAAACTCTATAAAATGCAATAGGGGAAGGAATTACTACCTGATGCAGGGAGGGATGTTTTGTTCCATGTAACCATTATAAGAGGGAAGAAAGCCCGCTCAAATAACCACCACTAAGGAACAGTTGGGGAAAGCAGAATAGAAATGAAAATCTATCCCTTGTAAAGGAATCTTTACTGATGCTGACCACTAACATAAGACAATGTCCTGACTAAAAGTTGTAAGAAATTTGTTTCTATTCTCTAAACAAATGAATTTATTTTCATAAAAGATTTCCTTGTGTTAGAATACTCTGAGTTCATGAGAGCTCAAATAAGAAATTATTACCATCATGTATAATTTATGGATTTAAAGGGGAAAAAAGGAAACAAAAATGTCAAAATTACAAAACTGCCAAGTCATATGTCAAATTACTCCTTCAATGTGAAGGTTTTACTAATAATTGGATCTGAACTTTAAATTAGATTTCTAACTGCTTCCCTTTGATTTCTGAAGAATGTATCAATTAGGGTATTTTAATTTATAGAAACAAATTATAGATAGTTAGAACAAAAACTGGAACCTTTTGAGACCAACTGGAAGATATCATTAGATTTAGACTATATATGTTTAATTTAAAGAATTTAAAGTGCTTAGCTTAAATAACCATGTGTACTTATATTCCTGATGGTTTCTTGAAATGGTCTATAAGAATTACCTTTAAAAATAGACATAAAATGTTCATTTGTGCTACAGTGATTATCTCTGGATTGGACTTCTCCCCTCTGGGGTTGACACATTCAATCTGAGTAACATATAAGAGGATCTTTTCCATAGAATTAAAGAACTTCATCAGAGTTGCTCCTTTTTGCAAAATAGCTGTAGCAGTGGTGCCTTACAAAAACTAACAAAAACAAGATTAGCAGGGCTCATTTAAGAGAAAAAAAAATCCTGCATTTGAATCTACATTTTAAATATTTGAAATTAGCCTGATTATTGACTCAAACTTTCATACAATGTGATTGTAATATTGCAGTGTTTTCATCTGTTTAATTCACTCTCATAAAATGGAGAAGCTTGATGTAGCAAACAGTGATTTAAGAGCCATTTCTTATTTCTCATTTATTTAAAATAATAAATTGGAAAGCAAAAAAAATGCTGCTCATAAGAATTTATTGAAAGAGATTTTGCTGATACTTTCACCTATGGTAGTTCACATTTTTATAGTGACTAAAATTTTCAGAATCAAAGCAAATCGAAAGGATATTTCGTTAACAGATTTTATGTAAAAGTGAGTGAAGACTCTAAATGGTGACTTAGCAGAAAAGATTATTTAGCATATTTACTTTTTAGCTCTAAGTGCTTATAAGATTAAAAAAATTTAGCCTGACCCTTTTGTGCTTACATTACAAATAATAATTAGGATACAAGATATTTATTGTATAAAACTTTTATTCTACAAGTTTTGAAATATATCTTTAATGAGAAAAATTGATACAGTCTAAAATCAGGATGAGAAAACAGAATGGGAACAAACTGGGGGAGGGTTTGTTCTTTTAATTTCTGAACTATTACTTTTTCAGTTAATGTACTTCATGTCCTTGACACATTCAAAGGTAGACACATTGTGCACTTCATATTTTTTTTTAAGATTTATTTATGTATACAAGAGCTGGGGTACAGGCCAGAGATGTGGAGGGTGAGAGGACCCACCAGAGACAGAGTGGGGAACAGAACAGTCAGACTACTGAAATACACTGCTGTGGGGAGCAGCGGGCCAGACAGGAGAGGTCAAATGCAGATATTTTTTGGTCTGTGTTGCTCACTGCTAAATTTCCACTACCTGAAATTATGTCTGCATATGGTATATACTCCATAAATATTTATTGGGTGAATGCCTGCTACCATCTCACATCCAACCTTCTATGAAGAAGGTATTGGAAGTTGTTTGACATACAAAAACTAGGGGTTTTGTGCAAATACATACTCACTTCACCCTCTGAAAGCCATGTGGTGCCCTATTTCAAAGAAAAAACTAGCTACTTTGGGACTGAAAATATAGTCAAAACTTTTTAAGCAAACTATGTTAGAACTCTATAGTTTTCATAATTCATATTAGTCAATTTGTACATCAGTCATCAGTACAATTATCTCAGATAAAGCATCACAAACAATTTGTCACTTCATATACGTGGACTAACTTTTTAAAAAAAAGGATAGAGGGCCTCCCCGGTGGCGCAACGGTTGAGCGCTGGGTTGCAAAGCTGCCCGCGGCCTCTGCAGCGCCGGTTCGATCCCCGGCTGCTCCCCGGCCACCAGAGGAGGGTCCCACATGGCGCGCAGACCTCTCCTGCCGCCCGCTGCTCCCCTCAGCAGTGTACTTCGGTCCTTCTGCCTGCTCTGCTCCCCGCTCTGGCTCTGGTGAATTCTCTCACCCTCCCGCGCTTCTGACTGTACCCAGTGCATGTATAAAAAAAACAAAACAAACAAACAAACAAATAAATAATATGCCTCTATTAAAAAAATAAAACAAAAATAAAAAAAGGATAGAGAGCAGAAATGAATAAAAAGGAAACTTTTAAAGACTTCTATGATTTTTGTTACATTGGCAAATACACTGAGTAAACATGAGGTTTTTATGATATGATGCTAATGATGTAGCCTTTTGACATACTCCTATTTGTAGAGGAAAATGGCAAAATTGTCATGAAAAAGAGCTAGCCTGTGACCTAATAAACCTCTTAAACAATAATTCTTGGGTTAAAAATGTAAAGTTCATGAGAACCTCAAATAAATGATCAAATGGGGCCTCCCTGGTGGTGCAAGGAGTTAAGACGCAATCTATGAAGCTGTCCGCAGCCTCTGCAGTGCAAGTTTGATCCGCGGCTGGCCAGGGAGAAACCCACATGGCTCAGCAGACCTCTCCTGTCTCGCCTGCTGCTCCCCTCAGCAGTGTACTTAGGTCAATCTGTCTGTTCTGTTCCCCACTCTGTCTCCGGTGAATCCTCTCACCCCCCTGCATCTCTGGCCTGTACCCCAGATCTTATATGCATAAATAAATAAATATTTTTTAAAAATGATCAAATGGTATTCTCGAAAATTAAAATAAACTTATTTCACTTCCCTTTTAGCTATAATTTCAGATAGTGAACTATAACCTTTGATTTTTATGGAATTCTTAATTTTTACATTTTTAATTTCTTGATGCACACTATCAAAGAGTTAGCATTATCCAAAATATAGTGGTAAAATATCATAAGATTTCATTGTGTGGTTACCTAACAATGTATATAATCCCTTGATTTTGAAAATGATGACTATAACATAGCTTTTTCTGAAAAGACATTTTATGTATTGGGCATAATTTGAACTGGATTTGTTCAAGTCTGAAATTCTCTCTCTGGTAAGTGTCATCAAAAAACATTTGATGAAACAGTGTTTATTTATTTATTCAACAAATATTTGTAACTCCCAAAGAAAGGTGTAGAGCACTGTGAAAGAGATTGATACATAAGGTGTGGTCTTTACCCTTAAAGAAGTAGTGTATACATGTTGTTTATGTAATGATTGAAGTATCAGTGATGTATCCAGGATGCCCTTAATTTCTTCTTCTTTTTTTTTCTTTAAGTCCTGTGCCACCAGGGAGGCCCGTAGCATCGCATTTTAAAGCTTTGATTTGAGAATTTATCAAAAGCCCTTCTTGAACATATCTAAATGATATGGAAATATCAAAATTACAAAAAAAAAACAATACTTGTATCAAATAAAATATTTTTGAGAAATTGTTGTCAACCAGAGATTTCTTGGGTTGTCTGAACAGAGATTGGCAATAAGCAGCCACAAGCTCACTTCCCTAACTCCTAAAGGACTTTCTTTCCCCCAAGATCGCAAAGATTGAAAGCAAGCTTTCCAATTCTAAATAGCAGGGGGATGAACAAGTTCACGCTGATCCCACCCATTTCTTCTGGCAATTTTTGAACCTCAATTATATAGTTGTTGTTTTGATTTGCTGTATTTTATTGTCCTGGTTTCCTCAGTCTAGACTTGTAAAATTCTCATTGATAGATTCCTTTCCTTTGATCATTTGCTGCCTTTTCCAAGATTTGTTCTCCTTTTATTGTTTTTGTAGCAATATTCATACAAACATGGATTTCTTACAATTTTTTGAAAGTACCTCTTCTATTTTCTGTCTTGTTTCAGTCATCTGTGAATAGCCCACAGGAAGAGAAGATTTCAAGCTTTTTCAGCTACATTTCAGACTGCTGTTTAAATGCAACGATATTTGATAAGTCTTCGATCTTTGTGCAGTTTAGTGGTTATTATTCCAGAGCCAAGCTCTTCACATTTCCTCTTCCCCTTTATCTAGGCTGAAGCTTGTCTTGTACTCATGTTCTTGGGCAAATAGGTAGAGGAAAAAAAATACATAATTGTTGACCAGTGTATTGAAGTGATGAGTAGAAATTATATCAGTTGATTACCATATTCCCAGAGGCAAATACTCTTACCTACTGATGATGTTGCACACAAGTTTGGCCTTACACATTTATCTGACTGTTCCTTAATTTGAAAATGAGGGGACTGGAATAAAAGATCTTTAAAGTTCTTAAAAGCTCTAAAATTTTACTGATTCTCTTAAAACAGGAAACTGTTACCCCAAGGATGACTTCCTTAACAGTTTAGTTTTCTGCATTCAATATTTAAGATTGCCTAGAGAAACTTATAACCAATTAATTATAATGAGGTTGATTCTGCTGAGAAGAAATGCAGAATATGCTAAAGGATGGTAAATCTCCATTTGTAATTGTAATTGTAAATCTCCATTTGAACTTGGACAGGGAATATTTCAGAGATTTTTGTACTCTGTTTGTAGCATAACTCTTTTTTTTTTTTTAAACCTCACTTACAAATAAAGTTAAATGAGGGATGAGTATCTAGCATCATTTAAAAAAAAAATCACCATTTGTCCTTATTAAAATATACAATTCAGGGCCTCCCTGATGGCGCAAGGGGTTAAGACAAAACCTATAAAGCTGTCCACAGCCTCTGCAGCATAAGTTCGATCCCCTGGCCAGCCAGGGAGCTACCCACATGGTGCAGCAGACCTCTCCTGGCTCCCCCACTTCTCCCCTCAGCAGTGTACTTCATTTAATCTGCCTGTTCTGTTCCCCACTCTGTCCTAGTGAATCCTCTCATGCCCCACACCTGTGGCCTGTACCCCAGCTCTTGTATGCATAAATAAATAAATCTTAAAAAAAAACATACAATTAAAAAAAATAAAATATACAATTCAGTAGCATTTGATACTTTTACAATGTTGTATGACCATCACCCCTAGCTAGAGTTATAGAAAATTTTCATCACCTCCAAAGGAAGCCCTGAGGGGCTTAACATCTAACATTATATTGGTTTCAGGTATACAACATAATGATTCAATGTTTGCATACAATGTGAAATTATCTTGAATTACTTTTAAGAGGGGGCAGACGTATTTTAGGACACGTGCACATTTACTCTTCTGATTTCAGTACTTATACACTTAAACATGAATGCTATTCTTAGTACTCACTTTCACTTACATGTAGGCTGAAACCACTAAGATTCAAGAAATTTAAACTAATTACAATTATACCTTGAGAATACATGGAGCATTAAGTAATGAGATACAGTTCTATGATACAGTATTCTTATCTGTTATATTTTGGTTTTATCTCATGTTTGATCTTCTTAAATCTTTTTACTTTTTGGCTTATATAGTACACAATATATTACTGTTTGCATTTTTCTCACAATATGAAACTAGAATTTACTTTCCAAAGGATTAATCTGTACTAGACATTGGTCTATTTCTAGACTTTTATTCTGTTTTACTCATCTGCCTGGCTATTCAAGGACTACTGCACCACTGTTTTAGTTAGGCGGTTTTTTGTTATTTTCGATATCTGGCAAAAAGAGTCTCTGTCTGTAGCTCTTCTCCCCTGTCCCTAAGTACTTCCCTTGCCCAGATTTTTCATAGCTATTCCAGAAGGTTCAGCTCTGCAAGTGAACTTTAGACTCATATTATCTATCTCCTAGGCAGGGGGAGGAACTTGGACAGGGAATATTTCAGAAATTTTTGTACTCTGTTTAATTTTGCTGTGTTTAATTAAACTGTTCTTAATTAATAAAGGTTATACCTTTTAAAAGCTTGTTCAAGGGCCTCCCCTGGTGGCGCAGCGGTTGAGTGCTAGGCTGTGAAGCTGCCTGCAGCCTCTGTAGCGCTGGTTTGATCCCAGGCGGCCGGTGAGTGTCCCACATGGCTCACAGACCTCTCCTGCCACGCCCGCTGTTACCCTCAGCAGTGTATTTTGTCAGTCTACCCGTTCTGTTCCCTGCTCTGGCTCTGGTGAATGCTCTCACCCTCCCACACTTCTGACTGTACCCAATGCTTGTATAAATAAATAAATAAATAAATCTTTTTATAAAAATAAAAATAAAAACTTGTTCAAATAGGTGAACTGTGGTGCATTTATATATATTTTGGGAAGAACTGACACCTATATGATTTTATGTTATTTTTTTTTAAACTTTTTTTTTAAAGATTTATTTATCCATTCATACAAGAACCAGGGTACAGGCCAGATACACGGGAGGGTGAGAGGATTCACCAGAGACAGAGCGGGGAACAGAACAGGCAGACTGACGAAATACACTGCTGAGGGGAGCAGCGGGCGAGACAGGAGAGGTCTGCTGCACCATGTGGGATTCTCCCTGGCCTGCTGGGATCGAACTGGTTCTGCAGAGGCTGCAGACAGCTTCACAGCACTGTGCTCAACTGCCTGGGCCACCAGGGGAGGCCCATAAAGATTTATTTTATTTATGCATACAAGAGCTGGGGAATAGGCCAGAGGTTTTGGAGGTGGGAGGATTCACCAGAGACAGACTGTTGAGGAGAACAGGCAGAATGATTGAAATACAATGCCGAGGGGATCATTGGGTGAGACAGGAGAGATCTGCTGAGCCATGGGGTTTAGCTACCTGGAGGGGGATCGAACTCCTGCTGCAGTAGCTACAGATAGCTTCATCGTGCTGAGGCAACCTCTTGCACCACCAGGGAGGCCCTGTATTTTTTTTTTTTATTTAAGATTTCTTTCTTTCTTTTCTTTTCTTTATACAAGCACTGGGCACAGTCAGAAGCGCGGGAGGGTGAGAGAATTCACCAGAGCCAGAGCGGGGAGCAGAGCAGGCAGAAGGACCGAAGCACACTGCTGAGGGGAGCAGTGGGCGGCAGGAGAGGTCTGCGGGCCATGTGGGACCCTCCTCAGGTGGCCTGGGAACAGCCGGTGATCGACCCGGCGCTGCAGAGGCTGCGGGCAGCTTCGCAACCCAGCGCTCAACCGTTGCGCCACCGGGGAGGCCCCCTGTATTTGCTTTTAAATGTGCTTACTTGCTGATATTTATTCAGAATTTTATTAATACTCACGTGACCTTTTAGTTTTTATGTGTGTGCTACCTTTATTAAGTTTAGATATACATGCTAAAATTGCTTCACAAGGGCCTCCCTGGTGGCGCAAGGGGTTAAGATGCAACATATGAAGCTATCCGCAGCCACCACAGCATGAGTTCGATCCCTGGCTAGCCAGGGAGTTACCCACATGGTGCAGCAGACCTCTCCTGACTCGCCTGCTGCTCCCCTCAGCAGTGTATTTCAGTCAATCTGCCTGTTCTGTTCCCAACTCTGTCTCTGGTGAATCTTCTCACCCTCCACACCTCTGGCCTGTACCCCAGTTCTTATATGCATAAATAAATAAATCTTTAAAAAACATTGCTTCACAAAACAATTCGTGATTTTTTTTTTGTTATATGAGACAATTTGGATAATATTGTTTTTTTTTTAAAGATTTATTTATTTATGCATACAAGAATTGGGGTAAAGGCCAGAGGTGCAGGGGGTGAGAGGATTCACCAGCGACAGAATGGGGAACAGAACAGGCAGACTGACTGAAATACACTGCTGAGGGGAGCAGCTGGGGAGACAGGAGAGGTCTGCTGAGCCATGTAGCTTGCTGGGGTTCTGAACTCCTCCTTCAGAGGCCATAAACAGCTTCACAGTGCTGTGCTTAACCCGTTGAGCCACCAGGAGGCCCCTGGATAATCTAGTTTTTGAAGTTTTGTTAGAATTGCCCATTGAGATCAAGTGGATGTGGTGCTTTTTCCTAATTTTGTTCTTTAATACATTTATCTGTTTCTTCTAGAAATTACCTTTCTAGAGAAACTCTATCTATAGAGGATGATATTTTTATTTTTTTTTAAGATTTATTTAGGCATACAAGAACTGGGGTACAGGCCAGAGGTATGGAAGGTGAAAAGATCTATCAGAGGCAGAGTGGGGAACAGAACAGGCAGACTGACTGAACTACACTGCTGAGCAGCAAGCTATACAGGAGAGGTCTGCTGTGCCATGTGGGCAGCTCCTTGGCTGGCCGGGGATCAAACTCCTGCTGCAGAGGCCATGAACAGCTTCACAGTGCTGTGTTTAACCCCTTGAGCCACCATGGAGGCCCAAGGAAGATATTTTTTAAAGGAAGCATTTTATTTTTATTTATTTTTTTTTACACCATTGTTCGTTTTTAAACAACGTTGCTTTTCCCCCTCCGCCCCCCAGGGTGTTGGCCCCATAGAATTTCCTTCACCAATGCAGAGGGTGCACCATCACCACAGTCCCTTGTGCTCTTCCCTCCCTCCCTCTGATCCCTCTCCCTCCTCCTCCCCTCCAGGATGTCTCTGGTTTATAATTATCTGTTTGTTTTTGTTTTTTTTTTTTGTGTTTTGTATTATTATTTTTCCCCCTGATGTCTTATTTGGTTCCCCTATATTCCTCCTATAAGTGAAACCATCTGAGGTTTTTTTTTCCTTCTGATTTATTTCAGTGAGCATAATTCACTCTAGCTCCATCCGTGTTGCTGTGAATGGCATTAGTTTATCTTTTTTGATTGCTCTGTAGTATTCCATGGTGTATGTATACCACATCTTCTTGATCCAGTCATCTATTTTGGTAATTTGTGTTGTTCCAAGGTTTTACCTATTATAAATAGTGCTGCAATAAACACAGGGGTGCAGGCATTCTTTTTTTTTTTTTTTAAAGATTTATTTATTTATACAAGCACTGGGTACAGTCAGAAGAGCGGGAGGGTGAGAATTCACCAGAGCCAGAGTGGGGAGCAGAGCAGCCAGAAGGACCGAAGTACACTGCTGAGGGGAGCAGCGGGCGGCAGGAGAGGTCTGCGCGCCATGTGGGACCCTCCTCTGGTGGCCGGGGAGCAGCCGGGGATCGAAATGGCGCTGCAGAGGCTGCGGGCAGCTTCCCAACCCAGCGCTCAACCGCTGTGCCACCAGGGAGGCCCTGCAGGCATTCTTTTGAATTAATGTTTTTGTGTTCTTTTGGTAGATCCTTAGGAGTGGAATTGCTGGGTCATATGGTAGCTTAAAAGGAAATCTTTTTATATATGTGAACTTTAGTCAACTAATTCCCTCCCAGAGGAAACTACCATGTCCATTTCATATTTATTTCCAGAGTATTTACAGCAAATATGTGCTTATTTCTATTTCATGAAAGCCCACATACACATCACACACTTGCAAGTCCACAAATGGTAGCATAAAATTCATACTGTGCTACAACTTGATGTCTTTAACTTTTTTTTTTCTTTTTTAAAAAAGATTGATTTATTTATGCATACAAGGACTGGGGTACAGGCCAAAGGTGTGGGGCAGGGGGTGAGACGATTCACCAGAGACAGAGTGGGGAACAGAACAGGCAGACTGACTGAAATACACTGCTGAGAGGAGCAGTGGGTGAGTCAGGAGAGTCTGCTGCGCCATGTGGGTTGCTCCCTGGCCCACCGGGGGATCAAACTCCTGCTACAGAGGCTGCGGATAGCTTCATAGTGCTGTGCTTAACCCCTTGGGCCGCCAGGGAGGCCCACTGATGTCTTTAACTTTTCAATATATCTTAGAGATAGTTTCATGTGAATACATACACATTAATTGCATTATTTAAAAATTTTAGTTTTCCCAGTGGCGCAGTGGTTGAGCGCTGGGTTGCGAAGCTGCCCGCGGCCTCTGTGGCGCCGGTTCGATCCCCGGCTGCTCCCCGGCCACCAGAGGAGGGTCCCACATGGCGCGCAGACCTCTCCTGCCGCCCGCTGCTCCCCTCAGCAGTGTACTTTGGTCCTTCTGCCTGCTCTGCTCCTACTCTGGCTCTGGTGAATTCTCTCACCCTCCCGCACTTCTGACTGTACCCCGTGCATGTATAAACAAAAAACAAACAAACAAATAAATAAATAAATAAAGCATGCCTCTATTTAAAAAAAAATAAAATAAAATAATAATAAATAAAAATTTTAGTTTTCATTTTTTAAAAAAACTTATGTTTATTTATGCATATAAGAACTGGGGTATAGGCCAGAGGTGCAGGGGCATGTGAGAATTCACCAGAGACAGAGTGGGGAGCAGAACAGGCAGATCTACTGAAATTCACTGCTGAGGGGAGCAGTAGGCAGGACAGGAGAGGTCTGCTGCTCCATATGGGTTATGCTTCCTGCAGTGGCTGGTGATAGCTTGATAATGCTGAGACTTAACCCTTTGAACCACCAGGGAGGCCCCAAATTTTTGTTTCATTTTTCAGTGACTGAACAGTATCCCATGAGTGGACTGCCATAATATTGTTTTACCTGTCCCCTGTTGATATGAACAATTAAGTTGTATTAATGAAGAATCTTATACATACATGTTTGTGTCCATGTACATGTGTATCCAAAGTATATTTTTAGAGATGGTTATTTAAATTTAAGAGTAAGGGCCTCCGTGGTGGCATAAGGGATTTTCAGCACTAAGAAGCTATCATATCAGCAGCCATTGCAACATACAGGCAGATGTGCTGAAATACACTGCTGAGGGGAGCAGCGGGTGGGACAGGAGAGGTCTGTTGTGACATGTGGGTTAGCTCCCTGGCTGGTAGAAGATTGAACTCATGCTGCAGCTGCTGGTGATAGCTTGCTAGTGCTGTGTCTTTAATCCCTTTGCCACCAGGGAGGCCCCATTCTGCCTTTTCAGTTCCCCACTCTGTCTCTGGTGAATCTTCTCACCACCCTGCGCCTCTGGCCTACACCCCAGTTCTTGCATGCATAAATAAATCAATCTTCAAAAAAAGTAATTGTCAACTAGTTTGAAAAGATTACTCTTACATTTTTTCAAAAGATATATTTATTTATGCTTACAAGAACTGAGGTGTAGGCCAGAGGCACAGGGAGTGAGAGGATTCACCAGAGACAGAGTGAGGAGCAGAATAGGAGGGTCTATTGAAGTACACTGCTTAGGGGAGCCAGAGGCAAGACAGGAGAGGTCTGCTAGGCCATGTGGGTTAGCTTCCTGCCTGGGGACTGAACTTATTCTGCAGTGGCTTGATAGTGCTGAGACTTAACCCCCTTTGCCACCAGGGAAGCCCTGACTGGTAATTTTTTTAAAATTTTATTTTATTTTATTTTTATATTCCCCATACAATTGCAACCCCCTATTTTGACCCCAATCCCTCCTCCCCCCACACCCATAGTGTGTCTCTGGTTCATAGTTGTTTGTTGATTTTGATTTTTTCTTTCTTATAGTTATTCTTTTTCCTGGTCCCTTATTTAGGTTTTCTAGATTCCTTCTATGAGTGAGACCATCCGGTATTTTTCTTTTTCTTTCTGGCTTATTTCGCTGAGCATGATCCCTTCCAGCGCCATCCGTGTTGCTGCAAATTGCATGTGTTTATCCTTTATGAATGCTGAGTAATATTCTATGGTGTATATGTACCACATCTTCTTGATCCAGTCATCCATTTTTTGGCATTTGGGTTGTTTCCAAAGCTTAGCTATTGTAAATAGTGCTGTTATAAACATAGGGGTGCAGGTGCTCTTTGGAATCAATGTTTTGACTGGTAATTTCTTAAATTAATGAACTCTACCAATATTTTCCTCATGATACTATCTGCTCATTCACTCATTCATTTATATATTCACTGGGCACTTACTCCATGTCAGTACTATTCTAGTCACCAGCAAGTTATTCATTGCTTACATATCACTTTTCAATTTTCAAATTGTAGTGTACACCAGAGAGAAATACTACCAAGGTAGATGTCTGGGTCTTCATTTTAGGGAGGTTTTTTTTTTTTTTTTGCCATGTTCTTTATTGTGTTAAACCATACATAATATAAACTTACCATCTGTCGTATGAAGCACATTCTATTGTGCAACTGTCAGTTAACAACCATCCACACCTATTTTTTTTTAAATATTTATTTATTTATTTATACAAGCAGTGGGTATAGTCAGAAGCGCGGGAGGGTGAGAGAATTCACCAGAGCCAGAGCGGAGAGCAGAACAGGCAGACTGATGAAGTACACTGCTGAGGGGAGCAGCGGGTGGCAGGAGAGGTCTGCGTGCCATGTGGGACCCTCGCCCGGTGGCCGGGGATTGAACCAGCACTGAAGAAGCTGCGGGCAGCTTCGCAACCCAGCGCTCAACCACTGCACCACCGGGGAGGCCCTACACCTATTTTTCAACTTTCCCAACTATAACTATACAAATTTAACACTTCCTATACTCTATGTAACTGAATTTTTAAAATGTTACTATTTTTATTTTTTAATTTATTTTTTAAAGATTTATTTATTTATGCATACAAGAACTGGGGTACAGGCCAGAGTTGTGGATGGTGAGAGGATTCACCAGAGACAGAGTGGGGAACAGAACAGGCAGATTGACCAAAATCCACTGCTGAGGGAAGCAGCGGGCGAGTCAGGAGAGGTCTGCTCCTCCATGTGGGTCACCTCCCTGGCCAGCCATCAAATTAGAATTCGTGCTACAGTGGCTGTCGTAGTGCTTGCTGTGTCTTAACCCCTTGTGCCACCAGGGAGGCCCCTAAAATGTTATTATTTAAAAATTTTTTTTTTTTGCATAGAAGAACTGGGGTATAGGCCAGAAGTGTGTGTGGGGTATGTGTTTGTGAGAGGATTCACTAGAGACAGAGTGGGGAGCAGAACAGGAGGATCCACTGAAATACACTGCTGAGGGGAGCAGCGGGCAAGATAGGAGAGGTCTGCTGAGCCATGTGGGTTAGCTCTGGCCAGGGATCAAACTCAGGCTGCTTTGCCACAGGAGGCTTTGTCATGGTGGCAGTGCTGAGACTTAACCCCTAGGTCACCAAGGGAGGCTACTCTATGCATCTTTAAATTTTTCCAAAATAATGATCAGTAATGTTCTGTTCTAAAATTGACACAGGGCCTCCCTGGTGGCACTAGGGGTTAAGTCTCAGCACTATGAAGCTACTGGCAGCCACTATAAGCACGTGTTAGATCCCTGGCCAGGAAGCTGACCCACATGGTGCAGCAGACCTCTCCTGTCTTGCCCGCTGCTCCCCTCAGCAGTGTATTTCAGTCAGTCTGTCTGTACTGTTCCCCTCTCTGTCTCTGGTGAATCCTCTTACCCGCCCCCCCAACGCTGCACCTCTAGCCTGCACTCCAGCTCTTGTATGCATAAATCTTTTTTAAAAAACAAAACTATGACACAATTACCCATGTCCATGCTTACCTTTGAGGGGTGAGAGGGTTCTTAGGTCCTCTCTTTGTAAGAATCAATTTTCATAAGCTTGTCATTTTTATCCCCAATTCATTAAAGTAGGTTGCCAGTTATACCCCCAGCATCAAGGGAGTATCCTTTCAAATTTACACACAGAACAGCAATATGTGTTTATAAGTCTGAAATTATGCTATGAAAATTCATTCCTGGACTAAATAAGCATCAAATTAGATACCCAGACAGCACATCATAGTATCCTGTGAAGAATCAGTTTATAGTTTTTTTTAGGTCAATTACGAGTGTAAGGCAGAATTACTCGCTAACAAAATATGGGATTCCACGGTATGCCATTTTTGAGCTACTTTTCTCCATTTCTTTTTTAAAGATTTATTTATTTATTTGTTTGGTTGGTTTTTTTAAAATTTATTTATTTATTTATTTATTTATTTATTTATTTATACAAGCACTGGGTACATTCAGAAGCGCGGGAGGGTAAGAGAATTCACCAGAGCTAGAGCAGGGAGCTGAACAGGCAGAAGGACCGAAGTACACTGCTGAGGGGAGCAGCGGAGGCGGCAGGAGAGGTCTGCGCGCCATGTCGGGGATGGTCCTCGCCGGCAGCCAGGGACGGGAGCTGCGGCGCAGGGCACAGCTCAACCGCTGTGCCACCGGGGAGGCCCTACTTTTCTCCATTTCTTTTTTTTTTTTTTTTTTTTTAATTTTTTTTTTTTTTAAAAGATTTATTTTATTTATTTATACAAACACTGGGTATAGTCAGAAGCGCAGGAGGGTGAGAGAATTCACCAGAGCCAGAGTGCGGAACAGAGCAGGCGGAAGGACCGAAGTACACTGCTGAGGGGAGCAGCAGGCGGCAGGAGAGGTCTGCGCGCCATGTGGGACCCTTCTCCGGTGGACGGGGAGCAGCTGGGGATCGAACCGGCGCCACAGAGGCTGCGGGCAGCTTCGCAACCCAGCGCTCAACCGCTGCGCCACCGGGGAGGCCCTTTTCTCCATTTCTTTAGCTCTTTTTGTTAAGCCAATTTTTGGAATTGTTACCTTGATTCCATCTTAAGACAATTCTGATGTATAATCCAATGAGCAGTTTATTTTCTTTCAGTAAATACTTTTGTGTTCCCTTTCATTATACTGTAGATAGGAGTACAAATTGGCAAAGCCTGTTATTCCATTTGTACCAGTGTTTGCTTTTTTGGAAGGTACTTATATCTTTCTTGTTTTCTATTTTCATTACTCCCCTTCGATCTTTCTCATCTTTCAATGTAAACTCACACAAAACAAAAGCCCTGATTTTGACCATTCAATCCACTTAATTTCAAACTGGACAGACAAATGGATTAAGATGTGGCATATATACACTGTGGGCTAGTATGATACACAAAATAAAGATGAAATCTTGCCATTTGGGACAACTTAATGGCACTGGTCAGAATTATGCTAAGTGGAAAACAGGAGAGACAAATATGGGGTGATTTCACTCATGAGGAATATAAAGAAAACAAGGAACTGTGATAAATAAATCTGTGAAATCTAACCGCACAATTGAGGCTACCAGAGGCAGGGTAGGGTAGGGTCAGGAACAAACAGGAGAAAGGAGATGAATGGATTATGGGTGCTATGTGATGGATGCAGTGTGGTAGCATTTATCTTACACATTACCCTATAGCTCTAAATCATACAGTGTGGTAAACCAATGTTTTCTCAATAAGCAATGATACAGTAGGGGCCTCCCTGGTGGCACAAGGGGTTAAGATGCAACCTATGAAGCTATCTGCAGCCACTGCAGCATGAGTGCGATACTTGGCAGGGAGCTACCCACGTGGCACAGCAGACTTCTCCTGACTCCCCTGCTGCTCTCCTCAGCAGTGTATTTCAGTTAATCTGCCTGTTCTGCTTCCCACTCTGTTTCTTGTGAATCCTCTCACCCCACACCTCTGGCCTGTACCCCAGTTCTTGCATGCATGCATAAATAAATCTTTTAAAAAATGATACAGGGCCCCCTGGTGGTGCAAGGGGTTAAGACACAACCTATGAAGCAATCTGCAGCCTCTTCAGCACAAGTTTGATCCCCTGGCTGGCCAGGGAGCTACTCACATGTCGCAGCAGACCTCTCCTGACTCGGCCCCTACTCCCCTCAGCAGTGTATTTCGGTCAATCTGCCTGTTATGTTCCCCACTCTGTCTCTGGTGAATCCTCTCACCACACCTCTGGCCTGTGCCCCAGCTCTTGTATGTATAAATAAATCTTTTTTTTAAAAAAAGATAGTAAAAAATGTTCTTAGAAAATCTCAGGATTGAAGATGTTTATTACAAACAAAAACAAAATGAAAAATAAAACCAATTGGTTGGGTGAAATAAAAAAATTCACACACCCATTGCATTAGGTTTGACATCAGCAATGGACATATTTTGAATAAGCCTTTAATTTACGCAGTTTTTTAATGGTTATATACATGTGCTTCATAATTCTCAAGGTGCCATGAAATTCAAATGCAGTGATGATATCCTAAAATAGAAAGAGCAAGACAATTTTTTTTTTATATAGTTCAAAGGCCTTTAATTTCCCCCCACCTCTTCAACCATGAATTTACAGGGAATGGGATCCAGCAGCTCAGGCTCCTTTGCAGTGGTCCTGATAAAATGCTTCTCTGGGTGGAGTAGGCTGGCACTTTATTGAACCCAAATTCAGCTGAACTTTGGCTTTTTTTCCCTCTGAACCAATTGTTCTCACATTTCAGGAAGCTATCCTGGCTCTTAGAACGCTTAATATGCTCAATATGAACATTAATTCTCTTGGCACAAACCCTGCCCTTATTTACAAGGCCAACTGCATGCTGGGTACATTATAGACGCCTCCAGTTTTGCTATGGCAACATTTGTGGGGCGTTTCTTTTTGAACAGTGCCCATCCCCTTGATGTCCATAATCTTATCTTTCTTGTAGATCTATATGCTGTGCCAAAGGAACAACTCGTTTTGTTTTTTAAAAAAAGATTTATTTAGGGCCTCCCCGGTGGCGCAGCGGTAGAGCGCTGGGTTGCGAAGCTGCCCGCGGCCTCTGCGGCGCCGGTTCGATCCCCGGCTGCTCCCCGGCCACTGCAGGAGGGTCCCACATGGCGCGCAGACCTCTCCTGCCGCCTGCTGCTTCCCTCAGCAGTGTACTTCGGTCCTTCTGCCTGCTCTGCCTCTGGTGAATTCTCTCGCCCTCCCGCGCTTCTGACTGTACCCAGTGCATGTATAAACAAAACAAACAAACAAGCAAACAAATAAATAAAGAAAAACATGCCTCTATTGAAAAAAAAATCTTAAAAAAAATTATTAAAAAAAAAAAAAAGATTTATTTATTTATGCATATAAGAGCTGGGGTACAGGCCAGAGGTGTGGGGTGGGGGCAGCGAGAGGATTCACCAGAGACAGAGCGGGGAACAGAACAGGCAGATAGACCAAAGAACACTGCTGAGGGGAGCAGCAGGGGAGTCAGGAGAGGTCTGCTGCGCCATGTGGGTAGCTCCCTGGCTGGGGATCGAACTCGTGCTGCAGAGGCTGTGGACAGCTTCACAGTCTTGCGCTCAGCCACCAGGGGGGCCCAGCTCCATGTTTTTTAAAAGGCCTAGAGAACATATAGCAAAACCTCTTTTTTTTTTTTTTTTTTTAAGATTTATTTATTTATGCATATAAGAGCTAGGGTACAGGCCAGAGATGCGGGGAGTAAGAGGATTCACCAGAGACAGAGTGGGGAACAGAACAGGCAGACTGACTGAAATACACTGCTGAGGGGAGCAGTGTATTATTTATTTATAAATTATTTATTTCTCCTCTTAGCCTCCTTTCTTCTGCAGCATGTCAGGAGAGGTCTGCTGCACCATGTGGGGCCGAGGCTGCAGATTGCTTCACCAGGGAGGCCCAAAACCTCTTCTGTGTTGATCATTTTAGTGATTTATTGGAAGTTGGCAGTTCTGGCAGAAGACAATTACTCTTCTTGAATCCATGGGTGATATCTATATTACAAGAACTTTCATTGTAAGAGAAGCCTTGCCTATCTGTGAATTTGTATGTACAACTTTATTTTCTCTTTGTATTTTTTTCCCCCAGAGAGATATTGAGGCTACTATTGAGGCTATTATCAAGATCATTGAGGCTACTCTGGAGTTTGTTTTTTTTTTCACTTTCAGATATATTTTTATTTTTTACATCCTTGTTCCTTTTTAAACAATATTTGCTTCCCACCTTCTCCTCCCCCAGGTGTAGTCCCCATAGAATTTCTTTCACCAATGCCACCAGGGAGGCCCCTGCATACTATTTTGACAGGGTAAATAACAACTACTAGGAAGCTAGTTTATAGTCTTATGTATTTTACTTGAAGCACAAAATTATTTAAAAACCAAGTATTTGAGGGGGCATCCCTGGTGCCTCGTGGGTTACATACAGCACTATCAAGCTATTGCTAGCCACTGCAGCATGAGTTTGATATCTAGCTGGCCAGGGAGCTACCCACTGGTGGGCAGACCTCTCCTGTTGGGCCCTGCTGCTCCCCTCAGCAGTGAATTTCAGTCATTTTGCCTGTTCTGCTCCTCACTCTGTCTCTGGTGAATCCTCTCACCCCCCACGCTTCTGGCCTGTACCCCAGTTCTTGCATGCATAAATAAATCTTTAAAAAAAACACAAACCAAGTACGTGAATAAAAGAATGTGTATTTTACCTAGGAAGAGAGATTACAGGCTTTTTTCAGATTTGTAAGGATCCCATGACAATAAAGTTGAAACCACTGTTTTCAAAAGAAATTTTTTCACCCCTCAGTGAACTCAGAAAAATTAAGATTTTTACTTTAATGTCTAACAGAAATGTAGGGGCCCAGAAATACCTTAGCTTTTCACATTGTGCATTCATGCAATTTAACACATCCTGTCTTTAAATCTGTTATCTATCATGTAGGTTATACAAAACATTACACCATGCACCCATTACCTGTGATAGCAATTCCCTTTTCTATACAAGAACTTGCATCACATCTCCCAATCCATCCCTCCTTCAGTTTCACAGTGGAATTCATGCCTCAGTTATTTCTCCTTAGCCTCTTTTCTTCTGCAGCATGTCAGGTAGGCTACTACTGTCTTTATGTCATCATATTTGCTGTTGTCTATACCTAAACATGCTTTTACCTCACATACCTATTAGGCTTCCACCTCATCTCCCCTTCAGATTTTACTCAAATTTCATTTTTCCATGGAATTATTGAAAGATGTAGTACTTAGAGCCTCCCTGATGGTGCAGCGGTTGAGCGCTGGGTTGCAAAGCTGCCCACAGCCTCTGCAGTGCTGGTTTGATCCCTGGCCGACGGGGCGAGAGTCCCACATGGCGCGCAGACCTCTCCTGCCGCCCGCTGCTCCCCTCAGCAGTGTACTATGTCAGTCTGCCTGTTCTGCTCTCTGCTCTGGCTCTGGTGAATTCTCTCATCCTCCCTGCTTCTGACTGTACCCCAGTGCTTGTATAAATAAATAATTCCTTAAAAAAAAAAAAAAAAGATGCAGTACTTAAACTTGTATGCACCTTACACCCCTATTTTTATTCCTTTTCTCTATTAACAGGTAATATCCACATGTTATATTTACTGTCTCCTCAGAAAGGCTATTTATTCTCTTCCAGATTATAGCTGTTTTCACTGTGTTGAGGACATACAACTTCAAGTATTTCTATAGTAAACAGATTAATGTCCTGTTTTGGAATTCCAGGTTTTCTAATAATCTGGCTTAAACAACTGGTTCCTATAGGAACCAAAAAGACACAGCATTGTTCTTTAGATATTTCTTTGTTGGTAAAGAAAAATTTTAAGAACTTTTTTTTTGTTTTGCTTTCCACTTTGAGTTATATTTATCACATACACTCATTATAGAAATGAGTTGACATATGCTTTTATTTAAACATTTTTATAAAAACAAGTTCATACTATACAGCCTGATCTGAAATTGTTTTGTACTTTATAGTAACCATGTAATTGTGATATTTTCCTATAGTTATTTTGCCCATTTTGATTGGATTATTTGGGTTTTTTTTTTTTTTTTTTTTTGAGTTGTGCGAATTCTTTGTAGATCTTGGATATCAGCCCCTTGGTGGAATATAGTATGTAGATATTTTCTCCCATTCAGTAGCATGTTTTTGTTTGTTTGTTTGAGCAGCAGTTTCTTTTAACGTGCAGAAGCTAATTAGCTTGATGTAACCCCACTGTTTATATTCTCTTTTGTTTCTCTTGCCATTACAGATGACTCCACATAGCTATCTCTGATATCTATGTTGTGGGAGTGTTTTGCCTGTTTTCAGTGTATTTTAGGTTTCCAGTCTTATACCCAAGTTTTTTTTTTCAATTTTGAGTTAATTTTTTTGCATGGAGGTCATGAACTAGTTACATTCATTTGCATATAATTGTGCAGTTTTCCCAGCACCCTTTATTGACCATTTCCTTGCTTCAGTGAGGAACTGTTTTTTTTTTTTAAAAAGATTTATTTACTTATGCGTTCAGGCCAGAAGTATGGGGGGTGAGAGGATTCACCAGAGACAGAGTGGGAAACAGAACAGGTAGACTGACCAAAGTACACTGCTGAGGGGAGCAGCGGGCAAGGCAAGAGGGGTCTGCCACGCCACATGGGTAGCTCCCTGCTCAGGGATCCAACTCATGCTGCAGTGGCTGTGGATAGCTTCGTAAGTTGCATCTTAATCCCTTGCGCCACCAGGGAGGCCCTTTAAGAGCTAATTTTAAGTTAGCATTTAAATAAAGATATCTGAGGCATTTCAATCCCACAGATCTATTACACAGCTCACACACAAAAAATTATTTCCACTGCTTTGAGGGAGAGAACAAAAGGAGCTTATTATTGCTATTGCTCCTGATTTCCGCCCCTTTTTTTAAAAAGATTTATTTTATGCATACAGGAACTGGGGTACAAGCCACAGGTGTGGGGGGTGGGGATGAGAGGATTCACCAGAGACAAAGCTGGGAACAGAATAGCCAGACTGAATGAAATACACTGCTGAGGGGAGTAGCAGGTGAGACGGGAGAGGTCTGCTATGCCATGGGGGTTGCTCCCTTCCTGGCTGGGGATAGAACTCGTGCTGCAGTGGCTGAGGATAGCTTCATAGGTTGCGTCCCAACCCCTTGCACTGCCAGGAGGCCCTCCTAATTCCCTTTTTTAAAGGTCAAATGAAATACTCTCCCTACGATATAGTACATGTGTTTCCTACTACAGTGTGGGCTTTTTTAAGACAAACTACATTATTTTTCCTTCAGCATCTTGTGTGGTATTGAATTCTCTCATAATATTTGTACCTTGGTCTACATAAAAGGGGAGGGAAGAAAACCAAGGATTTTTAAAGACTGGAGACAAGGACTACATATTCAGCTATAAGCAGGAAGTACTGGCTCCATAATCATCCCACTGTACCATAATAAAGAGACAATCTCATTTTCAAAGAAATTAACTTTTATTTGAAAGTTAATACTACTTTTCCCCACATGTATCTCCTAAGGACTCATACTATACAATAGCTTGCTTGTCCCAATACCAAAATTTCTAACAGCAAAGTATACAATTGCTCTAGGTAATAAATAATAAAGAGTTATCCTTCACTGATTAAGGGAATACTTAAACTTCAAAAATTCAACACAAAAATCACACTTTAAGTCTGTAGATTTTAACACATGTATTCTAAATACAACATGTTTATAGGAGTCCACAAGCTTTTCATCTCTAAAAAAAAAAAAAAAAAATTACTGAATTTTTAGGGCTCAAAAATTCCATTCTTCAAAATAAATGACCAACTTGTTTTGTTCTATAAGCTTCAAACTTTCTACACTCAACTATTGACTGCTCCATGCCACCCCAAACAAACTTGACATGACTGAACTACTTTATGTGTTACTATCTTCCCCAAGAAAGTTAAAAAAGGAGTTCGTCATAAATGCAATCTCTAATACAACGTCTAATACAATATCTAACACAAAAGAAGCTTTAAAAAAACCATTTCTTTCCTCATCTGATTAGCCAGGAATTAATTTTCTGTAAAAACAAAGAAAAGTCATTTACAAAGCTTAACACTGGGCATTCCTTTTTTTTTTACTTAAGATTTTTCAACTCACAAAATGACAATACATCTTTAAGAGTATAATTAAAGGGGTGAGAAACAGCAATACAATGGACAAAGCGTAGATGTTAAATGAAGTGAAGATTTTTTTTAAGGAATCTTTTCAAAGAAATAGTCAAGATTAGAAGCTTGGGGAAATCCAGAACTAAACACAAAAAGAATGAAAAACAAAATAAAGAGACGATGTCTTCAACTGCAGTCATTCCATTTATCAGTAACGCCCTGAAAGAAAATAAAAATAGTTAAAGACAATTACAGTTTGACTTGCTTAATATTCCCCCAACTATTAGCAGTCCCCATGTGCCCCAATTTTCTAAAAATAAACCATTATTGAGAAATAAGGCTCCTAACACAACAAATGCAAAGGTGTACATACTTGGGCTGTAGGAACGAGATCGTGATCGTGATCTGTAGCGACTATAATAAGGAGAAGGCGATCTTCTTCTGTAAGAAAAAGATGACTCAGTATACAAATGATCCCTCAAACAGAGGCAGGAAAATAAAAACTTCCCATTACTCAAGAAACAACAGGCCCAAGGTAGCTACTTTTAAGTCCTATACGTGCCAATGATGCTAGGACAGTAAGCACATAATCTCTGTTCTGTCTTGAAGACACCACAAGTTTATTTTAAATATTTTTATTAACAGATATCGAATACAAATTACAAGTGCAAAACACTACTATCATCTACTTTAGAATAGAAATCACAAGCTAAAACATTACCTGTACCGATAGTCATAGTCTTCGTATCTGTCATAGCCGCGATCGTATCCTCTGTCATAGTAAGAATCTCGCCGCCTGCCGCCTCCTCCACCACCGCCGCCGCCACCACCACCGCCGCCACCACTACTGTAGACAAATGTACAAATTTTACATCAACGTGAATAATTTTTTTCCAGTATAATTTAACAGAAGTAGGTACCTATGGAGGGCAGAGGGAAGATAAGGGAGAAAGAACAATCCTTTTATGTCAATTACTGCCAAGTCAAATTTTGCTGACTGCCATGATTCTGCTTTGGCTTCCTAGTCATTATATTAAACAATCAGGAATGACATCATCAAACTCCAAACTATAACCTGCTCTTCTATTAATGGATATCTGTTCTCATGACTCATTCAAAAGCAATTAACAAGCATCATTAATTAAAAGTAACCAACCCTGACACTAAAGAGAATTACTACCTTACACTAAGGTCCAGCACTAACAACTTCAATGTCTGGTTGTGAATTTAAAGTTTACCTTTTCTCCTGCTACTTTTCCAATTCCTAATCACAGTGATATTGTTTTTATTTTAGTTTTCTGTAGGTTCTCCTTGCCAAATCCTACATTTCCCCCAGTAAGATTTCAAATTTAATGAAAGCCTAAATGCCTTCTTACACTCTGCCCACACCTCAGTTCTTCTATTATCAATCAATCAAAAAAAAAAAAAAAAAAAAAAAAAGACAGAAGTCCCCATTTATGTACTCCACAATGTGAAAATTGGCTCCCTCCTTCCCTAAACGCTAATTAGCAAGACACTTCCTTACAAATGCTTCTGAGATCACATAAGAGAAAGAATATTCTTAAAAACAGTTAACATTGTCCTAGTTATTAATTTTTCTATTTGTACAGTACCAACAAGAGCCAGCAATGTACTTTGCCAGCTCAAATACATATATACAAAAAAATAAATAAAACGATTCAAACAAGTACAAATTAAATGTTCAATTTGAAGAAAGTTACTGAAAGTTACTATCTTTTGAGTAAATCAATATTTTGCTGTTAGTTTAACTTAAGAAAACTTAATATCTTACTGAGTTGGTCTGCCCATGTAGATGCCTGGTGTTGGTGTGTGTGCTCTCTTGGTAATAGAATAATCCACACGAATTCTTCTACCATCTAGCTCCATTCCATTTGCCCTTTCCATAGCCTTAAAAGGAGAACAGACATAGAAAGTCATGTATAATTCACCAAGGAGAAACTATCGATACCAAAAGTGAAACAAATTTAACCCATTTGAAATTTGAAAATTTAAAATTCTCTGAACAGGGGCTAGGATTTTACATATTAATCCCTAATATTAACGTCAGTAGCACTGAGTTCTATAGTGATACAGAGGTCTGTGCTGAAAGATTGGGAACAGCTAGAGCCACAGAAAAGGAACACATAACTCAGATAAGTCTGCATAACTCTGAGGTTGCAATAACTGGTTTCAGTCTAGGCAATTCAAAACCAAAGTTGCAATTCAGTCAACAGAGAAGCCTAAGCTACCCAAGCCATTCCTTAAGTAACACATCGCCACCTAGTGAATTCCAAAGGTAAAGGAAACCTGGCAGCAAGTGTGCTCATGTATTTATTCTGGACTCTCATTTCAATGTGAGTGCCTATGTCTATTTTCCAACTTCAGCACTATTGACGCTTTGGGACTGCTAATACTATGTTGTGGGTGACTATTCCGTGCATTGTAGGATGCACCATCCCTGATCTCTACGTACTAGATACAATAGCAACTATTTATTTTTGAAAGACACAGCAACTTTTGCAATCACTGCTTATGTTACAATCAAAGAATGCTAACGCACAAAGCAATAATGACCTACATTCATGTTAGCACATGTGAAATTGTACTGATTTTAAGAAGGTAAAGAAAAACAAGTACTTGCCATGTAAAGTTTAAGGTTTTGAGTTTCATATTCCTAAAAACAGAATTATTTCCAACTCATTCATGATAAACTTTAATATACAGAAAGTAAATCTACTGATTCCTTTACACTGCAACACCTAATATACTAGAATAGTGTTATTTCAAATCTCTGACAATGATCAAGACCATTCAGCTGGAATTAAGAATGGCACAAAAATGAGAACGTATCAATTCTTTTCATACTGTTATTTTCAACTGTGGAACAGCATGGTTGATGAGTATTAAGAAAATCGAGATACAAAGTTCTACAGCTATACACACAGGGAACTAACTAGACACTTAAACCATAATTCTAAAAAGTCAATTTAATCATCTGCTAGGAGCATTAATATAGCTTCCTCAGAAGAGAATAGTCACACTGTACTTTTTCCATTAACTCAAAACTTTACATGGTGAGACTTTCATCAGGATATGCCTATAAACAGTTATTAGCTAGAAAGTGAAGCTGGCCATTCCAATTACAACAGTGAGAGGTAGCGTGAAAGTGGACATCTTTAAGGAACTAGGTAGGAGTCTATTAATTAATTTTTAACAATAAACTCAACTTGAGGATTAAGTACATTAGAAGTTGACAACTACAGAAACAAAATTACCTCTTTTGAGTCATCTATCCTCTCAAAATAAACAAAAGCAAATCCTCGAGATCGTCCAGTTCGCTGATCATAAACCACATTGACACCACTCAACGGTCCATATCGAGAAAATACTTCACGAAGATCCCTCTCTGTTGTGTATAAGCTGAGGCCAAACACTCCAAGACAAGTGTTGGGATCTGGATTCGCCTGTTGAATAAAGGTATTATTTATTTATTTATGCATACAAGAGCTTTGTTGTAGGCCGGAGGTGCAGGGGGAGGGAAGGGTAAGAGGATTCACCAGAAATAGAGTGGGGAGCAGAACAGGCAGATTGACTGAAATATACTGCTAAGGGGAGCAGCAGGTGAGACAGGAAAGGTCTGCTGTACCAGGGTTAGCTCCCTGGCCAGGGACCAAACTTGTGCTACAGTGGCTATGTCACAGTGTTGAGACTTAACAGTTTGCACAACCAGGGAAGCCCAATAAAGCTATTATTTAACAGATGTGTCAAGAGTCCAGGTGACTGTCACATATTCAATTTCCATATCTATAACATGGTAATTTGCTTCACGTAGATACTCAAGAGTAGGAAATACAGTGAAGATTCTGGGGCCTCCTTGGTGGAGCAAGGGGTTAAGTCGCAGCACCATGAAGCTATTGGCAGCCACTGCAGCACAGGCACGAGTTCGATCCTCGGCCAGGGAAGTGACATACACAGCGCAGCAGACCTTTCCTGTCTCCCCTGCTGCTCCCCTCAGCAGTGTATTTCAGTACATCTGCCTGTTCTGTTCTCTACTCTGGCGGTACAGGCCGCACCTCTGGCCTGTACCCCAGTTCTTGTAGGCATAAATAAATCTTTTAAAAAAAAATAGCGAAGATTCTGCACAGTGCTCATATAAGTGTTAGCTACTATAATTTTCAGTATTTCTCCTATCGTCTCCCCACTGCATGGTAAAACTTTTTAACATTAACTTAACTCAATTTAGGCTTTTTGTTTTAATTTTTGGAACATATAATTTATTTCCCAAATTCATCTTTTTTTTTAATTATTTATTTATACAAGAACTGGGGTGTTGTCCAGAAAAGAATATAAGTCCAGCTTTAATCCAGTCAAGAGGTGCGGGAGGGTGAGAGAATTCACCAGAGACAGAGCGGGGAGCAGAACAGGCAGATGGACTGAAGACACTGCTGAGGGGAGCAGTGGGCGAGGCAGGAGAGGTCTGCCATGCCATGTAGGTTTCTCCCTGGCCGGCCGGGAATCGAACCCACTCTGCAGAGGCTTCAGACAGCTTCACTGCGCTGCGTTCAACCCTCTGCACCACCGGGGAGGCCCCCAAAGTCATCTTTTAACTACTGAAAGGTCAAGGTAAAAAAAAAAAAATACTTAAATGTATATAAACAATATTCATATACTCAAGAATTTTTTGAAGTATCACTTTCCAACAACTGAATTCTCACCATTTCATAATATCTTAAGATATTATGCCATGATTAAACACATAGGAGAGACAAAGTTTTCATTAACTCACAAAAAAACCACATACGGGGTCTCCCTGGTGGCTTAAGGGTTAAGTCTCTATTACCATGACAGACTGAGTTTGATCCCCAGCCAGGGAGCTAATCCACGCATGATGCAGCAGACCTCTCCTGTCTTGTATGCTGCGCCCCTTAGCAGTATATTTCACTAGATTTGCCTGTTCTGTTCCCCACTGTCTCTGGTGAATCCTCTCACCCTCCGCATTCCTGGCCTACACCCCAGTTCTTCTATGCATAAATAGATAAATCTTTAAAAAACAAACAAAACCCACATACCCTGCTGCCTGTATGTCTTCTCCGGTTAGACATTGGAGAATGACTTCGGCTCCTTCGACGCCGGTATTCTGGTGTGTATGATCTACTTCGAGATCGTCTCCTATGAGAGTGAGAATGGGATCTGGAGCGAGTGTAACGTCTATGAGAATGCCTCCGTGACCTCGACCTTTAAGAGAAATAAATTGAGGTGAAAATACTGAAACCAAAAGGTTAACACTAACACCAAAGACCTAACCACGTATCCTTGAATATTTTCATGAACTTTCTGAGAAAAGGGTATGCGTCCTCTTATTCTCTTAGTCACTACAGATCTCCTTTGTTCTGTCTACCCTCACTCATTCCACTATACAAACATATTAAGGTTATACCAACTTTAAAAAAAAAGGCAAAAAGACAAAACAACTATGATTAGGAAGGGAATGCTATATATAATATTCTACAACATGTATAAATCTTGGCGACATTATGCTAAGGATAGAATGGTAGTTGCCAGGGGCTGGGGCAGGGGATAAAGGAGGGCTTAATTAGTTTCAGTTTTTCAGAAGTTAAAATTATGGGATGGATGGTTCATGATGGTCTGCACAACAATGTGTGCTAAGACCATTGAACTGTACACTTAAAAATGGTGAAGGTAAATTTTATGTTGTGTATTTTACCACAGGGGGAAAAAAACCCACTGACTACAAGAACATCCTGTGATTACCTTCTCAATTTATCAATAGTTTTATATTCCTCTCACTACTAGTATCATTTGCTTTCCAATCTTTCTTTAGCCTCTGCAATCTAGTTTTAGCATCTGTTGGATTTACCAGAAACAGAGTGGGGAGCAGCAGGTGAGACAGGAGAGGTCTGCTGCACCATGTGGGTTAGCTCCCTGGCTGGGGATGGAACTTGTGCTGCAGTGGCTGCTGATAAAGCTTCATAGTGCTGAAATTTAACCCCTTGTGCTACCCAGGAGGCCCCCAAATCCGCCTTTCTTTAAACTCTCTATGGCATCTTATAAAGTACTCTACTTCTTCCCTCCCTGATTACGCTCCAACAGCCCTCTTTCTGTGCCTATTAATCCAACAATTTATTTACTACTCATATGACCCATCCTTAACTGAACTTACCAAGACCTGTGGTGGTGACAAGCCTATAAAATAACCTGTATAAGACATTTAATAAATGCTATAAAAATGAAGGCGCAGAAACTTTAAAAAGACACCAAACATGGGGAAGGGAAATTAATGAGAGAAGGTTATTTGAAACAAAGCTAACAATTTAGTGGGGAGACTTAACAGTTAGATTTTACTAGGTAGACAGGGGAAAAGTGTTCTAGGAACAGCATGAGCAGAATGTTCCATGTCTCTAATGAAGAAATTATAATGACTTACCAAACAATCTAGGTTATTTTTAACCCCCCCCCCCCCCCCCCCGCAAACCAGGACATCTAATACAGTGAACCTTGCAGTAGTGGGTCACTAGAATTTTTTGTTACTCTGAATCACCCAGCAATCTTCACCCATCCATACCCCAATTACAACTGACCAGAGATCCACCCAGGACAAATCAGAGTCTTCAGGTAATGGATGTAATTGGCAGTGAGTACCAACAGTTTCTTAAATCATTATGATAACTAGTAACATACATTAACCTTCCATTAAATTACACAACAAATCTCCAATGGAGGAAATAAAAAAAATCACTTTTTGTTACAAACACTACTGAAATAAAATCAAACACTAATTCTTTTTTTTTTTTTTTTTTTTTTTAATAGAGGCATGCTTTATTTATTTGTTTGCTGGTTTGTTTGTTTGTTTTGTTTATACATGCACTGGGTACAGTCCGAAGTGCGGGAGGGAGGGTGAGAGAATTCACCAGAGCCAGAGCGGGGAGCAGAGCAGGCAGAAGGACCGAAGCACACTGCTGAGGGGAGCAGCGGGCGGCAGGAGAGGTCTGCACGCCATGTGGGATCCTCCTCCGGTGGCCGGGGAGCAGCCGGGGATCGAACCGGCGCCGCAGAGGCCGCGCGCAGCTTCACAACCCAGCGCTCAACCGCTGCGCCACCGGGGAGGCCCCAAACACTAATTCTTAAATGCCAAGCACATTTAAATCAATGGGTAATTTTTAATAGCCAGTATTTGATAGATCAAATGGACCAAGAGATAATTCAAATATGTTAAGTATTTATCTAGAACATATTACTCATCTCTAAACTTCAGTTTGAGAAAAAACTATTTGCTAAAAACCACTTTGCCCTCAAAGATTCAAAAAAGCATTTTATACATTATTTTAAACTCACCTGGATTTTGATCTTGATCGAGAATGGGATTCAGAGTGTTTGGAAACCCTTGATGGACTACGAGATCCTGACCTGCTCTCCGATTTTACACGAGCAGGTGTTCCCGTTGGAGATTTTGACTGAGAGCGAGACTCCTAACAAAGAAGACAGTATTACAAATGGCACTGGTCACGTAGATGCCTAACACCTAACATTTAAAGTACCGTAATTATTTATATTGATTGCTCCTGAAAAACAAATGGTTAGGCAACACCCTCCAGAAAAAATTTCAGCTCATTAATAACCCATTGTTAATACTGCTAACTGTCCTCAATAATTCCCTACTTGAACCAGATCACCAATTCTCTATTAACTAAGTAATCATGCAAATTCATCTACAACTTGATCATACAGACACTGGAACATAAACCATACATTTACTTAACCTAGGACCCATTCATTCTTCCAGATTCTTTTAATTCTACTTCACTCTTGCTTTCTACTTCTCTTCATTCTTCATTGAGTTTTTCATTTTTCATACTTCGTGTATTCTTCCCCAATTCAAACAATTCAAAATAGCCTTAAAAAAAATATTCAAGGGCTTCTATCTGACCAATCTTCTGTTCAATTTTTTCCCCCATTCAATTTTAATTTTCTGATCTTTAATACTTTTCATTAGCCTTCTTTTATCTTGATTTATCTTCCACATTCTTGGAAAAAACTCTTCAATTTCTTCACGAACATTAACCTTAATGGAAAAAGAACATTTAGTATATTTAAGCACGTGGGGATTATAAAACTCTGCTGGAGTTCAGAATGTTATCTACCAAATGGAAAAGCCAGCAGGTAAAAGTGCAAATAACTAGTTTATTAAAAAAAAAAAAAAAAAAAAAACAATTTTATAATCTTTAAAATTGTTCAAAAGTTTAGCTTCTAACAATTAAAATTTACTGAATTTCTCTAAATGCTTTTACCATACTCTTCACCCTCCTCCCCTTTCATGTTTCATCCTAGTTCCTACAATGTGAACAATTTTAATATAAATACTTAATTCAAGCATAAATCTAACATTAACTGTTATTCCCCCCACTTAGGTGGTTGTTTTCACTAATTCAGGTGAAGCTTCTTAGTGATCTTAAAGTAAGCTTTCACTAAGTCACGTGATAACAAGATTTGGCTGAAGCAAAGTACCCTAGGCTAAAGTATTTGTACACACCTATTTAAACTCATACACTCTCAGACACAAAGTAGTTACAAAAAAAAAAAAAAAAAAAAAAAAAAAGAGCAAAATCACTAACATCTCCAATTTTACTTGACCACTATCTCCATTCACTCTGACTTAACCAGAAAGTTACACTCTGATGTCAAACAAGCTTACTGAAAAAAAGGGGAGAAGCAAGAAATTCTTAAATTTTCCCCTTTGGCTTGTAAATTTCTAATACATACTTCTGCAACTCAGTCACTTAAAATTCTGTATTTTCCATGAAGTATCATAATGTACAAGAAGTTACAAAATTAGCATCATGGTTTTTATTTTGGTCCTACCTTTTTGGTTCATAGCTTTGCATATTTCTTTCAGTTATGCAGACTTGTGCGCCCTTCAGTGACTATATCTTATATATCACAAAAGGGACTGGCTTCTCAAAGTGTTGGCTCAATCAAAACTTTCCAAATCAAGTAATTTAAAATTGATTGAATTTTAAAAAAATTTAACAACTTTAACAGGCACTTAGAACTAAAGTAGGATAGACAGTTTGGTTTCTATCCATTTAAACCTTAAAATGTAAATGGTATCCCAATTCAATTCATACCAGTTTTCATTTATGCCATAAGACTATCTTGCAACTTCCTTCAAACTTTTTCTTTACTTTACTTTTAATGTCAAAGACTGATTTATCAAGAACAGTACTAATGCTAAGCCTATTTACTTTGTCAGATGAAAACACCAGCTGAAAATATAGCTACCTTTTGGTTCAGTATCAATTGTTTCTACTTAGCTATCTACACTAAGTCTTTCACAACATCTCAGAAGCTTTCTATATTTCTGGACTATACTTGCAACAGGCACAGTAATTTTGTCTTTATCATTTTATCAAAACTGTAAAAGCAGCATATTCAGTAATTAAGAAAAAAGTATAATTTGCTTATAACTTTAGTCCCACAGCCTGCTTCATTAACTAATAAGCTGTTAAGAATACCTTTGCCTCTCTTTTGGTTTTCCTTTCTATGAAACAAATTCCCTGGTATAACATTTATGTTACTACTGAATAGCAACAGATGGAATAGTCTCTATAAGCATCACAACAGGCCTTATTATATAAATATATGAGCAGGCTTTGTGATCTGTGACACTGTAAAACCTGTATTAAAAAATCCAAAGTTGGGGGCCTTCCTGGTGGCGCAAGGGGTTAAGCACCATACTATGAAGCAACCCACAAACTCCGCAGCATGAGTTTGACCCTGGCCTGCCAGGGAGCAACCCACATGGTGCAGCAGACCTCTCCTGTCTCGCCCGCTGCTCCCCTCAGCAGTGTATTTCAGTCTGTCTGCCCATTCTGTTCCCCACTCTGTCTTTGGTCAATCCTCTCAACCCCCACCCCCCACCTCTGGCCTGTACCCCAGCTCTTGTATGCATAAACAAATCAATCTTTTTAAAAAAAAAAATCCAAAGTTGAGTGTTAAATGTCTACTTGAAACTTTCTAGCCCATGATAAAGATGTTATGGTCAAAACATATGTGTATTTTTAATTTTTAAGTCTTTCTTCATAAACACAGCCATTGCTGAAAATTACTTCTTTTAAGTATTAATGTAAACAAGGTAACTCAGTAACTGTTTTTATAATCCTATAATTTAATGGGACTCAATGGGAAAAATACAATTTTCCGTTTATTAACAAAGGCTTAACATATAAAAGAGATCAACATATTTGTAACAGGCTTGCTTTTTATTATGCAGCATCACAAATTCCTACCCAGCTTTGCACCTATCCTTCAATTTTTAAACCAGGGAAAACCGAAATTTCCATCAGTTCCCTCATGCAATCATTCAAAGTTAAAAAAAGTTCTCTAGTTATAGCTGTCACTATCATTTTAATCTCCAAAACCCAACTTAGAGATTTAGCAACTGTCAGTAAACGTAACCTAAAGAATAAACCACAAAACATAAATTTTTATTTCTTAAGAAATATTTTTACTATAAGAAAAAAAATGGTCTGTCATCTTAAGAACTGGTAATAAGGAGTCTTCATACAGAAGGATGGCTGTATTAATTATCTGCCATTTTAAAGTAAGTAACTTATTTTTCAAAAGCTGGTACCAAATAAATACCATTTTTCACTAACAATGCATTAGAAACAATACCCTTATGGCTATAATACCCTTATGGAAATGTTAGAGTATCCTTTGCTACCCCTTGTCTTCATTATGAAATAATTTCAGTTTCTCTCAAAGACATTCACCAAACTATCTAGAATTTGAAAACTGAATTGAAATTGCAAAAAGAAAAATAAGTTAAACACTGAGAAGGGGTGGTACCTGCTGTTTCACTAGGATACACATAACCTAGTATAAACAGCTCTTAAAGCTGTTTAAATTCCACAAATTTCTCAGCAACCTGGATCCAACAATTAAAAACATACTGCCTAGTTGAAATGGTAGATTAATGATTCAACTAAATCATAGCATGAATTCTGAAAGAAACTTTAGTCTTTCAGCCTACCATACCTATTATAAAACAGAAGCTAGGCCAAAAGTTCTCGGTACAAATTGCTTAAATGGTGTTCTCTTTATTATCAAAGTACCTCTAGTGGTAACTGAAGGAAACAAAAGGAGGGAGCTAGCCATCAATACTAAGTTAACTACATGATAAATCAAGCTAAGGATCAACTTTCTTTTCTGTGTTAAAATACGGCTGTATTTTACATATTGTAAACAATCACAATAACCAGGTATTAGAATTTTAATAAGAAAGGGTTATTAAATACATGTTGCAGAATGAAAAATTCCACAGCAAGCAAAAATTGGCAAGTGTCTTTTAATACTAGTGTCATGATAGATGGAAGGAAAAAATTCCAACATATGTGCTCAGTACTGAAAACCATTAAAATAAACACATAAACCAATATAAATGCTACGCTGTAACCAATCCCAATATTATTGCAAGGCAAATTCTATGCCAAGTTTATGCAAGCTCAAGTTTAAAAGAATATGGTTTAAGTTTTAAAAACAAACCCCTTCAAAATACATTTTCCCACTACTTTATGAAACTGGAGAGTTACTGCCATAGAAGTACACTAGGGCATTTAGGGAAATTATTTAGGAGGGGGGTTGTATTTACTGTTCTGAGAGAACATTATTCTGACTTGTGAGAAACCTTCTGTGTTTACTCATGTTCTTTAAATTCAGTTTACAGAACTATTATTTCTGCTTCCTTCCTTTTGTATGACAAAATGCTTCATTTCAGACTCTTAGAGGTTTATTAAAAAAAAAATACTGTCTTTTCTTAACCCACAACTGCTATTAGAACAATTCTTTAAAAAGATATTAACTATAGGGCCTCCCCGGTGGTGCAGCGGTTGAGCGCTGGGTTGCGAAGCTGCCCGCGGCCTCTGCGACGCCGGTTCGATCCCCGGCTGCTTCCCGGCCACCGGAGGAGGGTCCCGCATGGCGCGCAGACCTCTCCTGCCGCCCGCTGCTCCCCTCAGCAGTGTACTTCGGTCCTTCTGCCTGCTCTGCTCCCTGCTCTGGCTCTGGTGAATTCTCTCACCCTCCCGCGCTTCTGACTGTACCCAGTGCATGTATAAACAAACAAACAAATAAAGAAAGAAAGAAAACATGCCTCTATTAAAAAAAAAAAAAAAAAAAAAGATATTAACTATACTTAAGTGTTAACGTTCCTTCTTTTAAGGTGATTTCTGTATGCTACATTCTGAGTAAGGTTAAAATCATTAGAAGGCTTGCTTTAAAATTACACTCACATATTTCCTAATAATCTATGTCTCTCTCTAAAGTTTGGAGTAACTTTGGGGACACTTAAATAAATTATTTATGAATTGGCACTTATACATGTATAATTAAATTTAAACTCATGTTACAACTGTGAAATTACCTGTTAAATTTACTATCTTTTGTACAAAGGTGGTTCATAAATCTGCCAGCTTATGTCATGATTGTTAATTTCCAAAAAGGTAGCGTGTAAGCGGCAATTCCAAAGGTGTAGAAAACAAGTTTATAAGGACTAACATGGTTTAGCAATATTAAAAACCAGTAAATAGCAATTAAAAACAAACTAAGGATACATTGCAGCATTTTCTATTTATGTTCTCAAATTCTAGTGTCACAGAGCATTTATGAGTCTTGAATATGAAGAACTACAGGGCCTTAGTTTCAAGGAAAAAATCTTAACTTCCTTCTATTCCAGTTGGTCAGGCTTATGTCATTCACACCTTTGGTGAAAATCCTGAGACAGTTAAGAATCATACACAACTATAAGGAGGACTTAGAGGCGATAGGAGAAACCACATTTCATTATCCCCTCTCTCATTTTTTGTAGTGTATACTGATTCTTTCCACCATCAGACCTTTACCATTTTCTCACTTTCACTTCTGTCTTGCTATAGCTGACATGTGAACAAATAGCAATCTTTAATAATTCACATAGCATGTGAATGTAATATTTATCATTTACAAAGGCCTCAAGGCTAATTCTTTAATAGTATCAAAGATAAGGTTTTCACATTGCCAGAGACAAGTTCTAGAAAATGACGTACTGATTACTCATGGCCATTTCACACTTGTCATACTATACAAGTTATACCATACGTAAATTAACTTCAATTTGTTTACAAAAGTTAAGTCCATGGATAACACTGTTTTTTCAGTGACTCTCATCCCTGAATATTTAAATCATTTGATATTTTTCAGCTCCCAACTCTTTGTAAAATTAGTTATCTGCTATTGGAACAATTATCTGCACTATTCTTTTTAAAATCCTGCCATGTTAAAAATACATAAAATCCTGCCTTCCACTTATTGAATTAGCACCCTTCATCTCAAATATAAAAATTTGATAAAATTATGGGTGTGTGTGTGTGGATGGACCAAAAAAGCATTAAAACTGGATAAATGATAGAAATTAACTTTTGGAAAATAAATTAAACCCATGACAAATAGAGACTCTCCAGTTTTGTACTATCCCAACTATATGGCAAAGCCTCATCCTTTTCTAACAGACTAATGTGAAAATATAGGAAATTAAATTGCCAAAGAAGCTGAACTAACTCTTTTCAAAGTCAAAGTGCTGACATTATCTGTATAAGGACTCAATTTATGTTTTTACTTAAAGCAGCAGAGAGGGCAAACTTCACTAGTACTGTCATGTTTTATTATTTTAAAATTCCATTGAGAAAAATGTAAATCCAGTTAAACTTTTTTTTTAAGGAATCAGTTACCAAGATGTGTTCTGAATGGAATAGTCAGCACCCCCATTAATACAAACTAGAGGGGAAAAACAAAAACACAAAACCTTTCCAGACTGCTACTATTTAACAAAATACCTGGGCACACAAATTTTCATTTAAAATTGGTACAGAACAATTTGTGTTTTGAACTTCCCTTTGTAAATCATTTCATATATTATGAAAGGGAAGACTAGGACTGTCTTAGAAACATTCCAGTTATCAGAGCCAGAAAGAGCTCAAAAAAGGAGGCAAGAGTTAAGTGGTATCTTTCTCCTTCTACTGCATCACAAAGCACGTAAGTGTGGAATTGCTAAGATGGACTCCTATATTAACCTCTATTAAACACACGTCTATTAAGCACATATATGACACTGTGACTCAAGCTTAATTTTCATTCCCTTGTTTTCTATAAAGGACACCAAATGTTTTGAGATTGAAAAACTTAATTTATTTGCCTCTATGTGAAGCAAATGCATTCGTTTTATGAAGATGACATGCAGTCATAGCTCAAGTGCCAACCTCACTTCCAGTTCCAAAAGACACTGCCACTTAAAATATTTGTTAATTTGATATACATGCCTCACCAATTACTTTAGTGGACCCTTTTATTTAGTGGTACTATTCTACTGCATCTCTTGAAATTTACCTCCTCCTTCACACGCCAGTGCTGTTGTGTTTAGATCGGATTTTCATAATTTCCTCCCTTAAACATTTCATGCTTGGCCCACTACTCTTTCTGTACCAATTTCTCTGTTCTTTGCCAAAATTCCTTTATGCTAGTCTCAGAATTAAGACTTTACACATGGTGACTTACTGAATATTGGATTAAGTCCAAATTCCTAAATCTCGATCTCAAATCTTCCCATTATCTACTGCATATTAATCAAATCTGTCTCTCATTACCCAGCAACCTCAACTCATACAATCATAAAATCTTGTTTGAAATTCACATACTAAAGCTTTCCATTTCCCCTATTTCACAAAAGTTTTTCAATTCCTTATTAATTCAATCACACAGCACTTGATTATATACTTACTTTTACCCAAATTTGAGCTGTCATGTCAGACAGCTCAAAAAAGTCCAAGTTTACTTTCCCTCAAGAATACCTGGCCTTTACTAAGAAGGTAGCAGATGATCAACAGAGTTTTACCACAGGTAGAAGGGACTTTTGGTTGATTAACCATTAGGGTTATTCGTAACAAAACTCAGCCTATTATCGTCTTTCCTAAAGTTCTTTCAATCCAATACTTTTATACAAGAGATTAACCTGTAATGAAAAATTAAGCTCCAGTAACTACTCTCAGTAAACACCATTAATGGCTCTGAGATACTAAAGTAGTGTGAACTTTTTTAAAAAATCAAATCCAAACATACACAGCAAAGTCTATCTATACAATTAGCAATGAACAGGGACTGGCTGTAGTCTTTTGACCCTCAGTTTTTAATGTCTAAAATATTAAGAGTACACCAGTCCCTTCAAGATTATAGTAAGCAGTAAACTGGGAAAAAAGCAAAGGTTTTTTTTTTTTTTTTTTTTTTGGGGGGGGGCTCGAAAATGCTATAAAAGCAGCCACTATTATTATTAGTCCCATTTAATGAGTTTTGTTTTGCTGTCTCTACAGTTACCCTCTAATTCAAAATATCTTTTCAGGAAGATGGGGTTAATGCGTCCTGTTTATGTTTATTCCATATAAAGCAAATGACATCGGACCTATCAATGGTTCTCTAATTTCAGTTAAAAAGTTTGAGGTATAATAAACACTACTTCTGAAAATTCTTTACATCTTCTGAAAATTCTTTAAGCCTCTAAATGTTTATTACATTTTGGTATCTCCGGATACAGAGGTAAGGACAAAATAATTGTATTCTATTAAAACTTCAAACTTCTGGTCTGTGGTTAGATGAAAGATCACGGTAGTGAATGTATCCATTAGTCAACCTACAGAGTTCATTTACACTAAAACACACCTGGGTGTCAACGCGTGAAAAAAATATTTTCTGTGACCACAAACAACATAAAAGGTGGAGGGAGGTAAACCCCTTTTTTCTATTCAAGTAGTTAATGCTCTCCCACATGTTAGCTTGGAATTGGGTGGGAATTTTACATATATTACTTTCTTAAGTGGGCAAGGAGACACTTATCTAGAACTTGATCCCTTTCTCAATGACCAAAAAAATTGTAATTACATTAAAGGAAGGCTATGTGGATGGACAGCAAATGCCCTGCCATTAGCTACCTAAAATTTTTACAAGAAGTGGCTTACTGCCAATATATTACATGACAAAAGTTTTGTTGGGATAATCAATACTCCTTCCATCCAAAAAATGAGCAGGTTCAACTACTCGTAACTATGCTCTAGGTTTGATTTTAAAAAGTCCATTCTTCAAAGGCATTAAAAGTAGCTTTTGGGGGATTTCCTAAAAAGAACAGGAGACTCTAAGAGACCTACTGATTTAACCTTCCGGTTCCAGGCGTCTGAGTTTCAAAAAAAGACAAAATTCATTCCCTCCAGCACACACTTTCAGTGTTTTATGCGCTTCCCTAGTGACAAGAATACCAACATAACAGCCAAAACATTGCCTGGGGATTTTGTTTTCTTCTCAGGATTTCACACTAACTTACTCCCACCGATTGCCACAAACCTTCGGAAATAGAACTCAAACACTGATAAATTTTCTGGTACATTTAAGCCGAGGGCAGGCATCTTGGCGATGTTTACACTCGTCGACCCGGATAATGAACACGTTTGAACCCTCTTTGCTAGGGGACGGACTGTAAGGAATGGAAGAGGGCCCGTAACTTCCAGGTCACATATCGAGTGAGCGAACAGCATATAAACTGACAAGTCATTTTTTAAAACACTGAGCCATGAAATTTTGTTCAGTTACGTAACTTTAAGACAGAAGCGTCCCTGTTTTGTTTTGTTTACCGTAAAAAACCTGTAAAGGAGTGGTCAGTTTTCAGATGCAAGGTCACAGGAAGAAAAGCATTAGAAGTTGAGATAGAAAGAAAAGAAAAACCCAACATGAAGGAGTCAGAAAAATAAGGCGTTAAGGCAGTGCCACATTCATTTTGAAGGGAAAGGAAAGCAGAAGGGACATTAAGGGAAAAGGGCTCCTTGCGTAGTTTTCCCCTCACAGCTCTCGTCTTAAGAACGCTTAAGGGTCGGTGCGGTCGTTGACTAACCACTTCATTGGGCTCGTCCCACCTTCAACCTCAAGGCTTTCGCCTTTATAGACGCAACGCCGCCGGTTCCAACAGAGACGCGGCCGCTCACTGCAATAGAGAGCCAAGGAGACACAGGCCCCAGCTAGTCCCACGCCAGCTTCGCCCCGCCCGGACAACAGCCCCGCGCACTTCCGACCCCGAGACCCTCTACGATGCTCGGGGTCGCCAGAAACGCCACCGGAGGAAGCACCTACCACGCTCCGGCTGGAGGGAAACTCCCTGCCGCCGCCTCCCGCCCCCCCGCGACGGGGACCCACACTTCAGAGATAAGGAAGCCTCAGGGGTGGGGAGAAGGGAGCGCGCACCGTGGGGGGAAAGCGGACCCAGGAGTCCAGGTACCAGTCAGTCTCCAGAGGGGGGAGGGGGTGGCGGGTGGTGTTTGGGAAGGAGTGGAACCCAGAAGCCATCTTGGGAGGTGAGGAAGCCACCGCGATGGCTCCAGAGGCTTCTCCCCGCGGGCCCCCGCAGGACTCCCCGCAACCCCACCCCCGACCGCGCTGCTCCCCGTGAAAGCCCGAGCATCGGGCCGCCGCCGAAGACGGCTCCCGCGGCTTTGTACTCACTCTGCCCTCGAAGTTGTTCTCCTCGATATCACTCATGGCGGTCAGGCGCTCCCCAGAACTAAATAAGAGACAAGTGTCGGCTTGAGGGCCGAAGGCCTAATCGACCGCTGACTGGACCGTGCGGGGGGAGGAAAGAGTCGGCAACAACGGCCGCTCCGCTCCACTCCCACTCGGTCGCGGGTCCGGCAAAATGGCGCCGGCTACGCCAGGAGCCTTTGGGCCTCCCTAGTGCGCGACGTAAGGGGGCGGGACGTCTCTGTGACGTCACGAGACCCGCCTCCCACAAGGCTTTGTGGCGTCCCGGGCTGAGCCCGCGGGGCGGCACGTGCTCCCGAATGCGCGCCTTGGAACCCGGTGCCTGGCTGCGGTTTCTGAGCGTCAGACTGCTTTCTACTCCGTCAGTCCTTTCGAAGATTTTCAGTCACCAGGTGACCTTGTTTTGGCCCTTCGCCCCTGTAAGTGTTTCCCAAGTGGATTCTGATGGAACAGGAAAAAAAAACCTGGAAGCGTTACCATGACTGAGATAATTAATATTGTAATTGATAAAATTACGAGACATTGGGGAGATATTTTCAGCAGGCTATTGCTTTTGTTCAGTGTGTGCCTCTTGTAATGCTATAGCATGTATAGATGGGGTTCTGAAAGAAGAACGGTTCCTTGCCTTCTCTTTGCTTCCAGTAACACCTTAGAGACAATTGCCAATTTTATTTTTTTGTAATGCGTTACTCCCTATTATTCTTTTTCATTTAGTTGTCTGTTTTTTCTACAGCTTTGCAATCAGTACCTCCAAATGAATATACTTGGTTCTCAATCATGCTAATTTGTAAAGTGACTTCGAACTTTTTTTTTCAAGATTTATTTATTTATGCATACAAGAGCTGAGGTACAGGCCAGAGGTGTGGGAGGTGAGAGGATTCACCAGAGACAGAGTGGGGAACAGAACAGGCGGATTGCCTGAAATACACTGCTGAGGGGAGCAGCGGGCGAGTCAGGAGAGGTTTGCTGAGCCATGTGGATACCTCCCTGGCAAGGGTATTGAACTCGTGCTGCAGTGGCTGGGGACAGCTTCATAGGTTGCCACCAGGGAAGTCCCAGAATCTTTCATATGTTTAAATATGTCTTTCTTGTGTGTTGTCTGTTCATATCCCACCCCCCATTTTTCTATCGGATTTTTATCCTTTGCTCCTCATTTTTTTTTTTTTAATTAATTTATTTATTTTTGTTTGTTTGTTTGTTTTGTTTATACATGCACTGGGTACAGTCAGAAGCGCGGGAGGGTGAGAGAATTCACCAGAGCCAGAGCGGGGAGCAGAGCAAGCAGAAGGACCGAAGTACACTGCTGAGGGGAGCAGCGGGCGGCAGGAGAGGTCTGCGCGCCATGTGGGATCCTCCGCCGGTGGCCGGGGAGCAGCCGGGGATCGAACCGGCGCCGCAGAGGCCGCGGGCAGCTTCGCAACCCAGTGCTCAACCGCTGCGCCACCGGGGAGGCCCTGCTCCTCATTTTTAAGAGTTCTTTATGTATTTGGAATATTAGACTTTTATTTGTGAGGTGTATAGTACAAGTATTTTCTCCTACTTTGGTTTATGGTATTTTTACATGCTGTTTTTTTTAATACAGTTAAATTCCTTTATTAAAAAAACTTGAATTTTGAGTCATAGTTAGAAAACTTTTAGCCATCAGAAGTAGGTAATTTGGAGGGTCATTTCTCTGTTGAAAGTCTTAAACGTTGGAACACTAGATGTCCAGTGAAAACCATTTGCTCCTGAGGGAGAAACTGGGAGTAGCAAGTCCCCTCCTTATATTATGGTACTGTACCAGGGGTGGGGTTTATGGCAATAAAGTGTCTCAACTTTTCCTACCCATTTCAGTGTGGGTATTTTCTCATTTGTCTGATGTGTAGGAATCAATCAGCCAGTTTTTGGATTTCTCTCGGGGGGTTGCTCCAGGTAGAGCTGTATATCAGATGCATCCACGGGCAGAGGGGAATTCAGCAGCCTCTTATGTCACCATTTTGGTCCTTCCCTCCTCTTTCCTCTTTCTGTAACTTCACATTGTTCTACCTTTAACCTCACTTACCTTCCTATTTCACCAGAAAAACAGAAGACAATTTCCACAAACTCCCAGCAACTAACCTATTCACCCTCCAGCTATTCTACCAACTACTGATTGTTTCCTCATACTATTGCTATTATCCATTTCCTGAAGCAGGACCAGTAGGCGTGGTAGGATGGAAGCTGCTTGACCTGATCACAAGGCTAATAACATTTAAAGAAGCTTGTGAGCTAATTATGAAACCATGGGTAACCAAGAGTCAGCCACATGGTAATATTTACACTATGGAAATCAGCAAAAGTTGATAGTGCTCTTCCTCTCTCTCTTCCAGGGGTGTCTAACATTTACCCCTTTGTCCACACATCCAATATGCCTTAGGCCATACATAAACACACACACACATACACACTCAATACAATATGTGAATGTTTTTCACTTAAAATTTTTCTATAAATGATTTAATATTGTATCTTTTCTGATATAATTTTCCCTCCACAACATTGTGTTTGTGAGATGCATTCGGATTGATATAAATATAAGATGCATATAAAAATATACACTACAGATTTTCATTAGTTTTATCCTCTACTGTATTTCTAGGACTCGAAACAGTGCCTGGAGAAAGTAGGCTCAGTATGTATTTATTTGGTGGAACAAATGGGGTGTGTCTGAAATTCTACCTCTGCCACGTCTCTGAATTGACATGTTGCTCAGCTATTTGGGAACTTAATAGATCTTAGCACATTGACTAATTTTGGTCTTCAAACCTTATGAAGGAATTCATTTTGCATAACTTTCCAACCAGAGGAGGGCAATCTTGGCGGGAAGAATAGCTAAAATGCAAATCAGTCATATGTGGAACCCTGCCTGGTTTGGAGATTCACAGCCACCAGGTGGCAGTATAAGCTTGCTGAAAACCCAAGCCAGGGTTCTGGACTAGGTGTCTCAATGCATATGGGTGGCCCCAAACATAAATGTTTCCATCTTTTGTTTTTGGTCAACTCATCTTTTTTTTTTTTTTAAACATAATTTTTAAAAAAGATTTATTTATGTATGCATACAAGAACTGGGGCACAGGCCAGAGGTGTGAGGGGTGAGAGGATTCACCAGAGTCAGAGTAGGGAACAGAACGGGCAGACTGACTGAAATACACTTATGAGGGGAGCAGTGGCGAGTCAGGAGAGGTCTGCTGTGCCATATGGGTAGCTCCCTGGCTGGGGATCGCACTCATGTTGCAGTGGCTGCGAATTGCTTCCTAGGTTGTGTCTTAACCCCTTGTGCCACCAGGAAGGCCCTGTCAACTCATCTTTTATTGACATTAGTTTTCTTCATTTTTATATAAGTTGCTGCTTATATTTTACTTTTATTTGACAATACTAAGTTTAAAATGTTGCAACAAAAGAGATCAAATAATTTTTATAAATGGTATTTTTTACTGAGGTAACTTTTGTATAGGTTCACCATGCTCATCACCAAAGCCCCATTAGTCCATTGCGTCCTCTTTCCTATTTATTCCTCATTTCCTTACCCTCCCTCTTGGTAGCCTCAGTTACACAGTCAGAGATCTAGGGTTCGTTTAGTGTTGTCTGTTCCTTTGGATTTTTTTTTTTTTATATTCCACTTATGAGTGAAATTATCTGGTGTTTGTCTTCCTGACTTATTTCTCTTAACATAATAAAAGATAGATATTATCGTTTATGGATAGAATTCCAGTTCTGTGTCATTGCAAATGCCAAGATTTCATCTTTTTCTTCTGTTTTATAGTTGAGTAGAATTCCAGTTGTGTATATATGCCACATCTTGTTTTCTTTATCTACTCATCTGTCCTTGGACACTTAGGTTGTCTCCATATCTTGACTAGTTCATATATCCCTTAAATTACTATTTTTTGCATTCTTTGGATAGATACCTAGGTGTGGAATTGCTGGATAGTGTGGTAGGTCTAAATTTAATTATTTGTGAGAGCTCCTCCTGTTTTCCACAAGGGTTGGAACAATGGTGTACGAGGGTTCCTTTTTCTCTAAATCCTTGCCAACATTTGTTGTAAAAATTTAATTTTTTTGTTAATAGAGGTAATGTTAGTTTACATCATTGTTTAGAACTACAGGATCTTTCCCACCCCCCTTCAAATGTTACTCCCACAGTGCACCCATCCCCAAGCAGCTGTATAGTTCACCACTGTAGTCCACTGTGCTTCCTCTCTACTTTGTTCTCACTCCTAACCACCTTCTCCCTCTGGATTCTTCAGTTCTATAGTCAGCTTTCAAGGGTTAGTTTTTAAGTTTGGCTTTATCCAATCCTTTGAAAAACTATTTTAAATTGAGGTAAAATTCTCATGACAAAAAAAGAGTACCATTTAAACTATTTAAAAGTATACAATTCAGTGAGTTTTAGAATTGATAAATTTACAACGTTGTGCAACCATCAGTAGTACCTACTTCCAGAATATTTGTATTGCTTCCAAAAGAAAGCCTATACCTAGTAAGTAGTTTACCTCCATCCTCTAATAATCACTAATATATTTTCTGTCTCTATGGATTGGACTATGCTGGGCAATTCACATAAATGGAATTATACAGTATGGCAGTATAGATTTTAAAGATTTATTTATTTATGCATATAAGAACTGGGTATAAGCCAGAGGTTCAGGGAGTGAGAGGATTCATCAGAGAAAGTGGGGAGCAGAACAGGAAGATCTGCTGAAATATACTGCTGAGGGGAGCAGTGAGCGAGACAGGAGAGTTCTGTTGCGCCTGTCTGGCCTGGGATGGAACTCTTGCTGCAGTGGCTGGCGATAGTTTGATAGCTCTCTTTAACCCCTGCACCACCAGGGAGTCCCCTGGTAGTATAGATTTTTAATGGCAAGATTTGTATATAGTATCAAGATAATTCTATGTTTTAAAATTTCCATTGAAAATATTAACATTATCTAGAGATAGAAAATTTATACAGTTTTTATTTATTTATTTATTTATTTATTTATTTATTTATTTATGCAAGCACTGGGTACAGTCAGAAGCGCTGGAAGGTGAGAGACTTCACCAGAGCCAGAGCGGGGAACAGAACAGGCAGATGGACCTAAATACACTGCTGAGGGGAGCAGCGGGCGTGGCAGGAGAGGTCTGCGCGCCATGTGGGACCCTCACTGGCGGTCGGGAATCAAACTGGTGCTGCAGAGGCTGCGGGCAGCTTCGCAGCCCAGCGCTCAACTGCTGTGCCACCAGGGGAGGCCCGAAAATTTATACAGTTTTAGTACAATTAGTAATTGAAACTTGATTTGATAATTTATAAGTTTCAAGGACTACTCCACTTTGTTTTCTGTGCCTTCTTGGTCAGTCATGCTCCTTGTTTTTTTAAATTTCAATGAAATAGAGACTGAAAGTTGGAAGCAGCAAAAACTGATTAATGGGGCCCATGCCCCCTTAATTCCTCTGTAAATAAAACGAAGCAATATCCAGTCATTTCCTATTCTGTATTCAGGTTCCTGCTGAAGGCAGGATTCTTTCTTAATCTTTGTGGCCCTGGGCCCAGAACTGGTTTTGCCCAGCCCATAGCATGGGCACTTAGGGGACAACTGGGTTATTATCAGTAAAGGTCAGAGGAAGCAAAGGTAGAATTTTTGAGTTCATGGTATTATTTAATCACAACTTTCTTCACCTTATTTGTGATACTCAGGAAATAGATTTTCTCAATGTATTTTTAAAGGAATAAAAGCAAATTGTAGGGCCTCCCCTGTGGCGCAGCGGTTGAGCGCTGGGTTGCGAAGCTGCCCGCGGCCTCTGCGGCACCGGTTCGATCCCCGGCTGCTCCCCAGCCACCAGAGGAGGGTCCCACATGGCGCGCAGACCTCTCCTGCCGCCCGCTGCTCCCCTCAGCAGTGTACTTCGGTCCTTCTGCCTGCTCTGCTCCCCGCTCTGGCTCTGGTGAATTCTCTCACCCTCCCGCGCTTCTGACTGTACCCAGTGCATGTATAAAACAAACAAACAAACAAATAAATAAATAAAACATGCCTCTATTAAAAATAAATAAATTAATTAAAAAAAAAAAAAGCAAATTGTATTTCTGATCCAAGAAAGTATAAGCTGATGATTTAAAGATGCTTCAAAATCTCTCCCATACAGAAGGGTACCTTCTCATTTTGTGAAGGGCACAGGTCTTTCCTCAAAGCAATTGTCTGACTGTTAGTTCTCTGATGCCCATAACAAGAAAATCACTACATGTAGGTGTGAGGGAATGTCAGGCCCAACAGGGTTTTTCTGAACAGCTCCCACAGCACTGAGTTAACATCTTCACTAATTACAAACACAAAAAGATGTACATGGGGCCTCCCTGGTGGCACAGGGGTTGAGGTCTCAGCACTGTCAAGCTATCGCCAGCCACTGCCACATGAGTTTGATCCCCAGCCAGGGAACTAAACTACATGGTGCAGCAGACCTCTCCTATCTCACCTGCTGCTCCCCTCAGCAGTGTATTTTAGTAGATCTGCCTGTTCTGCTCCCCACTCTGTCTCTGGCAAATCCTCTCACCCCTGTAGCTCCCCCCTCTACCAGCTCTGGCCCCAGTTCTTGTATGCATAAATACAAAGAAATGCATGTGGCTTAAACATTGGAATTAACTGAAGTAAACGTGACATGAATACAGGAAGAAAGTGATTCTACCTAAGTCACAAATTTTTTTAGATTTATTTTATTTATTTATGCATACGAAAGCTGGGTGTAGACCAGAGGTGGTGGGGGTGTTTAGAGGATTCACCAGAGAGAGTGGGGAGTAGAACAGGTGGATTGACTGAAATACGTGCTGAGGGGAGCAGCTGTGAGACAGGATTGGTCTGCTGCCAGGTGGGTCAGCCCCCTGCAGTGGCTGCGGTTAGCGTCATAGTGCTGAGACTTAACCCCTTGTGCCACCAGGGAGGCCCATAAGTCATAATTTTTTTTAACATTTATTTATTTATACATACAATAACTGGGGTACAGGCCAGAGGTGCGGGGAGTGGGAGGATTCACCAGAGAGAGTGGGAAGCAGAACAGGCAGACTGACTGAAATACACTGCTGAGGGGAGCAGCGTGCAAGAAAGGAGAGGTCTGCTGTGCCATATGGGTAGCTCCCTGGCCAGGATCAAACTCTGCAGAGGCTGGGGACAGCTTCACAGTGCTGCGCTTAACCCTTTGTGCCACCAGGGAGGCCCCCATAAGTCACAAATTTTATAGTAATAGGAAAACTCAGTTAAATCTTGGAAATTACAGAAAATTCTGGTTGTAAAAGTTCAAAGTTCCACAGAATGAGATAATCATTCACTTCATTCATTAAATATTTACTAAGTACCTGTTATTTGCCCTGTATTGTGCTTTATATACCATGATCAAGAGGATTGGATTACACACAAATATTTAATTCTGACTTTGTAATTAAAAAATGACTTCAGGGCCTCCCCAGTGGCACAGCACTGTGAAGCTGTCCGCAGCCTCTGTAGCATGGGTTCGATTCCCAGCCAGCCCAGGAGAAAGCCACATGACACAGCAGACCTCTTCTGTCTCACCCGCTGCTCCCCTCAGCAGTGTTTTCAGTCGTCTGCCTGTTCTGCTCCCTGCTCTGTCTCTGGTGAATTCTCTCACCCTCTCGCGCCTCTGGCCTGTACCCCAGTTCTTATATAAATAAATAAATCTTAAAAATAAATAAAATAAAATAAATGACTTCAATGAAGAAGTATGATGGAGATGTATGGAGATGCCAGTGTGATAGTATGAAAGTACTTCTCTTTCTTTTTGAAAAGCTCATCACTTTTTGAGGTTATTTTCTAATAAATTCAGATTTTAATAGAGAATATATAAATGATGGAAATAAGGAAATATGACTGAGGATGACTAGAGTACCATAAATCTGTTGAAAATGGCATCAGGGACACTAGAGCCCCAAATGAATGGAGAATCCCAAATCCGCTATACAAGATAAAAGATCAAAAATCAAGTAAAATATCTAAATCATGTTCTGAGGAAAAGATAAAAGAAGATTTAGATGTGATGCTTGGGACTGACTGTAAGGTGAACACGTGACAGAGCAAGTGAAACTCTTTGAGTCTGTCTGATGATAAGAGTATGGTGTTCATACTGAAAAGGATAAAACAAAAGTGGATTAAAAGAAACTGGAGTCCAGGATGGGTGAGAAAGATGAGTGTCTAAGTTATTCAGAGATCTAAATTTTCAGCCATCTAGCCCACACGAATATGTCTCAGCTTATTCAAACAGCTTGGGAATGAGTAGTTGAACAGATGTTATTTTGAAAATCAAGGAGAATGAAATCAAGATTAGATACTGGCAAAGACATTGGCAATTTTCCAAAAGGAGAAGGTAGAATAACCAAATTTGATTTTGATCAGAGCAAAATATAAAAAATAATTACTGAGTGCCTTCCTGGTGGCACAAGGGGTTAAGTCTCAGCACTATGAAGCTCTTGGCAGCCACTGCAGCATGAGTTCCATCCCCGGCCAGGGAACTAACCCACATGGCACAGCAGACCTCTCCTATTTTACCCTCTGCTCCCTTCTGTATTTCAGTCAGTCTGCCTCTTCTGCTCCCCACTCTGTCTCTGGTGAATCCTCTCATCTCCCCACACCTCTGGCCTACGTCCCAGTTCTTATATATCTAAAAAAATAAATATTTTTAAGAAATAAGTCTACTTTATTAAAAAAATAAAAAATGATTATTGAAAGAATATTTTATATACTTTTACCAAGTAAATATATTATTAGAAGTGAAATTTCTTTTGACAAGATTAATGAATTTGTAAAAGGAGAAACACAAATGACCATAAATCTTGGCTTCTGCAAAGCTTTAGAATAGGTTGCACATTATAACTTCCAGACTCCAAAGTTCTTTTTAAAAATATCTTTTATTCAAGTAACATTGTATTACAACTATTTAAGTTTCAGATATGTATCATATAAATCAACATTTATATGTATTATACTTATTTACCACTAAAAGTCCAATTATATATTTTACCATACAACTGACCCCTTTTACCTGAATTACCCATCTCTCCCTTCCCTTCTGGTAGCCACTAATTTGATCTTATCGTCTAAAAGTTTATCTGTGTTTTTTTTTTTAAAGATTTTATTTATTTATTTATACAAGCATTGGGTACAGTCAGAAGTGCGGGAGGGTGAGAGAATTCACCAGAGCCAGAGGAGAGAGCAGAACAGGCAGACAGATGACTGCTGAGGGGAACAGCGGGCGGCAGGAGAGGTCTGCGCGCCATGTGGGACCCTCGCTGGCGGCCGGGGATCGAACCGGCGCTGCAGAGGCTGTGGGCAGCCTTGCAACCCAGCGCTCTACCGCTGTGCCACCTGGGAGGCCCGTTTATCTGTGTTTTATTGAGTGAAATCATACGGTGTTTGTTTTACTCCATCTGACTTACTTCACTAAGCATAATATCCTCTGGGTTAATCCATATTGTTGCAAATAGAAGGATTTCACCTTTTTTTCTTTTTAAAAATAAGTAGAATTCCCTTGTATGCATATATACACCACATCTTTATCCAATCAACTGTTGATGGGCACTTAGGTTGCTTTTAGCTCTTGGCTGTTGTACATAATGCTGCAGTAAATATAGCTCTCTTTGAATTAGTGTTTTTGTATTTTTTGGGTAAGTACTCGGAAGTGGGGTAATTGGATCATAGTTAATTTCTATTTTTTTTTTTAAAGATTTGTTTATTTATACAAGCACTGGGTACAGTCAGAAGTGCGGGAGGGCTGGCTGGTGATAGCTTGATAGTGCTGTCTTTAACCTTAACCCCTGTGCCACCAGAGAGGTCTTAATGGACATTTAATAAATGACCAAATACAATGAAACTAGAAAAAAAATTATTTTCTTCAAATCCATGAACAGGCAAATAAAATCTCTGTGATTTACATTATTAGTGAAGATCTAATAACTGACTAAAAGCAATTAGAATTAAAAGAGAATTATACATATCAAATTCAGTTAGGAAGCAACAAATCCAATTTTGTCTTGTCTGTGAGAAAAGAGAAAATTTATATCCATGAAATCAGCAGCTTAAGAAAGAGAAACCTGAGTCTTCAATATTTGCTAAGCAATGATCCTGGACAATGAATATCACATTCTTTTGTTTTAAATGAATATTTATAAAATTTCCACTTTAAGTTAGCAGAAAATTTGTAATCAATTTTATACCAAAATGCATTCTAGTGGACTTAAAAACTAAATTGAATTTTATATTTTAAGTTTAAAGACTATATTTTGTTATACTGTTAAATATCTCACAGCCAGTTTTCAAGTTTATGTTTGGTCAAAGAAGGTATTTGTGACTGGAAATATCTGGGTTCCTGACTATAAGAACAGAAATTTGGCACACACAAAAACACACACTCCATTACTAGAATTGGGGGAATAAAAAGCTGACTAAATAACAAACAATTTTAGCGTTCCAAAGCAAGTAAACATTGATGTAGGACATTGTATGATATATATATATATTTTAAAGATTTATTTATTTATACAAGCACTGGGTACAGTCAGAAGTGCAAGAGGGCGAGAGAACCCACCACAGCCAGAGCGGGGAGCAGAACAGGCAGACTGACGAAATACACTGCTGAGGGGAGCAGTGGGTGCAGCAGGAGAGGTCTGCGTGCCATGTGGGACCCTTGCCGGCAGCCGGGGATCAAACCAGCACTGCAGAGGCTGCAGGCAGCTTCGCAGCCCAGCGCTCAACCGCTGCGCCACCAGGAGAGGCTCCATTGTATGATATTCTTGAAGTAATATTTTAAGAACACAACGTTTACTGAAAACAGTGGAACCTTCCTAGATTTAAAATAAATGACGTAGGGCCTCCCTGGTGGCGCTGAGGTTAAAATGCAACTTTGTCAAACTGTGGGCAGCCACTGTAGCATGAGTTCGATCCCTGGCCACACTAGCCTTGTTCTGACCAAAATAGCCTTGTTTAAAGACTGTTGAACCACCAGTGATGGTTCAACAATTTTATCCATCATCTCAGTTTGGTAATACAGCCTCTTATCAATTCATTGAACTCCTGATATAGTTATTTTTTTTTTCTTAAGGCAGAGTCGGTTTCTGTTGCTTGCAGTCAAGAACTCCTGATTTTTTAATCAAGCTGATCAGGTAAAGCAAATTTATTACAGGGGTTCAGAGATGTCTCTTGGAACTTATTTTAGATAGGTCTTCTCTGGCCACTCACAATGAAATATTTCAAATTGCCCTTGCAACTCTCCGTGCTCACATCTTGCTTTACTTTTCTTCCTAGCATTTATCATCTCCTTATATTTGTTTATTATCTGTTTCCCTTCACAGGACTGTGATTCCATGAGAGCAGGAACTTTATGGCTCCCCAGGACCTGGCTCATTTCTAATTAATATTTAAATAAATGAATTCAAAGGCAGAAACATAACTGTATGGTTCATGTCATATTCTGCAGTGGACTGGAGTTGAAAATTGAAAACCACCAGGACCTGGGAGACGTTCTCTCCCCAGGATTGCTCTCTAGGTTCGCGTATTTTACATGTTTATTCTTTTCTGTGCTTGTCTTCCCATCTCCTTTTTGCCTTCTCTCTGTAGACTAGGATGAAGGGAAGGAGGAATAAAGGAAAACCAAAGGTTTCCAAATATGGAGGCTCATTGGAAGCTTTGCAGTCTTTTTTTTTTTTGTTTTTTTTGTTTTTTTTTTGGCAGTCATTTAAAAAACTCTGATAGCTGGCCCTCAGTTAAGACCCACTGAGTGGTAGGTGACTTTTTGCTGCATTCCCATGCTCCTCCTCTTTTTTTTTTTTTTTGGCTGTTTATTACTACCATAGGTTGCATGCAGGCTCCTCTGGAGGGCTTGCCTTGGTTGGCTCTGCCATATCTCCACAGTGTCCCTGTGTGATTGAAACTGACATCTGTCAAAGTGAAGGAGCAAATCCATAAACTGACTCTCCAGGAAACTGATGTGATTCTGAGACTCACATGACATTGTATGAGGTATGTTTAGTGACAGGCAACAAAATCATGAGAATTCTTAAGTCTAAAAAACTTGATCTTGATCATCCTGAATATTTTTATCATTTAGTCAAGAAATCTGTTGCTTTTCAAAAGAGTCTTCTCGTGAGAACAGAAAGGATAAGGATGCTAAATTCTGTCTTATTCTGATTGAGAGTCAAATCCATCGTTTGGCTCGCTATTATAAGACCAACTGTGTCTTCCCTCTAGTTGGAAATATGAGTCATCCACAGCCTCTGCCCTGATTGCATATATTTGTCTGTGTACTCAAGCAATGTAATAATTGTTTAACTTGGGAAAAAAACTCCCCCTTAATCAAAATTTCCATAGAAACGATCCTGGAATCCATAGTTTAAAAATCCATATTTAACCAGCCAAGGACTGAATTGTAGATGGATCTTGGAAAACCTCTGCTTTAAGTAAATCAAGTGTTTACCGAAATATTGTGTAGAGCTGATTTCTCCAACAAATACTTTTTCAGAACATCTAATATGAACTAGAGCCGGTTGTAGATGCTGGAAGAAAATTAAAGTCCCTGAAATTCTTGTGGTATCCCGTACATGGGGAAAAGGAGAGAAATGGGTTTTTGTTTGTTCATTTCATATTCAAAGTATCCAGAAGACAGAGTGGTACTGTTTTGAAAGAGTAGAGTCCTAAATGAGCGATCAAAAAGCCTAGTCTCACTGAGCATAATTCCTTCTAGCTCCATCCACGTTGCTGCAAATGGCATGAGTTTATCTTTTTTGATTGCTGAATAATACTCCATTGTGTATATATACCACATCTTCTTGATCCAGCTATGCTCAGTGAAATTAGCAAGAAGGAAAAAGAAAAATATTGGATGGTTTCACTTATAACAGGAATATAGGGGAACCAAATAGAACATCAGTGTAAAAAAAAAATACAGTACAAACCACAACAAAGCAAAAATGGACAATTGTAAACCAGAGACATACTGCAGAGGAGGAGGGAGAGGGGTGAGAGGGAAGGAGGGAGGAGCACAGGGGACTGTGGTGATGGTGCATGGGTGCCTTGGGGAAGGAAATTCTATGGGGTTGCAATCTGAGGGGATGGGGGGAAGCAAATATTGTCTAAAAAAAGGTAAAAAAATTGATAAATGTTAAAAAAAAACCCTAGTCTCTATATTGTCTTTGCTACCTACAGGCTGAGTTTCCCTGGGCAAGTCGTGTCACTATTCTGAGCATTACTTTCCTCAACAAAAACTGAGACAGTATCTTCCTGTGTATCTCAGTTATAACAATTGGATGCAGTAACAATGTTTTGAGAATCATACAAATGTCAGTCACTGTGTTGTTCTCACAGATCCTGCATTTCCTATACATTTTACAGAACATTTTGGTTTTGAGTTCCCAGCAGTCTTGTTAAGGAAAGAATGGAGTTCCAAAGTTAATGATATCCTTTTATGGTTAACCTTTTATGATTAAACATTATTTTAAATAATATGCATAATATATTACTAAATTTCATTTAGTAATACCTGTATTGTTCTAATTACTTGTTGAGCTTGCTTTCCCAATCTCCTCGTAAAATCATGAAGCATGAACCTGTTTTGTGCTTGACATGTGTTTTCTAAGGCACCAGGCATAAAGCAGGGCAGTTGGTATTGCATAAATACTTGTTGAAGGAGGGATCAAATAGATGAAGGTATTTCTAGATAACTGAGAGTGTGTGCTTTTTTTGTTATCAGCAGCCATCAGAGCAGGGAGGCAGGAAATAAGGAGAGTGTACTTAGTATCGACCAACCTTTCTTGTCCTCCCTCTCACTTTTTGTGAAATCTCAGAGAGATGGCTGACAGGATGTGGGTGGGAATAGATGGATCTGACAGGGAGCAGAGTTTTAAGGCTTCATCTATCTGTTCTACCAAAGGATTAATCTGAGCAATGTAAATGGGGAGTGTATTGGAATGTGTGAATTTTACATAATGTGTTAGAAGTGGAATATATGACAGATAAAACTCTTGGGATTGTAAGAATTAAATACAGTAAAGTTGGTTAATGCTTAGAACAAAATATTGACACAACTCTTCACTATGTAAAATCTTTTCTCTAAGTTCTCAGTGTCATACATCTTGATCGATTGATCTCATAATCTATTTGAGAAAGAATAAGTAGGGCCTCCCCAGTGGCGCAGCGATTGAGCACTGGGTTGCAAGGCTGCCCGCAGCCTCTGCAGCGCCAGTTTGTTCCCCAGCCACAGAGCGAGGGTCCCACATGGTGCACAGACCTCCCCTGCTGCCCGCTGCTCCCCTCAGCCGTATATTTTGTCAGTCTGCCTGCTCCTGTTCCCCCTCTGACTGTGGTGAGCTCTCTCACACTTCCGAACTTCTGACTGTACCCAGTGCTTGTATAAATAAATAAATAAATCTCTAAAATAAATAAATAAAAAAATAACATGTCACCATATTAAAATCCTTTAAAAAAAAAGAAAGAATAAGTAGAGAGATACCTATACATTTTTTTTAAATAATAAATTTTATTTTTATATTCCCCATACAATTGCAGCCCCCCCATTCTGACCCCAATCCCTCCCCTCCCACCCCCGCCCCCCAAAAGTGTCTCTGGTTCATAGTTTTTTGTTGATTTTGATTTTCACTTTCTTATAGTTATTCATTTTCCTGGTCCCTTATTTAAGTTTTCTAGATTCCTGCTATGAGTGAGACCATCCGGTATTTTTCTTTTTCTTTTTGGCTTATTTCGCTGAGCATGATCCCTTCCAGCGCCATCCATGTTGCTGCAAATTGCATGTGTTTATCTTTTTTGAATGCTGAGTAATATTCCATGGTATATATGTACCACATCTTCTTGATCCAGTCATCTATTTTTGGGCATTTGGGCTGTTTCCAAAGCTTAGCTATTGTAAACAGTGCTGCTATAAACATAGGGGTGCAGGTGTTCTTTGGAATTGATGTTTCTGTGTCCTTTGGGTAAATACCTAGGAGTGGAATTGCTGGATCATATGGAAGCTCTATGTTTAGTAGGCCCAGAAATCTCCACACAGCTCTCCATAGTGGTTGGACCAGTTTGCACTCCCACCAACAGTGCAGGAGAGTTCCTTTTTCTCCACACCCTCGCCAACATTTGTTGTTGCTAGTTTTTTTAATATGTGCAGTTCTCACTGGTGTAAGATGATACCTATACTTTTTTTAAAAAAGATTTGTTTATTTTTATACAAGAGCTGGGGTACAGGCCAGAGGTGCGGGAGGGTGAGAGAATTCATCAGAGCCAGAGGGAGAGCAGAATAGGCAGACTGACAAAGTACACTGCTGACAGGAGCAGTGGGCAGCAGGAGAGGTCTGTTGCGCCATGTGGGACCCTCGCCGGCGGCCGGGCATCGAACTGGCGCTGCAGAGGCTGTGGGCAGCTTTGCAGCCCAGCGCTCAACTGCTGTGCCACCAGGGGAGGCCCAATACCCAAACATTTTTGATGAATGGGCAAACTAAGACATAACCAAAGGACAAAGACTGAATCCTTGAGGTTTATTAAATGCAGTTATGAAAAGTTTAATCCATTTACTCTAATTTAAAATATTTGGAGACTTTACTTTCTAAATGTACCTCCTTACATTAAAAAATGTATAGTAATGAGTTTTGAGTGCAGTAGTACTCATTATTTCTTTACATGGGGTAATTATACTGAATTTTATAATAATGAACAAAATGTTGGTAATTTTGAGTGTGATCATGACATTGAGTCTGCCAGGAAAGATAATGATTGTTGTGACATTGATCATTTGAAGGCTTGTCTTTTTGGATTTTTTTTTCTGGGTATTTTATTGATTTATTTTTTTAAAAGATTTATTTTTATTTACTTATGCATAGAAGAATGGGGTATAGGCCAGAGGTGAGGGGTGGTGGTGAGAGGATTCACCAGAGACAGAGTGGGAAGCAGAACAGGCTGAGCTATTGAAATACACTGCTGAGGGGAGCAGTGGGCGACACAGGTGAGGTCTGCTGCACCATGTTGGTTAGCTCCCTGGCCAGGGATCAAACTCTTGCTGCAGTGCTCCCTTTCACCACAGGGAGACAGCTTGATAGTGCTGAGACTTTCACCCCAGGGAGAAATAGCTTGATAGTGCAGAGATAGCTTGATAGTGCTGAGACTTTCACCCCAGGGAGAAATACAGCGCCACCAGGGAGGCCCTGTTCTCGGTGTTTTAATGACTATGATCTACTTTCTCTAATGAATGCCCAAAATTGAATTGGGCAAGATATGATGAGCTCCCACCATAGGGAGAGAGAATTAAAATATCTTGTCTTGGCCTAAGTCTTTATTATATTTTTGATTAGAAAATTTTCCTGTTGTAAGCAACCCCCTCCCACATTTTCAAACACCAAAGATGACAGGTCAAGCTCTGTCTTCTCCTAGCCTGTCAGAATCCCCAAGAACTAAACCCTTTGGACCACTATGTAGAAAAAATAGAACTATCCATGAAGGGTGAGTCAAATGCGGGACACAGATCATGATTAGGAGGAACAGAGATTCTGTTAACTTGAATGTACCATTTACAGCCCAATGAAGGCACTTTTGGTTTTAAGCCTTCTCGACAGTGTCCTCCCTCAGGGAGTCTCTCTTCATTTCTAACCTGTCTTCTCCCCATTTCAAACTCTCAGAAGAGAGCCACCATTTCCCCATAGATTTAGTACAGAGTTCTTTTCATGGTCTCAGCAAATCTCAGCAATACTTCAGGCTTGCACTGTGTTGTGCTCTGCCTTATAAATAAGAGAAGTAAGGTACTCCAATTTCTTCTCTCAGTTTAGTTTCTAACTCTTTTCTTCAGAGACAACGCAATTAATGACTGGAAAGGCTATTTTTCTTATTGGCATATTACTAGCCTTGTTTTTTTAATGAGTAGACTACCTTCACCCCTATTATTTTGCTGACAAGGCATTTTCCTATATGGAGCCTGGTACTAGTTGGTGATGGTTTTTGGAGTGGCTTTAACTCTGATTAAGTTTATTTGAGCAGCTGATTACACTCTTATGATTCTAGGTGTCTCTTTGACAGATGAGTGGGAAGAGTTTGCCAATACATCCCACTTCATCTAAAAAAATGGTTTCCCAGTTGCAAAGTACTATAAAAGGTAGTAATTATAATTATTATTGTTAAAATCTCTTGAAACTCCCTAATTAATTTATTCTTTATCTACCAAGATATGCAATAGAATGGATATGATAAATCTTGAAAACAGTCTAAGATGAATCTTCTGGTAGGTAAAAAAAATCAGACAATACTTATTAAATATATAAGGTGTCCAGAAATTTGTGTTTGAGGTCAGTAGAAAGATTCATGCATTCACCATTTATTGAGTGCCTTTCACTGTGTATAGAAACAATGGATAGTAAGTTGTTTAAAATTTAATCTAGGAGATTGTTTTAACATACATAAACTTAGATAAGACAGTGTTTCATAGACAAATACATAACCATTTCCCCATCTTAAAAACTTTGCATGACTCTTCAAATTAAGTAAAGATTCCTTAACTTGGCATTTGAGTTCTTCGTCTGTCCTACTTATGGCTTTATTTTTCATACATCTCTATTATCAGCAATGTCAATAGAAGTATAATACAAAGCACATATACGATTTTATTTTTTCTTAAATATATATTTGAAAAGTAAAAAGGAACAAATTAATTTTATGTATTTAAACAAATGTATAAAATATTGTTTTTAAAAAGATTATTTATTTATGCATAGAAGAACTGGAGTGTAGGCCAGAGGTGTGGGATATAAGTGGATTCACCAGAGACAGAGTGGGAAGTAGAACAGGCAGATCTACTGAAATACACTGCTGAGGGGAGCAGCAGGCAAGACAGAAGAGGCCTGCCATACCATATGTGGGTTAGCTCTCTGGCTGGGGATTGAACTCAGGTTCTAGTGGTGATAGCTCTGAGACTTAACCCCTAGGCCACCAGGGAGGCCCTTAAAATATCATCTCAATATATCATCAATATTTAAAACTACTTGAGATAATTTAGTTTTTTGTACTAAATATTCAAAATTTAGAACAAATGCAGAGCATGTTCTCAGAAGCCACAGGTGGCTAGTGGATATGATATTGCACAGAAAGGAAACCTACACTCAGATTATTCCATGTTCATTTTTCTGTTATTTTACATTTCATTACACAACTCCACTATAAGTTCTTTATCCATTTTATTGTTGATGGAGGACGTTGTGTTATTTACAATTTTTGGCTATAACAACAGCCCTACTGTTAACATTTGTGTACATGCATTCTGATGCATGAGTATGCCTTTTTTCGTTTTTTTGATTGTCCAGTCAATGATAAGGAAACTTTGAGGGCCTCCCCTGGTGGCGCAGCGGTTGAGCGCTGGCCTGTGAAGCTGTCTGCAGCCTCTGCAGCTACGGTTTAATCCCCGGCCACCAGCGAGAGTCCCACATGGTGCGACAGACCTCTTCTGCCATGCCCGCTGCTCCCCTCAGCAGTGTACTTTGTCAGTCTGCCTGTTCTGCTCTCTGCTCTGGCTCTGGTGAATTCTCTCACCCTCCCGCACTTCTGACTGTACCCAGTGCTTGAATGAATGAATGAATGAATGAATAAATAAATAAATCTTTAAAAAAAAAAAAAGAAACTTTGAGGCCCCAGAGCCATGGGGCTTGGGCAGGAGGCCACCCTGTAGGCAGAGAAAGGGTGACCATAGGGTCTTATTTGACATTCTTTTTGGGGCACAGGTTGTTGAGGTGGCAGCAATTGTGCAGTTGACAGTGCGTGGGTGCAGGTGAGCATAACACTTGCAGCAAATCATTTTGCAGCAGCTATATTTCTGGGCCAGCGGGCGGAGGGACAGGACCGCTGGATGATGCCACCTGGAAGTGTAGCGCAAGTGCAGGGTAGATGCTTTCTGAATATTGTAGTGTGAGAGAGTGCCACCATTTTCCAGCTGTTTGCCAGAAAAAATCAGACACTGCTTTGATGTTCTCAGTGGTATCACTGGGCTTGCCTGTCAGGTTCTTCACAAAGATCTGCATCTCTGCGTCTGCATCTCTGCATCTGCTGCTCGGCCGGTTGTTGAAGAAAGAGTATGCCTTTCTTTAGGGTTAATAGCTGGAAATGACATGCTGGACCAGGTATAGGACTATTCAACTTTAGCAGATAAGGTGAAACAATTTTGCATTTATTTATTTATTTATTTATTTTTTATAGAGGCATGTTATTTATTTATTTATTTATTTTATTATTTATTTATTTATTTTGTTTTGTTTGTTTGTTTATACATGCACTGGGTACAGTCAGAAGCGCAGGAGGGTGAGAGAATTCACCAGAGCCAGAGCGGGGAGCAGAGCAGGCAGAAGGACCGAAGTACACTGCTGAGGGGAGCAGCGGGCGGCAGGAGAGGTCTGCGTGCCATGTGGGACCCTCCTCCGGTGGTCGGGGAGCAGCCAGGGATCGAACCGGCGTCGCAGAGGCTGCTGGCAGCTTCGCAACCCAGCGCTCAACCGCTGCGCCACCGGGGAGACCCCCAATTTTGTATTTATTAACTCTCTTTTGTATTATTTACTCTCACCATAGTAAAGTATGAGACTTCTCAATGCTCTTCTCCTAACCAACAATTGTAATTGTTAGTTTGTCATTTTTAGTCATTCTGATGGGTGGTATAATATTCTTATACCATGATTTGAACTTCCTATTTTTATATGTGGATGACACTTTTTCATAGTTTACTTGTCATTTGAATTTCTTCTTTAGTGAACTGCTTGTTCAAATCTTTTTTTGTAAAATCTTTTGTAAAGATTGTAGTTCTTTATGTATCCTGGATAAAAGACCTTTCTTGGTTATGCATGTTATAAATTTCTTATTCAACTTGGAGGCTGGCCTTTGAATTCTTTGAACAGTGTCATTTCATGAAACCAAGTCTTGATATTAATGTAATCAAACTTATTTAACTCTAATACTTGGTACTTTTTGTATTAGTTTTAAAGTCTGTCCCTTACACTTGAGGTCATGATGTATGCTCCTATTTCATCTTCTAAAAGCTTTATAGTTTTGGCTTTCAAATTTATGTCTATTATCTACCTGCAATTGATTTTTTAATGTAATATGAAAAGCTCAGTTTCATTCTTTTCCTTCCAAATGAAAGCTGTTTTTCCCATATTGATTATTTAGGCATTGTTATACATTGCCAGTATATCAGCATAAATCAGATTTCTATGTATGGATGAGACATCCTGAGATCTTTTTTTTTTTTAAAGATTTATTTATGCAGGGCCTCCCCTGGTGGCACAGGAGGTTGAGCGCTGCACTGTGAGGCTGTCAGCAGCCTCTTCAGTGCCGGTTCGATCCCGGCCAGCCGGCAAGGGTCCCACATGGCGCAGCAGACCTCTCCTGTCACCCTCCCGCACATCTGGCCTGTACCCCGGTTCTTGTATAAAATAAATAAATAAATCTTAAAAAAAGATTTATTTATGCATACAAGAACCGGGGTATAGGTCAGAGATGTGGGGAGAGGTGAGAAGATTCACCAGAGACAGAGTGGGGAACAGAACAGGTAGTGGATTGACTGAAATACACTGCTGAGGGGAGCAGCAGGTGAGCCAGGAGACGTCTGCTGCGCCATGTGGGTAGCTCCTTGGCCAGGGGTCGAACCCGCGTTGCAATGGCTGTGGATTGCCTCATAGGTTACATCTTAACCCCTTGCACCACCAGGGAGGCCCACATCCTGAGCTCTTTATTCTGTTTCATGGGTGTATTTGTCTAGCCTTAAGCCAATACCACACTGCCTTAATTACTATGGCTTTATATTGGAATTGTACTGGATCTAGGATGAATCTGGGGAGACTTGACATCTCTCAGTGTTTAATCTTCCAGTCCATGAACATGCTATATATCTTATTTGTTTAGGTCTTCAAAATTTTAAATGGTTTTGTCATACAGGTCTTGCACTTCTTTGTTTTATTTCTATGAAGTTGCTATTTGCTTGATATCCTTGTAAACGGTATCTTTTAAAAATAATTCTTTTTATCTGAAATATAGAAAAGTTGATTTAAAAAATATATGATTTTTGTAGTCGAGATATGAAACAATCCAAACACCCTCAATAGATGAATGGATCAGGGTGTGGTGTATATGTATATATATATATATATATATATATATATATACACACACACACACAATGGAATACTACTCAGCAATCAAAATAAATAAACTCATGCCATTCACATTAACATGGATGGAACTGGAAGGAATTATGCTAAGCAAAATAAGTCAGAAGGAAAACGATAAATACCAGATGACTTAACTTACATGCAGGATATAGAAACCAAACAAAGGATCTGGTAAAAGGCAAAACTTGCATGTTGACAATAGACCTGAGGCATACAGCAGGGGAAAGGATTGGGGGTCAGAATAGGGGTGGAAGAGCACAAGGGGCTGTGGTGATGCTTTAGGGGTGCTGTGATGGTGGGAGAATTATGGAGTTTACACTTGGGAGGTGTCAAATATTGTTCAAAAATTAGCAATGATGTAAGAAAATAAAAAAATTAAAACTATGATTTTTTTTTTTTTATAGAGGCATGTTTTTTTATTTATTTATTCATCTGTTTGTTTTGTTTATACATGCACTGGGTACAGTCAGAAGCGCGGGAGGGTGAGAGAATTCACCAGAGCCAGAGCGGGGAGCAGAGCAGGCAGAAGGACCGAAGGACACTGCTGAGGGGAGCAGCGGGCGGCAGGAGGGGTCTGCGCGCCATGTGGGACCCTCCTCTGGTGGCCGGGGAGCAGCCGGGGATCGAACCGGCACTGCAGAGGCTGCTGGCAGCTTTGCAACCCAGCGCTCAACCGCTGCGCCACCGGGGAGGGCCCTCCTTTTTGTTTTTCTTGCTTTACTCCAATGGCTAAGTACTTCAGGGGCAATAAAGGGTATTTTTTAAAAAAAGATTTATTTATGCATACAAGAGCTCCGGTGCAGGCCAGAGATGCAGTGGGTAAGAGGATTCACCAGAGACAGATTGGGGAGCAGAACAGGCAGATGTACTGAAATACATTGCTGAGGGGAACAGCAAGTGAGACAGGAGAGGTCTGCTGTGCCATGTGGGTTAGCTCCCTGGTCTGGGATCGAACTCGTTCAGCAGTGGCTGCAGATAGCTTCATAGTGCTGTGTCTTAACCCCTTGCACCACCAGGGATGCCCCGATAAAAGGTATTCTTGTCCGTAATACACTTTTAATAAGCAAAAATCCTTCTTGCCTCTAGCCAAGTGTGTTGAAATTGTTAGTTACCCTGCCGGAGGGTCAAGAGCAGGACGCCCATACGTCCCTTTCAGTTGCCTGCAGGAAGAGAAGAGAGAGACTATTCCTGCCTCAAGCGAGTCTTCCAATCCGGAAGAAAGAGCCGGTCGCCCCTCTGGTTGCCTCGCAACGGCGTCTTCCTGACCCGGTACATTTGCTGGCGGTGAGAAGCACGTGCCGCCTCTTCCGCATTGCTGGACTACATCCCCCACAATGCCGCGCGCCGCTGGCCTTGGAAGTGGGGGGAAGGGCTCCAACAGGAGGCGGAGCGGAAGCAGAGTGCGAGGGACGAGAGGAGTAGACTCCACTAGCCGGGAACCCACCTAGTCTCTGCTTCTGAGCCCCATCCTGCCTCCATCCCCACCAGGGGGTTTCCTTCGCTAGCGCAGGTCGCAGCTGACGCCAGCTAATCGGCTCTCGCTTCGCCGCCCGGCTCAGGTGCCCTTTGGTGGCTGCCACGCCGCCGAGAAACCCACGGGCAAGGTAAAGGGGAAGGGGCGAGAGGAAGGCGGGGGGAGGCGGGGAGAGGCGCCTCCGCCGGCCCGGCCCGCGCCTTCGCGGAGCTCCCCGGCTGCGGTCCCGCCTCCGCCGCGCCCCGCGGGGGCTGCTGCTGTGGGGCGCCCCCCGAGACCCGGCTCCGCCGAGGGGGCTCTTTGTCCCTGCCCCTTGGGGTCTGACAGCCACGGCCCCACAGGCTCGGCGCAGAGAACCGGACGCCGCTGGGCTGCCCGATCCGAGCGGGAGGTCTCGGTCCCGTGGCCGCTGGCGCCAGAGCGACCGTCCGGAGCTGGGGATGGAGCGCCCGGCGATTGCCGCACTCACTTTTTTTTTTTTTCCTTGTGTTTTTGACAGCTCAGCTCTGTTCTACTTGGAGAGAGAAAGTCAGATGCCCCTTTCCAACTCCCTCTTCAAAACTCAGCTCCTGGGTGACTGGTAAGGATGAACTTCAGCTGCTGTGTAGATTGTGGCTTCGACTCTCGTTAGCGGTATCCGGAGTGCCTCAGCCAGCCTGGGTTCCAATCCTGACGGTTTCACTGCCTGGCTTTGTGACCTTGGTTCGTTAAACGCTCTGAGTCTGAGTTTTCTGGCGCTCAAATGGTGCTAACAATGCATATCTTTCAGATGCTAGAGTAAATAGTACGCTTAGACCACCATTAATTTGTCATCTGATGGACAAATCCTTTGTATGATGGTTTAATTAGTTGTACTGAAGTGGTCTCTGGATGTGTGAATTTTGTGCTTTTTCTATGTATAATTACGAACTCGCTAAGTTATGTGTTCTTCACTTTCTACGTTGTTTACCTTAAACCTAAGCAAAGAATTCTTTAAGATATGCTGTCTTTTAATTTCTGTTCTCTAAATATGGCTGAGAATGTCCTTAGGAAATTGATGACTCTGCTTTTCTGTGGATCAGCTTCAGAGATACAAGGACTTAGTCACCCCACACCTCCCAGCTGGTGTCCTTTGGGGGATCCTTACAGGAGCTTATTTGTTTTGGCAGAGTAAGCATCTAGGTGTTCCGCAATGCTGACTGGGGCGTCACCATCTTTCCCTTATGTTAACTTTTCCCTCTACCTCTCTGCACAGTTGTCTACTGATTAGTAATTTTCCTTCTTAGGGATTTGTATTTCTAAGTTGTAGTTTTTGTTCCCAGCATACAATGAATGTATGCAATACCTTTTATAAGGAATGACTTGTAACATTTCATAATTTTGATGCTTCTTGAACGCTTTTCTCCTCAACTTCACTGACATAGGTGATGAGTTGTTTTTCTTCAGGAAAATCTTTATGATCTTTAGTTGAAATTAATTTTTCACTAACGTGTTTGACCTGTGGTACTTTGAATTCAAACACTGGTGCAATATATGAAATAATATGTCCTGAGTAACACTGTTTTATGAATATACAGTTACAGTGGGGAAGAGCCAGTGCGATCTGATGAATATTCTGTGCATTGTCTTTAGTGTTAGATGCATTTAAAAATATATTCATGAGGAAGAAAAGAAGAAATTATTTCATAAGGTTCACCAAGACTCAGAGAGTAAACAAGTGGAAAACTTACTGAATCCGTGGAAGATGAATTATGCACATAGAGATAGCTGATTCATTTAACATGTGGCAAAATACTCCTTTTGAAAGAATATTGATATTTCCGTGTTGGTGTTTAGTACAGGACAGAGAGTAATAATTGGAATAGGAGACCTTGGTTTTTGTCTTAGTTCTGTCACTATCTGTAACCTTAGGTTCCTTGTGGTCCTCGATTTCCTCATCTCTAAAATAGTGAATTGGACTGATTCCAAGGATTCTTCTAGCTCAGACTTTCAAACATAAGATATTTTAGTAATTTTTAATTTGGAAAAAAGTAGATGTAACTCCTTTTAGTCATTTATTTGTATCTTAGCGCCCCCCCCCACCCCACACCCTTTGAGAAAGGGGCTGTAGGGCAGAGAACTGGAAAGTTGCCACAAACAAGAATCTTTTACTGACCTTTTCATCCCTCTGGTTTCCTGTGCAAGTTTGGCATGTTTAGTTCTCTTCATCTCTATTTTTTTTTAAAAAAAATTTATTTATTTTAATATAAGAACTGGGGTACAGGCCAGATGCGTGGGAGGGTGACAGGATTCACCAGAGACAGAGAGGGGAACAGAGCAGGCAGACTGACGAAATACACTGCTGAAGGGAGCAGGGGGCAGGACAGGAGAGGTCTGCTTCGCCATGTGGGACCCTCGCCCAGCCGGCCAGGATTGAATCTGCGCTTCTGAGGCTGTGGACAGCTTCACAGTGTGGTGCTCAACCCGCTGCGCCACCAGGGAGGCCCTCTTCATTTCTGTTATGCATATCTTACTCTTAGCTTCTTTTTACCTATATTATGTCTGCTTCTTTACAATTAGTCAGTCTTCAGTTTAACTCCACTGTTTCTTTTTGTGAATTAATTTTTATCTTTAATTCCTGCCAACAAATAGCCTGATTTTCTTAGGGGTCTTTTTTTGAGACCTCAGGAAAGGTACACAGTGTCAGTCTGGTTAACTGCAGAAGGGAAGGTGAGGTCATGTGGCAGAAAACTTGATTGACTGAGAATTTGGGTATGTAAAGCTCTGTGACTGAAATATCTGGTGCTGTATAATATTTTATTTTAAAGATTTATTTATTTATGCATATAAGAGCTGGGGTACAGGCCAGAAATGCGGGGGTGACAGGATTCACCAGAGACAGAGCAGGGAACAGAATAGTCAGACTGACTGAAGTACACTCCTGAGGGGAGCAGCTGGCGAGCCAGGAGAGGTTTGCTGTGCCATGTGGGTTGCTCCCTGGCCAGCCGGGGATCAAACTCAGGCTGCAGAGGCTGTGGATTGCTTCACAGTGCGGTGCTTAACCCCTTGTGCCACCAGGGAGGCCCCTGTATAAATATTTTAGATTAAACTTCTATTGTGGCACAGTAAATGTCCTAACATTTTCTATTCTTAACCCTGCCTTACTTTACCTTTTATCTTTTGTTTTCACTCTACAGTACCATTACTCTCCTCTACCAAAAATGCCATTTAAAAATGGTCTGATATTCGGATAGTTTCACATATATGCAGAATATAGAGAAAATAAACAAAAGATCAAGAAAAATACAAAACTTGTAAGCAGACCATAGATCTGAGGTATACAGAAAGGGAGTGGGCATGAGAGGATCAAAATGGGTGGGAAGACTATGGTGATGGATCACACCTTATTCCTTGTTTTTGAAAAACACTGGAGTCCTGGACTAAGAGTTTATATGCCTCATTTTCCCCTGTTTGTTTGACACTGGTTAGTCTTTTTAATTTTTTTCTCCTCATTTTAAAATGAGGGTGCCCTCTTCACTGATTCTTTATCTTTTTCTTAGTGCTATGGTGGTAGGAGAACTATGGGGACTACACCTGAGGGAGAAATCAAATAATGTGCAAAAATGAATGACAATATAAGAAAATAAATAAATTTAAAAACTAAAAAAAAGGTTTAAAAAATCTGATATTTTGAAATATGATATTTCTGTATCTTAGCTGGAATGTTAGTGTAGCTTATTACCTTAAAGGCAGTTTGCATTTTACATCTTAGACCTGATTAGAAGTGAATGACTATGTCCTATGCTAATTTTTCCCCCCAGATATTAGTCATAGGCAATATAGAAAATATTTTAGGAATGACCTTTTCCCCTGAAATTATATTCTGATTGCCAGGTCTGCTGAGGACTTATTTCTGAGTGTTGGAGAGAACTCTGAATCTCTGAGCTGTGGTGAACATTCTGTGTCCTTTTATATTAAAGATCTCCTTTTAGGCTATCCAGTCCATAGAAGACCAATAGGTTGTGATTTTTGTAACATCTTTGGCTGAGTGAGAGTTTCTCTTGCTAGTTGCAGCTAGTTGCTATTGATAGTTACTTTAACTGTATAGCTTACAAAGCAATCCTGAATACATGCAGAAATGGGATTTGAACAAGAGATTTTTAACGTAGGTGAGCCATTCATTACTATTTTTGATGTTGTTATTACAGTGTTTGCAAAAAAGGTAAGGAAGTATTTCAAAGACGGGCAGTGTGAAATGCAGTGTTGTTAAAACTTTTTTTTTAATTTTATTTTTATATTCCCCATACAATTGCAACCCCCTTATTTTGACCCCATCCCTCCTTTCCCTGCCCCCTTCATAGTGTGTCTCTGGTTCATAGTTGTTTGTTGATGTTGTTAAAACTTTTGACTGCGCTTCATAGCAAGAGATTTTTTTTATTTCAAGACTGCATAGAAGTATCATTCTAGGGCCTCTCCGGTGGCACAGCAGTTGAGCGCCACCCTGTGAAGCTGTCTACAGCCTCTGCAGTGCCAGTTCAATCCCCGCCAGGGAGATACCGTCATGGCATGGCAGACCTCTCCTGTCTTGCCTGCTGCTCCCCTCAGCAGTGTATTCCTTCTGTCTGCCTGTTCTGCTGCCCGTTCTTGCTCTGGTAAATTCTCTCATCCTCCCGCACCACTGGCCTGTACCCCAGTTCTTGTATAAATAAATAAATTTTAAAAAAAGTATCGTTCTATGTGTGTATGTGTCTGCATGAAAAAAATATATACACACGTGTAACTGAAAGAAAAATTTCATAAAACTCTGATGGTTCCTGTTTTCTTGTTTTTTAAATAGTGCCAGTTGCAAACTATTAACTTGATTTTTATTCCTTTTTTTTGAAAAACACTGGAGTTCTGGACTAAGAGTTTGTATGCCACATTTTCCCCTATTTGTTTGACACTGGGTAGTCTTTTTACTTTTTTCTCCTCATTTTAAAATGAGCGTGTCCTATTCACTGATTCTCTATGTTTTTCTTAGTAATAATGTTGGATTAATTTGTACTGTATGTTGGATTCTATTTGTCTTTATGTTCCTGATTAAGGAGAAATCACTGAAAAATTGCTTGAATGATTTGCATGTTTGCTGTTTGGTAAATGGCGTAATAGAGTTGTTTTTTTTTTTTTAAAGATTTATTTATTTATGCATACAAGAACTGGAGTACAAGCCAGAGGTGTGGGGAGGTGAGAGGATTCACCAGAGACAGAGTGAGAAACAGAACAGGCAGAGTGACTGAAATACAAACTGTGGAGGTGAGACAGGAGAGGTCTGCTGTGCCATGTGGATAGCTCGCTGGCCTGCTGGGGATGGAACTCCTGCAGCAATGGCTGCGGATAGCTTCATAGTGATGATACCCAACCTCTTGCGCCACCAAGGAGGCCCCTCTAATGGTTTTCATTAGAAGGAAATTGGAACCACACTTTGAATTTCCTCTTCTTCCTCAGATCAGTACTACCTCCTTAGAGGGCCTTCCTTGACCTCACATTTAATGTAGACTCCTCAGATTTGCTCTCCATGTTTGAGTTTTTATTTTTTCCATAACAGTTTATCACAAGCTGAAATTAAATTGTTTTCTGTGTTTGCTTCTTTCTTGTCCCACACCTACTAAGACAAAATCTCTAAAAGAGTAGGAATCCTGTTTTGTTTCATCCTTCACAGCTCCTGTTCTGGCACATAAACTGTACTTTAGTAAGTATTATGAATGAATAAGTGAGCAAATGAATGATTAAACCAAGTGCTTTCATGCTTTAAATGAAACTGCATGTAGTAAAGGTTGTATTTGAACTTTGTGCATTCCTCCCCTGCCACCTGTCACTCCCTCCCCATTAATTCTTTTTTTCCTAGAAATGTGATTTTTCTTATCAGAGTATTTGCTGATCATTGTTGAAGGTGTCTGTTCAGAAGGCCTTGTAATTATCTTTGTTTTATTTAATATTTTTTCTATTGTAGGTTGTTTTTTTTTTGCGCCTATGTACAAAAGGAAAACAGAAACCTGTTTCATGATTTCTTAAATTAGCTTTGTAATACTTTGGTTTTGTAATACTTTGGTTTGTGTGCTAACCTGACTTTATAATACTTTGGTTTGTGTGCTAAACTGTATTTCAAACTTTAATGTGCCAAATTGATAATTTAAAGAATAGTTCAAGTTATTCATCATCAGGATTTTATGATTATTGCCCTAAACTATCTTTACCATTTTCTGGTCACACTATTTTAAAGCAAAAAAGAACAAGCCTTGTTTGATATTGCAATGCACTCAGTATTTACAATAGGACTTTCTAGTGGAGGTAAGGGGTGAATTGGGGTATAGAGGAAAGATTAGGTGGTGAGTCAGGACCTGTGTCCTGGAGCAGTACAGTTTCTGCCACTAACTGATTATCTCATTTTAGGGTAAGACTGTTAACATCTTTGGGCTTTAACATCTGAAATGTGGGGATTGGATGAGATGTCTTCTCAGGTTTTTTCAGTACAGGTATGGATGATGAAGTTGTTTTAATTATACCTCTACATTTTCATCTCTTCTGTACCTCTAGTTCCCCCTAAACATTACAGGGAGATCACATTGTTGCTGATGTTTAAAGGTGAACTATTAAGGCATCTTTTGGTGACTACTTAATGTACACTGGGCTCTGTGGGAGTTGTGGCAGCAGTCGCTAAGCATGTAGTGCTTGTCCTTGAGGGACCTGGGACTTAACAAGACAGTGCTCACACATGATTGGATGGTTTTGTGTGTAAAAATCAGTTGGAGTAAAGTAATGTGCTGTGGGAGTTAGATCACCATGGACTAGAGAAAGATAATAAGGTTTTGAAACCCTTCTGGTTAAGGTAGCTTTTAAACAGATCCCCTCGTCTTATTTTAGACTGCTTGGAAGATGAGCTATTCTCATCAACAACATGCTGTTAGGTCATCTTTAAGGACTGGGTAATTCTTCAGTGACAGTACGAATAGAATATTTCCTATTGTTCACAAATTCTGAATAGAAACATTTTCAAGCCTATAGCTTCTCCGACAGCTAATTGTTTTTGAATGAGAGCATTTAAGGAAAGATGTAAGAAAATATACTTAGTAAATTAAAAAGCACATAAATGTAGGATATCATCAGTATTATATGAGACAGTGGAAAGATTGACTTGATTAGGGGAGATGGTTTTGTGAATGATGGAAAATAAATTTGGTGATAGGGGATTAGATTATGGACAGTCATGAGAGCTAATCAGAAGAGCAATATAAGGTGACATTTAATCTTCACCTTGTACCTTTGTGAAAGTGAGGACATCAGGGCTTAGGAAGATAAAATAACATAGAATATCCAATTTTATATAGAGAATGATACAGTACCTTGAAGCTAGAAGTAGGGTAGGAGTGTGAGTGCTGCTTTTTGAAGAGGTCACATTTGAGCTAAGTGCTAAAGGACAGCAAGCCATGTAAAGCCCTCCAAGCAGGGGAATAACAGTTTTATAGACTCTGAGGTTAGAGTTAAGTTTGGTGTGTTTTGCCTAGTGTGACTGTATTACAGTGAGCCAAGGCAGAAGGAGTGTGAGATTAGGACAAAGCATAGGGTGTAAGTCAGATTATGCTGGGCCTTGGGAACTGTGCTAAAGATTTTTTAATTTTATTCTAAGCGCAGTGGGAAACTGCTGAAGCGTTGTTAAGCAGGGAAGTGATGTGATAAGACTTCTTGTATGTGTGTATATGGTAAATAATTTGTAACATACAATTTGACATTTTAACAGTTTTAAATTGCGCAGTTCAGTAGCATTGAGTACTTTCACACTGCTGTACAACCATCACCACTACAGGTCTCCAGAACTTTTTCATCATCTCTTTAAACCACAGCTCTCCATTCTCCCCTTCCCCAGCTCCTTGTAATCACCATTCTACTTTCGTTCTCTATGTTATCTAACTATTAGGGATACTCCGTGTAAGTGGAATCATGACAGTGTTTGCTCATTTGTGTCTAGTTTGTTCAGCTTAGTATAGTATCTTTAAGGTTTAGCCATGTTATACCTTATATCAGAATTTTATTCCCTTTTAAAGCAGAGTAATATTCTGTTTTATGTATAGCCATGTTTTGTTTATCCATTGTCTTTTGACTACTGTGAATAATGCTGCAATGAACCTGGGTGTACAAGTATTTTTTTGAGTCCCTGCTTTCAGTTCTTTGGGGTATATATTAAAAGTGTACTTACTGTATTGTGTAGTGATCTAGTATACCTCAATGTTCCTAAGGTTACTGACAGTTCTAGTAACATTTTTTTAGTAGAATACACCAAACTTTCTACGTAGAAAAATCATGTTACCTGTGAAAAAGATTGTTTTACTTCCCCCGCCCCCCCAAAACAACAAAAAAGAATAGTTATTCGGTCATATGGCAAATCTATGTTTAATTTTTTGAGGAACTGCCATATTGTTTCCACACCAGCTGTCCCATTTTACATTCCTGCAACAGACATCTCCATAAAAAGGGGAGGTGCAGTGTTTCATGTCCTACCAATTGAGGGGTGAATTGAGCGGTGCACAAGAATTTCAGTTTTTCCACATTTCACTAACACATTTTCTGTTTTGTTTTTTTTTAATGATAGATCTAGGGGAAGAAAAAAAATCCTTTACTTTCTTAGGTTTATTGACTGGGACCCTGCAAATTAAATTGACAAAAGACAGATTAACAGGAGAAAAAGGTTTATGTCATATGTAGATGTGGGCATCCCAAAAATGAAGTGAAAGCATCAAGGAAGCATTTAGGCCTGAGGATTTATATACCAGCAAAGAGTCATAAATTGTGGCATCATGACAAGACAAAGGAAGAGGAGTTTGAGCTGCTAGAGGCAGTAAATTGTGGGATAGTATAGATATAGGGAAAGTAAATGGAGGATTAGGGTTGTTTTAGTAAGGTTTGTACAGATTTGTCTAAGTGTTAACTTCCTATCCCCCATGATAAGAATGTTTTCACCTTTATCACAGGAAATTCATGTCTTGTTTTTAGGTAGAAATGCAGAGGGCAAAGAGTCCTTGCACTGCTGTTTTTCAGTTATCCTTAGCCTAAAATAATACTTATGCCAAAGTGGCATATTGTGGGGTGGTGTACTTTGATACCCTTCATATCCATCCTAATGGGTATGAGGTGATGTTTCATTGTGGTTGTAATTTGAATTTTCCTGACAACTGTGATTTGAGTATCTTTTCATGTCCGTGCATTTTAGCCATTGAACCTCTCCTTTGGAGGAATGTTCAGATTGTGACTATTCAAATCACAACTTTTGTTTTTGAATGGACATTTTGGCACTGTGAGGACAATTGCTTGAAGTGGGATTGGAGAGGAGCATAGGAATCCACTTGAGAAGCAGCTGCAGGAATCCTGTTGGAGATGATGGTACTTGCACCACACTCTGTTGTGCTTGATCATGCCTAGTACTCTACAGATACTTCATTTTAAAGTATATCTCCTCTCCTTAATTCTACTTTTGGGCCATATGGACTGTAATTTCTGCATTTGGAAAGTTCTCACTTCCCCCGGGGATCCTAAAAATACCCAGGATTCTATATTAGGCCAAAATAATGATGATGAAGATTATGATTGTATTTTTGCTTTAACTAACTTTAACACTTCTCTCTTTTAAACAAATTTTTTTAAAAAGATTTATTTATTTATACAAGAACCAGGTACAGGCCAGATGTGTGGGAGGGTGAGAGGATCCAGAGTGGCGAACAGAACAGGCAGACTGACTGAAATACACTGCTGAGGGGAGCAGAGGGCGAGACAGGAAAGGTCTGCTTGCCATGTGGGTATCTCCACTGTCGGCGGGGATCGAACTGGCACTGCAGGGCTGCAGACAGCTTCACAGCCCTGTGCTCAACCACCTGCACCACCAGGGAGGCCCAACACTTCTCTTTAAAAACTTTTATTGGGACAACTTTGAACTTTTATTCTTGTCAGTGATTAATAGACAATAAATATAGTGACTGCGAAGCTAAGATTGAGAATTTTTTAGGTTGTACACTATTTAGGTGGAGGAAGGACTCTACTATATACTATGCTAGATAGTCCTCAAACCTCATCAACAATATAGGCCTTTCAAATTTTTAGATATTGTCTTTTAGATAGTGTTTCCAGGAGCTGGACCAGTACTTGAAACATAAAGAGAAGTTGGGGAAGTTCTGAATGCAAGTTCCTCTTTCATTTGCAACTTTGAACATTGTCCTGAAAGAAGAGGCAGTTGAACCAAACCTTTCATTCCTAAAGAATTCAAAACTTCTTGTCTGCTTTTTTCTATGTGAAATCACACAAATCTCTCAGGGAACAGAACAGTGAATTCATATTGATCATAGGGATTAATGGGATACCCATGAAAATTGCTTTCTTTATTGTAACGCCTTTACCCCTGCCTGGTAAATATAGAGTCTAACCTACTCTGGCAGGTATAACTTGGCTTCCAGCAAAGACCACCTGCTTTCTATCTTGCCCTTTCCCCTTCAAGGTCATTCATTATTGGTAGGTTCAGGTAGGAACCTTATGTTTCACTTGACAACTGACTTGTAACTTTGAGTTTCATGGTCCTACAGCTATCATTGTTGCTTCGTGAAAAATTTGAAATTTGGACAGTGATTTGCAAACTGCTGCACACTGCAACAACCAAGGGCTCTTTAAAAATTACTGATGCCTGGTTCCTACTCTGATAATTTGTAATTTAATGGGTGTGTGATGTGACTTGGCATTGGGGTTTTAAAAAACTCACCAGGTGATTTTAATATGAAGCTTTCCTTGAGAAGAGAGACCAAGGGTAGAATCGTATCCTTTTAAAAAATCTTAGTCTGGATTTACTTGAAGATGCTTGTGGAAATAAATGCTTAGAATAGTTTTCTGGTCTTGGGTTGCTTCAGGAGACTCCTCATGGACTTTCGAAGGGCTCAGTCCTTTGACAGGCATAAGTTGGCTCTCAGATATCATTTTAACTTGGCAAAGGCTGCCAGGTGTCCTTTCTTCCTGGTAGTTCCCACGTCTACTTTATTCCTTGGTGTCTTTTTGTAGTTCCCTAATCTAGAATGGTTTAACCTTATCTTTTTGCTACTCCCCAAACAAACTCATGTCACGTTAAATGTTTTATTTATTTATTTTTTAAAAAAGATTTATTTATTTTTGCATAAAAGAGCTGGGGTGCAGGCCAGAGGTGCGGGGAGTAGGGGAGAGGTGAGAGGATTCACCAGAGACAGAGTAGTGAGTAGAACAGGCAGATCTGCTGAAATACACTGCTGAGGGGAGCAGCGGGCGAGACAGGAGAGGCCTGCTGCACCATGTGGGTCAGCTCCCTGGCCGGCTGGGGATTGAACTCAAGCTGCACTGGCTGCAGACAGCTTCATAGTGCTGAGACTTAACCCCTTGCACCACCAGGGAGGCCCCAAATGTTTTATTTTTTATCACTATAGGAAAATGTATAACAAACACAAGCAAGATACAATGCTTATAAATTTCTTGTCATAGTAGTCCCTCTAAAAGTTCTTGCTTTCCCTCTGAGATGGACTGCTTTTGTTGGGGGTGGTAGTGAACAGAAACATTTTACTTCATATAAGGTTATAAAGACCTTGCATGAAGGCCTTTTTTCTGAATGGTACAGTCAGGTAATACAGGTTTTCCCTGCTACTGAAAGTAGAACATTCTTATTTGGTACGATATGATAGTTTAACTTTGGGGTTAGGAACACTATTACCATTAATTTATACTGAAAGCAATTTGAACATTCCCAGACCCAAAAAATTGTCTGCCATATCACACCAAATAGATATGCTCTGCTATTGTAGTGGGAAAAACATTTTATAAAGAAATACAGAGAAATAAATAACTCTTTATTTAGATCTTTGCATCCTCACACTAAGAAATGCTTGGTTTAATGTCAGGCATTTTGGGCCTCCTCAATGACCTAGGGGTTAGGTTTCAGCATTATCACCTCTATCGCTGAGTTTGATACCTGGTCAGGAAGGTGACCCACCTGGCGCAGCAGACTTCTCCTATCTCATCTGCTGCTCCCCTCAGCAGTGTATTTCAGTAGCTCCACCTGTTCTGTTCCCCACTCTGTGTCTGGTGACTCCTCTCACCCCATCCCCTCACCTCTGGCCTACACCCCGGTTCTTCTGTACAAAAAAAGGGGGGCCTTCTTTTTCCTTGGAATTTATAGATTTGGGGGCATATCCTCTCCCTCTGTGCTTCTGTTTTTTCCACTACCAGTGTATTTTCTCTCTGAATTTGGGTTTGCTTCTGCCACTCACCCTTTTTAGCAAATATTGAGTTCTTATGTGTATAATCATGTGTATTATGGTAGTGAAGAACCTTTTATTATTAAGCTTGTATCTGTTGGAAGGACTTTACCTCTTACAGATTAGGCTCCCTATATTCGACTGTCCACCTCACCCTTCCACCACTGCCCCTTACACACACACACCCTGAATCTCTTGTTCTCTGCCTAATGTCATTGCAGTCTTGGGATTTGTGACTTTTGTGGAGTTTTGATATGGCTGGGTTTAAGAACTTTGTAGAGGAAAAGACAGACCCTGGGTGGACATAACGATTTTAAGCTTGTGAGCTTGTAGCTTTTGCCAAATTTCAAGTGAGGTCAGTTGGCATAGGTAAAAATCTTAGGTAGTTTAAATCCTCTGAGCCTTAATTTGACCATCTTTACGGTGAGAATAATAATAATAATATCATCTAAGTTTGGGTGTTATTGCAAATATAAATGAAATAGCTGCTGTAAAGTGTTTATTGCAGTTATACACATGATAAGAACTCAATATTTGTTCACAGCTACAACTATTTTATTGACATAGCTGTAAAGAGGCTGTGGTTAAATGCCTCTTTGAAAGCTTAGAGTGTTACCTGCATGACTGACTAGTTGTATAACCTCGGGCAGATTATTTTTTATTTATTTTATTTTTTAGTTTTTTAGTTTTTTTTTTCTTTTTTTTCCCCCTCTTTTCTGTATTATTTTATTTTTTAAAAGATTTATTTATACAAGAACCAAGCTGCAGGCCAGATGCATGGGAGTGTGAGAGGATTCACCAGAGACAGAGTGGGGAACAGAATAGGCAGAATGACTGAAGTACACTGCTGAGGGGAGCAGCGGGTGAGATAAGAGAGGTCTGCCACTCCATGTGGGTTGCTCCGCGCCGGCGGGGATGGAACCAGACTGCAGAAGCTGTGGACAGCTCCACAGCACTGCACTCAACCACCTGCACCACCAGAGAGGCCCATGGGCAGATTATATAACTGCTCTTTGTCTCAGTTTTCCTACCTGTTAAATGAGAGTAGTATTAGTATGGGTTGTTGTGAGAGTTAAATTAGTTAACTTTTATAATGAGCTTAGAGCAGTATCTGGTACAAAGTCAGTGATTAAACTTTTTTATTACTATTTTTTTAATACATACAAGAACTGGGGTACAGGTCAGAGGTACAGGGGGTAAGAGGATTCACTAGAGACATAGTGGTGAGCAGAACAGGCGGATCTACTGAAATACACTGCTTAGGAGAGCAGCAGGTGAGATAGGAGAGGTCTACTGTGCCATGTGGGTAAGCTCCCTGGCTAGGGATCAAACTCATGTTGCAGTGGCTGGTGATAGCTTGATAACACTGAGACTTTAACCCTTGCTCCCTCAGGGAGGCCCAAAATCAGTGATTATAAGTGAGTAGTGGTTGTTATTTAAAGTACCCTATTTGCTTTGGTTTTGAGTCTCTTCCTTGGATCTGGTCTTGGATCTGCATAGTAACCTAGAAGTTTCCAGGCTGTCATTTTAATTTTCATCTGTCCAAATACCTAGAGTATATGTTGTCAATTCTCTAGTGACGTCATGCCATGAAGCTGTCATGTGACTGCTTCAAGACAGATTCCAGTTCATCCTCCTCCTGGATGTTGGGTCAAATAGTTTAGCACACAGGTCATACTTGAAAAGACTTAGGAGCCGGTAAAGATTTATAAAGGAAAATGATGGCTGGGGTCGTCAAAAGTCCAAGTTTTGAACCTCTTGATTTTTATGACTTTGCAGGGTTTTGTGGGTCTAGTGAGTAGTAAACTATCTTCAGAGATCACCTAACGCCACTTATGGGAAGAGAGCACATTTCCTTATTTCTAATTTTAATTTTGGCATCTACCTTTTTAATTTAATTTTTAAATATTTTGAAGGAGAAGGAGAAGGATTGCCTTTTATGTATTTGGGCTGATGGACCTAAATTTGAGTAGGTTGAGATCGCCTATAAATCTTATTATATAGTCACAGTTTTAGTTACAAATGACGGGAAATTGTTTTATGAGTTTTGTGACTATGGTGGCTTTTTTTTTAAGATACTCTCAATAATTGACATTTATTTCTAATTTAAATCTGAGAGTTATGCAAATGAAACTGATGAGGCCTGGAAGCTTGCTTAGTGATGGAGAAAGTTGTCAAAGATGTTGATACGGTTCTAAACCAAAACTATAGAATATCTTCCTAAATCTTTCATTGTTTATTCTGTTACTGATACAGGTTAAAAGACTAACTGTCTTTTTTCTTTTCAATTTTACAGAGTTCAATTGAGAGTTGGAGGCAACCTTGCTGAAGATGAATATATAATATTAGAAGAGGAGGTTTTTTTTTTTCTTTCTTCTTTCAAATCTTGATTGCTTGGTGGCTTGGCACTTTCGAGTCTGTTCTTTTCATCAGGATGATTTCAAGAAAAAATTTGTCCCAGAAATTGAGTTTATTGTTGCTTGTATTTGGACTCATTTGGGGATTGATGTTACTGCATTATACTTTTCAACAGCCAAGACATCAAAGCAGTGTCAAGTTACGTGAACAAATACTAGATTTAAGCAAAAGATATGTTAAAGCTCTAGCAGAGGAAAATAAGAATACAGTGGATGTCGAGAATGGCGCTTCTATGGCAGGATATGGTAAGATAACTGTCGACTATTCCTAGTCTTCTCTTCAACTTATCCCTCTTTAAAAATGATCAGTCATGGCACTCCAGCTCATTACTTCATGCACAGGTCTTTACAAAATAATTTTTCCTTGACTTTTAATTATGAAAAGATTCAAACATTCAAAAATAGAAGTAGTATGATAAATACTTTTATATCATCACCTTGATTTAAAAGTTATTAATGTTTTGCAATATTTGTTTTGTCTAGTTTTTGAAAAATATTTTAATTATAGAAATTGTGACATTTCATTGCTAGATATTTCCGCATACAGCTCTAAAAAAGGTGAGCTTTTCCTACATAATCACAGTACCATTGTTATACCTAGTTCATATTTAAATTTTTCTGATTGTCTTACCAGTAAACCATCAGTTATATAACATCTATTAATTCCTAAGAAGAAGCATTTACCTTATTTTCAGTATTGTTTAATACCACTCTTCCATTCACCTCCTTCATTCCTGCTTTAAGTTCCTTATACCTGCCATGTTCTCTCTTGCCTTCAAGACTTAGAAGTATGTAGGTATTTTCTCTATGTTAATGCTTGTTTTCTTTTAAACTAAATTTATATATGTATGCATTTAAAAATAAAAATGTGATGATTCCTAAAATTTAAAAGAGCAGATCTCACCCCCAATAGATCGCAGATTCCCCATTCTTCCATGCTAGCATTTAAAATTCTTTCATCTGACTTATTTGATAATTACCTCCATACCTCTAAATGTGCTCTATCAGCTACTTGATTTTTTTTTCATGTATCAGAGTAATCTGTTAACTTCCCACTATACAAGGTGAGAGTTCAGCTTTCTTTCTTACCCCAAATGGCTTTCATTCATACATGTCTCTTGTCCTGTTGTTTTTATATCATAATTTTGGCTAGAAGAGTATTCATTGTTTTCATTATAAGGACTTCATTAAGATATTTATTATTGAGCCATACAGTATATGGTTCATTACAATTTTCCTTCCCTATGTGACTATATTTTTCCCTCTAGAATTAATGTCAATCTTTCATTACCTAAGTTTTCTACCCTAATTACAACCCAATATATTCCAATATATTCAGGTATATTAAGTATTTCATCAGTTCTTTATCTTGAAGAAATCTTTCCTGGAGTCTTCTCATCTGCTTTGTCCTGGACTGTTCTGTAGTTTTGCATCAGTAAAGTGTTTTAGGATCTCACTTCTACCATCATCCTGGGAATTCCCTTCACCTCTCTCTTGTTTTATATCGCCTATTTCTTAGAATTCTGTGGCTTCTTTTTTATTGGCTACTCTCTCATTTTAGGGGAACAGATCCTGTAGTAGGTTCCTGAGAAAGGTAAAAGGGACATAAAAGTTTTGAGTCGTTGCATATCTGAAAAGGTTTTTTCCCTTCTACCCTTATGTTTTAGAAGCTTGTGAGATCTTTGTCCCGTCCCATTCTGAAATTTCTTGATGTGACTGGATATGGAATCTTTTATACATGTGCTGGGACTTCAGTTCACTTTAAATCTTTTATACATGTGCTGGGACTTCAGTTCACTTTAAAACCTGAATCCAGAGTCAGCAGAGGTTAAATGCCTTTGTTCAGTTTACCATCTTTACCAGGGAATGCACTGAACACGTTCTGTTTCTCTTCTCCCCTTTTTGATTTTTTTTTTAAAGATTTATTTATGCATACAAGAACTGGGGTACAGGCTGGAGGTGCAGAGGATGAGAGGATTCACCAGACAGAGTGGGGAACAGAACAGGCAGACTGACTGAAATACACTGCTGAGGGGAGCAGTGGGCGAGTCAGGAGAGGTCTGCTGCGCCATGTGGGTAGCTCCCTGGCTGGCTGGGGATCGAATTCATGTTGCAGTGGCTGCAGATAGCCTCATAGATTGCATCTCAATCCCTTGTGCCACCAGGGAGGCCCCCTTTTTGATGTTTTTCAGGAAGGTTAAAGGTTAGTTTGAATTTGGTCTTGAGGATCAAACTTTGTATTTCACTTAGGCCAGGGATGCTGAGAGAAGCAATAAAGAAGTGTTTCTTTTGGAACAAGAGAAATATGTACTTAAAAAAAATTCCTTCTACTGGAGTAAAATTATTGCCGTATTTGTACTGTGCTATCCAGCTATCTATAACAACTCACTTATAAGAGCAAAAATGAGCCCCACAATATGTGGTATTTTATAAACTTTTTAAAAATGTAATACATCATGGAAATATTTCCATGTCAGTGAATATGTACCTGCATAGTTTAGTGGCCATACAGTATTTAACTAATTCTCTGAAATTTTTTTACCTGAAGTATAATGGACGGACAACAATATTCTGACATTTGATTTGGCATTTGTTTACATTGTGAAATGATCATCATAATAAGTCTGCCACTTTTTTTAAAGCAACTTTTAAATTTGCAGTATTGTTAGTGATCATAGTTCCCATGCAGAACATTGTATCTCCCTGACTATATTTATTCTATAACTGAAAGATTGCACCTTGATCCCATTCACTCATTTTGTCCACCCCTTGCCCTTTACCCTTCTGGTAACCATTGATATGTTTCAGTCTAAGTGATTTTAATTTAGTGTTTTTTTTTTTTTTTAAGAGTCCACATAAAAGTGGAGTCATATGGTAGTTTCTCTGACTTATTTCTGATTATAAAGGTACTGTGTTTGTTATAGGCATTCAGCTAGCTTGGTAATATACAATGAGTAAAAGTAAAGCAAAGAGAACCTCAGTTAATTTGGCATATACTGGGGGTCAGCATCCTTTTTTCTTAAAGGACTAGTAGTAAATATTTTCAGCTTTGTGTGTCATAAGGTCTCCGTTACAATCAAACAGTGAATTGGGGATACTGAGACGCTGAGTCTCACACAGATTGTTACAGAGCACCTTGTAGTTGATGCATGGTTTCTATTTCTGGTTCTGAATCTTCATCAGCACCAGTCTTTTGCCATCCAAAGTCCCATCTGACTCGGCTTTCTTTTAAGAATTTTGTTTTTCCCTCCATTATTGTGGATGAATACTAAAAAATTGACTCCACAAATATTTTAGGAGAATTAGAGAACAGTTTAATGTTAATATTTAAATGCTATTCTGAAAATTGAATTAAAAATAGTTATTTCATGTGATGATAAGTAAATACTGAACACAAGGGTCTTAATTAGCTCTGTCTGGTTGAAAAGAAAAGAAATAAGGAGGAAAACAGAAAAGAAGAAACAGTTCTTTCAGAAACAACTCTAATATTCCTTTTAGACACTAGGTTGAAATTTCTTAAATTTTAATCAATTTTTCAGATATGTGAACTCCTATAAGAAATGGAAATAGTGCTATAAACATGTTCCTAAAACAAGCTACTTCAACTTTCATAGTTGAAGAAAATCAGTTTTAAAAAATTATCTAAACTGGGGACTTTGGGAAGATGGAGATCTACGTTTTTCCCTCTTTTATCCAGCTTTCCCTAAATTTTACATCTAAGTACAACTGAAAACCCTGGCCATTTTATTAAAACTGACATGAGAATCTGGACAAGAATAAGTCAGAATGATTAGATACCTTAGGAGAAGGAATGAAACAGCAGCATGTTTCGTGGATTTTCTTATACCTTGGATATTTCAGACAAAGCCAAAGAGCCAGCAATCTAGAAATGCCACCAGGAAGAAACAAATAAAGCCCCAACAAAAACCTGTTCTCTTTAGCTGAGAAAGGGGAAGCCTAGCCAGCCAGAAAGAGAGTAACCATTCTTTTCAGCCAAACACCAGAGAAAAAAATTGTGATCCATCATCCACACGATCAAAGGCCAAGTGGGGGATCCTAGACTACCACCCTTGCAAGACTCTAATGAGACATCTAACACCCCCTTCCTTTCATGGACACCCAGTACTTTCATCCCATATGGCAGTAATGAGATGCCTTTGTTATCTCTGGGCTATGTCAGAGGAAACTTATTGGAGAGCCAGGATTTTTACCACTGCCCAGTGGTGAGGAAGCCAAAGGTACCATCTTGTTAATGAAGAGTAAATGGGGATGTGGAACTCCTACCTCTGTCCAGCGATAATGAGTTGCTCACCACCCTTGGGTGACATCTGCCTCTGCTTCCTAGTAAAAGGTGATACTCCTCTACCCTGCCAGAGGGGTGTCAGGAAAAAAAAAAAACAAAACTGCCTAACATGTGAAATTTAAATATGATCCACAGTCTCTTAACATTAATATGTAAATGTCCAGTTTTTAAGGTTTCAAATAAAAATCACTTATACCAAGAACTGGAAAAGTTTCACATTGAATGAGCAGTAAAACCAGTGACAAATGTTAGAATTATCTGAAAAATATTTTAAAGTGTTCATGATTAAAAATGCCTCAGTAGCCACTCTTTCCCTTCAAGAAGCCAGTTCCAGGGTCTGCTACCCTGTGAGGGTTTGAGGCCGGACTCAAGGGTGGCACCTTCCAAGCCCACCCCCAATATCAGCTTTCTCTGTGGACTACCATTCCCTTCCTTTTACCGCACTCCACAATAACCACTTCTCCCAATTTTTCTGTTCTCCCTCATCCTCATACAGCTTCCATAAGCCTCCCCACTACCTTTCCCACAGGTCCAAGCCCACAGCTCCTCTGTGGCACAATTTTTGACCTCCATGGGTGATTGTCCAGGAAAAACAGAGAAGAGACCAGGACCCGAGTTGTATAGAGGCTGCCTGGATAGGCTTAGGAGCCTTTTTAAGGGATCTCCCTACCCCTCCCCAGGGGCTTTGGTACCTTTCCAAGTCTCTGGGACTCCCCGTCCATTTCCTGCCACTCTGTCAGGAGATTCAAGTATGGAGGATCACCTTGCTGTTATGTATGAAAGACTGAGATAGGAGCTTCCCATCTCATCCTTCACTCCCATAACTATACTCTCTAATCATCAAATGTGGAATTCATCAGTGAGATCCTGAACACATGTACTAAGTGCAGACATGGTACCTTTTGTCACTGACCCTCCGCTGCTTCCTGGCCTGAAACTATTCTGCATAGCTTCAGTTGGATATTCTGTAGTTGCCAACCTGAGAAATTGAGCTTGCAAACCTGGGGGTAGCTTGTGGGGCTCTTCCTGTGTTTGTACAAATGTGACAAGGAAGAGTTTTTTATGTCCTATAATGCCTATTCTACCTTCTACCTGAATTCCAGTGGTCTCAATACCTATGAAGAAGCTGATAGTGGGAGCCCCTGGGTACTTTGGTGTGGTAGAGCCAGAACATAGCTTACACCTGTGCCCTGAGGCCTAATCCAGGAAGTGGAGTAGAGGCATCACTGAAGACTTTGCTACACACAAGAGGAGTAGGTGTGTAGGTGGCCTAGAGTCTGAGGAGCCAGCATTTTCCCATGTATTTTTTTTTTAAGATTTATTCATTCATTCATTCATTCATTCATTCATACAAGCACTGGGTACAGCCGAAAGCATGGGAGAGTGAGAGAATTTACCAGTCAGAGCAGGGAGCAGAACAGGCAGAAGGACCGAAGTATACTGCTGAGGGGAGCAGCGGGCGGCAGGAGAGGTCTGCGCACCTTGTGGGACCCTCCTCCGGTGGCTGGGGAGCAGCCGGGCATCGAACTGGTGCTGCAGAGGCTGCGGGCAGCCTCGCAACCCAGCGCTCAACCACTGCACCACCAGGGAGGCCCTTCCCATGTATTTTCTTTTCCTTTCCATTTCATGCTGTGTAAAGCAACTTGTAAATAATAAAATTTAAGTGAACATACGAGAATAAAATGCTTCAATAAGCAATTAACAAACACAAACAAATGAAAAAATGGAAAGCTTCAACAAAGAAATAGAAAGTCTCAGTATTTAAATAGAACATAAAGAAAGGTAGAGATTTTTTAACTTAAAAATTTATTTCCAAAATAAAGTTTAGCAAATGGACAGCAGAAGGAGAGGACAGAGGAAGGAATTAGTGAACTGGAAGGTGAAACAATACAATTACCTAATTTGAACAACAAAGAAATAGAGTGGGAAAAAAAATGAACAGAGCGTTAGGGACTTAACAAAAGATCTAACATTTGTGTTACCAGAGATTTGGAAGGAGAGAAGAATGAAAAAAAAAATTACCAACTACCCAGACTTGGCAAGAGACATGAACTCAGATTGAAGAAGCTGTATGAACTCCAAGTAGAGTAAACCCAAAAGCTGTGAAAGCTTAAAAGATAAAAATCAAAAGCAACTACAGAAAAATGACTCCGTACCTGTGGGGAAAAACAGTTCAAATGACAGTGGATTTTTCATCACAAACCGGAGATCAGAAGGAAGTGGCAAAGTATATTTTAAGTGCTGAGCAAAAGAACTATCAGCCTATAATTCTGGATCCAATGAAAATATCCTTTAGGATTGAAGGGAAAATCAAAGACATTTTCGGATTAAAAAAAAAAGAATTTGTTACCAGCACACCTACTCTAAGAGAAGCTATAGGAGGTTCTCTAGTCAAACAGTAAAAGGAACTATCAGGAAGAAGAACATGTTAAGAAAAGTAACATGTTTCATTTTCTTGAATATTCTAAACTATGGTGGTTGAAGCAAAAATCTTAACATTGTCTACTGTGATTCTAAATTTGTGTAAGAGGAAATACCTAAGGCAATCTATTATAAATAGAGTAGATAAAAAGGGTGGTTCATTAGGGTTTTCCAGAGAGAGAGAGACTGATTGATTGACTTTAAGAGATGCAGTTTGTAGGGACTGAAAAATCCAAAATCTGCAGAGGAGACTGACAGGCTGAAAATTCTGGCAATAGCTGATTTTTCAGCCTTGAATCTTAAGACTAATCAGTCTGGAGTCAGAATTCCTTCCTATTCTAGGAACTAGTCCTTTTCCTTAAGTTCTTCAGGTGATTGGATGATGTTCACCTGCCTTAAGGTGTGTAATCTGCTTTACTCAAACTCTACAAGTTTCAATGTTAATCCCATCTAAAAATACCTTCCTAGTAACTCTGAACTGTGAATTTGTCTAGGCACCATAGCCTAGCCAAGTTGACAGCATAAATAGTTATCTATCACAGATGGTTAAATTGGCGGAATGACTGATAAGTATGCATAGGGTCTGATATGTCAAGCAACCACTATGACAATATAGAGAAATACATTCAAAATAATAGTGTTGATTTTTTAATTTTAAAAAATATTCAAATAACACACAAGAGGATGGGGGGAAAAAAAGGAAAATGAAAATTGGTACAAAACAGAAAATGAAATGGTGACTTAAGTTCTAATGTATCACAATTACATTAAATATAAGTGTGTAAACTATGCCAAATTAAAGGACATTGGCAGACTACATTAAAAAATGTGGCAAAAAATGTGCTCATTCAAGAAACTCACATCAAATTTGATATTGACTGACTGAAAAAGTAAAAGGATGGAAAAAGACATGTAATGCAAACAAAGGAAAGCAAGAGTGGTTCCATTACAGTAACTTCAAAGAACATTACCAAAGTCAGAGAAGGACATTATATAATTATTAAAGGGGTCAACCTACCCGGAAAAGATAAAAATTCTGAATGCATACCTACAAAATGATAAAATTAAAGAGTGATAGACAATCTAGAATAAGAGTTGAGAATTTAATACCACCCTCCCCCAGAAATAGAACTACTAGATAGAACATTTGCAAGGATATAGAAGACTTGAAGAACAGAATCTCATCAGTGGACTCTAATTTGCATATATGGAATGCTTGATCGATAGCAGAATAAACGTTTTTTAAAAGACAATGGAGTATTCACCAAAATTGGAATGTAAAACATATAAATTTAAAAGTATTGAAATCGGGACTCCCCAGTGGCGCAGAGGTTGAGCGCTGGGTTGCGAAGCTGCCCGCAGCCTCTGCAGCGCCGGTTCGATCCCCGGCAGCTGCCCGGCCACCGGAGGAGGGTCCCACATGGTGCGCAGACCTCTCCTGCCGCCTGCTGCTCCCCTCAGCAGTGTACTTCCGTCCTTCTGCCTGCTCTGCTCCCCGCTCTGGCTCTGGTGAATTCTCTCACCTTCCCGCGCTTCTGACTGTACCCAGTGCTTGTATAAATTAAATAAAAATAAATAAATAAATAAATCTTAAAAAAAAATAAAATAAAAGTATTGAAATCATATGATGTGTTCTTAAACTACAGAACTAATTCAGAAAACTAAGAATTAATATTTTTCCATTCCATCCTTTCCAGAAAGTAGAATTTTGTTGATCTCTTCGTCTACTGATGGATGCTTGGGTTATTTTTACCTTTTGGCTATTGTGAATAGTGCTGAAATGTACGTGTGTGTACAAGTATCTCTTTGAGTCCCTGCTTTCTACTTCTGCGGGTATATACCTAGAAGTGGAATTGCTGAGTCATAAGGTAATTTTTTGTTTTGCTTTTTGAGGAATTGCCAAAGCGTTTTCCATAGTGACTGTACCAGTTTATATTCCCACCAGCAACCAATGAGAGTTTCAGTTTCTCCACATCAACTCAATGCTTATTTTACCTTTCTGGGATGATAGCCATCCTAGCAGGTGGGAAGTGGTAACTCCTGACCTTGGGCATCTTTTCACGTGCATATCTTTGGAGAAATATGTCTTCAAGTTCTTTGCCCATTAAAGAAAATGTTGTTTACCTTTTTGTTGTTGAGTTTATGAGTTCTTTTTATGTTCTTGATATTAGATCCTTGTGAGGTATGATTTACAATACTTTATTCCATTCAGTAGGTATTGTCTTTTCACTTTCTGAATAGTGTCCCCAAAGTTTTAAATTTTGACGAAGTCCAATTTACCTATTTTTTTCTTTTGCATGTGCTGTTTCTGTTTTTTTTTGTTTTTGTTTTTTGTTGTTGTTTTTTCGTAACAGAACCATCAGCAAATTTATCAGATGTTGTTGGGTGGTATTTTCCCACTGATGGTCAGAGTAGGGCTTGAATTACTTTTTTTTTTTTTTTTTTGGTTCAAGATCAACAACAAAAAAATAACTCTTAGTTGCCACTGAGTAAGTATCTAATATGTGCTAGATGCCTTTGGGAGAGATTAGAAGATAGTCTTTTTTATCTTTGTCTGGAGAAAATTTAAGGTAAAACCACTGCTAATATATTGACTGCACTAATCAGGTTCCTAGCATCTGCCCTGGATCATATACACTCCCATACTTCAGCCTTTGGAGGCTCAGGTTTCTTATTTCTGTACTTCATTGAAATTCTTACTTAATTCAGCTAGCTTTTTATTTTACCTGCCTAGTTCACTGTCATCTTTACCAGCTGTTTAATAAACTCAAGATAAATGGGTTCTTCATAGATTAACATTTGAACCAGATTTTAAATTTGTTTTAATGTACTACAAAAATGAGAATTTCCCTCACATTCATAACTGAAATTCCTTTAAGAGACTATACATGTTGAGTTGTTAATTAAAATAACTAGACTTTTCCTATTTGTGGTGTGAGGGCTTTTTCTCTGGTATACTTTTGCTCAGATGACTCAATAAATGTTCACTTTTTTGCATGAACTATGAAAACACCAATATTAAGTGTTCTGTCTGTTTGGTATGACTTTTTCTGAATTTTTTCCCCACCAGCGGATCTAAAAAGAACAATAGCTGTCCTTTTGGATGACATTTTACAACGCTTGGTAAAGCTGGAGAACAAAGTCGACTATATTGTTGTTAATGGCTCAGCAACCAACACTACCAACGGTACTAGTGGAAACCTGGTGCCAGTAACCACAAATAAAAGGATAAATGCATCAGGCAGCATTAGATAGCATTTGAAGATCACCTTGTGCTGCTACATCCACTGTGGATTATGTCCTATGACAGAAAAGCTTTTTAATTGCTGATAGTATAGAATAATGCTTTATAATAAAAGCTCTACATATTTACATTTTTGGAAATATGCTGGATTCATGGAACTCTGTATCTGTATATAAAATTTTGAAGCTATTAGTTTGCTTTCAGACAAGTCTCTTCAATGCTGTACTATATTCTTAAAGGGAGATTGATAATGTGGTTGATGTAGTAAGCAGGTAGGTGATCTTTGTATAAATCTTCTGTGTTTGAGATCAAGTTGATACTAAAACACTGAAAACATGGATTCATTTCTATAAAATATTTATTTAAACATGTACCATATTTTTCAGACATTATTGTTATAAAGTCAGTCTCATTTGTTCTCAATAGGTGTAAATGTTAGACTAACGCTATTAGAAAATGTGCTTACTTCCAGTACTATATTTTGTTACTCAGATTATGAACAGAAAAAGAAAATGTAATGTTGAAAATAACGTTTGAAAATCATGACCCAAAGAATGTCTTTATTTGCACTATCCTTCAGAAATAACTGAAGATTAATTATTGTATATTTTTAAAAACTTAACATTTGTAAGAGTATAATCTTGAAAATGGGTAGTAACCACTGTCTGTAACTTAAACATTGGGGCAATTAAATGATAGTAAAGTAGTAACTCCAATCTCATATATAACATTTTCTTACATATATTCTGAAGAATAAAAGATATTTTTATGAGGTTAAAAATAAGTAAAGTATTAATTCATGATTTTTCTTATACATGAATGTTAATTTAAGTTTAACCCTTTGTGTATACTATTAGGAGAATGTATTTGAATATTTGGGTAATTTTTGTTTTTATCACATTGTCAAGGGATTGGGACACTGAGATATTTGTGAAACTGGGACTCTTAAGGACTTTAGCGAGGTGCATATAATAAAGGTGTTTGTGTTGCAGTAAATTGCTTAGAAAATGTTAACATATGAGAATCCTGCTTTATGAAATTTTGGGTTTGAATAACAAATACATTCATTTTATATAAAGATTGCTTAAACTCATTAAGAAAAATACAATATAAATTATGAAGATTGATTATCTTTTTAGGAAAACAGCTATTGTATATAGCACAAGAGATCCTAATCTTGGGTAATTCTAGTATAAAACAAAATACATCTTTATTTAAATTTCCCTTGTAGCAAATTTCATTGCCATATGGTGCCCTATATTTAATAGTATTTATTCTCTGTAATAGCTGCTTAAGTGCAGCTACCTTCTAGATTTAGACTATATTGAATTTAGTTTTTGGTTATTGTATTGTTCATTATTACAATATGCTATCAAATGTAGTAGCAATAATTATGCTATTTTGTTAAAATAAGTATGAGAAAATATTGTTTCTTGAAAGGTAGCTTTCCAAACTTTTGTGTACATTTATGTGAAGAACTAAATTATATACCATTGCCAGATGGAGTTTGGAATAATTGTTCAGTCACTCTTATTAGATGTAGACATTTTTGGTGTTTGTTTTCAGGGATGAAATAAAATATATTATTTGTACTTACAAAGTGTTAGCATAAACTTTTTTTCTTTAATGATGGCTGTGCACTTACTAAATTATTAAAGGGAATATTAGATAATTTGGGGGTGTGTTCCACCTACATCAGATAACTTTTTCAAGAGAAAAATGGAAACTTACCTTATCCAAGGTAGGAGAATCTGAGTCCAGGAATCAATTGGAATAAATCTGGGGATTGTGACTGGAAGTGGTGCCTAGGTTTGTACCCTCACTTAAAGTTCACTGTTGGGTTTTTAAACATCAAGATTTACGTATATATCTTCAGTTAATCTTAGTTATTGAGACATTAGCATAGAGGGTAGTGAGTCATAGGGCAAGCAGAGAGCCCTTAGGGTCAGAATAGAATAGGAAAATCCTCAGAGTAATGAGACTTCCATATAAGGGCAACAAATTCCAAAGGGAACTAATCAAACACCCTAGGACTAGGGACAGGACATTCCACACACACAAAAAGGATGATAAAAGGATGCTACAATACGGGCCAGGATGCAAAGACTTAGTTCTGGCAACAGACATCAAGGCAGTGAGTGAGACCACCAAGAACTGACCAATCACAAGGAAACTGGTGGAGCTTTAGAATAATCAGGGAAAGAAGGTATGTATTCCCTGAGGCATGACTCCACTTCAGCTTCCTTGCCCCTCCCTGGCCTGGTTCCACTGGCCCGGGAGTCCCACTTTATTTCTGTTCTTTTTCTCCTTAATAAACGTTTACTTTCTTTAAACCCATTTGTCTCTTTTCGCTTGCTTGCCTGAGCGTCAGCAAAGTTGTGCTGTGGTTTTGTGAGACACCAACCCTGGGTGGTCTAGTGGCTGGGATTCCCCTCTGCCACTGCAGCCTGGGATCCGTTCCTGGCTGGGAGACCTAGGCCTGAAAACCAGAAATTACGGTGTCAATATCACTAAAGGTACTAAAAACATTCAAATTTATTTCAGAATAACTTATGTTTACTTTAAGCACTATACTGATAAAGTAATCTAAACATTATTTCACATAATGATTACTCAGGTCTTAACTCATTTAGGACCTTGACCCTGCAGTTACTCCAGATTTTAAAAATTGAAGTTGAGAAAATTTGATTCTTCCATTCCTTTATGCTTTTGGCAGGTAAGTGGTTTCTAACTCAGTGCCTCCAACTCCAAACTGTTGATAGAGCCTATCCAATGTGACCCCTTGAGATTTTTGGTAAAATGGAGTATATCTAAACCTTTTTAGTTCTTAATGATGCCGGCATGTGTAACAACTGCTGCCGCTTTACCATGAGTTCTTGCCTCGCGAAACCGTAGAAAGGAATTCACAGACTTTTTGGAGTAAGTAAGCAGAGAGAGACAAATCTTGTCTTTGAAGGAAAAGTTTATTTTAGGAAGAAAAGAGACAAAGAAGAAAGACTCCCAGGTATAAAATACCTGGGAGGGGCCAAGATGAGCCGGTATGGGATATTACATTGGCAATATATATTTTTTCTCCCTCATTATGTTTAAATTTCACTCTTTCTCTCCCTGATTGGTTAACTCCCAGAGGGTCTTACACTTACTAAGTGGGAAAATTTCACATTCCTTATCTAACAGCTTTCCCTTTCCCCATTTGTCATGCTTGTCACTCTATCTTTATGGCCTAGTCCTCCGGGTGTGCATCTCTACACTTTATCTTTATGGCCTAGTCCTCTGGGTGAACGTCTCTACATTGAAATTAAGCAGCTGCCCTTCTAAGTTGTCCATAAATGAAACCACTCTTCATTTCTCCAGTCTCCACCTCCCTTTATCACCTGAAGAAAACCAGGACCATCGTTAACAGCATTAATATTGTCCGTGGTTCTGGGGTGTTTGTTTTTCCTAATGGAATTGGTTATATTCCCTTGGTTGTCCTTATCTCTGAATCCTCCCTAAATTCTTCAGAGGTCCCCTCCTGCACTGTCCCTGAAACTGCCTAATAACCCTAACTTGCCCTGTGTCTCATTAAGAAAATATATATAAGAAGAGTGATAGTATTGGAACTTTAAGCTTCTAGCACAAGACCTTGCCCAAAGGGATTAAGACACAGCACTATGAAGCTATCTGTAGCCGCTGCATCATGAGATCGATCCCTGGCCAGGGAGGTGACCCACATGGCGCAGCAGACCAAGAGACCTTGCCCAAAGTGTTCATTATATATTAATTTCACATATAAAAATGAGTCTATGGAATTAGCATCTATAAAGGATTAGAAAGGTATTTCATATTTCTACAATACTTAGATTGTATCACAGTTCTTATCTAGGATTTACAGTTTCCTAAAAAACCTTGAGGGATACTTAGTGCAATGTTTCAAATGTCAGGTTCTGATCCATTAAGTAGATATGAAATCCATTTGTGGGTTCTCACCAGCATTTTGAAGTAATGAAATAAAGTTGAGGTATCAATTGCATCATAAGTAATATTGGTAACTGTCTCCTGAAAATTTTTTTTTTAAAGATTGATTTATTCATGTATACGAGGGTGAGAGGATTCACCAGAGACAGCAGGGAACTGAACAGGCAGACTGACTGAAATACACTGCTGAGGGGAGCAGCAGACAAATCAGGAGAGGTCTGCTGCGCCATGTGGCTTGCCCCCTGGGCGGCCGGGGATCAAACTCATGCTGCAGAGGCTGTGGATTGCTTCATAGTGCAGGGGTTAACCCGTTGTGCCACCAGGGAGGCCCTTAAACAGTTACATTATTATTATTATTGATACAGGACACTGGCCCAATAACATAAAAATAGAAAACAACAGCTGGAAATTTATCTTAGTCAATGTTCATAGATAAAAGGGCAAACCATTCTTTCCATTATTTTCTATAAACTTTTTCACACTGAAATCTGATGTCATTTAAATTCTGGCTCTTTGCCAAACTACTACATGAAGAGGATGCTGAAGCCATCACTGCTCAGCACACTGCTATATAAAGGACTGTTCCCTTCACCAATTTGGCTCACTTCCAAAATATACTCAACAATGCAGTTTTATTTCAGTCCAGGAGGCTGGGTGCCAAGGATTGGAGATATATTGGAGATATATATATATATATATATATATATATATATATATATAAAAAATTTGGCAAGATCACACTTAACAAACTGAAAACTGAACATAGCAGACTGCCTCTATGATAGCACCCCTTGAACTGTATACTATATTGTCTTGACTTTGAGGTCTTATCAATCCTACATGCCATAGTGAAGCCGGTGAAGCCCCAGCCACATCTTGATGTAAAATTTATATACAATAATATGCACACAATTTTAAGTGTACATTAACTGAGATTTGACAACTGCATTAGCTTTTTCTCAAACTCCTATTAAAATACAGAACATGGAGTTGAACCATTGGCCACTATGATATTTGCGAGAGGCACTGGAACACTTTTTGGTCTGTGAGAATTCCAAACCTCCAGTTGGATAAGAGGTGCCACCAGTGTATGAAGGGCAGACTATCAGGATTACAGGATGTGAAAGTTGAGTCATCTGTAAAGTTAATCATTATCCTCTGACAGTAGAGGATGACAGCCCAATTCCCAGGTTTATGCTGTACACTGTTACAAATATTGATGAATACTGTTGCCCCACACTAAACTATAACAATACTAAGTTTTTTCTTTTGCTAATTAAAAAAAAAACACTATTAAGTCAAATTATATAGATCTATATCAAGTCAAGGGAAACTCTTCCCTTATCCCCGTTCCCTTGCAAACTTACTCCCATTCCTGCAACTTCCTGGAACTATTAACATAAATAAGTCACTGGAAAAAGACATTATAATGAAATAACTTTAGGGTCATCCATCCCAGTATTTTGGCAAAAAAAAAAAATTAAATTTACTTCTAAGAAGTATGAAAGAACATCCTTTGAAGAAAGAGCTCACTGAAATTTGACTTTCTTGGCATTATACAGAAATAATGAGCCTAACGCATGCCAGTCCATTAGCCAAGGACAGCGGTGTCAAAACTGATTTGTGTACAGGGTCTCCCTGGTGGTGCAAGGGGTTAAGCACAGTACTATGAAGCTATCCGCAGCCTCTGCAGCACGAGTTTGATCAGCTGGCAAGGGAGCTACCCACATGGTGCAGCAGACCTCTCCTGTCTCACCCACTGCTGCCCTCAGCAGTGTATTTCAGTCAATCTGCCTGTTCTGTTCCCCATGCTGTCTCTGGTGAATCCTTTCACCTTCCGCACCTTTGGCCTGTACCCCAGCTATTGTATGCATAGATAAATAAATCCTTAAAAAAAAACAAAACTGATTTGTGTACAATCACTGGCTTCCCACTTCCAGATAAGACATGGCTCTTTTCAAACAGTTGTGTCACTGGTTTGATGAGCCCAGTTAGCTCCATGGGTCATGTTGTGGTTCAAGACATTGCAGACAGCACTGTTACACAGAGAGAAGATTAACATGGTTTTTGAAAAGGAGAACATTCATACAACTTGATTTTTTTTTTTTAAGATTTATTTATTTATTTATACAAGCACTGGGTACAGTCAGAAGCGCGGGAGGGTGAGAGAATTCACCAGAGCCAGAGCAGGGAACAGAACAGGCAGACTGACGAGATATACTGCTGAGGGGAGCAGCGGGCACAGCAGGAGGGTCTGTCGCGCCATGTCGGACCCTCGCCGATGGCCGGGGATCGAACCGGCGCTGCAGAGGCTTCGGGCAGCTTCTCAGCCCAGCGCTCAAACACTGTGCCACCAGGGGAGACCCTAACTTGATATTTTTTTAAAGATTTATTTATGCACACAAGAACTGGGGTATAGGCCAGAGGTGCAGGGGTGATAGGATTCACTAGAGACACTGTGGGGAGCAGAATAGGTGGTTCTACTGAAACACACTGCTGAGGGGAACAGTGGGTGAGACAGGAGAGATCTGCTGTGCCATCAGGGAGGCTGTTTTTTATAATCAGGACTGTGGTTTTTATAATTACACTTTTTTATAATCAGGACTATTGTTTCTAGAGAGCTATTAAGGAAAATGATGATGTCCACTAAAAAAAAACTAAAACAAAACAACAACAAACCAAATTTTTTTTTTTTTTATACCTAGGAGTGGACTTGCTGGATCATATGGAAGATCCTGTTGTTATGTTTTTCTTTTATTTTCTTTTAAATATTTTTTATCATTTTTCATTTTTGCACAATGTGTGCATTTTCATCTGGTTATATTTCATCTGTATATTCCCATCTGTATATTTCTATTGGTTATATTTCCCATACAATGGGATCGAACCGGCGCTGCAGAGGCTGCGGGCAGCTTCGCAGCCAAGCGCTCAACTGCTGCGCCCCCAGGGGAGGCCCAACAAACCAAAATTTAAAATAAAAAAGTAAAAAATGTATAGAACATTATCACCACACTAGAAAGTCCCATCATACCTTTACTTCTCTTCATTCTACTTACTTCCTGAAGGAACCAGGTCAGTAGTTCTGTAGACTGTCTCAGTCGCTTCATTGGAATGTTTAATTTGATTTTTCATCCTCTGTATTTCCTGTAGTCTAGAAGAACTAAAGATTAATTTCTACTCAAATTTTTGACAAGAATACACTATCAATGATATTTTATATACCTCGTATTATTTCATCACTCCCAAAACTACATATTGTCAGGTTGCCTTACTTTTAGTAATGGTTAAATTGTTCTGTTGGTGACAGCCTGATTCCTTCATTAAATATTTGCCGTCAATCTTTCACCTAATGATTTTAGTACTTATTGACAATCATTGTCTGGCTCATTTTGAAATAATTAGAGGTTGCAAGAGAGTGATTTCCTAATTCTATCATTCTTTCCACATTTATTAGCTAGACTACTTCTGTATTAGAAGAACTTTCCTACATCCGTTAGGATTATTTAGTTATCCTGCAGTACTGTTCATACCAGAAAGGCTAGGAAGATCTTTATTTTCTTTTAATTATCCAATTTTGGAGTGATGTGTTGGTTACCTAGCAACCTCTGTCATGTCTATGATTCCGTCTCTGTTCTTTTTTGCACGTCACTATGAACACATGGCTTACTGTATCTACTGTATTTCTATTGGTTGCAGTAGTTTAATACTGAAATTATTCTGTTTGGGGAAAAAAAAGAATACCTTTTGAGGTTTTTGTATTCTTTTGATGTGACAATATTAACTTCAGGTAGCTCCCTGGCTTTTTGATACAAGATGTCCCAAGCTCAACTGGTACATTTCCTGGAATTAACTGTCAAAACCTTCCCTCCCCCTTCCCTCCAAGTCTTTTTAGTGTAAAATAATGTTTTGAAACCACAATATGGGATTGTTGTTGCTGCTGGATTATCACTGCTTTTTTATTTCTTCAGTGGACAGAGCTAGAAAATATGTAACTTAAAAAAAAACAAATTACAAATTTCTACTGATATTTGCAACCACAATTTAAATAACAAGAGCTTTAAATTGACCATTTTAGGTTGAACTTTATATCTAATAGCTTTATAGTTCCTTACTTGTGGTATGTTAAAATATACATATATTTGTTTCAAAACAATAATGGTTAGTATTAACAGTAAGACTTATACATTAAGCTAGATAATTTAAGATTTGTTTGCCTTTGGTTTTTTTTTTTTTTTTTGTCCTAGGAACATAGCTCTTTAAGAATGGTACAATCAAAATAATTTGTGTTAAGGAGATTGGAATAATTCTTTGTGTGTGTGTGATTTTTGTCACCAAATATATGTAGCTGTTAGGTTAATTCCTTTCTGTTTGTTTTGGATTCTAGACATTGGATTTTGTTTCCTTTTTAAATTCATTTTTGTGTTTTGCTTACTACATTCTTTTTGAAGGAGGTACTTGTTTGGAGGGCACTAATTTTTTTCTTGTGTTTTATTTTTGTATTTTTTCTTATTCTCTTGGGACTTCTATTCAGTCTCCTTTCCTGGTTCCTCTTCCTCTTCCTGCTCTAAACTTTGGCGCATACCAGGACCTCTCCTCTATTTTTATTTGCTTCCAAGTGAACTAATCTTCTCCCCTGGAAATTTCAATTCCACCTATTTGCTAATCATTCTTGAATTTACATCTCTTGCCTGGAGTTCTTCCCTGAATTGCACATGTAGTCATCCAACTTTCAATTCATCATCTCCACTTGGATGTTTAGTAGATAGGTTAAACTTAATATGTCCAAAAATGAACTCTAATTTCTATCCCACATTTCCTCTAGTAGTCCCTCCCAGGTCAGTAAATGGAGACTTCATCTTGTTACACAGTTTAAATACTTTGAAGTCTTTTTTTTTTTAATTAAGGTAATATTAGTTATATGATTTAGGGATACACCTCAGAAGTCATTTCTGATATTACACAACTGGCTTATTGTTTTATCAGTTTCTATCTTTGAAATAAATCAAGAATCCAGTCAATTCTTGATTTCTCACTGTTTCCACTGACATCACCCCAGATTCAGATACTGTAAATTCACTTGGAATAGCTTCATAACAGATCTTCCTATTTCCATGCATTCTTCTTCACAAGCTGTTCTCCACTTAGCTGTCAGAGTGGGCTGTTAAAAATCATTACTTTGGGCCTCCCTGGTGGCACAAGGGGTTAAGCACCGCACTATGAAGCAATCCGCAGCCTCTGCAGTATGAGTTCAATCCCCGGCCGGCCAAGGAGCAACCCATATTGCGAGGCAGACCCCTCCTGTCTCGCCTGCTGCTCCCCTCAACAGTGTATTCCAGTCAGTCTGCCTGTTCTGTTCCCATTCTATCTCTGGTGAATCCTCTCACCCCCTGTATCCCTGGACTGTATCCCAGCTCTAGTATGCATAAATAAATAAATAAATCTTAAAAAAATTTAAAAAGTCATGATTTTGTTCAAAATTCTTTCAATCTGGGTTTGGGAAAAGTGGACAGAGGTATAGATGAAACCAGACTGATCATGTAGCCCCAATTGTTGAAACTGGCAGAAAACAACATTAGTTTCTGTTCTGTTATTTTTGTATATATTTTAAAAATAAAATAGAAACAAAACTCTTTAAAGACTTTACTGTCATCTATACCTACACTAGTGTGGTAGCCATTAGCCACATGTTGCTATTGAACACTTGAAATGTTCTAGCCTGAATTTTTTTTTTTAAATAATAAATTTTATTTTTATATTCCCCATACAATTGCAGCCCCCCCATTCTGACCCCAATCCCTCCCCTCCCACCCCCGCCCCCCTAAAAGTGTCTCTGGTTCATAGTTTTTTGTTGATTTTGATTTTCACTTTCTTATATTCATTTTCCTGGTCCCTTATTTAAGTTTTCTAGATTCCTGCTATGAGTGAGACCATCCGGTATTTTTCTTTTTCTTTCTGGCTTATTTCGCTGAGCATGATCCCTTCCAGTGCCATCCATGTTGCTGCAAATTGCATGTGTTTATCTTTTTTGAATGCTGAGTAATATTCCATGGTATATATGTACCACATCTTCTTGATCCAGTCATCTATTTTTGGGCATCTGGGTTGTTTCCAAAGCTTAGCTATTGTAAACAGTGCTGCTATAAACATAGGGGTGCAGGTGTTCTTTGGAATTGATGTTTCTGTGTCCTTTGGGTAAATACCTAGGAGTGGAATTGCTGGATCATATGGAAGCTCTATGTTTAGTAGGTCCAGAAATCTCCACACAGCTCTCCACAGTGGTTGGACCAGTTTGCACTCCCACCAACAGTGCAGAAGAGTTCCTTTTTCTCCACACCCTCGCCAACATTTGTTGTTGCTAGTTTTTTTAATATGTGCCATTCTCACTGGTGTAAGATGGTATCTCATGGTGGTTTTGATTTGCATTTCCCTGATTGCAAGTGATGTTGAACATTTTTTCATATGCCTGTTGGCCATTTGCATTTCCTCTTCAGAGAAGTTTCTTTTTAGCTCTTCTGCCCATTTTTTGACTGGATTATTTTCTTTGTTGTTGTTGCATCTCATCAGCTCTTTGTAGATTTTTGTGATCAGTCCTTTATCATTAGTGTTGGGTGCAAAAATGTTCTCCCAGTTGGTGGGGTTTCTCTTTGTTTTTGTTATTGTCTCTTTTGCTGTGCAGAAGCTCTTTAATTTGATGTAGTCCCAGCTGTTTATCTTTGCCTTCACTATCACTGCTTTGGGTGATGTGTCTGTAAAGATGTCTTTGATGTGCAAATCACGTAGTGTTTCGCCTATATTTCCTTCTATATATTTTATGGTTTCAGGTCTTATGTCTAGTTCTTTAATCCATTTTGAGTTGATTTTTGTGTATGGTGTGAGGTAGTGGTCAAGCTTCATTCTTTTGCATGTAGCGACCCAGTTTTCCCAGCACCATTTATTGAACAAACTTTCTTTGCTCCAATGCATAGTCTTTGCTCCTTTGTCAAAGATTAGTTGACCATAAATCTGTGGGTTTATTTCTGGATTTTCTATTCGATTCCATTGGTCTGTATGTCTGTTCTTGTTCCAATACCATGCAGTTTTGATGATTATGGCTTTGTAGTATAGTTTGAAGTCTGGGAGTGTGATGCCTCCATTCCCTTCTTTTTTTTTCAGGAGAGCTTTGTCTAGCCTGAATTTAGATGTGGTTATGAGTATTAAAAAATACACTGGATTTAAAGATTTAGTAATATAGAAAAAAAGTAAAATAACATTAAAATTCATTTCATTTTTTTCTTTTTACTTTTAAAACATGACTCTTTCTTGATTACCCTTCATCTTCCAGAGAACTTAAGTTTATATATAGCTCACATCATCTTTCTTTGGCTCTATAAGGCTCTATGAACTGGGCCCCACTTCCTCCCTGACCTCATTTCCCACACCCCCTTCCTCACACCATTCCAAAGCTCTGATCTCTTTGCTTAAACAAAGCAAAATGCGCTTCTACCTCAGGATGTTTGCACTTCCAGATTTGTCCTCCTGGGGCACTCTTTCTCAGTGTCCTCGTGGCTTATTCTATTGTTCCTTCAGGATGCTGCCCAGTTGCCTATGTTTTTAGAGATATTTACCTGATAGATATAAAAGCTCATCCCCTTTATTGTCTATTCCTCTTAATCTGCTTCCTGTTACTTGATACTGCTTATCATCATTGCCTTTTCTGTTTTGTTCATTTGTCGCTCTATATCCTGAGCACCTAATATAATGCAAGATACAGAATAGACATTAGGTAACAATTTGTGGCACAGAGGGCTATGTATTATGCAATACATTATTTCACATTTAATATTGAACTGTCCTGCAATAAGGTTCAGGTTTCCAAGGTATAAAGAGTAAGATAAACTTTAATTTATTATCAACTACATGAAATTCCCTATGTAAGAAATCAGATACTTTATAAAATCATGTAAGATAACTGTTTTATCCATTTCAAAAGAATTAAGATAAAATAAATAAACTTATACTAATCAACTTTTATATATTTGTGTAATTAGTAACACAGGGCGTTTTAGAGATGCTTATAAGGAATTCAAGATAGCGATAAAATACAAATCAAGACTTAAGAGTCAGAAATTTTTTTTATGATCCACTAAATAGTATCCTGTTTCTTAAAGGAATTTTTCAAAATTTTTAATTAGTCTAATAATATTAATATACTACTCATCCAGCAAATTGGGTCACGTCAAGGTGCTAAGATATTCTTTGGATACCCTTAAATTTTCTTGTGCTGGTAATCATAACAAACTTGACCTGTTTATAAAAAAACTTTTGAAGGCAATCGTCATTCTTTATTTAGAGCTAAAACCAAACAGAAAGGAACCAAAAAAGGAAAAAGACTTTTTTTTTGCCGATGTCATCTTTTTAATCCTTACTTTTTAAAAATTAAAAAAAATTAAAAAAATTTTCTTACATCGTTTTTCATTTTTGTACAATATTTGATTTCTCCCCTCAGGCATAGCCCCCATAAATCTCTACCACAACATTACCCCTACAACCGTCACCCTAGTCCCTTGTGCTCTTCTTTTCCCTGTTCTGATCCCTCCACTCCTTCCCTGCTGTGTGTCTCAGATCTATAATTTGCCTGCTAGTTTTGTCTGAAAAAGAACTATTTTTAACTTACACTTTAATTTTAAAATGTAAGATGAAAAAAATATAAGATAACTAAAAATACTAATGAAATAATTTAAAAGCAAGGGTATCTTTTCCTTATTTGAATATATTTGCTTTTCCATTTTAATTTCAGTCTTGGTCACAGCATCTCTTCAACTGTAACTAGAAAAATGAAACAGAAGTGCCCTTTTGTGTCGCAGGTTGCTGCTGCATGCAGTTTGTGGGCCCCTGAGACCTGAAAATAAAGAGTTTGTTAGCGCCTATGAGGCTGTATCCAGTGTCCCTATGGCTGTCACAAAGCCAAAAACTCAAAGTATTGAGTTACACCGTAATGGTATGGATAGATATTGTTTGGACTATCATGAGAAAAAAAGAAAGAAGGAAGTTCAAGAGGCCTATGAAGGTTCAAAAAAGGCGAAAAAGATAATTGGTCTGAAAGCTAAGCTCTACCATAAACAGCGCCATGTTGTGAAAATACAAATGAAAAAGACTATCAAGATACTTGAAAAGAGAAAGAACAAACAGAAGAATGATGAAAAGACTGCAGAAGTAGCAGCGCCTACAAATCTACTGGACAGAGATGGACAGACCCAAACTAAAGTATGGTTTGCAATATGATTAAACAAAAACAAAAGAGGAGGCAGAAAAACGGAAAGCCCCTCTGCTCAAAGTTCATGCCCAGGGAGAAACAGAAGTATTAAAAGTTTTTCAAACAGCAAAGAGAAAGAAGAAAGTGTGGAAGAGCATGGTCACTAAAGTCTGTTGGAGACAGCTTTACAAGAAAACCACCTCAATATGAAAGATTCATTAGACCAAAGGATTTACATTTCAAAAAGGTCTATGTAACACACTATGAACTAAAAGCCATCTTTTGCCTGCCAAAATTTTGAGGGCCAAAATCCCTCAGCCCTCCTATATACAGCTTTGGATATTATTAGGAAAGGTATACCACTGAAGTGTATATGATCAAGTTGGGCCTTGTGACACAAGGAGGCAAAGTTATTTGGGGAAAATATGCCCAGGTTACCAACAGTTCTGAAAATGAAGGATGCAAAAATGCAGTCTTACTGGTTTGACAGCAGTTTCATAATTCTTGAAGTCTACACAAAATCAGGAAAACCACCGTTGCTATGATGTTTCGGAATACTACCAAACCACATGTCTGCCATCATCAAGAGAACTATACATTCTATTGCAAAAATAATTTAAATAGCTTAGTTTTACAAACTAGTATTTGTTTTTGGGTCTGCTTAGTATTAGATATTCGTAAAATTGAATAATTAAAAAAGCAGTTATAGAAAAAAAGAAAAATGAAATAGATTCAACAAGCTATATGCCATTTTGGAATGTGAAATTTCAATAGGCAGAACTGAGAAATCAGAACTAGCACTATACTAAAGTATGTAAGACTTAAAGTATGTCCTCAGTGATTTTTTTTGAATATTACTTTGTGCTAATTTAATGAACCTTTACTAAATGTATATTGTACATCAGCACTCTACCAGCTACCCAGCTGGGGAAGTCAGCCGCAGGGTTATCAATGATTTCCTGGAATAGATCCTCTTTTCTGTGTTATCAGTTTAAAGTGACCTGCAGATGGTCATCAGGCCTTGATGTTATCTTCATCTTCATAAGGAACAAAATATCTCCTCAAGCATCAAACAACCCATTACAGTGGCCCTGAGGAATGTGTCACAGCAGGTTAAACTAAACAAGTTAACGGCTAAAGCAGAGGTCCTATCATGTTCTGGCTCAGGCCAGACCACAGAAGAATGGATTTCCTGCACCTTTTTCAGGTTGTGCAACAAGATTATGTCCAAATTACCAATTGTATAGTAATTCAACTTACATTTCTAAGATTTTGTGAAGAATATTTCCAAAGGCTTAAAAAAATCTTAAGGAAATTGTTTATACTTGTTTCCCTGGATTTTCTTCCTTTGTATACCACGTTACTTTAGCAACACCTAAAGTACAATAGATGAACTACTGGTTTTATATCACTTTTTTTTTAGTATCTTTTGTAAGTTTTATAAATGAAGGAGCAAAATATTGTAGTATTTCATGTTACTTTTCTTTTTTTCTTTTATATATTTTTTACATCATTTTTCATTTTTGCACCATGTATGCATTTTCATTTTGGTTATATTCCCCACCCCCCTTATTTTGACCCTAATCCCTCGTCCCCTCCCCCCTAGTATGTCTCTAGTTTATAGTTGCTTGTTGATTTTGATTTTTACTTTATTATAATTAGTCCTTTTCCTGGTCCCTTATTTAGGTTTTCTAGATTCCTGCTATGAGTGAGACCATCCGGTATTTTTCTTTTTCTTTCTGGCTTATTTCGCTGAGCATGATCCCTTCCAGCTCGATCCTTGTTGCTGCAAATTGCATGAGTTTATCACATTTTTTAAAAAACTGCCAATTTTGCAAACACGGCTGGCATGGCGTTTCTGAAACTATCTAGAACCTTCTCAAAAACGGCGAAACACACAGGACAGAGAAACAAGCCATTTTCTGTGCCTCCGTTATAGACAAGGTACGTACCCTCCCGTCCCTGGCTGCTTCACGGGAGCCCTCCTGCAGTAAGCAAAGGGAGAGGCGAGCGGGGAAGGCAAATAGCATCCCCAGTGGGGCGGGGCCGCCCGCAGGGTGTTTCGCGCGCCCCGCAGCGGCCGCAGGGTGGAAGCGCAGGCGGCCCGCGCCGTTGGGCGGTCGTGGGCCGAGCCAATCCCGAGGCGAGCGGGAGGGGGCGCGGCCGGCCGAGGCGGGTTCTGGCTGCCCCGGGGTCCGCTCGCTCGCTGGGCGGCTCCCGGCGTGCGGCGCGGGCGCTTCGCGCTTCCCCGCCGACCATGGAGCGGGTGACGTTGCCTCCCGGAGGCGCGGCGGCCGTCGATGAGTACCTGGAGTACCGGAGGTGAGGGGCGGCTCTGTGGGGTGCGGCTCCCCCGGGGATCGCGGGTGGGCGGCTGGGGACCCGGCTGTGGCCTGGCCGGGCTCGCGGGGTTCTTTCTCCAGCTTTTGGCGGAGCTTACATAGATTTTCAGTTTCTTCTTTCTGTCATTAAATATTGTAATGACGTGCAGTTCTGTAATGATAGCTCTCTTCCGCGGCCAATTAAGAGCTCCCTCTCCCCCCAACACGCCCATCCCTGACAAGACGGATTATTAACTCTAGAGTTACCCATTTTTTCCCCCCCTGAAGTGGACATTAAAGAATTACACATTAAATATTCGGGGCCTATAAAAGCAGACATGGAACTTGCATGTTAGTAGCAGGTTACGTCGTAAACTGCCAAAGGTGCACCTAACTCCGAGGCGTTGGTTTGGGAAAAAGGCACCCACTGGTGTGGTTTTAGGGCTTCTGGAGAAACTCCTCTCCTGAAATTGGAAATGCTGCCGCCCCTTTGGTTTGGGGACAGGATTCCCTTTCCTTGAATCCTGACAAGGCTGCGCACCTATGGCGAGGGATTCATTTTCAGTTTGTAAGGGTTTTTGACAGTTGGGAACTGGCCGAAGGGGAATTACTGGAGAGGGACAAGCTAGTAGACGCGAAGTTGGAGAGGGGAATGTGTTTAAGGGGAAGTGAGACAGTCACGACCCCACTTGGGAAACTTGAGAGGGACTAACTGCCCTGCTTAAAAGTGACCGCCCCAAATCACCCAGGAGTGTTCGGGCACTCCAGTTCCCTAGCTAATAGCATTCCTCTTGTCACGGTGGCATAGGTTTGGGTAACACATAGAATGTCCTGGTAACACTCAGCCAGAAAAGTGGGAGCCAAGAGCTTGATGGGTCAGGCCTCATCCCACGTTCAGGTAGATCCAGGTAACTCCAGGTGTCCTGTGCCTAGAACTGCTCCCACCCAGCTCTCACCCAGGGCAGAGCCAGCACCTTTAGCCTCCAAGTCGCCAGGGTTTTCTCCCTGGGAACACTTGCTGGATCCTAATGTTAACTGTAACTTAGATATTTAGATTTGTGTCTTGCTTGATCCAGAAAATATTAGGGCCTGGTGATTAATTACTTTTGTAAGCATAAGTAACCTGGAACAAGTTTCAGTAAGAGATTATCCGGAACTTTACTGACATTGATATTTGGGAAAGATGGGAGAAACAGGACTTGGGTGGCTAGTTATGAAAGGAGTGTGAAAGGGTCTGAAGGATGAATCTAGGTTAGGAACTCTCCTTCCTCAAAGTTTTCCCAGAGTCAGCCTTATTTGGGTGCTTTTGTGGGAGGCATTTGGGAGGGAAGTTTAGAACCTTGCAACTCAAAGTGTAGCAACCATGGACCAGTGGTGTGGGAATCACCTGGGAACTTGTTAGGAATTCAGATTCTCAGGACTTTTAGTGTGAATCTGCATTTGAAAATGATCCACAGGGATTCTGTAAATTAAGTTTTCTGGGGCATTGGTTTAGAACTCAAACAATCTGTTCCATCCTTTAACAATTTGCATTTATTTAAAGGTTTTTCTAGTACTTGTTGTACTTCTTGGTAGCTTCCCTAAATTGAAATGGTCCAAAGTTTATCTCAGGATTAAATACCCTTTTTGTATCCAAATTTTTTAAATAAGGAAGACTATAGTTTCTGAACAAGCATCTGCTGAAGGCTTGAAAGTTTGAAAAGTTTGAAAAAAGCTGTGAATTGCACAAGTAATTATGTAGCATTCTGCAAACAGCACTTTTCATGACCTTCATAGGACTATATTTTCAAAGAGAAGTTTCTTCAATTTTGAACAAATTCTTTTGTCTTCTTCTACCTCCAGGGAGGCCAAATCTTAATTTTCTAAGAAATAGAGATAACTTAAGTTTTTGCATAAAGGTCTGACTTCTGGAATTAAACATTGATGTACCTGACTACTTAACACACAGGTATTGGCTTGAGTTTGTGTAGACTCTAGGGTATTTGCATAGATCCAAGAATATTTGTGGTTTTGTGTAGTTTCATAAAGCAAAAATAAAATATAATTTTTTTTTGCTAAAATGCTGATCTTTGCAACATTGTCATCATAACCAATGACCTTCGCTTTCCATTCTCTCTTTTTTTTTTTTAAGATTTATTTATTTATTTATTTATTTATTTTATTTTATTCTGGGTACAGTCAGAAGCGCAGGAGGGTGAGAGAATTCACCAGAGCCAGAGCAGGGAGCAGAGCAGGCAGAGTGACGAAGTACACTGCTGAGGGGAGCAGCGGGCGGCAGGAGAGGTCTGCGCGCCATGTGGGACCCTCGCCCGGTGGCCGGGGATCGAACCGGTGCTGCAGAGGCTATGGGCAGCTTCGCAGCCCAGTGCTCAACCGCTGTGCCATTGGGGAGGCCCTCCATTCTCTCTTAATTTAAACTCCTGGCCTAGGTTTGGGGTCAGGTATGGACATTAGTTTTGCCGTCTTTTATGGTCATGAGTTTTGTACTATCTTTAACGAAGTAATATGTTAAAAATTTTTAGTGCTATATTTGTTTATTTATTTATTTTAAAGTTCTATTTATACAAGAGCTGGGGTACAGGCCAGAGGTGCGGGAAGGTGAGAGAATTCATCAGAGACAGAGTGGGGAGCAGAATAGACAGATGACCGAAAACACTGCTGAAGGGAGCAGCAGGTGTGACAGGAGAGGTCTGCTGTGCCATGTGGGAATCTCCCTTGCGGGCCGGGAATCGAATCCATGCTGCAGAGGCTGCAGACAGCTTCACAGTGCTGTGCTCAACCCGTTGTGCCACTGGGGAGGCCGCTAGTGCTATATTTAATGGAGAAAAATGTTAACATTTTTAGTAGTTTAGGTTCTAGCTATTAATGAAAAGAATGAGCATGGTGCTTCAGAATGAAAGGAGAAGTTGAGATGAATATGTAGTAAACCACCATTGGTAAACCTCAATTAGTAATGTCAAATGTTATGAATTTGTTGATTTTATTTTTTGTAATATTTTATATGGGAAGCAAAGCTTTATTACTAAGAATATATAATTTTACTGTTACCATATGACTAAAGTAACATATCAAGATTAAGTGCCCTTTCTTTCGTATAAGCGTCTAATTTTAGAATTTAAGATTTTTCTTTTTTTTTTATTTTAAGATTTTTTTTTAATAAGTCAGCTTTTTTCTTTTTTTTTTTAAAAAATTTATTTATTTATTCATACAAGCACTGGGTACAGTCAGAATCACGGGAGGATGAGAGAATTCACCAGAGCCAGAGCGGGGAACAGAACAGGCAGAAGGACCGAAGTACACTGCTGAGGGGAGCAGCGGGCGGCAGGAGAGGTCTGCGCACCATGTGGTACCCTCACCCAGTGGCCGGGGATTGAACTGGCGCTGCAGAGGCTGCAGGCAGCTTCGCAACCCAGCGCTCAACCACTGCGCCACCGGGGGAGGCCCGAATTTAAGATTTTTCACTTGAAGAATAAATATTCAAATCTTAAGTTTATCTCAGGATTAAATAACTTTTTTTTTAAACTTTTTTTTTTCTTTGGTAGAATTGTTGGTGAGGATGATGGAGGGAAACTTTTTACTCCTGAAGAATATGAAGAATACAAAAGAAAAGTTTTACCTATGCGCTTACAGAACAGATTATTTGTGAGCTGGCGATCACCAACTGGAATGGATTGTAAACTTGTGGGTCCAGAGACACTGTGTTTTTGTACACATAGGTAAGATATTTTACTGGCAAGTTTTCTGATGACTAGAAAATATGAAACTGTATGAGAGGGGGCATATCATCCTTCTATATATAACATTATTTGTGACCAGTGAGAAACATTTTAAAATAGTGCTTCAAATAATATTTTAGAAATTATCTAAAGGTTTTATTTTTTTGTGCTGTAATAAAAAAATTTCTGTATGTTCTAGCAGAACTCATTATGGAGTCCATCACTTTAAATGTCTCTTCTATTGATAAAAAGATATTGGTACCCTTGTGACTTTGCCAGAGGCCTTGCAGTCAACTGGGGAGTCCCCCACTAGGCAAGGCAGAACTTGGGTCATCAGACTGCAAAACTGCTTTAAGAGTTGTTTGCATTGACCTGACTGAACAGGTAACCAGACTACAAATAGAAGCATTTCTCCTCAAACTTAACTAATCTCCCTCTGCATTTTAAGAAACATATTGGGTGGATACCTTTCTTTAAACAAAGATATAAGCATATAGAGTTTTATTACAAATGTTCGAGAAAAGCACATGGAGGAAAGTAAATATATGAAGTTCCAGTCATTGGTGTGTGTAGCCTGTACCTGAGGTTTGCATTGGACTGTGTTCGTTGTGTTATACTTTAAATTTTACTCCTGTCACAGATCACAGTTGTACAACTCAGAAGGACAAAACTGCTTTGTAGGGGAAAAAACCACTGAACCGGTTATGTGTTTTTAGGTAACAACTTGAACTGCTGTTCCAAAGGAACAGCAGGAGAACCGCCCTGTTTGCATAGTTTCTGGGTCTCTTTCATGAGAAACTCTTTGTAGTTGCTGTTTACAGACTTGAGTTTGCCAAAGGTTGTTAGGCAGTTGCTAGGATGAGTAATGTGTATAGATTGACTTTACATTTCTTTAGCAACGCCTGCTGAAAACACTGGAGGAATGGAGGATGAGGGATTTATTGATATCTTCCTGAATTGAAGAGGAGTTTGGTCAATTTGTGTTAGTTTTATAACTTGCTCTGCTATGAATTTAGTGCCAGTTTCTTATTTGTATATATCATGGGATTAACCCTCAAAATTGACTCAGCCCAACTTTGTTGGAAAAGTTCTCATAAAAACTCAGTGCGGTGAGATCTCTTTTTATATTTTTTCCCTACCATTATAAAAGTGAAACATGGTTATAAAGGGAAATAAGGAATGTGTAGAAAGTAAAAAAAACTCTATTGAATGCCAGCTGCTGATGATACATTTTACTATATTTGTGTAATTTTTTTCTTTATATTAATAATTTAATTGTTAATTTTATGATTTTATGTGTGTGTAAACATTTAACCAGTTTTAAACGATAGAATGACAGAAATGTTTTCACATTGTTATGTAGTAATTATAAACAGGATTTTAAATGCCTCCTTAATATGCTAGCTAATTCAGTGGGGTGCACTGTGTGTAACTCACAGCTGTGAGGTAGTCTGGGGATATCAGGGCAGTGAGGGGAAGAAGGATTCCAGTTATGGCTCTTTGTCTTGCTTTGTCTTTTTATATTTTATGTATTATGTTTCTGTAAAAGATTGAACTTGAAGAAAGGGCTTCACTGCTGAAAAAAGTTGTCTAGTATTTTAGTTATTTATTCCTTTACTAGTATGTGTGTGTATGTTTCCCTTTTTTGCTGTTGTATGTACTGTTACTAATACCATTGCTATTCACAAAGTTCTTTTTTTTCCCCAGAAAGGAACTGTCTGGGTTAAAGGATAGATTTTTTTAAAGTTTCTGGAAACATTAAACAGGATTGGTTCTTTTATAACACTCTTGACAGCATTGTGAATTATGTATAGTTTTTTTTTTTTAAAGATTTATTTATTTAGCGTAGAAGAACTGGGGTATAGGCCAGAGATGCAGGGTGAGAGGATTCACCAGAAACACAGTGGGGAACAGAATAGGCAGACTGACCGAAATATACTGCTGAGGGGAGCAGTGGGCAAGTCAGGAGAGGTTGCTGTGCCATGTGGGTAGCTCCCTGGCCAGGGATCGAACTCATGCTGCGGAGGCTGCAGATAGCTTTGTAGGTTGTGTCTTAACCCCTTGTGCCACCAGGGAGGCCCAAATTATGTATCATTTTAAAAATAACTTTAGCTCTTTTTGCTTAGTGAAAAATGGTATTGTTATTTTATTATCTATTACTTAGATTAATATTGAGAGTTATAAATTTAATATTGTTTTACTGCATATCACCTTATTAGCAGGAAGTAAGTGGCTTATTAAAGAAATTTGCAGGGGTCTCCCTGGCAGCGCATGGGGTTAAGCACCGCATTGTGAAGCAATCCGAAGCCTCTGCAGCACGAGTTCAATGCCCGGCTGGCCAGGTAGCAACCCACATGGCACAGCAGACCTCTCCTGTCTCACACACTGCTCCCCTCAGCAGTGTATTTCAGTCAATCTGCCTGTTCTGTTCCTCACTCTGTCTCTGGTGAAAACTCTCACCCACAGCATCTGTGGCCTGTACCCCAGCTCTTGTAAACATAAATAAATAAATAAATCTTAAAAAAAAAAAGAAAATTGCAGTGTTTTAACAAAGAGCTTTGTCTCTTAAAATGTTTATAATTTATTTGGAGGTTAAAAGTTAAACTGTATTAAAATAAATTCCATTAATATTTATTTGTTGTACACTAAATATGTATTTATTGAACACTTGCCATAGTTTTAGGTTATGCTTCTGTATTAAAGACTCTGTAGTGATATTTTAAAGGAATTATATAATTTGGGGGGTATATTACTGTGAAAATTCTTAAATAGATAAAAATCTAAGAGTGAAGATTTTCTCTGAAGCAACATAGCTGACAGAAATACCATATGCAGGGGAGTTTTCACCTTACAAACAAGAACAATGAAACAGAAATAAAATAAATAATATTCCTTAATAAAAGAGAAATTGCAATTTTTGGCAGTACCTGCATTGTATTTCTGGTTTTCCTTTCCTTTTCCTTTTATTTTTTAGGTATAAGCAACATAAAACTGACTTTGAAACAATTCCACAGCAGCGTCCCATTAGTCTGCCTTGCCGAGTGACTGGCTGCCAGTGCAGGGCTTACGTTTATGTCCCTCTGAATGGCACACAGCCCATTCGCTGCAGATGCAAGCACTTTGCGGATCAACATAGCGCTGCCCCCGGCTCCGCTTGCAATGCCTGTGAGTTCCATTGATATCGACACACAAACAGAATCTTTTTCTTTAGTGAATATGTAATATACCCTATGTGCCATTTTTATTAAGCTGTGGAGTCCATATTAAACAACGGAGGAAAATTTAATGGATAACCATTTAAAATTTTTATTTTTTGTGGAAAATTCATAAAGTTATTTGCATGTTTTGCTATCATAAACCTTGGTCTCATGTAGTTAAACTAAGTTAAGCCAATAGTAATAGATTTTAGGAATCATTGGAAATCATTTGATTCAATTTTTTTAAAAAAGATTTATTTTTTATTTATACAATAGCTGGGGTACAGGCCAGAGGCACGGGAGAGGATTCACCAGAGACAGAGTGGGGAACTGAACAGGCAGACAGACTGAAAGTACTGCTGAGGGGAGCAGCAGGCACGACAGGAGAGGTCTGCCGCACCATGTGGGAATCTCCCTGGCCAGCTGGAAATTGAACCTACATTGCAGAGGCTGCAGACAGCTTCATAGTGCTGCGCTCAACTCGCTGCGCCACTGGGGAGGCCTTCAATTCTAAATTCTATGAAATAGGTTATAACAACATTTTTTTTAAAGATTTATTTATTTATATAAGCAGTGGGTACAGTCAGAAGCCGGGGAGGGTGAGAGAATTCACCAGAGCCAAAGCGGGGAGCAGAGCAGGCAGAAGGACCGAAGTATACTGCCGAGGGGAGCAGCAGGTGGCAAGAGAGGCCAGTGTGCCATGTGGGACCCTCCTCCGGTGGCCGGGCAGCAGCCGGGAATCGAACCAGCGCTGCAGAGGCTGTGGGCAGCTTCGCAACCCAGCGCTCAACCGCTGTGCCACCGGGGAGGCCCCATAACAACATTTTTTAATGACGTGGCAGGAATGTTTCATTGTTTAAGTAGTTGCATAAAACATTTATTATTTGCCTTGGTTCCTATTCACATTTCTCAAAAGTCTGAATGAGTAAAAATTTTGTCAATGGTATATTCTGGCCACTATTTCAACACGACTTGTTTTTTTCAATATAACAACTTTACTAAGATAGGATTCCTAGATTACACAGCTTATCCATTTTAAGAGTACACTTTAATGGCTTTTGATATATTCACAGAGTTGTGCAACCATCACCACAATACATTTTAGAACATTTTTGTCACCCCCTAAAGAAACTCTTTATCTATTGACAATTATTCCATGTTGCTTTGTCCCCATAACCCTAGGCAACCAATAATCCACTTTTTGTCTATGGGTTTGCCTACTCTAGACATTTCATATAAGTAGAATCGTAGAATATGTGCTCTTTTGTGATGGGTTTCTTTCACTTGGCGTAATGTTTTTATGATTCATCCACAGTGCAGCATGTATTAGTACGTCTTTCATTTTTATTGCTAAACGATATTTCATTGCATCTCTTCTGTGTCTGTGGATTAGCCTTTTATATGACTTTTATGGGGGATTGTCTCATAGGGTGTTCTCCACCTATCTCCTCACCAAGTTCAGACCGCAGAACTGTCCCCACATCTGATTTTGACTCAGTATTTGAGGACAGAGCACGCGTTTTCAATTCTCCAGTGGTTAGCCCAATTTTGTTAAGTACATGTTGATTTCTCCAGTACTTTTTCCTGCTGCTTACCCTCTTCCTACTTCAGCATCTTCTATAAGTAAGAGCAGCAGGGGCTGGTGGTGAGAGTTATAGGGGTCAGAGGTGAACGATTTGACTTCAGATGACTTTAGCCTAGATAAGTGTTTTTAGGGCAGAAGGCTCAGTACCTATATCTAAAAACATTTAACTCTTTACATCTTGATTCAGGTTCCAAGTGTTCAGGATTCCATAGTTGCTTCACATGTGCTTGTGGTCAGCCTGCGTATGCCCATGACACAATAGTAGAAACTAGGCAAGAAAGACTGGCTCAGGGAAAACCAGTGGGACAGGATGTTCCCTATGCAGCAATGGGAGGATTAACTGGCTTCAGCTCACTAGCAGAAGGCTACATGCGGTTAGATGACAGTGGAATTGGTAAGTGATGATATGTGAACTGTGATCATGTATATTGTTTTTATGTGTGCTAACAAAGGTGAAGCCTTATATTTGTTTAGCATTTTATGTTCATGTTTTTTTTTTTTTTCCAGAACACATTTTATCATTTGTTTTTTATATTTTTGGAGAGGTCTTATTGCCTGTCTACAATATATGGTTATTATAGAAATGTAGAAAATAAAAGAGAAAAAGAAATCACTCCTATCCCAATCCCTATCCAATCCAAATCCCTATCCCCAATCCATTGTTTTGCAATAACTGAATAATTTTTCTTTTACTTGATATGATACAGTTTATTCGCTACCCTATTGTGTGCAATTTTTGCTATCTCATTTTGGAAACACAGGCATATATGTTCATGTGTGCATATGCACATGTGTATACACATTAGATTTATGACATTCTACTCACATAGGTGTGCACACACATGTATGTACACACATATATCTGCTTGCATATCTAAAAAGTTTAAAGTAATATAAGGAAAAATTAGATATATCTCAAACTATTGAAGGTAGCTTGATCTGCCTGAGTGTTGGGTGGGATTAGGGAGAATAATATGGTTTGATGTACTTCAAATATTTAAGCTGTCTGGTGCATTTTTTTTTTTTTTTAAGATTTATTTATTGGGTCTCCCCGGTGGCGCAGCGGTTGAGCGCTGGGTTGCTAAGCTGCCAGCGGCCTCTGCGGTGCCGGTTCAATCCCCGGCTGCTCCCCTGCCACCGGAGGAGGGTCCCACATGGCGCGCAGACCTCTCCTGCCTCCCGCTGCTCCCCTCAGCAGTGTACTTCGGTCCTTCTGCCTGCTCTGCTCCCCGCTCTGGCTCTGGTGAATTCTCTCACCCTCCCGCGCTTCTGACTGTACCCAGTGCATGTATAAACAAAACAAACAAACAAATAAATAAATAAAAAACATGCCTCTATTAAAAAAAAAAAAAGATTTATTTATTTATTTATACAAGCACTGGGTACAGTCAGAAGCCTGGGAGGGTGAGAGAATTCACCAGAGCCAGAGCGGAGAGCAGAACAGGCAGACTGTGGAAGTATACTGCTGAGGGAAGCAGCGGGCAGCAGGAGAGGTCTGCGTGCCATGTGGGACCCTTGCCTGGCGGCCGGGGATCGAACTGGCACTGCAGAGGCTGCGTGCAGCTTCGCAACCCAGCGGTCAACCACTGTGCCACCGGGGAGGCCCTGTCTGGTGCATTTTTGAAAACAAAGAGTTTTTTGTTGCAAAAATTACATAAAAATATACATTAATTTTTCTTGTTGTAGAGAATTCAAACAATAAAAATGAAATGCAGGGCCCTCTTGAACACTTTTTTTTACCCCACATTCTCTCCCAGAGGGTACTTTCTTGTCATCAATTGAGCTGAATTTTCTTTAGCCTACATTTTACAACTTCTTTTTAACTTAAAACAATTTTGAAGGCCCGTTACGTTAATACACACAAATCGATGTAATTATTTTTAATTGCAGCATACTGTTCCAAACTGTAGATAAATCAGTTTATCTAAACCATTTCCTTGTTTATGGAATTGAGATTATTTCCATTTTTTTACTACTAAAAATAATCCTAGCTCCAAAATCCTTGAACTTACTTCCTTGTGTATTTCCTTTTCAGTATTGTATATTGAAAAATGATAAGTTTTTCAATGATATAGAAAAGTAGAATTGTTGGACTGATGTGTGTGCACATGTGAAATTTTAATACATTCTGCCATGTGCCCTCAAAAAATGCAGTACTCTGTATTTCCTCTAGTGATGTTTTAGCTTATCTACTTCATCATATTTATGCTGATTGCTGATATTATTAAACTTATTTTTTTGCCAGTATGATGTGTGGAAATGTTTATATTGTTTTAGTTTGATTTTTCTGATTATTGGTGAGATGAGTAAAGTAAAATGGTGAATTTTACTTTCTGTGTATTGTCTGTTCATATACTTTGCTGATTTTTATGTTTTTATCTTTTTTCACTGATTTATAGGAAGATTTTTTTGAGGCAGTGGCCCTGGATAGCATTTATCACATTAAGGGGAAAGGGTGATTCCAGAGTAGAACAGGATGTATGTCCCCAGAACTAGGGAATTCAACAGAGGGAGTGGTGGACCTCAGGGGGAATCTGTACTTTTACTGAGAGCAAGTGTGAGACTACCGGCCCTACAACATTGAGAGACTAAATTATAACTTAGGCCAGGCATGAACATTTGAGATAAGTGGACACCAGAATGGTACAGAACCTGAGCCCCCTTCTGCTATTTTTCCCACAAGCTGCATGAGAGAGGAACTGGGTATGGAGTGGGGGCCAGAATCTAAAAGATGGAGCATTTATCCTAACATGTTTATGTTATAAGATGGGACTTTTGAAACAAAATAGGACTAAAAGTTTATTTCCTTCCTCTGCTCATGGTATGAGAATAGGAATGTGGGAGAGGTAATGGTTTTATGAAGCAGATAGAGCATAAAAAAGTATAAAAAGTTGTACTTTTCTCTGTAGCGTCCTTCCTTTTGTGAACCAAAAAAGTCAATGTCTGCAGCAGCTGTTTGTGGTTTGGGGTGTTAATGTTTTCTCATTTTGCGGAAGCACAAGTTTTTTATTATTAACATATGGTTTTTAGGTTTCCCAGTGAAGAATAAAAAATACTACTCTTTAAAAAAACTTTTTATTTACATCTTTTATGTCACTGTGTAGTCCCCATAAAATTCCCACCACCAGTTCACCCATGAACCATCACCATAGTCCCCTGTGCTCTTCTCTCCCCTGTCCTGATTCATTTTCTTCCCCTTCCATTGCATAATGTCTCTTATCCATGGTTGCCTGCTAGTTTTGTTATTTTATTATTGTGACTATTATTGTTATTTTTTCTCCCTGATCCCTTATTTGGTTCTCATACAGTCCTCCTATAAATGAAACCATTCAATATTTTTCCTTTTCCTTCTGGCTTATTTCACTGAGCATGATCCCTTCTAGCTCCATCCATGTTGCTGCAAATGGCATGAGTTTATCTTTTTTGATTGCTGAATAGTATTCCACTGTGTATATATTCCACATCTTCTTGATCCAGTCATCTATTTTTGGGCATTTGGGTTGTTTCCATATCTTACCTATTATAAATAGTGCTGCAATAAACATAGGTATCTTTTTGAATTAATGTTTTTGTATCCTTTGGGTAGATCCCTAAGAGTGGAATTGCTGGGTCATATGGAAGCTCCATTTTTAATAGTTTGAGGACCCTCCACATGGCTTTCCATAGTGGTTGGACCAGTTTGCATTCCCACCAGCAGTGTAGGAGAGTTCCTTATTTTCCACATCCCTGCCAACATTTGTTGTTGTCTGTTTTTTTAATGTGTGCCATTCTCACTGGTGTAAGATGGTATCTCATTTTATTGTACTCTTCAATTTGAAGTTCCTTATTGTATATAAATATCTTGTTTTTGATAGTTCTGTTTCTCTATTGAGGTTTTATACCACTTTGCTGAAATACATTTCGTTTGTGCATAATACATTTTTTTTCCTGTGAAAAAGATCTCTGAGAAATGTAATTTGCCTTTTTTATAATGAGATAAAACTAAATGAAAATTTTCTTTTACAGAAAGGATTTTTTTCTAATGATTCTGTTGATGTTCTGGTTTATTTTACATTAGAAATAACTTACTTGTATTCTTAAAATCAAGATTTAATTTTTTCTTTTTTTTTCTTCCACCTCACTCGAGACTAATTTTCATTTTTATTATGTTTTGTTCTTAGGTGCACCTTCTGTTGAATTTTTAGACTCTCCAGTTACAGCCACAGACCATCCATTTCTCAAGGCATTTCAAGCATCCTCTAGTTCTTCTCCTGAAACATTAACAGTTGGTAATAAAATAAAATTGAGAAATATTTTTGAATGTAGTAAATGAGAATGCAAGGCTAGGCATTTCTCCTCCCCCGTTATAACAATTTGATTATCATTTTTTGACCAGAACTGAGAAAAAGCAAGTCACTTATTTTTTTTTTTTTGGAAAAAATTGCTAAATCTGAGAATTTTAACAACCCATAATTTGAAGTTTTAAAACCTTATTCTGGCCATGTTGCTGCTTTGATGTTTGAATAAGAGAGCCCTCTAGTGGATTAATTGCCTTGGCCCTTTAGACTTTTCTAAAAAAAGATGAAATTCAATGATAATTACAATTTGGCAAGTCTTATCATTTTATAAATTATACATAAAAATTAAGAGTTCATTTTTAAGTATAAGTGTTCTATATCCTTTATTGAAAATAAAAATAAAGACACTCAAGAAGGAATTTACATAATATATTAAGTATTTAGTATTTTAAAATGGGAATTTCTTTGATACAATAGTTTTTTTTGTACATTTTATACAACCTTTTCCTGTATTTTGACTTTTTTAATTAAAAGGCTGCTTACAAAAACAACAAACTATGAAGGAATGATAAAATATGGATAGAAGAAATCAAAATCAAGGAAAAGGACATGATTGTGTCACCTTTCAAAGTTGATATAATTACTTCCTTAAACTTTGGTGTTGACCTAGTGTAGTGACAACCAAGGCACAAAGAAAGGTGTGATCAGTAACTCTATTCATTGTTATAAAGGAGGAAACATGAGTTCTTAGTGCTAAAGTTATACCAATGCTGAATTTTAAGTGTGTCTATATGACCTTCAATGATGCAGTGGCCAAGGTCCTTAGAAACCTTTTTTTCATCATATGCAACATTTCTGATTGCTGCTCATTTCTGATAGGCACCTTTGATAAATGTGGTAACATACCATTTTATCATACAAATGGTAATATGCCACAAAAATATAAATCAATGAAGATGAGTCTGCAAGAGTCTTAGCTCAAATGGTCCAATGTGATTAGATGAAGACCCAGAGTTCCAGACAAATGACTAGATAGCACATAATGTAAGCATTTTTCTTGTTTTTCTCAACAAGGCCTTTATAAGGGATGGTTGACACAGTATGGTTGTACTCTGGTGATTCTCTGGAGTTATGTGATATTGTATGTTCCTGGTTGAGAGTGAATTCATATACTTTAAAAACTAGAATATGCATTTGTTGATAGTCTATTTTTGATATGAACGGGCTCAACTAAGATATTCTACTGAAATGAAGGGTAACTTTTCCATGGAACTGGGTTCTTCTTGGTGTATGTACAAAGAAGCCAGGTTTTCTTTCCTGAAGCACTTTTAAATTCCTTTTAGTTGATAGTTGAAAAAAAAAAAAAAAGAAGCTGGTAATATCATCACTATGGTTACCTATACAAAACTTTCCTTCTTTGGGCTGCTGTAACAAAATACAACAGACTTGGTGGTTTATAAACAACAGAAATTTATTTCTCATTGTTCTAAAGGTGGGAAAGTCTTAAGACCCAGGCGCCAGCATGATTGTGTTCCAGAGCAGGTTCTCTTCTTGTTCTTGTAGATGCCTTCTCACTGTGTCCTCACATGGTGTAGGATCTGTGTGACATCTCTTTCATAAGGACACCAATTTCATTCATGAGAGCTCTATCCCCATGACCTAAGCACCCCCAAAGGCCCTACCTTCTTAAATTGCCACATTAGGTATTAGAATTTCAACATATGAACTTTGGGGGAACACAAATATTCTGACCATATCACAAACCTTCTATAATTTTGTGTATTATCTGTATAGTGTTACGTGGATTTCTAGTTTAGTTATAGAGTACAAAATGTAATTGAACAGAGCCAAATGTGCTCTAGTATAAAATAGCTATATGTCATTTAATAAGAACCAGTTGAATATTTCGGGAATGTTTGCTAATAAATATTACATTAGTCTCAATAATGCTCTGCTTTCTGAAAAAGAATCAGGTAGTAGGATCACTACGATCAACTTAGGACTTTTCTTGTTTGAAAAATAAAAAAGTTATTACTGGAAAATTTTCTTTCTGTTGTTTATTTCAGGAGAATTTACAACTACATATTACTTAGATTTTTTTCCTCCTCATTTAGTAGGTACAAGTAGTCAAGTTTCTTCCTTAAGGAGACCAGAAGAGGATGACATGGCTTTCTTTGAAAGACAATACCAGGAAAGGGTAGGTCTATGGGGAAAACGGCTTACGTTAAGCATTTAATTGTAATAGAGATACGGCAGATCAATTGTATATTGATTGAGCACCATCTATTAAAAAACATAACGCCTTTAGTTATAGCTGGTGTTAGGCCTTGAGACTTATTTAAAACAATTCAGATAGAAACAGGATTAATGAATAATAATAACATAATGCATTGGCTACTTTATGGGTCATAAAGATTGAGTAATTATACAAAGAAAATTGTCAGCAAAAAAAAAATTAGTTATCAGGAGACTTATAAATTATATGTAGAATTTCTTCCTCTTCTAGATGTATCAGACACTAGTTAAAATTATCCAATAGCTTTCCATTTATCCAATGAAGTATTTTAACAGTTTCCAGGACTCAACAGCTGCATTCTATATTCTTATTTCCCTGCTCTCTGTGATAATTTTCATCAGTTCTTTACACTAAAAATGTCTTGGGGATAAGCATAGCACTCTATTCTTCTTTGTAGTTTCCCTAGAACTAAACACAGTGCCTTGTACATAATATTTATGGAATATTGAAAAATGTTTATATCAATCAATATTTGTTGAAAATTGAAAAGATAAACACAGATTTGATTGATATTTGCTTTCATGCATGTCAAGTACTTACACTTCTGATGTTTTTCATATGTGAGAGTTTTATAGTTTAGTGTTTGTTTATTGCAAAATAATGTTGGTTTTATCAAGTATAGAGGTGGCATTCCAGCCACATGGTACATTCCCCATAGTGCTTTCCTTACTATTATTTTAATATTGCCTTGTGGGCATTTATAATCTCTCCAAGTGGATACTAAGTGCCATGAAAGTAGAGACACTCTTGTCACTTTTTGTTGTATCCTCCATAACAAGTGCTTTAGTTATTTGTTGAATAACTAAAGATGTAGGAAAAAAGAAATCATTACATAGCAGAAGAAGTGAGTAGGGGACAGAGAGATTAGTTTGACTTCCCTGATGAATTTTGAAGTAGAAGGGGAGAAACCTGGATTTGACTTAAGGCAGAACTAGTTAAATCTCTGCAACTTTCTGCAGTGATAGAAATGCCCTATTATCTGCACTGTAGTCATTTGTCATATGTACCCCTGTAAGTCTAAATTTAAATAGTCAAAATTTAAAATTTATTTTCTCATTCATACTAGCCATATTCAAGTGCTTAGTAGCCATATATGCCTAGTGGTTACCGTACTGGGCAGAATAAGAAGTTCTTTTGGGGGCCTCCCCAGTGGCTCAGCGGTTGAGCGCTGGGTTGTGAAGCTGCCCGCGGCCTTTGCAGAGCCACCAGAGGAGGGTCCCACATGGCGCGCAGCCCTCTCCTGCAGCCCGCTGCTCCCCTCAGCAGTGTACTTCGGTCCTTCTGCCTGCTCTGCTCCCCGCTCTGGCTCTGGTGAATTCTCTCACCCTCCCGTGCTTCTGACTGTACCCAGTGCATGTATAAACAAAAGCAAACAAACAAATAAATAAATAAGTAAAACATGCCTCTATTAAAAAAAAAAAAAGAAGTTCTTTTGGAAAGCTGGCGTAAGGGAAAGAGGTAGTAGTAGGATCAAGGAGAGGGAGTTGAAATGGTCAGAGTGACGAAAGAGGGCTACTTTTGCAGCATTATCAAGGATAGACTTTAATCAAATCAGTCTCTAGTCTTGGAACACACACTCTTGAGTAAATTTTAATTTTTCCTCAGAGGTTTATGAGGGCACTGAATTCTTCTTCTCTTCCCCCTCTAGAAGGCTGGGTAGTGGTGACTGCCTTTAAAACATGCCAAAGGTTTTTTCTTGTGGGGAGATAATGGAAGGTTTTTATTTGTGAGTGTTTTAAAGGACGTGCCTGGTGTGTTCAGACAGCTTCCTATAAACAAACATAGAATTTATGGATTTATAAGATATAGTTTGTAACTCCAGCCTGTGAATTAGTGGAATTTGAAAACTACAGTTCAGGTGGGCCTCCCTGGTGGCGCAGTGGTTGAGTGCTGGGTTGCGAAGCTGCCCGCAGCCTCTGCAGCGCCAGTTCGATCCCCGGCTGCTCCCCGGCCACCGGAGGAGGGTCCCACATGGCGTACAGACCTCTCCTGCAGCCCGCTGCTTCCATCAGCAGTGTACTTCGGTCCTACTGCCTGCTCTGCTCCCCGCTCTGGCTCTGGTGAATTCTCTCACCCTCCCCGGCTTCTGACTGTACCCAGTGCATGTATAAATAAATAAATCTAAAAAAATAAAAGAAAACTACAGTTCAGGGCCTCCCTTGTGGTGCAGGGGTTAAAGTCTCAACGGTATCAATCTATCACCAGCCACTGTGGCCTGAGTTCCATCCCTGGCCAGGGAGCTAACTCACATGGTGCAGCAGACCTCTTCTTGTCTCGCAGCCGCTCCCCTCAGCAATGTATTTCAGTCAATCCACCTTTTTTGCTCCCCACTCTAGCTCTGGTGAAACCACCCCCAACCCCAACATATTTCTGGCCTATACCTCAGTTCCAGTATGTATAAATAAATAAAAAACAAATCTTTAAAACAAACCCAAAACAAAGCAAAAAATTAAAGTTCAAACTTCAACAAAAACCTTTGAGCTGACATATACCATTAACATTATTATTATTCATCTTTATTCAATAACCAAGTCATGTACCATTGAGGTAAAAGGGATGTTTAGGAAGCTGTGTCTTATGGGTTCAGGGCCCCTTAAGAAGGTGGGATGCTAACTTCTGTATCTGGTCTCTGCTGGTATCCTTTGCTAATCATTAGTAACATTTGGTGAGGGGGAGAATCTATGATTAGTGTGAGTCAGCTTTGAAAACTGAAGCCTTTGTGGTAAAATAGTTTACTAACTAGTTTTCTGACCATATGGTATGAAATTAGAAATCATAACAAGAGGGATTATTAATGAAGAGATGCTTTTCTATGTATCAAGTCAAATTATTTTTTTCTGTGGATCTCTTTTCCCCAAGAAAGAATTAAGGAAATAGTTATCAAAGGTCAATTAGATGCAAGGAACTGTCAGTCCAGGAAACTGGAAAAAACTGACCAACCAAACAACGAAAAAACAAGGAAGCGCAGGAGGAGGTATCTTTGCTTTTTAGACAGTAGATGGATGTATTTGCTAAGTACTATTCCATCTGAGCAAATGCTGCTTTGGCTTTTGTTTGTGTAGTGTCTTTGCTCTTTTTTTTTAATGTTACTACAAATCTAAAATTTGACCTTAAATGAAGGGGAAGGAGATTAGCGTTTATTGAGTACTTATTAAGTGCCTCAATCTTTATATGAGGTTCCTAATCAACTCAGGATTTTGAGAGGAAAAAATGGGGAAGATACAGATTAGAATCATCTAATTTTTTTATTGGGAAGTATTTTGAAATTGGATGAGATTGGGTAGACTGGCTTGACCAGTTTCCTCCTGGTTTCTTGATATTACCCTGTCACATTAGAAGTAGGAGGCCCCACTTCTCTCCCACCTTTTCTGTCTCCTTCTCTTGCAGAGTTAAGGCAGTGGTGCTGCCTTTGGAAATTGGTATGTGTGTGTGTGAACATGAGTGAGTAAGAGTCAGATGAGTTTTTATGTACCTTGCTGTGTTTTATCCCATTGAAAAGACTTTATGTTTCTGAAAGGTCAGAAGGCTACTTGTTAGGGAACATGAGCTGCTTCTTTGTTTCAGTTACAATAGAGAAGGAAGACCTTCAGTATGCTAACTGTAGGAATGTGGAAATGAAAATTATGGGACTCAGTCTATAAAGCAGTTCAAGTTCCAGAGATATTTCAGGTAGATTAGTTGTATACTGTAACTCTGTAGGGAATGTGTACAGACTGGATGTTAGATTAGACAGTTAAACTTTACTTTTTAATTGACTCATTTTCTGTAAGGCAATATTCATTTTTTTAAAAAGATTTATTTATTTATACAAGAACTGGGGTACAGGCCAGATGTGCGGGAGGGTGAGAGGATTCACCAGAGACAGAGCGGGGAACAGCACAGGCAGACTGATGAAATACACTGCTGAGGGGAGCAGTGGGCGAGACAGGAGAGGTCTGCTGCGCCATGTAGGTTTCTCCCCGGGCAGCTGGGATGGAACCCGTGCTGCAGAGGCTGTGGACAGCTTTACAGTGCAGCGCTTAACTGCCTGCGCCACCAGGGAGGCCTAAGGCAATATTCATTGTATGTTATTGTTATTAAAATGTTTCTGTAAAGTTTAAATAAAATCATATTTAAAATATGCAAATAGGTCCCTTCAGCCATTAATTTTGGCTTTAGTATTTAACAGCTTAATAACTGCTAAATAATTGTGAAATGGTGGCAATAAATAACACATGAATCTATGATGTATGTGCAACTTTTCTTTAGAATGCTTTATAAATTATATCAACAAATAATTTAAACTTACAGATAAAAATGGAAAAGGCTGCTAAACAGAAAGGAAAAGCACCATTACCATCAACTACAAAACCTTCATGAAGACTCCTGGGGAAATTGAAACCATCTTCCACATGTGTTTTTTGTGTTTATTTAAATATAATATAGCTTGTTTTCTCTCAAATTACTCCTTTTACTGGGTAAAATCTTTTTGGTTGTTTATTTAAATAAGTGAAAATACCTTGTATTATTTTTGTCAATTTATGATTTACAAATTTGTATATACTTTTTATTTCTACTAAAAATGAGGTTATTTTCATGAGTTAAAACCTGAAATACAGGTGACTTTTAGTCTATTATAATTTCAGGCTATAATCTGTATTTTAAAAATTTAAGATGTTATTAAGGATTTTGAACAAATGTACATTGACCACATTTTTAATTCAAAATAGTTAAGATCCTTAACTTTTTGTTTTTCAAACTTTGTAATGTTGGCTTATGTTTCTAAATAAACTATTTTAAAATTGTATAACCATCTTCTAGTGGTATGTGATTTTTTTTTTATTTTTTTTTTTAATAGAGGCATGCTTTATTTATTTATTTTATTTGTTTGTTTGTTTTGTTTATACATGCACTGGGTACAGTCAGAAGCGCGGGAGGGTGAGAGAATTCACCGAGCTAGAGCGGGGAGCAGAACAGGCAGAAGGACCGAAGTACACTGCTGAGGGGAGCAGCGGGCAGCAGGAGAGGTCTGCGCGCCATGTGGGACCCTCCTCTGGTGGCAGGGGAGCAGCTGGGGATCGAACCGGCACCGCAGAGGCCGCGGGCAGCTTTGCAACCCAGCGTTCAACCTCTGCGCCACCAGGGAGGCCCTGGTATGTGATTTTTAAAGTTGTTTTCTTAAGTATTTGTAGCGGCAGGAGGGGATGGAACAGACGCGTAAAGGAGGAGTCCTGGAGCCCTCGGGTGGCTTTTGCAGGCTTTTATTGGGATTTACCACGCACACAGCAGGCAGGGGTGCTGGGGGTCCGGGAGGCTGACAGACCTCCCAGCCCCCAGCAAGTCTTCACTCTTTCTGGGCTCTCCAAGTTCTCCTGTGGCCTTTGCTTCTCTGCTCCTTTCGTTCTCTTGCTCTCGTTTTCCTTCTGGTCTTTTCACTCTCGTTGTCTCAAGCTCTGCTGGCGTCCTTGTCTGCTGACACCACCCTTCTAAGCCCAGTTTCTCAGCCCAGGTGTATCCACCTATGCATGCCCACACCCTACACCAGGTGCCCACCATCAGGCATGCATTCAGAACTGCAGGGATCCATCATCAATCCTAGTGGTGGGAGGGCAGAAAAGCCCGATACTTTACTTACCCTACAGTATGCATGGTATATATAATTCTTGTATGCCACTTCAAATCCTCTTGGTCCTACCTCTTACTCCTGTACTACTGTGAAATACTTTTAAGCAGGCTTCTGGCAGCTTCATATGGAAGTCATTTGATGGCACTTTGTCTTGGGATCATGTCATGACTATTGGCTTTCCCTATGGATCCTCTGACGCTGTGTCTTGGGATTGGAACCCCGCTGTATCATGCTGTGCAGCCCAGACATTTGGGGCCGTGAATAATTTTGGGGCAAACCCTTGACCAATGGGAGGTGAAAGTGTAGGTTTTCTATGATCCAGCAGACCGGGTAAAGGAGAGTCCTGGAGCCCTCAGTGGCTTTTGCAAGCTTTTATTGGAATTTACCAGGTAAACAGCAGGCAGGGATGCTGGGGGGCTGGGAGGCTGGCAGTCCTCCCAGTCCCTAGCAAGTCCTCACTCTGGGCTCTCTGGCCTTCTCTCATGTTCTCTTTGTTCTTCCATTCGTTCTGCTTCTGCTTCTGCTGCTTCTACTGCTTCTCTTCTTTTCGGCTTCTGCTGGAGTCCCTGTGATGCCGCCCTTAAAAGCCCAGTCATAGCCCAGGTGAATCCCATCTACATATGCCCATACTCTACTCCAGGTGCCCGCCATCAGGCATGCATTCAGGACCACAGGGTTCCGTCATCCATCCTAATGGCGGGAGGGCAGAAAAGCCTGATACTTTTTACCTTACCCTACAGAAAGCCAATAAATGTTCCTCCTTCCATTTTCTAGGAAGACAATTCTGTGATACTGTTCACAGCTTCCTCAGAAAATCCTGTGGGATTGTACATCAGTCACACATAGCAGTAGCCAACTCCAAACATATTTCTTATGTTAGCTTTCTCTTTTTCCCTTTTTCGCTCTTCAGTCTCTCTGGTTTTCTCAGATCTCTTTCCAAATAAATCACCTATTGATTGTCTTTGGCTTTACTTTTGGGTAGGAGGTAAAACCAGCTTAAGATTGGTGTCAGAAATGGCCTTAGAAAGCAAACTCTCTGTGTGGGATTCTGTGACTGGATCATTTGCTGGACAGCTGACAATAAAGATGGTGGTAAGTGTGGTAATGAATTCCTGACATAGATGCATGAAAGTTGCTGTAGTGGATTTTGGCAAAGTGTAGGTTGAAGAGAAGTGTTAGGTGATACAGTGGCTGTGCCATTACAGTGGAATGGTATCCATGGAAATTGTAAAGATGGAAGTGGTGTTAGCCATTATTAACTGTTTTGGAAATCTTGGAAAAAAGAAAATGACCTGGGCTCATGTTAGCTACTTAAGGCATGCTGTGAAGGCTAGTGTGCCTCAATTAGCATCTTTAAGGAAAATCTCATCTTCTGTAGGTGAAGTCAATCTGTGCTAATAGGCCCAAATCTAATAGTACCGGTGGCAAGATTGCAACAACTTTGACTCTCTCCTCCAATCAAGTCAGCAAACAACATTGAAAAGAGTAAGTTTGAAAGGCTTACAATATGTCTTCAAGACTTATTATAAAAACAACAGTATCAATGGTGGAGTTTAGTCTAAAGAACACAGATCAATGTAACAGAAAGAGAACGCAAAAATAGATTGGCACGTATATGGTCAACTGATCTTTGGCAGAGGTGTAAGGGCAATTCAATAAAGAAATGATAGCATCTTCAACTAATGGTGTTGGAAAATTTGGATACCCATATACAAAAAACCCCACCTCTGTTCCTGCTTCACATCTTACACAAAAACTAACTCAAAAAGAATTACAGATCTAAATGTAAGGCCTAATACATCAAAACTTCTACAACATAAAATAGGGGAAAACTTGTGTGAATTGGGCTAGCCATAGATTGCTTAGCTATAACACAGAGGTATAATCCATAGAAGACTGATAAATTTAACTTCTTCAAAATTAAGAACTTTGCTATTTGAAGTATTTTTTTAAGAGACTAAAAAGACAAGTTACAAACTGGGAGAAAATATTTGCAAATCTGAAGATGTTGTATCCAAAGTGTTTAAAGAACTATCAAAACTCAGTAAGAAAACAAATCAGCTGAAAAAAAAAGGAAAAAGTTTGAACAGACCCTGCACCCAAGATCTATGCATTGAAAATAACATGAAAAGATGCTCAAAATTTTTAGTCACTAGAAATGCAAATTTAAACCACAAGGATATATACCATTATGCATAAAAGTCTAATCTTAAAAATAGTGACCACGTAAGGTGGTGGGAGAGAATATAGAACAACTGGAACTCCTAAACTGCTGGGGAGAATATAAAACAGTAAAACTGCCTTGTAAAAATAGTGTGTCAGTTTCTGAAAAAGTTAAACAAAAGTGTAAGACCCAATCATTCTACTCCCAGGTATTGAGATGAAAGCACAGGCCCATGTAAAGACTTACACATGATTATTCAGAGCAGCTTTATTTGAAACACCCCCAAATGGAAACAAGCCAAATGTCTGTCATACGATAAATTATATTCATGCAATAAAATAGCATTCGACAATAAAAAAAACGTAGTGTCTATACTCGACAAAACTGAATTAAATAATTATGCTGAAGGAAAGGAGAGTCAGAAATGTACATACTGTATGATTCCCTTAATATCAAATTCTAGAAACGAATGTATGGTGCTAGAAAGCAGAATCTGTCATGTGCAGTAATAGTATTATAATGCTTATTTTATTTGGGGAAGCTCTTACAGTTCTGAAAAAGCTTCTACCCAAGAGTTTAGATAATAACGTTGGGCTGAGAATCGCTTGTAGAACTATTGACCTGAAAACCGCATTTTCATTTACCAAAATTTTTCCTTTCCATCTTGTAAAAAAGAATGTTGGGCTGCTTCTACTTTGGTTGTTTTAAGATTCAAATCAGTGTGAGCAAGTCAGGAAAGACGAGGCAATCCATGCCACAACCTCACATCATTGTTGGAAGTCCCGTTTTAAAACAAAACAAAACAAAGCAAAGCTAAAACAAAACAAAACAAAATTGGCAATTGGCTGTCAGGTGCAGGTTGGGGGGCGGGGTGGTGGACATCCCTACCCATAAACCCCCGCACACGCCTGCGCCTCCCGGTGCACTGCTCTCAGTGCGGGGGCCCAGCTCTGAGCGCCCGCGCTAGGCCCTAGGCCTCGGCGGCCTAGTGAGCCGGGCAGCAACTCCCGCCTCACCCGGACGATGCTGCAGCGCAGGGCGCGCAAGCGCAGTGTGAAGCTCCAGCGGCCCAGGCGCGTGAGGTAGGTCTCCACAGCGTGCGCCGCGGGCGGAGGGCGGGCGGCGTCGCGGGCGAGCGGCAGGCCCAGCATGTGGGGCCAGGAGCACTGTTTTAGAGCTTCTGTGACAGAAAGTGTGAGGTCAGTAGCAGCCCTTCTGATTAGGTGCTTTGACGGCCCACTGGACGACCATTTTGTCGGCTCCTGCTTGCGGTTTAGTTTCCAAAGGTGGATTGAGGCCCGTTTCCTGGCCTGCTTTCGCTTTCGAGCCGCCTGCCGGTTTCTAAGGGTGATAGACACCCCGATTTCTGGATGTGGAGCCAAGAGGTGAAACCGTCCTCCGGATAGCTTGGGTTGGGACTAGTATTCTTGGCGAGGGTGGGTCACGCTGGCTGTTAGGGGGTGGAATTCTCTCTCCCTGCAACTTTGGTGCCCCTTAAAGCTTGAAAGTCCCTCATAAAATCTGGATTCTTTTCATAAACTCTTCATGAATGGGAAGGTTTGGAACTGCCATTTGGTTATTTAGGGTGCAGAAAAGTGAGTGCAGCTTCAATTTCTTGGTAAACATCGGGGGGAAAGTCATTTTGACGCCCTGTATAATAGGATTTTAAAAGCAACGATTCTAGAAGTAGCTTCTTAGAATGTGTGGAGGGGTTCCCAAAGCGAACATTTTCATTTTTAAGAAATAAATCAGTTTCTTCCAGAGAAATAGGGCCTCCCTGTACATTCCCATTTGATTGTACACGTTTTTGCTCAATTAAAAACTTGGAGATTGTATTGGAGGAAGTATCCTTTTTTTGAAGATGTTTTAAAGCTACTTCAGTGTATTTGGAAAAAGTTTGTAAGCTAAGAAATCAAGAGTAATGTTAGAAAAATTTCTGACCTCTTTTGCCCTGTGACAGTGAGATTAAAAACTTTTTCTGTGGTTAAGAGAGCATTTGAAACTTTGGCATAGTGATGTTCTTTGATAACTTGCGAAGTTATTAAAACACAAAATTTCCGTTTCCTTCAAATAGGGAAGACTAAAGTCTAAAATATTAAATTGTGGTATTTAAAAGCTGTGAACTTTTCAATAAAATTACCATTCTGAAGCATTTACTCTATAATTGTAGTGCTCTTTTTTGTTTCAATTGTGGAAGTCCATGTTTTGGGAAGACATCAGTTATTTTAAAAATATTAATTTTGTTTCAAAGTATTTATGTAATGTTCAAAGTGTGCACGAATTACTCACTGCAGTTTAAATCTTTAAAAGTTTGGCCAAAGAGATAATTTCAAAGTCAGACACTGTATATGATAGAATTGCAAACAATGGTATATGTAAAACAGAATTATTGAAAATATTTTTGAGGTCATTTTTAGTATAGAGTTTGGTTTTTGTTAACTATATTTAGGACAAACATACTTGTAGAAATTTGAATATTATGCAAATAGTGTATTCTTTATTCACTGTTACTCAACAGATTATTAGAGTCCTAATTCAAGATATCAAATTGTTTTAGTTTTTCAGGAATTGTCCAAATGGATGAAGATACACAGTACAATACAGGTACTTACATTAAAATTGACTTTTGAATGTAGGACGTAGAGGATCTTGATTAACTTCTAATTTTTTTTTTTTTTTTTTTGCATTGTGATTTGGTTTTAGTTGAAGATGTGGTTGGAAGTCATGTAGAAGATGCAGTAACATTTTGGGCCCAGGTAAATGGCAACCTGGTTAATTTACTTTCCCCTCCTACCTTTTTCTCCATTAAAATAGGTTTTCCCCAACAACCAAGCACAAAAACTGTGGGATAATTTATAGCCTTGTCATTTCAGTGCCTAATTTATTACTGAGCATTATTTAACATAAGGATTATTAGAAGACAAATGGTGATAACTATTATTTTACCCGATTTAAGAGTTGTAGGCTTATAATGTATGGTGTTACAATAAAAGAAGAGAAACAAGTTTGTAACTATGGTTTCAGAATTACCAACAGCAGTAGACTGCACGAAATTACTGAAGTTTCTCAGAGACTCTTGTGTTTGTGAAGTTATAGCCCCACCTAGGGGTCTTTCATGCTAGTGGTTCCTGAAAGATGTTAAGTTTTTAAATTTTTTTTTCTAATGGCATGAGTTTTGAAACGAAACTTTCACTGGTAAAATTGGAAGCATTAATAGGTCATTTTTTTTATTGGCAGGATTAAATCTAGATAAATTTACTGAGTTTTAAATACAGAACAAACTACCTAAGTATTTATCTTCCAGAATTTAAGAAGGTTAATCCCTCTAACACATACAGTTATATATACAACTACTAAATCACTCTCATATGATATGGAAGAGAAGGAATAACATTTCTTTACACTTCCTGTAGCCCGGGAAATCCTTTTTGTGGGGGGTGGAGTGAATTGGTAATGTGGGAAATAGAATTTGTGAGAAGAAAAGTTAGAGAAGAATGTGATTAACCCAGCATACTTAGATCTATATGGAAAAGGTTGAGAATGGTAATATTCACAGAAAACTTGTGGCAAATCTGTGTTTTCTTTTTTTTTATAATTATTATTATTTTTTAAAGATTTATTTATTTATTTATTTATACAAGCACTGGGTACAGTCAGAAGCACGGGAGGGTGAGAGAATTCACCAGAGCCAGAGCAGGGAGCAGAGCAGGCAGAAGGACCGAAGTACACTGCTGAGGGGAGCAGCGGGTGGCAGGAGAGGTCTGCGCGCCATGTGGGACTCTCCTCAGGTGGCGGGGGAGCAGCCGGGGATCGAACTGGCGCTGCAGAGGCTGCGGGCAGCTTCTCAACCCAACGCTCAACCGCTGCGCGACCAGGGAGGCCCAAATCTGTGTCTTCTTATTAATATATGTTTTAAAGTGTGTCCACATGTTCTGTTTCTATGCCCATTGTCTTTTTATTAAAGACGCAACAGTGTCCCAGGTTGAATGATGAATTAACCTTATTATGTGGGAACATCACTAGTTTAAATAAAGCTTTCTTGACCAGCATTTACCGGCAGAAATATGTGAGCCATATAAGCAATATAAAATTTAGCTAATACATAAAAAAGTAAAAAGAAATGGGTGAAATCAGGTTTTTTTTTTTAGAGGCATGTTTTATTTATTTATTTATTTATTTATTTATTTATTTATTTGTTTGTTTTGTTTATACATGCACTGGGCACAGTCAGAAGCGCGGGAGGGTGAGAGAATTCACCAGAGCCAGAGTGGGGAGCAGAGCAGGCAGAAGGACCGAAGTACACTGCTGAGGGGAGCAGCGGGCGGCAGGAGAGGTCTGCGCGCCATGTGGGACTCTGCTCCTGTGGCCGGGGAGCAGCCGGGGATCGAACCGGGGTCGCAGAGGCCGCGGGCAGCCTCGCAACCCCGCGCTCAACCGCTGCGCCACCGGGGAGGCCCGTGAAATCAGTTTTAATGAATACATTTAATAAACTATAGGCAAAAGAGGGGTTATATATTAAAATAATAGTAGTAATAATAGTAATAGTAATAATAGTGGTAGTATTACAATATTTATTGAGTCAGCCTTCTCAGTACTTTGCATGTACTAACTCATTTAATCCTTGCAGCAATCCTATGAAACTAAAGTTTGCTAAAGTTAAATGCTTTCATATGTGCATATTTACAAAACAAACATGTATACATACTATGAATTCATGTTGATACAGGAATGACTGCTTTGTTGTGCTGTTAACTTTATTGCGGTGATCTGGAACTGAACCTGCAGTATCTGTGAGGTGTACTTGTATCTTCCAATTTTAGTTTGACTCTGTAGGTTTATTCTAGCCTGCCTGCCTTATTTGTAATTTCATTCTCCCTGTTCTCATTATCTATAATGTATTATTTTTGATTCTAGATTACACCTAAAATAATTTTAAAATAGTTAACCCATGTCCCTGTGAGAAAGGAATTTACTAGTTATATTACAGTATTTATGTACAGAGGTATGTATACATTTTGAATGTGTTTTTATACTTGTTTTCTGTACATAACAAGAAGTATGTGAGAATACTAATATAATTTGACCAAAATATGCTATCCAAATGGAATAATTAGAATTTTCTCTAAAGTAAAACACAGAGATAATTGTTTAAAGTTACCTCTATATAATTTAATATTATTTGATATCTTGATTTTTTTTTTTTTAAATAGAGGCATGTTTTATTTATTTATTTTATTTGTTTGTTTTGTTTATACATGCACTGGGTACAGTCAGAAGCGCGGGAGGGTGAGAGAATTCACCAGAGCCAGAGCGGGGAGCAGAGCAGGCAGAAGGACCGAAGTACACTGCTGAGGGGAGCAGCGGGCGGCAGGAGAGGTCTGCGTGCCATGTGGGACCCTCCTCCGGTGGCTGGGGAGCAGCCGGGGATCGAACCGGCGCCGCAGAGGCCGTGGGCAGCTTCACAACCCAGCGCTCAACCACTGCGCCACCGGGGAGGCCCTGATATCTTGATTTTAATAGCAACATGAACTCACTGGGAAATGAAAAATTTCTATAGCCTAGTCCTTTTTTGTTAGAAAGAACTCATTTAAATTATGAAAAAATACTGACATAGAATTTCAGTTTCTAATTTTCTAAACTCTTAAGTATTGTGCTTAAGTAAAATCCTCAATTACATAATTGTTAAATAATATTTTACTGAATCTTACATATGTTCTTCTTTCTAGCTTATCAGTAGAAACAAGGATATTGTGAAGGTTGGTTGCTCATTGTCTGAAGTTTGTCCCCATGCCAATTCAGTTTTTGGAAATCTTGATCCAAAGAAGGTGAGCCAAATTCCTAGATATAATGTTCTGTCCATCCTGTTAAATATTGAAGCAGTTTAAATCCTTACCAGCAAAGTATGGGTGTGACAGTTCCCCTATATCCTCAGCCACCTTTTGCATTGTCAGTTGTCTTAATTTTAACCATTTTCGTTGGATGTATAGTGTTTTCATTTTACCTTTATTTTTCTGATGAGTACTAAGTATGTTTTCAGAGTTTTATTAGCCATTTGGATGTACTCTTGTGAAATGGCCATTCAAATCTTTCCCATTTTAAGATTGTCTTGTAGGAAAATATTCTGTATCTCAGTGCCTGTTCTTATATGTATATTGCTGATGTCTTCTCTTAGTCTGTGACATCCCTACTCACTTCTTAATGTCACTTGAAGTCTAATTTATTGCTGGTTTTTTTTTTTTTTTGGTATGTGCTTACTGTTAAATACCTTTTTACGTATTCCACAGTCATGAATATATTCTCCTCTGTTCTCTCTCTTTCCTCCACCTGTCCTTGTCCTACCCCAGAAACATTTACCTTTTGCATTTAGGATCATTATTTGCCTCCAGTACATTTTTGATTATGGTATGAAGTAGTGATTAAATTTGATTTTTTTCATATGGATATTTAATTATGCTAGCACCATTTATTGAATTGTTTTGGAATCTTTGTTTTAAATCGTGTGACTGATATGACTGAATATGTTCTTTTCAAAATAATAAATGCCTGTAATCTTAGATGTATCAATTTCTCTACCACAAATTTACCTTTTGGATGTTTTTATAAGATGTGGTAAGAAGATTCATTACAGCATTTTATTTTAAAGATTTATTTACTTATACAAGAACTGGGGTACAGCCCAGATGCACGGGAGGGTGAGAGGATTCACCAGAGACAGAGCGGGTAACAGAACAGGTAGACTGGCGAAATACACTGCTGAGGGGAACAGCGGGTGAGACAGGAGATATCTACTTTGCCATGTGGGATTCTCACTGGCCAGCTGGGATCTAGCCGGCGCTGCAGAGGCTGCGGACAGCTTCACAGCGTGGCGCTCAACCGCCTGTGCCACCAGGGGAGGCCCATTGCCGCATTGTTTTAATAGGCAAAAGAGAGAATATATATTAAAATGGTAGTACTAATAGTACTAATATTAACAATTATAGCAATAGTAATAGTAATAATAATAATAGCATTTATTGAGTCTTAACCTTCTAAGTACTTTGCATGTTCTCAGTCCCTGAAACAATTCTATAAAACAGATGTTAATGTTTGATACTTTTTTTTTGGAATTTGAGGCACAAGTAGGATAAATTTATGGAAGTCACCAGAGCCCACCTCCTGTTAACTTTATTTTGGAATATTTTGTGAATGTTATAGGCCCTTATTTTAGAATACTAAGTAATCCTTTTAGGGGCTGATGCTAGTGTAAGGTATGCACAAAGCTTTAAGCAGGAACTTGTGAAATTCAGGGTTGCTGCTTAAGATTGAACGTGTCCTCTTTACATGTCCTGGGTGCTTCACATGCCTTACCTAACTCTGATCAATAAGGTACATTTCTGTATTTTGATGTGGATAGGTACAAAATAGTACATATAAAATAAGTCCATTGTATAAATAAAAAAGCATAAACATACCCTAATGTAGAAGTAAAATTAGTATAAATGTAGACTTTTTTCAGGAGGTGCATGCTGAAGAGTGTTGGGAAGGAAGTTTGCTCTTTACTCCTTTATATACAATGCTTTGTGTTTTTTAAAAATAATGTGCCTGTATTAGTTTTACTTCAAAAATAATTAAAATGCCAGTAGCATATATAAAAATATATGGACATTTAAAAGGAAGGGAGAAATGCAGCTTAGAGCTAATCAACAGAATGGATAATAAGGTAATGCAATTTGTAAAGTTTTTAGGTTTTTTTGGCATCTATGTATTGTATATGTTTAAAAGTGTTCTAAATTGACTTACTCCCTTTCCCCTGTTGCATGCAATAGAAACTACTTGCTTTATAAAAAATTTAAGTTAGTTTCAATAATAGACTTCTATTAGTAAATAATTGCTCAGCTACCTGTGATTATGCGTGACTGAATTATGCTTTGTAAATTTTCCATAATGATTGGCTGGTTCTCTTCTCACCTTGTAGGCATGCTGTGAATAGTGGAGTTGTGAGAGGAGAAAATTGAAAATTGGGAATGAATGTATATATAGTACTGACTAGGTGCTAAGAAAAATCTATTTGAGATAGACTTGTATTTATAATGTGATTGTGATGATTCACACTAAAAGAATAGAGAATGTCAGATTCCTGAAGTTGGTGGGGTCCTAGCTCTATTTCTGGATACAAGTATCCTCACCTGTAGACTGGGTTGCAGTGATATGCCATTTCTGTCAGTGTCTTATTTTGAATTATTAATTATATTGATACATTATTACAAGAACTTAAGATAATGTGACCTTTTCCAGATTTTGAATTGGATAATATTTTTGGTTATTAGCTAATTTTGCTAGTAAATCTGTTTCTTTAATGAAAAATGAAGTTAAAAGGTTAGGGGAAAGTGCCATATTGTTCTACTCTTTTCTTGCTCTCCAGTTATTGAATAGTTATGAGGGAACCAAAGTTAAGTGCTAATTGAACACACTTATCCTTTGTAGTAGTTGCTTTGTTACATATCCATTTATATGTCTGAATTGATCTATGCTTTGTTGCTTTGGGGAATTGAGGGTGTTAACATTTCACACCTTTTGCTTTAAGAGCTGTGAATTTGACCTACCACACATTGATACATATAAAATGCATATTTTATTGTTTAAAGAAATGCTCCTCAACTTTGTTTCATTATGCCCTTCTAAGCAGCCTTTTTTTTTTTTTAAATAATAAATTTTATTGTTATATTCCCCATACAATTGCAGCCCCCTCATTCTGACCCCAATCCCTCCCCTCCCGCCCCCGGCCCCCTAAAAGTGTCTCTGGTTCATAGTTTTTTGTTGATTTTGATTTTCACTTTCTTAAAGTTATTCATTTTCCTGGTCCCTTATTTAAGTTTTCTAGATTCCTGTTATGAGTGAGACCATCCGGTATTTTTCTTTTTCTTTTTGGCTTATTTCGCTGAGCATGATCCCTTCCAGCGCCATCCATGTTGCTGCAAATTGCATGTGTTTATCTTTTTTGAATGCTGAGTAATATTCCATGGTATATATGTACTACGTCTTCTTGATCCAGTCATCTATTTTTGGGCATTTGGGTTGTTTCCAAAGCTTAGCTATTGTAAACAGTGCTCTAAGCAGCCTTTTTATACTTGTTTTTCTCAAATGGAGCTCCTTCCCACAAGACATTTTATTTTATTTATTTTTTTTAAAGATTTATTTATTTATACAAGCACTGGGTATAGTCAGAAGCGCGGGAGGTTGAGAGAACTCACCAGAGTCAGAGCAGGGAGCAGAGCAGGCAGAAGGACCGAAGTACGCTGCTGAGGGGAGCAGCGGGCGGCAGGAGAGGTCTGCGCGCCTTGCGGGACCCTCCTCCGGTGGCCGGGGAGCAGCCGGGGATTGAACCGGCGGCGCTGCATAGGCTGCGGGCAGCTTCGCAACCCAGCGCTCAACCGCTGCGCCACCGGAGAGGCCCCCACAAGACATTTTAACAAGCAGGATATACTGTATACATGTTTATATTGTCAGGAATGTTTGAACTTTGAAGACTGAAAGCTTTTGTAATACCTAAGCTTCCTTGCAGCCCTCCTCCCCAGCCCCCAAGAAAAAAACAACAGTTTTTCCTATTTTGGAGATAGTATTTCCCCCATTGAGAAGGGGTGATTATCAGTCTAGGGTGATTTTGTAAACCCCCCTACTGCCCCTCAGGAAACAATTGACAATATCTGGAGGCATGTTTGTTTTTCACAACTGGAGGGGATGCGGTGCTATCTTGTGCGTAGAGGCCAGGGGGATCTGTCTTTTAAACCTGTTACAATGCAGAGGACAGAGGACTGCTCCCATGCTCTCCCCTTCCAAACCTTGTTAAGAGAATTAACCAGTTTCAATGTCAGTAGTGCTGAGGCTGAGAAATAGACTTATTAAACTATGTAAATATTTCTCTTTTCTCCTGTTCTTTTATGAAACAATTACAAACTTGGAATTAATGAAAGTTCACTATTGGGGTACATGTTATTTAATTTTATCCATTTAATAGCTCTAAAGTCCTTACACATGGTAAAAAGTATAAAAATGTTTCTTGGCAGGAAGGACATATGGACCTTACCTTGGTTGAGAATTAGACTTAAATGGCATGTATTTGGCATATTTATGTTTTTAGAATGATTAATTGTACCAGTTATGACTTCAGACATTAACCCAATATGATTTGAAGTCCTTGATGTGCATAGCTTTTATGTCTTTCCTGTGCCTTTCTTTTTTTGGAGAGGCAGAATAACTTACTGGACTCTGAATTCATATTGCTATGGTTTGAATCCTGGTTCTGCTTACTAGCTCATGACTTTGGGCATTTAATGGTAAAAACAAAGTACCTGTCTCAGGGTTGTGACATATAATAAGCTATACATACAATATATTTTTTAAAAAGATTATTTATTTATTTTATATATATATTTAAATATTTATTTATTTATTTATACAAGATCTGGGTACAGTCAGAAAATTCACCAGAGCCAGAGCGGGGAACAGAACAGGTGGACCGACAAAATACACTGTGGAGGGGAGGAGCAGGCGAGACAGGAGAGGTGCAGCCGGTGGGGATCAAACTGGTGCTGCAGAGGCTGCAGACAGCTTCACAGCGAGGCGCTCAATCGCCTGTGCCACCAGGGGAGGCCCCATACAGTACTTTTTGACACACAATAAATACTTATTAATTCTAGCCGTTGTTTTGGTCTACTTAGCATGGTCTGGTTCATTCAAGTGCCAAATAATTTTACTTTCTTTTTCTCTTTCTAGATTTATGGTGGATTATTTTCTGAAGATAAATGTTGGTACAGATGCAAAGTACTGAAAATCATCAGTGATGAAAAGGCAGGAATGAGTGTTCCTTGAGGAATATATTTTTTGTTTTGTTGCTTTGAGGAATATATACTCTGGTTCCAAAGTGCTGCTTATTTAGCCCTTCATTGCTTATTCACATTAGTAATAAGATCTGGTTCAATAAATTTATAACTAATTTAAGACATATGTGTTCCCCACCTTAGTTAACACAAGAGAAATTAATTGCTTAAATTAATCCAGATCAGATTCAGGAATACTCTTCTGAATTTAAGTTTGTCTATAATCACCTGAGATTGTCCTAGAATACATTATATGATTTGTATATTATTTTTGGTGACTGATTGATTCTTTGTATCTCAGTTCTTAATAATTATGTTTGTTTCTTGCGGAGTAACTTTTAAGAGTGCATTTTAATTAAGATTGATGAGTAGAAAAGAATATTAGATTGATCCTGAAATTAGGTTTATCTTTTACTTAGTTGATAACTATTGCTTAGTTGTTAATTATGAGGATTGATTTCCCACTTTCTCTTTCATGCCGTAGTTAAATATGATGTCTGTATTTTCTCTGTGTTTGTTTATGTACACTTGTGGAATATTTTTGAGGGTATTAGGGGAGATGAGATTCTGGATAGCTATTTGGTGGCAGTTGCACATAGTAGGCTGGTAGAAACAGCTCTCTGTAGTTTGTTTTTTCCTATATATGCTTTCCTGAATTTAAAATATTTTATAATGTATATAATTTTTAAAATATTTTTCTTGGTATAATAGGAGAAGATAAGATGAAACAATTTGAGTAATGCTCTGAATAACTTCTTTTAAAATACAACTTGTGATTTTTTATTTTCATATGTAATGGTTTACCTTAGTGAAATAGACCTTTCTAACAGATCTTTTCTGCAAAATTTGTCAACTGGGGATGATACTTCGTAGTTTCTTGGGATTTAACTTTTTAAATAAAGGGAAAAATGGCTTATCATAAATTATTTCTCTTTTTCACTGTGAAACAAATCTAGAACTAGAGGTAAGGGTGAATTTAAATTCATTTCCAAAGTTTGATAACTGGAGCGAGTTTAATTTTATCAAAGGGAGTTTGGTAATTTTGATTTTCTTTTTGGGCTTTATTGGTTCCAACTTGAACTTAAGAATATTGACTGATTTTTTAACATTCAAAGATGTAGGAGTGACGTACCAATGTAAAAAAAGCCAAAATGAGGCATAGTATTTATGGCAATGGTACTATTTGGTATAAAATTTAACTATACCAAATTTGGAAGCTTTTGTGATCTCATGGTCTATGGTCTGTTATTTTGAAGATATTATAATATGTCTTGTTTTGAATTCATTTTGTCACTATGAGGTAAAATGTTCTTTTGATTTATAGTTAATTAACAGGAAGAAAATCGGTGATTTGGGGTAGACATTTAATGTAAGTTCAGTATTAGTATTTGTCCCATTTTTTTTCCCCCAGTGTCTGGTGAGATACATTGACTATGGAAATACTGAAATTCTAAATCGATCTGATATAGTTGAGATTCCTTTGGATCTACAGTTTTCCAGTGTTGCTAAAAAGTATAGACTTTGGGGACTACAGATTCCTTCTGGTCAAGAAGTTAACCAGTTTGATCAGGCAAGTCACAGATTTTAACTATTTTTATTAATGAAAGTAAAACTTGTGCTTGAAACAAAATCTAAGTGTGATTAAATTCCACATTTTGTTAAATATAAAAGCCTTTGTAAATTAGAGAAAAATAGGCATTATAGAGTAATTAAAAATCTGCTATATAATAGCTGTAACTATCTTTGCCAGGTAAACATTCTTAATTAGATAGGAGTTTAATGTATATTTAGTAATAAATGTGTTTCTTATGTGAAAGCTTACAAGAATAGTGTGATGGAGAAAAACAGTATAATTATCCTGTTATTTTTTGCTTTTGAGAAAGTATTTGCTAAATAAAAGTAATTAACATAGACCTGACAATAAATACCACAAATTTCAAAGAGTATATTGTAACTAGTCATGCTTTATTATTTTGCAGATAAAATACTTTTTCATAGAGTAGTTGGCAGTAATGTTCTGCTAATCTATATTATTGTTTATACCTACTTTTGTTAAAACTTAGGTTAATAATGTAATTCTGGAAAGCATCTGATAATATCAGTAATCCTACCTCCTTTTAACTCTGCTGTGCAAAAATTTTCTTTAGATGGTTATTACTGTTATTGAGAGGGAATGTTACACTGCAGAGTAATTAGATTTGTATATTTTTATTTAGCAGCTTAAACAACTGATGAAGAAAGCACTATAAGAAATAGTAACAATTAGAAATCTTGTTATTTGCCTCTGATTTGTTTTGAGAAACTTGTAGATGTGTTGGGTATGGTTTTGTTTGCACTAAGGTTACTTACAAAAGACATTTATGTACATAGAGTTCATACTTTCATATAGAGTATAGCATAGATATTACTCTAAAGTCATACCCCAAATTTTTGGTTTAAAATATAAAGTTTTGCAAGCATAGATCTGAGGCATATAGCAGAGGATGGGGTGGGGCAGGTTGGGGGAAGAGGGGTCAAAACAGGGAGTGAAGTGCACAAAGGACAATGGTGATGGATCACAGGTACTATGGTAGTGGGAGAACTTCAGGGAATACACTTGAGGGGAGAAATGAAATACTGTCCAAAAATTAACAATGATATAAGAAAATAAATATTTAAAAAATCTAATGTTAATTTTAAAAAATATAAATATTTAGACATAGATAGGGACTCACTTTGAATTTTCTGCATGCCAAGAGCTGTAGAATCTTAAATCTACAGACCTTAAAATTTACCTGCTCTTGCCTTATTTTATAAATAAAGAAATAGTGCTTTTGAAAAATTAAATGACTTGAAGTTAAAAAGCTAATTGGGGCTGAGCTAATGTTAGAACTGAAGTCCCTTGCTGTTCTGATAGTAAGATCATAAGAAATTTATGTTGCTTGAAACAAACGATCAATCTATGAAACACACACAAGATTCTCAATAACTTAAGTATACTCCTTCAGGTGCAAAACTAACTTTTAATTTGTTTTGTGGTTTGAATTTTTTGACTTGTGCTTGTGCTTTATTTTTAAAACCAGAGTACCTGATTTTGCCATTAAAATGATTTTTGTGGATTTGAGCACCTTTTCTAGATACCAAAATTAATTTTTATGTTTTGTAGCGCCTCAGGACACCATTGTATTTAGTTTGGGCCAGTTTAGTTTGACCAATACAGCATGCAGCATTAAAAATACTATTCTAGGGTTATTTACTTGGCACACATTTTTTTTAAAGATTTATTTATTTATACAAGAACTGGGGTACAGTTCAGAGATGCAGAAGGGTGAGAGGATTCACCAGAGACAGAGCGGGGAGCGGAACAGGCAGATGACTGAAAACATTGCTGAGGGGAGCAGTGGGTGTGCCAGGAGAGGTCTGCCGCACCATGTGGGTATCTCCCTGGCCGGCTGGGAGTCGAACCCATGCTGCAGAGGCTGTAGACTGCTTCACAGCACAGTGCTCAACCCGCTACGCCACTGGGGAGGCCCTTGCTACACATTTTGAAATTTATAAATATGTGTACCTATATAGGTGTTAGCTCTTCTTCTGGAAAGGAAGATCTTAGCAAGTGTGTTATTTGAATATATTCATACATTTGTAGAAGTACATTGCATACAAGGTAAGTGCACTTTTATAGAGATGTTTGAATGAAGAAATATTGTTACAGGGCAACCCCAATATGAAACAGGTTGCGTGACTGTGGGTCCTCACCCATGCTCTTAAAAGGGACTTATTAATGCTAAACTGCAGGCACACACAAAAGGTTAACAAAAGGTTTATTTACAAGATAAGGGGAAATGAAGAAATGAATAACTCAGGGAGAAAAAGAGGGAGATAAATTCGTGATTGCATCCTACTGGTTCTGCTCACCTGGAGTCCCAATGCCCCGCTGAGAGCTGGCGAAAAGCCAAGCGCTGTGAAGCCAAGAGAGACCCCAGCTCACATGGCTGGTTATATACCCATACAAAAACATGGCTGCTTAACTCCACCCTCGGGTCCTTGCAACCCTCCCTTTGGTGATGATGGGATTTATAGTTCCTGGTGTCTTTATGGAGTTGGGGTGGAGTCCACAAAACCTGTATGGAGTTTGCTCGGGACATCCTTTCCCCCTAACAATTTTGAAAAATGTCGGTAGAAACAAATTAAGTGAAGGAAAACATGTTGGTGTAGCCAGTTAATGTCTCCTTTCTTATATTTCTTAGGGCAGAACCTTTTTGGCGAGCTTGATTTTTGAAAAGGAAATAAAAATGAGAATTAAAGCAACATATCAAGATGGAACAGTTATTGCTCAAGCTGAGTATGGCAATGTGGATATAGGGGAAGAGGTAGCTAAGAAAGGATTTGCAGAAAAATGCAAACTCAGTTCCATCACTAACGTCTGTGAGGAAAAAAAATCAGATCCTGGTCAGCTTGTCCTCAGGAACCTCAAAAGCCCTATTCCCTTATGGGGGCATAGATCAAATCAGTCAGCCTTCAGCAGGCCAAAGGGACGCTTAAGTGGAAGGATGACTGTTGACTTGAAGAATGAAAATGATGCAGGAAATCATGTGACGTTTCCAAAGTAAGACTGTGGTGGGGTTTTTAGTTTTACCTTATTTCTAATTGATGGTAGAAGTCCTTATCATAATTGAATAAAGGTCAAGGCTCATGCTTTTGGAGTAAACAATTTGAGGGATAATACTAATGATTTCTGTTTTTCTCAAACATTCCTGTCTGCTTTAGCAGGAATATTTTCAATGAAATCAGTTTTGAAAGAAAAACTCATTTATAAATTGTTTAAAGTTCACATTACCAACTCTTTATGTAAGCTCTTTTAAATAAATTTATTAAATACTAAAACTTATCCCTTAATCAGAAATATCTGTGCCAGCCAGAATTTCAGATAAGCTCTGAATATTTTTTTTTTGGTGGCTTTAATAATATTTAATGAGTTTCAGGAAATTTTTTTTCCTTTTTAACAAAAGAGAAACTATTTTTCGTTTGAAAACTTATTGTGATGGAATTTAATTATTACAGAAGAAGTTCACTGTCTGGATAATTTTGAATTATAAACTTGTAGAAAGCCAGATTTGATGTTTATATGTAACAAAATACTCATTTCCTTCTATATCATAATCCAAACCTTGCTGTCATGTCTTGGGTGATCTAGCTCTTTGTTAGCATCTTATTAATGTGTTAGAACTAAACTGTCAAATGGGATGGGGGTGATGGAGAGGAGGGATTGGAGAACACTGATACAGAAATGCTTTTTACTGTCATTGCTGTAGTTGACAATGCTATGAAGAAGTTGGAATGTTCTCTTTGAGAGTTAGTGGCATTGTTTTTGAAATATGACTTCAGTTGTGAAATCTAGTTGGCATTACAATATTTTTAAATGTTGAACTAAATGAAAGTTTTAGATTAGTAATCAAACTAAGTTATATTATGGTATTAAAAAATGCAAGGTAACTTAATGTAGATTTCTGGTGTCTTTTAGCCTGATACAGAACAATTTTTAAAATGAGTGAATTTGTTTTTTATAGGGAAAGTTTGGCTGTTGGTGACTTTAATTTAGGGTCTAATGTCAGCCTGGCAAAAATAAAGCAGGACCAGAAATTGATTGAAGAAAATGAAAAGCTTAAAACAGAGAAGGAAGTTCTTCTTGAAAGTTATAAGGCGTTAGAATTGAAAGTAGAACAGACTACCCAGGAGTTGCAGGTATGGTATGTTCCATGGCTAAGGTAAAAAAAAAAATCCAGCTGGAAAATCTGAATACTCATCTGTTCTTAATTGTTTTAATTTTCTTTCACTTTCTTTTTCTCTCATTCTCTTTCTTTCTTTCTGTATGTTCAAGGTGAAATTTCTTCTCACATTCCATACTAACCATTTTTGGATTTCATATTTGAAGGATTAAAAATTTGTTTACATTTCCTTTTATGTTCTTTAAAAACCTTGTAACTATGGAAATTTTCCAAAATTCCAAAAACGAGGGAGAATTAAATAATTAATACCTACTACTCACCTCCCTAGCTTTATGATTATTAAATGCATGGACAGTCTTTTTTTTTTTTTTTGTCTGTACCTCCTGAGTTATTTTAAAACAAATCCCATTCATAATATTTTATTGTTTATACACTAGTACATGTTTCTAATAGAAAAGAACTTTAAAATATAACTTTAGTACCACTCATACTTAAAAATTAATGATTCCTTAATACCATTTAATATCCAGTGTTCAGATTTCTCATATTATTCCATGAATATCCTTTTGTTGTTGGCTTCTTCCAAAGATCCCAGTAGATTCATACATGAAAAGGTCCATAAATCTCTTAAATTGCTTACTCTGCATTCTTGTGTTCCCTGACAGACTTCTTTATGTATTTTATTTTTTGGTAGTTAGGGCTTGAGCTTTGCCCCTATTGTAATTAAAGTGTTTTTTCTCCAAAAATACTGTGTGTATCTCAAATGTGCAGTTTTTTCCTGAACCTGAGTGCTTTACTCCAACACTGATTTTTCAGTCCTCCTGACACCAACAGGATGTTTTCTAACTCACTTCATTTTTCACACTAAATAACCTGAGCTAGCTCAGACCCCACAGTAAAGGACTCAGTCACACAAGACTTCCTCACTCAGACACCAGCTACAGATACGGTTCCTTGGCTATCTGCACTTCCCCTGACTTCCTATAAATTGCAGGTTCCTGTGACAGCACTCGTGTTATTGGCCATCTTTGTCTTCTTTGGAGAACTGCCTGTTAAGCTACTATGCCCATTTTTTGATTGTGTCATTTGTTTTCTTTTTGTTGAGTTATATGAGTTATTTGTAGATCTTTTATATCAGTTCCTTGCTGGATGTGTGGTGTACAAATATTTTCTGCAGTTGAGTCAGGTGTCTCTAATTTAGTTACAGTCTGCTTTGCTATGCAGAAACCTTTTTTTTTTTTTTTTTTGAGGTGATCCCACTTCTGTATATTCTTTTGTTTCCTTGCTATTGGGGGTAAGAGCAAAAAGAAATCTCTGAAGCTTACGTGTTTCTTCTATGTATTTTATTGTTTCAAGTCTAACATCTAAGTCTTTTATCCATTTTGAATTAATTTTTGTATATGGTGTGAGATAGTGGTTTAGTTCAGTTCTTCTGTATGTAGCAGTCCAGTGTTCTCAACACCATTCATTGAAGAGGCTTTCCTTCTTCCACTATATATACTTCACTCCTTTGTCATAGATTAGTTGCCCATATAAATATGGTTTTATTTCTGGCTCCCAGTTCTATCCCATTGGTCTGCGTGTCTGTTTTTGCTCCAGTACAATGCTGTTTTAATTATTATGGCTTTATATTATAGTCTGAAGTATTGTTTTCATATTCTTTGGCTAAATCCCTACGATTGGTATTGCTGAATTATATGGTATTTCTATTTTTAGTTTTTTAAGGAATCTCCATATGTTTATCCATAGAGGCTGTACTCATTTACATTCCCCCCAAAGTGTAGGAGATCCTTTTTCTCTATACCCTAATGAGCACTTGTTTCCAGTCTTTTTGATATAACCCATTCTCATGATGTGAGGTGATATCATTATGGTTTTGATTTGCATTTTCCTAGTAATTAGTGTAGTTGAGCATTTTTTCTTGTTTCTTGGCCATTTGTATGTCTTCTTTGGAGAAAGGTATATTCAGATTTTTTGTCTATTTTTGTTTACATTGTTTGTTTATGTTGCATGAGTTCTTTAAGTATTTTGAACATTTACCCATTGTTGTATATATGCAGATATCTTTAGGAGGTTGCCTTTCGTTTTTGTGGTAGTTTCTTTCATTGTACTTAAGTTTTTTGGTTTGATACACTCCAATTTGTGAATTTTTGTTTTTATTTTGCTTGCAGTTGGGATTCAGTGCTCAAAGATATCTCTTGTGGGTCATGTCCAGGATTGTTTTTTTCTTAGTAGTGTATGATGTCAGTCTTACATTCATGTCTTTAGTCCATTTTGAATTAATTTTTGTGTATGGTATTAAATAATGATGTGGTTTCATTTTTTTTGCATATGCCTGCCCTTGTTTCCCAACACCATTTGTTGAAGAGGTGTTCCATTCTACTCTATATGATCTTGGCACCTTGTCATAATTTAGCTGACCATATTTGTGTGTGTTTATTTGTGGGCTCTCAATTCTATTCCATTGGACTGTGTGTCTCTTTTGATTAGTTCACTTTGTATTATAGTTGGAAGTTGGGGAGCCTAATACTTCCATATTTATTTTTCCTCAAGATTGCTTTGGCTGTTTGGTATCTTTTGTGGTTTGTACAGACTTAGAATTGTTTCTTCTATGGCCTTGGAAAATACAATCAGTATTTTGATAGTAATTGTGTTGAGTCTGTAAATTGATTTAGATAAGATAGCCATTTTTTTTTTTTTTTTTTTTGCCACCATCATCCCTTATACTTCTTTGGCTCTTTCCTTCTTTCACCCTCCTACTTACCTTCAGAAACCTCACTCTGTTTATTAGTGTCTGCTAGGAATTTTGTTTTGTTGATTTGTCTGCTGGGTATGTATCCAGTATTTTTCTTTTTCATTCTGACTTGTTTTTCTACACATAATTTCCTCAAACTCTTTTCATTTTGCTGTAAGTAGCAAAATTTCTTCTTTCCTCATAGCTGAACAAAAATTCTGTTGTGTAGCTTTACCACATCTTAATCTAATCCTCTATTAGTGCAGTTAGGTTCTTTCCCTGTCCTTGTTATTGTATTATAATGCATCAATAAACTTTATAGGTCTGGGATATTGGCCCCTTGTCACTTGTGTAATGTATGAATATTTTCTCCCATTCAGTAGGGTGTCTTTTTAATCTAATTATATTTTCTTTTGCTTTGTAAAAGTATGTTAATTTGAGGTAATCCCACTTGTTTATTTTTGTGTTTATTTCCCTTGCTCTGGAGGTGAAGTTTCCAGTGACATCTTTTTTTTTTTTTTTTTTTTTTTTAAAGATTTATTTATTTATTTATACAAGCACTGGGTACAGTCAGAAGCGCGGGAGGGTGAGAGAATCCACCAGAGCCAGAGCGGGGAGCAGAGCAGGCAGAAGGACCGAAGTACACTGCTGAGGGGAGCAGCGGGCAGCAGGAGAGGTCTGCGCGCCATGTGGGACCCTCCTCTGGTGGCTGGGGAGCAGCCGGGGATCGAACCGGCGCCGCAGAGGCCGCGGGGAGCTTCACAACCCAGCGCTCAACCGCTGCGCCACCGGGGAGGCCCTCCAGTGACATCTTAATAATTGATGTTATGAAATATATTTCCAATATTTTCTTCTGTATATCTAAGTGTTCAGTCCATTTTACATTTAATTTTTGGGCATGAGATTGGAGAGTGATCTAACATCATTCTTATACATTGATCATCATGTATAAAATGGTGTTTTTTAATCACCATTTAAAAGAATACTCTCCTCCCAATGTATGGTTGTTGCTCCTTTATTATAAAGTAAGCATAGATATATACATGGATTTTTTTTCTGGGTTTTTGATTATGTGCCATTGATCCATGTGTCTTTTTATTCCAGTGCCATACTGTTTTAATTACTGTTGCTTATAGTATAAAGCCAGGTAACATGGTGCCTCCATTTCTACTTTTTTTTCAGGAGCTTTCACTATTTGGGCTTCTATGGTTTCATATAAAAATGTTTTTTGTTCTGTTTTCTTGAAAAATATCATTGGTATTTTAATGGATTTGCATTAAATTTATGTACCACTTTTGGTGGAATAGTCATTTTGTTTCGCCCCATCCATGTATCATGTTCTTTCCATCTACTTGTATGATGTTCTATAACCTTTAGTAGGGTATTAGTTTTTATTTATTTATTATTTATTTTTTATATCATTGTTCATTTTTTTTAATTTTATTTTTATATTCCCCATACAATTGCAACCCCTTATTTTGACCCCAATCCCTCCCCTCCCCGCACCCCACCACCCATAGAGTGTCTCTGGTTCATAGTTTTTGTTGATTTTGATTTTCACTTTCTTATAGTTATTCATTTTCCTGGTCCCTTATTTAAGTTTTCTAGATTCCTGCTATGAGTGAGACCATCCCGTATTTTTCTTTTTCTTTCTGGCTTATTTCGCTGAGCAGGTCCCTTCCAGCGCCATCCATGTTGCTGCAAATTGCATGTGTTTCTCTTTTGTGAATGCTGAGTAATACTCCATGGTGTATATGTACCACATCTTCTTGATCCAGTCATCTATTTTGGGGGCATTTGGGCTGTTTCCAAAGCTTAGCTATTGTAAATAGTGCTGCTATAAACATAGGGGTGCAGGTGCTCTTTGGAATGGATGTTTCTGTGTCCTTTGGGTAAATACCTAGGAGTGGAATTGCTGGATCATATGGAAGCTCTATGTTTAGTAGGTCGAGAAATCTCCACACAGCTCTCCATAGTGGTTGGAGCAGTTTGCACTCCCACCAACAGTGCAGGAGAGTTCCTTTTTCTCCACAACCTCACCAACATTTGTTGTTGCTAGTTTTTTTAATATGTGCCATTCTCACTGGTGTCAGATGGTATCTCATGGTAGTTTTGATTAGCATTTCCCTGCTTACAAGTGATGTTGAATGTTTTTTCATATGCCTGTTGGCCATTTGCATTTCCTCTTCAGAGAAGTTTCTGTTTAGCTCTTCTGCCCATTTTTTGACTGGATTATTTTCTTTGTTTTTGTTGCGTCTCATCAGCTCTTTGTAGATTTTTGTGATCAGTCCTTTATCATTAGTATTGTGTGCAAAAATGTTTTCCCAGTCGGTGGGGTTTCTCTTTGTTTTTGTTATTGTCTCTTTTGCTGTGCAGAAGCTCTTTAATTAGATGTAGTCCCAGCTGTTTATCTTTGCCTTCACTGTCACTGCTTTGGGTCATGTATCTGTAAAGATGTCTTTGATGTGCATATCACCTAGTGTTTCGCCTTTATTTCCTTCTATGTATTTTATGGTTTCACGTCTTATGTCTAGTTCTTTAATCCATTTTGAGTTGATTTTTGTGTATGGTGTGAGGTAGTGGTCAAGATTCATTCTTTTGCATGTAGCAACCCAGTTTTCCCAGCACCATGTATTGAACAAACTTTCTTTGCTCCAATGCATATTCTTTGCTCCTTTGTCAAAGATTAGTTGGCCATAAATCTGTGGGTTTATTTCTGGATTTTCTATTTGATTCCATTGGTCTGTGTGTCTGTTTTTGTTCCAATACCATGCAGTTTTGATGATTATGGCTTTGTAGTATAGTTTGAAGTCTGGGAGTGTGATGCCTCCATTCCCTCCTTTTTTTTTCAGGAGAGCTTTGGCTATTCGGGGTTTTTTGTGATTTCATATGAATTTCATCAATAATTGTTCTATTTCTTCGAAGAATGACATTGAAATTTTGATTGGAATAGCATTGAATCTGTATATTGCTTTTGGTAGGATGGCCATTTTAATAATGTTTATTCTTCTAATCCATGAGCAGGGGATGTCTTTCCATTTCTCTGTGTCTTCTTCTATTTCTTTTAACAGTTTTTTATAGTTTTCTTTGTATAGGTACTTTACCTCTTTTGTTAGATTTATTCCCAAGTATTTAATTTTTTTTGCTTCGATAGTAAAAGGGATTTTTTTTTTTATTTCTTCTTCTTCAGATTTATTGTTTGTGTATAGGAAGGCTACTGACTTTTGTGTATTGATTTTTGTATCCTGCCACTTTACTGAACTGATTGATGAGTTGAATTAGTTTTTCTGTGGAGTTTTTTGGGGTTCTCTATGTATATTATCATATCATCTGCAAATGGTGATAGTTTGACTTCTTCTTTTCCTATTTGGATTCCTTGGATGTCTTTCTCTTATTGCTCTGGCTAGGACTTCCAGTATTATATTGAAAAGCAGTGGTGAGAGTGGACATCCTTGTCTTGTCCCATATCTCAATGGGAATGCTTTCAGCTTTTCACCATTGAGAAAGATACTGGCTGTTGGCTTGTCATATGTGGCCTTTATGATGTTGAGGTATGTTCCTTGTATCCCAAGAATTTCAAGGGCTTTTATCATGAATGGGTGTTGCACTTTGTCAAAAGCTTTCTCAGCATCTATTGATATTATCATATGGTTTTTATATTTCTTCTTGTTGATGTGTTGGATAACGTTGATTGATTTTCAGATGTTGAACCATCCATGTGTCCCTGGAATGAATCCAACTTGGTCGTGGTGAATTATCTTATGGATACATTGTTGGATTGTGATAACTAAAATTTTATTGAGGATTTTTGTGTCAGTGTTCATTAGGGAGATTGGCCTGTAGTTTTCCTTTTTTGTGTTGTCCTTGTTCGGTTTTGGTATGAGTGTAATGTTGGCTTCATAGAACGTGTTTGGTATTATCCCTTCCTTCTCAGTTTTTTGGAAGAGTTTGTGAAGGGTAGGCACTAATTTGTTTCTGAACGTTTGGTAGAAATCATTTGTAAATCCATCAGGTCCTGGACTTTTGTTTTTGGGAAGGTTTTTGATTACCATTTCAATTTCGCTGCTTGTAATGGTCTGTTTAGGTGTTCTATTTCTTCTTTATCTAGCTTTGGGTGATTGTAGAGTTGTAGGAATTTGTCCATCTCCTCTAGATTGTTGAACTTATTTCCATATAGCTGTACATAGTATTTTCTGATTATTCTTTTGATTTCTGCTGTGCCCGTTGTGATTTCTCTTCTTTCATTTGTGATCCTGTTTGTTTGTGCTTTCTCCCTTTTTTCCTTTGTGAGCCTGCCTAGGGGTTTGTCTATTTTATTTATTTTTTCGAAGAACCAGCTCTTGGTTTCATTGATCTTTTGGATTGTTTTTTTTAGTTTTGATTTGATTTGTTTCTGCTTTGGTTTTTAGTATTTCTTTTCTTCTACTGGTTTTGGGTGTTTTTGGTTGTTCTTTTTCTAGTTCTTTAAGCTTCGAGATTAGGTTGTTTCTTTGAGTTCTTTCTTGTGTCTTGATGTGAGCCTCTATTGCTATATATTTTCCTCTTATTACTGCTTTTGCTGCATCCCATACATTTAGGAAATTGGTGTCCTCCTTGTCATTCAATTCAACGATTTTTTAAATTTCTTCTTTGATCTCCTCATTAGTCCAGTGGTCTTCCAGAAGTGTGGTTTTCAATCTCCATGAGGTAGGAGAGTTCCTTGCCTTCTTTTTATGGCATCTAGTTTGATGCCTTCATGGTCAGAAAAGATGTTTGGTATGATTTCAATCTTGGTGTATCTGTTGATGTTTGTCTTGCGTCCCAGTATGTGATTGATCCTGGAGAATGATCCATGTGTGCTTGAGAAAAATGTGTACTCCATTTTTTTTGGGGTTAGTGTTCTATAGATATCTGTTAAGCCCAAGCACTCTAGATCCTTATTTAGAGCTTTAGTGTCTTGTCTTTTATTTTGTCTCATTGATCTGTCCATTGTTGATAGTGGTGTGTTGAAGTCTCCCACTACGTATGTGTTTTCTCTGATGTCTGTTTTCAGAGATGATAATAGTTGTCTGATATGTTTTGGTGTTCCTTCGTTAGGTGAATATATGTTAATGAGTGTTATTTCTTCCTGAAGTATTGTTCCCTTGATCATAATGTAATGACCACTGGGGTCTCTTTCTACCTTTTTGAGTTTGAAATCTGTTTTATCTGATATAAGTATAGCTGTTCCTGCTTTCTTTTTTGGTCCATTTGCTTGTAGGATTGTTTTGCCTCCTTTAACTTTGAGTCTGTTTTTATCTTTTGTAGCTAAATGTGTTTCCTGGAGACAGCAAAAGGTTGGGTTTTGTTTCTTAATCCAGCCTGCGACTCTGTCTTTTTATTGAAGAGTTTAGTCCATTTACATTTAGTGTTAATATTATGTTAGCATCTGTATTTGCCATTGTGTTTATCTTTCCTTTGATTTTATTTATTTATTCTTTTAATAACTTTTGTGGGTTTTTTGGCCTTCTTTCGTTGTTATTTGTCCCTCTGAGGTTCTGGCTTTAGGATTCCTCGTAGTATTTTTTGGAGTGTGGGTTTAGTCGTAATGAAATTCCAGAGTTTCTGTTTGTCTGGGAAGGTACTTATTCTTTCTTTTTAGAAGAAAGGGAGCTTTGCGGGATAGAGTATTCTTGGTTGGCATCTGTTTTCTTGGAGTCTGTTGACTATGTCCTTCCACTCTCTCCTTGCCCGTAGTGTTTCTTCAGAGAAGTCTGATGTCAGCCTGATTGGTTTTCCTTTGAATGTTATCTGTTTCTTCCCTCTTGTCAGCTTCATTATTTTTTCCTTGTCCTGGATTCTTGGGAGCTTTACTATTATGTGTCTTGCTGTATTTTTCCTTTCGTCGTGGAAGTTTGGTGTTCTTCTTGCTTCTTGTATATCAATTTTCAGCTCCTTCTTCACGTTTGGGAAGTTCTCTTCAATTATCTCCTTGAATATTTTCTCTGTTCCTACATCTCTCTCCTCTCCTTCTGGTATTCCTATAACTCTTATATTTCCTTTCCTCATGGAGTCAGATAGTTCCCGAAGTCTTTCTTCGTTCTTTTTCCTTCGTACTTCTCTTTCCTTTTCTGTTTTGGTTCTTTTTATTTCTGTGTCTTCAAGAGTACTTATTCGTTCTTCCATTTCATCTGTTCTGTTTTCATTGCTTTTCCCAGAGTTCTTTAGTGCCTCCATTAATTCTTTGATCTCCTGCATTTCTTTTAATTCCCTCTTTAGGGACTCAATTTCATTCTTCTGATCATTGATTATTTTTCCCTTATCATTGTTTTCCTTTATGACTTCTGTCAGTTTTTTAATCATGGCAATTTTAAATTCTCTTTCTGGAAGGCTCAGAAGTTCTTCCAAGTTACTGTCGTTGCAATCTGGGGGGTGGTTTTCTTTTTGTGGTGTGCTTCTTTCCTGAGGAGTTGTTAGGTTGCGTGTGGTTCTTCTACTCCCTACTGTCTGTTTTCTAATTTGTCGTATGCATTGGGACACTGTGTTGCTGGGACTGGCCGGCATCATGGGTGAACTTCTCTGTTCCCCTCTGGCTCCTCCAGGAACCATCTGTCGGTTTCATGCAGTCTTAACTGAAGAAAGGTCCCTGTTCTAAAATGCCGATGCGGGGACACACTCCTCTGTGCGCCTGGTCTGCCCTGGATGTGTGTTCCCGCTCCCCCTCTGGGCTGGGACTGCAGGCCAGAGGGGTCTGGCGTGGGCGAACTTCCCAGCTCACCTCTGGCTCCTGAGGGGCCTTCTGCTGTTTCAGGCAGTCTTTACTGAAGAAATGTCCCTGTTCTAAAATGGTAATGCGTGATGCACTCCCTGTGCGCCCGGTCTGCCCTGGTGGTGGGTTCCCGCCCCCCTCTGGACTCGGACTACATGCCAGAAGGGGCCTGGTGTGGGTGAACTTTCCAGCTCACCTCTGGCTCCTCAGGAAGCCTTCTGCTGGTTTCAGGCAGTCTTTACTGAAGAAATGTCCCTGTTCTAAAATTGCGATGCGGGACGCACTCCCTGCGCTCCTGGTCTGCCCTGGTGGTGGGTTCCTGCTCCCCCTCTGGGCTTGGACTGCAGGCCAGAAGGGGCCTGGTGTGGATAAACTTCCCAGCTCACCTCTGGCTCCTCACGGAGCCTTCCACTGGTTTCAGGCAGTCTTTACTGAAGAAATGTCCCTATTCTAAAATGGCGATGCGGGACGCACTCCCTGTGCGTCCAGTCTCAGGCACATCTTCTGCGTGCCCGGTCTGCCCTGGCCGTGGGTGCCCGCTCCCCCTCTGGGCTCAGACTGCTGGTCAGACGGGGCCTGGCGTGGGCTAACTTCCCAGCTCACCACTGGCTCCTCCGGGAGCCTTCTGCTGGTTTCAAGCAGTCTTTACTGAAGAAAGGTCCCTGTTCTATGGGGTGTAGGTGATTTTTTTTTCTGGTTGCTAGGTGGTGCCAGAGATCTCTCCTAGTGTCCTTGAGGAGCTGTTTTTTTTATCCCGTGGGACAGGGAACAGAGTGGGAATGGTGGGGAAAACCTCAATGGCTTTGGGGTGCTGTGTCTGCCTTGTGCCCCACCATTGTGGGGAACCCATGCCCCTAATTTCATGCCCTGGGTCTCAGTTCCAAAGCCCTCAGGTCCAGGACGTGGGCTGTAGCCCAGTTCAGTGTCTGCAGAAATGGCACCTTTTGCACCCCGCTCCCGTGTCTGGGCGCCTGGTTTCTGATTACTCAGTGAGGGACATTCACCTCAGTGAGGGCCCCTGCGTGTCTCCCCGGAAGCCTAGGTCGCAGGCATGGGGACCTGGGCAGCCGCAACCCGCGTTTGCTTTTCAAGCGCGCCGCTTTTCCGCACTAGCTTACCGGCTGGTCTGGGGCTGTTTGTAGGTCTCCGGGGGTCTTTGTTTTTCTCTAATGGCGCCTGGAGCCATTTGCTCACTTCTGCGGGGAATCCTGCAGGGCTCTCCACAGCTCCAGTTCACGGGGTGTGGTGGCTGAAATAGTTCCTTTCCACTCTCAGTCCCGCTTGATGCATAGTTTGTTCTTGTTGGTTGTTTTAGTTTTTTTGTTTTTTTCCTCCTTTCTGTTGGTTGGAGAGTTCTGAGCTTTCCTCCCTTCTAGTCCTCTTTTATGGCAATTTTCTTCTTCGGGTAGCTTGCTGGAGTCGTCCGTTTATCTTCCATGTTCCAGTTCTCACTGGGACCTGCCGCTTTTCCTCCCTATTAACTTTTTTTTTTTAATGGGAGATCTTACTCGCAGTGTTTCCTCCCCGCCATGTTTATCCACCCCTCATTGTTCATTTTTAAGCAATAATTGCTTCCCCCCACTCCCTCAGGTGTAGTCCCCATAGAATTTCCTTCACCTAAGTGCCCTGTGCTCCTCCCTCCCTCCCTCTGATCCCTTAGAGTATTATAATTTTTATCATGAATTTTATTCCTTGGTTGGATTAATTCCTAGATATATGATTGTTTTTGATGTGATTGAATGAAATTTACTTAATTTTGTTTTGTTCTCATTATTTGTATATAAGTGTATCAAATTTTATATGTTGATTTTGTTACCTTCCATTTTGTTACATTCATTTGTCTTCCGTTTCTCCTTCCACCTCCACCTCTGGATGCCTTAGTTCCATAGTTAGTTTTCAAGGGTTAATTTTATTTGGTTTTATCTTTGTTTGGTTTCTTTCTATTCCACATATAAGTCAGATCATCTGGTATTTGCCTTTCTCCGTCTGATGTACACTTATCATGATCTCCTCTATCTCTATCCATGTTGCTGCATATGACATGAATTTATCGTTTTTAATCAGAGTAGTAAAAATATTTTCCAAAACAGCTTGTTCCCTTTTCATGTTAAACATAGAACTTAAAGCAGTGATTTATTTTCTTATGTACTTTGAAATACTACGATATTGTAACCCTAAACAAATACTGCCATACTGATCTTTTGTCAATGGAAATTTATATTTGCCAGTTTAAAAGTTAGATTTATTTAATTTTTGGAATAATTACAATGGTTACAGTAGATATAAACAGATTTATGAATAATTATTACTATGGTCATCCTACTCAACAAATGAGAACAGAAAGACATGAACATACCTGGCTGTCACCTGATATTAATAAAATTCAGTATACTCTGGATTTCTGTATTTTACCTGAAGTATTTGAAAGAATGTGGGAACTGGAGAGTGTGTTGTTTTAAATAGTAAGTAAAAGTTGTGTTTTTATGTCATAGCTGGTTTGTAGTATAATTGGAATAAAATTGTCTGGTCTCTATATTATTGCTTTATATTTTGGATGATCACAGTAGTAGTCTATTTGGGAGAATTAGGGAGTTTAATCTAGCTTGGTCAAGGAAAAGGTGGTTTCACCTTTTAAATACAGAATGACAAAAGTTATCAGAAAAAGTGTCATTGATAGTCATTTGCTTTTTATGGGGATTTTTCTCCTCAAAATAAAATGTCCATGTTTATTTAAACTAACTGGATGTCAGGTACAAGAGATGGCAAAGGTGAAGAGTGGAAGTTGATGTTCCTTTTTAGTTGAAGTAATACTGGCTTAAAACGTTATGTAGGTTTCAGATGTATAGCTTTATAAATCTGTATCTCTGTGTTTTGTGTCATGTTCACCACCAGTAGTCTAGTTTCTGTCCATCACCATTCAATTGACTGCTTTTCCCTGATTTACCCAGTCTCCAAGGGGATCTTTTATTTATCTTTTGAAAGTCTAAGTATTAAGACATACAATATTTGGTTTCCATATGTTTCCTTACGCGGATGAAATATAAACGGCTCAACTTTGTGGGGAGGCAGAGGACTGGAACTGATAATTTTTTTTCAGATTATAACTTATAGGGATATCAGTGTTTGTTATCCCATGGCCAAACTTTTAACCTTTAAAATTTTAATTATTCCAAAGAAATCATTTAAATAACTGGAAATTCATGGTCCCATTTGAGTCTCACTAGGGTATACTTTTCTGTGTTTCAGCAAGAGAAAGCAACTACCATGGATTTGACTAAACATTTAGAAAGTACTTTGAAGACTCGTGTGGGTACCAGGATGAAAAATCTAGCCGCTAAGGTTGAAATATTAAAAGAAATTAGGTAGGTACAAATATTTTATTGGAAGACAACTTAAATAACTCTTAATTGGTGATTTGTTTAAATTGAGGGCCCAACATTTTTTCTTTGAAACTTGATCTTTATTTATTTTTAAAAAGTTTATTTATACAAGCACTGGGTACAGTCAGAAGCGCTGGAGGGTGAGAGAATTCACCAGTGCCAGAGTGGGGAACAGAACAGGCAGACTGACGAAATACACTGCTGAGGGGAGCAGCGGGCACAGCAGAAGAGGTCTGTTGCGCCATGTGGGACCCTCGCCAGTGGCTGGGGATTGAACCGGCGCTGCAGAGGCTGCAGGCAGCTGCGTGGCCCAGCGCTCAATGCTGCGCCACCAGGGGAGGACCTTGATCTTTATTTTTATGACTTTAAATAGAGATACTAAAAAGTTACTTCTGAGGCATATTTTACAGTGCTTCCATCGCAGTGTCCTTGAGTCATTTGGGAGAGTGAAATTTAAAGAAAAAAAATTCAACATGACTTGTAAGTGGTAGTTTGGTGAAAAACTACTATGTCTAATTGTTTTGCCTGAGGTTATTTTCAGCCCTAAAGAGAAGCTAAAGCTTTTAGTTACCTAAATTACATAATAGTACTCTGTTTAAATAAAGGAAAAAGTGGTTTTCATGGAATTAGAGGGAAAGAAAATGGTTAGCAAGTCTTCAGCATTTCTCAAACTGTGTGAATTGTGTAGGTATTTTATCTTCATAGAAAATTGCTTATTGTTGCTCAGTGATAATTTGTCACCTTCTTTGGAATATAGTAAAAATAGTTTTCAAAACAGCTTACTCCCTTTTCATGGTACACATAGAACTTAAAGCGTGGTTTGTTTTCTTATGTCCTTTGAAATATTAAGATGTTGTTACCCTGAATGAATACTGCTGTACTGCTCTTTTGTCATTGGAAATTTGTGTTCACCAGTATAAATACCCCTTGGTATCTGGTTTATAAGGTTCTTAAGAGTTCGAATAATTTTGTCCTCTGCATCGTTGTTTATATTTTGGAAGTATAGTATTCCCTCCTCCCCTTCAGGTGGTATTACGATAGCACACCCACCACCAAAGCACACACACTAACATTCCACCACCACAATAGTCCATTGTGCTCTCCCCACTTTGTTTCACTCTCCCCATCCATCTCCTCCTCTGGATGCCTTGCTTCCTTAGTTAGTTTTCATGAGTTAATTTTGCATTTGGTTTTATCTTTGGTTTCTTTATAGTCCACATATGAGTAACATCATCGGGTATTTGTCTTTCTCCTTCTGATGTACACTTAGCATGATCCCCTCTGTCTCCATCCATGTTGCAGCAAATGACATGATTTTATCTTTTTTGATCAGCGAGTAGTATTCTGTTGTGTATATATGCCACATCTTCCTGATCTACTCATCTGATTTGGAGCACTTAGGTTGTTTCCACAGTTTGACTATTGTAAATAGTGCTGCAGTTAACATGGGGGTAAAAGTTTCCCTTTGAATTAGTGTTTTTGTATTCTTTGGGTAGATATCAGGAGTGGAATTACTGGGTCACATAATGTTTTTGATATTTTGATAATCCTGCATACTGTTTTCCATAGGGACTGTACTGGGCCATCTCCATTCTACAGTGTCAGAGGTTTCTTTTTTCCTCACAGCCTCATCAGCACTTGTTTCTGGTCTTCTTGAGGAGTGAGCCATTTTCACAGGAGTTCAGTGGTTGAAATATAGTTTTAAATTAAAAGTTTGTGTCAAAGCTATTTATGATTTTTAAAGAAAGTTTTTATGAGTACCTCTTCATAGCCAGTGTTGTAAACTAGTAACTTTAGACCAGTAGTATTTAAGTGTAAATTTTTCTCACACCAGCTTTCAAATTTCTTAATTTTTTCCTCCTTCTTTTTAAATAGACGTGTTAATATCAATGTTCGTTTTGGAAATGACCTTTCAGATGCTATACAAGTGTTGAATGAAGGGTGTTTTACTACTCCAGTTTCTTTGAATGAATTAGAGATTCTTTGGGCAGAATACAGTCTGGCTCAGGAGAAGATTCAAACTTGTCAAGATGTGGTAGGTCAAGAAATTTTCTCTATTAATGTTTTTGTCATTTGAATTTGAGATATCTTTCAAGAAAGCAGAATAAGAATACTTTGCATAAAAAATTTTATAGTATCATTTTAAAATTTGACTTCTTTTATTGCCTTGTGAGAAAAGTAGGAAAAGAAATACTGATTATGGATAAAGTGTGAACAAAATATTTTTTCCCTTTTGCATGAGGATTTGACTTTTGATTAATTCTTCCTCTGTTCCTTAGTAATTTGATAAAATGGCATTTGAGCCATGTTACTAGGTTTAGGTAAATAAAACCTTTGATTAGTAAATTTTGTCTGCACTTGTTATAAACTGCAAATACTTGTTGGAGACCCTTGCAACTGGCATATCCCTTCAGGAGCCCTGAAAGCAATGCCAACAACAGACAATGTTTCTTGGGGAACCTGAGACTTAGAAGCCTAAGTGGTTCCCAAACTCACTAGTATGCATTTGCCTTCTAATGTATCATGTTCCATGCTGCAGTGTTGGAGTGTGTCTTTTATTAAATGGTATCTAACCACCTGTTTGTTTAGAGGCAGTTATTTGGGGGCAGATGAAGATTATTGAAACATTCCATATAAATCCTTTATTAGCTTAGTCACAAGCATGTTTTCTTTAGTTTTTTATATTGAACTGTATAGGATTCATTTTTTGTATAATGCTATTTAGCGCAACAGTCATAGCTTTCAGTAATACCTATGATTCTATATTTGTGTTTGAAATTGCCCACCTTAAGTATTGGTGGTTTCTCCCTCTGGGGATTGTACTCTCAAAGTCTTATTCCCTATTCAGAGCTAGGTTGGCTCATTGATAACCTGACTAACTCTGAATGAGAAAGTCAACGGGGTATTTGTACCTTTAGAAATGTCTGGAATGTTGAATTTGGAGAAGAGATTACATTCAGGTTATTTTACCTGACTTGTCACTTAGATGAAAAAAGTGACAGTGAATTAAATTTTTGCACTTCTCTGAAACATAGGCAGAGTTACAAGTACTTTATAAATGTTTTCATACACTAACTTTTAAAATGAACATTTTTACTCCCATTTTATTAATGAGGAAACTGAGTCCCTCAGTGTCAAAGGAAATTGCTCAGGTTACATAGTACTAAATGTTACTGTAGTATTTGAGGTCAGGTATGTCAGAGTTCTTTCCATTTAAGCCAAACTGCTACGTTATAATACTTCATATTTTCATATAATAAAGAGATGGCTTTTAGTTTTTTTTGCGGGGGGGGGTGGCTTTTGTGGTTTGAAATTAGGAAAGTGATTTCATATGTGTATTTTGCACAGTTCCACAGCTTCATTGTCAGGTAGTTTTTGGTGAAAGAGATTCTTGACTTCTGTTTTTATAGTTATGAAATGGTCTGGTTGCGCTCACACAAGAAAGAATATCCTAAAACTAGAACTTTTAAGTGTATGTGCCAGACACTATTATAGGTAGTGGAGATGGCACGATCCTCCCTCTCTGTCTGTCTTGGTTTTATGATAGATATGTGGACATGTAGATAGTTTCCATAGAGGCAGGTAAAAACTAACAGAGATGATGCATAGGGTCTTGGAAATCTCTCACATATTTCTTTCCAGACATAGACTCTGGGGAGAGCTTGGTGTTTTATCCTTGTGTTTTACTGAATCTTGAAGGATAATTAGATGAAGGAATTGAGGATGGGATAGGAATAGGAGGGATGCAGTGTGTAGTTAATAATAGGAACTTGTGTAATTTTCTAAAAACAAACCAAAATTTCATAGTTGCAGGAAAAATGGGAAAAATTAAGCAGAATAGGATTGTTGAAAATCTTATGTTTAGTTAAGGGAAGTGATTTATCAGTTTGATGATCTGAGGAGATGAGTGTTTTTGCTAAATTCTATTATAATTTGCAGAATGTAATGTTAAATTACTAATTTTAAGGGATTAGTTATGTTTTTTTCCCCTTGTGTATTAATTATGGTTATTTTTTTTACCTTCCTCTAGGATGAAGGGACTATTTTGATTACCAATAGAAATGAACTACAACAGAAGCTGTACATGGCAGTAGAAGTTTTTATTCTGGAAGTAGATGAGTTACCTCTTAATAAACGCTTGAAAACATTGCAGGTTAGAAGTTTTGTGGATACTAGGTGTACATTAAAATAGTTTCATTGTTTGAGAAATGAAATCAGCATTTCCCTTGAGACTTTATGTAGTATTGATGACTAATAGTTTTCCTTCTCTTCTTTGATGAATTTTAATTTCTTTTTAATGGAATTCAAATTTCATGTTTGTGTTTTTTTTATATATGTGTATCTATCCTATAAAGGATAGATAAAATGGTCAGACATGTGAAGCTTACTGAAGCAACATTCACTGGGAAATCTCATGGAAACAGAGCTAGTAGCAGGCGTATACTGCCTGTTGTCCATCACTTTCTAGCAGAAAATCAAGTAGAATCACATGTCAGTTAAGGAGAGGGATCCATGTCCTTGAGGTTAGATATGACTTTTAAGATTCATTACCATATGGAACCTTGCCTTCAGCCCTGCTTTGCCATCTAGCCTCAGTAATGACTTTTATTTGGAGTGAAAGAGAATGACAGTGTCATTCCATCTATTAGCATAGTATTTCTCTATTTAGATTTTTAAAATGTCCTATAATGTTTACAAATTTCTCTAAAAGACTTCATGAGTTTCCAGCATTCATAATTTTGGTTGCTTTTATGAATATTATCTTTCCATTTCCTAGTTTTTTTGGATGATATAGAGGAATTCTGTTGATTTTTATATACTGATGTTTCTCTGGCAACTCTGCTGAACTCTTCTTTAGTTCTCATTTGTCTGCTGATACTTTCTGAACTCTGTGTGGTCATATCACTTCAAAGCTGTAACTCTTTTCTACTTCTATCTTTTATGGATGTTTGAATTTTTAGTTTTTGGGTCAGTAACTAGTATTAAGTTAAATAGTAGCTGTGTTAGAGGTTACTGTCTTTTTTTTTTTTTTCAAGATTGATTTATTTATACAACAACTGGGGTATAGGCCAGAGGAACGGGAGAGTGAGAGAATTCACCAGACACAGAGTGTGGAGCAGAACAGGCGGATGACCGAAAACACTGCTGAGCAGAGCAGCAGGCGAGACAGGAGAGGTCTGCTGCGCCATGTGGGTATCTCTCTGGCTGGCCGGGAATTGAACCCATGCTGCAGAGGCTGCAGACAGCGTCACAGTGCTGTGCTCAACCCGCTGCGCCACCAGGGAGGCCCAGATGTTACTTCTTATCTTGGATTGCAGGGAATGCTTTTGCTAGAGATATTTAGAGTAAAGGTTATTCAGGAATATATTGGCATTGTCTTTTTCTGTTTGCCTTTATGAAGATAAAGTTTTGATGCTGTTGTGTATGGTTCTGTAGCTGTTGGACTCCTCACTTAAAGCCTTTTTTTTTTTTTAAATTAAATTTTTTTTCTTTCATCATTGTAGTCCCCATAGTTCTCCCACCACCATATCACCCATGAACCATCATCATATTCCCTTGGGTTTATACTGTTTTCCCCTCCCCTTTGTTGTATGCCTCAGTTCTATGGTCAGCTTGTAAGTTTTGACTTTTTCTTGATCTTTTGTTTCATTTCTCTATATTCCACATGAAGTGAGACCATCTGGTATTATCTTTTTCCTTCTGGCTAATTTCAGCTAGCCTAATCCTTTCCAGTTCCATCCATGTTGCTGAAATGGCATGAGTTTGTCTTTCATGAGCGGTAATACTCAGTTGTATAAATATACCATAAGTTTTTGATCTGTTCATCTATTGGGGGCAGTTAGGTTATTTCCATATGTTGGCTATTGTGAATAGTGCTGCAGTAAATATAGGAGTGCAGGTTTCCTTTCCAATTAGTATTTTTGTGTTCTTTATGTAGATTCCTAGATGTGGAATCTCTGGATCATATGGTAGATCCATTTTTAGTGTCCTGAGGAACCTCCACACGTCTTTCCATAGTGGCTGGACCAGGTTACATTCCCACAAACAGTATAATAGAGTTCCTTTATCTCCACATCCTCTCCAGGATTTGTTCTTGATTTTTTTAATGTGGGCCATTCTTACTGGGGTGAGGTGGTATCATGGTTTTGCTTTGCATTTCCCTGATAACTAGTGATGTTTAACTTTTTTTCATATACCTGTGTGCCATTTGCATTTCTTTTTTGGAGAAGTGTCCATTCAGTTGTGCCCATTTTTTAACTGTTGTTTGCTTTGTTTTGGTTGAATTGTGTACGTTCTTTGTAGATAATTGATATTAGTTCTTTATCTGTTGTATGGTGTGCAAATATTTTCTCAAAATTCAGTAGGGCGTCTCTTTGTTTTGATCATTGTCTCTTTTGCTGTACAGAACCTTTTTAGTTTGATATAGTCCCAGCTGTTTATCATCTCCTTTGTTTTCTTTGCTTCTTGAGAGACATCCTCTACATTTTCTGAGGTTTGTGTGATGGAGTGTTTTGCTTATGTTTTCTTCTGTGTATTTTACCTTGTCAGGTCTTACATTCAAGTCTTTATTTTGAGTTGATTTTTGTATATGGTGTGAGATAGTAGTGTAGCTTCCTTTTTTTGCATGTTGCAGTTCAATTTTCCCAATACCATTTATCGAAGAGGTTAACAGGCCTTTTCTTAAATGGAATTGTGTAAATAGTATAAGTTCCTCCAGAATGTTGTAGTGTGTACTACTAAGTCTTGCATATAAAAGGATGTAGTAAGAATTTACCGGCTTACAGTGCAGCTTGAACTTGACCCTGTAAAAGTTTATTTCTTTTTCTTTGCAAACTAGGTTAAGGGTCTATCTCCAAGATCATCTTTGAAACATCTGTCTTTTTAAAGTTTAATCTTAAAAGACTTTTTGCTACTTCTGGGCTTATTTTCCCATATGATTTCCCTATGTCACCAGAATTTCCTTTAAACTTCTCTTTATTTTCTTGAGAAATAGTTTAATTTTTATTTGACTTCTTCAGGTACTGAAGAAATGTAACTTAAGTGATTTAGGTCAAAGTAATAAAAGTTCATTATTGCTGATTTCCTTAGCATTTATTGAGATTTCTTGTGGCCTACAACATAAAGTTGATTTTTCATGACTGTTTCTTACAATTTCAAAAGGAAAGTATATTCTAGGCTTATTCTTGATCTATTTTATTTGAAGATTTAATCTTGTGTTTTAGTTTTGGTCTATTCAGTTTATCAGTTTTGGGGTATTTTCATTATATAGTCTAGTAATTCTGTATATTCTGTAATTTTGTTATGCATTCTAGTTCTTTATTCAAAATGTTTCAGTGCTGTATTGTTGGGCGTTAATGTATTCATGACTTTTACATTTTTAAAAATTTATTTATGCATAGAAGAACTGGGGTGTAGGCCAGAGGTGTGGGGATAGGGGGGTGAGAAGATTCACCTGAGGCAGAGTAGGGAGCAGAAGGGGCAGATCTACTGAAATACACTGCTGAGGGGAGCAGCGGGCGAGACAGGAGAGGATCCAACTCATGCTTCAGTGGCTGGTGATAGCTGAGACTTAACCCCTGTGCCACCAGGGAGGCCCATGATTGTTACTTTTTGAATTCTTCTTTTTAATCACTATGTAACCTAATTTTCTTAAGGTGTTTTGGAATAATTTTTTTTTTCGTTTATAATTCCTATCCCGCTTGATTTTCTAGCTAATATATACTTTGTGTACCTCCCCCCCCACCTTACTTTATTTATTTTTAATTTAAATTTTATTTTTATATTCCCCATACAATTACAACCCCCTTATTTTGACCCCAACCCTTCCTTTCCCTGCCCCCCACCCCACATAGAGTGTCTCTGGTTCATAGTTGTTTGTTAATTTTGATATTTTCTCTCTTATAGTTATTGTTTTTCCTGGCCCCTTATTTAAGTTTTCTAGATTCCTTCTATGAGTGAGACCATCCAGTATTTTTCTTTTTCTTTCTGGCTTATTTCACTGAGCATGGTCCCTTCCAGCACCATCCATGTTGCTGCAAATTGCATGTGTTTATCTTTTTTGAATGCTGAGTAATAATCCATGGTGTATATGTACCACATCTTCTTGATCTGGTCATCTATTTTTGGACATTTGGGTTGTTTCCAAAGCTTAGCTATTGTAAATAGTGCTGCTATAAACATAGGGGTGCAGGTGCTCTTTGGAATGGATGTTTCTGTGTCCTTTGGGTAAATACCTAGGAGTGGAATCGCTGGATCATATGGAAGCTCTATGTTTAGTAAGTCGAGAAATCTCCACACAGCTCTCCATAATGGTTGGAGCAGTTTGCACTCCCACCAACAGTGCAGGAGAGTTCCTTTTTTCTCCACGTCCTCACCAACACTTGTTGTTGCTAGTTTTTTTAATATGTGCCATTCTCACTGGTGTCAGATGGTATCTCATGGTAGTTTTGATTTGCATTTCCCTGATGACAAGTGATGTTGAACATTTTTTCATATGCCTGTTGGCCATTTGCATTTCCTCTTCAGAGAAGTTTCTGTTTAGCTCTTCTGCCCATTTTTTGACTGGATTATTTTCTTTGATTTTGTTGCATCTCATCAGCTCTTTGTAGATTTTTGTGATCAGTCCTTTATCATTAGTGTTATGTGCAAAAATGTTTTCCCAGTCGGTGGGGTTTCTCTTTGTTTTTGTTATTGTCTCTTTTGCTGTGCAGAAGCTCTTTAATTTGATGTAGTCCCAGCCGTTTATCTTTGCCTTCACTGTCACTGCTTTGGGTGTTGTGTCTGTAAAGATGTCTTTGATGTACATATCATGTAGTGTTTCGCCTGTATTTCCTTCTATGTATTTTATGGTTACAGGTCTTATGTGTCATTCTTTCATCCATTTTGAGTTCGTTTTTGTGCATGGTGTTAGGTAGTAGTCAAGCTTCATTCTTTTGCATGTAGCGACCCAGTTTTCCCAGCACCATGTATTGAACAAACTTTCTTTGCTCCAAAGCATATTCTTTGCTCCTTTGTCAAAAATTAGTTGACCATAAATCTGTGGGTTTATTTCTGGATTTTCTGTTAGATTCCATTGATCTGTGTGTGTCTGTTCTTGTTTCAATACCAGGCAGTTTTGATGATTGTGGCTTTGTAGTATAGTTTGAAGTCTGGGAGTGTGATGCCTCCATTCCCTTCTCTTTTTTTTCCAGGAGATCTTTGGCTATTCAGGGTTTTTGGTGATTCATATGAATTTCATCAATAATTGTTCTATTTCTTTGAAGAATGACATTGAAATTTTGATTGGAATAGCATTGAATCTGTATATTGCTTTTGGTAGGATGGCCATTTTAATAATGTTTATTCTTCTAATCCATGAGCAGGGGATGTCTTTCCATTTCTTTGTGTCTTCTTCTATTTCTTTAACAGTGTTTTATAGTTTTCTTTGTATAGGTCCTCTACCTCTTTGGTTAGATTTATTCCCAAGTATTTGATTTTTTTTTTGTTTTGATAATAAAAGGGATAGTTTTTTTGATTTCTTCAGATTTATTGTTTGTGTATAGGAAGGCTACTGACTTTTGTGTATTGATTTTGTATCCTGCCACTTTACTGAACTAATTGATGAGTTGAATTAGTTCTTCTGTGGAGTTTTTGGGGTTCTCTATGTATATTATCATATCATCTGCAAATAGTGATAGATTGACTTATTTTCCTATTTGTATTCCTTGTATGTCTTTATCTTGTCTTATTGCCCTGGCTAGCACTTCCAGTATTATATTGAAAAGCAGTGATGAGAGTGGACATCCTTGTCTTTTTCCAGATCTTAATGGAATTGCTTTTAGCTTTTCAACATTGAGAATGATACTGGCTGTTGGCTTGTCATATGTGGCCTTTATGATGTTGAGGTATGTTCCTTGTATCCCAAGAATTTCAAGGGCTTTTATCATGAATGGGTGTTGCACTTTGTCAAAAGCTTTCTCAGTATCTTATGGTTTTTATATTTCTTTTTGTTGATGTGTTGGATAACGTTGATTGATTTTCGGATGTTAACCCATCCTTGTGTCCCTGGAATGAATCCAACTTGGTCGTGGTGAATCATCTTATGGATACATTGTTGGATTGTGATAACTAAAATTTTATTAAGGATTTTTGCATCAGTGTTCATTAGGGAGATTGGCCTGTAGTTTTCTTTTTTTGTGTTGTCCTTGTTCGGTTTTGGTATGAGTGTAATGTTGGCTTCATAGAACGTGTTTGGTATTATCCCTTCCTTCTCAGTTTTTTGGAAGAGTTTGTGAAGGATAGGCACTAATTTGTTTCTGAACGTTTGGTAGAATTCATTTGTAAATCCATCAGGTCCTGGACTTTTGTTTTTGGGAAGGTTTTTGATTACCATTTCAATTTTGCTGCTTGTAATTGGTTGGTTTAGGTGTTCTATTTCTTCTTTATCTAGCTTTGGGTGATTGTAGAGTTGTAGGAATTTGTCCATCTCCTCTAGATTGTTGAACTTGTGTCCATATAACTGTTCATAGTATTTTCTGATTATTCTTTTGATTTCTGCTGTGCCCGTTGTGATTTCTCTTCTTTCATTTGTGATCCTGTTTGTTTGTGCTTTCTCCCTTTTTTTCTTTGTGAGCCTGCCTAGGGGTTTGTCTATTTTATTTATTTTTTCAAAGAACCAGCTCTTGGTTTCATTGATCTTTTGGATTGTTTTTTTAGTTTTGATTTGATTGTTTCTGCTTTGGTTTTTATTATTTCTTTTCTTCTGCTGGTTTTGGGGTTTTTTTGTTGTTCTTTAAGCTTCAAGATTTGGTTGTTTCTTTGAGTTCTTTCTTGTGTCTTGATGTGAGCCTCTATTGCTATATATTTTCCTCTTATTACTGCTTTTGCTGCATCCCATACATTTAGGAAATTGGTGTCCTCCTTGTCATTCAATTCAAAGATTTTTTTAAATTTTTTCTTTGATCTCCTCATTAGTCCGGTGGTCTTCCAGTAGTGTGGGTTTCAATCTCCATGAGGTAGTAGAGTTCCTTGCCTTCTTTTTTATGGTTTAGGCATCTAGTTCGATGCCTTCATGGTCAGAAAAGATGTTTGGTATGATTTCAATCTTGGTGTATCTGTTGATGTTTGTCTTGTGTCCCAGTATGTGATTGATCCTGGAGAATGATCCGTGTGTACTTGAGAAAAATGTGTAGTCAGTTTTTTTTGGGTTTAGTGTTCTATAGATGTCTGTTAAGCCCAAGCACTCTAGATCCTTATTTAGAGCTTTAGTGTCTTGACTTATTTTTTGTCTCATTGATCTATCCATTGTTGATAGTGGTGTGTTGAAGTCTCCTATTACGTATGTGTTTTCTCTGATGTCTGTTTTCAGAGATGATAATAGTTGTCTGATATGTTTTGGTGTTCCTTCGTTAGGTGAATATATGTTAATGAGTGTTATTTCTTCCTGAAGTTTTGTTCCCTTGATCATAATGTAGTGACCATTGAGGTCTCTTTCTACCTTTTTGAGTTTGAAATGTTTTATCTGATATAAGTATAGCTGTTCCTGCTTTCTTTTTTGGTCCATTTGCTTGTAGGATTGTTTTGCATGCTTTAACTTTGAGTCTGTTTTTATCTTTTGTAGCTAAATGTGTTTCCTGGAGACAGCAAAAGGTTGGGTTTTGTTTCTTAATCCAGCCTGAAACTCTGTGTCTTTTTATTGAAGAGTTTAGTCCATTTACATTTAGAGTTAATATTGATATGTTAGCATCTGTATTTGCCATTGTGTTTGTCTTTCCTTTGATTTTATTTATTTATTTTTTTAATAACTTTTGTGGTTTTTTTTTTTTTTTTGGCCTTCTTTCGTTGTTTTTTGTCCCTCTGAGGTTCTGGCTTTAGGATTCCTTGTAGTATTTTTTGGAGTGTGGGTTTAGTCGTAATGAAATTCCAGAGTTTCTGTTTGTCTGGGAAGGTCCTTATTCTTTCTTCATAGAGGAATGAAAGCTTTGCAGGATAGAGTATTCTTGGTTGGCATCTGTTGTCTTGAAGTCTGTTGACTATGTCCCTCCACTCTCTCCTTGTCTGTAGTGTTTCTTTGAGAAGTCTGATATCAGCCTGATTGATTTTCCTTTGAATGTTATCTGTATCTTCCCTCTTGTCAGCTTCATTATTTTTTCCTTGTCCTGGATTCTTGGGAGCTTTACTATTAAGTGTCTTGCTGTATTTTTCCTTTCGTCGTGGAAGTTTGGTGTTCTTCTTGCTTCTTGTATATCAATTTTCAGCTCCTTCATGTTTAGGAAGTTCTCTTCAGTTATCTCCTTGAATATTTTCTCTGATCCTACATCTCTCTCCTCTCCTTCTGGTATTCCTATAACTCTTATATTTCCTTTCCTCATAGAGTCAGATAGTTCCCAAAGTCTTTCTTCAGTCTTTTTCCTTCGTACTTCTCTTTCCTTTTCTGTTTTGGTTCTTTTTATTTCTGTGTCTTAGAGAGTACTTATTCGTTCTTCCATCTCCTCTATTCTGTTATCACTGCTTTTCCCAGTATTCTTTAGCTCTTCTATTAATCCTTTGATCTCCTGCATTTCCTTCATTTCCCTCTTTAGGTACTCAATCATTCTTCTGAGCATTGTTTTCCTTAATGACTTCCATCAGTTTTTTCATCACGGCAATTTTAAATTCTTTTTCTGGAAGGCTCACAAGTTCTTCCAAGTCACCGTAGTTGCAAACTGGTGGATTGTTTTTTTTTTTTTTTTTTTTTTGGTGGTGTGTCTTTTTTCTGAGGCATTGCTACTTTGCTTGTAGTTTTTCTTTTCCCTGCTGCCTTTCTTCTGCTTTGCCTTATGCGTTGGGACACTGTGCCACTGGTACTGGCTGGCATCTTTTTGGTGTTTTTCGGCAATCCAAACGAGTCAAAAACTGTTATGCCAGAAGTCTAGTGAGGCAGTGGTACTGAGTATGTATAATGGTCACTGTCACAGAATCTCTCCTCCTTCTGTGTTTAATTATAAAGGTGCGTCTTGAAGTCCCACAGACTTCCTTGGAAGTGGGGCAGCTGGATTGCACTCTGGGTTCCAAATCTCTGGATCCTCCTCTGGGCTCCAACTTCCTGCCAAGTGGGACTGGGCTTGTGGGGGCCTTCAGCTCACCTCTGACATCACAGGGAACCTTCTCCCTCTGGCTCCACGGGGAGCCTTCTGCCAGATTCAAGCAGTCTTTATTGAAGAAAGGTCCCTGTTCTAAAATGGCACTTTGGAGACAGGCACACTCTTCCGCGCCCGGTCTGCCCCAGCCGTGGGTGCCTGCTCCCCCTCTGGGCTCAGACTGCTGGCCAGAAGGGGCCTGGCGTGGGCGAACTTCCTTACTCACCTCTGGCTCCTCCAGGAACCTTCTGCCGGTTTCAAGCAGTCTTTATTGAAGAAAGGTCCCTATTCTAAAATGGCGATTCGGAGACAGGCACACTGTCCCTCATGTTAGATCTGCCCCAGCCATGGGTGCCCGCTCCCGCTCTGGGCTCAGACTGCTGGTCAGAAGGGGCCTGGCTTGGGTGAACTTCCCAGCTCACCTCTGACTCCTCCGGGAGCCTTCCGCCGGTTTCAAGCAGTCTTTATTGAAGAAAGTTCCCTATTCTGTGGGGTGTTGGTGATTTTTTTTCTGGTTGCTAGGTGGTGCCAGAGATCTCTCCTAGTGTCCTTGGGGAGCTGTTTTTTTTTACCCCGTGGGACAGGGGAACAGAGTGGGAGTGGTGTGGAAAGCCTCAATGGATTTGGGGTGCTGTGTTTGCCTTGTGCCCCACTGTCATGGGCATCCCACGCCGTGAATTTCATGCCCCGGGTCTCAGTTCCAAAGCCCTCAGGTCCAGGACGTGGGCTGTAGCCCAGTTCAGTGTCTGCAGAAATGGCGCCTTTTGCACCCTGCTCCCATGTCCGGGTGCCTGGTTTCTGATTACTCAGTGAGGGACATTCACCTCAGTGAGGGCCCCCGCGCGTCTCCCCGCAAGCCTAGGTCACAGGCACAGGGACCTGGGCAGCCGCAATCCGGGTATCCTTTTCAAGAGTGCTGCTTTTCAGCACAAGCTTACCTGCTGGTCTGGGGCTGTTTGAGGTCTCTGGGAGTCCCCACCTCTTACTTTAAATGTCTCTCTTGGACATCACACTAACTCATTTTTAAAAAGAACCCCACCTCTAAAAAAACAATCCAAAAGATCAATGAAACCAACAGCTGGTTCTTTGAAAAAATAAATAAAATAGACAAACCCCTAGCCAGGCTCACAAAGGAAAAAAGGGAGAAAGCACAAATACACAGAATCATAAATGAAAGAGGAGAAATCACAACGGACACAGCAGAAATCAAAAGAATAATCAGTAACTACTATGAACAGTTATATGGAAACAAGTTCAACAATCTAGAGGAGATGGACAAATTCCTACAACTCTACAATCACCCAAAGCTAGATAAAGAAGAAATAGAACACCTAAACAGACCAATTACAATTAGCGAAATTGAAATGGTAATCAAAAACCTCCCCAAAAACAAAAGCCCAGGACCTGATGGATTTACAAATGAATTCTACCAAACGTTCAGAAACAAATTAGTGCCTATCCTTCACAAACTCTTCCAAAAAATTGAGAAGGAAGGGACAATACCAAACACGTTCTATGAAGCCAATATTACACTAATACCAAAACCGAATAAGGACAACACAAAAAAGGAAAACTATAGGCCAATCTCCCTAATGAACACTGATGCAAAAATCCTCAATAAAATTTTAGCTATCAGAATCCAACAATGTATTCATAAGATAATTCACCACGACCAAGTTGGATTCATTCCAGGGGCACAAGGATGGTTTAACATCCGAAAATCAATCAACGTTATCCAACACATCAACAAAAAGAAATATAAAAACCATATGATAATATCAATAGATGCTGAGAAAGCTTTCGACAAAGTGCAACACCCATTCATGATAAAAGCCCTTGAAATTCTTGGGATACAAGGAACATACCTCAACATCATAAAGGCCATCTATGACAAGCCAACAGCCAGTATCATTCTCAATGGTGAAAAGCTGAAAGCAATTCCATTAAGATCTGGAACAAGACAAGGATGTCCACTCTCACCACTGCTTTTCAATATAATACTGGAAGTCCTAGCCAGAGCAATAAGACAAGAGAAAGACATCCAAGGAATCCAAATAGGAAAAGAAGAAGTCAAACTATCACTATTTGCAGATGATATGATAATATACATAGAGAACCCCAAAATCTCCACAGAAAAACTAATTCAACTCATCAATCAATTCAGTAAAGTGGCAGGATACAAAATCAACACGCAAAAGTCAGTAGCCTTCCTATACACAAACAATAAATCTGAAGAAGAAGAAATCAAAAAAACCACCCCTTTTATTATCGAAACAAAAAAAATCAAATATTTGGGAATAAATCTAACAAAAGAGGTAAAGGACCTATACAAAGAAAACTATAAAACACTGTTAAAAGAAATAGAAGAAGACACAAAGAAATGGAAAGACATCCCCTGCTCATGGATTGGAAGAATAAACATTATTAAAATGGCCATCCTACCAAAAGCAATATACAGATTCAATGCTATTCCAATCAAAATCTCAATGGCATTCTTCAAAGAAATAGAACAATTATTGATGAAATTCATATGGAATCACCAAAAACCCCGAATAGCCAAAGCTCTCCTGAAAAAAAAAGAAGGAAATGGAGGCATCACACTCCCAGACTTCAAACTATACTACAAAGCCATAATCATCAAAACTGCATGGTATTGGAACAAGAACAGACATACAGACCAATGGAATCGAATAGAAAATCCAGAAATAAACCCACAGATTTATGGTCAACTAATCTTTGACAAAGGAGCAAAGACTATGCATTGGAGCAAAGAAAGTTTGTTCAATAAATGGTGCTGGGAAAACTGGGTCGCTACATGCAAAAGAATGAAGCTTGACCACTACCTCACACCATACACAAAAATCAACTCAAAATGGATTAAAGAACTAGACATAAGACCTGAAACCATAAAATACATAGAAGGAAATATAGGCGAAACACTACGGGATTTGCACATCAAAGACATCTTTACAGACACATCACCCAAAGCAGTGATAGTGAAGAGAAAGATAAACAGCTGGGACTACATCAAATTAAAGAGCTTCTGCACAGCAAAAGAGACAATAACAAAAACAAAGAGAAACCCCACCAACTGGGAGAACATTTTTGCACCCAACACTAATGATAAAGGACTGATCACAAAAATCTGCAAAGAGCTGATGAGACTCAGCAACAACAAAGAAAATAATCCAGTCAAAAAATGGGCAGAAGAGCTAAAAAGAAACTTCTCTGAAGAGGAAATGCAAATGGCCAACAGACATATGAAAAAATGTTCAACATCACTTGTAATCAGGGAAATGCAAATCAAAACTACCATGAGATACCATCTCACACCAGTGAGAATGGCACATATTAAAAAAACTAGCAACAACAAATGTTGGCGAGGATGTGGAGAAAAAGGAACTCTTGTGCACTGTTGGTGGGAGTGCAAAGTGGTCCAACCACTATGGAGAGCTGTGTGGAGATTTCTGGACCTACTAAACATAGAGCTTCCATATGATCCAGCAATTCCACTCCTAGGTATTTACCCAAAGGACACAGAAACATCAATTCCAAAGAGCACCTGCACTCCTATGTTTATAGCAGCACTGTTTACAATAGCTAAGCTTTGGAAACAACCCAAATGCCCAAAAATAGATGACTGGATCAAGAAGATGTGGTACATATATACCATGGAATATTACTCAGCATTCAAAAAAGATAAACACATGCAATTTGCAGCAACATGGATGGCGCTGGAAGGGATCATGCTCAGCGAAATAAGCCAAAAAGAAAAAGAAAAATACCGGATGGTCTCACTCATAGCAGGAATCTAGAAAACTTAAATAAGGGACCAGGAAAATGAATATAAGAAAGTGAAAATCAAAATCAACAAAAAACTATGAACCAGAGACACTTTTTGGGGGTGGGGGGCGGGAGGGGAAGGATTGGGGTCAGAATGGGGCATTTGCAATTGTATGGGGGAATATAAAAATAAAATTTAATATTTAAAAAAAAAAAAAAAAAAAAAAAAAGAACCCCACCTCTAAAGCTACCTTTTGATGGGTGACTTCACTGATTTATTTACAATTACTATTTTATTAGAACTTATTCCTCTGATTATTTTGGGTTTATCATGGTTGCATTTTTCTCCTGTTCTACCTTCTGTCCCTAATATTAAAGAACATTCTTACTTGTCTTCTTCTCTCTCTCTCTCTCTGTTTCCCTCCCAGAAACCGGTTAATCAAATAGGCACAGTTGTTCAGGATTTTGAGATTGTTAATGATATATTGTATACTGATAAATCAGATAATAAACGTTAGATTTATTTTCTAGTTATCACTCATGAGTTCTTGGACATCTTTTGGTTTTCTCTGTGTTTTGTAGTATTTTTCATAAGTACTTTCAAGGCAGTCATGTTGTGGACTTTGTGAGATAGTAAATATCTCAGTAAATCTTATTTAAACAACTTAAACATTTAAACAGTTGTTTACATTTAAGCACTTAAAGTAGTTGTTTAGTTGGCTATACAATATTAGGTTCAAAGACCTTTTTTCCTTTACACCTTTGACAGCAGTGATCCATTGTCTTCTTATTTCTATAGTTGTTGCTATTAGTATGATTTTTGTTCTTCTGTGATCTTTTCTCGCCCCTGGAATTTCCAACATATTTTTCTTGACTTTGTTCTGAAATTTTAAAAACATTTAAGCTTAGATCTATGTGAGTCATTCAGTTATATGTTTAAGTAGGAAATAGTAGGTAATTATTTCTTAAGAGACTGTCTCCACTTCCCTACCAACCCCATTTACTTTTTCTCTCATTCTGTGACTTCTGTTACAGGAACATTTAAACTCATATCTTCATATTTTAATTGCTCATAATTTTTCTATCTTTTCTATCTTTTTGTGTCTCTTTGGAGGGATTCTTGACTTAACCATCTAGCTCACTGATTGTTTTTTAGCTATATTTCTTCCACCGTTTAGCCAATCCTTTATTTCAAAGATTATTTTTTTATTACCTAATAAGTTGGTTATAAGTAAATTTTTTATTTATAACTGGTTTTGCTTTATGTTCACAATATTCTTTCTTTTTTGGGTATGTTTGTTGGGTATATTTTGATCTTAGTTTATCTGTACCATTGCTTTTGCCTCCTTTTTATAAGTTTTCTACGTTTGGTATATCTTTCAGAGTGCTTGTATTCGTCACATATTTTATCTTCTATCCTTCCCTCAGGATTTCATATTGCCTTGGCAAACTGTAAGCGATGTTAGATTTGAACTGTTATATAGGTATGGTAGCTTTGTCTCCCACTTCAGAGTTTTCAGTTATGTTTAGGAATAGGGGTGTTTCTCAGAGTAGGGGTTGCAAACTAATTCCAGTATACCCTCTTTTCATCTCTACTGCATGAGACCTTGGTCTTCATGGTACTTCCTAGTCCTACTTCAGCCATGACTCTTTCAAGGGACTCAGACCCTTAGTTGTAAATACAGAGGAAAAGGAAGAGAATGCTCTTTTGTACTTACCATTTTTGCCTCATTTGGATCCTGTACTGTACTTGTATAAACACCTTGTCTCTTACTTATGCTGCTGCTTTCCTGCCCAGTGTGAAGGAGAGAGGAGGGCATGTGAAGAAAGCTCTCTTTTCCCATAGGTTTTTCCCTGATGTTGTAAATGCCTCCTCCCACTTCATGTCCTTCACTACTAAGCACCAACCATCCTCTGTCTTTCCAGGCGTTTTTGACTGTTTCATGATAAAAATTTATGACATCTACTCCTCTTGTTTCTATCACATTCCAAGGTTTGATTCCTGGAGAGAGCCAAAGGTGCTCTTGTTTCCTCTAGTCCTTTAGAAAAGCTTCCTCTAGTCCTTTAGAAAAGACATCTACTACTTCTCTTGTTTGTGTCACATTCCAAGGTTTGATTCCTGGAGAGGGCCAAAAGGTGCTCTTGTTTCCTCTAGTCCTTTAGAAAAACTTTTATGTATATATAAATGGTCACTGTCTTTCCTTAATTGCAATTATTTGTATATTTTGGTTTGTAGTTTATTCAGGAAGAGGTTTTATAAACTTCTATGTTAGGACAAAACAGTAGTGATTCTTACTTGAAGTCAAGGAAAGGAGGTAATTTCTATTTAATTAAAAACTTAAGACTTTAAAACTTTCTACTGTTGACCTTATACTTGGGGATTAGGAACATTGACCCTTTCCAGTGCAGTAGAAACTGTTCATACATCTTCTGATTTCCCCCAGAACTTCACTAGTAACCTGCATGCAGCTGGCCAGAAGCCTTAGTGATAACATAAATAGTCAATTAATACATATTTTGTATGTCATATATACATATATATATAATATACTATGTTCTTTCAATAAAGTAAACTAAAGAAAAGACAGTGTTACTAAGAAAATCATAAGGAAGAAAAATACATTTTACAGTACTGCCTGTATTCATACAGTTAGTTTACATACACTCTTTTTACAAGAAAATTTGTATATAAGTGAATTCATGCAGTTCAAATTCCTGTTCAAGGGTAGGCTGTATTTGTAACCTTAATTAATGTAATAAATAACCCAAATAAATCACCTTTTATGTAGTATTATGTGTTCATGCCTTGTCTAGTCTAAATTTTATTTATAAAATTCTTAAGTATAGGAGTTCAACACAAAATCATATTTTAATGTAGTGCTTGAATACTAATGCAAAGCTGATAAATAATAACCTTTAACAAACAGAAATATATCTCTACAGGATTTGTCAATTTCCTTAGAAGCGGTATATGGACAGGCCAAAGACTGGACAAATTCTGAAGAAATATTTAAGAAATTTTATGACTGGAAGTGTGATAAAAGAGAAGAGTTCACCAATGTTAGAAATGAAACAGAAGCTTCTCTACAATGTCTTGTAGCATGGTTCCAGAATACCTTAAAGGTAATATGAGCTCCTGCCCAGTGGTAGTGTACCAAGAAATACGGTTTTCTTCTTCAAATGTAATATACTTTTGAGAACATGTTCATGTGTACAGGAAAGAGTGATTATGAGCATGAATGAGAATGGATAAAAATGTGTGCACTGGTGTGGAAGAGTGAAGAATTTACATGTATATATATTCTCTGTTTAGGAATTATATGAAAACTTAAGCTGTAGATATAATATAATATCATTGGAGTTTATTACAAGTGTAGTGTACATTTTGCAGCTATAGTGTAGAGATAAGGGTATGTGTATATTATGTACTTAGACAGTAGTAGAACATTCATCTTTTTTTGTTTTTGTTTTTTTGATTTCTTTTTTTCAACAAGGCCTGTATTTTAACATTGCTTGAGTAGTTATGCTTAAATGATGTGTTAATTGTTTGGTAGTGTTTAAATCTTTTAAATTTTAGATATCTTACTTATCTTTAAGATATCTATACATAGGGAATATTAGTCTTTGTTGATACAACATTTTTCTAAAAACTTGGGGGCATGTGGTTTTGCATAATGTATTCAGAACCCTAATTCAGTTTTGGTCTAATTTTGTTATTGAGTCTCTGTTCTTCTGTTTGCTTTACAACATTCTTGGCAAGGGTAAGGACACCTATGGTGCCATTTATCTTCTCTGTGGGAATGATTTCCAAATATTCACACCTAGCTTTGTTATGGGGAAAAAACAAAAAACAAAACCCCAACTCTTTAATTTCCAGAACTTTTTGTTTTTGAAACTTTCTTATGGATATATTTACATAACTGATTTTTTTGTCTTTTGTTATCAGTCATAATCATCTTTCTATTTTGGTTTGTTATTAATTGTCCTTTTCCGTCATGTTCATTGTTGTCTTCCAAATCCAGATCTCCATAATGAAAAAATCTGAATCTGTGAATCAGAGTGACTACCTGTAGCTTTTATGTTCAGTATTGTAAACTGATTTTATTGCTTACTACCTTATTATAAACCCTATTTCATGACAGGAAATATCTTTGTTTTTCTAATGAGGAGGAAATCATATGGGTTTAATCTTTAACTTTAAATCTTCAGATTCCTAAATACCAGTAGGTTATTATTAAGTACCAGCTATAATAATAGCCCTTCCTTGGGCCTTCCCGGTGGCGCAGCGGTTGAGCACTGGGTTGCGAAGCTGCCCGCGGCCTCTGTGGCGCCGGTTCAATCCCCGGCTGCTCCCCGGCCACTGGAGGAGGGTCCCACATGGCGCGCAGACCTCTCCTGCCGCCCGCTGCTCCCTTCAGCAGTGTACTTGGGTCCTTCTGCCTGTTCCGCTCCCCGCTCTGGCTCTGGTGAATTCTCTCACCCTCCTGTGCTTCTGACTGTACCCGGTGCTTGTATAAATAAATAAATAAAAAATCTTAAAAAAAAAATATTAAAAAAAAATAATAGCCCTTCCTTGTGCAAGAGCTGATATTGGCTACCTACTATCTATCCGATTTAAACATGCCACCTGAGCTTTCAAGTTTTACCAGCTTTTACTCAGACTGCTCCTTTAAGCTATTCCCCCAAAAATTCTTGGATGTTGTTCCTGTTTTTCCTCACCTTTTCCTCTGTGTGGTCTTCTTTTTTTTTTATTTTTTTTTAAAGATTTATTTTTATTTATTTATACAAGCACTGGGTACAGTCAGAAGCGCGGGAGGGCGAGAGAATTCACCAGAGCCAGACCGGGGAGCAGAGCAGGCAGAAGGACCAAAGTACACTGCTGAGGGGAGCAGCGGGCAGCAGGAGAGGTCTGCTGCGCCATGTGGGACCCTCCTCAGGTGGCTGGGGAGCAGCCGGGGATCGAACCAGCACTGCAGAGGCTTCGGGCAGCTTCGCAACTCAGCGCTCAACCGCTGAGCCACCGGGGAGGCCCTGTGTGGTCTTCTTATGTCTCTTAACCATTAATTATATTAAAAAAATTTTTTAGGGATTTTTTTGTGTTTCTTTTTTCTTTCAGTGTATAAGTTTTATGAGGGCAGTATTTTTTTTTTTTTTTTTGTTCTTTTTGTGTGCCCTTATTTCCCTCACTTTGCTTATTGCATGGGCTAATGCTCTGCTCCAGTGCACACAAATAAATACTGATTGAATTAATTAAATAAGATACTTTTTGTTTTTATTTTTCAAATAAGGTTTTTGATTTATCTGTGGAAGAATCACTGGCTTCTGAAGACATGATAGGTAACATTGATGAAATCCTAGAAAATACTGAGTCAAGTATCTGCAAAGAGCTGGAGATATCTCTGATTGTGAGTATTGATTTTTTTTATTGTTGCTTCCATTTAAGCAGTATGGTTTCTTTTGCGAGTTTGGAAGTATTAAGATTTGCCTTAGCATTCTGCTTGGAGGCTTGTTTGAAAGAGTAATACTGTCAAGTTGTAATCCAAGCACAATGCAAGATCTTGTTCTTCCACAGGGTGGTCTTTTCATTTTAACAGGAAATTTCACATTAAAAAATCCAATGTTTACTTCTAGGAAATCTCTTAATCTGAGTATTACCTCTTCATATCCTGATTCTTTAGTTCGTTATACCAAATGAAAGAAAAGACTTTTCAGAGTTTATGAAAATAGTCTGGAACTGCTCTGATGTATTGTTAATAATGTTCACTGGGATTCTATTATTTTTTTCAGGCTGCTTACCATGTCTCAGTGGGTTGTAGTCTTCATTTTATGTATTTCTTTTTGTCATTTTATTCATAATGCCTTCACAAAATACATTTGCATTACTATACTTCCTTATTACTATAGAGTCCTTACTTAGATGGTTTTGTCAGACTTGATTTTAAAAGTGGTTGTTAATATTGAGTTCTAAATATTAAATGGTGAAGTTCTATATAATGTTTAGTTCTTGCATTTAGTAAAGTAGTATCCCCTGATTTCTTTTAATGCTTCAATCTAGACAACTTTAGAAATAGTAATGTAAAGGAAGTAAAATTTCCCTTATGAATATCTTTGACATCTCTCTTCGGTATAGAAAAAGATTTGTATTTGAGAAATATTTTGAAATGGATATAGAAATTTGTTAAAGGTATTACTTTGATGTTTATCCATTACTACTGGTTTCACAATTTTGGGTACAACTTTGTGTATAATTCCATGCATGTGATTTCCTTTAGGAGCAAGGTGATGCAGACAAGCAGATCATTTCAAATACATATAGCCAAGTACTACAAAAGATCCATTCAGAGGAAAGGCTTATTGCTACAGTACAATCCAAGTACAAGGAGAGTGTTGAGGTCAGATTATGCTTCATTTTATTGGTCTTACATGTTCATGTTTTAAATTCTATTAATACTCAAACTTTTCTCAAATACTTTAATACCATATGTGTACACAAGGTATTTATTATTGCTAGAAAATCACTACAACCATTTTTAGCTGGTATATTATTCAGTTCACCCTATAGGGGATATAGCAGTTTATAATGATAGAATTATAGTAAGTTTTTGATTGTCTTAAATCTTTGATTTTCTTAGACCTTTTAAAGTATAACCTTTATTTTCTTGTTTTCTTTCTGCCCATACAAGTTTCCAGTAGGAAATTTTGGTATATACAGAAGGAAAAGAAAGAAAAACTTTAATTATAATCCCCCTAGCCTAACACATATTAAAAAAACTAACAACAACAAATGTTGGTGAGGTTGTGGAGAAAAAGGAACTCTCCTGCACTGTTGGTGGGAGTGCAAACTGCTCCAACCACTATGGAGAGCTGTGTGGAGATTTCTTGACCTACTAAACATAGAGCTTCCATATGATCCATCAATTCCACTCCTAGGTATTTACCCAAAGGACACAGAAACATCAATTCCAAAGAGCACCTGCATCCCTATGTTTATAGCAGCACTATTTACAACAGCTAAGATTTGGAAACAACCCAAATGCCCAAAAATAGATGACAGGATCAAGGAGATGTGGTACATATACACCATGGAATATTACTCAGCATTCAAAAAAGATAAACACATGCAATTTGCAGCAACATGGATGGCGCTGGAAGGGATCGTGCTCAGCAAAATAAGCCAGAAAGAAAAAGAAAAATACCGGATGGTCTCACTCATAGCAGGAATCTAGAAAACCTAAATAAGGGACCAGGAAAAAGAATAACTATAAGAAAGAAAATCTCAAAATCAGCAAACAACTATGAACCAGAGACACTCTATGGGGTGTGGGGGGCAGGGAAAGGAAGTGTTGAGGTCAAAATAAGGGGGTTATAATTGTATGGGGAATATAAAAATAAAATTTAAATTAAAAAAAAGAAGATAATCCCCCTAGCCTAAGATATAATTTTAGTGGTAGTTTCAGAATATTTCCTTTTTGGATGGTGACGCACGCGCGCGTGCGTGCGTGTGTGTGTGTGTGTGTGTGTGTGTGTGTGTATAATGTGCATTGCATGATTTTGTAAGCTATTTTGAAAAATTTCCTTCATTTAAAGGTGTTTGATGAACATTTTTCCATACAATTATTGATTCTTCAGTATTATCCTTTTGAATGACTGAAACATCATCCCTTGTATAGGTGTATAGCATTATTTAGCCTTTCATCTGTTAGAGGTTAAGGTTACTCTCAATTTTTTTTTTAAGCATAAAGACACTGTACATAAACTTTTCCTTGGTAGAAATTCTAATTTATATCCTCTTTAACAAAGTGTGTCTCAGTGTGTATCTGGAAATATTTCTTTTATCTTTGTTGCTACTTTGATTGCTGGAACTGAAACTATTTTAAGAAGTGTGGAAAATTAAGAAATCATTGGTAGAATTGCTTGGTTCAAATTGTAGGATTTCTTATTTCAATCTGAATTCTGTAAATACTAGTTGAATTATAATAGAGAAATAAGAAGTGGTTATGACTATTTAGTAAATATTGTTGTCTATATTTTGAAAATATGACTCTTTTCTCTTACTTAGTTTAAGAAGCAAATTACTGAATGTTTAAACAAGAGCCCAAATGTGGATCAGTTGCTATCCATTAAAAAAACACTGAAAAGTTTAAAAGCTCGGCTAAGATGGAAATTGGTTGAAAAGAATAATTTGGAGGAAGTAAGGAAACTTGCTTTTTACTGAACTCTGTACTTCGTTTTGAGCTCTGCTTTGGAAAAGTAATGCATAAGTACACTCTTTAAACCATTATTCACATTTAAAATTTTTATTTTATCTTCTCTTTCTGTATGTTGTTTTATCAAGTTTGAGATCTTTAGAGTGCTGATTTCTACGAAGCATGGAGGTTTCACCTCTAAGTATAGTTAAATGCTTATAACTGTAATATGAATTTGGTGGGGTGGAATGGAATCCGCACTGTAATAATATGTGCAAAATATCATAAACCAGTTGACAGGAAAGGTAAGGGGAAGGTAGGAACCTCTAGTGAAAGTTTTGGAGACTGGCACAAAGTGATGAGACTCGGCCTACTCCTTGTGGTTATGCATGTGCAGGGAGGGGAGTTGCCACTTTTCAGGCCAGAGTCTGGTGGCTCCCACCAAACTGTGCAGGAGTAGGTATGGAGCCTGTAAGCATCTTAATTGCCTCAAATTCAGTGCCAATATAGAGACCACTATTCAGAACCTTATCAGGGCTACTTATTAATTTTGATTTAGGCAGAACCTCCCTGCACAAACAGGTTTTTATTTAACTTGCCTTTTCTTGTCTGTTTATCACTGTTTCTGTAAACAAATGCTTTTTAAAAATTGATAACAAGTCACTCTGTCTCAGTTACTTCCACCTCTTGAGCAAACAGCAACATCACAGTATCAATACATATAACCTCTCCATTGGTTAGGTTCATTACAGTATCAATTATGTGCATATGTGTATGTAGTATGAAAGGGATAGACAGTATGTCTTAATCCAATTTGAATCAGCTTTCTTCTTTGGCTACACTTAATTGGGGATGGAACAAAACTAATAAAGATTTTTCTAGTTAAATTCTATTCTGGACTGTAGGGAATGGGGTCTTTTTTAAATTTCCTTTTTTAATTTCAAATATATCTAATTTTGAAAATCTGTATACCTTTTTATTATCTTTGGAATTTTATGGTGTTTTTGTGATTCCTATATTGTCTTTCTTTAGTAGGTAGATGTGATGCATATTTACTTATTCAAAAAAAAACAAAACACCCAAATGTCATATAGAAAATAAATCTAGGGAATTTAATTGAATTCAGGTTCTAATTTTTAACATTTATCTTATGATAGAAGTTGTCCTCCTTGTTTTAGAGGAAATTTAAAGCAAATTAAGAAACATCTATGTAATTGATTGTGTATTTTTATTTTTTTATCATTTGTTTTTGTAAGTTTTGGGAAAGTTGTTTGGACAAACTGATAAATATTCAGTAAGTGTTATCAAGGCCCATTATTTTTTAGTTTTTGAAGTATACATAGAAATCAGATTTGTTGTAGGAGTTGTACTAGTTATTACTAGGAAGTCTTATTTTCAGTCTGCTTTAATAAGCTTGTAAAGTCATTTTTTTCTCTTTCTGATTAAAGTCTGATGACCATGAGGGATCTGAAATTGAGAAAATCAAGCAAGAAATAACTCAATTGCGTAATAGTGTATTTCAGGAAATTTATCATGAGCAGGAAGAATATGTAAGTATTTAATTCTTTAAAGTTTTGAATTAGTTTTTACTCTAGAAATTGAATTCAAATATCTATTTAATGAAGTGGACTACAATCAGAAGCAGTGTGTATTAGCATTTTAATATTTATGTTAATGTAGAATTTAATTTCTGATAACAGAATAATTCATGGCCACTGTAATGTGGAAATTTAATGGAGAAAAAATATCACCTGTAACTTTCTCAGTGGTAACAGAAGTAATTACTGTTAAGTTTTAATTGTCTTTCAGTTTTTTTACTTATTTGGATAAATAAGTGTTTGTGAGATATCACAAACACATTTTTGCATACTGCTTGATTTCTGTTTAATATACAGCTAAGGATTTTTTTCCTTTATTAAATCTATGTGAACATCATTTTAGCATAATGCTGTAATGAAAACATTAATATGGCAGCATAATTTAATTGAAGAATATAGCAAATTAAAACTACCTGTTTTTTTGGGGGAGGAGTTGCATTTTTAAGTTTCCATTCTTTTTTTTAATTGGAATCCACTCCTTTTATTAAGAAGTACATTATATATGGTGCATCTTCAGTTAAGAGCTCATAATTCAAGACTTAAATTCTATTAATTCTGAGGTAAATAAGCCTATGTGGACCGGATTACCTAAGCTAAGTTTCTGTTCTACCACCAATTTTTATAACCTTTGGGGACTCATTCAGCATTTTCTTCTTAAAAGGGGAAGAATATTCTTTTTAAATGGAATTTTATATTCCAGGATATTGTAAGGAAGAATAAAGTAAGAAACAGTGCTCTTGAAAAATGAAAATAATACACATTTTAAGTGTTGTGACTGTGAACCTCATTGTAAACTTTGTATAGTGACTTGACACGTGTCTAAAAATTTTATTTAATAAACACGATGTTTTTTTTCTTTTTAAATCATTTTACTTTTTTTTTTAATTTTATATTCCCCATACAATTACAACCCCCTTATTTTGACCCCAAGCCCTCCTTTCCTCGCCCCCCACCCCACATAGAGTGTCTCTTGTTCATAGTTATTTGTTGATTTTGATATTTTCTTTCTTATAGTTATTCTTTTTCCTGGTCCCTTATTTAGGTTTTCTAGATTCCTGCTATGAGTGAGACCATCCGGTATTTTTCTTTTTCTTTTTGGCTTATTTCGCTGAGCATGATCCCTTCCAGCGCCATCCATGTTGCTGCAAATTGCATGTGTTTATCTTTTTTGAATGCTGAGTAATATTCCATGGTATATATGTACCACATCTTCTTGATCCAGTCATCTATTTTTGGGCATTTGGGCTATTTCCAAAGCTTAGCTATTGTAAATAGTGCTGCTATAAACATAGGGGTGCAGGTGTTCTTTGGAATGGATGTTTCTGTGTCCTTTGGGTAAATACCTAGGAGTGGAATTGCTGGATCATATGGAAGCTCTATGTTTAGTAAGTCGAGAAATCTCCACACAGCTCTCCATAGTGGTTGGAGCAGTTTGCACTCCCACCAACAGTGCAGGAGAGTTCCTTTTTCTCCACAACCTCGCCAACATTTGTTGTTGCTAGTTTTTTTAATATGTGCCTTTCTCACCGGTGTAAGATGGTATCTCACTGTAGTTTTGATTTGCATTTCCCTGATGACAAGTGATGTTGAACATTTTTTCATATGCCTGTTGGCCATTTGCATTTCCCTTTCAGAGAAATTTCTTTTTAGCTCTTCTGCCCATTTTTTTGACTGGATTATTTTCTTTGTTTTTGTTGCGTCTCATCAGCTCTTTGTAGATTTTTGTGATCAGTCCTTTATCATTAGTGTTGTGTGCAAAAATGTTCTCCCAGTTGGTGGGGTTTCTCTTTGTTTTTGTTATTGTCTCTTTTGCTGTGCAGAAGCTCTTTAATTAGATGTAGTCCCAGCTGTTTATCTTTGCCTTCACTGTCACTGCTTTGGGTCATGTATCTGTAAAGATGTCTTTGATGTGCATATCACCTAGTGTTTCGCCTATATTTACTTCTATGTATTTTATGGTTTCAGGTCTTATAGCTAGTTCTTTAATCCATTTTGAGTTGGTTTTTGTGTATGGTGTGAGGTAGTGGTCAAGCTTCATTCTTTTGCATGTAGCGACCCAGTTTTCCCAGCAACATGTATTGAACAAACTTTCTTTGCTCCAATGCATATTCTTTGCTCCTTTGTCAAAGATTAGTTGGCCATAAATCTGTGGGTTTATTTCTGGATTTTCTATTCGATTCCATTGGTCTGTATGTCTGTTCTTGTTCCAATACTATGCAGTTTTGATGATTATGGCTTTGTAGTATAGTTTGAAGTCTGGGAGTGTGATGCCTCCATTCCCTCCTTTTTTTTTTAGGAGAGCTTTGGCTATTTGGGTTTTTTTTGTGATTCCATATGAATTTCATCAATAATTGTTCTATTTCTTTGAAGAATGACATTGAAATTTTGATTGGAATAGCATTGAATCTGTATATTGCTTTTGGTAGGCTGGCCATTTTGATAATGTTTATTCTTCTAATCCATGAGCAGGGGATGTCTTTCCATTTCTTTGTGTCTTCTATTTCTTTTAACAGTGTTTTATAGTTTTCTTTGTATAGGTACTTTACCTCTTTTGTTAGATTTATTCCCAAGTATTTGATTTTTTTTGCTTTGATAGGAGAAGGGATTTTTTTTTTTTTATTTCTTCTTCAGATTTATTGTTTGTGTATAGGAAGGCTACTGACTTTTGTGTATTGATTTTTGTATCCTGCCACTTTACTGAACTGATTGATGAGTTGAATTAGTTTTTCTGTGGAGTTTTTGGGGTTCTCTGTACATTATCATATCATCTGCAAATGGTGATAGTTTGACTTCTTCTTTTCCTATTTGGATTCCTTGTATGTCTTTCTCTTGTCTTATTGCTCTGGCTAGCACTTCCAGTATTATATTGAAAAGCAGTGGTGAGAGTGGACATCCTTGTCTTGTCCCAGATCTCAATGGGAATGTTTTCAGCTTTTCACCATTGAGAATGATATTGGCTGTTGGCTTGTCATATGTGGCCTTTATGATGGTGAGGTATGTTCCTTGTATCCCAAGAATTTCAAGGGCTTTTATCATGAATGGGTGTTGCACTTTGTTGAAAGCTTTCTCAGCATCTATTGATATTATCATATGGTTTTTATATTTCTTCTTGTTGATGTGTTGGATAACGTTGATTGATTTTCGGATGTTGAACCATCCTGTGTCCCTGGAATGAATCCTACTTGGTCATGGTGAATCATCTTATGGATACATTGTTGGATTCTGATAGCTAAAATTTTATTGAGGATTTTTGCATCAGTGTTCATTAGGGAGATTGGCCTGTAGTTTTCTTTTTTTGTGTTGTCCTTGTTCCGTTTTCGTATAAGTGTAATGTTGGCTTTATAGAACGTAAACACGATGATTTTTCTTAGGATCAATTTTCACATTTTGCTTCAGAGTGGCTTTTGTAGGGCTCTATTTTTTTTTCTTTCAAGGATTTTATTATTTTCCTCCCTCCTAAATGAAAGTCATTATTTTTAAATGTCTCCATTTAATATTATGGAAAACGACAGTTTTATGATTCAAGTTGGTTTTTTATGCTTTTTTCATTTTAGCTTGACTTAGCCAGGATTTTGTGCTTGTGTATACACACACACACATACACACACACACACATATGAAACTTAAAATTGTTAATTACATTTTTCTTTTTCCAAGATGATGCTTAGTTGTCATTTGCTGTTTCTTGTAGTGGAAAGCAAAATCAGAGATATGTGTATATGCATATCTGTTTATATATATTTATTAGCTTATATGTCTTGTGAGATATATAAGGGAAATACTGGTATGTTTTTTCTGAAGGCCAACATGTCACAATTCAGGTTATATTAATCTGTAACAAAAATTTTTTTATAAATGAAGGCGAAATTGAATGGCTTGGTACAGAAATGGTTCCCTGAGTTGCCTCTGCTTTATCCTGAAATAGGATTACTTAAGTACATGGTAAGCTTTGTTTCCTCTTCTGCAAACTACTTTGTTGAGAAGTAATGATAAAGTTGTATGTCAGTGTTAAATTTATAATGTTCTTATTGTAAAAACATTCCTGATGAATAGTTTCTGGGCATTATTAGAACTCTTTCGCAAGACTGTGTTTAATACTGGTATAGTATATTTTAGCTTTTGTTGTAATTTACATATTTTATTGTTTTTCCCCTTCATACCCATTCAATACATTGTATATCACTTATTTCAATTATAGTTGTTTTTTCCTCCAAATGATAAAGCAGTTTTAGGTGCTTCTAAATGTTAGACTGAAAATTAGAATAATAAGTTCTCAAAGTTAGATTGAAAGCAGGATACTGCTTACCATGAGAAATTTAAACATAATGTATCTGTTAAGTTAAAGTAGACTGGAAAAAAAATTCTAGAGAAATTGATTAAGGTATAGATTCTTATGTGGATGTAGTTTTCTGCGCAGGCAGGACCAAAGACAGGGAGATTGGTGTAATAGAAGGTTGATACAGAATAGGATTGGTAAATTTCAGTCAGTCTTTAAAATATTATTGGGCTTTCCTTGCAAATGTTTAGCTCTAACTTAGAGATTATTTCATGTAGGATGATGCTATGTAGGGTGTGAAAATGAAATTTTAAGAATATGTTTGTCTATTTTATTGTGAAAACTATAAAATATTTGAGTCAAAGCTTATTAATGAATTTAATGACTGTAGGGTGTTTAAGCTGTGATTTATGCTGTGAAAACCTCTCTAAGGCTGATTATATATTATGGATTACTTAATTTTGACAGTAAGAAAAAGAACTGGAAAACAAATCTGAGACCTGTCTTCCTAAAATTACACCACAGTAAAACTTTATGAAAAATCTTGATCATCATATTTTAGTGCAAAAATGATTCCCTTTAAAAAGTAGCATAAATATATAATAGAATTCAAAATTTTGTAAGTCCTCTTAATCTTTGAGGATTCCACTTCAGAGGCAGCGTGTAGAATAATTTTATAGTAGTCATAATTTTCACACTTTCCATTTCCAATCTATAACCTCTTTTTTTTTTTGGCTACCTTATTATTTTTAGGGAACACATGAAGTTTTGCAAGTAAAACTTAGGGTTTTTTGAAAGCACGTCTGGTTAATCTCAGTCATCTTCAGATTCTGTTCTAGAGTTTGTAGCAGCATCTGAATATATGATGATTACACTTTGGTTGGGAGGAGTTCAAGAGCCCGAACTAAAAAATGTAGGAAACATTAAATATTTCTGTTTCATTGGTTTCTCTGGTAGGGTGATGATGTCTAATCCATCTAATAGCATTTAACTAAGTTAATGAATTTAAAGTACTACAATTGTTTGGATTATTCAACTGTAACAAAAACTTGTGCCTAGAACTCTGCTGGTCTTCTTACTATGAGTTTGGAACGTGATCTTCTTGATGCTGAGCCCCTGAAAGAACTTAGCAGCAAGCGTCCTTTGGTGTGTTCTGAGGTTAATGGGCAGATAATTCTTTTAAAGGTAAGTTTTAACTTTTGCCTGTGGGAGATTCAGAAATATAAAGGGGAGTGGTATTCATACTTTACAAGAAAGTAAAAACGTCTTCGTTTTCTAAATTATATGAGTTGACTGGCGTGATGATTGTGTTTCTAGCTTGGTTGCCAGAGCTAATTTCGAATTTAGTTTCTTTCATATCCCTACATTCAATCTAGTTGTCTTCCATAATTGCTGTTTTTCACATTTCTCTTTGAAATCTCAACTGTTTTGCCAACAGTCTTCTCTAATGTCTTCTTTGACCTGGGGGAACTGTTAATCATGATATTAGCATAATTAATTTGACCTTATTGGCTGCACATTCTAGATTATACATTAGGTTCAGGTAGAATTGTTCTTTCTAAATTACAGCTACAAAGCAAATAGAAAAGTTACTTACACAATCAAAAAATAAAATCATCTGTAATTTAATTTGTATAAAAAAATCATTGTTTAAGTTGGAATGATAAATTTTTAATCTTAAAATTGTTATCAATGCCTCTTTTATTTGGAATAAGGGCTATTCTGTGGATGTTGACACAGAAGCTAGAGTGATTCAGAGAGCAGCTGCCTATCACAGAGCTTGGAGAGAAGCTAAAGAAGAGTCTGGGTTACTACCATTGATATTCCTATTTTTGTGTAAGGTAAAATCTTATGCTAATCTCTTGCAGAAAACATTTTATATAAAATAAGGTTTAGCTCCAAGTTGTAGAGAGGTTAATTTCTTTTAACAAAAAGATATCTTGTACAGTCAGTGTATACTAAAAATATATTGAACGATTTTTTACTTTGTGTCTCATTTTCTGCTTTTGCTCCTTAGTCAGATCCTATGGCTTATCTGATGGTCCCATACTACCCTAAGGCAAACCTGAGTGCTATTCAAGCCAGCATGCCTTTAACTTCAGAAGTAAGTAAAGCACAACTTCCGAGGATATATTAAATAAGAAAATAATGACCCAAATGTTTATTTAGAGCATGCTACATACTATATTTTATGTAAAATTTTGACTTTCATTCTACCTAATTGCCACATCAACACCGTGATATGAGTTGTCCTATTACATACAGATGAGAAAAATGAGGCTCAGAGAGAGTAAATCAGCTTGCGTAGGTCTTCTCAGTGAGAAGTAGAGTTGGGACTAGAAATTAGGTCTTTTTGATCCTTGAGCCCTTGCTAATAACTATTAAACTGTACTGTATGTAAATTGGATAGTGTAGCACTTGGTATTAAGTGACAGCTTAATACATGTGCTTAAGTGACAGCTTTAATTTCTGTTGTAAATTTAGAATTTGTAACAGTGTGTGATATTCTGATCTTCCTACCCTATTTCAGTTTCCTTTTCTTTTCTAGATACTTTACATTGTCATTATTAGTCTTAAAGACTGCAGTCTCTGAGTCATATGTATGTATGTATGTATGTATGTATGTACTTACTTATGTACATATATATGTATGTATGATGTCACCAGTAACATAATCAGGGTTTCTGTGTTCCTTTATGCTATATTCTTATTAAGGGCTCATTTGGAGGTAGCTTTACTCTTGGAAAAGTTTTTTTTAATTATTTTAAAATTACTCATATGACTTGAACTTTTATTTTTATTTACTTAAAAAAATTTTTTTTATTTTAACATTTATCAATTTTTTTACATTTTTTTAGACAATATTTGCTTCCCCACACCTCCTCAGATTGAGTCCCCATAGAATTTTGGAAAAGTTTTTTAATTATAAGTGTCAGGTTTTAAAAGGATTTACTTACCTTCTAACTTCTTTTGTATGTACTTGTCTATAGGAAGTTTTAAAGGTCATGAAAGGTGTTGCCCAGGGCCTGCATACATTGCACAAAGCTGACATAATTCATGGATCACTTCATCAGAACAATGTATTTGCTTTAAACCGTGAACAAGGAATTGTTGGCGATTTTGACTTCACCAAATCTGTGGTAAAACATCTTGGTTATACGATAGGTTCTAGGCTTCATTTAAATATTATTGAGCAGTAAATTTAGCACTTTGACATGATCTGGCAATTTACTATATGATCTTTGCCTCGAAATAAAGTGTGTTTTGTATTGTAACTATCCATTATCAGCCAGGTACCTGAAACAAGAGTGTTTAAATTCATGTATTACTTTTTTTGTGTGTGCATTACATTTTTAAAATAAGTCTTAGCAACCTGTCTGATGCCATCAACCTTATAGTTGATGGCACTGACAACAATCATTAATTTTTTAAATCATCATCAAGAAACACTTAATTGCTAGGAAATAAGCAAAGGAAACTAGGTGGCCATCTCCCACTTTGCTGGATCTCTCCCATACAATAGATTAAATTTAGATAGACATGCCTTGCTATTTACTGATTAATGGACATTTTTAGAAACCTGGACACCTTATACTTTTTCATAGTTTAAGTGCTGGTTCAACTACATTTGCTGTTAATTTGGTGCCATATTATTTCAAAACAGGCATTTTGTAGAGATAAACATCAAACAAATAGCTTATTGTGATTTTTCTTTTGGTAGAATGGCTAGTCTAAAAATATATGTACATGATTATAAGAGGAGAGTTCTCTTTCTTAAAATAACAGCTATATGGAGTAAAATCCACATACTAGGGGGCCTCACTGGTGGCACAGGGGTTAAAGTCTCAGTGCTGTCAAGCTATTGCCAGCCATTGCAGCATGAGTTTGATCCCCGGCCAGGGAGCTGACACACATGGCTCAGCAGACCTTTCCTGTCTCACCTGCTGCTCCCCTCAGAAGTTTATCTCAGTAGATACACTTCCTGTTCTGCTCCCCACTCTGTCTCTGGTGAATCCTCTCACCCCTCATACCTCTGGCCTATACCCCAGTTCTTCTATGCATAAATAAATGAAAAACAATCTTTAAAAAAATTCACATACTACATGTGAATTTAGTAGTAGTTTTTAATATATTCACAAATTTATGCATTGATCATCACTGTTTAATTCCAGAACAGTTTTATCACATTTTATACCACATCCTTTATCAGTGGTTACTTAGGTTGCTTCCAGATCCTAGCTGTTATAAATAATACCACAGTATGCATTGTGGAGCATTATGATTTTTCAAGTTGATGATTTCATGTTCTTCATATAGATACCCAAAAGTGGGATTGCTAGATCATAAGGTAGTTCTAGTCCTAATTTTTAAGGTAAGTCCAATCTGTTTACCAGTAGCTGTACCAATTTACATTCCCACCAATAATGTATTAGGGATCTTCTTTCTCTACATCCTCTTCAGGATTGGCTGTTAGAGGTCTTTTTTGATGCATGCCAATCTTACAGGTATGAAAGATAGCTCATTGTGGTTTTGACTTGCATTTCATTTATTAAAAATGGTAATGAGCACTTTTTTTTCATGTATCTGTTGGCTTTCTGTATATCCTTTCTGGAAAATTGTTCACATCTGCTGCCCATTTTCTAATAGGTTGCTTGCTTTTTTTGGTTGTAGTTAAGAGGAGTTGAGTTTTTTGTATAGCTTGGATATTAATCCTATGTTGGTTACATAGTGTGTGTGCATAACTTCTTCCATTCAGTAAAATATATGAGACTGACTTTAAAAACAATTTTTAATAGAAATTAGGTAAGAATATTTGAAAGAAGAGAGTAAATTATTTCAAGTCAATTTCTTTTTTACATTGATTAATTGCAGAGTGATGACCAGAAAGCCAGCTCAGCCATGTTGCCTTTAAAATGTTTAACCTATTGTTTTTGTAGAGTCAGCGAGCCTCAGTGAACATGATGGTTGGTGACTTGAGTTTGATATCACCTGAATTAAAAATTGGAAAGCCTGCTTCTCCAAGTTCTGACCTGTATGCTTATGGCTGCCTTTTATTGTGGGTATGTCATATTTTTTATTGAGCTAGATCAATAATATATACATATATTTCAGTATATAAATATATATATATTTCAGTATATTGCAGTATAATATATTTTTCCTTAACATAATACTCTGGGTAAAAAGGAGTGGTAAGTTTTTAATAAAAAATTGTTTGGTTTTCCTTTTTAAAGTTTTTATCACAGATTGTTGCTGTACTTTATATACCTTGTACATATTCTATTTATTGGTATATTTTATATATCATGCTATTGTTTTAGTTTTGGTAAAGTCAAGATTAACAGTGAAGATAATTTTGTTCTATATTAATCTGGAAGCAGTTCATGCATATGTGGAAAACAAATGTTAAGTGAATATATGTTGAGTATACCTACTTTCAGTATAAATCAAATAGCTATTTTTTATCCGTGACTTAAACCCATTCTTCCTATGAATTATTAGGTATTAAATATAAACAAGGAAAGGATGTCTGTTCTCCCTTCATCTGTTTAGCATTACGTTGGAAGTTGTAGCTTGGGAGTCAGAAAAATTTTCTGTAATGGCCATATGATGATCTTTGCTGCAGAAGCATTTAAGTAGTGATAGAGAGTACACAGATGAATGGTTGACAGTTCCAAGAGAACACTTTTATGGACATTGAAATTTGAATTTTATTTACTTTTCATATGTCATGAAGTAATCTTTGATTTTCTTTAAAGAATTCAAATAATTTTAAAATATAGTTAGTGAATGACTTCTTTTATTCAAAGGATACTTTTTCAGCATGACTTTCTCTTAAACACTTTTTCCTGCTTTAGTTTTCTCTAAATATCCTGTATTTTTCTTTATTATTGTTTGTTTCTAACACTAGATTGTAAACGCATTAGGGATAACTTGTCTGTTTTATTTGCTACTGTATCCTCAGTGCCTACAACTGAGCCTGGAATAGAGTAGGCACTAAGTGTGTTAACTGAGTGAATGTATGCTTTTATGATATCAGAATGGATATTTAAAATCAGCTATAATTATGTGCTGAAATGTTAGGCATTTTTCAAAAAATTATTTATTTATGTATACAAGAACTGGGGTACAGGCCAGAGGTGTGGGGCGTGAGAGGATTCACCAGAGACAGAGTTGGGAACAGAACAGGCGGATTGACTAAAATACACAGCTGAGGGGAGCAGTGGGCAAGACAGGAGAGGTCTGCTGCTCCATGTGGGTAGCTCCCTGGCTGGCTGGGGATAGAACTCGTGCTGCAGTGGCATTGAATAACTTCATAGGTTGCGTCTTAACCCCTTGCGCCACCAGGGAGACCCTTAGGCTGTTTTGTTTTTTTTTTAAACAGTGCCATGTTTCCTTGGGGAATTCTTCTATTAATTTCTCATTTATCACTCTTTGTACATTTCTTTGGAACTTTGCTTGAAGATGTTCTTTTTTTTTTTTTAAATTCCAATTCCTAATACATAGCTAGGAGATATAAGTGGTCATATTGAGTACTCATTGAACCAGTTTGACCTTGCATTTTCTGGACCTCCTTAACACCAGTTTTTATCTAGACAAGACTTCCTATCTTCTCATTTTACTACACCTGCCCTGTAAATCTCCAATATGTAAATCTCTAATACTGTCTCCCTTTTCTCCTAGTCTATCAGGAACCTCCTATTTCTATGTGTGAATAATTATTATAAAAGACATACATAATTTTTCTCTAAAAGGAAACTCTCTTACACTGCTGGTGGGAATGCAGAATGGCCCAAACACTATGAAAGGCTGTATGGAGGAGCCTCAAATTATTAAAAATGGATCTACCATATGACCCAGCAATTCCATTCCTAGGAATCTACCCAGAGGTCACAAAAACATTAAAGGAAACTTGCACACCTATGTTTGTTGCAGCACAATTTACAATGGCTAAGATATGGAAACAACCTAATTGCCCCAAAACAGATGACCGGATCAATAAGATGTGGTATATATACACAACGGAATACTACTCAATAATCAAAAAGATAAGCCATTAGCAGCAACATGGATGGAGCTGGAAGGGATTATGCTCAGTGAAGTAAGCCAGAAGGAAAAAAGAAAAGTATCAGATGGTTTCACTTATTGGAGGAACATAGGGAAACCAAATAAGGAATCAGGAAAAAAACCCAGCAGCAAAACTAACAGGAAAACTATAAATTGGAGATATTCACTGGGGAGGGGGAACGAGAGGGATAAAAACATGGGAGGGAAGAGCATAAGACACTTGGTGATGGTTCACGGGTGTCTTGGTGGTAATTTTATGGGATTACACCTAAGAGGAGAATGAACAGTGATGCAAAAAACATAAAAAAAAAAAAAAAAACCCAACTAAAACATTGCATAATTTTTCTCTAAAGTGTACCCTTATTTTAAGGACATTATTATGTCTATTTTTAAAAAAAAATTTATATAAGAACTGTGGTACAGTCAGAGGCGTGGGAGAGTGAGAGAATTCACCAGACAGAGTGGGGAGCAAAACAGGCAGATGGACCGAAGCCACTGCTGAGGGGAGCAATGGGCGAGGCAGGAGAGGTCTGCTGCGGCATGTGGGTTTCTCCCCGGCTGGCGGGGAATTAAACCTCTGCCGCAGAGGCTGCAGACAGCTTCACAGCGTGGCGCTCAACCCGCTGCGCCACTGGGGAGGCCTTATTATTTCTATTTTTAACATGGTGGCAACACTCTTCTTTTTTAGGACTGCTTAGTGCATGTTTAGAACCTAATTGCTTTAGAATTTTTTTTAATTTAAATTTTATTTTTTATATTCCCCATACAATTACACCCCCCTTATTTTGACCCCAATCCTCCTTTCCCCACCCGCCATAGAGAGTCTTTGGTTCATAGTTGTTTGTCGATTTTGATATTTTCTTTCTTATAGTTATTCTTTTTCCTGGCCCCTTATTTAAGTTTTCTAGATTCCTACTATGAGTGAGACCATCCGGTATTTTTCTTTTTTTTTTCTGGCTTATTTCGCTGAGCATGATCCCTTCCGGCGCCATCCATGTTGCTGCAAATTGCATGTGTTTATCTTTTTTGAATGCTGAGTAATATTCCATGGTGTATATGTACCACATCTTCTTGATCTGGTCATCTATTTTGGGGCATTTGGGTTGTTTCCAAAGCTTAGCTATTGTAAATAGTGCTGCTATAAACATAGGGGTGCAGGTGCTCTTTGGAACTGATGTTTCTGTGTCCTTTGGGTAAATATTTAGGAGTGGAATTGCTGGATCATATGGAAGCTCTATGTTTAGTGGGTCAAGACATCTCCACACAGCTCTCCGTAGTGGTTGGAGCAGTTTGCACTCCCACCAACAGTGCAGGAGAGTTCCTTTTTCTCCACATCCTCACCAACATTTGTTGTTGCTAGTTTTTTTAATATGTGCCATTCTCACTGGTGTCAGATGATATCTCATTGTAGTTTTGATTTGCATTTCCCTGATTGCAAGTGATGTTGAACATTTTTTCATATGCCTGTTGGCCATTTGCATTTCCTCTTCAGAGAAGTTTCTGTTTAGCTCTTCTGCCCATTTTTGACTGGATTATTTTCTTTGTATTTGTTGCGTCTCATCAGCTCTTTGTAGATTTTTGTGATCAGTCCTTTATCATTAGTGTTGGGTGCAAAAATGTTCTCCCAGTTGGTGGGGTTTCTCTTTGTTTTTGTTATTGTCTCTTTTGCTGTGCAGAAGCTCTTTAATTTGATGTAGTCCCAGCTGTTTATCTTTGCCTTCACTATCACTGCTTTGGGTGCTTTAGCAATTTTTATCTTACTACATCCTCCTAAACAACCATATGAGGGAGCTCCTCTTTATCCCAAGCATAAACATGAGGAGTATGAGAGTCAAAGGGACAGTGCTTCTTCAATTATGTACCATTGCAGAATTTGTCTTGAAGCTCCGTGCAAGACACCTTCTGCCTTCTCATCACAATTATGAAATCTCAAAGGCACAGCCTGCACTGAACCCAGTAATGAAAAATTGCTGAAGGGGTTCCAGAGCTCAGAAATAAGTCACCAGTGAATGTCATCACACTGACTTTCCTTAAGATATATAATTCTCTTTGTCAAGGCATCTCCACATGGCTGCACCATGTGGGCCATGTGAATTGTTTGGTGGGAAGTGTTCCTCTTAGAAAGTCTTGTATCTAACATTTGTTTTTTTTTTTTAAAGATTTATTTATTGATACAAGAACCAGGGTACAGGCCAGATGCGTGGGAGGGTGAGAGGATTCACCAGAGACAGAGTGGGGAACAGAACAGGCAGATTGAAATTCACTGCTGAGGGGAGCAGCGGGCATGACAGGAGAGGTCTGCCGCGCCATGTGGGACCCTCGCTGGCCAGCCGGGATCGAACAGGCACTGCAGAGGCTGCAGACAGCTTCACAGTGCGGCATTCAGCTGCATGTGCCACCAAAGGAGTCCCTTGATATTGATTCTTAATCCAAAAATAAGAGACAGTGGGAGAAACAATATTTCATATTATGTCATTCCTTTAGACCTAGCTCATATGGCCTGTAATGAGTAACTCAGAAATATTATAAGTAAGAGAAATCTCAGGAGAAGAAAAATGGGTGGAAATCCACTAAAATCTGGAAGTGTTTTTAATAATAAAGCAGACTGAGCGGTGTGGATCTCATTATTACAGAATTGGATGCAGGAGATTTAAGGGTCCAGGATGGATGCACCCAACAAAATCTCTAGTACCCTTCTCTGTGTAAGAATTTCATGTAATTTTGGGACTTGCTCTGAAATTCAACCAAGGACCTCAGACTCATTCCTTTTCTATTGGATCCAAGAGGTATAAATTGTGCTGCAATAATATTTAATCTTTACTGTTTCTGTGTCCAAGGGTTTTGGTTTCTTTATTTTGTTTATATATATTTTACATCATTGTTCATTTTTAAACAATGTTTGTCCCCCCTGCCCCTCAGGTGTAGTCCCCATAGAATTTCCTTCACCAGTTTAACCACGCAACATCACCACAGTCCCCTATGCTCCTCCCTTTCTCCCTGCGATCCCAAAGGGTTTTGCTTTATCCTCTGATTTTCACTGTACAGCCTTTCTTTGGGTGTTCTTACTTACTCTTATAGTTTCTCTTACCACCTGTTTGTTAGTGGCTCTCACATTTGTGAGTGTAACCTAGTCATCTTGACAGAGTTTCAACCTTCTGTTTATATATGCCTTTTTGCTGGCTACTTTTACTTAATTTATTAGGTACTTTATCTTGTTCTAAAAGAATATAAGGCATTTTACTAGGTTACTTTAAAACAGAGCAAGATATGATAAATTGAAAGTAGGTAAGGAAAAAAAAAAGGTGCATACATAATATAGAACTATCAATGAGATTACTACAAAACGCACATCACAAAAACCTATTTAAAGCTGCTAGTACAAAATGCATATATTGCCATTCCTTCCTTATTTATACTCATAGCAGGCACTGCAAAATGATCGTGATCATGTGCACTGAGTTCAGATATGACCTCAAAGCAGCATCCATAAGAAATAGTACTTCCATATGAGCCAGCAATTCCACTCCTGGGTATTTACCCAAAGGACACAGAAACATCAATTCCAAAGAGTACCTGCACCCCTGTTTTTATAAGCACAATTTACAATAGCTAAGCTTTGGAAACAACCCAAATGCCCAAAAATAGATGTCCGGATCAAGAAGAAGTGGTACATATACACCATGGAATATTACTCAGCATTCAAAAAAGATAAACACATGTAATTTGCAGCAACATGGATGGCGCTGGAAGGGATCATGCTCAGCAAAATAAGCCAGAAAAAAAAAGAAAAATACCGGATGGTCTCACTCATAGCAGGAATCTAGAAAACTTAAATAAGGGACCAGGAAAAAAGAATAACTATAAGAAAGAAAATATCAAAATCGACAAAAAACTATGAACCAGAGACACTCTATGGCGGGTGGGGGGTGGGGAAAGGAGGAATTGGGGTCAAAATAAGGGGGTTGTAATTGTATGGGGAATATAAAAATTAAAAAAAAAAGAAAAGAGAAGAAATAGTACTGGGCCTCCCCGGTGGCGCAGCGGTTTGAGTGCTGGGCTGCAAAGCTGCCCGCAGCCTCTGCAGGGGAGGGTCCCACATGGCGTGCAGACCTCTCCTGCCACCCGCTGCTCCCCTCAGCAGTGTGTTTTGTCAGTCTGCCATTTCTGCTCCCCGCTCTGGCTCTGGTGAATTCTCTCACCCTCCTACCCTTCCAGTGCTTGTATAAATAAATAAATAAATCTAAGAAAAGAAAAGAGATAGTACTGATTCATGAGAACTGGCAAATAAAAGCAAACCTGTTTATCAGCCCTGATAAATACATTTTCTATGAATAAACCACTAGCATGGTTCTAATCTTTCAGTCATTATAAGTAAACAAATCTAGTCAGTTATACACATGATTATCTCTAAGATATAACCAGACCAATTAGGGCAAGCACAGCTCTTGCCTTAATTTGTTGTGAAAAGTTTTACACAAAACAAAACAAAAATAATGTATTTGGTTGAATGTTGGGCGATAAATACATGGGATTCAGAATATATTTGTATGTAAGAAATTTTCCATATTGACTTTTAAAATGGTTTTTATTTCATTTTATATTTATTTTTTACATCATTGTTCATTTCTTATGTTTGATTGCTCCCCTCAGATGTAATCCCTCTAAAATTTCTACCACCAAATCATCCATGAACTGTCACCTTTGTCTCTTCTGTGCTTTCTTCCCCTTTTTGGGCCCCTTTCCCTACCCCTCCCCTGCACTGTGTCTTAGTTCTATAGTGTGCCTACTAGTTTTTTTTTTTTTTTAATTTTATTTTTATATTCCCCCATACAATTGCAAAACCCCCATTCTGACCCCAATCCCTCCCTCCCAGCCCCCAACCCCCAAAAAGTGTCTCTGGTTCATAGTTTTTTGTTGATTTTGATTTTCACTTTCTTATAGTTATTCATTTTCCTGGTCCCTTATTTAAGTTTTCTAGATTCCTGCTATGAGTGAGACCATCCGGTATTTTTCTTTTTCTTTTTGGCTTATTTCGCTGAGCATGATCCCTTCCAGCGCCATCCATGTTGCTGCAAATTGCATGTGTTTATCTTCTTTGAATGCTGAGTAATATTCCATGGTATATATGTACCACATCTTCTTGATCCAGTCATCTATTTTTGGGCATTTGGGCTGTTTCCAAAGCTTAGCTGTTGTAAATAGTGCTGCTATAAACATAGGGGTGCAGGTGTTCTTTGGAATTGATGTTTCTGTGTCCTTTGGGTAAATACCTAGGAGTGGAATCGCTGGATCATATGGTAGCTCTATGTTTAGTAGGTCCAGAAATCTCCACACAGCTCTCCATAGTGGTTGGACCAGTTTGCACTCCCACCAACAGTGTAGAAGAGTTCCTTTTTCTCCACAACCTCGCCAACATTTGCTGTTGCTAGTTTTTTTTAATATGTGCCATTCTCACTGGTGTAAGATGGTATCTCATGGTAGTTTTGATTTGCATTTCCCTGATTGCAAGTGATGTTGAGCATTTTTTCATATGCCTGTTGGCCATTCACATTTCCTCTTCAGAGAAGTTTCTTTTTAGCTCTTCTGCCCATTTTTTGACTGGATTATTTTCTTTGTTGTTGCTGAGTCTCATCAGCTCTTTGCAGATTTTTGTGATCAGTCCTTTATCATTAGTGTTGGGTGCAAAAATGTTCTCCCAGTTGGTGGGGTTTCTCTTTGTTTTTGTTATTGTCTCTTTTGCTGTGCAGAAGCTCTTTAATTTGATGTAGTCCCAGCTGTTTATCTTTGCCTTCACTATCACTGCTTTGGGTGATGTGTCTGTAAAGATGTCTTTGATGTGCAAATCCCGTAGTGTTTCGCCTATATTTCCTTCTATGTATTTTATGGTTTCAGGTCTTATGTCTAGTTCTTTAATCCATTTTGAGTTGATTTTTGTGTATGGTGTGAGGTAGTGGTCAAGCTTCATTCTTTTGCACGTAGCAACCCAGTTTTCCCAGCACCATTTATTGAACAAACTTTCTTTGCTCCAATGCATAGTCTTTGCTCCTTTGTCAAAGATTAGTTGACCATAAATCTATGGGTTTATTTCTGGATTTTCTGTTCGATTCCATTGGTCTGTGTGTCTGTTTTTGTTCCAATACCATGCAGTTTTGATGATTATGGCTTTGTAGTATAGTTTGAAGTCTGGGAGTGTGATGCCTCCATTCCCTTCTTTTTTTTTCAGTAGAGCTTTGGCTATTCGGGGTTTTTTGTGATTCCATATGAATTTCATCAATAATTGTTCTATTTCTTTGAAGAATGACATTGAAATTTTGATTGGAATAGCATTGAATCTGTATATTGCTTTTGGAAGGATGGCCATTTTAATAATGTTTATTCTTCCAATCCATGAGCAGGGGATGTCTTTCCATTTCTTCGTGTCTTCTTCTATTTCTTTTAACAGGGTTTTATAGTTTTCTTTGTATAGGTCCTTTACCTCTTTTGTTAGATTTATTCCCAAATATTTGATTTTTTTTTGTTTTGATAATAAAAGGGATGGTTTTTTTGATTTCTTCTTCTTCAGATTTATTGTTTGTGTATAGGAAGGCTACTGACTTTTGCGTGTTGATTTTGTATCCTGCCACTTTACTGAACTGATTGATGAGTTGAATTAGTTTTTCTGTGGAGTTTTTGGGGTTCTCTATGTATATTATCATATGATCTGCAAATAGTGATAGTTTGACTTCTTCTTTTTCTATTTGGATTCCTTGTATGTCTTTCTCTTGTCTTATTGCTCTGGCTAGGACTTCCAGTATTATATTGAAAAGCAGTGGTGAGAGTGGACATCCTTGTCTTGTTCCAGATCTTAATGAAATTGCTTTCAGCTTTTCACCATTGAGAATGATACTGGCTGTTGGCTTGTCATAGATGGCCTTTATGATGTTGAGGTATGTTCCTTGTATCCCAAGAATTTCAAGGGCTTTTATCATGAATGGGTGTTGCACTTTGTCGAAAGCTTTCTCAGCATCTATTGATATTATCATATGGTTTTTATATTTCTTTTTGTTGATGTGTTGGATAACGTTGATTGATTTTCGGATGTTAAACCATCCTTGTGTCCCTGGAATGAATCCTACTTGGTCGTGGTGAATTATCTTATGGATACATTGTTGGATTCTGATAGCTAAAATTTTATTGAGGATTTTTGCATCAGTGTTCATTAGGGAGATTGGCCTGTAGTTTTCCTTTTTTGTGTTGTCCTTATTTGGTTTTGGTATTAGTGTAATATTGGCTTCATAAAACGTGTTTGGTATTGTCCTTTCCTTCTCAATTTTTTGGAAGAGTTTTTGAAGGATAAGCACCAATTCATCTCTGAACATTTGGTAGAATTCATCTGTAAATCCATCAGGTCCTGGGCTTTTGTTTTTGGGGAGGTTTTTGATTACCATTTCAATTTCGCTGCTTGTAATTGGTTGGTTTAGGTGTTCTATTTCTTCTTTATCTAGTTTTGGGTGATTGTAGAGTTTTAGGAATTTGTCCATCTCCTCTAGACTGTTGAACTTGTTTCCATATAACTGTTCATAGTAGGTACTGATTATTCTTTTGATTTCTGCTGTGTCCATTGTGATTTCTCCTCTTTCATTTATGATCCTGTTTATTTGTGCTTTCTCCCTTTTTTCCTTTGTGAGCCTGGCTAGGGGTTTGTCTATTTTATTGATTTTTTCAAAGAACCAGCTCTTGGTTTCATTGATCTTTTGGATTGTTTTTTTAGTTTCAATTTCATTTATTTCTGCTTTGGTTTTTATTATTTCTTTTCTTCTACTGGTTTTGGGTTTTTTTTGTTTTTCTTTTTCTAGATCTCTGAGCTTCGAGATTAGGTTGTTTCTTTGAGTTCTTTCTTGTTTCTTGATGTGAGCTTCTATTGCTATGTATTTTCCTCTTATTACTGCTTTTGCTGCATCCCATACATTTAGGATATTGGTGTCCTCCTTGTCATTCAATTCAAAGATTTTTTAATTTCTTCTTTGATCTCCTCATTAGTCCAGTGGTCTTCCTGTAGTGTGGTTTTTAATCTCCATGAGTTAGGATAGTTCCTTGCCTTCTTTTTATGGTTTATTTCTAGTTTGATGCCTTCATGGTCAGAAAAGATGGTTGGTATGATTTCAATCTTGTTGTATCTGTTGATGTTTGTCTTGTGCCCCAGTATGTGATTGATCCTGGAGAATGATCTGTGTGCGCTTGAGAAAAATGTGTACTCCGTGTTTTTTGGGTTTAGTGTTCTATAGATGTCTGTTAAGCCCAAATGCTCTAGGTCTTTATTTAGAGCTTTAGTTTCTTTACTTATTTTTTGTCTTGTTGATCTATCCATTGTTGTTAGTGGTGTGTTGAAGTCTCCCACTACGTATGTGTTTTCTCTGATGTCTGTTTTCAGAGAGGACGACAGTTGTCTGATATATTTTGGTGCTCCTTCGTTAGGTGAGTATATGTTAATGAGTGTTATTTCTTCTTGAAGTATTGTCCCCTTGATCATAATGTAGTGACCATTGGGGTCTCTTTTTATTTTTTTGAGTTTGAAGTCTGTTTTATCTGATATAAGTATAGCTGTTCCTGCTTTCTTTTTTGGTCCATTTGCTTGTAGGATTGTTTTGCGTGCTTTAACTTTGAGTCTGTTTTTATCTTTTGTAGCTAAATGTGTTTCCTGGAGACAGCAAAAGGTTGGGTTTTGTTTCTTAATCCAGCCTGCGACTCTGTGTCTTTTTATTGAAGAGTTTAGTCCATTTACATTTAGAGTTAATATTGATATGTTAGCATCTGTATTTGCCATTGTGTTTGTCTTTCCTTTGATTTTATTTATTTATTCTTTTAATAACTTTTTTTTTTTTGGTCTTCTTTCGTTGTTATTCGTCCCTCTGAGGTTCTGGCTTTAGGATTCCTTGTAGTATTTTTTGGAGTGGGGGTTTTGTCGTAATGAAATTCCGGAGTTTCTGTTTGTCTGGGAAGGTCCTTATTCTTTCTTCATCGAGGAAGGAGAGCTTTGCAGGATAGAGTATTCTTGGTTGGCATCTGTTTTCTTGGAGTCTGTTGACTATGTCCCTCTCCTTGCCCGTAGTGTTTCTTCAGAGAAGTCTGATGTCAGCCTGATTGGTTTTCCTTTGAATGTTATCTGTTTCTTCCCTCTTGTCAGCTTCATTATTTTTTCCTTGTCCTGGATTCTTGGGAGCTTTACTATTATGTGTCTTGCTGTATTTTTCCTTTCGTCGTGGAAGTTTGGTGTTCTTCTTGCTTCTTGTATATCAATTTTCAGCTCCTTCTTCACGTTTGGGAAGTTCTCTTCAATTATCTCCTTGAATATCTTCTCTGTTCCTACATCTCTCTCCTCTCCTTCTGGTATTCCTATAACTCTTATATTTCCTTTCCTCATGGAGTCAGATAGTTCCCGAAGTCTTTCTTCATTCTTCTTCCTTCGTACTTCTCTTTCCTTTTCTGTTTTGGTTCTTTTTATTTCTGTGTCTTCAAGAGTACTTATTCGTTCTTCCATTTCATCTATTCTGCTTTCATTGCTTTTCCCAGAGTTCTTTAGTTCCTCCATTAATTCTTTGATCTCCTGCATTTCTTTTACTTCCCTCTTTAGGGACTCAAGTTCATTCTTCTGACCATTGTTTTCCCTCTTTAGGGACTCAATTTCTTTCTTCTGATCATTGTTTTCCTTTATGACTTCTGTCACTTTTTTAATCATGGCAATTTTAAATTCTCTTTCTGGAAGGCTCAGAAGTTCTTCCAAGTTACTGTCGTTGCAATCTGGGGGGTGGTTTTCTTTTTGTGGTGTGCTTCTTTCCTGAGGAGTTGTTAGGTTGCGTGTGGTTCTTCTACTCCCTACTGTCTGTTTTCTAATTTGTCGTATGCATTGGGACACTGTGTTGCTGGGACTGGCCGGCATCATGGGTGAACTTCTCTGTTCCCCTCTGGCTCCTCCAGGAGCCATCTCTGGCTTCTGGGGGAGCTTTCTGCTGGTTTCAGGCAGTCTTTACTGAAGAAATTTCCCTGTTCTAATATGGCGAAGCGGGACTCAGTCCCTGCACATCCGGTCTCAGGCACACTCTTTTGCGCGCCCGGTCTGCCCCGGACGTGGGTGCCTGCTCCCTCTGTGGGCTCAGACTGCTGGTCGGAAGGGTCCTGGCGTGGGCTAACTTCCCAGCTGGCCACTGGGTCCTCGAGAAGCCTTCTGCCCTTTTCAAGAAGTCTTTTCTTAAGAAATTTCCCTGTTCTGGGCCTCCCCGGTGGCGCAGTGGTTGATCGCTGGGTTGCGAAGCTGCCCGCGGCCTCTGCGGTGCCGGTTCAATCCCCGGCTGCTCCCTGGCCACCGGAGGAGGGTCCCACATGGCGCGCAGACTTCTCCTGCCACCCGCTGCTCCCCTCAGCAGTGTCCTTCGGTCCTTCTGCCTGTTCTGCTCCCTGCTCTGGCTCTGGTGAATTCTCTCACCCTCCTGTGCTTCTGACTGTACCTAGTGCTTGCATAAATAAATAAAAATAAATCTTTATTTTTTTTTCTTTTACTCTTTCTTTTTTTTTTAAATAATAAATTTTATTTTTATATCCCCCATACAATTGCAGCCCCCCCATTCTGACCCCAATCCCTCCCCTCCCTCCCCCCTAAAAGTGTCTCTGGTTCATAGTTTTTTGTTGATTTTGATTTTCACTTTCTTATAGTTATTCATTTTCCTGGTCCCTTATTTAAGTTTTCTAGATTCCTGCTATGAGTGAGACCATCTGGTATTTTTCTTTTTCTTTTTGGCTTATTTTGCTGAGCATGATCCCTTCCAGCGCCATCCATGTTGCTGCAAATTGCATGTGTTTCTCTTTTTTGAATGCTGAGTAATATTCCATGGTGTATATGTACCACATCTTCTTGAGCCAGTCATCTATTTTGGGGGCATTTGGGCTGTTTCCAAAGCTTAGCTATTGTAAATAGTGCTGCCATAAACATAGGGGTGCAGGTGCTCTTTGGAATGGATGTTTCTGTGTCCTTTGGGTAAATACCTAGGAGTGGAATTGCTGGATCATATGGAAGCTCTATGTTTAGTAGGTCCAGAAATCTCCACACAGCTCTCCACAGTGGTTGGACCAGTTTGCACTCCCACCAACAGTGCAGAAGAGTTCCTTTTTCTCCACACCCTCGCCAACATTTGTTGTTGCTAGTTTTTTTAATATGTGCCATTCTCACTGCTGTAAGATGGTATTTCATGGTAGTTTTGATTTGCATTTCCCCCCCCCCCATGGGACAGGGAACAGTGCGAGAATGGTAGGGTAAACCTCAACGGCTTTGGGATGCTGTGTCTGCCTTGTGCCCCACCGTCGTGGAGAACCCATGCCCCGAATTTCGTGCCCCGGGTCTCAGTTCCAAAGCCCTCAGGTCCAGGACGCGGGCTATAGCCCAGTTCAGTGGCACGGGAATGGCGCCTTTTGCACCCTGCTCCCGTGCCTGGGCGCCTGGTTCCTGCTCACTCAGTGAGGGACTTTCACCTCAGTGAGGGCCTCCGCGTCTCCGCAAGCCTAGGTTGTAGGCGCGGGGACCTGGGCAGCCGCGATCCCAATCCGTGTTTGCTTTTCAAGCGCGCCAAGCGCGCTGCTTTTCCGTGCAAGCTTACCAGCTGGTCCGGGGCTGTGTGCAGATCTCCTCCGATGGTCTTTGTTGTTCTCTAATGGCGCTGGAGCTGTTCGCTCACCGCTGCGGCGAATCCTGCAGGGATCTCTACAGCACCCGTTCACAGGGTGTGGTGGCTGCCATAGTTCCTTTCCACTCACAGTCCCGCTTGCTGTGTAGTTTGTTCTTGTTGGTCGTTTTAGTTTGTTTTTTTTCCTCCTCTCTGTGGGTCGGAGAGTGCCGACTCTGTGGGTGGGGGAGGGGAGCAGTGTTCTGCGCTTTCCTCCCTTCTAGTCCTCTTTTATGGCGACTTTCTTCTTCGGGTAGTTTGCTGGAGTCGTCCGTTTATCTTCTGTGTCCCACTTCTCACTGGGACCTGCCGCTTTTCCTCCCTATTAACTTTTTTTAATGGGAGATCTTACTCGCAGCGTCTCCTCGCCGCCATGTTGCTCCGCCCCTAGTTTTTTTTTTTTCTCTTCCTGATCCCTTGTACAGTTCTCCTGTATTATTCCTGTAAGTGAAACCATCTCATATTGTTTTTCTTTTTGACTTATTTCACTGAGCATAATCCCTTCCAGCTCCATCCATGTTGCTGCGAATGGCATGAGTTTATCTTTTTTGATGATTGAGTAGTATTCCATTATGTATATATACCACATCTTATTGATCCAGTCATCTGTTTTGGGGCAACTAGGTTGTTTCCATATCTTGCTATTGTAAATTTTGCTGCAATAAACATAGGTGTGCAAGTTTCCTTTAGAATTAATGTTTTTGTGACCTCTGGGTAGATTCTTAGGAATGGAATTGCTGGGTCATATGGTAGATCCATTTTTAATAATTTGAGGGTCCTCCACACAGCTTTCCATAGTGTTTGAACCATTTTTCATCCCCACCAGCAATATAAGAGTGTTCTTTTTTCTCCATGTCCTTGCCAGAATTAGTTGTTGTCATTTTTTTTTTTTTTTTAATGTGGATCATTCTTTTGGGGTGAGGTGATATCTCATTGTGGTTTTGATTTGCATTTCGCTGATTATAAGTGATGAGAATTTTTTCATGAGCTTGTTGGCAATTTTTATTTTACTTTGGATAAATGTCTTTTTAGCTCTTCTGCTCACTTTTTGCCTGGATTATTTTTTTTTTTTGTTAGTTGTGTAAGCTCTTTGTAGATCTTTGATATATGTCCCTGATCAGTTGTGTGGAGTGCAGGTATTTTTTCCCAATCTGTAGGGTGTCTCTTTGTTTTGGTAATTGTCTCTTGTGGTACAGAAGCCTTTTAGTTTGATGTAGTTCCAGTTGTTTATCTTTTACTTCATTTTAAAAGCTTGACATTTCTTGAACACAGTTTGGGTATCAGAGTGGAAGAAAAATTGCCTTATTTATTTTGTTGTCTGTAATGTATGAATTTTGGTGAAGCCAGTTTTATATGTAAGCTACTAAATTTTAGTATATTTAGTATATTAAAAGTGCTTATAGTGTGTGCATCAACTCTGATGCTTTAGGAGCCTCAGGAACTATTTGTTGTTTGTGAATGAATAGTTTTTTGTCCTACAAGAGCTAATGTGCTTTGGGTGAGTGGTCATCTTCTCACTAGAATCTGAAAAGTTCCAGATTTTTTTTAAAGATTTATTTATTTATGCATGCAAGAGCTGGAGTACAGGCCAGAGGTGTGTGTGTGTGTGTGTTGGGGCAGGGGGGTGGGGGGCAGGGAGGCGGGTGAGAGGATCCACCAGAGAAAGAACGGGAAACAGAACAGGCAGACTGACTGAAACATACTGCTGAGGGGAGCAGCTGGCGAGTCAGGAGAGGTCCACTGTGCCATGTGTGCTGCTCTGTGGCTGGCCAGGAATGGAACTCTTGCCGCAGCCTGCCCCACAGGTTGATGGGCCACCAGGGAGGTGCTGAAAAGTTCCAGATTTGACTTTGCTATAGGAATGGCATTTTGGTACATTGGGTATTTATTCATTTTCATTTTCTTTAACAGCTTTCTGTTCAAAATCAGGAATTTGAAACAAATGAAGATGGAATCCCGAAAGTGGATCAGTGTCATTTGGTATGTGATCTTTAGTCATTTTTTGATTGGAAATGTGATATGTAGTAATAATGCAAAACTAAATACTTGAGAATGTTCTCTAATTTTTGTAAGATTGCAGAGTAGCATTCACAGTAAGGTATTGAAAAGTATTAAAGTGCCCTATTTAGACTACTGCCAGGGAATTGTTGCCAGAAAATACTGCTGGATTGTATGTTTGACACAAATTATGTAAGTCTAATACTGGAGGTAAATTAGTCTTTGTTGTATCCTCCAGTATCCTGTTATGTTAATATTAATGTTCTTTTGTAATTAAATCATCTAGTATGATTAGATAATAAGAGGTTACATGTGGCAGTAAGTGAATCTGTGAAAGTATATTGATTGGGTTCTAAATAAATTTTCATGCCATTTTTTAGGTGAAGAAAATCCTCATTTTTTGTCATTTAAAAATATTTTATAATTATTTTTTTGTAGCCCCTCCCTTTTTAATAGCAGTTTTAGGTTTTTGCCAAAATTGAGAGGCAGGTAGAGATTTCCCATCTACTGTCTCTTTTGACATATGTATGCGTGTTCTACCCATTATCAGCATCCCCCCCAGAGTGGTGTTTGGTATGAGAAATAGATTTGATAATATCCTTTTCCATTGTAAAACATTTTATTAAAAAGTTATCCCTCCCCTGGAAAGGCAATCATTTCACACATTAAAATTTCATTTTATAGGAGTATATTTTCAGTTTTTCAATTTTGTCCCATTAGTTTGTTTAGTCATGTTCCAGTGCCTTTTTTTTTTTTATTAACAGATTTTTAAATATCTTTCAATAGTTGAGAAGGCTATTGCTTCATTGCTATTTTTTTTCAGGTCTCTCATGTCTGCGTATTATTCTTCTAAAAGATCTTTACAGTTCACTTATATTGTTTGAAGGGAAAAATTCTGCATTTTTATTAGAGTCATGTAAAGTTTATAAATTTGGGAAAATCGGCACATTTATTGTGAATCTTTTTGTCCAAGAACACACAATTCTCTACTTGTTCTATATCTACCTTTGTTGTTTTTAAGAGTATGTGCTATTTTTTCTCATTTAGATTTTGTACTTTTTGGTTAAGTTTATACCTTCTGAGGGTACTACCGCTCTCTGTGTGTGTGTGTTTGTGTCTGTGTGTGTGTATTTTGTATAAATGAAGCGCTCAGTTTACTTCCATTAATTTTGCTATCCAGAGTTCCTTTTCTGAGTCAATCTATTTGGCCATAAAACTCGCCTTTACATATGTTTAAAACATTCTATAGAGTGCAGTATAGGTGTTGACATTTTATTCATTTAGTAAATACTGAGTATCTTCTTGACACTACGCTAGTTGTTGGGGATGAAATAGTAAACTAAAATTTATGATCTGAAGAATCTTAGGGTCTGAGGATGCCAGCAGTCAACAGGTGATTTTTATTTAGTATGAAATGTGTTCTGATTAGAGTCATCAAAGGGAGTGAAGAAGGCATACCCAATTGCGTAGGGACATGGAAATAATAATCATTGTGTTGTTTACAAGTGATAATAGAAATAACATTTCTTTGAAATAGTGAGCCCTAATAAATTATGGTTCCTATAATGATGGTGATGGTAGTGGTAGTAGAAGAGTTCCTATATAAGATCAAAACTTCAAAATTGAACCCAGAAGCAGTTGATCAGGTAAAGGAGGGTGCCTTTGTAGAGGCACCAGTGTGAAATCTGCAGTGTCAAACTCTGACTCCATGCCTTAAAACAAGGGGGAGTTATAAAGTGTTCGTTTTGGATTTTCACTTGTTTTTGACTTATTTCAGTGGTGATTTTCTTTCCATTTACTCCTCCCCCCAACACACATTATTATTGTTTTTATTACTAGAGTAATTCCTTTCCAATAAAAACCAGTTGGATTTTGTAGAAATCTTTTAAAAAATCTAAATAGAAAATACTTTTATTCTATATCATTGACTAAAAGTGTTTTTGAATTGAATTCTCCTTCCTTATTACAAATTTGTCCTTTTGCTGTTCGATTGTTGTTATTTATTTTTGTAACATCTCTTTTTGCTTGCAGGATGATAATATCAAATCCCTCCTCTGTAGCTTGATCTGTTGTAGAAATTCAATGACAGCTGAACAAGTTCTGAATGCTGAATGTTTTTTGCTACCAAAGGGGAAGTCAATTCCAAACCCAGAAAAAGATACTGAATATATTCAATATAAAGAGGAAGAATTTAAGATGGAGCAAGGAAAAGATAAGAAATGGTGAAACCAAATTTGATTGATGGAATAATATTCTTTGTTAGTGCAAATATTCATTTTAATAACTTTGTTTAGTTTGGTTAAATAAACTGAAAAAAATTCTGAATGTGTTCTGGAGCTAGTTGGGTTGTGTTTTTGGTATTCCACTTATAAAAAATAAAACATATTTGGCTATGTAAAATATTGTATGCTTTGAAATTTTATTTAACTGTAGTTGTTAAGGGAGGGTTTTCTGTAGTTACTTTTGGAAATTATATAGTATAATTATAATAGAAAAGGTTACTAGATTGCTGGAGAAATCTTGTACAGATTTTCAGTATCTTGGCTGGCTCATGATGTTGGGTGACACTTTTGTTCAACAAATGATAGTTGTCATCTGCTTTTTATCCACTTGAAGGGATATAAATATAAGTAAAACATGGTTTTTGCACTTATAAAGCATATAATCTATTGAGAAAGTCAGAGATGTAGGCACATCTTCACAACACAGCATGGAATATCCAATGATAGCTCTGGACAGAGCTTGTGGAATCACAGAGGAGGGCTGCTCATCCTATGGAAGAGGGGTGACAGGGAAAGCATTGTGGAGGAGGTAATGCTAAGAAATTTATAGAAAACCTCTGGTTCATTTCAAAGTATCAGTGCTGAGTCATTTCAGTGTATATTTAAATGACAACATTTGTTAAATTTCTTTTTAGCATTTCTCTCAAGTCATCAAATTACAATTTTTATCATTTCTTATTTGTTGGTACAATCATATCTTTTGCCCTTCAAATGACATGTAGAAGCGCTTCTGGAATGGCAGAGTAAGGACTTCAGAAAAATCTATTCCTCTATAAAGGAACAAGAATACTGCCAAAAATTATCAAAATCAGTTTTCAGAACTCTTAGCCAAGGACTTGTAACACTTGAAAGAATGTTCAAGATAAATAACTGAATCTTGGTAAGAATTGTGGGCTTTGTAGTGTTTTTACTTGCTGTAGTCCCATTCCCTGTCCCCAGCTTTTGCTATAGTTTTCTGAACCAGCAGCCTTATAATCATGTTTTCTATATAAAACAGTGATCTAACAGTCAGTGGAATTGGCAGAATGTTTTATTTCTTCAAAAAGCTCCATTACTAGAGAATTGCCAGTATTTGACCAGGTTGTCAGCTCCCAGGAAAAATCCCCATTCATAGGACTTTCCTTTATTTGGCTTAAGTCAGAACTTGTTCAGAGGGAAACACACTTTTTCCAGGGCATTTGTTGAAAAAATCATAGCAGTTGTTTAATATCACAACTACCTGAGGTGGTGATACCTGTTGGGAACAACAATTTAATAGGAAAATCTGGGAATTATGTTGATGGGGTGCATGGAAAAGCTCCAAACATATTGTGGTTCCAGAAGGCCACATTACATACATGTTCAAGGCTCTGTGAATGCCCAGGAAACATGTGCAGGGTCTCCAGTCTTTTGTCCCTGGCTGACCTTAAGGTTGTGGAAAGCAGAGTAAGAAGACTGAAAGCAGTTTTAAATTGCCAGATGTTGAATATGTGTCCCAACATATAGAGCATCTCAGCAAAGGCTGGGAAGTCAACTTACTGGTTGTAAGCATTTAAAGAAACATCTGTTATTAGCTGACCATCAAGATTAGTTGCACATGAAAAGAGTACAGATGTGAAAGAATTAGTCCAGGAAAATCACTAAGCAAATATCATAATCAACAGCAAGCAGTAGCAATAAACTCTTGGTTGAGAGGGAGAAATGATTTCCAAAGTTGGAAATTGTTGTATTTTAAATGTCCAGTTTTAAGTAAAAAAGTGAAACATTCAAAAAATAGGAACTATTGTTCATAGGCAGGAAAAAGCAAGCAGTCAATAAAAATTTTCCTAGAGGAAGTCAGTTGTTGATTTAGTATACAGACATACCAACTGTAATAAAAATGTTTAAGGAAACTGAAGTAGACCACACCTAAAGAATCATAGGAAAATGAGAACTGTGTCATGAAATAGGGAATATCAACAAATAAATCATAAGAATCAAGTATAATTAATGGAGTTAAAAAATAAATAATACATGAAAAATTCATTACAGGGCCACAGTAGCAGATTTAGATTTACAAAAGATCAGTGAATTAAAACATGTCAATTGAGAAAAAAGAATAAAGGATGAACAGAGACAGTGAGGCCAGTGAACACCATCAATCAAACCAATAACTTTAATCCCTTCAGCTTCTTGAAGGAGAGGAAAGGGGCAGAAAGAATATTTTGAAGGCCTCCCCGGTGGCGCAGTGGTTGAGCGCTGGGTTGTGAAGCTGCCCGCAGCCTCTGCTGCGCCGGTTCTATCCCTGGCTGCTCCCCGGCCACCGGAGGAGGGTCCCACATGGCGCTCAGACCTCTCCTGCCGCCTGCTGCTCCCCTCAGCAGTGTACTTCGGTCCTTCTGCGTGCTCTGCTCCCCACTCTGGCTCTGGTGAATTCTCTCACCCTCCGTGCTTCTGACTGTATTCAGTGCTTGTATAAATAAATAAATCTTTAAAAAAATTTTTTTTGAGTATGTAATAGCTGAACATTTTCTAAATTTGATTAAAAATATGAATGTGCATATTCAACAAGCTCTGTAAGTTACAAGAAGGATAAACTTGAAAACATCCACAACTAGACATGCCATAAACTACTGAAAGCTAAAGCCGAAGAAAGGCATACAGATCCATGATGAATTTTGGAACTTCTATGTTTTACATAGATACAAACAAATGTGGTCAGTTGATTTTCAACAAGGGTACCAGGACAATTCAATAAGGTAATAGGGCTTTTTCAAGAAACGATGCTGGAAAAACTGTATATTTATATGTAAAAGAATTTCCATCCCTATGATACCATCTGTAAAATTCATTAATTCATAGCCCTAAATATAAAGCTAGTGCTATAAAAATCATAGAGAAAGCAGTTTAAATCTGACCTTGGGTTAGGTAATTTTTCTTAGATAGGATTTGAAAAGCACAAGGAACAGAAGAAAACTTAGGCTTATTGGAATTTAAGTTTTTTGTGCATCAAAGGATACTACCAAGAAAATGAGACGACAGCCCACAGACTGGGAAAATTACTGGCAAATCATACCACGAAAGGGTTTGTGTTTAATATAAAGAACTCAAAAAGATAAAAGGCAATTGAAAAATGGGCCAGACTTTGAATAGACATTTCTCCAAAGAAGATACACAAATGCCCAAGAGGCACATGAAAAAGTGCTCAACCTTATCAGTCACTAGGGAAATGCAAATCAAAATTACAATGTGATATTGCTTCACACCCACTAGCATAACTTGAATCAAAAAGTCAGATAATGACAAATACTGGGAAGAATGAGGCAAACTGGAAATGGTGTTGCAAATGTACAATGGTGAAGTGGCTTTGGAAATCTGACAATTTCTCAAAAGTTTAAACATGTAGTTACCATATGTAGTAAGCAATTTAAATTCTAGATAATCATCCAACATTCATGGAGATGTCTGTCCATACAAAAACCTTACACATGAACATTCATAGCAACATAGTCAAAATAGCAAAAAAGTGAAAACAGTCCAAATGTTCTACTGCTGACTGCATAAACATTTTCTGGAGTAACCATACAATGAAGTGTTACTTGGCAATAAAAAAGAATGAAGTATTAGTTCATGTTACAACATGGAAAAACCCTGAAAACATTATGTGAAGTGAAAGCAGTCAGTCTGCATATGACATGATGTCATTTATCTGAACATTTCACATGTAAATCAGTAGAGACAAAGTAGATTAGTGATTGCTTGCAATAGGGATTTGGACTAAGAGTGTATAACTGCTAATGCATGTGAGATCTCTTTTAGTTTTGAAGGAAATGTTCTCTAATTAGATAATGGTAAAGGTTTCACAGCTCTGAATATATACTAAAAGCACTGAATTGTTCACCTTTCAACAAGAGTAAATTTTATGGTATGTGAATTATATCTCAAAAAAACTATGAGAAAAAAATACATGTATGTACTATTTGATATTCGTTTCAGTCTTGATTTTCAGGCCTCTATGTTGCTCATCCTTCTTCTAATCTCACAATACATGGCTCACCTACATTCTTTCTTCTGTTTGGATTTTTCAAGCCTAAATCTGCATATGAGTCACCTGTTATTTTAAAAGTGCAGTTTTCTAGTGTCCATACTGAGAAATACCACCTAAGTACATCATCTACATTTAGAATCAGTCCCTTATATATTTCTCTATGCAGTTAATATGGGAGGACCATGTTTGAAATAGTACTCTGGGAGAATGAGTTCACAATTTTTATTTACTCAAATTTTATATAGATATATTTTTATTGAGGTACTGCTTGTCTATATAATGTATATTTTTGACTCTATTTTTAGAGTTTTCTCCCCCCTCCTTTTCTTTTTTTTAGTGAACCTAGCTAGAGGTCTGTATATATTGTTTATTTTTTCAAAGAACCATCTTTTGCTTTATTGGTATTGTGTACCTTAAAATTTTTTTTCATTTCTACTCTATAATTTGTATTATTTCCTTCTACTGCTTTTTGGTCTTGTTTGTTCTTTTTTTAGTTCCTTAAGGTGTAAGGATATTTATTTAAGATTGCTTTTATTTTTTGATGTGGACCCCTACTGCTGTAAACTTCTCTCTTATTACTGCTTTTGCTGCATCCTGTATTTTTTGGTACCTCATGTCTTCCTTTTCATTTATCTCCAGGTATTTAAAAAATTTTTTTTCATTTTCTTCTAAAACCAATACTCAGTCAGGTATGTGTTATTCAGTCTCTGCTAACTAGTTTTTTTTTCCCCCCATTATTTGGTGATTGATTTGTATTTTCATGCCATTGTGATCAAAGAAAATAATCTTTTGTGAATTTGTAATTTCAGAGAAAATATTCTTTGTTATTCACCATGTGGTTTAACCTCAAGAATGTACCTTGTGTACTTCAGAAGAATATGTATTCAACTTTTAGGTGGTGGCTTACTGTATAAAATACCCATTAAGCCCATATGGTCTAATTCCTTATTTAAGGATTTTTTTCCTTTTTGATTTTCTGCCTGGCTGATTTGTCCATTGAAATCCCCTATTATTATGTTGATGAGTGCTGTGTCTTCATGCTATTTTGCTTCTTAATTATTATAAATACTCCATCCTTGTCTTGTGTTACCTTTTTTAGTTGATCATCTATTTTATCTGATCAAAGTATGGATTTTTGGGAGTCCCATGCACTTGTAGGACTGTTTTCCAAACACTTGCTTTGAGGCTATGTTTGTCTTTGGATTTTACATGTGTTTTCTCAGGGCAGCGGAAAGTTTTTTTTTGTGCATTTTTATTGGTCCATTTTGTCTTTTCTGTTTCTATCCATTTCTTTGTTCTATTTTTTAGTACATATTTTCTTCTTTTTGGTTTGGATAGGAGAGCTTCTTTCATCATTCTTGTAGGAGAGGAAAGTATTGGCAACTCCTTCAGCTTCTGTTTGTCTGTGAATACCTTTATTTCTCCCATGTATCTGAAAGAGTCTTGCAGGTTATAGTATTCTTGGATGGCAGTTTTTACCTTTGAGTATTTTGAATATATTATTCCATTTTCTCCTTGTTTGGGGAGTTTCTGCTGAAAAGTCTGATGTAATACTGATGGAGTACTTTTGTAAGTAATCTGTTTATTTTTTCCTAATTGACTTCAATATTCTTTCAGTTTTGACCTTTTGGAAGTTTCACTATTATGTATCTTGGTGTAGGTCTCATTCTTGCAGGTAACCAAATGTTTTTTTTAACTTCATGGACTTTTATATTTGTTTGGGAAATTTTCCTCTATTTCTTTTTTTAAAAATGATTTATTTTTATTTATTTATGCATATAAGAACTGGGGTGTAGGCCAGAGGTGCTGGGGTAGGGGGTTGTTGGGGAGGTGAGAGGATTCACCAGAGACAGAGTGGGGAACAGAGCAGGTGTATCTACTGAAATACACTGCTGAGGGGAGAAGCGAGCAAGACAGGAGACGTCTGCTGCACCATGTGGGTTAGCTCTCTGACTGGGGATTGAACTCATGCCACAGTGGGCTGTGGATAGCTTGATAGTGCTAGACTAACCTCTGTGCCACCAGGGAGGCCCTCCTCTATTATTTCTTTGAATAAGCTCTGTTATCTTTTCCCCACACAGATACTCATTATCCTTATGTTGCCTTTTTTTAATAGCCTTATATAATTCTTGAAGTGTTTCTTTACATTTTTTACTTTGATTTTCTTTTCTTCTTCCACCTGTATTACTGTGCATTAGTATATTGGAGATCACTGTACATTAAACCACTTTTGTACATTAAACCACTTTTCTGCTTTAGATTTCCCTTTTTTTTTCTATTTGTGGCAGTAACTTAGAAAGTTAAACTACTTTTCCAACAAGTGGTGCTGTGGCTTTATTTGATTTTTTTTTAAAATTATATTTTCTGGCTTCCATAGGTTCTGATACCTGATCTTCCAGTTGCTGAATCAGTGAATGGGGGAGGATCTTGGAGGGTCAAGCCACTGGTGTGAATGTGTGAACAGGGGAGGGCTGTTTTATGTTTGTGGCACTGCCAATATTCTTCTGTGATTGCTAATATGAAACTCTGCAGTCTGTGCCATCAGTATGCTTAATTAGTTCAGTACCTGTCCTTCCTGAGGGTTTAGGGAAGGATAGTGCAGTTCAGTGTTTTGTTTTTGTTCTTTTTAATGGGGACCCAGCCTGTAGAAGGCTCCCCAACTCCTCTGCATGTGTTTCTAGAAGTCCCACCATCTGTATTGCCACCATAGACCACAATCTCCAGGCATTTCTCTCCACCCCTTCTTGTTCAATGAAGTGTGACTCTTCTGTCTCCTCTATTGAAGTTTTTGTTGCTATCTGATGTCAAGGTTTCAGTTTCGCTCAAAACCACAGAACTCTCTGGATATAGTATCCCTCCAGTTAATTGTTGGATGACTCTTTTGGGAGAGAAGCAAGGAACCGCCTCTGTCACCATGTTGGTCCCTCTCTACTCTCTCTTATCTTTTTAAAGGAAGCTTTACTCTCTGAATTGAATGTGTATAGGTTAAAACAAAAAAATTTGGTATTTTTGAGAAGTAGTATATTTCTAAGTTCTGAATGATTAAAGAAATCATGAAACATGAGACTAATATATTACACTTAACGTTCTAGAAACAACTAAAGGATGAAAGCTGACCAGAAAAATTTGTATGAGTTTATGAGAAAATAGGATTATCGTTATAACACACAGGTGATTATTCATATTTACAAGAAAAGTATTAAGATTCTAGTAGATAAATGCAGAAATAAAAAATATTTAAGAGTTTAAGAAATCAAAGAAGTTTAGATTAATGTTTGGATAATACTTTTATGTTTAGTAAAGTGGTTGGTCCCACAATATTGGTTAAATTGGTAGAGGTTATCTTTTGTGACAGGGTTTCTTTTGTGAAGGTCATGGTAAGTACTTAGAAAGTAGTTTGATCATATGTCTCATGAGCCATAAAAATCATTATCTCCTTTGATCCTAATGATAGCCAAATATGTCTCAGAACATGATTTAACATAAAAATTCACATATGTAAATATTCAATTGGAAACAATACATGTGGAATATTTATTGAATTTTTTTGAATCCAGTGAATTGTTTCATACTTCATTGTATATCAGTATATTAGACTGTTAGAAAAACTTGAATTAAGAAGACACTCATTATACTCATATTTAAGGTAAATAATACCTAAAAAAATTATGGAAAAAGCATTGGTGATGAAAGATTTTTCAAATACTTAATTATTTTTATTTTTTTTTTATTAATTTTTAATTTTTTTACATCATTGTTCATTTTTAAACAATATTTGCTTCCCCCCAGCCCCTTAGATGTAGTCCCCATAGAGTTTCCTTCACCAATGCACCCGTGCACCATCACCTCAGTCCCCTGTGCTCCTCCCTCCCTCCCTCTGATCCCTCTCCCTCCTCCTCCCCTGCAGTATGTCTCTGATTTATAATTATGTGTTTTTGCTTTGCTGTGTTTTGTACTGTTATTATTTATTTACACTGATGTCTTATTTGGTTCCCCTATAGTCCTGCTATAAGTGAAACCATCTGATAGTTTTCTTTTTCCTTCTGGCTTATTTCACTGAGCGTAATTCCTTCTAGCTCCATCCATGTTGCTATGAATGGCATGATTTTATCTTTTCTGATTGCTGAATAATATTCCATTGTGTATATATGCCACATCTTCTTGATCCAGTCATCTATTTTTTGGGCATTTGGGTTGTTTCCAGGTTTTACCTATTGTAAATAGTGCTGCAATAAACATAGGGGTACAGGTGGTCTTTTTTTTTTTTTTTAACCTGAGTAATAACTTTCTTTTTTTTTTTAAATAATAAATTTTATTTTTATATTCCCATACAATTTCAACCCCCCCATTCTGACCCAATCCCTCCCCTCCCGCCCCCCACCCCCCCAAAAGTGTCTCTGGTTCATAGTTTTTTGTTGATTTTGATTTTCACTTTCTTATAGTTAAATTCATTTACCTGGTCCCTTATTTAAGTTTTCTAGATTCCTGCTATGAGTGAGACCATCTGGTATTTTTCTTTTTCTTTTTGGCTTATTTTGCTGAGCATGATCCCTTCCAGCTCCATCCATGTTGCTGCAAATTGCATGTGTTTATCTTTTTTGAATGCTGAGTAATATTCCATGGTATATATGTACCACATCTTCTTGATCCAGTCATCTATTTTTGGGCATTTGGGCTGTTTCCAAAGCTTAGCTGTTGTAAATAGTGCTGCTATAAACATAGGGGTGCAGGTGTTCTTTGGAATTGATGTTTCTGTGTCCTTTGGGTAAATACCTAGGAGTGGAATTGCTGGATCATATGGAAGCTCTATGTTTAGTAGGTCCAGAAATCTCCACACAGCTCTCCATAGTGGTTGGACCAGTTTGCACTCCCACCAACAGTGCAGAAGAGTTCCTTTTTCTCCACAACCTCGTCAACATTTGTTGCTAGTTTTTTTAATATGTGCCATTCTCACTGGTGTCAGATGATATCTCATTGTAGTTTTGATTTGCATTTCCCTGATTGCAAGTGATGTTGAACATTTTTTCATATGCCTGTTGGCCATTCGCATTTCCTCTTCAGAGAAGTTTCTTTTTAGCTCTTCTGCCCATTTTTTGACTGGGTTATTTTCTTTATTGTTGCTGAGTCTCATCAGCTCTTTGCAGATTTTTGTGATCAGTCCTTTATCATTAGTGTTGGGTGCAAAAATGTTCTCCCAGTTGGTGGGGTTTCTCTTTGTTTTTGTTATTGTCTCTTTTGCTGTGCAGAAGCTCTTTAATTTGATGTAGTCCCAGCTGTTTATCTTTGCCTTCACTATCACTGCTTTGGGTGATGTGTCTGTAAAGATGTCTTTGATGTGCAAATCCCGTAGTGTTTCGCCTATATTTCCTTCTATGTATTTTATGGTTTCAGGTCTTATGTCTAGTTCTTTAATCCATTTTGAGTTGATTTTTGTGTATGGTGTGAGGTAGTGGTCAAGCTTCATTCTTTTGCATGTAGCGACCTAGTTTTCCCAGCACCATTTATTGAACAAACTTTCTTTGCTCCAATGCATAGTCTTTGCTCCTTTGTCAAAGATTAGTTGACCATAAATCTATGGGTTTATTTCTGGATTTTCTATTCGATTCCATTGGTCTGTGTGTCTGTTCTTGTTCCAATACCATGCAGTTTTGATGGTTATGGCTTTGTAGTATAGTTTGAAGTCTGGGAGTGTGATGCCTCCATTCCCTTCTTTTTTTTTTCAGGAGAGCTTTGGCTATTCGGGGTTTTTTGTGATTCCGTATGAATTTCATCAATAATTGTTCTATTTCTTTGAAGAATGACATTGAAATTTTGATTGGAATAGCATTGAATCTGTATATTGCTTTTGGTAGGATGGCCATTTTAATAATGTTTATTCTCCCAATCCATGAGCAGGGGATGCCTTTCCATTTCTTCGTGTCTTCTTCTATTTCTTTTAACAGGGCTTTATAGTTTTCTTTGTATAGGTCCTTTACCTCTTTTGTTAGATTTATTCCCAAATATTTGATTTTTTTTTGTTTTGATAATAAAAGGGATGGTTTTTTTGATTTCTTCTTCTTCAGATTTATTGTTTGTGTATAGGAAGGCTACTGACTTTCGCGTGTTGATTTTGTATCCTGCCACTTTACTGAACTGATTGATGAGTTGAATTAGTTTTTCTGTGGAGTTTTTGGGGTTCTCTATGTATATTATCATATCATCTGCAAATAGTGATAGTTTGACTTCTTTTCCTATTCAGGTGGTCTTTTGAATCAATGTTTTTGTGTCCTTTGGGTAGATTGCTAGGAGTGGAATTGCTGGGTCACATGGTAGCTCCATTTTTAGTAAACTGAGGAACCTCCAGACAGCCTTCCATAGTGGTTGGACCAGTTTGCATTCCCACCAACAATGTAAGAGACTTCATTTTTCACCACATCCTCGCCAACATTTGTTGTTGCTGTTTTTTTTTGATATGTGTCATTCTTACTGGTGTAAGGTGGTATCTCAATGTGGTTTTGATTTGCATTTCCCTGATGATAAGGGATGTTCAACATTTTTTATATGCCTGTTGTTCATTTGCATTTCTTCTTTGGAGAAATGTCTTTTAAGTTCTTCTGCCCATTTCTTGACTGGATTGTTTATTTTGTTTTTGTTGGGTCGTATGAATTCTTTGTATATCTTTGTGATCAGTCCCTTATTAGTAGACTGGAGTGCAAAGATTTTTTTCCCAATCAGTGGGGTGTCTCTCTGTTTTGGTTAATGTCTCTTTTGCTGTACAGAAGCTTTTCAGTTTGATGTAATCTCATGTGTTTATCTTTTCTTTTTTTTTTAAGATTTATTTATTTATTTATTTATACTGCACTTGGTACAGTCAGAAGTGTGGGAGGGTGAGAGAATTCACCAGAGCCAGAGTGGGGAACAGACCAGGCAGAAGGACCAAAGTACACTGCTGAGGGGAGCAGTGGGCGGCAGGGGAGGTCTATGTGCCATGTGGGACCGTCCTCCAGTGGCTGGGGAGCAGCCGGTGATCGAACTGGCGCTGCAGAGGCTGCGGGCAGCTTCGTAACCCAGCGCTCAACCTCTGCGCCACCGGGGAGGCCCATGTTTATCTTTTCCTTGACTATCTTTGCTTTGGGTGATGAGTCTTTAAAGATGTTATTGTGATGTATGTCTTGTAGTATTTTACCTATATTTTCTTCTATTTATTTTATGGTTTCAGGTCTTATTTCCTGTTCTCTTATCCATTTTGAGTTGATTTTTGTGCATAGTGAAAGATAGTGGTCTTGCTTCATTTTTTTCATGTGATGGTCTAGTTTTCCCAGCACCATTTATTGAACAAACTGTCTGTGTTCCATTGCATGTTCTTTGCTCCTTTGTCATCAAACTGTTAATTTTTAAAAACATGAATACTCCCCAACATAGCAGAGTGAAATGAATTTTACAGTGAATGTTTGTGTATCTCTTAAGTCCTACCATTAACGTATTATACTTTGTTATATAACTACCTACCTCAATGTTTTTATATTTTTCATTGAATTTTAGAATTTTCCCCAGCTATCAAGTAATAATGTGCCATTTCAAAAATAAGCAATGTTTATTTTTGCCTGATAGAGGAGTAACTTTAAATTTCCATGAAAAGGTTTAGAACAGTTTCTTGTAAGTTTGTGTATGGCCACCAGGTGTAGCTCTGGACCTACAGCATCCTGGGATAAGCATCTGCAAGGAAAGTTTTAGTAATGAAACTTCTAAATGCAATCCCACTTGTTTTGTTAATTTGGGTGAGGGTACTATAATTTTCTCCGTTGTTAAGATTTAATGTAACTTAGGTCACATATTTTATGTTATTGTTCAAAAAAAATCTTTGTCACAATTTCTTTCACCTGGAATTTAACTTCCTTGTTTTACAGCCTCCTGGTCAAAAGTTTCAGGTTGTGCAGCAAACATGTTTATGTAACCAGCTGTTTGAAATGATAATTTTAAGGTTTAAATTAGTCATGGAAGTGGAAATATTCAGACTTTTTTATTGAACAATGTAAATTCATCACAAGCATAATTTTTCTTTCATGTGATTATTTGATTTTTGTCTGTAGCTCTTTAAACATAAACTCCGTAAAATTTGGGGGCTGTATCTAGCACAATGACAATCATTCAGCCAGTATTTGTTGAATGAGTAAATGTAAAGAATGATTGGAAACTTTTACTAAAGGCTATTTTGTAAGAATTAATAAATCAATTCTATAAGAAGTGTATTTGTTCTTTTTTTATAATAAAAGAATCAATTAAAAATATCCTTGATAGTTTTAAAGTAACTTCTAGATGAATCTTTTTCTGTTTTCAGTGTCAAAAAAGGAATATTTTCATTTTTAGAGGAAAGCATATGTGTTGAAATCCATTTTTTTTAATATATATATTTTTAAAAGATTTATTTATTTATACAAGCACTGGGTACTGTCAGAAGTGCGGGAGGGTGAGAGAATTCACCAGAGCCAGAGCGGGAAGCAGAGCAGGCAGGACTGAAGTACACTGCTGAGGGGAGCAGCGGGCGGCAGGAGAGGTCTGAGCGCCATGTGGGACCCTCCTCCAGTGGCCGGGGAGCAGCCGGGGATCGAACTGGCGCTGCAGAGGCTGCGGGCAACTTCGCAACCCAGCGCTCAACCGCTGTGCCGGGGAGGCCCTGAAATCCATTTTATATTATTTGAAATCCACAATAACCAAAAATGTTTTCTCTTTTCTTTAATGGAATTCTGAGTTTCTCTCTACATTAGGTTTCTCTCTACATTAGGTTTCAATATACAAAAAAATAATGTTATGAAGGTAAGACTTCAAGAGTATAATCAAGTAAATGAAACTGTATTGGAATAACCAGGGCATAAGGGCTTCCAGTGGAAAGTTTTTTTCCTTAGAAAAGTATTTTATTGTGAAAAAAGTTTTGAAATAACTTGGGGTTGAAAAATATCTTCTTTATACATTGTCTTTAATACTTTTGACTAGAATTTTTTTTTTTACCTTTTTTCAAACTCTTGTATTTCTCACGAAGAGAATATTTGTCAAGCTGTTTATGAAACAGGTTTTTTTTTCCTTCATAAAAAGAAGCTATTCAGAGGAAAAGGTCTTGGAAGAATTTTAGTGTGAGCGAGGAGGTATCTTAAAGAAATTATAGTTATGCTTTCAAATTTTTGATACAAGACCACAAAATTACTTAGCACAAGAATTAAATTGTTGGTAATGTTTTTGTTTTATTATTTTATTTTGCATTTGCAGGTATTCTTCAATTGTATTTGACAAGGAAGATTCATTATATGTGTAGCCTGAATGTTTGGACTTTGAAGGTCCTTACTGTCCTTCATTTCTTGAAAGGTAAGTAATATTTATATTGCATAACTGTCTTTCTTACTTTCTCCCCCTCCTTTCTTTCCTCTTTCCTCTTTCCCCTCTTTTCTCCTCCCTGCTACCAACCCACCCTTTTAAATTTTTACTAATTTGCTTAAGGAAAGATAATTAGTTACTGCTGAAAGAACTAAATTACTGCTTACAACATACATCCTAGGAAAATTGATATTTCTTGAACAAGTTCATAGCAGGGTTTGCACTTAGGTTATATCATCATTTTTTTATAATGGCCTCAAATATTATGCAGATTAATGTTTTAATATTTCTTTCCGTTTTTTGCTGAATGTCGTGATTCATTGTTATCTGACATCTGTTCCATTTATGGCAATTAACTATTAACAACAATTTATAATTGCTATGATAAACTGTATATGAAAATGCAAGCACAGTTTTGATCATGATTGTTGTACTTGCTTGAGTCATGGCTTGCATCATCTTCTGCATTCTGATTTGTGATTCACAAAATTTTATTTCCACTACATCCTTTTCAACCCCTACATCATAACAGGTAAATATGTGATAAGTTTTCTTTAACAGGAAGATCTCGATGATTTTTTAGTGGTTGCTATAAAATTTTCAGCTTTTTCTTTTCTTTAAAGCGAACAAACTTCATGCCCCACTAAATGATAATTTTGCTGTTGTTGTTTCATAGTGTTTAAAGTCATGCTTAGCAGCAGTCTTTTTATTTTTTTAGAGCTACTGCTACTGTTACTTTTTCTTTTTTTAAATTTTTTATTTTTCACTTCATTGTTCATTTTTAAACAATATTTGCTTCCCCCCAACCATAGAATTTCCTTCACCAATGCACCCGTGCACCATCACCTCAGTCCCCTGCACTCCTCCCTCCCTCCCTCTGATCTCTCTCCTGCCTCCTCCCCTGCAGTATGTCTCTGATTTATAATTGTCCTTAGCAGTCTTTTTAAATTGATTCTTTACTAATTTATGAGTTTGACAAAATTATTTTATTGTATATATTTTTTGCAAATTATTAAGGGTTGAAGTTTGTTATTAATCTTATCTACTGCTTTCAGACACACACACAAACAATATCTGAAGTTGGGAAATGTTATTCTATTTCATAATTAAAGATTATGTAGAATCAATTACCACAGTGCACAAACCAGTATGGTGTTAGGCATAGTAATCTACATGATCTCATTTAATCTTCACAATATTCCTATGAAGTACAAGTGCATATTCCCTTTTTAAAGAGAAGAGAGGTATGGGGAAGAATAGACTTTTTGCAAGGATTACATTTATCTTTATTGAAATTATGTGTGGGATAACAAAATAGGTGCTAAAGATGCAAAAAGGTATGAATCTTTATGATAGAAAATTTTCAATATGTCGGTGAGACAAAGTGTATCTGAAAATATGAGACAGGAATCACTTGGTAAGTGTCATTAATCCTAAAGTGGTATCTCCCAGTAAAAGTGAATTGATCTTGGGGTCAATAAACTTATCCAAGCCTCTCTATCCTAGCATAGAAGTTAAAAATGAAGTTCAACTCTGCTATTTTTGCATGAGTCTGTTTGCTACTCTTAACAAAATGTCGGTTGTTTTCCCTGATTACTTTCTTTTTTTTTTTTTTTTAATAAATTTTATTGTTATATTCCCCATACAATTGCAGTCCCCCCATTCTGACCCCAATCCCTCCCCTCCCACCCCCGCCCCCCTAAAAGTATCTCTGGTTCATTCTTGAAGTTACATGCAAGGGTAGATTCTGTACAGGAAATAAAATCTTCTTATCTCGGATACCAAGCCATACATTATTTGAGTACTTTGGAAACTTAGAATCTTACTAAATGTGAAGATCACTTTCTTGAATGACTGGCAGATTGACTATATGTGCAAAGAACTGTATTTCAGTTTCTCTGTGTCTATTTTATTTAGTTAAAATGCTCTGTTATAGAAAGTATTGTTTCTAATAAATATAGTGTAGTTGAAGTTAATTTTTCAGACCAAAGTCATTGCCAGTGACCATATATAGAGCAAGTAAATGATTTTAATATGGAAAATAAAATTGCCAGTTCTGGTTTTAGTAAGAAATGATCATGGGTTTATTAATTCTCACAACAACCTGAACAACCTGAGGAAAACCCCTCTCAATTTGAAGGAAAACAGATACAATAGATATGTTAAATGATTTTTACTATCATTTTTATCATCAGAGTTTGAGAGAAAGGGAACAGAGATTTTACCATGTATAGAGACTAGAATGAAGTGTTACTCATCTCAGTGTTCCCAAACTCTGTGTTATATAGTTTTGAAGAGTAGGACTTTTGGTAAGTCATTTGAGGAATTGAGAAGATGGATGTCATTTTTTTTCCTTAAAAATATTTCAGGAAATATGCACAGACATTGTTATGTAATTATTTTTTTCTTGTGAAAATTATACCATAGCTATTTTTGATATTATTTACAAAGTCTGCACAATCCTTTTCTAAAAATGGTTTTAAAAATTCTTTATATATATTCATACACATGTATATACACACACTGTACACATATATACATATATAAAGGATACTTTAAAATCATTTATATTTGTTTATATACATATCTGTCTATGTATGTATGCATGTATTTATCTCCCCCATGGGGCACTTAACTTCATGAATATTGTTTAGTTCACTTTAGGAGGTGAAAACAGTGTTAAGTTAGGTGATGTGGACTTAGAAGTTGGAGCAGAGATCTAGATTCTGAACTGTTAAATTAATTATTAAAGTTTCCCAAATTAAAAGTTGCTTAAATATAAAGGCCAGGACTATTGTAGGTTAGCAAAAACTATAATACTATCCTTCTGTGCCATGAAAGACTCTTTAGTAGATCATGCATAAGCGACTAGTAGATCTTTCCCATGAGCTCAGGTACTTTTTTCTTTGTCTTATGTGTGTTGGTGTGTTGGTGTAGTTCTCTGTGTCTTTAGATAAGTTGTTCTCTCCCCTTCATGGACATATATATTCAGTTCTTTCCCCAGTTTTGGGAAGTTCTCAGGTATTAGTCTTTGAGTTAGCTTCCTGCGCCTTTCTCCCTTTTCACCTTCTGGGACACCCATTATTCTGATAGCCATTTCCTTATAGAGTTGGACAGTTCTCATGAAGTTTCTTCATTTTTTTTCTAATGTCATGCTTTTCTCATCTTTTCCTCCTGGATTATTTCTAGGTTTCTATCTTTAAGCTTGCTGACTTGATTATTAAAAAATAAAAATAAATAAATAAAAGACAGGTGCGAAACAACAGAACAAAACAACAACAACAAAAAATAAGCTTGCTGACTTGTTCTTCAATTCAGTCTACTCTATTTCCATAGCTTTCTATAGTACTCTTCACAGTTATTGGGGTTATTATACTCTGAATCTATTAGTTTCTTATTTATAGCTTCAGTCTTCCTCTTCTGTGTTAATTTTATTCCTGAGCTCATTGACTTGCTTTTTTGAGTTTTCTTAAATCTCTTGAGTTCTTCGTGATTGCTATTTTGAGTATTTTATTTATGAGGTTACACACTTCCATTTATTTAAGATTAGTTTTTAGGAAGTTGTAATTCTCTCTTCATGGTATCATATTCCCTGAAGTCTTAAGTTGTCTAGTGGTATATTCCTGTTTGCCTTTCATTGGGCTGGCAGCCAACTGTTTCTGACCAACCCCATACTGCCACCTCCATACATCCCTCCCCACCTACCTTCCATTATACAGATGCTTGTTTCTTCCTGCCAACTAATGTAGTCTGTGATGATCACTGTGGTATAAGAGAGTGCTTCAATCTCATCCCTGTGCTGCAGGATACTCTCCATGGTGTCAAATTCACAAATAGTTATCAGTTGTTCTTGTGAGGGAGAGTGAAGCAAGGAGCATCCTATTACCCATCCAGTGACATCACTCTTGAAATGCACTTTAAATATGAAGACATAAATTAAAAGGGTAGAAAAATTAATAAAACGCTAATCCTAATCAAAAGAAAGTTATATTAGCTATTGTAATGCAAGACAAAGTAGATTCAGAATGAAGACTATTGTGAGGGATATAAAGGATCATTACATAGTGATAAAGAGTTTATTCATCAAAAAGACATAACAGTTCAAGATGTGTATGCAGCTAATCACAGAGTTTCAGAAACACAAAGCAAAATCAGATCAAACTGAAAGAAATAGGCAAATATGTGTGCAATAGTATGAAACTAGAAATCAATTATGAGAAGAAAACTGGAAAATTTACAGATATGTGTAGATTTAGCAATATGCCACTGAACAACTGGTGGGTCAAAGAAGAAATGAAGAGATTAAAAATATCTTGAGGTAAATGAAAATGGAATTACAAAATACCAAAAACTTATGGGATGCACCAAATGCAGTTGGAAGCCAAAAGTTTATAGTGAAATCACAGTTGTAACAAATTTATTTTCTGAACATGATAAAATTGAATTAGGAATATAAAAATACAACTGTCTAGAAAATCTAATATTGAGAAATTACTATATCTTAAATAATTTACATATCAAAGAGGAAACCACAAGAAGTCAGACATAAAAGAATGAATATTCTGTTTCACTTATTTGAATTTCTAGAAGTCACAAATTTAATTTATAGATAGAAAGTATATCATCAATAGTTGATTGAGATATAAAGTGTGGGAACTGGTTGGTGGGGTACAAGGGAATTTTTGTATTTGTTCTATATATTGAATATGTTGTTAGATATAAAATATTCTGTATACAGATAAAATTTTTTATATATATGAATACAAAATATATGAAACTATAAATTTGTGAGCATTCATTAAACTAAATTAAAATTGATTTTTATTGAGGTAAATTAGATATGGAATACTACTCAGCTTTTAAAAGGATAAACTTGAATTTGTGACAACATGGATGGAACTGGAGAGAATAATGCTAGGTGAAATAAGAAGGAGAAAGACAAATACAGGATGGTCTCATGAATATGTGGAATATAGAGAAACATAACCAAGGGTCAGTCAAACCAAACCAAAAAAACCTCTTAACATCTGACTGCAAAATTGAGGCAACCAGATGGGGACGGTGATGGGGAGATGAAAAAGGAATGAGTCCAGTGGAACATGGTGGAAGATCATTGGGGTACTGGTGATGGTGAAAAGCATACATTTGTAGAGGTTTGAACAGATACAAATTAGATACAAACATGTAAACTTACTTTACCTGGAGCAGATAAAAAGATGTAAACCTACTTTGTCTCAATAAACATAATTTGGGAAAAAAGGTAAGAGGCATTTCTCAGAAGAGGAAATACATATACTCTATGCTTCTAATTAACCACATTAGTAACCAAGAAAATATAAATTGAGATATAATGTTAAACCATTTTAAATCATTTAAATGACAAAATGATAGAAGTCTTATAACAATAAATGTTGGAGTCATGTTTAAGAATATTCATATCAGTACTGAAACAAGCCTAAGTACCCATTGATAGGTAAATGAACAAATTGTGGTATAGTCACACAGTGTAATAGAATAAAGCAATGAAGGCTAAATCACTTCAGATACATGTAAAAATTATGGATAAGTTTTGTTATACATGATTAAATTTATTTTTTTTCAAATATTTATTTATTTATTTATACAAGCACTGGGAACAGTCAGAAGCGCGGGAGGGTGAGAGAATTCACCAGAGCCAGAGCGGGCAACAGAACAGGCAGACTGACGAAATACACTGCTGAGGGGAGCAGCGGGCGGCAGGAGAGCATGATTAAATTTAAAAAGCAAGTTCCAAAAATAAACAAACAAATAAATAGCAAGTTTCAGAACACTGTATATATTGGCACTGTATATATTGGCATGATATATTGGCATTATCTTTTACAAAGACCAAAAACAAAACAGGGCCTCCCCGGTGGCGCAGCGGTTGAGCGCTGGGTTGCGAAGCTGCCCGCAGCCTCTGCAGCGCCGGTTTGATCCCCGGCTGCTCCCCGGCCACTGGAGGAGGGTCCCACATGGCGCGCAGACCTCTCCTGCCGCCCGCTGCTCCCCTCAGCAGTGTACTTCGGTCCTTCTGCCTGCTCTGCTCCCTGCTCTGGCTCTGGTGAATTCTCTCACCCTCCCGCACTTCTGACAGTACCCAGTGCTTGTATAAATAAATAAATAAATATTAAAAAAAAACCCCAAAAACAAAAAAAAAAAACAAAAGCAAAACAACTGAACCAAACAATATATTACTCAGGCCTAAATACATGTAGATAAAACTTTAAAATCTATTTGCAAAGAAATAACAAACACAAATTCAAGATAGTCTTTGTCTCTAGGAAGGGGACAAAGGGCTGGGAGTGGAAGAACATGTGGTTAGGTGCAAGTTATAGATCTTGTTGTAGTTCTTGTTTGGATTGTGAGTTCAGAGGTGCTCATTGTTTTATTAAAAGAACAACATTGGGGCCTCCCCGGTGGCGCAGAGGTTGAGCGCTGGGTTGCGAAGCTGTCCGTCAGCCTCTGCAGCGCCGGTTCGATCCCCGGCTGCTCCCCGGCCACCGGAGGAGGGTCCCACATGGTGCGCAGACCTCTCCTGCCACCCGCTGCTCCCCTCAGCAGTGTACTTCGGTCCTTCTGCCTGCTCTGCTTACCGCTTTGGCTCTGGTGAATTCTCTCACCCTCCTACGCTTCTGACTGTACCCAGTGCTTGCATGAATGTATGTATAAATCAATCAATCAATCAATAAATAAATCTTTAAAAAAAAAAAAAAGAACAACATTAAAGCAGGCCATTCATGGGTTAATGATTTGTGTGTCATGACCCAGATTATGATAACCCTAGATCTTTATTTTTGAAATCAATATGTTAGAAGAAGAATAAAAGTAGGGGTGTGTGTGTGTGTGTGTGTGTGTGTGTGTGTGTGTGTGTGTGAGTGAGAGAGAGAGAGAGAGAGAGAGAGAGAGCGCGACATCAAGCAGATGAAGAAAGCAACAGCCTAAAGTGCTGAGGGAAAGAAAAAATGAGAGCTGCTTTGCCACACAAAATCCCGAACAGTGTCAGAACTAGGAGGTAATTTGGGGCCAAGAATGAAGAAGGGACGCAAAGGGGTTGGTTTGAAGACAGTGTATGGAATTGTTGACAAATTACCCCTGAACAAAAGTGTTTTGGAGAAATCTTTTGCTTTAGGCAACATATCAGGGTTTTTTTCCTCTGGAGAAACTGTACTTCATTGGGTGATTGTGTTATATGTTATTCACTCAATCCCCAGTTGTGGGCCTCTTAGATTGTTGCTATTCTTTTGCTGTTATAAATTATGTTGCAATAGCAACCTTGTTTTTATTTAATTTTATACTTGTGCAGGTACATCTTTTTAGGGTAGATTCCTAGAAGTGGAATTTCTTGGTCAAAAGTTAAATACATCTATAATTTTGTTAGATATTCCCAATTCACAACAGTTATTCCCCTTTTCCTGCAGCTGCACCAATTGTGTAGTCAATATTTTAGATTTTTTTCACAACCTGATACATGAGAAATGTTAGTTTAAATTTGCATTTCATGCAAATCAAAAGTACAATGAGATACCATCTTACACCAGTGAGAATGGCACATATTAAAAAAACTAGCAACAACAAATGTTGGCGAGGTTGTGGAGAAAAAGGAACTCTCCTGCACTGCTGGTGGGAGTGCAAACTGCTCCAACCACTATGGAGAGCTGTGTGGAGATTTCTGGACCTACTAAACATAGAGCTTCCATATGATCCAGCCATTCCACTCCTAGGTATTTACCCAAATGATGGAGAAACAGTAATTCTAAAGGGCACCTGCACGCCTGTGTTTATAGCAGCACTGTTTACAATAGCTAAGATATGGAAACAACAAAAATGCCCAAAAATAGATGACTGGATCAAGAAGATGAGGTGCATATACACAATGGAATATTACTCAGCCATCCAAAAAGATAAACACATGCAGTTTGCAGCAACATGGATGGAGCTAGAAGGGATCATGCTCAGCGAAATAAGTGAGAAAGAAAAAGAAAAATACCGGATGGTCTCACCCATAGCAGGAATTTAGAAAACCTAAGTAAGAGACCAGGAAAAAGACTAATCAATACAAAGTAATAATCAAAATCAACAAGCAACTATAAACCAGAGACACACTATGGAAAAGTGGGGGAGGAAGGAGGAACTGGGTGAGGAAGAAACTAGAGTCAAAATAAGGGGGTGGGGTGCAATTGTATGGGGAATAAAACCAAAATGAAAATGCATACATTGTGCAAAGATGAAAATGATGTAAGAATTATATAAAATAAAATATTAAAAAAATAAATTTGCATTTCATTTCTCTCATAAGAGAGACTGAGTTTTTAAGCACACACACACAAAAACACACACACACACACGGGCCATTTACATTTCATTTTCTATGAATAGTTTGCTCATGTTCTTCCTACATTTTTTTAAATAGGGTAACACTGGGTTTTTTTCTCTTCAGTTTTTAGTAGTATTTTATATGGTAGATAAAATTTCCTTTGTTTATGATAGGAGTCGGAAATGTTTATTTAACAATAAAAGCTATTTTGAGCTCAGGGCCTAGGTCTTTCTTACAGTCTCCATTGCTCTTCTTCCTACTGGAACCAGAGATAGTCTTTGGGAATGGTTGTGAAAAGCCTTTGAGAGACAGGAAAATTAAAGGAATGCAAACATTTGTTGTTTTTGTTTTTCTGTTATATTAATGGAAAACTTTAGATTTTCATATAGTCTTAGAATGGGCAGGGAAGGGGACTCATAATTCACAATCTGTGTAGTTAAGTTAATACAGGCCAGAGGTGTGGGAAGGTGAGAGGATTCACCAGAGACAGAGTGGGGAACAGAACAGACAGACTGACGAAATACACTGCGGAGGGGAGCAAGGGGTGAGACAGGAGAGGTCTGTTCCTTATGTGGGTTGCTCTGAGGCCGGCGGGTATCAAACCGGCACTGCACAGGCTGCGGACAGCTTCACCGCGCGGTGCTCAACTGCCCGCGCCACCAGGGAGGCCCTGAGTTAATATACTTTTAACAATGTTATCATGCTTATCATAGTTAGAAATTTTTCCCTTCTCATGGGAAATTGGAGATATCCACTTATGGCCACAACTAAAGTGTGTATGTGACAAGTCTCTGGATTATAGATAGCACGGAGATAAATATGAAGAATGGATGTCAGAGAACTAAGGGCCTCGCAAGGCAGATGGCTAACCAATTTTACCACTTTTGTCAAAGAGAAGATATATACGCTGGTATTTCCTGTAAGGTTTAAAGAAGGGGCATAGGAGCAGAATTGGATGAAAAAGCTGAAGATCATAAAGATAAAATTGACTTAAGATTTTAAAAACAAAAAATGGAGAGTTTTAAATGCATTATCTTAATTAAATTTACACAATGACCCAGTGATATGATCTAATAATCCTCATCTCACAAATAAAGAAATAAAACTCAGGAAAGTTAACTTATTAAAATCATTTCAACACAAAATCTTAGAAATAAGGAAAATAGTTCTCTCTGAAAGCTAAAGTTTAAGTTAAAATTATACTTTACTAGAGCAGAAATGAGTGCTGTCGTCGGAGTGAAAGGGTGATCCCTAGATCTGGAATGGTTGATTATAATTTGACTATTATAATCTCTTAATATCAGATGTATCAAATAAAAGGGCTTAGCCAGTAGAGAGAGTTTGCTACCTGGTTAACTGGCTTGGAAACCAGCTGATTACCCAGGGGTTACACCACTCTTTATGCATACCTAGTAAGATTTCCCCTTTAATTTCTCAATTCTTCATTGCATCATGTTGCTTACTCTGTCTTTGTGATCTTGTGTATTCAAAATACATCCAAGCAAAACTTTCACATTGTGAATAAACCAATGTTAAAATAAAACCCTTAGACAAGGGTTTGATATACAAAATATATAAACAACTCATACAAATCAACAGCAGAAAACAAGTAACCCGATTAAAACTGGGCAAAGGATTTAAATAGATATTTCACCAAAAAAGTATATACAGATGGCAAACAGACAGATGAAAAGATGTTCTTCATCACTTGTCATTGGGGAAATGAAAAGCAAAACCACAGTAAGATTTCATCTCACATTCATTAGAATGGCTATTATGAAAATGACAAGACACATTAAGTGTTGGAAAGAATGTGGAGAAAAAAGAATCTTTGTGCTCTGTTGATGAGAATGTAAATTGGTGCAGCCACTATGGAAAACATATGGAGAGTCTCAAAAAATTAAAAATCGAAATATCGTAATATCTAGTAATTCCACTTTTGGGTATCTGAAGAATATGAAAACATTACTATGAAAAGTTATCTGTACCCTAATGGTCATTGCTGTACTATTTATAATAGTCAAAATATGGAAACAACTTAAGTGCCCATCAATGGATGATTGGATAAAGTAGATCTAGTATACATATATAGTGGAATACTATGTAAAAAGATGAAATGTCACTTGCAACAATATGAATAGAACTTGAGGGGGTTATGCTAAGTGAAAAACAAGTCAGATGGAGAAAGACAAGCATGGTATGACTCAATGCATGTGTGGAAGATAAAGAAAGTAAACACAAAACAAAACAAAAAACAAACCCTTAGATTCTGAAAATAGAAAAGTGGCTCCCGGAGGTTAAGGGGTAGGTGGTGGTGGAACTCCTAGAAGGTGTTGACTGGGTGGTAGGGCATGGCAACTAGACCTTTGGTGGTGGACAAGATAAGGTATATACAGTTGCCAAGGTGTGAAGCTGTACATCTATAACTTACACAGTGTTATAATCAGTGTTACCTCAATAAAAAAGGAAACAAGTAAACAAAACCAAAATACGTTTCAAAAGATTCACAGGGTATCTCCTTATCATGTACTGGCCTAGCAGTATGTCAGATGCTGGAGATACAGGGTAGAACTGGAAATGCATGGTTCTTGTCCTCATAGCAACAGGTAACATTATTTCTCATTTGTGATGTAAATGTATTATGGGCACAATATTGTGCAAAACCATTTTTTTAAATTAACTTTTTTCACTATCTCAGAATGGAAAGGAAGAAAGGGAGTGAGTTCTTTCCATACCTAACTAATCACGTTTGCCCTGCAACTCATCATCTGATACTTCTTGCAGTAGGAAATAGCCATTGAACTTTAGTAGGCCATCAGTCTTTTCTAGATTCTGACATTTAGAGAGCATAAAAATATTTCACAATTGATTTTGGGTGATAACTTTGTAAATATTGAGAGTGTAAGGCAACTCATAATGCTAAAATCCATCTTATTGTTATAGGACAGGGAGAGGGGCAGCCCAAACCCCGCAAACCTGCCTATTCTACATGGGTTCTGCCATCCGCCGCATCAACACAAAACATAGGAGACTTTAATGGGAAGGAACTTTAATAAAACTAGGAAACAATACAGGTGAGGCAGAGTCTAGTTTCTAAATGAAGCATCCAGAGTTACCCGTCCCCTCGTGGGTAAAAGTCCATCCAAATGGGATTGGCCCAGAGCAAGGCCCCAAAGCCTGCCACAAGTCTAAAGCATCTTCCAGTGGGGACCCACAGAAAAGGGTCACAAACAACTGGACAAGCCCGGAAGGAAAAGAGCAAAATCAACATCCAGATAAAAGCTGCCATGGTCACCTCCCCACGGGTCTCACCCACATCTGTGTCACCTAGTCCACGACCAAAAGACAAGCGCAGTTTCTTCACGTGTCTCTAGGCTCCATGCGCCTCCTCCAGGTCTCCTGGCTCCATCCTGCTTCCTTCCTTCGTCTCTTCTGCCGCTTCTCCTCTTCCTGCTCAGCTCCACCCTTCCTTGGGTGGGGCAGGGAACCTGGAACCTCCCCCTTTCCTGGGGACCACCCTGTTACATTATGTCTACCTCAAATCTTTCAAAAGTGCTTTCTAATGATCTCTCTCTGTCTCTATCTCACTTCCTCCAACATCTTTCTTCTGTTCCTCCCTCCTTCCCACCTTCTCTCTGTCTTTCTATACTGATATACTAGAAGAAAGGTGATACTATTGGAAAAGAATATTCATTATGGAGGGAGCATTCACACATTTAAAAATTAACAGTATGTGCAACATTTTGTTTCTGAACTCCTTGAAAATTACTAGTGAGGTTTCAGTAGCCTGGTATGACAAGTTGAAATAGGAAGCTGCATTTAAAATATGAAAAAGATTAGTTATCCACATATGTGTGGCTTTATTTCTGGGCTTTCTATTTGGTTCCATTGGTCTGTGTGTCTGTTTTTGTTCTAATACCAAATCTGGAAGAAAAAGATATGTTGTAGGTAAGTTTTACTGCTTGAGAACTTGTAGTCTACTATGCTAAATATCTTCTCTCTATTCCTTCAGATACACTCTCTACCTTTGCATTCCTTGCTCTGGGCCACAAAAGTTGACTTTATCAGCAGGCTTCTCTAATCTCTCTGGTTGCTCACACTATGGAGAGCATATGGAGACTAGGCACAGGCTATTTTCCTCAATGTGAAGATTTGACTTTTGACAGTTGATTTGGTTTCTTAATTAGTTTTTTATTAACTCTTTTGTATCTTTTTCATTAACTCTTTTGTATCTTTTGTATCCTGCTGGGACCCTGACTAAGAGAATTAAGATAAAGTTAAATGGATTTCAGAGGATTAAGTGCTTACTTTGAGTTGGGTCATTGATGTCAACATCTACAGAGTAGATGGTATTTTAGATACCAAACACTCTGGATTAGGGTTAGAGTAGATAGATAGGCATGGAAAATGTTCAAGGAGGATGGAATTACGGGAATACTATTGTCGTATTGAGGGGTGGAGAGCACCAGGCATGTTTGGAGGTAGATTAAAAGCCAATTTGAGGGCCTCCCCGGTGGCGCAGCGGTTGAGCGCTAGGTTGCGAAGCTGCCCGCAGCCTCTGCAGCGACGGTTCGATCCCCGGCTGCTCCCCAGCCACCGGAGGAGGGTCCCGCATGGCGCGCAGACCTCTCCTGCCGCCCGCTGCTCCCCTCAGCAGTGTACTTCGGTCCTTCTGCCTGTTCTACTCCCTGCTCTGGCTCTGGTGAATTCTCTTACCCTCCGCCCTTCTGACTGTACCCAGTGCTTGTATAAATAAATAAATAAATAAATAAATGAATCTTTAAAAAAAATGTTTAAAAAAAATAAAAGCCAATTTGATTAAAGCAGAAGATTTGTGAAGAAATATTATAAACTGGAGTCAGATTATATACAACCTTGAACACCAGGATAGAAGTTCACTCTTTATCCTGCAATCTTTGAGTCCATATTTAAAGGAGTAGCAACATGGTCAAAGTAAGTATTTTATGATCCTTAGGGTGTCCTTGTGTGGATTGGAGTGGTGACATTCTAGGGTCAGGGAAAAGCCTCAAGAGATAAAAATTTGGGCTTAAGGTGATAAAGACATATATCATAATGTAATGGAAATGAAAAGGAAGGGACATCTTGCAAAACACAGAGTAAGAGATCATTGTGCCTAGTTGATCAGGAAGTTGAGTGAGAAGAGAAGAATAAAAGAAGATTCATTTTGGAGAACAGTTATACTATGTAGAGAAACAGTAAGGTCAGAAGGAAGAAGTGATTTTGAGGAGGATGTGATCTTACCTTTAAGCAGATTAAATAAGTTGTAATGACATATGTCTGAATGGTAATGATTGATAAGCAGAGAGAAAGGCTGAACTTGAGTGCTAGATAGAAAATAGGCTATTTAGGGTCTAGTCCTGGGAATCATCTGTTTAGAAAAAGGAGGTAAGAATCATTATTTATGGAATGCTTATACTGTTCTAGACTCACTTAAGTCTGTTGATTTACTGAATGACGTAAATTTATTACACCAATTTCACAGATGAGAAAATTGGGGGCTCAGAGAGGTTAAATATATTGTCTAGGTGCTAATTAGCAGAGCTAGAACTGAAACTGAGGTCTAAAGCTTCCATACCCAATATCTTTCTAAATTATTATCTCAGAGATATGACTAAATCTATGAGAGTAGATAAAATCACTTGGAGAAAATGTATAGCAAGAATATCAGTTGACTTAGAATTAACCTTGGGAGGGTTAGTCAGATTCCTTTGGTTTCATGTAATGGGAAACCAAATTGAAGTTTTTTGAGTAATTAAGTAGACTTGCTTCATAAACAACTATAGGGAGGGCAAGTGGTCACAGAGAAATCAAGGGTGGAAATGATGGGAAAGACCAATGGATTTAATGAATAGGATGATGGTTTTTCATCTTTTGAGAATTTGATATTTTCTCTCACCAGAAAAAAAGATTATATGCCAAGCACCGAAAACTTTGGATGAATTTAGGATTTCACAGTTCTACCTTAATGCTAGTGTTGTAGAGCAACCCTGATACAAAACGGGGTGCCTGACTGTGGGTCCTCACCGGTGCGCTTAAAAGGACTTATCAATGCTCTACTGCAGGCACACGCGAAAGGTTAATAAAAGGTTTATTTACAAGGAAAGGGGAAATGAGGAAATGTACAGCTCAGGGAGAAAAGTGGGAGACAAAGTTTTAAAATGAGTCCTACCCTATCCGCCGATCAGGAATCCCAAAATGGCACCCTGTGAGCTGGCCGCAAGCCAGGAGCCGTGAAGCAGGGAGGCGAGCGATAGTGAGCCCCCCAAGGCCCACGTGTTTGGTTTTTATACCCAACCTGGCTGCTTAACTCCACCCTCAGGTCCCAGCCACCCTCCCTTTGGTGGTGATGGGATTTGTCTTTCCCAATGTCCTGATGGCTTTAGTCTGGAGTGGGGGTGGAGTCCACAAAGCCTGTATGGGATTAGCTCAGAACATCCTTTCCCCCTAACACTAGGATTAAGGACATAATTTCTGTAGAGCTGAAGGAACAGACGTGATATAAGGGGGCAGAATGTGATAGCTTTATGTCAATTTGTCTGGACTATAGTATTCAGATATTTGGTCAATATCTAGAAACATCATTCTAGATGTTTCCATGAAAATATTTTTAAAAATGAGATTAAGATTTAACTCAATAGACTTTAAGTAATTTTACCTCTACATTTTACTTCTATATAATCAGTTGATTGCTTCAATTAAAAAAAAGACTGACTTTCCCTGGAAGAAGAGAGGATTGAGGGAGGGTAGTAGAGAGAATATACCTTCTTTAGGATACATAGTCTTCAGAAACATGACTCGTACAGATAGTATATGGTAGAAATGGGTATAACATTTTTAAGTTGTTCTTTTGAGACATTTTAGAGTGAACAGAAAGAAAGACAGACTTATCACAAAAGGGGAAATGCTATTTTCAGGAGCATTCTAAAGAAGAGATAAGGATTGACAAAAGTGGTACTGTAATGATATGAAGTGGAAGTGCAGGTTCTGTTGAATAAGAGAGGTCTAAGAAATCTCAATATATACACCTAAAAGGAGAAAGCGTACAAGCATACATTTTACAAAAATGAACAATGATGTAATATATATCTATAAATAAAAAATTTTAAAAACCTCAATATTAAAGGATCTTACCAACAAGAGTAGATGTGTGATCACTAAAAAATGTCTATAAGGATGGAATGGTGAGCAAAACCATTACTTAGAAAGTGTAGAAGTGGGTTAGAAAGTGGGGGGATTATAGTATGGCATATAATATTTGGGATCCAGATTTGACTGCCATAACAGAAAAAAATAAGTAGTTAAGCAGGACACAAGTTTATTCTCTCTCACAAAGCAATCTGAATGCAAATAGTTAGACCTGACATGCTTGTTTTGTAACAGGGTGGTCCCCAGAAAAGGGGGAGATTCCAGGTTCCCTGCCCCACCCCAGGGAGGGTGGAGCTGAGCAGGAAGAGAAGAGGATGCAGAGGAGACTGAGGAAGGAAGGAAGCAGGATGGAGCCAGAAGGAGACCTGGAGGAGGTGCATGGAGCCTAGAGACATGTGAAGAAACTGAGCTTGCCTTTTGGTCGTGGACTGGGTGACACAGATGTGGGTGAGAGACCCGTGGGGAGGTGACAATGCTGCTTTTATCTTGATTTTGATTTTGCTCTTTTCCTTCTGGGCTTGTCTGGTTGTTTCCGACCCTTTTCTGTGGGTCCCCACTGGAAGATGCTTTGGACTTGTGGCAGGCTTTGGGTCCTTGCTCTGGGCCAATCCCATTTGGATGGAGTTTTACCCACGAGGGGACGGATAACTTTGGGTGCTGGATTTAGAAACTAGATTCTTTGCCTTTCCTGTATTGTTTCCTAATTGTATTAAAGTTCCTTCCCATTAAAGTCTCATATGTTTTATGTTAATGTGGCGGATGGCAGAACCCTATATAAAATAGGCAGGTTTGCGGAGTTTGGGCTGCCCCTCTCCCTGCCCTATAACAGTTTCATGGTGTCAGGGACTCAAACTCATCTCTTAGATACCCCTAGGTAAACAAAGATGATTCACTACCTCTATGACCACAACTAGGGAAAAGGAGGAAAAAAAGAAGCATATATCCTTTTAAGAGGATGTTTCTGAAGTTATACACAAAATCTCTAGTTACATGGCCATATCTAATGCAAGTAAGGTTGAGATTGTGTTCTTTACCTGCTGATCATGTGTCCAGCTGAAATTAAGTATTAAAGGAAGTAGGAGAGAATGAGTACTGAAAGATTACTAGCACTGTTTCCCACATGGTGGTAAGCAACAGCAGCAGTGATTTGCTGAGGATGGTAGATAAGAATGGCGTCTATTTTAAGAAATCAGATATATTTGTTAATTACGTGCTTCCAAAATGAGCATGAGACCAACTCACTTCTCTTACTCTTATATTGAGTTACATAACATGAAGCCTTCATTGATAATGACAGTAAATTGCTTTTTGGTGAATTGGTCTGCTTCCATATTCTGATCCCCAAGGCAAATCAGTTTGCCAAAGCTGAGTTCCCTTTTGTAAGTAACACTCTACATTCATTAATTTATGTATTCACTCACTGGCAATTTCCACCCTTCCTCCCTCCCCTGCCGCCGGCAATTTTTTAGGCACCTACTGTGTTTGGCACTGTTATAGAAGAGAAATTTATGCTAATAGATTTGAAAATGGAAATGCTTTAATTCACTGTATATAATATACAATTGATAAAGGTGTCTTATTTCCTTAAAAAGGAACATTTTCACTAAGTATTAGAAAATTATAAGGATTTACCTAAAATAGGAATCTAAATAGATGATTAAGATATGGGAAACAATATAAGCCGTAATAAAAATCGATGGTGTCTTTTCTTACCTGTATTGTGCTAGGCAGGCCTTCAAAGATAATGTAGTATAGCAAGAACCCAAGGAATGAATATGCTGGGTTGTAAAAATAATGTGTAGATTGCTTGATATAGTTCTCCTATTCTTCCACAACAATGATTCTATGAACAAAGATTAGTTTCCTGGGTTGGCTCACAGCACTTTAATCCTCAGTGTAGTAGTAAGCATGGCAAGAGAGAATGTGTGACATAGTGTAAAAAACAAGGACTTTGGAATCAGACCTGAATAGTGTTTATCCTACAGTGATTGGTAATTAAATGAGATAATATATAAATCTTTCTCTAGGTATTCCTTTTATTTCTATATGTAGACAAGCTCTTTCCTCCCCTCCCCACCCCCTGGCCTTTCTAACCTTCTTAAAAAGAACAATACAACCATAATTTAGTATTTTAGTAACTGATTCATCAGGAATTTGTAACATGGTTAGTGGCACCCTCAGGAACACTTTACTTAATAGGGCCATTGTCTACATTAGATGGTCTTAGAGTGTTATTTTATAGTTTAGATGCCTCACCTGCATTGTAAAGCATCACTTCTGTTTATTAGTAGTGACTCTGTGTTTGTTATTAGTTCTGGCTTTATTATGTGCTCTCTAAATCTTCTGGGGAGAGAACCCAGATAACTTTATTAATTAGAATTTCTTATAAGTCAAACATAGACCCTGAATATTTATAGGCTCTATCGTGAAGGATGCACTGCTTTTGTTATTGCTGTAGAAACTCCTTTGCCTATAGCTTTACCTGACTTCATAGAACAGGAACCAAGCTACACTCTAAAGGCAGAACATCATCTTTGCCTCATTTAGGAAAAAGATGTTGGCAACATTTCATGACAATAGTGTAATAACTCTATTGCTTATCCGTCTTCTGCATATTTGCTGTGTTTGTACCTGATTTTGAGATCATACATGAACATTATGAAGTGACTTTCAAGTTAATTTCTTAAATTAAACAAAATCATAATGTAGGAGAGCATTTATAGTACAATCATCTCCATAGACACAGAAAAAGTATTTGACAAAATTCAGCATTAATTCATGATAAAAACTTAAATTACCTATAGAAGAAATGTACCTCAACATAATAAAGGCCATACATGAGAAACACATCTTAATGTCATACTCAACAATGAAAGATTAAAAGCTTTTCCTCTAAGATCAGGAACAGATCTGAAGTCTGTGCCCAATCTCACCACTCTTTTCAACAAAGTACTTGAAGTTCTAGCCAAAAAGGCAATAAAAAGGAAGAAAATAATAAGAATGGAAAGGAAGAATTAAAATTGTCTCTATTTGCAGATGACATGATTTTATATACAGGAAGTCCTAAACATTACACTAAAAAACTGTGAATTCAGTAGAATTTCATGATATGAAATTAACATATAAAAATCAGTAGTGTTTCTATGTGTTCACAATGGATTATCTGAAAAAGAAATGAAGAAAATGATCCCATTTACAGTGGATTCACAAAACAATAAAAGACTTAGTAATAAATTTAACCAAGGAGATGATTGATCTCCACTGAAAATTATAAAAGATTAATTTAAAAAAAATCAAGAAGATGCAATAAATGGAAAGGTAGCTCATGTTCATGAGTTGGAAGAATTAATATCATCAAAATATTCGTACTATCCAAAGCCACCTAAAGATTCCATGTAATCTGTATGAGAATTCCAAGGCCCTATCTCAAAAAGGTAGAAAAAACTAATATTTATATGGAACCACAAAAGACTGAATAGATAAAGCAATCCTGAGAAAGAAGGAAAAAGTGGAATGTAGCACATTTCCTGATTCAAAGTGATATTATAAAGCTGTAGTAATCAAAATACTATGATCCTGCCATAAAAACAGACACACAGACCAGCAGAACAGAATTGAACCCAGAAATGAATCCATGCATATGTGATCAACTAATATTTAACAAAGGATCTAAGAGAACTCATTGGGTAAAAGATGACCTCTCCAACAAATTGTGCTGGGAAAATGAATATTTACATGTAAAGGAATGAAATTGGGCTCTTACACCACTCACAAAAATTAAGTCAAAAGGGATTGAAGAATTAAATGTAAGGTCTGAAAATCATAAAACTAGAAGAAAACATGGGATAAGAGATCTTGATTTTTTGGATATAACACCTAAAGCACAAGGAACAAAATGAAAAGTAAGCAAGTGAGATTACAGCAGTCTGAAAAGCTGTTGCACAACAAAAGGAATGATCAACAAAATGAAAAACAATCTATAGAATGAGAGAAAATATTTGCAAATCATATATCTGATAAGGGGTCAATATACCCAAAATATAAAGAATTCATACAATCAGATAACACAGCCCCCCAAATAATCCAATTGAAAACGGGCAAAGAACCTGAACAGACATTTTTTCCAAAGATATATGAATGGTCAATAGGTTACATGAAAGATACTCAGCATCACTAATTATTAGGGAAATACAAATCAAAACTACAGTGCGATATCACCTTATGTCTATTAGGATGGTTGCAAATGTTGGTGAGAATGTGGCAAAAAGGAAACTCTTCTATAGTACTGATGGGATTGTAAATTGGTGAAGACACTATGGAAAACAGTATAAAGACTCCAAAAGTTAAAAATATCAATATAACTACCAAATGATCTAGCAATTCCACTTGTGGGTATATATCTGGGGGTTTATGGAAGCCACTATGTTGAAGAGCTATCTGTTCTCCCACTTGTATTGCAACGTTAATTACAATAACCAAGACATTGAAGCAACTTAAGGGTCATTAGCTGATGAATGGCTAAATAAAATGTGAATGAGATAGTATTTAGCTATGAAAAGGGAAACCTTACCATTTGTGCCAACATAGACTGAACTTGAGGGCATTATGCTAAGTGAAATAAGTCAGACAAAAATAAATGCAATTTGATTTGACCTTTATGTAGACATTTGAAAAACCAAAACCCAACAACCCATAAAGCAAAAGACCCACCAAACCCAGAAAAAGAGATTAGAATGTAGTTAGGAAAGGCAGGATGTAAAGTATGTGGGAATGGGATGAAGGTGGTCACTACGTTCAAATTTCTACCTATAAGATTAATAAGTGTGGGGATGTAATGTGTAACATGGTAACCATAGTTAACACTGCTTTCTGGTATTTTTTGAAAGTTGAATGTTTTGTGGAAAATAAATATTGATTTCAAAAATATAAACAAGCAACTAATTAGGAATTTATTGGGTAACCCGAGTGAGGGACAGATCGACTTGAACTAGAGTTGCAGTGATTAAGGGTGGTATTAGTAAAATACAAGTTACATTTTGAAGGTAGTGCTGACAAGGACCTACTGAAAATTGGGAGAAGAGGAAAAGGAAAAAAAATAAAAATGACTCCTAGTTTTTAGTCAGAGTAACAACCAATTGGATAAATGAAAGTATCATATCTGAGATAGTAAATTTGGGACGTGGTACAGGAATTCCCAATTTACTGAGAAATATCTAGGGAGGGCAATGTGAAAACCCTCTTGCTCACTGTAGTAGCTCCGAAAGTATGCCTGTCGGATCTCCCTTTAAGAGAGATCTTGCCACAAGCAGTAAATAAGTTGATAACCTCTAGTTGTAGGTGCCTTCAAGATCTGCCTTAGATTTTGAGCTGAGATATTGTGCTTCCGAGGCAGTGTCAGGAATGATGAGCATGACTGTGGTATAAGGGGTTACTAGAACTCCTTTCTGGGAGCTAAATACTTACATGTAGTACAAGAACTTGCCAGAACTCCTTCTCAGAACTGCATTGCAGTTTCAGGCTCCTGCTATCCAGTCATCTCCTCTCCTCCACCCTCCTATCATTGAGGTTAGATCTCATCATGGACTGAAGATTTTCCTTGCTTACTTTTGTTCCCACTTTCCTTTATCTACCATGATATTATCCTTGATATAGCTTTTGCACTTTTAACTTCTTGGCATCTGTTTCCCAGAGGATCCAACTCACATGCTCACTTAGAAGTCACAACAAATGAGCTTAGCTAGCACCAGCCTTTCAGAATCTGATCTGCTTACAGGGAGCATCTGTACTTATAATGTGAGCTATGTATATAATTATATTTTTTCCAGTAGCCACATTTAAAAAGTAGAAAGAAATTGGTAAAACTAATTTGAAGAATACAATTTATTTAATTGAATAGGCCCAAAATATTATGTTAACATATAATCACTAATTATTATAATTCATAATCATCAATGAATTTTTAAAATATTTTTTATTTAAAACACCAGTATCTGGTCTGTATTTTACATTTAAAGCACAACTTAATTCCTACTAGAAATTCCTTCCTCAATTCAAGTGTGCAAAAAGCACATGTGGCAAGTGGCTACTGTTTTCAACACCACCATTTTGAATAATCTTGAATGCAGATAAATGACCTTGAGGACAGGCAAAACATTACTTTTATATGATTTCCCATTATTTCTGTGGGTTTAACTGGGACTAGGATCTGGGGATACATCTCATGTAGTCTCTGGCCTTCTCCATGGGTTTCGCTTCTCCTATACTTTGGTCCCAGTGGTGAAAAGTGCTTGCCTTCCTGCAGCCTTCTTGCTGCTGTGCTATAGCTATCCTGACTTCTCCCAGCAGTGAGAGGCAATTGCTCTGCCCTAATTCCTCTTAGACAGCAGTAGACATGGACATTGTGTTTTGTGGGTAGGACTGGCAGGAGACGAGTCTGGTCTGGTGTGAGTGATCTATAATCATCAATGTTACTGGTAAAGTTGGACAAAATTAACGGGCAACTATAGATCAGAGGCATTCATCAGGAGAGGGAGAGCGAGAGGGATCAAAATAGGGGAGGGAAGAGCACAAGGGACTACGGTGATGGTGCACGGGTGAATCGGTGGTGGGAATTTAATGGGGACTGCACCTGAGAGGAGAAAGCATGCATTGTACAAGAAGGAAGAATTATGTAAAATATATATAAAATAAAAATAAACAATAAAGCTAAAAAAATTAGACAAACCCACAACAGTTGTAGGGTATTATATAATGAATTTTTAGATTACAAACTAGTGACTATAAATGCATTTTTAAAACATCATATTCTACATTTTACCATGTGTCTTTCTGCCAAGCCCACAAGGTAAGACTTAGTTCAGTGGTTTCCAAGCCTTGTTGCATGCTACTGTCACTTGGAGGTTTAAAAAAATGCTTATTTCTGGCTTCCACATGCAGATATTATGATTTAATTGGGAACTGAGATTTTTGTAAGTCCCTCAGTAGTACACTGATATGCAGTGATATTTTGGAACTACTGATATAGTCCATTTAGTCCCTTTAGAAAACACATTTGTTTATTCATACAACAGATATTTATTAGGGCTTTCTGTGTGTCAGACACAGGGCTAAATAAATGCCAGGGCCAAGTAGCGAAACCAGATATTATAAATACTTATCTGGCAAATGTCATCCATTATGGAATCCCAGAGGGAAGGATGATTCAGAAGTTTTCAAGGAAGAAGTAAAGTTGGACTTGAGGGTTGGACAGGAATTATCTAGATATACAAGAGTATGATGTGAGAAGAAATTGCATTTATAGGGAGAGAGAATATGGTATAAAAACACATTTTAGGATATATTATATTTATTTAGGGTATGTACTGGGCAGTGGTTTGAGAGGCCAGTGGTAGGAATGAAAAAACAGATTGGGGCTTTGTGATGAGTCTCGTAAGCTCCAGGATTTGGAGTTTTTGCTGTTTTATGCCTGTTTTGCCTGATATCCCTCATGATATTGAAAACTCTGAGAGTGGATTTCTCATTGACAATTTAGAATCCAATGGAGGTGTTTCAGGGACAGTGGGGGATCAGATTTGCCTTTTGAAGAGCTCATATTGGGATAGGATAGAGGTTGGGGTGAGGATAATGTAAAAGATGAGAAATGAAACGGTGGAATGAGAGATGGGTGAGTGAGTTTGCAGTATATGCAGGTGTCTTATCCTGCTCAGCCTGCGTAACAAAATACTATAGACTGGGTGGCTTAAATGGAAATTTATTTTCTCGTTGTTCTGGAGGATAGCATCTGATCAAGGGTCTGATCAAATGGGTTTCTGGCTAGGGTCTACTTTCTTGCTTGCATATGACTGCCCTCTCGCTCTGTACTCACATGAACACTTTTTTGTGCACCATTGTAGAGAGAGGGGGAGAGAAAGAGAGAGAAAGTGAGGAAAGTCTCTGGTCTCTCTTATTAGGATACTAATCCTACTGGGTTAGGGTCAGCGTCCCACTCTTATGACCTCATTTATTTCGGTTTAATTTCCATAAAGACCACATGAAAACACAGTTATACTGGAACTGGGATTTCAACATATGAATTTAGGGGTACACCATGCAGTCTTCTTATCTTTTAGTGTCTGTGACGGCACTTGTGCCCCCTGTTTAGGAGAAACAAACGTGAATTTAGCAAATTACCAGATGTTTATCATTTACCAGTAGAGTGATTTGGGGAAATTGCTTAAACTCTTATAATTCTCTTACCTCTAAGATGGAGATAATATTTGCCTTTTCACAGGACTGTGAGAATGTCATGAGTCTATGTGGAGGTTTCCTACCGTGGGTCTGCTAGATGGTTGATGCTCATGAATATCTTTGCATACTGATATGCGCTTTGCTTGTTGATTTGTAATTTTTGTCACTGATTTTATGATTTCCACTTACAAGAGCATGTCATCACCTACCAACAAAAGGAGAGTAACTATAGATATCAGTGTAAAGGAGAAAAGATCTGCTTTTCTTTCCCACATAATTTAATGGAATGCACTTCATTGAAGGCTGGTGGGAATGGCTACATGCATGTGAGTATGATGAGAAGTATGCAGACTCTTCATGTTCAAATGTCTAATCTTCAGTTCTTCATTATTTCGTGGTCACTATTTGTGTTAGCCGAGTTCTCTAACATTTATGAGACGTTTTAAGTAAATATTAGAAAATAATACAATGCAATGTACTGCTAATAGAAACCAGCAGGGGGAAAGAGAGCAATCCTTTAATTTTTATTACCAATGTACCTCTATTAAAATTTCCAACTGAGATTAAGGTTATCTGGGAGAAACAGAGAGGAAACATCAACTAACAACATGAACATTCTGTATAGCAGATTTTCAACCAGGACTTCTTGTTTTTTGAGGATTCTGGGAGAACATTTTTTTGACTGCACTCTTACATTTGCTGAATTTGAAATAGGAAACATGGTGCATGTTAATAGTAGCGCTTCAGAAGCATCACTCCTCTTAAAGATTGAGTTTTGGTGCGTGTGTTTGTTTTTAAATGTAGTAGGTTTGAATACAAGCATCTATAAACAAGCAAGGGTGGGCCTCTCCAGTGGCGGAGCGGTTGAGCGCTGGGCTGCAAAGCTGCCTGCAGCCTCTACAGCACCGGTTTGATCCTCACCGCCAGCGAGGGTCCCCCATGGTGCGACAGACCCCTCCTGCCGTGCCTGCTGCTCCCTTCAGCAGTCTGCCTGCTCTGCTCTCCCCTCTGGCTCTGGTGAATTCTCTCACCCTCCAGCGCTTCTGACTGTACCCAGTGCTTGTGTAAATAAATAAATAAATCTTTAAAAAAACCCAAAAAACAACCAAGGGTTATCTCCTCTATAAGTGGAACTAGGTATTTTTTCAAGTTCACTGTACCCTTTGGATGAGTTTCAATTTGGTTTCTGTTTTTGTCTTTTCACTAAATGAGGTGAATGCAGATTGTAGTCCAGGTGCTTTAATCAGAGACCTGGCAACACAGGTGGGGGAAGAAAAATGGAGGGCAATTGCTTCCCTGATGGATGCAGCAGCCTTGAGTGAAAAAGCCAACATTTTCATTTGTGGGATTCTGCTTAATCTGTATCAGAGATTGGTGAGGAAAGGCAGCAACAGGGACTCTCAAATTCAAATATCATAGTTAAGGTGGCTACTACCATGAGAATCCTGGCAGAACTGGAGAGGAACCTGAGGAATTTCAATACTGAGTTCCAACAACCAGGTTATAGCTTTAGTGTTATGATAGCTTATGTGTCACAGCAGAAGGGTTTCAACTTTTGTTTTGCAGCTCAAGTGTTACAGCAGAAGTGTTACAACTCAAGTATGATAGCAAACTCAAGGAGCACCGGAGTCGAATGCTTAAAGGAGCTCGAGGGCAGCTTGCTTCATAGGCAAAGGCGTGGGACTAGGTCTGCTTTATGCAAATGAGGTTTTTAATCAGTGCAGTTTTGATTGGTGGAAAGTCTGTGAAATGGTAAGAGGAAAAATGAAGAGCAAGCTCTGAGCCAGTGAGTGCTGTTCTGAACCATTTCACTCCCGTTTCCATGCCAAGATCTCAAATTTCTTGGAATAAAAGTCCATACCATAAAATGGACTTCCTGGAAGGAGGGCAGCTGGGAAGGAGTGTGGTAGATATACAAATTGAGGTGGAACAAAAGAGGGGATATACTTGAAGAGCAGACACATGAGGGAGAGACATGTAGAGACACTTGAAAGAGATACTTGGGGGAAACGTGGGTGAGAGACAATGGGGAGGCTGCTCTTGGTTCTTGGCAGAGAATATGGCAGCCATTACCTTGATCTCATGCTGGATTTTGTGGAATGTTTTGAATTTTGAGTCTTTCCTTTTGTCTCAACTCTCTGGGACCTGCCTAGCCCTAGTGGTACATTGCCAGAAGGTATCTTAGACTTGTGGCAAACTTTTGGGTCTCATCTGCCCCCACTTTGGGCTGAGCTATTTGGTCGGGCATTTGCCAATGAGGGGATGGGTATTTTTTTTTGGAATTTTACTGAGAAACTATTATTTGAAATTGTTCTCTCTCCCTAAACACCAATTCTAAGAAAGTCTTTCAAACTAAGACTATGCTTTCTGTGCTTTTGTGCTTGCAGATGGCAGAATGCTCTTTTAGAGGACGCGCCCCTTAACAGTTTGAAGTTCCCTGAGTACCCCTCAGTCACGCATTAATACTTAGTCAAATTTCATTTCTGGGTTCTAATCTAAACACCTAAAGTTACCCATCCTCTCATGGGTAAATGCCCAGCCAAACAGAGTTGGCCCAGAGTGGGACCTCATGGCCTGGACACCTGCCACAAGCCTGAGGCACCTTCTGGCAGGAAACCAGAGCAAAGGAGCAGAAAGGGCCACACAAATATGAAAAGAGAGGAACAAAATCAAAATGCCAAGCGAGGTAATGGCTGCTATTTTGTCAGCTTCCCCACAGGTCTCTCACCCTTGTCTCTTTCAAGTGTCTCCTTCCATGTTTAAAGATAAAACTGAAAAAGAGTTGTTGTGTATGAAGATACTTTTAGCTTTATCTGAACACCAAGGCAGACTAATTGTCCTTGGTACAAGTCCAAGGCCAAGAAGCAAGCATGGCTTCTTCTTCATTCTGTTCTGCATGGTTCCTCCAAGATTTCTTGTCAGCCCTCTCCCCAGTCCTTCCTAGCTTCCCCTTACCTATCAGTTCCACCCTTTCTCAGGTGGAACCCGAGAAGCAGGTTCGGTCACTTGACTGTAAGGAGAAGGATGCAAGCCATATGCGTGACTCGTGAGCAGAGTGACAGCACATGTATCATCCCTGTTAGTTCCAACCCTATTAGTCCATGGTGGATCTGATACTATAAACTCATTTTTCCTGTGCCATGACTGTTAGGTATGTTTCTCACATTCTGAATAAGAAGGCTTCCTAGTGTTGGAAAAGAAAAATTCAGTCAAATAAATTTAGAGATCTAATTGACTTTATTAAAAGACTCATAACTTAGGCATTAATTCATCTTGCAAGGAGAAAGACTCTGCAAGGGGTTGTACAAAATGAAAGGTTTTTATAGTCCATAAGGGGGTTGGACAAGGTTCTTAGCAAAAGAAAAGAGATGATTTCAGGCAAAGCCACTTTCTTTTTTTGGGGAGACTATGTGGGTTTTATCATGCAGGTTATCTCACTAGTGTAGACCAGGAAACTACAGATTGATTGGCTTAAAATTCCACTTTGGGGAAGGGCTGAAACTGTGATTAGGTTAGCTAAGTCTTGGTGTTCTTCTCCCTGCTCTCCTGCCTGTTGAATGAATTCTTTTTCAGTCTGTTGTTTCTTTTTTTTTTTTTTAACACTAGAATTATGAAAATATTCTTCTGTAGCTGCCACCAGAGGGGAGATCAGAAGCTGCAATCTGTAGAAGACCTCCTTCAGTGTCAGGAAAACTAGGCATCTGTGACATGTCTTTCTTCAATCCACATCATACTGATCCAGGGCAACCCCAATGTGAAATGGGTTGGCCTGACTATGGGTCCTCAACCATGTGCTTGAAAGGGAGTTGCTATAATGAGACTCAACTGCAGGCACACACAAAAATGTCAATAAAGGGTTTATTTACAAAAAGGAGAAAGTGAAGAAAGAAATAATTCAGAGAGAAAGAGGGAGACAAAAATTGGTGAATGGGTCCTATAGTTCCACTGAGCTGGGACCCCAATAGCACACTGAAAGCTGGCAAAAAACCAGACCTCCCCCAAGGCCCACATATCTGTTTATATATCAAGCCTGGCTGCTTAACTCCACCCTCAGTTCCCAGCAAGCCTCCTTTCAGTGGTGATGACATTATCGGATTTATAGTCCTTGGTGTCTTGGATCTGTTTGGTCTGGGGTGGGGTTGGGATCTGTAAAACCCGTTTGTGGAGTTTGTTCAGGACATCTTTCCTCCCAACAATGCCATCCGATCAGAAGAATCAATCATATTTGACAGTCTTGTGTTACTGAGGTTACAGGAGCAGGGATTCATTATGCCTTCAGAGATTTACATCTGTTTTGTTTTACCAGAAGGTCTCCCCCGCTCCTCCCCCCCCATATATATATATATGGCTCTATGTACATAGGACTATGTATTTTTACACTTTCTGGAATGTTGCTTTTTCTCTCTCAACTTGCTTTCTGTAATATTGCTGTTACCTCACATCTGAGTTTTTCAGACTGTCTATTAACTCTGTTTTGATAGACACAAGGATGAGATTTTATTTAATTGGCAATCTTTATCAGTTGATAGAATATTAGAAATGGACTGGGAGATAGGCTATCCCTGCTACTCTTTTAGCTCAGATAATCTTATCTGCATCTAGTCTCTGGCATTCGCTGCTTCCTTAGAAACATAAATTGGTCTACTTGCTGGCTTCTATTTTTTCACCTTTAGTAAAATCCTTTTCCTTTGTGATAGCCAGCTCTGGAAAATGGCAACCATGACTGCATCCACCAGCCCTTTGATGTGGCAGCTACACAAAAAAGGAATGATGAATCCTGTTTGGGTTACTAATATTTCCCTCTTCAACTTCTAATAGGTCTAGGCAAGCATTTAGTAAACCCATGTGGATTTTGAAAAGCACCTCACAGAAGTAGAGTGAAAATCAGAGAGGAGTTGAAAATGCCAAATTTAGCTCCCTTGTTGACAGATATTTAGGCTGAGACGCCTTCTTGCAGCCACCTGGGTCACAAGGAGGAGACCTCTGCAAAAAGCTCTGCCTCAGCCTCTTAACAGACTGGCCCTAAGAAATGCTCTTTGAGAAAATAATCCAGTCCAAAAATGGGCAGAAGAGCTAAAAAGAAACTTCTCCAAAGAGGAAATGCAAATGGTCAACAGGCATATGAAAAAATGTTCAACATCACTTGTAATCAGGGAAATGCAAATCAAAACTACCATGAGATACCATCTTACACCAGTGAGAATGGCACATATCAAAAAAACTAGCAACAACAAATGTTGGCGAGGGTGTGGAGAAAAAGGAACTCTCCTGCATTGCTGGTGGTAGTGCAAACTGGTCCAGCCACTATGGAGAGCTGTGTGGAGATTTCTAGACCTACTAAAGATAGAGCTTCCATACGATCCAGCAATTCCACTCCTAGGTATTTACCCAAATGACACAGAAACATTAATTCCAAAGGGCACCTGCATCCCTATGTTCATAGCAGCACTATTTACAATAGCTAAGCTATGGAAACAACCCAAATGCCCAAAAATAGATGACTGGATCAAGAAGATGTGGTACATATACATAATGGAATATTACTCAGCAATCAAAAAAGATAAACACATGCAGTTTGCAGCAACATGGATGGAGCTAGAAGGGATCATGCTCAGCGAAATAAGTCAGAAAGATAAAGAAAAATACCAATGGTTTCACTCATAGCAGGAATTTAGAAAACCTAAATAAGGGACCAGGAAAAAGACTAATCAATACAAAGTAAAAATCAAAATCAACAAGCAACTATAAACCAGAGACACACTACACGGGAGAGAGGGGAAGGAAGGGGCTGGGTGAGGAAGAACTAGAGTCAAAATAAGAGGGGGGGTGAAATTGTGTGGGGAATATAACCATAATGAAAATGCATACATTGTGCAAAGATGAAAATGATGTAAGAATTATATAAAATAAAATAAAAAAAAAAGAAATTCTCTTCTACAAAGTGGCATTGGAGTGTTGCCCCTCATCAACCTCAGATGGAAGGAAGGCTTCCAACAAAGACAAACGGAGTGTCTTTATGTTTTATCCCTGACTTGTTTACTTCTATACCCCACTTTAGCCTGGGCACACCTTCTATCTGTTCAGACAGTACTAATCTCTCCCTGGGCCTAGAGGGGTTGGGGGTTTTGTGTTACCAGCTTTAGCTTTGTATCCCAGCTCAGAGTAGCTGACAGTGCATTGACACAGGTAAAAGCTCTTTTCCACATCTGATGAAAAAGCAGAACAGACTCTCTCCATCCAGCCCCTTGCTGGCCTCCCTCTTGAGGATAGCAGTGCCTGATGAGCACAGGCGCTCCCGAGCTCTGTTCAGCAGGCCTTCATTGAGATGTTTGCGGTCAGGGTTGAGTGTCTTCTTCTCTGACATTTCCCAGGCTTGTTTTTGTCATCTGATGCCTCTGGTTTTAGATCAGTTTTTTCCTGAATACTGTTTCTAGGTCTTTAGAATTTCAAAGGACTTTTGAGATTGAACTGCGTGCCTTTCCCCCTAAGTTGCCCATTTCATGTCTCTGCTCATTTTCCCTCTTCTATTCGGTGTCTCCCCACTTCCTACCCATTTTCCAATTTGATACTACTTTTTTTCAGTAGAGATAAATAAGTAATGCACAAGTTCCACTTTACAGATAATATGTATACTCATTTTTGGGTAAGTGAAATAGACCTTTTAAAAAATTTATGCATACAAGAACTGGGGTGTAGGCCAGAGGTGTGGGGTGCAGGACTGGGGAACGGTGAGAGGATTCACCAGAGACAGAGTGGGGTGCAGAATAGGCGGATCCACTGAAATACACTGCTGAGGGGAGCAGAGGGCGAGGCAGGAGAGGTCTGCTGTGCCCTGTGGGTTAGCTCCCTGGCTGGGGAGGGAACTCACACCTCGGTGGCGGGCGATAGCTTCATAGCGCTGACTTTAACCCCTGTGCCACCAGGAAGGCCCAACACAGCCAGGCTTTTACAGCCACTGGCCTCTGTGGCTATCACCTGTGGCCTTGAGTGCGTTAATGCAGAAGGTGCTTGTGAGCATGCGCGGGGCATGCGTGCTTGATTGTGGACACCTGGAGTATGGGTGCGGGCATGGGTAAGTGGGCACACCTGAGCCTAGAGGGCAGGGCTATAAGGACGATGGCTACAAGAGGATGAGCAGCACAACCTCAGAAGAGGCAAGACCAGGAGAGGACGCCAGAGAGAACCCAGACAAAGTGTAAAGATTCGTCGTGGGGGGCTGGGAGGCTCAGTGGAGTTGCCTGCCTGCCTGCCTCCCAGCCTGTGCCTGCCTGCTTGCACGCCAGCCTCCCTGCCTGCTGTGCCTGGCTTCCTGAGAGAGCATTAAAGCCTATAAAATCTACTGAGGGCTCTGGGACTCTATAAATCTGCCTGAATTGATAGTGAAACTGCCCTGTGCTTGCTGGCACAACAATACCCCACTCTCTACTTCAAAGATCACAGCATATTTTGGAATATTCAAGCTTCTGAAAAGTCCTTCAAGAAAGAAGTGCAGACATCAGGTGGCCTCCGGAGGAGGTATGATTTGTGGCTCACTGATGGCATCCAGAATCCGCTCCAGCTATTTCTACATCAATTTCATAGTAAAGATGATTTTTCTCAGCATCACAAGATGACTGCTGCTGACATGCATAACTCTGTGCTTCCTAATTCCTGTCCAGCAGAAGGAAGGAAATGTGAGCAAACTTCTTTTCAGCCCATGAACTGAAAGTCTTTCCCTTCATTCTAATTGGACCAACTCAGTTCACCAGGAGAGTGGTATGGACTGATTTGCTCCGACTCACCAGGCAGAGAGCTGAAGTAGCGGATGGGGTTAACTTCCTAGAGCACATGCTTGGGTAAGAGGAGTGGATTTTGCAAAAAACCGATCAGGATTCTTTTGGGAAGGAGGAGAGGGCAATTAGACCAATAAGCATGCATTGATGAGAGAAGCGATAAGATTTAATGTGTGCCTGGGAAGCTGCCAGCCTGTGTGTGTGGCAGTAGGTGGCTGATCAGTGGTGAGGAAGAGCTGGTGCTGGAGAAGGGACCAGGTGTGGCTGGGGAAGAAAGGGTACCTGGCCAGGCCACCAGCTGCTTTGATTTGTAGCTCAAGATTTTATTTATATTTTGAGAGTTTGAGGATTTATTCAAAATTTTGTCACGAATGGAGTAGTTTAGAATTTGGAGAATTTGTGAAAGAATTAAAATGCTGCTGAACTTTAAGGAGAACTAAATAAAGAACAAAGAAGCAGGAAGTGTTGTGTGCAGAATAAGGATGGGATTCTTTTTTCCTCAAGAGTGCCAGGCATGAAAAATGCCAAGTAGCAATTTATTTTCTTTATATACAGTTTCCCCTGAAATATTTGTCTAACAAGGCTGTCAGAAGTGAACACAGTTGAAAATGAGTGGCTATAATCTAACCTATTTTTTTCTAGGAGTGAATAAATGTTAGGATAGAGTCTTTTGGTATCTGACACATGTAACTCCTAACTCATCTAATCAAACACCTAAAAAACAAAGTTTTTTTCTGAAAATGGGCATTTCAGCTCAATTTTTTTCTGATGTGATACAAAAAACTGAGGTGCTATTGCAGCAAGTATTCAAATTACAGAAATTAAGCTTGTGCATTATTCGTAGTCTGTACATATTGGGATATACATGACTATAATGAATGTATGAATAAATATATAGAGAAAGGTTGGTGACTCTGAGGGAGAATTTTCTTTATGGATGTAGGTGTACCTTACTACCTTATTGAGTAAGGTAGTCCTTCCCTGTGTGTATAAATCAAAATTTCAAATACATTAAATCTTTTTCAAAGTACCAGGGAAACTTTTAGTAAAGAAAATCAGTGGGTAAATTATTTTACAAAGTGAATATACACTTGTTTTTCTTTCAAGTAACATAATTTCCATATTTCGGTATTACTTGAAAGAGGGGTACCCTTATCCAACTGTATTCTGAAAACCAAAGGTGAAAAATCATAGAAACTCATTAAGTTTGCAGTAAATTTGATAGGGCAGATATCTTCCAAGCTCTTAATAAATACACACCATTTTTTAAGGCCATTTGAAAGGCTAAACAGAATGTGGAAAGGCTGAGCAGAATGTGGAAGGAATAAGAGATCATAATGTTTTGAGGTAGTGTTTCTGTTCTTTATAAATGTAAACTTCAGTTCTAATGAGGTGAACACTGGGCTTCTCTGAAGGGCTCCTCCTGAACCTTAAATATGGTTGGGCAGAGGATAAGGAAAGGACTAGGACTTGAAGGAGTGATGAGGTTTGTAATAAACATATCCAGCTTAATTAAATAATGGCTGAGGGGAACAAAAGAAGGCAAGTCAGAACCTACAAAGACTGCATTCTTTCTTTCTTTTTTTTTTTTTTTTGGGAAAGATTTATTTATTTATGCATACAAGAACTGCGTACAGGCCAGAGATGTCGGGGTGAGAGGATTCACCAGAGACAGTGGGGAGTAGAACAGGCAGATCTAATGAAATACCTGCTGAGGGGAGCAGCGGGCAAGACAGAAGAGGTCTGCTGTACCATGTGGGTTAGCTCCCTGGTCGGGGATCGAACTCGTGCTGCAGTGGCTGCAGATTGCTTCATAGTGCTGTGTCTTAACCCCTTGTGCCACCAGGGAGGCCCCATTTTTCATTTTTGTACAATGTATGCATTTTCAGCTTGGTTATCAAAAGACTGCATTCTTAATGGGTGGGGATGGAGAATGGGAGTTGAAAGTGGAGGGATATTGTAATTACCTTTCAAACTATATAATTTTTGTCTTCAGAGTCTGCTATGTCTCTATAAGGTCTACATATTCCACCAAAGAGTCCCTCCAAGGAATCTAAAATAAGAATCCTTGCTGGAATCTGCGAGGTGTGATTACTGACTATTTATCATCTTTCTTGGGTGTTTTGGGGCATAAAAGAAATATTGATAGGCAAAGTTCTAAAATATGAGGATTCTCTGAAGGTCAGAGGGAAAGAGGAAAACATCTGTTTCTGCACTGTCCTTTGAGATAGGGCTGGGATTTGTATTTTGGGACTGAACAGACCCCCTAATATATATTTTTTTTTAAATCTTGGGGGCTAGAAACAGTGGCTGGGAAGGAGGCAGGCAATACCTATTTTTAAAATTGTCAAAAATTTTTCTGTTTTCCCAGAGATGGAATTCTGACTTGGAATTCTACCCTTTCGAGGGTAGAAGTGTTCCTTTCACAAAAGCAACACTTCACTAGACCTTCTGGTTATGTAAAGACAAATGAAAAAGCTATTCTGGTTTAATGTATCCAGTAGCTAAATTGCTTCTGTTTAAAGTAAATGTCTAAAAGAAAACTGTAAAATGAATGCCATCTTCAGCTAGGTTGGCAAAATATTTTGATTGAGAGGGAGGAGAACATAAAATGTTTTTTCCTTTGAAAGATCCTGGAGAAGGAGATTTGGGACCTGGAGGGCTTGGCTATACAGGTTGCAGGCCAGAGATTTAAATAGAAAGAATGATGTCCAGAGTTGGTAAGGTTTGGCCTGTGGACCTGGGGCACCCAAATTTGACTTTTGGACTCATGGTATCTGACTTTTGGGCTAATGGTGTTACCATCTTTTGTACTGTCCATCCATCGGGGACATTTTGTTTTTCTTGCCTGAGCACATATGTAGGGTCAGCTAGTGTTGACAAAGAACAGCCTGGAAACATTAAGGCAAGGTACCAAGGTAGTAGCATGTATACCTTTTGTGAGTGTCAACCCTGGAGACTGCTTCTTTTGATCAGATATCACTTCTAGGCCTAGAGAGAGGGGATTTGTGTCCTCACTTCCTGGGGACTTGTCTTCCTGGATTCTATGACCTGGATCATTCTTTTCCAGGGACAATGGCAGTTGTGACATCCATTCTTATCAGGAGAAGTCCTTCTCCCACGTACAGTAATATAGTTGGACCAGAAGACCTTGATGAGAAAAAATTCACAGAAGAGAATGACACCCCTAAATAGACAATGTGGATGAAATGAATTACCTGGTTGACTGACAACAAATTTGGTTCATATTTTTCAACTGGGGAGCTAATTTGTCCAACCAAGTTCTCAGTCAGGGGATTTCTTCTTCCTCTTCTGCCTAAGTCGGTGTAGACGGGTGGAAGGTGGGACTGGGGGAGGGTTTGAGGGGAGAAGCATCAAATTGATCAGTTTTACCTTCCCTTTGGGTGGTCTGTCCATGAGTTTCTGTTAGGGTCTATGAGGCCATTTATCTTCCAACCTAGATTTATATGAAATATGGATGGTTTTTTATTCTCTCTCTCTCTCTGTCTCTCTCTTGCAGGAAAAGGGACTCTGTCAGGCTCTGTTAAAACTCCACTAGTTCTGTCAGTGACTTACTCCGTAAGTTGGGGTAAACTGCTTTGCACCTCTATTTCTCCATGTACAAATGGGAACCATTAACAATAGTCAATAGACAAGGACTAAAAAAAATGCTATAAATTATTGACTGAAAGATGTAATTGCTGGCTTAATCTCCTGGTAATATTATAATCATTGTTTGACAACATTTTAAAAGTCTTACCCAAGAACCTTGCTGCTGTGACACATTGATTCATTGTGGCTGGCGCCATATGCTCCCATCTGCTGGGAGCGATATAATTGCTCTCAGTCATCAACATTGAGCACCCACAGCTAATTCATGGGGAAAGGCTCCAGCACTGTGGACCCAAATTCAACTTGTCTGTCAATTCACTCCTCTGGGAGGGGGTCCAATCACTCAGCATGCTTCTCCTCATCTCTGGGAGTGATGACAATTCAGTCTGGTATTCAACTCTAAATTTTCATGACTACCAGTCAGGACAAATCTTCTACTTCTGTGAAAAGAACTTTACCCAGTGTCTCAGAATCAGATCATTTGTTGGCTCTTTGGTGTCCTGTACTTGTGAAACAGTGTACTGGTGAATCAGTACTAGGGGTACTGTTTTCACTACTGATTGATCTGGGTTCAAGCTATAGATCTACTCTTCAGTATCTCTGGGTTAGTGATAACTTCTCTCAGATGGCATTTCATTTGTCACATGGGACAAGTACCTACCTTACAGGATGTTTTCACAATCTCACTTTATTAGCTATGTGAAAGCCCTTAGCACAGTGCATGGCTGATAGTTAAAGGCTTAATAAATGGCAGTGATTATTTTCCCTGGAGTGACTATTGTTTGTTCACAGAACAATTATGAAGACTGATCATTTTTTCCTACATTTCTCCACATGCATTTCTAACCCTCTGGAAGTTTGTCAACTTATAGTCATTGGAACAGTAGGTGTTTATGATCTGCAGAGAAAATGAGTTGCTAATAAAACATCCTGCACACTAAAGCATTCAGATGTATGAGATTTAGGTTCTTTCTTGCAGGATCAATTTAGCTGTTGATGCCAATATAGGCAAAATTCTTGTTGAAGGAATTGTACAAAAGCTAAGTTTCGTGGAAGATTGTCATGTCAAAAGTGAATTTTCAAGAGTGAACACTTGTTAATGGCAATAGATTTAAAATAATTTAGTCATTGTGGAGTTGAGAAAACTTGGACAGAGATGAATATTTCAGTATGTAGGATGAATTGGTGCCATGCATTTGGTGTTTTATGTATGTGTGTGAGTATATGTTTGGTCAAGTTCCAGATGACAATTGCTCTTTCATGTCCAAGATACTTGATTTGGAACAGGACTGGTAGTATAAAAGTATTCTGGGCTCTGCTGTCAATGAGTTAAGTAGCAGATAAATAACTACAAATGCATTTGGGGACATCTGAAAAGTGGTAGCTTAGAATACAGGGCAAAGGGGCCATTCTAACAGTGATGGGATTCTATAGGGGCTATCACATCTTAACTTCTGCCCATACTGATCTTGATGGACCTGCCACATCCCTGGCATGAGTTTCCATCATGCCATCAAGGGCTTTCTTTCCATCATGCCATCAAGGGCTTTCTTTTCACACTTGTTTTTCTCATTGCCTAGATTATTCTCTTCCAGATAGCTGTCTGATACTTTCCCTCACTTCCTCTGGTCTTTACTCACATATCCCTTTCTCTATACAGTCTTTTCTTTTCTTTTTTTTTTTAGTTTTACATATATTTATTTTTTAATTTTTTAATTTTTTAATTTTTTACATCACTGTTCACTTTTAAACAATGTTTGGTTCCCCCCACCCCCTCAGGTGTAGCCCCCATAGAATTTCCTTCACCCGTGCACCATCACCTCAGTCCCCTGTGCTCCTCCCTCCCTCCCTCCCTCCCTCTGATCCCTCTCCCTCCTCCTCCCCTGCAGGATGTCTCTGATTTACAATTGTCTGTTTTTGTTTTGGTGTGTTTTGTACTGTTATTATTTTTTCACACTGATGTGTTATTTGGTTCCCCTGTATTCCTGCTATAAGTGAAACCATACAATATTTTCCTTTTTCCTTCTGACTTATTTCACTGAGCGTAATTCCTTCTAGTCCCATCCATGTTGCTGGGAATAGCATCAGTTTATCTTTTTTGATTGCTGAGTAATATTCCATTGTGTATATATGCCACATCTTTTTGATCCACTCATCTATTTTGGGGCATTTGGGTTGTTTCCAGGTTTTACCTATTGTAAATAGTGCTGCAATAGACATAGGTGAACAGGTGTCTTTTGAATCAGTGTTTTTTTGTCCTCTGGGTAGGTCACTAGGAGTGGAATTGCTGGGTCATATGGTAGCTCCATTTTTAGCTGGTTGAGGAATCTCCACACAGCTTTCCATAGTGGTTGGACCAATTTGCACTCCCACCAGCAATGTAGGAGAGTTTTTTTTTTCACCACACCCTCACCAACATTTGTTGTTGCTTTTTTTTTTTTTTTTGATATGTGCCATTCTTACTGGTGTAAGATAGTGTATCTTACTGGTGTAAGATGGTGTATCTCAATTTGGTTTTAATTTGTATTTCCTTGATTATAAGGGATGTTGAACACTTTTTAATATGCCTGTTGGTCATTTGCATTTCCCCTTTGGAGAAATGTCTTTTAAGTTCTTCTGCCCTTTTCTTTTTCTTTTTTTAATAGTTGTTTTTTTTTTTAAGATTTATTTTTTTTATTTATACAAGCACTGGGTACAGTCAGAAGTGTGGGAGGGTGAGAGAATTCACCAGAGCCAGAGCGGGGAACAGAACAGGCAGATGGACCAAAATACACTGCTGAGGGGAGCAGCGGGCATGGCAGGAGAGGTCTGTGCACCATGTGGGACCCTCGCTGGTGGCCGGGGATCGAACCGGCGCTGCAGAGGCTTCATGCAGCTTCGCAGCCCAGCGCTCAACGCTGTGCCACCAGGGGAGGCCCGTTTCTGCCCATTTCTTGACTGGATTGTTTATTTTGTTTTTGTTGAGTTGTGTGAGTTCTTTATAAGCCTTTGTGATCAGTCTCTTATTATTAGAGTGGAGTGCAAATATTTTTTCCCAGTCAGTGGGGTGTCTCTCTGTTTTGGTTAATGTCTCTTTTGCCGTGCAGAAGCTTTTCAGTTTGATGTAATCCCAGTTATTTATCTTTTCCTTGTTTATCTTTGCTTTGGGTGATGAGTCTTTAAAGATGTTATTGCGATATATGTCTTGTAGTGTCTTACCTATATTTTCTTCTACATATTTTATGGTTTCAGGTCTTATGTCCAGTTCTTTTATCCATTTTGAGTTGATTTTTGTGCATAGTGAAAGGTAGTGGTCTAGTTTCGTTTTTGTGCAAGTGGTGGTCCAGTTTTCCCAGCACCTTTATTGAACAAACTGTCCATGTTCCATTGCATAGTCTTTGCTCCTTTGTCAAAGATCAGTTGTCCATATAAGTGTGGTTTTATTTCTTGGCTCTCTACTCACTTCCATTGGTCTATGTATCTGTTTTTGTTCCAGTAACAAACTGTTCTAATTAGTATGGCTTTGTAATATAGCTTGAAGTTTGGAAGTGTGATACCTCCTTTCTCCTTTGTTTTGTGGTTCCATACAAATTTCATCAGTATTTGTTCTATTTCTTTGAAGAATGTCATTGAGATTTTTATTGGAAGTGTTGAATCTGTATATTGCTTTTGGTAGAATGAACATTTTAATAATGTTAATTCTTCCAATCCATGAGCAGGGGATGTCTTTCCATTTCTTTGTGTCTTCTATTTCTTTTAAGAGTGTTTTATAATTTTCTTTGTATAGGTCTTTCACCTCTTTTGTTAAGGTTATTCCCAAGTATTTGATATTTTTTTTTTTCAATTACAAAAGGGATGGTTTTCTGATTTCTTCTTCTTCAGATTGATTGTGTATAGGAAGGCTAATGATTTTTGTGTGTTGATTTTGTATCCTGCTACTTTACTGAACTAGTTGATTATTTTGAGGAGTTTTTCTGTGGAGTTTTTAGGGTTCTCTATGTATATTATCATATTGTCTGCAAGTAGTGATAGTTTTACTTTTTCTTTCCCTATTTGGATTCCTTGTATGCCTTTCTCTTATTGCCCTGTCATCTGCCTATTCCTTGACTGGATTGTTTACTTTGTTTTTGTTGAGTCTTTGAGTTCTTTGTATATCTTTGTGATCAGTCCCTTATCAGTTGTGTGGAGTGCAAAAATTTTTGCCCAATCAGTAGGGTGTTTCTTTGTTTTGTTTAATGTCTCTTTTCCTATACAGAAGCTTTCAGTTTGATGTAATCCCAGCTGTTTATCTTTTCCTTGACTTTCTTTGCTTTGGGTGATGAGTCTTTAAAGATGTTACTGAGATGACTATACAGTCTTTTCTGACTAATGTATTTAAGATGGTAACAATGCCCACTCCCACTCCCTATGCTTTCCTGCTGAATTTTTCTCTGTAGCACTTACCACCAATTGTATGGTATGAGATTTCTCATTTATTTTCTGTCTCCCCCATTGGAATTCACAAGGGCTGGATTTTTGCTTGTTTCCTCCTACACTATTTCCCAGGCCCTGGAAAAGTTCTGGCACATAGTAGAGGCTCAATACATATTTGTTAAATGAATGATAAACTTTATGTGCCTTTAATGAAGTTGGATTCTGATTTCTCTCTGCACTCCAGGCTCACCATATCCTGCCTAATGGGATGATTGAGACATCATGTAAAACTTCCATGCCTGTGGTATCACAGAAAAATCTTTACTTGCTCTGAAAACCTTTGGAACTTCTTGAGTGATGAAGGTGACAAGAGAGAGTTTTTGTTATAATGAGATGACTCTTAGTAGGCCCTTAGATAACTTCAAGATGGGATCCAGTCACTAGAAAGATAAATCTTTGATCAGAAGCTTGAAACTTTAAGCTGTTCTTGACTCCAACCCCAATCTCCAGAGAGTGGAGAAAGGCTGGTGAGAGCTGATTATCAAATGGTCAATGATTTAATCAGTCATGCCTACGTAATGAAACCTGCAAAAAATCCCCTAGGTGATTGAATTTAGAGAGTTTCTGAGTTGGTGAACACACATCTAAATGCTGGGAGGCTGGCACACCCCAACTCCAACAGGACAGAATCTCCTGTGCTTGAGATTCTTCTAGATCTATGTACCTCCTCCTGGATTTATTTGTATCTTTTAAGTAAGCTGGTAAATGTATATAACGTTGCTTCCTGAGTTCCGTCAGCTATTCTAGAACATTATTGAACATGAGAAGCTAATGGGAACCACTGATTTATAGTTGGTCAATCAAAAGTACTGGTGCCCTGATAACTTGGAACTGGCCTCTGAAGTGAGAGCAGTCTTGTGGGATGGACGCCTTAAACCTATGGAGTTTGATACATATAGACAGTGTAAAAATTGAATTGAATTGTAGGACTTCTAGCCGGTATAGAAGTGATAGAGACATGGCTTTGGAAAAGAACATTTATTTAGTGTCAGGGGAAAAAAATCTTCTCAGTACTAAGATAGAACTGTGGCTTCTCAAGGCACAATCCCTCTGTTCTTCCCAATTTCAGTAAATTCCATTTCCATTTACCAGTTGTTAAAGCTAAAATCATTGGAGTCATTTCCAGTTCTGCCCATCTATTCATCTCCCCTGTTTGATGCATCAACAAATCTGGTCAATTCTACTTCTAAAATAATCTCCAATCCAAACACCTCTCTCCACATTGCTGCAGAATTATCTCACATAAGGACTATTCCAAAAATCTCCTAAATCAGTCTCTCTGCCTCTTCAGTTGCCCTGTAATTCATTCTCCACATCACAGAATAAAAATGGCTGGAAGCTGTGTACTGCCCATGCTGGGAACATAAATAGGACTCCTATATCTTACTGTTCTCCTTGCATCCTTCATGGTGTGTTCTCTCTGCAAGGACATCCAACTTTCAGCTTTTAATGGCATCTAACTGTATGCTGCTCAGTAAACTTCCAGAACTTCTAGCCAAATTGTTCTTAACAGATGATCCTGGTAGCTTATTAACTTAGGAGGTTGCATTTGCACAGAGCAACTTAATTGCTCCGGAGTCATCACAAAATGCAAAGTAAAACCATATGATATTATTATTCAGAAGCTGATTGTTTTTAATCTGTTGTAAATTCTAAAGCCCTATAGTTTTCAAAGTGTACTTTGAGATCTTGGCATATTTGAGTCTTTCCAGAACCCTGGAAAAATCATTATCTCCATTTGAAGCTACAGAAAGTTGGGGCTAGGAGGATTGGGGATTTGTCCATGGTCACATAAGTTGGTAACAGTCTAAATCCAGGCTTGAATCTACGTTGACTGACTCTAATTTCTCCCTGTATTCTAAAAATTGAAAAAGTGGTTTCTTTTTGTGGACCAACTTTGATTGGTCATTCCTTGGAGGGTTAAGGTCAGAAATGATTGGAGGTCATTGCTGGGGTCTGTGGGCAAGAAAGTTATGATTGTCTGCCAGGTTTGCCACTTGTGAGGGTATGTGGTGGCACATTGTTACCTAGTTGTTCAAGGCTGACTCCTTTTCTCTGTGCTGTGCCATAATTCCTTTCTTTGTATGTATTTCCCATTTTTCTTTTTCTGGACCAGGAGTTAAAATGATTTAAAAAAATACCACCATGAGATTCAAATATACTGCTGTCTTCTGTTTTGATTCCAGAAGACTCAGACAACTACATCAGTCCACATGGCTGACACTTACATGGGGAAGTTTAATGTGTATTTCTCTATGAGAGAGCAATAGTAGAGTCCAGACACAGTTATTTATGTGAAGGAGTTGTTGACCTGTTAGGTATTATAACTGGATTATTATATGCTAATCTGCATACTGTGCAACCCTATCTCTGAATGCAGAAGTTGCAGGACATGGTGATGGAATGAATATGTAGTCTGAAGGGAAATAACTATCAGGGATAGCTTGAAATTTTTTGCTTCATCTAGCCAGATTGATAGTCATTGAAATGGGGAAAACTGGAAGTAGATAAAATTTTTAAGGAGGAAGCTCTAGACTTTGATTTTGGTGTTGGAATTAATATGCAGGCCGGGACCAGAGATCTAAATTAGAAAGTCACCAGTATATAGTTGTAGCGTATATAGCTGGTTCTCTATATCTTGGGCATGGGTAGAATATAAAGTGAGGAAAGAAGGTTTCTTGAGCCCAAACCATGACGAAATTCAGCAGATAAAGACTGGGAAGAGAAGAATGAGGAGCTAAGTGAGTTGAGAGGAACAGCAGAAACATAGTAGGTAAACTAGAAGTCTGGGATAAATTAAAGGAGAAGAGGATTGGAAGAAGTTTGACTATGAAGAGGAAAAAGACAGGGCTATTCTAGAATGGAAAAACATAAATTTATGGAGGCTTTGTTTATGTTTTTAAGTAAGGGAGACACTTAAGAATATTTCCCTATGGGTCAGAAGGATTCAGTAGATTTTTGGAAGTCAAGATGTAGGTGAGCAGAGCAGTGGCTGACTATGAAGTTTCCTCAGAGTTTAAGGGGAATGGATCCAGCGAAGAACAACTGGTCTCTATGGACCAGGGTAAAGAATAGATAATACATAGAGCTACAGTGAGCATGAACGTTTGAAAGCAGAAGGTTGAGGGAATTCCCATCTGAAGACTCCTGTTTCTTCTATGATATTGAATTGTTGCTCAGAGTAATGGAAGTGTTTGATGGAAGCAGAGGTGAGAGGAGAAGAGAAAAGTTTGAAATAGATATGTGATATGGGAGGGAATTATATATAGCCATGGGGTATAGATGAGCATCTGGTTGGGGTTATCCTTCAATAATTTCATAGCATCACAAATTGATCCTATTGTGGATTTTTTCCCCAGTAGCCCTAAGGCACCGTGATGCAGGCTTGGAGAGAGTGCTAGTTGATTTCATCTGGATTGTGGGATTTTGCCAGCTGATTGAGATTTAAAGACAAAATGACAAAGAAGTATAGGATTTACAAAAATATTGTTAAAAATGTTGGATAATGGAATCAAAGCTAGAGAAGTCAGGAAGAGTAAATGCAAATGAAAAAATGGAGAAGGGAAAGGTAGAAAGATGTCCCAAGAATAGGGATAAGGTAGAAGAATATATGGTATCACAGCAATGAGTTTGGAAAAAAACATGTTGGAGTATTTTAACCGGTTGGAAAAAGAGTTTACTGATGAGCTAGATGACTGAAATAACTGACTTTGGAGGTAAATCATATTGGGATGATGGTTAGGCCCAGGGTTGAGAATCATGGTGAATGTAGCAAAATTCACTTCAGAGACCTTGAAGTGTCTGAGTACCTAGAAATATATCATCACAAAATGTTGTGGGGACACAAATTACTTGGACATTGTGATGGTGGTTTAAAGTTTTATACTTTGATGAAAAAATTGCAATTTTGACCATCACAAGACAAATGTTTGAACATGTTTAAATATCACAACTTCTCTAGATGATGTATTACGGTTAGGATAGTTCTATAATTTGGCCCACAGTTTTCCTTTCCCATACTGTGATACTACCTTTACCATTCCTAGAGACTTGGAAAAAATATGACCAACAATTGTTTCTGATACTCTTTCTAACTTCCAAATTGGGGTGGGTACCAATAAATAATTCCACAGCCTCTGGTGGGAGACAGGCCCCAGGAAGAAGAATCACTCACTGATGCATTCTACACAGGAATTCAGCTTTGCAGGTGAACAGCTTAAACTCCTAGGAGGTAAATTTCTCCCCTCATTTAGATAAGAAGGAGTCAAGAGAGGATGAGTTTGTGGTCAAGATACTTGGAATCCTCTGGAAAACTTACTCCCAGAAGAAACTGTCTTGGTTTCATCTGATTGTTTTAGGGTTAATCTAAAATTTGAACAATCATGGTGGTGGTGTCCTTCAGGGCACCCAAAGTGGTAATCATAAATGTTAACAGATAATTTTCAAAAGGGGTGAAATCATGGCTGTCATATATCTATAAAAATGAACATATGTAACTTTAAGATTTTATTGAAATCTTCATGGTGCTATAACGGTTTCAAAGAAGAATTTTAAAAAGCTCACATTTATGGAATAAAGAAAAGTCAAGGAGAATGTGCAAATAGAGGCAAATCTTTTTCCAGCGAAAGGGAAGCCAGTCAATTGAACCTCTACTGAACAGGACAAAATTTACTTATCTGTAGACAAAGATTACATTGCATTGATTTCAGTTATCTGCACTTTACATAGTTGAAGAGTAACTCCCATAAACTCTAATCAGATACAGATGATGAATTACAGATAATGAAGAGTTTCCCATTGAGTGCAAATGCCTCCCTATTTCCTCAAGAGCTACTCTAACCTTCTGGTGCCCTATTCCCTGTTGGCTAATTTCTTGCAGATCTGTTGGCTTATATTGTTTCATTTTCACCTCTGGGATCCTTATTAGATAACAACTGTCTGTGAGAAATACCAAAGATATAAACTTTTCAAATACTTAGTCATAGTAGTAGGGAACACTTTGCCTTATTAAATAAAACACGATTTTTTTCTTTAACTTTATTACTTTGGCATTATGGGGCTTGAGGATAGTGTGTGGGGGTGGTGGAGATTGGGGAGAGAAGAAAATGACTTCCTCTTCATAAAGAAGACGGGGTGTGTGAAGGGATCACTGAGGCATGACTTTATTCTTTGGCACAGTTTGCTTGTGAGCGGATGGTGCATATCATTTGTTCATAGTGTCTTGTGACTGGGGTGGGAACTTCTGTGGAATTGATTTTTGAAAGCACTTTCATAATTGCCTAGTGCTTCTCAAGTGTGGTCCATCATGTGAAGAAGAACCCTTCACTGCATCCTCTGAATAGAGGTGCAGCCTGCATAGATTTAGTTTAATGGATGGCTTACCTTATTCTGTTAAATACCCTTCTAACTCACGTAACGCACCCTGGAGAGGCAAAATCAGTGGTTCTTAAGTCTGGCTGCACATTAGAATCAAGGGAAATTTGGAAAATACCCACCTTAAGAATCAGATTGAATTGGTCTGGGTGGATGTGGATCTACGTATTTTTAAAATTTCCTCACCTGATTGTAATGTGCAGTAAGGGATGAGGACTGCTGCTCTAATCAGTGTTCCTCAAATGTGTCTGATAGGATTACCAGAGTGTGTCTGTTAAAAATACAAACCCCCAGATCCTTCTGGTGATGTGGATCCTGCAGGTCCAGGTGGAATATAAAAATCTGAATGTTTGACAGATACCCCAGAAGTGTAATGGCTGCTCACAGAAAAGTTTTTGAAACTTCAATGCTTCTTTGATAAAAATAGATTTTGGATGATGGCCTTTTGTTAAATTGATTACATTTATATTTGGAGATGGTATTTATGTGGTCACTTAGGTAGCTTGGTTATATTCCAGTTAGTATGTGAAAGTAAAATTTTCAAGATTCAGGGCTATGGTGAGAGTGTAAATGGTTTTTCAAAAGAGAGCAGCATCCAAATCCCTAGAATCTGTAAATGTTACTTAATTTGGAAAAGGGCCTTTGCAAGTGTGATTTAAATTAAGGCTCGAGATAAGGAGATTATTTTTGACGAGGCCATCACAAGTGTAACAAGACAGAGTGGAGAGCCATCTGACATGTACCCAGAGAGAAGGTAATGTGAAGACGGAGACAGATTGGCCACAGCAAAGAATACAGTAGCCACGAGATGCTAGATGTTAGGGACAGTCTTCCCTTGAAAGTCTGGAGAGTCAGGGGCCCTCCCCACACCTTGATTTCAGTCCAGTGAAACAGTTTTTGGACATTTGGCCTCCATAACTATGGGAGATTAGATTTCTATTGTTTTAAGCAACTACATTTGTGCTAATCTGTTATGTAAGTCACTGAAAGTCCACACAAGGCTTCTTAAAATTTACTGTGTGTGGATATCCAGGAAATGGGGCACAACTGGGTATCTGGAGTCTGGAGTGGTGCTCTAGACGGGGCTGCTTTTCTAACAAGGTTCCTGGGTGATGCTGATGTCGTGGAGCTATGCACCTTACTTTGAGGAAGTAGTTTTAGAGGGTAAATATATAGGAGAGACGGGCATGGACATGCTTACTGAAGAGAGAAATTATGCAAGTTTATGAACGTTTTCTGAGTCAATTCTTATATCTAACTCCTCCAATCTTGCCTTATTTTCATTGACAAAAGGAGATCGGAATTCTGACAGCTGCCTAGATAATTGAGATAAAAATTAATTAGATGATGGCCTGGTTTCCAGCTCTAGCAATGAAGACCTGGCTAAAAATGGTGTGTGGCCATTTTCAAGTAACAAAGGGATAATTGCTTCAGCCTTCACATCTGTAATGTGTCATCATTTTCCTGAGTGCCAGTGGAAATTTCTATACCTATTGAGAATGAGTGTGGGTGCAAAGGGTTCATTTAATTTTAAAAGACACAAAAACTGAAACTAAAAAGAACCTCTACCCAGTGGCTAATTCCAATGCTAGGTGTTGATGAGGAGTTTTAGTTCTACAGTCTAGGCCTGATATAGCAACAATGTTGACTTTGGCATGAGCCTTGGGGGTTTTCAATTTGGAGTTTGTCTTCCACTTAAGGTATTTTTGAAGAGAAAGCTCAAAGGAGGTAGAAACAATTTATTTAAATGTAGACTCCTTTGTTAAGAGACAAGCTACAAATACAGAGAGCAAAGAACAATTGTGACACTTGGATGACACTGAAAAATAAAAATTTCCCTAGAGAACTGTCCCCAGGCTTTTTTGGAGGTAATGTAACAGGGTGGTCCCCAGGATGAGGAGAGGTTCCAGGTTCTCTGCTCCATCTAAGGAAGGATGGAGCTGAGCAGGGAGCAGGAGGAGCTGGAGGGGAGGCTGGAGGAGGGAAGGAAGCAGGATGGAGAGCAAGGAGACCTGGAGGCCGCACAAGGAGCAGAGAGACATGAGAGAAGCTGTGTTTGCTTTTTGGCCTTGCCCTTGTACCAGGGACTTGGGGGACATGGAAAAAGACACTTGCAACAGGTTGTGGGTGAGAGACCTGTGGGACCGTTAACAATGGCAGCGTTTATCTTGATTTTGACTTTGCTTTTTTCCTTCCAGAGTTGTCTGGCCCCTTCTGTCCCTTTTCTATGGGTCCCCACCAGGACTTGTGGCAGGCTTCCGTGCCTCAGTGGCCCTGCTTTTGGCCAATCCTGTTTGACATTTGCCCACGAGGGGATGGATAATTTTGGGTGTTTTGGAAACCATATTCTTTCCCTCCTTTTATTGCATAGTAGTTGTATTAAAGTTCCTTTCCATGAAAGTGTTACACATTAGAGTAAGTTTTGTCTTAATGTGGTAGATGACAGAACCTATTTAGAATAGGCAGGTTTGGGGGTTCTGGGGTGCCCTTCTCCCTGCTCTGTAATAGTAACTGTTTCTGGAAATTTGATTTTGGGCTCCCTTCTCTTTATTATTCCCTTCCAGAAAAATTGAGGGGTGCTTAGTAGCATTTTATCTTTTAAAAAAATGTGTTAATATTTTGTAAGATTTACCATTTGAATAACTTTTGGGTACAATTCAGTGGCATAAGGACATTCACATTGTTGTGCAACAGGCACCAAAAACCATCTCCAGAACTTTTTTATCATCCCAAGCAGAAACTCTATTCATTAAGTCATAATTTTCTGTCCTTACCCCTTTTAGCCTCAGGTAACTGCTGTTTTACTTTCTGTGTTTATAAATTTGTTTATTCTGAGTACTTCATATAAGTGGAATCACACAATATTTGTCCTTTTGTGTCTGATTTATTTCATTTAGCATAATTTCTCAAGATTCGTCCATGTTGTAGTACATATTAAAATTTTATTCCTTTTATGGCTGAATAGTATTCATTGTATGTATAGACCACACTTTGTTTATTCATTTACCTATTGATAGACATTTGTGTTGTTTCTACCTTTGGCAATTGTGAATAAGCATTTTATCTTTTAAATTAAGATTAACTTTGTGCTAAGGTGATTTTTGAAAATTCCATGCCTTCCTCAGGATAATGGGAGAATTCCCATGAAATCAAGGTCGGGAATCATTACACTAAAAGTATCTTTTTAATCTTCATTAACATTATAGGTAATGTTGGTGTTTGACCCTTGTTGCTGGTACCTGCAAACTTGGTATTAGGACTGAGGGTAAACAAGAGATGCTTGTTTGCTCTTTTGGGCTAAGCACTGTAGCTGCAAGATAGGTGCCTACATGGGAAGAGATGGGGCATTGGCCTCACTCTGAGTATCTAGCAATGCTGTCCACACTTAAGGTTATTTTATGTCTTGCAGAGTCTCAGAACATTTGGTAGAATATTGAATATAGTTGGGGAAATATGATTGTATGGAAGCATGATCATGAGATAGAAAGGTGTTTATCCTCTGTTTACTTTAGAGGCAGGAGATTGTTCACATCTGCCTCATTTGGTAGATGAGAAAAATCAAGGATTGCACAGGAGCAGGTTTAACAATTTCACAAGTAGTCACTGGTAGAGGAAGAATTTGAAACTTACAGCTCCCCCATTCCTACCTACATCTTCACACAAGAACCCAAGTTCCTGTGACATAGTGATTTAAAAGCCTAAAGTAAAATTCGAGTCCTGACTTAGTAATTTTGGAATGAATAGTCAAGAAAATTGGCCCCCAGATGACCTGTTTTCTTACTAGGAGTTGGAATTGGGGAAAGAGCCAACATTGTTGGATCGAAGTTTCCTCATTATTTTAAATGAGGCTAATCCTACCTGATCTGCTCACAGTTTGTTCAAATATCTGTTATGAACATCAAATGGTTTGAATACACATGAAATGCAATATACATGCAAGATGCGAGGGAGCTGTGAAGCAATGGGGAAGGCTGAATTCTTGTCATCCTTTGGTTTGGAAGTATTGTACTGCCTGTCCAAGAGGAGGTGAGAGAGTGGGCAAGATTCTCATCTACTTTTATGTCTCCATCCTTTCTTTCATTTTTCTTTTCACTCTTTTCCTTGTCATCTCAGTAGGGGACAGGGTAAGCTAGTGTATCATTGATAGCTGGGTCGCATGGAAGCAGAAAGAGCCTGTACTGAGGAGTCTGACTGACCTGGGGCAAGCTGACAAGGCTGCCTGACAGATGCATCTTGATGTCTCAATCCACTGTGAGAATGCCAAGGGCAGCAGACTGGGTGATTGTCAGTGACATTCCAGCTGCCACCAGAGTTGAAGGCATGAAGACAAAGTGGGACAAGTTTGTGTGTTATGACCTTCTGCTTCTCTTTCAGAATCTGTGATCTCGCTCTACCCTTTCCTATTCTTACATTTTCCTTTCCTCCATCCCGATACTGACTTCAGTCACCTAGTTGCTGGGTTCTGAATATCCAAAATTCTTCCTTGCCCTCTCCTTCCTTCCTAAAATAATTAAAAAAACAAAAGCAACTTTGCTCTTGTGTATTGTAATCATAGTACTGAAAATCTCAAACCCTGTGCTGATCTGATTTAAATAATTTATACAAAGATGTGAATTGATAAGCTTTATACTCACAGAGGTGGTTTGCATTTATAATCGGAGATTGTTGACATAAGAGACTCTCTTATTGGTATATTAATATGGGAGGAAAAACAGTTTTAGTAGGATCCATTTTTCTTCCTCCCTTTTTTCTGCCCTCATCTAATCTAACAGAGAGAGATAGGCATCTAGTGGAAGTTTTCTGTCATTCACTTATGGGGCATGTGTCATCATCTCATTTAATCTTCATGTGGTCCTTTGAAAAAGGCATTATTTGCCCATATTTTACAAATAAGGAAGCTGAGGTCCAGGCTTGAGACATTTGCTCAAGTCACACAGCTTATAAATGGCAATGTTGGATTCAAACTTCATCTCAGATTTTCAGATGTAGCATAACATCTTATAAATGACAAGTACCTGGGGTTAGTTTTGGATTCTAGTCTTCATGGTGGTAGCAAAAGGGGTGGAGGCTAGAGTTGGGGGCAGATTGTGGGAGCCTTGTTTTGCATCAAGCAAGGACATCTGACTTCGTCATGCAGAAGAAATAGACTCTAAGAATCTGGTGGGTCATCCTATCTTTTCCCCTAGAGTCTGGGATGATGCCTTGCTCATGGAAAGCTGATACCACTTATCTTCCTTCTTTTGTTATGTGGGTCCTGGCCTGCCTGTCCTCACAGAATCCTGATGGGCAATATAGCTGTCTTGGGAGGAGAGTAGGGAGTATGATGGAGGGAGAGGGAAGATGCAGGGAGTAGGCAAGAAGGGAAGAAAGTAGAAATATTATTTATTGAGAACAGAGTTTCCAGGGATTCCAGTGGGAGTGAGACAGCACAATCGAGACTCTTCTTTGCCATTCAGCACTGCTAGCTTCCTATTTATATCTCCAAGAGAAAAGCAAACTTGGAAATGGAGTAGAGTGATGAACAGTTAATGAATTTCATGTATGCTTAGGGCTTTATCTTCACTGGTTACAAGGATCCCAGAGCCAGGGAAGGAAATTGAAAAGTTAAAAATAACCTGTTCACCAAAGAAATAGTGACAATTCAGTCATTTTTTTCCTGATGTTTTGTTTGTTGTTGTCTCCATGAAACAGAGGGACTTTCCCTCCCTCATCCCACAAAGATGTGCACAGGGAGGATTGGAGTGGGCCTGTGGTGAGAAGAGATGTGTGACAGGAAAGCTGGTCTGATGCTGGGAATGACATCTGTAATTGACCTCCTGTGCACGTCAGTTCTCATCTCTTGCTCTGTGCTGTGCTAATGAATAAGTCATTTTTGTATTATATGAAATTGCCTTCTAATCATCCCAACATTATCATTTATTTCACAGCAGCACCGAACAAGCTGAAATTCCTTTGGCAATCAGGTCTCTCATTTTGATTGCCTTCTTTCCTTCCTTCACCTTTTACCTTCACCATTTGCAAATACTGTGCTCCTTTTTTAAACTCTTGTGATTCAAACCACATAATGATACTTTCTTTTTACTGAATACCTACTAGGTACTTTATCTATGGAGTCTATAGTCCTCTTAATACTTACATAACAGTGATATTTTTTTGTATATTGTAGATGAGGAAAATTGAGACTTGGAAAATAGTTGACTTGAAGTTCATCCAGGTGTTAAGTGACTGAGGTGAGACATAAATCCAGGCCTGTCTGACTGCAAGTTCACACTTATCCCAGAATCCTTCGCTATAGACCCTTGGGCCCCCTCCCCACTTTGTTCCTCATCCACTGCCATCCCCCTTTTTTTTTTTTTTTTTAATTTTCTAGAGGCATGTCTTATTTATTTATTTATTTATTTATTTATTTATTTATTTATTTTGTTTGTTTGTTTGGTTTATACATGCACTGGGTACAGTCAGAAGTGCGGGAGGGTGAGAGAATTCACCAGAGCCAGAGCGGGGAGCAGAACAGGCAGAAGGACCGAAGTACACTGCTGAGGGGAGCAGCGGGCGGCAGGAGAGGTCTGCGCGCCATGCGGGACCCTCCTCTGGTGGCCGGGGAGCAGCCGGGGATCGAACCGGCTGCAGAGGCTGCAGGTAGCTTCGCAACCCAGCGCTCAACCGCTGCGCCACTGGGGAGGCCCCTGCCATCCTCCTTTATTAGCCTCAATTCTAAAGTCAGATTTCTAGGTTTTGATTTGACTTCGTCTTTTTTGCTTCTTTTTTCCTTTATGTTTTTATGTTCTGCATAAGACTGAAATCATCTGATACTCATTTTTTTTTTCCTTCTGACTTATTTCACTTAGATAATCCTCTTCAGTTCCATCCATTTCATTGCAAAAGGCAGGGCTTCATCTTTATGTAAATATGTAAGTATATATATGTGTGTGTACTTGTATATGTATATGTGCATGTGTGTATAGCAGAGTAGCACCCCATCGTGTATACATACTACATCTTTATCCACTCACTTGCCACTGGGCACTTAGGTTGGTTCCCTAACTTGGCCATTGTAAATAGTGCTGCAGTGAAAATAAGGCATGACTATATCCCTTCAAAATGAGTGTTTTTGCATCTTTGGTGAACATTAATGAATTTCCGGATCATATGGTAGATAATTTTTAACATTTTGAGGAAATAGAGGACTCTCTTTAAATGGGGTTGATGGGGAAGGCCTCTCTGAGACGGTGCCATTAGGTTTTGAGGAGGAGCCTGCCGCAGGACGTGTCAGAGCCCCCATTCACAGTCTCACCATCTTCCTTGCTGATTCTTTACTGAGTTGAGCATTAAAAGCAGGCTTCCTGTTGCAATGTGAGGTTTTTCTAATTAGTTTTATTTTCTTTTCCTTTTAAAATAGGATGTAGAAATTTCTCAAGCTTGTCTCAAGTTTCTGAAGGTTAGAGAGGCAGAGATGGCAAGGATGAGTGAGCTGATGATCCCTTTCTGACTGTGTTCCAAATGGCTGTGGAGATTTTATGGAGGAATTCCCTCAGCAATTCGTCTGCAGTGCCTTTTAACTCCCTCGGCATTTCGTGAATTACTTGCATAAATGGTATACTTAAGAAGGTGCCATCCCTTCAGGATGGGTTTTAGGATCCTGTCTTGAAAATGTGGGGTTTTTTCTTTCTTTCTTTTTTTTTTTTTGAGACATTTCTAAGAAGGATGGAACTCTGTTTTTTGGATTAGTGCTGTTATGCCTCGGCTTTAAATACTATCTTCTGCTTCAGTTTTTAAATTATAATCAAAATAAAAACAATGGCATAACATTAAGCACTTACTATGTACTAAGTAATATACTAAAAATTCTTTACATGCTTCATCTTATTTAATCCTCACATGAAGAAGCTGTATGGTTTGGTGATGAGTTATTTTCACATTGCTTGAATTTGAGTTTCAGATATGTCATTATTAGCCATATGACTTTGGGCAAGTTACTTTAATCTGAGCCTCATTTGCCCATCTGTAAAATGAGAATAATAATAAATCCTACTCAATCTCTTCCATGGTGGTGTGAAAAGGATTGAAAGAGGTAATACATGTAACATGCTTAGAAGAGTGTCTGGTATGAATTAGTCCCTGTATAGCAATTATTGCATTATTTATATGCAATATTGCCATTACTAGCCCCACTGAACACCTGAGATAAGTAAAGCTAAAATTAAGTCACTTGCCCAGGGTTACATACCAAGGAAGTGATACTGTCTTCCACTGCTGCACGGAGGTACTGAGAATATTGCCTGTTGGCCCACAATGCCCTTTGGTTTGTGAAGGTTTAAAAACTGAGTGAGACAGACTTACTTTGGGCCTCAGGCAACATAGGAATATGTGCATAGTGGGCTGGAGAAGTTTGATATTTGGCATTTGTACCCTGTAATTCTACAACAGACCTTTGTTCTGCTAATACTAACTTTCTAGATCTCATTTCTCCATATGAGATGACAGTATGGACAGGATAATGGGAGGCTTAACAGAGATTTGTTCTTTTGCCTTGGAAATAGTTTTTCAAGCCTTAGGGAAAGAAAAAGCCCACCTGTTAGGTTAACTTTCTGGAAACTTGTTATCTGGATTAGGTAACACCAACAGAGAGCTATACTAATAACTATTCATGAGTATCCCTGCATCACAAATGAGACATGCATAGTGCTTATCACATAATGTCAATTCAATAAGTAGAAGCTGCAGTAATTCAGTTCTACAATGACATGTGGATCTTTGATTTGATAAGTCATTTTCTGCTGTTAGAGAACCCAGGCTGGATCATTGCTGGGTTGTCATTTGGCACCTGGGAGGAATTGTTAAGATCCTTAAGCCTCTTCTTTTTTAAGAAAGCTTATGAAACCTCCTACCCTGAACTAGAGATCAAGTTGCTGACTGTTGGATTAGTACTGGCTCTTAGAATCTTGTGGAATCTGTTTATCTTACCATCTAGGGGAAAATAGAGTTCAGACGTTTATCTGAGTTCCAGCCCTATTTATCCAACTACCTATTTGATTTCTCTAATTGGATGACTTACAAACATGGCCCCAAATTTACCACAGTTTCCTTCAGATCTGATTCTTTCCCAATATCTTAATTTCTGTACATGACAACATCTACCATGTTGCATGAGGAAGAAATGACAAGTCTCTTTGCCTTTTTGTTCTCTTTGCTTCTATCTCTTGTCAGTCACCAAATTCTCTTCATTCCTTTTCTGAAATATCTCTTGAATCTCCCTGTTTCTTCCTATCCCACTGTTGGAACACTGGTTTCCTTCCCCCCACCCCCATCCTCTTTGGTCATCTTGCTCCTAGATCGTTGCCTCTGCTCCCTTCATGATCTGTTGACCTCAGTATTACTTTCTTTCCATCCATTCTTTCTCTGTTCATGTGACACTCATTATTTAAATCTCTCCAGAGGCTTCCCATTGCCCATAGGACAACACCCCAAGTCCTTCCAAACCAATAAGGCCTTGCATGATCCTGCCCTGCCGACCACCAGTGCTGCGCTGGCTGCTTTCTGGATCTGACCTTGGGAGCTCTCTCCCACCCAGGGGCTTTGTATTCTGCCCCCTCTGCTGGCAATGATCTTTCCTCAGCCCTGTTCCATGATCACGCTTCACCAGCTACTTTAGGTCTCAGCACAAATGTTCAAATATCTCTGGGCCTCCCCTGGTGGCGCAGGCAGTTGAGCGCAGCGCTGTGAAGCTGTCTGCAGCCTTTGCACTGCCGGTTCGATCCTGGCCAGCTGGCGAGGGTCCTACATGGTGTGGCAGACCTCTCCTGTCTCTCCTGCTGCTCCCCTCAGCAGTGTATTTCATCAGTCTGCCTGTTCTGTTCCCTGCTCTGTCTCTGGTGAATCCTCTCACCCTCCCGCATATCTGGCCTGTACCCTGGTTCTTGTATAAATAAATAAATAAATCTTAAAAAAAAATCTCTTTCAGAGGGAATTTTTCCACAACCACACCTGCCTCCCACAATAGTTGAGCCCGCCTATATGCTAATAAGTCTCATGTAAATGTTCACACATGTGATTATTTGCTTATATTCCACCTTCTTTTTTAGAATATAAGGTCCATGCTGACTTAATTTTTGTTGTTGTTTTTGTTTGTTTTGTTTTAAACCAGAAGTGTCTGTTATTCCATGTCTAGTCCAGTTACTTCAACTTGCTTATTAGGGATATGGAGCCAGTGGAGAGGAGACTTCATTTTCCCAACTTGTAAATTTGCTATGGAATATAACAGAAATATGACTGGACAATTTAGTGCCTCTAAAATGTATTGGTTTATATTTAACAATTTCATTTCAGAAGGCAAGTTGTTCATCTATCCAGGACTTTTTATCCTTTGGCCAGAATTCATTCATCATGTATTTATTGAGGCTTCCTACATATCCAGACTTATTCTGAGTGCCACGGATACAGCTGTAAGCAAGATTGACAAAACCCTTGTCCTCAGGACACACAGGATACACACTATAAATATATAAGCTAAAAGATATGATAATGCAGGTACTGATAGGTGCTAAAAAGAAAATACAATGGTGAGTGTGGATAGGTTGGACATAGGAAGATATCCTAGAGGAACTGACATTTGAGTTGAGATCCAAATGATGAGGAACTAAGCACATGAAGCCATTCATTCATTCAGTTAATAAATCTTTGTTAAGTACCTACTACATGCTAGGTACTGTGGTAGGTACAAGGATACATTAATGAATAAAATAGACAACAAAAAAGTTTAATAGTAGGTAATATAGATAGTATGCTAGTCAGTGGTAAGTACTATAAGTGTATATATGGTGTGTGTGTGCGTGTGTGTGTGTGTGTGTGTGTGTGTGTGATATTTTAGAAAGGGAATGCCTCACTGAGAAGATGGCACTTGAGTAAATACCTAATTACAGTGAAATAGAAAATATGCAGGTAGCTGAGGGAAGAATATTCTAGGCAGAGAGAATAGCAAATCCAAAGGCCCAGAGGCAACATTGTGCCTGGGTGATGTCGGAACAACAAGGAGACTGGAGTGTCCACAATAGAGTATATAGGATTGAGGAGCAGGGAAGAGAACAATAGGAGATAAACTCAGAGAGGTAATAGAGACCACTCCATGGAAAGGATTTGCATTTTATTTTCACTGTATGAGGCTGTGATGGGATTAAAGTAGTACAGTAACAGTGTGATTTGTAGCTTTGTGGGGGAAGATGGATAATAGGAAAACAAGTCAGGGAAACAGGAAGCCAGTATAAAACTTAAACCTCCATTTTGGAGAAACTTAATTATGTTGTCTTGAAATTGAAGAAACATGTTGATAGGAACTGACTCTTAAGTGTTGTCCTACCCCCCTAAATAGACAAATCTTCATGTTACAAATATTGATAGAGACAAAATCTCAATAAAATGGTGAATCCTGAATGTCTTACTGGGCAAGCACTTACACTCAAGTGTAAACCTTCAGCACCTCTTACAAATAGCCCCATTATTGGTTGCTGAGGCATGAGCAGAAGGTGTCCCCTCCTCTCTGCTAAGTATCACTTCCTTTAGCCTGAGTGGTCAAACCCCTTCACTCATCTTCTGCCTACAAGGCAATTTTTTTTAGCAGATATAAGATTGGTACTAGGATGCAACAGAAACTAATATTGCTCTGTTAAAGAACTGGATGTGGTACTCAGTTTGTGGCTAGGAGGGATTCTGATTTTTGCCTTCTTGTGTACAACCATCTTAGAAGACAACAAAACTTATTCACATTGCTGGTCTGATTTTCAGGAGTCGTTAACACCGACTGGCAGTCTTCTGGAGCCAAAGCTCAAAGCTGAAGAGCTAAGGCTTGACTGCAGCTTGAAGGACAGGAGCTATGTTGGACTGAGGCTCCGGACCTTTGCATTGGATGCCCTGATATCAGGGAATATTGTAGGATTCCAGAGAGGGGAGTAGAGCCATCGCTATAATGACTGAGATTGAATTTCTGCCAGCTCCTGGTAGGTGAGTGTCCAGCGCATTTCATATTTGTTTTAGAGAGCTGGAACTATGTGACATTTAAAACAAAATCTCAAGTGTTGTGGAATTATGTCTGTCACTACAATGGTAGTATGCTTTGTCTGGGCAGAATTCTGTGGGTGTCTATTAAAAATCCATAAAGTTCAACAGTCTCCTCAGGGGTGCGACTAGATGACTGTGACTTGCCAGCTTCCTGGGACTCAGCACATATCATGGGGTTGAAATGTTGCCATTGTCACTCCTTTGTTTTAGTAATGATGAGGGAAACTGAAATCTCTGGACCTCTTTGCTTTCCTAAGAATATAGGCACCACAGCCCTGTTCCTGGCTCCCAGGAAGTCACAAGGAGCTGAATGAATCAGATAACAGAATGAAATAAAAAAATCGCAACAATAATACCTGACACTTTCATAGCCCTTTAGAGTTTTCATACACTAATTTATAGGGTGCGCTTGCTGAAAGGTGAGAGGGCCAGATTTATTATTGGCATTTTACTTTTATTGATGAGTAATCGGGAGCTCAGAGGCTGAAGTATCTCCCAGGTCACGGAGCTTTCCGGATACAGAATAAGGAGTGTCTGGAAACTGAAGTTTCAGAGATATTACTTTGCTTAAATTCATACTTCTTGCATTCTAACAAGACTTCTGACTCCAGAGTTCATGCTCTTAGTGAATGTTGATGATTTGGGATGGGCTAATCCTATTGAACAAGGCATTATAAAATGTGCTGACTTTGTGTATGTGTGTGTGTGTGCGTGCATGTGTGTGTGTGTATACATATATCTGCAGAAAGAGAAATGGGAATCCTGTGCACTTAAATCTATTTATTTGAGAGAATCTTGCAGTATTTGAGAAATGCAGCTCAGGGCTTCATGTTTAGTTCTATTGGGATCAATATGCATATGACTGATGAACCCCCCAAAACAAATTTGGAGTAGTTGAGAAGAAATGGTGGGAAATATGAGTGTAAAAGTCACATCAAACTTTTTGATGACACAAAATTTTTACACTCCCCACAAAATTTTTACACTCCCCACAAAATTTTTACACTCCCCCCAAAATCAATACATGCTCATTGTATAAAAGTTACAAAACATAGATATATGAAAACAAACAAGAATAAAATTTATCTGAAATCCTACAACCCAGAGGAAATAATTGTTTATTTGGTACATATCTTTCTATACGTTTCTTTTATGCATATATAAAGGCTACAGGCCTTGCAAGGCTCTTGATACATATTGCCAAGTTTCCTTCCATAAAGGGGAAGATTGCACTTTAAAAAATCTGCCGCAAAAGAAAGGGTCATCACCGTTGTTTTCTCACCAATGCCAATACATAGTCTCACATAGCATCGTCAGTTTGAAAGACAAACATGATATTTCTTGATTAATATTTCTTGCCGTACCTGTTACACTTTCTAGAAGGAAAGAAAACAAGAGCTTTGGGCTATGAACATTTTATTCTTGATCAGCTTAGCTCTCTGGCTCATCCCTTTCAGCTGCTGAAACCCCTTTGACTAGACATTGACTCTTAGTTTGTGGAGGTCAATCTCATCTTTGACTAAGAATCTGAAAGATTCCATCCATGGCTGTGTTTCTCATCCATGGCTGGGCACATAACAACTGAGGCACTTTAAAACATCCTCTGGCCCTCACACCCTGGAACAATTACATCTTGGGGTGGTGGAGAACACAGCTCAGTATTTCCAAGACTTCCCATGTGATCTAGAGTTTTCTCTCAAGCACTGCAAAGGTGATTCAAGTTAGGTTAGCCTTTCTCTTAAGTCTCCAGTTTGTGGAATGTGAACTTCTCTGGCTTCTTCTGGGAACTAAGTCTCATAATGATCCTCTATAGAACTGAGCATAGAGCCCTAAGCTCTTTTTCTCAAATACCATGAGCAGATTTGGGGGCTTAGGATTTTTCATCTTCCTGCATATAGAGATACATGCAGACAAACAAGCAAACAAACAAACAGACAAACAAACATAAAATCCCCAAAAAGCAGTACCTCAAATACAGAGCTGTAATTTCGTACCTGCCATTAGAGGTAAACATATTCAAATTTGGGGATAATAATACCTCATAGTGTTGTTGAATTATTAAATGAAGTTATATGTACCAAATACTTTCCACAGCACCTTGGGAATGCACCCAATGCCTTGGTTTCCTGAGGGGGTTTTGACTTCCAGAGCAAACTTGCCCATCTCTGAGGTGGTACTGGGAGGTGGCCAGGCTTGCTCAGTGCTCTCAGGAGGCTCTGGAGGCATCTGGTTGCCACACCTGTGTTCTTAAACACTTGTGGGTCTCTTGATAGACCCAAGGAGTCTCTCCCCTGGGTAGTGCTGATTATACACTGATGGTGCTTTTCTTTTGTACTTCTTCTCATAGGTAACAAGCAGATGTAACAACTTTCTTTTTTGTCAGCATATTCTTTCTTCATGTAACACAATGCGATTACTAAATTTGTATCAATAGTTGTTTGATTTGATCTCTGCAACATTCCATCCTCCCCAGTCATAGTATTCAAGTCAGAAATTAAGAATGCAGGTTTTGGTACCCCTGCTTCAATTTGGATTTGGATTTCACTACCCTAGGAAAATCTGTTCCCCTTTTTGAGACTTGTTTATGTCAGGTAGAATGATCACAACAGTACTTCTCCTACTGATTTTTTTTCCTCTTGGCAATGCTCAAGTGAGATAAATCCTAACATTTATCTGAATTATCACACTGAGAGATATTTAGGAAAAACAGAGTGAAGATTTTCCATATTTTACATAAACAGGATAGCGGCTCTTAATTACATGATAAAGTTGAGGAAATAGAAAAAGATTATATATGTGTCTGGTCACATTGACAAGGCATGTATTGGATGATGCAGCTTTAGCTGGAGAAAGACCTGGTTTACTGGGGAGATCAAGGGACAGAGATGATTACAAACTGAGGATTAATCTACTAGGAAAAGCCATCCAACTTTGAGAAGGATTTGCAGCATGCTTGGGAAGTGAGATAAGAGTAAATTTGATCAAGTGGGTGATGAGATATGTTCCTGCAACAGTTAGCAGAGGTATTTCTGTGTTTGCTACTGCCAGAAATGATGAAACTGTAAGGAACCGGGGAGTCAGGCATCACCCATGGCACCAAATAAACATATGAAACTTGAATCAAAAGGTAATTACAAGCCAGTAAAAAAGTTTTTGAAAGAATTAGGTGCCCCTTAAGATTGTGTTCTCAAAACCGATTTCAGGGCTTCCCTGGTGGCCTAGGGGTTAAGTCTCAGCGCTATCACCACAACAACCTGAGTTCAATGCCTGGCTAGGGAGCTACCTACATGGGACAGCAGACCTCTACTGTCATGCCTGCTGCACCCCTCAACAGTGTATTTCAGTAAATCTGCCTGCTCTGCTCCTGCCTCTATCTCTGGTGAATCCTCTCACTTCCCACACTTCTGGCCTACACCCTAGCAGTTCTACACAAAAATAAATAAAATCTTTTAAAAAAAATCCAACTGATTTCAAAAAATGCTAATGAAGAAAGCACTTTTTTCCATAGAAATAAAATTCATAGAAAATATGTTATTTTTAATTCTAGAAAATAATACAAGGGAACTTTGCTTTAAGGAAATCTTATATTTATACAAAGGAAATCTTATAATCGCATACAAAAATCCCTTAGCTTTCAGTGTTGGCAAATGGGGTACACACCCATGGGTATTTGTGTGTGTGAATATGGACATCAAAAAATGATATTTTAAGGTGGTTTCCAAGGATCCTTTGAATAGGACCTCTCTGATGTATTCAAAGATTAATTTTCTCTTTTTAATTTTATATATTTTTTACATCATTTTTCATTTTTGCACAATGTATGCATTTTCATCTTGGTTATAGTCCCCATACAATTCCCACCCCCCTTGTTTTGATCCTACTCCCTTCTCCTCCCCCCATCCCCCCTGGCACCCCATAGTGTGTCTCTGGTTTATAGTGGCTTGTTGATTTTGATTTTTACTTTATTATAATTAGTCTTTTTCCTGGTCCCTTATTTAGGTTTTCTAAATTCCTGCTATGAGTAAGACCATCTGGTATTTTTTTTTCTTTCTGGCTTATTTCGCTGAGCATGATCTCTTCCAGCTCCATCCATGTTGCTGCAAATTGCATGAGTTTATCTTTTTTGATTGCTGAGTAATATTCCATTGTGTATATGTACCACATCTTCTTGATCCAGTCATCTATATTTGAGCATTTGGGTTGTTTCCATAGCTTACCTAATGTAAATAGTGCTGCTATAAACATAGGGGTGCAGATGCCCTTTTGAATTAATGTTTCTGTGTCCTTTGGGTAAATACCTAGGAGTGGAATTGCTGGATCATATGGAAGCTCCATCTTTAGCAGATTGAGGAAAAAGATTCATTTTCTCTTGTCTAATGAGTAGCCAGTAATGTTGAGTCCAGAAACTGGAAACTAAGTTTAGAAGTCAGGACAAATGGATGACTCATCAAAACTAAGCATAGTAAAATATAAAAGTATAAAAGAAGTCCAAGAAAAAATGAGAAAATTAGAGAATAAGGCTAGTTTATATTTTAATATAATTTGATATAGAAAACTCTAAGCAGCAGAAATTGTTTAAATTGAAAAGAAATTACTTAACAGGTAGTTAACCCATATAAGATACCCCCAGGGACGTTAATGGCAAGAAGTTGGCCCAGGTATGAACCTGGTAAATTGTCTTGTGACTTGTGGCACCAAAGAAGGTCATTCTGGGAGTCAGGGAGCTTTGATGCAAATCTGATGAACCAATATATTAGGAGATTATATATGGTAATGACTCAATGGTGAGCTGTGTGTGCCTCATCCAGGCTGATTTATGACCTTCCCCCATCCTCTGCCCTGCTGCTCATTGCATTCCATCACTGGGGCAAGAGTCCTCGAACTAACGTTTGCCTGACTGATATTTTCTGGCTGATAATTATAGACAAACTTGAGTCACATAGCACCTTCTTCACTTGTGATTGCCCCTATAAAGTTTTTTTAAGAAACTAAGTGTTGCAGAAATGACTTCAGTGTCTTCAGTGAGGTGAGAGATTCTTTCTGCATACAGCGTCTATATAGACTTGTATGTGACATGTCTCTGAGATATTCTTCCTGTAGGCCCCTTAGTTGCGTGTGTGTGTGTGTGTGTGTGTATTTGTGTGTTTTGGGGGTGGTGGTTTCGGGCCTCTGCAATACTGGTTTGCAGCCTCCTCCCACTTATTCCCCCAACTGTTCTTGAATTTTGAGGATGACAACAGAATCATCCACTGATGACTCAGTAAACCACTGATGAAGTGAGAATTATGGGATACCCCTCAGCCCCTTATTAGTCCAAATGGAGCATTGCCCTCGTTGTGAAATAGCTGTCACGTTCATGATTGAATTCAGATCCTTCAAGGTTTCACCAACATCCAAGAGCACTTTAAAGCCTCCATACTATATTTACGAGCAGGTGTGACTCAGGAGGTCACTGTTAGAATACCAGCTATGCTTGTAGTGAACACTCAAGATGTTTCTCCTTGACATAGATTCCAAAGTCCAATGCCGTCTGTATAATGCAGTGCTGCAGGGCTGGGAGTTGTGGCGAGAGGAGTCATTCAGTTTTCTTCAACAACAAAAAAGATTAGTATTCTCAGAGTTGCTTGTCAATATGTGGGCAATTATATCAAATAAGGGCCACAAGGTTGCCATGACAAAATACCACAAACTAGATGGCTTATATAACAGAAATTTTGTCACAGTTCTGGAGGTTGGAAGTCCAAAATCAAGGTGATGACAGGATTTTTTTTTTTTTTTTTTCTGATGCTTTTCTCCTTGGCTTGCTGTTGGCTGCTTCTTGCTGTGTGGCTTTTCCTCCGAGAGTACTTCTTTTATGTATACAAATTTCCTCGCTTTTTAAGGATGCCAGTCAGGTTAGTTTAAGGCCCATTTCAATGGCCTTACTTTAATGTATCCACCTATTTAAAGGCCTTTCTATTCACACAGTCATATTCTGAGGTACTGGGGGTTAGAAATTCCAACTTAAGAATTTTGGGGGAACATAATTTAGCCCATAACAGTCACCTAGTCTTAGTTTATTCAGAATGTCAGGAGTCAGTTTCATGCTTTGGAGCATAAATGGAATCAGACCCATCATTAGTTCATCTGAGGAGGAAAGAGCTCTCAGAGGAGGTTTGAGGTTTGACTGCTAGGCTATGGCAAGTGGCAAGAACCTGAAGTTGCTCAGTCTTGGGAATACTGTTTTATCCCTGTCTTTCAAAGGAAAGACAATAATCTAAATCAAATATCAGTTTTTATGTGTCTTGAAACTGTTTAACACTCTGCCTTGCAGTCTGCCTAGGTCCCAGGTGTCGCTACACAGCCTGGCATTGCTTGGGGCACCATCTAACATTGAGCTACTGCCTTTGGCAATTTATACTTTGTTGTCCACTGGAATGGTCTGTCAGCGACTCCAAAAGCCCAGAACAGCACATATATCTTAATTATAGTGGAAAATGCATAGAGGGGCAGTAGTTCTCAACAGACTGTGTATGACCCAAATATCTGTGTAATCTGTTTTGTTAACCTTGAATGTGCTGCTTTGAAAAAGAAAACAGAGTAGTGGTGCATTTTTCTTTTTTAATTTATTGTCAGGCCCTCATCACCCCCTGCTTCTCATAGTATTTTGTTTGATAACTAAAAAGCCAGGGGGTTGCATAATCATTCCTGCATTTTCTGTTTAATTATTGGCTGGGGTGTGATTTCAGTAAAAGGGGCATGGTGATTGTCCTGGGTGCTCATGTGGTGCTGTTAACTTTACTTCCAGGGCCTATGTCTATCTAGCAGCAGGGGAAAATAATACTTAATTGGATTTTTGCAATCTTAGAGGAGACAATTGCTCTTTTCTTTAGAAGCTATATATTGAGTTCAGAGTGGAATCAGCTCAACTCTTCCATTGCATCTACCTATTAACTTCATAGGCAGTTAAATAGAGGAATATAAAACCGCATGACTGACTGTGCTCATAGCAACTGAAAACCAGATAAGGCAATCTTGAAATCCTTTATTTCAGCACATTGTGGGTGCTAAATAAATTTCCAGTGATAAATAATATCGCAAAATTTCCTTTTCCACAGTCCTTATTCACTCCTTAAGAAAAGCTCATATTTATTGATTGGGAAAAATCTTGAGAAGACAATATGGGGAGGCCTTCATCAGAGGAATTTTCAGAAGGAACTTGAGAGGATAGACAGAGAAGAGAAGATAGGCAGAGAAGAGAAAGTGGGAACATCCAGACCACTAATGGTAGCTGTGGGCCCAGGATGCCTATGGGTCAATGATTCTCAGCTGTGGGTTACCAGGAGAATCATCTGAGGGGCTTTTAACTAATACTGATGCTTGGGCCTACCCCATACCAACTAAATAAGAATTTAGAAAGTTGTATTTGTTAAAAGCTGTCAAAATGACCCTCATGTACAGCCTAGGTTAATGAGCTTTTGATGTAAAGAGATGACAATGACTGTGTCAAGGGTTTGGGGTATCTATCTGCTAGGAGTCTAGGTCTTTGAAAGAATAAGTATAGGGATCTTGTCAAAGTAAACACCCAAGAACACTTGAAACCCAATGTATGGGTCCCCATGGCATTATGATCCATTTGAAATTACACATACACTGAGTGCAGCTGGAGCCTTTACCTCCTTGATTCTTCAAGATGCACATTTGAAAATATGTCTGAGGATGAAAAAGTTCTCAGAGGAGGTTTGAGGTTTTACTATTAGGTTTTGACAAGTGGCAAGAACCAGAAATTTCTCAATCTTGGGAATATTCTTTCATCCCCATCTTTAAAAAAAAGCCAAATCATTGTTGACAAAAAGAATGATAAATTTGGTATCAATGAGCAATAAATTTGTGTCATTCATGGTTTTACATGAAGGTGGATACTACCCCAACCCCAGTTTTCCTCACTGGGCTATTGTAAATATCAGTGGAGTGTTATTCATTTGGAGGCACATCATTTGGAAGTTGCCTTTATTTTAGGGAGTTCTGGATGGCTCTAACTATAGTGTTTATATTAAGACCCATGTATCGGTTCTGTAGAACCTGAAATCATACTGAAAATTTCCAGAATGTATATTGAAATATGTATGTGTTATGTGTCCAACATAAAATCTGAAAGTCCAACTCAGTTGTGAGAGACCTGAGAAAGTTAGGGTTGAAAGGAGAATAGAATAACTTTGGAAATAGAAAATAGAAGATTTAACAGGGTGTTTTTTAAAGACACCTGTATATTACTGCTTGGGAATAATATACCTAGAACTGGTGAGTATAATTCATTCCTGGGAGCAGTGGACAGCATAGGTTTTTAATTATGGATTCAGTTGTCTAGTAAGACTGAGAGAATGGGGCAGGGGGACAATTTGGTTTTGATAAAGAAACAGGGGGAAAACAAAGGAAAATGAGGGATTGTGTAGTATCTAGCCTTGCATAAAAAACTGGTCTTGGATGAATGAAGAAATGTATTTCAGTTCCTAAGTTTTTGACTTACTACTTTCTATGAATTTAAGAGCTCAAAAAGGAATGATTAAAAGGACACAACAGGATTTTAATACCACCCCAAAACAAACAAACAAACACCCCATCTTGCTGGGTATGATCCAAGATAGTCAGAATTTGTACTACGTGGAGAGCCAAGCCCACTTACAAGACTTTAGGGTCTTCTTGCTCTTTTTCCTTGTCAATTCCTTCCCTTCTTCCCTTCCTATGTACCTACTTATTTATATTCCTCCCTAGTGACCATAGTAGCTAAATAAACTGGGAAACTATTAAAAAATAGCAGGCATCTATTCCTTTGTATTCCTTGCTGCTGAGAGCCTAGCAAAGTCCTCTCAAATGGTCTTCTGGGATGGACAAGACACACAGAAAAAGTGCAGCCTCTAGGAGTCTTCTGTTAACAACCTACTTCTTGCTTGTCATCCACATTTTTAAATTTATTTCAAATGAATTAGGTCCTTGGAAATAGAGTCACAGGGCTGGCCAATTTTCTCTTCGAAGAGTAGCAGCAAAGGAAAGCTGGAATGAATTAATCATAAATGAGTCAATTAATTACAACCCTCCTTCCCCTGTGGGGTCAGCATTGGCAACAGTAGGCCCCAAGTTATTTAGGGAATTAGACACCGAAGATGCCCTTTATAGAGCCAATTATGTGGAAATAAATTACTCTTTCATATGACAATATGCTATTCTCTCTGAACACATGGGGAGGGCTGGCTTTTTGTGTCTGAACAGTCCGCATGTAGTTTTCCATGATAATTAATGCCCTTAAGCCATTTGTGGAAAAGCAAAGGTTTCTTCTGGCTCTGGTTCTTTGCTATAACAACAATGCATGCTTGGAAAATGTGGGGAGTTTGTTTTGCTGAGTGATATGTTGACATTTGAGTAGGTTTCAAAGAGGTGTGACAGAAACTCCCAGCAGCTCTGGGAGAGGCCTGGAAGACAGGCGAGTCGTATAAATCACTCCCCGTGTCCTTTCCTTACTTCACGAGAATAACAGGGTAGAAAGCCTAACCAATGGGTTTCAGAATTTACACTGCTCTGTTGTAAATGCTAGTGGCATGAAATGATTATTGCTGTGCAAGAGAACAGGCAGTTTTGAGAGCTGCTGGAAACTGGTCCTTGAGGAAGATCAAGGGAGAAAGCAGCACTTCAAGGAAGCATGACTCCCTGCTCTGCCTAGCCCCTTCTTTCTGATCCTCGGTGTGCCCTGTCTTCAGCCTCACCTGAGACCTGACCACTGTGGGAAAAGCAAATGGGTCAGGATGCTCCTGTAGTGTGGTTTATAATAGTAAATAACTAGAAATATCCTACATCCCTTCAAAATGGAGAGGTTATAAGACCATAATGATCTTTTTCAGGAATGTCCCGTGCACAGCAACATCACAGGACTATACTCACAAGATGCTAGTATTACTTCCCAGTTCTGATAACCAAAAATATCTCCAGATAATGTCAAACATCTCCTGGGCTGGGAAAAATCCTCTCCATGACTTGAGAATCACTTATTTATCTTAATACATGTAAATGTACAAAAGATGTAAAAAAATGTTCACCAAACTTATCTGTTATCACTTCTTGGAAGGGGACTAAAAATGAGCATTGCAACTTTAGCTTACAATATTGTTTTAAATTTTTTTTTACTAGGAGATTACATACTGATATTGCCTGTATAATGAAAAATATCAAACTGGGATTGTGTTAAAATTAATGAATAGTGGCAGGGAGGGACTGCTTGGACTCGCAGAAAATATAGGTGACCTTAGGACTAGCTCTCCATACTCCCTGATCCTTCAGAATTGTGTGTAGTCCTGGGTTTTGCACTGGAGTTTGGAGAATAACTTGCAGTTTTATAGAAGGGTCATGTGTGACAGGGTAATCCAACCAGTATTTAAAGCATGTGCAAAAGCATAGTTCTAAAATAGAAGGTAGGATGTCTGCATTATAAGTAGCAACTCTTATTATAAGCCTATAGTTTCAAGTTGTAATGTGGCTGCAGACAGGGAAATGGAAGGTAGAGCATTGTGAAGCTCCAGAGGCACATGCTGAGAATGCTCAGTAGTGGGGATGTTAAAAGACATTATTTTTCCTTTCATAATTTTTCTCATTAAAGAGTAATGGTCTACTGATAGTCTCCGTTTCCCTGGGAACTTCATTCCCCCCGCCCAGATGAATAAGGAAATGTTTAGTGTGGTTCCCTATGCAATTTGGTAAAGGATGACTGGTTGACTGACCTACTAGGAACTGGACCAGAAGTGTACACATCTGGTTTTATACTTGTGGACAATTCTTCCAGCTCCAGAGGAGACACATGTGGATAGTCTGTGCTCCAGTACAGGGCTTGAATGGGTCCTCCTGGTTAATGATAAGTAAATGACTAAAAGAATAGTTCATACAACAAAAAAGGGAGGGAATGTTTTAAAGATACAGGAGAAAAACATATACTTGATTTACTATAAAAATCAGGTGGAAATTTTAGATGATATTTGTTTGATGGCATATTAACATACAAGATGAAATCATTGCTATGAATAAGAAGGAGCCTTTAGGAAGGGATTTATTGGAACAATAAAAACATAGTAATCAAATAAAAACCAATACTAAAGGCAAAAACCCAAAGCAACCAGTAAAGAAAATTGAATAAGTAATCTATAACAGTGATTTTAAATGCCTTTCAAATGTTGGCAATTTTTTTCTTTAGTGAAATGCAGATGATAAAGAAGTGATGCATGAGTTTCTGGTTGAAGTGCAGATAAGGCCTTAGAACTCTGTATACTATATTTTATCCTTGACCTAAACAGTGGATCCTAAATGGGTTCTCTAGAACTTCTACTGATATTTCTATAGAAGACTTAAAATAACAGAGGCAGATGATAAAATTGAGAAAGTATTCCTAGAATATATGACTAAAAGTTGAAAATGATGAGAGAAGATGAAAGATAGGGAGAGTGACCTCAAAGATCTAGCCTGTGAGTAATAAATATTGATGGAGCAGAATGCATGATTAAGGTAGAAGTAATTTATATTGCAAATTGTAATAGAAGAAAACTCTAAACAAATTGAACCTAAAGGTTGAGAAAACTCTTGTATTCCAGGCAAGATTAAGAGATCCATGTTTGGCTATATCCTAGTTAAAGTTATGAATTTCAAGGGTAAGCAAAAAAATTGTTGACTCTTAATGTTTAGACACTAAACATTATCATTCTCTACAAGAGTGATGTAAGACATTTGAATACCCTTATATGGAAAGAGGACAGTATCTGGGATTCTGAAAAATCATATCACCTCAACCATATCATACAGCTACAATACTAAGTACCAGAGTTGAGACTTAAGTTCAGGAATGCAAGAAGATAAAATAAATTACCTAATGAGGAAACAATTTCAAAATGTCTTTAGACATTTTGGCAATCCAGAATACTAGAAAAATTAGAAGAATGGCTCTGACATTGCTTATTAATACTGTGTTCTTGTCACAGCCCCTTCTGGAGCCTTATAAAAATGATAGAGACACAGAGGAGACACATGTAGATGAAAATGATAGAGACACAGAGGAGACACATGTGGAGTAATCCTCATGCTAGACAATAGCTGGCCTTATCCACTGTGATACAGAGCAGCTGCTCATCACTTGACCAAAGTACCTAAGCAGCCAGCAGTAGGCCTAAACCCAACCCAACCCCAACTCCCAAACCAAACCCAAAACCAAAACCCATACCACCACCTGCTGGAAAAGTAAAAGATGAGCAGCCCAGGTCTAGGTTGTTATTCTGGATTTCTTTTTTTTTTTTTTTTTTATAAATTTTATTGTTATATTCCCCATACAATTGCCGCCCCCCATTCTGACCCCAATCCCTCCCCTCCCGCCCCCGCCCCCCTAAAAGTGTCTCTGGTTCATAGTTTTTTGTTGATTTTGATTTTCACTTTCTTATAGTTTTTCATTTTCCTGGTCCATTATTTAAGTTTTCTAGATTCCTGCTATGAGTGAGACCATCCGGTATTTTTCTTTTTCTTTTTGGCTTATTTCGCTGAGCATGATCCCTTCCAGCGCCATCCATGTTGCAGCAAATTGCATGTGTTTATCTTTTTTGAATGCTGAGTAATATTCCATGGTATATATGTACCACATCTTCTTGATCCAGTCATCTATTTTTGGGCATTTGGGTTGTTTCCAAAGCTTAGCTATTGTAAACAGTGCTGCTATAAACATAGGGGTGCAGGTGTTCTTTGGAATTGATGTTTCTGTGTCCTTTGGGTAAATACCTAGGAGTGGAATTGCTGGGTCATATGGAAGCTCTATGTTTAGTAGGTCCAGAAATCTCCACACAGCTTTCCACAGAGGTTGGACCAGTTTGCACTCCCACCAACAGTGCAGAAGAGTTCCTTTTTCTCCACACCCTCGCCAACATTTGTTGTTGCAAGTTTTTTTAATATGTGCCATTCTCACTGGTGTAAGATGGTATCTCATGGTAGTTTTGATTTGCATTTCCCTGATGACAAGTGATGTTGAACATTTTTTCATATGCCTGTTGGCCATTTGCATTTCCTCTTCAGAGAAGTTTCTTTTAAGCTCTTCTGCCCATTTTTTGACTGGATTATTTTCTTTGTTGTTGTTGAGTCTCATCAGCTCTTTGCAGATTTTTGTGATCAGTCCTTTATCATTAGTGTTGGGTGCAAAAATGTTCTCCCAGTTGGTGGGGTTTCTCTTTGTTTTTGTTATTGTCTCTTTTGCTGTGCAAAAGCTCTTTAATTTGATATAGTCCCAGCTGTTTATCTTTGCCTTCACTATCACTGCTTTGGGTGATGTGTCTGTAAAGATGTCTTTGATGTGCAAATCACGTAGTGTTTCGCCTATATTTCCTTCTATATATTTTATGGTTTCAGGTCTTATGTCTAGTTCTTTAATCCATTTTGAGTTGATTTTTGTGTATGGTGTGAGGTGGTGGTCAAGCTTCATTCTTTTGCATGTAGCGACCCAGTTTTCCCAGCACCATTTATTGAACAAACTTTCTTTGCTCCAATGCATAGTCTTTGCTCCTTTGTCAAAGATTAGTTGACCATAAATCTGTGGGTTTATTTCTGGATTTTCTATTCGATTCCATTGGTCTGTATGTCTGTTCTTGTTCCAATACCATGCAGTTTTGATGATTATGGCTTTGTAGTATAGTTTGAAGTCTGGGAGTCTGATGCCTCCATTCCCTTTTTTTTTTTCAGGAGAGCTTTGGCTATTCGGGGTTTTTTGTGATTCCATATGAATTTCATCAATAATTTTTCTATTTCTTTGAAGAATGACATTGAAATTTTGATTGGAATAGCATTGAATCTGTATATTGCTTTTGGAAGGATGGCCATTTTAATAATGTTTATTCTTCCAATCCATGAGCAGGGGATGTCTCTCCATTTCTTTGTGTCTTCTTCTATTTCTTTTAACAGTGTTTTATAGTTTTCTTTGTATAGGTCCTTTACCTCTTTTGTTAGATTTATTCCCAAATATTTGATTTTTTTTGTTTCAATAACAAAAGGGATGGTCTTTTCGATTTCTTCTTCTTCAGATTTATTGTTTGTGTATAGGAAGGCTACTGACTTTTGCGTGTTGATTTTGTATCCTGCCACTTTACTGAACTGATTGATGAGTTGAATTAGCTTTTCTGTGGAGTTTTTGGGGTTCTCTATGTATAATATCATATCGTCTGCAAATAGTGATAGTTTGACTTCTTCTTTTCCTATTTGGATTCCTTGGATGTCTTTCTCTTGTCTTATTGCCCTGGCTAGGACTTCCAGTATTATATTGAAAAGCAATGGTGAGAGTGGACATCCTTGTCTTGTTCCAGATCTTAATGGAATTGCTTTCAGCTTTTCACCATTGAGAATGATACTGGCTGTTGGCTTGTCATAGATGGCCTTTAAGATGTTGAGGTATGTTCCTTGTATCCCAAGAACTTCAAGGGCTTTTATCATGAATGGGTGTTGCACTTTGTCGAAAGCTTTCTCAGCATCTATTGATATTATCATATGGTTTTTATATTTCTTTTTGTTGATGTGTTGGATAACGTTGATTGATTTTCGGATGTTAAACCATCCTTGTGCCCCTGGAATGAATCCAACTTGGTCGTGGTGAATTATCTTATGGATACATTGTTGGATTCTGATAGCTAAAATTTTATTGAGGATTTTTGCATCAGTGTTCATTAGGGAGATTGGCCTGTAGTTTTCCTTTTTTGTGTTGTCCTTGTTCGGTTTTGGTATTAGTGTAATATTGGCTTCATAGAACGTGTTTGGTATTGTCCCTTCCTTCTCAATTTTTGGAAGAGTTTGTGAAGGATAGGCACTAATTCGTCTCTGAATGTTTGGTAGAATTCATTTGTAAATCCATCAGGTCCTGGGCTTTTGTTTTTGGGGAGGTTTTTGATTACCATTTCAATTTCGCTAATTGTAATTGGTCTGTTTAGGTGTTCTATTTCTTCTTTATCTAGCTTTGGGTGATTGTAGAGTTGTAGGAATTTGTCCATCTCCTCTAGATTGTTAAACTTGTTTCCATATAACTGTTCATAGTAGTTACTGATTATTCTTTTGATTTCTGCTGTGTCCGTTGTGATTTCTCCTCTTTCATTGATGATCCTGTTTATTTGTGCTTTCTCCCTTTTTTCCTTTGTGAGCCTGGCTAGGGGTTTGTCTATTTTATTGATTTTTCAAAGAACCAGCTCTTGGTTTCATTGATCTTTTGGATTGTTTTTTTAGTTTCAATTTCATTTATTTCTGCTTTGGTTTTTATTATTTCTTTTCTTCTACTGGTTTTGGGGTTTTCTTGTTGTTCTTTTTCTAGATCTTTGAGCTTCGAGATTAGGTTGTTTCTTTGCGTTCTTTCTTGTTTCTTGATGTGAGCTTCTATTGCTATATATTTTCCTCTTATTACTGCTTTTGCTGCATCCCATACATTTAGGATATTGGTGTCCTCCTTGTCGTTCAATTCAAAAAATTTTTTAATTTCTTCTTTGATCTCCTCATTAGTCCAATGGTCTTCCAGTAGTGTGGTTTTTAATCTCCATGAGGTAGGAAAGTTCCTTGCCTTCTTTTTATGGTTTATTTCTAGTTTGATGCCTTCATGGTCAGAAAAGATGGTTGATATGATTTCAATCTTGGTGTATCTGTTGATGTTTGTCTTGTGCCCCAGTATGTGATCGATCCTGGAGAATGATCCGTGTGCGCTTGAGAAAAATGTGTACTCCGTTTTTTTTGGGTTTAGTGTTCTATAGATGTCTGTTAAGCCCAATTGCTCTAGGTCTTTATTTAGAGCTTTGGTTTCTTTACTTATTTTTTGTCTTGTTGATCTATCCATTGTTGATAGTGGTGTGTTGAAGTCTCCCACTACGTATGTGTTTTCTCTGATGTCTGTTTTCAGAGAGGACAACAGTTGTCTGATATATTTTGGTGCTCCTTCGTTTGGTGAGTATATGTTAATGAGTGTTATTTCTTCTTGAAGTATTGTCCCCTTGATCATAATGTAGTGACCATTGGGGTCTCTTTTTATCTTTTTGAGTTTGAAATCTGTTTTATCTGATATAAGTATAGCTGTTCCTGCTTTCTTTTTTGGTCCATTTGCTTGTAGGATTGTTTTCCATCCTTTAACTTTGAGCCTATTTTTATCTTTTGTAGCTAAATGTGTTTCCTGGAGACAGCAAAAGGTTGGGTTTTGTTTCTTAATCCAGCCTGCGACTCTGTGTCTTTTTATTGAAGAGTTTAGTCCATTTACATTTAGAGTTAATATTGATATGTTAACATCTGTATTTGCCATTGTGTTTGTCTTTCCTTTGATTTTATTTATTTATTCTTTTAATAACTTTTTTTTTTTTTTTTTGGCCTTCTTTCATTGTTATTCGTCGCTCTGAGGTTCTGGCTTTAGAACTCCTTGTAGTATTTTTTGGAGTGGGGGTTTAGTTGCAATGAAATTCCGGAGTTTCTGTTTGTCTGGGAACGTCCATATTCTTTCTTCAAAGAGGAAGGAGAGCTTTGCGGGATAGAGTATTCTTGGTTGGCATCTGTTTTCTTGGAGTCTGTTGACTATGTCCCTCCACTCTCTCCTTGCCCGTAGTGTTTCTTCGGAGAAGTCTGATGTCAGCCTGATTGGTTTTCCTTTGAATGTTATCTGTTTCTTCCCTCTTGCCAGCTTCATTATTTTTTCCTTGTCCTGGATTCTTGGGAGCTTTACTATTATGTGTCTTGCTGTATTTTTCCTTTCGTCGTGGAAGTTTGGTGTTCTTCTTGCTTCTTGTATATCAATTTTCAGCTCCTTCTTCACATTTGGGAAGTTCTCTTCAATTATCTCTTTGAATATTTTCTCTGTTCCTACATCTCTCTCCTCTCCTTCTGGTATTCCTATAACTCTTATATTTCCTTTCCTCATGGAGTCCGATAGTTCCCGAAGTCTTTCTTCGTTCTTTTTCCTTCGTACTTCTCTTTCCTTCTCTGTTTTGGTTCTTTTTATTTCTGTGTCTTCAAGATTACTTATTCGTTCTTCCATTTCATCTATTCTGCTTTCATTGCTTTTCCCAGAATTCTTTAGTTCTTCCATTAATTCTTTGATCTCCTGCATTTCTTTTACTTCCCTCTTTAGGGACTCAATTTCTTTCTTCTGACCATTGTTTTCCCTCTCTAGGGACTCAATTGCATTCTTCTGATCGTTGATTATTTTTCCCTTATCATTGTTTTCCTTTATGACTTCTGTCAGTTTTTTAATCACGGCAATTTTAAATTCTCTTTCTGGAAGGCTCAGAAATTCTTCCAAGTTATTGTCGTTGCAATCTGGGGGCTGGCTTTCTTTTTGTGGTGTGCTTTTTCTCTGGAGAGTTGCTAGGTTGCGTGTGGTTCTTCTCCTCCCTACTGTCTGTTTTCTAATTTGCCGTATGCGTTGGGACACTGTGTTGTTGGGACTTGCCGGCATCTTGGGTGGGCTTCTCTGTTCCCCTCTGGTTCTTCCAGGAGTCATCTGTCAGTTTCAAGCAGCCTTTACTGGAGAAAGGTCCCTGTTCTAAAATGCTGATGTGGGGATACACTCCCCTGTGCGCCTGGTCTGCCCCGGCGGTGGGTTCCTGCTCCCCTCTGGGCTTGGACTGCAGGCCAGAGGGGGTCTGGCGTGGGCGAACTTCCCCCGCTCACCTCTGGCTCCTGAGGAAGCCTTCTGCAGGTAGTCTTTACTGAAGAAATGTCCCTGTTCTAAAATGGTGATGTGGGACACACTCCCTGTGCTTCTGGTCTCAGGCACACTATTCTGCACGCCTGGTCTGCCCCGGCTGTGGGTGCTCGCTCTCCCTGTGGGCTCAGACTACTTGTTCAGAAGGGGCCCGGTGTGGGCTAACTCCCCAGCTGGCCACTAGCTCCTTCAGTAGCCTGTGCTGGGGTCAAGTCGCTAGGTGGCACCAGAGATCTCTCCTAGAGCCCTTGGGGAGCTGATTTTCCACCCCGTGGGACAGGGAGCAGAGCGGGGATGGTAGGGTACACCTCAACGGCTTTGGGGTGCTGTGTCTGCCTTGTGCCCCACCGTCGTGGGGAACCCACGCCCCTAATTTCGTGCCCCGGGTCTCAGTTCCAAAGCCCTCAGTTCCAGGACGCGGGCTGTAGCCCAGATCAGTGGCGCGGGAATGGCGCCTTTTGAATCCCGCTTCCCTGCCTGGGCGCCTTGTTCCTGCTCACTCAGGGAGGGCCTCCGCCCGGGTCTCAGTTCCAAAGCCCTCAGTTCCAGGACGCGGGCTGTAGCCCAGATCAGTGGCATGGGAATGGCGCCTTTTGAATCCCGCTCCCCTGCCTGGGCGCCTTGTTCCTGCTCACTCAGGGAGGGCCTCCGCCCGGGTCTCAGTTCCAAAGCCCTCAGTTCCAGGACGCGGGCTGTAGCCCAGATCAGTGGCGCGGGAATGGCGCCTTTTGAATCCCGCTCCCCTGCCTGGGCGCCTTGTTCCTGCTCACTCAGGGAGGGCCTCCGCCCGGGTCTCAGTTCCAAAGCCCTCAGTTCCAGGACGCGGGCTATAGCCCAGATCAGTGGCGCGGGAATGGCGCCTTTTGAATCCCGCTCCCCTGCCTGGGCACCTTGTTCCTGCTCACTCAGGGAGGGCCTCCGCCGTCTCCCCGCAAGCCTAGGTCGCAGGCGCAGGGCCCTGGGCAGCTGCAATCCGAGCGCCGCTTTCGCGCAAGCTTACCGGGTGGCCGGGGCTGTGTGCTGGTGCTGGGCTCCTCCTGGTGGGCGGGGCTCTCTTTACTGGCGCCTGGAGCTCACCTCCGCGGCGGATCCTGCAGGGTTCGCCTCAGCTCCCGTTCACGGGGTGTGGTGGCTGAAATAGTTCCTTTCCACTCACAGTCCCACTTGCTGCATCCGTTTTTCTTGTTGGGCGTTTTGGTTTGTTGTTTCCCTCGTCTCTGCCGGTCGGAGAGAGCCGCCTCTGTGGGCGGGGGAGGGGAGCAGGGTTCTGCGCTTCCCTCCCTTCTCGACCTCTTTTATGGCAACTTTCTTCTTCGGGCAGTTTGCTGGAGTCGTCCGTTTATCTTCCCTGTCTCAGTTCTCACTGGGACCTGCCGCTTTTCCTCCCTATTAACTTTTTTTAATGGGAGATCTTACTCGCAGCGTCTCCTCGCCGCCATGTTGCTCCGCCCCTCAATGTGATTCTATTCTGGATTTCTTTTTTCCTTTCCCTTTTTTTTTTTTTAACAGGAATAATTTAAAATAGCAAATGGGCAGGTAAAAAAACATAACACCAGTGAACTTGAAACCTGAAGGCAATATGATATCACAAGAAAACTACAATGATTCTCTAGAAATCAAACTCAAAGACATGGAACATTATATATCCCTATTGGGTAGATAATTCAAAGCTAATATCATGAGGAAATTCAAAGAGATACAGGAAAAGTCAGAGAAGTAATTCAAAGAGAAACAAGAGAATTCACAAAAGCAATTCAATGAGCTTGAGAGGAAAATTAAGAAGATAGAAATATAATAAGAAACCATTAAAGATTCAGATGTGAAGAATTCAATAAACAAGATAAAAAAATGCTGAAATAGAATAGTCCTTAAGGAGGAGTGAATCAGTGAGCCTGAATGTAGAAAACTAGAAATGATTCAGGTGGAAAAAGATATATATATATATATAAGATTAAAAACAAACAAACAAATGGTATAAGAGCTCAGATTCCATTAGGAAAACCAACATAAGGGTCATGGGTATTCCAAAAAGTGAAGAGAGGGGGAAGGAAATGGAAAGTTTAGTCAACTAATAGCTGAGCTCCTCAAATCTGGGGAAGGAACTGAATATTTAAGTCCATGAAGCTAAAGTGTTAGATGTAAATCTTGAAACCATAAAATATATGAAGAAAACAAGAGCGATAAGCTCTTTGACATTGACCTTGGAGATATGTTTGGAGACTTGAGTCCAATGACAATGGAAACAAAAGCAATAATAAACAAATGGGACTATAGAAAACCAAAAAGTTTCTGCAAAGGAAAGAAACTTACTAAAATGAAAAGGGGGGGGGGCCGAGAGGTCAGAAGGAGGGAGGGAGAAGCACAGGGGACTGTGGTGATGGTGCACAGGTGAATTGGTGGTGAAAATTCTATGGGGACTACACCTGAGAGAAGAAAGCAAACATTGTTTAAAAATGAACAATGATGTAAAATATATATAAATTAAAAAGTCTCTTACTTGGAAAAAAATGAAAAAAGATCATAGTCACTGAGAATATATTGGCATACATCTAACGAGGGGTTAATATTCCACAATGTATAAAGAATCCTGAAACTCAACAACAAAATCTCAAACACCCTCTCCCCCTCCCCCAAATTGGCAGAGGACCTGAGCAGACACTTCTCCAAAGAAGACATACAGATGGCCAACAGACACATGAAAAGATGTTCACCTCTTATTATCAGGAAAATGCAAATCAAGACAACAAGGTGTTATTACCACACACTTGTGAGAATGGATATTTTCCAAAAGACAAGCAACAAGTGGTGAGAATGTGGAAAGAAGGAAATGTAAATTGTCTAAATACCCTGGAAACGTTTACGGGGCTACCTCAAAAAATTAAATATAGAAATTCCATACTATCCAGTTATCTCACTTCAGGGTGCTCACCAAAATTATACAAATACACTATTTTGAAGAATTGTATATACTTTGAAGTTCATTACAGCATTATTTATAGTAGCCTAGAGGTGGAAACAACTTAAGCATTCATTCACAGATGATTGAATGAAGAAGTGGTATGTATATTCAATGAAATACTATTTTGCTATAAATAAAGATGGAACTCTACCACTTGCAGCAACATGGATGGACTAGAGGGTACTATTTTTATTGAAATAAGTCAGATGGAGAAAGGCAAACACTATATGATTTTACTAGTATTTGTATAAAGAAACAAAACTGATGAACTAAACAAAACAATAAACTTCTAGGTTATGAGACCAATTAGTGGTTACTAGAAGGGAAGGGAGAAGAGGGCTGGGTAAATTGGAACAAAAGGGACAATTATATGGTGAAGAATAGAATTGGGCTTTTAGTGGTGGACTTAATGTAGTTTATATAAATATTGATTTATTATAATGCACACTTGAAACTTACATAATGTTACAATGCAATGTTACTTCAATAAAAAGTAATAAAAATAGATTAAAAATATTTGATGAAGACCTGGAAACAGTAAACTGTACAGAGAAAGCAGAACAACTCAATTTCTTGCCTTCTATAATAGGAAACAAAAAGCTATTTGAGTCTTGATCTTTCATAGCTAGAATAATATAAATTTAGAATTTTTAAAAAGTTAAATCACTAATAAAATTTAAGTCAGGCTATACTTACATCAGTCCAGAAAACCAAAATTGAAGTGGGTTTAGAAGAGAATGAGATGGAGGAAATGAAGACGATTAAGTACAGATAATTTTTCCAAAGACTTTCACTGTGAAAACTAACAGAAAACCAGGTAATAGCTGAAGGATGTGGGGTCAAGAGAGGATTTTTCTTTGTTGTTAAATATCATCAGGAAAGATTCAGTCAGAAAGAAGATTTTGGGGCCTCCCCGGTGGCGCAGCGGTTGAACGCTGGGTTGTGAAGCTGCCCGCAGCCTCTGCAGCACCAGTTTGATCCCCGGCTGCTCCCCGGCCACTGGAGGAGGGTCCCACATGGCGCACAGACCTCTCCTGCCACCCGCTGCTCCCCTCAGCAGTGTACTTCGGTCCTTCTGCCTGTTCTGCTCCCCGCTCTGGCTCAGGTGAATTCTCTCACCCTCCCGTGCTTCAGACTGTACACAGTGCTTGTATAAATAAATAAATAAATCTTAAAAAAAAAAAAAGATTTTGATGATATAAGAGAGAAAGAAGGCAATGTCTGGAGTGAAGTCCTTGAGGGGATGAGAAACACTGGGATGCAGGTAGAGGAATCGCCTGAGATGTGTGCTCAGATGATTCATTCATTGTTAGGGAAGATAGACTATGAGACTATTAACAATGATTCATTTTATGTCTTCAGCTTTTGTGTGTGTATGTGCCTCAGTTATAGTTCTGTGAAGTAGAAGAACTGATACCTATCTCATGGGAAAGGGGTTGTGAGGATTAAATTAGTTCATACATACAGGTTATGTAGAGCAGTGCTTCACAAATAGCAAGTAGTTAGTAAAAGTTAAAATAATTATTTCCTTAAAAAATAAATACAAAAAACTCACACAAAAATACAGATGAAAAAGTTCTAGAGATGAGTAGTGGTGATGGTGTCCAATATGAGTGTATTTAATGCCATTGAAATGTATACTCGAAATATGGTTAGAATGGTAAAATTTTTGTTTTGTATACTTTACCACAGTAAGAAAAAAAAATTGTGGTAAGTTGATGGAATCTGGAGTGGCAAGATGAAGTAGATTTGGTCTGATTGCATCTATGTTTTCCCCCCTGAAATGACAAGTCATTAACTGAGGTGAGATGGGAAAAGAGTTGGGTGACTTGACATAAGAGAGTGGGTATGAAATAATTCTCTCGGAGGCTGAGACAATGAATTTACTATGAAAGTGTAGTGAGGTTATCTGGCAGTTATTGAGATCTGTAGCTCTAAGTTGGAAGTAAATTCAGTTGCCAGGTGCTGCTTTGTCACAGAGACGGAGTAAGTGGGTTGTTATGTTAACCTAAGTTGGTAAGTTTTCCAGGGGAGTTTAATAAAAGGGGGAAAAGGGCAAAGTAGCAAGGGTCTTTACAGAGGAGTTGTTAGAGTGCTGATCCATGAAATTCAGCACTATACAATAAAATTAAGAGGTTTCAGGCAGATCTGATCAGGAAGAAACACAAATTAAGAAATGAGAAATGAAAAAAAGAAATGAGAAATAGCACATAACAAAAGGTATTGAGGAAATGTCATCATTTACTGAAATGCAAATGGCCATGAGATATTTAAATAATCGCTCAACTTCTGTATAGCAAAAGAGACAGTAACCAAAACAAAGAGACACCCCACTGATGGGGAGAAAATTTTTGCACACAACACTAATGATAAAGGACTGATCACAAAAATCTACAAAGAGGGCCTCCCTGGTGGCGCAGCGGTTGAGCGCTTGGTTGCAAAGCTGACTGCAGCCTCTGCAGCGCTGGTTCAATCCCCGGCTGCTCCCCGGCCACTGGAGGAGGGTCCCACATGGGCTGCAGACCTCTCCTGCTGCCCGCTGCTCCCCTCAGCAGTGTACTTTGGTCCTTCTGCCTGCTCTGCTCCCCGCTCTGGCCCTGGTGAATTCTCTCACCCTCCCGTGCTTCTGACTTTCTGACTGTACCCAGTGCTTGTATAAATAAATAAATAAATCTTAAAAAAAAAAATCTACAAAGAGCTGATGAGACTCAACAAAAACAAAGTAAATAACCCTGTCAAAAAATGGGCAGAAGAGCTAAAAAGAAACTTCTCCAGGGAGCAAATGCAAATGGCTAACAGGCATTTGAAAAAATGTTCGACATCACTGATAATCAGGGAAATGCAAATCAAAACTACAATGAGATACCATCTTACACCAGTGAAAATGGCACATATTAAAAAAACTAGCAGCAACAAATGTTGGTGAGGATGTGGAACTCTCCTGCACTGCTGGTGGGAAAAAGGAACTCTCCTGCACTCCTGGTGGGAATGCAAACTGGTCCAACCACTATGGAGAGCTGTGTGGAGGTTCCTCAGTCTGCTAAAGATGGAGCTTCCATATGACCCAGCAATTCCACTCCTAGGTATTTACCCAAAGAACACAGAAACATTAATTCAAAAGGGCACCTGCACCTCTGTGTTTATCGCAGCACTATTTACAATAGCTAAGCTATGGAAACAAGCCAAATGCCCAAATATAGATGACTGAATCAAGAAGATGTGGTACATATACACAATGGAATGTTACTCAGCAATCAAAAAAGATAAACTCATGCAATTTGCAGCAACATGGATGAGGCTGGAAGGGATCATGCTCAGTGAAATAAATCAGAAAGAAAAAGAAAAATACCAGATAGTCTCACTCAGCAGGAATCTAGAAAACCTAAATAAGGGATCAAGAAAAGACTAATTATAATAAAGTAAAAATGAAAATCAACAAGCAACTGTAAACCAGGGACACACTACGGGGAGGGGCGGGGGAGAAGGGAGTAGGATCAAAACAAGGGTGGTGGGAATTGTATGGGGACTATAACCAAGATGAAAATGCATACATTGTGCAAAAATGAAAAATGATGTAAAAAATATGCAAAATTTAAAAACCAAAATAAATAAAAAATGCTCAAGAATTCAACTCTCCTGAGTCCATTGTACTGTGGTGCTTAAGTAATTCAGAACCTAAACTTATGGGGGAATTTTATTTTTTTTTTTTATTTTTTTTTCTATTAATGGAGGAAGATACAATTACTTTACTTCTTCATAAAACACTACTTTTAATTCCACATTTTGATAAGATAAGATGACAATAAATATTCATGTGTTTTCCATTTTTAATTATTTATTTATTTATTTATTTATTTTTTTAAATTAATTTTATTTTTATATTCCCCATACAATTGCAATCCCCCCATTCTGACCCCAATCCCTCCCCTCCCGCCCCCACCCCCCAAAAAGTGTCTCTGGTTCATAGTTTTTGTTGATTTTGATTTTCACTTTCTTATAGTTATTCATTTTCCTGGTCCCTTATTTAAGTTTTCTAGATCCCTGCTATGAGTGAGACCATCCGGTATTTTTCTTTTTCTTTTTGGCTTATTTCACTGAGCATGATCCCTTCCAGCGTCATCCATGTTGCTGCAAATTGCATGTGTTTATCTTTTTTGAATGCTGAGTAATATTCCATGGTATATATGTACCACATCTTCTTGATCCAGTCATCTATTTTTGGGCATTTGGGTTGTTTCCAAAGCTTAGCTATTGTAAACAGTGCTGCTATAAACATAGGGGTGCAGGTGTTCTTTGGAATTGATGTTTCTGTGTTCTTTGGGTAAATACCTAGGAGTGGAATTGCTGGATCCTGTGGAAGCTCTATGTTTAGTAGGTCCAGAAATCTCCACACTGCTCTCCATAGTGGTTGGACCAGTTTTCACTCCCACCAACAGTGCAGGAGAGTTCCTTTTTCTCCACAACCTCGCCAACATTTGTTGTTGCTAGTTTTTTTAATATGTGCCATTCTCACTGGTGTAAGATGGTATCTCATGGTAGTTTTGATTTGCATTTCCCTGATTGCAAGTGATGTTGAACATTTTTTCATATGCCTGTTGACCATTCGCATTTCCTCTTCAGAGAAGTTTCTTTTTAGTTCCTCTGTCCATTTTTTGACTGGATTATTTTCTTTGTTGTTGTTGAGTCTCATCAGCTCTTTGCAGATTTTTGTGATCAGTCCTTTATCATTAGTGTTGGGTGCAAAAATTTTCTCCCAGTTGGTGGGGTTTCTCTTTGTTTTTGTTATTGTCTCTTTTGCTGTGCAGAAGCTCTTTATTTGATGTAGTCCCAGCTGTTGATCTTTGCCTTCACTATCACTGCTTTGGGTGATGTGTCTGTAAAGATGTCTTGGATGTGCAAATCCCATAGTGTTTCGCCTATATTTCCTTCTATGTATTTTATGGTTTCAGGTCTTATGTCTAGTTCTTTAATCCATTTTGAGTTGATTTTTGTGTATGGTGTGAGGTAGTGGTCAAGCTTCATTCTTTTGCATGTAGCGACCCAGTTTTCCCAGCACCATTTATTGAACAAACTTTCTTTGCTCCAATGCATAGTCTTTGCTCCTTTGTCAAAGATTAGTTGACCATAAATCTGTGGGTTTATTTCTGGATTTTCTATTCGATTCCATTGGTCTGTATGTCTGTTCTTGTTCCAATACCATGCAGTTTTGATGATTATGGCTTTGTAGTATAGTTTGAAGTCTGGGAGTGTGATGCCTCCATTCCTTCTTTTTTTTCAGGAGAGCTTTGGCTATTCGGGTTTTTGGTGATTCCATATGAATTTCATCAATAATTGTTCTATTTCTTTGAAGAATGCCATTGAGATTTTGATTGGAATAGCATTGAATCTGTATATTGCTTTTGGTAGGATGGCCATTTTAATAATGTTTATTCTCCCAATCCATGAGCAGGGGATGTCTTTCCATTTTTGTGTCTTCTTCTATTTCTTTTAACAGTGTTTTATAGTTTTCTTTGTATAGGTCCTTTACCTCTTTGTTAGATTTATTCCCAAATATTTGATTTTTTTTGTTTCAATAATAAAAGGGATGGTTTTTTTTATTTCTTCTTCTTCAGATTTATTGTTTGTATATAGGAAGGCTACTGACTTTTGCGTGTTGATTTTGTATCCTGCCACTTTACTGAACTGATTGATGAGTTGAATTAGTTTTTTGTGGAGTTTTTGGGGTTCTCTATGTATATTATCATATCATCTGCAAAGAGTGATAGTTTGACTTCTTCCCTTTGGATTCCTTGGATGTCTTTCTCTTGTCTTATTGCTCTGGCTAGGACTTCCAGTATTATATTGAAAAGCAGTGGTGAAGTGGACATCCTTGTCTTGTTCCAGATCTTAATGGAATTGCTTTCAGCTTTCACCATTGAGAATGATACTGGCTGTTGGCTTGTCATATACGGCCTTTATGATGTTGAGGTACGTTCCTTGTATCCCAAGAATTTCAAGGGCTTTTATCATGAATGGGTGTTGCACTTTGTCGAAAGCTTTCTCAGCATCTATTGATATTATCATATGTTTTATTATATTCTTTTTGTTGATGTGTTGGATAACGTTGATTGATTTTCGGATGTTGAACCATCCTTGTGTCCCTGGAATGAATCCTACTTGGTCGTGGTGAATTACCTTATGGATACACTGTTGGATTCTGATAGCTAAAATTTTATTGAGGATTTTTGCATCAGTGTTCATTAGGGAGATTGGCCTATAGTTTTCTTTTTTTGTGTTGTCCTTGTTCGGTTTTGGTATTAGTGTAATGTTGGCTTCATAGAACGTGTTAGGTATTATACCTTCCTTCTCAATTTTTTGGAAGAGTTTGTGAAGGATAGGTACCAATTCGTCTCTGAATGTTTGGTAGAATTCATTTGTAAATCCATCAGGTCCTGGGCTTTTGTTTTTGGGGAGGTTTTTGATTACCATTTCAATTTCGCTAATTGTAATTGGTCTGTTTAGGTGTTCTATTTCTTCTTTATCTAGCTTTGGGTGATTGTAGAGTTGTAGGAATTTGTCCAACTCCTGTAGATTGTTAAACTTGTTTCCATATAACTGTTCATAGTAGTTATTAATAATTCTTTTGATTTCTGCTGTGTCTGTTGTGATTTCTCCTCTTTCATTTATTATCCTATTTATTTGTGCTTTCTCCTTTTTGCCCTTGTGAGCCTGGCAAGGGTTTATCTATTTTATTTATTTTTTCGAAGAACCAGCTCTTGGTTTCATTGATCTTTTGGATTGTTTTTTTAGTTTCGATTTCATTTATTTCTGCTTTGGTTTTTATTATTTCTTTTCTTCTACTGGTTTTGGGGCTTTTTTGTTGTTCTTTTTCTAGATCTTTGAGTTTCGAGATTAGGTTGTTTCTTTGAGTTCTTTCTTGTTTCTTGATGTGAGCATCTATTGCTATATATTTTCCTCTTATTACTGCTTTTGCTGCATCCCATACATTTAGGAAATTGGTGTCCTCCTTGTCATTCAATTCAAAGAATTTTTTAATTTCTTCTTTTATCTCCTCGTTAGTCCAGTGGAGTTCCAGTAGTGTGGTTTCAATCTCCACGAGGTAGGAGAATACCTTGCCTTCTCTTTATGGTTTATTTCTAGTTTGATGCCTTCATGGTCAGAAAAGATGGTTGGTATGATTTCAATCTTGGTGTATCTGTTGATGTTTGTCTTGTGCCCCAGTATATGATCGATCCTAGAGAATGATCCGTGTGCGCTTGAGAAAAATGTATACTCAGATTTTTTTGGTTTAGTGTTCTATATATGTCTGTTAAGCCTAAGCACTCTAGATCCTTATTTAGAGCTTTAGTGTCTTTACTTATTTTTTGTCTTGTTGATCTATCCATTGTTGATAGTGGTGTGTTGAAGTCTCCCACTACGTATGTGTTTTCTCTGATGTCTGTTTTCAGAGATGCCAATAGTTGTCTGATATATTTTGGTGCTCCTTCGTTTGGTGAATATATGTTAATGAGTGTTATTTCTTCTTGAAGTATTATCCCCTTGATCATAATGTAATGACCACTGGGGTCTCTTTTTATCTTTTTAAGTTTGAAATCTGTTTTATCTGATATGAGTATAGCTGTTCCTGCCTTCTTTTTTGGTCCATTTGCTTGTAGAATTGTTTTCCATCCTTTAACTTTGAGTCTATTTTTATCTTTTGCAGCTAAATGTGTTTCCTGGAGACAGCAAAAGGTTGGGTTTTGTTTCTTAATCCAGCCTGCAACTCTGTGTCTTTTTATTGGAGAGTTTAGTCCATTTACATTTAGAGTTAGTATTGATATGTTAGCATCTGTATTTGCCATTGTGTTTGTCTTTCCTTTGATTTTATTTATTTATTCTTTTAATAACTTTCTTTGGCCTTCTTTTGTTGTTATTCGTCCCTCTGAGGTCTGGCTTTAGGACTCCTTGTAGTATTTTTTTGAGTGGGGGTTTAGTCGCAATGAAATTCCGGAGTTTCTGTTTGTCTGGGAAGGTCCATATTCTTTCTTCAAAGAGGAAGGAGAGCTTTGCGGGATAGAGTATTCTTGGTTGGCATCTGTTTTCTTGGAGTCTGTTGACTATGTCCCTCCACTCTCTCCTTGCCCGTAGTGTTTCTTCAGAGAAGTCTGATGTCAGTCTGATTGGTTTCCCTTTGAATGTTATCTGTTTCTTCCCTCTTGTTAGTTTCATTATTTTTTCTTTGTCTTGGATTCTTGGGAGCTTTACTATTATGTGTCTTGCTGTATTTTTCCTTTCGTCATGGAAGTTTGGTGTTCTTCTTGCTTCTTGTATATCAATTTTCAGATCCTTCTTAGCGTTTGGGAAGTTCTCTTCAATTATATCCATGAATATTTTCTCTGTTCCTACATCTCTCTCCTCTCCTTCTGGGATTCCTATAACTCTTATATTTCCTTTCCTCATGGAGTCAGATAGTTCCCGAAGTCTTTCTTCGGTCTTTTTCCTTCGTACTTCTCCTTCCTTTTCTGTTTTAGTTCTTTTTATTTCCGTGTCTTCAAGAGTACTTATTCGTTCTTCCATTTCATCTATTCTGCTTTCACTGCTTTTCCCAGAGTTCTTTAGCGTCTCCATTAATTCTTTGATCTCCTGCATTTCTTTTACTTCCCTCTTTAGGGACTCAATTTCATTCTTCTGGTCATTAATTATTTTCCCCTTATCATTGTTTTCCTTTATGTCTTCTGTCAGTTTTTTAATCACAGCAATTTTAAATTCTCTATCTGGAAGGCTTAGAAGTTCTTCCAAGTTACTGTCGTTGCAATCTGGTAGATGGTTTTCTTTTTGTGGTGTGCTATTTTGCTGAGGAGTTGCTGGGTTGCATGTTGTTTTTCTACTCCCTACTGCCTGTTTTCTAATTTGCCGTATTCCTTGTGACACTGTGTTGCTGGTACTGGCCGGCATCTTGGGCGACCTTCCCAGCTCACCACTGGCTCCTCTGGGGAACTTCTGCTGGGTTCACAAGTCTCCAGCAAAGACAGGTCCCTGCTCTGTCTCCTCGGTGAGCCTTCTGCTGGGTTCACACAGTCTCCAGCAAGAAGGGTCCCTGCTGCAAAATGCCAGAGCCAGGGACGCGCTCCCCTGCACGCCCGGTCTGCCCCAGCGGTGGGTGCTGCTCCCCTCTGGGCTGGAACTGCAGGCTAGAAGGCGCCCAGCATGGGCAAGCCTCCCAGCTTACCTCTGTCTCCTTGGTGAGCCTTCTGCTGGGTTCACACAGTCTCCAGCAAGAAAGGTCCCTGCTGCAAAATGGCGATGCGGGAACGAGCTCCCCTGCACGCCCGGTCTGCCCCAGCGGTGGGTGCTGCTCCCCTCTGGGCTGGAACTGCAGGCTAGAAGGTGCCCGGTGTGGGCAAGCCTCCCAGCTTAACCTCTGTCTCCTCAGTGAGCCTTCTGCTGGGTTCACACAGTCTCCAGCAAGAAGGGTCCCTGCTGCAAAATGCCGGTGCCGGCGACGCGCTCCCCTGCACGCCCAGTCTGCCCCAGCGGTGGGTGCTGCTCCCCTCTGGGCTGGAACTGCAGGCTAGAAGGCGCCCAGCATGGGCAAGCCTCCCAGCTTACCTCTGTCTCCTTGGTGAGCCTTCTGCTGGTGCACACAGTCTCCAGCAAGAAAGGTCCCTGCTGCAAAATGGCGATGCAGGAACGAGCTCCCCTGCACGCCCAGTCTGCCCCAGCGGTGGGTGCTGCTCCCCTCTGGGCTGGAACTCTTATGGGGGAATTTTAAAGGTGATTTTATTTTGTAAGTGATAAGATTCTGTTAAAGTCTTTTCTTTTTCCCATCACTGTTGTTTCAAATTCTGAGACCGACTAACCCTGAGGGCCTTATTAATCTTTATTCTGTCCTTCAGAAGTATGTGACAGGCAATATAGGCTCCAATTTGCAGAAGGGTAGATTCAGAGGTGACACCTTTCTGTCTTATTTTATTTCATATGTCAGTATCAGGACATCCATAATGATGGGCTGCCATGTGTTTAGAACAACAGCTCTGGGAATGGGTCTTTTAAGTGTGCTCCCAGTTGAGTGCTGGATGATATGTTCTTGTTTTTCCTCAGAAATTGAAGTTAATATGATTTTTTGTTGTTGCAATTTTCAGGGACAGGACAGCTCAAACTGTACTGACGTGGATGTTCTTATTGGCAATTGGTGTGCTTAGGCTTTCCAAGGGGAGGAAGTTGCTTGAAAGGTAGGTGGAAAAGTTTTATGTGAGTAGAGATATTATGAAGAACTAAATAAGTTACTAAAGTCAAGAAAACATCAGTTTTCAAAAGAAGTCACTAGTTTTTAGCAAATATGTCACGTGTCATATGAAGTAAGAAGAACTATGGGGGAAAGAATAGACCCTGTGGAATATGGCTATGAATTATTTCTTCCAGATTTAAATTGTGCAGCATAATGACTTGACCTATGTATAAAATGATTATCACAATAAGTTTTGTTCACACTTCTATCACCTTATAATTATTTCTTTGTGGAAAACTTTTAAAATTTACTCTGAACTGTTGAATATACAACATGGCATTGTTTCCTACGGTCACTGTGAAGGAAAGGAGTCACTATGAAGGAAAGCTAGTGTTTAGAGAAGATATTTCCAGTCCTGGACCATTGAACCCCAAACTTGTTTTACTTCAGATAAAATTATATTCTTTAAGTACTATTTGAGTTTTCTTGTGTATGCATAGAACCTAATCCTAATTGCACAACCTTCCTGTTTCTCTAAAATGGTATATTTGATTTGAAAGTCCATTTAATAATCACAACAAGTAATTAACATTCTACAGACATTATAAGATTTCATTTAAAGTACTCTGCAATCCCATTTAATAACTATGTACCAATAAAATGACCTAAATAAAATAAGTAGCACAGCACATTGCATGTGTGTGACTCCTAAGGTAACTGTATCCTATTACATTTAGTTTTTAAATTTCTCTTTTGAAAATTTAATTTAATTCAGAAGATTTATGATGTTGGAATGCTACCTACATCACCAATCTGGCTCCATGTAGTTTCCTGTCAGTACTAGCAGCTCAACAGTGGAACCATTTGGGCCATTTCTAAAATAAGTTTTTCCTTTTTAGACAGAACTATGGTTCAACTTTGAGGCACTTTCTGGGTGGTACTGGATGCATGTAATTTCGATGCTCACAGGATAAAGGCTAAAGTACTACCTAATTCTTCATCAGAAAAATACTGTCTTTGCCATATGTATCTATTCTTTATGCCCTGTAAAGGGTCTTTATAAAGGACCAGAACCTATAAGATACATTGCTAGAACAAAAATTCTCTATGTTTCTTAAAAAAAACAGTCTGACAGGAACTCAGTTTACTTACCTGGAAAATAAAAATTCTTATGCCTTTAGTAGTTGTTTATCTAAAAGAGGGATTTGTGTTGTTGTTTTTGGTGAAGCATTGAAAGGCAAATGAAAAATCAAGGAGAATCACCCAAAATGACAACCTCCAGGAAAAACAGAAAACAGTCCTTTAGTTTCCCTACATTGGAAGATTTCTAAAACAAATTAATTTATGCCAATTATAACTCAGTATAAATTAAGCTATCAACATGCTCTTAAAAATAAAGAAAACATGGCAGGAATATATTTGCTATGTAGTAGTTTCATGGTAGTGTAGTTTTTAAATTTCCCCTTGTGTCAGCTGTTGAAGAGAATGTGTCTGCATGGCCAGTGCCCCAGAAGTCTCTCTACCTTCTGAACAGGAATTTCTCTTTCTATTTGACACAGATCCATACAGACTGTGAGTAGAAATTAGGTAGGAAGAGAAATAAAATGTCCAGTATTTGTCACTATTATCTTGGCAAGGGTGGGGTGCCTCTGTGGTTGGCATAAAATGCTCCTTCTCTGGGAGCCATGACGCTTGTGTGTCTCTGATGCCCCACCATGCTCCCACCATACTCCATCTATTTGGCATCTGCAAACCCTCCAGCAGTCTCTGCATTTGGGGAGATCATTGGCAGCTGGGCAGATTGCATCAGGAGCTTGAGCCCCAGGCACACTCTGTCTCTGCAGTGCTCCATTTAAGTATGGTGTGTTCCTGTAGAAATAAGTTTCAGCAAAGATGCATGTGTTTCCTTTTGTTTGTTTCATATACAAATGGCTGCTTTCAAGGGCATCCTTTAGGAATTGACACCCTCAAATAACACCTAGACTCTACAATTAGTTGAGTACCTGAGCCAATTTTGAAATCTGGGCAATAGCTGCTGCTGGTCATGACTGCGGCTGGTCATGTTGGTAGTATAAAGACCTTGGTGCAACCTAATTTTTCTTTATGTTTTGAAGGTGACGCACCCTGATATGGCTGTTGGTTTGTTTCAAAATGACATATTATGTTTCAAGTGTCCTTTCCTTTCAAGTGAGCAGGCTGGTCCTTGTATATTTGTATTTTTGTACTTAAGGATAGAAGAAAATTGTTCCTCTTCTGAGCCTAGGCTCAGTCTCTTCAATCAGTCTCTCCATTGTTGGTCGATATTAAGGAAGTCCACAGAAATGAATTGTCTAGCGCTTCACTAGCAAAATTGTTACAGAAATGAAATAGACTCAAGTGAATCAATTTAGAAGGAAACAACAAATATTAAAATGTAAGCATTAAATGTAGAAGAATCAACTTCCACCCTATGGTAGTCACAGGAAAAAGTATTGAAGAGGATCCTGAAGAGTCAGAGAATATGTGGGCTGGTGTTTATGGAAGAGAAAACAGCTTGGGCAGATGTCAGAGACTAGGATAAGCAGCAAGCCATGGGTATAACCTGGGGATTGTCAGCTTCCCACACCATTGCCCTGGGTTGTGATGGAAGAATAACACAAGGATAACCCATAACACCAGATGCCTTTGGGAAGAGATCACCTCTCTAGGAAACAAAAGTATGTCACGAGAGAGAGAAGAAAGCAAGAGAACAGTACAAAGAAGGAAAAGATGGTTATTGTGGTAAAAAACAAACAAACAAAAAAACCCCACCTCTCTTTCATTCCTTAAGCCCAGCAGGTGTTCAGGCTGTGTGATCTGAGGGTTTCACAATAAAAAGGGAGGGAGTATTAAACTGACATCGTGACAACATTCAAAGAAAGGCGTAAACATAAAGAAGGGCACCCAACAGCAACCTTCCATATCAGAGTTTAAGAAGTACTTCAAAGCACTATGGAGCCCTCATGGAGATACTCTTGTCCACCTCCCACACATGCACACTAATAGGCATAGTAATTAGTGAAATCACAAATGCCACCCATTTCAGAAGTAACTATTGAATTAATATTGCATTAACTTAATTCAAGTTTTTATTATGGTGTGTACAGACATTTCCATCTAATATTTTATATATTCTCAAGAATTTAAGTAGAGAACAGATTGTTTAAAAATTAGATCCGAGGAAATTAAATGGCTATAGTCACTCAACTGAAAAATGGGGGATTGAGACTGACTTCCCATCTTTGTGAGTCTAAATCTGGTAAATAGGATAGTTTTGAGGCAGGAGAATTAATATAGAGGCACTTTCAACAAATATTTTAGATATTAGTTCTGTTTGCCAAATATTTCCTGTTTCTTCCTTACCTAAGTCACATGGCAGGATTCTACTTCCTTGTAACTGGGGAGACCATGTGAATAATTGTGGCCAATGAGTGTAAGGAGATGTGTATCTCCTCTAGGTGAAAGCAACTGCCTACTAACTGGAGATCCTCCTAAACGCTTTCCTTTTGCCCTCTTATATATAATATCCTAGAGACTGACTCTTTCATCAGCTATGGGTGCCAGAATGAGGAAACAAGAAGTAGACAGAACTCTCAACAAACCCATCATGGAAACATAACATAAGGGAGAAATAAATCTTTGCTGTTACATGACAGCAGCATCTTGAGTTGTGCATTTCTCAGCAGAACAAAGCCTAACCTGGCTGATAAGATATGTGTGAGGTGTTAGCAATTGAGGTACAATGGACGTTGATCAGATGAGAAACAAGAAAACAAGTATGAGGGACACTGTGAAGAAGGGATCTGAAGAATTTTGTAATTAATATAATATAGTTGTGTAGGAGAAGTAGACTTTGAAGATAATGCAGTGTTTAATGTTCAGATGTGGGGAATATGGAGGCCATTTTGGTTTGAATATTATAGATTTAGTATTTAACTTAAAAAATGCAGATAGCTTTTGATCAAATTTTAAAAGTAATGTATACTGATTATAAGGAGTCAAATGATGCAGAAAATTATAAAGAAAAAAATTTAAAAGTGAACATGATTCTCACACATCAATAGTGATTGTTTATATTTTTGTTTACATGAATACATAAATATGAACATATTTGCTCACTGTATTTGCAAACATGTTTAGAAAAATCATTAACCATTGGTCATGCTGAATTGGAAATTGAGGTACATTTGAGGTATTCATTTATCAAAATATGAATTTATTAAGTACCTATTTATTGAGTACGTAACCATTTAGAAGGCAGATTAGGTGCTGGAGTACAAATGTTAATGTTACTTTCCTCAGGAGATCTATGGGCCAGTAGAAAAACTTCCATTGTAGAACAGGGCAATTGGAAAGAGGGAATTAGTTTCTTTGGTGTATAGATTTGGGAGTATTAGGAAAGAAGCAGCAGTAATGACCTGAGAATGACTGACGTTCCAAGAGAAAAGGGAAGAGAAGGAAAAAGATTGAGGGCTAAAATTTAGGAAGCCCCTACTGGTGAGAGCAGACAGAGGGGCTTATGAGGAGGGAGAGAAGAAATGGCTAAAAGAGGAGTTTATGATTGCAGTTAGATTAATATATCAATAATTTTGGAATTGAGAAAACAATATGTATTTGGAAAATGGAAGAGAAAGCAGTTGGAGGGAAATTAAAAATGTTAGTGAGGGAAGGTGAAATGAGGAAGATGGTTGTCTTAAACTTAGAACACCAGGCATTCAGGTCTTCGTTCACCTGCCTAGACTTGATGCCAAGGTTGCATTTGGGACTTAAGGAACTTTATCTCTCTATATTTCATCTTTGTCAAGCTTAGTCATTGCCTAAAATGTTGAGTCCCTGCCTACCTTCCCTCTCCTGTGCTCTGGTCTTTGACTTTCTAGCTCTTTAGCTTCTTTATTGAAAGTTTCCTCCTCTTTTGTGACCTTAACAGAAACTGCCTCTCACTTGCAAAGACACTTTTTTTTTTTTTTTAATCTCTTCCATCCCACAGGTCATGGGGCAGGGATTTTGGAAGGACTTCATCCTTCTTTCAGTCCATTATTTTTATCCTGTAAAAGCAGGTAATTCAGACTGTGGCCCCTGGGTCAAAGATCGTTTGCTAACATTTTGGACCACAAAATATTTTGTAAATTTTAGCCAACTTTTCATAACTTGGAGATTTCATACAAATGTATAGATTTCTGGTTTCCCTTGGAAAAAACTAGGTGTTTTGATGACATTGGACTTACATTCCTGAGGATAGGAGTGGAGATGGTACCCTTTAGCTCATCACAGTCCCCACTATTCTCTGAACATACTTGTATGCCCTCTCTTAATCTGTCCACCTGTTGATTTTTCTTGATTTGTCTTTGCGGGATTGCTTGCCTGCTCCTTTGAAATCCCTACTCTCTTTTAACATTATTGTTGTGTCTGAGCTTCCCAGTTAACTCATGTTCTCAAGTTCATGAAGACTTGGGATCTTGTGCATTATTAGTATTAAAATATACTTGTGTGTTCTAAAGCAGAGTATAAACATTAATTCACTTTAGTCTCATTAAATTTTGGGGATTGGTACTAATATAATCCTTATTTTGTAGACAGGAAAACTGAGGCATATGCTACTCTAGTAATTTTTAACTTAATCCAACTTCTTCCAGAAACCTGACATGCATTAGTATTTCTAGTGATGGCCCAAACCATGTTAGCCTCAGTTTTTCAGCTCTAGCTCCATCTCAGCCACTCATATCTGGAAACATTGAAACTTAGTGACCTTGACAGTAGGTGTAATTCTGATATTTGAACTCTGAATCCCACTCTGTGACCATACCCCCATTTCTCTTATTCTCCAATACAGTCTTCAATCTTACATAGCTTTCCATAGTCTAAAATATTCCACTTTACCTGGCTTATCCACTCATGTTATGATTTCATTCCCCCCCTTCAAGACTGATTTCCATGATGATCCCATAAGCCACTTTATTGCTAATAATTACGCCTCTTGTATGACTCCCTTTTCCAACATGTTTGTTCAGCAAAACTTCAGCCAATTCTATATTACCTCTCTTTCTCCATAAACTAATGAAAAATATGAGGCTATAAATTAAAGGTTTCCAGTTGAATGGGCATTGAATACCTCATTTATTTACTCATTCAATAAATATATCAAATGCCTACTCTATATCAGGGACTGATCTAGGCATTAGAATACATCAGTAAACAGGCCAGGCAAGGATTCCCGTTCATGTGAAATTAATCTGGAAGGGACGGCTACACGATAAGCGAGCAAGTACAATACGCATTATGTGGGATGGTGTCTGTGGCATGAAGAAAAAAATAGGGTAAGAAAGGGTATAGAGAAGGAAGATAAAGTGAGGAATGAGGGATGTATGGAATGAGGGAGGTGACTAAAGGCAGTAGGAAGTTCAGAGAGGTAGTAAGAGTCATTTTGTGTAGGACCTTGTCAGCCATTGAAAGGACCTTTTTTTTTTTTTTTTTTCTATTTTGAGATGAAAAGTCATTTGGAGGATTTTGAGTTGAGGTATGATATGACCTCACTTATTTAAAAAATTATTGTATGGGCTTCTGTGTCAAACGTCATGAGGGGCAGGGATAAAGGGCTTCAAACACAGAGCAGTTAGGGGATCTTTGTAAAAATCTAAGATAACGCTTTGATGTAGAATGAATGGGGTGAAGGTAATGAGAAATTTCTAGTTGTGTATATGTTTTAGAGTTGGAGTCAAGAGAATTTTCTTATGTGGATATTTGGAAAAAATGAGGAATCTAGAATGAAGTCAAGGACTGCAGCCTGAGCACTAGGAAGAATATAGTTACATTAACTCTACTCTGGGAAAAAACGAGGAAGAGCAGGGTTTAATGGAGACTTCAAAGTTAAATTTTAGATCTGTGGAGTCTTATGATGTGAGACACTCAAATAGGCATCTTGAGAAAGTTCCAAGGCTGGAGTTCAGGGAGGGGTTCTTTTTTTTTTTTTTTTAAAGATTTTTAAAATTCATGCATCCAAGAACTGGGGTACAGGCCAGAGATGAGGCGGGGTGAGAGAACCCACCAGAGACAGAGTGGGGAACAGAACAGGCAGACTGATAAATACACTGCTGAGGGGAGCAGTGGGCGAGACAGGGGAGGTCTGCCGAGCCATGTGGGTAGCTCCCTGGCCAGTCGGGGATTGAACTTGTGCTGCAGAGGCTGTGGACAGCTTCATATTGCTAACCCCTTATCCCCTCAGGGAGGCCCCAGGGAGGAGTTCTTGAGAAAAATATGTTTGGAAAATTTCAGCATTTAGATGTAATTTTAAACCAAAATATTGGATGGGATCCTTAGGGAATAAAGGTAGATAGAAAAGATCCAAGGATTGGGATGATGGGGACTGGAACTTTTAGAAATCAGGAATTTAAGAGCAAATCCACAAAAAAAAACAAAAACAAAAACAAAAAAACACCAGGAGGAGTGAACAGTGAATTATAAGGAATATTAGGAGAGTGTGAGGTTCTGGAGGCAAGTGAACAAAGTGTTTCAAGGAAGAGGTTCACTGTATCAAATATTGCTACAGATTAAATATGATGATTGAGATTTAATCATTAGATTTGCAACAAGGAAAAGACTGACGATAGCAGTTTCAGTGGAAACAGTAACCTAATTCAAGCAATCTCAAAGAGACTGGGAAATGAAATGTTGACATGTGCTGAAACGTGGGTGAATCTCAAAAAGAAGTTAAGTAAAAGGAGCCAGATGCAAAAGGCCACATACTGTATGATTTCATTTATATGAAATGTCCAGAAGAGGCACACTCAAAGAGACAAGAAAGTAGATTAGTGCCTGATGTAATCTGAGAAGAGGAAGAGGAGAGATGCTGACAGGTTTTGGGTTTCTTGGTTTGGGGTTTTTTTTTTTTTTTTTTGAGTTGATGAAAATATTCTGGAATCAGATAATGTGGTTCTACAATCTTTTGAGTAGACTAAAATCACTGAATTGTACACTTTAAAATGGTGAATTTTATGGTATGTGATTATAATCAATTTAGGAAAGGAACTGGAGAAAATGTATATAGATAACTCCTAAGAGTTTAGCTGAAAGGAGAACAGAGAAATGGGATGGTGAATTGAAGGGAATATGTAGATAAGATTGGAAGAAATCATAGTGGTTGTCCTTTTGGAATGATTTGATAGATTGTTAATAAATCAGAAGGGGAAATAGTTCTTTTGGTTGAGTAGGATTCAGTGAATAAATGGAGCAGTTGAGCTTAAATAGGAGCAGAAACAATTCATCTAGAATCAAAGGGAAAGTGTGATATATAGAACAGATATGAGTAGTTGTATAAATGTAGTGATGGGAGGGCAGGAAGTTCTCTTTAGCTGGTTCTAACTAGTGAATTAGGAACAAAGTTATCAACTGAGAATGAGGATGGGAAAAATTACTGGAGATTTAAGGAGAGAGAAGAAACATGATATTGGAGATTAGCAGATTAATGGATCCAGGGTCAGAATTGTTGGGCTACACTGAAGATCAACTTAAAATTTGTAGTCACAGATCAATAGACTAGTCAGCATAATCATGTAATTTTTTCTATCAAGTCTCAGTTTGCTAGGATGCAGGCATAAAGTGGCTGGAAATTTGTCTATAATTGGGATAGTAGTTTTTCCAGATGAGTTTCAGAAAGCTGAAGGTGTACATGAGAAAGTGATTGTAATGATAGACTATGGAAGTTAAAGCTGAGTATCTTAGACCTTTGGGGTTGCTAAAGCAAAGTTATAAGAAAGAGAATTTTTTTTCTCACAGCCTGGGGGCTAGAAGTCTCACATCATGGTTCCTGCATGATTGAGTGAAGGTCCTTTTCCAGATTGTAGACTTACTGTATTTTCACATGGCAGAGGGGTCTAGGGAACTACTTTTATAAGAAGGGTATTCCACTCAAGAGGGTTCCACATTCATTACTTAAGCACCTCCCAAAAGCCCCAGGTCCTAACACATTGAGCATTAGGATTTCAAAATATGAAATATGGAGGGGGAAAATATTCAGACTATAGCATTTGGTATGAAGCAAGGAGAGGTTGTGAGGATACAGTCCAGCGGAACTCTAACACTGTTGGAGTTGAGTAACCTAGTGAGGAGGACAGGCAAGGAGTGATGGTTAGAGAGAAGCATTGTTGAGACTGAGATAATAGAGAGGTTTCTGTAATATGTTTTGACAAGGCCCAGGCAAGGACCGTGGGCACAGATGACTTAGATGGGGGAGGACAAGGAAGGCCATTGAGGAGATGAGATAGCAAAGTTCTAGGTGATAGAATATCATCTATTGGATAATATAAATGAAATGAATTATAGTTAAGATTGTATTGGAAGGAGTGGTAGTAAACTGAGAACTAAAATCTTTAAAGACTGGAGAAGAATTACCTAGAAGTTGTAGCTGATTTTTGTATGGATGGAATAATAGATGGTAGTGTGTTGACATGAGATCAGTAGATAAAAGTTGTTTTTTTCCCATAAAGGGAAGAGGGAAGAGAATAGTCTTGAAGCAACAATAAGATCCAAGAGGATTCTACCCTGTCTTGCCCACTGTGGAGGGCAGGGAAGTTAGAAGATTTGAGAGGGCTGCAGGGGAATCAGATCTTCAGGTGAGAGCCAGTTTCTGTAAAACAAGTAGTGAAGAAGGAATTTGGTGACTGAACATAAATGAAGGGCTGGTGAAGTCTCGTGAAGGGAGTTGGAGGAGACTCAGAGTTGGAGTAGGCACTATTCAGAGCTAGCTGGAGCATAAGCATTCAGAGTATGAGGGGTAACTTGGGAGTTCCAGATGGGCCTCTGTGGTACCTGATGCAAGTAGGCATGGAGTGTGTAATTTCCAGACAGGGCAGTCAGGGGTGTGTGTTTATGGGCATGATCTACCTGGATCTCTGGTGACTTTTTTTGATAATTCTTTGTTTTGGGTCATGCTGCTTCCTTTTTCTAATCTACTTATCATTGCCCTCTTCACCTGGCTAGCTTCTGTTTATTCCTCAGCTATAGTCTGTACTGACCTCTTTGGTGTTCCTTTAACACCTTGTAAATAATATTATTAAAACTCTTACTACTTTAATTGCTATTATTTATTTATAAAGAGTAGGTCCTTGAATAATGCGGTTTTGCCAATGTTGTTTTATTATTATACTAATGAAAAAAAATTGATTCCCAACTGGAACCACTGTCTGTGTGGAGTTTGCTTGTTCTCCCCATGTCTTCAGGGTTTCCTCTGGGCACTCTGGTTTCCTCTTACATCTCAAAGATGTGCACATTAGGTTTATTGGCATGTCTCAGTTGTCTCAGCCTGACTGAATGTGGGGGAGTGTATCTTGCAGTGAAAGGACATCCTATCCAGGGCTGGTTACTGTCTTGCTCCTGTATTTTTTTTTAGGATAGGCTCCAGCCACCTATAAGCCTGGAGTAGCCGATTTGATGATATTTTTTGTCACTAGGAACATGGTATTCCTATGGCAAAGTTTGTTTTGTTATGTGTGGTTTTGCTTAAAGTCCCATTTTCTATGAACCTATTAATGACATTAACTGAGGACTCATTATATGCCTCCATAAACAATTGTGTAGTCCTTTATCTTTGTGTTTCACATGGTATGTGAAAGATACTTGTTTGTTGAACTAAACTCTACATTCTAGGAAAGAGGTATGGTTTATAGAGGAAGAGAGAAGAGAAGTGGAGAGAAAATGAGGTGTTGAGGAAAAGATGAAAATAAATGAGGGACTGTGGGCCAGACGATGAATCACTTTAATGTTCTCACTAAGGCAGGAGACAAGACCATCCATTTGGAATCTAATAGGGGGAATTGAGAGAAAGGAGAAAGTCTAAAGTAGTCACTATGGGGAGTTGACTTAGGGGTTAAGAAAATGAACAGATAAATGAGATACATAGATGGCATTTTGTGACTGGAAAGAGAAGCATAAAGATCTTTGTTTATAGATACAGTATGACACAAAACGTAGTATGACCAGAGAATCATAGTCAATTAAAGAACATTACAGCTGTAAAAAATTGAGGTCCTTCTAATTTGCTTTCATAGCTCAGGCAATTGAGACCTGGAGTAAGGTAGCCCAATGTCACCCAACTACTCATCTGTTACTAGCAACTCATCATGATGATGATATCTCAGAGTTTGGTTGTGAGCAAAAGAAATGGGCTCTGGCTTGCTAAGGAAAAAGGGAACATACTGTATGTGTGGAACTCTTAGAATCAAAGAAAAAGCTAAAGAACTAGGTTCAGAAAGTTGGACAGCATGTGGCTCTGAAGGAGCCAGGAACAACTACAATCCCTGCTGTGGAACAAATGGTCCAATTATTCTCCCATATTTGGCTGCCTCCAACATTCAAATGTTTGGGAGAGAAGAACAGATTGATTAAGCTTTAAAGGACAACTTGAGAAAAAAACATTTCTTCAAAACAGTGCAATTATGAAAGGTGAATGGATGGAGAGATTTGGAGATAGCAGATATCATTCCAGCCACTATATAGATAAGCAGGTGATATCAAAGATTCTGGAACCAAACTCCCTATTCTTACAAAGGATCTTGGGCAAAGTAACTGAAAATTGCTCGGTGCCTCATTTTCTCCACCAGTAAAGTGGGTATAATAGAATCTTATTCCACATAATTGTTAATGTGATAAAATGATTAGATATATGTGAAGTATAGAGAGCCTGCAAGTGAATGCTTGTCTAAGAGTCAGCTTTTATAGCCATTATGAACTGAATGTATGCCCTCCACATGGTTATCATAGTAAGCAGATGTTGGAGGCTGCTTCTACTGTAATTCCTTTTCCAGCTGCTTGCTCTTATGCTGTTGTTTATCAGTCCTCTACCTCTCTCCCACCCCCATCACTTTCAAGATGGCTGCTGCAAGCTGAAGTCCAAATTTTGGCTAATGATAGCATCTCCATTCTTTAACCTTGTACCAAAACATCCCTTGGTCAACTGAGATTTAGAGGTACCTATGATGGGAAAATGGGAAAATGTATAGTAGAGGTTGAAGTTCTAAGTTTTAATCCTAGCACTGGCTCTTTTTTTTTTTTTCTATTAACTTGGGCAAATTAGTTAAAATCTGTGCTTCAGTTTTCCCATCTGAAAAATAGAGATGATAATGTTCTTCTCAGAAGGTTATTATGAGGTTTACATGGGGTAATTCCTAAGAGAGGCATGTAAACTGTAAAACAATATAGAAATAATCCCAACTTTGACAGATACTATGAGGATGAAAACTATCCTTCCCAAATGAGGTTATTCCCATAAGAGAAGACCATTCTGAACAGGTGTAGTAGATTGCAGTGTATCAACTAGATACGTCCCAGGAAGTTGGAACATTTTATGGCTTCTATAGAGGATAAAAGGAGAAAGGTTCTGGTGGTCAGATTGTGATTACCCCCAGGGTCACCAAGTCCAATTAATAAGCAAGAGTCTGAAATTGTCCAGATAATGAAACCAATTGAGTTGATAGTACCCAGGACCCTGCTTTCCATGCATTAGCATATCAACAAGAATTATATTAGAATGTCATTGTACTATGACACAAGAATGTCACGATGTGTGTTTCAATTAGGAATATGAGTAATTTGGTTTATGATAAAATTCTGTATTTGGATGGGATGTAATTATGACATTTACTTGTCAAATGAGGAAATTCAGTGGGGATTCTATGATCTTGGGTGAGTCACTGTTAGAAATGTTTCCTTTATCTGTAAAGAAGAGAGACTGAATGATCTCTATGCTGCTTCTGACTTTTGAATCCCTTGTTTATTCCATTTGAGGCACTTGTGATTATTTTATTTGTTTGATTTCTTTACTTAATTTTTGAGTTATTGTACTCACCTGAATTTCTTTGGAGGAAGAGACTAAGACTTTTTGTCCATCATTTCAGCTAGCTAATGCTTAGCACATTGTATATACTCAGTAATGATTTCATGAATAATAGATATAGTTATATGGTTTTGTGGTCCAATGAAGAAGAGCTGTTTTGGGTTTTTTTTTTTTTTGGAGGTTGGTGGACTTATGATTGTACTTTGTGTACATGGTCTTGATATTTTCTGGCACACATGGTACTGTTCACTAGTGATAGTAACTTGATATTTTCAAAACATATACAGGCCTGTGTCCCTAAAGATACACTATGATCCTGTGGTACATTTGATTAAGGTCCTTTTTACAAATAAGGAGATTGAAGTATCTGGGCCCACTTTACTGAGCTAAGTCATGTAAGAGCCTTTGGCTTCTCTACCTGCCCTCAGCAACTAATATCAGAAGCAGTATGTTATTTAGATTCTGCTTTTATATCTGGCATTGGATATATGTGTGAGCACCTGAGTTTGCACTGTTTTTTGGTTTGTAAGAGAGAAAATAAAACATAAGTACATTGACTTTGACCTTGAGACCATCAATTAAGCCCAAACAAGTTTACAAAAGAAGCTTTTAGTTTCTTAAAGATATTAAGACTGCTTAAAACACCAAAACAGCAGAGACCCAGACCAATTACATCTTGTTTTATGAGCCTTGGCAAGGATATATATATTTGATTTTTGTTATTTGTCCTCACAGAGTCCTTCTTTTCTCATAAATTAAGATCAATCAGTCATAGGACATGAAATTCCATTTATAATCTTAAATGACTAATGACTTGGCTTTTGGTCATTTAGTTCAAGTTCTGATAAAATAGAATAGTAGCTATTTGTGATTAGCAAATGGACCTTGTCAGGTCTGGTCACGTGCATGTACACAGGGGCTGAATTTGAGCCCTAGCCACCACTTTTATTCTTTAAGGAAGCTAATAATAAGCATGGCTGTGACTGGGGAGAGACTGAAAGACTGCCACCAGATTCTTAATATCTATATCTAAACCAGAAGCCTAAGAGTCTCTGATTCATAGTGACTGCTGTGAAACTTTGCTAGCCTATGGTTTGTAGAATATGCTTTTTCCAGAGGAGGAAATATGTCTACTGATGCTTTGCCTGATGTCTTGAAATATATAGCCTTCTTTCCTATACCCCCTTATTCCAATGTCAACATTTGAATAATAGTTTCTAAATATAATTGTGTAGGTTGATTACAAACCTGGAACATCCCAGATACACCTTTTGAGCACAGTGTGGAAAACAGAAAATATGTGGTAAGATGGAAAGATAGTTGAGATAAAGGGCCATGTAAGGTTAACCAGTGGAAGATAATCTTCTAGGAGTAAGTCTTTGTTGCTGAGTATTTAAGGCTATAGAATTGCATCTTTTGGTTGTTGTTGTTAAACACACTCAATAATAGCAGCTTTCTAACCTGTCACAGTTTAGGAACATCCAATCGCAGCTCTATTTCTTCTGCTTACTCTCAGCAGGAAACTTCCTGTAGGATGGGAACAGAAAGCTCTGGCTCACAAGACTGCAATTGATTAAACAGAATGGAATAGTGACAGGTGACGGAAGAGATTTAAAAGTATATCCTGGATCAGTATCTAGTACTTATCTACTACTAGTATCTACAACTTCTTAGATTCTAGCTATTCTCATTCCCTTTGTTTTGGAGGGATTGATCAAGTTAATTCCTCATTGAACACCTTTTAGGCATGAAACAATTTATGAGAGAGGGAGCTGAGACCAGGAGCAAGCTCTAGAAATGATCAATATGGTTGAATGAAACAAAAAAAGGAGCCTGTCAGCAATGGACAATCAGTGAGGCTTTTCTAAAAGCATAGTATTGTTTAGATCTGCATCCCAGAAACATCATCTTGCAGTAGAGGCAAGCCCAGAATCCTGAAGATTATGTTGGAGCCAAGAACCAATGGTGATTAGGTTTAACACAGCAGTAGTAGGGATGGGTGGTGGAGGAACCTGATGAAGTATTTTGGGAATAGACTCAGCAGATGTGGTGATTCACTGAAAGTGAAAGTAAAAAGAAGGGGAGTCATGGAGCTATACTCTAGGATGATGAACACAGAGTAGAGCCTGTTTTTTTTTTTGGGGGGGGGAGTTGATTTTGATATGACTATCATATGTCATATATGACTATGTAACATCTAGGCAATGCCCAATAAGCAGATGCAAATAATGATCTAGAGCACAGCAGAAGGTTGGGGATGAGAGAGAGAGATTTAGGAATCAACAGTGAAGTGAGCAAAGGTGAATCAATGAAATAACCATTTTTCCTGTAGTGTCTTCCCAAATTAGTGACCTAATCTTCCTCATAAAATTTTCCCTCCCATCACCAGCTACTGCTTTCTATATAGATCTTGTAAAAAGAGGAAAAAGTGAAATAAGTAAGCCAATAAAACTAACAGCAGAAGCTGGAGGTGGGATTATTTACCTGGGTATGACAATTATTTACCGGTGATACAGAAGTAATGATTCAGTCAGCATAGTCCCTGACCTTAGAACCTGAACTGAATTAAGGTTGCATCTGTGGAAAAATTGTCTTACAAAAATGCTGTCGCTTTGGCCAGAGTCTCTATTTTTTGTAGAGGGTAGGCCATCAGAAGCTGAACTGGTGAGAATTCCTTCCTTCCTTCTGCTTTGGGGCTTTATTGTCCTTCTTGCAAACCAGATTGCTGAGATTCAATGTTAATATACCTAGAGGTATCTGAGCGTTGGATGAAAAAGCATTTCTACATGCAGCAACTTCATGGATATGTGAAAGGCATCAAATATTAAACAACTCATAAGACTTGACCACAGTTGAAAGTGAAAATCCTCTCCTAAGAACCAGTGACATACAACTGAATTCTTCTCTCTCCATTTTGGGATTGAAGTACAGTCTGTATATTTTCAAAAGAAAATTAAAGACTGCTTTGGGGTCTGTTAAGAATTTGAGGTCAGCAGCAGACCTGTTTCCTATGATTCATATCATGTGAGATTATTTTAGAGTAGACTTGATGAAAACATGCTGTGAGCCTGAAAATACAGAGTGCCCTGAAGATTACTATGCAAAGATTCCTCATTGCTGCTATTCCTTTTGAGAAAAACTTTAGTTGAATATATTGGATCATGGATCATGCATTCATCAAGATCACAAGCTTTGTTTGGGTTATATTGCTGCATGGAAAGATGTGTGGAATATCAATGTTCATGAAGTGATCCTCCATTACTACCAAGTGAGACACTTAGGAGAGTGTCCCAAATGACACCACTCTGATAGACAAAATGGCAACTCTATAATTGCAGAAATCTAAAGGAAATGTCTAATACAGATTATCTACTGTATGCAGGTAATAAAGTCAGAGAACATGGAAGCTGGTGCAGCAGATCAGACTATATGGAATAATTTATTTGATTACTGGAGCTTTCTCTTAAGGCTTTGGTTGAAGCTGACTTGGTTTTAGGAAAGTGATACCAAGGAGCAAATTTCAGGGCTGTTTGTTTAAAGGAATCCAAGTAGGGCTACCTAGAGGGTGGCCTTTTCAATACTGAAAACATAGAAAACTTGTGTGACTACCAACCCCTGGAAGCTGTGGAATTCTCTTACAAGGTTATGGAGGAAATAGACCTGGATCAATCCTTATAGAATAAAGAGTGTCTGATTTAAAAGAGACATTAGAGATCATCTTGTTCTAACCTTTTAATTAACCAGAGAGATGAAGTGACTGCTTGACATTGTCTAGACAGTGGCAGAACTCAGACTGGAAATGTTTGTGTCTTCTAAGTCCAAGACTTTCCTACTTTTCTAAACTCAGCAAAGGAGGATAGAAATGAATCAATATGACGTTGAAATCAGAATACTTGCATTTGTTTCTAACTTAGACACTAGCTAGACTTTTTGCATGAAAGTAAGCCCTATTTGACTTTCTGAATTGATATCTCATAGTCACCAAGTGAGGACAAGGAGCTACTTTCAGGGGTGCCTGAATGTCCCTCAGGTCATTTTTTATCCTTGGCATTATAATGCATTATATATAGACCAAATTGTGGTGGTCAAACTGAGTACAGTTGCTGAAACAACCATGTGTGCAATATAAATTTTATTTAGTTGAAATTTTTATGTAGATAATCCATATGCAGTTATAGAGACTGTGTACTGGTTTTACTCATTGGTAACATCTTGTAAAATTATGATACAACAACATATGATACAACAAATATTGACATTGAAAGAGTCTGCTGATACTATTCACATTTCACCAATTTTGCTTGAAATGTGAATTTAAAGGTAGTAGTATCAACACATGAAAATTAGGCTCAATTACTTGAACTGATCCTAGATCTAACTACCTCTACTGAGCTGATAATCAAACTGTTTTGTCAGTTTAACCATCTATGATTGTGGAAGTGCTCAGTAAACTGCTGCCTTGGAGAAGGTACTTCATATATACCGACTCACTCTCAATCTGAAATATCCCCTCCTCTGGCCAGGCACAATAGCATGTTTGTTAAACAGTGGTCAGTAAAGAGTACCGTGAGCCTCAGAACTGTGTGAAATCAGTGTGTTCTAGCCAAATGTGTTCAAAGCATAATAAGGGATGGAAAACAGTGCCACACAGCTTTTCTTTTCCTCAGTGAAGTAACTGGCTATTAAATGTGGCCCAAAGCCACCTGTAAGCATTGATCTAAGAATAATTACCCTCACCTTTGGATGATATTAAATTATTGTAATCAAAGGGCACAGTAAGAACAGAGTGGTTAGCTGCTTAGCTATATTGTATAAATAAGGTTAAATGGCCACTTGAGAAACGATTTGCACGTATCAAGAGACAAGCTATTTATAATGTTCTGTTGGTTAGCCAACAGAAGAGATGGAAATTTAATGTTTGCCAATGACCTTTATTCGGGTACCCATTCTGCACATTGAAAGGAGGGAACATCAAAAATACATTTCCAATATAGGAAATCACAATTATTCTGGGGAAACTCAGAAACTCTGCATACAGGGGACATTTGTTAGTAGCCAATCCCTTGATTCAAGTTCTTACTAGTTGGTTCATGTGTTTCCAAGGTGTATCTTTGGTGTAAGGCACCACTCTTGAATATTGTACATATTGGGTTTGTACTTTTTTTTTTTTTGCAGTTTTGATCTGTGATAGGTCAGAAATCTAACCAAATTAAGCAGAAAGCCTTTTTAGGAATAGTTTTATTTTCTCTCTCTAAAGCAGTGTTTCTCAACCTTTTAAATTTGTGTGTCCTTGTAATAATCATAAAAACCTCAGTTTTTCCTGTATTCCCATAAATTTGATATTGACTACTTTCCTTTTCCACATTTCCCCACCAATTTGTATTATAAAGAGTACTTTTCATTTTTTAGGGCAAAAATGAAGTTATAATATTGCATGACCCAGTTCCAAAGATTATAATTTAGGCTTTCAACTTTGGGGGTTTTGTTGTAACCTATGTGAACACAAGTACTCGCAGACTGCTCCAAAACAAACTTAAGCAAGATGCTTCCACTTTACTTGTTTGACTGACCTATGAGGTAATATTTTAACTCATACCATCTCAGAACTTTCCCCAAGAGAGCTTCTGATCAATGGGCTGCACCCTGATAATAAATTTTAGTATAGTATCTCACTGTGGCCATTATTCTGATGTCAAGGAAAATATGACCAAAATACAATCTGCGTTTTTGGTCATATACTCACTAAAACAAAATACTCACTAAAACAAAACAAAACTTTCAATGTCAGTTCTAGTTCTGTTGTCCATGTGGGTACATTTGGAGAGGATAAGAGCTACATGGGCACTTAGAAATCATCTAGTTGAGTTTCCTCATTTTACTGATGAGGAAACCAAAACAAGAATAAAATTAAAACCCATTTTTTTTCAGATTGTCAGACTAACAATATTTTCCACATATCATTGACTTCCTTGATGCTTCATTTTATTTAATAGTCAGACAAAATTTAAAGAGATACGTATATTTTAAAACCAGAAATGTGCTTTCAAACAAGAACTCTGAGATGGATGTTATCATTGTCATTTTTAATGGGGAAAAATGAAGCTTAGTTGGATTATGTGCTTGTCTGATATTCAGCTCTCCTGTAGCATAGTGGAGATTGAACACAGGATTTTTTGATTCTAAAAATCATACTATTTCTACTGTACTGTGTATTTATTAAAAATCAAATAGATTAGAGGGGGCGGAGCAACATGGCGGCGAGGAGACGCTGCGAGTAAGATCTCCCATTAAAAAAAGTGAATAGGGAGGAAAAGCGGCAGGTCCCAGTGAGAACTGGGACACGGAAGATAAACGGGTGACTCCAGCAAACTGCCCGAAGAAGAAAGTGGCCATAAAAGAGGACTAGAAGGGAGGGAAGCGCAGAACCCTGCTCCCCTCCCCCGCCCACAGAGGCGGCACTCTCCCACAGCAGAGAGGAGGGAAACAACAAACCAAAACGGCCAACAAGAACAAACGACGCAGCAAGCGGGACTGTGAGTGGAAAGGAACTATTGCAGCCACCACACCCCGTGAACGGGAGCTGAGGCGAACCCTGCAGGATTCGCCGCGGCGGTGAGCGAACTGCTCCGGGCGCCAATAGAGAAGAACAAAGACCCCGGGAGACACGCACACAGCCCGGGCTGCCAGTAAGCTGGCGCGGAAACGCGGCGCGCTCGGGGAGCTTGAAAAGCAAGTGCAGACCGGAATCGCGGCTGCCCAGGTACCCGCGCCTGCGACCTAGGCTTGCGGGGAGACGACCTAGGCTTGCGGGGAGACGCGCGGAGGTCCTCACTGAGGTGAAGGTCCCTCCCTGAGTGAGCAGGAACCAGGCGCCCAGGCAAGGGAGCTGTGCAAAAGGCGCCATTCCCGCGCCACTGAACTGGGCTACAGCCCGCGTCCTGGAACTGAGGGCTTTGAACTGAGACCCGGGGCACGAAATTAGGGGCGTGGGTTCTCCACGACGGTGGGGCACAAGGCAGACACAGCACCCCAAAGCTGTTGAGGTGTACCCTACCATTCCCGCTCTGTTCTCTGTCCCACGGGGTGGGGGGAGGCGAAAAACAGCCCCCCAAGGACAATAGGAGAGATCTCTGGCGCCACCTAGCGACCAGGGAAAAAAAAAGTCACTAACACCCTATAAAACAGGACATTTCTTAAGACTGCTTGAAAAGGGCAGAAGGTTTCTGGAGGACCCAGTGGCCAGCCGGGAAGTTATTCCACGCCAGGCCCCTTCCGACCAGCAGTCTGAGCCCACAGAGGGAGCAGGCACCCACGTCCGGGGCAGACCGGGTGCGCAGAAGAGTGTGCCTGAAACCGGAGGCGCAGGGACTGCATCCCGCTTCGCCATTTGAGAACAGGGACATTTCTTCAGTAAAAACTGCCTAAAACCAGCAGAAAGCTCCCCCAGAAGACAGAGATGGCTCCTGGAAGAGCCAGAGGGGAGCGGAGAAGTTCACCCAAGATGTCAGTCAGTCCGAGCAACACAGTGTCCCAACGCATACGACAAATTAGAAAACAGACAGTAGGGAGTAGAAGAACCACACGCAACCTAAAAACTCCTCAGGAAAGAAGCACACCACAAAAAGAAAACCACTCCCCAGATTGCAACGACAGCAACTTGGAAGAACTTCTGAGCCTTCCAGAAAGAGAATTTAAAATTGCCATGATTAAAAAAGTGATAGATCAGAAGAAGGAAATTGAGTCCCTAAAGAGGGAAGTAAGAGAAATGCAGGAGATCAAAGAATTAATGGAGGAACTAAAGAACTCTGGGAAAAGCAATGAAAGCAGAATAGATGAAATGGAAGAACGAATAAGTAATCTTGAAGACACAGAAATAAAAAGAACCAAAACAGAAAAGGAAAGAGAAGTACGAAGGAAAAAGAATGAAGAAAGACTTCGGGAACTATCTGACTCCATGAGGAAAGGAAATATAAGAGTTATAGGAATTCCAGAAGGAGAGGAGAGAGATGTAGGAACAGAGAAAATATTCATGGATATAATTGAAGAGAACTTCCCAAATGAGAAGAAGGAGATGAAAATTGATATACAAGAAGCAAGAAGAACACCAAACTTCCACGACGAAAGGAAAAACACAGCAAGACACATAATAGTAAAGCTCCCAAGAATCCAGGACAAGGAAAAAATAATGAAGCTGACAAGAGGGAAGAAACAGATAACATTCAAAGGAAAACCAATCAGGCTGACATCAGACTTCTCTGAAGAAACACTACGGGCAAGGAGAGAGTGGAGGGACATAGTCAACAGACTCCAAGAAAACAGATGCCAACCAAGAATACTCTATCCCGCAAAGCTCTCTTTCCTCCATGAAGAAAGAATATGGACCTTCCCAGACAAAGAGAAACTCCGGAATTTCATTGCGACTAAACCCCCACTCCAAAAAATACTACAAGGAATCCTAAAGCCAGAACCTCAGAGGGACGAATAACAACGAAAGAAGACCAAAAAAAAAAAAGTTATTAAAAGAATAAATAAATAAAATCAAAGGAAAGACAAACATAATGGCAAATACAGATGCTAACATATCAATATTAACTCTAAATGTAAATGGACTAAACTCTTCAATAAAAAGACACAGAGTTGCAGCCTGGATTAAGAAACAAAACCCAACCTTTTGCTGTCTCCAGGAAACACATTTAGCTACAAAAGATAAAAATGGGCTCAAAGTCAAAGGATGGAAAACAATCCTACAAGAAAATGGGCCAAAAAAAGAAAGCAGGAACAGCTATACTTATATCAGATAAAACAGACTTCAAACTCAAAAAAATAAAAAGAGACCCCAATGGTCACTACATTATGATTAAGGGGACAATACTTCAAGAAGAAATAACACTCATTAACATATATTCACCAAACGAAAGAGCACCAAAATATATCAGACAACTGTTGTCCTCTCTGAAAACAGACATCAGAGAAAACACATATGTAGTGGGAGACTTCAACACACCACTATCAACTATGGATAGATCAACAAGACAAAAAATAAGTAAAGAAACTAAAGCTCTAAATAAGGACCTAGAGCATTTGGGCTTAACAGACATCTATAGAACACTAAACCCAAAAAAAATGGAGTACACATTTTTCTCAAGCGCACACGGAACATTCTCCAGGATCGATCACATACTGGGGCACAAGACAAACATCAACAGATACACCAAGATTGACATCATACCAACCATCTTTTCTGACCATGAAGGCATCAAACTGGAAATAAATCATAAAAAGAAGGCAAGGAACTATCCTACCTCATGGAGATTAAAAGCCACACTACTGGAAGACCACTGGACTAACGAGGAGATCAAAGAAGAAATTAAAAAATTCTTTGAATTGAATGACAAGGAGGACACCAATATCCTAAATGTATGGGATGCAGCAAAAGCAGTAATAAGAGGAAATATATAGCAATAGAAGCTCACATCAAAAAACAAGAAAGAACTCAAAGAAACAACCTAATCTCGAAGCTCAAAGATCTAGAAAAAGAACAACAAAAAAACCCCAGAACCAGTAGAAGAAAAGAAATAATAAAAACCAAAGCAGAAATAAATGAAATTGAAACTAAAAAAACAATCCAAAAGATCAATGAAACCAAGAGCTGGTTCTTTGAAAAAATAAATAAAATAGACAAACCCCTAGCCAGGCTCACAAAGGAAAAAAGGGAGAAAGCACAAATACACAGAATCATAAATGAAAGAGGAGAAATCACAACGGACACAGCAGAAATCAAAAGAATAATCAGTAACTACTATGAACAGTTATATGGAAACAAGTTCAACAATCTAGAGGAGATGGACAAATTCCTACAACTCTACAATCACCCAAAGCTAGATAAAGAAGAAATAGAACACCTAAACAGACCAATTACAAGCAGCGAAATTGAAATGGTAATTAAAAACCTCCCCAAAAACAAAAGCCCAGGACCTGATGGATTTACAAATGAATTCTACCAAACATTCAGAGACGAATTAGTGCCTATCCTTCACAAACTCTTCCAAAAAATTGAGAAGGAAGAGACAATACCAAACACGTTCTATGAAGCCAATATTACACTAATACCAAAACCGAATAAGGACAACACAAAAAAGGAAAACTATAGGCCAATCTCCCTAATGAACACTGATGCAAAATTCCTCAATAAAATTTTAGCTATCAGAATCCAACAATGTATCCATAAGATAATTCACCACGACCAAGTTGGATTCATTCCAGGGGCACAAGGATGGTTTAACATCCGAAAATCAATCAACGTTATCCAACACATCAACAAAAAGAAATATAAAAACCATATGATAATATCAATAGATGCTGAGAAAGCTTTCAACAAAGTGCAACACCCATTCATGATAAAAGCCCTTGAAATTCTCGGGATACAAGGAACATACCTCAACATCATAAAGGCCATCTATGACAAGCCAACAGCCAGTATCATTCTCAATGGTGAAAAGCTGAAAGCAATTCCATTAAGATCTGGAACAAGACAAGGATGTCCACTCTCACCACTGCTTTTCAATATAATACTGGAAGTCCTAGCCAGAGCAATAAGACAAGAGAAAGACATCCAAGGAATCCAAATAGGAAAAGAAGACGTCAAACTATCACTATTTGCAGATGATATGATAATATACATAGAGAACCCCAAAATCTCCACAGAAAAACTAATTCAACTCATCAATCAATTCAGTAAAGTGGCAGGATACAAAATCAACACGCAAAAGTCAGTAGCCTTCCTATACACAAACAATAAATCTGAGGAAGAAGAAATCAAAAAAACCACCCCTTTTATTATCGAAACAAAAAAAATCAAATATTTGGGAATAAATCTAACAAAAGAGGTAAAGGACCTATACAAAGAAAACTATAAAACACTGTTAAAAGAAATAGAAGAAGACACAAAGAAATGGAAAGACATCCCCTGCTCATGGATTGGAAGAATAAACATTATTAAAATGGCCATCCTACCAAAAGCAATATACAGATTCAATGCTATTCCAATCAAAATCTCAATGGCATTCTTCAAAGAAATAGAACAATTATTGATGAAATTCATATGGAATCACCAAAAACCCCGAATAGCCAAAGCTCTACTGAAAAAAAAAAGAAGGAAATGGAGGCATCACACTCCCAGACTTCAAACTATACTACAAAGCCATAATTATCAAAACTGCATGGTATTGGAACAAGAACAGACATACAGACCAATGGAATCGAATAGAAAATCCAGAAATAAACCCACAGATTTATGGTCAACTAATCTTTGACAAAGGAGCAAAGACTATGCATTGGAGCAAAGAAAGTTTGTTCAATAAATGGTGCTGGGAAAACTGGGTCGCTACATGCAAAAGAATGAAGCTTGACCACTACCTCACACCATACACAAAAATCAACTCAAAATGGATTAAAGAACTAGACATAAGACCTGAAACCATAAAATACATAGAAGGAAATATAGGCGAAACACTACGGGATTTGCACATCAAAGACATCTTTACAGACACATCACCCAAAGCAGTGATAGTGAAGAGAAAGATAAACAGCTGGGACTACATCAAATTAAAGAGCTTCTGCACAGCAAAAGAGACAATAACAAAAACAAAGAGAAACCCCACCAACTGGGAGGACATTTTTGCACCCAACACTAATGATAAAGGACTGATCACAAAAATCTGCAAAGAGCTGATGAGACTCAGCAACAACAAAGAAAAGAATCCAGTCAAAAAATGGGCAGAAGAGCTAAAAAGAAACTTCTCTGAAGAGGAAATGCAAATGGCCAACAGACATATGAAAAAATGTTCAACATCACTTGTCATCAGGGAAATGCATATCAAAACTACCATGAGATACCATCTCACACCAGTGAGAATGGCACATATTAAAAAAACTAGCAACAACAAATGTTGGCGAGGATGTGGAGAAAAAGGAACTCTTGTGCACTGTTGGTGGGAGTGCAAACTGGTCCAACCACTATGGAGAGCTGTGTGGAGATTTCTGGACCTACTAAACATAGAGCTTCCATATGATCCAGCAATTCCACTCCTAGGTATTTACCCAAAGGACACAGAAACATCCATTCCAAAGAGCACCTGCACCCCTATGTTTATAGCAGCACTGTTTACAATAGCTAAGCTTTGGAAACAACCCAAATGCCCAAAAATAGATGACTGGATCAAGAAGATGTGGTACATATATACCATGGAATATTACTCAGCATTCAAAAAAGATAAACACATGCAATTTGCAGCAACATGGATGGCACTGGAAGGGATCATGCTCAGCGAAATAAGCCAAAAAGAAAAAGAAAAATACCGGATGGTCTCACTCATAGCAGGAATCTAGAAAACTTAAATAAGGGACCAGGAAAATGAATATAAGAAAGTGAAAATCAAAATCAACAAAAAACTATGAACCAGAGACACTTTTTGGGGGGTGGGGGGCGGGAGGGGAAGGATTGGGGTCAGAATGGGGCGTTTGCAATTGTATGGGGGAATATAAAAATAAAATTTAATATTAAAAAAAAAATCAAATAGATTATTTCAGGCATTTTAAAACATAGTATATGTTACCATTTGTAAACCAGATACTTTTAGAAGAAGTAAGCAACTCTTCAACACTATTTTATATGTAGTACTGTTTCATATTATGTCAATAATAATTTGTAATAGTACTGATGCTTTTCAGTGGTTTGAAATCCAGTGGTGACTTATTAGCTCTGATTTGGCTATGTTCTTTAATATCTTCAAAATCCTAGTTTCCTCATTTGGGACAGTGAGACGTTAATGTCTACTGCACAAGGTTGTTATGAAGATAAAATATGACAAATTTTTAGCTCACTGCCTAACATGTAGTGTAGCCCAACTACTGGAACTTATTACCGTAGTTTAGAAGAGGGAGAGAAAGGGGACTGTGGAAACTGATAGCAAGGGCAATGCTTCTGGAAGCTAGAATTGTGCTTTGGGGAAAATTTTTTTCTTGAGATTATGAGTTCTTAATTACTAATACTATTGGTAAAAGACCTGAGCGTAACCACCATAAAATTTTAAGTAGGATCTGTAGCCATTAAGTAAGCGAAAGAAAAAATGATCTCTAAAAACAGGAAGCCAAGTATAATAAATGGAAATACGAAGAAAGAATACAAAAGTCAGTACAGTAAATGGGAACTATAACATATGATGATAAAAATAGGTCATAATGGGATGGTAGTTAAAATAACACCAAATTGGTTAACCTGTTTGCGATATGCTAAAAACAGCCCCCGCCCCGCCCCTGCAAAAAAAAAAAAAAACTACATCCTAATCCTTGGAACCTGTGAATATTAAACTACGTGGGGTGTGGTGGGAGTGGTGGATATTTCTGCAGATGGAGATGTAATTAAGGTAAGCATTTTCAGATGGGGAGATTATCCTCACTTATTGAGGTGGGCCCCAAATGTAAATTTAAGTAAGTATCCTTGTAAGAGAGAAGTAGGAGATTTGACACAGATAGAAGGGAAAAGATCATGTGACCAAGAGGAAGAGGTTGGAATGTTATGGCTGCAAGCTAAGGAATGATGGTACCACCAGAAGCTGGAAAAGGCAAGAAACAGGTTCTCCCTGAGAGCCTCTAGAGAGAGTACAGTCCTGAAACTCTTTGAATTTGACCCAATGAAACTGATGTCAGACATCTATCTTCCTGAACTGTGGGAGAACAAATTTATGTTTTATTAAGCCACCAAGCTTTTGGTAATTTGTTCTAGCAACCATAGGAAATTGAAATAGGAATTAGAAGAATGACTCAGTTAAAAATAGAAAATTTTAAATTTACAAAAAATACTTTTCAAATGTTGAGAATATACTAGACCTCATTTAACCAATAAATATTATGCAGTCTCTGTTTGTAGATCATAATGCAATAAGAATAGAAACTAGCAACAATAATAGTCTAAAAATAATTCTTTAATGTGGGAACTAAATAATCCACAACCAAATAATCCTGGGTTTAAAAAAATTATAGAAAAAATACAAAATACTTAGACCTGAATGACAAGCAAAATAGTATGTATTAGCATTTGTAGAATATGACTAAAACAATTATTAGAAATAAACAGTTCTAAATATGTTTATCAAGAAAAAAAACATTACATTAATCTAAGCTAATAACAATTCATGATTAAATAAAAAAAGAATGAAACCTCAAAACCAAGAAGAAAGTAAATAAAGCTTCAAATACATTGAACAGGGAAAAAAAATTGAGATTAACAAAATTAAATGTTTATTTGAAAGAATAATTAAATGGATATGGCAACTTGGATAAAAGAAAATAGAAAGCAAACAAAGTTGAAGTGCAGATTGTACAAGGAAAAATAACTGTATACAGAGTAGAAAATAATAGTGAGTTACAGGCGACAAAATCAACAGGGAAAGGGTAGATTGTTTCATAAATCATGTTAGGAAACTTGGCTTATTGCAGGAAAAAGCAAAATTGGTCTCGGTAACACCATGTATTTGGATTCCACGTTTCTCTAATTTCAAATAAAAGGTGAAACTGTGAAGATAATATAGACTACATTTTTTAAACTATTTTATTTTATATAATTCTTACATCATTTTTCATCTTGTACAATGTATGTATTTTCATTTTGGTTATATTCCCCATACAATTGCATCCCCCCATTTATTTTGACTCTAGTTCTTCCTCTCCTCGACCCTCCATAATCCGCTCCCCCCCCCAGCTTCCCCTTAGTGTGTCTCTGGTTTATAGTTGCTTGTTGATTTTGATTATTGCTTTGCATTGATTAGTCTTTTTCCTGGTCTTTTATTTAGGTTTTCTAAATTCCTGCTATGAGTGAAACCATCGGTATTTTTCTTTTTCTTTCTTACTTATTTTGCTGAGCATGATTCCTTCTAGCTGCAAACTGCATGTGCTTATCTTTTTGGATTGCTGAGTAATATTCCATTGTGTATATGTACCACATCTTCTTGATCCAGTCATCTATTTTTGGGCATTTGGGTTGTTTCCATATCTTAACTATTGTAAATAGTGCTGCTATAAACATAGGGGTGCAGGTGCCCTTTGGAATTACTGTTTCTGTGTCCTTTGGGTAAATACCTAGGAGTGGAATTGCTGGATCATATGGAAGCTCTATGTTTAGTAGGTCAAGAAATCTCCACACAGCTCTCCATAGTGGTTGGACCAGTTTGCACTCCCACCAACAGTGCAGAAGAGTTCCTTTTTCTCCACGCCCACGCCAACATTTGTTGTTGCTAGTTTTTTTAATATGTGCCATTCTCACTGGTGTCAGATGATATCCCATTGTAGTTTTGATTTGCATTTCCCTGATGACAAGTGATGTTGAACATTTTTTCATATGCCTGTTGGCCATTTGCATTTCCTCTTCAGAGAAGTTTCTTTTTGCTCTTCTGCCCATTTTTTCACTGGATTATTTTCTTTGTTTTTGTTGAGTCTCATCAGCTCTTTGTAGATTTTTGTGATCAGTCCTTTATTATTAGTGTTGTGTGCAAAAATGTTCTCCCAGTTGGTGGGGTTTCTCTTTGTTTTTGTTATTGTCTCTTTTGCTGTGCAGAAGCTCTTTAATTTGATGTAGTCCCAGCTGTTTATCTTTGCCTTCACTATCACTGCTTTGTGTGATGTGTCTGTAAAGATGTCTTTGATGTGCATGTCATGTAGTGTTTCGCCTATATTTCCTATAGTGTTTTGCCTATATTTCGCCTATATTTTCCTTCTATATTTTATGGTTTCAGGTCTTATGTCTAGTTCTTTAATCCATTTTGAGTTGGTTTTTGTGCATGGTGTGAGGCAGTAGTCAAGCTTCATTCTTTTGCATGTAGTGACCCAGTTTTCCCAGCACCATGTATTGAACAAACTTTCTTTGCTCCAATGCATAGTCTTTGCTCCTTTGTCAAAGATTAGTTGACCATAAATCTGTGGGTTTATTTCTGGATTTTCTATTTGATTCCATTGGTCTGTGTGTCTGTTCTTGTTCCAATACCATGCAGTTTTGATGATTATGGCTTTGTAGTATAGTTTGAAGTCTGGGAGTGTGATGCCTCCATTCCCTTCCTTTTTTTTTCAGGAGAGCTTTGGCTATTCGGGGTTTTTGGTGATTCCATATGAATTTCATCAATAATTGTTCTATTTCTTTGAAGAATGACATTGAAATTTTTGTTGGAATGGCATTGAATCTGTATATTGCTTTTGGTAGGATGGCCATTTTAATAATGTTTATTCTTCCAATCCATGAGCAGGGGATGTCTTTCCATTTCTTTGTGTCTTCTTCTGTTTCTTTTAACAGTGTTTTACAGTTTTCTTTGTATATGTCCTTTACCTTTTTTGTTAGATTTATTCCCAAGTATTTGATATTTTTTGTTTTGATAATAAAAGGGATAGTTTTTTTGAATTCTTCTTCAGATGTATTGTTTGTGTATAGGAAGGCTACTGATTTTTGCGTGTTGATTTTGTATCCTGCCACTTTACTAAACTGATTGATTAGTTGAATTAGTTTTTTGTGGAGTTTTTGGGATTCTCTATATTATCATATCATCTGCAAATAGTGATAGTTTGACTTCTTCTTTTCCTATTTGGATTCCTTGTATGTCTTTCTCTTGTCTTAATGCTCTAGCTAGGACTTCTAGTATTATATTGAAATGCAGTGGTGAGAGTGGACATCCTTGTCTTGTTCCAGATCTTAATGGAAATGCTTTCAGCTTTTTACCATTGAGAATGATACTGGCTGTTGGCTTGTCATATATGGTCTTTATGATGTTGAGGTATGTTCCTTGTATCCGAATAATTTCAAGGGTTTTTATCATGAATGGGTGTTGCACTTTGTAGAAAGCTTTCTCGGCATCTATTGATATTATCATATGGTTTTTATATTTCTTTTTGTTGATGTGTTGGATAATGTTGATTGATTTTCGGATGTTGAACCATCCTTGTGTCCCTGGAATGAATCCTACTTGGTCGTGGTGAATTATCTTATGGCTACATTGTTGGATTCTGATAGCTAAAATTTTATTGAGGATTTTTGCATCAGTGTTCATTAGGGAGATTGGCCTGTAGTTTTCTTTTTTTGTGTTGTCCTTGTTCAGTTTTGGTATGAGTGTAATGTTGGCTTCATAGAATGTGTTTGGTATTATCCCTTCCTTCTCAATTTTTTGGAAGAGTTTGTGAAGGATAGGCACTAATTTGTTTCTGAATGTTTGGTAGAATTCATTTGTAAATCCATCAGGTCCTGAGCTTTTGTTTTTGGGAAGGTTTTTGATTACCATTTCAATTTCGCTGCTTGTAATTGGTCTGTTTAGGTGTTCTATTTCTTCTTTATCTATCTTTGGGTGATTGTAGAGTTGTAGGAATTTGTCCATCTCCTCTAGATTGTTGAACTTATTTCCATATAGCTGTACATAGTAGTTTCTGATTATTCTTTTAATTTCTGCTGTGTCCATTGTGATTTCTCCTCTTTCATTTATGATCCTGTTTATTTGTGCTTTCTCCCTTTTTTCCTTTGTGAGCCTGGCTAGGGGTTTGTCTATTTATTTTTTTGAAGAACCAGCTTTTGGTTTCATTGATCTTTTGGATTGTTTTTTCAGTTTTGATTTCATTTATTTCTGCTTTAGTTTTTATTATTTCTTTTCTTATATGGTTTTGGGGTTTTTGTTGTTCTTTTTCTAGTTCTTTGAGCTTTGAGATTAGGTTGTTTCTTTGAGTTCTTTCTTGTTTCTTGATGTGAGCCTCTATTGCTATATATTTTCCTCTTATTACTGCTTTTGCTGCATCCCATACATTCAGGAAATTGGTGTCCTCATTGTTATTCAATTCAAAGAATTTTTTAATTTCTTCTTTGATCTCCTCATTAGTCTGGTGGTCTTCCAGTAGTGTGGGTTTCAGTCTCCATGAGGTAGGAGAGTTCCTTGCCTTCTTTTTATGGTTTTCTAGTTTGATGCCTTCATAGTCAGAAAAGATGGTTGGTATGATTTCAATCTTGGTGTATCTGTTGATGTTTGTCTTGGGTCCCAGTATGTGATTGATCCTGGAGAATGATCCATGTGGCTTGAGAAAAATGTGTACTCAGATTTTTGGGGGTTTAGTGTTCTATAGATGTCTGTTAAGCCCAAGCACTCTAGATCCTTATTTAGAGCTTTAGTGTCTTTACTTATTGATCTATCCATTGTTGATAGTGGTGTGTTGAAGTCTCCTACTACATATGTGTTTTCTCTGATATCTGTTTTCAAAGATGATAATAGTTGTCTGATATATTTTGGTTTTCCTTCGTTTGGTGAGTATATGTTAATGAGTGTTATTTCTTCTTGAAGTATTGTTCCCTTGAGCATAATGTAGTGACTGTTGGGGTCTCTTTTTACCTTTTTGAGTTTGAAATCTGTTTTATCTGATATAAGTATAACTGTTCCTGCTTTCTTTTTTGGTCCATTTGCTTGTAGGATTGCTTTCCATCCTTTAACTTTGAGTCTATTTTTATATTTTGTAGCTAAGTGTGTTTCCTGGAGATAGCAAAAGGTTGGGTTTTGTTTATTAATCCAGCCTGTGACTCTTTGTCTTTTTATTGAAGAGTTTAGTCCATTTACATTTAGAGTTAATATTTTGATATGTTAGCATCTCTTTTTGCCATTGTGCTTGTCTTTCCTTTGATTTTATTTATTTATTCTTTTAATAACTTTTTTTTTTTGGCCTTCTTTCGTTGTTATTTATCCCTCTGAGGTTCTGGCTTAGGACTCCTTGTAGTATTTTTTGGAGTGGGGGTTTAGTCGTAATGAAATTCCAGAGTTTCTGTTTGTCTGGAAGATCCTTATTCTTTCTTCATAGAGGAAGGAAAGCTTTGCAGGATAGCGTATTCTTGGTTGGCATCTGTTGTCTTGAAGTCTGTTGACTATGTCCCTCCACTCTCTCCTTGTCTGTAGTGTTTCTTCGGAGAAGTCTAATGGCAGTCTGATTGGTTTTCCTTTGTGTGTTATCTGTTTCTTCCCTCTTGTCAGCTTCATTATTTTTTCCTTGTCTTGGATTCTTGGGAGCTTTACTATTATGTGTCTTGCTGTATTTTTCCTTTCATCATGGAAGTTTGGTGTTCTTCTTGCTTCTTGTATGCCTATTTTCAGCTCCTTCTTCATGTTTGGGAAGTTCTCTTCAATTATTTCCTTGAATATTTTCTCTGTTCCTAGGTCTCTCTCCTCTCCTTCTGGGTTTCCTATAACTCTTATATTTCCTTTCCTCATGGAGTCAGATAGTTCCCGAAGTCTTTTGTCAGTATAGACTACATTTTTATAACACAGGGATGGAGGATTTCTTAAATCCCAGAAGGTTAAAAAAAAACCTCACAAAACCAAAGATTGAATTATGTTACAAAAAATAAGGATTTGTGTTCTAAGGAGGAAATTATGACAATGTTAACAAATGACAGTTTTAGAGAAGATATTTGTAATGTCTGAAACTGATAAGAAGCTAATATTAAACATAAACAGTTTTATGAATTAACAAGAAAAAACTGCAACCTCAGTGGGAAAATGGGCAAAGTTATAAACAAGTAATTCATAGATGAATCACAAAAGGCTGAAATGCTTACAAGAAGATACTTAAACTTAATATTTAGGGAAATGCCGATGAAAATGTGAGATGCTCTTTTATTTGTATCAAATTGGTAATAACTAGAAAATTGGGTAATGCTCAACTTGTGTACTGCTGGTGGTTGTGCAAACCAGTAAAACTGTTCTGGAGTGCATTCTGATAGAAGTCAGCCAAGTTAAGTACATGTAGCCTTCATGCAATCGAGAGTTGTGTGGAAGATTCAGAATTTCTTTAGTTTAGGCATGGAGCACTGTGTCTCACTTAGGTTCTGCAGATCTCCTCATGCAACATATTGTTTGCACAGATGCCTTTTATCTTCTTCTAGGTGACAGAACCTTGAGGGCAGTTTCCAGATTTCATTTTCTTTTCCTAGTCCCCAGAGCATCAGCGAGCCCAGCCAGCATAGTGGGTATTCTACGAATGCTGGTGGATTGGAAAGGCATGCCTTTAACTTTTTATCTCTTGGTGTCTTTCATAACTATGGGGTAGATTTTGTTTTTGTAATGAGAGTTTTACAGAGAAAAGTTGTAAGGCATTTCTGGTATGTAAGAGAAACTGGCTGGAGAGGAAAGGGATTTCAAAAAATATTGCTGAGCACTATGCATCCTCTCCAATTAAATTTATTCTGAAATTATTCTTTTCTCATAGCATCATTTCTCTTAACTCCTCTAAATTGCATTAAGTTATAGCTTTGCCAGAGTGGTGTGTGAAATGAATAAGTTGGTTTTGAGGGGGACCTGTGGGGCTGGCCTGTGAACAGTCTTCAGGCCATTGGCTTTTGACATCCAGACAACTTTTAAAGAAAACTTATGACCTACTATGTCCTATCTGGCAGATGGGCTGCTGGATAAAGACATTTAGAAAAGTTATTATATAATAATTTTCCATTGCTCCTAAAGAATGTTTGGTGAAACATTAATTTGGTTTGGAACTACTGATATATCTCTCAGGAACAGGACCTGCACTGATGTCAGTGTCAGGGAAAGGCTCTCCCTTCTCCCCATCTAACTGGCCCATTCATGTTGTATGGAGAAAATTAAAGTTACAGTTAAGAGCTGAGTTTTACTCCTATAACATAATATAAATGTTATGTTTTAGAATTATTTTTGCCTCTGAGTGATTTATTTGTAGAAAGAATGGATGATACAGGAACCCTATGGTTGTCATCAGAAGAATAAATAACATAGGAGTCTTAATCTCTTTGTAGAGGATAATACTGCCTGTTCTAGCCAGCTCAGGACTGATGTTTGTCTCCTTCCCTCACTGTAACCTCCTTGGGGGCAGGAAGGCAGGAACAGAGTTTTGTACAGGATTATACCTCAGTGCTTAAGAACACACCTGGCAAATATAGGCATGTGTAATTACTTGGTGAATGCATGAAAGATTTGAAAACATTATGTGACAGCACCTGAGGAAATTGCTTTGGGTATTTTATTTAAGATCTTTGCTGGGCCTCCCTGGTGCCACAGGTGGTTGAGTCCAGCACTGTGAAGCTGTCCACAGCCTCTGCAGTGTGGGTTCGATCCTGGCCAGCCAGGAGATGCCCACATGGCATGGCAGACCTCTCCTGTCTTGATTGCTGCTCCCCCTCAGCAGTGTCTTTTGTCCATCTGCCTGTTCTGTTCCCCACTCTGTCTCTGATGAATCCTCTCACCCTCCCACACATCTGGCCTGTACCCCGTTCTTGTATAAATAAATAAATCTTAAAAAAAAAAGAAATAAAAAGATCTTTGCTAAGGTTCTGTGAATTTTAAACTTTGTTCTGGTGTTATAACTACCTTCCCAGCTTTGCTGGGATGATTAATGTCACTTATAAAAAGATTATATGTAAATTTCACACATTCTGAAAATTTTGAACTTTTACCAGGAGCCTAAATTTTCTCAGTATTAAAACAGTTGAGATCAAAAGACAAGTTTTTATTTAAATTAAAGACAAGGTAGCCCTTATTAATTCAATAAACTTGAAAGCCTGCATTATGCTAAGCACTGAGACCATAATAACAAAGAAGACACATTTTTCTTCTTCACATTCTTCATACGGTACTTAAAGTCTGATATTGCCAGTTGGATAGGCTCTGCCCCTGTCCACCCCTCCCAACTCACATGTTACCTGTTATAATGCTCAGTGGAGATATTTGGAAATAGGGTTTTTACAGAGGTAATTAAGTTAAAATGAGGTCATTAAGTTAGACCCTAACCCAGTGTGACTAGTGTCCTTATGAAAAGGGAACTTTGTAGGCAGACACACACAGGGAAGATCATGCCATCACACAGTGAGGAGCTAGCCATTTATACTGAGAGTGGCCAGGGACAGATCCTTCCCTCACAACCCTCCGAAGGAACCAACTCTGCCTATACCTTGATTATGGAATACTAACCTCCATAACTGTGAGGAAATAAATTTCTGTTGTTTAAACTACCCATGTGGCCTTTTGTTAGAGAAATCTTTGCCAACTAATATATCTGGCAAAGGGGCTAGTCTTTTATTATTTTTTAAAAAAATATTTTATTTATGCACACAAGAACTGGGGTGTAGGCCAGAGGTGCAGGGTGAGAATACTCAGGGAGACAGAGTAGGGAGCAGAACAAGTGGATCTACTGAAATACACTGCTAAGGGGAGCAGCAGGCAAGACAGGATAGGTCTGCTGTACCATGTGTGTCAGCTCTCTGGCCAAGGATCGAACTCATTCTGCAGTGGCTGGTGATAGCTTGATAGCACCGAGACTTTAACTCCTGCACCACCAGGGAGGCCTGGGGGCTAGTCCTTTAAAGAGACTCTTTAAATCCTAGAAATCAACTCCAAGTGTCCCACTGTCAAGGGAGTAGAGCTGTATTCAAAGAACACAGACAATTAGTAACTAAAATTAAAAATACCCTCTGTGATGAATTCCTGCAGATGTAAAAACAAATAAACAAATAAACTCACAAATTGTGTCACAGAGAATGCAAGGCTTTCTAAACATTTAGACTGATGATTTTCTTGGGAAAAAAGAGATAGGCGAATGGGTTGTTAGGGTAGACCATGTAATTATAATTGATCCCTTTTATTTGCAGATATCATATTTGTGGATTTCCCCACTTGTTAAAATTATTTGTAACTTGGGCCTCCCTGGTGGCTCAGCGGTTGAGCGCTGGATTGTGAAGCTGCCCACAGCTTCCGCAGTGCCTTTTCCATCCCCGGCCGCCAGGTGAGGGTCCCACATGGCATGCATACCTCTCCTGCCGCTGCTGCTCACCTCAGTAGTGTACCTCGTCAGTCTGCCTGTTCTGCTCCCTGCTCTGGCTCTGGTGAATTCTCTCACCCTCCTGTGCTTCTGACTGTACCCAGTGCTTGTATAAATAAATAAATCTTAAAAAAAATTATTTGTAACACCAATATCAATACTCAGAGTGCTTTTGCAGTCATTTTCATAGGTGCTCAGAAAAGTGAAAAGTTTGAGTTGCCCTGGGCCTCCCCTGGTGGCGCAGTGGTTGAGCACTGGGCTGAAAAGCTGCCCACAGCCTCTGCAGTGCCGATTTGATCCCTGCCTGCCAGCGAGGGTCCCAATGGCGCACAGACCTCTCCTGCCACGCCCACTGCTCCCCATCAGCAGTGTATTTCGTCAGTCTGCCTGTTCTGTTCCCCGCTCTGTCTCTGGGGAATCCTCTCACCCTCCCATGCTTCTGACTGTACCCAGTGCTTGTATAAATAAATAAATAAATCTTAAAGAAAAAACAAAAAAATGCTTGAGTTGCCCAATTGGCACACATATTTCCAGCTGAGGTTGAATAAGGCATGCTCTGCCTTCTTGTTTAAGCTTTCATAATGTCAACATATCTGTCTTATGGCTTATTTAGTTCCATGTTTTTCACATTTTTTTGTGCCTCTTGGTGGTGATTTAACTGTTTAAAATGACCCCCATGTATCTAAAGTGGCATCTAATGTTCCTGAGCTCGAAGAAGTCATGATATACTTTATTAAGAAAATAGTTGTGTTTTATTCAGCTTTGTTAGGCATGAGTTATAGTGCTCTTGGCTATGAGTTCAATGTGAAGGAGTCAACGATGTATATTAAATAAGTCTTTAAACAGAAACATCCATAAAACAAGGTAATGAAAATGTTATCAGAGGCTGGCAGGAACCTAACTCTATGTTTCCTCTAGGAGTAGTACTTCAGTATTTGCTAATTTAGTGTTTGTAGTGACTTTACAAAACATAATTACCACAAATAAGAGGACTTGATGGTACATATAAGTTATTTCCAAGGGATTCATGAAAACTTATGCTACTAGTAATAATTAAATAAAATTGGGCCATGTAGGGACTAGTGATGAAGGTGTCATATGATGGTATGGTTAATTCATCTGTACACCTGAAAATACATAAGGAAAAATTTCAAAATGTAGACAAACACAAGGTAATTTCATATAATTGTAAGTGCCATAAGGAAACAAAACAAGATAGAAAGTGACTGTCAGGTAGTGAGGGTGGGAGGGTGAGAGAAGGGGTCAGAGATACGTTTTCTGAAAAGTGGACATTTGATCTAAGAATGGGATGATGAGAAGGAGCCTCCATGTGGAGATCTGCAGGGATAATGTTTCGTGCACAGATACAGTGAGTATAAAGGCCCTGGGTGGAGAGTGAGATTGACATGTTATAGGGGCGGGAAAAAAAGGCCAGTGCAGTTGAAACACAGTTGGTACTGGGGGTATGAGATGAAGGTGGGAAGATAAGTTCATGGTAAGGTTTTTGCTATTAAATGTCCAGGACATCTGGGGGGAATACAGGTAATTGTCAGCTTCTACATATCTGAATGAGTGGAAGGAAAGTCCTTGGCTGGCCAGTGCACTTGGAGGAAGTGGTCTGTGCTGTGACATCATTTGGTCTGCATCATTGACTCTGCAAATGTCTCTGCTGCCCTTATAACTTAATGTTCTGGGCAGCCCATGTTCCAATTTATCAGCAAGGGCGATAAATTGCTAATGACTGCTGGTCTCTCTCTATTCTTAAGCTATCTGCTAACACAAAGAGATAGATTCATTCAATTTGGAAAATGTTAATAAGATGCCAAAAATGTGTCCAGAGAGAATAAAGGGAAAGCTTTTTCAAATGTCTGTGTCATTTTTTTCCCAAAATTAAATTCCACTGTCCCTGTTTGTGCAGGTGAATTAAAAGACTATCAAAACCTTAAATGTTTCTATTAACCTAATTAAAGAGTGTCTAAATAGAGAAGTGGTAAAGATGAAAGGCATTCATATGCCTATCAAATGAACCGCCATGACAAAAGATACTGAGAACTTTTTTCCCCTAGAAAATCAATTCAAATACTTTGATTTGACTACTTGGATACTACTGACTTGCTAAGATTTTAGGAATCTTTTTAATATAGATTAGTTCATCTTTTTTTATTTTAAATAGGAATGGATTTAGCTTTTATGATACCTAGATTTTTAGTGTTGCTGTTTTGTCTCACCACCCTGCACCCAATTCACGAGCCAGGTCATTACTTACTGAGATCCTGCTATGAAAGATAAGGAAAACTAGATAGTAGGATTAAATGCAACCCTATTTTGAAAAATGTGAGCATTTTACACTGTTGTGAAAAGGATGATCTATATATTTTGAGAACTGAATTTATAGCTGGGATTATAAATATTTCAATAATTTGCTTTATGCCAGTTAGTAGTGAGTGTTCTTATGAAACCCCCCAGACATTGCGTCCAATTAGAAAGATGTTCAAGGTATTATTGCTTTATTGCTTTTATATGAGGACATATGAGGTATATATCTTAAAACTTTCTATAAGGAAATTGATCTCCCCTCCTGGGGAACACAAATTATTTCAGTAAAGATTTATTTAATGTGTTTATTTAATGCCTTTTTGTATTAGGAAATGAGCCATTTGTATGCCATCTTATGATATTTGCTGACAGTCCCATATATGATGCTCAACTGTGTTCTTTAGTGATAATGTCTATATTTAATATATTAATTAACCACTTTAGCTATACAATTAGGTTTTTTTTTATATCTATGACTCATGAGTTTCTTGACATAGTTTTTAGAAGTAGATGAGATACAAGTAAAATAAATAAATACATACAATTCAGGACCTTATCTTCCAGAGAGAGTTTTTTTATTGGATTGTATGTATTTTTGATATCTTTCTCTTCAGTAGTGATTTGTTGCATTTGCTTCCTCTGAGTTCTCGTATTTGTAGCATTTCTTTATGGTGGGAAAAACATCTGTGACTATATTGCCAAGAAGATTATTTGATGTGGACATTAGTCATAATGGCTTCAAGAGTGCCCCATTTATTTTGATTTAGTACTGTAAATTACAGCAGAGTCTTAAGGTATTTTAGTGGGTGTATCACACATCAAGTAAAGTTTTGTCATCTTGAATCCAGCAGCTGAGTGGTAATAAAGCTTACTTCTGACAACTATGGAAAAGCACCTGGGGTGCATGATGCAGTACCTTTATATTATAAATGTTATAATGAGTTTCTTTCCTGTGCACTGATTATTTTTTAATGAAGATGTCTTATAGTATCAGATGGTCAGTATAGTTCTGATTCCTCAAGTGTTCAATGAATCAAATAGAAACCCCTCTATCAAATTACAGGAAGTGAGTTAAGAACGGAGTTGAATGCATCATCGCAGCTGTCTTAATTCACTGATGATTCATTGGCTAAATGGTGATTTTGTAATTTCGATGTTGGTAATTGGTAAGATAAGCTTACAGCTTGCGACAATCTGACCAGTGGTTGTTCGTCTTCCTCAAGGGTTTGGGTGAGCGTAGCAGAGTTGCAATTACTTTCTCACTAAGCGATCATGTTTTTCCCTGGTAACTCCTCCATTCCTTTGTTTTGATAAAAATATATTTTAACCGATGTATGATGAGGCAAAAGTAAGTTTTGATACATGTTCCTAACTGGAGTTGGAGTGAGTCATAGGTCTTAATAGTCCCTTTCTTTGGATTTTTGCACTTCACACCTGCCCTGATACCTCACCCAGCTCTGACTTGAGGTTTCAGTTTCTCTCTCTCTGTTTATGTGTATGAGTATGTATAGGTATAGGTATAGGTGTAGGTATGGGTGTATGTGTGTATTTACAGGTGTGTGTGTGTGTGTGTGTAGTTGGGAAAGCCCAATGAATAATCAATATTTTATCAAAGATTTGGGAGGATATGAAGGTGGAATCAGGGAAATCCTTTATATTATGTTACACAATAAGATGTCTAAATATTTCTTCATGAGTCTCTGTCTTTCCCTGATGTTCCTCTTCCTAGAGCAGATGTTTCATTTCTCTGATATTCTTTCTGCCTTCCTATAGCAGTATCCCCGATTTTCAAAAGTTCACATTAGGCCACTTTGCTTTTATGAGAACTATGTTAGTATTTGTTTTTTGCTAACACAAAGAAATGCAAGCATGATTTCCACATTTACAATGAAAGATGAAAAGTGAGACTAGCATTCAGTGTTTTGCAGCAACTGCTCTAGAGGCAGTACCAAGAGCCTTCTGTGAGAACTGTTTCATATAGGCTGTGTAGTTAGATCATTCCTGCTTTTATTATATGTTAGTGTTATTTTAGGTTTTATGTGTTATTTGATATAATTTCATAGTTTATTTTTGGGGCCTGGGATTGCTTAATTTTTTTCCATATAAATTAATGGCAATTGCTTCTTTGTTTTATGCCATTTTGGCTTATAAAAGGTTCATAGGAATATTTTACTTTCAGATAGTGCGGGGAACCTACGAATATTTTTCCTTCATGTTTCCTTTCTCATACATTTCCCATACCCTCCTGAATTCCTCCAAGTAGGACTTTCTGGATCTTCTTTTTTCAATCTCTCTCTCTTTTTTTTTTTAATGTAAAACAACTTATTCCTCACTGGATTTCTCTAAAATGTATAACTGTGTTCTCAGTCCAAAAAATTAAAAAGGGTGTGGGAGAGAGAAAAGAATTTCTTATAATATCTGCCTCCTTCAGGATGTGAACAGAGATACATGTAAACAGTAGTACTTTACAGAGACATTCAGCAGGGGAGAGGGAGGCGGAGGAGTCAGAACAGGGGAGGGAAGAGCACAAGAGACTATGGTGATGGTTCACGGGTGACTTGCTGGTGGGAATTTTATAGGGACTGCACCTGAGAGGAGAAATAAAATATTGTACAAAAATAAACAATGATGTAATATATATATATAAACACATTAAAAATTAACTAGTATCCATTTAATTTTATTATTTCTCCTGAATTCTTCCCTTATTTTTTGAACTTTCTTAAAGGTTAGTAACTTTCTACTCTGTAAGATAACTCTTTTAAAAACATCTTTCTCTACGTAGCAGGTGTTATCTGGTATTCACATAAATTTCAGAGAAAATCATAAACCCATGTGTTTATTCTTTTCCTCCCTCTCTGCTTCCACCCCGCTTCCTTCCCTACTCCTTGTCTCTCAGTATATATGTCTAGTTCTCACACACTCTCTTTTCTTCAGTCTTCTCTATTTCATCTTTCTCACTTTTGAAGTGATAGAAATTGCAAGTGCTCCTTTCTTAACACTTAGAATAAAGGCCTGTGCACCTGCTCAGGTGGAAAAATGGGGAAATGCTGAAGCAGGTATTTATGCTAACTAATGTAGTCTCCTTTCTTGCCTTCAAAAACAAGCCTGCAACTCCGAAAAGCCGCCCTTCAAATAAGCACACTGAAACCTTTTACATTCAAACTCTCTCTGATGTTAAATGAGATCCTGGAGCCTCAACTCCATGAGGTTGTTGGGGCACAGGTGCCCGTTTCCTCAGAGATGAATGACTGCTTATCTCACAGGAAGAGGGAGAAATTATCTTTTCTCTGTAGGAAGGAATGCATGGAAGATGGCAAATACAAACAGATTTTAATAATAAGTGGCTTAGAAATCTCTACCCCTCCCCCCAAATCTTGTAAACTCTAAGTTTTCTAGGTTGGATTTACATACACTTTAAAAATAGAATGCCAAATGCTTTTTAAGACTTGCATCCTCATTTTCAAAGCCCTTTCCAACTTCTTATCTATTTTTTCTCTCTCAGAGGGGAAGAAGCAATACTAGTATGACAAATAGTCAATTAGTAGGTAAATCTCATTGAATAAACATGGACTTTTCTTTAAAGAACAAGTTACTTGAACACAGGTCAAAGACCTCGTCTCTCTTCCTCTGTTCTGCTCTCCTCCACTTCTTCCCACCATGTCTGCCTCCCTCACTCTCATGGATGATCCAAAAAAAGCTTATTATTGAGTCTTGTATATATGCCTCTTGAGTCCACTGATTCTCCTCTCTGTGCTTTTTTCTTTCTTGTGATTATTATTATTATTATTGATTGATTTGGTTGGTTTGTCATATAGAAGTTTTCTCTCAGTTTGAATTTTGCTGATTGCTTCCCTGGAGTAGTGTTTAATATATAAATTGTTCCTTGCATTTTGGGTAAATTGGTAGTTAAAGTGGTTTGATCAGATTCAGCATTGAGTGTTGGGAAACAGGTGGATGTGTGATTTCAAGTGGAGATATAGCATGAAGTTCAGTTGTCTCTGTTCTGAGACTAGCAGAACAGTGATCATGGCCTAGATTCAGTGATTCTTTTTTGAGTCATTTTTCCACTTATTAGCTGGAGGGTTTCTATAAAGCCACATTTCCCCTTGTCAAATATTTGTTATGGTAACTTTATGCTACATAGAATAGATAAAAAAATGCTTGTTTCTTTCTCCTTGTTTCTAAGTTTTTAATGTAATTAAATTGTTTTCCTTGAAGTTTTGAAGGTGACTATTTTAGGTAGATTTCTGGGAAAAACAGACCCAGAAATAGGAATTTGAAGATGCATGAAATTCCAGCAAGGGATATGAAGTCAGAGAGAGAAGAGAAGGCATCTGAAATGTTGTTGAGGTAGCTAGCACAGTGGGTGATGGGTGCTACTCCTGCCTGGAACACAGGGTGAGACTAGAGCGCTTCCATGTTATCCCCAGTGAGGGAGCTGGGTGGATGCATGTGTTACACCCTGGTTCTTCTATCTTGTTATGGGCACTGGAAACCAGAGAAAGCTTTTAGGTGGAAAAATACATGCTCTGGCTGTTGGGAATTGAGCTTCTCTGTCCTGACTTAAGCCTGAGTGGATGTGGATGAGGCACTGATAGAAACTGTTACAATCAACCTCTTTTTCCTCTCTGTGCCCCATATTGTTTATTCTACCTAAGCACTGATTCTTCAAGGTTATAGTGACAATTAGAAAAAAAGGACTCTCGACCCGAGTATTAGTGGGACAATCCATATCTTTTTTGCTATAGGAAGATGCTGACACTGATGATGATGGAGCAGAAAAATGCAAAGAATGGAGATCCTTCGTGGCACTGCTGAATCAATGATCCCTGAAGTTTGCTCACTTCTGATATTTGAAACAATGAATTATTTTATTGCTTATGTCATTGTTCAGCTGAGTTTCTTGTAAACTACATTCAGAAGCATGCTATCTATTAAGGTACTATTATTAACTCTATTTAACAGATGAGAAAACTGAGTCACAGAGAGAAAAAAAGGAATTTGCCAAAGGTTGACAGGGACAGAAAGTGACTAAAGTGCCACTTCAGCACAAGTGTGTCTAATTCTAGAGACTTACTTACATAATCACTATGTTCTTTGTAGCAAAATGTGAATCTGTAACAGAAAGCTTAAGTTCTCAGCAAAGGCATTTCCTCAATTTCCCCTCTAATTTATACAAGAATTTCAAGGATCCATGCATACACACTTACTGGGGGATGGAGCCTTCTTACCCAGTTAAGTTTTTGCCATGTGAAGGCAACCATGAGTCCACATGTAAGAGTCCTGAAATCACTTTTATTGATGAACCAGGAGCTTGCACAGCACCCCATGGGGCTCCTGGGTAAGACTTGCATGGAGACTACAGCATGTGGACCCCCTACTCTTACCTCCACAGAAGTCAGAGTAAGGGACTTGCCAGCGGAGAGAACTGACTTGAGAAAATGGACTCTTGTCCAGCACATGATCTTATGAATCCACTCACCAGGCAAAGCAGGGGTCACAACAGCAGGAGGCAAAGAGATGATCTTGAGGCATGTAATGCCAGCCCCCATTATGTAGGACGGGGTGCAATAAGTGGTACCTCTTGCTGATCATTAGTCATTCATTTTCCAGGCGGAAGTGTGAGAGAGTCGAAGCTCTTTATCCAATGCTTTTCAAGAAGGACAGTCTTGGTAGGTTGAGGTGGGGATGTAGAAAGAAGGAAAATGTATATATTCTCTCAAGTCAGCAAAATTGTTCTGTAAAGGGCTAGAGGGTAAATATTTTAGGCTTCGGGAGTCACACATGGTCTCTATCACATGTTCTTTTTTTATTTGTTTCCCAGTCCTTAAAAAATGTATAAACTATCCTTAGTTGGTGACTAATTAAAAAGTAGGGCTCAAGATATTTTGGTTGGGGCTGGGGAGAGGTCTGACCCCTTATTTCATGAAGGACAAACCTGGGACCTATGCTTAATATCCTCTGCAGGGAGCAGGACAGGACTTTACTTAAAGCAGCTCCAAGGCCAAACGGTACCCTAGGTCAAAATTTAATTCCTTTTTCTATACGCTAAATTCACTATGTCCAGTCATGCAGTTCAATGCATCTAGCCAAGGATGATTCAATGAACTTAAATACCAGTCAGCCTAAACGTAGCTCAAATAACACAGTGAGCAGTGTGCCAGTGTCTCACATTTGAATGTACACTTTCTCTCATAGTTGAAGCCCTCTTTAAGAAAGAGTACAAAGATAACATCTTTGGCTTATTAACTGAATTTCAAAGATTAATACCCTATTTTCTGCTTTGCTTTCTCTATAGCGAGAGAAAGCCCCCTTTGCAAAGCCTGATCCCTCCCCTCTCCTCCCTGCAGCCCTGAACCCTGGGCCACACTGAAATGCGTCCATCCTCTTCAAAGTTGACTTCATCCTATGCAGTCATTAAGACTCACAAGATTGTCATGTTATCAGCTCCAATCTTACAGTTTGAGAAAACACATACACAATAGCTAAAACGTTTCTTTCTGCCAACAAGGACTTTCTTTTTAAGCCAGCTCAGTTTCTGCCCATAGGGGACTCCATGGTTTTCCATTGTTTAAACAAGTCCCAAAGTCAGATAATTCCACCAGGAGGTATCCTTGTATGTGGTTGACCTATAACTCAGTTTTATACTCAGTCTTTCATTATCCTGCAAGGCTGTACTTTATCTTCTTTCCTTCCCTACATCTATTCTGCATATATCAGACACATTTGCACACTGCACAGGCTATGCCCACCTCAGTTATTAATTCCTGAAGTAGTTCCTACTGACTTTTCTGATCTTCCCCTGTCAAATCGGTACAGATGTTCTGTGAATCTCCTGTAAGTGTTCCAGTCATTAAAGGGTAGCTTCCCCATTGTTCTGATTTGTCACCAGCCACTTGAAAAGGTGGCTGTAGAGAGTTTCTTGAATCTTGATGTCCCTGGGACATCACTCCCTTGTTCTCTGCAGTCTCTTGTCCTCCTATCTTGGATCACCCTCAGCCCTTTACCTCCCCTGACGTGGTAATAATTAAAATGTCCACTCACCCCTGATTTCAGCTTATGAACTGTTAGATCCAAGTAAAACACTTTTTCCTCTTCAAATCTGTTTTGAGGTCCCTTGTCTTAGAGATCTCTGCCTTTTCTCTAAGGTAAGCCATTACTCCCTGGAGTTTAAGCAGTAGGACTTTAATTTTTATTTTATTTTTCCTTTCCCTTTTCCTCTCTCAGAGTCAGTGTTCTGACTGAATGACTAAAACTTGTTTTCTTAAGCTGATCCAATTCTCCCTTGAGTCACCAAGTAAACCTAATTTGTAGAGATAGCATGCTTCTGCTAAAGTCTTTTTAATTCCCTTTTAAGACTCTGAGTTTGAATAAGTCCCATGGACTGTTTTCCTGATTTTCATTTTAAGATGACTTATTTTCTCTGTAATAAAACATCCTCCCCCTCTTGCACTAGTCACACAATTTCTCTGTCATTGCTTGTTGATAAAATATGCCACATCTTGCAGTAGACCTTCAGGATAGAGGGACATAATTCGAGTGCCTCCAAAGATGCCCAATACTAAGGGTTTAAAGATATGATGTGCATATTAGTATTCTTTGTTCATAGGGAACTTGGGTGCTCTTTGCAGTTTATGGTAGTTTTGACTAAAACACATTTAAAGGAAAGAAAACTTGCCCTATTTGCATAAAATTCCGTACACCTGTAGCTAAATAGCCTGTTGATGAAAGTTTTGCTCATTTGGGAGATGAGCCTTCCCAGTAAGGAAGAGACTCTCCCAAGGATACCTGTTTCACTGAACCTACAGTGCCAGAACCATTTGATTCTCTTATCTTAGAAATGCGAGGATGCAGTGAGGCCTGTTATTTCATACTCCTTTTAGCAACTCATAAACGTGACAGGAATGGTCTTGGAATGTGGACTTTCTTGGTGCTTTTTGATTTTTGCCACGGGATTACAGTGAGCAGATAGTTTGTTGACTCGAGTCTCTGAGGTAGCCTTGACATCCAGTTGAGGGCAAGAGACACTCGTAGCAGAATACAGAATTCTCCTTTTAGTCCATGGTTAGATTTGGGGCTGCCAGTCATAGACTTCACTCTTTCTGAGTTTTGACCAACTGAGACAAGATATATGGAATCAAATTAGAAACAATTTGTGGTATAGCTTTAGGCCAACTGTGAGCCCTTCAAGTTCAAAAGCTATTGCTTTTGGTAATTATCTTTAAAATAGTACATTTATACCCATATTATTTCTTAATTTATCACTTTTAGACCTATAGAATAAATGAATTCCTATTATAAAAGATGAGTCAGCCCTTTTCTACCTTCCATTTACTACTTTTTTCTCTTTGTACTCTATGAATATAATCATAACTTTTGATTAAATAGTGTGTTTTCCTTGTTATGAAAATATATCACTCACTGATGAACCAAGGTGCGTGATATGATTGCATTTTCTTCTCTGTACAACTTTTTTCTTCCTTTGCTTAGCTTGTTCCCACATTAATCTAACAGAAATTCAAAACATTTAAAAATATACCTGGTTAAACATATCAAGCATTCCAATGACTTGTAGCTCTCTCTCCTGGAGAACTCCGACTATTCCAGTTGTTCTCAGTCTGCTATACAACTATCAGGCTAGGACTTCCCCTTGTACCCCCTCTTCGTTCCCACCATGTTAGCTAATCTATGTCTCAAAATATCATGTCTCCTTTTTTCTTTGTTTACCCCCTCATTTTGTTAGTTGCCTAATCAACATCCAATATCTGTTATCTTTTTTTTTTTTTAACTAATGGGTTATTTTGAGGTTCAGCAAATAGCAAAACTGTTTTCTAGCTCCATTATCGATAGTTGTGGTCGAAGATACTTAAATATGTGGGATTTCTGAGATGCTTTTACTCTCTGTGCTTCCTTCCCCTTTCTCCTTCTGGAATATAGAGGTGATGGCCATTGCTCAGATAGCTATAGAAACTTGAGGGTGTATGTACTAATAGCAGCAATCAGAAAGAGAATGAACTATGTCCCAGATGACTTCTTGGAATCACATATTGGACTACCTACTTCTGGACCTTTTTTTTTTTAACCTGCGAGGCAAAGAAACCTTTATGTATTTAGGCTGGCTGCACTTGGCTCTGGAACAGTACAGTCCTAACTGATAACATTGCTTCCTGAGGATGGATGCAATTTTAAAAGATATATGTCAATAATGTTTTTATTTGCTCATAAGAATAGATTGATAGTTTGAATAGGTATAGGATTTTAGGAATTATTCTGAGATGTTTGAAGGTGTTGCTTCATTGTCTCCATGCATTCACTAATTCTGCTGGGAAATCCAATGTCATTCTGATTTTTATTCTTCTTAGAGGATCTTTTATATCTGGCATTCCGGAATTTCACAGTGATGTGCATTTAAGAGGATCTCTTATCATTACATGTACTGGGCACACAACAGGTTCATTTATGCTGGAAATTTGTGTTCTTTAGTTAGTTCTTGTGTTATTTCTCTAATAATTTTGCTGTTTTCTCTATCTCCTCTTTCTGAAACTATTAATCAGAATTGGTTATGGAATAATCCTCTATTTTTCTAGTTTTTCTTTTCTTTACCTCTTGGTTTTACTTTCTGAGAGATGGCCTTAACTTCATCTTTTAACTCCTTTTGGATTTTTAAAGTTTAAGATATTTTTTCTTTTTCGCCAGAGGTCTTTTTTGTTTTTGAATTTTCTCCTCTCCTCTCTTTACCTTCTTTTTCCATCTCTCTCCTTTCTCTACTTCCTCCCCTCCCTCTTTCTTTTCCTGCCATGCACTGAGCTTGTGTTGTGGACACAGCCTCTTCTCTTACTTTTGAAGATATCAAAAGTAAGAGAATATACTTTTGAAGATATCAAAAGTAAGAGACCAATGTTGTTTACATTGGCCTGTTATTTTTTTAGTTCTCTGGTAGTGCCTGCAGCATTTATGTTTCTTTCTATATTTGATTCTTGATCTTTCATGTTTGGTTCTCTTCATATGCCTGAGGATGCTGTGTGATGTTTTCATATTTAGCAGCAAGGTGCTGAATAGTTGGACTATAAGTTGTGTGTATATGTACTTTTTATTAAATAGGTTTCTTGTGGAATTATTGGCTACCTCTTGGGAGAAGCCAAACATTTATGGATCATCTCTGAGTAATTATAGGGTATCAGAATAGGCTACCCCCAAACATGCCACTTTGGCATAAGATTTAAGTTGAAGACAATTAGGAAGAAGCAGATGAATAAAAAGCTGCCTGCCTTCCCTCTTCCTAAAGAGGGTATACATGTGTACAGGCATATCCCTTTCCCAGAGAGGGAAGAACTTCCTTAATCACTGGGAGAGAGCTCTAGACTCTTACTCACCCAAGAAAAACCTAAATATTGGTTTACAACACTGTAAGTTTTAGAAGTACAGCTTTATACCTGTTAAATTCTAAAAACCTCTGGCACCACCCAATACACGCCACCCCCCTCCAACTTGTTCTTTCCATCTTTCGCCCCCTTCTTCTCTGGTAACCACCATTCTAGCGACAGATTTCACTTGCTTGTATCATTATAGTCCATGTACCAGTGAGGTTGTATGATATTTGTCTTTTTCCTTCTGATATATTTCACTTAGCATAATTCCTCTTTCTTCCATCTATGCTGTTGCAAATGGCAAGATTTCATCTTTTTAAAAATAAGCTAAGTAGTATCTTATTGTGTGTGTGAGTCTATGACATCTTTTTTATTAAATCTTTCATCAGTGGACATTTGGGTTGTTTCCATATTCTGGCTGTTGTACTGCAATGAGCATTGGGATATTTTCAAGATACTGTTTTTATGTTAATGTATTTTTTTTTTAATCAGTTTATTTCATAGGCCCAGCCACTGACTCTGAAAGAGTAGAGGGATTTTCCCCTCACCTACAGTCACCTTTCTGGGAACGGATTATTTCTCTAGAGAAGAATGTATCAGTATCCTACCTGGTTGCCCTCTGATTAGCTGAGTAATTTTTGAGTTTAGTGGGAGCCTTGTGGTCTTCTGGTTTAGTAGTTAGACTTCCATTTATCCACTTATCCTCAGTTACCAGAATATGCCTCTGCTCTGCTGTTTCACTGAGGTCTGGAGATACTCTGGTTCAAATTTCCTTCCCCCAAATAAAACTCCAGTGTTCCACACTGCAAGAGGGAAGGTAGTAGACTGGCTGGTGGCCTGGGGGAGAAGCTGAGGTTTAGCCTTCTGCTCATGACTTGCAATGTCTTTCCCTTCCCCTCTACTTGTTTTAGCCTCCAGCCTTGTTCCCACACCTTGTGACCCTTCGTTATCTCCTGCTTGTGAATCTTTCTGAGGGTCTGCATTATGAAATGTCTTCATCCTCACTTTCATCCCTCTCTGATGGCTCTTGGTATTTACTTTTATCTCTCTTCTAATTTTTCTGCTTCTCAATTTTGAATACAACTGTTTTCCCTTCATTTTCTCTGTCTTTTCTCCCATGCACTCATTTTAATGTCCCTTCCAAATAGAATAAGTACAATAAAATTTTATTTTTAACTTGAAGTTAAACAGAAGACCCCCTAATCTTACAAACCACAAATTGTTGTCAAAATATAATGTGGTTCTACTCAAGGTTCTCAGTTACTGGCAAAATTAGAATAAAACTCTGAAAGAGGTGATATTTATTAATAAGTGGGTTTTGTCATCTTTCATTACTGAAGTGAGAGTTTGAGTCTCCTCCTTTTCAAAATTTTATTTAAAAAACTGAAATTTTCTTTGGGTTTTGCTAGTTTCATCCGAACTCTTTTGGCCCATGGGTTCATGAGAGGGCCTTACTGGACAGTTGTAGATTCTTAGTAGAACCAGTAGAAAACTTTCATCTATTAAGTCTCCTAACAGTATGTCTGGATCTACCAGAAAAGCCATCCTACCTGTCAGCTCTCCATCCTGTGCAGAATAATACAGCTTGAGATGTTGTGGGCTGCAGTTTTAGCAAAAGTGCATTGGAGGGTGGGAAGAGGAGAGGAAGGGGTTGGCATGCACCAGGAAATTACAGAATGTCTGAGCAGAGAAGTGACATGATGGTAATCACCACCAAGCTGGCTAATTGAGACTTGGCTTGCTGGGATGACAGCAGAGGAAGAACAACAGTCTGGATTCAGAACTAAGATTAACAGGAGAGTGAATAAAGATCTAATTGGAAGCTGCATTAACTTTTTGAAGAGGCAGATAACGACTGAGAGGCAAGGTGACTTCATATAGGCAGACTCATAATAGAAAGGAAATCGAGATTAATCCACTGTGGATTCTCTACGCTTGGGCTGATTTAATATCCGAAGACCTCCCTTGAGGCTTCCTTCTCTTTCCTCCCTCTCAGGGTCATTTTTGAACTGGAAGGAATGTATTTATGTTGAAAGAAGCTTGTGGGACTGAGAAAGGGATTATAACTCGGTGGTGCCAGAGAGATGGCTGCGTGTTACTGCCAGACTCAGAGCTGTTCAAGGCTAGACGTCCCTATGGGCTCTGAAAGGGCAGCCAGTTGCCTGCTACTTGCAGTTGAGTCAGGCTCAGGGTATCTGAAGCAGGTTCACATGGAATTTGTAAAAGTTACTTTGCAGGGGCTACATGTAGAAATATCTAAGTGTTCTGAAGGTGGGAGGAAGCCACAGAGACAAAAGCATCTAGAAGAACAAAGGAGCTTACTTGAAAAGAGATTTTGCAAGGAAGTTCAACCTTTTAAAGACCTCTCACCAAGCAAAATATGTAAAACATTGAAGTAAAGAAAAGAAAAAAAAATTACCAAGACCACTGTATTCTAGGCATGGTGGGAAAAGAACAGTTTTCTCTCTTGACTTTCATTTACTCCAGGTGTAACTGGAGACATCAGGTCTTCAGAGGTCAGGGATAAACTTTTTAGTTGTTGCTAATTCTTACTGAAGTAACATTGCACTATAACATAATGTAAGTTCCAGGTGTGTATCATTATAAATTAATGGCTGTGTATACTATGTTAAGTCACCGCTGAAAGTCCAGTTCTACCCATCACCATGCAAATTGACCTCTTTTCTTTTTACTCCCTCTCCCCCTTCTCTTTTGGACCACCAATTTGGTTTTATAGTTTAAAAGTTTTTTTTTTTTAAAGATTTATTTATTTATACAAGCACTGGGTACAGTCAGAAGCGCGGGAGGGTGAGAGAATTCACTAAGCCAGAGCAGGGAGCAGAGCAGGCAGAAGGACCAAAGTACACTGCTGAGGGGAGCAGCGGGTGGCAGGAGAGTTCTGCGCGCCATGTGGGACCCTCGCCCAGCAGCTGGGGAGCAGCCGGGGAGCAGCCGGGGATCAAACCGGTGCTGCAGAGGCTGCGGGCAGCTTCGCAACCCAGCGCTCAACCGCTGCGCCACCGGGGAGGCCCTAAAAGTTTGTTTTTAACTATGAACCAGAGACACACTGGCTGGGGGCGGTGGGGAAAAGGAGGGATTGGGGTCAAAATAAGGGGGTTGCAATTGTATGGGGAATATAAAAATAAAAAAATAAAAAACCTACAAAAATAAATAAAAGTTTGTTTTTATTTTATTTAGTTTATTTGTTTGGTTGCTTTCTTTATGTACAACATATCATTGAAATCGTATGGTGTTTTTCTTTCTCCATCTCACCTCACTAGTTCCATCCATGTTGTTGCAAATGGCAGGACTTCATCTTTTTTATTTTTACAGCTACGTAATATTCCATTGTGTATATGTGTCACTTCTTCTTTATCCATTTGTCTGTTAAACGCTTAGGTTGCTTTCAACTCTTGGCTATTATTTTTTTTTAATTTTTATTTATGTATTTTTTACATTGTTGTTCATTTTTGTATATTGTTTGATTTCTTCTCTCAGGTGTAATCCCTGTAAAATTACCACCACCAAGATACCTGTGAACCATCACTATGGACTCTTATGCTCTTCCCTTCCATGTTTTGCTCCCTCTTCTTCCACCATCACCTGCTGAATGTCTCGATGTATTGTTTACCTGCTGGTTTTGTCATTTTTTTTCCCTCTGATCCCTTATATGGTTTCCCTGTGTTCCTCCTATAACCCATCCGATATTTTTTCTTTTTCCTTCTGACTTTTTTTACTGAGCATAGTCCCTTCTAGCTCCATCCATCTTGCTTCAAATGGCATGATCAACTCTTGGCTATTGTAAATAATACTACAATGAATATAGGGGTGCATATGTCTCTTCAAATTAGTGATTTTGTATTCTTTGGGTAAATATCCAGAAGTAGGATAACTGGATCATATGGAACCTCTAATTTTAATTTTTTGAGGACTCTACATACTGAAGAGTATCCTGAAAGAATTTCCATCAAATCATTGTGAATATAATGTTTGTATAATTTAGAATGTAAGGGCTCTCTTCTCTCCACATCCTTTCCAATACATGTTGTTTCTTGTCTTTTGGTTAATACTGATTCTCACAGGTATGAGATAATATCTAACTGTTGTTTTGATTTGCATTTCCCTGGTAATAAGAACAATAACTGTTGTTGGCCATCTGTCTGACTTCTTTCTGCTTTTTAAGGAGTCTGTGACCTCATGACTCAAGGTCTCATTTATTTTGAGAATCAGAACTAGCCAGGGTAATCCTGGTTTTGTTGCTTGTTTTGTTGTTGTTGTTGTTGATCTCAGGTGCAAAGTGCTTCCTAGCATGGGGCATGATTTGCACTTGCTCATAAAAGAGTCTGAACAAAGTATCATTTTTATTTTCACAGATCTGCCTAATCATTACCTATTCCCCAGAGGTACTGATTTGATCACATATGTTTGCTTAGTACCTTTATGACTCACATCATTAATTTTGTGTTTTCTTTTATTTGACTGGTTTTACAAAGCATAGCTGTAACAAGGGATGTTGATTAACATACATATATCCATTTATGATGTGGTTAATAAAACTAGAATTATAGGACGCAAAGGCTTGGGAATTAGTTTTTGTCTGAAAGTTTTATAAAGCCTCCAAGGCTGAATTTTTACCCTTTTTATGTGACAGAAGTACTTTTATTGATCTTATTTGTTCGTCTACAGAGACCAAGAACGAAGAACTGTCCAATTCTCCTCTTGCAGGTTTTGCTCACACTACTATAGGGTCTTCTTATAGTTTCTCACTATTTCTGGCCAGCTGGGACTGGCATTCTTTATTATCAGTAAAGTTAGAATTTCATAAGCTACAAAACAGGTGTCAGTTTTTTCGTAGAAAATATATTGGCATCATTTCCCCATCTGATATACATTTCCTGTTCCTTAATCATAAACTAACTTATCAGACCCAATTTAAAAAAGATTTATTTTTTAATGTGACTTTTCTAGCATGCTTATGGTTATAAATTTGATTTTTCTGATTATATTGGGAAGGAGGACACATTCTTACTAAATCTATGTAAATAACATGTTCTTAGAAAGTACAAAGACTAAGTAAAGCACTTGGAGTAATATTTAATCATTATCCCTATTTTGAGTTGTTTTGTAGGAAAGGTCAATTAATTTATGTTACTTTTAACAGAATCATAAATCTTAGTTTCTCCTGATTATTTATTAGCGTATAAACTTGTTAAGATATTTCATATAATTTTCTTCCTGGTTTTTGATAGTTCAGTTGAAATGAGGGATTATTTGAAGTGCATTTCATTTTACTTTTTTAAAAATTTTTATTTATTTTTTAAAAGATTTATTTATTTATATAAGAATCAGGGTACAGTCCAGATGCACAGGAGGGTGAGAGAATTCACCAGAGACAGAGCAGGTGCCAAAACAGGCAGACTGATGAAATACACTGCTGAAGGGAGCAGCGGGTGAGACAGGAGAGGTCTGCTGCACCATGTGGGACCCTCGCTGGTTGGCCGGGATTGAACCGACGCTGCCGACAGCTTAACAGCGCTGCGCTCAACCGCCTGCGCCATCAGGGGAGGCCCCTTATTTTACTTTAATATGAGTATGTGTGTAGGGTTTATTATATTGAAGTTTAGGCGGTAGCAGTGTCAGAGTGGAGGACAGAAGGGGCCCAGTGGAACAGAATGAAGGATTATTGGGTCACTGATTGTGGGCACAGTGTGAAAACACACATTTTGTAGAGACAGATAACCCCCAAGACAGATATAATGATGTAAACCAACTTTACCTCAATACACATAATTAAAAAAAAAATCAAGGTTTAGAGATAAAGAAGCTATAAAAAGAATTTTCTCATATATCCATTAAAAATACACCATTCATTGCCTTAGTCAATTTCCATTGTTCCCAGGTAATTATTGTTTTGTGGAACTTAGTTTTGTAAGCAGCCTACTTTCATGAATTTATCTGTTTTTGAATTAAAAGTCTTGGAGTTGATAACTTAGGCCCTTGTATAAACTGACAGATGTCTGTTAGTATTAACAATGTCGTCACCATCTCCTGGCCAGCCTTCACCTATTAGTCTGTTACTATAATATTGCTAGTTAAAAGAACATGGGACTTAGTGAGGCTCTTTTGATGCTTCTTCCAGAAATTTTTAATCTGGTTTACAGCAGGAAACTTTAGGCAACTTTTAGGGAAAACCAAACAATATCCGCCAGTGTTAAGATTGAATGACTCCATTTAATTTATTGCAACAAATAACAATATCAGAAAGAGGGATGGTGAACTGCTCCCTTGATGTGTAATACATATAAAATTATTCTTAGTATAAAAATTACTGTGGCCAAGATGGGCATTGACAAATTCCAAGGCCTTTTAAGTTGTAAAAACACCTGCATATTAGAAAGAATATTTAAAATAAGAAACAAAATTTTATTTGAAGAATGTACATATTTGGGGATTTATTGTGCCAGTCATTGTACATGACCATCAATATATTTCCATTAAATCTGAAACATTTTATTTTAAAACATGTTCATATTAGTGACATTTTACTTGTACCTAATCAACTCAAGGAGGTAGAGCTTCCTTTTGATTGTTGGAGACTTTGATAAATAATATGGAGCTAAGTGAAAATGTGTAGACTTTCCACCATATTCAATTATTTCTGGTAATTCTTGTATGAAGAGGGGGAGAAAAATCTTTGATAGTTTCCAGTCTGAAAAATCCCAAATTAATTTAGGTTATAAAGGATGAATTATCTTGAATTAAGGGCCTAAATTGGGAAAGGCAGTATCCAGAATATTTGTCAGAGGAAATAATATATGAGCTTAAGTTAAAAGTGCCTAAAGGCATGAAATGATTAGTTCCAGACAAGAGAGAAGAATAACACAGTAACTGTAGTAACTGTAATTAGAAATTTTAGCTTTCTCAAATGTGGACTTTTTTTAAAATTGATTCAAGAACGAGTAGAGACAAGTATAGCATTAAGAGGATGCTAAGTTTAGAGAAGATATAGAACAATTTTTATTGTTGAAAGCAAACTGTTAAAAATTAATTTGTTATTTTCATAGAAAAAACCCTAAATTCTGGTGTTACTCTTTTTGTATTTCATCCATTTAAAAATTTAAAGGTTCATAGGCTTTTATTTCTCTTTGAGGTCTACAAAGTAGGGCCCATGGGTCAAATCTGACCATTTCCATTCATTTATTTATTGGCTATAACTACTTTGGGCTCTACAACAGAGGAGTTGGATAGCTGCAACAGAGATCTGTGGCCCACAAAGCTGAAAGTATTACAATCTAACTCTATAGAAAAAGGTTGCCAATTCTTGACTTCTTCCTTACAAGTAAAGCCATCACAATTAATTTAATTTTATTAAACATTTTAGCTTGTCTTATTATTTCTTTCAAATTCATTATTCCCAGATATTATAAAGAGGGAAAATGCAATTGATATCCCCTCTGACCTTCTAAAACATATTTTCTATCCTCGAAATTTATTTTTTACTATTTCTTTCACATTCTTGCATGATGAAATTTTAGGACAAAATTAATCTCCTTTTCCCTATATATATTAACCAAATCTCATCCTTTTTTTTTAATAAATGCATTAATTTTTTTTTGGTTATCATTATACATAGTATAATCTCAATCTCTTAAATTGCTTTCAACCTTTAACAAAGTAACTGATATCCCCCCTGCAGGTACAGAGACTTCTGAGAAGCTGATAGCTGAGAATAGTTGGTCAACACAAGCACCTTGCAGACCAGCAGAGCTCCAGGATGGGCTGATGCGCATCCCACAAATGTTTACCCACAAGATAAACATTTGACTGTGGTCACCTCCATCCATTTACTCTTCTTGAGGCAGAAAAAAATGAGCATGTACAGTATGCTAATGTGCTCACAAGGGATGTGCATCTGCATAGCCTTGGCCACCTATTAACTCATAGATTCTATCTAATGTATAAAGATGCATACACACTATGCTTAATGGTTTTATATTTTCTTTATTTCTATAAATTTTAACTTTCAAAGTATTATTCCAGTAACCAAGTAGTTCTTAAATTCATTATTAGTCAAAGTTCTCAAAGCTAACTAGGAATTTTTGAAATTGTGCTGTCACAATACAGAAAAACACAATTTCTGTTGATAAAATTTACCAAAGATATGCCAGTTAACTTTTTTGGACCAGATTTATAATTCAGTCTTTTTAGTAAAGATATGACTTGTTCTAATTTAGTTTAAAATTTATGGTTTTTATTTTCCATAATTATAAATATTTAGTGGAAACAATTTCTGGGCCCATGAAATTATTTTAGAATTTATAGATAGCTTAAAATAGAGTTTTTGTTGGAAAATAACACCAAGTTTTGTATAAAATTGATTATTATATTAACATTACATGCTGTGATAAAACTGGGAAAAGTTAATCTTGTCAAGGATTCAGCTTGATTAGAAATATTGTCTGGGGCCTCCCCAGTGGCGCAGCGGGTGAGCGCTGGGTTGCGAAGCTGCCCGCAGCCTCTGCAGCGCCGGTTCGATCCCCGGCTGCTCCCCGGCCACCGGAGGAGGGTCCCACATGGCGCGCAGACCTCTCCTGCCGCCCGCTGCTCCCCTCAGCAGTGTCCTTCGGTCCTTCTGCCTGCTCTGCTCCCCGCTCTGGCTCTGGTGAATTCTCTCACCCTCCCGCGCTTCTGACTGTACCCAGTGCTTGGATAAATAAATAAATATAAATCTTTAAAAAAAAAAAAAAAGAAATATTGTCTGAACTTCTTTATATATCTGTATCTATATATGGATATTTAACTAAGTTTTACATTTTGAAAAATGCTGAAGTTTTCTTCAAATTATTTGTCCATTACAACTTGCTTTCCTTTGCTTCTTATTATCTTGGAACTTAGCAACCAAAGACAATAATGTAATTTAGTACTAAATTTCCCTCCTTTATTTTTTTCCTTTTTGTGAGGAGAGAAAAACTCATAAAGCACCAGACAGGCTGGTAATATGCCGCCATGCCCATTCCAACCTATGCTTTGACTCATCCACACAGCTGTTATCAAAATTGTGCAAACGTCAAAACTCTTTCAGAGCCAGACTTACAGTGAAAGTTATAAAAAATGATGGCCATTGCAAACTCACACATATACAAAACACCAAAAAGAAATAGAAATAGAGTGAATAAGATAAAAAAATGGAATTGTGGTACAAGATTCCCTCTAGGACCTGGAAAATGTTCTCCTTAACATAGGGTCCCAGGCATGGATCACCCATCTGGCAGAGCAGTTTTCCTGGTGGTCATGAGTGGTGCCTCAGGGCATCTCAGTGGAACCTCCAAATTACTTGTTCTTTTTTTTTTTTCTGTTCATGAATTTTAAATTTCCTTTACGTTATCCATGGCCATGCTTCTAAAATCCCAGACTAATGTGTTCCTGCAACAGGGAACAGTTTTCAACTCACTTCTTTAAGAAACTGTCTCTGGAACAGTGGTCTTCACCCTTTGAATGGGATGGAGAATTATTACTAAGACCGTCAACACATATACACTACATACTGACCATGAAGTGAGTAATTCATAGTTCTTGCACAAGGTTTAAGCAATATTTTATATTTATTTTTTGTTGCTTAAAGAGTAACATACAAATTAAGTTAGAAATGTACTGAGTTCCTAGTCCCATTTTGGTCATTCTGTGTATTGCAATTTAGTGGATACAAAAAGTTCATGTCACCTGGCAGGAGTGAAGAGGGCAAAAAGTATGAACATCTTTTACAAGATATTGTGTTAATACAATTTTATGGAGAGGTAATTGACATACATTACTGTGACATATATTACTGTGTAATTTTAAAGCATATAACATGATGGCTTGATTTACATGTACTGTGAAATGATTACCACTATAGGTTCACCTAACATACATCTTCTCATATGGATACGATAAAAAGAAAACAATGAAGAAGAAAAAAGGATGATCCCAAGATGAGAACTCTTGGGATTTACTCTTTTGACAACTTTCTATCGTAAGCAGTGTTAGCTATGTGATTTATGTACATGATATGAAGGAACTCAGTTGGGGGTGGTGGACAATTTAACCTCTCTTGTCACAACACAGGTGTTCATTCATTACATACTAAGCATGGTTCCTCTGAATATATGGAAGCATGGGGAGAAGCTTAATTTTCCTAGGAGAAATTTCTTATGAAAAGAGGTAGGGTCCTGTGGAAGAAAGATGGCCCTTGATTTTAGTCTTTGAAATTGAAGATGTAAAAAATAGTTCAATTCTATGTTAGTTCCTGCTCTATTCTGAGGAGGGCCGTGGCTGAAAGGATGGTCTCTAGACTGTTAGCCATCTATCGGGGCTCAGCCCAGAGGGTGTTCCAGGACGCTGTGATTAGGCTTGATGAGGAATTTGCCTTTCTTTAAGGATCTGCTGTGAAAGATTTTCTCTGCACTCTGAAAATATAATGGCAGTGATTTGAAATCCCTAATTTAATGAAGGGGAATAGAAAGTAAAAAGAGTATGAAAAAGTCTCAGGAAATGACAGCTTGAAAAGATGGAATGATATAAATTGTGCTGAATAAATAATGAGAGCACAGACAACTAACTTATGAAGATTTATGCTAATGTTCATATGGAGGAAATTAAAATACCCAGGGGATATTTGCAAATAGCAATACTTCCAAACAGTCTTATTTTCATAATTCATTTTCATAGCCCTTTTAAGGAATTCTATATTTATGTTTGTAATTCACTCTTGGATACTAAAAGGTCTTTATTCTTATTTCATATTTCTGATTTACTTTGCAGTTCAGACTTTCCCTGTCCTCACTAGCTTTCTTTTCAGAGTCAAATAACCACTTTTAAAGCGTTCCCTATCGACTCAGCATGTTTTCATTCTGAGTTTTCTATGAGACTGTACCTATATTGCATTCTATAGGTGAGCGATGTTTTTTGAATTATTCAAGTTAGAGTTGAATCCAAGTGAACTCTTAACTTTTGTCTGAGGAATGGAGAAAATTTTTCTGAAATCTTAAGTACCTCACTGTGTGTCCCCAGTGGGGGGAAATGGTCTTTACATTTGAGAGTTTTGAAATCCAGGGAAAATATATTTGAATTGCGGACATTTGATTTGAATTATTCAGTATTCTAACTAATAAAGCAATTGATTGAGCTGCAATATCTTTTTTAAAAAGTTATTAGAAACTTTAATTTGTCTAACAGTTTTATGGGGTACTTGGTTTTCTTTGAGTATATAAATTATAGACATTTTAATTTGCACTACATGATTTTATAGACCTAATTTCTTTCCCTTATTGTTGTATTAATAGAATGTTTTCGTTTAATATACCATTTAAAAGATGTTAAAAGGCAAAGGAAACTATTGATATAGAAAATGTAAAGAAGTTACTTTTCAATTTCTTTTTGTGAGAGGAAAGAGAGGAAAGATATACATTGGAAATGGGGGAAGGGTTTGGATTACATAATATAGAATCTTGTTCATTAATGCTGTGGTGTATATGAGTGCTTTATAAAACTAAACAACATTCCATTGTATAGATATTCTACAATTTTTTTGGCATTTATCTGTTGATGGACTCTTGCGCTGTTTGCATCATTTTTTTGTGATTATGAATAATGCTGCTCTGAGCGAGTTACTGTGTACGAGTTATTGTGTGCACATATGTTTTCAAGAATCACTGTTAGACACCTCGTAGTGCACTTGATGGGGATATGGACCTCTATTTTTAGCATTTTGAGGAACTGCCAAACTGCTTTCCAGAGTGGCTTAACTACACATCCATTTCCACCAGCAATATGTGAGGGTTCCAGTCTCTTCACAGTCTAGCCAACATTTGTTATTATCTGTTTTTATAAAAACATATCGTAATCCTAGTGAGTGTGAAGTAAGATTTTATTATAGTTTTGATTTGATAACCTTAATGACTAATAATGTGGCACAGTTTTTCATGTACATGTTGCCCCTTTGTATACTTTCTTTGGAGAAATGTTAATTCAATTATTTTGTTGGATTGTATGTCTTGTTATTTTTGATTTTTAAGAGTTCTTTATATATTCTGAATAGAAGTTCCTTATCAGATAGGTTATTTCCATATTCTCCATTTTGTAGTTGCCTTTTTACACTCAGAGTAAGCTATATAGTTTATAGTAATTTCAGTGCTGATGTTGTCTTTTGATGCATAAAACTTAATTTGACAAAGTTCAATCCATCTAGTTTTTCTTCCATTGCTAATGCTTTTGGTATCATATATAAAGAAATATTGCCAAATCCTGTGTCATAAAGCTTTATTTCTATGCTTTCTTCCAAGAATTTTTTAGTTTTAGCTCTAGCATTCATGTATATTATCCATTTTAGTTAATTTTTTATGTATGATATAATGTAGGGGTCCATCTTCATTCTTTTTTTGTTTGCTGGAATGATTATTTTTCCCCACTGAGTTTGTTGGTACCCTTGTCAAAAATCTACTTGCCATAGATGTATGAGTTTATTTTTGTATTCTCATTTTTTCCCATTGATCTATAAAGCTATCCTTATGCCAGTATTGCTGTCCATTATTATAGATTTGAAGTAAGTTTTGGATCAGAAAGTATGAAATTTCAAATTTTGTTATTTTTTAAAGATTTTTTTGCTTTTTCTGGGTTCTTTACATTTTCCATTAGAATATTAAGGTCAATTTGTCAATTTCTGCCCAAAAAATGAAGCTGGAATTTTGATAAGATTCCCTTGAATATTTAAAAAAAATATTTTAAATAATTTATTTGTTTTTGAATTCACTGCCATCCCATTAGACTCCACCCTTGCCCCCATCCCCTGCCCTCAGTTCTATTTTTAATGTCCACTTCTTTATTTTTATTGTGCATTCATCTGCTTTGTTTGCTTATATTGTGCCTATAGATGAAATCTTCTGATAGTTGTCTTTCTCCTGATTTACTTCGCTTTGCTGCAAATAGCAAACATTTTTACAGCTGAATAGCATTCCCTTGTGTGTATGTGCTGCATCTTCTTTATTCGGCAATCTATAAATTGGGTCTTTACGTTGTTTCCATATCTTAGCTATTGTAAGTACTGCTACAATAAACATGCATGTGGTGCATATAACTCTTCAAGTTGATGATTTCATATTCATCAGATAGATACCCAGAAGTGGGATTGCTGAATTATATCAATTTTTAGTTTTTTGAGGGGCTCCATACTGTTTTCCAAAATGGTTGCACCAATTTTATATTTCCATTAACAGTGCCAGAGGGTTCCTTTTTCTCCACCAGCACTTGCTACCAATCTTATTGATGTAACCCATTTTCACAGGTTTGAGATGACATCTCATTGTGCTTTTGATTTGCATTTCCCTAATAATAAATGATGATTAACATTTTTTCATATACCTATTGGCCATCTGGAAAAGTATTCAGATTCCCTCTCCATTTTTTAATTGGGTTACTTTTATTGTTGTTTAGTTTCATGTGTTCTTCCATGTATATTAGGAATTAACCCCATATTACATGTATAATGTGTAAAATATCTTTTCCCATTCAGTAGACTCTTTTTATTCTGCTGACATTTTCTCTCACTGTGTAAAAGTTTTTAAATTTGATGTTGTCTGAATTGTCTATCTTAGTTTTCATTTTCCTTTCCATAGGGGTTGAGTCCTCAAAGATATCTCTCATGCTAATATCATGGAACATATCACCCATGTGCCTTTTCTTCTGTGTGTCTTGAATCTTTAGGTCAATTAGAATTATTAAATCTTCCAATTCATAAACACTGGACCCCTTTTCATTTATTTAGGTCTTCAATTTTTTTCCAATGGCATTCCATAGATTTCGGTTTACAAGTCTTGTATTTCTTTTGTTAAATTTATTTTTAAATATGTAACTGTTTTTATATTATAGTAAACCAAATTGTCTTAATTTCTGAATTGTTCATTGCTAATATATAAAAATACCATTGAGTTTTGTATATTGGTCTTGTATACTGAACTTGTTTAATTGTTTTTGAGTGGATTCCTTATGGTTTTCTATATGAAAAGGTGGCATTAGAGCAGAATATTTATAGTGGGGACTGATAGGGTAAGAACAAAGACTTTTGGGTCAGAAAAAAAGACAAAACTTGTAAGCTAGCCATACATTTGAGGCACGAGGTGAGGGGGGTGGGGACAAAACAGGGGACAGAGAGCAGAAGGGAGAAGGTGATAGATCAGGGGTGCTATGGTGATGGGAGAACTACAGGGACTGCACCTATGGGGAAAAGTCAAATACTTTCCAAAAATTAACAAGGATGTAAGAAACAAAAAAGTATTTCATCTAAAAAATAAACTTAATAAAAAAAGAGCAAACACCTTGAGATGGGGCATATTTTTGGGGTCTTCAAGGCATGGTGAGGAGACTGAGGTGCATAGTGGTGATGACCTTGCATTTTTTCCTGGGGAAGATGGGAAGCTATTGGGTAGTTGTGAACAGTACAAAATAACCCTCCCAGCTTTAACCTTGTCTCTCATTCTAAGCAGAGCTGCAGTGAGCATTTCTACCCCAAATTTTATCACAAGAGCTTGCCACAGACCTGTGCTACATACCAGGTGTGCCCTCTAGGGTTCCTATGACCTTGTCATAAAGGTTACCCCTTTTAGATACTTGGTTATAACCCAGTGGTGGGGGTGGTAAGTGCAGACCACAAGCTCTTGGTGCAACCCTTGGTCACTGAGGGACTAAAGCCAATGCATTTCCCCCTTTCTTCTCCTAGGCATATGACTCTGAGGTGTATTTATAATGCTCCTCACAAGGTCTCCCTGGGGCAAAGCATCAGTTGTTTGAGTTACACTTTCTTGTATTGATGGCACTTCCTTTCCTGTTTCAATGACCATTCCTCACTCCTGCTCCCTGGGGACACATTTTCAAATAAACCACGCACTTAGAAGCCTTTGTCTCATACTTTACCTTCATAGACATCAGCCAGAGAGACACAGATTTTAGGAGAATCTCTCTGGCTGCTAAATTGGGGAGGTGGGGAGGACCAAACATGAAATAGGAAGAACTAGAGAATTCAGTTCAAGGAGAGGTGATAGTTGCTCAGTCTAGAGAGATCTGTGAGAGTGGGCAGCATGGTAGGATTGTGGATGTTTTGAGGCAGAGGCAACAGCATTTGCTAATGATTTGGATGTGGGATACAAGAGAGCAGAGTCAAGGTGACCCCAAGAGTCTGGATAAATCATGATGGCATAGAGTTGCTAGTACCATTGGTCAGGATGATTTAGGGAAGTTGTTTAGCCTTAAAAATCAGTCATTTAAATGGAAAATCCTTGTTACAGATAATGAAACAGAGACCAAGGAAGGTGAAAAAAAATTACTTGTTCAAGGTCATAATAAAAAAAAGACAAAACAAAAACCCCAAAGAAACAAAACCTCCAAATAAAAATTTTCTATTATTTACCAGTCCTTTCACCTGACCATAATTTATTCTTATTTCCAGAAATTTGGTGGGGGGAGGGAGGGGAAAAAAGTCTCCTGGCACAAAAATATGCTCCAGATTTGATATGGTCATAGGAACACGGTGGCAGGGAGAATGAAGATGAAACATTTCAAGTGTGCCGTCTCCTCAGTTGTCTTTTCATGTCCTCCTGAACACTCTTGGATTATCTTACTTCCTATTCCCAATGGCCAGGAGATGGTGGTTTAGAATCTTGTTGCCGCTGGAGGGGAAAGAAGGGAGGCCCAGAAAGTTAAGTGATTTGATTGAAACTGCAATAATTCATTAAAGCTGCTGCTTAAATGAGGATTTTTATCTTGAAGTTCCTCAGTGCTGATTTCTCTGCAACCCTCCCCCTCCAGGAAAGTTGTAGTGGAGCCAAAGTCATTTCTAGAGGCAGTAGGGACAGCTCTTCTCAGCTTGGCTGGGGAGCCTCAGGGCCTAGGACTCCTCATACACCCTGTTCAATAAATTCTTTGAGGAAGGCATGTGTGAGCCGCCGTGGGGCCCTAGGACCTTGGTTACTTTACTGAGAGGGTTGATGTCCACACATGTCTCTACGCTATAATCCTGCATTCTAATCTTTTTCATTTTATAGATTTTAGAAATTTTTCATTTTTGCACAATACGTTCTAATATCTTAATAAAAACTTGCAACTGATACAGGAAAAGCTTCTTTCATTATTATGGCATTAACTGATAGGCAAATTAGGTGACTGTTGGCATTTTATAACTATAAACAATGCTGTTGTGAACAATCTTTTTTTTTTTTTTTTAAGATTTAGTTAATTATACAAGCACTGGGTACAGTCAGAAGCACGGAAGGGTGAGAGAATTCACCAGAGCCAGAGCGGGGAGCAGAGCAGGCAGAAGGACCGAAGTACACTGCTGAGGGGAGCAGCGGGCAGCAGGAGAGGTCTGCGCGCCATGTGGGACCCTCGCCTGGCGGCCAGGGATGGAACAGGCGCTGCAGTGGTTGCGGGCAGCTTCGCAACCCAGCGCTCAACCGCTGCGCCACCAGGGGAGGCCCTGTTGTGAACATTCTTGTTTATGACTCCTTGTGCAGTTACAAGGAGTTCAAGAATGATCAGAAGAAACATTTTTCAATAGAGTTGACACTTAAAAATGCAAACTTTATGGTTTATAGTTTCAGCAACCTGTTTCATGTGTGGCATTACCCTAGGAAGAGAGAATACCTGAGGGGGGTGTAGGAGCAGGAATGACAGTGCAGGTTTTCTATGATCCCATACAAACGGGGTAAAGGAGGAAAGAGTCCTGGAGCACTCAGTGGCTTTTGCAGGCTTTTATTGGGAGTTACCAGGCATACAACAGGCAGGGGTGCTGAGGGGCCGGGAGGCTGGCGGTCTCCCAACCCCCAGCAAGTGTTTACTTATCTGGGCTCTCCAGCGTTCTCTGGTGGTCTCTGCTCTTCCATTCATTCTGCTTCTCTCTCGGCTTCTGGTGGTGTCCCCGTGACGCTGCCCTTAAAAGCCCAGTCTTAGCCCAGGTGAATCCCATCTACCTATGCCCACACCCTACTCCAGGTGCCCGCCATCAGGCATGCATTCAGGACTGCAGATCCGTCATCCTAATGGCAGGAGGACAGAAAAGCCTGATACTTTTACCTTACCCTACAATCCACCCCCCGCAGTGTTTTCTGCCATACAATCTACATATATACAATTTTGTTTCTTAGCAAACATAAACAATGCCATGGCCCATAAAAGCAAATACATCACAATATAACAACAAAATGCAACAGAACACAAATAAGTCCAGGCAGGGCCCCAACCTAGTGCAAAAGACAATTATTGGCACCAGCAGATAATCCACCACTTCTGCTGCCGAAGGCACTGCTCATACGAGGGAGGGGAACCACTCACGGCATTTGCCATAACACACCAGGAGCCATCAGGCTTCCTGGCCTTCTCTGGCTGTAGTCTCCGCTACAAGCCACACACCACATCCACCCCCAGGATGCACTCACTCTGGGATTGGCGATTTTATTCTACTGTTGGGAGTAATTGCCAACCCTCAGGTTTCTGTCTGCGGTTGCTCCAGCATTCGGCTTTCATAGCCACCAATGTGCCACGAGACCCCTGCACAGCACATGGGTAGGGGATCCAAACTCTACATGCAGCCTCTCTTGGGTCCCCTCTTCAGCTTGGGCTCCACCCCAAGCCACGTTCCCCACCCGTCCCCCAAGGATCGGTTCCTCAGCTCCTCACCCTCACTCAAGAACGAGCAGGGCATCACCCACAGGTGATTTTACGGGCCTCACTGGCCTTCCTCAGCTTACTTAGTGCTTAACAGCCACTCAGGGCTTCCCAAACTTAGCATCAGTACCAACTTTTGCCTTCTCAGTTGCTTTTCCTCTGCCTAGCTACTGGGCACACATAGGCTGCTTTTGGCCACCAAGGCCCACTGGCCACCCCCAGATTCACATCTCCTGGGGTTTACAAATGAAACTGTTCCACCCCCAGGGTCCCAAAACATATCAACCTGCAAGGTCCTCCGCCTTCTGGCGGGATTGTCAGTCCAACTCCATTAGTCCAAGTCCATCAAGCCTCTCCCTATATTAGCACTGGCGAGCTCCAAATCATGGTCCTTTCTTCCCCTGTTGATTCTGCTGCCTCAGGGATCTTTGGCTGGTCCTCTCGGGCTGTCTTCTTCATGCGAGGTCTCGTCCTGTAGCTCCTGGACCTTGTCCATCTCCTGTGCTGCCATGAGGCCTCCAGCATTGTCACAGGCTTTTGGTCTGTTACTCCTCAGTTCCTCCAGGTCTTCGGTGGGCTCTATACCCATCTACATGGATCATCCTGCCGACTATGCCAATTGTAGGAGCAGGAATGACAGTGCAGGTTTCCTATAATCCCATGCAGACCGGGTAAAGGAGAAAAGAGTCCTGGAACCCTCAGTGGCTTTTGCAAGCTTTTATTGGGATTTACCAGGCATACAACAGGCAGGGGTGCTGAGGGGCCAGGAGGCTGGCAGTCCTCCCAGCCCCCAGCAAGTCTTTATCTGGGCTCTCCAAGTTCTCTGGGGGTCTCTGCTCTTCCATTCGTTCTGCTTCTCTCTCGGCTTCTGCTGGTGTCCCTGTGACGCTGCCCTTAAAAGCCCAGTCTTACCCCAGGTGAATCCCATCTACCTATGCCCACACCCTACTCCAGGTGCCCGCCATCAGGCATGCATTCAGAACTGCAGATCCGTCATCTATCATAATGGTGGGAGGGCAGAAAAGCCTGATACTTTTACCTTACCCTATAGGGGGTAAAGAGAATATAGGACTTAGCTTAATGAAGGGCACATAGACACATCATAAATGGAATTCAGCACAAGTTTAGATTATGACAATAATATAAATATGGCTGTGGCAGTAAGAATGATTAGCTATGCTGGGGAAAATCTGGGAAGATCCCCAGAGGAAGTGACTGCCAGGCCTGGAACAGGAGATATTACGAAGCGATGGTGGAGCAGAAGATGTCACAGGCAGAGGCAACAGCATGGATAAAGTTGCAAATGCAAGATACATGCAGAGAACTAATCCCAGGGAATAGAAACTGAATAAGAAGTATCTTAAAATGCTGTGAATTTTGTAGTCATCAGTCTTCTTGATGAACCAGGCTGCCACCAATTAAAACTTCCATACCAGCTCATTCTTAGATCCATGCCCTTATTTTTGAAAAAATTCTTAGAAAATTTCTAATTTGTTATTGATGTAATTTATATTTGATGTGTCTGCATTAGGTTTCCATCATTTCTTTTTGTTGGAGTAAGATGGGTTAAAAACAGCAACAATATGGGCCTCCCTGGTGGCGCAGCGGTTGAGCGCTGGGTTGTGAAGCTGCCCTCAGCCTCTGCAGCGCCGGTTCAATCCCCAGCTGCTCCCCGGCCACCGGAGGAGGGTCCCACATGGCGCGCAGACCTCTCCTGCCGCCTGCTGCTCCCCTCAGCAGTGTACTTCGGTCCTTCTGCCTGCTCTGCTCCCTGCTCTGGCTCTGGCTCTGGTGAATTCTCTCACCCTTCCGTGCTTCTGACTGTACCCAGTGCTTGTATAAATAAATAAATCTTTAAAAAAAAAAAGCAACAATAAGTAGATGTTTAAGTAATAAAGAATAAAACATTTGCCCATTGCATTTGCCCTGAAGTAGACCAGTCTTTACCTTCCCCCAACAGCTTTTTTTGTGGTTGTTGTCATGGTGTGTAATGTACTAGTAATAATCATAGTTGATTGCTTTCATTACACCTATTAAATGAGGCTTTTAAGGCTCATTACTATCCAGCCTTCTCTGCATTATTCTTGCCTTTTCTGCAGCCCTGCTGCTCAAGTGAATTTATGAGTAGTTGTCTTCAGTCATATAGAGTGAGTTTCATGTAAAGTTAAATACCAAAGATCAAAATATGATTAGTTCAGACATGATTTACCAGTGAATACATTTTTTAAGATTAGGGATAGGTTTAGGTTTATGGAAACTTACTTGGGTTTTACCTGAAATCCTAGCATGGCAGAAACTGTTACTGTGTCCCAGTAACTATTATTTTTACTGTCTTTTAGTATTACTAGTTCCTATCTGGGTTTTAAACAATGCTTATGGGTACCCCAGTAGAAACAGTGTGATTGGGTGGAAATTATGTGTACAAGCCTTGGGCATGCTTTTAAGAGGAATCTCACTACTCTTTCTTGCTTCTTGGGAACTGGTGGTGGATGGAATAGGTGCTTTTAACACAAATAGAAGCATGTGTGGAGGAGAGCTGAGCTACTCCACCAACTTGAACATCTGAGAGTACTGATGGAGCAGAGCTGCTTATAGCCCTGGATGGGCTACTTCTGGTATTTTAGAGAAATAAGCTTCTGTCTTATTTAAGCCACTGAATTTTCAAGTCTTTTTGTTACATTAGCTTAACCTAGAACCTCACTAAGCTATGTAGATAAAAAACAAACTATGGGTGAATCAAATATATAATTTTAGAATACAGATGAATTTTAGAATTTTAGAATACAGCAGAGTGATAGGTTAGCAGATTTCATTTGTTATGGCATTTTAGCATTTTTTCCAATCTGAATACTTTATGGCAAAATGTTTTCTCATTTCCCCAACTTCCCCTCCCCTTCCTTCTTCCCCCAAGCTTTACCTACTCACATCTATTAGATTCACACATTTATATTATCCTCCTTGTTCTGGTGGATTTTTGAGCTTATTGCTCCTAGGAACAATCTAAACATTTTTGGGGCAAGTTGAAAACTCTCATTTATTATCATTATTTGATAATCAACAAAGTTTCTTTAACATTCTATAGCCTGGACTTGATAACATAGATCAGATCACATCACGTACTGACATTCATTGGAGTATGAGAATAGCTGTTAGAAGCACTCTTCTGTTGGGACTATCTTGATATTGGATACACATGCTGGATCTAGCTTATTCAAGTTCCTGGGGGAAGCAGATAAGAAAACAAATTTAGTGAAGTTCACCAAAGGGGGTAAAGATAAAATGTGTCACAGCCCAGGAAGCAGAAGAACTTCAGGATTACTCTTTGCTTGACGTATCATTCAAATGGATAGTGGTTAATGAAGCTTGGGAACTCGGATATTTCAGCTTCCTAAGCCAGCATCAAGTAAAACAAAAAAAGCCAATTTTATAACTGAAAATGAAGTGACTTTTCTTCAAAGCTCCATCCATCTTGCCTCCTGCCACAACATTTTAGGAAGAACTGTGGAAAACTTAGGAAGAGGCCTTTGGGAGCCCTGGGCAAAGTGGCTTGCAAGGGCCAGGAGGTCCTGTGGTTTTATTATGAAAATTATGTGGATTAGGGATAGAGTTGGCAGTCTCAAATGGTTGATTTGGAACTGGGACCAGAAACTGTGAAGTATGAAAACTGCAAGTAAAAATGAATATGAGTTGATGTAAAACAAAAAATCACATAAAATCCTACAGTGAAGTTAAACAAAACATTTGAAGTCTCAAGTCTCTGTGGAAATCCAAGAAACCGCCACTTGAAAATTCCAGCAAAGCCAAGCTCTAATGGATATCTGCATTACTTTATAGCCTGAGAGCCCAGATGGGAGTGGATGGGATATGGGCTGAAATTGAAAAATGGTTTTGAACAGTGTTTCTCAAATTTTTTTCTAGAATCACCAAGCATGTTTGTTCAAAATGAAGCTATTTGGAACAAATACTGATGAAACTCATATGGAACCACAAAAAACCCATAATGATATCTTCAAGGTCCATCTGTGTTGTCACAAATTACAAGATTTCATTATTTTTTTGTTACTGAATAATATATTCCTTTGTGTGTGCGTGTGTGTGTGTACACTACAACTTCTTTATGCACTCATCCAACAAAAGACACTTGTTTATAAACCTTGGATATTGTAAATAATACTTCAATGAACATGGAGGTACTAATATCATTTTTTTAAAATTAATTAATATATATTTTACATCATTGTTCATTTTTGTACGATGTGTGCTTTCACAATAAATTCATAGCAGTGGAATTTTTAAGGAACTTCCATATTGTACCATAGCAGATTTACCAATTTACATTCCCACCACCAATGCACAAAGATTCCCTTTTCTGTACATCCCCAAAGTACTTGTTGTTCCTTGTCTTTTTGATCACAGAGAAAGGACATGTTATTATTGTCTCAGGAGACTATGTGCCCAGGTTAGTCTTTTGGAGAATTCATAGGGTCTCTGGTCGTAGTTGTTCTTTGTAGCTCATCCTTGTTTCTTCTCTGGAAGGTGCAACAATAATGAACAAGGCAGATGGTCCTTGTCATTTCAGTCTGGTGGGGGCAGGGAGAAAGTGAAAAATACACAGAATTTTTATGAAGTAATAAGGGCAATGAAGTTAATAAAGCAGGGACTTTTCTTTCTAGGAATATGGTCAACTAGGTTAGTTGAACAGACTTTGTCACTGAAAACAAATCTTGAAAATATGGAAGGAATGAAAAGACAGTAAAACCAAGGGAACATAGTGCTTCAGTGGAACTGCTGATTTTGTGAAACTGAACTTGGGGAGGCAAACAGACGTGGAAGCTCAATTCTCAGGTGGAGAATTTAAAAGGAGGCTCAAAGGGCCCCAGCCTCAGGTAGGAATGAACCAGGTTTCCCAGTGCTGCCTGCTCCCTGTCCTCTCTGAGGTTTAGTTTTTATTCAGGTCTTCCTTTAGTCTAGTCTTCTACCAGTAAATATATATATTTTTTATTTTTCAAATTGGTCACTGTCAGTTTCCTTGCTTTCAACTAAAGATCCCAAATCAGCATATTCTATTTTATATTTTCTATTTTGAAATCATTTTGAACTTGCAGAAATTTTTAAAGAGTCTTGCAAAAAAACATGTCTTCCCCTGAATCATTTGTAAGTTGCAAAACTGACACCACTACCCTGGAATACTTCAGCTACATATTAGAACATTCTCTCACATAGCTATAATACAACCATCAAAATCAGGAAATTAACACTGATTCATTTCTACCATCAAATCGTCAGACTCTATTCAAGTTTCACCAATTATCCCAATAACATCCTTCAGCAAAGAATCCAGTCTATGATCATGTCTTATGTTTACTGTCTTGTCTCTTTAATCTCCCTCAGTCTAGAATAGTTTCCTAGTCCTTCCTTGACTATCTTGATTTGACACTTTGGAAAATTATAGGATAGTTATTTTGCCAAATGCCCCTCAAATTGCATTTCTCTAATGTACGCTCCAATTAGATTCAATTATTGATGGGGTGTATGGAATATCACAGAAATGATGCTATGTCTCATTGCATCCAATCGGGTGGGACATGACTTTGGGTTGACCCATTGTTGATATTACCTTTGATCACTTGATGGTGTTTGCCAGGTTTCTCCACAAAAAGTTCCTATTTTTATTCTTTATAGTGAATTAGAATTTTGTGAGGAGGTACTTTGAGATTGTGTAAATATTCTGTTTTTCATCAAACTTTCATTCAGTGGTTTTAGCATCCATTGTTTCTTAGCTCAATTATTCGTAACTGTGACAATTGACATATGGTGATTTTCTAATTATAATTCTATTATAATTGTTATTATATTATCTCATCCTAACATAATTAGTTTCACATTTATTTATCAGTTGGTGTTATAATGTAAGGAATAAATTTTTCATCTCCCCATTTTTTTTGTAGCATAGGTTCCTATTGCATTCAAAAGGTTAATATTTACTATTGTTATTTACTGATTTTGATGCTGAAATGGCCTCAGATTTGGCCAGTGAAACCCCCCTTCTAGCTAGCTTCTGGTCCCTTTGATGGGTATCCATTATGTTTTAGCTTTTCCTTGCTTTCTGGAATAATCTGATGCTCAACACCATGTTGTCCTTTTTTTGCCGCAGTTCTAGGATTCAACATTTCTCTGTGAAGCACTATTTCCTTGTAATGAGAATGATATTTAGAAACTGAGCCTGAACACCAGTTTTGTTCATTGCTGCACACACACACACACACACACACACATATTTATTCCTATCTCTATACTGAGACCTATGAATTCATTGTAATTCACTTCTAATTTCAGTCCAACACCACATTTTTTATTAGAATATATATTATATATTGTACATCATTCTTCCTTTTTGTACAATGCATTCTTTCTCCTCTCAGGTGTAGTCCCTGTAAAATTCCCACCACCATTTCACCTGTGCACCATCACCATAGTCCCTTCCTTGTGTTCTTCCCTCCCCTGTTTTGATCCCTCTCCTTCTCCCCTTCAGAGTGTCTTTGCTTAATAGTTGCCTGTTAATTTTGTTTTCTTATTTATTATAATTATTTTTTTCCTGATCCCTTATTTGGTTTCCCTACATTTCTCCTATAAGTGAAACCATCTGATATTTTTTCTTTTTCTTTCTGGCTTATTTCATTGAGCATAATCCCTTCCAGCTCCATCCATGTTGCTGCGAATGGCATGAGTTTCTCTTTTTTGATTGCGGAATTCCATTGTCTAACACCACATTTTTGATTACTTTATCCAACAAGAAACTGAGTTCCAGAGTTCCAATCACCCTTAGCATATTTGGTAATAGGAGCAACACTTTATATATATATCTCTTATAGCTTTCACATATAGATATATATATATATATGGCTATCTCCTATAGCTTTCACACACACACACACACACACACACACATATATATATGTGTGTGTGTATATATATATATATATATATATATATATATATATATATATGGCTATCTCCTATAGCTTTCACTTTCTTCCAGTTCTGTCTCAAATAGAAGGTTTCCTGACCTCTTTCAGGCTCTGTGCTGGCACGGCCCACCCTTATCACTGTGTAGACTCCCTCCATACTCCACTCAGGCTCCAGTACAGCAAGTCATATATGACCTCCTAGCCTGTGTAGGAGCCTGCATTATCCTATTGAAGCTTCAAACCTGCCACAGGACTTGACAACACCCTACTTTCTACACAAATGTATGCCTTGCTTACCCCACATAATGACATTTGGAATGAGCTATTTAGAAGAACAGGGACATAGTCAGAAAAGCAGGACTATAAGAAGGCAGTCAGGAAACACATATGTTATTGTTGGGAATACTTAGATAAGGAGTAAACTGAGAAAAGGTCTTAGAGAAGGATGGATGAAGTAGTGGCCAAGAAGTAGATGTTTATTTAATGAAATTTTGGAAGAGGTTCAGGACGATGGAGGCAGTCTCAGGACCGCACAGGGCAGGAAGGAGAAGAACAGAGTGGTGTGAAGAGGAGAGGAAGGGGGTTACAGTAGGTGCTTTGGCATGAGGCTATTATGAGAAGAATTCAGTCTACATTGTTGAAGATGGACTTGAGAGATCATCAATAAGTAGGTTGAATAGAGGTTACCAAAACTTTTTTCTTATAAAATAGCCAGGTTATTCTGGGCCCTTGGAGATGAGGTAATTTCCCAGAAGCAGATGTAGGAACTCTGAGTCATAAAAACCCATTATTGTGCAAATTTCTACAACAAAGCAAAATGAATTTTTAAACATCCCATTGAAGCTCCAAGAAAAGTCAGCAAAAAAGTTTTTAGTAAGTGAAGAATACTATGTGGAAATTAATAATGCATTACCCACTGTTACTAATGTAAGGTATGTAAAAATGACATGCTTTTTTTTATAGACTGTTTTTTGGGAATGGTTTTTGGTTCGTAGTAAAACTGAGCAAAAGGTATGGAGATTTCCCACACATCCTCCCCTACCACACATGTGTAAACTTTCCTGTTACCAACATCCCTCTTCAGAGTGGTATATTAATTACAATCAATGAACCTACACTGGTATATCATTATCATCCCAAGTTTGTAGTTTATAGTAGGGTTCACTCTTGGCTTTGTGCATTCTCTGGGTTTGGACAAACATATAGCAACATGGATCTACCGTTACAGTATTGCACGGGGCAGGCTCATTGCTGTAAAAATCTGTGCTCTTCCTGTCTCTGTGTTCTGACTATTTCAAGAAAGGAAAACTATTAATTAAAGCTTCAATTGTGTCACTTCCAACCTATTTCTCCATTTCTATTTTGTTATTTCTCAAACGTGAGTTTTCTTCTAAGAGATTTTTAAAGGAATTTAATCACATCTTTGGGAAGCAAATACTGTGATAAACATCTGTCATGAAGTCTACAAGCTGCAATCAGATGAACTTAAACCTTCACATCATCTTATCTTTCTGTGGTTCATGTACAAATTTCTACTTTATCAGTCTTTGCAAGGTTGCCTTGATGTTTCAAGAAGTCCCAAAATCTTAATTTTTTTTGGTTCCCTGATCCTTTAAACAGTTTTTAAAGGAGTCAATCCTTAAGAGTTCTGAGAAATGTGAGTTATACAAAGTGATTGACTCTAGAGAGTTCTGTAATACAGTAAAATTCCATTTGAACATCTAATAGAAATATTATTGGTGAATAAATAATAGACTCTTCAAAAGCTCATTTTTGAAGAATTAATTTAATCACTTACATTTTACTGTTTATTTTTATATGAATATTTGACATTAAATTTATACATCATGGAATTTCTGGAAACTTAATTTTATGTCATTTTTCTGTTTCATTAAAGGAGAGAAATGCTATTTTTTTTAAAAAAGAAGAAACAGTTTAACTGTTTAACTATACCCAAGAGACTCCCTAGAACTCAAGATGATATATTCATAATTATCTTTATCATTTTTCTAGTAAAGAAAATATAGAAATATTTGAACATTTGCAAAGTAAATGTTTTTTGCCAAAATTATGAACATTGTTTGTTTTTCATGAATATAGAAAAAAGCCCCTATCTTGTTTTTACGTCCCTCTAGTTTATAAATCTAAAACTCTTCTAAAAGTGATTTATTGAAAAAAGGCTTTCAAGAATTGTGTAAGAAAAAATGAAAATGTGGTTGCCAAAGAGAAATGTTCCATCACAGATTCAGGAGGAAATTGAGACAATGAATTAAAAAAAAACAGCTTAGAAATTGCAAGGGCAAAAGGAAGAACCAAAGCTTAGAGAAGTGATGCTTCCTTTGAATAAGGGTCAGCGATGTACAGCGCGCATTCTTCATCTCACTAAGTCAAGGAAAGAACCCAAGAGATCGGATAGTTCAATCCTGTGACATGAAACCCAAGGAAGCTGCATGGCAGAGAGACAGAGAAACTTGTTTGAAGCATGCAATTCTCACAGCTGAACTGGTTTTGAGCTGGGGACAGGGCCTCCTGAGCAACCATCTTTCCTTGTACCCCTCTGCCTCTTTAGTAAGTCTCTGTAGTTCTTATTACCTCAAATCATTCTTGGTTTAGTCTTTTTAGACTCATAAAGTATCATTATTCCAAGAGATCAAGTTATAATCCAAACATATTTTGAACTAATCTTGCTCAAATATAAACTACCAGCAGAGTGACTAGTGAGAGGAGGGGTGTCTTTGGAACTGGGCAGGAGTGAGGGGAGATAAGAGAAGGGGCAGGTGTGTACAGTACAGCTGGGAGAGAATGTTCCAGAACATGGAAACTGACATTTGATGGAAGATGTATTGTTGTAGCCACTGCATGCCATTTATTTTATTTAGTTGGATTTTATTGAATAAAACAATTCTGGCCTTGATTAATTCAATAATAATGATTATAATCATAATAACCATCAGTAAGCTTTATTTATGCTGCATACCAATTAAAATGCTTGTACAATCACATCTTCATTTTTTTAAAGACTCTTTTTCCCCTTAAATACCTGTTGGGGTGGGTGGGAAGCAATTTACTGACAAATGAAGCTGGGGAGATTAAAAGCTAAGCAGGATGCAGTATCTTTGAATTCCCTTCTGACCTTTATGTGGCAGCATGACTACATATTTTGGATTCTGCATTTTTCTTTCCCTAACTTCATATCAGGTTCCCACAGCTGGACAAAGTCTGTGAGCTTACCATATTAATTCTACCTTGATAGATGCTTATTACAGTTAAATTCCCTAATGCTATTATTTGACACTTAGATTGTTTCCAGTTTTCATAATCTCCAAATAGCCCTGCTGTGAACTTCTTCATACAACTTCCCTTGGCTATCTTTTGGGTTAATTCCTTTGGATGTACCCCTCAATGTGAAATTGCAAACTATCACATATAAACATCTAGTTCTTTTTTTCATATTGCCAGGTTGTGCTCTAGATTGAAGCAATTTGTAATATCAGTCGTAATAAATGTATTAACCCACAGAATTAGAAATGTTAGGGTTTGTTATTTTTAATAAGTATATAATATAATCTTCAAGTTTTAAAAATTTACAATTCTTTTACTGTTGCAGAGTCAGTGTATTTTCAAAATAGTTATTTACTGGGCCTCCCTGGTGCAAGGGGGTAAGACACAGCACTATGAAGCTATCTGCAGCCACTGCAGCATGAATTCCATCCCTGGCCAGGGAGCTACCCACATTGTGCAGCAGACCTCTCCTGTCTCACCCGCTGCTTCCCTCAGCAGTGTTTGTCAGTACATCTGCCTGTTCTGGTCCCCACCCTGTCTCTGGTGATTCCTCTCACCCCCCATATCTCTGGCCTGTACCCCAGTTCTTGTATGCATAAATAAAATAAATCTTGAAAAGAAATATTTACTTATTGTAGAAGTAACATTGCTTTCTAACATTATATAGGTTTCAGGTACACAGCATTATAGCATCTTTATATACGACATTATGCTCACTACCAAAAGTCCAATTTCCATCCTTCTACATACTATGGATCACGTGCACCCTGTTTCCCCACCCACTTCCTCCTTCCTCATTGGTAATCACTGTTTTGTTCTTATTATCTAAGAGTTAATTTTTATTTTATTTGCTCATTTTGTTTCTTTATCTTCCACATATGAGTGAAACCAATGGTGTTTTTCTTTTTTCCATCTAACTTATTTTACTATGCATAATTACCTCTAGGTCCGCCCATGCTGTTGCAAATGGCAGGAATTCATTTTTTTTTTTTTGAATAGTGAGAAGTATTCTGCTGTGTATATATACCACATCTTCTTTAATCACTCATCTGATAATGGGCATTGAAGTTGTTTTTAACTCTTGCCTACTGTGAATAATGCTGCAATGAAGGTGGGGGTGCAAATATCTCCTTGAATTAGTATTTTCATTTTCTCTGGGTAAATACCCAGAAGTGGGAGAACTGGATCATATGGCATTTTTACTCTTAACTTTTTAAGGAACTGCCATACTGGCTGCACCAATTTACATTGGATCAGTAGTTTCCTTTTCTCCACATCCTAAGGCTGTGCATTTTTTTTTTCAGTTTATACCTTTTAGCATGTACATATCTTTTCTAACTATAGAATGGGCCTTATATATTTGTATAAATTATTTGTGTATGTTACTTGCAAAGCTTTAGTTATGTTTATCACATTTCCCCAGTCTGTTGTATTCCTTCTTATTTAAATAGTATGATATTTTGTTTTCATCTTTATGTGTATATAAATATCCATCATTTCTCTAATGACAAGCTCAATATTCTCACTATTTAGAAGAATTTCTTCTCTCTTCAGAGATTCAGTATGCTTCATCCAATTTCATTTTTGTTCTTAATACCTAAGTCTTTCAATCCAACAGGAACTTACTTCTATATATATTAAGTAATATTAGATCCTTATTATGTTTAGATTCTTATTATTATGTTTTTTAATTATTTTATTTATTTTTTATTATTTATTTTTTATTATTTTTTTAAGATTTATTAATTTATCTATACAAGAGCTGGGGTACAGGTCAGAGATGCAGGGGAGTGAGAGGATTCACCAGAGACAGAGTTGGGAACAGAACACAGGCAGACTGACTGAAATACACTGCTGAGGGAAGCAGTGGGCGAGCCAGGAGAGGTCTGTTTCGCCATGTGGGTTTCTTCCTGGCCTGTCAGAGATCAAACTCGTGGAGCTGCAGATTGCTTCATAGTGCGGTGCTTAACCCCTTGCGTCACCAGAGAGGCCCCTTATTACATTTTTGTTCAATAAAGACTTACTTTACTTTTTTTTTTTAATTTTTTTTTAATAGAGGCATGTTTTATTTATTTATTTATTTGTTTGTTTGTTTTGTTTATACATGCACTGGGTACAGGCAGAAGCGCGGGAGGGTGAGAGAATTCACCAGAGCCAGAGTGGGGAGCAGAGCAGGCAGAAGGACCGAAGTACACTGCTGAGGGGAGCAGCGGGCGGCAGGAGAGGTCTGCGCGCCATGTGGGACCCTCCTCTGGTGGCCGGGGAGCAGCCGGGGATCGAACTGGTGCCGCAGAGGCCGCGGGCAGCTTCGCAACCCAGCGCTCAACCACTGCGCCACCGGGGAGGCCCAAGACTTACTTTACTTTTATTGCTATTTGCCCAACTCTATCCTAAGCATTGATGATAGCAAAGAAACGTATCTTTTTTTTTTTTTAAGATTTATTCACCTATGTGTACAAGAACTGGGGTACGGGCCAGAGGCATGGGGGGGTGAGAGGATTCACCAGAGACAGAGTGGGGGACAGAACACGCAAAAGTCAGTAGCCTTCCTATACACAAACAATAAATCTGAAGAAGAAGAAATCAAAAAAACCATCCCTTTTATTATCGAAACAAAAAAAATCAAATATTTGGGAATAAATCTAACAAAAGAGGTAAAGGACCTATACAAAGAAAATTATAAAACATTGTTAAAAGAAATAGAAGAAGACACAAAAAGAAATAGAAAAAGACACAAAGAAATGGAAAGACATCCCCTGCTCATGGATTGGAAGAATAAACATTATTAAAATGGCCATCCTACCAAAAGCAATATACCGATTCAATGCTATTCCAATCAAAATTTCAATGTCATTCTTCAAAGAAATAGAACAATTATTGATGAAATTCATATGGAATCACCAAAAACCCCGAATAGCCAAAGCTCTACTGAAAAAAAAAGAAGGGAATGGAGGCATCACACTCCCAGACTTCAAACTCTACTACAAAGCCATAATCATCAAAACTGCATGATATTGGAACAAGAACAGACATACAGACCAATGGAATCGAATAGAAAATCCAGAAATAAACCCACAGATTTATGGTCAACTAATCTTTGACAAAGGAGCAAAGACTATGCATTGGAGCAAAGAAAGTTTGTTCAATAAATGGTGCTGGGAAAACTGGGTTGCTACATGCAAAAGAATGAAGCTTGACCACTACCTCACACCATACACGAAAATCAACTCAAAATGGATTAAAGAACTAGACATAAGACCTGAAACCATAAAATACATAGAAGGAAATATAGGTGAAACACTACGTGATTTGCATATCAAAGACATCTTTACAGACACATCACCCAAAGCAGTGATAGTGAAGGCAAAGATAAACAGATGGGACTACATCAAATTAAAGAGCTTCTGCACAGCAAAAGAGACAATAACAAAAACAAAGAGAAACCCCACCAACTGGGAGAACATTTTTGCACCCAACACTAATGATAAAGGACTGATCACAAAAATCTGCAAAGAGCTGATGAAACTCAACAACAACAAAGAAAATACTCCAGTCAAAAAATGGGCAGAAGAGCTGAAAAGAAACTTCTCTGAAGAGGAAATGCAAATGGCCAACAGACATATGAAAAAATGTTCAACATCACTTGTCATCAGGGAAATGCAAATCAAAACTACCATGAGATACCATCTCACACCAGTGAGAATGGCACATATTAAAAAAACTAGCAACAACAAATGTTGGCGAGGGTGTGGAGAAAAAGGAACTCTTCTGCACTGTTGGTGGGAATGCAAACTGGTCCAACCACTATGGAGAGCTGTGTGGAGATTTCTGGACCTACTAAACATAGAGCTTCCATATGATCCAGCAATTCCACTCCTAGGTCTTTACCCAAAGGACACAGAAACATCCATTCCAAAGAACACCTGCACCCCTATGTTTATAGCAGCACTATTTACAATAGCTAAGCTTTGGAAATAGCCCAAATGCCCAAAAATAGATGACTGGATCAAGAAGATGTGGTACATATATACCATGGAATATTACTCAGCATTCAAAAAAGATAAACACATGCAATTTGCAGCAACATGGATGGCGCTGGAAGGGATCATGCTCAGCGAAATAAGCCAAAAAGAAAAAGTAAAATACCGGATGGTCTCACTCATAGCAGGAATCTAGAAAACTTAAATAAGGGATCAGGAAAAAGAATAACTATAAGAAAGTGAAAATCAAAATCAACAAAAAACTATGAACCAGAGACACTTTTTGGGGGGTGGGGGCCGGGAGGGGAGGGATTGAGGTCAGAATGGGGCATGTGCAGTTGTATGGGGGAATATAAAAATAAAATTTATTATTTAATAATAAAAAAAAAGATTTATTCACCTATGTGTACAAGAACTGGGGTACGGGCCAGAGGCATGGCGGGGTGAGAGGATTCACCAGAGACAGTGTGGGGGACAGAACAGGCAGATCGACTGAAATCCACTGGGGAAGCAACGTGTGAGTCAGAGGTCTGCTGTGCCATGTGGGTAGCTCCCTGGCCTGGGATCGAAGTTGTGCTGCAGTGGCTGTGGATTGCCTCATAGGTTGCATCTCAACCCCTTGAGCCACCAGGGAGGCCCAAGAAAGGTATTATCTTAAGGTCAGTCTACTGAGCTGTATAAATGAGGGTGAGCAACTACAGAGCCCTGCCTGTGTGAGGCTGCAGGAAGTTAATAAGTGGAGGCTGTGGAGAAACCAAACTGAGTTATCTACCCCAGACTTGGAGAGTCAGAGAAAGACTCCCTAAAGAAGAGAATGTCTAAAATGAGACCTGAAAAATCAAATAGGAGTTGGCCAGGTAACAAGGAAATAGGGGGGACCTTTCCAGGACTGCATGTTGACAGCCTCAGGCAGAGAAAAGCCACTTGAGAAGGGAGGTTTCACTTGTGATGTAACAAATTCAAGCAGACCCGTCTTTTAAGTAGTGAAATAATCTTTATTTCTCTGGCTGTGGTCTCTACATTTTTGCCTTTTCAAGTCCATGGAACCCTTTGTTGTTCAAGTTGAGATCATTTATATTTTCCAGGTGCGTGAGTTTATTTTTTTGGTGATATTTATGTGAAGAGTTTACATTTAATTTGGACCTGCCATGCAAAGCATCTTCAGCATTGCAGAATTTCTCCTTCTTAACTGTCTCCAAATCAAGGACTTTTCCAATGATTGCCCTAGGAGATTACTGAAGTTGTGGAAATTCATGAGATCTGTAATAAAAAGATATTTGACAGAGATTTGTGAAGTTTGGAGAAGTGTACCTTAGTCTATATCTTAGGAGCTCTGGGTGGGATTATGAGGAAGAAAAGACAATGAAATTATGCAAGAGCAGTTAAAGGATAGGAGATAGATCCCCAGTGTTGAACATTACAACTGGGGTGCTCCTTACAATTTGACGCTCTGACTAATATGCTCTGTTTTTTTCCTTAGAGTAACTATATTTGCACTCCTGCATATCTCTTTTTTGAAAATGAAGTCCCCCAACCCCTGGTTATTCCCTTGCATTCCCTGCTAGTATGCAGAGTTTCTCATTGCTTGTTAAAGTCTAGGGCAGTCCAGTCTGGTTCAATCCTATCTCATTTTCCTGACTGAGTAGAATTAATATTAGAGAGTTGTATCCAAGTACAGAAACTGGGTAATGCTCCAGCTCCCACAGTGGCCCTAGAGTTAAGGTGCTTTAGTTCCTGATACCTCAAGAGAGGCAGGTGGTGGAGCTTTGAGCCACAGTGGACAAATGTCTAGTTAGTTCAGAAACACTGGGGAGAGAGGTGCTAGGTCTCCTCAATGGCTAACACTCAAAGGTGGAGTAAGATTCTTGGTTATAGAAAGGAGTGACCCCATCAATGGAGGTAAATTTGTCCTATCATTAGGGCCAGACAACACTGGTGGAGGCTGACCCTCTCCACCTATTGCTGGTCCCAGGCCAAATGCTCTTATTATAGTTCCTTAAGAAGTGAGTTTCAGAATCACACACATTCATAGCACTCAAGTCATGGAAGACTGAGTCCCAATTGCTCTACATCTGGGTGATGAGGTTCCCTAGGCCTTATAAGTAGGGCTTGAGCAGAAATCAGAGGCCCAGGTCAGGTTGTGGTCTCAGTGTCATAATGCTTTGCCTCCTGCATGACTCATGTCTCTCCCAAGATGAGCGCTCCTTTCCCATGTCCCTCTATGGGAATCTCCTTTTAGAGATAGCCTGGTGATTTCTTTTTCTTACCTGGGATGTAGATAGCAACTTTTCTAACAAAGCAGTTTAATTCATACAGATCCCTCTGCTAGAATCTCCATCATCCATCATTGAACGCATAGGATGAAATCATTTCAGTAAGTTAGAGGAAGGTGGCCAGCAAAGTTAAATGCTAGAAAGAGGTTGAAGAGAATGAGAACTGAGACATTTCACTGGTGATTTGGGTAAGTACAATTTCAGTAAGTTGGAACAACAGAAGCTGTACTACAGGGAGTTTTGAAGGTAATGAGAAAATGGAGACAGCAAATGTATCCTTAGATGGTAGGAATTTAGTAGTAAAGTTAAATATGTCTGTGGTGGACGCTGGGTGGTGACTCTCATTTATCTTATCTCTGATTATAACCTTTCTAGTGTAAACCCCATGGTATTGTCCATACTTCCTTTAGAATTACCTTTTTCTCTTGGAAATATGCTGACTAGTCCAAGTTCTGCATACATTCAAGAAAGGAACTCAGCATGTGGTTCGGTGGGGATACCATTCACATTATTAATGGCATTTCTGAGATTTGTACAGTATACAACCTGCACAACCATTCATAGAAGCCCTGATTCTACCAAAGTCTATTTTGAAGTAAATAGTGAGGATGTATTACGGTATTTGTTTGTCTGTCAGGATTGGGGAAATAATTTATCTGTTTCTTTCATTTATGACCAGAATATAACTATGATTAAAAAATAAAAAATGACGCACAGTGTATCTTAAAAGCGTATCCCTGACAGTAATAGTAGCTGTCTTGAGGAGAACAGATGGTGATTGAGTGAATATGGGGTAATAAACACATAGAAAGAAATTCAATGCAAAGTCAAGGTCATAAATGTAATGATTATCCACTGGATAGCAGCACATAGTTTCTTTCCCCCCAAACAATATTCCTTGCTTCACAAGAGTAAACAAGGCTGGATACATAAAACATCTTGCAAAATCACAATCCAGTGAAAGCATTAAGCAGGCTTGAATTTAATAGCATTCAGGCCATGGGGGAAAATGTAAAAACTGTTGTGAGGAAATTTATTTTGACTTTTATGATTCATTTGTATATTAACATCCTGATATATGTTAAGTAAAAATGTTTTAAAAAATGAGTGTATATAGAAAATCAGTGAATGACAAACAATCCAAATTTCTCATTTTATAGAAGTCATGACAAGAAATTTGCTTAAAGTCAAAAAACTAGTTTGTATCAGAAATAGATTAGGGTAATCAGATCCCATACTAGTTGCAGGCACCAGCAGTTATTTATGAAACCATATTTCATACATAAAATCTTCTAATCAAGGGAGTTTAAATGAATTGTTTTGCAAACCCCTATGTATCTGGCTTCAAGCAAATATGAACTATAAAATTACAGATTTATAAATATATAAATTAGATGATAACTAGTTTTTAAGGTAGTTGTTCTTCCAATTATGAAAGATATCTTTTGGATTTCTTTAAAAAAAGTCTCCCAGATGTGGTACATATACACCATGGAATATTACTCAGCATTCAAAAAAGATAAACACATGCAATTTGCAGCAACATGGATGGCGCTGGAAGGGATCATGCTCAGCGAAATAAGCCAGAAAGAAAAAGAAAAATACTGGATGGTCTCACTCATAGCAGGAATCTAGAAAACTTAAATAAGGGACCAGGAAAAAGAATAACTATAAGAAAGAAAATATCAAAATCAACAAACTATGAACCAGAGACACTCTGTGGGGGGAGTGGGGGGCAGGGAAAGGAGGGATTGGGGTCAAAATAAGGGGGTTGTAATTGTATGGGGAATATTAAAATAAAATTTAAATTAAAAAATTAAAAAGTCTTCTCCCTTTTCCGTTCCCATATTCTTTCATTTAAAATGCACTTCAAACATTAAAATAAAAAAATCTATTATACAAAGCAAAATTTATGTGTAAGTTATCATCCAACTTGTAGTTTTTTCTATCTCTTTTCATATATCATAAAGGAAAGCATAGTACTAATAAAGATTTATTATTTCTCCTGCATATCTGTACCATATTAAAGATTAGTGCTTAAGAGCTGCCAAGTACGAGACTCCTAATTATGGCTTGAACAGTAGTAAGATTTAAATACATTTTCTCACATCTATTTCCTGAACCTCTTGCATCTGAGTTTTTCCTGACTGATGAATGAATGTGTAGAATATGGAGTTTTTCCGGCATATGATCTGAGTATTAGAATAACATGGTCTTAGAATAAGTTCTCTTGTTGAGAGTTGAAAGTTTCATATCTGAATATAGTCACTATTGAAGGGAGCCTAGTTTAAAAGTATAGAGAGAAGCTTGTAAGGATTGGTGGAAATAGCCTCAAAAGATTGTGAACACTATTGATATTCGGTGTGCTCTGATAATGAAGTTTTGCTGAGATTTTATTCAATATTGAAGAGTTGATTGAGCAGAGAGGGACTTTATCAGAGAATTTACAACTTGTCTGCATACTTCCCAACCTCCTACAGCTCATTTCAAGGTGAATCATTAAAAACAGGCTTCTCAAAAGACTGTGTACACAGGCTCTTAGTGTACACACAGAGGCTGTGTTGAGAGGTCACCAATCTAAGTAGTAGAAATTGTTGATTCCAAAGCTTACCTATTGTAAACAGTGCTGCTATAAACATAGGGGTGCAAGTGTTCTTTGGAATGGATGTTTCTGTGTCCTTTGGGTAAAGACCTAGGAGTGGAATTGCTGGATCATATGGAAGCTCGATGTTTAGTAGGTCCAGAAATCTCCACACAGCTCTCCATAGTGGTTAGACCAGTTTGCACTCCCAACAGAAGTGCAGAAGAGTTCCTTTTTCTCCACACCCTCGCCAACATTTGTTGTTGCTAGTTTTTTTAATATGTGCCATTCTCACTGGTGTGAGATGGTATCTCATGGTAGTTTTGATTTGCATTTCCCTGTTTGCAAGTGATGTTGAACATTTTTTCATATGCCTGTTGGCCATTCACATTTCCTCTTCAGAGAAGTTTCTTTTTAGCTCTTCTGCCCATTTTTTGATGGGATTATTTTCTTTGTTGTTGAGTCTCATCAGCTCTTTGCAGATTTTTGTGATCAGTTCTTTATCATTAGTGTTGGGTGCAAAAATGTTCTCCCAGTTGGTGGGGTTTCTCTTTGTTTTTGTTATTGTCTCTTTTGCTGTGCAGAAGCTCTTTAATTTGATGTAGTCCCAGCTGTTTATCTTTGCCTTCACTATCGCTGCTTTGGGTGATGTGTCTGTAAAGATGTCTTTGATGTGCAAATCACGTAGTATTTCGCCTATATTTCCTTCTATATATTTTATGGTTTCAGGTCTTATGTCTACTTCTTTAATCCATTTTGAGTTGATTTTTGTGTATGGTGTGAGGTAGTGGTCAAGCTTCATTCTTTTGCATGTAGCGACCCAGTTTTCCCAGCACCATTTATTGAACAAACTTTCTTTGCTCCAATGCAGTCTTTGCTCCTTTGTCAAAGATTAGTTGACCGTAAATCTGTGGGTTTATTTCTGGATTTTCTATTCGATTCCATTGGTCTGTGTGTCTGTTCTTGTTCCAATACCAGGCAGTTTTGATGATTATGGCTTTGTAGTAGAGTTTGAAGCCTGGGAGTGTGATGCCTCCATTCCCTTCTTTTTTTTTCAGTAGAGCTTTGGCTATTCGGGGTTTTTGGTGATTCCATATGAATTTCATCAATAATTGTTCTATTTCTTTGAAGAATGACATTGAAATTTTGATTGGAATAGCATTGAATCTGTAGATTGCTTTTGGTAGGATGGCCATTTTAATAATGTTCTTCCAATCCATGAGCAGGGGATGTCTTTCCATTTCTTTGTGTCTTCTTCTATTTCTTTTAACAGTGTTTTATAGTTTTCTTTGTATAGGTCCTTTACCTCTTTTATTAGATTTATTCCCAAATATTTGATTTTTTTTGTTTCGATAATAAAAGGGATGGTTTTTTGATTTCTTCTTCTTCAGATTTATTGTTTGTGTATAGGAAGGCTACTGACTTTTGCGTGTTGATTTTGTATCCTGCCACTTTACTGAACTAATTGATGAGTTGAATTAGTTTTTCTGTGGAGTTTTTGGGGTTCTCTATGTATATTATCATATCATCTGCAAATAGTGATAGTTTGACTTCTTTTCCTATTTGGATTCCTTGCATGTCTTTCTCTTGTCTTATTGCTCTGGCTAGGACTTCCAGTATTATATTGAAAAGCAGTGGTGAGAGTGGACATCCTTGTCTTGTTCCAGATCTTAATGGAATTGCTTTCAGCTTTTCACCATTGAGAATGATACTGGCTGTTGGCTTGTCATATATGGCCTTTATGATGTTGAGGTACGTTCCTTGTATCCCAAGAATTTCAAGGGCTTTTATCATGAATGGGTGTTGCACTTTGTCGAAAGCTTTCTCAGCATCTATTGATATTATCATATGGTTATTATATTTCTTTTTGTTGATGTGTTGGATAACGTTGATTGATTTTCGGATGTTGAACCATCCTTGTGTCCCTGGAATGAATCCTACTTGGTCGTGGTGAATTATCTTATGGATACATTGTTGGATTCTGATAGCTAAAATTTTATTGAGGATTTTTGCATCAGTGTTCATTAGGGAGATTGGCCTGTAGTTTTCCTTTTTTGTATTGTCCTTGTTCGGTTTTGGTATTAGTGTAATGTTGGCTTCATAGAACGTGTTTGGTATTGTCCCTTCCTTCTCAATTTTTTGGAAGAGTTTGTGAAGGATAGGCACTAATTCATCTCTGAATGTTTGGTAGAATTCATTTGGAAATCCATCAGGTCCTGGGCTTTTGTTTTTGGGGAGGTTTTTGATTACCATTTCAATTTCGCTAATTGTAATTGGTCTGTTTAGGTGCTCTATTTCTTCTTTATCTAGCTTTGGGTGATTGTAGAGTTGTAGGAATTTGTCCATCTCCTCTAGATTGTTGAACTTGTTTCGTCTCCAGGAAACACATTTAGCTACAAAAGATAAAAATAGGCTCAAAGTTAAAGGATGGAAAACAATCCTACAAGCAAATGGACCAAAAAAGAAAGCAGGAACAGCTATACTTATATCAGATAAAACAGACTTCAAACTCAAAAAAAATAAAAAGAGACCCAATGGTCACTACATTATGATCAAGGGGACAATACTTCAAGAAGAAATAACACTCATTAACATATACTCACCAAACAAAGGAGCACCAAAATATATCAGACAACTGTTGTCCTCTCTGAAAACAGACATCAGAGAAAACACATACGTAGTGGGAGACTTCAACACACCACTATCAACAATGGATAGATCAACAAGACAAAAAATAAGCAAAGAAACTAAAGCTCTAAATAAGGACCTAGAGCATTTGGGCTTAACAGACATCTATAGAACACTAAACCCCCAAAAAACGGAGTACACATTTTTCTCAAGCGCACACGGATCACTCTCCAGGATCGATCACATACTGGGGCACAAGACAAACATCAACAGATACACCAAGATTGAAATCATATCACCCATCTTTTCTGACCATGAAGGCATCAAGCTAGAAATAAACCATAAAAAGAAGGCAAGGAACTTTCCTACCTCATGGAGATTAAAAACCACACTACTGGAAGACCACTGGACTAATAAGGAGATCAAAGAAGAAATTAAAAAATTCTTTGAATTTAATGACAAGGAGGACACCAATATCTTAAATGTATGGGATGCAGCAAAAGCAGTAATAAGAGGAAAATATATAGCAATAGAAGCTCACATCAAGAAACAAGAAAGAACTCAAAGAAACAACCTAATCTCGAAGCTCAAAGATCTAGAAAAAGAACAACAAAAAAACCCCAAAACCAGTAGAAGAAAAGAAATAATAAAAACCAAAGCAGAAATAAATAAAATTGAAACTAAAAAAACAATCCAAAAGATCAATGAAACCAAGAGCTGGTTCTTTGAAAAAATCAATAAAATAGACAAACCCCTAGCCAGGCTCACAAAGGAAAAAAGGGAGAAAGCACAAATAAACAGGATCACAAATGAAAGAGGAGAAATCACAACAGGACATGGGTATTGAGCAGGTTTTCTGATCCAGCCGACCGTAAAGGAGGAGTCAGAGTCCTCAGTGGCTTTTGCAGGTCTTTTATTTAGATTTACCAGGCATGTGGCAGGCAGGGGTGCTGGAGGGCTGGGAGGACTGCAGGCCTCCCAGCCCCCCGCAAGGCTTTACTCTATCTGGGCTCTCTGGCGTTCTCTCGTGGCCTTGCTTCTCTCTCTCTCAGCTTCTGTTCGTTCTTAGCTTCTGCTGGCGTCCCCACACCACCACCCTTATAAACTCAGTCTTTCAGCCCAGATGTACCCACTCCAGGCACCCGCCATCAGGCATGCATTCAGGACCACAGGGTTCCCTCATCTATCCTAATGGCGGGAGGGCAGAAAAGCCTGATACTTTTTCCTTACCCTACACCTTGTCATAAACTTTCAACAGTTTGATTATGTGTCTTGAAATGTCTCAACCTGGTTTTATTTTGTTTTCTACTGTCTGGACCCCTTGTATCAGGATGCCTGGTTTTTTCCCTGGGATTGAGATGGTTTTCAGCAATTGTTTCTTTAAATACATTATCCATCTGTAGGGTAAGGAAAAAATGTTAGGCTTTTCTGCCTTCCTGGCATCGGGATAGATGATGGATCCTTGCAGTCCTGAATGCATGCCTGATGGCAGGCACCTGGAGTAGGGTGTGGGCATAGGTAGATGGGATTCACCTGGGCTAAGACTGGGCTTTTAAGGGTGGCATTACGGGGATGCCAGCAGAAGCCAAGAAGAAGCTGAAAGAGAAGCTGAGAGAGAAGCAAAGAAGCAGAAGCAGAGATCACCGGAGAGCCCAGAGAGAGTGAAGATTTGCTGGGGGCTGGGAGGACTCTGCCATATGCCTGGTGAACCCCAATAAAATACCTGCAAAAAACCACTGAGGACTCCGACTCCCTTTACCTGGTCTGCATGGGATCAGAAAATATTCACTGTGGTCCAGTCCTGTCCCTACAATTGGCGTAGTCGGCAGGATGATCCATGCAGTATGGAGCCCTCTGAAGACCTGAAGGGACTAAGGAGTAACAGACTGTTTCCCTGTGACGACGCTGGAGGCATCATGGCAGCACAGGAGATGGGCAAGGTCCAGGAGCTGCAGGATGAGACCTCGTGTGGAGGAGTTGCCCGAGAGGACCAGCCAACGACCCCTGAGGCAGCAAGAATCATCATCAGAAGAGAGGACCACGGTTTGGAGCTCGCCGGTGCTGATGCAGGGAGAGGCTAATGGACTTGGACTGATGTAATTGGACTGACAATCCCGCCAGAAGGTGGAGGACCTTGCAGGTTGATATGTTTTGGGACCCTGAAACAGTTTCGTTTGTAAACCCCAGGAGATGGGAATCTGGGGGTGGCCAGTAGGCCTTGGTGGCCAAAAGCAGCCTGTGTATGCCCAGCAACCAGGCAGAGGAGAAAAACCAACTGAGAAGGCAAAAGCTGGTGCTGATGCCAAGTTTGGGAAGACTTGAGCGGCTGTTAAGCAGCCTGAGTATGCTGAAGACCTGTGAGTCTCGTAAAATCACCTGTGGGTGATGTCCTGCTTGTTGTCAAGTGAGGTTGAGGAGCTGAGGAACCCATCCTTGGGGGACGGGTGGGGAACGTGGCTTGGGGTGGAGCCCAAGCCGAATGTAGAGTTTGGATCCCCAACCCATGTGCTTGTGCAGTGGGTTGGCCTGAGTTTAGGGGTCTCGTGGCACATTGGTGGCTATGAAAGCCGAATGTTGGAGCAACTGCAGACAGAAAACCTGAGGGTTAGCGATTACCCACAACAGTATAGAATCGCCAATCCCAGAGCTAGTGCATCCTGGGGGTGGATGCTGTGTGTGGCTTGTAGCCGAGGCTACAGCCAGAGAAGGCCAGGAAGCCTGACGGCTCCTGGTGTGTTACAGTAGATGCCATGAGTGGCTCCCCTCCTTCATATGAGCAGTGCCTCTGGCAGCAGATGTGGTGGATCATCTGCTGGTACCAATAATTGTCTTTTGCACTAGGTTGGGGCCCTGCCTGGACTTATTTGTGTTCTGTTGTATTTTGTTGTTATATTGTGATGTATTTGCTTTTGTGGGCCATGGCTGCATTGTTTATGTTTGATAAGAAAATTGTGTATATGTATATAGACTGTATGGCAGAAAACCCTGAGGGGGTGGACTGTAGGGTAAGGAAAAAATGTCAGGCTTTTCTGCCCTCCCACCATCAGGATAGATGATGGATCCTTGTGGTCCTGAATGCATGCCTGATGGCTGGCACCTGGAGTAGGGTGTGGGCATAGGTAGATGGGATTCAACTGGGCTGAGACTGGGCTTTTAAGGGCGGCGTCATGGGGAAGCCAGCAGAAGCCGAGCAGAAGCCGAAAGAGAAGCCAAGAGAGAAGCAAAGAAGCAGAAGCAGAGATCACCGGAGAGCCCAGATAGAGTGAAGATTTGCTGGGGGCTAGGAGGACTGCCAGCTTCCCGGCCCCCCAGAACCCCTGCCTGCCATATGCCTGGTGAACCCCAATAAAATACCTGCAAAAAACCACTGAGGACTCCGACTCCTCCTTTACCCGGTCTGCATGGTATCAGAAAACCTGTATGTTGTCCAGTCCTGCCCCTACACCATCCCTTTCTCTTTCTCACTTCTTTCTCGACCCCCCCCCCATAATATGAATATTATTTCTTTTTAGGTTATCCTAATGATCTTTACACTGTCTTCATTTTTAAAAGTGTTAATTCTCTTTGTTGATCCACATAGGCGTGCTCTGCGTTCAAGTTTACTGATTCTCTATTGTCGAGGCCCTCTATTATATTTTAAAAATCAGTTACAGTATTTTAAAATTTTATTTGTAATAGTCTAATATTTTTTTCTATAAATATTGTTTTCCTGTTTTTGACCATCTATTGGATTTCATGATTTGACAAACATGTTTCCAACTGTTAACTTAAATTCCTCATCAGGTGTATTTCTCAGTTCTGCTGGATAGTGATTCTGTTCCAGGTTCTCTTACTCCAGCATTTGTATATGCCCTCCTCAGTTTTTTTTAAAAATTAATTAATTAATTAATTTATTTATTTATACAAGCACTGGGTACAGTCAGAAGCGCAGGAGGGTGAGAGAACTCACCAGAGCCAGAGCGGGGAGCAGAACAGGCAGAAGGCTGAAGTACACTGCTGAGGGGAGCAGCGGGTGGCAGGAGAGGTCTGAGCGCCATGTGGGACCCTCACCGGAGGCCGGGGATCAAACTGGCTCTGCTGAGGCTGCGGGCAGCTTCGCAGCCCAGTGCTGAACTGCTGCGCCACCAGGGGAGGCCCAGCCCTCCTCAGTTTTTATGGACTGTAAGATGGTGCTTGCTTCATTTTTTTGCATTGGTAAATTGACTTTGTAGCCCTTCCACAGGTCCTTTGGTATAATTCTAGGTTTTTTGCTCAGGATCTTTAGGTGTCCGTTATTTCTTAGACTGAAACCTCTGCACCTGTTAAGATGTCTGGGATACTGGTAAAGCAAAGGATAGGAGCTAGAGGAGAATAGGAGCTGGAGTAGAAGTGATGCTGATGGAGGACAAGAATAGAAAAAATGGAAAGGAGGCCTCACAAGACTAAAACCTGACTCACAAGGAGGTGGGGGTTGAGGGGAATAACATGACCATTAACCCAGCTGTAGAGGTCGTGACCCTTAGGCACCAGGCATGAGATTCAAGCAGGTTCAGATGCTATAGGGAGTGGAGCACAGGCCTGAGGGTAAAGATATGGAGATTGGGCCCACCCTGGAATCTCTGGTCCCTTTCTAGTTTTGCCTGTTACCCAACATCAGCAACAAGCAGGCCACACCACGGAGAAGTGACCCCTCCCAAAGAGAAAAGGACTGTATCAGTGCAGTTTCTGCACAGGCTGGGGGCACCAATCCCACTGCCCACCTGTCACTATGCAGGTGCCTCTTTCCACCAACTCTCTCCCTCTGCAGGGCAGCCAGGTGACCTGTCAAGGCCGCCTGCCTGCAGGCCTCTCTTAGCAAAACCTGTCCCTTTTTCCTTTCCCTAATACACCTGCTCTTTAAATATAACTAACATCTCTGTCTCGTGGAGAAACTCACCTGGGAAACTCGCCATGTGTTGCTGAAAGGGGAGCTCTGGTGAAACCTTTCCCAGAGTGAACCCAAGGACCCCGCAACTCTACATTACTCCATCAATGTGGTTTTTGGAGTTAGTGCAGGGTTAGTTGCTGATTTTGGATAACTATGCAGAATCTGAAAGGGACCCTAGAATGGGCTCAATCTCCATATCTTTACCTTTGGAGTCGCACTCCAATACCTGCTTGGACATTATGCTTTGTAATCTAGGCATTGGTGCTTAAGGATCTTGGTTTCCATAGCTGTGTCAATGGCTATGCTAATCCCTTCTACCCCCACCTCCAGCTTTAGGCATTTTGTAAGCTATGTTTCTGGTCTTGTGCCCACTTCCCTTTCAGTTTTTTTTTTTTTTTTTATTCCTGTCCTCCATCAGAAGGGCACCACAAGGACACCTCCAATGAACACAAAGGGTTCAAGCTTCCTGCAAAGTAGTGGGCACCCAAGTTATGTAGTGAGGATCCACAGTGATCCCCTCCCTAGGCCAAATGTTTAGCCAAAACTTCTTGAATAACCTCATCCTAGAGTTTATTTACTCTACTTTGTGGTTGAATGATAGATATCATGCAGATGGGGATTATAGTTGAGTCAGGATCACAGGCCAGGAATTATTCTCTTTGCCTTTAGAGTAATGAATCTTACCCTGGGTGTTGCTCCTTTGTCTGCTCTGATCCCCTTGTGAAAATCCAGGTACTTTACATTCAATGAATGACAGTATTTGCTGGTGGTTTGGGCTTTGGCCCCAGGTGGGAGTAAGACAAGTGTTTTTTGCATATCACAGCCATAAGCTGCAAAAATAGTCTTATCTGTAAGGAGGCCACATGATCTAATCTGGCTCTTCCTACCAATTTGAGCTACTCTTCCCTGAGAGACACAGACTTAAGCCAACAATCACTGCTCTGTGCACATATTTTTATAGCTCTCTAGTGGCGCACCCTTGTTTCTGTGTGCCAACTCTGTGCACCCCCTTCTCTAGATAGTCCCTGTGATTTAAAGTCCTAGATGTGGGTGAAAGCTCTTGAGTTAACAGTAGAGAGGCTCCCTCTCATGGGTCATACTGCTTGCCCTAGTATCTAAACAGTTTAATTATAATTTCCTCTTACCTCTTTCCACAGTGCTTTCTCTCTAAATACACACAATTGTCATTCAGGGCTCATTGTCTTTGTTTAGGTTTAATTCATTTGTAAACATGGGGAGGGTTGGGAGGTGGGGTCCAGGTTCTTCATGTGCCACCATCTTGCCAGATTCTATCTGAGCAGATTTAAGAGTATTTTCTTATGGGTTCTTTATTTGGATGCAGTACTCAGAAGAAATAGCAATAACTGTATTTGTTTGTTTGTTTTACTAGAAAGATCTTTCTCCTGCTTCCTTTACGGTACCATTGTTATAGGGCAGCCCCGATACAAAATGGGGTGCCTGACTGTGGGTCCTCACCCATGCGCTTAAAAGGACTTATCAATACTCTACTGCAGGCACACATGAAAGGTTAATAAAAGGTTTATTTACAAGGGAAGGGGAAATGAGGAAATGTACAGCTCAGGGAGAAAAGTGGGAGACAAAGTTTTAAATGTGTCCTACCCGATCTGCCGATCTGGAATCCCAAATGGGACTCTGAGAGCTGGCCGCGAGCCAGGAGCTGCGAAGCCAGGAGGCCAGCGAGAGAGCGAGCGCCCCCAAGGCCCACGTCTTTGGTTTTCCCTCAGGTCCCAGCCACCTTCCCTTTGGTGGTGACAGGATTTGTCTTTCCCAATGTCCTGATGGCTTTGGTCTGGAGTGGGGGTGGAGTCCACAAAGCCTGTATGGGATTAGCTCAGAACATCTTTTCCACCTAACACCATAGAGGAAATGTGAATCACTCCATGTCCTCTTCTTCATAGGCTATTTTTTAGAGAAAAAAGGCAGACTTTCTCTAGTCAGAATGGCTTAGTTGTATGGTCAACAACTCATGGAGAGTATCTCAATCATGCCCGGATAACTGTTCCAAAAACAAACCTGACTTCTCCCTGCTAATGGAAGTGGGATATTGCCAGGAAAATGCAAATTTGTTATTTGAAGATAATCAGCTTTTTTTAGTAAACCAAAAATGTCACCTTTGAGTTAATGATCTATATTAATTCAGTGAATTTGTCTTCCCTACCCTTTCTCAACCAAGATGGGGTCTGGATATCAAGAAAGTTTTTAGGGAAGGAAGCAGGAACCAGGTGATGGTCTCTTTGTGGTCATCTGACTTTCCGTACTTCTGTGGGGATGTCCTTTGTCTCCTTGCTCAAGGTCCAGGTCCACTCTGGGGGGTAGCTCCTTGTCTTTTCTGTTGGGATGGTCAGGGACAGATGGTTTTCTACCCCATATCCTCTGAAATGTTCCTTTTCCAACAGCAAGGCTTCTTCTGCCCTTTCTGTCTCTCCCATGCCCTAACCCCACTCTTAGCACAGCCTCATTTCCTATCCCTGGCCAATTTGGCTAAATCCCTCATTTAGACAGTTGCTATCCCCATCTTCCTGGCAAACTAAACCTTACAACTTAGACTGGGACTGCAAAGAAAATCTGGATTCCTGATGAGGAAACATATTTTAAAAAATTATCACTAGTACATAGCATGTAAACTGACTAGACTTACTGAAAAGAAATATTAAACTGAAAACAAGTAATCACTAATGAAGCATTGCATTTTCAGTGTAGACATCTTATCCTTTCATTTGATTGAGACTTGCCAAATTAATGACCTTGAGGCTTTTGCATAGCAGTTGTCTTCCTGGCTGCATGAGAGGATTCTAGAATATTGGTGTCTATGCCCAAGCCCCACTCACAGCTAATTAAGTCAGAGTCTTTGAGTCTAGGCCCTACACTTTAGTATCATTTAAAAATCTCCCATAGTGATTCTAATGTGTGGCTAGGATTGAGAAGGACTAACTCAGTCCTCAGACCAATAGCATTGGCTTCACTTTGTGAGACATGCAGGATCTCAAAAACAGCCCACACCTCCAGACTCAGAATGAGCATTTTAACAGGATTCCCAGATGATTCCTATAAGAAGTTCTGAGAGTTTCAGACATGATGCTGGAGGAATCAGGACTCAGCCTTAGCTCGAGAGCTCTCAAGGATCCTCACTGGACAAACCATATTCTGTCCTATGTCCGTTGCCTCTTTTCTCAATATTGTGTGATAATGTATATCACACATAGCATCAATGATGCAAATTGTGGATCCAGAGCACACAGAGAGAGTCAAGTCTGTGTACTTGGCATGGGAGCGCTTGTTTAAGTTGAGACTTGGTTGGCCATTTACTTTTTGAGGCCCAGGCACCAGAGCACCTCCTCTGAGCATCCTCTTTCTCACTTTTCTGAAACCACCTAAAATGAAGTAGAAATTGAATAATCAAGTAGGGGATGGGAATTAAGGGAAAACACATACTAGAGGCAGGCCAAACAGGTTCCAAATTCTAGTTTCCCTGTGTGAATTTGGGCAATCACATGTCCTACAGAACTTCCTGTGGCTCATCAGTACTAGTACTCTGGGAATAACAACTGTCCCCCTTGGTAGGTATCAAAGAGAAACTAAGTCTGAGACAACAACTAACAAAGGCTATTTTTCTGTACATTAAAGGCAAGAGCACCCATCCACTGTCCTTTTGAGTCAGAATGGATTTATCAATAGATAGTTAGGTAGGAAAGAATGTTAAATGAGGCAGCATCTGATTGGCAAGTGTTTTGTTAAAGTGGGATTTTGAAAATGGGAAATTTCTAGTTTGTCTTTAGGTACATTTGGCAGTCTTGGATGGTTGCAAGGAGGCAAATGAGTATTCTGGGATGTTTCAAAAGAGAAAGGATGGTTCAGTATCAAGGCAGAGTGGAAGGCATTTCCTGGAACAAGTGGGAGTCAATGGGAAACTATTTTACGGTAATTAACGTCATGAGAATCTGCATGTCTGCTTCTTTTTCTTTACACTATGGCAGGGAGGAAATTATTTGCATTTCATATGTTAAAATTATATGCAAAGAAAATAAAAACTTGTCCTCCCATGGATCCATCTCTTAGGTACAGTTTGGATCCACATTCACAAATCTACCTCTGTTCTTACTGAGTGCATAGTCTTAGCTCCAGGGTTCAAGGTCAGATGTCTGATCTTGGGGTTCCTATTCTCTGCCATAGTTGAAAAAATGTACTTTAAAACAGATTATTTTTTCCAAATGAAAACAAAGAAGTATCAGTGAAACTCACCCAATAGCAGCAAAGCAGCAATTTTCTTTCAATCTGGGGGCATTTAGATCACCATCTTTTTGGGTGAACTGTGTTAAATTACATGCCATCTAAATCATATAAATTATCCCCAAAGATGGATGAGCCAATTCTGCCTTTCTTTACTAGTGACCATCCCTGCTGTTATGAAAGCAGTGAATTACCTTTTGATGGAAATTGTGTGGTACTGCCTGTCTTCAAGTTATCTACTTAATCAACTTTGCTGGCCAAGAGAAGAGAGGTTGGAAGAGAGTTTAAGGACTTCACATATAGAAAATGCTCTAAAATGGGCTTTGGGGGCATGTAGAATATCTCGTACTTGCATGTTTCCCAAACCTCTTTCCTTCCTGCGGCTTCCAGGAAAACTAACCTTTTATAGAGTGACATTTACCCTGGCTAATCTCAACTCTAAAGACAAAGTAATCTTCCACCTCTATTCATTTAAAGATACTGATGTTGACACTGAAGAAATTTCCCGAGAAATTTAATAACTTTCCCTCCTATCCTGGTGTCCGGCATCCTACCCACCCCAATCCTTTATCAGCACCCCTTTCCCAGACTCAGTATCACCAAGCTGGTTGCTAACATCGGAATTGGAGATGGGATGGAGGAAAGGGGGTTCTGAAAGTGGAAAGATGGAATACCCATCCTCTTATGGAGTGAGAATTTTGCAAACTCTAGTATGCTTGGGGAGAGAATAAGTGACTGACATTTGTTTGGGGTGTGGGGGTGGCTGTGAAAATGAACCAATAGACAAGTATTTGAGTAGATTTAAGGGCAGGGAGGAACACAAAGGAACCAGGCTTGGGAAAAGAGTAACCCTGGAACTATCTCCAATTTACAGGTGGCTGTGTCTACGAGCATATTGATGCTGGATCATTTTATTTTTTCTTTTAAGGTTTTTTTTAAAAGAATATTTTCTATTTTAGTGGAAATTTTGCACTACTTATGGATTAATCTATGGAGAATATCTTTGCCATTTCCTTTCCTTTTCAGTGTAAATCTTCTACACATCTTGTCCTTCTGCTTATGACCCCTGTGTGTACAAAAAGGTGGGGAGGGGAGATGGAGAGAGGAGAACATCCTACCAGTAACAGCAGACTTTCATGTCATTGGGGGGAGGGAGAGCAGAGTGGGAGGAAAAGGCTGCGAATTTTCACACATTCATAATTTTTGTCCCTTTCACACATTCATAATTTTTGCCCCTATGGCATCATGTTGAAAGAGAGAAGATATATGAATAAATCTCAGAATCCTGTGGAATCCAAAGGATGCAGAGGGAGGAGGAGGGGCAAAGGGTAAAAGCTCAGATGTACCGTCTCTTTCTGCTGAGTAAAGTCCTGGGCAAAGAGTCAGGAGACTTCCGAAGACAGGACTTGGGTGATCGGGTGGTTATAGAGAGGGTGGTTCCTCCTAAACAAGGATGCACCAGAGCTTAGGAAGCAAGGCCATTAATTTCCTGGTGACCAAGGGCTCATAGAGAAGTAGCTCTGACAGTGACCCAGAAGGAAGAGGTCGGGTAGGAAGGTCAGAACAACCTGGAGCTGTGGGAAATACTGTGTGACATGGAATTAAGCAAAAGGACTTGAAAGAGGTCTTGAACCAAGGCATACTAATTAGGGAAGGAGGCACTATATGCTCATAACTTAAACTTCCTATAACTGGTTTGGGGAGATACTTCTCTCCCCATCTCGTTGAAGGGCCACATGAAGCTGTCATTCTTAGGAGAGTGTCCCCACCCCTTCTCATGGGGGATTGGATTAGGACTTTGGGGCTTTAGAAAGTGAGTAGGGTTAGAGAGCATGTGTTATTTTGAGTCTGCAGCAGCACTGAGAATCTTTCTTCCTTTCCTATCTCCCTCCCTTCCTTTCTAATCATTATTGGATTGTCTGCGATGTGGTAGTCACTATATTGGTCTAATGTCATGTACCAAAGGGGAAAACAACTCTTAGAGACACTTCCACACTGATTACTAGACACAAGTAGAGCAAAAACTAGATTCCAGGTCCTGGAACCCTGGGTCAGGACTCCTGCTATTGCATCCCAAGGCCATAATGAAACCACCTTGTAAACTTTGAGTCTTTATTCTGTGAATGCTAAGGATCCCAACCTAGAGTGGAGAGTCTTATCCTTGCTGGCCCAGTGACTTCCCATTCCTAAATCCAGTGGACCTTCCCAAGATGGAGGTTATTGAAAATCCCTTATTTAATTAAAAAGTTTCCCCTAGAATGAGCGTAGCTCTGTGGACATTTCTCAGAACATTAGTCACAGCACAAGTTTGAGAAATGCAGCCATGTTATCTTGTCAGCTGTTGCAAATGACTTCTGTTTCTATACACCACCCCCAGTCAGGCTGTGCTATGCACCATCCATGCATATTAGCAGCTGCAAATTCTGAGCTAGGCAATATTCCACATTTTTGAAACAACTGTGGAGTGCACCCAGAGGGTAATGGGATTCCTTGATATAGAGGCAGGAAATAGTTCAACCAAATGGCAGAAAAACTACAGTAAGAATTTCACATTTGGAAGTCCCAAGGCCCTTTCTGTTACAGCGTGTCAGGGAAGTTTTTGGGTATGCCGTCATAATGCTTAGTCCTTCACAAAGCATGTCCATGAAATGCTCGCCCCTTTAGATCATATATTATCATATATATTAATATAGTAAATATAAATATTAATAATATCATTCTGTGTTATTAATATATAGTGTATGCATTATGATCTATTTATTTCTTCTTCTGGAAGGCAAAACAAGTCCAGAACAAAAGAACAAAAAAAGTGGTTTCTGTTAGAGAAGAGGGGAAAATACTGTCTTGGCTTGAAATGTGACTGACATGAGAAAAAAAAATTTCTCAGACTTGAGTTTAAATTATGTCAAATCTGACTTTACTGAATGAAGCTCTGGCAGAATGAGAGGTGAGGAGAGGCTGTGTTTCTCTCCTGTGCTGGGGACAGCATGTGAATATGTGGCTATGAGTGAAGAACCTCATGTCTTGCTTCCTGCCTGACTCAAAGATGAGAAAACCCTTGAGGCTCAGTCACAGCTAGACCCCTGTGACTGTCTGTCCCACACATGGGAGATAATCTCAGAAGAACCAGGGTCCATGGAGGAAAGGCACTGTCACCCAGGAGGAGAATCACTCTCTGGTGTCAGTCACAGACAGTGACTTTTCCTCAAAGTACCAGGTAGTGGAGGGAAACCACTATTCACTCACGCACCTGTTCATTTGCTCATTCAATCACCAGTACTTATTAATGACTCCATTGTTCCAGGTGGGATCTGTAAGTTTAAATAAATGCGCCAACTTAATTAGCCAAGATCATAGTTTTGTTTTCTCCCAAAGAGAGATGGTCATGGAGGTGGAAACTGTGGCGCTCCGCTGCTGAGCTCCCTAGCCCCAGTCTGGACACAACATGTAAGGATATGGTCTGCTGAAGGTTGGACTGATCTAGAATCCTGCTTTCTTTCTACTTCTCTACACTTTTAACCTCATAGTGAAGAGCTCACTCAAGGGGTCCACTTGCTTTCATTTAAGGGACTATTATAAATATTCCCTCTCCTGAGTCTTGTGGAAACTCGGTGTCAGCCAGTCTTCTTACCTCTCTGGGGAGAGCAAGCAGAGTCAGTGCTTACAAGCGCCAACCAAACACTGTCTCTGCCCTGCAAGACCCTGTAATGAGTGAGGAACTGGCATCTCTGGGGATTCTCAGCCCCAGAAAACCAGGAAAGTGTGCACATGGTCCAAGTCACGGGCCAGGGTTAAGTAATGAAGAGGCAAGATCTTACCCACCATAGACCTGATACTCTGAGCCAATCTCCATGAAGCTTCTGTCTCACTCCGCCACTTACTAGCATGTAAACTTGGGCAACTCACTTACACAGTATGTGCCTCAGTATCATTTTTTTTTTTGTAAAAAGTGGTTTAATAATGGTACCCACATTATGGAACAGTCCTGAGGAGTCAATGTCAATATGTGAAAAGTACAGAGTAAATGTTGCCTTTTGCTGTTATCTATATTTGTTTGTTATATACTACTGTAGAACCTAATTTAATTCCCTGGGGGAATAGTGTATACATTTTTCTTTTCTCTCGTATTTTTCTGGCACATTTTCTAAAGAGTGTGTTATCTGAATGGAATAGCAATGCAGTGAACCTTTAGACATGGCATTCAACAGGCAGCAAGTCAGTATCTACACACAAAGGTCAAACTTCCTGTATTGCTCGAATCCCCCTCTGCAGATGGCTCTTGCATCCCTCAAGCTGAACAGGTAGGTCCCCCAGATGGTGGTGCCATGTTGCCCAGAGATATGAGCACCATCCCCAGTTCTTCTAGACACTACAGTAACTCTGTCTGCAACTTTATGCTTCCTTCCCTTGATTATTTTGAAATATATTCATACCTCCTGAATTTCTAATGAGAAAAAAAGGGCTAATTAAACTGAGACTTTATTAAAGTTTGATGCCTTGCTCTGTGGATGGCATCTTGGCTTCCCTCACATATCCCCTTGGAGAATTTCCCCTGCTTATCTATAACCAGAGATGGCCAGAACACTGTTTCTAGACTTCCCAGGGCAGTTTCTCTGAGAATCTGAGTGTCTTTCCTTCCAACTTGTCATCAGACACTCCGCAAGCCTTTGATAGGGTGCAGCGTATTCAAATTATGTGTCTTCAATACATAATTGGTTTATCTCAGGGCACTTCCAGTTATGAATATGTTTGAGGGAATGGGAAAGGTCCTAAAACAGCAAATTATTAAAATGTTGTTAATTTGAAATCAGCCACGGTGGGAATACTTACAACATGGAACTTGGCGAATACAGAGCTCTCACTTTTTTATGGCATTTTCTGACATAAACTACAAATAAGAGAGAATTTGGATTTGGAAACAAATCAGAGGTATGCTCGCTCAGCTGTCTCCTTGTGAGGTTGGCTCACTTCCATGTGATCCAAGCTTTTCCACTTCCTAAAATGACGACAACAGCCACAGGAGCTTTAACTATAAAATTTCCTTTAGAGAGTGAGATAAAACAAAGCAGAATTTTCCTGAGACTAATACTTGTCTTTGCTGCCCTACTAAACAAGATTCCCAGGAAACTTCAGAACAGCAGAGAAGTGGAGTCTCCCTGGTCCCTTGAAGCCTTGAAGGGAAATATTCATTCAAGAACCAGGGGTGGAAGAGCTAAATGCCTCTGTAATTAAGCAGGTCTTCCTAGAGACAATTGCAGCAGAGTGCTGATGTGATCCCTCCCAGAAGGCCTAAGGCAGCCTTAAGGACTCTTGCGCCCAAGTCAGAGCTCCCTATCTCTCTCTCTCTTTTTTGGGGGGGGGTGTGAGGGGCATGCAGTGTAAGATGACTTTCCTTTTCCCCATTTACAGTGTCTCCTGGAGAACACAAATCAGGGGTTGCTTCATTGAGCAGCTACCTTCTGATCCCTATATCACTCTGCAAGCAGGGGACATAACACAGACTAGCCCAGTGGATGTCAGTTTCAGTGTTGGGAGCCTGGCAGAGGGAGCAGGACATCAGTCCTGATGTAAAGGCAGGTACTTTGTTCATCCTGTGCCAGCCTGTATACCCAAGCAGGAGATGCTGGCCAAGTTGGCCACTACAGATAGTCCCAGGCCCTTGGTAAAGGGTTAACCTCAACTACATTTTAGAATCACCAGGGGCAGTTTTAAAAATCCTCGTGACTATCATGTGGTTTAAACTAATATATCAGAATCTCTGAAGGTGGTACTCAGCCACCTTCAGAGGCTTTGAAATCTCCCCAAGCTTGAGAATGACTGCACTAAGTAAACAGAGAGGGAAAATATCCAACACATCCTGTTAGTGGTTCTCATTCTGGTGCCCCCCACCCCTGGGGGGACATTAGGAAATATGAGAAGGTTTTTTTTTTTTTTTGTACGTTATTACACAAGTCTATAATGTTACACTCTTTGCATAGAGAAGTACTTTTAGAATGATACCATAAGGAATGCCAATACCCTTTGTTGGATATTTTGGGTTGTCTGTTTAGTATCAGTCTCTGCCCTAAGTCTTGTATTTCTGGAAATTACTCTTTCCCCTGTCTTCATGATAATGGATATGGCCTTGTTCTCCCTGAGCACAGATGGTTGGCTAGTCCAGGGGTAAACATGACCAGTTAGCTTCTTTCTGTGAAATTGGGAATTGAGACAGAAGGGTAGCTTTTTGGGTAGCTGGACCCAATTCATAGAAGTATGGGAACTGATGGGGAGGTCCCTGCTTTTTCTGTAGCATGGAAGAGAAGAGTAGTCAGTTTGAAGAGAGAGGAAGGAAGAAAACACAGAAAAGAACAGAAAGTTCTCCAGACTTCAGAAAGGAGGACACTCAGGCTGCTTTTTCTTTTCTTTGCATGGAAGAACTGGTGAATAGGCCAGAGGTGCAGGGAGGTGATTCATCAGTGGGGAGTAGAACAGGCAGATCTACTGAAAATATACTGAAATACACTGTATTTCAGTAGAACAGGCAGATCTACTGAAATACACTGCTGAAGGGATTAGTGGGCAAGACAGGAGAGGTCTGCTGCGCCATATGGGTCAGCTTTGTCTCCTGGTTTGGGCCATCATGAAAACAATCTCCCCAGACCTCTCAATATGCAAATCAAAATGGCTTATGTCTTCAGCCTGTGACCCCTTGGATCCATCGCCATGGGCTGCCCCTCAACAATGACTATCAACAGCAGGGCTGAAATGTAAACGTATTGCTGTAAGACACAGCACTCCTGAATGTAGAAACTTTAGTTGAAAGATTCAGCCTGCCTGAGAGATTTTTGGGGCTCCTCTGCTGTCCAAAACTCTATTTTGCTTAACTCTTTTTCTTCCTCCTCTTCTGCACACCTGTCAGACATGGATCAAGATAGGCCTTTCCAGTCATCTCCCTAATTCTCTTATGGTCATTTCCTCCATTATACTCTTACACAACTAGTTACACATTGGCATCTGATTCTCAGAAATCTGAACTAACACAATGTTTCTAGTTTCTTCCTGAGACTGATTATATTCTTCTTGGGTTCTGTGAGCCACTTGTGTAGTCTAATATTAAATGTCTACTTTTAACACTAAACCCATGTGATAGTTAATTTTATGTACCAGATTGATTAGCTACAGGGTGCCTAGACTAAATTGGGTGTTATTTCTGGGTGTCTGTGTGAATATTTCCAGATGAGACAAGCATTTAAATTTGTAGATTTAGTAGAGCAAATTGCTATTCCTAATATGGTTAAGTCTCAATCCACTAACGGCCTAAATAGAACAAAGATGGTGGAATGGGGAATTCACCCCTTTTTTCTCAGCTTGCTGCTTCAACTCTCATCTCATTTCATCTTCTCATGCCCTTGAACTGGGAATTGCAACTGGTTCTCAGACCTATGGACTTAGATTGGATTATGCCACTGGCTCTTCTGGGTCTTCAACTGGTAGACAGCAGATCATTGGCCTTCATAAATCATATAATCCAAATTCTCATAAATAAATATATATATACACACTATACATGTGTATATATGTATATATATATCTGTATATATGTATATGTAGAAATTATATCTATTTGTTCTGTTTCTCTGGAGAACTCTGACTAATATAACCCAAATAAGGTATTTACAACCAAATTATTTGCAACCAAAGTAAAAAAAAAATAGACTTACTTAATAATAAGCACTTTGTTAAGCTTCCTAGATATTTGTTGTCACTTAATTATTAAATTAACCTACTGAGGTATTTCTTATTATCATCATCATCGTCATTTTCCAGATGAAGAATAAGTTTCTGAGATTAGATAGTTTTCTCAGGATCACACAGTGGGTCACATATAGCCTTGAGAGTTGAAAGACTAGCATTTGAATCCAGAACTTTCAGGCACTAAAGTTCATACTCTAAACCTCTTTATTTTGCTGGATGCTACATGCTGAGTTAGCTTAAAGGTCAAAAATATTCAACTTGGTCTTTAATTTTGTTTCCTAAACCGAAAATTCAAATAAGTCCCCTACTGCATACATGGGGAGGGGGGGTATTTTCCTGTACCTAGATAACTCATTGTCCTTTCCATTCTTCTTCAAGCCTTTCATCCTCTGCACTTGAAGCATGTGCTGTTTAGGTGCTAGAAGAAAATCAGTTTTATTCCTATCTCAAATAGAGAAAGGTAAAGCTTCAGATTTAATGACTACCATCTCTTTGCCATCTCCACAAACAGGATTCTTTTACATTGGTGTCAAAATTAGAGGATGCAGAACAAATTATGCCTTTTGAGGTGAGAGACATAGTACAAAATAAAAAACTAGTACAAAATAAAAAAAGAATATATATATTATTTATTATATATATATTCTTTGAAGTCAGGAATCATTTGGTGGCTCTCTCTACAAGTTTTTAAAACAGAGATAAAAAAAGAAAACAGCCAAAGTAAGTAGTTTAACAGATTATTGAGAAATACTATATTCTTGAGTCACTAAAGGAAAATTTCCATCTTTTTAAGTAGCTGAAATAGGGTGATAGAAAGTATGAAGTCCTATCTGTGAACAAAGCACAAAACTAACAAAATTGTGAAAATGGAAAGCAGTCAAAACAGAGCTGAGTCTTTCTTGGGAGAATTGCCCCAGGTCAAATACAGGTTGCTCACCTGGAAAGTAATTCTCCACCTCATGCCCTGCTTCTTAGCACACAGCTAAGAACTAACATGGGGAACAGAAGGTTGGGCCCACAGCCACTAAAGGAGGCTGACTCTGGTTAATTTTGCAGCATCCCATACTAGTGTGCTCAGATCTCTGGGATTAGGTTGTAGCCAGAGTCCAGCTGATGTGACACATACTTGCTTAGCATCTTTCTCTGCCTCACCTTGCTTGTCTCACTCGCAGTGGAAAGCCCTTCCTCCAATAAGTAACAGCTACAAGAATCCTTGCTTCAGGCTTGGCTTCTAGGGCCTCTAAGGCATTGGTTTAGAAGAACTAAAATGCAGGCAAGCATTTATGGATATTATCTTGGACCCTTGGGAATATTGGAGAACAAGTTTGTGGGTGGTAGGAGATCTTTTTTAAAAGGGAAAGGGTACAAAAAATGAACACTGAAAAGTGAGAGAAGCTAGTGAAAAAAAAAAATCCTGAGGTCAAAACTATTCAACTTGATATTTAATTTTGTTAAATACAGTATTTCTACACTTTCAAGTAAAGCAGATCAGATTTGGAAGCACATATGAGTATGAATGTCATTTTTCCAGTGTATCCTCAAAGTGGATGTAGTGAATCCTCAAAGATGAGATTTTTAAGGATGTTACGACAAAGACCTTCTTAGACCATGAGTCTACTTTTCCCATTTTTCCTGATCTGGCCTTATTTTTAAACACTAAAAAGATTTCCTTGAACTTTCTTCCATGTGGATTCATTGGGGCTTTCCATTTACTCCATAGAGATTATGCATTGCTTTTGCTAGCAGCTGGCATTGATTATTCTTCCACAGGACAATTATAGTACTGGCGTCACTGCAGAGCACAGCATCTGTAAAATAAATTGCTGTAGCAGCTAATAGAGGTTCTTGGATTAGTCACTTCTTTTGTTTAGAACAGTATAAGAACTAACATTTAAGAAGGACATGTCCTGACCTCAGGGAGGCATGGGGTTCTTTGGTAGCAGTTGAATGGTTCCAAATATGGGCCCTGCAGTCAGCTTCCCTTTATAGGAGTTTTGACAATTAAATGAGATGGTACATTTAGAGCACTTAGCACAAGGTTGGTATGAAGTAAATGCATAGTAAATGTCACCCATCATAATGACAGTTTCTGAGCCTCTCAGGAGGCTTTGCACTTGTCTGTATAACTTTTGGGGCTACAGGGGTTTTACAGCAGCCCCTGTTTCTGAGGATTGTTCTGACCCTCCCTTGTTGACTCCCAAACTCTTTGACCTTGGTTCTTAAGTGATTGACTCCATGCAATCCCATTTCAGCTTCTTTCCCATCTATTTGGTAACACACACCATCACTAACTGCTACCACCTTCTACTCCCTTCTCTGCTTTTGACAATTTGTGCCTGGCCCTTTCTCCTCTTTCTTGCATTTAGACTGTGTATTTCTTATTAATGATTCCCTTTTATCTCATTTGTTGGTTAATTAGTTATAACTCCTTGTTTCTTCAGAGTGTATGCTGTGCATCATTAATTTATTACCATCAATCTTCAAATGATGGTATAACACTTCACTTAGAGTATAAGAACCTTATAAATAGTTTACTTCTATTTCTCTCTAGCTTGTGCTGTTATTATATGGTTTCCTTTTATATAGGACATAAACTCCATGATACATTGTAATTTTTTTGGCTTAGTCAGTTGCCTTTTAAAGAATTTCAAATAGGGGTCTCCCTGGTAGCTCAGGGGTTAAAGTCTCAGTGCTATCAAGCTGTCACCAGCAGTGGTGCTGGTAATACCACAGTGGTGGCATAAATTCAATCCCCGGTCAGGGAGCTAACCCACAGGGCTAGCTGATGCAGCAGACCTTTCCTGTCTTGGCTGCTGCTCACCTTGGCAGTGTATTTCAGTAGATCTGCCCGTTCTGATCTGGTGAATCCTGACTCTGGTGAATCCTCTCACACATCTCTGGCCCCACATCTTTTATGTAAATAAATAAAATAAATCTTAAAAAAAAATTAAATAAAAAAAGTACAAAGTTCATATTAGCCTTCTTTGCTGTTTGCCAGGGACTCTAATTACACTTATATTAGGCTTCTTGAAATTATCCTTCAGCTCTCTGGTGCTCTTCTTATTTCTTAAAATTTTTTTTAATTTGTGTGTTTCATTTTGAATGGCTTTTATTGGTATGTCTTCAAGTTCACTAACTTTTTCTTCTATAATTTTTAATCTGCTGTTAATCTAATCCAGTATATTTTTCATTTCAGATAGGCCCTGTGTAGTTTTCAGCACTAGAAGTTCTATTTGGACTTCCCTTATATTTTTTATGCTTCTAATGGTTTAAACATGCTGTAATGTGTGGCTATGGTACCTGGTCTCCTCTCATTGTCTGCTAATTCTAATATTTTTTTCAGTTCTGATAGCTTTTTCCCTCTGTATTATAAATCATATTTTCCTGTTCTTTGATCATTTTTGAGTGGGCACCAGATATTCTGAATTTTACTTGTTGGGTGCTATGTGTTTTTGCATTCCAATAAATATTATTTATTGAAATTTGTTCTGGAATTCAGTTTAGTTGCTTGGGAATAGTTTGACCCTTTTAGATTCTTGCTTTCAATATCTTTTTTATAGGGCTCGTGATGATTAAATGATATGAAACTTTTAGAGTACTTTGCACAAGGTTAGCTTAAAGTAAATGCCCAGTAGGTATCATCCATCCTGAGCCTCTCCAGCACTGATTCTATGAGCCCTCATATTTACACTTCCTTAGAATGGGGGTAGTAATTGCCCAATAATTGTAGTGAGGATGAGTATGCCTGATATATAGGAATCAATTAAAAATGGTAGATATTGTTATTATAAACTGCAAAGATTAGTCATAAATATCATAGCTGCAATGGAACCTTTATTATTTAGAATACTAAGGTTTTCATGAAAGCAAACAAATATACCAGATGCTGTACTACCTTTTCTACAACTTCCTAAAGAAAAGGTATTGAGTGTGATATGAAATTGACATACAGGCACATTTAATGTTTAAGCAGGTGTTGTTCATGCTTACCAGGTTACAGCAGATATAGCTATTTTGCTTACCCTTGTTTTTTATGAATCTAGAATTTATTTTAAAATATCCTTTATAGAAAGAGGAGAAAAGGAGAGACATTGGATTTGAAGGTGGGGAATAAATCTTGTTTAACCCTATGTTAGTTTTATTCATGTCTGTGAATTATTAGTACAATAAACACTGATTTCATTTAAAACCAGGTGGGGCTATTTATGTTTAAATGAAAAGCACATACATTTGCTCACAAAAGCTCTACTGTGAACCTGGAAAATCAGTTTTTAGTGTTCAAACAATTGTGCATTAACAACAAAAAAATGAGCATTCTGAGAATTATGAGCATAAACTGGGGATTTTAATGTGCTGGATTTTTAAATATGGTATAATAGGATGAATTAAGACTTAATAGAAGTTGAACAGCCCTAAGAATGTTTTTCAGTGGACCAGTTGCTGTTCACTAGATGGTTTATTACTTTCCACTGGTGATCCTATAGCACACAGAGGATGATTCTGATTTCTTCAGTTTTATAGAGAATGACAGATTAGTCATGCCCAAAGCAATAACAGCTGTGTTTATGGGCATTCTTTCACTTGCAGGTTGCAGAAACAAGTAAGAAGTGCCACACATACAGAGACAACAGGTGCCTTCAGTATTAACCATAGACTGAAGTGCTGAGGTTGTTAAAGAGAGGTCACACAAATTCTTAGTTCCCACTAGCTTAGGGCCTTCTACACAAGCCACTTTTCAGGGAATAGCCATGACCTGTATGTATCTTATAATGGTATATATTATAAGGCCTCCATATGTAAAGAGCACTGTTAAATAACTATTTCCCTGATTTTTATAAAGGAAATCTCTAAATTAGGAATATTTTTAAAAATTGAAAGAAGAAAATGTCCCCTAAAGATAACCGCTGAAACATCACATTATACATAAATAGTGTTAGTGGGCAGGCTGAGGGGCACCCTGGGACCTCCAAATCTGCCTGTTCTAAATGGGTTCTGCCATCTGTAGCATAAAGATAAAACGTACTCTTAATGTGAAAATCTTCAATAAGAAAGAACCTTAATACAATTAGTGTGCAATAGAGAAGAGAAAGAATATAGTTTAAATAGTTTACCAATGAAACACCCATAGTTACTCATCTCCTCATGTGTAAATGACCAGCCAGATTTGGCCCAAAGCAGGGCCACTGAGGCCCAAAAGCTTGCTGCAAGTCTAAGGCAACTTTTGTTAGGGAAAGGGGCAGAAGGGATCAGGCAAGTCTGAAAGGAAAAGAGCAATATCAAAATACAGTTCAAGATAAAGGATGCCATCATCAGCCTCCCCATGGGCCCACCATATTACTGTCTCTTTTGATGTCTCTTGTCCCCCAAATCTGTGGTACAAGTCCAAAGCCAAGAAGCAAGCACAGCTTCTTCCCATGTCTCTCTGCTCCCTGTGCCTCCTTCAGATCTTCTGCTAGTCTTCTCTCCTCTCCCCCGCCCCTGCCTTCTCTCACAAATCCTTTTTAGCTTCCCCTCAAGTCACTCAGCTCCAACCTTTAATGAGTGGAGCAGGGAACATGGAACCTCCCTTTCTATGGGGATTACACTATTACAATAGCACACATAATGTACTTATTACAGTGCCTAGAAAGTACTAAGTTCTTAATATACAATAGCAGAAAATGTTTTATCTATATAATTTTTTTCCATAATTTTTCATATATATGCATTTGTCAAACCAATAAATATTCAACATATATTCACTGAACACCAGGACTTTGAATGGACTGAGAAGAGGGCATTCTACATTAGGTGGTGAGAAATGAAAAAAATGTTCCCTGAAGAGAAAGTAGCACATGTTAAGCTCCTAAAGCAAGATTGAGCACAGCATGTTCATGAGACTAAGTGGAATTTTGTATTACCAAAGAGTATGAGGTTGGGATTAGATAAAATGGTGGGAGGGTTGGAGGGTGGAGTAGGATGGGGATAAAACTGGGGAGAAGTCAGCAGGAACGGTGAACAAAGCTGGTCTTGTGAAGGGCTTCCCAGGATGCCCTGTGAGCTTACATTTTATTCTGAGAGGAGTGAGAAACCTCTAAAGCAAGAGAGACAATTTGGATTTGTGGTTTAAGAACACAGAAAATCAATTTAAAAAATGAGCTGCCAAATAATAAATATTGTAACTTGAAGATTTAATTAAAAATAAACAAAAGTATAAAGTGTAAAAAAGGACAGGCAGGAGAGTCTGTCTACCTTGACATTTTTATTTTTTATTTATTTATTTTTTAAATATTAAATTTTATTTTTATATTCCCCCATACAATTGCAAACGCCCAATTCTGACCCCAATCCTTTCCCCCCCGCCCCCCAAAAAGTGTCTCTGGTTCATAGTTTTTTGTTGATTTTGATTTTCACTTTCTTATATTCATTTTCCTGGTCCCTTATTTAAGTTTTCTAGATTCCTGCTATGAGTGAGACCATCCGGTATTTTTCTTTTTCTTTTTGGCTTATTTCACTGAGCATGATCCCTTCCAGTGCCATCCATGTTGCTGCAAATTGCATGTGTTTATCTTTTTTGAATGCTGAGTAATATTCCATGGTATATATGTACCACATCTTCTTGATCCAGTCATCTATTTTTGGGCATTTGGGTTGTTTCCAAAGCTTAGCTATTGTAAACAGTGCTGCTATAAACATAGGAGTGCAGGTGCTCTTTGGAATTGATGTTTCTGTGTCCTTTGGGTAAATACCTAGGAGTGGAATTGCTGGATCATATGGAAGCTCTATGTTTAGTAGGTCCAGAAATCTCCACACAGCTCTCCATAGTGGTTGGACCAGTTTGCACTCCCACCAACAGTGCACAAGAGTTCCTTTTTCTCCACATCCTCCCCAACATTTGTTGTTGCTAGTTTTTTTAATATGTGCCATTCTCACTGGTGTGAGATGGTATCTCATGGTAGTTTTGATTTGCATTTCCCTGATGACAAGTGATGTTGAACATTTTTTCATATGTCTGTTGGCCATTTGCATTTCCTCTTCAGAGAAGTTTCTTTTTAGCTCTTCTGCCCATTTTTTGACTGGATTATTTTCTTTGTTGTTGCTGAGTCTCATCAGCTCTTTGCAGATTTTTGTGATCAGTCCTTTATCATTAATTAGTGTTGGGTGCAAAAATGTTCTCCCAGTTGGTGGGGTTTCTCTTTGTTTTTGTTATTGTCTCTTTTGCTGTGCAGAAGCTCTTTAATTTGATGTAGTCCCAGCTGTTTATCTTTCTCTTCACTATCACTGCTTTGGGTGATGTGTCTGTAAAGATGTCTTTGATGTGCAAATCCCGTAGTGTTTCGCCTATATTTCCTTCTATGTATTTTATGGTTTCAGGTCTTATGTCTAGTTCTTTAATCCATTTTGAGTTGATTTTTGTGTATGGTGTGAGGTAGTGGTCAAGCTTCATTCTTTTGCATGTAGCGACCCAGTTTTCCCAGCACCATCTATTGAACAAACTTTCTTTGCTCCAATGCATAGTCTTTGCTCCTTTGTCAAAGATTAGTTGACCATAAATCTGTCGGTTTATTTCTGGATTTTCTATTCGATTCCATTGGTCTGTATGTCTGTTCTTGTTCCAATACCATGCAGTTTTGATGATTATGGCTTTGTAGTATAGTTTGAAGTCTGGGAGTGTGATGCCTCCATTCCCTTCTTTTTTTTTCAGGAGAGCTTTGGCTATTCGAGGTTTTTTGTGATTCCATATGAATTTCATCAATAATTGTTCTATTTCTTTGAAGAATGCCATTGAGATTTTGATTGGAATAGCATTGAATCTGTATATTGCTTTTGGTAGGATGGCCATTTTAATAATGTTTATTCTTCCAATCCATGAGCAGGGGATGTCTTTCCATTTCTTTGTGTCTTCTTCTATTTCTTTTAACAGTGTTTTATAGTTTTCTTTGTATAGGTCCTTTACCTCTTTTGTTAGATTTATTCCCAAATATTTGATTTTTTTTGTTTCGATAATAAAAGGGGTGGTTTTTTTGATTTCTTCTTCTTCAGATTTATTGTTTGTGTATAGGAAGGCTACTGACTTTTGCGTGTTGATTTTGTATCCTGCCACTTTACTGAATTGATTGATGAGTTGAATTAGTTTTTCTGTGGAGATTTTGGGGTTCTCTATGTATATTATCATATCATCTGCAAATAGTGATAGTTTGACTTCTTCTTTTCCTATTTGGATTCCTTGGATGTCTTTCTCTTGTCTTATTGCTCTGGCTAGGACTTCCAGTATTATATTGAAAAGCAGTGGTGAGAGTGGACATCCTTGTCTTGTTCCAGATCTTAATGGAATTGCTTTCAGCTTTTCACCATTGAGAATGATACTGGCTGTTGGCTTGTCATAGATGGCCTTTATGATGTTGAGGTATGTTCCTTGTATCCCAAGAATTTCAAGGGCTTTTATCATGAATGGGTGTTGCACTTTGTCGAAAGCTTTCTCAGCATCTATTGATATTATCATATGGTTTTTATATTTCTTTTTGTTGATGTGTTGGATAACGTTGATTGATTTTCGGATGTTAAACCATCCTTGTGCCCCTGGAATGAATCCAACTTGGTCGTGGTGAATTATCTTATGGATACATTGTTGGATTCTGATAGCTAAAATTTTATTGAGGATTTTTGCATCAGTGTTCATTAGGGAGATTGGCCTATAGTTTTCCTTTTTTGTGTTGTCCTTATTCGGTTTTGGTATTAGTGTAATATTGGCTTCATAGAACGTGTTTGGTATTCTCCCTTCCTTCTCAATTTTTTGGAAGAGTTTGTGAAGGATAGGCACTAATTCGTCTCTGAATGTTTGGTAGAATTCATTTGTAAATCCATCAGGTCCTGGGCTTTTGTTTTTGGGGAGGTTTTTAATTACCATTTCAATTTCGCTGCTTGTAATTGGTCTGTTTAGGTGTTCTATTTCTTCTTTATCTAGCTTTGGGTGATTGTAGAGTTGTAGGAATTTGTCCATCTCCTCTAGATTGTTGAACTTGTTTCCATATAACTGTTCATAGTAGTTACTGATTATTCTTTTGATTTCTGCTGTGTCCGTTGTGATTTCTCCTCTTTCATTTATGATTCTGTGTATTTGTGCTTTCTCCCTTTTTTCCTTTGTGAGCCTGGCTAGGGGTTTGTCTATTTTATTTATTTTTTCAAAGAACCAGCTCTTGGTTTCATTGATCTTTTGGATTGTTTTTTTAGTTTCAATTTCATTTATTTCTGCTTTGGTTTTTATTATTTCTTTTCTTCTACTGGATTTGGGGTTTTTTTGTTGTTCTTTTTCTAGATCTTTGAGCTTCGAGATGAGGTTGTTTCTTTGAGTTCTTTCTTGTTTTTTGATGTGAGCTTCTATTGCTATATATTTTCCTCTTATTACTGCTTTTGCTGCATCCCATACATTTAGGATATTGGTGTCCTCCTTGTCATTCAATTCAAAGAATTTTTTAATTTCTTCTTTGATCTCCTCGTTAGTCCAGTGGTCTTCCAGTAGTGTGGCTTTTAATCTCCATGAGGTAGGATAGTTCCTTGCCTTCTTTTTATGATTTATTTCTAGTTTGATGCCTTCGTGGTCAGAAAAGATGGTTGGTATGATGTCAATCTTGGTGTATCTGTTGATGTTTGTCTTTTGCCCCAGTATGTGATCGATCCTGGAGAATGATCCATGTGCGCTTGAGAAAAATGTGTACTCCGTTTTTTTTGGGTTTAGTGTTCTATAGATGTCTGTTAAGCCCAAATGCTCTAGGTCCTTATTTAGAGCTTTAGTTTCTTTACTTATTTTTTGTCTTGTTGATCTATCCATTGTTGATAGTGGTGTGTTGAAGTCTCCCACTACATATGTGTTTTCTCTGATGTCTGTTTTCAGAGAGGACAACAGTTGTCTGATATATTTTGGTGCTCTTTCGTTTGGTGAATATATGTTAATGAGTGTTATTTCTTCTTGAAGTATCGTCCCCTTAATCATAATGTAGTGACCATTGGGGTCTCTTTTTATTTTTTTGAGTTTGAAGTCTGTTTTATCTGATATAAGTATAGCTGTTCCTGCTTTCTTTTTTGGCCCATTTTCTTGTAGGATTGTTTTCCATCCTTTGACTTTGAGCCTATTTTTATCTTTTGTAGCTAAATGTGTTTCCTGGAGACAGCAAAAGGTTGGGTTTTGTTTCTTAATCCAGGCTGCAACTCTGTGTCTTTTTATTGAAGAGTTTAGTCCATTTACATTTAGAGTTAATATTGATATGTTAGCATCTGTATTTGCCATTATGTTTGTCTTTCCTTTGATTTTATTTATTTATTCTTTTAATAACTTTTTTTTTTTTTTTGGTCTTCTTTCGTTGTTATTCGTCCCTCTGAGGTTCTGGCTTTAGGATTCCTTGTAGTATTTTTGGAGTGGGGGTTTAGTCGCAATGAAATTCCGGAGTTTCTCTTTGTCTGGGAAGGTCCATATTCTTTCTTCATGGAGGAAAGAGAGCTTTGCGGGATAGAGTATTCTTGGTTGGCATCTGTTTTCTTGGAGTCTGTTGACTATGTCCCTCCACTCTCTCCTTGCCCGTAGTGTTTCTTCAGAGAAGTCTGATGTCAGCCTGATTGGTTTTCCTTTGAATGTTATCTGTTTCTTCCCTCTTGTCAGCTTCATTATTTTTTCCTTGTCCTGGATTCTTGGGAGCTTTACTATTATGTGTCTTGCTGTGTTTTTCCTTTCGTCGTGGAAGTTTGGTGTTCTTCTTGCTTCTTGTATATCAATTTTCAGCTCCTTCTTCTCATTTGGGAAGTTCTCTTCAATTATATCCATGAATATTTTCTCTGTTCCTACATCTCTCTCCTCTCCTTCTGGAATTCCTATAACTCTTATATTTCCTTTCCTCATGGAGTCAGATAGTTCCCGAAGTCTTTCTTCGTTCTTTTTCCTTCGTACTTCTCTTTCCTTTTCTGTTTTGGTTCTTTTTATTTCTGTGTCTTCAAGATTACTTATTCGTTCTTCCATTTCATCTATTCTGCTTTCATTGCTTTTCCCAGAGTTCTTTAGTTCCTCCATTAATTCTTTGATCTCCTGCATTTCTCTTACTTCCCTCTTTAGGGACTCAATTTCCTTCTTCTGATCTATCACTTTTTTAATCATGGCAATTTTAAATTCTCTTTCTGGAAGGCTCAGAAGTTCTTCCAAGTTGCTGTCGTTGCAATCTGGGGAGTGGTTTTCTTTTTGTGGTGTGCTTCTTTCCTGAGGAGTTTTTAGGTTGCGTGTGGTTCTTCTACTCCCTACTGTCTGTTTTCTAATTTGTCGTATGCGTTGGGACACTGTGTTGCTCGGACTGACTGACATCTTGGGTGAACTTCTCCGCTCCCCTCTGGCTCTTCCAGGAGCCATCTCTGTCTTCTGGGGGAGCTTTCTGCTGGTTTTAGGCAGTTTTTACTTAAGAAATGTCCCTGTTCTCAAATGGCGAAGTGGGATGCAGTCCCTGCGCCTCCGGTTTCAGGCACACTCTTCTGCGCACCCGGTCTGCCCCGGACGTGGGTGCCGGCTCCCTCTGTGGGCTCAGACTGCTGGTCGGAAGGGGCCTGGCGTGGAATAACTTCCCGGCTGGCCACTGGGTCCTCCAGAAACCTTCTGCCCTTTTCAAGCAGTCTTAAGAAATGTCCTGTTTTATAGGGTGTTAGTGACTTTTTTTTTCCCTGGTCGCTAGGTGGCGCCAGAGATCTCTCCTATTGTCCTTGGGGGGCTGTTTTTCGCCTCCCCCCACCCGTGGGACAGAGAACAGAGCGGGAATGGTAGGGTACACCTCAACAGCTTTGGGGTGCTGTGTCTGCCTTGTGCCCCACCGTCGTGGAGAAACCACGCCCCGAATTTTCGTGCCCTGGGTCTCAGTTCAAAGCCCTCAGTTCCAGGATGCGGGCTGTAGCCCAGTTCAGTGGCGCGGGAATGGCGCCTTTTGCACAGCTCCCGTGCCTGGGCGCCTGGTTCCTGCTCACTCAGGGAGGGACCTTCACCTCAGTGAGGACCTCCGCGCGTCTCCCTGCAAGCCTAGGTCGTCTCCCCGCAAGCCTAGGTCGCAGGCGCGGGGACCTGGGCAGCCGCGATCCTGGTCTGCACTTGCTTTTCAAGCTCGCCTAGCACGCCGCTCTCTGCGCAAGCTTACTGGCAGCCCGGGCTGTGTGCGCGTCTCCCGGGGTCTTTGTTCTTCTCTAATGGCGCCCGGAGCCGTTCGCTCACTGCCGTGGCGGATCCTGCAGGGTTCGCCTCAGCTCCCGTTCACGGGGTGTGGTGGCTGCAATAGTTCCTTTCCACTCAAAGTCCCGCTTGCTGCGTTGTTTGTTCTTGTGGGTCGTTTTGGTTTGTTGTTTCCTCCTCTCTGCCGGTCGGAGAGTGCCGCCTCTGTGGGCGGGGGAGGGGAGCAGGGTTCTGCGCTTCCCTCCCTTCTGGTCCTCTTTTATGGCCACTTTCTTCTTCGGGCAGTTCGCTGGCGTCACCCGTTTATCTTCCGTGTCCCAGTTCTCACTGGGACCTGCCGCTTTTCCTCCCTATTAACTTTTTTTAATGGGAGATCTTACTCGCAGCGTCTCCTCGCCCTACGTTGACATTTTTAAACATCTTTTTTTTTGGATAAAAGGGCAAATTAAAAAAAAAAAACCTAAAACATTTTAAAGCTAATGACAAGGAGATTACTGGATGTTAAATGCTGTGGTGTGGTGAAAGTGGTATTTCATGAAAAAGTTATAGCCATGAAAGTATTTACTAGTGTTGAAATAACGAACAATCCAGCTGAGTTAATTTTAAAGATCTAATAGATCTTATTAAATGATTCATGAATCTTCATGAACTGGGCAGTACCTCATCTAGACACTTCAAAGGGTTATATAAAATGGAGAGTATTTACAGACAGAAAGAGGGTGGGCCAAGCTCATTAGCAAAAGAAAAGTTTATTTCCAGGTAAAAGCCATCTTCCCTCAGGAAAAGGGATTGGGGTTAGTGTATTTTATGCAGATTATCTCTGTGGTGCTGGTTTGGAAATTCATGATAGATTGGTTTAGGATTACACTTTGTTTTGTTTTGTTTTTTTGTAGACAGAGCCTTATTGCTGTCAAGAATCTACAGGCGTTCCATGTAAGCAAAGAGTGTTTCCAGCACGCATTAATGAGTAGTTAAGAATAGTTTGCCACGAGCCAATCAATTTTTTGTATCTAAATCCAAGCTCTTCGAGGACTTCAAATTACTTGAAAGTATTCTCTCAAGCATTTTAAATATTTCCCCCCTATAATCTGTTTACATTATTCATTTGTAAAACTTGAAAAGAATTGTTTTACTTGACTGAAGTTTTCATTTCCCCAATTCTTGTAACCAAATCACATGAATGAAAGTTGGCTCCTTTTTTTACTTCCAAGAGCAAAAAAGGGTCTTATGGATCATTTGATCTGATTCATCCATTTTATAATGAGGAAACAATGTCGACATATATTAAAATATCATACAGCTGGGCAAGGACCTACGCCTGCCATAGAGCAGAACTGTGTTTTACTCCTGTTTTCCCAACAACTTGCTCTGAAATCTTCATAAAAATTACTTTTAATTTATGTCAACATTGTTTTTGTTTTTTAAATTTTATTTATATATTTTTACATCATTGCTCATTTTTGTACAATGTTTGATTTCTCCTCTCAGGTATTGCCCCATAAAATTACCACCACCAAGATACCCGTGAACTGTCTTTCTTCCCTCCTATTTTGATCCCTCTCTCTCCCCCTCCCCTGCTGAGTGTCTCTGATTTATAGTTTGACTGCTAGTTTTGTCTTTTTTTTTTCTGATCCCTTGTATGGTTTCCCCATGTCCCTCCTATAAGTGAGACCATTCTGACTTATTTCACTGAGCATAATCCCTTCCAGATCTATTCATGTTGCTGTGAATGGCATGTTTACCTTTTTGATTACTGAGTAGTATTCCATTGTGTAATATGCCACATAGGATTACACTTTGGGGAAAGGTGGAAACTGCAGTGAGGTAGGTATTAAATCTGGGTGGGGACCCAGCATGAAGGAAAGCATTTTGGGCCTTTTACTTTTTTAAAAGAACCAAGAAAATTTGAGAGGAAGTAGTGTTTCTGAATCACTGATCCCTATATCTGCTTTTGTTCTGCTTAACCATCCTGAGGTACTTACAGTCTGAGGCCAAATTAGACCTAAAGTCCGCACTGTATTTTAATCCTGAGTCTTCTTTCCTGGGCAACACAAGGGAGCACCTTGCAAGGAAAAGCTCATTCTGGTGTGAGAAAATCAGAGATTTTAGGCTCAACCTTTCCTCTACTGCTTCTTTTAGTTCTTGACAGCTAATTTATCCAGATGATTGGCCCCAGTGTGGAACCCCTATGCCTAACCTGGCCAATTGTTAGAGCAGGGCGGTTTGGTGGATCCTGCGGCTGGAACCAATTATTCTGTGGTGTAGAATACCACAGTGGGGACCACAGGGACCTTCTCAGTTTGTAGGTTGTCTGGTAACTTGGAACCACTTGCTTTAAAGGTTCCATTTGCATCATCAGCAGAGATTATGGAAAACAGCTCAATTTCAGCTGATTACCCGCTAAAGTGCCTGGGAGCTGCTCTGTAATTTTCATAGCTGCTTGCTGGGTTCTTCAGCAAAGTTTGCAGGCAAATTTAATGGAAAGCATTCAGCTCTGCTGAATGGCAGACAGAGAAGGCACCAGCTTCCTGTTTCCTTTGTTTGGAAGCATCTGTTACCATAACATAGTAAACAGTTTTTAGAACTATTCTGAGAAAAGTCAACTGCGAGATTAACTCTCCAGTGTAGTCTTAGGCTCAGACTTTAGTTTTCCCTCAACCTCACCCAAAAAGAATTATCTCTATTATCCAAGGCCGAGAGATTGAATTCCTGGAGAATGACTCCTTGTCTTTTAGATAGATGAACTCTCCTAACACTTGTTAGAATCAAATGATTAAACTCTAGCCCCATGGCACAATCATACAAGTGGATGCTTTCAACCATAAAAAAAGGATATTGTAGATTCATACTTCTCAAGCTTTTATGTGCTCATGAATCACTTGGGTGAGCTTGTTAAAAGGAATAGGTCTGGGGTGGGCCTCAGGTTCCACAGTCCCAACAAGCTCTCCAGTAATGCTGGTCTGTTGATCCCTGGATCACACTTTGGGGAGGCTGTACAAGCTTTATAATTGCATGGGAAGGGGCACATGAATCCAGTAAGTAAGAAAGCAAAGATTGCAATGTATAGAATATGATCCCATTTTTTAAATAACGTTTCAAATCAGTGGGGAGAGTATACTAATAAATGGTATTGGAATTACAGAAAAATTATATTCATATATGTACATATGTATGTATATGTGTATATATGTGTTTGAGAGAAAGAGAAGCCAGAAGGAAATATATATATATATATATATATATATATATATATATATATATATATGACAAGTTAACAGTAAGTATCGCTGAGTGGCAGGATTTAGAGTGATGTTTATCCTCATCCTTTTGCTTGGATTGAAGAATAATTCAGCTCTGAATTAGAACTTCATGTGCAAGTGAAAACAAAGCCTTTCTTTTGAAGTCTTTAATAAATTGCAATTCAGGAACACCACTCTGCAAGGCTATCTAATTGTTCTGATATGAGTTGAAAAAAACAAAGCTTATATAGGCAGAACTGTATCTTATAGGTAAACTGGTAAAATTTTTTAAAGGGGGAAGACAAATGCAAAAGGAAGCTTTGTCTGGTTGCTACTGCAGGCAAAGGGCTGTCTTTTTTTGAAACCTAGATCCTATAGTGTTTATCAGTCTTAGAGAAGGTTTGAACTGTTTTTCAGCTCCTTCATTTCAGATGTCGGGATGCTGTTTTGTTAAGGGTAATATATGCAGTCATAAATTTGAGTTATCAAGTGGTCAGGCATGGCGGACAAGCATAAATCCTACTCTGCTAAAGTCCTCTGACTCTGTTTGAACATTCCTTTGATTAATTTTAATTTTATAACTTCTCAGTTATCTCAACAATTTACTACCTTTATTTTAAAAAATATATTCCTTTTGCATGTAGCGACCCAGTTTTCCCAGCACCATTTATTGAACAAACTTTCTTTGCTCCAATGCATAGTCTTTGCTCCTTTGTCAAAGATTAGTTGACCATAAATCTGTGGGTTTATTTCTGGATTTTCTATTCGATTCCATTGGTCTGTATGTCTGTTCTTGTTCCAATACCATGCAGTTTTGATGATTATGGCTTTGTAGTATAGTTTGAAGTCTGGGAGTGTGATGCCTCCATTTCCTTCTTTTTTTTTCAGTAGAGCTTTGGCTATTCGGGGTTTTTGGTGATTCCATATGAATTTCATCAATAATTGTTCTATTTCTTTGAAGAATGCCATTGAGATTTTGATTGGAATAGCATTGAATCTGTATATTGCTTTTGGTAGGATGGCCATTTTAATAATGTTTATTCTTCCAATCCATGAGCAGGGGATGTCTTTCCATTTCTTTGTGTCTTCTTCTATTTCTTTTAACAGTGTTTTATAGTTTTCTTTGTATAGGTCCTTTACCTCTTTTGTTAGATTTATTCCCAAATATTTGATTTTTTTTGTTTCGATAATAAAAGGGGTGGTTTTTTTGATTTCTTCTTCTTCAGATTTATTGTTTGTGTATAGGAAGGCTACTGACTTTTGCGTGTTGATTTTGTCACTCATAGCAGGAATCTAGAAAACTTAAATAAGGGACCAGGAAAATGAATATAAGAAAGTGAAAATCAAAATCAACAAAAAACTATGAACCAGAGACACTTTTTGGGGGTGGGGGGCGGGAGGGAAGGATTGGGGTCAGAATGGGGCGTTTGCAATTGTATGGGGGAATATAAAAATAAAATTTAATATTTAAAAAAAAAAAAAAAAGAAAAAAAAAAAAATAAAAAATATATTCCATAATAACCATGTTTTATAATAAATGCATTATAGAAATAATTTTCAAAATATTCACTAATGGAACAATACAATAATCTTTTCTAGTATGCCATTTTCATAGGAAAATCTTTCTGTGAAAGCTGTTCAGAGAGGAAGATCTGTTGGGTTCCCACAGCTGGACCTTTCAGGATTATTAAATCATAATAGAAAAACATCCTCAGAGGCCACTGACGACGCAGGTTTCTCTGTTTTTTCAGTTACCGGGAACATCAGCAATCTGTAGCATGGCCTGAGGTGTGTGTGTGTGTGTGTGATTTGCCAAAAATTTAAAAGTCTGATCATATTCAATGTTAGTCCAATTGTGAGAAAACAGCCACACTCAAGCACTTTTGAAATACCTTGTGCAGCTTTTTGAAATATTGGCAAGGTCTGCTAAAATTTCAAAAGAATTTGTCTTTTAAATCAGCAATCCCATATCTAGGAATCTAAGAGATATATTCTTACAAGTGTGAAAGATGCACACACACATATACTTATTCTAGGACATTCACTGTAGAGTGGTTTGTAGTATTAAAAAACTAGAAATTACTTAAATGCCCACCAAAAGCAGTCTAGTTAAATAAACTATATTCATAGAATAAGATTTATGAAGACATTTTAATAAATGACATCTGTGTCCTATATACAGCATATATATTTCATATGACTTTGGGATCACTTACTGAGCAGCCAATCTCCTACCTTCTTGCTTTAGAGACTTCTCTCATGAAGGCTTTATCACTTTCCTTTGCTTTATCACTTTCCTTTGCTACCAGGGCAGTTTCTCATACTTTATTCTTAGATTCTCTGAGTAGCCATTACCCCCTACGCTCACCCCCCTTGGCCCAAACAAAGAGATAATTATGGAGAAATTGCTCCTGCTTCCTGTTGGCAGAGGTTGAATGAGGCATTGTACTTGTTGCTGTTATCTTTTAGGAGTATAGTAAAAAGCTAAAGGTTGAGCCCCAAAGAGTTGGGCCAAGGGAGTAGAGAGAAATAAGAGCCTGGGTCCTGTGTTCTGAGTGACAGAGCTGCTGAACTGGCCAACTTTTAATGGCCAATTCAGTTTATTTAATGTCCAATAACAGTTATTGATACAGAATGCATCTTCATTAAAAGGGGAGAAGCACCACAGTCTAGTAAGCAGGTACCATTTTCCCCACTCCCACTTACATGCAGCCGCCTTTGGCTACAATTCCCATCATGCCATAAATCAGACTTCCTGATTGGGGCAGCTGGGAGGAGCTAGTTGGACATATAAATTGAGGTAGCATGAGGGAGGGAGCTGTAACATGTGGAGGGCAGACGTGGTAAGGCTGCTTCTGGGCAGAGACAATGGAAGCTGTTATCTTGATCTTGTGGTAGAGTATATGGTACATTTTGAATTTTGTTTCTCTCCTCTGTCCCAGCTCTGTTGGACCTGCCTAATTAACTCCTTTCTTCTTGTTCCCTGCTGGATGGTGCCTTAGACTTGGGGAAGCTTTTCGGCTTCAGTTTCCCTGTTTTGGGCCAAGCCTCTTTGGCTGGACATTTGGCTATGAAGGGATAGGGAATTTTTGGAGTTTGACCAGGAGCCTGTTATTTGAAATTCTTTTTTTTTTCCTCTCTCTGTGCACACTAGTTAATGATTTTTCACATTAAGTCTTTTTTTTTCTGCCTTTGTGCCCATGGATGGCAGAACTGTTTTAGAATATGCACAATGATTTTCTCCCTTCACAGTTTGGGGTTCTTGTGGTCACATTATGGGTAAAGTTCTAATTAAACTACCTCTTAATTTTAGTTAAATGTTCTATTACTTGGCATTGAAAAAACACTCACAGACTTGTGTGGGACTTCTTTATACATTCTTTATGTGGATCTGAAAGATAACATCAATTTATATGAATACATCGTAATTTGTTAAATACACAGAATATCTGTTTTTAATGTAGATTTAAGTGTAGGTTACTGTAAGCAAAGCAAGCGTCAGAACAGTACTATTTACAATATGTTGTTTTAAAATATATTATGTCAGTATCATATCAATGTTATGTTTTATATGTGTGGGATAGAAATACTTACAGTTAAACCTAACTTAATTTCTATCTCCACCATCATTGCTTCTGAATAAAAATGCTGTCAGGTCCTGATTTTTCTGTTCATTTTAGGTTATAAATACAATTACTTTAAGTTGTAATTCCAGTTTCAATATAGTATTAAAAAAACAAAGTATCCATCCGTGTTCTATAGAACTTCCCTCCTGACATAGCTTTAAATGTTCTTACCTCTTGGAGTTGAGATCTGATGCTGGGAAAGAGGATTGTGGTCTCCCTTCTTTCTATCTGGAGGGCTGGGATGCAGGACTTTTAGGCCTAAAATCCTAAAAATCGGGCCAGAATGGGAGACTTTCAGTTCTGAAAAAATGAAAAGTCACAGGCAAACTAGAACAAGTGGGTCACCCCAACCTGTTATCTCCCTGAACTCTTCCTCCCTGGACTGGCTGCTGACTGAGCTGGCCAGGTGGCTATGGGAAAAGTACTGAGGGGTGAGGGCTCCAGACAAGTCTTACTTGGACGGGGAGTGTCTTGAGCTGTGGGCGTGCTCAGCTCCCAGGCAGTGGCTAGAATTGGCTCCCAAGCAGACTGTGCAGGGTAATAGAGTCCTTCTCTCAGGAGGTGCTCAGCAACCCCTCTCTCTTCCATCAGGGCCCTTCTTGTTCTGGTCTCTCCTGCCAGTGCCTCTGCAGGACGGCGTCAGACAGTACATGTCCAGCTCTGTTGCTTCACTCAGTGGGGATGGCCTCTTTGGACAGGACCCAAGCCTATGCACTGGGTCTCCCTGGCTAGCTGCATCTGTTCTGGGGGGAGCAGCTGATATGTTGCAATAGAACCCTCCTGGCTCTGCCACCAAAACAGCAAGTCCTCTTCTCTCAGCATTTCCTGGGGTCAGGGGAGACAGTCCCAGAAGACAGTCACTTTCCAGGTCACAGTCGGTTTGAGCTGTCTCAGTCCCATATTTGAGTCCCAGTCTCAGGGGTCAAATGTCAAACCTCTCCAAGGACATCCTTGAATCCTCCTTCACTAAACTTAGAGTTAGAAGGTGGAACCTCCTCCCTTTCCAAGAAGTGAGGGTGGATCTCATAGCATGTTCCCACCCAAAGAAATCACCCATCAACCTTCCTTTGTATATGTTTTGGTCTCCCTGCACCTTCCAAGTGTTGTGGAAAAAAGAGGCTCTTCCATTGCCTCAGCACATTCTGCATATGTGGGTGCACCCCACTCTGTGTCCGGTGCCTGTTTTATTGGATGCCTCATATGAAACTAAGGCAGAGAAAGCCCTTCTTTGTCCCCCATTATCTTCATTCTCCAGAAGCAAATGCTGATAAGTTATATTTGTAACTTCTCAGTTGTGCTATATTAACAAAATGATTTTCAGTTTTCTTCCTTAAAGATTTTGTCCATATATCTGTCTTACATAATTATGTTTGTACAGTTTTTTATTACTCATATTTGGGATAATAGTATGTAAAGTTTGTATTTTTCTGCACAGTTCTTTATACTTATATTTTTATTTTTATTGGTTGTATAATGTATTAAGTTGATATGCTAAATTTTCCCTAACTATCCTCATAATTTTATGGTTGCATCAGGCAGAGTGAGTTCTCTTCTCGGTAAGGTACAGACATGAATGCTGTACCATTCTCTTCCCATCACCACTTTCCTTTTTCTGCCTTTCACTGACATCGTGGGTTGATCCCACAGCTATTGGGTCATTTGTTATTATTTAATTCTCTCTGGTCCAGTTTTAAGCCAATCTCATCTTTTCTCCCTTTTCTCTCTGGCTAGATCATGATCGCCAGAGCCTGTAGTCATGAGTAGATGTTTACTTTTTCACTTCTTCTCCCCTCCCAGGATGGGCTGGGTGTGGAGGAGGAACTTGAGCGAGGGGAAGGCTATTCTGCAATATGCCTGTGATTTTTCTGGGTGTCAGCCTCAGTAGGATCCCTCCGTCACTGAGGACCCTCTTAGAAAGGAACGATGGCATTCTCTTCCAGTCTTGTGGTTGGTTTGGAACCCCCATCTTGGTAGTGTATACAATCATCTGGCTACTGGCAACCATACCCTTGCCACTAAAAACCATTTTTTCATCCACACTTTCTACGAGCCACATGGAACTGTGGGGTGGATAGTCAGTTTTTTCCTAAGTAGATTACAACTTGGTCCCTTCTTGCTGCGACCGTAAGTTCCCACCTTAAGAAATCTCAAACCCAGATGCCAGTTGCAAAGTGGGCAGATATCACAACTCCACAACTACCCAGTCAGTGGGTAGATACTAGCCTCATCTTGCACACGAGGTACCTCAATTTGTGTGAGTTATTCTTTGGAGTCCTGAATTCTTGGCAGGAGGGGAGAGCACAGGAGAAAAAATGGGGAGGACAAGACTCATCATCCTCAATACTGATTCCCAATATCCTTCCCGCTCCTCTCCCTGAGTGGTCTGCGGATGCCTGCAGAGGTGGGGATGAGGGCTGGGGTACCATCATTTAGCCTCTGGCCCTAATTGTTTTCTGCTCAGTTAACAACACTGGGGGATGGTCATGCTCATTATCTTGATTGTGGCAATAGTTTCATGGCTGTTTAAAAGGCCAAAACTCATCAAATTGTACACTTTAACTATATGTAGTTTGTTGTATTTCAATCATAGCTCAATAAAAGTGTTCTAAAATGTTGGAGGAACAGACTGCTTGTTTTTCCTCTCCCACTTTTAGTTACAGTATTGTACACAATGCTGTGGGAACATCATCATACACATACGGTTTTTCTCTTTTGTTGTTTACTTAATAAATTCCTAGGAATTGATTTACCGGCTAGAAGAAAATAATAATTTTTTACAGCTCTTGATATATATTGCTACATTTCTTTTCCAAAGAATTGTGCCAATTTTCAGTGTAACAGCAGGTATAAATATAACCAATTTAGTAGCAATTTTAAATTGGAGTGTTATTTAAAAAACATATTTCTAGATATAAAATAGTGCATTAATTTTTATTTCTTACGTCAATATAAAGGATAACACATATGAATGTTTGGCCAGTTTGTATTTCCTCTTATGAGAACTGCCTGTTCTTATTCTGTTTATGTACCAGGTTTATGATTTTTTTTTAAATTTTAAATGTTGTCACAGAGTTGTTTGTGAAGGTAGAACAGATGTTTTTACCAAAAGCAGTGTTTGGTCACGTGGTTATAATTTGAGAACAAACTAACCAGGGTAAGTGAGGTCTGGTTATAGATTGTGGAAACCTGTCAATTTCCCCTTCTAATTTCTGAAAGAAGGGAACACACTTTACATAGACAATTTCAGTTGATCTTATCAGGAGCCCTGTCTGCCACTAGCCACACAGTCTCTCTGATTGATAATATTACTACTCTCTAGGTTTTGTGAAGCTAATATTATTAGAACTGTATGTTTACTTATGGGAGAGTGGTAGATATAGGAAGTAAGAAGGGGATAGTGATCATGGTATGTGAAATAAAAACAAATCTATGGGAATAACTCAAACTCCTTGTCAAGGCTGTCATAAAATTTTATTTAGAGGATTTTGAAATTTTAAGTAGTGTAAAACAGATTTATGTACACAAATAATACATATAAGATATTTTTAAAATTAATATCAAAAACAGAAAAGAATTGGTAAAAGTCAAAGAAACTGCTTTATGCTTCAAGATGGAGGTATGAGTTCATACTTTAGACTGTTTCACAATAATGACACACACACACTCACTCCAGACACATTCCATACTCAAAACAAGCTAAATATCTGTGTAGAGAGTTATCAACATGCAAACTAAGGGGGGTTGAAGTGACAAGACAAACTCTGGGCATTTCTGATTCATGTCCAGAGTTGACCAGAACATGGATTTCTGTAGTTTAGACAGGACCAAGACCCCCATGTGCAGATGGAAGGCAGTTAGTGTCACAGAGTGACCCTGAAGGCAAGGGTGGAGTGTCCTACCATTGAGTTATAGCTTTTATGTATTTAATTTAATACTGACAATGTAAAAGAAGATTCTGTTTGTTTAAACAAGCAAATACAAATAAAGCTGTGCTGCTGTGGTAGCTAGAGGAAAGAGAGAAGGCAGTGGAGACAGAAACTGGGCCAGGATATGTGTTGTGTTGATGTAATGACTAAGTCTGGGGTATAGTTCCAGGATAGAAGCTCTGATCTTCTGCAAGCAGGGTCCACCAACTGGAGGAAGCACTGCAAAACTACTAGCAATAAGGAAGTGAAATAAGAGAGGGATAATATGCAGCCTCTTAAAGAAAACAGCCAAACACAAAAGTTTGCTCTAAAAAAGCTTAGAATCAGAAGAATTAACTATCAAAAAAAAAATTGAACAATCCCAAGAGTTATTCAGAGATAAAGGAAGGAGTCATAACCACAAATGTTTTGTGAAGGAAAAATCGGCAGCAATGATCAAGGACAAATATATATATATGTGTGTGTGTGTGTGTGTGTGTATGTGTGTGTGTGTGCACGCATATGTATATATATATATATAAAGCTAATAAAAATCTAGGAATAAAATGCAGTAATTGAGATTAAAAGCTCAACAAATGGGATAAACTCTAACAATCTAGAATTATTAAAAGAACAGAGTAGTAAAGAGAAAAAACTATAAAAGAAATGTTTACTGAAATACAAAATGAATTGCAGGCCTCACATTGTTTTTCCCCCAAAGCACATTCCACCACACATTCCTACTGATCAAACTACCAAGGATGTACTTCATCAAAGAAAAAAGGGAAACCCAGACTAAAGAAATAGGATGCAAGAAACAGTAGTGAACAAAGAAATAGAGTATATTGGTACAGTAAATGCCAAAAATTTAAGGTAATACTTTTGTTTGCTTAAAGGGGAGTTGGAAATAAAATTTAGACAGTAAATACAAGGATCAAAGGGATAAAATATAATGGGTAATGCACACAAAGATCATTGCCTTATTTCAAAGAATAGGGATACTGAATTTAGATTTTGTTATATAATACACAGTTTAATATTTATGTTAAAAATTAATTGTTAAAATAAAAATCTGTGAATTTCAAACAATTAGAGAAGGAAAAAGGAGACATAAACAATTTATCAACCCAAGAGAAGGGAATGCAAGGCAACAACAAAAAAGGAGGGGTTGAAAGATGATCCATTGAAGATATAGCACAAGAGTAGAAAATAATCCAAATATATCAATTATCACACTAATTGTTAACAGGTTAAACTCAAGCTCTCTAAAGGAAAAAAAAAAAACATCAGATTTGATTAAAATGAACAAAAAATGTTGTTTATAAAAGACACAACTAAAACAAAGCTACATAGAACAATTGAAAATAAAAATTAGAGGGGCTCCCTGGTGGCGCAGCAGTTGCGCGCTGGGTTGCGAAGCTGCCATGCAGCCTCTGCAGCGCCGGTTCGATCCCCAGCTGCTCCCCGGCCACTGGAGGAGGGTCCTACATGGCGCGCAGACCTCTCCTGCCGCCCGCTGCTCCCCTCAGCAGTGTACTTCGGTCCTTCTGCCTGCTCTGCTCCCCGCTCTGGCTCTGGTGAATTCTCTCACCCTCCCGCGCTACTGACTGTACCCAGTGCTTGTATAAATAAATAAATAAAATAAAAAATAAATAAATCTTAAAAAAAAATACTAAAGCCATACTTAGAGAAAAATTCATGACATTAAACATTTTTATCATAAGAGAAGAAAAACCTCAAAACAATAATGTCAACTTCAATCTTAACAAACTAGAAAAGAAGAACAATTTCGACCTAAAGTAGAAAAAAGGGAAATAATAAAAGTAGGGAAGACATCGGTAAACTAGAAAACAGAAAAGCACAAAATACCAATACTGGGAATAAAATACATGATCCCAGTTTTCACAGTTATTGAAAGGATAATATGGGAATGTTATGAACAATTTTATGCAAATTAACTTGATAATTCATTTATTTATTTTTTAAACTTGACAATTTAGATGAAATGGAGAAACTCCTGGAAAGACACACCATCCCCCCCACTCGTACACACACACACACACACACACACATATACACACACAATTGGTCCCCATTATTCATAGATTCCTTGTCTGTAAATTTGCCTACTTGCTAAATTTATTTCTAACCTCTCAGATACTCACAGTGCTTTCATAGGCATATACACAGTGGTACGCAGAGGAGCCAAAAAAAATTTTTTTTTCAGACTCCCTATATACAAGTTCCCAGATGAGGTTTAAGAAGGAGAAATTTTGCTCCTTGTTTCAGCTCTCATCCTGTTAGTAAGAGTCCTCCTTTTCATAGTCCATTTTAGTGCCACATTTTCCACATTGCTAATGCTTTTTATTTGTGATTTCATGTTTTAAATGATCCCAGGGATAGTACCTAGGTGCAGGCTCGTGTTCTCAAGTGCAAGAAGGTTGTGATGTGCTCTATGGAGCCTTCAGGCATGAGGGATAGTGTCTCTGGCTCTGAGTTCAATGTTAATGAATCAAAAATACATATTCAATAAGGTGCCTTTTAAACAGAAACACACAAAAAACAAAGCTATATATTGACTGGTGATGAAATGTGATCAGAGGCTCACAGGAATCTAATTCTATTTCCTTTTAGTAGCAATGGTTCAGCATTTGATAATTCAGTGTTTGCAGTGTCTTTATAGCTGCAATTACCATAAATAATGAGAATCAATTCTATGTAAACACACACACACACACACTTTGTGTATAGACAGTAAACAAATAAAGATGTACTTAAACTCACTGAAAATCTGGAAAGGCAAATAAAATAAACATATTTCATGCTTTTCAGGTTGGCAAAGATTTTATACTGACAAACCATTTTCAAGACATGAGGAAACAAACTTTCATACACTTCAGTGATAGTTTAAATTGGTAAAAACACTTCAGAGAGCAATTTGAAAAATCTAATCAAGTTGAAAACTTACGTTTCCCTTGGCTCAGCAGTTCTACTGCTGGATAAAGTCACATGTTTGGAACTGTTTTTACTACTGCTAATAGACATATCTGTTTTAATTGGGGTGTTGGTGAGTCTGCACTACATATTCTTGACCCATTAACTTATTGGTGTTTTCTGGACCACATGAAAGTCAAAGTATAGCAAATGTCCCTAGAGAATCATTCCATGGAAGCTTGTATGTTCCAATGTGTAAGTCCATGTCATTAATATGTTAGAGCAGTACTGTCTGTATTAGTACTGTTCCAATTTCAAGAACGGCCCTTTGTGTAGTAAAATTTCATGAGTTTCTCTAATGCTGGAATCTGCCTTGGAGAATCTTGTGACATATGTATTAGATTATCTTGACTTATGGAAAGGTAGATGTCAAACACTGCTTTTGAATTAGCATACATGTTCTTTAAAAATATAATGCAAACTAAATACTTTGTCTAACATGCATGCAAGCTAGAAAGAAAAATAATAAAATGCCCCTCCATATTTTTACTCTAGCTTAAGAAATAAGGCATTATTAATACCTGCCAAGCCCTCTGTGTGTATATGACCTGCCATCCATCCCCCATTTCCCCAAGCCAAGAAATACTCATGATATTTATAGAAAGATTTCAAAGTGTTGTTTTAATTACTTTAATAGGCATAGCATTGTTTGGGTCAAATTTATGTGAATTATGAAGTTTTCAAGTTTGGCTTTAGAAACAGGCTCTACCCTGGCTCAGTGTGAGTCCCAAGTGCTATTCTAATAATCCTTTCGTGCCCTGGAATTCTCACTCGCCACGACCCTCTCCTTCATAGGACTCTGTTCTGCAAACTCTAAATGCTTCTATTTCCATCTCCCGCTCCTTCTCTTAAATTCAAGAAGTCTATCAGATTCTGTCTATATTTCTCTATCTCTCTTCCTGGAAACTCTCTGAAGGCAATAAGCTGGGGAAATCATATGGTTCACTTCATTCGCTACTCATCTCTCAAGGATTTTTCTCTTTCATTACCAGATATGCTTAAAGCGCTTTAAAGCATGTCATTAACAAATGATTTAAAACCATGGTTTCTTTTATTTTGTCCAGTGTTTTGGTTGTTTCAGATAAGAGGATAAATCTGGCCCCTATTATTCTATCATAGCTGAAAGTAAAACTCACTTCATTGTTGATTAATGGTACATTTGGTTTTTTTCCTGACTATTTTATGCTTTATTTCTAGCCTGGTATTTCTGCGGTTTTTAACATATATGCTTTCCCCTCTTTCTTATGACAATATTTAGATATTCCCTTTTTTTTTGGTGCTTATGATGTGTCAGACCCTTGGTTATGTGCTTTGCATAAATTTCTTTATTGAATGCTTACAATGACCAGTGAGGTAGCTATTATGAACATGCTTCTTTTACACATGAGAAAACTGAATCACAGAGCTTTTTATCACCTTCCCCAGTATTATTTTATGTTCAACTCTTTCTCTAAAGTCTGTGCTTTTTCTGCATGGCATTGTCTGACCATCAGCTGAAAAGTTATTGTGGCTGTATCCTAAGTGTGCAGATTTATGTATCTGTTAAGCTAATAAGACAGTTCCTCTGGATTGAGTGCTCAGTGATTTGGTTGTCTTACTAGCCTTTACTTTCAGAGGCTGTGGAGCTAATTCAGAATAAACTCTGGCTCATTTTGTCAAGTGATTTAATATTGGAGAGTAAGTTAGAATGTTTATAACAATATGAAGATACTGTGAATGATTAACCAGGAGGTATCTTTGGGAATAAGCCCCCTAATGGTTTGGGGGAGGGTGGATTGTAATAATAACTTATTTAAAGGAATCACTTTTGTTTTTCTTTGTATGGAAAACTAATGCCACCTGCAAATTATTCCTATGAATTTTGCTTACTCAGTATCTAAGGCCATGAAGGCTTATCCTGCTTTATTGGCAGTCTTGTTCAGGAGCCTACCATGAGGCCAGAAGGTACTAGAGAGCAAATGAAAAACTGCATTTTCAGTTTTAAGCCTTTCCAGTCGGCACACTGCCCACCTTTCCATGATGAAGAGCTGTGGACCTTCACTCAGGCATTCTCTCGGCCACACCCTGAACCATTCTTTGTAATCCTCTTAATTGGAGGGCAATTTAGCCATCTAGGAGACATCATCTGTCAGCCTTGCTGCACCTGCCAGTAGAGCAGCACAATATTGTAGCAGAAATGTGTAACTTCATGTCATCAGACATTTATTTGGTGATCCTTAAATGTACCTGAGACTGTTAATGTGACAAAACAGTAATCTATTAGAGGAAAAGTCTGTGAAATCCCTTTTGGAACAAGCAGTACAACAGCACGCTGTGTCATGCGCCTCATTACTGATTTCTGAGTGTGTGCGACTCTTGGAATTTTTTAATACAATTAACTGAAAGTAACTTTTAAACCAAGGGAAAAGAGAAGACTCTGAAAGTCCTCAAATTTGTTAAAGTCACTGCTGTGCACTCTATCAGGCAGGCCTAGCCTTTCAGACAAAGATGGAAACTGATAGCAAGCCCAACGGCAAAGGTTGCTTCCCACTGGAGCTGTCATGAGAACAAATGGGAGAAACAGAAAGTCTGCACCACATGGTGGAACTTATGCCAGAAAATCAAACAGATATAATCCATTTATTTCAGCCTCATAAATGGCACGTTAGATATTTGCTATAGGCAATGGCTGTGGGATGCAAAATGTCATGTTCTAAGGAAATTCAATGCAAGTTTTTAAAGAAGGGTTATTATTAAAAATTCAAACATCATGCTTTCTATTATAAGGAAAAGGTAAGTATTAAGATTTTTAGGTTTATATTCCTTCAGCAAAGCAGGGATGTGAGTGAGGATGAAATGTGCTTCTGCGTGAAGTTAGCATTTATAGTGGGCCAAGTGCATAGAAGTGTTAGGAGTGAGGATGGGACTGAGGAAGGTAGAAATATGACCTTGAGGTTTGAAGAATAATGTGTAAAAGTCTGCATACAGTAATTAAGTGGTGCTTAAAGTATATGGGTGCAGAGTGTGCAATGTTGCTTGGGAAAGTAAGAAAGCTGCTTTTCCAAGAATGTAAGGTTTGAATTGAACCTGCAAGGTTGTCTAAAATGTTTCTGGGGGAGGGAAGGGCAATCTGAGAAGAGGCAGCAGCTTGTGCAAAGGCATGGAAACCTGAAAATAACCTAGAGTTCTGCAGGTGATGGTGAAAAATCTGATTGCCCATACTTAAGAATGACTAGAGATAACAGAGAAAAATTTGAGGGTGCATTGTGTGTGGACTTAAAGTAGAGGACTTACCTTTGTATTTAGGAAGATAATTCTGGAGGTAACATGGAAGATGCATGGAAATGAAAGAAGGACCTGGAAGTGCCCTAACAAGCCTTACTGTCAGGGCTGATGGTGGAAGATGATGTGTGCTAGATAGACACTGAGCTGTGCTTAGGTCTTTGCTGTTATTAGCTAGTGTAGTTTGCAGTCAATCTACACTAAATAGTTCAGGCAGAGGGAGCAGTATTTGTAAGAGGGACCTCTGTGCTCACTGTAAAGGAGAAGACAGTGTCAAGGTCAGCTGCCGAAAATAGAGGGAAAGGAAGTGTGTGACCTAAGGAGGGTTAGCGAATGGATGAGGGCCTAGGGCAGGGACACTGAGGATTCCAGAACGGCACCTGTGGGGGAATCATCTCTGGCAATACTCCCCAAGGACAGGAGTGGAGGAGACATATGAGCAATCAGATCCAGGGGGAAAAGAAATTATTTCAGGTCACCCAGTTTATAATGGCAAAACCAGAAGCCAAATCCAGGAATTTCACCACCAGAAAGCTCTGGGCTTTATGTTTTGTATAAGAAGTTTTCTCTGATTTATACAGATCTATAAATTTCTACTCTTATCACTTCTGTTTCACTCCTTAGATTACCTAGGATTGGAGAGAAAGTGGATGCAAAGAAAGAGGATATGGATAGGAGGTGGATCTTTCTGGAACACTGATTCCATGACTTCAGTTTAATCCAACAAAAAATTATTGATCTTGTCCAGAGGAGCACACAGTCTAGTAAGAGACAGATTTCCATGACCTAACTTCAATACACTATGACCAGACAGTGACTGACTGAAATGTGGAGATGGGGAGAAGCCGGGAATTCATATTTGCTCTGCATTTACCATTGTTAGGTGCTGTGCCTGGAACTGTGTTGCTGACGAGACACTCAAAGGAAGAAAACAAGGGATCAGTGTCCCAGATTAAAAAATATGAGGGCAAGTTAAGCCATAAAAACTTAGACTTCTTGATTTTTTTCTGAGCAGAAAGCAATATGAAAACACTAAAGAATCTAAGCCTTCAGGCTGTCACCATTAGTGCTTGTTTTACTTATTTCTGTTAGAAATAAGATAGCTTGGATCAGGGAGATACTTAAGCAGGAAACCAGTTGGGAGTCCAGAGTCTAAGATGGAAGAGTTTGTGTTCTTCTTTCCCAAATTAGTGGTTTTTAAATCTTATTATCAGCATCCCCCCCACACTGAAAGGTTCTGGAATACCACCTTGTTGACAGAGGTTTGGCCCACTAGTGATTCTCTTGAGTGGATTAAAATTGAATAGGAATGTTTAAAGATTTACTGCTTTAGACAAAGCAGGTAAAGACAGTGAAGTTTATGAAGAACCTTTTTGCCTCTCCTTCCCTCCTGCTCGTTGTTCCTCAGTCCAGGTTTCTCCCCTGACCTCTCCATCTCTCCATGGCAGTTATTGTGGGTGCTGTCTCACCCCATTTTTGTGGAGTCTCTATTGTGTGTCAGACATGCACTAGGGAAACAATAGAACACAAGACATAGTTTTAAACAAAGTAGAATGTTTTTCTAGTTGGAATGTTATAAATCTTGTTATGTAAACATATTCCTCACATTGCTTCATGTGTATCTTTTTGAGGGTTTGCATAATAAAAATATTTACAATACACAAAAAAGTGGATCTACAGAATAAAATAAATTCCTCCCCTCCCCCCACAAGGACAAATTGATGGAAATTATACAATATGGAGGGCATATAATGTTATTACAGTAAAGGATAAAGGAGGAATTCTGTAGTCATTAAGTCTGAGAAAAAAGTCACCCTCAAGGGGGAGTAAGGGTGCTTACCTCAGATTTCATAGTAATCACAGTATCAGAAGACAATGCAGCAATGTCTACAAAATTCTCAGGGGAAAAATACCTATGACCCTATAACAATCAAGTACAATATAATTTTAATACACTTTTAGAAATAATCGCACCATTTCTTCTGTCTATATAGATCAAGCTAGGTATATTTGTATATAGGGATGTATTTGGAATAATATTTATCTAATTTTAATAATTTTTTCTGTGTGGTGGGGATGATTTTTGTTTTATTATTTGTGCTTTTCTGTACATCTTTATTTTAGTTATTTTTTTAAAAAGATTTATTTTTATTTATGCATACAAGAACTGTGGTATAGGCCAGCGGTGCAGGGGGTGAGAGTGGGGAGCAGAACAGGTGGATCTACGGAGATACACTGCTGAGGGGAGCAGCAGGTGAGAGAGGAGAGGTCTGCTGCACCATGTTAGCTCCATGACTGGGCATAGAACTCATGCTGCAGTGACTGGCTATGGTTTTATAGCACTGAGACTTTAACCCCTGCGCCGCCATGGACGCCCTGTTTTATTTTTAAAGTAACGATCAAATAGTTTTGGTTTTTTTTTTTCATAAAGACAATATAATAGTGGATTCCAAGCTTGTACTTTTAAGTGTTAACTTTATCTCTCTGGATCCCAGTGTCTTCACCCTAAACCGAGGTGAGTAATCATACCTGCTTCTTAGAGCTGTTGGAAGGAGCATATGAGAGAGTGCCTGTGAACACAGCACGGTATGTGGCTGATCATGAACTTAATGCATGTTAACACAGAAAAATGATGAAAGCATTCATTCCTAGAACTACAAGGAACTTCAGTGGCTCGTTTAAAAAATTTTACCCATGAGAAAACAAACTCAGAGAGGTGACGCAAGTGACAAAATCTCATGATTATGAAGCTAGCTATGTGAACCGGAAGGAACATAGTCTTTTGAAGAATAGCTCTTTGTACATCCCATGCACAGATCTCTCTCTCTCTCTCTCTGTCTCTCTCATATCCAACCACCAAGAGTATGAGCTAATAGTCAAATTACTCTTCAGTGTTCTCAGAGCTCATACCAATAGATGTCTCGGAGGAAGGAGTGCCTATATGCCCACTAGGCTAGAAAAAACCACAGCTAGTAATTGAAAATTTGTCCCAGAAAATGCTTCAGTGTGCATCACATATGTGTGGCTAATTAAGAGGTAACTGTAGTCGGCCCTTTTCTTCCCATCCAGCAGTAATTACTCTTGTCTGCTTATTTATCTTCTGCCTTGAGATGATCACTGAATAGCTAGCTCCCGATTTTTCAATTAATTAAACTTCTTTTCTAATGCTACATTTTGGCAATAAACATGGATGTCTAGATGAACCTGCCTCTCAAGTTTTTTCTGAGTTGCTGAAAAAGGCATAATCCACCATTAATATTCATTACAGGGTGGGTGCCAAAATTGAGACCTCCTTGCAGCAATTTCACATGGCGTTTATACAAATTAATGAAAATTAGTGATTCTTAGAAAGGGCAGGGATTTGCAAATGGTAGGAAAGGAGAGAGGGGGAAAGAGGAAGGGCATTTCAGGAGTAATTTTAACTAAAAAATAAAAGACATCAAAAAGCAACCTCCCAGGGAGAGATGTGATTGAATGTCATTGTGGAATTTGTTGGGAGAAAAAAATTGTCTGGATTTAACAGCTTCAAAGCCAGAGCAGCGATGTTATCAATTCCTGATGCATTTTCTGTACAATGGAGCAATTAGACAAGTATAAACTGGGCTGGTTAACATAGCGCGCGCTAAGTAATAGGCCCACATCGTCCAGCTGCTTAATTGATTAATGATATGCAAATGGGGATTTATAGGCTAGAGTCATCTGTTTCCTTTTGCGGAGCTGCCTCTCTTTTCCTAACCCTACTCTTGGCTTTAGCCAAAAGGGAAGAGGCACTATTATGAACGTGGGTTACGCAGTAAATTACTTTCTCTTTTTCAATCTCGGCTTTCTGAGCTATGATTCGAGCCATCAAAAGTCTATTGCCAGCCTACAGAGAACTGACATACTCATTGTAGTGTGTCACTCCTCAAACTCTGCTGCCGTCATTTCAACTAACCTTAATTTAAAATACTGTCGGCATCAGCTAGAATCCCTAACAAATGGAGAGCCTCATCACCATACTAATTGAACGAAAAATGTTCCATGATTTAAATACCTATTGCTTCATCATTTCCCCAGTCTTCGGCTTCCATTTTGTCGGGCATGAAGTTGGTGATTAAACCCAAAGCGTAATTATTAGCAACAGAGGAACCGTTGTCTCATCGCGCAGTTTCCTGACCAGGTGCAAGCTCTCCTCTCCTTACTGAGCATGTCTGTCAGTCTTATGAACAATCCCAGCAGAATAAGTGACTGATTTTCTCTTTATAATCACAGAGGCACTTTACAGCAAATTGTCACACTAGACCTCTACTTCTGAATGGCATAATGAACGTTTTAGTGTGGGGAGAAGTTTACGTATTGAAAAGGGGTGTCACAGTTGGAACTAGGATGCTGACATCTTTTATCAATACACCTACCCTGGCTGCCTCCCACCAAGTCGGCCTCTGTTGCTTCTGACAGTTGTGTAAAATGATGAAAGGATTACAAATCAGGGTGCAAGAAACCTGTTTACAAGTTCTGACTTTGAGAGAAAAAAGCTTGTGTGGCCTTGAAGCCTTGTGTAAAGGAGGAGCATTGTAGTGGAGAATGATTTGCAAGGGAGAAGGAGTTCAGGGTGCTTTTGGGAGTTGAAGGAAGAACACTTTCTTAAAGTACTTTTCAGGATTAGCAGAGTGAGCCTGATAAACTTCGGGTTTGATTGACTGGGAATCCACTGCCTCCAAACCAGTGAACCTGTCTTCCAGGCTATCAAAGAGAGATTATTTGTTTGAATTTGATGAAAGACAACCTCAAAGCACTTGTCTCCTACACTAGAATCAGAACTGTAGATGGTTCTCCTTTGTCCAGAAATAGAAGCCCTGGGTTTTGAAGGTCTCATGTTTTGGAACTCAATCCAGGTGTCTGCAGACTTGCCAAGGTTCTGCTTGTACATTCTAAACTCTGGACACTTTCCCAGAACAGGATGGGGTAGCATGTTGAAGAGTGCTTTCCATTACACCTTCTTCTTTCAAGAGCTTTTTTATTACTAAATATTTATTTATGTTGAACTTATATTGAAAATGTAGACATCTCATAAAACCCAAAATCTAAATAGGCAGATTCCCCCTCTATTTATGCTCCCTTTCTTGGCCCCATGTGCATAGCCCAGGCTTTTAAGGCTACATCCACAATCCATTCCTAAGATGTATTATTTACCTACTTCTCAACTGCAATATTTGTAGATAGTTTTAGATTATTTGCGAATATGGATATATCTGATAGATATTTATGAACAACAAACTCACAGAAAGAGCTTTGTCTTTCTAATTTATATTTTAGAAATTGAAATTCTTGCCAACTTTAATATGAATAAGCAAACTTTGCCTCAGCAACTAATTTTGATTATTATAACTACTGGAAATAATTTATATCATCCATAGACACATAGAATGTTCATAGAGCAGTAGATGAGTGCGGGGTGAGCTTGAAGAAGGCCACCCCCTAAATGAGAATTCAGATACATTAAGCTATGGATCCCCTGCACCCCCCCAAAAAGTTTAAGGTAATATTTTTAATGACACAATGATGTCCATCCAAACTTTGAAAAACTTTTTTTTTTTTTCATGTCAAATCCAAAGGCAAGGAGGAATAAAATATCTGAAAACTGGATGTAAAAAATGAAAGAGTCCTAACTTAACAACCCATTGGCTGGTGATCTTGAACAAGCCATTCAACATGTTTACAGATCATTTATAGGAGAGGTCATGATTCTATGATTTCTTTCAGTTTTTAAAATTCTTTAAACTGAGTTAGTGCTTTGCAGCATGGAGCACGTAAGATATGCTTGGGATCTCCTTGCTAATCACATATTGAAGAATAAAGAATTCTATTTGGCACACAAACATGAAGTTTGACTTGAAATAGGAAAACAATGAATGACAAATATCCCTTGATATGGAGAAAGGATTTACTACAAAGCGATGAAGATTCATTGCAAGGATCACTACTAAGGAGAATACATTGTTCTCGTGTGACAATGTACGACTTGGGTGACTAAGAAGACAGAATCTCCCTTTATTTTAAATAAGTCCACTTCTTGTTATGGGAAAAGTAACATTTTCGAAGTTGATCTTAAACTCAATTAGACCTCACTGTAGGTTCTCAGAAATTATTGATGATAGTTATCAGTAAAGAATGTAGGAAAGAAGGGAGGAAGAAGAGGAAGGAATGAAGATCTTGACTAAAACAGTGCCTCACTGAGTGTGTATTTAAATAGAGTACATTGTTAATATTTCTACCTGAAAATGTGTTAAGTTGAAGCAAGTCACAAACATTTAACTGGAGATTTTCAAGGTCAACTATAACATGAGAACAAATTGTAAAAGCCTGTTGATCTCTGCATCCATTTGTAGTGGTGGTGTAAAGTTATCCTATGACAAATTACACCATGACAAATAATTTGAGCCTTATTTACACTTTGAGGAGAAATAAATGTTCTGGCCACTTTGGAGGGTGAGGACACTCTGAGAAACTGCCTCCCCTAATCCATCCATCAACCATCAATCATATGAACCAGAGATGTGGGGAGTTTTCCACCTTCCCTTTTGATTTGAGTCAATTTTAACTGATCACTCAGAGTAGCATCATTTCCCAGAAGGTTGCCCCAGAAGAACTAGGCAGTGGCCCTGCTTCCCCCAAATGGGCAGTTCCCTCTTCCTTTTCTGGCAGCTTGAAACTCAGTGTACCTGCAGGATTCAGCCTTTGCCATTCTCTGCTCTCCTCCATGGAGTGGATGGAGCGTGCCTCTTGCTCTGGCGCTGCTCCCTCTGGGCAGGTGACAGTAAGACATGCCACGCTGAGGTCTCTCCCTCTCCAGTTATCACCAGAGGTATCAGTCGTGACTTGCTGCATTTCAGTGGTTTCCCCATTTTCCTGCTCTGCCCTTTCTCAGAAACACAGTACAGCAGTGTTTGTACATTAGAAGACTCAGGGGCAGCCAGCATGTAGAATGTGAAAACAGGGAGAGACTGCAAAATAGCCTAAGACCCAATAATGCCACAAAAGTTCAACTGTGAAAGAATGAGTGAATGTACCTGGTGCTCGTAGTCTATCATGGCTCTGGCTGTTTATATTGAAGGGGAATGAAAGATCCTTTGAAAGAGCTTCCCTTTCATATAATAAATCTTTGTGAAAGAGACAAACTTGGAAAGAGTGAAAAAGAGAAAGACAGAAGAAAGCCAATATCTTGGCACAGGAGGTCTGTATAGAACAGCAAGGAACCCCTCTGTGCCACCTCTGGGTAGGTTGGGATTCTTTTGCTGGCATTCTATAATGATGCGGATTTGAGGGAAGACTAGGACTACCTTAGAGAGCTACACCCTCCCTCCCTCCCCTCACACATCGATTTTCAGATGATGAAACCGAGACTCTGAAAAACTGATTGGCATACTCAGGGCTACCCAGAGAAAAAGTAGGAACAAGATACAGCTCCAGACTCTTAGATCATCAGACGATGCCCCTGTGAAACCAGTAAGAACAAGTTTTTGGAAAAGACAAAATTGATAATGATGGGAATGCTCTCAATAAATATTAATCCTACTCTGTACTAAAACCCACTTCTAGGGTCTGGGAATGTGGCAATGAAACAGCAACTAGGCAAATATACATTATAATGATAGCTACTAGATGATAAGAACAAAAATAATGCAGGTAAGAAGAGGGAAGTAAGATGGAGTGGGTACTGTTTCAGGTGATAAGGAGCCCCTCTCTGATGAATTCACATTTGAACAGAGGCCAGAACAAAGAGAGAGAGGTTTGTGAAGACCTGGGAGCAGGATGGGCCTGTGTTTGTGTGGTAGGGAACGTTAGGGGGGCCAGTGTGGCTGCATCAGTATGAATCAGGGAGAGAGTTGTAGGAAGACTGGAGGGTGGCCTAGGCCACATCCTAAGCAGCTTTGGATTTTAAGTTTGATGGAAGCCATTGGGGGATTTTGAGCAAGCAGTTCTATGCTGTGATTTACTTTAAAGAAGGACCAACCTTACTTCAGTGTGGTTCATAGACTGTAAAGGGGCAAGAGTGCAAGCATGGAGACTTGTTAGTCTAGGAGAGAAACAACATTGGTTTCATATGGCAGACGCTGCACCCGGGCACACTGAGAATTCCTTTTCCCTTTCCTTTCTCCACTAGAGGAACTGGAAAGCAAATGTGTAATTTCTTGCTTATCACCCTTTCAGCTCAAGGTGATAATGCTACATGGTTCTGACCAATGAGATAGAAGTGGTAATCTGGTGAGGAGGTTTTGCAGAAAGCCTCTCTGCTTTCTTGATAAGAATAACTGACGTGGTTGACATGAATCTGTCTGACCCTTTTCTCTTTATGCTATTTTCTTCTTCCTTTCTGGAATGTACACAAAGGAAGGTACAGGATTCAGTTTGTGACCATGAGACAGTATGCCAAGAATAGAGCAGAAAACTAGAAAGTCCCTGTGTCCTTCATGATTTCATCAGGCCATTGTACCAGTGTTTGACAGCCTTTATATGAGCTGAAATCCCTGCAAAGACAGGAGTTAGCAAAATTTTTCTGTAAATAGCTAGGTAGTAAACTACTCATCTCTGCTGTTATAGCACAGAAGTAGCCATAGATAATATGAGAAACAATGAGGCTGGCTGTACTTTTATAGATCTTCACCAAGAGAGGTAGAAGGCCAGATTTGACGCAGGGACCCTAGTTTGCTAATTGCTGGTTTAAATTACTACAGTTTTGATCAAAACAGGGGAGGGAAGACCACAAGGGACTATGGTGATGGTGCACAGGTGAAATGATGGTGGGAATTCCATGGGGACTACACCTGAGAGGAGAAAGCAAACATTGTGCAAAAATGAACAATGATGAAAATATAAATAAATAAATAACAGAAAAAATTATTATAGTTGACTTTTCTGTGCTGAAGTTGAAGCTAATCTATTTTTATAGTTTTTATTGAAGTACCTTGGGCTTATAAAGTTACTTGGGTTTCAGGGTATAGCATTTTAAGTCAACATTTGTATGCACTGCATTATGCTTGCTACCCAAAGTTTAATTTCCATCCTTCATTGTGCAATTAATCCCTTATACCCAACCAACACATTCTCTTTCCCTTTCCCTTCTGTTCTATTCTTATAGTTTGAGTTTTTTTTTTTTTTAAATTTTGTTCGTTAATTCATTTTATTTCCTTATCTTCCACGTGAGTGAAATTATGTGGTGTTTATCTCTTTCCATCTGACTTATTTGACTTATAATACCCTCTAGGTTCATCCATGTTGTTACAAATGACAGGATTTCATCTTTTTGCTTTGAGTAGCTGAGGGGCAATCCATTATTGTGTATGGAGATATACATGTGCATATAGACATTAGACGACATCTTTTCTCCTTTATTCACTTATCCATCAATGAGCACCACTGTTATTTCTAACTCTTGATTATTGTGAATGATTAAGCCATTCCTAGTTGATAGACATAAATCAAGGTGGCATCTGCATTGATTTAGAAAAAGGTGATTGAATTCAGAATGTATTTGTTGCCAAGGATGACACCAAGGTTTGGGACTTGAAAAACTCATTGAATTGTATTATTTATTGAGATGAGGAACACTAGGAAGAATTAGATTAGGTGAAAGTGTGGAAAATAAAAATTTTGTTTTGGGGCCTCCCTGGTGGTGAGGAGTTAAAGTCTCAGCACTATCAAGCTATCGCCAGCCACTGAAGCCTGAGTTTGAGCTCCTGCCAAGGAATTAACCGACATGGCGCAGCAGACCCTGTCTTTCCCGCTGCTCCCCTTAGCAGTGTCCTTCGGTGGATCTGCATGTTCTGCTCCCCACTCTGTTTCTGGTGAGTCCTTTTACCCCCTACATCCCTGGTCTACACCTCCGTTCTTGCATGCATAAATAAATAAAAAGTAAATCTAAAAAAAAATAAGAATTTTGTTTTGGATATATTAGATTTGAGATAGCTACATGACATACCAATGTAGATAACATCCTTTCCTATACTGCTAGTTCAATGCAATGTTGTACCAAATTTTGCCATCAATCTATATTATAGTGTAGAGTAAACATCTAATCTAGAAATCAACTATGTTCAGAGCCTAGTGACACATGTCCTTTGTACTATTTAGGCACCATTCTATCATATTTGGAAGTATCCTGCTGGAGAAAATAATCTACAAGCCATGTTTTACTTTATTATATTGGTAAAACTACCTTGACTTTTTTTTTTTTTTTTTTTTTTTTTGCTGTTTCCAAATGCTGATTTATTGGCGTGGAATTGGACTAAATCAATGACCTTTCAAATATATCGTAGGTGCCCCCTGAAATAGAAAAACAATTCTAGGACACAATTATGGTTATTATGTACATATTTCTTTTTCTCCCTCAGCTTTTTTTTTTTTTTTAAGATTTATTTATTTATGCATACAAGAGCTAGGATACAGGCCAGAGATGGGCGGGGTGAAGGTTAAAGAATTCACCAGAGACAGCAGGGAACAGAACAGGAGGACTGACTGAAATAACTGCAGAGGGGAGCAGCGGGTGAGAAAGGAGAGGACTCCTTCGCCATGTGGGTTTCTCTCTGGCTGGCTGTGCTGCAGAGGCTGCGGATTGATTCATAGCGCAGTGTTTAACCCCTTGCGCCACCAGGGAGGCCCTCCTTCAGCTTCTTTCAAAACACATGTGTTTTTTTTTTGTATAAAACATGCTGGGAAGTACACTCTAAATAGGCTTGAAAATAAGATAAAATGTATCACTCTAATCTCACTTAGTGCATGTGCAGTAGTACAACCTTGCCATTTTGATCATTCTACACAATTTCACAGAAATTAATTATTCAGGATTAACTGAGTTACCACTATATTTGAGAGACCTCTTCAGGACATAGAATGAAGTAGTGTTCCTTAGCAGTAGAGTACAATTCTAAGGGAGAGTCAAGGTACTTAAGAGCAGTATGTCTTGCAGTCATATAGTTTACTGAACAATATAAATAATACTTCAAGGGAAATCAGAACAGAATTTTCTTCTTTAAAAAGGAAATAATAGAACACTAAAGTATTAGGGAGGCCATTTGAGAGCTTGATAAATCCTACTCTTCCTCTGCTAAGTAGTCTCTTGCTTAGCAGAATTTTTTTGACTGCCACGATTTCATTTTAAATTGATCAAAGGTTTCCAATTTAGCAGACTGGTTCATTAGATTAGTATAAAAAGCCATTTTAGGATTGGGGGTCCTTTGGAAGTAGCAGCCGGTTCTGGAATCCATTAACAAATTACAAATAATTAGTGCAAGGTGAAATAAAGAAAACTTGAAATAAATCTCATCAACTTTCTCTGAATTTGGCAGGAAAAGGCAGTCTTGGGAACCTCTTTGACAAGAGGTGTCCTCACAAGGTCATAGGTAGGCCACCTTTCAGTTGGGCTATAATAATCTCCCTTCACCCTGATAACCTCAGCACTATGGACATTTTAGACTGGGTAATTCTCTGTCCTTTTAGATTGGATAATTCTTTGTCCTTTGGGGCTGAGTTACAGTGCACATTGTAGGTTATTTAGCAGCATCCCTTAGTGCCAATAGCACCCACTGCTTGTGACAACCAGAAATGTCACCAGACTTTGCCAAATATCATCTGGAGGAGGGGGAGCAAAATCACTTCGGTTTCTGGAGATAGTACTTCTAGGGTCATGGGTGTATGAATTTAAGTGGTACTTGGTTTGAGTTTACAGTGTTTCTGTTCAAATATACCACTCACTATTTTCTGTGAAGAGACTGGTTTCGTTTTGATAGCATTACCCCCCTCTAATGTTTTTGATTTTTCTGTGACATTTACAGGCTAAGTTCTGACTTTCCAAATCACTGTATTTCCCCTTATCAGCTACTGTTACCTTTTTTTAAATTTAACATAACTTTTAGTTTAATAAAAAGCAAAAGATTCTCTTTCACAGTCTTTCAGAGTTACTTCTCTGTTATTTAAATTTCATTTGTGAAAGGTGTCAAATTCAATTTTTAAACTATGAGGAATTATAAAAACTTTATAAACAATACTTAATATTTATCTGTAGATGCCAAAAAATCAATTACATAAATTAAAATCAAATAATATTGTCTATGGAGGTTTCACCCCTTGATTAATTTCTTGACATAATTCTTGTTACTGATTTCCCTCTGTTGTTAGTAATGACAGGTACATAGAAGGTGATGGAAGCAAGTGGGAGAATAGAAGATGAAAGTGAGGTTATCTGGGTTCCTCATGTTTGGTGGAGTGCACAGTTCTGTGCCTTGGTAGCAGATGGCACCTGTGGGCGAATGCAGTCCCACAGTAGGGCACCGGGTAGTAAACAGACTACAGGCTTTGAGACTCGTCAGCTGCACTCATCCTCAGCCAATATCAGTGCATTGATTACCCAGCACGGTTGTATGTAATGGCTTTGGTTAGGTGGACAGAACATGATTTGTTGAAGCAGAAGTCCTCGTAGATCATGCTGGCCTCTCCTACCTCTGAGAAAGAGGTTTCAGAACAGTACTCCAGTGTTGCTCGACATCTCTTGTTGGGATTAGCTCCTATATGTTGCTTTCCAGATTTCAGAAACTGAGCATCAGCTTCTTCCTAATGTAATACATTTAAAATCATTAACACAGTCTCCAGTTAGTGGAATGGGTAGCCTGTCACTTCTACATGTCATTATGAACTTCCCCAGTTTTATAAAACAAAGTTTTATAAAAAAGTTTTCTGAAAGTTTCTCCTAAGTACTCCTCAAAGTTATCCTCATCTTTTCCATGGTCTTTGTAACTGAAAACAAATTTCTTCTCAGTACTGAGTACTCCTTAAATTATACCAAATGGATGCACATGTTTTCTTTTTAGTGAGATTAGCAAGAGATTTTTGGTCTTTGGGCTCAATTCTGGTACTCCAAACCCTTGCTAAGTATCATAGAATGGCCAATATAATATATTTTTTAGAGTGCCATCTGAAAGCATAATGATAATACCCTTAGGAAATTGCAGTAATCAAAGAGTAGTGTGTGAGCCTTTGATTGCACAATTCTTAAACAGAAAGCAATAGAAACATCATCATAATAATTAAAGTTAAATGGCTCCAAGCGTCTCACATTCACCTTAGGCTAACTGGATAGAAAAGCATCTTGAAGGGCTATTACTACTCTTGAAATATAGAGAGAAAAAATCTAGAAGGTTGTACAGAGTGATAAACAAGGACATGTTTGTTTTAGAAACAAGAGATAGGAAGAAGGAATCTGCAATAATTCTTTTACTGCGGAGTCAGAGTAACACTGTGACAGTGGGTTTTCTTTTATGCATAGGAAAGGTTCTTTTATAAGACAAGATAGGAACTTCTAGGACCTGAATTCCTCAGAAGGGAGATTAGAAAGTGCTGTTTAAGCTTTTGTTGTTGTTTGTTTTATGTGCAAAGTTCAAATCATATACTGGCCCATGCAAATCTAAAACAAATTTAGTTCAGGGAAGTTTGGAGAACCGGTGGGTAAGAAGTTGGTGGGCACAAGAACTCTGGGACCCCAGGCAAGAGTGGGCTATGGCACAGGTGTTCAAGGTTACTCACACACAGAGATTGGACACAGTGACCTTAACCAGGTTACTCAATCTCTCCAGGTATTGATTTCCTGAGCTATATATGAATGGTGTTAATAATGGCTACTTCTTCATAGGTTGATGGTAAACAAGAAAGGATCAGGTATATGAAGCACTTAGCACTGGGCTTGGCACACAGTAACCACCAAACAGTAATAAATTGGGAAACTCATTTTTTTAGGTTATTGGACTATGTAGTAAATCAGAATTACTGGATGAAGGTTCTCAGAATCTGTATTTGTAGTAAGTTAACCAGGTGAGTTTAATGTGCTTTGTTTGAATAGGTCTGGTTAGCCTTATAGCTGGCTCAAAACCCTCTTTTAGAATCCGCTCTTAAGAGTGATCAATCAACAGCTGCTGCCAAGCTTCCCAGTTCACTCAAACAAATCTGGAAATGGCAGACTTCGAGTATCAGTGGATAAAGTGATTTGGGTTGTGAGCTGCTTCTCACTCACCCTATGGGACCCTGGGATGAGGACAAGGAAAGTAGGTTTGGCAGACATGATGCCCCACCCCAATCCTAGAGATGAGCTGCCCCACCCCAACCCCGAAGATGAAGATAGTGATGGGAAGAGCAGTGAGTTTCTCTAAGACACTCTAGAGCTGGATCTCGTTGCAGAGGGACACAGAGAGCATGGCTTCTCTGACACAGGCCTCGCAGGGGACACCTTGGGCCACTCCACTACCCAGTTTATTCACTCCTGCGCAATTAGGCTTTTGGTCTGGGCAGAGACTGGAATGTGAGTTTTCTTGGTTTAAGGCAAATCCCAGTGAAGAAAGGATTTCCTTGGCTACCTCCTTTCTCTCAAGGAGACAGGAAGAATGTCACACATTCTCCTTCCTCGCCTAATTTCTTCCTTATAGCCCCTCCAAAAAGTCTGATTTTAACTCAGACACAGCTATATTACTCCTAAAAATACAAATATTAATGTGAGTATGCCATTTTCAAAATTGTATTTTATATATTAGGCACAGAGCTATGGATCTTAACTCTTTTTATTCCAACAATTATTTTATCAGGTAAAGGTTATTATCATTTAAGATGTGGCAGTTGAGGTTCAGGCATGTTAAGTGGCAGCATATTCCTAAATGTTAGGCAAGATTTCAATGCAGTTTTCCAACCCACAGCCCCAGGATTCCAACCCAGATCTGCTTGGTTCCAAAGCTTGCATTTTTTTCTTTTTAATTTGACAATGCCCCTAATTATACTTATTTATTGACTCGCTTGTTATTTATCTCTACCATGCAGAAAGATGACAAGGGTTTGTGTGCACATGCATATAAACAAGTATGCCACATATTTGCCTCCTTTGTTTTTTAATTTTAACACTAACCTTTATTCATGCTTCCTTGGATGCTCATCTTGGTTATATATTTTAAACCTAACAATAAGGGTATATTCATTAATAAGGGAGGTTTTTTTCCATTCTCATTTGTGATACATTTATCTGGAGACAACAGCAGAAAAGAATATTTGAAATTGAGCCTGGTCCAGAAAACCTGGGACAAGTAAATGGTTGTTATAAACTGTCAACCTAAAAAATTTTAAAAAGACTGTTGCAAGTCATCATTGCTGGTTGTTTAAAAACTGTACTAAGCACATTCTCTCTTTGTCTGTGTCATTTTATCTTTTTTCTTTCCTAAGGGAAAGCATAGATATATTTTCTTCCTCAGAAATAAAAGTCAGTGACACCATCCAGTATTAATCCTCCATTAATCTTTCTCCTTCTGACTTATTTCACTTAGCCAGATGGTATCATTAATATGTGGAATATAAAATAACCAAATTAATAGATAAAGACAAGCTGAAAAAACTAAACCTTGATAGCTGACAACAGAACAGAAACACTAGGGGATGTGGCAGCAGGGGAAGGAGGCACAATGGTCTGTGGTGGTGGAATATGGGTGAGCAGGTGGCCGGTGCTGCACTATGATGGTAATACCTGATGGGGATATCTCAGTATTACCTCAGTTAGAAATAAATACATTAAAAAAAGGAAAAAAATTCAGTTATTTAGAGGTGTGCTCCCATACCCCTAATGTTGATTGCTATAAACCAACATTGCCTCAATAAAAAAAGTGCAATTTAAAAAAGAGAAGTAGGGCCTCCCCGGTGGCGCAGTGGTTGAGCGCTGGGTTGCAAAGCTGCCCGCAGCCTTTGCAGCACCGGTTTGATCCCCGGCTTCTCCCCGGCCACCAGAGGAGGGTCCCGCATGGCGCGCAGACCTCTCCTGCCGCCCGCTGCTGCTCCCTCAGCAGTGTACTTCGGTCCTTCTGCCTGCTCTGCTCCCCGCTCTGGTTCTGGTGAATTCTCTCACCCTCACGGGATTCTGACTGTACCCGTGCTTGTATAAATAAATAAATAAATAAATAAATAAACAAACAAACAAACAAACAAACAAACAAATAAATAAATAAATAATCTTTTAAAAAAAAAAAGAGAGAAGTAAATGTCAGGAGAAAAGGGAAAATCAACCACTTAGAGGAATGAATCAGGATTGAAAAAGACACAGAAGACATCGACGTGGATGGTCATTTTCCCCAGAATCCTTATCAAAAGAGCAGTGCATCTGCAGACACTTCAGGACCCCTGAGGGTGATGAACGGCAGGCACCGGACTGGGAGGAGAACTGCAGACACAGAAATCAAATAGAGTTTCCTTATAAAGCAAAATAGCAAGGAAATTAATGACTTACTGAAAACAAAGCAGCAATCTGGTGACTGCTCTCAGGAAAGACCCCTCCCCCAGCCCCAGGCAAACAGAAAACCCAATAGGAAGTTTTTATCATTTAATGGCAGGAAAGGGCCATTAGCATCCAATATGACCAGAGGCACACCAAACAGAAATATTCCTTAGATTTGTAATGAACTCTTCAAAGTGCTGTCTGTTTTAAAAAAAAAGTCCCCTGACAGCTAAAGGGTGGGAACAGTTCTTTTGAATATACAACTTATCAAGATCTACCAGGCACCGAGAAACTCTCCTGCCAATTAACGTCCCTGGAAACTGCTTTAGTGAAGGAAGGCGAAATGGGCAGTTTAATTACATCAGTGTATGTACCCTTATTTTTCTAATTTCTCAATTAATGGGTCTGCAAATAGCTTGGAGGAGAATAATTCAGTAGCCTAACATCCCAGCAGGAGACTCTAAGCCTGCTAATGCTGACAATTTTTTTCTTTAAAATAAATGTAACTTTTGTCTATTGCTTTCTAACTAGAAAATTATTCCCTTGTACAAATGAGACTTTGATAAAAAAAAAAAAAACCTGTTGGGAATAGAGCAATATTTAAAGTAGTCTCCATAGGGACTCTCTTTGGAAGTGCCAGCAATACACAGGGTAATATGTGGTACAGGGAGGCCGCTGATGTGCAGGCACATGCAGAAGAACAGGGCATGTATGTCTACTAATGAAGAAGCAAGCAAGACTGATCACTGATTTCACTGCACAATATGAAGATGAGAAATACTGATGTTCTAATTCTTGGCTTTTTTGGAACTACAGACTGCTTCGCTTCATTGGAGTATAGGCACTTTCCCTGATGCCACATAGACATCAAAATGGGGGGCTTTGTTAGATGAGATTTTAATACTGTTTCTGTTTTTCCTTGTAACTCTAAGTTCAAGGTCCTATGCAATCTTGAAGAAATAAATCCAGTCATTCCACAGTTTTTCATTGGCAAACGATTAGATTTTCTGTGGCAATATGCCAGGAACAATTGTTTTCTTCTTTTTCTATAGTTTCACAACAGCCATACATCATTTGCATGAATCAATAATGGTGTCAGTGAGTGTTGTAGTTGCTTTTGGGTTACATCCAATAACCAGTGTATTTAACTTAGTAAGTACTTATGCATGAGGGCTGATTTTATTGTGGAGAAAAGAGAACTCCTGTATACTGTTGGTGGGAATGTAGCTTGTTACAGTCACTATGGAAAACAGATTGGGGATTCCTCAGAAGATTAAAAATAGAACTACCATATCATCCAGAAATCTTATTTCTGGGTAGATATAAAATGAAATGGAGCCACTACCTTGAAGAGATGGCTTCATCCTTGTGTTCATTGCAGCATTTTTCACAACAGCCAACATATGAAAATACATGTCCATTGTCAGAGGAATGGGTGTACACACACACACACACATACAGGAATATTACTCAACCATAACACAGAAGGAAACCCATTCTTTTGCAGCAACAGAATAAACTTTGAGGGCATTACGCTAAGTAGAATAAGCCTGACAGGGGAAGATGCTGTATGTTCTCACTTATGAGTGGAATCTTAAAAAAATAAATAAATAAAATGCAAGCCAAACTCACAGAAGAAAGAGTAGAATGATGGTTGCCAGTAGCTGAGAGGTAGAGGAAATGGGGAGATGATGGTTATAGGGTATAAACTTTCAGCTATCAGATGAATAACTTCTGGAAATTTAATACGATCATGGTTAACAATCCTGTGTTACATACTTGAAATTTCCTAGGAGAACAGATCTTATATGTTCTCATCTTGCACAAAAATAATTGTAACTATGTGAAGTGATGGATGTGAGGTGATGGATGACTAACCTTATTGTGGAAGTCATTTTAGCTATATATATATACATGTACTAAATCATCACTTTATAAACATTAAACATATACAATGTTAATTATATCTCAGTGAAGCTGAAAAATCATATTATGGGATTCATTCTATACTTTAACCTTCCCCTCTATCAATTATTATCCCCAGTCCAGTGAGTCCTGGCTGAGGTGCAGAGATTTATTTGGGGTTAGTGTGGAGGTCTATAACTTTTGGTCCTCAGAAATCTGATGGGATTTTACAATTTGTTCCAGAAGGGCCTTGAGAAGTAAAATTTCATTAGTCTGTTATAACTCAGACATCTCCCTTTTCAGATTTCCCTGCAGACCTGGGTGATATGTGGAAGGAGAGGTGCATACAGGCTGAGAGGCAGAGACAGCTCAGATACCTTGGCCACATAACACATAAGCCAGAGTGAGGCTGGCTTCTTCCATCTCTGAACTTTCTTATCCTGAAATCCTGTTGGCCAGCTGGTTAAGCAAGTGGTAAGTTGCTGTCCAATGCTTGTAGCTCAGAAACATCACACAGGACACCACACATTTGTTAGTTACTAGTAATAACTTGAAGCACCTACTATATCCCATGAAAACTTATTTAAGCTATAATATAATTGAAATAAAATATGATAAAACAATGTACTTGAGTAAAATCTGACTTTCCTAGAAAAAACAGAGAGCAGATGTCATGGATTCTGAACAGGACCTGAAGGACTTCCAAGGCTGTCTCCTTATTATATCTTAGCACATGTCAAAATATCCAGCTTCCTTTTCCTTCTTGGGTCCGTAGCTGATTTTTAATCATTCATTCTAAGAGTTGAGAGCTTTTTCTCTCTCTACTAGTGAATGGAATAAAGAGAGGAACAGAAGAGGTAGGGAGAAAGAAAGGGAATAAGAAAGGGGAGAAAAAAGTGACATGGTTTGAGTTGAAATTACATAAAAGTGATCATAGAAAAAAAGAAAATTAACTTACATACTAGTGCTGTCTATAATGAGGAGGGCAGAAAATCAAATAGCTTCAGGATGGTGGGAGGAAGAGAATTAGAATTTTGGGAGTTGTAAGTTTTAACTGATTATACTATAGGATTTTTGTTTTAACAGTATGGGAAATATGGATTATTTTAGCCTGGAAAAGTCACCTCCATTTCTAAAGGTGGCTTTGAAAGTATCTTCTCTCTTGCGTGTTTTTCTCCATTATGACCTTGTCAATCTCCCATTGAAGGAAGAGGTTTAAATTTCCTCCCCTTGACTCCTGGGGTTTATGACTCACTTGTCACCAATAGGATGCAGCCACAAAGTGATGCTGTGAGATTTCTGAGACTAGGTCATAAAAGATGATACAACCTCTACCTTATGTGCTGAATCACTCCCTTTTGGAGCCCAACTGAACTGAGGATGCCACAGTGTGAGGAACCCAGGCCATATAGAACAGCCAGTTGCAGGCTTTCCTGTCAACAATCCCTGTCAGAGCAGCAGATGTGTGAGTAAGGTGTCCCTACATGATCCTAGCCACCCTGTTCCCTTCCACTGAGTCATCCCAAGACAGTTCCAATCTGCAGGCCCAGACATCATGGAGCAGAAACGAGTCATCTCTGCTATCTCTTTCCTCAGTTCCTGACCCACAGAACCATGGCTATCAATTTATACCACAAAGTTTGGGGCAGTTGCAACGAAAGTTACTGGAGAAAATGGCAATAATCATTCTTATTAGGAATATTTGTCCCTCCTAGTAGTTCTAAAACTATCTTCAAACTTATAATACCCTAGCATCAGAGGTGCAACCCCAGTGTGCTCAAGCAAAGTCTTCTTTGCTTTACATGTCTTATCTATGTAAAGAAGTTTTTTATGGGTAAGGTGAAAGGCCTAGACAATTTTCAAATGAGAAGGAACATGAAAGTTGGCGTTGGCAAAGCCTTGGGCTCATCCCAGCCCACTAGGCTATCAGCCAATTCTCAATCCCATGAGCATTTATAGTATGTGCTAGAATTCACTGAGGAGCATTCACTGGGAAACAGGAAAGCCTGTTTTACTTTTAGACACCTCAGAGGTTAAAACAGTGTCCTTTGCATGGAACCCAAATTGTCTATGGTTTTCACACACTGGAATGTTTTTACTCTGTAGACCACAATCTAATCTCTTTTTCAAAAATTTAATAGCAAATGAATAGAGAACATTAGAATCAAATTTTTTTAGGCAGATAGCACCTAAGTATATAAACGGACATCCCCACCCTCATTTTAACCGTTAGATCGTGTATGATCCAGTGGTGTTAGTAATTCACACTATTATGCAACCATCACCTCTCTCTAGTTCCTATACTAGACTTCTAATTTTAACTTTTCTTTAGCCTTCTTCATTAAACTCCCTATCTTTAAGAGCTCTTCTTTTCTTCCCCTGGCAACATGGGTATTAGCTCCCACTTCAGGAATCCACATCAGTCCAGAACATGAACTACATAGGAACCAGAATGTTTGGGAGTACATGTCCAGTGTGACTAGGTTTAGGCTTTTCAGTCATTCTCATTTCCATTTAAAGGTCAACGTGTGCATGATTACCTTCTTTAAAATGACTGCATATAGATATTTTATATTTTAGTCATTTTTGTGTCTGAAGTACATTAATATTTGCAGCAGAAAAGAAGTTGGACATAGATTGGCTCATAGGTTAGGTACCAAACCATAGGAGTTTGATACATGTACCCAGTCCCCAACCTCCTAGAGTTGCTCCATAACACTTTCAGAAGGCATGTCAAAGACAGGCCCCTGTGGTTTCAAGGAACCACAAAGATAATGAAATTAAGGATAGTGAAAATTAAATCTGACTTTAATAATCCTGAAATATTAGCAGAAGAAAAATAATTGGAGATCTTCTAGTCCAACCCACAGAAGAAACTGAGACCCAAGAAACAAATTCAGTTATTCATCATTCCATCACTAGTTTAATGGCAGAACAACAACCAGAAGTCAAATTAATGTAGAAGCTGTGGGCCTTTGAAAACAAATCCTGGTTTCAACACTTGTCAGCTGTGTGACCTTGGACAAGTTACTTAGCGATTTTGGGTGTCAGTTTCCTCATCAGTAAAATAGGATTATTTAACCTTCTTCCCACTGTTTCTGAGGGGATTACTTGATATCATGTATTAATTAGCATAAAACATAAATACCTAGCACAAAGCTAGGCCAATAGGTGATTATTATAATCCTTGTCTTGCTATTGTGATTCTAGAGATGAGCTGAAAACAAATAGAACAGAAACTCAGAAATGTACCAGAACATAGATAGTCAATACTTTTCAACAAAGGTACCAAGACTTCATTGGGTAGAATAATGAATAATTTCTACAAATGACCTTGGAACAAATAGATAAATGTATGGAAAATAAACCTTAAACTCCACACAAAAATTAATTAAAAAAATCATTGACCTAAGTGTACAAACCAAAAGTATAAAAATCCTATAAGGAAGTATAGGAAAATACCTCCATGAATTTGGGGTGAGCAAATTATGACTTCTTACAAAGGAAATAGAATACACAAATCTAAAAATAATTGATAAATCTGATCCACCAAAATAAAAACAAAACTCCTCCTCAAAAAAATACATGGTTAAGAAAATGAAGAGGTAAGTCACCACAGATTAGATGTGCAATATATATGCCTAACAAAGGACTTGAATTCCAAATACATGTAGAACTCTTACAAAAAAACTGGAAAAACTGGCACAAGACTGTTAGGACACTTCAAAAACTAGGTTATTATTATTAATGACCTATATGCTTGTGAAAAAGCACTCAATATAATTAGTCACAGGTAAGTGCAAATTAAAATTGCAGTAAGAAACCATTTCAGATTACTAAATTGCGTAAAATTAAAAAGACTGCCAGCATCAAATTTTGAAGAAGATATGGAACACTGAGACTCTCACACCATCAGAAAATATAAAATATTACAACATTTTGGAAGATGTTTTGGACACTACTCATTAAATTGAGCATATAACCTTGTACTTTCATATATATAATTTATAACATGTATATGATTTATATAATTTCCTAGGTTACATATATCATAATATTACATAGGGTTAAATTCTATATATTAACCTTATATTCCAGCAATTAAATCCTGGGTATTTAACCAGTAAAAGTTGAAGACTTGTACAAAATTTTTATGGCAGCCTTATTCATGATAGCTGCAAATGGAGACAACCTAAACATTAATTTACAGGAAAATGGATAGACGAATTGTGGTAGATTCATCCAATGGGTACTACTCAGAAGTAATTGCTGATCTACAGGGCAACATGGGTGAATATCAAAGACATTAAGTTGAACAAAAGCAACAAGACACAAAAAGGCACAAGCTGTATTATTCCATTGATTGGATGTTTAAGAATAGCGAACATCTGTTTACTGTTTACATCTGTTTTGTGAGACAGTGGCTGCCTGTGAGGGAGTGGAGATTGACTGGAAGAGAATTTTGATAGAAATTTATGGGTTAAGGTAGTGATTTTATATGTGTGTACATTTATCAAAAATGGACTAATTCTACAATTAACATAATGAGTTTTACTCTATGTAAATTTTATCTCGATTTAGAAGTATGTTTGCTTTAAAAAATATGGACAAATATAGTGGAGATTTTTTAATCATATGAAAATATGATCAACTCTTTACTAATAAATTTGAAATTTTACATGAAATAATCAATTAAAACATTTCTAAATAACCAACCTTATATTAAGAAAAATCTGGACACCTGAATTAACCAAATACTGTACCAAAGAGAATCATTAAAAATCTCTCCTCTCTCCTCCCAAAATAATTAAGCTCCAAATAAGTTTAGAAATGAGATTGGCTAAACCATATAACAAAGTAGAATCCATATTTTGTGAAAACTACAATTATATTAGAATTTAAGAAGATGAGATAGCTACCCAAACAATTTTGTAAGGTTAATAAAACCATGACAAGGAAAGAAAATTACAGATCTAGTACACCTTAAGGGAAAAGATTTTTAAAATCTAGGCAAAAATGGTAGTTAATCAAATTCAGAAAAGCATTTAAAAAAAGCAACACAGAGGGGAGAACAGTGGCCTTTCCATGGACCAACCTGATGGCAACAAGAAAAAAAAAAACTTTGATCCTTACTTCATTATACTCAAAAATCATTTCCAGACAAAGTCAGTGTAGTGTTGCCTTTCAGGAATGTGGTTTCTGGGGGAGATCATGAGGGACCCCCTAGAGTGCTAGTCATATTTCATGTCTTGATTTCTATTGTTGTTAATAATGTTTTCTTTGTAAATATGCATCAAACTTACTCTTAGATTTGTGAGCTCTTCCATGTGTATGCTGCATTTTAACATATTACAATCAGGATATTGGGCATATGTTTTATTATACTTTATACTTTCCTTTATGTTTGAAAACGCTATAAAATAATTATTGGGGATCCATATGTGCTAGGCAGTCAGATGACTTGGGCATGTGATGGTTTGATGTAATCCCAGAGGTGAGCTGGGCAATGGACACATCTGTCCTCTGTAGCCTCTGGAGAGAAAAAATCATTCTTACTTGACTGATATTTCTGAACTCAACATCTGGTCATGTTACCCCTCATTTTCATTGCATATAGGAGAAAATTCAAAAGTCCCCAGGAAGATATATAAAAACATTCATTTTCTGGTGCAGCCTTATATCCCAGATGAGTCTGCCTCCTTCAGTGTCACACTCCCCCACCCCCATTCCACATCTTTCTACTAATGAACCAGTCATGTGAAAATGCTCCAAGTGGGGCTTATAGCTCTGCAGGTTTGCTCTGCCCCTGCATGTAATAATCCCCCCTCACCTACACCTGTCAGGCTCCTCCTACAGACTTTAAAGATCCAGTTCACACATCCTTTCTCTCCGATGTCTTTCTATCTTTTTTTTTTTCTGAAAAAAATTAATGCAGTTTATGTTTATAACAAAAGCGAGAGGAATGTACAGAGATTCCTTTATACTCCACACCCACACACATACAGCCTCTACCATCATGAACATCATTCACCAATATGATACATTTTTAAACAAGAAATCATAGACATAGCATAGTCACCCAAAATTTATGTGTTCTTAAGGCTACATTTTTTTGGTGGTTTATATTCTGTGGGTTTGGACAGAAGTATACTGGCAGATTGGAAATGTTATAGTATCATACAGAATATTTCACTCTCCCCAAATCTGCTGTGTTCTACTGACCCATGCATGTCTCCTGCACCGTATCTAATTAAAAAGGTCTGATGTCTTTCTTGATGTACCCAAGTAGAGAGGAGCCTTCCCTTCTGAATACTACCACTTTGCCTTAGAACTTGATCCTTCCCATGAACTGTTGCTCACAATTCCATGATATGCTTATACCACCTTTCCTTTCCCAATTATTGTGATGGACATTTGACTTGTTTCTGATTTGCTTCCAGCGCAACAATGCTACAATAAATGTTCTGTAACAGCATCTTTGCACACAAATGTAGATATTACCTATATAGTACCTGAAAATTGGAATTGCTAAGTCATAGGACATGCAACAGTGTATAAAAGAATTTTATCTCAGCTGTCTAGATCGTGAGCTGTTGTTTTATTTTTGTAAGTTTAAGGTTAGCACAAGGTGTATCAGATGTATAATGATTCTGGGCGATTCTACTCACTATAGTTAGGGGAATCTGAGTAAGGCACGAATCAATGAATGAACAGATGAGTAAATCAGTGAATTTCTTTTAAAAAAATGAATTTGACTTAGCTCTTACTAATGTATTTCCTGCCAGAAATGTGAAAACTAATAAGGATCAATTGGAGGGGGAGAAACACTCTGAAATGCTCCTATAAGTAGGCATTAAATGCATATAAGTAAGATAATTTTAAGGAGATGAAATGGTAAGCCCACCTCTTAGGGGGCAAGGCCTATGCCACAGTATCTAACCAGGGAATGAGGACAGAACCTGACCTCTGACAAGGACAACGCATAAAACAATATGTTATAACTGGCGAGGTGGGTGCTCAATGTCCATGCTTGTACACTGGTACCTGGAACACAGCCCTATTCTTCAGAGCTGTAATTCTGGTCATGAGTTCCAAGAACAAATTGACATCAGCAGATATTATCTCAAATGTACTCTCATTTCTTACCCTTCCAGTTATTTTGTAAACATTAAAAAAAATATATTATCCAAGAGGATGCTGATAAAGTGGCCCCTTCCTGGTACAGGAAGGAGCTGCCTCCAACACACAGGGTGAGGAACAACATACAGGAAGACAACACACAGGGTGAGCACCGCCATGTACATATTTGACTTTTGTCAAACAAGGGACTCCGTGTAACAGAAAGTCTCAGTGCCCCTGATCTGGGAGTTTTGGGATCCTAGGTACAAAATTGAACTCTTTCACCAAGTGGGCACTACTGACATTTTGGTCAGATAATTCTTTTTTGTGTGAGGCTGTCCTGTGCATTGTAGGATGTTTAGCAGCCTCGCTGGACTCTGGTCAGTGGATGTCAATAGCATCCCCCAGTTAGAACGACCAAAAATGTCTCCACACACTGGCAAATGTATCCTGGATACAAAATCCCCTCCACTTGAGAACCATTGCATAAATTCCACTTTCTTGATTTATTTAAAATCTTTTGAAGATTCCTTTACAATATTGACATTATTTTAACTTTAACCTAGCATGCATTTCTCAGAGTCAGTTTTACAATAATTTTCATAGCAATATGTTGGATGGTAGAGGCTTTTCTCATGTATCAACAACAATTCTTCCTATCCTCTGGTAGTCTCCTGACTCCCCCATTTGGTGAACTTAAACAACAGCCAGAGACACACTGGGTAGGTCCACCTTCAGCCACAGAGTAGAGCAGGGAACAGTGGAAAATCAATGGAAGGTCAATAGAAATCATTGGAAAATCAATAAAATAAGAATGGAGAATAGCTAGCAGAAATAGTTATGGGTTATGGGGGGGCAGGCATAGGCATTAGAAGCAAGTTTGCCTGAAACGTCCCTGGTTTGGTCATGAATAAAGCATGGTTAAAGGTGGATGTGTGTGTGGGTCACTGGATTTGAAGGACCTGAGGATTAAGAGGGCAAGAGGCCTTTCAAGAAAGAGGGAATCAGAGAAATGGAGTTTTCCTGAAGGTACAGGATACACAATAGTTAGTGTCTCACTTTTAATGTTAGGAGTGTGTTCCCTGGAAATCTTGCAAACCTTGATGGCTGGCCTGCTCCATGTTGGTGACTAATAAGCTGGCCTGTAACCAAGACCCCTGGATTAGCACCAAGCTATAGCCAGCTGCTGCAACAGTTTCTTTTTAAAATCAAGTCCCCATTCCTTGAGTGGTATCTCATTACCTCTTACTGGGATTATGTATTGGACGAGTACGCTCTACATGTGTGTGTCTGTCTGCAGCATTTATATTTGGTATTTTAACCACTGACCTTCCCTGAAGGCTGATGTCTGGAAACTCAGCAGCTAAGATTTGGCTGTTGCCTTCTCTGCTTTCTATGATCTCATCTCTATCATGAAGGAATAATATGGAATGTCTATAGATGATTGATGGCAAGGAAATAGAAGAAAATACTAAGATGAAAAACACATCCGTAGTATACAAGGCTATGTTTTTGTTTGCAGATTGTGTTATTAGACAGGCTACAAAGAATCTCACTGGGAAAGCATCTGTTCCCAAGTCATTGTTCAGGCTTTTGTCCCATTCTGCACTGTGGCCAAATACCTCTTCCCTTTCCCCTGTCTGCACTCTGCACCTTTAGTTATAGTGCTATGCACAGGGTATGTCACCCTCCAGCTCTCTACCAAACTCAAGATCCATCTGGAACGCCCTTTACACAAGCATTCCTCAGTCCCTGCAGTCAACCCATTGTACCTCTGTGATCCCACTCTGTCCTTTGCCCTCCTGAGATGAGTATTGGTGTGTATGTCTTCCCTCCCGCTGGGGTAAAAACTTCCTGAGATTGGGTGTCACCTTGTTGATGGTTTTATCTCTAATGAGACTTTGACTCTTGTGAAAGTGCTGATTTGATTCCTGTATTTACAAGCATCAGAAAAGGATTCTGCTTTGGTGATGGGTGTGTACTGAAGAGGTGTGTACTCCTAAATAACATACAGTGATGTAAAATATTGTTACCCAATTTAAAAAATGTCTTTTGAAAAATAAATAAGTAAAATTAGGGGTAGGTCTAGCTGAAAAATGAAAGTAAAACAAAACAAAGAGAACATCAAACCCAAAACAAGCAGAAGAAACAAACTCCGACAAGCTTAAGTCAAAGGTGGGATTTATTAAAATAATACTGGGACATTAGAGAATTAGCAGAACATATGAGCCACTGAGGCTCTGGAAAATCACACAGACGTCAGAGTCCACAAGAGGTCAGAAAACTCCTTTCCAGAGCTCTGTTGGGAACATGACCCCATTCCTACAACCTCAATATGTGGGACATGTCTTTTAGTTTCCAGCTTAATGTTCCTGGGAAGAAAACCTTTACTAGCCCAATTTAGGTCTGGTGTCTCCCCAGGTCATCCATCCATCATGATGACCAGGGGCACAGAATGACATCATACAGGGGATGTAGGGACCACTGTCATAGGCCATACTTAGAAACTTGAATAACTGCTACAGGATGTGCTCCTACAAAGTAGTAAGTCAAGGGTGAGTCAGAAAAGATCATAACAAATGCAGAAGCTGAAAATTAAGACCCATCATGGAAGTCATTCTGGTCTTAGGAAGCTCTCCCACCATGGTGGTGGTGGGGTGGGGAAAGGCAGGTGAGAGACTCATCTTGAAGTCACACAGATTGAGTCTATTCATTTTAAAAAGTGCTGTAATTGGAGGGTCAGATGAGAAAATCTTGCCAATATTAGTATACTTACATATGGGTAATTTTGATGATCTTATTCAATTAAATGCTTTTATACATATATAATTTATACTGAATGGCAATGAACAATGCAGAGGCAGTATAACCAATTTTCAGTCGGATCCTCCAACTGAATAAGTAACTAACTGTTCTGCACCCTAGTTTTCTCATCTGCAAAATAGGAAACATGCAATGCTTGCCTCAGAGGGTTTTTGTGAGGCTTAAATGAGAGAATGTGTGTATAAAAAGTTCAATGCCTATAGTTTCTTTTACCACCTCATGGTAATTGGATCTTTTCCCTCTCCCTCTATCCTGTTACTTAAAATGCCGCCCCCCTTTTGTTTCACCAAAGGACTTTTGTTTGTATTTGTGACAAGTGACTGGCCCTGGAACTGGTGAGAGAGGTTCTGATGTGGGGACAGTATTTTCAGATCCTTTGCCTGGTAATAGTACCACATACACTTTGCTTCCTACCCTTCCTGTCCCACTTTCCACACCTTCCAAGATTAAAGTGGAATTACCTTCGAAGAAAAGTGCTTATATTCAAATCTTATCTCAGGGTTGACTTCTAGCCCAAACCAAAAGAAAGCCTATGATTAACTGGCTCCTTCAAAAGCACATCATTACTTTTTTTCAAAAGCATTATTTTTGGATACAAAAATGTTTTTCCAAATTTATCCGTTAACTTAGAGACAGAACATATCTAGTGAAAGGAAGTTAAAGTTAAATAAAAACTCAGCTAGAGGTACTAGCTAGAGGTACAGCTAGAGGTACTTTCTAATTAGAGTTAGAAGGAACCTTACCTATGCTGTTATCTAACTTTCTCATTTTACAGAAGTGAATTTAGAGGTCAAGGACCCCTGGCCTCACCTTGACAGAATTATGTCTCTTCGGGAGCTTCCTAGCGCTGTTCCAGCCACTGCTCCAGATCTCAGGTCAGCCACTCATGTCAGCATTGCCTGCCCCTATCAACCCTCATTTCCCTGTGCATCTTCTTTGGCTTTCCCAGCCAGATGTCTGGGCATGGTGCCAAAAGTCAGCACAACTTTGTTGGGTTATATCAGCTAGGATCAACTTGGTAGGTTTTTCTGAAGGACCTGGAACATCAGGGAATGGATTACTGTTTGGGATGGTGTGCTGCAGACCCACAATAACCTTCTCTAAGGACCATGTCATATCCAGTTCCTCCACCACTCCCATCTACCTACTGGCCCTCACCTCTTCCCCTGTCTCTCCCTTCCTCCATATCTTAAAGCTTTCAAGGGAAACTTGCATCTCCTGCCTGCAGCAGAACGCTCTTTAAAAAGCTTGTCTCCTATCCTTTGAAGCTTTAATGAGATATTTAACAGTATTTATCATTTATTGTGGACAGTTCTCTGAACATTCATCTTGCCCAGGGTGAGTGCTTTATTCCCTTTCATGACTTGATGAGAACTTTAAGATTTTCGTCCCAGATCATGCTCTCCTTTCAAGCAAATGGTTCATAAGAGGAAAAATAATTTCTGAAATGATGCTGTCACCCCTCACCTGTAAGAAGGAGAAAATGTACCAGAAAGAATTCATCGCTTGTTCTGAGGAACAGTTGGGGCACTTGACAGCATTTTGTTGGCCCCATAGGAAAATTAATCATTTAATTTGATTTATCGGGTAGTTTTGTTTGTTGTGCTTTATTGTGTTTTGACTATATACAGAGAAGAGAGAAATGATGAAAGAGGTATAGGATTCAGACAGAACTACCTCTTAAGGCCAATTTCTCAACCTCAGCACTAGTCTCATAGTTTGTTCTGGGTCTATCCTGAGCACTGTTCAGCAGCATCCCTGGTCTTTACTTACCAGGTGCCAGTAGCACTCCTTTGCCACCAATGGTGACACCAAAAATGTCTTCAGACATTGCCAAATGCCCTGGGGAGGGTGCAAAATCATTCCTGGCTGAGAACCCCTGCCTTAGGGATATCTGATATGTATCATTCTGATGCTACATGCCCAAACAACTTTCTCGGCTGTTCCTAGTAGGATTAGCCCTTACTGGGGGGCTTGCCAATCATTGATTATCAGATGGCTATTTTGCTGTTTCTGAATCCTCCATAAATTTATACATAGGCAAGCTATTATAAATCTATTGTTAGTTTTGCTTAGGTGAGTCCCCCTTTCAGAGACTAAAAGCTCTGTGAGTTGAATTTTTTTTTTAAGTTTCTAAATCTGTAAAACTAATCATCAAAGCCTGCAAGGAACTTTGGTTGAAAGCCCTGAAACAGCAAAACTACTTGACCTTGTATCCTAAGTAGGAAGAGAAGGCTTAGGAAAAGAGACAAGAATGATTGCAGGCATCTAAATTAAAAATTACAAACATTCTGGCCTAACTTAACATGTGTTTCTATAAACTAATTAGCTCAGATGAGATTGCTACATGGGGAAGGATGATACTCTGACACAGAAGCTATGTTAGTTCATGTTTGGTATTTTTTCCCCAGAGCAGGGAAGCCAGAGAAGAAAAGACCAGTAGAATTACAACCATTGACAGGAAGCATGTAGTCCTCTCCTTGGCTGTGGGACTACAAGAGCCCTTTTAGCTCTGCCATATATAGAGTTCTAAGAGAAACACCTACTGTGCCAGGAAGAGAAACTTCCAGTGAAAGGTCCATGCAGGGCACAGGAATGCAAAAGCCCACCTAGGGGTGAGAATGAGGAAGCCCACATAGGGGTGAGAATGAGGGTCGGCTGATACCATCAGAAAACAACTCTGTTCTTCCTCAAACTGGTTCCCCCAACTGCAAGCCAGGTTTCCCTCTCCCCACCCTATAAAAACCTGCCTTCCCCTGACAATGGACAAGCCTTCACTGACCCCCACCTTGGGTTGGTGAATCTCACCCTGGGGTGCAATAAATTTTCCCCGCCTTTGAGAAAACTTGGCCTGGCTCTTTACCACACCAAACCTTTCAGTGAGTATATATGAAGTCAACACACATCTTAATGCCTTCACAATTTAGCCATCTTATAAATAAATAATATCATCATTAAATCATGATTCTATTTATTTAAAATCTGACATCCCCTGAAAACTTTTTTTTAATTTTATAATGAGATGAACATCCTCTTCTCTTTTTTTTCCCCCAAATTATGTTTATTGAGGTAAAACAGGTTTACATCTTTGTTATTCTTATATTAAATTCTGTTTCTTCAAGTTTTTTTCCTTTGAACTTGGACTGATCCCACCAACCATTGTGCTAAATGCTGGTTAAGTTTTAGATCAACTGCTAAAGAGCAGGTCTGATAAGTTACAAGATGATTTGAGCATGTTCTGGTGCGTCCTGTGATGGATCCAGGTGGTTAATAGGACTCTGCTTCATGAAGTCCAGAAGAGAAGACACTTGGGATGTGGGTCTTTTTAATTATTAGAACAATCAAGACGTACTGCCAAAGATAGTTTCCAATTCTGGAATTCCTCCTAGGTTCCAGACAGAGAGCTTCTGCAAGTTAGAGTTATTACCCCCATTTTACAGGAAATAGAGGCTCAAAAGGATTAAATAATTTTCCCAAAGAATCTACAATCCAGTTCCTAAGCTCTGAATACTATTTGATGAAGTATGGCGGGAGATGGGTATGGGTATATGCAATTGATGTGAGTAGGAAAGAAAGGCTGAAAAAACATCTAAGTAGGAAATGTTTTGGCAGATGAGTAGGTGCTGGTGTCACCACCAAATGGTACTGGTAAGCGTGAATAATAGTGTCCATAGGCTTTTCAACTTCTATCATTTAGGATATAAATGAAATTCAAGATATCTTTGGCTCTCAGCAAATCATGCCTGGATGATAAGAAATAGATGAGACATGCTCCTGTTTGAGCAATTGGAGCAGGAAGCAGCGGCTCATCACCAAGGGAATTAGGGCTTCTTTGGGGAAGGTAAGTTCATATCTCTTCCCTCTGTATACATAGTAGGATGTGGACAGCTACTATTACCACACTCATATAAGTTTTACTCATCATCATGTTTTTCCAATAAAATGATCCAAATGGTAATAACAGCATCTCAAACCTGAGATCCTGCTGGGAGTTGACTGTAGGCACAATAAAGGTTTCAGCAGGTCAGGGAATAAGGGTGTATTTCGGATGAAGGGGTTGTCATAATGTCGATATTTAAATACATTTTTCCTGGTGCCAGAAACACAGCCTGAAGAGTCAAGTCTTGATCATCTGACATTTCTCTACAAACTGTCAGCTCTGCACATCTGTTCCCAAAAAGTGATTGATGGTTATGATAAAGAAGCTGTAGGATTTCAGAGAAGCCTTATAAATCACCCAAGAAGGCAAAATAAGCTTAAGAAACATGTTAGGGGTTAACTCACTTTTTCCCTATGTTCAAATTCTTAGAAGTTGATATTTTAGGTGTAAAACATATACAGTGATTGTCTATAGTTACTCATTGGCAGAAAGGAACCCTCCAGTTGGTAGGTTTATTTTAATTTGTTTATTCAAATATGCAGAAACAAATCCCAAAGCTCTACTCTTACTACAATCATGATAACCAAATTACAGAGTTGTAGTAGTGGAGGAAAAATATGATTTCTGGAAGGAAAAATAGGAGTTCCCTGTTGTCTATCTTCACTAAAGAAGGGGATTAAAAGCAAAGTAAGGTGAGGGGTGGGAAGTACCCAGCTCAACTCATTCATTGTGACAAAATGTGGACTCTAAGGGGGTGGTGTCACACCCCTTAGGACTAAGGACTGGGGTCTCACACATGAGTTTGAATGATGTGCACTGTTTATATTGATTTCTGTATGAATTCATACAGAGAAATTTGACTATAACTACAAAGAAAGCCTTTTTAGCAAATACAAATGCTAATTATTAAAACATATTGGGGGTGTAGAAAAGGAGTGATGTTGTACCATTGACAAAGCAGAGTAAAGGGCAACAGTTTGTGGCCTTGGAGTTTGGAAGCATAATCTTGGCTCATTCCCTTTCTTTTTTTCCGTTATGAGCACTGGAAAATAATTGGGTGCAATTATTATCATCCGCTATCTCAGTTCACGTCAGCCCACTTGGCTATTTGTAGGTGTAACCTGATGGATTGGCAGGTAAACAAGGTAAGCTGTAGGAATGTGCACAGGGGATCCCTTTTTTCACTTGTACCATTTGAATTGGGATCACGGATGGAAACGTTAGAGGCTTCCCGCAGAACTTCCAGTTTTATCTATAAAGAAGCTTGGAATCACCACTCCATCCTAACAAGTGAAAATCTGAACAGACTGAAAAAATCAACATTCTCCTTGGGTCTGTGAGTGGGGAGGACACAGAGGAAACCATTGCCCCCAAGACTGGGGAGAGAGACGCACAGGGAGTCATGGCTGTCTGGAGCAGAGACTAGGGAGACATTATGCTTAGTGAAAGAAAACTAGCCTCAAATGTTTACATACTATATTCCATTTATTTGACATTCTGAAAAAAAAACAAAAAAAAAAACAAAACAAAATTGAAGTGCTAGAACACAGATCAAAGGTTATAGATGGGAGAAAAGAGATGGCTACAAAGATAGAGATAGCACTTATTTATTTTTTGAGGTGATGGAACTATTTTTTTAATCCACTATGTGATGGTAGTCACATAAATCTATACAGGTGTTAAAATTTGTAAAAAATGTACACTTAAAAGAAAAAAATAATGTAAGAAAAATCCCTGAGGTTTAATTTAGATCTCCTGCAGTCTTTCAGGTAGGATAATATGTAAACCATCTCAGAATATATTGCTGGAGGAGATTCCAGTCTGTCATTATAGCACCAACTAAACCTCAGCTTCCCTTTCCAGCTTCCCTTTCCAGCTTCCCTTTTCCTACCTCCTCTAGATTTCCTTCCTGCCATTCCTTTATATATGTACCTTTAAAACATCTTCCAGAAAATGTTCTCCAGTTGACCACTAAGTCAGCCATTTGCTTCTTATATTTTCATTGTAAATATAGAATAAAAATTTCTTTCTTTCTCCTTTCCTTTAGGGAATTTCAGGACCTATGAATGAGAAGAAATTGTTGGGAAAGGGGGAGTCCTTCTAGAACCTTGAAATCACCTAATTAAGCAGTTGTCAACTTGCCTGTGGTAATATTGGTCCCACTGATGACTGGGAACCTTCTGTGTTTTCAGCATTGGCTTCAGGTTAAGGCTCTTATACCTCATGTCGTGAAATGGCAGCCTGTGAAAATAGAGGCTCCATGCCTTCTTATTCACATTCAGCAGAAGGGAGTTAACCTATCTTTCAGCTATGGTGTAGTAGCAGGAGGGCACAGGGCAGGATCTCTATGACCCTAGCAGACAGGGTAAAGGAGGAGTCCTGGAGGCCTTGGTGGCTTTTGCAGACTTTATTGGGATTTACCAGGTACACAGCAGGCAGGGGTGCTGGGGGGCCTGGAGACTGGCAGGCCTCCCAGCCCCCGGTGAGTACTCAGTCTTTTTGCACTCTCCGGCCTTCTCCCTTTCTCTCTGCTGTTCTGCTCTGCTGGCATCCCAGTGACTCCGCCCTTCTAAGCCCCTTCTCAGCCCAGGTGAATCCCATCTATGCATGCCCACACCCTACTCCAGGTGCCCGCCATCAGGCATGCATTCAATTTGATGGCAGGAGGGTGGAAAAGCGTGATACTTTACTTACCCTACATATGGAACATAACTTACTCATTTCAGGAGACCCTAGAATAAATGGTCACCTCTAAACCAGTAACAATTATCAAGGGAAGTAATGGGCTACATTGCTTGGACTAGACAACAGTGAAAATGTCCCAATGATGATTTTCTGTTAAAATATGTTTAGAAGTCATGTATAAAGTACTTGGTAGCTAGTAGACACTCAGTAAATCATAGTATTATAACTATCCCAGCACCAGCTCAGTCAACTGTCAAAATCAGAAACCACAGTAGTGATGGAAACAAATGTAAGGGGAAAGCAGTGCTGTGATATGCATGGTGAACTTGAATGGGCACAGGCGAGATTTCTAATTCATCATTCTCTAAGGTGAAACTTCAGTCAAATAAGATATTTGTAGCTCATTATTTTCTGCAATATTTTTAGCAACCCCTAGTGTACAAAGCAACTTAAATTTTTTTTTCTATCCTCCTCTGTGTAGGAATACAGTAATATGGAGATCTTGAAAGAATAATGAGTCATGGAAATCTACATAAGTCATGAGTCTAGAATTTTATATCTTAGGCCTTAAGGGAAAATAAAGCCTTTCTACAGCAGTGGTTTCCATTAGACTGCCCATTAGAGTCATCTGGGGAGCTTTGAAAAGCCCTGAATGCCACACCACTTACTAGACCAATAATATCAGAAGTGCAGAATAGGAGCCAGGTGGTTACAATGCACAGCCAAAGTTGAAGGCCAGTGCTTTTCAGGTATATGGTGCTTCTTACTGATTGAGAGAAACTTTAAAACTATGGAACATAGTTTTAAAGCATTTCCATCAAAATCTTTGCGGTAATATATTCTCTTTACTGCTGAAGACTCTTAACCACATACTACTGAGAACCTCTGAGAAAATACAACTACAAGTAGTTTTTAGGTGATTTCAAGAGAACTGAATGAATATATTTCTGATTCAGGTGAATAATTTCATGTTTTCAACCCAGTAGGATTTCCATCACTTTTCCTATGACACCTCTCTATTTGACGCCCATGAATGAATTTTACATTCTCAGAGTTGAAGTCCGGGAAGAAATCCTGAGAGATGGAGAGATAATATAAAATAAAATAGAAAGTCTTATGATTCAAATAAATATTTGTAAAACAAAGAAACAGTCACTCTGACAAGACAAACAAGTGTGCAAAGTAATTAATCATTAACATTTGATTTTAAATCGAGAGCATCACTCAGGAAGCCTTTTGCAGGAAGAAATGTATATCTTAACTTAATAGTGTAACTTAACTTCAATATGCCAAGGTAGTTTAAGTCTACCTTTGTTATTGTGAATTTAAATAACAGCATTAGCATGTCATCTCTAACTTTCTCACACTCGAAGTCCATTTTGAAATTTATCAAATTGATATTGTCTTGAGTATTTACTGTTAGTACATTTTAGCCAATGGACCTTTCATTTAAATTTTTTTGCTGAACTATGGGACTAATTTAATTGCATCAGAATTGATAGTTATGATTCAATACACAAGTCAAAGAAGGAATAGATATTTTATTTTTTTCCTACAAAGTTCTCATAACACTGATGAATAAAGTTATTACAGCAAAAATTCCATTTCTATGGAATTTCCCAAACCATTACAAAATATTTTATGTGAGAAAAGAAGGATATTATCAGTTTACCTTGAGAAAATACTATGCATGAAAGAAGAAATATAAAAATAAGTAAAAAGAATCCTGAATAGATACTAAAGATGAAAATTTGATAAGAAAGTGGATATTTATATAGTTTAGAAGTAACTTCCCACAAATTGTTTATTAACTCCAAGTGGAAGAATGACAACAGTGGAAAAAACTGGCAGACAACTCCTAAACTAATTAATCAAAGATAGCAAAACCAGTAATGTGCATTAGATGCATTGAGAAGGACTTCTGTGGTATTCCTACTAGAAATGCATGATTTAACCCTAGTCATCATATTAAAAGGCATTCTTTGGTTTTGGTAATTTATATTGTGGTTATATGAAAGAATGTTTTTATTTTTAGAGAAATACAGCTTGAAGTATGTAGGAGTAAAGAGAAAGCATGTAACTTAGTTTCAAATATTTGTTAGCAAGTATATATCTATATATAACATACATTATATGTGTATGTGTATTTGTGCATATATAGAGTGAGATAATACAATATTGGTAAAATATCAGCATATGGAGAATCTGGGTAAAGGGTTTTATTTCATTATTTGTGATGTTTTTGTGATTTTTTTTCCTGATTTTTTTTAAAATAAGAAGTTAAAAAATGAGTATCTCCATGCTTTAAGGGCAGAAAGGTAGGAAAACATGAGGGCACAGCTGGGAATGTAGGAAGGTCTTAGGAAGACGTTAGAGGAAATCTCAACCAGTGTACAGTGATAGCCCATGAATGTAAATATTTTGATTTAAGAATCAGGCCTCTGAAAGTTTCTGTTACTCTCAGAGCATTTGGAAAATTTGAGCTCCAGTTGCTGCAGTCATTTTCATTCCATATAACTAGCATTTTTTTTAATTGAAAGAAAACATTTGGTTTTTGTTCTAATACCTTCTATTTAGATTGTGTCTATTAAAATAATATACTTTTGACATATTCAATTAATGCGTCTTTAGAAACAATGTCATTTGGCTTATTATTTGGGAACATCCATGTTAAAAAAGTATAAGATTCAGTAAAATGCTTTTAACAGCTAGTCATGGTCTGTAGACATATACTCACAATAAAATAAATGAAATTGCTGTTGTACATATAAAAAAAATCTTTATCCACTTTTAGAGGTGAGTAGTTATTTCTGTACCTGACTTATTTTCTAGAAGATTAAATATGTTTGGGTCATAGGATTGACCCAGAAATCTGTTGGGACATATTAGGTTCATTTTTCTTTCTTTCAATTGCCTTAGTTAAAGCCTCTAGGGACGAGTTCCTGGTTATAATATATCCATACTCAATAGGAAATTGATTCAGGTGCGGACAAATTATCTATTGATTATAGTACCTGTATGTTCCCTTGACTGTATAAATCTATATCACCCTATCACATATTTCTCATGTGTTCACAAAACCTGTGACAATAGTCTAAGCTTTGTATCTACACAAAGCTGTGAGAGCCAGATTCATGATTTAGAATTTTTAGTTTAATAAACATTTATCATCTGCTGTGTGTTTGGCAATGTGCTAATTTATATGAAGTGTGTTATATTAAAAATAATTTAAAATGGAAAAGAAGAAATATTTTATACCTAGAATGGTTTCATGGGCTAGTTTCAGTGACTGGAAAGTGTAGTGTGAAATATCTACTAGGTACTTGCCATACCCGACATAGAGATTTCCATGCAAGGAATGGAGGTAGGGTGGTGGTGGTGGGGGCGGTAGGGATGGGGTGTTACATTAAGAAAAGAAACAAAAGATAGAGCAAGTAGTCCAAATATTATCATCAAGCCCAATGGGGAGAGGGGGCACAAAAGAGAAGGGAAGACAGTGTGTCTCATGGATGGTAAATATAGAAAAATAGGTGGGTTTTTTGGACTGTAGACAAAACTTAGTTAACTGAGGATATTTCTTAAGAGTTAAAGTAGGGGAAAACAAGTAGCACAACAGTCAGTCACCAGCAAAAGAAATTAGGTGAATTATGGAGAATACATAGGCTTCAGACAAACTTTGAAACTTTAAGTAACCTTCCTAAGTAGATTTGATGCTCACTATCTCCCACTTTCGCCCCAGATATCTAAATTATTGAGGATATTTAAACATGAACTAGTGACAAATGGGCACCCAAAACATCAGATCTTAGAGCCAGGTCATGAGATTCACGGTGAGAGTCACATCCTCTCAACTCTGTTGAACCTCCAGCAAGATAAATGAGAAATGCATTCGGAGAAAGAGAAATTATTAGCCTTCCTGCTCTATAACATTAGGCTTGCAGGCAGTGTACTTTCTGGATAATGCCTCATGTCTTAAAAACAACAAACAAAAAAACTGCTCAAGGTTATTGGGTAACCAGAAATTAAACCTAAACCATGTAATATGTGATTACGGAAAGCTCTAATGGCCATGAAGAAAGTCATGGTTTGTTTATAGCATTTTTAGTAGTGATTTTTTTTATGTTTGTCACAATTTACTCTCATATGGAAATGCATTTTGATAAAGGTAAGCATACTATTTCATCTACAAGAAGGCTTTATCAGTGGAATTGGAATTGCTGAGTGGAACTCTAAAATTACTCATACATAGAACTATTGCATTAGTGTAGCCAGGATGCAAACTCATTCACCCGGAAAACAGAAATTACTTGGGACAGAAAGTCCTTCTGCTGTGGTAAGGATGAACCTTTTTCTCATTTCAGCTTTCTTTTCCACTTAGCTTTAGTGCCCATATCTTTGAAAAGCTCTGTTAATTTATTTTTAAATCACCAAAATATAATGACTTTAGGCACTTTTCCTAGAGCTGTTTTGTCCCCAATCCCATAAAATTTCCCTGTGTATGTACTCTTGTGGTGAATGACTGAATACAAACTTTAGTTATAGGACAGCCTATGATGCTACAAGGTGCTACAAGGTGAACCTAAGCCTCCAAGACAGTTCTTGATTTAGGATCTGGGGCTCAATATGGCAGACAAGATAGTTTATGACGGTGACTTTGAAAGATCCTCCAAGAGAAACCCAGTTCCTTATTTAGGAACTATCTCCCAAAAATGGTTATATTTTGTCTTATAGATTGCCTATGAAGAAATTTAATTTAAATCAAATTCTTTATTTTTTAGTTTGGTTATTTTTTACTCATCTCCCCTGCCCCATTTCAATTTTTTGGTAAATAAGAAAAGACTATATATGTACTACATACTAAAACAAATCAAAGATAGTTTGGGTACATTCTCATTCTTTTGCATTAACAATGATAAATTCTTCCTTTTTGATCAAACAAAAATACACAGGGGGAGTTTTTCCTCCGAATTAGATATTCTTCTTTTGTTTATCAGTTTTTTTTTTTTAAAGTTTTATTTATTTATTTTTATACAAGCACTTGGTACAATCAGAAGCGTGGGAGGGTGAGAGAATTCACCAGAGCCAGAGAGGAGAGCAGAGCAGGCAGACTTACAAAGTACACTGCTGAGGGAAGCAGCGGGTGGCAGGAGAGTCTGGGCGCCAAGTGGGACACTCGCCCAGTGGCCGGGGATCAAACTGGCGCTGCAGAGGCTGCGGGCAACTTTGCAACCCAACGCTCAACCACTGCACCACCGGGGAGACCCTGTTTATCAGTATTTTATGGATATTTTCCATCTATGGTTCTCATTAAGGGGCCTCCCTGGTGGCGCAGGTGGTTGAGTGCCGCACTGTGAAGCTGTCTGCACACAGCCTCTGCAACGTGCGTTCGATCCCAGCCAGCCTGAGAGAATCCCACATGGCAAGGCAGACCTCTCCTGTCTCGCCTGCTGCTCCCCTCGGCAGTGTATTTCATCAGTCTGCCTGTTCTATTCATTGCTATGTCTCCTGTGAATCCTCTCACCCTCCCACGCCTCTGGCCTGTACCCCCGTTTTTGTATAAAAATAAATAAATCTTAAAAAAAAGAAAAATAGCTTTCTGAAGAACTAAACAGGCACTTGCCCAAAGAAGACATGCAGATGGCCAACAGGCACATGAAAACATGTTCATCATCACTTATCAGGGAAATGCAAGTCAAAACCACCAGCTCACATCTGTAAGAATGGTCCATATCAAAAAGACTAGAAACAGCAAGTGTTGGCGAGGGGGTGGAGAAAAAGGAAATCCTGTCTCTGTGTGTGTGTGTGTGTGTGTGTGTGTGTACACGCACACATTTCAGTTCTCTTCGTCAAATCAAGAACACTTGTAACTGAACTACTGGAATTTATCTTTCTCATTCATTGTGGCAAGGAAGAATGTATACCTTGGGGAAGTGTGAGGTAAAGGAGGCATCTCATTAAGAGGGTGTTAGAAACAACCTATAAGGGGATTTGGGTTTTGGTGGTGTAATTTGGATCAGGACAAAAATTGGGCTTTAGATTGGGTGTTGTCAAAAAACAGAGGCAAAACTATGATTGAATATCTCAACAAATCTTGTCGATAGGGAGGGCAGAACAGAGAAGATGAAGCTGCAATTGGTTAAAAAAAAAGAAGTTACGTTAGCTGAGAGAGGGGTGTTTGGTATTTTGTGAGTTTCATAGTGACTGAAGTGGCTGTTATAGTTTTAATTTGAAGACTTAATCATTTTGGAATTTATTTTGGTATTACAGATTTTTTTCATTGAATTGGTTAGATAGACTTGAAACTTCTATTCATAAATAGAAGTTTAAGTACCTTCTTTAAAAATAGCAGTGATGAATTTGAGCAAAAAGGGGGCTGGGATTATAAGAATGCCAGAGCAACATATATTAGCAAATTAAAGAACAAAAATTACATGACTAATAAATAATAAAATGACACTTGATTAATTTCAGGAGCCATTTTTAGTTTAAAAAATTAATAACAAAAAGATAAAAGGCAAAAGAAAACTATAGTCCTTAAAATTGATAAGGACCATATACTAAAAACAGGCAAGTGTTGTATTAAAGAGAGAATTTCAGGTTGAAATTGTATGGGGAATATAAAAATAAAATTTATTATTAATTAAAAAAAAGAGAGAATTTCAAATCAAGAGTAGAATAGATATCTTTGTTATCACTACTATCATTTAATCTTATTTTTGAAACTTTTAACTGATGCAATAAGACGAGAAACAAAAATGATCGGTAAACATGTTGGAAAGCACAAAAATCTTATTTGAATATGATTAATTGCTAAGAAAACTATCAGAAAGCCAAGTAGTCACTTTAACTGTAGCCTAAGAATCTCGGCAGATCCCTGCCTTCTTATTGTGCATACTTGAACAAGTGCTATAATCTCTGAATTTTTGTAAAATGGGGCTAATAACCTCTATTCTCTGTGCTATTATTAGAATTGATGAGTTAAAGTACAATATTTAATACACAATGGTCCTCAATTAATTGTTATTACTCTTTTTGCAAAGGACACAGAGCCACGTCACAGTGGATGGATGGGTGAGCAAATAGACAAAGAAATATCCATAACAGACCTTCCATCACCAAATAACTTTACCATGCCTATTTCTTAGTTTCCTGCTTGAAAATGAATATTTATTCTCAGTGCTTCCTTCCTTCCTTTGGATGTTACTGTTTTCACTTGATGGAAGAGCCCTGAGTCTGTGTGGGCAGCCTAAGTATTCTTATCCCTGTGGGAACACCAGCCCCAATATCTTTCCCATAGTGGGGGTGTCATTTATGTAGAAGACTGAGAAGGATGACAGGAATGATCGTTTTTGCAACCAGATTTCTGGAAGGTAAATGAATCAAGCAATGTGGTTCCAGAAATAGGCTTATCTAAGCAGCATAACCATTTGCTGGGAGTGACTCAGACACACATTTAAAGATCTCTTCTTTATCATCGTAGGTTCTGGTAACATCATCTCCCAAAACTGAACAGGCTCCTTCCTAGCATGTATCCTTTTTTTTTTTGGTGCTGTTAAAAATCTGTTTATTTTTTTTGTTGTTGTTGTTGCTGTTACTATTGTTCATTTTATCTCAAGACTACCCTCTGTTTTCTTAGCAGTCAAGCAATTGTCAGCAGTCTTGTTTTTTCCTTTCCATGCTGGCAAATTTGCCTGGGGCTATGGGGTGGGGAAGTGGTGGAGAAGATTGTGAAACAGAAAACTGGACTTCACAGTCAGGGATCTGTCTGCACAGGGGCTGCCTGGCACAGGCTTACAGGTTGCTGGGCAGGAGAGGTCCTGGCAGTGCCTTCCCTTTTGACTGCAGCCTCAATCATGGACAGAGCAGTGTCACAGGACTAGTGAGGTGATATTGTTTCCCTCCGAAGTGCTGCATCAGGTGGATCAATGGGATCCCAGCAGAAAGAGCACACGTCAATGGGGAATGGAGGAGAGCACAATACAGGAACTGCCTACATAGGTTTAGGCAGGGTTCAGTGAAACAAGGGCTGGTGCATTCCCCAAAGGCCTGCCTGCATACGGAGAGCTCTTACCCACTCTGCCAAAGGGTAAGAGAAAGAAAGCACTTTTGGAACCCAGAGAAAATACTCACAGATCTAAGAGAAAGTCTCCTAATTGATGCTATGTCTTCAGTGGACTTGTCTGTAGCTCATGGTGACTTGTCACAGAGCAAGCTGGAGAAAATAAAAGCCTCTCTTCTTTCCCTTATGTATCTCCTGAGAGTACCTCATAGTGACTGAACCCTTTCTGTCAGAAGCCAAAGGTCAGGGGAACATATTGATACTGTCCATGAGCATCAAGAGAAGGGAGGAGCTGAGGAAGGGGTGGGATGCAAAAGAAAAACAGGTGGGGGTTGCTAATTTGGGTCTTAGTGGTTTTGATGGGTCTGGAGGGCAGGCATCTCATGAATCTGAGTGAATTTAATCTTGTGTTTGTGGCTCAACATGAAGAGGACGTGAACTTGAATGAAGAGGAAGGACAAGTGGATAATAGAGCAGCTAGTGTCTGGCTTGTGTTTTTCGAAGACTTGCCCTAAACTCAGGTCTGAACCTTAGGAAGGAAGGGGAGGCTGGATGAAGCTGCAGTGACCTTTTGATAATCAGAATTGCCCATCTCAGTTCACCTTCACCAATAAGATCAGTTTTGAGGAGAAGGAAAGTTGTTTGACTTACTTGCAGACAAATGAAGAGGGTAGAGACTCAAATCTGAAAGACTACCATCCTGCTCACTAGCAGAGCAGAGGGGTATTTAACTAGAGTTACAAGGACATGAAAGAGGTCTTTTTCCTTGGCTTTCTTTTGAGGTTTCTTTGTAGAAGGCCCTTCTTAGAATGCAAGGGAAAACAAGATTAAGTTGGTTAAGCCTATAAATCCAGGTTTGTTAAGCTTAGAGGGAGAAGAGAGTGTCTCTCTCCAAGGCAAGAGAGATATTGCTCTATTATTTCACAAGGGAAACAGCTTATCTCCATCAATTTTTTCCTCTCATTTAATTTTACCTTCCTCCTTATTAGTCCCAATGGCTAAATAGATTCTTTGACCTAAGGGGCCTTACCTTCTGGAGTTTTGATGTAGAATGAGGTGGCAAGGGTAAGGTCTGTATATACTTCCAACTTTGCTGAAATAAAGTGGAGATTTTCCAGGATATATGGTACTTCTCGGCCAAATATGAATTGTAATTTAAGAACTTCAGGAGATACCCTTTGATTCTCAAGGAAGGTACCCAGAGTGAGGGAACTAATGGACCATCAACTCCTACCAGAAGCTTCTGGACATTAATATTAACTTAAGAATAGTTAAAGAGAAATAGCTGAAGAGGAAGATGACAATTGATGAACTCACATAAGACATGTTTAGGAGTTCCTTTAAAAAAAGAGGTTTGGGACAAAGTGGGAAATACTACATTAGCTGGTAGGTACATGAGAAATACATCTATTAGCATTACCATAGTCCCATTTCTACCCACAGGCTAGTGAGGTCTGGGGCAATACAAGTTTGATTGAAATAATTTTTGCACCTTGGTTTATATTTGGTTCTTTTATACTGTAATCAGCAGAGTACTCTGTCTAGAGTTTAAACTTTAAATTCCCTTCTCTCTGTTCTATATGTATTCTAACTTGTGAGCTGAGAATAGGAGGGGTCCTTAAGCCTTTTCATAGTCTGAACTGCTTTAGAAATCTAGTGAAATCCCTCCTTAAAAATGTTTTTAAATGCATAAGAAAAAACTTAGAATTATAAAGGAAATTTAAATTTTCTAATAGAGTTGTAAGGGGCAGAAGGGACACAGTGCAGGTTTTCTGATCCAGCAGGCCGGAGTAAAAGGAGGAGAGTCCTAGAGAGTCCTTGGTGGCTTTTCAGGTTTTTATTGCGATTATCAGGTACACAGCAGGCAGGGGTGCTGGGGGTGCCGGGAGGCTGGCCGGCAAGTCTTCACTCTGGGCTCTGTGGTGTTCTCTCTGCTCCTCTGTGGTTCTGCTTCTGCTTCTATGTTTCTTCTCTCTCTGCTTCTGCTTGAGTCCCCCTGACGTCACCCTTAAAAGCCCAGTCTTAGCCCAGGTGAATCCCATCTACCTATGCCCACACCCTACTCCAGGTGCCCTCCATCAGGCATGCATTCAGGACCGCAGGGTTCTGTCGTCTAGCCTGATACTTTATACCTTACCCTACAAGAGTCATCAAAATATTTTAATGTGACAAGATACATATTTCTTTATTAATGCATTAGATAACAAGATCTGGTGGTAAGTCTAATAATTGCTACACTTCAAAGTTTCAATGAGGATAGTGCTATTTTGAGCTTTCTGCATTAACTTTAGTGTGATATGAAACTTAATGTAATTTCTATTGATGCGAAAGTTGGAGTTACTGTGATCATTGCCTTCTTTCATAAATGTAGGAAACAATAAATTTGGGTTGAAGTGTTTTTTCATTCAAGTTCATGGATAGCCTGAATTCCATCTATGAGCCCTCTAAGAACTCTTGCTGGGGCCTCCCCTGGTGGTGCAGGTGGTTGAGCGCTGCACTGTGAAGCTGTCCGCTGCCTCTGCAGTGCCTGTTCGATCCCGGCCGACCAGCGATGGTCCCACATGGCGAAACATGTCACACCTGCTGCTCCCCTCAGCAGTATATTTCATCAGTCTGCCTGTTCTGTTCCCCCTCTGTCTCTGGTGAATCCTCTCACCCTCCTGTGCATATGGCCTGTACCCCGATTCTTGTATAAATAAATAAATCTTAAAAAAAAAAGAACCCTTGCTGGGATCTCTTTCCTTCTTATTTCCTAAGCCCTCTTACAAATGAAACAAAAACAAAGTTGGCATGAGACTGAAATGTTCACATATATCGTTTAAAGAAGTTTGATCTACCCCATTTCCTGACTCTTTACTTTATGTCATGGAACATTCTGGATAAAGTATAAAGGACCAGAGAGGATGGGGTGGAACCACCCCATTTTGACAAAATGAGATGACCATTCTAGGAGAGTCCAAGAGTTCTGCTGCTGGTATCCCTGTGACGCCGCCCTTAAAAGGCCAGTCTCTCAGCCCAGGTGAATCCCATCTACCTATGCCCACACCCTACTCCAGGTGTCTGCCATCAGGCATGCATTCAGGACCGCAAGGATCCATCATCTATCCTGATGGCGGGAGGGCAGAAAAGCCTGACATTTTTTCCTTACCCTACAAATGGTTTTCATAATTATACTCATGAGCATATTATATTTTCACAGAAAGGGGAAAAATCTTATTAGTATAAAACACAAAACAACTTAACAACTTGTTAAGAATAATATCCAGATAAACTACCGTGGACACTGACATTGTTAGTTGCCTAACAGTCACTCTTCAATTCTTTGCTGTGACAGTCCCAATTTTATTTGATTTGGTTGTTACTCCCAAGGGGAAGTACTCCATCTCCCAATCCAGGGTAAATTCAGACTGAATTCACTTACTGTGTTCTTATTTTCCTTGCTTGGGAATGTTTAGACATAGGCATGTCTAACCAATAAGATAGGAGAGCTTCTGGACAAATTTCCTTCATTCATTTGGAAAGGAATCACACATGAAAACACATATTTCTTTGAAAGGATGTCAATATGTCTAGAGGCAACCAGAGGTGGAGTGGATGTCTAACAATCCTGGGAGGAACCTCTTTAAGTAAATATTATGCCCAGATTGTAAGGCAGATGATGGAAAGAACCTGGGTCTTGGTGACATAATTGAATTACTGAATTAACTTTTAGTAGATAGGCTATCTTTGTGATTTTTAGTTTATGAGATTATAAATTCCCATATTTCTAGACATCCAAGCCTGAGTTTTCTTTTACTTTCAGTGAAACTGTCCTAAGAGAGCATCTTTTGAGAAGGAGTGTTTGGAGAAATGCCTTGAGATGACATTGCTGTTGGTGAAGCTGATGGAGGTCTATGGCTCTGTGTGTGCAAACCCCTTCACAGTTTGAGAGGTCAGCTACCCTCCTAATAGCTCATATTTCTGAAAGGATGCCCAAGTTCCTTACATGACCACTTTCCATCTGTTCAGATGAACTGCTGTAAATATTGGGATGAGGGGAAATATTTCACAGAATCCTACATTTCCCACCTCTGAGGTTCAAAACAATCTGTGGTAGCATAATCCCTAATCTAGCACTATTCCTCCCATAGTACCAAGGATGTTCAAAGTTCTCAGTTTCAGGTCCCAGAACCTGTCCTAATCACTTTTCACACAGAAAAAGATTTATTAAAGTGTAACTCTCTGACAGTGAATGCCAAAGAAGAGGCAAGATTGAGCTAACAGACAATTCCAAAACCTTATCAGAGACCCAATCCACCAGGAAAAGGCTGCTGCCTTTGCCTCAGTCACGATGTTGCAGAATCTGGAACCTTCCACCAGGGCCACCTGCTCCAGACCACACTGCTTCTGCCTAAGTTTAGATTAGGGAGAACATATTTATAACCTGTTTATCTCTCCAGATAACCTGGTCCTTTCATAGTTTGGGGTTGTTTAAAACCTTTTTAATGTTTAATAACATGTCTGGTGAATATGGGTCACCTAATTAGTGCTGTAACTTAATTTTGAGTCAAGATCTCAAAGCATATCTGAACACTAGGCTAGGAAACAGGAATATTGTGATTTTTAGGAACTATAAATATTTAGTTATCCAGATGACCAAAGTATATTTCTTATCCATAGTTGGCCTTCATCCGCAGTTCCTGGCTTGTAATTCCCCTTGGAATTTCTCAAGTATTGAGGTTGTTAAAGTCATCTCTTTTCATCTTCATGAAAGTAACTTTCGGAATAAACCTGAGAATGGGGACTGGTTTTCAGGAACATGGACTTGAGGATAGGCTAGGTGTTTCAGTCCCACTCTCTGATTTCCTGGCAGAGGAGAAGGAGCAGAGGTGGCTTTCAATTGCCAGTGCCTGATGACAATCAGTTATGTCTATGACACAAGAAGAGGGCACTTCAGAGAGCTTCCTCTGCATTGGTGAACATGAACATTTGGTGGGGAATTGGCATGCCTGGAGAGGGCATGGAAGCTCCAGACCATTTTCCCTACAGCTTGCCTTATGATCTTTCCTTTTCAACTCTTGAACATTATCCTTTGTATCTATTGTAATAAATTGGTTATCTATTGAATAGAAGGGTTTCTTGAGTTCTATGTGCTGTTCTAGAAAATAAATTGAACCCAAAGTGGGTGTCCTGGGGACCTCTGATCTATAGCTGGCTGGTCAGAAACACGGGCTTGCCCTGGGATTGCAGTGGGCATCAGATGTGGAGGACAGTCTTGTGACACTGGGCCCAAAGCTGAGGAATCTGATTCTATCTCCAGGTAGAGAGAGTCAGAATTGAGCTGATTTCTTGGATACGCTCCTAGAGTCCAAGAATTGCTTGTTGGTGAGGGAAAGCCTCAGTACATACACACACTGTCTGTGATTCAGTGTGGGACACCTGCAAAATGCCAAAAAATAGATGATTGCAGCCCAGTCTTTGGAGTCCAGGGAAGTTGAAAGCATCCTGTAATGGGTCTCTGGGGATATCCACTCCACAGTATCTGCAGCAACCCCTAAAGTGCAAATGATGAATCCTCATACTGAGACGAAATGTTCTTTAAGCCCAATCCTACCAAAAATGAAGATAAGCTTCCAAGGAGCAGGTGTCTCCACACAGTACTTTAGCTGTCTACACAACAAGAAATTAGTATCTTCTTAGAAAGTCTGCTGTCAATATGGCAAAATGTACTTGTCATTCCACAATCACATTTAAGGTTCTTTTCTCAGCAAAATAAACATTCTGCTGTTGTATGGGTAGTTATGACTAAAATGCAGGGATTTGAGCTAGTAATGATAATAAAATTAAAAAAACAACAAAAAACCAACTGTGACTGGTTGGAAAAATCACAGAGCTAGTCCAAACTCAGCACTATGGGTGCTATTTTGGAAACTTCAGTTTGTGCTTGCACGTGCAAAGTGAAGGAGAGAATTGCAGCTATTATCAGAATATTTTCAAATTAAAAAAAATTTTTTCTGCAATTATCTGGAAGTTTCAGATAAATTTTGGGTTAATTTGGTCCAAATAATCTTTATAATTACCCCAGTTTTCTTGTATATGTACTTCTTGATTGCTAAAAATATGTAAGCAATTGAAGTAGTGCTGTCAGTAAACCCTGTTTCAATTTCACAGAGAAGCTGGGAAAGAACATAAAGGATCAAGCAATTTCTCTTCTCTCAAATGTAACAAAATGTACCAAAAAAAAAAAAAAAAAACCCCAGAAGCATCTATACTAAGGAAGTAGTACCACCTCATAAAACAACAGTTTAAAAATATTGGCTTGTAGTTCACTTCTCCAAAAGTAGTACAATGGATAAAAACATGACGAAATAAAGATCTGAAGAAACTGATATATCTTATTTGAAAGGAAGAAGCCCAGAAAGAAAACAAAAATGAAAAGATCCAGGAATCTCTTTAAATTTCTGCCTGCCTCTACCATGAGAGAGAAATAGATATTCATTCATTAGAGATGGGAATTTGCTAAGAATTGGTGTTTGTTTTACTAGCTTAAAGAAACGTAGGATATAATCAGGGAAGGGACACACATGATGCGTTCCTAGTTTGCCCATTTTCAGGCCTTTCTACCTATATCCCAGAGGGAAGCAGGAAAGACAAAGGGCAGGGGAGAAAATAATCAACTAAGGCAGCTTGCTTTGAGAGAAGGGAAGACCGGCTTTACCTGGAATCTGGTGAGCAACCTGGAAACAAAAAGTTTCTCACTGCATCAGTTATACCCTCAGACAGTGCAGAGTAAATTTCATGAGAGAACTTTAAGCAAAAATACAGAGACAATCTTTAATGACAAAATCCTTCAACCCATGTCCCTACTTCCACCCTTCCTCCCCAGATCCACTTCGTCCCATCCTGGTCATGCTCTCAGACAACTGAAAAGCAGATGTAACACAACACATGAATACAACAGCCTTAACTTACCTCTCATCTTTACAAGAAAGAGACCAAAAGAGCGTACATAGTAGAGGAGAAGAATTAAGAAAAATGCATTATAGATAGATTAAAATAAAGATTAAGATAGAAAGATTAAAGTAATATAAGATTAAAGTAAAGATTTCCTTTACCCCAAAATAAATAATCTGAAAATAAAAGTTAACAAAGGAAATAAGTGGTGAAAATTAAGAACTGGAAGGTGATTTTGCTAATTAAGAATGCCTTTTGGGCCTCCCTGGTGGTTCAAGGGGTTAAGCACTGCAATATGAAGCAATCCGCAACCTCTGCAGCAGGAGCTCGATCCAGCTGGCCAGGGAGCAGCACATGGTGAGGCAGAACTCTCCTGTCTCGTCCGCTTCTCCCCTCAGTAGTGTATTTTGGTCAGTCTGCCTGTTCTGTTCCCCACTCTGTCTCTGGTGAGTCCTCTCACCCTCTGCATCTCTGGCCTGTACCCCAGCTCTTGTATGCATAAATAAATAAATCGTTAAAAAAAAGAATGCCTTTGGTTGCAAGTAGTAGAAAACCCAGCTAAAGGTGACTTAAACCATGTATGGACATCTATCTAGTAGTAGGCAGTAGTTTGGCAGCTCCCTGATTTTGCCAAAGGTCTAATCCCTTTTGTTTTTTGTATTGTGTCAGCTCCCATGTATTTGGAGTCTTGCTCCTTACTATCACAGGATGGCTGCCACAGCTCTGAAGGTTCACATCTGCCCTCAACAGCATCCAAACCAGGAAGGGAGAGGACATGGCAAAGGACATACTTCTTCCTTTTGAGAGATGAAACACTTTCCTAAAAGGCCCCAGTTGGCCAATCATGGGCAAAGGTAAGAGAGTCATCATAATTCATCTCCTTGGCTGGAAATAGATATGAAAACCAAACTGGAGTCTATTAATAAAGAAGGTGGGAGTGACAAGTAGGTGGGAAGCCAAAACAAGAGCCATTGTTGAATTCATGTTATTCAAATATGTTGGGAACCACTAGAAGAAACAAAATAGAACATATAATTTGCAAACTGTCAGAATGAATAAAAAACTGTCCTAGATCATAAAGATAGAAAACAAAGAAAATAGCAAGGCTCTTTTCAAATAAATAAAATAACCCATAATGTAAAATAATATGATATCATTAGAATAGTAAAACTATATATAATCTAACAAAAACCATAACTAGTAAATCAAAACTTGTAAAAGAAAGCAATGATGAGAGATGTGGAACAAGTCTTAACTCTATTTTAATCCATATTACTAAAGCAGTGTGGTGCCTATACTTGCAAAAGCAGAAAGACCAATGGAATTACACAGAAGGTCCAGACTTTGACACAGATATTTATAGCAAATTATTACTGTATATGCTCATGGTGGCTTCTCAATGCAGTGGAGAAATTATGAACTTTTCAGTAAATCAAATTGAGAAAATGAATGGACAATCTAGGGAAATATTAAGTTGAAAACCCTAATTTATTCATTATCCTATGATAAATCCCAAGTCTTATTATAAACAAAAAAGAAAGAAAAAAGTCACTATCGCACAAGACAAAAAAAAGGTATGGGCAAATCTCTCTCTCTCTCTCTCTCTCTCTCTCTCTCTCTCACACACACACACACACACACACACACACACAGGGATTGGCAAACTTTTTTTCTATGTATGGCCAAGTTGTAAATGTTTTAGGCTTCAGGCCAAATGGTCAATATTGCGATTCCTCAATTCTGCCACTGTAGTGCAAAAGCAGCCATAAATATTATGGAAACAAATAGGGGTGGCTGTTTTGCAATGAAACTTTAGAAAAATAAAGAGTGGGATTTGACTCTAGAGTCATGTTTTACAAATCCTTATTGTTGAGTGTGGAAGGTTTTTTAAACTAAGACTCAAAACTCGGAAGCCACAAAAGAAAAAACTGTTACATTCCACTACAATTTTAAATCTTCTACAGTGCCAAACAACACATTAAGCAAAGTCAAAAGAGAAATGACAAACCACAAATAATATCTGCAACTCATTGCACAAAGGCATAAAATTCCTAATACTAGAACTCTCCTTCACTCTCATTTTTTTCTTCTTCCCTCATCATTCTCTTCAGCAGGTAAATATGTCCTTTCTTTCCCCTGAGATAGGTTAGGTGAAAGAAATTTCAAGCCAGTAGGATGCTTGCCCCAAGTCCTGTTTGAACAGGTGGATTGAGTCATAGACTGGCAGCCCTGTCCTAACAACTCAGCCCACCACGTTGACCCTGAGCCACCAAGCCATAAAATCATTAGATCCAGACTAATGATTAATTCACAGTTTCCTGGAGGGAGAAGGCCAACAGCCCGCATGTGCGCTTGGAATGTAACATGTCTGTACATGCCTGAACAAGCTGTGACACTGCTCTCCTCCTCCCTGCCTCCTGGACTTACCCTTTGAACATCTCATCCTAACACCCTTTGAGGGGCCAGGCTAAATTCTTTCCAGCACTGGTTCCATGAGGTGTGAGTCTATTAAAGTCTTGCCTGCTTTAACTACACCTAGTGCTGGCTGGTGAATTCCTTCACTACAGGCCAAGGACCTACTCTTTGGGTGAGGGACTGTAACACCCTCATCTTGAAGGCTTTCTCTTGATCCCATTTTCCTCACAGTTGCTGCCCCATTTTCCACTCCTTTTGGTAGTAAAACTTCTGGAAGAGTTGTCTCAAATATATTTCCTCTTTCTCTCTTAAACCCTGCCAGTTCACCAAAACTGCTCTTTTCAAGACCCCTGTATTGCTAAAACCATTGGTCAGTTTCAGCCTGTTTCTGACTTCAGTTTTCAGCAGTAATTGATGCAAATACCAACTCTTTCTACCTTAGAAAATAATTGGCACTTGGCTTTGAGGATACTAAACTTTGAACACCACCCCCCCCAGTTAGTATTCCTCTACCCCTCTTGTGCCTCCATCTTAGGCTACTTTGCTCATTCCTTCTTATCTTACTGCAGGGCACAATTTGGGTCTCTTCTTATGTCTTTCTGTACTCAATTCCTTGATAATTTTATCTATTGTCACAGCTTATATATCACCTTGAATTTATGTTTCTCTTCTTAACTCCAGAGTCATACATGCAACTGACATCTCCCTTTGGGGTCTAATAAACATCAAAATCTTAACATATGTTTAGCTAACTCCCCATGCCAATCCCCAAACCTACTCTACCTCTTCGCATTTACCCCCATTACAGATGGCGGCAACCCCACTCTTTTGGTTGCTCAGATCAAAAACTATGAAATCATCCTTATCTCCTTCCTTCCTTCCTTCCTTCCTTCCTTCCTTCCTTCCCTCCTTCCCTCCTTCCTTCCTTCCTTCCTTCCTTCCTTCCTTCCTTCCTTCCTTCCTTCCTTCCTTCCTTCCTTCCTTCCTTCCTTCCTTCCTTCCTTCCTTCCTTCCTTCCTTTCCTTCTTTCTTTCTCTCTCTCTCTTCCCCCCTCCCTCCCTCCCTCCCTCCCTCCCTCCCTCTCTCTTATATTCTTTGTTCTACCTTTAAAGTATATCTAGATTCCAAATATTTCTCACTCTCCCCACCTACCACCTTGGCCCTAGTCACCAGGATGTCTCTATTGTATTAAACTACTGGCCTGTCTTGTAACAGACCTTCTTCTTCTATCCACGATCCTCATTGACTTATTAAAACAGCAACCAAAGTGAGAGTGACCCTCTTAAAAATATGTCACATCATACCACTCCTGCTTCAGAACCTATAATGATCTCCAATTCTCTTATGTAAGTATCAAAATCTGAACACAGCCCTCCCTATGTGATCTCTCCCCTTGTACTTCTCTCTGACTCCCCTTCCATTACCCTCTCCCCCTCTTTACTTTGCTCAGGCTACAATGGCCTCCTCGCCTTTTTGAAAACACCAGTTTCCTACCTGTCTAGAGTCTTTAAACCAAGTTTTCTTCTGCCTTCTTCTACCTGATTTTCTGCTGCAGTTTTTTAAATGACTCATTGCTTATCTTTAAATCTTGGCTTAGTGTTACCTTCTCATATGACCTGCCCAGTGGTATAAAAAGAGTTATTTGGTCTTTGTTCCCAGTGTCTGGCACAGAGCTCATGAAACCTGTCATTTTTTGAGTGATAGTAGTGTCTGGATTATCTTTTGTTCTAAAATTGGTCTCTAACCCCTCTTCCTGAAAAAAAGACCTTTTAAGCTCAAGAGTGAGAGGAGTGTTCTTTGTGTGTGCTAACTGGGTGATTGGTTATTGAGGGATCCTAGATAGCTTCAGGATGGAGAGGTGGTTACCAGAAAGCCAAACCATGACTGCAACTTGAAACTTTCAGCCGTACCCCTTCCCCATCTTCCAAGGAGGAAAGAGGGACTAGAGATTGAACTAATAAATGATTATGCTTACATTATGAAGCCTCCATTAAAAAAAATACCTAAAGTACACAATTTGAATTGCTTCCGCATTGATGATTGCCTGACAGTGCTGGGAGGGTAGTGCACCCAGAGAGTTCATGGAAACTCCTCACCCTTCGGCATACTCTGTCCTGGGCACCTCCTTATCTGGTTGTTCATTTGTACCTTTTGTGATAACCTTCATATTCAATGATAAGCATAAGTGAATGTTCTATGACCAGAGGAGGGGGTCACAGAACTTCCACTTTATAGCTAGCTGGTCATAAGTGTTGGTGACAACCTTGGACTTATGATTGTCATTTGAAGTGAAGGGTAGTCTTCTGAGACAGAATCCTTATCTTGTAGGGTCTGCACTAAGTCAAGGCAGTTAATGTCAGAATTGAGTGAAATTGTACAATATCTAAGATTTTGAGAATTGCTTGCTGGGGAAAAACCTCACACCAAGATTTTGAGAATTGCTTGCTGGGGAAAAACCCCACAGCAAGTTCTGTGGGGCTGCTATTTTTACTCTCAAAAGTGTTGTGACTAGAGTAAAAAAAAGTGCTTTTTCTTTTACTGTCTAACTCTCAATAAAGTCCCCCAGGGATACTTTCACCTCCCTTCCTACAAATTACTTTTCCTCAGAACTTGTCATTTTCTAACAAGTCCATTATTTTTTCCCTGATACTTATTATTTACTTTTAAAACTGTTTCATTTCAAAATTTCATTTTAAACTGTTTATATTTATTGGGTTGTTTGTTTTTGGTTTTTTTTTGATGCATCTCAATTGCTTAGAACAGTGCCTGGCACATAGTTGGCCTTCAAAATCTTTTGAAGGGAGAAGTGAAATTGATTAAATCTAGAAGAAAAATGTTCAAAAGATTTTTACAGTTTTTCCACAAAAGGGGAAAAAAGTGAACTGTAAATATATGGAAAGTTGCTTAATTTTACTTACAAGAAAAATGAAACCAGTCTCCGAAATACTCATTTACTTTACCTATCAGTTGATCAGTATCCAAAATATGACTTCACTGTTGCTTAGCCTGTGGGAAAACAGATATCTTTTAGATTGTTAGTGGAAGTTTATCCCTTGCGTAGATAAAACAATTTGGCAACTCTGTATAAGAGTTATACATTTGTACATTTTTCTGAAATATATACTCATTCTTTGTCCATTTTTAAGCTAGGTTATCTTTCTTTTTATCATTAAGTTATAGGAGTTTTTATATATTCTAGATATGATTCCTTTATCAACTGTATTTCCTCCCATTATGTGTGTTTTCTTGTCAATTTTTGTAAAAAACAAGACAAAACACCCATTATCATTGATTCCCCCCGCCCCCCATACTTCACACTCTTCCTATCTGACAACCTCAGTTCTGTTGTTGATATCCACTCTATTATTTTGTTTTTTGTCCATTCCTCTTGATTTTTTTATCCTTATATGAACATATAGGTGAAATCATCCAATATTTGTCTTTCTCCTTCTGGCTTATTTTACTTCACATAATTTCTACAAGTTTCTTTTGCCTGTAAATGGCAAAATTTCATCTTTTGTTAAAATAAGTAACTAGTATTCCATTGTGTATACACATCACATTTTAAAACAACTCAATTACTTACCAGTGGCCACTTGGGTTGTTTCCATATCTTAGCTACTGTAAATAATTCTGCCACAAATATTGTGTTGCATGTAACTCCCAGAGTTAATGAATTCATTTTCTCCAACTAGAGACCCAGAAATGGGGTTGTTGGATCAAATGGTGGTTTAAGTTTTATTATTATTATTATTTTTTTAAGATTTATTTATTTATTTATACAAGCACTGGGTACAGTCAGAAGCGTGGGAGGATGAGAGAATTCACCAGAGCCAAAGTGGGGAGCAGAACAGGCAGATCGACGAAATACACTGCTGAGGGGAGCAGCTGGTGGCAGGAGAGGTCTGTGTGCCACGTGGGACCCTCGCCTGGTGGCCGGGGATCGAACTGGCACTGCAGAGGCTGTGGGCAACCTCACAACCCAGTGCTCAACCACTGTGCCACTGGGGAGGCTCTAAGTTTTATTATTTTAAGGAAGCTCCATACTGTTTTCCAAAATTGTTGCACCAATTACTTTGCCCTCCCCCCAACAGTGTATGAGGTTTACTTTATCTACACACCCTTGTCAATACTCACTAGTCAATACTCACTGTTACTAGTCTTTTTGATCTAAGCCATTCTCACAGATGTGAGAATTATGGTTTACATTTTTATTTCCCTAATAGTGAGTGATAATGAATATTTGTTCATGTGGCTATTAGGCATCTGTATGTCCTCTTTGAAGAATTGTCTGTTCAGATCTTCTGCCCTTTTTTTTTTTTAAATTGGGTTGTTGGTTTTTTTTGTCATTGAGTTGCTTGAGTTTTTCACCTTGGATATTAATCCCTTATTTGCACATATATGATGTGCAAATATATTTACCCTATCGGTAGGTTATCTTTTCATTCTGCTGCTATTTTCTTTCACCATGCAGAAGTTTCTTGATTTGATGTAGTCCAAGTTGTTTATTTTTGTTTCCATTTTCCTTGCTGTTGGAATCAAGCCCCCAAAGTTATCTTTAAGACTGATGTCATGGAATATATTATCTATGTTTTCTTCCATATATTTTGTGATTTCAGGTCTTATATTAGGGTCTTTTGTTCGTTTGAGATTTATTTGTGTGTATGAAGTTAAAGAGTGATCCAGTTGCAGTATTTTGCCTGTAGTTGTCCAGTTTTCCCAGCATTGTTGTTGAGGAACTTCTTCTTTCTCCATTATGTTCATGTCTCCTTTATCATAGATTATTCTGGATTTATGTCTATTTTAATTCCAATGTCAAATTGTTTCTATGACTGTGAATTTTAAATACAGTTTGAAGTAGGGTAATACAATGCCTCCATTTTTCCCCTTTTTTCTTAAGATTACATTAGCTATTTGGGGGTTCTGTGGTTCCTGACACACTTCAGTAATTTTATTCTATTTTACTTAAAAATATCATTGTAAGCTTGATAGGGATTGCATTGTATCTGTATATTGCTTTTGGTAAGATGAGCAATTTGTCTGTATTAGTTCTCCCCATCACAAATACAGGATGTCTTTTCATCTTCTTATGCCTTTATTATATCTTTTAAGAAAAACAATAGTTTAACTTCCTTTGTTAAATTTATTCCTAGGTATTTAGTTTTTACTATTTTAATTATAAAATGTCATCACTTTTCAACCTTTTGGCTAAGATCAAGTGTTTAAAATGTTTTCGGGGACTCCCTTATGGTACAAGGGGTTCAGCACTGCACTATGAAGCAATCTGCAGCCTCTGCAGCACAAGTTTGATCCCTGGCCCGGCAGGTTAGAAACCCACATGGCAAGGAAGACCTTTCCTGTGTCACCCGCTGCTCCCCTCAGCAGTGTATTTCAGTCAATCTGCCTGTTCTGTTCCTCATGCTGTCTCTGGTGAATCCTTTCACCTTCCCCCCTCCCCGATCTCTGGCCTGTGCCCCAGCTCTTGTATGCATAAATAAATAAATCTTAAAAAAAATGTTTTCACATGTCTGTTTGGAACTCTTTGAGCATCTTGGATTTGTATGTCTGTTTCCTTCCCCAAGTTAGGGAAATTCTTGACTATTATTACTTAAATAAAGGGTTCCATCCCCTTTCCCTACTATTTACAATTTTGTTGATTTTAGTATAATTTTAATAGCAAAAGATTGGAAACAACCAGATTGTCTATCAAGAGAGGACCAATAAAATACATTACTTACCTACAGTGGGATAGGTAAAGGAGAGTAAAGTGACCAAGAGAAAATACCTGAGATTACTTCAAAAATTAAATGTAGATTATTGGATTATCAACTTTTATCTTTCTTAAAAGATACATATTGTCCAACTTCAGTGTAATGGATGCATGTTTTCTATTTTGCTATAAAATATAAACTTTGTGTCCCCTTGGTTCTCTAACATCAAAACTAAATGTGTTGGTGTTGCTTCTCCATCTGGTTTTCTTCCATTTTCACCCAGAAAGTTCCCATTTTAAGAGAATGCTTCTTAGCTAATTCTTTACGGCTTTCTGTGGTTGCAAGGTGTTATGGAAAAGTAGTCAATGTTTTATTACTCCTCAGTCAACTTATAGAGTGGTGATTCGTCAAAATTCTTTTGAGGCAAATACCTATGAGAAATTGAGAAGCAATTAATGGAACAGTGTTGAGAAAGATGAGAATTTTCAGAGCCCAAGGCCAGTGGATACATTTGGAACTGGGAGAAAGGAGATAAGGCTATAAGGATACATGTAGGGCATATGGCTATTTTCTTCTCTCCAAATGTTGAATCCTGAGAGTAAACTCTTATTTGGGGGTACCAGTGACATTATCTTATGCTGAATTAATCAAACATCCACAGTGTCCCCCTCTTAGGAATGGTGCTAGAATGAATTTCTCCCAAGTACTACCGCGCCTTCTATGTAGGTTTTAACTGATAGGAATCTGTGATACACTCTAAAATGAAAAGTGGACAGTGTCTTTCTCCTTGTCAAGGAAGGCCTCTAAGTTAAAAGATGTAGTTTTGCTCTAATTTTACCAAACACTTTCACATAATCCCTGAGAGCCCTGATATTTGTGTCCTGGCACATGTTTGTGTGATATGGAAAAAGAAGCAGTCACACACACACATGTACACAATTGCTTGCTGAACAGTAATATTTAATATTTAATGCAAACAGCACGTCATTTGAACATCAAAATAAAGTGTAACCTAACCCTTTAATTTTCTAAGGAGTCATTTTATTTTAACAATATTCCATTGGGGGAGCTTAGTTCACAACATAGACTCTTGATCCTGTAAAAATAGTTTCTGTATTCATTCAACAGGTTTAACAGGATGTGCAAATTAATGATTTTTTAAACTTGTCTTATTTCAATCAGAACCTTCACTTTTAATCAACATTAATTGAACATATTTGGGGCCCAAACAAGGATTAGCAGATAAAGGAGAGATTGCTGTTTATTTAACTGGTCTCTTTGGACAGAAATATTTCCCTTAATTGCTCTTATGGGGAGGGGTCTCAAAATCAGAAACATGGCTCTTTTCCAGCAACCCCAGAAAATGGGTTTACCATACCCTGTTTTGAGAGTGTTTTCTGTCACCGCACTCAGGTTCTACTCAGCCGAGCACCCCGAAATTGGGGGAGGCTCCCCGAATTTCGGGAGTAGGGGAGGAGAAAGTGGCAAATTGGGGAAAGAGGTCGCAGCCTGCGAAGCCCATTTTCAGACCTGAGAAGACTCCAGTTGCAGGAGGGGGAAGGGGCCTTTGCGGCGGACCCGCCAGCTGGAAATTTCCTGCAGCCCCTTGGGAACTGCTTCAAACACAGGGAAATCTGCCCACCAAGTTGCCTCTCCCAAAAGCGCTCCGTTGAGCCCTGCTGCCACGCACGTCCCGCAGGTGTTCAAGTAGAGGATTCAGGTACCCCCTCACCCTGACACCCAACAGGATGGTGCTACCGGTGATTGGCGACAAAGAAGGTCTGGGCTGCTCTTACTCTGGCTGCACTAGACGGGGCGTAAAGAAAAGGGGAGTTCGGGCGCCGCGCGAGGGCAGGGACTTGTGCTTTGGCATTGTTCAGAGGCCCCAGAGCGCCCTTTTCACTCGAAAGGTGCCAGATCCCTCTTCGCTAGGCAGGGCCTGGGGCGGAAGAGTTGGGGTGTGGGTGGTTCCCGGAGGTGACACTGGTGAGGCTTCGGGACCAGCCCACTCCCTCCCTCTCCCCCCGCCTCCCGTCAGGCGGGGGCGGCTAGTGACGGGGTGGGAGCCACCGAAGCAAGATTGCCCGAGGCCCCTCCTGCCTCGGCTGGGAAGCGCCATAAAAGCCCTGTGCGACCCGCTCTCTCCACCCCATCCGCCAGCTCTCACCACTAGGAGAGGCGCGCCCGACAGCAGAGCACTCGCCCGCGCAGCTACGACAGCCCGGTCGCCAGCCACAGTGAGTGCCCTGACCATCTCGGCATGGGGTGGGAGCAAAGGGGGGGTTTACCAGGGAACTTGCCCGGGGATGGATCTTATCCTCTGCAGAGTCCTGGTCCCCAGGAGCGTCGCGCCCCGCTCCCCAAGCTTGCATGCCACCGTCTACTCTTTCTGGACCTCGACGCGCGCTAGCCCCTCTTGGCAGATGTTTTGCACCTTTTATCTGGTCCCGTCTGCTCGTCCAGCCGTTCTCTTTCCGAAGCTCCCGACTGGGCGGTCTCTCTAGGTTAGCTTCTGTCGGGTGTGAAGGGAGAACGCAACTCCCGCCCTAGCGCAGCTGGCAGTCTCCTGGCGGTCGCCTCCTGGAGGGGTGCCTTCAGGCGGCGTCCCCTGAATGGGGAATCCCCAGAACTTGGAAGCCCCCTGCCTAGCCACCTTTCTGGGTTTTTGGGATCCGAACTAAAACTCTTTGACCTGGTGGACAATTCTCTTCCCTCTCCCTCAAATTGCCATCCCGAAGTAATCTCAGCCATCACAGCCGCGCTCCCGCAGCTCGGCAGACCATCAGCAACAGAAGAACTTTTCTCTTCTGACAGGGGTTTGGGGAAATCGGTAGAAAGGAGGTAATTCCTCAGCCCGGTGGGATGAACTTCTAGTTCTGTTTTATAATGTGTTTAAACTGGCGCCGGGACCCCGCGCTCTCTGAGAGCAACTCTGACTCTAAGACTTGGGTTGAAGTTGCCCGGAGTTTCCTGGCAGAACAGAGGGGTTCGGCCAGCGCAGAGGATGCCCTTAGCAGGCTGGGGGGTTCTTGCTAAGCTCCGCTTCCTCCCGCAGGACTGAGTCTTGGGCGGTACGAGGGAGGAGCCGGGAAGACAGAGACAGCAGGTGCGGGACCTTTGTTCTCTGACTCCCCAAACCCCGCTGCGCTGCATCTTTCCTGTTTGCAGATGCTGGGTAGCAAGCGACTGGGGTTCTCCGGACTCACCCTCGCTCTGTCCCTGCTCGTGTGCCTGGGCGCGCTGGCAGAGGCGTACCCCTCCAAGCCGGACAACCCGGGAGAGGACGCACCAGCTGAAGACATGGCCAGATACTATTCGGCACTGCGACACTACATCAACCTCATCACCAGGCAGAGGTGGGTGGGCTCTGCAAGACAGACTCAGGGAGCACCCGGGCAGCACACCCGGAGATCCTGTGCGTCTTAGAGGGCAGGGGCCATTTCTTTTTCTTCATTGTATCTCCTAGCGGGACAACAACGGACACACACCCAGCTCTCAGTAAGTGGGTGGTCACTGAGTGCTTTCCTTCTGCAATAATAGTCATGGTATGGTGAGGCCCAGATTCAGGTTCCCTAGACTGTGTGGCTGTTCATCTCCTCCTACCAATCATCCACTGTCTCTTGTTTTTAGAGTAGTTGGAGACCTGCTTGGAAACCTGTATATAAAGTACCACTTGAAAGGGGTCAGGAGTGCGCCCAGGGAAGTGCTCTACCAAGAAATGCAAATAGGGTACCTAGAAAAAACAAACAAAAACAACCTAGGAAGAAACAGATGGGTTGTCAAAGACAATGCCAGATTTTCCAACCTGCCCAGGGTGAATTCGGTGACAATGTTTAGGAAAACACAAACAGATGAATTTTCATTTCTTCCCTAACTTTTTTTTTTTTTTTGGCAGTCTCAGACATTTACCTGAAAATTCTGTTTCCCATAGAGAGTTAGCAGAAAACAGTTGATTATAAGAGCTTTTTCCTGTTGTATGACCGTTTAGCTCTGAAAAGTAAGTACCCAGTTGGTGATTTAGTAAGGGGAAATTTACAGCTTTACATAGTCACTCTAGGATGAAGCTGGTCATTACATGGAGTCTGAGAAATTGAAAACTTTATTCTGAACCCCTAGAAAGCAAAAAGGAAATGTGTCATGGACTCTCAATATTTAGCAAAAAATCAAATTCAAATTACAAATAATAAAGAATGTAAAATTTGTTCTCAAATTTGATTCTAAATTTTAGCTCTAAATCATTCAATATTTTCTTTTAATTACTGAAATCCAATGACTTCAATAGGCTATAAAGGATGAGTCCTTTGAAAGAATTAAACTTATTTAAAATGCTTAAATTATAATTTGTGAAGTATTGTTTTTACCATATTTTTATTGTCTCCTCTAAGTGGGGAGTATTTCTATTTTTAAATTTACCTGTTTCATCTAAAAGCTATTTCATCCTAAAATGCTTTGTGAAAGTCCCAATTTATATAGAATCAGAAATGCATGAAAATGCCAGAAATTAATAGAATTAGTTTAGTGAAAAGCAGACTTCTCAAAAATAGACTGACTTCTCAAAAAGTTAATTGCTTCAAGTTCTGCTTATGTTACAAACAGAATGGCAAAAAGAACTTGTATAGGTAAAAGAAAATATTATTTAGGGAAAATTTGGTTATTTTGTTTGTTAGAGTATACAGTAGAGCTTTTGTGAAGAGCATTGCTATAAAGCTTTTTAACAGAGCTTTAGCATTTCAGAATGTTTTTCATGGCATTTCTTCATTCAATCTTTACCTCAAAACTTCAAAGTGAGTATTATGATCTTCACTGTACAGAATATGAAGCTAAGAACATAAAAGTTTTTTCTTTCTAGAGATGATGAGATTAAAACATACCCTCTGATTTTCCTTGGATGTTGCTACCACCATGAACAGTCAGTATGTTCTTTAATATCATTGATGAGAAAAATGAGTCTGAGTTTCAATGGGAAGAGATTTGGGTTAAATAGTAATGAACTGGTCTTGAAGCAGTAAGTTCCTTCTTAGAAAACATCAGAAGCTTATAATCTGCAGCCATCATCTCCATACCCATTGCCTTTCCATCATACCGACCCATCTATACACACGTATGCATTTTTGAAAATTAGTATTTTGGCATGAATGATGTCATGGTATCATTCTCTTTCCTCCCTTCTACTCAATCACAGTTTTACCATTATATATCCCTGGTTCATTGCTCATAAGTGGTATTGTTTATTCTAGAGCATGGATCTACCACATTTTGCTTATTCAGTGCTCTAGATCTCAACTGGAAATGACTTTCTGCTCCCTAGGGCATTTGGCAATGTCTAGAGTCATTATTTGGTTGTCATAATTGGAGGTGTGTTCTACTGGCACCTAATGGGTAGAGGCCAGGGATGCTGCTAAACATCCTGCAATGCCTATGACAGCCCCAACAACAATAAAGAATTATCCAGCCCAAAATGTCAGTAGTGCCAAGTCTCAGGATCATTGTTTCTCCATCCTGTTTGCACATTGGAATCACCTGGGGAGGTTTTACCTACAAAGATGCTGAGCACCACCTCTGGAGAATTAAAGAGCCTCTGGAACTAGGTCTGAACTTTCTAGTGATTTTAAAAATTCCCCCAGTGTGCAGCCAGGTTTGAGGCTTTTTTCCCTGGAGACTCTGTCTTTGATATATAAAGCATTGTAGAGAAGAAGGATAATCCAGAATTAACTAGAGAAAGAATAACAGTGAACAATGTTGTTCTGGTACTATTTCATGACAGGGTAAATCCTGTGATTATAGATTTAGGTTCTTTTCTGGTAAACTGGAGGAAATCTTTGCCAGTTCTTTCATTCACGGGAGCATGAGGAAGACAAATGTGTTAAGCTTGCTCAAGATTTTTAAGGTTAGTTAAATCAACTGATGGACAGAATAAGTAGCAGCAGTCTACAGTCTGATATCATAACTCCAGGAAACATTTGGAGAAATTTTTCAAATGATGGAGGTGGTGAAGTTGTTTTGGTTTTGCTTCCCTTGAATTCCAACAATGGGCAATAATAGGAAATCTTTCCCAGAAGGTAGGTTTAATTGTCCTTGATAGGCAATTAGAGTGCAACCTCTGTCACCTTTGTTCCACTGTTTTACCTGTTATCTAATCAATCCATGCCAGGCTAAATTTTCATTTGTGAACAAAGCAGCCGCTGGTGCCCAATGTCTTTTCTGAGAAAGGGTAAAGTAGCCTCTTCAGAAAATAAAATTTTGTATAGATTTGTCAACTCCTTTTTGTGGGAAGTTTCCGGGGGAGGGGGAGAGAGAGAGAGAGAGAGAGAGAGAGAGAGAGAGAGAGAGAGAAGGAAGAAGGGAGGAGAGAGGGAAATGTTGGTGTATTCAGTCACCTGGAGCAAGTGACATATAGTCCTGGCAGATAATCATAACTTTACATTAATTTGTTGTCTTATCCATATCCTGCCACAGGAGAAAAAAGACCAAGAACATTCTCATTAACTAGTAGGATTTATAGAGCAGATTCAAATCACAATGAGAGAAGGCTGGTTTTGGTACTAAAATAAATATGGGAAATATAGAAATCAGGATCTGTTGGTAGCTGTAAGAATGGGTACATTTCAACAGCAGTAACTTGCACTTGTGTATGGCTTTGTCACTTTCAAAGCATTCCGACTCACACTGGGTTTTCACAAAGACTCTGCTTTAAGCATGAGTTATTTTAACAAATGAGGAAATGGAAATTCAAAGACAGGAGCAGGTCTAGAACTCTAGTCTGATTTTATTTTTCTAGGGCTGTTTCTCAAATATAATTTGTTTAGATTTAAACTGCTGTATAACATCAAAAGTAAACCCAATTAACTAATTCTGGCAATGTGTAGACTTATACTTTGATGTATTTTTATTACCTGTCACCTAGCTATAAAATTATATATGCATACATATTGCTTATGGTAGTATATGAAAGTCAAGAATTTGACAGAAATTTTGGTTGGGTTTAAATATTCTGCTAAGTTTTTTAAGTATTTAAGCACATTTTAATGTATATATATATATATTTAATTTGAAATTATATTGATGTTTCTGAAAATTTGTGTTCATACACTGGATTACATATTAGCAGATGATCAACTGAACATTATGTTTAGATTTAGTATCCAAAATGAGAGGCTGTCTTCTTTACTTCCAAAGGTTATTATGGTTATTATAAGCTTGCTTTAAAGGATTTTTCTTTCCTTTTTTTTTTTTAGATATGGAAAACGATCTAGCCCTGAGACCCTGATTTCAGACCTCTTGATGAGAGAAAGCACAGAAAATGTTCCCAGAACTAGGTATGAAAGGACTGGGGCCATTGTTGCAGAACTAAGGGGCCCTGGGGAGGAGGTCAGAGAGCGCTGCCTCCCTGCCTGGGAAGGGGCTGGAATGGGTCTTTTCCAAACAAAGTAGGATTGGGGCAGAAGTGAGCTTGGGAAATAAGACAAGAAATGGCTTTCTTTTCACATATTTATTTGCAAAATTCTAAATTTCAGTGGGGCAATATTTTCTAGTCATATTATCCAGCTAGAAATTTTTTAATACTTGTAATTTTTACCTCAGAAATTAGTCTGTAGAAAACTTATAACTGTTAGAATTGAGGGAGTGAAGAATGAGTCCCCCTTTCTATACTAATATGACCAGCCATCATCTTTGGTTGGGGTAATCTTTAGTTTTTGCACATTCATGTGCAGTATCTGGATATCCTAGGAAATGCCCCTCAGGGATCCCCTCTAGTCTTCCTTCTTTTGCATGAAACTCTAGAAAAATCATTGGGTGGACATATTTTAGCTCAGCTGATGTCACATGGTAATTTATTGCATTCAGTGACTGAGGATTGAATGATAAGTTGTTCTTAGGGGTTTATCAGTAGCCTTGGGGCTTTCTTGGAGGGAGTCTCAGGAGGGAGTCTCATGGGTGGAAGTGCCTGCTATTATCTAGATGTCACACATTGGGCTAGGATTCTCCAATGCCTCTAGACAGGAAAACTGCTGAAAAGAACCTGGTCCTCCCTGATTTTGTAACTCCCTGGGTCTTCTGCCCCTTGCTTCCTGCCTCTACCCCAGTTGAATTCACATGGCACATGGTGCATCCATTTCTGTGGTAGCTTGTCTGCCTTCAACCCAGAGTTCTACACAATCAAGAACCAAGTTCCCCAGAAGAGGTCACTAGAACACTTGCTCAGTGAGTGTGACTGGAGTCTCACTCTTCATTGAGGTTCTTAGAGAGCAAACTAGAAGACCAGCTCAGCCATCCACCTTCCCTCTGGCACTACCTCACTTCTCTCCAAAAAAGGAGGAAGTGTGCAAGTCTAGACTAAGATAGGCTTTCTCCGAGAAAACAACATTTAGATGGGACAAAATTCCAATGCTCATGTCTCTGGAATTGCCAGCCTAGAGTTAAAGGGAAAATGCAAGGGAAGCAGGTAGAAAATTCATAAAAGTTGTTTTTTATTTCTTTTTAATTTTCTTCCAGCTTACTGAGGTAATAAGTGTTGTTTTTAAGTACTAATCATCAATACTTTTTAAAATCTCATTGTAAAAAGTTTAAGATAAACTAGATCAACTTGGGGTTGGAAAAAGAACCATCCAGTCCTACTTATAGCTTGCTGCTGCTTTTCATTTTGTGGCCCAAAATTGCACAGTTGGTGCATGAGATAAAGCTAATTGCACTGTGATTGGCAGCTTCAGTCATGGGCAGTTAGGAGACAAAACTTGAAAGCCTTGAGGTGCCTATGAATACCATTTTCTTTGAAAGCTTTCTGTGTAGGCTAATAAATAGCATCTTACTACATAAAAAGCTATGCAGGACGACAAAGGGAGCATATTCAGAGTTCAGTAACAATAACACTCTTGTTACAGTTTTGTGTGATTCCTGTAGTTTTGATCTCCAGAAATGTTGCAGAGTTCTTTGGCTTCTTTGATAAATGTAGCCTTTTAAATACCCCCTACCCCCAAGATTTGCCTGAGACTCCCCTTAACACAAGTGAAAGCTACTCAATTGGGTTTTTGCATGTTACACCCCGTCTCCACTCTGATATTCTACAAGGCCTCCTGTTTAGAATGCCTACAGCAGTCTTTCCACAATTTCCGATCATCTTTCAGTTCAAAATGGAATGTTTCCTCTTGCAATCCTCCTAAGAAGTTGGGAAACTTCTTACATTATTTGCTTCTTCTGTTTGACAGGCTGGAAGACCCTTCTATGTGGTGATGGGAAATGAAACTTGCTCTCCTGTCTTTGCCTATTTTTCCACCCGTATTTCATCCATTAAAACTAAAATCTGCCTGTCCTCCCAATGCATGCAGCCACTCTGCTCAACCATGCAGTTTCCCTGTGTCATTGCATCTATGTGTGTTTAAATAAAGTACCATGCATTCAAAGGTGTATGTTCCTTAATGAAAAATCTATTGTTGCAATTGTGAGAACAATTTTAATTTATTCCATTAAATCACAATCTTCCTCAATTAGCAAATTCAAGGTTTCTTCTACCAATATTAAAGCAGTGACTGCAGAAGAAGATAAAGAGATACAATGACTTATAATGTGTGTGTGTGCGCGTGTGTATGTGTTTAACAATTAAAGCACAGTTAAGTTCTCACTTAACGTCATTGATAAATTCTTGGAAACTGACTTAAAGCTAGATGACTAATAAGAAAGCATGTCCATAATAAAGTTATTATGCTCAATGACTTGTTTTAAAGTCAAAAGGGATTTCTCTTTTCTCATCAATGTTATAAGGAGAGGACATTGAACAAAAAGTTGTACTTTGAGAACTTGTCATATTTGGAAACTTTGAATAGGAGAAAACTAATTTTGAAAATGTTGCCAAACTTTGCCCCATTCACAGGGAATCCTTGATATCTTTATTAGCCTATTCTGTTAGCAGAAAGTAGTGCTGTCTAACAGAATGTTCTACAAAATGTCCTGTGTCTAATACAGTAGCCACTAGTCACGTGTGGTTTTTAAACACTTGAATAAAGATAGTGCAAATAAGGAGCTGAATTTTAAATGTTATTGAATTTTAATTTAAATAACCAGATATTTTTACTATCTTATCAGACAACTCTGATACACACGTGAATGCAAACACCCTTAGGTTACTACTCATAATTAGATTCAGAAATGGAAATATACTGAGTGCTATGTTTACCTTTTCATACAACATAAGGCATGTTAATTAATTTAGCTAAAAGTTATTAACCCCCCCATTCACTTACCTATTTACATATGCTTAGTTTAAAATTAATGACATCAGATTCTTATATGTAATTTCTAAATCAAAGAAAGTAGGTATTAGCTCATATTTGTGTTTTGAACCTCACGGAAAAATATGTACAAGTACAAAACCCCATATACATCATGACTAGGTAATCTTATAGCATATAATGAAATAGTCTATTATAAAGAATTCTGTTTCTTCAGCCAGTGATGTTAAATATGCTACAACACATAATTTATGTTAATGAATTTAAGATGAAATTATTCTGTTTCCTAAAATTCTCCTTATTTTTGTTTATTTTTTGTGCTTTGCACTGAATGCCATTTTGTAAAACATTTTTTTTAATCTTAGAAGGTTGAGTCAGTCACAGTTTATTATCATACAATGTCAACATTGTTAACCCAGTATATTTGGAAATTTTCCTCCTTAAAATTAGCATTATGCAAAGACAATTGGCTCAAAGATCCACTTGGCACCACAGATATGCTGAATATTCATCACCATATCCAGAACTCTAGGTGGTATAGAGCAGAATAAGTAGGAATAATGTACAGAAACCACTCAAATATAATCCAGGACTTTAATTTTAAACAAAGTTTAAATCTCTTACCTAACTAAACCTAAATACCTGAAAGGCTAAACATTAACAAGTTTACATTTTACTTAATAATCTAAGTCTTCTTCACCTCATCTTATTAGAAAAGAAATGAGCCTTCACACCATGTGAGTTCTGTGGTCCTGACTCAGTGGCTTCAAATTCAGTAAACTTCTGCATTATCACTCAAGAACTGGGGATAAGAAGTCCTGCCCAACTTTCATATAAGTCTACACAGGATCAAAATCCAAGTTAAGAGAAGGGTAAAAGTAAGTAATAGGAAGTGAATAGGAATAAAGTTTTTGATGATTTCTTTGTTGGATTATTAATTCCTTAGTATACACAATGTGTCCCTCTAAATCCATATGTCAAAATCTTAATCTCCAATGTGATGTAGAAAGTGGGGCCATTGGGAGGTGATTGTATCTTGAGGGTAGAGCTCTGATGAGTGATATTAATGCCCTTACATGAGGAACCCCAAAGGGTCCTTTGCATTATATGAGGAAACAGTGAGTAGTTAATCATCTATGAACCAGGAAGCAGACCCTCAGCAGACACCAAATCTGCTGACACCTTGATCTTGGACTTTCCAACTGGGAATTTTGACCAATAGATTTCTATCGTTTATAAAGCATTCAGTCTTCATGGAAATTTTTTTTAAAGATTTATTTTTATTTACGCATACAAGAGGTGGGGAGTAGGCCAGAGGTGGGGGTTTGGGGAAATGAGAGGATTCACCAGAAACAGAGTGGGGGGTGCAGAACAGGCAGATCTACTGAAATACACTGCTGAGGGGAGCAGAAGGGTGAGGCAGGAGAGGTCTGCTGCACCATGTGGGTTGGCTCCCTGGGCGGTGTTCAAACTCATGCTGCAATGGCTGCCAACAGCTTCATAGTGCTGAGACTTAACCCCTTGCACTACCGGGGAGGCCCCTCCATGGAAATTTGTTATAGCATACTGGGTGCACTAAAACATCCCTCATAAACAAGAATTCAGTTTGAGCGATACAATAATGGTAAATTTGAAAACTGCAAAACTACTTTCCAAGTATTTCGCAAACATTTCCAGTCTGTTGACTCTCCCTGGAGGTTTAAAGGCACAAATCACCTACCTATCATTGCAAATAATAATTCTCATTAGAGTTGCAGCAAGAACATTTCAATCTTCATTAATGAAATGCCTATGAACAACATAATCATTATCAAATAAGTCTATAAACATTAAGCTCTTTAATCTCAGCTTTATTCTACATTCTAACAGGTAATAATTGCATCAGTTTGGGTTTTTTTTTCCAGATGCAATGATGTTATTTTGATCCTTACAATGCCCGTGGGGCACACTTCCAAACCCACTTACCTGTATAGCCACATGGATAAGAATAGCCATTCTGCCATATGTAGCAGCAGATGGAAGAGGAAAGTGGCACTCAAGAATGCATGTTACCTTCTGACAGCATCCCTGTGCCCATTACAATGAGGTCTGTGAACCACCCAGAATGGCAGCTCCCCTCCCATGCCAAGGGAGATTGAAACAGTGACCAGAGAAAGGGCCAGGATCCTCTATGGGTCAAGGCTAAACTTGGGCCCTTTAAATTCCTTATGCTACTCTTCCCCATCCTATGGGCAGAGGTATCTCCTCCCTCCCCAGCAAGAAGTGGCACATGGTATTACATGAGCCACGAAAAAGCATCGACTCCTGGCTAGGGAAAGTGAAGGAGCAGCACAAACTTCCTGAGTTGCAAGTGCTTGGGCTGAGGTTTGAGGGGTGAACATCGATTGCCAGATGAAGAACACGAGCTAGGAAGTTACAGACATAGAGATGTGAAAGAGTAATACATCTTCTGAATTCTTTTAAATTAATCTGGATTCCTATACTTTTAATTTGACCATGCACTAAGCTTGAACCATTGGGTTACTCTTCTAAAGGGAAAAATCCCCTTTGGGATGAAAGCCATCCTCAGCTCGTTTTTCCCACATTCTGCCTTTGTTTTATTTGTTTATTTCTATCTAATCTGATCTGCTCTTTCTACAGTCTTAGCTCCAGGGGAAAACTGGGCCCTTTGACACTAACATTATTCTTCATTCAGTCAAATCAGGACTGTACTTCTTAGCCAGATATCTCTTAACTATGATCTTACGGACAAACTTTTAAGTTCAGAGAGTAAATGTGGCAGGGTTTGTTCCAATCCCTAATTCAGGAAGGAGGGAACTAACTCTCTATTTTGCAATTTTTAGCTTCCTTAGTATTTCCAGCCTCCTTCCCCTGCCTAGAAAAGGGTGAGGACAGAGAAGCAGATATAAAAGGAAGGAAAAATCAGCACCGGTTTGGCACTTCACACCATGGTACAGGACTTCCTCTGGGTGAAGTAAAAATGAACAATGTGCCAGCCCAAAGCCAGGCTCACTTGCAGAGTCTATGGCCACACTGAAGACAGGGAAGTGAATATTATGACAGTTAATTGTCCCTTCTTTCTTCCTAATATGTGTTATGATTTTATGGCTACTTTTTACAAGGTATACACAGAAAATGTTTTTCCTCTTCCATTAAGAATATTGGACTCAGTTATGATGCCATTAGAACTAAACATATACCTTTTTCTATCATCATAAAGGAAAAGAACCTTTAGGATGAGACATTTCAGTAGAATATTCTTTTATTGTGCTTTGTCTGTAGGAAGATTATGAGAGTGTCATGACTAAGTGATTGTCTTTTCTTCTGCCTATTAGAAAAATTAGCCCAGTGTGAAATCACATAGAATCTTTCTCTTTTTTTCAAATCAGAGTGGAATAACTATTAATTGTATGTGTCATCCAGGCTTATTTTTTAATAGGCTAAGCAATAGCTACCAATTTAAAATCATTCTAATGCTACAGGATTGAAACACTTTGCATTTATGGGAATGGAGTAATTGTATGTGATGATACCTGCCTGTTACTTGACAGATAGTAAGTGCTCAGTGAGGGCCAGTGCAGTGACCATGCACTAAGCCTGAACCATTGGGTTACTCTTCTGAAGGGAAAAATTCCCTTTGATATGAAAGCCATCCTCAGCTCAGCTCGTGGTGACAACTGAGAATGACCCCCCAGGAGCCAGAACAAGAGCAGTATTTGCTGCACAATCTCAAAGGAGTTTGTTTGATCCTTTCAGGAGGCACAGGTGCCATTTATATAGGGCCTTAGCAAAAGTATAGAAGTTTATTTAACCATTGCTTCTTTAGCTCTCAGAGTTATTGGTTGAATAAACTATACTTCCCCATTATGTCAGAAGTTTGAGTCATCTTGGATTACCATTACTATCATAAAAAGCTTTTTTTTTCAACCTCAAATATTGAGGAACCAAGATTCTCAGAAATGTCTTTAGAGTCACTAATAATTTTTCCCTGGCTTTGAGTTTAATATTACTTTTGGAGTTCTTGCACATTGCTGCCACTCACATTGCTAAATACATTATAATATTAACTCTTATAGTATGTCATATTAGCATATTGAACATTTTACTAGTGTACTGACTCTAATTCAGGATCATCTTACAACTCTTTGATTGCCAGCAAGTTATTTTGATATTAAAATTTAGAAAGGATTTGAATCTTTAAAAACTATTTTATATACAAGACACAGATTCCTTTGATTCCCAGTGTGTTAATTTCAGGATTCTTCATTTTCCCAGAAGTTTTCAACTCAAATTATTCAGTGTATTTATTTGAAATTTACCTCAACTCATTAATTTGATGACTTCACTGTAGCATTATGAAGCAATCTAACACTAAAATGAAAGCCTTTCAGTAGAATATAAAATTCATATTTTACCTTTTATTCTCACACTGAGTAACTCCTTTCTGTTGGAGCATTATCAACTAGAGAGAACAGCATCATTCAAATGATTTTCAATTAAAGGTTGCCTGGAATAATTTGAATTTTATTTATTATAATAAGTATATCTTTTCTATCACAGCTAATTTTTTTTAAATCATAGTGATCTTTTAAATTAACTATTTTGTGAATTTAAATGCAAGAATAAGCAATGTGGGCAGAACTTATTTAATATGGTCATTCTTCCTAACTGAATTATTGACCAAGTTAAAATGGATTCAACTGATCTCTGATGAGTTTCTGGAGTCCCAAGGATGTTATCAATTCCTAAAACTTTCATTGAGTAGTCTCTCTGTAACAGATATTATGCTAGGTGCTAAGACTGATATAAGACAAGTGTGACAGTTTCTCTGCTCTTAAAGACCTAACAATTTATGAAGGAGATAGACACATAGTTAAGTGACTGTAATACAAGACAGATCATGATTGAGGTTGAAATAGAAGCATAAAGTGATTGCTATGGGAGAATAGGAGAGGCTGAAATCTTTTCCATAGTGTGCATAGGGAGTGGAGTGACATTTAAATTGAAGCTTGGTGAATGACAGATGTTCAATAGGCTGTTCTTTGCTTTTGTGGGCCTCAAGATCATTATTAACCATATTATATTGCTATAAAGAAGGCTGTGCAGATGCCTAAGCAACTTCCAATTGGGATTCTGAAGTGGCGATTGTCTATCCATCTTGAAATATCTGTTGTCATCTCAGAATGAACATATAGTGCTTGAGTTGATACACATCGGAGATGGGATGCGAGAATAAAGACCATGGAGGGGATATGATGGCATTTGTTCCTTTTTCTTTATTGCTGAATTTTGATAATTTAACAGTGATATGTCTTGGTGTAGGTCTTTGTGCATTTAGGAACTTGGGTGTTCTAACAGCTTCCTGTGTTTCTATAGCTAGTTCTTTTCTTACATTTGGGAAGTTCTCAGCTATTATTTCCTTGATTAAGTTCTCTGTTCCCTTCCCTCTCCTTGTGTTTCCTCTTTTAATTGAGTCTGACAATTCTCATCGGGTTTCTTCATTTTTTTCTAAATATTATTTCTCGCTCCTCTTCCATTGTAGTCATTGCTAGAATTTGATCTTCAATTTTGTTTATTCTCTCTTTTGTGTTATTGAGGTGATTGCTATGCTTTCCATGGAAATTTTTGTTTATTTCATTTTTGTTTATTTTTTGTTTCTCAAATCCAGTATCTCTGTCTGGAATTTTTTATAGTGTCAATCTCTGGTGTGGAACTCCTTTTGCCCCTGCATTTTCTTTCTTATTTCATCCATGTTTTATTCTGTGTCAGAGTGAATTTGATGTAACTCATTAATTTTCTTCATAATAGTTGTTTTAAATTCAGTATATTAGATTCTTCTCGTGTCATTAGATTGATTTATGAAGCTTTTATCTTTTTTATACATCACAGGACTTAGCCTTTTATGGCATTTGCTTGGTTTTACTGGTAGACGACACTGTGGCTCCAGTTTTGGAGCTGTTTTGTTTTTCAGGACCGTGGGTCTATGGGAAGAGAGGTTGTAATATGTCAGGGACATCGATCACAGTCCTGGAGGGGATGGTCAACATTATTGTAAAATCCTTTGCAGTAGCCTCTCCTCTTGGGACCAGACCTATTCCCAATCTGAGCACAAAGTCCATGGCCCCATATTCTTCCTCTAGGTCCAGATGCAGGTATCTGCTACCAGCAGAAGCTTTCTCTGAAGACAGACTTGCCTGGATTCCCAAGGAAAAGTATTTGGGGATGGGCTGGGACTCAGCCTGCCAGACTATGTGTGTAAAAATCTCTGCTGTGAAAATGAGGAAATGATCTTGATGAGAAATACAAGTATACAAGGCTGAAAGTAAATGTTCTAAGCATAGTATAGGCTGTATTGAGTTTTCTTATTTATATATATTTTACATCGTTGTTCATTTTTAAACAATGTTTGCTTCCCCCCACCGTCCTCAGATGTAATCCCCATAGAATTTCCTTCCCCAATGCACCCGTGCACCATCACCATGGTCCCCTGTGCTTCTCCCTCCCTCCCTCTGATCCCTCTCCCTCCTCCTCCCCTGAAGGGTATCTCTGGTTTATAATTGTCTGTTTTTGTTTTGTTGTGTTGTGTTTTATATTGCTATTATTTTTACCCCTGATGCCTTATTTGGTTCCCCTATATTCCTGCTATAAGTGAAATCATCTTCTCTGCCTATCAGATAGAGACTTTAGAATGGTGAAGGAGTTGTATTGGATTTTAAATGGCAAAGTATAACAGAGAGAAGACAGTTCTCTACTCTCCCATGCACAGACCCCAGAATAACCTCAGCACCTAGTGCACAGGTGACTCTCAGAGATCAAGTGCTGTGTCTAACAGTATAATAGGAGAAATTGGCACTTGGCAGAGCAGGGTTCTCATGACGGTCTCCAGCACTTGTGACTGGCTCAGGTAGACCAATTTTGGGGTATTGACATGTTTGGATGACCAATTATTCTGTTTTTTCCCCAGGACTTTTCCAGGTTTAATACTAAAACTGCTATATCCTGGAAAATGCTTCAGCCACCAGTCAGCATTCACACACCTGAATTTAAATGTTCAACAGAATGCTGTTTTCTAATTGACCTGTCATACACTATTCTCTTTGGATAATTGTAAAAGGTAATTTAAAAATATTCCCATGATAGAGAAACTTCAGCTGTGAAGACATTAAGAATGTCTTATAATTTCTAGACTAGCCATTTTCATATTCTAACATAAATACGTTGGTTCTGTGAATGCATAAATATTTAATTTCATGGATAATTAACTCTTTATGAGAAAAAAGATTTCAACTTAGAATCCTAAATAGCTATTTTACTTCTAGAATCAAAAGTTTTATAGCTTTTGTTTTTGTGGTTAAAAGTAGGGTATGAAAGAGCCAACATTTGGTGAAAAACTAGTGTAAACCTAGTTTAATTCTTTTAGTCCTCATTCACACTATGAGATGCAAATATTACTGCAATTTGCAGATGAAGAAACTGAGGCACAGAGCTATTAAATGAAACAAGGGGACAATGTTGGTAAGTGGTGGAGGTGGATCTCCAACCCAGGCCACCAAGCCATGTTCTTTATGTTATACCTTTTGACTGATGGGAATTTTAGTCCTTGAGTTTCAGTAGGATTGTAACCCATTGTTTCCTTATGTGTCATCACTAAGAGCATAGGGACAAGTGGACAAGTGCTAAGATAGACTTTGACATCAGAAAAACTTGATTCTTTCATTATTATGCAATCACCCCCCTATATTTCCCTTTATTTAGGCATTTTGCCTAAAAATCTGGTATGTCTAATTTTAATACAGCTGCACTAGCTTTTAAAAATTTATATTTACCTATCTTCTTTCATCCTTTTGCCTTTAAAATTTTTGAACCATTAAGTTGTAGTTGTATTTCTTATAACAAAATAGTTATTTTTAAAATGTAAATAGTCATATCTTTTAAACATCAAGTTAGACTATTTACATTTGTTATGATTAGTGATGCATTTTGATCTGTATCTACCATCTTATTCTGTCTGGTTACCATTTATTTTCTTTACTTCTTTTTTCAGTTTTTTTGGTCTCTATGGAATAAACCAAGCTTCCTTGTTTTTTTTTTCTTCTACTAGTTTGTATATTAAATTTTCTATCCTTCCCTAAACAAAGTAAGGCTATTCAATGAGTTCAACTTCAATAAGTCTCTCTAGTCATTTTGTTTGTCCTCCCAAGCTATATACTATTATTTCTGGTTTTTCATATTATTAATGGCTGTTTATATTTACCCATGTTTACCAATTTTTGTTTACTGCAGTTATTTTTAACTATACCATCTTTCTGGGTTCAATTTCCTTCTTCCTGAAATACGCTTTCAGTAGTTCTTTTAATTAAGGTACTGAAATAATAAACTCTTAGACAGTCTTTTTCCAAAAATATCTTTATTTCACCTTTATTCTTGAATGGCACTTTAGTGGGATATTGTGTTTATATCCTAGTTATTTTCTGTCAACACTCAGGCTAGTATTCTATTGACTCTCAGCCTAGTTAAATTTACTCTTTTCTTTTTAGTTTCCCTTTCATTTCTGGAACCTAGATAATTCTGTTCCCTTTTTGTGAACTGTTTTGCATCTTTAAAATTACATATTTTATTCAGCAGTTCTAGTTTATTTGCATCATTTTAGTACTTAATTTTTACTGAACTGGATCTACAGTTGCCAGTTCTCTACTCATTGTTATAAATGATGTATGCACAGAATGGCAGTCATCCCTTTGCATATATATGAGAGAGTTATGCAAATATGTTCAGACTAGTGTATTCAGAAGGCTGCCATCAAAGAGAAAGGAAGATGCATATAAATTTACACCACAGTTAGTCAAGAGAATTAGCTTCTATAGAAGAAGTGTGGGTTTTTTTAAAAAAAGAAGTTTGGGATAAAGGAAAAAGAATACGTAAATTGGAGTTGTATTTTTCTCCATCCTTACTACCTGGAGCAAGTCACAATCTCTCTTTCTTAGTTTCAGTTTCTGAAGAGATGAATAATATCAACCTTGCATAGCTGTTAGAATTAAATGGAGGAATGTATAAAATACTTGGCAAAATACTATCTAGTTAGTGCTCAATAACTTGTGTCTTACTTCCTTTACCAAGACAGAATAGATGTACATGTTTTCATGTATGTAATTAGCGATGGTTTGACAAAAGGATTTCAGGAGGTAATTGAGATTTGTAACCAGTCTGGCCTGCAAATCTGGAGTATAAGGATCTATTATAATTGAGAAAGAAGTCACTAAAGATAATAGACCCAGACCTGTCCCTGATCACAGCACCCAGTGCGTTGAAAATTGACAGCCTCTGAGTCTCAGGGTCCTCTCTAAAAGGGTTGACTGTCAATATTTTTGGAAGATCTGAAATGGGATCATTGCTTTAAACTCCTGTTGGATATGATCTTATCAAAGAGTAATGAGTTCTTTGTAGAAACCCATGTATAATTGTGGAATGGTTCCACTAAGTTAGTCTTTATTCCTGCCACATTTCAGTTGTTAATGGATGGAGGGAATCAGTAAATGAAAAAGACAGTTACTTCCCTCTTCCTTCCTTCACACTGACAAAATCTAAGTCAGTATTCCACAAAGATCAAGAGTTGGAAAAGGCTTTGGAGATCATTGATTTGTTGGGAATTGTTCCGTCGTGTTCCTGGTATCAGTTCCTAGCAGACCTGGTTGGTGGAGTTTCATGACAATGTGATGAATAGTAATTATATCCAAGGAGTGCAATGAAGTATTTTTTGGAGGACTGCTTATTCGGCAGAATTTAAAATGATCTCTTGCATTGTTAATATGTACTTTCCAAGATTGGAATTCATCGTGATGTTAAAGTGGCCTGCTTTTCTTATCCATTGTAAAAGGTGAGGGTAGGAGAGGAAGTTTTCTTTATTTTATTGGTAGTCTACTGAAACTAAATTTACTTGGAAGTTATCTTTCCCTTTGATAGTGAAGGGAGTTAAACTTGTCAACTGAATACAATTCAATCTCCTCTGCCTTGTTTTAGGAAGACAATCAATTTAATAACTGAACTCATTTGTACTCTTTTTCTGCTGCAAAGGTTTCCCTTCCTTTGGCTAAAATATAATCAAAGTGCAAGGAGAAGATTGGTGTAGACGTAACAACTCTTGGTCCAAGTACCATTCCTCTTTGAGGACTTTTCCTTGCCCCTAAAAAAGATGTAATTCATTTACATTGGTGGCAGGGGAGTAGCAGCCTCTCCCCTCACTTTATACACCTTTTGGGGCTGGAATAACTTGTGATCTATTTTCTCAGCATGGTCCCCACATAGTGGGCCCCCTCTGACTGTCACTTTGCTGCTGATCCACTGAGTCTTCATTGGAAAGCCACTCAAAGGCAGCTTGAATGGCCTGCTTCCACCACTCTGCTCGGACAATTCACTTGTCACCTTAGCATATAGGTTAAGCCATCACCCTCAACTGCCTTCCCTGAGGTCCAAGAATTTCTAAATCCCTTCCTTGCTATATTGAGCACACAGAGAAGCTCAGGAGATTGTCTTAGCCCTTGATCCCTAAATATTCTTTTTACCACTTTTCTTCTATTTCTGGACACCTGTCATTGAGAGGGACATCTTATCAATGCCTCACTCTTTAGGGGATTTCTATGTTCTCCTATAATGCTGAGTTAATCCATAAAAGCAGCAGAGTCTGAACCCACCTCATCTATATTTTGCTCTCTCCTGAATAAGGGCTTCTACTTGCCCTTCATTTCTGATGTACTATGTACTATGTACTATGTCATAATCCCCCTCCCATTTTTCCTACCTTCTTTGTCCTGGGAAGTACTCACGCTCTCCTTCCTTTGAGTCATAAGCAGCATTGATGACAGAAGGGGCTACACTGACTGAATGGATTGCTGAGAAGAGAAATGCTTCACAAAGTATTTCAATGATATTATCCTTGTCATACATTCAAGGATCAGCCAAAAGGAAAACATATAATGGCAACTGTATGTACAGAAAAGCTGGTTGCCAGATTACCTGATGGTGAGCTCAGTTTCTGCCATGCAACTCGTATGTGCCAGGGGAATCTGGTGGCCAGCGGTGTGAGGTCCACCATGGCAGTGCATTCTTGCCATTGCCCTTGGACCATCTCCAATCATAAGTTCCTCTATTAACTCAAAACCACTATCTCACTGAGATATCTGTGTTATTGTTCCCCCTAGTCACTTTGCAAAGTGAAATATCAATTCAATTTTCTCACTTAGGAGATGAGGTGGTAGAATTTGGTGGAAGAGCCTTTCTGAAATATCTTCCTTATTTACCTGTTCCATATTCCAACACAATATGACCCTAAAATGCAGATAATATGTAACTGGATGGGTGTAAAAGGCTCATTCTTCCTGATTGTTGAGCATTGATAGTTTGGTGTGAAAGAGTTTGAGTTCTTTGCCCAGGGACAGACAGCTGAGAGCAGTTTTTAATGGAAATAAGTAGTGAGAGATAAGTAGGACACAGGTCCTTCCCAAGGAGGGACATTCTTGATTGGAGAGTGTGGACCTTAAAGTGTAGCAACAGAAGGTAGGCATGGAGCCTGGACAGAGGGGTATCGGATGGAGCTGAGAAGAGAGAACTGAGGAGAGGGACAGAGGAGGATGTTAGAGACAAACCAGGCTCAATGCTTCCCATGGTCATGGCCAGCCCTGGACTGAGGCTCTGGATGCCTCACATCTTTAAGTTCCTGCCTCTCATAAGACTCCAGCAAGTTGATATTGTGGAAGTACTTTGTAAACACTGAAGCAACCATTTAAATGATAGTAACAGCTTTCACTGTTATTATTTTTGAAGACCACATGAATAATTTTACAATACATTTTTTGACTCATTGCAAAATGTCTGTAATCTGTAAACTTTTTTCAGATACTATATGTAAAAAAGTGGCCAGGGTGAGTGATGAGATGCTAGTACGTTTACTATATAAGTTTCTCTTTTAAAATTTGTTTTGAATACCTTTTTCTCTTTTATTTGAAAAATACATTTTGGAATGTTGGTAAAAGCATAATTCTTTTTTTTTTTAAAGATTTATTTATTTATTTACACAAGCACTGGGTACAGTCAGAAGCGTGGGAGGGTGAGAGAATTCACCAGAGCCAGAGTGGAGAACAGAACAGGCAGACTGATGAAGTGCACTGCTGAGGGGAGCAGCAGGCGCTGCAGGAGAGGTCTGTCATTCCATGTGGGACCCTCGCCGGTGGCCAGGGATCGAACTGGTGCTGCAGATGCTGTGGGCAGCTTCGCAGCCCAGCGCTCAACTGCTGCGCCACCGGGAAGACCTGGTAAAAGCATAATTCTGTAGCCATGGTTAACCTGATAGTCAGCTTGTGTTTTCTGGTGATGTGCTTGGAAGAAATGAAACGGTACTTACATGCAACATGCACATAGGTGCGACAAGCAATGGAAAGTTAAATGCTAAAGCTGAGCAATGTACTTGAAAGTATTTTGAAAGTTGACAGGCATGAAGAAGGTCAGCATGGATGCTGTGCTGTCCATATTCCCCCTTCACACCAAGACACTCATTTTCCTAGGTGCTGGGAGTCTCGGCAGATGAAGGTGCCCAGCTGAGTCCCTCAATGGGAGTTAGCCTCCACTGATGAAAACTGTTTCTCCCATGGTCAGGTCCTTTCTTTGCTGGTGCTGGTAGGCCTACCCTTAACTACTCAGTACAGAGGTATACAGGCCCAGCTCCCTTGCCCTAACTTAGGACAACTCTGAAGTCCCATCCTAGCTCCACTAGTGGACTAGTGGAGGCCTCTTCAGGGTGCCCATGTGGTGGTTCAGTCTCTCCCTCTGTTCAGTCACAAGAACACTCCCCTATGACTTTCCTGTCTGCAAATCTCCATCCCAGAGGCCTTTCATCAGGGAATGCAGCCTGACACCCTGTCACCGGATAGGTCAACACAAGGGTGCAGGGAAGAGGGCTAATTATTACTATGAGTGAGATGGACAGGAGTTAGAATGCCCCTGCTTCCTTTTGTGGGCCTTGCCTGCATAAGGAGGCAGATTATTTGTACTTGTTCACTCAGCATGTGCCTGATTAAAAATTAATAAAGGCAATAGGAATGGTAGAGCCTTTTGGAGTAGCCATGTTGGGTCAATAGGGAAGCTGTTTGCTGAAGATTTTATTTTTAGGGATCAATGTCTTTTTATTGATCTACTGTTAAAACTGTTTTCTACAGCACAGGAATCTGCATGACTGACAAAAACATGCAGAAGCCTGGAGTTCGTGGTAATTTACTGAATCCTGTATTAAAAAATCATTAGCATTTTTAAAAAGCTATAATACAAAATATATAGAGAATTTTGCTATAATGTTGGTGTGAGAAAGACCTTCCTTTAAGCAAGACACAAATTAAAAGGATTAATTGGAAATACCCAGGTTGGGCAGGAATGTAGGGAAAGGTCTTTTTAGTGCGTGCCTTTTCAGCTACTACATTCATCACATGGAATGTATCTATGGAACACATTGCCTTCACTCACAATGACATACCTACATCTTCATAGACCTGTGTCTAGAAAAAGTTGAAAATAAGATGCAACAGATAAGTTAAATTCTGGTACATTTAACTCTCTACCTACAAGTTAAGAAGAATAGGCAGTCCTTGCATGTGCTGACAACAAAAGTTGTCCTTAATATATTAATTTTCAAAAAAAGCAATCATCTTACTAAGTGTATTAACATCTTGTCTTTGTTACATATTTTATAAATTAGCACATGGATTGGAGACAGTAATGATGACATGAGCAGAGCACACCTTGATCTAGAACTGTTCAGCTCCTCATTGCACAGTGTCTGCCCTGGGGCAGGACACTAAACCTTCAGGCTACTGAAGAGATTTCTGGCTGGGGTTAATAAGATAATAGATGTGGGGCCTTCCTGGTGGCGCAGTGGTTGAGCTCTGGCTTGCGAAGCTGCCCTACTTTGGTCCTTCTGCCTGCTCTGCTCCCCGCTCTGGCTCTGGTGAATTCTCTCACCCTCCCTCGCTTCTGACTGTACCCAGTGCTTGTATAAACAAACAAACAAATAAATAAATCTAAAAAAAAAAGAAAAAGAAAAAGAAACTTAAAAAAAAAGATAATAGATGTGTACCCCAAACATAACTGTCACTCTCATGTTCCATCTTCAGTGCAGTTTCTTCTGCAAACAGTGTTCTAATTAAGAAGTCTTGAAAGATAACAGAAATCTTTTGCAGTGATTGTCCATGAAGAGATGACATAGAGTTTTTTAAAATATATAGACTTCCCAGAAACCCTCTTTCATCATCTCACCTTCTTTTTCATTCAGTGTGGCTGCTAAAACCTAATCACCTCTATCTCCTTCTCGTGTCACAAACACATGGCTTCCACATTTTCTTCATCCTTCCCAAAACACTTCAGTTTTCACATGACAAAGCTACACAGGATATAAAATGGGCCCTCAGCCAAGTCTATTCTTCTGAGAATCACATCCCAAGGAATGTGATAAATAAAAACATCCACTGCTTAAAATCCAGTAGATATTCAGCAAGTGTTGGTTGGAGATACTTTTCCCACATTATGATTTTGGATTTTTGGTGATAGTAGATCAAAGGGTATAGCAGCACAGATTTTACTCAGCATGTAAATTAAACCCACAATTTTGATTATCAAGCTCTGTCCTTACTAAAATTCCTTATTTTATGTGTCAAACATAACATTTAACTTAGTGTCCACATCTCTTTCCTGCCTTATTTTTTCTTCCTAATACAGTCCTTCCAATTTCTAATGAGAATTACTTATATAATAGAAGGAGTGGGTATTCTTCTGTTATAGTAAAAAGGGTTCCTTGGCTTTTTATTTTCCTGGAAAACAAGGCTGAAATTTTGAAGTGACTTCATAATTAGAATTTTGCTAATTCTAGCTTTTCCTCTCCTGGCCTCATATCACTTGAATTTCCTCCAATCTCTACATACTTAGTCCTGTCTCTTTATTTATTTATTTTATTAACATTTATTTATTTATTTACACAAGTACTGGGTACAGTCAGAAGCACGGGAGGGTGAGAGAATTCACCAAAGCCAGAGCGGGAAACAGAACAGGCAGACTGACGAAATACACTGCTGAGGGGAGCAGCGGGCGTAGCAGGAGAGGTCTGCATGGCATGTGGGACCCTTGCTTGGCGGCAGGGCATCGAACCGGCGCTGCAGAGGCTGCAGACAGCTTCGCAGCCTAGTGCTCAACTACTGCGCCACCAGGGGAGGCCCCTGTCTCTTTATTTTGAACACTATGCCCCCTTCATCCAATTCAGTCCTATTCCATTGGCAGGTCATAGCTTACCTGGCATCTCTTCCAGGAGTCTGACACCTCTGTTGACATTTATCACACCACGTTACAGTTGCTGATGTGTCACCTCAATGGAAAATGAGTTCTATGAGGATCAAAATCTGATCTGTCTTGTCCACCACTGCACTGCCACCACTGCACAATGCCTGGCACACAAAGACAATTGACAAGTGCTTGTTGAACCCTTGCCTAACTTGAGAAGCTCAGCCCATCATTATCGGCCATTCCTATGTATAAGAATGCTCTCATTTACCTGCCTCTTCAGCTTTAAATTCAGCCTGTGATTAGATCCTGGGTCTGAATTATTTTCACAGTGGGAGCCCCCTAGCCTCTGTAAAAAAAAAACTGAAAATACACTGAATGTCTCTCAAAGAAATTATTAGATAAAATATGAAATGGTCATGCCTTGGAGTATCTTACAACTCCTAATGAAAAAAAAGTTAGAACTACATTACTGACCTAGAGGAATGTCCATGACACATTAAATTAAAAGGGCAAATGGCAAAACAGTATGTGTATGGGGATATTGACTCACTTTGTAACAACCAAAAAGGAAAAAAAAGGTGGAAAGAAAGGGGGGAAATCCGTATAGGAGTATGTATGTGTATCTGTGAATAAGCATAGATTGGTGTGAATAGATTCTGTCACACTGTTCACCTTAGGTACCTCAAAAGATTGGGACTGGAGAGGAGAAAATGATGAATTTTACACGTCTTTGAAATATTTAATGCATAAAAATATGTACTATTTTTTATTTTAAATCCAATACCTAAAAACCAGTTGCAAGTACACTGAGTTCACTGACCACAAAATATTATATAAATATGCTTCACTGGAGTCTTGCTAAAACACAAATATATCCCACTCTCAGAATCTCTGATTTAGCAGGTCTGGGGTTAGGCCTGCAAACATGCATTTTAACAGATTCCCGGAGATGCTGCTGCTTCTGTCGCTGGTCCTGACTTTGAGTAGCTCTCCTCAAAGAGAGCGATGTCAAGGGTACCTTCAAGGGCAGAGGAGAAGGACTGAGCCTAGACAGTTTTCAAGTGTGATGCTTGAGTACCATCAGTAATGGGAAAATGTGCTCATTCTGTTCAATGGTACTTGACCACCCTTTCGGAACCTGCGCTGTGTCTCCCAGAGCAGAAGCTCCCCTACGTGTTGCTCAGGCACTGTGTGTATAGTGGGTGTGGATTATCCTTGTCAGAACCTTGTCATATCTTTCCACAGCTTTATTATTCCATATTCTCATTCTACGCTATTGCTTTCCCTGCTGGCTGCTTTGCCTTTATGGAAGTCGGAAATACTGTGGGCACACGGGGTGGCGGCAGCACGCTTGTGTCCATCTGGCCTAAGGGACGTCAACCATTGAGTGAAGGGGCCGTGAGAGCTGCCACATGATGGAAGCAAATGGTGTCCCAGCCATGCAACTTTTATTTTCATAGACAATGAGAAGCAGATGATGAAGCAATTAAAGAAGGCCTAGAATTGAAGTGGGAGTTTCAGAAGGGAAACTGAGGCATCAGTCAGATCATTAGGAGTTCATTGAATGCACCACACTCATTCACCAGCTGTAGGTGACTGAATAGCCATATAGGTGAGTGGTCAGGCTATAGGCTTTGACTTCAGATAAACTTCGTTTTGAGTCCCACCCAGCTTGCTACTCCTTACATGTGTGATCCTGCACAAAGTAGTTAACATTTCTGAGCCCCAGTTGTAAAAAGGGGACATAATATCTACCACAGAACACTGCCATTGCCATTAAAAGAGAGAGTGATATATAAAGACCTTAGTAGTTTTTGTAGTTATCATAACTATTAAAGCATTTTACTAATAAGATTTATTTTAAATTTTTTAACATCTTTGATATCAGGACATATCTAACAACTGACCGAGCAGCTGTTGTGATGTAATTGTCATGGTTTATGCATCAAAACTTATAAAATGGGTAGTTTGTAAGAAAATCCCAGAAATTGCAGGAGATATTTTGGGTTTAATTTTACTTTTTAAGAAATTGAACATCAATAATATTCTTAGTGATCTAGATATGAAGATTATATTATGGTGAAAAACCTGCTTATTAATGACTAGATGATGAAAAGGAATTTAGGGGAGTTGAATTATCAGTGGATAAGCCAGATTAGGAATACCATTACTCTATCATCCATGGGCCCAGCAGGGTCATTCAAATTGGGGGATTAAGGAGACTTTAATAAAAGGACAACTTCCAAAGATGGGGACAGGATTTAGGACAAATTGCAAGGCACAGTGGAGTGCCTCTGGGAGAGGTACTTCTCTGGTAAGAGAAGATCAGGGAGCAGTTACCGTGTGTCATTTGCAGGTGATAAGGAGAGGGAGAGGCTATTAGACTCCATGAGAAGGCAGAGGTATGGAAAGAGTGGCTGTCAGGAATTGTGACCTTTGATATAGGGAAGGAACATGGAAAGGAGGGATCTGAGAGAATACATAATCCACCTTATGCATCTTCTGCCTTGTGAATGCCCTCTGCAGTTCCTCCTTGGCAGTGCTGATCAGAACCCAGATCATGAGAAGTGCCTCCACAAAGTCCATGAAGTTCAGCCTCCAGAAGCAGAGGACAGGATTGAAAAACAAGGAGGTAAAATTGGAGGGTCAAGGATTAGATGCCAACAGAGTAACCACTATATTGCTTTTGTTCTGAATGATTTATGATTTAAACATCTTTCTAAGTATATCTAACAGAACCCTTTTGGCAGGTAGAAAATAAAAGCTGTAAGTGATAGAAAGCAAGCTTCTGTTAGCTGTGGAAGCTCCCAAGCCAAATAAAGCTTACAAAATCCTATCTCATATCAGAGTCTCAAACCAGTTCTATATAGATCATAGATCTAAATATAAAAGGAAAAACAATACAACTTTTAGAAGCTAACATTAGAAAATATGTTCTTAATTTAGGGTAAGTAATCAAAGTTTTTTTGAAAACTTGGGTGATAGTTCCATGAATGTTCTCACTTTGAGTTAATTAATTGAGCTATATATACTTATTACACATTTCACTTTGGGTTTGTGGATTATAACAATAACAAAGTTCAAAAACAAAAGGCTCTATAAAAGCTCATAGGAATTAGATAAAAGGAGACACAAGGTAAAACCTGATTTGGGAAGGAAAAAGTCTGGGATTGATGTAAATGACCGAGATTCTATTTTAACCCCCGAAGCACTGACTGTAATAGATCATCATGTGCTGCTTCCCAACCCAAATCTGGAAAATTATGTCCTAAAAAGAAATTGCTACAGACTTTAAATTTCATTCTATCATCCCTTCCCTTTTCCTACTAGGCTGAAATTAAAGCTCTATTAAAAAGTGAATTCATTTAATATAACTTAAATTGACTGGCTTATCTGTCGAAGCCAGAACTACATTTCACAGCCCTTCACATACCAGCAAGTGCACATATAACATTTTGTTCTTTGCTATTCTCAAGGTCTAAAGAACCTGCACATGAACAAAACAAATCCATAATACAAATTATGAGCATGGATAATATGAAATCAATGGACCAAAATTTTGTATTTTAACAATTCCTAAATAATGTTTTTTACCTAATAGTATAATTTGAGGAACTCAACAAAGCGACAAAATCCATTAACCATCCTATTAGTCCAATGCAATCTCCCTTTCTTCAGGATCTCAGCAGAATTTTACAGTCACTATAGTGTGAAGGGCAAAGCATCCCAGACTCTGATACCAACCACAGCCATGTAAAGATTCAACCCAGTCAGAGCCTTACATAACAGCAAGCATTTTCTCTTCCGTGTAAGCTTAGATCAAAAACTCAACCACCCAGCACACTCAAACAAACCAGCCAGTAAAACAAATGAAGATACTGTACCCAACGTGGCTCCAACCACACAGAAACTGGGGAATGTGTCATCTAAGCCTATGGTCATTGGAAATTACAGACCATTCTCTGTGTCAACAGCCATCTCCTGAATGCCCACTTTCCTAGCACCAGGCTGGACGCTGCTGTTACCAAGAAGAATAAGACTCAGTCCCTGCCAGACAGCTCCTGGGCATTCATTTATCCTAGAGAATTGGACATTACATATAAGCATATGAAAAAAAAGTGAAATTATCTCCATTTTACCACCTAGAGAGAACATTTTGATATTCTTTCAGTTATAGGCAAATGTCAAAAGATAAAGCTTAAACACATTCAACTATGGACTGACTGTGTTTTCTCAAAATTTATATGTTGAAATCCTGACCACTAAATGTGAGGATATTTGAAGGTGAGGCCCTTGGGGAGGTTATTAGGGAAAGCAACCTTGCCTCTTCCACCAGGTGAGAACACAGTGAGATGATCCTCCACAACCCAGGAAGAGAGCACAGAAGACACCGAATCTGCCAGCTCTTTGATCCTGCAGAACTGTGAGCAATACATTTGTGCTGTTTAAGGCCGCCCTTTTACGTAGTACATAAGTCTATGGTGTTTTGTCATACCAGCCCAAACAGACTAAGAGAAAAACAAACAAGCTTTTTTTTTTCCTTTTTAGATCAAAACATATTCTGCATGTCATTTTTAACCTGCTGCTTAAAATTAGCATTTTGTAAACTTCCCACTACCCTGGAAGTTATATGTGAATGGAACCATGTCTGTCTTGCTCTTTCTTGAATCCTCAGCACCCCAAGGAATTCCCCCAGCCAAGTCCCAGCCTCTCCAATCTTTTTCCCCCTTTACTTCAAAAATAAAATGGGAAAGATTTATAGTTTACTTCTGTTAGAAGCGAGAAAACTTAGTTTCTTTGAAAGCTTTCCATTATTCTAAAGTCTTTTAAAAATGGTTCCGAAATTTACTCTTAAAAAATACCCTAAGTAATTTTTAAATTAAAATTAAATTTTAATTGAATAACTTACAGCCCTCACCTGCTCTAAGCAAGCAGTGGGTGAGAACTTGGGTACTGAAAGTACAGAGTCTGCACTCACCTCCCAGCTCACCTCAAGAGTGCTGATCTCCCTTTTCATGTCTTTTAAGAAAAAGGCTGAAAATAGGGCCTCCAGAACAAGACTGTGGGAAGGAGATAATGCTTGCAATAGACCTAGCAGGGCCTGACATAGATAGGTACTCAGTGCCTCCCAGATATTTCTTCCTAAGCTGTTGCTGCTACTAGTGAGGAGGTTAAGATTCCCTGAGGCAATTTCTTTTCCAAGTCTGATTTTACACAAAGAACTTTTACTCTTAAGGCATTTCTTTTTGAGTTGTTTCTGTACTTCAAAATTTTTTATCAGTGGGACACAGAGAACTGATAGTATGTATAGTAAGGCCTGGCCACCTGGGAATGTGCTCCCTGGTCACCGGGACAGTGTGCTCTGGTCCCCTGTGCTCATCATCACACAGTGAGTGACTTCTGTGAAATGTTAAACATGTTTTAAAAAGTGTTTATCAAGGGCCTCCCCGGTGGCGCAGCGGTTGAGCGCTGGGTTGCGAAGCTGCCCACAGGCGACGCAGGTTCGATCCCCAGCTGCTCCCCGGTCACCGGAGGAGGGTCCCACATGGCGTGCAGACCTCTCCTGCCGCCCGCTGCTCTCCCCAGCTGTGTACTTCGGTCCTTCTGCCTGCTCTGCTCCCTGCTCTGGCTCTGGCTCTGGTGAATTCTCTCACCCTCCCCTGCTTCTGACTGTGCCCAGTGCATGTATAAACAAAACAAACAAACAAACAAATAAATAAATAAATAAAACATGCCTCTATTAAAAAAAAAAAAGTGTTTATCAAGCGTGTGGAAGAATGAAGCTATCCTTTCCTAGTTTCACCAGAATTAGTCAAATATCATCCACTCCTTTGTCCATTGTGTCAGTAAAGTTGAGTCCTAACAGCATCCTATTTTTGCTCATAATGCTGATGAATACAATTTTCGAGCAAGAGGAGACCTAGCAAGTGATAAGAGAGTCCTGTCTTCCCTTCTCTCTAGAGTAGAGGGATCTTTTCCCATAGAATAGTTCCAGTGAGCTAATTTAATAAAATACTAAATTGAGAATAGCCACAAGACTATCAATCTTCCTTTTGTGTGTGAATGACTATTGCCAACTTATTTTCTTCCCCTATCAAAAGTGCATCTTTCAAAAGTAATATGAACAAAAGGGTCTTGTAAAAACTCTAAGACTTAGAAATAGTTGCCATGACCTATTCAAATAGCCATGCCTGTTATTCTCTGCCTCTCCCTTGCCCCCTAGATCCATTCTCTTCCTTTCTGAGCCTTGCTCTGTGCCCCAGAATGCTGAGCCCCATGGAATGCAGCCCTAGCCTCCCCCTTAGATGGCCTTATTGGCTTTGGCCAATGGGACAGTGGGACTTGAGTGAGGAAAGCAAAGCCCTACGGTGCAAAATGGAAGGAGGACTTCATTCTTGGGTGTGACTCCCCAATGGTTCCATTTCAGGAGTGAGCCCCGACCTGCCTCACCTAGGAGATAAGGGACAAGGGGTCCACTCTCACTGCTTCCCTAATTGGGCTGTGGCCCTGTCAGGGGAGTCTCCTCCAAGCTCCAGCCCTCCTTGGATTTACTTTGCCCTCTAGCCCTAGAAACAGAGAATGGTTTCCCCATTGTTATTGGTCTCTGAGTGTCCCAATTCCCCCTGTTGGCACATTTAATTGCACACCTTTATAAGTAGTCCTTTCTTTAAATTCCCCTGAGCCATCTGAACCAAAAGTTTTTTCCTAGAAGGATCCTAGTTTAACCAGAGAAAAAAGGAAAGGAAAAGGAGCAATTCCGACTGTTTATTTTACCTGACAGTTTGGGTCTGGCAATAATGTTCTAATGACAGCTTAGTAGTCATTGATCTTAACTAGTATAAATTGTTAAAATGTGACTGCCAAGTCAGAAAAGGGACAGAAAAGAACTTCAAGTCTGTGTATTTGCACAACTTCCTAATATAAAAAAATCAAGAGTTTTTCCCTATGTAAATAACAAATGAGAGCAAAAACTTGAGTGAAAATTGGAATGCGTCAATGCAGGAAGTATATAAAAAACAAGTATATTGGAGCCTGTACAAAAATTGTCATTATGGCAAATTTGGGGTTGTTTGAGAGTCTTTCCTGACTCTCCAGTGCTTGCTCTATGATAAAGGGACAAAGAACCATTGTTATGCCTGGAAGCTCAGGTGCATGCTTCAGATAATGCTGTGCAAAGCATATTTGGAAAGATGCATCATTTGCCTCAGAGAAGCTCCTTGTAGGGGGTGGGGGTGGGGGAGAGGTGGCACAGCAATTCCTTTGCTGACACAACCTTCTTCCCTGAGAATTACAAGCATCCAATTGCTTTGCCCTCTGGGGAGCTGTTAAACAAGTCGTGACTATCAACCAGCAAAGCACAGCAAAATTCAGCCTGTCCACGTTGTTAAAAGGTATAGATTTAGTTTCATATAATTGAAAGGGGCAGGGGACGAGGTGAAAAATCAGTGCTCTAGCTCTGAGATTGACACCTCTACACCAATAGGCTTGTCTGCCTGCATCCCACCCACCCCTTCTGGTACTTGCCACAAGGATGGGATGAAGCTCAAATTCATTTGCTATCAGAGAGTAGGGATTGACCTTTTAGGACTCTGCCTTAGGTAGAGAAGCTTTCAGAAGTCATTATTTCTATGCATCTCAGTTCTGTTTAGATAGCAAATAATTGAAAGTTGCCAGTGTGGGTTTCTGCGGCTGTGGAGACACTAATGCCTTCATTTACACATGTACAGAAGTGGACTAGCTGTTGATATGAAAATGTTAATTAGTGTTACAACTGCTCCTTAATTTACATATTCTGTTAACTAACGTTTTCCTCGTGAGTGACCAGATTTGGAATATAGGAGCAAGAGAACTATGAAATCTCAGAGAGAAAAAAGATTTTAAAAGTTTTCTTTTCCCTTACTCCCCTTCTGATACTTAACTTAATTGAATCCTCTTCACCTTGTCCTACTGTGGGTGTTTTATCCTTTATTTCTCATAATCCCCCTACAAGATTGGTAGTTTTATTCTAAATGTTGAAATTGAGGGTCTGAGTTTAGGAAACTTACTCTTAAAAACAAGTGTGCTTCAGCTCCAGCTATAATGTATTAAAAACCTTGGAAACTTTCACTCCTCTCCTAACAACAAGCAGAAGCTGGACAAACTGAGTATCAGTGACTTGGACTCATCTGAGAACTGAGTTCACAGGGCAAACCACCATTCCCAAATCTGGAGAGAAAGGTGTACACAAAGGATACTGCTGAGTCGGTTTACTTGGGGCAGAAAATAGGATTATGGGAGCCATAAATTGGTAAGAATATTTACATGGTAAACTTTTGTAAAATTTTGGAAACTGGGGACAGAGTAGCTTGAGAATAAGAAGCTGCTAAGGTGACAGTTTTAGTGGGGGCCCTTCTTTTTCATGGGCTTCACGTCTAGAACCCCACCAAGGTGATCTTCTCGAGGTGAAAATCAAAGAAAGATCCCCTTATGGATCTATTCATATAAGGGAAAGCATAATCATTGTGAAGCACTCCCAGGGCATGATCTGTAATATATTCCAGGGGAAACAACTTTCCCTGAGCCTTCAACTCTTTCCCAATGAAATAACTCTACTATGACATCCTGCTAAGACCGCTAATGACAAGGTCAAGTGAAGAGAGCTTTGAATTAACTTCTAAATATCTCTCAAATATGAGCAAATAGCCAAAAAAATCATCAGATAAGTGAGGGAATTCTTGAATATGAAAGACAGATACCAAAAGCTACTGGGATAAGATGAACACTAGGCAGATTAAAAAAAAAATCTTAGCAAATAAAGCCTACCCTGCATTCATGAAATAAGAACAGGATACAATTTTTTAAAAAATGTTTTTCAGAGAATTTTTTAAAAAAGGATCTCTAGAAAATATATCCAATCTAAAATGTCTTAGTCAGACTAGTGATCAAATGTGAGGGCAGAATAATGACATTTTCCAGAAATCAAAGATCTCAAAATGTCCTTGCATTTATTCTTAGGAAGCTGATGGAGGACATGCTACACCAAATGGAGAAAACTTTCCTAAAAATGAAGACATGCTTGATTTCCTCCTCCTACCCCTCCTTCCACTGCACTAACCTGTATCACATCTTGATCAGCTAAGTGTTGTTTTCATTTCTGTTTCTGCACCTAAGATCCCACTGGAGTTGGGAAGCCACATAATACTCCCTGACCTGGCTTTCAATCGATATCCTCAAATCTTCTGCACACTTGCTACTGCTAAACCATATTACCCTCCTCCCCACCACTCCAGGTACCTCTACTTAAATATCCTAAACTTGGAGATGTATATCACTAAGTTCCCTGGGCTATACCATGAGTCCTGGATTGTTTCAGCTAATTGCAGGATCTTCTATCACTGTTAAAATCCATCTTGTTAGACTTTTCCCATTGCTCCAGCTTGTCATGCTCTTTTCAGATTCTCATTTTGTCATAGCATTTTCTATCCTCTCCAGATTCCTGTCACCCACAAATTAAATCAATGTGCCCTCTAAACTTTCAGCCAAGCCATGGATACAAATGCCAAAAGCCAGGGCTGCATCATCCGGGAGTTCATCAATCAATGCCAGTAACTATTCTAACAGTTGTGAAATTTTCCTAATTCTCATGGGAGATACTCCTGAACATAGATTTGGACACAAAAAATACATAATGGTATTAAGACAGGATATCTGGTTTCTTTATCCTTAATGCTACTCATAAGAGGTATACAATTTTTAGTTCAACAAATATGTTAAATATGGGTATTTTCTCTCAACCTCAGTTCATGAAAACTGACTATAGAGAAAATTATAGGCATCTCATGCAATAGTTCCATTCTAAAGAAAATTGAAAGTGGTTATTGCCTCTAGTCACTAGGAAAAGAGCTACACTGGAGACCATCTCAGGCTTTTACTAAGATCCAAGCACCAATTTTTCTTTCTGTATCAGAGAAGATTGCTGTCTCTTTCGTTGAGCAGCAAAGAAATACTTGGTACACTTTAGCAGCCATATTAAAAGAAAAATACGAACCTTTTAAATACTGGAATCACACTCAGTGTGGCAACATTTTCCCACTGTTAGGAAGGGAAGCAAAACCACTGAGTGAATAGCAGGCTTTCATCTCATCCTCACCAGACATACACTAAGTGAATATAGCAGACGAGATGGAAATATTATAGTCTCTACCTCTCTTTCTTTCTCTCTCTTTCTCTCTCTCTCTCTCTCTCTCTCTCTCTCTCTCTCTCACACACACACACACACACACGCACGCACACACACACACACAGAATTTGCTTTAGTTAACATGGGTTTGATGACTCTTTAGTAGTAACCATAATTATTTTTATTATTTTTAAAGATTTATTTATTTATTTATTTATTTATTTATTTATTTATTTATTTATTTATTTATACAAAAACCAGGGTACAGGCCAGATGCATGGGAGGGTGAGAGGATTCACCAGAGACAGAGCGGGGAACAGAACAGGCAGACTGACAAAATACACTGCTGAGGGGAGCAGCAGGCAAGACAAGGGAGGTCTGTGGCGCCATGTGGGGCCCTCGCCAGCTGGCTGGGATTGAACCGGTGCTGCAGAGGCTACGGGCAGCTTCACAGTGCGGCACTCAACTGCTTGTGCCACCAGGGGAGGCTGTAGTAGTAACCATATTTAGCCATACAGATCAGGAATACAGATTTCTGAAACCTAAGGACAGGAATTTTGACAATTCCTCAAAACATGGTTGGTTACCTAACAATCTGTCACCTTGGGGAATCCAGGCTGCCCATTTCAGCAACAGTGCAAATGTGTACTCAGGTCCAGGTGTGTTACAATTGAATCACCTGTCTATGTTAGGGAATTATTGGGCGTCCAGATCTATTCTTTGTAGTTACTATATATCATTGCCTCTGTGCCTCATAATGTTCAAAAGAGGCCAGGTCAGCAGAAAACTGGTATTTCAAAGTCCCCTAATACAAAAAAATGCCCAGAAGAGATCATTGTCCTTCCATTGCTTCCCCTGGTCAGCAACCCTAAGGCAGGTAAGAATCATCTTGAGCCAGGAGAGTCAGTGGGTATACGTTCCAGAACAAGGACTACAAAAAGAAAAATACCAAGGGCATATTGAAGAGTGTTCCTGTCTACTGCACTTGGTAAACTTCTTTGAAAGAGATGTGAGACGCTGTACCAACCATGAGTGTGTGATTGAAAATCTTATTTCTCAGAGGTTCATAGACCACCCCCCCCCCAACCCTTTATCCTTGACCCAAAAGAGAGCTAGAGATTATTGGTCTTTCAACATACTCATCACTACAGGAAGAGAATAACAATTGTAATCCAGAGATCCTTTGGGTCAGGGCCTAAGCCAACTAGAGATGGTGAAATAGTAACCCAGCCCTCAGAGTCCTGCATAGGCAACATGCTCAGAAAGAGATGTGAGCATGTTTTTATAAAAGAAATGCCTGTCTCTAAATGAAAACTTGAACTTGAATGGTTTGTGGTATATGATGAAAGCACTTAGGTAATTTACAGAATTAAATGAGTTCCTATTTAAAAGCTTTTAGTAGAAAGGGTACAACTAAATGACCAATGTTTCATAAAACATTTTTTAAACCTCTTAATTCAATTTGGCCTGTTTAGAAAATTTTATTTATTTATTTGGCAGATAAATTGTGTTCTGAAATCAGACAAAAGAATAAAATAAGAATACACTTGTGAATCTCACATGCTAGTAGTTACTTCTTTCGCATCTTTTAAGCCATGGCAATATAGACTTCATACTGAAATCTAAAACTACATTTTTAAATGTACTCAGGGCCTTGTCTCTATGAAGTTTAGTGGCTTCCAGGACTTATTGATCTTATAATGTCAAAACAAATTTCTTTTTTTTTTCTTTGCCTCAAGGCACTTAATCTTCCATTAGAGGGGATCAGTTACCAAAATTGACTGTAGAGAGCTCTAAGGCTGAATTAAAATTGCACCAAGTAAACAGTTGTGTCATTTATATTTGTTAGCGGGCGGTCACCACCTGGCTTATCCTGCTTGTGGTTTAGGGATCCATAGTTATAGGGCAATTTTTCTAGCGGAAGTTTTTAATCAAACTGTCATCTCCTGTCGAAGCCATCTCATTGAATAATGGCATTTCTGACCCTGGTAACATCACAGGGATCTGAAAGAGAATATAAATTTGCTTTTTCTGAGTTTCCTTATTTGTTGACCAAAAAGGAAAAGTAACTTTGTATGTATTCGTGGCTTAAAATATTAAACTTTATGGGATCTTTTCCCCCAAAAGTAGCAGCATAAGATCTAAATTAATAAAAATCTTTTGATACTATTATGCATCATTTTTACCAACAGAACTCTAACCAACTGATCATTGGCAACACTTACTGAGTACTTGCTACACAGGCCAGGTTGTGGTAATGCTGAATTGTATGGTCATCTAATTCTCCCACTAACACTATGAGGCATGTTTTATTGCCTCTACTTTATAGATACAGAAACAGAGGCACACACTGCCTAAGTAGCTGCCCAAGGATGTGGGTACAGAGCTGATTTGGGACTAGATAGTTTGACTGCATTGTTTATGTTCTACCATATTTCTTCTGGAACAATCTACCTGTAGAATAGGAAGGTCTCCTTAATCCTTTGACCTGGTATGTATAACACTCAGAGAATGGACTGGATGAACATGGTGTATTTGCAAATATCAATATTGAATTTCCCTCTTGAAGACTTATTCTTGTTCCTTCTTATCTCTTGTTCTGAAGAGACTTTGAGCAAACAGGATGGGCTGTTACCATCCAGAAGAAATTTCTTTTTCGTTGAGTGCTACATGTAGGAAATAAAAAGGAAGAGAAACTGCAGTATGCATTTAGGCCACCTCTGTTTTAAAAGTCTTTCTGAAAAAGACCCGGACACTTTTATTTGTTATGACAGTTGGTATAAATTACCTTTTGATATTTTGGCTTTGGTAACAGAGGATTGGAAGTCTTTCCAGTTGGCTTTGTTCGCCCCTTCTTTTTCTCTTTAAAAAGAACATGATGAGGCATTTTCTTTATTTTGTGTAAATCTAAACTCTATACCAGCTCAGACTATGCAGTGGACATGTGGCTTTTGGAACTTACTTGGTTGGTACAATAGCTGCTGCTCACTTTATTTGACAGACCTCAGAAGCAATGATGGGTGGTTTGATCAGAGAATCATTCTACTTTGTACTTGGAGAGCAGCTGACAGTTTTTTATACTGTGGCACTGGGCATAGTGCAGCACTTTTAGCCAAGACAACTTGGTGCTAGTTTCACTAGGAAGCAAAATCATGTCTCAGTCTTGGAAAGGTCATTCTGAGTCAGTTAAAGAACAGGATTTTCTGTGTTGTGCAAAACCTTTTGTAGATACTTGACTCTTCCAATCTGCTTAAAAAATGTTCTTGGGAGCTGAGAATAGAGGATATATTCAAGAGACTTTATTTCCTGCCTTCTGTCTTTTCTTCAACTTTCCTCAGTATAGGTGGAACTTTGGGGCTCTTCTAGTCCAACTCTGGACTTTGCTAAGATAGAAGAATGCCTCCATGTAAGGCTTTTATCCTTAGCCCTTTCTGGAGGGCTAAGGAGGAGGTTTCAGTTTGAGTACCAGCTTCATTATCAGGAATACACCTTCTACTGGAGTCATTGCTCTACTAGCATTTCCTCACCATTTGCAATGTGCTACATGCCCCTTAATTCTGGGGATGTAACATCCCATTTCCTCTCTTTCTCTAACAGATTGTGAGGTATGATTTAGTCCGAAGGTTGGCATTGTATGGCCAGCAGATTTAACACCAAAACAGCATAGCCATGCTCATTTGAGCATGTCTATGACTACTTTCATGCTACAGTGGCATGGTTGAGTAGTTGTGATAGAAACTGTATAGCACACAAATCTGAACATATTTATGGCCTGGCCATTCACAGAAAAAAAAATGCCAACATATGGTATAACTCCTTTCCCTATAGACCATGTTTTAGGAAGCAGAATCTGAATATTTCCAGAGGAGGCACCTAACACTCCAAAAGCATCACATTCTGTTTACTGAGCCTGGACACCTTCATGTATAGGCTCCGGAGTTTCAGTGCTTAGATTTACAGCAAGATCACTTAAGATGAAGAGAATGAGGAGTAGCTCGTGTTCCTCAGCTTTAGTGGTGAGCCTTGACACCCGGACATTTCTTCTTCACCATCAGTAACATTCTCATAAAATTTCAGGTACTGATGGGACTATAGAAGTGGGGAGAGGAAACTCCATTACAACACTCTCTTGACTTCAGGTATTGGTATTATTGGGTGTAGAGCAACACACAACATATAATAGATCCTCTATAAAGATTGTTGAATGGATCAGTGGTAGAGAATAAAGAACAGAAAATAATTAATGATATTTTAAATTGGCCAATGAAGAAACTGAATTTAACTCCTTGTATTTTCTGCAAATTTCGAAATACTCCTTTTATAGTATAAAGGCAGCTTTTTTCATTAGGTAATTTGCCCAAGCAAATGAATGAACTCTATGTTTTAGCTGGCTTTATTAGTAGTACATGAATTTTTCAATAGACACTAAAAAGAAATCCTAAGTATTGAATAAATGGAAACTCAGGCTGATCTTCCGTAAGAGCACTGGATCAACATTTTACTAACTTGACGTCTAACTTTTAACCTCTTGCTGGTCCAGGGATTCCTACCTATATAAAGATCATTTAATGATTGAAGGATTGACATTTTTATCCTGTTAGCAGTGTGAATCAACTTTTAATAACTTTTTAAAGAAAACGTAGATTCATATCACAAAATATAGAACCCAAGAAAGTTATGATTCTACAGTTACCTGTCTGTTGTCTGGCAATATTCCCACCTGACTATGGTAGTCCAAACAAGTTCACCCTATTTAAAATATTACCTTTTATAAATTAACCCCATTAACAGTTGACATTTATTGAATGCTTACTAGATTGCATTCTAGAAATGCTAATTGCTCTAGGAACTATGCTAATTGCTCTACAGCCACTGTTTAATTTGCCAATGCCATAAATATTTGAGGGAGATTTGGATTGTTATTTTCTTTTTACCTATTTGGGAACCAAAGCAAGCTCAAAGAAATTAACTAAGTTATCTGAGGCTATATATGCATTTATTGCCAAAGGCAAGCCACTTCTAATTCCAAAGCCACTCAGCTACTAAACTGACAATCAAATAAGTTGCCACCATACCCTTTGTTTAATCATAATTATCACCTTTTCAATATCAAAATTCTCAATGGAAATACCAGCTGGGTAATAGGTTGCATTGAAATTATTCAAAGCAGTCAATCCTAACCTAGGATTCATAGACACCTTGAAAGTTTATGGGGTCTTCAAGGACACTTCAAAACCTGACATTTAGTGCAAAGTTGTGTCTGTGTATGTGTGTTTTATATGCATAGATGAGAATTTGGGGGGAAAGAATTTTCACTGAAGTCTATCACCCAATAGAATGCTAAGAACAACTTTCTCAGTAATTCAATTGTTCTTTGAGTTACTTAATAAAAATTTCTTGAATATCAACCATGTGGCAGGCACTTTGCAAGAGGAGCACTCTGAGTGATGCGTTGAAGTAGAAGGTCTTTCTGCCACTTATTTTCCAGTCAACCTATCATAAAAAGGCACTTTATATCTTTCATCATTTACAACTCCAGAATCTAAATAATATCATGCATTTGTTTACTAATTTAAAGCTTAATAACAAATTAATAATGCTAAATATGTTCATTAATTATAAAAAATTAGAGACACCATTCCCTGCCAAGCAATAAAGAGGGTGCTCTGTATTATCTTTTCATAAATACAAAAGTATTCAATTTTCATTGAATTGCCTCATTTTTTTTCAAAGTAGGCCTTTGAAAAAGTAAAAAAAAATAGCAATGATATTGAGTCTTTTCATATCCAATTTGTTTCCCAGGACCTTTTTTTGTATAAGTGACAAAAATCTAAGCTAAAATAGTAACAGAAACTTAATAGTCACACAGTTGAAACATCCAAGGTAGGTTTTCTTTCTGGAATGTGTGAGTCTGCAATTCAAACAATAGTGTCAAGGTAGTTATTCTCTCCCTCTTTTGAATAGGTTCTAGCAAGATAGTGAGAAATAACCTCAGACCCTCATTCTGTCAATTTAGTGACCTCAGCAGAAAAATATTCTTCCCCAATCTCTCAACAGGGAAGTCACAAACAATTGTATTAATCTGGATTAGACATGATTAACATCAAGCCAATAACTCCAAAAATGCTAATGAAGGAACACCCAAGTCCAGCATCATGTGTCCATCCTTGGAGTTAGGATTGAAGAGGAAATTGATTCAACTCAAGTAACATGGGACCTGATGGAGCAGGTGACTTATATTGCCACAGAGAGGTGACTTGGTGTCTGATAGCAGAAAACTGCAGCTATTCCTCACACCAGCAAATGTGTTCTCAGAAAATTGCCTATCAGGCTGATGGCCTGGCCTTTACTCACTTATTCTTAGTAAATGTGCTTTACTATGTGCTAGGCATTCTTCTAGCTGCTGGTGATACATATAAACAAAACAGGGGGGTCATACCTTCATGGACATACTTTTTAGTTAGGACCAATAAACCAAAAACAAAGCAATTAAGTAAACTTCAAAGTAAGTCAGAAGAAGCATTATGGTGACATACAAAGTACAGAGTATATCAGAAGAGAAAGGTAGATTCAATATTATCATGGTGACAAAGTCTTCACTGGGTCACTGAATGGAAACTTGAAGTGAGAGGTGACCACATAAGTATCCAGGGGATTAGTTGTTAAGGAAAAGAAACAACTTGGGCAAAAGTCCTCAGATGGCAACATGCCTGGCTTATTCATGGACGTGAGAGAAACTGAAATCGAGTGAGCATTGGGGAGAGTGGTAAGTGAGGTCAGAGGAATAATGGCATGCCCTGGTGGGATTTTAATGTTTACTCTGGGTGAAATCAAAAGCCACTGAAGCATTTTAAGCTGAGTTAACTTCTTTGAACAGGATCTTGTGGATGCTGCCTTGAGGATAAACTGGGGCAGGGGTAGGCATAGGCTGGTTGGTTAGAAGCCAAGAGGATTTGCAATAATTCAGGTAAAAGGTGGTGACATGGACCAGGAAGGTAGCAGTGTTGGTGGTATGAGGACGTTTTGTGCTTGTGAAAGGTGGAACTACCAGTTCATGCTATCTGATTTCAACGTAGGCATTAAAAAGAAAGGTAAAAGTTCAAGCTCTACTCCAAGATCTTTTAGGATGTTGTTGATTTTAACTAAAGTGAAGAAGATTGAAGTGAAAGGGAACTGCTAAGAAAAAGAAATCTTTCCCTGTTAAAGAGTCATAGACCTGGAAATCTAAATAATAAGTTTGCTTCCTTAATAAGCATATCTAAACAAGGTCTGGCAGAATGCTAGGCTGATTGATTTCCCAGGCCATCCTGGAAGATCTGTATCCTTCCCCTTTTCCTGTGTCAAGAATTTGTATGCTAACTAACCAACTTTATCAATGTAAAGTGGTTGTGTATAAAAGAAACTCTTTGTCCCTAGACCATTGCTCAGACCTGATGGGACTACCCAGGTCTGAGACCTCATGCATGAGTAATAAAGCTTTCCTGACCTCACCATTCCTAAAGTACCGCTTGTTCTTCCCCTCCTGGGTAAAAGGCTAGAATTTATTTCTGGAACAGATTGAGGAGAACAAAGGGAAGATTTCAGGATGACTACTGAATTTTACCAAAAGATGTTCAAAGTTCTAACATTACATTTCTATCCCCCCAGAAGAAAGTTTCTTGAACCTAACAGCACCCACTTTGTAGCTGGTCCTATGCTCGATGTGGTGAATCAGACTGTTATAGGGCAATCCCGATATAAAATAAAACAGGTTCCTGGCTGTGGGTCCTCACCTTCGTGCTTAAAAGGGACTTATTAATACTCCACTACAGGCACACACAAAAGGTTAATAAAAGGTTTATTTACAAGGGAAAAGGAAATAAGGAAAATGTACAACTCAGGGAGAAAATAGGGAAATAAAGTCGTTAATGCATCCTACCCGATCCGCCGACCTGGAAACCCAAAGTCACTCTCAGAGCTGGCCGGACGCTGCGAGCTGGCAGAGAGCCAAAATGGGGGACCCCTCCAAAGCCCATGTGTCTGCCTTTATACCAAACTGGCTGCTAAACCCCACCCTCAGGTCCCAGCCACCTTCCCTTTGGTGGTGATGGGATTTGGAGTTCCCAGTGTCTTTTGGCTTTGGCCTGGGGTGGGGGTGGAGTCCACAAAGCCTGTATGGAATTAGCTTTAGGACATCCTTTTCCCCCTAACAAGACCACAATCCCAAGAGTTTATAGGTGTTGGAGAAAGTGTGATTTACCCATATGGAAATTTAAGTAATAGTGGAAGACTTGGACAATCATTGAGATATTTTGCAAGGACTAATTCTGCAACACAATCGTGTAGAAATTCATCTGAGAAGGGCTTGATTTTTCTTATTAATACAATGAAATTGTAGTTAAGGGGTAGGATTTTGGTTGGCTTCTGTTGTGCCAGTGATGGAGGACAAGAATAGAAGAAAAGCTGAAAACAAGGTGCGCCACAAGACAAGAAACCTGGCTCATATAAGGAGGTGGAGATAGAAGAGATTAGCATACCCACTGGCACAGCTATGGAAACCAAGATCCTAAGGCACAGACAACATAGTTGCAGAAACTAGTATCTTTAGGCAGGATGCATAGATTACAAAGCATAACATCCAAGCAGGTATCGGAGGGGAGTGCTCATCCAGAGGTAAAGTTATGGAGATTTAGCCCATTGTAGAATCTCCAGTTCCTTTCAAATTCTACATAGTTATCCAAAATCAGCAACCAACTGAGGACTCACAAGACTCACAAGGAATGAGCCCCTCCCAAATACAAAGACTGTATCAGTTCAGTCTCTATGCAGACTAGGGGCAGCACTGCCGCTGCTCACCTGTGACTATGCAGGTGCCTCTTTTCACCAACTGTCTCCTCTGCAGGGCTGCAGCCTCCCTGCCTGCCTGTAACCTGTCAAGGCCACCCACCTGCAACCATTCAGGCCTCTCTTACAAACCTGACCCTTCTGGGGCAGCTCTTCCTGCCTGCTTCTGTCTATGCAAGTGTCTTTAACTGTTTTAGCCTTTTCCTAATAAACCTGCCCTTTAATAACAACTAATGTCTCTGTCTGGTGGTGAAACTCGCCTGGGAAACTCGCCGTGTGTGGCTGAAACAGGAGCTCTGGTGAAACCTTTCCCAGAGTGAACCCAAGGACCCCGCACTCCAAACCCACAGACTCCAAGAAAAGACAACACCAGCAAGGCACAGAGCAGGTTTTCTAGGATCCAGGTATATGGGTAAAGGAAAGCCCTGGAGCTCTCTGTGGCTTTTCTAGAGCTTTTTACATTGTTTGTAATCTGGCAACCAGGTCCCCAGCAGGCAGGGGGGGCGGGGAGGCTGGCTGACCTCCCCATGCCCTGCAAGTCTTCACTCTTTCTGGGCTCTCTGGCGTTCGCTCTTGGTCTCTCTTTGCTGCTAAGCGCTCTCTGCTTTGCCTTGGGCGTCCCTGTGATGCCACCCTTATATGCCCGGCCTCTAGCCCAGGTGTGCCCACTCACAGACGCCCAACACCCTACTCCAGGTGTCTGCCATCAGGACCACAGGTGTTGATCATTGACGGTAATGGCAGGAGGGCTGGAAATCCGACAATTTCCATTTACCCTACAGCTTCCCAAGGAAGAGTGGGATTTGGATAGATGGAGAGGATTATCTACACATTTCATCTTTTCGTGTGTGTCTAGCATGCAAGTCTTCCAGGAACAAGCTGGAGAGCAGTTCTCAGTTGTGGCAGCTTAATGGAATTACCGGAGGAAGCTTTCTTTAGAAAAAAAAAAAAATCTTCAAGGGCGTGGTAGCAGTGACCCAAAGGCTGGCTACCTAGAGCAGAAGATGCCTCCTCCCAGTTCAAAGGTAGGGCCTGGGGCTGCCGGAATGTCCCCTCTGTTCACTGCAGCTATCTGCAGGCCTGTGGCAGACAGCCAGTGGAGGAAGTGGGGGGGTGGAGGCGCAGCTCCATTAAGTGCCTGCAGCCCTTGAACAATGGGGACCAACTCTGCACCAGCCTCTGGGCAGCCTCTTGCTATTCCTTTAAGTAATTTATTTTATCTGATAAACTGTGAATAGCTGCAGGGATATGTCAAAGATAAACAAAGCCAACTAGTTAAAGTGTAAGGAAAGATTCTAATCAGTAATATACTATTGCAATAGGGGAAAGAATCCAGCATGACCTGAACTCCACTTGAATTTGTACAAAAGTGACTGGTGACTGGGCATTTTAAAGGGAGATGAGGGAATTGGGGGGTGGGGTAGAGGCCCGGGGGTAGGAAGTGGGGAAAGTGGTGGCTCAGTGGAGTCAGGGAAGTGGAAAAATCACAAAAATTGGGAAGGGAGAGTTGGTCCATGCCGAACCATGCTAACTGGCCCTTGCAGAAGCTAGGCTCCCACCTTCCACTGCCTCCGCTGGGCTGGGAGAAGAGCCCCTATTTTTAGGTGTTGACTGGAACAATAAATGATTTTGGCAGCAGGCACTTTAAACAGACTAGGGTTATTCTAGGGATATGATTTTGAACTGTTAGAAATTGTGTTTTGTTCAAGCGTTTATGGGCCCAAGTGGAGGCCTAGTAGGGAGCAGATCCCAGGGGGCCTGGCTAGAGTTTGGTTCAGGAGAGAATCTTTGTCAAATGGCAGCAAGCAAGGCACGTACTGCTCTCAGGACCTTCCTCTGCAGTGTGATGTACTTTATTTGTAATTTAGAAATTTAAATATTAAGAAGGAAGCTTAATATTTTAAAATACATATCTTACAGTTACTGAAAAATGCAAAGTAAATGGAGGACTTTTAACAATACTCTCCTGTTAAAAAAATTTTTATATCCTCAGTAAAAAGTGAAACACCATTCCCTTTTCATCCAGAGAAAACTGCTGTAAACAGCTTAGTGTTCATCCTTCCAGACTAATTTTATGCTTATTCATAAATACATACATGTACACACACATTGCTCATTTGCAAAATGGGGTTATACTATAGAAAAACTATAGCATTTAAAAATTTGACGATATATTTTGTAGAACTTTCTTATTCTTTTGAAGGGCCAGAAAGCCTGTAATGGTCATCCCTTACTACTATTTATCTTTGGGTAGACATATTGTTTATCCAGTTTTTTACTTCATATACTCAACATCAAATGTTCCAAAGGATAACTTCACTAAAGTTTTTGGTTTAATGGAAATGTCCATTTCTTTTTTTAAGGTATAGTAACTAAGAGGAAGGTAATTTGCTTAAATTTCATGATAAAGTAAGCCACTTTTTTTGTACTTGGGTTTTGTCTAGGTACTTTTTACTTAAGGATTTTTTCACACTGAAAATACTTTGATAAAATCTGGTAGCAGCTGGTACACATAAAAATTTGATTGAATTTGTTATAATTAGATCTCGGATTCCATCAATTCACAGTGTGTCAGGGTTCTGAATAACTGTTATCTTTAACTTCTCAGCTGAGATAGGCATATAAAAACATTGTATTTTAGAACAAACAAAGATATATAGAAACATCACTAAATACTTAAAAGATAAGGAAAGCCTTTGCTATTGGATGAAAAGTAAACAAATGTGTGCTATTTCATTCTAAGACTGAGGGAATAGATGTGAAAACTCAGAAGTGAAAACTTCTGAGTATTTTTGTAACAGGGTGGTCCCCAGGAAAGGGGGAAGTTCCAGGTTCCCTGCCCCACCCAAGGGAGGGTGGAGCTGAGCAGGGAGAGAAGAAGCTGCAGAAGAGACTGAGGAAGGAAGCAGGATGGAGCCAGGAGACCTGGAGGAGGTGTGTGGAGCCTAGAGACACGTGAAGAAACTGCGCTTATCTTTTGGTCGTGGACTGGGTGACACAGAGGTGGGTGAGACCCATGCGGAGGTGACAATGGCAGCTTTTATCTTGATGTTGATTTTGCTTTTTTCCTTCCTGGCTTGTCTGGTAGTTTCTGACCCTTTTCTGTGTGTCCCCACTGGAGGATGCTTTAGACTTTTGGCAGGCTTTGGGGCCTTGTTCTGGGCCGATCCCATATGGATGGAGTTTTACCCACGAGGGGACGGGTAACTTTGGGTGCTTCATTTAGAAACTAGATTATTTGCCTTTCCTGTATTGTTTCCTAATTGTATTAAAGTTCCTTTCCATTAAAGTCTCATATGTTTTGTGTTGATGCGGCGGATGGCAGAACCCTACATAGAATAGGCAGGTTTGTGGGGTTTGGGCTGCCCCTCTCCCTGTCCTATAACATTTTCAGTGGTGGTTTTCACAAACATATTTGTCCTTTATCTGTGTGATGTAATTAACAGCAACTGTATGGAAGGAATTAGGAAGTACAGGTTTCCCTCATTACCCAAAAGTAGAACACTCCTATTTGGTATAATTTGAAAGGCTATTTTTTTTTGGGGGGGGGGGTCATGGGAATGCTCAAAATTTTCTGCTTTTGAATAGCAGGGGAAACTGTAAGCTGTCTTCGACACAAAGAATTATATAATCCCAGCCACTCCCTCCTGTAGCTAAAAAATTCCCTAAACCACTTTATATTAGAGAGAAAAATGTATAGTATATGAAGAGCATCTGAAATTTCCATCCTCACCATAAAATACTCATCAATGGTTGTAAGAAAGGAGGCTCAAGAAAATTTCCAGATTGGGTCCCAGCTAAGGAATTGTGTTTCTTCTACAGGAAATAGGATTAATAAATTGTGACTATATTTAAAATATCTGCTAACATATCAGCACAGAGGGAAGAATAAATGGGCAGATCCCTGATCTATTTCTTTTTATTTCTGAAATAAATTACATGTAATATGTAAAATAACTACAAATGATTCTCATGTACTCGATATGGAGCTTTGCAGCCACGCAGTGTTCCCAGCTACCAATCTGAGAACCAATATTGTAAAGGAGAGGCTGGCAAACTACAGCCCATGGGCCGTATCCAGCTACTGCAAGAACACAGCTATGTCCCTTTGTTTGCATATTGTCTGTGGTTGTTTTCATGCTATAATAGCGATGTTGAGTAGTTGTCAAATAGTCCAGAAAAAATTAGCTGACCTGTGGTGTAGGGACCAAAATGTGGGCCATTGGATCTAAGTGACATTTCTACCTATTAATAACTGTGTGCTTGGGGCAAGTCACTTAACTTTCTGAGAGATGGTTTTTTCACCTGCAAAATAAAGATGACAAGTAGATTATGAGGCTCAAAGAAGATAATCTTATAAACAACCCAGCATAGGACCTGGTTTGTAGAAATCTTCAGTGAAATTGTTTTCCTTTCTTCCATGTACTGAAGGGAAGAAACTTCTCTCAGAAGGTTCCCCCAGAACCTTCCCTCTGGGGGAAAAAAAGAAAAGAATTCTTTTCTTGCAGCCACCTTATAGCTTTTGTGGACTTCATGCTGCCTCATTTCCTTACATTTATAAATATCTTAAGCAAGGCCTTTTGGCACGTCAGTAACTCAATGCTTATAAGAGAATAGGATGGGCCCACTTTACATTGTATGTTTTATGGATAATGAAGAATTTTTAGTGATTCTGGTATATTTAATATGTAATATAATAAAAAGGACTTATGTGTCATGTCAAGGAGTAGAACATAAATGATTATGACAAGGGAAATGGAAGATCAGATGGTATAACCTCAGTTGACAGCAGAATCAGCATGATTAACGTTTGTAGCTAAAATAGCCAGCTTTCAAAAGCAGCCTTCCAGCCTTTCCAAGGAGCTGAGAACATGAACTGTTTCATAATGAGAAATGACCAACTTAGTTTCTTGAATGTCTTGAGAAATAAAAGACAATTCTTTAATTTTCAGAAAAATGTCAGAATAAAGGTACTTGACCACCGGTGGGGACACAGGAATGCAGATTTGCAGACCTTAAGCAAACCATGCATGTATGTGTGTGCACCAACACACATATAAACACTGTGTACTGTTAAGAAAGACAACTAGCCTTATGCACAGTGTGCTCTCTGGCCTATAAACTGCTGTTGCGTGCTGTGCTGTGTCATTAACATCTTAGAGCATCATCTCCATGTTGTGTTTTGTTGTTCTAAAGAGGTTATGACTAGAAGTGATAGACTCAGGCTGCATTATGACTTATGTGAGCCTTGGCTACTTTTGCCTTTGTGAGATCCTTCTTCCATTAAAGAAAATATTAAGAATGATGTTGTTAAAAATAGCTTTTATGAAGTAATTTTGCATTGTAACATGTAAGCTTCAGGTATGAATCATTATCAATCAAAATCTGTATATACCACATTGAGTTCACTTCAGGTATGAATCATTATCAATCAACATCTGTATATACCACATTGAGTTCACTGTTAAAAGTCCAGTTCTATCCTTTCACATAAAATTGATTCATTTTCTCATGCTTACCTACCCTTCTTTCCCATTCCTTCCTTTTAGCCATTATTTTGGTATTATAGTCTAAAAGTGTATTTTTTGTTTTATTTATTTCATTCATTCTGTTTCTCTTATGTACCACATGTGAATGAAATCATCCAGTGTTTGTCTTCTGCCATCTGACTTGTTTCACTAACAACACCCTTTAAACCCATCCATATTGTTGCAAATGGCAGTTGTTAATCTTTCCTATACAGCAGAGTAGTATTTTATCGTGTATATATACCACATCTTTATCCAATCATCTGTCAACCGACACCTAGGTTATATGAACCCTTGGCTATTGCAAATAATGCATCTGTCTCTTTGAATTAGTGTTTTTGTATTCTTCTGAGTAAATACTCAAAAGTGGGATAACTAGATAGTATGGAATTCTACTTTGAATTTTTGGAGGAATCTCCATGCTGATTTCCACTCTGGCTGCACCAACTTACATTCCCAAGCCAACAGTGTACGGGGCTTCCTTCTCTCCACCTCCTTTCCAAATTTATAGTTATTTGTCTTTTGGATAATGACCATTCTCACAGATGTGATGTACTGTGCCACTGTTTTGATTTGCATTTCCCTAATAATAAGAGATGATGAATATCTTTTCATGAGCCTATTAATTGTCTTTAAGTCTTCTTTGAAGTGTCTATTCAGATCTTTGCCCATTATTTTAATAGGGTTGTTGTTGACTTCCATAAGTTCTAATATAAATTTTGGATATTAACTCTTGTTAGACATGATTTGCAAATATCTTCTCCCATTCAGTAGGAAGTCTTATAACTGTGATGCAAGTTTCTTTTACTATGCAGAAGCCTTTTAGTTTTATATAGTCTCATTTTTTAACTTTTGTTTTTGTTTCCCTTGCTGTTGGAGTCCCCAAAGACATCTCTAAGAACGATGTTGAGCATATCACCTAAGTTTCCTTCTATGTATTTTATGATAGCATGTCTTTCATTCATAAAATATACTTGTTATTACACTGGTTTACTGATGAATAAAATTCAGGCTGGATTATATATATTTTTTCTTCAGCCTTAAGAGAAATTAAAATATTTTTGTGAGCTTCTGAAAGTATTGTGGGCCCTGGGCATTGTTACTGTGCCTTGGAGAAGTCCACCCTCCATACACAATGCAAAGGCCACACATCACCTCACGTTAGAAATCAGCAAGCACATCTAACAGGGATAATTAGAAGCCACTTAGCTGTATTCTGAAATGCTAATCTTATAGTCTGATAATGAGTCCCAATGTTTCGGTAATGGTCAAAGCTGACATTAACCACATATGATGTCTTCTTACCTGAATGAATGTTACACTTATCACTTTGACACAGTAATCACGGTATCCTTAAAACCATCTCCTTGTCTTTCATGTGTAGCCAGAAATAGTGAGGGGTAGGGTAGAGAAAGTAGATTGGAGATGAGGGTAATTAAGGAGGTACAGAGCATGGGATGTCTACACTACCCCCTAGGCTTTCCATGCTCCATGGACAGAGTGGATGTACTGACTGAGAAATATAAGTTTGAAACTATACCCTAAGTACTAACCCAAAGAATTTCATTTTGCACTATGACTTGGCCAAGGGCAGCAGCAATCTGAACATGATGGAGACACTCACTGAATAGTATTGGCTTGTTTTTTCTAGCAGGTATCCACTTCCCAGAAATCCCTGAAGGCTTTATTGCCCAAGTCACAAATGTGACTGCAGATGAGAAGGAAGGAGTTCAGTGGTGTAGTGCACACAGAGGCACTTGTCCCTGTCACAAAGACCAGTAAGAGTATCCTGGGTCCTTGGGCTACAATAACATCACTACAGAAAATGAGGGAAAAAAGAAAAGAAAACCTTCCTTCCAGTAGTCCATGATAACAAAATCACCCTCAGCTTCCAGGCCAACCCTAGTCTCGGAAGTCAAAAGGAGAATTAGAGTAGAACGTGGGCCTTGGTATGAGGCTCTGCTTGACTACTATCCTAGGAAGCAAATATTTGATGTGGTCAAAGGGAGGACCAGGGGTTTCACTATAGCCTCTCTGGGCTAGTCTGTGAGGCCTGTGTATGTGTGTGTTTGTGTTTGCCGGGGGCATATGTTTTGGAAGAAGTATGGAACTTCTAGTGAAAAGATATCACAAGTTAGGCCTCCCTGGTGGTGCAGGCAGTTGAGCACAGCACTGTGAGGCTGTCCGAGGCCTCTGCAGTGCCGGTTCTATCCCAGCCAGACTTGGAGCCACCCACATGGTGAGCAGACCTCTCCTGTCTCACCTGCTGCTCCCCTCAGCAGTGTATTTCGTCAGTCTGCCTGTTCTGCTTCCCTCTCTGTCTCTGGTGAGTCCTCTCACCCTCCCGCACATCTGGCCTGTACCCCAGCTCTTGTATAAATAAAAAATAAATCTTTTTTTTTTATCCTTCAGGGATTTTATTTATTTATTTTTTTAAATAATAAATTTTATTTTTATATTCCCCATACATTTGCAACCCCCCCATTCTGACCCCAATCCCTCCCCTCCCACCCCCCACTCCCCCAAAACTGTCTCTGGTTCATAGTTTTTTGTTGATTTTGATTTTCACTTTCTTATAGTAATAAAAGAAAAGATATCACAAGTTAGAAGAAAGATTAATTTTGATTTTAAATTAAGTAGAATGTCAAGAAGATTAGTGTATCATAGCTGATTTCTGTACTAGGAGCTGACATACTAAAGGAAAGTTAAAGAGATAAATAGAAAATGTTCCTTTAAATGATTTATGGAAACATGAGCAGGGAGGAGATTGAGGAGCAACTGTGTCAGAGCTAACTAAAGAAGCAGTTGTGCAAATCAATGTACTTCACAGAGTAATTTGTGGAGCTATTGTTGAGAGCATTTGTATTTCAATAAGAGCTTGTCTCTCTCATCATCCTACTTCAGTCTCCAGGGAGCCTGTAGTGAAGGCACAAACTTTCACCTGGGTGATTACAGAAGGTTGTCATGGAAACTGTAAGGAGGCACCCAATTCAGAATTATGACTTCACTGCAGGATCACAAGCAGGAGGAAGAGCTAGTGGGTTTAAATAAGAGACTTACTAATTAATGGAGCACCAGGGGACACTTTAAAGAGCAAATCTCACGGTGGATGAATCCAAGTTTTCAGGGCTCTCAAAAGGAATGATGGCAATCCCAAGAGGGCTCTGGAAGTAAATGGTTTTTTTTTAAATATTTATTTATTTTTATACAAGAGCTGGGGTATAGGCCAGAGGCACGGGAGGGTGAGAGGACTCACCAGAGGCAGAGTGAGGAGCAGAGCAGGCAGACGACAGAAATACACTGCTGAGGGGAGCAGCAGGCACGACAGGAGAGGTCTGCCCCGCCATGTGGGAATCTCCCTGGATGGCCGGGAATCAAACCTATGCTGCAGAGGCTGCAGACAGCTTCACAGTGCTGTGCTCAGCCTGCTGCACTCAACCTGCTGCGCCACTAAGGAGGCCCACTGGAAGTAAATGTTTTAATCCTCTGTCCTCTGTTCCATTTTGGGTCTAAGGAGGTCAGTTTTCCTTGACTCTGGAACAAGGGGGAAAAGGAGCAGCTGACTGATCATCCCAGCCAATTGAATTCAAGATATGAAATGGCACAAACAAGAGTACAAAAGATGTTGTTGGCTTTCCCATCCTTCACCTCATATGGCCCCATGTCTGTGGCTGTGTTCAAGTTCCTGGAAGAAGCCATTTTCAGTGCAGATTCACTGTCCTGCAGGCGGGTCTTCCTCTCTTCCCTCTCACAAAACACAAATATGAGGTTACTACTTCCCTAGGTGGTCTCCTTCTTTGCTTCTTTACCTCCCACGGCCCTTTCAAGTTTCTCTTAAAAGCATCTGGTATAGCAAAGACCATTCACTTTTTAAAAAAAAATTTAAACATCCTTGTTTATTTTTTCACAATATAGGATTTCTCCCCTCAGTTTTCCTCCCACCGTAGTTTTCCCACCACCAAAGTGCCCACAGTCTTCCACACACTCCACTCCCCTCCCTGTCTGCCTTCCTTTTCTCTACTCTTCCCTCCCCTCCCAAATGTCTCAGATCTAGGCTCTGATTTCAAGGGTCAGTCTTACAATTTGACTTTGTCTGATCCTGTGTTTCTCTAGATTCCACATGCAAGTGAAACCATCCAGTTTATATTCTGACTCAGTTAGTTTAGAATAATCCCTTTCACTGGCATCCATATTGCCACAAATAAATAGCATGACTTTATCTTTTTTTGATCACCAATTAATAGTCCATTTTGTGTTTGTACCACATCTTCTTAATCCACTCATCTTTTCTGGGGCATTTAGGTTGTTTCCATATCTTAGCTGTTATAAATAGTGCTGCAAACTATGAAAACTAAATAAATAACGCTCCTCATATGGAAACTATGAGGAGGCACCCAATTCAGAATTACGACTTCACTGCAGGATCACAAGCAGGAGGACAAGGTAGTGGTTTTAAATAAGAGAATTGCTAGGAGAGCAGGTTTCCTTTCAAATTAGTGTTTTTGTGTTCTTTGGATAGATATCTAGGAATGGAATTGCTGGGTCATATGGTTTATCCATTTTCAGTCTTTTGAGGAATCTCCACACTTTCCATAAGGCCTGAATCAGTCTATGTTTCCACCAAAAGTGTAATAGGGTTCCTTTTTCTCCACACTCTCGCCAGCACTTGTTTCTAGTTTTTGTTGTTTTTTTTTTAAGATTTATTTATACAAGCACTGGGTACGGTCAGAAGCGCAGGAGGGTGAGAGAATTCACCAGAGCCAGAGGGGAGAGCAGAGCAGGCAGACTGACGAAATACACTGCTGAGGGGAGCAGCGGGCGCAGCAGGAGAGGTCTGCGCGCCATGTGGGACCTTTGCCAGTGGCTGGGGATCGAACCGGCACTGCAGAGGCTGCAGGCAGCTTCGCAGCCCAGCGCTCAACCGCTGCACCACCAGGGAGGCCCTCTAGTTTTTTTAATATGTGCCATTCTCACAGGTGTGAGGTGGTATCTCATTGTGATTTTGATTTGCAGTGATGATGAGCTTTTTTTCATATGTGTGTTGGCCATCTGCATGCCTTCTTTGGAGAAGTGCCTATTTCAATCTTCTGCCCATTTTTTGATTGAGCTGTTTGTTTTATTTTTGTTGAGTTGTATAAGCTCTTTGTAGATCTTCAATATCAATCCCTTATTAGATGTATGGTGTGCAAATATTTTCTCCCATTCAGTAGGGTGTCATCAGAGACAGTTTGAATAAAATGTGAAAACACCATTGTATGCCAGTCAGTTCACAAATAACCATCTGGTTGGAGGGGAATAGAAAATCATTTTCTCACTGGTAGCCCATTTTAAAACACTGCAAAACAAATGAAAGATTGATTTGGTCATTTAAAATGTATCAGATTGCATTCCACTCATGCTTTCTGAGTGCCATTTACTGAACTAGGTGCTGTGGAGGTAATGCAAATAAATAAAACAGATTTCTCCTGCCAATTAGCCTCCTTGACATGAAAGAAGTAAGCTTGTGATGTCTAGTAAGTAGACTCTAACCAGTACACAGACTCCTCTTCTGTGTTGAGTGACCCTGATATGGAGCTCGGCTTCCATAACTGTGTATTTGTGTTGAACACGTTTAGTCAAATTTGACCTATAAAGGTGCAGGGCACCACTCTACTGAGTGAGAGTTCTCTGGATCTGTGCCAGGATTAAAGGGGTTAACAGTGAGGTGGAGCAGGGGTCTGTTTAGTGTGCAGTTGGGGCAGGAGGTCACTCCTAGTCCAGCCCCTTGGGGAGATATCTGGCCAAGCTTTCCAATAGTGGTTTGTGACATAGACATTATCTTTTAGATCAAGCATAAGGCTGTGATCTGGGCAGGATTTGGATCAGTTTGGGCATGGCCACAATGGAGGAAGGCAGTGGTCTGTGGAGACAAATATCTCCTGAGGATCCCATGTGGGACCAACAAAAACAAACATGGTAATGGACTAATCCAAGTGACCTTCAGTTGTTTAATAATTTGCAGTGGTAGAGATGCCTCAAAGGTAAGAGGATAGACTTTCTGCTAATATAAACATGTGGGTGATTAAACAATTAATTGGTTAAATGAAAGAGTAGAACCAAAAGCCTTCTCCTGGTCTGCAGGATCTCTCTCATCCCTTCTTTTCTCTGACCTGGTTTCATCAGCTCAACCCTACCTCCTTAACAATAAGCAAGCTGGCCTCTTTGCTGTTCCTCAGACATACTCTGACCTCAGGGTCTTTGTACTTGCTGATCCCTATGCCTGAAACACTTCCCTGAGAGGTCTTCCTCAGGACCACATAGCATTCCACCTTTCCCAGTATTCTCTCTTCCCAGCCTTCTTTGTGTTTATCCATAAAATGATCGCTATCTGACATTACACATTCACCAGTTTGTTACCTCTTATTCCCATTGGAAGGCTCACTGCTCTACCACCAATGCTCTTATTCCCATTGGAATAAAAATTCTACAAAAATTGCTTGGTTCCTGCTGTTTTACTAGATCTAGAATTGTTTATCCCATAATAGGTGGTTAACAAACATTTGTTGTTGAAGGCAATGTGATTCTCTTGGTTCCTCAAGTTGGAGAAATGCATTCACACATGTTACATAGAAATACCAACATAAGGTAGAATGAGTTAAATGCCATGAGTATTTAAGAGTGAGCTAGATAAAATTCTCTCAGAATCCAAAAGAGAGAGAGAGATGATAGCATCTCATAGGAAATACAGGAACAGTTCATGGAGAAGGGAGGGACCATTTGATCCTTAAAAGATGGGTAGGATTTGGACTTTTGGGGATGGGAGTTTAGGTGAAGGACATGAAATGAATAAGTGCATAAAGTTATTAAGAACAGATCCTTTGAAGGTTGTTCTTTAGCCTCATTATGTTAGTCAATGTTTTCAGTGTTACTTGCCATGAAAAATAATTTTAATCAACTAGATAACATAATGACATAGCACAGCTTTTAATTAAAATCTAAGGCATTCTTTCACTGGAATTTACTATTGCACAAAGTTAAGGTTGCTTTTTATTTTATTGATACATGTGGATTTAATTCAGATTAATGAACATAATATTTTTCATGATTCTTATAGCAGTAATTTACTGTATACTACAAGGTGGACATATATTAAACACTTCATTTACAGTGTCTAAATTAGCTCTTTAAACAGTCTAGGAAAGAGCACTATCACTACATTTCACAGAACAGAAAATTGAGGATTAGAGAGATTAAGTGACATTTCCAGGGTCACATGGTGACATGATAAAAGAAAATATTTCAACCTATATCTATCTGATCCCAGATCATATTAATTTTTCAATTCAATAAAATAAACTATATGAAAAAGCCCTCCTTTTAGCTGCAGCAAGGAAGCACAGAAAAGAGATCAGTGAAAAGATTGCTTGAAATGTAGCTGAGTTTAGATTTTGAAACATCCCTGCTTTATAAAAAACACACACACATACACACACACACACCCCACCCCCAAGCTGAGGATCCTGGGATAGTGGCTACCTAAACTCAGCTAGCTGATGTCTCCCCCTCAGCATGGAGTACCTGCCTCCTTCCCTAAGTCAGGCAGCTGGGGGAGTTGCTGAGAGCTGGGTGTGTTTGAGCCTGCAGGTGTAGGGATCCTGAGCAGAATCAGGACAGGGCTTAGTCCTTCCTGTGTTGGTCCAGGCCTGGAGACTGGCATTGGTCAGCTCCCAGAGAAGGGCTGGAGAGACTGACTTCTGGAAAGAACCTGACATGCAGTCCATATCCTGTGGACTATGAGTTAGTTCTCCACGTGAGTGTGCCTGCATATCCTGGTCACCGACATGTCACAGAGGTACTGACGGCAGGACATTCTCTTACACTTCTTTAGGGTTGTAACATGTATGTATGGCTTCTTAAACCATATGAGGTTAATTTTCCTTTTTTTTGGGTAAACTTTACATATAGAGTTTCAGACTCAATAGTCTATAACTTTCTGTATCACTTTGCTCAGGCTTCCAATAACAAATACAACAGATAAGTGGCTTAAAAGACAGAAATTAATTTTCTCACTGTTCTGGAGAGCCGAAGTCCAGGAGCTTGCCAGTAGTTTTCTTCTGAAGTCACTCTCCTTGGCTTGCATGTGGTTGCCTCCCCCACATTTTCTCACAGGGTCACATATGTGTGTGGTGGCCATGTCCTAATCTCTTCTCACAAAGACGCCAGGCCTATTGGATTAGAGCCCATCCATATGACCCCACCTCACCTTAATTCTTTCTTTAAAATCCCTGTCTGCAATTGTAGGCACACTCTGAGATACTTGGGGTTAGAATTTTATAAGAATTTGGGAGAACACAATTGAAATCAGTCCATAATACTTCCTCTCTTCATTTTGTGTTATGTCTATGATTGCTGTCCATATTAATGCATGTAGCATATTTATTTTTCACTGCTGCGTAATGTTTTGTTATAGTATTGCAGCAAAATTCATTTCTTCCCTGGCTGGACATTTGAGTTGTTTTCCAGCTTTTTTTTTTTAAGGTTTTGCTGCTTTGACCATTCTTATACATCGGGCACACGTATATAATTAAATATAAATTCTGGATGTTAGAGTGTGCGCATATGAGTTCCACTAAAAATGCCAAATTTCTAATGCCCTATGTAATGTTATAGAATTTACTTCAAGTTGTTGGTTTTTATCATAAATTAAAAAAAATGTTTTTTCTGTGCCTTTTAACAAACACATAGTAGATGCTATGAGTAAAACGCTTAACAGTTACTGATTCATCTATTGACAAGTTTTGTTGGGCGTTTTTTATTCGATTAATAAGGGGAAGAGCATTAATGTGTTTATAGTGTGAAATTACCTCTGCACTTCTAGAATAAACTACCTGGTTGTGATGGATTGTTCTTCACACACCACTGGATTTAGTTTGCTAATATTTTACTAAGGATTATTGCATCACTGTTCAGGAGAGAGACTGGTCTGGAACTTCCCTTTCTCACTTTGTCCTTGTCTAGTTTTCAATATCAAGGTTGTAGTAGCTTCTTAGAAATGAGTCTGGTAGGGGAGGCTTCCTCTCTTTCTTTTATTGGGAAGTGCTTTGTATAAGATTGGAAATTAGCTGTTCTATAAATTTTGGTGAAACTATTCTATAAAACAACTTAGATCAGTTTTCTTAGTTGTTGGATAGCTTCTCTTTGTGTGGTTATTTTTGATTTTATTTCTTTCAACATTCCTTGTGTCTTTAAGCATATCAAACATGTTTTTGTGTAGTTTACTTTTCCTTTTTAAAAAACTCAGTATAGCACTTCAAATTAAATATGTAACTTTCTCTTTTCATCTTAAGTTGTCTGTGACAGTCATCCATGTTAATTTTCAGCAATTTCAATGTTTTCAGTTCTTTGAGGTCTGATTCCACTATCGCTTCTGCTGACTTGGCATCTAGAAATCTGTGTTTCCTTGAATTTTTACTGAGACTTTCTCTTCACTAGAACTTAATTTCAGGGAATTCTGAGGAGTGGAGTATACACATCTCCTAAAAGTATTTCTATTTGTTCTTGTCAGACACATAGGGATACAAATCCATTTGAAGTTCTTACTTTGCAGTTTTTTCAACTATGCTACTCGCATACATTTAAACCTGGAAACAGCATCATGACAGGACTAAAGTCACAATCTTATAGGAGCTTTCTATTCTTCCTTCACCCAGAGGCAAGACTGAGACAGAAACTTCTCTCCACTTTTGTGAAGGGGAATTTTTCCAGTTCATTCTTTCACTGGGGTTGCATACCTTTGTATCAGAGCTTCATGAGTGAGTCTCTGCTCAAATTCCTTGCCCTGCCAGGCTTGGGCTTGATCTCCTGTCTCCTACCTGTGGACACTTGCAAAACTCTGGGCCCTCAGGGTTTGGCAGAGCCCCCTCACCCCACCATTCCCCACACCCCAAGAGTATCCAATGGCTGTGGAGTCCACTTAACTCTATGAGGTTCATTCATTTCAGCCATTGAAGGGATTCCTTTGTTTCAGCTTAGACCATATTTTCAGAGTGTTTTTCAGTATTTTATGCAATATTTTTAAGTATTTTATAAATGAGACAGTTTCATAATATCTAGTCCACATTATTGTGTGAAACAGAAATCAGACTCTTGTTCCACATTTAATCCAATTGAAAGGATCTGTGGTTGCCACTGTTTCCCTCCTTTTTCATCATCCTTTCTCTCAAGGTCTCTTCTTGTTCATTTGTTTTGAGCTAAAGACCCTTTTTAAGTATTTTTTAGGTGGGTATATAGGTGATCTATCTTCCAAATTTTATCCATTTTTAAATAGTATCTCCTTTAAAGACAAAAGAAAGCTTTCTTTGGTAGGAATATGATTCCCATATTGTAGTCCTTTCTGCTATAAAATGTTGATATTATTTCAGCAATATCTAACTTTCTATGTTACAAATACCAGTACAATCATTACTCTTTTGTTATTTACTTATTTTTGCCTAGAAGCTTATAGATTTTTATCCCCTCTTGTAGCACAGGAATCTTACTAATCTATACCTACATCAATGACATTTCTCTGTGGTGTGATACTTGGTAGTGGATTTGTTTTTTTAGCTAAAGGAAACTTCTTTTATTATAAGTACAAATCCATGATAATGGAAATCGATATCGCTGTTTTAGAGGACAGTCCCCATGTCCAACTGGAGAGGCTGAAAGTGATATGCCCTGTTTGGAGGAGGAGAAGAGCTGTAACGGGTCTAGCAGTACAGTCAGGGAGAGAAACTGCTGGCAACCTCACTGCAGTAAACAGGACCAGTTTTTCATAGTTTAGTCTCCCCAGTCATATTGATTAAATGGGCACCAACTAAGTAGATGATTCCTGGAATTGCTGTTATGGATCTAGAGGTCCCCGTTACCTACAGCATCCAGAATTGTCCCCACTGATATTTAAGCTGGAGCAAGTAGTGCAAACCACAAGCTAGGTCCTGGATGACTTCGGACCACACAGCTGGACTACCAGGGGAATCTGGAATGGCAGTCCACACAGGTATCCCTGGTCATTGCTTGACCTCATGAGAATTCTCATTTGCCATTTTGTACCACTGACCTTTTGGACTCCACTTATATTTATTTTTTTCTATCCTTTTGTTATACACATTAGATTTTCTGGGCCAATTTTTAATTTTCTTACCTTTACCTTGAGTTCCTATCTGTAGTTTTTGCTCCATGCTTTGAAATATTACTCCTTAGACATTAATTTCCATCCCAAGACTGATTCCTCTTTCTCTTAATTAATTTAGTCAAATGTTTGTTTGGGAAATCATTATCTTTTAGCTCCAGGAATTGTTATGTCCTGCACATTAATTAGCTTTGGTATGCTTATGGGTCCTTTTCTTCACATTGTTCTCGTCCTTCTTCAGCTCTATTTGCTGAGCAGAGTTCTGTTTGCTCTGATCAATAACCCCTTTCAGGCTTCTTGGTCCCCAGGTAGATTCTTTTTCTTTGTCAGCTCACTGGTGTTCATAAATAATTGTTCAAATTCTCCAGGCTGTGGCAGTTCTGCAGTGGTAGAAGAAAGTGTTCTTTCCAGTGTGGGTGGATGGTGCAGCTAGCGATAGGCTGCTCACCCTGACAAAGCATCGAGTGGAAACCAAGCTCACTGAAGACTCTTCTCACTCCTGGTCTCCCTCCTGGAAAGGATTCTGCCACCTTTTCAGCTTCTCCTTTACATTTTGGTGACCAGGGAGTACAGGCACACTCACATGGGGTAGCAAATACATATTCCACAGAATATATGAAATGCATATGCCATGGACTATGGATTTCTGTGCATCAGACTCTCCAGAAATCATTTCCCCTCAACACTTTGAGATCTCCAGTGCTAATCTCCAGGCCTGGACTAATGCAGAAGTATTCTCTATCTCAGGATCTCCATACCTGCAGACTAAAAACACACCCAGATTTCAGGAAATCCCCCACCTGCCTGACGTAGGGAAGGAGGCAGGATTGTGGGCTGGGAAGAAGACACTGACTACCTGTATACAGGAGGCCACTGTTCCTGGATCCTCAGTTGAGTGCGTATGTGTTCAAAGCATAAATATTTCCTGTCCTCATGGAACTAAGAGTTGGAATGGGGGATTGGGGGGTGTTCCTTATTTAATAATCACACAAGGTGTCTGTTACAGGGAGAGTCCCCAGGGCAATGAAGATCTTCCCTGGAGCCTACTGGAGCTGAGTTGTCAGAATAGACTTACCTGAAGCCACAGTTCTGGAGCAAAGGTTTGCAGGATAGTAAGAGCCTTGGTTAGCAGAGAGAAAAGGGCTTCCGAGGCAGAATGAATGACCCATGCAAACACCCTGGGTAGGAATGAGCATGAGCAGACAAGAGCCTAAAGGCTGAAACATCAGGTCCTTGTTAAGGAAAGTGGGGAAGAAGGAGTTGGGAGGTGAGACATGGTCAGATTTGCATTTTGAAGGAGTCATTCTTCCTGGGCAGAAGAACTTAAAAGACATTTCTCCAAGGAGGAAATGCAAATGGCCAACAGGCATATGAAAAAATGTTCAACATCCCTGATAATCAGGGAGATAATCTTAAAACCACATTGAGATACCACCTTACACCAGTGAGAATGGCACATGAAAAAACAAGCAACAACAAATGTTGGCAAGGATGTGGTGAAAAAGGAACTCTCCTGCACTATTGGTGGGAGTGCAAAATGGTCTGACCACTATGGAAAGCTGTGTGGAGGTTCCTCAGTCTACTAAAAATAGAGCTACCATACAATCTGGCAATTCCACTCCTAGGGATCTACCCAAAGGACACAAAAACATTGATTCAAAAGAACACCTGTACACCTATGTTTATTGCAGCACTATTTATAATAGGTAAAACCTGGAAACAACCCAAATGCCCAAAAATAGACGACTAGATCAAGAAGATGTGGCATATATACACAATGGAATATTATTCAGCAATCAAAAAGGATAAACCCATGCCATTTGCAGCAATGTGGATAAAACTAGGAGGAATTATGCTCAGTGAAACAAGCCAGAAGGAAAAAGAAAAATATTGGATGGTTTCACTTATGGCAGGAATATAGGGCAACCAAATAAGACATCAGTGTAAAAAAAATAACAGTACAAAATACAACAAAGCAAAAACAGACAATTATAAATCAGAGACATCCTGCAGGGGAGGAGGAGCACAGGGGACTGAGGTGATGGTACACGGGTGCCTTGGTGAAGAAGACTCTGGGGACTACATCTGAGGGGGTGGGGGGAAGAAAATATTGTTTAAAAATGAACAATGATGTAAAAAAATTAAAAATTAATATAAAAATAAAGAAATTAATATAAAAAATTTAAAAAATGGAAAAGACCTTTCATGGAGATGCTGGGAGAAAGGGTAAGAGGACCAGTTAAGAGGCACTGGAGGAATCCAGGTGATAATAATAGCTTGGGCCGTGGTAGAAAAGGAGAGGTCAAGAGATGTGAATGCCTTCAAATCAATTTGGGAGAAAAATAACCAGATTTTTGAATTAAATAAAATCATATGCAACCAATACTCAGTACATTTATAAGGAATGGTTAAAAGTAAAATATGTAGAGAGATGCCACCACAGAGAAAATGAAGCAGGAGTGGCAATATTAAAATCTGACCATGAGGAATTTATGGTCAGAGAGATAAGAAGGGTGTAGGTAGTGAAAAAAGTCGGAATTCAAGATAGCATTATGTGATCCTATACAACTATCAGCTGACAAATGATTTCAAAGCTGGCTGGCATTAACAGGGACCAGCAACACTCGGGTAATTCAATCAAGTTTTCTGAAGCAAAGAGAAGAAAGTCAGCCCAGCAGGACAGGGACAAGCAGCTATTGCCTTTCACTCTGCAGTGAGATTGCTAACCCTCAAGCCCTTGCCTGTGGAATGCAGCTGTAAAGGATTGCATCCCAGTGGTGGGACACTCAAGACTTCTGGGAACTATTAACTGTCTCTGCCAGGCCAGCCTTTTACACACAAGCCTGGAGCCACCAGTCTGTGGCTAGACCTGCATGTATCATGGAAATCACAGATCTTGCCCAGGATACTTCATTCATCTCGGGTTTTATACTTCCAAAATAATTGCTAGAGCACAGAATAGTATAAACAGGATGACCAAACTTCTTACCATCTTTTGCTTGCTTTCCCAGGCTACAGCTTGTTTAAACATATTCCTAAGCAATTTTAAGGACAGTTTAGTGGAGTTAATATCATTTTTATGGTGCTGGAAATAAGATAATATTCTGTTATTGTCCTGATTCTAAGAGAAAGCACCTAGAAACGGAAATGAGGGATAATTTCACAAAGGTAACAAAACTATTACATATTAGTTCAGTAAAATAGATCCAGGGATTAAATGCTTATGACTATAAAATCTTATTGAAGAGTACAAAATAAGATGAGTAAAGCGGAAAACTTAACAAATGAAAAAAATGTTTAAAATATGTCATTAAAATTAATTTGTAAATGTAACGTTCCAATTAGAATACCAGGAGTCTTTGGAGGGAGGTAGACTAGGAATTGAGGAAAATATCTGAGCATTGAAAGGAAGGATAGAGTGCTTAAGAGTGAGTTCTGAAAAGTATGGTAACAAGAGCATTGGGAAGAATTTGCAGTGCAAAAGGGTTCCCTTTATTCCTCATCATTGTCAGGCTTGTTGTCTTTTCTATATGGGCCGTTCTTATGGGGGTGAGATGGTATCTCATTTTGGTGTTGATTTGCATTTCTCTAATAATGAGTGGTGGCGAGCATTTTTACATGGGTCTGTTTTCAGTCTGAATGTCTTCTTTGGAGAAGTGTCTATTTAGTTCATTTGCCCATTTTTTGATTGGGTCATCTGTTTTGTATTTGTAGTCTTAGGAATTCCTTGTAGATCTTCAATCACTCCCTTGTCAGATGTATGTGTGTGAATATTTTCTCCCATTAAGCAGGGTGTCTTTTTGTTTTAGTTACGGTTTCTTTCATAAAGCTTTTTAGTTTTATGTGGTCCCATGCGTTTATGTTCTCTTTTGTTTTCCTTGCCGTTGGGGACAAATCCCTAAGGTATGTAAATATTACTTCAATTAAAAATACAAATTAAAAAATTAACTTTTAGTTCCTTCCTCAGCAACAGCCACACCCATCCTTCTCCAACTGAGGCATTGAGGCACCATTGCCTACCTGTGCTATGTGTCCATGCCTCGCCTCTTCTTTTGAGACCTCAATTCATCAGTTTTTAACCCCTTTTCTGTATCTTCAGCTTCACTTTCTCAGATTCTTTCTCCAATATGCATATGAGGTCAATTTCTTCTCATTCTAAAAAGAAGAGGGGGAAGAGATGTTTATCTTTCTGATGAAATAATCTTTGGGTTGAAGATTTTCTATGACTCTCAAGCAAGCTCAATAACAACAATAAAAAAACACATAGATATATAGTGAAACATTAGAAAATCAGAGACAAAGATAGGATCTTTAAAGTAGCTAGACAAGGGAAAAATAGTTGCTTCCTAAAGAGCAATGATTAGATTGATAGTTTCCTTCTCAATAGCAATGATAGAAGCCAAAACACATTGGAGGGATGTGCAGGCATGACAGAAATCATCCCTTACCCCTCTGGGTTCTTCTGGGCTAGGTGAGTAATCAACAACAGCATCAGACAGGTTAGCAAAGGAAAAGCAATAATTTAATAACATATGTATGGAGAATTTACATGGTTTTAAGTTCTAAAGAATAATGGAGTGGACCAGGGATATTTAACCTGCATTTAGGACCTGGTTCAACAAGGAGAAAGAGGAGGAGACTTCCCATGACAGACAAGGGGAATCGTTACTCAGAGAGTAAAGATTCTTAGATAGAAAGAACATACTCACTTGTAACTAAATCTGTACTGGGGCCTCCCTGGTGGCGCAAGGGGTTAAGCACAGCACTATGAAGCAATCCAAAGCCTCTGCAGCATGAGTTCGATCCCCGGCCGGCCAGGGAGAAACCCACATGGCGCAGCAGACCTCTCCTGTCTCACCCGCTGCTCCCCTCAGCAGTGTATTTCAGTCAGTCTTCCTGTTCTGTTCCCCACTCTGTATCTGGTGGGTCCTCTCACCCCCCACATCTCTGGGCTGTACTCCAGCTCTTGTATGCAGAAATAAATAAATCTTTAAAAAAATAAATCTGTATTGATCTTCAAAACTACATTCTCCTAGGTATTTCTTCTTTGATTAGGGTGGGGCAAAGAACTCAGGCCAAGGACAGAAGCTGCTCCTAGCATTTGGGATCCTCACTCCTCTTAACCCAACACAATTTGTATTCTTTAAGTAATGTAATGGACCTTGCAAGGGTCATAGGGGCTTGACTGACCTTGTTTCCATACCAAGCTGATAATATTGGACATGTTGAGAAAAGCCTACCTGATGCCACACCAACTTCAGACTCCATAATCAGGAAAAATGTCTACCAAGAATGAAGGTAAAATAAAGATAATTTTAGATAAACAAAAAATGATATTGTTTGCCATCAGCAGAAATTCTAAGAAACTTACTTCACTTAGAAAGATGAAGGCAGAGGGAGGGCTGAGACACAAGAGGAATGAAGAATGCAGATGACATGATGTTTGATGGAGGCGGCATTGCAAGTCAGAGATCAGCGAAGAAAAGGGGATCTTTTCAACAAACAGATCTAGGAAAATTGAATTGTGGAAAAACATGAAACTGGATCTCTCCCCAACAACATACATGCATAATTAATTCTACGTAGATTAAAAATCTTAAATGTGAAAGGCAAGACATGTTTCCATCTATGTTGTATCACTTCAGAGAAGGAATGTATTTTTAAAAAAGAATTTATAAAAGACAAAAAGAGAATAACTAAATTTGAGAACATTAAGATGTTCTCTTCATCAACAGATACTGTAGATAGTGAAAAAAGGAACCACAGAATGGGACGTGTTTGCAACATATGTAATAAACAAAGGACCAATACCCCAAATTACAAAGAACGCACATAAATTAATAAAAAATGCCACATAACCCATTGTAAAAATGGGCAAGTGATTTAAATAGACATTTCACACAGAGATAGTCTGTGATTAAAAATAGATGGGAAAGGTTCTGCCTCATAGCAATCTCCCAGAATTTTAATGGATAAGAATAATGGTAAAGGCTCTCTCTCCAACCCCTGTATTTCAAGTGACACCTGCATTTCAAGTCCTAACCTCCTAACCTCTGAAATGTGCCTGGAGTATTATATTTAGAAGAGGAGCTTCAGAGGAGGGGCCTCATTCAAAATAAGGAGCTATTATAAAACTTAGCAAAATTGTAATTCAGCATTTATGAAATTTTTTAGCAGATGAACATGAACGTTGGTAAGTGAAAATGCGAAGTTAACTTTATCCTCAATGAAATTTCAAACAAGCATAGGAGTTCAAATTATAAACATTTCCATTAATGCAGGTAGACATTTGCTGTAACAGTCTGAGGTGAAGCATTATTTCAGTTCTCTCTCTCCCCCACTCCTTCCTTCTCTCCCATTTTTGTCAAAATTCAGATCTGTGAAATTTAACCTGAGTTAATTGAATTTTGTACAAATAGTGGACTCAAAAAAAAAAAAAAAAAAACCCAACCAAAGAGAAACACATAGCAAAAACTAAGAGTAAATTTTGAAAGGAATACAAACTCAATGAATCACCTTGTTACTACAAAACTTTGTCTTTAGGAAGGAATTTGTCACTTTGAAAGTGATATTGGGAACATATTAAACAGGAAATGGAAACAGTGCAGCTTTTATTAGAAAAACTGATAAATTAATTCAGTGTTATTGACTGAAAAATGCTGTATCATTCTGATTAAACATTTTATCCACATCCTAGCAGTTAAAGAAGTGTATTTTCATGGAATCCTGTCCTGTGTGTACATAAAAATATGATTTATTACACAGTATTATATAAATTAAAATGGAAAATGTTTGCTAATTATCTGATATTAGTTGCTAATACCACACATTTTTATGTCTAACATTTATTGAGTGCTAGCTGTATGCCTTTCAATGTATTCCTAGGCACTAAGAATATGATACATAAGGCAGATTTCGGCCTCAAGATATTTACATACCCACTAAAACTGAAAATGAATCTAAAATTGGTTCATTTTGGTTTACCTTCTATGATTCTATTTACCAATCTCTGCATTCTTAAAAAATGCACCTGGTTCAAGGTGCCGCTTTTAAATTATTTATTCATAGCTACAATAGCATCTCTTTAAGGCAGTGTTCTCTCCTGAATTTTAGTGTGTGTGTGTATGTGTGTGTGTGTGTGTGCGTGTGCATGCAAGCCTCAGAAATCAGTATCAAAAACCTCTAAAGCATTGCACTCCAAATACAAAGTTAGCATTTTACATTCTGTAGTAGCCTCTTTTTAATTTAGCCTGTCAAAGTCAGTTTATCCTGACAGTCTTCCATAAAGTCAAACCATTAATTTCCTCAACTGTCAGTGTACCTATCACTTTCAGGATAAATCTATCAAATAAAACCTGATGTCTCCCAGGCTTTTGCCATCATTAGATGGTGATTAATGTTAAAATCTTCCATTAGCCTTAAACACTCTCCTTTCTAATTCAGTAATTGGATCAAAGGTAGAGGATACTGTGTTTTCCAGGTACGCCTGCAATAGGGGATCCAAGTCTCCCCCAAACCGCTCCTAGCTTAAGCTTCATATGCAGCCTAAGCCTAGCCTTCTGCCTTGGCTAGGGTCAACCCAGAACCTTGGTACTTGGAGGCCATTCTCCCATTCACTGTGAATCTTAAAGCCCAGGATGAGTGAATTTCAAACGTTGACTGAAGCAGTAGATTAAACTCCCAGAAATCATTCTTTGAGACTTTACTTCTCACTGTTTTTATTAAATATAGTATGTTAATAAAGTGCATTAATACACTATATTAAAGTTCAAAGCTTTATGTTGGATTCCTACTGTTCTGCTGCTCACAGGAAATAAAATCCCTGACTCCTACAAAGTCCTATATCTGCTTTTTAACCTCCCTTTCCTCTCTCCCTTCACTCTCTCCCTCCTCCCTGCATCCTCCCCTGCTCATTTGCAGCCCTACATATACCCTGCCCTTATATTTTCTCTGCTGAAATGATCTCTATCCATCTTCACACCCAGTTTCTCCTTTCCAGCTTCAGGCTTCTGATTAAAGGTCATTTCCTCAGAGGCACTGACCCTAAATCCCCAGAGAAATGTTATGTAATATTAAACACCTCTCCTTCATTAGCTCTATTGTCATCACTCATTTGCTTGATTATCTGCTTAGTGTCAGTTTCTTCCCTTTGAATAGTAGACTTCATGAGAACAGGAAATGTCCTGATTTTTCACCATTCTGTCACCATTATCTAATGCACATTAGGGCCCAACTCGCAATAAATGTTCAATAAATATTTTAAATTACATTTGGTTGTTCCTTTATATATCACATGTCTTTTCTTTGTACTATTTTTAATATTTCTCCATTTTTGTTTTTTTTGTCAATTTGTCAAATGTTTGGATCTGATTTTCTTTGTGTATATCCTGCTTGTGGCTTTTTGAGCTGGTTGGATCCATTGGTTAATATTTTTTATCAAATTTGGAAATTACTGGAGTGTTACTTCTTTGAATTTCTCTTCACTTCCTGTGAATCCAATTATACACGTTAAACTGCTTGATAATATACCATAAGTCATTATGGCTCTCTTCTGTGTTTTGTTTTTTTTTTTGTGTGAGTGTGTGAGGGGTGGTGGTGGGGTTCTTGCTATGCTTCAGCTTAACTAGTTCTGTTGTTTTTCCATAAACTGTTCAATCTGCCCTTCAAGGCACTGTATGCACTTTGAAATCTCTGTTCAGCTCCAGCTCCTAGTAACTGTTCTCATTCAGTCCTGAGAAAGCTTTACCCTTTGCATGTGTCCTAATATTTGGTCGAAGTGTTCAGAGGACTTCTATGCAGATTTCTGAAATTCCTTCTTCGCATAGTGATTTCCTTTCTGGTACTTTGCCCTGTAAAATTACAGCTGCTTTCATGTTCCCACACTCTGATCTCTTTCTAGTCAACTCTGTGAGATTGCTGTGTTCTCTTCATGCTCTAATTCCTTACACTGTGTTCCAGAAAGTGCATCCACATAGGAAGCCAAGTTAACCAGGAGGCTGGCTTTGTGTGTTTCTCTTCTCTCAGGGATTGAAGTTTTGGTCTGCTCTTTATTCAATTCTGAATGTCATAGGTTCATATATTTTTCTAGTTATGTAGTTGTTTACTATGAAAAGACTAATCTAGTACCAACTGCTCTACTTGCCTGGCCTCATTTAGAGTAAAATCCAGACTCCTGCCCTGGCTTATAAAGCCCTACATAACCTGGCCTCTAACTCTTCTCTGATTTTTTTTCAAGTATTATTTCCCCCTTTATGCACATCTGCTGCATACTTGCCTCCTTTCACTCAGATATACCAGCTTCTTCCTACCTCAGGACATTTGAACTTCTCTTTCTTTTGCTGGGGATGCTTTCCTTTATAATCTTTGCAGAACAGTCTCTTATTTCTCTTGATAAGCCAAAGTAAATTATCTGCCCAGTGTTTGTCAGAGAAATCTGTTTTAATTGCAGAATACATATCCTATGCTGATATTTTTGTCTATACTTCAATTCCTTTTTTCTTGGCTTATTTTGTCTCTTTTCATTAGAACAATGTATCCACAAGTGCAGGGATTTCTATGTTTTGTTTATTGCTCTATATTCAGTGCTGAAACTGTGCCCAACACATGGGAAACACTTGACAATAATTTTTAGATGAGTGGATAAAGGAATAAGACCGTTTTTCTTCTTCATTGCTTTTTATGTTCCATGCCAAGTATCAAAATTCAAATGGGCGTGTTCAATCTCATCTAATATCCTGATAATGGCGAGGAAGATAATAATGATAATTCCTAATATTTATTGGGCTGTTATTACTGTGTATCTAGTACTGAACTGAGAGTTTTCAGTTATCTCATGCAATCCTTATTACGACCCTGTGAAGTATCTCCTATTATTAGCTTTGTAAATAAGGAAACAGAGAAACTTGGTGCCTTTCTAAATGTCTCATATCTGATCATTTTATCCAATCCCCAGAGTTTATTATTCTGCCATATTTTCTAGAGTTGCTGTTGTCTGGACTCAGATTTTTATATCTACATGACTAGAGCTGGGTTTTTACCACCTTTGAGATGTACCCAGGTCATGCTAGTCACTAGCACTGCAGCATCATGTACCACATCTGTTGCCCATTACTCTTGCTTGCCAAGAATAAGCCCATATTGTGCATTGTATCTGGTCCTCATGTTTCTGCTATAGTATAAATATGCTTAACCAGCTGTTGCTAACACTTCGTAATGCCTGTGACAACTCTACTGAGAACCCCTCTTTAATGGAGCAGATGGTGTGAAATCAAGCAGGCTACAGGAGATGGCAGTCTGGGGAGGGAGCTGCTGGTCAACAACACTTCCTTATGTGTGTTTTAAAGACTTGACTCTAAGGCAGGTCATGTTTTAGTCCCTATATCCATGTCCCGAAGGTGAGGTAAGATCTGGGACATAGGGTTAAGGAAAATCTGGAGAGTGTGAGAATAGTTAAAAATATTTTAACAGAAGTGACTGATGAAATTACCAAAGTGAGCTATTTTCCCAAAAAGCAAATGTAGATGAAGAACAGCAGAAGCATTGAATAGAAGAAAAGATTGAGAGGATAAATAGGAGGCATGACCATTTCCCCAGGAAGAGTAATGACATGTCCAGTGACAATGCAAACGACGACATCAATAAGTAAGAAATGCAATTTTCAATAATGTAAAGAGAGGAAGTAAGGGCTCAGACTGGAACTCAAACCCCAGATCTCCTATTCTGAACCTGTGCAAGTCCTTCCCCTCTCTGGATCTAAATTATCCTTTGGATGATGAATCCTACCATAAGACACGAAGGAGGGATATTTGGTATTGAGGATGGTTAGTTACTGGGGGACTGCATTTGCAGCAGTCAGTGAAAAGGTATTCCCCCAAATCCCAAAATGTAAGTCAGGGAGACACACAAACCTGTCACTAACAACACCTGCATGTGGATAGTTATGGTGGAGGAGGAGAGAGGGCAAGAGAGCATCAGGTGTTTACAGATATGAGAACAAGAAAAGTCTCAAAGAAGCAAGTGTTCACTAGAAAGCACAGCAAACTCCTGGAGAACAGCAGCAACAAATGGCAGGGATTTTGCTGGCTGAAAGTGCTGTGGGGTGAAGGAGGCCAGCGGGAAGAAGTTCTACAGAGCTTGGGGCAGGGAAGTTCCTCTCTCCTTGGTTGGCAGAACTTTTGGAGTTTCAAGGAACTCAAATGCCAAAGGCTATATGAAATGCATGCCCTAAGAAGCATTCCAAACTTCTCAGTTAAACTCAGACCAAGGATTTGCGTGTTTATGAGATCCGGGTGTGAAAACATTAATTTAATTTCCTTTGAGACCAATTCTCAAGTCGCCTGACTGCAAGACTATCCAGACTGAAAATGGCTCAGATTCCATGAATGTTGTATGAGCTTGCAGAGCCATCTACATTGCCCTTGAGCAAGATTTATGAGCTCATGCAACATTGGCTACTGCCCATTCATGGCCATACATTCTGGCAGTTTTGAGTTGGCTTATTCCAGAAGGATGAAAAATTATGATGTTAAAAAATTTACCTGAACTGAGCACCTGCTTGCATCTAATTGTTTATGGATGGGCCAGGTAGGTTTGAGGACAGATTATTTAACATAATTTGCATATAGTTGTTTACTTACACAAAAGAACAGCCTGCCATGGGCACAACTGTTTCCTGCCTCATTTTTGCCATAAACTCTATTAAAGAGGGAGGGCCTTAATTTTAATTAGGGTGTTTGGGGAAAGTATCCCTGAAAGGGGGACATTCTGGCAAATGTTTGAAGGAGATGTAGTAGCCAGTCCTGGGGGAAACATTCTGAATATGAAAATTCCTGGTGCTCTCAGGGAGGAACAAGTCGGTCAGCTTGCCAGCTGGATGTGACTGGGGGAAAGAGTGGCCACAGGGTGGGGGACAGTGCAGGGCCTTATAGGGCATTTTAAGGATGTAGGCTCTTATTTGAAGTGGCTGCCACCAAATTTGGAAGGTTTTGAGCAGAGAAATGAACTAACTTGGATAACATTTTAAGTAGATTATTCTTACTGTTTTAGTGAGAGTTACTAACTAGACTGGAGGGTGGAGGCAAGGAAATCAATCAGAAATCTCCGACAGCTACTAGGATGAGGATGAGAGAGGAAGGTTGCCTGAAGTAGGTGGTAGCAGTGGGGTCGGTGAGAATTTATCAGATTCTGGATATATTTTAAAGACAGAGCCAGCAGGACTTGTTGCTATATAAAGTGTGGAGACCAAAGAGGAATCAAGGATGACACCACTGTTTGTTCTACATAACTAGAAAGATGGAGTTTTCATTAACTGAGATGGGGGGCACTGAGGCTAGTGAGTGTTCAGGATCAAATGTTGTGCCCCAAATTCATGTGTTGAAGTCCTAACCCCCTGTACCAGATTTGGAAAGTACATGGTTACAGGTGTTAACTAGTTAGGATGAGGTCATGTGGGGGCTCCTGCTCCCCCAGAGAGCAAAGTTACCATTGCCACAATTTATCATTAATATAGGAGTAGCTGTACTATGAAAGTACATAAGTCCCTCTTCCCCTGTGTGCTGGACTGGACAGTCAATGACGGGTAAGATCAGAAAAGATTTCTGACGACCTAAGACAGGCGCAGTCCCCAAGGGGATTTTAATGGTTCCCACCTTTTACCTATGGAAAATAACTGATGGAAAACAAGTCTGGGAAATGTTGAGACACAACCAAGGCATGTTGTTAATCATTAATAGTCTAGGTCTTGTACTGAAGAAATTCAATTATGGTGAGAGAAACTGGTTCTATGACTTCTAGCAAATGTGTAACCAAGTAGAACTATAGGAATAATAAATAGTACTAGAAAGAATAAAAATATGATGTTAAAGATATGACAAAAATGTATAATCATAGTAAGAAATCATAATGTTAAAGAAAGCCTCCACTGGGGGTGTTACGATGAGTTCTTGATTCCTTGATAAATAATAGACAATATGTTATGTTATTCATGTTTCGCTGCATTTACGATAAATCTGACGTATGATTAACCACATACTGTGAAAAACATATTGAGATAATGACTTTGGAAATGTATAAAAAGAGAAGGCTGATTCCAATAAAGCGCACTCAGATTTTCACTCTCCCTTGAGTGTGTCTGTGTGTCATTTCTTTCGTCCCTCGCCCTAATTCCTTCGACCACCTTCTGCTCATTCTCACTCAACCCCTGAGATTGTCTCAATCTCCCGCCACCGCTGGGCTGGTCCACGGCAAGGTCATACTGGGATGGAGAGGGCCTCTAATCCAATATGATCAGTACCATTTTAAAAAGGAGAAATATGGACATTGTGACACGGGGGGGGGGTACATCAGGTAAAGATAAAGGCAGAGACCTACAAACCAAGGAATGCCAGAGACCAGAGAGAAATTAGCAGAAAATCATACAACAGATTTTTTTCTCACAATCCTTAGAAGAACCCTTCTTTGATACACATTGATTCAACTCTAACTTCTGGAACTGTGAAACAGTGTTTCTTTTGTTTGGGCAACACAGTTGGTGGTCCTTTGTGATAGTTACTAATGGGAAACTTATAAAGACAGTTCGTAGGGAAGGGGGGAATCGGAGCTTTGGGTTGAACCCCATTAACTACAAGATGTTTATCAAACATCTAAGGGTAAATGGCAGGTAGGCAGCTCAATAGTAAAGTCAGGGGTTCAGCTGAGAGGTCCAAACTAGAGATTTGGTTTGTGGGTTGTTAGCAAACCTATGGTGGTTAAAGCCTTGTGATGAGAGATCTACAGAGTGAGTATAAATGAGATAGAAAGAGGCCCAGGGATGAAGCCAACATTAAGTTTGGAGAAATAAGGAAGAAACAGCAAAGGGGACTAAGCAGGAGACAGCTGTACAGTATTTGAGAAATGAGGAGTGTATGGTGTCCTAGGACTGAGGGAAAAAGGTTTTAAGGGTGTCAAATATTGTTTGTGAAGAAGAGGATGACTGAGAACTGACCTTCGGAGTTAGTAATGTGGGTGAGTTAGTGGTTGTGGTGGGGTGATGGTGAGTAAAGTCTGATTGGATAGATTAGGTGGATCAGGAGGCAAGGAATTGGAGAAAACTTTTTCCTATTTAAAAAAAAAACAAACAAATAATGAGCAGTAGTATAGGGTAAGGTAAAAGTATCAGGCTTTTCTGCCCTCCCGCCATTAGGACAGATGATGATCCCTGCGGTCCCGAATGCATGCCTGATGGCAGGCACCCGGAGTGGGGTGCGGTATATGTAGAGTGGATTCACCTGCGCCAAGACTGGACTTTTAAGGGTGGCGTCACGGGGATGCCAGCAGAAGACGAGAAGCAGAGAAGCAGAAGCCGAACCACGAGAGAGCAGAGCAGCAGAGACCGCCAGAGAACGCCAGAGAGTCTAGACAGAGTGAAGACTTGCTGGGGGCTGGGAGGCCTGCCAGCCTCCCAGCACCCCCACTACCCCTGCCTGTTGTGTACCTGGTAAATACCAATAAAAGCCTGCAAAAGCCACTGAGGGCTCCAGGACTCTCTCCTCCTTTACTCTGTCTGCTGGATCAGAAAACCTTCTCAGTGTCCATTCCTGCCTTTGCAAGTAGCTAGAAATAAAAGTGCATTGAGAGCAAATGTGTGTGTGTGTGTGTGTGTGTGTGTGTGTGTGTGTGTGTGTAAGATGGGAGGATGAACGCTGTGCTTATGCACTGGTAGAATAACCCAGAGGAGAGGGGAAATTCATGATGTAGAATAGAAGGAAGAATTGCTAGAGTGAGTACTTGGATAGGAGGGACTGGGAACCAGGACCCAGTGGAGTGTGGTGTGGCCCTGGCTAGGCACATGGGGCTCCTCTACAGGTACAGGAAGTAGGGCAGGAATTGGGGGGGTTAGATGCTGGTAGGTGGGTCAATGTTGGACTGGGAATTTTTGTAAGTTCTCACAGAGCTTCCTTTTTCCCAGGCAAAAAGGAAGGACAGAGAAAGGGGTCGGGAGGAAGTGCTGGAAGTTTAAGGAGAGAGGAAAAGATTCTAATTGGCCTTTAGGAGAGAGTGACTGCTGTGAGAGAAAGTGGTATGGTTGCCAGGCAACCCACCCAGCTCATGTCACATTTTGGCAAGACGGAAGGTGGAGAGCCACATGCAGGAGACCAGTGCTCTGGAGTGTGTGATGGCTAACTTAGTGTGCCAGCTTGACTGGGCCACAGAGTGCCCAGGTATTTGGTCAGACATTATTCTGGGGGTGTCTGCAAGGGTGTTTCTGGATGACATTAGCATTTGAATTGTAGGTTGAGTAAAGCAGATTGCCTTTTCCAGTGTGGGTGGTCTCGTGCCTGAGCAGAACAAAGAGGCCGAGTGAGAGGGAGCTCTGCTTGCCTGGCCATTTGAGCCAGGACACTGGCTTCTCCTACCCTCAAATAAAACTGATACCACTGGCCTCCCTCTTTCCAATTGCAAATCTGGGGACTTGTCAGTCCTCATAACTACATGAACCAATTTCTTATATAATTTAATCCTCCTGGTACTGTTTCTCTGGAGAATTTTACTAATACACCTCTCATATGATCCATCCTGCAGTGCTGTCTCTGAAGAGTTGGGGGAGTATCCTATGGGTAGACTCCCAAGGGTGGGGTGTGGGACTCAGAACACTACCCACCCCCCAGTAGAGCTGTTTCCTGTGTGCTGGATGGGAGGGTGGAGGTGGAGCTCTTTCTACTTCATGGATTGAGTCCCTGAGTTCTGGACTCGGTGCTGATTGTCCCACCTTCTCTTTCTTCCTGTTTTCCCTATTGGGCTCTTCATCTTCCAGCCCTGCAACTTCCCTGCAAACTGGCTGATGATTCCAGGCTGTGGATGCTGCCCTGTCTATGAGCAAATGGAACCCAGACAAGAGCAGCGATTGTAGTTCTTGAGGGCCCACTGGCCCTAAACCCACCAGTGCTGGTAGTGGCCAATGTCTCTATGTCCAGCTGGGTCAGACCTGGCAGCTACAACCCCTTCGGTTCTTATCAAAAAGCCAAAGAGATCCCACTGTCAGGGCTCTTCACTGAGCCACTGGGAGGGAGTGCCAGGGAGCGACAAGCAAATGTGGATGCCTCACACATGAGGTTCAGTACATCATGTCTAAGCTTATTGCAACTGAGCCCTGGAAAGGATTTTAAAGATATTCTGGTTTACTTTACAAATGCGGTGTCCAGAAATAAGTCATGTTTCAACACTACATGACTGGTTAGTTGCTGAACACAAATTGGAACTCACTTGTTTTCACTTCCCACTTCAATGCTTTTTCCATAGCCTCCTGCTCCATTTTCTTCCTGATGTTTTTTTGTAGTCAGAGTCTATTCCTTCAAAATAGCCATTGACATATACCTTCCTGAAAAGTTTTCCATGAGTCCTGGTTTGGGGGCATATAAAGCCCATGAAAATACATATGACTCTAGGTTGGGCATTGCCCATCAGTAAAAACAAGAAGTCTCTAGAAGCAATGTCTGCCAATTACTGGAACTTCTGGGTAGACATCAGGCATAGAGTAGCTTCTGCCATTCAGAGGTTCTTCTCTGCCTTCAGATCCCAGAGACCTTTCCAGTGAGGGCCTTGCAAACATGCCCATGTATCTAATTAAAAATATGGATTTTCTGTTGTAAGTTAAAGCCAAAATATAGCTTTGGAATTTGCTTGGCCAAGTACATTTAATAATACCTCAGTGCGCTCATGTGTTAAATATTCATCCATTTTCTCTATAACCACTTACAATAAATATTGATGATTGTCTAACTTTGAAAATGGCTGTGTACATAGGAGAATATTCATGTGTGTCTCATTGATTTTCCTGACAGGGCCAAATGGAGCAGGTAAACCAATTTAACACAACCAATTTCCAATTTTGTACAGACTGAATAGGAGAAGCGCCGTGAAAATGAATAATCAATCTTACTACCATTATTATTAATAATATTTAGCTCACACAGAGCTCCTTCCTCTTCTAAGCCCTTCTCCAATATTAACAAATTTATTCACTAACACTCAAGGGAGGCATTTTTGTAATGGGAATGAGAGGCCAAGAGAGATGTGAATGGCCACCTAGATTCTCACCTCTTACCTCCCCACTGAATTTGTGATATTGGAGAAATACCACGAGTCTAGGAGGCAAGTGTAATTTTCCATGATAGTTTTACAAAGTGTGTATTCCCTATTATAATTAGAATAAAATAATTAACGTTACTCTGAAGTGGGGTTGGGGGAGAGGAGAGCCCTGTGGACGGTGGTGGAGGACTCTGGATGTTTTGGTGGTGAGAAAACTGTGGTGACCACACCTGAGAAGAGAAATCCCTTATTGTGAAGAAACAAGAAAGTTCTAAAAAATAAAACGAAAGTCACTCTATTCCAAATGCCTACTAAGTGCCAAATACGCCTACATGTTGGGAATAGTAAAAGAAAAGTGCCTCTGCCTTGAAGAAGTTGACAGATGAGTGAAGGTGAAGGAGACATGATTAACCAACAGCACCCCATGAGACATGGGCCCTATCTGAGAGAAGATACACACAGCCACCAGGAGCACCCAGACCATCACAAAGACCTTCCCTGAGGTGATGCTTAAGCACAACCCCACAGGGTGGCTGGGAATCAAGGCAGGGGATTTAAGCAGGGAAGGCAGCTGCAGTAGAAAAAGGGGGAAGCCTAAAGAAAGGGGACCTGGGGAAGACCACTGTATTCTCTGGAAACTACCAATACCTCAGCCTAAGAGCCTAGAGGACGATGATGCCTTAGAGGAAGAGGATGTACTTCAGGGAAGCAGTTGCAGAGGACTTGTATGTTATTGCAGCAGATTCTGCTTTCCAAAGACAACTCCAGTCATGTCTCCGGGGATACTGCAATATATAAGAAATACATATTTGGTCATTCAAATGGGTTGGTGAATATATGGAGATTTGGGGAGAATGGCATGCCTGGAAGTTCTATGCCCTTCCCCCCATACCTTGCCCTTTGCATCTTTTGCATCTGATCATTTCAGAATTATATCCTTTGTTATGAATCAGTGATCTAGTAACTGAAGGGTTTCCTGAGATCTGTGAGACATTACAGCAGATTAATTAACCTAAGAATAGTGTCATGAATGATAACCTGAGTTTAGGTCTGGTGTCTGAAGTAGAGGGTGTTATCAGTGTTTACCTATGGAAACTGATGTTGCCTCCAGGTAGATGATATTGGAGTTGAATTTGAATTAGAGTTGAGTTGAATTTAATTCTTGGATACCCTGATGGTATCTGAGAATTGTTTATTAGGGTGGGGAAGATTCTGTACACTCAAGCTGGAAATTGGTCTCAGAATACCAAATATATCTCCCATCTCATTTGTTCTTCTACAATGTGACTTTGCACCTTCTACCATCTAGAGGTGGGGTTGTGTCCCCTCAACTTCAATCTGGGCTCACTATGACTGCCTTGAAAAATGGCATACAGTGGATAGATGCTATGTGACTTCCAGGGCTGTATAACTTCCAGGGCCACTTATGCCTGGTCCACTGGGACCCTTGCTTTTGTCATGTTAAGCCACCAGCTAAGAAGTCCAACTAGCCCATGGCCACCACCTTGGTGCTCAGGCCACTGGGCTACAAGGAAAAACCATATGTAGTTGATTAGGTCAAATAGTCCCAACTGATGTCCCAGCCAACAGTCAGCATCAGCCTCCAGACACATGAGTGAAAACACTTCCAGATGATTCCAGTCCCCTACCTGTCAAGCCACTCCCAGCTTTTGAGTCTTCCCTATGGAGACTTCAGACATGCCCCAACTGTGTCCTAACCAAATGATTAATTCACAAATCAAAGAGCATAATAAAATGACTGAAATTTGGGGGTGGTTTGTTTTGGTACAATAGTGATCAGAACAGCCATGGTATAGACTTTTTATTTTATTCTCAGACAGTGGAGAACCATTGAAGGATTTTAAGGGAGAGTGTGAGGTCAGGTTATTTGTTGAGTGGCAGGAACAGGAGAATCCTGAGTGAAATGTAAAGAACAGATGGTTAGTGGTTTCTGTATCTCAGAGCTGAGATCATTCTTTGTAGGCAAATTGGAGTTGCAAGGTGAATCTGGGTCACCTTTTTCTGTCACTATCCATTGGTTTTGTCAGGTACACTGTTCTCCTAGCTCAGTGATTCTCATTCCTGGCTGCACATTATGATCGCCAGGGAAATTAAAAAAAAATCCCATTTCCTGGGCCTCACCCCCTATCAATTAGATCAGAATATCTAGAGAAGAGGGACTCTGACACAGATATTTTGAAAATGTCCCTAGGTGATTCTAATGCACATATGAGGTTGAAAACCACTGAGTAAGCTGTTCACTGACCATATTATAATTCTAAAATTCCACTGAGAACTAAAATTATAAATTAAAAAATTTGTTATGCCCTCTCACTTTGGTAGGAAAAAAGTTTCCTGACACTGGAGGCTGATTCCTATAACATAAACCAAAGAGAAATTACAGACCTGAAGCCTCATTGTGAACACGTGAGGTCCTGCCATGAGTTTATGAAAAAGGGAATGGGTTTTCGTAGGGTTTATTTTGAGTGGGGCTCTTTTCTCTAAGACAGAGCTTCCCAGCATGGTTGGCTAAAGCATCTCTTCGAACAAACTATTTCTTATGCTCTGACACTGGCCCAAATCAAGATGAATCAGTTACACAGTTGTGGAACATGTCTAGGAAACTGGATGAAAGGATGAAAAAAATGTCCCCTTGTGTACATGTGTATGGAGATGTGGGCAGGGAGATGTGTGTGTGCAGGTCCGGGCCATCATATTGAAAAGTGGTGGACTGGGCAGGAGGGTATAGAACAGGACTGGAGAGGAGAATGAAGTCACCAACTCCCTAATCGCTATAAAAAGTAGTAAGGTAGGGCCTCCCCTGGTTGCGCAGTGGTTGAGCACTGGGCTGCAAAGTTACCCGCAGCCTCTGCAGCACCGGTTCGTTCCCCGACCAACGGCGAGGGTCCCACAAAAAAAAAAAAAAAAAGGAGTAAAGTAGTGTATGAGTGTATGGTCCTGCTGTCTCTTCCCCAGCTTAAAACTGATTCTTTACCTAGGTGTCAGCAATCTGACTGCCCCGGAATAGTCATGTATCCTGATGTATAGCAGCTCATTCCACTGTTTATTAACCATATGTTTCTGATGTTTGACATCTGGGACCTTAATGGCCCTGGAGGAAATGCTCCTTCCAGAGCTAGTGAACAACTAGATAAAGGACGCACCACCAGCATGCATTTCATATGCAGATCAGCCAGCCCAGAGCCCACATTCAAACACCTCCTCTATCTCACATCCTCAATCTCACTGTCCACCTGCCCTAGTCACCCTGGAGCCAGGCACCAGACAACTGGAACAGCGCCCACCCAAGTCATTCAAACTAGCAATCCTTGGTTGCTTTCCCTGTCTTGTCCATTCCATCCTGAGGAGACCACAATAGAAGTTCTTGCTGGTATCTTCTCCTCTCTCCCTAGGCCTCTTGTGTGAGTATTGCTGCTACCCCATGTGCCCTCTCCTCTTGGGGTCTCGGAGTTTACTGAGCTGTCTTTTCAATGGTAGTCAACTCATAATCCATTGGCCTCGCTGTACTTGAATAATAGTAAACCTACATTTTAAAACACTCTGACCACAGCTTTCTCAATTTATAAGTCATGGATGAGAATACTAACATCCCTCATTATTTCTGAGAGCAACCAGTGACACACACACAGTCCCCAAAGCACACGTGCTTAGAAATTACTGTGACATTTCAGATCAATACATAAAAACACCTTAGAAGTCTGCCTGTTGTGAAGGGCTGATGCAGGCACCTGTTCCCTCATTCCTAGATCTGTAGATCTGTACCGATTGCCAAGGAAATTGCCCATGGTGTCACAGCTGATTGAGATGGAAATTGAGGCAGTGAATACAAAGCCCTCTGGCACCCACCCAGCCATCATGGCTATGCTGCATTAAAGAACTTGACAGGAACCCTTCCAAACAATCTCCAAATGCTCAACGGTACCTGTTCCCATCATCACAGCAGTCCATTATGCCTTGAGTTTGGTAATGTTTTTCCATCATTTGTATCATAACAGTGCACTAATATCACATGAGAGGGACCTACAGTCTCTTCTAAGCTCCCTGTGTTCATAGCTTGCACAGCAGGTTTAATTTCACAGCTTTTAGTTCCATGACATTCAAATACCAACAATTGATTGGGGGAAGGGGAGAGACCCAACTTTATTGGGAATATCAGTCGCTGCATAAAATCCTTAAGGAAAATGTGCCACTTTGTAAAAGGTCACTAGATAAATAATTACCTTTTGAATTGGGATGATTCCTGTTGTCATTAAGCCCCAGCAGAGAAGTAATGTACTTTAATATTTCTGCTAAATGCCGAAAGATAGCAATACTATTACAGCTGCACAATGAAAGCTAAGCAATTGGTGCCTGAATCAGAAGGCTTTTGCTTTTTTAACCCTTTTTATGCATAAGATGAAGTAATAGGCTCTTCTCAACTTTAGCCTCCCTTTCTGCAATGATCATTTTATTTCTGTGAACATGATGATTTGAAGTTCAGTTCCTCAAACCTTACTCAGAACCCATGTTGGCAGATGTTTCATGTTCTAGCACTTACATCTCCCCTCCCCCACCAACTGGGGAGAAGAGTTGTAATCCCCAAACAATAGGATCTTTTTATAGCAATCTTCTGGTGAGTGGCTGCCCCACCTCACTCATCTGTTGAAACTCTAACCCTCAGAGTGTCTGCATTAGGAGATGGATACCCTAAGGTGGACATCTACAACCTAGGAAGGAATCCTGACTAGACACCAGACCCAGATGTACCTTATCTTGGACTCCCTAATCTTAGTCTCCAGAATTGTGAGCAAATCAATGTCTATGGTTTAAGGATACCATATGAGGTATTTAGTTATGGGAGCCCTAGCAGACTAATACAGTGGCCTTCTGGAAGAGAAAAAGAGATTTCCTCACTTCTCAACTGAGCAGGACCCCAATGCCAGGGCAGACTGTGGACTTTGGTCAGCAGAGATGCAGGACAATTTTGGTAGGGAGATTTTCTACCTGAGAGAACTAGATAATCCTGTTAGCTTCCAGAAACCTGAGCAGAGGGAGTGAAGGGGTAAGGATGGTTGAGGGCATGACAGCCCATCTCAGGAAGGGGTCGGAAACACTTACCAAGCATTGCTGTGCCTGCCAGCACGTAACTGACATTTTGTAAGAGTTCTTTACCTAGGGTGAGGGAAAGAGCATATTCTTATAGGTGTATGTCTAGGAAATGAGCTAACTCAAATGTTGACAGGATCCACCTTTCCCTTGAAGTTGGTCCTAGAATTATTTGAAAAATTGGTCAGTCAAATTCACTGACCTATGACCCCTCTGGCTGCTATAGGTGATCTTGCTGATCTGCTAAGCTAAGTCTATCCAGCTTGGAGTCACTGGAGTGAGTCTTTCTTTAAATGATGATGCTCAGAGGACTCCTAAGCTCATCTGAAGCTGTACCCATGCAGTGTGTATCTGCGTGTTCCAGGCTAACACCTCAGCATCAGAGGCATCTTTCCTGGATTAGACTATTAATTACATATGAACTCAAGAATGTTATAACTTTGCTTATGAGAAACTCCTGATTCTACCACACAAAGCAAAATGATATGTATATGTGGGTCCTCTTAATTCACATTTCTCAGAAAAGAGACAAGATGTACAAACCAACTTTTAGCACCTCAGCATTTCCTAAGCACCTACTCTGTAGAAGTTTACATTGTAGAAGCTAATGTTTATTTTTTATTTTTAAGCAGGCTTTATTTTTTAGAATAGCTTTAGCAAAATTGAGCAGGAGGTGTAAAGAGATGCCCATGTACTCCCTGCCCCAAGCATTCACAGCCTTCAGCACAATGAACATCCCTTATCCAAGTGGAACATGGGTTGCAATTAAGAACCTACATTGACCAGAGTTTACTGGACTGTAGAGTGTAGGACTGTAGGACTGTAGAGTGAGGATTAATGAGAAAAGGGAGTCAGATACAGACACTGGAGCCAGGGTATCACATAGGCTAAAAGCTGATTTTATTATCTTTTTATGATTCTGGACAAGTCCTCAAATTTCTCAAAGTCTCCATTTCTATATCTGTAAATGGCAGGTAATAGTACAACTCCTTGTGAGGCTTGAATTTATGTCTATAATGATCTTAACACAATGCTCAATAAACGTTAGCTTCTATTATGTCATGAGATGATATGGAGAAATTTTAAACATTATTAATAAGTGAAAGAAGTCCATCTGAAAAGGCTACAGATTGTATAATTCCAACCATAGGACAATCTAGAAAAGGCAAAACAGTAAATGGAGACAGTAAAAAAAATCAGTCATTGTCAGGGGCTTGCAGGAAAGGAGAAATTAATAAGCAAAGCACAGAAAGAATACCTGTACCCTTATGTTTTTTTGCAGCACTATTTATAATAGGTAAGACTTGAAAACAACCCAAAAGCCCAAATATAGATGACTGTATCAAGAAGATGTGTTACATATACACAGTGGAATATTATTCAGCAATCAAAAAAGATAAACTAATGCCATTCACAGCAACATGGATGGAGCTAGAAGGGATTATGCTTAGTGAAGTGAGCCAGAAGGAAAAAGAAAAATATCCAATGGTTTCACTTATAGGAGGAATATAGGAAAGCAAATAAAGCATCAAAGGAAAAACATAATAACAATAAAAAAATAACAAAACAAAAGAAAAAATAAACAGACAATAAATCAAAGACATTCTGCAGGGGAGGGAGAGTGAGAGATATCCAAACAAGTGAGGGAAGAGCACAAGGGGCTATGGTGATGGTGCACATGTGAACTTGTGGTGGAAATTCTATGGGGACTACACCCGAGAAAAGAAAGCAAATGTAAAAAAATGAAAAATGATGTAAAATATATACTAAATAAATAAGTAAATTAAAAAAATCGTCACTCTAACCCCATGCAGTTGGGACTATAAGCCTATTTAATGGAGTTACTTGTCCAACATCACACAATTGCCAATGATAGAACCAAGCCTCACTAGATCTGAACAACTTGAAACTCATGTACACCTGTTACACGGGAGTTACCACATCAGGATACACATAGAAAGTTCCCTAGGCCCTTGTGTCTCAAATAACCCTTACTCTTTACCCAGTGGTTCCATCCCTAAGTATCTACCCATGAGAAATGAAATCATATGCCTACATAAAGACTTGTACAGAAGTGTTCTTTGCAGCATTTTCTTAAGTATAAAGATTGGAAACAAAACAAATGTCCACCCACTGGTAAGCAGATAAACAAAATATAGGGCATAGCCATACAAGGGAGTGTTAGCCATAAAACTGCATAACAAGATGGGCCTCCCTGGTGTCGCAAGGGGTTAAGACGCAACCTATGAAGCTGTCCGCAGCCACTGCAGCACGAGTTTGATGCCCGGCCAGGGAGCAATCCACATGGCCCAGCAGACCTCTCCTAACTCACCTCCTGCTCCCCTCAGCAGTGTATTTCACTCAATATGCCTATTCTGCTCCCCACTCTGTCTCTGGTGAATCCTTTCATCCCTCACACCTCTGGCCTATACCCCAGTTCTTGTATGAATAAATAAATAAATCTTTAATAAAAAAACCCTGCATAACAAGAAATGAAATGCAATGAAAAGAAATAAAGTGATAATACATGTTAAACATAGATGATCCTCAAAAAATATTATACTAAGTGAAAGAAGCGAGGCATAAGTGACCACATACTATATGATTCCATTTCTATGAAATGTTCAGAAAAAGCAATTCTATAGAGACAGTAGAAGAGTGGTTGCCTGGGATGGCAATGTTTTATAACTGATTTATGTTGATGGTTACATAACTTGCTATTTTCACTAAATGATTGCATTCTATACTTGAAATGGGTGAATTAAGTAATCTGTGAAATATGCCTCAAAAATTTTATTAAGCAATTGAATCATGTTGGTGTCTTCTTAAAAATTCAGATTCTGGGCCTCCCCAGTGGCGCAGCCAGTTGAGTGCCACTCTGTGAAGCTGTCCGTAGCCTCTGCAGCGCAGGTTTGATTCCTGGCCGGCCAGGGAGCATCCCACATGGCGTGGCAGACCTCTCCTGTCTCGCCCACTGCTCCCCTTAGTGGTGCTTTCAGTCTGTCTGCCTGTTCTGTTCCCTGCTGTCTCTGGTGAATTCTCTCACCCTCCCCCGCCTCTGACCTGTACCCAGTTCATGTGTAAATAGAGAATAAATCTTTAAAAAAAAATTCAGATTCTGAGTCACTAGCTTAGGGGCAAGGCCTAATAACTGCATTTCTAATAAACTCCCAAGTGATGCTAATGCTCATTGGTCCAAGGTCCACATTGTGAGTAGCAAGAGACAGGTGTCCCAAATTCATGTTTCTCCAATTTAATAAACCCACATTTTAGGCACTTGTTTTGGGTGCCACCCCAAACCTATCAAATTATGAACTCTGGGAATGGGGCTCAGCAATTTGTGTTCTAACAAGCCCTCCCAGCAGTTCTGATGTTCCCACATTTTGAGAACTAGTGCTCTAGATTATTGTTTCTTATTTCATGAATGTGGCTGCACATTAGAATTATTTGGTAAGCTAAATACATAATATTTCTATAAATATATATTAATATATAATATATTACATATAATTATTCACATACATTCATATTCATACATATTTATTAAATATAATATAATAAACATATATATATTATATATATAAAATGTGTGTATGTTTGCATGGCTCCCAGTCCCAGAAATGAAGATTTTAAAAAACCTTTCCAGATGATGTAATGTACAGCACAGTTTGGAAACCACTGCTCACTCTCTTGTGGATACCCCACTATCTCATATAGATGTCTCATTCATCTTTAGCTCTAAAGTCAGTTACTGGGACCTTGTCATTATGTTCCTTTAATATTTTAGACTCTTCTCAGTACATTCCCCATTTCCAGGTTCCTTATTTATTCTGATGTTAGACAAAATAAATCTTTTAAATATACTTACTTCTACAATTTGCTTCCTAAAAGAGAAATATTTTAAGAAATCCACATATTTTGGCAACTCCCTCACAATCACCAGTCTCAAGCTGCTGCACAACTCTGCAGTGCCTACACTTTCCCCACCTCCCACAGCCCCTGGACCCTACTCAATGAGGGGCATTTGTCTTCTGTGCCCACCCCCTCCCCACTGCATCTGGAACGCCTGGACTTTGCCATTCACCTATCATTTTTAATTGAGCCCTAGCTCCTCCTCCCTGTATTTCAGAGGAATGCCCAAAAGTCCAAATAATCCCCCAAAAATCTCTTCCAGGGAAAGAGTATAGGAGAGAAATTCAACCTCATGATCTCCCTCTCCTATTACTGCTAACAGTTTCAGTTTTGGTGGATCACCATTTCTTGATTTCAGCAGCTCTCTGGAAGGGTGAGTCTTTGGGAAAGCCATCTGATCCCAGGTGGAAGGAGTGGGAGAGAATTTCAAATCCAGCCACACTTCCCTGTCAGTGTTTGTTAACGAAAAGGCAGCTGCTTGGCATGTAGCACAGGCAACATAGGTTGTGTTTACATATGTAAATATGTATAGTTGAAGCACCCTCTAGTGGAACACCAAGAGAAGATCTTAGTTCCATGAGAAACTCACCCTCCAAAAAAGAACAGGGTATTTTGAGATCTGACCAGAGCATCATGAGCAATGACAGCATATGTCTGTGGCATCTTCATGAGCGTGGCAGGATACCAAAGATGCCAGCTGGTTCCAGTGTCTCTGCAGGTCCAGCTGAGTGAGGAAGGGTCCAGTTGGGTCTGACCTTCCTTGAAGGCCTCATGAGGAGGCCCCATTTCCCCTGCTGAGGTTATAAAAAGCGCATTTGGAGGTTGCAGCTGTTGTAAAGGAAGATTTTGCAGATTACCATGGAATTCTTTCAGTTCAAGATATCACCCAACCCTATTTCAAATCAGAGGAGATAGAGCTAGATTATTCATTATTGTGATAACTGCAATTGCCATCAGGAAGAAGTTAAGGGAGAAGATACATTTGGAAGTCTACCCCACAGTTATACAATAAATAAATTCCAAACTCATACAAAAGAAATGGAAAATAGCAATAGGGATTATTTTAAAGCAGTGAACACCTTGACAAGTATAATTACAAACTCATAAAGCTATTGTTAAAATTTATTTTAAAATAAAAATTTTCTGCATAGAAAAAAATATGCCATGAAGATATTCAAAAGATAAATAGCACATGGTGGCACATGTGACTGATAGCACAAGGGGATAATTTCCTTCCTATATAAAGTGTTACTACAATCCATAACCAAAAGACCAGAAGTCCAATAGAAAAAACATGGACAATTAATCACACGCAGAGGATAAGGCTTAATTTCTTTTTCTAGAACAGAGAATCAGATCATACCCTGAGTAGGGCATGTATGGGGAGGCAGGCTTAGTTGTAAGTGGGGATGTAGAGTATAAATTGATACCCATGATTTGCAATAGCAATTTGCAATAGCTGTAAAAATAAATAGTAGCTGTCCATATTGACCCAGTGAATCTTCTATAGGAATTTACCTTGCAGATAGGCTTACAGATATGTGAAATGAGGCATACTTAAGGAAAGTTGTGGCAGCCTGATATGAAAGAACAAATTCCTAGAAACATTCTAAATGCCCCTCAGGAGGAATCTGGTGAGAGAAACCACAGTCCATGCATACAATAGACACCATGCGACCCTGACTCCATGTTCCCAAGGGTGAGTGGCCTTGGTGTGCAGAGCTGTGTGGCTTGATCTTCTAGGTAATCGAAAGTGAAAAAGCAAGGGGAAGTGAAGCTGTTGTACAGTTCCATTACACCCCATTACTTTAAAAAAAAAATCCCATGAGAATTAATGAAAGAAATTTTTCTCAGGTTTTAGAACCAGCTAGTGAATTTTTTTTTATGTTTTTGGTGTTGATGTTCTAATTCAATAGCTTAAAATCATTATAGAGGGAGCATAAGGTTATGCTAAAAGAATAACCTTAGTTTTTATGTTATAGCACTTTAATCATGGAACTATTTTCTTTTTTATTAGCCATATTAGTAGCTCACGTCTTTGGATATACGGTATCTTTGAATATGAATAATTTGTACTAAACTAACCTCTGGTTTAGTTCTATTTTTTTCCCCGATCTTACTTTCCCAAAGCATTATTTTACATGTATTGTGATAAACCACTTTAAATCCATCTTGTAAAGAGGCAGTCCTTTTTTTAAGAAATAACAACAGAAAAAGAAAGCAAAGTAAATTAAGAGAGTGTATAATATACTAAAACTTGCATTAAAAAGAATACACACATATACTCTTATATGCACAGATAATCTCTAGAAGAATAGTAATTCTGGTTACCTGTAAGGGTTAAGAAACAGGTAAATGGAATCTTATTAAAAACCCTTAGTTATTTTGAATTTAATTTTTATGCCATGTACATATGGTTAAAACATTTTTTTAGGTCTTCTTCCCCTTTGCTCTAAAGAGCCACCTGGTTGCTACCAGCACCATTTTGTGGTTGCAGCTCTTTTATCAACACAAGAGGTAGGGGCAGAGGAGAAATTGATCTCCTCTTGCTCATAGGCCTCTGTTGCAGCATGGACTGACTGGTTCTGTTTACTTTACCAGAGCTGCTGAGATGTTTGTAAATATTCCTACTGAATACAGAGATTGAAAATGTGGCTCATCTCTCCCTTAGTTTGCACATTAAAAAAAAAAAAAAACAATTTGAGGTGAATATTTTTTCTCCTCTGTTGAAAATGAGGTTTTTAATAGGGAAAATAGAAGGGGATGATAAGTTTACTAAAGAATGAGGCTTTCACTTTAATTCTCTATTAAGACTTACATCTGTATAAGACCCCAACAGTGATATACTCTGTGTGTATTTGTCAGGTTTGAGGTATAACTTAATTTTGCTCTATATAACTTAATTTTGCTCTATATATAAATTGTCCTTTTCCCTCCTTATTGTAAAACCTTCCTGCACTTCTTTATTTGCAACAATTTTACACTTAAAGGAATTTTGCCAAGATAGTGCAGAATTCTCATAAATCTAACTTCCCCCAATATTAACATCTTACATAACCATGGTATATTTATCAAAGCTAAAAATGAACTCTGGTAAGTGGAAGTTAACTAAATGAGAGACTTTATTCCAGTGTCACCTGTTTTTTCATTGTCATTTTTCTGTGTTAGATAGCATCTAAGGTTTTTTTTTTTTATATGAAGTTTTATTTATTTATGCATACAAGAGCTGGGGTAAAGGCCAGAGATGCAGGGGGGTGAGAGGATCCACCAGAGACAGAGTGGGGAACAGAACAGGCAGATTGACCGAAATGCACTGCTGAGGGGAGCAGCAGGTGAGACAGGAGAGGTTTGCTGCACCGTGTGGGTTTCTCCTTGGCCAGGAATCAAACTCTTGTTGCAGAGGCTGCTGATTGCTTCATAGTGCAGTGCTTAACCCCTTGCACCACCAGGGAGGACCATCTAAGATCATATATGCACTCAGTGGTCTTGTCTCCTTAGTGTGGTTGTTAGAGGAACACTCCACCCCTTGATGTTTTACAGACACCACTCCTATCTCCATGTCAAAGACATTTCAGGCACTGAGAATTACAATTCCCAGCATGTCATGGACTTGATTTCCTGAATGGAGGCTGCTGGGAACTAGGGGTGGAGTTAAGCCACCAAGCTTGCCTTATAACTGAATACGTGTGTGCTCGTGTTCTCTTGTTTTTCCTGCTTCAACAGCACCCTGTAGAAACATTTGGAAGAGACACATAGGTGAAGAGATGTAGGGAGGAGAATCCTGGTCATTGTCTCCTTGACAGAGACAATCACAGACATTATCTTGATGTGGTATACTTTGCGTTTTGAGTCCCTGGGATCTGCTTAACCCCTTTCTCTGGTTCCCAACCAGAAAGTGCCTTGACTTCTGGCAAGCTTTCTGACCTCAGTGATCATATTTGGGGCTGAACCAGCTTGGCTAGGATTTTGACCATGAGGATATGGGTAATTTTGGGAGTTTTATTAGAAAATCATTATTTGAAAGTCTTTTTTTTCTCTCTCTGCACATGAATTCTATTAAAAACATGTCATACTTAGAGTCTGCTTCCTTTGCTTTTGTGCCATGGGTGGCCAAATTTTTTTTTTTTAAGATTTATTTATTTATTTATACAAGCACTGGGTACAGTCAGAAGCGCGGGAGGGTGAGAGTATTCACCAGAGCCAGAGCGGGGAACAGAACAGGCAGACTGACGATACACTGCCAAAGGGAGCAGCGGGTGGCAGGAGAGATCTGAGCGCCAAGTGGGACCCTCACCGGGTGGCCGGGAATCAAACCAGCACTGCAAGAGGCTGCGGGCAGCCTTGCAACCCAGTGCTCAACCACTGCGCCACTGGGGAGGCCCTGGGTGGCCAAATTCTTTTTAAAGCATTCTAACATCATCTGTGGCAGTTTCTCTGTCTTTTCTGAACTTGAAAATTTGGGGGAGTACTAAAATTTGGTTAAAATTTAACTTCAAGCTGTTACCTGGCTACAGTGTCCACAACATTCAAGACTAATAGTTTGTGTCTATTCCCCCTCTATGAAAATTTTTGATAAACTGCTAAATTTATGACAAATTATTGAATTAAGAGTACAACCAAATCAACACCAAAAGTCCTTCACTCCTCCCCCTGCCTCCCACCAAATCAGTAGCTGGTATGCCTTTTCATCATTGATCTGGAGTTATGGGTTTTGGAGTTACATCCACAGAGGTGACTTGCCCACCTGTCCCTCTGATTTGATGTCTTATTGGTGAAGGTGACCTTGTTCAGAAATGCTTTTCTTCACTATAAAGTTAATCTTTTCACTTGCCAGATTCTCTTCCTTGCAAGTGAGCTGCTAAGTCCAGTTCACACTCAAAGGACTGTGTGTGTGAGACCCCTCATCTTGAATGAGGAATTATCTATGAACACTGCTTGGCCTCATCGCCTCCTGATACCCTTTTCAGTGAGTGCCTAGTAGGGTCCATGGAGAAGACTGCAGTAGCTGCAAACCTCCACTGTGACTGCAGCGCCCCAAGATTCTATACTCTCACTCTCGTCCACTCTTGGTCTTTGAGTTGTTTAAGGTATTAACGAATTCTTCTTATCACTTGTGGCCCTGGTGTTTCCCCTGCCCATGCTCTGCACAGCTGGGTTAGTGCTTCCTCCCATCTCTCCTTGAAAGGCCCCATCTTTTCTTCGATTTCAGGCAGTGTGGTTTTCCACAACATCAGACCTCTAATGGTTTCAAGAAAAACTATTTGGATGTTTATCAAGCTTTTATCTGTTTAAAAGAATGACACTTTGGCTTTTCTGTATGCTGGGTGGAAGCAGAACTTGATGTACTAAATATGAGAAGAAATCCATCCTATGTCCTCTGAGTAGAAAGTGAGGTATAAATGTTTCACATCTGTGGGAACCTCCGAGCACATTCTTGATTAGGTGGCTCCCAATTAGTCAACCATTGGCAGATCTTCCCAAGCACACTGAGGTCCATGATTCTCCTGGACCAAAAAGGAATGACCGAGCCACGTCCAAGAAAAAGCTGTCGTCTCTCCTTCTCTTGTATCCCTCTCTGAACTCCTCACTTACCAAAGCACCCTCCAAGTAGCCCTGTGTCTTAGACCTTCCATGGCATCTACCAACATGGGTCACCTACTCCCTCCACAGAACCCAAGTATACCCTTAGACCCCCAAACGAATGGAAGATGTGTGTATTCGGTAGTGGCTGCAGCAGAAGCCCAGGTAGCCTGACCACAGGACACATGAATTCCAACCCACACACTTATTTAAACATTTCAATCCTTTACTGATTTCAGTCCTTTACTGATTCATTAAACATTTCAATCCTTTACTGATTCATTAAAAAGCTAGCAAGTATGGTAGGAATTATGTGGTAGAAATTATGCTTGAGGGCCTCCCCGGTGGCGCAGCGGTTGAGCACTGGGTTGCGAAGCTGCCCGCGGCCTCTGCGGCGCCGGTTCGATCCCCGGCTGCTCCCCGGCCACCGGAGGAGGGTCCCACATGGCGCGCAGACCTCTCCTGCCGCCCGCTGCTCCCCTCAGCAGTGTACTTCGGTCCTTCTGCCTGCTCTGCTCCCTGCTCTGGCTCTGGTGAATTCTCTCACCCTCCCGCGCTTCTGACTGTACCCAGTGCATGTATAAACAAAAACAAACAAACAAATAAATAAATAAATAACATGCCTCTATTAAAAAAAAAAAAAAAAAGAAATTATGCTTGACACTGTATATGCATTTAGCCAATAGCAAAAGAACAACTTAATATTTGTCTACGAAGAGAGGTTATTAACAAGGATCTTTGAATGTTTCAAGTGCATTTAATAACCTTCAGAATAACTTTACCTTGTATCTGAACAAGCTGTTCTAATGTTTCACTTGACCCTCACAACAGCTCTGAGTGGCAGATGACGGATCAAAACTCTTAGAAGTTAGGTACTTATCCTATAGCAGTTTTGCTAGTGACAGAGACTGGTCTTGACTTTTTCTGACTCCAGCTGGAATGTTGAAACTGCCTTGATGCACTGCCTGCCATGCTTGAAGCTATCAGATGGGTGGTAAAAGGAATAAATGTTCAAAGCAAATATATCCATTTAAACCAGGGACAAGGGAAGGGGTTGTCTCAAATGATTTAAATGACTTGGACTCAGGCCTAATTTTATATTGTTCAATTCTCAGTCCATGAAAGGTTCTTTTCTAATTATGTCACTTTTTTAATTATGACATTACAACCAAGTGAGATGTAGTTGGCATCGAAGCCTCACTGTTGTCAGCTGAGAGGATTGGCCACTGCTTGACTTCTTCACAATGGAGAAAAACCCTACATGGATTTTCAAAAGAGTGTTTTGAACTTTCTCAAGGAATGGTAATTAAGGAACAACAGTGTGCATCAAGTCCAGGCTTCCACATGAGTACAGTAGCCTTCTCAGGTGCCACTCTACACAGTCAGCCCTGGAGAGCTCAAATCTAATCTGTACAGAAGTCCCTGGAACAAGTGGTGCTCCAGGCATGTTTGAATTTCACAGAAAGTAGGTGAGCTGACTTCATTATTCCCAAGTAAATTTACCCTAATACCAGAAAAGCAAAGCTGTTTTTGATTCAGTATGTTGCACGCTGGAGCAAACAGGTATTTCTTGTTCATTTCATGTGGTGGGACACTTTTTAGAGTTTGCTTTAAAAAGAAGAGGCAAGATCACCTCATGAGAAGATAAATGGTGACAAAATCAATTTCTTGACTTTTCTGTAGAAAAGTCACCATAAGATTCTAAGTTTTTCTCTATGATTTAAAGCAAACAAGAAGACAAGATCTCAGTGGTCAGGCTTCCTCTCTGGGGATAAATAGTATATAATCCAGGAGGCTTTTTAGCAAAATGGATTTGCCAACTTTCAGTGTTTGTCCTGAAGGAAACATTCGCTGAGTCAAAACATTTACATTGTGAAGTCAAGAGAATGTGTCAACCTAGCCCGAGGTAATGTCACAACATCTTGACAAAACATATGCCACAATATCAGCAAACACAAAAATCAATGGCTATATTTGTCTGTATGTGTTATACACCTCCGCTTAATCCTCAGTTCTACTTACTGGAGTGAAAAGTTTGCAAATAAAATAGAAGAACTAAATTGCTTCCAATAAGGAGGAATTCCTGCAAAGTTTATTTCCAACAGATTAGAGTACCTGTATAACCTAATACATTGTCTCATAGATTGTGTGGGCCATGATTCTATTCCATGCCCCACACCCTAAGTGTTCTAAGCCATAGAAAGCGTGTGGTAAGTAGGTGGCGTCTGCAGGTATGTGTTTGGAATCCTCTTTGAATACTGAGTTCAGAAAAGGTTGGAAAAGGTTCTGTTTATCTCACTCAACAAATCACAACCCCAAACATAAACTGTTAAAAAATGGAGCTGCTCAGTTTGGGTGGAAAATTAGCAGAGAACATGGAGCCCCATCCCACTGTTCACTTTTCACCAGACAATCTTATTTCCACACCCCTTCCTTCCTTATCCCCCTACACACACACACACATACACACACACACACACAGAGAGAGAGAGAGAGAGAGACAGAGAGACAGAGAGACAGAGACAGAGAGAGACAGAGAGAGAGAGCGTGCTTGGCGACCCCCAGACACCCCTGGGAAATTCTGGGCACCAGGGAGCAGTGCCTACAACATGGACCAGCTGTTTGAATGCAGCTGCACTAACTGAAATCCATAAAAGCATGTTATACTCATCTGCCAGCAAAGATAAATGACCTCCCTCTACTTGATTTCTAGGCAGAAGTTAAGTGGGCTGCAGTTCTATGCCAGCTTCGTGTGTGATGTACTATTGCCTTTAAAGACTGCAGTAAAATTGTCATAGTCATCTACTCACCTCAGGGTCATCCCTCCTCATCTCTTGAGAATTTTAGCACCTGATTCACTCTCTCCCCTTAGACTCTAGCCTTGATATACTTCTTGGTGATTTCCGTGTCCACAGTGATGATTCTTCTAAAACCCTGACTTATGTTGACCTCTGCTCTCAGATGCTCTTCCACATGCCTGCCCCACTGGGATCCACTCCCATGGCCATAGCCAAGACTGAGTCATTGTCGAGAATGCCCTCCTCCATAATCTCTATTTCAATCACCCCCTATTTTTCGTTTCCCATCCAATACATGAATTCCAGGAATTCATCAACTCATCTGACACCCGAAATATAGAATCAACGACTTTTTACTGTCCCACTACCCCTTATATTTTGAATATCTTCCTTCTCCAGCTTAGATTCCTAGGTCTGTCTTTGTATGTATGTCTTTACCCCTGGCAAAATACCACCCTGGTATTTTAAAATGTAGATTTTATTTTTCATTATGAAGAGGTCATCAGATAGGGACTCAGCTTCCACTGAAAAGATAATTTGGTATTCTCACAGATCCTAAGAGAAGCAGGTACATGATGCCTGGGGATGGAGAGGCCCCACAGGGAAGCACCAGCATAGATATGTCTGGAGGCAATTGGAGAGGGGTGGGGAAATGTCAGTAAAAGCCTTAGTGTGGTTTCAGAAGGAAGGAAAGAGTAAGACAGTTAAGCAGGTTTAGGGTTATTTAATTTGAACAGCTTTGGTGGGCTCTGAGGCAAAAGGCCTTCTGCCACTTCTCTGCTTCCTGGATGATTAGTAGGGGTAGTGGGGTGTGGGTTTAGAATTGGTTGTCTGCATATGAAAAACTCACTCTTAGGCAGGCTCTTTACTATCTCTAGGAGTGATAACCTGGGAGGGGCAGTCCCTTGAGTGTCTGCAAGTTCCCAGATGTCAAACCAGAAACACAAGGTTAAACCCAACCTCAACTTGCTTCTCACCAGCATCCAGGCAGCTGACTGTGACTGAAGGAAACCGCAGCTGTGCTGATTGTGGCTTTGTAAACACATCAGCCACAATCTGGTGGGATCCTGCTGTTCCCTCAATGACCTTGTCAGTTCACAGCCCCAATCTCCTAGATGACTCTCGACCCTCCTTTCTTCAGAGACATCCAATAACTCCTTCCCCACCTTTTTGCTGCTTTTTTTTTTACTGAGAAAATAAATCAGCAACAAAATTTTCCCACACTTTCACCACCACAACTACCCGCCTCCCTCCCTCTACCCATGCACGTGGTAAACTGCCCTTGGCCCCATCTGGGTGACCCTTCTGCTTCAGCTCTCACTCCCACCCTGTCTCTGACTCTGAATGAAGCTCTTTCAGGGGAGTCGCTTCTCCTGCATCAACAATTGCATTCTCTCTTCGGGATTCTTCCCATCAAACACAAAGAGATTTTGATCTCCCATGTAAAAAAAAAATGAAGGGGGAAAAAAAAGCCCTCAACTCTATATCTCCCTCCAGACACTGCCTCATTTCTCTGATCTTTACAGTAAAACTTCTAAAGAGTTTTCCATCTCCACTTCCTTCACTCCCAATCTTTCTTGAATCCATTTAGATTGTGGTCAAGGTTTCCGGTGACCTCCATCTTGCCAAAACCATTGGTCATTTTTCATTAACCACTTACTTAAACATAGCAGCATTATTTGACATCAGATCATTCTGTCTTCCTTAAATTCTTGCTTAATCTCCAGGAAGTCAGTTTATTTTGGTTCTCTTCATACCATCTGTGCCAGTCATTCTGAGGCCCCTCTTGCTGGTTCCCTCTTGTCCCTTCCACCGTAAACACTGGCGTGTCCAAAGGTGAGCCTTCAGATCTTGTCTCTTCTCTGTGTTCATTCTTCCCCTGAATGATCTCATCTTCTTTAAATTGCACCTACATGCCAACACATCCTGTCGTTTCCAGGCTTATATATCCAATTGTCAATTCAACATCTCTACTTGGATATTTACTTGGCACCTCAAATTGGACAGGCTCCAAAACAAAATTTTCCTTTACTGGTTTTTATATCTTGGTGGTTCAAGATTAAGCTTCCAGGTGCTTGGGCCTAAATCTTAGAGCTGTTTTAGACAACTCTTCCTTTTGCATGCCATATCCATCCAGATCATGAGCAAATTCTGTCAGCTCTTCCCTTTAAATGTAGGTGGCATTTCTCACTCCTTCTACATTACATGCCACCATTATTTCTTCAACTCTCCTTACTGTCCTGAATAATTGCACTAATTGCTGACTCCCACCACCACCCTCAACACAAAATCTGGCTATATCCATCTTTACCAGCAGCAGGAGGCATAACCTTTGACAATGCCCCTCTCCTGAGCTGTAAATACAGTAGTTGGGTTAAGCTACTTAGACTCTTGTATCTTGACTGTTATAGAGTCATCTGTCATCCACACTCTGGTCCTTTGCAAGGTTAACCCCTCTCCTTTCTTCACCTATGGGAAGTCTGAGTTAATGTTCTCATGTGACTTAATATTCCCTAGGACTCCCAATAGCATGCAGCACCTACCTCTGTCTTACTGATTTTCCCATAATCCCATAATCCTTGATTCACCAAGCCTTCCCCATCTTGGGACTAAAAACCCCTTTAAGGCAAGAGCTACATCTTAGTTGCATATGTGGCCCTCATACCTCACATAGGGTCTGGTGCACAGCAATGTTCATAGCATCCCTCTGTGCATGAATAAAAAGGTCTCCTTCATGCTGGGTTGGAGATTGACAACAGAATAGGGGCAGGCCCCAAAAGGAGGGCATCAAGATAAGGCTATTGGGACAAAAAGGCCAAGTCTGCAATGGTGAATAAAAGGATCGGGGACACCCTAGGCAAGCCAGAGGCACAGAGGGCATGTGTCAGCTAATAGTTTCATGCACCGCAGATGGACACCAGAACTAGCCTGAGCTCAGCCCCAAGGAGTAGGGTAACACTGACTTAAGGAAAGGGAACACCCTGTCTTCAAGGAGCAAGTTAGCTTATTGCACAGCCAATTGATGGATGTACTTGAAGCTATTTAAAATTGTAGCAGACAGTACATGAACAGTAATAATCGAGCACTAAATAGTGTGTACAGATTATAAACATAAATTAGAGAGGGAAAAATTGATATGTATTGGAGCCTGTTCTCTTGCTCTGAAAGTAGAGACAAATCTAAAGACAAATTCTTCAAGTTTTTAATTTTTTTCTTTCCAAAAATTCTGCCTATAATTTTTATGTTAATGACCTTGTGAGAGGGACAGTGCTTTCATCCTGGAATTGCCATGGTAAGGCCTCAGTGGACCTAGTTCCAAAGCCTCCTACTTTTCTTTCAGTGAACAGCATCATGTCTAGAAGATAAAAGGTTTCAACCACATGTTCAATGCCACAAATCCTTACCTTGGTTTTAAAGTGTGTAAAAGGCAGGCTCCATTCCATTAGACCCCACTTGGCTATTTCCATGAAATCAGGGACTGCGTCTACTGCGTCTACTCGTTTGCCTATGTGTGTTATTTGCCTGGAAGACAGTAGCTATTCTATGAGTATTCCTGGAAAGAATGACTGAAGAAATTTTAGGAGCTGTGTTAGAAGTGGGAAGATGTGTAACTTATTTACATATCTAAATTATCCAGTGAGAAATTTTATTAAAATGAATTACTTATAGTTGGGAATTTAGAAATGTCCCCACTTTCTGAAAATTTATTTCATCTTTTAGCATTCTCTTTTCTTTTTTAATAGGCTAGGAACCCCAGATGAGGTCTAAGCTCTATCTACACGAGTGGGCAGAGAGCCAAGAAAATTACCAACAATGTGTCTGAACTATACCGACAGGTGTAGATTATAAGGGAGAGTATGAGCATCTAAGAGTACAGACTAGGGGGTTCATATTGACTGGGTTTAAATGTTGTATTGGAAACGTACTAGCTCTATAACCTTGGATAAGTTATACAATGCTCTATGACTCCGTTTCTATAACTTGTAACATGGAAAATAACAGCATTTATCATAGGTCAACATAAAAATTATATACACACACATATTTCTTTTTTGCATTATTGTATTATTGTAGTTGTCGTATTCCTAGAAGCCCATAGAAGAGAGTTCAGTGACAATCTCCTGTATATTCTCTGTTGATGAGCATCTGCAAGGCTTTGACATTCCTCCTTTCAAAGATTGTAGCTTATTTCTTTCCTATTGAATGTGGATGGACTCCTAGATTTGCCCCTAGTGTATAGGATGGAGTAGAAATGATGTCCTGTGACATTTGAAGTTTAGGTCACAAAAGAAATATCTTCTACATGGCTCTCTTTCTGGGCTGGATCAGTTACTGTGGGAAAGCTAGACCAATCAACAGTCCTAAGAACAATCAAACTGCCTGTGGAAGGTCTCATATGGGCAGGAAATTAGACCTCCGACCAACATCCAGCACCAACTTGCCAGCCATGACTGTGTGCCATCTTGGAAGCAGGTCATCCAGCTCCAGTCAAGCCTTTTGGTGACTGCAGCCTCAGCTGCCTCCTCAACTGTAACCACCCATTATTCTGATTTTAAATTCCTGGCCCATGGAAGCTCTGACAGATGATAAACATATATTATCAGTTTAAGCCACTAAATTTTGAAGTGGTTTGTTATGCAATAGTAAGTACTGAACACAGTCTTCATTAACTGGCATATTGTATTGCATTGTATTCCATGAATTGGCACAAAAGTGGATGTAAAACTTAATTTAAAAATAATTGGGTTTACATATAAAAAGATTATTTAATTAAATATGATCATAGTTGTAAGTTTGGAGACCATTTTGGCTGCAAGTAATTAAAATCCCAAATGAAACTGGCTTAAATAATCATGCACATATTGGCTTCCATACTTAAAAGCCCATCAAAATGGTTGACTCCAAGGCTGATTTGTCCTATGATTCTCTTGCCCTAACCTTCCACATGGTGTCAGCCTTATCACTGAGTGACAGGGTAGATGCAGCAGTTCCAGGTCTCACATCAGCACATAGCAGCATCTAAAAGAAAAGTGTCACTTCTGGAAGCTGGCCCAGAAGATGGAAGAATAGCTCTCTTGATGGATCTCATGGGCCAGAATTGGGTCACATGCCTGTTCCTGAGTCATCACTGGGCAGGAAGTTGGGATTACCCACAGGTTACCCTGGGTCACTCCTGCAGTTGAAGGGGGTGTCAGCTTTCCTCAAGGCTTCTGATATGGGTGAGAAACAGATGGGCAGTCAAGCAACTTAGAAGTTGTTTGAGGGTGGGTGGGGAGGAGGTTATGCTGGAGAGGCCTCTGACAGCATTTTTTTATGTGATTGAAATAAAAAATGAACATTATGACTTCCAGTTCCTAAAAGAGACATGGAAAGAAAATAGGTAATAAACTTTTGAAAATCTTGACAATAATATATTTCATGATGTTCCCACAAGCTTTACCTACTGGATGCAGTTTTCTTTTTTTTTTTTCATCTCTGCTGGAGATTTCAGTTGTTGATGATTATATGGGTTTTTTTTTTTCTAGTTACAGAATTTAGAATTTAATAAATACCTCAGATTATTAAAGGAATTTAAAGCTTTAATAAAGCCCTAAGCTTATTTATAGGTCACTTTGGGAAGAAAAGAAGCTTGGAAGAGATCTCTTCATAACACAGGTTAAAATACATGCTCTCTTCCGTGCCAGGGCGACTTCATGCCGGGTTGTTCTTCATGTTATTAGGTGGCCTTTAATATCTTTGAAATATGGCATAATTAGGAGCCTGAACCTTACTCTAACGTTTATAGCAGCACTTTGTCAAACTGGATTTCGGATCATATACAAATTCTGACACTAGAGGGAGTGCATAATGTATTACTGAAAGGAGAAGCATACACCTAATAAATTCAAGGTAAAAATTCAGAGCAAAGCAGCAAGACAAGACCTTCATTATATTTCGCCTCCAAGCCCCATCCTCTTTCTCCTCAAAAAAAAAAAAAAAAAAAAATCACTGTGGCCTCTTTCCTTCTAGCAGCTATAGTTTGAATTTGTAGTAGGTTGGTAGTATGCCTGTAGAACTCTAAAAAGAATGCTTTATTTTAGAGTCTTACTAATGTTTTCTTCTCATTTAAAAAAAGAGAAGCATATATTCCTAATTTCCCACAGAATAAGTGGCAAAATTAAAATTACCTCATGTTGCTTCATTCATGTTTCTAACTTAGTTAAAATGCCTAACTACATAGGAATCCCACTCTTAAAATGAAATGGCCAGGAGTTTATTCTTTGCTTAGAAAATGTAATCAAATTATCTGAAAGTCAGAGAAAGCATGATTTTTAGCAATATGCTTCATCTTTCATTCCTTTACTAAAAGCAACACTCAAATTATTTAACAGCTAATGTCAAAAATTATCAAATCACATTCAAGGAATTTTTACTTCCTAATGTCAATTTCCCATGCTGTAGCCAAGTGGAATGTGTAATACCTGCAAACATGGAAATGACTGCAAATACTACTGCGTTCCTAACACAGCAGCCAAAGACTGGCTGAAAAACAGAATGTGGCCATTCAATACGACTCAACTGTTCTTGAAAAATGTGATAGCTGCCGTGTGTTCTTCCCTGACCTTTTTTATGTGTTCTTTATACATTCCACGGTTATCTTAAATCCATCTTGTACTCACATAAATCTTGAGATACCAGTAAACTGTCTCTCTCATGGAAATTAAAATTAGAAAAATGAAAAAAATCATTATGAAAAATCCTGGACTTTATCCAGATGGGTGAAATGACCCATAAGAGAGAAAACCTCCAGAATGACATTACTCACTTCTAAATGACCAAAAATATGTCTTTGACGTGGGCATATTTGCCCAGACTTAACTGACGGAAAGACTTTCGGTAATGACATTTCATCATCATAGCTGTTGAAAAGTTAAGCTAGTTTTCAGGCAATGACTCCTCTTTTAAATTTGTTCTTTGCATCCTTTTTAGGAGAAGGCTTTTTCATCCATAAACATACTAAATAAACATACCTTGAGAAGCGCTGTTTTGACATTGGTCTCAGTCAAAGACATTCATTTGTTTGGTACAAAATTTCTAGTGAGCAAATATTATGTGGAACAAATTTGAATTGTGCTCCATCTGAATGACACCAAAATATTTTGCTTGGTGCAAACGCCGGGTGATGGGGTTAAGAAGGTAACAGCTTCTCTGAGGCCTCAGTCTGTGGCACCCACGTGCCATTTCCACAAGTTTCCCTAGCTGCTTGCCTTTTTATAGCTGTAAATGTATTTTTTTCTGTGCTTTACCTATGTTATTGTTAAATACAGCTTGAGCGTACTCCTGAGCCCCCCAAACATTGCCTGAGTCAGTGACCTGAGTCCTCATCATCCCTCCCGCACTGCCCTCCTCCTTCACCCACCTGCAACTACTCTCTGGTTTCTCCTCTTCCCTTGGTCAACTTTTACCACTTTTATCTACAAATTGCATTTATTTATTTTCATGTTGTTGTGTATAACTTAGATAATTTGTCTTTAGCATTCAACTAAAATGTTTTCATTTTCACTAGGGAAATGTGGTTAGCTACCCTGTCTTGGAATGAAATGAATCATAATTTTTCCCATTAAAATGAATAATATACTTTTTTCACTTAACAGATTTTCACTCAGTGGCAAGGTTTTCAGGAATACACTAAAGTTGGTGAGCACCGATAGATGGATACGAAGCACATACTCTTTCAGTTTGCACTAAAAGGTACGTCTAGCACCTGCTTGGATATCCCATATTCTGGGAGACACAAGTGGTGACCTAGGAAGGACTAGAGTAAACATTCTCCATTAGTGTTTTAGTAACAGTGGCTCAATACAGCAAGTGGTTTCTAGAATTTCTGGAACTTTTGTTTTGGGGAATTGGGGTGTGTGGAGTAAATGGTTTTCAGGCTTTTCTGCCCTCCCACCATTAGGATTGCCCTGCCCAATGGGGCACCTGCAGTTGTGACATTGTTGTGAGCTGTCTTGTTTACTTCTGTGGGCCATGGGAGGAGTATTGAGATAGTCATGGAGAGAGGCAGGAGAGAGAAGGGGAGAAAGAAGCCAGAGAAGCCCAGAGTAAAGACTTGCCAGGGGCTTGGCCTCCTTGTCCCCCGGCATCCCTGCCTGCCATGTACCTGTTTGCCACTCACTACATGTAAAGCTCAATAAAGCCTGAGAAAGCCACTGAGGGCTCCAGGACTCTCCTTTACCTGGTCTGCTTGAATCATAGAAAACCTGCACAGTGCCCTTCCTGCCACTACAGGGTGTTGTATGGGTGAGGAGGAAAATATCTTTTTTTTTTTTTTTTTTTTTTGAGGAGGAAAATATCTTGATTCAGAATCTCTTGGAGGTTCAGAAGGTACTTACATAACTTGACAATCCCTTTGGATATCTCCAATGATTTTAAAAAATTATTTTATTTTCTCTTTTACGTTTTACAAAGATTAGGTTACCACTTTGTGGCACGCTGCTTCTAGTGTGCAATCTAGATTAAATACTAAGTTTATTTGTGCATTTTTCATCAACAGAAATTTCTGTCATTTGTTTTCTGAGTATCCTTTCATATATCTTATGTACAGGAGTCAAGCCATTTATAACAAATCTAAGAAAATGTGTGTCTAGATGTAAGATGTTTAGCTTGATCTTTTATCCTCAGGCCTTCCATTGTATCCATTGTATGTACACATATGATGGAATAAATGCTCAAAAGGTAGAAAATATTCCTTACTAGATGAATTCTGTGGGAAATGATTATTTCAGATTCAAAGAATATAATGCTACTTTCAAAAATGGAAATTCTAAATGTATCTAAGACTGTGCTTTATCTATTATAGATCTTTGAAGAGGTTAAAATAAGCACAACTCAGTTGTTCTGCCCATTAAAAATTAATCAACAGTGGTAAAGAAATGTTTTCATTGCCATAGAAAGATGTTTACAATATGCTACCTAGTGAGAAAAGCAAGTTATGAAAGAGTATCTATATTTTTCTAAGTGGCATATGTTGAGAAGGATTTCAAACTGTAAAAATTTAATCTCTGAATAGAATTACAAGTGTTTTTATCTTATTATATGCATTTTTCAAAGTTTTGTATACAGTGAGCCTGTACTACTGTATGATGTTTTAATGTATGAAGTTTAAAAATTCCAATAGATGGCAATAATTTGATACCCCCTTCAAGTAAGATTTACTCAACCCTGGCTATACCCAGAAAAACCTAGATGGGAAGGATCTTGGAATGGTGACCCCACTTTGCAGAAAGGGGAACAGGACCAATTAAGGCAGAACTGTGTTATTTGGGCAGAGCCAAGCATTGGTTTTACATTCCCTAGATGATTCTAATGTATAATACAAGGAGGAGAATCATTAATTCAGCTTTATTGGTCACCATTTATAATCAAGTTCACTAACAATTATTACCTGAATCATTCCATTTTGACTTCCTAAAATTCTTGAATAATGCCTAATTTTAGAACGATGGACTTTTATAGTTTGAAGAGACCTCAGCTTGAGATCCATCCATTTTGTCACAAAAGGCAACATTTCATCTTTAAATAGCTGAATAGTATTCCACTCAGTAATGTATTCCACAATTTCATTTATTTATTCATTTGTTTTATTGAGGTATCATTGGTTTACAATACTGTATATGAGTTATAGGGATAGGTTTACATCTCTTCAGATCTATATCACCACACCACACCCACCACCAAAGCACCCATATTCCCCTACCACAGACCATTGGGTCCCCACCCCCTTTGTGTCCACCCCTACCCTCTCCCCGTCTAGTCTAGTAACCTCAAAAACAAAACAAAGGAACAGATAAAACTAATCCACAATTTCTTTATCCAGTCATGTCCATAGGCATTTAGGTTGGTTCCAGAACTTGACTACTGTGATGCCTGCTTCTGTGAACATTGGAGGACATAAAACTTTTCATGTGAGTGTTCTCAGGTTCTTTGGGGTAACTACCCAGCAGTGACCTTTCTGGATCATATGGTATTATCACTTTTATTTTTACGGGCTCTCCATGCCATTTTCCATAGAGGCAGCTTATGCTAACTAAATTACGTCAGAAAAGTGAAAGATAGCTACCGGATGGTTTCACTCAATTGTGGAATTAAAAAAAAAGCTGTGTAGAGATTCCTCAACCTACTAAAGATAGAGCTTCCATAGATCCAGCAATTCCACTCCTAGGTATTTACCCAAAGGACACAGAAATTAATTCAGAAGGGCACCTGCACCCCTATGTTTATAGCAGCACTATTTACAATAGGTAAGCTATGAAGCAACCCAAATGCCCAAAAATAGATGACCGGATCAAGAAGATGTGGTACATATACACCATGGAATATTACTCAGCAATCAAAAAAGATAAACTCATGCAATTTGCAGCAACATGGATGGGGCTGGAAGGGATCATGCTCAGCGAAATAAGCCAGAAAGAAAAAGAAAAATACCGGATGGTCTCAGTCATAGCAGGAATTTAGAAAACCTAAATAAGGGACCAGGAAAAAGACTAATTATAATAAAGTGAAAATCAAAATCAACAAGCAACTATAAACCAGAGACACACTACGGGATGTGGGGGGAGGAAGGATTAGGGTCAAAATAAGGGGGGTGCAATTGCATGGGGAGTAGAACCAAAATGAAAATGCATACATTGTGCAAAAATGAAAAATGATGTAAGAATTATATAAAATAAAATATATTGAACATTAAAAAAAAAAAAAAACAAAAACCTGGCAAAGCACAGCAAAAATAATTCATACTGTGAAAAATACACTGATTACCAGAGGGAAAGGGAAATGGCAAGAAGAGGAAGGGCAGGGAAGGTGATGGCACTGGAGCTTTGGTGGAGGGTGAGAGGAACATGTGCACATAGGAAGTGTTGAAGTTGTACTCTGCAAGGTATATAGTTGTATAAACAATTGGCAAATCAATAAAATTTGAGGGAAAAAAGAGAGCTTAGCTCAGTTCAGATCAGCAAATGTGTTTATATCCTATTACGTGCCAGTCACTTGCTAACTTCTAAGAGGTTGAAGATGAAGACCCAGTCCCTCCCCTTACAAAGCTTGCACCCCAGTGAGGGAAAAGAATGTAAATAAGCATCTTCAATAGAATGCTGTTGGGGATATAGAAATGCACAAAGACCCAGAGAACTGGGGAGAGTGGGTGTTGGACCATTGGGGGTGGTAAGGAAAGAGACATTCACTTGGGGAGTTTAGGGAAGTCCCCCTGGAAGACAGAATCATGTGGTGAGGGTCTAATTAGCCCAGTACCCTGGGAAGTTAAGTGCCTGGCCCAAGATCCTGCAGCCAAATAGGAACCTTGTGATCCGGCTCCTAAGCCTATACTATTCAATGACTTCAACTAGCTGGGATAATAGGCCTGACACAAGGGGGCAAAGAAACACCTTTTCAGAATCTCCCCTTCCTATAATTTATATCAGTATGTATGAAACAAACCACGGAGGCATCAGTCTTGAGATCCTATTAGTGAAGGCAGCCCTCTCAGGCAATCTGACCTGACACAAAAGTTGTCAGATTAATGGCATTAGGAAATTTGCAAATCAAATGGTTCATTACCTATGATACTGTACTTGCAAATAGGATTATGTTGATTATGTACTATAAATAGCATTTTAAAGAGATTCCCTCAAGGCAGGCTGGGCTGAAATCTTGCTAGTCAGGATTTTAAACTAAGGGTTACTGAACCAACAGATAAAGAGATGAAATCCTGGGGTCAGAGATTAACTGCCCAGTGCAGTCATAGACAGAGAGACTGGATTCTGCTCCTGTTGCGTGTTGTGACATCTTTTCACCAAGGCTTTTCCACTGGGAGCAGACCAGTCATGAAGGCCTCTCTCATGCCAGAATAGAGCCAGTGCTGCCGCCTGAGCCAGCTTTGCCCACACTGGCACCACCCAAGCTGTGAGGACAACTGCAGCCCCAGGGGAATGGGCAGGGAGAATGAGCTCTGAAGAGCATCTGAAGACCTGACAACAGATGCCACCCTGTCAGCTTCAGGGTGCATCCATCTGAATAAACTTGTCTCATTGTATCATCTTTTGCCCTCCTGTTTCAGCCAGTCTTTTAGAGAATTAGATATTGTCCCTTTTCCAAAACGTGAAGACCATAATGATAGGGAAGGTGGCATTAGCTCACTTACATCCAAACCAACTTTATGTAAAAAAATTCCAGCTGTATATGTTCACTTCTTTACGTGAAGGTCAGGCTGCATAGACTCTACATAGAAGTTACATTTTCTAAAATAAAATTTTGCTCCACACCCAAGCATTTCTTTCAATATAGTAAAGTCTAAGTTAAGGAACCAAAACTAGACTACATTACACTAGAGTCTGAATTAAAAGCTTTCATTATTTTGAAGCATAGAATTATTATAAGTATGTCAGTAGCAATGTTTCCCTATATAAAATTCTTATCGAAGTTGCTTTAAGAAACAAAAAAGGATCATTGCAGATTTGCATGTTAAGGTGAAGAACTAAAGCTACTTATTTAAAGCAAGCTAAACATGTACCCTAAATTGTCTATCTTCCATTGATTTGTTTAGAAATCACTCCTTTCTTTGTAAGTAATCAAAGGTAAATGTAATCCTCTTTGTCCAAAATCTCATGAATTCTAAAGTGGTATAGTCCTATTTCTCTTTAAGTTTTTCCTCCTCTATTTTATAAATGTGCTTATCCCCCAGTCTACTTAATAGACAAGGAAAGTACATTCTGTTATTAATGAAAGTTTACATCATCTTAGATTTGTCATTTTAGTTTACATCATCTCAGTTGCCCCCAGCACCTTAGGAACTCATTCAGGTAGAGTGATAACCTTTCTCTAGACACAAAATCTTCACGTGACTCTAGGTAGCTAAGTGTGTTTTGGGCAGCTTCATTGAGACTTTCAGATTTACTTAAAGCTCTCAGATTTACTTAAACCTCATACCAGTTTCTCAGGTTACCTATGTGTCAAACTGAGGACAAGTCAATTACACCTCTGTCACTTTGGAGTCTGTACTTAATTAAAAGTGTGGTTATTTATCTCCAACTTAAGACTGACTTTCTTCACCTACTCAATGGACAGAAGGCAGTAGCTGGCTTATTCTCCCAAGTTGTTGAAAACAAGGCTAAGACAGTAAATTGCCATGTGAGGAATTGTAGGTAATTATAGGGAAGAACTCATGGGGAAAACATACTGGAATGCTCTAACCAAGCATGGTTTGGCATCTTCATTGCTAGACAGAGTTTTAAAATATCATGAAAACCATTCATCAAGATGGTTTAGTAAGAAACCAATCTGGCAATGGGGAGAACAAAAAGGGCTTTAAGTTTGCTCCCTTCCCTTTTAGAGAATTATAATTAAGTCTTGTTTGTTACTGTATACACATCTAGAGCTTGCATTCGATATCCTGTGTATAAAACAACAATGAACTATCCTTATTTGTCAAATTCTGAACCAAGCCCATGTATAAATTTTTCTCCACTAAAACAGAAGGTTTAAGTAAAACATCTGCTGAAACAGACTGATTTAGAATTGTACACATTTAAAACTTTAGAATGCAATTATCAAGATCTTTTGGGTTGAATCTGAACAAGTATTTAAATGTATTGAAACTCTACCATGGGTCATCTATAGGTTATTATCATTATATATGATGATTTTAGTGGAAAATGCTCTTAAAGAGATATACCCAGCATAACTAAAGATCAAATCTGTTTTTTAAAAATACATAAGATGATTATTAACACATCTAAATCCATGTTAAACTAGCCATCATTTTCTATTGAACCTAAAAGTCTAAGAATATATATTATCGATCAAGAGATCTAGAGAAATAACTGTTATTCCAAAGCTCAGTTTTCACTTTCTTCACTTTGGGTTAAGGTGTTGTATTAGAGATGCTAACCACCCTCCCCCCAAATACTTTGCCATCTTAAGAGAACCTTTCTTGACCAATGCCAGCTCTTATATTTGTACACTGCAAATTCACCCTGAAACATTCCTGGTTGGCTCACCCCTTGGGAATACAAAGAAGCTCTCCCTGGGCCATACCGAGCCATCAAATTCTCACTCCATTTGGTCTAAAACCTATCTGAGTCAGGTGGTAGCTGGAGAGCATCAATGATGGAGGACTAGAAAAATGTCATAAATTTCGGTTACTGAGGGTTCTGGGACAGCCCTGGTTCTGAGTCCTGGGGACACAACATTCTCTTGGGTGCCAGGAAGGTTAGCTTTCTGACATACTATTTTTCCCTGAGGTACATCAAAATGGTTTCAGTTCCTCCCAGTTCTGGTCCTCTCTGAACTCCCTTGCTTCTTCACATCTGTTTCTAGTCCACTTGGCAACAGAACAAGAGAAACAGTCCTCATCTAGTTTAAGGAGGGAAGAAAAGTCCAAAGTCACAAAAGTGTGTTGAAAATTTATATCCCATAGTACTTGTCAGCAAGTTACATGAGGGTGTGCTCTGGAACAAAAATAAGAGGGAGGGCCTCCCCGGTGGCGCAGCGGTTGAGCGCTGGGTTGCGAAGCTGCCCGCGGCCTCTGCGGCGCCGGTTCGATCCCCGGCTGCTCCCTGGCCACCGGAGGAGGGTCCCACATGGCGCGCAGACCTCTCCTGCCGCCCGCTGCTCCCCTCAGCAGTGTACTTCGGTCCTTCTGCCTGCTCTGCTCCCTGCTCTGGCTCTGGTGAATTCTCTCACCCTCCTGCGCTTCTGACTGTACCCAGTGCATGTATAAACAAAACAAACAAACAAATAAATAAATAAATAAAACATGCCTCTATTTAAAAAAAAAAAAAAAAAAATAAGAGGGAAACCAAGAAGTAGGAGGTGGCTCTGGAACCTCAGGTAGGTTCAGTGGTGCAGCACGAAAGGATTTGTTAACTATGGAATAAAAAACTTTGATCCTAGAAGCCAATATAAAGTCCAGTTATCAACTGACACCTCCTGCTCCCCATCCATAGTGTTAAGACAAAGGCCCTGAAGTTTTAGGGTTCCCTGACCAAGCTGACTCCTGATTCTCCTGGGTTCTGGGACTAACTTGCAACTTTGAGGAGAAATGAGGGGCACTTGAGGTGAAAGTAGTAGAGAGAGTTCATTCTCACCATTGTATAGTCTTCATCTCATGGGCCTCCTTTGAAAGGGTGCTAAACTGAAGAAAAGAAATCTTGCTCATTCCTGCCTGTCATCTTTCTAGCCCATGAGCCTGGGTTAGTCTTTGCAGTCTACCTTACTTGAGATCCAGGCAATAGTGAGGGCAAGCCAGGGATATCTTATAGAGAAGAGCCATCTCTATAAGATAGCTGGGTAGCAGACCTAAAGAACAAGAAGTCCAGTTTCTAACAGGAATTGAATTACTTAAGAAGATGATAAAGACACCCTAAAAAACATAGAGGAGTGGGGGCATATTTGAAATGATGCATTCATAATAGGTAACATTTATGGAGCTCTACCAGAGACCAGGTACTGTTCTAAGCACTTTTATTATAGCTCTCATATCTTCATAACAATTAAGATAGGTACATTATTATTCCTATTTTATAGATGATGAAGCATAGGGAAGATTAAAAAGAACTTGCCCAAAGTCCACAGTTAATGGCAAAGCCAGTGTCAAACCCTCTGGCTCCAGGAATACGGAGCACTATGGGATATTGCCTGAGACACAATCCTTGTGTTCTACCTGGCTGTGCTGTGAACTATATTTACTTAAGCACAACAATGAAAGCACTATTTCTGTTTATTGATTTTCATCTTTTAGTATCAACTATAAATATAATCCAAAAAAATCATTGGATTTCAGAACGTAATGTTCTGACAATGTAAAATTAGAGTAAAAGTGGCAAAGTTGGGAAATGAAAAGTAGGGAAGAAATAGGGGAAAGGGTAGGGATTCTGATAACCTCATTATACAAAAAAGGAGTTGGGAGATACTGTGTCCAATTCACTTGCATGCTTATTGCCTGCCTCCCAAAATGCTAGTGTCAGCACAGGACAGAGTAGCCCCCACCTAGCTTGTTCACTATCTCTTCCCAGCCCCTGCAAGAATTCAAGGTGCTAATAGATATTGGGGAGTGATGGATGAATGAATGAACAAAACAATAAAATCTTGAGAATGTTACTTATATTTGTGAAGGTAATTGAGAGCATGAGAATAGTGTGAACATTTTGTTGGGAGGGTGCTGTAAAATGACCATGCACCTGTAGGAGGCATGGTTACTGCAAGTCATCTAAAACCTCGTCTATCATAGCAGAAAGTCATTAAAAACTGTCTATATTTGATAAATTAAGAAATAGTGACATGGGCAGATCATACATTTTGTAGATAAGTACAAAATGAACTAAAAACAAGCTACTTGTAAGTGTTCAGCATGGCTGTCTGTGAATGGAAATGAGGCTGTTAGAAGGTAGAGCAGGCACTGGTGATCCCATCCATGTTCTTTATTCTCCAACCACATGGAGGTATTATTCTGATTTAAAATAAAATTTAGAAACAGGGCCTCCCTCGTGGCACAGCAGGTTGAGCACAGTGCTGTGAAGCTGTCCACAGCCTCTGCAGCATGGGTTCAATTCCCAGCCGGCCAGGGAGATTCCCACATGGTGCAGCAGACCTCTCCTGTCTCACCTGCTGCTCCCCTCAGCAGTGTATTTTGGTCAGTCTGCCTGTTCTGTTCCCCACTCTATCTCTGGTGGATCCTCTCACCCTCTGGCCTGTACCCCAGCTCTTTTATAAAAATAAATAAACCTTTAAAAAAAATTAGAAACAAATATAGCCACAATATTTGGGACTCCTCCAGGACCTTTCTACATTAGTTTGACTTGGATCAATCAATTCTACGAAACTTGTCAGGCAATTAAAAGATGTAGCCCTCTTCCTGTCCAAAAACAGTGTTCAATTCTGCTGTCAGTCCAAAGAGTCACATGACCACACCTAATAGCAAGGGGGAGTTGGGAAATGTAGTCTTTAGTTAGATGACCGGCTATGTGTCAGACTAAAACGATTTGGGGAGATATTTAGGAATTTGCCACAGTACAATTAGTTGTTTTATTTACTGGTCTTTTAATAACAACATCAAGACTCACTTTTCTACTTAGTTCCTTTTATGGCAAGTTGACATTGAGAAAGAAAACATGTTGATTTTAAAGTTCAGGCAAGCAAAAGTGATGTAGCCAAGTACAATGTTTAGGGTTTTTACCTTTATTTGGAAGACCTTTAAGTGAAGATTATCTTTGGCTGCATCTCTGCAATTCAGTGATTTTTGTGCTTCCCTGGCTGCTTTCCTCACTGCCTCCACAATTCCTGGCTCTTGTCTCCCCCAGCACTATCCAGCCATCTGAGTCCAGCTGGAGGGAGAAGCAGCAGACAGCTCCAGGAGAGAACTTCAGAACTTTATGAAAGGTTTTGATTAAAGTTTGGAGCAAAGTATCCATTCCTCCTTTTCATTTTTCCCCCCCAACAGGAGGTCTCTTTTTCTCGTTCTGCTAATTTATCATCAGATGTTCCTTCATTCCTTAATTTAATTTTATTTCCATCTTTAGGGCTGCCTTTTTTTCTCTACCACCATGTTCATGATTTCAATCACTCAATCATTTGAGATCCTTTTTTTCACATTTTTCATCCATTCTTTCTGCTCACTTATTCAATCATTATCCACTTTCCCACTGCTTTGAGTGCCATGATTAATTTTATTCATAGTCCTTTCCAATCCCCCATTTTCTTGCCCATAAAGTGAACATCTCTAATTTACTCTATAATCTTTGCTCACATTTACTACTTTATTTCCCATCTCATTTGTTCTATTTCCTCATTCCTTGTCCTTTCCTATCTCATTGAACCTATTATCTCATTCGTTTCTTTTCTCTCATTTCCTTATCCCTGCAATTAATTCCTATGTGCTTTTTGCTGTTTTCTCATTTTATCCTTTCTCTCCCCATAATGTTGATCCTAGATTCTTTCTACATTGACATTTTTCATTCTATTGTTCATTTCCCTTAGCCCTTTCATTCTCTCCAGCTGAAGTGTAACTATAATGTAACGTCTTAAGTTACTCCTTTTCAAAAGTGGAGTCAAAATGTATTTATCAGTCAGCCATGGCATGCTCTTCTTCCTCACCCCCTGCTTCCCTTTGCTTGGGCAAATGCAGTCACCATGCCTCCTCAGTGCGTCACCCTCCTGCCTGCTCTCTCATCCCCATGCTCTTGTCTTATGTTCCATCTCAGCTTGGATTTTCTCCAAAGCAGACCCGGAGGCAAGGATTTAAGAATAAATAATGTGTTTTTGTTTTGCTTTATTGTGTTCTATTTTAGAAGTGGGGAAGTGAGGCAGGGAAGAAAGGAAACATAATAAAGAATGCGTTATTAAGCAGTGGGGGTGACTGGAACTGAACCCAACTGGGAATCTTTTGAGAAACCATAGAACACACCTCAGAATGGCCTCCTGAGGGGAAAAGGAACTGGGTAGTTATCCCCCAGTGCCCATCCTGCGTTGGCGGAGGTCACCAGCATTTACTCTGCAGCACTTCCATCCTGCCCAGTGGGCAGGCCAGAGGCTCTGGAAAAAGAGGCTCCCTCCAGTCCAGGTGCCAAGGCTATTGGCCTACAGCGGAGCGGTCAGCAGGCAGCCAGGACTGGGCTGGCCCTGGCAGCCTCGCCACATCTATTCATTAGGATCAAGTCCTAACCTGCTACCTTCACCCTCATTTCCCTTAACCTGTCCCCTACATGTAGGTAATACCCGTACTTACATACATGCAGAAAAGAATAAATGTGGAGGAATATTCACCAAACTGTTACAAATGGTTATTTTGAAAGAAGGTATGTGGGAGGAAATTATAGAGGATTTTAATGTTCTGCCTTATACATGTTCCCTTTATGTTAATGAAAAAAAAATATACATCTATGTATTCTGTCTACAATGTCTTTTCTGTTTCCTCTTTTTCCAATTCCACATCCCCTCATCCATGCTAAACCACTTTCATATGTCCTTTTCTGCCCTTCCCCCACCTTGTTTATTTTCTTTTTTAAAAATCACTCTTGTTTTCTGGTCTGAATTTACTGTCCATTGTGCAGCTTTGTTTCCCAGTTTCCTGACTGAGTCTTTCACGTTGGAGGTCAGTTCTCCTTCCTTTTGTCTCTACAACGGGTTTCTCTGCTCTTACCTAGAATGTGGGGACAGAGAGTTTCAGCCTCTAAGTGAGTTTCCCTGTCAGATACTCTCCAGTCAAACCTCATTTTCTCTCTCCTCCAAGAGCTGCACCTGCAGCAACCCTTGGAAAATATAAAGTCAGTTATGAGAGGGAGGCCCAAGGACAGCTGTTGATCCTGAACAGGGTTTTAATTTGTCTCTGTCTCATTAGCTTAATGCTGATGCTGGCGGCCCCCAGACTGCTGACTGTGCTTGGTGACTTTCTTTTCAACTTAACCTGCAGCTTATCTGGTTGAAAGATGAAGCTGACAGCTCAAGACCCTTTCTTTTGTGACCCTCGCCCTTTGTGTCCACTCACCAAGGACTTTCATTCATCTCTGGGTCTACAGTAATTAAAAACTGGAGGGAGACAGTCCTTATTGGCTAGCTTCTCCCTGTGACTCGGCATGACAACAAAATTACACAAATAAATACAGTGCAGGAACTACCTTGTAAGTATAGGGTTTACTTTGATGACCAAGCTGGGAGAATTATCCACCTGCCATAAGCTGCTGTGAACAGGATTCCGGAGGCTAAATCATCACAAATTGCTTTCAAAATTGACCCCAGAAGGCAATCCATAACTAAGAAAGACACAAACCTTGAGGAAATGTTATTACTTTTAAGTAAATGATTTAAGTTGCCACATTTGAAAAACAGGGGCTCGGGTTTGAAATTGATCAAGTTTAAGAATCTATTCAGGTTGAGTGCCATGGATAAATCTCTAAGACAAATAATGGCTCTGTCTCTTGTTCTAAACATTTATTTCCTGGTATTTCAAACCTGTGCAATGTGAACTTGACCTCCTTTGTGTTTACTATGCCTAATAATATTAATATCCCAAGATAGTGAGCAGAGGTCACCCGAGAGAACTGACTAAATCGGGAAATACTCAGGTAGTTTTGCCTGGACTCCATCTACCTGGAATTATAGGTTCAAAGTAATCAATTCTAGGCCAGTTTGTTTGCTTGGGTTTCAGGGAAGGACTCAGTTCCTGAATGGAGGTTGACTGGGGCAACCCAGTCCTGGTTAGACCAAATCCAGATGATACAGCCTTCAACTTTAGGCTTCCACCTTCCTGCCTCCCAGACACCCAGCCTCTTCTTGCCCTAAGTTCCATCTCCATTGGGGTTTTCATTTATCTCTGGGCCTCTTCGAGACCCACTGCCCCTAGGCTGCCCACTCTGGGAAGCATCTCATCAACCCATGCACACACACACATCCATTGGTCTCCCTGTATCATCCTGCACTGTGAGGACCAGAGGTGTAGTTGTAGAATCCACCTTATAGGCACTCACAGGCCAGAAGAGCAGACCAAAGATACATGGAAAGATCCTAATTACTAGGGAGTCATGGTGTTTTGGAGTCCAGAGGAAAGGGTTGTAGGGTTGGGAGGCCAAGGGTGCAAGGGCTTAGCGAATTCTTAGTCTTCTCTTTTCACAGCAAGCTACCTGACCTGACTCCCACAAAGTTGTCATGTCCTAAGGCAGAGAAGTGTGTGCCCCTGGCATCTCCAGGGACTTGTCAGCACCTAGAACAGCACCTGGCACACAGTAGGCATTCATGTTTATTAATGAATTGGTCAATATGGCAACTTTTGATTTGGACCTTAAAGAACAAAAAGAGTTCAGTAAGTGGTAGAGAAGAATGGCTTATTTATTTGTTAATTATGTTGCTTTATTTAAAATTTTGCCTGGAAAATTAACAGTCTTCAATGTAAGGAGAAAAGTTTTATTTTCAGAGTCAAGGTTGAGGGGCTTACACAGAGAAACAGACAGATGCAGAGAGAGTTCTGATTAGCTGCTTCCGGCTCTCCCACCCAGCCTCAAGGTAGTCCCAGTTTATATACCATTTAGACAGGCAGGCTGACTACAATAGAAAATCACCTTAATGTAACAAAGCATTTGTTCCAGAAGTGGGCATATGGTAATTTTCTAACATCTGTGTGTGAAGGGAATGCATTGTTTACATTCAGGGGATCATTATCTCTGTGGACGGATGCAATCTATGTGTGAAAATCACAAGAACTTGGAGATAAATGTTATTTATTTTAGGAATGTTTCCTTTTTTTGTGAACATTTGGATTTAGTTACTTTTGGTAGTGGTAGCAGGGCTATGGTAGGAAAAATATATATGCAATTTGTAGGCTCCTTTCTTCATACCCAAAAGTTGATGTTTTTCTTTCATGAAATTATTTATGTATTTGAATAGTTAATTTAGTCACATAGTTAAGAAATCAAAACAATAGAACAAGAAAGACATTAAGAACCCCACTTTTCCCCATCTTCATCTACTTCACTCTCTGTCCCCATCATACCCCACCCCATCCCCTGTGATTTAGCATTTTTATTAGTTTTTATATATTATTCCAGTGTCTTGCAAGCCATATATAAATACATATATTGATTCTTATTTTCACCCCTTTCCTACAAATGGTGGTATGTTATAAAAACTTTTTTTAACTGAAGAATATATCTTTCCCTACCAATGTATTGAGAGTGAGCTCATTTGTTTTTATAGATGCATAGTACTCCATTTTATACAGCCCTATGTTGTTTAACTATGTCTTAGTCAGTGGTGGATCAATACTTGTTGGTTCCAATGGGCTCTACCATATAGCTGGCTGTGTAGTAGGATATGTGTTCTAAGTTTGTACAGTTACACTCTGTGGCATTGCTACAACAGTGAAACCAAAAAACATGTCTTAGAACATATCGCCATTGTTAAGGGACCCAATAACTGTAGCTGTGCCTTATCTGAAAAGTCATTTGAAACACCTATGTTTAAGTAGAATTTTCCTCTCCTTCCATCTCTTCATCAAAATTGCTCCCCAAATGCTTTTTATTTAATAGGCCAATTTGGCTACTTCATATAATAGGACAATTACACCAGTGCATTCAAAAAATGAAAATTTTTGTATACTTTTTCAAAATTTAAAAGTATACTTTGTCAAATAAACCTTTAGAGCAAATGTCCTATATCAGAGGAGATAACTCCCAAAGGAAGAAAGCAATGAAGCATCTGGGTGCAGGACAGTGTCTCCTGGTCACTCATTTACCTAACAAGATTGCACCCCAAGCCTAGAGCCCAGCAAGGGCTCACCTTGCTGTCTGAGGAGAATTGATTCCCAAGGTGATTGTATGGTTCGAAGGCTGCTAAGGAGAGATCTTCTCGAGCCCCAACTCCCACATCCCACACCCCTTGTCAGCAGTCAAGCACTCTTCCCTCAGGTGCCACTCTGACAGGTGTGAGGGTAGAGATTGGGGGCTTTCTGGTCCATTCTACCCTAATTGTTCCAGATGATTACAAGAACTATACCAATATTTCCTCAACCTTATTTTTTCCCTTACCTAAAAACATTCTTAAAATTAAACCAGATGACTTGAAAGGTAATAGCCTATTCAATTTTCCCTAAGTAAATTCCTTCTAGCCAAAATGCTGGTGTGTGGCATATAAGATATGAAACCTGAGAGGAGAAGAAAGCTAACATTTTTATGTTGGTAATTACTGTTGACTTGCTCTTTGCTGTTAGTATTCCAGACAGCTACACTGCTCTGTGTGCCTGCTATTTTCAGCCATCTTTTATCTTGGGTTTCTCCTCTTGAATGCTTCTTTTTTTCATTCCCACAGTTAAGGAGCTCAGGTATGTAGTTCTTCCTGCAGAAGGACTTGGGCTGTGTTTGTATCGTGAGAAGAGGAGCCTCTGCTGTCCTGTCTGTTTCCCTTGTCTTAACAATGATTGTGAAGCATTACAAAACCAGTTGATCTGCAGCATCTGGATCCATGGAAGAGATGGCCAAAGGAATGGATTTCTGTTCAGTGCCCATTCAGAAGTGACTGCAGAGCAGGTGATGGCAGAGACAGGACAGGTTGAAGATTGTACACTGTAAAGAATATGCCCCCTGATTCATGGTGGATTTTGTGCCCATTTATTCTCCCTGGAGAATGATTGAAGCACTGGGTGCAGCATGGAAAAGCAACTGTTATTCCAAATGCTGTTGCTGAATACCCTCTTTAAGGAGGGCCTTTTGTTGTTGCAGATTGTCCACTTAAATATGAAAAATGAGGCTTCTAGGCAAAATACCAAAGAAGAAGGCAGAACAAAGGAAGGACTACACGGCTCTGCAAAGAGAAGAGAAAAAGAAGCAAAGCAAAAGTCATGCAAGGAATAGCTCAGCAGAGGCGGAGGGAGGGGAAAGAGCAAAGGCCAGCAAAATGCTCCTGGGAGTGGGAATGGACCAGGAATGTCTCCCATCCAATTATTAGTTGTTGGCCATGCTGTAACTCCTCTGTTGTCCTTCCAAAACCTTCTGTGAAAGCTGCCACAAACACAGTCTTGGATGAGTGGTGCTACGGAGGAGTGGGCAACGGTGATCTCTGACATGAGGTGATGAAGCATGGAGTAGGTGCCCAGCGCACAGCAGTGGGTCTTCAGGCCTGAGACTGAGGAAGGGGTGGGTCAGAACCATGGGAACTAGAGCTATGTAAGCCTTCTGGGGATTTCGAGAGATATCTAAAGGGACCCTGGATTTCTCGTTGTACATAGGCTCGTGGCTCATGTCACTTTAGTTCAATATTATAGCACAGAGGAACCTCCTAATTCTAGAAGAATGCGAAAACCTAACTACTGACTTCTCAGTAATAATTATAATTGAGGTTATTTTGTACAGGTTTTCTAAGAAAAGAACAATGAAATGTCCTGGATCAAAAATAATAAGAATTTCCCTTCATGTAGGCCTACAAGAAGATGTAGGAAACTCAGAGGGCCACAGTCTTTGGAAATTAACCTTCTTCTGGTCCCCAGCTGGGTCTGAAAACTAAACTGGCAGGGGCAGATTAATAGAAGAAAAGCATATGCATTCAATGAATTTTTACATGAACTTGGGGACCTTCTCAACAGAATTTAGACCCGAAGAAGTGATAAGAGTAGGGAGATTCTACACCTTACAGATGAAGAAACAATAAATTCGTGAAGAATTGACAAAATAAGCAGATTTAAGTTAAGAGTAATAAAGATGAAGAAGTAACTAGAAAGATAATGCTTAGTTTAACAAGTTTTGTTTGTAGCTATTTTTTTGTGACCCCAAATTCCCTGGTGATAAGAATATCTTTCTCTTCCTGGTTCAAGGAAGGAAACTCTCACATCAGAATTTTATGATCTGTTTCAGAGATGAAGTGAGGAGAAGGGTGAGGTCAGAATGACCTTCCTGCTTCTGTTATTTTTAAAAAATTGTTCAAGCTTAAGATACTTAATGATTTGGAGGGGAGCAGTCTGTCCTGAACCCCACCAAAAGCAAGAAATGAATTGTATCTGCCTATATATATATAAGTATATGTTATGAAACACACACACACACACACACACACACACACTTCATTTCTGATTTTGTTTGGAACTCTCATTCATCTGAATCTTCCAGGGTATATGGGGAGGTAGCAGAACTGGGAGATAGTGAGAAGAGAAGAAGGGCAAGGTATTTACACTGCCAAGGTCCCCCCATCTCCTACCTTTGGAAAAACACCTTTTTTCCCCTGACTTATGATCATTGGTCTGTGTGGGTTGGTCCCATATTCCTACCACAAGGCCCTTCCAGGTGCAGCTCACTCTGAGCCCCCTGATGTTCTCACGGGCTCTTAGAATTACTGTCTGCTTTGGGGCCATGCCAAGGGGCCAGGATACCCTGTGGATCGGCCTAAGACTTTTCACTTGCTCTGGGCCACTCTTGGGTACATGAGAAACATCCCACCACTCCTGAACCCCACTGAGGCATGGGGAGTTCAGACGCTTCCTCTTAGAGCAGGATCACTGGAAAGAGACCACTGGGGTATCTCTAGCCCCCATCATGAGCTCTCTCAATGTATCCTGAGGTTTTATTCCCATGTCCCAGTGGAGAGAGAAGCAAGTCCCCTTTCTCAGAGACCCCAAAATTCTAAGCACCCCTCTTGTTTCTTCCAATGGTGCTTTCCAGGCTCCTTTAAAGGAAATCACACTCTCACCTTATTAGATATTCTCCTAGGCCTTTGGGGCCTAAATTTTTAAAACTCAAAAAAGCAGCTTTTGCACTGCTGACACCTCTCCCCCGACACAAAGTTCCAGGTGCCAGTGTCACTGTTTCGACCATCAGTATTTGTCGTAGTTATCTGGCAGATTGCCTCTCACAACACCGCAGTTCAAGGTCACAGGAGTCATCACTCCCATGATACCACAAGCCATTGATGGGATGTCTAGAAAGCATTTACAAGTCAGTCTCTTTTTCTGAAAATGCGGATGTATTTTTTTTTTAATTGAACCGGAAATAACCTGGCTTCTTCCAAAGTATTTCCTTTCTTAAATCTTCATGGAGTCTGCCAGTGTCATGTACAGAACTTTTCATTTAAATTATAGATTCTGAAATTCTAACTGCCTTTTTCTTTTTTTTTTTTTTTTTTATTTATTTATTTATTTATTTATTTATTTATTTATTTATTTATTTATTTATTTATTTATTTATACAAGCACTGGGTACAGTCAGAAGCGCGGGAGGGTGAGAGAATTCACCAGAGCCAGAGCGGGGGGCAGAGCAGGCAGAAGGACCGAGGTACACTGCTGAGGGGAGCAGCGGGCGGCAGGAGAGGTCTGCGCGCCATGTGGGACCCTCGCCGGTGGCCGGGGAGCAGCCGGGGATCGAACCGGCGCCGCAGAGGCTGTGGGCAGCTTCGCAACCCAGCGCTCAACCACTGCGCCACCGGGGAGGCCCTAACTGCCTTTTTCTGAAGTACACATCCATGGGTTTTTGGTTTTGTTTAAATCAGATTCTCCAAAGAATGTGTGACCTAGATAAGGTTGTTCTAAGCCAAGTTCATAAATCCTTTTCCCTTGACTTTGGGCATCTTTTTGACCATGTTTTAAAGTTCAGAAAATGAAGAGCTGTTCAGATGAAAAGGGTAATTCTATATATTGAATCAAAGCCTTAAAACCCAAATTGTATGCCAGATGTCCCTTCCCACGGGCAAAATATAAATATTGGAAAGCTTTTAGAAATTGCAAAAATGGATACTTGCTTTGTGATCATTGCACAGCTAGGCACCGGGTGAAAGGTGTATAATGCAAGTTTTGTGAGATGTTTTCCACCCACCATTACAGATAACCATGGGTGGTAGTTGTATATCTGCAATGATCTGACCAACACTTGCCAAGTTCCACCAGTTGTAAATATAGCTTTCCTGTAGTCTGGACAAAGCACCCGTCTCTCTGTCTATCAACTCAGGAATTTCTGCTTATAGCCACGGTAGCTAAGAAATATGGTGCCTGGGAAGGAGAGAAAAATGAGCTCCTCTGCACTTACCACATGAACTAGGGCTCTAATGTGCAATCTGAAGAAGGAGGGAGCTCAGGGTCGAAGGGGCAGTCACCAGCCATGCCTGCTTCTGCGCCTGGCATTCTCCCCTTTACTCACCAGTCTTTAGAATGCTCCATTCCCTGTGGGTCCAGCATATGAGGCATCCCTGGTTAGAGCTGAGGCTGAAAATATTTAATTAAATTTTCTGCCCATGGAAAATAAAACAGTAGGAGAGAGAGACCAATAGAACATAAGGCTGGGGCAAAGAAGAGGACCTGGAGGTGGAAGTCTGAAGTCTAAAAGAAAGAGAAGCAGAAGAAGGAAGATACTGAGAAGCAGTGGGAGTAGATGATGGGAGGAGGGGGTGACCAGAGGGGCATGGACGGAAAGGACCTTGGTCTGCTGTGGTAGCCAGATGCCAAGGTTGGCCCCTGTGGTGGTTAGTTTTATGTGTCAGTTTGACTAGGCCATGGTGTCCAGATATTTGGTCAAAACATTGTTCTAGATGGTATTGTGGAGGTGTTTTGGATGAGATTAACTTTTAAATTAGTATATTACTGAGGTCTCTCTCTATAATGCCAGAGGACCTCACTTGAGCAGAGGACCTTTATATGAAAAGCCTGGACTCCCCCCCACACCCCAAAAGGGAGAAATTCTGTCAGCAATCAGCCTTCAGACTCAAACTGTACTCTTTCAAGTGTCTCCAGCCTGTCAGCCCACCTAGCAGATTTGGTCTTGTCAGCCTCCACAATCACATGAGCTGTTTCCTTAGAGTAAATCTCTGTGTATACCTCTATCTCTCTAGCTATATCTATGTCTCTAGAAAGATAGGACTATCTTTAGATCCTAACTACAGAGAGACTATGGAGAGGAGAACCGAGGTGCTTTTGCCAATAACTCCACTGAAGATTCAGCACCATCCTGGATCTTCTAAAACCAAAAAATCCCTCAGATGACTGTGGCTCCAGATGACATCCTACAGAGGAGTAGAACCACCCAACTGAGCTCATTCAACTCATGGCATCATGAGACATAAAACTTGATGCCATTTCAAGCCATTAAGTTTGGGATGATTTCTTACAGAGTAATAGGTAACCCACTTTAAAATTTGGCCTACTAACCACACAGATTTTCTGGATGGCCTGTTGGTACTTAGTAAGAACCTATTAGGGATCCCCAGAGAACAGTTGCCCTTAATCTCAAACCTAGTATCTCTCATCCCTAGGTCTTTCAGCTGGGATAGCCAACCATGCCAGGCCAGAGCCACAACTGAAAAATGACACTTGAGCTTCAGACATACTTCTGCACTTGAACTCATGAGCTAAAAACTACTTCTTCGACTGTGTTTTCCAACAGCGAATGATTTGTTCTTAAGCAAGTAAGAAAAATAGCCTCACATCTTTAACATGTGTAACAGTGTGGTAATGTTGGAGCAGAAGCAGGAATTTTTCTGGGGAGTCATTTGAATTAACTCCATATTTATTTTCTTTTTATTTTAAAGATTTATTTATTTATGCATATAAGAACTGGGGTACAGGCCAGAGGTGTGGCAGGTGAGAGATTCACTAGAGACAGAGTGTGGAACAGAACAGGTGGATTGACTGAAGTACCCCGCTGAAGGGAGCAGCAGGTGAGTCAGGAGAGGTCTGCTGCACCATGTGGCTTGCTCCCTGGCAGGCCAGGGATCGAACTCGTGCTGCAGTGGCTGTGGATAGTTTCATAGGTTGCTTCTTAACTCCTTGCGCCACCAGGGAGGGTCCCCATTTTTATTTTCTTAACACTATATTACACTGCATTACTCAAGGTCATTATCAATCCATGCCACAGTAGAATTAGACCAAACTGCTCGTAAACTTCACTTTATCACCTACCACACGAATGCCCTCAAGAAGGAGGTTCATTTCATCCTGTTAGAAGCTTGATGTTAAGACCTGGCAATGAGAATTAAGACCTTGACAGTTTAGATTGGACTTTAAAAGACTAGAAGAAATTTGCAGAATCTTACTGTCATAGGTTCTAAAATTTACACTCTACACTTAGGAAGACAAAAAAAAAAATAAACCTACTTTATTGATTAATTAGAAGGTTCAAATACAAATTCTGAGCTTGCCACAGTGGTTGGCAATACAGTCTCTTTCATTTAAACCATCTCTCTATTTTCTTAGATGATCTAACTTTTCCTTCCTCCTACTTTTCTTGGGGCAGAAGGAGAAATGTACAACTTGCATGGTCCAGGAGGCTGAATCCTTATGGGGAGTTTCAGACTCTCATTTTCTGCTGGTGAGTGAGACCCCTGGTGCAGTTTCTAGACTGATGACCACCAGGCTGTGGCTGGTTCCAGATGTTTTCCCTGGTCATAAACTCTACAAGCTGCTCCCCAGGACATGCCCACTTCTAAGCTCCTGCTTGCCAAAGGCCCCACCCAGGGAGCTGCCCGCTCATCTGCATGGTGGCCATACTAGCAGCACTGTAGTGTCTTGTCCTGCCATGTTGGCTGTCCTGGGAGTTAGGCTTGTGGACTCATGAAGCCCTACTACCCTCTCCTGGGCCCAGAGAACACACCACTTGCCCTTCACTCTTGGTGACCTCAGATTTCCTTACATCTGGTTTTTTTTTTTTTTTTCACTTTAGACCCCCTGATTTTCAGATGCACACATATCTGAAATCCTCCCTTCTATCTGCCTTACAATCCACAGGCTGGAAGGAGTATGCTCTATTCTCTCTTCTATAACCTGAATTCTCTTTATGCTGTAGAATAGGAGTTGGCACACTTTCCATTAAGGGCCAGATAGTAAATATTTTAGATTTTGTGGACCATATGGTCTCTGTCACAACTCGTCGCTCTGCTGCTGTAGTGTTACAGCAGTCATAGATGGTATAGAAATGAGTGAGTGTGACTATGTTCCAATAAAGCTTTGCAAAAAAATAGGAGGTGGTTTGGATTTGGTCTGTGCACTGTAATTCTCCAACCCCTGCTATAGAAGAAAACAGCTGAGCTGAATCTTCCAGACACAGGCCTTGGTAAAAGAGTATGATAGATTAGAAATAGTAAGGGAGTTGTTTTTTTTTTTTTTTTTTTTTTTGCTATTTTGGTTTGGTTTTGAAACTATTGTCTTCAAATAGTGACTCCTAAAATCTTTTAATCTGGGTGAGCTGGTGACTGTCTGATCAATAAAATAGAGTGGAAGAGACACTTGCCCCCTTTTGGCTCAGTCTTTAGGTGACTGGCAGATACCTGTCTCTTAGAATGCTCACTCTTAAAATGCTGAACTGCCATGTAAAAAGCCCAATGGACCCTGATATTACATGGCGATTACATGGAGACGAGAAGGGTGCAGCCGAGTCCAGCCTTCCAGCTGTCGCCACTGAAACACCAGGCTTGTGAGTGAAACTGTCATGGGTCCTCTAGGGAAGCCTGGCTGCCAACTGAATTTTGCCAACTGCCCCCAGTTTATGTGATATAAGGCAGAAGAATCCTCCAGCCATGCCCGATAGAAATTCATGACCCACAGGGATAACTGATCTTTGAGTTGACTAAATTTAGGTGGATTGCTTAAACAGGTGAAAGATGAAATGCACTAGACTAATTAAAAAAATTCATTACATTTAAAATCTACAAAGTCACTAAATATCATTGTTTTCTCCTCTTGGTAAATACAGGATAAAGTTTCCAGCAATTGACCCCTCATCTTACATACTACAGTGGGAGAACATTGTTTTTGTAACAAAAAATTCTGGAAAGAAACCGAGCAAATCAAATAAAACAATAAATAGCTGGGGAAATGAGAGGGCTTCAGCTTTGTGTTTGACAAGGATTACATTGTTACTGGCATGTAAGGGCTTGTCATTTCCTTGGCACAGTTATGCAAGTCCATGGGTGGCACACAGGACAAGATGTGTCTATTCCAGCATCACGGGGATCAAGAAGATGACGGAATACAAGGCTTTCTCCTTCTCTCTACTTTTCTAAAAGGAAGGTCTCCTTTCTGGGTGTGTGGCACCTGGGCTTTCCTTTTTGGTGCAGAATGTGCACAATGGACAGATTTAACAACAATAACAAAATTGGAGTAAGAAACCAGACTACACTTCCGAGAGTGTGTTTGTGGGGAGCATAAGTGGAGGCCCCGGGGGTGGAGCGAGAATAGAGCAGCCATGTGGAGGTAAAGGGGAAGCGTGGATGGGAGAGAAAGAAACAGATTGTGAGCTGGCGCCACCTCTGTGAGTGGGAGGCGCTGCGCCGAGTGCGTGTGGGGGAAGAATTCTGGAGTGGGCAACCGGGAATGGGGAACAGATTCATCGAGTAGCAACTGCTGCCTGTGTAGCAAATAGTGGCAGAGAGCGGAAAAAAGAACTGGTAGGAAGTCCGCTGGACATTAACATTATTCTTTTCTAAAGGACCAAATGCCACTGGAGTCGTTTGAGTCTCATACATGTAAACCACTTTAAACCGATGCATTTTCTCCTCCCCCCCAAAAGTATTCCTTAGACAAGAGGGATCATAGCCAATTCCCTGTGAGCTTTGTCATATTACGCGTTTTCTTCATTTATTTTATTTTGAACAGCAAAGTGCTGTTGAGGAAGGCACATTGGCCTAAAAGATGGCAATCGGTGCCATTTTTGAGTGATTCTGAGACCACCTGGTAGAGTCTAAGAAAAAACCAAAAATATTTAATGCAGATTCAGCTGTTTGTTTGGGGGGTTTCAGCTCCCCATGGCAATTGGTGATGTGGTCTATAGAACCTCTTTATAGAACTTTAAAATGAAAAACAGTGTATGTTTTCTGTTATGGAGAGCAAACAGAAACACTAATGAGGTAAATGAAGATAAAAAATGTCACCTAGTATTACAAAAATAGTTACTTGCTCCTTAGGGTAACATTTCCAGTGATGGCATTATACATGGAATCAAAAATGCTGTTTCTCTAAAAACCTAGATGAAAATAAAAGATGATGGATTGTGGTGAATAATTCAAAAAGTAAGTGTAGTCAGGCTTTTAGTAATTTTACTTATCAAGGGAAAATAGGAGACTTCTGTATATTTAATGTTGCCTTACTTAGGTCAGATAAACAAATGTCTATTTTCTTCTATTTTGCCGTGTCTTTCAATTGACACTGCACCTAACCCAGCCACATGGTCCCAGTTATATTCGGAATTGACAAATTAATCTCTAAGTTCTACCTGAATAATATAAGCAAGAATAACCATTTTCTTTAATTTCATATGCATTTAAAGAGACGATATGGCATTTAAAAATCTTTATTACCCCCAAATATTTGCTTTTGCAATTCTTGGTATAGGTAAGCAATCTCAGAGAAAACTCAAGGTTAAGTCTCAGTTGATAATGACATATAAATGTGCTTTTTCAGATTGGCACATAATTTTATACTATTTTAGTTTTCCAGAAGAGAGAGTAGAATGGGATGTAGAACAAACATTTCTTTAGCTCTTATGTTGACTTGGTAGATGAAATTTAAAGGTACCCAGTTTTCTACTGATCTAGCACTGACCCCACATAGAAGTCATGTATCGTTGCAGTGCTGGTCCGACCTGACCCATAATGTGCTGTGTTTGCTTACACATTGTTTATGTTTCCACCATCCCCCTTTATGGGGGGTTCACCACAATCACCATACCCCTCACACCCTGCTTCCTTTCGTCATTTATGTTACTATCCATGCAGATATGTTTTACTTTTATTTTCAGTCATTTTTTTTTTTTGTTAGAATGGCTTTTATTTTTTTTTTTTAAATATTAAATTTTATTTTTATATTCCCCCATACAATTGCAAACGCCCCATTCTGACCCCAATCCTTCCCCTCCCGCCCCCACCCCCCAAAAAGTGTCTCTGGTTCATAGTTTTTTGTTGATTTTGATTTTCACTTTCTTATATTCATTTTCCTGGTCCCTTATTTAAGTTTTCTAGATTCCTGCTATGAGTGAGACCATCCGGTATTTTTCTTTTTCTTTTTGGCTTATTTCGCTGAGCATGATCCCTTCCAGTGCCATCCATGTTGCTGCAAATTGCATGTGTTTATCTTTTTTGAATGCTGAGTAATATTCCATGGTATATATGTACCACATCTTCTTGATCCAGTCATCTATTTTTGGGCATTTGGGTTGTTTCCAAAGCTTAGCTATTGTAAACAGTGCTGCTATAAACATAGGAGTGCAGGTGCTCTTTGGAATTGATGTTTCTGTGTCCTTTGGGTAAATACCTAGGAGTGGAATTGCTGGATCATATGGAAGCTCTATGTTTAGTAGGTCCAGAAATCTCCACACAGCTCTCCATAGTGGTTGGACCAGTTTGCACTCCCACCAACAGTGCAGGAGAGTTCCTTTTTCTCCACACCCTCGCCAACATTTGTTGTTGCTAGTTTTTTTAATATGTGCCATTCTCACTGGTGTGAGATGGTATCTCATGGTAGTTTTGATTTGCATTTCCCTGATGACAAGTGATGTTGAACATTTTTTCATATGTCTGTTGGCCATTTGCATTTCCTCTTCAGAGAAGTTTCTTTTTAGCTCTTCTGCCCATTTTTTGACTGGATTATTTTCTTTGTTGTTGCTGAGTCTCATCAGCTCTTTGCAGATTTTTGTGATCAGTCCTTTATCATTAGTGTTGGGTGCAAAAATGTTCTCCCAGTTGGTGGGGTTTCTCTTTGTTTTTGTTATTGTCTCTTTTGCTGTGCAGAAGCTCTTTAATTTGATGTAGTCCCACCTGTTTATCTTTCTCTTCACTATCACTGCTTTGGGTGATGTGTCTGTAAAGATGTCTTTGATGTGCAAATCCCGTAGTGTTTCGCCTATATTTCCTTCTATGTATTTTATGGTTTCAGGTCTTATGTCTAGTTCTTTAATCCATTTTGAGTTGATTTTTGTGTATGGTGTGAGGTAGTGGTCAAGCTTCATTCTTTTGCATGTAGCGACCCAGTTTTCCCAGCACCATTTATTGAACAAACTTTCTTTGCTCCAATGCATGGTCTTTGCTCCTTTGTCAAAGATTAGTTGACCATAAATCTGTGGGTTTATTTCTGGATTTTCTATTCGATTCCATTGGTCTGTATGTCTGTTCTTGTTCCAATACCATGCAGTTTTGATGATTATGGCTTTGTAGTATAGTTTGAAGTCTGGGAGTGTGATGCCTCCATTTCCTTCTTTTTTTTTCAGTAGAGCTTTGGCTATTCGGGGTTTTTGGTGATTCCATATGAATTTCATCAATAATTGTTCTATTTCTTTGAAGAATGCCATTGAGATTTTGATTGGAATAGCATTGAATCTGTAGATTGCTTTTGGTAGGATGGCCATTTTAATAATGTTTATTCTTCCAATCCATGAGCAGGGGATGTCTTTCCATTTCTTTGTGTCTTCTTCTATTTCTTTTAACAGTGTTTTATAGTTTTCTTTGTATAGGTCCTTTACATCTTTTGTTAGATTTATTCCCAAATATTTGATTTTTTTTGTTTCGATAATAAAAGGGGTGGTTTTTTTGATTTCTTCTTCTTCAGATTTATTGTTTGTGTATAGGAAGGCTACTGACTTTTGCGTGTTGATTTTGTATCCTGCCACTTTACTGAATTGATTGATGAGTTGAATTAGTTTTTCTGTGGAGATTTTGGGGTTCTCTATGTATATTATCATATCATCTGCAAATAGTGATAGTTTGACTTCTTCTTTTCCTATTTGGATTCCTTGGATGTCTTTCTCTTGTCTTATTGCTCTGGCTAGGACTTCCAGTATTATATTGAAAAGCAGTGGTGAGAGTGGACATCCTTGTCTTGTTCCAGATCTTAATGGAATTGCTTTCAGCTTTTCACCATTGAGAATGATACTGGCTGTTGGCTTGTCATAGATGGCCTTTATGATGTTGAGGTATGTTCCTTGTATCCCAAGAATTTCAAGGGCTTTTATCATGAATGGGTGTTGCACTTTGTCGAAAGCTTTCTCAGCATCTATTGATATTATCATATGGTTTTTATATTTCTTTTTGTTGATGTGTTGGATAACGTTGATTGATTTTCGGATGTTAAACCATCCTTGTGCCCCTGGAATGAATCCAACTTGGTCGTGGTGAATTATCTTATGGATACATTGTTGGATTCTGATAGCTAAAATTTTATTGAGGATTTTTGCATCAGTGTTCATTAGGGAGATTGGCCTATAGTTTTCCTTTTTTGTGTTGTCCTTATTCGGTTTTGGTATTAGTGTAATATTGGCTTCACAGAACGTGTTTGGTATTGTCCCTTCCTTCTCAATTTTTTGGAAGAGTTTGTGAAGGATAGGCACTAATTCGTCTCTGAATGTTTGGTAGAATTCATTTGTAAATCCATCAGGTCCTGGGCTTTTGTTTTTGGGGAGGTTTTTAATTACCATTTCAATTTCGCTGCTTGTAATTGGTCTGTTTAGGTGTTCTATTTCTTCTTTATCTAGCTTTGGGTGATTGTAGAGTTGTAGGAATTTGTCCATCTCCTCTAGATTGTTGAACTTGTTTCCATATAACTGTTCATAGTAGTTACTGATTATTCTTTTGATTTCTGCTGTGTCCGTTGTGATTTCTCCTCTTTCATTTATGATTCTGTGTATTTGTGCTTTCTCCCTTTTTTCCTTTGTGAGCCTGGCTAGGGGTTTGTCTATTTTATTTATTTTTTCAAAGAACCAGCTCTTGGTTTCATTGATCTTTTGGATTGTTTTTTTAGTTTCAATTTCATTTATTTCTGCTTTGGTTTTTATTATTTCTTTTCTTCTACTGGTTCTGGGGTTTTTTTGTTGTTCTTTTTCTAGATCTTTGAGCTTCGAGATTAGGTTGTTTCTTTGAGTTCTTTCTTGTTTTTTGATGTGAGCTTCTATTGCTATATATTTTCCTCTTATTACTGCTTTTGCTGCATCCCATACATTTAGGATATTGGTGTCCTCCTTGTCATTCAATTCAAAGAATTTTTTAATTTCTTCTTTGATCTCCTCGTTAGTCCAGTGGTCTTCCAGTAGTGTGGCTTTTAATCTCCATGAGGTAGGATAGTTCCTTGCCTTCTTTTTACGATTTATTTCTAGTTTGATGCCTTCGTGGTCAGAAAAGATGGTTGGTATGATTTCAATCTTGGTGTATCTGTTGATGTTTGTCTTGTGCCCCAGTATGTGATCGATCCTGGAGAATGATCTGTGTGCGCTTGAGAAAAATGTGTACTCCGTTTTTTTTGGGTTTAGTGTTCTATAGATGTCTGTTAAGCCCAAATGCTCTAGGTCCTTATTTAGAGCTTTAGTTTCTTTACTTATTTTTTGTCTTGTTGATCTATCCATTGTTGATAGTGGTGTGTTGAAGTCTCCCACTACATATGTGTTTTCTCTGATGTCTGTTTTCAGAGAGGACAACAGTTGTCTGATATATTTTGGTGCTCTTTCGTTTGGTGAGTATATGTTAATGAGTGTTATTTCTTCTTGAAGTATTGTCCCCTTAATCATAATGTAGTGACCATTGGGGTCTCTTTTTATTTTTTTGAGTTTGAAGTCTGTTTTATCTGATATATATAGCTGTTCCTGCTTTCTTTTTTGGCCCATTTGCTTGTAGGATTGTTTTCCATCCTTTGACTTTGAGCCTATTTTTATCTTTTGTAGCTAAATGTGTTTCCTGGAGACAGCAAAAGGTTGGGTTTTATTTCTTAATCCAGGCTGCAACTCTGTGTCTTTTTATTGAAGAGTTTAGTCCATTTACATTTAGAGTTAATATTGATATGTTAGCATCTGTATTTGCCATTATGTTTGTCTTTCCTTTGATTTTATTTATTTATTCTTTTAATAACTTTTTTTTTTTTTTGGTCTTCTTTCGTTGTTATTCGTCCCTCTGAGGTTCTGGCTTTAGGATTCCTTGTAGTATTTTTTGGAGTGGGGGTTTAGTCGCAATGAAATTCCGGAGTTTCTCTTTGTCTGGGAAGGTCCATATTCTTTCTTCATGGAGGAAAGAGAGCTTTGCGGCATAGAGTATTCTTGGTTGGCATCTGTTTTCTTGGAGTCTGTTGACTATGTCCCTCCACTCTCTCCTTGCCCGTAGTGTTTCTTCAGAGAATCTGATGTCAGCCTGATTGGTTTTCCTTTGAATGTTATCTGTTTCTTCCCTCTTGTCAGCTTCATTATTTTTTCCTTGTCCTGGATTCTTGGGAGCTTTACTATTATGTGTCTTGCTGTTTTTCCTTTCGTCATGGAAGTTTGGTGTTCTTCTTGCTTCTTGTATATCAATTTTCAGCTCCTTCTTCGCATTTGGGAAGTTCTCTTCAATTATATCCATGAATATTTTCTCTGTTCCTACATCTCTCTCCTCTCCTTCTGGAATTCCTATAACTCTTATATTTCCTTTCCTCATGGAGTCAGATAGTTCCCGAAGTCTTTCTTCATTCTTTTTCCTTCGTACTTCTCTTTCCTTTTCTGTTTTGGTTCTTTTTATTTCTGTGTCTTCAAGATTACTTATTCGTTCTTCCATTTCATCTATTCTGCTTTCATTGCTTTTCCCAGAGTTCTTTAGTTCCTCCATTAATTCTTTGATCTCCTGCATTTCTCTTACTTCCCTCTTTAGGGACTCAATTTCCTTCTTCTGATCTATCACTTTTTTAATCATGGCAATTTTAAATTCTCTTTCTGGAAGGCTCAGAAGTTCTTCCAAGTTGCTGTCGTTGCAATCTGGGGAGTGGTTTTCTTTTTGTGGTGTGCTTCTTTCCTGAGGAGTTTTTAGGTTGCGTGTGGTTCTTCTACTCCCTACTGTCTGTTTTCTAATTTGTCGTATGCGTTGGGACACTGTGTTGCTCGGACTGACTGACATCTTGGGTGAACTTCTCCGTTCCCCTCTGGCTCTTCCAGGAGCCATCTCTGTCTTCTGGGGGAGCTTTCTGCTGGTTTTAGGCAGTTTTTACTGAAGAAATGTCCCTGTTCTCAAATGGCGAAGCGGGATGCAGTCCCTGCGCCTCCGGTTTCAGGCACACTCTTCTGCGCACCCGGTCTGCCCCGGACGTGGGTGCCTGCTCCCTCTGTGGGCTCAGACTGCTGGTCGGAAGGGGCCTGGCGTGGAATAACTTCCCGGCTGGCCACTGGGTCCTCCAGAAACCTTCTGCCCTTTTCAAGCAGTCTTAAGAAATGTCCTGTTTTATAGGGTGTTAGTGACTTTTTTTTTCCTGGTCGCTAGGTGGCGCCAGAGATCTCTCCTATTGTCCTTGGGGGGCTGTTTTTCGCCTCCCCCCACCCCGTGGGACAGAGAACAGAGCGGGAATGGTAGGGTACACCTCAACAGCTTTGGGGTGCTGTGTCTGCCTTGTGCCCCACCGTCGTGGAGAAACCACGCCCCGAATTTTCGTGCCCCGGGTCTCAGTTCAAAGCCCTCAGTTCCAGGACACGGGCTGTAGCCCAGTTCAGTGGCGCGGGAATGGCGCCTTTTGCACAGCTCCCGTGCCTGGGCGCCTGGTTCCTGCTCACTCAGGGAGGGACCTTCACCTCAGTGAGGACCTCCGCGCATCTCCCCGCAAGCCTAGGTCGTCTCCCCGCAAGCCTAGGTCGCAGGCGCGGGGACCTGGGCAGCCGCGATCCAGGTCTGCACTTGCTTTTCAAGCGCGCCTAGCACGCCGCTCTCCGCGCAAGCTTACCGGCAGCCCGGGCTGTGTGCGAGTCTCCCGGGGTCTTTGTTCTTCTCTAATGGCGCCCGGAGCCGTTCGCTCACCGCCGCGGCGGATCCTGCAGGGTTCGCCTCAGCTCCCGTTCACGGGGTGTGGTGGCTGCAATAGTTCCTTTCCACTCCCAGTCCCGCTTGCTGCGTCGTTTGTTCTTGTGGGTCGTTTTGGTTTGTTGTTTTCCTCCTCTCTGCCGGTCGGAGAGTGCCGCCTCTGTGGGCGGGGGAGGGGAGCAGGGTTCTGCGCTTCCCTCCCTTCTAGTCCTCTTTTATCTATTTTCAGTCATTGATAAGAGTTTATGGGAATTCATTCCGAAGTTGACCATAAAACCTACAAATTAATTTGATTATGTGTCAATTGTCTTATTTCCAGATTCACCACCAAGTGACCTCAGAAGGAAAAAGGGAATACTTAGTAGGCTCTCCTTGTGATTTTCTTAATGTTCTGCTTTTAGCTTACTCAGAACTGTCAGTAACTTTGTACCTAAATATAATATTGTTGCATCCTAGTCACCACTGATGGTATCTGCTTATTCCCTCTAAACAACAAACTCTAGTGTTGTGGACATAGAAGAAAAAGGATTCTCATACTCATGACCATCCAAACTGCACTCCCTAAAAGAAAAGTCAAATTTCAATAGTAAATAAAGCCTGATTCAGGCAGTCAAACCTTTCTTGAGGGTCTACTAGGAATTAAGCATTTCTCACTTTTGAGTATTCACTGTGTATTTCTCTTTCCCTTATGTATATTAAACAAATAGATTACAAAAAAAAGACCTTATTCTAAAATGACCATGTCAATTGCATTAGAATCCACTTGCAGTGATATTCCTGTGTGCTGGAATTCTTTAGTAAATCTCCTCCCAATTTTCTAGAAAAAAATCTGGGTGTCAATAATATGAGTTTAAAAATAAAAGCCAGCTGTTCATCACACATTCACAGCTTCCTCCCCTCCCTTCTCTTCAGGGCATACAGGAAGTCAAATTTTCAGTTTTATTTTAGTTTTTTAAAATCTTCTACTGCAAGGCTATTTTCTGTTGAGATCGATCTGGTGCCTGGAAGAGAGTATTTTTATGCTTCCTAAATAAAAAAGACATGGACATTTAACAATTGTCCATCTCAGCACTTTTTAGACTAGAGGAACTAGACAACACATACATTTTGGGAGACTCATGATATTCTACCAATTAATAAAAATACATTTTCAGAAAATACGTTCTCATATTTTCTAAGAGAAAAAATATCTAAGATATTATATAAGGCAGATTGACTGCAAAACAACCCTAATTCCCTATCCCTCTTCTTTCCAAGCCCTTTGCTAAGTCACTTTTTAGCATCTCCATCAAGTAGATTCTATTTCCACACTCTTGAACCTGGGCTGGGTCATGGGCCTCTTTGACCAATGTAACAGAAGTGGTGGTGAGCCCATTACTGGCCTAGTCCCCAAGAGGCCTGTGCTTCCGTTTTCTCTTCGAACCTTGCTGCTGCCATGAGGACAAGGCTGGGCTATGTTGCTGGAGGATGAGCAAATACATGGGTCAGAGCCATGTCACCCCAGTTGAAGCTATTTCCAATTAGGCAGCAGCCACCAAACCGCTGGCTGGTTACAGATGCATGAGAGACAGAAGCCAAACTGAGCCCACATCAGCAGAATCACTCAGTCAGCTCACAGACTTGAAAAATAGTGTTCCTCAGGCACTATATTTGGGGGTGGTTTGTTGTGCAGCAATGGCTATCTGATACACTTCTTCATAAAAACGGCATTTTAGTAGAGATGGACATGTGTCACAAAGAGCGGGAACACAGAGGTTGGTGCTACTACCTTGTGCTTTAGAATTTAGTGCCATAATAAAATTTATTAATTAAAAAAAAAAAAAAAAAGAATTTAGTGCCAGATTCCCATGCCTAAATGTCAGCCTTATCACAAACAAAATGTGTGATAAGTTAATTCCCTAAACTTTAGTCCCTTCAAGGAAACTAAGAAAAATTAGTGTAATGAAAGACAATTGTAAGGATTTGAGATGATATACACAAATTACCTGGCAAATAGGTACTCCATATGTAAGTTACTAGTATATGTGTGAACAGGTGTTTGTTTGATGTCATGTGACTTATGGCTAATAAGTTTCATTTTCTAGAGGTGAGAGGTTACAACCAATCAATGATTATGAGAGTAGTCTGTGTATTTGACCTTCACAAGGAGACCAGCCTAAACCCCAGACCTTCTAAGTAACTTTCTGTTAGTGATATCTCACAGTGGCTTTCTTTGGAGACCTAGAAATTATCTGGCCCAGACCTTCACTCATCAACCCATGCATTCATTTATTCTGGCCTTCTACTAAGGTTCAGTGTAGACGCAGTGAACTTCACCTGCCTCCCTAGTTTGTCACTATTGTTTAACTGCTCCTCTTCTGGTCCTCATGAATGCTGATACATTGACATTGTAGCTAATCGCATTGTAGCCATTAGCTCTATTAAATTACTCATTTTATCGGTGTGTTTATCCAGTTCTTATGGCAAAGACTAGCTTTACTCTCATCAAACCCCTTTTTCTTTCTGGGCTGAACTACATCTCCAGCCGCTCATACCTGGTAGAACCACATGACTAGTTCTCAGTAACAGGCAATTGTTGCAGCACCAATGTCTAACATCCAGGATGAACAATTAAAAGTTGGTAAACCTTCTCTGTACACTCTTCTCACTCCATGACTGGATGGTTGGAAAGGATAGCTCAGAGGATAATGATGCTATAGTGGATGACAAAAATACTATGTGGAAAGACCCTGAATGCTGATGTCACCACCTGGAAGAGAACCACCTAAAAGAATGATCTGGCCAAAAACATCGGTATTGGGCTTTGCATGAGTTCGAAATAAATTATTATTGTGTTAGGTCACTGAAATTTGAGGGGCTCTTTGTCTCCACAGCATAGCCTAATATGTCTTGACTAATACAACTCCCAAGCTTTATGATACGATTTTCTTTCTTTCTTAAAGTGCTTCCATACAGCAATAATTTGTCTCATTGCTTCTCACAGACTTTTGCATCTTTAAGCCTGAAGAAGCGCCCTAGAATTTGGGAGAAAAATATAAACTAACAAATATTTATTGAATGCCTACTATTTGCTCAGTATTAAGATAGGCATTGAGGGAGCCTCCCTGGTGGTGCAAGCGGTTAAGACGCAGCCCGTGAAGCTGTCTGCAGTCTCTGCAGCATGAGTTCGATCCCCGGGCAGCTGGGGAAGCAACCCACCTGGCGCAGCAGACCTCTCCTGACTCACCCATTGCTCCCCTCAGCATTTATTGAATGCCTACTATTTGCTCAGTATTAAGATAGGCATTGAGGGAGCCTCCCTGATGGTGCAAGAGGTTAAGACGCAGCCTGTGAAGCTGTCCGCAGTCTCTGCAGCATGAGTTCGATCCCCGGGCAGCCGGGGAAGCAACCCACCTGGCGCAGCAGACCTCTCCTGACTCACCCATTGCTCCCCTCAGCAGTGTATTTCAGTGTATTTATTTATGTAAATAAATCTTTAAAAAAAAAAAAAGATAGGCACCGAGGTTAGATGCAGGTTGTACGAAACACAGAAACAATGTGAGCCTCACATTGTTTATGCCTCATTCCATTTTAAACCTCCCCAGGACTGATTTCTGATATCTCCACTCTGCTCCCAAGTATAAATTCCCTGCCAATAATGAATACTGTGTAAAGGGCAATAGTCTTTCCCCCTCTAATTCTCCTTCAACATATACAGGGAAGCTCTACCATATCTTGTCACTTTCCCCTTCTTTAAGACCCACTGGAAATTCCTGTGAAAAAGATCTCTCCTTTCTTCCCCTAGCATATTAGGACTTCAGGGGTGGCTAGAAATTTTAGGCAAGCCCCACAGACATCCCCCCTATTGGTATAACATTTCAATGTGACAGTATTTTTATTGTTCATTCTCATGTAGAAACAAAGAAAGATGGATCACACAATTGTGAATCTGTGCATTTCTTGTGAACATTGTGTACAAGCGGGAATATACCTGCTTATTTACAATGGGAAAATAAGTAATTGGAAAAACAAAGCTTAGCTTTATATTCTGCTGAAAAAAGATAAGATACTTGCATAAAGAGACTATTTGACAAGGGAAAGATGAGATTGATTTTAAAAACAAAGTACTCCCAACAGTGATACTTTTTTCAGTCATAACAAATTGCATTCCCAGTTCAGCTTCATAGTCCTGCAACATTTCTCCTTGCAGTGCTTTTTGGTTTTTCATCTGGTACTAAGCAACGTGTTACTGCATAATTAAAGAATCACATTTGGGATATTTTCATGGATCTCTGTGTTTTAGCTGGATGACATTTGGGGTTGGGCAGAAAGGTGTTTCAGCAGAACTTCAGATCATATTTGTTTATTATAAAATGTTAAAAGGGGTTCTTTGAAATCACAGGTATAGACTGATCCCTGAAAGAATCAGAGGAGCAGCAACAGCTAGATGCTATAAATGCCTAACTATTGATCTCATCTTTTCATCATTTTCTATAATCTTGAATCGTAGAATATTCAGCAATGGCTTGCATGAAACCATCATCTGTTTCCCAACCCTGTGGTGTCTGACAGAGAGCGAGATTGGTTTGTTTTGATACTGAATGTGTTGGATGAAGCTGAATTCATTCTCAGTCTGTGTAAGTAAATCATTGTTTTCCCTCTTTTTTGCAGTTTTCATCAGGCTCCCACCGGCCTTCCACTGAGCAGGTGCCCAGGACCACACACTTGCTATGCTGTCAAATCCCAAATGCCAGAAGAAATCTACTTTACAGATTTTAGGCAGTATTTCAAACCAAAAAGTGTTCACTGAATAACTAGATTCAACTAATTCCTTCATTAACAGACTAAATGTGATCAATGTGGCTAACTGGTGCTGATATTACTACAAAATTCAGCAAAAATCCATTTTTTAAATAATGCCAGTTGAGAACCTTTCTTCCATGTAAAGCAATTCAGAAATCCCTTACTGGAGAAGAGCCCTTGTTTTCGCCTGCAATTGGCACAAAATATTTTACTAATGAATTGGATGCAACACATTCTTTTTTCTCTCAGTGTTAGAAAAAAAAAAAACACAACAAAACCCTTTTAGAAGTCTAATTAAGGAGGGCAAGACTAACTTTATTTTTGTGATTTTCTGACTCTTGACTACAGACCCTAGTAGCTAAGACAGAGCTGTCTACTCCACAGTGAACTTTTGAACTTGAATCTTAAATGTTTGTTTGACTGAAATAGTTGTTTCTTTAACCTGACTTTTATCTGTTTGGAATATTCCTCTGGCAATAATACTCTATTCAGGCACATCATTCTTGTTTTTTAAGGACTAAATTGCTGTTGGAGTTTTAGACTTTTAAGGTGCCCATGTGGTATATTTCCAATGGTAGCTGGAACTTTTATGCCACTGAAAATTTTGAACTGTGTGAAATGAATATTTATTTATTTTACTTGTTTCTGTCCAACCATCTTATTTTTATCAATGCTGAAACAATAATTCAACCATAGTAAATAAATTGATTTTTTTCAATTTTTTATTTTATTTTGTTATTTTATATATTTTTTTACATCATTTTTGCACAATGTATGCATTTTCATCTTGGTTATAGTCCCCATACAATTCCCACAACCCTTGTTTTGATCCTACTCTCCCTCTACCCCACTGTAGTGTGTCTCTGGTTTATAGATGCTTGTTGATTTTGATTTTTACTTTATCATAATTAGTCTTTTTCCTGGTTCCTTATTTAGATTTTCTAAATTCCTGCTATTAGTGAGACCATCCAGTATTTTTTTTTTCTTTCTGACTTATTTCACTGAGCATGATCCCTTCCAGCTCCATCCATGTTGCTGCAAATTGCATGAGTTTATCTTTTTTGATTGCTGAGTAATATTCCATTGTATATATGTACCACATCTTCTTGATCCAGTCATCTATTTTTGGGATTTGGGTTGTTTCCATAGCTTACCTATTGTAAATAGTTCTGCTATAAACATAGGGGTGCAGGTGCCCTTCTGAATTAATGTTTCTTTGTCCTTTGGGTAAATACCTAGGAGGGGAATTTCTGGATCCTATGGAAGCTCCATCTTTAGCAGATTGAGGAATCTTCACACAGCTCTCCATAGTGGTTGGACAAGTTTGCACTCCCACCAGCAGTGTAGGAGAGTTCCTTTTTCTCTACATCCTCGCCAACATTTGTTGTTGCTAGTTTTTTTAAATATGTGCCATTCTCACTGGTGTAAGATGGTATCTCATTGTAGTTTTGATTTGCATTTCCCTGATTACAAGTGATGTTGAACATTTTTTTCATATGCCTGTGGGCCATTTGCATTTCTCCTTTGGAGAAGTTTCTTTTTAGCTCTTCTGCCCATTTTTTTTTTTTAGATTTATTTATTTATACATACAAGAGCTGGAGTACAGGCCAGAGATGCAGGGGTGAGGGTGAGAGGATTCACCAGAGATAGAGTGGGGAACAGAAAAGGCAGACCAACTAAAATGCACTGTTGAGGGGAGCAGTGAGCGAGATAGGAAAGGTCTGCTTCACCATGTGGGTTGCTCCCTGGCCGGCCAGGGATTGAACTCGTGCTGCAGAGGCTGCAGATTGCTCTATAGTGCGGTGCTTAACCACTGCGCCACCAGTGAGGCCCTTCTGCCCATTTTTTGACTGGGTTATTTACTTTGTTTTTGTTGAGTCTCATCAGCTCTTTGTAGGTTTTTGTGATCAGTCCTTTATCATTAGTGTTGTGTGCAAAAATTTTCTCCCAATCGGTGGGGTGTCTCTTTATATTGGTTACTGTCTCTTTTTTGATAATGCTTACTGCATACAGAAGCTCTTTAGTTTGATAAACGCTCTTTAGTCCCAGTTGTTTATCTTTGCCTTCACTATCACTGTTTTGGGTGATGTGTCTTTAAAGATGTCATTGAGGTCTATGTCATGTGGTGTTTCGCCTGTATTTCCTTCTATATATTTTATAGTTTCAGGTCTTAGGAACATACCTCATCATCATAAAGACCATAAATGACAAGCCCATAGCCAATATCATTCTCAATGGTGAAAAGTTGAAAGCATTTCCATTAAGATCTGAAACAAATGAGGATGTCCACTCTCACCACTGCTTTTCAACATATTACTGGAAGTCCTAGCCAGAGCAATAAGACAAGAGAAAGACATACAAAGAATCCAAATAGGAAAGGAAAAAGTAAAATTATCACTATTCGCAGATGATATGATAATATGCATAGAGAATCCCAAAAACTCCACAGAAAAACTAATCAATCTAATCAATCCATTTAGTAAAGTAGCAGGATACAAAATCAACACACAAAAATCAGTAGCTTTCCTAGACACAAACAATAAATCTGAAGAAAAAGAAATCAAGAAAACTATCCCTTTTATTATTGAAACAAAAAAAATCAAATACTTGGGAATAAACCTAGCAAAAGAGGTAAAGGACCTATACAAAGAAAACTATAAAACACTGTTAAAAGAAATAGAAGAAGACACAATGGAAATGGAAAGACATCCCTGACTCATGGGTTGGAAGAATTAACATTATCAAAATGGCCATCCTAGCAAAAGCAATTTACAGATTCAACACTATTCCAATCAAAATTTCAATGACATTCTTCAAAGAAATAGAACAAATATTGATGAAATTCATATGAAGCCACAAAAAAACCCAAATAGCCAAATCTCTCCTGGAAAAAAAAGGGGGGAATGGAGGTATCACACTCCCAGACTTCAAACTGTACTACAAAGCCATAATAGTAAAAACTGCATGGTATTGGAACAAGAACAGATGCACAGACCAATGGAACCTAATAGAAAATCCAGAAATAAACCTATAGATTTACAGTCAACTAATCTTTGACAAAGGAGAAAAGAATATGAAATGGAGCAAAGAAAGTTTGTTCAATAAATAGTGCTGGGAAAACTGGGTCACTACATGCAAAAGAATGAAGCTTGACTACTACCTCACACCATGCACAAAAACCAACTCAGTTGATTTTTTGTGTTACTGCCTTTGCTTTTCTTAAAACCATTCAAAAATTCTTCAATTGTTAAAGGGAAAGATGTACGTTTTGAATTAAAAATTTTGATAAAGATATGCAAAATGAAAGGAAAACAGAGAGGAAAAAAGAAATGAAGAGAAGGAGAGGTGTTTAAAGGTACTTTGAGGTAACTACATTACATCTATTGAGGTAGACATACAAAGACTGTCACTGGAGCTTCTAGTCTAGAGAGTCCAGACCTGGGCATGTCTGGTGAATTAGCAGGACTTGTAGGTTTCACTGGCCTATTGACCTGGTGGATAAGAAGCTTCCTGAGACATAGTGCTGGTTCTGTCTATGGCTAGGATTAAGAAATGTTGGACATTTCTGAAGGGTGAGGTGAGGGGGGTAACAGAACCTGAGGAAAGTGGAGATATGGAGAGCTCCTTTAGAGAAAATGTCTCCCAAAGAAAAAAGATTTAGCGAGACTATCATTAGATTTGTGCCCACCCCTTGGTGATCCTAATCACCAAGATGATAAGAAGTAAGGCTTTTGGGAGGTGGCCTAGTCATTAGGGCAGAGACCTCATGACTGGGCTCCAATGTCTTCTGCCATGTTAGGAGACTGACAAGGCCAGTGTCTAGAAGCTAGACAAGAGCATCCTTGCTAGAGTCTGACCTCTAGAACCATGAAAAAGAAATTTATGCTGTTTATAAGTCAACCAGATTTTTTTATGTTTGTATGTTGCAATGTATCTTTTGGCGTCTTTGTTACAGCAGCCTGAACAGACTAAGACAAATGGGGCCTCTGAATACAAGACAATTAACTGTTACTTGAATCTATACTCAGCCTTACCGTCAGATGGATGGCTAAGTCTACAGAGAAAAAACCAGTGAGTATAAAGCTAAAGAGTTCTTTCTCTGGTTGTGAGGGACAGTTGGACACAGGCTATACTGCTTTAGGACACTATAACAAGAACAGCCCTAGTTCCCCCCACGTTCCCATAAATCACTGTGTGACCTCAGCACTTGGCCACTGTGAATGTGGACACATGGGTCAGCAGAGCCTAGAGGAGTGGCTTGTGAACCAGTGGGACAGTATGCAGCAACAAGCCACATGCAGTGACCACAGGTGAGAGGATGGTGGCTCCTGTGAGGCAGGAGGAGGCATGTGGAGGCGTATGGAGGCCCAGTACAGTTCCATAGTCACCAGGGCCATAGTGCACATGAGGGACACTTCTGAGGACACCCAGTTGTAGTGGCTTTGCAAGAGATTTGAGGTGCCACCAGAGCAGGTGGAGGCTCTAAGCCAGTAAAATAGAGATAGAGAATGAATAGTATCCCATTTCCGCCTTAGCAGCTAAGGCCTAGAGACTCTTAGAGAATAGGGATCCTGAAAGAGATGTCCTTATCAAATAAGTAGGTCATAAAAAAATTTGCTCAGAAAATTAATAAAACTAATGTAAAGAATTGAAAAATCCAATATATTAGGCACCCCACATGCACCAGCTTCTATGCTGGAAGCTTTCCAGGCTTGTCTGGCCCAATGTCAACTAGCTCTGTAAAAGGGTATAGCTTATCCCACTTTGCACAGAATTAAACAAAATCTCAAGGTATTTAAAAACAACATTTTTTAAATAAAAACATGAGAACTCTAACTTCAATTCATGTTCTTCTCACTGAAAGTCTTAATCCTTTCTATGGTTTCCAACAGAAAACTTTTTTTTTTTTTTTAAAGATTTATTTATTTATTTATGCAAGCACTGGGTATAGTCGGAAGCACCGGAGGGTGAGAGAATTCACCAGAGCCAGAGCGGGGAGCAGAACAGACAGACTGATGAAATATACTGCTGAGGAGAGCAGTGGGAGCAGCAGGAGAGGTCTGTCGTGCTATGTGGGACCCTTGCTGGCTGCCAGGGATCTGAACCAGCATTGCAGAGGCTGCGGGCAGCTACGCAGCCCAGTGCTCAACTGCTGCACCACCCGGGGAGGCCCACCGACAGAAAACTTATGCAAAACGATAGCAAGTTAATAAATTGAGTTAATAAGTTGAAGTGTATGAAGGAATCCACAGTACCAGTTTTATAATTTTGGAATATTTTTTTTCTTACATGCAAAGAAAAAAATAAAAATCATGCAAAACCAAAATGGGAAAGTGGAGGAAATCTAATGAATTACCTGCAGTGTTCACCAAGACATTGTCTTCCTGGCATCCTGGGAATTGCTTCACCTCCTACCACAATTTCACTCTCATAATCGTCTGTAACAGGTAGAATTCTAAGTGGCCCTTATATTAGTTTCCCAGGCTTCTACAACAAAGCACCACAAATTGGGTGACCTAAATGACAGAAATTTATTCCAATCCAAAATCAAGGTATCAGCACACTCCTGAAGACCTTTCCTTGCTTCTTTTAATGTCTGGTAGTTGCCAGCATCCTTGGTGTTCCTTGGTTTACAGCAGCATAACTTCTATCTCTGTCCATTTTGACATCCTTCTTCCCCATGTCTCCTGTGCCTCTGAATCCGAATTTCTTTGTTCCTGTAAGAATATCAGTCATTGGATTGAGAAGCCATTCATTCAGTATGACCTCATCTCAACTACATCTGCATAGAGCCTATTTCCAAGTAAGATCCCTAGTGGATATGAATTTGGGGATGACGCTAAAATCCCCTAAGTATCTCTACCTCCTGCTGTTCCACATCCTATAATCCTTCCTTTTGGGTTTAGGCAGCACCTGCAAATATGATAGGATTTATCCTGTTTGTGACTCCATTATGTTATAAAAGCCTCCATCACACAGACTGGAGAAAGATGTCTCTGCTGCTTTGAGGAAGCACACAGCCCTGTGGTAAGAGGACCACATACTGGGACCTGCAGGTGGCCTTGTCACTGGACAAGGAAACAGGCCCATGACACCTCATCCTATCCCAGCCTCACCCACAAAATAGGCAGGTGAGCTAGCAGCATACTAGCCACTGTGCACTGCTCCACCTGCCAGGAAAGGGTGCTAAAGACTCTCTGGTCAAGATTGAAAAGTAGACTCCACAGGCACAGGTGAGGGCAGACAAGGAGTGAGCATTTGTTGATTAATGAAAGAGCAAAAAAATAGAATTTGGGTCATTTCACTGAGCATAATTCCTTCTAGTTCCATCCACATTGCTGTGAATGGCATGACTTTATCTTTTTGATTGCTGAATAATATTCTACTGTGTATATATGCCACATCCTCTTGATCTAGTCATCTATTTTTGGGCATTTGATTTGTTTCGAGGTTTTACCTATTGTAAATAGTGCTGCAATAAACATAGGGGTACAGGCGTTCTTTTGAATCAGTGTTTTTGTGTCCTTTGGGTAGATCCCTAGGAGTGGAATTATGCTCAGTGAAATAAGCCAGAAGGAAAAAGAAAAATATCGAATGGTTTCACTTATAGCAGGAATATAGGGGAACCCAATAAGGCATCAGTGTAAAAAAATATTTACAGTACAAAACACACCAAAGCAAAAATGGACAATTATACACCAGAGACATCCTGCAGGGGAGGAGGAGGGAGAGGGATCAGAGGGAGGGAGGGAGGAGCACAGGGGACTGAGGTGATGGTGCACGGGTGCATTGGGGAAGGAAACTCTATGGGGACTACACCTGAGGGGGTGGGGGGAAGCAAATATTGTTTAAAAATGAACAATGATGTAAAAAATTTTAAAAAATAAAAATTTTTAAAAGTGAAAAAAAAAAAAACCATTAATGAGTGTGTATTTTTAATTGAAAATGTGCCCAAAGCCCAGGTTGAACTGGTCTGATCTCAATGTCTGTGACTCCCCTTTTCTCCTGGGTCTTTTAACTCCCTTTTTCCCCACAGCAGCCAACATGATAAGCTGTGGAAAGATAGCTCAGAAATGCTCAGGCTGGGGGGAAATTAATGAAAACAAAAAACAATGAGCCAAGAAAATTTATGTCAGCAGGTGTCCAGGCCTAATGTCATTTGGTTCTCTAACCTCTTGTTCACCAGCCTATGGAGCAGTAAAATTCTTGAAAACTTTTTGTCCTTAATTCCTGTCTTCTTCCTGTCCCTATGCAGGGACCCTTCTTGTCTCAGTGTAAAGTTGCTGAGCGAGACCCCCAATTGAAAACCAGCAAGAAAATGGGGGATCAGACCCCTAACCACAAGGAACTAAACTCTGCCAACAACCTGAATCAGCTTGAAATGGATTTTACCTGAGAGCCTCCTCACAGAACTTTAACTGACCCCCTGATGCAGGTGGTGAGGCCCTGAGCACAAGACCCAGGTGAGCCACAGAAATGGAGACAATAAACATGCATTGTTCTAAGCCACTATGTTTTGTTCACTTTCACACTAATAGAAAATGAATGCATCATTCCAGGGACCTAGCTCCCTGTAGACTGGTCTACAGATGAATCAAATTATAGGGCCCTCCCTCGGAGAAGTGGAATTTGGAGGAGAGATGCCAAGACAAGAAAGTTTTGCATTTGAGATAGATGTTCCCTTTCAAAGTGATTCCTGACTTCATATGATTTGGGCATTAGTATACACCCAGTACCTCCCCAACAATTTGTCTTTCTCCCCCTCCTTAAGGAAAGCAGAGTTAGTTTCTGCTCTTTGCAACCAAAAGGACCTTAATTAATACAAAAGTATAGACTGTAACTCTTGTGATAGCATTTGTTAAGTTGACTAAATGAGAGTCTAAAATATTAAAGCTGTAGTCATTAAAAGTTTAAGAAAATTAGTACTGTTGTGGAGGTGATTACTCACTGTATTATTGCATGCTAGTTAGCAGGCTGTGTATTTTACAGATGGAAGTTCATTTAATTTTTACGAAGAGTCCATTAGATGGGTGCATGTAGGTAAGGAAAAATGTCAGGCTTTTCTGCCCTCCTGCCATCAGGATAGATGATGGATCCTTGCGGTCCTGAATGCATGCCTGATGGCGGGCACCTGGAGTAGGGTGTGGGCATAGGTAGATGGGATTCACCTGGGCTAAGACTGGGCTTTTAAGGGCGGCGTAATGGGGACTCCAGTAGAAGCTGAAAGAGAAGCCAAGAAGCAGAGAAGCAGAGAAGCTGAGAACAGAGAAGCAGAGAGAACGCCAGAGAGCTCAGATGGAGTGAGGATTTGCTGAGGGTTGGGAGAACTGCCAGCCTCCCAGCCCCCCAGCACCCCTGCCTGCCGTGTACCTGGTAATCTAAATAAAAAACCTGCAAAAGCCATTGAGGGCTCCAGGACGCCTCCTTAACCTAGTCTGCTATATCAGAAAATGATTTCAGAAGTGGCAAAGCTGAATTTTAAGCTTGATATCAGATTCTAGAATCTGTTTTATTAATCATGAATCACTAATAATTAGTGCCTGTAGGGAGGAAAAGATGTCAGGCTTTTCTGCCCTCCCGCCATCAGGATAGATGATGGATCCTTGTGGTCCTGAATGCATGCCTGATGGCGGGCACCTGGAGTAGGGTGTGGGCATAGGTGTGGGATTCACCTGGGCTAAGACTGGGCTTTTAAGGGCGACGTCACGGGGACGCCAGTAGAAGCCAAGGGAAGAAACCGAGAGAAGAAGAGAAGCAGAGAGAAGACCAGAGAGCCCAGAGAGCCCAGATAGAGTGAGAACTTGCTGGGGGCTGGGAGGGCTGCCAGTTGCCCGGCCCCCAAGCACCCCTGCCTACCACAAGCCTGGTAAATCTAAATAAAAGACCTGCAAAAGCCATTGAGGACTCTGACTCCTCCTTTACCTGGTCTGCTGGATCAGAAAACCTGCTCAGTGTCATTCCTGCCCTCGACAGTGCCCTGCATTGGCCCCAGTCCATAACCTTGAGCTTAGAGTCTTTTGCTCTAAAATCCATGTGAAATTTTTAAAATTGTTTACTAATAACAAAAAGACAAGTGAAAGCTACTTGTGCTGGTAGTCGATCCGCTAGGACTAGAAAAGCAGAGAGGGCCAATAGAATCACAGCCATTTTGCGGCAATTGATGGAACTGACCCAACTCTACTTGGTTTCCAGGTACCCCCTGTACCCCTCCCCACCAGAGTTGATACAACTGCCCCCTCCCTCTGAGGTTTCATTTGGAAGGGGCTCTGGAGCCAAGGTTCTCAGACTTGGCTGCACTTTAGCTACCATAGAAGTTTTTAAAATCCTGAAAGCTGTCTGCCCTTCAGGCCAGTTATATCAGAATCCCCAGGTGTGGGCCTCAAGCTTTGTTACATTTTCTCAGGTGATTCCACTCTGCAATTTGCAGTCACTGCTCCCGGGTCCACACTGACCTGGGAAGGAGGCCTGAAAGGATGCGTTTCCCAGTCTGGCATCTTGAGGTCAGTGATGGGGCAGAGGGGCGCCTGCTCTGACCCCCACCTATCTGAGTGCCCACTCTCTCTCCTGGACAATAGGCTGTATGGGGTGCCTGCTTGGACTATCCACGTTTGCATGTGAATCCAAAGGTAAGAGGCTTGCTTTTTCTAATAGCATCCTTTTAACACTGTTGATTTTATAGGGTAGCTATAGATGATCATTTATATCTAAAAGTGAGATTCTGAGGCACTTTTAGTCTCATGGTGTAGGGTAAGGAAAAATGTCAGGCTTTTCTGCCCTCCTGTCATCAGCATAGATGATGGATCCTTGTGGTCCTGAATGTATGCCTGATGGCGGGCACCTGGAATAGGGTATGGGCCTAGCAGATGGGATTCACCTGGGCTAAGACTGGGCTTTTAAGAGCAGCATCACGGGGACGCCAGAAGAAGCCAAGAGTAGAAGCCAAGAAGAGAAGCAGAGAAGGCCGGAGAGCCCAGATAGAGTGAGGATTTGCTGGGGGTTGGCCCAGCAACACCCCGGCCCCCCAACACCCCTGCCTGCTGTGTACTGAGTAAATCCCAATAAAAGACCTGCAAAAGCCACTGAGGACTCTGACTCCTCCTTTACCCGGTCTGCTGGATCAGAAAACCTGCACTGTGTCATTCCTGCCCCTACACATGGAATTTGATGGTGAAACCTCCAGAAGGTCAGTTTGTTGCTTTTCCCATCAACCACAAGTTTTACTGCAAAAGGGGCAGTTGTGTTTCTACTTCTCTTAACAATAACTGTAGGCTTTTAGTCTTCTAAAATGAAGGCTGACTACATTTTGTTTTATTAAGTATTCTTGAATGTATTGAAATTGCTGAAGCAAACACACACACACACACACACAGTCACACAACTGGCTGCTATTGAACTCCGCAGGGGGTTGGGGCACAATTCTGAACTTCTGCCTTTATACTCAGACCCAGATTCCATCTGGTGCATTAGCTCTGATTCCAGAGACCCTCTTCGTTCCTTGAGTCTGAATTCCTGCCTTAATAATCTGCCTCATGTGCCAATTCCTACTACTTTGGAAATTCAGTTTGGTGGGGTTTTTGTTTGTTTGCCATTCTCCCAGAGCAAGAGTTCCTCTGCAACTTATCAAATTCCCTGAAGCCTAAGTTCACAGACAGCTGTTCCCAAAGCTGTCTCCCATTCCTCTATCATCCTGTGCTGTTCTTTACATGCTGACCACACACTCCTGTGGCAGTGATTAGCTGCCGGACTGGGTCATGTCCAACTTGTCCTGAGCCATCTTCATCCCCACCTCTGGGTTTGCCTCTGCCCCCAGCCCCATCTGCACTGTCAGGTCCTCCATTTGTCACCCTACTGCACTGCGTGGAATCCTCTCATGACCCAGCAGGCTAAGTGTTAGCAGTCACTCAATTTTAGATATTGACACATTTCATCCTAAAAATAGTCTAGTGGTATTTGAAATGACTTTTAGAATATGTATGTAATTTGTAGCACTCATTACTCAACAAATCCATAAAGGAATATCTGTATTTTATATGATTAAATACATGCTCACTCATTCAATTAATATTTTATATGCCAGGCACAATTTTAGGGGTGCAGAATACAATGCAGACAAGATTCTCACTCCTTGGGACAGCCATTCAATTAGAGGAGACAGACATTAAACCAATAAAGAAACTAATATTAAAGAATGGTCAGTGCTATGATGCAAATAGAACAAGGTGAAGTGACAGTGATTTTAAATTGCATAGGTAATGAAGGTGATTAATGAAGAGGTGGTGTTTCAACTAAGTCTGAGTAAAGTGTTCCAGACAGAGGAATGAGCTAGGACATTGTGGGAACAAGCTCAATATCCTTGTGGACCAGTGAGAAGACCATGGAAGTGGGTGTGGTGGGGAGAGTGGAAAAATCAGCAAGGTCAGCTTAGATAGAAGCATGCCACAAGGTCACGAGTTGGGATGTTCTCTGAACTGTTGTGGAAAACCATTGGCAGACTGCAGGTAGAGAGGCTTGATGTGACCAATTTACATTTGTAAAACATCTTTTGGATTGCCAGTCAGAGAACAGATTACACTAAATCTTCAGTTAAACTCATCATTGTGGATAGATTCTTGGAAACTTGAACTTGTAAGCGAAATGATGCAGAACAAAAGCATCTTCTAATAATGTCTATTTGTTCAATGTCGGCAGGGAGTTCTTTTGGCAGGGAGTTCCTTTTTTTCCCCTCATCAACATAATGAAGGGATGTTATTTGTTGGCCTGATGCACAAGAGAGAGGAGTGGAAGCAGAGGGACCTGTTTAGATGGACAAATGTTTCAGTCCTGATGCATTTGGTTTATCTTGAATTAGCAGGTTATAATGCAGATAGAAGGGGATGAATCGAGAATGTATTTTGGCAGCAGAATTGATAACGGGGGGGTCAGAGGTGTAGGAAAGTGAAAAAAGTGGGACACGCAAAGACTGCATAGCAGCAATGGTGCCTCTTACTGAGCTGGTAAAAACTGGTAGAAGAAACCTCAAGATCTGTAAACAAGTTAATTTTATTAGACACCCAGTCTCTCAGTAATACGTTTCACGCTCAGTGTGTTGGGTAATTTCCAAGGCAAATGAAAGAAAAGAGCATCCTCACACTTTAAAGATTTAAATATATTTGGTGTAGACAAAGGTTTATGACAAATAGTGTGCTCACTACCACTCTTTTTGTTACTACTTTCAACAAATTAGCAAAAACCAAACCTTTTTGATAATCATTTGGTATTCCACTCACACATCTAACCTGGCACCCATGTAACTGCAGAGTCTCTCAATGGTAAAGTGAACAGGAAGAGTTTGGGAGGCTTGCATGGGGAGAAGCAAATCTCAGTGTGCTCATTTCATCCTGGCTGCTGACTTACATCCATATTGGGGAGGGAATTTATGCTGATGTCCTGCTTTCTTTATCCACCCTTTACCTCCAATATGGCTCTGGGAATATAGCACCCTGACATAAGGCTTCTTCCAGTAATTCTTTGCAACGTCCTAGGGTCAAGTTCTAAGGTATTGATTAAAACATGGGCTTCATGGCATTCACATGATGGCAGTTTTGAGTTTAAGCAACTGTGCGAAGAGGGTTATTACAATATTTTTCTGAATCATTATATAAAATTTGGTAGTAGCAGTAAATAAAGTAAGCATCATTCATGAGATTTTCAGCCCAGAGAGAGACATCCTTTGTCTTTTGATGCATTTTTTCCCCAGATATATATTTTTATTCACACACATGCATTTTGTTCTTATAAAATTGGAGGCCTCCTGCTTTTCTCACTTAAAAATATGTGTTCTTGGGCCTCCCCAGTGGCACAGTGGTTGAGCGTTGGGTTGTGAGGCTTCCTGCAGCCTCTGCAGTGCCAGTTTGATCCCCAGCCTCCTGGTGAGGGTCCCACATGGCGCGTAGACCTCTCCTGCTGCCCACCGCTCCCCTCAGCAGTGTATTTCTTTAGTCTGCCTGTTCTGCTCCCCGCTCTGGCTCTGGTGAATTCTCTCACCCTCCCGCGCTTCTGACTGTGCCCAGTGCTTGTATAAATAAATCTTTAAAAAAAGTGTTCTTCCATAACATTCCTTTTTTAAAACATGATTCTTAATGATTAATCATAAGAATGTCCTCTAATTTTTTTAACTATTCCCTACTGACAGATATTAAGGTTCTCACACTTTTTGCTCATATAAATAATATGTAATAATGCTGTGATAAACATAAATCTTTGTAGCGGATTCGCTTTTAAAAATTTAATCAATTTTAGCAATACCTAGAAATTAAATAACTAGGTCAAAAGATAAGCAGGAATTTTAAGGCAAATTCCTTGATGCCAAAGTTTGCTAGTAATAATAACAACAGCTGTTTGTTCTTTCTACCCAGAACAAACTTTCTCATCGAGGGGTGTATTTGTTTTAAACACTGTTTTTATTTGTTTGGGTTCAGTGGCTCTTTTCCCCCCTCACCACCAGTCCTTATACCCCTTGTTCCATCCTCCCTTCCCCCTCCCTCTTAACCTCAGAGCCCTCACTGTGTCTAATTTTTGTAAGCTTTTTAATTTGTCAAACTGTCCATTATGGAAATGTTCAGTATTTGTCTTTGTCAGCCTGACTTGGTTTACTACACATAATTCCCTTGAACCCCTGACTTGCTGTGAATGGCAGCATTTCATCTTTTGTATTGGCTGAATGGAATTCTGTGGTGTGGCTATACCACATTTCCTGATTTGATTGTCTATTGTTGGACATTTAGGCTGCTTCCATGTCTTAGCTACTGCAAATAGTGCTGTGGTAAATATTGTAGACACACAGATTTTTGCATTAGTGGCTTCATATTCTTTGCACAGTTGCTCAAGAATGGGATTTCTTGAGTGATTGAGTATTTCCATTATTAGTTTTTTAAGCTAAATGCAAATCATTTCCAACAGTGGCATAGGCCTCATCTTTGCCTCCTCACTAACACTTAGTGCTGGGGGCACAGTGACCATAGACATTGTATGAGTGGATGTAAGATTTCTTCAATTTACAAAAACTAGAAAAGGTGGGATTGTGTCTATTTAATTTGAATTTTTTTTTTTGTTTGTTTATACATGCACTGGGCACAGTCAGAAGCGCGGGAGGGTGAGAGAATTCACCAGAGCCAGAGCAGGGAGCAGAGCAGGCAGAAGGACCGAAGTACACTGCTGAGGGGAGCAGCGGGCGGCAGGAGAGGTCTGCGCGCCATGTGGGACCCTCCTCCGGTGGCCAGGGAGCAGCCGGGGATCGAACCGGCACCGCAGAGGCCGCAGCTTCGCAACCCAGCGCTCAACCGCTGCGCCATCGGGGAGGCCCTGAATTTTTTTTAAATCAGTTTGAGTGTGAACACTTTCAGCACTTACATTAATTGGGATATTAATAATTTGCCCATTGTTGTATGGGGTGGTTTATTGTAGATTTGTGAAGGTCCTTAATATTAGAAATAAATGAGACCTTTTAGAAGTGATATAAATATAGTAAATATGTAAATATTTTCCTAGTTTGTCCCTTACCTCTTAATTTTTACTTTTATTTTTAAAAAAATCATACTTTGGGGGGGATTTCACATCAGAAGGAATAGCAGATATTTGGGTATTAGATCCAAGCTCACATGTTGGTTCTGCGTGGTATTGCTGGCTGCATCCTTTCCACTGATTCAACTTCTCTGGGCCTCAACTTCTCTATTCTTAAAATTAATGTAATGATATCAATCTGACAAGATTATAGTAAAGAGTGAATAAAATCTTTAACATTTGTGTCAGGTATTAAATACTCTTTTACATGGATCATCATCTCATCTCATCCTCACAGTGGCCTTATTGGGACACCTGCTAACATTGCTTATTGCTTATGGTAGAAAATGCAAATGCAGGGCTCTGGGGAATCCTATACAAAGGTATGATAAATGTTATTTACTCCAATGTCTTCCAAACTTACTGTATTGCAGAAATGTTTGCAGGTACTACCGTCAACATTACACAGTACTGGCATTTCACGGACATGCTTATTTTTTCATTAAATTTCATTTTGAGATAATTGCAGAGTCACATGCAGATATAAGAAATAATACAAGAGAGCACAATGGCAATATCTAATAAAACTATAGGGCAATATTATAACCAACTTGTGGACATTGATATGAATAAGACAGAACATTTCCCTCCTTGCAGGGACCCAGCCTATTGAATTTCTTCACCATTTCCCTTCCCCCCAACCCATCTTTAAGCCAAACTTTTACCCAGAGTGATGATCCCATTTTACATCCCCATCAGCAATGGATCACTTGATCCAGATTCTCCACGGCCTCATCAGCATTTGGGGTTGTCACTGTTTTTCCTAGATATTCTGATGGGTGTGTGCAGGCATATCATTGTGTCTTGAATTGACATTGCCAATGGTGAATGATGTTGCACATCTTTTCAAGTGCTTATTTGCCATCTGAATAGCTTCTGCAGTGAAACATCTCTTTGTGTCTTTTGCCCATATCCTTATGGGATATTTTATCTTAAAGCAACTGAAGATCTATAGCTAATTCTTTGCCAGATCTGAAGTTTACAAAACTGTTCTCTTAGCTTTTCTTTTCATATTTTCAATAGGGTATTTCACAGAACAAAAGTTTTAAATTTGAAATCAATAATACTTTGCCTAGATTTAGGATTCCAGCTGACAGTTCTTTTCTTTCAGCATTTGAAAAAACATAGTGAGGCTTTTTTCTAGCTTCCATGATTTCTGATAAAGACTCTTCTATTATTCTATTGTTTTTCCCTCCCACTGTGGATATGGTGTCATTTTTCTTTGACTGATTTTGAGATTTTTTTTTTTTTACTTTGTCTTTAGTTGCCAACAATGTAGTTATGAATGTATATTTCTTTTTAGTTTATCCTTTTCAGGACTTGCTCAGATTTCTGATTCTGAAGGTTTATGTCTCATGCCAAATTTGGAAGATTTTCAGTCATTATGTTTTGAGTACTTTTTTCAATACCATCCTCTTTCTTCTTTCCTATAGAGAATCTGATGATACAAATGTTTTATCTTGTTCTAGTTCTACAGGTCCCCGAGGTTCGTTCATTATTTTTCAATCTGTTTTCTCTTTACTGTTCAGATCAAATAGTTTCCTATCTTCCAGTTCACCAATTCTTTCCTTTGTCCCCTCCTTTCTGTGGTTAAGTCCTGAGCTTTTTATTTTGATTATTTTGTTCGGTTCTAAAATTGCCATTTGGTTCCTTTTTATATCTTCTGTTTCTTTGTGGAGGCTTGTGCTTTTCCATTTGTTTCAACCATGATTGTAAGTACTTACTGAGAATTTTTTGTCATGGCTGATTTGAAACCTTTGTCAGATAATTCTACCATTTCTGTCATTTCAGTGTTGTCTTTTTTTTTTCCAGTCTGCTTGTGATCTTCATGATTCTTGATGTGACAAGTGATTTTCTTTTGAAATTTGCTCATTTTCACAATATGTTATGAGACTATTGAACTGATTTAATCTTCTGTACCTGAATTTTTTCTGGTGTGCTTTGTATTGAAAGTGGGGAGTATTGAGCCTCCCCAGTGGCGCAGCAGGTTGAGCGCAGTGTGGTGAAGCTGTCTGCAGCCTCTGCAGCACCGGTTCGATTCCCGGCTGGCCAGGGAGATTCCCACATGGCGAATCACCCACTGTCTTGCCCTTAGCAGTGTACTTCAGTCCTTCTGCCTGTTCTGCGCCCTGCTCTGTCTCTGGTGAATTCTCTTACCCTCCTGTACCTCTGGCCTGTATACCCCAATGCTTGTATAAAAAATAAATCTTTAAAAAAAATTATCATGAAATAATCACTTAAAAAAAAAAGAAAGTGGGGAGTATAGCCTGCTTACAGCCACTCAAGCTTCTAAGTTTAGGTTCCCCACACAGTCTTTGCTATTATGGTGGGAATGCAAATGAGGCCATGATTTTTCCAGTGCTATTTGGCTAGAGCAGGGGGATTCTTGTCTGAAGAATTTTTTGTCTTGCTAGGCTGCCCTTTTCCTGGAGATTTAATGAGAAAGATCAGGTTTTGGTTGGGATTTTCTGGGTCTGGATGCATTGGCATTTCCAAATGCTTCTTTAGCTCTAAATCTGGGATATCTGAGGAAAAAGGAAGTGTTAGGAACTCACGATTGTGTTGTTTCTTTCTTTCTTTCTTTCTTTCTTTCTTTCTTTCTTTCTTTCTTTCTTTCTTTCTTTCTTTCTTTCTTTCTTTCTTTCTTTCTTTCTTTCTTTCTTTCTTTCTTTCTTTCTTTCTTTCTTTCTTTCTTTCTTTCTTTCAGATTTTATTTATTTATTTATACAGGCACTGGATACAGTCAGAAGCGTAGAAGTGTGAGAGAATTCACCAGAGCCAGAAGCAGAACAGGCAGACTGACAATATACTGCTGAGGGGAGCAGCAGGCGGCAGGAGAGGTCTGCACGCCATGTGGGACTTTCTCCCGGCGGCCGGGGATCGAACCAGCACTGCAGAGGCTGCGGGCAGCCTCGCAGCCCAGCGCTCAACCACTGCGCCACAGGGGAGGCCCAGTGTGTTGTTTCTTAGGTCCCATGCTCCTTAGCCAATCTCCCTTTTCTCTTCACCTTTTAGAGATTGGTTTATGGTGCTTTGCCATTATGTTACAACATCCCGACATGTTAGAAATAATTTGTTACTGTAATTGTTAATGTGTCAAGACTCACAAATGATTTACTCTTTGATAGATTAAATAAAAGGCTATCCCGCATACCAGTTACTTTTTGCAGAAATAACCAACCACCCCAAACTTGGTGACTTGAAACAATAACCATTTGTTTAGCTTATGTTGGGTCAGAAATTTGGGCTGATTTCACTAGATGCTCCTCTTCCTGACTGGGCTCCTTCAAAGTATCTGTGGTCTGGGCCTCCCCGGTGGCGCAGCGGTTGAGCACTGGGTTGCGAGGCTGCCCACAGCCTCTGCAGCAGCGCCAGTTCGATCCCTAGACACTGGCGAGGGTCCCACAAAAAAAAAAAAAAAAATGTATCTGTGGTCTGCTCTGAGTCAGGTGACGCCCACCTCATGATTGGACTCTCTCATATCTTGGGCTGTAGCTGGACAATAGGGCTGAATTGGGGTTGATATATAGGTTGCTCATCCTGCAGGAAGCTAGTGAGATTTTCCATGGGGAGAATCAGAGTTTCAGAGAAAAAGCAGAAATCTTCATGGACCCTCAAGGCTTGGCATGGCACTGGCACATAGTCACTTCTACCTCATTCTAATGGCTAAAGGCTTGGCATGGCACTGGCACATAGTCACTTCTACCTCATTCTAATGGCTAAAACAAGGTACAAGCCAGTCCAGATTCAATATGTATGGATATAATGTTAATTGGAGAGGCAGCAAAGTCACTTTATAAAGAATCTAAATACAGAGGTGGAGAAATGTTGCACGTTTTTCAATCTACTATATGTTTGTACAATGTCTTCTCATTTGCATTTTCTAATACATTTCCTTGAGTATGAAATAAAACATGGCCAGTAATTGCTCATAAACACTGGGTAAACGCGTAGGAGAATGTCACACATGTGAGAGTCACAAGTGATTGCAAAAAATAGGTGAAAGGCGGTTAGGGTGATTGACCTATGAATCAAATCTGATCATCTCACTCATAGACTTAAGACTCTTAAATGACTTCCCAGTGTCTACAAGGAATCCCAAACTCAGGATAACATATAGTCAGTGAACTCCCCAACCTCCCTCCCACTTTACACTCTACACTCTAATGCAAGGATCTGCTCACAATTCCCCTGTACCATATGGACTATTCCCTAGTGCTTTTCTTCTGCCTGCAATGCTCTTCCTTGCCTGCTCTTTAACCATAATCTTGGCTAGCTCCCACTCCTTCTCCTAGTCTTAGCATTTAAGTTATACCCTTGAGGTAGACATCTCTGGCTACCCCTTCCTCATAGGCTGGACTCATTGATTCATCTCTGCTCAAAATGTTTCTTGTTCATTGTGCTAATTGAACATTTGTCATATCACATCAAAAATTTCCAACTACAAGGCTAGTTTCCCTACTTTATATGAGTTCTTCCAAAGCAGGAAGCCCATTTTCACCCAACTTTGTTCCTGAAGTACTTATCACAATGCACATAACCTGAATAAATAATATAGCAGATGCTGGTGGTACCCCCTTCATATCTCTGGGGCCTTATCACTTTACTGTGCTCTGGGTGTGACTTCCATCTGTCATGGGCTCACAGTAAATCTCATATTTCCTGAGATAATTCACTGTGCTTGTTTCTTCAGATAAAAGGTGGGGGAAATGTCTTCTATTTGAAGATGATCTTAAAAAGAAAATATAGTTATGCCTCAGGTAAATAAAAAATGTATTTATAATAATTGTTTATGGGATAAGGCATTTTTGGTCTTCATGGTTGAGGATTCACTTGGAATCAGGCAAAGAACTCACTAACTTCATCAGTAAACTGCAGTATAGTAGTAATATCTGGGTGGTTGTGAGAATTAATGGTATCATCCTTCAGACTACCTAGAGACATAGGAAACTTATAATTTTTTTTTTTTGTTTTCAGAAACTTCATGGTTAGAAATTTGCATATCTATACATAATCTGAAAAGAGTCTTGCAGAGGTCTTATAGGAGTTTTGCTTTAAACCTAGTATCCCCGTGAGCATTAAAAGGTTAACCTCTTACATTTCAGAATGTCCCGGATCCAGTGATCTCTGACCTCTTCGAAGGTTAGAAGGATTGGGTTAAAGGGAGCAATTGATCTCCCTGGTGGGGGTCGGGGGGAGAGAGAGAGTTCTTTTTCAGGCAACTGGAAACTTCTCTCTGTTAAATGCTCTGTAAACAAGCTGCCAGCTTAACAGGACCTATGAAAAATGTGGTAACTGAAACCAGAACCGTCAGTATACACCATAGTTTTCAACCCTTTCTAAAAATCTCTTATGTAAGAGGGATTCCAACAAGACTGCTCTGGTGGAAGAGGGAGAAGATGCCCATTCAGCTTTCCTCCAAAGTGGCCCCTCCATGTGGAAGGAGAGCTGGGAGACCTGAGTTCCAAACCCTGGTTCCTTCTCCCTGGCTGTGTGTGATCTTGAACAGGTTCTAACATGTCTGTTGCCAATTTCTTCACCCATAAAATGTAGAGTCACTGTGACCCCTTCCATTCGTGCAGCTCTGACTTTTGAAGTCTTGTTGTCAGCTTTTTCTGGTGTCCCCTCCAAACTCTGAGCTCTGCGAGTCCCATATTTGGCCTCCACCTTTGGCAAAGATTATGTTTACCCTTTACCCAAAAAGAAGTCAGAATTTTGGAAGTAACTTAATGATACTGTATCTAGTGCTGTAGATGAGATTATAGGTTGTGGCTGTCCAAATTTACAGTGTGGTTTGGGAGAAACTTTAGGAAAAATAAACACTGAGAGCAGTAGATAAAGAACTAGTGCTAAGAGAGCAAGGGGCAGGATTCGTGTGAAGACAGACCATGCATATATAGATAACAGTCAGCATAAGTATTGTATTTAAATCCATGTCTCAGACCCTTTTTGTTATAATGTGAGAACAATGATCCTCTGTTGTGACTCATGATTCAAAATTCCAAAAGTCCTCTCAACCCCACCCCATGTACACACAGAAATCTCAAAATCGATTGATGTGGGTAGGGCCCAGATTTCTGTATTTGGGGAATTCTGAAGTCAGCCAAAGTCAAGAATCAATATATTTAGAGAACTGACGTGACTGTCGGCTGCTTTCTGGAGGCAGACATTTCCATACGCCCATCAAAAGCAAGTAACAAAACTGAAGTGCTCTTATCATTTACCTGACTAAATCTTGCTTTCAGTGGCTGCTGTTACCACTGCAGCATTACCTAACCCTGGCTGGCATATGACAAAGTTAATATTTATACTGTTTACAAAACAGTTCAATCAGTACAGAACCATGGAACGCAGAAGAGAATTTGCTGCATCACGATCTCATTTGAATTTCCTGGTGGCAGTTCAACCGTCTGTGTGAAAGAGCTCAGGGACTTTGCACTATCGAAGCCTCAAGACTTTGAATCCCAGATCATGGATCCTAATCTTCAAGAATGTGACTGCTTTTAAAAAACACACACATACACAATTTGGGGGAGTTTCCTGCTGTAGCTTGTTCTCTGGCACTGGTAACCTTGTTTACTTGTTCTCTGAAAGGATTGGCATCCTGGCTCCAGAGCTGTGTCTCCAGCAGCTGTCCCTAAATGATTAATGCAAGCAGGCAGAAAAAGACCAGGTCAGTCCTAAATCAGAGAACCACCTGCAAATTAATACACTAAGTTAACCTCGTTTGACTGGGATTGAAGATTTTCTCAGTCTGAAGTCCACCTGACATCTCTGAGAAGCTAAGGCTGCACTTGCTCTAAACCGTGCCTCTGTCAGGGCTGATTCAATCACCAGTTTACTTAACCCAGTCAAGAAGTCTTTATTTACAAGTAATACTCCTCCAAAGACTGTGCAGAATGGGCTTGGAAAACAACTGTTTCCTTTCTTACCACTAAGAGAAAGAAAATCAAATATCACAAATGAAGAATTTCAAGTAAGGGATCTGCTAATTGGGTCCTGTCTGTTCAGGCTTCCAGACGCCAGCGTCTGCCGTTCCTAAAACACATGATGTCCCTCAACTTTGAAAGAAGTATTCAATAGTCTTTTATTTTAAAGGAAATTAAAACATTCATTCTCTTTGCCTCAATAATTCCGTTTGCAGTGCCTTATAATCTGCCTCTTTTCCTCTTCCAAGCTAGAAAGAAGAAAGGAAGGGAAGGAAGGCGGGAGGAAATGTGTGTTACATAGATGTGCTTCCAGCGGTATAGAGATCAGTTAAGTAAATTCAATAAGTCCATGGAATATCAATTTGATGGACTATTATAAAATTATAATTACGAACAGCATAGAATAACATGAAAATGCTAATATTTATGTGGAAAAAAAGCAAAATGCAATACATTTCCACTCTGCATTGTAAATGTATTTATGTATATGAATAAGAACTAGCAAGAAAGACCAAAAATAAAAAATTGATATTGGGAAGCTGTGGAACACTGAACGCTTTTATGCACTTTCAAAATTTCTATTAATATTGTTATATTATTTTCCTTTATTGTAGTCTATATTATATCTTTTTATAAATTTAAATGATCTTTTTGTAAGTATGATCTAACACTTATATATACTCTAAAATTATATACTCATTCTATGAAGGCTTGAAGATTTTATAGATATACAATATTTTTAAAATATTTATTTATGCATACAACTGGGATGCAAGCCAGAGGTACAGGGGGTGAGAGGCTTCACCAGAGAGAGTGGGGAACAGAACAACAAATCTACTGAAATACACTGCTGAGGGGAGCAGCGAGTGAGTCAGGAGAGGTCTGCTGCACCATGTGGGTAGCTCCCTGGCCGGCCGGAGATTGAACTTATGTTGTAGTGGTTGGAAGTAGCTTAATCTTGCTGCCTTTAACTCCTGTGCCACCAGGGAGGCCCCATATTTAATAACATAAGTAGAATCTATGTATCATTATTCCTTGCTTGATAGGTGAAGGCTCAGAGGTGCTGGAACCTGAATGGCTTAACCAAGGCTGTAACATTTATTAATGACAAATAGGAGTAGAAGGAAGAAACTATAAACTCCTGAATGCTAAAACTAAATCCAACTCATCATCTAATGCTACAGTTTGCAAAAAGCCTGAGAGAGCACACGCACAGTGAGCACTGGGTGAGCCCTGATTTCTAGGATTAATACAGTAGGAGAGACTGTTAGCCAATCTCCCTGACTTCAGCCTCACCTTTGTCTAATTCATCACACACATACAACTATGAGTTGAACCTTGAAATAGAGCTTTCATCATTTCGCTCCCCTACTCAAGAACCAACAATGACTACAAATGAATATTTCAGTCTCTAGATATTGGCTTTCTGGGCCACTCAAACTCAATTCACCTCTACTTCAGCTAAATATTTTGCTTAGAACTACCTGAACTAGACTCTCTTTCTAGTCCAGCCCAGCTCCTTAATGTCTTCTTTGTTGTCGGAGATCTCCTGTGATAGTTTTTCAAATTTCTCATTTTCATGCTAATCTAAAAACAAAAATATCTCTACAAATATAAGTTTTTTGGATGACTCCTTGTAATTGAGAGCTGACACTCAATGTTGGTGCCTAGATTTTGTTGATACTTAGGATCACACTGGCATCAAGGAAAGCATCTTTGATTGCTAGGAGCCGATGTGAAAGAACAGAGGCAGGAATGGAGTTCAATGAGGAAATGTGAGCACTATGTGAGGGCCAGATATTGCTGTGTGCTGTAGAAGCAAAGATAGCCTTGTATTTGGGATGGAGCAATGTGGTATGAGAGTTGAGTCATCAGGCGCATGCGTGTATCAATCTACCAAAAGTTTGTACTGTAGCATTCACCTTTTAGTGACCCAAGTACCATTGTAACTACTGTAAAACATCATCCATCAAAATAAATAAACCAATTTAAACTGAGTACTACTCAGTGTTGTCATTTAATTTGTAAATTTGCTTTGGTTTATAAGTGTGCTTGTCCTTTGGTTATTGTTCCAGAAAAAAATCACTCCTAAATTTAGTGACTTAAAATAATGTTTTATTTTTATCTCTTGGGATTCCACTGGTTGACTGGGCTCAGCTAGGCAGTTCTCACCCCAGGGATCTCATAGTTACTGACAGGTGATAGCTGGGACTGGGATTATCTCAAAGTTCACTCACAGAGCTGATACCAAAGTTGGGAAGACTGAAAAGCTGGGGCTGCAACAGCTGAGGCTTCTTGGGCTTAGATCTCTAGTGCTGTACAGTCTTGCCACATGGTAGCTTCGGGGTAGCCTGAAGCTCTTGGGGGCTCGGGGACTCTGAAGATGAGAGAGCCTTTGATAGATAGGTTGGTGGTAGGTGGTATAGATAGGTGGTAGGTAGGTAGGTAGGTAGGTAATCAACCTATCAAGAGATAGATAAATGACAGAGCAACAGACTATCAAATTTTCTAATTTAGTATCCCAAGTCATGAAGTCCTCCTTCCACCACATCTGTTCATTAGCAGCAAGGCACCAAGGCCAGCCACATTCAAGGACAGGAGAGGTGGGCTCTACTTTCATGCAGAGGTGTCCAAGCATTTGTAGATGTATGTAAAATCACCACAATGGCACAGTTCCTTCCCTTTCCTATCTACTTACAAGTCCTGTTGTCTTTTGCAGCAAGTTAAGTACCCTCAGCCCTCTGAAGACACTCCGAGTTGCCCCAGACCTCAGAAATTTTTCCTTCAATAAAAATCCCACAGCCTATAGTCTATGCCATAGAGGTAAACCCTTCAATTGTATTCTGCCTCATGTTTCGTTTTGAATGGTAACAACATTTATAACAGACATTACACATAGATGATCTTACTAAATCAAAATCCTTGTACCGGTTCTGTACGGGATGTCTTATTAGCTCCAATTTACAGTTGAATTCATTGCCCAAGTTCACGTCAGGTGCCCATAACCGGGCATCTGACTCCAGAGTCCCTTCTCTGAAGCACCATGCTTTGTGCTGCCTGCTGTAATTTGTCTTATTTGTGGGGCATTACTAGGAAGAATATAATGCAAAAAAAAAAAAGAAAGAAAGAAAAAGGGGAGAGGACAAACAAAATAGATAATTGAAGGCAGTAATGTCAGAGGAATAGCCACAATGACTATTTCAGATGCTACAGTCCCCTGGTTAGCCACTCCTCCCTCTACAGCCCTAATCAGCTTCTCCGCCTTTGAACTAGCAATCATAAAATTTGCCTGCATCCACAGTGACATTTGGAGGACAGAGGCACTTTGCAAATGTAAATGCCAAATATGCACAGTAACCATTCAGATATGAAAGGTGAGAGAAGACGCTGAACTCTGACTGAAGTGTCTAACACTGATTTATGGTTAAGTTCGAGCAGACCGAAAAGCCAGCACCCCTCATGCACACACAATATGGCCTATCACTCATCACATTTGATACAATCAATTTCATGTCCCCATTTAAATATCTCTCTGGGAATGGGACAGATTTTCAGTATTACCCTTGGCAACCCCATAATATGTAGGACCATTTCTGAAGGTTTGCAACTTTTAAATAAGACCTGATTTAAAAAAAATCATATGAATGTATCTCTGCTAGAATATATTAACAGGGATACTCCCAATTTACCTTTTATTAACCTAATGAGATTATTCAATAGTCCAAACAGGATTTGGAAAGTGCCTGCCAGTTAGGTAAGGCACCACAACTTTTCCACTTGGAATCTGTGGCCGGTCCATTAGTAAGATTGCACAATGATGAAAATGTATCCAAGTGTCTAGTTATGTCTTCAGTTATATTTATGACATGCAAACTGGGTTTCCCTGCCAGAAATCTGAGAGCTGGCCAGTTTGTGACTGCCAGGGAGCTAAATTTAAAAGCTATTTTTTAAACCAAAATTATTAAGAAAGACAGAGAGAGAGGGGACTTGTAAAGTAAAATTAAGTTGAGAACTGAAGGAAAGCAGTATACTGGTTAAAAGGGCAACTTTGGGCATCTCTGCCACTGATTCAGCACAACTAACAGTATTTTCTCTAAATCTCAGACTCTTCCTTTGTAAATTAAAAGTAACATAGAAGTGTTTTGAAAATTAAATGAGACTTTCTACGAAAGTGCTTAGAACAGTGCCAAGCACAAAATAAATGTTCAGTAAATGATTGTCAATACTATCATCTGAGAGTAAAGTATCATTTATACTCTCTGTTAACTATGAGTTTATTTAACTTATGTGAAATCTACATACCTTTAAGATTCTGATGCAAAACTATGGTCTATTATTCTACATAAGGGAACATAAATTCACACTCAAAGTTTTGCAACTTCAGAAGTTCAAGGACTCTCTGGAGTCTAAAAACTCTGCTCTTACTTTTTCTTTACATTCTCCCTTTCTGTGATTTTTTAAGTTTCTGTGACTATTTTACAACTACTGATTTAGCCTTCCTTAATGGCATCTTCTGGATATAAGAAAGCCAACTCTAAAGTTATCAGTGTTTGTGTTTAAGATTTGAAGAAATTTAATATTGCAGTAGTCAATCAAAAAAAATGACAGACAACTCCACAATAAGAAAATCACTCTATTTAAAAAATGAGCAAAACACCTTAATAGACACCTCACCAGAGAAAATATACAGATGGCAAATAAGGATATGAAAAGATGTCATCTAGGAAAAGAGAATTAAAACAATGAGCTAACACTATACATCAAAATCCATAATAATGACAGCATCAAATGCTGGCAAGAATGTGGAGCAGCAGGAGCTCTTGTTCACTGCTGGTAGGAATGCAAAATGGTACAGCTACCTTGAAAGGCCATTTGGCAGTTTTCTACAAACCTAAATATACTCTTACCATATGATTCTGTAATTATACTCATTGGTATTTACCCAAAGGAATTGAAAACATGACCACAGATAAACCTGCACATGGATGTTTATAACAACTTTATTCAAAGTTGCCAAAACTGAAAGCAACCAAGATATCCTTTAGTAAGTAAATGGATAAATATAATCCAGGACATCTAGACAATAGAATACTATTCAACGCTAACAAGAAATGAACTATTAAGTCATAAAAGGTATGCAGGAAACTTAAATGCTTATTACTAAGTGAAAGAAACCAATCTGAAAAGACTATACTGTCTGGTCTCAGCCATAGGACATCTGGAAAAAGCAAAACTGGAGACAACAAAAAGATCACTGGTTCCCAGGGGTTGGGGGGAAGGATGGGATGAATCGATGAACAGAGGATTGTTTGAGGGCCATGAAACTACTCTATATTATGATGGATGTGCATATCATTACACATTTATCCAAACCTGTAGACCATATAACACCAAGCATGAACCCTAATATAAATTCCAGATTTTGGGTGATGACAATGTGTCCACGTAGGTTCACCAATTAAAACCGATGGCCCCCTATGCTGGGGATGTTGATAATGGGGAAGTTATGCATGAGTAGGTATAGCAAGTATATGGGAAATCTCGGTACCTTCTATTCAATTTTGCTATGAAACTAAAACTTCTCTATAAAGTAAAGTTTATTAAATAAATTACAATCTCCATCACCATATACTTTAGCCCCTTTTACTAGTTTCACCCACTTTGGTAATGATCACAATGTGGTGTTTACAGATACAAAATTGCAGTGCTATACACTTGAAGCTTATGTTTTAAACCAATTAAATTTTATTAAAAAATAATTAGAGCCTATTTTAAGCTTGTTAACTCTTTTCTGAAAGAGGATTCTATGTTGATAGTAAAGAACTCAGAGAACATTAGCTCTTAGTAGCTGTATTAAAAATGACAGTTTCATTATCAGGACCTACTTGTAATTTATTTATCCTCTGGGGATAATACTAAACTCATTATCATCAACAAACTCAATCTTCTTGAATTTTTTCCTCTTGAATTGTTGGGTCATTTGTTAATTCACTTATCTGTTCAATGGTTCTACTACTAAGTCTTGGCATGGTATGAAAGAACAATTCAAACCTGATCTCCAGGATCTTAAATTCTAAAGGAGGTAGATAAACAAATCAAGGATTCCATGGGTGATAATGCAAATATATACCTGGTATTGAGTAGGGAGGTAAATTGTATGATTCTTCTGAGGTATTACTTCTTTCCTTGCCTAAAGGGGTAAACCTCCATACATCAACTGGTGCTGGGCTTTATAGCCAATGCAGTGTGAGCAGGCATGATCTGTCCCAAGTGAGCAGACACTTTAAAATGCAACTGTATGTTTCCACCAGACCACTTCCTTGCACTTTTGATATCTTCCACAGAAGAGCATGCCCCAGGGAACAGCTGCTACTTCAGCCTGGGTCCTGAATGAAAAGTCATGGGAAACAAACCTGAAGGCAACCGATAACCTGGTACCAAGCAGCAGCCTACTGCTCAGTACCCACATAAATCAGCAAGAGATGAGTGTCTATTATTCTGATTGGGAGTTGTTACTGCAGCAAAACCTGTTAGAAGGTTCAGTTAGCTAATAATTATGTGACCTTGGCTAGGTTCATGCCTTCATTTATTCCTTGATGTTTTCTCAGCGCTTACTTTGTGCCAGACATTCTGCTAGCAGTCGGGGATGTAACAGTGAGCAAGATTGACAACTTTGCCTTCACGGAAAGCTTGTTCAGTAGGAGAGACAGGCATTAATCATGTAAATAAATAAGATAAAGTCTAACTATGATAGTGATATTAAGGAATAAGTAGGAAGATGAGATAAACTAGTGGCTTCCACGCTTAAATGTGCATCAGAATCACCCAGGCAGCTTGTTAAAACAGATTTGGGGGCCCACCCCCAAAATTTCAGTGGTCTGGGGTAAGACTTGAAAATTTGCTTTCAGCAAATGGAAATAATGAGGATTATTTTAGAACCAGTAAAATAGAGTAAGGGGGTGAAGGAAGGGGCAGTTAGATAATAAATAGTAGCTCGTGGTGTTGATTGCATTCCATGTACTAGTTTAAATGATTTGCCTACATTAACCCAATTAATGCTTAGAACAATTTTTGTGAAGGAGGAACCAATCAGGTGTGGCCATTTTAGAGATGGGGAATGGACACAGAGATATGAGGAGCATGGTGTCTCATAGCTATTGGGTAGAGGTGTTATGATTCAGCCTCAAGCAGCCTAGTTGCAGGGCTTACTTGCCTTACTAGCAGCAGCACTCTGCCAGTGAGGACTGGCTTCTCTGAGCCAATGGTGGCTGGGACTTATGGAATCAGATGAGGAGCCATGAAAATGAAGGGAACTGGGGTAGGAGTGGGGCGAGCATCCCCAGGTAGATGAATCCCAGGCAAGTGCAAAGGACCAAGAGTGGAAAGGAACTGGATGTGATTAAAGTAAGAAAGAGAAAATTAGTGAAACAAAAGGTTAGAGGCTTATGCCAAGGACAGAATTAAAAGGACCCCAGTAGGCCACAGTAAAAGTTTTGCATTTTATTTTAACAGCAACAGGACATGAAGAAATGATTTTTAAAAGTAAGCATTTTAAACATTATTTGAGAGGAATGTAAATTCACATGCTGTTATAATAATTCAGAGGTCCTGCATTTGCTTTACCCAGTTTCCCCTAAATGGGTGACAGTTTGTAAATCTATTGGAAATACAACAGTCAGTATATTGTTATGGATAGAGTCAAGATACAGAACATTTCCATTATCACCAGGACTCCTCCTGTGTCCCTTATATTACCACACCCACTTCCCACTTACCTCCTCCGTCTCCATCCTTAACTCCTGGCAACCACTAATCTGTAATTGACTTTTATAATTTTGTCATTTCAAGAATGTTATATAAATGCAATTATATAAAGCAAGTAACTTTTAGGGATTGGCTTATTTCACTCATAATTCTCTAGAAAGTCATCCAGTTTGTTGTAACAATAGTTGGTTCCTTTTCATTGCTGAGTAGTAGTCCATGGGAGATGTGTCACAGTTTAACCACTCAACCTTTGAAGGATATCCAGGTTATGTCTAATTTGGCCTATTACAAATAAAACTTTATCAATAAGTACACACAGATTTGTGTATGTCTTCATTTTACTGGGATAGATGCACAGGAGTACAATTGATGGATTGTAAGTAATTGCATGTTTACTTTTTTAAGAAATTGTCAAACTGTTTTTCCAAAATGGATATGCCATTTTACATCTTCACCAGCAAGGTATGAATGATCAATTCAGCATCCTCATCGGAATTTGATATTGTCTCTATATTTTAGTTATTCTGATGTCTATAATAACAATCTCATTATGGTTTTAATTTACGATTCCTAATGGTTAATAATGTTGAACACCTTTTTATGTGCTTTTGGGTCATGTACAGCTTATTGCTATATATCTCCCTCACAGAAATGTCTCTTCCTGTCTGTTGCCCATGTTCTAATTGAATTGTTGACTTTTCTCACTGGAGATATGAGAAAATTTTATATATTCTAGATTTTAATCCTTTGTTAGATATGTGGTTCACAAACATGTCCCCACACAAACACGTTCCCCACTCTGTCTTTTCATCCCTCAGTAGGAGCTTTCAAAAAGCAAAACTTTCAATTTTGGTAAAATCCATTTGATCAATTTCCCTTTCAGAGATTGCACTTTCGGTGTCAAGTTTATGATTCTTTGTTCTGCCCAATATCCTAAAGTTTTACATTTAAATCGGTATGAATTTTGAGTTAGTTTTTATTTTATTTAAACAAAATGATTGTTTTAATGAACAATTGATAGTAGGAGCTGTTAAAGAGTGATTTTTTAAATGAACAGATTGCATCAATGGTGAAGTTATTTACTTAAGTGGTTCAAAATTAGGGAAAAAGAGATCTAGAAAGAAAAAAAATGTGCTTACCTATCATGCAAGTATAGATGTTAAGTAGGTAGATGTCAAATGGTCGTGATGAGAGAGTTTGGGCCAGAGAAAAATATTGGAGACTCATGAACGCATGGAGTCATTATTCTGGATGTGATCACTTAGTAGGAGTGAATGCAGCTAGAGAATGTCCAAAGTGAGCTGTGGGTGACAGGGCAAAGGAGGAAGTGTTAGCAAAATGACTGTGAGAAGAAGAAAGGGAAAAAGTAGGAAAAAGTTGTGTCATTGAAACTTAAAAGCTGAACATTTTAAGCAGAAAATTACTTAACCTTTCAGAGTCCCAGTTTTCTCAACTATAAAATGAGGTGACTAAGAATAGCTCTCTCCTCGGGTGTTGATGAGGATGAAGTGCTATCACGTATGTAAGTGGTATATTAACTCGTTGTGATGGGCACACAATCATTATCTGTTCCCTTCCCTTTGGGAAGCCTCCCAGGTCAGCCTCATGGGAAGACACAATATTCCAGGAAGCCTCTTCTGTCCCAGCAGCATGAGTTGACTCAATATGGTAAATAGCCACTTGTCCAGGAAAATATTTATGCAGGATGAATAGAACAAATATTGATTTTGTTTTATCCCATTCTCCATATAACTCAAGGACAAGGAAGACTGTACATGAAGTTTAGAAACAGTAAATATGCTGCTGATATTTTCAAGTCAGTGTTTGTAATGAATGAGCACTTGTTTGATGGATAAATGAACAAATCACGTGCAGGGAAATGACATAATGTCTTTTCCAAGGCAGTGTGAAGCTGTTTGGGAGTGTATGTGTGTGTTAATTATCTTAACGTGGTTGACATAGTGGGCTCCACAATAGTGTTATGAGGCCAGTGTTGCAAGACTATTTGCTGCAGTACCACACGCTGAACCACTGTAGGCAATAATAAAAACTCAGAAATGTATTCTGCCTTAGAGAGTGCATTTGGCGGATGTACTCTACCTTCTAGAAAGTGAATTTAAAATGTGCAGCTGTTTTATATATTAAGGCCAGGATTAGCTGCTGGGGTCTCTTCATGCAATTTTACCTACAAGTATATTTGTGGATATGTCTACATATCTGTTTAGACAAAGCAAATTCATGTCTTCGGACAAAGGAGTACAAACCCACCTTGATCCCAGGGAAGATTACCCCACTTAGAGTAAAGTGAATGAGCATTAGAGTAGAAAAATCAAGAGACTGTACCTTTACATGAGAATAGCATTGGAGTTTATTTTATTTATAGTGACTGGTTTTTGGAGTCAAACATTTTTTTCATCTGTTGATGGCATTTTGGGTTTCATTTTCCTTTTGCCCTTTTTTTGTAGTTTTTTTTTTCCAATTGCGGTAACATTGGTTTACAATACTGTACTTGATTCAGAGGCACAGGATCACACCTCCTCTGATGCCTGTCACCTACCACACCCACCATCAAGGCACCCACAGGCATCCACCAGAGTCCACCATGGCCCCTCCCTTCATTCCTTCCCCAGCTCCCTCACCCTGTCTTGAAGCCACAATTGCAGGGTCAGATTTCTAGCATTTGTTTTTGCTTTGGTTTTGTCTGACCCTTTGTTTCAGTTCTCTATATTCCACATGTGAGTGAAATCATCTGGTATTTGTCTTTTTCCCTCTGACTTCCCTGGCATGATCCTCCAGTTACCTCCAAGTTGTCACAAATAACTGGAGTTCATCAATTTTTTTAAAATATCTGAGTAGTTTTCCATTTTTCTAATCCACTCCTAAATCCTTAGACACTTATTTCCATAACAATTCTATTGCAAATAAGGCTTTTGCAGCTAGTTTTGAAACCATCCTGGATGATAGTAATAATCAAATGGAGGATTTAAATATGTTATCTAGTATGGGGAACCAGTCTGACCTTTGGACTGCAAAGTGTCTAAGAACTGTTCAGCAACACCCAATTTACCAACCTCCTTTTCCCATCACTAGTGAGTGACTTCTGCAGAAACTTCAGGGGACTTGGGTGAACGGTTGTAAACCTAATATAAACTTGTTTTTAAACAGCAGGAAATACATAGTGGACTGAAGAATCCATCTTGCTGCTGCCTGCAGCCATTTTTTCTAAGTTATTCTTTTATGCAGCATCCCTGGAAAGTCATCCATTTACCCAATAGAGGAAGCAAGGACTCCTGCAAGGAGACTTTTCATTGCTCACCAAACACATATTAGAAGTACCGTTTCGTAGTTTGAAAATCTTCAATCTGTTGAACCCTTCAAATCTTGGCTGGTGAAGACCTGGCCTAATTGATCACATTCCCTGAGTCTGGCTTCCAGTGCTGAGAAAATGCAATGAAGAAGCCAGTGAAATAAAAGGCATAGTGGTAGTACAAGGAGTTCAACAAACCCTGGTCAAAACTGTAATGTTTGTTACATGGTAAGGGAAATAGCCTACCCTCCAGTGCCTGCTAAAAACGTAATGATTTTCCTGGAAGGCTTTAAAGAAAGGGCGAATCATAGTTCCAAGTTCAATTTCCTGTGGTCCCTTGAGAAAGAAAAGTGAAAGTGAAAAAAAAAAAAACAACTTTGTTGAGGAGCAAGATTTTTGCTGCTGGTTCTCACTTCCAGCTCATGTGAGTTCGTGAAGTAAGAGCTAATGTTAACTTTTACTTCTTGGTACCTGTGGGAGGCATCATGAGCACAGGGGAGGAGTTGTTTGGCAGCCTAAATTGGAACTTAGATTAGGAGAGCTTGGTGACTGGCCCACAGCCCAAGGCTAGCCTTTATTTTTTTGGGGTGGGTGTGAGAGGGTTATGACTATACAACAGGAGCATATTCTCTTTAGGCACTAGCAACATTCCAGGCATTGTAGCTAGTACATTATACAGCTTATTTACTTCATAGTAAATAAGTTAGTTAGTTACTATTTTTACTGCTGGTTTACAGATAAAGAAACTGAGGCTCAAACAGGTTAAAAAAAAAATTCTTCCCTGAGGTTATCACCACATTGAGTGGGGAAGCAAGGACTCAAATCCAAAAGATGTGACTCCTGAATTGGCCTTTTATACCATACTAGATCTGGCCTCTGAGATTTGGGGCCTGAGCTCCTAAATTGGGGTGTGACAATAACATCATCTCCCTTCTTCCTTCTGGCACATTTCTGGAGACCTGGCCATCACCCAGGTTCAAATGCCAACAATGGGAGACAAAAACAAGTGGGACAGCAAAGAGAGGCAGAGGAGAGAGGCAGGAGAAAGACAGGAAAAAGACAGGCGGTGCAGGGCCTGGGAGCGGAAGAACAGGGAACATGACAGCTGATGGGAAGGAGGAAAACACACCTCATGTCCCACATTGGTTCTTCAAAAATCTGTTTGCTTTAACTTTGAGAGAAATCTACCCTTTTCCCCTGAAGTTGCTGAATTATTTTATCAAGAAGCAAAATAGTGAAACTGGGACAGGATAACAGCAAAATTAGTGGATCAAAATCCACATTATGAAACAGTATGCCTAAGAGTTTCATTTAAATTGGTATTTGGGGCGACAGGGAGGAACACATTATAATTAATATAGTTTAGTATGTTTCAAATTGTTTATTGTCCTCAAACGTTTGCAGGGTGAGCCAGTGAAGGAGGCACCTGACTGGTTCTCTGTGGCTTCCAGAGGGGCATTAATTCCTATTGATTCTAGCATGAGGGGGTTGTGAATGGTCACTCCATAAATCAGAGACTCTTCATCACAGGACAGAGCTTAGCAGGAGTTAGACTTCTGGTCAAAATTTGATTGCAAATTAACAATCCCCTGGAAAGATTTTTAAAATGCTGATGCTAGGTCCTATTTCCAGAAATTCTCGTTTAGTTGATTCTGGGGAAGGTATAGCTCCAGGCTTGAGTCTTTAAAAATGTCTCTAATGATTCTGCAAAATTTGAGAGCCACTGAGCTAGATAGCTCCCAGGCATGCTGGAGACCAGATTCCCACTTTGAATAGGTGGTTGGACCGGATGATCTCTAATGTCCCTTTTCATTCTAAGATCCTAAATCACTAAGGCTCTTTGCTGTGTGTTTACTATTTATGATGGCTCTCAATGATTTTATGATCAATTGTTAATGAAAGAGAGCAACCATTTTTAACATACAGGAAAGGAACAAGCTGTAAGCAGCAAAGGGCCACACTTATCATCGTGGATTCCTATCTCTTCAAAATCATGTTCAAGGAAAAGAAACCAAGCAAATGCATGATAAATTTAGAGTGCTATTAGTCTGAAGCCATCATTCGCCCTGGCTCTGCGTCCTGGCACACTGAAACATGAGTTTCTGCAGACTAATAATAACAGCGCACATGGATACACTTGCCTCCAGAACATCCAATCTAATTGTTTCAAGGGAAGAATGATTTGGGGTTTAGAAGAATTTTCCAGAGGGGGAAAAAGGAGTGTGTATACAACTGTCAGTTGAGAAGCAGAGGAACAGATCTGTCCTTGTCAGTCTCCACTTGCTCTCCCTGCCATTATGCATCATTTTTCTCCTAAGTATTATATTTGGCAGAAACTCCCAGAATCTCATGAAACCACAATCTGAAATTCACAAAAGCCTGCATTAACTCCACAGAGGGACTTAGGATCCTGATTGCCAGGGACTATTTAAAGACAGCAGTGAGGACTGGTATCAACAGAGCCCTGTGCTGTAGATGCTGCAAGGTTCAAGGAGTGCTGTCTGGTGGAAACAAGTTCTCGGAATGAGTTTACCCTGCCACAATCCTGCAGCGTGACTTTGGACAAGCTCTATCCCCCTCAGAGTTTCAGTAACCTTAGAAGTTAAACAAACACAGAATTGCTGACTCACTGCCGCGGGGGCACTGTGAAGCCAAGGGGGACTCCTGAAGGGGCCCCACTTTAGGAACACAGGGAAGCTGAGCTGTGTTTTCATGTGCCTCCCCTAGAATCTCCAGATCTTTTAACTTGATACAGCTTGCGGTTCCTGCTACAGGAAGGGCTGTGATGGCTAGTGGAGTTACTTTGCATTTGTCCCTAGGAAAATCCTGAAGTTTGATGTTTGGGATACTACTATCTCAAAAAGGAAAAAAATGTATGGTAAACTCCATTGTTCCTCTGTGGGTTAAGAGTTTAATGTGTTATATTGATGAAAAATCTATTTCAAACTGTTCATGTTGAACTTGTCAAACAGCTTTGGCAGGAGAGGAGTGGGTTGGCAGACAGACAACTTCCTCATATGTGTGGGCAGAGCCATTTAGAAACTTCTTTAGAACGATGCTGGGAAGAGAGAAATTGGATCTGAGCTCTGAAATGTCCACCCCTGTATGAAAGTAAGTCTCTGTGACCCCTAAAATGTTAACATCAGCTTTTCAGTCAGGTGAATGACTGGCAAGAACAGCAGGCAGTTGTTGATGAACCACCCGCCAGCCTCGGAGGCAGCAAATAATGGGGAAACCAGGGGGAGGCTAGAGGAGAGAAGAGAGCATGGCCAGGTTCCACTTGTGCAAGAAGGGGGGATCATTCGTAATTGCATTATAGAAAAGAAAAGGAAGTAAGTGTTACAGTGGGAGACTATGGCACAAGAAAGTGGTCAACTAGTGGCTGTTCTCAAAGAAAGTCTCCACTTCCTTGAACATATTGTCCTAAACAATGACTCAGCCCCTGGCTCTGCCTTCTCCATGCTCTCACTGTCCCGAGCAGGAAAGTGTCTTTGCAGAACAACCCCCTCTCACCCTCCCTGAAATTGTCTTAATCTTTGGGGCTCCATCACCACCTTGTGTGCCCCACAGGAGCTCCCCGCTCTTGCAGCCACATGGAGATCTTGTTATGACCCTGAGCTACACCTCAGAAACCTTGAGCTCTGATCAGCCACTCCACAGCCATATCTCCTGATGTGGCTACCTTGCTCTTGTGTGTGTGTGCTCTCTCTCTCTCTCTCTCCCCCCACCCCCCTCCCTCATCAGGTGTATTAAGAAGCTCTACAGATGGTCCCAATTTATACTTGTTTGACAAGGGTTTTTCAACTTTACGATGGTATAAAAGCTCTACATTCATTAGGAACCATCCTTTAGAATTGAGAATTTTGATGCTTTCCCTGGCTAGCCATATGCAGTACGAGCTCCCTCATGGTGTGGGGCAGCAGGGAGCCATGGCATCCTTTCAGTTATGTCATCACAAGGATAAAGGGTCCTCTACCCTCTTTCCTGGAACCTCATCAGAAGAGAGAAAAATGGATGATCCTGTCGCGTATTCTTCATTCAGCAATCTTAGTTCCGTGCCCCAATCTGCAAGCCAGGCGTGCTCTCAACTGTGTTTGTTAATGATGACCCACACAGAAGTTCTGTTTTTTACTACCTTTCAATACAGTATTCAAGAAATTACACAAGATAGTCAACACTTATATAATAGGGTTTGTGTTCCATGATTTTTCCCAGCGTACGCTCACGTGAGTGTTCTGAGCATGTTGAAGGCATATGATGTTCCATAGGCTAAGTGTACTAAGGGCTTTACAATTTACGGTATTTTCAGCTTAATATGGATCTTGGGGTGTGCACCTCTATCAGATAGAGGAAGTAGAGGAAGATCTATACTTCCTTTCCTGCATTCCCTGAATCATATCACAATGGTGCATCTAGCCAGCCACACCTACCCGGTAACTCACTCCTCACGACCTCTCGATGACCTCTCATGAGTTCCAGTCATCCTCCTAGTCTCCTGCAACCATGCTGCCAAGCAATGCTTGGGAAGGAAGATAACACACATGTAAATCACAGTCACCACAGTCTGTGGCTTCCATTGCTGCTGGGCTCAGTGCAGCTTGGCAAGTTTGCCTTGCCCTGGTCACCGCTCAGCAGCTGCCACACACACACACACACACACACACACTCACACACTCACACACCCCTCTCCTGGGTACTCATCAAGTTCCCCTCCTCTAGTCATTGCCCATAGATAGCTTTGCTCCCATCCAGATAGAACAAGAAGTCAAAAGATGTTCATTCTTTGTTTTCCCAGCCTCACCATCATATTTATCTATCTGTGTCCATTTTCATCCATCTCCCCCAGACCAGGATGGAAGAAGGAAATTTCCTACATGTCTGAAACCCATCGCTCCTTCCCTGTCAGCGATTTCAAGTCTCGTTCCCTTCCCCCTGGGTTCATAGCCTCTGCTTCACACCCCCTCAACACTCCTCATGCTGTCAGAACAACAAAACAACTACCACCTTTTCTTCAGCTCTAGTTATCCTAGCTCTCTTTTGACTTTCCAGTTGATTGTCTCTGAAACAATTATAGGTCCATTGCCTCCAGGTCCTTACCTCCCACTTGAACTTGGATCCACCAGGATGTGACTTCTGTCCTCTCTATTCAAACTGTGCTTGCTTTGATCACCAATGACCAACTCCAGATTCCAGAGTGTGCAGTTTTTATGTCATCGAATTTATGTCACTTTCTTTCTTGTTTGTTTTTGTCTTGTTCTTGAAGCTTTTTTCTCCCTTGACTTTAGTAATTCACCCTCTTCCACCCTCCCTCTGAATTCCAAATTGCTCTTGTGCCTACAGTGTTGCTAGTATCCTCTCCTCTTTACTGCTCCTCAATGCCTGCTCTTGATGCTGTTCACCCCTGCTTTTCATCTTTGTGTTTTCCAAAGTCTGAGCATGTCACAAGTTCTCTAGCACTTCCCCAGCATGCACAGGAAGGAACCCCTCTCCTGTTGCTATACACAGGGCTCAGGCAACCTCACCAGCTTCATCTCTTTCTGAGGAAAGGCATTCTGTGCTGCAGTCATTCTGAAAATGTATAAGAGTCCTATTAAGCAAGAGCAAAATACGATGAATATTAATTAAGTACTATTCAACAAGAGTATATTCTAACAGGAATGACTCATAGAGAGTTCAACTCATGCTTTCTTAATATTATTTATATTTAAATCTTTTTTCCTCTGCAAAGACTTGTTCCTACGTCTTTGTTTTTGTGCAGCTGTTTCCTCTGCTTAGGGTGATCTACCTATGTGGTAAGTTGCTCGAACTTCAAAATCCTTCCTAAAACAATGTTACATCATCTACAAAGCTTTCCCTTTGCTCATCACTTTCTGGGCCTCCCCTTCTTGCCCCACATAATCACTGGCTTTTTTATCCACAGCATCATACACTACTTCTAGTGTCACCCTTTTTCCACCTGCTCCACAATGTCCTATTCCAGTGACCATGTCCCTCCCTGGTCTGAGAGCCCCCTGAGTGCAGGGGTAATGCAGGGGTAATGTTTCAGTCATCTTTAAGTTCCCAGAACAAGTCCATGCCTGGCACAAAGCCAACTCAATCATTGATGGCTGTTATTATTAAACCCTATGAAATTGCCATTTATATAGTTTATCAATGGTCAAATGACAAATCATTTCATACAGTTACTGTAAATATTTTCATTGTCTTCTTCATGCAGCTTCACACACCTTCCAAGTATGGTGTAATTAATCCTGGGCAAATTCTTGTAAGCTAGTATAAGAAATCACAGTCATCATTTTACAGATGGTTCAGTAGGTTGGTGGCAGATGTTGAAAGAAACCAGAGCTTATAAACACACCCTTCCTCCTAAGGTCCACAGCACTAGACTCATGAAATTGTGAATGTGAAAGAAATTCAAAGGGTCACCTGCCTGGCAACTCCTGGGAATGAGACACATAAATCATCCTTAAATGGTTTTCTGCTTTTCCTATCATGTGTCCAAAGTTAAGATGACGGGTTCTCTCACAATAATAATTTAATATTTTTCTTCTCACACCTTTACCAGGCAGTCCATTTCTGACCTATCTCGCTCTTGCTGCAATATGTCAATTTCTGACTTTATGGAGATAAAGAAGCTGCAAAGTACCCAGCTTATAATAACCCTACTACTACTTATAGCCACTTGTTCTTCCTTCAGTTTTGTTTTTCTCCTGAAAAAAATCCCTTTTCTTTTGAACTCATTTCATAGGTCTTTACATCATTTGAATCAAAAGACTGCAGGGTCTTCTATAACAGCATTTCCCAGTTTCCTTAGGCCACTTCAAAAAAATGTTTCTGACCAAGTGCTAAATGGGAAAGAAATTAGGAAATAGGGCTGAGTGGTGTTTGCACATTCCTTCTTAAATATTAGGATGAAAGCTAGATGTGATGTCCTTGTAAGGTGCCATGTGTATCTCATGCACTATAAAGATGACTCCAACCTAGCAAGGTCACATTTCTGTTTACATATTCATTATTGCAATTGTATCTTTAACCACAGACTCAGAATGCCACCTCATACTTAAAGTAGGCTGGTGCTTTTATAGTCAAGAATAATAATTGAGCTTTTATACTGTCTTGCATAATAATGGAGTTTGGATTTATTTATTTCGTATGCTAACTTGATTGGGTTCTGACTATCACTCATTTTTCCCCTCTATTTTCTTCTCATCACTTTAAATTCCATTCTTCTGAATTCTTAGCAACCACCCCCAACCTGTCACCCCTCCCCCTCCACTCCTTAGAATTGGTGTTATTTGTAGGCTTTCAAATAACCACCTTCAAAGTTAAGTTTATTGTATTTCTAAACACTGAATACCTTGGGTGGGAAGTTCCCTAAGTTTCAGCAGGCATTTCCTGCATACCAGCTACATGTGTCACACTGTCCTAGCTGCCTTGACAGCCTTCAAAGCTCACAGTCACCATGAAGACGTTGTTCATCCACACAAGTAGTTAACTAAGAATAGGTGGTATTAAATGATCAAAAAGATACAGTAATAATAAAATGTAAGTGTCATGCAAGCCATAAGAACAGCAATGTCAAGATTGCTCATGACCTATGATGATATATGAAAGGCAAGCAGGTGGGAAGGGGTTTACAAGAACAAAGAGGTGAGGAGGTGGACCACAGAAGGAAAAGCAAATGCAGATATGGGCATTAATGGCCCCTTGCTATGGGGGGCTACACAGTGGACACATACATCAGTGACCCCATACTGTTGCTAGGTATATGTAAGCCTGCAGTCCTCATTGATTTACCATGACCACAGGGATGGCAGGACCATGATGACTCTGTCCTTGTGTACCCAGTGATCTTAACAGTGCCTGGTCTCTAGTACCCACTCAATAAAGACACACTTAGGATTGTTTTTTAAAAATTGGTTTGAGTGAGAGAGCAGGTCAATATAGGGAATTGTGATTGAGTTCAGGTTATGGAGGCCTCTGAAAGAAACCTGGGCCATTTCAGTTTCACTGGGTGGGAGCCACTGAAGTCTGGAGTAGGAATGACAAGATAATGTATTTGGGGAATTTATCTGACAATAATGTTCAGAATGAAATTAAGAGAGGGAAGGGAGGAAGCTGGAGGAAAAAGGGAGACATTGTCTAATTCTGCCTCTCTCTCTCTTTCTCCCTCCCCCTACTATCTCATTCATGTTTCTGGAAAGATCTTTGGCATTTCATTACCTTTGAGCCCCACACAGCTCATTCTAACCTACCTTCTGTTCCCACTTCACAGTATTTAATTACTAAATCTCTCTGCAGTATTTAACATCATTAACATTTTTATCTCTTAAAAATAAACATTTTATTAGATGTATTTTTAACACAATTTTAGGTTCACAACAAGATTGATTAAAAGGTACAGAGATTCCCTATGTACCACTCCCTGTCCCCATATACGAAGCTTTGTTTTTTTTTAATTATGTAATTACTGCAACAAATTTAAGCAATACTTAAAATGCAAAGAAGAAAGTAAAACTTACCCCAAATCTCTTCTTCCAGAGATAATCACCATTAACATTTTGGTGAACATACTTCCAAACATCTCTCTGGTCTCTGCTACACGTACAAGCAGATGGCTATGTGTATAGAGATTTACATAAATTATAACATGTAATATTCATCTTGCAGTAACTTTCATTGCTTTGCCTGAACAATAAGTATAAATGTCAGTAAGCTTAAGTCTGTGATTTTTGATAGAGGAATAGTACTCCAGCAGCAATGTGTGCCGGTCATGTAGTTAACACATACCCTCAGAATGAAAGCTAGTTTGTTTCTAGTTTCTATTTCTATAAACAATGTTGCAGTAAACATTTTTATCCTTTTTGCTATTTCACCATTACCATTCTATCATTTTAGCAGGCCCTCTCTTTAAAATCCCGCTGTTGTACATTCTCATTTCCATCAGCTCTAACTCCTCCTGCCTCTCCGAGTTCTCTTAGGGTGTCTTCTCAGCCTCATGCACCCTCTCCCTGGCTCAGCCCTTCAGCATTCATGTGTAACTGGCCTTTATTCCGGGCTCACTGTTGCCCTCATTCTCCATTGTTTTCCAACGGCCACATTTACTCTCCTAGTTTAGCCCCCACATTCAGGTCGGCAGTTACAAATTCAGGGTCTCTATCCCTGACATCTTTCCTGAAATTCAGAGAGTTATCTTCCAGCTGCCACACCCAGATATCTCTGGTAATTCAGTATATTCATGATCTTCACTCAACCCCACTTCAACTCCTGCAACGCCCTCAGTCACTTACATGCCATGTGCAAAAGCCTGGGGGTCATTTCTTATCCCCCCCCTCTTTTTTAAATAAGTGAACCTTGTAGAATTTTTTTGCATTTTTGCATTTTTATATATTTTTTACATCATTTTTCATTTTTGTACAGTGTATGCATTTTCATCTTGGTTATAGTCCCCGTATAATTCCCACCCCATCCCCCCACCTTGCTTTGATCCCACTCCCAATTCATAATCTGATCTGTAAATTCTGCCTCCTAAAATTTTCATGAAATGCCTTAAGATATTTCTCGGAAGTTACTGGAAGCTGTGCTGCATCAAAAACAAGGGACTGAAACAAATAAAGGAAGATGCAGTAAACAGGCAGTATCCAGGGGCCTCAGACAGGAGTGAGGTGGGGTCAGTTTCCAGAATGGCCAGGTGAGGAGTTTCTAAGTAGCAACTTCCCCATGTTACCAGGGAAGAACCCCATCTAAGGTGTGTGTGACACAGGGCCCCTGGAGGGATGCCTTCAAGAGAAACTGAAAGTGCTGGAATACACCATGTGTTGGAACACACTGAGTGATGTTATTATAGTTTGGCAAGGGTTTGGGGGATGAATTAATGGCTACTTCACAGAGAAAAGTATAAATATATTAGAAAGGAAATGTAATCACTCAAGCCTGCATGGCTCAACTCTGAACAATAATTCCATGATCACAATATTGTTAACAGTGAATATGAATTTAATTGAAAATACAGTTAGAGCTAAACTGGAAAGATGGAATCAAAAAGTGTCTGTATCTGTGGGAGAGGGTGCCGAAGAGAGCCTAGTTTTCATCTTCCATTTTCGTATATGAATGTGTACCCTCTAAAATTGAAAAATTCAAGAAGCAGAACTTAAAGAAAGCAACCAAAAGAGTTGATGGAAATTGCAAGAGAGGAGGTAATAGGAATGAGGAGAAATGGGATAAGAAACTTCTCTTTTTTCATAAAATTTTCGTCATCAATCCAGTAGTATTATTTGTTTTCTTTAACTACAGGTATGCATTACTGATCTAAAAAAAAAAAGTTGAGAAGATTCCAAATATCCATCAATAGGTAAAAAAAAATGATTAATTTGTATAGTAGAGTATGTGCTACTCTAAAAAGTAAGTTAGATCTATGGGAATTGCAAAAGTATCCAAGATATATTGAAAAGGAAAAAAAAACCTCATTGCAAAAAAGTCTTTATGGTATGATCTGATATTCATCCTATTCCAACATTAGTAAGTCACTTATAGAATGAAATACATTGGAGGAATAGTAACCAAACAATTAATGATTTAGGGGATGCAATTTCACTTTCCATATTACGTGCTTCAATAATGTTTGAAATTTGCTTGAGGAAATGTTTGTTTCTGGTTACAAAATTTTACCAAATGGATATTTCTCATATCCACTATGTTCTCTTCATCCCTAATGCCCTTTTCCTGAGAGTCCTTAAATGGCTTATTGACAGCCCCAGAATAAAGTCCAAGTGCATTAGGCTGGCATTTAAGGCTTTCTGGGGAGGGCCCCTACCGATGCGTCTAGCCCGAGCCTCAGCTCCTTCCCACCTTGCACTGCATACCATTCATGTACTGGCCCTGCTCCTCCTGGGTGACCCATTTCTGCACCCTCCACTGACCACCTCCGATACCCCTCAGCCTCCACCTTCTTCATCTTCTCCTTAACTTGGACCCCATAAGTCCTTGAAGAAGAATAGGCATGAATTACCATAGAACTTACTACAATTATAATTTTCTGTGCCAGGCTTCTGTCACTAAACTGTTAACTCAAAAAGGACAGGAGCTGTGTTTGTTTATTCATTTTACACCCTCAGAGCCTAGCATAGTATCTGACATCAGACATCTCTTGGGTTAAACTTCACTATTAATTACTCTTTGTGCACTAGAATTCTAGGATATGGGAGAATGTAAAGGGAGTGAATACCACTGTCTTCACTTGAACCTTCATGTGAACATAGTGGTGATTATGTGCCAACTGGTGGAGAGGATCTGGGCAGATCTTTTGTGATTGCAAGCGACATGCTCACTGTTCATTGCTGGTCACTTTTCTGAGTCAAGATCCTCACCCCACACAGACAAGATATTCTCTATAAGGCTAATCTTATCTATCCATTAAGTTGCTCTTTTAACCAGATATGAGTCTATCTCATAACCAGATATGAGTCTACTCAATGCAATCTGATTCAGCACCAGTAGGTCCATTTCTCATTATGGTTATGGGGGTAAAACCAATGCCTTTTCTTCAATCCACATACAGTCAATCTAGTCATAGTTCTTCAACCTTCAAAAGGCCATGGACTCTACTGGGGTTCCATTAATGGTAATGACTCTAATTTTGCCAACTCTTATGCCTACCTTGACAAACTACAAAAGTTGTTCCCCCAAGCAGGCTAGCATCTGGAGTCTTCGTAGTAGTCTAAAGTGCTCACACTTTCTGTGCTCACACACGTCTGCTCACTCTTCTGACCTGCCTTTCTAATGCCACATCTCCCACCAGGATCTACCATCTCCAGGCAGACAAGTACTAGAGGCCATATCACACTGATCCCTTTCAATGTCACGTGGTTAGCAGGGCCCTAAATCATGACTTCAATGCTCCCTACACTCATCCTTCCCCCTCCAGTCTATTCCCCACATATCAGCTTAGTGTTCCTGTTGAAATCTAAGCCAGATCATGGCATGACTCCATTTGGAATATCCAATGGCTCCCCTCTCTCTCTGCATAAAAGGCAAATTCCTCCCATGTGAACCCAGCAATCTCATCTCATGCTATTCTCTTCCTTCACACTAATGCAGCCACCTTGAGCCCTCTGTCCTTTGCTACACATGTACTATTGGAATCATTGCTTAGATTTAGTGGTCTCAAATATATAAATACCAATATTGAATATTTGGGAATATTTTTATGTCATTTCTTCTTGGTAAAAATTGGATTATCCCATCAGTAAAATGAGTACTAGGTTTAAAATAAGTGATACATAAAAATGAATACCAGTAGGCATTCAGTTAGAAAGGATGGGATAGAAGTTAAACTTTTTAAAATATATCTTACATTTATCTGATTTTATGGACCATGTAAATATTTTGCATAATAAACAAAATTTTTAAATCCCCATAAATAAAGCTAAAGTGACAATGGAATTTAACTAATTGGTGACTTAAACACACAGAAAGAAAATTTTCTAAATGGTTTTAAACTTGTAAAATAAATAGTAATTGTAATGTACATATCCCTAGAACAAAATAACTAGTATAAAACAAAAATAACTACAGTAAAAAAATCTTTAAATCTGTAGCGTCATAGATAAAGGCCTCAGTAATTTTTTAATTTGTGTTAAAGTTATATTGTCTTATAACATTACATAGATTACAGGCATAAATATTTTAATCCAACATCTTTATATACTTATGATAGCCACCTAAAATCTAGTTTCCATCCTCTACCATACAAATGGCCCTTTTATTTGATTCACCAACCTCCCTCCTCTTTTCCCTTCTGATTACCACCATTTTGTTTTAATAGTATAAGAGTTTGTTTTTGTTATATTGAATGAAACACTGGGGTGCAAATTCAAAGTTTGGAAAATTCTACAGCTCTGTAAAATTTTTAAACACACACACACACACACACACAGGTTCTTTAAGGAAATTTCAGAATCATGGGAGGAACCTATGGATGAAATGGAACTTAAGAGACAAATGAACCAGTCACAAAGAATGGACTTAATTGGATTCCAATTCAAACAAATCAACTATTTAAAAGTTCTTAAGGTAATTTGTGAACATTAGCTGGGATATTGAATGTTGTGAGGAATTATTCTTACATTTTTTGGTTCAAAATGGTGTTATGGTTTTACCTTTAAAAAGACTCTGTATTTTACTAGAAACACATGCTAAAATATTGGCAGATAAAATTATATGACATGTGGGATTTGCTTTGAAATAATCCAGGGTAGATATTGTGGGTATAGATGTAGGTGAAATAAGATGGTAAGTTACAAGCTGATAACTGTTAGAGCTGAGTGACAGGTATCTTGAAGTTCATTTTCTCACTCTATTTTTCATGTTTGATGTTTTTCATAATGAATGTTTTTTTTAAAAAATGCTAAGTATATGTCATCAAAAAGAATGAGTCTGTTCTCACAAGATGTCTGTGCACCCCATGGCTTGTGGTAGCATTATTCCCCACAGCCAGAAGGTAGAAGCAGCCCAGGTGTTCAGCTATTGATGAATGCATGAACAATATGTGGTCCATACACACAAGAGTATTATCCAGCCTTTAAAAGGAAGGAAATTCTGCCATGTATATGACATGAATATACCTTGAGAATAAGTCAGTCACAGAACACCTGAAATACTGCATGATTATACGGGGTGACTAGAATTGGCAAACTCAGAGACAGAAAGTAGAATAGAGGGCACCAAGCCCTGAGGGGAGAAGGGGGAAGGAGAGTTGTTTGAGAGATGGAGTTTCAGTTTTGCAAAGTAAAAAAGTTCCAGAGATTGGTTGCACTATAACTGAATGCATTTAACACAAACTGTGCACTTACGAATGGCTAGGATGGTAAATTTTATGTTTTGTATATTTTATCATAATTTATTTTTTTAATTATTAAAAGGATGTGTCTGGGTCAATAAGGTTATGGAGAGCAAAGGTTATTAAAAGGAAGAAATTATATAGGAGTGTCTTCAGATTATAGAGCAAGGAAAGAAACTTAAATGTAGTTTGAGGGTTTAAGGAAGCACCCAAGTGTTGCACAGGATGTAGAGAAAAGGGAACACTTATATACTGTTGGTAGGAAAGTAAATTGTTTGATTCATTGTGGAAAGCAGTAAGGCGATTCCTTGAAAATAGAAATCCCATATGATCCATTATCCCACTCCTGGGTATTTACCCCCTAAAATTCAAAAACATGAATTTGAAAAGATATATGCATCCCCATATTTACTGTAGCATTCTTTCCAATAGTAAAGACTGGAAACAACATATATGCCCATTTACAGACAAATGGATAAAGAAGATGTGGCATGTATACATAATGGAATATTATACAGCTATATAAAACATGAAATCCTGCCATTTGCAACAAGATGCATGGATATAAAGGGTATTGTGCTTAGTAAAATAAATGAGACAGAGAAAGACAAACACTGTGATTTCAGTCATGTGGTAAGTAGAGAAAGCAAACAGATGAAATAAATAAAACAAACTTTTGCACTATAAGACAGATTAGTGGTTACCAAAAGGAAAGAGGACGAGGAGAAAGGAGGTGAACACATTGGGATAAATGAGACAATGGTAATCTGAAGGCTAGAACTGGATATTTAGCAGTGAACTTCAGTAGTATATACACATGTTGATTCTCAGTGATGCACACCTAAAACTAATGTATCAATCAAATTGCAATACAAATTTAACTTCAATTACAAAAATTGCCTTTAAGTTACCGGCTTAATTTAATCATCTTAACTGGAGGATGGCACATGAACTTTATGATGGAAATTTCTCCTGAAAATTGATAAATAAGCTTTTAAACATAAATACTTTTTTAAAACACCAAGCTTTCTGTTAAAGATAATAAAGTATTAAGGCCAAGAAAAGGGTACTTTACATAATTGGAAAAAGCAGGCTATTATACAACACCCATTAACATCTTTTAAAACTGATGTATTGTAAATTTTTATACAATGTAATTAAAAGGAAAAATAATGCAGATTAAGCATTAGGACAAAAAAGGGTGTCAGCACTCACTGCAAAAACATGATGGTGTACTCTATGTTCAGAACAAGTGTTTAAAACTAATGAGCAAATATGCATTCAAAGAGATTTGGTAGTTCAGAAAGTTGAAAATGGATTGTGAATTATTTCTATTCTAGGTCATCTCTTCCGGAGCCCTAATGAAGTTAAATAGTACAACTAAAATAGTCATTTTAGTTGAATGACTAGAGTTTTTGGTTTTTTTTAAATATACCTTTTCTGCTGTAGTAGTTCATTTTGGTGAAAAAAGAGTTGACTAAGGAGTACTGAGAAGTGAAGGACCAAAAATAATAGATACTGCTAAAAAAAAGTTTGGGTGGTTATATGTGCATATCTTCAATATATAGTGAATGGAATGTCTTTCTCATCAAGACCTCTCCCCCTGTAGTATTTTATCATCAGTGCCAGGAATGCAAGATGATACCACCTGGTCAAGGTGCTGCACTTTGCCATATGCCAAGACAGGGACACAGAATGGGTCCAGGGCAGAGACAGGTCACCATGATCAAAGCAGAGTCAAGAGCAGAAACACCCTGTATTACAGAGACAGATAGGCAAACATCTGGAATCTTTCTAAGACCCCTTCCTTCCTATTACCTAGCATGCTGGGTAAACGTCAAACATTACCCTAATGGACAGGATACCACAATTATTGATTTTCTTGCCCATTGTCTGCTAGAGATTGCAAGGTTCTTAAGAATTGCTCCTTAAATTATTCAATTTTGTGATTATAGCCCTTGATATGGTGTCTGGTATGTAGTAGGTATTTAATAATGGCTTCTTGAATATCTAACAAAAATATTAATGAATAATAGCTTCCAAATCTACATTCTCAGTTCCGATTTTTATGATGAGCTCAAGACCCATCCTTTCTGTTGGGGACCGGAAAGCACTCCCTGACCCCATGGCCCCTTGAGCAAGAAACACCAAGTCAGAGTCACTAACCCCACCCCACCCCAACCCACATAAACCTGATCTTCCCTCTGATCTTCCTAATCCTCCCCTTAAGTAAGTCGTGAAGATTCAAACACGCAGAGTTTAGAACAAACAACAGACAGTCATGAAAAAATATACATGTTCAGCCTTCATTTTAAACAAATTGACAAAATAAAAATGAAGGAGACCTTAACAATAATCTCAAATATTGTTAAGAAAATTGGTGGATGCCATGAATTTCTCTTCCTGGCTTTCCTTCATTAGAACCTTCCATTGTCCAAGCCCCTGAGGTCCAGTTGGCAGGGTTCTGCCAATCACAGGTCTTCACATGTCTTGGTCATATTGGCCAATCAATCTCACTCACAGGATGTGGCATATGAGGCAGACACACAGGCAGGCAGTTGAAGCTGAATCCCTCAATAAGCCAAGCTTTCCTCAAAATTTCTAGAGCTGGCCAGAATACTCTTCTAATATATCTGGGGCTACTCTTCTTCCTTTAGGTCTGTGAACCAACCCCTCCTTCCTGACCGCCCACCCAATAACTTTTCACTAAATCTTTTTTTTTTTTTTTTTGGCTTCAGAGTCTATTTCTTCAATCTAAAATTAAAAAGATCCTGATACAAGGGAAAATTGAAGTATTACTCAAAAATGTGCTCTGATCTTTTCAAAATGGCTAAATGAAAGCTAGGTATGAAAGTTTTTAAATGAAACTGAGGACTTGACACCAAAAGTGAGTAATAGGTCTCACAAAGGAAATAAAATTCTGCCTGCATGTGCTGACGCGCGCTCCCCCCACCCCTCTCCCCTCTCTCTCTCTCTCTCTCTCTCTCTCTCTCTCTCTCTCTCTGTCTCTCTAAAAGAGAAAGAAAGGGAGAAACACCTGTGGAAACTTTGTGCTCTTCAAAGGGCTTGGGAGAAAGTCCTAATTTTTAAAATACATGGATGAAAATGGAAGAAGGGACTCAGGATCAAGGCAAAGCACCCAAGACCCTGCAAGAATCAGATCTCAAAAGTCAGATCAAGGTGAAGCTTATGACAGATGCTGATGTCTGTAGTTGTGCTTGGAAGGTAGGAAAGGAGAATGTGAAGGAAGAAAGCCCAGCATGTATTGAGCAGTTACTGTATTAGGCTCTATGGTGGGTATTTTACAGACTCATTTGTTGTTTTTTTTTAAAGAAAAAAAAGAGTGGGGAGGAGCAGGTGTTAGCAGCACACCTGCTACTTCAGGTCATTAATACAACCCTGTGCAGAGGAATCCTCTTCCTCTAAACGAATGGCCCTGTGACGTCTCGTTTGTATCCTAATATACAAGGAGGCCACTTACTTTATGTCTAAATATTTAAGAGTTATAAGTCAAGGAGGGCGGAGCAACATGGCAGCGAGGAGACGCTGCGAGTAAGATCTCCCATTAAAAAAAAAGTTAATAGGGAGGAAAAGCGGCAGGTCCCAGTGAGAACCGGGACACGGAAGATAAACGGGTGACGCCAGCAAACTGCCCGAAGAAGAAAGTGGCCATAAAAGAGGACCAGAAGGGAGGGAAGCGCAGAACCCTGCTCCCCTCCCCCGCCCACAGAGGCGGCACTCTCCGACCCGCAGAGAGGAGGAAAACAACAAACTGAAACGACCCACAAGAACAAACCACGCAGCAAGCGGGACTGGGAGTGGAAAGGAACTATTGCAGCCACCACACCCCGTGAACGGGAGCTGTGGAGAATTCTGCAGGATTCGCCGCGGAGGTGAGCTCCAGGTGCCATTAAAGAGAAACCCCGCCCCCAGGAGGAGACCAGCACCAGCACACAGCCCCAGGCCGCCCAGTAAGCTTGCGCTGAAAAGGGGCGCGCTGGAAAAGCAGACACGGAGCGGGAGCGGGGTCGGGATCTCGCGGAAAAGCAGTGCAGTTGAAAAGAAAACGCAGATCCGGACCACAGCTGCCCAGGTCCCCGCGCCTACGACCTAGGCATAGGAACCAGGCGCCCAGGCACAGGAGCGGGGTTCAAAAGGCGCCATTCCCGGGCCACTGAACTGGGCTACAGCCCGCGTCCTGGAACTGAGGGCTTTGGAACTGAGACCCGGGGCACGAAATTCGGGGCGTGGGTTCTCCACGACGGTGGGGCACAAGGCAGACACAGCACCCCAAAGCCGTTGAGGTTTACCCTACCATTCCCGCTCTGTTCCCTGTCCCACCAGGTGGAAAAATCAGCTCCCCAAGGGCTCTAGGAGAGATCTCTGGCGCCACCTAGCGACTTGAACCAGCAGAGGCTCCTGGAGGAGCCAGTGGCCAGCTGGGGAGTTAGCCCACGCCGGGCCCCTTCCGACCAGTAGTCTGAGCTCACAGGGGGAACAAGCACCCACAGCCGGGGCAGACCAGGCGCGCAGAAGAGTGTGCCTGAGACCGGACGCACAGGGAGTGTGTCCCGCATCGCCATTTTAGAACAGGGACATTTCTTCAGTAAAGACTACCTGCAGAAGGCTTCCTCAGGAGCCAGAGGTGAGTGGGGGAAGTTCGCCCACGCCAGACCCCCTCTGGCCTGCAGTCCAAGCCCAGAGGAGGAGCAGGAACCCACCGCCGGGGCAGACCAGGCGCACAGGGGAGTGTGTCCCCACATCGGCATTTTAGAACAGGGACCTTTCTCCAGTAAAGTCTGCCTGAAACTGACATATGGCTCCTGGAGGAACCAGAGGGGAGCAGAGAAGCTCACCCAAGATGCCGGCCAGTCCCAGCAACACAGTGTCCCAACGCATACGGCAAATTAGAAAACAGACAGTAGGGAGGAGAAGAACCACACGCAACCTAGCAACTCCCCAGGGAAAAAGCACACCACAAAAAGAAAACCAGCCCCCAGATAGCAACGACAGTAACTTGGAAGAACTTCTGAGCCTTCCAGAAAGAGAATTTAAAATTGCCATGATTAAAAAAGTTATAGAAGTCATAAAGGAAAACAATGGTCAGAAGAATGAAATTGAGTCCCTAAAGAGGGAAGTAAAAGAAATGCAGGAGACCAAAGAATTAATGAAGAACTAAAGAATTCTGGAAAAAGCAATGAAAGCAGAATAGATGAAATGGAAGAACGAATAAGTTCTCTTGAAGACACAGAAATAAAAAGAACCAAAACAGAAAAGGAAAGAGAAGTACGAAGGAAAAAGAATGAAGAAAGACTTCGGGAACTATCTGACTCCATGAGGAAAGGAAATATAAGAGTTATAGGAATACCAGAAGGAGAGGAGAGAGATGTAGGAACGGAGAAAAATATTCAAAGAGATAATTGAAGAGAACTTCCCAAATGTGAAGAAGGAGTTGAAAATTGATATAGAAGAAGCAAGAAGAACACCAAACTTCCACGACGAAAGGAAAAATACAGCAAGACACATAATAGTAAAGCTCCCAAGAATCCAGGACAAGGAAAAAATAATGAAGCTGGCAAGAGGGAAGAAACAGATAACATTCAAAGGAAAGCCAATCAGGCTGACATCAGACTTCTCTGAAAAAACACTACGGGCAAGGAGAGAGTGGAGGGACATAGTCAACAGACTCCAAGAAAACAGATGCCAACCAAGAATACTCTATCCCGCAAAGCTCTCCTTCCTCTTTGAAGAAAGAGTATGGACCTTCCCAGACAAAGAGAAACTCCGGAATTTCATTACAACTAAACCCCCACTCCAAAAAATTCTACAAGGAGTCCTAAAGCCAGAACCTCAGAGGGGCGAATAACAATGAAAGAAGGCCAAAAAAAAAAAAGTTATTAAAAGAATAATTAAATAAAATCAAAGGAAGACAAACACAATGGCAAATAAAGATGCTAACATATCAATATTAACTCTAAATGTAAATGGAATAAACTCTTCAATAAAAAGACACAGAGTTGCAGCCTGGATTAAGAAACAAAACCCAACCTTTTGCTGTCTCCAGGAAACACATTTAGCTACAAAAGATAAAAATAGGCTCAAAGTCAAAGGATGGAAAACAATCCTACAAGCAAATGGACCAAAAAAGAAAGCAGGAACAGCTATACTTATATCAGATAAAACAGATTTCAAACTCAAAAAGATAAAAAGAGACCCCAATGGTCACTACATTATGATCAAGGGACAATACTTCAAGAAGAAATAACACTCATTAACATATACTCACCAAACGAAGGAGCACCAAAATATATCAGACAACTGTTGTCCTCTCTGAAAACAGACATCAGAGAAAACACATACGTAGTGGGAGACTTCAACACACCAACTATCAACAATGATAGATCAACAAGACAAAAAATAAGTAAAGAAACCAAAGCTCTAAATAAAGACCTAGAGCAATTGGGCTTAACAGACATCTATAGAACACTAAACCCCAAAAAAACGGAGTACACATTTTTCTCAAGCGCACACGGATCATTCTCCAGGATCGATCACATACTGGGGCACAAGACAAACATCAACAGATACACCAAGATTGAAATCATATCAACCATCTTTTCTGACCATGAAGGCATCAAACTAGAAATAAACCATAAAAAGAAGGCAAGGAACTTTCCTACCTCATGGAGATTAAAAACCACACTACTGGAAGACCATTGGACTAATGAGGAGATCAAAGAAGAAATTAAAAAATTTTTTGAATTGAACGACAAGGAGGACACCAATATCCTAAATGTATGGGATGCAGCAAAAGCAGTAATAAGAGGAAAATATATAGCAATAGAAGCTCACATCAAGAAACAAGAAAGAACGCAAAGAAACAACCTAATCTCGAAGCTCAAAGATCTAGAAAAAGAACAACAAGAAAACCCCAAAACCAGTAGAAGAAAAGAAATAATAAAAACCAAAGCAGAAATAAATGAAATTGAAACTAAAAAAAACAATCCAAAAGATCAATGAAACCAAGAGCTGGTTCTTTGAAAAATCAATAAAATAGACAAACCCCTAGCCAGGCTCACAAAGGAAAAAGGGAGAAAGCACAAATAAACAGGATCATCAATGAAAGAGGAAAATCACAACGGACACAGCAGAAATCAAAAGAATAATCAGTAACTACTATGAACAGTTATATGGAAACAAGTTTAACAATCTAGAGGAGATGGACAAATTCCTACAACTCTACAATCACCCAAAGCTAGATAAAGAAGAAATAGAACACCTAAACAGACCAATTACAATTAGCGAAATTGAAATGGTAATCAAAACCTCCCCAAAAACAAAAGCCCAGGACCTGATGGATTTACAATGAATTCTACCAAACATTCAGAGACGAATTAGTGCCTATCCTTCACAAACTCTTCCAAAAAATTGAGAAGGAAGGGACAATACCAAACACGTTCTATGAAGCCAACATTACACTAATACCAAAACCGAACAAGGACAACACAAAAAAGGAAAACTACAGGCCAATCTCCCTAATGAACACTGATGCAAAAATCCTCAATAAAATTTTAGCTATCAGAATCCAACAATGTATCCATAAGATAATTCACCACGACCAAGTTGGATTCATTCCAGGGCACAAGGATGGTTTAACATCCGAAAATCAATCAACGTTATCCAACACATCAACAAAAAGAAATATAAAAACCATATGATAATATCAATAGATGCTGAGAAAGCTTTTGACAAAGTGCAACACCCATTCATGATAAAAGCCCTTGAAGTTCTTGGGATACAAGGAACATACCTCAACATCATAAAGGCCATCTATGACAAGCCAACAGCCAGTATCATTCTCAATGGTGAAAAGCTGAAAGCAATTCCATTAAGATCTGGAACAAGACAAGGATGTCCACTCTCACCATTGCTTTTCAATATAATACTGGAAGTCCTAGCCAGGGCAATAAGACAAGAGAAAGACATCCAAGGAATCCAAATAGGAAAAGAAGAAGTCAAACTATCACTATTTGCAGACGATATGATATTATACATAGAGAATCCCAAAAACTCCACAGAAAAGCTAATTCAACTCATCAATCAGTTCAGTAAAGTGGCAGGATACAAAATCAACACGCAAAAGTCAGTAGCCTTCCTATACACAAACAATAAATCTGAAGAAGAAGAAATCAAAAAGACCATCCCTTTTGTTATTGAAACAAAAAAAATCAAATATTTGGGAATAAATCTAACAAAAGAGGTAAAGGACCTATACAAAGAAAACTATAAAACACTGTTAAAAGAAATAGAAGAAGACACAAAGAAATGGAGAGACATCCCCTGCTCGTGGATGGAAGAATAAACATTATTAAAATGCCATCCTTCCAAAAGCAATATACAGATTCAATGCTATTCCAATCAAAATTTCAATGTCATTCTTCAAAGAAATAGAACAATTATTGATGAAATTCATATGGAATCACAAAAAACCCCGAATAGCCAAAGCTCTCCTGAAAAAAAAGAAGGAATGGAGGCATCACACTCCAGACTTCAAACTATACTACAAAGCCATAATCATCAAAACTGCATGGTATTGGAACAAGAACAGACATACAGACCAATGGAATCGAATAGAAAATCCAGAAATAAACCCACAGATTTATGGTCAACTAATCTTTGACAAAGGAGCAAAGACTATGCATTGGAGCAAAGAAAGTTTGTTCAATAAATGGTGCTGGGAAAACTGGGTCGCTACATGCAAAAGAATGAAGCTTGACCACCACCTCACACCATACACAAAAATCAACTCAAAATGGATTAAAGAACTAGACATAAGACCTGAAACCATAAAATATATAGAAGGAAATATAGGCGAAACACTACGTGATTTGCACATCAAAGACATCTTTACAGACACATCACCCAAAGCAGTGATAGTGAAGGCAAAGATAAACAGCTGGGACTATATCAAATTAAAGAGCTTTTGCACAGCAAAAGAGACAATAACAAAAACAAAGAGAAACCCCACCAACTGGGAGAACATTTTTGCACCCAACACTAATGATAAAGGACTGATCACAAAATCTGCAAAGAGCTGATGAGACTCAACAACAACAAAGAAAATAATCCAGTCAAAAAATGGGCAGAAGAGCTTAAAAGAAACTTCTCTGAAGAGGAAATGCAAATGGCCAACAGGCATATGAAAAAATGTTCAACATCACTTGTCATCAGGGAAATGCAAATCAAAACTACCATGAGATACCATCTTACACCAGTGAGAATGGCACATATTAAAAAACTAGCAACAACAAATGTTGGCGAGGGTGTGGAGAAAAAGGAACTCTTCTGCACTGTTGGTGGGAGTGCAAACTGGTCCAACCACTGTGGAAAGCTGTGTGGAGATTTCTGGACCTACTAAACATAGAGCTTCCATATGACCCAGCAATTCCACTCCTAGGTATTTACCCAAAGGACACAGAAACATCAATTCCAAAGAACACCTGCACCCCTATGTTTATAGCAGCACTGTTTACAATAGCTAAGCTTTGGAAACAACCCAAATGCCCAGAAATAGATGACTGGATCAAGAAGATGTGGTACATATATACCATGGAATATTACTCAGCATTCAAAAAAGATAAACACATGCAATTCGCTGCAACATGGATGGCGCTGGAAGGGATCATGCTCAGCGAAATAAGCCAAAAAGAAAAAGAAAAATACCGGATGGTCTCACTCATAGCAGGAATCTAGAAAACTTAAATAATGGACCAGGAAAATAAATAACTATAAGAAAGTGAAAATCAAATCAACAAAAACTATGAACCAGAGACACTTTTAGGGGCGGGGGCGGGAGGGGAGGGATTGGGGTCAGAATGGGGGGCTGCAATTGTATGGGGAATATAACAATAAAATTATAAAAAAAAAAAAAAAAAAAAAAATAGGCTCAAAGTTAAAGAATGGAAAACAATCCTACAAGCAAATGGACCAAAAAAGAAAGCAGGAACACTATACTTATATCAGATAAAACAGATTTCAAACTCAAAAGATAAAAAGAGACCCCAATGGTCACTACATTATGATCAAGGGGACAATACTTCAAGAAGAAATAACACTCATTAACATATACTCACCAAACGAAGGAGCACCAAAATATATCAGACAACTGTTGTCCTCTCTGAAAACAGACATCGGAGAAAACACATACGTAGTGGAGACTTCAACACACCACTATCAACAATGGATAGATCAACAAGACAAAAAATAAGTAAAGAAACCAAAGCTCTAAATAAGGACCTAGAGCATTTGGGCTTAATAGACATCTATAGAACCTAAACCCCAAAAAACGGAGTACACATTTTTCTCAAGCGCACACGGATCATTCTCCAGGATCGATCACATACTGGGGCATAAGACAAATATCAACAGATACACCAAGATTGAAATCATATCAACCATCTTTTCTGACCATGAAGGCATCAAACTAGAAATAAACCATAAAAAGAAGGCAAGGAACTTTCTACCTCATGGAGATTAAGAACCACACTACTGGAAGACCACTGGACTAATGAGGAGATCAAAGAAGAAATTAAAAAATTCTTTGAATTGAACGACAAGGAGGACACCAATATCCTAAATGTATGGGATGCAGCAAAAGCAGTAATAAGAGGAAAATATATAGCAATAGAAGCTCACATCAAGAAACAAGAAAGAACTCAAAGAAGCAACCTAATCTCGAAGCTCAAAGATCTAGAAAAAGAACAACAAAAAAACCCCAAAACCAGTAGAAGAAAAGAAATAATAAAAACCAAAGCAGAAATAAATGAAATTGAAACTAAAAAAACAATCCAAAAGATCAATGAAACCAAGAGCTGGTTCTTTGAAAAAATAAATAAAATAGACAAACCCCTAGCCAGGCTCACAAAGGAAAAAAGGGAGAAAGCACAAATAAACAGGATCATCAATGAAAGAGGAGAAATCACAACGGACACAGCAGAAATCAAAAGAATAATCAGTAACTACTATGAAGAGTTATATGGAAACAATTTTAACAATCTAGAGGAGATGGACAAATTCCTACAACTCTACAATCACCCAAAGCTAGATAAAGAAGAAATAGAACACCTAAACAGACCAATTACAAGCAGCGAAATTGAAATGGTAATAAAAAATCTCCCCAAAAACAAAAGCCCAGGACCTGATGGTTTTACAAATGAATTCTACCAAACATTCAGAGATGAATTAGTCCCTATCCTTCACAAACTCTTCCAAAAAATTGAGAAGGAAGGGACAATACCAAACACGTTCTATGAAGCCAACATTACACTAATACCAAAACCAAACAAGGACAACACAAAAAAGGAAAACTACAGGCCAATCTCCCTAATGAACACTGATGCAAAAATCCTCAATAAAATTTTAGCTATCAGAATCCAACAATGTATCCATAAGATAATTCACCACGACCAAGTAGGATTCATTCCTGGAACACAAGGATGGTTTAACATCCGAAAATCAATCAACGTTATCCAACACATCAACAAAAGAAATATAAAAACCATATGATAATATCAATAGATGCTGAGAAAGCTTTCGACAAAGTGCAACACCCATTCATGATAAAAGCCCTTGAAATTCTTGGGATACAAGGAACATACCTCAACATCATAAAGGCCATCTATGACAAGCCAACAGCCAGTATTATTCTCAATGGTGAAAAGCTGAAAGCAATTCCATTAAGATCTGGAACAAGACAAGGATGTCCACTCTCACCACTGCTTTTCATATAATACTGGAAGTCCTAGCCAGAGCAATAAGACAAGAGAAAGACATCCAAGGAATCCAAATAGGAAAAGAAGAAGACAAACTATCACTATTTGCAGATGATATGATAATATACATAGAGAACCCCAAAAACTCCACAGAAAAACTAATTCAACTCATCAATCAGTTCAGTAAAGTGGCAGGATACAAAATCAACACGCAAAAGTCAGTAGCCTTCCTATACACAAACAAAAAATCTGAAGAAGAAGAAATCAAAAAACCATCCCTTTTATTATCGAAACAAAAAAAATCAAATATTTGGGAATAAATCTAACAAAAGAGGTAAAGGACCTATACAAAGAAAACTATAAAACACTGTTAAAGGAAATAGAAGAAGACACAAAGAATGGAAGACATCCCCTGCTCATGGATTGGAAGAATAAACATTATTAAAATGGCCATCCTACCAAAAGCAATATACAGATTCAATGCTATTCCAATCAAAATTTCAATGTCATTCTTCAAGAAATAGAACAATTATTGATGAAATTCATATGGAATCACAAAAAACCTCGAATAGCCAAAGCTCTCCTGAAAAAAAAAGAAGGGAATGGAGGCATCACACTCCCAGACTTCAAACTATACTACAAAGCCATAATCATCAAAACTGCATGGTATTGGAATAAGAACAGACATACAGACCAATGGAATCGAATAGAAAATCCAGAAATAAACCCACAGATTTATGGTCAACTAATCTTTGACAAAGGAGCAAAGACTATGCATTGGTGCAAAGAGAGTTTGTTCAATAAGTGGTGCTGGGAAAACTGGGTCGCTACATGCAAAAGAATGAAGCTTGACCACTACCTCACACCATACACAAAAATCAACTCAAAATGGATTAAAGAACTAGACATAAGACCTGAAACCATAAAATATATAGAAGGAAATATAGGCGAAACACTACGTGATTTGCACATCAAAGACATCTTTACAGACACATCACCCAAAGCAGTGAGAGTGAATGCAAAGATAAACAGCTGGGACTACATCAAATTAAAGAGCTTCTGCACAGCAAAAGAGACAATAACAAAAACAAAGAGAAACCCCACCAACTGGGAGAACATTTTTGCACCCAACACTAATGATAAAAGGACTGATCACAAAAATCTGCAAAGAGCTGATGAGACTTAACAACAACAAAGAAAATAATCCAGTCAAAAAATGGGCAGAAGAGCTAAAAAGAAACTTCTCTGAAGAGGAAATGCGAATGGCCAACAGGCATATGAAAAATGTTCAACATCACTTGTCATCAGGGAAATGCAAATCAAAACTACCATGAGATACCATCTTACACCAGTGAGAATGGCACATATTAAAAAACTAGCAACAACAAATGTTGGCGAGGGTGTGGAGAAAAAGGAACTCTCCTGCACTGTTGGTGGGAGTGCAAACTGGTCCAACCACTATGGAGAGCTGTGTGGAGATTTCTGGGCCTACTAAAGATAGAGCTTCGATATGATCCAGCAATTCCACTCCTAGGTATTTACCCAAAGGACACAGAAACATCAATTCCAAAGAACACCTGCACCCCTATGTTTATTGCAGCACTGTTTACAATAGCTAAGCTTTGGAAACAGCCCAAATGCCCAAAAATAGATGACTGGATCAAGAAGATGTGGTACATATATACCATGGAATATTACTCAGCATTCAAAAAAGATAAACACATGCAATTTGCAGCAACATGGATGGCACTGGAAGGGATCATGCTCAGCGAAATAAGCCAAAAAAAAAGAAAATACCGGATGGTCTCACTCATAGCAGGAATCTAGAAAACTTAAATAAGGGACCAGGAAAATGAATAACTATAAGAAAGTGAAAATCAAAATCAACAAAAAACTATGAACCAGAGACACATTTTGGGGGCGGGGGTGGGAGGGGAGGGATTGGGGTCAGAATGGGGGGGCTGCAATTGTATGGGGAATATAAAAATAAAATTTATTATTTAAAAAATATAAAAGAGATTTAAAAAACAAAACAAACAAAAAAAAAAGAGTTATAAGTCAAGTTTTGCTCGTACCCCACTCATATTTCCACCCAGGACTGTAAGGGGCGGACAGCCATCCATTGCCCTTGAAATCCAAAGATGAAAGAGTTAAGTTCTCTCCTCAGCAGTAGCACAGGTCAGCTGAGACAGGGGCTGGGGAGAGGTTTGTCCTGGATCCAGAACCCCAGGGAGAAACTAGGGTAAAGATGGGCCTGGATACCTGGTCACCACCATCAGAATGACCCAGTAAGCTAATTCCCTAATACCACAGCCTCACTCTTCCCAGAATTCCCACAGTCACTCCTCTAGGGAATACAGTCAGCTGGAAAGCCCAGTTACCTAACCACCTATTGGGGGGATTTGGAATGGCCTGCATGGGACATCAGCTCATACCTTTCTCTAGTTTCCAGGAAGAGGCTATGATTTTCTCCTAACCAATACCCACTCTTACACCCACCACCCCAAATCTTCTTAGCCCAGCATCCTTCTTCCTCCAGTGACCTTGGGGGGGAGTCCATCCCACATGTGTGTCCCTTCCCCAAATTCCCATCTGATCAATCAAATCCAAACTTTTTTTTAAAAAGCATTAGAGATGTAAAGAGGGGGGAGTTTTTCTCTTATCGATGTTTATGAGCTATGGGTCGCTCTTACCTGGTGTAATGATGGTACTGATTATATTTGGTGATACAAATCTGACCAACACAGAATGTATTGGGAGTGTTACTTGCTATGATCTCAACACTGTTTTCACTGTGCAGCCCAAAATGATGAGCTTTTTTAGTAGTTGTTGGCTCATATTAAGTTAATTCATTTCAACACTTTGGTCTACCTAAGAGTAGGTGTTCCTACAAGCCAGTCCTCTCTGGTTTTTTAATTGATGCTTTTGACTCTAAATGCAGGATTTGACATGTGTTGCTATCACATCTCTCCTTATAAGCTTTAAATTTCCTGTCAGTTGTAGTGTTCGCTATGATTCCTCTTCTATTATATCATGGGAATATGGGTAAGCTTACATTTTAGGTCTTCATCAGGTATTTGACTAAAGTATTAAGTAGGGCAAATGGCAGTGGAATCAGTGGGGGAAGCTTGGAGATAACAGGCTTCGATGCAACTCTTTTGAAATGTTATCTCTAACAATTAGTTTTCCAACAAAGAAATAATAGACTTCTTATGAAGATATGAGAATTCAAGCAAAAGCCAAATGACCCTCAATAAAGGAGGTTATAGAAAAAATTTTTGGATATGCAGAATTCTGAGGACACTTCTAAAACTCTATGATCAGATGATTCCAAGTCCAGGGTAATGGAGTAATAGCTAAGCATCCTCAAGCCCATTTCAGATTCCTGCAGGAAATCTTCCTGGTGTCCCCAGACTAATGTACTCACTCCTCTCTAAGACCTCCACCCCATCCCTTTTACCAAACTTGTCATGCTCCATCTTTTGTTACAGTTGTTGACACAGGGGTTTCATTTTGCCATTAAGTTCTTCAATTCTAGAACTACATTTTGTTTATCTTTATTTCTCTTGTACCTATATAATCCAATGTACGCCTAGCAGGAATCAGTCATATTATAGGTAGCAAAAAGGGGAGTGCATTTGGGGTCTTAGATCCAGGAGACAGATTAAGAGTTCTAGTAGCAGAGGAAACTTGATCATGGTCCCCTCTGACTGGGCACCCCATGAAAGCAGAAGCCATGCTCCTCTATACCTAGTCCTCAGAAACCAAGTCACTATTTAGTGCCGGATAGGCACTCCATGGGTATTTATGGAATGATGAATGAGTTGGCAATTCCTCCAAGAGGAAATTCACTTTCATCTGTTTTCTGGGTGGGGCTATAAAAGGGGAGAAAGTCTGAGATTCTTTTGAAAGCACAACACACACACTAAGACCTGCATTGTTCTACCAGTCCTTGGAGCTCTCCCCTAGCCCTCACCAGACTTTCCAACTCAGAACAATTCTCTGATTGGAGAGCCCCTGCTGACTGAGCTCTTCCTCCTCCTACCTCTCTTTTGGAGTAGGTTGGCCAGAATTAACGAATGAAAACATAGAATGCCCAGTTGAATTTGAATTCCAGATAAATAAGAAATAATTTATTTTATGATAAGTATGTTTCATGCAAAAATTGGACATACTTATGCTAAGATATTAATCTCTATGTGAAATTCTAAATTAGCTGGGTATCCTGCCTTTCATCTGGTGATCCTATTCCAGAGGCACACTCTGGATTTGCTTTCCATTCAAATTGCTTTTTCCTAAACTGTCACTGGGCATATGCCCTCATCCTCTTGCACACCATTAAATCCAGACTCATGATTAATAATGTGGAAGGAAAGGCAAATGTCAAAGCACCATTCATTAGCAGTCGCACAGTATTTGATAGGACTTCTGATTCAATTTAGCCCTTACTCTCAGGTTGGAGAGGTAACCAAAGAAAGTGGGCTCCTTTCCTTAGTTCGCACAGCGCGTCTTTGTCAGAGCCAGAATTATGATGAAGGTTCTGAATTTGGAGGCTGACTGGATTATACTGCCTCTGTGTGTGTTGAGAACTTTATTCTCTTAGTCCTTCATCTCTTATGAGTCTTAAAATTGCTTGATAATCCCCTGGGGATGTACCCAGGATCCCCTGGGTGGAGGAAGGAAGAAGAAAAGAGAAGCATCTATATACATGAGCTTTCCAGCAGGCAGCTTGCATGACCCAAGACATCAAATCTGGCTGGAGACCACCTTGGCATCGGTAGACTAATTCCAAAGTGTTCCTTTAGATAGCACCGGAGGCAAAAGAACAGACAGTGTCTCTCTTGCCATTGGCCTGCATGTGTTTCTGACTTGTGCTTGACCTTAGAAAAATTACCAAGGGAGAAGAAAAGAAAGAAGAAATACCAAGTCCCCTGGTTGATTCCCCCCCCCCTCCAAGTCTCTTAAATGTTCTGAGTGAAACTCACAAATGGCTTTATTTTCAAGAGTTGTTTTTGTGCTAGAAGATTGTATGTTTGATGCTTTAACCCTGAAGCTCTCTCTTCAGTCCGGCCAGGATTCAAATCATCTTTCAGTAAAACCATCTGCTCTTCAAAACATTCATAGGACTTCAAATATACAAAACTCACAACCAACCTTCTCATCGAGACTGAATATATTCTCTTTGGGCTGGGTTCCTTGTTGGTGATGATTCATAAAACTAGATAGATCTGTGGTTGATCCAATTTTATCCACTGCCTAGTTCATCATTCTAAAATACACGGGTATTTCTATGCCAGTATTATTATAGGTTATTGGCTTCTTAAGCATCTAGCTGCAATATGTGCAGGAGCCTTTCTATTTCACAGCAAGGCAAGAGTCATAACCTCCAGATGGAAGTAATAGAAATGTTCATATAGACTTGAACCATTTTTTTTCTTTGTTGGAAACTGAACCACAACTGTCTGAACAATCTTTTATTAAACCTGTGGCAACCCGGGACATGGAAAATATCTATGAATTTTACCAAAAGATCAAATCACAAGCATTTGTCTTCTGTGTTATTAGGTATTATAGGTACCAACCATGATGCCAAACCCCCAAGTGCATTTTTCAGGATGGAAGTCTTAATGACTTCGGGCTACACTAGTCTAGAAATGTGTTTTTCCTTTTCTTGCCAAGGTATGTTGACAGATCAACTACAAACTGTGGTATAATGATGAGCGCAGCATATTAAATCCTTGCCTGACATCTTTGCATTTCCACCAAGAAGGCAGCTCAGGGTAGACAAGCTGGACTTCCCAGCTGAGAACTCCTCTCAGAACAGGGACACTTTGGATACAAGGTCCTGTCAATGTTTGAATCTCAGAGCTCAAGAACTAAATAGCCACATCTGTTTGGGAAATAGATTAACCATGTGTCATAGTAATGAGGGAAAATATCAAGATTTTCTTAATAGAGAGGTATATAGTATGTTGGACATAAGCAATGTATGTTTCTAAATGATGTGATAGAAACCAACAGGCAGAGGATAGCATGATGTTTGTAAATTATCCTGGCTAGGTGGATTTCTGTTCAATAGCCCACTGAGGTCATGGCCCAGGGGGAGACTGCATGACAGTCTCCAGATTAGTTTTGTACAGTCTCATGAAGTACGGTACAGCAAAGATGGGGCTGCCAAGATGTGGCTTGCAAAATTTGAGTGAGTTCATAGGGAAACCTCTGGTGACAGGTCCTTCAAACAAGAATGATCAGATATGCTTAAAACTTAACATCTCCATTCACATTCCTATTGCAATGGCCAATTCTGTCGTGTTTCTACGTAAAGATCAGCAAACTTGGGGGATGGCCCTTAAAATAAGAAGCAGTCATATTTTTGAAAAGCAGCACTGTGATGAAGATTTGGATGTGCCTGTGAGTGCGCTGTAGCTTGCAGAGCACAGTCGGCTGTATCGCTGGAGATGAGCACAGAATACAGATGTGGGGCTGCGGAGTGGCGGGGTAGAGCAGGACTCTGACATCACCTCCAGAAAGGAAAACGTTGGCAGTATTCTTCACAGCTTTATGTCTGCACAACTCAGCTCAGGGTGTATTGATTTTTGGGGTAGTTGTACTAAGCAATTCGGGGAACTAAAAATCTAGGCAGTAAAAAAATTCCCTTTGGAGTGAGATGTTTTCGTGTGCAAATTACTGAGACAGGCTCACGCAGAACTGAAACGTTTTTACATTATAAGAGTCCCACACACTCTGCTTCTTTCTCTGCTAAATGCTGGCTCCCAGGAAAGCTGGGGAAATGTCTGCCTGCTGAGGCGCTGCAGCCGGCAGGAAGCTGTCTCAGGCAGGAGCCACATCTGCAGGCAGCACCCTGTGTGTGTGTTTGTGTGTGATGCACTGATCTTGCGTTCAGCTGGCGGTCTGTCTTAAGCAGATTTTCTTCACGTTACTCTTCTGTTCTTCGCCAACACAAATGCTGAATTGTTTGTTCTCTCTGAATGCTATCCTGAGTGTTAAAAACTCCAAAATGAAAGCGAACACCCCCATTCTGGATTCAGCTCACACATAGCAAGTTGTTGCAATCTCTTGGGACCACGACTCTTGCCAACAGAAAATTAAAACCAATTTGGCTAGATAATAAGGAGCCACGAACATAACTCTTTTTTCTTAATTTGCCAGGAATTTGATGTTCGTGCAGGGATAAAGCAAGGCATTCAGAGCCATTTTAAGGAAAAGGGAATTGAAAGGGAAGGCACACTATTCCATTTTCTTTTCCCTGAAGAATTGCAACACTTAGTCTCACAGCAAAAAAGATTCATGGAGTGAGAAGTTGTACAAGTTGTACTTAGTGCCACCAAAACACACCCCCATCATGCTGAATTGGCAAAGAGAATATTTCCATGAAGTTGAATAGACAGAGGTCCTACATAACAAACTTTGTTCAGAAATACTTTGAGTTGTAAAATGATTTGTGTTACTTGCTGCATGCTTTTAATAAAGGCCTCAGAATAACAACAATAAGAGTCCATAATAAAAAAGATTGAATGCCAAATGACAGAGATTTGGGTTAGGTAGTAATTGTATGTATGTAGTGATTGCTTGCTATGTGACATTTGTGTTCCAAGTATTTTTTATGTGTTAACATAGTCTTAGTGCCACTTTACAGACACAAAAACCAAGGATCAGAGACATTGTGCAGCTTACTCAAAGTCACACAGGTGACAAGTGGGAAAGCCAGAATTTATACCAATATAGCCTGGCACCAAAACCTGTGTCCTTAATTCTTGGGCTTTACTACTCTCAGGAGCTCTTGATTTTGGTTTTTGTTTTTTTTTTTTTTCCTTCTCTGACAGATACAATGAGATAAGCATGTAAGACAACATTTTGAGGTGTGCCCAATTTTTGACATTCCCCCAATTTTTTTTTTATGAAATAAAGCAAATGGTGTCATACATTTTTATTTTTAACATGGCATCTATTAAAGTACTTTTATATGAATGATGAAATCAGTCATTTCTAGGCCTTGATAATAAAAATCCTAGTATAACAATTTAATTGAACATTTTTATAGACTTTTTTCTAGAACTTCATTCCCAATATCAATAAAATCACTGAATACTAGTAAAGATTAAATGTGAAGACAGTTTCTACTATTAAAAATAGAAAATAAAACATAAAACTTTAATGCTATTAAGAGGAATAATGTTGCAAATTTTACTTGTGTCACTGTTCTGCCTCTGATTCTTGATCATAAACCTGTGCTATTATGAACAGATATACACACGGCATTTCCTTGCTCCCATGCACTACAGATCTGGCTGTACTTTACATATGACCTTCCTCTGCCCTTGCCTTCTTAAAAATTTACTCATGAGTAAAATTAAAAAATAAACAGAAGTAGCTATGATCACAAGTGGTGCAGTCATTTGTAAGCACAACTGTGGTAGCACATGAGTAACTCTCAGAAGAAATCATATTAGAATGGAAAAGAGTAAAGCAGTATCATTATAGACATAACCTTGAATCAGTTCTAATTTCTTTTAAAAAGATGAGAAATCATTCCAGAACCTTGGTATTTTATAGTTGTTAACCAATTAGATTCTATTAGCTATTTCACAACTTGTCAAAACACACCAGTGTGTCCCAACTTTATAGCTAAGAATAGCTGAGCTGATGAGTTTTTCCATACTCCTGTCCAGCTATTCATTCAACAAATATTTACTGAGCCCCCCCCCCCCCCCCCCCACCACACCCCCATCAGGATCTGTTTGTCCCCTGCAGGTAGCTGCTTTAGTGACCAAGTTGCATAGACCTTTACGCTTTGTGTATCTGTCTTTTCATGGAATACTTAGGACTTTTCTACCTTATAGCTTTCGATCCTCCTCCCTCGCAGCCTCCCATCAAAATGAGCGGCTTTCTCTAAGAGAGCACAGAGAAGTTAAAGGCCTTTCATCTTACTCCAGAGTTTCCCCTATGGATTTTGTTTCCCTCCTGAGTAAATTGAAGCTTAATAATTTCAAAATTCCAGTGAGAAAGCATCCCAAGGCTGCTGCTCACTGTCACCTGCCTCTGGCCGTTTGTCACTAGTGCGTCTGAAGGCCATGCTGTTTGTCTGTCATCACTGGGAAGCGGGTGGAGCAGAAATGAGCTGGGAAGGGGAAGGAATCTGCACTCGTAGTGAGCGGCAGACAAATGATGCGAGTGCTTCTCATCTGGGGGGAAGAAAAGATGATTAGGAAGTAACTGTTGACTTCTGACTCTAGAGCTGATTTTGGCTACAGGCAAATGAAAGTCAGTACTCAGGGGAGACGTCAAGGTGGTGAGCCCTGAGAAAAAAAAATTATGCAGTAATTCTATCATGACTCTAATTCATGTGCCATAATTAGAAACTTCTGAAAACCTCTCACTCTCTCTCTTTAGGGCTATGAATTTCAAAAATATGATGGATTTATTGTACTTGAAAATCATATCCTTAAGGATGAAAGACCGTGGGGAATCCTAGAACAGGAAATTATCCAACCTCCATAAGGCAATTCACAGTCAATCAAAGCGTATTTATTTGCTTTTCATAAAAACTTTATTGTTTACATGACTGCATTGAATTTGTATGAAGCCCACAATAGAAACTTACTGACTCATCGACAGAGCTTGAATTGATTTAGAAAATACTGTGATAAAAATCTCAGCTTGGTACTTCTGGCCTTCTTATAGAGGAGAGCATTGCAGTAACTCTTTAAAACAAATCCTGAAAACATGGTCCATCACTTGAGAGTTCTTTTTGTTTTTTTTAGCAATTCTGTGTCTAGATTTTCTCCTATAGTTAATCATTCAGTGGAATTCTTTGTTCTACCTTGATATAACAAGCAGACAACAATGCAAATCACAACCACAAGATTCATTTAACAAACACAGCAGCACAGGACAGTGGGAGATGGATTTTTAACATTTTACTAAAGCACAAAGCAAGACTTGCATCAAAGCCAGCAGGTCTTTTCCTTTCAGAGCAGATATGAAGTGTGTTCTCTCCCATTGTTGAGGAACTACAAGCAGTTAGGGGGACTGGTTTGGCTTAATTCAAAATCACCTGAAGTCTTGTTGGAAGTCCATTAAGGCTATCAATTTCAATGCACAAACATTTACAGAGTCGCCTCTTGCAAGGGGGTATGTGTGCTCAGGGCTGTGGAAGCCATAGTCTTGTGGAGACAGCAGCACACCCATAGGAACTCAGAATACAGGTGTCCCCAAGCAACATCATTGCACAACCTTCACCAACTGGCTTCCATGAGATTATGAAATGTATTAGGCAATGGACCACCTTGAAAATCAAAGTAGCTTATTCCCTACAACTTCTGCAACCTGCAGATTCTAGATCAAACTGGGAAAGAAATCTTGTCTTTAACACACCGTTAACACATCAGTTTGGAAGCCCTTCACTCACACATCTGTTTTTATAGTGATGTAATTTTTATGCTGCTGAATTTTTTTGGTGATAATAATTGACTAAGTTCCATTAAACTTATTTAAATTGATTTAGACTAAGTAGATTTGATTTTTCAGCTTACTATTTCTAACTTTTAATTAGGACCTTAATTTTTTATATATATAATTCTTTATCTCTCCTTTCATTTTTTTCCAAGCCAAATAATCTTTCCAATTCTGTTACACCCAGTCTGAAGGAAGACATGCAAGGGCATGTCAGCCCAGGAGCTGAAACATCGGAACAGAAAAAGTGAGCACTGAGCAGTATGTCTTAATCACCAGGGTCCAGACTTGGAGGTGCGGCCCAATGGTATAACTGAGCTTATCAGTCCATCATAACTCAGTTAATTTCATCTGCCCAGTAGATATTCAATAAATATTAGTTTGCAGTGAGTTGGATTAAATAGATTCCACACTCACCAGACAACTTTCTGATCACAATTTGGCTTCATGTGACTCTTTTATATGAGTATAAAATGTACTGATTAACTAGCACAAACTTTCTAGTCTGCTAAAAAAATTTTCAATTTTTCCCGTACCCAATTTTGTTGGTTTTATGATTATGATATCCATCTCCTTTGAGTTTTGTCAGTATAGTGAACAATTAGAGTTATTTATCCAGCACCCATCTCCCCATTCATCTGCTAGTACATAGTTTTCCTGTTTAATTACTTATCTCCCTGCCATGCAGTCCCTTTTTTTTCTGGGCAAACTGGCCCCACCTCCAGCTACACCCTGGCTGTCTTAGGTTAATCACATTTAATCAGGACCTCAATGATTGGTTCAGATGGCCTAAACCAGTCTAATCCAAGCATATTTCAAATTTTCCTTTGAAAACTTGGACTGATATTATCTCCTTCTGGAAGGATGCATGCAGCTTTTGAACATTGCTAGAAGCGAGTGATGGTTAATTTTATGTGGAAATGTGAAAAGACAGTAGTGCCCAGTTGATTGGCCAAACACCATTCTAGATGTTGCAGTGAAGGTATTTTTCAGATGTTACTGACATTTAAATCAGTAAACTCTGGGTAAAATAGATTACTCTCCATAATGTAGGTAGGCCTCATCTAATCCATGGAAGCCCTTAAAAGACTGAAGGACTCTAAAAAGGAAGGAATTCTATCTCCAGACTGTCTTTGGACTCAAGACTGCAACACTAACTCTTCCCTGCCTCCAGCCTGCACAACTGTTCTGCAAATTTTGTACTTGCCAACCCCTGCAATAGTGAGGGCCAGATCCTTAAAATGAGAGAGAGAATATCTCTTGTTTGTTCTGTTTCTGGGGAAAATTCTGACTAGTACAGATACCATTGGGAAACAAAACACACAGAGAAGAGAACAGAGCCAAGACAATTATAGGGGACATAAGCCAGAGCCTGGATCAAATTTACCCTAAAGTCCACAAGTGTCAACCAGGATGATTTTAGCTGCAAGTAAAGAAAACCCAGCTGCCTTAATGTGGAAAGATATGATTTGCAAAATAGAAATCCCAATGTTAAAACAGACTTCAGACTCAGTTGATCCAGTAGCTTAGTGATGTCATTTAGGACGCAGATAACATTTCTTTTCTCTGTCCACAGTAACTTGGCCTAAATATTATGCCTTCATACTTGGTAGCTAGCACTGATAATAATCAAGGCTATGTACTTTCTCCTTCACACCTAGTAGAAAAGATTGTTTCTCCATGGCTATGTCTCCTAAACATAGGAAGACATAGATTCTTCCTTTATATGACATTAGTTCACTCTGGCAAAGGTTTTCCCAACCCAGAACAATAATTGCATTATCAAGGTTAATCAAGACCAACCCTCAGAGCCTTGCCAGTCTCTCATTCTACACTGCTGCTACATAATGAGGGATAAGCAGGCAACAGTAATGTCTATTACAGAGACCAACTGCTGATTTTCAGATATATGAGCTAACTAATTGCCTGTTCAAGTCATTTTGAATGGGTTGTTAGTGATTTACTACCAAAGTTACCCTAACTGTTAGAGCAGCCTGTGAATCCATCCTCAAGTTTTGATGGTTGCTGGGTACTTTGATAAAATGAACTTCCTAGGCATTCAGGATTGATGACCAGGCCCTAAATCATGGTGAACTCCCTGAACTATGCCATCTAGAGGTCTTGTTTCTCTAGTCCATGTGTCTGCATTAGCCCATCCCATACCTGAAACTCCCTGGATCTGTCTAGCTCATTATGCTAGATTTCATACCTAACCAGCACAAGGCAACCCTTTCTTCCTGACCCCATGCTCCTGACCTTCTATCATATCCTCTGAACAGGTCATCAACTAAAGATTGTACTTGATGGTTTCCCTTGCTGCTACTAGTGAGCTCCCAGAGCGGTGCGGGGGTGGGGGTGGGGTGTGGGGAGACTATTACTTGTATCTGTTGTTACTTTACTTAGTACTGGTGAGCTGCTTTCTAATTTAAGTCACGTAATAACCCTAAGGAAAAGGTATTAAAACCCTTATTTTACAAGAGGTAACCATGGCCCAAAAGTTTAGATGATTTGACCAGAGGCATACTACCAGGATGGGAGTCTCCTCCCAAATCTGCAGTCTTTCTGCTGCACCATGGGAAACTCACACTGGCCCCATCTGCGAGTGAATCTTGTTACCCAGTTTGGCCTTGACCTTCACTGGTGTTTTTCTAGTTCATCTTTGTTTAGCTCCCTATCACATGATTCATTGCTGCTATTCCAGACCTTCCGTAGCTCCTCCCTACCCTAACTGCTCTGTCTTCTGCCTATGGAATGTGGACCATGACCTTGCTTCTGTGTTACAGAGACACTAGAGTTCATATGGCATAAGTTACTTCATGTATCCATGTCTCCCCGCAACCTATCACATCTTTCCTCCTAACCTTATCTATAATCTCAGAAGTCAAGGCCCATCTTCCCTGTGTATGGATACAGATGATATGGAGTCTTATTCTTTGGACCTCAATCCTTCCCGTTTCTTGCGATGATCCACTCTTTATCTACCATCTTTAATTCTTATTCATCTGGTCCTTTCTATTAAACCTTGAAATATTGCCAGTTCTCCCCCATTGTAACAAAGTATTGATTGTCTCTTCTATATCCTTCTCATCTGTTTTCGCCTCTGACTTGCACTGCAAAACTCTATCCACCCATTCTTCTATTTATCTCTCAGTGTCTGATTTATTTTAAATCTTCCACCCCACCTCAACACTCACACCCCCACACACAATGCAAAAACTCACAAGGGCAAGGGAATTAAAAATGGCCTCCTTCTTCCCAAACCATATGTCTCTTTTCTAGTACTTCCTCTTTATCAGCCCATCTGTAATGCTTGACACTACAGTCCATCCACTCTTTGAAATTTGGTCTTTGATTGATTTTTGTGAAAGTGTTGCTTCCTTGTTTTTGTTTCATTTCTTAGTACTCTTTGACTTCCTCTCTTTCCAGGCTTGTTTCTTCCTCCTTACCTTTTCTTTTTTTTTTTTTTCTTTTTTCTTTTTTTTATAGAGGCATGTTTTTTATTTATTTATTTATTTGTTTGTTTGTTTTTTGTTTATACATGCACTGGGTACAGTCAGAAGCGGGGAGGGTGAGAGAATTCACCAGAGCCAGAGCGGGGAGCAGAGCAGGCAGAAGGACCAAAGTACACTGCTGAGGGGAGCAGCGGGCGGCAGGAGAGGTCTGCGCGCCATGTGGGACCCTCCTCCTGTGGCCGGGGAGCAGCCGGGGATCGAACCGGGGCCGCAGAGACCGCGGGCAGCTTCGCAACCCAGCGCTCAACCGCTGCGCCACCGGGGAGGCCCTCTCCTTACCTTTTCCCTTTCCCAAAGCTGACAATCTGTTCTACTTCTTTGTCACACCCACCATAGGGAAGTCTTTTGTTACTCCAGCTCTCACACCTGTATTCATTCCTAAAAGTGTGTTGTCAACCTTATTTTCAACTACTACCGGTGTAGATCTCTGTATGCCCCAGCTCAGCTACAACTCAGTGCTTACAAAGCTTATTGTTTCATCTTTCAGATCTGCTTCTCCTCTCAGTTGCTGTATTTCTTCACAGTATGTGGATGCCCCACCCCAAAATCTTAGAGGCTTCTTTAATTTTTTTCTCTTTGCTATTTATTCAATCACTGTAGTCTTATTTCTTCCCTTCACAGGTTCACAAAATTTTAACCCTTTCCTCTATAATTATAAAAGGTGGGGTCTGAATCCTATGATAATCTTCATGTGAGTAATCACTGCCTTGTGTCTGTATTGATACAAGTGCTGTTTTACATCCTGCCCACTGCTCTGCCTCCAGTCTCCCCTTCCTCACCATGTCTGTGGCTGTTTTGTGGCCTATTCAAGAAAATACTAGAGTTCCTCCTTACCCAAAGTGTTATTGCTGTTATCAGGGGATTCTCTGATCAGGCCCCACCAATCTCCCTTCTCCGGTAGGATCTGTTTTTCTGGATCACACACCCCACGCTGGTACTGCACTATGTAAAGACTGCTTATTCTGCATGTGAGTTGTTTAATCAAGCAACTTTACTGCAAAATTTAAATAAATGTATTCTTCCATTTAGCAACTGGCATTTATTGGACTCCTTCTGTGTTCCCGGATGCTGTGGGAAGCAGAAAGAAGTAGAAAACAGTCTGTCCTTGAGTAATTCACCATCTAGTGGGAGAGGCAAAAATAAGGACTTACAAACAGTAATTAATCCACCAAAAATAGTGGTTTATAAAAATTAATCACACAAAGGCAAAAATTATTCACCACGAAGGTTATATATACATACATTTTTTGAAATCCCACATTATAGACATATAAAATAGTGAATGATCCCTGTTGTTCTGCTTCCTTAATTCCCAGTAAAAGCTACATGTTAACTGATAATGTTTTTATACATATATATTTGTATGCACATATTTGTTTACTTTTAACAAAAACTAGCATCATTCTATACACAATATCCTGTATAGTTTTTTCACTTGACATTATGTCCTTGGATGATATACTTTTTTTGAACGGCTGTGTGGCATTCTTTTGAAGTCAGCATTCTTAGTCACCTATCTCTCTTATTTTCCTCTCTCGCAAACAATGCTTCAGTCAGTGATCATTTTTCCACACATTTTGAGATGTAAACATTTTAACTGTTGGCTCTCCAGATTAAAAAAGAAAAGCAGCCCTGATTTGAAACACTTGCCAATTTCCACCATGTCAACTCCCACCATTGGTGTGTCCAAGCTCCCAGTGTGACCCCAGTGAGGCAGAGACAGGAAGAGATGCATTGGCGCAGTTCTGCTAGCCCGCCTTGCCAGCTCCTGCTTGCCGCTGTGTATTTCACTGTACATATTATTTCGAGTGTTTTACAACACGGGAAAGCAAGATATTAAAAGGCAATTATCACTTTGCCAGACAGGGGAACATAACTAGCTTATTAGCTTTAATAAAGTTGAACCATGAATTACACACATTCCTTTTGGATTCTAAAGAAGGCCCTTTATCTGTTACTTTAAATAGATTCTGCTTAAAAGCCAAGGAAATTTCAAAGTGTTTCTTTTTATTTTGCCACCTGAGAAAATCACTTAAGTAGACTGAATGTATGCTAAATATATTTTGAAGATTCCCTGGAAGTGCTCTTCCATGAGCCAGTTGGTATATTCAGGCACAAGACTCCTCCTCTTTGGGACACTCTTTTTTTTTTTTTTTTAAAGATTTATTTATTTATTTATACAAGCACTGGGTACAGTCAGAAGCGCGGGAGGGTGAGAGAATTCACCAGAGCCAGAGCAGGGAGCAGAGGAGGCAGAAGGACCGAAGTACACTGCTGAGGGGAGCAGCGGGCGGCAGGAGAGGTCTGCGCGCCATGTGGGACCCTCCTCCAGTGGCCGGGGAGCAGCCGGGGATCGAACTGGCGCTGCAGAGGCTGCGGGCAGCTTTGCAACCCAGCGCTCAACCGCTGCGCCACCGGGGAGGCCCTGGGACACTCTTAACAGGGCTGACTATATACAAGTGCACAAAAGAACCACTTCAGCAGGAGGGTGCATCAGAATTACCTGGAGGGTTTGTTAAGTCTCTCATTGCTGGAGCCAGCCCACATAGTTGCTGATGCCATAGCCTAGGGTAGGAAAAGGAATTTGCATTTTTGTCAGCTACCCAGGTGATGCTGAGGTTGCTGACCTGGAGACCTGACTTGGAGAACCATTGTTCCTCACGAGCTCTAAACCCCTAACCCAGAGAACCTCCTTCCATATTCTGGTATTATGTGATTTTTCTACTGCTAGGTCAGATTCCTATGGAGACTTTCTCCTGTTAAGCCACAGATCAATTTAGAGATATAGCAGGTGATGTTCTTATCAACAACCAAAGTATTTGAGGACAGGTTTGATAGGGAATGCCACAAATTCATTATTACAGAGAAAATCATACTGTGATTTCTTTTTTGAAAATGAAAGGCATGGGTTAGGGTTGCTATTCTTGCCACTGAAAAGGGTAATCTTCCTGAGCAGTGTCATTAGCTAAGGACTCCAGCTTCTCTATCGCTAAGGTGGTCAGACCGGCAATACCTAGATGGGAATCTTATCCCTGCCACTTAACTGTGTACTCTTGAGCAATTTATTTAACCACTCTGTGCCTCAGTTTCCTTGTCTATAAAATGGGAATGACTGTGATAACAGTAACCTCCTAGGGTTACATAGAGGATGTGATGAGTATAGGCCCTAACCTGTGGGAAGCCCTCAGTGATTCAGTTCTGTATTAAGAAAAAGCATTATAGGCAAGTAAATTTGGGAAATGCTGAGTTAAAGTAAATAAGTTCTTTGTCATAAGGTTTCTCAGTGGCTTTAATATGCCAGTGAACAACATGACTCTTCTAGAGGAGGATATAATGTGTAACATTTCCAAGGCTTGTTTGCTTGTTTTGCTAAAGAAATTTTTTTTGCAAGTAGAATTTTGAAGACAATTTTTATAATCTATAAGATGTGCTGACAGTAGTGCTGGGCATAATAAAAAGTTTCAATCAGAAAAAAGACACAATTTTTATAATAAAATGAAAATTTTGTTACTATTATGATAATAAATCAGTATTTCTTGACTTACATATACACTTGAAAGAAATTGGCACATGGCCCCAGTATAGCTAAGCCATAGAGGTAGAATTGAAGCAGAGCAAAAATAATCCTTGTTATTCATAAGAATTTCCTTGAGCCATTCTGAGGTGATTGTTTTTCCTCCATTCATTCCTTTATTCTTGCTTACATGCAATAGTCCCAACACATATTTATTGAGTGATTCTAAGTAACAGGCACTATAGGTGCTGAGGATTCAATACTAAATAAAATATTAAAAGTTCCTGTCTCTGTGAGTTTACCTTCTAGAAGACAGGTAGTACACAAATAAGTAAATATGCAGTAGGTTGGATGGTGATAAGTACTATAAAAAAGATGAGGTGGGCCTCCCTAGTGGCGCAAGGGGTTAAGCACTGCACTATGAAGCAATCCACAGCCTCTGCAGCACAAGATCGATCCCTGGCCAGCCAGGGAGAAACCCACATGGCGAGGCAGACCTCTCCTGTCTCACCCTGTCTCACTGCTGTTCCCATCAGCAGTGTATTTCAGTCAGTTTGTCTGTTCTGTTCCCCACTCTCTCTCTCTGGTGAATCCTCTCATCTCCCACATCTCTGGCCTGTACCCCAGCTCTTGTATTCATAAATAAATAAATCTTTAAAAAAAAAAATGGTGAGGTGGGGCAGGGGAGTGAAGAAGAAATGCACGGGCAGATGTCTCTTTAAGCAGAGATCTGGAAGAGATGACAGCAGGCTGTGGGCACACCTGACAAAAAATCAGCCCAGGAAGAGGGACTTCGGTGCAGAGAAATATGCTAACATGGGAGTATGCCTCTGTGGCTGGAGCTGAGTAAAGGAGTGAGGGAAAGAGGGGAAAATTGTACTACGTATCTTGTGCTATATAACAAATCACCTCAAAACCTAGTGACCTAAAACAATAACTACTTATTTCCTCCTTCCTTTTCTGTATATGAGGAATATGGGAGTGCAGTGGTGTCACTGGGCAATGTTAGCTTGGAGTTCCATGAGGTTCAGTCAGATGTCAGTTGGGACTACAGTCGTCTGAGACCTGACAGGGACTGGAGGAGCCACTTCCAAACTGACTCAGCACACAGCTCACAAGTTGGTGTTGCCTTATTTCCATGTGGCCTCTCGATGGAGGTTTCTACACAGTGGCTGGATTGTCTCTGACAAAGCAGTGCAAAAGCCTGAGCAGAAGCTGCAAAGCATTTTATGCCCTAGATTTGCATGTCACATAATACCTGACTGTACGTGGGAGGGGATGCCCTTATAAAGACATGAAAATGAGGATGTGACAATAATGGCAGCCATCTCAGACTGACCGCCACACCATTATAAGGTCTTTCACTCAGCTGAGGTGGAAAGCAAGTAGAGATTTGGGGCAGAAGAGTAATCAGGCCTGGCATGTTTGGGGGCTTTTTGTTTGTTTGTTTTATTTTCTTACATCTTTGTTAATTTTTGGATAATATTTGATTTCTCCCCTCCAGTGTAGCTGCTGTAGTTCTCCCACCATCACAGCACCCATGATCCATCACCACAGTCCCTTGTGTTTTTCCCTCTCCCATTTTGACCCCTGTTCCTCCCCCTTCCCTGCTGTATGCCTCAGATGTATGGTCAGCTTGCAAGTTTTGTCTTGTTTGTTTGTTTGTTTATCCTGACACTCTACTTGGTTTCTCTACATCTTGCATATAATTAAAACCATCCAATATGGATAGTGTGTTGAACTTCTAGAAGCTTGGCATGTTTAAAAGGATTGTTGTGAGTGCCATGTTGAGCATAGACTATGAGGGGATGGGTAGCAAGGGTAAAAGCAGGGAAAAGTTAAAAGGCAATCTTAATAATCTAAGTGAGAGAGTATGATTACTTGGACCCAGATGGAGGAGGTAAAAAGAGTGAGAAGTATTTGCATTCTGGATTTACTTTGAAGTTAGAGCCAACAAAATTACTGATAGATGTGCTTTGTTAAAAAGGAAAAATCCTATATGATACCAAATCTCTTGATTTGATTGTGTATATTTTGCCCTCTCCTCTGTGTTGGCACCAGCCTTACCCCTCCCCATCAAAACTCACAGAATTAAAAGGGAAGTTACTAGGATATTGACAGAACATTATTTCCCAAAGTGGGTCTAAATGGTATTAATTCAATATTCCAGCATTTTGCATAAAAATATCCAAGTGTCATTTCAAATGAAATAGCAAAATTAAAGTTGTTGCGAATCATTAAGAAACTTTAAGGCACTTGTGTGTATTCCCAAAACTATTGCTAGGCTAATTATAATCTCCCTAACTCCCCTACCTATTTGCAGTTAGATGACAAAATATTACTCTCCATTTTTTAGCTTTAATTCCACGTTAACAGAGATTCCTGAAATCTGTCAGCAATGCTTATTTTAAAACATTTAATTTCTCCAATCCTTAAAAAAAATGCTCTTTTTATCTTATATCAGAAACTTAATGTTGAGTACTTCAAATCACAGTGGAGATTAGCATGATGCAGAACAATATTCAAATTACAGAGCCATATTTTCAGTTTAATTGCGTGAGAACTGATCTAAATTAAGTATGCCTTCCCTTAGGTGCTCAATTTGGGAGGGAGGGGTGATTCCTTGAAAATCACCAGTCTTACTCAAATCTTTCAGGACCCCATGTTTAATTATTACAGCAAGTGTTTGAAAGTACTGTTGTTCATTTATTCATAGATTCTTTCCATGTTGACCTCACATTACATACAAATCACAGACAAATCCTTAACCTCCATGAGCTTATATCAGGAAAGAAAGATGAAAAAACAGACAAGGTGCTACTATAGGGTAAGGACATGAACACAGTTTGAGTCAAAGAAGGGAAGTTATGAATAAGCCAAGATCTTAAGCAGAGGGGCAGGTACAAGGGTACGCCAAGAATATGAGGAACAGTGCTATGTCAGTGCACAATGAGCCAACTCAGTGAGGTTGAAACTGAGGTAGATGGAGGAAGATAGAAAGACACCTACAGAAACAAGTTGACATCAGACCAGGAAGAACCTAAAATACCAAGGAAGTTTTTGTTTGTCCAGAAAAAAATGAAGAATCATTGAACAATGAAGAATCAAGTGGAGTATCACTTGGATAAGTTTTTGTTTTTAAAAGGTCACTTGGACCATAGTTCAGCACATGAACATGAGAGAATGGAATGAAATCCAACCTTTCCTTCATCTCCTCATCCTAACCACCACATTCAAGTCCCCATTCATTCTTCAAAGAGTCCCCCAATCTATTCTTACCAGTTAACTAACAATGCAAATCAGATCAGGCTGTCCCTCCCTAAACAATGTCCTTACAAAAAACAATTCTTTAAGGGTCCACAAGTTCTCACTGAAGCAGGCCCAAGGTGCCCATCCAGTTTCAATACCATCTCTGCTTCCTTGAGTCTTTCCATTGCAGTGATGGTGGGTTTTCTTCTCATTCCTCCAAGTGCCAAGCTCTTGTTCCACTCCTCTTGAACTACAAAAGAGTAGTTTTCTCTGCCTACAACATCAGATTTACCTGTGTCTGGCAAGTTTATATCTTTCCGATTTCTGTCCAATCTGCACGTGCTGCTCTACTTCCTTGACTAATTTAAGGCCCCACTATACACTGCACACATTCATTACATCTCTCCTCTCATCACACTTTATTGAAAATGCTTATTAATGGGTTTTTTTCTGTTAGACTGAATTTCTTCTTCCCACCTGACTTGTTAATCATAGTACCCTTATTACCTGGCACAATACTGGCTCAGCTCATCACTCAATCAATCGATATTTAATCAATTAATAATGGAAAAGAGACAATTAGGAGGACCTGTCTGAAATGAGGAGGTAGAAAGAAAGAATGGATTTGAGTTTTGAGTGGTGAGACTGGACATGGAAATTAACTCTAAATGAGGGGAAAGAATTAGAGGAAAAGGGAGGTCTTTGTGTGTCTGGTTCCCCACTGTATTATATGAGCCTTGAACAGTGCCTAACATATGGTAAAACACTCAATAAATATTTGTATCAAGTGAATGAAGTTGGACAGGTAGAGGTCATTGCTCAGATTTCTGTCTTGGTCTAGTGGATGACTCCATTCTCCTAGCTAGGGATGTGTGACAGGGTGCTTGTACAGGCAGGGCTTCAAATAGGATTACTCAGCTCTTTGCTTTCAAAGAGACTGTGCAAGTCTTCAAAATGATATTCTATTAATAGAAAGGAAAACAGAGCATGAATGCATGTGAAGCATTATTGGACTATTTTCAATTTAGTTCTTTAAATTTTAACCTGTTATTTTCATTGGAATTATTTCATCTGATTGACTTTAATTAATGGTAAATATATAATTTTCAATAGGCTGCTTCTGAAATTTGTGGTGGAAAATGCCACAAAATCATTTTCTTCCTCTTAGAGGGAAGATTTAACAGAGATTCTCTAAAAAAATTTTCTACTGTGACCAGTTATACATCTTTTCACTTTAAAAATGAACTCACAAGATTTGCTTTAGGTGATAAAAAAGTTCTGGGAGTAGATAGTGGTGATGGTTGTACAACATTGTAAATATACTTAATGCCAATTAATCACAAGCTTTTAAATGGTCACAACGGTAAATTTATATTATCTATCTTTTATCACACACACACACACACAATGTAACACTAAGCTCACATTGCCAGAATTAAGAATTTGACCATCTTATGCAACTTAGATATTTTAGAAATGTGGGAAGCTTCACTCTGCTGTGAGATACTTTTGAAAAGCACAGCAGTGCAATACTGTGGAGATTTTTGCTGGCAAGAAGATTTGGAAACCAGCATCTAAGAAAGGAATGAAATCGGGTTGTGTGTGACATGACTTGGAAAGTAAGAAAAAAGAGAGTCTAAGTAATAACAGAAAACAATCACTTTCCAGGCCGATGTAAGAAAGGGGTTGTCCTTGATTCCCTGTCTAATTCTATTTTCTTCTCAAGAGTTGTAATCTTAGTGAATTTGAACTCCCAATGTAATTCTGTGCTTAAGAAATCCAAGGAGGTGATCTATAGTGTGGTTTTCAGCTTTGTCACTAACAAGAACATATTCATTTATTATTTTCTTTCAGGGATTGCATGTTTTGAAAGATAATATCTAGCATCAAACAAACTGTCCTTGTTAAATAAAATGAAATCACTTTCTATTTTCTACTTATTAATTACATACTAATGGGTTGACAGAAAAGTCATGGTACATTTTTCTATGTTTTTCATGTCATAACTTTTCTGACAACGCATAACATATATACCTACCCACCTGCCTCTTTGATTAGTATGAAGTCAGCAGTGTTAGCACACCCAGTAGCTACAATTCCAGATAAAAGCAAAGAATTGACTTTCCAGTTTATCTGTCAGCTTTTTTATCTGCAACTGTCTTTAGACATTTTAAAAACACTAAAAATTCATTAGGATTTGGAAATACTGAAAATAGCCTTGACACATCTATTGCTACCATCCAGAATTTCTATTAAGGAATTACCACCCTGATAATCAGTGTTTATGTCAGTGGATCTCAACAGAGATTTATGTCTCCTCAACAGAGGAGACCACAACCTTAATTGAGCTTATCAAAATCATCTCAGGGACTCTTTCAAGCTACACAGTTTCCTGAGCCCCTACAGAGAAACTGGCACACCCTCTGGGTAAGGGCAGAAGAGCGGTGGGGTTGTTTTTTCTCTTCTCTTTTTCTCTTCTCTGTTAAGAATTTCTGCTATAATAATGAGCCACTCTTACTGATGAGAGTGCATTGTACCTCTCAAGTGTATGAGAGCCAAATGCTGATTTATATCTCCCTTCATGTGGGGCTTTCACAACAAAACAAATTTCTGATGGCAAGTCATTGTCTCATTGCTGAGACTAAGTAATATGGGCCAAGGAACAACATATAAAGTACTCTGACAAAGTGATGAGGAAAAAAATATATTAAATTTCCAGGAAAAAATGAGCAATAATAGCAGACAATGCCCAGGAAAAACTAAAGTTACTAATACATCCAGGACAAGCGATCTTTCAACCTGACTAGGAACTACAAAGGTAACAATTGCACTACGGGCTTTGAATTCTATTCCTACCAAGACACAGTGACACTGACCAGATTTATCCTTATACCTGAAACAACTGAAAAATAGTCAAATTATAGGGAAATAGTGATTATCAAGACACTGGATATCAGTCAATGCAGGCAATGATCCATGAAATAAATTAATCACTAGGTAACTAGTCTAACACAGGTATTAGAATTAGCAGCTGAAGCCAATAAAAGTTATTATAACTATATTGCAATATACTCAAAAAGTCAAAGAGACACAGAAGATATTAAAAAAAGGACTCATTGTAGAGGTGAAAATGACTGCATGGGAATAAAACTGCACCAGATGAGCTAACAGCAAACTAAACTAATAGTGAAACTAATTAGTGAATTTAGTGAACAAAACTAATGAGTAGATTTAAAACTCAACAATAAAAACTATCCCAAATACAATAACAGAAAAGAGAATTAAAAAAAAAAAAATAGCATGAGGGCCTCCCTGGTGACGCAGGGGGTTAAGACTCAGCACTATGAAGCAATCTGCAGCCTCTGCAGCACAAGTTTGATCCCCAGCCAGGGAGCTACCCACATGGCACAGCAGACCTCTCCTGTCTCACCCACTGCTCCCCTCAGCAGTGTGTTTCAGTAGATCTGCCTGTTCTGTTCTCCAAGCTGTCTCTGGTGAATCATCTCACCCCTCTCCCCACCCTACTCCTCTGGCCTACACCCCAGTTCTTGTATGCATAAATAAATAAATCTTCAAAAAAAAAAAGCATGCGAGAACTACTGTGGGTAAATGTACATAAACTTGGAGTCCCCTGCTGAAAGGGAGGACAAAATTGTTGGAATATTTATCAAAAATTTTCCTAATTTGATGAAAATTAAAAAACCCAAAAATCTAAGAGTAACAACCCAAGCACAAGAAATATAAAGCTACAGCAATGCATATCATAATAAAATTGTTTAAAACCAGTGATGAAGACAAAAATCAGCAAGAGGAAAAAGACATGGTATATGCAGAAGAAGACAAATTAGCATGACTGCAAACATGTCCCTGGGGAGGGAGGAGGATGCAAGTGAGAAGAGACAATGTCAAAAGACTGAAAGAAGCACACCATTATCCTGCAGTTGTATGCCCAGGGAAAATACCTTTCAAAAACAGAAGCAAAGCAAAGACTGTTTTAGGTTAATTCTGCATATACTTTTCTTTCCTACATCTTCAAAAGTTTCTATATTTAAAGTCAGAAAAATTAATATTATTGAATTTTATGAAAAAAAAAAAGGAGAGTGGAAAAGGAAAAATAGTTTAATGACTCCAAATCCTTATCTTCAATCTTTTCTTCAGGCTTTTCCAGTAGTCACAACTGGATATTGGTTCTGAGATACCCACAAATATTTAAGAGGTCACAAGCTCACTATCTGTTCTTATAATTATATACTTCTTGTTGTCCTCCATCTTATTTAGTGAGGTCACCAATTCATTAATTCATCTATTCAAAAAATATTTATTGCGTGTGTGCTGTGTGACAGGCTCTGTAGTATGCAATGTGGGTATAACAATGAATGATATGGACCTTGCCTTCAGATGTCTTCTGGCAGTGTGATGGAGACAGACCAACAGGCTGCAAAGTCCAATGTAACATGACAGCGATCACATGGTAATATGAACAAAGTACTACAGAAGTGTAGAGGAAAGTAACTCAGGGGAGTCTTTCCATAATAGAAAATTTGTTATGGTCACAAAGAATGAGAGGAGTTAGGCAGGTTGCGTGTAGTAGCTTTTGTTTCAGAAAGAGCTCTATTAGCACAAAGGTCAAGAGCCTCACTTAGGGAATTGCAAGCGAATATGTGAGGGTATAAGAAGGGTTCTGATCTTAAAAATCCTTGCAAATCATTCAGGAATTGGCATTTTATTCTGTAGCAATGAGAAATCATTACGGTTTTTTTCTAGCTCTCAGTACCCAGGCAGCCATGCAGAGCTGCCTCTCCTCCTGACACCTGACTAGTTTTCAGAGCCAGTTAAGGAGGTTCACAAGTAGGCACAGACTGCCACTTGGGTTTGTCACCAGTACTTGCCTCTGTCATGGTGAGGTTCCCCAGTGGTCCACAGTGGCTGTGCCCAAGGATCTGCAAATATCACCATCTGCTTTAGGATGCACGTCCTTTTTTGATCATACTAACCTCTGATGCTTCAACTTTATCAATTCGCTTTTACTGGGCAGTCTATTGTGAAGAAAAAGAGAAAATTCTTTTTTTTTTTAGATTTATTTATGCATACAAGAGCTGGGGTACAGGCCAGAGATGTGGGGGGGTGAGAGGATTCACCAGAGACAAAGCGGGGGAACGGGCAGAACAGGCAGACTGACAGAAGTGCACTGCTGAGGGGAGCAGCAGGCGAATCAGGAGAGGTCTGCTGCACCATGTGGGTTGCTTCCTGGCCGGGGATCGAACTCGTGCTGCAGAGGCTGCGGATTGCTTCATAGTGGGATGCTTAACCCCCTGTTCCACCAGGGAGGCCCTAGGAGAGAAAATTCTCCCTTTGCATTATGCTGGTTGGGAGGGGATGGGGGATGTTCCCTCTGCAAAGTGGCCTCAGCAGTGCTGTCCCAGAGTCTGATGAGACTGCCTTATTTCTTTGCGTCAGACACCATGCGTCCCTGGGAAGCTCTTGCCACCACAGTGACTGAGTCAGAAAAGTTCCAAGTGACGGTTACTGTTGTATCCTGGGAGGAGTGGCTGACCTTGAACAGCACCTACTGGAGAGTCTGCTTCTGTGTGTCATTCTTTCTTCCAATAGGCAACTCTCCCTCAGGGTACCTCAGTCACTCATTTTCTTTTGTCTTATTCCCAGATCTCAGAGTCTAACACGTGGAATACCTGAATGCCAACTACAGAAACCCTTTGAATTCATCCCCAACCCCCTTTCCTCAGTAGAGCTATATCAGTACCAGAAATTTGGAATGGAGAGGAGTCTCCTTGTTCCATCCACTAAGCAAATCTCTATCTCAGTTATGACCCAGCCAGGATACAAGTTGATCCTTATGCAGCAAACGTATAAAGGCTACAGACCAAATGTTAATAATAGATGGCTCTGGACAGTGTGATTCGGGGTGGGTTGGGTTTTTTTCCGTGTTTCTTGTTGTTTTCTAAGGCTTTTTTTAAAGACATTTCATAAAAATAATACTACTATGATCAACTAACAAAGAGTGGGGTGGCTATTACTGAGGAATTGGGGAAATAAGCGATCTCATATTACTTTGGGAGTGAAGGCCATTTGCCAATAGTAGTCAAATGTTTGCTATACTCTACGGCCTTCAATTTTTCCTGCAGATAAATTCTCTAAAAAATGATACAAATAAATGCATAGTGATGTTTAAGGCAGCATCATTTGCAATAGCAAATAACTACAAACATTGACAGAGGAATGTTTAAATAGATATTGATACATCTACAATAGGGATATGGTGCTAAAAATAGTATCTACTTATTTGTATTATATTCAAGCCGTATTAAGAAAAGGCAGGTTGCAGAACAGTTATGCATAGTGTATACCACCTGAGGGGATGAATGGATGGACAGACGGATGGATGGATAATTTGAATATTTACATATAGTGTAGGGGTGTTGTCACTTTTCACTCATCAGCTTGTCCAGTTTAGACCGTGAGCTCATTTGTACTCACCCATGAACCTTGTGCTCAGGCCAATATTCCCCCAAGATACAGAACCCCTTCATCAACTCATGCACATGATGTTTCTTCTTCCTAAAATACCTCCCCTTTCTTCTTCCTCCTCACAAATTATTTTCCCACTGAGGCTTGCAGTGCAGGATTTCCTTAGGAAGCTGTCTACAGAGCTCCTGCTCCACTTTCATTATCTGTTAGCACTTTTGACATTTTAGTGTGTTTTTTTTAAAAAAACAAACAAAAAAAATGGATCAACTTCTCTCACTAAAAGAAGCTTCCAAAACAGGGAAACTATGACTTTGTATTTTTATATTTCAGAATCTAAAGCCATGCCTGGCACCGTCTATAATAATAATATTTGCTAAATGATTGGTATTAAAGATATGAAAATCTGGGCCTCCCCGGTGGCGCAGCGGTTGAGCGCTGGGTTGTGAAGCTGCCCGCAGCCTCTGCAGTGCTGGTTCGATCCCCAGCTGCCAGGTGAGGGTCCTACATGGTGCACAGACCTCTCCTGCTGCGCCTGCTGCTCCCCTCAGCAGTGTACTTTGTCACTCTGCCTGCTCTGCTCTCTGCTCTGACTCTGGTGAATTCTCTCACCCTCCCACATTTCTGACTGTACCCAGTGCTTGTATAAATAAATAAATAAATTTTAAAAAAAAGATATGAAAATCTACCCTCCTGGGGGAAAAAAAAGGATTAGCATCAGCACCCTAATCTTTCATAAATCTGGAAGATCTTTTTTTAAAATAAATGCCTGATTTAAAAAAAAAAAAAGCCTGCAAATCAGGAAGATATGGAGGCCCAATATTACTGAAATAAGATTGAATCAAATTGGAGGCTTTGAAATAAGTGGATATATTGAGTAAATGTCCTTCCTGACTTAGTCATTACTTTGAAGAAATTATTCTGCATTGAACCTTAGGATTACTTGCCATTTCAACTAATTTCTCAACTCTTACTTGTATGAGGAAAAGATACAAATGAGTAGATGTTATTGGCATTTGTCAATTCTAATTATAAATCTTAATTTTAAAAGAAGCAAATCATCACACCATTGGTTAACGGTCATGTATGCTGTAATTTCTTTTTTTTTTTTATTGGAATTTCTATTCTTGTTCTCTACTGTAGTGCAGACACGAGGACAGGCTAAGGAAAGGAGCAAAATTTGACTGGCAGCAAACGCTAATGTTAACCAACCTTCCCCAAGAGACTCCGGTGGAATGTGAATAATGATATAAATCATAATGGAAAGTGAAAATCAGTCAGTTTCTGCATAAGGCATGTGCCACTTGGCTTCCCGAATGCAGGAAGTCTGCAGATGATTGATGGGTCTGTGTTGTGTGGATCAAAGTGGTGTGTCTCCGAGTCACCTGTCTTTAGTGAATCACAGTGGGGTCCTTTTGTAATGCTAATAATGTAATGATACAGATAAATGATGATGCATTTTTAAATTTCCATGGACACTTGTGATTTCAAATATTTTGCCCTATTATCCCATGAATACACTTATGTAACATATATACCAACTTTTATTTCTGAGTATACAACTGAACTTTTTGGAGTTGCAGACTAATTGGTATATTATAATTTATGAAGAATATTGTTTTACTTGTAGGGATAAGATTAGGTCGGTTCTAGCAAGTCCTCCAAATAAACTATGGAGTTTGTTTGGAGTAAAATGTGGCTTACATGGAGCAAATGGACGCTCTGTGGATGAGTATTGCTCCTCCTCATTGCATATTTCTTAGTACTCAGTAGTATCATTCTTACTCAGAAGAGACTTTCAAAGAGTATTTGTTGAATTCATTAAAAAACTGGAAGTGACTTTAAGTCACTCAGAAAAATTGATCTCCTTCTGTTACTCTAATTTTGTACTTGTCGAGAATTGATGATTTTGTTGAATGTGGTGTTACACCCAGGATTTAGACAGTAGGTCCTACTCATCTTACTTCATAGCCAACAGAGAAGTACTTGGATTTTCAGCATACCAACACCCACAAAGTCTGCCACCCACTGCCCACCCTATTCACTGGGCCTCAAATAATTTCTTTGACACACCATTTGTTTGCTTTTGTGTCATTTGTCCTAGAAGTTAAAAGGTGCCTTTGTTCATGTTTATATTGGATTTCAAAATTTGAATGTTTGCAATGAAGAAAAATGTGGCTAAAAACAAACTATCTATGCTTTGTCCCTGAATAACCCAGTGATTAAATAGTGTTAGTTGAAAGTGGCATTTTACTTGTCATTTCTTATAAAGAAATGTTAAGCTCCTCTGAGTTTTGGAAATGAAGGAAAAATCAGAGTGAATATGTTCATTGAATTTTTTCAAATTTTCTGTCATGATATGAAGATTTGAAAAGTTTGTTATACAGAAACCACAGGGATCTCCTTAAAAATCTGATCACAGCTCTCCATGGCTTAAAACTTTTCAGCAGTTTCTTATTGACCCTGCAACAAAATCCAAACCTTTCTTTCAGCCTTTAATTCCTTCCCATCCCTATTGAATTCATCATTCTCATCTTGGATCCTTTGTCCTCACACACAGCCATATAAACTTTTTGCTGTTACGCTTTCCTTCCTAGAAGCTTCTCACATGTTCTTCTCCATCCTGTAACACTCTTCTCCCTAGCCAGCACCACCTGGACCACCGTCTCTAACCACCTGCACACCTCCACCTAGCCGACTGTTCAACTTTTAGGTTTCAGTGTAAAAGTCACCTCCTCACATAAAATGCATTTCCAAGCTTCCAATATTTCCCCTTAACAGTTATTTCCATAATGTCTTCCTTGCTGAATTGGATGTTCTCTGAGCATGGGGACTGTGCATAACCTTGGCACTGGGGTATCTTTGCCTTAAGTACATTGCCCAGCACATGGTACTGTAACGTGAATGTCTCATTCAGTGAGACAGTTATTTTTGCAGATAAAGTATTAGTTATAATGAGGGTTCAGATATGATGTATCTACTTTTTAATTTGGACAATGGCTAATCTTTATCATTTACCCTTGACTCAATGCTTCAAGTCATAATCGACCAAAAGGGGCTAAAGGCCTTCAGCTATGAAGAAAGCATGCCAGAATAAAAAAATAAAATCCTTTTTCAAAAATTTTACCTATTGTCAACCTGTTAAGAACCCATTGACTTCAGCAATGCTGTTTAGTTTTTTAAGTTTATGATGAGTTTAGGCAGTTTAATATTTTAGCATTTTAGGGATGAAGTAGGGAAGATAGGAAGTAAGACACCTGAAAGTCAATGCGGAGTCTCTCTCACCTTTAATGGAAGGTTGATTGGGCTCTTCAGCAGCCGCACATCTGTCTTGTCTTGGAAATCATGAATGTATCCACTAACCTGTGTGCTCCAGGGGCAGTGAGGGTCAGGAACTTTTGTCTTTACACCCCTGTAATTATCCAAGAAGCACATGGTAAATGTTTGGGGAACATTTTTCTGTACTTTACTGTATATGATTTTTTTAAAGATTTATTTATTTTTATATAAGAACTGGGGTACAGGTCAGAGGCACGGGAGGGTAAGAGGATTCACCAGAGACAGAGCGGGGAGCAAAACAGGTAGACGGACCAAAGGCACTGCTGAGGGGAGCAGCAGGCAAGTCAGGAGAGGTCTGCTGCACCATATGGAAATCTCCCTGGCCGGCCAGGAATCAAACCCGTGCTGCAGGGACTGCGGACAGCTTCACAGCACTGTGCTCAACCCGCTGCGCCACAAGGGAGGCTCCTGTATATGTTTTTAAATATAAGAAGTATATATACTTTGTGTAATTAAAGTAGATATACACTTACTACATAAAATGACAACATTATGGAGATACAATTCAACTGGGAATTGAGATACAATTCCCAAACCATAAGATTCATCTACTTAATGTATACAATTCAAAGGTTTTTAGTATTTTCATAGTTTTATGATCATAACCACAATCAGCTTTAGAATTTTTTCACCATCCTACAAAGAAAACCCTATATAAATGGTCACTACCCTTTAACCTTCAACCCCCCAACCTCAGACAGCCACTCATTGACTTTCTCTATAGATTTGTCTCTTCTGGACACTATATGTAAATGGACTCATGTACTATGTCATCTTTTATGTCTGGCTTCTGATTTAACATAATGTTTCAGATCCATCCATGTGGTAGCACTTCATTCTTTTTATAATTGAATGATATTCCATTGCATGGATATGCCACATTATATTTACCCATTCATCAGTTAACAGGCATTTGCATTGTCTACTTTTAGGCTAGTGAGAACAAAGTTGCTTTGGACATCTATGTACAGTTGTGTGGGCATATGTTCTTAAGATCTTTTGGATATCTACCTAAGAGTGGAATTGCTGGGTAATATTTTAAGTCTGTGCTTAACCTTTTGAGCAGCTACAAAGTGACTATACTATTTTACATTCCCACTTTCAGTATATAAGCTTTTGATTTCTCTACAAACTCACCAACACTTTTTGTTGGTTTTATTTTTAAATCTATCCATCCTAGTAGTAGAATATGCTATCTCATTGATGTTTTCATTGGTTTTTTCCCTGACAGTTAATGATGTTGTACATCTTTTAATGTGTTTATTGGCCATTTGCATATCTTGGAGCTCTATTCAAACTTATTGCCTATTTTTTAATTAGGTAGTCTTTTTATTATCAAGATGTAAGTGCTCTGTATATAGTCCTGATACAAATCGCTTATCAGCTACATTATTTGCAAATATTTTCTTCCATTCTTTTCATTTTGTTGATGGTATCTTTTGAAGCAATAAAGGTTTCAATTTTGATAAAATCCAATTTATCTAGTTTTTCTCTTGTCTCTTGTGTTTATGGTGTTATATCTAAGAAGACTTTGCCTGACCCAAACTCGCAAAGTTTCATTCCCAGCTTTTTTCTAAGGGTTTTGTATTTTTTTGTCTTATGTTTTGGTTATTTTGAGTTCATTTTTGTATAGGATGTCAGGAAGGATGTCAGGAACCTCATTCTTTTACATGTAAATGTCTTGTTTTCCGAGAATCATTTGTCAAAATGACTGTATTTAATTATTATTTTGCTTTTGTAGCCTTGTTGATACTGAATTGCCATAAAGGAAGGGTTTATTTTAGAACTCTCAGTTCTATTCCATTGAGATATACACACATATGTACATACATACATAATACATACACATCATTTTAGGGATGCTAAAGCATATATTAGAGATAAAGAAACAGATATATTCTTTTTTTTTAATTTTTTTTATTTTATTTTATTTATTTATTTATACAAGCACTGGGTATAGTCAGAAGCACGGGTGGGGAAGAGAATTCACCAGAGCCAGAGCGGGGAGCAGAGCAGGCAGAAGGACCAAAGTACACTGCTGAGGGGAGCAGCGGGCCGCAGAAGAGGTCTGCGCGCCATGTGGGACCCTCCCTCTGGTGGCCGGGGAGCAGCCGGGGATCGAACCGGCACTGCAGAGGCTGCAGGCAGCTTCACAGCCCAGCGCTCAACCGCTGCGCCACCAGGGGAGGCCCAAGAAACAGATATATTCTTTTTTTTTTTTTTTTTTTAATAGAGGCATGCTTTTATTTATTTGTTTGCTGGTTTTGTTTGTTTGTTTGTTTTGTTTATACATGCACTGGGTACAGTCAGAAGCGCGGGAGGGTGAGAGAATTCACCAGAGCCAGAGCGGGGAGCAGAGCAGGCAGAAGGACCGAAGTACACTGCTGAGGGGAGCAGCGGGCGGCAGGAGGGGTCTGCGCGCCATGTGGGACCCTCCTCCGGTGGCCGGGGAGCAGCCAGGGATCGAACCGGCGCGGCAGAGGCCGCGGGCAGCTTCGCAACCCAGCGCTCAACCGCTGCGCCACCGGGGAGGCCCGAAACAGATATATTCTTAAGCCAATAACTAAGTATCTGGATTAGTTAGCTTTATAGTAAGTTTTGAGATTGGGAAGTATGACTCTTTAAACTTGGTTCTTCTTTTTTCAAAAATGTTTTGGATATTTGCATTTTCATATGAATTTTAGCATCTTCTCTCAATTTCTGCAAAAAATCATCTTGAATTTTGAGGAGAATTATATATAATCTGTACATCAATTTGGAAATATTGCTTTCTTAACAATATTTAGTCTGTTCTATTAACATGGAATGTCTTCCTAATTGCTTAGGTCTTTTTATTTCAGAAATATCTTGTTTTCTTAGCATATGAATTGTTTACTTTTTTTGTTAAATGTATTTGTTGGACTTATTCTTTTATCCCAAAAGGCATTTTATACCTTTTTGATGCTATTGTTTTCATGTTTTCTTTCAATTATCATACAGAAAAAACAGATAAATGACAAAGAGTAGAATAGTGTTATAGAGTTCTTATAAAATACGACCTGATCTTTTCATGTCCAAAAATGTATACCCTTATTAAAAAAAAAAACCTTCTGAAACTAAATATATTACTAATTGAGAGGGACATAAACACCAGAATAAACCAGTCTGTCTTCTTACTATATAAGATCCTAGAGTTTTAATAACCAGGTTCCAAAATTAAAAGAGACTATGAATTAATTGTTCAAGGATGGAATGGGCCACCTCAGGTATGATGACTTAATGAGAATGTTTAAAGACAGTAAGTCTTTTTCAACTTCTAGATTCTATCCTATTCATTAGTATGACCTGCACAAGTACTTAACTTCTTTGGGCCCTAGTTACTTCATCTGCAAAATAAGAGGATTAAACCAAACCAGGTGATCACAAAAGTGCCTTATAGTAATGTTCTCTGATTATTACATTATTAACTCTGGATAACAACAACAAAAAATAGCAAATGATAATTTCTTCCCTCAAACATGCACACTCTTCTTAAGAGAGCATTGTGCACAAAGGGCTTTGTCTCTTTCAAGGTTATATGCTAAATGCTTTCCCATTACAGATAATAAGTATGTCAAAATCTGTGAATATACTTTGACCTTCCATCTAATTTTTCTCTCTATTTTCTACAAATATTATGTATTTATTTTGAGCACAAATGTTATTTTTCCTTCTTTATTGCTCATTTTACCATTTAAACACCTTTGGTGTCTGGTAGCCCTTAACTATTTTCCAATTCAGAAAATCCTTCAGGGAAGGCAGGGAAGCACACTGCCTAGGTGGGACACTGATTTCTAGCAGCTGGAGGTAGAACATCCCCGTAATTCCTAGTGTCCCTTACTTGTTTACCAATTCCAGAAAATTCTTTATAAAGGGCCAAAATAACTGACTATAAAGAAACATATTTGATGCTAAATTTATAATAAATCAACTGAGTTTTAGTATAATATAAAAGCATAGCAAATATAAAATTTATAATAAAGTATAATAATAAAATATTTTAATCAAATGTAGACGCACTGAGTGTCTCACATGTAAGGTGGTGAAAATAAACAGTAAAAAAGGGGCAAACTAGACACTGTGTAATGGGGCATTTAGAGGAGTTATGATAGATAATACAAATACTCTGAGGGCCCTAAAGAGAAATATTGACCTAGAAACCGATTTGCCTAGGGGAGAGAGAATCTCCTAGGTAAATTGACAAATATATATGAACTATATCTGGAAAATACATGAGAGTACTATTATATATCATATATGATATATAATGCAATATGGATGATAGTAGTGGTAGCAGGAGCAATGGGCATTAGGAATTATAGTGCATTACTTAGACAATAGTCTGTACTACATTTCATAAGTATATTTCCAAAATATATAAGTATCATTAGTCATGAATATTTATGGGTATCTGCTATAAGGAAAGGGGTACAGCAAGAAACAGATTAGGGAGGTTATATTCTAGTGGGAATGCTATATTAGAGTTTACTGACCACTGCACCTAACAGTAAAAAGCACAGAGTATATGCTTCCATATTGTGATTATAATGTGGAATATTATCTATATTGGTCAGGCTTGATAAGGGAATGTCAATTCCCTGAATATTATAGAAGAAGGAACTTCTAGGAATTAGCTTGTCACAGTTCTGAGGAGCTGGGAAATGAAAGTCTCATGGTGGAATTGGAGTCACTAACCAGTCAGTCAGAGAAGCTCAGCCATGAAGGAGAGCTGAGGGGCCGTGGCAGGCAGTGATTGTGTGTGCTGGGTTCAGCCAGCCGTGGGGCTGGACGTGGGGCAGCTGGTAGTGAGCAAATGGGAGGAGCTGGACACAGACTAGGTGGAACTTACAGGTACCTCTACATCTGTCCCTTCTGCCTTGATATTGATGAGCAGCAGAGAAAATGGCCTCTCCATCATGTCTGCCTTCTAACCCATGTAGCTTAACCAGGTTGACACAGCACAAAACGCCATACCAGCCATCCAGACCACAACATGATGTATGACAGACCCTAAGCAGATCCTCATGTTTTCTGCCTCTGAGTATCTGTAACTTTGTATAGTGCCTCCACCTGTACAGGGGGCCTGTGACACGCTTTTGATCAGTAGAATACAGCAATGGTGATGGACATAACTGGGATTATGCTATAGAAGACTCGCCTTAACAGACTGGAGTGCGAGAGAGAGGCTCTCCTGCTGACCTTGAAGAAGCAAATGGCCATGTTGTGTACTGTGCAGAGAGAACATACTTGGAAGGGGCAGCATACCACAAGGAAAAATCAATCACAGGCATCTCAAATTCTCACTTCAGCTTCAAATTGCACCTTTTTTTCTTTCATCCTAGTACTGGCTTTCTCAACCTCAGTGTCAGTGACATTTCAGTTGGGGTAATTAGGTAGAGGAAGCTACCCTGTTTATTGTTGGAAGTTTAGCAGCATCTTGGGCTTCTACCTACTAAATACTGTCTCTCTCACTACTCTCAGCTGTAACAAGCAAAATAATAAATGTCTCCAGATATTGCTTGTTGGCCAAGTTGCTCTGGTTGAAAACCACTATTCTAGTGTAAGAGCTATTGTAGCACTGAGTATTGTGTAACCACAGAGAAGCCTTTGCAATGAGAAAAACAAGTCTTGGGTATAGTAATTCCCACACTAGAAAACCTTTTTTTCTAAACACCACCCCCAAAAATAAAACATGGTGTTTGCAGCTTTAGGTTCAAGGGATTGTTCATTTTGATCCCTAGCTGATAATGGAGAAAGTGCTTGTGTGAACACATTACAGGTGCAACTTGTTTGGAAAAGAAAACTATATTTTTAACAATGCATGTAAAAGCATTTACTCAGGAATTAAGTAAGACAGTGTAGATATAAGTGCTGTTCAAACAACTCCTTCTCTGTGGGAGAACTGATGAAAATACAGACCTTGGAAAACTTTATAAACCACTAAGTATACAATGGATCTTTCTGAAATGTTTGCTTAAACCCCAGAGTCTGTGCTCATCATGATATTTTGGCATAAGCTGCAGTGCTGAATAAAGCATCATGGCCCAGGTTATGTGTGTGATACTAGTGCTAATAGGAAATCCCATAAGTGGCATCAGTAAGTACAGAATTACGTGGAAACAGATACCTTAGATATAGTGTTGCTAACAAGACAAGTCCTTTAATAGTAGAATGTTTAAAAGTAAAGTTGTACAGAACATGAATGGATGAGTGAGTGAATTCATGCTACCAGTCTTTTTGAAAATACCAGGCACTGCTATCATTGCCAGAGATATTATATGTAAGGGGAAAGATTTAATGGCCAAGGTTACAGAAATGACTGACTCCTTATTTAATGGAAGAGACAGAAGATGAAGAAATAGGTGTGGAAATTGTTAGGATTGCATCATGCACAGGGCACTGTGGAGCAGAGAGAGAAAGCACCTAACTCAGCATGGAGATCAGTGAAGCTCCCCATTAGAAGTGAAGGATGCATTTGTATCCATCAAGTGAAAAAACTAGAAAATTGTGCTCTGAGCAGAAAGATGACATGAGTGTACTTGAGAACTGTGATTCAGGAATGACTGAAGGAGAAAACAGATGTCTCTATGTGAGATGGGGGGGGGCAGGAAGGAGGGGCCAGGTGATAACGATATATAAGAAATTTTAACAATATATTGAAGGAAGTGGAAACTACTCCAGAATTCATGTAAGTCTGTGCCATGTTCAAATTTCCATTTCCAGAGTAATGTCTCTGGGTGAAGACGTTACTCACAGGCATGAAAGTCATTCATCAAAGTGTGCCCACAGGCAGTAGGGATAGAGAAGAAAGGACAGAGAATCTAGTCAAGCCTCATCTTCTGGGGGCAGGTCTGTTAAGGCCTTTGGAGCCTGCCCCTCAAAAAAAGAAGATGGGAAATATTAGACTACTTGGATTCCGCTGGATGAAAGGTACATATAGAACACATTCCTGGAGCAAGATGGCAGCAAAGTGAAGTTGCTGGCCTCATCTCCTCCACAGATGCAAGGCTAGAGTGCTGCAGAGCAAAGCCAGTAACTCTAAAGGAAAAACCAGACCATTACTGCACATGCTGGTATGTCTGGAGAAGGGGACCCCAGTAAGCAAGCAGGTAGCCCCCCTGGGGCATGGATTACCATGTAAGGGTTTTGCCATTTCCACTCTGCTGCTTGAGGCCCTGTCCATGTATGTGGACAGTTAATTTATGACAAAGGAACCAGTGGGATGCAATGAGAAAGGAAAGTCTCTTCAACAGATGGTGCTGGGAAAACTGGACAGCCACCAGCAGAAGAATGAAACTAAGCCACTCTCACACACCATACACACAAAAAATCAACTTAATATGAGTTAAAAACTTGGATGTAAGACCAGAAACATAGAAAACATAGGCAAAACCATATATGTAATTTGTTTCAGGGTTGTCTATGGGGATTGGACTACAAATGGCAAGGAAAACAAAAGCAAAATAAATGTCTAAAAGATTTCTGTACAGTGAAGGAAACTATTATTATAATAAAAAGACACCCTACTGAAAATATTTGCACATCATACATCTGACAAGGGGCTAATATCCAAGATCTACAAAGATCTTACACAACTCAACGAAAAGAATACAAATAACTCAATCCAAAAAATGGGCAGAAGAGCTAAATAGACATTTCTCCAAAGAACACATACAGATGGCCAAGAGGTACATGAAAAAATGTTCAACATCACTTATCATCAGGAAAACGAAAATCAAAACCACAATCAGATACCACCTTACTCCAGTGAGAATGGCCCATATAAAACAAAACAAAACAAAACAAAAACAAAGATGAACAATGAATGTTGGTAAGGATGTTGTGAAACAGGAACCCTCATACACTGCTGATGGGAATGTTGACTGGTCCAGTCCTTACAGAAAACAGCATGGAGGTTCCTCAAAATATTAAAAATAAATCTAGGGCCTCCCCGGTGGTGCAGCGGTTGAGCACTGGGTTGTGAAGCTGCCGGCAGCCTCTGCAGCACTGGTTCGATCCCTGACTGCTGGGTGAGAGTCCCACATGGCGTGACAGACCTCTCCTGCCGCCCGCTGCTCCCCTCAGCAGTGTACTTCGGTCCCTCTGCCTGTTCTGCTCCCCACTCTGGCTCTGGTGAATTCTCGCACTCTCCCGCCCTTCTGACTGTACCCAGTGCTTGTATAAATAAATAAATCTTTAAAAAATTTTAAATTAAAAAATAAAAAAATTTAAAAAAATAAATTTATGTGATTCAGTAATTTTTCTCATAGGTATCTACCCAAAGAATGCAAGAACAGTAATTTGAAGGGATATATGCACGCCTATGTTCATGGCAGCATTAATACAATATCCAAGTGAAGGAAACAACTTAAATGATCACTGACAAAGCAGTGGATTAAGAAGATCTGTTGTACATACACAATGGAATACTGCTCAGCTATATATAAAAAGATAAACTGTTGCCACGCTAAGGGGTCATGCTAAGATAAATAAGTCAAAGGGAGAATGACAAATACCAGATGATTTCACTCATATATAGAATATAGAGAACTAAAACAAAGGTATTGCTAAAACTAAACCAAAACAAATCCTGGAAATATGACTGCAGAATTGAGGTTATGGGAGAGGGAGTTAAGGAACAAAGTGGGGAGAGAGCCCACTGGCTTAGGGTGAAGGACTCTGGGCACTTTGATGGTGATGGTGGTGTGGTCACTTGCATCTGAGGAGGTGTGAGCCTATTCCCCTAAATCATATGTAGTGTTATAAACCAATGTTACCTCAATAAAGAAAAAAACAAACATAGCACATTTCTAAATGTCTTACGTACTTCATGTCTGTGATATAGAGTATAAATTGACTACTCTCATATAAAATGATGTTGTTTGGGATACATATTCACTAAAAAGGGATTATCACAATTTGCAAAATCAGTCTGTGATTGTCAAATATTGCCCTTAGTATCTTTAAGGAGAATCAACAGTATAGATAAGCCTGTAAACTTCATTTCATCGTTCTCTCCTAAATCTGGTTTGTAGCTATCACTCAGTGTAGCAAACAATAAATAACTATACCATACATTTGTGCCAAATAAAAACTGCTTGATGCAATTACATTTCAAGTGGCAGAGCAATAACCCATAAATGAAGAAAGTAGCAAGATGCTCAAACTAGGTGTGTAAATACAAATTTGGAGGAATATATTTACTGGGATGTTAGGTGTTTTCCTATGATAAAAATGTTTAGGTATGTTATGCTACTGAGTTGGCACCAGTTTTTAATTTTTAGCAAAACTTTTTCCTCACAAATTTCAGGTCCAACAAATGGGCTGATTTTAAAGTGATGTAAAGTAGAGATAGACTATGATAACATTTATATAACTATAGCCCTCAAAAAGACTCAGGAATTTAGAATTAGTTTGTCCAGAAACCACTAGAACTATATTAATCAGCACCTAAATCATTTAAAATGAAATGCATGCTAGATCAAGTCTGAACTGGCAGAATTGCCCCAATTGTTTCTATTTTCAAATTATCTAGGCTGACTTAAAGTTTAAATACATTTTCAAGCTTAATTAAATGAAACACTTAAATTATACAAGCATTTAATACTTAGCTGGAAATTGAAAAACAGACACCATGAAATCCCTAGATAAAAAGAAAAATCAAGCAACATCTGCTAATCCCATTTCTCTATCACTTGGGAGGGATATGTTTATAAAGACCCAAGTTTTAAAATAACAAATGCCTCTGAAATGATTTTCTTCAACTTTTTGTGCAGTATTGCTGATCAGTGGAGGGCCTGAGATCCTCACAAATTATTGCCAAGGACTGTTTAGTGAAGGCATCAGGATGAGGTCACACCCAATACAGATGTTCAGTTATCACTTCTTGGAACTTGGATACTCTGGAGAGGTAGGAGAGAACCTAACTCTGATCTGGGCTATGCCAGGATCCAGAATGTTTACTATTTAAGTATGAATCCTTTAGTGATTCGTTTATGTAGATTTTCTCCTCGAAATTTAGCAATGCTCTTTCATAGTAATGAAAAAAGAAAGTGCTTTTAATAAGCTAGTGGAAAATTGTCACTATTTACCATGTGGTTGAGTATACACCTACTCCACACACAGTGCTGAGTGAGTTAATAAAGGGGATCACCCCTTACCCCAAAATGAAGCCTAAGAAACAGATCTCAAAAATTCTAAGAAGCGTTAAAAATCCTCTATCTTGGCATTTCATGGCATGCTTAAATACTCAATTTTAGCAGTGAATAAACTGAGACCCAGAGACATCCAATAATTTACCCATGGTCATGCAGTTAATTTAGTAGTGAGAACTAGAAATGCAATACAAATAAAAGGATATTATTCATTTTTTTTCCCTTACTCACTACAGACTGATGACCTATTTATCTCTAGGTGTCACTAGGTCTTTCCCTTTGCTGCATGTTACAGATATTCAATAAATAAGTGTGAAATTAATTTCTTAATTTATTCATTCGTTCATATAATCTGTATCTGAATACCTACTCTGACCAGGCATCAGATATATCACTATTTGTATTATTTTCTCTTTCAAATTAAATGTATTACAGTCACATATATGTGTTCACATCTTGAGTTAGAATAAATATTACTATATAAAATCACATCTTTAACCAATCTAGAATAAAGCTCTGCTTCCAGCAGGATTCTGTAGTGAAGATTCTTATAGAAGAGTTGAACCTTTTAATCCCAAAGCCTGTTTAGCCCACTATACAGTGCTACACATAACCACGAGATCCTTGACTGAGTAAGACCATCAGCTTATGCTGTTTCATGAGATTTCACTGTCTATGTTGTTGTTATTTACATGACCATAAATGTTCCCTGTAACTGCAAAAGAATTTAGCTCTTTCAAATTTGCTATCATGGTTAACACCGTGAACAACTCGCTGAATTCCCTGGTGAACATAAAATAGAATGCTTCTGCTTACTTTTATGTTATGTATGGTATTATGACCTCTCCATTATTTTTTTCCTTTATCTACCTTATCTTTTTAACTGGATAAATTTTTATCCCAACCCAGTTTCTGATTTCCAAAGATTAAACTGATTTTACACTTTCTCATCATACAAATTCCTGCTTAATCGAACACAGTTTTTAGTTCAAACATGGCTAGAGTTTTCATTTGGCATCAATGGACTTCATACTTCATGTGTGTGAGACTGCAGCAAAAAATTATAGGTCTTTTCCTTGAGTCATCCTTTGTACAGATAAACTCCCTGTGCAATCAAATGTAACCTAAAACATTCTTAAAAATAGTTCTAGATCTGTCAAGATGATATTAATCACTATATGTTTATTTCCTATTGGTCAGTAGTTCTCAAACTACTAAGCATGTATGAGAATCATCTAGAGAGCTTGTTGAAGCAGATTTCCAAGTGGAGGCAACTGAATTGAATGAATGGATAAACACACTGTGATATAAACATAAAATAGAATATCATTCAGCCTTTAAAAACGAAGGAAATTCTGACATAGCTACAACATGGATGAACCTTAAGGAGAGTATATTAATCGAAATAAATCAGTCACAAAAAGACAAATATAATTCCACTTATATGAGGTACCTAGCATAGTCGAACTCATAGAGACAGAGTAGTATAGACTTGCCAGAGACTGCAGGGAAAAGAAATGAGAAGTGTTAGTGGGCATAGAATTTTAGTTTTGCAAGATGAAAATGGCTTTGGATATTTGTTGCACACCAATGTAGATGTTCTTAACTCTGCTACACTATATGCTTTAAAAATGGTTAAGATGGGGGGGGGGCGGAGCAACATGGCAGCGTGGAGACGCTGCGAGTAAGATCTCCCATTAAAAAAAAGTTAATAGGGAGGAAAAGCGGCAGGTCCCAGTGAGAACTGGGACACGGAAGATAAACGGGTGACGCCAGCGAACTGCCCAAAGAAGAAAGTGGCCATAAAAGAGGACTAGAAGGGAGGGAAGCGCAGAACCCTGCTCCCCTCCCCCGCCCACAGAGGCGGCACTCTCCAACCGGCAGAGAGGAGGAAACAACAAACCAAAACGGCCCACAAGAACAAATGACACAGCAAGCGGGACTGGGAGTGGAAAGGAACTATTGCAGCCACCACACCCCGTGAACGGGAGCTGAGGCGAACCCTGCAGGATCCGCCGCGGCGGTGAGCGAACGGCTCCAGGCGCCATTAGAGAAGAACAAAGACCCCGGGAGACTCGCACACAGCCCGGGCTGCCGGTAAGCTGGCACGGAAAAGTGGCGCTCTTGGCGCTCTTGAAAAGCAAGTGCAGACCGGGATCGCAGCTGCCCAGGTCCCTGCGCCTGCGACCTAGGCTTGCGGGGAGACGACCTAGGCTTGCGGGGAGACGCGCGGAGGTCCTCACTGACGTGAAGGTCCCTCCCTGAGTGAGCAGGAACCAGGCGCCCAGGCACTGGAGCGGTGCAAAAGGCGCCATTCCCGCGCCACTGAACTGGGCTACAGCCCGCGTCCTGGAACTGAGGCTTTGAACTGAGACCCGGGGCACGAAAATTCGGGGCGTGGGTTCTCCACGACGGTGGGGCACAAGGCAGACACAGCACCCCAAAGCTGTTGAGGTGTACCCTACCATTCCCGCTCTGTTCCCTGTCCCACGGGGTGGGGGGAGGCGAAAAACAGCCCCCCAAGGACAATAGGAGAGATCTCTGGCGCCACCTAGCGACCAGGAAAAAAAAAGTCACTAACACCCCATAGAACAGGAAATTTCTTAAGACTGCTTGAAAAGGGCAGAAGGCTTCTGTAGGACCCAGTGGCCAGACGGGAAGTTATTCCACGCCAGGCCCCTTCCGACCAGCAGTCTGAGCCCACAGAGGGAGCAGGCACCCACGTCCGGGGCAGACCGGGTGCGCAGAAGAGTGTGCCTGAAACCGGAGGCGCAGGGACTGCATCCCGCTTCACCATTTGAGAACAGGGACATTTCTTCAGTAAAAACTGCCTAAAACCAGCAGAAAGCTCCCCCAGAAGACAGAGATGGCTCCTGGAAGAGCCAGAGGGGAGCGGAGAAGTTCACCCAAGATGTCAGTCAGTCCGAGCAACACAGTGTCCCAACGCATACGACAAATTAGAAAACAGACAGTAGGGAGTAGAAGAACAAGAACAGAAATAAAAAGAACCAAAACAGAAAAGGAAAGAGAAGTACGAAGGAAAAAGAATGAAGAAAGACTTCGGGAACTATCTGACTCCATGAGGAAAGGAAATATAAGAGTTATAGGAATCCCAGAAGGAGAGGAGAGAGATGTAGGAACAGAGAAAATATTCCAGGAGATAATTGAAGAGAACTTCCCAAATGCGAAGAAGGAGCTGAAAATTGATATACAAGAAGCAAGAAGAACACCAAACTTCCACGATGAAAGGAAAAGCACAGCAAGACACATAATAGTAAAGCTCCCAAGAATCCAGGACAAGGAAAAAATAATGAAGCTGACAAGAGGGAAGAAACAGATAACATTCAAAGGAAAGTCAATCAGGCTGACATCAGACTTCTCTGAAGAAACACTACGGGCAAGGAGAGAGTGGAGGGACATAGTCAACAGACTCCAAGAAAACAGATGCCAACCAAGAATACTCTATCCCGCAAAGCTCTCTTTCCTCCATGAAGAAAGAATATGGACCTTCCCAGACAAAGAGAAACTCCGGAATTTCATTACGAATAAACCCCCACTCCAAAAAATACTACAAGGAATCCTAAAGCCAGAACCTCAGAGGGACGAATAACAACGAAAGAAGACCAAAAAAAAAAAAAGTTATTAAAAGAATAAATAAAATCAAAGGAAAGACAAACATAATGGCAAATACAGATGCTAACATATCAATATTAACTCTAAATGTAAATGGACTAAACTCTTCAATAAAAAGACACAGAGTTGCAGCCTGGATTAAGAAACAAAACCCAACCTTTTGCTGTCTCCAGGAAACACATTTAGCTACAAAAGATAAAAATAGGCTCAAAGTCAAAGGATGGAAAACAATCCTACAAGCAAATGGGCCAAAAAAGAAAGCAGGAACAGCTATACTTATATCAGATTACACAGATTTCAAACTCAAAAAAATAAAAAGAGACCCCAATGGTCACTACATTATGATCAAGGGGACAATACTTCAAGAAGAAATAACACTCATTAACATATACTCACCAAACGAAAGAGCACCAAAATATATCAGACAACTGTTGTCTTCTCTGAAAACAGACATCAGAGAAAACACATACGTAGTGGGAGACTTCAACACACCACTATCAACAATGGATAGATCAACAAGACAAAAAATAAGTAAAGAAACTAAAGCTCTAAATAAGGACCTAGAGCATTTGGGCTTAACAGATATCTATAGAACACTAAACCCAAAAAAAACGGAGTACACATTTTTCTCAAGCGCACACGGATCATTCTCCAGGATCGATCACATACTGGGGCACAAGACAAACATCAACAGATACACCAAGATTGAAATCATACCAACCATCTTTTCTGACCACGAAGGCATCAAACTAGAAATAAATCATAAAAAGAAGGCAAGGAACTATCCTACCTCATGGAGATTAAAAGCCACACTACTGGAAGACCACTGGACTAACGAGGAGATCAAAGAAGAAATTAAAAAATTCTTTGAATTGAACGACAAGGAGGACACCAATATCCTAAATGTATGGGATGCAGCAAAAGCAGTAATAAGAGGAAAATATATAGCAATAGAAGCTCACATCAAAAAACAAGAAAGAACTCAAAGAAACAACCTAATCTCGAAGCTCAAAGATCTAGAAAAAGAACAACAAAAAAACCCCAAAACCAGTAGAAGAAAAGAAATAATAAAAACCAAAGCAGAAATAAATGAAATTGAAACTAAAAAAACAATCCAAAAGATCAATGAAACCAAGAGCTGGTTCTTTGAAAAAATAAATAAAATAGACAAACCCCTAGCCAGGCCCACAAAGGAAAAAAGGGAGAAAGCGCAAATACACAGGATCATAAATGAAAGAGGAGAAATCACAACGGACACAGCAGAAATCAAAAGAATAATCAGTAACTACTATGAACAGTTATATGGAAACAAGTTCAACAATCTAGAGGAGATGGACAAATTCCTACAACTCTACAATCACCCAAAGCTAGATAAAGAAGAAATAGAACACCTAAACAGACCAATTACAAGCAGCGAAATTGAAATGGTAATCAAAAACCTCCCCAAAAACAAAAGCCCAGGGCCTGATGGATTTACAAATGAATTCTACCAAACATTCAGAGACGAATTAGTGCCTATCCTTCACAAACTCTTCCAAAAAATTGAGAAGGAAGGGACAATACCAAACACGTTCTATGAAGCCAATATTACACTAATACCAAAACCGAATAAGGACAACACAAAAAAGGAAAACTACAGGCCAATCTCCCTAATGAACACTGATGCAAAAATCCTCAATAAAATTTTAGCTATCAGAATCCAACAATGTATCCATAAGATAATTCACCACGACCAAGTTGGATTCATTCCAGGGGCACAAGGATGGTTTAACATCCGAAAATCAATCAACGTTATCCAACACATCAACAAAAAGAAATATAAAAACCATATGATAATATCAATAGATGCTGAGAAAGCTTTCGACAATGTGCAACACCCATTCATGATAAAAGCCCTTGAAAATCTTGGGATACAAGGAACATACCTCAACATCATAAAGGCCATCTATGACAAGCCAACAGCCAGTATCATTCTCAATGGTGAAAAGCTGAAAGCAATTCCATTAAGATCTGGAACAAGACAAGGATGTCCACTCTCACCACTGCTTTTCAATATAATACTGGAAGTCCTAGCCAGAGCAATAAGACAAGAGAAAGACATCCAAGGAATCCAAATAGGAAAAGAAGAAGTCAAACTATCACTATTTGCAGATGATATGATAATATACATAGAGAACCCCAAAATCTCCACAGAAAAACTAATTCAACTCATCAATCAATTCAGTAAAGTGGCAGGATACAAAATCAACACGCGAAAGTCAGTAGCCTTCCTATACACAAACAATAAATCTGAAGAAGAAGAAATCAAAAAAAACACCCCTTTTATTATTGAAACAAAAAAAATCAAATATTTGGGAATAAATCTAACAAAAGAGGTAAAGGACCTATACAAAGAAAACTATAAAACACTGTTAAAAGAAATAGAAGAAGACACAAAGAAATGGAAAGACATCCCCTGCTCATGGATTGGAAGAATAAACATTATTAAAATGGCCATCCTACCAAAAGCAATATACAGATTCAATGCTATTCCAATCAAAATCTCAATGGCATTCTTCAAAGAAATAGAACAATTATTGATGAAATTCATATGGAATCACCAAAAACCCCGAATAGCCAAAGCTCTACTGAAAAAAAAAGAAGGAAATGGAGGCATCACACTCCCAGACTTCAAACTATACTACAAAGCCATAATCATCAAAACTGCATGGTATTGGAACAAGAACAGACATACAGACCAATGGAATCGAATAGAAAATCCAGAAATAAACCCACAGATTTATGGTCAACTAATCTTTGACAAAGGAGCAAAGACTATGCATTGGAGCAAAGAAAGTTTGTTCAATAAATGGTGCTGGGAAAACTGGGTCGCTACATGCAAAAGAATGAAGCTTGACCACTACCTCACACCATACACAAAAATCAACTCAAAATGGATTAAAGAACTAGACATAAGACCTGAAACCATAAAATACATAGAAGGAAATATAGGCGAAACACTACGGGATTTGCACATCAAAGACATCTTTACAGACACATCACCCAAAGCAGTGATAGTGAAGACAAAGATAAACAGCTGGGACTACATCAAATTAAAGAGCTTCTGCACAGCAAAAGAGACAATAACAAAAACAAAGAGAAACCCCACCAACTGGGAGAACATTTTTGCACCCAACACTAATGATAAAGGACTGATCACATAAATCTGCAAAGAGCTGATGAGACTCAGCAACAACAAAGAAAATAATCCAGTCAAAAAATGGGCAGAAGAGCTAAAAAGAAACTTCTCTGAAGAGGAAATGCAAATGGCCAACAGGCATATGAAAAAATGTTCAACATCACTTGTAATCAGGGAAATGCAAATCAAAACTACCATGAGATACCATCTCACACCAGTGAGAATGGCACATATTAAAAAAACTAGCAACAACAAATGTTGGCGAGGGTGTGGAGAAAAAGGAACTCTTCTGCACTGTTGGTGGGAGTGCAAACTGGTCCAACCACTATGGAGAGCTGTGTGGAGATTTCTGGACCTACTAAACATAGAGCTTCCATATGATCCAGCAATTCCACTCCTAGGTATTTACCCAAAGGACACAGAAACATCAATTCCAAAGAGCACCTGCACCCCTATGTTTATAGCAGCACTGTTTACAATAGCTAAGCTTTGGAAACAACCCAAATGCCCAAAAATAGATGACTGGATCAAGAAGATGTGGTACATATATACCATGGAATATTACTCAGCATTCAAAAAAGATAAACACATGCAATTTGCAGCAACATGGATGGCGCTGGAAGGGATCATGCTCAGCGAAATAAGCCAAAAAGAAAAAGAAAAATACCGGATGGTCTCACTCATAGCAGGAATCTAGAAAACTTAAATAAGGGACCAGGAAAATGAATATAAGAAAGTGAAAATCAAAATCAACAAAAAACTATGAACCAGAGACACTTTTTGGGGGGTGGGGGCGGGAGGGGAAGGATTGGGGTCAGAATGGGGCGTTTGCAATTGTATGGGGGAATATAAAAATAAAATTTAATATTAAAAAAAAAATGGTTAAGATGGTAAATTTAATGTTAAATAGACTTTACCACAATTAAACACACACACACAGTCAGACTCCTTACCAAGTTACTAACATAACAGATGTGAGGTGAAGCCTGAGAATTTGCATTTCTAACAAGTTTGAAAATAATTCCGATGCTGCTGGTATGAAGTCTACACTCTGAGAACCATTGTGATGAAGTAAGCTAGTGACAACTCCAGAATTTCTGTAAAAATGATGGTATGGGTAACACTGGTTGGAAGAAGAATGAGGGCATTTGCCTGTCTAGTTTTCATAACAAGTATACTGTCTTTATCAGCATGTTTATTTGAAGAAGATTTAATGGAAAAGCTGAAGACATGACTGCCAGCTGCCCACCCGAGTCCCTGCTGGGTGACACAGCTGTATCTAGCTCATTGTTCAGGTCATCTCACAAATCCTAGGTATATAAGGGAAAATTTAAGTCCTTAACATTTTTGTACTTAGCAGACACATTCTCCTTTCCTTGATGGTTTTTCCTTTAAATTGGAAAAAGAGCAAGTGGGCATTTTAAAAAACATATAATATGAAACAATCAAGAGAAGAGCTATATACTGAATACCTGTTGTAAACAACAGATATTTGTTGTTTTGTGCAAATTAAGTATGAAGCAAGAAGTTACATACCCCTATTTAAAATTCACTCTACTCCCCGGCATGTGGTAGAGCAGCAGTCTCATCAATTGTTGTTGAGTGTCAACTACTGCAAATACCTTGGAAAGATTTGGCCATATATGTCAAAAATCCGTATGTTTTCACCCAGTAATCTCACAGAGAGACCTCCTAGAGAAATAAAAGTTTAGAATATCAGAATTTTTTTTAAAGATAGATTTATTTATTTATTTATTTATTTATATAAGCACTGGGTACAGTGAGAAGCATGGGAGGGTGAGAGAATTCACCAGAGCCAGAGTGGGGAACAAAATAGGCAGACCGATGAAATACACTGCTGAGGGGAGCAGTGGGCGGTAGGATATCAGAATATTTATTACAACATAATATATACCAACACGACCTAGAAACAATCTAAATATGGAGGTGGAGCCCAGTGAGAGACTAGATTAATTACAGAGTAGCCAGACAACTGACCCTCCAGCTAGAAATAGTATCTGCTCTTGTGGAGCTGCCCCACAGCGTTTTGTTTTGTTTTTTTTTTTTAGATTTATTTTTATTTATGCAAACAAGACCTGGGGTGTAGGCCAGAGGTACAGGGGTGGGGGTGACAGGATTCACCAGAGACAGAGTGGGGAGCAGAATAGGCAGATCCACTGAAATGCACTGCTGAGGGGAGCAGTGGACAAGACAGGAAAGGTCTGCTGCACCATGTGATTTAGCTCCCTGGCAAGGGATTGAACTCTTGCTGCAGTGACTGTTGATAGTTTGATAGCCACCAGAGGGGAGCCCCCCTCCCCGGCCCCCACAACCTTTTCTTTGGGGACTTCAGATTCCTCTAGTCTGTTTGTTTCTGATAGTGCTACCAGTCAAGGGACCCTCCACAGCTTCTCTGACAAAAGGGAGTGTTCATGATTCATTCAGGGCCAGAGTCCTGGGGTTGGGGATAGGGGAAGGTATGAATGCTTGACAAGAAAAGACCTCTTAACTTGTGAGATTGCAAGCTGCTGTCAGAGCAATAAAAACTGGTACTAAGCCAACCAATAAACAAGCAACACCGAGGAAGGCAGAAGTGAGAGCAGAGAGCGGCGTTCTTGCCAATATTGTTTGGGTCCCTGGATCCCTATCCTGAAGCTAGTCAGACTGCCTTTGGACTTCCCAGTGATAGAAGTCAAATGCCTCACTTTCTTTCTTTTTTTTTTTTTAAAGATTTATTTATTTATTTATACAAGCACTGGGTACAGTCAGAAGCGGGAGGGTGAGAGAATCCACCAGAGCCAGAGTGGAGAGCAGAACAGGCAGACTGATGAAGTACACTGCTGAGGAGAGCAGCGGGCGGCAGGAGAGGTCTGCACACCATGTGGGACTCTCCTCCGGTGGCCAGGGATCGAACTAGCGCTGTAGAGGCTGCGGGCAGCTTTGCAACCCAGCGCTCAACCGCTGTGCCATGGGGGAGGCCCTGCTTCACTTTCTTTTTCTTAAATTCACAGCTAGAAAATTATTGATTCCTATGCAATCATAAAAACTATTTTATATGAATATTTAAGAATATGCAATATTTTAATTCAATTGAAATATATAAACATTTAAGGAACATTAAAGTGCTCATGAGGTGGTAGCATTATAGATAATCAAAATATTTCCTTTCGAAGATTCTACACTTAAAAAAAATTACCAGTATTTAAATTCCCTGGCTACTGAATATGCTAAAAGAAAATATCTATTGAATAAAATATAGGTGCATGGTTCATAGACCACATATAGGAATGTAAAATGGCATAGCCCTCACAGAGGGAAATTTGGCAATGTCTAACAAAATTTTATATGCTTTTACCTTTGACACAGCAACACTTCAGTTCTAAGAATCTATCCCATTTTTTGTTGTTTTTCTGTTTTTCTGTTCAGTAACAAAAATATATGGAGACAAATGTAGAAGCCTATTCATTATATCATAGTTATAAGAAGAAATGTTTGAAAACAATTATTTGAATAAACTAAGATACAGTCACACAGCTGAATTCTATGTAGATATAAGTAAAAAACAATAAGTAAGATCTTGAGATACTGCATTGCATGGAAATCTACAGCATACATAATTTAAGTGAAAAAAAGTAATGTGCAAAAGGGAAAGCAGTTTATATAGTGAATGCAAATCTTTGTGTGATATGGGAGTATGTATGTATATATAGATTTTTTTTTCTTTTTGGCAAAAAATAAATAGTGGAAGAATAAACCACAATGGTATTAATGATTAATCATCAAGAGAAATCAAAGTAAAAGCACAGAGAGATACACCTGCTACAACAGATAATATTAACAAGACAGAAATTATGAAGTGTTGGCAAAGATGAGGAACAAATGGAACTCTTAGACAGTGCTGGAAGAAGTGTAAATTGGAATATCCACTTTTAGAAACTCTTTGGCAATATCTACTAAAGTCTGAAACACACATACCACATAACCCAGCAATGCTACTGCTGAGAATATACCTACCAGAAATACATATGTGTATTAAAAGACACATACAGGATTGTTTTAAGAATCACTATTGGTTAAAGCCACAAACTAGAAACATTTCCATCTTCAGCAAGATGGATAAATAAATTATGGGAGACTGTGTATGTAACACAAAAGAATATGTTAACAATATGACAAAGAGTGAATACTTCTAACTATGTACGACATAGATGGATCTCATAAATATAGTATTGAGTGAAATAAGCATAACACAAAAGAATGCATACTATATCACTCTACTTATACATCGTTCTACATCTGCCAAAACTAAACTGTAGTGTCTGAAGTCAGGAGAGCATTTGTCTCTGGGGAGGCAGGCGAAGGGTACAAGGGCAATTTCAAGGCTGCTAGAAATATTTTATTTCTGAACCTCAGAAGTGGGTGCATGGCTATATCAGTTGATGAGAATTCATCAAGCTGTGCACTCATGATGTGAACACTTTGTATGTACTTTTAAAATTGTTTAAAGCATTGGAATGGAGGGAGAGTGCAGGATGGAAAAGAGGATGGGAAGCAGGACTTTTCTGAATCTACCTTGTTACATAGTTTTGACTTTGGAATCATGACATGCTTTCCAGATTCAAAAATAAATTCGCTAAAAGAAGAAAATACATACATGCATGTGCTAAATGGAAATAATTAAATCTGTTTGGCTAGGTATTAAGTTCTTACACATATGAATAATAACTATGTATATATGAATATATTTTTAAAGCACAGCATTTCAGGCAGGTAGTTTTTTAAGGATTTAACATAAGTCTCAAAATGGACAAAGCCAAGTCCTTTGAAATGCCAGAAAGATAATTCTAGATTTGGTCTAATAGCTTTGAAAAAAATCATGAATGCTAAAAGCTCAAAATCTCAAGCTGTAGGGAAACAAAGAAGGAAGGTAGAGAAATGAACAGCTGGAAAAGCACTCATTATCCAAAACAAGCAGATGTACTGCAGTTAGGCATGTACTAACCTAATGGCCTTTGGAATTGACAAAAATGTGTTTGAGAAGCTGAAACATCAAGGCAGGTGGCTCTGTGAGCTAAGCAGTAAACTAAATGCTCAGACACAGCCCCCAGCTGCTTAGCCTTAGGCTGAGTCACTTATTCAGCACTAATATTGACTACTGCAGGACTGTGCAGAATGGTGAGTGAAAAAGATAGTGAAGTCGTTCATAAATGTTTTCTATCATGAACTTTAGCTTCTTCCAGCTACCTTAGGCTGAAGATTTTCCCTAATGATCCTAACCTATTGGAGGGTGGGAAAAAATGGGAAGAAGCCTAAACTCCTGATATTGAGGAGAGGCAAGAAAGGTAATTATACAGATACATACAATAAGTAATCTGATTCTAATCTGTAGAGAATTTTGACCCTCAATGGCTCTTACAGCATAAATGGGGTCATCCTTAGTTTGGGGGGTACGACTCAAATCCAGGTGTGCACCTTACTAATTTGTAACTTCAGTCATGTTTCTTAATCAGCTTGGACCTCAATTTTCCTTGTGTGTAAAATGATAAGGAACTCTGTTGCTGTTTCTAAGACTAGATCCAAAAAAGGCACATGAAGTATTTAGCAAGCATTTGTATATAGCTTAAGACACACTAACATTACCTTGTTATAATGATATGTCAAATTTTCATTCACTACTAAACCACAAAAAAACTAAGTGGAATAGATTAAAAATTATTGATTATTATGTGCTAGATGCTTCACCAGGCATTTCAATAACATAAGATTTTAGTTCTTTTATTCTTTATAAAACTGCTATGAGGTTATGAATGAGGAAATGATGTTTCCTCATTCACTTAATGTGGAACTGAATAAATCACAAACAAGGATTTGAGCCCATAGTTCTCTGGCTCAAGAAGTTTCCTTTTGTGTCTACAAGAAAGAAATCATCAGGATAAAAAGGGAGCCAGATCAGGGGGATGGACTGTGACTGCCAAGGCAGCACTCACCAGTTATTCATAAATTAGTTCACATACACACACCCCTAAGAACCATGCAAAAGGGCTTACTCCCTCTCAGAATGGACAAAGACAGTTCTGTTTGGAGATGGGATAAAATGGAGCAAGTGTGGGCAAGTGGGAGAAAAGTGTCTGAGACAATGAGTGAGTGATAGAGGATATTTAATATAGAGAAAACATCATCAGCCACTATATAAATCCTCTGGGTGAAACTGAGGTCAGATTTTAAGGCGCCAAGGCAAAGAAGACTTAAGACTATATTCTAACCCAAAGCCAGGAGTGATAGAATAAAATACTAAAATTGTCCTGAAAAATGCAGGCAAGGGTAATCATTGCTGTAGATAGAAGTACAGGTGGGCTCACATTGATGTTGAGAAATTCAAGGCTGACTGGGGGTGACAGGTGGAGGAGGCATGGACTGGTGCCGTTCATATTGGGCAATGGGATGGAGAGTGAGAAAAATAAAAATGAAGCAGGGAGACATAACTGACTTTCATCTATAGAGCCCAGGACAGTGGCTATTGCCTACAATTCTGGTCTTAGGTAATTTAATAAAGAGTAGGTGTTGGTTCATAAAACTTTGAATGTATGTTCTGAATCACATTATTGAATGTATTTTTTACTATGGACCATGATGAAAATATTTCAAAATCTTCTGTTTTAGGGAATATAGATTCGCTAGAAAATTATATCCTTGTCAGTGGTAGTTAGGGAAGTGTGTTACGGTTGATTAGGAAAGACTTATGGTGTGTGTATGCCTCAGAGACCAACCTCACCTTGATAAAATCATCATATTTCAGGGCCTCTTCACCATTCACAGGTAAAGAAATTGTGCTGCCCATGAAGAGATGGCTAGCATTGTGGGTCTGACTCAGTTATTAATTTCCAAAGAGAAATACAGCTGCACAAACCTATTTTGATCATTCTCAACCGATAGGAAAAATCTGCCTGGGAAATTGCAGAGAATGTGGCTTGGCACACACTGAATCAGAGGAACGGTAATTAGTTTGATAATGTAAGTGGTAGTGACATCTGGATGTGAAAATTCTCTCTGGTAATAATAATTAATAACAGCTAGCATTTACTGAAAGCTTACTACATGTCAGGCATTGTACTCAACACTTTTATATCTCATTTAATCCCTACCCTATGAGATTTTTCACTGCCGAGATATACCTGCCAAACAGATGGCATGTTGATGTCAATTAGTCAGCCTACCCTGCTTCTGAACACATGCGCTGAACCTGCCAGCTCACTAGACTCTGCTCATCCCGCTTGCTAAGACTGTGTCTCCACCCCTGCTTGCTCCTAAAAGTACCTAAGTGCTGCTGGCAGGCTCATCAGCCACAGCATAACATGGAGATATTTCCAGAGAATCACTCTTACTTGATAGTAAACCATTTCACATATTTTCATGCGAAATAAACTAGGTATATTGTGACGCACAATGAACAATTCAAGTGAATGTTAAGGAGAAAATTCACTGTTGAGGTGAAAGGTCTTTCTTTAACAAGTCTTACTCTCATAGAGTCCTAGGCAACACAAAACAGCTGAGTAGACCTACATTTCCTGAATGATAATCACATATGGTCCACCTTCCTACTACACTGCCCAGTTCACCTTTATTGAAGTGGGTAATGTGAATTTCATGAGCTCCTATTAAAAAATAGCTCTTAAGGCCTAGTAGTAGATAGCTGATTTTATATATTAACATTTTTTCAAACTTGGAATGCATTCTCTTTCTCTGACAAAAACAGGATACAAATTTAGTACAGAAAGTTACTTAACATTTTAACAGGTCTAATATTTATTGAGGATCTGCTATGTACCTGGCAACTATTTTGAATTTGGGGGCAATGCTGTGAATTAGACAGTCAAAATCTTTGTCCTCAAAGATACTCTGCTTCTTCATTCCTGTAGATGGTAGCAATATAGAGATCTTCAAATACACAAAGAATTTTTTTTATCATATTGGAATGTTTCAAGGTGACTTTAATAGTATGTGATCAACATGATTTTATTCCCTTAAATTTTCATCTCTATTATAGTAGTTAGAAGCTACACAGTAATTTATTTTAGGGAAAATGCTATAAACTATCTAATAAACTTCCAATGTATTATTAGAGTTTAAAGTTGTTTTTAATTTTCTAATCTTATAACCATAATAAGATGATTATTTTTATAGACAAATTTTGGGGCATATTTCTGATCATTTCCTTTGGATGAATTGTTTTCATGTCAACATGGTCTTCTTTCTGGGTTAAAGATCATGCATATTTTAAGACTTTTGATGCGTTACCAAATTGTTCCCCAAGAAAGATTAATACCAGTATATACTCCCCAAAGCATTTTATGATAATGGCTCCATTTTCCCTCAACAATATTAGATATTTATTAACATTTTAATACCAATTTGAAGCTGAAAATTGGTTTCTTGTTCTAATATGCAGTTTTGATTTTTCATAAGGACAACTATTTGTGGCCTCTCTAGATCACCTTTTGTGAATTGCCTTTTCATGCCTATTTGGCTAATTTTCTATGGGTGTAGCAATTCTTTTCTCTCTTATTTGTAAGATTTTTTAAAACATGTAATGACTTTTTTATCTGCTGTATATGGTACAACTATTTTTTACAGCTTAAAACTTGCATTTTAATTTATTTACTGAGTTTTAACCTTGAGGAGTTAAAATATTATGTGGTAATATTTATCAATAATTTTAGTTTATAACTTGGCTCTGACTTGTGGCTTAGAAAGGTCTCTCTCACATCAACATCTTGACTCTTTCTCACTTCAAAGAATAACATTATAAATTGTGTTGGATACTTCTGAAGATTTCCTAGATTTGAGAGAAGTAATATGATCCTCCAGTTTTCAGACGAAGGAATTTAGGAGGGGTAGGGGCAGATGGAGAGACACAGTAGTGCTGTGAGGCGTACTTACTACCACTTTTTTCCCCCAGAAAGCAATTAGACTCTAATCCAGTGGTCCTGAATAGGATCCAAGAATTTGAATTTCTAACAAGTTCCAAGGTGAGGTTAGAGCCTACTCCAGTCTCTAACAATAGGTGTGAACACCAACATCCTTTAATATAACAACCAATTTGAATTGATTTATTTCATCCTTTCTAATCTAGTTACTTTTGCTAACTGGAAATAGTAAGATAAACTTAAGAGTGTAAGCAAATTTTCTCTAGTATAGCTGCCCTCACTCAGCAGTGACCACTCAAGAAGTAGCCAAATGAGGAAGATATTGTCCAGATGTTGGGTTGCCAGATCTCCATGACTCCCTGAACACCTGAGACACTTTTGAGATCAGTGGTCCAGTTCTGGTGCTGACTGAGTACTGGAAGAGTGTCCAGTCTTTTCTGCTTCAGTAACCACTTTGCAGATAACCTCTGTGATGAATAGGATGTCAAAACCTCTGTGCTAGAAAGTGCGTGTGTGTGTGTGTGTGTGTGTGTGTGTTTCTTTTTAAGTAACAAACCAAATTCCCACATCTGATATCTGTTTGTTTTAAAACTAAGGAGGGATGTCAGTTAATACCATCATGCCTCTCATCCCCATCTTCATACTTGTCTGAATGCAAGCCCTGAGGACTTGATCTTCAAACCACAGAGCTTTGTGCTTTCCTCTCTAAAGACTGCTGTTTTTCCTGACTGCTGGCTCCCAGTCATTTCTATTGTGCTTTCTGAAAGCCCTGAATTACTCCAAATATTCTCCTGTGTTTTTCTCCTCATCTGCGACCATTTGGGACTTATTCCCCACATGCTGGCACCCAAATCTGAGAGACCATGCCAGCTCAATGTCTCCCAATCCTGGCCATTCTTGTGATCATTGAGGATGTTGCCTAAATTCAAGTCCTAAGAATCTGTCCCTGGAAAAGACATTATGGTACAGAAATAAACACCCCACCGATTTAGTATCAGAGAGAACCATGCTTGACCCATATCCACTGCTTACTAACAGCTTGACATTGGAACAATAACTTGGCATTTCTGAGTTTCCTCCTCTTTAAAATGGGAGCTAGACTGATGTTACAGGCATGTTCTGAGATTAATAAATAGCAAGTGTGAGAGACTTCATGCATTGCTCTACCAAGTAGGTCTTCCACAAATTTTGCTTTCCTTCCCCTTTGTTCTTTGGTTATGGCCATTGTTTCTATGGCAAATAACCTCCCCTTTCCCCAACCTGTTCACCTAACAACTCCTAGCTATTCATTCCTTAAGTCCCACCTTAAGCATTTCTAACACTAAGTAATTTTCTCTGATGTATTTATATAATTGATCAGATGTCCTTTTTGGTGACTGCATGCCATATAAAATATGATCACATTCGTTATGACTCACATGATAATTACTTGTGTGTCTATTTCTGTACTGGACTCTGAGTTTGAGGATTGAGATTCACATGAGATTGCCTTACATAGCCAACACCTAGCAAATAGAACTATTTTAAGTATAGCTCTTCTAGACCTTAACACATTTTATATTAAATATATTAAAATGAACTCACATACCAAAATTAATATAATGGTTTTGCTATGGTATTTTAAAATTTTCCTTTTAAAATAATTTAGTTATAACACAGGCACTTCCCCAAAGAAGACATAGAGATGACCAACAGGCACATGAAAAATTCGCATCATTTATGATTAGGGAAATGCAAATCAAAACCACAATGAGGGGCCTCCGTGGTCGCCTGGGGGTTAAGTCTCAGCACTACTAGCACCAGAGCCTGAGTTTGATCCTGGGGCAGGGAGCTAACCCACATATGGCACAGCAGACCTCTCCTGTCTCGCACGCTGCTCCCACTGGCAGTGTATTTCAGTAGATCTGCCTGTTCTACTCCTTACTCTGTCTCTGGTGAATCCTTTCACTCCTTGCACCTCTGGCCTACACCACAGTTCTATGCAAAAATAAATAAATAAAATATAATAAAACACACACAATGAGATACTACCTAATACCCATGAGAATGGACCATATCAGAAAGACTAGAAACAAGAAATGTTGACCAGGGTATGGAGGAAAAGGAACCCTCATCCTCTGTTGGTGGGAGTGTTGATTGGTCCAGACTGTATGGAAAACAGTAAGAAGGTTTCTCAAAACATTAAAAAAGAGATCTGATATATCACCCAGTAACTGCATTCCTAATTATCTACCTGAATAATGCAAAACCATTTTATAAATAATACACATTTACCATTTTATAAATGATACACAGAATTGTTTCATGTAAACCACAAATAAAATTTAGCTACAAATTAATGGTTAAATCTCAAAGGCTATGATTTCCAAGCAATCATTAAGCAAACCCAAAGTTCTCCCAATGTGGGAATCCTAATCCAGAATTCTTTTAATATAGTGAAATACTAAATAACAATATTTTGTAGATATTTAATAAAATGTTTGTCATTTTAAGCCCATGCTTTTTTTTTTTTGTAGTTTAAAACAATAATGAAGTTTCTAAGATCTCAAATATTTTCATACCCCAGAAAAGCTTTTAGGCTATAAGGACTATTCTTATGGTATATATTTGACACAAAGTCTGTTGATACATAGGTAAATAAGTAATATGTATTCTGGTTATTTATTAAATAACTATGTGGTTTTATAAGATTGCCTGCTCTTTGCCACTACTTCTTTGCCTTTGTCAAGTGTCTGGCACTGTGCTCTCTGTGTGTGTATACACACACACATATATATATATATATATATATATATATATATATATATAACTTGACATTTGATATATATAGCACTTACATATATAACTATACATGTATACACTTAACTAATTCTCATGATTATCGCCATTTTTACAGGTGGAAAAATCTGATGCCCAAGGATATTAAGGAAGTTGCCCACTTAATTCATCAATGGCAAAGCCAAGATTGACCAGTTTGTCTGATTGTAAGACCATGTTTTAACACCATGCTATATAATCTTTTGTAAATCCTTTAGATAGTCTTATAGTTTCCTCACCCATAAACTAGAGATAATTATATACTTCTCAAATATATATATATATGTATATATATATATTTGAACAGGAAATGGAAAGTGTCATCACACTACTTGGAACATAGATGTTATTCAATAAACAATTTAAATAGTTTGTTAAGGATTGACCACAATTCCCTTGTGCTGTGACAGCAGTAGGTGAGTTTGGTATTATGTGTTCCCATAGCAGCTGGACTTTTGCTATTGCAGCATTTTCTCTACTGAATCTAATACAAAGTTCTGTTTAATTGTCTCCCTGACTGGACTGTGAGATCCACGAGGACAACAGCCAAGATTTCTTGGTCACCTTATACTTAAGTTCCCAGCATGCCACCTGACATATACATTAGGTGCCAAACATAGGTATTAATTGAATTGACTAACTTAGTGAGCACTTACCTGTTATAAATGACTCCACCGGGAAAGGAATAGAAATCAAGTCTTTTGCCAACAAGTAGCTGACACTTTAGTGGGGATAAAAAAAAATCATAGGACAATATTTCCAAAGCAATTTGTTGTTGAATTATTTATATAGTAATATCTTTTAAAGCCTTACCACTTTTTCAATCTATAGAATCTCATAAAGCTTTTAATATAAAAAAAAGTTGCCATAATTCCATTAATTTCCTTCTAGCACACTAAGATACCATTAAGATGTAAGAAGAGAATTTAAAAAATCAAGCCCCATCAATGACATGCAAATGATACTCATCCAATCAGTCATGTTTGCTATCACAAAGAAGTCCACATGATGACAAAATTTTTCATATATTGTATGAACATTACTATGGATACAGCATGGTTATTAAACATCTATCTGTGTAAAGTGTCCTTCTAGGTATGATGAAGAAAGAGGCTTTAATTAAAACAGGTACAGTCCCTACATGATGAGTCTAGCTCACTCCAATAATCCTTTTTATAAAAAAGTTCTTAATGCTTCAAGATTTAAATTTAAAGAATGATTTGATCAGTTGGATTGTATTCTATTAACACTTTCATTCATTTATCACTCGATTTTTAACTTTGTTTATAGCACCTTTTTCTCTAAATAATGTCATGTAGTAACACTTTTTAGTCTTTTGATTATAGTTTCTGTCTTGGTGTAATGATGTACTTTCTTTTAGTTCCTTATGTAGATTAATCTTTTAGATTTAAATGTTTAGGTCATCTAGAATTTATTATTTGGATGGTATTTTTAAAATTTCTTGCTAATTATCTTCACATAATTTTTTGAGTGACCCAAATGTTCTTCATTAGTTAGAAATAGTAACTTTTGCCTTCCCAAATTTCCATATATATGGATTTTTTTAATATTTTGTTCCATAAATATATTCTTTCTCCAATACTGTATTTAAGTTACATTGGCCTTATATTTCTGTTTCTTATATGGCACATTTTTGTTGTAGATGGAATATTTTCTTTTTCATATTTTTGGATATTTTCAATTTTAAAGGAGATATTTTCTTTTCCATTTTATTTTTGTCTTATTACTATATAAAAGGAAAATGAATTGCATTTTATAAGATTTGATAGACTATATTTCAAATATTTCTCTTTAATTCTACTAGTTTTTAAAGATTATTTCTTTGGTCATCTAGAGAGACAATTTGATCATCAGCAAATAATGATAAATCCAGTGTTATTACCATATCTCTTTCTTATCACACTGGCTAGAACTTCCAGATTAATGCTTAACAGTAGTAGATGTAATGGAAACTGTCTTTTTGAGAAGAAAGATAATGAAACTAAGAGTATTCTTAGTTCATAATTATGCACTAAAGATAATTAGCAAATCATCATTTGCTCTTCTACAACTATTGTGAAAATAAAAATAGTCAATAATTACTGTCTTTTCTGAGCAAGCAACTGTATCAGGTATTTTATAGGTTTAATTTGTACTTTTTATAACATCCTGAAATGAAGGCTATTATACCCATTTTGTACATGAGGAAAGGAAAGTTCTCATGTATTAATAACATATCCAAGGTAACTGAGCTTATAAGTGATAAATCCAGAAAAAATACCTTGAATTCTTCTAATTCTAAATTTCCTTCTTATCATATTACCTGTACTATCTAAGTGCCATAGACTTTATTCTGATATATACACATATAAATGATTCTCTCTGGGCAACTGGTGTAGATTATAATGATATATGTAAATACATTTTTAGTAAGTGTTATATACTTGTAAGAATTATATACTGACTTAGAATGAGATGAATTATAATCATCACTTCTTAATTAAAAAATTAGAATGAGTTAATCAAATAAATGTGCCCACAATATGACAGTATCTTCATAATGATTTACCTAACAGCACCATATCATCATACAGTGATTATATTGTGACTTAACATTTAATAATGCATAACTTCTCCCCCAAACAGATTGTCTATGAAGCAGAACTCTTTGTAGTAGAAATCCAACTTAAATTAGCTTAAGTTACAAAGGGTCTCTTGAATTTAAGTAACTAGAAAAGTCTAGAACTGACCTCAGACATGACTATTCTTCCTTTCCTGAGTTTCTCCAAGTGATTTGAGGAGAGGAAAAAAAAAATTACCTTTCTACCTGCTGTAGTGTACGGAAACCCAAAATTTTCTTGATTTAGGTAACATGCTTCTTGGATTAATCACTGTAGCTAAGGCTGGGCCTGGGTCACACGAGCATTCCTGTGATATGACAGTATGAGAAGGATGTCATGGTTAGCCACCCCCTCAGACAATGAGTAGTGAGAGAAATGTCTCCCCATAGAGTAGCTGCAATTATCAGCAGATAAGAAATAGAATATTGCATGATAAAGATAACAGGCATCCATCATAAGTTATATGGTCTTCCAAATCAACAAAGTTTCTTTCATTTAGTTGTATCTTTCACAGTAACCAGCAAAGCTAGTGGAGGGAAGACATCCAAACAATGCATAAATACAGAAAACATTATAAACACATAGAAATAATTACATAGATTCTCAGTCAGCCATGAAATTCCCTTGAAACAATCGAATTAGCATGTATGACTTGATTATGTTTTCTCCCTAAGGCAAAGAAATATGTGATCTATGATGAATTAAAATGGGTTCTTTGACACAGTTCAGTGTGCAGTTCAGTAGGTGCACTTGGATGTACACCTGTGGAAGGAAGGAGAAGATGGCAAGATTGGGCAGAGGGAGAAATTAATGTAGGATACAGTCAGAATAACAGCTGCAGCTAACCTCACAGGAACTCTGGAGCTAAAATGGCTTCTCAGACTTGCCATATTGGACTAAAGTGTGTGTGTACCTTAATAACCCCCTTACCTTCAGTCATTTGGATGTTGACCTCCTGGGAAATGGGTTGGGGTGTCTGAGCATGGCAAGCTCTCTGCAGCTGAGGTCATCCCCCAGGACTGACAGCTGGAGTCTTGGGCAACAACTCTTTCCTTGAAAGCAGATCTGGAAAGTATAAGTCGGCATCTGCTACATTCTCTAAGGAAGTTGAAGCTAACAGCAATGAGCGGGGAAAGCTAGAGTGATAACTTTTTTGCAATGTGCTGCTATAGATAACTTATATAAGTAGGGTTGGAAAAGGATTTCATTTAATCCTACTATTATTCTTTCCTGGTAGGGAAATGTATTTGCACATACTGAAGGTGATTTGATGGTCTCTATCCCTTTCTTACTTGGTAAGTACCTGAGCTACAATGTGTTGTCAGTTAAACAAGGACTCTACGCTACTAAATGAGCAAAGGAAACTGTTTTCTTACTCTTTTTTTAATGTTCTTTGCTATCTTATTTATTGTTTATTTCAGAAAAAGCTGTACTTTCTTATACTAAAGTTCTATGTAATCACAGCAAAAAAATATAGATAGCCTTTGTACAAATTCCATGTTGTTAAAATATACATATAACATGTGGTAAGTCTGAAGATCATGATGATGAATTTGAGTTAAATAATATGTTACGGAGAACCCTTAATTGTGGTGACTTATGCTATAATTTATTCCAGGTGAATTGATCTGAGACTTACAAAGCACTCTGTGTATGAAGTGTGGGAATGAGGAGGAGCTTTGCACTTGAGCTACCTTGAACACTTCACAGTTAGAGACTTGGTCAGGTTACTTTAAGCCCTCTTCCCTTGTTTCCTTGATTATAAAGTGGTGATGATAATTTAGACTCAAATGTGATATAAAAGACAGAACACTGCCTACTGCATAGGTGTGAGCTGAATAGATTGTTATTATTCACAATTACTCCCAAAGCAGGATTTTAAAAAGAACTTCTTTGTCTTTCACATTCATAAATGGACAATATTTTAATAAAAATGAAGTATCCGTACTCCCTAACATGAAGAGGGCATCACTTTAGAATGGGCCATTAACTTTTTGGTTTTTTTTTTAACAGCCAAGACTGCTCATTCTGACTGCCCCCTACACATTCATACACACCACTACTCATACTTACATCTTTGTTTCCAGTGCCCTGATCTGTCCTATCTTTCATTCACTTACATAAAAAAAATGTCTTAGGTACCTGCTCTGCACCCTCGTGACTTGGTTTTATCCTCATGACTGCTCTCCAGTCTTCTGGTCCTCCATCTGGCTGAGTTTTACTCTTTGCTGTTGTGCTTAATCACTATTTAGACCCTTTTTAAATTGATGAATGTCATAAAATTCCTCATAAAGACCTCCTCTGTACTCCAAGTCTTCATGCCTCTCTGCCTCTTCAATGAGCCCAGGACACTATACTCACACCATATATACTCACAGTTCAACATTTTCCCCACATTTTCATATCTCCTTTTAATCTTCTTTTGATACCAGAGTAAATGGGCTATTTTCTTTTTAGCTCATATATAAATGATGGAGATGGAATTTAGAGGCCAATTTTATTTTTAAAATGTATTTATTTGTCTTATATCACTGTTAATTTTTGAACAGTATTTAATTTCTCCCCTCCGGTGTAGTCCCCATAGTTTTCCCACCACCATAGTATCTATGATCCATCACCATAGTCCCTTGTGCTCTTCCCTCCCCTGTTTTGACCTCTCTACCTCCCCCTCCCCCTGCTTTATGCCTCAGATCTATGGTCAGCTTGCAAGTTTTGTCTTTTTCCCTGATCCTTTGTTTGGTTTACCTGTACTCCACCTATAAGTGAAACCATCCGATAGTTCTCTTTTTCTTTCTGACTTACTAGCATAATCCCTTCTAGCTCCATCCATGTTTCCTCAAATGGCATGAGTTCATCTTTTTTTACTCTCTGAGTAGTATTCCATTGTGCCTATATATAACATCTTCTTGATCCATTCGTCTCTGTGTTTGGGCACTTATGTTGTTTCCATATTTTAGCTATTGTAAATTTTATTGTAAATAAAATTGTAAACAGTGCTGTAATAAGTATAGAGGTGCAGATTTCCTTCCAGATTATTGTATTTGTGTTTTTTGGGTAGATTCTTAGGAATGGAATCGCTTGTTCATATGGTAGATCCATTTTTAGTGCTTTGAGGAAACTCCACACAGTTTTTCATAGTGGCTGGACCAGTTTGCATTCCCACCAGCAGTTTAAGAATGCTCCTTTTTCACCACATCCTCTTCAGCAATTGTTTCTGAGTTTTTAAATATGGGCCATTCTCACAGGGTGTGAGTGGTTTTGATTTGCAGTTCCCCAAAAATAAGTGATTATGAACTTTTTTCATATGTCTGTTGGGCATTCTTTGGAGAAATGTTTTTTAAGTTCTTCTGGCCATTTTTTGATTGGGCTATAAGTTTTGTTTTTGTTGAGTTGTGTAAGCTCTTTGTAGAACGTTGGTATCAGTCTCTTGTCAGATGTGGGGTGTGTAAATATTTTCTCCCATTCAGTAAGTTGTATCTTCATTTTGGTTCCTGTATCTTGCTTTATAGACCCTTCTTAGTTTGATGAAATCCCTTTGTTTTCCTTCTGGAGATGAATCTAGAGGCCAATTTTTTTTTTAAAGATTTATTTATTTATGCATACAAGAACTGGGGTACAGGCCAGAGGTGTGGGGGGCTAGAGGATTCACTGGAGACAGAGTGGGGAACAGAACAGGAAGACTGACTAAAATTCACTGCTGAGGGGAGCAGTGGGCAAGTCAGGAGAGGTCTGCTGTGCCATGTGGGTATCTCCCTGGCCAGGGATCAAACTCGTGCTGCAGTAGCTGCGTATAGCTTCATAGAATGGGTCTTAATCCCTTGTGCCACCAGGGAGGCCTTAGAGGCCAATTTTAAATGAGAGTCCCCAGAAATTAGACACACAGACTAGCTGCTCATGGAATACTCAAGTATTTAATTAGGGTCACTTCCTGAGATCTGTCCTGGAAAGACATATTCATATTATTTCACTTCATATTCAGGAACTTCATATTCAGGAACAAGAGTTCAATTTTAACTAGCAACACTTTTTTCACTTAATTTTCTTTAATTTTAGAAGTCTACCAACTAACAACTTTATCTGTATTAGTAAATGAGTCCCTGTGACAAGTGTGCTGAGTTCCACAGGGGTTACTGCACGCAGTACTCTGGATTCTTTATCTTCAAGCAAGAAAGGAGTGGGGCTGGATATGGTGATGAAAAGTATCAAGATAAATTTCAAAACCACAAGTGATGCTACTATATAGAAGAAAAAGAATAAAGAGTTAAATGAAATATTATAGGAATTCAATGGAAAGCAATAGCATCTGTTTGAAGTGGGACAGGAAAGGTTTAGTGGAAAAGGAGGATGTGACATGGGCATAAAAGCTTGGATTTTGACTAGCAGAGTGGGGGAATATGCTCCTGCAAAAAAATGGAGGATTTGAAATATAAAGGTACAAGATATGACTGATATGTTACACAAGGGAGTCTTGAAGGTCATTGTGAATGACCTTGTGAATGGCATCCCACAGGCAATGAGGAGGCAAGGATGGTGTGACTGACATCTGGCACTCAGGTACACATAGGACCAAGTAAGGAGACTATTTCTAGAAGAAATGAGTTAGAGAATCCATTTTGGGACATAGAGAAGGTGGATTTCAGGTGACCTGGGTGCAGGCCATATATGTTAAGGAGAGGGTAGAACAAGGTGAAGAGGAGTTAAGAGAGAAAGCAGAGAAATAGATACAGTAAGGAGCATCAGCCGTGAATTTTATTTTAGACATGTTAATTTGAACAGTAAATGGTTTATCCAGATGGAGATATTCAACAGGAAGTTGAAAACATGCCTCAGGGGAAAGTAGAACTATCCATGCAGATGTGGAAGCACTGAAGAGAAAGCCCTAAGGGTCAGTGAGATTCTTGAGAAAAACAGTGCTCTCTTCTTTCTATACCTTCTTGCTCCAAGATCTCTTCTTCATGAAACATTTTTATGTAGGAAATGGGAGATGATGCAACATGTTAAGAGGTAAGAAAAAATAATCAGGGAAGTTGAATGATTATGTAGTAGCAGGAAAGTTGTAGGAAGTTGAAGGTAGAGAGGAAGAGCTCCTCAAACACTACAGAGAAGTTGAATTGTATGAACACTAAGCAAAGACTCTCCCCTATGATTCCATTGTGTCTGGTTAAGATTCCTGACATAGCACTTACCACATGATATTTTTATTGTTTATAATTCTTTTCCACTCTGTAGGGGCAACTTGATATCACTATTTTATTCCCAACATTTATCACAAATAACTGAGTGAATGAATGCATAAATTTAAATGAAAATGTCAGTGGTGAGGTGAAGAGCAGTTTCAGGAGAGAGGTGGGTGGTGAAGCCAAATTCCAGTACCTAAAGTAAATGAATAGTAGTGAGGACAGTCAGGGAAATATACTGAGGTGTACACATGTCAGTTCTTGCAACTGCTGGTCTTAATTGTGGTGATAAAAAATGAGCTGCCATTGTATCGGGGAATGATCTTGCCAATAGCTAGGAGAAAGTCCTGCTAAGAAGAACATTTCTGTTTATTTTGAGGTTGTCTGTTGACCTAGTGGGACTTTAGAGAGATCTAGATTACAAGAAAAGCCTCCATAGCTATCGATGAAAGCAACAAGATTAAAACAATAACACACACAATTGACTGTGGTCTGAAGTCTTGTAAACTGGTGCCATTGGAATACTCAGAGAATTTGGAACAGGGATCTTTGAGCAGCCAGGTGAGACTAATCTGGAGAAGCTTTCGAAAGAAGATAAATTTAAGCTGTTTTGAAAGGGGACTATTCTAGCCAATTGGCAAAGAGTCTTAAAGCACAGGATTAGGTATTTAATTTGATTACTTGAGGTAATTTGGAGTCACCCCAATGTTCTGAGAAGACAGTATAAGAGTTGTTTGAAAAACAACTCATTTCAGTGGGTCTTCACTCTGGTAGCATATTAGAATTAACTGAAGAGTTATGAAAAATCCTGGTGCCCAGTCCATACCCCAAACAATTAAGTTAGAGGTGAGATCAAGTAGCGCAAATGCGTCCATGCGTGAGTGAGTGTGTGTGTGTGTGTGTGTGTGTGTTTTAAGTTCTCTGGATGAGCCCAGTCAAATAGAAGCACTGCTTAAGTTTAGGGTAAATTGCAAGCAAACAAGAGAAAGAGACTACAACAAGAAAGGCTAGCAAGGAGGCTGGAAAGTGGAGTCTGACCTAACCTCAGGAACAGGGATAGAAGGAGTGAAGCTAAAGAAAGTAGTCCAGAGGAAAGCTTGGTTGGACTTTGTGATGCACATCAGTTGCAATTTTTCATAAAGTTCTATAACAGAAGCATCACTGCTCTTATTATGATGGATTAGTTGGAAAATGAGCAGGTAGAACTTGGCAGTTCTAAAATTTGGTGAAATTTTCTATTTCTGGAATAGCAAATCAGATCAGAGAAGAAAACACTATCATATTAAAAGCCTGTAAATTTTTGTTTATATTTGGAGAAGGAAATAAGTCAGGGAGGGATGCTCCGAATTATGAATCAAGATTCAGACTTTAAATTGAGTGGGCTGGGCCTCCCCTGGTGGTGCAGCGGTTGAGCACTGGGCTGCGAAGCTGCCCGCAGCCTCTGCAGCGCTGGCTCAATCCCTGGCCTCTGGGGGGAGGGTCCCACATGGCACGCAGACCTCTCCTGCCGCCCGCTGCTCCCCTCAGCAGTGTACTTCTTTGTCAGTCTGCCTGTTCTGTTCCCAGCTCTGGCTCTGGTGAATTCTCTCACCCTCCTGCGCTTCTGACTGTACCCAGTGCTTGTATAAATAAAATAAAATCATAAAAAATAAAAAAAAATTTTGAAAAAAAATAAATTGAATGGGCTGTGGTAAAATGATGATCCTTTTAAGAGTATCCTTGAAGGAAATGTAAAGTCAGACCATTAAGGGCACTGAAGAGAAGGATTCCCCATTACATTCCATCACAACGTTCCTTTCCTGCTATGAAGAATTTGTAAGAGGTGTGGGAAATGGATGGGCAGGGTCTCAGGGGTGATGACCCCTCTGAAAGGTGATGATGAGAGGGCCGATGTTCTAGTCAGCTCACCTTACATTTACTCTGGTATGCCTGCAGGGTAAGTAAAGTATCAGGCATTTCTGCCCTCCTGCCATTAGATTAAATGCATGCCTGATGGCGGGCACCTGGAGTAGGGTGGGGGCATATGTGGGTGGGTTCACCTGGGCTGAGACTGGGCTTAGAAGGGCAGCGTCATGGGGACGTTAGGAGAGCGAAAGAGAATGAGAGCAGCACCAGCAGAGAAGCAGAGGCCATCAGAGAAGGTCGGAGAGTCCAGCTAGAGTGAAGATTTGCCTGGGAGGCCTACAAGCCTCCTGGCCACCCCCCAGTACCCCTGCCTGCTGTGTACCTGGTAAATCTCAATAAAACCCTGAAAAAGCCACCAAGGGCTCCAGGACTCCTCCTTACCCCGTTTGCTTGGATCATAGAGATCCTGCCCTATGCCATCCTGCCACGACAATGCCCCACCTTTAAAGCTTAAAGGATGGACAGAATATCATAAAGTGGCACTATTATTTATATAAGTGGTGGTTCATAATATAACCTGTATATGAGCATCTGCTAGAATAGAAACTCCCACTGCAAGAGAGCCTCCCCGGTGGCGCAGCGGTTGAGCGCTGGGTTGCGAAGCTGCCCCGGCCTCTGAGGCACCGGTTCGATCCCCGGCTGCTCCCGGGCCACTGGAGGAGGGTCCCACATGGCGTGCAGACCTCTCCTGCCACCCGCTGCTCCCCTCAGCAGTGTACTTCGGTCCTTCTGCCTGCTCTGCTTCCTGCTCTGGCTCTGGTGAATTCTCTCGCCCTCCCGCGCTTCTGACTGTACCCAGTGCATGTATAAACAAACAAACAAATAAATAAATAAAACATGCCTCTATTAAAAAAAAAAAGAAACTCCCACTGCAAGAACATCATGAAGAGAAAATAGGGATCAAATCCTTTTTCTGAGGATGAGGCTGAGTCTTAAACCATCATAAGCTTACTGCTGCAATTACTTAAGAGAACAAATCTGGAACTATAAATGAAAGATAATAGTTCCTATCGTCCTACTTCCAAATGCCAGGTTCCTGGTACATGAAGGGTTAATGGAAATGCCTGGGAAGTAACTAAGTCAGGGAGGTCCACATATGATCTGAAGGGTGCTGGCAGGATGGAAATTGAAGGGAGATGAGGTTGAGACTCCCCTGTCTTTCCCATTCCAAAACATCAGTTAACTTCATCCTGTCCGCAGAGAATGGGGATGGGACAGGAGGTTGTGACATTGTTTCCAAAAGACCCTTTTGGAAACAGAACACACCAAGAAATGATATTCCCTCCCTCTTCTGAGGAACTAAGGGTACATACGCTTAGGATAGGAAAGGGGGGTTGAGTCAGAAGGGAAAAGAGAAGAGTAGACAGGCCTGGATAGGATGCAGGAGGCATGAGTCATGGGGTATCCCGGTGGAAGCAGAAGAGCTTGGGAAGTAAGGAGGAGGAAAAGAAAGATCTGAAATGGACTGATACTTGAGAAGAAAAACCTCATCTTTCCACTTTGCCTCCTCCTTGCTCACTATTGTGCACACTGCCCACTCCACTTTACCCAACTTACCTGACTCCTGGGAGTGGGGTGCAACATGTGCCCAAAGTTGTGCTCCTTAGTACACTCAGGGCTCTTAAATGCTTCCACTTTCCCTTTGTCAGGTTTACTGTTCCAGGAAAGAAGATTCTAAATTAATACTCTACAAAGTCTCTCCTGCATGTTGGTTTGCAAAATTAATGATCCTAATGGAAAAGTAAATTAATCTTTGATGCTTGGTTGAGGCTAAGGAGAAAAATCTGTTTCAGGTATTGGGCTTCCTTAATTTATGTCATCCATAGTATTCTCTCCTTTCCATGCCAACCACATGGGAGGGAGGGCGGTGGACAATACTGTTTGAAATTTCAGTTATGAATCTAAAGGGCCAAAATGCATTCAATCTTTCTGCAAACATTCATCAAATGCTTCGTTTGTGCAGGGCTGTGCAACTATGTCCAAGAAAAGCCAGTGAGGATATCAGGAAATGATTTATCATACATCAAATTTTCCTTGCACTTTCTACATTCACGGTTTGAAAAGATTGCAGTAAACATTTTGTAAAATTTAAATAACATCTTCACAGTTTCTTCAATTTTAGGAAGAACAGAACAGCATTTCCCCTGTCAGAGATTTGAGGGTTCTCAGAGATCTTTTGGGATTAGGTAGATGTTCAGAGAATCTGAAGTTCTCTGATTGCATTGCTATGTTTTTCTAGTAAGAGCCTTGGCTGCACTGCATTTGCTTAGTTCCTTTCAACTGAAAAATTAAATCTGCTCTCCTGTCAAAATGTCTCATGTGCAGACCGGGACATTGATCAGCATACTCTGCAGAGTCGAAGTGGAATGGATGGTACAATCCCCTTTATGAAGTCTGGGAAAGCCAGATGTTTGGGAGGAGCTCTGAACAACTGGTGTCCGGGGAATGTCCAGCAAAGCCAGCTCTGGGAGTTCACGAGAGCCGGGCGCTATGAAAAAAAGCTGGCGCCCATTTCCGCGCGTGTGAATCACACTGCCCGGCTGGACCACCGGGAGAAAATTCACGAAGGACACAGCCGAACACGGTAGAACCTGACAGATACACATCAGAAGCAGGGGTGTGTGAAGGGGGAGGGGGAACCCCCAGAGGCTGTTCTCCGACGTCTGGCTATCCTTTGTGCGGGTGAGTAGGTTGTCTGAAGGGAAACTGCTGGAGAGGGCGGGCAGGGGTGCCTTTTCTGTCCCGTGGGTATCTGGCCCATCAGTAAAAGCTCAGCGGTACCGACAATTTCGGCCTAGAAGATCCGGTGCGGATCGGGTTTACCAGGCGCGCTGGCCGGCGGGCCCGGGGCCGGGGCGCGGGAGACCGGCGGGGAGACGCCGGGCGCCGGGGGCGCAGCCGGGCCCGGGGCGGCGGGCGCTCCGCGCGGGGCTCCACCTGGCCGGCGCGCCGCGGCGGGAGGGGCGGGGCCGGGCTTCCCGGAGGCGGCGGCGCCTCCTCGCGCCCGAGCGCGCTCCCCGGCGTCCGGCGCACGCGCGAGGCCGGGAGGGCGCGCGCCCCGGCGGCGGGGGCGGCGGGAGGAGGCGGCGGGGGAGGGCGGCCGCGGGAGCCCGGGCGCGCGCGGCGGTGGAGTCCTGGGCGCCGGCGACCCGAGCCGGGGCGGAGCGGGGCGCGAGGGAGGGAGGAGGGAGGGGGGCGGAGAGGAGCGAGAGCCGCCTTTCCGATTCCCAACTAGGCGCCCCGAGTTTGTAGATGGGGCTGCTCGGCGGCGCCCGCGGCTGAGGGGGAGCAGCGGCGGCGCGGGCGGAGGGGAGCGGCGGCGGCGCGGGGACGGCCGAGCTGCGAGTCGGTGAGTTGTCGGAGCCCCCACGCCGTTCGCGTAACGGTCTCGCCGCGCCCCGGGGCCGGCCGGGGGCGCCCTGTTGCTCGTCGCCGCGCGCCACGCGGGGACCCCGGCCCGCCCCGCCCCTCGGCACCTGGGCGCGGGCGGGGGCCGGGGCGGCGGGGCTGGGGAGGCTGCCCGGCGCGCCCTACCCGGCCGGCGCCGGAGGGGCGCGCTTCGCCGGGCTGCGGGGCTCCGGGGCTCCGGGGCTCGGGCGGGAGGGCGGGCCGGAGCGCGGCAACGTGTCTGGCCCATGCTGCCGGCCGCCGCGCCGCGCCTGCTGCGCCCCACGCGCTCTCCTGGCGCGGCCCAGCTGGGCAGGTGGGGCTGGGGGCCCGCTCTGGGCGCGGGGCGCCGCGCCGGCACCCTCGGCGGCGGGAGAGGTGGCGAAGCATGAATGGAGCGCCGCGCCGGGGGCGGTGTTGCCGTGACTGACACCTCCGGGGTCAGCCTCGGGAGGGGGCGATCCCGCCGGCGGCTGGCGTTCTCCCGTGCCCGGAGTTCTGGGCGGAGGAGGCTTTCTGCAACTCCTGCTGCGACTTCCGTGCCTCCAGACTCCAGTTGTTTGGGCAAAGTGGTTGTGGGCCGAGCACACGCTGCTCCGGAGGCGGTCGCAGTGCTTTCCAGTCCTGGGTACGTTTATCTGGAAATTAGGAGGGTGCCGGGGCCTTTTTTTTTTTGGGGGGGGGTGGTCAGGGGGAGAAGGCCTAGATGGAGTCCAGGGCGGGTGAGGGGTGGCAGGAGGGTAAGGGGTGGCAGGATGCGCATTGGTTTGGGATATTTTTTTCAGAAGGACTTAAAACACTTTATTGGGAGTTGATTCTCAATCTCACCAGTTTCTGGGATTACAAACTCGCGATTGCATCCAGCAAACTTCCATCATTTGGGGTATGCATTTGTGTTAGGGTGGTTTGGGTAGCAGGGGAGGAAGGTAATCGAAAACTGACAGGGAAGCTCAGAATATTCTCTGCATTACTTATAAACAGGCTGTAAAGGTCAAGCGAACCGTGTTTTAGACTCTTTCATACGCCTTTGGGAATTGTTGGAATTTTACTTTATGCTTCCTGAATGGGTCTTCTTGTAATAACCACTCCGAACATTTGAAGTGCCTTAAAATGTTCTTCATTTAGATTATGATTTAGCAGCCATTGCTTCCTTGTGAAATCTCTCAAATCAGCCTTAGGAAACTTAGGTATGTCGACTATTAGGTGAGGTAGCACTGCTGTCAATGCGGGACTGTTGCGGTACCAAGGTATAACAGCGGCTCTCTGTCCTAGCGCTTTTTTAAGGCATCCCCTGTGCAGTTATGGTAAGGTGTCAGGCCTGATTATAGTCATGTCTTCTGAGGCCTTTCTACGGTAAACAAAGAACTTTGTTGGTTTGTGTCATTTTGAGGTCATTTGTATCTGAAATCTGTCATGTACTTAGGTATATGTTTAAATATGTGTTTGCACAGTGTGTTACTCTTTAAGGGCCGTGTTTCTTTTATTTTAAACTAGGGTTACATAATATGCAGATGGTAACACTTTTAATTGCCCTGTTTTGTCCATATAGAGATTGCACACTAAATATCTACAGAAAAATATTCAAAGGGGTGTATGTGTTTGGGGGGGGGTGTTTCCTTCTGTGTGGCCCTTTCTAATTGATGCCATTCAATTCCCTTTTCACCTGGAGTTTCAAAATGAATTGTTGCATTCTAGATTAAATAAACATTAGAAAAAAGTAAGGTGCTTGATTGAGCAACTCTGGTAGAAACATTTTTTGTTCTCTAGGCCAACTGTTGGTTTTTATTTTTAAAAATGAATCATTTTTCTTAAATATTTGAGAGAGCACTTTGCTTTTTTTCCTGAGTCAGGCTGAAATTGTTCCAGGGGACTACACAGCTGCCACCCCCTTTTCCCCACCCCCCTCCCGTTTTTTAGCTTGTGATAACCGAAAGAAAGTCATAATTGTGAGACACTGTATGTTACCTTTTAATAAAAGCTGTTTTTAAATTGAAGTTGGGTATTTGCCATCTCTTAATATACTTTACCATTTAATAATGAATGGTTAGCAGAAGCAGAAGGCAACAGATGTTGTAATTAAATGTCTTTCACATTTTTGACATCCAACCTTTGTTATATGTGAGTAATATCTGCAAAGTATTTGCTAAGAGTTGCAAATAAAACAGGCATAGTATTAGACTAATTATAAAAATGTCAAGAAAATAAGTATTAAAGGAGAGGACCCATTTGTAATTTGAACTTAATGTATTATAATATCATAAATTACCTAGTACTAGGTAGTTTTTGAAAGAAAATTTTGCCGAGTAGATATTAGTTGGCAACACTGATAAAAATTTTCCAAGGTGGTTCATTTGGTAAGTGACTAAATTCATATTGAAACTCTACTTAAGGTAAGTGTAATTGACTGGCAAGGGATGTGCTGTTGTTTATTTCTGGAAGTATGTATACCTGCTCATTAGCTAAAACAAATACTGGGCTCTTTGAGAATACTGTTATTCCTAAAAAATTAATACTGAGAAAAATTATGGTGGTTTTGTTTTACCTGTGGGTTTTTTCCTTCCAAAAATCACCATCACATTTATGAATATAATAAAAGCCAACACGCGCAAGAGATTACAGATAGGGTGTTAGAATTGAATTAAAAATCTTATTTATTCTTTATGAGAAGCAGGTTCTGCTTAGCTTATTTTGGGCCAGTCTCAGAAGCTGCAATGCTTTTCCCATACTGTTATTTGAATGTGACCACTGGGGGGAGACTTGTGGCTTGACCATATTCTTTCTTCACATACACTGGCTGCTAATCATCCCTGGGCACTTTGCCAAACTGCTGGAAATGTGTTGAGCAGGATGCATTCTGAATTAAATCTTGATCAAGGTGTGTAATAACTTTTATTTCTTTAACTCACACCACACTCACAAAGTTCTTCTCTTTTATAGACTGTTATTAACAGTCTACTTTTTGGTCTGCTGTTAAGTGGGCTAACTAAGTATCTAACAGTGAAAGATGAGATTTGTGAAATACATTAAGGCTGTCAAAGATCGGACGTTACAGATGATAATCTCAGAAGCAACATAAGTTTTAATTACTTGTTTAGTATACATAGTTATTAGCTATCTGAAAAGATCTGGAGAGAATATCACACTTCTGTGAGGTGTACTATATCCAAACTTCTTTAAACAGATTGGTCTCCTGTTTTAATTAAGCTTTCAGAGGAAGATATATTTAAGCATCACTTGTATTTCATTTCAACAGAGAGGAAGTTCTTTATTATAGTAATAGAGAAAAGGTTAAAATTCAGAACTTTGTTGACAAGTAAGCTGTGTCTATTCTTTGGAGGAACAATAAAGTCAGAAGTCTGCTTTCCATTTTTTCTCTTCTGATGGTATTTAACCTTGTCAATATCCTCCAGTTCAGTAGTAGGAAAGAGTGTACAAAGACTGTTTTGTTTCTGGTATCTTAGAAAGAACTTAAGATTTTATGTCCGTAACTAAGACCACTGAACAGTCTTGATCGTAGTAGATTCATTTAGTGTAATAATAGGACAGAATTTAGAGTAGTTTTTGTACAATTAACATCATTTTGATGAAAAACATATTAATCCCTTAAAATGATTCTACTTATTGTGTTAATACTTTTAAAAATTGGACTGGTTTCTGTCATTCTGTCATCCCCCTTCTTTCCTTCAAGATCACTTTACTTTTGTCCTAAAATTCTTGAAAATATTATAGTAAAAGATTTTTTTTCATTCCTGGCTTACCTCAAAATTGTGTTAAATATTTGGAGATGATTGTTTCTAGTGTCCTAGCTGTTAAAGTTATCACTGGTGCAAGTAAAAATGAGAATTAAAGACTATGTGGAGATTTTTAAAATACAGCTCAAGTTATTTTCAAACCCTCTCCACTGCCTACTAGTTCCTGTACATGATCTGATCTCTGCTTAACAAAATTACATCTTTTCCTCTTAAATCTTTTGCAGGTTTACTACTTTTTTAAACATTCCCCTGGATGTTCCATCTATGCCTTCAGAAATGTCATGGCTTGTTCCTGACTCAGGGTTGGGTGGTTCTCTCTGCCTGGATTTCTCTTCCTGAAACACTGTGCGACTGGCTCCTTCCCATCCATTTCTGGTTTCAGATAAGATATTACCTTCTCAGACAAATATTATCTAAACCCCCCTTTTAGGATGACACCGTCTCATTTTCTTCTATCCCATTACCTTTATAGTTTTTTATTCCAAACTATCACTGTCTGAACATTTATTTTTATATTATATATACATATACATATAATATACTCATTAAAATTTAAGCCCCATGAAAACAGTGGTTTGGCCTTTTTTTTTGGCTTAGCATTATATATCAAAGACTTAGACCCGCACACATTAAATAAATATTCCTTTTAAAAAAACCTGAGGTTCCATTCTACCTGACATTTTGGTGCTAAAACATCTATAAAATAATAGAGGATAATTGTAGCAAGTAGGCCACTTTTTTATGTAAGTAACAGAAATCCATTTTATCTGGTGTAAGAGATAAGACTTAGTAAAGATGCAGGGAGTGGTTAATGGACTCCACAGGTTGAAACTTGAAGGCTCCAGCAGAAAACACTTCATTTCTTTATTTCTCATTGTGCATTTGCTCAATTTCTTCTCCTACTGCAAAAGACCATTTCCTGCCCTCTTCCTGGGAAATACGGTCACCAGCAGCTCGCGAGTTGTCCGATTGTTCAGGCCAGACAACAGGAAACATTCATCTAGCACCCATGACTTCCCTGCTCAACAATCTATGTTGCATTACTAGAACATAGTTGTACTTTCTCTAACCATATGAAATGAGATTAGAGAGACAAACCAATGATAATTGATATTCACGCTTGACCATCCACTTTCCCCATCCTCGTTTCCTTTCTTAAATTCTGCTGTTTTTGAAGTTGGAAGATCTGAAAAGCACTTTCCTGGGATATATAAAATTAATGACCTTTTTTCATGGAAGGAATTTATTGCTTGGGCTATGACAGTGGAATATATACATGAAGAAAAAACAAAAATAGCATGATGATAATGTAAAGAACTGAGAAAAATATTTAGTACCTGCAAATTAGTTAAAAAAAAAAAGGTCAGCCATAAAGTGGTCAAAGATCATGAACAGATAATTCACAGAAAAGGAAATTTAAATAGTTCTTAAGCACATATATAAAGATAATTAACTTTATAATAATGTAAACATCATACATTAAAATTAGGAGATACCATTTTCACAATAGAATGACAGATCACATATAGTTAATACTTTCAAAGAGGACAGAGAGTAACAGGTGTTCTCATTGCTAATAGAAATATAAAGCAGTCGATTTCGATGTGATTGAAATTTCTGATAAATAGAATACTTGGGAATATGCATAATAGATGTAGGTGGGGTTTTTTTGGTTTGTTTTTAAAAATTATTTATTTATTTATACTAGCACTGGGTACAGTCAGAAGTGTGAGAGGGTGAGAGAATTCACCAGAGCGGGGAGTAGAACAGGCAGACTGACAAAGCACACTGCTAAGGGGAGCAACGGGCGCTGCAGGAGAGGTCTGCGCATCATGTGGGACCCTTGCCGGTGGCCAGGGATCCAACCGGCGCTGCAGAGGCTGCGGGCAGCTTGATGTAGGTGGAGGCCTTGATGTAGGTGTTTGTGAGAGAGCAGGGAGTTAACATACAACTTACCTATCTGAATGCTCAGTTGTGTTGTTTTGGTTTTTGCTTTAGTCAGCAGACAAACCCTTGCTAGAGTAAAACCAGTAAATAGAGCCTCCCCTCCAAACTACTTAATTCCCCTTCCCAACTCACACATTTTCTGCCCCAGTATGCTAAAATTTATTTCTAAATCACTGAGATTTCATTATACTTTGTATCTTTCAGAGCCTACCACTTAGCTACTTAGTAGCACTTAAGATCAAGGTAAATGTACTTAATAGCTTTTTATAGAGCCACTTCATACTTTTTTATACTTTTGGAAATCTTTTATAAAAAGTGATTTTTAATTTCACTTGATCAATGTACTTAGAATATTAATTAGAATAAACAGTAAATAGTTTTTATATATATTACATAGTATTTATTACATAGTAATGGAACTTTTACATGGCTCCTTTGTTCTATAAGATATTTGTAGATCTTAGGTTGAATAAATGTTATGAAAGTGTGGGATGGGTAGCTGGAGGTACATGGGACATTTCTAGAAAAATCTGTGGAAAAGTATAAGGGAAAAAGAGAAGAGTAAGGGATAAAGGGAGGTTCTGTGCTAAAACTGAGAAGAGGCTATCCCTTGGAAGGAGTTTAAACCTAGAATAATGCTGACTTATTTGTACACATTGTTTGAGGATATAATGTATGCTATTTGATATCTTTGTTCTTTAGGTCATTTTGACCGTGAACTGACTCTGGCACAGAGGCGTCCCAGAATCCTTTAGAGTTATCCTGAACTGAAGGATTCAAGTTTAATATGTCTGGTGTGGGTCAGGAGCATGTTTATATTTTTTAAGTCCCCAAGAGTCAATATTTGTAAAATACTCTCTTTGATACCAAATTACCTAGCATAACTTTTAGAGTTCCTCCATCCGTTAGATAACTTTTACCCTAGAATTTGTCCATCACTGCATGGTTTCTATTAATACATTAGCCAGATTGACACCCCTACAAGCACCCCCATTGATTTCTGTCCTTTTGTTCACTTTCGTATTTTTCACTCCTTGCTGCCATGTTTCTTCTCTCCTTAAAACCGTTTGAGTTTGCTTCTCTCGTGAAGCTGTTGTTGGCTGACCTCATCCACAATTTATATTTTCTGTACAGGACGAATGATAACGTAGTACTTACATACCTGGCAGGTTCTCGACCTGTGGTTTATGTATTTTAACTCTTATGAGTCTTGCACATACATCCCTGGTTTAACTTTTGGATATCTTCTTTTTTACCTTTCAATACCTAGAGCTTTGAGTTTAATCATTGTTGGCAGTGTTGACAATGGCAACAATGTTATTGAATGTTTATTATGTTTCAGGAACTGCACTAAATGCTCTCCAAACATCTCATTTATTCATCAACAATTTTTAAAATAAAAGTAAAATTCTTATATGATCATATTGATTACATGTTGCTGCTGTAACAAATTGCCACAAACTTGATGGCTTAAAACAACAGAAATTTATTCTCTAAATTCTGGTGCTAGATATCTGAAATCAGTATCCTTAAACCAAAACCAAGGTGTCAGCAGGGCTATGCTGCCTGTGAAGAATGTGTGTGTGTGTGTGTGTGTGTGTGTGAGGGGGGGGGCTCCCAATACTTCTCTCTTAAAAGGCCACATGTGATGGTATTTAGGGTCTACCTAATGATCCAGGATAATCTTCCCATCACAAAATCCTCATTTAATCACATCTGTGAAGACCCTTTTTTCCAAATATGGTAACATTCAAAACTTTCAGAAATAGCACATGAATATCTTTTGGGTGACCATTTTTCAAACTATGACTATGATTCGTCAAATGCTGTAGTTAATGAGGCTGGTAAATGTCTTTTTGCCCATCCTTATCCCTTTCTTTCTAGTCAGTGTTTGTCGGCCATAGACAGTTTTTCTGTCTTCCTTTCACTTCCTGAGGGGTATTTACCTGTCATAACTGGAAGGGAGTTGTTATTGTCATCTCTCAGATGGAGACCACAGATGTTCCAGGCAATGTGCAGGACAAGCCCCCCAGCAAAGAATTGTCTTGTCCCAGATGCCCCTGTATTTGCAAAGGCAAATTAAATTTCAGGTGGAGAGATGACTATGTGAACTCAAAGATTCCTTCCAGCATAACCTAAAGATTTTATAATCTTTTTTTCTTATGCTTTTCCGCTAAAAATCTACAGAAGTAATTAGTTTTTGATAATAGAGCATTTTGTTTTTAATGAAGAAAACAACCATACTTGTAATATGTTCATAGTGGTCTGTTATCACTCATAGGAATTCTTCAGTTATTTTGAATAAGTGTGAATGTCTTCAAATGGACTTGTTTTTTACATTTAACATAGAATATAGTTTGTCTACAAACATGATATAATGTTTTATGGAAAATTTAACTATATTAATAATTATTTGCCTTTTCGCTTTATTATTATTTGCTCTTTCATTTATTACATCTGCTTCTATCTGGCACTTTGGTGTAATATGAAGGACTGAATTAAAGTTCATTAAACTTCATTGAAGTTGCTTATTTTAGAAATTAGAAGATGATCATGTATATTTTTAATATATTGATAAAGATATTCACTTTTTTAAAGTAGCAGTCTTTTGGAATAGGGAATAAATGAATAAAATTAAACCATGTTTTTTCCTCACCATTTCATCTTTTGTAACAGCTGAATAGTATTCCATCCAGTGTATACCTCACAATTTCTTTATCTGGTCACCTGTTGATGGGCATTTAGTTTGATTCCATGACTTGGCTATTATAAATAATGCTGCTATGAACATAGAAATACATAAATCTTTTCATATTAATGTTTTAATATTCTTTGGGTAAATACCTAGAGTTATTTTCTGGATCATATGTAATTCCACGTTAATTTTTTAAAGGAATTTCTATACCATTTTGCAGATAGGCTGTACCATATTGCCCTACTACCAACAGAGGATGTGTTTTCCTTTTTCTCTGCATCCTCACCAATATTTAATATTTCCACACTTTTTAATATAAACCATTCTCACAGGAGGGTGAGGTGACAGATCTCATTATGGTTTTGATTATAAGCGTTTACATTTTTTCGCATGCTTGTAGGCCATCTGAATGTTTTCTTTGGAAAAGCATCTGTTTGAGTTTTTTGTCCATTTTTTATTGGGTTTTGGTTTTGGGGGGTTGTTGAATCATGTTGTCACTTTTTTTTTTCTTTTTAAGATTTATTTATACAAGAACTGGGTTACAGGCCAGATGTACGGGAGGGTGAGAGGATTCACCAGAGACATAGTGGGGAGAAGAACAGGCAGACTGACAGAAATGCACTGCTGAGGGGAGCAGTGGGTGAGACAGGAGAGGTCTGCCACACCATGTGGGTATCTCCCCAGCTGGCTGGGATTGAACCTGTGCTGCAGAGGCTGCGGAGCTGCAGACAGCTTCACAGCGCTGCGCTCAACACCCTGCACCACCAGGGAGGCCCATGTTGTCAGTTCTTGACATATAGGAAATGAACACTTTGTCAGATGTGTAATGTGCAAATATTTTCTCCCAGTCACTAGGTTTCCTTTTTGTTTTTCCGGTGGTTTCTATCAAGGTACTAAATCCTTTTAGTTTGACTAGTCCCACTTGTTTATTTTTGCTTTTGTTTCCCTGGCTATTGAAGTTGTGTCCACAAATACATTGCTGCACTTGTAATCCAGGAGTACATCCCTTATATTTTCTTTACAGAAAGCTGGAATACCTTGTGCGGCATGTAGGCAAAGGAGTCACGGCATACATACTCTCACCATTTGGTTCTTAGAATCTAAAAAGTTATAATGGAAGTAAAGTTAAGGAGTTTGAGATTGTGAATGGACCCTTGACAATCCTTAACAGCTTTTAATTTTCACCCAGTTGAAACATTAAATGAAATATCTCATCATCAACATTTTATACAATTTGATTTGTTTTGAATTTGAAACTATAAAATTAGTTTCCATTTATCTCTACTTTCTTGAATGAAACTTTTCAGAATTTTGAATCTGAGGGGGAAAATGCTCATAAATCCTAACAGGCATTTATTAGACTTTATACAACTTTGTTTTTATTTAAAAGTTAGTAACTCCAACTTCTTGTTCCAACTGTTATTCTAGAGATAGCATAACTTGGATGTTTGAGATTAAAAAATAAGCTTTTAGTAACCTTTATTTAACTCAGCTTGCTATAGCCAAGTAGGTATTTATAGTTCTTTCCACCCATGATAATTTCATGCCAGTACTCATCAGAACATAACATAATGGAACACTTACTTGGCTCTGTCTCCTTCTCATCTCTTTTCCCTTCTTTCTAACAGACTCTGTGACTCTAGATTGGAGGCTAGAATTTGCTTTTTCTTTGCTTCTGTCTCATCTAGGAGTGTTCTGCAAATATCTTTTACTCCTACTTTTCAGTCTCTTTATTTCCTTTCTTTTTTATCTTCCAAACCTGCAGTTGTCTCCCAAAATAGCTCCAAAAGGAACAACTTATAATTTGTGACACTTAAGTAGGAATATTCACCAAGAAGTAAATCTCAGTGTAGGTAGATATCTGTGCTGGAATTTCACATAATAAAAGAGTTACTTTATATACTTACTTTAAGAAAGAAGTTGTGTATTTGTATCAGCCAAGCATTGTCCCATGATCATAGGCTGTGTTTAATATTTATTATTGAACAAATTAGAAAACAACACAAATTAGCATATAAATGGTGTTTCATCATGTGCAGCAGACTGTAAGTTCTAAAAGAGTTTAGGGGAAAAAAATCTCATCTATAGGGAGAGAGTTGTAACTCATTTTTATTGAATTAACTTTGAGATGATTCCTAAGATTTCTTTTAGCTCTAAAGCATTGATTTTAAAGAAGCAAGAAGTAGGTCATAAATTGATTAGGTATTGAATAGCCAAGAAAAAAAGCATACTGTTGGGTGGACAACATGAGTGAAGGCATTTGCATGGGAGTGAGAAGTGTGGTTTCATATATAGGGAGTAAAAAATCAATGAGAACAGAGCAGAGTTTGTATTAAGGAATAGAGCAATTAGGTTGAATAAATGGAAAGCTGGGTTTTAAAAAGAGAAATGTAAACATTTACACATGACAGAAACCATAAAATTTCCTAGTACAGTACTGTTATTAAGATGATATTTTAGCATGATCTGTGTGATAACTTTATTCTGAGCAGATTACAGTGAAGAAGAGAACAGTAGCAGGAGACCTGAAGTGATAATTTAAAGGTGAAACTCTGAGAACTTGAAAGACAGATGTGACAGGGATGGAGAATAAAAATGAATGTCTGGAAATTGAGAAATCACTGTGATCTACCAAATGACATATAGAGGTTATTTTGAAGTTTTCAGTGTATTCCCAGGAAAAGCCCAGTTCCTGGGCTTGGACATCTTTTTTCTAAAATAAGTACTGATTGTTTAAAAGATTCAATTAGATTCTTATTTTTTTTTTTTTACTAAATTGTATATTCCATAGATTTAACCAGATTGTTCTCAGTTACATTTGACTCCTTAAAGGATGAAAAAAATCTTTGGAGGCCTCTCACTTGGGTATTAATTAGTAGGTCAAATTTCATTCATCCTTACATTATGTACTGTTAACTCGAAAAAGAAGGGTATTTACAGAAATGGTGATGGATGAGCATGTGTGACTGTTGTGAGGGGAGGAGCAGAAGAACTATAAAAAAGTAAAAGGGGAGCTCAGAAAATCAAGATAGTTGTAGTAAAGAAAATAACAGGAATATAAAAAAACTATTAAAATAAATATTCTACTACGTGAGAAATACTTAAAATAATGTTAGAAGTTGTGGGGAGATATAAGTAAGTGACTTCATTTTTATTATCAGAAAGTATAAGTCATAGGTCATCCTTTCTGACCTGGGTCAATTGCTTGCTTTTTTTCTAGGTTTGACCAAATACTTATGTTTATGTTAATATGTTTTCTTCTAACAGTTCACAACACATTTGATTATTACTGTTTTATTTGTCGATAGTGTTCTTATCCTAAGGGTATATTTTAGGCACTCTGATTAGACAAATATTTCCACCCATCTTCTCTAGCGTGACTTGTTTCTAAGTCATATATCTTGTGTTTCCTTTCATTAATTTAATTCTTGAGGTTTCTTAAATTGGGTTAACATTGATTTACAACAATGTGTATGTTTTATGAGTATAGGTTCATATCTCCTCAGATGTGTGTTGCCATACCACATCGACCAGCAGAGTGCCAATAACTCTCCATCACAGTTCCCTTCACTCTTTGCCCAATCTAGGATCAGAGGGTTTGTTTTGGTTTAGTTTTGTCTGTTTCCTTTGCTTTATTTCTTTTGATTCCACATTATGAGTGAAAACATCTGGTATTTGTTTCTCCTTCTGACTTACCTTGCTTAGCATATGCCCCTTCATTTCCATCCATGTGGTCACAAATGTCAAAACTTTATCTTTTTATTTTTTTAATTGCTGAATAGCACTCCATTGTGTATATACACCTCATCTTCTTTACCCACATCAGCAAGTACTTAGGTTGTTTCTTTAGGTTGGCAATTGTATATAGTGCTGCAGTGAACATACAGGTACATCTGTCTTTTAAGGTTAGTATTTTTATATTCTTCCAGCAGATAACTAGGTATAGAATTGCTGAATCATGGTAGATCTAATTTTAATTTTTAAAGGAATCTTTGTACTGTTTTCCATAGAGGCTAAACTGATTTCATTCTTACCAACAGTGGAGTAGATTCCTTTTTCTCCACACCCTCACCAAAACTTGTTTCTGGTTTTTGATACGGGGCATTCTCACAAGTATGAGGTGATAATGCAGTGTGGTTTTGATTGGCTTTGCCTTAATAATTAGTGATGATAAGCATATTTTCCCTTGCCTTTTGATCATCTGTATATCTTCTTTGGAGAAGTGTCATTCAGATCTGTCCATTTTTTGATTGGGTTATTTTTGTTTTGTTGTTGAGTTGTATGAGTTCTTTCATATCTTGGATATTAACCCCATGTGGCATGTTTGTTGTGCAAATATTTTCTGCTTTTTAGGAGGAAGTCTTTTCACTTTATTGATAGCTTCTTTTGTTGTGCAGATGCAGAAGCTTTTTAATTTGATATAGTAATATTAATGTAATTTTTCCTTTTGTTTCCCTTGCTATTAGAGTTGAGACCCCAAATGCATCTCTAAGGCCAATGTTGAGGAGTCTGTCATCTATGATTTTTTCTATGTATTTCATGGTTTCCATCCAAGTTCTTAATCCGTTTTGCATTAATTTTTGTGTATATTGTTAGATAGTGGTCTAGTTTCATTCTTTTGCATGTTGCTGTTTACTTTTCCTGACAACATTTTGTTGAAGAGACTTTCCTTTCTCCTATATATGCTTTTGGCCCCTGTGTCATAAATTAAATTTCCATGTGTGTAGATTTATTTCTGGAATCTTAGTTCTAGTTCATAGATCTATATGCCTGTTCCCCCCCCATGCCATACAGTTTTGATTACTATCTCTTTGTAGCATAGTTTGACATTGAGGCACATGATTTCTCCATTCTTATTTATTGTTAGGATTGCTTTGGTTATTTGAGGTCCGTTTTGGTTCCTTTCAAATTTTAGTAATACTTGTTGTATTTCTCCATCTTTGGAATTTTGATAAGGATTGCATTGAATCTTTATATTGTGTTGGTTAGACAGTCATTTTAACAGTGTTAATTCTTCCAATCCATAAACATGGGGTATCTTTCTATTTCTTGTGTTTTCTCTGTAAAAAGCATCTTATATTTTTCATTGTACAAATCTTTCACCTACTTGAACTTTATTCCTGGTACTTAATTATTTTTGATGAGATTATAAAATGGATTGTTTTCTTGATTTCTATCTCTTCTATTTCATTTTGTGTGTAGAAATGCAAGGTGTTTTTTTTTTTAAATATTTATGTAGCCTGATTTATTGTTTTAATAGATTTTCAGTGTAGTCTTCTGTGTGTTTTATATATATTATATTGTCTGCAAATAATGATAGCTTTCTTTCTTTTCCAGTTTGGATTCCTTTAGTTTCTTCTTCTTGCCTAATTGCTCTGACCATGACTTCTGATACTATGTTTAACAAGATGTTCTTGTCTTGTTCCTGATCTTAAAGACTTTCAGTTTTTCACCTTTTGAGTATGAGGTTGGCTATATGTTTGTCATATGCTATGTTCCTTCTATCCCCATTTTGAGGGTTTTTATTATAAATGGATGTTGAATCTTGTGAAATGCTTTTTCTGCATCTATTGGGAAACATTTTTAATCCCTTTGTTGATGTGGTATATTACATTGTTTTGCAAATACTGAACCATCCTGCCTCCCTGGCATAATAAATCCCACTTAGTCGTCATGTATGAGCCTTTTAATATGTTGTTGAATTTGGTCTGCTGGGGTTTTATTGAGATATTTTTTATCTTCATCAGGCATATGGTTTTCACTTTTTTTGTGTGTGATGCCCTTGTCTGGTTCTGGTATTAAGCTAATGTAGACCTCATAAAATGTTTTTGGTAGCATCCTTCTAAAGTTTTTTGGGAAGAGTTTGTAAGAGTAGACTGGTAATCAGGGAAATGCAAATCAAAACTACAGTGAGATACCATCTTACAGCAGTGAAAATGGCACATATTAAAAAAACTAGCAACAGGGGGCCTCCCTGGTGGCGCAGCGGGTTGAGCGCAGTGCTGTGAAGTTGTCTGCAGCCTCCGTGGCGCCAGTTAGATTCCCGGTCTGCCAGGGAGATTCCCACATGGCGCGGCAGACCTCTGCTGTTTTGCCCATTGCTCCCCTCATTCCTTCTACCTGTTCTGCTCCCTGCTCTGTCTCTGGTGGATTCTCTCAACCTCCCATGCCTCTGGCCTGTACCCCAGTGCTTGTATAAATAAATCAATCTTTGGGAAAAAAAACTAGCAACAACAAATATTGGTGAGGTTGTGGAGAAAAAGGAACTCTCTTGCATTGCTGGTGGGAGTGCAAACTGGTCCAACCAGTTTCCTGTATGGAGATTTCTTGACCTACTAAAGATAGAGCTTCCATATGATCCAGCAATTCCACTCCTAGGTATTTACCCAAATGACACAGAAACATTAATTCCAAAGGGCACCTGCACCCCTATGTTTATTGCAGCACTATTTACAATAGCTAAACTATGGAAACAACCCAAATGCCCCAAAATAGATGACTGGATCAAGAAGATGTGGTACATATACACAATGGAATATTACTTAGCAATCAAAAAAGATAAACACACATGCAGTTTGCAGCAACATGGATGGAGCTAGAAGGGATCATGCTCAGTGAAATAAGTCAGAAAGAAAAAGAAAAATACTGAATGGTCTCACTCATAGCAGGAATTTAGAAAACCTAAATAAGGGACTAGGAAAAAGACTAATTAATACAAAGTAAAAATCAAAATCAACAAGCAACTATAAAACAGAGACACACTACGGGGGGGTGGGGGAGAGGCAGAGAAGCAGAAGGTTTAGGGTCAAAATAAGGGGGGGTTGCAATTGTATGGGGAATATAAGCAAAATGAAAATGCATACATTGTGCAAAAATGAAAAATGATGTAAGATTATATAAAACAAAAAAATAAAAAAAGACTATATTCTGCAAGTCAGTATAATAACTATATAAAAAAAGAGTAGATATAAGGTCTTCATTGAAAGTTTGTAGAAGGCACTAATGAAGCCATCTTGTTTTTTTGAGTCCAGGTTTTTTTCCTGAACTCAAGAACTAGCTCAGTAGTGGACTGAATATTGTTATTTGAATATGTTCTAATTTTTTAATTCAAGATTTTTTCTGACCATATGTCAACCCAGCTTGTTTTTCTATATACAAGATGTTTGAGTAAAATGCTCACTTTAAAGGGGGGAAATCTAGGAGTTCTTTTAGAATAACTTTATCTCTGCTTATAGTAACGACTGTCCTCCATATAACAACCACATAGAAAACAGTTTTGTAAGTGAAAAACATTGAAATTCTAGAATGAAACAGGAAAGTAATGATTTCTGTTTTGGCTTATGGGCATTGTTAGTTAAATAATTCACTGAAATGTAAAGATAAAAATTGATTAAAATTGAAAGGGGCATGTTTTCAATGAACAAGTTTATTTTTTCCTTAAACTTGTAGTTTTCCCTTAAAACTACAATTTGACATTTATGCTTTTTAGTAAAATAAATATTAATGGAGTATGCCTGTGGATACTATGTTATATAGAGAGCAAAATTACAGAGGCAAGTCCTCTGTAGTAGTCAGGATGTGGCGAATCCAAGGAGTGTGTGTGTAAAGACTTTGTCATCTTTGAGAGGCAAAGTTCTGCAATAAATGCAGGTTTTCTTTTTAGTAGATACTTCCTGACTATTTCTAGTACCCATCATTTATATCTTCATCTTCCATTTTTATCTGTGAAAGTATTTCATTAATAGATCTTTAAAATAATCTGCCTCATTGACAGATCATTTGTTAACAACATACTTTAGTTTACTAAGTGATGTATTCTTAAACTTCACTACAGAGCTATCCTACCCTACCATTTCATATACATTAAATGAATGTGATGTTTTGAGTCTTGACTCCTTCCGGTTTGTTGTCAGCAATGGAAAGGGTTGGTATTCCAGTTGCTGCGTCAGAATAAAAGGTGTCAGATCCATACTGCATGAGCATGCAACCAATAGCAGTAAGCCTGTTTTGATTTAGGAGATATTTTAGCCAAGAAATCCTTAAGTATTTGAAGAGAAAATTCTCCTAGTGTCTGGGAATTCCAGAGTAATGAAATACACTGTTTTTATCCTTGGTGCTCTGAACAATCCAGTTCATTATGGAAGGAATGATTTATGTTGACTAATAAGTAGGGCAGCTCTCCATTACTTATTTATGAAAAAAATATTTTAATTAAACTTTAAAAAGGTTAATGTTACATGATCAAGAGTTAAAATAATATAAATAAATGATTGTACAATGAATGTTAGAAGTTTCAGTTCCTGGTCTTCATATGGTTAATCACTTAACAACGGTTTCAAATATAGTTCTGTCAGTAAAGTATTTCTTACCAATTTGTACTTGACATTTTTGGCAACATTATATACTGCCATGGATACTTCTTACACTGACCTGGACATTACTTAATGTTTAGTGCCTCTGTTCTCTACCACAGCTTTTGGGGCAGCAAACATGCTCTGTCACATTTGAGATGCTTCTTGGGAAGGGAACTGAACTTATCCTGGGTGAGAGTATTGTAATTTTTTAAATCATGCCTTGTGTCTTAGAGAAACAAGTTACTTCTTAAATTTACACAGTAACTATTGACATTACTATACAAGAAAGAATATTTGAGCATACATATACTTCTCCAGGGAGACCCAGAGAAAATCACTTGGGAAGAACCGGGCTTACCTCTAATGTCTTAGATTACAACATTTATTTATTTGTCTTTATCCACTTTCCTTTATGACAGTGTTACTGTTTTGTGTTTTCAGTTACTCCTTTTTATTCCTCATCAGTGTTCTATAGTTCTTGAATTGTGAGCTCATGCTTGGCTGGGTTTTATTCAAGGAGTTCTGTGCAGTCTTGTTGGAGGGTGTATTCTTCCAGCAAAGATTTGGTAAGGCTTTTCTTTGGTACCTTTGTAATTTTTCTGTTTGGAGTTTTCTGATCTAGGAAGGAATATTTGAACCCTGAATTGTTTAAAGTAGTCCGGTGATTGGTGATAATTTCCCTTCTAATACGGAGCCCAAGCTAAGAAAGGTTAATCCATGGCCAGCGGCACATCTTTGCTAGTTCACTATTTAATAGTCTGGGAGTCCTTTAAGGTCATAGCTTTATATGGAGGGAGTAAGTAGTAAATCTCCATCTTGAACAGACTAAGACATAAACTGCTGTCTCTGAACTAGGTATTGAAATATACAAACACCCCAGAGCAGCCCCCTTCATGTTAGCTCATGGAGATTTTCTGGGGACTTGATTTTTATTTGAGAGGACTTTTTTTTTTTTTGTATTTTAATTAGCATTTCTAGCATTCATTTTGTAATGATGAAATTGTTTTCTGATTAGCTTCATTCATATGCTTTCTAAATTCTAGAATTTTCTAAAATTTCTGGTTTGCTACTCTGTTTCTCTTTTTTATAAAGTAACTTTTATGTCACTTAATTGGCACTTAGGAAGGAGGAAATGTGTATGCTTCATCTTCCATTTTTGACTAGAAACTTATCTAATAGTTTTTAGATCTAAGTCCATGAGAACTGATTGACCTGATGAAAAGTAAATCACTATAGTTCCCTTTTCACTTAAATGTGATTTTTAAGTTTGAACTTAAGAACATGATCGTTGGCTATTAAAGAGGTGAAGAGGCAGTGATGAAAGCCAGGCCCTTCTGTGCTGGGGAGTAATGTGGGGCTCTTACCGTAAAGTTGAAATGTACCAACATGGTCGAATAGAGAGATCTGGGTCATGTTCTTCCGTAAATACAACTATTAAAAAAATTGCTCAATGGAAGACTTAGAGGTTCACTGACATGTTTCAACACCTTCCCATGGAGGTCTTACACTAAGGTTGATGGCTTGCTGAGGTGAAGGAAGGAAGTGAAGAGGATCTCAGCCAACGTGGTGGATATTTGGGCCTGCAGAACAGACTGGGGTATGGCTACCCACTGCCCTAGCAGGTTTGGCAAATTTTACCAGAGGGACTTTTTGGAAAGGGAGTGCACACAGGATTGACCATTGTCCTTGGGAGTTCTGAGACTGGCACTGGCCAAGAAAACTCCTCCCACTTGCCTACCAGTGGAAAGAGAATAAAGAGACTCCAAGCAGAGCAGCTCCATGCTCAGTTGCCCCCTCAGTAAGCAATGGGCAGAACAGGTGGGAGAGATATCTCCCCACGCCCTTGGAAAGATTCAGCTGAGCAAGATACAACTCCTTGCAGCTTGGGTCCCTTGCCCAGTGGTGTTGATGGTGACCATTGCCAGGCAGGATGCCCCCTGCCTGGTGGTGCAGAGCAACTTGAGTCCCATGGCCTCTGCCCTGCAGACCATACCTAGCCCCCATTGCCAGGTGACTCAAGCATGATGGAATATGATCCATTGAAGAATGGAACAGCAAGAAAGTGGGGTGGGAAGTCAGGATAAAAGCAGCATTGAATGGAGCTTCCTTTAGAGGGAGGAGAGCCTGAAACAGCCCTCACTTCTTACCAAGACTGAGAACAAGTATAAGCCCCAGTCTCCCCTCCTGCAACCACCTACCTCCAAGGTAATTAAAGAAGAGAAACAAAAATAATTCCATAGCACCCTGATTGTAAGAAATGCAAATAAGGCAACACGCATACCTAGGAAGCAAGAAACTTCGGAACACAAGATGGGAAAGCAAAAGGAGAAAAACAGAAGTTTGGAGACATATAAAGGATGTCTCTAATAAAGACTTAAAAATAACAATATTAAAAGTGCTAAATGAGTTTCCAGAAGGCCAGTCAGATTCTGATAGGCAGGTCCAGGATCTTAGAAAGGCTATATAAGAACAAAAAAAGTTCATCACTACAGAGATTGATGTTAAAAGGAAACAAAGAGACTGGATGAAATGAAGACAGATATGGAAAGTGTTTTAAATAGAATTAAGCTGGCAGGAGAGAGATTTCAGAAATAGAAGACTAATGTACAGATCACCAGTTGGAAGAACAGAAACCAGATTTAAAGATAATGAAGAAATGCAATGAGAAATATGAGACTCAATTAGAAGAGGAAACATAAGGATAGTGGGAATTCCAGAAGGTGAAGGGAGCAGAGACCCTCTTCAAATAATAGTTGAGAACTTTTTGAACCTAAGGAAAGAAAAAAGCATGGATGTCTAAGAAGCAGAAAGAGCACCCCACCCAAATTTCTAAATTCAAAAAGAGTCTACACTAAAACGCTTTAAGTTATCAAAGAGAAATATTAAAGGTAGTTAGGGGAAAAAATAAGGTAACTTAAGAAGACATCCAAGTCAGGCTTTCATCATATTTTATCCAGTTACCTTCCAGGCAAGAAGGGAATGTAAGTGTTCACTATCCTAAAAGACAAGAATTGCCAGTCAAGAAGACTCTATCCTGTAAAATTAAATATGAAGGTGAAATAAATACTTTCTCAGACAAACTAATGGAGTTTACCACCACCATACCTGCCCTACAGTACATGTTGAACGGAATTCTTTTACAAGAAAAACCAAAATATAAAACCCTGAACAAGTAACAACAGGAATACACAATCAGAAGTATGAACATGATTATTATGAGTCAACAAAAAACAATAAAGGGGAGGAAGAAAAGGTCAGAATCTGTACAGTTAAATGTTAGTGAGTTGATACCAGCTTGTAAAGGCTACTTTTAGGCATAGTAAGTTTGTTATTACCCTTATGGTAACCACTAAGGAAAAACATGGAACAGAGGCACACAGAGGGAGAAACGAAGAAGCTGAGAGAATCACCAGCAAAAGAAATCCAATGAAAAGAAGCAAATGGAAAAGGAAACAACAGAAGGATAGAACAATTAAAAAACAAAAGCTTCACATATCAATCATCACCCTGTGAATGGTCTTAATTCACCAATTAAAAGGCACAGAATGACAAATAAGGTCAAACATTTTGGCCATCTTTACTTTGCTTACAAGAAACTCACTTAAAATCTAAAGAAAGAAAACAAACAAGCAAAAAAAAAAAAAAAAAACTAAGAACCTTAATACAAACACAAAATTAAATGAAAGAATGAAACAAGGTGCTTCAAGCCAATAACTCAGAGAAAATCAAGAACTGCTATTCTCAAATTTCAGCCATAAGGTTATCAGGTACTAAGATCATTACTACATAATGATCAAGGGAACAGCTCATCAAGAAAATGTAACTGTCATTAATATTTATACACCTAACACAGGCCACCTAGTTATTTAAAGCAACTATTAAGAGACCTAAAACAACATATTGACAAAAACACAGTTATTGTTGGAGACCTCACCACACCGCTTTAGCTAAAAAATAATCCTGACAGAAAGTTAACGAGAAAATAAAGGCTTTAAATGAAGCATTGAACCAGAAAGACTAAATAGACATTTACAGAACCTCCCATCAGAAAAGAAGTGAATACATTTTTTCCCAAGTGCACATGGAACATTCTCAAGAACAGATCATATGCTGGGACACAAACCATGTCTCAGAAAATATGTGAATATAAAAATTATATCAAGCATATTCTCAAATTATAGATATAAAGCTAGAAATTAACCCCCCCCAAAGAATCTCAGAATAAGCTAAAATGTGAAGAATAAATAACCATGATTTTGAATAACTCTTGGATCATGATGAAAACAAAGGAGAAATTTAAAATTATTTGGATACAATGAAAATAGATATGCTGCCAGATCCTTTGGGATGCTCTAAAAGAAATACTAAGAGAGAATTACATAACTCTGAAAGCTCACATCAAAAAAAGAAAACAAGAAAAATACCAAATAAAAATATAACTCTACAACTGAATAAATTAGATAAAGAAGAGCACTTGAATCCCAAAACCAGTGGAAGAAAGGAAATAATAAAAATAGAGCAGAAATAAATGGAATAGAAAACAAAAAGATAGTTCAAAAGATCAGTGAAACCAAGAGCTGAATCTTTGAACAAATAAAATTGACAGGCTGTTAGATAGGCTCACTCAGAAGAGAGAAAACCCAAATAAAAAGAATCAAAATTTAAAAAATTTTGAAATGACAGCAGATCCCACAGAAATACAAAGGATCATGAAATACTCACAAGAAACATAAGGCATATCAGCCATAGATGTATTTGGGGACACAATCCCAGTAGCAAAGGAAACAAAAGCAAAGATTAAACAAGTGGGACAGCATCAAACTCAAGCTTTTATGCTTCAGCAGAAACTCATCACAAAAACAAAAAGTTATCCTCATGACTGGGAGAAGATACTTACCCATCCTATGTCTGACAAAGGGTTAATTCCAAAAATATATAAAATACAGTCCAAAAACAAAAAAAAAAACAATAAAATAAAAAATGAGCAAAAGACCTTAATAGACACTTTCCCAAAGAAGACAATCATGACCTACAAGCAAATGAAAAAATGTTTAAAAAAAAAAGTTCAACGTCACTTATTATAAAGGGAGTGCAAATTAAAACCACAATGAGATCTATCTCACCCCATCAGAATGGCCTCCATCAAAAAGAATGGAAGCAAACATTGGTGAGGATATAGAGAAAAAGGAACACTCATCCACTGTTGGTGGTAGGAAGGCAGTTTGGTGCAGCCTTTCTGGAAAATGGATAGAAATTCCTTTTTAAAAAATTGTAAATACTATATGATCAGCAAATATCTCTGCTAGGCATTTACCCAAATGATATAAAAACACTAATAGAAGATGATGCACTCCTTTATTCATAGCAGCATTAGTCATAGAGCCAATCTTAGTGCCCAACAACAGATATTTGTATAAAGAAATTCTCAATGGAATACTGCTTGGCTATTACAAAAGATGATCTTTTGGGGACAAAGTGGGTGGACCTTGAGGTGATTGTGCTAAGTGACATAAGTCAGAAACTCATCACAAAAACAAAAAGAAAGAAAAAACAAAAAGAGAGAAAACCCAAATAAAAAGAATCAAAATTTAAAAAAATTTGAAATGACAGCAGATCCCACAGAAATACAAAGGATCATGAAATATTCACAAGAAACATAAGGCATATCAGCCATAGATGTATTTGGGGACAATAGATAGATGTATTAGATGGTTTCACTTATCTGTGAAATGTTAATAACCACAAGGCATATACTGGCTAAGCAAAATAGTTCTTAAACTGTAAAAAATACAGTTCTTAAACTGTAAAAAATACAGTTCTTAAACTGTAAAAAATATGCTGGTTACCAGAGGTAATGGGAGGGAGGTTACCAGAAGATAGGGAAAGGAGTAGGGGAGAGGGCACTGGCCCCTGAGGTTTGGTGAATGGTATGTGAAACATGGGCACATAGGGAAGAGTAAAAATGCAACCCAACTCCAAAATTATAGATATGTAAATTATGTCCAATTAATATAGCAAAAGATTAAGAACAGGAGAAATTGAAGGCAGAAATGACTGAAGACATTAAAGAATAGGAAAAAGACAGCAACAATCTTAGTTTGAAATAATAGGATGGTAAGCTGGTTGATGGTAGTGAGAATGAAAACAGAAGGGTTTGAGGGAATCCTCAATTCCTATCCATTTTTAGGAATCAAAATATTATATGTGAAATGCATTTAAGAACAGAAAAAAATCTATATAAATGCACAAATGTGTTCCCCAGAAAAAAAGACAATAAAAAATAAAGTCTGAATGCACAGAACAAATGACATTGCAATGATGAAAAACACAACTTTAAAATCACATTAATTGCTGTGTGTTTAGCATAATACCAAAAATTGGAGTTAAAAAATAAATACGATGTCAGTTCTGCTCTTGGCCCACTGATTCTATGGTGGAGATGGACATGTAAAAGAAAATACAGTCAATTTCTGTTATTTGTCATGTTCTATAAATGTTCTTTGGGAGCTGAATTAGTGAATACTGAACCATTGTTTCTAGGGAAGATGCAGGGTTAGGTTCCTATGTGCCTCTCATCATGTTTTCATTAACCAGTGAATATATAACCTTGTTTTATGTGTGTTTAAGGATACCTTAATACATTTGGTGATTCATAAACATTGAACAACCAACAGTACTGTAACTGCTGCCTGAAGGAAGCTCGTCTGACATATTCTCTCTAGGGTACATCATCAGCTTCTCTGTACTTAGGAACACTTGGTAGCACTTAAACACTATTCAAGGGCAATTTTAGACAGTAATTACCAAGAAAAAGAACAAAAATGTGAAAAACATGGCCTATATAGATCATGAAAAGGAAGGATACTCATTTTCAGTGTGAAGTTAGAACAAGAAGGCACTGTGTTAGATCTATGCTGGGGATACACATGGCAGGCACATTTTTTGCCCACATGTGACCAAAGACATACAGTATTGATTTGGGGGTTAAAAATAAATTTTAACAAGTAGATGAATTCACAAATAAGGATCCGAAAATAATGAGGTTTGACTACAGTAAGTGCTGTAATTTTAAATGTGCTAAGATGGGTCAGGAAAGATTTCATTTGAAACAATTAAGATAAAGTTACAGTAGCTGAACCAATGAATTTAGAAAATAGTAAATGACCCTGTATAGCTGGAATTGAAAGGGGCCCACTAAGTAGAAGGGACGTTTAAACAGCTGGAGGAGGCAGGTAGATGCAAGGCCCTTATTAAAAAATTTGGATTTTGTAAGTGATGGGAAATCAGTGAATGATACTACCCGCAGGAGAAACATTGAATTTGAATAGCTTATTCTAGTGGTGGTGTTGGGAATAGATAAAATAAGGAAAATAGAGATGCTAGAAGTTAGGGTGATATGATGAGCTTATGAACTAAGGCAGAGCCAGTGGCAATAGAGAAAAAAGGGAATATATTTGAAAGATAATGCAAGATATTAAGTTGAAAGGTCTTGGTAGCAGGAGGGAATAAAGGAGGGACTAAAGGACATTGGCCAGGAATGCCTGGGTGCCATTAGTTGAGATAGGAAACAAAGGAGACAAGACATATTTAGGAAATAATGTAATAAATTGTTGGCTTGTTGAGATTATGATTCAATGGAACATCTTTAAAGAGATTAGGCCAGAAAATATGAGCTCAAATCTCAAAAGTTAGAATGTTGCATTTATTGATAAATATCTGAATGCCTGCTGCTTATGAAAACACTGTGCCACCTGCTTAGAGGAGATAGAACAATGAGTGGATTTCTAGTGAGGGGAGGCAGACAAGCAGAGATACTTTCAGGTAGTACTATGAAAATAAAAGTAACGGAGAGAGGGTGATTGAGGGTGTGTGCAAAGGAGGGACCTGTTGAGATTGGGTGTTGGATTCACTTTCTGTTGAGATGACATTTATATTGAGAAAAAAATGAGATTAAAGGTATGCATGTGACTATCTGGGAAGATCATTTTGAGCAAAGAACAGAAATAAATAAATACGGGTAGAAACTGGGCATGTTTGAAGATCAGAAGGGAAGGTCACTGTGACTGGAGATGAGATGAGAAGGGGGAGAGAGTTGGAGAAGGAGAAATCTGGCATGTAGGATGTAAGGTCATAAAGGCTCTTGTAGGCCACAGTCAAGAGTTGGGATTTTTTTTTTTTTTAAGTATAGCAGGAAGCCTTTGGACAGTTTTAGCAGAAGAGTAACAAAATCTGTTTCATGTCTTAAAATAATCCCTCTAACACTCTGGATAATATTGTTGAGAACTAGTGTGAAGGTAAGGGTGGTGACTGTGGTAGAAGGACAGAGATGATGGTATGCATGATAACAATGAGGCATAAGAGAGTCCAATTTTGAGTCATTTAGATTGCTTTTTTTTTTTTTTTTCAGTCATCTCCATCGGAGCTGAATTTAAGAACCAGTTTGTCACTGGATCCATTATGAATTCTGGGTATTTTGTAAGGGCAAAATCTGTTAATGAAAATTATTCTAAAAGTCTAGTTTTCAGATGGATTCAAAATTTGAGAATACACATGGCAGTGATTTTATAGTCATGTTTTATGTTTATTTGCTTTTTAGCACGTAAAACACTTTCAGGCCATTCTACAGGCTCATTTTTATTTTCTTTAAAAATAAATGAGCCTTTGTCCTGCTAGGTTAATTAGTGATTAGGTCACTAAAATTTTATTCAGGGCTACTGCATTGTGAGAGCAAATTAGGAACATTATTTATTTGAGATATTTAAAGAAGAATCTCTAAAGATGTATTGATAGCTTTTCTGATGCTAAGCCCTGTACATTAGAATATTTTTTGGACACAGTGTAGTATGGAGCAGTAAGGTGAGGAAAGACTGGGGATTAGCAGACCAGTTAAGAGGTTTTTAAAATTGTGAAGGCAAGAGAAGATGAAAACTCTTAAACCAAATGTTAGAGGGTAGAAATTGTGATGAGGAGGTATATGAGACTTTTATAAAGCAGAATAAACAGATTTAAAGGAGAATTAGACACCTGGAATTTAGGGAAAAGGGAAAAGAATCAGATGCTTTTGAGATTTTAAGCTTTAGAAAAAGTGGGTGGTGATGTCATAATTAACATGAGAGTTAGAATTTACAGTACAGGAGTTGACTTGAGCAGGCTCAGTAGTATAAATGCAGAAGTATCAAATGAAGAAAAAATATTGAAGTTATGGAAGGATGACTGTGAGGTAGCAGCCTCATAGAGGAGGAGGGATGTATTTTCTCCTACAGTTTGAGAAAAAGAGGTAATTAATGGTGCTGATGTATTTAATTTTACAAGTAGAGGGAAATATCAGTACATCTTAAATGAAAACCTCCTTTCCTTTCTGACAAAATAATCTGCTGACTATTTAGAGTAATAAAATATTTGAAAAAGGAAAGTGGAAAGGACCCAAGAAGGGACAAAGTAATAGAATTATGAAGCAGTATTTGGGACTTTGCTGACAGTTTAAACATATTGAAAAATGACAGACCTGATCACCTCATGATTTTGTCTGGGGTTACCTGTGTTAAAATGAGTGCAGGTAAGAGACAGCTGGGTGACTAGAAAAATATTTGAATCACTAAATCTAATGTAAACTACACCATTTGTGTAATTTTATCAAGCCAAAGCATATAAAGAAAATTATGTTAAATCAAAAAAAGGATCATATTAAAAGAACTTATAAAACATTCTGCAATATTTCAAGCAATATTTTTATGTATATTTTAAAATTTTATGAAAGACAAATGATCATATTTTTAGTCCATATTTTACCAATATTCTTAAAACATGGTATCCAGATCAGCCCTTAACTAGAAAGCCTTCTTAGAAATTAATGGCTGGAAAGGATATTCAGTTGTGTCTGTTGTTTATCCTTGGCATGATGAAATTTGCAATGAGAAAAATACCAAATTAATACCAGTTTTCAGATTTCATTGCATCTACTTTTTTTAGCACTTTGAATGTATTGCATGTTATGTTCCTTACCTTTCTTACGAGAGTTTTTCCAATAAATACTGTTCATTTGAGATGTGCTATAATTCGCTGCTCTCACCAGTTAGCATCTCTTTGATTTTATAACCTGAAACTTGTTAATAATTATTAAGATTATTCTATGCTGGTTTTTCATCTGGATGCATAGGATGAAAGATTCTAATTGAACTACTGCATTCTATGCAAGGATTCCCTATGTAAGTTGGATCCTGTGTTCCCCTATTTTCTTACTTGACCTTTCTTGCCTGTAAAATGTGACTACATGGCATTATAACTTTGGGGAAGAGAATTTATTTCCCATTTCTACTTCATCAGAAATACATTTTTGTGCTTATTAAATGCAGTGCTTTCTACTTTCATGTAATTTTTGGCTCAAATCTTTTGAAGTCTGATATAATTAGAAGTGAGCAAAAACTTAAGTATTATATGAAATAAGAATAAAATATTCCAAACTGATAGTTAATTCTAGTAGCTTATAAAATATTTTTACTTTGAGAGATCTGTATCAATTTAGTGTAACATAATACTCTGATATGAATTGTATTTGGTTATAGGTCAGTGATATGAGCTCCAAAAATTGAGCTCCAGAGTAGAATTGATAATTTGTGAGGTAAGGAAAATAAATTTTTTAGGTTGACACTGGATAAACATGGCGGTTGGTAGAAGTAGTTTTATGATCAGTAAATAGGTTTGATTAAACATTCCCTTTTGTGTAAGTTAAATCCTAACACTAAAGAGAATATACATATCTACTATTTTGACCTTTTTAGCTCATACTTTTGGCATTTAGCTCCACATCAGTAAAATACATGCTTATGGTGCTGATTTTTAAGTTTTTGGTTTTAGAAAATGAGGATTTAGCATTTTTCCCACTATAACACCACTACATATATATCTGTCATGTACACTTGTGATCCCTCAATTCTTCCAACATAATTATATTTGATCGGTTAATTCATTTGTAAACACTCATTTTTCCTATTTCTGTATTTTTATTTTCTTGTAGTTAATAATTTTTTGCTTTATTTTCAATATATAGTAATTATCACTATTCAGTTACCCAAACTCTGCTAGCATTTAAAATTATAAGTAGATTTATTTAAATTTCTCAACTTCATTTTCTTGAAGATGCATTCTGGGAACTCTTGACTTTCCCAGTATGGATTCATTTCTTCTCCATATCTGGTACATTCTTGTCACCATATTCCTAGGAATTACCTTTGCTTTTCTCCTGGGTTGTATCTTCTAGTTTCTGTATTCCATATCCGTACTTTCTATACTTTGTTCTTTATTTCATGTTCAGAGGGTAGCATATCTTTTTTTTTATGTGAAAAAGTGTGTGATAGGTTAATTTTGTGAAATCTTACAAGCAAGTCTGAAAATTGTTTTGAACTACCCTCACACTTGATTGAGAATTTGGCAGGGTAAAAACTTTTAGACTGGAAATTTTTTTTTAATTTAAATTTTATTTTTATATTCCCCATACAATTACAACCCCCTTATTTTGACCCCAATCCCTCCTTTCCCCGCCCTCCACCCCCCCCCCATAGAGTGTCTCTGGTCCATAGATGTTTGTTGATTTTGATATTTTCTTTCTTATAATTATTCTTTTTCCTGGTCCCTTATTTAAGTTTTCTAGGTTCCTGCTATGAGTGAGACCATCCGGTATTTTTCTTTTTCTTTCTGGCTTATTTCGCTGAGCATGATCCCTTCCAGCGCCATCCATGTTGCTGCAAATTGCATGTGTTTCTCTTTTTTGAATGCTGAGTAATATTCCATGGTGTATATGTACCACATCTTCTTGATCCAGTCATCTATTTTTGGGCATTTGGGCTGTTTCCAAAGCTTAGCTATTGTAAACAGTGCTGCTATAAACACAGGGGTGCAGGTGCTCTTTGGAATTGATGTTTCTGTGTCCTTTGGGTAAATACCTAGGAGTGGAATCGCTGGATCATATGGAAGCTCTATGTTTAGTAGGTCAAGAAATCTAGACTGGAAATGTTTTTTAAGGCATTTCATCATCTTCTGTCTTATGATGTTGTCACCGAAAAGTTCAAAACCACTTTGGTTCCTAATTCTTGATGTGAGTGATTTTTTTTGTCTTTGTCTCTAGTGTTCTGAAATTTCACTATTATGTGTCTTGGTATGAGTCTATTTTTAATTTAACTTGTTCTGCTCTCAGCGCCCCATTTAGTTCAGCAATTCACAGTTTTCAGTTCTAGAAAATACTAAACTTTTCATTAGTGTTATTTCCCCCTCCATTTTGTTGCTGTTCTTTCCAGAACTACCCTCATTTAGATGCTCTCCATCAGCTTCTCTTAAATTTTTCTGTTTTTCATTTCTCTGCTTTTCATGGTATTCCCTCAAATTTATCTTATGTTATTTCTATTGAAATTTTTATTTCTGCTTTTGTGTTTATATTTTCAAGAGCACTTTTGTTTCCTCTAGAATTTTACTCTCCTACAGCAGTCTTACTCTGTTTTCATGCATACAGCATTATCTTATGTCTCCAAGAATTTTAATGACTAATTTTCTTCACCCTGAATAGTTCCATTATTTCAAGTAGATTTTTTTAACCTGTTTGATTATTTATTTTGATCTATCTTTCATGTTGTAGGCTTTTATCAGCCATCTCATTTCCCAGAGTTATTAGCTCGTTGTTGAGAATGGAGAACTAAAAATATGAAGGCTTCTTAGCCAAGTGACTGGATTGCTTAGGGCATTGATAAATATGTCTTTCCTCTTAGCCTGGTCCAATTCTCTGGAGAAGACTCCTCCACCTGGAAAGTAAAGACCATGCTAAAGGCCTGAATAATTGGAAGGGAGAAGCAGATGGAGGCATTCGTTGTCTTAGTATTCAATAATCACATTTCTCATATAATATCATTGTTCTTTGTTTGGAGGCATGCTTTACTCTCTTCAGAAAATCCTCCACTTTTCAATCCTATGTGTTGGAAGCTGAGGAACAAATATTACCATGCAAAGCATAAGGAGTTGAATTATTATGAAAAATCAAGCAAATAATCAGTAACGCCAACAAAGTTAAAGTACAGAAATGAGAAAAGTAAGTACAGTTTACTAACAGATCAGCTAATGAATACTGACCTGACATTGTCTGAGTCTCCATATTGTATTTCCTTTCACCTTAAGTACCTTACACTGCTAATTTATGAGCCTTTGGAAGACTTTGTGTACATGAAATGATTTTCTATTTTCTCCTCAGCTGATTTAGAGATTGGTCTCTTTGGGTCTGCTAAGTCAATTACTCTATGTTTTATAGCTTCCAGATTCATCTTTTCTCTCATTTGCAAATATATATTTCTCTCATATACAATCATATATTTCTCCCATTTGCAAATAAATGCCTTTAAAAATAAAATTACAAACACATCTTTATTGTATTTTAGAGGGGCTTTAGGTGAGAGCAAAATTAGATGACTTTAATTTATCTTTGTATGGAAATATTGATATTTATCCTTTTGAATGAAAATTTCACTTTGCTTTTGTATTTCTACTAATTTTTCTTTTAAGCTTGGCACTTCATTTTGTCAAATCCTAACATTCCAAAATTTTGGATTATTTTGGGGAAATAGTTTCTGCTAGAAAAGCAATCTTAATTTTTAATATTTAACTATAACTTAGGTGAAAGAATCTGTGATTAAGAGCACCCTTCAGCTTTCTCTTCCGAAAGAAGAGTGTTAGCTCAAAAAGCCACTGCAGCCATCCACATTTTGCTTTAATTTGAATTTTTCTTTAGATTTATTGAGTGTTAACACCAAGAAGTGAATTGGTTTCTTTGAGATACTGCTGCTATTACAAACTCAAGTTAATCCCAGAATGACATTAAATTTTACTTGCTCTGTGCCAGTTGTTGAATATACAGAACTTTGTCTCTTTAATTTGAACTGAAAGCTAGGTAATAAAAAGGAGAGAATAGTTCAGAATGTTAATATACACACAGTTGACTATTTACCAAATGTTTGTTAAGTACTTCTTTTATACTTGGAGCTATAAGAGAAAGCTTTTGTTTTTTGAGAGATTATAACTTAATACAGAAACAGGGAATACATATGACATGCCTAGTGAATGTTGGGAAACCGCTCTTTCCCTTTGTTTTATAAGAGTTCTTATTTAAAAACAATTGGGAAGTAGAAAAAGAAATTATGGATGTGTTCCCATTGGATCTTGGGTTCATTTATTAACTGTTGTCCCTTTCTTGAAATTACATAATGTATAGTGGCATAATTAGAATCTGCATCTATTATTACACTTCCTTCAGCATTTTCTAGCATTGTTTTTTTTAAGATTTTTTATTTATACAAGAACCGGCGTACAGGCCAGATGTGTGGGAGGGGGCGACTCTTCACCAGAGACAGAGTGGGGAACAGAACAGGCAGACTGACTGAAATACAATTACTGAGGGGAGCAGCAGGCGAGACAGGAGAGGTCTGCTTTGCCATGTGGGATTCTCGCTGGCTGGCCAGGATCGAACCCACACCGCAGAGCCTGCGGGCAGCTTCACAGCTCTATGCTCAACCACCTGCGCCACCAGGGAGGCCCATTTCTAACATTCTTGATAATTGCTTTTAACCTTAAAAGATTACTTTAAGCAAAGAAAGCAAGAGAAAAAAGAAGTAATTTGGAAAAAATATATATATATTTAATACTTCCATTTCTTTCCTTTCAAGTTTCAGTAAATACATTTGGTTCAATGGCTATTTACCTTTTGCACTCTAGGAAGATGGAGATAGTGAAATTGAGTGATGAGAACTATCATAATTCATTATTCATCTGTAGCGGCCAACATATCTAGACCTTTATAATGGCAGATAGTTTTTAATGGCCGTTTCTGAACATTAGTATTAATTTTATTTCTCTCATCCATTCTTACAAGCACCTATTTCAGTCTTCTGCTGTTTCTGAAGAAGTCATTAGTAGAAACATAGTTTCTTCCTCTTACTAAAATTTGCAACTGCTTCTAAGTTTCTCAAGGATATTTTTGTTTCCTTTGCTATGTCCAAATGGCATGGCTATAGGAATGATGAGAAATGATTGGTGTTGACCCATAGACATTTGTCTCTGTTCTCCTTCAGGACTAAACTCATAACAAAGTGTGTTGCATAGTGGCAAGTCTAGGACTAGAAACAGCTTTTCTCACACCCGTTACTCTCCATTGACCAAACTAGATTAAAGGAAAAGCAGAGATGAACACTGAAGTGACTAATCTGGATGGGAGGCAGTGAACAACTATCCTAATAATGAAACTAAAATAAGATAGCCTGTATATTTACAATGGTATGTAGGCACTATTCAATGATGGAGGAATTACAAAGAATAAGGGAATGTTAAGACTTGTACCCCTGATACTACTTGATGGCTTTGATTAAATTAGCATGTGTAGGTGTATATTTATATTAGCAGAAAAGTCTGAAAGAACTCTTATGAAACAGGCTCTTAAAGTAAAATATTAAGAAATTCTTCCTCTGTCACTTAGTATAAATTGAAAAGGTTGTCTGTGTTATCACTTCACAATTGTGGTATTGGTGATACTATGTCTAGTGAGGCACAGCTCTTTAGGATGTTCATTGTGGCGTGATTTGAAAAGATGGGAAAAACAAATAGCCTCAATGTTTCTTATCAGGAAAATGGCTAAATAGCCACTTTTCAATGAATAATCTACAAGAGTAAAAATAGTTTGGGTTTTATATGACCTACCATGAAAAATTCTCCAAAACATATTTTTCTGTGGGGGTTAAAAAGTCATAAAAATAGTATTATTTGATGTTTATGTTACTAGTATTCTAGTAGTGGTGGCATGAAGGCCCCTCAGCAAAGAAAGAAAAAAAAACTGGACAAAATTATTGAAAATTAAGGGCCACCGGAAATTGGACAAAGACACTTACAAATTGATCTTCCACAGCTGTTACAGTTTGGTGTAAAAACTGAGTTTGTGACATTCCCGGGCCTTTTCCCAGATAATCGCCCCAGACTTCCCTCCTCAGTAGGTGAGAACTGAAACTTTACCCCCTTGCAGCAAGCTGAGAAAAACAACAGGTTTGCTGCCAAAGAATTAGGAGGTGACTTGATTCAAGGAAGAGAAGAGTGAGAGGGGACACAAAAACCTGTGGTTTTGTTGGTGGAAATGGTCACTTTGGTTGGAAACATCTGGAGAAACCTTGCTGTTTTGCTTGCTCAAGGTTGTGTGTCTGTGAGTAGTGGGCCAGTTGGAAAATCTTAGACAAGAGCGAGCCATAGGTGGGCTCAGATGAACCTCAATGCAGCCCTGATTATTAATTGGGAGGTATTGATACACATGTGGAGCGGGGACCTGAGAGCACCTGGCAAAATGTTCAAACTGAGACTCACTAGAGAACTAGCTGCAATTTGGGATGCATTTCCCTAAGTAGACACAAATCAGTGGTGGATGGTGGAAGTCCTACTGGCTTGAGATGTCTGAGCACAGACTTTGCCCAAATCATTCCCTGACCACTAAGCTGTACAGACAGACCCAACCCCCAGGGAGCCAGGCTAAAGTATAAAAAAGTAAGACTTAAAAAACTGAATAGAGATGTCTTAACTGCTTATCATGGAAGGAAACAGATCTGCAACTTAAGTCCACGTTAGTGACTAAAAAACCCCAACAGCTCTGAAAAAGAAATGAATCCAGAATTACTTTAATATATTCAGAGTTCAACTTTCAACCCAACTTTCAACTTTCAACTTTCCATGAACATGGAAAAAAAAAGAAAAGAAAAACCAAGAAAGTTGTGATTCATCATCAGGAAAAACAGTCAATTTGTAAACCTCAGTGGGCTTGATGTTGGATTTAACAAAGACTTCAAATTTGCTATTTAAATATGTTTAAAGAATAGAAGACACTATGCTAATAACACTCACCACATAGGGAATTTTAATAGAGAAACAAATTAGAAAGGAAGCACCACATAGAAATTTTAGATTTGAAAAGTACAGTAATTGAGATGAAGGATTCATTTTGGATAGGCTCAAATCAGATTTGAGGAGGCAGAGAAAACATAAAAATAAAGTATTAAAGAAGAGAGACAAGGTAGGGGGAAAGATGTAAGGAAGAGTGTTATTTTTATTTTTTAACTTATAGACTCATGGGATGATGTCAGGTATTTCAATATACACCTAATAAGAGTCCCAGATAAAAAAGGAAGGAGCAAAAGAGATAGAAAAAAAAAATAGTTGAAGAAATGCATCAAATCATGCCAAGTTTGGTGGAAAATATAATTTATAAAGAAATAAGATAAAGTAAACACCCTACAACTCTACCACTAAGTGAAGCTATAAAAATCTAGGAATGACCAAATGCAGACTGAAAAATGAATAGTAGCAAGTGGACTGGATAATCAGATGTATAAGTACCATTGAAATAGGGTGAGTTGACCTTTTTTCTTTTTGCTTTGGTAACCCTCAGTGTAGCCCCAGATCCCAAAATGAACATCAGACTGGACAGAAAACTCCAGAAACCTTCTAGTTCTGACTTAGAGAGCAAGATGCTTAGCAAGAGTGCAGGATTTTTCTCTTCTGTGTTCTCTGGCACCCAGCTCCCAGAAAATCATTTGACAAAATCATTTGTTAGGAGCCTAATAAACTTCAAGGAAGGGAACCTTCCTCTTTAATTGCAGTTACTGTATTCCCTGCTTTTTCCTCTCTGTTTTCTCCAGCTGCTCAGGTCATGAGCACAGTTGTAGGAAGTACATGGCAGAGCAGCTTAAAGTTCCAGATTTCTGGCAGGAGAACAAATCAGGAGCAACCAGAGAATCAGAAGTACCAGGCAGATTGCTGAAAGGGAGGAGATCTGGAAAGAGATGCCTTAGGGTGAAGTTGCTTATGTACTCTTGGGCTGTGAGTGTATGGCTCTGGTCCTGACAGCATGCACAGGTGTTGAGAATAGAAATACCAAGAAAGCCCCACCTAAGTCCCAGTGTATTGATAATGTATGTGTGGGACAGATCCAGGTACACAACGTGAAAGTTGTCAACAGTTTAGTAGTTTTTCAAAAGTTAAACTCACTTACCATATTGACCCAACAATCCCCACTCTAGGTATTTAGCCAAGAGAAATGAATACTTAAGTTCACAAACAAAGACACAGATAGACATGGAAGACTGCATTAAAATGTCATTGGTACCTCAGAAGGTCAGAAATGGAGGCCAGAACTCAATGAGTCAGGTTCTTGCTGAAACAAAAAGGTATCAACATTCACCATAACTTTTCCGCAAGATACAAAATCACATAACATTAAAAGCATGCAGTCCAAGATTAATTGGCATATGAAGAACCAGGAAAATCTCAGCTCATGTGGGCGAAAGGTAACCAACAGACACCGGCATAGGTGTGGGCACCCTCTGACAAAGATTTAAAGCAGCAATTATAAATGTGCTACAACAAGTAAGGGTGTCCTCCGGAGTCCTGTAGGCTGACCCCCACTCTACCTCCCAGTCCTCTATCTGAAATTGAAGGAGGGAATAAGTATGTGAGTCCCCAGCCTGTTCTCAGACAGGCTTCTCCTTTGGATTTGTAAACAAAGAGCTGGGAAACCTCACAATAGCTAAATCAAAAGGAGGACTTTACTTTGAAGATGAATATATCAATGCAATTTTTTAGTTGGAAGAACAGAAGTGGTAGGAGTAGGTAGTACCAACCCTAGACATGTTAGGCATTGTGGTAAAGGGAATTTTGGGTTGTCAAAAGTCCTGTGGAACAGTATAGGCATTTGGTGGAGAATAGTCCTGTGCAAAAAGGCATTTTTGCTTCCCAAATGCCAGTTGTTTCCCTTTTTAAGGAACACTGCTGTAGTGTATTCATTCCTAATCAGAGTCCCCTTTTCTCCAGAGGGTTTCACCTTCCTGTAGTGTGTGTATGAAGAACCAGGCTTACCTCAGCCTTGGCTCTCTTTCCTTTTCAGGCCCCAGCATCATTGTCAGGACGACACCTCAGTATGTTTTTGAAAGAAGTCTGTGTTACTTAGGTTCAAAAGTGTGCTCTTGTGTATGTGGCTGCTGAAGTGGCCAGTTACTGATGTGCCCTTCTGGTTTGCCTTCACTTTTCCTCTTTGACTCCTGTCTTGGATTTTCTCTAGGAATGCTTTGGGAAGTACAGCTCACATTTTATTTTAAGACTAAGTATTGATCGTAAACTCATTAGTTTTAGTAGTATAACACTAGTTATTTGCACTGGTGTTTCTCCTAATTTCCGATCTTACCACTTTACCACCCTGATCAAAGAAAGTTAATATTTAACTGCTTTCCTGTACCTCTCACTGTTAATAATGCACTAAGTGGTATTGTTTTTGTGGTATTGTTGTCATGGATTAGCTACCATACCTTGTGAAAAAGATAGTATTGTCTGACTTTGGGAAACTCATTTACCCAGTTTTTCAAGACTAGTTCAGTGATGTTGAGGCATTTAACCACTATGCTTTATCACCTACCTCTTTAATTTCCTTCACAGTGTTCACACTGTGCTTTATGGATGTGTTTACAAGTTTGGTCTTTTCTACTAGATTATTTGGAGGAAAGATAGTGTCTCTGTTCTCGTGACCATGGCATATTCCTCCTGGCCTCTAAGCTCTGGATAGATACTGATTAAATTAGCTGAGTGCATTCAAAGTTTTACTTTTTCCTTTGATTCATTATAGCCAAATTAGAATTTCAAGTACTAGTTTGAGAGCTGAGGTATTGACAGCATATTTTCATTTTCTAGAAAATGATTTTTATTGACTTAACTAAAGTTTTAGATTAACTCTGCTGTCATGGTAAATCAGTTGTGTGATAATAGTTGTGTCATTTTAATCTTTAAGAAACCTGATTTGGTTCAAACCTGGTTTGAACCAAATTAAAATAGATCCTTTTTTCTACATCATTTCTTGGAAATGTATTTTTAAAAGAATTGTGCCACTATATTGCAAACACATTAGATGTACTCTAAGTGACTTTTTGTTACTTCTTTTAAATTATGCTTAAATCTTTGCAATTACACATAGAATGAGATTTTGTTTTTCATTTCCCGGATTCTGCAAATTATGTAACATGGTTCTTGAGAAATAATTGTTATTTTATCTATAACATATAAGATTAGAAATAGTTTTTAACATCGAGAAAACTTAATTTACCTGTCATATTTTCAATGGGGCATTCAGTTTGTTGAATTGAGTGGGAGTGAATATATCACCAAATGTGGTTACAAAAGTACTTTTAATATTAAAATGGTCTTTTGTTCTAATTTTTAGAAATAGTACATTTAATTAGAGTTCTAAAACTGGATAGAAATGCTTTTTTTAAGATTTTATTTATTTTTATTTTCATGTGAAAGAACTGGGGTACAGGCCAGAAGTGCGGAGAGTGAGAGGATTCACCAGAGTCAGAGTGGGGAGCAGAGCAGGCAGACTGACTGAAATACACTGCTGAGGGGAGCAGCGGGCAAGACAGGAGAGGTCTGCTGTGCCATGTGTGTAGCTCCCAGGCCGGGGATTGAGCTTGAGTTGAAGTGGCTGTAGATAGCTTCATAAGTGCTGAGACTTAAGCCCTTGTGCCATCAGAGTCACCCCTGGGTAGAAATGCTTTTGTTAAACAATTCTAGAAAACTTGAAACAGAATATAAGTGGGTAAATATAAATACAAATCATTTTATTAAATCTGTGTTACATATTGAACTATTTCATTGAAAGTCAGAATTATATTTATATGTAAGAAGTGTTACTATAAACATTTGCCATTTAGTAGACTGCGTATTGAAAGATACCACTTCTGTCTTTATGGCTTGTGACACAATTTTTGGAAAATTGATAGCTTTAAGATTACTGCTTTATAAACTACACTGCATTTTGCTGATTCCATGTATTATACAAACATTTCATTCATAATATGTAATTTCAAAACTCCTTAATTTTGAAAACAGAAAATGTTACATTTTTGCTGCTGGAACTTATCAAGAACTTCTGATGTACTAGCCTGTGGGCTTGTTGCTAGGAATACAGTTTTGAATGACACAGATAGGATTTCTGTACTCATCAGATTTAGAGTTTAGAAAGAAAATAGACATTAAACAAATTCCAAAATATTTACTTACAGGTTTATCAGAAGTATGGAATACTATGGAAATTTATGAGAAATTATTATAGTTGGGGCAGTCAGGGACATAGAAATTCTATTTTTGAAGGATGAGTATAAATTTAGGTACACAAAAGTGGTTGTGCATTTGTGATGGTAAGTGTGTTACCTGATGCCTGTCTCGCTTTCCAGTAGCCAATAAAAGGAAGCAGAGTTTAAGGAGGAGGAAAGTAGTTTAATTAGTCAACAAATTGAGGAGGGCAGCAGACTGGCATTTGAAAAAGCACTGTCCTGCTCTTTGGTAGAGGGCAGGGCTGTTCATCTAGAGTTACAAGGGGTTTGAAGGGAGGAAGTGGCAAGAAGTAGCTTGTCTATCCTTGTTGATGCAGGCATCTGGAGATTTTAGGGAGATTTATATTGGTGCCAGTTTGCTTTGCTATCACCTGGTGGTTAGCAATTTTGATGTTCTTTTTCCCTTGGAATGTAAGAAAATAAGGTCTGGTAGGACAGGAAGAGAGACATGTCCTTTTGTGACTGCATTGTTTCTCTTTCAAGTGGGGCAAGATTTTGCATCAGGACAGGGGAAAGATTGGTGTAGTCATAGTTACAAAGAGTGGTGCAGATGGAAGGCTTAAAGTCCATGAAATGTACATTTCAATAATTCCTTTAGAGTGATGGGAGGTTACTCTGGTAGTATGGGCAAGAGATGATGGTGGCTAGGATTCAGGAAGGGGTAATGGAAAGAAATTGTAGCAATCCTCAACTATTTAGGAGTTAGAATTTACTGTTTACTTTGTTCTAAGTTTTTATTCCTAACACTTTCAAACTTTATTTTTGCCCATTTTTTTTTCTTGTTGGCTAGTCCCTTTGTTTTGTGGATCTTTTTTTACCTTTATTAACACTTTGCTGCTGTTTTAATAGTGCTGTTTTAATAATTCTGAAGGGACGAAATATAAGCCTAAGTAGTCAATCTACCATAAGTAACTGAACCCTAGCCATGACATGCCACCATTAGCAAATTAAATCATGCCACCATTAGCTATTCGGTTTGAAGGTTTGTCTGTTGCTGTACAGTCCTCTGCAGAGCCTCTGACTTAGAGTGCTTTTACACTCACTAGCACATGTCCCTTGTTTACATTTATGCTTTTTTCCAAATGTATTGGCTTAGTTTTATATGTTTTCTCTCTTAAGTAAGAATTTTGAAATAACTTTACCAAAATATTCTGTTAGGATTCCTATTAGGATTTATTCCTTTTTAAAAGAATAATTTGAAGAGAGTTGGCATTTTATAGAACTGAATCTTTCCATCACAGAACATGGTTTCTTCACTTACTCATTTTAAATGCCCTTTAGTATAATTTTTAATTTCCTCATATCTGCCCTGAACATTTTAATCTTATCCTTATTCCTCACTTACAGATTTTGTTGCTGTTTGGAATGAAATCTCTCTTTTTCCCCAATGATAATTTCTAATTGGCTGTTACTGTTATTTAGGAAAACTTTTGGTTTTCTATATTGCTTTTATGTCTTGTCACCTAGTTACACTCTTTTATTTTCAATTGATTTCCTTCAGACTTGTAAGTAGTTATTTGTAATTTTTAATGTCATAGCTTACTACTTTGACTTTTTTGTTAAAGTTGATATTTCTCCTAATTAAGGATGACACAGTCTATAGATTCTGATCTAAAATGACTGGTTTCTTTTTATCCTTAGAAAAGTAAGATTTTCCATTAGGATTGGATTTTTAATTTTATTTATTTGAAGCATTGAAATGACATGGGATTTTTTTCTTATTTATATCAAATCACATCACAAATTTCTTAATATTGAGCCATCTTTACATTACCGGGATAAATTGTACTTGATATTAAATTGTTATTTTGAAAATTGTTAACTGGGTTTGCCAGTGTGTTTGAGATATATGCACATGTTTTCATAAGTGAGCTTAGCATATAATTTTCTTTTTTTAATTGAATTTTGAAAGCCACATTGGAGTTAGAAAGCTTTCAAGTCTTTTCTACATTTTGTCTTAAAAACATAAGAGACATTTTCTTGGAGGTTAGATAGAATTGATTCTTAAATAAATCCAAACCCTAATGCCTTTTTTAAGGGTGAATCTTTTAAAAGCTTTTCAGTTTCTTCTATTATGATCTATTTCCATTTTACCTCTTTCTTCTAAACTTTCATACTGACATTTTTTCTAGAAAATCATCTACATGACTACATTTTAAAATAAATATGTTCATTGTATTCTCTTCTTAATCTTCTCTGCTTGCCATTATTTTCTCATCTCATCTAGTGTTACTTGCCTTCTCCTTTATTAATAAGATTAGCTCCACCTATTTTGTCTATTTTGATCTTTTGAAAGAGTAGCTTACTGATCAAAACTATGAAATCTATGGGGTTTTCCATCTGATTGATTTCTACTTTCACTTTTATTTCTTTTTCTTATTTCAGGATTTCCCATTACCTTGTGAATTTTGGTCTTTTATGATCCATGGGCATTTTCTCAAATTTCCTCTCTCATTGTCTTTTTCTAATGGGAGAATTCTTCAGTTTAATCTCCCTGCATATTATAATTTAATGTTAGTTTTCTTTTTTTTTTTTTTAAAGATTTATTTATTTATTCATGAAAGCACTGGGTACAGTCAGAAGCACGGGAGGGTGAGAAAATTCACCAGAGCCAGAGTGGAGAGCAGAACAGGCAGAGTGAGGAAGTACACTGCTGAGGGGAGCAGCGGGAGGCAGGAGAGGTCTGCGTGCCATGTGGGACCCTGGCCTGGAGGCCAGGGATGGAACCGGCACTGCTGAGGCTGCGTGCAGCTTCGCAGCCCAGCGCTCAACTGCTGTGCCACCAGGGGAGGCCCAATGTTAATTTTCTTTTAACTCTCTTCTCTTTTACCCTAATTATCATTTCTTTGGAGGGCATTGCTTCTGTTTATTGATATTTGGTGACTCTCATTCATGTTGCCAGTTTTTTGTAAGTGGTAATTCTTGGTTTGTTCATATTTGTAATTGACTCTATCCTTTAGTAATTAAAGAGGAGTGAAATTTACAGGTAATTTACCTTCTGGTTTTGGGGATTTTGTTTTTTCTTCATGGAATCTCCAAGCAAATTGGTATATATCCCTTTTTCTTCAGCTTCTTTGGAGTCTTGCAAAAACGCCACTACAAAGCTTCCTATTTCAAATATTAAGCTTTTACTAATTAGAATTAGTTACCTTGTAAATTATCCATGTCTGAGTGATTATTTTAGATTTATGTTATAATATTTTACAGGGTTAATTCTCTCATTCTTTGTTGTAATTTTCTCTATTTTCCTGTTTTGTGATAATTTAGTTATAAAGAACTATGTTTTTAATCGTTCATTTTATTAGATAACTAATATATCAATTCAGACCAGTTCATTGGCTAGTTAGAGAAAATCATTCCTCCATGCTGTCCCATAGCATTCCAATAAATGAGGAGAGTGAAATTGTGCTAGCAGTGAAGATATTACCTTTTACTCTTTTTTTGTTTTTATGTCAGAGTATAGAATAAAAGTGCCAGGGGAGCTCCTTGCATGTCAGGGGGGTTATGTTTAATATTTTGACTTAATGGTTTAAGTGGAGCACCAGGGTTAGTTAATCCACCCAGGGCCTCATCCAACCTTGCCACTAATTCCTACTCAGCCATGTATTAAAGGGTAGATATGGACCATACCACTTCCCCTCACCCCAGTTCGCACCTTTAGGATTAATTAGCCTGGAACAGGGCAGGTGAATTGTGATGAGAACCACGGGAGGATTTTTAAGTAAGCTTTGACAGGGACATTAAGAATAACATCAAATTCAACTCCAGAAAAAACTATGACCAAGAGAAAACTAAATCTTATCTGATGTTCTGAAACTGCCATAGGAAAAGGGCAGAGAATGACAAACTTCAGTCTGGGCCTGCTGAACAAGCATACTGCTGTGTGTCTGACTCCATCATCACTGAGAATCCTTCAGGTCCATGATCGAGTCCTTCTCAGTGTGCTAGAATTGTCCTTAAAGCTCTTCAATTCAAGGAAGTACTTAAAATGTTTACTTTTCTGACTGAAAGAGAGGAGGTATGTTACCTGATGGTTTTTGGGTCAAGAGACTGGGTTAGGTCTCTGACTATTAACTGGTGTTGTCACTGAGAACTCCCACTTTATACTTGACTGATGTGGCCAGCTTAATCAGGGCCTTCTGATAGCTCAGGATCTCACTCTAGACACAGATGCCTTCTGGAAATTGGATAAATTGAAAGGGAGGCATACACCGTGGAATAGAGAAAAGAAACAGCAAAAGGAGATAAAAACTATGATCAAGCCAAATAAACTTTAAATTATGATATTAGATGATATAGGTGTCTTGCTTCACTGTGCCTATCCAGTTTTCACTGTACCATTTGTTGAAAGAGTGTTCTTTATTGAATTGTCTTGTCACCCTTGTCAAAAATCAATTGACTCTAAATTTATGGATTTATTTCTAAACTCATTTAGTTATATGTTTATCTTTATGCAATTAATAATTAATACTTTAGCTGGTTTTAGTAAGTTTAAGTGTGGGTCTACAGCTTTGTCCATTTTGAAGATTAATTGGCTATTCTGGGTTCCTTGGACTTCTCATATGAATTTAAGGATCAGTTTTATCAATCTCCGCAAAAACAGCAACAACAAAATGGCAACTGAGATTAGATATAGGATTGCCTTAAATCTGCAGATCTCTTTAGGAAGCATTGCGAGCTTAACTATATATATTAAGTGTTCCAACCCATGAATATGGACTTTTTTTCTATTTATTTAAATCTTATTTTCTTTCAATGAGGTTTTACAGTTGCAGTGTACAAGTCTTGTACTTCTTTTGTTATATTTATTCTTACTTTTTGATACTATTGTAAAAGGAATGGTTTTTTTAAATTTTATTTCCAGATTATTCTTTGGTAACAGAAATACAATTGATTTTTGTTTATTTGAACTTTATATCTTTCAACTTTACTGAACTCACTAGTTTGAGAAGATTTTTTTTTTACATTTTTAAGGATTTTCTATGTACAATATCATGTCATGTGCAAAAAAGAGAGACAGAGTGAGAAAGAAAAGAGTTCTACTTATTCCTTTCCAAACTAGAAACCCTTTATTTTTCCTGCCTACTTACTCTGTCTAGAATCTCTAATACAAATGTTACTAAGGAGTATAAGAGTGAACCTCCTTGTTTTGTTCATAGTCTTATGGAAAAGCATCCAGTCTTTTCACCATTAAAAGGATCTTAGTTGTTGGATTTTCATAGATGCTCATCATTCGGCTGAGGTTATTTCCTTTCAATGTCTAGTGTGCTTAATGTTTTTTATCATAAAAAGATACTGGATTTTGTCAAATACTTTTTCTATGTCTGTTGAGCTGTGGTTTTGGTTTTTGTTTATCAACACAGTATATGTATTATATTGATTTTCATATGTTGATCAACCCCACCCTTGTTTACCTGGATAAATTGCAGTTGGTCATTATATAATCCTTTTCATATATTTGTTGTTTTTCAGGATTTAGTATCACAGTCTTAGAGGAGTTGGGAAGTGTTTCCTTCCTCTTCCATTTTGTTTCGGAAGAGTTTGTGGTATCTTGATTTTAATTTTTTAATTTTCAATAGAATGCATCCATGAAGCCATCTGGTTCTGGGCTTGTGGGAAGTTTTTTGATTACTGTAATTCCTCTCTTTACTGTTAGAATTTTTTATTTTTTGAGTTGTTTTTAAATTTGAAAAATATAAAGTATGATGTTGTAAGTATATATCAGACTGTCTGATAAAGCCCAAAGTGCTCATGAAAATCTGTCAGGGAAAGGCAATTTGAAACTTAAACTATTTAACAATTCAGTTGTTTAAAATGTAATTTTTCAGAACTGTTGTTAGTCTTTTCATTTGCATTATTTTATCATTTTACTCCATAATGGCTTGAAATTTAAGAGTTTTTTTTTAATGTTGCTTTTATCTTAACAGCAATGCAGCAAGTGTTGGATAATCTTACGGAGCTGCCTTCATCTACAGGAGCAGAAGAAATAGACCTAATTTTCCTCAAGGGAATTATGGAGAATCCTATTGTAAAATCACTGGCTAAGGTATATTGTTTTATTCATAAGATTACTAAATTATTCTTAAAATTGTGTTTGTAGAGGTCTTTTCAGATATCACTGTTTTAGAACTTGGGAGATATGCCTTACTTTGGGTTAGTCAGCAAACAATACAGTGCTTATCACAGAATGAAAATCTTACCATATACAAAAATTACAGTACTTTTGCCTTTTCTATGCTGTCTTTTATTTTAATAAAAGATGGAATGCACTTAGTTTTGGCCTAACACAATATTTTAAGGAGATGATAACCGCATAGTAATGTAACAGGTTCTGTGAAAAAGATACTGGTCTTTATCTCTTTTCAGCAACAATAAGGTATTGATTTTCTTCTTTCACATTAAACTGTGTACCTGTTTTTCATTTATATTCTTGATTTCATATGTTTAATACTTTTTAAAAGTTTAGTCAGTCTGTTGTCTTCTAAAAAGTTAGTTTTCAATACAGATTCTTCTTTTTATTCAGAAACTTATTCTAGGGTCAGAAGATTAAAAAAAAAGAAAAGAAAAAGAAAAAACTTTGGCTGCTAAGTGGAAACTAATCTAATTGCAGATCACCCAGCTGGAATTGTTATTTTAGTCATTTTTGACATACTACTCTATAGTTTCCTTGAAATGGTCGTTAGCTGGTTTGATTGTCAGGATAATAACAGATTTACAAAATCAGATGGAAAGTGTTTCCTATGATCTATTGGGTTTTTTTGCAACTTGAATATGTTATGGCTAGGTTTTGATGTATAGTATTCTCTGAGATTCCTGGATCTGTGGCTTAGTGTCTTATCATTGATTTTGGAAAATTCTGTCATTTTTCCCTTTCTCACTTTCCTTCTCATATTTCTATTACGTGAAAACTGTACCTTCTATCATTGTATTAGGTATTCTGTTCCATTTGTTTCATCCCTTTTTCAGTATAGGAAATTTATTTTGCTGTATTTCCAGAATATTTTTCATGTGCATATTGACTATTGTACATATTTGGAGAAATAACTGTTCAAGTCCTTTGTACATTTTTGAATCAGCTTTTTGTAGTTATTGAATGTTAAGAATTCTCTGTTTGGGATATTAATCCCTTGTCAGATATATGATTTTTAATTATATCTCCTATTGTTTTGGTGGCCTTTTTTTATCTTGATACTGTCTTTTGGTGTACCTTTTTTTTTCAGTCTCATCTTTTTTTTTTTAAATTTTATATAACCAAGATGATGTACCATTTTTTAAAAAAAAATTTAATGAAGTCCCAACTTGCCTAATTAGTCTGGCCAGTCCCTTCAATGCTATGCTAAAAATAGCGATAGGCGTAGCATTCCTGTCTTGTTCCTAATCTTAGAAAAAAAGCCTTTAGTTTTTCACAGTTGAGTATGATGTTAGCTGTGGTTTGTCATCTATAGCCTTATGTTTAGGTATGATGCTTACCCATCTTACTGCATTTTCCTTTTTCATAAATCAATGTTGAATCTTACCAAGTGCTTTTTTCACACTTACTCATATAGTCATATGATTTTAATCCTTCATTTTGTTGTGATGTATCACAGTGCTACATTTGTATATTGTAAACTACTCTTGTATCCCTGAAATAAATCACACTTGATTATGGTGAATAATCTTTAATATATTGTTGAATTTGGTTTGCTAATAGTTGTTGAGGATTTTTGTGTGTATATCTCACGGAGATATTGATCTCCAATTTTCTTTTTGCGTGATAAATATATTTTTATATAATATATGCAGAAGCCAAATAGAAATTGCGGTCTCTATTCTTTCTGTCTCATTTCTCACTGCTAAAATTCTTCTTGTACCTATTTGTGGACTGTTGGTGTTTGTTATTTTAAGATCTCTAGAATGAAAGATGTGGTTTACTTGTGACCAAGCTGAACTTATTTCCCATTTATGTGACATTTTCAAAAAATATTTAGTGAGCTACTACTATTTATTTAGCAGTGTTCTAAGATGATAGAAACAAAGTTTGTGATATTTTTGTCCTTGATTTTTAGGGGAGAAAAGGTGAAGTCACTCATCATCATCAGAATATTATCATCGTGGTATAGCTTAGATAGGGAATTTGACGGTATAGTACTGCTAACACTACTAGATAATAATATTTGTCACTTTTGATATAGATCACACTTTCGTTTAATTTTTATTTATTTATTTATTTTGGTTTGCAAACATGATTAGCATGGTTGGTGAAAAAAACAGAAGTTCTGAAAAAAAAATTTTCTCTGCAGTTCATTTTTGTAAGTTTCAGCAGTAAGTAGGATTCTCAGAACTGAACATACAAGAAAGGCTAGGCCATACTTGTATCACTTCCAAGTCATCTACACAGCCAATCATGATACATTATTCCAAACACTTGGTGGCTGGTGTGATGTATTTTACTGACTTATGTAAGCTTTCTAATAATACTTTTTAAAGGAAACAAGACTCTTTTTTTTTCAAATAGCATATGATTCATCTGTCCCTTTGGATAGTTGTCAGTTTTTCCTTTGTCTTTTATTTTTGGTTTTATTAATTAAATTCAAGTTGTACTTGCCTCTTGAAAGTTAGTAAATAAATTTTATGTTTGGTGAATAGAGATTCCAATTTTTTCATAATACCTAGTGCTTACACAGCTATGTGCTAACAAATACGGACCTGTACTTGCTTTCTTAGGAAAAGTAAATTGGTCTTTGTTGAACCCAACTATTTTGAAATTGTTTTTTCATGTTCATTTAATTATAGCTGCAATTTCATTAGAAAAGCACACCACTTTGAGATTTCTGTGTTTTATGGTAAAATTCTTTCTGATCAGCAGGACAGTCTGTGAGAGTGATGGGAAAAAAAATTCATATTTTTTTTGTTTAATATAATAGTGCCCTCCTACTTGGCTGCTTCTCTCTTACCATTAGTCTTTCCTTTCCCACCGGTTTATACCCGGTTTGGCAATTATACAGTAAAGGAACATAGAAAAGGAAGGAAACTATTATATAGAGTTTTCAAGGCATTATTTCTTTTCCCTTACTTGTCCCAATGTCTTAAACCAAAGTCCACCAATGTGTAAAGTTTTTTTTAAATGTATCCTAATTGTGATATATAGGAATATGTTGACATAGTACCTGAAAATAGTAAAGCAATCATTATCTCTTTTCTGGAGATATGGGTGATCTTTATAATCATCATTTTAGAGCAAAGGGTGGTATAAGAGTATAGATAGTATTTGGAATCTTAGGCCTATAAATATCTGTGGGGATAGTTGTGGTGGAATGGAATTAACATGACTGGACTAGAAAAGTCACAGACACAGTAAGAAGCAAAAATTTAACTAGCAGTCATAACTTATCTTACATGTTTAACTGAGAATACTGCATCATGTATTAGATGAAACGTTTAACTGCAAGATGATAGGGTGACTGTTTAGTGATAGTTGAAGAAGCTTTAAGACTTCAAGCCTTTATATTGTAACACCTGACTTGCCACTACCAGTAGTGTGAACTCAAGTAATTCACTGTTTCATTTTGCATCATTGTCTGTAAAGTGAAGATGAGACTAAAATGCCTGTGTGAATACAGACACACATTCTCTCTTACACTGAACTGAGAATATAGTCCTTAACTCAATGTTAAGTTGCTTTCCTTTTTTATCTTAATCTTTCTTACACTACCAAAAGAGCATTAGAGTATTGCAAAGTTAACCATGCTAAATATTCACTGTTGGCAAATATTTGTATTGAAACAGTAATTCTAGTTTGTTTTATAGAAGTTAGTTATGTACTTTATTTTAGTTTTTTCCAGGGATGATCATCATTTCATGATACAAATTGAGTGTCCTTACTAGTTGATCTTTGTCACGTTTTTTTAATACTTTCAGAAAATTACAAATTTACCCATTCTCATTTTTCATGATAATTTCATGTTTCCTTAATTTTTTCCTTATCTAAGTCTAATAGAAATTCCTTTATCTTTTTAATCTATCTGACTTTTAACTTTTATCTTTGTTTTATAACAGTTGTATTCTTTATCAGTTTATGTGACTTAAATTACTTTTCCTTTTTCTTTAAAATGTTGCTTAACATATAACCTATTTTTCAACTTAAAAACTAATTTCACTCTTGTGAATCACCTAGAAAAAGCTACAATTAAACAAAACATATTTTTTTTTTAAATTACAATAAATATTCAAACTCTGAAGGACCCCACTCTGTGGTAGAAATAACATCTAAAGTATAGATATTGGGACTTCCCTGGTGGCGCAAGGGGTTTCAGCACCTCACTATGAAGCAATCCTCAGCCTCTGCAGCATGAGTTCGATCCCCAGCTGGCCAGAGAGCAACCCACATGGCGCAGTAGACCTCTCCTGACTCGCCCTCTTCTCCCCTCAGCAGTATACCTCGGTCAATCTGCCCGTCTTGTTCCCCACTGTCTCTGGTGAATCCTCTCATCCCCCGCATCTCTGGCCTGTGCCCCAGCTCTTGAATGCATAAACAAATAAATCTTTTTTTAAAAAATAAAGTATAGGTATCAGTTAAAGTTTGATACTGTTGCCACTTAAAATTTGGATTTTCTGGGCCTCCCCTGGCGACGCAGGCGGTTGAGCACGGCCCTGTGAAGCTGTCCGCAGCCTCTGCAGTGCAGATTTGATCCCGGCCGGCCGGCAAGAATCCCACATGGCACAGCAGACCTCTCCTATCTTGCCCGCTGCTCCCCTCAGCAGTGTATTTCAGTCAGTCTGCCTGTTCTGTTCCCCGCTCTGTCTCTGGTGAATCCTCTCACCCTCTCGCACGTCTGGCCTGTATCCTGGTTCTTGTATGCATGAATAAAATGAATCTTTAAAAAACAAAAAAGAAATTTGGATTTTCTAATCACTTACAGAACTGAATCTTCAAAATATTGTGTAAACTAAGTCATCTTATATCGTTTTATTTATAAATTAAATCTTAATTATATTTTACCTGTCTTCAAAAACTAGACACCAACCATTAATCAGAAAACAAGGGGCCTCCCGGGTGGCCTAGGGTTAGTTAAGTCTCAGCACTATCACCGTCAGGACCTGACTTCAATTCCCAGCCATGGAGCTAACCCACATATGGTGCAGCAGACCTCTCCGGTCTTGTCTGCTGTTCCCCTTAGCAGTGTATCTTAGTAAATCCACCTGTTCTCCCCATTCTGTCTCTGGTGAATCCTCTCACTCCCCCTCCAGCCCCTACCTCTGGGCTACAAAAAGAAAGAAAAGAACACCAAACATAGAACCTGCTTAGAGTTTATTCTCAGGTTGAATTTAAAACTACTTTACTCCTACTATTAAGGATAATTAAGGGCACTTATTTTCTGTGACAGTGTGACTGATGCATGGTACCTTTTCCATGAGAAATTGTGAGATCTGAATAAACAAAACCTCTTAAGATATAGAAACATGAGGAGAGCATGTTTATTTACAGCCCAGTTCAAGGACTACTTTCTCTGAATTGACCATTTGTGCTGATTTTTCCAAATTTGAAAATAGTAACTTTTGGTTTCTGAAATTCCCAAAGTGATATTTGTTATATTTTTAATGATAATGAATATAATGATTGGGTTTCTATTTTCATTTTACTTATCAGTTTTCAGATAGAATTGACACACAGCACTATTTAAGTTTAAGGTACAGCATAATAGGTTGACTAACATATTATGAAATGATTTTTTGATCAATTATTTTAACAATGCATTTAAATATCATCTAGAGTTTGAGCCTATACTAGAAAGTCACTAGGAAATTCTATTGGGTAGTGAATATAATGTTTTTTAATTGTAATGTCCTATTTAGTTTTTTAATAGCTTTGTTATAAAAATGAGTTTTACATGATTTTTAGGCTAGGAAGGGGCCAATTTATTATATTGTATGATATATTTATTATAAAATCAGTATGTTTCCTTTGATTAAAATAAAATTTGGTTTCAATGAATGGTACCTTAGACTTTCTTTATGAAAAAGAAACAATACCACACAATAAATGTTAATATTTATTAATATAATTTTCAGGCTCATGAGCGACTAGAAGATTCAAAATTAGAAGCTGTTAGTGACAATAACTTGGAATTAGTCAATGAAATTCTTGAAGATATCACTCCTCTAATGAATGTGGATGAAAATGTAGCAGAATTGGTTGGTATCCTCAAGGAGCCTCACTTCCAGGTAAGCTTACCCTATCACTCTTTCCCCCATATCCCCTGTATACCCAAAGTCTCCTCTTTTTTGTAATTAAGGCCCAGTTTAAGGTGATTTGAATTTTTTTAATTGTATTTTTTTTATTGCAATAACATTTATTTACAACACTGAATATGACTTGGGGATATAGGGTTCATACCTCTTCAGATGTACATTACCATACCATGCTCACCACCAAGCACTCATGATCCTCTAACACAGTCCATTAGGGCTCTTGTCCTCCTTTGCTCCCCCTTCTCATAACCTCAGTTCTGCAGTCAGATTTCTAGAATTTGTTTTGGTCTACTTTTGTCTGTTCCTTTATTTTATTTCATTATATTCCATGTGAGTGAAATCATTTGGTTTTTGTCTGTCTTCTTCTGACTTATTTCATTAACACAGTCTCCTCCAGCTCCATACATGTTGTCACAAATGACAAGATTTCATTTTTTATAGCTCAGTAGTATTCCATTGTGTATATACAACAACATGGAATGCTTCATGAATTTGTGTGTCAACTATAAGAATGGCTCCTTTGCTTTTTCCATATTAATCTTCTCTGTATTGTTCTAGTTTTAGTATATGTGCTGCCAAAGTGAACACAAGGTGATGTTTTTTAAGATTATTTAGTGCCATGTTTTATAAATATGTGAATTCTAGCTTAGGTATTTTCATGTCCTGATATGCTGATGATTAGTCAAACAAGACTAATACACATTATGTATAAATATTTCATAATGTTTGTCACAGAAATATGCCAAAATGGATTTTCCTTTGTATAATTAGAAAAAATTAAACAACCCTGACATTGATCAGACCACATGCTAGAGATGATTTTCTCCTTACTGTGATAACAGATTTTTCATCCGCATTATCAGTTTCCTAGCCTTTTAACTAACAAATAATACACATTTTTAGTATTGCTGCTAATATTGGGGTACAGTTAATGACCTGGGAACAGAATAGAGCTGTGTAAGGATAGAAACTGGTACAGCAAATACAGCATACTCTCCATAGGTACAAAAAATAAGTACAATTTAAGTATTAGTTTATGTGAGTGAAAATTTAATATTTTAACAAAGAAGAGTCAGTTTCAGAAGATAAGGGGAAAGATTTCACTACTGTACTATATTAATTAAGACAGTGTATTATTGAGCAACATTGGAACAATAGACTAATTGCAGAGAGTAGAAACCTAGTAATATATCCATACAATATGGCAACTTGATTTGTGACACAGGTGTTAGGGGGAAAGGATGTCCTAAAGCTAATTCCATACAGGCTTTGTGGACTCCACCCCCACCCCAGGCCAAAGCCAAAGACACTGGGAACTCCAAATCCCATCAGCACCAAAGGGAAGGTGGCTGGGACCTGAGGGTGGGGTTAAGCAGCCAGGTTGATATAAAGCCAGACACGTGGGCTTTGGAGGGGTTCCCTATTTTGGCTCTCCGCCAGCTCGCAGCGTCCTGCCAGCTCTGAGAGTGACTTTGGGTTTCCAGGTCGGCGGATCGCGTAGGACGCATTAAAGACTTTATTTCCCTATTTTCTCCCTGAGTTGTACATTTTCCTTATTTCCTTTTCCCTTGTAAATAAACCTTTGATTAACCTTTTGTGTGTGTCTGTAGTGGAGTATTCATAAGTCCCTTTTAAGCGTGCGGGTGAGGACCCACAGCCAGGCAACCCGTTCAGTATCGGGGCTGCCCTATAACACAGGTACTGGATTTTCATGGAGAAATTATGGACTATTTAATGAACAGTTCGGGCAGAAGAATGAAGTGTTCCCTGTTTTCTACTACAAATCTTAGTGTTGAAAACTAAGTGGAACACCCCTTTGTTTTTGTTTTTTTTTATTGCAGGAACATAGGTTTAAGACATCATGTAAGTCTCAGGTATACAGCATTATAATTTGTCATATGTCATTGCCATCCAAAGTCTGGTTTCCGTCTACTGCCATACAGTTGATTCCCTTTACCCAGTTTACCTACCATCTTACCCCTTCCCCTCCGGTAACCACCATTTTGTTTCTACTTTTAAGAATTATTATTTTTTTTTTTTGGTTGTTGTTGTTAGCTCTGTTTCTCTTCCACTTATGAGTGAAATCATATGGTATTTGTCTTTCTCCATCTGATTTATTTCACTTACTATACCCTCTAGGTCCATCCATGTTGTCCAAATGCAAAATTTCATCATCTTTTTAATAGCTGAGTAGTGTTCTATTATGCATATATACTACATCTTCTTTATCCATTAATTCATCAGTGGCCCCTTACTTTGTCTCCATAACTTGAAAATAGTGCTGCAGTGAAGATAGGGTTTTATATATATATCTTCAAGATAGATTTTTTGTATTCTTTGGGTGAATACCCAGAAATGAAATGGCAGTATCATCGTGTATTTACATTCTAAAATTTTGGGGAAATATACATACCTTTTCCTATAATGGATGAACCAGTTTACATCCCCACTAACTATGCTCAAGGGTTCCCTTTTCCCCAATATAAAATATAATAGAGAATGGAAAATCTCTTTAATAAATGGTAATGGGAAAAGGAGATAGCTACATTCAAACTAGACCACTATCTTATACTGTACATGCACATAAATTAATTCAAAATTGATTAAAGACCTGAAGGTAAGACCCCAAACCATGAAATACATAAAAGAAAGAATAGGTTGTAAGCTCACTGATGTTAGTCAATGACGTGTTTGGGGACTTGACTCCAGTAGCAAGGAAAACAAACACAAAAATAAGCAATGGGATACATCAAACTTTAAAGCTTCTGCACAAAAAATAGATCATCCTTAAACAAAAAGGCAACCTACTGAGGGGGAGAAGATATTTGCAAGCCATGTGTCACACAAGGGGGTAATATGTAAAAATATATAAACAACTCATACACCTCAGCAACAAAAAAGCAAATTGATCAAAAACGGATAGAGAATCTAAATAGGCACTTGTCCAAAGAAGATGTACAGATGGCCAAGAGACATGAAACAATGTTTTTCATCACTTATCACTAGAGAAATGCAAATCAAACCCACATTGAATTATCTAATAACTATAAGAATGGCTCCTTTGCTTTTTCTCAAACACTTTCTGTGAGTCTTCAAAATGTTAATGCAAAATATGATTTATAGTGAGATAGTTCCTGCATAAATCAGTCTTAGGTACCAAAATATGGACCACATATCAGAGATACCCCTTAGGGGGTTTTGGTTGAGGCCTTATGAGGCACACCAAAGCACTTAATTGTGAGGAAAATGGAAACCTTGGGTGGGGAGAGGGAGAGATACTAAACAGGGAAGGGTCAGATTGTGAGACAAGTGGTTAAGCTAAGGCAAGAAATTGTGGTGACAGTGTAGGGAGTGGGACATGTGATAGGAGAATTTGCAAGTTTTGAACAGCAATCCACAAGACTTGGTGATTGGGTACATGTGACAATGTGGGAAGATGATAATAGAATTTCAGACAAACAACTCGGCTTTCACTGGGGTGAGGAACACTCTAGGAAAACTGTTTTGGATGTGTTCCTATTAAGGTAATTGATCATGTTCAATTTGTGCTACCTCAGTAGCATCTGAGTAGAGCTTTCAGGTATGCTATATATTTTAATAAATATATGAAATTTACTAAACAAATCTACATAAAGCTTAATGAATATATAAAATTGAAATCTGGTGAGCAGTAGTACAAAAATTGAAATGATTACATTCTTAGTATCTGTGTCACTACTCTACTATATTTTAGTGCCTGTTCCACCCTATTTCTTCTGTGCATAAATATGCATATATATATATATATTTACTCACTGAGATCATTTTGCACAAGCTGTTTGGAAAGTTACCCTTTCTTTTCAGTTATTGAGTTCCACTTTCCCATCTCAGTGAACCTCTATCTCATGTAGTACATATACTGTAATCAGACGTCTTCTTTTGGCACCCAGATATTCTACACAAATGGCTTGTATATACAAGTTTCCACCCTGAGTCCATGTAGGTGGTATTTGGTTGGACTATCTCTTCTGCCTGATTGTGATAGTGATCTGCAGCCTGTTTTCCTGCAGAGTGTTCCACTCCCTGGATTTATCTGGTTGCTTCCCCACTGTGTTGTTTAGTTACTCCTTCTATGTCCTATAAACTATATGAAAAGTTAATGATTCAAGTTAATTATTTGAAATGAAAGTGAATTGTAAGTGATGTGATATAACATGAACTAAACTGCATCAGAAGATCTATAAATCCTTGGTTGAGCAACCACTATTCATATTGAGATTGATCCCTGGATTAAGGGCTAAACAATGTAATCCTTCCTTTGAAATTCTCTTTACTAGGAAATAATCTAGAGTGTTGTTATTCTAGTATTATACAACACTGTTCTCAACCTGCTCACGAACACATATAAATATTCCTTGACGGAATCAATATTTTCTTTAGAGGTTGCAAAATAACTTTTGTCAAATTCTCTCATTCTACACTTATTAACTAGTGTCTTTACATAAAGTAGTGCTTTGCTTCCATCCCGTTGGCTATTCAGTTACCCTATAATGCATTGCCTACTGAAAAGTCAGGGAAGTGCTTGGTCTGTCGCTCTCTGTCCCCATGCACCTCTGGCCTACACCCCAGTTCTTGTATGCATAAATAAATAATCTTTAAAAAACAGTTTTTCTTTAATATCTTACACATAATTTCATGAAATGACCAGAAATTAACAATTAAGGTCGGACATTTGTATTCTGAACCTGTTTACATTTGCTCTCTTCTATTTTGATTTGTTTCTGAACTTGTGTTCCATCTATTCAAATAAATTTTAGATTAGTTTTATGTTGAGTATAATGGTATAAATGAAAAACAGAAAATAATTAAAAAGTCCTGGAAAGGTAGAGCAAAGTTATCCATGAAGATATATATAGTAAATGTAGGAATATATTCAGAACTGTTATTGATTTGTTATTCCTCCCATCCCATGGATCTTATAACCTCATTGGTAATATAAAATATTCTATCACTGATATGTTACTGATATTTATCTTCTATTGGATGTCTTTTTAACAGATATTTTATATATATGTATATATTTGTACATGTATTATGGAATTGCTAACATAACTTTAGGGTAAAAATTAGGGTCTCAGGCTTTTAAGTTTGTGTGATAATTAATAAATTGGGATTGATAATAATTACTGACTGATGATGATGATGATGGTGATGACAGTGTTAACAGTGAAATCGAGTGCTTTTATTTTGTCCCACCTAGATGGGAATCGAGGTCTACTTTCCATTGAGCATGGCACTTAAAAGTCAAAACTCTACCAGTGTCTTTAAATCTTTTAAAACAAGAGGTATGATATTGTTTGATAATAAGTAAAACTATATTTCTATTTCTTAAAAATACATTGTATTTAACTCATACTTCAAAATTTAATAATGTATACTTTGGATATTTTTAGTACTCCACTGGGATAATTCAATCATTTTTAATAACTTATCAGCAATTAATAACCACAGGCTATTTTGAATCCTTGTAGTCACTCCTGGAAGCCCATGATATTGTGGCATCAAAGTGTTATGATTCACCTCCATCAAGCCCAGAAATGAATAATTCTATCAATAACCAGTTGTTGCCGGTAGATGCCATTCGTATTCTTGGTATTCACAAAAGAGCTGGGGAACCACTGGTGAGTAGATTAATCAATGCCTGCTTAACCCTGACATACTGTGGCTCAGTCACTCCTCTATCTCATTTTTTGTCTCTCATAATTGTATCATTATGAAACCTTATTTATATTCTATCAGTCTTTTTTGGGCCTGTATGTAAGTGCATAACTGATGTGCTCGCTACTTGATGTAACATACAAAATTAAACCAAAATGAACTGAAACTGGAAATTGAAACCGTGGTAATAGTCTCTAAGTAGTGAAGTTTACGATGCCTGCTAAAATCACTGTTTCTGGTTCCTAACTACAGGAACAGTGAAGTGAAAAAAAAAAGTCATAAGGAATACTATCAGAGTACATGTATATAACTTTTTTTGCTCCCTAGAGCTTCCATTTATACTGTGGAATGCAGCCTAATGTTTTGTTCATTTTTAAGGTTAATTTTGATGTTTAAACAGTTGCTCATATTTTAAATGGGATTAACATATTGAGACAGGAGACATCTGAAAAGTAAGAGAACATGAGAAAAGTAGAAATGGTTTACTCACCTGCTTATTATGAAAATTATTTTTTATATATACATATTCACGAATATCTAAGTTATCTTTCTAATAATATAAACTCAATGATAATTCTGTTCCTTATTTTCTTTAGGGTGTAACATTTAGGGTTGAAAATAATGATCTGGTAATTGCCCGAATCCTTCATGGAGGAATGATAGATCGACAGGGTCTGCTTCATGTGGGAGATATCATCAAAGAAGTCAATGGCCATGAGGTCGGAAACAATCCAAAGGAGTTACAAGAATTACTGAAAAGTATTAGTGGAAGTGTCACCCTAAAAATTTTACCCAGCTATAGAGACACCATTACCCCTCAGCAGGTTAGTAATAAAATTCTTGGCAATATTAAGAATACTTAAATTTCTTTAATCCTGTGGTACAGCCAATGGTTGCTATTCTTTTGTTAAACAGAGAAAATCCTGGCTTAATTGTTCTGAATTGCATTATTTCGTCATGGGTAGAGTTTTGAATTTGTCAATAATTAGCACCATCTTCTTTTACAAGGAAAGAAGTGAGGAACTCCTTGTGAACATTACAGTAACTTACTGCTAGGTATCAGAAAAACCATAAAGCTGTTTAGTCATTAGTTTATTAGACATTTTTGAAACCTGGTTTGTTTCAGGCCCTGTGAGAAAATAAGAATATAGTCCTTATCACCTTTTGCTAAGTGTTCATGTGATGGCCTAAAAAGAATGAAGTCAGGATGGGAGACATAAATACAGCTTGAAAAGAATCTTGACTCCTTGGTTTGTACATATTTGATCTGTATTTTGTAACTAATTTTTAAATAAAATAGATAACTAAACAGGAATGTTTTAATGAAAGTGATCATCTAGCCTTGTTATGTTGAGTGACTTTCAAAAAGAAAGATCTTGTTACCAGGTAACAGATTTTTGCAGGTGTGATGTGATTTGGGAAAGACAATGAAAGGTTAAGGTGGCTGTGTGGGCTCCAGTACCAAAGCTGCCTCTTAATAGCTTCTTTCTTTTTTTTCTCACCTATATAGTTAGGGAAACTTTTCCTTTCTGCAGGATTGTTCTGAGGATTAACTGAGTTAATTCATGTAAAGTCCTCACAGCAGCCCTTGCTGCAGAGTACTTAGCACATAGCTTTGTGACAGTGGTGATGATGTAGTGCGATGTGACAGGATTATAAAGAAAGAAAAGAATAAAGTGATTGCAGAGAAACCATGAGCCATTATCATAGTGTTGGAACTGAAGAAAGAGTTTTCAAGTCTAGATAACATAGAAATAAGAGATATTTATCACTGCCTTAGATTAATACCTTCTGTTGTTCAGGTATTTTCAGAAATTTGCAGTTTCATGTGTGAGTGAAACAAGTTTTTTACATAAGATGCTGTCAATGTATCTTATTTTTGTATGGTTAATATGAGAACTTAAAGCCTAGTTTTATTTTTTGTGTGTGTGCAATCCTTTTAAATAATGTGTTCATGTAACTACACCCAAGGGGGAGATCCTATTCATCTAAAACACAAAATTGTTTAAAATTATGTAAACAAATGTTAACAAAAAAAAAACCGAAAAGAAAAAAATGGTACCATGTTACATACCTGCCTTATATTGATCTTTGGAGGTTAGGATAGAATATTTAGTCATGAATTTAGTGTGTTAATTGAACTTCTGAAAAGAAGTAGACTTGTAATGAACTTTGGTTAAAATGAAAGTCTAGAGACCTCATCTTCAAGAAGAATCATGAAAGAAACGGTACTAGAAAGTAGACATTTCATAGCACTAACTGCCTCTCGGGCTACTATTAGTCTTCACTTGGGTTCACATTGTCTTTCACATTTTCATTTGGACCTAAATAGCCTAGAAAAGTAGAACTTAAGATTGTTCAGTTTTTTTGTATTATATGTTCTGATAACTGTGAATATTTTTTCGCTGTGTCCCAAACTCCAGAATTCTTACCAGCTTACCATGGCTGCCATGAACTTTTATTGCAAGATAAATGTTTCTAATATTAATAACTACAGTTTGATCCAAATTCTTTTGTAGATTCTATCCCTGGTGAACTGGTCTGAATGGCATGAAATGCAGTGATATTTAACTGCATGTTAAGCATGAGGTTTTCCCCATCCTATGGCTTCTCGAACTTTGGGTTTTAGAACTAAGAGAAGAGAGATTGAAGGGGGAAAGGATGGGAAGGATAAATCAGCTAACCCTGATGCTGTCTCAGACCTATCCTCTAGTAAAGAAGAAAAGAAATTGTAACATGAAGACTTCCAAAGGAGGGCTAGATCTTACCCAAATTGGGGTGTTTTTTAACCGTGAAAGGGGCAATTATTACTAATTATGCTAGAACAATAGGCATAACCAGGACTGTCCTGACAAACTAATCCTTTTATAAAGGGAAGCTGGAGAGCAGCAAGAACATTCCGTTTAACTCAGCTGTAACTAGAAGCTCTTCCATGTAGACCTGCTAGGCTTGTTTCAGCCCTCCCTCTGGACTGGTGTGAGAGCAGATGGAAGCAGGAGCTTACCTCCTTCCATCCAAAGCATGCTCTGTAGATCATCTTTATTAGAATCATTTGAGGTGTCTTTTTTTTTTTTTTTTTTTTTTTGTATCTAAAAGGGCAGCTTTATTATAAAAAGAGAAGGGAAGGAAAGGATACTTGTGCAAACACAAGTGGGAAGAAAGAGCTGCCCCTGAAAGGGACAGGTTGGTTAATGAAGGCCGCATGGTCGCAGGCGGCAGCCTTGGGAGGAGCTGCCTCTCTGCTGCTTTGCAGAGGGAGAAGGTTGGTGATGAGAAACACCTGCACAGTCACATGCTGGAGAGCTGCTGCTCAGGTGCTTTCTTAAAACCCAAAATCTTTCATGGGAGGTAAGGATCTATAGTTTCAAATTTGAATCCAAATTTAGAAGTTATAACCAATTCTGAAGTTCTTCAACTTGCAGATCAGATAGGTTCCCAAAGGTTGTTCATGATCCCATTTGTTTATTAAGGTCAAACTGATGTGAATTCTCTCCTACTCCTCTTTGAGGCCAGCATGACCCAGGTATCAAAACCATAAGAAAAAAATGACAGTTCCATTTCACTCAGGGATATATACACATGTAAAAATTCTCAACAAGAGGGCAGCAAATGAAAGTTAATGATGTATAAGGGAGATAATCTAACATGTACAAGTTGGCTTTATCCCATATATGCTAGACTGGTTTCATATTAGAAAATCTATATATGTTAATGGATAAAAATGTTAATGGTAAAGAAACTTTGGGGGTGACAGATACATTTGCTCTCTGGAATGTGTTAATGGAGTTAGGGATGCATATATTCGTCCATGTTTATCAAATTGTGTACTTCAAGTATATGCTATTTATATAAACTTTACCTCACAATTATCTTTCAAAAGCAAAAATAAAAATAGTGAAAGTACTGAGAAAACAATAAATATTGCAAATGGAATAGGTGATGTATATGCAAATGACAATAATTAGTAGGAGAAACTGAGTGGGTGAAATGACTAGAGAAACAGTTCTGCCAAGTCCTTACTTTAAATCAGAATATGACTAGTCATTTGTTTGGGAATGTGTGGACTGACTTGTGCAAATACTGATTACAAATCTTAAACCACAGAGATATCAACTCACTTTAACATATTAATCTTATTTTTAAGTAACTTTCTAAACTATTTTTTTAAAAAAAATTATGCATACAAGAACTGAAGTGTAGGCCAGAGGTATGGGGGGAGGAGTGAGAGGATTCACCAGAGACAGAGTGGGGAACAGAACAGGTGGATCTACTGAAATACGCTGCTGAGGGGGGCAGCAGGCTAGACAGGGGAGGTCTGCTGTGCCATGTGGGTTAACTCCCTGGCCAGGACCGAACTCATGTTGTAGTAACTGGCAATAGCTTGATATTGCTGAGACGTAACCCCTTGTGCCACCAGGGAGGCCTCTAAATTATTATTTTTAATACTTTATAGTTTGGGGGAGTTTTCTATGCAAAAATATTACTTTTAAAGAATAAGTTTTATTTTCTCCTTTCCAAACCTTTTACTTCTCTCATTTAGTTTTGCCTTCTTGTGCTTATGGAACTTTCAATAAAATGTTGACTAGAAGTGTAGGTAATGAGCATGCTTCTTTAGTTCTTTTTTTAACTAGGCAAAGACTTTTTTTTTTAAAGATTGATTGATTGATTGATTTATACATACATACATACAAGCACTGGGTACAGTCAGAAGTGCGGGAGGGTGAGAGAATTCACCAGAGGCAGAGCGGGGAGCAGAGCAGGCAGAGGGACCGAAGTACACTGCTGAGGGGAGCAGCGGGCAGCAGGAGAGGTCTGCGCGCCATGTGGGACCCTTCTCAGGTGGCCAGGGAGCAGCCGAGGATCAAACCGGCGCTGCAGAGGCTGCAGCTTCGCAACCCAGCACTCAACTGCTGCGCCACCAGGGAGGCCCTAGGCAGACTTTTTGATGCTTGTTTAAAACTTTATTCTGGCTTCTTTGGATCAGTTAATTGCTAACCAGTAATTGTGTATCAGCAGTTAAAAAGCAGTAATCAAGGACCTCAGAATTTAAATTACTAAAGATTTCTATATTTTATTACATACTAAGCAAAATTTTTAAGCAGTTAATATTAATGAAGTTTTATTATTTTTATAGAAGTGAAATCACTTCTGTTTGCCTCACTGTTGGACGTCTCATCAAAATGCTAAACAAGCTCACCCTCCTCCCCAATAGCCAGTGGTATTTTTCCATCCAGCCTCTGCAGTCTTCTTAAGTTTGTTAACACCAACCTGGTTTAAGATGCTGGGTGGCATTTCTGTCAGCTGCTTTGTCTCAGCATGGCTGGTAATGGTGAGAGTGTTTACTGCCAGAAATGTGTGAGTGTGAGATTTGTTAAAATGAATCACCATTCCCTGTTTTGCAAACAAGCTACCTCTTTAATAGGAGAGATACTGTTTATTCTTAGTTTCTTTAAGGGCAATTGAAGATTTTTATCATCTGTTATGACAGACATATATTATTTGTTACTGCATATATCATCTGCAGGAAGTTCCTTTATCTAGTGTATGAAGGTTGGCAAGTTTCCCTTGTTTTTTCATCTTGTTGAGGTGGAAACAGGCTTCATAGGAAAATGAGCTTGGCACTCAAGTGGTCTCAAGGCAGACCAGCTGAGGGTGCATGGAGTTACTGATTTTTTTAAAATTTCACATAGTTTTGATTACATCTAAAAATAGATACTCAATTCAGTTCAGTTCCTGACTTTAAAGAGGCACTTCTGACATGTAATTATTTAGAAGGTTTTTTTAATCAGATTAAGAAATCCTATTTCTAATTTGCTAATCTTTTTTTAAAATTATGAATAAGCATTGGATTTTATCACATTCTCTGTTAAGGTTTTTCTCTTTTAACCTGTTATTTGTTGTATTAGTTATTATGTATTAGTTATCATGACCATTTTGTTGTTTTCAGTTTGGGACTATTGCAAATAGTTACTAAGTTTCCATGGTAAATACCTAGGAATTGAAGGATTGGATCCTATGGTAGATATATATTGAAGTTATGGAGAAATTACTGAACTGTTTTCAAAAGGGGTTCTACCAGTTTACAATTTCCATAGCATTAGATAGAATTTCGGAAATTCCACATCTTTGCCAACATTTGGTGTGATTGGTTTATAATTGTAGCCATTCTAATAGGTGTGTCATGGATCTTACCATGATTTTGATTTGCGTTTCTCTTATCACAACTAAGAAAGCAGGCATCTTAATTTTGATGGTCTAGTTTACTATTTATTATTGTTTGGATCATACTTTTATTGTTCTGTGTAAAAATTCTCTATATAATCCAAGGCCATAAAGATTTCTTCTGGACGTTTTATAGCTTTATGCTTTATATGTAGCTCCATGAAATATTTATAAGTAATTTTTTGTAAAAAGTGCAAGGAATGGATCAAAGGATTTTTGTTGTTGTTGTTGTTTGCATATAGGTATCCAATTTTTTTAGCTCCATTTGTTGAAAAATGATTACTTTGATTGAATTTGGGAAAATTTTTGCTGTAATTTCTCCAAATATTTTTTCTATTTCTTCTCCTTTGGTGACTTCAATTACATGTATATTAGACTCCTTGAAGTTGTCCTATAACTAATAGTCTGTTCATTTACTTTATCTTTTTTTCTGCCTGTTTTCATGTTTCTGTTGCTGTGCCATCAAGTTTACTGATCTTCTACAGTGTCTAGTCTGCTGTTAATCACATCTGGTTTATTTTCTGTTTCCAATATTTTGGTTTTCATCTCTAGAAGTTTAAACTGAGTTTTTTTCTATCTGCCATTTTTCCATCTGGCATTCCCAATTCTTCCTCTAGCTTTTTGAACATAGGAATAGAATATGTATAGTTAAAAGTTTAATCTCCTTGTCTACTTCGTGCATCATATGTGACATTTCTGGGTCACTCTCACTTGCTAGATTTTTTCCCCCTTCATATTGAGGATTATATGTCCTCCTTATTTGCATGCCTGGTCATTTTTTATTAGCTGCCAGACATCAGGCATTTTACCTTGTTGGGTGCTGTATATATTTGTATTTCCAGAAATAATCGTAAGCTTTGTTCTAGGATACATTTAAGTTCCTTGGGAACTTTTTGATCCTTTTGGATCTTGATTTTTCAGCTTTGTTAGAGGCAGCCAAAGCTGGATTAAGTCTAGTGTATAACACGTGAGTTTTTAATGCCTCGTGAATTATGAAGTTTTTTTCACTCATCCTGTTATAACAAACTTCTTGACCTGTATGACCTCCTGATATTGTTCCTTATTATGCTTTCCGATGGCTCTTCATCTGTTGGTTATGTTCCTCAGACACATGTACTGATTAGTACTCTAAGACAGGAGGGAATCCTTTACAGTTCTCAAACCCTGTCTCTGTTCAGCTCTTCCCTCACTTATTACTCTGTTTTGTGCACTGCAGCCACCTTGACCTTCCTGGTCTCCTACCTCATCTTTTCAACTTGGAAGCCACCTGGCTCCATTTGATTCTCCTTTTCTGAGTAGCAAACTGGAAAGTCTGTAGTTAGCAGGGGCAATAGTATAATTCATTTTGTTTATTTCTGTTTTTTTAGGAGGGCCCAACCTTGTTATTTCATCTTACTTAGAAACAGGAAACACTTACATTACCATAAGAATTTACTTTTTGAATAGGTAAATCCAGTGATTTAGAATTCAAGAAATATAAATAGTGTTTATTGAAATCTCCCTCCTGATTATTTCTATCAACCTAGACCTCATCCCCCATGAGAAACCATGACCATGCTATTAGTTTATTTTTCCAGAATTTCTTAATTCCTATGCAAGTAAATAAGAATTGTATAGTCTTTCTCCCCTTCCACCTTCTGGTTTTTCACTTAGCCATGTATCTCAAGAATCTTGGGCACATAGGCTGCCTCTTGATATACAATCTATTCTCCTCCCCCCCCCCATTTAGTAACAGCTGCAGAGATTTACATAAATTTAGCATCATTTGTTTAAATAATTCCCTACTGTTAAATAAGTTGCATCCAATCTTTTGTTTTTAGTAATAAATCAGTGGTTCATAGTCTTTCTTATACTTACCTCATTTTGCATATGTCCAAGCAATATTGCTGTTGGATACATTCCCATAGGTGAATTACTAGGTCAGAGGATTTTGCCTTTGTAATTTTGACAGCTTGTGCCAAATTGTACTCATAAGGGGTTGGGTCATTTCTCCCACTAAACTATTAGGAAATGTCCATTGGTCCATAGTCCTATTTACAAAATGTTATCAAATATTTGTATTTCTGCTAATCTGATAGAAGAAAATGCTGTCATAATGTAGTTTTAACTTTGTTATTTCTATTTTGAGATTGAACTATATTCCTGTGCTTAAAAGCCCTTTATACTTCTTTTTCTTTCTTCTATGTACTTCAGATTGTTTGTCATTCACAAATTGAAATATTTTAGTAGATTGTGTTTAGTAATTTCTTAATGAAAAATGATCAGTATACATGCAGAGCCTATTAATGAAACACTTTTAAATGTACTGAAGATACATTTAAATACATTTAGATACAGTACTAAATCTAGTAAATCTCTAATGATTTTTAAGGTAATTACAAAATGTTTAGATCAAAGGTTGGGTTCATTGATTTTCTTTTCAGACATTTTCAAAGGTCATTGTAAATAAAATGAAATTAATCTGAGTTTTTGAGTATGAGAATAATGTTCCACAATTGATAACTGAAATTAAAATAAATCTTTCTAGAAGTCTTGTGCATTTGAGAGATTATGGTTTGTTTTACAAATAATGGCTTTTCTAGAACAATTTAATGAGAGTCAGGGGATGAATATTTGAAATTTGGACTATCTTGAAGAGTCTGAGCTTTATGATTGTAAAATATATTCTGTCTCATAAATAAGAATGATAAACATATTCAGGTTAGATTATGATGCGCTGTTACAATTCATTCACTGCAGCATTTTCAAGAAGGTATATCCAGGTATTTTTATATCTTTATATATCCATCCCTTTTTTCTGCCTCATCTCAAATACCTCTAGCTTTTTGCTTCTATGATTTATAATTTTCAGATTTACCTGTGAACAATTAGTTAGTGAGGTAGTTGTTTACCAAATGAATGAAGTGATGAAAATGGGCCAGTTGATTTGTTTTTGTTAATTTATTATAAATTTAAAATCTGGCTTTATTTATGCAATGAAAAATGTATTTTTAGAGTTGCATCAATATGGAGAGGCATCCAGCACACATCCGTCAGGTATGATGTCATTCCAGTGCCTTCTCTGGTACTGTTTTCTTTCTTACCAGCCAACTAAATTTATCTTGATTAAACTTAATCATTTTGGATTTTTCCCATATCCAAAACATTGAGTTGCATGTCATTGTCAAGTTAGCCAATTGTCCCATTTTAGCAATCTTAATATTGTTTGTATGCTTGCTTTTAGATACTTCTAAAATTATGTGCCAGAAAACAAATTATTGACTTACTGATTTTTTTTGGGGGGGGGGGCATTAATATTTAGTCTTTCCAAAGTTATTGAAAATGTTCAGACTGCTTTCTATCCGAATCATCTAATTGTACAAAACTAAAATTTTGCTATGTTTCCAAATTTATTTGTAAATCATTTTAATATGCATCCATCATATTTTATTTTACTGCACTAATATAATGTAGCTACTTGTGTTATAGAAGTAAGATAAATAAGTAGAAAAATAGTCTTTTTGACTAATAATTATGTGCTTCCCTGCTTGTTAAATTTTACCTGATGAGTGCTAAGTCAAATTTTTTGTAGATAAAAGTTGAATTTTTGGAACTATGCATGGAAAAGTCTGTTTCAAGAAAGTAATTGGTCTGGACTTGCCATCAAATACTGAAAAAAACTTACTTTAATGAGAATTCAAATCATAGTGAATAGGCAAAATATTCCAGTGGTAATCACCAGGCTTATATTAATAAAACAGATTTAAAGGATTTTTGTAGAGTTACATTTATTTAAATGGGAAAACAGTTTCAAGGCTTTTTCAGTATTTGTCCTATAATCAATTTAATGGTTATCCTTAAATTATGAATGAAAAAGGTAATCAGCAAGATGATTCCAAAAAATGTATTTTCTACACTAGTTCTTGGCCAGTGTGAATCTGTATGATTAAAAAAATATGTTACCAAGGATGAAAGTTGGGATTAAAATTTCTTTTAAGGTTAGTAAATATATTTGAAGTCTTGACTTCTATATGAATTTTTAATATATACTGTTGGTTTCAGGGCTCTTTCAAGAAGTCAATCTTATGTCAATCTTATGAAATATGTGCTTTAAATCAACTGCATATATTATTTCAAGACATTAATTCAAAAGTACCATTTATTTGCATAAAAGTTATGCAGTGTTGATTGAAAAATCGTGAAATAATTGGGAAATGTAAGAATGATGAAATAAAATGTCAAATTGTTGATATAAGATTTGAAATTAAAATAGAAATGAAATTTAACATAGTACTACTATTTCTTTTCTTACATCAAATTACTAATGCTCTAATAATTTGTTTTTTATTTAAGAAGATTTCTTGGTTGAACTACTATAAAGATATAGTCAATTATTAATATAATTAGAGTGGAAAAAATTTTCAAAAATATGGTGAAAATGATATATCTAGTATTCTTAATTGTGTTATGTGTTTTAGGTATTTGTGAAATGTCATTTTGATTATAATCCATACAATGATAACCTGATACCCTGCAAAGAAGCAGGATTGAAGTTTTCAAAAGGAGAGATTCTTCAGATTGTAAACAGAGAAGATCCAAACTGGTGGCAGGTTAGTATGCTTCTCAAAATTTCCTCAACTACTTTTTTATTTTCAATCTTAGATCTGGCCCAATATCTGAATATTCAGGAAGAAGGTATTAGCATTTGTTCCAATGCTTTTTCCTGCATGAACAGCTCGTGCTTCATGACTGCTAATTTTGTGGACAGAAGACCAAATTGAGAGGGAATTTGTGAGTAGCTATTAATAAATGCAGAATTAACTAGCCTATGGTACCTTCACTTTGGTTTAGGGATTAGACCAGTTGGTTCTCCTGTATGGGTGATTGTAGTAAAATATGCTTTGGGGTGAGAAGAACTCGCTTGGGGTCTTCTTTTCAATATTTGTTTTTTGTTTATTTTAACCAGGAATTTTTGTTTTGTTTTCACTATGAGTATAGTAGTCTATCGCTTGCCTCCTCTTTCTCTGTGTATCCATTCATGATAAAAATATGTTAAATTCTTTAATCTATTTGCTCACCTCTCAGTTTATGAGAAGTGAAGATTTACTTTATCAGCGTTGTTTGGTCTCAGATTGAAATCTGTGTGGATGGGGCCTCCCTGGTGGCTCAAGGAAGGGGTTAAGTCTCAGCACTATCAAGCTATCACCAGCCATTGCAACATGAGTTTGATCCCCAGCCAGGGAGCTATACACATGGTGCAGCAGACCTCTCCTGCTGCTCCCTTCAGCAGTGCATTTCAGTCAGTCTGCCTGTTCTGTTCCTCACTCTGTCTCTGGTGAGTCCTCTCACCCCCCACACCTCTCGCCTGCACCCCAGTTCTTGTATGCATAAATAAATAAAAATTAAAAAAAAAAGAAACCTGCGTGAATGGAAATGGGTGTGTTTCACTTTATTTTTCCCTCCTTTCATTTCCTAGAAGATATATATGTATCTTGATGATCCTTTTCTGCAATACAGCTTTCAGAAAGCTCCATCAGCAGTAATAAGTCTGTTTTTGTAAATGTTTATATCTGAATAACCACAGTATTCAGAACTGGAGAATCTGACAAATCAGAATGTCTATCCTTTAAATTGTTAGCGCAAATGAAAGTCTCATGGTGTGAGAGAAGAGGACCCAGAACCTAGTACTCAACTCTAAATGAGATAGTAGTAGCTCACATTAGCCATCAGTTATACTGACTTCTAAGGAGGAATGAATTACGGAATGAGAACAATCTTACTAATGTTTCCTCAGATTCAACATTATTATATATGGGTGTACTAGATGATGAAAGAACTAAGAAAGGGTAAATTTAACAGAATCTATGATTTGAAGAGGGTAACTGAATTTCTTGGAGCTCTCATCTAAAAAAAAAATCTGCTTTTTATGACTATTTCCTTTCTTTAATTTGTGTGGTTTTCTTTTTTTTTTTTGCTCTTTCTATAAATGCCTTCTCTTAGTTTTCTCTTTTAATACTTGTCACCACTATTTCAGTCTCTGCATTCTGTGGTCTGCTATTTTATTTTTCAGAATTTTAATTGCTAAAATAGATACCAGGTTTTCCTATGCTCGTTATTAGGATAAACACAGTAGCAGCCACTGTCCAACCATTTTTTTTTTTAATATCACTTCTTTGGATTTTATTTTAAAAGTTATGGTTTAGATACTAGTAAAATTTTACCTGTTGTAAACTTCACTACCCCTCAGGAAATTCAGATTCTTGGTAGCATGAATTAAACTCTCTATTCTTTCCCCAAATCTTTCTTTCATTATTCTTGGCCTCAGAATATACCAACAGAGCAGGATTAATGTTGATAGTAAATACTAAAGGATGTTAGATGAAATGCCCTCTTAACAGATAGGATAGCATTTATTCCTTTCCATTCTTTAAGTTTTATCAAAGTTTTATCTTAAAGTTTTAATAATTTATAGAACCTATATACCTTTATATTTTGGTCCTGATATTTCACTAGGAATTGACAAGGTGCCAGTTTACTCCTCAGTGCTTAAGTGTTTTCTCTTAGAAAACTAAGAGAAGGCATTTATAGAAAGAGCAAAAAAAGAAAACCACACAAATTAAAGAAAGGAAATAGTCATAGAAAGCAGATTTTTTTTTTAGATGAGAGCTCCAAGAAATTCAGTTACCTTCTTCAAATCACAGATTCTGTAAAATTTACCCTTTCTTAGTTCTTTCATCATCCAGTACACCCATATATAATAATGTTGAATCTGAGGAAACATTAGTAAGATTGTTCTCATTCTGTAATTCATTCCTCCTTAGAAATCAGTATAACTGATGGCTAATGGATTTAAATGTCAAGGTTAGTTTTAAAGAGAAAGTGTGATTTTTTTTTAAAGATTTATTTATTTATGCATACAAGAGCTCGGGTGTAGGCCAGAGGTGGGGAACAGGGGTGTTGTGAGAGAATTCACCAGAAACAGTGGGGAGCAGAACAGGCAGATAAACTGAAATATACTGCTGAGGGGAGCAGCAGGTGAGACAGGAGAGGCCTACTGCACCATGTGGGCCAGTCACACTGGGGAATCAAACTTGTGCTGCAGTGTGGTTGCCAATAGCTAGACAGTGCTGAGACTTACCCTTGCGCCACCAGGAAGGCCCGAAAGTGTGATTTTTTTTCCCTCTGTCTGACTACTGCTTGTCCTTCCTTCCTACAGTATGGTCTCAAATTTTGGTCAGTATTCATTAATCTAATTCTAGGCTAGCCACGTAAAAGAGGGTGGAAGCGCTGGCCTCATTCCAAGCCAGTTCCTGGAAGAGAAGAGAAAGGCATTTGTTAGAAGAGACTGGGACAATTCAGGTAATGACAGTTCAGCACAATAAATAATGAGTAGTACCTGTGGCCACCTTTCTTTGCCACTTTCATCTGAATTAGCAAATGAATTTATTTAAAATAATATCTAGAACTAATCCCTCCCATCATTTTACTGTGTTGCTCTCAAAAGTAAACTTTTTGATCCCTTTCTGCCCCCTGCTGGTATAGTAGCAGAGTTTTTGGCTTTGCTCATCCCTGCCCCTTGTGATGTATATGTAGACGGATTGGGAAGATGTGCTCTCACCCCTATAGAAGACTGCAGAGCGATTTATCAGATTGTGACATGCTGCTTAAGTTATGTTTGTCTTGTCATCCTTCAGGACCTTTTTGTGGAACCATAAGTAGCAAAAAAAAGAAAAAGATGATGTATCTCACAACCAGAAATGCAGGTATGTTTTAAATATCTTTTGAGAAGACCAAGTCAAATAGTGTCATACTGTTTATCAACGTGGGACAAGCTCTAAATGTGTAATTTTAAATGACTGTAATTCAGATTAGTACTGATTTGCAAGGGACTTGGCATATTAACACATAGTACAATATAATATATAGAAATTATTTAAATTTTGGTATATCATATAGACTATATTACCAGTGTGTTTTGTGACTATAGTTTACAATAAAACGAAGTTATGCTGATGTTAATGAAGGGGCAATGTTGTAATTGAAACTATTCAGAGAATTTTGTAATTTATATGTCATTTCTAAAGAGCAAAATGCCTATGTGAAGTTATTAAAAGAGCTATGACTAAGGGTAACTATATATTCTGCTATAATATTGTCCCTGACACTTCTGAAAAATTAGTACTGAACTAAACAAATCTCAGTCTGATCTGGTAAGATTCTATCTTAAATCTTTTAGATTTAAAAAAAAAGAGATAAATATGACAACTACCATAGCTATTCTTCTTAGTTATAGAAGTTGACAGAAGTAAAATGTAGTTCTTTGAATCAGAAGGCCCTAGAGGCTTACTCAAAGGAATTGACAATTTTAAAGGACCTTAAAAAACTACCTCTATATGGGTAATAAAGTAAATAACATACTTGTAAAGAAAATATTATAATGTCATAATAAGAGAAAATAGTCTCTTAATACTTGTTTAAACTGTGGAGAAATTGTACATCGAAAGATTTGCTGATATTAACCTAAAGAAGAATGTTACACTATAGACTGAGAACTATAATCACAGTAACAGGTGATATAATATTTCAGATCCATTTTGTCTTAATTATTACATATATATTCTTAAAGCCTTCTTGCAAAACAGACAATTTGTAATTTCCCCACTGACATAGACTATAACTTTGGAATGTATTTCTACTGAAAATAGTTTGGATCCAACTTTTTATTTTATACATAAATTCAGACTTTTAATATTTGAATGTCAGCATGCATTTTATGAATCCTACCTAATATTTATCCATTTATATCGTTGAAAGGCCATACTTTTTCCATAGAACTTATTTAAGCAATCAGACTTAACATATTGCTATATATTTGCTATATAGTTCTTAACTAGGAATTTGGTTATGCTAAAGGAATTATTTCTAGTGATAAACTGATAATAAAAAGGTTCTAGTAACTAGAATATCTGATAAGGAAAATACAAAGGCATTTCTCTAGCTTGATAGACACACTTTTAAGGGCAGATGGATAGAAGCAGATGTTTAAATCAGAATATAAAATAATTTTTGTACTTTGCCAAATTTATAAAAACAAATCTGTATGAAAACCAAATTTATTAAAATGTACAATTTAAGTGGTAATTAACTATCAAGATAACTGAGCCATCTCTGAACATAGTAACGGTAGATTTGTGTCCATATAAGAGATATGTGAATATGATGCTTTCCTATTTCCTTTTACATCTAGAATTTGACCGACATGAAATCCAGATCTATGAGGAGGTAGCCAAAATGCCTCCCTTCCAGAGAAAGACTTTAGTGTTAATAGGAGCTCAAGGAGTGGGCCGAAGAAGCTTGAAAAACAGATTCATAGTACTGAATCCTACTAGATTTGCAACCACTGTACCATGTAAGTTTTCTTTGCTATTTGATTGGCAGGAAAAGTATGGTGAGTGGCAGATGGAGATGGTTATTATTTTCATTCTCAAATAATTCTTGATTATGCCAGTGAAAATGAACAAGTAGAAGATATTGAAAAACTCCAGTGATTCCACAGCTGTCTTAAGACAGCACTCTGTAGCCCTGTCAGCTAACATTTGGTCGTAATTGTTTCTCTAGACATCACCCAGAATGTTAGTTAAATGAAAGCATTAAGAGTTCATGCACAAAATCAGCATTAATGTTCTGTTGTCGTATGCAACTAATATCTATCTGAAAAGTTGTATTTTTGGCAATTACAGGGTAAAGAAAAGGGGGAAACCTGCTGTATCTTTAGATACCCCTAATGTACCAATCCCGTGAATTGTGGTCTTACTTGTAGCTCTCAGTCCAGCAGGGTCATAAACCTGATTTTTGATACACATTAAGGTGATTGATCTTGGGCCTCCCTGGTGGCACAGGGGTTAAAGTCTCAGCACTATCAAGCTATCACCAGCCACTTTGGCATGAGTTCTTGGATCCCTGGCCAGGAAGATGACCCACATGGCACAGCAGACCTCTCTTGTCTCACCCGCTGCTTCCCTCAGCAGTGTATTTCAGTAGATCTGCCTGTTCTCCCCACTCTGTCTCTGGTGAATCCTATCAGTCCCCACATCTCTGGCCTAGACTCAGGTTCTTGAATGTATAAATAAGTAAAATAAATCTAAAAAAATAAAGGGGGTGATTGCTCTAAACTAAGGTCACCCTATCTCTTTCAGATTAACTTTAGTTTCTCTGTTTTCATTCCAGTATATTTTGGGGTCTAATGCTTAAATGAGAAGTAATCCTATTGCGAAAATTCTTAAAGTTTATTGGGAGGGTTACCAAGTCATTGCTTCCTCATGCTACTTATAATCCCTTAAGGGTAAACTTTGGATTTCTTCGTAGGCATCATGAATCACTAAATTCAGACAAAATCCTTGTGGAGTGGTTAAAAAAATAAAAACCTCATTGCGATCAAAGTACTTTAATATTGAAGTCTTCTTTATCATTTTTGTCAAATCAAATTACGCACAGTATTTCATCAAATCAAATTACACACAGTATATATCTTGAAGATATATAAGGAAAAAATAACACCCTCTCCCCCCCCATCTTCTCCTACATCAACTGTGGCCCACTTACCAGAAACAGTAGCTTCTCATTCTTTTTGGTATTATTTTGGTAGTCTTCCATATTTCTTAATAATGTCTTCATTCTGTTATTTCTTGCTTTATCCAAGTTAGTACTTATTAGTTAACTTCCTCACTATGCTCCCACTGTAACGATAACTCTAGTTCCAGAAAGAGACACTGTTTTTCCTTTCTACATATTTTATTTTTAGTAAAGATTCAAATTTGAAATTTTACATAGCAAGATTTATGTATAGCTGTACATCAGGTGAATTCCTCTTATTTGGTGTAGTTGTATTTTACTTGTCTTTAAATCATTTACATTTATATAGCAGCTAGTTTTTATTATGCCTCATAATAAACACAAAACCTGAACATTGGTAAAATGTGATATGTCTGCTTAATTTCTAATATGCAGTATTGTGCTGCACATTGTCAGGTTTATAAGTACAGAGAGAGGTCTTACAGGAAAGGAGAGGTAAATGCTGTCATTGTGTTAAATTGACTTAATTTTCTCTACAAAACTAAACTTAAAGACGTGGGGGCGAATAAGCTACCTTATGAGTGATACGTTCTCTTTAACAGTTAATCTTGAGTTTAGTTAACAAATAAAATCTGAGCTTTGTTGATTGTTTCCTCATTTTTTGAAGAGCTGCTAAAACTTAAAAGTTTGCCTGTTAATCACCAAGATTCTAAACAATTGCATTACTTGGTTGCTTAGCATATGAGCTTAAGGAGTCAGTTGTAGTCAAGTCACCCAGTTCTAATTTATCTTTTCTAGGAATAGAAAGGGTTTTATATATGTGACAATATAGTTGTTTGGGGTGTTTCTTTTAATTTGTTTGCTTAGTGTTCATCAGTACATGGAATTGTAATTAAAATTCTCTGTAAACTAAAGACATTTCTCCAAGAATTAAGATTCTCTCAACATGTTGAAGATGGTGGTAGATACAGTATGTCTGCCTGTACTTATTTCAAACAGCACATTGCCATATGCAATTCCATTCCACAGTAGAACTTAACAAAAAAAATAGTACTTTTCTAAAATTATGTATACAGACACTAAGCCAAGTTCTAGTATGATTTGAGGGAGCTTAAAATTGCCTTAGAAATTTTATTATGCCACCTCTAGTGAATAATTCCAGAAATTGTAGAGATCACACAGTTTTAAATATGAGAAGCTATCATAATGTCTTGAAGAATCTGAAGTAGCTTTATAAATGCTCTCCATGGTAGTCTGGGATGTTCACCCTCAGTGAAGAGCCAGGAAACACCAGGAGGGAGGGAAAGTCTCATTTGCATGTGGTCTTAGACCTTTATTATTGAGCTTGAATTTGAAGTCCATTTTGTTCTTTTAAGTTTTCTTGATGTGTCAGGCTTTTTAAGTCAAATGTCAACTTTTGAGTGGTATTACTTTCTAATTTTAATTTCATGTACTTAATGATTTGGCCAGATATTCTGCATGATTAGTTGATTAGTAGACATGAGATACTTTTTAATCTCTAACCTAGCCAAAAGCAGATTAAGGCTAAACTTGAAAATAACACATGTGCACATGCACACACACACACACAAACACACACACACACACTCTCTTCTTTGAAGCTAGTGACAACAAATTGGCAGAGATTGCCTAACTGCACCCTTGTGACAGTGTGAAAGCTGATTAAAGTTCATTCCTAACATGGCCCAGGTACAAAAGAGCTGTATGTCCCTAGAAGTATTCAGAGTTCTAAAGTACCAGACCAAAAGGATTCTAATTTTTTACTTGGATTATAGTCACTCTCTTTCTCAGAATGAATGGTCAGAATAGAAGTTAAAAGGTCATAGTAACAGTGAGATGGCTAACTCCACCACTGAGATGTGAAATAGAATAATTACACAATTATTTGGTTTTCTGACAAAGCAGGAGACCAAAAGAAAGTTTTGGTGTTGAAGTAAGATAAAGGTTAGAAAATTTGTGGGTAAAGCTATACTTGAGAAAACTGATAATACCAAGTAAAAATAGAACTTTGTTCACTTGTTGGGCGCTCAACTAGGAAATGGTAAAGTGTGAAGAAGGAATATAGTTGATATTTAAGCAGAAGGGGCATGCTGGTCAGCAGGAACATGCTGCACACTTATTAAGAACTTAAATTTAGGACTCTGCTTCTGTGTAAAATACATTTTGAGTTTCAAACTGACTATAAAGCACATCTCTCATTACATATTGTATATTGGATTCTACCTCTTAAAACATTCGTATAGATCAGAGGTCAGTGAACTTTCTTACTCAAAGAATACACAGTAAATATTTTAGGATTTGCAGGTCTTTTGGTTTCTGTCTCAACTATTTACTCTCAATACAACTACTCTGTAGCACAAATGAAAACAGACAGCATATAAACAAATGAGCACAACTGTGGTCCAATAAAACTTTTTTTTTTTTAAAAAAAGTGAAAGCTGACCAGATTTGATAATAAGCCATAGTTTCTGCCCCATGCACTAAATAGAAAAATCTTGCAGCTACCCTGTGTTTTTAAATCTTTTTTTTTTATACCCTGCATTGTCTTTGTACAAATTTTCAATGCTATTTTTAGTTACTTCACGGAAACCAAGGGAAGATGAAAAAGATGGTCAGGCATATAAATTTGTGTCACGATCAGAGATGGAAGCAGATATTAAAGCTGGAAAATATTTGGAACATGGGGAATATGAAGGAAATCTCTATGGAACCAAAATTGATTCTATTCTTGAAGTTGTCCAAACTGGACGAACTTGTATTTTGGATGTCAACCCACAGGTAAGCTTCATGGATTCCAAAGCTATTTTTTACATTTTATGTTTTTGGAATTGTTTTGTTTTCAGAGTGTTAAGGTAGCTTTTACTTATTGGTAAAGAGCACTTTATTATGCTTATATAGCTAGTTATATAAATCTCTGATTAATAGTATGTATTTGCATAAGGAGTATATAAATGTATGTAGTAGGAAATGGAAAATTTTTAATTTCAAAAAATTTCAACATAAAAGAATAAAAAATGAAGTTATGGCCCTTCCCATCTAACACACACACTTTATTCTCATTCTGTGGAACTCTGCTCTGTCCATCCTCCCTAGTAAACTCTAATAATATTAGTAAATAATACTTTTAAATAATACTGTTAACATTGTTTTGTGTGTATTTTTCTGTCATTTTAGTACAAGTAAAATGTAATGCATTTTTTAAATTTTCTTTGCATGAATGGAATAATTCAGATTCTTAAAACTTGTTTTCATTACTGTTTTTCTTAAAGATCTTTTCATGTCAGTTATTCTAGGGCTTTCTTTGTTCCTTATAATTGCTGCTTGATATTTCATAGTACAAAATACATTAATTTATGAAATTAACATGGTGTTTACATCATCCTTGATGATGTTTTGAACATTAAGTTTCGTACTTCCCGTTGTTCGAGAGGATCAAAGAATAAGACGACTGAGGTCAGAACAAAATTAATGGGTCACTATTGTAGGAAAATACTGGAACCAAAAAGATGAAAGGGGGAAAGTATTAAATTATATTCTATATTAAATTATATCCTAATCCTTAGGAAGAGAGCTGATAGAATTAAATTGTATCATAATTCAAATTCGAATCCTATATCAGTAGGTTTATAATTATTCTTCTGTGAAGGCCCTGAAAGTGCTGAGGACGTCCGAGTTCATGCCCTATGTTGTGTTCATTGCTGCTCCCGAACTGGAGACGTTACGTGCCATGCACAAGGCCGTCGTGGATGCCGGTATCACTACCAAGCTTTTGACAGTAAGCAGTTCTTCCCGTGCCAACAGTATTATTTTTCACTTAGAATGTTTCCTTTTCATTTTCTTTTGGATGTGTTTAATACTATCTAATCATATGTAGGAAATATGCTGCATAAGGTATTATAGAATAAAAATTCCACTCACCAGAAATAGTTGGGTTTACTTAAAAATCATTGTTCCACTTTATTTTATTTTATTTTATTTTTAAGATTTATTTATTTATTACACAAGCACTGGGTACAGTCAGAAGTGGGGGAGGGTGAGAGAATTCACCAGAGCCAGAGTGGGGAGCAGAACAGGCAGACTGATGAAACACACTGCTGAGGGGAGCAGCAGGCACAGCAGGAGAGATCTGAGCGCCATGTGGGACCCTCGCCAGAGTCCGGGGATCGAACCGGCGCTGCAGAGGCTGCAGGCAGCTTTGCAGCCCAGCGCTTCACTGCTGCGCCACCAGGGAGACCCTCCACTTTATTTTAAAACAAAAGTTTACTCTCCTTCTATATTAGAAATGAAACAGACCAGCATTAAAATATACACATCCAACCTCTTCATTTTACTAATGAGAAGATCGGGTCCAAGACAGTTGACAAGCAAGTTCATCATGTGATTTAATGCTGCTAGAATTGTTTTGTTTTTTTAGTTTGTATTTCATGTTTTCTCTTGTTTTTTCTCTTTTTTCATATTATGGGAGATTTTATTTTATTTTTTTTTAAAGATTTATTTATTTATTTATACAAGCACTGGGTACAGTCAGAAGTGCGGGAAGGTGAGAGAATTCACCAGAGCCAGAGCGGGGAGCAGAGCAGGCAGAAGGACCGAAGTACACTGCTGAGGGGAGCAGAGCAGGCAGGAGAGGTCTGCGCACCATGTGGGACCCTCCTCCGGTGGCCGGGGAGCAGCCGGGAATCGAACCAGCGCCGCAGAGGCCGCGGGCAGCTTCGCAACCCAGCGCTCAACCGCTGCGCCACCGGGGAGGCCCTGTCTTTTTTCCTCTTACATAGAAAATCTTCATTCCTGTGGACATTAACAAAATTTCTTTATATAAATACACAAACTAAACACATAAATATAAACTTTAAGTAACAGTATTAACAATATGATTGTTAAAGTCTTATGTTTCAGACTTCTAAAAATTGTTCTTTGAATATACCCACTAGGTAGTAAATTATTTTAAACTCACCAAAATGATTCCTTTCTGTGTGGTTAAGCTATTGACTTGAAACACGAGTTTGTTTCATTTGCTTTCGATATTTCAGTGTTGCTTTTTTAAATTTGGATTTAATTTTGTTGTAAATTCTATACATTTTCATAGTTCCAGAGTAAATCTTAAATACAAAAAAAATCTAGCTTTTCTCTACCTCTCCAGTCTTCGTCTCACCCATGTGAGTGGACATTTTTACTATTTTTTTATTATAATCAGTATTGTGTATATCCTCTCTTCCACATCTCTTACATAAAAGATAGCTTATAGACAATACTCTCCCTGTATTTTTTACTTACCAATATATTCTGAAGGTCACTGTAAACATTCTTTGTTTCTCCATCTGTATATTATACTCCATTATTATCTCAAGAGGTTATTTGATTTTAACCAATCAGTTTGCTAAAGACTATATATGACAGGGCCTCCCAGGTGGTGCAGGGGTTAAAGTCCCAGCACAATCAAGCTATCATAAGCCAGTGCAGCTCCAGTTTGATCTCAGGCCAGGGAGCTAACCCACATGGCTCAGCAGACCTCTCCTGTCTCACCTGCTGTTCCCCTCACCAGTGTGTTTCAGTAGATCTGCCTGTTCTGCTCCCCATTCTATCTCTGGTGAATCCTCTTACCCTCCACATCTATGGCCTATACCCCAGTTATTGTATGCATAAATAAATCTTTTTAAAAAAAGACTGTAAGAGGTAATAATGGTTGTTTTCAAGTTACATTGTGACTTGTTTGCACATCTACAATAAAAGATTTTTTTAGTTGTTTCAAACCTACAGAGAGTTTTCTGTGAAAGTATTCACTAAAATATTAGTGTCTCCCAGGCCTATCTGGGTACTCATTTCTTACTCTGCACTTTGAATTTCACACACATAATTTATATATGTTTGTCCAAACTCAGAGTTCTATCTTGCATAACCAGCAGCCTGTTTTATATCTCCTCTTGAAGATCTCACAGACTTCTTATTTTTTTTTAAGATTTATTTATTTATGCATACATGAGCTGGGGTGTGGGCTAGAGATGGGGGTATGTGAGAGGATTCACCAGAGACAGAGTGGGGAACAGAACAGGCAGATTGACTGAAATACGCTGCTGAGGGGAGCAGCGGGCGAGTCAGGAGAGGTTTGCTGCACCATATGGGTTGGCTTTCCTGGCTGGTGATCAAACTCATGCTGCAGTGGCTGTCGATAGCTTGATTGTGCTGAGACTTAACCCCTTGTGCCACCAGGGAGGCCCCCTCACAGATATCTTAAACCTAACTTGTACAAAGAGAATTTTACCCCCCAAAACCACCTTCTCCCCGCCATTCCTCCTCCTTCCCACCCCCCCCACACACACACTCTGAACCTTCTACAACCATACATTTATTCAAGCTAGGAGCATGAGCTATCATTGGTTCATTTATTTTCCTATCCAGCTCATCAGTCAACAATTCTAGATGATTATATCACTAAATATTTCCAGTCTAGTGTCATTTCCATATTCTCTGCCCCCGTAACAACCCAAAGATGTCTTGTCTTTCTGTTGCTTCTAGCCAGTGCTCATCTCAGCTTATTACCTCTTCTACCCCCATTGATCTTTCAGTATCTTTACACATCAGGATTATTCCTTTCCTAGATTTTTGCATTGCTATTTCCTCTGCCTGGAATGGTCTTTCTCCCACTAAAGTTCTCAGGTTAAATGTCATTCACTTAGTGTCTTTCTAATCTTTCTTATCTAAAGTAGATCTCCTAAAATTCTCCTGTCTGGTGTTTCTTTCAGTAGTATTACAACTTGCAAGTTTTTGTTTTTATTTGCCCTTTATCTGTCTCGTCCAAGGGTAGAAACCTCTTTTACTCATTGTTTTAGCCACAAATTATAAAACATAGTAACCACTTTAATAGGAACTCAATAAATATTTGTAGAGCTTGTAGAAGTATTGTGAAGTATTAAAACATTTGCAGCTTCCTGGAAAAAAGTTTTCCTTGCCCATGCAGAATTCATTACTTATTCTTTACATCATTCCAAAATGATAATTATTTTATGAAATAGAAATCATTCTAACTCAAAAAAAAAAGTGTATGTTTGCATGGTGAACATGTAAAATTAGTCCTCAAAATACATTTCTTAGATTCTCTTTCTCAGATAGGAAGTAAATTGGATTCAAGATGAACAGCCACTGCAAATTGGGTTCCATAATTTGCAGATTGCATAAGATAAAAATCTTTTGAAACAAGTAATATTGTTGACCCAAACCAATCACATGTGGATAGTTGTTTTATTACCTTAAATTCCACCCCACAACTGTCAACATTCTTTTAAGAATTTTATCTTAATGAAACAGAAAGTATGTAATATTCATAAATGCAAACTTACTGTATCTGGAAACTAGATGTGGCCATGATTTTTAATATTTCATATTTCTAAAATTCTATATAGATTCAATTTGGATGATTAATATCAGAATTACATACAATAAACAGCTGTTTGACCTGCTGTTTATGTTCACTTTGACTTGGTGTTTGAGCCCACATATATACATTGTTTTCATAAATACTTCCTTTCACAACTCTTCTACAGGACTCTGACTTGAAGAAAACAGTGGATGAAAGTGCACGGATTCAAAGAGCATACAACCACTATTTTGATTTGATCATCGTAAACGACAATCTAGACAAAGCCTTTGAGAAATTACAAACTGCCATTGAGAAACTGAGAATGGAACCACAGTGGGTCCCAATCAGCTGGGTTTACTGATGATTCGATAAGGTTAACAATTAAAATAAAACTTTTAAAAAGTAACTGCAACAAATAAGCCTTCTACTGAGAAAATACATGTACAGATAGAAGATAATCTGCCAAGTCTAGGCATTTTTATTGTGTAGAATGAAATGCCAGTATACTATTCTGATTTTTATATGAAATGTGCTTGGGAAGGTGTACTAATGTATAATTTATCTTAATTTTTCTAACTTTTTATGGATAATCTTTCTACTCATATCACAAAGAAATGCGTTGAAGCATTTTGTATATGTTTTGATTTAGTACCCTTGCCTTTTTCATCAGAGGAATTTTCAAATCATTCACTCTAGCATTGGTCTCACATTTTCACTGTGATAATGAATACTTGAAATAGTTTTGTAAAGCTGTCATTCAGCATTTAACTAGTGAAGGACCAGTTATTCTCATTAGGAGAAAACAGTAGTTATTGGCCTTCTTTCCTAATACAATTTCTTACAGAATCAGAATTTTAATGTTAGCACTATAGCTAGTCTGCTACACCCAAATCTGACATTCAGAGTCTGCTCCATGCTACATAGTTTCCTTATGTCAGAGATGTATGGCTATCCATACTAATTTTTACAGATACAGCTTTTCCCCCTTCATTTCTGTCTCTAGTGAAAAAATGAAGAGCATTACCTTGCACTCTCATTTGCTGCAGTTACAGGCTGATGCTAAGTTAATGTGTACACAGAAAGCAAGACCATGAGGGCTGCGAGAGTGCCTTATCCTATAAAAACTTACAGCAAAATTGATTTATTTTCACATGTAAAGTTTAACTGACAAAAATGAACATACTACTTTAGATACTTTTTATTAAGATATGGTCAGCAGATGTATAATGCCTTTTCAAATTTCGTGGTATTGCTTAAGAATGCCTCAAAGTTTGCAGTTGGAGAGTTTATGAACAGTGTGCTTTTTGAGCTATGATGTGATCTTAAGGTATCTGTTCAACTTCTATTGAGAACCAAATCCACTGAACAATTTACAAAATTTGGAAATAATTATCAGCTGTTTTATATATAGATAATATATACATTATATAATATGTACGATGTATAGGTTATATATAAAATAATGATTTTTTTAAATTTCCATTAGGAGATGCATTTTCTTAATGATTAGGAAAGCAGTTTTCCCTTAGATGCAATAACACAAAAATTTCCAAAATTCACCTCAGTTAACATCTCCCTTTAGGATTTCTTGGATGTTGTAAATTCTTGCTAAAATATCCTGAGATGCCACTCATCATTAAACTAAGCCAAATTTTATATTGTGGCTAGCTCTTCACATGAACAGTATACACACTTAAAGTGTTAGGTGTTTAAATTATGGTGGTCATCTCTTGTGGTGGGCACTGACAACTGGCTGCTGAATTTGTTTTCCCCTCACCTAAATGGTCACACTATACATCAGCCATGGGGATCATACTCTTTTGGTAATTTTTAAACCACACATCATATTCTTGGCTTCTCAGAGAGGCAACATGAATCAAAGCACAGTTCCAAAGTGATGCCCTATGATTAAGTGTTTCAACTCCCTGTATATTTTAAGAGAAGTTTCATTTTCACACTCTTGGGAAATGTGCTACAGTTTGCAGGCATCCTTCATGCTGTAGTGTGGAGCCTCTTTGAATGCCTTTGGGATTGTGGTAGCAGCATAAGAAAGTTATCCACAAAATATTTCAATCTTGGCACAATAGAAATGACATTGTACATCACATTTTTTTTAGCCTAGCATATGGTATAAAACTCCATATTATTTAGAAAATAGTCTATACTCAAAGGAATTGTCTTATAAGTGATATTCATGACTGACTATTTTGCGGTACATACCAGATCCCTCCTAATATAAAAGAAAATGGTGGCGTGTAGTTCATTGCAATCTAGGTGCCAGAACTGAAGAGAATAGACTGAGGAAAGGTCGTTGTATCTCTATCAAGAGTCATCGAACTTGAAATTCAAGTCCCATCTGAGTCTGCAGAAACTTGCAGAGTTCTGCTGTGGCAAGGAGTCCCAGAGGATGCTCCTGAGACAACTAGACTATAGTTGTGATCAAGGAAATATGAACTTCTCTTGTGGAAATGACCTAAGATGATTAACTTTACCAAAGAGAAAATGACCTAACATGATGTTGAACATTTGGTAATAGTTAAAATATACAGGTATGTGCTAATACATTAATATACCTGAGGATTCCTTGTGACAGGTAAGTATTCACATTCAGCACTGAGGACACGATGACAGTACAACTAAATATTACACTTTACTTTTAAATGTACAAATATCCATAATTGATGCCCCTGAATAAATCCTTTAATCATAACTAATACAATAGATATGATGTACCGGAATTTCACTTTCATTACACCCGTGCCTTGATTATAAAGTCTGTTTCTTTTTGATATTTGGGTAATATCAAATACCCAAAAAATAAGGATTTTGTTTGCTTTTGTCAACATTATATAATTTCTGAACTTTAGCTTTCTAAAATAAGTCGTATCGAAAACCTAGTATGATTATAGCACTAATTACTAAACCCTAGATCCTAGAATCTAGTAAATTTACTAATAATAGCTTATAAGGAAAAATTTTCTTTAAAATAACAAATTGGTTATTTAACACAAATTTAAAATACAATGCAAATTCACAGTGAAATAGATAGTGTGGTCTTAACAGATTATGGCCAAATACCAACTGCTTTGACCATAATATCTCCGTGACAATAAAAGAGCTTTGCTTTAAAAATTCATTAAGTTGCTATTTATTTTATGTGTAGCAAGTGTCATTATTGGAATAGATTTTTCAAGATAGTTAGCCATAGAATTAGGTACAATTCTATTTCTATGATCTCAGAAACAGAACTTCATTTCCAGAACTCAAGACTTGAGTGCCAATAATTTTGTAGTAATGAACATTTATACTAAATATGAAAAAATTAATCCTGAAGTTTGCTGTATATTATAGATAGCAGGTCACTTTTTAAATGTTTGGATCACTATATATTTTATGTATATATGTATGTATATGTACACACAGTGTATACATACACATATATAGCTGTGTAATATGTAAAGTTCTACCAAAATACATGTTTTTACCTAAACATATTCACCCATGTAATTACAACTAGGTTTCTTAAATTTTTAATTACTCCCAAATTACTAGAGATTGTGCAGCTTTTCACATGTTTTAAAAGGCTCTGGTTTTACCTTGAGGCAGATAGTAATCTCCATTATGAAAAATATATGAGGAATTAAGCTCAGAAAATTATAGTCTTATTTCCTTAAGAAAAAGAGGCAGAGTCAATGGAAACCTCTTGGGAAATACTTATTTAAACCTTCGAATGAATTTGTGCTATGGTTCTGACTTAGAGATTATGGTACCTAACCTTCTCTTGTTCCAGTGGATTGCTTTGAGAAATTGTGTAATAATATCTATAATGTATTTGGAGTTCTTGGGAAAAATTGAATATTTTAAGTAATAGGATTATTGTACATAGAGAATATTCGTAAACTTTTAAGCATACAATTCACTACTAATTTTAGCACTATCAGTTTTTATGTTCATCTACATGTATACCTGAGGAAGATAACAATTCTATAATTTTTTAAGGTAAGATTATATTTTTGTTAGCTTCAAACTGTATTCATGTTTTAATATTTCCCATAAATATATACTTTGGTTCATGGAATGATATAAGTACACAGTATCAGAAATGATTCCTTTATACATTGAAAGTGAAAGATCTAAGAATTTAAAAGCATATTTTGCACCACTTCTATAACACAGTGTACTATTTCCTTTAAAATAGTCTATTTTGATAAAAATATCGATGATGTACTTATACTAAGATTCTAATTATAGCCCATGGTGTGACCTTGCTAAGCTCTCCTTTTAATATTCTATTTGTTACTTAACGCTGACTTAATATTTGTCTTCACCTCAAATTACAGGAAGTAATTTGTAATTGATAGGCTAAACTGGAAAATCCTTATTAAGCTATATTATCTGTTCGTTATATGCAATTGCTCATATGGGTTTCCTTTAATTAAAGAGCTAAAAGTATACCTCTTTTGGAGGTAACCTAGTAAATGGTACATATCTTTTGGGAATCTTAAGTGCAAACCCTTAGCAAATCCTTGCTGCCTGTCAAACCATTCACAAATCAAAATTTAAGCAACCAGTGCCAGTGCTGCTCTCACATCAAAATACACTCTGATCTTTGCTCTTTAAAGCTTCTCTGCCTTACTCTTATACCTAAAATGTATCCACTACAGTCTTATTGTTTAACCTATAGTAATATTTTTAAAAGGCATCTGTTTATATGGAGAAGCATTCACAGTTGGGTCCAGTTAATGGATCTTGAGTCCAACATGGATGTTCTAATTTTGTTCTCCTGATTGCTTCATGGCTATTGGCTGGCAATGCAGCACTATGAGAAATCTGATTTGCTTCCACACACTAAACTCTGTCAGAAGTGACAGTTCTTTTTTCCCGTACTGTTTTTTACTGTTTTCCAGTTTCCATACAAACTGCTACCACAGAGCAGTTATCTGAGTGTATTGTTTTAAAAGTTAGAAGTCTTTACTGCAGTTCAGCAGCAAGCTAGGGCCAGAAACACATAAATGACAGGTCAGACTTTAAATATGAATTTCCATTCCTTGTACTGGTCAAGATAGCCTGGGGGCTAGAGAAAGGCTTATGCACTAAACTTCAAGAGGGAAAAACCATAGCCTTAAAAACACTCAGCTATAAATTACAAACATTAAATCAGAAGTCAATACCAGTTTCAATATGTGGTTTTTGATCTTGCTTTTAATGAGGAAAGGTGTGCAGTTAGTATCAAAGTGTGGTCCAGATAAGAAACAGTCTTTCAGATACCACCAGATTTGAGGGCTAGCTCACCTTCACCTATAATTGAAATACAAGGTAAATACTTTTCAGCTATCTGTCCTCTTAAAGAACTGCTGACTGACTCCTTTCCCTTCTTAAGGAAGTAGCTTTGATTCTTAAGTGGTATCTTGAACTCAGCTGTAAAAGAATGAGCACTAGGCTCAGTAACAAGCAAAATTTTCCACCTGTTGGGTTACGCTCTGTTAGAGACATGATGAGTATTTGGTGTAAAAAAAACCTTGCTTTGGGAGGTTATTTTTTCCATTTCATTTTGGCATATGAATAGAATTGTATGCTCCTCTTAGTCTCTAGTCTTTGAAGCAATTGTAAAAGACAGCTTATTTACAAATGGGAGAAAATGCTGGTTAGTAAACTTAAGCTGAACAAGCTTCAAAACTAAGTTTCTGATGAAAAAGTTTAAAAATAAAAATTGTTACTGTTTCCCAAGTATTTGTTACTAGCTCTTGTATAAAAGAAAAGAAACATTACTGCTGCCCTTGTATAAATAAAATTTGCAGTATAGTTACTGATTTTTCAAAAAGTTCCTATAAATTTTTCTTTCACGTATTTCCATATGCTGCCCCAAACAAGCTTCACTGAAATGTTCAATCTGTGAGATTACATACTCTTGATAAAATATTTTTTGTATATATGTTTACTACTGGAAGATGTATTTCGTGTATATGTAGAATTGAGGTTTAAATATACCGAGACTATCAGATTGGCTCTGGTAATTAAAAGCTAATCATCAGTGTTGGCCCCCCTCGCAACCCAGGGGCTGGCGGGCCCGCCTGTGCCGGGGCGCTCTCGTCACCCCTTGGAATCGCCTTTGGAGTGGTCCCCCCAGGGCTTCAGCGCGGGCCCTGCGTCATTGGCCCGTCTGGGCCGACCCACACCCCGGAGGTCCCTCCTGCCTCACAGGCGAGGCTGTTGACAATTCGGCCCGATGGCGGAGTCTTGACCCGGCATGCCGAGAACGAGGCAGCCGCCCAGACCAGGCCAACTCAGAAGTGTTTTCGGGAAAAATAACACATTGTATCTTTAATCATTCCCCTTGCTCATCTCCAGGCCCTGCCACTGAATGCAGACTGTACAGGTGAGCGGCGTCCCTGGCCGTGCAGTACGGTCGGCACCCCCAGACGGGAGCCGCGCCTGCCGGCGGCTACAGACCACACCTCCTGTGAACTTGACCTCTTGAGCGCAGGCCCCCGCGAGAGCAGACGCTAGACCGCGGCGTTTACACCTCACGACCCTCTCAAGACATGGGCTACACCTGCTGGATGCCGAGTTTATGAAGTGTTTGCATCCCCTCACTATTTGCAAAGGCAGAGACCCTCCTTCCGGTGAAGTACTAAGCAACCTAAAACCAGGCAGTAGGAAGGGCCTCCCCGGTGGCCGAGTGGGTTAAGGCTCAGTGCTACAGCACCATTGCTGCTACGCCCTGAGTTCGAGACCCGGCCCAGGGAGCTAACCCCCATGAGGTGCAGAGGGCCTACTCCTCTTTGCCCACTGCTCCACCTAGTGGTGTAATTCAGCAATGTTCCACTCTTCCTTCCCGCCCCATCTTCCCCTTCCCGCCCCATCTCCCGCCCCATCTTCCCCTCCATAGACCACCTTTGTAAACCTTCCTTTCATTATTACACCAACACGTGCAGCAGTGTGAGCCCCATCTGGCCAAGTGAAACCAATTTATGCATAAGAACTGGGTTACAGGCCAGTAGTTGTGCAGGCTGAGAGGATTCACCGCACATAGTAGGAACAGGCATGATCCACTGATAACACTGCAGAGGGGATGCAGCCTGCTGTGCCATGTGGGAGCTATGACAAAAGGTTTGAAATTGCATTGTGTGCTTAGGAACAGCGTTAAACACCTCCCTACGTTTACTGTTTTTCCAAAAATAAACACCTGTCTCTTCAATATGGAAACCCTAATTGTTTCTTCTACCTCAGCCCAAGTGATTCAGAGGCTTTCAAAGACAGCATATGGCCAGGAGAGAATATCAGAGACAGGGAAGATTAAAGTAGAGAATCAAGAGAAGGCCTCCATTCTTACATAGCAGGGGATAGATACCATGACCACTTCCCAGCTAGCCAAGAAATGCTGGTAGGAAAAACCTGTTGTGGCCCTGGCTCAGCCCCAAGACCCGCAGTGAAAAGGGGAGGTGGACACACCAGGCTGACCAGGAGATGGAGGCGTGACTGTAGGTCAGTGTGGGAAGCCTGTTTTAGAAAGGTACTTTACAATTCCTTTCCAGGGTTCCATAGTTCATATTTTGGAAATTGCTAGTCCAGTGTATTTTTGAGGTCTTCAGAAATACTAGATTTTATGTTGATTCTTCATCTTACACTGCATAGCAAATTTGCAGTGGCACATTGTATCACAAACAGCCTTAAAACACAAACTTAGTTCTGACAAAGCTTTCACAGGGCTAAAATCACGATGTCCCCCTGCCTGCCTTGGCTCTTGTCTAGAGGAGAATCCACTTCCAGGCTCTTGCAGGTTGCGGGCAGACTTTCCACATGGTTGTAGACCCTAAGTGCCTGCTGCCTTGCTGCGGTGGGAGGGACTGCTCACTTCTCCGGGCGCAGGCCTCCATCTCAGCGGAAGCTGTGACACTGAGTTCACATGTTTCTACTTCTTTTAAGGACCCACCTAGATAATCCAGGATACTCTGTTCATCTTAAAAAATATCTGCAAAGTCCCTTTTGCCATGTAAGGTAACCTGTTCACAGATTCCTGGAACTATTAGGTGATGGTGTCTTCAAGGGGCTATTAGCAGGCCATAGCACAGGAGCTAAAGTGTAATTTCCTGTGTTTATGAAAACCAAGTGATCCCTCTGTCATGGCTGGAAAAAGCAGCCTCAGGGTCTCTGTTCTAGGAAATTCTGCTTTATTTACTATCTTTTCTAAGTGACCTGTGCTACTAGACCTTATTTCACAATCTAATTATGAAAAAGTGTGGTTCTTGATCTCAAGCTGTAAATAAAAGTGCATTTTAAAATACTTAATGGTGAGCATAGTTCACCAGGGTAACCTTTTAGAGTCCCACTCTGCACTTACTCCAGTATGCCCAGCACTGTCTTACCTTCCACATCCCGGAGGGGATCTGCTAGGAAGCCTGGCAGTAACTGGGAGGCTGGGGACACCTATAGCAACATAAAGCGGTGTCTTTCACTAGCTAATTTTTAAAACAATCCAACAGGATGACAGGCTGATCTTAGGACAAGTGTGAAAACAGCCAAAGCCCTTAGCTCAATATTGCCGGGAAAGCATCTTTTATTTCTCTGTGTGTGTGTGTGTGGAGGTGGGGAGGGGGGCTTGGGGCGAGAGGGTATGCACATGCTGCTTTTACAAAATACATATAAAAATTTCACAGGAATAGAAGGTTGAAATACCCTTCCCTGAGCCCTACCGCCTGCTTGCCATAACCTCTAAATCCTGTCCCTAGAGAAGCCACTTTTAGGTTTCTTGGGAAGTCTTAAAGTTTCTGATACATGCATGCATGTCTATTTTTTGACACAAGTAGAGATTCACATTACACATTTGTCTGCAGTTCTGTATGCTTATTTCAAAAAAGCAGACAAAATGGCATGTGTACTGCCATTTTAGCACAATTCATTTTCCTTTTGCATGCTCCTTTTCAGTTTGTATATAAAGGGCTTTTTTTTTTTAATGTTACTACCACTATATGCAACTCAGTCCTTTATCCTGTGTATCATAAGCATTTGCATAACATTGAGTCTCATTAAAATCTGAAAGGCAGAAACGCATTAAGTAGATGATGCTGAGACAAGAAAAAGCCAGGTACTCTCCAACAGTTGATACTGCTCATCTCCTTCTGCCTCCCTGCTCCTAACATAAGACAAATTGGAGCAATAGGTCTCAACTGCTTTTTGCTAAGGGGAGCAGCAGTGGCTCCAGGTCCCCAGTGGATATTAGCAGAGGCTCGGGGGAGACTGTCTAGGCTGTTTCTAATAGCAGGATGTCAAAATAGGATAAAAAGCAAAATATACATGGTATAAGTTTTCCTTTGATACAATATGTAGTATTTACAAATTAAACATCCAGAATACATGAGAATTCAGCACATTGTTCTAGACATCAAATCAGTAGGTTCATCAAAGCATGACAAGTCAAGATCTACAAAGCTAGAACGTCCCTCTTTCCCCTCCCAAGCAAGGGTCTCCTGCTTTTAGACTTTTTTAGTATAATTTTTTCAGCAAAAGAATGTACTCTCTTGGCATTTACAGTTCATTTTTCAGTCTCTGCATAGCATACAGCACATCTAAAACATAGCCCTCTGTGAAAAGAAATCACCTTCCCACAACATTCACAATTTAAAACGAATTTTTGGATCAAAGTGCCAAACTCACCTGGTTTTTGTATAACAAAGTGAGAAATACAAGAAAGTGATGAATAGGCCCATTTTTGTAGCAGAAGGAGAAAAGGTCTGAACATGCACTAGCCTGGACTTCTCGGGTCTCCTTTGGTTCTTTGGATGCTGGCATCTAACTTTGACACCAGGTCACCAGCACAGGAGGGTCTCTTCAGAAAAGGATACTGTTTATCAGCTCAAAACAAACAGGTTACTATTGCTGTTTAGTGCTAGCGGCTACACAAGGTAACTGATAGTGCAAAAAGTCACCACTTCTTGAACGGTTTTGTAAATTCATTTCATTGACCAGCTTTTAGCATAGATTTGACCTAAGCCCCATAGTAGTATCTTGATGGCAAAAAATGTCCAGCCATGGCTGATTGCATGTACTTATAATTTATGTTATTAATGTGCTCTGTCCAAGGCACAGAGTCCATTCAGGCTTATATAAAGAATTAGTGGGAAAATGTGAGGCTCCTTCTGGACCACAGCTTTCACGGAAGACTGCAGCCTCTCCAGGCTAATGTCAGCAGAAGTGAACAAACGTTGTACGATCCCAAATCTTTCTGTATCTTTCAGAGGAGCCAAGGCTGGGTCTTCAAGATCAGCTACTCCATCATCAGATAGAGCATGGAGCTGAAATGACATGTCAACAAGTTCACTTTAAAATGTTACAGAAAACCCACACAGTTGGATAGTAATGCACGTCAAGGTAACTTGGGAGAACCAAATTAAGTTGTTGCTTTTTAATTCCCCAGGTGGAACAAGAAAACCCTTAAGATATAGAACAAGGTCTATTTGACCCAGACCAAGATATGAGGCTGGATCTCTTTCCAGTTCCTGGTGTCCTCTGTCTGAATTCCCAATTCTGAATTTGACCTTGTACTATGTCCATTAACTCTAGAAGATTAGAAAGGTCACAATGTAATTTCTCATGCACACAGTATGCAAGGTTTTGTTTTTTTTTAATGAAGTTATTAGAATTTCTTACATATTTGCATGAACCCCTCAAAGGCAGGTAGCATACTTTGGCGAGTTGTGCTTTCTGCTTCGAGAACCTTTGCCCTTGCTACTCTCTGGCTGGCAGACTGTCCCTGATGATTTGTGTACAGCCCTTGCCCTCTCACCTTTTGGTAGCACTGCCTCATCAGAAGGGCCTCTACCAAGCCCTCTCTAATGACTATTCCCTGCCCTCGTAGCCAGGCATCATTACGCTATTATGTGGTCTTAATGTACTTACTCTTCCTGAAGCCATCTTTTCAATATTCAGTTTAGTCTGTTTGCTAAACAAGGTGCCAGGTGAACAGGGAACAGGTCTGCTGTGCTCACCACTTACGCTGCCTGGAATACTGACCCTCAGTGTACTCAATGTTAGTTCACTTTGGAGGCTGCTCTAATTACAACTACTCAGAACATTTGAATTTTGCTTTTACGGCCTTAAAGTATTTGTAATTAAGGTTAAATTGACATAACAGTTTCAGCTGTACATCATCATAATTTGTGTACAATGCAAAGTGATCACAATAATTCCAGCTATCCATCACCATATAAAGTTAGATGTATTTTCTTGTGATGAGACTCTTTAAGGTTTACTCTTGGCAACTTTCATATATGTAATGCATTATTACTGATTATAATCACCATGACATCTGCCCCCCTTTACCTCTGGCAAACACCATTCTGTTCTGAATTTGGTTTTATTATGTTCTTTTGATTCCACGTATAAGTGAAATCATACAGTATTATCTTTCCCTAATTTCACCTATTATAATACCTTCAAGTTCAATCAATTCATGTTGTCCCAAATGACAAACTTTTATTCTTTTTTATGCCTGAGTAGTATTCGTGTATGCATGTGTGTGCGCACACACCGTATCTTCCTTAACGTGTCTTTCATTAATGCACACTTTGATTGCCCCCATAGCTTGGCTACTGTGATTAATGCTATCATGAACATAGGGCTTCATATGTCCTTGTGAATTAGTGTTTTCATTTTCTTCAGTTTAATACTCAGAAATGGTATGTACCAGATGGTTGTTCTATTTTGGATTTTTGAAGAACCTCCTTATTTTCTATAGGGACTGCATCAGTTTACATTCACACCAATATGAGCATTCCCTTTTACCCATATTGTCACCAATGTTATCTTTTTGATGATAGCCATTCTGACAAGTGTAGAGTGCCATCCCATTGTGGTTTTGATTAGCATTTTCCTGATGATTGGAGATCTAAACATCTTTGCATATGCCTTAGCTGTATGTCTTTGCAAAAATGTGTATTTGATTCTATGCTCATTTCTTAATCAGGTTTTTTGTTACTTGGTTATGTGGATTTTTCTGTATGTATTGAATATTAACCACTTACTCAATGTGTAAATACTTTTTCCTGTTCAGTCAGTTTCATTATTATTTTTGTTGATGCTATGCAGAAACTTTGCTTTCCTACTTTGCTTTTCTTTCCTTTAGGCAGCCTACTTTGCTTTCCTTTCCTTTAGGAGTTACCTAAAAATTCACAAGATCAGCGTCAGTGACTTTATCATCAATGTTTTCTAGGAGTTTGATGGTTTCAGTCCTTAGATTCAAATCTTTAATCCATTTTTGTTTGTGGTGGAAGACAGAGATCCATTTTCATCTTTTTCTAACAGTATTTTTTGAAGAGATTGTCTTTTCCCCATTGGGTTTAGTCTCTGTTCTACTGTTGCATATTAACTTATTATATGCATGTGAGTTTATTTCTGGGCTCTCTGTTTCACTTTGTGATTTTGAGCCAAGACTATATTGCTTTGTAATGGAGTTTGAAGTCAGGGAGTGTGATGCTTTCAGCTTTGTTCTTTTTCAAGATTGCCTTGGCTATTTGGGGCCTTTTGTGGTTCCTAATCTGTATAATTTTAGGAATGTTTGTTCTATTTCTGTGAAAAGTGTGAATTTTGAGAGGGACTGCATTGTATCTATAGATTGCTTTTAGGGCATTAGGGGTATTTTAACAATTATTTTTTTCTGTCCATAAGAACAGAGTATCTTTTCAGTTGTACAATTTCTTTCATTTGTTTTGTAGTTTGGTATAAACGGGATTATTTTCTTAATTTCTCATTCTGATGGTTGAGTGTGTATGTTGACATCCTCACCTGAGACTTCACTGATTCATTAGTGCTACAGGTCTTTTCGTAGAGTCTCATTTTCTATATAAAATCATGTCCACAATCAGTGACAGTTTTACTTGTTCCCGCCCATAGGGATGGAACAATTACCTAACTGTTCTGGCTGTGACTTCCAATACTATATTTAATAAATGTGGCAAGAGCTTGTTTTGTTCGAAAAGCTTTTCGATGTGTGATGTTAGCTATAGGCTTGTCGTATATGGCCTTTACTATGTTGGGAAAACATCACTTCATTTTGTTGAGTTTTATCATAAATGGATGTGATGGGTTCTGTGAATCTGAAGCATCTTTGTATGTACATTTCAAAGAACTTTTAGGGTCTTGATCAGTCACTCTGATACTTTTTAATCTTCAGTAGGTTTTCTAGTAGCTCTGATTTTCAAATAAGTACTCTAAATGGAATCCTAAAGAATTCTAGAAATATGCTGAGAAATGGTAACTTTACTGAAAGTACCATATACAGTTAGCCCTGGTATCTGAAGCGTAGCACTCATTTGAATATAAAAGTACTTGTGTGTCTACATCAAAATTGGTTTTACAAATATAAGCCACACTATGTAACTACAGCCTTACCCATTTGACCCAAAATACGGATTATGCTTTAGAAGACAGGCACCACATGCCATTGATTTAAAACTGTTCCCCTGGTGCAGGCTGAAGACTGGCAAAAGCACAGTGGGTGATTTCCTGTGTCTGGTGCGTAAGTACTAAACACCTGCCAACTCCAGCTGCCCACAGGCACTTCTTGGTATATGGAAATTAGTGTCACCCAAAGGTAGTGGGCAAAATTAATATTATCTATTGTTTCGCACCTTCTAATCAATCCTTACACTAAAATCTACCAGATTAGTAAATCTGAAACTGCCCAGAAAGCCTCTCAAGTTACCTTGGCCCCTAGACAAGGAAAAAAAAAAAAAAGTAGGAACACTGGTGAGTTTGTAGGTGATTCTCAGTAAATCCCTTTAAGAAACACCTGATTCCCTCAGGAGTCTCATTGTTTGAAGAAGAGTTGTTGCTATGTCTCGGGGAGATTATACGAAAGTACCCAGAAAGTTAAAGAAAACTTATTTGTCTTCTATAGTGGGTTGTTTTTTGCCAAAGCAGAATGAATACCATTCTGGAGCTTGTGTCCTAGTGTCTACTTTTAGAACACCAACAGAACATGGAAGCAGCATAAATCAAAGCCTAGAGGGCCTCCCTTGGTGGCGCAGTGGTTGAGCGCTGGGCTGCGAGGCTGCCTGCAGCCTCTGCAGTGCCAGTTCGATCCCCAGCCACCGGCGAGGGTCCCACAAAGAAAAAAAAAAAAATCAAAGCCTAGAGTTGATCAGCAAGAAAGATGACATTTAAGAGTCAGTTTGTTGGGAGGGGAGGCTAAAGTGGTCAAGCAGTATTTTTTTATATACATTCTGAATACAGTTGATGACTTTGTAAATACTTAACAATGGGTAGGCACAAAGTTGCTACAAAAGGGAACTGGGCAGAATTGCTTTCTTGCTCATCACAGCATACAATTAGGCAATTAGACAGATTGTTTCTATAGCGAAACTGCCACCAGCCTTTACTGTCAGCTGACTACAGGATATACATGCTGGCACATTTGTAAGTAGTTCAGTTTTTATGATCACAATATAACACAGCATTCCTCTGGATAGGTAAAATCTGCTTTCTATCGTGAACAAAATCTAAGTTCCTTGGTTAGACTGTAGTTGTCTCTGCTGTGCAGAGATGTACCAAAAGCACTAGCCCAAGTTTCCAGAGTTGATGTATAACAAATTTCAGGGTCCTAACTTGGCAGTCCTCTCAAACCTGGGGACAGATCTCTGAGCTTCGGGCCTACTTCATATGCTGGACTTGGCCATTAGTAATCAGATTTTAAAATATAGTAGCTCTGTTCTGCCCAAGGCTGAGCAACACCTGCAGAAGCAACATCATAGGAACTGCCCTATTAGAGCAATTTGGGGCAGCCTATTGATGGCTCCTTCTTTTAATGACCCAGTTTGTGATGTAAAAAGCAAAAGCTTAACCTTGATCTCTAGGGCTAGCCTCATGGATATGTAACTCTTTATGATATTTCCTGAGGGCACAAAGCAGTTTTATTTCTAAAACAGAATGAAAGAAGCTGTGGCTCCCTGAGACAAAACAGACCTGGAATACCTCCTAGTGAGGCCAATGCAAAGCTGAACCAACTGGTCAGAGCACAGAAATACCATAGCCAATAACAGGGCACCAGGACCCCTCCCTACAGTGCCAGCAAGCCTTGGCCCAAAGCCTCTTCTAATAGGAAAAGCATGAGGGTTGGAGTAAAAGACAAGTCCTTTGCCTCTGTGCCTCAAGTCTCCAGGTCTGTAGTGTGCAAAAACTAGAGTTAAAATACCTTTTTTAACCTATTGTAAGAGCTGTTGTGGATGAGAAACCCTAGAAGTTTTATTAGCTGCTAAGATACCCATCTCTTCCTCATTTTCCCAGGTACTTACCAAGTAACACAGTGTAGGAACAATCTCGAGTTTACAGCAAGTACCCAAAAGAGCTGCTGCATTATCAGGCATTTCTGTAAGAGACAAAAATCAATGTCAAAGAAAAAATAAAAGCTCCAGACCCAGCCCCTGAATTTTACCTAATTGTACTTCAGTGCTCTCCCATCAGCTGGGCAAAGCATGTACTCAGTAGTTATCCAATGAGAGGTGCTAAATAGGCAACAGTGGCCTTTTTGAAAACAAATGTAACCAGTTCTGTGTTCACCTTAGATCAATAATAGACCACAGATATAATGGTGGCTCCCAATAGGCTGATCATTTTAGTGACACATTTCTCTGCCATTAAGTGATGTGTGATTATAATTAAAATGTTAAAAACAAGGAAAGAATCAAACTGGTTACATACAAAAGGAGTGTGCAAGACAGAGAGTGCTTAAAAGAAAAATAACCTGCCATCAAAGTTGAAGGATAAAGATTTCTGGACAAGGTAAAAGGATTCATCACTGCTAAAATGGCCAAATAAGAATGTTAGAGGGACTTCTTTAAATTGAAAAGGGCACTAGTTAGAAAACAGAATATATGGAAGTGCTAATCTCACTGGTAAAGGTGAATATAGTGTCATGGTGGTGGACTGATCACTTCTGAAGTCAGTATGAAAATTAAAGGCAGAACAGTGAAGACACCAGGCTCGCCTGCTCCATGTAATCCAGCTAGATTTTAGCACAAAGTCAATAAACAATAGGAACATCTGAAAGGGGGGAGGCAGGGCAGGGATCCCAGATGTGGTGAACCCTGGCAAGAGGTGTAGACACAGCAAGCCCTGGTCCCCAGTAGCTGCTGTTCTTGGAGCAGGGCACCAGGAGGACCCTGCACTCAGCCACACCTGGCGGTTAGGAGTGGGACTCCACTTCCGGACAGCAGAGACAAGTGCAGACTTCAACTCGTGTGACCCCGAACAGATGCATGCTTCATGGAACAGGAGGTGGTGCAGGCAACCTGTTCTCCAGGAGCAGAGGCTGTGCAGCGCACACCCTTGAACCAGGGGAAGCCTTGCAGAGGAACTGGGGTGTCCTACACAGGCTGCTCCCCGGTAAAGAGCAGAGCAGTCACTCCTGCGCTTAGCACTGATGGTGAGAGCACATGGCCTGCCTAGACTCTCCTCCCAAAGACCGGCAAGCAGGGGTGTTTTGGTGGTGCCACAAGTGCTAGTCAGCACCACCCCAGCTCGTCTACCAGGTCAGAGCAAATGCAGCCCCGAAGTTGCTGCTCAAAAGAGCATGACAGGCACAGTGAGATCAACTTCCCAAACACATGTGACACACACACAATACAGTGTTAAGAACTTCTCTAATGAAAAAAACTCAGCTAAAGGGAAAATCAGAAAAGTTAATCAAAGAACAAAAATCAGAAAAATGAAAAATCAGTGATCAGAAGATAGGAATTGAAGCCTAAAAGTAATTTCAGGTTGTACAGACCTGTATAAATAGGATCAAGGACTCTAGAGAAAGCAATGGAGGATCGAATCAGTGGCATGGAAGAGAGTGCTCTACTAAGTGTCCAGGTGAATGGAGAGAGACCTGAGGTATGAATCAAGAGGCAGTTCTAAAACCATTCACCACCATAGAGAGAGACCCCAGAAACAGCGCGGAGTTGAGGCTGCCAGAGGGATGAAGGGTGCTGAGGAACAAAGTTTGGAGGTGACCCAGTGGTCTGTGGAGAAAGATGATGGATGCATTGCGGTGGGGTGACATACATCTGAAGAGGTAGGAACCTAAACTAATGTTACCTCAGTTCTTTAAAAAGCAAAAGTAGTAAAAAATCATACACTAGTCATTGGAGGGAACAATAGGACCAGAAGGACTACAGGCAGGGTAGAGATCTGCTGCCACGCAGCTGCCAAGGGCTCCTGTGTGAGTCAGAGACTCTTCGGGAGATGCTCTCCTGTGTGGGTGAGAGGGACAGTCCTCCCTGGGGGAGGAAAACAGACGTGCTCAAGATGATGGAGACGTCTGGCAGGCAACAGCAAGGCCTCCTTCATGCTCGTGACACTTCATGTAAACTTCCTTGGCCTTCCACTTACCCTCCCTGTACTGCTGAAAGGGAGGGAACCATAGTAAGTACTAAATCCTCCCCAGTTACTGTCCTTTCCACAGCCCCAGAAGAATTACAGTAGGTGAAATTACTTCAAAGCAACAACAGCATTTCTTTTTTTCCATACCTGCTAGTGCACTGACCAAGAAGTAGGCGATAGAGAAGAGCTTCTGGTTGCTGACCACATCCTCCGGCCCGAGACACTTGCCCTGCACCTTGTACCCCACCAGCCGCAGGAAGGCCGTGAGGTCCTGCTGCTGTGGGGACTTCAGTTCCCTCAGCATCTCCAGTGGGGGTGACAGGCCAAAGACCACGTCATCGCACTGCAAAGGGAAGAGAAAACGCCTGGTGAAGCTAGAGCCAGGCAGCACCGGACCCAGTCACCACCCCATGACACACACGAACCCTCGCCCTTCACTGTCTACCGGGTAAAAGGAGCCCCTGCATTCTTTCCTGTGTCTTGAAATTGCTGATCTACAAGGTTAGATTTCCTCCTAGAGAAACAGTAAACTGAGCCTTGCCCCCCAGGCACTGGTCTTGTACAAAGGAGGCAGGTGGCCCCCCAGGAACTACTGGGTTGAATCTTCAGAGCCACAGCAGGGTCTGTCTTGTTTACCCAGGACTGGGAACCAAGTGCTTACACTGAACTGAGAAGGGGGCATAAGGCATCATCCCCAGGCTTTAAATTTGGCACTCAAGCCCCACTGCCCCAGCCAATGGTGCCGGGCGGCGCCCTCCAGCTACAACAGGTTTGCTAGCAGGCAGGGGGGCGGCTCTGCACCTCCCAGTCAGCTGGGTTCCATTGTAGCCTTGGCATGAGAATCCTTCTCCTGGGCAGCTTTTCTAGCACCTGAAAGGGCAGCTGGTGCCCCCTCTACAGGGTGATGGCCTGAACTTTCCTCTTGAAAGAAGCTATTTCAGGAAGCACAAGTGGGCTTTGTCAAACATTTGTGTTCTCCTGGCGGCTAGCTCCCGCTCCCCCAGCACCACATCCCCAAGAACCTAAGAAAGAATAAATTTCTGTTGTGTCAAGCCCTTAAGTTTGAACTATAGGTTATATCACTGTAACTAAGCTGCTCTGGCATATTCCAGTTTTAGGAGGGAAAATATATAAACTATCAGAAATTATTGAAAGCCATAAAGTATTAAGCCATAAAGTCAGAGTTTAAATTCCACTTAATAGAAAAACCAAAAGACACAAACTATAGTGAAAGTCAAACTCAGTGTCCCAACCTCCTCCAGTAAAACAGAACACAAAGTCTGGGGGTTGGGGTTAGCACCTGGTATGTGCCTCACCATTTGTACCAGTTAGGGAATTCGGCCTCTCCAGAAAGTCCTGCTGCAAAAAACAAAACCACCACCACAAAGGCCGTTTTTCAATCTTTTCAAAAAATAGATCAGGTTGACTAAAGGAACTCTACCACATCCCCCCTTGCACTGTGTCCACCTGGAACTTCAGACTGTGACCTTAAAGGTCCTTGCAGATTAAGGTAAGGATCTTGAAATGAGATCCTCCTAGATTGGAATGGGTCTAAATCCACTGGGGATTGCCTTTGAACAAATGGAAAAGGTGACAAGACACAGAGAAGGTCACATGAAGACAGACTAGAGTGCCTGGAGCGGTGCGGCCACAAGCCAAGGCATGACAGGAGCTACCAGAGCTGGAGGAGGCAAGGAAGGATTCTCTCCGAGAACCTTTGGGGGAAGCAGGCCCTGCTGACACACCTTGACTTCAGACTTCTGGCCCCTGGAATTGTAAGAGAATAAATTTCTGTTGTGTCAAGCCATAAAGTTTGAGCTTACTTGTTGGGGCAGCTCTAAAAACTAGGATCCCCTCCAATTCATGACTGTAGCTACCTTCCTATAGTTAGAAAACTAAGGACCTAGGAGCTAGAGAAAAGTTTTCAGCTTCTAAAGTGACGAAGTCTGAAACACAAGTTTATCCCAACCCAAAGCCTGTCCCAAGAAGTGTCACCCATCCGCATCTCCAGAAAGCCCAGGTAGAGACACTGCCAGCAGTGCCTCTGGCCTCACCACTTGTTCCAGGGCCACAAGCAGCTCATCATCAAACAGGACCGCCTGGAGGATGTTGCTCAAAGCCAACTGCTGCTGCTCCGGCAGCTCCACAAAGGGATGGAAGTTCCTTTCCAGGAGCGGCGTGGCTGTGAAAGAGCAGAGTGTACCCAGTCGCACCGCCGCTGCACACGTCCCAGAACAAGGGGAGCAACTCCTGCCTTTTATAGCCAATTGTCCTCATTCTTTCATAGATACTCCCAGCTGCACCGGCAGTCATGGGACTCGGAAATAAAGTAGGAATGAAATACCACCCTGCATGTTTTTCAATAACCAGTCAGACTGTAACAAGAAGGGGTGAGGCGGAAGGAAGCGGAGACAGAACAAGGCCAAAAAGGAAGAGGATAGATCCATTTTGTTTCAGGCCGCCGCTCTCTGATGACTCACTAACATTAATTACGCCTAGTCAATTATTTTCTGAAGAAGCCATTCAGATTTCTTCCTCTTTAGCATGATTTTTGTGAAAGTAAATTATCAAGGCGGATGACTAAACATCAATTGGTACTTTTAAAATGCTTCAAAGCCATACAAATTCCAAAACATTATTTTTCACAACCCCATACACTGCAGATTTTTTATCCTTTAATGTTTAACACATGCCTTTCAGAGGAGCTGCTGCCCTAATTTCACAGGGCACACTCACTCCACTTTCTCGGTCTCTTTATCTGTCCTGGAGGAAGGACACCCAGGTCTGCCCCACTGGGTTATCCCATTCCCTGCAGGGTGCTAGAGCCTCTCCCCTTAATTCTCAAAAAAGCTAATAAATGAATTCCAGCAGGGATTTAAAAACAAGATTCTATAGGGCCTCCCCTGGTGGCACAGCAGTTGAGCACTGGGCTGCGAAGCTGCCCGTGCTGCTCCCCTCAACACTGTATTTTGGTCCATCTGCCCATCTGCCTGTTCTGCTCCCCGCTCTGGCTCTGGTGAATTCTCTCACCCTCCTGCGGTTCTGACTGTACCCAGTGCTCGTATAAATAAATAAATAAATCTTAAAAAAAAAAAAAAAGATTCTATAAACCAAAGCTTTTGTCCACAAATACATAAATACCCACTAGTGTGCGATGCTTCACCTATGCGTTAGCTGCGTTACACACAAGCATATGGGTGTGAACACTTAGATATTAGTGTGTGTGATGATATATAAGGCACCCTTCTGGGGAGGGACATGTCACTGATGTATTCAAAAACTGCCTGGTGAGCGCAACTAGGTCTTTGCCATGCTGGCCCCCTACCCTCTTCCTGCCTAGCACTGCCAGCCTCCCCAGCCTGCCTCAGGCTGACCAGAATGCACCAGGTGGATTGATGGGAAGGAAACTGCAAGAAAGCTGCAGCTCCACTGCCTGTGTTGTCAAAATCCCGTAGCGCAGGTCCAGGCTGCGGGCTCACAGCTGCTTCGATTTTAACCCAAGACATCAACTCCAATTAGTGGCAGCTGAAAACTGCACCCAACTGATCGATCTGGGCAAACAGTGGCGGTGCCTGCAGCCCCGCGTCAGACAGGAAAGCCTCATCTTAAAATCAGGACTTCGTGGTCATTTTTCCACATGGAGTGAGTTTTGCTATAGAAACGAAAGCATCATCTGGTTTGGGACTCACTGAAGCCCCAGAGGTGAGTCTCCTCACCCTCACGCCAGAGCATCTTCTGAGCTGCTCCTAGCTCTCCCTAAGCTGATTATCTGTTTCTCCTTTTCCTTGCCCGTCTCCGCTTCTATATACTGCACTCCTGCCCCACCTAGCCTCCAAAAAAACCCTTTTAACAACAAAATGCTGCAGAGAGCGCAAGTGCTACAGGCAGGGGACGGCACTGTCCTCCTGGATGGGCGCCACACGGCCTAGAGCCACGTGGGTGAAGACCTCCAAGAGAGCTTGTGCAGTGCTGACAAGGCGCTGCTTATCTCGCCAGTGAAGCCTGAAATGCAATGAAACATGCGAAAGTCAGGTTCTCTCTCCTTGCTGCTGACTTGCTGTTCTTAGAAGCCAGCAAGGCTTCTGTAGGGAAAGAGAATGAAAATGGAAAAAAGAAACAAAATGGCCTGACTCATGCCTCACATCCCCCACCCCGGGCCCCATTAATGGTCTTCCCCATGAACGGTCCTCTCTTCACAGCATGGCACCCGAGATTGGCGGTCCCCTTAGATTGCACCAGAATGAGTCCCGAGTGGACTAGGACCAACTTGGGCCCGTCCTCTCTGTTCTCAAGTGTTTTCATGAAGTCACAGGCATCACTCCCACTCCCGCGGCCACGTCGCTCTCGGGTACAGCACTCAGTCATCAGCTCCCCCGCCCGCCCTCTCGGCAATACCTTGTTTTAAGACACTCAGTGGTCTCTGCCTGGCATCTGGCATGTCCTGGAACTCCAGTTCTTGAAAGGGCAGGGGGTCCAGGAAGACAAAGCTGCTTCTCTCCTGCTCAAAGCCACCACGCTTCCCTTGCAGGAGACAGAATTCTGTGATGTGAGAGAAAAGGACAACCGGGCATGGGGTCAGCCTGGCCTTGTTGGCATATCTTAGACCTGGCATCACCTACCTCAGGCAGGACAGGAGACACATCCGCCCCTCCTCCCCATAAACCTACTTCCTACACGTCATGCTGGTGCACCAGAAACTACGAATGTAAGAGAGAGGGGTTCTTCACATAAAGCTCGCTAGTGGGTTCCCTCAGAACAGGTAGGAAGCAGTCATTCAAGCACTGGAAGTATTTCATTATCCTGATTTGGACAAACCAACTCTAAATGAAAGAACTTACCACGTATGAAATTGAGAAAAAGTTTGATATGGCTGAACTGATAATACTGAAGAATCACCGACAATATATTTAGGTGCACAAATGCTTGCTATATGGTTATGTCACTAAAGAGCCAACTTTTCTTTATTAATGAGAATACTACACAGCAATTAAAAATGAACTACTGGCTTCTGCAATAGTGAATGTCATAAATGTGTTGAATGGAAAAATCAGACACAAAAGAACATGTCCTACATGAATTTATAGGAAGTCAAAACTCATCTTTTTTTACTTTTATTTTTCAGAGATACCAGAATATTTGTAGACAAAACAATAAAATGCCTAAGAATCACTTTAAAATAATTGAGTGGGGGTGAAGACAGGTAGCACAGTTAGAGATGAAACATGAACTGCCCTGTTAAAGCCAGAAACCAGCCGGGGTATCTAAGTTGTGGGTAAAATGTAACAGTCATGTCCTTGCTAAGCAAAAGCAGTAAGTCAGCCCACAAATGAGGGGCCTTTCACGCTTCTATTTAATAATTAGGATACTTACGAGTAAAAATGCAGCTGAGCCTGGCACTTGTCTGACACGCAAAGCGTGGGTATTAGCGCTCATTTTCATTTGCTTGCGGTCACTGGTGACTAGAGAGAGGTGCCACAGTCCTGTCCTTACTCAGCCACCCCCTCACTGGGCATCCGGGGTGCCCCGGCTTGCTCCGCCCTCTCACCAGGGCACTGAGATGGAGCCGAGGGAAGTAGCTCTCAGGCACTGGCTTCATATCCTGGGAACGGGGACCAGGAACACCACCTCAGGTGTTAATGCCAAATGGGGGCTCTGGGAGTCCATGGCACCTGCAGGTGCACAGCCCCCCGAAAGCATTGCCGGCTCCTCCTCACATTTCCACGCCGGGCACTGTACGAGGCGTCACAGCCATAGGCTGACAGCCCAGGTCTTGAAATCAGTCTGGTCCAGGTGGGAATGGGTAACTCGGGGTGATGCTGGGGGTGTCAGTGAGGTTCTGAAGCCAGTGGCAGGTGCAGAGAGAGAACCAGAGAAGGTCCCTGGACTGAAAGTGTCTTAAGGAGCCTCCTAAAGGATGGGTAGGAGTTGGGTGGGCAGAGAGGCAGAGAGCGGGCTCCAGAAAGGAGAAGCAGTCCCAGGGCCCAGGTAGGAGAGAGTGGGGATGCCCCCAAGGGTGGGTTAACTGGCCAGAGGGCTGTGTTGGGAGGCGCTGGAGATAAGGCAGGGGAGACAAGCCAAAGGGAATCGGGGAGGGAATTGAATTTTTAAATGATTTCACTAGCTATACTGCTTGGATGGAGCAGAGACGGGGAGATTCCTCAAAGCAAAGCAGCCAATTGAGTGTGTGGTGGAAAGAGTCTGGGGGTAGGGGGTGGGGGGCTGCCAGAAGAGCAGACTCAGCAGGGCAGGAAGCACAAGGTCGCATTCAGGGTCCCCATGGAACTACATGCTTGAAAGGACACCCATACCCGATGGTGCTAAGCACACTCCAGACTGTGCAGTGCATCTAACTGGCTGTAAGAGGAGAGCTTCTGTCGAAGGAAGGGTTGTGCTGAGGGAATCCTTGGGCAAGGAAGGTGGCACAGATGTCTCCCTGTGGGACTCAGAGGAAGTCGACCTCTCAGTTTCAAAGGACAAAACCGGATCCTTGTCAACGGGACTTCCACCTTGAGGGTGGGAGGAGACATCTGGGAGCCTCTTGGGGGCCCTTCCAGCCCCTGTGGGTCTATGTTTATGAAGCCAGCTCAGAACATTCTGTGGCAAGAGTGATAGAAAACACAGATGGGGTAAAAACAGAACCGTTACAAAAAAAAAAAAAATCCACCATGAGTCACAGGAACGAGGCCCGGTCACCAGGCTGCAGAGGCACCACAGTGGGCCTTGGGGAAAGGGCAGCGTGGCCCCCTCCAGGGCCAGAGTAGGGGAGTGAGCCAAAGGGCCTGGAGCTTCCCTCTGGGCACCTCTTCTCAGCTGCACAAAGAGGAGTTTATTTTCAAAGGCAGCAGAAGCCAGCCAAGATAAAAGCCTGGTAATTGAAATGCAAACAGGAGAGCCTCACCAGGCAAAGCTGTGTCTTTCTGACCCCTTCCCAGAAAAGGGGGGAGGCTGTGGGGTAACAGGCGCCCCAGCACCAATGAGCTGCCGGCAGGACTGGGCAGGGCAGGTGCCACCTCCTCTGATAAACAGGAAGCCCTGCACCTCCAGGGGTCCTCCCTTCACTCCTAGGCATTCTCCACTGCGGGAGTGTTGGGGGCTGGCTTTCTGAGGCCTCAAAAAAATGACACCTAGACCTTCGGTCCACTTGGGGGGAGGGGAGCATCCTAGGCTGGAACCACAGGCGCACACTTAGTAACGTGGTCTTCCCCACACTGAAGATAAACTAGAGGAACAGCTTAATCAGCTTGACGTCTCAGTTTAATATACAAATCATTCCAACAGGAAAATAAAATAATACCACCCACACGACACAAATTTGGAGCCATGGGCCCAGAGGATTTTTGGTCTTCCTGGTATTTCCTGTATCCCTCTCTAAAGCAACTTCTTAAAAAAACACCTTCACCTTTTGTCCCTTCAAGCAAAGCACTGCCCCTCCCTGAAACCCCCTGAGACTCCCGAGCTGCTCCATCCGTGACAGAGGCGGCTGGATCACATTCCACATTCCCCTTGTCTCCTCGCCCCTGAGGACAGTCAGCTTTCCCAGCCCCTCTGGTTGTAGTCAAATGGTGTGGCAGCTCGTGCGGGTGTAGTGAGTGCAAAAGGCGGACTCCCAGAAAACTCACCCCAACAGGTGCTCAGCACGACTGAAAACGTGGAGGGGAGGGGAGGGGAGAGCAACGACAGCGGAAAACACGCTAGCGGCCTGCAGCGGGCCCACTTTTAAAAACATTTTCACTAAGGAAAGCGCACAAGGAGAGAGAAGGGTATCATGAGCCTCCAAACACGTATCCACCGGCTCCAACAACGAGTCGTGACCTCTACCCGCCGCCCCGCACACCTCACACCCCACCCATAATCCTCTCCAAGCAAACTGCAGAAACATTACCATTTGATCTAGGAAAAGTTCAGTGTAAGTCTCTAGGCGATGACCTTTTTCATCAACATACTCAAACTGTCATTACCACAGCCCAAAAGGCCAACAATAATTCATGATGTTACATGTGCTCACTCATGTCCCCAAGCAGTCCGTTTCCTTGGGCTCCCCCTAACATGTGAGGAAGAACATGAAATGGGGGGGTCGCTCTGCGCACCGACGTACGGCAGACACCCAATAAGTGAAAGCCATTATTTTCTTCAATCACTGCAGTGACCAGGTGCTCCCAATTTTGAGCACACTGGTGATGAGCTGACAGAGCCAGCAGCATTATGGGAGCTGAGGTGGAGTGATGCAGGAACCACCCATCTTCCGGGCATTTCACATGCCCCATCTTACTCAGTCCTCCCCAGACCAGAGGGGAAAAGCTCAGCAAGACCCAACAGCCTGCCTGAGTCCACCGGACGCCAGGGCACAGCACTCACGGGCCTGATTGCAGAGCCAGGTATTTAGCCCTGGGCCAGGTGAGTGCCTCTAGATCCCCATAGTGGTAGGGGATCCTCTACAAGTGTGCACTTCAAGGGAAGAAGGGGCTGTCTCTCGGCATTGGCTCAACCACCTCCTAAGAGTCCCACGCAGGGGGCCACACTCACCAAACTGGCCATCCGGCTTCACGTACAACTCGATGACGCCATAGGCGATGGTGGTGGCAGCTGGGATCTCCAGCACCACATTGGTGTCCTTGATGAAATTTCCATCCTCCATGGCTGACACCTGTGGGTGAGAGCACACGCCTGTCCCTGTGCTCTCACACTCCCCCGTGGCCAGCTGGGGCCCTGCACGCAAGAGCAACTCTGTGCCTGGGGAGCCAACGGGAAGGAAGGACTGGCAGAAGGAAGGACTTAATCCTTGCTAGCCTCATGACAAATGGCCAACCTGGTGGCACAAAACCAAGATTCCAGAAAAGGGACACAGTGAAATGAGGTCTGAGTAAAGAAGTTAATAACTTCCCAAGTCCCCTCATGAAGAATTATGAAAAACAACTTTGAAATCCTAGTGAAAAGCTTAAACAATAGCAAAGCCAGACTGGGAGAACCTAGCTAAGCACAAGAACCCCCCTGCATGTCATTTTCCACTCCTGAGGCTGGGACACTGGGCTATGAAACAAAACCCAGGGAGAGGCTGGAGGGAGAAGAAGCAAAAATTAGAGGGCAGGCAAGAAACACCAAGAGGACAGCCACCCAAGGGCGCTCCTTCAGGCAGTGTTATGAATCTGACCTTTCCCTCAATGACCTGGGCAGAGGAAAACAAGAATCCATCTGCTGCACACAAACTGGAAGTGAGAGACCTTTAGCAACTTGATCCTGGGTAGAGTGTGATGATGGCCAGGCCCCCTGAGACTCGGGGGGTGGGGGGTGGTTCCAGGCCTCTGGTAGGGGGTATCTATGGGTAGAAACATTGTCACTGTCATCTGCCACTGGGTACCTCCATCATCACTGCTGTCCCGGCCTGCCCACTCCTGGGAGAGTCTAGCCCAGAACTATAATTCCACCTCCTTCCAAACACAACTTTCCCAGGCCTTCTTGCAAAAAACTAAAAGTTGCCTCAAGAAGTAAATCTCTAAGAATAGATTATCAAGTACCATGACAAGCTGGAGGAGAAAGAGTTTGGGGTTGATAGCCTCCTGTTCCACTGATGTTTATCAGCTCAGGCTCGGCTTGGTATGCCTGTGGTTCAATCCAGAAGCATCTGTTTATGTATCTAGAGACAGACACATGTACTGATCTTTACTTCCTTAACTCGATTCACAAAGGATTGGAGGCCACTAATTCCGAAAAAATCCTTTGAGGCCCCTGGCTCCGAGGGGCTTTAGGGGTTATCTGTGCATTTGTCAAATGGGCCCATTTGACCCATTTTCTTTGTAGAATGCACCTGGCCCAAACCTACACGGTCACACCAAGCGTCCTGCTGTCCTAAACTGGGGTCTGTACCAGAGAAGGGCAGGTTCAGAGCAGTCTGGTGAGCCACCCCAGAGCACTCCCACCTTGGGTTGCCGCAGATCAAGGGAAACCTACAGCTGCCAGCACCAACCTGAGAGCACATCTGAGAGAGAATCACCCCCAGGGAAGGCAGGTCCCCTTCTCTGAGTCCTTGCTCCAGCTGTGACTAAGCCAGTCGCCCCAAACATTTCACTCACATGAGCTAATAAATTCTTTCTTAAGCCAGTTCAAGTTGGGTTTCTGTTAATTCACTACACAAAGCTTTCTGACCAATGAGAACACCCAAAGAGGCCCCTGACCAGGCTTCCATGGCTGGGACCAGAGGCTGCTGTGGCCCTGACCCCAGCTGCCCCCAGCACACACCTGCACCGTCTTGGTCTGGATGCCCACCATGCCGCCACACTTCTCCTCGATCTGAACATGCTCCGATATCACACACTTCTGTGTGGTCACTATCTTCTGTGTCAGGATGCACAGAACCTCGTTCCTCCTCTCCAGCACCTGCTGCAGTACAGGATTTTTCAGATTTATTTTCCTGAAATAGAAAAATGGCTGTGAGTGGCCAGGGACTCAGGGGAGAAGGCTGCAGCATGAATCTGCTCCTGTTCCACAGCCAGCGGCTGAGCGGGCACAGGCGACAGCCAGCATCAGGTACCTCCTGTGATGAGGGGCAGTTCATCTGGAAAAGAGAGACCCCCTCAGAGAGCCCAGGCCTCTGGAGTAAGGCCAGAAGCTGAGGGAGGGAGGGGTGCCGCTGTGGAGCATGGTGTGGCTGTCAAAGAGGAAGAACAGAAAACCAACCTGTGGGAGCACCGTGGTCTGCCCGCCTCAGGCCCTGGGAGCTCCACCTCGTTACTTAATCAGAGGCCGAGGGACATTACAGTCCCAGCCCAAGAAATTACAGTGTAGGGGCCTGGAATGGGAGGAGAGAGGAATTGGCTTAAAGTACAGGTAATGAAGAAAAAACTAGAGTTGAACTAAAAGGTACTTTCTGTGCTCTCTTAATAGGGGTTTCCATCATTTCACAAATGGGGAAACTGAGGCCAGCTAGGAGTGTCCTGCCCAGGTCACCCAGCAGGGATTTGTGATTTCCACACAGCTACTCTGGAGATTTCATGAACAAGCTGAATTTCCATCTACAGGGGGTGATTTCATACTTAGAAGCAAATAACGCTATACCCACTAAGATCTCATTCAACCCTGTGAGTCTATGAAGTAGACAAGAAAAGAAACAAATTAGAGCTGGTAGAGGCACAAGAATAATTACATCATCCGGGTTTTTTAATGGTCCAAGATCCAGCTACCTGAAAGGCTCAGCACCCTCCCTCACCAGATAGAGGTGGTCCCCACCCCTCTATTCTGGGCAAATGCAACTCTTTAGGCTCCAGAAAGTATCTCCAACTCAACTGGACTAAGTTGCTGGAAAGGTCCTGTCTACCATGTACAAGCTGCTTGGGACAAGAACAACCATGTTCATCAATAGATGAAGGATAAGTAGGACACGCCACGCACACACCTGGGACAGAAGTCAGCTGTGAACAGGAACGATCTGCCACTTGCTACAACACAAGCAAACTATAAAGACATCGTGCTCAATGAACTAAGCCAGACAAAAAGAGGACAAATTTTGGATGACTCTCCTTACATGAAGTATCTGCCTAGGCAAACTATAGCAACAGGAAGTAGATCAGAAGTTACCACGGGCTGGGGAGGAGGAAGAAGAATTCTTGTTTGCTGGCTATAGAGTTTCTGTTTGGAGGACGGAAAGTTCTAGAAATGGATAATGGTGATAACTGTCCAATAGTGAGAATATACTTACTGCCATTGTCTTGTACACTTAAAATGGTTAAAATGTTACCTGTGTCTTATTGCAATAAAAAATGATGGCTGTTCAATCTCAGTCATGTTCAAAGAGATACAAATGATTATAATGTTTCACACATACTAAAAAATAAAAATATATTGATCACAATAAAAATGCTGCCCAGAGCTCCATTTCCAGGGAGGCTGATAAAGCAGAGGCGTGGAGCCTACCCACTGTGGTTTGAGTCCCAGCTCTGCCCTCCAGCCACTGGTCGTGATGGAATGACATCCCCTCTGCACCTTAGTCTTCTTGTGGATAAGCTGACAACACCAGTGCTCCCTCAAGGGCTGCTGTAGGGCTTAGATCGGTGACCTGCCAAACCAGACAGTTCATGCCACACAAACACTGACAGGTGGCAGCCACCTCCTCTGAGGCCACCTTCTCTACTGGGCCCCACAAAGCAAAGCCTCAACATGTGCACTTGAAGGGAATTAGGGGTCACTTTATTGGGTCCGAGATCCTTTTCACATCACTCACTCCTTTAGAAACCTTCAATGGCCACATTGTGTTTCAACCCCTCACCCAGGCAACTCACGAGGCCCCTGAAGGGCCCCACTTTCCAGCTTTCTCCTGTGCCTTAGACACCAGACGCATGCCCACCCCAAGGTCATGGCCTAGTCCCCTCCCCTCACATCAGTGATACTGCTCATCTCCTCAGGGTACCACTTCTCTGGAGTTCTTTTCTAGCACATTCATTTATTTGTTCCTTGCCTGTGTCCTCCCTCTAGAATTAAACTCTATATAAAGTAGGGGCTGTGCCTGTCTTATTTATGGCTTCTTTCATGTCAGTGCCTAGTAAGCGCATAGCAAGGACTCAGTAAATATTTCTGGAACGAATGGATAAATAAAACCTATGGATTTCTCCTCTTTACTTTAATGAATGTGTAAATGTGTGAGTGTGCATGCATCTGCGTATGAAAGAGAGAAAACATGCAGAAGATATCAATGGTGGGTTCGCAGTGTGGTTAAAGGAGGACGTGTCAGTGGGGGTCTTCCTGAGAGGATCTGGGTCCTTGAAGATGTGCATCAGCGCCTCCACCAGTCACAGGGTGTATTTGAGCCAGTGCTTTAATTCCTCCTGCCACTGGACACAATTCCACCTTCGAGCAGATTCTTGAAAATCGACTCCCTCAATACAGGTACTTGGCAACATCCTCATATGAACACACATCAAAAGCCACAAGTCCCGCTCTAATACCTGAGGAACTGAAGGAGGGTAAGGAGCAAAGGCCACCGTGAGGGATCCGAAGTGACTCTGGTGGATGGAGTCACTTCCTTGCACCACGGGCAACATAAACAAATTCACTCAAACACTTGACTTGTCTAAGTCATGTTACGTTGCTTGGAAAGAAAAACTCAGCCTGGACTATCCAAGACTCCACTGTTTAAAATGCCCACCTCCCTCCAGAAGGCCCACCTCACCTCCTCCTAAACACCCAAAGGGGGAGGGGAAAAGTCACTACAGGAACATCACCTCCTGCGGCTGACGAGGACTTGGCCCCAAGATGCCTGCCGGTCAGCCAAGCACCTGTGCCCACAGCAGGGCCCCGCCACAGGAGGGGGACAGAAGCTTGGCCAGGGACGCCCTCACCGAGGCTAGGAAACTGGAGAAGAAAGGCCTGTAGAAGGGGCTACAAGGCATGCAGGCAGCAGCGTCCAGCCGACAGGCACATCCTACACAGGTCACTGGGATTCGGTCACCCAGGACAGTGCTGCCACCTTTTGGAAATCAAACGCTGGACAAAGCCGCAGAGAGCAGAGGAGAACTCCAGCGGACAAAGGGGCTCACTGTCAGGGCAAGTGGACTGTTTGCCTGACTCTGCAATCTCCAGAGGGAATTCTTTCCCACCTCCTCTCCTGCCCACACCACCAGGCCCCAGAAGGGCTAGCGGGAACCAGACCCTGACTCTGGGCCTCCTCAGAGTAGGAATCACCATGCAACAGGGTGCCTCGGGGCCCAAGTGGGGAAACCAGACATATTCCTGCTAATCCGCTTACTTTACAGTCCTATGTATTTTCCTGTGTGCATATCAAGAGCTCTACAGATTTCCTTAGCCCATTCAAGGGGATCAAGGAATAAAAAGTTTAAAACCCTAGAAGAGGAGGTTCACAGATGAGAAGCAAGGAGGCTCATAGAGGTTGAAAATAGTAAGCCGAGTTACACAGCTAAAATGCCTGGCTGGCCTTTCACAAAGCACCCCGCCCACCCCCCACAATGGCAGCTGCTCCTCTTGTGAGCGAAGGCACCCAGGAGCTGTACTAGAACGTGACCTTCATCTCCAGTTAACGCTAATACTGCCATGTTCACTTCTACATCAATATTGCACTCTAGACCAGTGGCTGGGAACCGGAAGGATTAAATCCAAGCCCTCTGGGAATCTTCCTCAGATTAGCCACACCCATCTGTCCTCCTGGACCCCACCTTCTAATGGCTGCAGCAGCCACATGGTCTCAGCAAATTCTTCCCTAGACTGTCCTGATATGCTCCATCTCTCCTGAGCCCTGGTAAGAACCTCCAAACAACAGGGACAGATCTCTTGTCCATGAGACACAGGAGACACAAAGAACTATTCATGGAGGGTGTGTCTTGGCTGGGAGACGTTTCACCTGATCTCTTCTGACCTCTGGATGTTTAAACCACATGAACTTATCAATTATTAAGGATTTTTTTTGTTAATTAAAAAAAGACCTGTTGACAGACTGTGAGCACCTAGAGGATAAAATACCCTGCTCTTTTTACTGTGCCTAGACCTATCTACCCACCCAGTTGCTGGGAAAATGGACACATGCCCACGGAAATTCTAAAGGACAGGGTTGGAATATAGCTCTCCAGATACCAGCCGGAGCTCAATGTCCACTGACAGGAGAAACGGGGCAGAAGCTTGCCAGCAAGAGCAAAAGAAGTAAGCACACTCTAAAGAAGCAGGAAATTGCCAGAGTCTGTTTCAACATCTTCCCAGATCAGTGATGAGGGCATAAAAAGAACCCAAAGGTGGTGACGGCTGGCCGGCTACTATTTCGAGAAAATTAAGAATTGCTAACCTACAGAAATGCAGATCTATGTGGATGATTAAGTAATTTGGGCATTCTGCCCCGAGGGTGTTGATGTGATGACTAACGACCACTGCAGTTACAGGAGGTGTGAGTGTATGTTCTCGGATCAGCTGTAGAGAGGCAAAATTAGAAAGTCTGTTCAGATCGGGTCAGTGCACATAGCTTGACTTTGTTCAAGATTTCATTACGCAGCGAAGTGTCGGCTTCCCTTTTGATAGCCAACCTCCTCCATTCTACAGATGTGGCAAAGCACCCACCAAAGCTGTGACTTGAGCTTAATTTGGGAGTTTAATTTAGAAAGGCATCTATGCATGTACCACGGCAGCTTTCATCCACCTGTCTATCCCTCCAGGGACTCACACTCCCTTTACCTTTTAAAGTCTGTAAGCATCTTGCGAGAGCCAGGGAGGGAAGGAGCACATCAACCACATCTGTGCTATTTCTCCAGGCACAGCACTGAGCTCTCAGGCCTGGCAGCTTCAACGCCCTGAATGTGGTGCCCTCGTTGCTGCCTACCCAGATTCTATTCAAATTTGAGGCACTCGTACTAGGGATGAAGGAGTTAGACACAGTCTAGGAGGTCTGCTCCAAGCCTGGTAACTGCATTGTTCTTAACAGGGGCTGGGCTAGGACGGGACATCTGCAGCAATTCTGGCCACTGACGCCTAAGGAAAAAGCCTGCCAAGGGTCCCTGCGAGCATCCTTTTCCCTCTTAAAAGAGGCACAAGGAAGAGACCAGGTTTCTGCCTCGAGACCTCCTTGTTCCCAACACCACCTTTGGGAACTACAAGAACTAGGCTGCTGTGAGGACGAGCAACTTGTGGAGGCTGCCACAAGGGGGAGCCACAGAGCCAAAGAACAAACCATCCACCATCAACCTTTGGTTAAAGGTGATTCACCCTACATTGCATGTTTTCTTGTGTGAGGCAGTAACAGATGTTCTTTGCAACTAAAGACACCCTAAAGGTTTGTAAAGTTATGGTCACTTTTACTTCATTGAGGGACAAGCAGTAGAGAGAGCTCATCAGCCAGGGACCCAAAGACACATGGCTAAGGGCTAGATTGAGAAAATAGAGTCCAGCCCCAAACCCCTGCCATTCATCTTCCCTCTCCCTCCTGAACCACCTGCACCCTGCATACAGAAGGTACATAATACCTGCCTGTTCATGTTCAGTGTTTCAGTCCTCCTGCAAAGAGCCCAGAGACTAGGAGCAGATCCTCTTAGAAGCCCACACACACCACTTGTGGGCTCCTCATTACCAAATCTCCACTTCAACCATAAAAGGGAATCTCCAGGAACCAAAATTACTGGACCCGGGGGCCGCTTTTTCCAATAGTGTGAGAAAAGCCTTGGTCTCGCCACTCGACTATAATTCTAGGATTGTAAATTGCCTGAAAAAATCAAAATGTTAACCACAGGTCATTACCAAAGTGAGTGACCAGCACTGGCCTGCACTGCGACCACCCAACTCTGCGCACGTCAGTCTGTAATCGCTTATCTCACAAACAGCCGGGGAGAGCCGGGGAATGGTTAGCTTTTCAGAAATGTTTGGCTTTTCAGATGGAGTAATTCATTAATGGCCACCAGCTATGAGACCCAGCAGGTCCGAAAGATGGACCAAATGAAGCTGATGCTTCACACAGAGCCCTCAGGACATTATTCTTTCTAAATTCTGTGCCTCTGCAGTTGCCCTGGAAAAAATCCTGTGTTTTGTGGGCCTGGGCTTACATCCTGAGTCAAGGCAAACTAATTAACTTCTGCATTTCAGGCTCCTCAGATGTAAAATAAAGATGAACCAATTACTCTTTCAACTGAAAGTGCTTGGTGTGCTGCAGGCGCTGTGCAGGGCCATCGGGAGCAAAAGCAGATGCTGTAGGAGAGACACGCGGATTGGGCAGTCAGCACACACCTCACCATGTGGTCGGCTGATGTCCAGCAGGGGGACCCGGGTGATGGGGTTCCTGAAGGAGGCTAATCTGAGCGAGCAACGGGCCAGGTGAGGTGGAGGAAGGGGTCTGTGTGGACAGGCTTGGGGTGAGAAAGCCTGAGGCGTTAATTCCAGAGATGGAAATAAATTCAGGTGACTGGCCTGGAGGGGGTGAGAGGAGGGTGAGAGAGAATGCTGGAGAGCAAAAGTGTGTGATGTCATCATCCCAGGACAGCAGAAAGTACAGGAGGGTTTGAGCCAGTCACATGATCCCATAGCTAACATGTGGAGAGTCAGCTGGAAGGGGTGGGTGGGGGGATGCACATCTCCGAGGACATTCAGGTGGGAGACAGTAGATGGAGGACAGCACCAGGGACGTGGCTGTGAGCTGGGGCAAATGGAAAGGTAAGAAAGGTAATCAAGAGGCAGAATCTGGGGCCTCCCTGGTGGTGCAGGGATTTTCTCAGCATTATCAAGCTATTGTCAGCTATTAAAACATGAGTTCCATCCCCAGCCAGGGAGCAACCCACATGGTACAGCAGACCTGACTCCCCTGCTGCTCCCCTCAGCAGTGTCTTTCAGTAGATCCACCTGTCCTGCTCCCCACTCTGTCTCTGGTGAATCCTCTCACCTCCAGCACCGCTACAACCCAGTTCTTACATGCATAAATAAAAATAAATCTTATAAAAAAAAAAAGAGGCAGGGCCTCTGTAGTGGCACAGAGGGTTGATTGCCGCACTATGAAGCTGTCTGCAGCCTCTGCAGCACGGGTTCAATTCCCGGCCGGCCAGGGAGAAACCCACATGGCACAGCAGACCTCTCCTGTCTCGCCTGCTGCTTCCCTCAGCAGTATCTTCAGTCCGTCTGCCTGTTCTGCTCCCTGCTCTGTCTCTGGTGAATTCTCTCACCCTCCCACACCTCTGACTGTACACCAGTTCTTATATAAATAAATCTTTAAAAATATATATAATTTATAAAAAAAGAGGCAGAATCAACTAGTGAGAGGCATGGTGTATGAAACAGGCAAGGAAGGAGCCAAATCTGATACTCCTCTTTCTGGCTGACACTACTGGGTTTATGCTGTAGCAACCAGCAGCTTGGAAGGAGGCAGGCAGAGAACTGGTTTAGAGAGATGATGAGATGCTCAGTGGTGGGGAGAATCCAGGTCAGACACTGGGTGCATACTCTGGGGAAACAGACATCCACTCACCTGAATTCTAACTCCTGACTCACTCCAGCCACCCCAATTTTGTACACTGTATCTCAAAAATTCTAAAACACTTTTCATACCTTAATATTTCTGAAATCAAGATATTTTAAAATTGATGGTGATATGGTTACTTGGCAGTGTTCTTCCTCGTTGATATAGAAAATAGCAGTGCATCTTAGAGTGGATACAACAATGTCTATCAATCATTGAAGAAAATAGTACTTGAATGTCTTTCGTTATGATGTAAATCCTACCTAGTTCCCAAAAGATCTAAAGTAGCCTTTAAAAGTTAAACTCATAGGACAGGATGCTTTCAAAGATGTCAAAAGTCACTCCAATGGTGAAATGTTGGAAAGAATTCTCAAAAGGCCCTTCTAGCCCTACTCTCCTGCATAAGGGGTGGTCAGCTGGCTATACTTTTCTGCGGATAAAAACAATTGAAGGTCACAGAAGGTCATACATGCTTCTAGGAGCTCCTAATCTAAAGAACTAAAACCAACTAAAGCAGGAGACATAATTTAGGGGGGAATGGCAATAAATTAACTTTCAGACATCACAGAGAGCGATATGGACTTGGGGGGGGGGTGTCTCAGGAAAGACATCTTTTAAAAAGAGTGGATTTAGCGGGGCTCTGAATGCTTCACAGGTGCTCATCCCAATGAAGAATGTGATGACCAAGACAAGGTACTGATGTCTCACTGATATTATGCATGGTTTCATACATCTTTATTCAAGAGTTGAATAAGCATGTCCTGCTACAAACAACATATGCAGAGAACAGACTGTGCACTTTCCAGCTTTTCCAAGGCATGGCTCCGTGTCTAGGGCCACACTTGTTTGGGGAGCAGCCAGCTGCTGGCAGTAATGGGATGGGATGTGGTGGTTATACTTAAGGCCATGAAAATGGCAGCTGACAGGAAGACAAGGCAGAACAACTGAAGAGTTTATAATAGAATGCTAAATTAAGAATAAAACATGAATGTGAGACACAATGAAAAGATCTTAATAAATGTGGTATTTTGCATTAGGAAGAGAGAGAAGCATGTGATCTATGTTAGCACAGTTTCCATCAAGGATGATTTCAGATAAACACAGAGCTTTCACTCAAAGGGGGAGCTCTAGGTATCTGGAAGGTTAATTCCCATGGAATGCCTTTGTGCCCAGCATGCTAAATGCTATATATAGCTACATAACACTGCTTGTTGTTTTAAATAAATGAAGTTTGAGATATGCACACATCTCCTGACAATAAAGCTATTGCTCTGAATTCTCAGGGCAAAAGCAACATGTATACAGATGACAACTTATCTAAATAACCTGAAATAAAAGTAACTGCAGATCAGCCCTGGAGAATGTATGGCATTTAAGCATTACTAATCACCACTCCCAAGGCCACACGCGTGCCAAACAGCATTTTATCAGTCAATGTGGGAGTCCAGAGACAACAGATAAACCATCCTACTGCAGCCCGATCTCCATCCCCTGGCCCGGAGTCCTCCCGCCCAGACTCATCCCTCCCTGTAGCTCACCTTTACCTCTAAACAGCAGAACAAGACAGAGGTGACCGTGACAAGTCACCTCTTCCATTTCTAGACCAGGCATTTGTTCTTTGCTTGTTCCTGTGTCACAGCCACCCCCAAACTTTCTCATCACTTCCCAAGGAGCAGGGTTTCTGCAGACCCTCCCGAGGTGCTCTCATCCCGCATGCAGGAATCCCAGGAGACTGGCCCACTAGTCACATGGGCTTGAGCAGACTCCTCTAGGCCACTGTGCACACCCAGCTGGCCTCACAAGGAACCCGCATTCACGCCTCTGCCCTTACCTTCTGTACTATAATTTTAGCTAAACTGACCTCAGCCACTTTCTGCAAAGTGTCACTAAGCATGATTTAGAGGCAAGAACTGGAGCTCTGGAGCCAGAAATTCCTGGGTTGAATCCCAGCTCCAGCACCCAAGATAGTCTCTGGAGCTGAGCACACATCACTCCTTCCTGAGTCTCAGCTTCTCTCCTGTGGCAGCTCAGCAGAGTGAGAGAGGGGATGTCCGTGAGTGCCTGGCACAAAGCAGGTGCTCCGTGTGCATGTGCCCTTCCGCATCCCCTCTCCTTGCCTCCCACCCCCACTCACTAGCTGGTTCTTTCTCTTCACAGGAGAATATCTTCTCCCATCTCCACTCACTGACCCCTCCCACAGGCTTCCTGTTGGCATGGTCTCCTACACCTGAATCATGAAGAGTGTTTGAAAAACCTATATCGGGAAATGTGATTACAGAGTGCTGCCAGACTGCAGTTCTAGAAACAGAAATAACAAGACTGTGGAACAGAACTGAGCTCTAAAGAGGCCTTGGTGACTAAGGGAGCAGAGGCCCCTGGACACCCCAGGCCTCCTGTCTCTTCTCCTTTATTTGCCAGACTTAGCAAATGAAAATGCAGATCACCCAGTTAAATTTTTTCTGATAAACAAGTATTTTTCTATCATGTCCCATGCATTGTAGCAGGAAAGGAAAATACTTCTCTGCCAGAGAAGAAAAGCAGTAGAGAAAGGAAAATTAAGATCATGGCCTCTAGAGACAGAGGAGGCTGTTCCTTCCACCTGGTGCCACCAGAGAGTGTTTGAAGTTCTCTGACCCAAAGGGAATTCCTGACTGAGTCCTGGTGTCCAGGGAGTGCCAGGAGGCACAGGCAACAGCTTCCAACTCCAGTAAGCATCAGAGGCCACTGGGAGGTGAATGGGTTTTGAAGACTGCAGTTGCCCAACAAAATCTGCCGAGATGTTCCATACGTGCCTATGATGGCATCTGTTACTCATTCATTTTTTAAACATAATTTTGTTCAATAAGCAAATGTATTTTATATTTGATAGACTCCTAAGAACTTGCAAAAAAGAAGATAAGCCACTCATACTTACACGTGAGTTTCCTTAATTTGGATTTGCACTTTCTTTTTAAAGGAAAAAAATATGCACATGTTACTGTACTAACTGAAATATCATCTCTCATTAGAATTGTGGCAATAACCTCTTCAATTGGACTCCCTGCTTCCGCCAGCAGGTCTCTTCTCAACCCAGAAGCCAAAATGATCTTCTAAAACATAAGTGGGATCACATCACTTTCCTGCTCATAGTCTTCAGTGGTTTCTCATCTCACTCCAGCAAGAGTTAAAGTTTGACCCATGGTCTATGCAATCCTGGGGGTCTGCCACTCACTCTTTCCCGCTCTGGTTGGGTGTGTGTGTGTGTGTGTGTGTGTGTGTGTGTGTGTTTTGCATAGAAGAGCTGTGGTGTAGGCCAGAGGTGTGGGAGGGTAAGAGGATTTACCAGATACAGAGTGGGGAGCAGAAGAGGTAGATTTACTGGAATACACTGTTAAGGGAAGCAACAGGCAAGACAGGAGAGGTCTGCTGTGCCAGAAGTGGATTAGCTCCTAGGCTGAGGATCCAACTCAGGCCATAGCAGTGACAGAGCTGACACTTAACCCCTAGGCCACCAGGGAGGCCCAGCCACCCATTCTTGCCCAGGATGCCCCAGTGCGTGCCCCCTCCCCAACTGCAAGTCTGTGTTCCTCCAATGCCACCTTCTCCAGGATGCCTTCTCTAGCCACTTTTTCAAATTTCAGCCCAATCCCTTGCACACCCTATCCTCTCCTGTCCTGTTATACTTTTTTCCACACCATCACTCGCTACCAAACTATTCTATATTTTACTTAGCTATACATTTTGCATTTCTTCCCCAAGAATGTAGGACAGAAATGGTGTTTTGTTCAGGCACTATCCCCAACATATAGAATACCCCCAGCATATAGAACAGTACCCTGCAGATAGCAGGCACCTGATAAAATTATTTACTGAATGTTGAATGAGTGTAAGGTGAAAATATGGAGGAGTTAGACTGGGGTAAAATATTTATTAAAAGCTAAACAATGAATAAATACAGGGTTTGCTTCAAGACTTCAAAGTTGAAAACCAGCTCTTTTCTCTGAAGCCCCTCACATTCTTCAATTTCTTCTTTTTCTGATCAGAAAATTATAAAGAGCCAGGGGTGGGGGTATGATTTTCTTAATGCTAATATTAATATTTAAAAATGTAGGCCAGAGCATTCTCTCTGTTGGCATTTTGAAAATTGAATGATTGGGAAAAAGTACATATTTGCCTGAAGTAACACCCTTTCAAAATGCTTCCCAAGTCTCCCCCTCAGGCTAAGAACAGTCAGTAAAGTCGAGAATAAAGAACTAGTTCCTAGAGAGTTTTTGCACTGGGGCTATTCAATAAATGTTTGTTGATTGGCAACGTTCCCAACTGTTACCTTTAAACAAAGGTCCAACTAAGAGACCTTTAAATGTGAGACATGTCAAACCCAAAATGCCAAACAGAATTCTCATTACCTCTCAACGGAATCTCGTATGAGCTGCTGCAGGTCCACCTCCTGCTTCCTCAGGGTTCCGAAAGAGGACTGGCTCTCCACCAGCCCTTTGCCACCCACATTCAGCTTGACCTTCCCCAGGGCCGTCTCGATGCTCCCGCTCACTTGGTTTTCAAACTTGCCCTCGTATTTCACAAAGTCCGACTCCACAACCACTGGAATGAAAGAGACATGAAAAAATCTGATGACGATATGGCCACATCTGTGCCTTAGATCACCCAGCTCTCCAAACCTGTGCCGACCCTTGGGAAACATGAGGCCGCACACACAATGGATAGCTGGCAGTCACGCTGCGGGGATGGCAAGAAAAGGGAGCCGCCCCCCTGAGTGCTGACAGAGAGCATGATGTGAACTGGGAGCCAAAGGCTCTACTAGGTGCTGGTTTGGGTTGTTTATCTTTCAATTCTTAGCATAGTGCTTTTTATCTTTCAATTTTTAGCATATATATTATATATATATCAGATATATATACACACACATCTCTCTCACATACATGGATTCCTCTGTGTGTGTGCGCGTGTGTGTGAAAGGGCACAGAATGTATTTGTAGAGTTTGGCAAATAATCTTAAAGCAAACATCTATTTGACCACTATTAGGGGCAGAAACAATAGTTTAAATATGTGCCTTTCCCAGGGTAAAGACTAAAGGGAGAAGCTGAGGATGACACCTCAGCAGAGAGAAAGCCACATCTCCCCAGCCCCCCCGAGAATGTACACTCCAGGGGCCCATGTTCCTCAGCTCTGGCAGGCTGGCCACTTGAACCTGTCCCTGGTACCTCCCCTTCCTCCCCACTATTCTTGGAGAACATTCCCCTGGCCTTGATCACCATCTCCAAGCAAATAATTTCTTTCCCATACTTATCTTTCCCATACTTACCTCATTCTATCTGACCTCCACCCTATCCTTCAGTCCCTCATCATGCAATTCCTTATCTTATCTTCCCAATAAAGTCAATGGGTGTACCTTCTTTTTCCTCTCCAGCCTTTGGGAACACACACACTCCGAACCCTCCACTCTGCCTCCCTGGCTCACCAGACTCTTAAGGTGCCACAACCTCGCTGGTGACCCGTCTTCAATTATGTCCACCTGGAACTGCCCTGTTCCTCATGGCCATACCTCCTATTTGCTATTAGATTGCCTTCCAGATCTCCCCTTTGGATCTGAACCCTAAAGATAAACATCTGCTAATCTCATACTTCAACTGCCAGGCTTCTATCTCCACACCTCTACTGTTCATTTTTAATCCAACCAAATACTAACATAAAGAGTCTCAATTAAAAAAAAAAGTCTCAGTTATCATCATTCAGTAGGCTACATCCAGTCTCCTGAGGACTTCAACTGGGCCTCTTCAATTTCCCTGACCCAAAGGAAATTGACCCCAGGTGGTTCTGAGCTCCCGGTTGTATGTACTTCATAAGGTATTCAAATCCTCTCAGAAACTGAAATGCTTCTTTCCATCTACTCACTGTCCCAAACACTTGTATTTCTTTCACTCCAGTTGTGAAAACCATTCCCATTCCCTAACCAGGTTCACGAGAATTAATCACCATTCACTATCCTTGCAATTTATAAAGTAGAGATTCACCTCCACCACCACCACCTAAAAAAAAAAAAAAAAAAAAAAAAAAAAGGCGGCAGCTATGAAAATGTTCCCAAGTCAAAGCCTCCTCCTATTAACATCAACTAGCAAGAGCACACTTTGGGAAACGACATGGGAAGCAGGAGAGCGCAGCTGTTAAGAGCTCCAGGTTTTCTCGCTAATATTCCTAGCTGGGGGGCACTGGATAACATTCATCTCCCCAAACCTCAAGTTTGCCAAATATTTAGAGATAATTAATATCTACCTGATGGATTCTGTTGCAAGTTGATGCATATAACATATCTAATACAGAGCCCTGCAAATAGCAAGTGCTCAATCGACCCACTGAGTTTACAGCAGAGCAGTATCACTTTCTGTTAAGCAAGACAGTCCTGTTTTACACGGGGCTATATCCAGACAGCAACGCTCGCTTCAGAACACAGCTGGTCTCAATCAGGCTTACTGCTATTCCTGGAAACTCTGTCCCTGGGACTGGACCCCACAGTGGGTCGGGACAATCAAGATTGTGTATCCCTAAAAGTCACTCTAAACACAGTGCCAAGAGGAGGAGTTTCATCACCCTTGTGCATCAAGTCATCGGCTGCTGCTGGTGCAAGGGAAAAGTGAGGGAACCAACAGACTCTCCCGGGGGCTGCCAGCAGTCAAGTTACCACCCCCCAACCTTTGCATCCCAGGTCAACACAAACCCACAAGTTTGACAAAAATAATGTAGGGGAAGCCTCCTGAATCTGCTCAGCAGACAAACTAGAGGACCCCACCCATGACAGTCCCGCTGCCAACAGGACCCAGAACCAGAGCTGAGCTCTGGGTTGAGCTGACTAGCCTATCTGGGCACCTTCAGGGGTACAACTACATCTGGCCTCACTATCCCATGTGAGTCTCCCAGATCTCTCAGGACACCCCAGAAGGGGCACTTCAACAGCACAGCAGTGAAATGCAAATTATTCAGGGGTCCATAGTCTATTTTGTGAAGTTTTTTCTCTTGCCCATACTCACATTTAGTTATTTCACTACTCAATAAAAGTTCTACCAGAAAGCACAAAATATCCAGGAGGGGGTGATGACATAAAATTGTGAGCAGTTCATCTGTCCAGTGCTGGGCAGTTCTGAGAGTGAGCCTGGCCAAAGACAGAACTGGCTTGGCTGCTTATCTTGAAGAAAGTTTGGAAATTGTCAACTCACTGATCTCTTCTATTCTTGCTTGAATGGAGAGATACTATCATAAAATCACATTACTTTCAGGCTGAAAGAGGATTCAGACATCATTTGGTCCAATATTTAAGAACTCATGATACTTCCATATATCACCATGTTGCAAAAACCAGTGTAAAAGCCCCCAACCTCTGTTTACTCATTCTACCACGAAGAACCTATGCTAAAGCAATTGTTTAGAGGAAAAACAAAAACATCAAAAATTCAAAAATATTCATGGCAGTCTTATTCAGCATTAAACTGAAACAGTTAAATTAGGGTGCATACACACAAGAGAATATCATGTTTGTTGAAACTAGCATTAAAAACATGAAGAAAAACATATAAGGTTAAATAAAAAACAAATAGAGAAAAAGTATATGTATGTTTCCAGTTTTGTTTAAAAATTTTAGTTGAAGAGGGTCTCCCTGGTGGTGCAGGGGTTAAAGATACAGGGCCATCAAGCTATCATCAGGCACTGCAGCACTGAGTTGGATGCCCAACTGGGGAAGAGAACCCACATGGTGCAGCAGACCTCTCCTGTCTTACCCCCTGCTCCCCTCAGCAGTGTATTTCAGTAGATCCAGTTGTTCTGCCCCCTACTCTGTCTCTGGTGAATCCTCTCACCCCCCCACACCTCTGGCCTACACCCCAGTTCTTGTATGCATAAATAAAAATTACAAATCTTAAAAGAAAATCCCTACAGTGAACATAAAATATGATGTGGTATAAAAAAATTTAGTTAAAGAGCAAAGGTGGCTACAATCCAAGTATTACCAGGAAGTAACCCTTGGTGAAATTTGTGCCAATTTATTTTCTTCCTCATGCCCTTCTACATTCTAAAAATACTTTCCTGTCATAATGAGTCTGATTCTACTTTTGATGCTTGGCTGCTGACTGCTCTCAAGCTCCCACACCCTCCTCCCTTTCTGTTACACACATGGGCAAGTTGGTGAGAAACCAGAGTTCCCTCCTTTGGCACCTGCAGCAAGCTCAAACCTCGCAAATCCCACACGGGGCCTCCTCACCACAGCCCCACATCCTAACCTAATAAAAGCTAAGCCTATCTCCTTATCTTCCCTTCTATCTGGCCATTTCTAGACCAGCTTAGGAACCTGTCCTGCACTCGTTAGAAAGCTTCATTGCATGAATAACACTTTTCACACCCTCTTATTGAGCATGATATTGAGGTATCATCATCCTCAACACCAAATTTTGGGTAGTAGAGTCATCCCACTGATGTTGTTGACCGCAACATCCATAAATAGCCATGTGTTCCTTTTATATCAAAATCAGCAATATTATTTTTATGGGTCTACAGAATTTTGTTCACTTTGAGAGGATAGTCTTTTTAAATGATAGGCAAAAAAAACAGGGAATAAGAGTGATTATAATACCTTATATTCACTCAAGACAACACATGTCTAAAAGAAGATTTATCTTCTATTTTGGGACAAGTTGTAGAATGTATCTCAAGAAACATACCTGGACTCAGAAATTGGCCTTCCGTGAGTACATCTCCAAGGGCGACAGATAAAAACTGATACTTCGGTCTCTGCCAAAACCAGAATCTCCTTTTTTTGGTGACCAGACTTAGAAGCTGTAACTTATCAGAGTCATTCAAGTTAGATACTGCAATCAGGTTACCACCAGAGTCAACTTCTCTAAGGAAATTCCTTGTTGCTTTTGCAAACATTTTGAGAGTTCCAAATTACCTGGGGAAAAAAAAACACATCCCAAAATTATTACTTAAAGGGTTTTTTCATAAAATTACCTTCTTTCTCACTACCCTCATTTAGTATACATGAAAGAATGCCTTCCCCCTAGAAAGGTGCCAACTTATGTTCAGTTGATGACAATCCAAATGGAAATACTAAAAGATATTGTGTATATAATTCAGGATGAGCTATGTTATGTTTTAGAAACCACCTCTAAATCTTACTGGCTTATAATAATATGGTTTATATGTTGCTCACACTACATGTCCAATGCAGGAGAACAGGAGAACTTTCCTTATCATTGTCATTTGGGAATCTAAAATGAAGGGGAGTCACTATCTTGAAAATTCTCAGTCATCATCCAGCAAGAGTTCTGAAAAGGCTCACACCAGCATTAAATGGTCTAACTGACCCAATTCATGTCCACTCACAACTTGTCAGAATTAGTCACATGGCCTCAGCCAACCACAAAGTCAGACCATACAATCCTACCAAGTATCTGGAATATTCGTTGGACAACATACCAATGTGTTTCTTATTTATGACTACTTCTTTGAAGGAACAAGCATGTCTTTCTCTACACCATGTAATTCTCCCTTTTCCTAAATGGAAAATAACTAGCTACTATTCAGAAAATGAATAAAACTGTAAATTTCACAGAAAATGAAAATGTCAAACTTCAACTGGAGGCAAAAAGAACAAAGAGACATAGTGGAAGACAAAAAAGTACTATACCTCATGGAAGAAGACTAATTTATAAATAGTGTTGATTAACTGGCTAATCATCTGGAAAGAAAAGTCAGATCCTTATCTCATAACACACATAAGAGCAAATAGTCAATGGATTAGGGATTTTTTGAGGAAAAATAAAACCATTTAAGTGCTAGAAAAACACTAGCAAACATTTGTATAATTTTTTCTTAAAGATTTATTCTTTTATTCATGCTACAAGAACTGGGCACAGGCCAGATGTGCGGAAGGGTGAGAGGATTCACGAGAGACAGAGTGGGGAACAGAACAGGCAGATGACCGAAGACACTGTTGAGGGGAGCAGCAGGCGAGACAGGAGAGGTCTGCCACGCCATGTGGGTATCTCCCCAGTGGGACAGGATGGAACCTGTGCCGCAGAGACCGCGGACAGCTGCAGAGGCTGCGGACAGCTTCACAGCACTGCACTCAACCCTCTTTTTTGTTTTTGTTTTTAGAGCCTATAGCACCCAGTATTCCCAGGCGGTGTCCCATCCAAATACTAACCAGGCCTGTCCCTGCTTAGCTTCCGAAATCAGACGAGATTGGGCACGTTCAGGGGGGTTATGGCCATAGACTATTTGTACAATTGTAATGAGAAAAGCCTTTAGGAAGACAAACAGCAAACAGAAAATATTTGTAATATTAAGAAAAACTATTAAACAAAGAAAACTTTAAAAGAACTTTACAAGTCAAGTTTTAAACTAGCAGAAATGGGCAATGGTTATAAAAAAATTCACAATACCTAAACTTCACATAATCTAATATATATACATACATGTGTTCATATATATATATAATCATTATAACTCAAAAAAGACACAAACATACATTTTAAACTACTGAAATGTCTAATGCACAAGAACTGTGTTCTATTTGTATTTGTATCTTGGTATCTGGCTATCACTTGGTATCTAGCAATCATTATCTAGATAATAAAGTCACAGAACCTGAAGTACCTTGGTATCTAGCAATCACCTTGGTATCTAGCAATCATGATCTAGATAATAAAGTCACTGAACCTGAGAACTGGAAGTATCTTAGACGTTAATTCATTCACCCCACTTTAACATGAATCTCCTCTAGAGCATCAGAAAACATTTTCCTTTCCTATCACAAGTTCTGGAGTATCTTTTCTTAAAAGACTGCATAGCTACCTAAGCCTGTTCTTTTATATTAACAATTAGAATGAACATTTAAGGAGGAGGTTTTAAAACTTGTAAAAGTTCCTTTCTGATAAACAGTAAATTGCAAAGACAGCTAAGTAGGCTAATGCAATCTCTATTAAGCACAAGGCTCCTGCATGCAAATGAGCCCTCACATATTCATTTATCAAAGCATGTACTGAATCATTCATTCATCCTTTTAAAGTAGCTACTACTCCTTTATCCTAAGTATGTGTTTACATACTTAGGATATAGAGACAAAAACAGTCTGTCTCCTTAATGATAAGCTACTAATTTGGTGGTCAGATGGGAAATAAACAACTAAGTTTTATGCTAGCTATGACAGATTGCTACCAAGAAAAAGGCATTTAAGTCTAACTGGAGAGAGACACAGGTCACAGAAGTCATCTCCAGGTAGGTCCCTCCAGGATGCATGCTGTGGGCTACACAGAAGTAAGTGGACAAAGGGGCATAGAAGTGGGCTTCCAACAAGAGTAGCAATTGCAATTACAAAACCCAGAGCTTATAAGAGGCAGTGAGGGATGAGGAAGACCATACAAGGCAAGATTTGTGACCAGCCAGGACACATGACTTTGTGAGATGCCCACTGCCACTTCTTTCACAAACCAAGAATTGCTTGTCTAACTCTGGGATTGATTCCTGCACTGAAGTGCAATGTTCTAGAATGGGAAAAGGCAAGGAACAAGGTCAGGAGGCCTTGGTCCAGGTCCTGCAACCTGCACCTCCTCTGCTGGGGGCATAAGTGGGAGCAGGAATCATCGAGGGACTACATAGAGAGCAGCATGATCTGAGTGGTCACTTAGATCTTTTGGAAGCAGAGCAGGCAACAAGCTGGAGGGAAGCAAGATCAGGGATGGACAACCAAAGATGCTGCTGCACTATGTCAGTGGTGTAGGACAGAAAAGAGGCTGGCTTGGCAGTTTCCCCAGAACTCTGGTTGGATGTGAAGGAGGTGCTGAAAGGGAGGGGGTTCCTAGGATGGCCTCCAGGTATCTCAGGGGTGGGCTGGCTAATGAAATCGAGATGCCATCCACCAAGAGAGGGGTTCAGGGAGGAAGCAGATTGGCTGGGAGCATAAGACAGGAATTGCTGAGAGTGTACATAGGATAAAGTGCAATATTTATCTTTATCTTGCCAAACACAGGGAAAGGACTTTTAACAAATGAAGGTCTCCCCAGTGATCTTCAGAATTCACCCTACTTGTCCAAGAGAAGAGGTGCAACAGAATCTGGCGGGTCTCCCTGGTAGCACAGGAGTTAGTCTCAGTGCTCTCAAGGTATGGGCAGCCACTGCAACACGAGTTTGATCCCCAGCCAGGGCGCTACCCACATGGTGCAGCAGACCTCTCCTGACTCACCCGCTGCTCCCCCTCAGCAGTGTATTTCAGTAGATACACTCTGTAGTGAATCCACTCACCTCTCCCCCACACCTCTGGCCTGTACCTCAGTTCTTATATGCATGAATAAATCTTTAAAAAAAAAAAGAATCTGCCTCACATTACCACTGATGTAAGGACCACTATTTTTATAGTTTTCTTCTTTTCAGGGACAACTTAAATGGGAGTTTACTAACTTGCCTTCAAAGAGGCTTCTGAGAAAGCTAACTCAAGCTTACCACTAACAAAACAAAACATGGCCCATCTGTTGTGAGCAGCAAAGCCCGAGGAGTGACACCTGTGCTCCCCCACTGGCTTAGAGGATGAGGAAAAGAGACTGCTAAAATAGTTGTAATGCCCGACCCCCCCCCCCCCCCCCCCCGCAATGTAACGTCAAACACAAACACAGCCAAGTTGCCCTCTCGACTGGGCAGGTTGCTTTAGGACGAGTCTGTGGAGTTGGCTATTGCTCTGTAGGCCTTTATTAGAATTAGGCTTATTCAATCAAGGATTGCTTTGAGAATATTTTCCTTGTGAAGTGAGAGGTTTCTTTGTTACGTCTGAATACAGGGTACATTTACATGGCTCAGATGTCTACACTAAATAAACAGACACTGAGAAGCCCCATTCCTACACAAATCCCATTTTCTTCCACTTTCAGGTACATTACCTTCAAAATTCTTAATACAAATGTAAGTACAAAGGAGTCAGACACTGTTCTGCACCTTGCTTTTGGTCATGGAACAGTATCTCCTGGAGACCTTTCCTCTCCCTTATAACTACAGGACAGTCCATCAGGTGGACACATCATTATTTATTTAATCTGTTGCATATTGCTGACCACTTGGGCTATTTCTAAATTTGTTAATATAAAAAGGCCACAGTACATACTCCTGAACATGACTTCTTCATACAGGTACCTGAAGGTAGAGTCCAAGAGAAAGGACTGCTGATCGATGAGTAAAAGTGCCTGTCTTTATAGGGGCTGTGCCATTTTGTAGCCTCACCAACGAGATGTAAAAGTACCAGTCCCAGAAGAGAGCATGTTATTACGTTTGTATTCTTATCAATCTCACAGGTGAGAAATTGTACCTCAGGACAGTTTCAGATTATGTAGTTTTAGTATGAATGAAATCAAACATTTTTGTTTAAAGGCGTTTTCTTTTTAACTGCAGTTTCTGGTGTTTTTTAGAAAACTATTTGAACAAGCTTTTGATATAATAGAAAGTTCAATGAAAATATAGATTAGACATTTAATATAATTGAATTTATCATGTGTTACTGGGAGACAAGCTGTCATCACCATTCTCAAATATCTAAAGTAACTGTCTAGCAAGGAGCAATTAAATAGGCCCAGAAACCACTGGAGGATCTAGAACGCAAGTTCCCTGACACAGACAAGAACAATAATGGTTCAATTAACCACAAATCAAACTATAAATTCAGATTTCCACCTGGCAGCAGACAAAAATAGCCTCAAGAGATATCTAGCTCAAACAGCTCATGGCCTAAAAACCTACTGCCCTTCACAGCTGTGATCCTGACAGAGCCTGAACGTCAAGAATTCTATTAGCAAACAGTCTTTATTCACCTGTCATGGGGTTTCCCAACTCAAAGCAGATTAGCAGTGCATGTACCAAAGTGAATGTAAGAATATGCAAGGTTAAAACAGAATCCTGGACAAGGGACTTCAAGGCAGAGATCCAGAAAGCAAAACAATACACAGTCAGAAAAGCACAGGGCCGATAACAGTCACTAACTCTTAGAAACGTAGAATCCTAAAATCATCACCAAGATATTTGCATGGGAAGATACTATCTTCACTAGTTCTTAAAACAATTTAGAGTGAGAGGATCATCAAACCTTCTGACTTGAAAAGACCCAATTCAGGATTCTTCTCCAGAGCAGCTCTGGTTGATCAGTGGGCTTCTGCTTAGGGAAGAAAGTGCAACATCATTTCTCTAAATAAACAGAGGGACGACAGCATGGTGAGAAGCTGCTATGTGCCAGGCACAGAGCTAAGTCATTTCTACACATTTCCTCACTTAATTTTCACAATAACCATGAGTAGGCATTTTACAAATGTGGAATCTGGAGTTCAAAGATGTTAAGTAACTTGCCCAAGACCATAAGGAAAAAAGACAGACATCCGGAAGTTGACACAGCACTATCAGTTACTCCTGGTGGTGAAGATGCTGGCCTGGTGTTCTCCTGGTGAACAACACATCGTGACCACTCTATGCTCATGATAAATCAAGACACAAACAAGGGCCTCCCTGGTGACGCAGTCTGTTCTGTACCCCGCTCTGTCTCTGGTGAATCCTCTCACCCTCCCACGAATCTGGCCTGTACCCCGGTTCTTGTATAAATAAATCTTTAAAAAAAAAAAAAAAGACGCAAACAAGAGCTCCACTAATCCTATCTGACCACAAACATATACAAACATTGTCCAAACCACAAAAATGACCAAACACACTACCATACTACACAATCCCGATGATTGCTGCTTCTTGGCCAACCATAGCTTTAGCCTCACTCTAGCCTTCTCTCCTTCCAGACAAGATTCATGAAGACACTTGTAGGGTGTCTGCCCTTCTGCCATTAGGATTGATGGATCTGCAGTCCTGAATGCATGCCTGATGGTGGGCACCTGGAGTAGGGTGTGGGCATGCGCAGGTGGGTATACCTGGGCTGAAACTGGGCTTATAAGGGCGTTGTCAAAGGAGGAACAGAACAACCAGAACAGGAGCAGAGAAGCAGAGGCCACAAGAGAACGCCAGAGAGCCCAGAAAGAGTGAAAACTCGCCTCCTGGGCCCCTGGCACCTCTACCTGCTGTGTACCAGGTACACTCAATAAAAGCCTGAAAAAGGCACCAAGAACTCCAGGACTCCCTCCTTTACTCATATGCTCTAATCATAGAGAACCTGCTCTGTCCCTTCCTGCCAATACAACACTCAGCCACAGAATTCCCCCCTCCTTCCTGACAGCAGGGAACAAAGCCCATTTTCCTTAAACTCTCCCCCAAATCATCAACAAACACAACTCTATCAGTCTTTTCTAACATCACACCCACTTACCAAGACCCTGCAGGGCTCCGGGTGGGAAGTCCCCCTCAATGCAACAATCCCAACCTGTTCAACACTCAGTGCCTCCTGGCTGGTGGGTAGTAAATATCATCACACAGAGAATTAGTGCTGAGCGGTGATTCCAACCAAGGTCCACCTGCTCACCAAGCCTGAGCTCATGACTGCCCCACTGGTAATGTCCCAGTTTTTTTTTTCTTTTTTAAAAGTTTGGGGTATAAATGATCCATTTTGTACAATAAGACATGGTGATGAAAAGGGTAAAGTTCAGTTATAGCAGAAGCGAAAAATCACAGCTAAGGAACACATTGTTTCTTCATCATCCAGGGAAATGAGACATTGCTGTAAGTCCTTGTCTCCTAGTTAACAACTTTAGCACATCTTACTTTATTTTCTAAGTAAGAGATACTGAATCTATAAATCAAAACAAAGGTGTCATCCTGTTACATCTTCCAGTGCTTCAAGTCCAGTACAGGAGCTCATTTTTTAGGAGATGAAAAATTAAAGGTACTCTTATCATTTCTAATATAAAAATCAAGATGTGAAATAAAAAAACAAGTGATGGTGACAAGACAGGCATCAGCTTGAAAAGGAACCAGGGTGAGGCAGCAACGGCTATTGGGAAATGGAGTGGAATCAGAAAAGAGACTGATTAAAAGGAGAACTCTCTTGTCCCCCTGAGGATTCAAGCACCAAAAGAAACTTCTGGAGTCTAGAAGCTTGCTCATAAAGCAGATAAACTAAGCAACAGCAGCTGTGAGCTTTTTTTGGTCCATAGTTCTCAGATCTTACTACTTGGGCCCAACTTCTCCCAGCTGTCGCCCTTTAGAAGTCATGCTCCTGGGTGGTGGATTTTGAAAACAAGTAATTTATTCTCATTCAGCAGCTTCTCTAACCGCTACCTGCCTGCTGAGTGCTGCGATCCCAAAGCCTCTGTACCTCTCACCATCTTTGAGTCTTCGAACAGAGCAGACTTTCAACGATTTTTTTTTTTTTTTTTTAACACTCCATACAACCAAAGCCTTCCTAAGAGTGGCCCTCGAGCCTTCCCCTCTCAGGTGCAAATGCTGAGGGTTCACCCTGGGGTCTGCCGTGCCCACAGCTGTGAGGTCACCGCAGCGCAGGCCCAGAACACCCCGAGGAGTGTGGGGGGGCGGGGCGGGGGTCTGGCCTCCTCCCCAATCTCGGGTCCCGCATCCCAGACCCAGGCGGAAGGTCCTCGTTCCGGCCTGGAGAAACTGAAGGAATTCCACAGTCGTCCCGGCCTTCCGTAGCCGCCCCGGCCAGGAGAGCCCGCTCCCCCTCTCCCCCTGGGGAGCAAGCAGAAGACAAAGGAGCGCGGGAGGAGGGTGGCGACGCGGAGTGCACAGAAGGCACCGGCTGCCCTTGCAACTGCACGGCCAAGGGAGGAAGTGGCGCGGGGACAAGGAGGGAGAGGCGATGGGAAGAGGGTGGAGACAGGTTTGGGGACCAGGGCTAGGAAGGGGGAGCGTAAAGGGGGCGCAACAGAGACAGCCGTCCAGCCGCGGGGCGGCGGCGCTCCGTCTCCCCCCGCAGCGGTGCAGGAGGGGGTGGGGGGAAGGTGTCCCGGAGAGAGGAGCCGCGCGGACTCGGCTCCCCGCGGCCGGACGCGCGCACCGGCGAAAGGGGACCCGCAACTTACCTGCCCGCGCCCGCCTCCCGGTCCCGCAGCCGCGCGCTCCGCGTCCCGCGCTGGCGGAGTCCGAGCGGCCCCGGGGCGGGGCGGGGCGGGGCGGGAGGACCCGCGGGCCCGGACCTTTGCTCGGCCCGCCCCCGGGAGCCCGGGAGCCCCGGGGGCCGCGTGGGGCGCGGGGCGCAGAAGGCGTCCCCGAGGCGGGCGAGGGGCCCAGAGGGAGAGGGGCCGGGCTGCGGCCGAGGACTACGCAGAACGAACCCAGGACCTGGACGAAGGCCCAAATGAGCTGGGCCCCTTGCTGCTTGTGGCTCTCCTGGAGCGGCCTGGACTTTGCTAAAGTCCCCCAGGACCTTTCAGGCTCCGAGGCCTGGGGCGCCCCGGGGAAATGAACTGGGCCTTCCTCCAGAGGGTTCACCCCGCCGGGTAGTGCCAGGGCTTTGGAGTGAGCGCTGTGCCGAGAAACAGCGGCAGCAGTGGGGTGTGAGGGCACTGTGACTTCTAGACTGCTGGAAAAGTTCCCCTGATGCCCAGACGTGGGAATGTACAAAGTTACCGTGTGTCTATGCCCACACTTAGTCCCGAAGCTTGATAATAATTAATACATGAATTAATAATTCATGTAACTGTATTCGAAGCTTCTTGAGGACAGATCCCAGTATATCTCACATACCAGGTGCTCATCTAACGCTGTGCTCAGGATTAGTGAGCAATATTGCTTGCTGACTGGGTGGCTTGATCATTATATTCTCTCAGTATCTATGGATCATCATTTCTGAATATTTATGGATCATCATCTCTGAGCATCTATCAGCAGAGAATAAAAGCTCAACGCTCAGAGACCTTACACTCAGGAGAACTGAGTTTTGTTGCTGCCCTCAGCAGACCTGGGTAGAGACAGGACTTTGCCTTGTGTCCTTCAGATATGGACATATCCTTAGATTGTGAACTCCTAGAGAAGAAAGCCTTCCCTGACTGTTCAAAGTACAACCAGTCCACTCACCCACAGAAACATCCCTCCCTGGCTTTATTTATCTCTTTTGCAGATCTAACCTTCTGATATACACATCATACTTATATATTATCTTTCTCTTTCTTATAACCTCAGCTCCATGCAGGCAGGGACTTTTGCCTGTTTATTCACAGGCATAGTACATAATGCATGTAAGGAGTCAGTAAATAATTGTTGAAATAATTAATGCATCTTTTCATTGGTTTCTCAAATTAAACTGTGGATCTTACTCATCTTTGCACAAGGTAAATGCACAGCACACAGCTATTGGATGAATGACTGGATAGGCATGGGAGAGAGAAGTGGGGTCCTCTGCCTTGCCAAAGTGGTTTGCTATTGGAGGGAAAAAGTATTGCTGTCCTGGCCCTGTCACGAGACTTAGCATCTATGCGGTTGGTTCTGTCCTCATATAATCATACAGTGAGGACTCTGGCTTGTTAGCAGAGATTATTGCCTCCTGACCTATGCCTTCAGTACATCCTTGTAAATAGCAAGTTCATGAAGTTCCCACCAAGCCCCACCCTGCTATCTAGATAGGATACCACTTGCATTGAGGGTGGCACTTTTTTGGTGCCATGGTTACTCTGTGGCTTCAAAATCTTTTACTCTTTTTATCCTGTCCAGTGCATTTCAATGAATGCCTGAGGAAGACAGTAGTGAGATAGATCAACAGCTAATATATATAGTGTTTTTTTCTTCCTGTCACCAAGCATGGTTTGGAGATCATTGCGTGCATTTATTTCACCTATGATTTATTTCATCTTCAGGGCAACCAGTTGTAGGTCCAAGTCAGAAATGAGTAAGCAGGCCCCAGCAAGAAAGCCTACCCATCTGGGAAGAGACAGAGCCAAGATTTAAACCCAGGCCATTGGATACCATCTGAGTTTTTAAACCGACAGCACAGACTCTTTAGAACAGAAACTAAGGAGCATAGTTAGAGGATCCCCATAAAGCATGTTTGAGCACACCATGTGTTGGGAGGGAGGGTGAATTGTGTTTAAGAAAATTCCCCTCTCCCTGTGGCTGCCCTCCTTGCTCCATGCTGGAGGGTGCTCCATGCTGGCACAGACCTGAGAGTCTCTACTCTTCTGCTGTATATTTGAGCAGTTGTGCTTATTATTATTAAATAAATTAATTGATGATTCCAGATAGGCAAATGCAAATGCAAAATGAAGACTTTTCACCCAACTAGGAAAAAAGTGAATAGAAAGAAAATATGACAACATGGGTGGGCCTTGAGGATATATGCTAAATAAAATAAGTCAGACCATAAAAGACATACTATAGGAGTTCAGGTATATGTATAGGATAAATAAAACCAGAGAACAAGCCATACTAAACACAAACTCTTAGACTATAGGATTAAAAAGGTGGTTCCCATAAGAGAAGGGGTCAGAAATGGGTAAATCATGGAAAAGGGGTCAAGTGCATGGTGGAGGATGGAAACTAGACTTTTAATGGTGATCATTTTGGGTAGCACATTTAGAAGGCAAATTATAATGCTCTACACCCAAGACCTACATAATATTATAAACCAATATTCAATAAAATTTTTTTAAAAAATCTCAAACCCCAATCTCTCATTCCATTGCAGATAAGTTGCCTTAAGAAAATAGAGCAATATTGGACAGAATTTTGCAAGGATAAATTGGGGTGGTGGTAGTGATGGCAAGGATTTGCTTGTAAAAAGATTCATTGTATAAACTGCGCTTTACAATGGATTCTATGACACATCTTTGGGGTGTTATGTATTCCTTACTCTCTCCCCAGATCCTTACTGAGTAACAACTTGTAACGTTCAGCAAAAATAGACAAAATTCACTCATGGGATATATTTCATTAATGAACATATTAACAAGCCAGCTCTGCATGCCTGCCCAAACCACTCCCTGGTTCTTTAAGAGCTACTGCTGGAGCAACCTGGACTCTCAGGTGAAGAGCTTCTAGAGAAGAGAAATAACACACGCCGCTTGTATAAGTCAAATTTGAATCAAATCGAACCTACCACTTACCAGGTGGGTGACTTTTGGCAAATTTTCAACTCCCACTTACAAACTAATACTGTTGTCAAGAGATTAAAAGAGAAGACCTATGAAAAGCATTCAGCACAGAGATCCTCAATGAAAATTAGTTTCCTTTCCTTCTCTATTTTTCATTTAAATTGAGCCTAAAATTTTTCACCTACATTTAATTTTGTCTTTTACCATATTGACTGCTCTAACTTAAATTAAAATGTGTCATACATTGATATATATCTGTAAATACATTTCTTTTACCTCCCTGAATCCCAAAATTGAATTGCCAAGCATATTAGCAATTTTGGAGGGTTAAATATGACTCAGAATTAGTATACCCTGTTTTCTTTCAGGGTCTCAATCTCTTGTTTGATTGCAATGCACAGAGATCAACAGAAGAACTGCAAGTTACTTGTAGTCAGAAGAGGATCAATCAACATTGTCAAAATTAAAAGCCTCATTGTAAATATTATTGGAGAAATAAGATAATTTTGCTTCTATTATTGACTGAACAACAACCATTTTATTGCATGTTATGGATTGGCAGGTCAGAGCCTCAGGCAGAGCTCAGCTCAATGATTTTTCCCTGTGGAGGGTCTCATGTGGAGGGTCCCAGAGGGCTTCACCCACAATGCTTGTACATTGGCAGAGACAGCAGAAGGTGGCGCTCTGCTAGGTTTAGCAACCAGCTCACTATATGTGGCCTCTGTAGTTTGGTGGTTGCAGGGAAGTCACCCTTCTTAGAGGGAGGCTTGGGTCTTCAAGAGCAAGTGATCCAATAAACAAGGTAAAAACTCCTATTTTTTTGGTCCACTGTTCATGTAGATCACAGATTACTGTCACCATTAGGGACATTTGCAATATAGACCAGCAGTAATTCACTGGAGTCAGATTTAAAGAAATATTCAGGAAAAGTATAACTCATAGGCATACTGCTTTTCCCACTCCATTATCATTATTCTTACAGATTGTCTAGCACCTGATTTTGCTGTGTCCAGCTTAGGGAAGGGAAAAGTCCATGCATACAACATTGTGTTAAACAACACTGTGTTAATTTAACAAATATTTCCTGATGACCTACTATGTGCCAAGCACTATATTAGTTACTGGGGATATAATGGTGATCCAGGGTAATATGTTCTGTGCCCTTATAAGACCTTGGGGATCTATCTAGGAAGACAGATAAACAGTAAGGATAATAAGGGAGAAGTTTAATGTGAGGTTGCATGGAACCACTCAGCTGGAATATCTGACATAGTGGGGGAGAAAAGGTATCTGGGTAAAGGAGAGTCAGTTACACTAAGCTACCTGCTAAAACAAACAAACCCTGAAATTATAAAGATTCACATACAATAGTAGCTCTTTTTCCCCTCAGTGAACAATGAAGATAGTCTCAGGGTGTGATAGGTGGGAATGGAGAAAACATTCAGAAATTAGGGTTGGTCAAAGCAATGCCAGTTTCAACTCCAGGTTGCCAAGGTTTCCTGGATTGAACAGCTCCAGTAGGCAGCAAAGAAAGAACTGGGAACTATGGAGATTTCCATAGTCTTGGCACTTTCGTGTTACTTCCTTTGGCCATAATCAGTCACATGGTCCCCCTAGCTGCAAGGGAAGCTGGGAAATGTTGTTTTGGTGCCCAAGAAAAGAGAAGAGGAACTGGAAGAGCAGTAATAAGCTCATCTTTAAAATGCTTTCAAAGGACAAATAGATATTGGCTAAACTCAGCTGTTACAAAGAGTCTCAACTGGGTAAACATTTTTAGTTAATTTATTTTTGGATTATAAAACATGTATGGTAAATCCTACACCTGGTTTAAAGGATATCTAAGAAAACGTGAAGAAACTGGTGACAGAGTTGATGAGGGTGCTATTTTCATCCTTAACAATTATTTCGATAAAACTTCTTAGCTGCGTTTTAATTGGAGCAGGAGAGTGGGAATTGTATACATATTTATTGTCCTTAAAAAAGGCTAATTGCAATAGAAAAGGCAGTTGGGCCTGGAAAAAATTATCTTGGCATCTGATTCAATCTTGTCTAATTGCTAAAAGCACTAGTGTAATAAGGTGTTTGTCTGGATGATGCAAGAGCAAACAACTACAGAAGTTGAGCCTCTGGCTCCCTGGGCAACGTCACCTTCCACTTCATGGAAGATTTTACTTTGTTTCAAATTGTTGCTTGAGAAGGAATATAATATACTTTGTGATAGTATACTTTTAAGTAATATTGTGTGGTATACATAATACTAGTATATTATATATGTAAACTGTATATATTGTATAATACAGCTAATACTAGCATATTCTGTAGCAAACTTTGATGGAATATATACTTGGAAATCTTCCAGCTTCATTTTCTCCCCAGAAGAACTGTCCCTGTCTTCTTATCACAAGGCTGGGTTTCTCTGAGGAATGTAGGCAGCCAGCAGGAAAAGGGTACACGGGATTTCACAATTCAAGTAGACTTGCATTTTGAAAGTTAATCAATCTCCCTTTGCTAACCATCTCATATTAAAACAATGGAAACATCAGCACTTTGGAGGTTAATTTCATGTGTCCACTTCACAGGGCTAAGGGATGCCCAGACAGTTGGTAAAACATGGTTTCTGGGTGTGTCTGTGAAAGTCTACTGGAAATAGATTACAATTTGAATCCGTAGGCAGAGTAAAGATCACCCTTGCAGGCCTCCCTGGTGTCACAAGGGGTTAAACACAACACTGTGAAGCTATCCACAGCCTCTGCAGCCAGGGGGCAACCCACATGGCGCAGCAGACCTCTCCTGACTCGCCCACTGCTCCCCTCAGCAGTGTATTTCAGTCAGTCTGCCTGTTCTGTTCCCCACTCTATCTCTGATGAATCCTCTCATCTCCTGCACCTCTGGCCTATACCCCAGTTCTTGTATGCATAAATAAATAAATCGTTAAAAAAATAACTCTTACCAATGTGGCATCACCCAGTCCAGGGGAATTTCTCTCTGCCCCAGTTGGAACATCCATCTCCTACTCTGGTACACTGGTGTGCCTTGTTCTCTAAACTTGAGACCCAGACCTAGTTACACCACTGACTGCTGATTTTCCAGCTCCAAGATGGCATGTTGTGGAGCCCTTGGTCTCCATAACATTTATGAAGATACACATACACACACACACACACATATATGTCTATATGGAGAAATATAGATCTATAAGATCTAATTTTATATATATATATATATATCCATATATATGTGTATGTGTGTGTATCTATATCTATATCTACCCTATTGGTTCTGTTTTTCTCGAGAGCCCTGGCTAATACAAACAGCAAAAATCAACCAACCAAATCCCAGTGTTACTGCGGAGAGCTGATTAAGACTTGGTTATCTCATAATTGGAGATGTATCAAGTGCTATGAAGGATAAGACAGGTCTCCCCAACATGTTTAGGCCTTCCCAAGATTGTCACTTTGGCATGTGGATTATGTGAAGCTGAGCACAATAGACAATCTGTAGTCTCACAAAAAGAAACAAAAAACTCCCTTAACAACCTAGAAGAATGAAAATTGGGGTTATTTGCCCAAATTAGGTGAATTTTTAAAAAAAAAAAAAAACTAGAAATAGTGTTTCTACTAGAGAAATGTATCTAATCACAGAGTACCTGATCTTCATTACATTAGTCACCCTCTCCTCATCATGAAATACCCCCTCCTTTTTAAATGCAGAAGCCCCAGAAGGCCCTTATTTCATTCTTTAGCTCAGGATATATACCTCTAGGCTATATACCTCCTTTACTTTGGAATTCACATCTATGTAGATTCCCCATACATATGTAATTAAAGTTAAGTTGTTGTTTTTTTTTTCTACCTACTAATCTGTCTGATATTCATCTTATTGCTCTACCAACCCAAGATGAATCCAGAGAGGTAGAGGAAAATTTCCTCCCCTTCCTGACAAATAAGTTTGAAGTCCATATCTGCCTCCTACTTGCATTACCCCTCCTCCTTCAGTTTTCTCATGTGTGAAGTAGAGATGATTCCCCTAACTCACGTGATTACTGTGATTTAGCTGGCACCCAGGAGATACTTGAAAATGGTACTGTCATCATCAGTTTCAAGTTTCCTGGAATTTCATTCCATTCTGCAAACATGGAGTGCCCATTATACTTCCTAATAAAGTCATTCCCTGCCCTTAGTCACTCACAACTATGAAAAGAGTGACTTGGTGGAAAAGCTGAAAAAGAAAACAATAATTCTGACTTGGGAGGGACATTGTTAGGAAATATGTCCTGGAAAGACTAGCCTTTATTAGGACCTTACAGAAAAGAATCCAAAAAAGTTAAAGAAGTATGCTTGAAAACTCCTGAGGTTCCACATCTCATCTCTTCCTCCTCACCCATCAAGCAGCTACCCCCACAAGGGCCAGACATTCCCTCCACCGAGGAGTAGCTCACTCTCTAGAATTAGAGTAAGCCTGACATATAACTACCCCAAAGAGAAGCCTCGCTGCCAAGGTCATAAGAAGGCATAAATGTTGATACAAATCCTTTCTGGATAACAAATTTGAAAGATAAAAAAAGAAATAACAAATAATTTCATCATTTTGCTACTTTTAGTTTAGTTAGAACAGTGAGCACGGGGTTAGAGATCCATAAATTGCTACATTTTATGAATGTCACTCAGTTCTTGGGTCTTGGGAGTGATTGCCTATGATGATCCCCCAAACTCTGTTCCTCTGCCTTGTGGTCCTGATGGGCCCCAGAGGTTGGTCATGTGGCCATCCCAGGTTGCTATGAAATCCCTTCAACATGACAGTTCCAAGTGACCACCAAAGCACCTGCCAGGCTCCCACACGGCACAGGCCCTTGTAGGCTATTGTAAGCCCAGCGCCTTCCCTTCCCCCGACTCCGTGCTGATGACCTGTGACTATTAACACCACCTCTCTCTCTCAATGCGGCATCAGGGGCCTGAGGAAGGTGAAGGTACTGCTGCAGGGTGGGGGGAACAGAGCGAGGAGCTTGAGATGGTCAGTGCCAGGGTCTGCAATGAGAGGTGCGCTGCTTCTCCAGTGGCAGGCCCTCTTTTCCCCTCCTCCATATCCTTGGCCAGAGGGCTTTTGTCTGTTAGAGTTTGAGGTTCAAAAATTGATTGGAGGGCCAGCTCTCTCAGTAACTTAGAATGTGCTCTTTTAAAGGAGGGGGCTACTCTGGCCCTAAGCTTCTGAGATTGTCATGACTGAGAAAAGCGAGTTTCTGCCTCTTCCCTGCCCCTGCCTTCTCCTAACAGGTCTTGTCATTTCACTTTCCTCTTTGTCCGTGCCCCTAAATAAAGCCAGCAGTCCTTGAATAGAAATAAAAGACTCAGCTCTGAATCCAAGCTCCTAACTTTGGACTGATGTGCCACAGGTGAATTGTGGGAGGAAGTCAAACATTTAAACACAATTTGGGGGGCCTCCCTGGTGGCACAAGGGGTTAAGACACAGCACATGAAGCTATCCGCAGCCAGGGAGATGACCCACATGGCGCAGCAGACATCTCCTGACTTGCCAGCTGCTCCCCTCAGCAGTGTATTTCAGTAGATTCACCTGTTCTGTTCCCCGCTCTGTCTCTGGTGAATCCTCTCAGCCCCCACACCTCTGGCCTGTACCCCAGTTCTTGTAAGCATGAATAAATATATAAATCTAAAAAAAAAAAAAAAACAATACAATTTGGATACAATTCTGAAAGGCCAGTGTTTTACGGTTAGGTAAAATAGTATTCTCCCACTGGAAATGTGCTAGTATACTTTATTTCTTCTGATCTTAAGAGTTTTCTGGAATTGTGACTCCTAAAACAACACGTGGAATCTAGTCAAATGCTTTTTATTGCCCTGACATTAAAATATGCTATTTCTATGCCTTCCAGAAATCTCTTTTTCTGGGAAAGTGGGAAAGTTGGATAATCTGGCTTTGCTAAATAGTCAAGGGAGAGGGAAGTTGTAGAAACTTCTTTTTTGTTTCTACTAAAGCTTTGTCATTTCTTCTAAACACAGTCACAAATAGGGTCCATGAAATCTGTGATAAAATTACATCTACAATCTTACTATCCAAAATATGTAATAGAACCTGAATCATTTTCTCATATCACAATTTAGGGGCAAATTTCCTCTTTCATCTCTTATCTGATAATGATCTATTATTAGGGAGTCCAGAAAAAAATGCTTTTGATGGCCCTCAGGCATATTTGTATACTACTTTATTAAATGTCATCTGCTTTTGCTTTATTAATGTTTGATTAAGGACCATCTGGCTGGTGCTACAGATCATATACCGCCTCTGATGAGTCAGTTCTCACTCATCAATAAATTATCAAATGTCATCTTTAACAAAAGAGAGATTAAACTGGGTAAATAAAGATCAGGAGACAGTACACGCATGTCCCAAGGCTGCCCCCAGCTGGAACTCATGGCCTGCAAGCTCTCTCTGTCTCTATGTCCCACATGTTGTTGCTGAAAACTGAAAGCTGGACTCAACTTCTGAGGTTGAGTCAGACTTCAAGATTCTGGTTAAAAAGCCCAAATGCAATGCTCCTTTGTGTCTTTGCAAGGTCTGTTGGGATTTTAGGAGTGTATTTCCATATAGTTCAATAATTTTTCCAGAAATCTGTGTCACTGGAACTTCCAGGGGTGTTTTGTTTTGTGCCTTGTTGTCACTTTCGTGTGAAAATGTCTCTTTGATTTATAAAATAAATTTTTACATTTATAAAGAGGCCATGAGATGAAACTTAACCTTTAAAGATGAAGAGTCAGGGCCTTCCTGGTGGCACAAAGGGTTAAGACGCAGCACTATGAAGCTGTGCAGCCACTGCAGCACAAGTCTGAGCCCCAGCGAGGGAGGTAACCCACATGGTGAGACCTCTCCTGTCTCACCCACTGCTCCCCTCGGCAATGTATTTCAGTCAGTCTGCCTGTTCTGCTCCCTACTCTGTCTCTGGTGAATCCTCTTACCCCCCACACCTCTGGCCTGTACCCCAGCTCTTACATGCATAAATAAATATTAAAAAAAAAAGATGAAGAGTCTAATAACTTATTTCAAACAATGAAATGCCTAATAAAATTGGAGACACCTGGGGGGAGGGAGAGGGTAGACACAGGGATTGCATTTTAGGGCACCCCTTGCTTTTGAGGCCTAACCTGACTTCCTGGTGCCAGAACCCAGAGGGAGACAGGGTATGAGATAGATTCAGTGACAGAAAAAGCTCTTCTTTTACCCACCTTCCTCCTTAGTCTCCTGGAAACTTATCATTGACAATACTAATTTTTTTCACCTTAGTTTCTTCATAAACACAATTCCAATAAGCTCTTGGGTATAAATAAGCTTGTTTAGTCTTATGTCCCTGTTTAAATCATTTTGATTATAATTCTGTTTTATGATTTAGATGTTTCAAGTTATATAGCCAATACCTGAAGCACATCGAAAAAAATTGAGTTTGATAGCTTAAGATAAAGTGCTATTATTATTCTTTCCCATTTTAGTGCAAATCATAAATCCACATACCCGTGGCCTTCATTTTCACATAGTTTATCACTAATTCATTTTAATGGTGTTCATTTTTGATGGCAATTCATATTGTTCTTCCATTTACCGACTTGTAATTGGTTCTGATTTTCATGTATTTTATGGAGACTCTCAGTTTGAGATATATTATGCAGAACTAAATAATTTTTAAGACTGATTAACAATCACAGTCATATTGTCATTTGTGGGTAGGGCTCCCTCTCTCCCCTACCTGTGCAAGAGCCTTTCTGTGTCTTCTAACACAATGATGTGAGGGTCTTTGGGTTTTATAGAGCTGAGCCTTTTACACAGAGAGGAAAACAGGCCCTGGAAGAAATTCTTCTGGAACCTGGCAATCTTCTGAATTGGTATAACCCCTTTGGTCAGCTATGGAAAGCTCTGTGACTCCTAATTCCTGAGGTACTAGAAGACTCAAATGCCATGGCTGCCTCTTCCCTTGTTCCCAGAGCTTTTCTTCATGGTTTTGCCCTCTTTTAGCCTTTGATCTTCCCATGCTCAGGTAGATGTGCATATCTCAGATACACCAATCTCTTTGGAAAGTTCATGATGTCTAGATTATAAGCAAATGGGCCTGTTTTCTTTTGAAGGGGGCAATTCTGCTTGTCGTGGACTAGTCTGAGTTGTGAGGGACTTCCAGGCTCTGTTCAACCCCTGTCTCCTCCACAACTCCATCATGACTGCCCCACAGAAGCCACCTTCCTCTAGGTCATTTCCTGGTGGCATCACTCATTTGCCACTTAAACAATATAGTGGTTGCTTGCCAGCCTTTCAAAAAAAAAAGCCCTATTTCAGCTTGAGTCCTTCAAACTAGACCAAGATGCTAGATCTTCCAGGACTTCAATCTCGTTCTGGCTCTAAGATCTGGGTCTGCTAACTCACCTCTGTTTATTTAGTCTCTCCTCCTTGGAAGGGACCCAGCTGAGGAATACAGCCCCTGCCTTGAAGTTACACAAATACCACCCACATAAGACATATGTGTGTGGAAGAAGTTACCAAATGTGTGGGGAGATTGGAATAGTTTACAAGAAAGCAAAATTATATAGTAGGTGGCCTTGGGAGCTTGCCATCTCTTGGTTTGCCTTCTCCCAAGCCACCCTCTTGGAGTGTCATTCTTCACCCACACTATTTATCAAATTAATCTTCCTAAGGAAGACAATGCCTTCCCCAAGTGGGATCCCAATGTTGCTTGAATTCCCATACAAGAGAAATTTGTTAATTTTCTTCTCATCCTGTTACAAAATATTGTATGGACAAAATAATCTTCCTAGCAGTATTGTAAATCTAGGAAGGAATAGATCTTCTTTCAGATTTCCTAATAACTCAGGAGAAGGAAGGGGGATGAATATTGACCATCTGCTGTGAGTCAAACATACTGCTGGATATTTTAAAAATATATTTGTATTTTACATTTTATTTATTGCTGTGCTATGAAGTCAAGGTGATTATCTCACTTACACTGATTTGAAAATGGAGATTCGAAGAGATTAAATAATTTACCTAAAGATCACATTGTTCAGAATGCAAAACCCACACAAATTTGAGAAACCTCTAGATTTCTAAAATACTTCAAGCTTGCAAAGGACTCCTCTGTGAGGTTACTGCCCCAACTGCCTGCCTCCTGGACCCAACCTGTCTCTTGGGATCTTTGCTGACAATGCCTTCTGGTAAACAGGAGTTCCTGGTGGCTGACCATGGTGGCTGGGATGAGTAATTTTAAATGACTCAGAGTGTTGATGGTGGTAGTACTTCTGAGAAAAGAGAAGTCTCAGCAAAGGGAAGATGGGAGAGCCTGAATCAGATTATACCTGTCAATATGAGCCAATTCTGGGTTGGCTTTAGCTTTTTATTTTGAAAGACTTTAAACCTACGTTAAAGAAGATAGAATAGCACAATCATCCACCATCTATCTTCCAGCTTCAGTAATTATCAACTCATAGGCAATTCTGCTTCATCCATATCTGCTCCATCTTCCCCCATCCATCATTTCATTCTGAAGCAAATCCTAGTTTAATTTTCTAACCATTTCTACACACTCACCAGGATTTGCTTTTGTGTCATCTAAAAATTCAATGAAAATTAAAGCACTACTGGATCATCTTCATTAAAACCTTCAGGAGCTGGGTCTCCCTGGTGGAGTAGGGGTTAAGTCTGTGTGATCACCACTGTGTCTATCAAACCCTGGCCAAGGAGCTAACCCACATATGGCGCAGCAGGCATCTCCTATCTCCCCCGCTGCTCCCCTCAGCAGTGTGTTTCAATAGATCCACCTGTTCTGCTCCCCTCTCTGTCTTTGGTGAATCCTCTCACCCCTGCGTCTCTGGCCTATACCCCAGTTCTGCTATGTATAAATAAATAAATAAATAAATAAATAAATAATCTTTAAAAAAAACAAAAAAACCTCCAGAAGACATATACATTACTGTTCTACCTGTGCACCTGGCAAGCTGGGCACCCAAAGGATCCCCTTGTTGTTGACTTAGCAGTGGTATCACTCTCCCCTTTCTTAGGCCACCACTCTTATCTCCCAAAGCAATTTGATATAAATGGTGACTTTATAGTTCTTAAAATCTCAGAAATTCATTTCTATGTGTATCATAGGAACGTGTATAATAGAAAGAGTACTTTAAAGGTGAAAAATTATATGTATTATGAACTGAGAACACTCCAGTTTATTCTTTTAAGATTATTTAAAAATTTCCTATTTCTAAAAGTAATGACTATAATTATTATATTCATAATCTTATATGTACAATTTAAAAAATTTCTACTTCTAGAAGTATGAGTTACTTTTAAGATTTTTTTTAAAAATGAACAAAAATAACTACCATGAGGAATATAAATTCCAAAAATATGTTTATGGAAAGCAACATATTGGAGTTTTACACACAGGAACTCTTCAGGATAAGTATAAACTGGGGGGGAAAGTTTATGTCAACAAACATGTTCACCCTAGTGCATATATATATATATATATATATATATATATATATATATATATATATAAATGGGCCCTACATAGCATCTGAACCCAGAGCCAGACCCATGACCTGACAAGAGCTGCTTCGGGGAGCAGATAGTAATGTAGCAAGTGTAGTTGAGGAATTGAATCACTGAAAATTTTGGAGGGGTTTGATGGCTCTTAGGGACAGAAAGAGGGATATTTGAAGGGGATAAGAAGTAGGATATCTGAAACCAGGGCTCTCCTGGGGAAACTCCGACCTACAGAGAGTCCCTGCTTTTCTTAGAGCCATCCTTGCAGCTGACCTTGGAGAAGCAAGGCCTATCAGCCTGAATTCCTCTGCTTCCAAGAAGCACACCCTCCCCCAGACACTGAGATCAGCCCGAGTCCTTGGATAGGAGAGTGATATCTGTTGGTGTCACCACTGAAAAGTAAGTAGCTCTACTGTTCCCATTTAATTTGCCCGAAAAAATGTAGGAAACCAAACTCTGTTTTCTAATTTTCCTTAAAAAACATGTATTGTGTGATTTCAGGAAGAAAAACAAATTTATTTTGCTCTTGAATCTACTCCAGCTTCCCATCTGTCCCCCACAGTCTCTCTCTAAAAAGGCTGACTAGAAAAAGGAGGAGTACACGCATGTGCCCACACACACACACTCTCTCTCTGCGTGCACACACACACACACAGAGAGAGAGAGAGAGAATGCTTATGTAGGGGAGCTCACTTGCACGGGTCAATAGGCTTCACAAGTCACTTCCCACTCATACAGGGAAGGAGAGGGCTAGGTTAGAGCAGGGAGATGGTCATGCCTCAGTGTCCCCAGGAGGCTCAGTAATGAAAGATTAGGACCCAAATGTGGGTAGACCAGACCATGGGATCTTAGAGCCCAGCTGTGGAGCTTCAGACCTGAACATCTGGCCTCAGGCTGAGCAGCAACAACATAGTGATCAACACGGATGGTGAGGCCCAATGTAGCTGTACTACTAGCAGACGGGACAGGGTGATGGAAACGAAGAAACTCCCATGTAAAGTGACTTACTCAAGCAGGAAGCGCTGTGTGTTTGTTCTTTCTATAACAAGAGTTTAAGGAGGTGGTCAACAGATGCTGTAGTGGCTCAGTGGACAAGGGTGACCAACTGTCCAATTTGTCTGGAACTGAGGAGGTTCCTGGCTTGTAGGACTTCAATTCTAGAGCCAGAAAATCCTGGGAGAACCAAGACAAGCTGGTGACCTTAGATGTTGTTTTCCAGGATTGATCACCTTGTTGGTTTGCAATATGCAGCTTGTCTGCTGAGATGTAAGAGAGCCACTCTGGCTGCTACCATGTGACCCTGCCAGCCAGCAGGGATGGGAGCTGGACAAAGGGAGGCGCATTTCTGGCATCTTAAAGGCACAACCCAGAGCCTGCCTACACCACTGCTGCTCCTAACTGTGTGCTTGGAATGCAGTCACATGGCCACCCCTGGAGGGAGTCTGAGAAATATCATTAGCTAGGTAACCAGGTACCCAGCCAAAGAGCCATTATTTTGAATAAAAGGAGACTAAATATAGGAGAGGCACCTGGCGAGCTACCAGGGTGCCGAACATGTAATACTTCACAGTGCCGGCCATACACGCCTCACAACTCCTTTCTAAGTGGCTCTTTCTGCATAAATTGTTAAACTGGTACCATGTGACCCTCCATCTAGGTATCAAGTGGGTGGTCCAGGTCTGACCTATGACCCAAGGCCAGTCAATTTATAATGTTGTCAGCTTCTCAGCTGGCCTGATAGTCATCCCATTTTACCCACAGAAAAATTGAAATGTTGACACACAAAGTTAGTTTCAGGAGCTTGCTGAAAGATACCTAAAGATAAATTAGGCTGCAGAAACCACCAAAAAGCAGAAGCCATGAGAGAGAGCCAATCCTTGAGAAAGAAAAGTTAATCTCGGTGATGGAAGTGCTGGGATTCTGAATAAATACAACCCAGTTTCTGAAGGCCTAGGAGTGAGTCTGTTACTACCTTCCCTATGACACCTTAACATCAGTTGGCAGGTTGAGGATGTGACACAAGGTGTGTATGTGTGTGTGTGTGTGTGTGTGTGTGTGTGTGTGCTGCCACTAGTGTGTATTCAGTTGCAAAAAAAAAAAAAACAACCCTAGATAAATCTGAATAAATATGGCTTTGTGAATAAGGACACCTGTCACCTCACATACCAAGATATGTGGAGGGAGCGCAGGGGCCGGAGCGCTGATCAGAGACCCAACCACAACCTCCACAATCAGAGCTCTGTCTGCCGTTTTGCATGCCGTCCTCAGCACCTCGGGACTTTTTCCAAGCTTGTCTCAGGACAGCTGCAGAAATTATCCACACAAACAACAGTCTAAGGCTGGAAAGGTGGTGGCCCTTTCCTTTCTTCCATTGTGAGAATGTGGAAAATACTTCCAAAGTTGCCCGTGGATTTCCCCTTCCATCTGCTCAGAGCTGCATCCCATGGCCATTAATTCCTAAGCCAGCCACTGGCAGGGGAGGAGTTGCCATATAGGCTGAGCCTGGTCATGATACTGAGGCTGGAGAGGGGCCTCGGCCTCCCCTCAAACGCAAGGCAGCTGGTATTCTAACAGAATCAGAACTCTGTTAGTAAGTAATAGGATGAAGGGGTGACTCTAGGACATGATTACAGTCCATGGCAGGAGGGTTGAGCTGTCAGCTGGGGGGCGGTTCATGCGTTGTGAATTCAAATTGAGGGTCTGACCTAGTGTTGCACGTTATAAACTTAGTTTTGTCACCTGCCACTTTCTGCAGTGTTGACACACCCTAACCAAGGGTCAATTTATAAATCAGGGCATCCGTTTATTGATTTGTTTTGTAAGATGCACAAATGTCTCTGCAATGACTGGAAAACACGCTCACCTCCTAGTCTGGAATACTCATGTTGTCCTTTGCCTAGATATGCTCACTCACACCAATTCAAATGTCACATCTTCTGTGAAATCCCTCCTGGCCCCTTCCCAATAGAACCAACTCCTCTGTCTGTTAAGTTACCGTAGTGGTAAATAGTCACTGGGAAGGTGGTGGCCCTTTCTTTTCTTCCATTGTGAGAATGTGGAGAATATTTCCAAAGCTGCCAGTGGTTTTCTCCTTCCATCTGGTCAGAGCTGCATCCCATGGCCGTTAATTCCTAAGCCAGCCACTGGCAGGGGAGGAGTCACAGTGGGGACTGGAGGTTATTTCCTCTCCGATTGCAGTATAATTCATGACCATTTTTGCCTCCCCAATGGATAGCCTCATGCTTTTCTGGAAACTAGTAAACCCAGAAGAGTGGTTCCTAGACTTTTATTTTTTATGAGAATCACACGACTTGTTTTAAAAAACCTCATTCTCTGGCCCTAGCCCCAGGGTGTCCACACAGTAGGTTGCAGTGGGGACAGGAATGTACAAATGAACACAAACCTCAGTGACCAGGATGCAGGGCCTCAAGGCTACATTTTGGGAAACACTGGTCTAGTCCTTGTTCCTTCTTACAACTATTGTTCTAGTGATGAGGCCTTTTCGCAAGTGTACTGATTACACAATGACAAAATCTTCTCTCTAGCCCTTTTCTAAGGAAATCAACAAAATACGGGGAAGACAACTGACAGGACAGAGAGAGTAGCAGATGCTTGAGCTGAGTGTAAAGAGGAAGAAGGTGTGAGTTAAGTAGATAGGGCAGGGCAGTCTTCAAATAGGGATAGAGGATTCAGAGACAGAGGGGTCTGAGACCACAGCAGTTTAGCATAATAGGAGAGCAGAGGGCATGTGAGGAAGTAATGAGAAATTAGACTAGAGTAATCACAGGCAGTAGCATATTTATTATTCATTTATAGAACCTTATAAAATAGCAAAAACTACCATTTTTTGAGCCCTTATTTTCCAGTGAGCACTATGACAGGCAATTCACATATATTAGGCATAATTTAGTGCCATGCTTTTCCAAACTAGTTGATCTCAAGACCAAACACACTCTTAAACTAAATACTCTTAAAAATTATGGACAGCTTTTATTTATGTAGGCTGTGTTTATTGCCATTTATAGTATTAGATCTTCAAACTGAGAAAGAGTAATTCATTTAAAATATTGATCAGCTTGTTATAAAAAATACTTTTAATGAACTATAACTGTACTCTCCAAAACAAAACAAAAATTAGAGGGGGGCCTCCCTGGTGGTGCAAGGGGTTAAGCACAGCACTATGAAGCTGTTCCCAGCCATTGCATCACTAGATCGATCTCTGGCCAGCCAGGGAGCAAGCCACATGGTGCAGCAGACCTTTCCTGACACACCCACTGCTCCCCTCAGCAGTGTATTTCAGTCAATCTGCCTATTCTGTTCCCCTCTGGTGAATCCTCTCACCCCCTGCATCTCTGGCCTGTATCCCAGTTCTTGTATGCATAAATAAATAAATCTTTTTTAAAAATATGGAGGGATGAGTAATGCTGCTTTACATTTTTGCAAATATCATTAATCCTGGTTTAAAAGGAGACAGCTGGGGTCTCATACATGCTTCACATTGGCCACTTGCTTTATCACATGTCATGTTGTTTCTGGAAAACCCCACAACATACTCATAAGAGAATGAAAGTGAAAAAGGCAATTAGTGTCTTATGAAATATTATTAGAGTTTCCACACCACTTAAATGGGTCTGCAGGGTCCCCCAAGGTTCCCAGACCACTGTCTAGGAGTTGCTGACTGAGAGGTTGTATATAGGTATCTTAAGACCCATTTATATGTTGGTGCCCCCATATCAGCAAGCAATTTTCTGACATGAGCAGGGTGTTGGAGAATTGAACTAAACTTAGCTAAAAATTATGACACTGTTTATGCAGAGATTAACAGGGTCAGAGGCTTCAGATTCCACAGATAAAGGGCTCAGTCTCCTGAGACCACCCTCCACTTCCAATGCTAGTTATGAGCTCCAGGAATTACCTGTACTTCTGATCAGCGGGCAATTTGGATGTTCCCATGAAGCCCTCCTCCGACTTTAGGTGACAATGTCACAAGTCCAGGTTATTACCTAAACTTCCAAACATAGATTAAGGGTTTCCAGGACATTCTCTGAGGTTCAATTAATTTGCTAGAGCAGTCCACAGAAATGGGTTTAGGAAACCCATTTACCCACTAGATCACCAATTTATTACAAAAGGATGTAATTCAAGAACAGCTAGAAGGAACACATGCTTAAGACAAGGTATGGGGGGAAGGCATGTACCTTTCATGCCCCCTTTAGGTGTGTCACTGTCCCTAAATTTCTATGTGTTTGCCAATCTGGAAGCTCCCTGAAGCCCTTCCTTTTGGGTTATTATTGGGCTTTATAATTTAGGCAAGATTAAATCACAGCCACTGGCAATGGAATTCAATCTTTAACCCCATTCCCAGAGGTCTGGATGTGGACCTGGAAATTCCAACCTCCTAATCACTTGGTTAGTTTACCTAGAAAACAATCCCCATCCTAAGTGCTGCCCCAAATCACCTTATTAACATAATAAGGGATGCCTTCAGCACTCTCAAAGTTTCAGAAATTCCAAGGCTTTGAGGAGTTGTGAGCCAGGAACTAGGAATGAAGACCCAATATAGATGACAAATATTTACTGGTCATCTGAATGACCAAAATCACTATATCCTCGAGGTGAAGAGCATTTGAATCCTGGCTTGATCACGTATGAGATTGTGAGTGTGATCAAGTTACCTTGCCCAGGCCTCAATTTCCTCTTAGATTAAGTAGGGATTGCCTGGGTATCATTTAATAAGATTAAAATCTAAAGTGCCCACTCTGCCTGGCAGGCAAATTTGGGAGGGTTGAATAGATAAGGAAATTAATAGGTTGTCATGGGAACCAGGCCATCCATGACAAGAAAAACCAGCCCAGCCCTGGGAAAGCAGAAGGAAGGGCAGGACACATTCTGTGTCAAAGGCCAGTGCCTGAGACCAGATGTCCAGCAGATAACTGGTGTAAACTGGTGCAAACTGGCACCCCAAGTAAGAAAGCCCCTGAAACCAGAGTATAAGGGAGCCTCAAATCTGTCTTCCTGTGCAAACTTCTCCTGTCTGGTCCCCTGGGTATTTCATTCCGGAGACACACGGTGGGGGGGGGGGGGCAGAGGGATTGGGGTCAAAATAAGGGGGTTGCAATTATATGGGGAATATAAAAAAATTTTTTTTTAAATTAAAAAAAACTAAATAAAAGAAAACGACAACAACAAAAAAATCTGCCTTTCCTGTTGTCTACTCTGTCTCTGGTAAATACTTTTACTGCCAAACCTCCAGCCTCATCCTGACACTACACTGCCCCAGGGCTGTTGAGGGAGTTGCGGACTAGTGATTAGCAGAGCCAGTGCTCAGTGAGTGGTGGCAGCCTGTGACCCTCACAACCACCCAGGAGTTAAGTCCAGTGAAAGACTGAAGAAATGGACACTGGAATAGCAGCACCAGGGTTCTCACGGCTGACTTGTGAGTGCTGTGATATAAATTCACTGAGCTGAGGTGTTTTGAGCAGAGCAGGGTAATAAAACGATTAGTGACATGACCCCAGCTTAGAAAAATCACTCTGGCTGCCACTTAGAGGAGGCTGGATGGGAAGAAGTGAGAACTGGCTGGTCTCCGTTCAGTAGCCTGAGTGGGGGGCAGAGGATGATAAAGTTAGAACAGGGAGACACTTGTGGTCAGAGGACTTCTGTTTTACTCTAAGTGGGATTAAAATTCAAAAAAGTGTTTGAGGAGAGGAATGACATGATTTGGCTTATTTTATTTATTACTTTTAAAGATTTATTTTATTTTATGCATATAAGAGCTGGGGCACAAGCCAGAGGTGTGGGGGGTGGGGGTGAGAGGATTCACCAGAGAAAGAGCAGGGAACAGAACAGGCAGACTGACAGAAGTACACTGCTGAGAGGAGCAGTGGGCGAGTCAGGAGAGGTCTGCTGCATCATGTGGCTTGCTCCCTGGCCAACTGGGGGATCGCATTCGTGTTGCAGAGGCTGTGGATTGCTCCATGTGTTGCTTCTTAACCCCTTGTGCCACCAGGGAGGCCCGATTTGACTTATTTTAAAGGGTCACAATGTATGAAAGTCATTATGCTGTACATCTCCAGCTCACACAACGCTGTATGTCAGTTGTAGCTTAATAAAACTGGAGAACATGCTTAACTGGCTACAATTTTATGTATATTTTGGCACAATAGAAAATTAAAACCTTAGTCTAATCTGATCATTTAGATTGTCTGCTGTGGTGGTGCTCACTCACTTCTGGAGAGATGATGAACCTCTCAGATTTTTAAAGGCTCCCCTCCCCCTCACAGAGAATGTGCTTGCATATTTGGGAAAGTGAGGGGGTGGGGAAAACGCTAGAGGTGATGGCTCATGGGACCTTGCTGCAGAGGAAGAAGAGTGGGTGTGATTTTCTTGACCTCCTCCAATTCCTTGTGTCCCTGTGTGCCACCTGCCTCTGCTCCCCACCTTGTGTCATAGCCCTGGGCTGAGGAGGAACCAGACATCGTGACACTTTAAAAATTTCATTAATGCCAGTTGGGAAGCAGTGTGGTGTCTTAACTGGCACAGAGGACCCGTGAGTCATATGCGCTTCCACCCTCCCCCTGGCCTCATCTTGTTCTCCTGACATCTCTGAGGTCTTGCCTCTCAGTCCACATCCGCAGCTAAGCTGAACCCCACAACCTCTTCCCTCATCACTTGGGACCCTCTTATTTGGCTAACAAACTGGGCTTCCCAGGGGGCCAGAAAATTCTCAAGCAAGAAGACTGGGTATTTCTAGTCTCTGGACCACTCCTGGCTCAGTAAATATTTTTCAGAGAATTAATGACAGCAGTTGTTGGCTGCTCCCTGTCTGCAAACTCTCTGAGGTGTCACAGGAGGAAGGCCCCTGTCTTTCCATTTCAAACACAGCACTAAAGCAAATATACATAATTCAATGAAGAAACATAGTTGTTACCAACATGCCACTTGGAAAGTCCTAGAACAATCCTGAAATTAGAAAGTGGTGTCCCACCTTTGTGGTGAGTAAATGCTGGTCAACAGATTGTGAGGGTCATCACCTGGGGGAATGCATGTGAATATAAAACTATTCCCAGGACATTAACCAAATTTGAAAATTGCTACTTAAATTGATATATATATATCTTTTCCAGTGTTGCATCTGTTTAATTTTTGACATTAAAGAAGTGAGGCTACATTTAGCTCATTAAAAAATTCTACCAATGATATCACGGAGAACCAGAGTCCTTGCAAAGCAGTGAGTCATAATTCACCTTGGAACCAAAACAATTGAATAAATTCGACTCCAAAAAAGCCGGGGAGAGGGATTCAAAGCCTGTTTACTTACTGAAAATTCCTCTGAAGCTCAGACGTGAATGATTCTGATGAATGTAAGGTCCAAGTAGGTGCTGGTTTTTCTGTTTGCAGGTCCTTCCCCTACTCCAGCGGCTGCACTCTAAGAACTTAATTCACTTTAGGTCCCTGTGCTCACTCTCATTCAGTGGGGGCGAATGGAGGTCAGTAGAGACAGAGGTTGGGGGAGCTTTTCTCACCCTGCTGAGGGTTCTCTGGCAGAGGCATAGGTCTCTCCACTCCCTCAGCAACTCTTGGCCTGTCCTTCCTGCCTCTGAGCTTGAGCTGCTCTGCGCATGACCATTCAAGCACATTCCAGCTGCTGCTAATCTGGCCTAAACCTCCTCAGAGCCTCACAAGTAGCCCTTGCACTAAATCTCTTGAAGCATCAGAGATGGATTCTGCTTCCCGCAGGGAGTCTTCCTTCAAAGTTCACCAAGAGAATCCTTGAGCAGAGTCAACCAGGACAGTGATGTCCTGATTTGCTGGTCACTAGTGAGCATCAGTTAATGTTATTGCTGGCATTTGCTGGGAGGACTAGAGTAGGTAAATGAAGTTGATTGGGCTTTCATGCCCAATCAATTAGCCTCTGTGGCTATCACCTGTGGCCTTGATCTCGTTAACATAAGGCTCGTGGGTGTGGGGTACAAGTGCCTGGTTATGGACACCTGAGCATGGATGTGTACCTATTAGCAAGTGTGTACACTGCCTAGGAGGGAGTGGCTGAAATGGTGGCGTCACCCTTGGGGAGGGGGCTCAAGTCCCTGCCGGCTTGCGTCCCCTGCTTACCACTTAAGCCTGTGAAATTTATGCTGTAGGTTTTCTGATCCCATGCAGACCGGGTAAAGGAGGAGTCAGAGTCCTCAGTGGTTTTTGCAGGTCTTTTATTGGATTTACCTGGTACACGACAAGCAGGGGTGCTGTGGGGCTGGGAGGCTGGAGGGCTGGGAGGCTGGCGGGCCCGGAGGCTGGCAGGCCTCCCAGCCCCCAGCAAGTCTTCACTCTATCTGGGCCCTCCAGTGTTTCTCTCTCTCTCTCCCTCCTCTCTCTCTCTCCTTCTGCTGCTGCTGGTTTCTCTCTCGGCTTCTGCTGCTACTGGCATCCCCGTGACACCGCCCTTAAAAGTCCAGTTTCTCAGCCCAGGTGTACCCACTCCAGGTGCCCGCCATCAGGCATGCATTCAGGACCACAGGGTTCCTTCATCTATCCTAATGGTGGAGGGCAGAAAAGCCTGATACCTTTTACCTATCCTACATATGCCAAAGTTTCCAAAATGCTCTTTCAAATCACTAGAACTGACGGTGAACCTACCCGGCCTGGGATGGTTGCAAAACAACTAGAAAATAATATTACTAACTTTGTAAACTAGTGGCCTGGAACTTGTACCTCCAAACGTTATTATCTCCTCGAAGTTGAAATCTTAAGGTAACCATAATACCTATTCCAATAAAGACCAACATGTTAAAACATTCTGGGTTTGCCTTTTAAGTTTTCCTTTAGTGTTCACAACTCATTTCAAATAATAGAGAAAATGGTCCTCCCTTGATGGCAGATTTGATTTAGATCAACAGGAAAAATCACAATGCAGATCCAAAAATTAGCAATAATTTTATCATACTTACATGCAAATATCCCTAGTTGTTCTCACAATAGATTTTATAGTTTATCTTTTAAGTCAGCAATCAAGTCAAGGTTCATGAACTGCATCTGATTTTAATTTTATTTTAATGTTTTTAAGGATGCAGAAAAGTGACTTTAACTCCGTAACTCAGATCTAGCATGGTGTCTAACACTATGAGCAGATCAAATGGAATGTAGTGGAACATTAGTCAAGGCCAAGAGTGTTCCTTCCATTGCAAAGGACACAACTTAGGAATGGCAGGAGATGTCAGTCATCTAAGAGGGCCATTAAATCAGTGCGAGTAGTCAGCATTTTTCTTTTTTGTGTTAGAACACACACAAAATGCTATCTCCATAGCATGCTGGAGTAAGCAAAGGGGACTCCTTGGGGGCTCTCTGGGGTTCCAGCTGCCTCAGGCCCCCCATCCTAAGTAAGGGCTGGGGACCTACGTTTGTAGTATACCTGGGAAATGTTGGGATCAAAAGAAATTTTGTGGTTTCTAAGTTTCTTTGTGTCCCAGGATATTCTTATTTCCTGCTCTTCACTTTGGGTAACCTGGTGTGTTTCTTCCTCCCAAGACTCTAGAGTCTTGCTCTGTCCCCATTGAGCAGCCACTTAGACCCATTCACCTGGAAAAACAAAGACAAAGGAGGCTTTTCCATGTTATTTATTCACAATAACTAGCTACATGAGGGGGGTAGACAAATTAGTAAGAGTTGAGGGAGGTAAAGGGATATGTGTGGAAGGATGAGATCTAAACAGAAAACAATATTATAAATGGTTAGATGAAAGATTTACAAATATTCATAAAAAATAGTATCCTCTGAGGGAAACAGAGGAAGATAAAGTCATCATGAATAAAATAAATTAACAAGTTCTTATCATTGCATTCCCCAAAACCAAAGTCTCCAAAAATGGTCTGCATTTTAGAATGTTATGATTTGCAGGTACTTAATGATACACATCTCCAACAGAGAAAAATAAAGACTAACACTGAGTAACAGATTGATGAGATACAGAGGAAAACTGAGCACATGAAAATAGCTATCATCTGGTAGCAAAAATAGATTTATGCCAATGTGAATATCAAAATTAAAGACATTCAAATAAATTATGCCAATACACTGGAATTATTATTCCTAAGATATAAGAACAACTTATTGCTCTTACTCATAACTAAAAGGTCTAAGGAAATTCTGTGACAACTCGAAGGCATAATATAGCTTGTAGTATATGTATTAGGGCTACATCAAGGTTCATCAGCCACATAAAGACTTACATTTTACACTTTTTTTTAGGGTTGACATTGTCAGAGTGAAACAGGGCCACTAATCATAAATCTGATAAACACAGATGATGGACTGTGCTCCAAGCTCAAGCAAGTGATTTATTGGAAAATGATTAAAAGTAGAATATGAGAAAAGCAGCAACCAAAATGAAGTAAACATTTAAAAAAATGGTTTGTATATTTTTCTCTCCAACAGTCTCACAGGAAGTACACAAAGACGAGGGGCTATTTAGATATTCTGGGGACTTGATAGATAACTGGACTATTGTCTTGAAGTGAACTCTGTTTAATTAGTATCAGAAACAGCCTCATTTCCAAGAGATGAACTGTATGGAGAAGCTTTCCTGAGACTTTGATTATTACATTTAACTCAGGAAAATACCAGCCCCAGCTTTGGGGCTTGGGGAGCAAAGTGATCTTTTATGGGTTTTACTGGACTCACAACTTCCGAAGCAGCTCTCCTGCAGCTTGGGGTCATTAGTAGCACAACAGGAACATATGAAGTACAATGGGGTTGACTATACAAAGTCCCAAATATCTGTGTAATTGACCATAAATTTAGGATGGAGTAATCAGTAATAAAATGGCAGTTAAACCTGTATATCCAATGATGCAATGACAAGCATTATTTAATCAGGAGGTTTAAAGTCCAGAAAATTAAGTTCTGCCTCAATTCTCCTAAACAATGCCATGTTTCTGTTTTTTTTTCATCTTAAAAATACAAAACATCCTGAACAACAACTTTGGTGGAAGTTGCTTTCGAGAACAGAAATAGAAGGGGGGGAAAGCCATTACCCCTCAAGGTAATTTTGAGATTATAATATCAGGATGCATCATCAAGCTGTATACATTTCAGAAAAGCCCTTTTATAGATGCTGGTACTGACTAGTAGATTTTTAAATTTGCATGCAGTTCAATATCATATTCTAATTCATTCTCGTCCCCATCTTAAATCAGATGACTAAAAAGGTGATATTTGGTTCACTTAGCCTTGTGATTCCAAAACAAAGCATCAGATAGACTGAAATGACAGTATTAGGACAATTAACTGCCAGATGTTGCACAACAAAGCTACATTCATTCAGGCTGCATATTTTGTTCTGTTGCTTTTTTTGAATTTTTGAGCCAGGCTATGGAGCAAGAGGATTTAAGAGTCAGTAGTACTAAAGTCCTATATTTACCTTCACATTGTGAAAACTAGATTTGTTTTCCCCTGGAGAATCCTTAAATCTATTGCCTGATTCCTCCTGTCTGTGAGCAGAATTTGGATACATGCTTGAAAAGAAAAAAACAAAGCACATACCAAAGAATTTGATTACGTATTTAACTGCTTAGAAGTGGAAATGATAGTCACATTGTCTACATTGTGATATCCTCATAAAATGGAATAAGTAATGTAATATTTAATAAGTCATTTATTGTTATAAAATGCTAGTTGCCTGCATATTCCAAAAGGCTACTGATCCACTTTAAATTACTCTCTGCTTTGAAAATGCAATACTGTCCAACTGATATTTCATGTGATACTGAAAAATCAAGCACTCTTTTTTTTCCTGTTACTTATTCTACTTTTCATTCATACTATTCTACATGCTCTGAAACTATTTAAATATCTGAAATGTTTTCTTGAGAAATATTTTTATCTTATCTTTATACTTGATGTTCCATACAATTTGTTACGGACATTAGAGTAATAGGCTCAAAAATTAGGCTTTGGTTTCAATGTAATCTGGGCAGAACATGGAATTGCTTTCATAATACAATTCAACTACTGCACAAATTCTATTATTGTAATTTGAAACAACTTGTTTAAAAAGACAAAGTTTCCCCTTTAGATAGTTATAATCTATGTCATTTAAGACTGCTGCAAAACTCCCAAAAGGGTGTTACGAGTGAGAAGAAAATGCAGGAAAGGGATAAGACACTTAAAGATTTGTCAGAACACAACACAAAGGAAGAGCATCAATTCTCTACATGTGTCTATAAGGCAGATGGTCGAACTTTTATAGAAGATCTAAAATACGGTGCTTATTAAGAGGTAGAAAATACCAAAAACAGTATTTAAGAAACACACGTGGAACTATTTAAAACAATCAGTTATTTTGCTAAACATTTAGAAAGTCAAATGGCTATGTGGAAAGTACTGTACGTTTCACACTAAACTGGGAGAGCCCACACTCAGAGATGTGGTCCAACAAGGCAGGAAGCAGGGTTGGGGTGGAAAGTGCAAAATAGTCTAACTTGATAAGGATGTAGTTCTTACTAGTAGGAGAAATCTCCTACTAACTCCCTAATCACTTAATTAATGGTAATTTCTGGGATTAACGATTTCTCTGAGTACAGGGTATACTTTTGCACATAAGGCAATACAGCTATAGGGAGGATGAGTTCAAATGCTTTCTCTTCAAGAAGGTGCCATATCCATTTTATATAAAAACACATTTCACTCATTTCATATCATCCCCCCAACCACAAAAAATACAAATGCAAATATTCTTTAGACTCCAGCACCAGCAGAATTGTTCTATGTGAGCAATTCAAGAGCTGTCTGAGGCAAAAAGATATCTTAGCTACCAAATTAAACTTGGGTAGCTTACACATGGGTAGGTGACCCTGGGTATTCTTATTTCTTAATGCATCTCTTTTCCTCCAACATAATTTTATAAGGCATAAATTTAATTTGAATTTTCCTATCCTTTGGAAAATTAGTGTTAAAGCTTCTTTTTTTAACCCACACATTAACATTCAACTTTCATTTTTATTAAATAGTTTAATATATAAAAAGAAACATCAAGATGTTCTACATTCATATAAACAAGTGTGATAACAACTTAAATTGTAAAGAAATCTACTGAAGACTATAGTTAAATACTGACAACATTCAGCTAAGCACAATTTATCATTCTAAAGACTCTCTTTTAAATGTATAGACAAGTTTGTGACTTCAGAAAGCAAATGCAGAAATACAAGGACGGATCATTCTTTCCTTTTCACCACAAGACAGGATGGTCCAGTTTAGAAAAACCAAGATCTTTCCTAAGTTCCAAATAAGTCCCATTGCTCACCCAAGAGTCATCAGTGGATTTCCTGTGAAAGATGAAAGAACTTGTTGAAGGCTTTTGAAAATATTCCCCCACCCTCTTTCTCTCCTGCCCTCCTCCATCTCTCCCCCAGTCTATCATTCTCCATGCACGCAATGTTCCTGACAGGCCAGTAGTGGCACTAAAGAGACTGGAAGCCTGACAGCCATTTAATTACTTCTAGTTTTGTGCCCTCACATGTAGAGGCTGTGACAAAGGGTGAGAGAAGAGTCTGTCTTACATAAAACAAACTCTGGGCTGGACTGTTAGTGTATGACTATGCAAATGCTACAAATCAACCATGGTGTTCATATAAAGTGACAACTTTTTAAAAATAGGAGTTAAAAGCCCTAACAATCTGAAAAGAATAGCCTTGGTTCACTGTGCTTTAAATAATGAATATATTACATAGATTAAAATTCAAGAGGTACAGAAGGGCTGATAGTGGGTAGAGCTACTCCCTACTTCTCTCTCCTAGCCTCTCAGTTCTTTTTTTAAATGCCTACAAGAACTGGGGTACAGGCCAGAGGAGGGTGGGGTGAGAGGATTCACCACAGAGTGGGGAGCAGAACAAGCAGATCAACTGAAATACACTGTTGAGGGGTGCAGTGGGTGAGACAGGAGAGGTCTACTGTGCCTTGTGGGTAGCTCCCTGGCCAGGGATCAAACTCGTGCTGCAGTGGCTGTGGATAGCTTCATCCTGCTGAGACTTAACCCCTTGCGCCAACAGGGATTAGCCTCTCAGTTCTTTATCAGCTTCATTCTTTCAGAGAATATCCATGCATGTGTGAGTGTACACACACACACACACACACACACACACACACATACACACTCACACACACTCCATCCCTCCAATTCTTTACACAGTGGTAGTTTTACATAGTGTTCTATCCCTGAGCTTTTGACACAATACTAATAATACATATACACACGTATACATATATAGAGGGGATCACTTCCCATTAGCACAATAAGGTCAGCAAACTATAGCTCAAGGGCCAAATCCAACCTTCTGTCAATCTTCATAATCCTATTTTATTGGACAAAACCCCGCCTGTTCATTTGAGTACTTTTATGTAGCTGCTTTCATGTTGCACCGGGAATTGAGTAATCACCACTGAGGCCTTATGGCTGATAATGTTAATAATATTTACCATTGCCCTTTACTGATATCCCTTTGTATGGACCACAGTGTATCTAACAGTCACCTACTAGTAGACATACAGGAGGCTGTTTTCAGTCTCTAGCTGTTATGAACCAAGCATATGTTATTTTGTATGTGCATGAGTATAGTATCATTTAAAAATCCCTGTAAATTGAACTACTGAGTTGAAGAGTATGTGTATTTATACTTTGGACTCACACTATTGTAGGTTTTAGAAACAAAAGTAGAGAGCTTGTTTTTCCACACTCTCAGGAACACAGATTTGGATCATATTTGTTTCTCTTTTTCTGATACAGGGATGTATCTAAAATGAGCTAATTTGCATGCCAGATACTTTACTATGAAACAAACAGGTCTGATTCTGCCCAAGCTGTAGTTTTCAGTTGGAATTCCTGGTGATGTTTTCCTTATTCCTTGGTGAGTTTTAATGAAAATATCCAAGAGGCCACATTCCTCTCTGTTTTCTCTTCGCCAGGACCCCTACAGCTGAACAACTGTCATCTTCTCTTCACTTTTTTATTTACCACATTCAATACTTTGATAATTTTACAATTAAAAAAAAAAAAGCTGGGTTTCCCCAGCTGCAGGTGCCTTCAGCCCTTCCTATTCCCGTCATAATTCTTAATGATTGTAGTGACAGCCTAGATGACATTGTATATTTTGCATTTAAATTTTAATTCATTTCCCATAGAGCTCTACCGACTTTTTGACATCACTTTTGATGCTTTCAAGTGTAGATTTTTTTTTTTTGCAGGAACTTTTTAATTTTTTTAAAGTTTTTTTTTTTAAAGATTTATTTATTTTTATACAAAAGCTGGGGTACAGGCCAGAGGGAGGTGTGGGAGGGTGAGAGGATTCACCAGAGATAGAGCGGGGAGCAGAACAGGCAGAATGCCGATATACACTGCTGACGGGAGCAGCGGGCGAGACAGGAGAGGTCTGCCATGCCATGTGGGAATGTCCCTGGCAGGCTGGGATCGAACCCACACTGCAGGGGCTGCGGACATCTTCACAGCGCGGTGCTGAACCCGCTGTGCCACCAGGGAGGCCCTCAAATGTAGATTTTTATAAGTATAGATTTTCCTTGTTTAAAAATAAACCAGATGATTTATGGAAAAAAAAAAAAACAACCTACTTAAGATTATATTTTGTATCTATGAATTGATCAGTAAATCAACTGATTAATCTGTTAATCTATCCATTTATCTATCCCTGTCCTTCAGCAAAAAGTAATTTAAGATGTCTGTTATTTAAAATGCTCAAAAAAACATGAATATTTCAGGATGAAGTTCTGGCCACTTGCTCTTCAAAGGTTTACATCTTGAGTTTGTAAAAATGGTCAGCAGGGATCCGGCAAAATCCACATCAACTCTAGGGGAAAGCGCATTATAACTGGGGGATAAACTATAACTTGTTGCTATTTTGGAATTTATCTTTTATTGCTAGATTAGTAGCTAAATCTTCTTAAAAGTGTTTCTGTTGCTCATTAAAAAACAATGATAATCAAAAACCACCCCTATAAGAAAAAAAACCAGTGGCCACTCTGAAAGCATGCTGGGTTGGACAGGCCAGGCCAGGAGCTTGCCGTTTTCTTACCTGTGCCTGTTTTAATGTTGATTTTTTAAAAATGCACAAACAAAAACTGAAACTGTATGGAGCTCTGGCCTGAGGTCAAGAGAGTGAAGGGTGGCCATGAGCATTCCACTGGGTCCTTCCGAAGATCACCTATGTTTTCTGGGCCTGAAGTTGTTTTCAATTAAAATAAAAGGAGAGGTGAAGGTTGATGAGCTCTGATGCCACTTCTAAATCTTTGTTTATTTTTAGTGATACATTCTTAGCAAGTTATTTTGAAAATAATAGTAGATGTTTCTGATCCAAGCCCAGGTAACACACATTGTGGGGTGTGGTTTTTTTTTTTTTCAAAACCAGCCGCTCCTTCAACAAAAAATTATGACTCACTGAAAGCTCAGGTGAAGGTTAATATTTTCATCAATAAAGTATTTTTTGACTAGATCAGGCATGTTCAGGGTGGTAGGCCATAGAGAATAAAGTATTTTTCAATAAAGGTATGTGCATTTTTTAATACATAATGCAATTGCATAGTTAGTAGACTATAGTATAGCTTAAAAATAAATGCACTGGGAAATAAAAAAAAATTCACATGACTAGCTTTATGTTGATACTTTATTGTGCTGGTTTGCAACCAAACCTGCCCTATTTCTAAATATTAGAACTTCTGCAATTCAAGAATTAGACTACTTGGACGTCCATTTTGGTAACCAGTGGGCTGATTGTTACTTTTTTCCTGTCATTTTATATAAAACATACCTGTGTGGCCAAGGTAAGCACCCTTTGCCATGGAATTATTAAGCTGGTCTGGTACTAGGAGCCTGGTTCATGAGGTCCCCCTTGCTTCTCCCGCAAGCACTGACTGAACACCTCCTTAATTTACCAGCGAGGTGCAGAGAGGCAGCTGACAAAGAGTAAAAGATGCAAGAAAGAAGACAACTCGCCTGCTCAAGACAGCAGGTGGGGCAGCCTGGAGGAATGTGTCATACAAAGCACAGAGAGCTTTCACCACTCTGAAGCTGGAAAGATAATGAGAATACTCTCGTTTGGGGAGGGGACACCTCGGTTCACTCTCTTTACCCCAGAAGCCAAGGTACCCAGTGACCAAAGACACACACAATCCATGCCATTCACAGACCTGAAAAACCGTGGCTTGTGTTCCACATTATTTTCTTCTAAGATCCGCCGCCTTTCTCTCTGTAGCTCTTCAATCCTCTGTTTCTGTATTTCAGCTTCTTCTAAGTTCCCTTCTTCTAGAAACCTGAAGTATCAAGGGAAAGTAAAGGAATATAAATTCCAAGAAATTATAACAATCATTGCTACAAGACTTGCACATGTTCAAGACTGGATATTTAAAATGCTTTTCTATACATTGTCTTTCCTCCAACCCTTAAAACAATATTTTGACCTAGTCAGGAAAATTATTATTTTTTGAATTGGTTATATTTATATGGTTCAAAAAAGTTTAACTTCAAGAAGGAATCTGGAGTAAAGTTTTTCTCTCATCCCTATGTCTAATTCCCCGTTCCTCCCAGCCAGCCCACCCTTACTCTCCCGCCACAGGTAACTCCTATTACTAGTTTCTTGTCTAGTCTTCCAGAGATTCGTTATACAATTTTTTTTAAGATTTATTTATTTATGCATACAAGAGCTGGGGTACAGGCCAGAGATGCGGAGGGTGAGAGGATTCACCAGAGACAGAGTGGGGAACAGAACAGGCAGACTGAGTGAAATACACTGCTGAGGGGAGCAGTGGGTGAGTCAGGAGAGGTCTGCTGCGCCATGTGGGTTGCTCCTGGCCGGCCAGGGATCGAACTTGTGCTGCAGAGGCTGCGGATTGCTTCATAGTGCAGAGCTAAACTCCTTGCTCCACCACGGAGGCCCCGTTATACAATTTTTTTATTTAAGAATTCATTATATAAAGAATATTAATATATATTCTTACCCTCCCTCCCTTTTAAAAACATAAGTGGTAGCATGTTACACAAAGTAGCTACAAGTTGGTTTTGTTTTCTTTTACCTTTTACTTAATAATATATCTTGGAGATCTTTCTTGGTAGTAAACATTCATCTTCAAGTTTTAATAGCTGCATAATATTCAATTGTGTAGATAAACCTTAATTTATTTAAACAATTCTCTATTGACAGACATTTGGGCTGTTCCCCAATTTTTAATGTTATAATCAATTCTGTGACAAATGATTGTGTATATTTATTATGTTGCATATAGGCAAGCAGAAGAAGTTTCTAGAAGTAGAATTGTAGGGCTAAGCTAAAGGGTGGATTTATATTACCAAACTTCCCTTTGTGGTGACTATAGACATTTTCATTCCCTTCAGCAATGTTATATGAGTGCCTCCATAGCTTCAGAGTGTATCAAACTTTTGAATCTTTGCCAATCAAGGTTAAGAAATAGCAAGTCAAGGTGGTTTTAAAAATTTGCATTTCTTTCATGAGTGAGGATGAGCATCTTTTCATTCAAGAGACACATACATTTCTATTTTGTAAACTGTTTGTTTTCCTATGTCATTTTTTTTTCCCAAATGGGTTGATCTATTACTTGGTTTTTAGAACCAATTCATAAAATGAGTCACAAATATAGATGTCTTGGCTTGTCAGTAATCTTTTGACTTTAGGCATACATTTTATTTACCTTGCTATGAAGAGGATTTTTAAAAAATAAAATCAAATGCCTTTTTTTTTTCCGTCTGGGTTTTGAGTCTGAATTAGAAAGGCCTTAAGAGAGAAATTATTTTTTCCATTGTACAGAGTAGGAAATGAATTTAAGAACTATCATATGTCACACAGCAGCAAACCCAGGATCAGAAGTTTTACTTTACTGCATGAAAGTTAGTTATTATTTATCTTTTCCACAACCCCCCTATGCTCCCTGAACCTCTTCTCCATTCTCCCCCCTCCCTCTTAACCTCAGAAGCCTCACTTCCTTTATTAGTATCCGCTCGTTTTGATAAGTATTTTGCTTTGTTGAATCATCTGTTTTATAAATACCCAGTATTTTTCTTTGACATTCTGATTTGTTTTACTACATATAATTCATTTGAACTCTTCTATTTTGCTGTGATGGCAGCATTTCATCTTTCCTTATAGCTCAATAATATTCCATTATTAAGATTAATATCCATTAAGAAGATACACCACATCTTCTTAATCCAGTTCTCTATCTGTGGGCAGTTAGGTTGTTTCCATAGCCTAGCAATTGTAAATAATGCTTTATTGTAAAGGATATAATTTTCTGAGTTGGTGGTTTCATGTTCTTTGAATAGATGCTCAAGAGCGAGACTGCTGGGTCACACAGTATTTCCATTTTTAGTTTTTGAAGATAAATCCAGATCATTTTCCAAACAGTGGAAAGTGATCCCACCAACAGTGTCAGGAAGGGAAGGGGAGTCTTCTTTTTCTGCATCCTCTCCAGCACTTTTTGTTGGGGATCTTTTTTAAAATGTCATTCTCACGTTTATTAAATGAGATTGCATTGTGGTTTTAACCTTCAATGTCCATGATTAAAAGTGATGATAAACATTTTTCCATGTTTATCCATTTTTCCATTTTTCCATGTCCATGTTGGACTTCTGGATATCCTCTTTGGTAAACTGTTCAGAACTACTGCCCATTAACTAACTGGGTTGTCTGGAGTTTTTTTGTTGTTGTTGCTAAATAGAATAAATTTTTGTATGTTTTGGTTATTAACCCCTTATTGGTTGTGTAATGTATAAATATTTTCTCCCATTAAGTAGATATCTTTTCAATCTACTACTATTTTCTTTTGGTATGCAAAAACTTTTAATTTGAGGCAATCTAAGCTGTTTACTTTTGCTTTATTTTTCTTTCAAGTGGGGTGTTGAGTCTCTAAAAACATCTTTATCACTGATGTCATGATATTTATCACCCATATTTTCTTCACCAAGATAATTTCAATTTGAGGGGTGGAGGAATTGGATGCTTTTTACTCTTTCAAAACCTTGATGTATACATTACTGTATACAGTAAGGCTATTAAAAAATAAATGCTTTGGGCCTCCCCTGGTGGCGCAGCAGTTGAGCGCTGGGTTGCGAAGCTGCCCGCAGCCTCTGCAGCGCCGGTTCGATCCCCGGCCGCCAGGCGAGGGTCCCACATGGCGCGCAGACCTCTCCTGCAGCCCGCTGCTCCCCTCAGCCGTGTACTTCATCAGTCTGCCTATTCTGCTCCCTGCTCTGGCTCTGGTGAATTCTCTCACCCTCCCATGCTTCCGACTGTACCCAGTGCTTGTATAAATAAATAAAATAAATCTTAAAAAAAAAATGCTTTTTGGGGGGTATTGCAAGTGAAACAGGGCTCTACTCATGAACAAGCTCATTCCACACAGAGATCTGTGCTGGGCTCTGTCTTCTCCATGACATGATTCCCAAACCCCTGAAACTTCTCTACTCTTAGTGACATTATCTCACTAAGTTCCACTATTTACCTGGGATTTATTAATAAGATTTTTATGAGAGTTTTATATCTTTGGAGAGAAAGATCTTAAAACAATCCTCACCTTTGGTCTGGCCGAAATCGAGTGTCAGTAGGTGGTAATAAAGATTTTGACAGCGGATCCATTTCATTTAGTTCAAGTGCAAACTGTGTGAAGCCATAATATTGTTCACAGCCTTTTGGCATGGGGTCTGAAAGAAAAATCATTCATCACTTACATGTCATTTATGTTGCATTTTTAACTCTTTTACCACTCTCATTTCAATTCTTTCACCTCTCTCATTTCAGAATAGCCTGCAATTTTTCTCTATCAGTTCTAAACATTTCCATTTCTATTAAAATATTTGGCTAACAAATAGATGCTGAATATATGACTCTGTGAATTTTCTCCTTAATAAATTTTCTTCTACCTACAAGGATAAGGCCTTCCTTGTATACAGGAAATTTATACAATGTTGTGTAGTTGCTATATTGTTTAAGCTAGAAAATTAATCTATTACACAAATAAACATGTTTTTAAAAATTCTGGGTCCATTTTTCCTGGCTAAAAATATTCTCACTTTGGAGAATTCATTTTTCATTTAAGAGCTGGATGCTCCTGAAACTGTGTTGTGCCCAGAATAGTGTTGAACCCAAAGCATGTGAACAATTAATGTTATTCTCTTTGCTCTTTCATCAACTCTTGCCCCTGCCTCCCCCCAAGTTTAACCTATTTAAATTTAAAACAAGCATAGCAAAAGCTAGGACAGATGTGGAGTGTATCAGCAGAAATATGTCAGCTGGAATTTTAAAGGGGATGGATAGTAGGGGGCAGAATAAAGAAAAGACTGTGGGACTATTGGTGTTTTACAGGGTGAGGCCACACAAGTTATCCAGCAACAAACAAGTGCCATATCCTTCAAGAAAAGGGAAGGAAGCCTGAAGGTGATTCTGAGATCATCAGGCTGCCACTCCCATCGCAGGCCCAGACTACACAGGCCCGGAGGACAGGACTACCTCCACCTCTCACAGGGTGGTGCCGCTTCTCTGGTTTCAACTTGCCAGGCTGTCACCACTCAGAGCCTTGGGGCTGTGGGGTCAGGGTCACTGCCCCAGTGGGTTCAGAAGGCAGGGCATTGAGTGAAAGGATTATCTGCTGGCTTAAGAGGTCATGGCATTTGCCTTGCTAACTTTGGGACTTGTTTGGGAGCTGTCACCCCTTCTTTTTTCTCCCTTTTAAAATGGGAATATATATCCTATCTCTACCCCATAATCATTTTTTGGAAGCACATTTTGGTTTTATAGGCTCATAGCTGGAGAGATGAATCACACTTTGAGTTTTACCCATACCTGATTTAGATGGTATTTAGATGCAACTTTCGACTTTGCAGATGATGCTGGGATGAGTTAAGACTTGTGGGGATGTTGAGGTGGTGTGAATGTATTCTTCATGTGAAAAGGACATGATCTGGGTGTGTGGGGGATCCGGTGCAGAAGGTTAGGGACTAAATGTTTGTGTCCTCCCAAAATTGACAAGCTGCAGTCTTACCCCCAGTATGGTTATATTTGGAGATGGGCGAGTCCTCAGAGAAAGGACTTAGGTGAAACGAGATCGGAAGGGTTGGCCGCTGTCTGCAAGCCGGGAAGTGGGCCCTCACAGGAACCTGAATTTGCCAGCATCTTGATCTTTCATTTCCTAGCCTCCAGAACTGCAGCAAAATTAATTTCTGTTGCTTACAGCCATCCAGGCTGTGGTATTTTGTTTTAGCAACCATGGAAGACTAATGCAAGTGTATTGCCCAGACTTGAATTCCAGCTAAAAACCAAGCTAAAAATACTCAACTTTGCATATTGGCTGGATCAAATGCAGACTAACAAAATCCACTCATAGTCTTAACTCTAGGGGTTCAGATACATACATACAAATACTTTCCATGAACTTTTCTGCACACCCATTGGATGAAACTTCAGAAGTCCACTTTGTCTAACTCTACTTCTAATTACCTAAAATTAGAAGCATGAAAACAGTAGCAAAGCTTTCTATTATGTCTTAAAAATCCTCCCCAGTTTCCCAACCACCAGAGTGAAGACAGGGATTCTTGAATATGGGCCAAGGATGCTCACGGCCAAGGTGGCACCATAATGTCCATGATAACTGCAAGCAACTTCCTGTGTTCTTTCATCAGGGTATCGGTTCAACATCCAGAGAAATGGCCATTCTCCTTCATGATATGCACTCAATGTGCCTCAAGCTCTGCCGCAAGGAAGGAGACCACTGGTGCCAATTCACTCTAGCTTCATGGTGACCTCTGCATCAGGGGGATATGGCTGCTCCCCGTGGAAAGAGTCATTGCTGCTGCCTCTGTGCAGTCACCCTCTGTTCTTTCTTCCTGTTGGGAAACTGACCTGCTCAGGTGGCATGTGCCTTCCCTAGGGGGTGACCCTATGCCCATGTGAATCTCTCCTGCCCATGATTGTGGAATCCCCCAGGTACCTCTTGTTCAGTAAGTCTGTTTCCTCTGTCCTCCACTAGAATGACTTCTTCCTTCCCTCCTACTGCTATCCCAGTACAGGCACAGGAATGAAGTGTGCTGCCTAGGCGAGTTGCTCTGAGAGCAACCAGGGAGTAGTAAAAGCTTTGTTCTAGGATGAGAATCCAGAAGCCCGCAGCCCAGCCCAGATACTGCTCATAAGAATGGGGATGAGTCTGAGATAAGATATGGAGAATCAGAGAAGGCCCAGTACGTGCAACATAGCTGGAAGCTGAGAGGGGGAGAGACATGGACTGGACACTGAGCTCGGCCCGCCCTCCCCACCCCTCCCTGTTGATGAACCCCGCGTACTCGCTCTCCAGACGCAAGCAGAGGACGATGAGCCGCCGCAGTAGATGCTTTCATGCCATTTCCCGAAGAGCCGGTGCACGGCTTTCCCGCTCTTGTCAAACACCGTGCCTTCGATCTCACGGGCGTTAGTGCTCCAGTATTTTGCCTAGGAGTCAAGTGAGAGTTGTCTGTTTAGTGTTTTGGGGTCCCTTATTACAGATATTTAGGGGAAAGAAAAAGGAAAGCAAAAAAGAACCACGAGTGATTCTATAGGGAGAAGAGTTGGCCAGTTCTGAGTGCTGAGTTTTCCTTTTTGTAATCAGAATTTTTTAATTACTTAATAAAAATTGATTGTTAACCTTCTATTTATAGTTTGTAACCCAACAACTTTGTGGAAGACATTCTCCCCCACTTTTGCTATATGCAATGTAGGAGGGAAAGGCTCAGGTCTCACACTTGGGCCATTTAGTGTGGTTGCCCGTAAGCCCATCCTCTGGACCAGCTTTTCCCCAGCTGTCACTGTGGCTTTGACTATTGCAATTTAAAAGAAATGTAACTCAGATCATTTTTTCCCCTTTAAGGAACTAGAGTCCTTTGTAAAGCAACCAAGGAAGTTGTTTTGTAAACCGATCAACTTTCAGTGTCTTTTTTTTTTTTTTTTGACTGGCTGATTTAGTTATTTTACGTTTTACTAATTTTATTTTTCACATCATTGTTCATTTTTAAACAATATTTGCTCCCCCCCCACCCCCTCAGGTGTAGTCCCCATAGAGTTTCCTTCCCCAATGCACCTGTGCACCATCACCTCAGTCCCCTGTGCTCCTCCCTCCCTCCCTCTGATCCCTCTCCCTTCTCCTCCCCTGCAGGATGTCTCTGATTTATAATTGTCTGTTTTTGCTTTTGTGTTTTGTACTGTTATTATTTTTTTACACTGATGTCTTATTCGGTTCCCCTGTAGTCCAACCACTATGGAAGGCTGTCTGGAGGTTCCTCGGTCAATTTTCAGTGTCTTTTATATATTTTCTTCACAAACCAGATCTGCTCATTTAACCCACAGGAACCTTATGCAGCCCATGCTCACACCACAGAAGGGCCTGCTCTGAGGCCCCTCATTCCCTGAGCCTTGTGGGTTTTATACAATACTACGCTTCAGCCAGCAGAGGGCACGCCAATCCCCTAGAGTTAACTTGATTCAAATCTCCCAATTACCTGGTTGCCCTAAAAAAATCTCTGTGAAAGAACAGAAGGCATTACCCTATAAATCAAAAAGTCTAGTACTATTTTCAGTGGGAAAAGAATGCATATATGGAAACCAATAAAGATGAGTGGCATTTTCAGGCCATATTCTGGTGGTTTAATGTCCCTATTCCAAGTCTGTGGTAAAAATGAGAGGAAGGGTAGAGTGCACCTCAGGGCTGAGCAAGAAATTTAACACTGAGTCAGCTAGTCGTGCACAAAATGGGAAAAGGAAAAGCACTGCCGAGGCTCTTAACTTTATTCTGAAGCAGAAGTCTGGTTTTCTCTTTGCCAACAAATCCAGCGTGGTAACATGATAGGCAGCCAGAGGGAAGGCCGTGCTCCACAGACAACAGCTGTGTCTGCTTTCAGATTCTCTCTCTACCCTGGAGGCACGTCCCGACTTCTACCTCTTTTTTCATGTCATAGCTCCAAAGATCTATACTCTGGCTTTAACTGGGTGAGGATGGTGGGTGTTAGAAATGGGAGTTGAGCACAATTCATTGAGACCTACGTAGCTCTCCCCTGGATCAGGGTAGGTATTTCCCTGCTCCAGGCTGCCATCTGCTGCTCTTTGTATAGAGCTTAGACAAAGCTTTCAAGGTAAGGTCATTTTTATTTTACCCGAATCACTACTAGCATTATGTCTGCCTATAGCCTCGCTTGGCTGACAGAATAGAATGAAGACCTCAGTCCACATCTTCATGAGTGTCCCCCCACCCCAGCTATAACCGGAGAGACACATGCATGCCTCATCTCTCAGCTTACAATTTTGTTCTTCATTAAATGCAAATATTCCTCGAGGAGGGTAACGCTTGAAGCCCATTTTAAGCACATGAGGTTTTTCAGGGCAAGAGGGAATGGAATCTAAGAAGGAAGAGAAGAGCTCAAACCAAAAAGGTGAGAAGCTAGCCCACGCTTTTTACATCAGTTCAGTGTGTTCACGTGTCCTGTGATGCTTGTGAGGTTCTCTGTGCTGGTGCCACTTCCAGGGATGAGGCCACAGCAGCGAGTGGATCAGACCAGGTCTTTACTTTCCTGGAGTCAGAGGTGGCCAGGAGAGTGTGGTCTTCAGAAAATGAGCATATCAGCCAGTAGCAAGCAGGCTAATCACAGATGGGAATAAAAACCCTGAAGGAAATGGGCCATGACAGAAAGTGGCCTACAGGAAGAGACTGGTGAGAGGGAGATGGAAAGAGAGGGGCCAAGCAGAACAAAAAGTAAAAGGAGGGAGAGGACGGGCTTGGGAAAGGAAGGAGGCCAGTGCGGTGAGAGTGGGCAGCGAGGAAGGAAGGAAACAAGCAAGACTGGAAGAATGGAGAGAGACAGACTGAGGGATGGGGGTGTGGACTTCAGACTGTGAAGGACTTTCTGGGTTGTTGGGAAGCTGTAGGCTTTACCTCTGGGGAAGATGGAAGTTGTTGGAATATTTTTGTCAAATATGGTTTATTTATTTATTTATTTATTTATTTATACAAGAACCGGGGTACAGGCCAGATGTGTGGGAGGATTCACCAGAGACAGAGTGGGGAGCAGAACAGGCAGACTGACTGAAATACACTGCTGAGAGGAGCAGCGGGCGAGACAGGAGAGGTCTGCTGTGCCATGTGGGTTTCTCGCCGGCCGTCCAGGATTGAACCCGTGCTGTAGAGCCTGTGGACAGCTTCACAGTGCAGCGCTCAACCACCTGCACCACCAGGGAGGCCCTATTTTTGTCAAATATGGGATGACTTTTTAAATTGTGGTAAATACACATAGTTTTTTACTACTTTAAATATAGTTTTTTTTGTTTTTTTTTTTACTACTTTTACTACTACTTTCATGTGGATGATTCACTGGCATCAAGCACAGGCACCATGTGTGCAGCCATCATTTCATATACTTCCAAAACTTTCTCATCTCCCCAAAATGAAATTCTTTACCCATTAAACAATTAGTCCCCATCCCCCTCCCCAGCCCCTTGCAGCCACCACTCTACTTTCTGTCACCATGAATTTGCCTACTCTGGGTACCTCATATAATGCAGTCACATAATATTAGTCCTTTTGTGTCTGCTTATTTCACTTAGCATGATGTCGCCAAGGTTCATCTGTGTTACAACATAATGGTTTCTGCTTTAAAAGGGTTCCTCAGCTGCTGCCCTGAGGAAAGACCATGGGGAGTGAAGGTAGGAGGGGCGCAGGAGGGGCCATGGCCCTAGTCAGGAGAGTGGGGCTGTCTACTCGCCCTAAGGCACAAAATTCCTCCAGACACCCTTTGCCCAGAGGCCCCAGCTCTGCCTTTCCAGGGTCAGTGCACAGGGTCACCAGTTACCTTGATAAAATTCACTTTGCAGTGGCAGGAATCATCACTCAGGTTCTTGATGACAATCTCTCCGTAGTGCTCAATCCACCTCTGTCCGCTTAAGATGTTATGGATGCAAGAGGTCACTTTGTTCCACTCAAAATGATCTCCAAAACTGAAAAGCAGGAAAAAGCAAAGTAGTGACTCTCAAAAGATCCAGGAACACAAGCACGTGAGCACGGCCTTTTTAGAGTTATAAAATGAGTTTATTAAGCAATGTTTTTAGGAGGGTAACAGTATTTGCTCTGTCACAGAAGAGATTTTTTTCTCCATGTCGTTTAATAAAGGTAAGTTAGAACCTATAGAGCTACAGAGTTTGAAGTTTCTTCCAATAGGAACTTTTTGATAGTATAGCCCAGAGAAGTCATTTCTGAATGCTAAAATACATTTTAAAAAGTCTGTTCTATGTTCTCCCCAAAATGAGGGGTAATCACAGAAGGCAGCATAAACAGCTATGGTTTCGTTTCGTTCTGTAGCATCAGAGCCACTGTTTTACCCTCACAGGCAACCATACCCACTTTAACAAGTTCTATTGCCTCTCTGAATTCAACTTCTTCCAATACAAAGTCCACACGTTGCTGCAGAAGCTGTACATTTTTATTTTTTTTTAAGATTTATTTATTTATGTATATAAGCACTGGGTACAGCCAGAAGCGCGGGAGGGTGAGAGAATTCACCAGTCAGAGGTCAGAGTGGAGAGCAGAGCAGGCACACTGATGAAGTACACTGCTGAGGGGAGCAGCAGGAGGCAGGAGAGGTTTGTAGAGCCATATGGCGCTGTCAGAGGTCAGAGTGGAGAGCAGAGCAGGCACACTGATGAAGTACACTGCTGAGGGGAGCAGCAGGAGGCAGGAGAGGTTTGTAGAGCCATATGGCGCTGCAGAGGCTGTGGGCAGCTTCGCAACCCAGCCCTCAACTGCTGCTCCACTGGGGAGGCCCTGCACATTTTTAAAGGGCCCCTGCGCTTGATGCACTTCCTCACCCTCTGAGCCAATGTTGAATTTAGTCTTATCGAACAAGTTGAACTTGAAGGGTAAGGTGAGGGGTGATGTGCTGAGATTGTCAGAGCTCATTGAGGCTCTTCTGAAGACTGTTTCCCAAAGTGGTATTTCTGTAGGACTGATACACCATGACTTAGGGAGAAGAAAATGTTTTTCTTATTCAGACTTGCACTCATGCCTGCAAAAAGGTACTTCTCTCCACAGTTTCCAGAAGCCCCTGGTGGCCAGAAGTCTGGCAGGAGGTGCCTGCTTCCCCTCCACGAGCACTGCTATTTTAAACCTAAGTCATGTGTGCAACACATTACTCCCTTCTCCACTTACAGAGTTGACTGAGTGTGTAAGCCCTGCTGGGTCTTCCATAAGCTTTCCCCTTCCAGGAGCCAGGCCACCACAAAGGGCGAGAGCGGTCAGACTGTATTTTGGAAGCTGTTGGAGGCTTCACTAGAAGCTGGGATCTCCTGGAGCACCACACTCCTCCTTTGACAGAGGAGAAAACTGAGAGCCAGGTGACTTGTCTGAGTCACCAAACTAAGAAAGGGAAGTGGCAATGGGGAAGGTATGGGTTTACTTTCACAATTTGCTCTCCTGTGCACATGAATCCTTGTGTACACACACGTCTGTATACATACATGTGCACATATACATCATATATCTTATTGTAAATATTAGGATTCATATATCTTAAGTCTTTTATAATGAGAATGTATTCTGGAATTATAGAATTAAATAATAACTTTATAGTCATAAGATCAAACACATGGTACAATACCATGTGCCATGTACTATTTTAAGTTTTTACATATTATATCTGCTTAACATTTACAACAGCACTATGAACTAGGTTTATTATCCCTGTTTTATAGATGAGAGAACTGGTGATTAGAAAGCTTATGTAATCCGCTCAAAAATTTGCAATTAGTAAGTGGTAGAGTAAGCACACGGGTCCTGACAGCCCAGTTCCAGAGGCCACTCTCATAAATGCTTTGCTTTATAAATAAGTATTGATACTCCTTGAAAGATCTTTCTTTAAAAGGAGCTTTGACAGTGAGGAAAGGCAATGCTCAAGTAAAACTATCATTCTTAACTTTGTTAGGAACTGAAAATGAGGTTTAAAAAAGCTTCTATTCAGGGAACTTTGGTGTCCAGGAAGCATTTTCATTTGAGCAAAAGAAAATGTGAGGTTGTCAAAATGAGGGACATTTAACCCACTGTCAAACAGATTAAAAGAAAAAAATGTATATTCACAGCCACATGGGAGTGAGCAGCCTGTTCCTAGATTCTGCCTTGGCCCTAAATTCTACAAAATTACACCAGAGAAGAGACACTTACGCTGGCAGAGTCACGTGGGTTGTGCCAATGGGAACAATTTCCATGGATTTGCCCCAGAACTTGTTTTTCCATCTCACATCTGAAATGAAATAGCAAACATTACATATTTAGCAGGAGAGCTAGGTAGATCAAAGAGTTTGTAGGCTGTAGGAATGATCAATCACTACATAGAACAATTTCTTAATAGTAAAATTCATTATTGTATAGGATAATGTTTCATTTAATGCAAGTACAAATTGAGTACCTGGAAGTGAATCTTGGAAACTATAATTATAAAGTCATAATTATATAAAATTTTAAAGTAAAATAAATCCTCTCTCTTGGGGAAGCTCACAGTATGAAAAGCAGACAGAAGTGAAAACAAGTAATGCCACACAAGGAGGCATGGGTGACAACCAGCTATGTTACAGGGTGAAGTGAAACCAGGGAAGGTATGAATGTTTGAGGATGGCAATAGAATCAGAGGCAGCTTGTTGCTCTGAAGAATTAGGAGTTCCCCAAGTGGAGAAAGGCAATTTAAAGCAGAACACATAGTTTGTTTAAGGGGCACAAGTATAAGAGAACATGGTGTGGTCTGTCCTTTAGGTATCAGACTGTCCAGAGAGAAGAGAAGAAAGACAGATTGAGTACAAAAATCAGTATACAGTGAGCTCTCCAAGTCTGGCTAAGAAGTCTGGCTTGAGTGCACTGGGGGGGGAAATAAGATGTTTGTTTAGACAGAGAACTGATGTGATTAGAGATAGACCTTGCAGAGATGATTGGGCACAAGATGGAGAACAGTACAGGAGCAGGAAAAATGAGAAGCAATGCAACAAATGGTCAAATGCTTTGACCAGCAATGAACCAACTGTAGCTGGTCAAAAGAGAAATAAGCATAAATGAATCAAGATAGCAGTAGAGGGATTATGTGGAAGAGAATGGTCCCAGAGGCACTAAAGAAGTAAAAACAGAACTAGATGAAAATGTAGACAGGATTGTGAAGGACAGGGAGAATTTGTGCGTGGTTTCAGATTTTTCCAATTTGCATGAATGGTGGTACCAACACACAAGATAGGGGATAGAAAAAGGATGGAGATGACCCCTCTGGCTGCTGCAGAGACAATACACAGACCACAGGAGTAAAGGTAAAAGCAAGGAGCCCAGTAAGGACCATGGCTCTGCTCCAGGAGAGAGGTAGAGCCAGGACTGGGGAGACCCTGGCCATATCCCGTATAATTCCATTTATATGAAACATCCAGAATGGGCAAATCTACAGGAAGAGAAAGTAGATTAATAGTTGCCTAAGGATAGAAGAGGTTAAGGGAAATTGTAGGGAGAGGGAAGAGAGAATAGCTAAAGGAGTTTCCTTTGGGGTGATAAAAATGTTTTAAAATTGATTGTAATGATGATTGCTCAACTTAGCGACTACATTAAACCATGGAATTACCTTTTAATTAGGTGACATGTATGGTACATAAATTACATATCGATCATGTTTCTAACAAAAAAGATAATTGGCTACTTTCAGAAAAAAATAGTAACAATATACTTAGCTTAGGGTTTATAACATATAAGGTAAAATGTATGCTCCCCAAAGCATAAAGATTGGGAGAAAGAAATGGAAGTGTACTTTTGTAAGTTTCTCACCAAAAAACAAAAAGTGCCACAATATTACTTGAAGATAGACAGTAATACCTTAAAGATATATAATATAAATCCTAAAGTAACAATTAATGAATGAAACAAAGAAGTACAGCCAATGAAGCCAAGAAGTAGGTGAAACGGAATCATAGGAACTACCTTCCAAAAGAAGGCAGAAAAAGCGGAAAAGGAGAACAACAAACAGAAAACAAGTAACAAGAGACCAGATTTAAATACTACATCAACAATCACAATAAATGTAAATGATGTAAACAATCTAATTAAAAGGCAGAGAAATGTCAGGTTGGATTTAAAAAGCAAGATTTGGGAGTCATGAGTCTATGGGAATAGGTGAGATTGCCCAGAAAAAGGCTGATGAAGAAAAAGCAAAGAGAGCTAAGGAGAAATTTCTGAGCAAAGTAAGGGACATGTAGGAACTATTTTGAGAAAACCCTTCCCATAATACATAATTTAAAAAATGTAATAAATAAAAAATGTAATAAAATGTCATTACAGGGTTAATGACACTTAGCAATTAAAAAGTTAGAAACTTTATGAGAATTATTTCCAGAAGGTTTCAGTGAAAATTAAAGATATTTCTAATTAAGCCATAATTTTAAATTTTAGTTGGAATGATTCAGAAAGAAAATGACAGTAGTTGTAAATTTAAATTAGTAATATTGATGGCTTTCAAAAGAGGAACTGGGTAAGAGAAGGAGATTTTTTTATGATATATTCTTTCATGTCTTTCAAATTTTGCATGTGTGTTTTTTAAAGACAATATAGTAAATCAGGTGATATCACTGTTAGAGAAAATTTAAAAGTGACATGTGCTAACTATTTGAAATCTTAAGATGCTCAAATTTTCATTTTATTGTGCACTTAGCTTTTGAATAAAATAAGTTAGCAAAGTTAATCAATTTAGGAAATATTTATAGCCTTATTTAGTTCTTCAGAACAATGCATCTCTTGCCAAATTCAATGAATTTAGGAACAACAAACTGAAAAAAAGTCACAAGACAAAATGTGATTTCAGAAATGAAATTCAAGTTTTGTTTTTTTTCCAAAAGAAACTTCCCCTTTGCTGTCCAGATTCTGATAAATAACTTTAAATATTTGGTGATTCTTGGAAATACAGGAGACATTCCAAGTGGCTGTGGAATAAAATAGAGAAAAGGTTACAGGATAAAATGGTGTTCCATATGAAGAATGAGGTTTTTTTTTTTTAAAGGGGAACAATTAAATTATCTTCCTGAATTCTTCATTATGCAGTAGAAATATACCAGTTATTGTTCAGGGATGAAAGGCAAGAGCAGCAAATGGTGCAGATTCTTCCAACAAGGCCCAAGTGCAGGGCCAGCTTTTGATTTTAATAAGCATTTAAAATAGTTCATTTATAAAATAAATCTATAACATTATTAAAAATGATGGGCACCAAATATATTAGCACATTACCTTGCCAGAACACAAAATTTCCAGACTCAGCATGACATGCAGAGATAGGTGGGTGGTGGCTGACCTGATGGAAACAAAGGCCAAAAATACAAAAAGCTAATTAACTTTTCTGTCTCAAGAAATCCATCCCTTCTACCTTGCAAGAGATACAGACATAATGCAATGTCTAATTGAAAGAAATTGTCTTTAACGTCCTTCAACAAGTCTTTCCTCTAGAGGGCGCTCCTGACACAGCCAGCTCGGATATGTTCAAGCTTATCAGGGGTGAGAAGAAATTGGGTGCATGGAAGCCTCTGGAAGCCTGGGGGATTTGGCCAAGTGGGGAGTTATGAGGATACAGTCTCTTTTGACAGATGTGAAAATACAACAGGGCTGTCTACTTATAAACCAGACAATCTGACACAATCTGACACAGGCTACCAGAATGTCAAACTTTATTAGCAGTTCTGACAGTACCTGCCAATGTTTTAATTAGGATGTCAAACAGAAAATATTTTTAAATGCTACTCTTTGGTTCAGCAGATTTGACTCTTCTGAAAACTCTGTGTCATACAGTCCAGCTCTTCAAATCACCTATAGGAAGGCCAATCTGAGCTAATTTTTAAAAAGAGTGATGTTTCTATTAAAAAGAACTAGCAAACAATTATTGAAGAAATATTAGTGAACTGAAAAAAAAATCATTTTTTTTTTCAGGATAAAAATATCTTGAGTAAACATACAAACTGTTTTCTAGAAAAGTGATCTCCGGTAACAGGGGGCTTTCTTTTGCCTTTGGACACTGGGTTTTATTCACTAATGAGGAAGCTAAAAAGAAAATGGCTCCTTAGATTTCCTCATTATCTCAGTGAGCAGTATGTTTTGTTATTATAATTCAGTAGTAGTGAAACCAGAGTAATGCTGGTGGCGGTGCTTCCAGAAATTTCTCTGACTTAGCTGGTTCCTAGCAAAGGTAACTTATATTTAGAGCACCTAGCCCAAAACTTACGTATTACAAATGAGGAGAATGAAACCAGAAAGATTAAGTAACATTTACCAAACACACTGAAAGTGAAGATTTAGAGGTAACTTTTGGTTTACATCAATGGTTTTCAAAGTTCAGAAATTTGTTTGAGGCAGCTGCACCCTGTTTTCAGATATATATTACCAAGAACTCAATATAGAGCACTGCATGAGGTGAACAAGCATGTTGGGAGGGGAGCAGTGGGAGACAAATCCTCAGCCACTTGTCTTGCCTGGACCCTCTGCCTTAGTGGGGAACATGTATTGAAAACAGCCTGTGTGTGTCTCCTCTAGACTCATGCTACATACACATTTAACCCATGGGGTTTCAACTGTACCACCCTGGTAGTAGAGACAAAGATTTAAATAGTGAGAGTAGCTCTCAGCTCTCAAAGAGCATAAACCCCAATCCATTATGAGGTGTGAAAGGTAAATTTGCATCCCTTGGGTGTGTGCCTCTTAAGGATATAGCCTCTCCCAGTGTCTAAGGGATTTTTCAAGGGAAATTTGCACCTCAAGCACTGATTTAGAAACTGAACTTTTAAAAATGCAATTCTGCTTTCTTTTTAAAATCCAACCCCTTGAAGATGGTTTATATCACAAAATGCTGCATTTTCTACACATCCACTTAAACTCCACCAGCTCACAATGAGAACCCAGGAGTTGACTTTCAAACCTTTGGGTCATATACCACTAAGCCAAATCAAGAGGGTATCACCTGCCCCACCCTGCCAGTCCCACAGAAGACTGGGGAGGGAAGCTCTGGGGTGGCCCATCCCCACAATGTTGGTATATTTTAAAGTGGATTATTGGAAATTAGATCTTGTCCATCTGCAACCAAACAAAGTAGGAATCATAGGTTTGAATTAATTTAGCATTTTTTAGAGGCGTGGCCAACTGTAAACGTCAAAGCAAAATATGGTATTATAGAACTACAAACCTCTTCTGTAATAATTTTAAGTTCCATAAACAGGATAAATACGCTGCCCATATGATCACAAGAGAAGCCCTATTATGCCATAAAATATATCTCCTATAAAAATGCTGCTTTGACTTTTTAAGACTATTGTGTCAGATTAATGAATCATTGCTTAGCAGAGTGCCTTAGATGGACTCAAAGGATGTTTTGTGAACGAATAAATCTCAACACTCAAATATTAATGATTTTGCTTTTTTTCTGACTTAAAGAGGCTTTTGGGAATGATTCATTTGGTCCATGTTGCTTTTAAATTTATAAAGCTTCCCAGGGAAATTATATTGATGCCTTATAAATAAAAGTTGATGACTGGTTTTCCTTACAATGTTGTTTTCCTTTCACGAAACATTTCTAAAGGTGCTAATGTGTTTTTAAAGTGTCACAGAATAATGGAGAGCTTTTGGAATCCCACACATCTAGGCCCTTACCTTGCAATGTCAACTACTGGCTTTATGATCTTGAGCAAGTTGTTTTTTAATAGGATAATATGCACAGAGAGAGAGAGAGAAGAGATGAAGGAATAATAGTTTCCCAATAAAAAAAAATCACCCTGAGTTACCATCCCCTTATGGGTAAATATCCAGCCAAACAGGGTTGGCCCGAAGCCGCTGAGGCCCAAAAGCTTGCCACAGGTCTAAGGTACCTTCAGTGGGGAACCATGGGAATGGGGTAGCGGGGGCCAGGTAAGTCTGGGATGAAAGGCACAAATTCAAAGTACAAATCAAGATAATGGTCACCCTTGGCAGCCTCTGCAAGGTCTCTCACCCATGTCTGTCTACCCATGTCTCTCCTCCACTTGATTCCTCCAAATCTCCCAAATCCCTGGTGCAAATCTAAAGCCAAGAAGCAAGTGAGCCTTTCTTCTCCATGTGTTTCCCCCTTTAGCAAGTCTTTAAACCCTCTGGACTTCTGTTATTTCATCTTTGGAGTAAGATTAAGACCACTAATTTGCAAACTAAAACAAAGATGATACATGTACAGTGAGAGGAATCATATGCTAGCATGGAGTAGGCCAGGGCTAAAGTTTAGCTTTTTTCATGAGTGGTATTTCTGCCCAGTTCTCATGGTAACCATGTGTCTTCATAGTCCTTATTTTATATATTAGGTAATGGTTTCTATCCCGCAAAGAACCTGTTCAATGCTACAAAGTTAATTAGTGACGGCAGTATTTAAACACAAGGTTTTCTGATTTTGAATCCTATACTCTTTTCTACATTTCCCTGCAGCCTCTCTGTGGCTACTCTAGAATTGGGTTCTTCTCCCTCCCTAAAGCTTGATTCATCATTAAGGTCCCATCTGCTGGATATTTAGAGAAGGAATCTTTGAGTTTGGCTTTTCTACCTCTCTGGTTCTGATTTATTTCTTTGTAAAATGAGGTCGAAGATCCGTCTGGCTTTGAAATGCTCTCATTCTAACATCTGTTCTAGAAGTCTTTAAATCTCAGCATCAGAGGTGGCAGTGGACATCAGCTTACTAGAAACAATTATTCTAAGGCTTTGATGAATTCCAATGCCTGTGGAAAGGGGTAATTCATGTTAATCATATAATATAAGTTGATGCCATCTCTTTAAAATCTACCAGAATTTTTAATAAAAAGCACAATCTTAGAGGGTAGCGAGCAGATAGGGGTCCTGTTCAAAGCAATCACTCTGGTTCCTGAGTGAGGAACTGGCTATGGAAATGAGGTGGATTAAGGCATCTTTGTCAGTGTGGGATTTGGCTAAGATTCTCATTGTGCTACATCCTACCCCAAACAGAAAAAAGACATTTTGAGTTTCAGCTTGACCTGACCCCTTTTTTATATTTTGTAAGTTTTTGTTTGGATTTAGAAAACAGTCCTTTGATGTATCACTTGTGCAGCGGTCCAGAAACATCACCTTATAGTCCCCCTAGTTCCTGATTTGCCTCCAACCTTGTCAGGCAGCTTGTGAAAAAGAAACGGGTACCAAGTGAAAAATCACTCAGGGAGGGGCCCACATGGCCATTCTTGCCATGGCATTTATTAAACAATTACTGATTGCCTATGATGTGTCCTAATCACTGGGTATGCAGTAAGAAACAAAAGAAACGAAACTCTTTACCCTCATGGAGCTTATATTTTAGTGTTGAAGTGGGTGACACAGACAACGGACAAGTATGTAATTCAGCAGCAGTAACACATATTAAGGAAAATAAAGCAAGGAGTGAGGACGAGGGAATGGTGAGTTGTAGTGTTATTCCAGACAGGACAGGAGGGGCTTGACTCTATAATGGAAACTTCTGAGTTTGAGAGAAATAAGCCAGCTTAACCATGCAGGTATCTGGGCCACATATATCCCAGGCAGATAATACAGTCATTTCCCAGGGCTGGCAAATGCTCAGTATGTTTTAGGAGAAATAAAATCAGTAGTTTCTTGGAGGGCCTTGTGCACCATGACCAGGATTTAGGATTTTATTTCAAGTCCCATGAGGCATCTTAGAGGGTAGAGAGCAGATAGGGGTCCTGTTCAAAGCAATCACTCTGGTTCCTGGGTGAAGAATTAGCTATGGAAATGGGATGGGTTAAGGAGTCTGTTGCAAAAATCCCAGTCAATGATTTTGTGGCTTGGGTTTGGTGGCCAGCAGCAATCAGGGAGATAGTGAAAACAGAGAGCTTTGGAAGGAAGGTTTCTGAAGGCAGATCCCAAAATTTGCTGATGGACAGGATGTAGAGAGAAAGAACTATTCAGGAGGATGCCAAGGATACTGGCCTGATTTTGGGGAGAAGACAACTGTAAATTAACTTCTTTCCCCCATGTTCTGACTTATACTGATTTGATAAATACATGGCTTCTTGCAAAAAAAAATTACAACTAAAACACATTAAATGATGACTTAACCTAGAAATGGAGAAGCAATGGCTTCTATTGATTTAGTTGAACAGCTTGGATTTTCCCCTCTGATAATGTCTTTAAATAAGTTGCCACTCTAACCAGTAGTAAACAAGTCTGTCTACTAGCAGATAAAAGAACTATTCAGAGAGGTGACATGAGTATGCAAACAGAGAAGTGATATGATAGGTGTGGTATTTACAAGTCTGCTCAGGAATGCATGTTCAGAGTTCTCCAGATGAGTAACAGAACAGCAAGAAGGGTAAGTCAGTAAAGTAAAGGAAAATGGCATCATCTGCATCGCGTACATTTTAGTGACTTCAATAACTCCATTCAGGCTTTCTGATACAAACTCAACAGAATGAGGCTGGGCAGGTAAATGTTAAAATGACTAGAACAGTGTTCTGATCATGGACATTTCAGGTGATAAGGAAAAGCCATTTTTAAGTAATAGCTTAATTGCATTTTAGACAGCAAATCTTTAGACACCAAGTCTTTCCCAGAGGAAAGGGAAAGCAAATCTAACTGAAATGAATCTTCTGACCCATGTGGTCCCTGATGAAGCTCCACCCCAGCGGTCAGTGATGTGCTGTGCAGCAGGAGGAGTTGAAAAGAAAGAGCCTGCCAGCAGGATACTCAGTCCCTCAGGAGAGAGAGGAAGTCCTTTCTTTCTGAATTCCCCCCTTTCTGGGCTTATGTGGAAAGCCAAGACTGAATCAGATTTCTTGGCATAAAGGAAACTCCTCCCCTGAGGAGGTGGCACAAACAGGGGACTGGAACACATGACAGCAGCATGGCAGGGATGTTTATGATTTGCTCCTGAAGGCTCCTCGTTCACAAAGGCCACTCCGCAGCCCACAGCAGGTGTTCAGAACAAAGTCCTACACACATGTGCAAGATGAAAGGTTTAGGTGACAACAGGCAAAGTCCCATTGACACATCACATGGGCAGTCAAAGGCTCCTGCAGCTCTGAGCACAATCACTAAATCCACACAAGAGACCCCCTAAATAAAGGTGAGGGAGAGGGGCTGCTAGCATGGAAAGAGAGGGTGCTAGATGAGGGGTGCTGGAAACCCCAATGCACTAGGTCTCAGTTTCCTCCCCAGTAATTGATCCTCACCTCCCCTGCCACACAAGGGGGCATTTTAAAGCTCAAATATGAACCTGCACAATTTTGAAAGCAAAAACCTAACACTTGATTGTTATGAGGAAAATTTGAACAGCAAACGCTCTCTCTGGGTTCTGACCTCTAGTTTGATAATGTGTTTTCTGGTCTTTTCAATGAGACACACTATGAAGAGGTAAGTTGGGAGGTAGCTAACTCTGTGGTGTAGCAACTACCTCAACCTTCTGTGCTGCTCACCACCTTGAACTTGTACATACCCATCAATCCAACAGCAACAAAACCCAGGGGTTTGGAGGAAAGGGACAGACTGCTTTTAAAATCATTCAATTTCTGCTGTCTAGAAAACACAGCAGAAAAGCCAAGTGACCCTTGTTTCTTTCCAGGAGCTTTTGCTTAGCGATAGGATTTCCACCAATGCCCTTCTTAGAATAAAATTCCACCCCAAAAATGTTCATTGGAGGGCACAGCGTGTGAAGGAGCCACTGAAGTCTGAAAGCTAAAGTACATCACCTACACATAATGGACAAAGAGTCATACTGTTTTTATAAAGGCAGACAGTCGCCCTGTACCACCCACTCCTGGCCAAAACAGAAAGAACAGTACCAGCAGGTACCAGCAGGAAATGGAACAAATGCTCTGGCACTCCCTTCAAATGTGCTAGATTAGAAGGATTTGGTGCACAATAAGTCAGCTGGTCACATAAACAAAGGCCACAGAGCATGGGGGAGGCTGATTTAATATGTCGCTTGCTAGCTAGCAAAAAGGGACGGGGACCTGGCCAAAACCCTTTCTATTCCTGCATCAGTGCGCAGCCTGACACAGCTAATTAAGCAGTCACCTCTCCTTCTCATTCTAGACTCACCTGATGATTATAATTTGGCTTTCCAAGTAATTGTCTATGGGGAAGCACGCCCGGTCCTGCTGTCCAATTTCCTGCAGCAGGTCTCCTTTTCACAGTAAATGCATGATTGCTTTCTAGTTTGCACATCGATCTCTTATAAGCTTAGCTAGTGTGAATCTATCCCAGAGTGTCACCTATTCTGGAGTATCTTAAAAGAACAAACTGAGGTCATAACACTAAATTCCAGAGAGATAGATGAAGCAGCTCCATCATGATTAGGACTGCTGATATTATCAAGGTAAAGCCAGTTATGAGGAATCCTGATTGACTGACAACTGACTTTTCTATTACTAGCTGATTGCCCCTGCAAAACATTTGAATGAGTAGTGTAGAGAGCGTCTATCTTATTTGCACACTCCTCGTACTTTTTGTAACAGTCGATATTAAAAAACATTTTAAAAGTTGCCTCTAAATGTAACAGCAAAAACTATGCGCTGAAATTTTACTATGCTTGGTACAGATATTTTATGTATCAGCGTATTAGCTCACTTAAACCTTACTATAATCTAGAAGCTAAGTATCATCATAGCTGTTTTACAGATAAAGAATCAATGGGGGGAGAGGGCGGAGCAACATGGCGGCGAGGAGACGCTGTGAGTAAGATCTCCCATTAAAAAAAGTTAATAGGGAGGAAAAGCGGCAGGTCCCAGTGAGAACTGGGACACGGAAGATAAAGGGGTGACGCCAGCAAACTACCCGAAGAAGAAAGTGGCCATAAAAGAGGACTAGAAGGGAGGGAAGCGCAGAACCCTGCTCCCCTCCCCCGCCCACAGAGGCGGCACTCTCCGACCGGCAGAGAGGAGGAAACAACAAACCAAAACGGCCCACAAGAACAAACGACACAGCAAGCGGGACTGTGAGTGGAAAGGAACTATTGCAGCCACCACACCCCGTGAACGGGAGCTGAGGCGAACCCTGCAGGATCCACCGCGGCGGTGAGCGAAAGGCTCCGGGCGCCATTAGAGAAGAACAAAGACCCCGGGAGACGCGCACACAGCCCGGGCTGCCGGTAAGCTGGCGCGGGAAAAGCGGCGCACTCGGCGCGCGCTTGAAAAGCAAGTGCAGACCTGGATCGCGGCTGCCCAGGTCCCCGCGTCTGCGACCTAGGCTTGCGGGGAGACGACCTAGGCTTGTGGGGAGACGCGCGGAGGTCCTCACTGAGGTGAAGGTCCCTCCCTGAGTAAGCAGGAACCAGGCGCCCAGGCACGGGAGCTGTGCAAAAGGCGCCCTTCCCGCGCCACTGAACTGGGCTACAGCCCGCGTCCTGGAACTGAGGGCTTTGAACTGAGACCCGGGGCACGAAAATTCGGGGCGTGGGTTCTCCACGACGGTGGGGCACAAGGCAGACACAGCACCCCAAAGCTGTTGAGGTGTACCCTACCATTCCCACTCTGTTCCCTGTCCCACGGGGTGGGGGGAGGCGAAAAACAGCCCCCCAAGGACAATAGGAGAGATCTCTGGCGCCACCTAGCGACCAGGAAAAAAAAGTCACTAACACCCCATAAAACAGGAAATTTCTTAAGACTGCTTGAAAAGGGCAGAAGGCTTCTGGAGGACCCAGTGGCCAGCCGGGAAGTTATTCCACGCCAGGCCCCTTCCGACCAGCAGTCTGAGCCCACAGAGGGAGCAGGCACCCACGTCCGGGGCAGACCGGGTGCGCAGAAGAGTGTGCCTGAAACCGGAGGCGCAGGGACTGCATCCCGCTTCGCCATTTGAGAACAGGAACATTTCTTCAGTAAAAACTGCCTAAAACCAGCAGAAAGCTCCCCCAGAAGACAGAGATGGCTCCTGGAAGAGCCAGAGGGGAGCGGAGAAGTTCACCCAAGATGTCAGTCAGTCCGAGCAACACAGTGTCCCAACGCATACGACAAATTAGAAAACAGACAGTAGGGAGTAGAAGAACCACACGCAACCTAACAACTCCTCAGGAAAGAAGCACACCACAAAAAGAAAACCACTCCCCAGATTGCAACGACAGCAACTTGGAAGAACTTCTGAGCCTTCCAGAAAGAGAATTTAAATTGCCATGATTAAAAAAGTGATAGATCAGAAGAAGGAAATTGAGTCCCTAAAGAGGGAAGTAAGAGAAATGCAGGAGATCAAAGAATTAATGGAGGAACTAAAGAACTCTGGGAAAAGCAATGAAAGCAGAATAGATGAAATGGAAGAACGAATAAGTAATGTTGAAGACACAAATAAAAAGAACCAAAACAGAAAAGGAAAGAGAAGTACGAAGGAAAAAGAATGAAGAAAGACTTCGGGAACTATCTGACTCCATGAGGAAAGGAAATATAAGAGTTATAGGAATACCAGAAGGAGAGGAGAGAGATGTAGGAACGGAGAAAATATTCAAAGAGATAATTGAAGAGAACTTCCCAAAGGCGAAGAAGGAGCTGAAAATTGATATACAAGAAGCAAGAAGAACACCAAACTTCCACGACGAAAGGAAAAACACAGCAAGACACATAATAGTAAAGCTCCCAAGAATCCAGGACAAGGAAAAAATAATGAACCTGACAAGAGCGAAGAAACAGATAACATTCAAAGGAAAACCAATCAGGCTGACATCAGACTTCTCTGAAGAAACACTACGGGCAAGGAGAGAGTGGAGGGACATAGTCAACAGACTCCAAGAAAACAGATGCCAACCAAGAATACTCTATCCCGCAAAGCTCTCTTTCCTCCATGAAGAAAGAATATGGACCTTCCCAGACAAAGAGAAACTCCGGAATTTCATTGCGACTAAACCCCCACTCCAAAAAATACTACAAGGAATCCTAAAGCCAGAACCTCAGAGGGACGAATAACAACAAAAGAAGACCAAAAAAAAAAAAGTTATTAAAAGAATAAATAAATAAAATCAAAGGAAAGACAAACATAATGGCAAATACAGATGCTAACATATCAATATTAACTCTAAATGTAAATGGACTAAACTCTTCAATAAAAAGACACAGAGTTGCAGCCTGGATTAAGAAACAAAACCCAACCTTTTGCTGTCTCCAGGAAACACATTTAGCTACAAAAGATAAAAATAGGCTCAAAGTCAAAGGATGGAAAACAATCCTACAAGCAAATGGACCAAAAAAGAAAGCAGGAACAGCTATACTTATATCAGATAAAACAGACTTCAAACTCAAAAAAATAAAAAGAGACCCCAATGGTCACTACATTATGATTAAGGGGACAATACTTCAAGAAGAAATAACACTCATTAACATATACTCACCAAACGAAAGAGCACCAAAATATATCAGACAACTGTTGTCCTCTCTGAAAACAGACATCAGAGAAAACACATACATAGTGGGAGACTTCAACACACCACTATCAACAATGGATAGATCAACAAGACAAAAAATAAGTAAAGAAACTAAAGCTCTAAATAAGGACCTAGAGCATTTGGGCTTAACAGACATCTATAGAACACTAAACCCCAAAAAAACGGAGTACACATTTTTCTCAAGCGCACACGGATCATTCTCCAGGATCGATCACATACTGGGGCACAAGACAAACATCAACAGATACACCAAGATTGAAATCATACCAACCATCTTTTCTGACCACGAAGGCATCAAACTAGAAATAAATCATAAAAAGAAGGCAAGGAACTATCCTACCTCATGGAGATTAAAAGCCACACTACTGGAAGACCACTGGACTAACGAGGAGATCAAAGAAGAAATTAAAAAATTCTTTGAATTGAATGACAAGGAGGACACCAATATCCTAAATGTATGGGATGCAGCAAAAGCAGTAATAAGAGGAAAATATATAGCAATAGAAGCTCACATCAAAAAACAAGAAAGAACTCAAAGAAACAACCTAATCTCGAAGCTCAAAGATCTAGAAAAAGAACAACAAAAAAACCCCAAAACCAGTAGAAGAAAAGAAATAATAAAAACCAAAGCAGAAATAAATGAAATTGAAACTAAAAAAACAATCCAAAAGATCAATGAAACCAAGAGCTGGTTCTTTGAAAAAATCAATAAAATAGACAAACCCCTAGCCAGGCTCACAAAGGAAAAAAGGGAGAAAGCACAAATACACAGGATCATAAATGAAAGAGGAGAAATCACAACGGACACAGCAGAAATCAAAAGAATAATCAGTAACTACTATGAACAGTTATATGGAAACAAGTTCAACAATCTAGAGGAGATGGACAAATTCCTACAACTCTACAATCACCCAAAGCTAGATAAAGAAGAAATAGAACACCTAAACAGACCAATTACAAGCAGCGAAATTGAAATGGTAATTAAAAACCTCCCCAAAAACAAAAGCCCAGGACCTGATGGATTTACAAATGAATTCTACCAAACATTCAGAGACGAATTAGTGCCTATCCTTCACAAACTCTTCCAAAAAATTGAGAAGGAAGGGACAATACCAAACACGTTCTATGAAGCCAATATTACACTAATACCAAAACCGAATAAGGACAACACAAAAAAGGAAAACTATAGGCCAATCTCCCTAATGAACACTGATGCAAAAATCCTCAATAAAATTTTAGCTATCAGAATCCAACAATGTATCCATAAGATAATTCACCACGACCAAGTTGGATTCATTCCAGGGGCACAAGGATGGTTTAACATCCGAAAATCAATCAACGTTATCCAACACATCAACAAAAAGAAATATAAAAACCATATGATAATATCAATAGATGCTGAGAAAGCTTTCGACAAAGTGCAACACCCATTCATGATAAAAGCCCTTGAAATTCTTGGGATACAAGGAACATACCTCAACATCATAAAGGCCATCTATGAGAAGCCAACAGCCAGTATCATTCTCAATGGTGAAAAGCTGAAAGCAATTCCATTAAGATCTGGAACAAGACAAGGATGTCCACTCTCACCACTGCTTTTCAATATAATACTGGAAGTCCTAGCCAGAGCAATAAGACAAGAGAAAGACATCCAAGGAATCCAAATAGGAAAAGAAGAAGTCAAACTATCACTATTTGCAGATGATATGATAATATACATAGAGAACCCCAAAATCTCCACAGAAAAACTAATTCAACTCATCAATCAATTCAGTAAAGTGGCAGGATACAAAATCAACACGCGAAAGTCAGTAGCCTTCCTATACATAAACAATAAATCTGAAGAAGAAGAAATCAAAAAAACCACCCCTTTTATTATCGAAACAAAAAAAAATCAAATATTTGGGAATAAATCTAACAAAAGAGGTAAAGGACCTATACAAAGAAAACTATAAAACACTGTTAAAAGAAATAGAAGAAGACACAAAGAAATGGAAAGACATCCCCTGCTCATGGATTGGAAGAATAAACATTATTAAAATGGCCATCCTACCAAAAGCAATATACAGATTCAATGCTATTCCAATCAAAATCTCAATGGCATTCTTCAAAGAAATAGAACAATTATTGATGAAATTCATATGGAATCACCAAAAACCCCGAATAGCCAAAGCTCTACTGAAAAAAAAAGAAGGAAATGGAGGCATCACACTCCCAGACTTCAAACTATACTACAAAGCCATAATCATCAAAACTGCATGGTATTGGAACAAGAACAGACATACAGACCAATGGAATCGAATAGAAAATCCAGAAATAAACCCACAGATTTATGGTCAACTAATCTTTGACAAAGGAGCAAAGACTATGCATTGGAGCAAAGAAAGTTTGTTCAATAAATGGTGCTGGGAAAACTGGGTCACTACATGCAAAAGAATGAAGCTTGACCACTACCTCACACCATACACAAAAATCAACTCAAAATGGATTAAAGAACTAGACATAAGACCTGAAACCATAAAATACATAGAAGGAAATATAGGCGAAACACTACGGGATTTGCACATCCAAGACATCTTTACAGACACATCACCCAAAGCAGTGATAGTGAAGGCAAAGATAAACAGCTGGGACTACATCAAATTAAAGAGCTTCTGCACAGCAAAAGAGACAATAACAAAAACAAAGAGAAACCCCACCAACTGGGAGAACATTTTTGCACCCAACACTAATGATAAAGGACTGATCACAAAAATCTGCAAAGAGCTGATGAGACTCAGCAACAACAAAGAAAATAATCCAGTCAAAAAATGGGCAGAAGAGCTAAAAAGAAACTTCTCTGAAGAGGAAATGCAAATGGCCAGCAGACATATGAAAAAATGTTCAACATCACTTGTAATCAGGGAAATGCAAATCAAAACTACCTTGAGATACCATCTCACACCAGTGAGAATGGCACATATTAAAAAAACTAGCAACAACAAATGTTGGCGAGGATGTGGAGAAAAAGGAACTCTTGTGCACTGTTGGTGGGAGTGCAAACTGGTCCAACCACTATGGAGAGCTGTGTGGAGATTTCTGGACCTACTAAACATAGAGCTTCCATATGATCCAGCAATTCCACTCCTAGGTATTTACCCAAAGGACACAGAAACATCAATTCCAAAGAGCACCTGCACTCCTATGTTTATAGCAGCACTGTTTACAATAGCTAAGCTTTGGAAACAACCCAAATGCCCAAAAATAGATGACTGGATCAAGAAGATGTGGTACATATATACCATGGAATATTACTCAGCGTTCAAAAAAGATAAACACATGCAATTTGCAGCAACATGGATGGCGCTGGAAGCGATCATGCTCAGCGAAATAAGCCAAAAAGAAAAAGAAAAATACCGGATGGTCTCACTCATAGCAGGAATCTAGAAAACTTAAATAAGGGACCAGGAAAATGAATATAAGAAAGTGAAAATCAAAATCAACAAAAAACTATGAACCAGAGACACTTTTTGGGGGGTGGGGGGCGGGAGGGGAAGGATTGGGGTCAGAATGGGGCGTTTGCAATTGTATGGGGGAATATAAAAATAAAATTTAATATTAAAAAAAAAAAAGAATCAATGGGGCTTAGAAAGCCTAAATAGTTTATATAAGGCCACACAAAGATGAGATGGGTTAGGATTTGAAAGCAGGCCTACATTACACCCAGCATACTGTGCTACAAACAACAACCATACCCCTTTCTTGCTTCTTTCCTTGGGATTCATTTCATGGAACTAAAGACTAAGTTATGTAATGCTTTTTCCATCTCTGTGCGCACGTGCCCAGGAGCTCTGTTTTCTCTTTTCCCTATAACTATAGAAGAGACACAACAGATCTTGAATTTGGTCCTGCCCACAGAGGCTCATGGGATCAAAGTTTAGCTTTACACGAGCTCACCTTACTACTCTTTTCTTGTCCAGATTCATTCTGTCCCAATTGTCTGCTGTAGTTTGGGGCTATTTTGGGCCTTAATCTTTTCACATGAGTGCATATAATACCATGGTAACCAAATTATATTTTCATTTATTCTCTTTCCATTTTAGGTTTACGGTTTAAATAATCCAGTTGACTTTGAATCAGATTACCTTATTCCTTTTGGGTTTAAAGGAATACCTACCCCCCTACCTTCTCCCATATTAGTGTTTAATTTCTCATTTTAAGTTTCTAATTGAAAAGCTACTGGAAATGGGCTTTGGGATTATTGTGTATTCATTTTCCTTTGAATTTCAGAGAACACTTGTAATTTACAGTTAAGATAAGCACCACCTTCATAAATCTTAGCCACACCCTTCCTTTCTGGCCTCCATACAAATCCATTGATAATGAAGGAAGCAAGGTAACAGGAAGGAAAATACTATATTAGCAACTCATTCCTCTTTCCCTCGGTCTTCTAACAATTGAGAGGAGAGGAAAGCTTGGAAGCAATCACGTATAAAGTTCCCAGGCTGACATTTAGGGAGATGCAGATACGTAGAGGAGAGATATGTTCAGTCACTGCCTTAACCAGGTAGGGGAGGACTGGTTTTTATGTTCAGTATTTATACACCTTAGTCAATTAAATAATTCCTTATTGACAGATATTTTGGATGTAACCAACATTCCACCATTGCAAACTATGCTGCCATATGCTGATAGTGACAGTAAACACTCATGTAACACTTCACACCACATCGTAGACACTGCTCTGCGCTCTGTAGCCCCTATTTTATTTAATTGTCACAAAGCCACCTAAGGTCTGTACCTTATCATTTCTGATTTAAAGAGGGAAATGAAGCCCAGAAGGGTTAAGTAACTTGCTTCCAAATCTACTGAGGGTTAAGAGCTGAGACACGAAGCTAGGCTCTCTGGCTCCAGAGACTGTTCTCAACTATTATTCTCTGCTCATTCTTAGGTGGGAAGATTGTCACAGAAGCTCAGGGAATGCAGGTTGCATGAGGACAAGGTATGTGGGTTCATTAGGTGAGGACAGGCTTTCCTGTCTGCCCAGAACCCCCACCACACTGCAGCACCCATGCACCTGGAACAATGTCAGGCACCTGGCACATGCTAGGGAAATATTTATGGATTGAATGAACAAATACATGAATGGACAATTCATTAAATCAAAATGAAAAAGAATGCGTTGATTTTGTGCTGCACATTCTGATGGGGGTCATGTGAGCAAGTATGATTATGTCAACAAGCCCGGGTTCACACTGTAAACCCCTAAATCGCAGTCTGGGAAGCTGCTTCATGCTTTGAAAATTCCTCTCCTTCTGACTTTAAAGAGAATTCTGTCAACACATATAGCTTCGCTGGAGCTCAGTTCATACCTTTTTACCCATGGGGGTGGTGGCTAAGTTTCAGAGGGAATGGATCCCTCTCCCTTCATGTGTAAAAGCACTGTAATTATCTCAGTTGCTTTGAAGCCCGAGAAAGGTGGAAAATAAATATTTCAGAAGCACTTTTAATGAGAGGCATTAGCAATCTCTCCCAACAAACAAAAAGAATTATATCCACCTGTTCTGAAAAATACCGGAAGCCCTTGTCCTCACGGATACACTCATATGTTTCTCCAAGAACCGGATTGAAGGGTTTGCTCCCTGCTCGGAAGTAGCTAGAAGCATATGCAGACACAGCAAAGGCTGCCACATACACCTAGGAGAGGGAGGAAAGAAATTGTTATTCTCTGTCACCAACACATTTATTTTTACAAACAAAGACATGAACAAAATAAAGCCTGACGTCTCTCTTTTTGGTTTATTTCTGAGAGCCAAAGATGTGTCTCTGGGCTTAAAAACAACCAAACCAACTTCAGTTTAAAGTTGCAGCTTTAAATAAAGTTCACTTTGGCCTAGAGACAAATGAACCAGACATTTTCAAACTGTCTGCTTGTTTTGCTGCCCTTGCTGGTAGAGGCTTTCAAGATGGTGAGCTAAACTGTTTCAGAGCTGGAGTCTGAGTTTGGGATCTTGAAACTAGACAGTGTCTGAGAATCCTGATGTCATGCTAAGGCTTTTGATAAAAGGCGAAAGATTTATATGACCTGAAAAGAAACCAGAGAATGCTAAGACTTTTGGGAAAGAGGAGGAGGAAAAACATTAAAAATATGAAACTTCCCACAAGATTCAGGAACAAGCATATGTAGTTTAACCATCCACAATTTCCTCCTGTACCAACCTAAAAACTCAGTTTGAACAAAGAAAAATCTGAGTCATTTCCTGAGCCACAGGACAGAATGCAGTGCCTTTAAAAAAGTTCTGCTTTTCTGGAGAAGAATGAAAAATCGAAAAGACAAAGGAAGGAAAACTATATGGGAGCATGAAATATTCCCTTCACTGTGAGGCGCTCTGCATTTTTATCACTTCCCCTTTGGGGCACCAAAAAGACCCATTATTATTTTTCCCTTTTTATTTGGTGGGCAGGGGAGCAAAAATTAAACGTAAGTATGATAACAAATTTTCTTCTAATGTCGAGTAGTAGTCTGAATGGTTTTTCTTCCTAACACATATTGTGACATTTCTTATATAGAAAAAAAAGTTGAGGGCTTTTTCATAAATGTTCACAAGTCAACTTTCTTAGCAAAAGAAAGTCACCTGCCTTCTCACACTTGAGTATACTGGAGAGCAGTAGATAGCTTTTAAGAATCAATTTGCCCTGCTCAGCCCAGTCTTTGTTCTTGAAAACTGAGGGCACTGTTCCTTCAACAGCAAGGTCACACCACCCAGACGCAATGTTGAATAAACTCTAAATAGCCTTCACATTTAAAATATAATGAAATTTGGGGCCTCCCTGGTGGCGCAAAGGGGTTAAGCACAGCACTATGAAGCTATCCACAGCCTCTGTAGCACGAGTTCGATCCCCGGCCAGCTGGGGAGAGACCCACAAGGTGAAGCAGACCTCTCCTGTCTCGCCCGCTGCTCCCCTCAGCAGTGTGTTTCAGTCAGTCTGCCTCTGGTGAATCTTCTCACCACCCCAAGGCTCTGGGCTGTGCCCCAGTTCTTGTACGCATAAATAAATAAATCTTTTTTAAAAATTAAATTTATAGAAGGAACTGGTGTCATTCAAAATGCTGGGAAGAAGAGGGGGAAGGGCATGGGAAAATGAAGCATCTCCTTTTGGGTTGGCAACAGATAGAAAAGCCAGGCAGGTGCATAAGCAGAACCACAGGAGCCGTGAACACAACCCACAGGACTAGGCTCCCTCCATTCTCCCTGCACTTTCTCTCCCCGAGGTATTGTGCTGGGCTGCGAAACCTTTCCTCAAACTTCATCTCAAGGTCAATTATACCAATCAATCAGCTGACATCCTAGGGGTCTCTAAATTGCCCTAAGAATGAAATACCTTTAAGTATACTTTCAACCTCAAAGTCAGTTGTTCCCTTTAAAGAAAAGAGTAGTCCAAAATGTAGACTTCACACTTGCCTTAGAAGCTATAATATTTGTTTCCTTTCATTCAGCAGAAATTCTCTAAGGAAAAGTAACAAAGAAGATTAAAAAAAATGGCTTGATTTTCTCTGCTACTCTTATCACCATTAGTTTCAAGACAGTCTCCTCGGTGGGAAAAGTCTCTGGAGATGGTGAGGAATGACTATGGATGTCTCTTTCAGTCACTATTAAGCTTTTCCCTTAAGCTTCACATCTCTAAAGTAATGAAGTTTTAATGAGGCTAAAATGCAGACTGCTTAGGATTTGGAAACACTTGAGTCCTCCATCAGTCACAGGATGACATGGTTAGGTCCATAATGCTGAAGGGCCATGACAACTCCAATTCAATCAGTCAGCAAAGGCCCAGGACCGAGACTCTGCATTTGGGGAAGGTCACTGCTGTCTCAGGACCCCATAAAAACATGCACCTCCTTGTTGAGCAGGTACTATAATGAGGAAACAAAAAGAGGAAGAGACACTCTATTTTGAAGAACAAAGTCAGCTGTGACCTCAGACAGGGCTGTCTGGTCACAGTCTGTCCAGGTTATCCCCTATCCCCAGCCCTGAAAGACAATGGAAGCTTTGTCACCTGATTAGACATGATACTGAGTAGAGAACAGAGGCGAATTTTTCTAGCATGAGTTTGTGGAAAAGGATTTTTGTGATGTAGTCTATAAAATAAGGGAGGGCGAGAAGAAAATTACTGATACGGAAATCTCTTCTGTGAATGATATTTGCTGAAAATCTAGGAGTTTATGGGACAATTCCAAAAATAAACAAAACATTCTCAAGGGAAATTTACCCTGGATGAGAAAAAAAGCTAGCTTGAGAAATTAAATTCTGCCTATCCGGGGTAGTAAAAATAAACATGCAGACAACCCTCAAGATATGTTTCCCAGTCAGGCATATCAGAATAATTCCATGGAGATTCTGAAGAAAGAGGAACCACAAAACCCAGAGCAGAACTACTCCCAGCCACCAGTTGCCACAGAGGACTACCCCCGCCTCCACTCTCTAACTCCTCAAAAATCCAACAGGCTACTGAAAACAGCCAAAAGGGAACCAGACATCATTGTAAAATGAAGCTGTCTAAAAAATGATTGACATGCAACCACTGGGTCGGGCCTCCCTGGTAGTGCAAGGAGTTAAGACGGAATCTATGAAGTTATTAGCAGCCACTCAAGTTTGATCCCCAGCCAGGGAGCTACCCACATGGCACAGCAGACCTCTCCTGACTCGCCCACTGCTCTGCTCAGCAGTGTATTTCAGTCAATCTGCCTGTTCTGTTCCCCACTCTGTCTCTCTGGTGAATCCTCTCACCCCCCCATACCTCTCGCCTGTACCCCAGTTCTTTTTCTTTTTTTTTTATAGAGGCATGTTTTATTTATTTATTTATTTGTTTGTTTGTTTTGTTTATACATGCACTGGGTAGAGTCAGAAGCACGGGAGGGTGAGAGAATTCACCAGAGCCAGAGCGGGGAGCAGAGCAGGCAGAAGGACCGAAGTACACTGCTGAGGGGAGCAGCGGGCGGCAGGAGAGGTCTGCGTGCCATGTGGGACCCTCCTCCGGTGGCCGGGGAGCAGCCGGGGATCGAACCGGCGCCGCAGAGGCCGCGGGCAGCTTCGCAACCCAGCGCTCAACCGCTGCGCCACCAGGGAGGCCCTGTACCCCAGTTCTTGTATGCATAAATAAATAAATCTTAAAAAAAAAAGATTTAAGAAATACAACCACTGGGGACAAGACAAGAGCTCCAGCTCCGCAGATCTCAGCTCTGCCACCCCAATGGCCTGGCAGCTCAGGGGTACCGCAGCAGGGTGGCTGATCCTCACCATCCTTTCCAGGGCGTCGGGAATCTGTGCGGCCTTGTCCAGAAGCTCACTGTACTCCAGCTCCTCACAGAGTCTCTGCAGCGTGTTCAGGGGTTCATTCAGCTCCACAGGCATGGCCACCTTAGACAGGTCCTTCCCGATGTTATTTCTTAGGATGTTCCAGAGGCTGATGTTGCTGGTGTTGGGGCCCGGGGCTGGCAAGCAGGTTCTCCTTCTGGATTTGGACTCCACGCCACTTTCAAGAATGGGCCCTAAGAGGGAAATAAGTCCAATGTCTGGAGGGTTTTTTAATTTTATTATTTAAAAAAAATCCACGAACAAAAACTTCCTAGCAAGTGCTCAATTTGGCTTTTAAACTCAGTTATCTAAAATATGGGAGGAGGGGAGCCTTCCTGGTGGCGCAAGGGGTTAAACACAGCACTGTGAAGCTATCGCAGCCTCTGCAGCCCAAGTTCGATCCCTGGCCAGGCAGGGAACAACCCACATGGCACAGCAGACCTCTCCTCTCTCACCCCCTGCTCCCCTCAGCAGTATATTTCAGTCAGTCTGCCTGTTCTGTTCCCCACTCTGTCTCTGGTGAATCCTCTCACCCTCCACATCTCTGGCCTGTACTCTAGTTCTTGTATGCATAAATAAATAAATCTTTAAAAAAATAAATAAAACATGAGGGGAAGCAGAAGAAAACAAATGAACTCTAAACAGCTAAATTAACTACCAGAAATTACATGCATTAACTCTCATGGACTTTATTCATAGGGACTCCTTAAGTTTCCTACTCAAAAGCTAATGCATGTAAGACAAAACCAGAAATTAGATGTCTATGTATATAGCAGGTTTATACTTTCAAACTCTTTTTAAGCAAGCACTTTAAATTCTGTTAAAAACTCTTAAATTCTTTTTAAAAATCACTTCAAATTCTGATAAAGCCAATTGTGTTTATTACAGGGAATTTATAAGGAAATAGAAGTCATCTATTATCTCACTACCCAGAAATAGCAGTCATTTATATTTTGGAGAGCTTTCAGTTAGTGTTTTCTCCAACTATATCCAGTTCATACTGCATGCATTGTTTTATGTTCTGCTTATTTAGTTAACATTAAATATTTTCTATGCTATTAAAAATTCTACTGAAACATCATTTTAATGAATAAGAAAGTCTATGCTCTGGATATGCTATAATTTGCTTACTTATTTATCTACTGTTGGCTTAGAAGTTTTAAAAAACTTCCTAGAAAGTACTCAATTTTATTTTTAAAGTCAATTATCTAACATTTGAGGGAAAGTAGGCAGAATTTTTAGATTTGTTCACTGTCTTGCTGTGTAACAAAAACAGGGAATATTCGTATTCTTAGATATTTGACTACTCTATATAACCTTATTTTAGGTTATATAGAGGTGGGATTTCTACGTCTTCTTGGCTTTTGATTCATAGAATCAGATGTTTCTTCAAAAAGGCTGTATCAGATTCCCACTTCTCAGCAGCATACATGAGTGTTCATCTCTGAGGTGTTTCCTCATTTTGAATTTCTGGTAAATTAGGTAGACAGTTCTATCTTCTTGTTCTGACTTACATTAAAAAAATCCTACTGTAGTCTGGAATGCTTTCAGGGACATTTCTTCTTTTCCAAATTGTCTGCTTTCTTACTTGTATATTAAGACTATACTCTTCTGATTTTATTTTTGTTTCACAGTTTAATCATTATTTGGCATTTACCTTTAAATGTGTTGTATGAGGTTTTGTGATGAATGAAACATCTATATTTATGGAGTTTAACCCTATCAATTTTTCCTTTGTGACCATTTCCATTCCTCATGCTCTGAAATTCCTTTCCCATCCTTACTAAGTCTATTTTTCAAATTAAATCTTTTGCACTACACCAACATGGGAGTAAGTGATGTTTTGTTTGGCTATATTTATTAAATTTAAATACTTAACATTTACTCTGAATAAAGAGATCATACTTTGTAGTCTCATATTAATCTAGCAGCCAATTAATTTTTGAATTTCTTAATTTTACTCAATATGGAAAGTATATGACTTACACAAGTAAATAGCTACAAATGATAGCAGGTTTTAAAAACAATGTTTTATGTAGTCACAAAGTATTTTTATTACACTAATCTAAATCTTGAAAAAAATTACTACTACTACTACTAATGGCTCATATATAACCAACTTTTACTCTATGGCAGACAGTTTCCTAATCCTTTTATTTATAATATCTTACCTATTCTTCATAACAACCTCTTGAGATAAACAGTATTACTAGAAGAAATTCATAGGAACCACTCTAAATACCTGGTATTTACTTGGATCTCAGAGAAATTCCAGTGTAATCATTTGTCAAAACCTGACTCAACCCTATTTCCTTCTGTAGGCAAAACTGTGTCATAAGATACAAAGGTTATTTTTACATCTATTCAGCAGAGTAGTAATGTTTAGAAATCTAATCTTCCATAAAGACAGTTAAAGGCAAGACACATGTTTTTGCTTTCAAATACTGCCAAAGAAGAAAACTGTGGGTTGGGCCCACAGTTTGTTCAAGCTAAAGCAATGTTGGTCAACATTCTAATATAAATGGCTATGGAATAAGAGAGAAGCAGTTTTAATCTCATATGCTTTTTCTGGTTGGTGTTACATTCTGGGACAAGTTATCTGCTTCCATCTTAACCTTTGACCCCTTTACTCCTGAGTGCCCTGGACTTCCTCCCTAAGAAGGAGGATTTGCATGTTTGTGAGTCTTCCTCACCTACAGTGGGAGTTTTTATAGTGTGCACTGTTTGCCAAGGAAATAAGTGGTATTTCTTCAATTTTCTTCCAATTTACCTCGTTTTTCTAGAAAAGCAGGTAGCACATAGACTTACTCCTGCATCATTGGTCTTCTCTTTTGAACTATTAGTTCTCAGACTTTACCACCAAAAAATTCATGTCTCCAGAATCATTTCAAATGAGATATGGGACACAACGAGCTGCTGACTTCCAGCAGGGGTGATGCTACAAGGATGTTCTTGCAGAGGACAGTAAAATTACCTGCCCTGTGGTAAGTAAAATTGCGTGGTCCCCAAAGTCGGCTGGCAGCATTCAGATAACAACCCATCATATTTTACATATGCTTACTGAGCTGAGAAGCACAGAAATATCTAAAAGGACTGTCATGGTGCTTGGCCTCTGTGTAGACAGGAAAACAGGTGGTGCTCTGGGATCTGATGCATGGTACAGACAAACCAGAGAACCCAAGGCTCTAAATTCCAGGGCTGGGGGCACTTCATGCTCCAGAACCCATGCAGAGAAAATGGGTAGAATCTTCTAAAGAGCACCTACCCAGACAGACTTCGGGCTGCCCAACTAAATCAGAGCTATCTGGGGATAGCCAGAAACTCCAGGCACCCCATGGTTCACACGAACACTTCCTGGGTATCATTTTTACTCCTGGGATCAACCATGAATAAAGGGACATCTTAGGCTACTTTAAGCCCCGCCCCTCCCTTGATAGAAGCTAGCAGTGTACTGATTTCCAATGTGTTCTCTTGAAGAACCTGAAGTTAAATTACCACTTAAAGCAAATCTTTTATTAGAGATAAGCCCTAAAGAATTTCTAAATGAAAGCCACTAATTACTTAAAGGCAAAAAGCTATATTCTAATACTTTTGCAGAATATTTGCCCATTTAAGGAATATTTGTTTCATTAATTGTTGACTTTTATATGATAATTGGTATACCTTCATTTTATAAAAATAGAAATTTGTACCAGCAGAAAAATCTATTGCAATGAAGACAGTTTTCACACGTGCGTTCTCTCTCCTCTCCTAGATTACAAATCATTGAGGCTAGGAACCATGACTTAATTTTCTTATAAGTCTTATTACAGTCTCTGTATTCTCTGTATAGATGCATATTTGTAATCTGTGATGATCTAAACTTTCAGAGATCCAGTAACTTAAATCTTACCCAAAGTCTGTCTCTCATTATCTAAATCATTACTAAGGTTGTCTAAGGAAAGGTTATCACTTATGTCGCTGACATATGAATCGTCTTCTGAAATCTATAGGAAAGAAGAAAAAAGAGTTACAAGAATAAATAAGTCAGATTTTCCCAAAATCTTTACTCCAAACGATCAAACATTTCGAATCTCACATTACAAAATATGGACATAATTTTGGATGCTGTTTTTATAGCAGTGCACACACCATTCTGCCTAGGTGTTCACAGCAAACACCTGTTAGTGAAGTTCTCATACTTTCTTGACTTGTTCTCACAAGGAAAACAAAGCAAACTCAAGATTGTAGTTCTCACAAAAATCCGTAATAACACAGACTGCCTTTTCAGAATTTGTGAGTGCTTTCATAGAATATGCTAAAATTTGTCTTTTAGCTAATTGTGAAAAAAGAACCTTCTATAGAAATTACTAGACAAACAGGATTATCAGTAAGAGTACTTCTGTATCAAAAGGGTCAAATCATGAACACACACACAGCAATGCCAAGTATGATACTTGCCTATTAAGGAAAGCATGATTTTTATGCATCTATTTAAAATATTACTACAATATGTTATAAATTAATTTTTGTAATACCAGTCATATTTCAATAGTTATATGTTGTAAATTTACACAGGCCAAATGCAATGACTAAACAAATACACAAGATGCTAATTCCTAGCCCTGTAGTAGAAATATTTCATTAACGTCAAAATTATTAACCTGTAATTGAAAAAGGTAGAACAAATCAAGTTAGCAGGAAAAAAGGAAACAGCACTTTCTACTTTTGCAGCCCTTTCCCCAATGAAATCATGCATCCTTTCTTCTTTTTGGGGGTATGAGTCATAGGAAGATCCTCACAATGTAGTGGTAGAAAGGAGTCATTGAGTTTCGTCTTTCTAAATATAGGTATTTACAAAATGGGTAAAACAACAAAAGATATTTTGGGGCATCTAACTGAAAACGTGTTCAGACCTCATTTTCTGAAGAGCTTGGAGATAACAGAACTTCCTGTGCATCAAAGAACTCCGACAGGGAATCAGTAATGGACAGTCTACTTTCATTGGAAAGCTGATGGACCAGAGCTCGATTGTCATCTCCGGAGTTTTCCTATTTGAAACACAAAAGCAAAAAATGCACATAATTAGAAACAATCTCAAAAGAAGCAAAATAAACAACTGATTTCATTGCACGGATGCACAAGGTCACAAGCCCATGCAAACAAGTAGCTTAAAGCAGCAGTCAGCTCCAAAGTTGATGAGAAGCAAGGCTCACACAAAACACAATGAAAAATGTAGGTATCCCCCATGCAGGCACCTCACTTACAGGCACTACCACTGCTTAATAAGCACATCAACAAATCTCAAAGGAAAAAAACGCTGTTCGGGTCAGTCTTGGTTCCATTAAGAGGGGAAAATCCAACACTCTGAATTCTATCCTCATCCTCTGCTGCAGGATGATTCTTTCATCCTAAAATGTCCTTTGCGTTTTACTAAATGCGTAACCTTGCTGGTTCAAAGAAACATAGCTTTCTTTTGCACTTATGCTTCACAAAGTCCAGTAGATTGCTTTTGATGCATCTTTGAAAAATGCATAAACAGTGTACTTTGGTTCAGAAGTGCCCCTGGTGGCAGATTATTCATTACTCATGGATGAATGAGATAAACCAGCTCTTTGCCCATCTCTCTTCTCTCACACTGTCTCTGTTGAGGGAAGGAAATCCCCCAATCCCTTTTATAAGCCTCTATACAAATAACATAATAGAATATCATGATTTTCTCATTTGGAATGGCCACTATTTCCCACTTCAACAGGTCTCGAGTTTTCCTCTGGGAAGGACCTAAATACCTGGGAATGTGCTTTCTATTCAATTTGCAAGTGAAAATTCAAGTCAACTCAACAAATTAAGCAACTGCTTCATGTTGGTGTTGGAGGGATATAACGATGAACAAGTAAGGTTTCTGGCCTGAATAAGTGGTGCGGGGAATGCACCCAACACACGAGACCGAGAGCATGTAAGTGACAGAATGCTCTAGAAGCAGAGAGCAAGGAGAGATTGATTCTGTTAGGGGGGTCTGGCTTAGGAGGTCTTCACAGAAGAGGTGACATCTGAACTTGGAGAATGATGACGGAATAAGAATAGCTCCCATTTCTCAGGGGGCTGATAAGAGAGCTACTCCTAGATGTCATTTTCCCAGGCTGTGGAAAGTTCTTTACAGTAAATGAGTCCCAGAATAATTTGGGGAAACCAAAGTGAAAGCAGATTATGTCTCTTCTAGAAGTTTTACAAGTATAACACACAACTCCTCAGTCTCATAAACAAATTATACCATAGTGGGGGTGCTATACAGGAAGGCCACAGTGGGTTTCCATAGTTAGTAAAGGGCAAGCAGTCCCTTTATGAAATGTTTCCTTCAGGAACATATTTAAATGTGTATCCCTTCCTCTTGGGTTCTTCCCAAGTAAGACAGGGGACCACAGCATTCAGTGAAAGATCCTGCCCATTTTGATATCCAAGTAGCCTTCAGAAAAGCAGCCTTCCTCTCCACTTTAGAATCTATAAAAAAATTATCTTAGCTGTCTCCTTCAAGGGAAGAGTATCTCTCCTCCAAAGTGGAGATGGCGTCGTAAATAACCAAGCTCCTTTAGTACTCACTGGAACAATGGAATGGTCCTGTGTCTTAGGAGCACCAGCCACTGTCATCTAAGACTCTAATGATTTATTTACTTGTTCTAATCATTAATTTATTACCAGTCACTCCTGCTCGCTATCTTCTCGTACTACACTGATGGATTAGAAGGACTTCTTGGCTGATCGGCACTGAAAATAATACCTGTCCCCCTGCTTTTTCTGGGGTTCCACTCCCTCAGTTACTTCCAGTTAGTACCTGCTGGAACTCAGCAGGGCTTCAGGGACCCAAGCAGAGTGTGTGCACGATATAGGATGCATGTACTGGACACACTAACCTGGCCAGTTCAAATCGATGATTCCCCTCAAATTAGGAAGGCATGAGAGGTTGGTAGTTTACTTTTTGCATTACAAAAAAGATAAATAAACATAGAAAAGGGAGAGTAAGGAATACTCAAAACCCTATTACACTATCACAACCACTCTAAGCATTTTGACACATTTCTCTCCAATCCTTTTTATGCATATAGCTCTGCTTTGTTTGAAATAACTGTATAAATGACTATATATAACATATAAAAGTTCATGACTTCCCCCAAACAACATTGCACCATTACCATTTTTTTCAAAATTAACATTTGTTCTGATGATAAAAGGAATGTGTTCAAAATAGAAAATATAAAAACATGTAAATAAAAAATATCACTTAGTCTCATTACTCAGATATGACCTTTATTAACTCATTAGTATACACTTTTCATATGAAAATATTTGTGTGTGTGTGTGTGTATATATATATATATATATATTTGATAAATTTGAAAAGCTGGGATCACACTGTACTTAGTTTATATCTAGTCTGGTACATTCACTTAACATTATCTTGTGAACATTTCCCCAGACTGTTAAAAGTTCTTTGAGACAAATAATTTTAGTTGGCAGATAGTATTTTTGTGTCACAGAGTAACCATCACATCTATTATTGCAAATTAAGAGTGTTTTCAAATTCATGATGTTGGTAAACAAGTTTGTAAACATTTTTCTTGCTTTATATCATTATTTCTTAGAATCAGTTCTTAGAAGTAGAATTATTAAAAATATTTAAGGAAAAATATCTCTTAATTACAAGGAAAAGAATCTGTTTTCTTGTATCCTTAATGGCACTGTATACTATAATTTAGAAATTTTTGCACTAATCTAATTGTTTCAATTTGCATTTTTAAGGTAGGAGTTAGGTTGAAGAATTTTTCCTTTTAAGAAAACTAGGTGTAGAGAAATTAATATTAGGAAGCAAGATAAAAGGACATGGGTTCTCCCTCTGCATTTCTTTGTGAATTTTTAATTATTACAAATAAAAGTTAAAAAATCTGATTTGGGGTTTTTTAATGATTTTTTTGTATTTATTTGTTGAAATAAGTTTCTTGATATTACTTATGATTTATGTATATATTAAAGACATTATCATTATCCTCATCTGCCACCTGCATTGAAAATATTTTTCCTAGTCTAATATCTGCCTTCTTATTTTACACACACACCATTTTTTTCCTAAAAAAAAATGAATAGTCACATCCAGTAAAAATTTCTTTTGTAATTTTTTCTCTTGCGTCCAAATTTAGGACGTCCTCCTGACTCAGTTGTTCAGTAACTATTTAAATCAACATGTTTCAATTTGAATTTTTAAATTGAATTCACTAACAATCCATGTTAATGTGCAATAACCGCTTTCCAAATTGCTTTTGAGGTGCTACCCTAATTTATTGATTAATCCATTTTTCCCTATTCAGTTTTGGGCCTCTATTATTATTTATCTACTTCTTTTATATATAAAATTGCACTTATGCCTGATACAGTTATTCTGTACCATTTTCACACAACCATCACTGTATTTTCATTACTGGAGTTATACCATGGGTTTTATTTTCTGGCCAGACATATCTCCCCTCACTCTATAGCAGTATGATTTTGTTGAGAAAATAATTGCTTTGGATTCATTAGATGTGGACGTAAATCTCAGCTCTACCTCTTACTAGCTGTGTGGCCTGAGGGAAGTTATTTAACCCCCTGGGCTTTGGTTTCCTTGTCTATAAAATGAAACTGCTATCACCTATCTTAATAGTAGTGTTTAGGATTTGTGAGACAATGCATTCAAATGCATATGGAATATTGCAAACAGGTAGGCAATTAAAAGAATCTTTAAGTTTCCTTCTCCTTCAGACTTTTCTTTAGAAGATTTCACCCATTTGGTCTTTTCAATGGACTTTAGATTCAGTAGGATGTTATCCCCAAAGTCATTAGCCTTTCATTTGGAACCTAAAATAATGTCAAATAATCAAAGAATTAATAACCTGATAATATTAAATGCTCACATTCAGGCATATAAAAGGAGGATAGGATGTGGGAGTGATTTCTCATAGGAGAGACGGGACTTTGGAATCTAAGTCATTTGGGTGCAGTTCCAATCTGTGTGGCAGAACATGAACCACATGAGAAGTCCCAAGACAGAACCCCGGGGCTGGCCCCACTGTGGGCATGCCCCTGCTGATAGTGAGGTGCCTGTGCGCTACCTAAAATACACTGGAGTAGAGTTTTCAGGCTCTGGGTCAGCCATTTCCACTTATTCTCTTATTTCCTGAATGCAACAATAGCTTTCCCCAATCTGGCAAAGTTAGCTCGAGTCACTCAGGGACATGACATGTGGGTTAAAGACAAAGAAAACGCTGAATGGGGAAATAGATAAATAAGACAATGGCTCCATCAATTCAAGACTCCAAAGACTGTTTTGGAAGGTGTGAGCTTGAGGGATGTCATCACTCCTGCTCAAGGACAATTTATAGCGCCTAAGCAGCCAGGTATACAGTTTGTGAGATCAATTTAAAAACATGGTTTTTGAAAGACTTGTGATTTTGGTTTCTTTTTCAAAACTCAAACAGTATCAAATAATCACACTAAGCATAAATTCATAAATGCATAAATGAAGGGTCAACCATTCATTTCTCTATTTACCAACGAAATTGTTAAATAGATGTAGTTAGGAGAAAATACTATTTGAAAGGCAAGGATTGTCTAGAAATAGACACGATACCCCATACAATGCCGGGGCGTTTGGCAGCAAACAACCCTCAGGCCTGTCACAGTGACTGGGCCCTGCTTTAACAAATGTGCAAATTCAACACAGAGCCGGAAGCCTGCCAGAGAGCACATTTCTGGGCCCCAGGCAAAAATGAAGGCATCACAAAGTTTAGGTGTTTAATCCTTAGGTGACCAGTTTAAAGTCTGGGATAAACTGACTGACAAACTCTCCTTGGGATGGTGAACGTGTAGAGGAATATTATCATCAACCTCTGACATATTTCTCAGATGTAATAAGAAATCCAGGAGCCTCTACAGAGCGGGGATAATGCCCCATCCAAAGAGAGGGTTCCTGCAGCATTGGCATGGACTGCACTTCAAATGGAGGTAATGCCAGGCCTCAAGGTGTGCGTGCTGACTGGAGACCGAGGCAGACAAGATAGCTTCCCGGGAGTGAAGCTACTGTGTGAGGGTTTTGTTTCTTTGAGAACAGGAAAAGGAGGAAGATGGATTAAGATTACACATTAGAAACCCCTTTTAAAAATTTACACCCCCACACACATATCTTGTATATCACCGTCGTTATTTTTTATCTTACATGAACTCAACACAATATAGTCATTAATGAAGGTTTCTGCATGTCTGAGGCAAGGAATTAAATATAAGAGATAGCTAAAAACCATTTTTAACCATTATGCTTTTCATCTATTTTTTTAAGTAGTCACTTGCATGCTGCTAAAATTTCTCACAGAATATTTTGGATAAACCTCCTAAGTCTTGCTAAAAAACCATTTTAACTCACCTAGATACTTCAATTGTAATAAATTTTCTATGTCCATAAAACATCGGTGTTGCAAACCAACGTTACCTCAATGAAAACAATACAATTAAAAAAATAAAATAATGATTTAAAAAAAGAATTAGGGCCAAAAAAATTTGCATCCTGGGGTGGGGAGCAGAGGGAGGAGGTGGCACAATGGACTGTGGTGTCTTGATGGTGGGTGTGGAATGGTAACATACATTTCCACCTCTATATCACATACAGAGGTGTAAACCAATGTTACCTCAATAAAAATAATATAATTTAAAACAAACCAAAGAAAAAATCATAGGAAAAGAGAAAGGAGCAGCTCTGGTTGGGGGTGGTGGGGAATGGGGTAGTGGTTTGATAAAGTTACGGGAGAAAATGTGTTTCTCTCCACAGTTCCTATTTCATAAAACCTAATGAAAAGGGGGATACTTAGGAGAGTAATAGGGGCAAAGAACTACAAAGGGAAGAGTTTTGGGGGAGTATAAAGGGGAAAGCAGTTTAAAATGCAATTAGCAGCACATGCTCAAGAAAGCCTGGGGAACCAGGATGCCTGTGCCTGCAGCAGCCCTGGGAGGCAGGTGGAGAGGTGAGCACCACTCATGAGGGGGAGGTGGGAGACAGAGGGCATCACGCAGGGGTGGCGGTCGCAGAGACATTACCAGACAAGAAGCCTTACCCACCTCTGCCAGACTGTCACCCGAATTGGCAGCAGCGGGGGGGTCGAGGAGCAGAGACTCAGCATGGATTCTGCGTAAGCGTTCTTTAAGATCTGTGTTTTGTGCTAAGGCCTGGAACATGTTAAAAATAGTGGGGCTACGTTAATAAAAGGATGTTTCAGAAAAGCACAGCAGAGGGCCCAAGGTGACAGAGTCCAGATGGGGCACTTCCTGGACCTTTTCCTTGAATGCTATCCAGGAGGCCAGCTCTGAGATGTCTGGGAGATAAAAAATATTAAACCTAGAAACAGTGACCTTTCTCTAATCTCATTTCCAGAGATGGAAGGAGGGGTTGGTAGGGCTTTCCTTTTGGTGGAGGAGGAAATCACAAGCACCTTCAGTTCTTATAATGACTGTGTTTCAGGGCATCTTCCTGCCCAGCTGTCTTAGTCTCTTCGGCCAGCCAGCCCCCTAAGTTCCCCCCAGCTTCTCTCATATTTAAAAAAGAGGCTGCTCCTGCCCCTCATGACTGGACATATTTTATTGTCATTTAATTACCACTCCAGTTGCACTGGATCTTGGGAAGTGTGCTGGGAAGTAGGATTTTGTGAAAAATGTTTTATTATTTTCCAATATGGTATTGATTTTTTTTTCATTCTTTATTCATTTATTCTTCTCCATTCAATGAGATATCATTAAAAACAATCTCACTTACCTGGAAAAGGGCTAAGGACCATGGCCCTGGGAATGGGTGAGATGGGAGCATGTGTGAACCCATCCCTGACCTCCTTCATGTCTCCGTAGGGAAGTCTGATTCCCTATGCCAGTTGCCCCACCAGGAGGGAACTAGCTCGAGGCTAAAGGAAGTTCCTTCCTTTAGGCTGACATCCAGTGAGCTTCCTGACCTGTCTTTGGAAAGTGACAAGTTCATCTGATTGTGCTCCCCCCACCTCCCCGCCACTCACCCACAATCAGCTCCCCAGATGCTTGCACACACATCTGTCTGTCTGTCTTCCCGACTCCCTTCCAAGAAGCTCAGAACCTTTCCCATCCACCAGGCCCACAGGGTCTACCTATGAGAGCACAGAAGGGTACTCGCACTGTATGACCACTGCCTCAAAACAAAACAAGGATTTTGGCTTTATTCTTCACTACTTGTGGATGGATTCAATTATCTGGAAATTATTGCGGATCATATATGAAACAGAGAAGTAGTGTTTTTTCATACAGCTGCATTTAACAGTCTCTATGGGTACTTTATTCTAGCCAATATGTCGCTGGCCTTTCATCTAAGTGGGTGGGATCTTAGTATGGTCTAAAATATGTGTCACTTTGGTAGCTTCTCTTTTAAGCCACAACAGAAGAAAGAAAAATACCAAGATTGCACACAGACCACAAAAATATCCAATCTCATTGCTCAGAGATGACTCTAACATTTCATTGAAGAAAAAAAAAAAAACAAGTCTTGAATCTAATCAAGAATGCAAGCCATAAAGGAACATCCAGTTTCATCTTAAGTTTCCAAAATCCTGAACAATATTAGCTCTTGAAGGGGAACAACTTCAGGTGCCACAACAAAATAGGTCTCAATGGTCTCCAGCAAAGAGATTGGTAAGTAGAGACCACACCCATGGGAGGCAGCTAGAGGAAAGAAAAACCATAGTTACAGGGACTTGGGCAGCCTATCAGAGGCTCCTTCTAAATGCACTAAAAGTCAACCTGTTGGGAACAATAAGCAAGCTTTACATCACTAAAAAATAAACTTAAAAAAAAAAAAACACCTTGGGTCTCTCAAGCCATAGTAGCAGCACCCATCCAGGCGACAGCTATTCATGAGGGTCCCAAAGGGAGAGCTAATATCTCTAAAAGAGCAAGAAGCTAAGAGCTCTGCCCAGAGCTCCTCCAGGCAGATGACATTAAAACCTTTATACATGGAAAAAGTAGACATTATTTTCTTCTTTCAAAGACAGCATCCTGGAATGCTCAACTGAGAGAATGTTCTTCAAGAAATTTACAACAATGATACGTGCTACCGGTAATGTATTTACCATAAATATTACACAAAGAACATTACTTTGCTTCTCTCAGTCAATGACAATGAATGGAAAATATGAATGTATTTTCTTGATTTCTCAATGCCTGCCTTGGCTTCTGAAAACATGTTCCTAAAATTCTTCTCCTTTCCTGACCCTGAACAGAAAGTTCAGTATTGATTCAGATGATAATTTAAAAAGGGAACACATTCCCTCTCTCTTTTGTACAGTAGGAATTTCAAAGTAAAGCAGTACACTTATACACAGTAGGAACAAATAAGCATATTCAGTGTTCATTACCCACAAGCTCCACATCCACAGATTCAAACAACCATGCACGGAAAATGCATACCATGTACCTTGACCTACAATATTTGCTTGAGTCTATCTGAAACATGCACAGATTTTTTCCTTGTAATTATTCCCTGAACAATACCATATAATAATATTTACATAGCATTTACATTATATGAGGCATGATTAATCTAAAGATGATTTAATGTACACAGGAGGATATGCAAAGTTACATGCAAATATTTTGTCATTTTATAGAAGACACTAGAGCATCCATGGATTTCGGAATCCCTGTTGATGGTAGTGGCGGCGGGTGGGGGGTTTAAACTAGTTAGTCCCCTTCAGATTCCAAAGGGTGACAGTAAGTTACTTCAAAAATTCTCTGGCTTTCCAATAGGTAACATGGTGAAAAACTGACAATGGCAGTTCAAAGTAGAGTTCTATGACAATGCACTTCAACAAAGCACAAGTCTTCTGAGGAATAAATTGGAATTAATGAAAAAGAGGATCGAAAGCAACTGACAGGATGGCTTACTGGGTAACATCTGACACTAAGAAGTGATTTTTCTGTTGTTATGAAGGCACAATGATTACCTGACATTCTGTATGATATCTCTTTGTGTTCATGGAGGAGGAAGAAAGCTAAATGGTTTTTGTACTATCAAATCAAATCAAATAACATTCTTGTTGTTGAGAGTGGTAAATAGGACTGGTATTGTACAGAGAAGAGAAGAGTATGATTTAGAAATTTTACTCTACTACCTGTCATTTGAAAAGTCAATCTAAGCTTGAAGAGTCTCAGGAACAGAAATCTCCAAACTGTCATATTTTGTAAGCATTAACAAATAAATGCAAGACACACAAACACACAACAAAAGCTTTACAGAAATGGAAAAATCAAGATGAGTAGTAGAAAACCAAACTTAAAGTAACACTTAATAAAGTCCTAGCTACTAAGATTTGGAGCAGGCTTGGTATTGGAGTTGACATTAAGTAGATGTGATGAAAGGTTACAATATAATTTGGATAATGTGTTTGGTTTTCTCATGCATTTTCAATACAACCAAAAGAATCATGAATTTTCAACACAACCAGGAAGGTGGAAAATATAAAAAATGTATGAACCTGGACACATTGTCGGGTATTTCAGTGACACAGACATGTTAACTTACAGATGACAGGGCGTGCTTCAGACCGATGACCTGGACAGAAGGGGAGGAGGAGACATCCTGTTCCATCAGCTGCTTCAGTTTTTCTCTCTCGGTTGATATGGTATTAAAAGCTGACCTTAAAGTTAAGTAAACTATAAAGATATAATCATTACAAAAAAAGGAATAAAGAAAGAGTCATAATTAAAAAGATACAGAGAGATTTTCTGATACAAGAACTTAGAAAATTAACAGTCTTGAATATTTTGAGTATAGCAAATATAGACTCCAAAATAGCTTTCAAAGCACATTTAAGTGAACAACACCAAGAGTTAACGTTAATGGAAACTATGGATTCTGGGTGACAATGTGTTGATGGAGGGTCACTGATAACAGATATCCCACTCTAGTGGGATGCTGATAGTGGGGGGTGCTGAGTGTGTGTATTTGGGTGGGGAGGGAGGTAAATGGTAACTGTATTTTTTCTATTCAATTTTGCTATGAAGCTAAAACTGTTGTAAAATATAGTCTATTAAAAATTTTAAAAATCACATTCATCTGACAATGCTAAGGTCCTTATCAAGCACTATAAAATCCCATGATTTTATGTCTTATTAAAAAGATACATTGACACTTGAAAAAACTGCACTTCTGGATTCTCAAGGATCAACATTTAGACTTTTTAAATCAGGCTCTTAAATATAATGTTCATTGATACAAAAATTTAACAATGGTACTCAATTTCTATGTAAGGAATTTTGGAATATCTATCTCAAATAAAACGCCATATATTCTTTGACTCACCAATTATACTTCTAGAAAATTACTCTACAGAACAACTTAAGCATATGTACTATGAAACATGTGTATGAAAATATTCAGAGAATCCTTTAATGGCAAAAGATAAGAACTATATAAATATCTGTGAGCACATTGGAAGAATTCTAAGGCCCATCAAGAGGAGGGATAAGCAACACACACACACACTCATCTATGCTAGTCATGGAGCATCTCTAGAAAAAGCAGCAATAAATTGGCCTTTGGAGAAGGTAACTGTATGGCTGAGAAATGGGAATATGATGGAGACTTAATGCTTTTTTTTCACTGAATGCTCCTTTAGGATCTTTTGAGTTTTGTGTTATGTGCAACTATTACCTTTCAAAAATTACTTAATTGAAACTTTTATATTGAAACATTGTCAGCATTTCAAAGGGATTTTGAGCACATAAATCAAGGTCTATTTGGCAGTTATTGTCTATTGAGATTATTCATCTATAAAGAAGGAAGAAAAGAAAGGCTGGCACAGAAAAAAATGGAACAAATAGCACTAAATATCACTATTTGGCTTTGTTCATATCCCCAAAGTCTGGCACTGTTTGAAATCAAAGCACACTGGTTGACAGGAGACATGGTAATGATGCAGCAGAGACTGGACAGCACTTCAACCAGGTGACAAAATGAATCACCTGTGAGAGACAGGGTTGTGTGTGCCTCTGGGTGGAACACCCTGAAAAGCACACACCTTTGTTTCCCCAGGAAACATCAGACAAACCCAAATGAGGAACATTCTCTCTTCATAAACTGGCTTATATCCTTCAAAAGTATCAATTTCATCAGAGAAAATCTGAAGAACAGTTCCCAGTGAAAGAAAACTAAGGCGGCATGACAATTAAATGCATGAATTAGATCCCATATTGCATTAAAGGACATTTGGATATGGAAGGTAGATTAGACAAAAGTGCTGCTTCAAAACTAAATTTCCTAAATTTCTTCACTAAACTATGGCGAAGCAATAGAACATCCCTATTGTTAGGACATATGCGCTACAGTGTAGAAAAAGACGTGGTGTTTGAGTCCTCTCTTAATTGGGTCAGAAAAATAAATACACATGCATGTGTGTAGAGAGAAAGAAAAATAAATGCCACAAAAAAGGATAAAATTTGGTAAAGATATATAGGGCTTCTTTGTATTATTCTTGCAACTCATCTGTAAGTTTGAAATTATTTCAAAATAAGGCGTTACCCATGCCTCTGCCTAAAGCAGAATTTCCTGCCTGTGACCTTGGCATTCAATCCCATTGTTCCCTGTAGTAAGCAGTCAGGTACAATGAGTGCTTCACACCCTCAGGCACCAAAACATATGACCTGAAGTTTTAAAAACCACTAACACAAATGGCAAAAAAAATTATCTGGTTTTGATCACATAATGTACAAGGTAACTCCTAGGGATGAGGAAACTGTCATCTAGATTATTGGCTGGATTTGCTAATCCTAAGGGGCCTGTTTGGCCACCATTTTTGTTACCTATGGTTCTGCATTCCTATACAAGGTCAAAACTACCCAGTCAATCAGTTATAGGAGCCCACCCCTGCAAGGTGCCTTTCAAATCAATCAAGAGCAGAAAGCTTGTTCATCCTGGGAAGGGTCTGCATCGTGAAGTATGGCCGGAAACACCTGAGGGGCCACTGACTGATGTATGACTTGGGACCCCAGAAGCTCATCAGTGGAACACCTTGTTGATAAGATTGAAACCATGTGGAGGGGGAATCTAGGGCTTGATTTCAATTACAATAACGATTCATCAAGCAGATGAGAAGTGCCTGGGGGCAGACTCACAACCCCTGTATAGATGACAGAGCACATTTTCTAATTTCATCCCTCCCTTTTCTCTTTGTCCTCCTGCCCCTTACAACTGATGCTAGATAATTCTATGAATAAATAAGGCCAGGATCTTGCTCATCAAGCAGCATCCAGCATTATACAGCTTGCGCCACAACTCCCTTTTGTCAGTGCAGTGTTGTCAATGCAACAATTGACCATGGATATCACATCTGGATATTATCTTTCCAATCTCTTTTATTATATTTTGTTTTAGAAGCACAGGAAGAAGGAAGAGACTGAGGTATACTTTTCAAATTCCATGGGATTATAATTTAGAGGTATGTTTATTCAAGAGCAGCCGATTTATTATCACAGAAACTAAATCCGAATTACTGACTTCCCTCATTTCCAGCTATGAGGATAACTGAAACTCTCTAGATGTTGTCACTTTACCTGTCTGAGGTTTTGTGTTTAGAGACAGACTTAGAGTATCTTCACAGACATGGTACAAAAAAAAAAATTGTTTATATACTCACACATAAATTATGGTGCATCTGTCAATAGAAGACAGGGGTTATGGGCCAACAGGTATTAAAATTTCTAATAATGTTTATGGGACATGCTTAATGCTTCACTTTAAACATTCAGCTGAGCAATATAATTAGTCACAGAGTTACCAATAATTTGGGCTCCAACAGAGCCTGGATTCTTCTCAGCTCCATCATTCATTCACTACATGACCTCCGACAAGTATATGATGTGCCTCAACTCCAGTGTCCTCATTTGTAAAAAGGGATAATAATAAAAGTTGCTTTATAAGATCATTATGGAGATTAAATAAGATAATGCAGATAAAGCACTTCATCTAATGCATAGCATAGAATAAATAATAAATGTTTCTGCTATTATATAGTGGTGGTGATAAAAGATGCTTTAGTCTCTTGCCAGAACAATGCTTGCAAAGAACTGCATGCAGGGTAGAGGTTCTATGTACCAGGGATAGACCGGAATCTATTGAGCAGCAGGACAGCAGCCTCAGCTGGAGAGCAACAGCCAAGAAATTAATTCACGGCATCTTATGTCTGATGAGATGCCCCTCAGCAGCACAGGACACTCAGCCACTGAGTGGGTCCCAAGGGAAACAGCGCTTCGCTGTCATGTTTTTGCTTGAAATTAAATAAATGTGGCACTCAGCTGGCTGCCACTTTACTAAATCAATGCCTCTGGAATTCTATTACAAATTTTAAAATCAGCAGAATAGACAGTACTTGATTCAAAATGTATAGCTGACAAGAGGCATTAAAAAAGGCAGAAAGAAACTCAAAACAGTCACTCTCTCATTTTAAGGTGTCAAGAGCTTTCTAAGTCACCCAACAAAGGGGCTCAGAAGAACAGATCTCTAGACACTAAATTTTTTTAAGTGAGTGCTGAGGCTCACTAAGTGGACATTAAAGAGTTCACAGCCACATTATGATTCAGCACATGCAGATCAATGATTAGAGGCTACCAATGGGAGACCATATATATATATATATATATATATATATATATATATATATATATTAATCATTAAAGACACAAGATCCCAAAGGTCAGGAATATTCTCTGTGACAGGAATTCTTTCTTACTAATGTCTCACATGATTCTATAGAAAAATAAAAAAATTCAGAGAAACAGAAAGAGCCAAATTAATGTATCACAGCAATAGAAATCTGATAATAAACAAAATCACATGGAAAGTCTTAGATGCTCATGTAACAGGGTAGTCCCCAGGAAAAGGGGAGCTTCCAGGTTCCCTGCCCTACCCAAGGGAGGGTGGATCTGAGCAGGGAGAAGTAGCTGGAGAGGAGACTGGAGAAGGAAGGAAGCAGGATGGAGAGCAAGAAAGAGACCTGGAGGAGACACTAGGAGGAGAGAGACTATATGAAGAAGCAGCTCTTGCTTTTTGTCCTGGACTTGTTGGAACAGATGTGGGTGAGAGACCCGTGGGGCAGTAAACATGGCAGCTTTTATCTTGACTTTGATTTTTCTCTTTTCCTCCCAGACTCATCTGACTGTTTTTGATTCTTTTCCATGGGTTCCCGCCATAAGGTGCTTTAGATTTGAGACAGGCTTTAGGGACTTGCTTTGTGCCAATCCTTTTGGCTGGACATTTACCCATGAGGGGATGGGTAAATGTGGGTGCTTGATTTGGAAACTATATTCTTTGTCTTTTCTGTATTCTTTGTCTTTTCTGTATTGCACACTAATTGTATTAAAGTTCCTTCCATTGAAAGTCTTAGATGTTTTGTCTTGAAGAGGCAGATGGTAGAACCTATTCAGAGCGGACAGGTTTGGGGGTCCTGGGGTGCCCCTCTCCCTGCCCTGTAACACTCAGAGCATCCAGAGAGACCAAGTCCTCTCCATCTCCAACTTCCCTGCCAAGTGGTCCTTGGGCCCGTGCTTCTCTGAACAGTCACTGTTTCCTAAAGCAGTCCACTGTCTTTAAGTCTTCTAGGGGTCCTTCCTGTTCCTAAGTCAACATTTGTCTCTGTGTCTCCTCATCACCAAACAGGACTACTTCTCCTGCCATGGAGTGTTCAAATATTAGAAGGTATTTATGGCATTGTTGATTACTCATCTCTTTCCCAGACTGTCTTTGACCATTTTTTAGACCTCCTATTTAGAGAGTGACACACAGGTTGAAATGCCCTAAGCATCATACAGTTGACTTTTTAAAACTGAAGGGACACTGCATTGTTACATTATTTAAGTTTCAGGTGTGCATCATCTAAACTCAAGATCCTACAGTTGACCCTTGGCAATCCCTACCTTTGCCGTTTCTAAAGGTGTCCACGCCACTCCTTCACTGAGTTAGGTGGTAACAGCACAGCTAGCATGTTTAAAGGGTGAAAGCTGGCCCTGAAGGATGCCTATGCTTTTAATTTACCTGGGCTCTGCTTTTTAATATGTGCCTTCTCTAGCAGTTTTTTAGCATCAGAAAGAATACGATCTTGAGGAAGATAATAATGAATATCGGAGACACAGGCTCTACAGAGGCAACGTGGTAGAAGGGAAAGAACTTTTGTTTTAAAGCAATGTGAGCCAATATCCTACCTTTAGCACTTAAAGCTGCCATTTAGATCTTGGACAAATTCTTAGTTTCCACATCTGCATGTGTGAATAATGCCCATATCTCAAGAGTGCTTTAAGGAAACAGTGAGAAAACATGCTATTGAATAGCACCTAACCCACAGCAGGATTTCTTTTTCTTTTTCTCTTTTTAGTGAAAACCACATTTTGTGAATTTTCTTTAAAATGTTAACATACTTAAAATATCTAGGATGATCTGATCCTCTGTAATCTGCTTTCTCTAATTTTCAAAACTCACAGGATGAAGTTCTAAAATACTTCCAACCCATCGTCTATCCAAATGTCTCTTTTATTTAGTTACATTAGATAATTTGTACTAGGTAATTCACTTAAATTGTTCTACTGATGTATTGATAATCTGCGTAAGTACAATGGCTCAGCAGATATTATGCTGAATTCTAAATTATGTTTGAGAAATAATGTTCTGGCTTTTCAAAAGTCATATATACCATTTAGCTTTTAAGTGATGTCATCGTGACATACTTTGCTTTTTATTCAGTGCTGCCATCAGCTCAAAACAGTTCAGAAAATGACCACTCAACAATTAAAGCCCAACACAGGAAAAGAATTCAGGAACAAAAGAATACTAAATAATGAAATATTGTTAAATGTTGTTTTACTCCTAACTTTCACATTTCTAAATGTGAATTTCTCTCGCCAAAAATACCTTCTGGAGATCAGGAAAAGTATCCATAAAACCTCATTTATTTCCATCCATGTTAGAACATAAATATCCATTTCCATTTAGAGACCCTGATTTTGATCCTGTGCTGTCAAAGCACATCAAAGCTCCCCACCATATTCAGTCATTTTTATATCTGCTACCAACAGAACATCCTCTCATAGGGCCTTCTTTTAACAATCTCAACAATATAAATTATTCTTTCAGTCCAATATAAATTATTTCTTTCATGAAAGAACTACATCTTTCATGAAAGATAATTACAGAATTTGTGGGCGAAGGGAGTCAGAACTACTTTAGGAAACTTCACAGATGAGGCAACTGAGCCCAAAGAGGTTAGCCATGAGATCACAACTCCACAGTCAGTAACAGGTGCCTAGAACTTCTGGCTTGGCTTCTGCTAAGTCTTCTGCTGTCAATGTTTTCTAAAGTATATTTTTCAAGAACTTTAATTCCAGGGTGTTAACAGCTGTTAGAGAAGAAGGGGGAGCAAGTTTCCCAAACAGCATGAACATCAAGGAGTTAAACAAACCTAACGATTCCTGGCTGCAGGACTTCTTAGGGCCTTTGATATTTACTGTTTTTTCCCACGTAAATCCAAAGAGGGCCACAGTCAGCAGCGTTTCCGAACACTTTTTATCATGAAATTATTTTCATTTTTTAAAGCATTTTATGGGTAGTGTGTTCCATGATATACATTTTGGGAAATGTAAAAGCTAATATATACAATGAAAATTACTTACAACTTTCATGTTTCAGTACATTTCTTTTTAGCTTACATGTGTGTCAATATACAAACAAGTTCAGACACATAAACAAGTTTGAGAATGAGTCCAATAATACATCAAAAAGTGAACTTTACAGTCTATAGTCAAATGCTCTACCCCTGAGCTATACCCCCTTACAGTCTATAATATATAACAAGGACTTTAAATTTAGGACAGGTATTTATTGGTTGCCTGCCATTTGATCTAAGTTCTATAAAACAGAAAGCATTGAGATGCATTTAACAAGTTGAAGAAAAAGTAGGTAGTGTAGACTAAGTTACAGCATCAGTGGAATTCTGCCTATGGTCAGTTGCTCTGGAATCACAGTCACTAGATTAGTGAGTAATGCTGTGAAGAAAGTACACTGGCAACTGCAGGTGACTGAATCAGGCTTACACAGGAAGAAATGTCAAGATTCTGAATGATCTTGACCTTGAAGTAAGGAAGCACACAAAGTCACACGACCTAGGGCAAACGTGAGAACTCTCTCTCTATGAGGCCTTTGAATTACAGCCCATGTACAGGGGCTCCTTGCAACAGGAAGAGGGATATGTTTCCGTCTCTGCAAGCGTATTTTAAAAGCACAGGACTGGATCTCAGCTTGTTAAGAATCGTGGTGAATTTGCCATCTATAAGCTGCAGGGCACAGGCTGGTGCATCTGGACGTTTCTTGCAGCACAAACCTTAACCTAATCTAGGTAAGGTGGCAGCTCTACAGCCAGCTGTTTTTCACAAAGCCCAAAATATAGATCAGCTGGCTGAGGCCCATTATAGATTTTTTGACAAGGCTAAGCCCTGTGCGGGACAACTGAATCGACTGGATCAACTCAATATGGCAAATTCTGTCCAGTTTCTCCAATACAGGCAAAATTCAGGATGTTCCCCTTCCGCAGGGAGATACTACCTCCTCCTTTTAGAAAAGACTGTTCATATTATTAAAAAGTTAAGATGTTCCATAGGAATTTCATTCTACAAAACCTAAAATGCAATGCCCTAGTTACAATTGACCTTGCAATGCTAGAGAACACACAAGGAGGTGTTTGAAGAGCTTTTTAGGAGCAGGGCAGGTAATTTCTCCCATTTTACAGATGGGTCATACAACAGCATTGTGAAACTCTGATAAAGTCCTAATGGTAGCCAGGACAAGAGTTTGAGGTGAAAATTTAAAAAGCATGAAATTGTTTCCTCAAAACTAACCTCATAATCAACATGTCTAAGATTTGTAGGATAAGGGAAATGAGAGCTCAAGGAATCAACTAAGAAAAGGGGGAAAATTAACCCATTTTCTCCTTCAAAAAAGATAAACATATAACATTTAAAAATAGCAGAAAGAAGAGAATAAGTATTTATAACTCCAGCCTCCATCACTAGATTGCTGGAGTGTATCCTTCCTGACTTTTCAGTATGCTTACATATGCGCGATAGACAAATAATATCTTTTTCCAAAAAGCAGATTCATACTTGTATGCAATTTTGTGGCCTGATATCTGTATTCACTGATATGTTGTCACCATCTTTCTAAAATATCTCTGGTCACCCCATCTGCAAGGGCAGAGAGACATCAGGTGAGAAGCACAGACTCCAGGGTTAGACAGGTGAGAACTCAAGTCTCAGGTTGGCCACTTTCTACCACATGACGCTCAGGGAATTCTTCTGCTTCTCTATGTCTCAGGTTTCTTATCTGTTCAATGGAGATAACAATAACAACTACTCTGTGGGCTGCTGCTAGAATTAAATGAAACAATGCATGGAAGTACTTAGCAAATACCTGATGTTACAGCTATGTGCTTACATAAGGTGACCATTATTATTACTGTGGCTTCTGAGTATTCTATATGTGGGTATTTCAAAAAAATACCCAAACCTCTATTGTTGGGCATTTAGGTTATTTCTAATTTTTAAAGCCCTTTTTCTGAAATTGTTAGAGATGCACAGGAAGTTGCAAAAATAGTACAGAAAAGTCCTGGGTACCTATATCCAGTTTCCTGCAGTATAACATCTTTCTTAACTATGGAACAATATCAAAACCATGAAAATGATGCTGGTATAATCTTCAGTTCTCATTCAGACTTCACCAGTTTTGCACACTCTCACTTGAGTATATAAGTAAATCAGTGCAATTTTATCACTTGTGTTTCCTGATCCTATCACTTGTGTAAACTCAAGGAACTGCCACCAGGATCAGCAAACAGAACTTTTCATCACTACCAAGATCACTCTTGCTATCCCCCTATAATGATACCAGACTTTTTCTCTTTCCTTCTTGCCTGTCCCTAACTCCTGACAACTATTATTAATGTCTATCATTTTATCTCTTTGAAAGTGCTACTTAAGTGGAACCATGTACCAGACAGTCTCCTGAGATTGCCTGTTTGTACTCAACATAATGTCCTTGAGACCCATCATGTTGTTGTGATTGCAAACAGACTGTTTCTTTTTATTGTTGAGTAGTATTCTATTTTTGGATGACCCACAGTGTTTAACTATTCATCTGTGAAGGTCACTGGGGTTGTTCCAGTCTTTAGCTAATACAAAAACAAAATATGCTCTCAACATTTTGTGTACACTCTTTCATGTGCACTTAAGTTTTTATTTCTCTGTAATGAATATCCAGGAATGTGAATGCTGAGTTGTATGGTAAGTACCTATTTAGTTTTATATGAAACTGCCAGGCTATTTTCCAGAATGGCTAAATTATCTGGCATTGCCATCCACAGTGTATGAGAGAGTCAGTTTCTCCATATCCTCAACAGTATTTGGTATTATCTATTTTTTTGGGCTATTTTAATAGGTGCATAGTAATATTTCATTGTGGCTTCAATTTGCATTTTCTTTTTTTGAAGATTTATTTATGCATACAAGAACTGGGGTACAGACCAGAGATGCAAGGGGTGAGAGGATTCACCAGAGACAGAGTGGGAAACAGAACAGGCAGACTGACTGAAATACACTGCTGAGGGAAGCAGTCAGCAAGACAGGAGAGGTCTGCTGCGCCATGTGGGTAGCTCCCTGGCCGGGGATCGAACTTGTGCGGCAGAGGCTGTGGATAGCTTCATAGTGCTGTGCTTAACCCCTTGCACCACCATGGAGGCCCACAATTTACATTTTCTTAATGGCGAATGATGCCTGAACATATATTTCTAATTTTTGGTATGAGAATGCTATAACGGATATCTTCATTTGGATACAATGTAAAGTAATGCTTACAAATTCCTCAAATTAGAATTGCTGGATAAGGAGATTTAAAATATAGTTGAAACATAATACTATTTACCCTTGAAAAATACCAATTTACACCCCCGTCAGCAGCATATGAGCCACTCAGCTTTTAAAGTATGCCTAATGCTCTCACTCTCTTTCCCAAGGGCTTAAAGGGAACTTCTTGCCAACATACTCCTTACTATCAGGGCCATAAAATAAAAAATTATGTTGTCCAAAATCTTACTAAAGCAGAAAATGAACTAAGATTCCTTATCCAAGAACATTCTATACTCAGACATGCATTTCATAATTTCACCAAACACATTAGGAAGAAAGAAAACTCATTTACCTTTATGGGCAATAAGACACAGATCTTCTTGCATTTTAGAAAACTCTGATGAGGTTTCAGAACCATCAGAATAATTTTTCTCTTCTCCAAAATCAAGTGTTGACAAATTAGGATTGGAGGAATGCAGTCTTACGGGGCCAGAAAAAGGCTTAGGGACCTGAAGTGACATTAAAAGAAGATATTCCTTTTCAGGTACAAATTGTGTATCATTCTTTACTTGGTTCTAAGTTTAAAAAGTAGTAAGAGAAAAACATTTTATAGGTAAGTCTTCTCATTGAGCAATAACTTAAGACAAAAATATAGTGAAAATTCAGGAAAACACTTTCTAAAGCAACTTACATTGGCTTCTTGCAAAATAAAAATGGGTGAGAAATCACAAGTTCTTGCAGAAATGATAGAAGCGTTCAAGCTATAGGTTGAACATGACAATGAATGCTGCCAGATTTTTCCTCCTTTATACCCAATTCCTACTTCCTGGCAATAATCATTCAGTCTCTAGGTTGTTAATAGTGGACAGGTTTAAAAATATTTTCTTTTTTTTTTTAAAGATTTATTTATTTACACATACAAGAACTGGGGTACAGGACAGAGGTGCGAGGGGTGAAAGGATTCACCAGAGACAGAGTGGGGAACAGAACAGACAGACTGACAGAAATACACTGCTGAGGGGAGCAGCGGGCAAGCCAGGAGAGGTCTGCAGCACCATGTGGGTATCTCCCTGGCTGGCTGGGGGTTCGAACTTGTGCTGCAGTGGCTGTAGACAGCTTCTTAGGTTGCTCTTAACCCCTTGCGCCACCAGGGAGGCCCTAAAAATATTTTCGTTATTTGTACCTGGTGCTTCTTCAAAGCAGACTTATCACATATACGAACACAAATCACTATTTTGAAAGTATTTAAGTTCAACTCATAAAATGTTTTGAACCAAAGAGGATAGCAGATTATTTATCTGTAAGTTTCTGATTTATTTGACTCAAATGTCATCACAATTTAATATACAATGATCCAGCTGCCTATTCTGACCCCTGGCTCAGCTGTGCACTGAGGAAGTCAGCGGCAGGGGGACACAGTGAATGACACCCTGATGGGGACCGGGAGGTTGGAGAGAGGAGACAGAGGAAGGTTGCATGATGACCTAACCCCAGAGCCTCTGACCAGTGGGCTCTGAGAGATGATGGATCCACTGATCCCCAGCAGAAGAGGTGGGTCAGAGCACGCCACCACCACAGCCACAAAACAAGGCACACACCCCAGCAGGGAAGAGGCAGGCAGCAGGCTAAGCACTACAGAAGGGGAAATCAACATTCTAGAAATGGCTGCAGTCATTTTCCCCTCCCCAGTATCTGTTACATGCTTATTCTACTACCCAAAATATCTAAGTGATAGCCTCTCTGTACCTGAGGGTAAGAGAGTAACTACAGAATATTTGTCTATTCTCTTATTTGAATCCAACGAGCACCCGCATTTGATGTGCAGAGCAGGGCCAATGAAGAAACCAACCCGTTGGGGAAAGCAACGGTTACCTGCAGGGTTCCTTTAGCATCTTTGCCAATAGCTCTGGACCGCCACCTCCTGTGTGATCTTTTTTCCTTTTTGGGACTCTCAAAAGCTCCACCCTTTGTTTCAAAATAGGAAAGAGAGCACAGACAGTAAGGTCCACCAAACCAGTAGGGATAAATGCACAGCGAAGTGACCACCTCCATCCCTTGCAAATGGCTCAAGCAACCAACTAGATAACATCCTAGTGTTAGTAAAAGGCTGGGGAAAAGAAAGGAGAGCAGAAGAGTGACAGAATGTAAGCAGAAGAAGGACCTGGCTAACCTGAATGGCATTGATAGCTGGAGCTGAGTATGTCCGATGCAGGACATCCATACTTTGGAGGAGCTGGCTCATTTCCACCAGGTAGGCATGACAGTGGGCCAGGTCTGCAGAAGAAAATCAAAAGGATTCATAAGCATTTATCTTGCATTCAAGCTTCCTATGCAAGAACCAACTATTTTCCTTTTCTATCTATTTGATTTCACCTGTAAGGAAAGGAAGTTTTACTTTCTTTTTTTTATAGGAAATTCAGACGTAGACTGTCATGGATCTGGAGAACCAGGCTGCCTCTGATCAAATGCACTTAACGTACTGGGGTAAATTACACAGCTTGGCTGTGCCTCAGTTTCCTCCTCTGGAAATGGGCATAATCACATACCTAACTTACAGGATAGTCACAAGTTAAATGGGTTGGTATATGCAGAGTGCTTCTGGAATGCCAATCATACCATCAGCACTAAATAAATCAGTTATCATCATCATTACCATTTCTAATCTTGCAATAATGGGCTGTCACTATCTACTATAAGAATCCAGTGCAATTTAAATGAATAGGACTAAAATGGAGGTTATAGTAGTTTCTAAGGATAACTTTATTGGTCATGGACCTGCACGAAGGCCACAATGATCCTCTGTAGTGCCCTGAGGGAACCTAAAAGAACTGTCAGACCAGTTCCTAACTCAAAAGATAGCCCTCATTTGCTGTTTACTGCTGACAGTGGCAGTTTCTGCCTTAGAATCAAGACCTAAATGCCTCAAGATAAAGTGGTTTTCAAGCTTTGGTAACATCACCTAGAGAACTTGCTACAAACCACAGATTACTGGAACCCACCCTTTCTTATTCAGACCATCTGGGTTGAAACTGAAAATTTACATTTCCAGTAAGTACTCAGGCTGGGCGCATGCTGCCAGTGCAGAGACAACACTTCAAGGATTACTGTCTCAAAATGTTACTCAGGAAATTTATGAATGAAATTTATCAGGAAGGCAAAAGCTATATAAACCCAGGTGTATAAAATCTGCAATCAACAGAAGAAAATCTTCAAAGGTACCAACCTGGCATCTTCTACAATAGTGGCTATAGTACAGTCATGGTTATGCTTTCAAATCAAGTGGGGGAATTTAAAAAATTATGTATGTCCCTATCCCATCCCAGAAAATTAAATCAGAACAGCCCCAGTCCCACTAGTGATTTCTTTTGCTTTCAGTTCTCTGGGTGATCTTAGGTAGTTAAGGTTGAGAATGCTGAGTTTCCTTATGGCAAAATTTCTCAATCCTGGCTCACTATCAGAATCCCCTGGGGACCTCTAGAAATTTACTTATGTCAGGGATCCACTCCAGACCAATTTAAAGAATATTTTTGGGACAGGGGCCAGCATGGGTATTCTTGCATTTTAAAAGCTCTCTTGGTGATTCTAATGCATAGCCAAGGTAAAGAACATCTATTTTGTGGGGATCTCCATTTGCTTCACCCACTCACCTCTAGAGCATGATTCTGAATCTTGGGTGTACATCACCAAGAATCACTTTTGATACTTAAAAAAATTGAGAGTTAAAAAAAAATTGAATTGTTGAGCAGACCCCACCTCGGGAGATTGTGATTTAGCAGCCCTATGTGGAAATCAGGCATCAGAACTTCAACAACAAAAAAGCAAACATGTCTGCCTGAACATCCAGGTGAAGGTGTGAAGGTTTGCAAGGAGTATCTTTGTTAATCACAAGTGCAAACTTAATAAACAAGAATGCACAGGAGTGTGTACCAGTGAAGGAGAAAGGTGCAAATTCATCTGAGGTGTAAACACCAAACCAGTGTAATTTATGAGCCGTGACAAAAAGAAGCAGAGATTTCAAGTCACTCTACCTTTTGAGCATTTTTCCATGTCCTCTGAAGACTGTAACCATAATGGAACTCGAGACTCACCACCACAAGAAAATGACAAATTGCTTCCAGTTTGAAACGAATTCTGCTTTGATATGCTGCTGCGCTGTTTCACAGATGACAAAAGTACATTATAAATGCAAACAGAGCCCAGTAGGAACACTTTAGGGTAAAGGGTAACAAAATGGGCTAGTGGCTAATGGAAGCCATCTGCCTATAATGAGGAAGAAGTTTCTAGCAAAGCATTTCCACCGGAGACCCCAAGGCCTCTGGCTGTCACTGCAGCTTACCTGTACCATGCTGTGAGGCCTGGTACTGCAGCCCTTAATTTCTACTTACGTCAAATGATAATAATGGCAGAATAACAATATAAATGTTGGGAAATATTTTGCAATCATGCATTGCTATAAACATACCTACTACATTTTACACCCACATAAGAAAACCAAGTCTTACTGGCCAAGAGAAAGCTGGAATTGTCAGGAATATTACATTCCACCTTACACGCTATTCTTCCAGTTACAGTCCAATGTTAATACATGCTCCTCTGGCCCTGGTTCTGACTGACTGGGCAAAGACACTAAATAGCAACTAAAACTTACCTTGTTCCTTTCCATAAGCTTCCCTTTCTCAGACACAGCCTCCCAGGAGGCCTCCCACAACACAAAGCCATCACTTTCTTTTAGGTTTATTATTGACAAATTGTTACCTTCCTACTTGAAATGGAGTCCAGGAGCCCAGATGCACCATCTGTGACTGTGGTTCCTGGGAAAAAGTGATTAACTTCATGTGGAAACATGGCGATTTCATTCTGACGGTACATTCTGTGGTGGCGGAGTCTGGATACCCATTCATCAAAGACGTCTTCTGACTTGACCTGAGTTGTGTTAAATTGAAAGAAGGAAACAAGAGCATCATTCACTGAAAGGAATAATTATTCATTAAATTTTGGGCATCCCTGACAGCCCCCTCGCTTCACACTGGCATATGTAGAAATATTTTATTGGCTTAATTTACATACATGTGGTCTCTAGGAACAAGTTTGAGGAGGAGGTGGAGAGTAAAAATTGTCTTCATAAGCTATTATTTAGGTTTCTATGAAAGCAAGGGTCCAACTGCTATGCTGTTTCTAAGGAAGCCAACAACAAACTAAAATTTATATTTATCTGTCTCTTAAAGCATTTCAAACTTTCTCTTGTCCCCATTTCTTCTATCTTTTTAAAAATACTGGCACAATTTTCTTTTTAAACTCTTTCATAATTCAGATTCTTCAGCTCAATATTCTCTGAACTGGAATGAATTAGTAAATTCTTCCTAAAATATTTAACCTTGTTAATCTTCTCGACAAAGATTACATATAGCTGAGGAATATATGTTAATGAATGTTAAGGTTATTTAAAAGAATATTTCTGATAAAATATTATTGGTGATTTCCAGGAATTTTAAACACACACACACACACACACACACACACACACAGAGAACCATTCTCTCCATCAATGAATGACTACAAAGGTCTGATTTCCATGAAGAATAATGTTTAACTAGTAACTTTTATTATAAAATATTGCAAATGTTCATAAAAGTACTAAAAAGTATATAAAACACTGTAGATATTTCTTAATACTCAATATTTGTGTGTGTATGAGGGCATATGAATATTTTCTAAATGAAAGATGTAGATACTTGTATTTTAGAACTTAGAGACTCATAAAGTAGCTATTTAAAATAACCCAAAAGGACATGTGGCTGGTAAACTTCCAAGAAAAAAAATCCAGGTCAATCCTGTTAAAACCTTTACTAATGCCAAAGCTGAGAGCAAGGATGTAGAAATAAATGTCAGCTGCATCATTCATTTAGGAATTGTTAGGTTGGCTCTTAACGTTTCTCGTATTGATTAGAAGTTCATAGAAGACTTATAACACTTCCTGGTGCTACTGAATGTGTCATTTACAGGAAGAGGCAACACAAACAGACTCACATCTATTTGTCTTCCCTAAATTATGTTCTGAAATGTATTTCATTTCCCAGATGTGGCTGGTGGGAATTTTACAGGAATCTTGTATCATCCTTTGCACTGATCTCCTCTCTGAGGCCCTTAAGAATCAGTGCCCAAAGCATTCATCTTAACTTTTTTTTTTTAAATTGAGTTAAACAAGGTAGGAGAATAAAAGCATTTTATTAAATAACTGACCAGGCTTCTGCTCCAGTCCCTAAAGTGGTTATAGGGCTACAATGGCCTGTCACTTAACCTCTCTGCTGCTGATATTCCACATTTTAATAATAAGAGTATGACTGGATGGTCGATATTGAAAAACAGCCCGACGCTGAAGCTATCTGCCAGGACCCTCATATGACTGCATGAAACTACACTGACAGCCATAACTGATATTCAAATCAATGAACAAAAACACAAACAGAACTTGAAATGGATCAACACAGAGAAATACTAAATTGTGTTTATCACTATATTCATATTCAGTGTATTTTAAGGCTTTCAAGTTGTTTAAAAATTAGAAATAATAAATTACGTTTATTATGTTAAGTAGAATAATGGAGAAATAAGAACCTATTATTATTTCCTGACTATGTCAAAAACACAGATTGAGTCATTGGAAGAAGTAACCTAAATTATTCTAGAGAATGGCCATGGGGGGAGGGAGGGGTCTTTCTTAAATCTTTTTCTTTTCTTTTTTTTTTTTTTAAATATAGGCTTCTCTCTCCTTTATTTCACAGTAGTTGCTCAACCAGAGGTAATTATTATATACTCTTGTAGGAAACATGTGGCATTGTCTGGAGACATTTTAAGGTTTGTTTTTGTTTTCTATATTCCACATGTGAATGACATTATCTGGTATTTGTCTTTCTCCTTTTGACAGGAAGGGTTGTTACTGGCATCTAGTGGGTTGAGGCTAAGTACAAAGTCGAACATCCTGTAGTACAAAGAACAGGCCCCCACAGCCAAGAATTCTCCTGCCCCACATCAGTAGTGCAAAGGGCAAGAAACCCTGCTTTGCAAAATTAACTGCAGTCACAGGTACAGGGGCTTAACCTAGGAAATAGCACGAATTTGACAGTCTTACCCAGCCAACCAACCACATGTATCTGCCCAAGCACCACATAAGCTAAGGAACATCTTAAGACATGGAGCTTATAGATACTACCTCATTCCTGTGAGAATGGTCTATATCAAAAAATAGCAGAAACAACAAGTGTTGGCTAGGGTGTGGAGAAAAAGGAACCTTCATCCACTGTGGTAGGAATGTAGAATGGGTACAGTCCCTATGGAAAAAAGCATAGCTGTTTCTCAAAATAGATCTACCATATGACCCAACAATTCTATTCCTATCTATTTACTCACAGATGCAAAAATAACTAATTTGAAGGCATATATGCACATATATGCACTCCTGTGTTCACTGCAGCACTATTTACAATATCCAAGTTAGGGAACAATCTAAGTGCCCAACAACAGAGGAGTGGATTTAGAAGATGTGGTATATATACACAGTGGAATACTACTCAGCTATCAAAAATAAGAAATCTTGCCATGTGTGACAACATGGATATACTGGAGGAGATTTTGCTAAATGAAATATGTCAGAAGAAGAAAGACAAACACTGAATGATTTCACTCACATTTAGAATATAGAGAAATAAAACAAAGAAACTGACAAAACGAAATAAAAACAAACTCTAGGTATATGATAGTAGAATTGAGGCTACTAGAGAAGGAGGGAGACAGAGTGTGGGACAAAAGCAGGGAGGAGACCCAGTGGTCTAGAGTAAAGGATTGTGGGTGCTTTGATAGCAAGGTGTGGTGACATACATCAGAGGAGGTATAAACCTATACTCCTGAATCATATACGGTCTTATAGACCAATGCTATCTCAATAAAAAAAAACAAAAACACATGTAGCCCATATATCTTGCTTTTTTACCCCAACCCTCAGCTCCCACTCCCAAAACCCCAAGTTATTTGCCTAACATTTGGATACAACCTAATTATTATATACAATAGCTGCATTTATGAGCTTACTGTGGGCTGGGCATTATGCCAAGTTTTCTACGGCAGCCAGGCAAGATGAGCACTATAACGACTCCCATTGGGGAGTGGAGGCAGTGAGAAAACTAAGAGTTTCAGGGATTAAATAATTTGCCAAAGGGCACCTGACCCAGCCAGGTGAAGATGTGAACAAGAGCTGGTCTCAAAGCACTTTCATAGAGCACCTTTATGTCACTTGTAGGAGAGGGCAGAAGAGAATAGTTATGCAGTTGTGAGAGGTTCTATTTGGAGGTCATATTTTAGGGGAAAAAAATCCCGGACATTCACTGTAATGGGGGAATTTAAAATGAATCCTATAAAATTAGCGAAACTTTAAGACTGACTAAATATTGTATCCTATTTCAGGCAACATATTTTAACCCGTGGTAAAAGTTTCTTCAGTAAAGATGGCACTGCACGAGTCACCCTTGATTACTGTCACAGTCACAGGGAGGGGCATTTGGGGGGAAAAGCAGGGACAAGGATGCTAAGTTTCAGAGGAGTGAGAGAAAGTCCTGCAAGGTGAAGAACTGTCTCATCCAAATATCAACGGTGTCCATTAGAAGTACTTTCCTAGTGAAGAGCTCCGTCTTAGCTGGATGTTTTTAAATACTCAAAAGTGCCACCAACAGTACAACAGAAAGGAGCTGTGCCGCGGGAGCCAGGCCCGGGAAGCTGTCTCACCTTCAGGTGGTAGATGTGCTCCTCGGTATCCAGGTCGATGCATTTTGATGACTTTTTCACAGACATCACCGAGAGCCCGACATCAATGCAGCCATGCAGCTTCTCTCTCTCTATCTGCAGGGACACACGAGGGCTGCTTGAGAACCGGGGTTTAAAAATAGCGGTAGCATCCTTGACACTCCCTTCCTCGGCCTCACCTTCCACCAACAGTAAACACAGAACTATGACTGACTGAGCGCTTAGCGTGAGCCAGCACTGACTGATGGGCAGCACATGCATTATCTTAACTAACCTCTGAGGCAGGAGCACTTTCTCCATTTTACAGGTGAAGAGACTGAGGTACAGAGTCACATAACCAGCAGTTTACACCACACTAAGGAAGCCAGAAATAAGTCCCACAGACAAACTCCCACAGCAGTGAATCCACGTTAACACCACACTGCCTCCCACTGAATTCACTTCTCTTATCTCCATTCACTTAGAAGTGATTTAAAAAGAGGAGTGGGGCGGAAGTGAAGGCAGGTTACTGAAGGTCAGGCACCGTGCCAAGTTTTCCACCTGCTGCCTTACTAGATGTGTATTATGAGAGGCAAGGGGAGAGAGGAAGGAGGAGAGTAGTGCCAGGTGAGAAAAGGACCCCATGAAAGCGGCAGGGCTAATACTCAGAGCCCTCATGGACTGTCAGCCTAGAGTTAATGCAAAGGGGAACATCACCTCACCTCCACCAAGGGCTTCTCCATCGAGCCCCCCCAGTCACTGTGGAGAGACACTTGCCTTATGTATTGTTCCAGTGATCTCATTGCAAAGATGTCGTCTTCTCCCACCTAGAGAACCCCTCAGCACAACCTTAAGAGAATAGACTCCTGGATACCCAGGGGGTACTGAGAGGTGCCTCGCTTCCCCACCTCTACTTGGGAGTAAACTGAGCCACTTACTACCCAGAAGTGGGACAGAGAGGAGCAGGCTCTGCTGTCCAATGTGCAGACACTATAACCCCTCTGAGGTCTCCGGTTCAGAGAAAGGTCATTCCCCAACGTGCACTATCACACCCGAAAGCTGATAGCAATTAGCCCTTCAGGACTCTCCAGCAGTATGTGGAAATAGGAAGACTTACATCAGTTTGGCTCTTGGCGTATTTCAAGATTCCTTTGTCCAGATAGAAGAATCTCTGTGGGGGAGAAAGTATTCATTCCTTAAGATAGTTCATTTAAGAATCCTTCCAGAGGTCTCAATTTTCAACTTCAAATTAAATGTAAGCACCCAGAGTCAAGCACCGAGTGGGGTGGAGTGGGGGCACAGAAGAGGCCGAGGCCAATGTCTTACCTTGTGCCAGCCTTTCAAGGGCCATTTCCTCTTTTTCAGCAAAAATCCTTTCTGAACTGGCGGCTCCTGGGTGTAATTCATCTCTCCTCTCAGTCCTTCCACCACTTCCCAGCTGTCCTGTTGCAAGGAAAGAGTACATTCTAAATGGCTGTCTTTAAAAAAACAAACAAACATAATGTTAAGAAGCACTTTATCCCATTAGTGAACCCATTCGTGATGGTGAGCCTGGCTGGATTTGCTGGGAAGAAGATATTCACATTTAATTTCTGGATGGCTCCTGGACTTTAGAGATGTAATGCTATAATTTAGTACAACAAATTTGATTTTCTTTTTAAAGCTGTCTCTTAGAGGGGAATGTTGCAATTTTTAGTGCTTGAGCTTTGACAACCAGAGCTAAAGGTAAAGATTTTTCTGTAGGTTCTATTTTGGTTCCCTTTGACAACATCACAGCTACTTCTTCACCACTAGATTTCAGTCTGAATTTTATCCAAAGCTACAGGTACCAGGATGGAAGATGGAGGCAGGAGCTGGGATATTAGCTTAAGCATTGGCTGAAAAGTATGAGACTGGATACATGTTGATAAGCATGACAATTTGGTCAAAATAAAGATTGAGCTGCAAATTAATATATTCAAATACAGGTATTCAAATGTTAGAAATTTTGAAGCATCAAAAAGCACCGATATTTGGCAACAAATACTTTCATACTCTTTTTCCAGAAATTTTGCCGGGTCCCCTCAACCCCCAATCCTTTCTGTTGTTACAAAAACTTCTTGGGGGACTAATTATTGCTCTATAGAGATGTTTGCAATTTTGAAGAAGTACAAATCGTTGTTACAATTAATGTGACAATTCCATACACCTCCATCCCTTTATTGTGTAGTGATAATAAGTTACTCTCTTGCCAATGTTCAAGTACATAGTATGGCATTGTATCTGTAGCACCCAGCCGTCCATTAGATGTTCAGAACCTATTCTTAGAGTTGGGAGTTTGTACCATTTGACCAATACCTCCCCTGTCTCAACCCACAGCCCCCATCCCTGTAAGTCAACTATTCTTCTCTTTCCCTATGAATTCAGTTTTTTTAGATTCCACATATAAGTGAGAACAAACAGTATTTGTCTTTTTCTATCTCAGTGATTTCACTTCAGTATAATGTCTTCAAGGTCCATTCATGTCACAAAAGGCAGAATTTCTGTCATTTTTATGGTTGATTACTATTACATTGTATTTACATATATTTGTGTATATACATATTTCTTTATCCATTTATCAGCTCCTACAGGCTCTTGGGTTGTTTACATATTTTGGCTAAAGTGAATAACGCTGCAATGAAAATAGGGGTGCAGAAATGTCTTCAAGAGACAAACATGTTTTCTGGCCAAGATTTTATGTTGACTGATTTGCTACTAGTATGCATTTGATTGACAAACTGATAAACATTTTCCTGGAATAAGGCTGAAAACAGACATATTCTTGGAATATCATAAATTGGCATGCATGTGAGGTATACTCAATATCTGTGGGCCAAACGACTACTTACAAATTAATACAGCACATTTATATTTGTGAAAGAAGGGTGTGTGTATACCATCATGTTTAAACGAAAATCTAAGTTTTAAAATCTTCTGGAGGGTACTCTCAGGGAATCAGGCCCTTTGAGTTGTTTGTTTTAAGTCTCCTAAGCAGAAGGCAACATGCAGAGTGCTAATACTAGACAATCAGGCACATCTGCCCAATAAATCCAGTTCTGCAAAATGCAAATACCAAGATGGATTAGACATTATTGCATACTTTACAAAACCGAAAAAAACTGGAATGAGATCAGACCTGTAATTTAAAGGAAACAAGAATTAAGTTTCAAAAATGTTTCAAGGATTGGCGCGGCAGACCTCTCCTGTCTCACCCGCTGCTCGCCTCAGCAGTGTTTTCAGTCCGTCTGCCTGTTCTGCTCCCTGCTCTGTCTCTGGTGAATCCTCTCACCCCTCACACCCTGTACCCCAGTTCTTGTGTAAATAAAAAAATCTTTAGAAAGAAATGTTTCAAGGATTCATGTTAGAACTAGATTTCTCTTAAAATCTTGAGACAAAATAATTCCTACCTATGATCCATTAGAGAGGGCAGGGAATTAGAGTGGACTGGTTGGTTCTTAGTCAAAAAAGGTTTATATTTATCCCTAAAAAAAAATAAAAGCATCTCTTTTCCCTCAGTCTGTCTTCTACCTGGGCTCAAAACTTGAAACTGTCACCAGGAAGGAAAAGCCAAATTTGAAGTATATAAGAAATTAAAGGCTCTCCCGGAGTGAAGAAGAAAACACTGCAGCCAACACTTTTCTGGGCTGACACATCCAGAGCCTCCCCCTGCCAGCTTTCCAGTCTGTCACCACCGTTGAGTCACGTGGCTGACACCTAAGAACCAACATCCAGCAGTTCTCAGGATGGAAGGTGCTGCTCAAGTGGAGGCTGTGGATAGTGTAGGCACTCTTGGTTGTCACAGTGATGGGGATATTACTTTTGGCATCTAATGACTGGGGGACAGAGATAAAAGATGTCCAGCATTGCCTCAATCCTGCACAATGAAAAAGCGATCCCACATCCTACAAGACTTTCCAAAGTGCTAACGGACATCTTTGTTGTGACACCTATTTATATTTTCTTGAGCACAGAACTTAACGCTGTATCAATTACATAGCAAAGTAGTTTTGCATGGTTTTTATATACTCAGTTGTGAGTTCTCTTGGGAAAGCAATTACTGAATAACTTAGGGAAATTGGTACTTCATTCTGTCTGGGACTTTACCAAGTGTCACCCACCATTTTGGAGAATCACATCTGAAGGGTATGTCACCTGTACTCTGTGAGTTACTAACACAACACACCATTATGGGTCTGGATTACTGCCTGCATATCTGACTACTCCTTTACATCTCTGCTGTGGTCATGTCTGGGTTTTTATATATTGATATATTTAACATTAACTCCTTTCTTTGAAATTTCCTTTAATTACAATAAAGCATTATGTTGATATTTTCAAAATCATCTATGCAAATATATTGAAATTGTAATGAATTTCATTTGAGGGATCACTAAAATATTGGCCATCATAAGAATATTGGTATGACAGAGTAAAGAACTGTGGCTGAACCTGGCACAGATTCTTTGACAAGGAACACCAGCAGGAGATAGGGTTGAGAAATCACTTTGAAACTGTAAAGGCTTGATTATTTTCCTGTAAGTAAATCCTGTTGGTTTCTTCTTCAAAATGTGTATCTTTCTCATCAAACCTATTCTCCTGAGACTCCCATTTCTATAAGCATTTATGGGGTCCTCTTATGTCCTATTGTTGCAACATAAAGTGAATACAGTGTAATGTTTATCTTCATTTTCACTTCCATATATTGTTCCAAGCTTCCAGAAATTTCTCTTAATCTTCTCCAGCCATGCAAATCTTTCAAGATTTTAGTTCAGTTTCTCCTTCCATGTATGAAATTCCTAAATTGTCAAAACCTTATCAATCATAAAAGCCTGTAAACTAGAGTAGAATCACTGTCAATTACCAGATTAAAATTTAGTTTTTAATTAAATCATTAATTTCTTTTCACTTTTATCCCAAAATCTTTGGTCTTTTCTCTACAAATATTAGTTGACCATCTTTTCAACTTGCTTAGAGCCCTGGCAAAGAGCTAAGCATATAGTTGGAAACAAATGGGTTCTCCTGGGTTAATTGATTGTTGAGGTCTCAAACCAAGAAAATAAAGTTCTCAAACCAAGTAAATGGTCCTGTATAGTGGGTTAACAGAAAGGTGAAAAGCTGTATCATTGCTTCCATAGCCTGTCATTTAAAACACAAAAGCACAGCACCTCAAGAAATATCCAGTAGAGTCCCCTGAAACAGTATGCGGATAAAACAGTCAAAGCAATAATAAGCTAAAATGATTAGAGGACAATTTCTGCCTCAATAGCAGGGGCTTTTTCTGTCTTGCTCACTATTTTTTCTGTCTTGCTCACTATTTAATAGTGCATAGGAAATATGAATAAATATTTCCCACAAATAAAGCCATGATAATAGCTAACATCTACTATCAGTCAGGTAGCAGTGAGCACACAATACATATATTGTTGTACTTAGGTTTTGCACAATCTTATGAGGGTAGAGATAATAGTATCTGACTTTTCGTTTATTTGGGATGAAATTTATTTTTATTTATTTTTTTTTTGCAAATGATCACAGTATGAATTTATTGTGGAAATCCACATGACAAAAATAAAAGTATACATTTCAGTTGAAACTAAAGTGGGGGAAGGTTACAAGCTTCTTGGCAAACTTCTGAAGACTGGCAACACAGAGCTCAAGGGACCAGTCTGGAGTTTCTGGGGTCTGTATCTCTGTAGAGAAACCGAGGGCCACTTCTCAGAGCAAGAGTACTAGATGGCTCACCAAAATCTAGAGTTTAGGACTATGGACATGGAGTCCAAAACACCTCAAATTGCCTCAAATTTGTTGCCTATATTTATACCACTTCTCAGAGGCATGTAATAAGGACCATCTAGTAACTCTCATTCAGCAGGGGCCTCTCAGCAGTCAGGTTTTTATCTGTCCTTGCCTGTCACATGTCTATTTATACCTTCACATACAGTGTTGTTTTTTAATTGCTAATATTAAGTTGCTTTATCTCAATTGCCCTCAAGTCAGGGTCATTACAATGTCAATACATATGATATAGGTGATTCTCAACTGGGGGTGGGGAGGGATTTTGCCCCCCACTATCCTTATGTTTTGAATGTGGAAACTTAAAAAGAGAATTAGATAACTTCCTCAACACTATAAAGCCACGTGACTGCAGAACCTCCATCTTTAATCATTACGGGACATATTATAGCATATTGTCTATTGCACTGTAATTTCAGTATCTTATGATGAGCCAGGAGTAAATGCCATAGGAAGGGGGTTGGGGAGATAGCAGTGGATAAATCCTGGAAGAGACCAAGACCCTGAAGCAACTGACAGAGGCTATGGATAGTGAGCCAGGGCTGGGATAGGCTCGGAGCTCCAGGTCTCCTATCTTGTAGCCCACTGAACTGGCAGGAAGTCAGCCTGTGCATTTTAATGCTGCCTTGTCTTGTTAATTCATTTTTTTATGTCTGGAATGTCTGCTCCATATACTTCCCAGCATGGTGAATTCTCTTTTAGCCCCAAGCCGCCTCCTCGAGACAGAAATTCTCTCTTCGGCACTTACACAAACTTCACTTGCATCATCTGTTTCCCTAACTAGAATGTGGATTCTGGGGGCCATTTCTTATATTCTCACTACCTGAAATATAGGAGCCCTAAATAAATGTCTATCAAATGAATTCCTCTGAGGAGTGGAGAAGAGGGGATGACATATAAGGGCCCCACAGAGCCCTCGAGGTGAGGACTTTAATCACGCATGTACTGGAATGTAGTGAATTGGTACTTGGGACAGAAAAGAATGGACATTCAGATGTCATTTTCTCTTAATTAAAGGCACAGGGTTCGGGGAGTGGCTCCTCTAAGCTTCACACACCTGGTGACCCTGAAATAGGACATGCACCTTGAGGTGAATGTCCTGAGACACAGAGTACAGGGTGCTCTTGTGCAAGGAGCACAAGGCGCTGCTGACTTAGCCCCAACACAGCTGGGCTGATGATGCACCCAGAGGGAGGCTTAAAGCTCACCATGAACATCAGCTGGAGAGAAAAACATGACAGGGTGTAGGGGAAGCAGCCTTCTAAAGTTTTCAGTTAACTTTAACTGAAGACAGTCTGGCACTGTCATCCAGCATTAAATTCAGTCTATTTTACTGAATGTCTAAAAAGTGCCAAAAATAGAAAGCTGCTTTGTGGTTGGAAAGGCAGCTAAGCATTTATTCATTCTCATGAGCTGGCAGAGTTCATTTCCATATTGCTGAGTGCAGGAATTGAAAGCATTTCCCTTCAGCACAGCTGTTTCAACTGCACCTTTCAAATGCTGGACTCTCAGTCACTGCTCATGTGGAGATGTCAGAAGTAGAAAACAACCTAAATTTTCATATTTCCAGCAGCTGAGCCGTGTTGTTGAAGGAAGTTGTGTGGCTGCCTCTATCTGGCATGACTCAGAGAGTGGGTTATTTTGATTATTAATTAAGTCTAGTTTTTAAAAACCACAAGGCAGTATACCCCACATTAGAACTGTGAAGCATAACTTAATGTATCTTTAATGATTTTAAAAGGTATTTGTGATCTCCAAGAACCCCCAGATATGTGGAATACATGCCATTAGAATTCCAGTTAATAACAGATTTCTCTGATGTCAACTAAACTCTGGTGGGATTTTTCAATCACTGAGAGTTGCAATTGTTGCTTCCTGTTAATTGTTTCTTTCTCATCTAAGATTTTCCAAACACCAGCAGTCTGATAGCAATCACGAATAAAAGGACAAATAGTGTGTGAGTGTGTGTGTGTGTGTGTGTGTGTGTGGTTGTATATGTGATCTAATGTCATGCTTCTCAAAATGTACTTTAATGTGCAAATTAGTCACTGAAAATCTTGTGAAAATTGCAGATTTCAGTTTGTTGGGTCTGACACATGACCTGATCTTCTCCCCCTGAAGGTAAGCCTCCTGCCAGTAGAACACCAGCCCTCTTAGAGTAGCCACATCCTAGGAGACCCAGTCCTAGGAGAATTGAGATGTGACTTCTTATTTTGCTCAGGGCACAGAGGTGCTGCAGAGACTATTCCTACACTTGGAAGAGGGTCAGAATAAATGAGCTATGGGATCCCTTATAAACTCATGTCACATTAAATGGGTATAACATTTTAGTTAGGCAAGACGAATCCCTATACAGATCTGTTCATGGTATGGTGCTCGTGGCAGCACAGCACCGGGCACTTAATCATGTGTTAAGATGGTAGATCTTGTTTTAAGTGTCTTCACCACAATAATAAAATAAAGTATTACCTGGTAAAGTCTCCTGAAACACAAGAAAACAAACAAAAAAAACCCAGTAGTGTTAGCTTCACTTTAGTAACCTCAGGTATAATCTCCGGCCTTAGGATCTAAGAGAAAGGTTAAAGAAAAAAGGTGGTTGGGGCCTCCCCAGTGGCACAGTGGTTGAGCGCTGGGTTGCGAAGCTGCCCGCAGCCTCTGCAGCGTCGGTTTGATCCCTGGCTGCTCCCCGGCCACCGGAGGAGGGTCCCACATAGCGCACAGTCCTCTCCTGCCGCCCGCTGCTTCCCTCAGCAGTGTACTTCGGTCCTTCTGCCTGTTCTGCTCCCTGCTCTGGCTCTGGTGAATTCTCTCACCCTCCCACGCTTCTGACTGTACCCAGTGCTTGTATAAATAAATAAATCTTTAAAAAAAAATAAAGTGGTTGAAGATTCTGAAGGACATGCGGAGAGTAGCCATTATGATTTACCAACTACGAGTGTCCCCGCCCTTCACACATAGAGATACAGCTCACAACCCCACAGCAGGGGTGGGGAAGACACAACCCACATGACTCAAAGCCCCAAAACATTTTGAGTCTTAATTACTTGGCTAGTCATAGACCGAAAGCATTGGTGCCTTAATTACCCAGGTATTGGGAAAATAGGGACTCAATCTTTGGGGTGAACCCTTGAGAAAGCACGAGAGGTGAGCAAAAGGAAAGGAGAGTCAGTACCAGGAGTTGATTCAGGCAACGGGGAGAAACATGAGTCATCAGCTTTGCTGGTGGCTCACCGGAGCTCATTCCCACCTTGGCTTTCCAAGTAAGAGGAAAATTCTTTCCAATTGTGTTGACCACAGATGGATTTATAATTCAAATAGATTTAGTAAAAACATTTAATGCACACAGAATGATTATTTCTAGTCTAGCAATCACTTGCTCAGCACTTATGGCTGTAATTACACTGGCATCTTTTTACATTCCTTAAATAGATTTATAGGATATCAATATTTGTTAAATACCCCCTAATCCCATGCAAGCCTTTTAAGGGTGTGGACACCATCAGCTATGCATTTTTTCTCTGTAATGCTCTGCACTTAAGAGCCAAAACTACCATTTAAAAATAGAGACACCCAACTGATAAATGTCATTCTACTCAGGTCATGCAGCGACACTGGAGGCGGCAGTGGGAGAATTTTGTAGCTGTTCTTCTGATAGTGATTATAGTAGTAAAAGTAACAACTATTTTTGAATTGAATACCTTCTAAGTGCGTCACGGTGATTCACTAATGAAAATATTATCTTCATTTAAACTTGAAAACTATTAAGTGGTAGATCCCCTTTGTGGCTGATTCTAGAGGCCGCACATAGACCCTTTCTGCTCAGTGTACACAAGATCACCTGCAAGTATATCAGAGTCTGTCCCAGGCCACCTACACCTCTCCCACACAGAGCGAGACTCTCTCACAGCACATTCCAGTGCCTAATATGCTGCACCTTAGCCAAGGTGACAGGATACCTGTGCGCCAAAGGACTCAAGAGTCTCTTCTGGAGTTTTTTTCAAGGTATACTGTAATGATTTTTTTTTTTTTTTTTTTTTTGCCCCATAGAGTCAGGGAATATTTCTTTTAAAGCTTAAACTTTGAAAGAAAATGTGGTAATTACATAGCCAGCTCCTCCATTTTAGAGATGATGAATCTAAGCTATATCATTTCCATAGGGTCACAAAAATGAGCACAGGAGCTCCAAAGACCAGGACCCAGACCTTTTGATTCCAACTTAATGGCCTTTCCACTGCCCCTTTCTAAGAATGACCCTGTTTCCACAGAGGCAGGGCAGCTCTGTGGAGGAGATCCTGGGTTAACTTGCCACGCACGGGCAACTGCCACATGATTGGGAAACTCTCCAATACAGATTCCTGTGTGAGCCTTCACCCAGAAAGGGTGAAGGTGGGGAGACTCTTTGTTTTTCACTTTTAGCTCTTCTAATACAAGTTTCCCTTGTAATCTGGAAGTAGAACATTCCAAGTTGGGATGATTTTGCAGGTTATTTTTTGGGTCTGGGAACATTATTACATTAATTTATACTAAAAAATGTCTAAGCATTCCAAGAATCCCCCCAAAAGCTACCAAATCACAGCAAAGAGAAATGTTCTATTTTTGGATAGCAGAGAAAACCTGTATTTTATCTCCATTATATATGTATTTTTTTTAAAAATCACACTTACTTTAGTATATTGTAGAGCTCTGCCTTTTTGTTTCTGGGCTCTGGAGAGATTCACAGACTGTATTCAGACAGAACTTTTTCACACTCCAATTACAGGGCATTCATATCTCCTCAAGAAAACCCAATTTGTTGCTGGATGAAGCTAGCTGATAACAGTGTTATCTCTTACAGTGCACTCAAAACTTTTTTTTCAGAGCTAATTGAAATATGCAATTAAAGTAGAGACACAGTCTGGCAACTTAATGCATGTATGATTTAAATCATAGAACTAAGTGGCAGAAGTTTAGCACAATAAACTTTTTTTCCCTCATCCGAATCATCTAGTGATTTCCTTTTCTGTACAATACTATGCAAGAATAACTGGTTCTCATAGTGAGAACCTAGTGGTAGGTTAGGATCCTAAAGAGCCTTATGAATCAAAGAAGGAATGATTTTCTTGGTAAGTAGGCTATATTCCAGCTCATAATTGAGCTTCTATTTGAATAGAACAGCCCTTACTCAATGGTGTGGATTACCAACAAATACTGGGGACACAGGGATGTGATACCAAGTACTGGCTTCAAGAAGTTAATATTCATTAAAAATACACACATCATAAGTTTGAAAACTTGTAAATGAAGAATGGAATTTCCAGAAAGGCTGGAATAGTGCTGAAATACAATTCCAGCAAGCCTGCTGTGGGCTCCTTTCATAGGCTGGTACAATCACCATGGGCTATATACACCTTAGAGTAAGGACCTGAGCTGAGGTCACTTGAAGAAAAAATGAGTGTATTAGTTTCTAACTAATACAGAGTGTTATTAGTTTCCTGATGATCCCCTGAAAAATTACCACAAACTTGGTGGGTTTAAACAAAAGAAATTTATCCTTTTACAGTTCTGGAGTCCAAATGTCCAAAATCAAGGTGTTAGCAGTGCCACACACATTCTAGTGGCTCTAGGAGAGAACGTGCTTGTTGTATCTTGAGCTGCTATAACAAAATTCCACAAACTAGGTAGACAATGACGAGGAGCCCAAGGTGCTGATGGACTCCGTTCCTGACAAAAACGTTTTTTAGCCTTAGGACATCTGTGTTTTTGCTGTGTGCTCACATGGCATTTCTTTCATGAGTTTTCATTGAGAGGACTCTGATGTCTTTCCTCCTTTTCTAAGGGCACTATATGGGCACCACCCTCAAGACTTCATCTAAACTTAACTACTTCCCAAGGTTCCATCTCTAAACAGGATCACACTGAGGGACAGGGCTTCAACATATGATTTTGGGGGAACACAGACATTCAATACTTATGAGCATTTCTTACTTCTCCCAGTTTCTGGAGGTTATTGGTATTCCTTGGCCTATACCCATGTTCACTCCAATCTCTGCCTCCATTTTCACATTGTATTCTTCTCTATGTCTGTCTTTTCCTCCATCTATTTTTTAATGGGCAGTGGTCATTGAATTTAGGGTTAACCTGGATAATTAAGGATCACCTCCTCATCTCAAGACCCTTAAATTAATCATATTTGCAAAGACCCTTTTCCCAAGTAAGGTACCATTCCCAGCATTAGGATGTAGACATACATTGGGTGTACCACTGTGCAGGGCAAGAGAGACAACTAGGCCAGAGATGTGACAGAAATGTGACCCATCCTGAGAGGGAACAGAGGGGATTTTGGTTGTGATGTGGTTTATGTAAAGGTGTCAAGGGAGATACAGCTGAACTTGATGTTAGGGCTGAGGTTTAAAGTTCCACAGAGAGATGTAAGATTATTTTAGGGGAGTTTTCAGGTTTGTCTCTTTCCTAGGTCTTAAACTGTCATTTCTCGGCCTCCATAATAATATCATCATATCACTAAAGTACTTGAATGTACCTTCCCTAGGAAAATTAATTGTTCAGTTCACATTTGTCTCTATAACTTCTAGAGAAAATTCCAGTTTACTGCAGTCAGTAAGTTGTGCTCTCAACAAAAGCATTTGGAACAGGGTTTTATGCTTTCCTAGATCCTGCACTAGTGTCAATACCAGCCATGAAAAAATAATACATTTATTTTCTTATGGCACCCCATGTAGTTTCCATCAAAGCAGTATTTCTAAAATCCACTGAAATATATTTGTTATTCTGGCATTAAAGAAAGTATAGTTTGTTTTACATCTTCCAGAAGTGGTTTAGCAGTTCAGTTTCTCTTGCTCTTCGGAGTGTGGAATGTAGCTGACAGTTTATCACTTGTGGGCTGGAAAGTAACAAAGAAGCCCTGAAAACTCAAGTACGTCATTTTAACTCAAGTTGTAACCTCTTCCCACAGCAAATGTTTGCTTTTTCTTTACAAGCTTACTCAAGGTGGAATTGTGTTGAGAATTGAGTCTCGTGTCTTTGTTCTTCCTCCTTTCAGCATATACTGTCACAACCATTGGGATGACCAAAGGGTGGGAGGTAAGAAATAAAAGGCCCAGAAAATGAGAATCTGGAAAATTCAGGCAAAAACATATTAATTTTCTATATTAGTTGACTTTCTCCATTGGGTCCACCAGAAAAAAACAACTCGCAATAAAGAGACCTCAATGATCCTTAAGGCCACTTTGTGCATCCATGTTATTTTTATCCCTCTGTTTATAGTGGAATCAGCATGTAGAGGTTTGTTTAAATAGCAATCTTTTGTTCATAAGGTGCATAGAATTTAATGAACTTCCAAAGAAAGTTTCTAGCATCTCAAGAAACTCAGTATTCTCCATGTAGATGGTTGCCTGGCTCCTGCATGTATTAGCTGAGTTGCTCCAAGCATGTCAGTTAATATCTCAGGACCATATTTCCTTTCTAAAGTATAGAAAACAACATGGCTGACTGGGTTGTCTAGAAACTCCAAAGGATAGCAGGAAAGGACATTATGAGCTAGAAAGATGCTATGGGTAGATTGTTAACTTCTACCTTCCCTTGCTGTCTCTCTGAGTTCAGACAGTAGGCCGGTTGTCCGACTGCCTCATACCACACACCGCAGAGCTGAAAGGGTGGAGCAGGGAAGCAGTCACCTTGTGGTACTGAGGACTCCTGCTTATAGAAGGTGAATGGTTTATGCATCAAACACTTACAGTAGCACTCAAAGTGCACAGACTCTCTTCTAACTAATCAGTACAACCTTATAAGAAACTAAGACACAGAGGGGTTAAATAATTTGTCGCAAGTCAAATAGTTTATAAACAGCCCAAGATTTACACTCAGGCCATTTGCGTTATTGCTCCATGCCTCTCCTCTTTGGTGACCATCAGAGAACAGTATGACACAGTCATGACCTTCCCAAGACCTGTCTTCCCAACTAATGGTGTTTATATAACCAATACTTACGAAAGGCAGCTGGTAAATCATAGTGTCTCTAAAGATATGAGGAGTTAAAAGAAATAAATAAAACTGAGTATTTTCAACACCTACCTAGCTGGACAGCTGAAATTACAAACAACAGAGCACTATAACTTTAATTCACTTTTCACTTCTTGGCAAAATCTCCTCCATTCAGTTCTAAGGTCTTATGGGGGCTGGCACTGAGCCCAGCCAGCCTGTTCCCTGGAGAGCAGCATAATCTAATAGGCTGCATAAATAAACACTCATCAGGTGACCTTGGGAGAGCTCAAAGGCCACCTTAGTTTAGCCCATGGACAGAAGGGTGACGAGAGCAAACTGCATATTTGTATGGAGACCTACCTAGCAATAGATCGCTCCAGTTACTCTCCTGCGATCATGAGAAAGCAATGGTCAAATGTTTTAGCGGGATTCACTTTTTGATTGCTGACTTATAGAGCATATGCTAGCCACCCACAGGAAAAGAACAGAGGGCATGCTCTCTTTACAACCCACAGGCTTCCCAGAGCTGATTTCTTATTTGTAGTGGTTTGTTCAGCTGCCCCCCACCTTTGTAGCTTCCTATCTCCCTGCCAGGGTCTTTTAATAATGGGTTCTCACTACATATTGGTTGAAGAAGTAGAACTTAGGTCATATAGGACTCTTTCAATAAAGACAAAACCCTATTCATTCATCTTTAGCTCAATTTGGCTTCTGTAATGTGTTACTTTGAAAGTTCTAGGCAGGAAATATATGGGGGCAGTGGGAAAAAGACAAGAAGAAACTGCAATTACTCATATTTTGCAAGTTTTGAAATAGCAATCCTCTCTCCCACTTAGATATCCCTTAATCTACTTAATATATCTACAGAGTTTTGTGCATACTGATATTTCTTGCCTAAACCAGATGCCTGTTCATTCATTTATTTAGTACACTTTTACCAAAAGTATGCCATGAGTTAGCCTAGGTCCTTTCTATTGATTATTTTCTGTAGTTCTCAAAAGTAAGCACACTTACCAGTTTAACAGCTAAAAAAATGAGGTTGTGGAGAAAAAGGAACTCTCCTGCACTGTTGGTGGGTGTGCAAACTGGTCCAACCACTATGGAGAGCTGTGTGGAGATTTCTGGACCTACTAAACATAGAGCTTCCATATGATCCAGCAATTCCACTCCTAGGTATTTACCCAAAGGACACAGAAACATCAATTCCAAAGAGCACCTGCACCCCTATGTTTATAGCAGCACTGTTTACAATAGCTAAGCTATGGAAACAGCCCAAATGCCCAAAAATAGATGACTGGATCAAGAAGATGTGGTACATATATACCATGGAATATTACTCGGCATTCAAAAAAGATAAACACATGCAATTTGCAGCAACATGGATGGCGCTGGAAGGGATCATGCTCAGTGAAATAAGCCAGAAAGAAAAAGAAAAACACCGGATGGTCTCACTCATAGCAGGAATCTAGAAAACTTAAATAAGGGTCCAGGAAAAAGAATAACTATAAGAAAGAAAATATCAAAATCAACAAACAACTATGAACCAGAGACACACTATGGAGGGTAGGGGGCAGGGAAAGGCGGGATTGGGGTCAAAATAAGGGGGTTGCAATTGTATGGGGAATATAAAAATAAAATTTAAATTTAAAAAAAAAACGGAGACCTTGAGGTTTTAAATAGAATGGCACAGCTAGCAAAAGGCAGAGCCAACATGAATACAGGTCAGTTTTATCAAAGCCAGTCTATACTTCTGTTCTATACTTTCCAATTCAGAGACCATAATTATACAAAGCATTTAGGAATTTCATCATTTGCCAAAAGAGACTCAGCAGAGAGACCTTTGTTCATTTTTTAAGATCCTCACAGTAAGTCACTGGAGTGAGGAAACTGAGAAATTTATGGGCTTTTTGTACCCATCCCCCATGCATACTTCTAACTTGCTCTAATGGAGGGATATTTGTTCTGACCATCAGTAAATTGAATCCAATCATTTGCATCTGCCCAGGGCAAAGGAAACCCTGTGCTAGGTGCTTGGAGAGTTAAAAGGATATGCAAACAGGGTCTAGTACTCAAAGAAGCATACACTCTATCAAGCAATGAATTAATCAAAAGAAAGTTATCCACGTGGGGAGAGAGGCCAGTGTTAAGTACAGCATTAGCCAAGCTCAATGCTCCCAAAATAAAACATTTGTGATGTCTCTCTCAAGTCCTGTCTGGGGACTTAGTGGAACTGGGGTACCCTCTTTCTCTGTTCCTATTCTCTCATGAATAGGCTCTAATCAACGTTTCTCATCCACCACTCCAAGAAAACCACTCAGTGTCACCAGTGACATTCACAACCAAGGATCATCCTCAGGTTTCATTTTATATATCAGCAGCCATTTAAAAGTAAAGTATTGTACTTCACATAGATTGCATGTACCTTGATAATGATCTACAGGGGGCACATACTATTTCTATAAAGATCTTTTCCAAAGTATTAAAGCAATAAATGAATATCCTCTCTAAGAGAATCACAAAATTCAAAAGGGTAGAATGGTTTCATATGGATCCATCTAATTAAAGGTAGAGCTGCATTAAAGCCTAGGGTGGGGAAGAAACTTGAAGCAAGGATTGAGTTAGAATTCCCTTTTGTTGGGAGTTTTCTGCAAGGTGATTCGATTCCTGACAATGTTGAATGAGAACTTAAAGAAAAATGAGTTATGAAGATAAAGTCTTTCAACCAGGATTATAAATTTGTACATTTCGTGTCCCCTCTCCACCACTATCCCCACTCCAGATATAACAAAATACACAAACTATAAACATGCAGCATTTGGGGGGGGGGGTTAGTGTGATTTGAAAGTAAGTTTAAATATCTTCATGAATCAGATATAAAATATAAATGCAAAGCCTGCTATTGACAGGTGTGCAGGAGTCCTTCTGTGGCTAATGGGAGTAAAAATATCTCTGGAAAAGCACCAAAATGCACTGGAAGGGAGCCTTGAAAACCTGCTTATTCAGGGAGTGGGCAGGAGGCAGATACAACCTCTCGATCAGAACCTGGGTCATGCTACATGATGGCCTAGTGCTTGATCTTGTATAGTCTCGCATAGTCATGGAATGAAAGCCCCTAGCTACAAATCTAGACCTGTCACCAGGGATCTTCAGAAGTAAGAAGTAGGTAACAGTGAATCCCTACAGGGCAGGGTGATTACATAGAAAGAGTGTGAGGAAAACAAACTTGAGATGAAGCTCTACACTGTAATTCCAAAGCAAGTGAGAAAAACCAGCGCTAAGAAAGATGGCTAATAAAATCAACATCAGATAAAATGAAATGAATAGAACAATCTGAAAATGACTTTAACCTAGAACTTTAAAAACAAGTCAGTTGTTGCATAGCTTTTTTCATCAGTTATATTTTTGCATTCCTCAAATTAAATTTATTATACAAATCTTAAAATTTTATGTGTTTAACTTGCACTTTCCAATGAAGTCGTTGGAAACACAGGATCGTGACTATATTTAGCAATAAGAACCTGCTGGATAGGGCTATTTTCCCTAAGAGTCATGAGGCTTGATGCCTCAAATTTTTGTTGAATGAATGACTGAATGACCAACCACTCTGTCAGAAAAAGCTGAGGCATCAAGCACATCCCTCTTACTCTTTATGATGTAACTCCAGAGAATGCTCCGTGAAACCAAATCAATCAATTTCAAATAACACATCAAAAAAGTTTCTGTAGTAATCGATACAGATATTCACTGCACTGCTCCAGTTCCTATTGGTATTATAAGCACCTGCTTAAATGAATCTATTCTTTTCTATCCAAGGAGAACATAGCAGTAGACTCTGTAAAAGCATAAGGTAGAGGAAAGATAATATATTCAGCTCTAATCCCAACCAGAATTTGGGTTTAGGGAAAGAAATACCCCCATGGAAAGCTGACAAAGAGCATTGGACATAGCTACTCTCATGAAACTAGAACTCCCAGGGAGCCATGCAGCATTAGCCAAGGACTAATTTTATTCATTTATTTTAAGTCCTAGAAAGAAGTGAAGGCAATGCTGAAAAGGTTCTTTTTCCTGACCCCCAGGGAGATCTTGGAGGTCTCCCCAAATGTCAGACCTGTAGCAAAAAGTAATTTGTCTGGAGTTGTAGATTCAAATGAGATAAAGAGGCATTGTGGGGTGGCAAGCTCCCTGTCCCAGGAACAGAGCCCTGTGACTGTGTGTCCCAAGTGTGTGGACATGCCTGAGGTGGGAGGTGACTGATTGTTGCTCCCAAATCTGGAACGAAGGACTCTGGGCCAATTCTTAGGCCAGTGCTTCCCATGGCCATGCCAACTCAGACAACAGTTCCAGAAAAGGCTCAGAGATCACTTTGGTTGTAAACCCATCTGCCCACTCTCTCTCTACTCAACTGAAAGTGGATGAATTATAATGATTAATGTGCATTCACTGCCATTGATCTAAAACCAGCAAATTCTGCCAACAGAGATTTATTAGAAAGGAAACCAAGAAACAACATATAATTAGCTGAAAACTATTTAGGAATTAATTACTTGGTCCTTTGTTTCAGTTCTTTCTTCTTCCTACTTAATTCCTTTTGACCATTCTGTGTTGATTCAGTTCCCTCATCCATTAGAAAAGGAAATCAGGTGACACTCAAAGTCACAAACAGGGAACTCTGTGGTTAGAAGCTGCCATAAAAGGTTTAATAAAGAGAAGGAAGAGGAGGCAGAAGAATATTATAAATACTGGAAATGTGATTGTTTTTTGTTTTGTTTCGGTTTTGGTTAGTCAGGTATAAAGCAAAATGTGGGTTCCTGAGTCAGACTCAACTTTGGTTTCTTGCTCTGTGACTTACTGGTTGTGTATCCCTGGGCACGTAACTCAATTGGTCTGACTCAGCTTCCTTACAGAGAAATAGGGATATTAATATCTGTGTTGGAAGACAGTGGCAAGAATTGAATAAAATAATGCAAAGAGCCAAATACAGTTTTTCCCATCTGGCAGGCACTAACAACACTGAAATTATCTAAAATTTACTCTTTTCATATAATTAACATATGACTAACAATTAAGATAGAACTGAAAACAAATGTTCCTAAAAGAAGGATTTCCCAAGTAAATGTCCACATTTCTTGGTGATTTAAATTTGTATTAGTAAAATGTTACCTGTCGACTTCCTTGCTTGGAGGAGCAGCTACTTGTGCTCCTTGAAGGTGAGACCAACTTTTGGGACACCCCAAGGCTCTTTTCATCACTCATCATTTGCAGTGATAACTTGGCCTCCAACTTGTCAAAATGTCATCAGAAGACAGCAGGGCAGAGAATATGGACGTCCCACTTGGGCAGTGTCTCTGCAATTATCCAGTATGTTTTAAAAGCATTTTGGATGATCCAGAGGAAATCCCTAAAAGAAAAGAAAAAGTAATTAGAGGTTGGAAGCCTCATTTATAATTAGCAATTGACTGTCTGCAAGCAGTTTATCTCCAGCACAGATCACAGGACCATGGTGCTTAGCTATAGCAGGGTCTATGAAAGAAAAGATCCTTTACATTTATCTTTTATTGGAGATTATGTCTATGTGGTTCTTCATATAACTTTACAATAGGACAGCCTTAAAAACATTATTAAGATAATTTGAGTCCAGACACATAAAAAAGTAGTGTTATAAAAATCATCCCTTGGACCTAGAGGACATTATGTTTAGTGAAATAAGTTGGCTGGACAAAGACAAATACCATATGAGTAAACTCAAGCAAATAAATGAATTAAGTAAAAACAAAAATAAACTTAAAAAGAATCCATCTCAAACCACAAGATAGCACTTCACATCTACTATGCTAGTTATAAACAAACAAATAAACAACCAAAACAGACAATAAGTGTTGGACAGAATTTAAATCCTCAGGCATTGCTGGTAGGAATGTAAAATGGTGCAGCCATAGAGGAAGAGAGTTTAGTAGTTTCTCAAAAAGACTCATTATATGATCTAACAGCTCTACTCTTAGGTATATATCCCAAAGAACTGAAAGCAGGTATTCAAACAAAAACTGGTACAAGAATGTTCACAGCAATGCTATTCACAAGGGCCAAAGGAAGGCTCAATCCAAATGTGGATCATCTGATGAATGGATAAACTAAATGTGGTATATACTGTGGTCTGAAAGCACGTGTTCTCCTAAATTCTTATGCTGAAATCCTAATACCCAGTGTGCTAGTAATAGGAGGAGGGACATCCTGAGAGGTGCTCAGTTCCTAAGGCAAGAGCCCTCATGAATGGGATTCAAAGCTGTTATACAAGAAACCTCCCAAACATCTTCCATCAATTAAAGACACAAAGAGAAGTCTGAAACCATAAGAGGGCCCTCACCAAACAATGCTGACACCCTGATCTTGGATTTCCAGCCTCTAGAACTGTGAAAAATAAATTTCTTATAAGCCATAGGAAGGAATGTTATTTGGGAATTAAAAAAGTGCATTACAGATACATACTATAACATGGATCAACCTTGAAAATATCACACTTAATGAAAGAAGCCAGACACAAAAGGTCTCATTTTGTATGTTTCTATTTATAGGAAATATCTACAGTGGGCAAAGACATAGGTTCCCGGGGTTGGGGTACTTGGGGAGTAAGTTACACTGCTTAATGGCTATGGGGTTTCCTTTTAGGGTGATTAAAATGTTCCGGAAATAGATCATGGTGATAGTCACACAAGATCATGAATGCACAAAATGTCACTGAATTATGTACTTGCAAATGGCTTAAAAGATGAGTTTTATGTTTATGTGTTTTACTGCAACTTAAAAATCCCCCTTTTCGGAGGGTAGAGAGATGGGATGGGAGAATAGCTCTACCAAAGGGTTTTTGAGACAGTTTCTTAAAAAAAGTTATTTCAAAGTGTGGCAAAAACCATGGGGAAAGCAGGCTTTCCATATCATCTACTATTATATTATAATTAAAACAATGGTCATTGTTGAGTCCATACTCTTTATTGCCAAAGAGAGACATTATCATTTTATTAAATGACATACATTAAATTAACATACATCTCATTTAATTAAAGCTTAATGGGAGAGTACTATCTCTATGGTACAGAGGGGGGAAATGAGCTTCTGAGAAGTTAGATAGTTTGCCCAAGCACACAGCTGGCAAGGGACTGGTCTGGCTTGAGCCCAGGCCTTGAACCTTGCTGTTGGAAACTGGAATGCATTACGGCCAGGCCTGGCGTAACACCTACTGCCCCATCTCTGGGACCTGAGAGAAGGGGGGAGTTAGACTGGAAAGACTTTGGAGGCACATCACAAGCCAACTCTGAAGAGGTTACACCCCATTCCTTTCCGCAGCCATAGCAGTCACTAACATTGCAGTGTTTGTGTTGTGAGCAAGGGATGAACCAGGGCAGGGAAAGGAATGCCCTTCACAAGTAGCTAGCTGGGGGCCACAGATCAACCTGACCACTGCCTTCCTCCACAGCCCTGAGTTAAGGGTGACTGACATGTATGGATTTGGTTTCAGAAGGCCAGACTTTTATTTGACACACTAAGTTCAAATAAATCCTACAACTTTTCCAAGCATCTTAACAATGAAAAAAATTCATATCTAATCTATTTGGTTATTAGTGTTCACATGGTCTAATTTTGAAAGAAGGATATTATGTAATTGTCCAGATTAGTTAGTTAAATATTATACCAAACAGTTGGTTAATAATTAAGTACTCAAATCTCCTAGGCCTTTCACTCATACTTAGTTCTTAAAAAATGAGTGTGCTAAAACCATCAGGTAAAACAAAGACAATGATGAGAAATGTCAAAAATCTCAGAAAATAAAATTAAGGCATCCCATGTTGTATTCAGAGAAACCCCCCAAATCTCTGTGTGTTCCACATAGTGGATCCACTAATAAGCAAGACTAAAGGCAAATCAATACCATAAGCCTCTTCATAAACATCACCGTATTTATGGGGCCTGACTAATTATACCTGAAGGTGGAAGCAAATACAATTTACTTAAAAACTGCCGAGAGACTATAAAAATATATTAATAGTTTGTTTAATAGCAGTGTTGGCTGTTGCTGCTTGATGGGAGGGAAACCTGATGGGAACCTCAAATGATAAAATGTGTGTGTGGCAGCCGTTGCTATGACAACTGATTCTTTGGGAGTTTAGGAACACCAACAAAGGGTTTCTGTTTATGTGTGCAAGTATTTTTTTAAGGCTGAGATCTGACAGTAAGAGTATGAGATGTGGTGGTGTATGACATGTGAAGAGGGAGGAAAAAAGAAAAAGAAAATAAGTCACCAGAATTCTGAAACTGCCGGATCAGAAACACCATAAATAACCCTGTCCCACAGGCCACTGACTAAAAAGGTCACCTTTATCTCTCAATCCTGTCAATTTTCACTTCAGAAGCAACAGCTACTAGCTTCCAGGACTAGAGCGCTGACCAGGCCAAATCCCCTCCTCCTTTAAGTTACTTAGAGTCAAGGCCTCTGTGAATACCACCGCCAGGAGTCCCAGGTGCTGCCTCTTTTTCTCTTTTAGGGAAAGGAAGGGTGAGGGCCCACAACTCTGCTTAAACCCATCCCCACGTCTAGGGCGATTGCCTAGGAAAATATCTGTTTCATTCCCTGAAGCTTCTTCCAGCCTAGCCTCATCAAAAATTCAGCTAAAGTCACCAAGAGCAGTTTAATGGCAGAAGAAGTCAAATTCTGGGAAAGAATATGCTTCAAACAGGGCAGAACAAAGAAAGAATGCAGAAATGGCTCAGGCTACTGCTGGGGTAAGGTGGCTGCAGTTACTATGTTCAACCTAGGGGGCCCCACAGGACTGGCCTCAGGGTCACCAGAGGGAAGATCTTGACAGGAGTCCCCAGGCAGAGGTCCTTAATGAAGGGGAGTCGCACAAAAGCCTCTTGTCTTCTAAACCAGCTGACTTCACTCTGCTGACCTAAGAAAATGGCAAAGATAATTCCTTAAGGGGAATAGGTACTGGTCAGGGGCCAGGACCCTGCTTCAGGAATGTATGAGATGATGGGGGGGAATGCACATAAAAGACACATATATGCTTCCAACTCCCATTGATCCATCTGGTCAAAGGGTTTATTGACTTGAACAAAATATAATAGTGTCCCTGTTCACAGGTTGTGAACATTGAGGGACAGTGATTTATTCCCCCACCCCTTATTTTTCACTGAGGCGTAACTTAAAGACAAATGAATAAATCTTAACCACAGATATGGTTCTATGATAATTTACATTTGCAATTACTAACATAACCACCACCCAGATCAGCAAACAGTATCTGCAACCTCCTCAGAAGGTTCCAACATCGCTGCCCATTGTTCTGATCAGGAAAGGCTGATCTTCCTCCTGAGGAACGTGCCCAAGCCAACCTCTCCTACTGGGTCTTGTTAACAAGCCCCAAGGACAGAAAACTGGGACCAACTTCCTTAAGCTGACAGTACAGGCTACAGGCCTGCTCTTGGGCTCTCTGCCTCACCCAGTGTTGGAGGTTGACAGAATTAAGTCTGGACCCGCTTTCTTTTCAACAAACTACTGAGTAGGAAAAACAAACAGGGGTGAAAATTATGACTCATTCTGGTGTATTTAAAAATACTGCTGTGCCTCTGAGGTGAGCTGGGTCCTCTCTTAAAATTGCCACTCATCTTGGGAAGTTAATGGGTCTGGTCCAGTGAGAACAGTTTTCCAGCTGAAGGTCAATAAGACATGCAAACACAGGCCTGGCCTAGGGCTTCCACCAGGAAGAAGAGAATTCTGATTTCTACCAAGAATGGACAAGAATGAATAGCCAATGCCATTTATAAGTGAGCAGAGACTTGTTTTGTCAACAAAGGTTGATTATAAGACATATTTTAGAATACTTAGAAGAGAATACACCTTTTGGAGAAGGTGCAGAGGGAGCACCTTCACACCACTTCTGTGCCTCAGAAGGAGGCAGACCTGAGTTTAAACTGGTCCTCCCTGGGCATCCCCTGGTAGTGCAGGCGGTTGAGTGCAGCGCTGTGAAGCTATCCACAGCCTCTGCAGCATGGGTTCAATCCCGGCCGGCCAGCAAGGGTCCCACATGGCGCAGCAGACTGCTCCTGTTGTGCCCGCTGCTCCCCTCAGCAGGGTATTTCAGTCAGTCTGCCTGTTCTGTTCCCTGCTGTCTCTGGTGAATCCTCTCACCCTCCTATGCATCTGGCCTGTACCCCGGTTCTTGTATAAATAAATAAATAAATCTTTAAAATAAATAAATAAATAAATAAATAAACTGGTCTTTCCTTATGGTAAACTCTGTGCATCTTAACAAATGTAAATTCTGATCATCAGATTTTTTTTTAATGTGTGAAATGGGGAATTGTGGGGCTTAAATAAGGAAAAATGAGAAAATGAGGATAAAGTTTCTGCTCTGAATAGGATAGATCTACAACAGAAGTTAGTCCTGTCTCCCTCATTCCAGGCTTCCTGAATGTGGCATGTGCAGCATAAGATAAGACCTTCTACTCCTCTTGGGACCAAAAACAAAGACTCTACATGATTTGGAAACATTTTTTATCTTTCAACATATTAAAATTTACCCAAATCCATAACACAAGTATGAACAGATTTTTTAGATTTTTTAATTGTCTAAGTAGTGTGCTTACCTTGGAACAAGACAAAAATGCAGAAAGATAAAAACATATTCATCCCTACCTGCAGTCCAAGAAAAGCAAGTTAATACGAACTAGTAGACTGGAAACATATAACACAGCTATTTATTAACCCACTAGGCCTGAGGGTCTGCGCTCACACACTTGGTCATGTATTACTTGACAAACAGGTTTTACTTCCACTCTTGGAAACAACTTGCAATGACGACTACATGGCATATAGTTCCAATTATATGTTTGTAATTTTTCAGTAAAATATGTAAATAAATTATGTCCTGAATAAACACCAAAAACATGATGGAATACCCATTTCTAGTCTTCTTCAGTAAGTAAAAAATTTATTCAAATCCTGGATATGTGTAGGTGTCTTTTTAGGAATGACACCTTCTGAAACACCTTGATTTCCCAAATGTTACATGATCAAAAATAATGCTTTAATATAATTTGGATTTAAACACCACATAAGATCAGAGATTTCTGGAAGTGGGATCCAATCATAACGCATTCAGATAGCTAATGCAGCACTTCTGTATGAGTGCTGGATGATCTACCTTAACTGTCAGGACCTCTGATCTGTGTGCTGACATCTGACTGTTCCTGGGGGATAAGTACTGGGGCTTGGAGAGTCAAATAAGTCTCCGCCCACTTAAGGGCAAATCCCTCCACAAAGAAAACGGGAGTCCACACCGCAAGGGTAAAGATTCAAATGCTTATTCTCTCACACTACACAGAATACCCATATCTGCCTTCTCAAGATTCATGCAAAATGTGTTTCATGCCCTTCAGAGAATGATTGGTTATTTTTTTTAAAGATTTATTTATTTATTTGTTTGTTTGTTTGTTTATACAAGCATTGGGCACAGTCAGAAGCGCGGGAGGGTGAGAGAATTCACCAGAGCCAGAGCGGGGAGCAGAGCAGGCAGAAGGACCGAAGCACACTGCTGAGGGGAGCAGCGGGCGGCAGGCGAGGTCTGCGCACCATGTGGGACCCTCCTCCGGTGGCCGGGGAGCAGCCGGGGATCGAACCGGTGCTGCAGAGGCTGCAGGCAGCTTCGTAACTCAGCGCTCAACCGCTGCGCCACCGGGGAGGCCCGAGAATGATTGGTTATTACTGAGCCCAATACATCAACAGAATTGTACATGGACACAGATTTGATTTGCAATGTGGCAGTTTCCTTGAAAAAGGTTTACCATGGCACCAGGCTGTGAGTTTGTATTTGAAGTATTTATTGTGTAAATAGAACAAAAAGCACAATATGACCCAGTCACTGCACAGAATCTTGGAACCTATAAGCGAATTCAAACCCAACTTCTTTCCCAAAGCAAGAATTCCTCCTACCACACTGTAAGATCTTCATTGTTTGACTACTTTCCATGATAGAAACAGAACATTTCATGTTTTGTTAAAAAAAAAAAAAGTCTATTCTAGATGGTTTTCATTTAGAATTGAAATTTGTCTCACTATAATTTCCACACTTTGGTACCAGATCTTTCCCATGTCATTTACAGAGAAAAAAATTAACTACCACCACTCCCTCCTGCCAGCAAATCTTTTCTTCTCCAGACCACACAGTCCCATTTTCATCAGCCGTTTCTTATGTGGCACGGATCCAGAGTCCTTATGACTACAGATGACCAACTTTGATTCCACTTCAATTTGTCCATGCTTCTCTCAAAGTGGTGCCCACATCTGCACACAAGTTTCTGGGGGCGGGGAAGAAAGGGAGCAAATGCCCCTCTTGCCTTAAACACGATGCAACTGTCAGTCTGCCTAAGTTCATCTTACCTTTGGGAGAACCCACAGTTTTCCAACACCCATTGTACTTACAAATTTTCTAAGATTCTCCACAATCGTGGTGAAACTTCTTTCTGAACAGGACTTTTTACTTCTTTTAACTAAAATTCAGGGCTTGATTCTTCTTTATTATGTTGTTATTAGATTACCTCATATTCATTTTGACCCATGATTCCAGTCTGTTAAGGTACTCCTAAGAGCTGGTTGTCACTGAAAGTATTTGGCCAACTTTTCCTTTGTCACAGCTACCATATTCTCCATAGACATGTGAACTCTGTCCCCACCCAAGTAAATTAAAAATAGAGATTTACTAGGACACTGAATCTTCTCCAAAGCTTGATATTAATTTGTTCATTAGTCAGCAATTCTGGGTTGACATCTGCCAACCCACTGTAAATCCCATAGCTGTACAGCCATATCCAATTTCTCAAAATGTTCAGATTCACCTTTTTCAAAGTTTCCTGGATGTCTGTTAAAAAACAAAGATTTTGGAAACTCCATTTGAGATTAATAGAATGAGAATATCTAGGGGAGAGATGGATAATCTGCACATTTACCATATTCCCCAGGTGATTTTTGCACACATTAAAGTTTGAGAAGCCTTAATGCAGCCAGCCTTTTTCAACCTTTCTTATCTTACCCTGAACCAATCCTTCTATTTGTGTATTTTTGATGAGCAGATAGAGTAGGAGGCCAAGCCCTCTTTTATTATCCTAGGCTTGTGGTTTTCAAAAAGTGGTCCTCAGATCAGCAACTTCAGCACCAGCTGAGAGCTTGTTCGAAATGCAGAGACTGCAGGGTCAAGAAGTGAGGATGGGGTCAGGCAGTTTGTTGTTGTTTTTTTAACAAGTTCTCCAGGTGATTTTGACACAGGAGTTTAAGAACCATTGCCCAGGTTAAAATTTTATCCATGGCATAGATTCTTGAGGCACAGGGGTCGAGCCTGAGCTTTTTTCCTAGAAAGATTCTGTCCCGCTGCTTAGCAACTCCTTTATGCCAGGATGGCAGGTACTAGTTCCCGCTCCCATTCTTAACTACTATTGCAAATTTCTTTTTATAATTATATATATATTTTTTTACATTATTGCTCATTTTTGTACAATGCATGCTTGTATGCTTTCTCCTTTTAGGTGAATATCCTGTGAAATTCCCACCATCAATTCACCGGTGAACCATCACCATAGTTCCTTGTGCTCTTGTCTCTCCTGTTTCGATCCCTATTCCTCCCCCTCCCTTGCAGAATGTCTCTGATTTATGGTTGCTGCTAATTTCATTTTTCAAAATTTATTATCATTGTTATTTTCCCCCTGATCCCTTATTTGGTTCCCCTATATTCCTCCTTAAGTGAAACCATCTGATATTTTTCTTTTTCCTTCTGGCTTATTTCAAGGAGCATGATCCCTTCTAGCTCCATCCATGTTGCTGCAAATGGCATGAGTTTGTCTTTTTTGATTGTTGAATAGTATTCCATTGTGCCTATATGCCACATCTTCTTGATCCACTCATTTATTTTTGGGCATTTGGGTTGTTTCCATATCTTACCTATTATAAATAGTGAGAGCTACCATATGACATACCAATTCCACTCCTAGGAATCTACCCAGAGGACACAAAACATTAATTCAAAAGGTTACCTGCACCCCTATGTTTATACCATTGCAAATTTTCTTAACAGTTCTTGAGGCAGCTGAGAGAGCTGACTAGACAGATCCTATTCTGCTAAGTTTTACGTGAGTGTGGTAGGGTGAGTGAAGTTCCATGCATTCCCGTCTCCTGATTAGGAGCCTGAATTTCACAAGATGTTAACCTCTCTTTGGTCATAAGACTCAACACTTACATTATCTGCCCTTGATCCTCAACACAAAATACCTTCCTCCCAGGCTCTTGCCCAACATTACAACCTTGAAAGTTCCATTGTCCAGACTTTATATAAGCGTGATTTCAACTGTGACTGCACATGAGGAAGTGGGGGAACTTTTAAAAAAAGCTGATGACTAGGCCCTATCCCAGATCTATTGTGTTGGGATCTGTTTGAGGGCCAGGCTTTGGGATTCCTAACCCCACAGATGATTTGGAACCAGAGTGGACAGCCACTAGCACACGATTTAAATAGGTAAGATAATGTGTATATCAAACTCAAGCCAGATCATTCAATGGCTGAGTTAAGAAATTTCATTTAGTCTCATCTCTGAAGAACTGCTTTTGTGCACTGTCCAGTGGAGTTATGCCCTTTGCCTACAATGACAGAAATTATATATGGAAAATAAATACCCAGTAGCCAGTCCACCCTATAATATTGGTAAATTTTGTAGAGTAAAATAATAATTAAAACTACAAGCTCAGGCTTCTAACTACTTGGGTTAAAAGCCACCCTTACTTGGTGGCTTTAGGCAAGATTTTAGCCTTTCAAATTCTCAGTATTTCATTTGACAAATAGAAATAATTAAAGGTTCCTCTGGAAGGGGCTGTTGACATGGTTAGATAGGCTAGTCCATATAAAAGCACAGGGCAGTCACCTCTTGATGAGTTATTGGCTAGTGTTGGGTGAGATGGTCCCTGTCAGCACACAGAACCACAAAGGCTACTGTTTTCTCTCTTAATTGGAAAAATGGAGAGGATACATATAAATATCTATATTACAGTCATCCCAAGTTAAAAGTTCTCTGCCTTATTTATACAAACATATGTATTCCACCATTTTGCTAGCATTTAACTTTTTTTCATAGTAAATAGCATCAAAGCATACATTTCTTTCTGCAGGTGGTTTATTTTTATTCAAAATTAATTACACACAAAAGGCACTGTAGTTCATTCATGCAACAAAGTCTTGTGGTGTGACTATTCCTTGTTTAATTTTTCTTCCTTTAACTTTTTCCAACTTATTCAAAATGTGCTATCAAGTCTCTTCATTGTGAGGCTATGACACACTTTTCTTTTTAACTGAGGTATAACTGACAAATAACACGATACTTGTTTAAGGTTTACAACATATGATTAGATATTTCTACATTTGTGAAACGATCATCACAAATCTAACATTCATCATACAGAGTTATAATTTGTGTGTGTGTGATGAGAACTTTTAAAATCTGCACTCTTAGTAACTTTCAAATATACAATATAGTACTGTTAACTGTAGTTACCTTGCTATACATTACATCTCCAGGACTTATTTATCTATAACTGGAAGTTTGTACCTCTGACCACCTTCACCCATTTCAACCACCAACAGTACCCCACTTCTGGCAACTACCAATCAGTTCTCTGATCAATGAGTTCAGGTGTTTGTTTTTTCCCACCAATAAGTACAGCCATACAGTTTTGTCTCGTCTTTGTCTGAGAGAATTCACTTAGCATAATACTGTTTAGGTCCATGCATGTTGTTATAGATAGCAAAACTTTGTTCTTTTTATGGCTGAATAATATTCCTTATATATTACATTTTCTTTATCCATTGCTTCCTTGATGGACACTAAGATTGTTTCCATGTTTTGACCTTTGTAAATAATGCTATAATAAACATGGGGGTGCAGATATCTTTTTGAGTTAGTGTTTTCATTTCCTTTGGATAATAAACACTCAGATTGGAGTTGCTGGATCATATGTTTTTAATTTTTTGAGGAAACTTCATGCTGTTTTTCATAGTGGTTGTGCCAATTTACTGATGTTCTACAAGAGTCCCCTTTTCTCCACATCCTCGCCAAAATTTATTATTTTGAGCCTTTTTGATTACAGACATTTTCACAGGTGTGAGGTGATACCGCATGGTTTGATTTACATTTCCCTTAGGATGAGTGATGTCAAGTACCTTTATCATGCACTGACTTTGTACAGTAACTGGAATTGCCATATCTTAAGCAGAACTAGCTTTACTTTTATAGCCACTCTAAATTGTTTTTCAAAATGTCCATGCCAATCTCTATAAGGTAACGGTTTCTTTAATGAGAAAATTTTCAAGTCTCAGCATCAGAGTGTCACTCTGGGTTGTCACTGGGTTGTCCCTTGGGTTAACTTAGACACCGAGAATTAGTATGTGAGAATATGTGCCACTTTGCTTGGTGCACTAGGATGAACGGAGTCAGGTTAATGACGTGCTGATGATATCCTCAGTGGGGTGTCATCATGCTCCAGTTCTCTCAACCTACCCACTATTTCCTCACACAGTGTGTGTATTCTTGGAAACCACTTCAAATTCTTTGTGAAATGAGGCAATTATTTAAAGAAGTTAACTTTTTATTTTTAAAGCTAGAATGTTATACAAGCTGCTTTGGGGTTGTTAGTTAGATGTACTGTTGGTGGGTAGTTTTCCACTTAACTTCCTACACTAGTTTGTCTTCTTGGATGATCCCTAGCCTCAGCCTGACAGTTCCAATTGCTCAAAACATCCTTTGAAAAAATGAAACAGGAAGGAAGGTTAGACACACAAATAACAGCCCCTAGCTCACAGAATCAGAAAACAACATCTCAAAGATATATGGTAGTAAAGAAAGGGGAAAAAAATGATTGGGAAAAGCCAGACCTTCAGAAGTTTACAGATGGATGATTCCAAGGGGCAGCATTTCAAAGAGAAAGTACTTGCAGGCAGAAATGGGGAAGGCACTAAAGGTAATTTCCATTTAAATGATTATGAAAATTCTACATCACAAAAGTAGACAAATCCTGTCCTTCTGAATCAATTTAATTTTCTTGTTCACAAGGCTGTCACAAAATAGAAATGTTAACAAAGCCTTCAGACAGACCTTTCAGAAGTCTGGCATCCTCCCTAAAAAGTGAGAAAAGAGTTTGCTCCACGCAAACACTCTTTTGTAGAAATACTGCCTGCCTACCTTGATGCCCAAGGCTTTGCTCCAATGCTAAGCCCTGCTCCTGGTCACATGATTCCAACTTAACACTTACCCCATACCTATAACCACAGACTTCCTTCATGATAGTGATTTTTTGCCACTTCATCAGGCACTGTCTCCTGCACCAGTTACCATATTCTTACCAGACATTTCTTCATAACAAGAGTTTCTCAGTGTTTTAGAACTCAGTACTGTTATATCCCAGCCCTACCCAAGACAGGTTCCTGAGCTAGGGATGCCCTCCCATCCCATCATCTTCAGGTACTGACTAGTATACATTGTGTCTATGATCTAGAGACTTAATGAGAAAGGGAAATGGAAATAGGGAGATTTGGCATGTCTTGTCATAAGTGAAACCTAAGTGACTACTTTTCTACGGGCAACAAACTCTTTACTGTTGACTAATAATACACTGAAGACTTTTGCAGTGGATGGATAGAATTCATCAGTATGAAGATGTGATCTTACTCCTGGGTGCCTGTTAAAGTGTTCCAAGGAGTGATATAATGTCATGATAAAGCTGTAATTATAACTGTTAGGGGTGGGCCCTGGACAGCAGTACTTTTAAAGGATCCACAGTAGATTACAGTGTGTAGTCAGGTTGAGACTCAACGATTAAGAGTTTTCATAATCTTCTTTCTCTTTCTAAAAATCCTGATAGCATCTACTCATGTTTAGGTTCCTGACACCCATCTCTATCTCTGTCATCTAGCATAATCTACCTCGGAGGTTCTATGGAGTCTGAACAAATTCTGTCCCTGGTGTGTTCTGGGGCTGCCTGGCACCCACAATGTGCTGAATTCATTTAAGTACACATTTCCTATCCCTTCACCTGTGTTGGGTTCAATTTCCTCTTTTATTTTTTCAATTCTTTTTGGTTAATATTTCTTCTTTACCAAAAAAAAAAAAAAACAAAGTAAAACAGCAATTATTTGGACTTCTGGTGTTTTGGGATGAGAAAATTTTCACATCTAGAAGTCTGTCTTTTATTTGTTTATCTGATTCTGGATATATTTTGCAAAGTTGTTTAGTAGCTTTTAACTTCCTTTTTTTTTTAATAAGATTTATTTATTTATTTATTTATACAAGCACTGGGTACAGTCAGAAGCGTGGGAAGGTGAGAGAATTCACCAGAGCCAGAGCGGGGAGCAGAACAGGAAGAAGGATCGAAGTACACTGCTGAGGGGAGCAGCGGGTGGCAGGAGAGGTCTGCGTGCCATGTGGGACCCTCGCTGGCGGCCAGGGATCGAACTGGCACTACAGAGGCTGCGGACAGCTTTGCAGCCCAGCGCTCAACCGCTGCGCCACCAGGGGAGGCCCCTTTTAACCTCCTTTTGCAGGCCTCAGCTCATTCCTGATATTCGTTCTGTAGACATTATTCTAACATGTTTATGAACTAGTTCCTCTTCATTTGAAAGGGATGCTAACTGGCTCCTCGGCTCCTGTCCCACTTATGGAGGCATTTACCAAAGTGTCATCCTTTATCCACTTCTCTGGCTTTAGTTTAGTTCCTGATAATCCTATCCACATGCACGGTGTAGTAAGGCAGCTGTCTACCCCCTCTGCTCTCTTCATCCATTGCTGCACCTCCCCCTGCAGTGACCTTTAGGGCTAATGGCTTTCACCACAGTCCCTAGGTCCGGCTGGGCAAGGAACCAGCGCGCAGGGGAGTATAGCAAAGTTCCCTGAAAACATAGAGAAGACAGATGCTTATCAAAAGATAACGACCACCAGGAACCACTACAAGTGTACTACTACAAAAAACCTTATCTCGTCTTTCTAGAACTACAAACTTTATTCCCTTATTGTCTTTCTAAACTTCCTTCTTTCTTCTATAAAGGTCATTGGCTGTTAATTAAAAAAATCATATGAAATCCTTAAACAAGGCTGACTCAAATGAAACATTACTAAACCCTGTGTAATAATAATAATTAAAATATAGTTTAGGTGAAAAAGTAGTTAGTGAAACAAAAAATGCGATTATATAGTTTAAAAACAAAACTAATGGTCTATCTACTTAGGAATGAGGCTAGGTCCAGATGTAAATCACTGCCCTGTCAGTGATAAGCTAAACCCATGAGCAAGCTGATTTCGTTGATATTCATTGTTCCTATGCTTTTAGAAAACATATATATACTGGTCACAAACTCAGAGAAAATTACACTCAGTTTTACACTGTCTCTTGAAGTGTGTCTGTTTGTCATTTCTTTCGCCGACTCCCTGACCACCCTGTGCATTTCTCTCAACCCTGAGACGGCCTCATCATCTACTGCTGTGCTGGTCTGCGGCAACCCATCTCTAGTCCACAGCCTGGTAGATGTTCCTGAATTTATCGCTGGGACATTAAGCCTACTGGTTATTTCAAGAATAAACTCATCACTCCCCCAAACCAATACCTGTGCTAACTTCTCTAAGACACCCACCTTCCTCAGGATTCACTTAGAGTCCTTCTTCCCTATCCCCCAATACTTAGATACTAGCAATATCCTGACACCTCATCATCCCCGTACTTGTTTTCTCTCCTTCTATACCCACAACCACCAATCCATTTTTACCTCCACTAGGGGATCTCTACTTTTTCCTCTCCCAACATGTCAATCTACCTTTCACTCTGCTGCCCAATTCATCTTCACAAAAAAGATTCTAGGGTCTCACCTCTGCTCCTTTCCTAGTCATAGAATTAAGTTAAAAATCCTAAGTTCTTGCGCCTCCCTGGTGGCACAGTGGTTGAGCACTGGGCTGCGAAGCTGTCCGCAGCCTCTGCAGTGCCAGTTCGATCCCTGGCCACCGGCGAGGGTCCCACATGGCGCACAGACCTCTCCTGCCACCCGCTGCTCCCCTCAGCAGTGTTTTCGGCCAGTCTGCCTGTTCTGCTCCCCACTCTGGCTCTGGTGAATTCTCTCACCCTCCCGCGCTTCTGACCGTGCCCAGTGCTTGTATAAATAAATAAATAAATAAATCTTTAAAAAAAAAAAAATCCTTAGTTCTTCACAAATGGTAAATATACTAGCTTTAGGCTGTGTTCTATCTATCACTTACTGTTAGTAAACTCTCAAATTATTTCCTCATCTGAAAAGAGGAACAAATAATAGTGCTAAGTTTTTGTGAAGATCAATAGAAATGACGCGTATAAAGTATTCAGCATGGTGGTCAGCTGACATCATTTGATTATATCTTGCCTGTTATCACTCAAACCATCTCTAAAAGCTCACATATACCTGCCCTACATTTTATACTCTCCCACAATCATACCACTCTGCCTTGATCTTTGCTGGTCCTTCATAGCAGAGTATTATTTTATTTAAAAAAATACTGAAGTTACATTGGTTTATCACACAATACAGGTTTCAGGCATACAGTGTTACGAGAAGACACACATAGATGATGCATTATGCTCTTCACCAAAAGTCTAGATTTCAAACACCAGCATAAAATCGACCCTCTTTATGGTCTCTTCCATCTGTGGAAAGTACCACTAGCCTGCAAAGTACATTTCAAGCATCACTTTCGCTACAATATCTTTTCTGAAGCTACCTCCACCCCCGGTAGTTTCTCTTTTGAGTCCTGCTTTCTTTTATGCTCTCTGAAAGTATGTCATACATTTCTCCCATTTTGTCTCACTTTTCATATCCTGACCACTAGATGTGAGGTCCATATCTCGCTCAGGGACTGCATTTTACTCACCTTTACATTCTGTGGGAACATAACTTGAAAAGATTGGTAGCGAGAATTGTTGAGTTAGACTGAATACCCTTCATTAATCTGAGTTAACAGGAAAACTCTCTGAGTGAGCACATTCATTTACTTCCATGGGGACCTCCTTACCTCTTCATTGGACTCACCTGGGACTATATCTAAGTTTCAGAACATTCTAGCTCTCCCTTCCTTTTGAGGTTTCCTTACCATTTGAAGGCTATAGTCACCAGAGATATCATTTCTTTATTTTCTCTTAACTGTTTGAAATGTTTCTAGAGTACACGGTTGTATCGAAAGCATGATTTGGGGACTTGATCTCCTGGTTCCTGTCAATTTATATATAACTGGCTAATCCTTCTTTTTGGGCCAGGAAAAAAAAAAACAGATATATATTCTTTGTATTACCTTTTCCATCTTCTTAAAAATTAAGTGATCAGCAAAACAAGTCATGAGTTTATCAGAAGATAGCATAATGAAATTTCTAGTGGGTTTTATTGGCTCATTTAATGTGTTCCAGAGTTACAGGGGGCAAAGCGTCATCTCTAGCCTCTATCTGGTAACCCATAATACTGATCTTACTACATCAACCTTTTTGTGGTTTTCTTCCCCTTCCCCAGTGATTCATCTTTAGGATCTGGATTTCCATAGGGCAGCTTCTTTACAATAAACCATTCTCTTCTACAATCATATTTTAATTATGACAGCCACCCCAACGTTCTTGGTGAGACAAATCAAATGATCCTGTCTATGTCCACGTTTTACTGATTCAAGTTTACATTGCTTATTCCTCCCTTCGGAAGCTGCACAATGGCAAATAGCCATAGCCATCACAACCACCCAGCTGCCAGGTAAGAGTTCCAGGAGTTCCTAAAGTTTTCTCATCCATTACAGGTCTTCTCTTTGCTATACCAGCCAATCAAGTTTTTTTCTTTTTTTTTTTTTAAGATTTGTTTATTTATTTATACAAGCACTGGGTACAGTCAGAAAAACAGGAGGGTGAGAGAATTCACCAGAGCCAGAGCGGGGAGCAGAACAGGCAGAAGGACCGAAGTACACTGCTGAGGGGAGCAGCGGGCGGCAGGAGAGGTCTGCGCGCCATGTGGGACCCTCGCCAGCGGCCGGGAATCGAACCGGCGCTGCAGAGGCTGCAGGCAGCTTCGCAGCCCAGTGCTCAACCGCTGCACCACCGGGGAGGCCCAGCCAATCAAGTTTTAATGTACATTTTCCCTTTCTGACAAGTTTCAGTAGAACGCTCTTGATCAGGTTAGCAAATCTCTTTCAAAACACACTTGTCCTCAGAGATGCCAAGAGCCTGCCCCACAATCAAACCCTGTTTGTCCACTCTCTGTGCTACAGTTATTTGTGTCCTTTCCTCATCCTCTTCCAACTCCCAGCCTAACTGCCCCTGCAAGCAAGGAGCCCCAGCACCCCAAGACCCACAGCTTCTTACCATGACTTCATACAATTGGGGTTTCTTTTGATAGTTTAGTGTATTTTTATCCAATGAGCAGGGATGATAATTGGTAGGTGTGATATTTTAGCAACTTATCATGCATGCCTTGGATTGTTGTTCACCACCAATATCCATTCTCCTTTTCTTAAATAACAGAACTCTCAAGTTTGAGTTGAGTCCAAGCTACAGTTCCAGGCTTCTTTGCAGCCTGGTGGGTGACTTGTGACTAAGTTCTGCCAATGAGTGGTGAGTAGGAGTTGTGCTCCTTTCTGGTCATGATCCTAAAAAGAGATGTGCATGTGTTCCCTGCCTTCCCTACTCCTGAGGGCTGAGTGATGGTGACAGCTGGACCCAGAAAGGAGTGTCATTGGTTGACGACAGTAGTGTCACAGTACCAGCCAGGAATAACTGTGTCTAGACAGTTACATGAGAAAGAAAGAAATTTTAATCATGCTAAAGCCTTTTAATTTGGGGGGCTCTCAGGTACAGAGATTTAACATAATTAATGTAGGTGCTAAGAAGGTGTTTTAAAATTAGGAATCCTGGGTCACTTCATACCCCTCAATAGGAAACTGCCAATCACTACTTTCCTCATTGGCTTCCTAGACCAGAAACAAAAACCTGAGACACTGGCAGTGAGAATCCTCAATTTGATAAAGCATAGAAAGGTACTGGTTTCAAGTTCAGGAGTATATTATCTTCCCCTGAAATGATCCCCTATTTTTCAATAGCATTTACCAGAGAGATGCATTCCTAAAATTGTTTCCACCTTCTTCAGTAGGACAGTCCTGTCTATATGGCATCTGTCATCCACATTGTCCAAAGAGCGACTTTAAAACAGTAGGACTGGAGCCTCCCCGGTGGCGCAGTGGTTGAGCGCTGGGTTGCGAAGCTGCCTGCGGCCTCTGCGGCGCCGGTTCGATCCCCGGCTGCTCCCCGGAGGAGGGTCCCACATGGCGCGCAGACCTCTCCTGCCACCCACTGCTCCCCTCAGCAGTGTGCTTCGGTCCTTCTGCCTGCTCTGCTCCCCGCTCTGGCTCTGGTGAATTCTCTCACCCTCCCGCGCTTCTGACTGTACCCAGTGCATGTATAAACAAAAAAACAAACAAACAAATAAATGAATGAATAAATAAAACATGCCTCTATTTAAAAAAAAAACAAAAAACAGTAGGACTGAATATTCTTATTTAAGTGGGATGAGTCTACAGGTCATATAACAACATCTCTGCTCTCAAAGTGTGTAAAATAAAAAAATATGCTGGGTTTTCCACCTCATTCTGAGTTTAGCAACTCTTACTTGTCCTTCCATGTCCCAAGAGGAAGCAGCAAAAATAAATCTGGGCTAATATAGGAAATTATAGTGAAAAGATAAGAGGTTACAGGAGAATAGATACACTGATGAACATTCCACTCCTTATGTGTTCACATGAGTGTCCATAGCTCTGCGAACTACTAAGTGAGAGAACAAAGACAGAAGCTTAACCCAAAATTAAACCACTCGCATTGAGGAGACAAGATATGCAGAGATGAAACATGCCAGAACACAGCTGAGGGTGGGACATCTAGTAGGTGTTGAGGGGGAAGAGTTCTGAGGAACAGGAGTTGTGAGGGAAAGCTTAAAAGAGGTGGCCTGCAGGGAGCTTGAACAATGTGGCCAGGAGTTGACTGGATAGGGAGCAATGCAGCCCACACCTCACACAATGTTTCTCAAGCCTGGCTGCATGACAGGATCACCCTAGGACATTCCACACACTCTCAAAGTCTTACCCTACTCCATACCAAGTCACCCAGATGCTCCGTGATGAGGCCAAGGCAAGAGCATTTGGACAAGCTCTCCAGGTGATTCCGATGCACAAGGAGGGTTAAGAGTCACTGCCCTAAATTGTGCATCCAGAAATGATAGAAAGATTTGCCCCACAGGACCTTCTATTGTGGAATTTAATTTCATTTTAGTATCTAATACCAGAACTTCATCTATTGCATCTAATTTATACCAAATTAAAATGCAAAGCAGGATGTGACTTAGCGGTTTAAAGGGTAAGAATATGTAGCACCACCCAAGAACTTAAAATAACATTTTGTGGTTTGAATTTTCTCAGTGGGTGTTGTTACCTTTCCTTAACTGACAACTGCTGGCGGAAGTAGAGTAGAGTTTTAACAATCAGCAACCACAGCCAGCATTTCATTACTTATAAAAAGACTATCCATTGAGTCACTGTGAAGTGTGAATTTCAAATCTTCTCTATCTCCTATAAAGACCTACTAGTGTTTTCAGAAATGTAAACATTAAGCTAACAGTGAACCGAACATGATCTCGAATAACAAGAAATGAAATACCCTCGTGGTTAATATATCACATGTACACACTTCAAGTTTGTCCACTTCAATAAAAATAATCCTAGGACTGAGAATCTAAGCTTAAAATAAATTCCATAAAACTAATTTCTTAAGATACAGCCTTGGGGTCTCCTTCCAAAATTGCAGAGGCCTGAAAAGAGGCCACAAATCACTAATCTGAATGCAAATGGGGAGGAAAAGGGGGTACGGGAAATTTTACTCCTAGGGAAAGAATGGCTACAAAACACTGGACTAAGATACTTTTAAACTAGGACTAGCTGAAAAAAAATTATAAGGACAAATAGGAGGGAAAAGGTGGAGCATACAAGTTTTTAAAAGTTTGAGGTAGTTACTGACAGACTAAAGCAAAAAAGGGCAAGAAAAATTAAAAACATCCCTGTTACTAATGCTAACAATGCCATAGTTATTTTTTCCCTTCAGCAGAGCATATAGATCAGAAGTAATTTAATGACTGTCTTACTCTTTTTTATTTTTTTTTTTTAAAGATTTATTTATTTATACAAGCACTGGGTACAGTCAGAAACACGAAAAGGTGAGAGAATTCACCAGAGCCGGAGTGGGGAGCAGAACAGTCAGAAGGACTGAAGTACACTGCTGAGGGGAGCAGCGGGCGGCAGGAGAGGTCTGCACGCCATGTGGGACCCTCGCCCAGCGGTCGGGGATCGAACCGGCGCTGCAGAGGCTGCGGGCAGCTTCACAACCCAGCGCTCAACTGTTGCACCACCGGGGAGGCCCTGTTTTCATTTTTTTAATTTCTTACCACTGGGCCAAAATCTGGCTTGAGGTAGTTTATGTATCAAATTGATGTCCTGTGTCTCCTCTCCCTTATACTAGTAGCTAGAAAATTTCTATTAAAATTTATTTTCTCTCAGAAGTAGGAGAAGTAATATGTTAAAGTATCCATTTATCAAATTTCAAAAAATTATAAAAATATGAATCCTGATTATTTAGGAGTTTGTATATAATTCAAATGTTACAAGAGTAGTAGGTAATTGAAACTATAAATATGAAAATCTAACTCAAAATGTGAGGTGTAAATAATTTATCAAAACTCTAGCTTAACCCATCAAGTTAATTTCAAAATAATTTTCAGCAACCAATACGCTGATCTTCACTGTGAACTCCCCAACATTGAGCATTCATTGCAGACATAAGTTGGATGAGGGAGCTTAGCATACTGAGGCTATGTTAGTACAACATTCCGTATTTAGACAGCATCTTCATCAAAGAAACCCCAGTGTTATATAAATGGCAACTCTTCTGTCCTCACAACCAAAGGCAGAGCAGCCCTAGCTCAGAGCAAAGCAATCATATTGCCTGAAAACAAGAAGTGCTGCAGTCTTCAGCCCCAAGTCAGGCTTTAAGGTTGACACGTGACACAGTTGGTGCTGACTCTGACGCATCATCACTTGATATGGGAGACGTATTTTTCAAAGATGAGGACACCAATATCATCCCTTCATATGCTCTTCTTACAAAGCAACACTGACCCTCCTCCATCAACTGGTGGGATCTGTGCTCCCTTCTTTGAATCAGGGTGAGCTTGTGAGTAAAGCTGAAGCAATGCTGTGAGACTTTCAAGGCAATGCAGCTTCTGCCTGACGTGTGCTCTCTCTCTTCTCTCTCTCTCTTCCTTTCTCTTCTTGCCCTTCAACTTAGACACCACAATATGAGGAAGCCCAAACCAGGAAATGTGAGGAGAGCAGATGGTGGCCATTTTAAAAAGAGCTCAAACAGCTGCCCCTGGCCCCCAGCCAGCATCAACCCCCAGACATGTGAGGGAGAGAGGCGTCAAATGCTCAGGCCCCAGGCTTCTGGACATTCCAGATGACAGTGAAAAGAGCAGAAGCCAGCTCCCCCCACTGAGTCCTGCCCAAATGGCAGACCTGAGGACTAAATAAATATTGTCTTAACCCATTAATTTTTGGGGTTGTTTGTTAAAATTAGCTGCTGCTGAAATACTATGTGGGAACCCTTGCAAGACTACTTGCCTGGCCAAGTAGGAAGCATGAGAACTTGGGGTAAAATGACTCAAAGTACAATGAGCTGTAAAGCCACCTTCTCCTGACCCTGGATCAGCAGTGTCCTCTACCAGAGTACCCCATTCCTGTCATGGAGGTCAGACTTGAAGGAGGGCTCCTTGGTCAGCAAAGCCAGATCTCCATGATTGAGTCACTTACACACGAAGCACACGGTAGAGAGTACGGACCAACTAGCATATCTGATAGTGACAAACACAAATGGGACAGTGGAAATCCCAATCTGGGCACACATGACAGGACAAACACCCCCCTGAAGAACCCTCTAAATATACCTCTAAACAAAGACCTTAACAATTTTCACTTATCATTTGATATTTATCTTGGTAAGAGATTAAGTTGTGACCAGAGGTGAGTTCTCAGCTGGCAACTGAGCCACAGAGAAATTCTTACTAAGGTCACAGGGTCAGTCAGTGTGAGCAAAATTAGGATGGAACCCAGAACTGAACAATCCCATCAAGAACACACATCCGGAAGGAAAAGAGAGAGCCAAAGTAAAAAAGTTCTAAGTGGATACATTTAAGTATTTCTAAAGAATAATTTTATTGTTAAATTAAAATCCCAGGTACCCATTCAATGCTTTGGTAAGAACACTGACTAACCTAACCCTTGGACCTTGGCCAGAGATTTAATTGTGCAGTGTAAAGATCTAGTATTGATGGCAGGAGACTCCTGGAGGGCTAACCGTACCCAGAACTACAGAAATCGGGGCCTCCCTTGGTGGCACAGCGGTTGAGCGCTGGGCTGCAAAGTTGCCTGCGGCCTCTGCAGCGCCAGTTCGATCCCCAGTCGCTGGCGAGGGTCCCACATGGCACGCTGACCTCTCTTGCCGCCCGCTGCTCCCCTCAGCAGTGTACTTCGGTCCTTCTGCCTGTTCTGCTCCCCGCTCTGGCTCTGGTGAATTCTCTCACCTTCCCACGCTTCTGACTGTACCCAGTGCTTGTATAAATAAATAAATAAATCTTAAAAGAAAAAAGAAATTACAGAGAACACCAGCAAGGTGACATGGAGAGCAGAGCCTCATCATCTGAGGTAGAGCAGAAGATGACTGAAAGCAGAGGGAGGGAAGGAGAAAAGACAGAGGTGATCCCTGGATGACCATGAACAGAAACATCAACATACAAACCCAGTGTGACCCTGCAGGCTAGACAGTGAGGCTGCTGAGCACTTAGAATGTGGTCAGTATAACTAAGAAAGTGAATTTTAAGTTTTATTTAATTTCAGATAATTTAAATTTAAATAGCCACTCATGGCTGGTGTCAACTGTACTGGACACTGCTTGAGATTACACTACCGCTTCGGATCACACTGTTGTAGACCACTTATTCTTTCTTTCCTTTACACAGGTGGGAACACCTTGAGACATTCCTGTCTCCTGAATCCTCCAGAGGTGCTTCATAGCACCTCTGGAAAACTCAATGGGTGACATACAGCTGAGTCAACCATAAGGCAAGGGCGAAAACCTAAATGTATCAAGTCATGTTTTTCCCATTCCCTCCATTGTCTGGAGAAAATGAGTTAAAGGGTGAAACAGGTTATTGGTTTTCCACATGAAGTTAGCAGGGAATTTTAGGAGTAAGCACAACTTATACTTACAGGGACTTCATAGCCTGTCAAATCAGCGATAAGCTTCTTTAAAAGGATCAGAACCTCCAACACAGACAGCTTCTATTAAAAACCATTTGGAATGTTACAAAAAGGTGTGTGAAGGTCAGTTAGGAATGGCTTATAACTGCTCAATTTTAAGACAATAAATAGTCTGTGACATGAGAGAAAAGATCATATTCTAGAATAGAAAAAATATTACCAGTTCAAACAATTATCAGATGTCAGGGTTTTTTTTTTCTGGTAGATAAAAATATTTAGCACATCCCACTATCTTCAGATGGCAACAAGTCTACCCTCAGACCCCATGCCTGTTCACAGTGAGGGAAGGAAGGAAGAAGTCTTTTAAGAGACTTCCTCCACAATTTACAAAGTCCTAGAAACAGCTCTACCAAACTATCCAGTAGCTGTCATTTCTGTAGGAAAGTTATTAATTTGGCAAGGGAATGAGAAATTCACAAAGAAAACAGCCAGTTTCCCAAGTTTAAGTGTTCCTATATTCTGACACCTGGTTTACCAACGCAAACTTATTTCAGTCCCTGCCCAATATTAATTCCACCATTTCAGGTAAACAGATATCCTTAAAAGTCTCCCACTCAGGATAGGCATTCCTATAAATTGTCAATAGAATATAGACTGATACAACCTCTTCAGAAGACAACTTGGCAACAGAAAAATTGTCTGTGAAAAATAAATGCAATAGGTAACAATTCCCAAACATAAAGCTCAGTAATCATGGTGGCCGACAGCCCTTTCTAAGGTAATTTAATGATCATGCACCCCACCAAATGATAAATCAGCTTTCATCTCTTTTGAGACAAAAGAAGTAATATTTTAAGCATAAAGTATAACTTTCCAAAAAATGGCAATTTCTTTTTCTATTGTGAAATTCACTAGAATAGAATATTTTACTTTTAAAACTATGTGTAGTTTGAGCTCAGTCTTATACAATTATTCCCACCCATTATTCATCTGTCCCCCTACTTACCTCCCAATGAGCCTGAAATAAATGTTAACATTGGATGTTTTCTGGTTGAGATTTTTGGATAGTATTTTCATTTATGCTTTCAACTTTTTTTGATGTTGCTTGATTTTTAAGATAGGAACACATATCACTGAGGTAAAATTGAGACAGTGATTACTTTTCTGATTGGCTTTCCTAAATTGGTACCCTGACCTATGCTTCTTGTATTTCCCCAACACTTACCAATACTCCCCCACAGTACTCTCTATTCTCTGTTTGTGTCTCAGTTGGAGAAATGCTATGTTCCAAAATGAGAGAATTTGCCTGCATTACTCTTCCCCACTGTGATCCAGCAGAGTAATACAGAAACTCCCAAGAACATACACAGGGAAAACAGTGGTTCTTGGGTCTTTTAACAAGAGGCCTGAATGGAAACTACAGACACTGGGAATCCCACGTGTTGTGGTTGGACCACAACAGTGACACACCGATACACATGAGTTGGATTTATTAGAAGTGAAGGTAGTTAAGCCACTAAGGTCTCTTCCAATCAACCTCTCTTTCTGTCTCTCTCTCTCTTCCTCCACCTCACTCTTCTAAAGAAAGCGAAACATTCCTGATCCGGGGTGTGATGTATGGTAACATACAGCTAAAAAGGTATAAACATATGCCTCTAAACCTTATTTGGTATTGTAAGCCGTTACATCAAAAAATAATAATACAATGTTTTAAAGAATAAAGTTAAATAAACAAATCCTGTTAGATGACTTGGAAGAATGAAAGAAGGGTAGAGTTTTAGGTTGAGAGGGGGAAGAAGGAAGAAATATTATGACTCAATATAGCCTTTACCCACATGGGTAACTGGATTCAGTCTGCTCTACCTCAGACCTCCAAGAATGCAACTATGCATTCCAGTCATAGCAAGCTTATCTGACAACTCAGAACAAGGTAACTGTTCACGTTTTGTTCATTCCATAGCAGAAGTCAGCGGTTTGGTTTCGTATGGGCCATCTTCCTGCAACCTCTTTCTGCCCGCCGTCCTAAGCAGTGTGTATCATAGTAAAAGCAGCATAATACAATTTTACAACTATATCTGATCAGGAATTGTTAGGCACTACTAGACTAAGCTATACAAGTAAACATAAACAAAAAACGAACATTTAGATTCTGGAACATAGGGCATTTTATAAGTTACATACACATTGTTCCTCAGCTTCGATTGTGATTCCTAATTAAGTTCTCACTTTTTGACAATTCTCTTACTATGAAAGTGGACACAGTTAGCTTCTAGATAATGACCCTTCCTAGAAATAGCACCTGAAAAAATTAATAAATCAGAATTCATGTCTGAAAAAAAAAGGTATTTTTGAATCTGGGTCATAATTATTCAGTATGTACTCTGCTAAATGCCAATTGCACAAGGTTATTATAGAGGCAAAAAATAAGCCCCCACAGACAAGTCACTTAGGGGAATGTTGCTTCTCCATTCCCTCTTGAACACAGTGTATGACTTGAGAGGTTCTGCAGTTAAAACTAACAGCAAAAGTCATATCTATTATCTTTGTTGAACTCATTCCTAACTGATTTGGTCATGGAATCTACTCTTTGTGGTGATATCAACATGCCTTCAGACTGATCATCCTATCCAGCTTTAATATTCAATCATTCTGGGGCCTCCCCGTGGTGCTGCGTTTGAGCGCTGGGTTGCGAAGCTGCCCGCAGCCTCTGCAGCACCGATTTGATCCCCGGCCGCCTGGTGAGGGTCCCACATGGTGCGCAGACCTCTCCTGCCATGACCGCTGCTCCCCTCAGCAGTGTACTTCGTCAGTCTGCCTGTTCTGTTCCCCGCTCTGGCTCTGGTGAATTCTCTCACCCTCCCATACTTCTGACTGTACCCAGTGCTTGTATAAATAAATAAATAAATAAATAAATAAATAAATAAATAAATAAATAAATAAATAAATAAATAAATCTTTTAAAAATTCAATTATTCTGAGCCCATGAAATGACCTGAACTCTTACCTTTAAAGGTTGGTTTATTCATTGCAAAGATAATAGCTCAACACGCACAGGCACCACTTCTTGGCTATGAATCAAGCTCACAATGGCTAATAATATTTTGAAACTGTTTGCTTAGAGTTGCATGTCTAGACTTGAGGGGTCTAGTGAGTTGTGAGCAATGTTCAGAGACAGGGATTATTTGATCCAACACTCCCTTACAAGTCCCTTTCTGATCTCTTATCACATAGCTTCCCCCAAGCCCAACTTCCCTCTGGCTTTCTCAAATTTACTACTCAGGCTCAGTCCTTTCTACTTCACACTGAAATTACCCTGCAGAAGAAAGACCTGGTGGGAAATACAATATCATTTGGAGGAAAGAAGTATACTTCAGGGATTAGCACTCTAAAAGAACTTGACAATCTGCTCAAAACAATATGGTGGAAAATATCTCAGAATTTAACTATGCAACTATTGTGTGGGCACACTGAAAAACATATCTCCAAGCAAACTGCACTATATTCTTCCAAGCAAACAAAAAAATGGGATCAACATTTAGTATTCACCTAACAAATGTTTATTGAGCACTTACTATTGGTCAGACACAATTGTAGACACTGGAAATAAAGCAATGAATGAAGGCTGAAACACTAAGCTACCAACAATCCCACAGAACAGATTAGAAATTTGAGTAATATCAAGCCATACAGTGACTTTAAGGAAAACAGTTTCTAAGTGAAAGAAGGCTGACTTCAAGGGAAAATTCAGAACCACCTTATAAGGTACAATGAAAGTTTTTGCGACCTTAAGAAAGTTATGGTAAAAGCAACATATTTATTTTGCATCTATCATTTCCCGGACATCATGCTAGATGCTTTTACATACATATATCTGAGAGTTACTTAACTCTCCGAGCTACCTTCTGAGTTCAATTTTAAGCTTCATTCTACAATTAAGAAACTGAGACAAAGCTGGAGGTCAAACTTTTGTAATACTACTGATTTCCAAATTCATACCTTTCACACAATAGTGAAATTAGACTTGAAACTGAATTCAAGGTCACTTCAAACTAACACTTCAAACTGACAATTTAACTTTATTAATGTCAGATAAAAGACGTCTTAAAGCATGTGGGGTAGAAAAATGGGTATCAACATCACATCAAAAGACAATCTTTTCAAATTTAGGATTCTAATAGATTAGAACTGAGAATGCAGAAGTTAAACTCTCACATTTATAGTTAGTTCATTTTTGAGAAAAAGCCAACTCAATGGGGAAAGAATAGTCTCTTCAACAAATGCTGGGGCAAGGGGATGTTCACACGCAAAAGGATGAAGTTGGACATAGGATCCTACTGACTACATACAAAAGTTCCCTCAAAATAGATCAGACCTAAATGTAAGACCTAACATTATATAATCTTAAAAGAAAATACAGGGATAGGGCCTCCCTGGTGGCGCAGTGGTTGAGCACTGGGTTGCGAAGCTGCCCGCAGCCTCTGCAGCGCCGGTTCGATCCCCGGCTACTCCCCGGCCACCAGAGGAGGGTCCCACATGGCGCGTAGACCTCTCCTGGCGCCCGCTGCTCCACATGGCGCGCAGACCTCTCCTGGCGCCCGCTGCTCCCCTCAGCAGTGTACTTTGGTCCTTCTGCCTGTTCTGCTCCCTGCTCTGGCTCTGGTGAATTCTCTCACCCTCCCGCGCTTCTGACTGTACCCAGTGCTTGTATAAATAAATAAATAAATCTTAAAAAAAAATATATAAAAATAAATAATTTTAAAAAAAAAAGAAAAGAAAATACAGGGATAAAAATTTTCCTGGACTTGGATTAGGTCATGATTTTTTAGATATGATATGTAAAGCAAAAGCAATGAAAGAGAAAAATAGTAACTTGGTCTTCATTAAAATTAATAACTTTCATGCTTTGTAGGGTAGTATCAGGAGAATGAAAAGATAATCCAAGAATGGGAGAAAATATTTGCAGATCATCTATCTGATTTGGGTTTTATTATCCAGGATATAACTTATAACTTAACAATGAAAAAATAAAGAGCCCAGTATTTTATGTGGGCAAAGGACCTGAAATTTCTCTGAAGATGACACAAATGGTTGATAAGTCCATAAAAAAATGTGCAACGTGAAAGTATCTACAAAAAGACACCATCTCTTACTTCCTAGGATGACTACAATAATAAAAAACAGATAGACAAATACTAGTGTTAATAAGGATATTAACACTTTTCAAATTTAGGATTCTATGCAAATATTTTGGTGGCAATGCATACTTTGAAAACAGTCCGGCAGTTTCTCAAAATATTAAACATAGTTTACCACGTGAGACAATAGTTCTATAGCTTGCTAGGTATTACCCAAGAGACTTGAAAAACATACGAACATACAAAAATTGTACAAGAATGTTCATGGAAGCAGAATTTAGAATTCATAATAGTAAATTTTTTATTTATAATAAAAAAGTAGGGCCTCCCCTGGTGGTGCAGGCAGTTGAGCGCAGCACTGTGAAGCTGTCCACAGCCTTGGCAGAGCCGGTTCAATCCCGGCTGGCTGGTGAGGGTCCCACATGATGCAGCAGACCTCTCCTGTCAAGCCCGCTGCTCCCCTCAGCAGTGTATTTCGTCAGTCTGCCTGTTCTGTTCCTCGCTCTGTCTCTGGTGAATCCTCTCACTCTCTCATGCATCTGGCCTGTACCCAGGTTCTTGTATAATAAATAAATAAATATTTAAAAAAAAACACTTTGAAAAAAAAAGTAGAAACACCCGAGTAGCTATAAACTGATGAATTCCACTTAGTGGAATATCTATACACTATGGATTGAATATTTGTGTCTTCCCACAATTTATATTGAAGCATAATCCCAATGTGATGGTACATGGAGAAGAGACCACTGTGAGGTAATTAGGTCATGAGGATGGAGCCCTTATGAATAGGATTAGGGACCTGATAAAAAGAAAGTTGGCTTCCGCTCCCTGCTCTCAGCCACATGAGGATACAATGAGAAAATGGTCGCCTACAAACCAGGATGTGGACACTCACCAGACATAGGATCTGCTGGTACCTGGTCCTTGGACTTCCCAGCTTCCAGAACTGCAAGATATAAGTGTTTGTAGTTTAAACTATTGGAACTATGATAATTTGCTATACTGGTCCATACTAAGACACAATACAATATTATTATTCAACTATATAAAGGGATGAAATACTGAGTCATGCTACAATGTGGATGAACATTAAAAACATTATGCTAAGTGAATGAAGTCAGACATAATTGTATGATTCTTATTATATAAAATGTGCAGAATAAGAAAATCCAAAGAGACAAAGTTTATCAGCGTTTGCCAAGGCCTGGGGGTAGGAGAACATGAGGAATTATGGGGATTCTTTTTGCAGTGATGGAAATGTTCTGGAATTATATAAGAGTGGTGGTCATGCAATTCTGTGAATGTACAAAAGAATATTACTGACTTATGCACTCTAAAAGGATAAATTTTGTGGTGTGTGAATTATTTATCTATAATAAAATCCTCCCCTCCTAAAAACAATCTTTGAATCAAACAAGAATCAGATATGTATTTATCCTCCTTCTGCCACAAAAGCCACTAGCTTTGATGCAAATTGACCTTTGCTGAATGAGACAAGAGACATTAGTTTCTAGTTCTAAGATTTAAGAAAGGACCATTCTGTGATCTGAAAGAAATGAAGAAACTCCAAGAGGAAAGTTTTCAGAACGCCACCATGACTGATTTAAAATAGCATACTTCATTGTAAACAAATATGCAAAATAATTTAACAGGCATGGCTGCCATTTCAGAGCAGTGCACATAAAGCCTTCTGAATCCATAAGCCCTAGTGCACTCCTGAAGAAGAACGAAATAACAAAAGTCAAAGGTCAAAGTCAACTTCAACACGTGGAAAGACTAATGCAAATTATGACAAGTCTCCACATTAGTCATCTTATAACCCACAAAGATATAGAGGTGCTTCCTCGTTCTCAGGTGGTTGAGACGCTAAACTAGAAATGAACATGGAGTCTTCCAAGATCTCAAAGGCTTTCTTCTATATGTTGGAAGTACCAGTTTAGATCACTGAAGGCCTATTTACAAGCAATCAAGGATCTAATTAAAACCCTTACAGAATGACTAGAAGCCAAATATGGATGTGACGTTTAAATGACCTTCAAGTTCCAAAACAGTTGGCTGATCTTTGATCAGTATGCTTGCTTACATTTAGCAATGACTCAGGTCCACATTTTAAAACAAAAAAAAAAATGTTATTACAACTCTGACTCTCAAAAATACCACATTGTAGGTTAAAATAGACAAATATGTGTAGATACATATCACATGAGCCAACTCATCAAAAGCCAAAAGAATAATACAAGCTAATAACGAGGCTGGATTCCACTGTCAGCACTCAAAAGCAAGATAAATAGGGCAAACACAGATATGCCAACTTGTGAGAGTTATGTTCCACAAGGTAGTAATAAATAAGTTGTTTGAAACTCAAACCCTACTTTTTAATAGAAATCCATCAGCTGTGATCACCTAGCCAGGAGAACCCAGAAAGACCTACGTAATGCACTTGAAGCACAGTGTTGATGGCACTAAAAGAAGGGAAAAACACCTGTCAAGTTCAAGTCCAGAAGGTAGCTCATAGTGGCAGCATTTTGCTGCAGCATTAGGAAATGGGGTGCACATTCTCTGGTCCCATCTCCCCTGGTATCCTAAATTGGTTGACACAGGCAAAGGTCCACAGCAGGAATCTCAAGCCACTCAAGACATATGAATCCTTCACAAGGGATCTCTAAGTGAGGGGTTCTGGGCATCATATGACTCCCCCAAAGTTCTTTTTTTTAAAGATTTATTTATTTATACAAGAACGGGGGTACAGGCCAGATGTGCGGGAGGGTGGGGGTGAAAGGATTCACCAGAGACAGAGCGGGGAACAGAACAGGCAGACTGACGAAATACACTGCTGAGGGGAGCAGCGGGCGAGACAGGAGAGGTCTGCTGCACCATGTGGATTTCTCCCTGGCCAGCTGGTAATTGAACTGGTGCTGCAGAGGCTGCACACAGCTTCACAGAGCTGCGCTCAACCGCCTCTGCCCCCAGGGAGGCCTTCCCAAATTCTAATTTCAGTAAAGTCTGCTTATCTGAAAATGAGAGGAGGCAAAGGGGTTCACATTATAGGATTTTTAAAGAACATTCTGTTCAGGACAACATTCATACAGAAAGTGAAATTGCTGATTTAAAAAATATATATTATACAGAGAAGATATATGAAAAGGAGGGACTTTCAGCAATGTGTCAATGTCACTTGTGGTCAGTACAGATTCTGGTTACAATTACCATCATGACAAAACACAATACAGAGACATCTGTAGAATCTCTGCACTTTTAACAGCACTACCATTGTAGCTGTAATTTCTTATTTAAACACCCTAGAATAACTTACCTACGCTGTGATAGGGACAGATGGGATTGGCCCAGCCTCAGAAAAGACATTGTTGGTGAGATACAGAAAACAGATAGTTAGAAAAATAGTAATAACTATCCGCAAACACTGCAGTGTCTAGTGCTATGAAGAGACCCAGCACAGCACAATGGGGCCCAGGAACAGCACAAACTGTGTTAGAAAGGCAGCAGCTGCCCTTGCCACAGTATGACGTTGGACAGTTTCTCACTTCAAGCCTTGATTTCCTCAACCAGGGAGCTACTCTTACCCAGGGAACTGGGTGGCTGAGTAACCGGAGTGGCAGGGAAATTAAGTTTTTGGTGGATACCTTGGGGCCTCTGGAACAGGTTTCACAAATACCTATTGCCCATTAAACAATTAAAAATAATATGCTATGTGACTCATCTTTACAATAAAGCACAAAAGAGATCTGGGAAATGTGCAATAATTCAGGTTACCCTCCTGATCCCTTCTACCATTGACCTCACGGGTTCACTTAGCCACTTCCGCTGAGCTGCCCACTTTCCCCCACCACTGTGATATCAGCCTGACCCCTGTCTCTGACTCACAGTCTTGCTGTCAATGCTGCTTTTGGGGCCTAATCCATCAGTTCTGTTTCAGGTTTTCAGGTCAAGGATCTCTGTGCCCCCAAAACCTAACAGTTACCAAGCACACTCTCACTGACCTAGAGCTTCTTGGTAAAAGTGAAGGATGATCTTCCTTATGAAAAAACCACAGGATTAATTCTCAATACAAAGTCAGATTACTAACTTGAGGTCAAGGAAGGAAAGGGGTGGGTGGGAGGCAGACTGAGTTTTAGGTTTAAAAGCAGAAAAAAGATGGTAAAAGCAAACATACAAATAAGGTCATCTGAGACATTAGCTCCTCTCCCATTCCCCAGACACACAGTATCAAAGAGGAGACCAATTAAGCAAATTCTTCCTCACCCTAGAGGGATCAAAGCTAATCCTTAGAAGATTGTTTCTGTCGATTGTGATAGATGATCAAGAAAGGGTTTTCACTACTGCCTCTTTCAGGACACACTTGCTGAATTGTCTCTGCAGAGTGGGGCTCAGGGTGACTGATGGTCAGGATGAGGTACCGATAAGAGGGGGCCCTCCTCCCTTCCTTCCTTCTTTCTAAGAACTGACCTCTCCGTTGACCACTGGGGTGACCCAAACCACTGAACTGTCCAAGCTGAGTCAACCAGATTTTTAGTCCAGAATCCGGAAGGTAAACACAAAGGTGGAGGCAGACAAGTGGGGCTGCTGGGGGAACTATTTTTAACTATGTGCAGGAAAAGCAGAGATGAGAGAATGGACTCATAGGGCAGAAGACAGAGAAAGAAAGAGACAGACAACCAGAAACAGGCAGACCAGAGACACAGAGAAAAGAGAGTGAGACATACAGACAGGAAGCATATACAAGCAATAGACAGAACCAGAGGCAAAGTGACGGACACACAAAGAGAAACAACTCAGACAAAGAATCCAAGGAGGGTGGGCAATCTGGTTCAGGGAAGGAAGACCTTAAAGGATGTCTGTCCTGTTAGAGGCCTGCCAGGTTCCAGCTGGGCTTCCTGTGTCTGCCTCAGGCTCTGGGCTACCCTTGCACTGGCCCACCAAACTCTGCTTTACCTGACTTAGTCTCAGACACTACTTTAAAAAAAAAAAAAAGATTTATTTATTTATACATACAAGAATTAGTGTACAGACTAGAGTTGCAGGGGATTCACAACTCACAGAGAGGATTCACCAGAGACAAAATGGGGAACAGAAAAGGTGTATTGACTGAACTCACTGCCTAGGGGAACAGCGGGCAAGTTAGGAGAGGTCTGCTGCTCCATGTGGGTTGCTCCCTGGCCAGGGATCCGAACTCATGCTGCAATGGCTGTGGAGGGCTTCATAGGTTGTGTCTTAACCTCCTGCACCACTAGGGAGGTCCTCAGATACTACTTTTACCCATGAAATTAGAGAAGTTATTTTATTTAATTTTTTTTAAAGATTTATTTTTATTTATTTTTGCATGCAAGAACTGGGGTCTAGGCCAGAGGTACAGATGGGGGGGAGTGCGAGAGGATTCACCAGAGACAGAGTGGGGAGAAGAAGAGGAAGATCTACTAAAATATAATGTTGAGGGGAGCAGCGGGTGAACAGGAGAGGTCTGCTGTCCCATGTGGGTCACCTCCCTGACTGGGAATCAAACTCAAGCTACAGTGGCTGCTGATAGCTTGATAGTGCTGAGACTTAACCCCTTGTGCCACCAGGGAGACCCTAGAGAAGTAATTTTAAATATCAATATCCAGTGAGAGAAAGTATTGACAAATTTTGACAAATATTGCTGGTAGCCATATAAATTGGTAAAAACAGTTGGGAAACCTGTCAACAGCTCAAAATGTTGTAAGATATTCTTACCCTTTGATTCAATATTTGTAGTAATATTTGTAGTAGGGGAAAAGTGAATACAACCTTAATACCCAACAGTAAAGGAAAAGATAGCAAATTAAGATGAATATATTATTTCAAACAATGAGTAACTTGCCTTTAAACATGCAAATGGTTCATATTTAAAAAAGCTAATTATGAAAGAGCATAGAACTATATAAAAATCCATACTGAAGGTAGAGATGACAGTAAATACCCACAGAGATGACCGAGGGCTACATTTGCATGACAAATAAATGGGTTTCCCCCTCTGTTTCTTAATATTTTTCTGAATTTTGGACATTTTTTATAATAAGAATAAATCTAAGGTGGTATATTTGATCACTTAAAATAAAATGAATGAGATAAAAAGTAGTGAGAGTCTCACTCCACAGCCTTTTGTACCTGTTTTTCTCTGGTGACTTGTCTGTTACAGCTGACCCTTGAACAACATGGCCTTGAACAGGTCCACTTAAACACAAATGTACTTATAAACAATGCCATAAGCTGACTGTATTGATAAATACAGGCAGTACTGTTAAGTGTATTTTCTCTTCCTTATGATTTTCTTAATAACACTATCTTTTCTTGAGGCTACTTTATTGTAAGAATCCAGTATATAATACATACAACATATAAGATGTGCTTATCGACTGTTTATCTTGTATTATCCATAAGGCTCCCGGTCAATAACAGACTATTAGTAGTATAGATAACTTTTGGGCTATTCAAAAGTTGTACTCAGATTTTCAACTGCACAAGGGGTTTGTGCCCCTAACCCTCACTATGTTTTAGGGACAATCATACTCTGTAACCCAAAATGGCTTCTTGCATAAAATGACCACCTCAAAGAACTGCAGTCACCCAGGTAAGCATCTCCCAATATTGTTATTTATTTACTAAACATTTCTTCCATACCTGCCCACTGTGCAACAGGCTGGATTTAATCAGTGCTGATACCCAGATGGGCAACTGACTACATTTTTAAGGCAAGAAATTCCATGTTAAATGTTTTGGTATCTCCATGTTAATCAGGTGCTCATCAAGCTGATGGTCTTCAGAGGTAGTTCCATGTTCAACAACATGTTGAACATGTTGTAGGGCTATTTAGATCTCTAGCTGTGCTGCTCAAGATTCTGCCCAGGAATCAGACTAGTCCTGGCTCAAGTTGTTTTCCCTTATTTAGTGCTAACACATATCATATATTTGCTTTTGGTGTTCTCTTTTTAATTTCATTTTTAGGTGCATATACATGTATATGCCAGAGGGGCAAGGGAGGAGGCAAAGCAAATTTATCCTCTCTAAATATGCCTTTGGGTTTTTATAACATAAGGACACAGCGCAAGTATACATATAATTAACATTTAAATTATCATTAAAGACTACTGAGGAGCATGACCCCAGAATTTGGTGTTTTAAATACCACATATGTGAACACAGGGTCCAATGAAAATGATACAACAGCTAAATGGAAATTATTCTGGCAGACTCTTCATTAGTTATAGATACTACAATACCAAACTCTCCTCAGTTACCGTTTCAACATAAACCCAAGAAACCTGTGTAGATAAAGGGTGAGGAGGTCAGTATAGAGTACAGTTTGAGGATAGAGTATATACAGTATACAGTTTCCACATCTCTCCTTGCTGGAACTCTCAATTAATAACAACTCTCTTCCTTCCAAGTGGTTAGTAGGCAAGAAGCACTGAAAAGTCTCAAATGAGTTCTACAAGCATGACTTTCCTTCAAAGTTAAACTCTTCAGGAAGAAACCTTTCTCTGTCATTTTCCAGTTTCTCAAAGCTAAAAATGTAGTGAGGGGTTCTATTCTGATAGGAACATTCACTGATTTTCTCTATCATTGTTTGTAGCAAATAGCCTTAGAGATAACCTATAGAGGATAAAAACAGGACAGAGGTGGGTTCTACTAAGAGTGTAGTTATACCAGGCTTTCTCCTTTGCACATTAATGTTAGAGGTCAGAGACCTAGCTGGTTTAACATGTCCGACACCACAGCCCTTCTTTTACCCATATTTGTGACACAGAAAAGGTTGAATAAAATAGCTGGTTTGATTTCCATGGATCACTTTTAAGACAGGATGGCACACATGGAGTTAGAAAGATAAAATCTTATTCTGTTTCATTAAAATGATTCTTAAATAGCGCTAGAGAGAAACCTTACCAGCCTTCAGTTTTACAGTGGTATGATGAAGAGGCAGACACAATTACTAAGAGGGATCTTGTAACATATCTTGGTATGCAGTGATAACCAGAAGCTGTTATTTATATTTGGGACAAGTTCCCTGAGATGTTCTGAATTGAGGAAGTGATGGTGACCTATTTCCACCTACAGAAGCAGTGTTTACAAGATGGGCAGCAGTTCATATTCAGTTCAATTATGTGAGGTCATGTCATGTCCCTGCTCAAATTTCTTCAGTGGATACTCATCACCTACAAATAATAATAAACCTGCTACAAATCAGAATCATCCATAGACATTATGGATGAAAATATTATGGAAGAAAAATATTATGGAAGAAAAATATTATGGAAGAAAAATAGACATTATGGAAGAAAAATACCTGCTTAGGTCTTCTTTCTGAAGGTTGCAATTCAATAGCTCTGGAATCCAGATAGAAACACTTTTTAAATATATTTCATATGATCAAAATGCACAGGAACAAAGACTATGGATTCATAAGAGGAGGTCTCAAGTCTTCTTTACTATATATAAGTCCCATTTTTCCATAGCTATCCACCTCATATCTTCTAGCAACACCAATCTACTTGCAGTTCCCCAAAGACCATCTCTGAGAGCAGTCACCTCTGATCCCTTTTTGAGCAAGGTAGAGTAGCCACCATCCAAGTTGTAGCTCAAAGGAGGCTTTCTATCCAAACATTCCCTGATACACAAAAGATAAACAGATAGGAATCTAAGCACACCACTATAGAAAATTATAAAGGTACAAAGGAAGACCTATGCAAGAGAAGAAGAAAAAAACAATGATTAGAAAACAATGAACAAAAGGAAAATAAGTACAAACCTATCAATAATTACTTAAATGTAAATGGAATAAATTTTCCAAGCAAAACATATAGAACAGTTAAATGGATGAAAAACCAAGACCCAGCTATATGCTGCCTATAAGACACTCACTTCAAATGTAAGGCACACAGAGGCTGAAAGTGAAGGGATGTATGAAGATCTTCCATGCAAATAGAAACCCAAAGAAAGTTAGGATAACTATACTTATCTCAGACACAATAGACTTAAGGCCAAGTCATAAGTAATAATATGAAATAAAGAAGATCACAGTGATAAAGGGATCAATCCAACAAGAAGATACATTTGTAAATGTTAATCACCCAAAAGAACACCTAAATGCATAAGGCAAATATTAAAGGGAAAAATCAACAGCAACCAGAAAATAGTTGGGGACTAATACTCCCATTATCATCAATAGATAGATCATCCAGACAGATAATCAATAAGGAAACACTGGCCTTAAATGATACATTAGACCGTACAGACTTAAAATTCTCAGGCTGACACACACCAGACTCCCCTTGTTCATACCTTAGTCTAAAATCTTTTTATTTACATAAAAGTATTTCTTTGCATGTCTGTCTTCTTTCTGAACTGTAAGCTACTGCTGGACAGAAGCTGGTTTTTTTTTTTTTTAATCCTTATATCCTGTAACCTTGTGAAATCTCTGTCATATGATACTAACAAATTTTCTATAAATGAACTAATAAATGCATCATGAGAAAGCAATGTAGCCAAAACTGAAACATAGAATACTGGAGACCCTATTTTATTTTATTGAAACAAGAGAAAACTTGAATAAACATAATCACTAATTTTTATTCCATTAGATTGTCCACAGTGAGACTTGGGTTCCTGAATAGTTCTCAACACAAGAAAAAGCTCTTGGGGATCTTTGACTCAGAAGCAATACTACTTTCATCTTATGTCTAGAACTTATTTCAAGAGAACCCATACGACTTCAATTCTAGTCTTAGACATTGCTCAAAGAAATCACTGGATTAGAAGCTGGCAGGGGAGTTGGCAAGACGAAGATACATTGTGTATGCAGTTCAGAGTTTTCTGAATAGCATTTTGCTAAGCTACAGGCTTACATGATTTAAAATATGACTCAGAACACCAACTGTGATGCCAATGTTTCTATTTTTATATTTTTTAGCAGAGAATGTGGCTATAAATTCAACCTACTCAGTATACAAATCCTCTAAACTTCCTCCTGGAGAACAGAAAAGCACTTGGCATTTCTTTGGGTATTATTTTATTTACATATATAGTTATGCTGGTAAAATTTTGGTAACGAAAGAAGAATTAATAACTGAAAGTCTAAATGATCCCCATGATTACTGCTTAAGTTGGCAAAATATCCTCAAACACAGAAGAAATTTGTTTATGGAAATATGTATGGGTGGATTGTTCAGTTTTTTCACAACAGTACACTTGCTTGTAGTTATATCTGTGTTCTCAAACAAGTTGCAGTGGGACAGTAACAAAAGGACCATAATTTTGAGAGAGAAAATAGTACCAGAGAAACTTCAATGCTATGGTAAAAACGTTTTATATTTTCTATCAATTGTCCTTTGTTCTTCAACACCTTATACTGTCTCATTATACTCTTTTTTTAAATCAATTTTTGAGGTGTAATATATTTATATAAAATGAACCTCTTTAGAGTATAGTTTGATAAAGGCTGGACAAATGTATAAACTTACGCAAACACAACAGTTGAGTATTTTCCTCACCCAAACAGTTCCCTCATGCTTTTATGCATTCAAGTCCCATGCTCACCTCATCTCTCTTATTTCTTCCATTACCAATTAATTCTGTCTGTTTCAGGACTTCAGAGCTGGAATCATACAGAAAATGCTCTTTTTCAAATCTGCTTCTTTCTCTCAACATGTCTTTGATTTCTAATCATGCTGTTGGTTGTATGAGCAGCCCTTTCTTTTTCATTAATGAGTAATACCCCATTATATAAGCATACCACAATTTTCACCAGCTGGTGAACATATAAGCTGTTTCCAGTTTTCAGTTATAACAAAGGTGCTAAGAAAATTCCTATGCAGACCTTTCTGTTGAGTAGCAGAACTGTTATGCCACAGGGTAATGTATTTAACATTAGAAATTGCCAAACTGCTCTTTCTATAGTTCCAGCAGCCATACCAGACATCTCCAGATACTCCATATCTTTCCAACATTTGGTATTGTCAGCCTTTTCAATTTTTACCATGCTGGTAGGCAGGTGTAACTCATTGTGGTTTAATTTACAAGGTGTGAAATCTGTTTCCTTCAACAGTCTACTTTTTCCTCTTTCTAATGAATGCAAACAATATGGTATAATGAGAAATGATGGCAGCAGGGTTTGAAGTCTTGAACTTTGTCACCAACTTTGACATCATACTGCTGCATAATGCTGTAAAGACCATCCATCGTGACTTCATCTCCCACCCCCACCTATAAAGTGATTAAGTCGGGTTGCACAAAACTTAAATTCCTGTGCTAAACAAAAATGAATGTAAATGAGTTTTGTCACAAAGTAACATGTTCTCACAATAGTTAAGAATTATTTTTCTACAGTGTCATAAAGTTTTCAGAATCTGTCTATGTTTAATGCCAAAGGAATAAATCTCTCTGAAATATCACATATTTAAAAAAAAAAAAAGGAATAAGAACCTATCAAGGAAGGAGATTCCATTCTTTAGCCTGGTGCTTCAAAGCTGGTTTGCCAAACCAGTGAACCTTGATGAATTCCCTTTCATGGTCATCTGAGCTTAATTACAAGTTGCACCTGTTTTTTAAAAAAAAATTTCTGATTCAAAAAGCATAAATAATCATCTTTGATTCTTTATGTTTTGTTCATTAAGCTTTAAATTGTATGGAGTGACTCAATTAGCAAGTCTTTGAATTTCATTTGCTATTTTCCCTTATGCGCACGTAATATTTCTTTGCTATTATTAATCCTCATACATCTGTGTACAGAAACTAAGCAAATTCCAAAAGCCAGTCCTCATCTCTTTGGGCTCCCAGAGGCAAGATAAGGATAAATTAAAGGTGAAGGCAAAGTTAATGATAAAGGCAGGAAAATAACATGCATTCTTTATGAGGAAACTTAAGGAGTCAAAAGAGAAGGTAAATAGAGATCAAAGGTGAAGGAGAAATGCAGAACAAAACACTAAGGGAAATTTACTTTCAGTTCCAAAAAAAAAAAGATGTATGGAAAGAAAAAAATTGCAAATAATACATCTGGTGTTCAGGGGAATATAGGGGGGAAGAAAAAGTACACGCACACCACTTTTTATTTTTAATTCCTGTCTAAACAAACAAATTATATATTGCCTATCCAAGACTCAGATTACACTTAACAAAGGTTTCCCGTATCTTGTTCTAAAGATATCTCATAATATGCCAGCAGAAACAGAATAAACCTTTTCTTGCTGACAGCAAAGACATGGGCTTCAGTGGGAGGTCTTTCAATATGAATGGGGGAAGTTTGAGTTGCAATTAAAAAAGAATCCCATATTAAAAAATATATATGCAGTATACTTTCAAGTGCCTTTTACCTACTGGGGCAATGGAAAATAACCCACAAGCCATCAATTCAGTTGATCATTAACCCTTCCTGGATCACTAACCTCTGAAAAAACTAATGAAAGTCCAGTCTTCAGTAATAATTGGCTCTCTACCATTGTACAATTCCAAGAGGTCTGACTCTCTAATGGTCTTCCATGGAGACTTTAAGGGATTAGGGGCCCTGGCTTTAGATGAATGACCCCAATTGAATGAATTTATCATTTCTGATGACAATGATTCACATATGACCTATAAGCAAAACCACTCCTAATCTAAATCTCAAATACATCCATGGTAGAATTTGAAGATGATTTTTTTTTTAAAGATTTGTTTTTATTTTTTTTTATTTTTTTTTTTTTTAAAGATTTATTTATTGATTGATTGATTGATACATACAAGCACTGGGTACAGTTAGAAGCGCGGGAGGGAGAGAGAATTCACCAGAGCCAGAGCGGGGAGCAGAGCAGGCAGAAGGACTGAAGTACACTGCTGAGGGGAGCAGCGGGCGGCAGGAGAGGTCTGCGCGCCATGTGGGACCCTCCTCCCGAGGCCGGGGAGCAGCCGGGGATTGAACCGGCGCTGCAGAGACTGCCGGCAGCTTCCCAACCCAGCGCTCAACCGCTGCGCCACCGGGGAGGCCCTGTTTTTATTTATTTATACAAGCACTGGGTACAGTGAGAAGCGCGGGAGGGTGAGAGAATTCACCAGAGCCAGAGCGGGGAGCAGAACAGGCAGACTGACAAAGTACACTGCTGAGGGGAGCAGCGGGCGGCAGGAGAGGTCTGTGCGCCATGTGGGACCCTCCTCTGGTGGCCGGGGAGCAGCCGGGGATCAAACCGTCGCCGCAGAGGCCGCGGGCAGCTTTGCAACCCAGCACTCAACCGCTGCGCCACCGGGGAGGCCCTGAAGATGATTTTTTAATTCCAAAATTATTTAACATTTTCATAACAGGAAGTGCATGGAAAGTATATTTCAAGGCTGAAAGTGAGCTGTGGCAATGGTTCCAAAAATCCATTTCTCAACCTTGCGTCTTCAACATCAGAGTGAGACAAGGAGTATCAACAGTCATAAGAGTGGCTTCCATTTCTAGACCTTCATTTCTAGAACAGATCTATTCTAAAAGGAGAAATTCACTATGGGGTACAGAGTGAAGAGATAAATTGACTAGCAAAAATATATGTGAGTACACTGATAAATCTGATTTGATTTGAAAACATTGAGAGAACTGTAGGTATAAAAAGGATCATTTGGGAATTCTGGATTGTCTGTATGAGAGATAGAATAAATGCTCTCCAGTATCCATATCCTTATCCATGGAGCCAGTGGATGGCTCCAAAGTGACTCTATTGATACGATTAACTTAGTTAGGCCCTGGAGATGGGGAGACTTAGCCAGGACTCTGTAGGTGAGCCCAATGCGAGCAGGAGAAAAAGGCCTTTTCAGAGACAGACAGGTGATTAGAGTAGTAGAAGGTATAATAAGATGTGATGATGGAAGCAGAGGGAAAAAAGATATGCTGTGGGGCCATAAATCAAGGAATGCAGGTAATCTCTAAAAATCAGAGAAATGAAAGGAAATTCACATCTAGATCCTTCAGAAGAAATACAGTCATGCTGACACCTCCATTTTAGATTTCTGACCTCAAGGACTGTAAGAGAGTAGATTTGTGTTATTTTCAGTCACTAAATTTGTGCAAGGTCCCTTCCAGCTCCATCCATGTTGCTGCATATTGCATGAGTTTATCTTTTTTGATTGCTGAGTAACATTCATTGTGTGTATGCACCACATCTTCTTGATCCAGTCATCTATTTTTGAGCATTTGGGTTGTTTCCATAGCTTAGCTATTGTAAGTAGCGCTGCATAGCAGGAATTTAGAAAACCTAAATAAGAGCCCAGGAAAAAGACTAATTACAATAAAGTAAAAATCAAAATCAACAAGCAACTATAAACCAGAAACACACTATGGAGGTGGGGAGGGGAGGAGGGATTAGGGTCAAAATAAGGGGTGGGAATTGCATGGGGAACATAACCAAGATGAAAATGCATACATTGTGCAAAAATGAAAAATAATGTAAAAAATATATAAAATAAAAAAAGACTAATAATGAAAAAAATTATGGTAGAAAATAATGTTGATTGTTATAGCAGCAATGGGAAACTAATATACGGTCTTTTATTTTTTAAGGGGCAAGAAATGAAAAGAAGTATGAAACAGTATGTAGAAAAAGTATCTTCTGACCAACAACAAATACCCCATTCCATTGACAAGACAGAACAGTTCAAAGGTGGCATTGAGCCAGCAGCCTATGGAGAAGTTACGTATAATGGTATAATGGAAAAACGTTGGAGTAGGACTTAGGAAGTCTGGGTTCTGATCCCTGCTCTCCCACGTACAGTTATGTGTCATCAGGCAAGTCAAGGTCTGTGGATCTCAGTGACTGAACTTTAAAGTGAAACATTTAGACCACATATAATGTCTCCTTACAAGGCAAAAGGACTTTCTCCATGACTAGTTCTACTGGTGCTTGGGTTTCCCATGAGCCAGTACTGACATGTCTTTTGTTAATCCTTATACCACCCTGTGAGATTGGGCACAGTTTCCCAATTTTAAAACTTCGGCAGCTGGGGTTTGACAAGGTTATGTCATTTGCTCACCATAACTGGGATTCAAAAGCAGGCCTGTCTGACTGGAGCTACCTTCTTATCCACTGAACAGTACTGCTTTCCCTGTGGTTCCCTGTTGGCCTATGGATCTGAAGTGGGTCAAAACAAAAAAAGCAAGAGAAAACCAGCAACAGGAGCCAGGATCATGAACATGCTAAGGAGAATGAAAAGAAAAGCAAGGGGTAAAGAAAAGGTATAGGGAATGGAGCCCAAATTGCTTTATATTCAAGCATTTTAAATGACCTTTTGGAGGTCACTTTTTAAAACAAAAGGAAAACTTCAGGACACACAGTGGCCTCATGGGCAGACCCCTCCTGTTCTATGGGGTAGAATGCCATGTTACAAACCAGGGAGCCTTCTTTCCTTCAAATTCATATTCCACACCGGGCCTATGCTGCTACAGCAACTCCAGTCGTCACGGTTCATGGGAGGAGAATGGAAAGGCTGCTGCCCAAAATAGTTTAATAAGGCCAGGCCAGCAGTGATTCATGGAGTAATAACAGGCCAAGCAGACAGACGCCTGCAGAACTGGGGCCCAGCTGGGAGGGGGGTTTCACGGCTCAAGGTTAAAATGGAGAACAAAGAGGACATTCTTTGCACGTGTTCATGGAGGGCAGGCCCATTAGTACCACCTGCAAACTCCCAGAAAGGGAGTCAAATATGAGGCATTTCAGCTCAGCAATCTATTACCACTGACCTAGAATTAAAAAGCAACAGACCCAAGAAGGTAAAAAGCAACCATTGTAAACAAAGCCCCTTGAAAATGTTTTCTCTCTCTCGATGGACTCTAACTTAGTCCTTAAATTTACTGACTAATTTCATGTATGCAATAGCATCTTAAGTAATGAATAGATAAAAAGCAGCAGAAATGCAAAGAGAACAAAAATATCCAAAAAGCTATATAGACAATCATAGGCCAGTCTAAAAACCCAAACTAGATTAACCCCTATTGCAGAGAACACTTAGGTCATAGTTAATACTTCTGATTATATTTCTACTTTCAAAGAAAACTAATAGTTGAGCAAAATGTTAAGCACGATATGAAAAAAAATTGCTTTTCCGTAATTCAGTTATCTTGAATTGCAGGTGAGACAATATTTGCATATGTTCCCAGTGTATACTCTTATCCAAGCCAGTGATTACATGACTAATTATGAGAAGAGAAAAGTAAACTGATCTGTAATTCATAAAAGTTAATACCCACTTGCTTCTGCTATCAAAATGTGGAAATTCCGTCAAAAATAGAGTAAAATATACTTACAAAAAGATGTACAGAGAGCTCTCTATGGCATAAATTGAAAGGGTAAAACTATAAATTCTAAGATTTGTTGACATTTCATTGGTTTAGTCTATAAATAGTTCCGTGAATAAAATGAGAAAAGCAAAGTTTAAAAGGAGGTTGGGACAGAATGTGATGGAACTGATGAGAAAGGGCAGACCATATGTGTAATTGCTCTAAAATGGGAATCTGAGAGAAAGTCAATTTTCTCAGCTGGAAGCAAGAGTAAGCATTTGGAAGTGATAGAAAATAAGGTCATGTGAGAACAGTTTTTTATGTGTGAAAAGTTAAATCTCACCACTTCCATACAGGTCTCATTTGAAAATTTGAAAAACAAATTTGTGTTCAAATATGACACATATAAACACAGCATGTTCAACATTGATCTTATTAACAAGTGTAAGTCTTCTTCGCTTGATGTCTAAAAAGCAATAATCCTTTCATAATATTCCTCTCATGTATCTGAGTTAGAAGTTTTAATGATTTTAAATAACTGAGTTCCTTGGATCGAAGACAAAATTGAATGGAAAATTACTGTCAAAAACCAGCAACAACAAAAACTATCATTTATGAATGACTAGAGTATAAGAAATCTGATGGGCCCAAATTTTTAAACTTGTGCTTTCCCTAAAACATATCCACCCTTTACCACCTAACCACAGTGTAGCAGGAAGCACATTATGGTTTCAAGATGTCTGTGTCCAGGCTAGTCTTCTCAAAATCAGATTGGAAATCAGGATGAGTGATACCAGGAAAACGTAGTGTAACTCAGATGGTTTTATTCTTTAAGTAAGAACTGTGAAACCAAGTTTGCCAAGCAGCTTACCTTAGAAAGATGAATCTTTTCTAGAAATATTTCACCCTTGATAAGTATATAATAACCCATATTTGTATTAAGCTGTACTTTCATTTGTATCTTCTATTCTGTAGTGCAGAGTTCAACACCCCTGGGCTTTTGGCAATAGACAGCTGGAAAAGCCAGAAATAATAATTTTGCCGAAATATCTCCCAAAGGGACTTAATTGCCCCTATTGCATAGGTTTGCCTCATTTTATATAATGAATGATCTTGAAATTGCATGTAGTCATTGAAAATGACTTCAAAAACCTGACAGTGTTTTTTTTAATTAATAGATGACTTCTTTTGAAAATATGTACAAGGTTGCTCAGCAGAAAGTTGTTTGTACTAGAAAAAACTCTAGAAAATAAATGAATTGGCTAAATAATTTATTGTAGATCTATACAATAGCCTAAAAAAATAACCTATAAAAAAGGCATGTGAAAGAGATGTTTTTAATTAAAAAATTATTATAGATTCACAAGAAATTGCCAAATAGGGCAGACATGTCAGTGTGCCCTTTACCCAGCTTTCCAAAAATGGTAAGCTCTTATATATTATAACTATAGGATCGGCACTGGCATAATACAACTTAGATTAAAAAGTTTACTTAGATTTTACCTTACTTTACACGCACTCATCTTGTGCACATGTATTGTATTTTATATAGTTCTATAAAATTTTATCACACGTATTTATATTCAAGTGACTTCCACCACAACCAAGATACAGAACTGTTCTATTCCCACAAAAGAACTATAAAAAAAGAGACTTTTGCTATAGTAGAGATGCTTTATATCTTGATTTTGATGGCGATGATGCTATACATTTAAGATTTATACAAGTTAGAATATAAATTATACTTTAATTTAAGGATGATAAAACTGTATATAGACATGGACACATACCCATGACAGATTAGATTAAGAAAAAGACAGTATATTGGAGGAAAAAAAAGACACACAGACAAATGGGATAGAATTGAGAGCCCAGAAATAAACTCACACATCTATGGACAGTTAATCTACAGCAAAGGAGCCAAGAGTATACGCTGGAGAAAGAAGAATCTCTTCAACAAAGTGAGTTGGGAAAACTGGAGACTCACATGCAAAAGAATGAAACTAGATCACCATAACACATCTTATACAAAAATTAACTCAAAATGGATTAAAGATCTAGATATGAGACCCCCCCAAACTATAAAATACGTGGAAGAAAAAATAGGTAAAACACTCCAATAAACCATGTTGATGAACGATAGTAATAAAACTTGGGGAGTGGGGGCGGGGGGGAATCCTATTCTTCCAAAATACAAACAGCAATGTAAGCCAATAATGACTCAATAAAATAAAATAAAAAAATCACTCCATGACATTGGCTTCACTGATGTCTTTGTGGATGGTCTCCAGGGGCATCAGAAACAAAAAGCAAATATAAACAAATGGGACTTCATCAATCTAAATAGCTTCCGCATAGGGCCTCCCCGGTGGCACAGCAGTTGAGCACTGGGTTGGGAAGCTGCCCGCAGCCTCTGCAGCGCCGGCTCGATCCTCGGCCACTGGTGAGGGTCCCACATGGTGCGCAGACCTCTTCTCCCATGCCCACTGCTCCCCTCAGCAGTGTATTTCGGTCCTTCTGCCTGCTCTGCTCCCCGCTCTGGCTCTGGTGAATTCTCTCACCTTCCTGTGCTTCTGACTGTACCCAGTGCTTGTATAAATAAATAAATAAATCTTTAAAATAAATAAATAAATAAAAAGCTTCCGCATAGCAAAAGAAACTATCAGTTAAAAAAAAGACACTACTGAATGGAGAAAATATTTGCGCCTAATACAACTGACAAAGGGCCAATATCCAAAATACATAAAGAACTCATGGAATTCAACAAAAAGAAAACAAATAACTAAATCAAAAATTGGGCAGAAGAGCTAAATAGATAACTTCTCCAAAGAAGAAATACAGATGACTAAAAGGCAGATGAAAAAATGCTCATTATCGCTTATCATCAGGGAAATGCATATCTAAACCACAATGAGGGCCTCCCTGGTGGCACAGGCGGTTGAGCACAGCCCTGTGAAGCTGTCCGCAGCCTCTGCAGTGCCGGTTCAATCCCCACTGGCCTCAGAGCAACCCACATGGTGAGCAGACCTCTCGTGCCACGACCACTGCTCCCCTCAGCAGTGTATTTCATCAGTCTGCCTGTTCTGTTCTGTTCCTGGCTCTGTCTCTGGTGAATCCTCTCATCCTCCCGCGCATCTGGCCTGTACCCCAGTTCTTGTATAAATAAAAATAAATCTTTAAGAAGAAAAAAAACACAATGAGATAGCATCTCACACCAATGAGAATGACCCACATCAAAAAGACTAGAAATAATAAGTGTTGGTGAGGACATGGAGAAAAATGATGCCTTGTACACTGTTGGTGGGAATGAAAACTGATCTAGTTGTCCCTATGAAAAACAACATGGAGGTTTCTCAAAATATTGAAAATGGATGTGCCATATGTCCAAGCAATTCCAAGCCTAGGTATCTACTTGAAGAACAGAAAAACACTAATTTGAAGGGATATATTTTTTTCCATGTTCACTGCACTGCTATTTATAATAGCTAATTTATAGAAATCACCTAAGTGCCCAAAGAACAGAGGATTGTATCAGAAAAATATGGCATAATATATGCAGTACTACTCAACTATGAAAAAGGATGAACTACCATTTGTGGAAACATGGATGGAACTGGAAAGGATAATGCTAAAAGAAATAAGTCAGGAGAAAGACAAACATTGGATGGTCTCACTTATATGTGGAAAATAGAGAAACATAACAAAGAGCTGGTCAAAAGCAAACCAAAAATAAACTTTTAACATTTGACTGCAAAACAGAGGCAATCAGAGGAGGGAGGTGGCAGGGTGAGCATGGAAGAGAACAGGGGCCCAGTGGAACACAGTGAGGAATTGCTGGGGCACTGGTGCTGGGCGTGTCTGAAAGTACACGTTTGTAGAGTTTTGTGCCTATAACCTCCAGGTCAGAAACAAAGACATATACCAACTTTGCATCAATAAACATAATTTGGGGGGTGGGGGAAGACAGTATTGAAAGTTATAAAATAGTACTTATAAGATGGCCTCCTTTTTTGTATAATTATGTGAAAGCCACAAAACATCAAAATTTAATTTTCTTCTAAAAATTCTGCATGGTTTTCTAACATTTATTTTTGCAAGGAGTTAGCATTACTTTAATAAAGCAAGAGAAAAGACTAAAAAAGGTATGTACATTCTCAACAAAAGATTCTTTGAAAAATAGCCACCTAATTCTTTTTAAGTATTTTCCTGGTTGAAAAGTTAACTTTAGTATCTCCTCCAGAGTCCTTTTTATCACTCCCCTGAAACCCAGCCTCCATTAACTTTATAATGACTTGATATTATAGGTTCCCGTGGAAGATGAACTTGAAAAGACCTTCTCCACTGAACTCAGTGTTCTGTAATATATGTAAATTTTTCAATGAAAGCTGAGACACTGAAAACAGACTGTACTGAGGGCTAACTCTTCCTTTCATACAAGCGATATGGCAACCCTGTGGTGATAAAGAACCCAGCATGCTTCTATTCTGTTTCCATCTTCAAGACCAACACAGGGACCAAGATGACTTCTGACACTCCAGTCATCATTCAAATTTGAAGACAGAAAAAAGGAAAGAGATATGGGCAAAAAGGGCATAACCCCAGGCACACAGCCTTTTTATTTTTTTAAGTCTTCCTTAAAGCCCCACACAATAATTCTAAATAATACTTACTGGCCAGGTATTAGTCAATTAGCCATACTGAGCTGCAAGGAGGACTGGATAATGAGGTTTCATTGCGGCTGTTATTGCTTTGTTTGCTTTTCTCTTTTGAGATAATGTGCCCTGGGGGAAAAAGTCCATTAGTAAAGAAAAGGTGTCTTTTGTCACAGTAAATGATCTGACAAGATACAGAACACATGAACAGAATAAAGGAAATGGGGCTCAAGAGATAGAGGTCAAGGGGCTTCCCTGGTGGCACAGGTGGTTGAGCTCCAGCTGTGAAGCTGTCCTCAGCCTCTGCAGTGCCGGTTCGATTCCCGGTCTGCCAGGGAGCTACCCACAGGGCGTGGCAGAGCTCTCCTGTCTTGCCCACTGCTCCCCTCAGCAGTGTGTTACAGTCATTCTGCCTGTTCTGTTCCCCACTCTGTCTCTGGTGGATCCTCTCACCCTCCCGTGCATCTGGCCTATACCCCAGTTCTTGTTTAGATAAATAAATCTTAAAAAAGAAAAAGAAAAAGAGATAGAGGTCAGGGCAGAGATAGAGATTTAAGAATTGTCAGCAGAAAGCTGCCAGACAAAGTCATAGCCATGATAAGTAAGTTACAGGAAACACCACTGATCAAGAAGAAGAAGAGCTAATGAGGTGAATATCCCGGGACAACCAAGATTTAAGAGGAAGAGAGAGAGAAAGGTAATAAAGGAAACAAGATGTGGAGAACATTCAGAGATGGAAGAAAATTTATGCTCATAATTCAAGGGTGCAACGTCTTTTCACACTGAGGAGGTGTTTGTCGAAGACACTGATAATTTCTCCCCACTAGCCATTCTCCCCGTGCTTCTTCATTACTAACAGAATTCAAATTTTGTTCAGTTACTGGAAAGTTATTTGCTTGAGGGCAGCCTGGCTACACACCAACCCAGGTTATAAACCTTGGCAATTCTAAATCTATCAGATAGTCTCATCCTCTGTCATTCATTGGGTTAGACCCAAGGAGTGATATAGTTCAGGCCAAAGAGAAACTGGGGCAAGTTTGGAGAGAATATAAAGTTAACTTGCTATGAGTGGCAGGGAAGAAAGACTAAAACAGGGTCCTTGGTGACACCATCGAGCCACTGAATTAAACAACTTGAATTGTCCTACTTCCAAAACTGCTTATATGCAGCCTCCTATTTAAGTGTCTTCTATTTGTGTTTTCTGTCATTTGCAGCCCAAATCATCCCAAGATACACATACAACTTATAAGGCTGACCAGGATGGTATCAAGAGGACTTGGGAAACAGGATTTAGAATAGAATGACAGTTTGATAACTAAGGTGGGAAAATGTCAAGGACTCTGGGGCTGCATATAAAGTTGGGAGAATTTCTTCCCAGTGATCTCTGATTCTAATAAAATGAGCACAAGTTCAAATGGTGAGAGTAAGTATAAGGAAGAAAGCTAGTTTCTCAAAGAAAATAATAAAAATTTGGAAGAGCTGCTATAGAAAATGGGAAAGGATGTGAAACTTCGCATCAGCACAATGATTTCCAAGTGGCAGCAAGGGTTCTGTTAACCTTAAAATCATAAATATGAAAGGGAGCCAGTAATCGGTTATAGAGCAAGTACGGAGCTAGAAGTAGACTGCAGTGTTGCTTCAGAGTTGGAGAAAGAAATGAGTACTGCAGAAGATCAAAGGGGTTAGGGAATCACTGTGTCTGTGACAGACAATCCAAAGATTGACTCTATTGTCCTGATAAGTCAGAGAAGTAGTGAAGTGAGTGGGGAAGTAAGAGCAGACAGCCTAAGAAAGTAGGGTGAGGTTCAAAAAAAGAAATTTGCAGAAGGTCTGAAAAGCAGGTTTAGTGAGAGAAAGGGAAGGACCAGTTTGCACTCCCACCAGCAATGTAAGAGAGTTCCTTTTTCATCACATCCTCGCCAACATTTGCTGTTGCTAGTTTTTTTGATATGTGCCATTCTTACTGGTGTAAGGTGGTATGTCAATCTGGTTTTGATCTGCATTTCCCTGATTACAAAGCATGTTGAACATTTGTTCATATGCCTGTTGGCCATTTGCATTTCCTCTTTGGAGAAATGAGACAGACAATCTTTTCTAGACTCATTTGTGTGACAGCAGAACCCTGGGGAAATCCCTTTCTCTTATCAGACAACTCCTTCTAATTGGGTCTTCCTTTTTTATGACAAATGCCCTTGAGAAATAAAATGAGAAAACTAGAGACAAATTAATTGTATTTAAGATATTTCATATAGTTTCTCCTCCCAGCATTTCCTGTCTTTCTCTTTCCACACAACCAGCCTAGTTCAGGACCCATTACTGCTTCTTTCCTACATGGCTACTGTAACAGCTCTTACCTAACTTGTCTATTACTGGGCTTGTCCCACGCAAACCACCCCTTACACATTTACCAAACGGAATCTGTGATCACATCACTACTATCTTGTAGTGACTCATCAACATCCAGAGCAGTGGCTTACAAGCTGAGCTCTTACCGTCCCTACATCCCACAAGAAATCAAATAATGCAACTTGTTACTGTATTGCAGAAAGGGGACAAAAGAAATATAGATATTTTCCCTTCATTTTAAGTTTCTGTCCACATTTTTTGTAACTTTTGGTAGCAATTCCCATTTGTTCATACTAGCAGCTAACCGTAAAGATATCTAATCTAACAAAATAATATAATTTGTTATTTAAAGTGGAGCACATGATATAAATTCCAAATCTGAAGTGGTGGCATGTGAGGGCTCCCTTGTACCAAGCTTCCTTTCCAACTTTATTTATCACACCTTGCTGCACTTATCCTACCTAGAAGCACAGCAAGCTGGCTGGCTTCACAGTGATCTGCATGCACACCTATCTAAGAACACATCATACAACAGGAAGAGTAATACCTATGGCAGCCCACTGCTTATCAGTTCCATGTACTGTGGACATTACTAGAAATGTATGTTGAGTCCACCTGATTTCCATAGCATCCCCGTAACAAAATCTGCAGAGGTTTTCATACCTTGGAACTTTTTACAGAAAATAATGGATTGCCTGAAAAGGACAAATCTTACACAACGTAGAATGAACTATACCAAATTTACTAAGTAGTCAATCTAAGTACAGAAATTCTTTTTTTTTTTTTTTTAGGATTGATTTATGTATGCATACAATAACTGAGGTACAGGCCAGAGGTCCAGAGACAGAGCAGGAAACAGAACAAGTGGACTGACTGAAATACACTGCTAAGGGAAGCAGTGGGCGAGACAGGAGATGTCTGCTGCACCATGTGGGTTAGTACCCTGGCCAGGGATCAAACTTGTGCTACAATGGCTGCAGATAGCTTCATAGTGCTGAGATTCAACCTCTTGCGCCACCAGGGAGGCCCCTGGACATTCTTATATATAACTAATGAATGGACTTAGAGTTTTAAATGCAACAAAGAGCCAGCCATCCTGACTACAGCATTAGATCCTATACAGACACTGCTTATTCATTGCCTGGATTTATATAGTTCACATGATAATCCACATATTCCATGTTGATAGTCAACAGATAGGAACGCCCTGGTATCAAGTCTCATCTACTTAACAAGAGAGAATTCAGAGTCCCTGAAGTGTGAACTTGGGACAAATGCCAAGGTACAAAAGTTTGTGTTTCTCTGAGGATGGCTATCTTTCCTCCTCTTAAGTGCAAGTTTTTAGTTCCTTTTCTAAAACCTGTGAAATCAGAAATATCTCAAACTGTTGTTTTTCTGTTTTTGATTTTCAAAGGTATTATGGTACTTGTATCATATAGTAAGACGTCCAGCAAGACATGGAGTAGTATCTTATAGTCAAGTACATTAATATTTTTGCAGCAAAATGTATGAACATTCCTACTAACTGAAATAAAGACCACAAATAGCTTCCTGTCAGTTCGGGTCAAACTTTGTCATCAAGTGAATTACCAAAAAAATAAACTGTTGCTATTCAGATTTCACAATTGTAAGAGACCGAACAAATTGCAAATAATTGTGGAATGCTGGAGCCGAAGATAAGATAAGATGCTATGACAATGCCTGTCTGCATAGATTGTCCTCTCTGTGGCTGCAAAGAGAACACTGTCTTGGGCTAGAAGAAACGTCTAGGTAAAATGCAACCTCAGAAAGTTTCCCCCTTTAACTTACCAAATTTCCCCAACGTACTTCAAGTCTATATAAGACTACATCCTTACTGTCTTCTATTCTGGCTGTGGCAATACGACAAGGGTTTTAAGATGTAACCAACTTACTCCATGTCTGCGGCACCACATAAATGCTGTTCATGCTGTAGAATCAGAACCTCTCGTTCTACAGTGCTGAGTCAGACTGTAGCAAGTCATGACACAGTGACTGAGACTCTCATGCCACAGAGGCAGCTTTACATAGCTGCTTAGAAGTTCAAAGGGCAAAGACAGAAAACATTTCATTCATTCAGTCATTTCATTCCAAAGCAAAAAAAAAAAGATTCTAAACTGGCCCCAAAACATTCTGAGGGAAGACGATATGCCCACTCAAGGTGTTCCTAGGACACAGTTTCTTGGCTATATGGGAAGTGGTATTTACTAATCAGCACATTTATCACCAGGAAACTTACGGGCCAAAAAAAAAAAGAAGAGAGCAAAATTTAAATAGAAAAAAATGGGACATAATGCATACCAGAAAAGTAAATAATGGAGTCTGAGGACACATTTGTTGAAATGTTTTACTAAAGAAAACAGACAGGAGGCTGTAAAAATAGTTATCAAGTGTTTATTCAGACTTGTCTCATTATTTATGTTTGTCAGCTTGCGTTTCCACAGATTAAGTTCCAGCATAACAAGGCACACACCTGTACCTGGCGTACTTTAGAGGAAACATAGCCTAATACTAAACAAACAAACAAAAATCCTGCTCAATTCCCAGAGCAAGATGTCACAAATTCCTTCCCAAGTATCTTTTATATTTCTCTAAAATTTTTAATCTTTTACAAATGAGGAAGCAGAATTTTTTTCTCTTATCAATAAATAGAAAGTGTCAACTATATGTTTACACGCTCTTTCAATGGTCATATGAAGTCTTTAAATTACTGAGATTGGGCTTTATAGCCTGTTCCCTCTGGAAGACCTATCTAAAAATGCCATTATTTCCCCCAATCCCTACCCCGACCTCCAAAATCACCACTGTAACAAAGTACTACATTCACAACCAGAAATTTATCATCTCAAATCTTATTTCCATAGCTTTTATGGAACATTTTTCCAAGCCCATCATTGAACTATGTAAGACCAGAGTTATACTCAATGCTTTCTCCAAGGAAACCCACCTCATATTAGAGTCCTGCTAAGAAATATTCAATTTGGAAGGAAATTAGGCAAGTAGAATTTAATAAAATGAAAGTGACCCTAAGAAAAACTTTCATGTTCCCTAGTTGACTGTATCTTCACTATGACCAGCTCAACTGGAATGGACTATTGAAAATGTCACTACCAGAATAAATATTATAAATACATGGGACTTTTGTCCTTCCTTATTAATTCTTCCTTGATACTTATTGTGCTGCAGGGGAATCAGTTTAATTTAGTTTATGTATTAAACACAAACTAGAAGAGACACTAATGGTTTAAGTAAGAACCCTTTGCTTCATCTGTCTTCTCAGCATGGATAGGAGACTCTAAGTAGCCCATCATTTCCCTTAAAATACAAAGAAAACCAAAGAAGAAATAAAAAATGTATCAATTTAGAGTAAAGAATAATTAAAAAATTAAAAAGTGGCTTTGACCTTGAGGTATGATCAGATTCACAAGGCTGCACCTTTTAAACTTATTATGAAGCTTTGAGCAAGAGCATCCATTTTCTTATTTGAAATAAATGCACCTGTCTTGATTATTAAGAGTACAATGTTGATATTCATAAGAACCTCCAGGAGTTAAAAATGTAATAGCAAGCCTTGACAATTAAGTATCTCAATAAACCTGACAGTCTTTCCCACGAGAAGAGAAGGAATGCCAAGAGCTCTTCTATATGTCCTATTTTATACAAAAGTCTGTACCACAAAAATTGTATTTTTATTTTCTCATCTGGCAAGGTCTACAACTACTTCAAGAAACCCTTCTTACTGCCTTCAATAGTGACATTTGAAATTTAGTAAAGGGAGTTACAGCTACATAATAATCAAAATATTCTAGAAATTAAAAAACATGAAGCAATAATTCTGGCTCCATGAGTCCACATCTGATTTTTTTTTTAACCTCATGAACTCCTGATGATTAATTTTTTTTCCCCAATATTTGAGCAAGCAGCATTCTGAAGTCAAAATGATCACTGCCAATTACTTTATAAACGCTACCTACTGCATTATTTGGTAAAAAAAAGAGCCCCAAAAATCAACTCTATTTCAAATCTATACCATTTCTCTTTCACGTGAAATCCTACCCTCCTTCAAGCAACTCTTTTCTTTTTCCCAGACTGAACATCTCCATCTCACACATTCTCCCACAACATGGGAGAATCACCCTCCTAAGGACAGAATTCATTCCGAGCACAGGCTCTGACCACTGACCATAGTGTCCAGTGTCTCTTCATTCAACAACGGCTTAGCAAATACCAGGTATTATTCTAGGAGCTGAGAACCCTCAGTGACAAAGTCACTGCTTTCTAGAAGCTTCACATCTCATCCAGCACCTAGAACAATGCTCAACACAAATTAAGTACTCACTAGTTTTTCAGAACACCTCTCAGAAAATGTGGCACTTGTGTTTGAATATAATGATTCTAAAGGTGATTTAACGTCTTGAAAGTGACACACTCAAATATTATAAAATGATTACTGGCAACAAGAAATAAGAAAAAGCAGTATGCAGAAGACCTTGAAAAGTAGAGCAACCCAGAATTTCTTTGAAACATACTCTACAGTTTGAAGACCAACTACATTAATCACATGTCAGATATAAGATGTTCATGGCTCACAAGGGATTCAAATTACGGTTATGTCTGTTCAAAAATGCACATAATCTGATAGTGAGAATGGCGGTAGACCTTTGATTCATATATAATCAATTCAAATTGATTAGTTTAACAAGAGGGTCATGTGAAGCTATACTTAAGAAATTATGTAGTATTTTTAAATCAATAAAATTTCATTTTTAAAATGTGGAGAATACATTTGAGAGTGATATAAGACACTTGATATAAAATATTTTTAGTACTTATTTCTATTACTATTGTTATGTGATAAATTACCCCAAATCTAAGCAGCTTTAAACCACTTTACTTGGCTCATAACTTGGCAGGTCTAGAATTTAGGAAAGGCATGGCTGCACAGTTCTGGGTCAGGGTCTCTCATGTGCGGACAGTGGGATGCCAGACAGAGCTGGACTCATCTGAAGGCCCAAATAGGTGGGTGTGAGATGATTTCCTCACAAAACTGGTAGCTGATACTGGGTTTGTTGACCAGAGCACCTATGTATGCCTTCTCCAGCATGGCAATCTCAGAACAGACATATTTTTATATGGCAATTGGCTTCTCCACAACTAGTGCCCCAAGGGAACCAGGCAGTTGCTACACCGTCTTTTTATTTATTTATTTATTTTATTTTTTGTGGGCCCCTCGCCGGCGGCCGGGGAACAAACCAACGCTACAGAGGCTGCAGGTAGCCTCACAGCCCAGCGCTCAACCGCTGAGCCACCAGGGGAGGCCTGGTCTTTTTTTTTTTTTTAAGATTTATTTATTTATGCATACAAGAGCTGGGGTACAGGCCAGAAGTAAGGGGAGTGAGAGGATTCACCAGAGACAGAGTGGGGAACAGAACAGGCAGACTGACTGAAATACACTGCTGAGGGGAGCAGCAGGCGAGTCAGGAGAGGTCTGCTGCGCCATGTGGGTTGCTCCCTCGCCGGGGATTGAACTCGTGCTGCAGAGGCTGTGGATTGCTTCATAGTGCGGTGCTTAACCCCTTGCACTACCAGGGAGGCCCTGCATGATCTTTTATGACCTACTGTTGGAGTCAGAGTGACACTCTGCCATGTCCCACTGGATGAAGCCATCACAAACCACTCACATTCAAGTGGTAGGTACACAGATTCCACCTAACAATGTTAGTGAAGAGAATTTCTAGCTATTTTTAAAAAACTACCACAATACTTAAAAGGGTTAGTTTCAATTATTTAAATAATGTGGTTAGATAGAATACTGCATTCCTGGTATGAGTCACTATGAAGGAAATATTTTTGGGTTTTTTTTGTTCAGGCCAAATATCTTTTGTTAAATAACAAAGCTTAACTAATTGATTAGTTTAACAAGAGGGTCATAGAATAGCTTTTGGACTTCTGAACCCTTAAGCAACAACAGGCTACACAAGCACATAATCTGTTCAGGGTTCATTTTTAAAGGGCAGGCTCTGGGTCCACCCCGCCCACTCAAGGTGAGAGCTATTTCTCCCTTTTCTTCTCTGCTCACTTCACTTGTCAGCATATAGTTAGGATTGGTGAGTTTTAGAAGCAGGTCAAGTGGAGGGGTGGTGACAAAGAGAGGGAAAGAAACTGACTACATCTCTATCATGAGCTTTCTGAGGATAAGAACTGCCTTAATTCTTTTTCTTTCGCACAGCACCCACCTGACACCCAATAAAGGTTTGCTGTTTGGTCAGTGCTCAAAGTAAAAAACGATGAAACTTACTGTCCATTATTCTTCCCCCATTCAGACCTATAAATCACCAAAACAAAGAAAGCCATCTATCATTCCAGGGAGTTTTAGAGCTGCCCAAAACAAAGATGGGAGTTGCTTGATCTTGATACTGTCAAGTCAAGGTGTTCAGAGAGAATTAAAACATCAGATGGAGGGACTCCCCTGGTGGCACAGTGGTTGAGCGCTGGGCTGCGAAGCTACCCGCAGCCTCTAAAGCACAGGTTTGATCCCTGGCCGCCAGCGAGGGTCCCAAATGGCGCGCAGACCTCTCCTGCCGCCCGCTGCTCCCCTCAGCAGTGTATTTTGTCAGTCTGCCTGTTCTGTTCCCCACTTGGGCTCTGGTGAATTCTCTCACCCTCCCGCGCTTCTGACTATACCCAGTGCTTGTATAAATAAATAAATCTTAAAAAAAAAAAATCAGATGGAAATTGGACTCAATAGTTCTACGGTCCCGTCTAAGACTTCTATAATTCTTTAATGGGATTAAAAAAATAAAAACAAAACTGAATTCCTATAAATGTGTAAAATGTTACTATTCACCATCCCCCATCCACTCCTGGTATATCAAAGATGCAAGAGATTTATTCTTAAAGATTAGACTTTAAGAATAGTAAGGATTTTTTTTTTAATCTAAAGTTTACTTCTATTGTAAATCTTTTACTGGAAATAAGAGATGGAAATAAGAAACCTATCAAATACAATACAGCAAACTCACAAACCTGTAAAGAAATTCTTTGGGCTAGTCCTAAGAACAAGGACAGGTCACAGAGGATCACAGTCTCCCGTAGCTACCAATGGATGAGAAACAGAAAACTCTCAAGTGGTTTCAAATCTGGAAATGTTAGCCTAAAAAAAAAAGAAGTTTTAGGAGAAGACAAGGTGTTTTCAAGTATTTGAAGTATTGCTGAATCAAAGACATCAGATTTACCTTTTCATTTAAAAAATATGCTTTTAGCAATTTGATAGGTCATAGCTAGGATGGATTTCATCAAAGAACCTTTCAGAGGCTAAATGATTAAGTCGGCATAGGTGTGCAGGAAATTACAGAATCAAATATTGTATTAGACTGGATAATATTTGAGATCACGTCTTCCAATCCTATTAATCTATTATCCATTCTATGTAAGAAGAAATCTCCATTTATCACTGAAATAGATAACACCCAACTCATCTATTAAAAGTCTTGGTATCCTTAATTCTCCATCTGCCTAAGTATTTGTCTGCCTAGGCAAATATTAAAGCCTAGTCTCACAAGGTCACTATCATCAAGGGTGGTGGAGGGGTCAAAAAATCTTAATTGGGGGTGGGGGCTAGGGAGGAATATGGAGGTGACTCCCTGGGAAAAAACTTTTCTGAGATATGCAAACAAATTGCATGGTTGCATAAGATTCATCAAAAGAAACTAGTTGTTCCTAGTGGCCATACTGCTCCCTTGTCAACAGAAATTGTAATTAATTGAACACTATTAGGAGGAGGTTTTAGACCTGCCTTCATGATCTGTCAATTATTGAACAAAGACACCAGCCACCCAGGATTAAGCTGAGTGGCTACTTTATTTCTTCTTTGTCAGTTTCATGATAACACATACATTCTCACCATGAAAAAAGAATTAGTAATCTTACCAGAATGAGGAGAATTAATATTAGCTGTGTGGTATAAATCCACATAGAACTTATTGATCTCTTTATATACATGACTGGAATTACATTTTACATATATTTGTATATAATGTATTCCGTATTCTCCAGTTTTCTCTTAACAATGTGTTCTGGATATTTTTCCATAGTTGGACATACAGACCTACAGCATAGCTTCATGGTATTCATGCTATACTATAATTCATTCATTCTAGGGCACACTTTCCCCTGCATTTTAGTATTTCTGATGTTAGGTGTGTCTCACATGTAATAACCATTATAGTTAACTTGATAGTATATTTTCCTTCCATAGTGGTACATTTTCTTTCTTAATGGTAAATTAATAGTAGATTTCACAATTAATAGTCTTCAATTCAATGAAATCATTGGCCGGACTTTATGTAATCAATCCATTTTTGGCACTGGCAACAGATACTCTTGCTTCATGCTCCCTGTCATTCTTCCTCAGTCTAACTCTGCTTTCAGCCATAGCCATAGTGGGGAGTCCCAAGTAGGGCAGATTCAAGCAGACAGCTCCCATCATAGGCAACACAGGAGTCTCCCTTGTTCTTCAGAGTTGCTGGGCACCAACTCAGCCTGAAGACAAGGGTAGTCCAGAAGTTTGAGCACATTATTGGATCAAATTACAAACTCAAGAGGGGTGAAGGGATGGGCAGGAACTACAGGGCTGGTTGTGTAAATGCTCTAGCTCTCATTCTTCCAAACCAGCATCAGGGAACAATCAATCCCCAAATGCCTACAGCATCAGCCTTCCTAACACTCTTGTTGGCTTTTCCCCCTCCCTGACTCTCCTGCTCCTTCACTTCTGCGTCTGGGATCACCTTCCAAATAAACTATCTGCATCCAACTCCTTCATAGAAGTCCTGATAACATAGTCCTGGTAATATAGTTCTCCTGCTATGCTTTCAGGAGAACCCAAATTAAATGGTCATTTAGGTTATTGCTAGGTGTCAATTTCTTAGTCTGTAAAATAAGAAAATGAAAATAAAATCTCTCTCAGCTTTCCTTATACTCCAAGAAGCTTCTTCTTTCATGTAACATAATGAGAATGACTGCTTCAACCAGGAGGAGTGAACTGTCTTTTTCCTGAAGCTTAGTGACCCATCAACCAATAAACTCTGATATGATAAACTTAAATTGATATACTTTATGGTAAATAGGCCTTTCAAAGAAGAAGAGAGGACTACTGAGAGATGCCGGAGTTCGTGGATGTTCTGCTTCACAATGATGATAAACACATTAGTGAATTTACTTCACAAGTCCTTAGCACAGAGATACAGAGAATGGACAGAGGCAGCCAGAGCACCTGGCCTTAAAGAGTCTCCCACAGTCCAGTTCTTTACGATTCAACAGTGTGTTGTAAATATACTGCCTGGAACTTGCAATTTGTTTTTTACCACAGAAATGCAATTATAAACATTAGGTTAGATTCCCAAGTAAGGCCTTTAAAAGTATTTATTCTGTAACAGGGCTAGGCACCTGTTCCTAAGGAAACATAACTTGAACACACCACATTGCCTTACCAAAGAAAATATTTATTGAGGCAATCAAGACTTCAGGAAAAAATATTCCCCCACACTAACACATACAAACAAAAACATATAATACTGATTGATATTGCAGTGATCCTGAAGAGATGTTATAGGTGGTGGCCCTAACTGATGGGGAGGTGGGAACAAGTACCATGGAGTAACTTCAGTAATCTGTAAAAAGCAAAACATGTGGCTGGGGGGTGGGGGGGCTACTTAATCAAAACTAACAAGCAGTCCTGATAACATGCCTCTGAAAAATGGCATAAATACAGCACAAAAGCTGAGGCAATTTGAGATGCTTAAGGACTCTGTGCCCATGGTCCTGAAAACTGGAGTTTGGACATGCATGCACAAGGACTCTGCCTTGAGAAGTGGCTCCCTCTCCTCCTTGCAGACAGATGGAATCCTGGAGCTCTCCAGACCTGTCCCACATACTCTGTTGCCAATCTTTTGAACTTTGCTAAGAGATCTGTTACTGTCCCTCACTTTTTGCTGCCAATTAAATTGTATGTTCATATTATTGAATGTGGATTCCTCCCAATAAATTCGTATTATGATTTTATGCACTTGGCTTGAGTCATGTGTGAGATCTTTCCATTTTGTGGAAATTAGCTCTTCAGAGATCCATAAGCTGATAAAACAATCACACATGCACACATACTGGTGAAAGGGGGCTCCTCAAGAATTAAAATGCCTGCGCTAATTGACGTTCATTAAGTCCTCATGAGTAGCCTTAAAATCACTGTAGACAAAAAACTCACCCAAGCTCTCAAAAGGGAAAAGTAGAGATAATTTATTTCAACAACCAAAACATATTAAATTTCTTGGCCAAAGATAAGAGTAAAAAGCAAAGAGGGCCATCTAGAACAAGTTCACTCAGAACAGAAGTGATTATGTAATTTGGGACTCAGATCACCACAAAGGACTGTTTAACGGCAACGCCCAACAGCTAAAAATCAAGTTACAAAATCAAAGGAGACTGCACGTGAGTTGGTTGGGAAAAAAGGTTCATATTTATATAAAGATAAGCCTTAAATCTTATTTAATAGATCAAGGTTGAATTTATACAAAATTGCATCGTGGTCCCACAGTTTTACTCATTTAATACTCAAACCACCACCACCCACTCCCATAACACCAATTATTAATGACTATAGCACTGGTGAATGGAAACTGGGGAAGAGAGAAATGAAGAAATCTGGGATGATGGAAAAGGACTGCCAAATCAATCAAAATCTTATGTAAAAATCTTTTTTTACAGACCTAACATAAGTGGATCCTTATGTGACCTTTTTTACAAGTTTCTTAAAATTAAAAATGCCATTAATAAAAGCAATTCCTTTTCCAAGGAAAAAGTAAATCATAATTACATTATCAACTATGTATAGAAGATTTATTTAATTTCATATTCCTTCTAGGCAAAAATGGGAAAAAAGTAAAGTAAATGCAAACCAAAAAGGTGAGTAATATTAAGTATATACTTAGAGACCATAACAATGAACGTGAATACAAAATAATAAAATCCAAAAATAACACTTTTAGAGTGGGGAGAGAAATGAGTTCTGCAAAAGTCAAAAGGCCATTAGAGTTTATGACCTAAGCATTATAATTGTACACACACACAGAGGATATTACCTTTTTCTTTCCCACCCCACCCCACCTCAGTTCCCTAGATTACTAATAGAGATGTAAAAATTGAGCTTATAGGAAAAAAAACTTCCACTTTTTTCTTCTATGCATAGGCTGACAAAAAAGCACCACAGGCAAGAAACCTGTATCCATTACTCCCATGGTTTGCAAGAAAAACTCTATTAATTTCAGTCTAAACAAACAGAAATAAACAGAGACAAAACACTCCAGACAAACCTGCTGCAAAAGCTCTGAAATCAGACATAACACCCACGGTACATCTTTCAGCTTGAATGAATAAACACATCCAGCAAGACCTCAAATGTTTTCACTTAAAAAAAATAATAAAAGGCAATCATTTTGTTCAGGCATGAATGAAACTAGAGAGCTTTTTTACTGTTGAGAGCAACATTTCTTAGGGGTACTATTAACTGGATTATAACGCCCAATCACTAAAAGGAGGAACAGGAATGAATGTGAAGAGGCTTTCTTTCATGTTTCATTCTTTCATGTTGGAAAAAGGAGCTTAGACACAGATAAAGTCTTAGAATGCAATAGTCAAGAGGCACTTGAAACTACCCAGAAACTGGAATGAGGAATAAGAATTCTATTCAGCAAGACTAATATTTAATTTGGATTAGGGTCAATAATCTAAACATAATTAAGGGAAGAAATTTAAGAAGATAAGCAAAAAAATAAGTAGTTAAAACTTTAATTCTAGGGACAGAGAAACTGAGGCCCACAGGGTCAAGATTTGCCCAATGCCATGTAACCACTAAACCATGTAGCTGGTTCTCCAGGTCTACCCTGTGTCTGCCTTGACACTCAATACAGTACACTCAAAATTTTCATCTAGTTCAATATAACTCACACAAGAGAAACAATTCATGGGCAAAATTCTACAACATTCCTAAGTCTGAGTATAACATCAACCCTAAGGAGAATACAGCTCTTTAAGTTCCAGGATTCCCTGGCTCTAAGAATATGCAACCATCTGGTGAATCTATGGATGAGAGAGGACCATCAGAGTTCCCCACCAATCCCCTTTTCCCTCTTCCACCTGACCTAAAATAACTCTGGGCTTCTTGAAACATAGTATTTCCTTAAATGATGATAGATTAAAACCTTCAATTGAGCAGTTTTGCTTCATCACTGGTAATTGCACTGGTAACCCATTTACAGTTGGATTCCCAATATCCAACCATTTATCAACTCTGCCAGGGAATTAGCCCATATCTTTCCAAATGAAGCAACCCTTTCTTTCAGGGATAATTATACCAACAGGTTCTAATTTCCTGTTCCAGCAGGAAAGGTTGCTCAGCATTTGGGTGTAAATGTTTTTTATTAAAATATTGCATGAATGATGAATTATGGCCAGATTTTCAATCTTCATCCTGAATAGGAGTTTATTAATTAGCACTTGTTATTATTCTCAGTATGAAAGTCAAATAGATGATCAGAAAAAGGATTAGGCATATTAGAAGCAGACAGATTACTTCACTGATTAAGTAGTTCTTAGCCAAGGAAGGAAGCTCACTTTAAATAGAAACTGCAGATTTATATTCACTACCTATTTCAGGACTGGCACAGTGGATACTCAAATGTTGGCTGAATGAATGAATGAATAGAAGAAAAGAAAATGCCAAGTCACTTTAGAACAAGAAACAAATCTCCATTTAATAAAAGGCAGTGCCATCCAGCACCCTATTAAAGGTTCAATGACATGAAAGAACAAGTTGAAGCAAGCATCCCAGGGTAACTCAGGTTACAAAATGTTAAACAAAACAGTTCCTGCAGAATGTAATCTCATGCTAATTAACATAACAACGGTGACAGGCAATTTGAAGCTCTTCCTCAAGTCACTGGAATGGACCTTAGAACACACTTCTAAAGGCTTTGAGTAACACTGGACATAGTAGTCCTAATGAAATCACATCAAGTTTTTTATCAGTCAAGATCTTTTTCTTCCTTTTTCATGATATTCCAGTCTTCTGCCTTCTCCAAGAACTACAGTTTTTATGTAGGAAAAGTAACTATGATGTCCAAACACATAACTCAAGCCAAAACACTATCCTGAGCCTGAGGAATCATCTGAATACACTTTAGGCACTGAAAAGTGTTTCTAGTCAAACACATCGGAAGTTTCGATTTTTTTTTTTTTTTGCAAATTACAAGATCTTTAAACATGAAGCTCTTATTTATTCTCTGTACCTATAGAAGCAGTTATTTTTAATCCTTTTTCCATAAGGATGTCAAAATTAGTCATAAGGCATCAAACCAAAATAGTTTGAAAAGTTCCACATAATTATGAAAGTCATTATAGTTATTCATATACCAAGAATCATTTATACTACTTGAGTTTATACAAACACATCCACTAGAGACCGATTTAACCTGGGCACTTCTGCTTTATGAGAAATATTTAGACAAATAGCACTCCAACCATACAAATAGCATTCCAACCATACTATTCAGTGTTGCCTGGGCAATTCTCTTACATAGAGCAGAAAGGGGGGGGTCAAAAAGGCAAGTTTTATAATCTTTTCACCTCCTGTAAATAAACTTAGGTTCTGTCCAAATAGAACAGTAAAAAGAATTTAAAACTTGAACCCTAAGAAACAAAATAGAACTTTGCACTTACACACTATCTTTAATTTCAAAACTGGACATTTTTAGCAAGAACAAGAAATATCATCCTGGGTCTCATAAATGATCCCATTGGCCAACTGTTCCTACCAGTGACACTAAATTAATGGGATATTTATCCCATCCTATGGCATAGGTTTAGGATAGAGTGGAGGTTAAAGCAATTGGGCAGACAGGGAGAATGTAATCACCCCCACCATAATCATGACTTCAAAGATCCATAATTTCCCCTGACCACTAGATGTTGCATGAGAACAGGGATTTTATTTTGTTCACTGCTGTGTATACCTACAGCACTTACGCCTGGTACATAAGAGGCTCCCAACAAACTGTTTTTTAATTAACACATTGTTAGAGCTTTGTCATTCATGAATTTGCTTAAAGCTAGTAGCAGATTAATTTACTAGTTAGTTCCCCACCTTAATGAGACTGGGTGCCACTGTGTCATTCAGAGATTTGTTTATTCCCCTAACAAAATAATTCAGCACCTATAAGGTATTGGTAATTTTTCTGGTGCAGGGACATAGTGGTGGATAAGACAGAGTTCCTGCCCTCATGGGGCTTCCATTCCAGTGATTCTCCCTAGCTGCTGCAAGGAGGACAACAGGCTCTTGGAGTGGAAAGGAGAAACAGAGGCCAGTTAGGACGGTAGCACAGAGCAAAGGTGAGATGCTGGTGCATAGGCCAGAGAGGAGCTGGTGAAAGGGATTGAAGTCAGGATATATTTTGTACATTTAGAGACTGATGGAAATAATCTAGTAGATGGGGATATTATACAGGAAGATATTATACAGGAAGGAGGGGATAACCATAAACAAAGTCTTTAAATAAGTAAGGGAGTTTGGGCATACATGCACAGGTGGATGGCCTCAGATTGGCACATGGAAAATGATCCACATGAATGAAGACAGTTTCCTTAGTACCTAAGTCTTATTTTAACAAAACCTATAGTTGACAGCTTAAACTCATTCTTTTCCCAAATGTAATACATGTCAATGTATTCAGAAATTTTAGAAAATACAGAAAAGTATTTTAAAATGCACATTAATAGCATCTTCAATTCCACCATATATGACTAACAATTATTAACTTTTGTTGTTTCATCCCTGAATATTTTCTGGTCACCTATGTAATTTATTTTGGCATTGGGTTCCTATTGTACATGCAATTTCACATTCTGCTTTTCTCAGAAGCTTTTTCCCCATTTTGCACTCATCCAATTCTTGGTTTAATGGAAAAACTCACTCTGTCAAAAAGAATTGTGTTTTGAGTTTTTGCTCTGCCATGGGCCACTTTGCAACTGCATAAGTGCCTTCACTAGTCTGACCTGCAAGAAAGCTCTAATCAACTTGAGGGGACAGGAGAGCTGTCTGGTTCCTACCATTCTGGAATGGAGAGTCAGTCTCCATCACCAGCACCTCTTCTTTCTGCCTCATTCAAGTTCCCATGCTACAAAATCTTCCTGGGTTTGGTTTAAAGATGCTTCTAGACAAGCGTTCTCTTTCCATGGAGTAGACTCTTAGACTGGTAAATGCCTCTTTTCTCTACCTGTATGCACTTCTTCCGACAAAGCTGTTCCTGATCACCTGATTTTCCATTAATATATCTTTAATTACTCTGACACTTTTTCTATCTGATCCTCAGGTGCATTATACTACCAAAGTCTGCCTCCTCTCTCTCCTCCTCCTTCATAAACATTCTATATTTCTTTTCATATATGAGCCACATTATCTCTCCCCACCCCAGATCTCTTTTATCACCTCTGCCACTTCTCTCTAATTCATTCCACAAACCGAAACTGGGCTACATTTCATTCTTCAAACACTCAAGCACCCTCCTGCCCCTGGGCCTTTGCACTTGCTGCTTCCTCTACTTGGACCATTCTTTCCCTACACATTGTATAGTCTGTGTTTCATCTCTTTACTCAGGTCTCCACTCAAACATCATCTTAGCATAGAGGCCTTTGACCAGTCTATGGAAAATCAGGTAACACCACCTGGTCTCTTGTCCTCGCTAACCTTTTTACCCTTTTTGAATATTCTCCATGGCACTTAATATCACCTGGCATATATATTTATTTGTTCACTGCTATGTATAATGCAAATTTTTGTAATTTTTGTTACACAAATTTCATGAGGGCAGGGCTTTGTTCAAGGTTGTATCCCTAATGTCCACAAGGAGCCTGGCACATCAGTAGGGAGTCAGTAAATATCTACCTTTGAAAGGGTAGATGTCTTTGAATATCTTTGGAAATATAAATGTGCCCCTTTCAACACATCCACTGCCATCTAGCTTAGTCACTGTGACCGCACAGATCTTTTCAAACTGGCTTTTGGTCTTGTTGAGAAAATCCTGCATTCATAACCATGAGATCAAGCTATTTCCAACTACCTCTGCATACCAACTGCTTGTACCATCTGCGTGATTTCTACTTCATACTCTAGATCACTAACAAAAATGTCCACTTCTACCACACTTTGAGTCGATCTCCATGGAAAATACTCCCAACTCTTCCCAGGATGACAGTGATCCACAGTCAACATCCAAGTGTGAACTTAGCGCTGACTCCCAAGAAAACACTTGTAATGTGAAGACACTTGTCATGTAAAAGCATTAATAAAACTACTGTGTGATAAATTCTGTAAAACTTATCCCAAGGTAATTCCTGGCTCAGTCTCCAGAGCTCCAACTGGCTCCCTGTTAACCAGCTCTTTTCATTTTGAGATATTCACACATCTGCCTTTTGTCCTTTTAATAAAATGTAATAAATGAAGCTATTTATTAAACAATACACTGGATTTTTCAAATCTAATATGAGTCACTGAAAGATTTTGTGCAAATCGCTAAAATACCTGAGTCTCAGCTTTCTCGTTTATAAAACAGGAATAAAACTGCTTTAGTTATCTGTCCATTGTGAAGACTGAAAAGAGGGAATACACCAGAAAATACCTTGTAAACCTAACAGACTACATAAAAACAACAGACTGCAACTAAAAGTCATGTGTGATCTCATTTTCTATTTGGCGGCAAGGAAGAGGTGGCAATTTGCCTTATTTTGAAAGGTAACATTCACAAGGTTGAAAATTCAACAGTGGCAAAAGACTCGGGGTAAAAGGTTAATTCCTCTCCACCTACCACCCAATTCTCCTCAGGAAAGAACAAATGTAATCGACTTCACATCTATTTTTCACAGATACATGTGCATGTCCCCCCAGTATGTTCATAATTCACTGTTTTTTTACACCTTCTCTTTTCCAGTTTAATGCTGTATCTTGGAGAAGGTTTCATGTTAATCTGTAACTTGAGAAGGAGCATCTCCATTCTTTTCACAGCTGCACAGGGAGTCACTGAATGTTGAGACTTTGATTTATTTAGTCATTCTCCACACTTGGGGTACTTGCCATCTTTTAAGTTATGGTCTTTAGCCATATAAAAGCACAAGCACAGCATGTATACACATGAGCTCATACACGAAGCACATTTATAAGGCATTTTAGATAAGGCGCATTTTTCAAAGAGAATTGTTAGGTCAAAGATATACACATTTTCAATTTGGAAAAGATTACCAGATTATCCTCCATAGCAGTTTATAGAAATTTATTTATTCTCTTCTCAGAGAATAAATGGAAATTATTTCACCACACATTTGTCAATATAATCCCTGTCAAACATTGTTGTTAAATCTCAGGACAGTGGAAAATTACAGCATCTCCATGTGCTGTAATTTTTTTTTTCTAAGGCATTTTTTGGCCCTTTTTTTTTGACTGGTAGTCTCTCTTTGAACATCAAAAAAAAATATTTTACTCCACTTAACTTTCTTTCTCTACATGCCTCTGCACATTGTATGATCAGCTGCTCTGAGCTATTTGCTATTCCCCAAATGAGGCACATTTAGGGAAATGCCCATTCCTTCCACCTCAGTCACAAAATTTTTGAGTCGAATTCAAAGACATTTCACTGTCTATGAAACGTTGTATTCCTCCTCTAGGAGTGATTCCTTCCTTCCTCTGGATGCCTAGAACACACTTTCAGAGCTTTATAATAGTATCATTTCATCCTGCCATGTACATATAAGAGCTACTAAAAATTCAAGACCAAATTTTCCATCTTAGCAGTCCTTATGGCATCAAAAACATTGACTTAATTAATGCTGCATGCTAAGGCTGAATTAGAAATAAAGACTGCAAATTTCTAATTGCATATATGTTCCAAAACTTCCAAAACACTGTTGTATATCTAGTGATGGTGCTAATAAAATAAAGTGAAGATTGGGAGCCTTGTTCTTTGACCTAGGTGATTCACATCACAATTTAATAAATGCTGATAAATTTTTCTTCCAAGTTTTTATTTACTTTTTTTTTTTAACTGAAATCTTGGCTGTGACTTCAGTGACTAAAGAACAAAACTATGGGGCCTCCCTCGTGGCGCAAGGGGTTAAGATGCAAACGATGAAGCAATCTGCAGCCTCTGCAGCCGAGTTCAATCCCCCGGCTGCCAGGGAGCTATCCACATGGCGCAGCAGACCTCTCCTGACTTGCCCGCTGCTCCCCTCAGCAGTGTGTTTCAGTCAGTCTGCCTGTACTGTTCCCCACTCTGTCTCTGGTGAATCCTCTCACCTCCCACACCTCTGGCCTGTGCCCCAGCTCTTATATGCATAAAATAAATCTTAAAAAAAAAAAAAAACTATGACCAAATTTTTTTTAAAGCAAAAAGTAATGTCCAGTAAACCCATGAAAAGAGATCAACTTCTTTATAATTAAGGAAATACAATGTAAAAACCACAAGATATCATTAGACATCCAACAGAATAGTTCACATGAAAAAGACTAAAAATTTCAATGCGAATGTTTATCAATTAGAACTCTTACCTGCTGCTAGAGAAGATATAAATTGGTGCATACATTTTGGAAAGCTGATTGGGAGCATCTACTATAGCAACATATATGCCAATCCTATGATCTGGAAATTCTACTCCTTGACATGTACTTGACAAAAATGCATATGTCGTTTATTAAAAGTCGTGCACAAAAATATCTGCATCAGCCCTAATCTTAACGGACTAAAATGGGAAAATCCCAAATGTTTATATATAGAATGGATAAATAAATTTGGGCATATCCATAAATTGAAATTCTAACAGCAATGGGAATGAACATACCGTAATTTCACATCACAGTATGAGTGACTCTCAGACCCAATGGTGTCTGTGATTCCATTTATGTAAATTACAAAAGCAGATAAAGCTAATCTGATGGGGTTACAAATGAGGAGACTCCTTTGAGGTTGGCATAAGACTGGGGTTATACAAGGATGCGTCTAAGGTGCTGATAATATTCTGTTTCTTAATCTGAATACTGATGCATTCATTTCTAAATGTATGTTTTGTATACTTTTCTGCATATATGTTACACTTCAATAAAAAAGCATACTTCAAATAAAAGAAAAGCAATAGGCTAACCTGTCAAAAGAGAATATATTCACTTTAAAACACCTTTCATGACTAAATGTTTTTAAATTGTCATGGTGATTACCAGACACTTGCAAATCCAATTGACATGCACTAGTTTGACCCAAGAGCTTACTACTAAAAAAGAAATCCCAGAGAAACAATTTTCTACTTCTGAAGCAATGAAGAAGGCACCAAATGGTATTCAGAATTTTTTGATTAAGAAAAAAAACAAGGTGACCAGAGGACAACAGCTATAGGAAATAGGCAAAGATTGCAGAAAAAATGAAGAGAAAACCTCCTTAAAATAGCACCGAAATAGCAATTACTCTTAAATGAGCCTTCTGTTGAGCTACTAAGAAAAAAAAAACAACTATTTATTCCAATGCAGATATGTGCCTTAGCACCCAGCTTCCCTCCCAATATTATTTTAACACAATGCACAACAAAGACGAGAGTTCCATGGGAGTAGTAATTAATGGCAAATGCAGGTGTCTGAATAGAGGGAAACCAAGGGAAATGAAACACAAATCCTTCCACCTCATTAATCTTCTAAAAATATTCTCAAAATACAAAGACATGCAATGCCCTGTTTGTGTAGTACATAAATGAATGAGAAACCTAATCAAAATGGTTTTTGTAAATCTTGGCCACAGCCTGGATACGAATATTTTGGAGATTAAAAAAAGGAGAGATATTGAAGGCAGTGAACAAGTCAAGCAGTGCTTCAAAGAAACATAGGAAAAGGACAAAATAAAAATCAATGTATAGCAAACTCAATTATCTGTGCTAATGGAGACAGGTTTAAAAAAAAAAAAATCCTTGCTATTACACTGTAAAAAACAGAAACAACAGGCACTCCAGGATGGATGAACAGACCCAACACTTACCCTCTTCTGAACTTGGCATTAATTCATTTTTAGTTCGATCCTAGTAAGATCAAGAGGAATGCAAAAGGAAAGATCTGAAGTCTAGGCAACCACCAAAGGGAGGTGACTTTGCAACTAAACTTTAACTCCTGTTGTGAAAGGAGATACCCAAAAAAGATGATCAACTGAAATTCACAGATAATTCATCATGCTGGTCAATGTACAAAACGGTTTTGCATAGAAACATCAAGGAGGTAGCACAGCCAAAAAGAACAAAGAAAAGAGATGGGGATGTTGTAAAGGTTTTAATTATCTCCCTTGATTTTACCTAGTCCACCTTCAGGCAAAGGAGCTAATAAGCGATGAGATTTGCAGAAGACAGGTAGTGACCCAGAAAACAAGAGAGAGATTTGATAATCAAACTTTCAAATAAATATATTTAAAATCTGAAACTAATAATTCTTGGTTACCATTAATATTAAAAAAAAAAAAAGTTTCTCCCCTTACAGAAGGAAGGATTAGAATTAGCCACTAATGAATGATCTGAGCATTGAGACAATGGGGTCTCCCTGGTGGCGAAAGGGGTTAAGACAGCACTATGAAGCAATCTGCAGCCACTGCAGCATGAGTTTGATCCCTGGCCAGGGAGCTGACCCACATGGGGCAGCAGACCTATCTTGTCATGCCCACACTGCTCCCCTCAGCAGTGTATTTCAGTCAATCTGCCTATTCTGTTCCCCACTGTGTCTCTGGTGAATCCTCTCACCCCCCACACCTCTGGCCTGTACCCCAGTTCTTGTATGCATAAATAAATAAATCTTTAAAAAAAAAGACAATGGAAAATTGGAAGATTGTTTCCTTTTCCAAATAGTAAAGCATATTTATTAAAGGCATCTATGCTGACCATTCAGCCAAAATCTGTCAGAATTTGTCTAAAACTGACTTGGTTAAACAGCTTCAAAGAGAGAATCACTATGATCAGCCACGACTAGCTGAAATTAGTCTTGAAATTAGCAATAGGAATGGCAAGAAGAGTATTTGCTGAGCCTAACAAGCCCAGCAGTCAGTTTAGTACATTAATCAAGGAATGACTAAGAGTTCCCTGGAGAAGAATTTACAAGTCTACAAAATAAATGAGTAGCTTGAAAAGAACTTAAAAAAAAAAACAAACAAAGTACAGGATAGCATCAGAGCTGAGCATTTACTCATTCATCAAGCATTTATCCTGTGTTCACAACACAGACATCCATTACTTTTGTCTGTCCAGCCAACTCATCCTTCTTGTACCTCAACACGTTATTTTTGGTATGTTTCCTAATGACACACAGGCAACAAACCTAAGGCAACACTAGGCTAGAGAAAGACTGAGCTGAAAACCTAATTAGGGTGAAACTTCACACTATGTCTGTATACACATATATTTACAAGATTGAAGGATGACTGCTGGTGAAGACACAGTGACTCTCCAGCAGAGGCAGGTGTGTGTAACTCATGAGAAAGAATAATACTTTTCTGCATAACTCACAGAGACATCACATACACAAAAACATATGCAAATAATCGTTTCTTCACCCACTGCCTTTATCTTTATTCCTCATCTACAGCCCTTGAGGAAACACAACCTCCAACTTATAATTTACTGACAGATAAAAAGGAAGAAGATAAATAATATATTACCACATAGGCAAATTCGTTTGAGTCAAAAAAAAAATTGTGAGTGAATGTGAACTAGCCATCACAGTTCCTATTTGCACACAGACGCTGGGAATATCTGTTCACTGGACATCTCCATGACCCACCACAAAGTTCTGTGAAAGTCTGTCCTGTCTCCTTCCACCCTTCCTCACCATCAATGGATATACAGTAAGTGCTCCATTAATACAACATTTCACTTTTGCGTTGAACTGATTAAAGCACACTCCCCAGCTCAAGAACATTTTGTGACTCTCCATTCACTAGAGAAGGGAGCAGTGGGCACCACCTTCAAGTCCCCAGGAATTTCTTTTCTCCACCACATCAGAGCACCCCCTTTAGATCTTTCTTCATCACTACCCTCTGCCTGAAATGTGTTGATGTCTACAATCTCACACTTTTCAAGCTATTCCTATCCCTCCCAGAAGCTCTCTCCTGGTTTATTCCTTGGAATTACTCTCCCTCATTCACCAGCAATCATGGAAATAATACCCACCCCATAGAGCGGCTGTGATAATTAAATAAGTGGTTTTCTTTCCAAAAGTACCTAGAATAGTGCCTTGCTTTTCACGATAATTCATAAAAGTAGCTTACAATTATTATCAGTATATGACCCTCCTCTCTTTGTGACTAGTTAACCCTCCGCTACCTGCCTCTTGGCTGCAGTTCCACATGCATCCTTTCTCTCCTCGGACCTGCAGCTCTCTTGCAAACCCCTTTGACAGTCCTAATTTCAACTAAACTGCTGTCTCCCCAGAAGAAATGATCAGTTCTGTTGTCTCTCAGAGTTGCTTGCTGGATATTTTCAGGCACTTTAAGTGCAAATGTTCAAAACCAAAAACATTCTTCTTTCCTAAGATCTATTCCTATTTCCACTTTGCCTTGCTAATCATCAGACACCTTAAATAACACAGTCACCTATACCTGAAACTCTGGAATTTTTTTTTGTTTGTTTTAACATTTATTTGATAATAAAGTAAAACATGTAACTTGGGAAAAATTACACAAATTGTACACATTCTGTACAATGTCACAGAACAAAAATCTGCCACCCCAAGGAGTTCACAAGGCTGGGTAGAGGTTGCTTTTTTTTTTTTTTTTAAAGATCTATTTATTTATACAAGAACTGGGGTACAGGTCAGAGGCGCAGGAGGGTGAGAGAATTCACCAGAGACAGAGCGGAGAACAGAACAGGCAGACTGACTGAAATACACTGCTGAGGGGAGCAGCGGGCAAGACAGAGGAGGTCTGCCACGCCATATTGCTTTTAATATTTACATGTAAACTACTCTCATAAAGGCATCTCCCTGGAAGACCTAATCTCCTTATCTCTTTTCAAGGCAGAAGGCAGATCTTAATCTGTGTATCTCTGTCTACTGTGCCGACTCCAAAAAACTCCCTAACTGACCTTCCCACCCTACCCGCCCAATCTCTCCTTTCTTAGCTAAGGCATTTAAGATGGCATCTAAAGCCACATGGTTACTCAAACAGACTGGGTCTCTCCCATGTATACAGAAGATACACAGATTACGATTAAAACTTTTTGGCTTTTTTCTCTCATCAACCTGTCTGATTATTTGCCAACCTAAAAGAACCCATAGGAGTATAGGAAGACGTCTTTGTACCACTACAGAGGCGATCTCATGCATGTCCTTTTAACACCCATTCTCCTTTTCTTGGGGATTTTGAAGCTACCAGATTCTTGTGTGGATACAACAGATATTTTATATTATACAAAGGGGTTACTAGTAAATTTTTATCAACCAACTCTCTAGATAAACAAAAGCAAAAAAAAAAAAGGCCCTAATTTGTTCCATGATGTAATTGCAAACCACCAACTCAAAGTCATTGACCAAGGAGATGGGGAAAGATATTTATAATTGATTTTTTTAAGATTTATTTATTTATTTATACAAGTACTGGGTACAGTCAGAAGCATGGGAGGGTGAGAGAATTCACCAGAGCCAGAGCAGGAAACAGAACAGGCAGACTGACAAAACACACTGTTGAGGGGAGCAGCTGGTGCTGCAGGAGAGGTCTGCGCGCCATGTGGGACCCTCACCGGTGGCCGGGGATCAAACCGGCACTGCAGAGGCTGCAGGCAGCCTCGCAGCCCAGCGCTCAACCGCTGTGCACCAGGGGAGGCCCTAAAATTGATTCTTATAAGCCAGTGTGAGCTGGCTACAGTCCACCACTATTGTGTGTGTCTGTGTGTATATACATAAATATATACATGCTTATGTACATATACCTACAAATATATGTGTATATATTTTTATTCAAATAGAAGCATATTATGCATATATGGACTGTATGCCATAAACCTGCTTTCTACATCTTGTTTCTTGTCAAACTAACAATACAGTTCAGAGATTGTTGCTAGTCAGTAGCTGTAGTGCTACCTCATTTTTAAGTACTCCGTTACTTATAAACAGTCCATCAGTTCCTACTGATGGACAATTACGTTATTGGCAATCTTATATTAAGTCAAACATTGCAATAAATAACTTTGCACATACATTATTGTTGTATTTGCATATCTGAAGGATAAAATTCACAAAATTGCCACTGTTGGTTCAAAGAGTGCATGCATTTGCAATTTTGACAGATAATGCCAATGGTTCTCTACAGAGGTAGACCCAATTTACACTTCCAACTACTGTGTATAAATACCTGTTTACTCAAACCTCTGCCAATAGTGTTATCCCATTTTGTTGTATTTGCCAATCTGATAAGTAAAAAATAGAATCACACTGAGGTTTTAATTTGCATTTTTTATGAGCAATGTTAAAAGTTTTCATGTGTTTAAAAGTCATTTGTATGCAGTTTTGTAAGCTATATTTTGCCTCTAGAGTAATTGGTATTGGTTCTCATATCAGGCTGCCAAAAAGTGCCAAAGTGCTATACTAATTGTTTTGAATTAAAGAAATAATCAATGAATAAATGACAACCTAAACCTCCATTTTTACTAAAAGCAGGATTCTTCTCTCCTCTTCTCTGTTCCCCTAAACGCAGGAAACTAATCTCTTTGTGACGAGTACTCTCCTCTACCAAGAGCGAAGGACATATTAATCTCTACAAAGATTTCAGGATCTGTTTCTGCTTATTAAATTAATCATCCAAATCAAGGCTTTCAAGGATGTCTTTGTCATGTTCTTCACACACTTACTGCTTCTTTGTCTAAAACCTCTATGAACTGGCTGCTCTGGTCACTCATGAGGTCCCATATTTATAATGGCACCTCCAGGTGCATGAAATTTTTCTTTTTCTCTTATTAATCTGCCCTATGTCAATTTAATTATTTTTGCGACTGTAAGGACCTAGAGGAAGTTTAGCTTCCTTTCCATCACTGGTCTTTCTTTTATTGATTTGTTGTTTATACATTGGTGAAATTACACTTTTTGTGACATGCAATGCAATTGTTTTTTCCAAATGTATTGATTGCTTTTTGACATAGTTTAAAAATTTTTGGCCCTACAAAAATCATATGTAATCAAATGACTTTTGTTTTATAGTTTCTGTATTTTGTCATACCTCGACAGGGTTTCCCATTTCCATTATTATTAAAATGTCAGTCTATACTTTTTCCTAGTTGTATAAAAGTTTTCATCCATATGGAATTTATTTTGGTGGAAGGTGTGACATCAGGCTCCAACTTTGTTGTTTCACTTGATTATCTCCCATGGAATTACCTTTACCTTCTTCCTCAATCCTGTCTTAGTTCTTAATGGCTGGTATTTTAACTTTCCACTACTTCTGTGTTGTCTTTCCTTTCCTCTCTCACTGTGGCCAGCCTTGTTTAGCTCTCATGTCCCTAGGCCTTACTCTTAGTCTCTGACCTTCTTTATCGCCACTAGAACACTTTCACTGTGACAGCTCCCACTTTGTCACCTTCTTGCTCATAGAATCCTTACTATGAGATTCAGTTCCACCCCAAGTGAGCCCCAATCTCCCTTTCCATCTCTATATTCTGTCATTGTTCCTATTAAAACAGTCCATGCCATCAAATGAAAGACTCCATTATTCCTTAAAATGTTAATCTTAGGGTCTCCTTGGTGGTGCAAGGGCTTAAGTCTCAGCACTATGAAGCTATCAACACCCCTGAAAGATAGTTCGATCCCGGCCAGGGAGATGACCCACATGGCACAGCAGACTTCTATCTCACCCACTGCACCCCTCAGGAGTGTATTTCAGTCAATCCACCTGTTCTGCTCCCCTTTCTGTCTCTGGTGAATCCTCTCAGATACCACTCCCCCTCAACTCTGGACTACACCCCAGCTCTTGTGTACATAAATAAACAAAATAATGTTAGTCTTAGTTCATCCCACATTCTCTGCCTAGAATGTCTTTTCTCTCTAGCCCTCTTTCCTTTATCTCAATCCTATGTGTCCTTCAAGGCGTGGCTCAAATACCCAGTTCTCTGTTCACAGTCTCCCATAGCTTTTTCTTGGCTCGTAGAGCATTTCAGCACCTCGTTTATATCAAGTACCTCATCCCTACATGCCTCTCACAATTGGGTTATGATACCTGTCTCCCAGATGGAATGAATGTTCTTTGAGGGCTGGGTCTATAGCTAATTAAGTTTTACATGCTTCCTACTTCTAAGTACTTCTTCTTCTGTGACGTTTCCTCTACTGAGAAATATTTTTTTTAATAAAATGACAATGTTTAGGCCAGTGATTCTCAAACTTTGGTGTGCTTCAGAGTCACCCGGCAAGCTTGTAACAAAAGCAGTTCTCCAACCTGAGAGTTTCATATTCAGTAGGTCTGGGATGGGGTCTTGGAATTCCCATTTCTAGCAAGTTCCCAGGTGATGTCACAATATAGCTTCTCCTAGAACCAAACTTTCAAAACTGCCTCAGACCATACTTGAAACCTCATATTGAAAGTTTTCCTCTCCTGTAGGAAGAAATCTTTTCAAGTTGGGGAAGTCATTTAGATATTCATCTTATATACTCAGTTCAGCCTAGAAATGCAGTGAGAGGCCAAAGGCCACAAAGGAGAAGCTTTTGGGATTAGATCCTGTGACTCCCAGACCATTATTCTCCATCATGCTGCGAGCTCTCTGGTCGAAGGCTTGGCAGTAGAGGCAGAACGACCCACTGCATCTCAGTTCTGTCACTTACTCTGTGACCATGGGTCAATTACTTAACCTTCTCTAAACCATTATCAGGGGTTCTTTAAGTGAAAGCAACAGAAACCAATCTGGCAAATGAAACCAAAGAGGTACTGGAAAATTATCAAAGAACTAAGGGGAGGCAGGAAAAGTAAGAAACGCTGATACAGCTTTATGGCACAGGAAGCCAGACCACGGCAATGCTTCTGGTCAGAACACACTCCACGACCGCTGGCATTGTAATCAGAGTCCAGCAAGAGGCAGCTGACTGGCCTGGCCCATGGGGCCATCCAGGCTGGAAGAGAATGGGTTCTAAAGGCAAAGAGTGATTCCTCAAAGGCAAATGGAGATGGGTCAATGGATGTTGGACAACCAAAGAGCAAGTAACTGTTCTAGCCTCTGTTTAGTTACTGGCACATTGGAATGATAATAGGTACCTCGTGAGTTATTGGACAACTGAACGAACTATTAGAGTTAAGCAATTAGCCTGGCACTGAGTAAGTGCTCCCCTGTTATTATTGTTATTATTTTTATTTTATTTACAATTATCAACATCACCTTTAAAGGTAGGAGGTTCCCTATTCCCTAATGACTCCAACAAGCTCCAAAAGATGCTTCAATCAATTCTAGACTCACCAGAAAATTGCTTGAAGGAAATGTGAACCTGTGAGAAAAACCCAAGTGGATCTTCCCTATATCCTTTAAGCCTTCAAATATCCTGACCTCACTTCGCCTTAGATTCTAGACAACTGAGTTGCACTACAGCTGGAGTCAGCAAGTTATTTTAAGCTGCTTTCATGGTTGTGCTGGAGAAAAAGTTGTTAGATCACTTGCAAAAGTGATAAAATTCAACTTTGTATTAGATTCCCATTAGGAAATAAACAAACCTGTGTGTAGCATCATAGAAAGCATTCAGAACCTCAGAAGAAGAGTTTAACCCTTCTTCCTACTTCAGGTGCACCAGGCCTCCCCTGATGGGCAGAAAGACACAAAAGGGACAGGACTTATAGCCTCTCATCCTCCTCTGAGGATTCCCCAGCCACATTCTCCTTCCTCCTCCTCCCAACCGCCAGCAGCCTGAATCATGACCTACAGAAAAAAGGAGCTTTTCTCTCCAGGGTCCCAATTAAAATCCAGACTCATTCTCTTTGTACCACAAATCCCCATATAATTACTGAGTTTTCCATGACTGTTTAACATCTAGATCACCTTCTAAACTCTAGACTCCTTGACAGGAAGCTCCATACCTGTCTAATGTCTACTCCCTAATGTCCCCTATACCCCCCTGGAGCCTGGCATATAGTCTGTGTACGATAAATATGGACCAAATGTGCAAGCAAATACCACATACATGCTCTCAGGAGGTTTTATCTTCAGGTTTAATAATGTTTGAGATAAACACTATTAAATAAAAATTTAGGTTTTGCTTCTTAACATTTCACCACAAATGATTTGGGGAAGAATATTTGGTTTAGAAGGCTAAAATTATAACTTTAAATTTCTTGTGAATATTTGATATCAAGACAGAAAACAAATATGGGAATCTTTAACAGCATACATTTTTTTTTTTTTTTTTTTTTAAAGTAACAAATGTATGCTTGCTTTTACTTTCAATCTTTATGATAAAACTTCCCATTTAATATATACTATCAATGCAGGTCCTTGATTTTATTTTATTTTTTTTTTTTTAAATATTAAATTTTATTTTTATATTCCCCCATACAATTGCAAACGCCCAATTCTGACACCAATCCTTTCCCCCCCCGCCCCCCAAAAAGTGTCTCTGGTTCATAGTTTTTTGTTGACTTTGATTTTCACTTTCTTATATTCATTTTCCTGGTCCCTTATTTAAGTTTTCTAGATTCCTGCTATGAGTGAGACCATCCGGTATTTTTCTTTTTCTTTTTGGCTTATTTCACTGAGCATGATCCCTTCCAGTGCCATCCATGTTGCTGCAAATTGCATGTGTTTATCTTTTTTGAATGCTGAGTAATATTCCATGGTATATATGTACCACATCTTCTTGATCCAGTCATCTATTTTTGGGCATTTGGGTTGTTTCCAAAGCTTAGCTATTGTAAACAGTGCTGCTATAAACATAGGAGTGCAGGTGCTCTTTGGAATTGATGTTTCTGTGTCCTTTGGGTAAATACCTAGGAGTGGAATTGCTGGATCATATGGAAGCTCTATGTTTAGTAGGTCCAGAAATCTCCACACAGCTCTCCATAGTGGTTGGACCAGTTTGCACTCCCACCAACAGTGCACAAGAGTTCCTTTTTCTCCACATCCTCGCCAACATTTGTTGTTGCTAGTTTTTTTAATATGTGCCATTCTCACTGGTGTGAGATGGTATCTCATGGTAGTTTTGATTTGCATTTCCCTGATTACAAGTGATGTTGAACATTTTTTCATATGTCTGTTGGCCATTTGCATTTCCTCTTCAGAGAAGTTTCTTTTTAGCTCTTCTGCCCATTTTTTGACTGGATTATTTTCTTTGTTGTTGCTGAGTCTCATCAGCTCTTTGCAGATTTTTGTGATCAGTCCTTTATCATTAGTGTTGGGTGCAAAAATGTTCTCCCAGTTGGTGGGGTTTCTCTTTGTTTTTGTTATTGTCTCTTTTGCTGTGCAGAAGCTCTTTAATTTGATGTAGTCCCAGCTGTTTATCTTTGTCTTCACTATCACTGCTTTGGGTGATGTGTCTGTAAAGATGTCTTTGATGTGCAAATCCCGTAGTGTTTCGCCTATATTTCCTTCTATGTATTTTATGGTTTCAGGTCTTATGTCTAGTTCTTTAATCCATTTTGAGTTGATTTTTGTGTATGGTGTGAGGTAGTGGTCAAGCTTCATTCTTTTGCATGTAGCGACCCAGTTTTCCCAGCACCATTTATTGAACAAACTTTCTTTGCTCCAATGCATAGTCTTTGCTCCTTTGTCAAAGATTAGTTGACCATAAATCTGTGGGTTTATTTCTGGATTTTCTATTCGATTCCATTGGTCTGTATGTCTGTTCTTGTTCCAATACCATGCAGTTTTGATGATTATGGCTTTGTAGTATAGTTTGAAGTCTGGGAGTGTGATGCCTCCATTTCCTTCTTTTTTTTCAGTAGAGCTTTGGCTATTCGGGGTTTTGGTGATTCCATATGAATTTCATCAATAATTGTTCTATTTCTTTGAAGAATGCCATTGAGATTTTGATTGGAATAGCATTGAATCTGTATATTGCTTTTGGTAGGATGGCCATTTTAATAATGTTTATTCTTCCAATCCATGAGCAGGGGATGTCTTTCCATTTCTTTGTGTCTTCTTCTATTTCTTTTAACAGTGTTTTATAGTTTTCTTTGTATAGGTCCTTTACCACTTTTGTTAGATTTATTCCCAAATATTTGATTTTTTTTGTTTCGATAATAAAAGGGGTGGTTTTTTTGATTTCTTCTTCTTCAGATTTATTGTTTGTGTATAGGAAGGCTACTGACTTTTGCGTGTTGATTTAGTATCCTGCCACTTTACTGAATTGATTGATGAGTTGAATTAGTTTTTCTGTGGAGATTTTGGGGTTCTCTATGTATATTATCATATCATCTGCAAATAGTGATAGTTTGACTTCTTCTTTTCCTATTTGGATTCCTTGGATGTCTTTCTCTTGTCTTATTGCTCTGGCTAGGACTTCCAGTATTATATTGAAAAGCAGTGGTGAGAGTGGACATCCTTGTCTTGTTCCAGATCTTAATGGAATTGCTTTCAGCTTTTCACCATTGAGAATGATACTGGCTGTTGGCTTCTCATAGATGGCCTTTATGATGTTGAGGTATGTTCCTTGTATCCCAAGAATTTCAAGGGCTTTTATCATGAATGGGTGTTGCACTTTGTCGAAAGCTTTCTCAGCATCTATTGATATTATCATATGGTTTTTATATTTCTTTTTGTTGATGTGTTGGATAACGTTGATTGATTTTCGGATGTTAAACCATCCTTGTGCCCCTGGAATGAATCCAACTTGGTCGTGGTGAATTATCTTATGGATACATTGTTGGATTCTGATAGCTAAAATTTTATTGAGGATTTTTGCATCAGTGTTCATTAGGGAGATTGGCCTATAGTTTTCCTTTTTTGTGTTGTCCTTATTCGGTTTTGGTATTAGTGTAATATTGGCTTCATAGAACGTGTTTGGTATTGTCCCTTCCTTCTCAATTTTTTGGAAGAGTTTGTGAAGGATAGGCACTAATTCGTCTCTGAATGTTTGGTAGAATTCATTTGTAAATCCATCAGGCCCTGGGCTTTTGTTTTTGGGGAGGTTTTTAATTACCATTTCAATTTCGCTGCTTGTAATTGGTCTGTTTAGGTGTTCTATTTCTTCTTTATCTAGCTTTGGGTGATTGTAGAGTTGTAGGAATTTGTCCATCTCCTCTAGATTGTTGAACTTGTTTCCATATAACTGTTCATAGTAGTTACTGATTATTCTTTTGATTTCTGCTGTGTCTGTTGTGATTTCTCCTCTTTCATTTATGATTCTGTGTATTTGTGCTTTCTCCCTTTTTTCCTTTGTGAGCCTGGCTAGGGGTTTGTCTATTTTATTGATTTTTTCAAAGAACCAGCTCTTGGTTTCATTGATCTTTTGGATTGTTTTTTTAGTTTCAATTTCATTTATTTCTGCTTTGGTTTTTATTATTTCTTTTCTTCTACTGGTTCTGGGTTTTTTTTGTTGTTCTTTTTCTAGATCTTTGAGCTTCGAGATTAGGTTGTTTCTTTGAGTTCTTTCTTGTTTTTTGATGTGAGCTTCTATTGCTATATATTTTCCTCTTATTACTGCTTTTGCTGCATCCCATACATTTAGGATATTGGTGTCCTCCTTGTCATTCAATTCAAAGAATTTTTTTAATTTCTTCTTTGATCTCCTCGTTAGTCCAGTGGTCTTCCAGTAGTGTGGCTTTTAATCTCCATGAGGTAGGATAGTTCCTTGCCTTCTTTTTATGATTTATTTCTAGTTTGATGCCTTCGTGGTCAGAAAAGATGGTTGGTATGATTTCAATCTTGGTGTATCTGTTGATGTTTGTCTTGTGCCCCAGTATGTGATCGATCCTGGAGAATGATCCATGTGCGCTTGAGAAAAATGTGTACTCCGTTTTTTTTGTGTTTAGTGTTCTATAGATGTCTGTTAAGCCCAAATGCTCTAGGTCCTTATTTAGAGCTTTAGTTTCTTTACTTATTTTTTGTCTTGTTGATCTATCCATTGTTGATAGTGGTGTGTTGAAGTCTCCCACTACATAACACAGCATACATTTTAATACACAAATGATGAAGTGTTATACTGAGAAAGGTGTATGATCCATGGATACACAACATTTAAAAATAGATTGTAATATTTTAACCATAGAGAATAAACAAAATAATAAACTTGATTTTATACTGACAGTCATAGATCCTCTAATGATTCCCCTGTTGGGCTGCTCATTGTAATTTAATTCTGTTCTGCTTTTACATGCAAGCTGTGTTTCCATCCAGGTCCACTCAAACAAGATCTCAGAAATCACAGAGAAGAAAATAATCTTCTAGGGTCATTGTGTAATGATCCCCTCCCCTAACCCCATACACACACACAAACACACACACACACAAACACCCTTCCTCCCCTTCACAAAACTGAGTGTATTACCTCAGTAGCTAGTATTTTGCAAGAAAACACAGACATCTAGATAGCAACATATTTTTCATATAAAGATATTTTATATGAAAGCCATTTGCTTCTCAGTTTTAAACCTGCATATTATTATTATATTTCTTGTTTTTATTTAAGAGTCATAAGCCATTTATATTCCATGGGTCTTGGGGAGTCTAGAAAGAATATTCTCACACCCAAACAAACAGATTTAGGCAGAGTGATTATAAAGCAAATCTAGGGAAAATTCAATTTAGGGTATAAACAATGTGACTAAGAACAATAAAATCACTGTAATTTCTATATTTTCCAAGATGAAGGAAATATTTCACCAACTTTGGAATGAAAGAATCAGAAAAATAACTTACAGAACAATTTTTCTACTCCCTCATGCTGCTATTCCATTTAGTTTTAAAATTTTCTTGTAGATGAGATAAGCCTAGGAATGTCACTAGAAGACTACAGCCTGTCTGCTCAACAGATATTCTCCAATCTTTCCACATAAGAGGAAGACCCTGTAGAAATATGTTTAATGATGTCAACATACCAGGAGTTATTCTTCAGTAAGCTGTTTTATTCATTCAAATATTTATCATACGTCTCTTGTACCAGGCACGGTTCTAGCCCCAAAGCAAAATCAACAAGACTCAAAGGAACTTCTGATTTAGTTCCTGACTGCATAGTAGGATCACTCAGGTGAGCTGTAAGAAAAAAGACCAGCTCTATCAATTTGTCAAGTGGATAAATAAAACATTCCATATATACACAGTAGATTGTCATTAGGCAGTAAGAGGGAATTAAGTACCAATTCATACTACAACAGGAATAAGCTTGAGTATATCATGTTATGTAGAAGAAGCCAGACACAAAAGGTCCTATACTACATGATTCCATTGATATGAAATGGCCAGAAGAAATAAAATCCAAACAGTTTAAAGTAGATCAGTGGCTAGAGGGTAAGGAAGGAGACTGCTTCCCTCCCCTGTTTTTTTTTTTTAAATTTCATTTATTTTTGCATAGAAGAACTGGGGTGTAAGCCAGAGGTGCTGGGGGGGGGGCGTTGAGAGGATTCATCAGAGACAGAGTGGGGAGCAAAACAGGTGGATCTATTGAAATACACTGCTGAGGGGAACAGCGGGGGAGGCAGGAGAGGCCTGCTGAGCCATGTGTGGGTTAGCTCCTTGGTGAGGGATCAAACTCAGGCCCTAGCAGTGATAGCACTGAGACCTTAACCCGCAGGCCACCAGGGAGGTCCTCCCTCCTTTAACCACAGAGAGTCTTTTGGGGAATGATGAAATGACCTAAAATTAAGTGTGATGATGGTTGTACAATACGAATGTACTAAAAACTATATACTTTAAATGGGTGAATTATATGATATGTGAATTATCTCTCAATACAGCTATTATAAAAAGAACTGATAAAGTTTGTTATATTTGCACATCAGAATACTATTCAGCAATTACATATAATGAGAAAATTCTTTTAAAAAATAAAATTTCATTTCAACAAGTCTTGAAAATACAAATGTGAAGCATTTTCCTTTTTACAAATCAATACAAACATTATGAAAATTCTGAAATGATCAATAAAGACATTTAAATCAGGGTGCTCTGAGTACTAATTAAAGAAAATGGAAATTATTTAATAAATAAATGATAACAAAGTAAAACTATTAAATAAAATTTATATAAATACATAAATAATTTATATAAATATACATATATATATATAAAAATTTCCAGTGACCAACCCTCCTTCCTCGGGGGGTAGGGCCTAGGTAGGGAACATTTTTTAAAAGATCCTGAAGTAGATTCTAATGTAAACCAAACGAGTCAGTGGTTTAGGGAGTCAGTCACATGACCCAACAGTTGAAAGCAGCACAACAGTTCCCTGTAAAAGGGAGGCACAGAGTGCCCAAAAGTGTTCATCTTCAACTTTGCAGGTGGCAGAGGAAGACTTGCTACAAGCGCTATCAGGCTGAAATGTGATGAATGAGTGGGAATTAACCAGGTACAATCTGGGTGGGGAGGAAAACATATTAAGGAGGAGAGAGGATTATGCAAAAACTAGGTGGCCAGAACATGCTATGCATGGCCCTGGGGATACAGGCGGGGGGTGAATTGAGTGGAGCCCATACAGCAAAGTGATGAGCAATGAGCTATGAGCCTGAGCTGATTCATAGAAGATCCAGTAAATCAGGTTACAACTTTGAAATCATCACTAATCAATCAAATATTGACAAAAAATTAGTTTAAATTCCATAACAGTGCTAATATATTTTAATAACAGCAGCATTACCATATATATGAAAAAGCAGTGCATATGAAAGGCAAGCTATTTATTCTACAGACAATGTCTGTTATGTGTATGAATTTTATATCTCCTGGCAATATCTCCATGACCCAACAGTGAGAAACACCAGGATGGTGCCTTCCATGGATTTAAATAACTAGGATTTCTACTATTTTATCAAAAACTGATGATGGCAATGAAGTGCTATGATCAAAAAAGTAGAAAGTAAAATGTCACATTTTAATTTATTTTCTCATGGAATACTCTAACAGAATATATCCAGATAGTATGTCATATTCTCTTTTTAACTGCGCACCTGCTATGGATAGGATATGTGCCTAGTGATGTGAGGGACAGAATACATACTAGCCCTGCCTTCAAGGTGTTTACAATCTGGTGGGAGAAACAATACATTTAAATATATCACCTGGCCAAGAGGTATATGTATGGGAAATGGAGGACGTGAAAGGAACAAAGTGCTGAAGAAAAGAAAGAAACCAATATGCTCAGTGGTCAGAAACCAAGCCTGGCTATGTTTGATGGGGTTTTTGTTTGTTTTAAGGCCCTGAGACTGAGTTCAGAGAGATTATTCTGGCAGAAGTGCTTCATGGTTTCAGCCTTGAGAGATTTGGATTTTCACAGGAAAAGACAATGAAAGAGCTTTCAGGCAAAAGGAAAAGACAAAATGCTTTACTGATAAGTGGAGTTCAGACTGCCAGTGCACAGAGTAATGACTGACGAGCAGATGGTAGACACTAAGCCCAGGTTGCCAGGTCTGACATTAGGCTGGGGCATCTACACTTAAACAGGTAGAAAGGAGACCTGGGTTTGAGTTTCAGCTCCACCTTATATTTGTTGTGAAGTTAACTTTTCCTAGCCTTTTCTGAAAATTGAGCACAGAATAACAATGCTAGTTTTGGTGTTGCCTGAGAATTAAAAGCAATAACTCAAGGCAGCACTTAAAACAATACCTGGCACAAAAGGTTCAGCAGCTACTGGGGTTTCATTCACTTGACTGTGTTCCTCGCCAAGTCTTCTTACAAGCCTTTCAGGATTAAAAGATTCCTGGCCAAAAAAACAAAAGCAGAATCGCCCCACTGCCCAATAGATTAGAATGAAAACTGGTAATAAAATCAGGTACAATTCCAAGAGGAGACATTGGAGAAGAACCAGGCTTTGTCTACAAGAAGTATCACACATGAGGTGCCACACATATTTATGCGGCATTAAGATCAATAGTATCTTACCATATACCACTGAAAGCATCACTATTATTTGGACATGTTTTCTCTTTGTATGCTTCTGTACCTAGCAGATTGGCTCAGTAATATGTGAGATCTTTGTTTGAAAAAAAGAAGAAGAATTTTCCTGACTATGTCTATGACATAAATGCCAGATGAGAAAGGAAAGTTCTCCTGAACTACGAAGGGATAGTTCAGGAAGGGATAGATGTATAAGGCTTTGGGAGAGAAAGACGAGCTGGGACGAGCATAAAGGTGGTCTGGACAGTAGTAACTGGGAAGTCAAGAAGGAAGTTTCCAGAGAAGAGGGCTAGAAAGGCAGTAAATGAGATGAATATACGAAAGAAATTTGCAGGGAATGGCAAACAAGTCTCAGTTACGCTCCAGGAAAGCTCCACAACAGCCTCCATCTTCCTTAGGACCCTACACCTTCTTCATTTCTGTGGGCATTCAAGGGTGTAAGGGTTATCCCTGGAGTATTGAAGTGAAATTAACAAGCAAGAAAAGACAGTACTGCCAAGAAGAGCATTAAAAATAAAGGTGTGGATTATCCAAACCTGCAGACAGGGAAAAACCTTATGTTACTCCCCAAAACTGGAATGGAGGCAGATTAAAATGATCTTTAATTTCCTCCCATCCCCTATTGCACCAGTAGCCCTTCAGGTGGTAACCCACCCCTCTTCTCCAACTTCTCCGCACTCTCACTTTCATGACAAGAGTGCAAAGAGTTGAAATGTAGTTATTTTAATAAAAAGCTGTTGCAGCAGCTTTGGAAGTTGATAATAGTTTCTAACTATCCACACCTATGGGAACAAATAGACTCGCTGGCTTTCCAGAACTTTAAGAGGCATAAAGTATTACGTGTTCAGAGTTCATTGAGCATGGTGAATAGTATTTCTCTTTAAATTTAGGTGAAAGTTATTTAAATTTAGATTAAAGGAGAATTTCCTTTCCTCCTATATTAGAACTTCCTCATCTACCAGACCCACAAACCATAAACTCAACCACAAAAATCAATGGCAGTTAAGAATTTCAACAATGCGAAACCCAGTAAAATTAGATGTTTGACACTGGCAGCAGAAAGTTTATAGACCAGCTCCAGAAAGTTCTAATATATCATCAACTCTATTATGAGTTAACAGCTAATTAAAAGAAGCAGAACACATATCACTGTAGTGGAAGATGATATATAGGTTTAGAACCTAAAAGGCTAATAGTAAAACCTATCTTAGCAATTTACTATTGACCCCATCCAGGTTTCTGAAGTAGATCTCAGCTTCCTCATCTGTAAAATGGAAACAACCTTACAGTAGTGCTTTTCAAGATGAAGATTAAATGAGATGATACAGTCAATGCAACCTGGTACTACCTAGTATACAACAGAACTATTGTGGTAGTGGAAACCACATCTTTAGTTTCTTGGAAGCAGCTCAGCACAATAGAGAGAAAATGAGCTAGAATTCTAGTTCTTCAAGGATAATCTTGGGAAAACTGATTTACCTGTTGAAGCCTCAAAGACCCATTTGATTAGAGACACCTAACTAATAAGACTAGTGCAAAGTTTAATGAGTTAATCTATACAAAGCTCCCAGTATGTATCCTGTTCAAAATAAATAGAAAAATCAACAGTATTTATTTGTTGATTCTCCCAAAGGAAAACAAAAGGATAACTGAACATGCAAAACAAAACCTGTGGTAAAATCACAATTCCCGTATTTTTCATTCATTCATTCCATAAATTTTTCTTGTGCACAAACAGTTGTGGCAAGCACAGTTTTTGACACTAGGATGGAGAGCACAGTAAGACAGATCAAGTGTCTGCTTCCCTGGAACTTCCATTCTAACGGCGGAAGGCAGACAGAAAACAGCTCAAAAAGACAATTTCAGAGAGAGAATGAGTGCTAGGATAATTCTGAAACAAGATGGTGTGCTAGCAAGGTGCAGGAGGGGAAGGTCATTTAGTTCGGGTGCATTTCAGCTCAGGCCTGCCTGACTGGACTCCTTTGGCCAGAAGGGGGACCTCACCTCGTAAGATGCTCGTGGGTATAGTGTGGAAAATGGGATGTCAGACTCACACTTTTACCCGTCTGTGAAAGGATCTCTTTTGCAGCTGCATGTTAATATATTTCTAAATGTCCCCATCTGGTACTTAAAATCTGAGGGTCAGTGCAACAACTGGTAGCGGCAAGGGGCCAGAGAGGTGGGGGAGACTCTCAGATGCTCCTCAGATCAATTCCCAGACACATCCGGAGCAACAAATTCACAGCTCCCCTAGCTCGGAGTCCCGACTAAGGAAACTGGTAGTTTGTAAGACGGAAAGGAGAGAGTACAAGTGTGCAGAAAGTGACCGGTAAATTGCATTACCGAAAGAGAGAGGCACACCGGGCTTAAAAAATATCCGGGCGACCTAAGACAAGGTCCATGAGTGACTCCAAAGGCTGCAAATGCTTCCTCGGGTGTTGAAAAGCCCAAGGCGGACCGTGTCTTGGGTCGCCAGTCGGGGCACCGGGATGCAGAAAAGGCCGGGCGAGGGGAGGCGGGCGAGCCCAGAATCTGCAACGTCGCCCGGGTCCCCTCTTGCGCGCCCCATCCCGCGGATGTGGTAAAGCCTCTTGTTCGGCCCAATTAAACAGGTTTCCTGTGCCTGCCGCCCCGGCGCCGCGCCTCCCGGCTGCCCAGGACAGCGCCTCGGCGCCGCATCCTCTAGAGCCTGCACCCAGGGCCCCGCGCTCGGCGCCTTCTCGCCAGCCCCGGCCGAACCGTCCCTCAAGGGACCGAGCCCCGGGGAGGGCAGCACCTGGGCCCTACCTCCCGGGAGGCTGGCACCAGCACCAAAGCCGATGTCCCCGGCTGGGGGCTGCCTACCAGCCGATTCTTCCCCGGGCGCCTGGAGGGGGACTCTGGTTCTGCCGAGACTGGCAGCGCCCCCGAAACCACTGTTCCTTCGAGCCCGCACAGCAGCCCGGCCCCCACCACACCCCAGGACCATTCCGGCGCGCGTCTGGGCGCTCACCTGTGCGCGCTGCCGCCGAGGACGCCGCCTAGTTCCCCGGTGCACGGCTCCGGGTTTTGTCCACAGACCCGCGAGGGCACCAGCCGGGCTTCTCCTGTCCCCTCGCGACGCGCAGCTGACAGTTCCCGCACCAGCCGCAGGAGACCGGGCGGAGACGGCCGCTTGAGCACGGACGGCGGGGGCTCGGCCCGAGCTGCGCGCTGGCCGCCGCGCGCGGGGTGCCTCTGCCCGGCCCGGCTCGTCTGCGCCGCGATCGCGCGGCCGGTTCCCAGTACTTTGCCCAGAACTTCTGGGTGCGCGCCGCCGGCTGCCGGCGGGAGGAGGGGAGCAGGGGGCGGGAGCGAGGGGGCGGAGTCTGCGCCCGCCCTGGGCGAGGCCACGCGGGGAGGGCGGGAGGCGCGGCAGAGTGACCCACACTCTCACCAATCGGGAGTCGGCCTCGTGAAGGGGGTGGGGCGAAGCCCGGGGAAGGAGCCGGCGGATTCCATGACGCAGTCTAGGGAGTTCGGACCCGCAGGTCCGAACAGGTGGGAGCGGCCCCGGGAGGTGAGCGCCGCGCGTGGGCCGGGAAAGGGCTCCCCGAGGCCCACGAGCTGCCTGAACGCCGTGGGCGCTCGATGAATGTTCCTCGAGTGGCGTCTCCGGGCAAGAGGAGGAGGGAGAAGAGAAGCTGGTGCGGGAAAGGTTGGCTTGAGGAGGAGGCTCCAGGAGACACGTGTGGGCAAAGAGCTGAAGAAGACTCGACTAGGGGGGGTCAGACAGTAGCCAAGTGATCAAGAACGGAGAAAATACGTGAAGGGAAGATCGCGGGCACGAGATGACGAAAGGGGAATTGGCATAGGACCAGCGCCCTAGACTTGACATCAGAGACAATCATGAAGATTGGGGGTCCTTGGAGAAGACCCGAGGGGAGTGTGGTTTTGTCATAGTTGCGTCATAGTTAAATTAAATTAAGTTAAATTAAAATGCTTGTGCTCCTTGATAGAAATTCCACCCCACTTGACTTCCCAAATGCATCTCCGCCTCCTTTGGTCCTAGATTGAATGCAAGCAGTTGATCACTTGGGGTGGGTTTGGAGACTGCAAAAGTGTCCAGTGCTTCCAGTGGTGCGGTGGAAACATTTACTGTGCACCCACTGTATGCCTGGAGCAGTTGTGGGCATGCAGCTATGCCAGTGGCACACCAGGTTCCTGCTTGGGTGGAGCATACATTTTAGTAGTGGAGAGAGCAACGTATACAAATATAAACAAACGAGAAAATGCTGCTGAACTACAAGCACGAAGGCCAGGACTAAGTAGAGCTTTCAGAAGTGATACGTGTGATAAGGAGCTGCGAAACAGCAGGAGGGTCTCTTGGCCGGCGGTGGCTTTTACACATTCATGAAAGTGGGAAGTAGATGGGGCACCCCAGCCTTGAAAGAGTGCTCCAGGGAAAGCAAACGGCAAGTGCAAAGGCTGTAACCTCTCCATACCCGCCGAACTCACCTCACCAAATCGGACAGAGTGTGTCTCGCCAAGCTAGACGTCTGGCACAGAGCAGAGGCTCCAGAATATTAAACCCCCGTGCCGCCCGCCACCTGCGGCACTCCACGCTTTTGCAGTCTTCCAGCTGAGCCAAAATTAAGGTTTCTGGGACTTGTCTGAGCCACGCGAATCACATTTGGTGCGCCACGCTCGGTTCTCCGCTTTCTGGAACCATCCCCATCGCGGGATACGTAGGTCTAGCTGGCCGAGAAGGAGTGGAGGAGGACCCCGACTTGCTGCGCAAGCAACCCACCGTCAGGCCGCCTGCGTCGCACCCCGGAAACCTTCTTGGAGAAGATTTAAAATGGAATGAATGGGAGGTTCTTAAATCTTCCTCCAGAGCCCGACGAACGTTGCGTGGGTGAACACACGCGTCGGGTCGGCGCGAGACCTTTCATTCCTAATTCAAGAAGGTGCTTTGCCCACGCCCAGCCGGAATTGCCTGCTCCAGCAGCTCAGGCTGCCTTCAGCACCCTGCTTCCATTTTCCAGCAGTTCCTGTCCTAGAGAAGCTTGCTGTTTCTTCCCCCTCCTCTTTCAAGATCTTCTATATGTTACTCTTCCTCTCTCTCCATCCCCCACATTCATTCTGTTCCATTAGCTTTGTTTTTTCTGCGGAGACTTTTTCTTTCAGACTTTATATCTGAAAGTTATTTGCATAAAGCTTTTATGTATTGAAACTAGGATTTTGAGAACTTGGCTTTTTCATTAATTTCTTCCAAATAGTCTCGTGTGAATATATAAATATATTATTTCTACTCCTACTTGAGTCAGTTAATTGGACAAGATGAGATTTAGTCCTGCTCCTGTTGTGCCTTGCTTCCAAGAAGAGGAATCATACTGTGTCTTCTCATAGTTTTCATTTCCTCTTCTACTTCTAAATAAGCTTCCAGGCTCACCAGCTCCTAAAAACAAAAGGGAAAAGTTAAAATTGAAGCCCACACAGAGCTAATTTTTCTTGGAAAAACTTGTTAATGTTCTAAAATTAGCTTTCTTCTTAGTTTATTTTAAAGCAAGGATCTGAATGTCTGCTAAGAAAAGAATGGTTCTATGGTAAGAGTTTCTAAAGACCTTCCTTGAACCTTTCTTTTTTTTTTAGGATTTATTTATGCATACAAGAACTGGGGTATAGGCCAGAGCTGGTGAGAGGAGTCACCAGAGACAGAGTGGGGAGCAGAACAGGCAGACTGATTGAAATACACCGCTGAGGAGAGCAGTCAGCAAGACAGAAGAGGTCTGCTGTGCCATGTGTGTCACCTCCCTGCCTGGTGATGCACTCTTGCTACCTTAGTTGCAGACAGCTTCATAGTGCTGATGCTTAACCCCTTGAACCACCAGGGAGGCCCCTTTCTTTGAACCTTTGAGCAAATACTTTTTATGTTTGGAGACACACCCACCAGCTAGGAAATTTTTAGTTGACTGAAAGTTTTTAGCATCTGAATTCAAAGCAGGTAAGCAGGTGTTACTCCAATATATTATGTTGTGCTGATAGTAAAGGAAGCTGATGACAATGGAGTGTTTTGGTGGGGAAATCTAGAGCCCTCTAGAATCTGACTTCCTGGGTTCCTGTCTTGTGACACTTCCTAGTTCTAAGAACACCTTTCCTTGCGTGTAATATGGAGATCATAATTGTACCCTACTGAGCTACAGGAAGAGTTTCATCATCAGTCTGAAAACAATTTTCACTTAGCCTCCCTCAGAGTCCCCAGTCTCAGCACTATTGATATTTTGAATGGGTTATTTCTTTGCTATGTGGGGGAGGGGGGACTGTTCTATGCAATTAGCAGCATCTTTAGCTTCTACCCACTAAATTAAAGGAATACCCTTCCTTCCCACAGCCAAAAAGTATTCAGACATTGTGCAATGTCCCTGGAGGGCAAAATCACGCCTGGCTGAGTACCATTTGCCTAGCAAATAAGTGCCCACAGGTTAGAGTGCATAATGGGGAAGTGTTTAAAAGATAATGGATTTCTAGAATGTGAACCTCAAGCAAATTTTGTTTCCCTAAATCTTATCTGCCAAGTGGAATCATAATAATGTAAATGTCTCAAGACTGTCTGAGGAATAAATAAATAAATAAATAAATGTGTGCATGTAAAAGCAATTTGTGCAAGACTTGGTATATAATAAGCTATGTACTTACGTAGTTCTCATTTTCTTTCTGTGAAGTAAGGTTCTGGGCTAGACCAGAGATGACATGTAATGGCTTACTTGCCACCACTACCTTCCTGCCTCAAACCAGAGATCACTTTTAAGGCTGTCTCTCTCACTGAGCCATAACAGGGTCTCAGAATACTCAACACTGTCTTTAAGAAGATATTGCTGATACTACTGATAGATCGGGGTCACCATATAGGATGACACTGAATAGCCATACTGGGTACCATGACCTTTAAAGTCATTTTAAGATTAAGGTCATTAGATTAAGTCATTAGATTAGAATGTCAGTCTTCTAGAAGGGACTTCAAGACAAATGTGATGAGAAGGAACTATAACCTCATCAATCCATTTTCTTTCTTTTTAAAAAATATTTATTTATTTATTTATGCATACAAGAACTGGGGTACAGGCCAGAGGTGCGGGGGTGAGAGGATTCACCAGAGACAGAGTGAGGAGCGGAACAAAGAAGACTGACTGAAATACACTGCTGAGGGGAGCAGCGGGCGAGACAGTAGAGGTCTGCTGTGCCATGTGGGTCAGCTCCCTGGCCCACCAGGGCTTGAACTGGTGCTGCAGAGGCTGAAGACAGCTTCACAGTGCTGTGCTTAGCCCCTTACTCCACCAGGGAGGACCCTCATCACTCCATTTTCTGAGGTAAGGACTAAGACCCAGAGAGTTCTAGCATCTTGACTATAATCACACAGCCTATGAGTGGTCAGAGGCTGACTCTCCTACAGTCTTATACAGTCCTCTGTTTTGCCACTTGTACCACCTATGGGAGGAAGAAAAAACACCTATGCAACCCTCTCCATCCTGTCTACTGTTTTTCTCCTTCACTGTTATCTGAAAAATGAATCAAAGTATTTAATTGAGAAGGAGCACCTATTATTATAAGCATTCTTTCAAAGTGTTAGTGATCTCATTACTGAAGACTACACAAGAATTCATTAAACATAAATCAACTGTCTCTTTGGATAAAGGATCATTCTTGGCAGGCACTTTTAAGAGATCCAAAGATGAATCAGTGTGTGTTCCTGCCCTCAATGTTTTTACAGTTTCATATATTGAGAAGATCAGACATGGACATAAATAACTACAACACAAGCTAAAAACTGGAAAATATCCTAAGAGAGTTACCAAAATGTTTTCAGAGAAGGGAGAAATTATTCTGGGAATTAGGAGCAAAGAGTCACTTCCTACAAGTCTTTGTTGACATTTTTAACTTTTTGATCGAAAATACTAATTTATGACAATCAACCTTGTAAAGGAAGTTGCAATTGTTTGGCTTCCTGGTTTAGACACAATTCCTGTTGAGTGAATCCTAACAAGTGCAACTAAAGTCAAAGTTCATTCTACTTCCAAATGAGTCATTTTCAACAGATGTTTAAATTTTCTGGAATGTTCCAGAGAAAGGTTGTCTTCCTTTAGTGACAACAGGCTTGCTTTCTCTCAACCATTGGATAGAAACCATTTTTTTAGCACTTTAAATTATGGGAGGATAGGCTATTTTAAAAAGGAACATAAAACGGGTGCAGGGACACCAATGGCATATACATTAAACCATGACTCAATATTCCCTTCAGGGCTAAACTACTTCAGAATGAGATGACACATTCCATTGTGCTTTAGGTACTGTCTCCATAGCACATGGACAACCTATGCTATTATTTGCTGTCAATAGTTAGTAATAGCCCGCATGTGTTGGGCATTTATGTGCCAGGCACTGCTGAACTGAGCTACCAAGATTATTGCCCAGCAGGCTGCCTGTCAAATCAGAAAGACATGGCAGAAGTGCTAAATCCATACTCTGCTACTACAAGCTGCACCAGCAAAATATACACCTCAAAACCTGCTTCTCCTTTATTACCTCATTTCTAAATTAACGCCTTCTCTGAGTGCATCTGATTGGTACATCCCAAATCAGTCTGCAAATCTAACTGCAAGGACTTGAGATTTTCAGCTTTCTAGCCTCTGCAGTGACCACCCTGTTACATAAGGTACATTAGGAGGAGGTTGGATTACAAGTTGAGTGAGCCAAGGCATGAGTGAGCTGCCATATCTTTACCTTCAAATTTCCAACAAACATGTTGGCAGAGGTTTTATCCTCTAGTGTATTTCAAATTGTATAGTATAAAGCAGAAAGCTTATTTTTTCACTAATCCCCCAATGTTTCCTTATCTGACTTTACCAGCAACACAGCTATTATCCAAGCCACCAATGTTTCATGCCTAGAAAATGCCCACAGAAGTGTGACTATCACCCAGGACACCACTCCTGCTCTCATGCACAACATTCTTCACTCTGCAGCCAGAGTGATTTTTTAAAAACCAAATGCAACCATAAAAACCCTCATAGCTTCCATTGTTCTTAGGATAAAGTCAAAACAACTTACATAGTTTTCAAGGTCCCTACTGGGCTGATTCCTCCAGCTTTATCTTCAGCTACGAGCCCCACCCTCTCACTGCTTTCTTTCATGCTGATCTGCTTCCAGGACTTTGCTCCTTCCTGACTAAAGGCAATCTCTGCCCGGAATGCACTGCTCACTATTCTTCACTTGTTAATGGTAACTCATCCTTTATTCCCTAGGGAAGTCTACCTTGATATTCACCATTTGGTCAACTCATTCTATCTTATGTTCTTGTTAAAACTGAGTTGGGGTGTGTGTGTGTGTGTGTGTGTGTTTGGTAGCACTTATCACAGTCATTTTTTTTTTTTTTGGTGGGTTTTTTGATTAATATATGTCTCCTAACTGGAGAAGATCATGTATGTTTTTAATTTCCCAAAGCCTGTCTCAAGCAGCTAATAGGCATTTGAATATTCATTCAATGGAGACAGAAAATTCCAAAGAAATGACTTTAATGGTGGTAATGAGATGGGGTGTGTGTGTGAACAGAAACTGCTCTGTTGTTCTGGTCATACAGATGATTTTAGAACGACTTGACGTCAGAAAGATGACATCTCCTTTTAAAGTTACCATTTTGCCAGATCATAAGTTCACTGATTTTTATTTTACCCATTTTTGCCTTTAATGTATTTCCTATTCCCTAGCATGCCTGTATCAACTCTACCAAACCACATCAAAGAAGCTTCAGAGAGCTGAGCATGGCTGCTTTTATCCTGCCAGGGCCCTGTTCCCATAGAATTCTCCTTATTTATAGAAATGAAAACCAGGAATCCTCAATGGGTGTATGTATTTTTACCTTTTCTTGAAATAAGTTTTTCACCTTTTTGTTAACCTCTTCATTTCTCATAGCATTGTTAGAACTTGTATCATGTGCTTTTATCAAAAGAAAATGCCCTGTCGCCTGATCCTTACTACTTCCACACACATCCCTGTGGATCCACCACTACTTGGGATATCACACTCAGATGAAATTATTGCTTCAGGGAGGAAACTTTAACTTCCTTGCTCTGCCTCCAATATTGTTAAAATAATGAGCTGAACTCACAAAACAGAAAATAAACTTGTCTGTGAGGTGTATGTACTTAGGATAAGACATGTCAATAAGTAAAATCCATGTTTTTCCTCAAAGTGAGGGCAACTTACAAGGCCTGTAGAATGGAGGAAAAGAGGGAAAGAAAGTTTGATTCTGAAAGAATGAACTTTCAGTGCTTGCTTTACATCGTTAATTCTTGTAAAAACAACTTTATAACAAAGAAATAGAAGTTAAAAGGGGAGGAATTACCTGTAATCCTACCTAAAAAAATAATTCCACCCCATAAGAAATAACTTTAATTATAGTAATGAGATGCAGTGTGAACATTTTTTTTAAAGATTTATTTATTTATACAAGAACCGGGGTATAGGCCATATGCGTGGGAGGGTGAGAGGATTCACCAGAGACAGAGCGGGGAGCAGAACAGGCAGACTGACGAAGTACACTGCCGAGGGGAGCAGCAGGCATAACAGGAGAGGTCTGCCACACCATGTGGGACTCTCGCCGGCGGGCCGGGATCAAACCTGCACTGTAGAGGCTGCCGACAGCTTCATAGCACTGCACTCAACTGCCTGTGCTACCAGGGAGGCCTAATGAACATTATTATTCAATGTTTCTTTATAGTATTTTTTGTGCAGTTGTAGTTTTTAGGGTAAATACAAACTTAAATTGTACTTTTGACATGCTGTTATATATTTTCCTATTGCTATTATGAAATTATGAAATATTATGATGCACTTATGAAATATAATTGCTAACAGAATATTGCTAATTTATTTAAATGATTATTGTGAAGATTATGTAAAAAAACTTGAAAAATACATATGATATCAGTTAAACTTGTACCATAGGTGAAATAACTGAATTTTGGATGAATATGAAGAAATAGATTAATACTACTTTTTCTGTTTAGTGGTTCTTTCATCTTTGGCAAGTAATTTAAACTTTCTAATTGTTACTCCTTCATTTTTAAGAATAAGTTCTTAATACCTGCCTCATAGTTATTATAGAGATTCAAAGTAATAATATGACCAGCTGAGATAAGTCCCCCAGGCAAGGAAGATATTTATACAAAATTATTTTTCAGTAATTTTCTTTCTCCCCAAAGAAATCTAATTTGAACTCTACTTTAATGATGTTGCAATAATACTGCTCCTCACTGCTTCCTTCTTAGAGAAAATACTAGAGCAGAACTACTAGGTGAAAGAATGTGACAGGTATATGGCTTTGAAAATTGCCTTCCTCAAGCCTCGCTGGTTAATGGGCTATAGCAATGTTGGAACCTGTTACTTTCACCCCATCTTCTCACACATTAGAGTCTCATTTCTAAGGAAAATGGATAATAATTATGCACTGAACAATTACAAATCAGAAAATATGCTTGTTTTTCTACAAAGTGATACTTTTATTCATTGGCAAGGATGGTACCTATATGGGCAACTTCTTCCCAACTAAGAAAAAACAGAATATGATCAGAAGTCTGGGCCTTCCTGGTGGCACAGGGAGTTAAATCTCAGTATTATGAAGCTACCAGCAGCTACTGCAGCACAAGTTCAATCCCTGGCTAGGAAGCTACCCACATGGCGCAGCAGACCTCTCTTGTCTCGCCCACTGCTCCCCTCAGCACTATATTTCAGTCAATCTGCCTGTTCTGTTCCCCACTCTGTCTCTGGTGAATACTCTCACCCCCCCCCCACACCTCTGGTCTACACCCCAGCTCTTGTATGCATAAAGAAATAAAATAAGTCTTCTAAAAAGTAAAATAAAATAAAAGTATAAGAGGTCCATCTGCTAAAGGAACCTGAGGTTCTTTTTTTTTTTTAAGATTTATTTATTTATACAAGAACCAGGGTACAGGCCAGATGTGTGGGAGGGTGAGAGGATTCACCAGAGACAGAGCAAGGAGCAGAACAGGCAGACTGATGAAATGCACTGCTGAGGGGAGCAGCGGGTGAGACAGGAGAGGTCTGTTATGCAACTCGGCCGGCAGGGATCGAACTCGTACTGCAGAGGCTGTGGACAGCTTCACCGCGCTGCGCTCAACCACCTGTGCCACCAGGGAGGCCCAGAGAGCCTGAGGTTCTTGAGCCTGAACAGTCTTCCCTGGATAGACAACTGTAACAGCTTAAGACTGGTGTGCATTTGAACCATAAGCAACTGTTACTTTAAGGTGTTTGAGACCTGCATCCCTACTGCCTACCTCCTCTCAGAGAGAAGCAGACCCAAAGATCTCAACTTTCTGATTGCCCCTAGAGGTAGAATCTATCCTGGTGGGATTTGCCTTGACCAGGGACTGTTTTTAAGTATGACTGGACAAGTGTTCCTATTCTGGCGGATGAGGTAGGAAGCTGACCACACTGAGGACTCTGGCATAATTTGAGTCCCAAATAACTTGAACTCACAGTAACTTTCATATAAAATAACCCACATCCTACCAGCATTGTGTTGTGGTATCGCAAGTGACTTAAGAAGCCTTGTGTTAGGTTCAGTTGGGTGCCCATCCTGTATTCCCTCCTAGATTATTTTAAATCTTATTATTCTCGATTGTCCTCTCTTTACACTGTATAGTGTTCTACACCTGAAAGACATTTCATTACTGATTTATTGGACAAATGCATAAACATATTTTCCTCAAAACAACCATCTAAATACGGTTGGCAAGGTAGTAGAATTATATACTTTTGTCTGCAGGGATGTTTTGGTTGCACGTAGAATAAGGCCAATTTAAAAATCACTTAAACAAGAAGATACATTACCTCACATAACAAGAAGTCTGGAGACTTCCATTGGTTCATTCGGAAGCTCAAACATGTCAGCAACAGATCCAGGTTCATTCTCCTCTGTTAAGGTCACCAGAAGGGTTCTGCCTCCTGCTGCATGTGATATAGACCCAGCAATGGCCAATATCAGGTCCAGAGGCAGAAAGGAATATCCCTTTCTTGAGTCACATTCTAGTCTTTTGTCTCTGAGAAAACCCCTCATCAGGGATATTCACGTTTCTTTGGCCAGAATTGGGAATTATTAATTCTCTTTATATGAAATATACAGAATAGAAAAATTCATAGAAACAACATGCAGATTCATAGTTATTGGAAACTAGGATGAGGGAAGGATGGGGAGAAATTACTTATTAAGTATAGGGTTTTGTTTTTTTTTTTTTATAGAGACATGCTTTATTTATTTGTTTTTGCTGGTTTGTTTGTTTGTTTTGTTTATACATGCACTGGGTACAGTCAGAAGCGCGGGAGGGTGAGAGAATTCGCCAGAGCAGGGAGCAGAGCAGGCAGAGGGACCGAAGTACACTGCTGGGGGGAGCAGCGGGCGGCAGGGGAGGTCTGCGCACCATGTGGGACCCTCCTCCAGTGGCCGGGGAGCAGCCGGGGATCGAACCGGCGCCGCAGAGGCCGCAGGCAGCTTCGCAACCCAGCGCTCAACCGCTGCGCCACCGGGGAGGCCCTTAAGTATAGGGTTTTAATTTGGAGCAAAGGAAATGTTTTAGAACTAGAGGTGGTAATTGCATAACAATTGTAAATGTTCTAAAAGTCACTGAATTATTCATTTTAAAATAGCTAATTTTATATTATGTGAATTTTACTTAAATTAATTTTTGAAAGTCACTGGAGGGGGAGGATCAGCATTTTTAAAATATTACCAAGAGAATCAATTCATAAAAGAAAGACATATTTTTTTGTTTCTCAGAAGGCTATGGTGTCCATCGAGAGCAGTAGAATAGAGGCTGAAAACATACATTTCTTTCTTGTATATATAAAGTAAGAATAAATATTCTCCAGGGCCTCCCCGGTGGTGCAGCGGGTTGAGCACAGCACTGTGAAGTTGTCTGTAGCATCTGCAGCATGGGTTTGATTCCCAGCTGGCCAGGGAGATACCCACATGGCGAGGCAGACCTCTCCTGTCACACCCGCTGCTCCCCTCAGCAGCGTATTTCGGTCCATCTGCCTGTTCTGCTCCCCGCTCTGTTTCTGGTGAATCTTCTCACCCTCCCGTGCCTCTGGCCTGCACTCCAGTTTTTGTATAAATAAAATAAATCTTTAAAGAAAAAAGAATAAATATACTCCAGGCAAGGACCCAAACATCAGTGTTATGAGGAAAGCATATGGCCTTTATGACACCCATTTGACAGTACAAAGACCTTTCGTGTTTTATTTTTAAGTTTCTTCTGGGTTCCCGAAAGCTGGGATAATTAAATAAGCAGTCCTTCAAAGAAGAGTTCACACTTCTGGACAAACTCCTTTTACACACGTTTCAAGTGGTGCACTTGGCGTAAATGCCAATATTGGGTCCTCTATCTCTATTGTCCCTGCTTTCTCAGGTCATGCTGTGTATACCAAAGGCACACAGTAATGTATTTCTGCTTAATGCAACTGGATCTGCCCTCTTAACTAATGCAACTGCAGCCAGCTTTTCTGCCTGTTCTTTAGTGAAAGCAAACGAGTCACACATAAGATAGAAACACCCTGGAATTGTCATCCTTGAGACTGGGTGACAGAGAACAACCCTCAATGCCTGGAACAGACAGGTTGTGTGCAATATGGCAAAATAGGGGAAACTTAGCCCTCTCATTAGTATATCTGACCCCAGACCATTTGGCTCTTAGATCCTGAGTGCCTCGAGAAAGACAAAATCAGTACAGAAGTACACTGAGAAATTCCAGGGCTTACTGCAGAGCTCCAAGTTCTGAAACAGCTACGCAGCACGAGAAACTCATTTCTAAGAAATCTCTGAGAATCACATACTGAAAAATCAAAGGTTCAACAGATAATTCCCTGAGGATAGTTATCCTCAGCTTCCCAGCATAGTTATTATTCATTATTCATTTTTATTTCTCTTTCTTAAAGTGCTTTTTTGTTACTCTCTAAAATGATATCCTTCCAAAGTTTTCTCTGGGGACTGCCTTCACACTTCAGGTAACAACATTTGTATATATTTATACAGTACTTATTACTGCAGAAAAGAAGGGCTTGATCTAAAGCTTAGGGGGAAAAATTTAGTTTCCCAAATAAATTATGTCTTGGGATTAAGTGTTACTTTATGGATTAGGAGGAAAAAAATTCTAATTAATTTTAGCTAGTTGGGCCCTGCTTTCTGCTCTCTCACGGTTTTCCTAGCAGAGTGTTATCTGAAAAATAAAATGTTCTACTTGTTTGATTGCCTTCCTCTGCTTCTAATCCAAAAAATATTTTTCATATTGTAAATTGTATCCTATGGTAATCTGGAATGCTATCACTTGAATAATTTAAAGTTCCTACGATGCTAAGCATCAAGTTTTTATAAGCATTTAGCTTAAAGGGTTTTTCTTTCTTCTTGCCACTGCTCTTCTGTGTCAAGAATTCCCAAGGCTACCTCCGTGGTGGAGGATTCGCTCCGAGAATGCAGACATACTCAGCCTGCAGTCATGATTATAACTATTATTTATTCCAGCCAAAGGATACAAAGCAAACCAGCAATGAGAAAAAGCACATGGTAGAATCTGGAGGAAGCTGGTACAGACTTCTAAGAGTCCTTTCTCCGTGGAGTCACACAGGGCAAGATTTCTCCAGCAAAGAGTGCTGTGACAACCCATATGAAGCATTGCCAATCAGCAAGGCAGTGCCCAGGGTTTTCACTGTGGGCTGCACTTACTCCAGATTCAGGGAAGGAAGGGAGGTGTCCAGCATAAGCCACACTGTGTGCACAGTTTAGGCACTGTGGGTCACTCTTATCAGTTAAGGAATTTTAGGAACCCACCCCATGTCTAAGATACCAGGAGCTGGACCAAGGGTTAAACTTGCAAGGAGACCTTTCTCAGAATAGCAGTCTTAGTCCTGTCAACCCTTTTTGCACATCTTCTCCACACTGAAAGGTAGCTTGCCTACCAAGTAGCCCATTTAAAATAATGAATAGGGCCTCCCTGGTGGTGCAACAGGATGAGCACCGCGCTGTGAAGCTGTCCGCAGCCTCTGCAGAGCTGTTCGCTTCCCGGCGGTCCAGGGAGAAACCCACATGGCGCGCCAGACCTCTCCTGTTGCACCTGCTGCTCCCCTCAACAGTGTCAGTGGTCTGTCTGCCTGTTCTGCTCCCCGCTCTGTCTCTGGTGAATTCTGTCACCCTCCCGTGCCTCTGACTGTACTCCAGTTCTTGTATAAATCTTTAAAAAATATATAAATCTTTAAAAATAAAATAATGAATATCATTCTTTGCTTGAAGCAGGCTGAGCAAGTGCATTTTCAAGGATCTCTTTACCATCTTTGCTGCACATGCATCAAAATTTTCTTTCAGAGAAATGAAGCAGAGTTTTGCTGTGAAATGTGTGTATGTAGTTAGGAAGCTAGTAAGAAACCATTCTAGAGCTGCTCACAGCAAACCCAAGGCCCATTAGTGAGATTTCACTCAAATCAAATAGTAGTGAGTCCATATATTCACCTCTTAAAAGAAGAGAGTTTTGATCTTCAGTGGCATATATTATCTTCATACCCACCTTGCCAGTTCCTTTCCCCCATCAGTGTTATTAGTCGTCATGAAATATAAGTCAATTGGTCATGTGTTTTTCATTACTTGCCCTTATTTTAATAATAAGCAAGAGAATAAGCTCATTAACATCTTTGCTAATGAAGGGGAAATCATACTTTCAGCATTCATACTGGAGACATGAAGACTCCATGTTAGCTGCCGACATGTAGAAACATCCCACATGCAATGGCAGGGACTTTGGCCAAGTCAGTTCTGAAGACGATGCCTGTGATTTGGAGAGAGGATGATCACTAGCAATTTTTCCTTCAGAGTGGGAGGTTTGATCTGTTCTCACAAGTGTCATTATGAATTTGCATTGTTTACGTTGTAGGTTGGGAGGGGCAAGATAGAAGATATAATACTCCTTAGTGAAAAATCAGTAATACTTTGCCTTTGCATGGTGCATTCCATTCCTGACCGAACGGAACATTGCCATGGATTGAATAGGGTCCCTGAAAATTCCTGTGTGAAGTCCTAACCTTTAGTAGTTCAGAATGTGAACTACTTATTTGGACACAGGGCTTTCACCTAGTTGAAATGACATCATTAGGATGGACCCTAACCCAATATAACTAGTGTCTTTTATGAAATGGGGAAATTCAGACACAGATAACAAACACAAGCATGCATTGGAGTGATGCTTCTACAAGTCAAAATAACACCAAAGGTGGGAAAGCTACAGTGGCCACACCTGAGGGGAGAAATCCTATATTGTTAATGCATTACAAGGGTGTAAAACAATGGCACTTTATTAAAATAAATAAATAAAAATTATTTTTAAAAGAACACGAAAGATTTTGCCAGCAAACCACCAGAAGTGAGAAGAGAAACAGGGAACAGATTGTCCCTCTCAGCTCTTAGCAGGAACCAATTCTGCTGACACAATAAATTTCTGTTATTTAAGCCTCTTGGTTTGTGATACTTCGTTTGAGAAGCCCTAGCCAAATAATCGAACCTGTCATTCAGTTCAACAAAGGTGTACAGAACACTGAAGAGGTGGAGCAGAGGAGTAGGTGCTATAAGTATAAGAAAGTGTGGAGAGGCTCTCCCACCTGGTAGGAGAGGTGGATGTACACAAACAACCCCCACAATGGGCTGGCAGACACCCTGGAAAACTCTACCAATGTCATTATATCTGGTTTCAGGAGGTAACTCCCAACAAGGTAATATATAAATAGTTTATACTATTAAGTTCAAACTAAAAAATCTTAAAATAACAATCACCATTGCTTAAAGCTCTAAATCCACTAATAATATGAAGGAGTAATTAATCTCTGCCCCTGACTTCTAAATATCCCTTTTGTTTGTTTGTTTAAACAAAATCTCCTGGGGCCTCCCCGGTGGTGAAGCTGCCCACGGCCTCTGCGGCACCGGTTCGATCCCCGGCTGCTCCCGGGCCTCGAAGGAGGGTCCCACATGGTGCGCAGACCTCTCCTGCCGCCCGCTGCTCCCCTCAGCAGTGTACTTCGGTCCTTCTGCCTGTTCTGCTCCCCGCTCTGGTTCTGGTGAATTCTCTCACCCTCCCGAGCTTCTGACTGTACCCAGTGCATGTATAAACAAAAACAAACAAACAAACAAATAAATAAATAACACATGCCTCTAAAAAAATAAAAAAATAAAAAAAATAAAATCTCCTGGTGATTCTAGTTTGCAGGCACTACTAATGCAGCAGATAATCTCTGCTGCCTTTGAAGAGTTTCTCAATACTTTAGCCTGTTAGAATCAACTGAGTAATTTTTTTAAAAACGCCCATCCTCTACTTCCCAACTGAATCAGAACCTGCAGTAGTGGATTTGGGGACCCATTCATAAAAACTCCCAAGGCCACTTGAATGAACAACCAGTGTGGAGAACTGCTGATGGGGCACCCATTGTTTTAACTTGAAAAGTTGAACTCTTCTTTAAAAACAAAAAACAGATATAAACAACAGCAACAAACAAACAAACCTTTAATAGGTAAAGCTTTAAGCCATTTTGAAAGTATGAAAAGGATTATGATGGAGCACAAAAAAAATAGGGGACCGGGAAATGATTGGGCAGCTGATGAGCAGTGAGAAATCAAAGTGGGAACTGCTACTAGATTTAAAGACCCAACGAGGATAACTTGTGACAGAGTTACTGACCTCATGATTAGATTACATGGCTTTTTTTTTTTAAAGTTTGTTTAAATTCCTTTTTTTTAATTGAGGAATCATAATGTTGCTTACGAGCACAACATGATGTCACGGATTGACTCTTGGTTTTGGTGCCAGAAAGACCTACGTTTAAATTGGTGCTGCTCAAGGGATCAAGACAATAGGTATATATGCACAATGGGATACTACTCAGCAATCAAAAGAAATAAACCCATGCCTTTCACAGCAACATGGATGGAGCTAGAAGGGAATATGCTCAGTGAAATAAGTCAGAAGGAAAAAGAAAAATATCAGATGATATCACTTATAGGAGGAATATATGGAAACTGAATAAAGGGTCAAAAAAGAAAAAGACAAAACTTGCAGGCAACTATAGATCTGAGGCATACTGCGGCGGGGGGTTGGGGGGGCTCACAACAGGGGAGGGAAGAGCACAAGGGACCATGGCGAGCATTCACAGATGATATGGTGGTGTGAGATTTACAGGGACTACACCTGATGGGAGAAATAAAATACTATACAAAAATGAACAATGATATAAGAAAATTAAAAAGTTAATAAAAAAGTAATAATAAGTTTCCTGTCAAAAAGAAACAAATGTTTCTCTGCCTGGAAGAAGGATCATTTTAGTCCCTTGAGGACACTGGGAGGTGCCTGGAGATATTTTTGGCTGTCACAATTGGGATAGGGAGTGTGCTACTGTCACTTATTGGGTAGAATACAGAGATACTTCCAAACATCTTACAATGCACAGGACAGGACCTATGACAAAAACTTGAGTGGTGGAAAACTTTGGTAGTGTTGAGACTGAGAAACCCAGATTAACACACTAGTTGCATCATCAATTAAATATATAACCTTGATGGGCCTCCCTGGTGGCCCAAGGGGTTAAGCACCGCACTGTGAAGGAATCCCCAGCCTCTGCAGCATGAGTTCGATCCCTGGCCAGCCAGGGAGAAACCCACATGGTGAAGCAGGCTTCTCCTGACTTGCCCCGCTGTTCCCTTCAGCAGTGTACTTTAGTCAATCTGCCTGTTCTGTTCCCCACTCTGTCTCTGGTGAATCCTCTCACCCCGCCCCCCCCCTGCTTCTCTGGCCTGTACCCCAGCTCTTGTATGCATAAACAAATAAAATCTTTAAAAAAAAATAAATATATAACCTTGAGCTTAACCTCTTGAATCTCTCTCTATCTTTCCACATGAAAAATGAGGAGAATAAAGGTTATGGTAATAATACCTAGAGTATTTTAGTACTATATGCCAAACACAGAGAACCAGGATGAAGGAGCTGAAGTTCAGAGTTTGGTGATACATTCAAGTTGCATAGCTAGTGAGTGACTGAGTGGGATTAGGACCACGTCCAAACACTAACCCTTATATCAGGCTTCCTCCAAGCCCCCAATCCTGAGGCAGGTTCCCTCAACCTTTCAGTTTGGCAGGTCACTTGCATTCCTATAACCTTCTTCCAAAGAACTGATCAGAATAAATGTACATCCACTGGCAACAAGTTACTCATCTGGCTAAAACTAGGGTGTCAAAAAAAAAAAAACAAAACAGTACCAAGAGCCAAAAATGTAATAGAATGAATGCCCAAATATCTCCAGAGAGTTCTGGTGCATTGCAATTAGTGGATAATAGCCTTACTGGATGTAAATGGACAATAAAACATCACTCTTCCAGGAACAAAAACCCTGACTCTAGCTTTCCAGAACATAGGGTGTTTAAGACACCCACCACCATGCCCTTTCCTGCTGTCAAAACATAGAGCTAAAGTGCTTTAGCTAGAAGCTTCCTACTTAAAGGATTTTCTTTCATAGAAAACGACAGCTCCAGAAACACAAATACTAAAGATCCTATCATTTTCTTTTGTGAGTATATATTTCCATTTTCTGCCTTCAAAACCTACAACTTTTTTTCTTATCTTGAGAAAGACTTCATAAACAGAGGAGTTTAGTGGGAGGAATGGATCAAGGGGATCAACCCCATGGTGGTAGATGGAAACTAGAATTTTGGTGGTGGGTACGGTAGTGTATCTGAAGTATGAGGTGGGTATGGTGTTTTGTCAAGGTATGAAGTGCTACTCCTAAAGCATATAGCACTGTAAACCAATGTTACCTTAATAAAAAAAAAATAAGTAAAATTTAAAACCTAAGTGGGGGATGTGTGATGTTTGCAGAGAATAGGAGGATTTATCCCGAAAGTAATTAATTTCAAATAATGCATGTTGAGAACTGTAGCTCCTGAGCAGCGGGGAGACCTAGGTGAGAGGGGCGGGCTTGGGGTAGGGGTCTTCTTGAGGCATCACAAATTATTCAGGGTAGTCCAGCCGCCCCACCTGTACCTGCTACCTCTTTTACAAAACACACTCATAAGTCAGCACAGAATAAATCCTAGCTAAGTCCAGCACATTAGGGGAGATTATGTGTGTGGCAAGTGGCCATGTGAGGCACAGTGAAGGAATGAGTGAGTTTTTATTGAGATGAAGGGCTGGAGGCTGTTGCGATCAGCTCATAGGGCCAGGTGCCAAGCACGTGTTCTCATGAGCCACACAAATTGCCAAATAGCTTTTCCAGAAAAGAAATTTAGGAACAGTCAGGGTAAATACTTTGATTTGCCTCTCCCACAACCCCAATGCAGAATATTCTTTGTATCTCTGTCCTCAATCTAGAAGCAGGGATTATTTACAGATGACACTGAAAGGCCACGCAACGTAGCCATTTGTAATTTCCGATGGGTTCAATGAGAATTACATCAAACTTCAGAGGTCAAGAACACAGCCCTCCACAAAACTGACTCATTTCAGACAATGGCCACATGCTTGGAGGTTCTGGGAGCTACTCTCGCTCTGAGCAACTGGCTATTGAATTGGGGATTTCCCTTACCCTTCCAATTTGATAATTCGCAGGACCTCACAGAAGTCAGGAAAGGCTAGGTTCATGATTATAATTTTATTTCAGCAAAAAAGGGTACAAATCAGCCATAGTCAAAAGAAGAGATTCATTGGGCACGGTCCAGGAGGGTCCCAGATGTGAAGTCTCCATTGTCCTCTCCCCATGGAGTCACGGTGCACTGCCTGCTGGCACATGGGCGTGTAACAGTACACACAGCGTGCTGACAACCAGGGAAGTTCACCTGCATCTCAATGTCCTCATTTTTCACTGGGGTTTCGTTACATAAGCATGATTGACTCAATCATTGTCCATATAACTGAACTCACTCATTTGCCCCCCCTTTCCCTCCCAGAGAGGGGGCTGATGTCGTGGCTCTCAGCCCCAACCCTCTAATCACATGGTTGACCTTTCTGAGATGGCCAGGCCCCATCCTGAATCATCTCCTTAGCATAAGCTAATAGTTTGCTGGCATTTGACAAAAGGATGTGTCAGGAGTCAAACAGCAATCAAATAAGAGCCAATTTTTCATTATTGTGGAATCTATTGTATATATACAGTAGAATCTATTTATACATACATACATACATACATACACATAAATAGACATATTTTCAGGGAGAATAAGTTTTTAATAAATAATGAAGAAATATAAAAATATATTCTGGTTTCAAAAACTAAATATTGAAGGAAATAAAGCAACAGTTTTTCAAAAGTTAATTTATAGGTTTAAAGTATTCAAACTAGAATCTCAAAAGACCTTTTTTGAAACTCAAAAAATAGATTCTAAAGCATATCCAGAAGAGTAAACACTAAGATAGCCAAAATAATGTTTGAAGATGAATAATTATAGAAAAATATTCCTAACCTAAAAGCAAACGTAAAAAATAAAAAATTATCTCATAGTTCTAAAGCTGACATACAAATCAATAGATGAAGAAATAGATAGAAAACAAATTAAAATTTATAACTAACAAGCTATTATAAAGGAAGCATTTTTTTTTTAAAGATTTATTTACGCACAGAATTGGGATGTCATCCAGAGGTGCAGGCTTGAGAGAATTCACCAGAGACAGAGTGGGGAGCAGAACAGGCAGATGTACTGAATTACACTGCTGAGGGGAGCAAGTAATGAAACAGGAGGGTCTACTACTCCATATGTGGATTAGCTCCCTGGCTGGGCATCAAACTCAGGTCTTAGTGGTGATAGGTCTGGACTTAATCCCTAGGCCACCAGGGAGGCCCTATAAAGGAAGTGTTATAATCATTTAGAAATAGATCATTTACTCAATAAAAGGGAAAGTGTCTTAGCTATTAGGGAGAAATAAATCAATTTAGAGTCTCATTCACAATATAATCTAGATCACTTTTACCTGAATCAAAAAGCTAAATGCAGGGCCTCCCCATTGGCGCAGCGGTTGAGCGCTGGGTTGCGAAGCTGCACGCGGCCTCTGCGACGCTGGTTCGATCCCCGGCTGCTCCCAGGCTGCTCCCCGGCTGCTCCCCAGCCACCGGAGGAGGGTCCCACATGGTGCGCAGACTTCTCCTGCCGCCCACTGCTCCCCTCAGCGGTGTACTTCGGTGCTTCTGCCTGCTCTGCTCCCCGCTCTGGCTCTGGTGAATTCTCTCACCCTCCCGCGCTTCTGACTGTACCCAGTGCATGTATAAACAAAAAAAACCAAACAAACAAATAAATAAATAAATAAAAGCCTCTAAAAAAAAAAAAAAAGCTCAATGCAAAGAAGAAAATAAAAAAATAAAAACAAAACATAAAAAAGAAGAAAAATTCCTAGCAGATAAGACTTTGTAAAACTAAATGGGAAAATATGACAAAAGGAAAACATGACTTAACCATTCTTAAAGTCTGTTAAAAGTAAACACAAGGCTAACAAGTTGTGAGAAATATCCAGGACCAAAAATGAAAAATGTTATCTCAATAAAATTATTTTTCAGAAATTAATAAAAGAAACACCAGTATGTCTATAAAACAATAAGCAAAACATAAGCAATGATGAGTTAATTACAAAAGACTAAAATAAATTTTTAAAAAATTAAATCTCACTGAGTATCAAAAAATGCAAATATAGAAAGAGGAGAATATGTTCAAGACCTTGGAAGATACAAAGATTTCTTTATAAAGGCACAATAAACATAAACCGTAAAAGAAAAAATGGACACACTGGACTTTATTAAAATGTATGTTCTTTGTTTATAAAAAACACAACTAAAGAATAAGAAGACAAACCAAAGGGTAAAAGATTTATTGTTACTTGACAAAGGATGCAAGTTTAGAATATAAAAATTGTTTATACAATTCACTAAGAGACAGACATTAATTAAAAATTGGGTAAAATACTTGAACAGATTATACAAGAAGATATAGTATCTCTAACTGGTCAGTAAACATGAAAAGTTATTCAAGCTCATCATCCACCAAGAAATACAAATTAAAACCATATTAATATATCACTACTCAGCCCAGTAACCAGGTAAAATGAAAAAGACCCACAATACTAATGCTAAAATTTGGAGAATATAAAATTCTATACACTCCTGGTTGGAGTACAAAATGATACAACAATTTTGAAAAGCACTATCTTGCACTATCTGCTGAAGCTGAATATAGGTGTATTTCATGGCCCAGAAATTCCACTTTCAGGTGTATGCCCATCAAAAATGCATATATATATATGAAATATACAGTCACCAAAAGAAATATACAGAAATGTTCATTATCCAAAACTGAGAACTATCCAAATATCCATTAAAACAAAATGGATAAATACATTTTTATAAACTGTATCCATAAAAAGGAATACTACATTAAAATGAGAAACCAAACAGGATGAGAAGTTAGAAGTCAGAAGGATAGTAATTCTTGGGATAGTAGAAACTAGAAGTGAGAAGAGTGGAGTTTTTGAACATAATGGATTGGTTTTTCTTGTTATAGATACTCAGGTGTACTTGCTTTGTGATAATCAGGCACTTTTGTGTGTAACTTTTACATTTCAATACAAAGCTTACAATGCCCATCAGATGGCATTTTTCACGTTTTCCAAATTCTTAGTGTTTGCAAAGGTGGAGTAAAATGGGTACTTACAATATTGCTGCCAGAACTCTAAATTGATTCAAACTTCCTGTAAAGCAAATTAGCAATATGCACAAAAATATTTTAAACTCTTTGACCCAATAATTCCATATACATGAATTTATCTTAAGTTAATAATCCACTGAACAAAATGACAAGGAAAAAATTTAGGAAGGATATAAAACTGTACACATAGAATACAATCCCAATTATTTTTTTAAAGATTTATTTATGCATACAAGACCTGGGGCACAGGCCAGAGGTGTGGGGCGTGGGAGTGAGAGGATTCACCAGAGACAGAGTGGGGAACAGAACAGGCAGACTGACTGTAATGCACTGCTGAGAGGAATAGCGGGTGAAGTCAGGAGAGGTCTGCTGCGCCATGTGGGTTGCTCCCTGGCCGACTGGGGATCGAACTCATGCTGAAGAGGCTGCGAATTGCTTCACAGTGCGATGATTAACTCCTTATGCCATCAGGGAGGCCCAATCCAAACTATTTTAAATACATTTAGAGCAAAAAGAAAAGATTGAAAGGAAATCAAAATGCAATTGCTATGGGCTGAATGTTTATGGTCCTTTCCTGCAAAAGTCATATGTCAGTGCCTTAATTCCTAATGCTGTGGTATTGGTCGATGGAGCCTTTGGGAGGTGATCATGTTCAAAAGGGGTCCTGAGGGTGGGGCCTTCATGATGGGATCAGTACCCTTTATAAGAAAAGGAGGAAATATGAGAGCTCTTTCTCTTTGCCCTCCATCTTTTATCTCTCCCCAATACTCCCTCCCTCTCTCCGCATCTGAGGACACAGCAACAAGGCAACCTTCATCACAAGCCAAAAAGAGCACAGAGCACTCTCACCAGAATCCCAGAATTCAGCCATACTGGCTGAATCTTTGACTTCCCAGCTTCTAGAACTATGAGAACTTAGCCTCCCGGTCTATGACATTGTGTTATAGCAGCCTGATAGTATATCTTTCCTATGTGTGTCTCCTTTACCCTCTTATACAACACACTTGTCTCTGGTCACCCACTGTGTGGAAGCTTTTCCCCACACCAAGTAATTCGCCACTGATAGGGCATCTTATATTTAACTCAATCCTGACATCTTCCCGGATATAGTGTCAGTTCTCACTGGTTAAAGGCTCAGTCCCAAAAGACTATCCCCTCTTCCCATACCCACACACACACTTAGGATGCCAGTTACCAGCTCAGGTTCTTCTGACCAACTGGTTGCAGACTGGAGATTCCAATGACTTCCTCCTTGGGGTCAATTAACTTGGCAGAGCAGCTCACAGGACTCAGACTAGTGTTTAGCTGTTTATTGAAGGGCATGATAAAGGATACAGATTAACAGCCTCGTGAGAGCTACACAGGGAGAGGTCTGTGAGAGTTCTGAGCTTAAGAGCTTCTGCTTCTATGGTGTTGTGAGAGATGCCTTCTCGGTGTGGACATGTTTTCCAACCTGGAAGCATTCAGAAGACCCTACTATTGGGATTTTATAGAGATTTCCTCATGTAGGCATGATTATTAACTCTATTTCCAGCCATTTTCTCTTGCTGGAAAAGGGAGGTGGGCAAGAGAGTGTGGCTGAAAATTCCAAATTAAAAATTCTAGTTCTAATCATGGTCTTTCTGGTTACTGGCCCCTGTCCAGAAGCTAACCAGGAGCTACCAGTCACCTCACTGGTGCTCTTAGTGTTCTTCACACTTTAGAAAACTACAGGGTTTTGCTTTCTCCAAACATAAACAAGTTTACGTATTTATAAAAGAGTATATATTTATCTGTCTAGTTATTTTATTTTTCATTTGCAAACATGATACATATGTAAGGAAAAATACATTAAAGAAGTTTAGTTTTTCAAAAAAACATTGCTTACTAACAGCTGTAGGGGAGCTGGGTCCTCCCAGTATAGAGTCTTGTTTGACCCACAAAATGATTTAAAGCCTGCATTAGTGCTTTTCTATGATATAAAGAGCTTGATGCCTATTGCCAATTACTGGCCCTTGACATTTTTGATACCTGCTTGAGCTCCTTAGACTTCTGTGTTTGACACCCTGGATCCCTTTGACATACTGCTCTGTAAAATGCTTTCAAAAATAAAACAAAACACAAAATCAATATATTTGCAAATCAATATATTTAGACTTACCTCATTCTTTTCTACATAGCATTCCATAGTACACATTACTTATGTAATCAAAAAAATCTTGAAAAGCACATATTATTATATTTAAAAGGCATTTAGATGCAAATTTTCAATTTGATGCTCAAGTTTCCCGAATGTGTTCCTGTTTGCTCATTAGTTATGAATAGGAAGTCTTTTAGTCTGTGTTTAATTTTTCATCAAAGACACTTTGTGAAAGGGTACATTGGTGATCTGGAAGGCATTCTTATGCTGAAGGCTGCATTAATGAAGACTCCTGTTTGTGCAGCAAAATTTTTTAGAAACTCCCTTGAGGAAACTTGCTTTTCACACAAAATGGATTATTTGTATAAATGTCAAAGGACTCGCCATAATCTTTATAGTTATCCTTCATTCCCAGACAACAGCAGTTGGTTAAAGATTTTGTGAATCATATTCTTCTAGCATCCAAGATATAACTTAAATCTTTGATTATACCCAGTTCCATATATTACTATATACATCTAATCTTATATTCCAATTATTTCATACCTCCTTAAGAATTTAAGTCTTTTGTCCCCCAAATGTGATAATTCCCCAGAGAAAAGACTTCTTTTATCTGTAAGCAGACACAACAAAACCCAGGCACCCACCAGGCTCTGTGTCAACAGGGAGTTGCAGCCTAATTCCTGCAGTCAAGAGTAATTAGAAGTAATTTCATCCCTCAAATATCATTAGCGAGAATCAAATGCCTATCAAATGGTGACGATTGCCCAAATGTTCCTCCCCTAGCCCTCTGCATCTCCCACTCTCCTCAAAAAAATCTGCTGCGAAGTCTCTCTCCCTATAACTCACTCTCGCGTGCGTCTCCTCAAGGACAATTTCTGTCCTTGTTTCTTTACTTTTCCCAATGGATCACCTCTAATCCGAGCTCAGAAACCTGGGTCTGGGCAGAGGTAGAAAGGGACAATCCTATTGCTGACACTTGATGTTGAAAGGGGAGAGGGCTTGAGAGATGGAGCAAGATCTAAATCCTTCTGCTCTAGGGGCCTGCCTGGTGGTGCAAGGGGTAACACATAGCACTATGAAGCTATCCTCAGCCACTGCAGCACGAGTTTGATCCCTGACCAAAGAGGTTACCCACATGGCACAGCAGACCTCTCCTGTCTTGCCCGCTGCTCCCTTCAGCAGTGTATTTCACTAGATCTGTCTGTTCTGCTCCTCACTCTGTCTCTGGTGAATCCTCTCACATACCCTCCTCCACACCTCTCTCTGGCCTGTATCCCAGTTCTTGTATGCATAAATAAATAATTTAAAAAAATACTTCTGCTCTATAATCTTTGGACTTAGTAAATCTCCCTTCAGGGAATATACTTTTCAGATGAGCAGTTTGTAAGCACGGTCTGGAATTGGGCAGCATACACTCAAGTGGGATTATTTTGGAAAATCAAAGGAGAGATTTGCTATGGTTTATTTGTTGGTTTGTTGCTAGAGAAGAGGAGGAAAATAACAATTATAGAGTGCAGTACACTGTGGAGGCCCCCTTGGCGGGTTCTTTTGTTTAAGTAACACAAAACCCCCAGGGGAACAAGGTATGAAACAGGCACTTTTGATTTATCTGCCCAGTATTCCCTAGGAATTGACCTGCCAAATTACCTCTGCATCCACAAAGGAAACTTCCCTCAGCACTGATGACCTGAGATGGGCCAATCAGATATATCTCCCAGAAATTTGGAATCAGCATTCAGAGACAGGAATCAGATTCAGAGACAGCAGTGACTGGAACTGTAGCAGGAAGACAATGAACTCTCATGGAGTGTGGGTCCTGGCGTCTGTTTCCTGGCTGCCATGTTGGGATGGGGGTGCCAAGTATTCACATTCAGCTATGCAAGCGCAGAGAAAGTGAATGTACCGCTTAGTTCAGGGCTGAGAGAATGAGAAACCTCATAGTCATAGTTTCAGTGTACTAATTAGAACTGTATTTGATTGAAAAAAGTCACCCAATATATGTGTGTTTAATCAATTCATATCAATTCATTCATTCCCTGTCTGTTTCTGACTTCTATGCTACCTTCATGATCTCATAGTACATGATACAATTCTGTTGGGTTGTTGGAAAGTTATGACATAATTTTTCTTGCAAAAATGCATCATGACTTTTCCAACAACCCAGAAAAACACTCAGAAAAATCTTACAGGATTAAGGATGAAAGTGATGTGCGCAGGACATCTGTGAAAATTGGCTCATTCTCAGGCAGGACAGAGGAGTGTCCGCTGCCGCTGATATGGACTGAGGGAGATAGGCAGCATGTTCTGGTCCAGCACTTATAGGAATAGAACTGAAAACGGGTAAATTCATCTCTAGCTGTCTCTCATAATTAGTTTTTGTGGCCTGAGGAGAATAAAATTTCAGTGACAGCAAAAATCCTTTTGTTCTTGTGGTGCCACACATTAAATCACAAATGACATCTACTTTGTTCTTGGGTTAATGTTATTTTCTGGGTCTGTTCCCAAAGGGCAATTGCTTTTATCATGCTCACTGTCCCCCTTGCCCTGTGACAGATTTTAGCTTGCTGAAGATACCCTGCCCCACTCATGCACAGGGAGAAGGCTGCTGAGTGCTGACTCAGAAGGTCCCAATACTATTGGCAAGGACAAGATAGGGGCAGAGTGGCAGCGGATGGGATATGCTCCCATCCCAGCACATCTAGACTGTTTGAGCATACAGGTTGAAGCACACTAGCAAACAGAGGCTCATTTAGGCTCTAACTTTCAGATCCATATGCCCATGTCAGTGGTAGTGCCTAACTAGTTACCTTGTAATTCATGGGCTATTCAATCATTTGCTTTTTCCAAGGGACTAAGGAAAAGATGCAAGTAGCCCAAGGGTGAGCACCAGTCCACAGCCAGTACAGGAAACATAAAATTAAAAAAATGAATAATAGTATTAGCTTGTATCTAGATAATATTACTCTTTCATCTTAACCTCCTCCACTTTCACATTACTTAATCTGAATAGTTAGGAGACTCACCATGATTAAATGACTGATTGGCTATTCTGTTAGGTAGTGGCCATGCCAGAATTCAAGGACAAATCCTTTGACTCCAAAATCAGGACTCTTCCCACTGAAGCTACCACCCTGTTTTTATTTTCAAAGAATGGCTTGCTCTCAAAATTATTTTTCCTAACGATGTTATTTTTCCCTGACGCTGCCAAATAAGCTGAAATGTTAAAAGCCTTACATTCAGAAAAAAACTAACAATAAACCAGCAACATGTAAATGATAGTCAATAGCTTTTATTTAGTAAATGACAACGTAAAAACAGACATTCACCAAGTTTGATGAGGGCCTAGTCTGATGCAGGGGGAAAATGCAGTAACTCCATTTATAGCAAACCAAGCCCATGATCTGGGGGTGCAGTGTCTGGAGACTTTTAAATCAGCAGCATGTTTTTTTTTGTAGCTAAATAGTGTTCCATTGTGTATAAATACTGATGGAGGAAAAGAACAGAAAAAAAAAAACTGAAAAGAAGGTGCGCTGCAAGACCAGAGACCTGGCTGACAAAAAGGAGGTAGGGGTAGGAGAAATTAGCATAGCTATTGACACAGCCATGGAAACTAAGATCCTTAGGCATGGACAGCGGAAAGTAGTATCCTTAGGCACACACTAGTATCGTTAGGGGCACACACCTAGATTACAAAGCATAACATCCAAGCAGGTATCCAAGGGTGCATCCAAAGGTAAAGATACGGAGTTTGAGCCCATGATATAATCTCTGATCCCTCTCAAATTCAACATAGTTATCCAAAATTAGCAACCAACTGACGGCTCACAAGGAGTGACCCCTCCCAAACAGAAGACTATATCAGTTCAATGTCTGCACAGGCTCGGGGCAGCAATCCCACTGCCCACCTGTGACTATGCAGGTGCCTCTTTTCACCAGCTCTCTCCCTCTACATGGCAGCAGCCTTCTGCCTGTCCAGGTCGTGTCAAGGCCGCCCGCCTGCAACCATGCTGGCTTCTCTTAGCAAACCTGTCCCTTCTGGGGCAGCTCTTCCTGCCCGCTTCTGTCTAGGCAAGTGTGCTTTACTTTTCTGTCCTTTTCCCTAATAAAACCTGCCCTTTAAATATAACTAATGTCTCTGTCTTGTGGAGAAACTCGCCGGGAAAACTCGCCACCTGTTAGTGAAACAGGAGCTCTGGTGAAACCCAAGGACCCTGCACTCCAAACCCACAGACTCCAAAAACCACAACAAATACCACATCTTCATTCACTGTTCTGTGGGCACTTCTGCTGTTGTCATAACCTGGCTGTTGCAAATAGTGCTGCAGTGAACATAGGAGAGCAAAGATACCTTCAAATTACTAATTTAGTATTCTTTGGGTCGATACATAGCAGTGGCATTCCTGGATCACATGGTAGATCTATTTTTAATATTTGGAGGATCCTCCATGCTATTTTCCATTTACTTTTCCAAAGGAACACGATTAGTCTTACATTCCCACCAAGAGTGCATGAGGGTTCTTTTATCTCCACACCCTTGTCAACATTTGTTATTTCTGTTTTTTGTTTGGTTGTTGTTGTTTTATATGGGCCATTCTCACTGGAGTGAGGTGCTAAGATGAACTCTTGCCATTTGCAACAACGTCGATGGAACTGGAGGGGATTATGCTAAGCAAAATATGTCAGAAGGAAGATGAAGATACCAGATGGTTTCACTCATATGTGGAATACAGAGAAACAAAACAAAGGAACTGACAAAACTAAACCAAAACAAAACCTAGAAATATGACTGTGGAATTGAGGTTACAAGAAGGGGAGGGGGTGAGAAGAGGGAGGGTGGCCCAGTGGCCAGTGGTGAAGGACTGTGGGTCTTTGGTTGTGGGTATGGTATGATGATATTCATCTGAAGAGCCCTGAACCTCGCCTCCTAAATCATTTATGCTGCTGTAAAACAATGCTACTTCCATAAGACAAAAACAAAACTGCAGTGTGGAGTCAAAATAACCAAGTGGTTCAATGCCGCCCACAGCGAAGGGCACTTTTCTCCTTGACTGACTCCGACCAAATTTCAAAATCCTGGCAGTTGAAATGGGTGAGCAAATGTCATTCCTTCTCTAGCTTCCTCACAGAAAATGAAGTGTCGAGCTCAGTAACTCTATCTAATTCCAGTGATTTTGAAGACATTAATAATTAATTCCAATTTGCCCTCCCTTCCACCTCATCTCAGGCCAGACAAAGGGGAGTTGATGTTTGCCTGAACAACCCAGATAATTGCTTATTCTTTCCACTTGCCTGGACATGTTCTGAAAGCCCAGCTATCAATTACCACCAGGAAGTGCTAACCTCCCCATTACCTCTTTGTTTTGTTTATTATTTCTTAAGAGTGTAATGTGATTTTAGGGGTAGTCCCATGCCCAGAGGCTGAGCTGTGTAAACAGATGAAGTGGCAGAAGGGGATGGGCCCTGACCCAACACACAGAACCATGTAGGGAAAGGCTTAAGGGAAAGAGAGACAGCAGGGAAACAACTGACTTTAAACTTCAGTTTTAAAAATTCTAAAGTCGGGGTCTCCCTGGTGGATCAGGCAGTTGAGCACAGCGCTGTGAAGCTGTCCACAGCCTCTGCAGTGCTGGTTTGATCCCCGCCGGCCGTGGAGAAACCCACATGGCGCAGCAGACCACCCCTGTCTCTCCCGCTGCTCCCCTCAGAAGCGTATTTCAGTCAGTCTGCCTGTTCTGCTCCCTGCTCTGTCTCTGGCGAATCCTCTCACCCTCCTGCACATCTGGCCTGTACCCCGGTTCTTGTATAAAGAAATCAATCTTAAAAAAAAAAATTCTGAAGTCTTTGAACCAGCAAGTCTGCTTCTTAGAATTTATGCTTATATCAGTTGGCACCTAACCTGGAGAAACCCCTCTGAGTATTTACAGCAGGGCACCCTCTGAATAAAGTACCATAGAGAAGTTTCTCCATCTCTTTAAGCTGAGGAGACCTTGGAAAGAGGAGGCATTGCCAGATGAAGGTCACCTGGCAGAAGCTGGGACCTTGATGGATCTGTGGGCAGTGGTGGAGGCACCGGTGGTGGGCAGCTCTGCTCTTCCCCTCTGTGGTCATCCATTTGCACCTCAGCAGGGAACAGATGACACAAGAGGCCAAGATGCAGAGCCGGACTCTGGGAGGGTGGGAAGTGGATCTGAGGGCTCACAGACTCAGAAAAGCCACCTGGAGGGAAGCAGTAAGTGAAGGCTTTAAAAGGGAAAGATGAAGTCATAGATGCTTGCACGTAATTGTAAAGATTTAGCTTGGATTCAAGAGATGTGAGAGAATCAGAAGCATTCGAGAGAAAAGAAGTCCTGGAATATAGCAGAAATATAGGAGGAGTGCTTGCCTTGGCAGCATGTGTTCTGACATGGGAACCGTACAGAGCAGTTCAGCACAGCACCTGCTCCAAGAAGGCACTCAACCCCTTGAAGCAGTCCACATTACAAAATAAAATGTCTTTTGTTACTAAAAAAGTGACTTTTATTCTATATAGGCCGAATAAAAACTGGAGTTGGTATAAACAACATACTGATGTAGTATTTGGAGAAAACAAACAGATGAGATAAATAAAACAAGAATAAACTTTTGGACTGTAGGACCCATTGGTGGATTCCAGAATGGAAGGGAGTAGGTAAAGAGGAAAATGTTATGGTGAAGGATACATTTGGGCTTTTAGCTGTGAGCTTAATATAGTATAGACACATGTTGATTCTCAGTGACATTTAAATTTATATGTTATAATGCAGTGTTGTAATGTTACTTCAGTTAAAGAAATATGCCACACATTCATAAATGAAAAGAAAAAGGGAAGTAAAGTAAACCTTAGCTGAAGTATATAAAAGACTCCACAAGACAATTACAAGTTTACTCACAATAGTACTAGGCCTTCTTAATAAAAGTAAAGTCAAAATAATTTCCTGTGATTGAACATGGGGTGGGGTAGTGGCAAAGAACCATAGAAAATGTACCCTTTATCTTGAAGTCTTATAACATATTCAGACATTCCAGTGTCTTCAGACCCTTGAGTCCATACCAGATGGATGACAGGGAACAAAGAGTGAACTGGACAAAGAAATGGTGACAAAGGTCCCAGGGAGCTTGTGGTATAGCCCTCTGGGGACATGATCATAATAAGATTAAAAATCAACAGGTAATTGAAAGGCAGCAAGTAACAAAGGACAACCTAATTGTTATTTTGCCAAGAAAAGCCTAAACAAACGTAGCTATGAGTCACAAATACCATATGTCACTAAAGAGAACCACCACCACATAAGTCTTAGAACAAGGCCAGGTCTTTAAATCAAATGCATTTATATAAAAATAAAATTAATTACCTTGTTCTATTTTTCTCCTTTTGCAACATTATTTGGGAATCACTCCATTTTATGACCGCTGAACTTTTTATTCCCAAGATTCTATGATTCTGTCTTATTTTGTTCAAGCCATCTGTGTTATGTGTGAGGCATGAGCTGAAGAGACTTTAGGATGAAGAGCAGATTTAATTTTAATTGGTATCCAGCCAGGTGATTGACTTGCCTTTCATCACACAACAGAACTCTATTGCTAGGGGGAAGATTGCTCTCGTCTGCAAAAGGGAAAACGAAAGGTATTGTCCAGGCCCTCGTCCTTAGCAGCCCCTTCACCATGTTTGTGCCCCAGGCACTTCACTTTATTTGGCTGTAGTTCTTCGAACCACACTTGGCATCTGACACCAGAGCAATCAATTTCTGAACTGGTCAGAAATTTCAGGGTGGCCTGGTGCAAGAAACACTGCCCAAATAGAGCGTGGTTGATGCTGGTTGAACAGACCTTTGCTCTTTCTGAGAATCTGATGATGAGATAAAAATGGAGACGGTTTGGTGCCCTACAGTTCTCACGGTGGCACTATTGTGCAGTCGGAGATGTCCTGATATCAAAAGAGGCTGCGGCTCTCAATGCCCAGTTCTGCAGTGTGGCTTTGTGAGTGGTTCCTGCAAATTAAAACTTAAGTCTTACTTTTTTCTTCTCAATGACTCTATAAGACACTTAATATCTGCAGTAAGCCCGTTCCTGCTTAAACTGGACAGAGTGGATTCTGTTCTCTGAAACAGACCCCTGGCTGCAGCAAGTGTGATTCCTACATGAATGGTATTACATCCCTTTTGCAAGCTAGGCATATAAGCAAATCCATGTACACTGCGCTAAACCCAGGGATAAATAGATTATACCACGTGTGTCTAGTGAGCACCTACAACATTGAAGTTGCCAGGGAATGAGTCACAGAGATGGTAACCCTGAAACTTGAATGTTTGATATAGGAGGTAAGTGGAAGGACAGGAGGGGAGGGTGTTCCCCACCAGGGAACTAGCAATGCTCCAGAAGAGCAGACTATGGGGCTGAAGCGTTGCATTGAGGGACCAGAACAACCAAAGAAGAGGATGTCAGACTGCAGGTATGAACCGAAGACTGATGTATCAGTGCTATAAGAAACTTCAGGAATAATCTAGTGAAACCCATTCATTTTATACCTTTAAAAAGGTCAGACGGGGCCTCCCCGGTGGCGCAGCGGTTGAGCGCTGGGTTGCAAAGCTACCCACAGCCTCTGCAGCACTGGTTTGATCCCTGGCTGCTCCCCGGCCACCGGAGGAGGGTCCCACATGGCGCGCAGACCTCTCCTGCCGCCTGCTGCTCCCCTCAGCAGTGTGCTTCGGTCCTTCTGCCTGCTCTGCTCCCTGCTCTGGCTCTGGTGAATTCTCTCACCCTCCCGTGCTTCTGACTGTACCCAGTGCTTGTATAAATAAATAAATAAACCTTAAAAAAAAATTGACGTCAGAAAGATGAAATGACCAGCTTAAGACCAACAGACTAGAACATGAGTCTTCTTATGCCGGTATCCTTGCAGGTAATAGGCATGGATTCCTAAACATATCACATGATGGTGAATGTGTCAGACAACAAAATAGAGAAAATGGGTGAGTGATAAAGTTTAGTGCCAAGAAAAAGTGAGAGAGTTAATAAGAGTGAGGTCATGTGCAGAGCTGAGGAAGGTGACACTGAAGCTGTTTGGAGCCCCGGGGGGTTCACCTGTATCTCTGTGCATACCCTTGAGAGCATCTTTGTGAGAACCCCCAGTAGTATCCCTGTGAGAACCTGAGCCACAGTGGCAAGAGTTCTTTCTGAATGCTGGTTCCACCTACAGGGGACACCTATGGCACATTTTTGTCACATCAGCCCTTTGTCTACTGTGTGTTTCCAGTGGTCCCCTATGGACAGTTGTTGTGACCAGTCCATAAGTCAAAGACCACCAGACAAAGGAAGAAGGGAGAGTGTGGGTAAAGTTGCTCAGATCTGTCATTGCTCTCGGAAAATGTTCCAGGCATCATGCTCTCTCATTTTCCTCCACATTCATTATCCAGTTTTCTAACTTTTCACCACTCATTCATCTTTCCATCCGTCCATCCATCCATCCTTCTCTCACTGCATTTATCCATCAACATTTTTATGTCTAGCTGTAATACTTATTAGCACTTACCCTCTGGCAGGCAGTGCCCTGGGTGCCCCACATACATTAATCAGTTCATGTAACCCTCATAGCAGCCCTGCAATGGGTATTATTTTTGTCCCACTTTACAGGTGAGGGAATTAGACACAGAGAGGTTAATTAACTTGCCCAGTCACACGACTTATCTGTATCTCTACCAACCTTAGTGTTTCCATCCTCTCTTTTCTGGAAGTGTAACTCTCTCATCCCATTCATCACTGAATCTGTTGGTTCTATTTCCTAATTATCTCTCAATCTGTCTGCTTCTAATTCAGTCCAGGCTTTCCCTCCAGTCATGCAGCCAGCCTGATTTTGGACCATTGCAACAGTCCTCCCAAGAAGCATTGATTGCACCCTCACTTCCTCCTCCTCCCCACATCACACATTTATCCCTGGCACAGGTAGAGTGATCTTTGTAAACAGTGTTTGTCAAGGGAGCTTTCCTTAACACTGAGGAACGTCTGGCAGGCTTGCCTTCAGATCCCTCAGTGGGCCCCCCTCGTCAACACCCCTAGTCATTGTGAGACACAGAAATGGTAGATGTTTTCAAACATTGTGGTTGAGAATCTCTACTAAAAAGCACATGTCACGGTCTCTCTTATACCTGCTTAAACCCCTTGGGTGGGTTTATTCAACAAATCTTTATGACACTCTTCCCATGCAAGGTGCAGGGCAAGGTGGGGCGAGGCAGTGGTGAACAATCCCTCATCCTTGCGGAGCACGCTGTGAAGAGGGGCGTCTCAGATTTGAACAAATACACACAGATGTGCTCAGTGCTGCACAGGAGCGTGGGCAGGGGCACCGGAATCTGAGGGTAGAAGGGCTTCCTGAAGGATCCGAGATTTCAGCTGCAACCTGAAGTAGGAGTCAGTGGGGCCAAGTGGGCAGCAGGGAGAGGACAGTGCTATGCTCAGAAAGAACTGTGTGGGCACAGTTGCCGACGAGGAGGGGGCACATGGGGCCCTGCAGCTTCAAGACACTTGGTGGGCGGGGGGCAAGCTGGTTCAGAGGGGCCAGAAGGAGGCAGGGAGAATGGCAGATCATGGAAAGTATGGAGTGACTGTCTTCCTCCCAAGGCAAATAAAGGTGTTTTTCAGAAATCAGTTTTGTTGACGTATAATTTTAAAACAGTAAAAATGCTTCCATGTGAAGCATGTAAGTCAATCTTTTCATGAGTAGTCACCACCACCATCAAGATGTGGCAAATTTCCATCTCTCCAAATTCCCACCCTGGCGTCCACTGCTCTGCATTCTATTTTTCTGGTGATTGGTTTTGCCTGTTTGTCAGAGTCCAGTTCCAGTGAGCAGGGTTGAGGGAAGAATCCGAAAGAACCGAGGAATAAAGAAATGACAGACACAAAACACAGTTTCAGAGAAGCGGGACCCAGGGGACGCAAAGCTTCTCATCCTGAGCACAAGCGTCCCGAGTGCCAGGTGCAAACACTTTTATTGATACAAACAGCCCCCCTTTTGCCTCTATGTTAGTTATTAGACAATGAAACATTCTCTTAGTATTTAGCTTTGTCCAGACACACAATCACTGCCAAGGTTCTGCGTTATCAGGTATATTCTACTCCCTTTCTAATTTTGCCTGTTTCTCAGGCTTCACTTTGCTGACACAAGAAAGGACATCTTGGTCTGGACATGGGCCAGTCTTCCAGCCCATGTCGAGCCGTCTTCCCATCACGACCTTGACATTCTCCTTGTCTCAGCACCTCATGCCTTAGGGGTCTCCAACACCTGTTCTAGATTCAAAGAAGAGATTTAGAATGACCAAGATAGGATGCTTCTGGCTGCAGTGCGGTGAACAGATTGGAACAGTCATTAGCAGGTTCTGTGGCACCCAGCCTGTGACGATGGCTGCAGGCACCAAGGGGACGGGAAGACACAATACAAGAGAGACACTAGGATCCAGTTCTTCGGTGTGACCTCCAAGGCTCCATTCCCATGAGCGGAAACCCACCTTCCCTGAAACCCACACACACTGTGCTCCAGCCACAGAGAAGTGACAGTTCCCAGCGAAGGCCGTCCACACACCCCAGCCTTCACACACTGTCACCTTCCCCTTAAAGTGTCCTTTCTTGCTACTGGTGAAGTTCCAATCCTCCTTCGTGAGTGAGCATAAAAATCACCTTCTCGGGCCTCCCCGGTGGCGCAGCGGTTGAGCGCTGGGCCGCAGCCTCTGCAGTGCCAGTTCGATCCCTGGCTGCAGGAGAGGTTCCCACATGGTGCGCAGACCTCTCCTGCTGCCCGCTGCTCCCCTCAGCAGTGTATTTTGTCAGTCTGCCTGTTCTGCTCCCTGCTCTGGCCCTGGTGAATTCTCTCACCCTCCTGCGCTTCTGACTGTAGCCAGTGCTTGTATAAATAAATAAATAAAAATTAAAAATAAAATAAAAATCACCTTCTCTGCTCTGCATAGTGAATTGAATCATTCCATTCTCTACCATCTTTACAATTTCATTATAATTTGTACAAGTATTTTTTGTCTTAATCCCCCAGTAGGCTGGAAGCTTCTTAAAGGTAGGTTCTGTGTCCTTACCATCTTTGGATGCCCTCTCAAATAACAGCTGTTTTACAAATATTTGTGAAATGGATTTGTGACCTACTTAATGATTCAGCTTCTCTCTCTTGTCTCCCCTGTCCCTTCTCTTCTTCATCTCCTTCCAGACGCTTATGTTAAATGAAAATAAACACAGGCTGATAGTTGTAAGAAAATCAGCAGAAATTTATTCCCACAACCAATCAGATTGGAAACAAAAGAGGTAATTCAAGTTAACTGACAGGCTTAAATGACACTTGCCCACGGCAGGACTCTGCATTCTGCTCATAAGCACCACTTTTTGCTTCACTGCAGGTTACAGTATAGAGAGGAGACGAAGGACACAGCTCTGGGGAGATGGTTTTTGTGCTCGCCATCCAGTGGGAGCCTGTTTGATAGCAACCTAGTCCTGCATTTGTGGTGGACTCTCCCTGGGAGTCTTGCATAGATATGCTTGGGCCAGCTCTGGTTTTTGGATGCTGATTTTGTAAGTGAATACAAGAGCAGACCTGGGATCTGATGCAGTGTTCCAGGTTGTCCTGTGGGGCCATATAATTCCACGAGAATTGTATTGTATGCTGTAAATTGGGATCGTTTGCTGTGATTGCAGAAGGAAATGACACTTCCTTTGGTTGATTTCACACACACACACACACACACACACACACAAATACACACACATTTGTATTCACTTTTTCCCAAATCCCATTTCTTACCCCTGTTTTCTCAAGACAGAGTTACTATCTGAGCAAGGAGGTAGAAAGATAGGAGGAAATGGATCTTGGCATACTCACACCTCAGAAAATGTCTGAGATGATTGCAAGTAATTTTTTGCATAACTGACTACTTATTTCTAATTTTTAAAATATCCTTTGAAATAAGAGAAGACCAAAAGCGGAATTATTTAGGGCATGATGAAACCTTTGAGTATATTACATGTCAGGCCTTTGAGTATATTACATGTCAGGCCTTTGAGTATATTACATGTCAGGCCTTTTGACTTTAGTATGGTTATTTTACTCAAAAAGAGGTTAATTTTTTTTGGCACCAACACCATTTGAAATAAATGCTCCATATTTTCCACATAAATTATGCTCTTTACATTAAATATTAGCTAAAGGATTCAAAGTGGATACATTTTAATGTATTTAATGTATTAAATACATTTAATGTATTTAATGTATACATTTTTAACATTTTTTTCTTAATCACAATTTCTTCTTGAGTTTTAAAATACATACTACTAATTAATTACAACTAAATAACCTTAAGAAAGAGGCACTCATTTTTATTTTAATAAACTTAACTTCAGAACAATTTTAGAGTTATAGAAAAACTGTAAAGATAGTACAGAGTTGCTCTGTACCCTACACTATTTCCTTACTATTGATATTAATTGGTAATATTACACTGACATTAATAGAATGCATTTGTTATAATTAATGAGCAAACATCCATACATTATTATTAACAAAAGTACATACCAACTCATATTTCTTTCATTTTTACCTAATGTCCTTTTCTGTTCCAAGAGCCCATCTAGGATATCACATTACAGTCTGTTCTCATGTCTGGGACTCCTCTTGACTCTGGCAACATTTCTTGTTTTTGATAACAGTCATAGTTTTTGTTTGTTTGTCTCACTATTTCATTGTGGCAAAATATATATAACAAAGAATTTACCTTACATTTTCAAATGTAAGGTAATTGGCATTAAGTGCATTCACATTGTGGTACAATTATTGTCAGCACTCATCTCTAGAACATTCCCATCAATTCAAATGGAAACTCTGTATCCAATAAACAACCATCTCCATTTCTTCAACTCCTAGTCCCTGGTCTACTTTCTGTCTATGAACTTGCCTATTCTAGGTACCTCATATAAATGGAATCATACAGTATTTGTCCTTTTGTTCTCACTTATTTCACCTAGCATACTGTTTTCAAGTGTAGCATGTATCAAAATTGTATTCTTTTTTAAGACTAAGTAATATTCTTCCACATGTCTACATTTGGTTGTCCACACATTTAGTTTATTCATTCGCCCATCAAAAGACATGTGGGTTATTTTGACCTTTTGTGTCAAATTGATTTCCAAAATTATTAGGAGGTACAAAGAAATGATACTAAGGCCTGATTGAAAAGGGGAACTTTCAGGTTTAAAAAGTTTAAAAATTTGTACCTTTGGCACATCAGTATCTTTGCCAGTTACTGCAGAATAGTAATAAATAAGACTGTTTAACATATCCTAAGCAAATGATGACATAGAAAAATAACTCATTCAATATTGTGTCACAATATTGCACCAAATAATAACAAAATGGACAGTAGTCTGTGGAGAAGGAGGACAACAAATCTTCATAAAAGAAGTGATATTAAACTAAGATTTTGGGGGCCTCCCCAGTGGCGCAGTAGGTGGAGCGCAGCACTGTGAAGCTGTCCGCAGCCTCTGCAGCACCAGTTCGATTCCCGGCTGGCCTGGGAAATGCCCACATGGCATGGCAGACCTCTCCTGTCTCGACTGCTGCTCCCCTAAGCGGTGTATTTCGGTCAGTCTGCCTGTTCTGCTCCCCGCTCTGTCTCTGGTGAATCCTCTCACCCTCCGGTGCCTCGGGCCTGTACCCTAACTCTTGTATAAAAATGAATAAATCGTTAAATATTAAAATAAGATTTTGAAGGTTAAATAGGAGCTCATCGATCAAATAAGGGAAGAAATGTTTTCCAGGAGAGGAAGCAGCACATGCAAAGTCATTAAACAAGATTTTGTGTGTGTGCTAACACTGTTATTAAGGTTTTCTGGTGTGTACACATCCAGTCTGAGGGCTGGGGAGTATCAGGGCTTGTGGCCAAGAGCAGACTCTTACAACAGAACACTTGGTCTCAAGCCCCAATTCTGCCACTTCCAATCTGTTTAAAGTTGAACAATTTTTTAAACTCCCTTTCCCTTGCTGTGAAGAAGGGAATTTAAAAAACCTCTATCTTTGTAAATATTAAATGAAATAACTCATATAAACAATAAGTACTATCCCTTCCAGTATGGAGGAAAGCTTTTGATATTTATCTTTTTTTTTTTTTAATGGGGATGGGAAATGAAAATTTGAGGTTGGCAAGGGTCAGATCAAGAAAAGTCATGCAACTTATAAAATCAATTTACAAAATCTGCTGTGTTTCTACATGCAAACAATGAACTAACTGAAAGAAAATGATGGAAACAATACCATTTATGACACAGCAGAAAGAATACCTGGAAATACAATTAACCAGAAAGTGAAGGACAGTAACAATGAAAACTATGAAACACTGTTGAAAGAAATCGAAGGAGACACAAAGAAATGGAAAGACATTCCCTGCTCATGCTTCAGAAGTGTTAATATTGTCAAAATGATTATTCTACCTAAAGCAATATACAGATACAACTTGATGACCATGAGGATCCCAATGGCATGCTTCACAGAAATAGAAAAAAAAAATTCTAAAAATTTTATGTTTCATAAAAAAGACCTCAAATAGCCAAAACAACTCTGAGGAAAAGAAGAACAAAAATGGAGATTTCATGCTCTCTAACTTCAAATAATACTACAAAGCTACAGTAATCAAATAATATGGTAATGGCATCAGAACACAGGCACACAGATCATTAAAATAGAATTGAGAGTTCAGAAATGAAACCAACATATGAGCAACTGATTTATGAAAATGGAGTTAGAACATACAATAAAGACAGAAAAGTCTCTTCAATAAATGGTGCTGGAAAAACTGGACAGTCACATGAAAAAGAATGAAATTAGACCACTACATTACATCATATACTAAAATCAATTCAAAATAGATTGAAGACTTGGATGTAAGACCTGAAGTCTGAAAGTATATGAAAGAAAATAGGTGGCAGACTCTGACAGAAGTTTTGTTGATGTCTTTATGGATTCATCTCCAAAAGCAAGAGAAACAAAAGAAAGTAAAAAACAAATGGGACTACATCAAACTGAAAAACTTCTGCAGAGTTAACAAAACTGTCATTGAAATGAAAAGTTAGACTACTAAATGAGAGAATGGATTTGCAAGCCAGATATCAAAGTATCTATCTCCAAAATACATAAACAAGTGCAACTCAATAACAAAAAAACATGCAACCTGATTAAAAATTGGCAGAGGATCTAAGTAGACACTTTACCAAAGAAGACATACATGTGGCAAATGGACCATAAAAACAAGTTTTACATCCCTTATCATTAGGGGAATGCAAATCACAACCACAATAAAATTTTACCTCACACCAGTTGGAATGTTTTTATCAAAACATTCAAGGAAAACTAAATGTTGGTGAAGAGACAGAGAAAAAGGATCTACCACATATTGCTGGTGGGAATATAAATCAGCTCATTCACTATAGAAAAGAGAATGGAGCTTACTAAAAAAATTAAAGATAGAGCTACCATATGGCTCTTGTGAATGGTGCTGCAATAAACATAGATGTGAATGTTTTTTGAGTCACAATAGCCAAGACATAAAAACAACTGACGTGGTCCACAACAAATGAATAGGTGAAGAAGATGTGGTATATACATATACACAATGGAATACTATTCAGCCATAAAAAGACAAACTTGTCATTTGCAACAAAATAGATGGAACTTGAGGGGATTATGCTACATAAAATAGTTCAGAAAGAAAAAGACAAGTACCATATGATTCCACTCATTTGTGGAATATAAAGAAAACAAAACAAACCCTTAAACTCTGACAATAGGCTGGTCATTACCAGAGGGGAAAAGGGGGGAAGGGAATGGATAGAATGATTGCATTTGGATGGTGACTGGATATTTGGGGGTGCACATAATCAGGAATTGTTCTTTGGCACTTACTCAGTGCTGTAAACTAATGTTACTTCAACTAAAACATACACACAAAGGGCCTCTCTGGTGGCGCAAGGGATTAAGCACCGTACTATGAAGCAGTCAGCAGCCTCTGCAGCACGAGTTTGATCCCCAGCCAGGGAGAAACCCACATGGCACAGCAAAGCTCTCCTGTCTTGCCTGCTGCTCCCCTCAGCAGTGCATTTCGGTCAATCTGCCTGTTCTGTTCCCCACTCTGTCTCTGGTGGATCCTTTACCCCCCCACATCTCTGGCCTGTACCCCAGCTCTTGTATGCATAAATAAATAAATCTTTAAGGAAAAAAAAACAACAAAAACAAAACACACACACACACACACACACACAACTCATACAAATCACCTTAAAGGAAGCATTGCAACATTTCCATCCAGAGTGTGGGGAGGTAGATTCCCATCTGGACAGCCACATGAGTGAAGGGAAGGTGGTGTGAGAAAAGACACTCACAGCAGAGGAGAGGCAGTGGCAATAGGGATGGGAGAACCAGTGGGGGTAGGGAGGGAAAACTGGCATGAAAGATATTAAAGGGGAAAAGTGGATAAAATTAGGTGAACATTTAATGTGAGGAGAGACAGGCAAATTTCTAAGATCACATTTAAGATTTGGTTTGGGGTACAGGGTGATGGAGAAACCACCAACAGAATGGTGAAACAGCAGGAAACTGTGTTGTGGGAGAGTGGGAGGACATCATGTTTACATGCCATTGTGGAGTTGAGCTTTGGCTTTGTCTCTGGGCATCAGAGACTGTGGGGCCAGGAGGACAGATAGAGAAGTAGAGATAGATGGGTAAAGCATCAAGGGAAGGATTGTTTTAAATTATTATTGGCAATCTTTACTTATTCGTTTAAGCAGAGCAACGTTTTTTTTTTGTTGTTGCTTGTTTTTTTCCTGCTTCTAGCTATCTTCCTTCTGTTTAAGGATAGGGTAGTTAAACTCCAGTGGGTGTATGAAAGTAGAGAGGAGGGACCAGGAGGTTTGCAATATGAGGGAAGGAGGCAGAATAGAGGAGGGAGGAGACACAGGAGTGAGGGGGGTCTTTGTGAGGAGTGCGAGCTGGGCAACCAGAGCAGAATGGTCTTCAGTCCCTATAGACCTCTGAAGAGAATTGACAGGAATCTCCTGCCTGGAAAATTAATTGTGCCAATTATTCAATTACCTGCAATTATGAAAAATGGTGTGATATTTGGTACCCCAGAGATGGGACTTCAGGGAGACTATAACTCAGAAATGAGACAAATTAGTTGAGCTCTTTCATGAGAATCTGATTGACTTCTTCCTTCATTAAGCCAAGCTCTGGACATCTCAAAAGTCTCCTTTTAAAAGAGTTGATTTAAATTCCAATTGCTCTCAACAGCAATGCACTGTCACCAAGTACAGACTGGAAGGTAGGGAACCTTCCTCCCTCTACCGAAGACAGACTTTCTTTTTTTTTTTTTTAAATTTTTTTTTTTTATTTAGAGGCATGTTATTTATTTATTTGTTTGTTTGTTTATACATGCACGGGGTACAGTCAGAAGCGCAGGAGGGTGAGAGAATTCACCAGAGCCAGAGTGGGGAGCAGAGCAGGCAGAAGGACCGAAGTACACTGCTGAGGGGAGCAGCAGGCGGCAGGAGAGATCTGGGCGCCATGTGGGACCCTCCTCCGGTGGCCGGGGAGCAGCCGGGGATCGAACCGGCACCGCAGAGGTCGCGGGCAGCTTCGCAACCCAGCGCTCAACCGCTGCGCCACCGGGGAGGCCCTGAAGACAGACTTTCTATCTTCTCGACATTCTCTGGCCTGCTGACCCCAAGAACAACTTGCGGAAATTCTCTCTTCCTTCAAGAGTGGAAAGAGTTCCAGATACTCAATGTTTTGATTCCGGCTAAAGCATAGTTCTGCTAACTTTAAGATATTACATTGTGAATGAGTTCTTTACACACAATTATGTGAATGAGTTCTTTACACACAATTATGCAGATTATGTCAACTTGAAGACTCTGACTTCTTTTTAAAAAGAGAAAGTGGGTAGCTTCTTTCTATCTCACCACCTGTTGCTCATCTACCTGTTAATGAAGTTTATCACATGCTGATTTCTCTTTTTTCATGATTATCATTCCCATTTTTCTATAGATTTTTCATGACTAAAGGCCAAAACTGTTCATCTTCATGTTCTCAGTGCCTAGCACAAGGCCATTCACAATGACAAAATATCACTATTTAATGAAACTACTCACTAAAGAAGTAAAATTTATTCAAGGGGTAAAAATCCCAACAGGATGTGAACACGAGTCATCACTATATATTGGGGATATATCAGAAGAGCATCCAGAGTAAATTCATAAAAAACGAAATATATTGCGGGTTTTTCCTATATAGTGATGTACATTACTTTGTCCATTTTTTATTTTGAAATAATTGTAGACATACAGAAAAGTTGCAAAAACAATTGAAATATTAACAGCTCACATGATCATAGTACCACTATAAAAATCAAGAAATTCACATTGATATAAGACTATTAACTAAATTATAGACAGTATTTGAATTCCACCCATTTCCTCCCTAATGTCCTTTTTTTCTGTCTCAGGATTCAATCCAGGATCCCACATGGCGTCCAGTTGTCATGTCACCTTAAGGAAACACCTCCAGTCTGTGATCCTTCCTTAGTCTTTCCTTGTCTTTGATGACCGTAACACTTTCGAAGTGTACCGATCTGTGATTTTGTAGAATGGCCCTCATTTTGAGTTTGTTGGTTGTTTAAAGTGATTAGATGGAGGTTATACCACAGAAGTGGTGCAGCTTCCTCAGAGTGTAGTACCCAGGCCACGTGATGTCCAGATGTCTTATGACTGGTGGTATTAACCTTGATCTCTTGGTCAAGGTGGGGTCTCCTGGATTTTTCCACTGTATAGTTATCTTGAGTGAGATACCTTGAGATTGTGCTTATATACTATTAATATTTTTTCCTTAAATTTTCACGCTCTGATGTTAGCATATATTGTTGGATTCTTCCTGCAGTGGTGATTTTCTATTTCCCTCATTTGTTCTAAATTTTTTAATTAGAATTCTTCTGTAAGGCAAAATTGTCCTTTTAAAAGGACTCGTGCCTACTCTTTTCATGTTATGGATTACAACTAATTATCATTTACTTTGTTGCTCAAATTTCTTCTTCTTTGTCCTCTGGGAAGCACTTCTAGTGGCTTTTTTGGATCCTATTGGCAATTTTTTCTAATCTTTTTTCCAGCAGTTTCTTTCCAGTAACATTTTTTAATGTTCCATGCAGGATTATTTTGAATTTTTCCTGCCTGAGTCCTGGAATCAACTGCTTTTCTAAGCAGCCTTTAGTTTCTTACCTGGCTTCTTATATTGGGAAATCATTATTGAGAAATGGTTATTAAGGCCTGGATGCTAAGTTTTGATGGAAGGCTTTTACGTGTCTTCTTAAGCAGAAAACAGAGATTATAGCTATAAATTTTAAACTTTTCCTTATGATTCATGGTCTCTATTCCTTACATAAGTTATTGAAATGATACAGTGATGACCCTTTGACAATAATTGACTCTTCATCCTTCTTTGCTAGTGAGGTGCCTTTGTTCCTATTCCCTCTCAGCAGACAGATATAAGAAATATATGTCTGTGTGTACATACATAAATATTGTTCAGTTTAGTAGTGTTAACATATTCACACTTGCGAAAAACAACTCCAGAAATTTTTTGTCTTGCAAAACTGAAACTCTGTGCCCATTAAGTAATAACTCTCCATTTCCCTCTCCTCCCAGGCTCTGGAAAATGTCATTCTACTTTATCTTTTCTATTAATCTGAATACTCTAGATACCTCATGGAAGTGCAAACACAACATATATTTATGTTTTTATGACTGACTTATTTCATTTAGTGTGAAGTGTTCAAAATTCTTTCATGTTGCAGCATGTGACAAGATACCTTTCCTTTTCAAATACTATTTCATTTTAAGAAATAGTATTATTTTAACGATATTCCATTCTATATATATCATTTTTTAAATCCACTCACCCATTCATGGGCATTGAATTGCTTCCTGATTTGAACATGAATATACACATTTTGTTAAGATCCTGTTTACAATTATTTTGGATAAACACTCAGAAGTAGAATTACTGGCCCATATGGTAGTTCTATTTTTAATTTGTTGAGAAGCTTCCATACTGTTTTCCAAAATGAAATTCTTGACTCCTCTTATCCCTCACATTTGCCAGCTCTCATGTGCCTGTATTCCAGGGTCAACACACTGTGTCTTTCTCACATGCTGACAGATTTAGTTTGGCTGAAATCAAGGCTGCGAATAGGATGAGACAAACAAAACATTAATCTCAGATGTGAAAATTTTAAGAGACTGCCAAACTCAGTCATCAAAATAAATAATATTTTAATGCAATATTAAAAAAATAAAAATCAGGGCCCTACCTGGTGGTGCAAGGGTTAAGTCTCAGCACTATGAAGCTATGGGCAGCCACTGCAACGTGAGTTCGATCCCTGGCCAAGGAGCTAACCCATGTGGTGCAGCAGACCTCTCCTGTTTTGCCCACTGCTCCCCTCAGCAGTATATTTCAGTCAATCTGCCTATTCCGTTCCCCACTCTGTCTCTGGTGAATCCTCTCATCCCCTGCCCCCTGCACCTCTGGCCTGTGCCCCAGCTCTTGTTTGCATAAATAAATAAAGTAAATCTTAAAAAAATCAAAATCAGTACAAAAAACCTATTATGAACAAATGCCAAAATTGTAAATAAATAAGTACCTTTCCCTATTAGTGCCTGAAGCAAAAGGGAAACTTAGCAACAGTGATCCTATCTTTATATAAAAGTGTATTAAAATATTATTTATCTTGAATACTGAGTATTTTGGTATCCTCTTAAATTTTGTAGGTTAGACAACTACCTCCTACCTCACTTGGTTCATCCTAGTCCTGGCCCTGGCTGGGAGACTCCTGGATTATTTAGAATCATGATCCCAGGCTTGTTTACACGCTTGGAAAATGCTGAGGATAGTTAGCTGCCTTTTGTCTGTTACACCATCCTTATCTATTTTCACTCTCCTTTTTTACTGAATGCTTCAGTCACGCTAACCCATTGGGAAATATCTCTATCTTTGTTTTCTCATGCCACTATTTTGTGTGGATATTAAATCATGGTATGCCCTTCCCCCACTTGTTAAATTTCAGGTCATTTATCTGATCCTTCCTTTGCATTCCCCATTAGATTTACCATTTGCTCCCTTCTTTCACTTCCTATATATTCTTATTTTACAGTGCCAGACAGTCCATTGCTACTACTTATTTGTTGCTGTATTAAGGAGAACAAAATGTTTATTTTAAATCGGTTCCAGGATCCATTAGGGAGAGAACTGTCCTTATGTCCTTTTTGAGGGCACAAGCCATTTTTACTGACATATGAAAGACAAGGTGACTCCATAATGTTAGAGGATTTAGGAATAAATACGTTTTTATTTCCCAGTGCTCTGTGATTTCCCAGAGAGCAGGGGCATGTCTTTTCCATCCTCAGTACCTAGTATGTATGTGGTGGGTGAGTTTTCAGTAACTTTTGAATAGAACTTGGACTCAGTGTGCTAATATTAGTACTAACACCAATTAATCCCACCGGTCGGTGGCGGTAGATGTCAATCAATGGAACAAAAGAAATAAACATTATTATTAAGAGCCACGTAAAAGACAAATTCTTTAAAAAAAAAGAAATCTAAGAACTATATGACAGAATGACCCAATGTGAACTTAGTGGTAGAAATATTGTTAGTAGTGAGATCTATGAACTCTGCAACAGGAAGCAGATCTGGAAGTCAGATAATAGAGTGGTTAAAGAGAAGCTCACTGTCTCGGCTATCTCTGGACGGATCCACCTTCCTCCCACACCCTTATCCCCACTCCACTTCCAGCTGAAATTGCAGTCGTTGGCAATCAGTTTGGCCCAGTACTTCTGTGGTTCCTCTCTGCCTCCAGCGAAGGACAGTTGGCTCTCAGGAGTCTTCCCGATTTCGCCTGGTGAACCAAAAATCAATCATCCTGTAGGTGAGGTAAGGCTGGGCTTTCCTTCAGACACACCCCAGAGGATGAGCTGAGATGATTGCAGGAGGCAGCAGAAACCTCCATGATTTCAGTACAACCAAGGAAATCCTTCTAGAACACATTTATCTCTGTGTCCTTAACAGCCAGCCCCCCTCTCATCATATCCAGCATGAATCTGAGCAGGGAGAATTGGCACTTGTTTGTCCAACAGTCCCCTCCAGGGCACTTACTTCTCTCGGCTCCTCATTCACAACGAAACAAACCACTCTATGTCGCTACATTACGCAAGCTAAAACATGCTTCACCTATTTGACAAGATTTCATTTCATGTTTAAACAACCCGGGGAAGTAGACACTGCCGCCAACTGAAGACTGGAAGGGAATGTCTCCGTGAAAACCACAGAGCCTGTCAGTCTGGGGGCATTTTTACTGTTTACATTTCCGTTCTTCCCAAAGCTTTTTTTTTTTTTTTTTTTTTACTTTTTTAAAAAAGATTTATTTATTTATGAATTCAAGAACTGGCATGTAGGTCAGAGGTGCAGGGGTTAAGAGGATTCACCAGAGCAGAGTAGGGAGCAGAAGAGGCAGATCAACTGCAATGCACTGCTAAGGGGAGCAGCGGGCCAGATGGAGAGGTCTGCTGTGCCATGTGGGTCACCTCCCTGGCCTGGGATTGAACTCTGCTGTAGTAGCTGGCAGTAGCTTGATAGCGCTATGTCTTTAAACGCTGCACCACCAAGGTGGCCCCACCAAAGCTTTTTAAAAGAGCACATTCTTAGCAATATCCAAGTCTCAATTAATGTACGCACATGTGCTCTATATAAAAACATGGAAAAACTGTGTTGCTGTAGTGGGCAGGAAGGGAGGACAGAGAGCAGGTTTTCTGATCCAGCAGACAGGATAAAGGAGGAGTGGGTCCTGAGAAAAGCAGAGAAGGCCGGAGAGCCTTTTCAGGCTTTTATTGGGATTTACCGGGTACACGGCAGGCAGGGATGCAGCCTGCCAGCCTTCCAGTCCCCAGCAAGTCTTCACTCTGTCTGGGCTCTCCCCTCTGCTGCTCTGCTCGCTCATGGTCCTGCTTCTTTCTCTGCTTCCCCTGGCGTCCCCATGACGCTGCCCTTAAAAGCCCAGTCTTAGCCCAGGTGAATCCCATCTACACATGCCCACACCCTAGTCCAGGTGCCAGCCATCAGGCATGCATTCGGGACTGCAGGGTTCCATCATCCATCCTAATGGCGGGAGGGCAGAAAAGCCTGATACTTTTACCTTACCCTACAGTTCCCCACGCTTGCTTTTTCTCAAAATCAATTCCTAGATACTCTGATAAAGTGGATGCAAGTTTCTCACAGGAAAATGCAAATTCTGAGAAGTTGCTAAACTACAAATCAGTATCAACTAAATCCCAGATTTAGTTGATCAAAGTGTGCTGGAAAAGCAGTGCTCTATCAACCAGAGACTTCTAAAGTAATTTGATTTACACTTCTAATGGTAAATAATGGACTTTTAGAGTTAGGAGAAAACTGTGAGGTCATTTAATGCAGAAGGAAAGTGTGAGGTCATTTAATATGGCTTGTTTAAATATTTTGCAGATGAGCAGCCCAAGCCCCAGGTTGCTCAGGGGAAGTGAAGCCCATTGTAAGGTCAGGAATGGATACAGTGCAGGTTTTCTATGATCCAGCAGACCACGTAAAGGAGTCAGAGCCCTCAGTGGCTTTTTGCAGGCTTTTATGGGGGTTTACCAGGCACACAGCAGGCAGGGGTACTGAGGGGCCAGGAGGCTGGCAGGCCCCCCAGCCCCCAGCAAGTCTTCACTCTATCTGGGCTCTCCGGCCTTCTCTGCTTTTCTCTCGGCTTCTCTTTCGGCTTCTGCTGGCGTCCTCGTGATGCCGCCCTTAAAAGCCCAGTCTCAGCCCAGGTGAATCCCATCTACCTATGCCCACACCCTACTCCAGGTGCCCGCCATCAGGCATGCATTCAGGACCATAAGGATGCATCATCTATCCTGATGACGGGAGAGCAGAAAAGCCTGACATTTTTCCTTACCCTACACCCATAAAGTCATATATACCTGCCAATGGGGGACTGAGGCCTGAAGGAGCACTGGTCCCGCCCACTCACCTCCCTTTGAGAAGTTCAGTTCTATCCCACCGTTTATTCAAGGAAGTTCAGGGCTTTTTCTCTTGCTTCAACTCCTGCTTATTTTTTTTTTTTCTTTCTCCAAAACTTGACATGTAAATGACATACAGAGGTCTTTAAGCAGACAATGCGATGGGTTTTGAGAAATATATACCTACATGCTGTGGTATACACCTCTGTAATGACCAGCTTGCTCATGACATAGGACAGTTCCACAACCCCAGAAAATTCTCTCACAACTCCAAACTCCTTCCCTACTGGACAAAAGGTCAGAGTTCTCCTTACTTTCTGCCACTAAAATTCTTTTTTCCTGATGAAGAACTTCCTCTCAGTGGATTCATACAGTAAGTAGCCTGTTGAATCTGGCTTCCTTGCAGTCAACATACTGATTTTGAGATCTGTCCATGTTGTTGCATCTGTCGGCAATACATTCCCTTTTTCCCCCTTTAACTCACTCCTTTATATTGCTGAATATCATTCCATTGTATGGATATATCACTTAACCTGATAATGGACATTTGGGTTGTTTCCAGTTTGGCATGAACATTCCTGTGTAAATCTTTTTGCTTCACTTCTTTTGTTTAACTTATCTGGGAGTAGAATTCATGGGCAATAAGGTAGATATATATTTAATTTCATAAGAAGTGGCCAAATAATTTTTCAAAGTGGTTCTACTATTTTACATCCTGCCAGCAATCTATGAGCGTTCTAGTTTTTCTACATCCTCACCAGCATGAATATGCTGGGTCTTTTAGATTTTCATTCTACCAGCAGATGCATGATGCTATCTCATTATGATTTTAATTTATATTTCTCCAATGAAGTTGTGCATGTTTTTAGTACAAATGTACTATTGTGTACATAGGATAGTTTACAAATTCAGCCAAATGAAGAAACAAAGTTGAGTGCTGATATTGCTAGTCCCCTAAGAATTGAGTGCTTCCACAGGGAAAATGGAATATTATGGTTTTCCTTTTCATAAACTTTCCATGGAAGATTCAACTGATGTTTTCTTGTCCTTCACCAAATTCCTAGGGCAAGCAGATATATTCAGAAATATGCCATTAGTGATTCCTTGTAGTTTTTACAACAATTAAATATTTGATGATTTCAGTAAGAACATAAGTTATAAAAATTTAAGAAGGCCAACAATGGACTGTGGGAAAAGTGAGGCCTTAGTAGTCACAGAGAATCAGATTTCTATCCTGGCTCAGGTTCTAAGTTTCAGTTTTCTCACCTCTAAAATGGAGACAATGATGCCTATTCTGATTGTTTTTTGTTGATGCTTGTAGTACCAGGAAGGGCACAGAGCAGGATATCTATGATTGGAACAGACAGGTAAAAGGAGAGCCCGGGACCTTGGTGGCTTTCTCAGGCTTTCATTGAGCCTTTACATGTAGTGCAGCAACCAGGTACACAGCAGGCAGGGGTGTCGGGGGTCAAAGAGGCCAATAGGCCTCCAAGCTCCCCTGCAAGTCTCCACTCTGGGTTCTCTGGTGTTCTTTTTCTCCTTCTCTCTCCTGCTTCTCTCCGTGAATATCTCAATACTGAGCCAAGGCCCACAGAAGTAAATGACACAGTTTACAACAATGTAACAACTGCAGGTGCCCCATCAGGCAGGGCAATCCTAATGGTGGGAGGGCAGAAAAGCCTGAAAACCATTCCCTACAATGCTCTTAACAAATTATCACATTGTGGTGGTTTAAACAGATTTATTTTACAACTCTGGAGTCAGAAGCCTACCTCAGGTCTCAGTGGGCTACAATTCTGATAGCAATGGTGCTGAATATCTGTGTTGCTTTGCCTGTTCCAGCTGCCAGAAGCTGCCCAGATACCTTGCTGCTGGACACTTCTATCTTCAAAGCAGCATCCCATCCCATCCCATCACTCTGACTGTGCTTCCTCGGCCATCTCCTTCTTTGACCTTGACTCTTCACTTCCTACTTTCGTTATTAGGGTCCTGTGATAACACTGCACCCACCTGGATAACTCAAGAAAATTTGCCCTTCTCAATGTTCATAACCCAATCACATCTGCAAAGCCCCCTTTTACTATGTAAGTAACATATTCACAAGTTCTGGGGATTTGCAGGCCATTACTAATACTCTGAAAACCACAACCAGTTTACAAAGTTTTTGTGAGGCTTAAAAATAAAGACATACAAGCAAATCTGGCTCATGGAGCAAGCTCAATAAATGAAAGTTGATGTCACAAAGTTGTCAGCGTTCAGCACACAAAACCTGGCACATGGCAGAAACCAACAATTTTGGTTTTCCTCCCTTCTACTCTTAGAAGGGTCTGGAGAACACTCGTCTTTTGGAATCTACTTTGAGACAAACAGACTCCTCTCATCTCAAACTGCCATTACGAGACTTCCGGGGTAAAAGCAAGCAGCCTGACTCAGTTCCATACCCGGGACTACAAAACCCCACTTTATGATTTTTCATTATGAGTGGCCATGAAGGAGTAACAGCACCCTGTTCTTTCCTATCCCTGATTAGGAAAGGCACTGGAAGTTCATCCCTCTTGATTGTTGCAAGAAGACCCCACATTGCAACATTCTATTTGAAGACTCCTATCAACCAAGCCAAAAATTTCCCAACAAATGACCTAGGCTGAGTTAACCCACCCCCCTGGCTAATCCTTTAAAACTCCCCATTTTCTTGTCTCTGATGGAACATACCTTGTAATCCTCTGGACCCAGATCACAATCCCTACTCTTGAATATACCTTTTCTTGATTATATTATAGCCTGATAATTTCTTGGTTGACAGTCACTTATATCTTATTCTCTTGCCAGACTCTTCTCTGTTTATAGCAGTAAGGTGGTCCTAGCTAAGAGAGAGGTTCAGATGGGGAGATTAGCAGTGGTCCGGAGGAGGGGAGGAAGAAAAGTGCTTTGGGGGGGGGGGCGGGAATCCCTGGTGGCGTAAGGGTTAAGTCTCAGTGCTATCACCACTGCACCACTGCAGCTGGGGAGTTCCTTCCCCAGCCAGGAGCTGACCCACATACCGCATAGCAGACCTCTCCTGTCTCGCCTGCTGCTCCCCTCAGCAGTGTATTTCACTAGATCTGCCTGTTCTGTTCCCCACTCTGTCTCTGGTGAATCCTCTCAAACCAACCCCCAAACAGACACACACCTCTGGCCTATACCCCAGTTCTTCTATGAAAGAAAAAGAAATGCACTTTGGTGATGATAAAGAACATCTAAGGGTATTGGAGGATCTGTGGCAGGGTCCTGGGGGTACAATTGGTAACAATAATAGCAACCAAGAGATGCTTCTCTGGCTTGAGTCCCAGTTTGCAGAATTGCAGGGCCCTTGCCTTCACCCCACTCCCACAAAAACTTTCTAACTCCATTGGGGTCCTGGGGCAACTCACAAGATGTACCTTTTGCAGATTACCTTTCTAACCTCTGTTCCCCACAGGACCCCAGCTGCGTTCTTCCCATCTTCTGCTGACATGCTTGCCACCTGAGAGAAGCCTGTGACACGGGGGCCAAATGCTGAGCCAGGCCACAGTCAACCCCCAGCACACCTGGCCTTCTCCGGGTCACCTCCTGCTCCAGGCCACTGCCCATAGGCTCACGATTTTGTGGCCCATGCCTCAGGATTATCCTCCTCCATTCTTCCGACAAGGCTAGAGGACACCAATCTTGGTTGTCTCTGCATATGGGCATGTTTATCACAATATTTCAATATGGCGACAGCCTTGAGAAAGGGACACTGTTTCTAATTCACAAAAAAAGTGCCTTAAGGACAAACAGCTGTGTCCCTGCCTTAAAGGAGATTTGAGAATTTATTGTCCCCGATTCATCCACGTTCATCATTCATGCAGCCCCTGTGCTCTGTGCTCAAGATGTCACCCCAGCACAGAGGATCCAGGGAGCAAGGGCTCGCATGGACAACAATGCCCAGAATACACACTTCCTCTTCATCCCTGGCACTTTCCTCTCCTGTCCTCCATTTTTTCTTTCTTCACTGCCTTCTCTCCACCTCCCCCAGATGCCAAAGGTGCTTCCAATCATGTATATGGGGGTCAGAGGTTCCTTTCATTTCCCAGGGGACAGAAGTTTCTCCTTTCCTGGCTCCCTGACTCAATGAGAAGCTGCAAACAAAGAGCAGCATTTGGGGGTCCACTGGGCAGCCTTGTGCATGCACAGAGTGAAATGAGAGACTGGGAAAGCTCAGGCGGCCTGTTCTTCTAGAATGAGTCACTCTGAGCAGAGGGTGTAAAATATTAAACAGCACAGCCCAGAGCGCTGAGAGTTTCAGTGCCAGTCCCTGCCCCATGAAGCACAGCTGCTGTCTGTGTGGTGTGACAGGAGCTCACAACATTAGAGCTCCATCTACCAGGTAAGTGGAGCTTGTCACCCTGGAGAGAACAAGTTGCCAATTGCCAGAATGTCAAATAGTGACTACATGGGTGTAAAGGGCAGGAATGGACACAGTGCAGGTTTTCTGATCCAGCAGACCGGGTAAAGGAGGAGTCAGAGTCCTCAGTGGCTTTTGCAGGTCTTTTATTTAGATTTACCAGGCATGTGGCAGGCAGGGGTGCTGGGGGGCCGGGAGGCTGGCAGTCCTCCCTGCCCCCAGCAAGTCTCCACTCTATCTGGGCTCTCTGGCATTCTCTGCTTCTCTCTTGGCTTCTGCTGCTGCTTTCTTGGCTTCTACTAGCGTCCCCGTGATGCCACCCTTAAAAAAGCACAGTCTTAGCCCAGGTGAATCCCCTCTACATCTGCCCACACCCTACTCCAGGTGCCCGCCATCAGGCATGCATTCAGGACCACAAGGATCCATCATCTATCCTGATGGCAGGAGGGCAGAAAAGCCTGACATTTTTTCCTTACCCTACAATGGATCTGTGGAACAAGGAGAGAGAGAGAGAGATAGGGGAATTTCTATGAAGAATCTAGTTTGTGTGAGAAATGAACTGGTTAGTGGCTGACAAAAAAATTTGTGCCAAAATTCATGTTGAATTTAATAATGAACTGATCCTGAAGGGCAGCTTCTCAGCCGACTTCAGCAAAGTGATTCCTGCATTGGGAAACCCTTCCAGATGTGTTTCCTCCTTTCTTCACCAAGACCATGAGCTGATGAAGACACACGTGTGCACATGTGTGTATATGCACTAACAGGGATGCCCAACAAAACCAGGGATTCCAGGAGAGTCTGCAGATGACACCAGGAGGCTCTCTCAGAGTGTCATATACAACATTGTCAGGGGACGTATTTTAGAAAGACACCCATTGTAGGGTAAGGTAAAAGTATCAGCTTTTCTGCCCTCCCGCCATTAGGATAGATGAGGGAACCCTGTGGTCCTGAATGCATGCCTGATGGCGGGCACCTGAAGTGGGTACACCTGGGCTGAGAGACTGAGTTTATAAGGGTGGCATTGCGGGGACACCAGCAGAAGCCAAGAACGAACAGAAGCCGAGAGAAGAAGAGAAGCAGAGAGAACGCCAGAGAGCCCAGATAGAGTGAGGATTTTCTGGGGGCTGGCAGTCCAGCACCCCTGCCTGCTGTGTACCGGGTAAATCCCAATAAAAGACCTACAAAAGCCACTGAGGACTCTGACTCCTCCTTTACCCGGTCTGCTGGATCAGAAAACCTGCTCAGTGGTCCTTCCTGCCCTTACACCACATGTTCTCCATTTCTTTGCCTTTTCTGTCAAATGGAGCAAGTCTCAACTGATCCACTGCTTTCCAACCACTCCTCTCTAGAAAGATTAAGAGTTGTGACAGTGATGTAGAGTGAAATAGAAGTGTAATATTAGGTCATAATAATATAATATTATCTGACTTTATGTACTTTAAAACTTTTCCTATACATTATTCCACCTGAAACTGACTATGTTAGGGTACTGTGAAGAAAAACAAATAAAAGTGATGGCAAAGTACTTTGTAAATAATTAAATACCAATCATTCATGCTGGTAGTATACTGAAGAAAATGGTCTTAGGCGATTTTAAAGGCTTTTGCCATAAATAAGCCCCCATAAAATCTGTTAATATCAGTCTTCCCTTCAAATTGGTGTTCTGTCTTTTCAGAGTGTTCCTGGGCTAAATTGAAAGGAGCAAAATGAAGGTTTCAAATCAAGTGTACAGGAAGGGCTTATAACCAAATCGTTAGACAGAAACAAAGAGCACAATATTCACATTTGATGGCACCAACTCCTTCACAGCCCTTTATAACATAGGTTTTTTTCTTGACCTTTAGCTAATATGCAAAGTCATGATTCTCCAGGGGGGACCACACCGCCCCACCTCTCACCAGCTCACCCACTGGTAGGAAACTTTACCCAAGTGATTTACTCCCTGTCCTTTTAAGTGCTGGGATAATTAGCACATAATCTAATCTAAAATGTTAAAACCCACCCACATTTTGATTTACTTGTTTTCAAAAAGAACTAGCTGTCATAGTAGTTAATGTTCGTTGCTTGTTTTCTGTCTGAGTGAATCTTTCCTTACTTTATTTACAGTTACAAATTTGTAGGCTAGTAGTAATAGTTTGTACTTTTGGTCACTCTGCTTTTTGTCTTAGTTGGTATTACCTAAAAACAACTAGTGGTACAATAACAAGAGTCAAGTTCCCTACTCCAAGGAATGTCTGTCATCTCCTTAGATATGAAATGGGCTAGTCTTGAGAATGAGAGGAAAGGAAGTATGCCCTCAGCCATGGACCCCAGGATGCATAGGTCAGGGCACAGGGATGATTTCTTAGGAGATCCTGGGGCCAGCAACCTTGTATGGGCCCAGCCATCCTGATCCTGAGGGGCGTATTGGAGGAAAATGACTCTCCTTATGTGTTTTATACCCCAAAAGCAATGTCATTAAAAGGTTATAGGGCTGGCCTGGAGTACAGAAAATGAGCCTAAGAACAGAGATTTCCTTTTCTGCATGACCCAGGATTTAGAGGCACTATGGTGGACCAGCCATTGTGAGTCCAGCAGCAGTTGTAGGTTGTTAAAGTCATTCACTTGGAGGGCCAAAGATCCTATCAGACTCTGGGATCATCAGTGGTGATCTGCCTGGTCCATCACCTGACAGTGATGGAAAGCAGGCATCAAATGCCTGGGTGGCCCATTTGTAGGAACATTTTTTGCCCCAGGGAGGAGATTTCGAAAACATTTGGGGTAACAGTTTAGGTTAATTATTAGGAGTTTTGAAATCATGCAGAAACTTACGAATTTAGGAGAAAATAATTTTGAATTATTTTCTATTGAATTTATAAGAAAGTCAATTAATTTTAATGATTTAACAAGAACTAAATGTTTACATGCAATACATTTAATTGATAGTTTGACGATGTTTTTGTAAGGTGGTGTTATAACTGAGGGTGTTGGTTGGCTATTGGAAGCGTCAGTATGTGAGAGGACTTAAGTATAGAAAGCATTTGCATGTGGTATGTGGTGAGTACCTCAAATGATTGACTGGCTTTAGAGACCTGGACACAAGATTAGTCTCTATCCAAGTTATGCTCCAGAGCATACAAGGCAGATCAATATATCCTGGCAGAGCCTTAAATTCCAGTTCCAGTGGCCTGTCCCTATACACAGCTACCTGTTTCCATGACACATTTATCCCTGCAGTAAATATCTATCAACTGCCCGTTATATCTCCATTATTGAGTTAGGTGCCCAGGGATAGAGCACTCACCAAAAACCTACCCTTGTGAAACTCATATTAGTGTCAGAAGAAAACAAACAATAAATACCCTAACATAATCTAATGTTAGATGGTGTCAGATGCTAGAAAGAGAAACGACACAGGAAATGGGGTGGGGGATGTCATCTTAACAGGATGGGGAGGATTTCTGATGACCAGGCCCTGAAGGGAGAAGAGGATTCTGAGCAGAGGGAATGGCCAGTGTCAGGCCTCATGATGGTTCATGGAATTGGTAGGAAACCATCATGACTGGAGTAAAGTGAGTGGATTAGAGTATTTTAGAAGATGAAGTAGGAGAGATAACCAGGAGCAGGTCAAATAGGACCTTGGAAGGCCTTGGTAAGACATTTGGAAGCCATTGGAATGTTTTGACCTGATTTACTTTCCTCTTTGCCATTTGAAAAATGGAGCAAGGTTGGCGTCGGTGGCAGTTAACAGTGGTGACGTGTACTCAGAAGGTACAATAGTTGAGATGATGAAGAATGATCAGCATAAGACACATTTTGAAGCTGGAGGTTAAAAATTGTTTTTTGATTGAATTTGGTGATTGAATCTGGGAGAAAAGAGTCCAGAATGACTCTACAGCAATTTGGCCTGAGCAGCTAGGTAAACAGAGACGCTATTTACTGAAATGGTTAAAAGTTGAGGAGGAGCAGGTTTTGAGGGAAGGTAAAAGTTAGTGAAAGGATTGGCACGGTAAAGAAAAGGAGAGCCAGGCTAAGTTTCTCACAGGCAAGAAATTTATTGCTCCCGGGTTGAAGTGCGCCACCCCCCATGGGGGTGGGAGAAGTCGCACCCCTTAGGGAATAAGGGCAAGCTTTTATAGGGCAGGGTCTGGCCTTGGATAGAGGTAGAGAATGGTGAGTCAAAGTTGCTTTTTAAAGAAGTTTTTTTTTTTTTTTTTTCCCCTCGGAACTGGTTCTTCTTTTAACGCTGCTTATCAGGGCCCATGCAAACGCCGCAGAGCCGGCTTCGGGGATGCAGGTGGCAGCAGTTTTAAGTACCCCCCCACCCCGAACCCCATCTCTGCCCCAGCCTCGACTTTACAGTTAGATAGTTGATATGTTAAGTCTGAGATAATGTGTTAGATGGCCAGGTGGAGATGTGAAACAGGCAACTGGATTTGAAGGCTGGGTTGAGGGGAAAGGTTAAGAATGAGATAATAATTTGTGAGTGTAGTGTATAAATGGTATCCTGGGAGGGGAGACAGCTAGAGGGAAAAAAAGAAAACCACACAGGGCCTCCCCGGTGGCCCAGCGGTTGAGCGCTGGGTTGCGAAGAAGCTGCCCGCGGCCTCTGAGGCGCCGGTTCGATCCACGGCTGCTCCCTGGTCCCACATGGTGCGCAGACCTCTCCTGCCGCCCGCTGCTCCCCTCAGCAGTGTACTTCGGTCCTTCTGCCTGCTCTGCTCCCCGCTCTGGCTCTGGTGAATTCTCTCACTCTCCCACGCTTCTGACTGTACCCAGTGCTTGTATTTAAAAAAAAAAAAAAAAAAAAAAAGCACACACAAACACAACAAGGTGGTAATGCAAATGAGTTCAAGCAAATCCCAAAACAAATAACGAAGTTTCTCAAAGCCCTTGGATTCCCGGATGTGTGTTCTCCATCCTCCCCCATCTGCTTCGCTCATACCTGGAGTATAAATTGGTAAGGGTCCCAGATTTAGGTGGCAACAGTATGAAATAAATGTACTCAAAGTCCAAGTTTCTCTTGCAAATTAATTATGAGATTATCAACAGGATTTTAGATTTAATTTTTGTTTACATTCTTCAATTCATTTGTTAAAATAAATACCTTTAAAACAACAGGCAAAGGACTGAACTGGAGCAGAGCTGGGTGGATAGTTCAGGTTTCAATAGTGACACCTAGTGGCAGTGAGTAGCACTAGCAGAGCAGAATTGAACTGACTGCTAAATTTTTTTCTCTCCCCTCAAGTGGCGATATCAAAGATTGGCTTGTTATGTTAAGTAAATATCCCCAAAGATTTTTACAGTCATCTGAGGAGGGAGATCCTGAGAGAAGGGAAAAAATCATTTTCTTCGTGAGTAGGGCAGGGAACCAGTGTCATTGTTTGATTTAAATAACAAGGGTAGGGCCTCCCCGGTGGCGCAGAGGTTGAGCGCTGGGTTTGCGAAGCCGCCCGCAGCCTCTGCAGCGCCGGTTCGATCCCCGGCCCCTGCTCCCCGCTCTGGCTCTGGTGAATTCTCTCACCCTCCCACGCTTCTGACTGTACCCAATGCTTGAATAAATAAATCTTAAAAAATAAATAAATAAATAAGGTGCTAAGCTATTTATCTTCTGCTCTTAACCGAACTATCTCCTGGTAATTTGGGTTTTCTGAGGAGCAGCTTGGAAGGTCAGAAAGGACTCCAACCTAGCCTCTCACCTTATGACTGTCAACAACAGCATAAGGGCAGTAGCAGGTGTTCATATCCAATGAATTTGGTTTGGTTCTTAATTTATGGTTTCTCTCAGTACTCCTAAAGGAGCACCACAGTCAATTTTAAAGACAGCTTTAAATTTCAGCTTTTTCTGCTAATAGCTTCCTGCTACAGAAGGTCTCAAGAATCTATAATTCCCCAGATGGGACAACTCACACAACCACATTAGTGTCATGGGCACATCATATTCTCAGTATTTATGTCAAAAGAATAAACTGTGCAAAGAGATGAAAACATCCCATTGATACAGGAAGAAATGAACACAGCTGAAAAAATGTTTCCACCCTGAAGTAGTTACCATAATAATCTCACCAAAGGTCATCACACATGGGGGAATATTGCAGGGATTAGAAGATAAATAAAATTCATGGGTATGACTTGAAAATCAACTTCCCAGTTGGATTCTGAGGCAAATAAAACAAGAAGTCAAGTGTTGGTAGCTCTCTGGATTGGCAGTAGTTTGATTTTCAAGTTCTTGTGAAAACAGTTCTTTCCATCCTCATTCCAGCCTGGTGTGTCTTTTCATATTCCCTTCACTTTTGGCTTTGTTTAATGGGTAGGGAAATTATTGCTTTGTTGGAAACTGCATTGTCTAGATTCTAGACAATATAATAGACATAACAGACAATAGACATATAATAGACAATATTCTAGACATATAATCCCTCTGGGGGTTATATGATTATGATTACAGAGAAGCCATTTTGTAACTCTGTTAAGTTGTAAATTTAACTATGCATGTCTATAGACATGCAAATTCTATTCTGTTTAGTAGAGGTTCAGTTGACTTCCTCCTTCAACAGTGAAAGGGGACATTTTTACCTCTATTTGTACATTTATTTCAGTATTCCTGATCTATGAATATTTGTTTTTCAACTTCTTACTTAAACTGGATGTCAGACCCTTAACGATTTCCTCATTAATACATTTAACCCATTTCTACTTTTCTATCTTTAAGTATGACTCAACCCTGCTTTGAAAATGATCAGTTTCTGTCTTTTTGAAAAAGTTCTTACCTACTATTTCTATTATAATAGTTATATTATAAATAGTTATTTATAATATAAATAGTTATTATATTATAAATAGTTATTAAGTTGCCTTAAATTCTTTCTGAAATAAGTTACAGTAGAAATGAATAAATAGCAAGTGCCTATTCAAAATATCTAAGTGACCTCTAAGTTCTTTCTTTAATATTCTATGCATGTGGGAACCGAAAGTTCAGAAGTCAAAATTTTTATCTAATAAATTTTTTCATTGTGATAAAATATAGAACATAAAATTTATCAACTTAATCATTGTTAGAGACATAGGCTTTTTAAAAAGTAGGGTATAATATGAAAATGCCCTAGGAAAATACAGTTGACCTGGGAGAAAGCAATGTCTTAGCCATGTCCCAAGTTCAGAATTTAACTCACTGGGCATTAATTTCCATTGGGGTTCTCCACCAGCTGGTCCATTTTTACAATTTAGAATAAAGTGCATTAATAACATGTTACACTTCTGTGGAGAGCTTGGGTTAACCCCTACTATGCTACCCATTCCCTGTCACAAATCATTCATCTAAATGCATTTTTGAAAAGGGAACTCAGTAATGAAATTGCTTGTAGTTATCATGCTATCTGTGACTATAGTTAAGCGGGGAAGAAAAATCATCACTGTAACTGTCATCAACTTAACACAGGGACTTGTGAGATATGCTGACTTGATAGCATTTGCCTCATGGAATTGAAGATAGGAGGGAGAATAGTTTGAAATTGGTCAGGATTTGTAATCATCCATGTAGTTCAAGGCAGAAATAAGACTGAGTCGTTCAATATAAGAATGTAGAGAGGTTGCTTCCTTTTTCATTCAAGAACAATGAAGGAAAAATTTCTTGTCTTTCATTTAATATTTAAATGGCCCACTGAAGGTTAACACAAGCCTGCATTTGGCTGGAGGCCAGCCTAGGGGCTTCACTACCTTGGACACTGTATATAGGAGAACAGCATGGTATGGTATATGAGAGAACAGCCCCTAAAGTGTCCAGATTTGCACTCTAAGATTCTTCCTTCCTTCTATTCAATTGCCAAGCCAATGCCCCATAATTTTGGTCTTTTTTTTTTCTTTTTTTTAAAGATTTATTTGTTTATGCATACAAGAGCTGTGTTGTAGACCAGAGGTGGTGTGGACAGAGAGAGGATTCACCAGAGGCAGAGTGGGGAGCAGAACAGGCAGATTGAATGAAATACACTGCTGAAGGGAGCAGCGGGTGAGACAGGAGAGGCCTGAAGTGCCATGTGGGTTAGCTCTCTGAATGGGGCTCGAAATCATGCTGCAGCAGTGGCTGCCAACAGCTTCATAGCGCTGAGACTTAACCCCTTGCACCACCAGGGAGGCTCAGTTTTGGTCTTTCTTATGGCAGTACATACTTCTTCATGTATCGATTTTTTCCACCATGTAGGAAAAAATAGAACCAAGATGGAACAGTTCAAGATAGGTTGAGAACGAATGGTGTTACCGGGTGATGGTGTGCTTCCTGTGGTGACTCAAGGACTTGGTCTTCCATCTGCTGCTCAACCACCTGGTCCTGGTGAACAACCAATCGCTCTAAACATATCTTCCTTCCTCTCCCCCTCCCTCCTTCTCCCCGTTCCTCCCTACTTTGATTATCAACCTTGCTAACAAACTATACTTCCCAGAATATTTAGCAGAGTGTGGTAATGATATGATGTATAATAATATAGAAAAATCTTCATGATGATGACATAATTATGGGTATTTTTCATCAAAATGTTCTTTTCCAATCAAAATAGTAAAATTAAAATAAGTTACAACGAAGTGAACTTAAAGGAACACTTCATAACATCTTTTCAGCTTAGTCCTTCAAAAGTCCTCCTTTTCCTTGTGCTATGTGATATGCTGGACTACTACTGTGCACTTACTCTGTATTTTACAGTCTGCTTGCTGCTATGATGGATGCAGAAGTATCCAAGTATCCTTGACCAAGGTGAGTTCAACAATGAAGCCTATTAGCTTATAATTTGGTTTCTCCAGGTTTGATTAATGAGGGACAATTTCCATGTGAAGCAAAGTGTCAACATTTTAGAACCCCCATTTTGCCCACTTACCCCCTAAAGCACCTTCCCCTTTAGAGATTCCCAGTTCCACTCCACGCTGGCTAGAAGACATCCCTCATCTATCTGTAATGCACTTTCCCAATCATGGACAAAATTGTTTCCTTGATTTCTGATTATTCTGGTGAAATCTAGCTGGAAGAAACACAGAATGCACAACACTGTCAGATATAAAGTTAGGAAATAATCCACAAAATCGTTTTGAGTTCTGACACCCATTACAATTTTGAGGGGTCCACAAGGCTACCCTCAGGTTCAGTAATTCACTAGAAAGACCCACAGAACTTTCTGAATGCTCTGTAGTCATGGTTTTGGTTTGTTGAAGAGAAAGGATACAGGTTAAAATAGCAAAGGGAAGAGAAGCAGGGCTGAATCTAGAAAAAGTGTCCTCTCTCAGTAGAGTCATGGACAGCCCAAACTTTACCAAAAAGATTTTCAATGCAAACATTCCAACACATTTTTGGCAATAATGTGTGACAATATGTGCATAGGGTTGGCAACCAGGGAAGCTCACCTGACCCTTGGTGGCCAGATTTTTAATTGGAATTTTATTAATTGACCACAGAGACAAGGTTAACCACTCAGAATGCTGACCCTTAGTCTCCAGCCCCAAAGAGCTAGAACATATAGATACTGCATGGCCAAAAGCCCTATCACAAATCACAATGTTAGACTGGTATGGCCCAAGACCCCCAGGGAAACAAAGCCACACTTATCAGGTAGCATATTCCAAGGGCCTAAAGTTCAGGCTAGGGATTGAGAGAAAGGAGAAGGTTCTGTGCAGGAAATCTCAGAATCCTGGGACTATAAGAGAAGCAAAAGAAAAACAGAAGCCAAGGTCACAAGAAGAGAAGAAAAATTTGATTTGAGGAAGCAGTTGCAGGAGGTGCTATTTTTAAGGTGACTTTGATCTCCCTCTGCTAAATCTTTCACAATATTTTGTACAATATATGATGCTTTGTGAAAACAAAACATTTTGCAGAAAGCTATAATAGAGTGTCTCCTATGTTTACTAGATCAAAGATTTGCAGATCACAGAGGAGAATTCCATGGCTACTTTACAAAATGAAACCTACAAACCAAAATTTCTCTCCGTTTAAAAATTATAAATGAATAAAAATCCCACTTGTCAAGAGCCAACTGTGAAAACCATGTTTGTTGTTGTTATTATTTTTATCATAATCTTTCCTTAGAGGTGAGTACAACACTGGCAAATAAAATGAAACAGAAAACCAAAAGAGCCATATGACCCTGGGACTGTTTTATGGTCTGTCAAAATTAGAGATGCCTTCACTCCTAGGACAGACCTTTCATCATTGTCATTATTATAAATTAAAAGAGACTTGAGGTGTCAGGACACTCTGAGACAGAGGACAGACAAAAGAATGCTACCACCTCTTTCTTCCTGACACACGCAGGGACAAGCATTTATTCAGACATTACGGACATCATCTGTATTGTTCCTACCTCTGTCTCAAGGAACAAGTGTAAATCACCAAATATTTCAGAGAACCAGAGAGGGTCTAGGGGAGCAGGTGAGGAGGTTGAGGGCTGTCCAGACCACCAAGTCTCTGCCAGGTGGGCAAGCAGTTTCATAAAGGGGAGGTATTCTGACTGCTTTTGTTTTCCACAGGGCAGAAAATGTGGGCTTGAAGAGACATCCATTTTAACTCTTGGGGACAATAATGTGTGAGATATTTTTTCTGCAGTAAAAACATTTGAAGCAGTGACTTTTTTCACACAAAAATTGCAAGCATTACAAGTACTCTACAATGTAACAAACATTTAGTCTGTGTTCTAAGAAAGTAAACACAGATGCTGACAATGCTTCCCTTGAGAAACTGCATGATAATATATACATATCATTTAAACATTTATATCAATCTAGTTAATTATATTTACATACATTAACATAAATATTTTATTTACATTATAATTATAAATAATTATAGTAATACATATTATATTAATAAGCATATCAATATAACAAACAGGGCTAATAGTTGGCCAGCTAATAAAAAATTTCAGCTGGAGTAGTGAAAACTTCATTACAAATGAATATATACATATCTTCAACATTTTATTTAACGTCTAATGTATAAATGCATGTTTGCTTGGCCAATCTTTTGATTTAGAGTCAAGACTTCACCTTGATTGTAATCGTTGATTTCAATCAACAGTGCATTGCCATCTTTCTTCCATAAATCACCACTAGCATGCATTCGTCGTGATTTCTAGTTTCTTTCTGGAAATAGGAGCCAAGATTTAAAGATATCTTTAAAACAACTAGAACACAGAAATTTTATAAAATTTTCCTGCATGTGCCAAAATTTTAGAGTCAATTTTATCCATTCCTATTACATTTTTTAGCGATTCAATTTTATCACTGTAGGATAGAAGTAATTTTAAAAATGGAAAAATTTATGCATTAAGATGTCCTATACATTATCATCCACATTGGTGAAAGAAAATTAATGTAGCCTAAGTAAAAAGTAGCATTTGTCTATTTAAGGTAATATTGGCTATTAGGAATTTTTACAACTATCTATAATGTCCAGAAAATGCTTATAAAATAGAATATAAAAGTATGAGGTGTGATTAAAATTATTTTTTAAATGAGATTATAAATTGAAAAATAATATGAGGATTCAATTAGATGTAACAGGAGTTAAGTTTCTTGGAAATTTAAGTGATTTTTTTACCCTTCTATTTTTATTTTCCTGTTTCCTTTGTGACAAAAAAAAAGTTACTTATAAAAATAACATCTTTGCTTAGTGTTTTAATTTTACAGTGCTTTTTCATAAATTATATATCATATTGAGAAATGTATAATAAGTAGGGTAGGAAATATTGATGAATTTTTGAGAAATGCATAATAAGTAGGGTAGGAAATATCGATGAATTATCAATGAATTTTTCAGTATTACATTTGTCCTAGGTTACATTTGTCCAAGATTACATTTGTTCAATTGTCTTCATAGCTGATGCATAAAAAGTAAATAATGTTTAAAATGCCCATGAAACTTCAAATTAAAACTCATTAAAATTAAATCTATGACCATGAAGTCAGTTGGATTATCATCAAACAGGAAATGGAACAATCTCATTAAAACTCACTAATTTAAATGCAAGGCTTTAAGAATAGAGAGTCATCACTTAATAAATGACTCAATAGCATAGGGTGCTCGTGTCTTATCTCACTTCATTTCCACTGCTATATGTGGTGAGTATAATTATGCCCGTTGATTGAAAAAAAAGCCAAGATTCGGATAGGAAGATATCCGCGGTTGTAGAGCTAGTAAGCAGAAGCTGGGTTTTGGTGCTAGATCTTTTGACTGCAAGCTTAGAGATGATTCTGTTACACCACAACTGCCCGCTACAGCCACATTGAATCTCCTCTCTTCTTCAAAGTACTAGCTTGTGATTTTCCACTCTCCAGGCTTGTTGTTCTCTATTGGACTTAACACCGACAATGGCTCTGGCGTTGGGGTAATATAGATCAAGAAGAAACTGACCAGCATTTCCTCCTGACCCAGTAATTTGGGGCCTGAGAACTTGAATTAGTGGCTCCAAGAAACACTTCAACCTTTTTCGTGCTCCCAGGTCCTTTTGAGAATCGATATCATCTCTTAATTACCCATGACCTTCATAGAGAATCTCCCTTGCAGAGCACACCAAGACTTAAAAAAAATTAATGTGCTTTAATAATAAAATAATAATTAATAATTATAAAGAGTAATTGATGATTACTAATGTATAATCAACTATAAAATTTTTGAATTTAATTTAATTACAAAAGATAATATTTACTCATTATAAGTAAAACAAACCAAACTTATAAAATCAATTATTAGCCTTCTCCAACTTTTCTCTATTCTTTACACCTGAGGTAACCAAAGCTACTACTTAATGTCTAACTTTATATAAATATACACAAATATGTGTAGGCTATTTTGTATCTTAGTGTTTTATATATATAATGTTATATATATTTTGCCTTAATAATATATGTCCAAGTCAATGGATGTATTTGTTATGATGTAAATTTGGTTGCTATAAAAAAAGACAATATATTTTGCTGAGCATGATCCCTTCCAGCATCATCCATGGGCTCAGAGAAATAAGCCAGAAAGAAAAAGAAAAATTCCAGATGGTCTCACTCATAGCAGGAATTTAGAAAACCTAAATAAGGGACAAGGAAAAAGACTAATTATAATAAAGTAAAAATCAAAATCAACAAGCAACTATAAACCAGAGACACACTACAGGGAGTGGGGAGAAGGGAGTAGGATCAAAACAAGGGGGGTGGGAATTGTATGGGGACTATAACCAAGATGAAAATGCATATATTGTGCAAAAATGAAAAATGATGTGAAAAATACATAAAATTTTAAAAATTGAGGAAAAAAGACAATATATCAAAATACAGAAACTTAAATGAATCAGTAGCTTATATATCTGTGATGATTGAGTTTATGTGTTAATTGCACTGAGTTAAGGGATGCCTATATGGCTAGCAGAACATTAATTCTGGATGTGTCAGTGAGGGTTTTCATGGACTAGATTAGCATTTGAATTGGTGAACTGAATAAAGCAGATGGTCCTTCTCCATTTGGGAGGGTATCTTCCAGTTATTGAGGGCCCAAGTAGATCAAAAAGGTGGAGGAAAGTCAAAATCTGTTTCTTAGCTAAAGGTAGGAACATCCATCTCCTCTTTTCTGGACATCAGTGTCCCTGCTTCTCAGGCTTTGGACTCAGACTGAATGACACCACTCACTTGCAGGTTCTCCAACCTGCAGATGATGGGACCTCTCAACCTCCATAACCGCATGAGCCAATCTCTATAATAAATTTCTCTCCCTCCTGTTTCTCCTGTTGATTCTGAATCTGATGAATGCAGACTAATACAGTATCCCACATGTAAAACTGGGGTGGGGTCTCCCTGGTGATGCAAGGGGTTAAGCACAGCACTGTGAAGCTGTCCGCAGCCTCTGCAGCACGAGTTCGATCCCCAGCCAGCCAGGGAGCTACCCACTTGGCACAGCAGACCTCTCCCAACTCGCCCGCTATTCCACTCAGCAGTGTCTTTCAGTCAATCTTCCTGTTCTGTTCCCCACTCTGTCTCTGGTGAATCCTCTCACCGCCCCCACACCTCTGGCCTGTACCCCAGTTCTTGTATGCACAAATAAATAAATCTTTAAAAATATAAAATAAAATAAAACTGGGGTGGGTGATCCAGGACTGGTATGGTAGTTTGATTGTGTCGGGGACCGAGGTGCTTTTCATGTTGTTGCTCAGCCACTCTCCACAGCACATGCTCCTTCTATCATGCTCCATTTCAGCCTTTTGAAATAAAGACAGATGAAGGTGAGAATATGCTCCTTCACTCACAACCACCAGAGGAAGTAGATATTAATAATATGGTTCTTATAAGGAAACTGGAGTTCAATGACTTGCCAAGGTCACAGATCTTCCTGTCTCTTTTGATCAAGTCTTTGGCAAAGGTATTAAGGTGAGTGCTGCATTTGTGTTTGCTAGAGGACAGCCAGCAAGCTTCATTCTCTGAATCAGGCCAAAGCAAGTTCAAATAACACCTTTTCAAAGTAGCACGAAGAACCTAGATTGTTTCATTATTGTTGAAAGAAATGAAATGCTGTAATGGTGAAACTAAATCAGAATACACAGTCTAACTCCCCAGAGATCTCATACAGAAAATTGCAGTGATAAGACAACTCCCCAAAGCTATTGCGTGCTACAGATACAACAGCCCTTTTTTCCCCATGGGGTGGGATATACACCCTCCCAAGTGTGCCATCTGCAAGCTAACTACATCAGTCTTAGTGTTTAGGGGCTCTCCTTACCCACCAACCCCCAGACTTCAACAGATTTCACCCATCACTGCTACCAACTTCCATCAGCACAGCAGTGCTTTATTTTCTGTCAAGAGACTCCAAATATTTCCAATAGCTAATACATATATATAGGTCTAATTCAGGCTTTGCCTACCAAACCCCGACTGACTACAATGACAGTCTTTATCTGCCATAATGTATGCACGCCGATGCACTTAGGAATGTGTCCCTCCTCACCCCCAATCTCTTGGCATGTGAAAAATGTGCCTATTAAGTATCATAATCCTTTTTACTCTGAGTACCTTTTTCCCCTGGAGACCTGCCAGTGCTCTCCACTAATGGCCTATTTTTAAGGGTCCCCTTGAGACTGGAGCTGGCACACAAGCCTTAAACCTAATGTAGCTGAGTCCATTTTAAACACTCCTAATATGCTCAGAAAGAGGCTCTGTGTGGTGGGCTCCCCTTCCCTGCCTTCTCCGTGTGCCCTAGGGGAGTACTGATTTACAAGATGCCTCTCTAATTCAAGATGAAGCCGCAACTGCTGTGACATATCTGACCCTGAGCTGATGTTTAACATCCCGGGAGTAACCACGAGCCTTTGACCCACCTGTGAGTCTTCTCTAGATGAATGTGTGGAGTTTCAGATGCAAAAGGAGAAAAATAGAAGTCAAAGACTGAAAATCTCGAAATTGTAAGAGAAGAATGATAAACACTTTTCTCTTGAAATATTGTTTTGAATGTGTGATTTTAAGGATGCATTGATCTTGTCAGGCCTCACAAAGAAAACTTCCTTTCCTTTCTTAATTCTGTTCCTGCAGTTCCTTCCAGTCATTAGCTAACGTCAGAGGTATGAGGTCAGATATGTGTACAAGCCCCGAAAAGCACCAGGCTTGACTTTTTCATAAGTGAAAACCATGGCAGTTGGCAAGATATCAGCGCATGATTTCAGGTAATGATTCCTGCAGTTATACATGATAAAATATTCACCTGGAAAAAGAAAGTCAGAGGTAAAGTCCCCTATAGTGTTGGACAAACTGATAGAGATCTGGAATTCACCCAGGGGGGTGGTTCTGGATTCATTGTTAAGCTGGTGGTAGGGATTCCTTTTTCTACTTGGCTGTGAATGTCTAACTCTTGAGATGCCACACAGAAATACTTACAAGAAAAGGGAAAGGATAAAAGGACAAAGAATCAGAGAAAATTTGCTTTCTACATAGAAGCCTTTTCTATCTTCACACCGTGGGAAAGAGTGAACTCATCAAAAACCCATTTATAGGTAATGTCCGTGAAACCAGGAGCTTCGGGGAATGTCTATTCTGAACAAAGGCATGAGTGTCAAATCATGATAAATTTTGCAAAAGTTAAGATCAAGGATTTTTAAAAGTTGGAATGCAGTATGTCACATATTAGTTGTTGAACTCATATAGTCCTATGTAAGATAATTTTTAAAACAAATGCATAAAGACAAATTTCTTTAAAGAGAAGTTATGTAGTTTTGATAGGAATGCACTTTTTTCCTGAAAATTACCAGAGTCACACTTATCACTTGTCTGTATCAAGCTTGTAAATGCCTGATCAGTGACAGAAATCAGAGGTGAGTTAATTCAGTACTGTCACCCAACCAGACACATTAGTCTTGAGAATTTTTCTCAGGGGATTAAATTCTTACTGTCAACGGATGTAGCAGTCAAAGTGAAATGTGTATTGTCTGTGTGCTTCACCAAAGGTAGCGAAGGCCCAATAAGAGTTTCAGGAGAGTGGAGGCTGGAGCTAAACATGAAAGGGAGCCAGCACCTGAGCTCCCACAGAAACCCCGTATGCATTATTAGGGTTGTCTTCCTTCTCTGGCTCCAGACCATCCAGTGATGCAATTTGGTTTTCCCTTTTGCAATAAAATCCATTTGACCACAAGGCTCTCATTCTGCATTTAAAGTGCAAATGCAAGCAAATTAGTCCACTTACCTGCTCTAAAAATCATGATCTAAGGTTGTTGTGCTAATAGCACATGCAAGAAAGTGAGACACATTTGACATGTGGAAGCTTCCAGGACTTCCTGGCATTCAGAAGCTGGGAAATAGGCCATGCTGTACTTAATAATCAGTTATGTATAATATGTGTATTACATGATGGGTGATATAATATGTTATATATACAATGCTATATAATAATATAATTATCAGGTTATATAACTGAAATAAACATTTTTTTTGGTGCTTGCTTTGGCAGCACATATACAAAATTATTTTTACCAACATTATATTAATTGGGAGGCAGCCTTGTTTGGTGGGAAAGATATAGCTTGGCGTAAAGCAGAGCAGTGTCTTAAGTCAGGAACTGTTCAGCAAGTGTGGGATCTCAGGAACTGAACACTTGACTCCTCTAAATCCTTTGGCCAATGTGGGTGATAACAGTCAGCTATGAAGAGTGAAAGAGACACACTATTCAAATTCTTAGTAGAGTAGCTGGTTTGAGGAACACACTTCGAGAACCAGTTACTATCATCTTTTATTTTTAGTTTTCTTAAATAGGACATAAACTTTCTATTCATGCTGATGTGCCTTGCTTTATTTTTTATGTCTGCCAGGATTTAAAAATTAAATCCTTGACAAAATCTCCTATCTTGAGTTATCAATGTTTTTCAAATTTTCTTATGAGTGGAATTTTTTGTCATTACAAATTGTAGCTGGTATAGAAATACGATTGATTGATGTGGGTTTGTTTAATCTTCTGCAACTCTGACTTTTTCATTTCCTTCCTTTTGCTGTGTTTATTGACTCGCTCAAGAACAGGAGAAACAATGTAACAGCTATATTAACCAAAACCAGGTACCATCAGAAAACAATTTTATTTTTTCCCACTCTACCTGTTCAACCAGGCTCCTTGGGACTAGTTGCATCCCTGGCCCTGGACCAAGTCTGTGGCAGCCCCCATGATTCCTTTGGTCCATCTCAGGTGGGAGTGATGTTCTAAGTCCTAAACAATTGTTCTCGCTGGGCCCCCAATCATCAGAACCCACAGATCCCCAAGTGCCGACACAGGGGAGATATTAGTTTGGGAATTTTTGCATCTTGCAGCCAGGAAGGCTCATGGCAGCTGTGCGTATAGCTCAGACTAAGGCTGTTTACCATGGGACATGAGATTTGCAAAATATGCACTTTGACTTATTTTGGTGATTGCTCCAGTCAGACTGATGTGGATTGGCTCAGGGTCAGCCTTACTCTTAAAAATCCACTGTTTCTGGGCCTCCCTGGTGGCACAAGAGGTTAAGACGCAAGCTATGAAGCTACCCACAGCCACTGCAGCATGAGTTCAAGCCCCAGCCGGCCAGGGAGCAACCCATATGGCACAGCAGACCTCTCCTGACTTGCCTGCTGCTTCCCTCAGCAGTGTATGCCAGTCAGTCTGCCTGTTCTGCTCCCCACTCTGTCACTGGTGATCCTCTCACTCCACCCACATCTTGGACCTGTACCCCAGTTCTTGTATGCATAAATAAATCTTTGAGGAAAAAAACCTGGTTATATCTAGTGCCAACTCCTGTTATCTCGTATAATAGTCAGAATGCTCAATTTTACTTAACACTAACTTGAGGAAAGTGGAGACGATCAGCTTCTCTTGCTTCTTGCCTGTGCCTGCTGCTTCTCCCCCCGGGTCACCAGAATAACTGGTGACTCCACAGTTGACAGGGTTCAGGTCCAGTAGTAAACAACTGATTAGAACCACGAAAGGTGGAACTTCAAAGGTGCAGATGTACTCTGGCACTGGTGTCTTTGATGATGGCAATATATAGAATATTGTCTGTAAAAAATAGATAGCTACAGCCTACACTTCTAAAACTATAATCAATCCGAGAATGTTGACCTGAAGCTGTGAGGCCTTTAGTGGCAGGCAGTACGAATGTCGATATCGCCACCAGCTGGGCACAGAGAGTAATGCAGCACCTAGAGAAACGGCAATTTTCTGGGATTCAAGTAAGATTAAAAAAAGGTGATCGTGGCTGCACGTATACTGCTTTTTAAAAATAGTCTGCTAAAAAAGAAGATGAAAGGGAGAGTAGCTAAAATTCCTGTATGCATGTCTAAAATTACTTTCAATTATCAAACCACATTGCCAAAAAATACAAAGAGAGTAAACAAAAGAAAGAACACAATCCCTCCAACCTAATACTAAAATGTCAGTGCATTTTCTTCTAGTGTTTTCCCTGTAATAACAGTAATAATTAATATTTACAGTTAGCAAAGATTAAGCATGCCAAACACTTTTCTACATACTAAAATATTCTCTCAGTGAATGAATGAATAAACGAAATGTGTCTATACTCACAATGGAATGTTAACTGGCCTTAAAAAGGAAGGAAATTCTGATACATATATATTTTTAAAGATTTATTTATTTATGTATACAAGAGCTGGGGTACAGGCCAGAGATGTGGGGGCGGGATGCCTCACCAAAGACAGAGTAAGGAACAGAATAGGAGGATCTACTGAGACACTCCTGAGGGGAGCAGATGAGACAGGAGAGGTCTGCTTAGCCATGTGGGTTGCTCCCTGGTGGGTTGGGATGGAACTGGTGCTGTGGATTGCTTCATAGTGGCAGTGCTTAACCCCTTGCTCCACCAGGAAGGCCCAAATTCTAATACATATTAAAACACAAATGAAACTTGAAAACATTCTGCTAAGTTAAAAAAAAAAAAAACAGACACAAGGGACACATTGAATGATTCAGTTTATGATATACCTAAAAGAGGCAAATTCATAGAGACAGAAAATAGAATAGAGATTGCCAGGGACTGGTGGAAAGTGGGGAGAAGAAGCTATTGTTAAATTAGTTTGAAGTTTCTGTTTGGAAGATGAAGAGAGCACAGATGCTGGGAATGTACTTATGGCACCGAATAGTGCCCTTAAAAATGGTTAGTGATAGGGCCTCCCGGGTGGCGCAGCGGTTGAGCGCTGGGTTGCGAAGCTGCCCACGGCCTCTGCGGTGCCGGTTCGATCCCCGGCTGCTCCCCGGCCACCGGAGGAGGGTCCCACATGGCGCGCAGACCTCTCCTGCCGCCCGCTGCTCCCCTCAGCAGTGTACTTCGGTCCTTCTGCCTGTTCTGCTCCCCGCTCTGGCTCTGGTGAATTCTCTCACCCTCCCGCACTTCTGACTGTACCCAGTGCATGTATAAACAAAACAAAACAAATAAATAAATAAAAAAATACATGCCTCTTAAAAAAAATATTAAAAAAAAAAATGGTTAGTGATAAATGTTATGTTAAATATAAAATTTTTATGTTTAACTACAAAAACATTCTCATTCAAACCTCCTAAAAATCCTGTAAGATGGGCTATGACTAATAATGGGTTTGAACCAAGGCGATCTGACTACAGACCCCAGGTTTTTTGTCCATATTTTTAAAATATATAGCAGTATGACACTCCAACTACACATCACCTGGCTTCAACAATTATACCTGCCTGTCATGTTCCTGTCATGTCAATTCAGTCCTTGACCATCCTTCCTAGACCAGGAATGGACAAATGCTTTCTGGAAAAGGCCGAATAGTAAATATCACAAACTTTTCAGGCCACAACAACTCAAGTTGCCATAGTAACTAGAAAGCAGACTTAGACAACATATAAATGAACAAGCATGACTACGTTGCAATAAAAATTTATCTACAAAAAAATAAAAGAATGTTTGTTTCATCTGTTCCAGAAACTACTCCCTGCCCTCCTGCCATGCCCCTGGGGTATTTTAATGCAAATCTCCCATGTCATGTCATTTAATCTGCAACTATCTTAGTGTATGTAAATATATCAGTATATAGCTCTAAAATAATTTAAAAGATATCCCACCACTGAATTACACAAAAAAAATCCAACAATTTCTTACTATCTAAGTATTCAGCTACTGTTCACATTTTTCCAATTGCCTTATAAATGTTTAAGTGTGTTTAGGACCCAAATAAAGTCCACACATTGCGGTTGGTTGATATACTTCTAAGATTTGCAGCAATAAGTTCCCTGTCCATCTTATTTTGTTGATGTTCTCACATGATATGTGTCATTTGTCCTGTGCAGCCTGCAGAATCATTGCCTATGTTGCTTTGTCGCCTGTATTTCCTGCAAACTGGTGGTTAAATTTGGAGGTGTCACCAGTGTCAACATCTATAGTTTTGGCAAGAAGTCATAGGAGTGCTCTGTATTCCCATGGGGAGGCACAGAGTACCCAGATTTCTGTTTCCTCTGTTGGGATATTAGCTGCCATTGACAATTATTGTCCAAATTCCATTAATTTACTAAGGATTGGGAAATGACATTTCCTTTTCATCTATGAGTTGGAATATGATCATGAAGAAAAACTTTATCATCAACTTGTGGTTCCTGAGGTACAGTGTGTGCAGGAAGCGTAGGACGAACACTTGATAATTTCCCTGATTTAACAGTTTTCAGAAAACGGTGGCAGTGAGTTTGTCCTTTTGTTTTAACAGATTTTCTTTTATTTAAATTTATTTATTTTCTTACATTGTTGTACATTTTTGGACAGTATTTGATTTCTCCCCCCAGGTGTAGTCCCTGTAATTCTTCCACCGCCATAGTAGTATCTGTGACCGATCACTACAGTCCCTTGTGCTCTTCCCTCCCCTGTTTTGACTCCTCTACCTACTCCTACCTTGCGGTATGCCTCAGATCTGTGGTCAGCTTGCCATTTTCTTTATTCTGACCCTTTGTTTGCTTTCCCTATATTCCACATATAAGTGAAACCACTCAATATTTATCTTTTTCCTTCTGGCTTATTTCGGCTAGCATAATCCCCTCCAGTTCCATCCATGTCGCTGCAAATAGCATGAGGTTATCCTTTTTGATCACTCAGTAGTATTCTATTGTGTATATATATATCACATCTTCTTGATCCATCCATTTGGGGACATTTAGATTGTTTCCGTATCTTTGCTATTGTAAATAGTGTTGCAATGAGTTTGTTGGTCTTTTTTTTTTAAAGATTTATTTATTTATTTATTTATTTGTGCAAGAACTGGCCACAGGTGTGGGGGGGTGAGGGGTTAGAGGATTTCACCAGAGATAGAGTTGCACACAGAATAGGCAGATTAACTGAAATACACTACTGAGGGAAGCAGCGGGCAAGTCAGGAGAGGTCTGCTGTGCCATGTCGGCAGCTCCCTGGCTGGGGATCAAACTTGTGCTGCAGTGGCTGTGGATAGTTTCATAGGTTGCGTCTTAACCCCTTGCCCCACCAGGGAGGTCCGAGTCTGTTGGTCTTAATTTCATTTTGAACACAGGCATTTAAACACATCTGATGTATTTCAATCACATCAAATTCGATTCAGCCTGTGACTGTGTTATATTACATGTTAAAGAGGTGTTAAGACTGCAGATAGAATTTGGGTTGCTGACAGACGACCTTACAGTAGAGAGATACCTGGCTGGAACCAATGTACTCATAAGGATTCTTAAATGTAGAAGTGGCAGGCAAAAGAATCTTTCTATGTGATGACTTTACCACTGCTGCTTTGAAGATAGAGGAAAGTGGTCATGAGTCAAGGGATGCAAGCAGCTGCCAGAAGTTAAGAAGGGCAAAGAAACAGATTTTCCTCTAAAACTTCCAAAAAAGAATGCAGACATACATTTTGATTTTAACTGAGTGCTGTGGATATTGTACTTCTGACTTATAGTACTATGTTTTGCATTGTTTCAAATCACTAAATTGTGGTAATTTGTTACAGCAGCAATTAAAAACAAATATTATCATCCTTATTGATTTCATATTGACCCGTCTTGCCTTGTGGTTAGTGTTATCCCTTTCAAATTGACTTCCAAGTCCTTGAGAGTGTTTGCTTCCTGGTATGACAAGATGTCCCAGGCCCATCTACTACTGGTAAACTCTTAGAATCTGACTTCTATCTCAACTTCTCTTGTTCTCTTGAATATCACTAATGATTTTTAATTGAAAAAAAAAGTTCTTATCATTTTTGTCTTATCTACAGCATCTGACACCATTCCTTCCATTTTCAAAAGACATCCACCTTTGGTCTCCCTAGTGCTGCAAGGGGTTAAGCACAGCCCTGGGAAGCTGTCTGCAGCCTCTGCAGCACGAGTTCGATCTCCGGCTTGCCAGGGAGCTACCCACATGTCGCAGCAGACCTCTCCCGACTCGCCTGCTGCTCCCCTCAGCAGTGTATTTCAATTTGCCTGTTCTGTTCCCCACTCTATCTGGTGAATCTTCTCACCTCCTGCACCCCTGGCCTGTACCCCAGTTCTTGTAGGCATAAATAAATAAATCTTAAAAAAATTAAAAAGACATCCATCCTCCCCCATGACATCACCATAGAACCCTATTCCATTGCCCCTCTAGGGTCTACTTCCCAACCTCCTAAGGCTGTCCTCAGACTTTATTTCTTCTTTCTCTACAATTCCTCATTTATCCTGTCTATACAAGAATCCCCGCATGCCAGTAGTTCCTACACCTGCCTCTCTCTCCTTCATCTTTACTGAGGTCACCTCAGGGACTCATCCAACTGCTCGCTGTTAGTTGCCACCTGTACAAACAGCCTGACCCTCAAGTTCATGGCAAAACTTCACTTCCATTGGCTGCTGCTTCTTTTTTTTAAAGATTTATTTATTTATGCATACAAGAGATAGGGCACAGGCCAGAGATGCAGGGTTGGCGGGGGAGGATCCACCACAGACAGAGCGGGGAACAGAACAGGCAGATTGACTGAAATTCACTGCAGCGGGCAAGCCAGGAGAGGTCTGCGGCGCCATGTACGTTGCTCCCTGGCCAGCCATGGGATAGAACTTGGCTGCAGAGGCTGCGGATAGCTTCATAGTGCGGTGCTTAATCCCTTGCACCACCAGGGAGGCCCTCCATTGGCTTCTAACTCTTCCCTTTTTCTCTCGAACACTCATATTCAAACTCTGGATGCTATCTTAAATTTATCTTGTTCTGCGATCCTCCTAAAATAAGACCTGATTGCCACCGAATACTTATTCATAATATTTTCCCTTTTTTTCTGTCACAAGAAATAAAGATTTTAAAAAGGTTTTATCCTTGAGTGCTCCCTTTATGAACACAGACCCCCACGCTGAGCCAAGTAACCATCAGATCTAGAGCCCAGTTGCGTGGTCTCCCGCTCAGACAGAATGGGAGTCTTCCATGGAATAACAACACTGAATTTTTGCTAAGATTCCCTGTTCACTAAGAAAGCTTACATGGTGCCTGCCAATGTTTCTTCAGCCTTTCTTTCTATGCTCCCATGCCTGATGAACCTTCTTGCAATTTGCTTAGAAATTTTAATAAATTCAATCTGGAGACTGGCAAACTTTGCAGGCACATAAATCACAAAATTAACTGAGAGAGGTGTCTGTTGAACAAGATGTAGCTCTAGTTAGGAGAGCGTTATGTGTCTCTGTTTAATACTCGGGATAACCTTTAAGAAATGTCACTTGAAAAATAACTACTAGTACATGTGCTGTAATGCAAGACGCGGCGACGGTGGCCTGTGCGTCCCTATGGCTTAGCGCCCTCTTGTGTCCACTACTAGTCAGGCACAGCAGTTCGCCGTGATCTGCCAAGCCTTTTACTAACTGAGCTAACTGACCACTCTAAAAGTACCTGTTATTTTATGGCATGTGTCTGAATTTGTCTGCCAGTTTTTGTTTTTGAAAGGATCTGTCACTCTGGGAATCACATGTACACGCAGCTCTAGGAAAAACAGAGAAGAACATAAAATTCTTTAGTGCATAAAAATTCTTTAGAACATAAAAATCCTTTTCCCTTTCACCCTATTCTCTAACACTTTCAGCATTTATTGACTCCAAAGATCCCATAGCATTTTTGATCCTCTAACTTGTTACTATATCTAAATTTATAATTTTGTAATTTGTTATGCTCCCAAGAAATACTTTCATATACACCACCACATGTTGTTTAGATGTGTAGATGGAACCACAGAGAACTTAACCAGTTGCATCAGGTAATAGAGGCACCAGGGGACATAGGGGTGGGATGAAGTGGAAACTGGAAGTTCCATTTTTCTGTGACCCTCTAAATAATGCCCTGTGTTTTGGGGAGTCTGGAAAATGACTTACCTGAGGTGATGGAATAATAATGGACTTTGACAGCTGTGGTCTTTAAATCTCCATTCCTTTCTTACCAGTTGGGCAAACTTGGACAAGTTATTTAACCTTCTTGAATTAGAATTTATAATACAGTAATAATACCTACCTCGCAAGGCTTTTAGAAGGACTAAATAAGACAATGTATTCAACATATTAATAGTATGCAAAATACATATATTTTAAAATTCATGTTAAATTGAAACATGAGACAAATATACTAAAACACCAACTAGGAACTGTATGAAATTGCTTTGATTTTAAAGAAAAATCAATTTTTAATTTTGTTAAAAAATGTTTAAATAGTTTCTTTCTTTTCTTTTTTTTTTTTAATTTAGATACATGCATTCATACTTCTCCCAAAGGGGCTGTCTGTGGCCGCAAGGCGCTTGGGCCTGGCGTACAAGGTTTTGGAACAAAGGAAGAAAAGGGGAAGAAATGGAGGCTTTGTTGGGAAAAAGCCACTAAGAACTTAAAAGTGTGGTTCATTAGTTTTTATAATATATAGGGTTATATGCCCTCCAGTTAGCTCAGTAAATGAGAAAGAAATAGCCGAGGAACAAGGTCTTTGCTCCCGCCCTGGTCTGTCCGATTGGGCTGCCAGCCTGGAAAGCCAAAACACCGTTTCAAAATCTAGGAGTTGTCCCTTGTGGTCACGAAGTGCTGGGACTTTTCACATTCAATTAACTGGGCCCCAGAAACTTAAAAGTCACTATGTCTGGAGCTACCAACACACCACCACCCATAAAATTCACTTCTTCAAATTCAATTCAAAGAGCAACAGATGTCTGCCCCAGGCAGAGTAACACAGGACAAGGCTTTAGACGAACGAGCTGAGACCAAATGAACCCAATGAGGCCAAAAGGGAAGATGGGCAAGGAAGCATTGAAAGCAGTGTCTGGCATCCCATCTGCTCCAAGAAATTCCCTCTCCTAGAGTGAAGTGTCACCCCAGGATCTGGCAGGCTAAACCTTTCAGCCTCTAAGTTTTTAGGGGCCAAACCAGCAGAGGGGCTTACAGATAATATTCTGACTCAGTCTTGGCAGGGACCAGCAGGAGCAGCACCAACTGGGGTCTCCAAGGCAAGCTAGACTCAAAAGTTATTTTAAAAGGGATAAATCCTATGCAACCAGTGAAGGGAAAAAGCAGCGAGAGATGGGGAAGCGGTCCTGCTAAAAGACCAAACGGGGAAACCACGTTTTATACCCAAGCCTGACAAGGAAATGTTTTAGGGCTCTCCTTCCCTTCCAATCACATCAAGAGCACACCAGAGATGCAAGTGGGTGAGGGCTGAGTCAGGGGAGTAAGTGGACAACAGGTCCAGATGTTTCTTTGGTTCTCTCCAGTCTCACCAGTGGAATTGTTCGAGTCAGGTTTCTTCCCTGCCACATCCTGCTCTACAGCGCTGAAGAAGCCTGGGACTTCTCCCCGGAGAAGCAGAAAAGGTCCCCAGAGTGGTCTTTACCTCCCAGATAGCTGATGAAGGAGTTTGCCTTAGAGAACTAGAATGGTCACAGGTTCTTCCTGGCAGGTGCTGAGGTCCAGATCTGTGCACAAGGTTGGGAGGACAAAGGCTAGGGACAAAGGCTATAGTTTGTGAGTGTGCTGCCTTCAGGCCTGCAGTTGCTGTGAAGCTCCTGGGGTCTTGGATCCTGCACCCATGGAAAATAATGGGCGCTCTGACTTTCCAATAAAATCTTGGGCAGGTATTGAGGATGACCCAAAGGAGAGGTTACTGCCAGAAGTGCCCACCCCAGAGGCCAGAGTATTCTTTTCAAAGGTGGATTTGGAGGTGTCACCAACACAGGTTTGCCCTCAGTTGTGCTGGCCACATTGAAAGTCACGGGTGTGCTCTGGTTATGTGTGCCCCTGGTGGTATGATCCAAGCCTCCCTGAAAAGCAATCGTATTTTCAGCGGCCCCATTCTGTCCTGTTCCAAAGCTGAAAGCTCCAGAGGTGAAGCTGGGTGACCACCTTGATCCCAAAGCACCTGCTGGCATCTGGGTTGTGAAACCCCCAAATGGGAAGGGTGATGGCTTTGTGCTACCACACAGAGAGCTTCTGGCCCCACTGCAGGTAGTTTGGGACGTAGCTAGCTCTAAAGCCAGTGGTGATGGCTGCGCCAAAGCAGAAAATCGCTGTGGTACTGCTAAAGAGGGACTGAGTGCTGGCAGGGGTGCTGAAGGCAGAGGCTGTGGGTTTAAAACCCACAGAGAGACTGTGTAGTGCTGACAACAGCTAACTGGGCTGGGGCTGGGGCTGGAGTAGCAATTGGGGCTGGGCTGAGTTTCCAAATGTGAAAGGGCTACTAAAGCTCAGGGTTGGGGCTGGCTTGGCTACTCCCTGCTGCTGTGAATCAGTGGCCCAAAATGTGGACTGGGGCTTGAGTCCTGGATATGATATGGGGGTGGGGAAGCCTAGTGCTTGAGCCAAGAAGAATGTGGAGTGCTGGGGTGGTAGTGCTACTGAATGTCACCATAGGCCAGCATTGGTGATAGTATCAGAGGTTTCCCAGGTACTGCCAAAGGCACTGGAGATGGCAGTGCTGCTGCTGTCAGTTGTCTGAATGGCACGAGGAAGGGACTGGCCAAAGTGATGACTGTTGTTGAAACAGGCATGGCAGAAGGCTTGCCAAATTGGAATAGGGAGCCCAGGACTGGAGTAAAGCTGGTGCCAGAGTCAAGGGGCGTGTCAAAGAGGAAAGACTGGGAAGTAGAGGTGGTGCTGGTCACACTGCTCATGGTGCTGGTCACTGTGCTCACAGCAAAGCCAAACATGGATTCCAGAGCAGAATCTGCTAGCTGTGGTCATGGAAACTACTGTTGATATGACTCTGGCATGGCCACTGAAGAGAGGGGCACTCGCGCTAGTGGCTAGAGTCGTTGTTTGATTGACGAAGAAGGAAGATAATAAGGTCTCATTACTTATCCCTGATGGGCAGAGTTCTTTAAACAAAGCAACTTCAAAGTTCCCACTCTGTCCTCATAGGTTTCTTTCTCTTACTCTACAAACAACCTAGGAAGGTCCACTTCAATCAGCTTAAGGTTTTCAGGGAGGAAATAGTTGGGGGACCTGACAAGGCCCGGTGAATATCAGGTCTGATAAGGACCTTACACGTTGTTTGAAATAAATATTTATTTAAGTTATCTGAAGGGAGAGTCAGAAGAATTTATGACAATGTTTGATTTAATCCTGTATTTTAAGCCCTGGATACTTGCTTGGGTCTTAACATTGAGCTAAGGTATAAAAGTCCTGTTCTTTGATTTGTAGCTGTAATTGCCATTTTGAGATTCTAGAAGAGTTGTGAATCTGTCCCCCTCTTCACAGTTTCATGCCTTTAACTAAAAACCCAACTCATTTCTGAGTTAAATGTCTTTACCAGTGTTGTATAGAGCTGTAACATTTTATTTTTAAGTAATCACTTACAAATATGTTCTTTGCTCTCTCAAAATCATTTAGGACATGTTTTCACAAACAGGCAATTTCAGATGTCTCCAGCAGCTGCAGTGACTGAAGGAGGCAACGATGGTGGCAACAGTGTCAGTGATGGGGGTTGGGGCGGGTGTTGGAGTGGGGGGCTGCAGGTCATGATGCTGGCCAATGGGGCCCAGGCCTGGCTGGCTTTGGGGGCTTCCTGGCTTGGTGGGGACTTCGAGCTCTGAACCCTGCGCTTTCTCCTCTCTGATTAGAACATACAGTAAACGGACACCTCCCACCTTGTCCCAGGTTGAGTCTGTGACAATCCTCCTCAAAGGACCCTCTGTGCACAGCCCTGCACAGCACTGCTCCACACTGGAGTGCCTGGCCGCCAGTGCCCTGGGTCCATGGCCTTCTTCCCTCTCATGCAACGCATCTTCCACCCTCTGAGGTCTTCCCCCAGGATTGTGGAACTTTATCAAGTGGGTTTATAAAAACACCTTGAAGACTGTGTCCAATTCATTAGGCCCGATGTCCATTACCAAGACTACTTCCCACATTGTACTGAATGGTTATCAAAAGACTGTGCTATTTGCTGTAATTCCAGAATGGTGAGCAACCCAGTGACATCCTGTTAGCAAATTGACTCTTCTCCACTACCAAAGCAGATAATCTGCTCAACACTTGTCCTCACTATCAAGTAGCACCCCAAAGTCCATGGGCAAAGGAGACTATACCGAGTGTTCTCAGAGAGAGGAAGAAAAGGGCTGTGGAGGAAGAGGACCAAATATTTGCTGAAATATTGGGCAGGAAAACAAATGAAGGTGCTGTGACAGCAGTGTGAGATGTCCACGGTGGTCATTTAAGTTCCTGGTTCTTTTGTGCTTGATCCTGGGTCTCTGGAGAGAGGTGTCAATTCTGAGCTCAGAAGGCCACTTGAATAAGAGATCCTGCACCTCTCCTACAAGCTCCTTGACTAATGCATACATGAGTGGTATCCCTGGTTCCAGTCACAATGCCATTACCAGCCCTCACTGCTCTATTCCATGCTTCTCTTGTCTAACCAATCTCTTTGGTCGGAGCATTGACCAGAACATATTTAAAGCAGATCATTCTGGGACAAAAAGGTAGTTCCAGCTATAAGAATGACATAAAGGTTAACTTGGGTTGAGAACTACAGCACCCACAGACATACCCAGAACTGAGCCCAGGAGTCTACCTCATGGAGGACTGCCTTGATATTTGCTTGGGCCATGATTCCAATTCTTCATGCATATCCTTTTTTCCTCAGATTTGTGCAACCCAACTGAGGCCAGTAGTTCCTTTACATGCCACCAGCAAGTTACTAATGGTTGTGCCAAGAACCTGTAATTTTTTCTTTCCAGTGAAAACTTGGTTCTTTAAGGCCTCCAATCTTCTTTGTGAGTTTCTAGCCAAGAACTTGTCCTCAGGTATAATATGCTTAAATTTTATTATGAGCTTATAAAAGTGTCCTGGTGTGTCATTACAGCTTAACTGTAATGGTGATGAACTGTTCTGAGTCATCCACCAAGGAGTTACAGGTGGTCATAATGAATAGGCAGGGTTGAGGTTAGAAACTGGCTATAGCCTCAGACACTGAGAAATAAGGGCCAGGTGACAGAATTGTATTAGAAAGAGCAAGGTCTTCTGAGTTAGAGATACCTGAGTTTGAATCTTAGTTCCACCACTTAGTAATGAGCAATTTAAACATTGCTCAGCTTTATTTTCTGATAAAGTGAAGCTAATAATTACTGCCACTCCACCCCAACACACACACATGCACACGGCTGTTTTGTTAAATTAGACCAAGCATAGAAAACACCTGGTAGCCATGCAATTGGAACATTAAAAAAATCAGAGCTATAAAATAGCTGCCATCATTGCTTTCAATAAGGATTTTGACCCTGCTTGCCAAAATAGTCACAAATAGACTCATTTAAAATTCAAAGAACTGAATGCAGCCCACAAGAGCATTATCAAAACTTTTATTTAGGGAATAAATTGAAAAATGGAATGTAATATATCTGTGAATATCAAAATGAGCCTTGACAAATTTGGAACCAACACAGCACTTGCTCTAGAATTGTCAACAAGGGAGGAGTTAAGAGTGCTACAAAATGAAATCGTAGGATTTAGAAAGCAGGCAATTCTATTTTTCAGAAAACCAAAGAAAGTTAAAAAGTTATTAACTCTAGCCTGGGATGCAGAGTGAGGTTCATTTGGGGCTTGGGACATAAATATGTCTGAGATGCTCTTAGATTGTTGGGGAAGAATGCTATCCTTCTGTCATTAAAGCTGGGCTTAGTAGCAAGCAATTTAAACATCGCTCAGCTTTATTTCCTGATAAACAAAGTGAACCCAAGAGGCAAGATCTTTACAGGGGCAGGCCATTTGTAAGTGAACCTGCAGGTCCAGGATAAAGCGGGTGGAGGAGGTCTCAAGGTCTGATATCCACTTCTTTCTCATGTGTGGGGCTAAAATGCAATCGCTTTCAGCTACTGTTTGAAGATAATGGAAAAGCAATCACAACTTCAAAAGATAAAATCTTGGAAAGAGTGGCAGAAAAAAGTGAACTGACATTCTGTGATTGCATTTTGCTTCAAAGCCATTAGCCATTCTGGGTATGGAGCGAAGGCCAAAGAATCCAGGGAATGGACATGAAGGGAAGGACCTCTACTTTCTTTCTGTAATAGTGAAACAAAAACTAGAAAAATGAAGGGTGAGTGTCTCACTGAGAAGGAAGAGACAGAAGATGTGCCCAACACCCTATCCTTTCAGCTCAGAAAAAGAGAGCTGAGTTTGTGTCAGCCTTGTAACACTGAGGAGACAAGGTCAGAGTTCAAGGTTCACTTTGGGATGATCCCAGTCAACTCTCTTAGCTCTTAAGGCTGTTTTAAAGAGCACAATTGACCCAGACCTGGAAAAAGCCTTTCCAAAAGTTTCAATCCAACTCATAAGTTCAGCCTCTAAATGAGTTAAGATATTCAGCCTCCATTCTACCTACCAAGCAAAAGAAAGGGTGAACTTTCTCTAGAGGAATTTATCAACCTAGACTTACTATAATTGTTCATACTCCGTGTCAGCATTCAATTAATTTTTCCTGCCCATCCAGTTAAAAGTCAATATTTCAGTGTTTACCGAATGCCAGGCAATGTGTTAAACACTTTCGTTTGGATCAAGAAGATGTGGTACATATATACCATGGAATATTACTCAGCATTCAAAAAAGATAAACACATGCAATTTGCAGCAACATGGATGGCGCTGGAAGGGATCATGCTCAGCGAAATAAGCCAAAAAGAAAAAGAAAAATACCGGATGGTCTCACTCATAGCAGGAATCTAGAAAACTTAAATAAGGGACCAGGAAAATGAATATAAGAAAGTGAAAATCAAAATCAACAAAAAACTATGAACCAGAGACACTTTTTGGGGGGTGGGAGGCGGGAGGGGAAGGATTGGGGTCAGAATGGGGCGTTTGCAATTGTATGGGGGAATATAAAAATAAAATTTATTATAAAAAAAAAACAAAAAAACTTTCGTTTAATCCTCACAATAACCCTAAGTGTTAATATAATCACTGTCTGTTTACAGATGAGGAAGCTTTAGGCACCAAAGGCTTAGTGTGCCTGATTCCACCAAGCGGAGTCAGCAGGGGGCTCAGACCCATAGGCTGTCTTTCTTCAACATTTACTACAAAAAAGTATAAAGTTTTTGCCTTACTTGCCAATATCATATGCCCCAATTCAGGACAGGTGATTTGGAAATCTACAGCTTTTTTACCCAAAACCACAGAGATTTGTCTTTTCTTGGTCTTGATATATTACCTCTGCTTTATGCAAGTAGGAAAGCTACAATTTCATTAAAACTTCCAATGAATAATAAAAGCTGTATTTTCCAGAATTTAGTCTATTTGTTCTGTTGGAGTGTGGCTCCTAATGTGAAGTTCCCACATCGAAATGAAAACATTTAGTCCTTCCAAATCTATGCGAGGAAGGCAGAGCACAAGGGGGATGGGAATGATGGTAGAGTGATCATGCTGGAACTTTCTGATATCATGAATATTCTGAACCATATCTGAATTAAGAACAATATTGTTGAAGGTGGGGGATGGGATACAAAAACCTTCCTTGTAGTCAAGAAGTAGAGAATTCATATCTGAAATGGGAGGCAAGGTCATCTGCTGTGAGAATGGGGACAGGGGTGAGAAAAGGCGCTTGAAGAGCATGATGTACTTCTAAATTAACCACAAGGAAAACTGGGAGAGCATGGATAGTTCAGTTGAATCTAGATACCTTTGCTTTACTACACATAATCCCACTGAACTCCTTACATTTTGCTATTTATGTCAACATCTTACCTCATGGCTAAATATTTCATTGTGTGGCTATATCACATTGATATAATCCTCTATCAGTGGACACCTAGGTTGTTTCCAAGTCCTAGTTATTGTAAATAATGCTGCTAGGAACATTGTAGAACATCTATTTTTTTGATTTGATTTCGTACTATGGATAGAATGGAATTGCTGGGTCATATGGTATTTCCACGTTTATATTTTTAGGGTAAATCCAGATTGTTTTCCAAAATGGCTGTTACTAGTTCTCATTCCCACCAACAGTGTTACAAGGCTCCTTTTTCTCTGCATCCTCCTTAACATTTGTTTCGGGGGTCATTTTAATACATGCTATTCTCACCGGTGTGAGATAGTGTCTCACTGTGGTTTTGACCTTCATCCCCCTATTAAAAGTGATGAACATTTTCCCATGTATCTATTGGCCTTCTGGATATCTCTGGTGAATTCTGTTGATCTGCTGCCTATTTTTTTGTTAAATTGTAACTATTTTTTATGTTTTAGGTATTATTCCCTTGGTGGTTGTGTAATGTGTAAATTTTCTCATTTAGCAGGATATCTTTTAAATCTATTCTCCTTTGTGTACAAGTTAAATTTGAGGTAATCCCAATCGTATATTTTTTGTTCTATTTTCCTTGCTATAGGAGCCGAGCTTATCACTATGAAATGTACTGCCAATGTTTTCTTCTAAGATGTCTAATTTCAGAGGTGGAGTAGTTCAGGAGAAATGACAAGTCTAAACTGGAACCATGGAAAGAGCTGAGGAGCAAAAATCAAGTAAAAAAAGTGTTGAGAACAAGTGGCATATTAAGGGTGGGTAATGTACTCACATGTAGCTATTACTGGTGTAATTGGAAAAACAAATCAGAGTTGAAATAAAGAAGTATATAAGCTAGGTGCTTAACTTCTTGGTTAATGTGACGAAGATGCACAAGTGGACAACAGCAAAGGGTCCATGAAGCTATCTGGCATCTCAGAATTAAGTCTGTTTGTACGAGTAATGATCTGGACGAAGCCAAGAACACAAGGTTCTCTATTGTGGAAGAACAAGCAAGCCCCACTTATGAAGGCTGAAGAGGCAAGGGAAAAGTTTTGTCTTTAGTTAAGGTAAGAATTGTGCAGTTCTGAAGACTAGTTTATATGGAGTGTTAGCAGGCACCATGGAAAAGCAGTGTCAGGACATGCAATACTACCACCAAGGCAATGTAGCTCTCTGAGTCTGTTTACTTAGCTATAAAACAGGGACAATACCTGTTCCATACATCCAAGGTCATGAGGATGAATTGAGATGTGAATGCAACTAATAACTATTTGATATGGGACTAGATTGGGTTATGCTTAAGTGTTTGGGTTACCAATAAATGTCATGCTCAAGTGTCTGGGTTACCAATAAATGATTATAACTACATATGCATAAAGATTTTATGATGCCTATGGTTTTTATTCTGAATGTGAAACTAAGTTCTCCCAAGGGAGGTAAAAAATGAGAACAGCCTAGGGTGTCAAATGTCTTGGAGATAATGAGTCAACTGAGACTAGAACAGACCTGACAATTAGGTTAATGGCTAACCTTGGAAGCAGTAATTTTTTACCGACTTTGAAGAAATTTGATGTGGATATTAAAATGAAGAAAACAAATATTCCAGGGCTTACCACAGCCAAGAGCTTTCACAGATGTCACTTAATGAATAATCAACAGCAACCTCCTGAGGTAATTATCCCTGTTCTCCAGATGGCAAAAACTAGGTTGTGCAAGCTCTACATCAGAGGTCAAGAAATGTCTCCTGTAAGGTCTCAGTCAGTACTTTAAACTTTGTGGATGTTCCTGTCTGTTACTACTCTACTTTGATATTATAGCAAGCACAGCAGTCTAAGACATACCATAAATGAATGCATGTGGCTGTGTCCCAATAAAGCTGTATTTACAGAACCAGGTGTCTAAACCAGGTCGAGCTCATCGGCTGTTGTTTATTGACCCCCTACTCCACTTTTTCTAATCCTAAACACTACATCCCCCCTCCTAACAACACAGGTAATACTATTAAGTAGTTCAATGTTCCTTTTTTGAAGTACACTGTTCAAGCTTTGGACTCATAATTAGTGATCCCTGTGTGGAACGTAGTCACATTTCTAATGAATAGAACTATGCTACTCATTCTATGCTGAGCATCACACTGGGCTTTCAAGTACTCTGATCCAATGAAGGAGAGTTAAGAGCCCATCAATTTAAGAAACTTAGTTTTGGTTTACTCTCTCATGAGAGCTAGACTTCTATCAAACAACCTGAGTCTAGATAACCGGGGAAGACCAGCCTCTGGTAAAGCCTCCATCATCACAACCTTTTCAATTTATAATCTTCAGTGACTAAAGTGAGAATGAACATCTATAGGGAGGCTAGAGGAAAATGATGGGAAAGGACAAGATACATTTCTACCTACTACCACAATACCACCTATGTAAAATACACTGCGTCAACTTATGAATGGAAGAGGTGAAGTTATAGAGGTGAGCACATCAGATTTAGAAACATGAATTGGAATCCATATTCTCAAGGGCACTTTAGTGTATTTGTTAGAATCCTAGATTAAGAGTGAGGGAAACATATTGTTACAGATTCTGGTTCTAGATCTGTGCTCTCCATATAATAACCATTAGGCCATGTAAATTACAAGTAAAATAAAATTTATACTGCAGCTATGAGTCATACTAGGCCTATGTTAAGGGTTCAAAAGTCACATGCAGTTAGTGGCTAACGTATCGGACAGCACAGTCTAGAAGACATGCATCATCATAGAAAATTGTTACTGGACAGTGCTGTTCTAGAAAAATTTGAATGTAGGCAGCATTGGGAAGAAACACTCCTTAAATATACTTTACTCTTGCTTTTGTTAACACTCAATAAGTCACCTACCACAAAGCACTAGAAATGAAGATATGTGGATTATAGTGCTTGCTAGCTTTTTCCCCTCGTTTATTTCTGAAAACATATATCACATACACCTAGGCATGTCCCCTCTTTTGAATTACCTATAGGGTTACTTATATTATAAATCACCGACGCCACTTATTGAGTATATCTGGGCTAGAATACAGCAAGTACGTGATGATTATTTAGACCAACATAGGCACACACACAAAAAATCAACTCCCTGGACTCCATATCTTTCCATATAGGTCCAGAATTATTGCTTATAAGCTAATTGCTGCACCATTTCTAAATAGTATTAACTTGGGCGTAATCTCTGAAGGGTTTCAGGATAGATTTTTTTTAATTCTCCACCATTAACACTCAGACTAGAACTTAACCTCAATTATAGCAGACTCTTTTGTTTCCCAAAATTATTTCTGCAAGCTTCCAGACTGACTTTTTTGCTCTCACCTTATCTCCAATGATTCAAAATAAGATTCACAAGTTACTAATGGCTTTGTCAGGCCTTGAAGGCCTATCTAATCATCTCCATTACCTTTGAAAGCATTGATGAGGAACTTCCCAATCTCACTGTCCACAGAGGTGCCCTCATCACCAACAGATTTATTTCCTTCAGTAAGAATTTCTCTCATCATTCTTTGTGGCTTAGTTCATGCCCACGCTCTCCATGAAAATTCCAGGGTCTACTCCAAACATGTATGGCACAGACTGTGTATGAAATAATTTAGTACACAAATTATACATTGTTATCTGCCAGGTAACCACGACTAGAGGCACACTCTTCTACCCACATTTGGTATAAATGCCAAAGTGTTCATTCTGGTCAAAGAAAAACTAAGGCTGAATTGCTGAAGTGTTGTTTCAGTTCAACATTAACACACTATTGTACTGCATTAACACACTATTGTACTTTTCAACCATTAAAATGTTATTGGGCATCAAATCAAGCACATAAAAAAATCATGATCTGTGATTGTTTTAATTATCTTAAGCCTTATGGTCACATGACTTACACATTTGTGCTGATGGTACATCTATGTTAATGAGCTGGCAAAAGCACCATTACCAATCACACATATATGGTAGTGCTGTAAGTGTATCTACCTTTGAATAGCTGTTTAAGAGACAATCCTGAACTGTATCTTAGTAAAGAATTCTACAAGTCTACTATCTCTTGTCAAGCATGAGTTTTAAAAGTATTTGAACTTATAGATTACCTATGTGAGAAGCATTTTCTTTTTTTTTTAATGTTATTAAACTAAAATGCCTTTCATTAAATAAAAGGCAACATTTTAGGTACAGGAAATTTTAATCAAATGGGCATCTTAAGACCAAAAAGATAAAATGGGCACTGCCAGCTTATCTTCTGCCCTTGTCTTTACTAGGCTAATAACACAACTTGAAACACAGATGAGTCTTGGTCTGTATGTGAGAAGCAAAGGGAATTTCTCAGTATTTAAATATATTAATATAACCAGTTATATAAAATCTAAATATAAAACCAGTTTCCTACAGATTTGGAGATGGCATTCACCATCTCAGTTAAAAGTCACTAATTAAGTACAATTAGATCTTAGAAAGGGAAACAATCACTGTACTTGACGAACCGTAACTGCTATCAAAATTCAAAACACCACATCTTATTCATTTAACCACAAGTCAATCTTATTTAAATCAGGACTGTCAAACAAAAAAAAATTCTATCAGCCATTCATGATCTGAATTCTGGTGTATGAACTCAATTTAAATATGGTACACACAAAAAAGTCATGAGACATTTTTCCTTTATAATAAATAAGGCAGTGCCAACTATTACTCATTAGTAGCTTTCTTGAGATAAGCTATCAACTCTGCCCTTTCTGACTTCTTCTTAATGCCAGCGAAGATCATTTTTGTTCCAGGGATGTACTTCTTGGGATTCTCCAAATACTCCATCAGTGTGTCCTCTTTCCAGGTGATGCCTAAACAAGAAGGGATGTTTTCAGTATTTCACACTCCTGACAAAAGCATTTACCACAGGTTAAGTTCACATAATACATGATTCAGTTATGGTTATTTAACACCTGCCCCCATCCCCCTTACCTTTGTTCTTGTTGGCATCTGTGTAAGAAAATCCAGGGGCCTGACCTGTCTTTCGCCCAAAGAGACCATGGAGATTTGGCCCAGTTTTGTGCTTGCCTCCCTTTTCCACAGTATGGCACTGGGCACACTTTTGAACAAAAATCTTCTTGCCCTTCTCAATGTCACTCATTTTTAAATCTAAAAAAACAAAAAGAAACAATTATTCTTGTTCTCTTCAGTGAGAACCAATGATCGTTCCAGTTAATTATTAATCCACTGCAAAATCGACATTAATAACCAAAATATATAGTTTTATTGTAATACTGGAACAGACTCTTCAATATCAAACATATTTGGAAGGGAAACTTCCTTATAAACACCTGTCTGCACATGTGCATGTGTGTCAATGACATAAGGTTAAAGCCCAAGTAAGTCAAGTGTGGACCCAGCTCAAAACCATTTCAAAAGATGAGGTCAAGGTCACACAAAGTCACAAATCTGATTAGGTAGAACTACAACTGCATTAAGATAAAACCACCCAAATTCCAATTTGTAAGAATACCCAATTATTCATGCTATAATTTGAGGGTATCTCTCAGGAAATAAAGTAAAATACATTTAAAAAAAGAGAGTCGGTTCAGCCTACTCGGGTCACTCTAAACTGCCTTGGTGTGGGTGAGCGGGACTGGCTCACCCACTCAGGGACCCCTGGAGGAGCTGGATCCTCAAGCTCTGGGATCCCTGGGGGCGACCACGAGGATACTCTTCTAACGCAGTTGTTGGAGAAACTCTGATGAAAGCAACCTTTCAGAGATGCTTATGAAAGCTGACGGCTAGAGCGACAGGTGGTAAAGAAACGACCCCTTATTGGAGCAGCTTTCGCCTTCTCTGCAGGCTAAGCCACGCTGCGCCCATTCCCCCCGACGCCCGCCCACACGGGAGGAGGAAGTCTCGTCTAGCATTTCCAGTTTCTTAGCCCCGCTTACAGGAAGGCCCGCGTACGGGTCAGATCTGCACCCAAGCCGTTTTTGGGCTATCAGGGCCTTGACTGAACCCAGGCCTCTAGTTAGACAAGTTCAGCCTCCTCGCAAGCCGCAGCCCACCGGGTTCTGGCCGGCCCCAGCCCAGGATGGTCGCTGCCTATCCTGCCGGCCCTAGGCAGGCTCCACTAGGATTTCCTGGGTGTGGGCCTCTGTCCGCCCGTGCACCCCTAAGCAGAAGGCCCCCTACGACTTGGCCTCCCACCCTCGACGGCCTTCGTGTCCCGCACTCACTGCTTTTGTCGCGGGCGACACGAAGGTTAGCGCTCCCAAGCCGGACGTCCCGCTCCTTAAGTCCAAGGACACGCCGGTCCGCGACTATGTACCGGTGTTGGTGCAACCGAACTCGCTCCGCCTCCTCGCGGTAGGACGTGGGTCCAGGCGGGAGGCTACGCGGTGACGTCTCTGCCCCTCATTGGCTCAGCGCCGGCATCAGCCACCTGCGCGCGCATACCAGCTAGCAGGGTAGGGTGTGCTGGTGGGTGCCCTTCCTCTCTAGGCCTCTCTTGCCCGGCAGTTACGACAGGCCTTTGGGCGTGCTACGTCTAGCGGCGCCAGGAGGGGGCTGACGTCACCGCTGGTCTTTTTGCGCATGCGCGGGCCGGCTGGGACAGTGGGGCGGAGTCCGGTAGTGGATCCAGGGCGCTGTCTTGCTAAGGCTACGCCTCTCGCGCTCGTTTGCTTAAGGCACTTTGAGCAGGGCGTTTTTTGCCTTGCTGGAGGTGGACACCCTGATTTCCACGCACCTAGAGGTTTCCTGGCTACCGTTGCTTCAGCTGGCGACCTTTGCCCAGACTTGGTCGAACTTGCACGGCAGGCGCCACGGGACTCCAAGGTGCAGCGTAGAAGCAGACTTCTTGGCAATTGCCAGTGAGCTGAACTTGTTCTGCCTCCAACCTGTTCCTTTAATTCACCTTTAAAAAAATCTCCGCTTGATGAACACCCCGAGATTAAGGAAGGTGCTGTAATTCAGTCTCTGCCGCCCTGCAGCAGCTCTTCTCGCTGGCCTGGTAACCATAAGTTCCTTGTCCTTGCTCGGTTCCTGAAAACAAAAGCCAGCCGCGCGCGCAAATGTGTGTACACACGTCTATGGTATCTATGCCCCAGCTATAGCTATACATATATATATATAGATATATATAGATATGTCTATAGTTAACTATATATCTATATCTACGTGTGTATATGTAGATATATATGAAGTGATAAATAAAAATGCATATGGTAAATATAAGAGGACAGACAGGGGAATGGAATGGAGAGTATATAGGTAGATAAAAAGTTTTGATAATTGTGATTGGATTGTGGATTAATTTTTCTTTAAAATATATACAAGAAAATACAATGTGACCAGTTGTCTCATACTAAACAATCAAGAGAAGGGACCACCAAGCAGTCCTTAAAAAGGATTTTAACAAGACACAACTGAAAGAACTAAGGAGTTGACTTCTGCCTCAGCAGCCCTCCCCTGCCCCATGACTGTGGGCATCAATAAGGGCCACAAGGTGACCAAGAACACGAGCAAGCTGAAGCACAGGAGCCTCTGGTGCCTCACCAAGCACACCTAGTTCCTGCGGGACATGATCCAGGAGGTGTGCTGCTTTGCCTCCTGTGAGAGGGCAGGCCATGGAGCAGCAGCTCAAGGTCTCCAAGGACAAGCAGGTCTTCAAGTTCATCAAGAGTAGGGTGGGGACACACATCTGTGCTGGGAGGAAGAGAGAAGAGCTAGGCAAAGTCCTGGCTGCCATGAGGAATGCAATCCCCAGGAAGGACTGAACCCTACCCCCATGCATGAGTAATGAAAAAAGAAGTAATGAATGGGAAGGTAAACACATAAGGAAATTATTCAGTGTAATGTAGAGAACAAACAGAACATATAAAGGGAAGTTAAGATGTAGGGAAGATAGAATAAGGAGGTCTAGCATAAGCCTATTTAGAATTCCAGAAGGATAAAACAGAAAATTAGGGAGAGCCCTTGGTTTGAAAATATGACTGAGAATTTCCCAGAACTGTTTTAAAACATAAATCTCAGAAACAGTGCCAAGCAAGATTTAAAAATCGACATTTAGACACATTAAGAACCCTTAAGACAGAGAAGCATTTAAAAAACCAGATATAAAAGACAGATTGTATGCTAAAAAAAAATTACACAGCAGTTACTGCAGATTCTTCAACAACAATGAAAACCAGAAGTCAGTAGAGTAAGGAAACAGACTATAGTAAAGCAGTAGAGTAAAAACAGAAGTCATTAGCATCCTCAGCTAGTTGAAGATGTTATTATTAGACCAGAATTTTATGTCCAGATAAACTTTAAAGAAAGAACAAAAAATATTTCTAGGAAATAAAAAGATTTATCACCAAGAGATTGTCACTGGAGAAAAGTGTAAAGAGTGTACCTCAAGAAGGTGGAAAATTACCTTAGAAGAAATATCTGAAATAAAAGAATGAAATTTGAAAAATATAAATAAATGGATAAATCTAATAAAACATTAATTATATAAACAATAAAAATGTCTAATTTGGAAAGTGAAAATCAGGGTGATTAAAATGTTCAGCAATAGCATCTAAGGAGTGAGAGTGCCTCCAGGCACCAGGCAGAAACAAATGTAAATGCTCTCTAAAAGAAGAAAATATCAGCATAGGCCTCAATTGTTTCTACAAGTAAGGCTTTCAAATAAAGTGTTCACTTAGATACATATGAGTGAGAAGCAGCAGGAACAAGAAAGATCATAGGAACTCCAAATTCTGTATCAGACTGAAATATTTGCTTATGCTCTAATAAAAGACAGTATATACACATTGAAAAAAATTTAAAGGCCGTACTTTAGACAAATGGAGAATGATTACAAGTTGAGATATTAGAGATGAAGGAAGAAGTCAAGAACAACAAGAGGCTGAATCTAAATGAACACTTCTGATAGTAATGTCTTTTGTAGTTGAAGTACGTAGTGACAACAACAGTATATGTCATAGAAAGGAAAATAGAGTTTCAACAGTCTAAGATGCTTGCACTATCCAGGGAGAAGGTATATCTTAGTTTCTAGGGAAATTAATAGAATAATTTAAAAAACTTTAAAAAAGTATATATTCAAAAGTAACAGAATAATTGGAATGGTAATTAATTTCACTAAAGGCAAGAAAAAAAGAAGCAAAATAATTTAGGCAGGAAAAATAAAAAGTACACTTTAACATGATAAAATTAAGAGCCAAATAGATCTACTTTACCTCAAGTGTAAATAAGTAATCAAATTAATTAAATGTAATTAAATCTAATTATAAGAAATACCTCCAGGTTAGATTTCAACCTTTTTCAATCTGTTCAAAAGATACATCTAAAATATAAGAATGCAAAAGCTTTTAAAAAGTGGACTAATACAGCAGAAAGCACCTGCAAAAATGTTAAGAAAAGCACTAAAATTTCATTTGAAAAATAACAAATCTTGTAGACACTGAAAATTTTATTGAAAGTTTAGATCAAATGAAAAATTCCTTAAAAAATACAACTGATCAAAACTGATCCAGGAATAAAGGGCAAAACTGAATAGTAGTAGAACTGTTAGAGAAAATCAATTCATAATTTGAAGCCTTCCCACAAAGGAAACTAAGCCCGAATGGCTCCAAATGGTGAAGAACATCAAATAAGGAAGAAATAATCCCAGTAACTTCAATACATTCTTGCAGAAATTATAGAGTATATTGTTACTGCTAAATTTCAAATATGCTCTTATGTTCCCAAAACCACCTTATTTTGTGACTAGACTCAATAGGTGATTTAAATAGGATGTGACAGGAATAGGCACCCTGCCATTTTCAGTCTTTGATGCTGGCACTAATACCTGAATGCTCTCTTCATCCCCTTCCCTGAGATGTGGAGTTGACTTTATTTGGGATGGTGGTAGTGGGACAAGTTCAAAAACTTTTACTGGACCCTTTCTTACTTTATTAGTTAGGGAGCCAAAGCAGGATTCTGCCATTTATGAAGTTTGTCTACACCAAAGACACACCGAGCAGGTGGAGTAACACCACAGCTTTGTCTATATTTCTGTTGGCAGCACCAAGAGGAAACCTGAATAAAACCCTCTAAGTCTCCCTCCACAGACTGGTGCGTCACAGAGGTCTTCTGGTCCCAGCGGATTAGTATTAGCTAAGAACCAATGCTTCACCTTAAAGTAAATAGGTGTTTCCTTTTCTGCATGCATAGTTATCCCTTGGATCTGTTTGTGAAAGGCTAGGTGAAAGATAGAATAGATACTTGCTATTTGCAGGGTCTTTCCTACGTCATTAATCAGTTTCATCCTCATAGCTGTACTCAAGATTTGTGACCTAAATCTGGCCTGAGTTTTGGGACAGGATTATGAACCTTTTTAGCTATAAGGTTTTTTTTCGTTGTTGTTTTACCGATTATATAGGCCTTAGTGTGCTGCTTGTCTGTTTCATTCCTAAATATCCAAAGTTCAATTAACCACTTGGTAGGTAACCCTCTGAATCAAGCTGCTCTGATTACCTCTTGTTGTACTGCCCTAATAATAATAGCCATTCCCACTGGCTTCTGACAAATTAATAGTGAGCTTGACCTTTGCCAAATGGGATTCTCTTGTCCCTTTTAAAATTAGGACACCCATTCCATTGCCATATCTTCCCCCAAAGAACAGTTCAGTGCGTTACAAAGAAGTTTGTATTCCTTTCACAATTTTTAAATCCCCTTTATTGAACTCTAACTCACACACCATACAATTTGCCCATTTAATGGGTGTAATTAAGTAATTTCTATTATAGTCACAGATATGTGTACTGTTAGAATTGTCAATTTTAGGACAGTTTGGGACAATTACACATAAAGCTACTATAAATGTTCATGTAACGGTTTTAGTGTGAACATATGTCTTTCATTTCTTTGGTGTAACTGTTCAGGAGTGCCATTTTTGATTATATGTAAGTTGCATGCTTAGTTTTTAGGAAACTGCCAAACTTTTCCAGAGTGTGCTAGCAATATGTGAGTGACGTAGTTCCTCCACATTGCCACAGCATCTGTTGTTTTCACTATTTATTTTAACCAGTCTGATAGGTGTGAAATGATAACTCATTGTGGCTTTACAATGCCAATCTTTTGAACATCATCTTTTGTGCTGCCATCTGCATATTCTCTTTGGAGAATTTTTTTTAATGTCTTGTGCCCATTTCTAATTGGATTATTACTTTACTGTTGAATTTTTAAAGTTGTTTATATAGTTTAGATATTAGACCTTGTTAAGTATGTGGTCTGTGAAACATTTCCTACCAGTTTACAGTGTAGCTCTCATCCTCCTAGTAGGTTCTTTCACATGGCAAAAGTTTGTAATTCTGATGGTTTCAATTTATCATTTTTTCTACTATGAATCATATTTTTTAGTGTCAAGTCTATGAGATCATGCCTGAATGAAGCACATCTAACAAACATTTTCTCTGTAGCACGTCACAGCCCTCTTGCACTTAGGAACACAGTAGACAGCACATCAGCTCTACGCTTCGGAGCCATTTTAAACAGCAAAATCACCAACAAAAGAGACAAAAATGTGAAAAAATGTGACCTGAGTAGAGAAAGAAAGGACTCTGTTTAACATTATCAGAGCTGAAAGAGGGAGAGTTTGCCCTGGTTCAAGCTTAGTAGGGAAACTCTCTCTCCTGGACAGTTGATGTCTGTCAGTTTGCTGGTAGCCTGGTGGGGAAGAAAGCTCTTCCTCTCAGACTGAGAAACAGGTATTTATAAGATCTCACCTTATGCCCTTCTTGCCTGTCTACATTCATTTTCCATTTGTCTTTGCCTTATCACTTGTGCCCTCTTGCTCTCTGGCTTCTGGTTGGCTTTCCTGTGGAGGCCATAGAAAGCTGGTCCTTCCCTTTCCTTAGGGTTGCAAGTGGTAAGGCTTCTTGCCATTGCTAGTTCCCTGGGTGCCTCACTATTGGAGCTTCCCTTAACACTGCCTGTGTCTTTTTAAAACAGTCCATTCCTGAACTCCCTTCAGTGACATTGGCTGCACATCTGTTTCCTCATGGGACCCTAATTGATACAAATATTGAGTTCCCCTGTTTTAGAAGGTACCCACTCAGCAATATGTGGGTGGAGTGAATTCCCATAATCAGAATATAGTTTTGTGCTCTGCAACCCAGAAGAAATTGCAGGAGTAAAACCCCAAATTCCTATACTAGAGGACTGCATCTTCCTAAGTTTGTACTGTGGAATTCTAGGCTGATGATGTGCTTTTTAGTGACACTTTCAAATATGTTACATATTAAAGGTTATTATGAATGCTGTGATTAAGTCAGGTGATTGACTATTGCCCTCAGTTTTCTTCAATGTATTTTTCCATGTAACTTTTTGCCTCCTGTAAGACCTATTGTAACTAGTGTTCCAGAATAGAGTTTGGAAAAACTTTCCCTAATTTTTGTCCAGAGTAGTTTTAAAAGAGGATGTGCCCAAATGACATGTTATGGAACAAAAATTAAAAGAAATCTCAACACTCATAGCAATTCTTCATGAATTTCCCTTGGTAAACTATGTATAAATGTACCTCTTGGTACATTAATTGAGTAGTCTTGCTTTTCATATTTGACTAAACTCTTTGTGGCATTTGCAAAAAACTGTATTGGGCTTTAGAATAATTGATACCAAGATACCTGCTTTAGTCTCATTAATTTGATGTGTTAAAATCCTAACACCCAAAGTTACTAAGAGGTGGGCCTTTGGGAGGTGATTAAGACATGAAGGCAGAGCCCTCATGAATGGGATTCACGCCCTGATAAAAGAGGTCCTAGAGAGAACTCTTGCCTCTTCCTCATGAGCGGTCACAGTGAGAAGGGGCTGTGTGTAGGTAGCATAACCTACCAGACACCAAATCTGTAGGCACCAGGACCTTGGATTTTCCAGCCTCAAAACTGGGAGAAATAAGTGTTTTGTTTTTGTTGTTGTTGTTATAGAAGCCCAGATGGATGAAGACACCATCCTTTCTTGCCACAATCAGAACTCACCAGTTACTAATTAAAGTCATTGCAAGAAATATCTGCATAAAAAAAGACTTTCATTTTTTTTGCTTGGTTACAGTGTAGAATGCTTGCATGTAGAACATTTTGGATTTTAGTCTTTTTAGTGATTTGTCTACATATTTACATAAAGGAACAGGGCCCACATATTACTTTATGAAGGGAAATAGCTCATAGAGCTGTCCACCCCTTAATTAACTGGACTTTTGAGTTTTGTCTTTTGTACCTGAAACTATTTTGTACATACATTTATATAAAATGACAGTGTTCACATATGTATTTTTATTTAGTAGTTTGGATAGACATTCACCAATTATTGTTTTTTTACCCCAATTTGACCCTTGAACAACACATGATTTTTAACTGCATGGGTCCGCATACATGCAGAGTGTTTTCAACCTTTCCTCAGTGATTTAAAATTTGTCTTACATTTTGTTTCTCATGATTTCAGAAAATTTACTTAGCGTATAACTAGACAATGGGATTAAAGACTATACATTTTTCTGGTACTAGTATTTTATTGCCAAATTGTTAATCTTTTCCAGAAGTCAGATCACCACCTTTTCTGATTTCTCTGACTGAGCATATCTTAACTTAAATTCCCAAAAACATAAACCTCATTAACAAGGCCATTGTAGAAACAAGGTCATACTAGAAAAGAGAATCCAGCAACAAGGAAGAAATTCTGTTATATTTTTTCTTGCAAGAGGCTGGGTTTTGAAGGGAAGGATGATTGTCTCAGTGATAGAAATAATAGGAATTATAGCCATAGAATTGGTGTTTCATCCCTGAATCATCCTTATCCCTGAGATCTTTATGGTCTTCTAGAATTGATTTGTAGAACTGCTTTTGTGCACCGGTTTTTGAAAAAGAGTTCTTAAGCTCCAGTAGGTCAGTCTGTGGCTTGGTCACTCCACCTCTAGGAATCCAATCCAGAATAGATCTTGTTTCTTCATTGTTTTCCATGTTCAAGGTCAGTCGTTCTTCTGGTTCATTTAAAAAGTGTTCTAAGTCCAAAGCTTCTGAGACTGGTTTATTTTGTAAAATACTAGGCTTACTAAGTCTAACAGGGTTTTGACATATAGCATACGGATCATGTGCGCTAGTTTTAAGTTGGTCATAATGGAGGTAATGGTTTAGGTTACAGTACGTTATAGGTTGGGATTTTGGTGACAGCTGTCTCCAGTACAAATCTTCTGTCTTTTTAGTGTCTGTGATTTTTGGAAATGATTTTATATCATAAGTGTTAGTCAGATCTTTTGTTTCATAAGAAGATGGGAGTGCATAGGTAGACAGCAAGTGTTGGTCTTCCTTAATCTTGTCTTCCATTGCCTGGTTTTTATCGATCACACCCGCCAGTGTGTTATCTTTAAGTGCCATCATTTCTGTAGAACTGGGTAAAAAGGTATGAAAATTACACAAAACTCTAGGGGTACAATCTGGACAAGAAGGTGTTTTTTGCTGGAGAGTAGCCTGCAGAGGACGTCGGTTCTGAATTAATCGGGCAATTCGTCCTTCCAAGGGTCTGGGTGGTTTTAAGATAGGATGGAATTTTTCTTGCTGTAGCCAGGAGATAAAAAGGAGAAAATCAATTAGTTAGTACATCTAGCATTGTCAGGGTATTGCCACAGATGGTAGGTCAAAAGTCAGACTTATTTTCACTGTTTGAATAGACAGAGGATGCATATAGGAGTGCACATTGCAATACTTGTTGATGCTTATTTAAAGATCTTGAAATATGGGTCATACCAAACACATGATTTTTTACCCCCCACTGCTTTCCGCTGATATGGAAAGGACATATTTTCATTTGGCTGTAGAGAAATTCCTCTATGTAGGAACTCATTGCTATCTAACTTTCATATATGTAAAAGAATCATTGGAACAAAAATGCTGCCCACCACCAACAGATGATACTAACAGTTATGTGCAGTTATTTAAATCTCAGCCAAAGTCTTTATTATACCAAGGCAAGTGTTCTTAAACTCTGATTGACCATCATCAGCGTTGGAGCTGGCAGAAAATAAGATTCCTAAGCTTGATTCTAGAGGTTGTGATGCAGAAGATCTGTGGGGGACTCAGGAATTCGCTTTTTAAAAAACATCTTGAGTGATGCTGAGGCCAGTGATGTTCTGTGCTTAGAGAAGCATTGGTTTGAGGGCAGTCTGGCATGGGTTGTGCTGCTTTTTGAGATATTTTGTAAATATTGTGGACTCAATAATGTCTGGTAACTACAAAAATAGTGAGTTTAGTCAAAGGGTTATTTATATATTATATATTATATAAATTTACATATATAACATATACATTATATGTGTAGGAAGGAGTTGACTGGCAAGCGGAGTGAGGGAACTTTTTGAGATGATGGCAATGTTCCATATGTTGATAGGGATTTGAATATTTGGATTTCAAAGGTGTATGTGTTTGTCAAAACTCACTTATGATTTGTGCAATGTCACTGAATGTATATTTTACCTTAAAAGAAAAAACTGCAGTTAAATTGAACTTTGGTTAATGATACCCATACTGAGTGTTTAGGGGAGGAGTATACGAATGCTTGAAATTTACTTCAAAATGCATAAAAATAATAAAGCGTATTGATGGATGGTTGGAGGGTGGAAAGATGGATATTTCATGGGATAAAATAAGTACTGTAAAATGCTAATGGTAGAATCTAGGTGAGAACTGCATAGGTGTTAACTTCTCTGTATGTTTGAAAATTTTTATACTAATACGTTGAAGAAAAAAACTAAAAAAGAGTGATGGAATTGATAGCAGAGATTATAAAAATGAGAATGGTGAGAAATAATAACTATAGACTTACAAAACAAAATGGATTTAGGAACATCCTTTTAGAAGCTAATGGCTCATAGTCGTAGGAATTTCCATATTGCTTTAGAAAATGTGTTTAACTTAGTTAAACCCTTAACTAATCAGGTTTGGGTAAATGCTATGAAACCACCCCCAGCTCCTTGAACTGCTTTGTTAAATTTGTCACATACAAAAAAGATAGGGTGTACTGTATTCTCTATCCTGCCCTTATACAAGCAGCAGCTTTTTGTAGCTATTTTATTTTACTACTATAAAATATTTTATATGCCTTCCCAGAGTTCATTATTTGAGTTAGAAAGAGCAAGATTCATTTAAACTTTTTAAAAGAAGTCTCAACTGCTTTAGGCATATTATTCCATTATTAATAAAAATTTAGGTGTTGATTTACTTGAATCATAGTTTTACATATAATATACTTGACAAGCATCCTTTGTATAACTGTACATGTATTAATTTGTAAGAAAGATCAAGCTGCTTCCTGAGAGCCAGACTCTACAGGATCAAATATGTGAAAATCCTGATAGTTGCTGAAGCACCTGACAGTGTTGGAGTAGTGGATAGTCCTGTCTGGCTTTAGAGAATGCTTGCTGCAGTGAAAAATAAAACTAAAAACCCCTCTAAGTGATAAAGCAGTCTCTGGAACTATTTGTGTTACAATTTTCTGTTGCTTTGGGAAATACTGCAACTACTATAAAATAAATGTGTTTAGTTTAAAGAATTTAAATTAAAATATCTTACAGTTTTTATGTGTTTCCACAGTTTGCATTTTGAAAAAATTAATGTTGTCTTACCAACTTTGCAATTTTAGAGGACAAAATTTAGGTCCCAAATGAAACAATGTAAATGTATACTACTAGGTTGTTTTTCATAATTTTACTACTGCTAGATCATTACATAATTAAGGCTGCAGATTATGATTTTTATTACCACATGGCTTAATTATTTAAAAGGCCATTTAATATAATTAGTTAAGAAATCTCTATTGAGGGAGGGGGAAGGGCAAAAGTGTTAAAGGAGTATAATGGATGGTGATGAGAAAAAAAATTCTTGATATTTGCAGAGAATTTATTGGCTTTTGATTATAATTTGGCCAATTCTCAATTATTGTGGATATCAGGAAGAGGCTTTTTTTCTTTTCAAAAAGTAGTGAAAATGTACAGGATATACAATTATGCAAAAAAATTCACAGAATTAATTAGGAATCTCATTAATGAGATTCATTAACTTAATGAGATTCTTAATGCATTTGTAAACCAATACCTTCCTAAATTTTAGCAACAGCAGCATAATAGAAAATCCATTTAAAAAAAACTCTAGCACTGTGTAGAGAAAAACCTTGCTTTTTTTTTTTCTCCCCAAATAATGGATAAACATATTCAAACCAGGTCAAATCAATTCATAATTAACTTTTTAAAATGAGTTAAATTTTCCTTTTGCTTGTTGGTCATCAGTATTCATGAAGCAAATAAAAAGTGGGCAAAGCAAGGAGGTCAACACCTGGATACTGTGTTCCTAAATAACTGAGAGCTGACTGTAACTACTCACAGGCTCTGGGTCAAATCCTATCTGTCCAGTTAGCTCTGCTACCTCCTTTTCATGGTAATCATCCAGTTCAAGAGGATTCATGGGCCCGTGACCTTAACAGAAACATAACAGCATATTATTTGTTAGAGTAAATGAAGAATGGTACTTAAATGACTTTGTATAGAAAAACTTAACCATTTAAAGGTTAGAAAAACTAACCTTTATAATTTAGTTAGAACCAATAAAATGAAAGCCAACTTCACTTCTCAGATACTTGCTTAGAGAAACTTAACTACTCACCTTAATTTCTATTTGTACTTTCATTAAGAAACAGGGAAAATATTAGAAGATGAAAGTTAACAATAGCACTTGCAAATATTCCAATTTTTTTTAATTGCATAAAATGCACTCATACCTGTAAAGTCATTATTGTATGAAGTGATCCAGTGGGACCTCTCAAGATTTCTTTGTATGTTGGCTTCTTTTAGAGAGTTAACAGGGTCCCACGAATTTAAAGAAGTGTTAGGCGCGAAGGTTTTAGGAGGCTTGGGGTAGAAAACTGGCTTGTTTTTCCCAACATATTTAGGGAACTAGAATATAAATATAAAAAATTGATATTAATGTCATATAGTAGAATAAGGGTTAATTCACTCAGCAGGAAGCAGGGCAAAGGAAATTCTGGCTGAAGTCAGATACTGTTTTTTCCTTCATTAATTGCTAATATTCTATAACTGTTACTGTATTTGGAGTTAAACATAATATTTTAAAAGGAATGGTGAGATCTCTTCTAAAAGTCTTTAGCTTGAGCAAAGACTCTGATAATGTCCATTGGAACGCTGTTCCTGGCTATACTCTTTACCTCCAGAGACATTTTGTTAGAAATACAAATAACTTTAAGTGCTCCTTTGACTAAGTTTAGACAAAACTGTGTGCCTCCCACTTTGTCTTCCCTACCTAAAATGACGCCATTTTATGAATTTCTGATGATAGTTAAGTCATTCATATTCAAATAAAATTTTTCATAGTAGCCATCACTGCTTAAAGAAGTATACATGTAAAAGTGATTGAGTGGATGTATTTCATTGTAGTCTTTATCTTTATATTTCATTTTTTTTCTCAGAGTGATAACATTGAATAAATATTTTCTGAGCACCATATGTGAAGGTAGTAGCAAGAAACAGTGATGGATCACAAACAAATCTTGCCATCCAGAAGTGTGTTGGTTAGAAGGGGAAATAAGGAGTGAATGAACACAAATGATTATAAGATGAGAAGTCACTCTTTGCTATAAAAGGAGTTAAGACAAAGCTCAGAGGAGGCAGAGATTGATTCTAGTTGAGCAAGGGAGTGGGGCCAGGAGCAGAGAAGAGAAAGTAGGGCTTGAATGAGATGCATCGATGGGGGGTGGGCAAAGGAACAACAGTAGCAAAGACATGGATAGTGGTAGAAAATATGGAATTAATATTTCTTGAACATGCACTTGTTGCTCTCTTAGTCAGACTTACCCTTAATGTCTCTAGGACCCGGTCTAGAGGATGATGAGAGCCCACATTCTATTAATTAACTAGTTTGATTTGTAAACCAAGCAAATAAACTTAAATAAATAAAATATGTTCCATTCTCTTACCTTAACAAAATGCATTCACAACAATCTGGAGGACCAGATCCAATTTAGACTTTTTAGACTATCCCAAGTTCTGCTCTGGGGCATGGGGTTCAGAAAGAGGCAGCCACTGGCCCCTGTCTTCAGCACCCCTTACTGCTCTTTTCTTAACCCCAGTTCCACCTCAAACTCTGAGGTGCCTTGCCTGTGAGGGTAACCTAATCCTGAAATTCAAGACTCTATTACATATTACCTCTACTTTGGGCAAATAGTCATCTATTGGCCACTTCTCTGGCCTAGAATTTTCTATGAGCTTGTCAGCACTGTCAACCCCTGAGAGGAAGGACCTGAGGGAGAGACTCCACGAAAGCCTTGGAACTGGGTTCAAAGCTATTTTGTCAGGGAATTCTGCAGCCCAGTATCAGTCTGGGGCAGGAAGACTGGGGAACATGGGCTCCAGTGAAGTCCCTGTAAACTTCCTGGCACAGTCAGAGGAAGACCAGAGCTGGCTCTGTTAAGTTGGGTCTTCTAAAGTTGCTGCTCAAGGCAAGCCTGTGGGGTTGGAGTAAGCCCCATTTTACATCTATAGAATAGCCACAGTAAAAGATGCTTGGGAAAATAACTGTCTCAGGAAGTCTAAAATAACCACCTCTATAAATCTTTAATAAATATGTGGCTTGTTTATTCAGGGTAAAGAAAGCTGTTTTTTGGTTCTTCTCTGTTATGATTTACAAAGCCAGCTTATTTAGAAAACAAGGACTTTTTACAAATATTGTTCTGAGGGGCGGGATTAGTCTTGTGCTTTACTCTGGTTTAGCCAACAGAATGATCTACTAAACTGCAGTCAAAAGCACACAAAATAGGGAATGTGAAATTTTGCTGTAGCCTGTGGTATCTTGGGAAGAATTAAAAATCAGGAAACATTTGCCAATGGAGATTGGGCAAGTTTTCAGCAATTACTTAAGGTGATGTTATTCTGAGGATAATGAGAGAGGGCTTCTGGAGCTCATTCACTTAATAGGTGCTTATGGCTTACGTATACTATTCACAGGGCAAATTCTATATTGGATGTGGAGGTAAGTATAAAATAGGAAGGAATTTCAGTTGCTGAGATGTTTGTATCTAGGCAGACACTCTAGTCTACAAAGGAATGATGTTAGTTGTTTTGAATTTGTGAACAAATAAGGGATTAACAGAGATTAAATATTTGTTCAAATATTTCAAATAGTCCAAGACTAGGGATGTTTGTGGCACTTAACTGCTATAAGGGTTTTTTATTTTTTTGTTTGGTATCTAGTTAGGACTTTGGAACAGAGCAGAAGGGAGAAGAGATACACAATAGGGGGGAAAAAGGGCATCCGGGGACAGAGGGCAGAAAAGTAGAGATGGCAAGACAGTAAGTGGGGAGCCAATGTGGCAGGAAAGAGTGCGTGCCAGTTCTCATTCTGAACACCCTTGTTGTTGCTGGGGATGGGCAGGTGGGGGTGTGGCTCAGGGTGGCGGTGGTGATGGACAGTGCTGTGTGCAGCTGGTTATTTGATAAGATGACACATTTCTAAAGGAGGTGCTTGGCACTCACCCAATTCATTACTGTTATCTGAGGATGTGTGTGGATTATAGGATCTATTGTGGAGAGGCAGAACTGTCCTAGGAGTGAGGAATGTCTCTAGGAGAAGCATGGGCACACTGGACTGGAAAGATGCCAGATAGTTCTAGAAGGAAAACTGCATTTCCTTGTATGGATGATATAAGTGAGTGCTCTTTCCAGGGAAGCCTAGTGTCTTTCCAAACATTGAGAGAGAAGGAAACTTTGGTGGTAGGCTCAGTTAGGATTTAAAAGTAATTTGTTCAAATATTTCAAATAGTCCAAGACTAGGGAGGTTTGTGGCACTTGACTGCTATGATTCTATCTTATCTTACTCAAAAGATGATTACAAAGTAGATTGTATCCTAAAAAGTGTTTTTATATTGCAGAAGGTAAGACGAGATGCTTGAATTCTTGAGAAACACAAAGGACAAAAGTTTTTGGCTACCTGAGCAAGGAATGACAAAAATAACCCCATAAGAGTCAAATAATAGAACCTTTTTACTTTGTAAGTTATAAAAGGAAAAAGAATGATCTAAACTGACTGGGCAATGGCTGGAAGTAATTGGTGAATAGCAATGGCAACAGAAGAGAGTAGCAGCGGGAGAGCCCTTGTCAAGAGCAAACTCTGGTGGGAAAACTGGGCCAGGCCAAGGAAACAAAAGATAGGGGCCTGAATGGAAGAGAGGTCCCTATTTCATTTTTTTTTTTTTTTTGTGGGACCCTCACCGGTGGCCGGGGATAGAACTGGTGCTGCAGAAGCTGCAGGCAGCCTTGCAACCCAGCGCTCAACTGCTGTACCACCAGGGGAGGCCCAATAGGTCCCTATTTCTATGGGTCTTGAAGGCACAGGTTTTCAGTACATGTGATGTGAAAGGACAAAGGCAAAATGACATTTGAAAGACTGTTAAGTCCCAATCTTAATTTATAAAAGGTCATAAACCCTTTTTATAGAATATTCTCCTATCCAAGACTACCCATTTTTTTAAAAATAAATTTTATTTTTATATTCCCCATACAATTGCAACCCCCTTATTTTGACCCCAATCCCTCCCCTCTCTGCCCCCCGCCCCCATAGAGTGTCTCTGGGTCATAGTTTTTTGTTGATTTTGATTTTCACTTTCATATAGTTATTCATTTTCCTGGTCCCTTATTTAAGTTTTCTAGATTCCTGCTATGAGTGAGACCATCCGGTATTTTTCTTTTTCTTTCTGGCTTATTTCGCTGAGCATGATCCCTTCCAGCACCATCCATGTTGCTGCAAATTGCATGTGTTTATCTTTTTTGAATGCTGAGTAATATTCCATGGTGTATATGTACCACATCTTCTGATCCAGTCATCTATTTTTGGGCATTTGGGTTGTTTACAAAGCTTAGCTATTGTAAACAGTGCTGCTATAAACACAGGGGTGCAGGTGCTCTTTGGAATTGATGTTTCTGTGTCCTTTGGGTAAATACCTAGGAGTGGAATTGCTGGATCATATGGAAGCTCTATGTTTAGAAGGTCCAGAAATCTCCACACAGCTCTCCATAGTGGTTAGACCAGTTTGCACTCCCACCAACAGTGCAGGAGAGTTCCTTTTTCTCCACATCCTCAACAACATTTGTTGTTGCTAGTTTTTTTAATATGTGCCATTCTCACTGGTGTCAGATGGTACCTCATGGTAGTTTTGATTTGCATTTCCCTGATGACAAGTGATGTTGAACATTTTTTCATATGCCTGTTGGCCATTTGCATTTCCTCTTCAGAGAAGTTTCTTTTTAGCTCTTCTGCCCATTTTTTGACAGGATTATTTTCTTGTTGAGTCTCCTCAGCTCTTTGCAGATTTTTGTGATCAATCCTTTATCATTAGTGTTGGGTGCAAAAATGTTCTCCCAGTTGGTGGGGTTACTCTTTGTTTTTGTTATTGTCTCTTTTGCTGTGCAGAAGCTCTTTAATTTGATGTAGTCCCAGCTGTTTATCTTTGCCTTCACTATCACTGCTTTGGGTGATGTGTCTGTAAAGATGTCTTTGATGTGCATATCACCTAGTGTTTTGCCTATATTTCCTTCTATGCATTTTATGGTTTCAGGTCTTATGTCTAGTTCTTTAATCCATTTTGAGTTGATTTTTGTGTATGGTGTGAGATAGTGGTCAAGCTTCATTCTTTTGCATGTAGCGACCCAGTTTTCCCAGCACCATTTATTGAACAAACTTTCTTTGCTCCAATGCATAGTCTTTGCTCCTTTGTCAAAGATTAGTTGACCATAAATCTGTGGGTTTATTTCTGGATTTTCTATTCTATTCCATTGGTCTGGGTGTCTGTTCTTGTTCCAGTACCATGCAGCTTTGATGATTATGGCTTTGTAGTATAGTTTGAATAAGTCTACCCATTTCTTATTGCTATGTCAGCAAAGTGCTTTCATCATTGGAATAATAATATTGACACAAGTGAACATTTATTAGGAGCCTGTTGTTTGCCACCATGGTGCTGAGTGCTTTTATATGCATTTCAGTCACAGTACAACTCTATTGCGTTGTATTATTTTTATTCCTGTTTTATCTATGAGGAAATTGAGGTACTTACTGAAAGGTTAAGTGTATTACTAGGGTCAGAAAGCTGATATGTTTAGAGCCAGGAGCTGAACCACTTTAAAATAAATTTACACTCTTTACCGATATCTTTAACATACTTCTATGTATAAAAAAATGAATGGAAGATAATAAAATGTGGTGCCTGGAGATTTCTCTTGTATAGCTAGGAGACACATTTTTGGAACTACTTTTTCAAGTTATTGTGTCCCCTCTCTTCCTCCTATGGGCATCAGGTACAGCAGGAGGAGAGAGATGGTGATTAGGCCAAGGCTTTTTCTTGAAATAACTTTACAAAGAAAAAACAGGAAATTGCCTAGCTCATTGCAATGTCTAAACTCTGGTCTACCACAGTGGTTCCTCCCCAGCAAAATTCAGATATTTCCAATCTTCCATAATTATTTCTTGCCTACTTCAGAGACTGATAAAGGCAAGGAGAGAATACTGTTTATTCTATAATAAACATCATATTTCCATAATCTCTTGGCAGTACTTCTCAGAAACTGATTGGCCAATTAAAGCCAAATATTATTATTTTCAAATGTCTAGGTATTTTCCTTCATGACTTAGAATTTTTCCTTTTTCCCATGTGAAGTCCTAGTATGTGGTTAGGAGCAGAGATTGGAGTCACACAAGCCTGAATTCTCTGATTATGAGTCAGTCACTAACTCTTTGAGCCTCAGTTTTCTTATCTTTAAAATGTGAATGATGATACTAGCCTTTTGAGATAGCTGTAGCAGGCAAATGACATATTATTTCCAAAGTGGTTAGAGTGTAGCAACTTGTCAATAAATGGTGGCTACTGCTTGATTTTATTTTTGATTGTACACAGATATAATAGTGGAGATAATAAATTGCAAATCTTTCTGAAAATCTCCCATTGATTATGCATATTTGGAGTTGATGGATATATAATGAGTCAAAGGAATAAGAGTTGGGCTCAGTGAAATATGTCAGAAGGAGAAAGACAAACACTGTATAATTTCACTCACATGTGTAAGATAAAGAAACAAAGCAAATGAACAAACAAAATCTTAGATACAGAGGACAGACTAGAGGTTACCAGAAGGCAAGGGAGTTGGGGGAAAATGGGTAAATGGGTCAACTATATGGTGGGGGGTGAAAACTAGATTTTTTGATGGCAAGCATAATGTATACAGGGATGACAAATTATAATTCTATACACGTGAAACTTATATGTTGTATACCAATTTTATCTCAATAAAAATTCACCAATAAAAAAAGTTGGGATACAGTTCTTCACCTTTTTGCGGGGGTTGCCTTATTGGAAATGTTACATAATTGCCAAGTGTATATAAAATCAGCTAAGAAAACAGAAAATGTGAATCATGGTCAAAATTTCAAAAGTTTCATCCAGATATAAAATAAAAGCAATCCATATTTAGACTTTTATAAATTACAGAATCAAAATGTTTTTACTTTGTTTTAAACATACATTTTCAGAGATACTTACGTCATAATAGACACCCTGACCTGGCCAAGTCAAGGCTCTCTTCTTTGAGTCCATGGGAAAATCAAGCAGTTCATATCTGTAAGGGTTACCTGAAAATTTCAGGAAAAACACTGTGATCCTGGATATGCAACAATAGTCTCCTAATTATTTCATTTTATCAGTACAATAAGTAGAACCAAGATAATAGGAGGTAGCAAATAATGCATGTACACATTTTAGTTATATAGTTTTAGCTTTGTTTGAATTCTTGTCCCATAAACGAGCAGCATGTGGGCCACACAGAGTGAGAATGTGTCTAGTCTCTACCCCTAATAGCAGCTGTAGAAGAAGGCATTAGTACTGCACCTTTCTTGCTAATGAAAGGAATTTTTAGGTAAATTAGAAATCTTCCTCGATTCTCTCTATGGTTTCTGAAGGCTCAGCAAATGCATTTCTCTACTACCTGTTTTGGGTTTCCCTTCCTAGGGCCAGGAAATGGAGTTAGTACTTGCTTACCAAAGAGGTAATAAAAAGAGAACATTTTAAAGAATACAAGTTCTTAGGTATTGTGGAAGTTTGATAAGCTTTATCAAACACACCGTGGCTTCCTGTGGACCTATGATAAGTTCACTTTACTGTCTATATACTTAGGTGGATATTAATGATGGCAGTATTCCACTGTTACATTTGGGTGCAAATATTCATGTACAGAGGAACTGCATTGTGGGACAGTTCTTGGGTCTTAATTCAGCCTAAATTCATGCAACAAGTATTTATCTCTGCCTACCTTGTACCTTATCTGTCACCTTAGGTTACCTTATGTCTAGTAACTTCAATATTTATGGGTTTCGTCTCTGTTTTGAGGTGTCTAGAGTGGGAGAAACTTGATGACTAGCTTATGGGCTTACCATCCTCTCTAATAAAACACAACTGGGAAGATCCCAAGGTTTACATCTTTGAGATGGTGCTCCAAGGTGTTAGGAGGACCTGAACAAATGGCTCCCATTATTTCTGAGTCTTACTTCAATGATAATCTTCTAGTTTCATCACAACTGCTAACCCACACCCAGACTCTGATGCTCTGAACCCAGCATTGTCCCTTACGCTGATCGCCTAAGCTAGGATGGAATTTTCAAAAGCTAACCATAAGAGGGAGCAGGAGGGCAGTTAAAATAGAAAATACTAGTAGAAAATACAAATAGAAAATACAAATAGACTGAAAACACTTCCATAATGCTAGGTTTCTGATTCTATTGTGGGGGTTCTGTATAAAGAATAAAAGTTAAGCGCATCTGCCTGAATTGTGAAGAAACTCTGACTCACTGGGTCTGGGGTGGGGTCCCAGGTGGCTTCAAAGTGCAACCCAGAGCTGAGAATAACTTTCCTAATCCACTGATGGGTCACATTTTTGTGACCTGAATCCTTTGCACTACTTTATTATCAAATAAGCCCCAAATAGAAGAATTAATACTGTTCTGATTTCAAATCATGGTTTACCTCTTGTCTTCAAAACCGTTGTATCATAAGCCTTTGTTGGCACAGTGGGAGGAAATGGCTGATGGCTTCGGGCTTTAATGCCAGTGTACAGCTCCTTAGGTGATGTGAAGGTCGGGAACATGGCACCACGGGAGATGTGTGTGTGATAGGGGTGTTCAATTGGATACAGGGAACATATTTCTCTGTTAGTTGAGCAAACAAAACGAAACACACACACAACACAAAGCAAAAGAGAATAGAAGGAAGTACAATTAAAAACATCAACCATCAAATATTTATTGGGACCCTTTTTTGTGGCAGGTACTGTTCTACTCCCTGGGGATATGACAGTGAACCAAAATTTCTGTGTTCTTGGAGTTAGTATTTGGGTGAAACATATGCCCTCCCCCCCAAAAAAACCCCAAAATGGTATTTTCTTCATTTTGCTAAATAAATACAAATACGTTAATTTTTAAAAGTGAATCCCACCAAATCCTTAACAGTGGATAAATTTCTTAACTGATACAATATGAAACAGAAGATATATGAGTTTCATAGTTTTTGAATGCTACTGGAAGAATTTCTAGTTGCTTTCTATTCCTGCCTCCTGTTTTAAGTGGACTCCAGTACTTTATTTTTTGGCATAATTTTGGGCATTCAGCTTCTGTATGCTGTGATCTCTAACCATCTTGGATTGGACTTTCAACTCAGGCTCTGTTTCTTTAAGCAATCACTCAACAAAGTATACTGCCTGTTTATATACATAATACTGTTTAGAAATTCAAAAGCCAAAAACAGCTAGCATACAGAAGGTAAAAGAAGACATGTTAAAAATACTACAGAGATAATTATCCTATCATTTAAATAACTGGCAGAGGTTTTTAAAAAACCGTGAAAGCTATCTAAATTAGAAGAAAATTGAGATTAGGCAGTTCATGGGCTCAGTAAATGTTATATATAATTAGAAAATTACATAGAAAAAAGCAAGACCAGTGTTATGGTTGAATTATGTTCTCCCACCCCATGTTGAAATCCTAACACACACAGAACCTCAGAATGTGATTATTTGCAAACAGGGTTGTTGAAGATGTAATTGCATAAGATGAGGTCACACTGGAGTAGGGTGGCCCCCTAATCCATTGTGACTGGTATCCTTATAAAAAAGAGATATTTAGATACAGCCACGCACAGGAAGAATACCATGCGATGATAAAGGCAGAGGATGGGTGATGCATCTACAAACCAAGGAACACCAAGTTTATCAGCAAACTGCTAGACGTTAAGAGGCATCAAAGAGATTCTCTAAGAAGGAATCAACTCTGCTAAAACCTTGATCTAACACTTCTAGCCTCCAGAACTGTGAGACAATAATCCCACCCAACCCCTCATCCCAGCAAATATAACGAGGGAGGATTCAGCCATCTAATAGAGCACATTTGAGCAGTGAGATGCTAATGTGCACAAGTATGGGGGCACTGGGCTGTTGTTACAGGAGATTAGCAAAAGAGTTTAAAAGATGAGCTGCATTCATGGTGCGAAAAATTGTAATCTACAGAAGCTACTGGAAAAGTGTCTTGTATCTGCTTAGTGTTAGGGTCTTGTTAAGAGAATTTTCCCTTTCACTATTTTCTATCCAGATATTGTAGACTTTATATAATAATTTCTATTAGTAACTATGGATGGTATGACTATGAAATAGTGAGGATAATTTGGATAAGGAACATATTTTTAGATATCTCATTGCTTTTCCATTTTATGGCTTTTTCAATTCCTAGCATTTTTGGTTCATTTTGCCACAAATTCTCAGTATCATCTAAATCAAGGTATCAGGAAGAGATAGCTTCATGGATCAATAGCTAAAATGGCAACTTTATTAAGGTATCTTAAATTATATCATGAAGCTTTAATTTCAAACCCAGATCTCAATGTGTCATCCAATTGGTGACTAACATGCTTGGGGGGCCCAGCCCCAGATCTAGGCCCCTATTGTGTACACAGCATGCTGATGCAAACTTGCACTGAATTCAGCAGCTTTGGCATCTGTGGGCTCTCTGAGACACCTAGAGGTTCAAAATTCTCAGCAAATTCCTAGTTATCTCCTGTAGATATTATAATTAATTAAGATTGATTTGCAAGAGAAAAACCTGGGGAAAAGTCATTTATGAAGCCAGCTCTTTGTGTAAAGGTATTCCTATTCCTTGCCTTGTCACAAACTCTTACCTAACACATTTCTGAACTGGGTATATAACTTTTTTTTAATTGCTATTACTAATTGCTTCTCAAATTTATTTACTTTCCTTAAAAAAGTGCCATATCATTCAGTGCACAGCATGGTACAGGTGCAAGATATCTATCAATTCTGTGATGATGTGAAGACCCAGAATTGGGGTATTCCTGAGTGTCCTGACTCACCCAGTCCCTTATAGTTATGAAAAGATTAGTGTAGTAACTGCTCTTGCAATGAAGTGTAATACTGTCTGTACTTTATTTTATATACTACACACTGAATTTCATTTGCTCTAAAAAATATTTCAGTGTCCAATTCTGTGGATTCTATAGTAGACTGACCCCCTTGAACTAATTTCCCCTTGCAAATCTGCTTAAAAATAAGTAAGCCTGGCCCTCCCTGGTGGCGCAAGGGGTTAAGCACAGCACTGTGAAGCTGTCCATAGCCACTGCAGCACGAGTTCCATCCCTGGCTGGCCAGGGAGCAACCCACATGGTGCAGCTGACCTCTCCTGTCTCGTCTGCTGCTCCCCTCAGCAGTGTATTTCAGTCAATCTGCCTGTTCTGTTCCCCACTCTGTCTCTGGTGAGTCCTCTCACCCCCTGCACCTATGGCCTGTACCCCAGTTCTTGTATGCATGAATAAATTAATCTTTAAAAAAATAAGTAAGCCTGCATAGTTTGAGAAAATTGCCTTACATACATGATAGATGTATGGACTTAGGAGCCAATTAAAAGAATGCCCCATGACCAATTTGAATAACAAAAATATGTAGCACATGATTACTGCTATTCATCATGTTCCAAAGTACAAAATAAATATCCTTGAATTCATATGCTATAAATAACTGATTGAATAAAGAAATAAATAAATGCTGGAGAATAGACAAATCTCCCGTGCAGAGGAATGCCCAATAATTTATGTGGGTACTCTGTCCTCAAGGAGGTGGAACATAATTCCAGACTTCTTAAGTGTAAACTGTTCAAGTTACTTTCCCCTAAAGAATATAATATAGAAAGGAGAGACAAAAGGTTAACCGTGCAGTGTTTAAACCTGATAAACACTACCTCAAGTAGGTAATCAAGGCTAAAGTCAACAGTGATAAGTTATATTGGTAATGTGGACTCTTGACAGGATGTGATGAAAATGGAAATTTACCTTTGTGGTTTACCTCATTGAGACATATTGCCCCAGTAATGATAAGAAAAATAACAGACAACCCAATTCAGAGATATTTTACAAAATACCTGGCCAGTAGTTCTCAAAACTGTGTAGATCATTAAAAACAAACAAACAAACAAAAAGACTGAAAAAGTGTCACAGCCAAAGGCAATCTAAGGAGACAGGACCACCAAATGTAATGTATCCTGGATGGGATCCTGGAACAGGAAAAGGACATTAGGAAAAACTGAGGAAATCTGAGTAAAATATGATCTTTTGTTAAGTGTAGTATATCAACACTGACTCATTAATTGTGATAAATGAACCATACTCATGTAAGATATTAATAGGGGAAACTGGGTGTGGCATCTGTAGGAATTCTGTACCATTTCCCCAGTAATTAAAGTTTACTTTATAAAAGATCAGCAGGGGATATATTTGGGGGGAAATCAGTAATACCATTACCTTGAACTTCTGCCAGTCTCTCCTTTTACTTGTTAAACAATTTTTTTTTAAATGAAAATTCTCATTTGTCCTCACACTATCTACAGCAGACGGAATGCATTTTTTTTCCTTCATTGTAACAGGGAAGGAAAATATAAGTTGCATACTTACTCTACTGTTGAATTAGGTGGTTTGGGCAGCCTAGAACAAAAACAGGAAACAAATCCCAATTTATATTAGGAAATTTTAAAAGCTTACACTCCTATTAAACACTTGCTTAAGAATGTATCCCATTTCCAAACTTTTTTCCCTTTAAGATATCCTTGATTTACTTTCTGAGATATTGAATATTGATGAGACAGAGAGATGCCATCACATTTCAGTTGTCTACTGATCATTATTTCCCATTCTGCTTATTCAATTGACTTCAGTGCCATTTACCACCCATTTTGCATGTTTTATTCACAGTGCAGGTATAGCACTGGTGCTTGTAAAGATAGGAGCTCTGCTTCTCACTGACATCCGCCCTAATAGTGAAGTAGGAGCCAAAAGGCCCTGAGCAGTTTGTCACACATGCATGTGGTGCAATTACATGACCTAAAGTGACCTGAGTGTAGCCTGGTTGGGAGATATATAAGAACTGTGTGTTCTTTGTCCCTTTGCCCAGAATTGCTGATCTTTCTCATAATAGTAAATGTTGCACAGTTGACGAAGAAGCTAGAACAAAACAGAACAAATTCCTGGAGGCATTCCTTTTTTAAATCCATTCATTTTGAGATTGTTAATTTGCTAATTAATTTTTCTGGGCTCTGCATGCCAGGAAATAATACTGCAGTCCAGGAATAAAATCCACATTAGAGAGGGATTATCATCTACTTACACTGATTTTCAACAACCAGTTTCAGCATATGAAAATATTTCTGAATAATTTCAGGCATGAAAAATGAAAAGAATGTTACTTGTTGATAGTAAAGATCAATAAAATTGAGCGTGAGCACAGTTTAATTTTTGTTCTTCTATTCAGAAAGTTGTATATAACCCCGATAATCTTAATAGTCTATAGTGAATTACAAACACATAATTCATATGGACTATAAAGGGTTTATGTCTTTCTTTATTTGGACTTTAAGTTTGTGGGATTGGAACTAGAACACAGCATGAATTGTCTTCCAGCTCTATTTCTGCTTGAGTTGGGGAGGGTGGGCAACTAGTATAAGAATCAAAGGAATATAAAGTTACTAGATTGGTTATTGTTTATGAAACAAAATCAGCATCTAAACAACTTCTCATACATCAATACAATTAGCTATGAAACTGACATGTATATGCCTAAAATTGATTTGATTCAAAATGGAAAGAAACACTTTTTTAAAAAAGAAAAGATTTCTAAGAAATTCAGAGTTTGAAAAATATAAGTGAAAATAAAAAATGTTCAGAAGCATTAATTCCTTGACCTGGATCAGTCCATTATTTTACTACCACTCTTTACTTTTCAAACTTTACTAATCCCAAAGTGGTAAATAGGACCTAGCAACCACAAATTTCATGTTTTTTTGGCTCCCTCTTGTGGCTGAACTCTATATTCAAGTCTTACCTATAAATGGATTCCTAAGACTAATCATAAGAGTAAAAAGGTGACATTTTCATTTTTTTAGGCTGTTTTATTTTTATTTGAAAATTTAAAAGTAAACTTTTGTAATATGTTCACAGTACATATTAGAAATAATAAAATATAATTTAATAAATAGCAAAATAATTCCTCTAACAAAGGGTAAATTAACAAGTATTTTTAATCTAAAAAAGGGACTGTTCTCATAAAATTTGGATTAAAAATTTTTGTATATGGTACAGGAACATTTTCTATGAACCTGTAAATAAATGTTATAGGTTATTCCTAGATTCAGTAGGTCAAAGGCAGAGAAATGGATCAAATGACCTGTATGAATTCCTTCACACATTACTATTCCACATTTCGCAGTTTTCACTTGTATAATTGGGTTTTGGTTTATTTGTTTTATTTCTGTTGTTTCTTTAGTCATGTTGGTTTCTATTATTAATGATCTATGTTTTAAACAAGGGATACTTTATTTTTCTAAAAGCTCCAATTTTGGGTTTTAAAAATTTACTCATATAACTAATTTCTACTGGAAAATGATATAAAGAAAAGAAACCTAAAACTTACAAAGAATCATTTCCATAGAGGCCACTTTTTTTGTTCTGTGTCAAATAATAAAATTGTTCAACAGGAAGCTTTCTAAAAAGAAAAAAAATTAAATTGAAGATTTTTTTACATAGTATAATGGTGAAGCATTTAAAGATAAATAGACTAAAAACCATGTATATATGATATATGGAAATTCGGTATATGAAAAGGTGGCTTTTTAAATCAGTAGAAAAAAAATTTCAATAAACACTACAGGAAAAATTTACTAGCCATTTAGAAAAAATAGATTTCTATGTCTATTCACAAAGATATTTCAGGTGGATTAAAATTGAAGGAACTGGAAAACATAAATATTACAAGAAAAATACAAGATTAAGCGTTTTTTTTTTTTCTTGTGTAGGGAAAACATTCAAAATGAGATTTGTTTAATAAGGTCAAAAACCAAAGGGAGGGCCTCCCCGGTGGCGCAGCGGTTGAGCGCTGGATTGCGAACCTGCCCGCGGCCTCTGCGGCGCCGGTTCGATCCCCGGCTGCTCCCCCGGCAACGGAGGAGGGTCCCGCATGGCGCGCAGACCTCTCCTGCCGCCCGCTGCTCCCCTCAGCAGTGTACTTCGGTCCTTCTGCCTGCTCTGCTCCCCGCTCTGGCTCTGGTGAATTCTCTCACCCTCCCGCGCTTCTGACTGTACCCAGTGCATGTATAAACAAAAAAAAACAAACAAACAAACAGATAAATAAATAAACATGCCTCTATAAAAAAAAAAAAAAAAAAAAACCAAAGGGAAATTTGATAACGTCAAATGCAAAACTTTTGAAGCTAGGAGCATAGAAAAGCACAATTAAAACAAAGATTGGAAGAAATATTTGCAATAAAGATATATAAAGGATTAATTAATATCCAGACTATAAAGATTTAAGAAGAATCTATAGCTAAAAGACAAAGAATAAAATTGGACAAAGAATAAGAACAGATAAAGATATGTAAGTAGTCATATATAAGAAAAAAAGCAAAATAAACCAGAAGGAGAAAATAAATACTGGATGGTGTCACTTATAGGTGGAATACAGAAAAACCAAATAAAGGGTTAGACAAAGGTAAACTTTAAAAATAACCTTTGAAAGCTGGTCATAGATGTGTGTATGTTTTGGGGGACTATGGTGTAGGACTATCAGTGACTGCACTTTAGTGGGAGAGTAATCCTATATTGTCAAAAACACTAACAATGGTACTGCAAAAATAATAAATAAATAAATAAATTCTGTATAAAAAAAAAGAAAAAAACAAGCATAAGGAAAACTCAGTCTATTTAGAGAAATGTATTCTGATCACTAAGCTAGCCTTTAATCATTAGACAGGCAAAATTTATACAGTTTGACACTATACTTCAGTTGGTCAAAACTATGGGGAAATGAGTAGATACTGTTTTTAGATACTACTATGAGAATATAAAGCATTTGGGCAATATCTCCTAAAATTAAAAATATTCACTTATAGTGATCCATGACCTCCACTTAAAATTTTGTCTAAAGAGATATTTAGGCATGGATGTATGAGCTCAAGTATGCCTATACATGGGTATTCATTACATGTAGTTAATGCAAAAAAAAAAGGAAATATAATCTATGATGCATCCATATGGTGAAACACTATGAGAAGTGGAAAAGAATGAGATAGATCTGTGTTCACCATTTCTAGGTTGTAGAGAGGAAAAAGAAGTCATCTAATACTATGTATCAAATGATTCTGCACATAAACAAAATAATGCCAAATGGATGTGGGTATGATTATAACAAAAGGTATGATAGGAGACACACCAAAGTGGTGACAACAGGTCCCTTTAGGTAGGTAACTGGGATTGGTATGGTGGTAATCAAAGTAAACTGGACCTGATTTTTTATTGCTTTAAAATAGACTGTCATTTTAGAGCAGTTTTAGGTTCACAGCAAAGTTGAAAGGAAGGTGGAATTCCCAGGTATTTTTTACTGCTGACATGCTTAGCCTTCCCCATTATCAACCTCCCCCACCAGAGTGCCATATCTGTTACAACTGATGACCTGCACTGACACATCATTATCCCCTAAAGTCCATAATTTACATTCCTCTGGGTACTTGCAAAGTTTTGTTATACAATGCCATGCTCAGCAGTCCCTTGTGGCTGTCCAGTATCTTTTGAAAACTCACCCTATATACATTTGACCCAGAGTAGATTTCATAAACTTGCTTTCCCATCCCTGTTTATAGGTAAAGGAAGAAATGCCTCCATTAGAGGATGCAACAATGGTGCTGTTGAATTGGAGGCAGAACTTATGATGTGGCATTTTGGGGCTCCATATGACTCTGGAGAAAACAGGCAAGGAAGGACTTTACCAAGTAGACTGGGATGATTAATCCTGAATGTCAAGGACAAGAAGATTGTTGTTATACAATGATAGGGGAAAGGAGTAGTACTAGAGCTTGAAGAATCTATTCTAGTATTATTCCTAAAGGGATAAAGTTAATGGAATACTGTAATAGCTTCACACAGCCAGGAACATAAAGGATCTCTGGAGAGCAGAATCTGGGGCTGCTCCACCAGGTAATGCACTTTTAACCAGCTCAGGTACTAGCTGAAGACGAGAGATCTTGGAGTGGGTAGTGGAGGAAGAACATCTTAATGCCAACAATATCCTTATATCAAGCTGTGGAAGTGAGGACTGTGGTCACATCCCACATTTTCTTTTTCTTGTATACTTTCATATAGAGATTTTTTTTCCTTTTCCTTATTATTTCCTATAGGGTATGAACATGATGGTTTACTTAGTCAAGTTTAGAGATGTGGACTATCAGGACAAGACTATGCTTGAACTAGAGAGAAGTGCATATCACCCGGAGATCCTGGCTTGAAGTTCTATGCAGGAACTGAAGGGTGGTCCCTTGGGGTAAGTAAATTCTTGTTAGTTTCTAAAGTGTTGCATTTTCTTACATTGGAACAACAGTTATCAAACTTTGCTGCATAATTATCTGGATTTGACTCAAACACAGATTCTGTTTTAGTAAAGCTGGAATGGGGTCTAAGATTTTGCATTCATTATTTGATGATGACCCATGGACCACATGTTGGTCCATGTTGCTGCTGGTCCATGAGCCACATATTGGATAGGAAAGCATGTTGTTGCTATTGCTGCTGTTGCTTGTAGTGACAGTTGACGGACACTGAGCATGTGCTAGAGTTTTTATAGTACCCTCTCTACATTTTGCTAGTTACCTACATTGTGAATAGCCCACTTTTGGGCCCCAGAAAATCCACTCTGGCTTTCCTAATAACTGGGTTCCTATGTGTGCCCTAAGTTCTGCCAGTCAGCCACATCTGCAGTAGACTTTGACTTGAACTTGAGTAAGCTGAGAATATAGCCTTCAGGTGGGGTCTGATAGCACTAATAAAGTAGCAGCAGAGGTGTAAATTTTAGCAAAGACACTTCCCCTGCTGAGACCCAGTCCTGAGAATAAATTTGGCTACTATTCCTTGAAGCTTAGGAATTAGCCTATTTCTCTAGCCTCCCATAGTTTTGTGAGTTAACTTAATATTCTCTCATAAATCCTCTTCTTAAAGTAGCCAAGTTAGATTGTTTTATTTGCAATGAAAAATCCTAAGGCATACCAATGAATACATTGTGAAATTAAAATTTAATTAAAAAAGGACAAAAGTAGTTTTATAGAAAAATGAACTTTAAAAAAGGCAAATGTAATTTAATTTAAATGAGATAATGTCTGTAAAACACTCAGGATAATGTGTGGCCAGAAGAAGTATTTGATTAATGCTGTTGTTTAAAAAAGATTGTTTCCTTATTTTTATGGAAACGGCACATTCCCATTATAAAAGTTTGAGTAATTACAAAAAGTATATAGAAATACCACCATGTAGTAGATTCTAGATCTTGCTTGCTAAAAACTAGATGTAAGGAGGTTAAGAATGGAGAGATCGGCAGCTCTCATAAGAAATAAAGATTCATGCAATTTATAAAAGAACATTTAAAATTTAATTAGCATTTAACATGAAAAAGTAAAATTAAAGGTAAATCTCCACTACATAAATATACATTTATAAAATATCTGTGTAAAATTAAGAACATGTTTTTGGAACAGTTAAGATATTACGGGCATTATTATTTTGAGATAATAATATCTTAAGTATATATAAATAAATTAGATAAATAATGTCTAAAATAAGGCATGAAAGAGAAAACAATAATCTCTGATTCACTTCTTCTCATTACTACATTTTGGTTGTGTAGATAAGCTGTACTTTGCCAAAGCTTCTAACTTTACCTGGATCCACAGTAATTTTCTCAATCATGTGAATGATTCAGTGCTCACCATTTAATGCTCAGTGATTTCATATTTGAATGGATTCAGTGTTCACCATCAACCTTTTTTATTAGTGTCTCTGTTCTTGAGTTATGATTCTGATTCTTCATTTTGCTTTTAAATCTCATATTTTAGGTTTTTTAAAAAAACATTATTGGGTGCTACGTACTGTACATTCCCACATGCTTCAAATGCTTGCCTGTGCCTTTATGCTTGATTGACTATTTTACTGCAATCTCCTTGGGTAAATTTTTTTTTAAAGATTTTTTTTTTAATTTATGCATACAAGAACTGGGGTGTAGGACAGAGGTGTGGGAGGTGAGAGGATTCACTAGAGACAGAGTGGGGAGCAGGACAGGTGGATCTACTGAAATACACTGCTGAGGGGAGCAGCAGGTGAAACAGGAGAGGTCTGCTGCGCCATGTGGGTCAGCTCCCTTGTCGGGGATCGAACTCATGCCCAAGTGGCTGGCGATAGCTTGATAGTGCTGAGACTTCAACCCTGTGCCACCAGAGAGGCCCCTGCTTTCTAATCAGAATAAATATTTCCTCTTCCAGTGTCCTTGGGCTACATTCAAATAAATACCACACACAAACCTCTCACTTCAGACTGAGTTTTCCTTTAGAAGCTAGTCTTTTGCCTTTTTTAAAAAATAAACAAACTGTAACTGTGAGTGTGCTTCCAATTCTTTTAGAACACTGTGACATTATTAATATACAAATTTGGGAAACAATAGCTGTAAATTACCTAATGAGCTATACCCCTAGTTTCTGAACAATGCTTTTGAGTAAATTTTATAATTTTTAATAATTTATGTGCCATTTCATTTGTTGCTCAGTTTTTTGCTTTCTCTTTAGTTTTAAACTGTTTTGAATAAAGATACAAGTGTGCTTTAAGATTTATATGATTATTGAATATTTTAACACTGAAAACAATACTCAATAGATTCTAAGAGATTGATGAACAAATTAGAAATCAAAAGTTCCAAAAATCAAGAACATCTGTACAAATGAGTTCAGCTGTTTGCTCAAGAAAAAAAAAATTAATTTAGCCTCTCTCAGGAATATTCCCATTTAGTTTTGGATAAAAACATGATCATCAAAAGAGTTAAACTGATCAAAATTTCTGATCACAATACTTGAACACATCTAAGGACAGCAAAGACATCCATAAACAAACATTTCTAACTAACTTTGCAATTAGAAGTCATATAATTAGTTTTTCCATCTGTGTCTTTTCATAAATAGCAAAAGAAATATATATGAAAGTAGATTTAACAAAAGAGTCAAATAGAAATAAAGAAAAATGAATGAAGACTTCTATGTTGGGCCTCCTCAGTGGCGCAGCGGTTGAGCGCTGGGTTGCAAAGCTGCCCACAGCCTCTGCAGCGCTGGTTCGATCCCCGGCTGCTCCCCAGCCACCGGAGGAGGGTCCCATGTGGCGCGCAGACCTCTTTTGCTGCCCGCTGCTCCCCTCAGCAGTGTACTTCGGTCCTTCTGCCTGCTCTGCTCCCTGCTCTGGCTCTGGTGAATTCTCTCACCCTCCCGTGCTTCTGACTGTACCCAGTGCTTGTATAAATAAATAAAAATAAATCTTTTTAAAAAAAAAAAGAAGACTTCTATGTGAGGGGAGAAAGCATATTTACCTCGGCCAGTTTTCTCCACCAAATCCGTAATGCTGATGTCCTTTGCTCATGGCAGGAGGAGGTTCACATTTTGGTCTGTGCTCTTCAGGGAGTGAAATAGGCATCATCCTGCCATATTCCCTTTCGGTGCCCCAAGAAAGCCTACATCGTTTGAGAGACTCCCTTAATTCACGATATCTGTGAAAAAAGAGAGACTTGAAATAGCTTCTGCATAGTATGTTATGATCTGAATATTTCTGTTCTCCCCAAATTCATCTGTTGAAATACTAATGCTTAGTGTGATGGAGTAAGGTGGGGTCTTTAGGTGGGAAGTAGGTAATGATGATGTAGCCCTTACGAATGGGACTATTGCTCTTATCAAAAAGACAGGGCAAGATTGCTAGCTTCCTCCACCACGTGAGGATATAGTGAGAAATGCCAGCTATGAACCAGGAAGAAGTCTTTCATTAGAACACGTCATGGTGGTGACCTCCAAAAATGTGAGAAATAAACACGTGTTGTTTAAAAGCTATCTGGTCTGCGGTATGTTGTTAGAGCTCCCAAACAGATTAAGAAAAACAACTAAAATTCCTGAGCTTCAAAATTATTTTTAGATTATGCTTTCAGAACAAAGAATTCTCAGTGCTAGGTAAATAATAATACATGTTGTTTATTTAGACATCTTCGTCTGCTGAGGCAGTGAGATTAAATTCCTGAGGGACTGCAGAATATTTTTCTTTTGTTTTTACAGTTGTAGCACATGTACTCATTTCTTTTAAACATCTTTATTAAGATATAATTCACATGCCAGACAATTCATCCATTTAAAGTGTACAATTACTGTACACTTGAAACTCATATAAAGTTACCTCAATAAAAAAGCATACAATTAAGTGGTTTTTAGTATAGTCACAAATCTGTACAACCATAACTATGATAATTTTATTTTATTTTTATTTTTTTAAAGATTTATTTATTCATGCATGGAAGAACCGGGGTACAGGCCAGATGTGTGGGAGGGTGAGAGGATTCACCAGAGACAGAGTGGGGAGCAGAACAGGCAGACTGACGGAAATACACTGCTGAGGGGAGCAGCGGGCGAGACAGGAGAGGTCTGCCATGCCATGTGGGTATCTTCTTGGCTGGCTGGGATCAAACCCGTGCTGCAGAGGCTACAGACAGCTTCACAGCGCTGCGCTCAACTGCCTGCACCACCAGGGAGGCCCACTATGATAATTTTAAACGTCTTCATCTCAAAAACAACCCCTCAGCTATGGTCCCCTACTTTAGCCCTAAGCAACCACTAATCCACTTTCTGTCTCTAGACTTGCCTGTTCTGAATGTTTCATATACATGAAATCATCTGTGGGTGCTTTTGTGACTATACCACATATCAGCTGTTCATTTTTTTTATGGCTGAATAACTTTCCACTGTATGAATATAACATGTTTTCTTCATTCATCAGCTGATTGATGTCTGGGTTTTTCTACTTTTTGGCTATGGTGAAAAATGCTTTGAACATGTATGAACTAGGTTTTGTTTGAGTACTTGTTTCCAGTTATTTTGGGTATATATCTAGAAGGGGAATGGGGTGGGTCATATAATAATTCTATGTTTAATTTTTCGAGGAACTATTACTTGTTTTTTGTAAGTACAACTTTATTGGAATGCAGCCACAATCAGTCATCTTATACTGTCTATTGTCTGTGGCTGTTTTTATCCTACAATAGCAGAAGTGAATAGTTGACAAAGATTGTAAAGTTTAAAATGTCCACTATCTGGTCTTTTATAGAAGAAGCTTGCCAATCAGTCAAAGAGAATCTGGGTGGCCAGATTTAGATAGCTATAGAAGGAAGGGGTGGAGGCACTCAGCTCCAGGGCCTTTACCCACTCTATGGCTATAATCAACAGACACAGTTTGAGGGGCATGACAAGTGAAAAATATTCAAACACATTTGATTAATGACAACCTAAGCTATAATATTTGAGTTTTAAAAAGTTACATTTAAATTAGATGAGTCAATTTCTCAACATCTAACCCCCATATATTATACTGTTTCAGAAAGATGAGCCAGTAAAAAATGCTAATCAATCACTGGGGTTGATTAACCATTTAGAGCCAGAAAGTTGCAGGAAACCATTTAAAAAGGGCAAAGCAAAAATAAGTCATATTTCTGTTTTATTTTAGGGTTTCTTATTTCCCTCCCTTAGCTTTAATGTTACTAGAATTTTAGAGAAGAAAGTAATTATAATAAATATTGAAATGATGGGATTAAATAATTTTAAAGCTTGAATAATACATGAGTCCAGAAAAAGGAAAATAACAAAATTATTGTGATACAAAGTATACCTACATAAAATTAAAGTTTACTTGTGTTGGACAAAGATACGTTCCTATGGATGGAATAATCTCTCAAATTAGAGTAATTTTACAGAATTTTGAGCATTACATTCCAAATTCTGGGGGTTAAATTTAGCCAGTAGTTACTGGAAGGCATGATAAAGGAAAGCTGAGAACAAAGATACTGTCATTTTTCAGTTGGCTGGGAGCTAATAGTAAAAAAATAAATAAAAATTCAGGAGTCAGAAAGCAATGGAATGAATGCAGAAACAAAATGGAAACCTATAATGAAATCTTAAGCAATTCTCAAACGCATCCTTAATTGATATGTTTGCCTGATGAGCTAGAGAACTTGCTAGACATAAGGCAATGTCAACTGAATAAATAGGAAAAAGGGATAGGAATCTGTGGTTATTTGAGTAGCTGTAACTACCATTTTAAAACTTTCAAAAATGTACAAAAGAATATCATGTGCTTATTAATATTTTTATAGAGGATCAAGTCAGAGTATATATAATAGTGACTACTAAATTGCTCCAAAACATAAGGGCGGAGAAAGTAACTGAAATATAAAAATTAATTTGCTCTTGACCAATGAGTAAGCCAAAGCCATAATCCTGGTTTTCTTACTGTTTTTAGTGCTTTCTACTAGCTCAGTAGTTCTCAAAACAAGCTAAAAGACTTCTGGAAATGCAGACTCCCCAGACTCACCTCAAAGCTAGTATGCTAGAATATATGCAGATAAGAGCCTGGAAATCTGTATTTTAGAAGGCTCCTCAGGCAATTTTCATGTACTCTGAACACCAAAGCTGAGTTATCAGTGGAACTAGACTGAGTTGCTATCCTGGAAGGAGTAAAAGTTAACTGTTATACCATGGTATGCCTTCCCTATGATGTGTTCAACAGAAGACCCCTACGTTGATGTATGTTTTCCTCACATACAAAAATACACTATAACTTTTTCCTCGAGTGCTTTCTCTTCTTTTTACCTGTCTCGGGAGGCAGTTGGGCGAGTAGTTGTTTCTAGTGGAGTGTGTACTTCATTAGAGTAAAAGGTGTCTGACAGTGTATCAGATCCATCAAGCTCCCTGCAACAGTAGGGCCTGCCGTGAATGACCTCCATGCTTCTTGGTTAATAAAGCTCAATCTGAAAAAGAAGAGGACACACTTGACCACAATCACGCTGACCCTTCCTCAACAGGCAGGAAACATACTTTGCACAACTTCATTGTTCAGAGCAACACTCCATGGAAATCAGGGGCTTTCTTCCTTGCTGAAAGCCGCAGGCCTCTGTGTGTGTGTGTGGGTGGGTGGCTGGGTGTGTGGGTGTGGGTGTGTGTGACTGTTCTGAGATGTCACATCAGTAATAACTTAAGTCCTGTGGAATGAATTTCAACTGAAACAAATTCATATAGTGGAAGATGTTTCTTAGAACACTGCGTGGACGACCTGTATGTAGTTCTATATAAAACTGCTACCTCGCAGACATCCACTGAAAATCAGTTCTTGCCTCACCTTTAACCTCAGTGATTCAAGGGAACATCTACCCCCCACCCATCCACCCCCCCCGTCCCCCCCCCCCCCCCGCGCCAAGGTCCACCCCAAAGTTCTTTCTAAAAAGTAAGGAGACTCATCCAACAGGCTCCAGGTTTCTGGGATCCCAGCAGAAAAGCCCTTTGTAGAGAAGATGGAGAATTAGCAGAGCAGCTTGAAATGAACCCTGAAGGCGCGAGCACCTCATCCTTCCCTTGGATTTTGGGGGTGGGCGGGAGAGGAGGGGCGGGGGCTTGGACCGCGCGCGGGCCGGGGGTTAGAGCCCCAGCCTCCCCGATCACCAGCGCCCCGCCGAGCGGAGCCGCGGGGTTCGGGCGCACCTGGGGCGCCGGCCCGGCAGCGGCACGAGACCGCACGTTCCCTTCACCTCCCAGAGCCGGCGGGTCTCCGCGGGGCGTGGAATTCGGCTGTCGTCCGCACCTGCGGCCCCGGGAGCTGCGGGCAGGTGCGGGTGAAGGAGAGAGAGACGGCGGGAGGCGAGGGGCGGGGTTGAGGGCGCCTGTGACGGCGGCGTGACCGTGGCCGTGGCACTAGGTAACGCGCCCGCCGGGGGGCGACCACGGCCCGCGGAAGTTTCGGGGGAAGCCAGCCGGGGCGCCGCCGGGCCCTCGAGACGGAACCGGGCGAAAGCAGGGGAGAGGACCGAGCAGCCAGTCCCGGGGCGAGAGGCGCTTGTCCGCGGACCTCGGCCCGGCCCCTCCTCGCCTGGTTCCTTCCATCTCCCCCACCTGGCCCTCGGACGCCCCTGGCGGAGGCGCTGCTCCTCCCTGCTGGGCGGGGTATTCCCGGGGTGCGCTGGGGCGAGGAAGAGGGCAGCGTCAAGAGGGAGGCCGGGGAGACCCTGGAGAGGCCAGAGCTGCAGACCCCTCCTCTTCCTGGCGTGCCCCCGCGCTGGAATGGGGGGCAGCGCGACTAGTTGAACGGGCCCAGACCCAGCCCGAGCAGGTGTGGACAAAGTTAATTGGTGGCTCGTCTTGCCGATGCCCTGCTCAGTGCCCAAGGACCTAGTTCCACTTCCTTTACCTCAGTTATCAAGAAATGAATATGAAATAAGTTTCTGCGCTAGCAGGGCCATGAATTTCTGTGATGACTGAGAACCGAGCCCCTGAGGAGGGGAGATACTGAAAGGTTATTTTGGGCGAGGCTCTCATTAAGCCAGCAGGAACACGTAAGAGCGTGGGCTAAAGAGTGATCCCCCTCTCGGAAAGGGGGTGTAGCAATGTGTTCTATGTTTTAGAAATTTTTAATCAAACCAGCAGTGGGTATTCATTTTGTGCTGAGTCTTTTAGGTGAGAGCTGATAAGAAGGAAAGAAAGGTGCACGAGCAGACAAGGTGGTATTTTCAGTCTGTTTCTCAGTCCCTACACCTCTTCCCCACCTCTTACTGTCCAGCCCACACGCCTGGAAGTAGATTCTGTTAAGAGATAGTTGTGAACTTGGTGAAATCTGACCCCTTTATACACCTTTATTTTAGGTGTATAAATTTTATTTTAGGCCAAATAAGTGTAAAGGGTCAGGGAATGTATATTTACCTTTATTATTTCCAAAACCAAAATACAGAGAGAAAAATTCTTTGTCAGATCTTTGTAAAACAATCGTTCTCTTTGGAAGTGCTTCACCACCTCAAAGTTCTTAGGGCATGTCAGGATTGGGTCTATTTGGGTGACCCACATTCTATTTTCTAGGCCCCTGATTTAACTGATGTGTGTTAGTCATCAGGTGAATTGTATGTGACCCCAACAACACAAAGTAACCTCCTAGCAGGGCTGCTTGACATGACTGATGTCTCCGATATAACACCTCCACCTGTGGGAGCTGTAGCCCCAGAAAACCTTTCTACTTCCCACATGTTGATTTCTCTTTCACGACCTCATTTACCTTAATATATTCCTTACTTTCTGCATCACCAAGTACTCAGTCCTTCTAGCAGGGAAGGAGAAATTTGGAAAAGAAAAAAAATGTTTGCCTAGAATATTGTGTCTGGGTTGACAGAAGTTCCAGACTACTAAAGCTAGATTTTTAACTTTGAAGGGAAAAACATGCAGGAATTGGGCCTCCCTGGTGGCGCAAGGGGATAAGCACCACACTATGAAGAAATCCATGGCCTCTGCAGCATGAATTCAATCCCCGGCCGGTCAGGGAGAAACCCACATGGCGAGGCAGACCTCTCCTATCTCGCCCACTGCTCCCCTTCTCAGTTTATTTCAGTCGGTCTGCCTGTTCTGTTCCCCACTCTGTCTCTGATGGATCCTCTCACTCCCACCCCCACCCCGCATATCTAGCCTGTACCCCAGCTCTTGTATGCATAAATAAATAAATATTTAAAAAATGCAGGAATTTTACAATTGTATAAAACATAAGTTAAAGTCTATAACTTTAAGTTTGTTGTAGAGACTATTAACCAAGTGGTATTTGATAATGAGTGAAATCAGATTTGAAGCATTCGGTACTTCTTGGCAGATGTGACTATTTTTAAATGGAGAAAAATCAGTCTTAGTCCTTGTCTAGAAGGTATATTGGGAAACCTCTTCAAGGTTTGCATCAGCAGAAAAAGGGACCATAGATAATTAAGCAGCATCTCTTGATTGCTTCCATTAACAGTGATTTTCATCAATTTCTTCACATTTTTGTGGCCAAAGAAAATTACAGGGTCAGACCTAATGTCAATGATGGGGATGTGTAATGTTTCTGTGTGTCTAGATAAAAAGGGCACTGGAAATATTTGTGAGTTCTAGGGATGTCATTCATCGTATTCTTTTATAATTTCACCTATCTCTAAATTTTACCTTCAATTTGCCAGTCTCTTACACAGCCACACAGCAGATTTTTGTAAAATACGAATATGACATGAGTCTTCCTTGAAATCCACCATGTATCCTTGTTCCAAATTCTTACTTTGAAAATTCCCTTCAGGGCCTCCCCGGTGGCACAGTGGTTGAGCTCTGGGTTGCGAAGCTGCCCACAGCCTCTGCAGCACCAGTTCTATCCCCGGCCACCGGGCGAGGGTCCCATATGGCGCTCAAACCTCTCCTGCCTCCCGCTGCTCCCCTCAGCAGTGTACTTCATCAGTCTGTCTGTTCTGCTCCCTGCTCTGGCTCTGGTGAATTCTCTTACCCTCCCGCGCTTCTGACTGTGCCCAGTGCTTGTATAAATAAATAAATAAATCTTAAAAAAAAAAAAAAGAAAATTCCCTTCAGAATCTGATCTTTCTTAATCCTGTCCTACAGTCAGCTCACTCTCGAATTACTTGCAGTCTCCCAACTTTGCTATTTCTGGTTCCTATACCTTTCTACCTAATTTCCCCATATCAAGTTTTGTTCTTTTTTGGTAAGCTTTGTGTATCAGTCAAGGTTCAATAAGGAAACAGAAACCATACCCATTATTTGAACATTATTTGAACACACCCAAATTTAATGCCAGGATTATTAACAAGTAGAGTATGATTAAGTGCTAAATGAGGGAGATATGAACTTCTTGGAAGAGAGTATGGCTGTCATGGTTACACACAGTCTTCAGAAAGAGGAGAAACTTGCCAGAGGTGCTGGATGGTAGTGCTATCTAGAAATGCTCTGCTATTGTTGGAGAGTGTGTCGCTGGTCAGAACTGCCTGTAGAGTTGCCTGCCATCACTGGAGAGAGTAGCATGCATGTGGCTGCTGGTGGAAAGACAGTCTGGAACTCTCTATGTGGCTGCTGTGCTTTTGTGCTGAATAATAGTAATAGAAGACCAGCAGCTGAATCTGAAGTGTCTTCCTGTCACTGCTGTCTTATAGAGTCACTCTGGTGCCTTCTATTGATGAAGTTTTAAATTTCATCAGCTGACCAATGGGGAAAGATTTGCAGGGTCCAACTCAGTGTTACAAAACTTGGAAAGAAGAGCTAATAAATTGGTAACCTGTACAGCTTAGTAATAATAATTATTATTATTCAACATATACTATATACCACATGCTGTGATACAGTCGTGTGTGTGTGTGTGTGTGTGCGCGCGTGCGCGCGCGTGTGCGCGCGTGTGTGTGATTTGAAATCCTATGAGATACATATTATGCCCATTTGACATATGAGAAATGATCCGGGTTTGTCTGGCTAAGAGTCTTATCCTCTCTGTTATCCTGATTTTCCATTCTTCTCTGTAGAAAGGTAAATGTGCCATCTTATCTTCTCCTTGGTGACATGTGTATGCCCTGTATCATAGTGCTTATATTGCAGTACCTATAGGCTGGTAAGTCTACCTCCCTCGGTAACATATGTATCCCTGGAAAGCAATAACTTTCTTTGTTTTTCTATTCATTTAGGGTTTCTAACATTCATCTTTAATATTTGGTACCTAATAGACACTTAAATGTTTGCCAAAAGAATAAATGTTTAGTTGTTCCACCCTTGAAACCAGTGCAACCACACTATTATCTTGCCAACCAATAGAATCACATAATGTAGGTGCTGAGTAAATCTGTGGAACTGGTTTGAATATTTGCCATTGGATTAAGCTAGTCCAGTCGTGTTGAGTCTTGGAATAGGGAAAGCCAGAGATTCCTTTTATTTTTAATTTTTTTTATTTCATAGTTTTATTTACTAGTATAACATGCTGGGAAACTATCAATTTTAAATCGCCTTGATATGTTTTTGTGTCTAAGAAAGCTTTGATCCCCAAAAAGTGCTTAACACCTAGTATAATAGTACAGAGTTAATTCATCCTCATGATAGATTCTGATCTTATCTATAAATTTCCCTTAGGTTCACATTCTACTGATGCTAGTTTTTCTTTTTAAAATTGTATTTTTTTATTGTGGTAACTGTATAAAATTTAGAGATATAGGTTCATACCTCTTCAGATGTATATCACCACACCACACCCACCACCACAGCACCATCATCTTTCACCATAGTCCATTCAGCCCCCTTTGCTCCCCATCCCCCCCACCCTGCCTCTCTAGTGGCCTCAGTTCTGCAGTCAGATTCTTCTAGAGTTTGTTTTGATTTAGTTTTGTCTGTATCTTTACTTTGTTTCTTTATATACTACATATGAGTGAAATCATTCCGTATTTGTCCTGACTTATTTTACTTAGCGTAATCCCCTTGAGTTCTGTTCTTGGGGTTGCAGATACCGCTGCCAGTTTTTCAAGCAAGAAACTTTGCCGTCACCCTGGTACCTCTCTTTTACTCATATTCCTTATTCAATTTTTAACATATTCATCAGCTCTACTTTCAGAATATACTTGGAATCTGGCTACTTCACACAATCTCTTCCTCTCCTACTCCGGTTCATTGCCCTATTATCTATTCTCTGCATTATTTAAAGTCTCCTAACTAATCCAGTTTCCTTTCTTGTCATCTATAACCTGTGCTCCATCCAGAGGCCAAAGGAACAATTTTAGGTCTATTATCTTGCCATTAGTTTTCTACTTCATCTATTCTTGTTCCTTACTCCTTTCCTCCCTTTTGTATTAATCAAGAATTTATTATTCATCTCCTCCATTAACCTTTTTGATAATAACCTTTATTGGTTACTCAAGAAATTGCAAAATGCTTTCTAACTTTATTACAGTTTATTTAAATTAGTACTTTTATCACATCCGGGGCAATGAAAGAGACATCTGAAATACCTGCTACCTCCAGCCCCCGGGGACACATCCCAAACCCCTGCCATCTCCTATTCTGGGCTGAGGCATCTAAGACACTTGCTACCTCCCGTAAAGGAATTCTTTACAACAGAAATTCATATTCGAGTCTCCTGGAGGTGATCTTTTCATGCCTATTGTACAGGTCCTCTTTTGTGCTTATTACCCCTCATTGGTACCAGCCCCTTGACTATCCCAATAAGAATATAAGCAACACCCGAAAACCATCCTTACTGAAGCACATTAAAAAAGTAAAAAATTTAGAGAGAGAAGAACCCAGCACAAAAGTCAGAACCAAAAATCCCTGAAGGAGTCCTGATTCAGTGGATGGTTTAATATACAAAAATCAATTTGATTCATGTACCAGGCAATTTGACAACAGAAAATACTTTAAAAGCCTTTGGATATCAGGAAACATCCTGAGGGCTCTGTGGTTAAGAAGGAGGAGGAAGGGAAAGGGACAAGGAGATGCAAGATATGGTGGTGGGGGAATAAAATAAAGTAGAAAAAAATTTCACCAAAATAAATTTTAACCAACTAACAAAAATATAATTGCACTGGGATAATAAACAAAAAATTGGAACTGTCCCGGGAAACTGGGATGCCACCCCAATAATAAGCCTCGTAGAAATCTTTTTAGACTTTGTCTATGTCTATGTATTTTTTTGCTAAACATAAAATAAATTCCACAAGAAGAGTGCTAAGGTTTGAGAAGTCAATTAGTACAACTTTACTGTCCATGCAGAAATGATGTCTGCAATATTCCTGATGTGTAACTATCAAGTCTTTATTGAAACACCTTTACAAGGCTCAAATTTGTCAGATCTCGGCCGATCTAATTGTTAGAAGTTTTTTTTCTTCAAACTTGCCAATCTGTATCTTTCACCAATAGGCAATAATACAGAAGCCCTCTCGCCTGTGACTAGTCCTGATTTTAAAGTTCAGGATTTTCATTAGTCCCAAAGAGGTGATCCTTCTGCTCTGTCTCATTTCCCAGCTTTTCTGTATAGCTATGCTGTGTTTATTAGTATTTTTTTTATGCTGTGTTTATTAGTATTAAACAGTGCCTGCACACCTGAAAAGAGGGAGAGTAGGTTTGAGTAGGGTAACAAACAAGGCCTCAGAAGTGATTCAGTATCCTGAGTAGGGTCATGCATGACTACAATGTACAGTCTTGTCAGATTTGATTGGCAAGTGAAAGGCTCATGTATCAGAGAAATCATTCACTGTAGTGATGTATCACCCTTGGCTGCATGCCAGCTGTACTCCTCCATCAGGCTGCCAACATTGCCCTCTTGCTGACCTATGATGTAGGACATAGCCAAGATTGACAGGGAGAGAAGGTTTAAGGTACAGTTGTTAAAATGTCACCATCCAGACTGAAGTCCAAACAGCGTAATTTACCATGATGCATTTTAATTAATGAAATGAAAAAGAGGTTGTGATTTCTAATCAAAGAAAGTAAAGCTTTACTTATTAAAAAGCTAATGGGTTAATTGGGCGGGAAACAAAAGTGAATTAGGTCAAAAAGATATATATTTTTAAAAGATTTATTTATTTATGCATACGGGGTGGGTGGTTAGAGGATTCACCAGAGACAGAGTGGGGAGCAGAACAGGTGAATCGACTGAACTACACTGCTGAAGGGAGCAGCGGGTGAGACAGGAGCGGTCTGCTGCAGGACATGTGGGTTAGTGGATAGCTTCACAGTGCTAAAATCTAACCCCTTGCACCACCAGGGAGGCCCCCCAGAAAGATATATTAAGAGGAAACTAAAGACATCTTTACCAAAATTAGATCTACTTTTGGTTTGTATAAAAGGAAATACACATAGAAAATGAAGACTCTTTTAAATATTAGCATTTTATTACTTTGTGATCTCAGTGACTATTTCAATTTTAAAGTAAATACAATCTTTGCTTTTGACTGCAGATATTTTAATGTAAAAAAGATCTTTTTATTGAAGCAACACTGGCTTACAGCACTGTATATGATTCAGGGGTACAGGATCACACCTCTTCAGATGTATGTCAACACATCACACTCACCACCAAGGCACCCATAGTCCACCGTGGTCCACACTTTGATCTCTGTAAAAAAGATCTTGCTGATTTTCGATAGGTAATTTGTTTTAAGTATATGCTTTTCCTTAAGGATGTACTGATTCCCTGATGTTAATTTATGTAACTCACAGCTAGGCTAGATTTGCAAAAATATTTACTTTTACTTAATATTCATTTTTAGTTACATTATTTTAAAAATTTCAAGTTTAGTTAACTGGGTCTTAAGTGTACAGTGTGTTGTAAAGTATAAAACAAGAGGATTGTAAATATTTTTGTTGTGATGGTGGTAATGATAATTTTTTGTTTTTTTAACAACATTTTATTATTTTTATATTAATTATTGTTATTGTTATTTTGATCTAAGAAATTTTAAATTATGTACAAATGTTGAGCAATTTCTGCCCTCTAGTGGTTCAAAATATTTTTGCAGTATTGGTAACACTTCAGTGCTTTAACGTTATAAGGAAAAGCTCCGTGATATTTTAAAAGCGGTTTGAAAATTATGTGGCTGCATTGCTGAGCTAATTAATATTGTTGCATATTTTAAGAAGGAGAAACAGCATTTTTTAAGTTTCCTGCTAATCACAACACACCAATACCTGGAAATCAGACAAAAAGTAAAATACTCCTTTTTAGATAGTTTTTCTTCAGGTTAGAAATTATATTCCTCCATAAAGACAGTATTAATTAATACAACTTTGTCAAATTAATAATTTAATTCTACTTTCTGTAGTAATAGTGATTTTCCTGTTTGGTTCCTTTCAGACTTTAATTCCTATTTAGGTAGAGATAATGTGTGATAATACTTTACATTTCCTAAGTTATATACGTAGTATTATTATGTATTCCATTATGTAGAATTAAACAAACCAACCAACAATCAAATTCCTAGAGACAGGGAAAAGATTGGTGGTTGCCGGAGATAAGATCTTGGGGATGAGCAAAATGAATGAAGGTGAAAAGATAAAGTTTCCAATTACAAGATAAATAATTACTAGAGATGTGATATACACTTGGTGACTATAGTTAACAGTATCTTATATTTGAAAGATGCTAGGAGGATACATTTTAAAAGCTTTCATCACATATATACTTTATAACTGTGTATGGTGATGTTAGCTAAACTTACTGTTGCAAGATATCAAATCATTACAGATATCAAATCATTATGTTCCACATCTAAAACTAATGCAATGTCATATACAATGTATCTCAATAAAAAAAGAAATTCTGATCTGGCCAAAAAAAATATTAAAATGAAAAAAATATTAAAATGCTACTTAGCTTATGAAACAAGGAAGTGAGCTTGTAGATCCTGGGCTTGTAGAGATCTGTCTAGTTCATGCTCTTTTTTTCCTTCCCTTGGTAATAATGGCTGGAGCAATGTGTCCAAAGAAGAAACTGAATTTCCCAGCTTCCCTTACGGGTTGGGGTGGCCAATGACATGAAAAAGGAAGGTGTTGGATGGCGACATTTAAAGGGGCCCTTCAGAAAAACGGCACCTTTTTGCCTTGCCACTTTGCTCTGGAAGGGTTGTGATGACCTGGTGGGGGTCTTGGGCTTAGGAGAGTGGAGCAGAAAGATGGCAGAGGTCTGAATCCTTGATGGCTAGAATTCCCACAGTAGCCCAGAGCTACTTCCTTCTAAACATTCTTATGTGAAGTTGAAAAAAAAAAACCACTTCTCTTGGCTAAAATAATGTTATTTGCAACTGCATCCTAATTTGACTTGGGTCTTGAAGGATTTTGGTGGGTAGAAAAATGGCCTTTTTCTATCCATGAACTAAAAGAAATAGCATGAACAAAGGTATGGAAATGTGAAAGTGTGTGTTTTCAGGGAACATCATACAATTTGGCATGTTCATTAAATAATATGTTTTCCAAAGGACAAGTGTCATATAATGTTTGCAGGAAGATATTTACAGGGAAAAGAGAAAGCCACCCATGAAAAAGTGGAGGCCAGTGCTCTCACCTTCTTCCTATTTCATTTTGTTGGTCACACTTAGGTGAACACTGACCTTTCATTTTTCTCACTAAAAATTGGTCCCAGAATCAGTACATTTCCCCCCTTTTTGTATTTCTCAAGGTCACTGTCATAGTGTGTTGTAAGAAATGTGGATTTGAAGGCCTCCCCTGGTGGCGCAGCGGTTGAGCGCTGGGTTGCGAAGCTGCCTGCAGCCTCTGCAGCACCAGTTTGTCCCCGGCCGCCGGTGAGAGTCCCACAGAGCTTGCAGACCTCCCCTGCTGCCCGCTGCTCCCCTCAGCAGTGTACTTCGTCAGTCTGCCTGCTCTGCTCTCCCCTCTGACTTTGGTGAATTCTCTCACCCTCCCACGCTCTGACTGTACCCAGTGCTTTTATAAATAAATAAATCTTTAAAAAAAATGTGGATCTGAAATGGCGTGGACGTCCCCTCTCCATGGCAACTGTTGAGTAGAACATTGGTCGGGTTCCCAGCTTTCCTCTGAAGCCCCCACACATCATTCACCTTTGTAGACTGGCTGAGGTTTAGGTTAGGACAAATCCAAATGGAATTTTCTTGGGGAAGGAAAGTGTTGGAAGAGAGGAAGAGGGGTGTATGGGATATGTTGGGGCATGCCCCCAGGAGAACTCGTTGAGGAGCACAACATCATTACCAATCTCCTTATTCTATGTTTCTGCAACAAGCGAGTGTTTAGAGGACGGTGGGGCTAATCCTCTTGAGTGATTCTGATTGTTTTTGAGTTATGTTCTCAACACTTAAATGACCAGTCAGATAACAGTCTTCATTTAGAAATTGAATTAGATATTAGTTTAAAATAATTCAATAAATCAAAAATTTCTTTTTTTAAAAAAGATTTATTTAATTATGCATTCAAGAACTGGGGTACAGGCCAGAGGTGGTGAGAGGATTCACCAGAAACAGGGTGGGGAACAGAACAGGCAGACTGACTGAAATACACTGCTGAAGGGAGCAGTGGGCGAGACAGGAGAGGTCTGTTGCGCCATGAGGATCACCAGCTTGGCCGGGAATCAAACTCATGCTGCAGTGGCTGCGGATAGCTTCATAGTGCTGTGTATTAACCCCTTGTGCCACCAGGGAGACCCCAAATCAAAAATTTCTATTACAGTGATTCTTAAATGTTGTGGGATCACAAACCCCACTGAGAATTTACCCAAGAACACTGAACTCTCCCCAGAATACACACATATATGTAATGATTCAGAGAAAACATCATTTTCAGCAACAGTAAGCATTCCTTATAAGGAGAGTCCACCTTTGTTGCAAAGGGTATCAAAAGTGAAGTTTTTAACTCAAAGGCCAACATCTGGTAGACATAAAATTCCAAAGTGACATCACCATTTGCAGACTTTTTGAAGGTAGTGTTTGGAATGTGTTTCCCTAGTCCTCAATTCCCTTACCTACTTGGAGACTTTTAAAAAACAGGATTGGGTTTTGTGAAGAGATTTATTTGGAGAGCATTGTTACTGTGCTGTGAGCGCCCCATGGAGCATCAAGGGACCAAGTGGCCTTTGGTTCATTTATTAGCCTGGCAGAATGGTGCATATTTTCTCTAGTGCTAAGAATTGGTGACAGGACCAAACCTGGCGGTATGGAGGCACTGAGTGCCTGACATTATGAAAATCAGGAGTGGGAAGGGCCAGGTACCCCTTCAGGATTTACAGGGGGCAGGGCAGAGCCACACCAACCCCTGCCTGCCTTTGTTTGTGTCCCTCCCAGCTGTACATGAGAAGTTAGCTTGGAGGGGCCTGCTGCAGTTGCCCCTCATCCAGAAGCCAAGCAAGGGGTTCCTAGACAATCACTCAGAGAGAATTAGGTCATGAAGAGAGGTGGCAGTTCATTTCTGACTGCTAGTTTGCCTAGGCGTCGCCCCATTTAAGCAGGGCAAAGAGGATGGGAAGCAAATGGGTGCAGCAGGGGGGCATATGCAGTTGGCCTTGGCAAGGATGTCTGCTTTTTCTTAGGATTGTGTGGATGCTGAGAAAGTAGCTGGCCTGAGCTTTACTTTCTGACAATGAGAGGATAGGGGGAGTACTGTTGAATGAGGGTAGTTGGAAAAGATCAAAGAGCATGGTAGGTCAGTGTCCCCGGGAGTGTGAAGGTTGGCGTTGCACTTCCTGAAGAACTCACTTGCAGAAGATGCAGCTTTAGACAGAGAGGGCAAGACTGCTGCTCTTGCTCCCCCACCGACCTCTCCCTCCCCTACTTTCACATCCTGGAAAAGACAGGACAGGAGTGACCTAGAGGTCCACCACATCCCCTCCCACCACCATGCTCTGAGGTGAGAAGAGGAGGATTCAAGAAAGAGCAGACCTTGTCCCGCATTCACTTCAGGTCCTTCCAGCTACCAGCCCAGCAGGAGTGGGGGAGGGGAAAATTTTGCTTTAGATATGAGGCTAGCATCTTCAACTGGGCTTGACTAAGTTTTTTAATATCAAGAAGTGACCGAGGAAGTTATAGAGTCTGTCCAGGGTATCATTAAGGGATCTCAACCCAGCAGGGAAAGGAGACTCAACGCTGCCTAGCTGGGGCAGGATGGGAGAAAAATAACACCACTTCTGGCTTATACTCCATGGAATTGAGACTGCTCAATAAGCCAGTTATATTTGATTAAGAACTTCATATTCTTAGTGAAAATCAAAATCAACAAAAAACTATGAACCAGAGACACTTTTTGGGGGTGGGGGTGGGAGGGGAGGGATTGGGGTCAAAATGGGGGGTTGCAATTGTATGGGGAATATAAAAATAAAATCTATTATTTAAAAAAAAAAAAAAGAACTTCATATTCTTACGACTAAAGTTGAGTTCCTGTACATTTGTGTTGTGGTGTACTATGTTTATAAATTCTTAATTTAAGAGTGATGGGATTTTCCTGTAAATCAAAAACTTGAAATTTATTTATATGAGGAGAAAAGACACACTAGAAGGCAAATTTCCAAATATGGAGGAGACACTTAAAGTGGTATCTAATAGTTACTTTTTTTTTATCACTATCTTTTTTCTAAAAATTTCAGCCTATCAGAGGGTCACTGTTGATGCATTAAAACAAAGGTACAAAAATCATGTTTGTCAGTCATTTGTTAGTTATGTGTGTCAGTGATGTTATTCTGTTTCATCACAGTATTTGATGGGCTACTCTTCTGTTGGATTTTGTCCTTAAATGTAACTCTATGATTTTTACATAGGATAGTCATATGACTTCAGTCTACCTTTCTTCTTCCTTTCTTCCTCCCTCCCTCCTTTCCCTTTACCACAGGCTTCTTCAGTATTTGCAATGCTCTTTTTTTTTTTTAAGATTTATTTATTTATTCATACAAGCAGTGGGTACAGTCAGAAGCGCGGGAGGGTGTCAGAATTCACCAGAGCCAGAGTGGGGAACAGAACAGGCAGACTGACGAAGTACACTGCTGAGGGGAGCAGCGGGCGGCAGGAGAGGTCTGCGCGCCATGTGGGACCCTCGCCCGGCAGCCGGGGATTGAACTGGCGCTGCAGAGGCTGCGGGCAGCTTCACAACCCAGCACTCAACCACTGCACCACCGGGGAGGCCCAATGCTCTTTTTATTTGGACAAAAATTATTTTATCTTTACATCATTCTTTAAATTGTTTTTTCTAACCAATCAAAAGAGCGTAGTGACCTTCCTTCCTTGCTGTCTTCATTACAGAGTTCCTTGCAGATTGTATGCACAGCTTTGTGTCTTCTTTAGGGATTAGCTCCAGATTTTTTCAGTTTCAATTCCGCACCATCCATCTTCTTGAATATGAGTCTCCTAAAATATAAGCAGGACAAAAATGTCCTCACCCACCTGAGCAATAGGAGAGCATATGAAAATGCAAGCTATGATCCTAATTGCCTATTATTATTTACTAGAATTTTGTTGCACTGGGAACAAATGAGATGTTGATGGGATCCTGAATTTGTAATAGACATTTAGACTCGCAAACTTCCCACTGGTTCATCTCTCTCCCTCACTCCTGTCCTACTGCTATTGTCTGATTGACAAGTTCTAGCTCAGAATGATATCTCAGGACCTCAGCAGAAACACCAGTGATTCTTCTTTTCCTGATAAATAACCCCCAGTCCTTTATGCAGTCCCAAGTGCCCTCTCTACTCCTCCCCATCTTTTGGCTTTCTGTCCTCTCCTCTTGATGTGCCCTTTGCTTTCACCAAACCGAACTGCTTCTGTTCTTGACTCACCTTGCTCTGCTCCCCCTCTCCTCTCATCACTTGCTGAATGTTCAAAGTAGAGTCAACTTTCCAAGTCAAACTTGTGAAACATCCCTGGATTCCCACATGAAGAAACAGTTTTTGTCCTTGACCCTCCGTAGGACCCTATTAGTGCCACCTATTATTTCATTCATCCTGTGAAATATTGAGGGCTTACTACATACCAGACACAGTACTAGGCACTGGAGATCTATCAGTGTTCACAAATTATGGGATGTGTGGGACTGAAAGCCTCGTAAATGGGATGGGCCCTAACTCTGTAACATGTCAGATGTGGTTACATGCCATGGTGAAAAAAGAAGCCTGGAGCGTTTTGAGAAGATCTCACTGATAAGGTGTCACAGCTTGCCACCTTCATTCCTTCAGGTCTTAATTAAAGTATCCTGGGCTACATTATATTAAAAATTTTTTTTTACATTAAGCTCTACTAGAAAATAATAGGTAGGTAGTTTTTAATTTTGAACCTCTTATTTTATTCTAATTTGTATATAATAGATAATAATTAATACAAAGAATGATTATAAATGGACTTGTCTATAAAATAGCATCCAGTAAAAGAAAAAAAAATATAAGTCAAGGACGGTACCCTTCTGAATTAGAGACCTGTTTTACTGTCCTTTGTACCTGAAGAAACCTCTCACCTATGGGAGGTCAAAGGGTGGATGCTAAATCAGTCTTAAGTCCCTAATTGTGTCCTCATATGTCCTACTCTGTGTGTGGTTAAGAGCACACACATTACCTATAGTAATGTTTACACCTGACTTTCTGTGGCCTCGGTTTACAGATATTTCTCTTCCTGTGTCTTTGCCTTTTTTCCTTTAAGAAATGATACTACTTAAAAACTGATTTTGAAAAGATGTAATTCTTTGAAAGTTTTCTACCTCAACTCTATATATCTTGCCATGCATTTTAATAGGTCTCTAGATATTTACCTTGGGTGTTTCTGATGAGGAGTCTGGATTTCTTGGGGCTGGCAGGTCATTGGGGAAAGTAACTCAGGGGCAGGTGGTGAATGCATGGGTTGTTGGAGCAGATCACTCAGTGTCTTGGTGACCCTTGCTGTTCTACCAAACCTTTGGGGCAGATTAGGAACACGTCTCAAGATGCTTTCCTTCATGTATCTCCCAAATCTCAGAGGCAGGTTGGCTGTTTCCCCAGTGCTTCCTTGTCGCATGGTCCTCCCAAATCTCAATGGCAGGTTGGCTGCTGAGTGTGGCATTTTGTTGACTGCAGATGCACTCATCTTAATGATGTTTCCTGGTCCCCAATCTTTTAATTCTTCAAAATTGAGACTTCTTTCCTTTTTCCCTTTAGGGTCTCCTGTTAGCTATAATTAGAAGTGACCTTGAAAGTAACTTATCTTTGTTCTAAGCAATAAAGTTGCACCCCAAATTAACTTAAATCCAGACTTCAGTCTGCAGAATTGTTAAAGCTATAAGCAAACTTCGTGTTCACATGTGCAGAATTTTTTAATAAATTATTTGTATTAAGCTTCTTAAAGCAATCTAGTTTCTCCATCCCAGGGCTATTGTAAGAAAACTATAAAATATTAATAAAATATGTATAGTGAATACAGCAAGGGGTTCAAGTGGCAGGAATGTAATGAAGTACTGAAACAAAGCAGAAGGTTATTTTACTGCAGTTTTTCTCTTTCAGTTTTTGATGCACATTGTTAGGAAATAGTTCATATATTTTTAAATCTTGATTTTCGAAAAACTTCCCACTAACTCTTCAAGTCTAATATGTTCCCCCTCTTTAAACTATGGTCAAAGTCATAGATACTTGGAAACAGAGATGCTAGCCAGATTTTGGGTAGGAAGTTCCAAGGAATTTCTTTCCTATCCACGATATTCAGACTCCATTCTCAGAATACTTCTCAAGACACTGTCTTTTTATTAGTGAATAAATGACATTTTTAGTAAAGCTCCAATTGATTTGCAGTTTACTGAGTAGATCAACTTTTAAAGAACCATTTAAAATAAAACAAGTATTTAATTAGATTTAGTTTACCATGTGTTTTGTTCATATGAAGATTTTTAAACTTTTCAGGTTGTAAAAAACAATATCTACGCTTTTCAGCACAGTTGGAAAGTATATAAAAGTACAAAGAGGAAAATAAAAATAACTTGCAGTCACACTAACTAGGGATAAAAATTTAATTTTGATATAGATTTACCACAAATTTACTACCTTATTATAGCAAAGAAAAATCATGTAAACATTGCATTATTTGTTTATAGTTGAAGCCAATTCAAATGTCCAGCTGCAATATATCCAGATCTTATTTCTGCAGCTACTTATTACAGTTGTGCGCTTCTGAGTCAGTTGAGATTTATTAATGTACCTTATATTTGCTAAGTATCATACTCTGTTGTAAAATTTTCATTAAAAGCCAGGTATTTGCTAAAAAGTATAAGTTACAGCATCACATTGTCATGGGAAGGCTGAAGCTTGACAAAAACAACACAAATGATCTTATTCCTTACTCTTTACAAAAGTATTTGACTCAGGACAAATATTCTATGGTTAAGACTAGTCACGTTAAATAGAGTTAAAACACTTACCTCAGAATACTTGTCATAATTTTCTTTGCTGTGAAAATTGGACACCATTAATTCATCCGCACAAAAGATGTTTGATGTTAACAAGGTTGAAGTGGCTAAAGTCAATAAAATGAATCGTTTTGATGAAATAACTTCCATTTTGTCCAAAAGCTAGAATTAAGTTTATATGTTTAACGTGATGTGTACATGGAGGATTAGCATGATCTTTTTATACTGTCTAAAATGAAAGGAAAGTTTGACTTAACGGTGAAATCAATCCCACATGTTGTAAGTACCAATAGTAATTAGAGGTTTCAGCTAAAATATGTATGTAAGGAATGTGGGTAATTCATTCTGAGAGGACAGCAATTGTTTCTGTTTGCAAATTCATTCACTTTGAAAATATTTTTTCTTATTATGAAGGAGCTTCTAATTAGGTAAGTTTGAGGTCACAGCAATTAAGATTCCAAACAAACAGAATGCTTCTTTTCTCCAAGTGCAAACAAAAAAATATTTTCTTTTCAGTGTTTGTGTCATTTCTTGGGAGAAGGGAAAAATATTCAATGCATGCTATCTATGTTAATTTTTTTAATCCATACAAAAGAGTTAAGCATAATATTTTCAAAATGTCATACAAAAGTAAGAATGTGAAACAGAATTCCAAGTCACATAATACCCAAGTAAAATGTCATTAATTAACTTTTTGTAAGTGCTATTTCGTTATTAAAAGGCTTCAGAAATAAATGTCAGCGGTAACGTGAAGGCTGTACATAAGACGATGCAATAGGCATTTTGACAAACTGGCTGTCTCAGGAGAAGCTGGAGACAGTGCAAGCCCTTTTGTATTAGCCCTGTGGGCCTTATTTGGCAAAACTGTATAAATCATCAGGATTTTACTTCTGCCATGATGCTGCCTCCTACCTTTCTCCTCAGGACCCTTCAAAGCCCTCACAGAGGCTTGGAAAGTGACACATATGCAAATTTTGTTGCTCCCCTGGCCCATATTATTTAGGTAATCTCCAATTGCCATAGGCATACTAACATCATGGTATAAGAAAAGAATGTACAGAAATAAATGCTTATTTACTGAAATGCCAAAGCAGGTCTCTTTTGGAGTAGCTGACTAGTATTCTTAAAGACCTCCCTTATCACTGGACTGCCTAAGTTCTAGAGAAATCATGACTTGTTCTCACTTGTCCATTCGGCCCTCTCAGGAGAAAAAGACCTTACATTAATTGTTTTCAACACTAGTTACCTCTAGACACAGACACTTAGAAGTGAATTGACAGAAGAGCAAGTCATAAAATTGTACTTTTGGTGTTAAGAACAGTACCTCTTGTAGCCTCTCTTACCAACCTGCCATAGAATATGAGCATTAGATATGAGATACGTGTTGGGCAGAAGTGAAGACCTTTCCTTGTATTACAGATCTCCAGAGTAAATCAAAAAGTTGAAAAACAATAGTGGGCAAACACTTGGGTACCCACTTGGCCTCTGGTGAAAAAATTGACATCATTGGCCTCGTTTGTTTTGGTTTGCGGTAGCCAAGCATCCCCACAGTAGGAGGCAATTAATTCAATTCATACTCTGGTGTTAATTTTGTAGCACTGTTATTGGATTATTTGGGTTTAATTTCCCTGAGGATTTAATACGTCTCTCTTCCAATTTGTTCCTTCGCAAACTGCTGATGGAACTTCCCTATTTTGTGGTCAGTAGATCCAAACTTTTGAGAAATGGGTGAAGCAAATTTTATTGACCAAGTTTACAACCTGGAAAATGTGGAAGGATCATCCTGGATCTCTTTCAAAATATGTTTGTGTCCGGTTGTTTCAAACATTAGCAGTTCACCCTTTTTCAGGGCTGCTACTTGGGGTTTTGGCACATTGATGAGGTTTTCTGACTGCAATCAGCATCCTGAACAGTTGATATGACTAATTACTCCCCTGCCTCCACCGGATTTAAGCTTCCAAGTTTGCAGTGTAATTAGAGTTATCTTATTAATATAGAGCTTGGCTCTTTTCAACCATCTCTTCAATTAGCAGTGAAAACATTAACAGATATAAAACAACATTACCTAACATACACAGTATATAACCACCTTAAATCTTGTAATGAAATATCTGCCACATACATAGCACATTTAGGAATTCTTGATTAGACATATGAGCATACAAAAATTAAGTAGAAATTCTACCTTCCTGATGTGTGGCCTTTACAAATACATGCTTAATTTATTAAGATTTTAGAGACCTCAAGGTTACTTCTGAACCTGTCTTTCCAGGTTGGGCACTACTCCTGAGCATTAGACTCTGCAGCTATTCAGCTTCCTAACAGACAGTGCTGTTGGATGTCCCACAATCATCTCAATTCCAGAATGTCCAAAGTAGAATTTATCTTTTTCAGTAACTGTTTCTACTCCTAGATTTCCCATTTCAGTGACTAATACTGTATCAGTCAGGGTCTAATCAAGAGATAGAAAACACAGGAAATGATTAATATGAATAATTATTCATTATGACAGGAGATTCTCTACAAAGGGGTAAAGGGGAAGTATCCAAAGGGATACTAGGGCCAAGGGGAAGTATCCAAGGAGAGAAGAAAAGGGAACTCACCATAATGGAGAAGGTTTGGATGGCAGAGAAGATTGCTGGGTTACCCAGGGCCAGCAGTCACCAGGGCTATCTGCAATCACAAGCAGAAGACACCCTTCTGGGGTGCAGATGGGCCAAGTCTGGGAAGACAACTTCTGGGTCTCTAGGTATCTCTGAGATTCACTTGAAATCTGCCACTGAAACTTGGTGGGGGTGAGGGCAACTAGATGTCCCCCATTTGTAGCAGTGGGTAGAAACACAAAGCAAATGGAGGCACACTTGAGCCGGAAAGAGAAATCCCTTTCTTCTTCAGTTCCCCTCCAGTGCCTTCTACTGACAAAGCTTAAAGCTCTGCCAGTTGCAGTGGAAAAATGTTTCCTGGGCCTGTCTATATTATCTCAAAGCTTGTAATGAAGGTGGATTTTGAGCTAAGAGGCAATAAACAGATAATGGGCAGTTACTAACGGCCACCCATTTGTATAAGTCAGAATTCTTTGTGATATTCTTCATGATTTCCTCCCCTTTTTCTTCCACACCCCATTCCACAATTAGTGAACAATTGTATTGTTTCTAGTTTTGTGCTATTATACTTCATAATAACCAGTACTTTTTGTGCATGAATCAAGTGCCAGGGACTGTTCAAAGTACTTTGTGAATTAACTTACTTATCTTTCACAATAACCCTGTGAGCAGCTACTATTTTTGTTTCTACTCTATAGAAGGATTAAGTAGCTTTCCTCACCAATGGCAGAGTCAGATTTGAGCCCCAACAGTCTAAACACACATGCACTGTGCCAGCCCAGTCAACCAAGTCTGGTTTCTTCTAACTTCTAAATAGCTCTTACATCTGTTCATACCTCTTCATCCCCATTGCCATTATCAGTTCATCATTTCCCTGCCTAGATCTTTTCTTAGTCCTCTTCGGTTCTTTGTCCATAGTCCACTTTGAAAAATTTTATAAACCGTTATATTTACGACTTTCTTCCTTAATAACTTTTGATGGTTTTCCATATCCTCTGAGTCATTTGGCCAGCTCCTGATGACTTGTATTCTGTTTATTTCTCTAGCGTTATCTCTTGCCACTGTCTGCATCATCTGCTTGATGACAAACTTCTTTCTGTTCTTTCCAATGGATGTATTTTCTCTTGGCTCCAGGCTTCTGCCCATGATTTTCCTTGCATGGAATATTCATCTGATCTCTTCTTTCCTTCTCCCACCTATTAATTGTTTGGGTCTCGCTTGAGGCATTACATAGTGCAAAAAGTCTCTCTTGACTTCCAGCTCTAAGAAATAGCTCTTTGTTCTCCCCTAATCATGGCTCTTTTCACTCCGACTTGTCTCATTTCCTGGTCTGCCCCCTCCAATGCTCTGCAAGTATGTGAGGGCAGGACCTTGCTGGTGCAGATCACAGTGGTATTTCCATTGTCTATCTCACAGCTACTCAGGAAATTTTATTTCTAAATGAACGCATTTTTTTTTAATTAGTATTGGAAATAGGGGTTCAAAATAAAGTTGCTTGTTAACTATTTTTCCCAGTCTTCCTAACTGTTGAACAGTGTTTTCTCCTTGCTGGGACTTACACATTATTAGAGCTTAAATTTGTGACTTATCCTGAAATTGTTATAGGACAGTCCCGATATTGAACGGGTTGCCTGGCTATGGGTCTTCACCCGCGGAGAGGTCACCATGTCTGAGGAGGTGAACATGCGGACACATGGGTGCAGCGCACTGTGGCCCAGAACTGCCGATCAAGCGATCCTCCTGCCTCAGCCTCCCAGGTAGCAAACGGTTTTTACAGGAATAGAGGACTTTTGTTTTCCACAATGGACAAATACCTGGAGGGACTGGTTTTCTTTCACACTGGAACCTGGTAAAAAATGTTCATCTGAGACTGCATCCCAATATCCATATATTCGATCTTCATCACCATGGAAATGGTGGCAAAAAGTGAAAGGGGGGAATTGTTAGGGGAAAAAGGATGTCCTAAAGCTAATTCCATACAGGCTTTGTGGACTCCACCCCCACCCTAGGCCAAAGCCAAAGACACTGGGAACTCCAAATCCCATCACCACCAAAGGAAGGTCGCTGGGACCTGAGGGTGGGGTTAAGCAGCCAGGTTTTTATAAAGCCAGGCACGTGGGCTTTGGAGGGGTCCCCCATTTTGGCTCTCCGCCAGCTGGCAGTGTCCGGCCACCTCTGAGAGTGACTTTGGGTTTCCAGGTCGGCGGATCAGGTAGGACGCATTAAAGACTTTATTTCCCTATTTTCTCCCTGAGTTGTACATTTTCCTTATTTCCTTTTCCCTTGTAAATAAACCTTTTATTAACCTTTTGTGTGTGCCTGTAGTGGACTATTAATAAGTCCCTTTTAAGCGCGCGGGTGAGGACCCACAGCCAGGCAACCCGTTCAATATTGGGACTGCCCTATAACAAAATCATAACATCTTAATATTCTCCTGTCGAGGATTCAGCTGTAGGGCTTTCCAAGCTGTGACCGATACAAGCATAGTCAGGTATGAGTAGATGGAATGTGAGAGTAGGTTTATTCTGTCATAGTACTATGCATGACTTGGTAAGTTCAGATGGATCTTGCCAGGTAGATGGGCTCAAAATACCAGGAAAGGTGTGAAAAGTAACTACACGACCCAGGAGGGCTTTCTGATGATTCTTCAGGTTCTCTCAAGGGGCGAACTTCATAGCCCTATTGGTTCCTCTGACTGAGGGCAGAATAGGGTTCTCTCATTATTGTTCTTTTTTAGATTGTTTTATTTATACAAGAACTGGGCTACAGGCCAGAGGTGCGGGAGGGTGAGAGGATTCACCAGAGACAGAGCAGGGAACAGAACAGGCAGACTGACTGAAATACACTGCTGAGGGGAGCAGCGGGTGAGGAGAGGTCTGCGGCACCAAGTGGGTTGCTCCGCAGCCGGCAGGGATCAGGACGGCACTGCAGAGGCTGCGGACAGCTTCACAGCACTGCGCTCAACCGCCTGCGCCAGCAGGGAGGCCCTCATTATTATTCTTTCATGCTCACTGGATGCACCCTAACCTCTGGCAAGTAGTTAGAGTGAGGGACAAATCATTTCTACCCACCAGAAACTGAGCTGATTTGAGTTGGGCTTAGGACTTTGTAGGACCTCGGTATAGCTGTACTTCTGGTTAAACATTTAAAGTAAGAGTTTTTTATGCCACAGGCTGCACATTTTATATAAATTTTACATAGAAAAGGCCAGTTCACTCCACACAATGATCCATGCCCTGTGAAGCCACTGTGAATTCTACCAAAGAGGTGGTTAATTTTAATATCCAGACGAGCCTCATCACAGAGCCCTGCTCCTTCTCAAGTCAACAGTTTACTCCCAGGACACTTGCCTTTTTATAATGTTTATTTCTTCCTTTCCTTCTAAGTGTAATCCAATTGTTGTGCTGTGCAGAAGAATTTATGGATATTATAGTGCTTGTTTGCATTTCCTGTTTGCAAAGAATTTTGCAATCATTTGTTAACTAATTTCAGGCCCTCTCTGGAGGTGGATGGTGATATTGTGCTATAATTCATTTCAGTATTATATGTGCAAAGAGAAAGAAATACCTGCCTAGCTTCCAAATAAAGTCATCCTGTGTAAATTGTATAAAATTATTATTTTAAAAATGTGTGGTGGTGCCTGTGTTTCAAGATTTACGAGTGACTTGTTATAATGAGCCTGTCATATTTTGATAGCAGGATTGTATTTACTTCTCTGCTTTTTACAATGACAGATTACAATGCCAGAGGCCTTAGAAGGTGCTGACATGAACATGAGACAAAGATTATTTCTCTGTGTAGTAAAAGCAGTTGAAATTCAATTCTAGTTGAAGTAACTTAGAGAATCAATTTGTACAATACAAGAATAAACATTAAGTATTTATTAAAATTAATTCACATGATTTATTCTAGAAGGTCCATTAAATGCCAAGGTCCTTGTATCTAAAAGATGAATTTTAGAACAAATTATTGAATAAACTTTCAATAAAAGTATTAGGTTTTTCAAATGATATGGAGTGATAATGCTTAAAAAAATTTAAAAGCAGTTATGCAAGACTGATCAGGAAGCAGCCTTTCTGCACCATAGCTTTCCAATTCAGGCCTTTATGCTTTTTAATGTTTCATTTTTATTGGCATTTTTTCCTTTGCAGGAAAAATGTGTGATTTTTACTGACCTGGCAGGGAGCTGTGGTACCTCCAGCCAAAGTGTCAAGAAAACTCAGAATTCTCTACATGAGGGACAAAGACCAGATGTTTAGTTAAAACAACACATAGTTTTTATACAAATATAGGCCATGGAAACTAAGACCTTTACTGGAATTTTTCTCTCTTTTGGGCCAGTCTTACTTTTAATAGTTTAAAAATAAGCAAGCCCCCACTTTGTAATCCCAACCTAAGCCAAATAATGTAATTTCTTATAAGGTGTATGCTTTTCAGTATCTTGAATTTTTGTTTTGTTTTGTATTTGTTTTGAAGAATTTTGTTCTAACACGTGGAATGTGTCCTTCACATAATAAGTTGTTTTACTAAAAAGGAAAATGGGAGACTGAATAGCCTAATCCTTAGGTAGCTTTTTTCCACAAGTCTGGCCACCCCTTCATTGGGAAGGAGATCTCCCACTTAAACCGACACAAATGTGGGTTCACAAAGACAACTATTTTCATCTTTGTTTCTGCTCCTGGGGTTATAGATTCAGATGCTGCAAATGTGTACTTTCTTACCCTGCCCACCACCAGTGCCCCAGCAATCCTCTACCACATTCCATCTAATAAAAATGAGCATCATTCCTAATGTGGATTCCCCTAGATGCTCTTTCAGACCTAAGAAAAGAAATGAAAAGGGGGTGATTCGAAACACCCATATCTGGTGCATTGCCTGTTTTTTTCCTTTTGATCAGATATCACATGCTTTCTATGCTCTGAGTCCACAGTAGCCCTGCACCTCTAACCATCCTTGAATTGACATGCTGGCACTTTGACCTTCATCTTTGTTTCCAGTCCTTTGACTTTGGCCATACTACTTGCTTCCTCCTCTAGGTCTGGGCTTCTGAGTGTGTCTCTTACCCTTTGATTCCTCTGTCACTGGGATCACAGTGGCTGGACTTCGTTACTGAGGAGGGGTTACTGGACCCCTAAGGGAATGTATTCATGATGTAGCTAGGACTTACAGCACTGACAGTTCTGCTGATTAAACTCAAGCAATTCCAAGCAAACAAACAGAAAATCCCTCAGCTAAGTAGTTGTCTTTGGAGGATCACTTAAAGATACACTTTTAAACCTACAGTGACATTGGGTATAAATTTAATTAAAGGGGAAGATTTCCTGGAAATTTTCCCAATTCTAAAAGGTGAGGTGAGATCTAGACAGAAAATTCCTTATGAATTGAGATTAAATAAGCTAACTAACGTTCATGTCATTCAATGAAATACCAAGTGGATTTAACTCTACACAGAATTTTTGGGACCATGTGAGCTTAAGAAATCAGATATTTTCTTTCTGTGAAACTATAATAAAAAGAAAATAGACAAAGTTAGTAAAGGTTTTAGAGGATGTTTAGATGTATAAGCTGGCATGCTAACTGCAGGACATCATCCTATTATGATCTCACCATCCTGTTACTTGAATGACCCAGAGTGGTTGGTGTTGGCTGATTCACCCTGGTGGAGTGTCACTGATTCATTGTTAGGAATAGCCAGTGACCATGATTTAGAAGCATCTGATTAGATAAATGTGAATCTTCCTGGGTCCACTCCCATCCCCTAACCTCTTGGTCGGGGCAGTAGAATAGCCCTTGCTATGTTTTCATGTATATTAGGCCGATTTGTTTGTTTAAATTTACCACTTTAAAGCTTCCCTTAATGTGTGTCTTAACCTGATCTTACTTGGGTAAAAATATCCCAGGAGAAGAAGTCTCAATCCAGGACACCACTAAGGACAGCAAACACAGGCCAATAAGCATAGGATGGTGAGAAATTGAATAAGTGAGACATCACTGTGGGCTCACTTTGGGTCTCTGTGCAGTTTCCTATTCTTGTAAGTGTTTCGTAGTTGAGGCTTTCATATCAGCACATCTGCAAAAGGAGGATTTTTAGCTGGTGTACTACTCAGAGTCCTTGGCTCCATGCTACTGACATTTGTAATGTATATAAGCAAAACAGACAATTTATTATAAAGATACTGGGGTGTCTTATGAATGGGAGTGGGGCCTCTAGAACACTTGGGGCCTACCATTCCAATAATCTTCCAATATATCTTCTCCTGGACTCTCATTTCTTCTCTCTATGCATCACTGTCATTATTTCCTCCTACTGCTATGTTGATTTTTCTGCTTCTCTATGCATTTGTTAATACATCCTGAGTTTATACATCCTCAATTTCAGTCATCCCATGAGAAACTGCCTAGTCTCAGTTTCAGATTCAAAATACTGTGGAAGGATTTTGATTGGTCGAGTCTAGGTAAGGTGTCCCCCTCCCGAACCAGTTGTCTGTGGCCAAGGGTAGCAGATCCTGTGTATGAAAGAGTTGGGGATAGGTGGAGCTACTGAAAAGACGCTACGAAAGGCATCCCACACAACGGGATACATGGGGGTTGGAGGTGAGGGTATCTGGACCTCTCTCCTTAAATCCAATTCCCCGTGTAGAGGAAAACTGCTTCCCTAGCTGGTGAAAAACTTAGTTCTAGATTTGCACTCAAAGGGCAGCTTACCCATCTCATGTTGGAGCGGGTGTTCCTGTTTCTAAAGGAGCTGGGGAGCTCTCTATCCTAGCCTGGTGATAGCAGTAGTCAGTGCTTTCATCTGTGCCATCTGGGTCTTTGTTTTTTGCAAGCAGGTGTTCTTGTGTGATATTTTTGTGACTCATGTGGGGCTTTGATGGCAAAAACAAAACAAAGCAAAACAAATTCTAGATATTCCTTCCCCAGGGGCAGCTGAGGGCACAATTCCCAGCTCTTTATATATCTATCAAAAGCAGTGCCAACTTTGAGAGTCTGTAAGATTCCTTTCTCCCCTGGCAGGTGAGAACACTGGCTCAGGTGTTTCTCTTTGGCATTTGGAGAGACTCCTGTTTTCAGTGTTCAGCTTGCACCAGATTTAAAGCACTGTCCTGAGAGTTTCAAGACCAGGTGGTTTGGTCCCTGAATAGTCCTAAACTCTTTTTACCTTGAGCCACTTTCCTAACTGTTTTACAGCCTTTTGTTTGCTGTGGTGACACTGCTTACCTCATTTCTCCCCACTCAGTTTACTCAGGTTGAGTGAGTTCTATGACCCAGAACAAAGTGGTTCATTGCTTTTTGAATAAAAATTTCTTTTTCTATTAAGGTGACAGATTTGCCATTCTCCCACTGACACGTGGGTAGTCCTCCTTGGCAACAAGCCAGGATTCCCTTTCATTCCTTCCATAAAGAACTGTGTAGAGATCAGTGAGAAGTGTTTATTTTGGAGATTGTAAAAATAAGACTCCTGTGTATAATTCCAAATTAAGTATATATTCTTTTGGTAATTAGCTTCATTGTTCTCTGTCAATTTTTTGACAGTATTTACACTAAATTAGAGGTAGTAATAATGGGACATTCTAGTTCAGTCCTACAAGCATATCTGTCTGTAATAAAATATTTGCTTTCTGTGACAGAAAGCATTTTAGAAGTGTTCATTAAGACAATTTGATAACTGTGTATCCATTATTAATAACCCAAGACAGGGAATTACATGTTACGTGACTCATGTAACCAATAAGGAAGCTTCCATTTCCATAATTATAAAGAATTCATATCACATCCATTTTACTATTCTGTATCATTTGACCCATTTATGGCTCATTTTGAAAGAGTAAGATTTAAAAATTTATAAGATTTTTTTCGATTGAAAAATCTGCCAGGTTCTTTCTCCCTTCCATTGCTAGCAGTGAGTGCTCTCCATCTAAGAGGCCTGCTGTTTGGTTCCACATCCCTCTCCTCTAACCACTAGTAAAGAAAGTTCCAGATGCTTCAGATTATGCTGATCCCTCTCCTTTGGGAGAGAGCTTAGCAGAGGACACATCTCCCCACCCCTTCTGGAAAGCCTTCTGAAGGGTAAATTGTCAGAAGAGTTGGTGTGGGGGTGGGTGATATTCCAGAACAAAATAAAACCATGGGGGTGAAGGGTGGCCACTCCCTGTCGCATCCTCTGTGTGCAGTGGCTCAGCCAGAGTTTCTGTTCCACCCATTTGGAGAAAAAGTTGAGCAAATAATCAGCAGGGCTGCCTGAGTCATCATCCTACTAAATTTCCCCCAAAATGAACTTTACTGGTTGCTGCTACTGCTGCTGCTGCTCTTCTTACTATCTTCCAGAGTTAACTGTGAGCTGGGAAGAGGAGGGAGTGGGATGCAGACTGGGAGAGAGGAGAGCACCACTGGCAGGCTGCCAGAAGATACACTTTTATCTTCTAGGTTTTCTTTCTGGTCCACAAGAGAGAACCAGGCCTACTGAATGATTCTTGACCTGTTATTCTCTTCCCTTATCCCCACCCCAAATCTCAAAAGCAGTTGTATTTGGAGTCCCTGGCGGGTAGGGTCAAGACCATCCCCACTTTACGCTTGGGAACCTGGGGCAGTGCTGTTCTTGCTATGCGGTAAATTAGAAGCCAGAGACTAACGCCTTTCCCACGTGAGCCAATTGCATCACCCTCTCTATTTGGCCAAGCCAGTGAACAACAATTGCTGAAGTGATTTTGATGAAATGTGACATTTGCAGACTATGGCCACTGACCAAAGAATCTGAATAACACCAGCCAACATTTTATAGGCCACAAAATATAAGCTGTCCTGCATTTATTGCTTGTACTAACAGCTTGAGCCAAGTTTCCTAAGTCTACAGAGCAGAGCTCTTATTGTTGCTAATTTTACTATCAGCAAAGGAAAGGGAAAGAGGAAATAATGTAGAGCAGCTGAGCAAAGCCATTGTGAAGCACAGTGAACTTGGGTGATCAGAATGGAGGGCAACTTTCTTTCTAAAACTTAAAAGGACTCCATTTGCACAGAAATAAAATGGAAAAATGTAATGTAGAAAAAGTCCTAGGCAGAGATTCTGCGCTGGCCTCTCAGGATGGCAGTGACATACGTATCATGTCAGTCACCAGGGGAATGTTAAAAACTCTCCAGGGAAATTTCCAATATGATGGATGGAACTTTAATATTAATATAGGATTCATCATGATAATGTAAGTCATAGATCTAAATCTCCTTCCATCAACTGAATAGTCCCTTTCCAGCCTATTATACAGGTAGTACATGCTTTAAATAGTGTCATATCCCGAAGACTTTCTTTATCTGCAGTTTCTGAAGTTCTGTTCACAGGAGTAGTATGGCCCACAGAATCATTCATCTCTCACGATGTTATGAAGACCATCTGCATTTCTCTCTTTTTTATTAATATTTAGTGCCCCTTAAAATATATGTAATTTGTAATTTTTTCCCAAATAGAAAAAGCATCATTCAACACATACTATCTCACATGCAGTGAGTGTGAAGGGAAGAGCTGATTATCAATCAAATTGTTGATAATTATACAAAGAAGAAAGTGATTTCTGTGTTACGATTTGGTTTAGTCATCTAGTACCTTGCTACCAACCCTAGCCTCGGCATTGTTCAGTCACCTTTACCTGGGTAACACTGACACCAAATGCTTCTCTGGAATCCTAGAAAACAACGACAGCCTTTCTGGAATGAGAATGATTGCAGTGTCCGTAGTAGTAATAAAAAATATTAAGACTCTTCTGCTTTTTTTCAATTAGGATTTGAATATTCATGAGTGGTATATATAACCATCTTTGCTCATCTTAGTCTAAAACACACATAAAAATAAATCCATGGGGCCTCTCTGGTGGCACAAGGGGTTAAGTTGCAGCACTGTGAAGCTATTGGCAGCCACTGCAACACGAGTTCGATCCCTGGCCAGGGAGCTGACCCACATGCACCGCAGACCACTCCTGTCTCACCCACTGCTTCCCTCAGAAGTGTATTTCAGTCAATCTGCCTGTTCTGTTCCCCACTTTGTCTCCGGTGAATCCTCTCAACCCCTGAACCTCTGGCTTGTACCCTACTTCTTGTATGCATAAATAAATAAATCTTTTAAAAAATAAAATAAATTGGGGCCTCCCCAGTGGCGCAGCGATTGAGTGCTGGGTTGCGAAGCTGCCCGCAGCCTCTGCAGCGCCGGTTCGATCCCCGGCTGCTCCCTGGCCACCGGAGGAGGGTCCCACATGGCGCGCAGACCTCTCCTGCCGCCCGCTGCTCCCCTCAGCAGTGTACTTCGGTCCTTCTGCCTGCTCTGCTCCCTGCTCTGGCTCTGGTGAATTCTCTCACCCTCCCCCATGCTTCTGACTGTACCCAGTGCTTGTATAAATAAATAAATAAATCTGTGCGCTTCTGACTGTACCCAGTGCTTGTATAATTAAATAAATGAATGGATAAATAAATAAATAAATAAATAAATCTTAAAATAAATAAAAAAAATAAAATAAATTCATGAGTACAGGCCATGAATACAGACAAGTGGATCCTCAAGTTCTAAACAGTATCAGAGACTTTCTTCCCTGGAATCACTGCCTGCTCTGTCCCTCTTGTCTAGATGGGTAATGTGCACTGGCTCACCTGCTCCAGCTCTATATTTACTTAGGTATATTGATTTATCTATTTTGTGGTATACATTTTAAAGGTGTAAAGGTAAGACTTGCCATAAAGAACACAGTTTAATGTTGTAGAATTCAGTGTTTACTTTCTTTTTACCCTGAATCCTTTCCCCCTCTCATATTCTAAAACTGCGTTGGGAAATGCTGGCCTAATGAAAGTATTCATAAACTTGGACATTCCTATTTTTTGGGCTTAGATTTTCATTGGAGACTTTGCTACGAACTCTTGTTCACCCTTTAAACCTGGCTTAGATGTCACTTCCTCTGTGAAGATTTCTCTACTTTCCCTGGAATATAAAATATATAGTTGTTTCTTTTTGCCCCCTACCCACAGAACTTCCCCCCCATTTATATTAATGCTTAGATCATAAAATTATTTATTTATTTTTCATTTCCCCCATTTCTAATTTACAATCTCCTTTATTTTAAGAAGAATAATTTTATCCTAGTGACCTGCAAAGTGTCTGGCTTGTTGTAAGAGTTCACAAATTTCTGCTGAAGGAATGAATGAATATGTAGAGCCTGGGAACTTAAGCAGAAAAATTATCTTTCTAGAGTGTTGATATGTGATTAATGAATGAACCCTTTGAGTTAAGTACTTTTTCCATTATAGTGACTAATTTCCATATAGTTGATTGCATTGAGATTGACTCTGATGTGAAATGGTTAATCATTTACTCTGCCAAAGATACAAAATTGACTCTTATTCTGTCTGTTTTCCCCCCTTGTATATGAAAGATTCTAGAAGCCATTCACAGTAAAGACATTTTTCTTATCTATACTCATCATCAATCCATAACTTAGAATTTCCCTTTATCTTTAACTGCTAAGGTAAAATGGAATTTATAGATCTTTCTACCTGTCGTTAAAAACCTAGCATTGTAAAGAATTACAGAGTAGACTATATTGTTTTTAGCCCTTATATATAGATAATACTTAAAACATTTTTTTTTTCTGTAGGTTTTTTCTGTAGGTTTCAGGCTTTCAAATTTTATTGTGGTTTAGACATGTCTTCCTTCCTTTAGTTTTTTTCTTTAATCTTTTGAAGAATTTACTAGAATAAAGATAATGATGTCCCTTTTTGGTTCTACCCCACTCCACTTCTATACCCACGAGTGACCAATGTTCGTACATTCAATCAGAATACACTTGGGAGTGGGTTGGGGGGGGATGCAAGGACCAAGGCCAGTAGAGGTTGGACAGCTGCACTTAGGCATTCTTTTGTCCCTGTTCACTTTTGATGGTGGGTTGCGAATAGCCAACCTGGTAAGGACATTAAGAGGAGCTAATATGCCCAAGAAACTTAATTATATTTCTGTCATAGAGACTAGGCTGAAAAAATACCTATGGTTAGCCCCTTCTGCAGTGTGTTTGTCAGACTGTCAGTGTGCTCAATTGGAAGAGGAGATGGAAAAAAGAGTTAAGCCAGAATGATTGTTAGACTGGCATCAGGAGCTCCCACTCTCTCCCCCCACACTATCATTTGTGTGTATGTTTGCAATGAAGGCTACTGCTGTACCTAAGTGATGCTGTACCTAAGTGATGCTGTACCTAAGTGATACCTAAGTACTCCTGGTAGCATGAAGAAGCCTAAACAAAAGTAAAGGTGATGATAGTATTTGGGGAGGAGAAGGAGAAAGAAAAAAAAAAGGAAGAAGGAATGAGACTATATCATATAATGGGAACAGCACATGATTTAGAAAATTCTGGTTTCCAGGTTCTATGTAACCTTGAGCAAGTTGTCCAGCTCAAAGTTTCTTCATATGAAGAGGTTGTGGATTGCTGGAGGATCTCCAAGGGGTCTCTACTCTAAAAGTCTATGTTAGTGGTGAGGGATAAAGAATTTGAGAGAACCAAAGAAAAGAATGAGGTATGTGTATGTCATTGGTGAAAGTCACCCAACTCAGCTGCCCCTGCTCGGGGGCAGCCCCTGCTTCCTCATATCTGGGGGACAATTGATTAGAATAAGTTTCTGTTCATTAGCTGGGGTGCAGATGAAATCTAGCTAATAGAGAAAGGAACTGTTTTATATATAACTCCTGCCAGGAAGCCAGAAGATGGTGGGCAGTAGATAGAGTCCTTCTTAACCAGAAAAGTCTGGCACCTGAAGCTTCATCCCAGGAAACCAAGCCTGGAAATGGTGATTGGATCCTCAAACTTCCATTTTTAGATGGGGTGATTTTCACACAAACTCCTTGGCTAAGTACCAGGGGTTCCTGGGAACCAAGTCTCTGTAGCAGGGTTTAGACTCTGAAGGCCAAAACAAAGAGAATGAGTTGCACATTCTCATGCAACCACTTGGTTGTCTGAATTCCGAAGGTGCTTTAGAAACAGAGCTCAGACTTGGCCTCTTGACCTGTGGCCCATTTCAGGGTAAGCTTGGGGACAGTCAGCTGTGGAATGTTAGAAGAGTAGAATAAGTTTCCAGGGCTGTAGGCTGTTAGTTGATTCCCCAGAAAGCAGTCCTGTGAAGTCATTCTTATTTTTACATATGGCATATCTGAAAAAGGGATTACTCCGCAATTGCAACATTTTTGTTTTATGTGCCTCTGAAGTCCAGATATGTTTTGTCCTCCATCAAGTCTTAAGAAATATTTATCCTGGCATCTTCCCATTTTTCTTTCCAAATGGAAAATGCTATTTTAAAGACTACTTGTGAAATCATTCCTAGGTATGCACACACATTATATTGGAGATTTTAGAAAAACTTTTAAGGAAAAGGAATATAAAATGATATTTCTTTTATGTACCAGACATTACAAACCATTCTTTTCTTGATTAGCAAGATGTATAAAATGACGTCTATTCTAAGCCCGTGGCAGGTATACTTTTGTAGTGGGACAGAATATTGAAAACTGAATGGAAGATAAGGCAAAAAATGAGAATTTGAATAAAATGTCCACATGATAGCATTGTGAAAGCAGTGCTCTCTTTTGGTTAAATAAAGCATGAACAATAATTTTGGGTTAGGTATGTTCTTCAATTATGCATTTGATTTTGGTAATAAAGGATGCATTTTTTCAATAACGTTTGGAATTTAAATATACTGTTCGTTTTTCCCAGTCTTCAAGAGAGCACTTACCAATGCAAAAGTTACCTCTAACCCATTCTCGTCCATTAAAAATTAAATGCTTTTACAGTAAATTATTAAAAGTGCTAGGTTGGTTGCAAATCATCAAAGGTACCATAAACCATTATGCAAGCAAGCGAGAAGTCTGATTAAATCTAAGGGATCAGAAGGCATATACATCCCTTGATATCCATCGCAAATTCTAAACTACAAAAGCAACCATAAAATGCTACATTAAATTACTTAAAAAAAACTCTTTTAGGATTTTCAAAATTCAACAGTGACTTGCCTTTTCAATTAGGTATGAACTAAGAACATTCTACTGCAAAGCAGATACACCATTATTAAGAGGTTATTTTCTATTTTCTTTGAACCTGCAACATAATTAGCCTCATTTTTCTGATATCCCTTACTTAATGGAATTGAGGCATTCTAACTGAGTTTGCTGAAAAACTAGTTATTAATTAAGTCCCATATTCCTACCAAGTGTCTTTACTATCATTTGATTACATTGAAAATGGATGCTAGGCCTTGAATGTTGCGAAATCATGTAGAAAATATTGGAAGTATTTATTATTTTTATTATTAATGAAGTATCATTATTTTACATTCTTGTTTGTTTTTTTCATAATACAGGATGATTAGGTGTGGTCACTATAGCTTTCCCACTATCAAAACTCCCATAGCCCTTCACCACGGTCCATTGTGCTCTCCTCTCCTGGTACTGCGCATCCACTCACCTTTGTCCCTTCCCTTCCTCCCTCATCTCCTCCTGGATACCTCAGATCTATGGTCAGCTTTCTAGGTTCAGTTTTAAAGTTTGTCTTTCTCTGATCCTTTGTTTGGTTTCACTATATTTTACCTAAGAGTGAAACCATCTAGTATTTATCTTTTTCCTTCAATATCAGAAATATTTAAATAAATTATATTTAATACAAAATGTATATGGTAATTTATGGTTTTGGTTTCATTCAAATTAGATATAGCAAATGTGGGCCTCCCCTGGTGGCGCAGGCGGTTGAGCGCAGTGCTGTGAAGCTGTCCTTGGCCTCTGCAGCGCAGGTTCGAACCCGGCCGGCTAGCAAGATGCTCACATGGCGTGGCAGACCTCTCCTCTCTCGCCCGCTGTTCCCCTCAGCAGTGTATTTCAATCGGTCTGCCTGTTCTGCTCCCCTCTCTGTCTCTGGTGAATCCTCTCACCCTCCCACACATCTGGCCTGTACCCTAGTTCTTGTATAAATAAATAAAAATCTTTAAAAAAAATTAGATATAGCAAAGGTAAAATGTCTAGCGTAGTGCCTGGTTCATAGGAGACACTCAAAAAATGGAGGCTTTTCTTATTGTTAACCCCATTTTCCATTTGAAGAACTTGGGCTCCACCGGGACAAACTTGCCCAGTGTCACTGGATGGTGTGAGCTGAGGGCTGAGCAGTTCTAAAGCACATGCTCTTCTCTGTCACCCAAAGAATTACTGGCTCCTTAGAATCTTCCATTGCAGGTAACCATCTAGCTACTCAAATATGCATAAGATGTTTTATTGAAACACCCCCTTGACAAATAAAATGATGAGAAAGGAAAAATATAAACAAGGAGGTAAAATTTTGCCTAATTTTGATAGTTGTAGAGAAGAGGAAAAGCAGCCAGAACAAGCAGTTACTGTTGGGTTTTAGAGCAGCGCTTGCTCCCAAGTCTCCCCACTGTTGTTCATGTCTGCCAAATGGGGTAAGGATAAACAATTTTGCAGCTTAGCTGGGACTGGTTGAGTGGCTAATAAATCTGAATGGATAAGTGAAAAGCAGACTTTGAGAGCTGAACAAGTGTCCAGTGATTTCATCTCTATCAGTGGTCCTTTAGTGTACATTAGAATCACCCAGAAGACTTGTTAAAACACACACATGGGGTGTGTATGTGGGGGGTTGCAACCACAGGGTTTCTTCTTAGTAAGTCTGGGATGGGCTCCAAAAATGTGCTTTTCTAACAAGCTGGCGGATGACATGGAGGCTGCTGGCCCAGGGACCTCCCTTTGATAGCCACTGATTTCAGTTATCAACTTTAAGTATCACCACAACCCTGTGATAGTATGAGCCCCATGTTATAGGTAAGAAAATGGATGAATGGCGAGTTTGGGAAACTTGTCAGAATAATGGTTGGGATCCTGGTTCAAGAGCAACTGAGAAGTTGTCCTCAAAGAATCTTCAGAATTTCTAAGTCATTAGATAAAACAAAACTCAAAGCCTTGCCCCTGAAAGCAGACTGTAGAATGGAGACATTTATAGGGGCAAGAGGAGAGAGGCACGCAATGGACTATGGTAGTAGACTGTGTGTGCTTTGGTGGTAGGAGGGCTATAATAACAGCACAATAATGTAAACCAGCATTACCTCAATAAAAAAAAAAATTCTGAATCACTCTAATTGATGACAGATTATAAGAATATAGTCATTTATCTCTGCTTTTCCACCACCCTTCAGAGGCAAGGAGGTCTGTCATCAGAATGAGAGAAATGCTGACATTGATACATATCCAGGCACCACATGGCCTCAGAAACAAATGAAAACTGAAGCCGTTCTTTAAAGAGCCTCGAATACTTAGATGGGGAAGCTGAGGCATGGAAAGTTTTAATACTTTGATTTTTACATGGTGTATGAGTAACAGTACTGGGATATTAGATGGCATGAAACTCAAAATTTAATTATGAGTAAAAATTTGGAGCCTCATTTTGCCATCTTGATTGCTGTCTGCCATGTGCACCATCCACAAAGTGACTGAATGCACATGCATAAATTTAGTTACCCTGTATTTATTGCACCTTTTACGTGTTAGGCACTGTTCTAGGTGATGGGAATAAAGTGATAAACAAGAATGATAAAATTCTTGTTTTTGCATTCTGAAGAGTGAGAAAATCAGTGAAGAAAAATAAACAAATAGAACCCCCAAACCAAACCCAGGACATTTAAGAATTAAAAAAATGCTCTGAAAAAATTAAAACTAGGTAATTTTGGAGGAAATGACCATAGACTGGGAAATTTATTAACATCATTTCTATGTTATTATAAACATGTTTTAATGTTTTACTAAATATACACGAAGAAATATGGGGGATTGACTACCACCCAGAGGTTGAGAAGATCACATTCCAGTCTCTTATATCCATGAGCATATCCTGAGATTTCCCCTTCAGGCTTCTCCAGAAAATTTTAGAATTCTCAGAAGAGGGAATATATTGTCCTTAAAATGTAAACATACTGCAAAAATCTGATAATATACATTTGAAAATTTATGCAGGAATACATTTTGAAAATGGAAAATAATAGTATGTGAGAACATAAATCTATCGAAGAAAAGATTCTTATTTACATTTTAAAGACTAGGACAACAATCACAGTAATACTTGATTCAAGTGAGACTTATTAATTGATGGCTCAGCTAGTGTGTGCGATGTTTCTTCCTAACTCTAACGTGACTCATACCACAGTGGTAGCTTGAAGTCAGCCACGGTGGGAGTACTTAAACAAGGATGTTGGCAAATGATACCATGCAGATGTTTGAAAAATACTTCTTTTTTCTTGGAAGGCTGGTTGTTGTTGGGAGAAACTCCTTCATAGGGCTCTCAAGCTTCTGTACATCTTGCTGGGCATGCCGAGAATGAAAGACTCTGACCTCTCTACCAGGGTACTTTCCAGGATTATATCTTCCGTGAGCAACTTTGATGGATGAGGTAATGTCTCCAACCTGGGACAAAAAAGCAGGCTTTCCATAAAATTGGTAAATTTTTGGAGAAAAGTATTTCTCTCCTCTGATGCCTCATAGTGCATATGCAGGTGTCTCTTGGGTCTTCCATGTTGCCCTCAGGAGTCTTGAGTGCAAGGGGAAGCCAATGCAAACACGTGGATGCTTGTGATGCCTGCTGTGCTGTGAGTAATCAAGTCTGTGGTTTCTAACCCAAGCAAGCATCCATGAAACAGTAACGGGATACCTTAATAGCTTGTAAAACTAGGATGAAATCAAATTGTAACTTTGACAGTTTTGGTGACAAGGCTGGGATGCTGGCAGAGACATGACTGTCTGGAAGTAGGACAAAGGTTATATGAACCAGGTTCAGAGAGATGAGACAGATTCCTGGGATCTGGAATATTTTTGTCCAAACAGTGAGGGGAAGGGTCATATATGGGTGGTGTGGGTAGAGAATGAGTTTCCTGCTGTGCTATCAATTAATGGGCACTAGTTGAATCGAATCTTCGAGAATTAGCTACAAAAAATAGGACTAAACAAGTCATCCAAAAGAAGTTTGATTTTTGCTCACTCTTTCCTCTTGTTGGGCAGAGGAAGGGATGATATCATGACAATGGCAGCAATCTCCATGGCCCTCAGCTTAAAGGTGATGTGTCTGTATCTGTTGAGCCAGGAATTCCCAGAATGAACAATTGGTGTCATCAATAAAGTCCTTGCTATTTTTGTAGAGCTTTGGTTTGAATTGAATTGAAAACATTGGTTAAGCCATAAGCAGAGCGCTCAGAAGGAAAAGTGCATGCAAAGGTTGACTAGTAGCTGAGAGGCAGTGCATTCATCCAGCCCTTGCTACAGCTCAACTTGGTGGGTGAGAGGGTGGGATGCTAGGCACAGGGGTCAGCAAAGGCCCCCATAACAATAGGGTGGAACTACAGTGACAGTGCATTTAGGGACAGAAAACAAAAGCAAAAACAAACAAATGAACAAACACAAAAAAGTGTGAGTTTAGAGGAGCAGGACAAGGGTAAAAATAAGGTAGATTTTTAAATTAACCTAGTTCAGAAAGCAAAACTGAGCTTACATAGGACATTGCATGTCAAATTTGTATAAAGCATTTGATGGAAGCTTTGTTGTGAAAGAATCAACTAGTTCAGCTAAAAAAAAAAAAAAAGAGCCAAATTCAAATGTGACACTCTACAGCTCAGCTCAAAAGAAACAATTGCTTGATTGTCACTGGGTGACCTTACTTTTCTCCACAGTCATCAGCATGGGAAGACATAAAACAGGTGAACCTGTGAGTTTATATAACTTTTAAACAAGGTAGATGATGAAAAAGTAGTTTTGACGCATATGGGAGGAGTCCATTATAGGAAGCCTGATTTCCCAGCTGCACAGGGAGAGCTGGGGCCAGGGACCTTTGTTCTTTTGCAGACCCCGCCTACCAGACCCTATAGAAGGAGCGTTTCCAGCTGGCCTAAGTCAGCAGAACCAGGAGGGCTGCCCACCCCAGGCTCCTGGAGACAACAACAGATGGCAGATAGGCAAAGCAAATCAATCAAGGCACCAAATGTTCTCAGATTTGGTTTTCAAATTCAGGAGCCTAGTTACACATGGCCACAGTTGTTATTGTGTATCATATTTATTTGACAGCATTGTCCAACCTTTAGATTTCTCTCACTGGCATAGGCAAAAGAATATGTGCATTGTATTTCAATTAGCACTTCTCAAAATCCAAGTGAGTTCTGAGGCTAAGAAATCCAGTGTGCCAACAAGTCACACAGTTTTTTGAAATACAGGTTTTAGGAAAGTATGCCTTGTTGGGATTCTTGTTCATATGTCTGGAGGAGTCAGTCATGGCTTTTTAGATCTCTTGCCATCCTTTCCATAGTCTTATGAGAACCTAGATTAGTTCAAAGAAGTCTCACCACCTCTCCCTCTCTCTGTGATATTTACTCTTCTACATGAAGGGCTTTGGTGGTGAGTCAGCAGCCAAATATCAGTATTGGGCCAGAGAAAGCTCTAGTCTTCAGGGATATGGGGCAGGAAAGCATAGGTTCCGGGTTTTGCTCATATGGCATCAAGATATGTCATATTACACCTACATGATATTTGAAACACAAAAATCCCAGCCCATAGACCAGAATTTTTTTTTTTTTGGTGGGACCCTTGCTGGTGGCCGGAGATCGAACTGGCGCTGCAGAGGCTGTGGGCAGCCAACCCAGCGCTCAACTGCTGCACCACCAGGGGAGGCCCCATAGACCAGATTTTTAATGGTGAACATAATATTCACCATTATGTTCAGATGTTGATTTAGAATGATGTAGATCTGAAGCCTGTATACTGTTACAAACCAATGTTATTTCAATTAAAAATAAACAGCCTTCTGGAAAGAACTTTCCAAGGGTAATTTGGCTACAGGCAGGGAGATGAGGAGAATGGGACTAGGCACATCCTTAAGGATAAACAGGATGTCTCAAAGACATCTTAAGGTCCATTTGGAAGCAGTGATTTCAAGGCAGTGTGGTATACTGGGCTAAGAGTCACAAGATTCAGGTTCTTTCCCATTTCTTTGAAGAGTTTTTGTCATGTCTCTAGAACAGCCTAATTTTTGTAAAACAAGGGGGTAGGACTCCCTATTTGATTCTTGGTAGGCTGTATCACCTGGCGTGGCAGGTGTAAGCCAGAGTTTCATGAATGTGGAGGACAAAGAAAATGAAGTGCAGGCAGTGTCAAATCTGGGAGCCCCCACCCCCTTTACTAACTAAAGGACATGTTTGACAGAGACTTGTTTGAAAGGACCATGATGAGATTTTATTGCTTGCTGCCAAGAGAGTGGAAAACAAGACAACAACTGCCATTATGTCTTTGAATCACGGCTCGTCTTGAGATAAGTCATCACAAATTAATTTAAATTTAATCTCAATATTTAATTTTTTTCTCATCCAAATATCCAATAATAAAAATGATCTTGTCTGTAACACTTTTCAGTTTTTAAAGTGCTTTTAAGTCTTTCTCTTTGGGGATAAAGGAGGATTATTAACTCATTTCAGAGATAAGCTTGTAGAGAAGTTGAAACTGCTAACAAATGGCAGTCTAGGCATAATAACACGATTGAGAAGGCCCAGACTGATTTCATCTGTCCCAAATGTCATTTAACAGTGCCAAAGTGTAATACTTTCCCATTAACCCTTTACTTTGGGTGAGTTACCAGATTAAATTGTTAGCTGTCCTCTAATGAGTAACAAAATGCAGGGGAAATCAGGCCCAGATGAGATACATTTGTTGGACAAGAGTGTGGAAGGAAAGGTCTCGATGTTCACAAAGCGCTCTTGTGGGCAAGATAAGTCCAGGTTGGAACTTCCAGGGAGACCCAGCGGCAGGATGTGTGAGCTAATGCAACTTGAGAACTGACGGTTGGAAGACTGCCATGTGGGGCAGGAGGTAGAGGGGCAGAGGTGGGTCCATTAAGCAGGGATTTTGACACATTTAGGTATTCCATGTTTTCGTCTATGGTAGAAATTTCTGAAATACTGCATTTAGCACAACAAAGGATAACAGTGAAAACTTGGAAGAGAAGGTTCTCAAATGTTACTGTGGATAGGAATGACTTCAGTTGCTTATTCTAGAGCCACATACCTGGACTCCACCCCCAGGGTTCTGACTATATAGATTTGAGATGCTGCCAAGAACCTACATTTTCAGATGGTCGTGTCAGGTGCCTCTGATGCTGGGGACTCATGGATTACACTTAGAGTCATTCTGTCCTAGAGTTTCATCCCAAAGATAAACAATGTAAATACTGGATTGGCACTTAGTTCTTCTGTTACCTGTGGGTATCTAGTGTGATATTGCCCCGGGGGGTGAGCCATGCCCACCAGCTCTGGAGCTAAATGGAGGGTGGTTTATGACATTTATATCTGTGCTTTGGAAAAAAAAATCCCCATCTCAATTCTTGCTGTGTCCTTAGGTTGAGAGTTTTGGGACCTCCTGCATTTCCTCAACAAAGATACAGTTCAAATAACCTGTCACTCTTGCTACCTCTGAGGCAGATCATAAGACAGGTCCGGGGCTTTTTGGTGGAACTGGAAGGCAGTGGAAGCCGGAGAGTAAATAGGGAAGTGAGCAGGACCCAGGTCTCCAATACATCCATCAGAGAATGGAAGGAGCCCGCAAACTGAGTTATGAGGCCATAATTCCATCCCAGGATTCCGGCAATAGCATACACCACTTGAATTCTACCTTGTTAGTTTATGAACACATTACCCTCCCCACTCCCACCCACCTCCTGCCTTGAAAGATTAATAGTGCTGTAAATTATAGTTCTATTAAAATATATGTATTTTTTCTCAATATGAGGCTTTCATATGGGTGTGAAAGTATCCTCAACTTATATCTTCCTGGGTGACAGACATGTCTTGCCCTATGCACTAATGCAGTTTCAGGTTCGTGAAATAACAAGGGACTTCCAGACTGACATAAATTCCACAAAAGGCTGTGGACCTTGAGCCAGATCATTTCAGGTTGAGGATCAGCAAATTCAAATAACAACAAGGAAAAGATGGAAACTGGAGGACTCCCTGGAGGGAAACAGCTAGTATAAAATTTGAGCAGGTTAAGCCTACTATGTGTGTGTATTTGTGTGTGTGCGTATGTGTGTGTGTGTGTGAAAGAGAGAGAGAGAGAGAGAGAGAGAGAGAGATGCACAAGATATTTAGGCTTTGAAGGCAATATACCTCTGAAGGTGTGTTTGCGGATATACCTTTGAGGACTTCCATGTATGGAGTGATAAGATGAGAAGGTGATGAAAAGGATATCCAGGTCTCGAGGTTGCTCAAGATGGTCCTAGGGGCAGAGGCTGGTTGGAATAGGGCCTTGAGAGGGAAAAAGGAGCTTTATCCTGAGACTACATTTACATGACACATTGTTTTTGATTATTTAGATTAAGTGTCTTTCGGAAGGTTCCCTATGGGCATGATGGGAGGCCTCTTTCTGCCTTTCTTTCATGAGGGAAGAGGAACCTATCTTATCTTACCACCTCCTGATTTTTTATAAAGCTGTGCATATGTACAGATTTTTGGTTTTCATGCATGTTGTATCCATATCATATTCCAGGGACAGGGTAGAGGCCAGAAATACCTACATCTCCCTGTTTCTCATTCAGTATCTCTTAGGCTCGTTTGATGTCATAGTATTACCCCTCAAGGTGAGTCTTTATTGAAACTGTATTAGATGTTTCAGTTCATAAAAGCAGAGTACAGATCCTCTCCCCAGGCTGAGGCACAGTATATCAGTTTTAACCTTTCAGTGCTGTGCTACTAACTAATACTGTGGAAGGCAAGGGGAAGGAAAGAAGTAGAGGGAAAGAAAAAAAGAATACAAAATTAATGAGAAAAAGAATAAAAGGGGGAAGGAGTACAGATGGGAGAGAAGCAATAAAAAGCAGCTTTAAGAAGTACCCTTCCGCTCATGTAGGTCATAGGAAGGCATTGTGGGAAGTAAAAAGAGCTTCTCATTTTCGCCACATGAGGGCAGACTCTACTAATGAGAAAGAGCAATACTTGCAAAGGCTACAGGTGAAAGTGATCCACTCAAGTGCAGAGAGGTTTCAGTGTCAACCTTTTCATTCACTCCCCGCAGCCCATCGGATCCCTCAATAGCTGTAGAGTCCACATAATATGTGGGTGAAGTGAAAGGAGAAAAAGTTGACTCTGCTCAAACTGACAAAATGCTCAACTTACTATTTAAAATGTAGGATCACTCAAACTCACAGAGTTCTCTTTTCTGTATGTCTTTCTCTTTACTACGGGGTTATTGCATACACATTAAATGTGCATTATTGTTCTAGGCACTTCAAAAGGTTGGAAAGTGCTGGTCTTAATTTTTCCAACTCCTTTTCAATCTTTGCTACTTTTATATTTTCAATGCAAGGTAATAGAGAGCATGGGAATTATATGTCAGCTTTTCAGATAATAATAATCCATAAACTCTGATCCTTTTTGTTAAAAGAATACTTTGGAGAATGATTGGAGAATATTTGGAAAATGATTGAAAACAACCGAAGGACTGCAACTAGTCCTGATCTGATTGCTTCCGAACATAATGTGACTAACATAGTGATAGCAGAGGGAAGTCTGAGCTGAGATATTAAAGTGGAACTGCTTCTGACCCCCAACTTGTTAACTATTATTATCCCAGATAACTGCATTCCAATATCCATGCTGTTTTCTTTCTGGTAGAATACCATCCCCTCTTGTTTTAACCCATAGATCAAGTTAACTCTAGCAAGTTTGTACAATTTCTAAAATAACTTCTCAAGTAGTCAATTAAAATCAGAATCTCTTAAAAATAAAAATCTTCTCTTTGAAGTGTGACTGGGCCTTTGAGATGAAGAATCCCACTGGCAAGTTTAAAAGGAATAAAAAGAACTTTCCACTGTCTACTGGTTAAGGGATGAGGAAAGTGCAACTTGGCTCTTCTAAAAAAGTTTTTAAAATGGGGTAGCAAATGGAGTGAGCAATTGTGCTCCATTAGTCTCATGTTTTTCAATATGCCCCAGTTAACGATAAAACTCAGTTTATGTGAGTTTGTGAGGTGACAGTTTTATTCAAATTGTCTGTTAAATTTGGTGGGTGGGTCAAGAAGAAATAGAGTAAGGCTACTGTTTTGTAATAAGGTTTTGGGTACCACCATCTCTTCCTCCCTAAGTATAATGAGGAGAACATTACCTCCACTTAAGCTTCACATAACTTTTTATGAAACACCATCACACTAATTTAGTCGACGTCTCCTTTAATGTTTATAATTCATTACAGTGACGGAGATGATCGTTTCCGGACATGCTTTCTGTTCTCTCTGTTTTGCAGGCTGCATGCTGATGTTATGAAGTCTTTGCAAGAAAAAAATTTTTAAAAGTAATGCTTTCTGAAATGATTTCTTGTTCTTAAAAAAGAGGAGAACTGACTATAAAGGATGATTTACTATTGGTTTCTGTCTTTGCAGCAGTGGAAAATTGGGAGACGATCAAATATCCTCTCCAATTTGGCCACCACCTTCTTTGTTTAATAGTGTTTTTAAATGAAATCTCTGACACAGTTTTCATCAGGGCTATTAACTTGTACCTTTCAGAAACATGATTCAAAATTTTCTGAAATACAGAGGATATTTATAATGAAGAAATACAAGGACATCTGCAATTTTCTCTGAAAGCTGATTTGATCTCATATGAGAAGCGAAGGCTTGGCCTCAAATTATGAGAGTCCCTCTCAGTTAATTGGTGTTAGTGGAGAAGGTCTAATAGATACAGAAGGACTGACAAACACTCATGAGTTTTATTTATTTATTTATTTATTTATTTATTCGTAACTGAGCATAGTACCAAAACTTTGGCTTTCTTTTTTTTGGTTCCATCCCTTGAGAGCTTCCTTTGTTTTTAGTACCTAATTTTATTGTTGATTCTTACTAACCTTTAAATCTCAACGCACTTTTAGAAAAAGTATACCAGAAGCAATTATTTGGGGAACAGGAAGGCCATATCTATATATGAGAGCAAACATTTCCAACCTTCCCTTGCTATTTACGTCTAAATAACTACTCTTTTGCTAGCACTTTCCACTTGTTTTCATGACAAACAAACAGCGGGGAATGTCTTTAGGCTAATTATACGGGACTATTATGGGATCCCTCAGGGAGCAGGATGAAGTAGAGTTCATCTCTGCTTTAGTTTCACGGGGAACTAGACCCCAAGCGGGGGTGAGGCCTATACCAACTTTTCAGATGACAGGTAATTTGGGTTCAGGCATCCTTCCTTTCCCCTAAACAGGAGGACCCAGAGTATCTGCAGGATAACTTCTAGCATCTTATGAGTTATTTTACCACCAACACCTTCCTCTCCTCGTCTATAAGGTTGAATGTGAAAAGGTTGAGAAAAGATAATAGCAATTACCAAAAATATAGTTTTATAGTTTCTTTTTTAAAAAAAAAATATAAATTCCCATTGTCTCAGAAGCTCCAGTGTTGTGCCCATGCTGCAAACCCAGCCCCAAGCACCAAATCCTGCATGTTCTCAGGAGCTGGTGCATATTGGCCTATAAGAGGGAGGAGTCGTTCAGCTGCAGGTGACAGCCATCCTGTTCCTATCTCTTTTAAAAGGAATTCCCAGGGTACCTCTAGTTTCAGGGACCAAGTGATATTACTGAGTCTCTGATCCTCTTTGTATCTCTCAGTTGTACTTATTTCTGCCCATTTATCCTTCAGTTAGGTGTATAACATAGTGGACAGGTGCCCAGGACTTATTATCAACCACCTTAGGGACCCCAGCGCCCAGGGGTGGCGGTGAGGTAGAATGTATAGTCAGGTCTGGGTCACGTGCCTATCCTGGAGCCAGGAGTGGATGAGCTTAGCTTCACACAAACCATAAGGAATGGGCTTTCCTCAGGAGAGAGAGGTTTTATTACCAGAAACATACGGGGAAGTGACACTGGAAACCTTAAACCAAAACACGTCCAGTCCTTATCTATATGCACCAAGAATGTCACTGCTCAGGATCCATGCCATTATTGCCATTACTTTATAGTATTGATTCTGTCTCTTAAAAAAACTGTGATGCTGCTTTCTCTTCTTTGTCTGCTCCTTCCCTAGAGTTTGAATCTATACCTTGACCTTTGCTCAAGGCCTTTGTCATTTGCTCTGCCCTCACATGGGGCTTCATCACAGGACATGATATCCATCTTACAGCTACTTTTTAATGTCATGAACTCCGTAAGTGGTAGAGTGATACCCCCTTTGGCTTTGCCATGCAGACTCCCAGAACCTGCTGTTTGTTTTCTGGAGCGGACATGGCCCTGCCCTTGATCTTTGTTCCAGCAATGACTCTTGCTGGATGGAGCACTGTTCATCATGTCTGGTCAGCTTGGTGTGGTCCCTTTTGGCCTCTCCTCGCCTGTTCTTTCTCACAGCCGGGCCTAACCAGGTACTGACAGGGACATGACTCATAATAATGTAGGAGACCCGCCAATTTTGTGCAGGGACTGATCCCTGGCCAACATGCTCATTTACTAACCCTCAAATAGGGGCCAGGAGAAATGTAAGGGCATGAGCTTCTAGATGACAACATGGAACATGTGCAGTGGGGGCACTTTTCCCTCTTGTGTGTATGGAAAGTATTAAGAGGGGAAATACTCTCCTCGGGACATATTTTACATCGGTGGTCATGTTTTCCTAGAAATTGATTTGACTTTTAACACTTCTGAAGGGATCTGATGTGAAACACTTAACTGCAAGGGAGGAGAATGTATTTATTGTCTTTCAACACCATTATGGCTATAAAATGCCTTTCCCCACAGACTAATGTGTATTGTTCCATATATTGTGATCTCACTGCACTTCATCCATTCGCTACCTCCTTTGTTTATTCAGACATTTGAGCACCAGGTTCTTGGAAAGGCATTAGGAGTACAAAAATTGATAAGACCCTGCCCTTGCCTATAAGGAGTTGTTAGCCTAGTCAAAATCCTGATGAATAAATTAGGTGTATATAGGACCTTAGCATCATAAGGAAAATGTTTCAGAGGAATATTGGAGCAGAGGAATATTGTCACCAAATGTATTGCATGAATTAAAAATAAACAGTGAAACAATTGCTTTTATGAAACAAGAACTTCAGAGAGAGATGTAAGAGCCTAGAGAAGAGGTGGTAAAATCTAGAAGAGAACATATTAACTGAAATACCTTAAGGAAGGAATGTTTAAAAAAAACAGTAGTCATCTTAGCAATGAATATAAAATTAGTAAGAACATAGTGAGAATGGATACTGCTAAAACACAGCGAAGGACATAGAGGATCAACTAAGAAAGGAAGAAAAAAATTTAAAAATAAAATGTTTAAAAGAATGAGAGAGGGCCTCCCCTGGTGGCGCAGCAGTTGAGCGCTGGGCTGCGAGGCTGCCCGCAGCCTCTAAACGCTGGTTTGTTCCCCGGCCGCTGGTGAGGGTCCCACCAAAAAATAAAAAAATAAAAAAAATAAAAGAATGAGAGAAAAATGACTGATGGAAAAAACACATAAAGATCTAAAAAATAATTTAAAGTTGCTCAATCTTCTAAATATTAAGAGAAATGCAACTCAAACATACCCGAAAATAAGGACCTCTGTTTCTAGCAGTGCTACTAAGACACAAGCAGACCCTACATGGATATTGTTTAATGATTTGAGAATAAGGGATGTCTTTTTCTATGGGAGTGGAGCATTGGAAATGGGATTGGTTCGGAAACAAGAAGTTTGACTTTTGTCTTCACAAACATACTGCCTTGTATAGAGGGCATTAGACACATCTGCTAAGGAAAAGGGGGCAGGGTAGAACGGAAGGGAGAAGCACAGAAGAAGACTAGAGATTGGGAAAAACATCTGTGTTTTCCAAGAAGAGAGTGTTATCTGGCAGATGTAAAAGAACTGGGTGTACAGTGTTTTTGAGATGCCTTTCTGTAAGTGTGATCTCCTACGGTATGACTCAGCTCCCTGTTTGGGGAGTAAGGAAGACAAAGGTTGGGGTTCCGGAGTATATTAGGTAGAGAGAAATAAAAGGGGGCAAGAATCCTGGCCAAGATTAACTGAAGTGAAAACAGAGGGGAAAGAGGTTTGTGATTTATTGGATTTGAAAACTTCATAACTTGAATATTCCAAGCCATGGAACTTTGGGAGAGGGGAGGCTCTCTTACACCCTGTTTCTTCCTTTTCCCAAAGTAGAAGACATCCTAAAATCTCCTTTGTTAGATTCTAGGATATCCATCAGGCCACATTTACTCATGGTGAGGTCAATTTGAGATAAGCTATCATCAGTTCATAGATGTGATGCACTATCTTTTCTATTTCACTCAAGTGGCCTCAGTGGTTAGCTGACCAGGGTTTATCCTGAGGGCCACAGTGCACATTTTCCTCTTCTGTCTTCCTTGTCCACACAGCTTAAAGAAGCAAGCACTATGACTCAGATCTTGGAAATTTTTTTCTTCCTTGAATCTTTGTGGAGTGTGGAGAAATCAAAGATACAAATTTGGGTTTCAAACACAGCTTTGGTCTGAGACTTGCTAGATTGTGGGGAAAGCCTGCTTCCTATACTCCAGGCCAACCCATTGCATTTATTTCTCAGGGTTAGGGAGTGTTTTGGGGAAGGGTGGCTAAGACTAGAGATTTTTTAGCAAATATCTTCTTTATAGCATGGACAGCTCCTGCCCACATCTAGCAACTATAAGAAAGAGTCTAGGGTGTGGCCATGGACATAAGATTCTGTAGTGAAGAAGGTCTGAGGATCATTGAAATAGGAGAAAAGAGAAAGTTCCATATTTTATTTTGAATTTAGAAATGTCAGAAGCACTTTTGAGTCAAGCTTGTAGCAAAATGCTTCATCATGGAATTGACAGCTTTAAAACAGCCACCTCAAAATCTATAAGTGTTGTGGTTTTTACAAGATTGAAAAGAAAATGGAATTAGCCCTGAGTGAGAAAATGATGATGATGATGATGATATGATGATTTAATAGATCAGTAAGTTTAGTAACACCTTAAATGGGTACCAAACAGCAATTTCTAAGCTATCATTACTTAACAGCAATAGACACAAATCTTGATAATGCATGTTCATATAAATACAGGGTTTCTATTTTAGACAGGTGAAGATAAGTTCTGTAGTAAAATAGCTTGTCATTAGGGGGATCCAAATTTCTTTATAGATATTTAGCAGAGGAAATCTGCCATATATGGCAGACCCAGTGTTTGTTGAATTTAATCTTACTTGGAGCTTTAACCTTAGTCTCTGTTGAGATTCCTAAATCCTAAACATGACTTCTTTATTAATATAGATGATGGTTTATATCAGTGTCTGAAAGGGCCATACTTAATTTTAAACCCAAATGACACCTTCCTTTCTGAAAAAGGGGTCTCCTTTCCCCTGGGGGACACGGATGGAGTTATTTTAAATTCCCCAGGTGGCAATGGGATAGAGAGGATGCCAGCCTGTTAGTGAATGGGGCCTAGGGACTCCATAGTTGGAAGTTGGGTGAAACTTTTGAATATGGGGAGTGGGGAAAAAGGTTGATAAAAGGAGTTAGATAATTTCTACACAGTATCTATTAGCATGTATTCAATAGATATCTATTATAATGATTACATATATTTTAATTAGAGAATCAACGTTAGTAAAGGCACTAGGAGTTAAGTTGTGGAAGAAGTTTTTTTTTTTTTTTAATATTAAATTTTATTTTTATATTCCCCATACAATTGCAAACGCCCCATTCTGACCCCATCCTTCCCCTCCGCCCCACCCCCAAAAAGTGTCTCTGGTTCATAGTTTTTTGTTGATTTTGATTTTCACTTTCTTATATTCATTTTCCTGGTCCCTTATTTAAGTTTTCTAGATTCCTGCTATGAGTGAGACCATCCGGTTTTTCTTTTTCTTTTTGGCTTATTTCGCTGAGCATGATCCCTTCCAGTGCCATCCATGTTGCTGCAAATTGCATGTGTTTATCTTTTTTGAATGCTGAGTAATATTCCATGGTATATATGTACCACATCTTCTTGATCCAGTCATCTACTTTTGGGCATTTGGGTTGTTTCCAAAGCTTAGCTATTGTAAACAGTGCTGCTATAACATAGGGGTGCAGGTGCTCTTTGGAATTGATGTTTCTGTGTCCTTTGGGTAAATACCTAGGAGTGGAATTGCTGGATCATATGGAAGCTCTATGTTTAGTAGGTCCAGAAATCTCAGTTGTGGAAGAAGTTTTGAAGTTACTTTTCATCAATTGGGTGATCTATGATAGCAGAGGAAGAGAAAGACACCCTTATTCAGGAGTAGTTTAGCATCTTCACTGGTCCAGTTCTGAGACCAGCCAGGTCTGGAAGTCAGTCTTGAATAGCTCTGTTGTGAGTCTCTCTCCCAACTATATTGAAATATCATTCATAAGCAATACTTAATTAACCCACTTAAATTCTACATCAGTAACTTTTTTGTATACCATAGAGTCATACAACCATTCCCACCATCAATTTTAGAACATTTTCACTGTACCTTTAGAAAGAAACCTGTACCTTTAGTAGTCATGCCTAATTTTTCTCCAGTCATCTTGTCTAGAAACCGCGAGTTTACTTTCTGTCTCCAAAGATTAGCTTACCGCCATGAATATTTTATGTTAGTGGAATCGTGCACTACTTGTGTGTTGTTTGGTAACTGGCTCTTTCACATAGCATATGGTTTCCAAGATTCATCCATGTTGTAGCATGTATCAGCACTTTATTCCCTTTTCAGTCCAAATAATAATCTATTATGTGACTATATATTACTACATGTATTTATTACTATATATATTTATCCATTCATCACTTGATGGACTTTTTGGGTTTCTTACACTTTCTGGCTATTATAAACAATGCTGCTAATACCAGTATACAAATTTTTATGGGGATGTGTATTTTTATTTCCTTTGGGTATATATTTAGGAGTGGAAATGCTGGCTCATATGATAATAATACATTTCAATTTTTGAGGGACTGCCAAACTGTTTTCCAAAGTGGCTGCACCATTTTATATTCCAATGAGCAGTAAGTGCCTCTGACTACTTTTAATTTCTCTACATCCTTGCTAACATGTTGTTTCTCACATATTTTATTATATCCATCCCAGAGGGTGTGAAGTAACATCTCACTGTGTTGGAGGCGGCCACCCTGCGTAGTGAGCAAAAGGGCCTTGACCCGAGTCTCTAAGGCATGTGAAAACACATGTGTCTCGGAGGAAAACCTCTGAGTGACAGGACTTGGTGTTGAGAGCCTGGAAAGTGACCTGTGTAGAGTCGGGCTTCTACATGGAGAGATCCTACGCAGTAAGCAGAAGGGCCTTAACCTGAGTCCCTAAGGCATGTGAAAACACATCTTCTCGGAGGAAAACCTCTGGGTGACAGGACTTGGTGTTGAGAGCCTGGAAGTGAACTGTGTACATCTCCACAGTTTGACAACAACAAAATAATGAGCGAACTTCCCAGGCTCTGGCTAGGAGGCGATAAGATTATGTGAGTGAGAACTAACCGCCTGATACCCTACTGTCTGAAGTAAATAGATAATAGTAAGAAAATAGACTAATCATTCATACATGTTATCATTATGTGGTATGCTTTGATGTTACACCTGCTACAATTAAAATAGTATATAATGAGCACTAAGACAATAAAGATTTGCTGCATGCTGGACATGACAGTCCCCCATGTCTGATTTTCTTCACCGTCGCGATTCAGGTTCGGACTCACTAGAAGTCCACATCACTGTGGTTTTGATTTGTCTTTCCCTTGTGGCCAGTGATAGTGAGCATCATCTTGTGTGCTTACTGGTCATTTGTATTTCTTCTTCAGAGAAATATCTGTTCAGATCATTCACCCATTTACAAACTGGATAATTTGTCTTTTATTATTGACTTTCAAGTGTTCTTTTACATCTTAGATACAAGTTTTTTATTGGATATGTAGTCTGTACATATTGTCTCCCTCTAGGTTTATTCTTACTAACTCTTTTAGCTATGCAGAAAGTCTTCTGAGTAGAATGGAAAAATAAACAAACAAACAAAACAACCCTGCTGTATTTATCTATCTTTAATCATTATGCAGTTCTATTCAGGGACTTCTCAACTTTAGGTTTAGGAAGAATGAAAAATATACTTGCTGTCAGTCACAGATTTCATTCTTTTTCCCATTTGGCAGTAAGGCAAGAGGGGAAAGAAATTTGTACCATACCTAAACTAACATTTTGCATTAGACTTAGTGCTTTAGATTGAAAGGCTTTTGAAAGCATGCCAGTTGTTCCAAAGTTACCCAAACATACTTCCAAAGTTACCCAAACATACTTCCCTTTAAAGGAATTAAAAGTCTTGCTTACATGGTTTTTTCAAGATATTCTTTAGAGAAAATTTATTTCCAAGTATTTAAAATCAAGGTTCCCCCTCAAACAAACAACTCTTTATTTGTTGCTCTTTTAATAGCATCACAAAACATAAGTTTTACCAATGCCAACTAAAATAGCTCTCCATGGAGATTTACATACCAAAAATGTTGCTTGATATGAAGAATTATTCAGGTGCTTTTTTTTTTTTTAAAGATTTATTCATTTGTTTATACAAGCACTGGGCACAGTCAGAAACATGGGAGGGTGAGAGAATTCACCAGAGCCAGAGCAGGGAGCAGAACAGGTAGACTAATGAAATACACTGCTGAGGGGAGGAGCGGGCATGGCAGGAGAGGTCTGCGTGCCATGTGGGACCCTCGCCAGCTGGCCAGGGATCGAACTGGCGCTGCAGAGGCTGTGGGCAGCCCTGCAGCCCAGTGCTCAACCACTGCACCACTGGGGAGGCCCTATTCAGGTGCTTTTTAAGATAACTGTATACGTATATACGTACCAAACCCCTGGAACATAGGAGCTCCACCTTAGAGATGGCTTACTGCAAGTCCTCTTTTATAGCACTTTTTATCTGGTTACCCCAATAAGTGCATGTTAATATATGTGATCTTGAAAAATACTCTTTGTATATTCCAAAATTTCTAGAATTCACTTTATAATTCAGTAATTCTTTTAAAAGTTGACCTTCAATTATTATACAAGTAATACTTGCTTATTATAGAAACTATATATGAGCAAAAAAGAACAAAATAAGTATGATTCACAATGCTGCCACGTAGAGAGAATCACCATTAATAGTTTGGTGTAGGTCCTTCCAGAAAAATTGAGATAATAAGGTTAATACTGTCTGTTACCTACTTTTTCTGCTAATAGTATACTGTGACTATCTTTCTATATAGCAAACATATTACATATACAGAAAAAATAACCTTCAAATCCATGTCCATGTTTGCAATTAGATTGACATTATAAGGTAGACGGGGAAGGCTCTGTTTTCTCTATTATATGCATGAAGAGGTAGAGACAAAGGGAATGTAAGAAATGGAACAGAATGGGACTGATATTTGCATCTTGACTCAACATCCACTCTTCTTTTCTCTCCTATGCTGATAATAGCATGGTGACTCTATAAACACTGAATCATCAAGGCAGGAAATTACAGCAAATCTTAATTAAGGGCATTCCTGAGTCTGAGTAAACAAAAAATATTGAATTGAATTATGAACTACTGTTGAAAGCAATTGTATAGCTTTCTGTGCCTCATTAGCAGCTAATTAATTGCTACCATGTAATATCTTAAGTATGCAAACATCTTATGAACAAAAGGGAAGATAATTTATAAACAAAGGAAAGAACAGATGGGTTTCTATACATTAGATAATGATTATCCAAAAAGTACTCAACATGTTGAAGAGGTGAGCTGAATCTGTCAAGAGGATATGTAAAATAGATGAAGGCAAAGTTCTTCACTTGAGATCTCCAAATCTGCTGCATATCTGTAGAAAACTTTCATAGATGAGGGACCTCAACTTCTTCCAATGCTAAGCTCAGTTACAGTGGCAGCCGAATGGATATGTGGTAGGTTGGCAGCTGCTGTATATGTCTGAGGACTGGTAATAAGGATCTGTTTGCCATGTTCCCACATGTTCCTCTCTATTGCATGTAATCAATGTGAGGTTTGCTAATCTCTATTAGCAGTGGGGGTCTTTCTTTAGTAAAACATCATCTAAATCAAAGGTCAGCAAATTACGACTTGCCCTCTGTTTGTGCTTAAAATGTTTTATTGGCAGATAACCATGCCTGTTCTTGGATGTGCTATTGATAGCTGCTGTGCTGTACAGTAGCAGAGTACTAATTGTACCGAAACTGTATGGCTGATAAAGCTGAAGATATTTGCTTTTGGGACCTTTACAGAAAATGTTTGCCCATTCACAATCTAGAATAAGGATATGGGATAGGGAGGAGAGTCCCAATCTCAACTCCAGACATTGCATAGTAATCAGAGACAAAGGTCTATAGAAGCATTCTGGTAAGAACTCACCATCATGGTCCAAGAACTCACAGTTGCCTCATCTGTGATGATAACAAGATTGAGACATTTTAACGTGGAAAAGATGATTTGGAGATGAAGGGAAAGTGGAGGGGGATGGAGGATTCTAGCTGAATTAAAATGCTGATAGAATGATAAGTGGAAGGACTGTGTAACTCCAACTAGGATATGGTGACAGTTACTGGGAGACTATACTAAGTCCATTCAGTGGGCTTTCTAACAACAAGGAGTTAAAAAACAAAATAGGCTGTTAATACTATTTATGAATACTGTACTCTTTTAAACTGCCAGGGTTTGCATTATTCTGTCTGTTGTAACTAATATTCTTAGGTTCTCCATGATAACCTAAGGTTATCTCATAATAACTCTCATAACAAACCAATTTGGGGGAGTCTAAATTATACACATAATGTTGATTTTCACTGACAAGTTAATTATCCAACCCATTGCTTCTCTTTACATGTCTCTGAAACCCCTTTCCATGACCATGCTCTAACACTCAATAAAACTACTAAGATTTTGCATTATTAAAGAGGCCCTATCTTGTAATTAAACATACATATATTTAGGGTACATAGGAAATTGGAAATGACTGACTCAACATTTTTGCATCACAGTTTTGTTTTATGCATTCCTTTCTTCCTTTCCTTATTTTACTTCCCATTTTTCATCTTGAAATAGGTGTCCATGACTGTTAGTCAAAAGAGCTAACTGAGGTTATTAATATTTTCTGAACCTATTTCTTTTTATCTTCTCTGCTTTCCTGTCTTTTCCTGTGCTGTGCTGTGTTCTCCAGACACAAAATTATTTTGGCTAGCAACTCTACCTTAATGATACGGGAGGTGAGAGCTTGCTGCTTTTCCCAAGATGAGCAGAGCAGTCCCAGCAGAGAACTCAAAGCTAGGGGTTATTTTCTTAATGAAAATGTTGATCAGATTAAAGTGGTTGTTTCAGTGACTTTTGCTCTTCTTGTTGATGGGGAAATTGTGCCTCCTGCTAAGTAATGGACCCCACTGTGCTCTTGGGAGTCCTGTGGGGTTGGGGATTTATAGATGCCTTCCCATGCAAGTGGAAGGCTCAGTTTTCCCTCTTTTCTTATATCCTGATTCCCTCTTTCTGGGGTACTGCTGCATCCCCCAAGCACCAGAGTTTCCCTGCCAATTCTGCTGTTTCCTTTGGTTCCTTCTGAGGGCTGTGAGGGAGAATCTGCTTCTATACCTCTATTCTAGCTTCTCATTTGCTGACAATCTTTGATAATCCTTAGCTTCTAGAAAGATTCTTCACTTCTCCCAACCTCCCCTTTCATATTCACATGATGTTTTTCCTGTATGTGTATTTCTGTGTCCAAATTCCCCCTTTACAAAAGGACACCCATCATTTTGAATTAGGGCCCACCCTATTCCAGTATGACTTCATCTTAACTAATTACATTGGCACCAACTTTATTTCCAAATAAGCTCATATTCTGAAACACTGGGGGTTAAGACTTGAATGTGTGAATTTCAGGAGGTCACAATTCAATCCATAACACTGCTCCTTCAGGGTTTTGTTTGAGTTTTCTCTTCGTAAAATGGAACGAGTCACTTTGGTCATAGAATTGGAACCAAAGGAGGATAAGTAGGATAGCTCAAAATGACTCACTTTGTAAATGGGAAAGTGCTTTCCAGATGGTGACTGTTATTAAGAAATAATGCTTCTATATCTGTATGGGGCTCCCATCAAAAGGTCTGTGTGGAAAAACACAAAAGACAACTCCCAAACTGCCCTTCCTCAAGTCAAGGAGAATGGGATGACCTTTGAGTTTGTCCCCATAGGAAGTTAGTATGAGGAGGAAGTTGGTGTTGAACAGAAGACTCCTAGCCAGCGCTCATCTCCCTTCTACTTAGAGGTTTGCTTACAATACTTTTCCAATGGAAATGAACTCAAGTGTCCCCTTAATTCAACCTTTTTAGAATTCTTAGTATTTGATAGCAGACTTGACTATAATATCCTCGAGGAGTGGGAGCAGGGAGTCAGAACACAGAGGGAATTTTAGAGTTCCTCTCTTTGAACAAGAGCTGGCTCAGCCCTTGTGATGTTGTTGTTCTATTGATGAGCACAGTGGGCCCCAGAGATCTGAGATCTCCCGCCTGGATAAAGAGTTTTTTGTGTGTTTATTTATGAATATTTTCATAATTGCTCAGAATGCAGTGCTTTAGAGTTAGTGGGCCTTCCCTGAATGCTATTGGTTGGCTTACTTTGCTTTTCTTCTGTGTTCTTATAGCCTGGATGTCATTCATTATGTTTTAATCATTTATTTTCTTGTCTGTCTATTTCACTGAGCCAGAGACCTTTTGAGATCAAAGCACAAATACGTTTATATCTCAAAGCCTAGAATAAGCTCTTATGCTTTGACATGCATCAGCATGTCACAGATTGCTGGGCCCATTCCCAGAGTTTCTGGCTCGATAGGCATGGGTTGGGGCTGAAAATCTGTGTTTCTCACAAGTTCCCAGGCATTGCTGATGATGCTGGTCAAGGAACCACACTTTGAGAAACACTGACCTAGAATAGTAGCTGTCATGTAGTAAGTGTATAATAAATGTTTTTTTGGAATGCATAAGTGAAGGTGAGGAAGGTGACCTTTTATCTGATACCAGGAAACTATAGAGAGACAAAAGGAAATGAAGCAAAAATGAGATTATTTGCTAAAAGCTGCTTAAAAGTCATTGTACCTTTGGTCAGTCTTGTCAATGCCTATCCCTTAGTCTGAGACTTGTCAGGAGAGGAGGTTAAGGGTTTGTTTACTGTAGGACAGAGGAGATGAACCTATAGTTTCCTTACCTGCTATTTTTGGTTGGAGATAGTTAAACTCTGCACTACCTATCTCAAAAAAGAGCTGCAAAAGTTTGCTTTCTGATATTTTTCACCTGCACAGGTCTTTAAGTTCAGTCTAGCCTTTTTAAGAGGAGAAGTGACTTCCTTCATATATTTCTCTACTCTAACAAAATCAACCATAAATTAATAAACCATCACCAGGGGAAAAAAAACTGGTAGTGGTTTAAAAATATATAACCCATTTGCTTAAAATTCAATTAAATAAAAAAATCACATTCACAAAATCATGTATTCAGTAAAGTTTTCTGTGACAGTTTCTGATTAATTTCATGGAAAAATAGAAACATGGTCTTCTCAATAAGTTATTAAATTATTAAAGTTATTAAAACAAGTATTGGTTACTGTAATTTGTAGTGATACTGTGTTAACCGTTCATTTCCAGAACATGCCACTTTGAAAACAGAATGTTTCCTTGAGTTTATATTGAGCCATCAAATAGCTATATTTTTTAAAACATTGAAAATCAGGGGGGCTGAAAGTGGATTAACTGCAAAGGGAGGGGTGTGGAATCAGTGAGAAATCTGCTAATTGAAATGTGGAGAAGGAAGCCCTACAAGCCAATAGTTAATGATTCTTGAGAGTAAATTGGGAGGTAGGGGTTTTGGGTATAAAAAGAGAAGAAAGTAATAGAAAAAAATGATAAGAATTCAAGAGAATTCTGAATTTGGGTCTCAAATGGCAAAGAGAGTCTTAGAATGGAGAAGGGGTTCCCCTTCTGAGTCACACGATAGTGAAGGTGGGCAAGGAGGGTATGGTGACAGCTTTACCTTGTTAAGAGTTCATCTTAACTTCATTTTGTGGAGGAGGTAACCAAATTCCAGAGAGGTGAAGTAACCTGTCCAAGGTCACCTTACACAAGGAAAGTCCCAGGTTACAAAAGTTCTCCTTCTCCACTCTATCCTATCCCTTCTTGCTTCCACTTCCTTACAACCACTTTTCTTTTCTTAGCATATTGAACAATTGTTTACCAGATATGGTTGATGACTATGCAAAAGTCAAAGGGTAAGAAAAAATCATAAAGGCATATTCAATTTAGATGAGAAATAATTTAAATGCTTAATTAGTTGGGAAAAAAATCAAGAGCAGGTGGTACCCTAGTCTGCCAGGAATCTTCAAATAAGAATCTCGATGTTATTGTGTATTCCAAATGGAAAATGTGGAAGTGTTTGTGTATAAAGATACATCATATCATACAAAATGGTGATATTATATGAAGAAATCCAATTTGGACTGGAGAGAATGTTGACAAATAAGGAGTGGGAGCAGAGTCCATCTACACAACTGATTTTTGCATAGACTTATCTATATTGTATCAGTGGCAGTAGTCAAGTTTCCATGGACTGCAAAATGGCAGTCTGGAAGGAAATGGCCATACAACCACTTTCCCAATTCCACCGTACCTTTATTTATATATACCCCATTCTGCCCAAGGAAAGGCACTGATGGTTCTACAGTTCTAATCTTCATTCCAAATCTATCTATATTTTCTGTTAATGTCCTCTAGTCAGAGATCCCCAGGAACACATCTGTACTTGAATAAGTGTGTTTATTATTATTTATCCTAGTGAGGGAAAATTCACACCATAGAAAACTTCAGTTTCTTTGGTCTCACCCAAAGAAAAAATGACTTAGTAGAGAGACCCCTACCAGAATCTCAGGGAGTTTGGGCAGAAATACAAATGACCATAGAACATATGTTCTTCCAGGAATGCAAGTAGTTCTTAACGTCTAGAGATGTTAAGGGGCAAGGTAAGTAAAGATGAAATGTGAGTAACGAATAGAAAAGATGTGAGGGGAAAACAACCAACAACGTAAGTTGTTGCCATGATTTGAGGAGTTAGCGTGAATATCTAGATGATTCAAACAAATAAAATTTAAAATCCCAAACCCTTTTGCTCCTAACATGTAGCTAATTTAGAAAAGTTTAGTTATTAACTTTGTAATTTTGTAGTCCCAACCAAGAAATAATTTTGTAGGACTATAAGGAAAGCAAGAAATGCATCTCTTTTTTGCTATCAAAAAAGAATTAATTTGAAATAATTCTTTGATATTCATGACAATAAGGACAAATTCAAAGCTTTGGAACTCAGTTGCGCTTACTTCTTGGTCTTGGACTGGTTGAAACAGATGTGGGTGAGAGACCTATGGGGAGGTTAACAGTGGCAGCTTTTATCTTGATTTTGGTTTTGTTCATTTTGTCCCAGATGTGCTGCGCCCCTTCTGCCCCTTTTCTATGGGTACCCACTGGATGGTGCTTTGGACTTGTGGCAAGCCTTTGGGCCTCAGTGGCCCTGCTGTGGGCCAACCTGTTTGGCATTTACCCACAAGGGGATGGGTAACTTCAGGTGCTCGATTTGGAAACTACATTCTTTATTTTGTCTTTGTTGCACACTAATTATATTGAAGTTCCTTACCATTAAAGATCTTACACAGTAGAGTATGTCTTGTCTAGGTATGGCAGATGGTGTAACCTATTTAGAGTGGGCAGGTTTGGGATTTTGCGGTGCCCCTCACCCTGCCCTGTAGCAAGAGGACCAGCAGTGACATAAACACTATTGGGAACTCCTTAGAAATGCAGAGTCTAAGACTCCACCTGAGACCCACTGAATTGAAATCTGCATTGCAAGAAGATTCCCAGGAGATTCTGATGAACATAAATATGTGATAAGCACTCATCTAAGAAGTGCTAACAGATCTGTCTCCTAGTTGATATGAGAGTTAGCTCATATGAAAGGGAAGGGACTTCTCTGCTGCCATGAGACATTTTGTCAGGGATTTGGCTATGAATACAATGTGAATTATGCAGTCTAGGGACAGAGAAAGTTCAGCAGGGACTTGCCCACATCTGGGGCCCTATAACAGCTATAAGAAAAGATTTAGTTAGTTTCTCAATATGCGCGTCTCTCAAGTGAGACTAGCAGTTGCCTAACAGGAAGCCATGTCTAGCTGATATTCCCATTACTCTGAATAGGATTTTAATGCTGACAAAGAGATTTTGAGAAGTAATCTAGCTGTTATGTTTTTAGTGAAGTGCTGGGGGAAAAGAGTAATATTTCTCAGGTCAAAAAAATGTGTCTTCTATTTCCTCTGTATCATCTTTAAACTCCTGGTAGAGTGAGATCTTCATAAAATGAGCACTTTGATAAATGTCATTAATGGTGATTTGCACCACACTGGTTATATTTTTTAATGTAGCTCATTCCAACAAATGTTCTGCTTCCCAGGTTAACATCTGTATACCCAGCGACGAAAAACGTACACTGCTGAGTGTACAGAATATTGGGCTCCAGCTAAGTGTGATTAGATATCGATTTCTGAGCCCTGCAAACATTTAGCAATGCAGAAACTCTTGGGCATTGGATTATTATGAAACTTGGGGCTGATGTTGGCAGAAGTCCAACAGTCACAATCTGTGGAAAATTTCTGGAGTGCCTGTAAGACCCAGACTATAGATTTGGTCCTTGTGTGTGGCCCTTATCTGTGTCCTCATCTACTGATTGTCCTTTTCACCTGTCTTTGCATCTATATTTGCAGACATGCTTTCAGCCACCAAAGAAAGAGAGAAGAGATGTTTAGTGTAAATTCATCCTGACTGCTGGGAAAAACAAAAGAAAACAAAACAACCTCAAACTTACACGTGATGAGCCTACAGTCAGTGAAGAATAGTACAGTATAACTCTTTTATTTTTGTATTGGGTATAGTATTAGTCTTTTTTTATTTGCAGTGGGAGTTGTTATCAAAGAACTGTAAAAATATCTTTTTAGTGTTCAAATATATATAGTGCTGAGAATAAGAAGGGCTAATTTATTCACAAATTTTGGAGGATTAAAGATGACTGTAAGGTTTTGATATTTTTTTCTTGAGACATGGAAAGCTCATGACTGATTTGATTAATACAATATGGTAGAAAGGATATTTCCCAGTTTCTGAACTCAGATTTTGAGACTGGCAGCTTCTACTTCCTGTCTCTTGGAACGCAGCACTCAAGACACATAGAGAGGCTATCTATAGGTACTCTGATCTGCAGTACTAGTTGAGTTTCTAGTTAGTAGGGATATTAACCAGACATGCCATTTTGGGCATCCAGTCCAGAGGACTCCAGCTGTTGTCTGGCCACACCTGCATGAGAGAATCAAGGAGAAACAAGGAGAAACTCAGTTAGCTGAGTTAGACAACTAGTAGAACAATGAGAAATAAGAAATTATTTTATGCCACTGCATTTTTGAGCTATGTTACAAACAATCAAAAATTGAAACAGAGGTCACTCTATTTATTTATAGTAGTAGGTCACTCTAGAGCTACACAAATCCATTTTTCCTTTCAGACACAATTCCAAGACTCACACATGGAAGACCCCCTGCCCAATGCAAACACTTGACCCACCTTAGCTTGCAATATCCTATCTTGTATTTGAAAGGTGACTTTTCACTGAGAAAAACCCATGCTTGTTTTATTAAATTATCACAGAGGCCATCAGTAAGACCACCAGATGTTTCTGGTTCTGTTCTCAAACCCAGAACTAAAAGCAGCATTATGCACACACTGCAAGCTTGTCCCCCCGTGATTCCATGTGGCCAATTCTTCACTCGGTTCTTTTAGGTGGGAAATATTCTGGCAGTTTTTGGCCAAAGCACCAAATAGTGTCCATAAAGTTCCTATGTTATTGACTTTCTATCTGAAAAATGGAAGTTCCCAAAGGAATTTGACTATGATGAAGTCAACATTTTATTTTGGTCTTTCTTCCTGTATCTTTGTGTCAATTCATGAGTCATTACACACTGGCAGCTGGGATTTTTGTAAAGTTTTAGCACAAACTTTAAAGGCAAATAGCAGTCTGTACTTTTTGGCTGAACATTCTCAATCCTGTTTGTACATTAGAGTTACCTTGAGAACATTCCAAACAGTGAAACCACCCACTGCCTGGGTCTCACTGCAGATTAATTAAATTAAAATATCTGGGGGTAGGTCATCAGCATTGATGGTTTAAAAATTCTCTGTAGGTGATTTATAGATGTAGGGAAGGCTGAGAAGCATATCTAACCCACTGATTCAATGATCTCTTATTTGTGGTAGATTCTTTCCAATAGTATATCTATGTCTCCAAATTTTCCAATTCTTTAGGGTCCAGTTCAGATAATATTTTCTTCATGAAGTTACATAGTGCTACAATTGGCATATTTTCTGTTTTTTTTTTAATTAGTCATATTTTATTGTTACTTGTTTTCTTCTACCTAATATATACTTTATTATCTCTTTTCCTCCTTCTTATATTGATGATAGGTCTGATATACGTGTATACGGAATTCAGTAAATGTTTATTAAATGAAGACATGAATGGATGTTGGGAAATCCATTCCACTTTCATGGTCTTTTCTTGGATGCCAAGTATGCTTTTGTGTGGATGGAGGTGGAGGTGCTTATGTGCGGCCTCAATTAGAATTGCCCTAACTTTACCCCCTTCCCCCAACCATGATAGAATAGAGCAGCTATAGCTCTTGAACCTATGTCTCTGGATGCTCCCTGTCTCTGGATGCTCCCTGTCCCACTCTTCTTTTTTCCTATTCTTACTATTCAGTTAAGTTTTTTCTCATTTAAATGACTATTCTTTACAATGGTCTAAATACCTACTTTCCACGCTTGCTGGTGTGATGGTCATCAGAGGGAAGATGGATGCTCCACAGTGTGCTGTGGAACAAAAACCCTTTGAAAGTACCAAGACTGATAAGGCTGCCTGCTTATCTCCCCACTGGCAAGAGACTACCTATTTACTGAGCTAAAATGATAAATATTCCAAGAGCAAGCTCAGAAGTCACCTAGACCCACATTCTTCTTTGTAGAATCTCTGCGGTATCTATACTGATGAAGCCACTAGATGTAAATTTTAGCCAGCAAAAGAGACAATGGATAATTGTTTTGGGTTTTACGGCCTCTGCTGAAATGCTACTGATTGCCAAGTTTCCAGTAATCTTAGGACTGACTTCAACTGGATACATCAGTGTGTTCCTTTTATACTTATTCTATGTGGCATCCTTTTGTGCATTGCACAAATTTACTCATTCATTATTATTTCTACTTTGAAACACAAAAGGCATCTCATTTTTTTTTTTAGAATTTAGAATTCTAATTTTAGGTTACTAGAAAAGCCCTGAAATTGTCCTGTAATTGAAGAGTTCCCTCTGAAGTTCAAATCTTTCTTGGCTTGAATGCGAGAGGGAGTTATGGATGGACTCATGACATTTCTTATTGGGGATATAAAAGGTCAGATTTTAATACTTTCTCTTGATATATGCATCTGGCTTAAGATCAGACAGTTTTGAATGATGGAATTTAAATTATAATTTAGTGAAGGGGTAAGAGATGAGAAATTATGGCTTCACTGCAATGCCTGAGCTTTACACCAGTTCTTTAGCATTATGCATGGGGGTTTGTGGGTAAAAGTAAAATGTAGCTTTTCAGGAACACTGTGATGATGCCTCAGGAATAAAAGCAGATGTTCATGTTGGCTTATAATAATTACCAGACATCCTATCTTGGAAAAATGAAGACAATTGCCTTAACATAAATCCTTGTCTTTTGAACACTCTAGAAGGATGTTAGCCTATTGCTTCTCATTTTGTCCAAATGCCTCAAAATTCTTACCTCATCTCTTTTGTCTGCCCTCAATGAAAATTCCTGAGTATGTAAATACTTCTTCCTTACTTCTTTGTGTAAAAAAAAAAAGACTACATAAGATCAGATTAACTGAATGGGACTTCCCCCTTCCCAATCTAAGAAAATTACTTCTATCCCTTCTGTTGTACAAAATTTTTAAGCAAGCCATACATTAATTAAGAACAGAGATAATGTGGTAGAAAATATACTAGGACTGGATTTAAACCATCAACCCTTCTTATCACTTAGATTCCTTGAACTTCAGTTTCCTCATCTGTAAATTACCAATTTTCCTCAGTTTCTTTTTTTTTAAAGATTTATTTAGTTTTATACAAGAACTGGGGTACAGGCCAGAGGCACGGGAGGGTGAGATGATTCACCAGAGACATAGCGGGGTGCAGAATAGGCAGACGGACTGAAGACACTGCTGAGAGCTCTGCAGCGCAGCGCTCAATCTGCTGTGCCACAGGGGAGGCCCCGTTCCTCAGTTTTCTTATCTAGTAAATTGTTCTGAGGCTTAAATAAAACCAGTCTCTTTAGAATGGTTCTATTATCTTCTGTTCTGTGTTGTGGTAATCCACTGTGGTGCCTGACAGTGCTCTCTTATAGTGAACTACTTCTCGTGTGTCTTAGTTTTTTGCTTGTGAGCTCATTCTTAGCTGGGATTATTTTTGATCCTATGGGTCCTCTGTGCCCTGCTTTGTGGGACTCTCTTTATAGAGATGTTTTCTATTTGCCATGTCTAGGTCTTCCAAGTATTTCACTTGCCTACAATGAATTTTAATGGTAATTTGTGAGTTTGAGATCCCAATAACAAGTGGTAGTCATTTGGACTTCATATCTACAAGTGACCCAGACTTGGGGGCCCATCAAACCTCTTGGGGACCAATCAGACTTCTTTGCCTTGTCTCTGGAATCCCTTTGGGAGTTCTCCCATTCCTCTTAGGCAAAGGGAACAGGATTTGTGTAGGAGCCTAAATTCTAGAATCACACTTCATGTAAGTCCAAGATCTTATCTCTGCTTTTCATGAGAATGGCATGACTCTAATCCCTTGTCGTTATCAGGCCCTGCAACCTAATATGCCATCTCTGGGATTCAATTGCCTTGACTCATGTGCCCTGAATTTCTTTTTTTCTTTTATCTTTTTTAAAGATTTATTTATTTATACAAGAACTGGGGTACAGTCAGAGGCGCGGGAGGGTGAGAGAATTCACCAGAGACAGAGTGGGGAGCAGAACAGGCAGACAGACCAAAGATACTGCTGAGGGGAGCAGCGGGCGCAGCAGGAGAGGTCTACCATGCCATGTGAGTTTCTCCCTAGCCGGCTGGGAATCGAACCAGCGTTGAGGAGGCTGTGGACAGCTTCATAGCCGGGGCTCAATCCACTGTGCAACCGGGGAGTCCCTGCCCTGAATTTCTTTGCGGCTTTTTGGTAACTGGAAATTTCCCTCTTTGTCTTTTGAGTTTGGCTTTTAAAAATATGATTGTAGTTGATCCAGAGTCTCTGTTTTGTAGAGGTAAAGAGAATATTAGTTCAATTTGTGTGATGCTGGAACTAAAAATCAGATTTATATTCTTTATGAGCATTCTCCTTGGTTAACCCCTTTATTTTATTTCAGGAAGACACCCCTGTTCACTGACAGAAGCACAACTTCAAAAATGCTGATGTGCATAGGAATCCCCTGAGGATCTTGTTAAAATGCAGATTCTGGTTCCTGTAGGGTCTGGTTCCTGGCATTCTGTATTTCTAATAAGCTCCCAGGTAATGTTGATGCTTCTGCCCACACCCTGAGTAGAAGGTTAAAGGGAGATCCTTAATAACCTCTTCCCAATTGCTAATTTATCAGTTGCTGGAATTCATCTGGTGTGGTTTCCTGGTAAAAATCTCCATCATCTGGTTGCTCTCACAAATAAAACTTTATGTTGAAAGCGGTTTAAAATAGTATAAAGAGCTATAAAATATTTCTCCATTTGGGGGAAAAAATCCATAAATTCAAAATAGGATTAAATAAAATTGACCTTTAATACCCTTGAAAATACTCAGAAGCCCCCATCATTGTTTCTAAAAGCTCCGTTCTACCTCCTCATTTTCCTTTTATTAAAACTACTTTCCTCAAGCTAAAATTCTGGACAAATACAAGAATTAACTTTCTAATTCAATTTAAGTTCTCTTTGTCTAATTACTTTTATTGTTAATATTAATATTGATTTCTTTTTTATTGTAAATGTATGACATTATATTATAGGTGTTAGCCTTAGAACTTACTCATTGTGGTTATCAGTCCTTGAGGAGTATTTGAGTACCAAACAATTGATTTATCAGGCAATCTTCAGAGTATAAAAGATTATTTGTATCAAAGATTCAAGTGTAGTTACAAGAGTCCATTGTTCGTATGTAGCATGGGAAGCATTTCAAAAACTGTCTCTTTGTATCCTAAAATGTAGAAAAACAAATAAGAAGTTGATTGGCATCCTGGCAGGTCTGACTTTGGCTATTTACATCTAAATTTTATGGATGAAAATTGGTGTGATCCAGGGGCATGAAGTAAGGAGTGAGCCATGTTGCCATCCCTCATGTATTTTTGTAGAATGATGGGGGTGACCTATGTTTGTGGGGCCTGGTGACAGGGTGACACTGTGGGAAGTGACAGGGAATAGAGGCAGAGCCTGGGCCAGGTGCCTGAGCATGAGAGATGTGCTGAGACTCTCTTTCCCTGTTGCCACGCTGCCTGCCCTACCCGGAGAGGGCCCATCACCTCTCACATCTCTTACCTCATCAGGGACACATGTGATTGTGTTAGGTCCTCTTCTGTTTCTTCCATCTGAAACTCTACTGTTCAGTTTCCATCACTTATACCACATCCCATCTGCCAATGGTGAGCAGGGAGAAAAACCAAGGTTATCACAGCTTTGAAGATCTGAGTAGGAAAAGTGAAGAAAGTTGTGGGAAAACACTGACCCATGTTTTGCTCATACAGGAAGGTTTTCATGAGCTAAGATGACATTTTTTAGTTGTAGAGAGCGTATAGTGAGTTGATTGGTGGCCCACTCAAAGAATATTGCCACCTGGAACCTGTGGATGAGACCTTACTTGGAAAAAGGGTCTATGCAGGTGTAATGAAGTTGGGACCTTGAGATAAGATCATATTGGATCAGGGTAAGCCCTAAATCTAATGACAGGTGTCTTTATAAAAGAAAGGGAGAAAAGACACACAGGGAGAAGTTCACTTAGAGACCTTGGCAGAGGTCAGAGAGATGCAACCACAAGCCAAGGATCCCAAGACTTGCCAGCTGCCAGTAGAAGCCAGGGAGAGACATGAGCCTCCAGCGGAACCGACATGTTAACCACTTGGTTTCACACTTCTGGCCTCCCAGAACTATGAAAGAATAATTTTACTTCCCTATAAGGCCTTCTAGTCCTTAGCAATTTGTAATAGCAGCCACAGGAAACTAATACTAAACCAATAGTATATAACAACACCCACATTGATTGAATATCTAAATAACATCTACATTTATTACTTTATTCTTGTTTATAATATTGCCATGGTATAAAGTAGGATGTATCACTATTCCTGTATTATAGGTTAGAAAACTCAGGCTCAGAGAGTTTAAGTAGGTGGCCTGAAGTCACACAGTTAATAAATTAGAAAACTGGATTCAAACCCAGAGTGCCATTTTTTTTAACCTCTAAAGGTGACCTCCTCCCTGTTAGTGATGTGGTCGCTAGGTGGTGTTTCTTCATTAGCCAGTGAGACCAGCACCTTGATTTCCAAAATAGCCAATGATACCCATTGTTTTAAGGCTGTGTGGCAGGGTTTCTTGAAAATCCAACAGAGAAGAACATACAATTTGTTTTCTTAAAGTGAATAATGTTACCTAAAAGACAATTTAAGTCAGAGAACTGTACTCTGTATAGTTCTATAACTATACTTTATATAACTATATATAACTATACTTCTACTGTGTAGAAGATGTGAAAAGCATTGCTCCCTTTGAGAATGCCATACAGCACTTAAGTATCTTGGGCATTATTCTGGGATGTAGGTAGGTGCTGCGAGAAATGGAAATTTTGAAGGTACAATTCAGTTCTCCGAAGAGTAGGGCATATTTTTTAAAATATATACCAGCAAGCATTTAAAGCCCAACTAGCAGAAAGGAAATCCCAGAAAAGCACTTCAAAAAACAAACTGTATACTCCTATCAGAACAACGAGCTCTGAGACAAGCAGCCCAGAGAGAGGCACAGGGGTGGGAAGCCACTTTAAGTTGCCCTTCCTTGCCCAAGGCGGCCTGAGGGAGGGAGCAGATTTCCAGGGGCCTCCTCAGTCTGGGAAAGTTTCCAGAGAGCAAGGCTTAACTTGAATGTTGGCAACCCTTTCTGCTTTCATGGAACTCTCTAGGGTGTATGTGTGGGGAGGGGGGAATATAGGGGTGGGGGCTAGTGGTCTGAGTCCAGGCAGACTATTTTTTTTTTTTTTTTTTTGCTATTTTTTTTTTTTAAATTTTATTTTTATATTCCCCCATACAATTGCAAACGCCCCATTCTGACCCCAATCCTTCCCCTCCCGCCCCCCACCCCCAAAAAGTGTCTCTGGTTCATAGTTTTTTTGTTGATTTTGATTTTCACTTTCTTATATTCATTTTCCTGGTCCCTTATTTAAGTTTTCTAGATTCCTGCTATGAGTGAGACCATCCGGTATTTTTCTTTTTCTTTTTGGCTTATTTCGCTGAGCATGATCCCTTCCAGCGCCATCCATGTTGCTGCAAATTGCATGTGTTTATCTTTTTTGAATGCTGAGTAATATTCCATGGTATATATGTACCACATCTTCTTGATCCAGTCATCTATTTTTGGGCATTTGGGTTGTTTCCAAAGCTTAGCTATTGTAAACAGTGCTGCTATAAACATAGGAGTGCAGGTGCTCTTTGGAATTGATGTTTCTGTGTCCTTTGGGTAAATACCTAGGAGTGGAATTGCTGGATCATATGGAAGCTCTATGTTTAGTAGGTCCAGAAATCTCCACACAGCTCTCCATAGTGGTTGGACCAGTTTGCACTCCCACCAACAGTGCACAAGAGTTCCTTTTTCTCCACATCCTCGCCAACATTTGTTGTTGCTAGTTTTTTAATATGTGCCATTCTCACTGGTGTGAGATGGTATCTCATGGTAGTTTTGATTTGCATTTCCCTGATTACAAGTGATGTTGAACATTTTTTCATATGTCTGTTGGCCATTTGCATTTCCTCTTCAGAGAAGTTTCTTTTTAGCTCTTCTGCCCATTTTTTGACTGGATTATTTTCTTTGTTGTTGCTGAGTCTCATCAGCTCTTTGCAGATTTTTGTGATCAGTCCTTTATCATTAGTGTTGGGTGCAAAAATGTTCTCCCAGTTGGTGGGGTTTCTCTTTGTTTTTGTTATTGTCTCTTTTGCTGTGCAGAAGCTCTTTAATTTGATGTAGTCCCAGCTGTTTATCTTTCTCTTCACTATCACTGCTTTGGGTGATGTGTCTGTAAAGATGTCTTTGATGTGCAAATCCCGTAGTGTTTCGCCTATATTTTCTTCTATGTATTTTATGGTTTCAGGTCTTATGTCTAGTTCTTTAATCCATTTTGAGTTGATTTTTGTGTATGGTGTGAGGTAGTGGTCAAGCTTCATTCTTTTGCATGTAGCGACCCAGTTTTCCCAGCACCATTTATTGAACAAACTTTCTTTGCTCCAATGCATAGTCTTTGCTCCTTTGTCAAAGATTAGTTGACCATAAATCTGTGGGTTTATTTCTGGATTTTCTATTCGATTCCATTGGTCTGTATGTCTGTTCTTGTTCCAATACCATGCAGTTTTGATGATTATGGCTTTGTAGTATAGTTTGAAGTCTGGGAGTGTGATGCCTCCATTTCCTTCTTTTTTTTTCAGTAGAGCTTTGGCTATTCGGGGTTTTTGGTGATTCCATATGAATTTCATCAATAATTGTTCTATTTCTTTGAAGAATGCCATTGAGATTTTGATTGGAATAGCATTGAATCTGTATATTGCTTTTGGTAGGATGGCCATTTTAATAATGTTTATTCTTCCAATCCATGAACAGGGGATGTCTTTCCATTTCTTTGTGTCTTCTTCTATTTCTTTTAACAGTGTTTTATAGTTTTCTTTGTATAGGTCCTTTACCTCTTTTGTTAGATTTATTCCCAAATATTTGATTTTTTTTGTTTCGATAATAAAAGGGGTGGTTTTTTTGATTTCTTCTTCTTCAGATTTATTGTTTGTGTATAGGAAGGCTACTGACTTTTGCGTGTTGATTTTGTATCCTGCCACTTTACTGAATTGATTGATGAGTTGAATTAGTTTTTCTGTGGAGATTTTGGGGTTCTCTATGTATATTATCATATCATCTGCAAATAGTGATAGTTTGACTTCTTCTTTTCCTATTTGGATTCCTTGGATGTCTTTCTCTTGTCTTATTGCTCTGGCTAGGACTTCCAGTATTATATTGAAAAGCAGTGGTGAGAGTGGACATCCTTGTCTTGTTCCAGATCTTAATGGAATTGCTTTCAGCTTTTCACCATTGAGAATGATACTGGCTGTTGGCTTGTCATAGATGGCCTTTATGATGTTGAGGTATGTTCCTTGTATCCCAAGAATTTCAAGGGCTTTTATCATGAATGGGTGTTGCACTTTGTTGAAAGCTTTCTCAGCATCTATTGATATTATCATATGGTTTTTATATTTCTTTTTGTTGATGTGTTGGATAACGTTGATTGATTTTCGGATGTTAAACCATCCTTGTGCCCCTGGAATGAATCCAACTTGGTCGTGGTGAATTATCTTATGGATACATTGCTGGATTCTGATAGCTAAAATTTTATTGAGGATTTTTGCATCAGTGTTCATTAGGGAGATTGGCCTATAGTTTTCCTTTTTGTGTTGTCCTTATTCGGTTTTGGTATTAGTGTAATATTGGCTTCATAGAACGTGTTTGGTATTGTCCCTTCCTTCTCAATTTTTTGGAAGAGTTTGTGAAGGATAGGCACTAATTCGTCTCTGAATGTTTGGTAGAATTCATTTGTAAATCCATCAGGTCCTGGGCTTTTGTTTTTGGGGAGGTTTTTAATTACCATTTCAATTTCGCTGCTTGTAATTGGTCTGTTTAGGTGTTCTATTTCTTCTTTATCTAGCTTTGGGTGATTGTAGAGTTGTAGGAATTTGTCCATCTCCTCTAGATTGTTGAACTTGTTTCCATATAACTGTTCATAGTAGTTACTGATTATTCTTTTGATTTCTGCTGTGTCCGTTGTGATTTCTCCTCTTTCATTGATGATCCTGTGTATTTGTGCTTTCTCCCTTTTTTCCTTTGTGAGCCTGGCTAGGGGTTTGTCTATTTTATTTATTTTTTCAAAGAACCAGCTCTTGGTTTCATTGATCTTTTGGATTGTTTTTTTAGTTTCAATTTCATTTATTTCTGCTTTGGTTTTTATTATTTCTTTTCTTCTACTGGTTCTGGGGTTTTTTTGTTGTTCTTTTTCTAGATCTTTGAGCTTCGAGATTAGGTTGTTTCTTTGAGTTCTTTCTTGTTTTTTGATGTGAGCTTCTATTGCTATATATTTTCCTCTTATTACTGCTTTTGCTGCATCCCATACATTTAGGATATTGGTGTCCTCCTTGTCATTCAATTCAAAGAATTTTTTAATTTCTTCTTTGATCTCCTCGTTAGTCCAGTGGTCTTCCAGTAGTGTGGCTTTTAATCTCCATGAGGTAGGATAGTTCCTTGCCTTCTTTTTATGATTTATTTCTAGTTTGATGCCTTCGTGGTCAGAAAAGATGGTTGGTATGATTTCAATCTTGGTGTATCTGTTGATGTTTGTCTTGTGCCCCAGTATGTGATCGATCCTGGAGAATGATCCGTATGCGCTTGAGAAAAATGTGTACTCCGTTTTTTTTGGGTTTAGTGTTCTATAGATGTCTGTTAAGCCCAAATGCTCTAGGTCCTTATTTAGAGCTTTAGTTTCTTTACTTATTTTTTGTCTTGTTGATCTATCCATTGTTGATAGTGGTGTGTTGAAGTCTCCCACTACATATGTGTTTTCTCTGATGTCTGTTTTCAGAGAGGACAACAGTTGTCTGATATATTTTTGGTGCTCTTTCGTTTGGTGAGTATATGTTAATGAGTGTTATTTCTTCTTGAAGTATTGTCCCCTTAATCATAATGTAGTGACCATTGGGGTCTCTTTTTATTTTTTTGAGTTTGAAGTCTGTTTTATCTGATATAAGTATAGCTGTTCCTGCTTTCTTTTTTGGCCCATTTGCTTGTAGGATTGTTTTCCATCCTTTGACTTTGAGCCTATTTTTATCTTTTGTAGCTAAATGTGTTTCCTGGAGACAGCAAAAGGTTGGGTTTTGTTTCTTAATCCAGGCTGCCACTCTGTGTCTTTTTATTGAAGAGTTTAGTCCATTTACATTTAGAGTTAATATTGATATGTTAGCATCTGTATTTGCCATTATGTTTGTCTTTCCTTTGATTTTATTTATTTATTCTTTTAATAACTTTTTTTTTTTTTTGGTCTTCTTTCGTTGTTATTCGTCCCTCTGAGGTTCTGGCTTTAGGATTCCTTGTAGTATTTTTTGGAGTGGGGGTTTAGTCGTAATGAAATTCCGGAGTTTCTCTTTGTCTGGGAAGGTCCATATTCTTTCTTCATGGAGGAAAGAGAGCTTTGCGGGATAGAGTATTCTTGGTTGGCATCTGTTTTCTTGGAGTCTGTTGACTATGTCCCTCCACTCTCTCCTTGCCCGTAGTGTTTCTTCAGAGAAGTCTGATGTCAGCCTGATTGGTTTTCCTTTGAATGTTATCTGTTTCTTCCCTCTTGTCAGCTTCATTATTTTTTCCTTGTCCTGGATTCTTGGGAGCTTTACTATTATGTGTCTTGCTGTGTTTTTCCTTTCGTCGTGGAAGTTTGGTGTTCTTCTTGCTTCTTGTATATCAATTTTCAGCTCCTTCTTCTCATTTGGGAAGTTCTCTTCAATTATATCCATGAATATTTTCTCTGTTCCTACATCTCTCTCCTCTCCTTCTGGAATTCCTATAACTCTTATATTTCCTTTCCTCATGGAGTCAGATAGTTCCGAAGTCTTTCTTCATTCTTTTTCCTTCGTACTTCTCTTTCCTTTTCTGTTTTGGTTCTTTTTATTTCTGTGTCTTCAAGATTACTTATTCGTTCTTCCATTTCATCTATTCTGCTTTCATTGCTTTTCCCAGAGTTCTTTAGTTCCTCCATTAATTCTTTGATCTCCTGCATTTCTCTTACTTCCCTCTTTAGGGACTCAATTTCCTTCTTCTGATCTATCACTTTTTTAATCATGGCAATTTTAAATTCTCTTTCTGGAAGGCTCAGAAGTTCTTCCAAGTTGCTGTCGTTGCAATCTGGGGAGTGGTTTTCTTTTTGTGGTGTGCTTCTTTCCTGAGGAGTTTTTAGGTTGCGTGTGGTTCTTCTACTCCCTACTGTCTGTTTTCTAATTTGTCGTATGTGTTGGGACACTGTGTTGCTCGGACTGACTGACATCTTGGGTGAACTTCTCCGCTCCCCTCTGGCTCTTCCAGGAGCCATCTCTGTCTTCTGGGGAGCTTTCTGCTGGTTTTAGGCAGTTTTTACTGAAGAAATGTCCCTGTTCTCAAATGGCGAAGCGGGATGCAGTCCCTGCGCCTCCGGTTTCAGGCACACTCTTCTGCGCCCCCGGTCTGCCCCGGACGTGGGTGCCTGCTCCCTCTGTGGGCTCAGACTGCTGGTCGGAAGGGGCCTGGCGTGGAATAACTTCCCGGCTGGCCACTGGGTCCTCCAGAAACCTTCTGCCCTTTTCAAGCAGTCTTAAGAAATGTCCTGTTTTATAGGGTGTTAGTGACTTTTTTTTTTCCTGGTCGCTAGGTGGCGCCAGAGATCTCTCCTATTGTCCTTGGGAGGCTGTTTTTCGCCTCCCCCCACCCCGTGGGACAGAGAACAGAGCGGGAATGGTAGGGTACACCTCAACAGCTTTGGGGTGCTGTGTCTGCCTTGTGCCCCACCGTCGTGGAGAAACCACGCCCCGAATTTTGGTGCCCCGGGTCTCAGTTCAAAGCCCTCAGTTCCAGGACGCGGGCTGTAGCCCAGTTCAGTGGCGCGGGAATGGCGCCTTTTGCACAGCTCCCGTGCCTGGGCGCCTGGATCCTGCTTACTCAGGGAGGGACCTTCACCTCAGTGAGGACCTCCGCGCGTCTCCCCACAAGCCTAGGTCGTCTCCCCGCAAGCCTAGGTCGCAGGCGCGGGGACCTGGGCAGCAGCGATCCAGGTCTGCACTTGCTTTTCAAGCGCACCGAGCACGCCGCGTTTCCGCGCCAGCTTACGGGCAGCCCGGGCTGTGTGCGCGTCTCCCGGGGTCTTTGTTCTTCTCTAATGGCGCCCGGAGCCGTTCGCTCACCGCCGCGGCGGATCCTGCAGGGTTCGCCTCAGCTCCCGTTCACGGGGTGTGGTGGCTGCAATAGTTTCTTTCCGCTCACAGTCCCGCTTGCTGCGTCGTTTGTTCTTGTGGGCCGTTTTGGTTTGTTGTTTCCTCCTCTCTGCGGTTCGGAGAGTGCCGCCTCTGTGGGCGGGGGAGGGGAGCAGGGTTCTGCGCTTCCCTCCCTTCTAGTCCTCTTTTATGGCCACTTTCTTCTTCGGGCAGTTCGCTGGCGTCACCCGTTTATCTTCCGTGTCCCAGTTCTCACTGGGACCTGCTGCTTTTCCTCCCTATTCACTTTTTTTAATGGGAGATCTTACTCGCAGCGTCTCCTCGCCGCCATGTTGCTCCGCCCCCCCTTCAGGCAGACTATTTTTAATACATTATGGCCTTATTGAGAAGGGGAAGGAGAAATTGACTCTCTAGTCTTTATGTTGGTGTTCACTTCCTTTAGAACCTTTTGTCAAATTTTGTGACAGATAAGCCTGGTTTCTTAAAAATGATATTTGGGTCCTTGCTTTGTGTTTCAGGGTGCAGGATCCACTGCCAGGAGAAATTTGACAAAAAGATCTCTGCAATTGATCAGGATTCCATTGTGTCTTGGGAACTTTATATTTGAAAGTCCTTGGAAGGAATGGAAACTCCAAAATATTAATAAGAACAGTAAAATTATTTGTAAGGCACTTTAGAGTTTACTCATTGCATTTGTCTTCATTAACTCATCTAGCTTTCACAACTATTATCAGTGTAGCAGGTTTGAAAATCAAAGCTTTAGGAAGAGAAAGTAGACTGACCAAATTTGCTTACGCTAGAGACATTAAATGAGATTATACATGCAAAGCACTAAGATTATAGCCTGGTATATAGTAAATGCCCATTAAATGAAGCCACCTGTCATCATCACCCTTACCCTGCTTATTATTGTTGTTGTTGTTTATGATTTCCTGGTAAAGTTGGCATTGCAGCCCAGTTGCTGACCCCACAGTCTTAAAATTGTTTTTTCTCAGGAAGGTTGTCATTTCCCCTTCACATTATTTCATTACAGTTTTTTCATCTTTCTATTTTTTTTTTAAAGCTAAGAGACTCAGCTAACAAGTAGAACCAGTGGATTATGGGAACAATCTGGGTGCATGTAAGGGCAGGAACGGCCACTGAGCAGGTGTTCTGATCCAGCAGACCCGGTAAAGGAGGAGAGAGGCCTGGAGCCCTCAGTGGCTTTTGCAGGCTTTTTATTGGGATTACCAGGTACACAACAGTCAGGGGTGCTGGGGAGCCAGGAGACTGGCAGTCCTCCCAGCCCCCAGCAAATCTCCACTCTATCTGAGCTCCCTGGCATTTTCTCTGCTTCTCTTCTTCTCTCGGCTTCTGTTCGTTCTTGGCTTCTGCACATGTCCCCATGATGCTGCCCTTATAAACACAGTCTCTCAGCCCAGGTGTAACCACTTCAGGTGCCCGCCATCAGGCATGCATTCAGGACCACAGGGTTCCCTCATCTATCCTAATGGCGGGAGGGCAGAAAAGCCTGATACTTTTACCTTACCCTATAGTGCAACATGTCAGTCTTTGGATTGCCAGGTTGACTGGGGAGACCTGGCCCGGTGTCACTCTATGTAGGTCATGGATCAAGCCTGCAGGGACTGGTTAGCTTCAAGAAGACTAAAGCATGTTGTAGGGTAAGGAAAAATGTCAGGCTTTTCTGCCCTCCTGCCATCAGGATAGATGATGGATCCTTGCAGTCCTGAATGCATGCCTGACGGCGGGCACCTGGAGTAGGGTGTGGGCCTAGGTAGATGGGATTCACCTGGGCTAAGACTGGGCTTTTAAGGGTTACGTCACGGGGATGCCAGTAGAAGCTGAAAGAGAAGCCGAGAAAGAAGCAGAGAAGCCGAGAGAATGCCAGAGAGCCCAGATAGAGTGAGGATTTGCTGGGGGCTAGGAGGCCTGCCAGCCTCCCGGCCCCCCAGCACCCTGCCTGCTGTGTACCGGGTAAATCCTAATAAAAGACCTGCAAAAGCCACTGAGGACTCTGACTCCTCCTTTACCCGGTCTGTTGGATCATAGAAAAACTGCACTGTGTCAGTCCTCCCCTTACACATGTTTTTATACCAGAGCTAGCACTTGTCCTCTTTAGCTACTCTGCAAGTGTATGTCTGGGTCATCAAAGATACCTTGTGGGCATATAGACAACTCAGTTGAAAATGGAACAAGAAAGAGAGGACGAATGGGCTGGGCATCAGAACATGAACGTCAAGCCATGTGGACTTGAAGAAGCCATTTACTCTTTGCCACTCACTCCTTATCTATAAATTAGGAATTGGTTGAAATGGTCTCCGAGGTTCCTTTAGCTATAAATATTTTAAAATTGTAAACCCTTCACTACAACTAGAAAAGACCTCAGAACACATGTTCCAGGGATGGTGGCTCACCAGTATTGCCCTCATACAGGAGAAACTTCATGAGCATTTGTCATCTCTTCTTAGAGAAGAGCTAAGGCCTAGTGTCACTAAGTGACTTTACATTGGCAATACGCGTAAGAGTAGGAGGCAACTCTTACAGCTCCTAAGTTTATAGTCTGTGCCTTCAACTCTGAGATACATCCACCCAGATCATTTTCAGTATGAGAGGTTTCCGTCTTTCTTAGGTTACTGGTAAATAATATACTCACAGGTGTTTCAATAATTATTGGGTGTGCAATGATGGGGAAGGATGCAGGAGAGACCAAACCTCCATGCTTCCCTCCTCTTCCTGTGACCTAGAAACCGCCTCTGTTTACCTAGAGACAACCAAGGTTTTGTTCAGGTTTACTTTGGAAAAGAGTGCCAAGTCCTAGTCTTCTATGCAATGAATTGCAAGAAAAAAAGCCCATTGTTTATACCAATACACATATGGAAAATTGTATTTTCTTAGAAGAGACAGGATATTTTAAAGCATCATGGCGGAAATGGTGGTGGGGTAGTAGAGGAGGTGGTGGGTATTTTTTTCAGAGGAAACAGAAGAATCCAGTTCTTTGTTTCTGATGCTTTTCACAGATGTGACCTATTGGTTTCTACATCAGATGTTCTTATGTCGGTTTGATTTATAGAGTAGCTAATTCTGAGGATGGGGAAATCAGGACGGAAATTTTGGAATATCAATCACAATCTTCATCTGCTTCCTTGTCTGGTATGGCTATAATTTGTGGGCTCTACATGTAAATTAGACATTTTCTCTTTCAACAAGGAAACTAGGATAAGTAATGAGTGCACACACACGTTGTGTGTGTGTGTGTGGGTCTGTTTGTAAACAGCTCCCTCATCTGCTTTAAGGAAAAATGATAATGAGTTTTAAGTTTATCTCATGAACAGGAACAGTTTTTGTCCTCAGTAATTCATACCCAGAATCCAACAGCTTTGTTTAGACTCAGTGTATGAAAAGATAATCAAAACTAGTTGACAAAATTGAGACATCACTTTCATGTTTTGCATTCTTTGTTATATGTTTGGAGAGCTGCTGGGGCAGGTAGGTAGAGAGTAACAGTTCTGCAATGATGGGAAAGGATGCAAGAGAAATTAAGCCTAGATTCTCCCCTCTTCCTCCTGTGACCCCCAAATCAAAAATTGGCTTGGATATGATGTGACCACAGGCAGTCAAGTCATCCTGAGGAGATGTTTTTGGGCGGAAGAAGTTGAGAGCAGGTCTCTTTAGTTTTGCACCCCAGGGACTGAATTTTACTGAAGATGTCCCTCCCCTATATTTATTATTATAAATAGTCTGCCTGAAATTCACCACAATGAAGGAGTTCATTTATTATTGGGTTACCTACTATCTCCTGGGAAACAACAACAAAAAACCCATGTTTGTGTAATGCTATTCGATACTTTGATGTGACTTGCTTTTTCAAACTCTGGTTCTGTGGGCCACTTGAGAAGATAGGAGATAGCTTGGTAAGAAGGAAAGAGGCTCTGAGGCTGACCTCGAAGACTCAGGATTAAGTTTTTTTTTATAACCTTAACAAATCACTGAGTCTTAAGGACCTCTCTTATCCTGTCAGATGAGGAAATACTTGCTACTTTGGAGGATGTTGGGAGTTGGGAATATGCCACACAACATCAGAGGCTAGAAACATCACATCTTAGTTTCCATTTGTGTTGAAAGTTTGTTTTCAATCACTCTCAATGGAGCTGTGGAATGGCAGAGAAATGGCTGAGCAATAGTCTGCAGCCCTTCTATACCTGACTTTAAGAGGGAAGATTCTTTCTCAGTTTTGCCTGTGATTTAAACTCATCTATCATGTTTCTTCTTGCTGCTTTAGTCAAGGTCTTTTTCTAATGGCAGCTGAGAGCCTTTCATGGCTTGGTTGTTGTCTGGCCAGAGAATTCATTTGGTAGAAGGTCTCCTTCTCCAGTGTGGTAATGGTGGGTTTGCAGTAGTACACTCGCAATTAGGTCAGAATGGAGCCAACTCAGGATGTCTAGCAACTAGGAATGTTCCCTCTCTACTTTGTAAGTTTAAAGAAACATCACTTTAAATTTACAATCCCTTTTCAGGAAAATGCCTATTTTTTATGGCTTCATTTTATTGGTAAAGGTTTATGTATTTATGCATACAAGAACTGGGGTGTAGGTCAGAGGTACGGAGGGTGAGAGGATTCACCAGAGACAAAGTGGGGAACAGAACAGGCAGATCTACTGAAATACACTGCTGAGGGGAGCAGCGGATGAAACAGGAGAGGTCTACTGAGCCATGTAGGTTAGTTCCCTGAGCCATGTAGGTTAGCTCAGTGGCTATGGATAGCTTCATAGTGCTGAGACTTAACCCCTTGCACCTCCAGGGAGGCCCCGGTTTCATTTTTTTAAGTATTTATAAGTTACAAACATCAAATATCACACAGTAGTTAAGATCACAAGCTTTGATCTAATGCCTGCATTCAAATTCTATTCCTTTAAACTGAGTGAACAGTGTGATTCTCATCACCTCTCTGAATTTGAGTTTCCCCATCTGTAAAAGGAAAATAATAACACTATTTATTGGTTTGGATAAAAAGAATTAATTTATATCAAGTGCCTACCATGGTGCTTGGCAACTGGCAAAATCTCACTAACGTTATATTATTATTCAATCTAGATGAAGTAAGTGTTTGCTGAGATTTGAACTGCAATCTTTGTCAGATTGTGTAAATTGATCAGAGGTCTACAAAACACAGCCAGAGGGTCAAATCCAGCCCAGATTTTGTAAATAAAGTTTTGTCTTTACATGCCACACCCATTTGTTTATGTGCTGTCTCTGTTGGTTTTTGCACTGCAGCATCAGAGTTGATTAGGTTTGACAGAGGTCACGTGGTCTGCAAAAACTAAAATATTGACTATTTAGCCCTTTACAGAAAAAGGCTGTCAATCTGTGCCCTCGACTATTGACTCTGTTGAGTTCTAATTCCCCCTCAGTAGCTGACTTGTCTGATCTTTGATACATTATTTAATTGCTTTTGTTTCCTCATTTTTAAGAGGGATGGCCAAAGAAATCTGGTTGGACATGTGGCACATGTTAGCCCTTGGAAGTGAAATGATACATTGTTATCATCATTGCTAACTGTGCAGGCAAGTCAAATATCCCATCTATAATCATGCCTATGGGAATGTGACCCTGGGTGATTGAACATGTTATAAAATGCTTTTCATGCAGGCAAAGGCAGGCTTCACTGGGAGTTTCCTGCCTGCTATGGCTTTAGCCCACAATTTCATCTTTACCTAATATATGTACTCTGTAATTATTTTTAAGAGGGGAAAAATTGTAAAAAAAAAAAAAAGCATTAAGGACAGCCCCATATCAGATTAGACTTATTTTATGCTGATATTCTTAAGATCTGTAGTCAAACTCCAAGAATTGCAGACACGGATATCTCCTACACTTGACATTTTAAGACCATAGCTGAACATAAAAATGTGAGAATGCAGATTATCCTAAAACTGACATTTTTATGATAAAAGCAATCTATTAAAAAGTCACATGAATGGCTATACCCATTTGACATTGCTAACAATATAATGATGTGTTAAAATGCTAAAGGAAGGATTATGTCAGTGTTTGATGTTTTTATAAGTTGCTGCTGTATAAAAATGTCAAATAAGAATAATTTTATACTTGACATTTTTCACTTGGTTTTTTTCTCTCAAAATAGTTCTGTGAGTTCTGGTTACCTCTTTGCTCTCACTTTTGATTTTTCCTCCCTAAATAATTTTCTGTGCCCATCTGTGTCACTACTTTATTTCATTCTTATTAAATTTTTTCTTCCCTTTAAAAGAGCTTTGGTATGCTCATATATTTCCTTACAATTCTCTCCAATTTCCTCTTAATATAAAAGAATGACTTACTCATTTTTTTAATCAGAATTCTGAAATAGTATCTCCATATATCTCTCTGGCCATGTTCACACAGACTCCTCTCTTCATATAATCAGACAAGAAGATGTGTCAGATCTTTCATTTGGGGAAATAAACTGTTCATCACCTCATATTTTTAATATTGTCTTTTTAATTTTCAAAACAATGTCTGCAATTCCACAATTCATTTTAGCAAGAAGGGTCACTCCGGTCCTTGTGCTGATGTGCCCTGGTTATGCAGACCTGCTCTCCTTCTTATGCATTACATGCATTCTGAACAGTATGGTGGGTGCTCAGCTACATTGGCCTTGGGATGGGTGGAAGGAGTTTCATAGAAAGAGCCTCTGGGTGGACAGGAGAAACTGGAGCTATGTAATAAACAATGATGCCTAGTTTTGGAATAGACTGGCATTTCTGCTGTGTGTGTGTGTCTATGTGCATGTGTGTGCCAGAATGCATGCACATGTGTTTAGGCAGTTTGAGAACTATGATAGTGTCTGGCTCCTCTGTATACACACGGACCTCTGTATGCTCACAAAGAAATGATAATACGTATTTTAAATGAGCTCATACACTTAAGAAAGTCAGAAACTGAGTTTGTATCTTGATTTTCAGAAGCCACTGAAGGTCTCTGGGCCTCAATTCTACCAACATTTGTCCTGCTACTCCCTGTAGATTTTCTCTTTATCTTTAAAAATACTGGTCTGAGGAAATATAGGCGAAACACTACGGGATTTGCACATCAAAGACATCTTTACAGACACATCACCCAAAGCAGTGATAGTGAAGAGAAAGATAAACAGCTGGACTACATCAAATTAAAGAGCTTCTGCACAGCAAAAGAGACAATAACAAAAACAAAGAGAAACCCACCAACTGGGAGAACATTTTTGCACCCAACACTAATGATAAAGGACTGATCACAAAAATCTGCAAAGAGCTGATGAGACTCAGCAACAACAAAGAAAATAATCCAGTCAAAAATGGGCAGAAGAGCTAAAAAGAAACTTCTCTGAAGAGGAAATGCAAATGGCCAACAGACATATGAAAAAATGTTCAACATCACTTGTAATCAGGGAAATGCAAATCAAAACTACCATGAGATACCATCTCACACCAGTGAGAATGGCACATATTAAAAAACTAGCAACAACAAATGTTGGCGAGGATGTGGAGAAAAAGGAACTCTTGTGCACTGTTGGTGGAGTGCAAACTGGTCCAACCATTATGGAGAGCTGTGTGGAGATTTCTGGACCTACTAAACATAGAGCTTCCATATGATCCAGCAATTCCACTCCTAGGTATTTACCCAAAGGACACAGAAACATCAATTCCAAAGAGCACCTGCACTCCTATGTTTATAGCAGCACTGTTTACAATAGCTAAGCTTTGGAAACAACCCAAATGCCCAAAAATAGATGACTGGATCAAGAAGATGTGGTACATATATACCATGGAATATTACTCAGCATTCAAAAAAGATAAACACATGCAATTTGCAGCAACATGGATGGCACTGGAAGGGATCATGCTCAGCGAAATAAGCCAAAAAGAAAAAGAAAATACCGGATGGTCTCACTCATAGCAGGAATCTAGAAAACTTAAATAAGGGACCAGGAAAATGAATATAAGAAAGTGAAAATCAAAATCAACAAAAACTATGAACCAGAGACACTTTTTGGGGGTGTGGGGCGGGAGGGAAGGATTGGGTCAGAATGGGGCGTTTGCAATTGTATGGGGGAATATAAAAAAAAAATTTAATATTTAAAAAAAAAAAATAAAAAAAAAAAATAAAAATACTGGTCTGTCATTCTGCGTAAGTAAACACCTGACCTCTTGTTTAAACCAATCCTTCCACCATGATCTTGAGTCTGCTTCCTCACTAAGCCCCCTGAACTTAATCCTATTAGGAATAGCTTTTGTCCCCTACATCTTTGGTTTTACCTGTTCACTGACTATAAACCTCCCGGCCTTCAGAATTCTATCTCAAGAGATTTTTCCTGATTCATCTGTAGTCAAGATAATATCTAGCTCACTCTTCCCATTTAAAAGTTATCTCCAAATGCAATTTCAACACCATCACCATCTACTCACCCCTCACTTTCTGGCTGGCTTAATCTGCTTCTCAACAGGTCCTGCTGATAGTCTTCTGAAGGTTATCATGAGCTTTTGGCTCCCAAATCCAACCATCTGATCTTGATCCTCATCTTGCCTGAATTTCTTTGATATTTGAGATCTTTCTTCTTGCAGCTCTCTCCTTCGGAATGTTGTTCTAGCCTCAGGTTCTTTGTAGCTCAGTGGCCTCTTCCTACTTTGCCAACACCTCTTCCTCATGCCATATCCCAGTGTAGTTGCTTCTGACACTTCTGTCTTTAGTTCTGTCATTCTTCACCTTTGAAATCTTATTGCCTCTAACCTCCAGAGATATTTACTTAGTCAACTCCAGGACTCAAATTTGCCCAGCTTATGCTCCTCTCCTTTACTCAGTGGGATTTATTAATTATCTCTCTCTTGTGTGAACCAGTATGTCCTGAGAAAAATCTATCAGTTAAATGCTTTATTTGGAAAATACTATTTCCATGATCTGACTTAAATCAAATGTTCCTTTTTTTCTTTGTTTAATTTGCTAAGATTTTTTTCCCTTGCTATTTTATAAACAGAATGTTTTGAGAGTTCTTCTCTCAGCAGGTTCCAAACATAAACATGCATTGCTATTCTTACAAATAATAAACAGCTTTGGGCTATAAAATCTTTCAAATTGTTTTTTCACAGAAGGGATTTGCATGCTGACTCACTCCTACTATATTTATAACCTATCGACAGACCACTGCAAAGGGAAGATTTCTAATAAAGCTATGGAAATTACATGCATTGCAATGGGGCTGAATACATTTACATTTGTAGTATTTTAACATTTCCAAATTTATTGCAGATTACCTTGTTTGTGCATGTCTGCGCTTTAATGGCTTTTTATAGCAGAAAATAGTGGTTTATGATTGTATTCCCAGTAGAAATTTATTATGAATCCACCATATGGAGTGTTGTATAAAACTAAACTTGTAACATGGGTAGTTTCATTATTGCTAAGCAAGATCTACTGTACATTATTAAAAATTAGTGATAATAGACATGTCAAAGAAGGAACTTGGTTTATGAGGGGAGTTCATTGTATGCTTAAATTGTCAGAAAGATTTTAGATTTTGTTTTAAGACGAAAGCTCTATCCTTTGACAGGATATCAGGTAATATAACAGTGTAGTACCTTTTCCCTCTCCTGTTCCCAGATTCCCTCATGCTGATATTTTCTAAAGCAAAAGAACAATATCAACCTCATATGTAAGACCATCTTCACATTAAAATCACTGGCACAGTTTCTAGCCACCGCTGACAGTCAGAAGCTTTTATAACTTTCCATGAGCAATGGTTATGGCACCTAATGCTAAAGCACATGAAATTTTTTTCTTTTCTTTTTCTTAACTAGCATTTATTGCACACCTTGTTTTAAGATACCCATTCTGCTAGCATTTGCTCTTCAAAGAAAGTATAAAGGTGAGGAAAAAGAAGATTCATATTTATGTTAATCAACATTTTGCATGACCTCAGGGATTTCAGGTTCCTAAACCTTTGTGCTATAGGTAGAGTAAAAGAAGTGCACCTAAAAGATAATCTGAAAAATGCATGAGGTCAAAGAAAAATACACATTCCCGCCGGGAACCTATAATTCTTTTATAATCAGGAGAGACTCCAATAAACATAATTAAACATCAAAGAGTAAAAGCATTGTGGACAACATCTTCTTTTACTGCACTTTCTGTGTGAGTATGTTTATTTGGAAGATTGTTCACTATTTTCCCTTACATTGTGTTCCCTGGAAGAATTGACCTTGCAGGTACAACCACCTGGGAAAATCAGGAAGGAGTTGAAGGAGGTTTTCAACCACCCAGGTTTCTGCAGAATGCACCATTGTGTTGTGGGATCAAGAGGGACAGAACTGGGGCCTCCCCGGTGGTGCAGTGGTTGAGCACTGGGTTCTGAAACTGCCCACAGCCTCTGCAGCGCCGGTTCAATCCCTGGCCACTTGGTGAGGGTCCCACATGATGCGCAGACCTCTCCTGCTGCCCGCTGCTCCCCTCAGCAGTGTACTTCATCAGTCTGCCTGTTCTGCTCCCCGCTCTGGCTCTGGTGAATTCTCTCACCCTCCCACGCTTCTGACTGTACCCAGTGCTTGTATAAATAAATAAATAAATCTTAAAAAAAAAAAAAGGACAGAACCAAGTTTAATATGTTGTACACTTGAATGATGGTCCTGCATATCCACCCATGCTAAAAGGTTTAATAGAATTACATTAAATTAACATTCCAAATTAGAAAACTTTGCATTCGGCACTGCAAATGTAAAACATTGTAGAAAAATTTGAAAGTTATCTCAGTATTTGTTCCCTAACAGATTTTTAGATGTTGCTGTATTCTGTTGGAGACATTGGTGATAGGACTATCTAAGGTTTGAGAATGTTCACATTTTCATCTTCTGCAAGGTGGAAAATTTGGTTGACAGTTTTCAGCCAAGAGGTAATTGAGATTTACCATACTGAAAATTATTTCTACATATCGTTGTTGAGATAATTCTTATACTATAGATAGGACAGCACATTGAAAACTCATAAAGAACTTTAAAAAGTGACTAGCTAAGAGTTAATGGTGACTAGAAATGTAGCTCTTCAACCAGCTCTTTTGATATTTTAATTTTTCTTACATCAGTGGTCAAAGCTCTTATTAAGATGTTGAGCAATAGCTTTTCACCAGGCACCAGATTAATAGATGCTGAACAGTACTCAGTGCAATAATCTTCCAAAATGGCTCCATCTTTCTCCTTGTAAAGTCTCCACCCTTACTAATATGCTAAAGAGAAGGTATTTTCTCCAAGTATACAAGAAAGTACAGCAGAGGAAGAGTGTGTGTAAAATAGAATGGCTTGACTTTGCCTCCGTCTTAGCCATGGACCCAGCTGGAGTGGACCATAGTTATTCTTTAGGTAAATGATCTTTTAAAGATTTAGAAGTACAACTGGTTTCCGGTAGGACTTATACATTACCAGTGTCTTGTTCTAGCTTTTCTTGTTATTGGCATCATTTGTTTCTCCAGCTATGTAGTTTTTTTACTTAATTTCATTTAAATAAATTACTACAGGAAACTAACAGCTCAAAATGAGAGCATCATTTCCCAAACCAGACATATAGGCATCCGAGAAGAAATTAATCAAGGCAGAATGAGCAGACAGCTGGGAGACAATAAAGGGAAAGAGGGGGACATAATAAAGCAAGGGAGGGGACAAAATTAATCAAATCAAAGAGTTTACTGAAACATTCATTTCAAGACTGAAAGAAAAGGTTTAGAGATGAAAATCAACAGTAGACCCTAATACTTAAAAAATATTGAAATAGTTGATATGAAAGAAATTCAAAACTCTTTTTGCTGCTTTTGGTGTTAAGATCCTCTTTAAACTGTCTCTGGTATCTTAGGGACTATAAATTTAGGTGTAGGGTAGAAAAACAATAGAGCAGATCCATGTGTAGTGAGAAACATGCTATAAATTATACTTTTAAGTTGTTAGTGTATTTCTTCAAATGACCAACTTTCAGTCAAACACATGCTTTGCAGATGCCTCTGGCTAAAACATGAAATACTTGTTTTGAGCTTTTTCTGTTAAGAGAGTGACAGAGTATTTGGTTGACTAAGTCAATTACCATCATTTCTATTGTTCTTTATAGCCTTTCCTGGAATAAGAGTATTACAATAACAGCACATGCGTTGATTCCTTGGAAAAATATAAAAAAATAACTGTGATGTGTGCCATCAATTAGCATAGTGGGAGGAGGGAATGTATCAGGTTCCTGTGTGTGTGTGTGTGTGTGTGTGTGTGTCTAGGGATGGGTAGGTGGCAAGATGGAGGAGTGCTCCCTTTCCCAGATAAATCCACATATCTACATAGGTGGCCAGAATCTCTGGAGGGTGGGGCTGTGTATGTGTGTAATTTGAACAAACCCTTCATGTAATGCTGTTACTCAATCCTCTGATGTAGAGGATGATCAATTTTTGTGTTTGACTTTACACACTCAATAATTAAGAGGCTGTTTCTTCCTGTTTGTACTCCATAGTTTGGATTAGCTCCCAAATTATCCAAATATGCGGGCTTAGTGAACTAAAAGTGAACTTAGTTAACTGAGAAACTGGTGAAGATTTCCTAAAATAATAAAATAAAACAGGTCATTGTATATTAAATATTTTATGGTATTTATGTTATAGCTAGATACATGAAATAAAAGAACTTTGAAGAACTGCCATTTAAGTAATCACTTAATTAATTGGTTAATAGGTTCATTTGAGCACCTTTCCCCCAATCTTTATCCATTTTCATAGCTGCTATAAATATCTCTAACCTTTTTTTTGAAGCATCAATAGTTTGGACTTAGAATTAAAACATGCCAGAAGGTGGAGGGCTATAAAAACTCTTTGGAATTTCACACTAGCATGGTGTCAAAAGCTTTTGAAGATGACTTGAAATATCTTTTGATATTGTCACAACCACAAAGGAAATTTATTTTGTTTAGTTTAATTAATGAGGACAGAGTTATTTATTCTTTCTAGAATTCCTGATCCTCCCTGTTTTCTAACCAAAAGCTTAGATTCTTCTTCTTCTTCTTTTTTTTTTTTTCCCCCGATGGGAGGTCTTTTATATAGCTTCAGTGCAGAAATAAAAGAAGAAATTTGTGTATTAATGTAGTTTTATAGATTCTCATGATAATAATTTATTTCAACAGTTTCTATGTTCTAATACCTTACTACTTACAGGAATTTTATTTAGCTTACATTGTAAGTGCAACACACAGGAATGTGTTTTTTAATATCTGTGGTCTTTCTAATTACAAATTTAATTTATACTAGGATTTAATTTTTATTTTATATTTTAAACTGATTATAATAGGGTTTATACTGAGTCTGGGTAGTTTCTGGCTTTTCTCCCATTTGCAGGTTAAATAACTGCATTGTGTATAAAGCATCACTGAAAAGAAGTTGTAACAGTTGACCACCTAGTGTGTACATTGGCCTATACTAGATGCTCTTCATATGTTCATATTTATTATACTACTAACTCTGTGAGGTATTATATATCCAGTTATTAAATGAGTGCACTGAGAATCAGAGAGATTAAGGGACATCAAAGGGGACTTAGACATCAAAGGAATTAATGTCCATATTTTAACAGTGAAGACACAGATGATCAGGGAGGTTAAGTAAATTTTCCAGGGTCACACAGCTAGTTAGTGACAGAGTAGGTTTGAACTTTTCAGCTTTATATTAACCACTTTCTTGTGTGTTTTACAAACTATATGTTTTGATGAATGGTCACGTATTACTAGAATATGTGACCAGTTCTCCTGGTCATCTTAAAGGGCAACATTTTTCATTCATATGATAAACTATGACATGCCTATTATTGCTTTTTAAAGTCTCATTGATTTGTAAGTTGTACCTTCCACATGCTTCTGTTGCAACCTATATTGACTGGTGACCTGCAGTAGTGGTTATCATCGTGGTGATCCAACATGAATATATGTAAGTTCAAATGAAGGGTTTATTCTATTCTTCTGCTCTCCTTCCAATCTAAACATTGACCTGAAAAGGAGACATTGGGCATAATAGTTTATTGAACCCTGATATTTCTGTCCAAGATTTATTTGACCAACTCTTGAAAGGCTTACTGAGTTTAAACTATTCCATAAGCATTTGTCAGAACACATGAGAATCATGGGAAAGGATGGTGCTTTTCCTGTACAGCTGCTTTGCAGAAAGGGGGTTGCACGGGAAAGGATCTCTTCTTGGCAGAATGTTGTAAGGACTTGTGCTTTTCCTCCTTTAGGAGAGGTGCCTCCACTTCTCCTCATATGTCTAAATGATGCAGGAATGTCACATTACTTGCACCCTTTTGATTCTTTTCACAGGAAAACATTTTGCACTTGCCTAAAAACAGAACTGTCAGCACCTTCACTTTTTATTCATCCTATTTCCCTGCCAAGGATAACTAGTAAGAGTTCAAATTCCCAAGTGCCTGCATTTGTGAAATAGAAGTGGGCAACCATTCAGTTTAAGAGGATCCCCCAACCCATCATTGTAGGGTTCTAATTTCTCTCCCTCAGAGTTTCCTGGCTCCTAGTGATTTATGGTTGATAGCCAAAGATGAAGGTCCCACACAGGGTGTTCCATGAATCGAGTTGTTGACTGATCCTTCATTACCATCAACTGTCATCTAGGAAACACTTCTATGTCCTACCTCTCTTGATTTCACAAGGAATTAATTTCTTGTTTTTATGACTGAGATGCTTCTAAGATGTAACATAATATTAGATTATCTAAGACTTTGGAAGAGGAAAACTTCAATATCCAGAGAGCTTTCATATGTATTAGAGAATAGAACTCGGTGACCTAGAAACAGTTTATACTTAAAATTAACAGAAAAAGAGTTTCTTCATAGATCTGTGATGAGAAATACTGGTAGGATCTTTATGTTTCTTTGAGTATGGAGCCCATCAGTGTCTTGATAAAGGAAATCTCCTAGTTGTTGAAGAATTAAATAATGTATTAATAGTATTTCAACTAGTAACTTTCAATTTTTAAAATAATTTTTTCTGACAATACTCTTCTCATTCATACAACAAAAGCATCTTAAGCACCCACTAGGGAAGTGGGTAAAGTATTGCAATTTAAAAATACAAACTCAAAAAGCACACAACCTGGTTTCAAATCCTGGTTCCTACACTTAGAGCTCTGTGACCTTGGACAAATTATTTAACCTTTTCTCCCTAGTTTTTTTACCCATTTTTAAAAATGGAAATAATAATAGTTTGTCCTAGGTTTGTTTAAGAATTAGATATAATACACAGGCAACTCTCGGCACATAGAAATCCCTTAACAACCATTTTTACTATTAATTAAGGCACTGTAATTGTCCCTATTGTAGTTACAACTATCTAAGGAAAGTTCCTGTCTTGCAATTGACGGTTATGTGCTTAAAGTAGTTGAAATATAGACACGGAGAAACAAAGACAATTCAGGCTTGAGTAACAGTATGGAATCTGCCACATGGTTAAGTATAGTGACTTCTTTTCTCCCTTTCAACTTTAAGGTTTGAGTAATACCGGCTGGAAGTTTCACAGGAAGTTGTGTTTCTGTGCCTGTGTAGTCTGGGAAAGGTTCAGGGAAGAGGACTCTCAAGATCTGATCCCAATTTATTTTACCCCATTTCTCATTACATTCTGATTGCCCCTTCCCCCTATCCACCTCCAACCATCTAACTGAGCTTCTAGAAGACACATTGGTCCTTTTACAGTTCCGTGCCTTTTCTCATACATGCATTTATTCTTCCCCAAATTTTATTTTTAATCCTTATCATGATAGAATCATGAAGTTTCTTGAACAGTGGCTCATATGCCTCTAAAATAAGCCAGAACTCATGAGCCTCATTTCCCCAGACTGCCCCGCTCCACCAGCCTCCCCTTGCTTGCCTCATTCCTTTTGTCTTTACCTAACTTAGCCACCATTTACCCTAAAACTGTCCTCTCTTTTTCTTGACTCCTAAAAATATGAAAGGAGGGGTTAGTGATACCCAGAATCTGAGTTTGCTTTATAAAGTTCTTAGTCTAGCACAAGTGGATTTGAAATCCATCATGCTGCATGATTTTCATATGTGTATGTGCTAGTCAATCATTCTGGAAGTAATTGAAACAAATCCTGATAATGTACATATGAGGAAATATACTATACTATAGTTGTAATTTCTGGAGATAGGGTACATGCCACCCACTTTTAAGATGAAATTCATGAAATCCACTATGTATGAGATAATTCTACCTTATTTTCAAAAGGTGGAATTAAAGGGTCTCCCCAGTGATGCAGCAAGTTGAGTGCAGCACTGTGAGGCTGTCCACAGCCTCTGCAGTGTGGGTTCAATTCTCGGCCAGCCAGGGAGATTCCCAGATGGTGTGGCAGACCTCTCCTGTTGCGCCCACTGCTCCCCTCAGCAGTGTATTTTGGTCGTCTGCCTGTTCTGCTCCCTGCTGTCTCTGGTGAATCCTCTCACCCTCCTGCGCCTCTGGCCTGTGCCCCAGCTCTTGTGTAAAAATAAATAAATAAAATTAAAAAGGTAAAATTAAAAATAAGTTCTGTGATGTGGTAACACATACCTGAAGTTTATAATCTTATACCTCTAAATTATACACAGCATTATAAACCAATACTACCTCAAAAAAAAAAAAGTTCTTTAGGGTCTTGGAAAAAGTCTTATCAGGAAACTAAACTTATGAATGTCAGAGCTAACAGTGCCTTTGATTAAATAATTAATGGCATGGTTTTATTTCTGATTGCATAAGCTAAAGGATAAGGCAATTTCCTTAACAGCCTAACAGGTAAAGACATGGAGAATGCAACTTGTCTCCAGGTCATGCAATGTCCCTCGAAGAGAAGAGGAGAAGAGGGATCATTGACTGGTAGCTTGACTGGGTCTAGAACTCTGGGTTTCACTCTTTGGGAAACCAGACAATCTTGTGTTTCTGGTAATTGCTTCAACCCATCCTCCACCCCAATGCTTTTCTTAAGCTGACCATGAATTTCTGAGAAGCTCAGACATTGAGCTTTTCTAGTACTCACAATTTGTTATTTCTGGAGAGTCCTATTTAAATTTCCACAGTTTTTCATGCAGTGTGGAATCCAGGGAGTCCCTAATTAACTGTGTGACCTTGGGAAAGTCACAGTATTGGGACTGGATAATAGCACAGCTACCCCCAGCTCTGCTGCCTACATCTCTATCCTCACACAACTCTCCTTGTTTCCCAAGACTCTTTACTCATCAACTTCTAGTGGCAAATTCTGCATATTGTGCTTAACAGGCTGTTAAATTATCTTAATTAAAGTGTCAAGGGATGAAAATTGAAGATTACTCAGAGCTGCCATGACAACCCTTCCCCAATCAACTCCAGAAGGCTTTTGCCAAGACATTTGGCTGTGCAACACTTAGTCTGTAACTCTATGGGTTAACACTAAGTTGCTGTGTTCTGAAGTATTTACACATGGGATGAAAATGAAATGTGTATATTATTTTTAACAGACTTTCCATTAGCCAGATAGTTATGCCATCATCAAATTCAAAACTTTATTTCATGTAGAAAAAGGCTGTAACAAAAACTGAAATGGAAAAACATGTACGATAAAAAAAAATAAATTCAAACCTTGTTCTGATCCCTCCTCTACTCAGGCCAAGTCAGCTCTGTTCAAAAGTTCTCCGAGAAACTGACATGACCTGCTCCTTTCCAGGATACTCCTAAGTTTGAAGACATTGTCTTGGAAGCACTATATTTGGATCATATTTTTTTTTTGTAAGAAAAGCAAATCCTTCTAAAAGAATTAAACCAGGAGTTTTGTCTGGATTACTCAAATACTTTGGACAATAACAAAATGGGAGACATTTATAAAGACAAGAAAGTTTTGTAGTGATCTAAATGAGGGACAATGTCACCCTGGCCAGGGAGGTAGCACTGGAGATGGCAACGACTGCTCTGGAGCCCAGGGTCTGAACTCAAAGTGTCAGCAGGGCTGGTGCCTGTCCTAGCTTCTGTAGGCCACCTGCCTTCTTTGGCTATGATCCTTCCCATGTATCACTACAACTACTTCCTTCTGTTGTCACAATCCTACTTCCTCTTTGGACTTTCTTGCCGCCATTTTATAAAGGCCCTTGTGGTCCTTGTGGCATTAGGGACCCACCTAGATAATCTGTGATCCTCTCCCATGTCAAAAACCTTAACCTAAAAAAAAAATAAAAATAAATAAAAAAAAAACAAACCTTAATCTAACCCACTTCCAAGTCCAATTTTTGTCATGTAAAGTCACATCCATAGCTTCCAGGATCAGGATGTGGCTATGTTTTGGGACATCATTATTCATCCCCATTATCTGCAGGGGATTAGAAATCAGGAGCTCAATTTTAGACATGTTGAAAGCCAAGATGCCTGTTAGAAATGCAAGTAGAGATAGTGAGGAGGCAGTTAAATAAAGGAATGTGGCTGTTAGGGGAGAGATTCAGGCTGGAGTTGATGAGTAAAGAGTCTTGGGAAACAAGGAGAGTTGTATGACGATGGAGATTCAGGCAGCACTCATATATGCAAACAGTATTTAAAGTCATGAATCTGGATAAGATCATCATAGGATCACTTGTCAAGTTGAAGAAATTACTAAAAAAAAAAAAAGAGAATTAAAAAACAAAGAATACAAAAGACTAAACCAGGACATCCTACACCTGCATGTTGGGAATTCCACAAAATGATCAAAGAAAAATTTTTTTAAAAATTCCAAAACAAAAGGATATGGGAATTTTTATAATAAAATCCCACCAAATTACCAGCACGATTAATATATATATAAACAGAACAATTAATAGATAAATCCACACCAGTGTATTTCATCTTGAAATTTCAAATCAACAGGGGCAAAAAGTTGAAAAACTTCTAAAGAGAAAAAGGTCATCATCAAAGAATGAGGTAGCAGAACGGTTTCAGCAGCAACACTGGAAGCAAGATGACAATGGGATTAATGCTCTCAAAATTCTGAAAAAGTGATGATTTCCAACTCAGAGTTCTAGATCCAGCCAAGATATCAATCAATTCTGAGAGCAGAAAAAAGACACTTTCAGAATGCACTTTCTCAGAAAATTTACCTGCCAGCTTCTTGAAAAGCTACTAGAAGATGTACTTTGCCATGAAGAAGATGTAAACTTAAGAAAGAGGAAGATAAAGGGTCTAGGAGAACAAATATTCCATATAAGAGAGGGGCCAGGAGAATTCCCAGAACAACAGCAAAGTCATAGGACAACAACTATATAGCTGATTGGAGAACAACCTACCCAGATAAGGAAGTATTGAAGCCTGAAACAACAAAAAATTATACAGAAAAGAAAGTGTAATCATTGCTGAGATTTTTTTTTGCTGTAATTAAATTTTTATGCCCTTTTAGAAAAAGAGAGTTTGACATTATACATTTTCCCAAGAGGTACTATATGCCAAGATGAAAAAAGTGCATGAGTAAAACTGACTTAATTTGAGGATGGAATTAGCAATTATCTACATGGGGTGGACTGAACAGTTCTCTGTGAGTTCCTGCACCCCAAATCCTCCCAATCTAGAAGTTCTGTGTCTGAAAATCCTCTCCTTCTGAAAGGATGCCTAGCATAGTAGTTAAAAGCACACATGCACTTCAGAACAAGACTGCCCAGATGCAAAACCACGACCTTGGGAGGACTACTTAGTCTCGCTGTGCCTCAGTTTCCTCACCTGAGAAATGGTGTAAACTAGTACCTATTTCATAGTATTTTTTGAGTGTTAAATGAGTTAATGCACATAAAAGACTTGCAAAAGGAACCGACATACAGGGAGTGCTATGTGAATCTCCAAGTTTAGCATAGATGTCTTTGGAACTTTGTTTAAAGTACAGATAACCTAAGGAAGAGAAAAAATACACAATGTGATTGTCAGTCATTTAGATTTTAGAATGAATTAATTCCTTTGTCTGTTCTGAGGGACTCTGGGAATCATGGGGCCTTGGGTAGCTAGAAATAAGATGAATCAGAAGAACCGATCAATTAAGAGAGAAGTAAAACAAATGTTTGCCTGACTCAGGTTTTGCTTTTGAGTTGGTGTAGGGTAAGGTAAAAGGTATCAGGCTTTTCTGCCCTCCTGCCATCAGGATAGATGAGGGAACCCTGTGATCCTGAATGCATGCCTGATGGTGGGCACCTGAAGTGGGTACACCTGCGCTAAGACTGTGCTTTTAAGGGCGGCGTCACAGGGAGGCAAGAATCCGAGAAAGCAGCAGCAGAAGCCGAGCAGAAGCCCAGCAGAAGCCGAGAGAGAAGCAAGAGAAGCAGAAGCCGAGAGAAGGCCGGAGAGCCCAGAGTGAAGACCTGCTGGGGGCTGGGAGGCCTGCCAGCTTCCTGGCCCCCCAGCACCCCTGCCTGCCATATGCCTGGTGAACCCCAATAAAAGACCTGCAAAAACCCACTAAGGACTCTGACTCCTCCTTTACCCGGTCTGCATGGGATCAGAGAACCTGCACTGTGGCCATTCCTGCCCTTACAATTGGCTCTGCCTATTGTTCTGATTTTAGATTCTGAACTCATTATTCAGCTACTCCTGCTTTTTTATGATAATGGGTCTTAGAGGCCATTTTCCATTTTCTAGGAAGGAAGTAAGAGCTACTTTTGGCATCTCTTACTCCTTTGCATTAACAGTCAGTGAATCATAAAACCAGTAAACAATGTTAGTTTATTAATCTTTTGTCTGATCTTTTAGGAGTTAGCACTGCCTTCTCTTAATAGGTGAATTAATGATCAACATCTTTGCCCTACTTTTCTCTTTAGGGAGTATCTCCTATAATGGTAGTTCTCAGACTTGAACATGCATGGGACTCTATGGGAGACTTGTTACAATGCAGATTCTTCAGCCCCACACCGGTTTCTGATTAAGTAACTATGAATGGGGCCCAAGAATTTGCAGTTCTAACAATTTCCAGGTGGTGCTGGTGCTGCTAGTTCTGGGACCACACTTTGAGAGCCATTGCTGTGCAGGAGGGTGCCACCACTAATTATACACTGGGATGCCCTGAGAACTTCAAAGAGCCCTGATGCCTGGGTCCCATCTCCAGAGACACTGGCTTAACTGGATTTGGGTATGATTTGGCATGGGAATTTATAAAAACAACACCATACTTTTAGGCATGGGGTTATGACTGAAACTCCTATGATTTGGGGCTAGGGGAAGTAATTTGATTGTGTATACCTTAGGTTTCATTTCAAGGGCAGATTATAGAAGGTGAATAGAAATGGGTCTTTTTATTATCCACCCCTAAAAACAAAAGGAAAAAAAAACTGTTTTCTGATGAGGAAGACTGGATTGGCCTAATAAGCTAAAACATTTTTTTTTCAGCTACCTTTTGGGATCTATAAGAGAGGAAATTGCTACTATCGTAACGGGGATGTTTGTGCAGTGAGTCCTGGGGGGCACAGTGATGAATAAATACTGCTATTGGTGTTATAACCCCCATGACCTTTTCTCAGCCATTGAGCATGAGGTAGTACTCCCCTATGCTGTAGCTAGGGAAACAGGGGCTTATGCCCATTGCCTGGCTTTGGTAAAACCATCAAGAAAAAAATAAAGATTTTTGTCCACCCAGGGCAAGCGATTCTGGATCAGCTAGATAGAAATTGGGCTATAAACGTTGTTAATATACTATGGAAAAGGCTGATAATTTTCCCTGTTGTCAACCTCCAGGATAGAGGCCGTATGAAACAAGAAGTTTAACTAGCTGTGGCCTTTACTTTATTTGATAAAGTGTAGTTTACTTTCTACTTGAGCTTTTTATTGACCATAATAATTCTAATTGAAATAAACATTTTGATTACAGCTCTGTTCTGCAACTGCTTAATAGGGAACTAAAATAACTTTCAATAATCATTTTGTCCAAATGGGATTCATTTAGCCTGACAGTTATTCCAGGCATTTATTGGCACGCGGCAGGCTGGGAGTGTTTCCGAGCATAATTACAGGAACATTTTACACTGGGGTTAACCTTACCAAAATGACAGACTGAAAAGTGGTGTAAAGGAGCAAAGAAAACCCATAATCTGCCATAGAAACTCATAAATGAATTCCCCTTCTCTACTGTTTCTGATGCCCAGGGCACTAGTTAAAATTAAAAGGAGTTTTCTTTTGAAACTGACAGTCTGGCTGCAGGAGTACATTGTAATGAGGGCACACTGCAAACCTGGTGCTTCTGGCAAAGGGGTACTTTCTAGCTCCTTGGGATTCTTTTGGTTTAGCTGGGGGGACCTGGGCCATAAGGTGGCTTTCGAGGGAGATGAACCTTCTTTACAGCAAAGGCTTCAGACCCCATGCCCCAGCCAAAGGGAGGAAAAGAACTCCTGTCTTCCCTTCTTTTTTTCTTAGCAGGTCATGGAGATGGAGAAACCAGATATCTTGGGGCATTGGTCTTTTTCCTCCATACTCTTCTAAAGCAGCATTAACTGCTCCAGGTTTGTCTAATTTCCTAAAAATCTCCATTCAGTCTCCAGTCCCAGCCACGTGAAACCTTTGATTTATGAAATTGGAAACAAGAATACTCATGGATGTCATAACAGAAGAGGCCATCAGAGATGACTGATTATTTACTATTGTCAGCAGAGCTGTGTTCAGTTTGCTGGGCAGTGATCTGGGAACTTCTGAAAGGCTTAAGGCTCTTTAGGATGAATAGAGATTGAAGGAATCTTTCTAGGAGTCTAAGGGTAACTTTAAGCCCAACACAATTTAAGAAGGTTCGTTATTATCCTGATGGGTGCTACTTCTTTGTCAGATACCTTCTTGGACACTTTTTGAAAACTGGAAACCTACAATGCTGAAAACAAATATTCTTGAGTGATATGATGATTCACCAGGGTTATGGTAAGGCAACAGAAACTTTCTTTTTTTTATAAAAAAGATTTATTATTTATGCATACAAGAACTGGGGTACAGGCCAGAGATGTGGAGGGTGAGAGGACTCACCAAAGACGGAGCAGGGAACAGAACAGGCAGACTGGCGAAAACACACTGCTGAGGGGAGCAACAGGCAAGACAGGAGGGGTCTGCTATGCCATGTGGTTTGCTCCCTGGCCAGCTGGGGATTGAGCTTGTGCTGCAGAGGCTGTGGATTGCTTCATAGTGCAGTGCTTAACCCCTCGCGCCACCAGGGAGACCCAGGCAACAGAAACTTTCTGCAGTTACTCTGCTTTGGTTGTTTCAAACCAGCTGCTATTTTAAGGAAATTCTCTGTGGTTCTACTTAAATGGTGGAGGACCTTTGGCAAGTGTCATGGCAATAGCTGCCAATTCAAACCGCCCCTGAGATCAACAATGAGGGTGATGCGCCTGTCTTCTGGGTCCTTCATGTTCACCTGGAGGGCTTCAGTTTAGTAGGAACCACTCTCTGAGGAAACCACATCTGAAGCCATCTCTCTGGACTTTCTGTTTACCCAGATCAATGCAACTTCTTTGTTCTTTGAACAAGTTTGGTTGGAATTTCAGTTGCTTGCAGTTAAGAGCAATCTGACTAGTCAATGAACAGTTTGTGTTATTCCACTAATGCCAGGTGAGGTAATAAGGTAAATTTATATACCTGCATTGGGAAGGACACTGTGGATCTCCTCAAAGGCAAAGCCTGCTATATTAGGACTCTAAATTGAGTAAATTTTATTTGATTTCAACCTCCATGTAAATAAAAATAGCATTTATTAAGTGTTAACAAAAGTGATTAAGCCACTTGCTCATATAAACATATCCACAGAGCAGACACTAAATCCTTCATAGGAGTCACCTGGATGAGTTTGCTTGCAATGTGATGTAAAAGGTCACCATCACTATCTATTCTTAGAGCTGGCTATAAGCATCTTGCTTTTGAGAGCCTGAATGAAAAATCACCTTTTGTTTATATATAAGTCTTTTATTGTGTCAGGGAGCAGATATTTCAAACCCCCTCCCAAACTTTTAACTTTTTATGGGTCTTTGGAGGCTATATCTTACTATAACTTTTGTGCATCTCTCCCCCTCCCCCAACTCTTACTCCCAAAGCAAAACTTCAGATCTTCATATTATAAATGAGAGGATCAAAATGGCAGTCTCTCCAGGGAATTGTCTAGAACATGAATTTAAGATATTGTTTTCCATCTGCAGAACCAAACCTGTTTTGTTTATACTACTCTAATTAGAAATTGTGTCTTTCTTGGATAATTTCCTTATTTACTTTCCTTTGTGAACACAGATTTGACAGAACTGGGGCAGACAAAAAACAAAAACAAAAACAGAGGACTTTATTATGGCCAACATTTATAGGAACACATCTCTTTTATAGGAAGGATCTTATCTATGTTTATAGAGGACCAAAAGTACAGGGGAAGGGAGGGTCATATTCTAAGTCATGCAGAGGATCAAACAGATGCAAATTGCAAAATGAAATTTCAACTGGAATTTTTGTACTGAGGTGACTTTAGTAATTAAAAAAAAATTATGGTGTAGCAACTCAAAGCTATTAGTGGAAATCTGAGTGTAACCTTGAGATTCCACTGCTTTAGTTTTCATTCTTCTTTGTGCTTGTTCTGAATCCCCAGAGCCTCTACTGACTCAGTTCTCACCCTGGCAGGTGCTTGTCAAGGTGCTACTGAGAGGCAGGGCTGTTGGGCCATATTGTGTGTGGGTCTTGGTTCCACTTGTGCTTTTTGGTTGGGTTCTTTTATCCTTGTAGGGGAATATAAGCTGACCACTGATCTACTTTCTGAATATTTTAATATTTTCTTTCTCATGGTCCTTTGATATTTAAGAAGAGAAAAATGAGTGCCATTCCATTTTTGGTAGAATTGCAATTATAAAATAAATAACTATGTTGTTTAGGAATGAATGCTCTCTGGTGCATCAGCTTCAGCCCCAGATGAGGGGCCCAGCTGAATTCAGGCCCAAGCAGTTCTCCCTACTGAACAAGACCTGGGTCTTTGATTCTCCTGTTTCCTGGACACCTATCACTCCCTTCTTGAACAGGGCACATCTCTGTGCCTCTCATATCTAAATCCTTCCGATTCCAGCCGTTATCTGTTATGAGTGTTATGAGTTGAATTATATCCTCCCAAATTTTTATTTTGAAGTTTGATCTTCATTACTTCAAAATGTGGCCTTTTTCGGAGATAGGGTTGCTGCAGATGTAGTTAGTTAAGATGAGGTCACACTGGAGTAGCATAGGCCCTAATCCAATAATGACAGGTATCCTTCAAGAAAGGGAAATCAGAGATACAGGGAAAATTATGTGAAGGTTGGAGTTGTGCTGCTACCAGCCTAGGAACTCCCCAAAAATCAGGAGAAAGGTTTGGAGCAGTTTCTTCTCTAGAGCCTTCAGAGGGAGCAGGGCCTTGTTGACACCTAGATCTGGACTTAGAGCCTCCAGACTGGATTTCTGTTGACTAAGCCATGCAGTATGTGGAAGTTTTTCATGACAGCCCTGGCAAACTGATATACTCTTTCACCATCACTATTCTCTCTCTCTCTCTCTCTCTCTCTCTCTCTCTCTCTCTCTCTCTTCTCTTGCCAAACTTTGACTTTCTTTTCTAGGAATAAAGATTCATTCTATAGGACCTTCATGATGACTACTTAGTTAAACTACACATCTCCAAGGTGTGACTGGACTATCATAAGTGAAGAATCCCATGCTACATTGTGCTGAAATCCATATCTGAAGAGCCCCATACATAGCAGATAATCCCGCCTCAAGATGAAACCAGCAATTTCTACAAGGTAGATCTCATAAAGGCAGATACAAGGCAGATCTGATACAAGGCAGATCTGATATAAGCATTCCTGGTTTTGTGCCAGACTGGTGGGGAGATACTCTGAGAGGGAGCACAGTTTTGGGTGGGACTGAAAATAAAGGGGGTGAGTTTGGGAATAAAGAAAATCTGGGGCCTCCCTGGTGGTGCAGTGGGTTGAGCGCAGCACTCTAGAGCTGTCCGCAGTCTCTGCAGTGCTGGTTTGATCCCCACCGGCGGCAAAGCAGCCCACATGGCGCAGCAGACTTCTCCTGTCTCGCCTGCTGCTCCCGGCAGCAGTGTATTTCAGTCAGTCTGCCTGTTCTGTTCCCCGCTCTGTCTCTGGTGAATCCTCTCACCCTCCCGTACATCTGGCCTGTACCCCGGTTCTTGTATAAATAAAAATAAATCTTTAAAAAAAAAATAAAGGAAATCTTTCCCATATGTCCAGCAAGTCACCTTGTGCAGTTAGTAACTTGAGGTGCCCCTTTCTGAAACCCCACATCGCTGGCCTGGACTCCTAAGCAGCTCAGTATCTGTTCCTTAGCAGATACAGCTGTCTACAGCTTGCTTTCTTTTCACCCTCGAAGAGCTTCCTCAAAAGCCCTGTCTTCTCTGACTGGAAAAGAAGCTCAGTCATTTATTATCATTCTCGAACACATTGTTCAAACTCAAGAGAACTTGCAGGGGCTGCTTTAGGAAACCATGCTGTTCACGGCAGAAGGGAATCAAGAAGGAACATGTTTTGCTCGCAACAGCACTTTGAGGGGCTCTTGCCCAGAGCGCGACATTTGTCCCTGAGAGTAAACTCTAAATTACATCACAAATGAACATTTTAAAATTAAAGCTGGCATTTCTGACCTGCCTGCTGGCAGCTGCGATCATGCTGAAAAGTGACATCATTTATGATACTGGCAGTTAAGAAGCCCAGCGTTTGAGATCGTAAAACAGGTTCCAGGCCTGATTTAATATCGATTTTGCTGTCAGGCTAACTTTACTTTAATATTTAAACAAATGTTTAATGTTTAAACAGTTTGGTTTCTCCCTTTTCATTTTTCTGTAGCTTTAAACCCGGTGTTATCTATGTTGTAACAATGTCCCCTTGGGGCGGCTCTGAATTCTTCTACCCTATCTTTAGCAATATTCTGATTTATCATCTTAACATGTCATGGATGTAAATTTTTTCTTCTGCGATGGAATGACCGTCCAGTTACTCTGTGTATACAAAATCTGTTGTAGGGATATTATGGTGTTGTTCTGTTGTGGTATTGGTGTGCTGTTAGACCTATGATTATACCCAGTCAATGGCTTTGGAATACGCACATTAACTCTAGAAGAAGAGCTGAGAAGGCATGGTCAAAGGTGTCTATGGTTTTGAACTAACATAGTTTCTTCTTATTGCATACATTTGGGATGGGTAGCTGATTTTATTTGGTTTCAATTGTGCTCAAATCAATTAGTTTTCATCTATACTTAGTTGACATTATTTTATGAAGCTGCTTGTATCTGGGACAAGATGGTGATAATAGTGGGAATCACAGCCTGTGAATTTCAGGGGGAAGGGGATATTTATGAAATACACTGTGGGAAGCCACTTCTAGTTGCCCTTCCTTCCAGTGCTACATTCAGACTAACTAATAAATCACCTAGCAGAATCCAACTAGAATGGAATAAAACAGGTAAGTTATGATACTTGCAGGGCAAAGGAGGCAGTATTTTGTTTTAATAGGGAGTCCTTTTCCCCTTGCATTCTTAACTTAGACATCCTGCCTATTTCTTCTGGGGTTTTCAGAATTTCCCCATTTCTCCTTCACCAGAGATAAAAGGGCAGCCAATTTATGAACTGTGTACCATGGGGATTATAAATCTCTCATTTGTCTCTTCTCATTTCTATCTGATGTATTTTTCAAAACAATAGTCTGGATTCTAATTTTTAAAATATTATCTGACCAGAGACTGAGCTTGAAATTCAAAGGGAGCAAATGGGTTCTCTGCTATCTAAGAGTCTCCTAATTAGTCTGTCTCACCTAGTTTTCAACTCACATGCTTTATAAATATATAAGGAAATTTTGTGGCTACCTCCCCCAAACTGCAATTATTCATCTTTCTGAGTGCTCTGTATAGAACCACCAAATCCCAAACCACCAGATACAAAGATGCTTCATTTGTTAGAAACATAGGGAAATTGTTTTTAAGAAGCTGGTCTTGATCTCCAATTCAGTTTCTCATATGCTACCCCTCTAGGGATCCCCTGTGCCTCATCTTTGATGGTGAGGAGTAATTTGTGCATCTTTGTGGAAATAAAGGCAATGTTTTTATCTTATTATGTCAGTCTGCCAAAAGATTTTTAATTTTATAAGGTAGAAACAAAGAGATGATCTTGACCCTTCTGTCACATAGCAAGACGTGTGTGTGTGAGTGTGTGTGTGTGTGTGTGTGTGTGTGTGTGTGTGGCGGGGGGGAGGGGAAGGAGTGGAATGGGAACAGGGAGACCATTCAAACTAGACTATCCAACAGTAACTTCCTCTTTCTGTGGCTTTCAAAAGGCCATTTCACAAAATAGTCAAGAGCTATGTACAGAACCACAGGGTGGGGAGAAGTGTTTTACTGAAAATGCAAATCCTTAGACTCCCTCCCAGACTCAGTGTTCCTGGGTATGTGGCTTCTACAGTTCTCATAAAACTGGAGCTTAAGATCCACTGCAACCATTCACATCAAATCTATCCAGGGTAAGTGAAAAAAAGAAAAGCTGTGGCTCCTGATAAATACGAGGAGATGTGGAGAAAGGGAAGCAAAGCAACTTATGAGCAATATGACCATCAAACATAAGCACAAAGCTCAATGGGAAATGGACTGTGGCTGAGTAGCCCTCTGTAAAATGGGACTCATGGCCGATGTTCTCCACCAAATTGTGTTGTCTCATTTTCCAATAACTGGGGACCCCCACATTGTTTGTGCCTTCCTTTGATTCCCCTTTTAACAGACTCCAGCCTTCCCATAGCTTCTCCATTTTAAGAATATCACCTGTTGCCTCTCCTGCCTGAACAGCTGCTCTTTGAGTCCACTTGTTGGAAGGGCAGTGGCAGGCAATGCCAGCATCATGGCCCACTCAGCAGCAGAGGGAATGCCCATTGGATTTACCCTGTGACATCTCAGAGAAGAAGTCAAGGGACTTAGCTGAGTGTGCAGGGAAAAAGAAAACGAGAAGTTGGAGGGAGGACAAATTGGTAAAGAAGAAGATCAAGGTGGGGGGGCCTCCCTGGTGGCACAGGCAGTTGAGTGCAGTGCTGTGAAGCTGTCCGCCGCCTCTGCAGCGTGGGTTCGATCCCGGTCAGCCTGCAAGAATCCCACATGGCACAACAGACCTCTCCTGTCTCGCCCCGTGCTCCCCTCAGCAGTGTATTTCATCAGTCTGCCTGTTCTGTTCCCCCTCTCTGTCTCTGGTGAATCCCCTTACCCTCCTGTGCATCTGGCCTGTACCACCTGGTTCTTGTATAAAAATAAATAAATCTTTAAAAAAAAAAAGAAGATGATGATGATCAAGGTGAGAGAAGATGCAAAGTTGAAAGTAGGCTCTTGTTTTGCAAGGTGTTAGCTGTGAATTTGCATGTCTACCCTATTTTGGGGGAATTTACCTGCTTGGGGGAGAGATGACCTAAGGAGGGTAAATGATGGGGGCCCTAGTGAAGAGATGTATTGTCTGCCCATTTGACAGGGCAGATGTAACCTAGCCCTCACCTCATACCTCTTCTCGAAAATAAAAATAATGCTTGTGTCTGGTGCTGTCTGTCTGAGACAGTCCTGGAGCCAAGTACTGATGGATGACAGGCTGGCATTTACCCGTGGTAATAAGGCTCTGAGAGATCGCCAAGCAAGTGAAAATAAAGGTGTAGTGATGGAATTATATATTCTCTTTCTGTGATTGAAAATAATATCAGACAACTGACTTCAGTGCCAGACAGATTACATAAGCACAAGTTAAGTGGTAGAATAAAAATGAGTGATTTTCCTCCTTGACTTAAATACAACACTAAGTAGTGTGCCCTTGAATTCAGCAGAAAGCAATTTCCTCCTCCCTAGTAACAGCTAGGGGGCATTGCAAATGCAAATTGAGTTAGCTTTGCATTTTTAATATTCCACATATCCATAATTCACTGCTGAGATTTTAGAGATGTTATTGCTACTACTCGGGCACATTTAAATTATTTTGCACCTCTGAACTTTTGCATTAACTTTAACATTGGTGCTTAAGATATATGTTTTAATCTATAGGGATCTGTGCTTATCAGAGACTCTAGTCGTCGTGACTGGGGGCTCACAACAGTTTAGGACAGACTGTCATTTAGCTTGTTATGGTCTCTTTCAAAGGAGACCTTGTTGAAATAACTCCTCCTTAATAGGAAAAGATGAAAACCTCAGCCACTGTGTTGTGGTATGTGGCCTCCATTTGAAAGAACATGGGTGACCAGGATGTCACACAGAGCAGTGGTGAAGAAGCATTTTCCAGACCATTATGTGCAGTGCAAATTTCATCAGCTGCCAATCAAGAGTAATCCAATTCCTTTTTGAAAGCCTTCTTCCAGAATGTGTAACAACAGGACAAAGTTTATCTTCTTGGGGGTGGATGAGACCAGGGTCAGCAAGAAATGAGGAACTAACATGTTTTTTGCTGTGTTTTATAAAAGTTCCCAACAACTTCAGATACTTCTTTACCTGAGGGTAGTAGTTAAGGAACCAGTGGAGGACTGGCTTGTGAATCTTGTGAAATTCTCATTTGAGAAATACAGCTGATAGATATTCTTCCTCCTGACTCAACATTAGATGTGATATTTTTATGTGAAGCTTCTGTTGTGAGGTGTGGCAGAGACACACTTCACAGAGGGGGCTGCTGAGGGGCCTTCAGGCCCCCAGGGAAAACTGACAAAGGGAAGATGGTATTTCAGGGAAAGACATTGAGGAGCACTTCTCCCTTTTGCTTCTTTCCTTCCTGAACCTGTGGCATTTATTAGGCCACTTTGGGGAATAGGTTAATGTTCTAGAGAAAATAAGTTGGCATATGTTATGCACCAAGAAAGAATAGACACAATTTGGAATGAGAGTACCTAATTTCTTCATTTTTTCCCTCTAAATTCATGCTTACATTTTTAGATCAAAGTGTCAAAAATAAACTGCCACTAGGTTAGACTCACCCAGGCATGGGCATTCTGAATTACCACTTCTGGGCTTACATGTGAAGGCCACCAGTGTTCAGATAAAGACTTTGATGAATATCCAATTATATTGAGAATGAATTATTGAAAGAGAATATGTTAGATTAAAACCAGCACCCTCTTCCTCCACCTTTTCTCCTTCTACCAGACATACAAAGATACCTTTTTTTGCAAGCCCTGTGGGATCCTGTTCAGATGAAAAAGCTTAATCAACTGAAAGACATTTACCAAAAGTGCTGTGGCTCCTCTACAGACCAGTTCCTTCTCATTTCCACCTTTTTTCTGCTCTGGGAGGAGGGTGACTGCCTCCAAAACAGGGAAGATGAGGAAATTTTCACCTCCCTGACTCTCTTGCTTCTGTCATCCTTTTGGGCTTGTACCCAAATTACCCTGATCTCGGGCCTCCCCTGGTGGCGCAGCGGTTGAGCACTGGGCTGCGAGGCTGCCCGCAGCCGCTGCAGCTCCGGGTTCGTTCCCAAGCCGCAGGTGAGGGTCCCACAAACTACCCTGATCTCCCAGAATCTACAGGCTTCCTAGAAGTCTTTGCATATTTTCAACTATATTCTCACTTCCTTATCCACCAGCTTAAAAGAGTGGAAAACAAAACAAAAACAAAAACAAAAAATCACACAAACAAAAAAATCAACTGTATAATGTATGGAAAATATCTTCTTGTTTCCATAAGGGGAGGAGGACTTCTGGTTTCTCGTCCCCTCACACATTGTGCTTTCATTTCCTCTTCCTCATACCTATTTTTCAGTTTTCCTATTCCATTGTTTTTCTATTCATTTAAAAATTTTCTCATCATGCACTGTCCTTGGAACCTTTCTTTCCAGATGGAAAACAGTATGGAGGTTTCTCAAAAGGTTAAAAATGGACCTGCCATACAACCCAGTAATTCCACTCCTAGTTATCTAACCAAAGAATGCAAAAACACTAATTCAAAGGAAAACCTGCACCCCCATGTTCATTGCATTACAATATTATTTACAATAGCTAAGCTATGGAAACAACTTAAATGCTCAAATACAGATGAGTGTATCAGGAAGATGTGGTATATATACAATGGAATACTACTCAGCTATCAGAAAAGATAAACTGTTGCCATTTGTGGCAACTTGGATAGAACTGGAGGGGGTTATACTAAACAAAATAAGTCAAAAAGAGAAAAACAAATGCTGGATAATGTCTCTTACATATGGAATATAGAAAAACAAAACAAAGGGTCAAATAAAGCTAAACTTAAGAACTAACCCTAGAATGCTGACTATAGAACTGAGGCCTTTGGTGTGAGGAGGCAGGGAGGATGTGAAAAAGATGGGGAGGGAGCAAGTGGTCTATGGTGGTAAACTCTGGTTGTCTTGGTGGTGTGTATGATGTGGTCACAACACCTGAGCGGGGGCATCTTCTGCCTCTAATACTCAAACAACCATGTAAACCAATGTTATCTCAATAAAAAAAGTTTTTTTTCTCTTTTGCAGTGTAAACATCTTTTTCATAATCCTCTTTGCATAGTTAGTTGTTTTTCTGTCTTTAGCCTGCTTTAACCCCGTAATGGATACCTTCATCTCAATGCCTGTCTAAATTCACTAATTCTGTATTGGGAGACGTTGTCTTCTGCATGTAGTATTGTAGATAAGACAGAATTTGATTTGTAGCATGAAGTTAATAAGACACAGCAACGTAAAGATAATTGCCTGTATTTAATTATTTGGCACACTCAAGTTAACATTTAAAATTTAATTTATAGTAAAAGGAGAAAGGAAATGAGTAATTTGACCTAAAAAGTAGCTTAGTAGGAGATATCATTGTTTTATTTTTAAAATTTAATTAACTGATGATGATAATTGGTAGAGAAATCACGACTTAATTGGAAGATGCAAGCCCTATGGCAGGGGATGCAGAGAAAACCTGTATTTTCATACCTTATTGACATTGAGAAAGTCATCTGCCAGTACCTCCTGGAACCAAAAACATACACTTTGGAGAAGGCAGTAAAGCTTGAAATAGCATTATATTTTTATTGTTCATGTATACTTTGCACTTTCACATGAGTGACCTCATTGCATGTTTTTAACTCTGTAAATGAGTGGGTCAAGTATTGTTATTATCATTTTTCAAAGAGAGGTTATAGAATTTTGCCCAAGGTCACCTAGTAATGAGCAGAGGCCAGACTTGGACATATATCTTCTGGCCTCAGAAGCTATTCCCTTTGATGAACACTGTTACCCATAGGGATATGGGCCAAAATTAAGGATTGAGAACCATAGCTGTAAATTAGATTCATATACTTTTTTGTGTGTGGCACAGGCTGCAAATGTGCTATAGAAATATAGAAAAGGGGACAATACTGGGAGCAGAGATGAAGCTGCATGTGGACTCAAGGAAGAAAGGGATGTGAGTTGCACCCTGGAGTGAGTATATGTGAGAGTCAGTGGACACCGGGAACGTCAAACCAGGCTCGTGCTGAGAAAGAGGCAGGTCACAAAGCACACTTCACAGCATAGTTGGGGAGAAGGACTTTGTCATTGGGCACACAGGTCTTCCCAGCTAGGACACTGCCTATGTACCAGGAGTGGACCAGAGGAGGGTAACCAGTTCACTCTCCTGTCTATGCAGAGGCAAGAACTGAGTTCCAAATCATGACACAGAGAAGAACCATTTCTTCTTTTCTTATCCCCAACTTCGAGTACCCTTAGGGCACAGTAATCTGGTCCCTGACTTCTAAGAGCAAACTATTTAGGCTGATTTGCAGCAAGTGGGTACAGATAGACACAGACAAAGGGATCAAAGAAAGGGGGGGACCAAGCAATTTGCCTGTGATGAGGGAATGAGAGATTTGCATTCTTCCAGAGAATTTGAAAACCTGTGTCCTAAGAATGTAGTTTAGGGAGAATTGGAGGAAGACAGTCAAAGATACAAACTTGCACTTATAACATAAAGAAATACTAGGGGTTTAAGGTACAACATGGTAACTAGAGCTAACACTGCTGTAATACATAGGACAGTTATTAAGAGAGAAAATCTTAAAAGTTCTCATCATAGGGAGAAAATTTGTTCCTTTTTTCTTTTTTTTTTTCATTTTAATGTGTCTATTTGAGAAGATAGATGCTAGCTGAACCGATTTCGATAATCATTTCACAATCTATGTAAATCAAGCTATTATGTTGCATGCCTTAAACTTATATGGTGATGCATGTCAGTTATTTCTCAATAAAACTTGAAATAAAAGAGTACTTGATTTGAACAGAGAGCAGAACCTGGGGAAATAAGAGGACCAGTTTCTTCGAAAGTCAAAAAAAGTCTTAGGAGAGCTTTTACCTGGGTTGATGTCTGTTTATGTTTCAACTTTAGACAAACTTATATACAGTAACTCCCTTTTCAGTGTACCATGAATAATGTGCCAAGGGATGACCACCCCAAGGCCATCTGTGAACCTAGGGAATAGAAAAAGAAGTGATTACTCTTCATTCATGACTAGGCCTCTGCAATCCAGAGAGACAGGGACATCAGGGAGGGGAGTGTGGACAGTGGCTGTTTAAAGGATACAGGGTTTCCTATTGGGTGGATGAAAATGTCCTGGATTTAAATAGTGGCAATGCACAACATTTTGAGTGAACTAAATGTCACTGAATTATTTAGTCTCCTGGGAGAGTGCTGAGAGATGATCTCTCTCGCCTAACGTCATTTATTTATTTATAAATGATTTTTATTTATTTATGCATACAAGAACTGGGGTAAAGGCCAGAGGTGTGGGGGAGGGGGTGAGAGGATTCACCAGAGACAGAGTGGGGAACAGAACAGGCAGACTGACTGAAATACACTGCTGAGGGGAGCAGCGCGCAAGACAGGAGAGGTCTGCTGTGCCATGTGGGTAGCTCCCTGGCTGGCTGGGAATCGAACTCCTGCTGCAGAGGCTTTAAAGAGCTTCACATTGATTGCTGTGTTTAACCCCTTGCACCACCAGGGAGGCCCTCACCTAACATCATTTAAAGGAGGCTAGACCTTTTTTTTTTTTTTTTAAGATTTATTTATTTATTTATACAAGCACTGGGTACAGTCAGAAGCATGGGGGAGGGTGAGAGAATTCACCAGAGCCAGAGCAGGGAGCAGAACAGGCAGAAGGACCGAAGTACACTGCTGAGGGGAGCAGCGGGCGGCAGGAGAGGTCTGTACACCCTGGCCCGGCAGCCAGGGGTTGAACCGGTGCTGCAGAGGCTGCGGGCAGCTTTGTAACCCAGCGCTCAACTGCTGCGCCACCGGGGAGGCCCATAGAACTTTTATTGAGTTCTTTGGCATGTTTGAGTCATACTCAACCAGTCTTAAATCCTAGATGAGAGGGGCTGGTCTATATGATACGTGATATGGGCAGCCATACAGCAGAATTAAGACAGCTTTCCCTAAGATTGCCCGATATCTAGTACCCTAGACGTACAAAGGCTGCCATTAATCTGGATGATGACATGTGCCCCATTCCCCTGGAAAATGCAACTGATGCCAGGGCATGAGGATTGTTGACTGAATTGAAGGCTGTAGCTTAATACTTACTAGGCCTCGACTTGGTCAACTTGAGCAATGGCAGCCGTGTAAGTATAAGTTGTTTTTTAAGGTCAAACTTGACCAGCAACCCTTTACCCCATATTTTGTCTTTTTAATGGTTATCTGAATTATCAGTAAAAAAATAACCTACTGAGGGAGATCATCTTAAAATGATCACACAGTTTTTAAAATTATATTTTAAGGTCTTGCTACTATTCATTATATTAAAGATTATTATTCTAGTGAATTGCTCAAGATAGGGAAAAAACAAGTTTTACCTCCTATTCTAATTGGTGAGTGATATGTGAACTACTCAGAAACCTGTACCTCGGCCTCCATTAAGGCATCAGCTGTATTTGGCTGACGAGAGATTTGTTGAATAGCTTCAACCTTTAAGTACAGAGGATAAATGGATGGTGACATCATTATACCTTGACAAATAGGAATTATATCATGCCCCCTTTTCCCTTTTCATTACTAAGGATGATTTATTTTAGTGGCTTTCAATTCATAAACCTATGGATTGTCTGTAAAGTTAAAAACCTTTTAAATTTGTAACAGGCAAAAGGGGTGGTTAATAGCATTCATGAACCACGATATATGTTATTGGAGCTGTTTCCTCAGTAAAGGTGCATTAAAACAGGTGTGGCGAATTTATAGCAAGCAAATTTGTGAATCTCCTATGCTAGTATTATTTTCTAACCAACCATAATGCTTAGTTATAAATGACATGACATCTGGCTCTGTTACATTTCATCTTCATCAAACATCGAATGATACTAGAAGGTCTTGTAATGAAAAGTTAGAGTCAATAGAATTGTTTGTATCATAAAAAATAAGTACAGACTCTCCCATAACCTTTGTTCTCCCAGTAAAACCTGTGTTTGTTGCTCTGATTTTTTTTTTATAAGGTACCTCTATTACTTGGGGATTTCCATGAAATTTTCTGTAATTATGCAAGATTACACCTCCTCTTCATTCACGGAGGCAGGTGAATATGAAAGCCTGAAAAGAGACCATTCATGAACTTGGATAATCAAATCTCTGGTTTAGATTATAATGAAGAAATAAATACTGGATGCTCAGGAATGGGATTTGAAAGGTCTGCAATAGGAGATAAAAACAAGGAGGACCTAGTTTATCTGGGACCTCAATCAGGAACTAAATGGTAGTATGAAGAGTGGAGGGGGGTGTGTGTGTGTAAAATGGGTGGATAGTATGTGTAGGGTGTGGAGGGTAAAGAGAGGAAGAAACACAAAGACTAAAACGTAGATTGGAAGACAACACTTACATGAAGTCTTTTGTATTGAGAGTGGGAGGCAATTAGAATGAGATTAGCTACTTTGGGAAATAGTTGAGGAAGGAAACCCCCAGGACCAGTAGAGACTGCAAGTAGCGAGGAGCATGCCTGGTTTATCCCCTTGACAGGAAAGGGAAAAAGCCTCTGTGTGGCTCGGTCACAAGGAAGGTGAACCTGGGGTGTAGTGAGCTTCCTTATAAGTAGCCCGTAGAAGGCTATACATTACTTTTGTCACGTTGAACATAATCTGAGGCTGTGAAAGTGTCTCAGAGTCAAATGAGTTTCTTACCAGACAGCATCAGCACTGTCAGGTCCCCACCGCCATTCATTTCCAATGACTTGTTGGAGAGGCCTCCACAAGATGGACAGTTGTCCCTGTGAACTGAATGGCCTGATCGCTGTCAGAGTAAATGTGGTTATGTTGTAAGTAGAGGCCTGTGGGCTCACCTGTTGTGCTGCAGACTTCTTCCTGGTAAGTTGCTCACATCTTGCTGACAAGGCCCTTCCTCAAAGAGAGATTGGCAGCCTCAGCATTTTCTGTGCTTTGTCTCACATGCTGGTGTTTGGGTGGGAGGTGGGAGAGTGTGCCTGTCTAGTCAGCTCCAGTGCTGTTTGACACATATGGCGCACATGTTATTTTACAAGCCTTTCACAATCCTCTGTGGTGTTTATGGCATACCCCTTCCCTCCTCCCTGCCCATATCCACACAACTCTTAGGCTACAACCACTTTTTTTTTTTTTTAAATAGAGGCATGTTTTATTTATTTATTTGTTTGTTTATACATGCACTGGGTACAGTCAGAAGCGCGGGAGGGTGAGAGAATTCACCAGAGCCAGAGCGGGGAGCAGAGCAGGCAGAAGGACCAAAGTACACTGCTGAGGGGAGCAGCGGGCGGCAGGAGAGGTCTGCGCGCCATGTGGGACCCTCCTCTGGTGGCCGGGGAGCAGCCGGGGATCGAACCGGCGCTGCAGAGGCTGCGGGCAGCTTCGCAACCCAGCGCTCAACCGCTGCGCCGCCAGGGAGGCCCTACAACCACTTTTTTACTTTGCAGTATCCTTCAGTTAGGTTCAGAGCTTATTTGATTATAACATCTGGTTTTTGCCTCTAAAACTGAAGAGAATTCAGACAGGGACTAAGAGAGCAATACAAAAAAGTCAGAAGGTTATAAAATAAGGTCAGGGAGCTTTAAAGGTTAAAGAAATTGTGGCTATTTAACTTTGAAAAGAGAACAATGATAGCTGACTAAGTAGTGGTCAGGAGAGTCTGGAAGTGATGAGAAGTTATTTTCCTAATAACCTAACCTACTCATTTGACCCATGCTCTCTTGGCTTTTTATAGGAACTGGTTTTGAGTGTTTTTCCCTCATGTATTGTACTTCTGTGGGGGTTAGGGAAGGTAGGAAGTGTAGAGAATGGTGTAAAGGGAAGCAGTGTCATTCTGTCATTCTGTATTCTGGAACCCTTAAATAGCAAGTAAAAAAAAAAAAAAAAGAACAATTGAGTTGGGATTGGGAATCATGGAATTTCTGACTGCACAAAATAAAATCACCTAATTTCTTTTGATTTTCCTAAAAGTACAGCAAATTGTTTAAGAGCACAATGCCTCCCCCCATTATGTCAGGAAGGACAGCCATTCCAGACTCACCCTCCAGCAAGACCCAGAGTTTACATTCTCACTTCAGAACAATGCCTGGTGCAGAGAAACTTCTCTGTAAAGACGTGAATTGAATTAAAAATCCAGATTTTCCTATTTTTGAATAAGATTAAGGAAGACATCAAACTTTTGAATATTACTAAGGGGTATATACCAAATTCAAGGTTTTGATTCTCTGGAGTGGGATGAAAGGTAAAGAGAGAAGGAAATCTGTTGGAAATTTCTAATACAGAATCTTAGGTTGGAACAATGTGTTTTTTTTTTTCTTGTTTTATAAATATTTTATTTTATATAATTCTTACATCATTTTTCATTTTTGCACAATGTATGCATTATCATTTTGGAACAATGTGTTTTTAACTTTATAAACATCCAGAAATTGAGTGGGGCTGATTTTTCTATGTTAGTAATTCCTCAGGGAACAAAAGTGATACTATCATGTTTACTTTTTACATAGTCTGTCCTACAGTGACAGTGTAGAGAAGTGAAGTAATTCTTTGACCAGAGCTACCTAGTATTATGGATTGAATTGTGTCTCTCCAATAAGATCTCAGAATCATAACCCCCACCTGTACCTGTGAATGTGACCTAATTTGGAAATAATAGGGTCTTCCCAGGTGGCAATTTAAGATGAGATCATGGTGGTGCCCCCAATTCAATATGCCTGTCTACCGAGTCTATGAGTAGGGGATTTATAGATAGAAGTGTCTGTGAGAAGAAATTTGGATACAGAGACAAATTTAGGAAGATTAGTGTTAAGCCTTTGCAAGCAGAGAGCAACAAAGATTACCAGCGAACATCAGAAGCCAGTAGAGATGCATGGGAGAGATTGTCCCTCACAACCTTCAGAAGGAACTAACTCAGCCCACACCTTGCTTTTGGATGTCTATCCTCCAGGACTATGAGCTAATACGTTTCTGTTGCTTAAGCCACCCAGTATATGGCATTTGTTATGGCTGCCTCAGGATCAAGACTCGATCTCTACCTTCTTCTGCACATGTAACCCTGGCCCTGGGCATATGCATTAGTATCAGGGCTTTTTTCGAGAATCTCCAAGTGCTTGCACTTGTCCTTCAAGTATCAGAGGTTTGCAGCATATATCAGACAAAACCCCTTCCCTTCCCTCTCCCCACCCTTCACCCCACACTGAATCACGCTTTCAGGAGTGGGTATTTATTTACCAAAACCTCTCGATAGCAAAAGATTTAATTTTCCAAGCATCTCTTTGTTACCTCCTCGTTTCGAAATAGCCGTCAGCATGATCATTCAGGCTACATATCATTCAGGCAAACACTTTGGTGTTTCGGCCAAGTTTTTTGCGGGGGGCAGAGGGAATGGATTTGCATCTGTTAGGGCTGAAATAACCAAGTGTCATCATTGCTTTTCCTCATGGAAAATTACTTAGGGAAAACAAATATTTCTCCATGTCTCTTGATGCATTTCAAACTAAGTCATCCCTTTGTTAAACCAACTATAAAATACAAACATTTGTTAAAGATTGGAGTCAGGCAAAGGAGTAGTAACAATAGGGAAAGATGTAAGCCTTTGTCCTTAGTTATTTATATATATTTATATATAATTGTTTTTCATTTTCCAGTAAGACTGGCAAGAGACAAAATGTTGAAGCAAAATATATCTGCATTCTCCTAACCACCACCCTTACCTCTCATCCTGAGACACCTCCTTTGTACCTGTACAGGATGCCAGATATTTGTTACTCCCCAGTTTTGTGCCACCAAAACTTGATTCATTGGTGTAAGAGTTTAGGGGTTTGTCAGCTATGGGTGTGAAACCTTTCTGCAAACACTCCCATGCCATGAGCTACCAGAATCCAGGTAAAATGCCCATTTCTTTAAGAAAGTCTATAAGGAGGCACACTTTGGAGGTGACATCAGGCCTTCTGGCCACTTCAGCAAGTTGACCAGGAACCACTTGGACATTAGATAAGTTTGTCTCATTGTTGTGCGGGGCAGAATGCATGTCGCCTGTCCCCCACAGCATGATCACACCCTCTGCAGTCTGTCATCCTGAAATACCAACTGGTGAAGATCTAAGGGCTCAGGAGCCATGGCCCTTTCTGTGGATAAGAAAGACACTAATACTGTCTTTCTCCATTTTGTGTTTTACTTACCAAATTTACTGCCTTTGCATGCTCATGGCCCCATGTCTGTGCATTGACAGATGCTTACTAAATGATTTTTCTATTCTGTTTTGATAAATCCAGCCTAAATTAAAGCACAATTCACATGTGATGTTGAGGCTGGCAAAGATAGCTATGTACTCAGTCAATTATGTATTCTTTTCCCTTCTTTACCCACTGCTCTTGTCTTAGTTTAGAGCAACAATAGGCCCACTTAAAACTCCCTTGCATTTAGGAATCATCAGTGATTTCATTCTAACCAATGGACATGCAAGTCAAACTCTGCCAGAGTGAGGACTCCATGAAAGCTATTGTTTTTTTCTTTAAAGGGAACAGTCTCTGTTGGCACTCAGTTTTTTTTTCTCCCCTTCCCCGTCTTCCCACCAGGTCTGCATATGTGACATCTAGAACAGTGCTGTGTAACAAAACTCTCTCTGATGATGAAAATGTGCTGTTTCTACACCAGCCAACATAGTAGCAGCTCAACCCAGTGACTACTGAGCATGTGAAGCATGGCTGGTGTGACTGAGGAGCAGAGTTTTGGATTAAACTTGACTTAGGAAATTTAAATTCAAATATCTACATGTGGCTAATTGCTACATAATGGACAGCATAGGAAAGTGCAGCATCTGTTTTTCAGGTGACAGGATGAAAATAACATTCTTATTGGCAGCTGTGACTTGGAAGGAGGAGCCCATTGGACGGGTCCCCGAGTCAGTGTAGCAGCTGTGCAGCCCCTGACTGCATCGTATGATATTCAGCTAGGCCACTGTGATTGAGTTTTGTTGTTGCAGTTTTATGTAATCATTCTAGATGCTCTATCAAGATGTTCAGATGCTCAACTATAACTTCTGGCTGAGCCAGTTCTTGAAGAAAGTGAAATAACACAACAATGATATTGTGTAGGACTTTCCCTTAGTGGAGCTTCTGATGTTGCATCAAAGTCTTTCTCCCCTAATGAGCTTTCTGGACTTGCATTTCCAGGTGCTTGTCCAGCCATGTGTATATGTGCTTGTACTCTGAGAAGGAGGCTACACACTTGGGTGTTGGAATCAGGCACCTTGGTTTTGCATCACAGCTGTCACTCACCATGCAGCCTTAGGGAGCCACTTCTCTGTGCTTTGATTTTTTCATCTGTGAAATGGAGATTTTAATATATTCATCTTTAGGGTTATCATTTTCATGATAATGAGGCAATGTCAGGTAGAATGCACCTCAGTGTCCAGCAAGATGCAGGCACTGTGAGAATGTTAGCTGCTATTGTTATTTTCTAACCTGTGGTGAGAACTATCACTTATTTAGAGCAGGGCATTAAATAATATACTTCCTCAAACATCCAAAGAACGAGGACCAGAACCCTGGTCTCTTGCTACCCAGATCAGTGTTCTTTCCCTGCCGTACCATTTCCATTGGACAGACTTTGGGGAATATGGCAGCATAATGTCAACACTCAATCTTGTGGCTGCTGATTACTTGAGGAGTTCACATTTCCACACTGATTTTCTGTTACTTAGGCGCTAATATTTCATTTTAGCTTTTCTTCTTGAACTTTAGCCTACGTGCCCAAAATAGATTTATGGGAAGAGAGCAGGACTTTGAAAGCAGATAGTTTGAATCAAACTCATCTGGTAATAGCTTTGTGACCTTGTGCAAACCAGTCAGTATCTCTGTACCTGTTTTTCCTCCTATCTAAGAACAAGGGATAGTTGCGAGAGTTTGGTTACCATATATAAGGCAACTAGCAGGTGACCAGATATACTGTTAACTCTTTTTCCTTTTGTGACTGTCTATTCCTGGACAACTTTTCCCAAGGAGGAAGACAACTTGATAGCAGTTATTTCTGGCTGGGGGAGAAGAAGTGGAGTTTCTAGCTATCATAACTCCAAAAAGATTTAAGGATTTTATCATAAAGCACATCAAAGAAAACAGGTGATACAGTCTTGGGCATAAAACTCAGAAAAGTCTTTGGGGATCCAACTCCAGTGGAAAGGGAAACAAATCCCAAAATAAACATGAGACTACATCAAATTGATAAGCTTTTATACAGTGAAAGAAACCACCACAGCAGAAAGACAACCTATGGGAGACGCGCCATATTTAGACAGGGAATTCTGTGCCGGACCTGACCAAAGCTGTTGTGTGGAACTGAGAAAGGGCTGTCCCCACAGTCAAAGGTGAGCTGAAGGCCCCCACAAGCCAGGACCCACCTGGAAACGAGTCAGAGCCCAGATGGGGATCCAGTGATTTAGAGCCTAATGGGCGATCCAGCCCTGCCAGGGCAGTCTGTGGGACTTCAAGACCCACCTCTGGAATTAAACAGAAACAGAAGGAAGAGATTTTCAGGGACAGCGACCATTAACATATCCATAATACCACTGCCCTACTGGACTTCAGGCATAACAGTATTAGACTTGATTGGACCACCAGTTCCTGACATCCCAGAAAGAGCACACCAAAGAGATGCAGGCTAGTACCAGTGCCACAGTGTCCCAACGCATAGGACAAATTAGAAAACAAGCAGCAGGGAGAAGAAAAATTACAAGCAATCAAGCACGTCCCCAAGGAAAAGACACACCACAAAAAGACAATCAAACACCACACTGCAACACCAGTGACTTAGAGGAACTTATCAGTTTTCCCAATAGAGAATTTAAAATCGCCATGATTAAAAAGCTGAAAGAAGTAAAAAATGATGTGGGAAAAATAATCAATGATCAGAAGAATGAAATTGAGTCCCTCAAGAGAGAAGTGAAAGAAATGTAGGAGATCAAAGGATTAATGGAGGAGCGAAAGAACTCTGGGAAATGCAATAAAAGCAGAATAGATGAAATGGAAGAATGAATAATTCCTCTCGAAGACACAGAAATAAAAAGAACCAAAACAGAAAAAGAAAGAGAAGTACAAAGGAGAAAGAGTGAAGGAAGACTTCGGAAACTATCTGACTCCATGAGGAAAGGAAATATAAGAATTATAGGAATCCTAGAAGGAGAGGAGAGAGACACAGAAACAGAGAAAATATTCAAGCAAATAATTGAAGAGAACTTCCCAAACATGAAGAAAGAGCTGAAAATAGACATACAAGAAGCAAGAAGAACACCAAATTTCCATGATGAAAGGAAAAATATGGCAAGTCACATAATAGTAAAGTTCCCAAGACTCCAACACAAGGGAAAAATAATGAAACTGACAAGAGGGAAGAAATAGATAACATACAAAGGAAAACCAATCAGTCTAACATCAGACTTCTCCAAAGAAACACTACAGGCAAGGAGAGAGTGGAGGGACATAGTCAACAAACTCCAAGACAACAAGTGTCAACCAAGAATACTCTACCACAAAGCTTTCCTTCCTCTATGAAGAAAGAATAAGGACCTTCCCAGACAAACAGAAACTCCGGAATTTCTTTATGACTAAACCCCCACTCCAAAAAATACTACAAGGAGTCCTAAAGCCAGAACCAACAGAGGGATGAATAAGAACGAAACAAGACCAAAAAAATTTTAAAAATAAATAAATAAACAAAACCAGAGAAAAGACAAACAAAATGGTAAATACAAATGCTAACATATCAATATTAACTCTAAATGTAAATGGACTAAACTGTTCAATAAAAAGACATAGAGTCACAGGCTGGATTAAGAAACAAAACCAACTCAAAATGGATTAAAGAACTAGACATAAGACCCGAAACCATAAAATATATAGAAGAAAATATAGGTGAAACACTACATGACATACACCTCAGTAACATCTTTTGCAGACGCATCACCCAAAGCAGTGCTAAACAGCTGGGACCACATCAAATTAAAGAGCTTCTGTACAGCAAAAGAGACAGTAACCAAAACAAAGAGACACCCCACCGATTGGGAGAAAATTTTTGCACACAACACTAATGATAAAGGACTGATCACAAAAATAAACTAAGAGCTGAGGAGACTCAACAGAAACAAAGTAAATAATCTGGTCAAAAAATGGGCACAAGAGCTAAAAAGAAACTTCTCCAAAGAGGAAATGCAAATGGCTAACAGGTATATGAACAAATGTTCAACATCACTTATAATCAGGGAAATGCAAATTGAAACTACAATGAGATACCATCTTACACTAGTGAGAATGGCACACATTAAAAAAAAAAAAAAAAAAAACTAGCAACCACAAATGTTGGCAAGAATGTGGAGAAAAAGGAACTCTCCTGCACTGCTGGTGGGAGTGCAAACTGATCCAGCCACTATGGAGAGGTGTGTGGAGATTCCTCAACTGCTAAAGTTGGATCTTCTATATGATCCAGCAATTCCACTCCTAGGTATTTACCCAAAAGACACAAAGACATTAATTCAAAAAGGCATCTGCACCCCTGTGTTTATAGCAGCACTATTTACAATAGCTAAGCTATGGAAACAATCCAAATGCCCAAAAATAGATGACTGGATCAAGAAGATGTGGTATATATACACAATGGAATATTACTCAGCAATCAAAAAAGATAAACTCATGCAATTTGCAGCAACATGGATGGAGCTAGAAGGGATCATGTTCAGCAAAATAAGCCAGAAAAAAAAAAGAAAAATACTGGATGGTCTTACTCATAGGAGGAATTTAGTAAACTTAAATAAGGGACCAGGAAAAAAAGCTAATTATAACAAAGTAAAAATCAAAATCAACAAACAACTATAAACCAGAGACATACTACAAGGGGCAGGGGAGGAGGGATTAGGGTCAAAATAAGGGGGTTGGGAATTGTATGGGGACTATAACCAAGATGAAAATGCATACATACATTGTGCAAAAATGAAAAATGATGTAAAAAATATATAAAATTAAAAAAATAATAATAAATTAAAAGACCCATGGGGTATGTGTGAATTGCATGGGGACGATAACCAAGGTGAAAATGTATACATTGTGCAAAAATGAAAAATGATGTAAAAATGAATAAAATAAAAAAAAAGACAACCTGTGGACTGAAAGAAGATACTTGCACATCACACATCTGACCAAGGGTTAATTTCCAAAATATATGAAGAACTCATTCAACCTGACAACATAAAAACAAACAACCCAATGGGCAAAAGTCCAACATGGACACTTCTCCAAAGAAGACATACAGATGGCTCACGGGCGCATGAAAAAAATGCTCACTTGTAATAAAAGAAATACACATCAAAACCACAATGAGATATGACCTCATCCCTGTGAGAACAGCCTAAATCAAAGACTGGAAAGCACAAATGTTGGTGAAAAGTGTGGAGAAACAGGAATATTGATTCATTGTGACTGGAAATATAAGTTGCTGTAGACTCTATGGACAATGGTATGGAGATTCCTTAAAAAACTGAAATAGGATATACCATATGATCCAGCAATACCACTTCTAGGCATTTACCTAAAAAGTATGAAAACACTCATATGAAAAGATTTGTGAACTCTTATATTCATAGTAGTATTAATCACAGTAGCCAAGACATGGCATCAACCTAAATGCCCATTGACAGATGACTAGGTAAAGAAATTGTGGAATATATACTCAATGCATTACTATTCAAAATGAAGATTAAAGGGCTTTTTGGGACAAAATGGGTGGATCTTGAGGGGATTATGGTAAATGAAATGAGTCAGAAAGTGAAAGACAGTTACCAGATAGTTTCATTCATTTGTGGAATATAAATAACCAAACAAAAGAAGCTGGCTAAATACAACAAAAACAATTCATGCTCTGTGAAAAATACAGTGATTACCAGAAGGAAAGGTAGGTGGCATAAGGGGTGTTGTAATATGATAGTGTATTGGCTGGGAGAGAAAATGTGGAGATTTTAGTTGTCATAACTCAAAGAAGATTTAAGGGTTATATCTTAAAGAAAACAGGTGATGCAGGTCTGGACATAAAGCTCAGAAAAGTCTTTGAGGATCCAACTCCAGTGGAAAGGGAAACAAGCCAAAAATAAACATGGTGGAGGCAAGTGAAGCACATGCACATGTGGAGATGTGAAGTTGTTCTTCCAAAATTATGGTTATGTAAACAATTGGTGCATCAATAATTTGATTTAAAAAAAACAAAAATATTTAGGGGTCATAGCTATGATCATAGAATCTCAGACTCACTATGTGCCTGAGAGACTTCTAGCTGAGACCACTTGAACCGATGAGGAAACCTTGACCCAAGAGATCAGGGACTCTGAATCTCAGTGCTCTAGGAGACCGGAGTAGTCACTTTATTTCAACTTGGCTCAGTATTTCTGTAGAACATCCTCAGGGAAGCATTGTGTTTTGAAATTTTCACTTTATCTTTTCAAAAATAAAGATCTCTACTCCATGGATATGAATAGGTCACTAAATATGTGAGTGGAGAGTTTTTCATCAAAGGGGATAATCTTGTGAGAACACTTTCAAGAATCAAAGGGACACAGAGGAGGCAGTAGGGAGAGGCTCTGTCTGGGGTAAAAAGCATTGTTCAGCAAGGGGGGTGACTCGGGGTCCAGTTGTACAGCTGCCACTCATAACATCTGACCTCAGATAAGTCACTTAATCATCCTCTGTTCTTCTCCTCAATAAAGGGGACTCTAATATGCACTTTTTAGCATAGACCTGTAGATCAGATGAGATCACTGGAAGCACTTGATATAACGTAGATTGCGTTGGTAGAATAAGGTTTTCCTATTTCCCAGTAAATATGAATTAAAATCCTCTCTCCAGTGGATTCAAATCTTCCCTAAATGTTGTGCCTAAGTACATATGAGAATATAGAGAACTCTTCAAGAGTCCTTCACTTGGCATGCCCATTAGCATTTTCTTTCTTGCTCTGCAGAGTTGGCAGTGTGAACTTAGACATGTCTCATTTTTAGAAGTACAGAGTCCAAGTCTCCTACAAAAATTGCATGTTTCTTTTGTATTTTGAGAGTCTTAAATCGCAACAGATCACCCAGTCTCTGCAGGGAACACTTGGTGAATTACGATCTTCTATGAACTTGCTGGCAACAGGCTCTCACATTAGAAGAGTTAGTGGTTAAAAATGACTCATGAGTTTCCCCACACAGATCTGGAACAGCTTTCTGAAAAATGCCATCACATCTCTCTTCATCCCTGGAAGTTCTGGCTGCCACGTTTTGTCATGTTGTCTGATCCCCCCTCATGTATTTAGTCCCAAGCGTGACTTAATGACATCACCAAGTGAGTTCTAATGAACTCGCTGAGGGTAAACATAATTGAACTCAACTGTTCCATATTTTGAAGTGTGTACTTTTATCTCTGCATGATTATACTGAGGCATGTGCCTTCTAAACAAACAGATCATTCTGTGTGCTGGTTTACATTTTTGCCTCACATTACCTCACGCAATTTCAGCTACATGACACACTAGACTAGATAGACGTTCATACTCATAAATACAAAGTATAGATAGAAACACGTTAGTGTTTCATATGCTAAAGTGATAAAAATTTACCCATGTGAGGAGAACTGAACATATTATGATTACCTGCTACAAAATATGCTTAACTTTGATGAGTTTTGGGTGAGAATTTAGGACAAAAACTGCTTTTTGAATTAATTTTTTTTCTCAATCAGTGAAACTTAAAACTGAAGAAACAAGGCAGTATAGAAACAAATGATTCATTTAATGCCATATGGGAATAGAATTAGGATTTTAACTCACAGAACTGAAATTTCTAGGCAGTTCTGTTGTTTTCTGAACAAAGAAGGGATACTTGGGTTGTTTTTTCAAACTCCTTACCTTAGTGTCTCAGAAAATTATTAACTAGTTCATTTTTTTTAAAAAAAATGATGTCTAAACTGCCTGACATTAATTTTATCTATTGTTCATTTCTTGGTGTCTGCTGTTTTCACTTTACACATAAATTCTTCAGTCAGGCTTATGAGTACATAGTTGCGAAACATACAGATTTGTTGTGTTCTATTTTATCTTATTAACTGCAACTGCCACAACCGATGTAGTACATCAGAGCCCCCTGGAAATTCATTATTTCCAAGAAAACTTTCCACTAATCCATCCAAAATTCTATGGTTTATGTGACTCAAGTCTCCTCTAATGAAGGGACCACAAATTTAGTTCATGGATCAATTGATACTATCCTTTGTGTCCAAAAGGGCAACTGTCTTTTAGACTAGAAAATCTCCCTTTCACTCTCTGTAATATAATATGCACTGGTTTTAAGCTCTTTCTTCCTATAGGGAACATTTTCCTTGTAAAAGGAGATACAAGAATATGAAGGAGCTGCTTCTCTCTCTTCACTTTTATTCTCATTTGTCCTCTGTGGCTCCAGATGAGCCAAGCCTCCTGGTGATCGCTGCTTATGCTGCCCTTTTCCATACAGACTCTGGGATTTGCCCAAGTGACTTACTTTGGCCAATTAACAAGTCTGATGCCTGTATAAGCTTGATAAGCTCTTGCACACAAAAAAGCTTCTTCTTGGAATAGTCAGGCCACCATGCTGTGAGGAAGTCCCCGTTAGCTTCATGGAGAGACCATAATAAAGGGGAACTGAGGCCTCCAACACGTAACTTGTATGAAGTCATTTGAGTCACCCCAACTGAAGCCCCAGAAACTGGAGAACAGAGATGAGCTGTCCCTTACTGTTTTCTGCTTGAAGTCCTCACCTACAGAAATTGTGAGCAAAAGAAATCTGTATTATTTTAGGTCACTGCATTTGGAGTGTTTTGTTGTTGTTTTTTTTTTTTTTTTAATGCAGCAGTAAGAGATAGAGAGGACTAAGTAGAGTGTAGTTGTTCAGAGCTCGAGCTCTGGAGCTTCACTTTCTGTGAAGCTTAATCTTAATCTAAATCCTAACTCATCACAAACTTGCTCTGTGGCCTTGAGCAAGATCCTTCTGGCTTGGCACCTCAGTTTTCATGTTGCAAAATGGAACTAATACTTGTACCTAACTACTGCTAGGTTGTCGTGAGCATTGGATGGGTTCATAAGTGCAAAAGCACCTAGATCAGTACCTGGACATAGTAAGCACTATAGGCATACTAAGTGCTGTGCCTCTAAAACCAGGCTCCTGGTGAGAACAGCTTAGTCCAGAAGCTACCACAGAGTGCATTTGGGAGCTGGGAGCAGGGGCCAAGACACATGAGAACACTGGAATTAGTGTGTTATCAGTTCTGGAATGAACTGGGATTCCTCCCAAGTGTCTTCCCTCCTGGAGACTATTCTAATCCAAAAGGAAGACAATTGCGTTGTTCAGTAAGCTATGAATGGAAGCCACCAACATTTGTATCTGGGTTTGGACTTGCCCTGATGGATTTATTGTTACCCTGAATTAGCTCCATAATGTTGAATAAGTCACTTTATCCTTATGGAATTTAGTGCTGTATCTATTAAAGGAGGGTTAGACTTGTTGATCTCAGAATTTCTTGGAGGTCTTTCATAATGAAATAACGATAGTTCAGATGTCAGGCCCATGAGGAGGGTATTTGGGGATAGATAAACACCCGATACTCCTCAGTATGCCAAATGCCAATGCCAAAGACTGGCTGCAGACTCCATCCTCCTCAGGACAAGTTGGGAGCACCATATAGAGTTGTCCTCTCCTGCCATTCTTCTTGGTCCTGTCTTAGCTGTCCCCAAGTATTCCTCAACCCTGTTACCACTTCCTTGCCTGTGGCTGCAATTTTGTCACATTTCCCATTGTATCCTACAACCATCACTTAGTAAGTGCTCAGTAAATCCAGAGTAAATACCAGTGATAGTTCAGAACAAAGGGATGGCCCTTGACCCCAATTTAACACCCTTGTCTTCTTGCTAACCCTCAGAGGAGGTAGCTGTGAGGAGGAGAATGAATGGCTCTAGAGGAGGTGGCATAGGACAACAGAGTTGCAGAATAGGCCTCTGGGACGTTGCGTTAAGTGTAAATTGGTCCCAAGCCCTTCAGAATGTCCACCTTCTCATCAGGTTCAAGGACAAGTCCTTGGAACTCTTCAAATACAATGGCTAAGTTTGGTAAAAGCTCATTGTGGAGTATACTGATGCCAATATCACAGAGCTTTAAAGGTCAAGTCCTTTCCCCTCCCACACAAAAGATGATAAATACAGGCCTTGGCCTGATGTGGCCTGAGATGGCACTGCTTCCTAGCACATGCTCTGCTGATTGACTGAGTTACCCTTTTTATAGAGTCTGCTTTATAGTGTCCATCTATTAAATTTTCAATAGGAAGCATCATGTTAAGGGTTTTATTAGTTTATTTACTTTCTTCCATTTCCAATCTTCCAGGACTTTTGTGGGTCCCATTTAAAGATCCAACCAAAAACTATTATGAAACTGCATTATTTCACTTATCTGTTCTGTCAAAACTAAGGTGTCCATGTTGGAATTCTTTCCTGACATTTCTCAGAACATTCATATTTCTCTGAGTCCTCAGAAATATGTCGTTTTGTGCACTGTGTGTTCTTTGGTAGGCAGTGGGGACAGGTTTGTAAGCAGGACATAATCCTTGTTCTCCCAGAGCTAACAAGATCTGTCCTCCAACCTTCACAGAGCTCTATAAGTAGTTATTCTCACAGAAGAGGAAATTGAGGCAGCGATGGACATTGGTGCATTGAATTCTTCTTTATCATCAAAGTTGCAGCTTATTCAACAAAATAGTTTTTGTCTTGAATTATTCAGTGCTTATGTCTCGCAGTCTGCTTCATTTTCTTTGAGTCAGTCTTACATTCACATGTTTTCTTGAGCTCCAGCATTGTCAGACACCGAGGCAGGTTGGTAAGATAAGTAATGAGCGTAGACAGTCCTGAATGATGTACTTGGTGTTTCCCATTCTGAATTCTTATTGCTAACACACCCAGTGAATTTGCTGCTGGTGGGGGTAGCGGGGAGGTGGGTGACTTTCATTTTTTTTTTTTTTTTGCTAATATTTTGTTCTGACAATGCTGAGCATAACATTTAAAAATTTGTAAAATGAGCACATGTGAGATTATTTAAAAAATCTGGAAACATTTTCCACTGGAACAAAATCCAGGATCTTCTTGTTTCTCTTTATTTTGCATGAGAAAATGCATACCATGAAATTGAGACCCAAGGCACACACATATTCTGGGGTGTTTTCCTCTTTTCCTATTTTGTTAACTAGTCAATAACCTATTTTCCGAGTCTGCTACATAAAGAGCATTATATGTGTTTTGGGAGTTGGGGTTCTGTTTATATTTATTGAGAATGTGTTACATACAGGGCAGAGTGTTATGAGTTGAGACGGATCATTCCACTCAAGGGGATTGACAGTGACTTTGGCAAATGCTGACAGCTCGGGCATGTGTGAGCAGAGCCTTGAGGGCAAGTTGGCCCTCAACAGGTAGAGATGTTGTGAGGATGGGCCCCATTCTGAGGACTTATTGTGAACAGCGGCCCCGGGGAGGGAGTGTGCAGCTAGAGTTCAGTCTCTAGTGCAGCAGGCCTGGGGCTCTGAGGGTGTGGGCCTCTGAGAGTGTGTGTTGACAGGCAAGGGAAACTGTTCTGCATGACAGTTTAAGTAGTTTGTGCTGTAATGAAAGGGAGAGAAATCTAAAGTTGTGACAAGTGAAAGGATGCTGTTCTTAGGAAAAGAAGCAGAAGTGGAATAAACTACAGCCGTAGCAGAAGGAAAGCAGGAAGGAGGAAAATGAGGAAGAAGGAAAAGGAGGCATGAACAGAGGGGAGGAGGAGGGGAAGAGAAGGATGGCTAGATTGCCTACCTTGCAATCTCCATCGAAGTGTCTACAATCTCACATGAAACTCACTTCAGGGGAAAGAGACTTAAAAATACAAAGTTTGAGCATTTTCAGGCTTTTCTATTTCTGACTTTGTCCTCAGTCTACTGAACTGCTTCAGATGGATTCTGCATGGTCAGAAAAACCAAGGTCTGGCTCAGTCCACGGTGTGCTTCTGAAGCCTGAGTCATTTTGTTCCTGTCTTCCAGACAGAGAGGAGTTCACCCTGACTGGTTTCTAGAACCCCAGACATCCCTTTCCTGTGGTCTAGCCTGCAGTGGATTTTTAGGCCCTTGCCTGAAACTGACTTCAGTCTCCCAAAGATCTGTCCAGCTAAGGATCCCCAAGGCCTCATGGGGCTCTCTGAATCAGCAATTGACAAACCTTTTCTGTTTCATTTTTAGCAGCAGAAGTATTCCTGTAAGTCAATAAAAAGTTCTTTCTGGAAAAAAACAGATATGTTAAACTGACAGATGTGGAGCTCCTGTGGTCAAATACACAGCTCAGAGGCTATACGAACCACCTCCCTGGTTCTCCTAAGGTGTCCTGTGGAATAGGGTTTGAACACCCTGTTCTAGGCTTTTCTGGCAGAATCAGTTTGTGACCAGAGACGAGCTGGATCCAAACTTAGTCTCTAGGGTATTTGGTGTTAAAAGGCCAGATGGTGTTGCTATGGGGCTGAAGGAGCTGGTATAGTTTAAAAGATGGCAGAAGAACCATTTTCCAAATTCCTAGTATTTTTGCTGAGCATTGAAAATGGAGCAAATACTATTGAGAAACTTCGCATTATTTCTCTTCTCCTGTCAAACTTACTGTGTCCCTACAGGAATTTTGTTCCAACATTTTCCAGGAAACTTATCTTTTTTTTTGAATCCCCAGAAAACCCTGTCAATAAGGTGGGAGAAAGGAAAAATGCATCACTCTCCTTCGAGTTGCAAGTCTCATAATCAATGCTGCAGAGCAAACACTGATCACATCCCAGAGCAGGAAACATCAACACGTGGGTTCTGACGTTAAGGTTGACATTTCAGGAACCTGCTTAGGACCCCAGAGGAGAAAAGTGTCACAATCCAATCAGCCAGCCTTGCTTGAAGCTGAAATCCTTACGTGTTCATGGATCAGTTTACTGTGAATGGTGAATCATTCTTGCAAATAAAAATAAATATCAATAATTTTACATGTGTAGCAGACTTTATATAAACCTTGTGAGTGATGTTCTAGGAAATAATGTGTTTTAGAAGCCAAATCAGATTTTAGATTGGCAATTTAGACTTTGGTTCCATGTAGTGCTATTAACCTGGTTAGGGGATCTGAATATTCTTTGAATTCAACCGAATAATTTTTTCTGATGTTTACCAGTGTTTGAATATTTTCTATAGGCTTTATAAATACTTTGTATTTACAAACTGTAAATATTTACAAATATTTACTTTGTAAATACAGTTCTTTGTAAATACTGCTAAAGTTACTATTTCTTATGGGCCAAACATTTTTTTAGATATATTTAGTAATGTGTAAAGTGTATGAGGAATATTGAAAGTATTTGAAGAATAATTTGTGGTTTGGAGAATTACAGAGAATTTCCAGGATTCCAATTTCATATCCTGTATTCTGATTAATGTCTGTTATGAATTTGGAATCACTGTCTAGTCCAACCTCTGGACTTGAGGTGTAATTGCTCAAGTCATCGCAAATCATCGAGATGAACCCAACTTACACTCTGGCAGTGACTTAGCAAATGTTTATTTTTAAGACCAGAAGCTTGCACAAGTATTCACAGTTGACTTCAGAAATAAGGATCTTTTAACTATTAAAAATGGAGGGTTTAGAGATTTTCCCTGAGGGATGGATGGATACTTTAATACATTTTTTCTATAGTTTTCATATGAAATGAATTTCTAAAGTCACTTGTGAAGTGCAAATATTTAGTTGTGTGTGTGCTGACAATGTGAACAGAGGTAGTTAGCCTCTTTCAGTCTGAAGTTAGGAAGGCAATCCTATTTTTCAAATGTGTCAATTCTTCCTCAACACTGAGTTACAATATGGAATTTCAACATATAAATGATGAACACAGGAACAATGTGTGCATTGGGTTGAATTATCATTATGATTTGATTATAATGTGCACATTTGAAGAACATTTTTTCATATGTCATTGCTTTGTACTGGTTTTAAACCACAGCCCTATTAGAGGCTTTTTATTAAATAGGTTTTAGCTTGATCATAAAGCAATTCTGCTTCCTGAAATCTCATTTTCCAGGAGGAGCATCACATATTTATACCTAACATTTTGGGGTCAAACAATGGAAGGAAGGCAAATGCTTGAATTATTGCACTATTTATAATCAATGGTTGCTATAAAGCATTATCTCTAAATTTGACTATCACTGAATATGATCTTCAATCTGCTATTTTATGAGCGGGAGAGAAGCTGTGTTGACTTTTGCTTTTGCCAGAATAGGAAGGAAGAGTTTCTGTGAACTAACTTGGAGTCTGGATTAGGCGGAGATGATGAGCTTAAAAATAAATGAACTGGAACTCGGTATGTATGTCACTCTTGACAGCATCAGCCCAATGTCCTGCCAGAAGTTCTAGTATTTCTCATCTACTGAATACCTGCTGTGTTAGACTATGGGAGGAGATTTTGATTATATTAGTTCCTTGAAGTATTCAAGAGACAATAATTAAATTTTTGGATGATTATTGTCCTGATTAAAGTGAGCCAAAGATGTCTCTAGTTAAGGAATGGTTTCAAGATAGAGTTGAGTGAGGGAAAAGCTTTTTACAGCCCTGCTATGACAGTGACTCAGCAAATGCCTATCTTTAGGTTAACTTAAAGCTTGCACAAGTATTCACAGTTGACTTCACAAATAAGGATTTCTTAATTACTAAAATTGCAAAGTAATAAAATAATGGTATTCTTATCAGTTGGATTCCTGGTAGGAGCACTGTTGTTAGGACACGTTGTCTTGTGTCCCTAGGAAGAAGGTATCATCAGGAAGCCTATAGATTTCTCAGGAGGATCCAGATACCCTAACTTAGAGTTTCTCCTCTCCCAATTCAGCTACAGTTGAATATTAGTTCAAATACATTAGGTTGGGAGCCCAAGTACTTGGTAAGATGGGAACAGAACTTAGAATTCCCTTTACCCCTATATATGCCAGAAGTGTCTTTATAATGTCCCCTTAGTTAAAGGGGAGAATAGCAAGAACGGTTTAAAAAGATCAACATGAAACTCTTTTCATAATGACAAATGTGATTTAAAGTAACATCCTCCTATCAAGATTTCAGAAGTATAAATTTCTTTTCAGTGGAATGCATGGTGTAGTTCTAATGTTTTTTTTTTTTTTCCTCCTCTACCTGCTCACATAATTCTTTCAATAGGAATTATGAAAATAGGAGGAGATTTTTTAAAAAATTATTTGTTAGGTGATAGAAATCCCTAAAATATGGGTCAGACATCTCTAACTTTTATAACATGAACCAGAGCTCACTTTTGATCACAAAACCACAGAGTTCACATTTTTTCTCCTCTATCAGACATTGTGCAGACAAATCTAAAATTAAATATATCTTGGCTAATGTGACAAGCTGATGACCTTAGTTTTCTCTCTCGGTGCCTCCAAAGGGCAAAAATGCTTTGTTCACTGCATAAGTCATGGTAAAGGCAGAGTGACTGACACCTAGGGTCCTTGGAGTACAGTGGATGACATGGACCGAAGTTTTCATGATCTGGGCTGATGAACAGTTATCCTTCATGCAAACACTCAGAGACCTCAGTGCCTGCCTTATTTTCCCTCCACCACCACATAAAGGCATTACCTTTGTATTCTAAATCAAAGGTACAAATTATATACATGTTCATATTCTAGTTACTGGTGGAAAAACAAACAAAAATATTCCAAAACAAGAAATTTTCTTCTAAGCAGTGAGATATATGTTATGCACATTACTTCTGTTCACATAGTGAACTTAGTTACATCAGTCACATAGGTGTACTTGGCTGCAAAGGAGGCTGGGAAACGTAGTCCCTACCAGGGGGAACAAATGTCCAGAAAGAAAGAACAGTAGGTCATAATCATTTAGACTTTGTTGTCATTGATCTAAGATAGCTTTGGGAAAAAAAAGTGACATTTTCTCATATGAATGACAAAATATCAATTAACTTTTTAATGATTATCTTACAGTAACTGTTCTCTGAAAAGCAATTGATCTATTTTTTTCAGCTTCTCTGGGATGTTTGGGGTTAGTTACCACACATTCTTAAATATAAAGCAAAACAATAACCTCAGAAGAAACAAGTTTGAAGTCATAAAGCTATGCTTGAGCCTGACCTTCCTTGAAAGGAATATAGTAGAAAGAACCTTTGCTGTGTAGTCAGGAGTACAAATGCTCAACTCTAACCCTGCTCTTAATCCAATAAGCGAATTTGAGCATGTCACTTATTTTATCTTTTTGTCTGCAAGATGAAGGGATTAGGTTGGATCAATTTTGGTTTTTAAGACTTCATTTAATCTTAAAAAGATGTCATGCACTCCCACATGAAAATTGTTGGGTTTTTAGAATCTGTCAATTGAAAAGACACAGAATGAGAAAAGACCAGATTTAATTTAGTAGCTTTTTAAAATAAATGGGAGAACATCCATTATTTACTCATCCTGTGTTCAGTTTCAAGAATGCTGTGGCCCCAGGTTAGAAACAAATGAACCAGATGTTTTTCAACATTCCTCCACACTTAAAGTCTTCAATTTTGAAATCCTCTTCACAGTAGGCTTAACTGTGATCCTAAGGCAAGAGTGAAAGGACCTGCAAAGGGCATGAAGGATGTTCAAGCAACTCTGTACTTCGTTCCTGGAACTCCAAAGGGAATCTCATCTTCGGGGGGATAGCCATGTTGCCAGCCTCACTGTGAGCATAAGGTGTGGGGTGTATTTAGTTGCCTTGTTCTCTGTAAAGTGTGCAGAAGGAGAGGAAGAGAAGTCTCAGTGCTCAGCATATGAAACTTTTGCAGAGAAAATTGTTTATATTTTGTCCCATGAAGAATCCACTGTTCAGGCCTAATTCCTATATCAATTTTTTATAGTTCAGTTAAACCATTTTAATTTTTCTGAAATTATTTTCATTGAAATCAACAAGGTTTAATTCATTATTTAGTTGTTCCCCCCACCCACCCCTTACCTTTTGCCTCCGATCAAATCTTGCAGATAATACTTTCTGCCTTTCTGAGTTTTCCTTTGTGGCCGTTATTTTTTTTTCTAATTCTCATTTTAAGGGTCAAATGTTACCAACCCTAATTTTGAGATTTAATTCTATCATCAACTTAAAACCATACTATTTTTCTTTGTGCTCTTTAACCATTTTTTGATTTTGATTTTATTTTAAACATTTCAATAGATTCCTTTGGTTTCAAATTATTAGTTTTTTGTGGTCATTAACAAGTTATGATCTGTTATTGAATATTTTTGGTCTATTTTAATAAGCAGTTTTGACTTTTGTCAACTTATAGTATGTATTATGAGTTGGGTAATTTTCTCAACAAAAGCAAAGAGCATTGGCAAACAAAGGTTACACCATCAAACTGTGAGGTAGAATTAACAGTGCAAACACATGGCAGAGTCCAAGCCAGTGGGAAAGGTCTTTCTTTGTACAGTTTCACAGAATCAGAATTTCTATCTCACAGGCAATGCCCTGCTAAATGTGTCACCGAGATGGCATTCCTATTAAAATCAAGAAGAAAATGTTGCACACTGTCCTATTACCCTTCTAAAGCAGGGTTTAGGAAGTAAAATGGTTGTGGTAAGATCAGGGCTTTGAAATGCCTGTGAGCACTGAAACTGAGAAGTCCAGCAGTCTAGGATTTCTATCCTAGAGCTTGCAAGGGGAAGTGGGACAGACTTACATATTGAGAACTTCAGATGTAGAACTGCTCCATGAAACCCTGAGAGGAAATCACTTAGAGTAAGAGCATAGAACAGAGGAGAGAGCAGTGAGGGATGAGACCTAAGGAACTTTAGTATTGATGGTTTGACAGAAGAAGGGACCCAGAAAGGGATCCTGAGGGATAGAGGGAATTGAGAAAATTGGGTTTCACAGAGCAAAGGAGAAAGGATTTGGTTGCTGAGAGGTCAAGAAAGGTAAGGTTTGAAAAATGATGGATTTAGCTCTAAAATTATTCATACCCTCTGGCTCAGGAATTCTATTCTAGGAATATGTCCTAAAAGAAAGAAAAACTGGGGTGGAAGGCTTATAGAAAGTGTTTGCTATTGCTCTGTTTATAATTAAAAAAAAAAAAACCTATATGGTCAGTCTCAGAAGTATTTTTAAATCATTTTATGTAGCAAATAAATCCTATTCTTGAAGACTATTTAGCAGCATGTGAAATAGATATAGAAAATAAACTAAAATACTATGAGGATATCTCTGAGAGTTGAGGTTATAAATGATTTTGCATTTTCCCTTTATGCTTTTCTGTGTTTTCTAAAATTTTCTATAATGAGTGTATCTAATTTTATAGTTGAGGGAAAATGTTATTTAGATTGCTTGTTTTTCCTAAGCAGCTAGGGGATCCATTCTTGCTGACCAGGCACAATCACAATAAGCTTTAATTAGGTTCTTTCTGGCAGAACAGAGACAGAAATCTAAACCACTGAGAGAAGGACTGAGTTCAAAAAAATACTGTCAATTTACATATTGCATCATTTCTAATGTTTAACTCTAAGGAAAGGACAGCTGGAATCTTGGATGATATTTCTGTTCTACCAGTTCTGTTTTCCACCTTCTCTCTTTCTGTTCACTTGAAGTATTTTGCAAGTTGTTCTGCAGGGCGACAAGGGTACAGCTCTCGCATCTGCATACCCCGCCAATTCTCACTTTTAACTGAAATCTCCACTTATTTATCAATGATTCAAACCACACGTAAGAGAATGCCCTGGGTAGTCAAAAAATGTAGCAGTCTGAGTGAGTAAAGTCAATCTGGCCAAAGTTGGTGTTGCACAAAGTATAACCAGAAGGTTTCAGAATGGGGAGAGGCACGTGGGAAATGAGAAATGTTCCCCTGTATTGTTACAGCATAATGATGAATTGCTTTTGCTTTTCCAAAACCAGGCTCGAGTCCTCTGTTCACCTCTATTATCTGCTGCTGGTCTCCAAAGGCATATTATCATATTAATTCATTGTGTTATACAATTTGGTCAACTAAATGAGCTTACCTTATGCCCTCTTAATGGCATTGGCTTTTAATGTTGGTTACGTGGGATGCATTTAACAAAACAGAAGTGTCAAGGAAATATATTTAAACTCAATTTGGTTTTAAAATGACTAGTGGTCTCTCTAATGAGCCAGGTACCAAAAAAAGGAAAAAGAAAAGAAGGAAACAAGAGCATTACAGGCAACACACTGATAAATGTAGAGTCTAAATTATGAAATATCCCCAAGGCCCACGGTCATCAGATGTGGTTTGCAAAGAAAATCATGCACTACAAATATGCCATCATGAGATCTGAAGCCTAATCATTTTTTTTGTGGTAAGGATATAGGCTGCTTTCTTGGAGAAGTTGGCCTGCCTGTGAGTGAAACTATGATTTAATTGCATGCTATAAATGCCACCATCTCACTGACTTAGTGAATCAGCCTGTGGAAAGAAATGTGTGATAATAGTGTGAATGGTAAATGACCTGTGGAATTAGTTTATACTTGTGATTCAAGTCTCACAGAATAGTAGAAATATGAGTTTAGAACCTCATCTTCTTCAGCTGAAATTCTCATTCATCACCTCACCTACTGAGACTTCAGTTTCCTGGTCTATAAAATGGGACAAAAATACTTAAAACTAGAATTATGAAATCTAGTAATAATATAGGTTCAGTGCCTGGCAGGTAGTAACATTTAAATGAAGTGTGTCTCTATACCTTTCTGTATATGTGTTTGTATGTATATATAATTTTTATATCAATTTGATTTTATTGGATTGTTAAGCCAATAACTAAATTCATTATTTCCATTTCCTTTATAGTCTTGGGTTGGTTCCACACATTTAATGTGTGTTGGCTTTATAAAAATTCTTCCAATGATTTCTCCCAACATGCTGATCAGGATGGATTGCTGGCCAGTGAGGCAGCTCCAGGAATTGGCGTAACCCTAAGGGTAGCCAAAAACATTAGTCTAGACTTAAAACATACTAATATTGACAAAACTAAAAACCAGCATTTGGAAAAATAGCACACATTAATGTTCTTTCTAGGATGATATGGTCAATATTTTCCCTGTAAGACTATAACATTTTTTTCTATTCATTCTGTCTATAACAGTGGCTATAGCACAGTTTACTTTTTAGGAAATGGCAAAAGAGAAACAATTTACACATTCACATTTCTTAGTCACGTTTCCATCTTATATAATACCCTAGTAGTTTGATTTACTCTTTGTCCTCTGGATAGCCTAGGTTTAGTTCCCACCTCTGAATTGTTACCATGCTATTCACTTATCAACATCAACAAGTGTCTATGTATTTACAAACATCAGACATCATGCTAGGGGCTGGGTGATAGGATGATGAACAACACACTTGCTGTCTGTAAGTGCATATATACTGGGAACAAGTCATTTCTCCTTACTAGAATCCTACTTGCCCTTTTATATGTCATTCCAATTTTTATCTGTCTCTTAAAGTGTAGATCAATTCTTGTCTCTGCAATTCTGGGAGGGAAAGTTGATGAATCTTGACGGAGGGCAGTTTGTAATATCTAATAAAATTAAGAGGCACATACTAAATTTAGACTTAGGGTTTCTTTCCAAAATATTTATTGTATGTAATGTATGTTGTCATATGTTAGTACATATTATATATATCATATACATGTATATTGTACATGGTTATACCATAGTCAGTATCACAACCAGAAAGATGTGTATTGCAGGATTGTTCATATCAGGAAGATACTGAAGACAGTCTAAACGTCCATCAGTGATTGAATAAATCACGGCACATACATACAATTTAAATTGATGAAACTAAGGGCCTCCCTGGTGGCGCAGTGGTTGAGAGCTGGGCTACAAAGCTGCCCACAGCCTCTGCAGTGCCAGTTCGATCCCCGGCTGCCAGCGAGAGTCCCACATGGTGCGCAGACCTCTCCTGCCGCGCCCGCTGCTCCCCCTCAGCAGTGTACTTCGTCAGTCTGCCTGTTCTGCTCTCCACTCTGGCTATGGTGAATTCTCTTACCTTCCCGTGCTTCTGACTGTACCCAGTGCGTGCATAAATAAATAAATAAATAAATCTTTAAAAAAATAAAATAAAATGATGGGACTGATATGAATGGGAAGTTTCTTTATCTCCTTATTTTGGAGAATGATTTCCAAGCTATATATATATATATATATTTCAAGTTTTATTGCTAAATAAAAATCAAGTTCAGGAGAATAAGGCAAGTGCAAGCCATCTAAGAAAAAGATAAACAAATGTGTTTGTAAATGCACAGACAGAAAATATTTAGGAGGATCTAGAAGAAGCTGTTACCTGTGGTTGCTTCTGGAAAGAGGGCTGGGCAATTATGGGATAAGAGAGGGGAAAAGAGTAAGTAACACTTTTAATTTTGCAGGTATCATCTCTTTAAAATAACATTTATTTTAGCTGTAAAATATTCTGGTTAAAAAATCAAAAACCAAATAAACCACTATTTGACCTCTCAGTCTGGAGATCTCTTCTCAGAGACAGTATGGTGGTATTTTTGTCTTGAAATGTCATTTCCTCCCATGAGAAATCTCTTGTACTTGGAAACATTTAAAATCATGTGTCAGTACTAAGGAGGGGCTCATGCAATATAGTCTGCATGGAGTTAGGTTGGGTGGTGTGAAGACTGCTGAATGCCATGAGTGACCTGTGGGCAGTGGTTAGTGAAGGGGAAGATCCTCCCCAGGCAATGGCAGGGAGGACAGCTTGTTTGATGGCTGGTACTTCCTCCAAAGGCCTTATGTAATCATGGTGTGATCTAGGCTTCTACATAGAAGACAACAGATCCTTTTTGGGAAAAGAATTATTTTTATTCCTCTCCTGACTAAACTGTTCTAATCAGGTAAATACCTTGATAGCCTTTATCAAAGTTGGAGAGTAAATTCTCTGAGAGCGTAGATTGAAAACTGATGACAAAGAAATAACTAAACAGCTCTGCATAGGAAATAAGTGAGAATTTGAAAGAAGGGATGAGTAGAGGAAAAACGAGTGGGGGGGGGGTAGGGAGGGACAGAGAAATCCTGGAGCTGAGCACCATTGCAGGAGAATGAAACTTAAGAGGGAAAAGTGGCCAATGAACATTATGTGGTGCTGGGGTGATTAGGGGTTTCTTGAGAACAGGTATGCCTATTAATATATTTTAAATTGTCTTTGTTTCTGGGACTTATAATTTTCTTCACCAAGTGTTCAGTGAAATATGCTGCTCCATGCCAAATGCTTTATGTCAGCATGCTTTGGGGAAGTCAGCACAAGGCCTGGCTCCATGACAAGATGGGTGATGATGGGAAGCGCACATGGCATCAGTGGGCTGTGAAGGGCGATTCAGTGGCAACAGTAGCTCAGGGCCCACAGAGACCATGAGAAGTGAGTCCCTGGGAAGTCTCACAAAGCTATGGAGGGTATCTGCAAGAGAGGTACTAGTTATGGGGGACTCCTCAAGGATACTTCCAACAATTTTAGACAGATTTCAAAGCTCAGAATGATCTCAGATGTGCATTTTACAAAGTATGAACCTCCAAGTGGAAAAGAAAAGAAAAATTCAGTCATCTGGAAGCCTATCTGAGATCAGCAGGCATGAGAAACAGTCAGGCAATTGAGTGCACTTTCCACCATCTATGACAATATTAAGCTGTATAGGGAAGCAGCCTAGAATCATGTCTTTGCCTCTGGCTAGATCTGTACTTCACCCCACAGAGACTTCCTTGCCATTCTCCATCTTTAACATCGGCTTATTACACAAGCCACTGTGGAGAGTGAAAACATATTTGTACTGAATTGGTTCTTGCTATTGCCCCCGTGTTTTTTTCATCGACTATGACACCATGTGGAGATCCTTAGATGAGCTTACGTGACTCTTTTGGAACTCTGCAAAGTAGACTCTGGCGTTTGCCTAGACATGCTGCTGAATTAAGTATTTGGATTGCTAAGTGTAGTATAAAGTATGACAATCAATACAAAATATATGTTTTAGGTTTTTCCATTGCTTTCTCTATATCTCCCCAGAGTCAGTTACAAGACCTTGATAGATATAACAACAATCTGTAAATGCCAGCACTACCCCCACCTTCAATAATGCCATTCATCGAAGAATCCCAAAGCATTTTTTAATAACGGACTCATTAATCCTCATAACACTCCTTCATTTGACACATGTAACTCTCACTACATGATATGTTGGTACTTACTCTGGATTTAATTTAACGGGTTTTTCTCCCGTTGTGGGTAGTCATTTACATTGACCTCATTTCAGCTGAGTTATTGCTCAGATTTGAGCAAGTTTGAATGGCCTCATCCCAAAATGACATCTTCTGGCAGATAGGAAAAAAAAAAAAACATCTGAAGAAGCAATTATTTTTTTTTTTTTTTTTTTTTAGGGAGAGGATTCAGCAACAAATGGCTCTATAAATAAACAACTGGATTTTAATCATAGGCTAAGGGAGTGAGACATTTTGCCATTTTATAAAAATGTGAAATTGAATGAATTTTAGAATTCATGGGGAGAGAGAACAAAGACTTAACTGAGACTGGGAAATTCTGGATAATAGGAGCTTAACCTCTTGTCTTATCAAAGAAGTTCAAGTTCATTTGTCACATTTCCTCTTTTTTACTTCCCCTCTTTGATCTCAGTCCATTCTGTGGTCAGATAGCAAAATGGTTTTCTAGAGTTAAAATCTAGCAGTAGTAGATCTCCTACAGGGTCGGCTGTGGTTAAATGTCTAAAAAGTGCAGCTCGTTATTGAGTCAGGCAATCAGATAAGACAAGTCCAAGGAGAGAAAAGCATATGAGCCAGAGTTGGTGGGTAAATGCAAGGTTAGAGTCTGAGTTTGACAAGGTAGCACATTTCTAGACTTTGGACAAAGTTTCATCAGCCAAATTCTTTTGGGACATCTGCTATGCAATGGCTAGTCCCCCATCATTGTCAAGGGCATGACTCATAAGCTGACTCCTCCCATGGCTTCAGGCATCACCTCTATATAAATAACTCTCAAATTTCTCACATCAGTTTCTACCTCCTAAAGTAGTGATACTCAATTGTGTCAGATCCAATGGCCCTTTCATATCAAATATGTTATAATGTCCTTTTTTATTATCATGAAATTCATAGCTAATACAAATTACTGCACACATCATTTAAAAAAGAAAATATCTTAACTGTATTATAAAATATAAAGAAAGACAATAAATAATACAATGTGCACTTCAATATGCAAATCCTTGGGCACTAGAATAAGGGTGAGATGTTTGCACCTTATCAAAAATGTCACAGAGATCAGACAACTACAAAGCCAGGAAGCATGGGTGCACTGGATTGGCAACTCTAAAATCATGACGAATGTTGTATTGGTGGTGTGACTTTATGAAATGGTCATAGTTTTTGGTCAAGTTTTAAACCAAGCAACCTGGACTCAATCATTGATTTATGTGCAAGTTACTTTCCTGGAGGTTGGAAATTAGGAAAATACAAAAATATTTCATATGTATATATATATACACAATATATATATATTAAAGGTAGATATAGATATAGATATAACATTTATATGTAAAATAAAGTTAGATTCTATACTTAGATAATTGCATGGTTCCTACATCAGAGCTTCTCAAGCTTTTTGGTTTTTGAACCCTTTCATATTCTCAAATGTTATTGCGGACCTCAAGAGCATTTTATTCATATGGGTTATATTTATTGATATTTTACAATATTAAAATTCAACTGCAGACATTCTAACAATATGTATTCATAAATCTATTTTAAAATAATGTTATTACATGTTAACTTAAGTGACATTTTTGTTAAAACTAACTATATCTTCTGAAAGGTAATTTGGTGAGAGGAGCGGCATTGACAGTTTTGAAAATCTTTATACTATCTGGTTTAATTGAAGACAACCAGATTCTCATATTTGCTTATGTATTCAATTTGTTACAATATGTCATTCTGCTTAAAGTATTTGAAGAAAATCCAGCCTCACACAGATATGTAGTTGGAAAAAGCAGGAGTGATAAAAGGATTTTTTTTTCAGTTAATTGTTGATATTTTTCTTTGATGAGACATCAACTCAACAAATCATAATTTTTTGAAGGTTAATTGCAAGGTGAAATCTGAAATCATGTCAATGAATGTTTGTACTCTGTGACATTAAAATCCATTGGTCTACCTTGCACTTTGAATGGATCTTTTACCTGCTATGATTTTGTAACATCATATATTATTAGTAAAGTATTGACTCACAGATCTTCCAAATGTTGACACATTTCATTATATAACATCAAAATAAATCAAATTCATTAATATAGCCACTAATCTCATCAAAGAGGTACCTGGAACCTGTCAAGCTCATGGCGATAGGTTCAGATTTCCCACAATTCTAATTTTTGCCTGCATACTTCAGTTTTATCATTGGCAATGTGTACTTTTAGGCAATATTGACATTATATATGTTTTATCTGTTTTCTTGGAAATAGTTTCTTGGAAATGAAAAAATGTTCCTCTTGGAGAAAATGGTCTGCAAGATATCCCTCTGAATAATCTTTTGTCTACCAGTTATTTTTTCAAATAAAAAGGATTTACATTAAAAAAAGACTATATCAGCATGTCATTCAAGCAAAATTTTATTTTGATATGTAGCATTTTGTCAGACAGAATATTAAAAAGCTGTGTACCCAAGAGTAGAGATTTAATTAAGTGATTAATTTGTATTGCTTCATCAAGGGCATTCTTAAGTGAAACTGGAGGATTTTGCTCTTTGTGTTTGTTTAACCATGAGGATGGTGGTAAAGAATACAGTGAATACAATGACCACAGCCTTGATTCATGCTAATGCACCAAAAATTTTATCTGCCGTTTCTTTTTGTCTCATCATTGCAAATGTCAACTCAATAAAAGGGTAAATAATATGATGATATTACTGTGAAAATCATTATAACCTTATGACATCCCTCAAAGGGTCTCAGAGACCTCCAGCCTTTACATAAAAAGAAACTGAGACATAAGAAAGAGGAGTAACTTTGAGGTCACAATCAGTATTAAAGCGGCCATTACTGAATAATGCTCTATTTAATCATGTTTCAAGCATTTTGCACTTTTTTAAAAAATTTGTCAGCACTCCTCAAATTGTTTTACTGAGGACAGAAATAAGACTCAGATGTAAAATGGTTTCCCTGTGTTTATAAAATGAGTAAGTGGCAGAACTAAGAAGCTGGCTTCTTAGTTTAAATGCAGCGCTCTTCCCTTTCTGCCAGGAGTCATTCTCCCGTCTCTTGCTCTAATCCTGCACTTCCAATTAGATGCTGCCCTCACTGGATTTTCCACATCTACCCTACTTTGTCAATGACATTGGTTAGTTTGACTTTCCATTTCCTCACATTTTAACTTATTGCCTCCAAATGATGTACCATGATTCAGCTCTGTTCTTTCTTTTATCTGTTCTGAGTGTTTTCTTCACGCTCAAGTCATAGATCAGGGCAGGGCTGTGAAAGGAAAGAGAATGGAGCACAGTATGGGCTGAGGAACCAGGTGCATCTGGGGGCCTGGGCCTGTGAGAATAGGGAAAAAGCTGTCCTACATATTTGCGTTTCTTTTTTGGTGCCAGTAGTTCATGAAGCCTGACTGATATCTCATTGTAACAGGTGAAAAATGAGTCTCAGAGACTTGCACAAAATCACAATCTGTCAATAACAACTAGAAACTTGGACCCCAACCTCTTGTCTCCAAAGCTCTCTTCCATCCACATCTCTCTCCAGAAAGGCATGGGAATGATGTTCAGGAAAGCATTAGGCCTAGAAATAGGGAAAGCCAGCTCAGCTTCTGGCTAAAAGATGGCGCATGTTGGTTTAGAACTTACATCAGCCAGGAAAGGGTGGGGAGATGATTTTGGGGCCTGGTCAGCAGGATCCGTACCAGGGAAGCCAATCTCAGCTGGCAGTGAGATAAAGTCAGCTTAATATTATCCAGACTCATGGATCTCTCATGCTGCTGTGTGCTTACAGAAAACTGTTTTCATTTTTCCTTAATTTGCTAGGAGAACTGCTTTTGGAAAATTCAAACACAACCTCCCTGAAACTGAGAGGAAGCAGGAGTGTCCCCATACCTTAGCAGGTCTGAGAAGACTCACAGGCAATCACTGGAAGCCCCATGGTAGAGGCAACAATGGCCATTCTGAAAGTAGGTGGTGCTGAAGGAGGGCTGTGAGACTGATCCTGTCATACAGTAGCCAGCCTCACAGTCCAGCACCCTGCCCCCTCACCCCAGCTACATGTACTGACGGTTTTATTTCCTTCTTCCCTTCAGTGGTGCAAACGTCCTCCCAGGTCTGGGTTTCTTCCCTTATGTCTTGTCTTTATGGGCTTTAGAACCATTGAGGAATAGCAAAGTGGAATGTTAAGCCTTCTGAATCTTGCCTTTCTATAATGTCTGCAAAATGAACAAAAAGGCAAGAAATGACACAACTATGTTTGTGTAGTTCATTTAGAGAAAAACACATCAAAATCAGTTCCTTGATAGTTCATCTGTTCAGTACTCTCGGCACTGCCTCCTGTTGCCTTTCTCCCACTACAGGCCCTTCTGGAAACTCCCCACAGTGATTCACAATAAAGACTCTATAAAATTCCAGAGTTCCATTTTCCCCAGCTGTTGGGAAAGAATATTTTATGGATTTTCGGTTTTCCTCTTCTCCCTCTTCTACTTCCTCACGTCTTTGCTAGTCAGTGTTAGAGAATCTAGAAAGTGTACCACATGCAGCATAACTGGAGCTTGGGAAATTCAAATTATGAGGGAACTGGAGCTCAGAGAGGTATAGAAGGGCAGAGTGAAGACCACAGAGGACTGCTGAGTCCCAACCTCATCCTCCCGTCCTCTTGCTGCAGCTTCACCCTTTAGCAAAGCTCTACAGAAAAAAGCCTCTTCAAGCTGGCTCCCTGGGAAGGGAGAGAGAAAAGGGCAATGTGAGCAAAGAGCCTATTTTTTTCTTAATACTTTTTTTATTGAGGTACCATTGGTTTATATCGTTGTTAGTATTTGGGAAGTGTAGGATCTGCCCCTTGAGGTGTAGTCTCCGTAGCATACCCTACGGTATGCTTTTTTTTTTTTAAGGATTATGAAAGGTATGTAGAATGGGAAGGATTGATTTATTTTTTAATACAAGCACTGGGTACAGTCAGAAGCGCGGGAGGGTGAGAGAATTCACCAGAGCCAGAGCGGGGAGCAGAGCAGGCAGACCGATGAAATACACTGCTGAGGGGAGCAGCGGGCGCGGCAGGAGAGGTCTGCATGCCATGTGGGACCCTCGCGGGTGGCCGGGGATCGAATGGGCACTGCAAAGGCTGTGGGCAGCTTTGCAGCCCAGCGCTCAACCACAGCACCACCAGGGGAGGCCCCCTACGGTATGCTTTTGAAAGAAAGGTACAGTTTGAAAGAAAAGGCAATAAAAATTAAGTAGAAACATGAGTGTGGACAGAGATTTTTCTCAGGAGAAACAAATGTAATAGATGATAGAAATATTTATCAGGGCAAACATTTATGGGTCCACATGTCCCTGGCCTTGCAGTTAAAATGCAGATTCCTGGGCTCTGCTTAGTTGAGACTAAGATTTCATGCATGGTTTTTCAAACAAAAAGGATCAGCTGTGACATTTGCTAAATTGATTTATTTCTCTCCCTGGGAGTTCTGACTCAGTATGCCACTGGTGTCCTAGAGAAGCTGCATCCCAATGTGGCAGGTGATTCTGAATTTCTGATGCAAGTGGTCCTGGGTTGACTTGAGAAACTGCAAATGGGCTTCATTTACTATAGACCATTTGGTTTTTCCTTTTCAATTCCTTTCTTTGACTGTCCAAACCATTTTGCACATTGGATCTTCTGGGAAAATCCAGAGATGGCTACATCCAAAGATGAGAAAGACCTGGGAGAGTGGTGGGGTAAATGTAATGCTCTCTTGATCTGACTTCAGAAGTCTCTAAAATAAATCATTAACTGTTCTCAAGAAAGAATTCTTTTAAGAACTGGAGGGGAGCAGGAGTCCTTTATTCTAGTTTGACCTGAGCTGCAGCCATATAATCCACACTGGTCCTCAGCTCTGGTTATGGGACAATGTGGTTTTAGGAATGTATGGGATTTATAGCTTAAAAAATGCCAGAAAATCAAGAATTGAAATCCACCGTGATTTATGCCTTGCTTGTCAAGTGCGCTAGAGCTTTACAAATGCTAAATGTTTGAGTGAGCTCTGCAGGGTGAGCTGTGTTCTGCTTTTCTGCTGATTATTATTAACAAGAGTTGGGCCCCCAAAGCTTTATGGACTCTCAGCTATAACCTTTAAACTTGGTTCATTCCTGCTTTGTGAGGTGTTATAAATTCCATGATTAAAAAAATTATAGCACCATTCTCAGATTCTTTCAGCCAACATTTCTGAGGCTGGTTTCCTGGAAAGTGGAGGGTTAAACACCCTTTATCGCTGCTCACTTTTCTGAGTTGTTTTCTTGTCCAGTGCCAAAAGCGCACAATAATTCTTTACTGAAGAATAATTTTTTACCCAAACACACTCATTTGTTGTCTGTATTTGTGGCTGCTTATTATGGGGCCAGGATCATTTGGAGCAGAAAGCTGGATACCCCCTCACTCCCTACAACGTTACAGTAAATGATTTAAATCAATCCTTTCTAGGCAGTGTGGGGTACAGGAAGCACAGTATGTAGTGACTAAATATGCCATTTAAATTCTTCTCAGGCAAAGGTTAAAAGAGAGGTGGTGGGGGAGGAGAGAGGAAAGCTGAGATTGGTGAGGTAGTTGTATTCAAATATTTTTGATAGGTTTCTAAGATACATGTTTCCTTTCCAAAGCAAATGTATTCATGTCTCAGAAAGAAAACAAACAAGGAAAATGTTAGCTCTTGTGCGGGTGAGCTCATGAGAAATGCCAAAAGAGTTGTTTGTGCCCAGCCTCAAATATCAGGGTCTCTTTATTGTTGAGTTTTGAAGCTCTGAATCAGGCGGAACGTTTCCATGACAACTAATAGACGTTATGTTTATTTACTGAGTGGCAGGGAATGACAGTGTCAGCAACTGACATTTTAGTTTCTTTCTCCTCTTTTTCTCGCCAGTAAAGATTTGTTTTAGTCGATGAAAATGGCAACAGCATCTTCCGTTTTATTTGTCAGAGCTTCTACGGCAAAAGTAAACAGCAGTTTAATTTGATTCAGTTATCCCATGAAACATTGCTTTATGGGCTTTGGAGAATACTTTCAATGGGCAGTTGCTGGTGAGGAGATGATTTGCAAAGTGAAAAGCAAATTTCAGATTTTATTCACTTGAAAATGATCTAACAACTGCGTTGTCGGCTGTCTTAAATTTACATAGGTCTCATTAATGTCCTCTAAATTTCCCATGACCTTGTTTATGCTCCTACTGATATATTCATAAAAAGGGTCTATTAAGACTTGTAACAAGACTACAACCTCAGCAGAGAGATGGCACTGCAGGGTGGGCTGGGACAATTCCTCATTGGTTATAAATAAGGATATATTCCACTCTGTTATCTGCCTGTGGCTGGCCTGCCCTCTAAATTATCTGCGGTCAACTTTTAATGCTGAACTGGCTTCCCCTGCTATCCAGCTGGTGTTTGCCAAGGGATAGAATCCCATGTTAGCATTTGCCTCAAGAAACACAATTAGCAAGGCAAGCTGCTGTTGGGGGTGGGGTGGCTGTATTCACATGATGAGTGCTAAAGGAGAGACTTGGTTTTATTCTTAGTTCTTGTTTTTTATTATCTCTGTTGCTGCTTTGATTAATTTGAGCAATTGAAGCTTGAGAGACACTTCCAAGTTTTGAGACAAGACCTGCAAGTGCTTTAGGAAACAAAATCAATGTATGACAATTAGGAGGCTCTCAAAATGGTTTTGCCTGAAATACACTTCTCTGATTTCCTATGTGTCGGGTGGAAATTAACTTCTCTCATAGCTGCACCAGCAGTTCATTACACTCCTCTGTACAGACCTGTTTCTCATACTAGAATGTTTGTATCCTCAACATCTAGTACAGTTTCTGGCACAGCAGTCATTCAGGAAACTTTTGTGGAATGATTGAATAACGAATGAGTAAGTTGTCACAATCCAGCTCAGAGCATCTGGCTCCTGAGTGGAATCAGGCATTTCGTACCCCTGTACAGTACCCACACATGTTTTGTATTGTTGGTTAGTGGAATGAATGCATAGATTATTGTCAACGAGAATGAGTCAACATTTTTCAGTGAAGGGATGTTCTTTTGTTGTGTTGCACGTATGCACACACATATACATAAAATATATAAGGGAAAAGTAACAAGGAAGCAGATTCTAATGACATGTACATCTAGACACAAGAAGACAGTGGGAGAGGAGAGGTGGAAGGTCACTGAAGATCTGGGATGAGAATTTTCTCTCACTAGAGAGATAACATTTCAGAGACTCAATGATCTCACCTCTAAAATGGGAGGTTTGGACCAGATCAGCTTTTCTCAAATTATGTTCCAATATGTTAGCAGATCTTCTGAAACAATTAAACACCAACCTAACAAATTACTTTCTGCAAAGCTAAATTAAGGAGGAATACTCTAAGCCTGTGAGTAAGTATAGACCAAGTCTGAGAGGTCTTGGAGACTATGTGACTCCTGTTCTCCAATGTCTCCTATGATTTTTCATTCAGGAATCCAATCAGAGGAAGCCTACCACAAAAATTACTTTTTAAAAACCTTGTTTGATAACTGTATTATCAAAACACAGAGACATCTCTATTCATTCACAATACACGAGGCTCCTGGACTGGTGGCTCTTTCTCTGGAGAAAACAAGTTTGAGGTGGTAGGAATTCTGAGTCATGCTCTTGTTTTGTCTAGGTGCTTCTTATTCACATTTTAAAAAAATCTCATACTTCACCAATTTAATAGAAAAAGAGCAAAGACATAAAAACTGAATAGATTTTGTGGATAATCAGTAAGAGAAGACCTATATCACTCACTTGTGGTTTCTCTACACTTATTGTATTCCCTTGTAATGACCAGTTCCTCACAAGCGTTGACCAAGTCAGACAGAACTCTTGGAAAATGAGTGATTTCTGCCACATTTTATATGATCAATCAGGAATCCTATGAAAGGCAGCCCATGTGACCTTCCAGTGTGAGGTCTTAAAAGAGGAGGAAAAAGATGAATAGTATATTTATATTTCATTGCCACAAGCCTTTCTCTTCTCTGCTTCAGCTATACTTACCAGAGTCCTGATCAACAACAAAGAATTAACAACTGTCTACACAGGGTAAAAAGCACCCTGTGTACATATATATGGAATTTGTCAGAGAAAGGGGGTAGGAAAGGAAGATAAGTAATATTTGTTGAGTAGCTACCACAGGCTAGGCATTATGCTTAACATTTTGTAGCTGCACCAGCAAGTGTTGGGACTATCCTCACCCTTTTACACTTAAGAAAACCGAGGTTCATAGTGACACAAAGATCATCAACTATTAAGGAGTAGAGCCTGGATTCAAATCCTGATACACTATGATAGCAACATCTGTGAACACTACATTTCATTCTGCTGATGGGAGAGAATACAGATGTAGAGTGAGCTAACACTAGCAACTCTTCATAGGCATAGAACAGTAAGGTATGAGGAGAAAGGGTAGTGGTTTTGGTAGTCAGGGACAGAATCCAACAAAATGTGGTGTTTCTATCTTTGAAGAATTACAGGAGCTAGAGTCACATCTGGAATCATGATTAAACAAAAAGCACATGGCTTCTGATGTTTTACAAATCTGTCACTGGATGGCCATCTCAGAATGAATTAAGGGGGTTTGAGGGGACAAATGCAGGGTTATCGCAGACTCCAGAGCTTCAGTGGGCATGTGATAGGCTGTAGAAAGTCATGGCCCTTGGGACATGCTACTATAGACTGGATGTTTATACCAACTCTCTTTACTACCCCAGTCCTGCTTTGAAATCTGATCCCTAATTTGTTGATGTTTGGGCATGGGGCCTTTGGGAGGTGGTTAGCCCATGAGAGCCCTTTATGAATGGGATTATGACTCTTGTGAATGAGGCCCTGGAGACCTCCCTGGTCACTTCCAGCACATAAGAATACAGAAAAGATGGCCATTTATGACCAGAAAACAGGATCTCATTAGATATTAAACCTTCAAAAGCCTTGGGCTTGGACTTCTCAGCCTCCAGAACTATGAGAAATAAAATTCTGTTGATTATAAGCCACCTGGTCTATGGTATTTTATTTTATTTTTTTTTCAGTAGTCTAACTAGACTAAGACAATGATGAAATTATTGGGCTTTCTACAGCTGCTGCCATGGACTGCTTCTACCCTAGCACCCTATGGCAGACTTCATAGTCTGGTCTTTATAGTGGCCCAAATTATAAGGTCATTAAATAGTGAAAAAGAAAGACATGGGATCTCAATTAAAAATGGTCAAGAAGAATTTTAAGGAAATTCTAGTAATCATGAATTTTTGTTCCATATTCTAATGTGTTTCATTTACTGTCTATTAATTTAATCCAAATAGACTCCAACTCTGGCTGGTCTCCCACTTAATATAGCTAAGACAATCTGATGAATGCTGTGAAATTCTTTCTCCCCAGTTGGAAATAATATTGGCTTTATGTTTCCATATGATGTCAGCAGGTTTTGGTTAAGTCTAATAGCTGTCCCCTAAGCAGCACCTGTTCACTTATAGTACTTGTGGGCATCCTTCTGTGACATTAGTCCAGTTATCCAATTATTCAGTTATCACGTGAATAATGGCACATCAAATTGTTGATGGTCACAAACATAATGTTTTCAAAACATTGATTTTATTCCACTTTAACTCCCTCTTTTCTTTCTACTTTATGCTGAGTATACCTACAAATATGAATTAGTCTTTGAACTTGCTAAATATCTATCTACTCTCTCTCTCTCACCTATCTACATATATTTAAAATCAACACTTGGCATTACTTCCAAGAGTGTCAAGGCTTATAAAATAAATATGTAGAAGTAGGTGAATTAATTTGCATATAGTCTTATCTGGGAGTTTTGAAACTGTGCCTCATGGAGCCAAAAAGGGTTATTGGGTGCTGTCACAGGAAATACTGGACTGCAAGTCTCCATCCTACCATAAATAAGCAGCTTTCCCCTTATCTATTTTATTTATTGGAATTCCTTGTAAGATTTCATTTGAAGAATGGCTCTATACATTTATGAAAGTCTGGGAATCACATTTCTAGATAAATCTCTTCATTCCAGATGAGGGGAAAAAAAGAGTTTGGAGGCATATACCATTCTTTCAGGTAGAATACTGGCAGCCAGCTCCAGACTCTTACTCACTGCGCTCACCCTCCATTGTATAGTTTTTTCCACAACTCAATGTTTATCAAAGGTCAGTTATTTGAAATTTGTGGTTCATTGTCACAAAAATTAAGACCCTGAAGGAGCCTTTATTTTCCTTCTGGCTTGGTCCTTAAATGATTTGCTTGGTGCTCACATGCATTGTCAGCATACTAAAGAAGATACACAGGGCCAGCAGGAAAGGGAAAATGGTCCAAATGACGGTGAATTTGAATACTTTCTGTAAACTTCAGTATGCAAAATATTATTCTTGGTTTTCAATATCATTACTACCCTTCTAAGCAATCTTCTCTGAAGCAGAGTGATAAAACATGGACACTATATTTCACAAGCTTCCTGGTTGTGGGGGGCGGGGGTCATGGTTAGATTCTACTAATGGAGATACTCACTAGAGATTTGGGAAGCAGAAGGGGAAGAGAAGCTTTCATCTTCTCAAAAGCATGAGCACATAGTTGATCTAAGACTTTGCTGGTGGCTTTGTTTAGAACATCTTCCTAAGAATAATCCACTCTGTGCTATAGGGAGCTGAGATCATTGGCAGTGACTTCCAACTGCATTTCAGGTCGGTCTGAGAATCAACTATGGTTGTGCTGCAGAGCCAAGACCACTGGTGGTGACTCCCAATGATTCTGGATTTCCTGGAAGTAGTTTCCCACTGCTATGCTCTCTTGACTTTCTAATACTAATGTGTCATTTAATTTCCTGTATTGAACTTCTTCCTACTTAAAACACAAGAGAAGTTTCTTTTTTCTGAATTGAAGCCAGGTAGTCTCAGAAATTGATTTCTTCAAGGGAAGTGGCATAGGGAGGATGTAAGTGTTTGAAACTGCTATCTGAAACTGCAAGAAGAGACAGCTTCAAGTGTTTTTTAATTCCCATAAGGCCATCCTCAGATATGGCCAAAGAAACTAATAAACCAAGAGGTTCCACTGTGGACAGAAATAGAGGCCTAGAAACAATGGGGAGAGGTGTGTCTTTCAGAGAACGGAATCCAGGCTAAGTTGAGGAACTTTTCCCATCCCAGGATTTGGAGTCTTTCAGAGTATTTGCTCAGTGGGACCTCAGAATTCTTTTTTTTTTTATTATTATAAATTTTGTTTTTATATTCCCCATACAATTGCGACCCCCCTTATTTTGACCCCAATCCCTCCCCTTCCCGCCCCGCCATCCCCCATAGAGTATCTCTGCTTCATAGTTGTTTATTGATTTTGATTTTTACTTTCTTATAGTTGTTCTTTTTCCTGGTCCCTTATTTAGGTTTAGATTCCTGCTATGAGTGAGACCATCCGGTATTTTTCTTTTTCTTTTTGGCTTATTTCGCTGAGCATGATCCCTTCCAGCGCCGTCCATGTTGCTGCAAATTGCATGTGTTTATCTTTTTTGAATGCTGAGTAATATTCCATTGTGTATATGTACCACATCTTCTTGATCCAGTCATCTATTTTTGGGCATTTAGGGTTGTTTGCAAAGCTTAGCTATTGTAAACAGTGCTGCTATAAACATAGGGGTGCAGGTGTTCTTTGGAATTGATGTTTCTGTGTCCTTTGGGTAAATACCTAGGAGTGGAATTGCTGGATCATATGGAAGCTCTATGTTTACTAGGTCAAGAAATCTCCACACAGCTCTCCATAGTGGTTGGACCAGTTTGCACTCCCACCAACAGTGCAGGAGAGATCCTTTTTCTCCACATCCTCGCCACATTTGTTGTTGCTAGTTTTTTTAATATGTGCCATTCTCACTGGTGTGAGATGATATCTCATTGTAGTTTTGATTTGCATTTCCCTGATTACAAGTGATGTTGAACATTTTTTCATATGCCTGTTGGCCATTTGCATTTCCTCTTCAGAGAAATTTCTTTTTAGCTCTTCTGCCCATTTTTTTGACTGGATTATTTTCTTTGTTTTTGTGGAGTCTCATCAGCTCTTTGTAGATTTTTGTGATCAGTCCTTTATCATTAGTGTTGTGTGCAAAAATGTTCTCCCAGTCAGTGGGGGACCTCAGAATTCTTAAATTCAGTTACTGATGTGGAATTTCACTTCTTCCAAGTGGGAAGGTTTAATTTAACTCTCCTTGATGTGCTTCCCCCATTGTTGGGGTGTATGTGATGATGGTGGTAGAAACTTTCCCTTTTTGTTTGTAGGTCACCAGATCAAGAGGAGCCTTATTTGGACCTGCACATCTTCCAGAGATCCAGGACTCAAGCTTTAGACACACAATAGATAGAATTTGAACAGTCTCTCTTGGCAGAGGTAAGTGAACTCTGTTGGAGAATGAATGGAATGGATATTCGGGACGAGAAGGTAAAATGGAGGCAGCGACCTGCCTTGTAGTTATTAATCTTTTTATTTTTTTTTCTGGAGCACAGAGAAATTTCCATTTCCTGGTTTTTTTTTTTTTCAGTTTGGTTGGTGCATCTATTTGATGACTAGACAATGGCATGTAGCCTGAAATAATGTATCTCCCTTGTAATTATTGCCTAAAAATCCCTATGTGACTGTTCACTCATTTCCCCTCCTAATGACAATCATAGCATCACCATTGAAACAGTGTTTCAAGATAAAAAGGAGTTGGATCTGGGTCATTGCTTTAAGGAGTGCCACCCAGGAGAGCTTCTCCACCATGTGATATATGTGAAAAGTGAACTTTTATAGGATAAGTTACCAAGGTTTTTGCACTGTTTAATATAGTGCAGTGACTGAGTCATGAAGGAATTAAACAACATAATTAACACAATGTTTAGAGATTTTAAAATGAAATAAGGATAAATCAGAATACTCACCACACTTAGAAGGTTATGGCTTACTTCTTAGTGTTTTTTCAGGCAGGGTTTCTAAGCTGTTTTAATTCTGGGATACATTACTAATTTCAAGATAATTCTGCAATTGCGTTATGTATTCCTAGGTTCACATGTAGACATTTTAGTATTTGATCATGAAGGTATTGGTTTTGGAAAATAACTCCCTTGGCTCTGATGGTCAGAAAAAAGAAACAAGAGAAGGATGTATTCATAGAGTTCTGGAGAAGGATCGAGGTACTACTTTGTGGGGTGTCACTTTTGTTTACTCCCCAGATCGGAACTTCTGGACTCTGGGGTCCCAACCTTTAGGAATAAGTGTGAGACAGACTGCTGTTTAAAGGAATGCAAAGTGGGAAGGGTAAGGAAGGCCAGCTGGGGTTAATGTTGCAAATCTTTTTTTTTTTTTTTTTTAATGTTGCAAATCTTAGGAACATATAGAAAGATGCAACTTGTCACACAAAGTCCCACACTTAATGGCAAACAGTGAGACTCACAATAAACTTCCATTCTAGACATGGACTAATACATTTCCTTATGAAGTACCTAATATACTTTATACTTTACTTAATATTAAATATGATATTTGTTAACTATGACAATTTAGGAATTATCAAAAAGCATAAAGTAGAAAAAAGTCAAAATCCAACCCCCAAAAGAATTATGATAAGAGTCTTATCAATCTTTAAATTAATATGCACATATTGCATTTTAAAAGCAAAGTTAATGAAGTAGCCTTTAAGGCTTCTTTGCATTAATGAGTTTAGGCAGGTTATGCTACTGTAACAGAAGATCTTCAATGCTCAGTGCCTTCTAATATCAAAAGTTTATTTTTCATTCATGCTACATGTCCAATGTAGTCAGTTCCCACTGTACCCCACATCTTCTTCATTTTCTAAAAAATATCTAGTTTATTTATTTATGCATACAAGAACTGGGGTATAGGCCAGAGGTGTGAGGTGCAATCTTCTCTGATGAAAAGATTCATCAGAGACAGAGTGGGGAGCAGAACAGGCAGATCTACTGAAATACACTACTCAGGGGAGCAGAGCGTGAGACAGTAGAGGTCTGCTGTGCCATGTGGGTTAGCACCTGACTGGGGATCGACTCGTGCTGTACTGGCTGCCAAAAGCTTCATAGTGCTGAGACTTAACCCCTGTGCCACCAGGGAGGCCCACACATCACCTTCATTCTAAGGACTCAATGTGAAGGAACAATTTCCTTGCAGAGAGAAAAGGGAATATGATAGATCATGCATTTGTCTTTAAGCTTCTGCATGGAAGTGACATTGCTGCTTTCATTTCATTTTGGAGAACAAGTCATATGGCAAGCTTAATGTGAGTGGGTAAGAAAGTATAATCCTCTTCAGGGAGGAGCAACAATTAACTGTGAACAATAATACTTTATGCTACCATTTAGCTAATGTAATATTCTACACCCATTTGCAAGTATTGGATTTGTTATGAAATTAATTTGTGAGGTTCTAGTGTGAGAATTTTGTACATCTCCTATCTTCATTTCTTCCCATCTTTGTTCTCATTGCCATAGGAAGGGAATGGTGGGCTGGGGGACAAATTAGAGACCCTACACAAGTAGAAATGAATTTGTATAAACAAATGGCAGTAATATCTAAAGGAAAATTATAGAATTTTATAGAAGCAAATCCAAAACAAAAATCCAGGCAGCAGAAAATTTAAATTATATTCTCAATTCAAGAGTTACCTTTTCAACAGAAATTTTCAGCAAATGGTGATCTTCACTTGGCTTCTCCACACTGAGAGAGGGACAGTTTCCTGGCACCAAGGCAACCTTTCTAGCAGCTGGTTCAAGGGTCCATATGTAGTCAGAGCTAGGGATTTGGATTCAGAAGCCCACATCTACCTATCTCTGTCAGCCTCCTACCTTCTGTTTTCAAAGACTCTGCCTGGGGGGTCAGGATGCAGCTTCGTAAATCTGAAATCACCTGCTCATTTTCTCAGTACCCAGCTGCTTACCGAATGGTTTAAGAACAGAAGGAAAATGTCCATTCTCCAGTTCCGTTTGTGCTTCTGGCCCCTGGCTTCCTGGGCATTACCTCCTGTGCTGAGGAGGGTATGAAATGCATTCACCATCCATTATAGCATCATCAGGGCTCACAGGTGTCTGCTCAGAGACAGGGGAACATTCATAAAGCTAGGAAGGACCTCCTGATGTCGCCCTTGCCCTTGGTTTTCTAATTGGTATGCTCAAAGCCTGAGCAGCAGAGATGGTCCCTATTTTACATTCATTTGCAGTGTAGTAGAGATGCAATTATTTGCAGACAATGAAAAAATCACGCATTTCCTAACCTTGCCTGCGTGGTTTGCCTTCCAAGTATACCCCTGGCATGCTCGCATTGAGCCCCTTTTGCTCAACTTGTTGGGAGGGCACCCCTATAAGAAGTCCTAAGTTTGGACAATCAACAACCATCTCTGACTTTGCCCTGTGTTTTGTCTTTAGCTAGTGTCCAATAGTCATTGTCTGTGCCGCCTCTCTCCCTAGTCAGCTTCAGGGTTCATTTGCTTCTATTTATTAGTCAGTAAAGAATGTTCATGTTTTGCATTTAATAAGCCACTGAACACAACAAGCTCCTTACTGAGCTGGAGTGGATGATGGTGTTTGCTGGATCAACCAACTTCTCCAGAAACAGTGATTAACCTGTCATCTTCCAGTATCTCTGCTGGACTCACCCACATGAACGCAGCTTTAAAACACAACAGTGGTTTTCAACTGTATGCATGACCAACTTTCACAGTTTTCTTTTCAAATGTCTTGACTTCAGTGAATGCAGTGGGAGAAGAGAATTCTAATAGCTTTTTCTGAAAATATGGGGGCTTCCTAGGGAGACAGTAATTCAGTGTTAATGGAGGGAAGATAGATCTGAACTGGTGTGAAAGTGGGGCTAAAGGATTAAGTAGGGTTAACCTTGAGGCATTTATAACAGTTTCAACCCTGAGATCTGAGAATCCATGTGCTCTGTTTTGCCCAGACAAAATGAGCTAAGGAGGAAAAAGCAAAGTGGAAAGCAATTTCTAAGACAAATAGTTCCTCCCCCTTAGGCAGCCCTCTATTCAGATATCTCCAGAGTAGCCATCTGAATGCCTGGGGTTTATCTTTGGCTACAACACAAGCAAACATTGGGCCTGGAATAAGGAGAGAAGGAGGGGGAATAAAAACAAAAAGACCCCTTGCCAGGACCATAGAGAAGGAGCATGGCAGAGCCAGCCTCCTGACTGGCACCGCAGGGTTCTGAGGCCTGGGACAGCTGTGGAGCCCATCACCTCGGGAGGAGGGTTTGTTCTGTCCCTGGCTTCCTGGCTCCCACCTTCCCTGCACATTTTCTCCAACTGAGTTCATTCTTGGCTGGTCCTCACTCAGAGGCATGAGAGCCAGGTGCTGGGATGGAGCCAGGTTAGAGACTGGAAGTTCATCCACTGCCGTGATTTAAAGCTGAGTGGAAAAATGTAAGATAGAAAAGTTAGAAAAGTCTTAATTCCATTCTGAGGGGGAGCTGTGGAGGGACAGGCTTTTAAGGGAACAAAATGGTAGTGCAAAAAATGATTTTTAGAATGTTAAGGATTTTTTGCCTTGGCGAAATCACTACACCTCTGAGTATTGGTAGAGGTTTGTTGTTAGCGTTTCTTTGACTGTATATTGGAGGAATGAATGGCTTTTGCTGTCTGTGAAAGATTTATCAAGCTCCTTGGCCACTCTGTTCCATAAGGACCTGACTCCAGGATTTGTGTGGTGTATCTGTGAATGAACAGGCTGAGTGTTGGGTAGGTAGAGAATAAAGCCTTGTGCGAAGCTCTTGTAAAATGTTAAAAGCTAAAGAACTTCCTGGTATTCCTGGAGAGTTAAAGAGAAGGATCTGAACAGTCCAGATAACTTTATCACTCTCAGATTCCCCCCAAGTAACTAATGCAGGCTTCTGTCTGGGCCCCAACTTATCCAGGTGTAGTCTTTACCTATGGTCCATTCCTAGTACTTCTCAACTCTTCCCAATATAAAGGAATCTGTGTTCTCTGATTACTCCAGTTGGTCTCTGCCTCTCAAAAAGAACATAATTTTAAGTACCTGGAAATTCAGGATTGTTCTTGAAAAACTAAGTATGGGATACATTTTTTTCTTTTCCTCCCTTTTCTTACAGGTATTGTCAGGGAAACAGATGTTGGTTTTATAGCACAAGATTATATTATAAATCTTCAAGTAGGAAAAAATCCTTTAATTATATTTTAATATATCCATCAAACATAAACAAAACATAAAAAGAAGTTATAGAGATATATTTTGGATCAAACAGAGGGAATCTTTTTGATAATAGAGCTATTCCAAGCTAAAATGGACTGACTTGACTGATAGTAAGCTTTCCTTATCAGGGTGTTGAAGCAAAGGCTAGAAAATTATTGTTCATTAATTACTCTTAAGGTGTAAAAACAACAATGAGCATTTTCTATCATTAACTAAAGTGTTCTTAATTTGTGATCTGCTAAACTTGAATATAAAGTTACTATTATGTGCATGTTCATGGAGGAGGATTTCTTTTTAAATCACAATCTCTTCTCTATGATAAACAGTTAATTACCACTCCATATAAAGAGGTGTGGAAATCTTTATCAGCATGAATTTGTTTATTTTTGCAGTTTTATCAGTTATTGCATCATGGAATTTGAGTTTCTGTTTTTAGGTGTATAAATATTTAGGACGATGAGGTTCTCTTGATAGGTTGACCCTTTTATTATTTTGAAAAGATCACTATTCACCTGGCAGTTTTCTTGGATCTGAAATATACATTGTCTGCTATTAATATAACCATTTCATCGTCCCCACCCCTATTTTTAATATTATTATGGTATCTTTTTTCCATTCTCTTATTTTCAGTTCTGGGAAGTAGAATATATTTAGGTCTTGCTTTTTACCCAATCTAACAATCATTTTTTTTTAACTGATATGTCTACATTACTTATATTTAATGAAATTATAGATATAGTTGTGTTTAAATCTACAATTTACTATGTCTGATCTGATCTTTCTTCCATTACCCATCCCTCTTTTTCTGCCTTCTTTTGGGTTAATTAGTAGACTTTAAAAATTATTCTATTTTATCTCTGGTGTTATATTATTTTAGTATTTAGTTGTATTCATTCAGTAGTTGCCTTAGGGTTCATATTACACATTTTAACTTATTATGGTATTCTTTATTTTTTTAAAGTTTACTTTACATTTTTTTAAATTCAAGTACCATCATTACAGTCTTCTTTAAAGTGATATTTTAAAGTAATACGTGTTTAGGTATAATATAAGAACTTTAAATCATTATACTTAAGTTTTTCCTCTCGGTTTTTATGCTATTCTTATTATACATTTAACCCCTATGTATGGAGAGGGAGGAAGTCAGAAAGATCCACTCCTAAGTTCTCAACAAATCTAGTATAGAAAGAATGTATCTAACCATAATAAAAGACCATGTATAACAACTCCACAGCAAACATACTCAAATGTGAAAGGTTGAAAGTTTTTTCTCCAAGATCAGAAAGGGTTACCCACACTCACCACTCTTATTCAGTGTAGTACTGGAAATTCTAGCTAGAGCAATTAGGTAAGAAAATAAATAAACAGGATTCAAATCAAAAGGAAGTAATAAAATTTTCTGTTTGCAGATGACATAACCTTATATATGGAAAACATTAAAAATCCTATAAAAATTATTAGAACAAATAAACTCAGTCAAGTGGAAGGATACAAAATCAACATACATGACTCATTTGTGTTTCTGTGCACCAGCAACAAGCTATCTGAAAAAGGAACAAAGAAAGCAATCCCATTCACAGAACAATAAATAACTTCGTAATAAATTTAACCAAGCAGGGGAAAGAGCTTTACACTGAAAACTAAAAAATACATTGATAAAAGAAACTGAAGAAGATAAGGAACTGATATCAATAATATATAGTGTTTATAACTCAACTGATGAGAAAATATACAACCCAATAAAAACGGACAAATTATAAGTCCATGAAAACATGTTCAATATTATTAATCACCAAATAAGCATATCTTCTAAAAAGAATTTCCAGCTCTCTTCTGAAATATATCAATCATATCTCTTTTCAAACATAGTAGAATATAGTTACTTTTAAGAAGTCTTTGGAAACTGCAATACCTGGATTTCCATTGTTCTTTTTCTATCATCTGTTACCTCTGCTGATTTTAACTGTGATTTATCTCTTTAAGTGGTTGGTTAATTTCAATTATATCTCAGATACTATAATTTAAAAATTGCATGTAGCAATAATTTGAGGTCTGGGATTATATTATCTTCCTCAGCTGAGGGTTTTTTCATGCTTCTGCCAGACATTTGAAGTTTCCTACAATTCAGAATCATCTTGATCTAGTTTCAAAGATTAAAACAATTCAAAGATTGATATAAGCCTATGGGAAGGACTTTCTATTGTATGGTCTTCTGGGGTTTCAGTCCAAAGCAAGGTGAGTGTTGTAGCACTGTCACTTGATGATGCTAGAGTGTAGTTTTTCTCTGTTCAATCCCAGACTGCAAAAACGTGGTTCATTTTCTTAACCTCTCAGCCACATCTTTTCTGCATTGAAAAACATTCCCACAGGAAAAGAGATTCTGATTGCTGACTTAACTATCTGAATTTTTATCTTCTCTCAGATTTTGAAAAGAGCCATTGAACAAGTAAATAAAATAACAGGTATTCTACATTTTATGTGAGCTTTCCAATTCTGTAAAGTTAAGAATTCTTATATAAAGATAATAATTTGGAGCAGGTCCAGAATCCTTAAGGCTTCTTAATCAATGAGACATTAGGAGGACATAATTTTGAGAAATCTTCAAGTTCTTGCAGATTCCATCATTGGTTGGTTGTTGTTGGAGCAGAGAAGGAATAGGGATTCAGATTTTTGCATAGTTGATTGATCATGAGGGCAGATAATGGATGTGGTCATTTCTACGAGCTCTGCAAATTTTCTTGGTCCAAACGAACTTGCTTCTACGGTTGTTCCCAAAAGATGTCAAGTACATGATAATTCTTTTAAGTATACATAAAGAAATTCATAACATGCCATTTTTCCAAACTGAAATTTCAATATGGAAAGTTGAAGAACATTCCCAGGTCCACAGACCACTGGACTAATCAAAATACCCTATCAGATATAAAAGCAATTCTGATAATGGACTAATAAATTATTGGTATGAAATAGAATTGGGGGGGATGGGAGGTAAGTGTCTTCATTTTAGTTTCAGCCTGGATTTATGAAGAGCTGTGTCCTTTTTATGGATAGGATATTGATATTTTTCTTTTCTCTCCCGAAAATTCTCTACAATTTGGTTCTTTTTCTCCCCAGGAAAGATTAGGGAGAGAGTTCTTGAAACTAAGGTTCCCAGGGCACAGGACAGCCTTGGTTAGACTTTCTTTGCATTTTTTTAGCACATAGATTTCTATGCAGGATCCTAACTAATTGAGCTGCTAGAAATGTTTTTATCCTACACAGAAGTTTATGGGGTGAAAAGGAAAACAAAACCATGAGTCCACTGGAGTTGTTTGTTTTACTACTATTTGAAAAATAAATACAATTCCCTGTTTAGAGTCATATTTTTTTCTCTTCTACCTCTTAGATCACTGACATGGAACAAAGAGAGAAAAACCAAAGTTAAATACAAATCCAGTGATGTGTCAGGAGGCTCCTTCCTTGGTCCCCAAAGTTCTTAGAGCTTGTCCAGACGCCTAACTTTCTTGGCAACCACACTCACAGAGAGGATCCAAGTATCCTTTGCAGTTACCTTTCCAAGGCTATTTGGAGAGAAAAACACCAGCAGAATAGTCAAATTAGGTAATGTGAAACAGCTGCTTCTCTATCTGTTCAGATCAACTCCTTTCTAGAATAAAGGTTTGCAAACTTATGTATGCACACAAATATGGGGAAATTAAAAATACATATTTCTACAGCTACCTGATCTCCATGGCAAAAGATCTCATTCAGTGTGCTTGAATTGAAGATCAATTGTCTACATTTTTAACAAAGGTGGTTGAACTATGAACCATCTTTGAAGAAAACCTGTTGAAAGACTGGGCTCTCGAAATCCAGAAGATGCAGTTATGATGGAATTTCACTGAGCATGCTCCCTTCTCATTAGTTCAGCAGCATAGAAGTGCTCTTGATGTAAGTGTTGACATTTCTTTAAGGATGACATGAAGCTCTCCTAGTTTGGGAATATGCTTGTGAAGAAAAGAATCATCTTACATTTCTGTTGAGGGCTGTTTTCTAGCCCTAGAGGAACCTTCAACACTATTATGCTACTAGTAGTAGAGAGATACTTAGAGACACAAAAGTGATCAAACAGAAATACAGTAGGATTCTCAGGGGAAATAATTCTGCTTTCAGTCCAAGTATCTGAGTAATACTTGATTGGTTTCCACAGAGGACTCCATTTTCATTTTGTTAAACTCTTAATCCTCCAAGATGATTTAGTGAAACCATCAACATTACTACTATCCTCCCACAGCACCTCCAAAATCTAATTCTCTTTTGGATCTTGGTGCTTCAGTTAAAGAACTTATTTTCTGCTTTGTATCATAAGGACTTTGTGTATATGTTTATTTCTCTAACTAGATTATAGACCCCTTTGAGGCAGGAAAAATATTTTTAATCTTTGTATCAAGTGTACAAAGTACCTGACATAAAAGATCATCTATAACTATTGACACAGTTAAATCAAATACAATTTATAATCACTCAATTTCATAAAATACAATCCATAGTATTTTTGTAAGTTTTTAAAATAACATTGTTCAATTAATATTTATTCTAGCTAATAGTTATACATTATTGAAAATGGGAAAAAATTTGTAAGCACAATATAGTTTCAAAATGAAAATGAATTTTGGAATAACTACTTCCAAAAATTAACTTGAACTCTGGTTCTGAATTACCATTGATAATTATTTGGTTCTAGACCATCAAGTCACCGGTTGCCTCTGCGATGCATCCTGGTATTGGCACTCCCTCTTTCTTCTTATCTTGCCTTTTCCTTTGCTATTACTCTCAAGGATTACACCAAAGACACACATAAGCCTTTGTCTGGCTCTATTTTCTGAGAAACTGATGGAAAGATATTATGAAAGTTGAGAGGAGTACGGGTTAGATAAAGCTATTTGACCTTTAAAATGCAATGTGATATTTTTCGTAGGCTAATACAAAAATAAACTTGTATTACCTGATCATGCTTGCTCAATGACCAAAAAAAGCAATTTCGGATTAAATTTTACCCCAGACTACACACAAAGTGGGTAATACTAATTTAGATAATCTAAAAATCACCATAATCACACTAATGGAGGTGTTATGTAGAAAAACAAATATACAAGGTAGTAATGCAGGACCATGAGCAAGGGACACCGTCAAACCAACAAGAAATATTTCAGAATTCCTCTCTGCAATCTAACAAGGAAGGACTTAGGAAAAACTGTTTAAGCCATCATGGCACCTAACTGAATTAACAATATGAATAATAGTATAATACATGATTGTCTTTAAAGGGTTCTCTACATCTGTATCTAAACAAAGTTCATGCATTGCATTTATTATGCCTCAGGTATTTAAAAAATTGATTCCAACTGCCTTCTTCTTTTATTTATTTTCCATTCATAATGTTTAATGGTGTGAGGAGTTGCAATTTTATTTTTTATTTTTATTATTTTTATTGTATATATTTTTTACATCATTTTTCATTTTAGCACAATGCATGCATTTTCATCTTGGTTATAGTCCCCATACAATTCCCCCCCCCTTGTTTTGATCCTACTCCCTCCTCCCCTACCCTTCCACCCCCCATAGTATGTCTATGTTTTGTAGTTGCTTGTTGATTTTGATTTTTACTTGATTATAATTAGTCTTTTTCCTGGTCCCTTATTTAGGGTTTTTAAATTCCTACTATGAGTGAGACCATCTGGTATTTTTCTTTTTCTTTCTGGCTTATTTCACTGAGCGTAATCCCTTCCAGCTCCATCCATATTACTGCAAATTGCATGAGTTTATCCTTTTTGATTGCTGAGTAATATTCCATTGTGTATAAGTACCACATCTTCTTGATCCAGTCATGTATTTTGGGGCATTTGGGTTGTTTCCATAGCTTAGCTATTGTAAATACTGCTGCTATAAACATAGGGTGCAGGTGCCCTTTTGAATTAATGCTTCTGTGTCCTCTGGGTAAATACCTAGGAGTGAAATTGCTGGATCATATGGAAGCTCCATCTTTAGCAGGTTGAGGAATCTCCACATAGCTCTCCATAGTGTTTGGGCCAGTTTGCAGTCCCACCAGCAGTGTAGGAGAGTTCCTTTTTCTCCACATCCTCGCCAACATTTGTTGTTGCTAGTTTTTTTTTAATATATTACCATGAAATATACAATAAGTAACAATAATGATGATTTGATGACTAAAATACCCTGTATTTAGAGTAAGAGTATTTCCCATTTTTATAGGAATTGAAAAATTAAAGCCTTAATTGATGAATTAATGCCTGACCATGAAATTCCTTACTAAGTTCTTTGAAGTAAATTAGTAAGACAGTCCGTTACAAGCCAAGCTTCAGTTGAATCCTAATATGAAGGCTGCAGTAAGATTATCGTTAGTAATATGTGTTTCATCACTCCCATCAAATATGGTGTTCTATCCTGGAGGGATGTATTTGGCGGCAGCTTTCAGTAAGGAAACAATGTAAGGAGTCACGTGTACTAGACAGCATTCCAGTTGAGACTTCCACTTAGTAATTGTATGTATGGGACAAAAGCTTTGAAGCCTTTCCAAGCTCTAGTTTCCTCATCTGGAAATGCAGTTGTGATTCTTTTTTCTGTTATTGTTGTTCTTTGAGAATCAAATGAAATAATGATAGTAAAGCACTCAGCACAATATCTATTACAATGGAAATACTCTCTTACAAGGACCTCTTCTTATCATCACACAATGAATGAGACCTTTGTGTTTACTCAATATAAATATCACAATGACCCATTTAGGAGAGGACTGAACAAAGCTTTACTTTCACAAACAAAAAACTACTAAGTACTCTGTATTTTGACTCTTAATACTCAACACAGAATACTAAATGTTGTAGATTCATTTTTTCCCCTAAAGGATCCTATAATAAAAGATAGGTTCTGCTGGTGAAGAGGGAAGTATTTAAAAGTCATCGTGGATGTGTCTTTTTATTTTATAGAGCAAGAACCCAGTATCTGTTCTTTCAATACATATTTTAGTAAAGCCTAAAATGCTTACAATCATCAAAATTAATTGGGCTTGGATTAATGGGTTTGTGAGAGTATAGTATGAGGAAATTATTCTCTTCATAAGAACAATGCTGTTGTTAATGGATCGGCTATTAGGTACACACTTTCATCTGGTAAGGGAAACTGGAGAGACCTGGGTAGAAGCATATTTGGGGGTTGGGAAGAGGCAACAGCACTTACTTGCAGCAATTCAGGGAATCTAATTATAGAAGAAAGAGGAAGGGAAAAGGAAAAGGCAATGAACAATGGTGATGAGTGGGGTGTGTGTGAAGGGGGTAGTCATGAAGCCTGACCATTTATCACATGAAATATTGGGTTGACTGAGGTTGGGTAACTTTGGACACCACAAAGACCCAATCCTTACTCCCTGAACCTTGGGGTAATCTTTGGACATTACCATTAATTATTTAGACTCAGAAGACTGCAAAAACATCTTGATTCATTGGCAAAGTGACAAGCATATGGTGTGTTTTGCGAAGCCCTGGATTTCTGTTGAGAGGAAGCTAACATTAATTTCTTACAAATCCTATAGGGACTTTCCAAGCCAGCAGTTGTTAACATTGTTCAACACCGAAGTTGGAGAGCTTGGAGGAGTCTTGAAAATATGTTAGATACAAATTAGTAGCTTTATTCAGGCAGGTGACAAGGAAGCTTCTCAGGCACCATAGCTTTCCTGCAAAGAGTGTCAGAGCATCAGACAGCTTTGCTGCCTGATTGATAGTCAAGGTGGCAGGTCTATTTAGTAGGTCCTACAGGACAGTGCTTGGAATCTGGTGTTTCCTGCAGTGCCTGGCACTCTGACAAGCTTGACTCAGGGAAGAGTCTGATTCAGATTCATCAACCATGTGGTGTGATCATGGTCAGGGCTGCCCACTGATTGAGAGAGGCAAGCAAGCTGCCCCTTTGCTAACAGACAAGATGCTGGAGAGCGCCCCACCTGGGAAATGTGAGAGGTGAGGGAGAATGAAAGGGTGGGGTGGTTATATGAGGTGAATGATATATGAGAAACCTCTCATTATTTGCAGCCCAGATACATATTTTTCGGCCTGCTCCTGATAGGGCCTCAAATTTAAGATGCAAAATCCCTCACGTTCTAGGGATGGATTTGTTCTATTTTTAATCCTGCCATGGGCTCTGCATGACTCCTTAGGCAAATAATTCTTTTCTTGCCCTCTTCTCTCTCAGCTTCTGGACTTCCTCAAGCTTTTATCAGAAAGGGTAATGTTTGTACTTTATTTATGGAGCAAGTTCATCGAAGGCAGTTTACACAAGAATTTGGTTTCTTGTGGCAATAACAGTTGGTAATTAAGGCACAAATAACCAAATTTTTTCTTAGGAATTGATGGAAGAAAAGCCTTTGATAGTACTAGCAAAAAACAGCAATTGAACATATGAACTATTCAGTTCACTCATTCTAAAATATAGTAGGTAGGATTATTTGGCTGTTCCACCTTCTCTTTAGCTGTTCTGGGGTTAAGGAAGTGAGTGTGAGCAAATATAAGCAGGATTTACATTAAAATTATTTCTGGCAAAAGAATCTGAAGTGTCTATCACAGGGTAACGTGGTCAATTCCAGATTATTCATGGACAATTTGACCTCTTCAGCCTAGGAATCAAAACTCTACTTTGAGAGGGGGTCCCCTGGACTATTTCAACTTGCTTCAGGCAAACTTATGCATAAATTAAGTCAGAGGTACAGACATTGGCTGTATTTTGACAGACCTCCTCGTCTGGAGAACTCTTATAAGCGTTCAAACCCATTTGGTTACAAGGAAATCATTTTCCTTTTGTCCCTAGTGAAAATGAAACAGAAAGATCATCTTTTTTCATAGTTAAACCTTTATATATTGAAGTGTTATAATCGCGCCCAAATTTCCCAAGCTGTACAAACTCAGTATTGTTAATATCTCCCCTCAGGTGCTATTTTCCAAGTATGTAATCACCTCTCCCCTTATTTCACTCTTCTCTCATTGAAGATCTCACACTTGGTCCAGGGAATTCTAGGAAAGTGACAATTACTACTAAGAGCAGGAAGTTCATCTGATTCATGACTTCAATTTTCCCAGCTTTGTACATTTTTGCTTTATCCATCCTGATAAACTGTCATGGGGTTACTGCCACCATCCTCTTGGTTCTCCTCCTGGCTCACACCCGCATCCTTCTTTTGTGTGGACACTGCTGTCCCGCTGTCTAAACCCCTTCTTCACAGAATGCTTGCCCTAATGGGAAGAGTATTTGGTTCATCTTGAGATGCATTCATCCAGCAGGTTTGGGACCCAGTAAGGAGGATGCAAAGATCTGCTCCTAGTCCCTGAAAGACCATTTCCTCTCCTGTGCCTCTTCCTTTACACTATGTCTTTGTCTTGGTGTTTCACCCACAGCCTCTTTCACTGGAAATCTTCTGTTCCTCCTTGGGGACCTATTTCAAATGTCATCTCATTAAACCCCTATGATGGATGACATACTGCTCTCTACTTTCTACTCCTGCAGACACCCTTAATATCTAATCCCCAAGTGGAGGTCTAAGAGGGCAAGGTAGAGGCTTCATTCAATTTTTTAATATTCCCAGAAGTCAACAGAATACTTGGCACACAGAGGAGGTTTGTAAATGTTTAGTGAATTAATTAATCAATTAATTAAATACAGGAGTTTGGAGAGAAGACAAAATTGAAAGTCACTAACACAGAGGTATATTCTGCTGTGAGATGCAGTGAAAGTACTCAAAGGGAGAGAGAAGAAAGAGGAAACAGCCAAGAATTCAGCCACAACAAACCCTCCATTGTGTGTGTGTGTGTGTGTGTGTGTGTGTGTGTGAGAGAGAGAGAGAGAGAGAGAGAGAGAGAGAGAGAGAGAGAGAGAGAGAAGATGAGCTGACAAAGGAAGCGACTGCCTGGGCAGAATGCTTGGGGAAGTACCCTGATTTTGTTATTTTATAGAAGTGAAGAAGCAGTTTCAAGAAGGGCTATTAAAAAAATAAAATCCGAACTTCCTAACAGATTTGAACACATCTGAGTCCCCACCCACCTCTAAAACTTAGTATCGTGCCTATCTCCCCTTCACTAGCTTGCTTTCTCTTCTAGAAGAGAAGAGAAAGAGAGCTCTCGCCTCAACTACAAATTTGGTGCCACTCTCCCACTCCCTGGAAACCCACTCTGCTCCTGCTTCTCTTGAGACCTTATTTCCATCTCCTGTTTGGTGAGGGGACTATGCCTGAAAGGTCCCCTCTCCAGAGGCCTGCCTCACCCTCCCCACAGCACAAGCATTCTCATCTCTCCTTTTCAGCTTCCTGCTTGTTTCCTTCACAGATATTACAGAATCCGATTTTTAATGATGGGATTCATGCACGCGCATATTTTATTTTTTCATCTGCCTGCCCCACGTGTGTGAACTCCTAGAGAGATGAGGCCTGGTGACAGAGACAGTAAAGAGTAATGCAACAGGCAGGTTTGGACCAAGTCCCCCCAGAGCAGTGGGCTTGCTGGCAGGAGGATATTTTCCTGCGCCTTTACCAGTCACCCTTGCCTGTTCCTCTGCAAGGCTGAGAACTGATCTATTTCCCCTCATCACTGATTTTCCAGGGCCACTGTCACCACTTCTCTGACAGAATAGGGCCTTCTAGATCCATTTTCAACGTTTCAAGGTGAGAGCCACCTTCCCCAAGTAGAACTGTTTAACTGTGCCTCTTACTTCCTGTTCTTGCTTTTCAATAAAGCCAAGCTGTAGGGCAAAGATCTCAAAGCAGCTTCCTCCCCGGGAGATCCCTGCTTGGAGGGGCACAATGGGGCGGCTCCATTGCTATTCTGGGCTCTGGAAATGGAATAGCAGTTCACAGCCTCCCCTCAGCTGCTCTGCGGGGCGCATGTAAAATCTCTGCAAACAGTCCCAGTGTGCTTATAAAACCTCAGGTCACTGACAATTGCAGTGCTCATTTGCTGTGGCCAATTTAGCGCTAATAAGCTGAAACTGGGCTTCAGGGATTTGTTTCCATGCTATGTAAACTCCCTTTAGAAACACATTCCCCAAAAAGAGATTGCAACCTAATAGATTTTTTTTCCCCTTCTCCATTTTTGTAAACTGACTTGTAGCCCATTTCGGAAGCATTTCCCCATTAGCGGAATCGCAGTTTCCATCTTGGTCAGTGCGGGTCTTCCACCAGGGGGCAGCCCTCCTGCCAGCAGGCCTACTGGCCACAAGAGATGGAGAAGTACCCGACCCCAGGTTGTCCACTGTCTGGGGAGTGTGGGTAGCCACTGTGTCTTCTGGGCAAATCCAGTTGCTTTCACATGCTTGTCGCAGACCTGGGTGGGCACACACGGCTTGCATAGCTGAGCACGGGCTCCGTGCCGGGTACCCAGGTGGGTCTTCATGCCCTTGTCTCTGAGGCTCTCTATGGGCCTGCCCCTTAGAGATGCACACCCACTGCCTCACAGATGGCGGACAGCCTCCCTCCACCCCAACCTAGTGGGAATGAGCCCCCTAGAAGCCGTGGATCATTCCCATGGCCTCCAATCAGAAGTCACTCCATTTGTGACTTGCTTCCCAGGGACTTGGAGGCAGGCCCAGGCCTGCAGAGCATCACGCTCACATGTCCTGCATGTTGGGAGAGCTGATCAGCCACCAGGCCTCGCAGCTTCCAAACATTTGGTACTAAATGGAAAGGGGGCTCTTGTACTCTAAGCATGAATCTCTCTCTCTCTCTCTCCCTACAGACAAAGCCTTACCAGAGTTGTCAGCTTGAATCCCCCGGTAAATGCTGACATGTCAGATTTGACTCACATAAGAAGTCCTGGTGTTCTCACCAACCTCCTTGAGGCCTGGGGACATGGAAGGAAAAGCACCCTAGTTCCAACCAAAGCAACATTTTACCAGCAATCTGGCAGCACATTCCTCTTCATCCCCATGGGCTGATTATGGAGTGCAGTTGCCTAATTGTTTGTGATCTGCCAAAGCCGTTAGGGGTTTGCTAGTACTTTGAATGTTCTGCCAAAAACTTCTCTCTAGTTCTGGGCAGAGACACCCAGAGACACCTTTTGGGCCAACTTCCTTTCGTTACATTCAGCCAAAATGCAGGCTGTCCTGAGAAAATGTGCAAAGTGACGGGGGAGCAGGGAGGCTGGGAGAGGTGGCCTTGCGAGAAGTTACAGCTGAGAGCCCGGCTCTGCTTTCTCAGCTCCTGTCAGAAAAATCACCACTTTGCAGTCCATGCTCATGACACTTGAAAGGTAGTTGAGGCAGTTCAGTCCAGTCACTCGGTGGCCAGGACCTGTGAGGACAGTGGTCGGTCACCCCGGCACTGTGGTGGCAGCAGAAATCTGCCCATTCTGATGGCAAGTTGTGCTATTCTGTGGCATGGTAGGCTGCCATGAGATTGAAAACTACCATCTTCCTTCTAGAAGGAAGGTTTCATAGTGTACAGTTTGTACATGCACGTGTGCAAGAAGAGAGAGAACGATGATGGTGTGTGTGGGTTTATGTTGACTCTTAACCCAATGATTTCCCAACCTTCTGACTTTGATGTAAAAAATATAGACTAAGTTAGAATTAAATTATTGGCAGAGGACTAACCCTGCCAGGTGTTTGGCCTCTGTCTGGCCTATGTGTCAGGACCCCTGTCATTGCTCACGGTTTTTACCCGCACCCACTGGACAAAACCCCATGCTTTCCAAGGCACAAGCTGCCTCCTGTTTCCCTAATAAATGATAGCATGTACTGTATCCATTTATGCCCATCAAGGCCTTAGCGCATATCCTGGATGTGCTGAAAGGGAATTGGCAAATAAAAGAAACACCTGGTGGCCAGATCCCCCTCGCTGAGGTGTTCTCTCTCTGACCCAGCTGGGAGGCAGGCACTCGATTGTCGCTGAGTGAGTGGAGAGATCCCCCCACAAAGAGGAAGGCCAAGTCCTCCCTAGGGATTCAGGAACATGAGGACTCTCTCCCTCTGATCTCCCACTGCCAGACTATCTTTATAGGCAGTGTGGTCTCATTTAGGGGAAAAAAGTAAGTCCCCCAGTACAAGAAATTGGGAGGATTGTATACTGTTAATTCTTTGGCCACTTCTTAACATCAGCCAGGTTCATTTTTCCACATTTATGTTTCAGTTTTTCTCCAATTTTACTGTTTCATCCTTCCTTGCCCGTAGTTTCAGATATCCAACAAGAGGGGGGCCAGTGGCCAAGTGCCAGAAGGTGAGGTTGGCAGCATGACTTATGGACAAATCAAAGGACCGAGAGTTTATACTTTAGGAGACAAGATGAGGAAGGCAAAGACTGGTATTTAAGCACTTGAAGGGTCACCACTTAGAAGAAAGATTAGCTCCATGATGGGTAAGAGCTGAAAGGAGACAAAATTTCAGAAACCATAAAGGAAGACATAACTAACAATTAGAATGCCCGTTTGTCCAATTCATCTCAAATGAATATGAATTGAACATTGACTATATAAAGATGAATAAAATCCTGATGATCTATGATCCATAATTCTATGGTTTTCTTATGTTAAATCCAAGCTTCCCTATAATTATACTTAAATTACCACCTGTCTGACAAGTCATCTCCATCTTCACTGCTCAAGCAAATTTGCTGGGATACTCTGCAGGCAATTGAAATATTCTCAGCTCTCTGTTCATTCCTGTACTGTTCACCAGAATGTTTTTGCCCCTTTGAGCATGATTTTTAGATTCTGTTTTAAAGGCTTGCTTTAACTACCTGATTTTTAGTTGCTCAGTTCCTCTGAGCTACCTCTATACTCATGCATTTTAGTGTTGAGTGTACCTAGTTGCCACAGTATTGATTTTATTCTGTTGAGTGCTCTGCCCCCAAAGGACATCTGACCCTCCTTCATGTCCATCCCTCAGTAGAGAGGGGCATCCGTGAACTGTGCCCTGGGATAAGTTCTGTAGGAATCCTGAAATCTGCTGATACAGATTCTTCAGCCTCCTAGCCATCTAGGCCATTGAAGGATTTTAGTGTCCAGAAGACTGACAGAAAAAGGGGGTAATACAAGACTCCATACTAGATTTTACCAATTTTGATGGTTATCTAAAACTCTATAGACCATTCAGATATTATAACAACTAGAATGTTGGGACAGATGTGTTGATAATAAACTTATTAGACAAATAATAAAACAGTATAAATAAGTAATTGATGTTATTGTTGTATCTTTTTTGATCATTTAATTCATATATTTATGTAGTGCCCAAGATCTCCAATGGCCTGGGGAAGATTCAAAACACCATGATTGGTGGCAGCTGCCTCAAAAAAGGAATTGTGATCTTGGGTACTCCTGGGATTACTTTGAACATGACATATGGTGGATATGCAAAACATTTTTAAACTGTGAAGCACTGCATAAGGTGTCACAAGGAAATCTAGATCACAGTATGGCATTTATAACATTTCTATGTTTCATTTCAAGTGGACTTAAGTCTTGTCACATATATTTATTGTATATTAATGCAAAGAGAGCAGACATTCTGAGAGTCAGGGCTTTCTTTATTCTTTCCTCATATCACCCAGACTATTTCCACTTTACCTGTGTGTCCAATTGAGACTGTCACTTCTTCCTCCCATTAGGCGTCTTGGCTGCCTATCCGGATGCAGGTTCAGGTCTCTTTGTGCCTGCTGTGCCGCATCATCTTAGACTTTTTTCTGTCATTGAAAACATGATGTCATTGTCCAGCCCGCTTTTACATGCCACATCCTTCTAACACTCTAGCTGGAGGGTGCTTAGCTGGGTCTCTCCACACAGAAATTACGTGAAGAAAACTCTGGAAGCAGAACATGGATTAAATTGTTGCAGCATAGATCTTATGGACAATATAATACAATAATGTTAAAATCAAGTGTTACCATGAAATGTTATGCTACTTTTACTATAATGAGACAGTCCTCAACTTGGAAGTCAGGCCTGGACGAAGAATTCAGTCTGTCCTTGAGTGACCTCTGCTGGTCAATCTGGTATGAAGTTGTGTTTAAACCTTGTACCAAATAAAAGAAGAATGCTAGAGAATTCTGAAATGATGGCCAAAGACCAGTGAGAGGAATACTCAAACACCTTTGTTTCCTTCCGATACCCTCATTTGGAGCTTCACATGTGTACTAAGGCATGATGCAAACCATTTACTCCTCTCATCACCCTGTGCAGGATTATTATGAACTTTTTACAGAGGGAGAAAGTCACTGTCAGAGAGGTTGAACAACTTAGCTGAGGTCACACAGCTCATAAGTAGTAGAGACAGTATTCCAGCTCAGGGTGTCCAGTCCACAGTCCACAGCCCAGAATTTCCCTCTGCTGGGGTTTCCACTTCTGCTTCCAGGCATCTGCACCTTCAGACAGATGTTGGGATGATAAATAAGGATGCACAAATAGGTCCTTTCATGGAGGCTGTTTCAGGGTTGGGTAGGGGGGAGGGATGAGATGTTACTATCATCTTATTTTCTCCATAATAAAATAACATCTGCTATCATCTTTCTGTTAGTGTAGCCCAGGAGCTAAGCCCTGGCTTCACTAATTTGTGGATTTCGTTTTTATTTCCATGATTAATATTGTCAAATTTTTGGCAAGATCTTGCTTCTGAAGTTGTGGGTATGGAAATTATTTTTATCATGGAGATCAGTATCATAATAGCAAGCATCCAGCTGCTTTTCTGGGCACAATGATGTTTAGCTTCCCGTGCCTGCCCATCAGGAGTTGACAAGTAGGCAAAGGCAACTTATAAATGGGGGAAAATGAATACTAACACTTTCCAGGTGTGAAATGGGTGGTAAAGGAAGAGAAAGGGAGATAAACTTACAGAAAAGACTTAACCTCTAAGGCCGGTGGAACTTAAAGAAACAGAGGTAGGACATACAGACAAAGGGAGGAGATGAGGAAATATACAGAGATGAGAGCAGTAAGCTGCTTGGGGGCTAGAAGGGGCTCCAGTAGTTGGGGATTAAGGGCATTGAGGCTGGAGGGGGAAACTGAGGCCAGACCCTAAGACATGGAGAACAAGGTAAGGAGATTACCTCACTAAGAGGATGATGGATTCCTCTCATGACCTTAACAAAAACTGTAGAAGCTTTCTTTCTGGGACAGGAACCAAACTGACAACACCTTAAGATGTGTTTCAACCCTTTGAATGTTTATGCAAATGTTAGAAAAGAAATTAAATAAATTATATTAACACCACACGTTATTGATTGCTACTATATGCCAGGCAATGTGCTAAGCACTTTATGGATATTGTCTCCTTGTACCCTCAAATTATCCTGTGAAATAGATATGATCATTTTACAGATGAGGAATTTTAAAATCCTTGACCATATACGTATATATGCATTAACCATGTGTGTATCTACATCGCAAGTTTTCAGTCTTGGAATTCAGGTTCCCTTGTTTACTTTGTGATGGGTCATTCACTCTTAGACATCTAGCTCTCCTTTCTCTATAGAGGCGACAGTACAGAAAAAGGGTAAACTGTTAACACTGAGTTTTCTTGGGATACTTAGGTGGTAAAGGAACTCATGGCTGCCGTTTTGAATATTTCCAGATGGTGGCGCTACTTCACCAGTGATTCCACGTTCTCTAGAAGTTTTAGATAGGGTTGGATGAAATGAAAGTTCAGGGGAATTTAGCATGCACAGATTTTCTCATCGATGATTTTATCAGGGTCCATGACTTTTTTGATAATATATTTCATTAAGTAATACAAATAAGAATAAGTTGGAAAGTTAAAAATGTTAAAACTCTTGTTTTCGACCACATTCAGCAAATTGTTCAGAAGTTCTCCTAAGTAATCATTACAAAAGAAAAACCCATCATGGTTTGGGGTGATTTTTCTCTTACTAGAAGCTGAGTTCTCTATAGAATATGATGTTGCACATAAGAAGCAAAACCAAACACATATCCAACAAATTAAAGAGGGGAGAATGCTAATAACCTCAGCCTAAGTATAAAATGAATTCTACTTGTAAAATTTGATAAAAACTTTCCTTGAAAAAATGGAAGTTTCCTCCTCAGAGATATAGTCACAAACTTCACTGAGAGATTTTTCTCTTTTAATTTTGCCTTATTTTTTTTTCTCTGAAAAGGCTTTGAAGTGGAATATTTTAGTATTTGTTGTATTGGTGAATGGACCTGATTTTGATTCCTGTACACGTTTGCAGGCAGAATGGTTAAATATTTGATGTTTTTGCATCACTCTCTTCAGAGGGCCCTGTCTCTCCTTTGTTTTATTAGTAATGCTAACGCTAGTAGACCCATGGCCCTGGAGAAGGGGACTTGCATTATTTATCCTCTTGGAAGTAGCTTTAAAGTATTATTTCCCTTCCTAAACACTGCTTTCTAAATGCTGTCTCTGATTACACAAAATTTTCAGTTTGTCCAGATAACCGTATATTTTAAGAGACATTTTCAAACAAGTATATTCAGGAACTCAAGTGTTCAGGGACAAAATACAGCCCTCTGTGCAGCATCTAGAAGTTAAGTTGCCTCCTAATAAATATACAGCGTGTGTAACTGCAGGCCTGGGAGGTCTGTTTGTGATCGTGGGAGTTAACAGCATAAATTCCAAGGGAATTCAGAGAACAGAACTTAAAATAACACCAGTAAAGTCATACTAACTGCAGCATACTCAACACAGCCTGTTTAATGTGGTGTGATTTTTATTAGGTAATGTGTTGTACATTAAGCCAGAAGACAAAAACAACTAAATAGGCAAAACTTGGGATAATCTCTTTCTAAATGTTTAATGAGAAATAAAGCTGAGAAAACCACTCATCTGAACTGGGTAACAAAGAGATTTTGTGTAGGGTTTTCCTAGCCTTGTGCTGTTGTCAGATAACTAATATCAGCAATCAGGTTTCTAGAATTCATCTACTGCGCTTAGCTGACACACTCTCTTCACGTTCACAGTGAGAGCACCGATGCTAGCAGACACATGCTTTCACTGCTGGAGTCCCCAGCATCACCCTGGGACAGGTTTGTATTTCTTGCAGAAGATTATCTTTATTTACCCAAGTCGTGGGTCAGCAGAAGAAAACCCAATGCATTAAAATGTCACAAGGCCATTGACCTTTTTGAGTTGCCAATCTGGGGTTCTGCATTAGCTCTTGTTCAAATCAGAAGTTCAAGACCTGCTAGGCTTTCAGTGGAAAGGGGGGTGGCCTCGCTGGGATATTTGATATTTACTGTCCATATTTGGGAAAAACATGAATACAGATATGTCCATTTCATTCACTTTATCAACTAAGTGGAGAAATACAAAGTGTGTCCGAGAGGAATGTGTACAAATTCTTTCCTTCTCTTTTACGTTCTCTCTTCATCTCACTTGCCTTCATTAAATGTGATCAGCTAGCTGAAATACTTCTATTTATCAGTGAGTATGTAAAACTTTTCTACTGTTAATATTCTGCATCAAGATCCCTTATTACAATGTCCTTTTAGGAAAAAAAAATCCCTGTAAACCTTCGTCCCACTGAGAACATAAAATTAGGACACTGAAAGTTGAGCAAATGTAGATGATTTACTCTGTTGCATTAATTGAATGAGATGGCTATTTGATAATTAAGTTTTCTCTAAGAAGTAGATACATATCTGTAGATACTTTGATGAAAGTAAAATACAGCATTTTTGTATTCTAGATATTTTGTGGGGGGGAAGTACTTTCTAGTAGACAGAAGAAAGCACTATTTACTTTTCTAATGTCCAGCTAGTATACATTACCTATAAGTGGAAAAAAGTAATTCTTAATGATTCCGCTATGAATGTTTAGGTTTTGGCACTCTTTTATTTGTCCTGCATTGAATGGAACTCACAATTAATGAGGTCCTGATTTGCCCTTTCAAAAGCAATAGTAGTTATCTGGTATAATTGCTTGATACGACTAATCTAAAAATGCAACAATGAATTAACTACTTGTTATCAATGGAATTCATATTTCCAAAGTATAACATTAGTGAAATCTCAAGCTCTTTCTCTGTGCTTGCCCTCAAAGAAAGTTTACATTAGATCTCTTAACTGCTGCTGTATTTTTCCCTTACAGCTTTCACTAAATAACTAGGGGTGGTCATCAGACAATAAATTCTCTTTGATATCTCTTCCAATTTCCTCCAAGATAGAGTGCAGCTTGCCCCTGAGAAATTTAAAACCCTTTTGTTTGTTATGGCTTAAATTGCCTCCTGACTGTTTTTTTCCTGAGTACTCGCGGCAGATAATAGTAAGAAAAAATGAGACTGCTCTAGAGAATATACCATTTAAAAATATATTTTCACCACCCTAATTCCCTTTCGATATAATGTTCCTGTTAGTGATTAAATAAGGAGTTTGAGAGTGGGTGTCGGAGTGTCTATAAATAAACTTGAGAACATGCATTGTAAAGAGCCATATTTTTACGATCTCATCTCCACTGAACAAAACAATATTTTCTGGCACCTGTACACTCAATGTTTCATGTAGTTCTTATGGAATTTCCTTTCTCCTTTTGAGATTGAAGATAATTACTGAATGTGATAGAAACTTTATAGCCATTAAAAATAGAACAGAAAAATGTTACCAGACGGCAAGTTGTTCAAAATAAATACGAAACAGGACTCCAGTCTACCTCAAACGCTGCTTGACTTTGCTGGAATCCAAAAGGACACAGGTTTCTTTCCTCTTGATTCTTAAAAAATATTTTTTTAAGAGCTTAGGAAAATATTACCAAATCATTGCTTAAATTTTAATTTAGTAGAAAATCTAACTACATGTAATTAACACTTTTTTTTGCTTAAAATGACTGAATGTTAGACTACTCAAAAGGCTTAGCTTAAAATTGTCCTGTTCCAGTCAGCGTTGGTGGTGCTATATTGAAATTTAGGCCGGTTTAAATAAAGGGGATGGCATCCAAAAAATATAAACAATAATCATCCATGAGCCCCTCGAACTTACTGACTTCTTTATTATTGGATGAGAAGAATGAGGTTTGAAATGAAATCAGATGTATGCAGTATTTGTAGGTGCTTGTTCCACTTAAGTTTGCTATGGCTTTCAAAAATCCTGATCACTTAATATGTTTATTACCTGGATGGTGGTGATAGTAACATGAGTGTATACATATGTCCAATTGCACAAAATTGCTTACATTAATTATGTGTGGTTTTCTGTATAACAATGTCCATAATGCTAGAAAAAAAATTCCTGATCTCTTTTCCTTTGTTACTAAGTGTTCAGATCTTTAAAAAAAAAAAAAAAAAGAGTAATAGCATATGGTAAATCTACAAAGATCTTTTGTAATTTAAATCTGAATTAGATCAGCTTTGATCATTGTCTCCAAATTTATCCTTTTGTAGTTCCGAAATAAGGTCTTTCTTTAAGATTTTATAATAGCACTGTATTTATTTTCTCTTACCAGCCTAAACATAACATGATATCCACAAACCCCTTTGTGGCATTATAGTAGTTGGTTTCAGAATTGTTATGTGAAAATAGGGTCCAACTCCTGGTCAGATTCTAGAAAGTAAATTTTGTTCCTTGAGCCAAGCTGTCCTTCACCAAACATGGCAAAGCTTTTCTGCTTTTTTTTTCCCCCCTGCTAGCTAATTTTGAACATTTGTTTTGTGCCAAAAGGTTACTCAGCTATTTAAATGCAATATGTCATTTAAACAACTTTGTGCTAGAAACTAGTTGTATTTTTTTTTTTTGCTAGAAGAGTAAATTCTTTTAATATTTAATTTCAAAGATTTTAAAAAAGTGTGTTAGGTTTAAATGATTTTATTTATTTATTTTCCGTCCAATTATGTTTATTGAGATAGTTAGTTTACATCACTGTATTTATTTTAGGGGTTACAGGTTAAAACTTAACAAATGTTAAGTTTTTATACCGTACCCACCACTAAAGCCACAATAATGCTCCACCATGCTCCACTGGGTCCCCTCCCTCCCCTAGGATAGCCAAATTATGGAAACAACCTTGGTGTCCAAGGACAGAGGAGTGAATCAGAAAAAAATGGAATACTACTCAGGTATAAAAAACAAAGATGAACTCTTGCCATTTTCGACAACCTGCATAGAGCTGGAGAGGACAATGTTAAGCAAAATAAATCAGAAGGACAAAGAGAAATTGTACTGAATGGTGCCACTTATATGTAGAAAGAGAGAAACAAAACAAAGGGTCAAACAAAACAAGACCAGTAACTAATTGTATTCTTATATTACAGATAAGATGGGATTTTGAATGTCTAAGTAAAGTTCAATATTGCACAGCTAGACCACAATTAGAATCAGATTAGGAGAACACTTGTGCCAAATGCTATTTTCAGTAATTTACATGAATTTGTCTCACTTAGTCTTCATTTCAAGTGAACCCAAGGGATACGTTTTCATTCTCATTTCACAGATAAGGAGACCAAAGCATAGGAGGGCATTACATTGTCACTCTGTGGTTCTAAGGTATTTTTTTCACCCCAACATATATTCTACAATAAAAAGAACTTCATGGTTAGATGAAAAAGCGAATGCTGCTTGTTCTAACCCCTTTTTCTGGCTCCTTGGTGAATATTCACCATGTTTACTAGTTGTTCTGAGAATCCCTGCAAAAACAATCTTGTTTAATTCTGTTAAACCCAACATTTCTCAAATTCATGTATCACAGAAACCAGTTTATATATTATAGCTGCTCCTGATATTCGGCAGAATTTCTCATAAGGCTAGAAAATGTCAAAATAGTGGATAACTGGTGAGAACTCCAGATGGCATTCAGCACAGTGTTGACAACCACATCTAGTTGGTCAGTTTTAATCATCCGTTGAAAGAAGGTATTAACAACAAATAGGAATATTTACCATTGGGCGAAGTTGGTAGTCTGAAAGCTGGGCCCAGGAGACATGATCTTTGGCTTTGGGCAAGAAAGTGTCATGAAGTAGGGGAGCAGGAGGCAGTGCTTGCCTCTGCACCCCACAGACTAGCTCAGGGCAAAAGCAAATCTCCATTTGACTTCATATTGTCTGCTCCCGTGGTCTCTTCTGGAAATATGGCCCTTCTTATGGAATAGGTGATGTGGGCACACCAAAGCCTTTCTGGGACTCTATGACCCCCAAATTCAGGTCTCTATTCCCTAACTCTGGTTGTCAAAGAACAGCAGCTCGGCTTTGGAACAGTTTATAAAGTTGGAACTGATTGCAAGTATGTCCTTGAGAAGACTGGATTTTCTTGCCTGCAATTAAAAACTCACGGGTCACCCACTGACAGTGGTGGCTGTGCCCATGAAATTGTGAAACTAAAAATGGCCCTGGGAGTTTTGATGAATAAGTATAGTAGATCAGATCCTAGGCAAAAAGGAAAGATCTGGAAGACAGGAGTAGGGAAGGGGGAAGGGAAGCGTAGGGGGTGTTCTTTGAATAATTACAGTGCCTTTCAAGAAAATGTTAGCATTTATCTTACTGCGACATTTGCCTCATTCATTGAAGCTGAGCTGTTTTTCTCTATTTTCAATGAGATATTGAAGGAACTCTGAACTCTGTGGCAAATGTTAACTTTTTAATGAAAACCCTTGCACACTGTGTCCCAGAGGCAGGGCCTGTGTGGGGCTATTGAGAGAAGCAAGCTAAACGAACCGCTGCTCAAAATTCCAGGAGGTTAATAGGCAAATCAGCCTAGAAATGGAGAAACCAGCTGTACTTTTTCTCTTTCCCTGCTTTTCTTACAATTCAAGGCATCTGTGCACCATCTTAGTGCACAGATATCCCATTTTTCAACTTCTGGGGGGTTTTTGGCTAAAGGAGCCATTTGTTTTTTATTATTATTAATGGCATCCTCTTTTTGACATGCTCCAGACAGCCTTGCCAGTTCAGGTCACCGAGGTGGGCTGGGGGGTAGGAATCATGGCCTGATCCCTTGACTGACTACAGCTAAAAGGTCACACCACCCCTTCATCCTGCTTCCTACTGCCATTCTGTGAGTAGAAATGGGATATAGTGAGGGATGAAAAGTCCTAGAACTGTACCATTTAAAATCTGTAAAAGACCTTAAAGTGATTGAACCCCCAGATTCTCAGACTTAGCTACATGCCAGCATTATCTGGGAGATTTCAAAGCACTGATACTGGCTCTGCCTCCAGCGATTCTGATTTCGTTGATTTTGGGTACAGTCTGGGCATGAGGACTTTAAAGAGCTCCCTAGAGAATTCTAATGTGCAGCCAACTTTGGGAGCCACTGATTTAACCCAAAGTGGCCTCTGCATTTCCATCCTTTTGTAATAAATGTTGCCCTCCCCTGAATCCCCACCCCAAGGTAAAACCAAAAAGGTCCAGTGACCTTTGCAACAAACCAAGTTAAAGATGTTTTCATTTTGTTTAACAGGACTTCTCAAAAACCCTTGAATATAAGGTACATTTGAAAAAATTCCCAAGAGGGTGCAGGGAAGGAAGAACTTCCCACATTTACTTCAGAGAACTAGGGAAGTAGTGATTTATACATCTTTGCTTCTCCACAAATGCTTTTAGTTTAAGAAGCAAACCCTAAACAGCTGGGTTTCCATGTGTACTTGGCTTGACACCCTTAGCAGAACACTCTAACACTTTGCTCCTCTATACAACAAAATTATTTTCAGTAATAAACGTGTAATCAGTAATCATTCTTTTATTGATTCTTTTGTTGATTTCCTTCAGTTGGAAAATAATTAAAAATTTTATAAGGATAAATTTCAATTGAAAAATATGATTCAAATTTAGTTAAATATTTCATGAGTTAATTAAAATTTGTACTTACCAAACAAAAATTTATACTTCTCAATGCCAACTGTTTCATCTTATAAATATTATTTTATTTTATTTTTCATTGAAGTAACATTGCTTTATAACATTATGTAGGTTTCAGGTTTATGCATTATAGCTTGATAGCTGCATATGCTACATTATAATTGCCACCAAAAGTCTAGTTTCCATATATCACCATACAATTGACCCTTTACCCAATTTGCCCACCTCAGCCCCCTTCCCCTCTAGTTACAACCAACCATTTCACTCTTATAAGTATTAAATAAGTAAAAACTCCAGTGGTCACATAGAATAACAGAAAAGGAGTAACACTTGCTCTGTTTTTTTTGCCTCTATATCAAGTGTTATTGTTGTTGATCTCAAATCCACTGTTTAGAAATCTATGTATCATGGTGCTAAAAAACAGATCTCATAGCAGGAATGATTTTAAGTGATTACAAACTTAGATGAACAAGCATAGGTGGCATGTAGTTGAGGCTGCATGTGTTGGAGTCTGGCTATGTAACTAAGAGTATTTAAAATTAACTTCCATGCAGAATACAATGTTTATGAAAAGATAGGTAACAAAAATGTGCTAATTTGAAGCATGTGTGTGTTTATTTATTTATTTAAATCAATTGCTTAGAACATAGACCGACAAAAGATTTGAGGAACTTTTTATTGCTGCCATTGTTGAGCATGGATAGAGCATGATAATAAACAGAAGACTGATGTTAGTCAGTTTTATTATTGTTTGAAATTCTTTACAAACAGTGAGCCCCCCTTTTTCTTAACTCTGGGGGCAGACCACTCCTGCCACTTCTTTCTTACACATCCTCTATATACTCAAGGTCGGCAAAAGTAACAATGGAAGTTGGAACTAAAACCCAGATCTCATTTTCAAAAGAAATAGGAAAAGATAACAAAGAAATGAAAAGATGTTCTCTGTTCATGGATTGGAAGAATTAACATTGTTCAAATGGCCATCTTACCTAAAGCAATATACAGACTTAATGCAATCCCTATCAAAGTTTCAATGGCATTCTTTAAAGAAACAGAACAAACACTGTGGAAATTTGAATGGAACCACAAAATACCCAAATACCTACACCAATCTTGACAAAAAAGAGGAAGAACAGTGATATTGTACTACTAGACTTCAATGTATACTACAAAACCATAATAATCAAAACAGAATTACAAAAACATGCAAATACCATAGACCAATGGAAAAGAATTGAGAGTCCAGAAATAAGCACACATATATGGGAAGTTACTCTTTTACAAAGGAACCAAGAGTATACAACGGAATAAGGAAATTCTTTTCAATAAATGGTGTTGGGAAAACTGGACAGTCCCATGCAAAAGAGTGAAATTTGATCACTATTTCATACCATACCAAAAAAAAAAAAAAAACTAAAAATGGATTATAAGGACTTGAATGTAAGACTTGAAACTATGAAATTCATAAAAGAAAACATAGACAAACACTCTACAACATAGGCTTCAGAGATGTCTTTGTGGATTTTTCTTCAACATCAAGAAGGAAAAAAAATGTGAGTATAAACAATTGGGACTACATAAAACTAAAAATCTTCTGCATAATGAAATAAACTATCACTAAAACAAAACAGACACCCTGAGTGGGATAAAATATTTGCACACCATACATCTGACAAGAGGCTGATATCCAAGATCTACAAAGAATTAGTAAACCTAAACAAATAGAAAGCAAATAACCCAATCAAAATATATGCCAAGAGCTAAACAGGCACTCTCCAAAGAAGACGTACAAATGGCTAGTTAGACACTTGAAAAAAAATGCTCATCATCACAATGCTCATCAAATCAAAACCACAATGAGATACCATCTCACATTCATGAGAATGACCCATGTCAAAAAGACCAGGAAAAAAAAAGTGTTGGTTATAGAAACAATATAAGTGCCCAAGGAGAGATGAGTGGATTAGGAAATGTGGTGTATATACACAATGAAATACTACTCGGCTATAAAAAATGAGGAACTCTTGCCATTTGAGACAACATGGATAAAACTAGAGAGCATTATGCTAAATAAAATTTAAAGATAGAAGGAAAAAGACAAATACTGGATGATGTCACTGTTATGTGAATTATAGAGCAACAAAACCAAGGATGGGATGAATCCAAACAAAGAGCATACCCTAGAAATCTGACTGTAGAAATGAGTCTGTCAGAGAGGAGACAGCAAAGTGTGAAGGAGGCACAATAGACTATTGGAGGATTATTGGTAACTTGGAGGTGAGTGTGGTGTGGTAACATATACCTGAAGGACATGACCCTATATCTCTAAATCATAGGCAGCATTGTAAAACATTGTTACCTCAAAAAAAAAAAAAAAAGAAAAGAAAGAAAACAGAAAGAAATTATTAACCTCTAAAAAACATGAAGCCTAGGTCTTCTAATTCCCAGATCAGAATCTCTCTGTGTCCATTTGTTTCTGAAAGGTTTTAGGTAAATAATGAGCAATAATAGTGGCACAATCTGAAATGTAAGTCAGCCAAAATGTCTATTAGTCCATTTGGTCCTGAGTATATTGAGTTTCAGATCATTTCAGCCCAGAGGTCTGGGTGACATGTGTCCCTTTAGAAAATAGAGATTCGCTTTAGCTTTAATAAGAAGAAAATTGTTATTTCATTTTATTAACAAGAAGCTTGTATCATACTGAAAAATTCATTGTCTGTGTTCAGCTTGAATATTGTATTCATTATGTTTCCTAATCTGTGTGATTACTACCTGTGTAATTTGATGTCTGGCATCTGCTATAAGAATTCTTTCAGCCCATTATATTTCCCATCTTTTTTTTGTAATGGAGGATAAGATTGGGACATGGAAAATTGCAGCAGACTGCCTAAGGCGAATTGCAACCAGCCAGCAGCTGGATGGAACAGCAAAAGATGCAAAGTTATGTGGAGAATCAGTGAAAGGTGGCCTCCAGGTCTAGGGTCTGCCACGACAGCCCTGAGCAGGAAATAGAACAGGCCAGTTTTCTAGTGTGATTGTTGGCCATTGCCAATTTATCTCCAATAACCCATGTTGGCCTTATCCATTCAGCAAATTATTAGGGTAAAATATGATGTGGGGAGTAAGCAGAGTGTAAGTGGGCAGTGCACCATGAATAGACCCTTACTTAGCATAGAGATACAAAGTGGGTATTGGCACAAAACCAACATACTTGCAGCAAATTATTTTTAGACAAATACTTAGTTGGCATGTACAAATCACAGAACAAAAATCAAATGATGCAAACTCTCTTTTTCTTTTCTCTCCATTCTCACAAGTAGCCATGCCATTTAACAGATAATATAAGTCAGGTGGTATTAAAAAGTGGCATGAGAATGAGCATTGGAATTAGACACACCTAAGTGTGAATCCTAAGTGATCCATACCACTAGGGAAATAGAACTCTTACTTCCTTGTTAAAAGGGGGAGCTATAATATCTACTTCATTGAGCTATTATAAAATTACATTATATTAAGTCATATATGATTATGTATATAATATGTCTATCTAGGTCGTGAATCATAGATGGTCCTTAATTTCCTTGAGCCTTAGATTTTTTTCTTCTCCAAATAATCGAGGGAATGATGGTATCTGCCCTTGAAGGGCTGCTGCAGGAGTTAGGCAGGTTGGTGCGTGGGAATTGCTCAGCATGGAGCACAGTGCCTCATGCATATATGTTAGCTAGCATTTTAGTATTATGTGACTGTAATGGCTTTGTTTTTGTTTTTTGATGACTGGTTTATCCCTTAGGGGTGGCCAAGTAGATTCTCTTTCAGCATCTGATTAAATTTGTTGTTGAAATTCCAACAGTCACTGTCATTAATGATACCAGTAAGAATGCTGTCTTTTCTTCATTTCCCAGTTCCTATTCTCCTGCCCACTGGCACCGAGCGAGTTCTCCATCACTGTCCTGTTAGCATTCTCTCCTTGAATAACAGAGAGAACATCCTTCTTGATTTCCTTGAGCTCCAGGATTCATAACAAGTGCTGGGAAAAGCAAGGAGGATTACTTTTCTTCCACACCAAAATTGCCCCCCAACTTGCCACCGTATGACAATGTGAGCCACTGTGGAGCAAAGCCTGATAGCACAGAGGGGACCAGTTCTGGGCCCTGCCATTGTTTGGGGCCTTCAGGTGCAATTGAAGCCTGCACTGGGGAGCCTCGGTAGGGGGGAAGAGGAGATTTATTCTGCCTGACCCTCCCTGGGACACCCCTCCCCATTAGCAAGGCAGCCAGACCTTTCTGCACAAGTCCACATTCTATCTCCCACCTCCTTCTGGTGGGAGGGGACACATTCATGCTCTTGGCTGGGATCAGACTTCCTTGGTAGCCTTGTGAAGGTCAGCATCCTTCTGCCCAGCAGTCCCACACCAGTCTGAGGAAGGAGCCCAGACTGAGAAAGAATTTACTGCTGGGTGCTAGCAGGTACACACTGTGCAACTGAGCTGGTTCTTTTCATGCTCTGGGTCTCAGTTTCCTTGATTTTAAGATAGAAATAATATAGACACATCCTGTGCAGAACCATTTAGAGAACTAAATGTATAATGTATACCATGTTTTTGGTGTGGTACCTAGTCACTAGAAGGAACTCAGTAAATATGAGTTTCCTTCCTTTCAATTCCATCCTGTCTATATTTTATTTCTCATATTTTAGTATTTCTGAGATTGGTTTGTATCTCAGATATTGTAAAATGTAGCAAAAACTACCATTTATTCACGGCCTACGACATATAGATTCTTTTCCACATATCTTGTTTAATCATCCCAATAACCTCATGGTGTTGGTATTATTCTATTTTGTTGATAAAGAAACTGAGGTTCAAGTGGGCACACAGCCAGTGAAAGGCAGGGGTAGGATCACCTCCAAAGCCAATGCTCTTTTTTAAAATTGTATTTTTTTAATTGAGGCAACGGTATACAATATTGAATATGATCGAGAACTACAGACTCACACCTCTTCAGATGTTATCACACCACACCTACCACCTAGGCACCCATAATCCTTGTCTAATCTTTTTGTTCCCTTCCCCTACCTGCCCTTTCCAGTAAAACCAGTGCTCTTAACAACTCCCAGCCACCCTCATCAGCATCAGTCAAAATTACAGAGGAGCCTTGTTTTTGCTAAAAAGCTTACCTCTCTCCCAGCACTTCCCCCTGATCACCTGAGGCCAAGGAGTTCATCGCAGACTCTCCATGTCCTCCCTAGACGTTCTGTTTCCTGTCTACTCAACTCCATTGATCTTGGGCCTAGGGATCAGTTGACTATCACATCACATGTGGTCATTATTATCTTATGGCATCTGAAAAATGTAATAATCAAGGTAAATATAATTATACAGCAATCATTATGTATCAAGCACTGTTCTGAGCCCTTGGCAGAAAACTCATTTAGCCTCCTAACAGTCTTAGAAGCTGTAAAGCTGTAAAGCCCAGCTTTACAGATTGCTTTGCAGATGAGGATGTGAGGTAGTGAGAGGTTAAGTGACTTGTCCAAGTCACACAGCTAGCAAAGTTATCTTTGTGCATTTCTGGCACCTCACTCTGAACACCCTGTATCTAAGCTCATTGTTCTCTAGTGGACAGTTACTGCCATGTCCTAATTCCCCACCCCCATGTCTCAACAGCACCTGCCTTTGACACCCTGCTTTAATATCTCACAAAAACTTAAATTGTGAAGTTAGTTATGTCACTCTCCAAAATTCCTTATGGCTTATAAAAGTTTTTCCAGGATATTACTGCTCTGTAAAGTACTAACAGGATTTCAATAGAGAAAAAAATAATATGAATATTTTGTTTGATGAAATTTACCAATATGTAAAACTTACCCACATTTGTATAGTTATTACTATGAAGTTATCTACCTTTAAGAAACGTACATGTCCAACAGTACAAGACAACTGAAAAATCACATTGCAGTGACATCCTAGGGGTTTGACTAAGCTGGGATGCTTAGACAGCATATTGCCTGTTCCACGTTATGTTGGATATTATGTATGTGATGCTTTAGATCATTTACACAGCTTGTCTAAAAATTTCTGATTATACTTGTAATATTAACTGCTGAATACTATACATGAACACTGTCCAGTAGTATTTTCTACAATGACCAAGATTTTCCCTATCTCTACTGTCCTGTACTATAGCCATTTGCTAGGCATGGCGGGGGTAAGAGGATTCACCAGAGACAGAGTGGAGAACAGGCAGACTGACTGAAGTACACTGCTGAGGGGAGCAGCTTGTGAGTCAGGAGAGGTCTGCTTTGCCATGTGGGGAGCTCCCTGGCCTGCCGAGGATTGAACTCATGCTGCAGTGGCTGCTGATAGCTTCACAGTGCTGTGCTTAACCCCTTGCGCCACCAGGGAGGCCCTGGATGGTTTCTTGCAACAACTAATTAAGCTGGATAACCCTTGTTTGCTGTGTCCTTTAGTCCAGGTCAGTGTTCCCTTGGCAAACCTGCTTCACTTCATGTTACTTTCTGCTTTGCTTTAGTCATATCAAAGTCCATCTTTTCCTTCATATGTACTCTGCTTTTTCTCTCCTTGTCATCTTTGCTCACTTCCCTCTCTGCCTTCTCCTCCTACTCATCCTTCAGATTCAGCTGAGGTCTCTGAATTGTCAGCCATCATAGTACTTCTGTTTTTTAACATGTGTTTCCCTGACTTTTAGCAGAAAGCCTATTTAGTCTCATCACAATGTCATACTCTATATATGGAAAGAATTTCTTTCATGGAACTTTTTACAAGGCAGGACTTTTGTTGAGTTTCATAGATGAATAACAGTGAAGTATTAGAAACTATCACAGTTCTCTTCCTCTGCCATTTTTCCTTCTGCCTCAGAGCAGAAAACTGTACCAAATATAATGTGTTAGTTGTCTACTGGGTTATAACAAGTCATCCCAAAAAGGTTAAAACAACAAATATTTATGGTCATAGTGTCAATGGGTCAGAAATTTGGGAGCAGTGGTTCTGGTTCACAGTGCCTCTTGAGGTTGTAATCAAGCTATCAACTGAGGCTACTGTTATCTGAAGGTTTGACTCGGGAAAGATCCATTTCCAAACTCATTAGGTTGGTTGTTGGAAGGCTTCCGGTTTTTACTGGCTGTTGACTAGAGAAGTCATTCCTTGCCATGCGGGCCTCTCAAAGGGCTGTCTGACTGTCCTTACTGTGTGCAGCATGACTTTATCCAGAGTGAGTGATTCAAGAGGGCAAGAGACAGAACCCAAGGTGGAGACCACAGTTCTCTGTGTCTCAGGAGAGACATACCATTCCCTCTTTCTATATTTTATTTTCCACAAAGACCATGCCTGGTATATGCCTGGTATGTGAGAGGTTATACAAAGGTATGAATGCCAAGGGGTGGGGATGTTGGGTCTGGCGGGCGACCACGTACCTTCATGTCACTATCACAGTACGATTTTTACCTAAGGGTCTCAGGATCCCAGTAATAGTGCTGGAATCAATGAGTAAAAATGCTCTGTAATGCTTCTTCAGATGTCAGGCCCCCAGCAACCATCTGTGTCACAGACACAGAACTTCTTGAGGGTGGACACAGATAAAGAAACTCCCCGGCAGAGGTAGAACTGGCCTCAGAACCACCACCTTCTCTTTAGGCTTCCATTTTTGTCACCAGGCAACATTGTCTGGGTTGCAGAATACCTCTGACTTCCCTTTGGCCAAAGTCAGCTCTAGCTTTCTTATCTATACTACGGATCTGTTAATACTTGCCTAGTTACCCAGCAGGGCTAGTGTGGACCCAAGGAGAGAATTAGTGGCAGCCCCTTGTAACCTGCCACCATGTATGTGGTGAAACTTTGGTGGGCCTAATACACTAATTCTGAAGACCACCCCTTGTTCCCTCTCCTCCTCACACCTGCTTTCCCACCACCACATTGCTCTCGTTAGGGTCGCACATTGTTTCTACTTTAACAAATCCAACCAAACCAGCTGTTTTCTTTTGGTATCTTTTTATTACAGCTAAAATTCCAAGGGCCGCAGGAGAAAGCTGCTGAAAACACCACAGGCCTTGGGCTTCACTTCAAAGCAGCTTTCATCATTCTTTACACACTGTTTTCAGGACCCTTGTCTGTTCTCTCCCGGGAACCAGATTTCTCATGGAGATTTTCCTCAGTGATATCACTATTTACAGAACTCTGGTCATGGACATCATGTTTATATCTGATTTGTACATGTCCACATAGCCCATAAAGTTTATAAGAGGTTAGAGAGCCTTTCCTTGTTCATAAATCTCTCCCTGCGGCCTCCCTCTAGGAGTGGGAAGGAAGGAGGCAGGAACAAGAGGGGAAGGGTGACTGTCTTGAAGGGAGAGAATGATTAGAAGCATGAGATTTCCTTCTTTGAGCTTCTCCCCATAACTTCCTCCCTTTTGATCAGTAGGACAGTAGAGCAGAGAGGGTACATGTGAGGGCCTGAAAGCTGACTGCTGTGGACAGGTAAAGTAAATGCCCTCAATCTCCCTTTTATCATCTGTTAAATGGTGGTAATAACAGTATTTGCTCATGAGATTGTTCTGAGGATTAAACAAGGTAAGGGGCATAAAGCATTTAACATGGGAAATAAAAAATAGCAAAAATGCAACATACTTTATCTAAACAAAGTGACAAGGGTCTTCTGTGCTATCTGTCTGCTATTCTTTGTCTATTCCCCGCAATGATCACCTGACTGACTTTGTGTGGTTCTTACCTTGAAAACCTGGTTGCTCAAAATTTATCCCTAGAATGAGCAATCCGGCATTCCATACCCCCAATAAACATTGGTATGAAATAAGTCTTTCTGAACATAATTTTTGCATTTTTGAAGCTGAGATTTGTTCCATTTCAAAGTAGCTGTGTTTTTGAGTACAGCTCGTGGATGGCCATGTGAATATGTCTGAATTTTTGGAGAAAGCTTTCAGAATTTACAACATTTCATACATTTGGCCCTCCCATCATCTCACCCAGTTTGGAACAGGAACTGTCTGCAGGCCGGTGGAGGTACACTGCAGGTCAATGGAAGAATAACAGATCAATAATAATTCACCACTGCTCACACAAATTCCCTCAGCAGGTTCAACCAATTGGGGTTCAGGAAAGTCATTACAGGATGTGTCCACCCAGGCAAGGCAAAGGCGAAAATATTGTGAAATTATTTTTTAAATCGCCTCGAACTATCAAAATAGGTAACCTGGACAAAATGAAATGTGATTCTTGAATTATTTATAATTGCCTTGTGAATATTCTCTTTGACAATGAACTGCCACCCTTTCCCTCCAGTTGTCACCTTTCTCTATAATGTATCCAGAGTCATCTTTTTAAAATGAAGATCTGAGTAACCAGGCCTGTTTATATGCCCTCAAGGACCTCTCGCTGCTCTTAGGTTGAAGACAGAACACCTATATGTGACTTTCCTGAGCTGACCTGTTGGTGTGGCCCTGCCCATCACCCCTACATAGCTCCTCTGATTTCCTTCCCACTTCCAAGATTTACATGCCATACCCTCTGTCTCCTGTCTCCCTTGGTCTAGACAACTCCTACTCATCCTTCAGATCTTATTCCAAAGACCAGTTATTCTGAGAATCCTCCATGACACTCCCTCATCCTACCTATGCCACTAATGGGTTTTCCAATTACATGCTGTATTCAATGGGGTGGCCCTTTCCACAGCCACACTTAAATGATTCAGTGTATTTATTTTGACAATGTTTGTCTCTCTTGCCTGAATGTGTATTTGCAGAGACTAGGACACCTGTATGTCTTTTCCATCAACCCAGCACCTTAAATAGTGCCTAGAGTCAACTGGGCGATTAAACACTTATTCCATGAATGTTGAACCCCAGGTCACTAGATGTCCACACAGTTCTCCATCTTGCAAGGTCTTGGTAGATAGAATATAGTCGGCATCATGATGCTATCTGATGAATCAAGAAAGTCCCTAGATACCTAGAGTGATTGAATCAGAGCATTTTATCAATTGAAAGGATGTTGATTTTATGAGTCTACTATATAGATGGGGAAGATAACGAACAAGGGCATTCAACTATTTGACTGCAGAGCTGAGGTTAAGGTAACTAAGTCTTTCAGATTCCTATGAATCATACTCCCATTAAGCTAGTAAATCCCCAAATGCATAGTCATAACTAACTAACATCCTATCGCTTGACCAGCTCATATTCCTCCCTGCAAAGAGAAGAGCTTTCATTACGTGATCACTCTCCCTTCTGATACCACTGAGGGCCCTTCCTTTGAACTCTGTGTTGCCATGGCAACTGTTTCTTCATGAGCATCAACATCACTGCCTACAATTGCCTATGCTGAGGTGCATGGCTGCCAAGCAAATCATAAGCAATTTTTTTGAGTCAAGAAGGCCCAAAGCCTCAGATCAAGTTCAAATTATTTGGAGGATGTGTGTGTCAGGGACACTTAGCATCAGTTCTGATGGGACGGCAGATAAAAGCCTGATTTAGGACACGGGTAGGGGAGGCACAGGGCAGCTCAGCCTCAGAGCTTGGGGAGCTCTTCCAGAAGCTCTTTGATGTGAAGGAGACGTTGGAAGTTGCATAATTCTTGCAGGCTGTTCAAGTAATGCAGAGAGGCCAAATACGCTGCTTGTTTTGTCCTTCCTTTCTTCCCTGCTCCTCCTCCCTTTCATCTACCCCACCAAGCCAGGGCCCAAGGAGGTTTTGTCCTAAGGAGAGAAACATAAGTGTCACTGGAGTAAATTTACAAGGTTGATGTACTTGGGATATAATGGGGGCTGGAAAGGTTCTGTATATTAAAAGAGGTGGTCAATGTGGTTATAGCGACTAGTGAAAGGTAGCCTAAGGCAAGTTCTGATTGCTTGGGATGGAGAGCTCCCATCTCATGAGAGAGAAACAAACGTCTTACAAATTGGTCACATCCCATTTAGCTCATATTAATTTACATCACCAACCCCCAGGCTAACAGGCCTTATTTTTCTTCCTTTTGTTTCTCCTCCCCATCCCCCAAGTGATTTCCTCTTCCCTCTTTCATCCCAGAGTGTCAACCTGACTGTTTCTAGTTTGCTCAAATTTTATTTTCCTATTGACTGTTGAGTTTCCAACCCCCAGATCTTTCGCATTGTAAAACGTGGGCTCAACACGCCCCCTCACAGCCTGCTTTCCATCAGCTTTGCCTAAATCAAGTCCCGTGTGTTAGCAGGATAATAACTTTCCTTAGCAGGACAAAATGGTGCAGAGAGAGTGCTGCCTTTTGTGCTTCAAAGGCTTGAGAGATTTCTTTAACCACAAAAATGAGAATAGAACGTAATGGATATACAAGAGTCCCATGATGGCAATCTTCCTGCTGGAAATGTTCATGAATTACCTGTAATTTACCTCAAAATGTACCATATGTTGGACTACAATATGCACTTTTCCTTTTTTCACTTAAATGGACTGCTATTCAGAACACTTTCCGCCCCTTGACATGGAAATAGATGTTGGGAATAAAGGGAGGGGGAGGTGGCAAGGAGTGCCCTGCAGAAGTTTTACAAATTAAAGTAGGCACATGTTATCATCTGAATGTTTTGTACAGGGAAAGAAAATGGAATTAAGTGCATTTCCACCCCTAATACATTGTCAGCACCATACAGCCAGTATGAGAAGATTAAAGACCCGTTAGGAGGGGAGAAGACAATGAAGCCCCAATTCACCAGATCCTTTCATGCATTTCATGAGAAGGGACAGAAATGACAGATCCCTCCATGGCTTGATTTATCAGGAGATTTGAAGAGTGGCTCTGCCAAGACAGAGGGAGGCCCCACTTTCTAATTGCATAGGAAACCCCCTTGCTTTCTGCAGTGTCCCGAACAGAAACACCGCACGCTCTCCTGTGTTGACAATGATGGCTTATTATTAATAAAGATTTTTGAAAGTGTCAGAACTTCTACTTCTTGAAATCTTTAGACTACCATCAGAATCTCAGCTTCTTAATCCCTTTGAAGGTGAACAGATGTAGAGAGGTAAGAGCAAACAATGGCAAACCTTATTTTCCACCCAGAGCCACGGCCTTGTCACTAGCCCTGCCACATCTGCGTTTTTGAAGGGAAATGTCATAATATTGCTAATCAATAGGAAGAGTGACAGGCCCATTTGTCAAGAACAAGCCAGCACTGCAGCTGTTGTCCTCCTCTGCATCCTTCTCTTGGGCTTTGCAAAGAGAAGTCCAGGGAAGGGCCTGCTGTGCCCTTCTAGTATGGCCCCCTCGGAGGTTGGGGAACGATGAGGGCCCGCTGGGGGAAGATAGTAAGGAGTCTCACTGGTGCACTGCACAGTTGGGCCAAATGAAGGCAAATGCCGGAGAAGAAGCATTGAGCTCCTAACAGTGGTGTGCAAAAGCACCCAGACACCCTGCAAGGGGGAGAGGATCTTCTGTATCAGGAAGTCTATTGACCCTTAATCTGGGGAGTGCAGCCGTGTATGTATTTCTTTTGAGCTGCAGATGTTTCTTGCTGCTCTGCTGGGCAGAGGGACAAGCAGGTCATCTCAAAGAAGGAGTGAAGTGGGGGGTGGGATGGAAACTCAAACTTAATGATCGTTTTCATCTTGGCTTTGGAGGAAAATGCAACCACAGGGTGGAAAATGGTGGCTGCCATCTCTGCCCTGCTGCACGCCAGCTCCCCTGAGCTGATAAAAGCTCGGACTGGCAGGGATCCCCACAACAATCAGCTCGGTCATGCGTGGGCCCTGGGTGTGTGCAGTGACAGGACTGAAGTGCCCTTTCTTACCCCACCAAAATAATTTTTAAATTAGGAAATTAATCTTAATCGACTCTTGTATCTCCAGTTTTAGTTGACCCAGATCATTGTTGCGGCTTTTCATGTTTGGGGGTGGTGTCCCCAAGTCTAGCACTTTTGTTTGATTGGTACAAGAGAGCAAATGCTCATATTAAAAGAGAACCCTTAAAGAAACACTGATAACTTGTCAGCCTGTGCTTCACCTATTTTTGCTTCTCCTTGACCTTAAGAGAAGACTCTAGAAAATGCCTTTTTTTCCCCAATTTTTTGTCATTAGAAAGCAAATAAATTCAATTTAAATACAAAGATGGCATTGATAGTCTGTTGTCAGGTGCATATCTTTTAGAAAAGTGTGAAAGCATAAAACAAACATCAGCAAAGAATATCTTGCCTTTAAATAGTCCAACCCTTAGTGAATGAATATCATAGGTTTGCAGGATCCGAAATCCAAATGCCACTGGAAAAACTGATTAAAAGGAAACGTGTAGTTTAAAATACTGGAACCTGTTGTTATAGACTGAATTTTGTCCCACCTCCCCCAAATTCACATATGGAAGCCCCTAACCCCCAATATGACTGTGTCTGAAAATAGTCTTCAGAGGTAAAATTAAATGATGTCATAAAGATGGGGCCCTAATCCCTTAGGATTTTAACCTCTTAAGAAGAGGAAGATTTCTCTCTCTCCTCTCTCTCTCTCTCTCTCTCTCTCTCTCTCTCTTTCTCTCTTTGTCTGTCTCTCTGTTGTCACATGAAGGAAGAGAACTCTCACTAGAAAATGAATCAGCTATCACCTTATCTGGACTTCTAACCTCCAGAACTGTGAGAAGTAAATTTCTGTTGTTTAATCCACTCCATTTATGGTATTTTGTTATGGCAGCCTGAGCTGGTTAAATTAACAGACATTCTCTCCAAAGTAAGGCATCTTGGTAATAACATTCTAGGTACGGAAAGTTTGCAATTCTTCTGGAGTCACAAGTATAGAGTAGTAAGGCTGATTAAAACAAACAAACAAACATTAAAACATCTATTTCAAATGAATGCAGTTCTCTTGGAAGACAGTGTAACTCCACTGATGCTACCTTTGTTGGGAATATTTCTGGAGAGTCTCTTCTGGAATTTTGGGTCAGCAGCATATTGTTGAGTATTTTCTTCGGTAGGGACATGTTCCTGCGTTGGGGTTATTTAATTCAATTTTTACATTTTTAAGTCATTCAGAAAATAGTTTGAGAAACAAGCTGACAATCAGAAATGGGTTACCGTGGTTTCTGTCTAACAGAGTATGTGCAGTTATAAGTCTTATGTGACTCTCTGTTGTCTCAGAAGGTGATTCTGAAAGTGGAACCTGGGTATGGTTGGCCTGGGTATGGTTGGCCTCAACCCAGAGCAAGAGGCTGGCCTTGTAGGTGAAGCGACTCATCGTGAATATCTTGTTCTGGAACCTGAGGTTCTTTCAAGTTGACATCATTTTATCAGGTCTTTAGAATATATTTGGAGGCAAATATTTTCATCCTTGGAAAGGCAACCTGCATTTTGTTGAATTCTGGTAAGGATGCTCATGGGGGTCTTTTAAATGTCTGGGGTGGCAGCCAGGCATCAGTAGTTTTTAAAGAGTAGCAGGTGATTCCAGTGTGCAGCAAAGTTTGGGAACCACAGAATGTGATGATAATGATAAAAAGACAACAGCAATAATAGTAGTAACAATAGTAAACCCTTATACATGTAGTGCACTCTACAGTTTACTCTTACATCTGTTACTTGTTCTGATCCTCACCATTCTCCATATGAGTGTGAGCACTATCTTTTCTATCTTTCAGATGAAGAAACTCCCTTAGAAAGGGAATGTGACCTTCCTAACCAGAGGAATGGTCCTCTGCCTCCTGGTCTAGTGCTCTTCTCAACAGGCAACAGTGCCTCTCTGCACAGGGAACTTCTACTGGGTGGGGGAACACACAATCACGCATACAAACATTGAGAATGTGCAGTAGGCAGGTAAATCTCTCCACGTTACTAATCAGTTGAAGCCATATGCAGAAAGTCTAGGACCTCACACAGGTGGCAGAGTCTCCTCATCCTCCCTGAACCTACTTCACCTACCAGACATCCCTGGCCTCCCCATGCAGGCAAAGATGAGAAGCTGGGTAAATCAGAAAATAAAATGGCTTAATATGTTTATGTACATGGGCAGAAGATGAATTCTCCATGCCTGCATACTGGGGTAGGTAGTGCTAGAGTGACAACACCACTTGGATTCTCTTCATATTCACACACCTCAATCAGGTGACTCTTTCCTTCCTCCATTGGGGAAGGAACTTATTTCCTCCCTTGTGCAATGAAATGGATTCAAGCAAGCATGACGGTGGGGAGATAGTATTCTTCCTGCAGCAGGCAGCATGTGAATAAATGCCATGTAAGTGATAGAGGAAGGAGGAGCTAACAAGGTGAAGCTGGATGTCATCTTTGTCATCCAGAGGAGGCTTCATGGAGGCTTAAGAGCTGACTGGGTCCTTGAAGAAGCAGCAGAGTCGGAACAAATGAAGTCTTGCAGAGTATCTTCTAATTTTCCTGTCCAAGGTGAATTTTGTGGTCTTTAGAAAATTAGGGATTGGTTTGAGTAAATCTGATATAACTCAAAGATTACTGACTAATTGGACTCAACTGAAAATGGCTCTTCGGGGGTGGTAATGATAGCACAGGACCCCAAGGATGTGGGACAAAGGAGGGCCTTGCCCAACCAAGCTGGCCAAATTAAGATGTTATCAGTATTCATTTTCTGAAATGTTGGCAAAAATAAATGATGCAACTTTGAGAGAAAAGATTTATCATGTCACCATGTTGTGGGTCAATGTTGGCACGAGACAGCAAACACTGGTTCAAGACTAAATCTAACACATCATTGGTGACCTCAGGCATGAGACATGTCCCTATGTGGCACAATTTTCTCCAGTAACATGGAGCTGGATATCAGCAACTATTTCAGAGGGTCGTTGAGGTTTAAATGAGATAATGCATCACGTGAATAGTCTAGCTCCTGCATACAGTGAAGGCTTAATAAATGCAGTTGCAATAATTATTGTTTTTATTGTTAAAACTAGGACTCCACCATTTGTCCTGTTGTGGACAAATGGCTTTTCAGGACCAGAAATGTCTAATTTTGGACAAAAAATTCACCTTGCTTTTCTTTCTGTCATCTTTCAGACTTTTTCTTTGGCCTCTCAGAAATTTACCACCTTGGATGAGAAGCTAAAGAAGATCTCTCCTCTTGTAACACTCTGTCCATCTTTCAAGTACCGTTTCAAATTCCATTTGGGGGAATTAGGAAATATTTTATGGAAGAGCTGGTATTCTGTTCTTCTCAGTTTCCATAGAACTTTATAATTTTATTATGCCATTTATCATATTCTGTCCAGTACATCACACAGTGACTTTCCTGAGTGTAGTAAAAGAGCCTGTTCATCCTTGGGATCCCCCACAGCACAGGGTGGCGTACCTGGCACCGTGTAGCTGCTCAATAAATATTTGTTGAATTGGAGTGATTCAAAATTTTTAAAAAGACTGCTTTATAATCACTTTCTGTTTTATTCGTTGTTCTTTCCATCTGGGAAGGATAATTTGGGGGATTCTCATGAAGCGAGTCTAAGTTTCATGAACCAAAGGCAGAGTGATTATCATTCTTGAGTTTTCAAGGCCATCCTTTGTAAAGATGGAAATCAAATATAAATACTGAACAACAAATACAACAACAAATACTGAAGAAACAAAAGTTAACTTGTATTTATTGCCTGGATCCCTTTTGTGATACTGTGTAACCCTAATGGAACTCTGAGCCTCTCCAGGTCTCACTTTCTCCATTTGTAAAATGAAGGTGACTTCTCCCGTTTACATACACCAGTATGTACTTCCTGGCTTCTTTATTTAGGTGCAAATAGGAATTTTCCCATTGTTCTTTATACTCAATCCTCCTCAAAACAGTGAGTTAATAAATAAGTGAGAGTTTGTTTGTTGGTTTTTAATTACTACATCTCTAGGACCTAGAATAATATCTAGCATATTGGAGTTGATCAACAAATACTTTATTGTTAAATAGTTATTGTTAAATAAATGAATGAACATTTCAACACAATTTAGTAATGCTAGACTTTGTACTTAGCAGTAGTTATAGTCCTTCCCCTCCAAAATTCCCTGTTTCTGAGGGAAATATATGACCAAGGAGGCAGGTAGGCAGACATAGGAAATAAGAGCTGGAATCTGCTTGACCTTTTCTACACTGTGGCATTAGCCAGACACAAGGGATTTTTTCCAGGTTAGGTCCATTTATACCAGTGTAATTAATACTTTAGATGGGACAATTGTTTGTTGTGTGTAATATGTTTATGTGTCCCATATGATATAAGACATTTACTGCCCAATAAATATTTGTAGAAATCAAATGTCATTGCCAACCAAAAGTATACTCCTAAGCTTTTGCTTAAAATTCAGATTTGACCTCATTTCTTTTAAGCTTTAAAAACAACAACAACAAACAACTCTTCCCATATCCCATAACCTTTATGGCTGTTAATGACTTATAGAATCAAATTGAAAGTCCTTGAATTGGCATGCATGGGCTCACTCCATACCCTCCCCACCATAAACAGGCATACTATTCCACCCGCTCTCATCAATATTTATGAACCTCCAGGTCACTTATCTTGGTTTTTGTTCCTCTTTGCCAGGAAGACACTCTACTCTTTCTCTATCTGGAAAGCTCCTATAGAGCTTGAATGACTCCTTTTGAATGTCACTTTTGCTTTGAAGGCTTCTTTGATATTTCCAGACAAAATTAGTGTTTCCACAGGCTTATGCATATATCCCTACTTTAACCCCTATCACATTGTGTTCTACTAATGTATCTATATATGTTCCCTCAAGGAAACTTTCAGGTCCCAGAAGAGAGCATACCTTATTTAACCCTTGTCCCCTTTCATAGCACAGTGTGATGTTGGGGTGATCAATAAGGTACTGATTGAATGGGTATAAAAATGGGTAATTCACTATTTAAGGAAACTGTGCAATGAATTACAAGAGGACTAGTTAATTTTCATGTCCAAATGAAGACTCATCCACATGTTAGCTGTCCTGCCATAAATGTGATCTAGTAAATTTGGTTAGTAGAGAATTTTGATTTGAATTCAGGCCCAGGGATTTCCTCTGCTCATGGGCTTTGTTTGCTGAATGAGATGTCTTCTTAATATTACACTAATACTAATGCTCCAGAAACTCTGATGACTCATAATAGAAGTACAAAACATTCTGCAGGCCTAAAGTGCTAAGAAGTAAGAAAAGTAAACTTTTCTAAATAAGAAAATAAGAAAAGTAAACTTTCTAACCAGCTTTTTAGAAAAAAACAAAAACAAAAACAAGCAAACCAGACAACCTTGACCAAGGTTTAAAAACATGAATTATTGACCAGCTTATATAGGAATCAGTTATTTAGAGACAACAGAAGAGATGATCGATGGCATGATTTCAGTGAGACCAAAGTGCCTGGAACTTCCACTTGACCACATGTACACGTTATGAGAACCATTAACCGGTCTTCAAACTGGGAACCATTAACCTGTCTTCAGACCTCTTTCTCACCCTAACAAAATTGTCTAATGAAATAGGTAGGCTTAGCCAAGGGGAGACACATCAGGTTCTATTTCTACCTATATGTTTGAATGAAAAGACACCAGTAACTTGCCAGGGATTCCAGGGGAGATCCAAAGGCTACTCTAGCCCCATCATTCTGCTATTATTAGTTGTGAAAATAGTGTGATGAAATGTAATATAGGGTGGAGGCGTTCATGTAATGTGTATGCGGTAGCAGTAGTTCTTTTATTCTCTAATTTGAAAAATCTGCAGTTTTACAAAGTTGCAGAACAAATGGATCCATGACTAATGTTATCCAATTCATGTAACACATTCACATAATTTTCTTAGTTGGCTTACATTTGGGAGAGTTGAAAGGTTTTCCTCCTACTCCAGATTTATGAGATGGGATGGAATTTGCCACCCACAACTTCTAATGTTATGTTTATATTACTAAAGACAGTTTTCCTCCACCTCACCCACAAATGAGGAAACTGAGCCTGCCAACAGTTCAGTGACTTATCCAAGGTCACAGAGCTAGCACATAGCAAAGCAAGAACCAAAGCCACACCCCATAAGTCCTGGTTGCAAGCATATTTACTTGGATGCTTAGCGATATGTTGGGTGATTTTCCTCTTTTTCAAAAGAAATGGAAACATCTCTTTTCCTTCCATGTCACCACTATATGGTACCCATTTTGCATCGTAGCTGTCCATGTAGTAGGAAAGGAGATTTGAGGGAAGCACTGCTCATAATTTGCAGACTGGAGGTTACGCCTTACATCTATTTCTCCATGTGTCAGCCCAATGACTTTTACTCAATGGGCTGGATCTTCCTAGGGAAGGGTAGGAAGCTTTTAATATGTCATCTGAGAAATGAAACCATCCCAAAACTCTGCAAATTGTCTAATTTCTGACCAAAAATAACAGGGTGTAGACTCAAACCCATCTCTCACCAATCACTGTGAGCTCTTTCCTCGTCTTTCAGCATGTCCTCTCAAAATACAAAATCCCAAGATGTCTTTAGTCACTTTCTCTAGAAGTAAAACCTGAGATGTTGATCTTTGAGTAATAGATTTATTGAGGGCTACGCTCTCAGATGAAACCTGTAACATAGCGGGAGGCAGGCAATGATGTAAAAAAGGCAACAATGTGGATTCAGTGTTGTTTGGCCTCAGCCTTATCCCACAAGTCTCCAGAGAGTGAATGGCTGTTGTTTTGAGAACAGCAGGCTAGACTTCTATGAGACTGTGTCAGTCTTTGGCTGTTGGCCCTCTCAGGAGTGGATGCAGAATCTCCCATCACCTCTGACTTATGCTCTTCAGCTGGTCACTGAAAAATCAAGTAGGGAATGGGTGCAACTGCGAGCTGTTGGCAGTCACTCTGAGCTGGGGGACGAGTGTACCATGAATGGGATCTGGGCAGTGCACCAAGAACATCCACTAAACATTGTTATATTTGAATGTTCCAGAGAAGAAAAAAATTATAACTGCCCAAACAATGCAAAACAAGAAATCAGTTTTGCTTACAATAAAGCATGATTCACAGTGTGTTTAATCTGTTGTGGCATAAAAATCACAACCAAGCCACTGAAAACAATAAATACTATAAACACAACTGATGGAGAGATCTATTCAGATCATGCCTGATTGGGAAAATACTTAAGTACCTCCTTGAATCAAGACATCTGGGTAAAGAATGAAGAGTCACAGCAGAAGGCCCTTCATTCCAGCAGTCTCCTGGCTTCCTGCTTTCTGTGGTCATTCTCAGCTTGATCACGGGGTCTCTGCTTTTGACTTTAAGCCCCTGGCAAGGGCATTATGGGCCTCAGGACCCGAACAAAGAGAACAATGGTGTTGGAACTACTGAATAATTGGAAGGATCTCCTTAAAGCCACCTGACCTCAACAAAATCATATACCAGGTTGTTTGGATCCTTGTCAAAATAGGAAGCAGAGGACACATTCCTGTCACCAACCCCCAAAGATGAAGAGGAATATAAGGTTGAACATCTACGGTACGTCAAGAATTGCACTTGCCACTTTCTTAATGTGGGCTCATTTAATCTTCAAACATCTATTTAAAGATGAAAATTGTAGAGGTGAACACTAAGACAATGGTTCCAAACAATATCAATACTTACCAGTGCTTAGAGGTAGCAAGAATTTTGTAGTGTTCTTCTCACCTCCTTTCTTGGATATATGGTGATTTTAAAAAGAATTTAGAGTAGAGAATAAAAATATTTATTCTACAGTTAGTCATGATGATCATAATGGGTAATAATATTAATATGACAAACTGTTGAGTGTTGCATTTACCTACTACAACTTATATGTGCCAAAAATGTGTTTTATTTTTCTCTATTACTTACAGAACCCCTGTTTATGAGTCCCTGTACCTGCTGATGATAAGGAAGGAGATAGGGAAAAGGAAGACATAATCACACCAATGAAAGATTACTCTGTACTTTGATTTAAGGTGGTCATTTTGCAGTCAGTATTCAGCTACTCTGAGCAGCAGCTACCCAATGGGCTGTTTTTCCCTCTATCCCAGCTTATACCTGACACTAGGGCCTGGAAATCAATGGCTCTGTTTTAGGAAAAAAGTAAGGGTTTCTTCCATTTTGGGGCATCCCAAAAAATTCCAAAAAACATTCAATTATATTTTTCTTTTTTTTTCAGTTGAGGAGAGAGAGAGAGAGAGAGAGAGAGAGAGAGAGAGAGAGAGAGAGAGAAAGAAATGAGAGTGGGAAAGCAAATAGAAGGGCCTTATAATTTAGTGTGGCTTTTCTTTGACCCAATTCTCTTACATGTTGGATGAATTTCTTTTGCAAATTGAATAATTTTCACAAGTCAATTACATTCCCTCAGCCTGTTTGAGTGTAATGAAATAGCTTAATAGAATAAAACAATAACCCCCAAGATGATGATGTTGGCCATTATTAAGTGTAACAATAGGAATTAATTATGACAGCAGAAGGGATAATTGATGACTTGGAAAATGGATTCTAAAGCTCTTTTCTATTGTGACTTCAGAGACATTGAAAGAGCTATGTGGCTTTCTGAATTCTTTTGAACAGGATTATTAATAACATGTTTTTTTTTCTTAATTCCTTACATTTGGTTAGTCCTTTACAAAACACTGTCATGTGCAGACTCTTGTTTTTAATTTAACCAACAGTTAGAGCTTGCTATTCGCCAGACCTGGTTCTGAGCAATACATGTATTAACTCACTCCATCCCCTTGCCAACTCTCTGCTCTGTGATTCTGGTGGCTCTTGTACAAATGAGAGTGGGGAGCCTGCTTTAGGTCCCCTAATTGTGAAGTAACAGTGAGAACTTGGATCCTTCTGCTTCCTGGGCACCTGCTCTTGACCATGCCATTGTTCTGTCTACCTCTCAGTCTTATAACTGCCTTGCAAAGTGGATTGTTCGGTTTCATTTTCCTGTAGATTAAACATTCCTTGAGACAGAAATTAAGTTACTTACCTAAAATATAAAGGGAATTAGTAAGTCCCAGGGCTAGAATTCAAACTATAGCCTTCTACCCCAAACCAGAATGCTTCCTGATTTGCCTTTATGAAGCAAATTTCTTTTACTCAGAGTGGTATATAATATTTATAGAACTTTGGAACATTTAGAAAAATATAAATTTTGAAGGCAAAGAGATTTTTTAGAGCGAAATTGGGCAGAAATTTTGAGGGCCAATGAAAACATGCAATTCTTTTCAGTTAGAATGACTGTTCATTTAGGTGCATAGACTCAGAATGTTTAGACAACAGTGACCATATTGTCTCCTAGTTGTTCTTCCTTTCACTGTGTATAATCAGTCCATGGGAAATTTGTGATTAATGCAGGTTCCTAGGTTCCAACCCAGGAATTCTCATTCAGTAGATCTAAGGGCAGTTTTAGGAATTTGAAATTTAACACTCTTGCCCAGGTGATGTATGCTCATTTTTGAAATGGGGCAATGCAGGCCCAGAGGAGTGAACTGACCAGCTCAGATTTATGGAATGCTAGGAAAATCAGGACGCTCAGGTTAATATGCTGCAAGTGTTCTTTGGTTTGTTCAGGAGATGACATGTTTTATTTATGAAACTTAAAGATTAATTTATTCTCATAGGAATCACAAGCTCAGTAATGTAATTTATTCTTAAGTGGGTTAAAATTTTCTTATAAATGGAGGAAAGAGCTACTGAATTTTAAGGAACTAAATGTTACTGAGGTTTTGCAACTTAATGAGTGTAAGGGGCAGCACTTACCATTCCCCAGAATTTAGTTTGATTAATTATATTAACACCAATGCTTGAAATAAAATATATGCCAAATAGCCTTTAAAAGACAGAATGGCTACCTAGAGATCTAGGGAGAGATAGATTATAGCCAAATCAATGGCATTAGTCCATTTAAGAAAGAATACATCAATGGGGGGAATCCATGTGGAATATCAAAAGTGGGATTTGAAGAGCCGTAAAGGCTGAAACTATCCAGAAAGAACCATGTACTTAATCGAAAATGGTGACTCTGCTCCATTCAAGGATATATGCTACTGAACCCTTCTGGTATCTGTCCAGTACACAGTCCCATTCTCAGAGCCTCTTCTGCCCACAGTGATTGGTTCTGGAAGGTAGAGTTATAGATTACTATCTTGCCTCATAGACCAAAGTTGGTTGGAGGGAGTGGGTACCTGACATAGAACTGGGACAATCAGATTTTCCATCACAGCAAATTGTAGTTAGGAGTCGAAGGAGCTCATTAGTCTCTTCTAGTTGTTTCACATCTGAACACAGGCATTTCTGAAGCCCAAGATGAATAAGAAGCACCTTAAAGAGAATTCCTGGAGTTTATGAGCTATGTCTCAGCAATTTGGGGGCCTTTGACTTGGTTTCCAAATCATACCTGAAAAATCAAATGTGCATAATAAGGTTAACTGAAAAGGTATATGCAGAATTAAGGGATATAGAATTAAGGGCTGTAGCTTGGAAAGTAAAAGCCATTCCAGTATTCCTGGGGAAAAGCATGCATGAGTTTTTCTCAGGTCAGAAGTACAAGGGAGAGGCAGCATGGATCTGCCATGAGAGCTGAAGCAAAAGAAACTGGAAATAGATTGATGGGTGCTGTATTAGTTTGCTAGGGCTGCCATTAGCAGCTGAATGGCTTAAAACAATAAAAAGTTATTTTCTCACTGTTCTGGAAGTTAGAAGTCTGAAATCAAGGCCATGGCAGGATCATGTCTTTCTGAAACCTCTAAGGAAGGATCCTTCTTTTCCTCTTCCAACTTTGGATAACAACAAGCAGCAATCTAATCTCTGCCCCCATCTGCACATGGCCATTTCGCCCATGTGTCTCTATGTCCAAATTTCTCTTTTTATAAGGACCCATTATATTGCATCGAGGTTCCCCCAAACTCCTCTTTGAGTACTTAATTACATCTGCAGGTGACTACATGTGACAGTATTTCCAAATAAGGTAATCTGAGGTTCAGGAATTTGATGAATTAGTTTTAGGAGAATATGATTCAACTAAATCAGATACCTAGACCATGAGGAAGGTGTCTTAAGCAGCAGGCAGAGAAGAGACATGTGTGTATTTGTCTTCTGGTGAGGAAGCAGATGAAAGTGACATGCCCCTTATCTGCCTTCCTCCATAGCCTAAGATGATGGAGTGCTCTTCCCCATCAATTAAAGCACTGATCAGGCCATAGATCAGTGCTGTGGTACCATTTCAAGAAGAGTGTGCCTGCTTTCCTTACCTCCCTCTCTGACTCTGACCAAACCTGCTACTAGGAGGAGTAGCAACTCGAGGAAACTGAGGAAAAACAGATTCATTCTGCCTTTGACTTCAGGCTTTATGCCTATAAGTGGGTCCAGAATGGGGGAGGGAAGACATCTCAGAATATCAGTTATAATGTGTCCTGGACATTTTAATTATTAAGCTGACACTGTGTTTTTCCTTTGGAACCAACTTAGGAGTTTTATTTATTATGTAGGAATGATCAGAGAATTTGGACAAGGGAAGAACCAGACAGACCATGGAATATACTCTTAAAGTGGTTAGAGAAAGACAAAAATAAAGGTACTTGATGCTTACAACCCAGGAGTCATGCTTGCTTAGTTATAATAGTTCTGCATTTTTCTCATTTAAGTTTTACATTCTGGTCTATATTTTAGTCTTCTATAAATTTATTTAATGTTCCGTTGTATCCTAGTAACTGATCTATATTTGGAAATTTAGAAAAAAATCTGTTTTTTTTTTTGTGTGTGTTTTTGGTTTTTTTTTTTTGTTTGTTTGTTTTGTTTTTTTTTTGTTTGTTTGGTTTTTTGAGTAAAGCGCAGTCCTGACAAGTGGAGACTCATCTAAGACAACAGGATGCATATTCAGGCGACCTACTTGCCCCTCTATTTTACTGTTTACCTATTGAAGTCCCAACACTTAGTAGGTATATCCACACATTTACTCATTCCTCCCACAATCATGGAACACCAGCTTCATGCTACACACAGATTCAGGCTTCTGAGACATGAGGTATGCAAATCGTTGTCCCTGTCTTCATGGTTGGGCTACTCTGGAAGAGGAGGAAACCAACAAATAAATGTAGCTACATAGAGAATATGCCCAGTGGTAATACAAGAGCAATATAATAAAACCAAAGAATTCTGTGAAGTGGATTTGGATACTCCATGTGAACAGAAAATGAAAATACTCAAAGACAAAACAAGACAAAATTACCAAGTACAATATTTTCCTCATAGAATTGTATATTTTCATTTTCTCAGCTACCATTTTCAGAAAAAAAAAAGCTTGATTTTTAACATATTCCTGAATTTCTGAAACCCAACAATAAGCCCAGATTAAGACCAATTCTGACCTTTGCATATTGATTAATTTCTTATTCTTTTTCTGGTTTCTCATTCTTATTCTGACTTCAAAAGTATTAAAAGTTAGTTAGCGAGAACTTGAGAAACAAAAAAGTGGAAAAAAAATCATTTCTAATTCCACCTTACTTCATTTCTTGGAGGGCAGCTATGCCAACCACTATACCATCCAAGGTCTAGCTACTTCATTTCTTCATTTGCAGTTTTCAAATTCTTTCTCTCCTTTAGGAGCCACAAAAAGAGAAGGAAATTAAAATGGGTCAGAAACAAATTAACAGGAGCTGTGATTGTGCAGAATATTTACTGTTATGTGATAGGACATAGAGGCACTGGAACATTCTGGATTGCGTTCGACTTTGGCTGTTTTACATTGTGTTCTGGTGAAAATGCCCTACCTGTTAAGTTTGCTTTTACATTGAATTGTCACACTCTACAGAATTGAAAGGGTCACTGAATCTAATGTTTTCCATCCCCAAACCACAGTGCAAATCATCAAAAATCTAAAGTATGCTCCATGCACTTCAGCAACAAAGTGAAGAAGAGGGTATCAAAAGATAGCACTGTTTAAAACAGAGAAGTCTTGAGGAAGTTAAAATTCAGACACAGTTGAGAAATACCAATATGCATATTAGGAATCTGAAACTGAAGTCTAAAGGTTACCTGTAAGTTATGCGCTAGCTATCACTAGAAGATGGAGTGACTGATATATTTATGCTTCTGATGGTTAATGAAATGTTTCATGCTAGTTACTAACTTCTTGCTTAAGCACTTCTTTATTTAAACTTTTTTTTTTGTTAGAAACAATCATCTTTCCAGTTTGTCTAGAACAATTTTGGAGGACCAAAGTCAGATCTGATTTAGATCAAAGACTTTAGAAAACTTTATGTAGATTTGCTATTGCGTAGTTTTTAGGAATAATTTTGGAATAGTAGACCTACTTATAAATATATGATGAACATTTATCCTGAATTTGGAAAATTGATATCCCCTTGTAGTTATACTCTATTCCTACACAAACTCACACATAATCCTGTCAGCTCTCCTTTTATTTTCCTTTTCCTAACAAAAAATTTAAAAGTGAAAAAATACCTTGGGGCTTTTAGATCAATTTTCCATTTGAAATAGTTCAGTAAATAGCTGGCTATACCTGAGGGACCTGTGGAATATTCCATTTTATGAAATTTCAGATAAAAAGTGCTTGCTAAAAAACAATGTGGCAAGACCTGAGTGGATTCTCTGAACTGGAGACAGAATTGAGGTCTGATATTAATACAGCCAAGAAGAAAAGTTATCAAAAGGAAAGGTGTTCATAAGATTAAAAATAACAATGAAACATGTAGGGATTAAACAAAAGTGATTTTAAAAGGAAGTACTGTTATTGTGTTGAATTGGTCTGTTATAACTACAGCTTCTCTTATTAGGTGTGAAATAAAATATGTTTTTAAAGAGTTGATATTTCTTATCTTCCTCAGCAGTTTAATGAAAGTTGAAAAGACTACACAGACCCATAATGTGAGGTCAGTTGTATCTTTCTCCTCTCTCTTCCCCAGTCCATTCTTGACCACTTCAGGACATGATTAGAACATTTCATTTGATTTTCTTTCTTCCCAGGCAATGCATTATGTACCTATCAAATGATGTTTGGCGATCAATTCTTGATCTCTCCTGGAAGTCAGTCAATGACACCATCTAAACTGTCATCTCATTTCTTTCTTTAAAGAGAATCCATCTATTTCTTTTGAGCACATAGTGTTCAGATACAGCTAAGATACTAAGCCATTCATGAACAAAATGACATGTTTTTTCTCATCAGGACTGTCAGACTTTGCTTCTCTGGGAAGATGGTTTTAGTTATTAAAAGGGTCTCTTTTATTTAAAGTTCCAGCTAATGTGCTATTAACTCATCTCACCTCTTCATCAGGGCTCTTTACCTCCTTGTTACTTTTATTTTGTGGGTATAAGTAGAGGAGGCTTCATAATTCTAAAGCTCAAATCAGGGAAAATTATAAATGGCTATATATTTATGCTGCACAGAAAAGGATGTAATATCTTGGGCAGACGCCCAGGCAGAGGAATTGAATAAAGGTAGTATCCTAAAAGTGAATAGGATAAAGTAAAACAACAGTGGAAAAACCTTGCAATTGTGGCTCAGTGAATGAGGGATTTATTTAAAAGTTAAAAGTTTGAAATGCTAACATAAGTATAGTTTGTGCTTATGTGCAACATCTTTTTTCAAGCAAAACATCCATTTATGAAGACATAGTAATAAAAAGTTTTATTTCTCCTGCCCATCCGGAATCTTTCAGAAACAGACTTAAGTGCTATTTTCAGAAGGTTTGGCAAAAACTCCAACAGCCATTGTATCATTCTGAGAGCTTGTGCTTCCAATGGGCTGGGGGCCATCTTTAGCTTTTCAAATTAATAATTTGAAAAAGATGCAATGCCTACACATAATGACTTCATCTTGTCTGCAGAAATGATTCAAAACAGCAGTTGCTACACACAAGTTCGTCTCATTAAGTAAGATTCTGATGCAAGAGCACAGGTACTAGTGTCGGCACGGCTGCTGGGTAACCACTTAACTGTGGAAATAATGGCAGAGCAGAAGGTGTGAGAGGGTATTAGCTCTGATCGGTATTCTGCTGGGGGGTTAGCGTCTCCACTCGATTTTCCCTTTGTTTCATTTGGAGCATTGTACTGCACTTAGGCAGAATTCCTTAGGGATTGCCAGAAATGTAATTGCATTTTTTAAAGTAAAGAATTTACTTTAAAGAACATTCTAAGGTATTTGTGAAGATCTGTGTAGAGACCCTTATTTTGCTCTCTTGTCAGTTCCATCTCTTTGTTAGAATAAACTGATGGATGGCTTTGACGTGTGAATAACTAAAAGGAAAAACCCAACAAAACAACCACATTCACACAAAATAAGCAAAATCCTAAATTATCGGGGAAGAAATACATTTCTTTGGCAAACCCTTTTTGATTTTATTTAAATGTAGAACAATGTCTCTTAAACAAGTGGCTATATTAGATACTAACCAGTAATTAAGTGGTCTGAGAAAATGCTCAAGGCAAGGCATATTCACAGGGGTTCTGAGAATATCTAAAGGTCTACAAGACACATCAAACCCAGGAAGAATTCCCATTCTCCATGACATTTCAGAAACAGCAGCTCTAGATTTCCAGTGTCCTGAGTTATGACTAAATCCACAGACAGAACCCTTGTCCTATAAGTAGACAATCAGTTGGAAAAGACATTTCTGTTTTCATTTTGACCCTACATTGCCTAGAATCTACCATCTTCTCTTTAACCTGATATTTGAAGAGTAAAATGCAAAGGCAGCAACAACTGACCTTGAGTAGGGTCAGAAAAGTTAGCACCAAAAAGGGGTGATGGGCTCAAGAACATTTTCATGACAATGAAAATTTCATGAAAATGAAAACCATTTCACAAAATACTGAACAATACTGGAAGTGATCTTGACTCTTTTGAATGTGATAAAATATTTATAACATAAAATTTACCATTTGAACCCTTTTTTTTTTTTTTTTTAAATATTAAATTTTATTTTTATATTCCCCCATACAATTGCAAACGCCCAATTCTGACCCAAATCCTTTCCCCCCCCGCCCCCCAAAAAGTGTCTCTGGTTCATAGTTTTTTGTTGACTTTGATTTTCACTTTCTTATATTCATTTTCCTGGTCCCTTATTTAAGTTTTCTAGATTCCTGCTATGAGTGAGACCATCCGGTATTTTTCTTTTTCTTTTTGGCTTATTTCACTGAGCATGATCCCTTCCAGTGCCATCCATGTTGCTGCAAATTGCATGTGTTTATCTTTTTTGAATGCTGAGTAATATTCCATGGTATATATGTACCACATCTTCTTGATCCAGTCATCTATTTTTGGGCATTTGGGTTGTTTCCAAAGCTTAGCTATTGTAAACAGTGCTGCTATAAACATAGGAGTGCAGGTGCTCTTTGGAATTGATGTTTCTGTGTCCTTTGGGTAAATACCTAGGAGTGGAATTGCTGGATCATATGGAAGCTCTATGTTTAGTAGGTCCAGAAATCTCCACACAGCTCTCCATAGTGGTTGGACCAGTTTGCACTCCCACCAACAGTGCACAAGAGTTCCTTTTTCTCCACATCCTCGCCAACATTTGTTGTTGCTAGTTTTTTTAATATGTGCCATTCTCACTGGTGTGAGATGGTATCTCATGGTAGTTTTGATTTGCATTTCCCTGATTACAAGTGATGTTGAACATTTTTTCATATGTCTGTTGGCCATTTGCATTTCCTCTTCAGAGAAGTTTCTTTTTAGCTCTTCTGCCCATTTTTTGACTGGATTATTTTCTTTGTTGTTGCTGAGTCTCATCAGCTCTTTGCAGATTTTTGTGATCAGTCCTTTATCATTAGTGTTGGGTGCAAAAATGTTCTCCCAGTTGGTGGGGTTTCTCTTTGTTTTTGCTATTGTCTCTTTTGCTGTGCAGAAGCTCTTTAATTTGATGTAGTCCCAGCTGTTTATCTTTCTCTTCACTATCACTGCTTTGGGTGATGTGTCTGTAAAGATGTCTTTGATGTGCAAATCCCGTAGTGTTTCGCCTATATTTTCTTCTATGTATTTTATGGTTTCAGGTCTTATGTCTAGTTCTTTAATCCATTTTGAGTTGATTTTTGTGTATGGTGTGAGGTAGTGGTCAAGCTTCATTCTTTTGCATGTAGCGACCCAGTTTTCCCAGCACCATTTATTGAACAAACTTTCTTTGCTCCAATGCATAGTCTTTGCTCCTTTGTCAAAGATTAGTTGACCATAAATCTGTGGGTTTATTTCTGGATTTTCTATTCGATTCCATTGGTCTGTATGTCTGTTCTTGTTCCAATACCATGCAGTTTTGATGATTATGGCTTTGTAGTATAGTTTGAAGTCTGGGAGTGTGATGCCTCCATTTCCTTCTTTTTTTTTCAGTAGAGCTTTGGCTATTCGGGGTTTTTGGTGATTCCATATGAATTTCATCAATAATTGTTCTATTTCTTTGAAGAATGCCATTGAGATTTTGATTGGAATAGCATTGAATCTGTATATTGCTTTTGGTAGGATGGCCATTTTAATAATGTTTATTCTTCCAATCCATGAGCAGGGGATGTCTTTCCATTTCTTTGTGTCTTCTTCTATTTCTTTTAACAGTGTTTTATAGTTTTCTTTGTATAGGTCCTTTACCTCTTTTGTTAGATTTATTCCCAAATATTTGATTTTTTTTGTTTCGATAATAAAAGGGGTGGTTTTTTTTGATTTCTTCTTCTTCAGATTTATTGTTTGTGTATAGGAAGGCTACTGACTTTTGCGTGTTGATTTTGTATCCTGCCACTTTACTGAATTGATTGATGAGTTGAATTAGTTTTTCTGTGGAGATTTTGGGGTTCTCTATGTATATTATCATATCATCTGCAAATAGTGATAGTTTGACTTCTTCTTTTCCTATTTGGATTCCTTGGATGTCTTTCTCTTGTCTTATTGCTCTGGCTAGGACTTCCAGTATTATATTGAAAAGCAGTGGTGAGAGTGGACATCCTTGTCTTGTTCCAGATCTTAATGGAATTGCTTTCAGCTTTTCACCATTGAGAATGATGCTGGCTGTTGGCTTGTCATAGATGGCCTTTATGATGTTGAGGTATGTTCCTTGTATCCCAAGAATTTCAAGGGCTTTTATCATGAATGGGTGTTGCACTTTGTCGAAAGCTTTCTCAGCATCTATTGATATTATCATATGGTTTTTATATTTCTTTTTGTTGATGTGTTGGATAACGTTGATTGATTTTCGGATGTTAAACCATCCTTGTGCCCCTGGAATGAATCCAACTTGGTCGTGGTGAATTATCTTATGGATACATTGTTGGATTCTGATAGCTAAAATTTTATTGAGGATTTTTGCATCAGTGTTCATTAGGGAGATTGGCCTATAGTTTTCCTTTTTTGTGTTGTCCTTATTCGGTTTTGGTATTAGTGTAATATTGGCTTCATAGAACGTGTTTGGTATTGTCCCTTCCTTCTCAATTTTTTGGAAGAGTTTGTGAAGGATAGGCACTAATTCGTCTCTGAATGTTTGGTAGAATTCATTTGTAAATCCATCAGGTCCTGGGCTTTTGTTTTTGGGGAGGTTTTTAATTACCATTTCAATTTCGCTGCTTGTAATTGGTCTGTTTAGGTGTTCTATTTCTTCTTTATCTAGCTTTGGGTGATTGTAGAGTTGTAGGAATTTGTCCATCTCCTCTAGATTGTTGAACTTGTTTCCATATAACTGTTCATAGTAGTTACTGATTATTCTTTTGATTTCTGCTGTGTCCGTTGTGATTTCTCCTCTTTCATTTATGATTCTGTGTATTTGTGCTTTCTCCCTTTTTTCCTTTGTGAGCCTGGCTAGGGGTTTGTCTATTTTATTTATTTTTTCAAAGAACCAGCTCTTGGTTTCATTGATCTTTTGGATTGTTTTTTTAGTTTCAATTTCATTTATTTCTGCTTTGGTTTTTATTATTTCTTTTCTTCTACTGGTTCTGGGGTTTTTTTGTTGTTCTTTTTCTAGATCTTTGAGCTTCGAGATTAGGTTGTTTCTTTGAGTTCTTTCTTGTTTTTTGATGTGAGCTTCTATTGCTATATATTTTCCTCTTATTACTGCTTTTGCTGCATCCCATACATTTAGGATATTGGTGTCCTCCTTGTCATTCAATTCAAAGAATTTTTTAATTTCTTCTTTGATCTCCTCGTTAGTCCAGTGGTCTTCCAGTAGTGTGGCTTTTAATCTCCATGAGGTAGGATAGTTCCTTGCCTTCTTTTTATGATTTATTTCTAGTTTGATGCCTTCGTGGTCAGAAAAGATGGTTGGTATGATGTCAATCTTGGTGTATCTGTTGATGTTTGTCTTGTGCCCCAGTATGTGATCGATCCTGGAGAATGATCCATGTGCGCTTGAGAAAAATGTGTACTCCGTTTTTTTTGGGTTTAGTGTTCTATAGATGTCTGTTAAGCCCAAATGCTCTAGGTCCTTATTTAGAGCTTTAGTTTCTTTACTTATTTTTTGTCTTGTTGATCTATCCATTGTTGATAGTGGTGTGTTGAAGTCTCCCACTACATATGTGTTTTCTCTGATGTCTGTTTTCAGAGAGGACAACAGTTGTCTGATATATTTTGGTGCTCTTTCGTTTGGTGAATATATGTTAATGAGTGTTATTTCTTCTTGAAGTATTGTCCCCTTGATCATAATGTAGTGACCATTGGGGTCTCTTTTTATTTTTTTGAGTTTGAAGTCTGTTTTATCTGATATAAGTATAGCTGTTCCTGCTTTCTTTTTTGGCCCATTTGCTTGTAGGATTGTTTTCCATCCTTTGACTTTGAGCCTATTTTTATCTTTTGTAGCTAAATGTGTTTCCTGGAGACAGCAAAAGGTTGGGTTTTGTTTCTTAATCCAGGCTGCAACTCTGTGTCTTTTTATTGAAGAGTTTAGTCCATTTACATTTAGAGTTAATATTGATATGTTAGCATCTGTATTTGCCATTATGTTTGTCTTTCCTTTGATTTTATTTATTTATTCTTTTAATAACTTTTTTTTTTTTTTTGGTCTTCTTTCGTTGTTATTCGTCCCTCTGAGGTTCTGGCTTTAGGATTCCTTGTAGTATTTTTTGGAGTGGGGGTTTAGTCGCAATGAAATTCCAGAGTTTCTCTTTGTCTGGGAAGGTCCATATTCTTTCTTCATGGAGGAAAGAGAGCTTTGCGGGATAGAGTATTCTTGGTTGGCATCTGTTTTCTTGGAGTCTGTTGACTATGTCCCTCCACTCTCTCCTTGCCCGTAGTGTTTCTTCAGAGAAGTCTGATGTCAGCCTGATTGGTTTTCCTTTGAATGTTATCTGTTTCTTCCCTCTTGTCAGCTTCATTATTTTTTCCTTGTCCTGGATTCTTGGGAGCTTTACTATTATGTGTCTTGCTGTGTTTTTCCTTTCGTCGTGGAAGTTTGGTGTTCTTCTTGCTTCTTGTATATCAATTTTCAGCTCCTTCTTCTCATTTGGGAAGTTCTCTTCAATTATATCCATGAATATTTTCTCTGTTCCTACATCTCTCTCCTCTCCTTCTGGAATTCCTATAACTCTTATATTTCCTTTCCTCATGGAGTCAGATAGTTCCCGAAGTCTTTCTTCATTCTTTTTCCTTCGTACTTCTCTTTCCTTTTCTGTTTTGGTTCTTTTTATTTCTGTGTCTTCAAGATTACTTATTCGTTCTTCCATTTCATCTATTCTGCTTTCATTGCTTTTCCCAGAGTTCTTTAGTTCCTCCATTAATTCTTTGATCTCCTGCATTTCTCTTACTTCCCTCTTTAGGGACTCAATTTCCTTCTTCTGATCTATCACTTTTTTAATCATGGCAATTTTAAATTCTCTTTCTGGAAGGCTCAGAAGTTCTTCCAAGTTGCTGTCGTTGCAATCTGGGGAGTGGTTTTCTTTTTGTGGCGTGCTTCTTTCCTGAGGAGTTTTTAGGTTGCGTGTGGTTCTTCTACTCCCTACTGTCTGTTTTCTAATTTGTCGTATGCGTTGGGACACTGTGTTGCTCGGACTGACTGACATCTTGGGTGAACTTCTCCGCTCCCCTCTGGCTCTTCCAGGAGCCATCTCTGTCTTCTGGGGGAGCTTTCTGCTGGTTTTAGGCAGTTTTTACTGAAGAAATGTCCCTGTTCTCAAATGGCGAAGCGGGATGCAGTCCCTGCGCCTCCGGTTTCAGGCACACTCTTCTGCGCACCCGGTCTGCCCCGGACGTGGGTGCCTGCTCCCTCTGTGGGCTCAGACTGCTGGTCGGAAGGGGCCTGGCGTGGAATAACTTCCCGGCTGGCCACTGGGTCCTCCAGAAACCTTCTGCCCTTTTCAAGTAGTCTTAAGAAATGTCCTGTTTTATAGGGTGTTAGTGACTTTTTTTTTCCTGGTCGCTAGGTGGCGCCAGAGATCTCTCCTATTGTCCTTGGGGGGCTGTTTTTCGCCTCCCCCCACCCCGTGGGACAGAGAACAGAGCGGGAATGGTAGGGTACACCTCAACAGCTTTGGGGTGCTGTGTCTGCCTTGTGCCCCACCGTCGTGGAGAACCCACGCCCCGAATTTTCGTGCCCCGGGTCTCAGTTCCAAGCCCTCAGTTCCAGGACGCGGGCTGTAGCCCAGTTCAGTGGCGCGGGAAGGGCGCCTTTTGCACAGCTCCCGTGCCTGGGCGCCTGGTTCCTGCTCACTCAGGGAGGGACCTTCACCTCAGTGAGGACCTCCGCAAGTCTCCCCGCAAGCCTAGGTCATCTCCCCCCCGCAAGCCTAGGTCGCAGGCGCGGGGACCTGGGCAGCCGCGATCCAGGTCTGCACTTGCTTTTCAAGCGCGCCAAGCGCGCCGCTCTCCGCGCAAGCTTACCGGCAGCCCGGGCTGTGTGCGCGTCTCCCGGGGTCTTTGTTCTTCTCTAATGGCGCCCGGAGCCCTTCGCTCACCGCCGCGGCGGATCCTGCAGGGTTCGCCTCAGCTCCTGTTCACGGGGTATGGTGGCTGCAATAGTTCCTTTCCACTCACAGTCCCGCTTGCTGCGTCGTTTGTTCTTGTGGGCCGTTTTGGTTTGTTGTTTCCTCCTCTCTGCAGGTCGGAGAGTGCCGCCTCTGTGGGCGGGGGAGGGGAGCTGGGTTCTGCCATTTGAACCCTTTTTAAGGTACTTTAACGTTGTCCTGCCACCATTGCCATCCTCCTCCAGAACATTTTCTTTTTCCTCAACTGAAACTCTGTTCCCATTAAACAGTCTTTCCCCTCTGCAGCCACCATCCTACTTTCAGTCCCCATGATACTTGGCCCATTTTTTAAAATAAATTTTATTTTTATATTCCCCATACAATTGCAACCCCCTTATTTTGATCCCAATCCCTCCCCTCCCCACCCCTACCCCCCATAGAGTGTCTCTGGTTCATAGTTTTTTGTTGATTTTGATTTTCACTTTCTTATAGTTATTCATTTTCCTGCTCCCTTATTATGTTTTCTAGATTCCTGCTATGAGTGAGACCGTGTGGTATTTTTCTTTTTCTTTCTGGCTTATTTCGCTGAGCATGATCCCTTCCAGCACCATCCATGTTGCTGCAAATTGCATGTGTTTATCTTTTTTGAATGCTGAGTAATATTCCATGGTGTATATGTACCACATCTTCTTGATCGAGTCATCTATTTTTGGGCATTTGGGTTGTTTCCAAAGCTTAGCTATTGTAAATAGTGCTGCTATAAACATAGGGGTGCAGGTGCTCTTTGGAATTGATGTTTCTGTGTCCTTTGGGTAAATACCTAGGAGTGGAATTGCTGGATCATATGGAAGCTCAATGTTTAGTAGGTCCAGAAATCTCCACACAGCTCTCCATAGTGGTTGGACCAGTTTGCACTCCCACCATCCTACCAAAAGCAATATACATCCTACCAAAAACAATATACAGATTCAATGCTATTCCAATAAAAATTTCAATGTCATTCTTCAAAGAAATAGAACAATTATTGATGAAATTCATATGTAATCACCAAAAACCCCAAATAGCCAAAGCTCTCCTGAAAAAAAAAGAAGGGAATAGAGGCATCACACTCCCAGACTTCAAATTATACTACAAAGCCATAATCATCAAAACTGCATGGTATTGGAACAAGAACAGACACACAGACCAATGGAATCAAATAGAAAATCCAGAAATAAACCCACAGATTTATGGTCAACTAATCTTTGACAAAGGAGCAAAGACTATGCATTGAGGAAAGAAAGTTTGTTCAATAAATGGTACTGGGAAAACTGGGTTGCTACATGCAAAAGAATGAAGCTTGACCACTACCTCACACCATACACAAAAATCAACTCAAAATGGATTAAAGAACTAGACATAAGACCTGAAACCATAAGATACTTGGCCCATTTTAATGGTGCCGCCAACGCTAAGTATTCCTTGGACTTCAAGCTATTTGTTGTGTATCCTTAAAACCCATCAGAAGAAATGCACAGCAGCTGGGGAAGGCACAAACCTCCAGGGATCCATTTGAAAGAGTGATTACGCCAATAGTAAAGCTTGTGAACAGAGCCATCATGTCATGCGTGGCGGCTTTTGCCCAAGTCATGCCAGATTCGAGGCAACATTTCTGTTTTGAAGTGGCTGGTGATAGAGAGCATATTTAAGCTGCGAATGGGAGAGGAGTTCAATCACCTAGACCCAGAAAGCCAGCATGTGGTAATGGCTGTCTCTTGGATGTGGCATGCAGTTATTATCCAGAGAGGAAGTGTTTGTACTGGAATCAGTCATGATTAGAGTGCCTTGGGGCCAGTTGGCTCATTTGTCTCAGTTTATCTAATTTCCCGACCAAGGTGAAAATGTGGAATGGTTTAGAACATAGAAATGAGGCTTCCTTGGCGCCTGAACTGATGTGGTACAAGTTCCATGAATGAAATGCAGTTGCTTCATCATTCTTCCCTCCCCAGTCCTCCCCAATGCCCCCAGTCCTGGTGATGAAAACAAAAGAACTTCAAGTTGAAAATTAATTTGCAGAAAGTAAGGAATGGAAAAACAAGATTAACAGACTATGTGGAAAATTCAGACTTATGAAAAATGCAATTTCCTTGGTGACATAAAACGGCCATTTTACCTGAGTCATCTCCATAATTGCTCAACTCACCATTTTTCTTTGCCTGTGTGGACACAACCCATCATTTTAATGAGTGTGCCGAGTTTATATAAGGAGAAGAAATAAGCATATAGGGACATGAATTTCTTGCAAAGAAAGAAAAATCCCAAGACTAAGGACAATTCATCTATCAGTCCCACTTAAACATGTAGTAAACCATTTGTAGATGCTCTTCAGGGGCCATTTTCACTGAGTTCCCAAGCACATGCCAGCTAAAGACAGGACATGAATTTTTGTTCCCATGTGCAGGACTGGGAACCTTTTATCAGGATTCTAGGGAGATCTCTTTTAGGACATGAGAACAGCTGAAGACATGATTTCTTTTCACATAGGGATATTGCTAAGCACTCAGGGGCCATAAAAGGGAAAAAATACATCATAAAAATGAAAGACTTTGGTAGGTTGTTCGATGTCACATATTAAATCTTCATCACAGCAGAATAAATTTCTTTATCAAATTAGCTGGGAATGGGAAAACTAATATGTTTTGATGTGAAGGAGTCACCCAGAAAATCACAGGCATGTGGCTGAGGAAAGTAGGTATCTTTGGGGGTCTAAAGAAGGGGATGGTGCTGAAAGTGAGGATGGGGATAGGAAGAAGATGATGGGAGGTCATGAGGTCTCAAAGAAGTTTTGCCCCTTTTCCCCTTCACTCCTCAGCGCTATTAATTAGACTGGCTCAGCAGAACTAATTCCACAAGGCCATACAGAAAGGATATGTCCAGAGAATTTCCCATGGGAAAAGATTAATTAACTATAAGCAAAACTGAGAACATGGAATAGGCTCTCACTTAGTGTATGACCTTGGACAGGTTGTCTCCTTGTCTCAGCCTCCTCATCTGTAAAATGAGAATGATAATGACATATGTCTTATGGAATTGTCATGAGCATTAAATGAGATATTTATAAAGTGTTCAATGCAGTGCCTGGCCTAAGACACTGTAGGATGAGTACTATCATCATTCTCATTTTGTAAAGAAGGAAGCAGCTTTACCCAAAGGGCTGCCAGGTAGGTATTATTATCCCCTTCTCCCTTTTTTAACATGGGACTTTCTAGGAAATAGGCCTGAAGTTCAAGAATAAACAGAGCTCATTAGAGCCTGTGCTTTATATTTGGGGTTATTAATTCAACAAGAAATGTACATTCTGGTGAATAAATGATTAGACAGGCCACACCTACATTCAATAAATAGATAATTCTTCAGCTCTGTTTGAAACTTTAAACAGTAAACTGATTGCTTTTCGTATTCAAATGAGACAAGTGATTTTGTCTTTTTTTTCTTATTGAATTGACCATTTTTTTGTTTTAACATCTTGAATTTGAAGCCAGTATTTCATTTCCACATGGCTTTTGTGTTAACTGTTACAACACAAGTCCAGTTAATGAAAGAGAGGCACAAATTTGGCTTCTTCACTGAATTAAATCCCTCTTCTTCACCCACTGAGTTAACCACTTCTTTTACTGCATCTAATAAATCAGCAGCTTGCTTGAATACACTCATTTCTTAGAAAAATATTTCCTGCTTATAAATTATAAGACTCATCATTGTCAAAATGGCCACCCAACCCAAAGCAATATGCACATTCAATACAATTCCAATAAAAATATAAGTTGTATTCTTTAAATTACTGAAACAAATACTATAAAAATTCACATGAAATCCCAAAAGACTCTCTCCCCTGAATAACCAAAGCAATCTTAGTGAAAGAGAAAAAGAATGGAGTAATCACATTTCCAGACTTGAAACTATATTATAAAGCCGTAATAATTAAAATAGACTGGTACTACTACAACAGAGACACACTGACCAATGGAATAGAATGGGAAAACCCAGAAATAAACCCACCCTAATATGGACAGTTAATTGATGACATTGGGTCTAAGAACATACACTGGAATAAAGAAAGCCTCTTCAACAGATGGTGTTGGGAAAACTAGACAACCACATACAAAAGAATGAAAGTTGACCACTATCTCATTCCATACACAAAAATCAATTCAAATGGATAAAATACTTGGATGCAAGACCTGAATCCATAAAATACATAGAAGAAAACATAGGCAAAACACTTCATGACATAAGCTTTAGCAATGTCTTTGGGGATTTTTCTTCAACAGCAAGGAAAACAGAAGAGAACATAAACAACTGGGACTACATTCAACTAAAAAGTTTCTGCACACTGAAACAAGCCATAATTAAAATGAAAATACACCTACTGAATGGGAGAAAATATTTGCTCACCATATATCTGACAAAGGACTGATATAAAAAATATACAAAGAACTCATATAACTCAATAAAAAGAAAACAACCCAACCAAACATGGGTAGAAAAGCCTCCAAAGATGACAGGTAAATGGCAAACAGGCACATGAAAAAAAATTGTTCATCATCACTTATCACCTGTGAGAATGGTCCATGTTGAAAAGATCAGAAATGACAGGTGCTAATGAGGATGTAAAGAAAATGGAACCCTCCTACACTGATGATGGGAATGCAGATTGGTCCGGCTTTTATGGGAAGCAGTATGGAGGTGTCTCAAAAGATTAAAAATGAATTTGCTATATGACCCAGTATTGTCACTCCTAGGCAGCCTTAAAAATTTAAAAATACTAATTTGAAAGGAAACTTGCACTGCTATTTTTTATTGCAACACTTCTTATAATAGCCACACTATGGCAACAACCTAAGTGCCAAAAACAGATGAGTGGATCAAGATGTGGTATATATGCACAATGAAATATTACTCAACGATCAAAAAAGATGAACTCTTGCCATTTGCAGCAAAATGGATGGAGCTGACAGGGATAATGCTAAGTAAAACAAATCAGAAGGAGAAAGATAAATATTGGATGGTGACACTTATATGTGGACTATGGAGAAACCAAACTAAGGGTCAGATAAAGACAAGCTTAAAAATAACCTGTGAAAGTTAACCACGGAACTGAAACACAGGGCCGGGTGGGGGGCTGGGTGAGAACAAAGAGGGAAAGTAGAACAGTGGACTGTGGTGGTGGGCTATGGGCAATTTGGTGGTGGATAAACTACCACCAAAGGTGGGTGGTGGGGGTGGGGGCATTGAATACTTTCATAACACCATCAGTAATGCAAGTCAGTGTTTCCTCAATTGAAAAATAAAGAGGGAAATCAAGAAGAAAAATGGACTGAGAAAATAATTCCCTGAGTAGGAGATATTTTTCAACAAAGAACATAGTCACTATGCAAAAATAGATAAACATAGTTTAAAGGGGAAAAAAATGAATACAGTCATTTCTTTCCCATACCTACACAGCCAAGTATAATCAGCATCTCAACAGCTCACATACTCTGCAGCATAACAGGAAAACTGAATTCCTGTCTTCACTTTCTATTTCAAGATAATGTTGGAAAAATTAATGGGATAGGTAATGCAATTTTAAAATTGTAAATTCATGACCTTAAATATGTTCCCAATATTACTTTATAATCGACAGGTATTAATGTTTGTTTTAACAGTAGTGCCCAATGCTTATTTGTTCTATTGATTTTCTTCTGCCACAGATCCACTGAAGTGCAAAGTGTTACATACACTTGTAGCTTGTTTTTGTTGTCCGTTGGAGAGAGAATTGTAGATAGAGCTATTTAATCTTGGGATTGAAAAAATTCTGAAAGGTGATATAGATGAAATATGAGTGTTTAGGTCCTTTCAGTTTTCTGAAAAGGACACCAAATAAATGCAAAACATTCTATTTTAAAATAAAACCTGATGTAACATTTCTCAATACTTGCATAGTATCTTGCAAAATATGTTTATGAATTATAAGCCACACAAGAGGATCTTTAGCATATGATGCTAGCCATAATAAAAAAATTAAAAAAAAAACAAAAATTAAGACAGCATTTATTAAATGGTTTGGTTATCGTCATGTATTTCCTCACTGCAATATATGTACATTTTATATTTCAGGAACAAGATTCAGGGAAACTATCTTTCCTCTAAGTTTTATTTGCTGATAATATTCTGTTTATCCAAACTACAACTTGCCAAGAAGTTTTCAGAAGGCATTGTGATTCACCCCGATCTAGAACACACTCCGTCAGATCAGCCAGTGAGCCACTCCTGAGAGAGCCATTCCATGCACCAGGTCCCCTCCTCTCTCCTGTAATTCTCACCCACAAACATTAGCAGCTCTGTGCTAACTGCTTAAAGCATCTGGAAGAACTCATGCAACTCAACAAGAAATGACATGATCAATGAATGGGCAGAAAAAAATAGACAACCTCAAACAATGTTGGTGGGAATGTAAACTCATCCAGTCTCTAAGGAAAGTAGTATAAAGGTTTCTCAAAACATTAAAAATAAGTCACATTTTTTCCATATGACAGAACAATCCCTTTCCTAGGTATCTATCTACCTGAAGAATACAGAAACCCCAATTCAAAGGGATGTATACATTCCTGTGTCCATTGCAGCACTATTTACAATAGCCACATTATGGAAACAACCTAAGTGCACAGGGAGAAATGGGTGGATTAAAAAGACGTGGTATAAATATACAATAAAATATTATTTAGCTATAAAAAGGCAAATTTTGCCATTTGCAACAAGAAGAGTAAAACTGGAGGGGATTTTGCTAAGTGAAATAAATTGGAAGACAATAATCAGACAGTTTTACTCATATGTGGAATATAAAGAAACAAAGCAAAGGAACAGACAAAAACAAACCAAACTAAGTTCTTGAAATCTGATTGCAGAACTGAGGTTACCAAGAAGGAAGAGGGAGGTAATGAGCAAGGAAGGGAGGGGGGCCAATGGACTATTGTCGAGGATCACTGGGGCTTTGGTGATGGGCCTGGTGTAAGACCATACAAAGAAAGAGGTATGAACATATACTCCTACAGCGTATGCAATGTTATAAACCAATGCTACCTCAATAAACATAACAGAAAATAGTAAAGTATGTGGACTCCTCATTTCTCTAAATTATAATCATCTTAATGCAAAACAAGGATAAGAAAATGTTCTAACCCATGCTTTGCTTTTATCCCTTGTAGCCCATAGTGCGGAGCTAGGCACATAGGAGGCACCCAGTAAGCATTTATTCGTTAATTGCTCTATAAAGGACAGAGAAAGACCCCTTCTTCCTCTGTGACACACGAAAACTATTTCTTAGTAAAAACATTGTGATGAAGAGCAGCTTTCGGTGGAAATAAAACAATACTTCTTGAGAGCAGGGTCTATAATTTGTGGTTTAATCTTTTCCCTCTGAGATATTTAAGCATTTCCCCCAAACATTAAAGGCTTTTAAAAATGCAGTTTCAGGGCCTCCCCGGGTGGCGCAGTGATTGAGCGCTGGGCTGCGAAGCTACCCGCAGCCTCTGCAGCGCTGGTTCAATCCCCGGCCTCACGGCGAGGGTCCCACATGGGCGCAGACCTCTCCTGCCGCCCGCTGCTCCCCTCAGCAGTGTATTTCGTCAGTCTGCCTGTTCTGTTCCTCGCTCTGGCTCTGGTGAATTCTCTCCCCTCCCGCACTTCTGACTGTACCCAGTGCTTGTATAAATAAATAAATCTTTAAAAAAAATGCAGTTTCAATATTCCCCATACAATTCCCACCCCTTTATTTTGACCCTAATCCTTCCCCCCACTCCCGTAGTGTGTCTCTGGTTTAGAGTTGCTTGTTGATTGTGATTTTTACTTTATTATAATTAGCCTTTTTCCTGGTCCCTTATTTAGGTTTTCTCAATTCCCGCTATGAGTGAGACAATCCGGTGTTTTTCTTTTTCTGTCTGACTAGTTTCGCTGAGCGTGATACCTTCTGGCTCCATCCATGTTGCTGCGGATTGCATGAGTTTATCTTTTTTGATCGCTGAGTAATATTCCATTGTGTGTGTGTACCACATCTTCTTGAAAAGAAAATCATGCATTTAATTTTTTTTTTTAAATGCAGTTTCAGATACTTACCTGTAATTCATAGGGCTGAAGCCTGGCCCCCAGCCCTTCTTTTCCACCTCTGCCCTGACTTGACTTAATGGGACCCTTTCTCTTTTCTATGCTTCATCCTCCTCAGGTTGCCATCTGCCTGAATCGTGTCTATGCTTGTTCTACAAGTCAGGAAGGCCTTCCTCAGAATCCATACCAATACTGATATTTTAAGGAAAGTTTAGGTTTTTCTGAATGTAATATTAATATATTTTCATAATAGAAAAAATTTGAAAGTCAAAAAATGGAAAGAGAAGAAAATTCATTTATTTTCCTATACCCCAGAGGTGACAGCAGCTCATATGTTAATATGTACCATTCTAAGCATTTATGCATTTTTCTGTTTAAAAAAATTATATTGCACAATTATGTAAAGACATATGACATTAAATATTTTTTTACAATGATAGCTAAACTTTTACTATACCTAAGAACTGCCTAGGAAGACTCTTCAACTACCAGTCAGTTCTTCTGTATAGTGACCCTGAAACAATGAGTCTGGGATGCTAGCCAGGCGTCTTTTTTTCATGGCACATCAGTCTGATTCTGATAATGCTCTTTCTCAAATCATACTTCAAGGGACATGATTCTACAACGTAATTTTTTAGCTACATAGTATTCCATTGTGCAGGTGTGTACATATTTCATAATTCATATTTTTAAAACTTTTTCATCTTAAGATTTGTATGTGCAAGCAAAATGAAGAGTCATATAAAGCAAAGAAGAAACTGAGGTCCCAAAAAAATGAAATCAGATTTATACGTTGGCTTAGCCAACTCACAGTATCTTTTTTTGAAACTCCCTCTGAATAAATTTTGGAAATGAATAGGCTCTTAAAGAGTATGCAGTGAGGTAATCTTTTGGGCAATTTGATTGGAAAGAATTACTTTTGCAAACTTTTACAGAAATTAGAACTACTATTTAAAACTCTAACTGTAGCCCAAATATATTTATACCAAAAATCTCAAGAAAATTCCATGTCCTAAACCCTTCTTACCTCCTTATCCTAGTACCTCATCAATGACTGATTCTTCATGCCTTTATCTCAGTGCTTCTTTGGACTTCTCTTGCATGTGGCATTCCTAATGTCCTTCCAGAATATTCTTATCCTTGACACCTCACTGTCTTATAAACTCTCCCCTGTCATTCTACTCCTGATTATCTCTGTTTGTGGATATCATCTATAACTTTTCAAGGGATATTTAAAAGCCTGACAACATAATAAATGGTTGTTTTGGCTAATGCCTGGGTGAGGTAAAGGAAGACGAGATACCAGGAGGATCAGAAATCTGGTTTTCATGGTGGATTAACCAGCTGACATTAACTTTGGAGGCTACCCATATTTAAAGTTAGCAGTAGCAGAACTCTTGGGAATAGTGCTTGCCAGGGAACCCAACTGACCCATTTAACCCCTGCCTTGCAGGGAGTTCATTGTTTACCTCTGTCGGTTTTCACAGCCTCTTGCAAGCAGACACCTTAAGCCTGAGGAGGTGCTATAGGGCTTGCAAGGCTAATGGGGCAGCAGGTATCTGGAAGCTCTGTTTATAAATGTCTAGGCTTAATCTTTGTTTTAAGTTCTCCATTTTTTAAGCAAATGAGTTTTAGGAAGACAATCAATTTATCTGCTTTTGTTGTATGCAAAGCATTTATAAAAATATGTATCATATATGTGTATATACATATATATAGTGTGCATATAATATAGATATATATTATACACACACACACACACACACACACATTTTTACTAGTCAAAGAGAAGATTGGAGAAAACATATGAGCCCTGAGATGATGATAATGATGACTACAACAACAATGACACAATGACAACAATGATGGTAGGCAGTTCCAAAGGCATGAAATGTTTAGACAGATTACCTGAGAGGCTCCACCTTAAGACAGAGGCTCACAGAACTTCAGAACATTAACTTTATAAGTGGTACGTAAAGAGATACTCAGCTTCAAGAGTCTTTATAATTCCCAGTGATGAATGCTCATGCTCATGAGCCTTTCCTGGGTGGACCCCACGGTTTCCAGCCCACCGGTACCAGCTCTTTGGACCATCTGCCCTGATGTCAGGCAAAGCAGCAAGGACGGAACCAGCCTTCCCAGGCATTTTGCACATGACACTTTAACCCTGAGAAGAGATTATCTATCATAGTGGCTAAGGCACGATAAGGCCAGTTACTTCCTGCTCTTTTTATTGCTTTACTCACAGAGCAATTTAAATTTTAGGAGAAAGTATCTAATTGGCCTAAAAAAAACAAGCAAGTCATCATCTTGATCAAAAGTCCCATCATCTTGCAGTTGGTGAAGAAAGGTAATTCCCTGAAAATAACCCAGGGTGTTGTTAAAAAAAGATACAATGTGTGATGGTCAGTTACAAAGCATTAATTTCCCACTATGTCCACACAAAGAAGAAAGAATTAAAGAGAGTAATAGAAAGATGGGAGATATTTTTTGGAGTTAAGCAAGATTTGGGTTCAAATTCTATTAATGCCTCAATTTGTGGTATCATGGGCAGACTGTATTGGTCTGTATTGAGGTAACATTGGTTTACATTGTTGTTTGTATTTTGAAAGTATTTCAGTGCTGTTACCATAGTACTGTTACCCCCATTTCAGTTACCCCCATTTCAGTGCTGTTACCCCCATTTCAGTGCTGTTGCCATAGTACTCCCACCACCAAAGCACCCTTAGTCCACTATGGTTCCCTTCACACTTTGTTCTCACCTCTCCCTTCCACCTCACTTCTATGGTCAGCTCAAGAGTTAGTTTCACTTTCTCTGACCCTCTGTTTCATTTCTCTATATTCCACATGTAAGTACATCATCCAGTATTTATCTTTTTTCTTATGACTTATTTTGCTGAGGATAATCCTTTCCAGGTCCAGCCATGTTGTCACAAATGGCATGAGTTTATCTTCTTTGATTGCTGAGTAGTATTCCATTGTGTTTATATACCACATCTTCTTGATCCAGTCATGTGTTCTGGGGCATTTTTTATCATAGTTTGTCTGATGCCTATGTGATTACTTGCCAGCCTAGAAAATTCTAGACATAATTTCCTTTGCATCAGGATGTCTACGATGCCAATTCACATCCTTTGCCTCATTCATTTGGAATTTCCTTTTGCAGAAGTCTGTTTTTTCCAAAAATGACCATTGCATTATTTTCCATTCCATATTCACTTCCAGAACTTTGTCATTTTCCATCAAGGTGTGAAGTTTACTTCACACCCAAGTATGACTTTGTAACTGCCTTCCCAAGTATGACTTTGTAACTGCCTTAATGAATCAAAGTGGTAGAAATCACGCATGACTTTGAAGCTAGGTCATAAAATGTGATACAGCTTCTTCAGAATTCTCTCTCTCTCTTTCTCCCTCTCCTTGCCCTTGAAACTCAACCCCCATGTTGTCAAAAAGTCCAGACCACATGACAAAAATTGTTAGATTTTCCTGCTTGTATCTGTAACTAAAATTTCAGCTGCTTGCCATCATTAATCATGATACCTATGAATGAGGGGTCTTTAGCACAGAAGTTGACAAACATTCTTAAATATAGTAAAAATTTAAACCAGTTTTAGTTTGTGGGTCATACAAGAATAAGCAGGATTTGGCCTGTGAGGCTGTAATTTGCCCTGCTTTAGATGATTTCTATTCTCCATCTTCAAGATAGAGTAGCTAAAGGTGAATGGAAGAGAGCGCTCTTTCCACTTGACTCTGCCCAAATTTTTAACCCAACAACAAAACAGATGCAGTATTTGAAGCCATTAAATTTTGGGATAATTTTATTTGCAGTTATAGTAACAAGAAAAGCCAGGGTTTTAACTTGTTGATTTTTAGGAATTCATTATTTGTTCTAGATATTAATCATGTGTGAGTTTTACATATTGTTAATATCTTCAACCAATTTGTTAATTTAATTTATGATGATCTTCCTTAGAATAGTAGGAACCTTCATCTTTAGGTTATTAAATTATCAATTATTAACTGTGTAATATTAGGAATATTATTTCATTTTCCTTACCTATCAATGGAGGTAATCATAGTAACAAGTTTATAGGATTTCTCTGCCAATTAAATGAATGTATAGCTGTGAAGCACTGCCTGACATGTGATGTGCTAAGTGTGTAAAAGGGTTTGTTAAAAATGGCATAAATATTTTCTCCTTATATCATGTACTTTTTGTCTTATTTAAGAAACTCTTTTCCACTTCTTGTGTTGTCCATATCTATTTTCATTTCAAGGTTAGTATAACCTTGGAAAATAATTGGATACATTTTCTCCTTTTCTTTAGAATATCTCTTATCTAAGTTTGGTAAACCTACCCAATAAAAATGCTTTGGCAGGATGAGGGTAGGGATAGAAGAGATAGAGATAATTGCTATTTCAATCTCTGTAAATGGTATTTGTTCAATTTTTCTATGTCTTTAGGGTCACTTTTAGATTTGTATATATTTCTTGAAAGTTTCCATTTACATCTAGTTGCAAAATTTGTTGGAGCATAGGTTCATAATGATCAGCTTCTAAGATTTTAAAAATCTCTGCTTTCTCTGAGTTGTCTCCTTTTCATTCCATTCATTTTGTTTATTTGGGTTTCTTTCCCTTGCTCATTGTCAGTTTTACTGTAAGTTTTTGTGAGCATATTAGTATTTTCAAAGAATCAGCATTTATATGACCTGGAACCTTCCTTTGCTGAAGGGTGATCAGTGACTAGTTCACCTGCCCTTTCATTCAGGGTGTCCTAAATGGCAAATTTCAAGGGCCATGCTCTCCCAGGGAGTTTCTTCTTAATAATTGGACTGTGCTGGTGAGTGAAGTACCCATTAAAGTACTTTCACCAAAAGTGAAAAAACACAGCCAACTGACTTAGAATTATCTGAAGATCATTGAAGCCACAGTCAGAACTTTGTTTTCAGCTATTGGGATCCTAGGAGAGCAGTTTGTTCCCAGATGGGCCCTACCTCCACCTGTATCATGAAAATGACCAGATTATGTTAATGAACTGGCAGCACAGCATCATGTATATATTCTTTTCATTCTCAGGAATCATCAATATGTTCATCTTTCTTATCACCCACATTCCCTTGGGGGTGGACAGACTGGTTATGACTGTGACAACGTTAAAAAAAGGTTTTCTCTTCTACTAACATGTTCACCACTGACCACTATTGGACCACTCATCCCATCATAATACACTCTGCTGTATTCTGTGTCTGCGTGGGCTCTCCATAGCTTCTTAGAGAAAATCCTTCTGTACAATATTGTATTGGGATTTTTCTGAGCCAGTTTCCTTATTCTTCACAGTACCTGGTTCTAAGCAGATTGGATTTGTTCTGTTCCCACATTTTGGAGCACCTGGATGGGACCAGAAAGATGCTGTAAACATCATGTCCATTACATGTGCTCCTGCTGGCACTGCTTGTCTGCCCTCTGCATTATGGCCACTAGCTACTCTTTTTTTTTTTAAAGATTTATTTATTTACTTATGCATCAAGAACTGGGATACAGGCCAGCGGTGCAGTGGGTGAGAGGATTCACCAGAGACAGAGTGAGGAACAAAACAGACAGACTGACTGAAATACACTGCTGAGGGGAGCAGCGGACAAGACAGGAGAGGTCTGCTGTACCATGTGGGTATCTCCCTGGCTGGCTGGGGATCAAACTCATTCAACAGAGGCTGTGGACAGCTTCACAGCGTGGTGCTTAACCCCTTGCACCTCCAGGGAGGCCCGGCCACTAGCTACTCTTTGTTCACTGCATTATAACCTGGTTAAAGAGACACTGAAGAGGAGAAGTCGCTGGGACTCAGAAGCTAAAGTCAGAAAACATTTCCAGTCAGTCCTGAGTGGCTCAGATGAGGAACGAGAGACATTTATTAGTCATCCATGGGGGCTGGATAGGTCCCTCTGAGCACAGTGATCAAAGATGTAGCTCATCATCTCCCACCGAATGCTGCTCTTAAGTTTCTATGTAATTGCATCTTTTCATTTAATTGACCACTCTGTAGTGGTGTGGTATCCATTTTGAAAAATGAAGGAAGACTTTGTCTTAGTGTGAAGAGAAATCAGACTCAAAGTTTGAGTTTTGGAAGTGGCCTCATGAATGAGTCCAGCACACAAATCCTGCAGAACTTACTGCTTTTGATACCCCTTTTTCTTACATGTCTTCTTTTTTTTTAAGATTTATTTATTTATACATACAAGAACTGGGGTACAGGCCAGAGGTTTGGGGGTGAGAGGATTCACCAGAGACAGAGTGGGGAACAGAACAGGCAGATTAACCAAAATACACTGCTGAGGGGAGCAGTGGGTGTGTCAGGAGAGATCTGCTGCGCCATATGGGTAGCTCCCTGGCAGACCGGGGATCAATCTCATACTGCAGAGGCTGCATATAGCTTCCTAGGTTGCGTCTTAACACCTTGCACCACAAGGGAGGCCCTTCAGGTGTCTTTTCAGGAAGTGAATGACAGTGCCTTTATTTTATTTTATTTTAAAGATTTATTTATTTATTTATACAAGCACTGGGTACAGTCAGAAGCATGGGAGGGTGAGAGGATGCACCTGAGCCAGAGCGGGGAACAGAACAGGCAGAGTGATGAAATACACTTCTGAGGGGAGCAGTGGATGCAGCAGGAGAGGTCTGTCATGCCATGTGAAACCCTTGCCGGTGGCCGGGGATCGAACCGGCACTGCAGAGGCTGCAGGCAGCTTCGCAGCCCAGCACTCAACCACTGCGCCACCAGGGGAGGCCCAGTGCCTTTATTTTAGATACATTCCAACATGTATTTTTTAAAAGTAAAACAAGAATTAGGGCACAGGCCAGAGGCATGTGGGGTGAGAAGACCCACCAGAGACAGAGTGGGGAACAGAACAGGCAGCTCCTCTGAAATACACTGCTGAGGGGAGCAGCGAGCGAGCCAGGAGAGGTCTGCTGTGCCATGTGGGCAGCTCCCTGGCGGGGGGATTGAACTCGTGGTGGCCACAGCTTCATAGGTTGTGTCCCAACCCCCTGTGCCACCAGGGAGGCCCAGCTTTGGTATTTTAATTACTTGATAAACATTAAAAAAAATCAACATTTATTTTTATAATCATTTCCATTTTTTTCTATTCTCTAATTTCATTGATTTCTACCAATATATATCTATTTCTTCTATATGATTACTAAGTAGCTCCTTCTCTAGCTTTCTTTAGTTGAACAATTGGCTAGTTTATTTTCATTGCTTTTTGGTTTATAATACATATATTCAAATTTATAATTTTCCCTTTAGTTATCACTACCTGATTCCCCCAAATATTGACATATAGTGCCTTAATTTAATTCTAAGTGTTTTGTACTTTTGTTCTTTTACCTTTTTTTTTTTTTTTTTGCATGTCAAAATGTATATTACTGGGGGCCTCCCCGGTGGTGCAGAGGGTTGAACGCAGCCCTGTGAAGCTGTCCGCAGCCTCTGCAGAGAGGTTTCTATCCCAGCCGGCTGGCAAGAATCCCACATGATGCAGCAGACCTCTTCTGTCGTGCCCACTGCTCCCCTCAGCTGTGTATTTCTGTTGTCTGCCTGTTCTGCTCCCCGCTCTGTCTCTGGTGAATCCTCTTGCCTTCCCGTGCCTCTGGCCTGTACCCCAGCTCTTGTATAAAAATGAATAAATCTTTAAAAAGATGCGTATTACTGGCATTTAAAAACTACATTATTTTATCATCTAATTTGTTGTTTCTCTATGTCCAATAACATGTTAAATAAAGATTTCCAGGACTTTTCCTAAAAATCGTATTTTGATTTTATAATAAACATTATCTTTTCATAATCATTTGGATTCCAGTACCTTAATGATAACAAAATGGGTACTTACTCTAAAATATTTTGCACTTGAAATTTCCTATTGGTTTGGTCAACTTTTTTGTGGGTGTGTTTGCAAATGTGTGTGTGTTTATGTATATTTGTGTTTATATATTTATTTTTATTGTTTTATATAAACTATTTTTAGAATAGTTTTAGATTTGAAGTAAAATTGAACAGAAGGTACAGAGATTGACCATGTGCCCCTTGCTCCTGCAGATGCACAGCTCCCACCTATCACCAGCCCAAATCAGTTAGGTGCCATTGTTGCTAAGACGAATATGAGCCTACATTGATTCATCATGATCACTCAAAATCCTTAGCTACATGGTGGTGTACATTCTATCAGTTTTGACAAATGTATAATGACATGTATCCACCATTACTGGTCTATAGAATACTTCCACTGCCCTAAAAATTTCCCTGTGCTCCACCTTTTCATCCCTCCTTCCCTCTAGTTCATGGCAGTCTCTGATTCTTTTACTGTCTCCATAGTTTTTCTTTTCCTGGAATGTTATATATAGTGGAATCATATGTTTCCGTATGTTGCCTTTTCAGACTTTTATTTTTTCATGTAGCAATATGCATTAAAGCTCTCCCCCCATTCTTTTCATGGCTTAAGCTTAATAGCAAATTTTCTAATAATAACTAATTTTCTAATAATATCCCATTGTCTGGATGGACTGGGTTTATTCACCCATTCACTTGTTGAAGGTCACCTTGATTGCTTCCAAGTTTGGGCAGTTATGAATAAAGCTGTTATAAATATCTGAATGTAAGTTCTTGTGTGGACATAGTTTTCATTCATTTGAGTAAGTACCAAGGAGCCTGGATACAGTATTGTCTTATTTGTAACAGCATGTTTAGTTTCCCCTGCAAACTAGCTTCCCAAGCCAGTGTAGGGTGTACCGTTCTCACCAGCATCGCAGGAAAGTCCTATTCTTCCACATCCTTGCTCACATCTGGGGTTGCCAGTATTCTGGATTTTGGCCTATCAATAGCTGTGTACTTGTATCTCACTGTTGTTTTAATTAACATACCCCTGTTAATTAGCACCTAGCTGATGCCAACCTTTCAAAATCATTTTTGTGTGTCCAACGTGCCATTAAAACCGAAATACAGAAATAGAGATGTTTTGATCAGAGAAAATGTGTTGCAGATTGACAAATAAGGAGGCAGGAGAAAAACCAACACTCAAATCTGCCTCCTCAATTAAGAAGGAAATGAGGTTATACAGGTTTGGGGGGCCAGAATTGAGAACAAAGGAGTTCAATTTCATTAACTGAAAAGCAGGGTAGGGACAAAGATATGTGAACTTGGCTAAAGTTCATTGACTAGTCACAGGGCACTTCATTCATGAAGAAGTATGAGAGGCTTTTCTGCAGATAACTGAAGTTTTGCATTTCTGTTGGTGCACCCCTGCTGCTGGGTAGTCTCCTCCTCTGCGTTCACAGACTTCAGCCAGCCTGGGAGCTCAGCTAAGGGTTGTTTGCTTTTACTTGCTCTGGCTCAGATAAACTGTGTCTGTAAATATGAGCATCAAAGAGAAAGTAAAATAAGTATTTTTCTTTTGTGCTCTTAGAGTCTGAAAGCAAATCAACCATTTAGGCTCAGTTTCATTTTCATTTGCTCATTTGCCACGTGTTTCTTTGGTGAGGTGTCCAGGTCTTTTGCTCATTTTTTAATCAGGTTGTTTATTTTGTTTTTGCTGAGTTTTCAAAGTTCTTTATATATTTTGGATAATAATCCCCTAGTAAATGTGTCTTTTGCAAATATTTTCTCCCAGTCTGTGGCTTATCTTCTCAATCTATTGACTGTTCTTTGCAGAACAGAGAATTTTATTTTTAATGAAGTCCAGCTCATCAATTATTATTTTATGAATCATGCCTTTGGTGTTGTACCTAAAAAGTCATTATAATGCTCAAGAGCACCTTGATATTTTATGTTATTTTTTTATATTTAATTTTTTAAATTGAGGTGACTTTGGTTTACAACACTGTATGTAATTAAGAGGTATAGGATAACAGCTCTCCAGATGTGTGTTACCACATCATAGTTTATAACTTTGTGTTTTACATTTAGGCTTATAAGCCATTTTGAGTTAATTTCTGTGAAATGTGTAAGGTTTATGTTTAGATTCAGTTTTTCTGTATGTGGATCTTCAGTTGTTTCAGCTCCATTTGTTAAAAAGACTCTCTTTTCTGCATTGCTTTTGCCTCTTGGTCAAAAATCAATTGACGATATTTATGTGGGTCTATTTGGGGCCTCTATTCCATTCCATTGATCTGTTTGTTTGTTCTTATTATTAAGAGATGTGTCAATGGTTCGGGTTGCTCTAAACTTTCTGATAACAAAACACATTGGAAGAACAAAAAGGACTAAGCGTGCATGTCAATATATGTATATGTATTATTTATTATTTTTACCTATTTGCTATCATAATAAGATTTAAAGAACATTATAGAGCTCTATCATTTTCTACCATTTGAGTTATAGTATTTTCTTTGATCTGATACTTTTGCGTAAATCATTTTAAGCTATTTGTCTATTTTACAAATGTTAGTTTACTTGAAACTAGATGATATTTTGTCGATCTGCGTATATGGATAAATGTTAAACCACTGGGCATTGCAATAACTTGGGGTAACTGCATACCTAAAGATACCTCTGTTAACTGCTTTCTGTCAGAAAACCTCCCTCTTCACTCTGAAGATGTTTGGAGTCCCAGATGATACCCAGGCTGAGTAAGGCCACATGTGTCAATCTATTTATTATGTATCAGTGAAACCTAATTTGCTTTTAAAGATATTTAAAATTGTAATTATGTTTCCTTTACAGAAAGAAGTTTCCATGTACATTCCTTTTTCTGAGGCTACTTCTACCCAGCCTTCAGAAACCCTCCCATGATAGCTACATTTTGTCAAAAGAGATATTCTGGGGTGGAAGAGTTTAACTCTCCTACAGTGTCTTAAAAACCATTGGTTTTATATATTTTATTGTTGTTGGTAGTGGTGGTGGTGGGATGGTGGTGGTAGTGGGGTGTGTGTGTTTGTGGTTTGTGGCAGGAGGATAAAACTGGTTCCTATTTCCATATTATCTGATTGTGAAAGTTTGCTTCATCCGTTTTGAATGCTTTATAGTGTTACCTCATGTGAATGTCCCTTAGGTTGGTCATTCTCACTCCTAGTGATAGGTATCTGGGTTTGTATCTAAGTTTTGCTGCTACTAGTGTAGGGGAGCAAAAATCTCCTATATGTCTTTGGCAGCAGGACTATTTATAGGAGGAGATTTAAAGGTTGGGTGGAGGTTACCCTTTGTAAAAGACATTTACATGTGTAAAGGACACTCTCTCTTTCCCTCCCTTCCCCTTCATGTGTGCATGTGCGCACGCAGTTGGGGGGCACGTTTGTGTGTCTTTCCCCCCACCCCTCCACCCCCAATGGAGAAGGTACACAGCATACTTTTGTTTACTGTTTGTATCTAGATAACTTCCCATAACTGACCTTCCCCTTCTCTTTCTCCCCCTCCCCCAAAGTTCTTCATCCTTAGCTGAGGTTATTTAAGATGGGAACTGAAGCCATGTAGGTGAGTGAGTTAGTCTTACTGGGTGTCTCTCTTGTATGTAAGAGTTATACATGTTATCATTAAATTTCTTTTTTTTTCTTATCAACCAGTATGATGCTTGTTTGATCATTTTTCAGCCTAGAAGGACCCAGTGGGGTACAGAAGGACCCCCTGTACCCTTTCATTAGCTTGTCTCTTGTACATGTTTCCTGATGTATTTGGGAAAGAGTTTCTCCTGAGTTATAGATTTAGTAGTGCCCACAGATACGGAGTCCTGATTTTGAGTGGGAAGTTTTAAAGCCAGGAATTGGCCTGTGGATATTCTGTAGAAAACCTCTCATCTCTTCTGCAGCCTGTCCAGCCAGGGCTGACCCGACAGGGAGGACTTTTTACTCGCCACCCTGCTGAGAAACCAGCTGTCTTGGTGGTTGAGGTATCTTCCAGTAGTGGAGTCTAGTTTCTCTCATTTGGTCCACCAGGTGATTTCAGGAGTCTCCTCCAATGTTCCTGGGATTGCTTTCTTCTTCTAAGACAAGGTGAGAACTGTTCATTAAGCAGCTTTACCACACACAGAGCCTCTGAGTTCTTCCTCAGGTTCTTCCAGACATGGAGGGCAAAGGTGGGCCAGGGATCTGGAGATCAAAAACTTGGCATCAGATATTTAAGTCAGGCAACCAAAATTGAAATATGACACATAGGCAATCAAATAACCTATGTGGCTTCATTATTTCTAAATGTTAAAGAACAAGTAATAACAATCATTTAATTTTGGCTTTCATCTTCCTGTTAATATCATTCTTGTTTACTTATGCACTTAGCCTGCTGACAGCTGGCAAGCTCACAAACAGAAAAAGAAAACAGACTAATTCTGATTACCCTAAAGTTACCTCCTTAATGAAGTCATATAAGGAATTCCTAGCTGTCCCTAGCTGGCCTGTGCTGCAAATCAGTTATAAAGCCTTGACATTAGTTAATGCCCTGAATCTATTTTGCTCTCCTTCACTGGACCCGGTTTACTACATTCTACTTACAAAACACTTGAAATGTAGAGTTGTGAGGACAAGCCTGAGTTTCACTACTTACTAGCTATCACCTTCATCATTCTATGAACTTTCCCCATCTACATAATGGATATACTATCTCACAGTAGTTGTTTTAAGGACTAAATGAGGTAACTTCTGTGAGCATTTAGTAGCTTTAAGCCTCCAGTAAAAAATAACACCATGATTTCCAACTGAAATTGATGTTGCTCCTCAGGGGACATTTAGCAATGTCTAAAGACATTTTAATTTGTCACACTTTAGGGATGGGATGTTGCTAGCATCTGGTGAGTGGAATCTATGTGTGTTACCAAATATCTTATAATGCACAGGACATAGCCTCATTTCCAAAGCAGCTTATCCTGTCCAAAAATCAATACTGAGGTTGAGAAACCCTTGGTTAACTCTAAATATATTCTGGCTTTTGTGGAAGGAATACCCCTTTAGTTTGTACTAGCTTCATGGAGACATAGAACACTAGAAAAAAATATGGCAAATGATCAGATCTTATCATTTAATCATGTCACCAGAACAAGAGAATGGTCATGGAAATCAACTTATATATCTGTTGATCATAATTTCCTTGTATCCTATAAATATGTACTCAGCTCTCTAAGAAAGAAGGGTCCAGGACACCATGGATACATTAGCTCCTTTTATTCCTTTGATGTTAGAAAATGAACTGCTGAGTCCTGAGGCTTCACTTAAAAAAAAAAAGTGCTTGTAATTTTTCCCTTCTGAAAGCCATGGTTCACAAACTCATTACTGCGTTTCTTTACTTTGCTGTGGGTCTAATTTCATTCAGAATTTGACAAGATTCCATTAATTGGCTCTACTTGTTGAGGATGCCAACCCCTTGAAATCAATCCAGTTCATATTTATTGAGCATCATCTATTTGCCAAACCACGTTGGGTGTTGGAGAGATAATGATAGATAAGAGGATTATACAGGTCTAGCCTCTCAGGGAAGATTTGGATTGTGCAACTAATTCCCAGTGTGCTAAGTGTTATAAGAGGGTACAGAAACATAGAGATTTAATGGAATCCTGTAGGTGATGGAATACTGGCTGAGGAAGTGATACTTAGGTTCTTTACATGAATGATGTATAAAATTACAGCCTGTGAAGACTGAAGTTGGGGGAAGGCCATTGAAAGATATGGTTAGGAAGTGTAATTGTTATAACTGTTCTCAGAGTTTGAGTTGGTCAGGCGGTTGAATAGTTTAGAGCACTTATAAGGAAATCCACTCAGTTGTATCCGTCTCACTGTGCCTAAGTATAGGTAACATTTTAGGTTCAATAAAAAATCATTTTATTATCAGATATTCCTGCCTTGAAAAGCAGAATTTTATAAACTTGCAAAATAAGAACTCATTACATGCTCTTCCTCTGCCTTTCAAAATCCTCAAATGTTCAGTCTCTTACATCTTCCTTCTAATAGGTTCTTTACTTTGCTTATTTTATTTGGCATAAATCAGAGCTAACACGAACCCATCTCAATAGCTCTCTTTCAAATTCTGTTTATATGCCAGTTGGTATGAATTGTCCTAAATGTCCCCCATCGTGGGCAAGACCCATCTGTCAAGATCTACAAAATGATATTTCCTGCTTGTGGGAGACATCTCTGTGGAACTGAGTGTTCTGCCAAGGAGAACTTAACTCAGCTGCATGCTAATACATTAATGCCCTGCAATCGCCTTTTTGGAATTTTTAAAACAATACTCACACATAAATCCTATATAACCACTTAGTAATAAAAAGCAGTTTTTCCTTGTGTGACCTAGAGATGAATCTGCCATTAGTGCTGGGTTATTAGATTCTACAAATAAAAATATGACATTATTTTTTAGTATAAATATGTCCTATTGATGGGTCATAAATTGAAAAACTATTATTTATCCAAAATTCTACTTGCAAAGCATTGTGAAATGTTAAAAAAAACTTTCATTCATTCACCTCCTTCAGTTTTTTGCTCAAAGGTCATTCTTGTGATTCCTTCTCTAACCACCCTAGTTAAAAGTTGATGACCCCCTAATCTTTCTTTCTTGCCTTTATTCCCTCCAAAGCATTTATTTTAGATATTTTTATGATTTTTTGTTTATCCACTACCTTCCCCTCTAGAATGTAAACTCCTTGAAGCCATGGATTTTGGCCTGTTTAATTCACTTCAGTATCCACAACATATAGAACAGACCCTGACATATTGTAGGTAGACAGTAAATAGCAGTTGAAATAATTGATTGATTGATTCATTTGTAAACTGTCCTGGTTAGATGAGATTGACCGGGCTCATCTGTAGTGCAGAAGGCGTCTAGAAGTGAGCCGATGGAAATTTACTGATGGAGCTATAAGGTGAGCTTACCAGAAGCTCCTTCTGGTGGGAAGGAAGGATCTGCCCTGGGGCTGGATAGCCAAGGACCTGATGAAAGTGAGAGCATCAGTAGGGCCCACTGGCAGAGTGTCTGGGCTGCATGGAATGGACCCCGGGTTCTTAAACCTTCATCATCAGAAGGGATGCCAGTGGTTGGGGAATGACTTGATGAAGGGGACCCTGTCACTGATCAGACCTGCAAGAAAACACTGTGAATGGATCAGATTATGGTCTTTCTTGGCAATGTTCTGTTTGCACTTCAAAAGACTTCTGTTAGGTCAATTGGTTGATAGTGTTGTTTATTTTCTATTTAGTTTCTATTATTGAGGGCTGGGAGTTGACATCACCAACTGTTATTGTTCAATTGTCTATTTCTACTTTTAATTTTTTGCTTTTGCTTCCTGTATTTCAGGCATTGGTGTGTATCTTCCTAATGAATTGATCCTTTTATCATTATAAAACATCCTCTTTGCGGTTGTCTTATTTTTCCTATTATTAATATAGCTACTCCAGCTACTGCCTTTGTAACATCTTAAATGCAGTTATAACTTCCAGTGTTCTTGACTGCTATTTCTAAAATCTGTGCTAGTTCTTTGCCAGTGTCTGTTGATTGATTACCCTCTTAATTATGCGTAGTGCTTTTCTGCTTCTTTGCATTCCTGCTAATTTTTATTAGATGTCATACATTATAAATTTTATCTTGTTGGTAAAGGATATTTTTGAATTCTTGTGGATATCCTTGTGCATAGTTCTGGGATGCAATTAAGTTACTTGGAAAAAAGTTTGATCCTTTTGGGTGTTGCTTTCATGATTTGCTAGGCAAGTCCACAGCAGTACTTAGTCTAGTTCAAATTATCCTCCACTATATAAGCAAGACCTTCCTGAATATTCAACACAACATTCCTTGAATTGTAGGTTCCAGTCTGGTTGGTGGGGATAGACACCACTCAGCCCAAGTACTGTTCCCTCTTACTCCTTTTGATGATTCTTTCTCTAGCTTCAAATATTTTCTTTGAATGTATGCCCATACCAATACTGTGTTAAATGTGCAGCAGTAACTCTGCATATTACCGAGAGTCTTTTCTCTGTGCAACTCTCTCATTTGTAGTATTCTGTCCTGCCAGCGGTCTTCTCCCTCAATTCTCAGCTCTAGATCAACTCAGGGCATCCCTTGGGCTCTTCTTGGGTTATGTCTTTCCTCTGCCATCTTCTAGAACCTTACTGTATGTAGGAATCAGTGGCAATCATGGGACTCACCTCCCCTGCTCACCCCCACCATCTCTCAGGGAACACTGCCTTGCAGTGTCTGATGCCCACTGACTTAAAAACCACTGTCTTACTATTTTATCATATTTGGAAGGGAGGAAGTTTTAGGAAGGGGCAACTATGGTCCCTGTCACTCTATCTTGACTTGACATGAATGTTTCTCTTATATTATTTTATTTTATTTTATTTTTTTGTGGGACCCTCGCCGGTGGCCGGGGATCAAATTGGCACTGTAGAGGCTGCGGGCAGCCTCGCAACCCAGCACTCAACCGCTGTGCCACCAGGGGATGCCCTCTCCTATATTATTTTCTAACTAAAAATTATTTTACTCAAAAATGCTTTTGCATATACCTGTGCAAGATAAGAATTCCTTAATAAAAATAAAACCACAATACCACTCTAACCTTTTAAAAATTGATAATTTTTTAATATATACTGTTCAATCATCTCACAAATATCACAAACCATGCTTACTTAAATCAGGATCCAAATAAGGTTGCACCTTGGGTTTGGTTAGTGTGCCTCTTATCTGTTTTCATCTATAGGTTACCTTTCTATTTCCTCTTCCTGTCTCTGATTATTTTTTGAAGGTCCAATTTTTGCCTTGTTGAGTTTCTCATAGTTGTGGTTTCACTGACTACAGCCCCATATTTCTCCATTGTCTGTATTTCCTGCAAATTATTAATAGGTCAAGATGCTTGATCAGTTGTATGGTCCTTGTCATTTTAAAATGTGCTTTATCAGCTCTTTATATTTTAGTTAATTATATTTCAATTTCCGAGAAAGCCACAAGGACTACTTAAGTTCTACCATCAGAGGCTCCTTCAGGCATGCCTTTGTGAATCTACTTTTTTTATTTACCACATCTGACCTTGGGTCATTCGGTCATGTCTAAAAAGAGTAATTGGATTTAGTGAAAAAGCTAATATGGGGAGAGATAACCCAGGAAATTTAAAAATACCCTGAACTATAATACTGAATTGAGTGCCCTAGAAAGGACATAGCAAGGAAAACTGGAGATGGCTGAATTAAGGTTGGTCTGTGAATTTAATTTCAGATTTTATTATCCTAATTTACACATTCATAAAAATGAAATAGGTCATTATCAAGTACTTAATTTTCAATGTAAGTCATAAAAATGTGTACATATATAATACAGCTTTGAGTTATATTTAGGGATTTTATTCCAGTCTCAAGCGATCTGACACCCACAGGACAAGGATAAGACACTGGAGAAAAATACTTATTAGTCTTATTCTTCCTTTCCTTTCCTCTTTCATTTATTCACCCACTTATTTTTTTCATATAGCTAATGAGTAGTTTAGTCATGCTTTTATTCATGAATGAATGTGGTAGACACAGGACATATAATGATGCATCGTAGAAGGTTCTCCTTGAATACCTCACTAAGTGAGAGGAAGATGAACAGAAAACACAAGTCATTGTGTTAGAAAAGAGGGCTATAAAAATTGCTATGGGTGTCCAAATACTGAGTCGACTTTATCTGCCACACAAACTAGAAAATACAGTCTTTTTTTTTTCTATTCTCCAAATTCTAATACCAGGAACATGTATACTTTTTAATTATCTTCCTAGAAGAAAAGTTTTAAAATCTGTTTGCAATAGATGTTCTCTAAGGTATTCCTAGCTCTAACATTTTCCAGATTCTGAGACCGATTATGATTGTTGGTAATGGAGAGGTAGAAAAAAGAAATGTGTTAGAAGGCAAGGATGAAATGTAAAGAAAGCATGGACCAAATCTCAAAACCCTATTGAAGCAAACTGGACTCCAGGAGATACCAAATTCAAGGATATAAATGCAAGATTTATCATCTGTATATATGCCTGAGATCAAAATCTATAGTTAATCTATTGAAATTTTCCTATAGTTATATACTATTTTAAAGGTTTCAATTTATTAAATCCTTGCAAAACCTATGGAATAGGTTTTACAAATAGCCCCATTTTGCAGGTGAGGAAATTGACAGAGAAGTTAAGTGAGTCATAGTTAGAATGTGGCAGAACTAAGATTTGAGCCAGGAACATCTGGTGCCAAGGCTGGAAATAAACTCTAAGTGACACTGGACTGAGAATTTCACCTGAGGTCCCTGAAGTTCTATCAATGTGATTACAATGCAAATAAGCTGCAAAACAAAACTATAACTCAAGTTGAGACAGAAGATGCTATAAAGTGGTACCAGAGAACTGCAACTTTGAAAGGCTTTCATGAAAAAACTCTGTAGTACAGACCAGAAACACCACAGATTTTTTTTTATGAAAGCCCAGTTCTTATATGCATAAATAAATAAATCTTTAAAAAAAAATCTGTAATTTTTCTTTTAGGTTAGCAATTGTGGAAGAGAACAGGGTAGTAATTCCAACAGAGGATTGTCTTGATATAGAAGGATTAAGAGAGGCCTTTGGGAAAATTGAGATTCCCAAATGTTTCTGCAAAAATGACTCTTAATTATCCTGCTTGAGAAAGCAGAACATAACTCAAGGAGCCATATGGAAAAATTACACCTCTCCCTCAAATTAAAAATCACAATTAATTAATTTTATTGTATTAAGGATTAGTAAGTTGCAATTGTAAGATGAATTTTGATAAATATAAAAAAAATGCTTTTCATAACATTTAGAATTATTTTCAAGTCAGGTTCACAATCCTTGAAGTTTTGGCTCCTATTTTAAGTAAATCCTATTGAACTAGAATTTCTTCCCCCTTACCATCTAATCTTTAGATAAGAAAATTCTTTCACTTAACTATGCCTAAATGGACACTACATCTGAATATGTGTTGCTGTGTTACAGTGATGCAGCTGTAAGTTACTAGAACTATTTGCTCACATCCTCTAGGCCTAAGAAGTAGTTGTATCTCTTTTCTCTATCCTCTGGGGTCATATTTCTTCTTATCTTATCTTGTATATTCTCTGCTGTATTACTGACTTTCCTTAATAGCTTGCATTTTTTGCTTGTCCATTCCTGGTCAAAAGGAAGGCTGACAAAAGCTCTATATGTAGAATGATAGACCATGTTAGGGCTAGATGGTCAGCAGAGCGCCTCTGTGCTGTGAGCCCTCTCTCAGCCTAGAGCCCCTTGGGTTCAACTCCTTCTAAAAATGTGTGTTCTGGTTATAGTTCTACTCTGCTGAGAAAACAAGCTTGAATCTGGAGTAAAATGCTGTGTGGTTTTATTACTGTCTTCTGATCTTGGTTTCTCAGGCTCTTATCTCCCTCTTACTGAGTTCTATTGCTTCTTGGTAATAAAAAAGCTAACTCCTACGAGTTCTGGTCCAGACTCTGTCTCAGATTGTTTTTGTGATTCCAGATAAGTAACTTAACCTGTATGGACCTCAGATTCTTATCTATTAAGTATATGACCTGGCCTAGCTTCTTACATCCCTGCCAGCTCTAAATAAATATAATAAGGCGGGATATTCTTTACAGGTCTCCACTCCAGAATCTCCACAAAGATATTGTCTACGCGCCCCCCAACCCTCTCCTTGAACCCTAAGCTTAATAAAATTGGAAACTCCTCCCTCTGCATGAATAGTCCTATCCTCCTCTTAACTGTTCCCTATTAGTCTCCCTATTTGTCCTGCCTCTTGAAAATGATTCCATCTTAGAAAAGAGGCAGGGCGGGCCTCCCTGGTGGCGCAGGTGGTTGAGCACCGTATTGTAAAGCTGTCCACAGCCTCTGCAGTGTGGATTCAAGCCCGGCCAGCCGGTGAGAATCCCACATGGCGCAGCAGACCTCTCCTGCCTCGCCCACTGCTCCCCTCAGCAGTGTATTTCATCAGTCTGCCTGTTCTGTTCCCCATTCTGTCTCTGGTGAATTCTCTCACCCTCCCACGCCTCTGACCTATACCCCAGCTCTTGGATAAATAAAATAAATCTTAAAAAAAAAAAAAAGAAAAGAAAGAAAGAAAGAAAAGAGGCAGGGCACCCAGTGGCCTAGGGAAAAGGATTATGGACATTTTGATGGTTGGGGTGGTGTGGTAACATCCATCTGAGGAGGTGTGAATCTATTCTCCTAAATCATACGCAATGTTATAAACCAGTGTTACCTCAAGAGAGAAAAAAAATGAATTAATTTTTTAAAAGATTTTATTTATTTATGCATACAAGAACTGGGGTAGAGGCCAGAGATGTGTGGGGAGGGGTGAGAGGACTCACCAGAGATAGAGTGGGGAACAGAACAGGCAGACTGACTGAAGTACACTGCTGAGGGGAGCAGTGGGTGAGTTAGGAGAGGTCTGCTGCACTATGTGGGTTGCTCCCTGGCTGGGGATTCAACTCGTGCTGCAGTGGCTGTGGATAGCTTCATAGGTTGTGTCTTAACCCCTCGAGCCACAAGGGAGCACCCCCCTTCCCGGAAAAAAATGAGTTAATTTTAAGAGAAAAGAAAATGAGCCTGTCTTTCCAAACTCAATCTAAGGCCAAGTCCTCTGGAAGTCTTCATTAATTTTTTTTACCTAATTTTTTTTAGCTTCTTGGAACTTCCATTAATTTTGTTCATAAGCTATCACTGCACCTAGCACCCTGTGCATTGCATATATGGTAATTGTGAACAAGGACCACCCGTGCTGCTGAAGTCCAGGGTCTTAGAAGAGAGCATGGTTATTTCACTTTGGTCACCTTCCCTTTACTCCCACCACCCCCCTAGCATGAGCATGGTGTCCAATGTACAGTGGAACTTAATAATGGCCTATTGAAGGAAGGAAGGAATAAATGAATGTGCAAATCAATGAAAGAAAAGGTGAGCAAAGACCTTTGAACATCATATGTAAGAACTTGGGGGAATATTTTTTAAATGATTGCATTCCAAGAGAAGGTGTGGAGCAGTAATGAGAAAAGTCAGGTAGGGGGAAAACGTGTTTGGATTCCCAGAGGTTCTCCCACTTCTTAGCGATACACAATTGAAACCCACATCTGTGGCCAGACTGAGGCCAGGTGCCAGTTCCATGGTGACTTGAAGTGGGTTAAAAGTGATGTTCCAGTTTTTAAGGATGTCAGCAAAGCTGTGGAGGAGGTCAGACCGAACTCTGGCTTAGTCATTAATTCTCTCTCTGCTCTCTCCCTTTCATCTTCATAGGCTTAATTGTAAATTATTCCTCATTCCTCTGTGCTCTGTTTTCTTTTCTCATGTTTGTTCCAGTGGTTACAGGCCCAAACAAAAAGCACAAATGCTAAATTTTTCCCTGTGAAGTTACAAAGAAAAAAAAACCAAGCCGTTGCATTTAAATAAACAAGTATCCTGGAAGCTGCCTAGTTATTGCTGTGCTTACTGCTGGTAAGAACTATAAATTGCATCTTTAGGCAAAATGTGCAATAGGTTGAAAATGCCAATAAATTGACTTCCAAAATTTTCATTAAGAGGAGAAAACGAGTCAGATAAATACCTGGATCATTTACATGACACAAAATAGTTCTGGTTTCTCTCTGAGATGGTTTGATTTCCCTTGGAAATTTTGGAACATGTAATTGGAGGCAGGGCAACCCAAGGCTGAAGTCAAAATGAGTTTTTTTAGTGCCTGAATGCATATAAGGCAGAGATAGAAAACGATTTCCAGAAGAGAAATCACACTGCATTTGGTGTGGCCATCAGTGGTTCCATATAATAGCCATATCACTCACACATAACTTTGTTTCGGTGGCTGATATTAAGAAAAATTGTTGCTTGCAGTATGATACACAGGGCTGTCAAAATCACACATACATGGCCTTTGGTCTGAAAATTATTTTGTTTTTATAGCATCAATTCAGCAGAGCAAAGTTCATAAATTTGTATTAGGAATATGAGGGCCACATTACATCACAAGAAGAAAGCAAAACGCTATTACTGAGAAAATGTAGGCCCATCTTCTGAAATCGATGTCTGGGTCCAGCTTATGAGTTGATGGGAATTTTCTAGAAATCAATGTCAGCTATAGCTCACGTTTTGAAAAGGTGAGCTCTTCAAAGGGGACTAATTCAATATTTATGATAAAGGTGATTGCCCAAGCATCTAAAGTGACAAGAAGCTTTAATTGCATCCATGTAGGAATTTAATGCTCTTGGGAGAAAATCGTCTTGGACTGAACTGTATAAGCTCTCAGGTCCAAAATGGAAAGGTTTATTTTAGTAAGAGAACTCGGTTATTGCTTTGAAAAAGAGAATGATGGGTAGCACCATCAACCTAACACAATAAGTACTGCTTTTAGGAGAGTTTTGAAACCAAAACAATAAAGACAAAGCAGAAGCCAATCATTTCCTTGTAAGCGAAAAACAAGTAGAACTAAGTCTAAACACCAATATCAGAGAGGTCATTGGGGAAAAGTTTTCTATGTGGATACAGTTTTGGGGTTAAGCAAGCAAATCAAGAGTGCTGAGCAGATGAGAAGTGACAAATGCCTGACACTTTGCTTCTACATGCCCCACTGGAAAATAACTTTAAAAAAAAAAAAAAAAAAGAAGGGGTCCAGCAAAAATATATATCTCGCTCTTCATCCTCTGCCTCTAAAATTGTCTGAAAGCAGAGAATAGAGTATTTTCTTCTCAGGTTTCTCTTCATCTCCTTCATTGTTGACTTGAAGCAGCTAAGGGGGGGAGTGGCTATTTTTTTTCCATGATGCAGCTATACTTAATAAAAAACGAATTTTGGACCGTAAGATGGAAAATGGGTGGGATCTGCAAAACAACTGCCCTGCACATAAAAAGATCGCCAGTGCATCCAAAATTCTAGCCTCCAAAGCAAGATGAATCCAAACTTGGCATACAGGCCATTCTTACCCACTTCAGGACCACGGAACCAAGAGGATCCTGACCCCCCAAGTCCTTCCAGATTAACCAGCTCTTTGGCTTTCTCATATAGGATGTAACCACAGCACTGGAACCCTGAACTGAGCATACGTTTTTCTTACCGCCACTGTTGAGTCGTCCTGGGCCAAATTCCTCAACCTAGCCTCCCTTCCCCCCAACATGGAAAAGACAAGGGACATATAGGAAAACTTATTGTTAACTTATGGTTTTGTCTACTACTTGGCCAGGATCTGGCCCACAACTACTTACAATCTGTCTCCAACCTGGTAAGCGACAATGTGTCTCAACTCTGGAGAGAAAAGCTGAAGCTAAGCAGCTGCCTTCTGGTACGTGTGCAGATTTCAGGAGAGACTTGGATGTTCGTTGCAATAAGTCGGGGCTATTTTGATTAGAGCATCTTGAGAGCAATGTAAGAAAGAAGAATCCTAATGTTCACAAGATGATTTATACCTATATCTGCAACATGTCCCCAAGTTCTCTTATTAGGAATCAAAGTGTTCCAAAGTTTTACATTGCCAAGGTCCTTTTACTCCAACTTGAAAGTGATTAAAGATATTTATCTGAGCCAGAAAATCTAGAGTCGGTGCCGCCTTTATTGCAGAAACTATGAAATCTATCCCATAGGGACGTTAGACACATAAGAAAAGAATTTGAGAAACTTCCATTAACCCATTTTCTTTTTTCCTGATGAGCCCCCCATGCATAAACAAAACAGCATGACTGGCAGAAAATGCAATTGAAAGAGTGAAAAGCCTCACTGTAAGAAAACAGACCTCTGATTTAATGACTGGGAAGGAGTTTTCAAGGCAACTTCTTTTGGAGAAATAACAGACACTTGTTTCTTACTTCTAATATGCAACATCTCATTAAAAAAAAATCTCATTTCCTCACAGGTTTTTTTGTTTCTTAATAGATAGGAAAATACACGGTGCAGAAAAAATTACTTTCATTGATGTTACATTCTGTTAATGTCACTGGCCTTTGTTTTTTCTTGAAATAATAGCAGCCCTAAAGTCAGGGGGTTGTAAGAATTCCATAACTGGAATAAGCAGGAATATTCTGTTCTAATCTTATAATAGTCTTATGCAGAGTAAGGAATAGGGAGGGTGAAGAGATGTGAGAAAGATCCTTTGGTTCCCGGGAGGGCCTTGTATACAACAGCCCTGCTCTTCATGTAATGGATATCTATCAAACAGACCAGCACTGACTGTCCTTGCTTACCCTTGTAATGGGATCAAGGGACAATCATACACTTACACCTCTACTTTCTCCCATGTTTTCACATTCACCTACATGTATACCCATGCCTGCAGGCTTACCTCTCATACTGAAAGAATGATAGATCCACTAAACTTAGAAGTATATCAGAAACAAATCCAGCTTTGGAAGAAAGAATGTGAGTGAGAGAACTAGCAACTGGCCAGGGGAAAAATACAGCTCAGACCTTCCACTTGTTGTTGCTTTTCTTTTTCTAGTGTCAAATGCACTTGGTCCTCTAGAACTTAAAGGAGATATGTCACATCGGTTTTGGTATTTCTCCAAAGTGTATTGTCAAATTCACTATGGTGCTCCAACAGAGACTCTAACTCATCAGTGTTTCAAGCTCAGGAGGAAATATTTACTTTCCTGGAACCACCCAAGGAAATCTGATTAGGAAGGTGTTGGTGATGTGTGCTGAGAGGGAGCAGAACTAGCTGGCATATTGGGGGGTTTCTGATCACTTTTCGTGTCACACACAATTCCTCAAACTTTTTTTTTTTTTTGTTATTATTTGATTAGGTCTTTGACTTGATAAAGTCATTCATCCAGAAATAAGATGCAACCCCAAATTGCTGTTTGATATCTGCCTTGGTCAATGGGTGTGATAACTTTGAGTGCAGCAGTACTTAGCTTGCCTACTCTGTTCTTTGGAAAGACATACTCTGTGGGCCTTACAGGAGTCCATGGTAATAGACAGAGTTATCAGCCATCTCAGCCATCATAGCAAATCTGGAACATGGGAACTATGTTTCCTCAAAGGGCAAAGATCCTTTGGGGTGCAGAAACCCTGAGATAAAAACATATCAGGATTCACGTAGTGCAGTCCATGTTGGGAATAGTAATGAGACCAAATACAACATTTGCTCACAGTCTGCTGTGCATATTCAGCCCAGTTCTAGAATTAAGATATTTCCCTTTCTCTGTATATGTGTCACTTCCTAAACCAGGATGAAGTCTCTTGTCTTGCTCATTAATTCATGAGTAACAAGAGAGATCTGGCATGGACTCAGTTTTACCCCATCATTGTTAACCTTCATACTGCAGGAAATGCCTTTCTCTGTTGATATCAATTCATTGAGACATATTTGACACCCAAGCCAGTCAGTCCATGGGGCAGAATACTACAGGAGTTACAGTAGAGGGGACAAAACAGCTGTTGTCTTTAAGGCCTTTTAACCTCATGCAAATTACAAGTTATAATAATAAATAAAAATAGCACTGAGATGCCAAATGTACAAATTCATACCCAGAGACATCTGTTGAAATCTATGAGCAGGTATCAGGGATTACCTGGGGAACTTGGAGTCGTGAAGCCAGGTCAGATCATACTTAATGAAGGAGAAAGGAAAGGCCTCTGTGCAGGGACAATAGTGTGCATAAAGTAGCAGGTGGGGTTGCAGATGTGTTGAGTAAATATAGTGAATGGGAATCAAGATTCCCTTGAAAGCTGGTAAGATATAATGATCCAAGGAATTTAGAACACTGGCTGTGGAAGGAATCCAAATATGCCCTACATGCATGCCACTTACCAGAAGAGAACTTTAGTTTTGGGCCAGTTACTTAACCTCTGTAAGACCTATTTTCTTCACCCATAAAACATGGCTAATAGGTATACCTACCTCATAGTGTCAGAGGGTACAAGTATATGTATGTGGAATTTCAGAATATCCCCTAGCATGGGAAAGTTCTAAGTGAATATGACCTGTCCATGTCATGTGTTAGTGTTTGCCTGACCCAAGAGTCTTTTCCAGTGACAGAAGCCAAATCCTGTGACTTCTGACATCAGGAGTTCCTAGATGACCTGTCTGGAGAGCAGTAAACTAGCATACTTTCAAGAGGCTGAGAAGAGGCTTTTCAATAGCATTCTTGTTCCATGTGGAGAAAGAGCATCATTTTTTTTAAAGATTTATTTATTTATTTATACAAGAACCGGGGTACAGGCCAGATTTGCAGGAGGGTGAGAGGATTCACCAGAGACACAGTGGGGAACAGAACAGGCAGACTACTGAAATACACTGCTGAGGGGAGCAGCGGGCGCGACAGGAGAGATCTGCTACTCCATGTGGGATCCTTGCCACTGGCTGGGATCCAACCGGCACTGCAGAGGCTGTGGACAGCTTCACAGCGCTGCGCTCAACTGCCTGTGCCACCAGGGGAGGCCCAAAGAGCATCATTTTTAAGCAACAATTCACAAAGAAACATAAAAGGAGCTGGTGTGTTCTCAGAAATAAGTTACTTACAAAGTTTTAAAAGTTGGTTCATATCCTATTAAGAACTCCCTTGGAGGGGAGGAATAACTTTCATAAGAAATGATTATTCACTTTGATTGTTAGTATTAGCGAACCAGGAAAAGTACATAATGTATGTTTAATTTATCATTCGAAATTTTTTAGTTTATGAGTATCTTATATCTAATGGAGAATTTGACCTATAGATGACATTTGAATGATGTAAAATAGTTTCACACTATTTCTTTCCTGGTTTTATGTTGATATAACTTGATTATTTCATCCTGTTAACATCATATATTGATATATATATTCATATATATACAGTCTTAGAGAGACACCTAAGAAACATAAACAGTTGCAACTTCTGGCAGGAGGCATTGGGGACACTGGGATGGTTGGGAAGTATATATATGTATGTATGTATGCATGCATGCATGCACATATATATAGAGAGAGAGAGAGAAAGAGAGAGAGTCAACTTTGTATTCTTTTAATTATTGTCTATGTATAGAAGTCAGTTTTCTGATAGAAGAGAATTCATAGAATGAATTTCATGAGGGACAAGATCATAGGAAAGCAGGGAGGTTGTTGGAACCATGAGACCCAAATCCTGCTGCTCCTGTTGTTTATGGGTAGCAGATGTTGAAAGCTATGATTAGAAACTGGGAAATTTCAGCCCCTTCATTTCCACTCAGGTAGCCTTTGGGTCAGCAGATGTCAATTGCCTTTGCAAACACGAGACAGCAGGTGTGCAGAACACAGAGGCCATGGCTCATGTAGTGTGTTCTTTTAGCCTTTAGGATTCTCCCCACTCCTACCACTTGCCAATCAAGCTGTCAGATTAGAGAAACCTGGGTAGGAGATATTTTCCTGCCCCAGTAACTGCTAAAGAAATTCCAAGTATATACAAGGTCTGCTGGGAATGTGGTCTTGCTTAACCTTAGGCAAGATGGAGCAAGGATTTCAGCTGAATCTGCATCCTACGTACACAGAGGTTTCTCTTTTTCAAGCAGGCTGAAGAGGCAGGGCCGAGGATATGGAAGCCTTTTGTAAGCCCAGGGCACCATGCAAATGAAAGAGATTGCCTTATTATGAAGGCTTGGGGGAATGCAATGGGAGAGGCTCTGATTTCTATAAAGGATTTTCCCCAGGAACATCAAAGAATCAACAAGGGGAGTGAGTAGGAGGAGGACAGAGGTAGAGCTTAGAATGTTGGCTCTTCCTCAAAGGCACTTCCTATACATTTTCTTTGCTGAGAATCAAATCCAGATACTCCAATGATAATGATTCTCATTTTTATTACCATTTTATTATTCATGGTTGGATCAGTGTTTCTCCTTCCTCCCCGCAAGGCATTTAAATGAAGATGAAAAGTGCCAAGTTAATACCTTGATGGAGCCAAACCCTCTTTCTATAACCAGAGCCTTGGTGGATGGATGTAGTTCCAGCTTGCTCCATAGCTCTGCCTCCAGGGGTCGTTGGCAGCCAGGATCACTTCTGCCCCTAACTTGTGGGGTGGGCATGTGTGTGAGGAAGGGACAGTAAAAATAAGGTCTTTTAGTATTTTGATCAACAGTGCTCAAAGTACATACGGAGAAATCCTCTGAGCAGACATGCATAGAGATTTTTCCTAAACACGCTGGAACAAAACAACCCTGTGCTTGTAAGGTTCATTCCAGGGACACTGACTTTCAGAGAAGAGGGACAGCTAGAGTTGTGATGCAATATGTCACCATGCTGACTACCCAAACCTGATTCAACTTCAATGAAGGGTGGGACCATGAGAAACTGCAAAATCAAATTAAACAGAGAGCATCAAAAGAAGGGTACATGTTAAAAATATATATACATATAGGGGACTTAGTGATCAAGGACTCCCTGTTTGATGTTTCCTAATAATGATAACAATGATGTGAAATTATCAATAGTATCAGTCACTAAAATATCTTTCAAACCAAAGGGAGAGACCAATATTTATTGAATAAATTTAGGAATAGAACTGAGGCATCAACCTGTGACCTGTGCATCAAATGTTGCTCAGCTGCTTAGAAATGTGGTGAGAATCTTTCTGGTACTTGTAAAACACCTGAGAAGTTAGGTCTAAATGTGGAAAAAAGTAAATTCACTTGCAACAGATTGGGTTGTTTCTAGTACAAAGGAGAGAGAAAAGTGCCTTATTAAAAGCACTCCAGTGAAATCCAGAGAAATGTTTAATACCATTCTTCCATTTCTTCATTCATTGGCTGAGTCTGTGCTCTGACCTTGCAAGCCAGGATCATTCTATATTAAGACAGAAAGCATCACCAAGATTGTTAATCTTCTTTTATTTGGCTCTTAATCATGGCCAATTGATGAGATGTTTGTGAGAAGTAGAAGCAAAGAGAGTATTTACAAAATTTTTAAAGCCCTTATGTAAACCAACATTTACCTCAATCAAAAATAATACATTAAAGGGCCTCCCTGGTGGTGCAAGGGGTTAAGCACCACACTATGAAGCAATCTTCAGCCTCTGCAGCAAGAGTTCAATCTCCGGCCGGCCAGGGAGCAACCCACATGGTGCAGCAGACCTCTCCTGTCTCGCCCGCTGCTCCCCTCAGTAGTGTATTTCAGTAGAGTCTGCCTGTTCTGTTCCCGCTCTGTCTCTGGTGAATCCTCTCATTCCCGGCATCTCTGGCCTGTACCCTAGCTCTTGTATGCATAAATAAATAAATATTTTTTAAAATAAATAAATAAAAGTTCATTCAAGAAAAAAAAAAAGCAATAAATCCCTCAGATATCTAGGTGGTAGGAATTAATTCAAAAATTTTGTTTAGTTGACACTTCTGATCATGGAGTTTTGAGAATTAAAGGAATCTGAGACTAATTCAAAAGATTACTTTCTATTGCTGATGTGGCACAACACCTAAATGATTTGAACTCAAAAGTAAAAGTAAGAGAACACTAAACATCTTTCCTTCCTTTCATACATCAGCCAGGTCAAACAGATGTGTGGATGGAGCCATTAACAAGGGAAGCCTGAATCCGTTTACCTGTTGGCTTACCTGGCAATGAAATAACTAAAGAGCTATTTTGGTGTTTGCTGATTGTTTGCTTTTGTTAAAGAGGTCTCAATTTCAGAAGTGATTCACAGATTTATGTGGATTTGGGAATGTATTTAAATTTCTATAACTCAGGCCTTCCTGGTGGCTTATGGGTTTAAGTTGCAGCACTATGAAGCTATCCGCAGCCACTGCAGCACAAGTTCAATCCCCGGCATGGGAGCTACCCACATGGTGCAGCAGACCTCTCCTGTCTTACCCGCTCCTCCCCTCAGCAGTGGATTTCAGTCAATTCACCAGTTCTGTTCCCACTCTGTCTCTGGTGAATTCTGTCACCTCCCACACCTCTGACCTGTACCCCAGTTCTTGTATGCATAAATAAATAAATATTTTAAAAAATAATAAATGTCTATAACTCCTCTTGGTAAGTAACCTCAGATTGTCTGAATGATGAAATAACTGAGGGTGGCAGTGTTCCAAGAGGCATCGATTAAGCTGAAAATTCCCATAAAGAAGACACAATGTCTCTGGAATTCTAGACGTAATCAATGACTCCCAGAACTGCCATCAGTTGTTTGTCTACATGGTCCATGTCTGGGCAGTGTTTATGATCTCTGGACTGTGGACAAGGCTATGCTCTCATAGAGCCATTGATAGTGATGTAAATCTGGAGTCAGAATGGAGACATGCCTGCATGAATATACCATCTAGTTCTAGAAACCAGCTCCATTTATTAAATATGAGGTGTGGGGCCTCCCCGGTGGCGCAGCGGTTGAGCGCTGGGTTGCGAAGCTGCCCTTGGCCTCTGAGGCGCCGGTTCGATCCCCGGCTGCTCCCCGGCCACGGGAGGAGGGTCCCACATGGCGCGCAGACCTCTCCTGCCGCCCGCTGCTCCCCTCAGCAGTGTACTTCGGTCCTTCTGCCTGCTCTGCTCCCCGCTCTGGCTCTGGTGAATTCTCTCACCCTCCCGCGCTTCTGACTATACCCAGTGCTTGTATAAATAAATAAATAAACCAAAAAAAAAAAAAAAAAAAACTTAAAAAAAAAAAAATAAATAAATAAATAAATATGAGGTGTGACACAGGTTCCAAGTTCCCCACTGTTGGAAAATAAGAAGAAAGAACACAGAGGGTGGGAGGGAAGAAAGAAAGAAGGGAAAGAAAGGATGAGAGAAAAAATGGAGAGAGGATGGGAGGGAGAGGGAGGCAAGGGAAGGGGAGGGGGGAGAAAGAGAGAGAGCAAAATAGATATTGAGACCCAAAAGAATAAGCCAATTGAGAACTAGACAATTAGCTGATTTTATTGTTGAGCAATACCCTGAAATCATGTAGGTAGTCAGCAAGTGGCTATAAAGTCACAGTGGATTTTCAGCTCTATTTATATGAAATTAAAGCTACAATTGCTATATATCATCCTGCTTTCAGTAACAGGAGATAATTGATTTATAACAGTAGTTACATTGAACGTACTCTAGTATCTTATTCTTTTATAATCCTTTATCATTCTTGCTCTGACATTTTATTCTTCATAATCTTTCATCAGGACCCCTTGCAATTGCCCTTCAGTGTACCTAGCATATATGATGAGTCACATCAGTCAGTTCTCCTCAGTGAGGTTAAATTAAGTTCGGTTTTCCGACACTACCCAATATACGTTCTCCTAGGCTTACATACTAACGGCCCTGAATTTTAATAAGGGCAGCAGCTGTTCAAGTAAAGATGTAATTTTTAGCTTCTCTTGCAGCTAGTCAAGGCTGTGAGTAAGTTCTGGGCAACGTGAAGCAAGCGTGTGTAGGGCTTCAGGGGATGATCTTTAAAAGACTTTATTCATGTGGAGGGCGCACTCCATCTTTTCTTCCCGTTCTGTCTCTTGATGTGGAGAGGGTCATCTTGAGCTTTGAGGATGAAAGTCATTTTTTAATAATGAAAGAACAGAAACACAAAGAAGGAGCCTGGATCTCTGATGCCATCAGATATGTGCTTTCTACTTCTGAACCTCTGATGTGAGGGAATAAGTTCTTCTGTATGTAAGCTGTGTGCGTGCGTGCTTGCGTGTGTGCGTGTGTATGTGTGTGTGCGTGTGTGTGTGTGTGTGTGTTTGTGTGTGTGTGGGACCCAGGCTAAAGGGACAGCCTCTATCCAGAACATGCCATCTACATGTAGAGGAAAAGGGGAGAGGTAAACAGGGAAGGGGAAAGGCATGTGATGGCAGTTAAAGGTGTGTTCCCATTGCTTTCTTTTTTTTTTTAAGATTTTTTAAATTTATTTATACAAGAGCTGGGGTATAGGTCAGAGGCACGGGAGGGTAAGAGGATTCACCAGAGACAGAGCGGGGAACAGAACAGGCAGACGGACCAAAAGCACTGCTGAGGGGAGCAGCGGGCAAGACAGGAGAGGTCCGCCATGCCATGTGGGTATCTCCCTGGCTGGCCGGGGATCAAACCCGCACTGCAGAGGCTGCGGAGAGCTTCACAGCATGGTGCTCAACCCGCTGCGCCACAGGGGAGGCCCAGGTGTGTTCCTCTTTCATTAGTCAAAGCAAATCGTGGGACAGAGCCTGATGTGAAAGGACATGACTGAGTACCCACTCATAGCTTGGTGGAAAGGGTTAAAATATTTGATTTAAGTTAATGTTAAGCAAATGCCTGGCACATAGTTATCATCATAAACTTTTTTCTCCTATTTTCTATATTGTCCTCTTTTCACTTCAGTATTCTTCTATTTCACAATAATAGAGAATTCTTTTAAGCAATGACACTTAGTCTGAAGCACAAAATTTGTATCAGATTTGAACAGTCAGCAGAAAGGTTAAGTAACCCTGCAATTTAGTTTACCCACGTTTTAAAACTGAAAGTAATTGGGAACAATAATGCAGTGTGCCACTGTGAGATAAATAATAATAGTAATTACCTCTTGGAGTTGGTATGCGGTTTAAGTGATTAATATAGAGAAATTAATGAAAACAGTGCCTGACATATGCATACATTATAAAGGTATTTTTAGAGAAACATAGACATGCGAAGGCTAAACCTGGAGCTGAGGGAGAAGGGGGGTGTTTAGATTAAGAAGATGGGAAGAGCAAAGTGAGGAGCAGGGAAAGTTTAAGGGTACGCAGGGAACAGAGGATGACTGTGCCAGCTTGGGGCCCAGTGTCTAGGAAGTCAAGTGTGGTACATGAGACTGATACGACTTCGACACAGGGGTTGAGCATTGGGGCCATGTTCTGCAGGCAGGAGGGACATGGTTGCATTTAAGGAAGATCATTCTGTGTCAGTGTGTGAGACAGATAGGAGTACCATAACCAGGGTCAGGAATATGTCGAGGAAGAACACTGTAGTTCTTGTTGGAGTTTAATGACAGCGCAATGGCAGAAAGCACAGAGAGCACCAGGCTGTGGGGAGGGGCCTCGGCTATGAGGTGCAGGCTGAGACTTGAGGGGTGAGCCTGGGGGGTGGGCAGATGGGGCGGGCAAAAATGAGAGGACACAAGAATTAGGGTGAAGTGTTAAGTCTTGTTGATGAAAAAGATGTTTTTACTCCTTTGTCAAAGATTAGTTGACCATAAATCTGTGGGTTTATTTCTGGGTTTTCTATTTGGTTCCATTGGTCCGTGCGTCTGTTCTGGTTCCAATATCATGCAGTTTTGATTATTATAGCAGCACTATTTACATAGCCAAGCTTTGGAAACAACCCAAATGCCCAAAAATAGATGACTGGATCAAGAAGATGTGGTACATATACACCATGGAATATTACTCAGCAATCAAGAAAGATAAACACATGCTATTTGCAGCAACATGGATGGCACTGGAAGGGATCATGCTCAGCGAAATAAGCCAGAAAGAAAAAGAAAAATACTGGATGGTCTCACTCATAGCAGGAATCTAGAAAACCTAAATAAGGGACCAGGAAAAAGAATAACTATAAGAAAGAAAAATTCAAAATCAACAAACTATGAACCAGAGACACACTATGGGGAGGGGCGGGGAAAGGAGAGATTGGGGTCAAAATAAGGGGGTTGCAATTGTATATGGAATATAAAAATAAAATTTAAAAAAAAGTTGTTTTAGCCAGACCGCAGTCAAAGATGACGAGTGCAGGTTGTGACAGTATATTGCTTGAAAGTACAACAGTTTAGCATGGTGGCCGGTGAGAACAGACATCCTTTAAGAAAGCAAATTTGGAGATGGTGTGAAGCTGCTGCCTGCCATTTCCTAGTGATGTGAATGTTTCACTCAGATTTCTTTCCAAGCCCTAGACAAGTTCAGCAGCACTAAAGAAGTTCTAACCTGGAGACTGGGCAGGAGTGCAGTAGTAAGAGAAGGGAGGCAGGCGTGTGGAGGGGGAGAGAAGAGGTGAGCAGTTGAATGTGAGAAACTGGGGAAAAGAGGACAAGGCCTGGGCCAAAGGCGGGGAGGGGACATACCATCTTTTCGCAGTATCTGCCGTTCACATTCTAGCAATTCCCAAATGAAACACGAGTTCTATAAAACAACAGACAACATGATAATAATTTTGATTTAAAAAATGGGAATATAATACCAGGCACAGAAGTGATTACTACGACATAGACCTAATATTGGATGTGGCAAAATTGTCCATGAGCAAAATTTTACCTTTAATTTTCTGAGTTTTTCTGCACTGAGCATGTGTTCATTTTACAATATAAATACTAAATAATAGATGCTTTGAGAAGGGAGGAAGAAACTATCCCTGTGGTAAAGAACTAAAAATCTTCACACACACGTGCACAGGCATGTGATGACCCACACGATTTATGCTATTGTGTTGTGACACTTAGAACATATAGTCTAATAAAAACAGATGTGCAAACAATCTTTTGGCAAACATTTTCCAACGTTGGAGACTGCCTGTAGCTGATTACACTGCCAGTGTGTCAGTACTAGGGTTTTAAGTTCAAAATGCTTGCTAACAGAAATCATTACAATACACAGGCTAGCTTGGAGGGGACAGCTGGCCCAAAATTTGGATACATTTAAAAGAAAATGCTTCAATGTGTTTATATTCAAACTCAGCCTCAAAGAGGTAACCTTTCAACTTAAGAGACATTTTGGACAACTGTTCTTGAAATTGTTCTGAGTATAAAACCCAATTGGTCATGACTATTGGAAAATATGTTACTTTTCCTTACAGCCAGAATATGCAGCAAATAAGAGCTTTCTGAGTGATTTGGTAAAAATTGATCTTCAGACTGTTTCAAATATGGGAACTTGATTGTTTTGCTTTTTTCCTGTCTTTGATTCCTGAGAAAGATAGAATGCAAATTTTTCCCTCCAGGAGGGTTTAAAAATTAAGCCCTCTTTGTCTCTACGAAAGAAACTATTGTAGTTTGTTTGCTGGAGATTCAGTTGGGTTTGTAGAAAAAGTAGGGTGATTTCTAAGTGTAGTTGGTAGATAGGGGCTTCTCCTGAGTCAGAAAGCTGTTCTCCAGAGCTCAGGAAGAAAGAGATGTGTGGGTCTGGGGCAGTGAGGAACACTCTCCCTGCCAGTGTTCAGGGGAGGTGGCAAGTTTCCAGAAGGAGTGGTTAGGGAAACAGGACCACAGACTTAGGTTTTCCTAAGCATGGCTTTGAAGGGATCGAGCAAAAGGGACCGGTGATATTAGGGGCAACCAGACAGCCACATTATGACTAACCATTCCCCGCTTTTTCCCTCTGCCTCCAATTCTAGGCCCTGTTTAACACCCTAGAACTAGGTACTTGGAAACGATGAAAAAAAAAAAGTCCCAAGAACAACTGAAGTTACATTTCCAACATAAATGGAATGATGGGAACTTGGAATTTAAACTAGGTAACATTTCTTTTTCATCTGAGCTTGAAGAGCGAATGTCAGAAGAAAGTACAGTATTCAATAGAGGGATGATTTAATGATATCCTCTTTGCAATATGCACACATTTCATGGAGACAGAAAAGAACACACCTGTGATGTTCCTGCTCTGATCCCCATTTTGGACTGAGGTGCCAGGAAGTTTGGCTGCTGAAAACTCACAGCTGTCATTCCTTCCGGATTGCCCTCTGCCAGAGGAAGCAGCCCCTCCCAAGTGGTACCCGGAGTCTAAGACTGATTGAAGCAAGGAGACAAAGGTCCAGCTTCTTACCTCAACTTGTGACAGCTCAGAAGGGCCATCATAGATAGCCCTAGGGGCCTAGTGGACTTCTGTTGAGGCTGAGACCTCTCTGTAGCAACTGCCTTACAATTCAGCTTCTCCCTCTGCCCACACCCTTAAGGTCATTCTGCAGTGAACTTCCTGCATCCAAATCTCAGTACCAGAATCTGAGTCTTTTTCTTGGAAACCTGACCAGGACATTAAACTACCCTAAATCTTTCCCATTAAACAAATGCAGTAATTTTAAAATGGCTCAAAGAGAGATGCCTCCAGATACTTTGTTTTCATATTTATTTAAAATAAGTGGATTTTCATGTGAATTTTTCTCCAATGACAGGAATTATTAGATTTTCTTAAGGATTAAGAATTGAGAACAAAGTAAAATGTGGGGCCACTCCAGAACATCCTTTTCTGACGAACACAGGTCAGAATTGCATTCCAAAAGTTCATTTTTAACATGTTTGTTGCCCTTGACAAAACAAATGCCAAGCACCAAAAAAATGTAATTAATATTCAAATGAATTAATAAAATGTTGATTTATATGTTTTTAAATCCCTCAAAAATGATCAAAAGGGATCATCTTTATGTTTTCATTAGATGTTTTTTGAGGTCAGTGTGCAACTCTCATTATTCTGGGCAGATGTGAATCCATTCTCCCCACCACTGAACCCACTAGGGAAAAAAATAGGGAAGTGGAAAAAGAAGGAATGTAGCATGTAGACATGTGACCGAGGGGTACCCAGCCCCCCAATGTGCACCCTCTAAAGGAATCTGGCCATCTGTGCTCACAAAGGCAAAGGAGACTCTTAGTATGAAAGAAATTTAATAGAATAAGTGTGCATAGAAAGAGAAGAGAAGAGAGGATATTAGTGTTCCCATAAAATACCCCAAATTAGCCATCCCCTTGTGGGCAAATGCCCTGCCAAACAGGGTTGGTGAGAAGCAGGGTGGCTGAGACTCGAAAGCTTGCCACAAGTCTCAGGCACCTTCTACCTGAGACCCACAGGAAGGGAGCAAAAAGGGGCAAGACAATGTTGGGACAAAAGGACAGATGCAAAAATACAAATCATTGTCAGCCTCCCCATGTGTCCCTTTCAAGTATCTCTACACATCTTTCCTCCACACATCTCCTTCCACGTCTCCTTACCCAGGGGGCAAGTCAGCCACGGGAACAGGAGCTTTTTCTTGTCGTCTTCTTTTTTCCCAGAGCCCACCTGCCTTCCATATTATATACAAGAGCTTCACCTGGTCTCTCAGCTCCACCCCAGAATCCCAAGGCAGTTACATGTTAGTGAGGGTGAGGAATATGGTAACTCCTCTAACAATAGAGATATCTCTGTAACAGTAAGCAATTGTTTGTAATTCTGTGGTGCTAAACGTTAATTCTTGTATACTACTTTATGGTATATAAAAACAGCACTAAATAATTTAAAACTGTTTAAATTGTATAATTTCCATAATTTAAATAATTTAAAAAATCATTAAGATGTTTTTACAAATAGGTCTCATTTTTTCCATTAATAAAGGGACATTTTTAAAAAAAAACTTGGAAAATTAAAAAAAAAAACAAATAAACATTACCTGTAGCTGCAGTTTTTGAACATAATTCCTTCTAGAGCATCATCTTCCAAATATTTGGACATGATTATCACAATGTCAATTTAAATTATATTCTACTCATCTCATATTAATCTTATATTCATATTATTTTGCATTTTACAGACATCGTTTGGAATGACTGAATTCCATTGTATCATGTTATATAATCAATGGCCCTTTTTGCCATTTTTCAACATCACAAGTAACTCTGATGAACTTCTTCATGCACAAAGCTCTTTCTGTATTTAGAATTATTTCTTATCATAGAATCTCAGAACTGGATTTGCTAAACAAAGGTTATGAACTTTTTAAAGGCTTTGTTATTCCTTATCAAATGTCTCTCTGGAGTTGCAACGGACATCCACTAACAAAATATTCCCCTAAAATGAAATGATTTCATTTCTTTTTCTTCCAGTCCATTCTGTGATATTTTCCCCTTTCATTTTTCTCCCCATTAACCTCCTATATTATCTAATTATCCCACTGCCAGGATGCTCCTTGGGGCAAAGGCACAGCATTCATAAATCTCTTCTTTAAAACAAGCAAGAATGTTAGCTAGAATCCTCATCATGCAGTATCAGACTAACGCATTTGTTTCCTGAGCAAATGGAACACTAGTTCCCTGGGTTTTGACAGGAAGTAGAAGACGAAGACGGGGTGGAGAGGAGGAAGGAAGAAAGGGTCTGAAATCCTGCGCCATCATCATTAGGATGACTGGACGTACACGGGAGGGTGCAATGTGCGGCTGGGTCCTGGGCATGTGGGAGAGTGGGAGAGTGGGAACAGCCTCTGATATACAAACTTTGAATAGATGTCAAAAGATAACATCATAATCTTTATTACAACCTTGCTCAAGAGCAAATGGTACCCAAAGAAACTCAGGGAAGTAGCACAATTAAAAGAACTGGTTTAGAGTTAGAGGGCTTAAAATGGAGCACTCATGCCATCGCCTAACTCGGAGCCCTGAGCCAGTGTTGCTTCTTCTCTGTCCCCTCAGTTTCTTCATTGGAAAAACACCCAAACTACCTTATAATACTTAATGAAAATAAAGTTCAAATTTGGTAATTAATGATCAGGAAATCACTGTGCACAGTATCTGGTTTATGAGTATATAAAACCTTTGATCACACAGACCAATGGGATAGAACTAAGAACCCAGAAATAAAACCACACATTTATGGACAACTAATATATGACAAAGGAGCAAAGTAGATGCACTGGAACAAGGGAAGCCTCTGCAATAAATGGTGCTGGGAAAATTGGACTGCTACATGCAAAAGATTGAAATTAGACCATTATCTCACACCACAAACAAAAATTGACTCAAAGTGGGTAAAAGACTTGAATATAAGACCTGAAATCATAAAATACATTGAAGAAATCATAGGCAAAACACTCCATGACTTAAGTAAGCCTCAGTACATATTTGTGGACTCATCCCCAGCAGCAAAGAAAATAAAGGAGAAAATAAATGACTGGGACTATATAATACAGCAGAAGAGACAGTGACCAAGCAAAGAGACACCCTAATGAATGAAATAAAATATTTGTGCACCCTATGTCTGATAAGGGTTTGATATAGAAGATCTACAAAGCACTTATGCAACTCAACAAAAAGAAAACAAACAATCCAATCAAAAATTGGGCAGAAGAGCTAAATAGACACTTCTCCAAACAAGACATGCAGATGACCAGCAGACATATGAAAAAATACTCATCATCACTTATCATCAGGGAAATGCATATCAAAACCACAATGAGATACCACCTTACATCTGTATGACACTGGCTTACATTAACAACAAAACAAAACAACCCACAAACAAGAAGTGCTGACGAGGGTGTGGAGAAAAAGAATCCCTTTTTGGTGGGAATGTAAACTGGTCCAGCCCCTATGGAAAGAAATGTGGAGATTTCTCAAGAGACTGAAAATGAATTTACCATATGACCCAGCAATTCCACTCCTAGGTATCTCTCCAGAGAGCACAAAATACTAATTCAAAAGGAAAACCTGCCCAGCTATGTTTATAGCATCTTTATTTACAATAGCTGGGATGTGGAAACAATCTCAATGCCCCAGAACAGATGAATGGATCAACACGTTGTGGTGTATATACACAATGCAGTACTACTTATTACTTGGTGATTAAAAAAGATGAATTCATGTCAATTCAACAAGGACGGAGTTGGAAGGGATTATTCTAAGCAAAGTAAGCCAGAAGGAGAAAGATAAATACGGGATGGGTTCACTTATATGTGGAATGCAGAGAAACTAAACAAAAGACAAACTGTAAGACTGACCCTTGCAAGCAGACTGTAGATCTGAGACATTCGGGACGAGGAGGGAAGAGAGTTGGGGAGAAAAGAGATGGGCAGAGAGCATGGTGGAGTGTGGTGAACTGTGGGCACTTTGGTGGTGGGAAAACTATTGTGACTACACCTGAGGGGAGAAATCCTGTATTGTGCAAAAATAAAAAAAGAATGCTTAAAAATAAAAACAAAAATTAAAAAAAAAAAACCCAATGATTATTGAAACCAAAAACAAATGACAGGAAAGAAGCCCTTCCTGAAATTACAGAGTGGTAAAGTAAACCCTGAGACCCTCATTCTCAGTTCAACCTTAAACAAACAAGCTATCATAATCACTGAAAGTGGTGGTTTTTAAGTTAGAACATGGTTCTGTTTTCCGTTGCTAAGAACTAAATCAATATTTCTCTCATTGGTAATAATATAGTTTCAATGTGGTGGGAATATTTTTAATTAGGAGACACTCCTACTGTGCCCTAATATTAGCCCTGTTTTTTAATCAAAAACTCATATATTAAAATGAACTACTAAAATAGAAATCTCCTGATAAATTAATAATAAGTTTAATCAGATAGTATACTCTATGGTGGTGGGTGGGCATGTAAGCTTTCTCACACTTATAAAATGTAGAAAATGCAGAAAAGTGTGAAGAACCAAAATACATCTCCCAAAGAAGCAAAATAAAGGAATAAACAAAATTCATCCAGAACAAATCCTAGAGATCTGACTGTGGAATTGAGGTTACCAGAGGGAAAGGCGGGGCTGGGAAGCAAAGAGGGGAGAGGGCCCAATGGACTGTGATGGAACATTGTGGGTGCTTAGGTGGTAGGTGTGGTGTGGCAACATACTCTAAAGAGGTGTGATCCTATACCTCTAAATCATAAACTGAGTTATAAACCAATGTTGCCAATAAAAAATAGTACAGCAAACAAATAATAATTATCATTGCTTCTTTCCAGTTAGAGTTCAAATTATCTATAAGCAATGTAGCAAATAATTTTTATAGTCACATCTCTAAAATATTGCAGAATTGGGGCCTCCCTGGTGGCGCAGCTGTTGAGCGCTGGGTTGCAAAGCTGCCCACAGCCTCTGCAGCGCCGGTTTGATCCCCGGCCCCCGGGCGAGGGTCCCACATGGCGCGCAGACCTCTCCTGCCGCCCGCTGCTCCCCTCAGCAGTGTACTTCATCAGTCTGCCTGCTCTGCTCCCCGCTCTAACTCTGGTGAATTCTCTCACCCTCCTGCACTTCTGACTGTACCCAGTGCTTGTATAAATAAATAAACAAATCTTAAAATAATAATAATAATTAAAAAAAAATAAAATATTGCAGAATTGGTTCTGGATCACCACAATAAAGTGTATATCATAATAAAGTGAGCCACACAAATTTTTGGCTTCCCAGTGCATATAAAATTTATAGTTATACTATACTCTCATCTGTTATGTTTATGGTTAGCATTATGTCTTAAAAAAAAAGTACATAATTTAAAAGGTACTGAACTAAAAGTACCTTATTGTTGAAATGCTAGCCATCATGTGATACTTCAGAGATTCCTAATCTTTTTGTCTTGATGTTGGTGGCTGCTGACTGACTGAGCAGGACAGTAGTTGCTGAAGGTTGGGGTGGTTGTGACAATATCTTAAAATGAGCCAGCAATGATGTCTGCCACATCTATTGACTCTTCCTTTCATGAAAATGCTCTGTAGCATACAATGCTAAGTGAAAGCATTTTACTCATGATAGAACATCTTTCAAAATTGGTGTCAATCCTCTTCTCAATCCCTGGTACTCCTTTATCAGCTAAGTGTATGTAATTTTCTAAATCCTTTGGTATCGTTTCCACAATGCTTATAGCATCTGCACCAGGAATAGCTTCCATCTCAAAAAACCTCTTTTCATTCATCCATTTGAAGTAACTGCATTCTAGTTTTATCATGAGATTGTACAATTCAGTCACATCTTCAGGGGCCACGTATAATTCTAGTTTTCTTGCTGTTTCTATCACATCTGCAGTTACTTGCTCCCCTGAAGTCTTAAATCCCTCAAAGTCAACCATGAGGTTTGGAATCAATTTCTTCCAGATTCCAGGTAATGATGACATTTTGACCTTCCATGAATCATGAATGTTGTTAATGCTATCTAGCATGGTGAATTCTTTCAATTGGATTGTCCACATCCATCAGAGAAATAACTGATTATCATGGCTATAGCCTTATAAAATGTATTTCTGAGACTTGATTCCTTGATCCATAGGCTGCAGAATGGATGTTGTGTTAGCACCCAGGAAAACAATATTGATCTGTTTATATAACTGTCAAATTTCTTGAATAGCCAGGTATATTGTCAATGAGCAGTAATATTTTGAAAGGAATCTTTTTAATTTTGAGCGTAAATCTCAACTCTGGGCTTATAACATTTAGTAAACCATGTCATAATTAGATGTACTATCATCTAGGATTTGTTCTTCCATTTCTAGAACACAGGCAAAGTATATTTAGCATTATTCTTAAGAATTTTGTAACTGTTGTAATGATAATTGAGCATTGGCTTCAACTTGGTGTCATCAGTTGCATTGGCCCCTAACAAGGGACTTTGAAACATTAAAGTTAGACATTGACTTCTACTCTCTGACTATGAAAGTCCTGGGTGGCAGCTTCTTCCAATACAAGGTTGTTTTGTCTGCATTGCGAATCTATTGTTTAGTGTAGCCACCTTCATCAACTTACTTCACTTGATCTTCTGGATAACTTGCTGCTGTTTCCATTTCAGCAGGTTGCTGCTTCAACTTGCTCTTGTAGTTATGGTGATGACTTCTTTCAGTAAACCTATGAGTCAAGCTCTGCTAGCTTCCAACTTCTCTTCTGCATCATCCTTACTTCTCTTAGTCTTTATAGAATGAAAAAAGCTAGGGCCTTGCTCTGTATTAGGCTTTGGTTTAGGGGAATGTTGTGGCTGGTTTGATCTTCTATACAGACCACTAAAACTTTCTCCATATCAGCAACAAAACTGTGTTACTTTATTATTATTCATGTGTTTACTGGAGTAGCGCTTTTCATTTTCTTCAACAACTTTTCCTTTGCATTCATAAGTTGACTAACTGTTTAGGGCAAGAGGCCTACCTTTCTATCCGTCTTGACTTTGGACATGCCTTCTTCACTAAGCTTACACATTTGTAACTTTTGATTTAAAGTGAGAGACATGCGATTCTTCCTTTATATTTAGAGGCCATTGTAGGGTTATTTATATCCTAATTTCAATATTGTTTCATCTCAGAGAACAGGAAGGCCCTGGGAGAGGGAGAGAGAAGGAGGAACAGCTGGTTGGTAGAGCTGTCAGAACACACACAGTGACTATCCATTAAGTTTACTGTCTTAAATTGGCATGATTCGTGGGTCCCCAAAATAATTACAATATTAACATCAAAGATCACCATAACTGATATAATAATAATGAAAAAGTTTGAAAATTTTGGGAATTACTAAAATATGACGCGAACCACAATTTGAGCACATGCTTTGGTAAAATGGTGCCAGTAGGCTCACTCGATGCAGAGTTGCCACAAATCTTCAATTTGTAAAAGACAGCAGTGTCTGTGAAGTGCAATAGAGTAAAGTGCAATCAGACACATGAAGTGCAATAGATGACAATAGATAACAATTCTTACACACATCAACTAACAAATGTGCATACAGGGTTGCTTTATAAACAATGATAATTCCATTGTAAATATTCAATAGAAACAATAAGGTCTGGCAGAGCCATCTCCATGTTGAGCTGCTGGAGGTCAGAGACTCAGCTGTCTTCACATTAAGAGTGTGACTATGAAAGATGTCACCTCACCAGTGCTCAGTGCAGATTGGAAGCATAAATTTCATTTCTGGAAGATTTATTTCCTGCTTCCTTCCAAAAGCATTAAAGGGTATAGAAGTTTCAATACAATTTAAAACAAGAAACAGGGAATAAAATCAAGCAGAAGCATTCCTCTGACAGCTCAAGATTCATTGCGCACCTACTATGTGCTAGGAGCACTCTATGGGAGTTGGGAGTACTTTGAGAACAAAGGAAAATGAGACTGCACTCTCCCCAGAAGTTCCCAGGTTAGGAAATAGTTTCTGAAAGTCACCTGAACATCCCCTGTGTAGAATCACCCAGGCATCTTCTGAAAGATGGAAACATCACCTCCCTCTGAGTTCTCTTAATGCTGCATTCTGGGAGTCCTACTGTTTACTACCTCACTGGTTGATGGCATACACACTAGGGTTTGAGAATTTCCAGAGAGGAAACAGATTTAACAATTCTGACGTAATGTTCCAGTGTGGCGGTCGATGCAGCAGAAGCTGGGAGGTTAAGAACAGGGACTTTGGAACCAACAGACCTGGATTCAATTGCTGATTAACTGGGACTTTGGTGGAACCTTCCCATCTCTTGGAATCCTGGGTTTCTCATTGGTGCAACGGGTCTAATACCCTACTTTGGAATGGTGTTGCATTAAATGAGATGACATTCTATAAGGAAATGCTTGAGGCACTGCCTCATTCAGGGGGAAAGTTTGGACTTAGTGGCATTTGTTGTCTTCTGCTGAGAAGGCGAGTGCACTTGCATGGCAATCCTGATCATACTTTGGCCCCAATCAGAGCCCAGAGGCACAACACAGGCCTTCAGGGGCTGAGATCATCTGAAGCGCTGACAATAACCCTTCCCTTGGAGCCTGACCATTAATTTCCAACAGCTAAGTATCTGAATCAACTGAGACCCAGTTGGAAAAAAAGAGGTCTTGCTCTCTCTCCTTCCCTTCTTTCTTGTTTCCCTTTTCTCTCACCACTTCTATTCATTGGAAATGATGCATCATTCCCAGGACACTGCAGTGGCAGAAACCTGTTACCAGTTTTGTCAGATCCTGAAATGGCAGATGGATTCAGCCTGCAGCCTCTCACTGCATCCAAGATGTCTTCATCTGTCCTCCCAGGACCCCAGCAAAATGCTTTTGGCAAAAGCAGGAGGAAAGGATAAAAATTAAGTAGAAGGTGCTTCATTCATTGGGGCTTTTATGGGTTTGGATGTGTAATGATGGTTTAATGGCAGTCAAGAGGCAGGTAATTAGGAGCAAGTCGCTCTGATCACCCTTGTACACAGCCCCAGATAGCTCCTCAACACTCCCGAAACCTTGTTTGCTTTCTCTGAGGCAGAAATCCCACAAGGTCTGCACGTTGCCAGCTGTCGAGCTAACGAACTGCCAGCATGTTCCTGAATGGGCGCGTTCAGCCTGGCGAGGCTCCCCCAGCAGCCCTGTGCTGTCTTCAGGCGCGTGATTGCCTTTATCTAGCTGGTGCAGGAGCTGCTCCTAATCACGCGGCTGCTGGCCTCCAAGGGTCAAACACAGGACCATCGCTACCTAAACAAACGAGGAGGATGTCACCTTTGGGGGAGACTGATAAGCAGTTGGCAGGCAGGCCACGGGGAAGAGAAGGCGCCAGCAAGCCAGCAATCTGCAAAGGCCGTAAATATGTTACACTCTCAGCGGGGAGACCTGCAATATAGGCACCGAGAGGCCTTTGTTTAATGAGCTGTCAGAAAGCAGGCATGAAATTATGTTTGAAAACATGTGCAAGCTGCAGAGACAGAGCAGGGGCCTATAAATGGGCCTCTTCCTTCGTGGTGGATGTTTAGAGCATCTTATCAGTCTGAGAACTGTCATAGGATGAAAGCTATCATTAGCAAACTAATGGTGTTTGAAAGCTACAAATTTTTCTCTCTTGTCTCCATTTTTTGACTTAAATGGATTATAGAAAAAAATCTTAATGGTTTTTTCCTTTCCTTGGGATTTTGGTAAACATGCAAATTGGAAGAGAACCAAAAGCAAGCCACAAAAAAACTATCACTGGAAGAAGAAACGAAACAGTCGTACCCCGAGTCTCTGCTCAGAACAACCAGCTTGTATTCTTTCCAATTCTATTGAGACTTTGTTCAAAGATCTCTAATGTACCTCCAGCCAGCATTTTATTTCAATCAAGCCCGTAAAAGAAAGCATAAATATAAAATAGATTGCTCTCCTATAATCCGAGTATTAGATTTAGGGGGTGGGTGTGATATCACTTCTACCACATCAGCTATCAAACAGTAGAGAATAATTTCCCAAAGACTTAAATTATTCTTGTGGGTCACATGACAGTAAGGTTTATTTCTATTCAGAGCGAAACTTAAAGACTTAAAAAAAAAATCTGTCAAGATGAAGAGGCCTCACTGATTCAGAGCATATTTGGGGCTTCTGAAATGATACAGGAAGCCTTGGTTGCCATAACATGGATCTTCAACCTTCAGTGCACAGCAAACCTGCATTCCCTCTCTCTACTTAAACCAGACAGCCAGAAATGTCTTGCACAAAACCCTTTCCCATTAAAAGCTCCAGACTGCAGCAGACGCTGCTTCAAGAGAGGGGGCCAAATTAGCAGGAAATCATCTCTTGGGACCCATACTGTACACGAACTGAAGAGTAGCAAGCTGTTCTTCTCTAGCTTGGAGAAAACAAGAGAAAGTTTGAGTAGAACATAATAAAAAGTTAGATTGAAAAGGTGAGGGCATGAGGGTTAGAGAAACAGAAACTAGAATAAAAATAGAGAGGCAAAAATACTCTTGGATTCACAATATGTCAGCAGTCACTGACATTCATGTGATAATTTGTTTTTCTGTTCTATGTATTTATCCTTCATTTGCAGATGAGAAACATGAAGGCAATGTGCCTGGAGTCACCCAGACAAGTACAAATACTGGCCAGCAAAGGACTCAGCTCCTGGCACGCCCGGGCCCACATCCCTTCCCACTCCGAATAATCTTCTTTGAAAAGATTCTTTGGTCCGTCTTTCTGGAGCATTCACAAAATTTCTGAACACAGCGCCCGATAAGTTCTGCATGCTCAGTCTGAGTCTCTCGGGAAAGAAAGAGCTTCAGTCCACAGAGGAGATGAGAGAAAACCAAGATAAAAACAAAATTGGAAGGACAAGCTTGCCCAGGGAATGTTTGGTGTTGGGAATAGGGCCTGTGTGTTATATCCAAAATGTATAAAGAACTCACACAAGCTCAATAGCAGGGGGGAAAAAAACCCTAAACAACCCAATTAAAAAATGGACAGAGGAACTAAATGGACATTTTTCCAAAGAAGACATATAAATGGCCATCACATTCATGAAAAGTTGTTCAACATCACTAATCATGAAGGAAATGCAAATCAAAACTACAATGAGGTGTCATGTCACACCTATTAGAATGCCTGTTATCAAAAAGGCAAGTAGTAGCAAATGTAGAGAAAAGGTAGCAAATGTAAATTAGTGCAGCCACTAGAAAGTTTCCCCAAAAATTAAAAATAGAGTTACCATGTGATCCAAAAATCTCACTTTTGGGTATATATCCAAAGGAAATGAAGCTAGAATATTGAAGACATAGCGGCTCCCTCATGTTCGTTATAACAGTCCTCACAATAGCCAAGACAGAAACACAAAAACACAACCTAAGTGGGTATCAGTGGATGAGTAGATAAAGATGTGAGAAATATATATATAGATATAGATATAGATATACACACACACATATACACATATATAAATATATATATGCTTATTTAAACACACACATGTGTTTTTCAGTCATAAGAAAAGAAAGAAAGAAGGAAGGAAGGAAGGAAGGAAGGAAAACCCTGCCTTTTGTGACAACATGGATAGAACTTGAGGGGTCACACTAAGTGAAATAAGCCAGACAGAGAAAAGCAAAAACTGCAGTGTATCACTTACATGTGGAAATTTTTTTAAGTCAAATTCATAGAAATGGAGAGTATTAAGGTGATTTCCAGCAGTCGGGAGGTTGGTAGAAGAGTATAACTTTCAGCCAATGACATAAGTTCGGAGAATCAAATGTATAAAGTGGTGACTAAAATTGATAATATTTTATCGTATAATTGAAGTGTGCTAAGAGAGTACAGGCCTAAATGAGTGAGTGAGTGAGTGAGTGAGTGAGTGAGTGAGTGAGTGAGTGAGTGAGGTGGAGGATGTGTTAACTGACTAGATGGGGAAATCCTTCCATAATGTATCATCTAATCATCATGACGAACACTTTAATTATCTAACAATTTCTGTCAGCTGTATCTCAGTGAAGCTGGGTGGGGGGGAATTCAAAACAGAATAAGACCTATGAGACATCTTTTCCTTTTCAGTTTTCTTTTTTTTAAAAAAAAGATTTATTTTTATTTATTTATGCATATAAGAACTGGGGTGTAAGCCAGAGGTGCTAGGGATAAGAGGATTCACCAGAGACAGAGTGGGGAACAGAATAGGTGGATCTACTGAAATACACTGCTGAGGGGAGCAGCAGGGAAGACAGGAGAGGTCTGCTGCATCATGTGGGTAGTTCCCTGGCTGGGGATTCAAACTCATGCTGCCTGCTGATGGCTTGATAGCCCTGAGACTTTAACCCCTGCGCCACCAGAAAGGCCCCCCTTTTTGGTTTTCTAAGTGACGAGAGGAGTGTAAAAATGTGTTATAACTGAACCCCTCAGATCATGGGGGTTTTCTGAGTCTGCTTTGTGGAAGTCAGGATTCTGGATCACTTTTAGGCTGGAATTTTTTTTTTCAATTTATCCCAACTCAATAAGTAGAAAATGAGCCCAATTTGGTACTGATGCTATGATAAGTACTGTGGGGAATTTCAGAAAGCATGTCACTGGGTCACTGCCTTCCCATCTGCCCTCTCTCTCCATGTCCCACAATTCTCCACCACCTGTCTCCCCTATCCTCTTCTTTCCTTCCCATGTTCCCTCAGCTTCCTCCAAGAGCTCAGAAAAGGGAGAGAAATTGTCTTCCAGAAAGACTAAATTTCTGTTTTTCAGCATACTCAGGACACATTTTTATTGAATGCCTGCCCCAATCACACCAAGGCAAAAAAAAATCATATTGATAATCTCTGCATATACATGGTCCAAAACTCCTTTCCATGTACATCCAGTCATCGAGAGCCCCTACTTGGAAACTACCATGTTAGCAATTTCTTGACTATGTTTCCAAAGACATTTTAGTACATATATAAGCAGACATTTAGGACATACTTGGCTTCATCTCTTTTGACATTTAGGTCTGTAGTTGTTATTTGGAATTTATTCTGGGGTGAGAAGTGAGATATGGGTTCACCTTAAATTTTTTTAATACTACACAGTTATTCAAACATCATTCATTTTATAATATATGTTCCCCCCAGTGATGTGAAATACCACCTTAATCACACCTCAAATTCCTATAGGTGCACATGTACTCAATATGTATATATTTTCCATTTATGCATGTATCTCCAATTTCTTCTTTTGTGCAATTGCACAGACTAGATTCAATTAGTAGATTCAGAATAATCTTCATAATATCTGCAAAATCCAGATATTTGTACTGAATTTATTAAGAATGAATTTAAATGGATGTTGAATGTTATCAAATGCCTTTTTTTAACAAGTAGGAGGTTAATCATATGATTTTCCTCCTGGAATTTACTAATCTGGTAACAAATCAATAACTGCCCTAAAATTGAACCTTCCTTGCTTTCCTGGAATCAATCCCATTTGGTTACAGTGGCAAGACTGTGCTGATCATGCTTATGTTATCTTTATTTTCAGAATGTGTGACAATTGCAGTTGGGTTTTTCTCTTTTACCCAAAAGTTATTTGATAGAGTTACTAATATCCAGGGGGCAGGAACTTTTAATTTTTATTATTATATTCTAATTTTATTGCATTGTGACTAGAGACTATTATTTTCTATTGTTTTTAATTTTAGATTTTATTTAAATTTTCTTTTCTCATACATAGCTAATTTACAAATTCACAGCTTCTCAATGGTCTAAGATTTTTTTCTTCTGTATTCACTCTTATCTGATGGCCTTGTTTCCCCTTTCACTGGAGAGAAAAATGAAAACCTTCAGAAGATTATTTTCTCAAACTCTTACAATAGCATCCTCCTACCTGCCAGGATCTGGATTATGTATATACTGTTCCTCCTCTCTCCATTTCTAATCAAAAGGCTTTTTTTCCAACAGTTGTCACTACTTTCTCCTCTTTACTAATTCATTTCCACCAGCACACAACCATTTTATTTCTCATCTTAAAAACAAAATTATCTCGGATTTACTTTTCCAAGCACAAACCCTTTTCTTTGCCTTTTACCCCAACTCATTCTTTACAGCAAAACTCCTTAAAAGAGGGTCTAATCTCAGTGCTTCCATTTCTTCTCCTTTTCTTGCTTACTCCAGTGGGGATTTGGATTTCATTACCACTGCCCCCACCCCCCCACCCAACCTATGCTTTTCAGTGTCACCAATGACCTTCATGATGCTAAATCTAATTCTTAGTTCTCATTGAACTTGACCTATCAATAACATTTGTCACAGTTAATTGCTCTCACCAATGGAAATGGTTGCTGTTCACCAAGATACTACACTTTTTACTTTTTTTCAGTCCTCTTGGCTGCTCCTTTGTTAGTTGTTTTTCCCCTTAACATCACAGTACTGAAGTGCCCCCATGGATCTCTTCATGTCTTCTCCTCTCTATATATTCACCTCCTCCTAAGTCTCTTCTAGTTCCATGGCTTTAAGTAGCACTTATCTGCAAATGATTCTCAAATATATGTCTCCAGCCATAACTGCTCACCTGTCAGTTCTTTATCTCCATTTGGATGTCTAATGGATGTCTCATGTGTATCATGCCCCAAACTGAAATCCTGACCTTTATCACCCATAGAACCTGCTCTATTTATAACCTTCTGCAGCTCAGTTAATGGTAGCTATGTCCTGATATCTGATGAACTTCAATAATTAGAAATCATGGATGTTTGTGTCTAGATGAATGTTTACTATAGCTATAGGAAAGGGTAACTTGTCAGGAAAGGGTGGGGACTGTGTTTCCATAATACAAAATTCTTTAAAGCATGAGCCAACCTTCACATATAGGGTTATTATATTACCTCTTTTCAAGTTCTACTATAATACTTTGACCTGCAAAAGACCTCTTCCTTGTGCATTTGGGGACTATTCTCTTTCCTAATTAAAGTCAGATGGTTGCCTTGTGAGGTTTTTTTTTTCTCTTTCCTGAGCTGCCTCTTAACAGCTGTGGTGTATTGCCAATGAGTTATCGGTGGACAGACATGAGATTCCTTTATGATGTTAAATGACATATTACAGCACTTCTTCCACAATCTACAAAAGCCGAACATCATGGACAATATTAAATCTTGTCCAAGAGTTATCTTTTTTAAAAAAATACATGTTGATTTATAAAATATAGCTGCACAGTGCTTTTTTGGCTATTTTCCTAACATATGCTCTGTTTCATAAGAAATGTTTTCATAGAATTGGATGATCTTCTTTGGTCTCGATTTTTTTAGACAACAAACAAAAACAGCAAAAATTACATCTGACCTTAAATGCTGGAATGGAGAAGAACAGTTAAATTAAAAATAAGGCCTACTAATGTAATAATTGATTTAGCCAAAAGTCGTGAACTGATGCTTAAACCACTGGACAGCATGGTCTCAATTATCATCATACAGATTGCTTATTCATTACATTGGAGAGAATAAAAGGACATCACCTGGCCAAGTGATCCAAATCAACATCATCAATAATATGACAGGCTGTCATTTTGTGCCTCCTAATCTGACAAGGAACTATAGAACATCACATATTTAGTATTCTTACAAAAATAATTAACTTGAATATAATCATGAAGAAATAAAAACAAAACCCGGCAACAGATACTGTGCTTATGTAGGAAAAAGTCCTTGTTTGAAGAAGATGCATTTAAGGTTGAAGTATCAAAATAAGCTCAGCTCACTAACAAATGGCAGAGATGGGGTATGGGGCTAATGTAGCAAAATGTTGACAGTTGTTGAATATAAAGAACATATAGGTGCTCATTCTGCTATTCTTTCAAAAGTTTCCGTAGTTTTGAAATTTTTCAAAATTAAAAGTTGAAGAAAAAGTCATAAATTAGTGATTCTGTGAAGTGTAGATCTCAGTTGTCACAGTCATTTATCTCTGTAACCTGCATTCAAGCAATATTTCCTTGAGATTTATTTAAAAATGACAGAAGACATGTCTGCATGAAAACTCCAGCAGCACATTTTTTCCCAATATGATAGACTAAACCTCTATTAAAACTACAGATGTTATTTGCAGTAAAGAAATAATGAATATAGTCAACATTCTACCTAGTCTGTCAAACTCGCAGTCTTCAATCACTCTTAATTCCTCTCTTTCTCTACCCCGCAGTCCTACGTCTAATCAATCAGTTACCAAACACTGATTATTCCACCTCACAGTAGCTCCTGAATTTAACTTCTGTTCCCCATGTGTCTGGCACTAAGTGACCCCCAGGAAGCTCCAGGCTCGTGGACATGCTGCTCTTCTGCATGGAAAACCTTTCCTATCCGCTTCTTTCTCAAGCAACTTTTACACTCCCCATTCAAGAATCAGTTGAGGGGGTCACCTCTTCTGTGAAACTAAGATAGTATGTGCCACCTTCATCTGGTACCTACTGCATTTTGTTCTCTGAGGAGCTAAGCTGAGCTCTGATTAGGTGTTTCTATCTGTCTATCCACTGGACTGTAACTCAAGCATCTCTGGATCTCATGTTCCTGGCACAGCAACAGGCATATAGATGGTGCTTAGAAAGTGCTTGTAGGAGTTAATGACAGAACAGGTGAAGAAAGACAAGCTAAATATCAACAAAAATGGAAAATTTCATTTTAACCAAGAGCCTGCCCCTAATGTTTTACTGATCCAAATTGTACATCTAATCCATTATAATAATTTTTAATTTTTTAAAGGGAATTAAGGCAAATTCGGTGTGCTTTGAGAATCTAGGAGACAGTCATTTTGAATATTGGACTCTATCAAAATAACTCTGTTTCAAATGAAAATACTCATTTAATGAAGTAGGTTGTGAGAGAATGGATCTTAGGGAATGTGGGGTTGTCTGGTAAGTCAGGGTATGGAAGAATAAGGCCTGAAGAATAAAGCTAACTAGAGCGTAAGTGATACTAGAAATCAACACCGTTTTTCTAGCTGATACTTCTGAGCACCCCACCCCATTGCTGATAGGGAAAACCACATGCCATCACATATCTTGTTACAGTCAGTAACCCCTTTTAGAAACCGCTTAGAAGGGAGACAAAGCAGGATTCTGATACTGCTACCCATTCTCGTTCAGTGTTTTAATGTGGTTGGTGAAAATTCAGTTCCATGATGAAAAAGAAAAGACTTCCAAAGGTCTCCTTTAGCATCTTATATAATAGCATTTAAGGGCCTCAATTTAAAACAAACAACAACAAAAACAACAATGTATTTACAGGGGAGCAACTGGGAATCAAAACCATACAACAATAAATTTCATTTACAATATGAATGGATTTTAAAGTGAAGGGACAACAGGTAAAGGAAGTCATTTATTTGGTGGTGGACAGAAACCGCACTCTCAGTGGTAAGCATAGAGGGTGGGGGCTGAGCAAACTGGTAGAAGTGGTCAATTGTGTGTCAGTGGAAGAAAGCTGGAATTTTGGTGGAGAGCATGATGTAGCATATACAGCTGTCGAACTCTAATGCTGTATCCCAAACCGATGAAAATTTTAAAAATTATAAAATGAAGAGAGATGGCGAGTTACCATCCAAAAGGCACAGTGTTTCAGTTTGAGATGATAAGAAAGTTTTCAAGATAGATTGTGGCAGCAGTCGCCCAACAATGCTACTGTAAATGCCACTGAATTATAGTTAGTATGCAAATGTATACTTTACCACAATTTTTTAAAATGAAGAGAGAAGTATCTTCAATTAAAGTGAGGCATTTTTAGCTTTGCCAAATGCCACACCTCTGAAAATCTGTTTGGGAACTCTAAGGGGCCCTGCCATTCATGACCCAAGTTCTGATCATTACCTAATGTTGGGCTTTAGTTCATTTTGTGCCAACCTGGCACATGCTGTTGCTGAGAGATGAGGGCAGGGCTCATATTTTAAACTTTCAACTAGTGGATATGTGACATGACACCAGCACATTCATGAGAAATGGCAGGTGTCTTTGCAAGGGAAAGTCCTGAGTCTACCCAGTTCACACATACTAACTGTGGCAGGCAGGGCATTTCTTCACTGCCCTTTTTGCTAGTGCCTCCTATCCTGTTGATATAACCTCATGCAAAGCAAGCCTGCTAGGTTTGAGGTCCAGGAAAGAGGAGAGCATGGAGTTCATGATGCCTAACATATCATAAGGATAATTTTGTCAAATGTTGAGTCAATGTGATGTGCATGGGGGAGGGTACTTGTAAAACTTTTTCACTTGAGGGCTAAAAATATAAACCTGACTTCAGGTTTTCTTCCTATATGTAAGGATTTGCTGATTTGACATCTTTGCTGGTAACATAGGTAGTATTGCGAAGCACCATGTAAAAGTTTTTTATTAAAAGTAGGGAGCTCCGCTAGCTCATTCAGAAACTCTTTCTCCTCCTTGCTGTTGGATTGGCCCCAATTTCTTGTCTGGTATTTTTTGGACTCCCAGAGTCCTATCTGAGGGGAAACTCACCCGTTAAGGTAGGTTCTCTGGGATACAACTGAGATAAAGCATGTTAAGTGAAGACCCTAAAAAACTCCAGATCCAGACAGACATTGGTACATAATCACTCATTTGCCACGTTACTGAATGGAGGCAAAGGGAGACCAGATGATGCCTGTGCTTGTCCATTTTGTGGGAAGAAGTGACACACTTTTCTGTTATAGTCTAGTCTCATGGACATAATGCAGGGACTTCTCTCAACAAGCGTTTTCCAGTGTTGGCCTGACAACAGTGTCTTTGATCTGCAAACAGTGGTGCCAGCAACACTCTGGTCTCACCATACTTCTCTTTCTTCTCTTCTCAGTGTCTTGAACACAGACCACCCTTTACCTCTGATGTTCTCTGAGGACCCCACTTCTTCCATCACAGTGATGACATTCCCCCGACATACTGACTTTTAATCTGTTCCTTGTTCTTACTAACACCACCGGTAATAACAACGGCTCCTTCTGTGCACCAGACACGTTGTCTGTACAATCCCATATCAATCCGCAGAGGGAGAGCAGATATCATCAGTTGCATTTTCCAGATGCAGAAGCTGAAAGACAAAGGTGGTGGTAACACTTACCCAGGTCTCTCTGAAGCTTTAATGGTACTGCATCTGCTGCTGGATCCATGCTGCCTGTGGGCCTGGTTTGGGATCTGAAAACAGGTAACACATTTTCTCAAGGGTCAGAAGATTCTTCTTCGTCAGAATCCTTTCTTATTTCTCAGCCTTTTCTAAGAAGACACCATGATTCTATGAGATTGAAAAGCAAGTCTAATGTAAACTTTCAAGGCTTATTTGAGCTGCAGAGAACACAAAGGATTTGTAATGCTGAGCATCACTTAGTCTCAAGAACACATCCTCCACTCTGGAAGGGCTGGTTGCACTTACTTCTTATTTCAAGTATAGGTCACAAAGTTTTCTATCTTATTCTCCCAAGCAGCCAGGCTACATGGATGGCAATAAACAACATTGCAAAGGAAATTCAGTGTCAACTGAAGGGGTTAGAAACTGTTTGAAAATAAAAGGACAAAATAATTTTGTTAGGAATTAGGAATTACTTTTATCTGAATTCCACTGGACGAAAATTAAGAACCAAAATGTTTCCATCTGTTTTGTCTCTCTCTCATTCACTTTGTTTCCCTCCATAGGCAGGAATAAAGAGGAGGAGGGGGTTAGCATTATCAGAAAACAAAATAATTTTACTGGAAGTTAAAAAAGGTTATATAATGTTGTAGAGTATAAAAGTGCAGTTATTGGAAATCTGAAGAAGAAGAAATTTAAAAAACGTCACTTTTACTATCAAAACAAAAAAAATCAAATATTTGGGAATAAATCTAACAAAAGAGGTAAAGGACCTATACAAAGAAAACTATAAAACACTGTTAAAAGAAATAGAAGAAGACACAAAGAAATGGAAAGACATCCCCTGCTCATGGATTGGAAGAATTAACATCATCAAAATGGCCATCCTACCAAAAACAATATACAGATTCAATGCTATTCCAATAAAAATTTCAAGGACATTCTTCAAAGAAATAGAATAATTATTGATGAAATTCATATGGAATCACCAAAAACCCCAAAAGCCAAAGGTCTTAAGAAAAAAAAAGAAGGGAATGGAGGCATCACACTCCCAGACTTCAAACTATACTACAAAGCCATAATCATCAAAACTGCATGGTATTGGAACAAGAACAGATACACAGACCAATGGAATTGAATAGAAAATCCAGAAATAAACCCACAGATTTATGGTCAACTAATATTTGACAAAGGAGCAAAGAATATGCACTGGGGCAAAGAAAGTTTGTTCAATAAATGGTGCTGGGAAAACTGGGTCGCTACATGCAAAAGAATGAAGCTTGACCACTACCTCACACCATGCACAAAAACCAACTCAAAATGGATTAAAGAACTAGACATAAGACTTGAAACCATAAAATACATAGAAGAAAATATAGGCAAAACACTACATGGCATGCACCTCAAAGACATCTTTACAGACATATCACCCAAAGCAATGATAGTGAAGGCAATGATAAACAGCTGGGACTACATCAAATTAAAGAGCTTCTGCACAGCAAAAGAGACAATAACCAAAACAAAGAGAAACCCCACCAACTGGGAGAAAATTTTTGCACACAACACTAATGATAAAAGACTAATCACAAAAATCTACAAAGAGCTGATGAGACTCAACAACAACAAAAAAAATAATCCAGTTAAAAAATGGGCAGAAGAGCTAAAAAGAAACTTCTCTGAAGAAGAAATGCAAATGGCCAACAGGCATATGAAAAAATGTTCAACATCACTTGTAATCAGGGAAATGCAAATCAAAACTACAATGAGATACCATCTCACACCTGTGAGAATGGCACATATTAAAAAAACTAACAACAACAAATGTTGGCGAGGGTGTGGAGAAAAAGGAACTCTCCTGCACTGTTGGTGGGAGTGCAAACTGGTCCAACCACTATGGAGAGCTGTGTGGAGATTTCTTGACCTACTAAACATAGAGCTTCCATATGATCCAGCAATTCCACTCCTAGGTATTTACCCAAATGACACAGAAACAGTAATTCCAAAGGGCACCTATACCCCTATGTTTATTGCAGCACTATTTACAATAGCTAAGCTATGCAAGCAACCCATATGCCCAAAAATAGATGACTGGATCAAGAAGTTGTGGTACATATACACCATGGAATATTACTCAGCAATCAAAAAAGATAAACACATGCAGTTTGCAGCAACATGGATGGAGCTAGAAGGGATTATACTCAGCAAAATAAGTCAGAAAGAAGAAGAAAAATACTGATGGTCTCACTCATAGCAGGAATTTAGAAAACCTAAATAAGAGACCAGGAAAAAGACGAATCAATACAAAGTAAAAATCAAAATCAACAAGCAACTATAAACCAGAGACACACTACGGGGGGGCGGGGGGGAGGGAGTGGCGGGGAAAGGAAGGTATGGGGAATATAGCCAAAATGAAAATGCATACATTGTGCAAAGATGAAAAAAGATGTAAGAATTATATAAAATAAAATATTTAAATAAAAAAAGAAGTGCAGTTATTGGGTATTGATACATAGTATGTATTAACACATAATATGAAAGGACCGCATCTGTAATTTCAAGGTAGTTTCTCCATATGAACACAAATTCTATTAATAGTGTACTAGGTTCTAATATTAGGACCCCCTGTTTATATTAAATGAACTTAAATCACCGTTTGAAAATCGATACTGAAAGAAATTAACTTGGAAATCAAAGAACCTCCTCTTAGTCTCTATCTGCCTCTCACTCTGTGGTCTTGGATAAGAAGTCTAAATTTTATTTACTTCCATTTCCTCATTTATCAAACATGGTAACCAAAAATACCAATACAGAGCTCCCCACCTCTAATTTCTCTGTGAAATTAGCCTACTGAAGTAACTCTGAGGGACTCCAACTCTTCCTTTTTTTAAAGATTTATTTACTTATACAAGCACTGGGGTACAAGCCAGAGGTGCGGGAGGGTGAGAGAATTCACCAGAGACAGAGCAGGGAGCAGAACAGGCAGAAGGACCAAAGTACACTGCGGAGAGGAGCAGCAGGCATGAAAGGAGAGGTCTGCTGTGCCATGTGGGTAGCTCCCTGGCTGGCTGGGGATCAAACCGGCACTGCAGAGCCTGCAGACAGCTTCACAGCACTGCGCTCAACCCGCTGTGCCACCGGGGAGGCCCCCAACTGTTTAAATTCATCTGAATATTATCAAAGATTAAAACTAGCCTTTGAAATTATTCAACATTTCTTTTTTGAATAAATTTATATGGATAATGTTAAAAACTTGATTTGGAATCTTTTTGCTCAAGTTTTAAAATAATAACAGCAATTATAATACTAGCATTTATTATGTTGACATCTAGCTAGACCTCTAAATAATGCTTTATGTATACTGCTTTGTTTTTCTTCATGACATATGCATGGAGATAATATTATCTCCCTATATATTACATATATAATATCTATGTGTATATTATATGTGTGACATGTAGATAGTACATATATATATATAAGGTTAAATGTAACATTAATAGTAATTTTATCTCTCTTATTAGATGAAGAAACTGAGGTTTAGAAGATTAAATGGTTTTCAGCAGGCCATACAGCTCTTTTGGATTTGGTTCACCCCTTCTTAGACAATCTGGCAGAGCTCCCCCCTCATCCTCCTAACCCCTCCCCCCCACCCCCTATCCTTACTCCACATCTCGCCCCCATCCTCTCCCCCAGGTGACCATATTGATGCATAACTTAGCGAAGACACCTAATTGGCAAAGTTCACTACATCCAGAACTCCTGAGCTCAAGCAATCCCCCTGCCTCAGCCCCCGCCAGTAGCTAGATCGACATGTGCAGGCCACTGTTGCCCAGCCACATAGTTCTCTTAAGTCCAAGTTCATCTGACTTTGGAGCTTTCATTAACAATGGTATCATAGGATGAAGGGCCTTACTTTTCTAAAAGAGAAATATTGAAATGCAAACAGTTTCCTGTTGGTAAAAAAATACATACATATATATATATATATATATATATATATATATATATGACCTGTAATCCAGTCAATATAAGTAAAAAGTTAACTCTCAAGCTAGCAATTTATTATGCATATATTTTCATCAGTCATCCCTTCCTATTTAATATTAAAGTTATTTTTACAATAATAAGAAGGGAAACTAAAGATAAGTTCTGTGCTTCAAGTAAAATAGGAGGACAATTTTCTAATCCATTTGGATTTCACTCCTCTGCAGCAAATCCTTTACAGAAATGAGGTTATAATATAAAGGAATGTACATTTGTACTGAAGGGAACATAGATAGTTTTTAAAGTTATTCAATTTATGTGGCTCCTCAGTTCTTAAAGTGTTGGTTAAAGTAGCATGTATATACATATGACACCAATGACAGCTGTAAAGATAAAGTTTTACATAGTAACTCCTCAATTCAAGCACACAAGACTAAATTTGGGGAATAAATCATGATAACGGGTAGCCACTACATTTATATGAAAATGAATAAATGTCCTATACTATCAGTTTATTAACCAGTAATGAGTAGATACTTTATCATCACTGTGTAGATTTTTTGAAATACCTTGGCACAGTTGTGTTATAGATAATGCAGACTCATCTGGTTGCTAAGAAATTAATTTTACTACCAAAGTAATTGATTTTCTCGTCACTCAGTAGAAGATCGGACTGTAAGAGTATGTGACTGACCCAACACATTAGCCAGTTATGACAAATCCAGTGGGAGTATGTTCAGTGATAGTCTTCCTTTATCTGGGGGAGGTAAGAGGGAATAAAGATAATATATTGGCGGGGAAGGGGATTAAAGGCAACAGATAATCCTCAGGGCACAGTGATGAGGAACTTTGGGAGCACGTTCCCAGGATTCTTCCAAGTTAAAGATAGCATGGGAATGCTGCTTTTCTGGGGAGGAGGAGAGGCACCCCCAGGCAGCACCCTCTAGTCTATTGTGGGCAGCCATCTCTGCAGCATGACTGAGCATCTACCAAAGATTCTTTGATCCCATATTTGCCACTGTGACATGCCTATTGCTTGATGGCCCTATTATTTGGGTTTGCTGAGAGATGAAGGCTGTAACTTCAGGAAACTCAAAAGTAAAAATGCAGGCCTTTGCAAAACAAGAAGATTGCTCAAAAAATGATGCCAGGGTTGCATGGCAATAAACTGGCTGAGAGAGCTTATTGGGTTGCATGGCAATAAGCTGGCTGAGAGAGCGAGTCCTCAGTCCTCAGTTGGAGAGGTTGTTGCCCACCTAACTTCCAGAGAACAAGAGGGCCCAAGATCTCCAAGTGGTGGCAGGTGGTCCTGGCTAGTGCCCCTCTAAAATCGAGCACCTAAGTACAGACTGGTCCCTGAGCCTAAAAGGGCCTGTGCAAAGGTCTCTTTCTAGTAAGAGAAAAGCAGAGGGGGCAGCCCCTCTTCTGGAGCACAGTCCCAGGCTGTGTCCCGTCTACCCTTCTGCAGGATGTTGACAATATTCAGACCCATGCAACTGCTGATTCTTCTGCCCACACATTCTAGCCAGGTTTTTCTCTTTCCTCTAGGACTCCAAGATGCTCAGAGCCAAAATCGTGCTCTCTCTACTTACCCCCAATGAAATTTATAGGTCATCATGGTATGTATTTTGTATGTTTCTTCATTCCTATTTTTCCTTATATCTATTTTTATCTCATGGCCTGAAAACTTTATAACCATTTTGGAATGTGATGGGATAAAAATTAACAAAATACCAAACTTTCATTTTCACTGATGTATAAGAAGACTCCCCCATCACATTTCTAGGCGAAGGAAAATCTCTCAGCTCAATTCTCAGGTGCTTCAGCTACTTTTATCTAAGTAAGTGCAGGGGAAGAAGAGTTGCTCTGCTCATTGTCAGGAGAATCACAAGAACTGGGTGTTCTGGGGAAGAAGCTGGGCCTCTTGAGCAATACAGGAACAGGAACTGTGCTGTGTTTGTTCTCTGTATTTGCAGGCCTAACAGTCCCTGGCACATAGTAGACACTCATAAAAGCTTGATGAATTATTTGAATGCCTTCTTTAGAAGGGACCTACTCTGTGAAATGCTAAGGCACACACAATGGGAGGATACCATCCGCCCCCTCACACCCTTCCCATCTCCATGCACATCAGCAAGTTCCCCCATGGACATGTAGCAGCCAGTCACCTGCAAAAGACAGCAGGCTTGGCCTTCCAGGCAATGACTAACTGAAAGAGCAAGCTGTGAGAGTGCAAACCATTAACCAAATGGATGTTCCATAACCCCTTCAGTCATCCACAGACCTGTGAGGGTGACTAATTGGAACCAACCGGCCACATCTGAAATGTTTTTCATGTCAAATTTGGAGGTAGCCCCCACCTCCTGCCATTGAAAGCTATAGCCAGAAGGCCTCTTTCAGAAGACATCCTGTCTGTTTTCCTGAGATGCTGAAGGAAGGCTCAGAAAACAAGCCCTGACTCTGACTTCAAACACACTCAATTGTGGCTCACTGGGGTCGGCAGAATTCAGCTGCTGAAGTGCAGTCAGAGGTCACTGCAAATCAGCAATCTTTGTGCAGAGACCTTCCAGGACGGCTGCTCCTGGCATCCATCCACAGCCATCCAAACAGATCTGCAGACAACGTGAACGACATCTCCTGCTGCCTTTTTAAACTGCCTTGGAACCGGAGCGCTCAGCATCCCCATCTTAAGCCACTCAGGTACAGATGAGTCAGTCAGCAGTTCTAATTAGGAGATCAAAAAAAGAAATGAGTAAGACTACTCCCAGATGGCTCTGGCTGGAGAAGTGGACGGCATGGGTCTCACTAATAGATTTTCCCCATCTCTGCGTGAGGAGCCAGACAAGCACAGAATGCCCATGAAAGGGCAAGCTAGCCTTCCAGCTCCCTGCCTTCTCATCAAGACAGCTCAGTAACTTTGGTTACTGAGCCCCCAGACTTTCATTTCTTTTTTCTTTCTTTTTTTCATCACCATCAAACAAGGCTCATGATGAGTTGGTGAAATTATCTTCTGCCTATAGTCAGAACTCTGCTGTCCCTTCTGCCCCCTTCTGCTTTGCAAGGATTTTCTGTGTTGCAATGCTCAGAGAAGATGTGAGCAGCCATGCCAATTATTGACCTTGACCTTCCAGCTCAGGAATGCAGAGGAACCATGCTGTGGGTAAGAGGAAAAATGGTTTATCACCATGGAAAACACATCTCACAGCACACGTAGTGTCTCTTTTGGGCAGTAAGTACTCACACAAATAGAAAATATACTTTCTAGGATGAAAGTATAGAGAGAAGAGGCCTCCAAATGACTCAAGTCCTCTCGCTAAAATTAGCAAGGATTATGCGTCCTTAACTCTTTTGGCTGAAGCAGGGACAAAAAAAGGAAAAGAATATTGATAAGTATATTGACTAGCTATTTTGTAACAAACTTCAAACAATGTAGTATAACCAACAACCATTCATAATCTTTTCCCAGCCTAAGGGTTGGGTAAATGTTCTGCTGTTGGTCAGGGCTTGGACCTCTTGCTTGGATTTGTTCCTGCTCCTGTAGTCAGCTGCTGGGCTGGCTGGGAGATCACTAGCTTAGAATGGTCTTGGTGGAAATGAGTGGGCAATGTCCCATTTGGCATCTCATCTTCCAGCAATCCAACTCAGGCTTGCACTTGTAGCAGGGCCAGGCTCCAGGGGAAGTGAGCTTGGAACCCACATGCTAGACCATCAGTGCATTCTATAGGCCAAAGTGAGTCACGTGGCAAGTCCTACTCGAGAGGTAGGGAAATAGATTCCACTTCTTGGTGTCACAAATTCACATGGCAAAGGGAATGGATAAAGAGATGAGTGGAGAATTGAGATTTCCAATATAGCTTACCTGCCATAATGGAAGAATGTAACAAAAAATAATTTGGATAAAAGGAGGAACAGGCTCCATGTCTAATAGTGTGGGGCTGCTCCTAACTCCTCCTGCCCCTTTTTTTTTCTCTTCCATCCGTGCTCTCCCTTTGGCCTTCTTCTCAAATATTGGAAGGTTGAAGGTATATTTGCCTCAGAACAATGTGGCCAGGTCTCATGACTGAGTTATCAGTCAGCTTCGGTCTGAGAATGTGGTGGTTCCTCTCAGCACAGGGCACGTCTCAGCAGGTACCTTTGAACCCAACAAGAGACCAGGAGGGTCCAGGGGCAAGAGTGGGATCTCGAAGCCCAGGAGCATACTCAGACCACTTTAAGGGAGGATGGAAAGCAAGGAGGAGAATTTTATCAACACCTTGTATGATCCGGTTCCTGCTTACCACTCCTGACTCATCATTTGCCATTTCCTCTCACATGCACCTGTCATCTAGCATGCTGACTTCTCTTCAGTTCCTGAATGTGCTGTGAAGAGAGCACCATATCTCTGCACACACTTTCCTTCTCTCTAGAATAACTATCTCCCCACCCAGATAACTCCAATTTGCCTTCTAAATTTCAATGTGAAGGTCACACTTCAAGTGCCTCTCCTCTGTGCTTCCAAAACTATAAAGTGCTCATCACTCTGTTGCAATTGTCGATTCTCTGCCTTCCTTGTGATTTTAGAGCTTTTGAGATGTTCAGTTACTTTAGAGCTGGCAAATATTGTCTTTAGTCTCCTAATTCCCAGGGTAAACCCCATCTTTAGGCCCCATATTCCTGGGGCTTCATTCAGAGCTTGACATATAAAAGGGCTTTATTAGCACAGCTTCACTTTGTCTTCGGGGACCACTAGAGCTTCTGTTTATAGAGCAGTGCAAGTTTGTAAAATTCTTATTTTACTTTTCCTATTCCTCTGGAGCAGAGGAGACTTGTCTCATTTCAGTTGTGTCATTGACTGGAGCATATTTTAACTAATTTTCCTAAAATCAACTGACTCCTAAATGGAAAAAAATTCCAAAAGAGAAGTTATTCAACAGGTATTTAAGTATCAACCATATGTCAGGTACTGTACTTCAAGCTAAGAATAGAGTAATGCGTGAAGCAGATCAAGTGGTAGTTAGACTATATAAATATAAATTATTTAATTTATTTATGGTATTTAATATTAATTATAAAATATTTAATATGTAGTATAAATATAAAATACATTTAACATTTACTATGTGCCAGGCACTATTTTGTTTTTCTTGTATAGATGAAGAAATTGAAGCAGAGAGGCAAAATAATTTGTCCATGGTCATACAACTGGTCAGTGATCGAGTTGGGCTATGAGCCTAGTCTGTCTCCCAAGTCTGTGCTCATGGCCACTGCCCCAGGCTGCCTGACATAAAATGTTCTGTAGTGTTAGATCATGATGAAACTTCCAAAGTAAGTAAAGCACTATAGGGGGTGAGGGGAGAGAGGCTATTTTAGACATGATGGGCAGAAGCAGCCTCTGTGAAGGAGTGGCAATGGAGTAGAAGCTTGAAAAAGGGCGGGGATAAGACTTGTAAGGAAAGAGCATGACAAGATGGGGAATGCAACTGCCAAAGGTGTGAGATAGAAAGTAGCTGGTGAATATAAGGAATAGTGGGGAGACCAATGTGAATAATGCATTTAGATGGTGATCGGGGGTAAAATGAGCAGAAGAGCTGCTTCTTTGGGCCATATTAAAGAGTTTGGATTTTATATTAGTATGACTAGTGACAGCCTATATAATTACAAATGGCACAAAAAGTAAAAACAACGTCAAATAGGTGAGGAAAAGAGTGAGGGTGGGGGATTGGGATAAAGGTTAATAATAATTTGAAAAAAGGTTAAAGACTACATATAGGCCTTATGTTCCCCAACCCCCATACATTTTGCTACCAGCTTCAGGCTGAAAATTTGAACTTGAGCATCCATGTGGCCATTGCAAAAAGGGAAATATGGAAGGTACCATACATCGTAGTATCTAAAGATTAAAAATATATGCTATGAGAAGCACAACTATTCCTAGTATTGAGACCCTGTGGAATTCTCTAGCTGACTGAGAAAGTTAGTTGGAATCCTGCATTGATCAGAGGGAAAATTAATGCATATTGTCACTAGACAGAGATATGTTGTAACCACTCTGAGATGCCCAAAGTTTGAATGGTGTGCCATTGTGAAACTATAGAAACTGACGTTAAAATCTTCTTGTGTTTCTTTGTATAATGATGTTTTAGTACAAACAATTTCCAAAGACCACATTTTGAGGCCCTGATCATGTTGACAAAGTGGTTGACCCAAGAAAAATTTGATTCAATGGTTTAGGTCAATGGGGGTGGGAGGCAGCACAGTTTTCTCATACCATCGTTATGATAGCTGAGAAAAAAAAATCAACCACATATTGGCTCAAGAGAGGTGAAGGTATTTTTCATTTCTTGCATATGAGAAGAGAGAGCAATCTACTCTTTATTGTGTTATCTTAGCAATCATTATTGCAAACTATTGTTTTCCTTCTTACTAGAAAATGAAAAAAAAAATAGGTAGATTAGTTAAGAAAGCTGTGAGAGGGAAATTTCTCCACTAACCTGTGTGCTCATTAATACGCACAAAGATTCTTGTGTTTTAAGCACTTTCTCAATACAGACAAGTTTGATTTCATTCCATGCATTCCTAAGTAAAGCTCTTTACCATCTGCAGGCAGGCACTTGATAGAGTGCTGAGCAGTGATAGAACTGAATGGGACAAGGAACCTCACAAGTTTTGTGTAGTGTGCTTTAATTAAGTCACAAAGTTTTGACAGCACAATAGACAGAACATTAGGAACTCATGCATGTTGGCCAAGTTATTCAGAAACCAGTCATCCCTGGTGACTAAAGAAAGGCCAGGGTTGAAGATGGAGAACCTGGGATCAAACATGAAGGTAATTTTGATGAATGCTCTGAGGAAGAAAGAGAAAGGAGCAAGGACCATGAATGCACCCATGCTCTTCGAACTCTTCTGATCCTTCACATTACTTGAGTCTTTGGTTCCTTCTTCATACAATCTTTTGGGAGATTTTGCAAACACCAGTGGGTTTGTTGATAGAAACTCATGTAGTCCCTCCCAAGGGAAATTGAAGGAGCTGTGTGAGCCAGACTCAGAGGAGCATGTGGTAAGGAGCGGAGAGGTGTAGAGGACTCAGCAAGAAAGTGACAGATGGGAAGGAGAGAAATTACATGGTGGTTTGAAGATGCAGTGGTGTCAAAAGCTGTTCTTCTGCCAACTAGAGTGACTTCCTGTGCATGGATGAAGGGGAGAGTTTGAGAGGATAAATAGAAGATGAAGACTGGCATCAAAAGGAGTTACCTTGGAAGGCAAACAAGACACTTAAGGGATTGATTCAACAGAAGAGGACAGAGGAGTTGTGATTTTTGAGGAGGCAGGAGCTCTTGTAGTCCATGTGGCCTCATTCATTTCACAAAAGCAGAAGCAGAGGAGAGGGGCGGTCACCTGTCAAGAACAAGGGAGGGGAGGTCGGACTAGGGCTACAGAGACAGGGAAAACGCTGGCATGGTTTCCGTCCTATGGTACAGAGCTTTTAGGAGAGGACAGCTCAAGCAGTTAGTTCTCAGTACAAAAGTCCCTACATACCCTACATATTGTTGGGAAATTAAGAATAAAACTCATCTCTGGCTAGATATAGAGGCAATTGGGTTTTCTCTACTCAGGCCCCAAGTGTGAGAGGAGTGAGGAGAGGGAGGAAAAGTTCTGAACTGATTTGGATAAAATCTCAACTAATGGTAGCTCCAGTCAAAAGCAAAAATAGAGAAAGTAAGTTTCAAAACCTTCCATCTAAGCAAGTATATATTTTCCTCCAAATAATTTATTCAATCTCCCATAAATGCATTATTTTTTCCTCCATCCCCCTACATATGTTAAGAATCATTGGACCATGGACAGTGCAGAGATTATTTCCAGAAATATTCCTGTATTTGTAAGTCATTTTTTAATATTAAATTTCTAATTTGATCCTCATGAAACCCCTTACTGGACAATAGGAAAGACAGTTGTGTCTACCTCCACTTTATGGATGAGGAAAGAGACTAAAGACATTCCTAGGAAAGTGACTTCTGACCCTTCAGTTTCCTACATGCTCCCCTAGCACCGACCTTCTCCAGAGCTCTATCACAGTCATAATTATTTGCCTGTGTGTTTACTTACTTAAAGCCTGTCTTCCCTGCTAGATGGTTAGCTCCATGAGTACAGAATGGAGATCTTGTTACTAGCATCATTCCTGGTAGCTCCTGTTTGTCACTGCATGGTGGTGTCTAGACAGTGTTGGCGAATCAGTAAATCTGTTCTTGGCATTTCCCATGATTCTTCATGAACAAATCCATTTCTCTAAAGAAACTTTGCAACCTAAAGTCCATATAAAATTACATGTACTAAGATTCTTGGATTTTAACATTCCCCCCCGCCAATATTTTGCAGTGGTCTCACTCCACCTTAATCTGACATCATGTCTGACATGTAGTAGATAATTTTTGTTGCGGTTGGAGAGTGGTTGCATATGGGATGGAGCCAGGACCCGAGCCTAGGAGTTCTGACTCCAAGTTCACATTCACTTTACCATTGTCTGCCTCCCCTCTGTAACTAGAATAGCACTTGGTACATGGCAGACAACCAATAGCTATTGAATGAATCAGTGAACTATAACATTTGAGTACGATTAATGCTTGCACAATTAATTGTTTGCTGACTGTTGTGTTGAATGTCTACCAGTGATACCAAACGTTGTCATATTTAAACTCCACTGTTCGGTAGCCAAAAATGGTTTTGTTGGCAATAGAAAAATAGGAGATGGACATAGCAATAGTAAAATAGAACCAGAGAACTGATTCTGTTACCCGGGACATCATTAGTTGAAAGAGAGAATTTTACTCATCTTTGGTACCTTATTGACATTAGGGATATAAGAAAACAATGAGCTTTTTAAATATTTACATAGCAGATAATGGATTATTATTCAGCTGGAAAAAAAATCACTAGACAAAACTTTTAGGACTTGACACTTTCCCTATTGGGTCATCTTCCTCTACTCCTGAGTTGGATTTTGAAAATATGTAACTTTTTGTTTACACTAGTAAGAAATTCAAAGCTGTATTGTGCTTTGGGCCTAGCTGGAGTGCAGCTCAAGTGATGTCTCTTAGGACACAGTCTTTCTGCATTATTATTATTATTATTATTATTATTATTATTATTATTTTCTTTGGCTTTGCTTTTCTCTGTGTTGGGGTCATTCTCAAGAAGAATCCTTTATAGGGTGGCAAAAATAGAACCCCACAGCCCCAGATTCACATTCTATCAATTTAAACATCCTCACAGGGAGTATGCAATGGCTTTCCAGTACTACTAACAAAAGTCAACTGACCCAGTGTTAGAAACACACATCACTTATCACATCTAGGAAATATGGGCTCCTGATGGGCAGTACTGAGTCACGTTTCCACTCTACCCTGGAGCAGGTTAGCTCCCTCAGGACTTTATGGGTGATGAATATGGGTAGTACAGTTCCTGAGAGAAAAGGAAATGATCTGGTCTGAAAGAAGGGGAAGTTCACAATAAGCAAAAACTCTTATGTATTAGCTACAATTATATACCATTAGCATTAGCATTTTCTGGTTGAAGGAACTGAGATTTTGCAAGATCAAGTAGCAAGTCCCAGATGATGCAGTAGTAGGGCTTAAATCCAGACTCAAATAACATTTGATTATTTGCTGTGCATAGTTCACTGCTGTGCATTCCTAGTATTAATCTAATAATCTGTGCTGTATGACAAAAATGCAGCATGAACTTTGGGATGCTTTTTAAAAATTAGATCTACAGCATTTTTTAATATTATTAGAAAATGTTGAAAAATCAGATGACTGTGATATCCTGTAACTCTGAAGACATCTAAATCTTTCTAAAAATAAAAATCAAGTTTTTTTTTTTAAGTTCATGATCTCCTTTAGAAAAATTTAAATGGTGGAAGTGAGCTAATTGATAAATACAAATTCCTTTTTAGAAAAGACACAGATTTAGTATAAAATAACGGCCTCTTTATGACTGATTTATCTTAAGCTTGACTACATTTAAATTATATCTTGCCCTTATTCAGACCTTATCTAGAGAAATAAATGAACCTTTCATTCTGGAAGGAGATAGAATGGGGAATGCCACATGAGGAGACAAAAAAGTAATAGTCTGAGTTCTTAAAAGATGGATTGGGATTCTTTTCTCTCCTCCTGGTTGGTGAGGAAGACATGCATAGCCCACTGCAATAAATCGTGAATCACTTACACAGCAGTCCCTTCTAATGTAGATCTATTAGGAAAGCCTCTTTCTACCCCTCAGAGCCAGCACCGCCATCTTGTCTCTTCTGAGCCTTATCTGGGAGTCTGATACATAGTCACGTCCCCCAGGGCCCAAGGAGAGACCATCTCTCGCTGTCTGTTAACACAGGTACAACTTGCTCAGGTCCTAAGACACCATTCTCACGTTATGCATTTTCCTTGGAAATAAAACATGTGACATTCTAGACCTTAGGCCCCCTCTCCAGGAAAAGGAAAACATTGAGGCAGCCCCTCACGTCCTTAAAGGCCAAATAACTCCAACTAAGGCAAAAATGGTGAGGGGGGGTGGGGGAGAACAGAACATCTCAGTTACTGTACCTCTTTACCTATACTGCCCAAAATTACTAGTCATTAATAGTGCACCACTTTGTATGTGTAGATATAGATATTGTCTCATAACACTGAATTGTACAAAATAGGGGCTAGACATGCAGGGTTATCAAATTGGGGGAGCACTTGGGTACAATCTCTCCCCTCTTCTTGTGATAGCCTGAGGCTTTTACAAGCATGCAGCCCTGGAACATGTCTCAGGGCTAATAGAAGACACACCTGAAGCTCAGCAACTGATTATTATGAGCATGCTGTTGATGAGTGACCTTCATGAGAGCCATTTTCAGAGGGGTAGGGATGAAATCCTGGGTGGACTAGATTCAAACAGGAGTGGGAGGACCTGACATGGACACTGTGAGCAGAGACATATCTTTCAAGGAGTTTTGCTGTCACTGAAGCAGGGAATCTGATCGTAGTTAGAGGGTAATGTGAAATCAAAGGAATGTTGTTTTGTTTTACGATGGGAGAGATCACAGTAGTGCCCATGAGAACAATCTGGGAGAGAGAGAAAAGTTGAAACTTCAATAGAAAGAGGAAAATGCTGAAATTATAACCTTAATTATAACCTTCAGGAGGAGAGAAGGAATAAGATATAGAGCACAATAGAGGGATTGTCCGTGGTGAGGTCATTCATCCTAATCTGAGGGTCCATTATACCCATTGTTTAGGAGCAGGGAGATGGGAGGATGTGATGATAGGAGCTGGTGAAGTTTCTCTTCAGATTTCTATTTATTAGTTTATTAGTGAAATAGAAAATACTTAGCCAAGATAAGGATGGGGGTTGGCACACTGGAATTTGAAGGAGGAAAGAGATGAAATACTCATTTGGTTGAATGACAGATGAATGTCCTAGATGAACTACCCAGAGAAGTCTATTTCTGGATTGGGAAGTCATAAACTTAAATATGACCCCACAAACTGGGGCTGTCAGTAAAATCTTTGAATTTTGATTGGAATTGTCATGTGGTGGTGAAATAATGCCTGATGCACAGTTGGGTGAGGTCTATAGATGGTGGATTTCACCTCACAGTCTTTCAGATATTAAACAATCTATAAAACAAACACTCTCTGGGCCTCCCCGGTGGCGCAGCGGTTGAGCGCTGGGCTGCAAAGCTATCCACAGTCTCTGCAGCGCCGGTTCGATCCCCGGCCTCAGGGCGAGGGTCCCACATGGCGCAGACCTCTCCTGCCACCCGCTGCTCCCCTCAGCAGTGTACTTCTGCTCCCCTCAGTGGTGTACTTCGTCATTCTGACCGCTGCAGACCTCTCCTGCCTCCCACTGCTCCCCTCAGCAGTGTATTTCGTCAGTCTGCCTGTTCTGTTCCCCACTCTGGCTCTGGTGAATTCTCTCACCCTCCCGCTCTTCTGACTGTACACAGTGCTTGCATAAATAAATAAATAAATATTTAGGGAAAAAAACAACAACTCTGAATTAAATAAAGACAGTCTCCCTAGATAAAAATAGACTTGAAACTAGAACTTTTTGGAAAATGCATTTAAAAAAACATTTTAAGAAAAAAAAAAAAAAACATTTTAAGGACTTGAGGAAAAATCATTGGAAGCTGAGAACCCAAAAGATTATGCAACTTCCAAAGGAAGAAACATAATCTAAATCAGAACATCATTAAAACATTGGGGGAATATAGCCCATCAAAAAATATTTTTATAGTATAATTTTGGAAGTATGGAAGACATTAATATTTAAAGCAATAATTACAAATAGGGCCTCCCTCGTGGCGCAGCGTTGAGCATTGGATTGCGGGGCTGCCCACAGCCTCTGCAGTGCTGGTTTGATCCCCGGCTGCTCCCCGGCCACGGGAGGAGGGGCCCACATGGCGCGCAGACCTCTCCTGCCGCCCGCTGCTCCCCTCAGCAGTGTGCTTCGGTCCTTCTGCCTGTTCTGTTCCCCACTCTGGCTCTGGTGAATTCTCTCACCCTCCTGCGCTTCTGACTATGCCCAGTGCTTGTATAAATAAATAAATAAATAAATAAATAAATAAATAAATAAACAAACAAGCAAACAAACAAACAAACAAATAAATCTTTAAAAAAAATAATTACAAATAAACAGTTAACCTGGATTTTTTGACCTTATCTGTGCATTCCTATAGGATGGCATTCAAGTGATCTACATTTCCCAAATTTGAACACCAAATGTTGTTTACCCATGATTATATGCCTATCTCTGGACGTGAACACATGGCTGTCATGCATTCTCAAAATAGATTCTGATTCTAAAAGAATTAATAATGCCTTCCTTAAAAAAGAGAATGACAGGGCCTCCCCTGGTAGCGCAGCAGTTGAGCTCTGGGTTGCAAGGCTGCCCGCAGCCTCTGCAGCACCGGTTCGATCCCCGGCCACCGGCAAGGGTCCCACAAAAGAAAAAAAAAAAAAAAAAAAGAGGGAATGACATACATCAGAAAACTGTGATAGAAGCAGGATATTTTACATCAAAGAATTTCTAAAAGAAGATAGATCTAGAAACAGCTTGTAGTAGAAAACACAAGCTAAGAATCAAGAGTTTGGATTCTAGGTCTAGTCTTGCTTCTAACAAAGCTGTCTATAACAGTGATAAAAATCCCCTTATTTATTAGAGTATTGGTTTCCCCCATCCCTGTGCCACCATGAAAGAATGAAATCAAAATGTGCCACCACCATTGCTAAGATATCTTCCAGTTGTGAGATGATAAGCTTCCATGATCATGTACCATGCTATATAGTTTTTGTTAACATAAATGTAAGGAACTGTCTTTATCTAAAAAAAAGACTTTAATAAGACCTTTTGGCCCATTTTATATCTTCCTTTCCTTCTCCCAGTAAGTCATAATGACAAACCATCTACTAAGCAAAGATAAACAACAAGTTGATATCTAGAGGGTGCCTTAGATATCATACTAACTTGTTGGTAATACTGTTAAGCTGGTAATACTAGCTGTTAAGATGCATCACTCCATCAGTTGTTATGGAAGTCAGCCTCCAAGATGGCACCCAATGATCTTTGCCTCTTCATATTGATGCCCTGCCATAATACATTAGAGGTTGATTGTGTGACTAATAGATTATAGCAGAAGTGAGGTTATATGACTTCCAAGACTTGTTCATAAATGCATTGTAGTTTTTGTCTTGGTCTTCTGGATCACTCACATTGAAGAAATCCACCTGCCATGTCATCAAGACTCTCAAGCAGCTCTGTGGAGATACCCATGTGAGGAGCAGCTGGGAGCTGCTGGCAGCAGCCAGCACCACTTTACCAGTGATGTCAGATCCTCCATGCCCAGTTAAGCCTTCAGATGACTGCAGTCCCTGCTGATATCTTGACTGCAATGTCATGAGACACTCCAGGACGAATCCTCTCAACCAAAGTGCTACCAGATTCCTGATCCAGAGAAACCACATATGTGATAAATGTGCATTATGTGTTAAAGCCACTAGATTTAGGATAATTTATTACAAAGCAATGGATAACTAATATAGCTACTTTATTTTCTTTAATTTCTATTAAAAAAATCTTGTGATGAACAGACAAACTGCAACAGGCAACTTTTTCTATAGAGAAACTGGTTAGTATCATGAGCAATGATTATTACTATAACTCGGGCTACAGCCTTATATGTTTTATATTCCTGAGTGAGCAGTGCTAATCAGGCAAGTACACACTTCGCAAAAGGTGTGTTGTGAATACTGAGATATTAAACCACCATCTTTCACTCCTAATAATTCCTAGATGTCCCACCATCTTCTCCTTCCCCAATTAAGACAAAAGAATTGAGCTTTTCTTGGAAAAAGTAGAACTACTAAAGAACAGGCAAGACACTGATCAACTCGAAATTCAAAAAATATATGTTTAAGTTGTCCATCACATGATAATTTAAAGACATATAATAAAATGACATGTTACTTAAGGCAACATAAATTGAATCTATACAGGAAGTAAATTTACAGAAGGGATATCTGGAAGCTCCTAAAGGAGACAGACTGAAGAAACAGAATCAGAAGTCAGGCAAGAATCAGAGTTAGCAGGAGCTTTGCCTCTGTGCACGATCTGGCAGCCAAGGGTCTATCAGAGCAAATCAGATGTCTGTTGTCTTGACTCTCCCCAAACTCACACCATGTGCCTGGTCACACCAAGCACCCAGTCAAGGAGAAGAGAGACTCCAGAACTGAGCAGCAAGACAAACATAAAGTCACTAGATGCCCTTTTGCTTTTGCAGAAGCTAGACTTTGTTGTGAGAGAGAGCAAAGAATTATCCCCAACCTCCCAAAGTTGGGCTTTTACATATTAAGGCCACGCATGCTGGCATCACATCCAGTTTGTTTAAGTTATGGTACATAAGCAGATTATAGCTGTCATATATTATATCTGTTATGTACATTATATAAGGAGAAAGAAAAAGGCTTATATTGCTGGGTGTATGGGGAGAGGCAGGTGCTGAGAAAGAAGAGGGCCTATGGTTTCCTCCCTTTCCTGCCCACACCCCCTGAGTGCAACGCTGAACTTCAAAGAGCAACCAGAGAGAAAAAGTGTTTGAATCTTCCCAATAGCCCCTGGCTCCTTTGCACCAGCTTCAGACCAAGCCCCAAAGTCTGCTAGTCACGTACTGCGTGACTCTCGACAAACCCCCTCACATCCTTGACCTTGGCTTCCTCATTTTTTTTTTGAAGATTTATTTGTTTATTTATTTATACAAGCACTGGGTACAGTCAGAAGCGTGGGAGGGTGAGAGAATCCACCAGAGCCAGAGCGGGGAGCAGAGCAGGCAAAAGGACCGAAGTACACTGCTGAGGGGAGCAGCGGGCGGCAGGAGAGGTCTGCGCGCCATGCAGGACCCTCCTCTGGTGGCCAGGGAGCAGCCGAGGATTTAACCGGCGCTGCAGAGGCTGCGGACAGCTTCGCAACCCAGCGCTCAACCACTGCGCCACCGGGGAGGCCCTCAGCTTCTTCATTTTAAAAATAAGATGGAAATTTTTTCATATGCCTGTTGGCCATTTGCAATTCCTCTTCAGAGAAGTTTCTTTTTAGCTTTTCTGCCCATTTTTTGACTGGATTATTTTCTTTGTTGTTGTTGAGTCTCATCACTTGTAATCAGGGAAATGCAAATCAAAACTACCATGAGATACCATCTTACACCAGTGAGAATGGCACATATTAAAAAAACTAGCAACAACAAATGTTGGCGAGGTTGTGGAGAAAAAGGAACTCTCCTGCACTGTTGGTGGGAGTGCAAACTGGTCCAACCACTGTGGAGAGCTGTGTGGAGATTTCTGGACCTACTAAACATAGAGCTTCCATATGATCCAGCAATTCCACTCCTAGGTATTTACCCAAAGGACACAGAAACATCATTAATTTAAAAGGGCATCTGCACGCCTATGTTTATAGCAGCACTGTTTACAATAGCTAAGCTTTGGAAACAGCCCAAATGCCCAAAAAATAGATGACTGGATCAAGAAGATGTGGTACATATACACCATGGAATATTACTCAGCATTCAAAAAAGATAAACACATGCAATTTGCAGCAATATGGATGGCGCTGGAAGGGATCATGCTCAGCGAAATAAGCCAAAAAGAAAAAGAAAAATATCGGATGGTCTCACTCATAGCAGGAATCTAGAAAACTTAAATAAGGGACCAGGAAAATGAATAACTATAAGAAAGTGAAAATCAAAATCAACAAAAAACTATGAACCAGAGACACTTTTTGGGGGGTGGGGGGCGGGAGGGGAGGGATTGGGGTCAGAATGGGGGGGTTGCAATTGTATGGGGAATATAAAAATAAAATTTATTATTTAAAAAAAAATAAAATAAAATAAAAATAAGATGGAGGTGACAGTGGTGGGGGGTGGATGCAGGATTTTGTTTCTTTTTATTTGTTTGTTTTGTTTGCTTTGTTTTTTGATCCGAGGATGAAATGGAGGAGAGGATAGAACCACATTAGATTCTCTCAAATGATTATCCAGCTATGAGATTATAAGGCCTTACATTATAGCATTTGATCATGGGAATGCCGTAGTGACTGGACACTTCTGCATAATCTACACTTCAGCAAACTTATAATCATAACCTAAAATGTGTTAGAGTAAAGGCAAAAAGCAGCCCTTTAAAGTCAAGTGACATGATGGCCTTCACCATTAGACAAATGAGGACACTCTTGGTTGTAAGCTTAACAAAAACCATTTCCTATAGAAATGCGTAAAGATTCTTCCCTACAGGTGACTAGGCTAACATAATCTTACAAACCAAGAAGGTGCACAAATTGAAGCTTAACTGAGTAGCCAGCAGATGGTCCATCCATGGCCCACTGACCAGCCCCTCCACACCCTGCAGTTTAGCTGCTGCAACAACCAACCAAGACCAGCACTCAGGTCACAGCCCAGTGCAAACAAACTCACAGATGGTCTAAATCTTCTAAAGAAATAAAGAAAAGTGAAAGTAAACTGACTTGTTCAAACTAAAAATAACAATAGATGTAGGTAGGGGAAGGAGCAAAATAAAATATTTTGTCATTTGTTAACAAACGCAACCATGTGAGAAAATATTTTTGCTTTCTCACTGGCTAGATTTAGTAGTGTGGTGTCTGTTTTAACTTTTTTGCCGGTTCTCCCAAAGGTAGTTTTATTTTGCTGAAGAGGCAAAGGAAGGGGTTAGAAAAATTAGCATTAATTAAACTTTATTTCCCTTGGCCACGGGCCACACAGTTCAAATAAAGTGCAGCCTCTAGCCAAGTCCCCTCACAAGCGAAATCCAGAAGGCATGGCTTAATTCTTGTATATTTTGTTTTTCTGGTCAGGAAAATAAAAAGAGAGAAAAGGGCAACGAAGCATAAAAAAAAGTAAGAAGGTGAACAGGAAATAGGTGTCCTGTTGATTCCCTTGTATTTTCTGCTTTTATAGGAAGTAAATGGGAGAGGAGTGGAGAAGCAGGAATCAAAATTATGTTTCAACTATATGAAAACATATGTAGGTATATAAATAAGCAAATGTAATACATTTCGGCAACTGAAAGCTCCATTTTTCCAGTTTAAGCAAAACCTTTCATGTTCTCTTTGACTTCTGCCTCACATATCCCTCCAATCCACTTTCAAAATGGATCCAGTTCCAGTTGTTTCTCACCATCTGACCACTACCCCTATGGCATATCATCTCTTCTGAGGAATATGTTTAAAGTCTCCTAAACTGGACTCTATGTGTCTTTCCAAAAATTTGTTCCCTGCTAAAGCACCTCTGCTCCCTGCTGTCTCTAGGATTTCAACCACCACTCGCTCCTTTGCTCATTCTGTTCCAGATCCTCAAGCTGATCCTCAAGCACGCTAGGCATTCTCTTACCTCGGGGCATTGGCCCTTAATATTCCATCTGCCCAGAACATTCTTTACGTAGGTCACCCTTAGTACTCCTCTATTCTTTCATGACTCTGTTGAATGCTGAAGTTACCCAAGACATCTTTCCAAGCCAGTCTACACAAAATGGAATATCTCCATTAAATACTCTGTAGCTCCCTTTCCTGGTGTTACTTCTTTTTGTCTGTAGCACATGCTACCACCCAACATACATGTATTTATTATTGTCAGATTCTCTCACATTAGAATTTATGCAACTTGAGGGCCTCCCCTAGTGGCGCAGGCGGTTGAGTGCCATGCTGTGAAGCTGTCCGCAGCCTCTGCAGCACCAGTTCGATCCCGGCCGGCCGGCGAGTGTCCCATATGGCGCAGCAGACCTCTCCTGTCGCGCCCGCTGCTCCCCTCAGCAGTATATTTCGTCAGTCTGCCTGTTCTGTTCCCTGCTCTGTTTCTGGTGAATCCTCTCACCCTGCAGCGAATCTGGCCTATAACCTGTTCTTTTATAAATAAATAAATATTTTTTTAAAAAAAAGAGTTTATGCAACTTGAAGCACTGTTTCAGTCCTAGATCCCCTAAACCTACAACAGTAACTGACCTATTGTTAATGGTTAATAAATACCAGTTGAGTAAATAGATGAATGAATAAATAAGTAACTAAATAAAAGTAATACAGAAGAAAGAAAGGGACCATAGGCATTCACGAGTCATTTTTATTCCTCACGCACTTCCCACATCTAAAAGTCAGATTCTCTTAATTTTTCTTCCAGTACCTTTCTCCAACCTCTCTCTTCTTTTCTGCCCACATTGTAATTGCTGTAGGTGAACTCTTTATCATTCCCCTCTCAAAGTTCCTGTTTTCTAATTCAACTCCTTAGACCTCCTTTGGCAGCTTCCTCCCTGCTGATGAAAAGATTTTTGTGGAGCACAAACCTAACAGCCTCATTCCCCACACGTCTAAAATCCTTCAACTTAGCACACAGGGCCCCTTCCAGAACTGACTCTGTCCATTGTGCTGGTCTGTCTCCTTAAAGAATCCATCCCAGCCCAACTTCAGCACCCACGCTTGGTTTCCCAAACTCTCGTCATCTGCAGCCTTCACACTTTGAAGGCCTTTTTTTTTTAAGATTTATTTATTTATACAAGCACTGGGATACAGGCCAGAGGCTCGGGAGGGCGAGAGAACTCACCAGAGACAGAGCGGGGAACAGAACAGGGGGACTGACGGAAATGCACTGCTGAGGGGAGCAGCGAGCAAGGCGGGAGAGATCCGCCATGCCATGTGGGTTGCTCCCTGGCTGGGCAGGAATCGAACCCACACTGCAGAGGCTGCTGACAGCAACTAATTATAATAAAAAAAAACAGATAGCAGGCCTCCCCGGTGGCGCAGCGGTTGAGCGCTGGGTTGCGAAGCTACCCGCAACCTCTGCAGCACCGGTTCAATCCCCAGCCGCCAGTCGAGGGTCCCACATGGCGCGCAGACCTCTCCTGCCGCCCGCTGCTCCCCTCAGCAGTGTATTTCGACCGTCTGCCTGTTCTGTTCCCCACTCTGGCTCTGGTGAATTCTCTCACCCTCACGAGCTTCTGACTGTGCCCAGTGCTTATATAAATAAATAAATAAATAAATCTTAAAAAAAAAAACAGATAGCATTTAAACCAATGCTGTCCAAAAACTTGTAACTATTTCTCTACACATATATTTATTAATAAATTGGATTGAAATAACATTGGTAAATAACATTATAAAAGTTTCAGGTGCACAGTATTATAATTTGACTTGTACAAATATATTACATTGTCATCACCACCAAAAATCTAGTTTCCATCCTTCGATTTTGTCAAACATAAGATTTAGCTAAGATTTGAGAACAGAAAATGAAAGTAGAAGTTCTTTTAAAAATTCAGGATTTCTCAGTTCTAGGAGGACTTGTAGGTGTATATGCATACACCATGCACATGTATAACTAATTTTATCAGTTCATGGTGAGCTAATAGGAAGAGAGAAGGGCCCAGTTAATGCGTACACTGTCTAGGGCAATCCTTAGACCTTAGACAGTGCACTCAGGGGCCCAAAAGGCACCCACAGAGGTGCTGCAGGAAGCATCTTGCTGATGGTCACCCATCAGCTTGGACCTGGGAGGGGGTATGGCCTTGTGTCAGTTGACACCTCACCGGGCAGGTCATCAAGACAGAGCTGTGTTGCACCAAAGATCTGCACCCTTGACACTTCCTCCCCTCAACTTCTGGGAGTACTAGCTAGGCCAGCAATGGCCAAGCCCGTCCCGCACCTCGTCACTGCTGCGAGGCCCAAGCTCTTTTCACTGGCATTCATTTGCTTTCAGATAGCTTTGGTGATTCTCTAAGTTGCTCTTTTTCATTCCAAATTGGCTTCCTGTCATTTTTATAAGAAGGAATTTATTGGTGTTTTAAAAATATATAAAAATGTCTTTGTCCCCAAATCTTTAACAGCTTTTTCTTCAATTTTTGTTCTCTAAACTGTTTTGTTTTTTTTTTTTCTTTCCTTTTCTGAACCCAGTGCTTCTGAGCCCAACTAAATGGCAGCAGACCTGGTACAGGCTGGAGTGTGGATGAGGTGGGGACAGCCAGGCCCTGTGGCGGCTGAGCCAGTGCTGCAGTCCCTCATTAAAGTCTATTACTCTCTCAGCCACTCAGCAACACTTTCCCCAGGCAGCTCATCCTCTCTGAATAATACATGCACAGTGGATGGAGCCATCACTTGCCCAAGTAGCCACAAGTACCTTCAGCCTGCTGGCCAGCTCCTGACAAGCAGATGCCCTGGAGAGGAGGGAGGGACCTGACCACTCCAGGTCTGAGCCTGTATCTGCAGGCGCCTCTCTAACTGGCCTCAGGTGCTCTCTCCTGGGAAAGGAACCTGCACTTTGCCCCTGCTAAGCAAGAGGCCTCCTCTGGAGCATGACAAGTGGGGTGGCTGACACTGATGCTGAGGTGAAGGGGAGTGTTGGGAGTGTTGCATGACTGGAAACAATGCCTTTTCTACTCCCTGCTCCATCAGGTAGATCAGGCAACGATCTATAAGCGAAAGGACATGAGGCACAGCCCACGTCCCAGGCCAGTGTAGACATCACACACTCATATTTACTGAAGACCCCTGAAGAGAAACGCATAAGCTTAAATTTTTTTGTTCAACAACATAGACAAAATGCCTCCCATAAGGCTGAATGGAAAAGAACAGTTTGCAGAACTGTACATACCCCAATTTTGTCTATGTGAAAAGGACACCCCTACAGTATGCAGAGGAAAGCATTCTGTTCCAAATCATCAGTGCCATTTATTTTTCCCATCACAGATTCCTGCTTCTTCTAAATTTTGCTATGATGAGCATTCTCACTTTTAACAGAAAAGGTCACAAAGCCATTAATTTTAGAAAAATCTTCTAGACACCTCTTTTCAGAGGTGGTGAGACAGGTGCATAATGATCTTGGAAATCCAAGTTATACTCAAAATATATACTTACTTTCTGCTATGCAAAGTACTATAGCCCTTTGCTACTAGCATAATCATTCATTATAAATATTTCAATTGATCCAAATTTGAATCAGAGCAGGCCCAATGGAAAGCCTTTGTCTTAGGCTTTTCCACTCTGGTAAGAGAGGGTAACCCACTTCCACCTAGCTTACAACAGAGGATGGAGTCCAGGGTTATAAGATTTTCAAAGTCAGGTTCTGTTTGGTCCAGGGGCTTGGATGATGTATGAATAATCTCTCTCTCTCTCTCCATGCCCTCTCCTCTTTCCCTATAACTGGAAAGGTAGTACAGGCAGCTCAGAAACACAACCTTGCAGTTACTCTTCCAAATTGACAAAGTAATACACATTATACACATGTCATGGCCACTCCAAAGCAAACCATTCTGGCTTGAGAAAAGAGGACTAGGATGCTCCCAGCACGGTATGCCCTTTGGCATTTGGGCTCACATGGTGTGCTGGAGGGCTGAGTGCTGAGAGATGGAGTGCTGATGGGGTCGGGTGCCACTATGGAATTTGTAGATATATCAGGATCCCATGAAGTGGGGGAAGCATGGTTCCTTAAAGGGAAAGAAAGGTGTGTTTACCAGATGGTAGTACCAGATGGACAAATAATTTCTCAAAGCGTCACTAATGTACCCGAAAAGGAATTGATCCTGTTGAAAATAATTTCAGGAAATGAGAACAGAGAAAAAACTAAGATGATTTAATAGTGTTGAAGAGACTGTTATCAAAGACTTACATTGGCTCAAGAGAGCTTGCTCCAGAAAATACCTTCACAGAGAAAACCCAGAAAAGATGGTAACTTGATTAAATACTTGTTTGCATAAAGCAGAGTCCAAACATCCTCAAAGTTAACTTTTCCTGGAACTGAGGTATTTTTCCCCAAAAAAATTCCAAATGTAATTAGGACGGGGTAAGCAGCATCTGGACATCTCTGCGCTAACATATCTCGATAGAATTTAGCCTCAAAGGCGGTCACATTTTCTTAGAAGATGATCCTTCCTTTGCTTTTGATGGGCTATATCCTTGAGGGGGGGGTGAGGAGGGGTTCCTGGAATTTGCCACATACCCCACACCATCTCTTCTGAGGGGGACTCTGCACTGAGGCCAGAGAAAATCCTAGTACTTTACAAAAGTACTCAAAAGGCTCTTCAAAGGCATAGGGCTCGGAAGGAGGTGTCTGTCATCAACTGATTCTTGACTGTCCTGCTTTTCACAGTTTTATGACTTCTATTTCCATCAGTTATCCTGTTTTATGGCTGCAAACCGTAAGATAAATTGGGCTTTCTTCCCTCCCTCCTCAGTGTCACAGGTTTGAGGACTCGTGGCTTGTCTGGAAACCAAAACAGATCATTGCACGTGCCCCCTGCCCACTTAGGCCTTTGGTGTCCTCACCCACTAATGACAGATACAAGCAGAACATTGACTCCAAAGCCCATGTTAAAGGCCAAAGGCTAAGCTGGTGTCAATTTCAAAATACGTTTAGGAAAGCTCTCCTACCAGGCCTCCTAGACAACACCAGGCTCCCTCTGGTCCTGAGTAGACAATGTCACCTTTGGTCTAAAGCCTGCAGGCTGTGTGACTGGGACAAATCACTTCACCTCTCTGGGCTCAGCTATAGGATGAGCAGATTGGAGGAGATGGTTTCTGTGGCTCTTCCACTTCTAAGATCCCTTGATGTTATGATGTCCCGGTGCTGTCTCCTGCCACCAGGACACAGGGGAGTTCTCTACAACCTTAACTCTTTTCTCTGGTGGCTCTCGATATAGACCAGCCCTAACCTCACTCCAGAGGGTATATGTGCATGAGCAGGAACAAAAGCAAGGACAGACTAGGGGGTGGGGGTTGGGAGGACAGCACCAGCTATATTCAGATTAAAACTGGTAAGGTTAAGTCAGTAGCATCCTTAATAATGTGGCCATTTCTTTCTCCTTCTCCCCTCTGGGATTAAAGCTTGTGTGCTGACTGTTAAAAAATCAGTCATTAACGGCCAGGAAATGACTTCCCCATCCATCAGAACACTGCTCGGCCATGTTTCAGCTTTTTTCTTCTTTCCCCGCGTAATTATTCTCATCCACCACTGATTACAGTTTATAATAGCCATAATTCTCTCGGAATCAATCATTACTTTACTTTACCGTGGGGTTACCAGTAGAAACATGAGGGAATGCAGATTACCCCCGGCTGGGTTTTATTTTTTGGAAATTGCCCGTTTTCGTCTGGATCTCATTTAATCATCTGGATGTTCAAAGAAAAGCTAAGAATTTAATTCAAAAGCATTTTTTTTCCACTTGCCCTTAACTCTCTCTTTCTTTTAAAAGGAAATGATAGCTGGTTAAATGAGGCTAATATTGTGCAAAATCTGTCAGTGATGTTGTTTGGAGAGATTGGTGGGATTCTTGTTATGCATCTATATACTTCTTAAACCCTTTCCTTGCCTAAATACTGTTCATCTGCCCATCCTTTTGAAAGGTTGGAGAATTGTTTTTTGATGGGAGCAAAAATTCCAACCAGGGGAAAAATAAAGATTTTCTTATACATTGAAGAGGTATGACAGTTATTTACATGTATACCAATCATTCCTCCCTTAGTGAGAATTCAGTTTTATTAGACATTTACCAGATTTTTTGCTATATTCTATATATAGACTATATATATATTCTATATATATATATAGTCTATATATGCTATATTCTCTCTCTCTCTTTCTCTCTCTCTCTCTCTCTCTCTCTCTATATATATATATATATGTGTATATATATATATATATATGTACATATATAAAACCTAGTCCTTGTTTCCCAGGTGCTTAGATGGGAGCAGGAAGTAGTAGTAATCCAGACATACAAATAACCACTTCAGCAGTCATCACATGTACCTTGGATTGTAGAGGTATAAAATGAAGCAGGAGAGTGAGGAGAGGCAATTTAAGTGGTACAGATGCTAGAATTCTTAGAGAAAATGTGATTTGAGATGAATCTTGGAGAAGGGAAAGGACTTGACTAAGTAGTCATTCCAGCAGAAATTCATCACGAAGACTTGGCAACGGAAAAGAAGACGAGGGAGACCAACGCCTGGCAGGAGGGCGTGGAGCAATGGGACGACCTGGGTGGCACTGTGGGATGGCTTGAAGGCCATGGGCAGTCTAGTATCAGGTAACCCCAAGGAAAGCTTTGGTGAATTGTACAAGCTTCCCTAGAGTATTCCAGAAATCCTTGCTGAGGCAGCACTGGCAAACACAAGAAGAAAGGGTAAAACATCTTATACTGGGATATATTATTGGAAATGTGACCTCGTGGCTAGTGAAGTTTGGGACCTACTACTTACAATAATGAAAGGTGTATTTCTACAATATTGGACCCTCACCAAAGAGAGCAGTCTTTTCAAACCCAAACAAAACCAAGTTGAAGGTGAAGCTCTAACCGAGGAATTTTTATTTAAAAAATTTTTAAATATTACCCATAAAATTTTGGAAGTACTGGATCAGCATCAACAGCAAATGCTTTCAGATCTGTTTACACAAAGGATGCATTTGTATCTGTGGTGGCAGTGAGGGCTGCACACTAGACCCTGTGCCTCCCCCTTCCTCTCCGTGGTTGGTACACTGGGGAACCTGTGAACTCTCATAAAGCTCCTTTCTCCCTCATTTGCCAGGTTTGCCATACATAACAGACATGAAATAATTTATGCTCAAAAGCCCAGGGGCCTACAGTCTGGAGGAAAACGTTCCAGGTAGCTGCTAATCTGGAAGTTATTTTCTTTCCCCAAACAGCCAGGGTGGTCCATATCAGTGGTTTCCAGCTTTTTTATTTCATGAGTCAGTGAAATTAAAATGAAAAAAAAAAAAAAAAGAAAAGATTGGTAATGGAGGAAATAATATGGGTTTGCCTACTTTTTAATTGTACCAAGTCCAGGCATATAAACTATTCCTATCCACACTGTACAGTCTCTCTCTCTCTCTCTCTCTCTCTCTCTCTCTCACACACACACACACACACACACACACACACACACACACACACACCTTGATACCAGGATGCTAGAAGATGTGGTTTTATGTTTAAAAAAAAAAAGATTTATTTTATTTATTTATGCATATAAGAACTGGGGTGCACGACAGAGGTGTGGGGGCTAGGAGGATTAAATGTAGACAGTGGGGAGCAGAATAGGCTGATCTACTGAAATACACTGCTGAGGGGAGCAGCAGGTGAGACAGGAGAGGTCTGTTGTGCCATGTGGGTCACTTCCCTGGTCTGGTATCAAACTTGAACGCACGCCAAACTCATGCCACAGTGGCTGGTGATAGCTTGATAGTGCTGAGACTTTAACCCCTGTGCCACCAGGGAGGCCCTAGAAGATGTGTTTTTGAAGTGCATAGGCTCCCTGGATTCTGATCTGTGTGAGCCTCAGATGTTCTAGTTGCTAATTATTAGAAGCTAGCTCAGAGAGACACAGTTCTGAAAGTCACTTTCTAGGAAGTGAAAGGAAACATCTTATTTTTCCAGCATTGTTCAAATTGGACAGGAAGCAAACCAGGACAGCAGTCTCCACTCAGGATCACAAGTGTGACCCTTGAGCACAGAGGGAGACAGGATGAGCCATCAGTCTTTGCAGTCAAGATATTGGCCATGAAGATGCCCAGCACATTAGGCTGTGTGTGAACAAGGGCCCAGGGGGCACAGAAGAAATATTTGGCTCCAAATATTTCATAGCCAAATTAGGACAAGAAAGTGTTAGGTTGGATCAGAAGCTGTTACAGAGCATCTCCTTTTTAAGTCACTCTTAGTGAAGGTTTTCATTAATCCCCAGAGTGGGAGCAGAAGAAATGAAAGGATTCATGGCTAATAATATTTATTACTGAATATCTACCACCTGCCTGCTACATACTATGCATGAATACTGGATACTTACTTTGCTCTGTGCTAAGATCTTTACCTGCACCATCTCATATAATCCTCAAGACAAGTTTTAAAAAGGATGTTCTATAAAACCTCTCTTTAGCTGAAAAACAAGTGTAAGAGAGGTTAAGTTCTTTGCCTGATTCCAGAGATGGGAGCAGAATCACATCTGCCTGACCTGAAAGTTTGTTCTGACCATGCACCAAGCACCTCCCTGCAGGACTGGCTATTTGTCTTGTGTGATCACCTACCTCACATGTGCATGCCCTGCAGTTATATATTTAGCAAATTGTTTATAGTGTACTCCATCACAGGGCTTTTTTAAGGTCACAGTGGATCCTTTGTCGTTTGTATAAAGCTCTGGGTTGAAAAATTGTCTTCAGACATTGTTGAGAGATGATGCCTGGAGGCAAAGATACAGACAGGGGTCTGGCATCAAGTGGTCCCAAGAGACCAGGCACATTGGATCTCTCTCCAGGCCCATCTGAATAGACCATTCTGGCGGTCAGGACTGGCTAATGATTCCCAGGGTTTTGAGAAGCTGCCACAGGACTGCAGGCTCTTGCCACCATCTGCTGTATCTACCAGGTTTGATGCAAATTCTCAAGAACATGAATCACCTTCTTTCCTTAAAGGCTTTGCTCCATCTTTGGCCCCAAATATTTCACTGCAGCCAGAGCCAGAAAGAAGCCCTGGGAGAGAGGAAAGCTTGCATATTAATTCCAGTGGCGATGTAATGAGAATTTCATTCACTTACTCTGAATTCCCTGGTGTCCTCCTTCCTCCCCTTGGTTCATTAGCTCTGGTATCTCGCCTGTGTGCTGAATCTCAAGAGCGTGGATGCACTCTCTGTTCCTCCACAGATCGCCTTGGGCCTCCGTCCCCACATTTCCCCCAGGACCGCACATATGCATCTGCTCCTGCTCCCCCACTCGTCTCTACCATCCTTCACCCCCATGCAGAGGGGTCTTTATGCAGGCAAGAGTGTGCATCCTGTCAGGTGCTGGAATTCTTACAGACTCTGCCAGGTTTCCCTGCTCTGCTCTATGTGGGGTGTGTGTGTATGTGCGCACGCACATGTGCAGGCTGCTGTAAAGGTGACTCTTCAGGCTTTCTGAGGACAAGGTCAACTTCATGGACATGCAGTGGGCCCCATGCTTAGAAGGATTTTGTGCTTGGTTTCAGGCTCTGCTGTTACTGTCTTAAAATTCTTAATCATTTGTGGACAAGGGCTCTGCATTTTTATTTTGCACTAAGTGCTACAAATTATGCAGCCAATCCTGTTGAGAAGTATATCATAGATAGAACAGTGGCTAAAACCAGCAAATATAAATTAGCTGTATGGTCAAAAGCCAGTCACTTCACCTCTCTGAACCTCAACAAGGCTCCAATTTGGCCATTTTCATCCCCGGTGGTTTCTTTAATCACCTGTGGAACTTTGGAGACATTTCAATGTACTCAAGCCCGTGGAAGAAGCCCAGATACCAGTATTGTTTGGATGTTTTGTTTGGAGTTCTGCAGGTCATTCTGATGCACAGATATTTCTGAAAATGCAGGCCAAAATGATCTTTAAGTTCTGTTTTCTGTGCTTACATGTGCATTTCCTTGATGCTTAATAAAATCCCTATGATAGCTTAATAAAATCCCTATGTATTCCATGCATAACATAGTCATGCTGGCTTTAACTTAAAATTAACATCTTAAATGTGCTATTATCTAGTAAAATTGATGCTCCGAGAAGATGTGCCAGGTCTAATTTGTACATAAGTCATGTTTTGTGTTTCGTGCCCTCAGATGTGTATGCAGTTCACAGTGACAGGCTCAGGACTAGACTGATAACGATTTTTTTTCCCCATAGAACTGGGGTGTAGACCAGAGGTGCAGGGGGTGAGAGGATTCACCAGAGACAGAGTGAGAGCAAACCAGGCAGATTTACCGAAATGCACTGCTAAGGGTAGCAGTGGGTAAGACAGGAGAGGTCTGCTGCACCATATGTGGTTAGCTCCCTGGCCTGGGATCTAATTCAGGCCATGGCAGTGATAGTGCTGAGATTTAAGCTCTAGGCCACCAGAGAGGCTCCTGATAATGATCTTTAAAGACTCATTTCTCCATTGCCTTTGCATTTATTATCTGTCTTCCATAGATCCTTCCAGGTACCCATGTTCCCATGAGAAATGATTTTCTTGGACATATGTGTCCGACCCTCCTACTATCATCAATCCTGGACTTCAAGGAATTTCAATGTCTATACCAGATAATGTCTTTGCCAGATCAGTAAAGGAATGATTGGCCTAGGCCAAACCCAGGAACCTAAATTCTCAACTGCTCCAACAAGTCAATAAAATACTTCCACTAATAGACACCTGCATCTCTTACCTCTAGACTAGGATTTTTTAGAGAAAAATATGGCAAAGGGATATTTCTTGTGCTCTGTAAGACCCCTTAAAATGACCAATGTGCCCAATATGTGTTTTACCAGTGTAAACAGGCCTGCCCACCGGGAAGTTTGTGTATTAATACTCTCTCACCTACTTGCCTCTGGATTATAAAATAATTCTCACTGAAGTGTCAATGTCTTATACAACCTTCCTGGTTCTTTACAAGTTATATCACATTTCAACAGAAATACATATAATTAATCCAAAAGAATGACTTTAAGGTAGAATTTCAGACATGAGTGGCAAGCATGAAAGAGTATATTGGAGTCCCCCTAATCTGCAGTTTACATTCTACAGTTTTAGTTAAGCACTTTCAATCACAGTCTGACAATATTATGTACAATAGATATTTTGCAAGAGAAAAAGAGGTCACATTCACGTAACTTAAACAGTATATGTTATATTGCTTTACTTTATTAATAATTATTATTGTTAATCTCATACTGCATCTAATTTATAAAATTAAATTTTTATCATAGGTATGGTATGTACAAGGATAAGACATAACATATATAGGGTTCAGTACCATTTGTGGTTTCAGGCATCTACTGTGGGTCTTGGAATGTACCCCCTCATGGATAAGAGAGCTACTCTTTTTGGGTCCCCTGAAGAAACACAGCCTCTTCTGGTAGCTGGCCTTATCTCTGTCATTTAAGCAACAAAAAATGCTATAGGCAAACAATTCTTTCAACATGTGAAAACACATGTTTAAAAAAATCAGCCAACCAAATAAATGAAAAACCTAAGGATGTCATTTGAATTCCTATTCAAATTGCTCAAAGACGGAAAGACAAATGAAGGGTACTACAGTAAACCCTAGCAGATACACAAGTTGCTTAATATTAATGCTGTAGAAAAGAGGTAAAAAGGCAAACATGTGGGCCTCCCTAGTGGTGCAGCGGGTGAGTGCTGGGTTGCGAAGCTGCCCACAGCCTCTGGCAACACCAGTTTGATCCGCGGCCACTGGGTGTGGGTCCCACATGGCGCGCAGACCTCTCCTGCCGCCCGCTGCTCCCCTCAGCAGTGTATTTGGTTAGTCTGCCTATTCTGTTCCCCGCTCTGGCTCTGGTGAATTCTCTCACCCTCCCGCGCTTCTGACTGTACCCAGTGCTTGTATAAATAAATAAATAAATCTTAAAAAAAAAAAAAAAAGAAGGCAGAAACCTGAAAAAAAAAAAAAAAAGGCAAACATGTATTGCAATTGGGAAGAATCTACACACAAAAGACATCTCTGGTGTCCCTAAAAAACTGTGGGTCCAGGAAACCAGCTTAGGGAGACATGCGAAAGATTTAATAGAGGCACTAAACAAGATGCCCTATGGAGAGGGAGTGGATGCTGAAACATGCCCACATTCCCCTCACCAGGCCCTGCATTCTGGTGCATAGGGATGTCTGCCCAGAGTGGGGCTCCTTTTTCTGATCTTTGCATCTGGAGGCAATACTGCTCCCTTCTTCGTCTACCAGAAAAACACTTTTCTAATTTTCATTAAGATTTTTAGTCAGGGCCTCCCCGGTGGCGCAGCGGTTGAGCGCTGGGTTGCAAAGCTGCCCGCAGCCTCTGCAGCGCCAGTTGGATCCCCGGCCTCCGGGCGAGGGTCCCACATGGCGCACAGACCTCTCCTACCGCCCGCTGCTCCCCTCAGCAGTGTATCATTGGTCTGCCTGTACTGTTTCCCACTCTGGCTCTGGTGAATTCTCTCACCCTCCCGCGCTTCTGACTGTACCCAGTGCTTGTATAAATAAATAAATAAATAAATCTTAAAAAAAAAAAAAAAAAAAGATTTCTAGTCAGATCTGGAACCAATCCCACTTAATTTGTGGTCTGTATGCAGAAAATCTAAAAGCAAGAACAGGACGAAGCAGAATCTCATAGGAATTCAGACCTAGATCCAACAAAAAAACGCAACCCCAGGAAGTCGTCAAAGGAATTGCAATAAGCGCGAGGAACACATTCAGTGAGACTCCAAAAATTTTCCATGGTACCAAGTCACCAATTAGCAGTCAACTCTTGCCTGGAACAGAAAAAAGAGAAGTGACCTGACTCTCTTCCTGCAATTTAGATCAAGCTGCAATTTCAGGAAAAAAATGTAAAAGAAATCAGAGTGTGGGGCTAAGGAGGTATCGCTTGAAATCTACAAGCCAAAGAAGTTGCCCCTTTTTATTTTGCTAATTTAATGTGAAAGTGAAATAGGTTCCTTTGCCACCTTGACAGCTAGCTTTCTGGGAAGGTGTCTAATATTGGACATAAAATGGAGACATGAATCGATGAGACTCATTAATATTCATAGACAGCAGATTAAGGTTGGTGGAAAAATTATTTATGAAAGAGGGGCATTGTCTTCCTCTCAGCAAAAGGATTTTGTTTGCAGAGGATTGAATTGGGTGACAGGGCTATGACAGATTAGGTATGAATTTGCAGATTTCTTGGTTTATCTCAAGGAAAAGAATCGAAAGCATTTGTGAGCAGAGACTGTCCTGGGCTGAGAACAGTAAATGCTTTAGCACCACACGCCGGTAGGCATAATGCGGTTCCGACACCACTCCATGATGGAAAGTACAAGGAAGGAAATGAAAGGACGGCTTGAGAGTGTGGTTATGTGACAAAGGAGCCGTCTGAAAGCAACACCAGGCTTGGCTGAGAAAGATGGGGGATGAAGCACGGACAGTTCCCTCGTTATTTATGTATGTGGGGGATGGGAGGTAGCAGACAATTGAATAACATAATATGTAATTTACAGTTCCTTTTCTCACATTAAATATGTATTTGTTGTGCTGACTGTAGTTAGTGTGTGCTATTTTATAATCTAATAAAGACAAGAGGGAAAGTCAATGAGTTAAGAAACTGTCTCAGATCCTCCAATGAACTCTATTCACAGTTCTCTATACTCACACAATTTGAGGATTTATTGCTGGTCCCTTATCTCCATGCGCCCTTTCCTCCTTTATCTTTCTGATCCTTTATAGGCTTGTAGAAATAAGCGCTTGTGATCTGCTGAAATTTTAAAGTGACAGGCGAAAAAAATTTTTTTTTCAGAATTAAACATTGAGACTGTCAATATTTTGAAATATCAGATAAGTAATATATATAAAAAATAAATAAATAAACATTGAGAATGGCAGAGTGAGAACCTTAGCAGAAGACCTTGAATTGCTCCCTAAGGTATACAAAACAACATAGAGCTTTTAAAAGAAGCTTTCTGTAGATTGTGCTTGAAAAGATACAGTCTATTGTGAGTGGGTCCGGTCCACTATTGTAAGGTTGTAAACTATTGTAAGGTTGTAAACATATTTGGAGAAGAGCTTTCCATTTTAGATGATATGGCCACAAGACTCAAATTAGATAAGCTCTCCAAATCATTTTTTTAAATGTTGGTCGATATAAACAGATGGAATTGAAAAATACATTCTCAGGAATTTGATGGATTAACCTTTGAGGACAGGGAACCTGGCAGTGAGTCTAAGTAGAGCATTTTAAATCTACAAAATGGCATAGCAGGAGCTAAAATGGGTGCCAAAACAGGGTTTGAAAGCTGAAAGAATCCTCAGCCCTCATCTTCTAATTTAGAAAGTGTAGACTTGGCCAAATAGAGAAACGTATGTGAAGCATCCATACAATGGAATATTACTCAGTCCTAAAAAGGGATGAAGTACCTACACATACTACAATGCAGGGCAACCATGAAGATACCATGCTCAGTGAAAGAAGCCAGACACAAAAGGCCACAAACATTATGTTTTCATTTATAAGAAATTTCAGGATCAGCCATAAAGAAAAAATGTGATTAACGGTTGCCAGGAACTAAGGGGGAGGGGGCTTAGAAATTGACTGCTAACAAGTATGGGGTTTCTTTTTGGGATGATAAAAATGTTCTGGACTTAGTGGTGATGGTTGCAAAACCTTGTTAGTATACTAAAAGCCATAAAATTATACATTTTAATAGAGAAGATTTTTATGTCTTATGACTTTTATCTCAATTTTTAATAGCCCAAAATAAAAAGACAAAATAAAAAAGAAGGTGGGAAGATGAGACCAAAGTTGCTTAGCAAGGACTGTAAAACCTGCACCATGACTACCGCATCAGAAGGGAGTGCCCTTCTAATCAATAGGCCCTCTTCTCAGAATCATATTTTTAACTATTAAACAACTCACATGGAATAACAAAGAAAACTAATATATTAAAATGCAGTTATCAAGATATTTTTTAAAAACCAAATATGTAATCTAATTATATCTGTGCTTCTCTAAGAGTAACAAGAACTAGACTGGTCTGAGAATGATTGTAAGTTCAACATCGTGATGAACACATGATTTTACAAGACACTTGCCACACCATGGTGTGATATGAATCTGTGAGTGCTGTTAGTGATGAAATCACAGGTACTAATAATACCCGCTTGTTACTGGAACTTGTCATTGAAGCAATTGCTCAATTTTCACTAGGAGGCAGTGAAGACATATGATTTTTTTCGCATCCAAGATCACAGAAAGAGATGCACAAGATTAGATTCTCTTTAAGGGCTGCTTGAGGACTCATGGGCCCTAAATTAAGAATCCCCATCCCACTTTGGATGGCATCCAGAAGAAAGTGCAAAGGACACAAAATGTTTAATAAGCCATATCATTTAAATACTCAGGAAGGAAAGTTTCCAATCTAAACAGCTAGCAAATAGAATAGCAAAAGTAAATCTAAGAAGACCTGTCATTCTAAGACATTTGCACAATGAGCTCCCGATTTGGTAGGCAGATAAGTTCCCTAAATGCAAATAGATTTCTTTGTGTTTGTGTCAACTACAGTTGGGTTGTAGGAAGTGCTAGGTGCCATTTTGAGAATGATTTTGAGGTTCATTTTCTGCTGGGGAGGGGACTTCTGCGGCAGACTGATAGATTCATGTGATCATTGGTGTTTGCTCTTGAGCCTGCAAGGGGAGGAAGGTGATGCCTGACCCTATTTTCCCCCCAGCCCTCAGTGCTGAGCTAGTCTTCCTAGACCTACAATGCAGCCTCTCTCTTAGCTCTGCCTGTGGTCACCAGCTACCTTGGCTTAGCAAGTCAGTCCAGGTGAGCAAATTCTACATCAGATGTGTGAAGTTACCACATAAGGGATGTTAGCCTGTGCGGACATTCAGGGTGGCTTATTCTTCCAAAAACAAATCCCACTGTTTATTAGCCCTCCATGAAATAGTTGAATCAAGTGGTTGGTTAAGAAGCTGTCATCTGGAGAAAGATATTAACATGTAGAGTTGCCTTGGAAACAGGATACCAAAGTACTGTTAAACTCCACTTCTCCGTTGACTCAAGCCTCCCAGGGCCTCTCAGAACTTACTGAGTTTCACAGTGGAGCACCACCAACAGCCCAGGTTTTTATCTGCTTAGAACTGAAAAACAAATCTGTGCCCTTCACTCTGAGGGACCAGGGAGTCACAACTTACCATGAAGTCCATTTGGTTGGTATCCAACCAACAAGTGGTTGACCCCTGATTTTGGACATTGGTCCCTGTCTTTGCTCATTTGCCTTTAATTAGTTAGCAAAGGTAACTACCAAACCTGGACCTGCAAAGGAGTGTGACTGCTGGCTCTTCATTCTCTAAGTTCTTCTCCGTATACAGTGAGCTGATACAAACCTGATGTGATGATGTCTATGGATATGTAGATGCCAAGTGCAGTGTTTATGATTGGAATGTATGAATGTTTACACAATGTGATGTGTATGAGCTGCATGTATTGTCAATACAAGTATGTATATTTATGTGCTTGTGTGTGTGTACATATATGTCTCTATTTTCCTTGTCTCTTTGCAATTGCACTCCTTTCACTGATCAAGATAGGGAGGAAAAGAGCATTCACTAGGCTCATGTCTGGTGAGTGGGAGTCTCAATTCCCTGACCCTTACCTGGATATCAGGTCACCTGGATGACTTAGTTTGCCCTGCTGGCTTTTACTTAATCATTCTTCAGGGCCTCCATTCTTCCAAATCAACTTATTAGCAGCAAATTTGATTCTTGATGTTTCCAAAACTTGAAATGGTAGTATGTTTTGAGATTTGGCAGGAAGCTCTCTTCTAATCATTTCATCGCCTCCAGTTGTAAGTCTGAAGTTCCCTTGATCTTTGAAGCTTTAGCCAGCTCCGTGGAGAGTGAAAATACCCCACTGGATGCAATAGAAGGGGAGATGAAAGAGGATTTCAACTTCCCCTTTCTCCCTCTCTCATCCAGAGCCTATTTCACTAACTGAATGCAACACTTATTCCTATGAATCTAGATCTAGCCTCAGAGTCCTTCTGAGCTACATGAGTCAAAAAGACTGAATCAACATGTAAGTGAAAAACTGTTCATCGCCCTTGTGTTAAAGCTGTGCCGTTGAACATTGAAGAAATGAGAAAATGAGCTGCATTACTGACAATGATTTGTCACTGTGTAGTGAAAGATTGTGTCCCCAGAGGATGCTTTAAGCTGATACATGTTCTCCTTAAGCAAGTAGAAGAGCTGCTCTGAAACCACAACAAAAATTCCATGTTGTCCACTAATAAATGTGGGAGTACCTGAGGGGAAGGAGGGGAACTACTGACAGAAGAGGAGCCATAAGAAGTGTGTCAGCATCGCCCCCACCCCCCAGCCTTAGGAGATACACCACTCGCCTAGCAGGTCTAGCAGGTGCTGGCACAGGGCTGCCCCAGCCCTCAATGCACTGACCCTGGCCCAGGGGCTTTCCTGCCCCAGCCTCCGGGGTAGTGCCAGCTCTTCCATTTTCCCCTCGACTTCCCTGCCTTCTGCAAACTCTGAGCATCACTGTGCACCTTCACACGAGCCTCAATCCCTCCCATCTCCCCAGTGTCTTCAGGTGCGAGCCCCAGTATTCTCCCAATAGCATGTCAGGTGCTGTTTTAGTTATTTGCATTTTATGGTCTTAACCCTTCTTCCCTCTGCTCTGTTTCCGCCTCCTGTACAGCATTCCCGACCGTCACGTTGCTCCCTGGCAGGCATCCCCTGGCTTCACAGAGGTATCCGTGCTTTCCTATGCGATTATTCATGACTTTTGTCATAGGATGATTCTCCTAGAACTAGACTCTTCTCCCCAGCCTACACACAGCCACACACAGCCCCTACCCTGGCGCCGTGACCTGCTCCATTGTCAGGTATTTCAGGCAGCAGAGGATCAACCCCACTGCTGACAACAAGCCAGCAGTGGTCTCAGCCCATAAACTCACAATCTATTTTAGCTGAAGTTACATTTTCTGCATAAAACTTTCTCTCTCAAAGTTATAGACCCCAGTATAGAAAAGAAAATACAAACTTCATTCTCTTAGCCCTTGCTCAGGCAGGGAGAGATCCAAACAGTACAATTCTACCCTCAGTTGTAATATTCTGGCATATCATTTAACTGGGGTGGAGGGGTGTCTTCCTGAGCCTCCTAGCCAGCACCCCTGGCTTGGGGATCTGAGGATCTGTGCAGAGGGTGCAGAAAGTACAGTGGTGTTCAAAGCATGGTGGGGTCACCCCTCCTCCCCTGTCCCCATCGGTCAGAGAAGTAGAGCAAATTCAAAACAATCCTCCAGAGAGATCAGCTTCCTGTTTCCTAGACAAGTCTATGGGCATAGCTCTGGCTTTAGAATGAGAAGACCTACGTTTACTCTTGGCTCTTGCAGTTGCTGGTGGTGTGACCTTGACCAAGACCTGGGCAGAGCAAGCTCATGTAACTGAGTGCCCCATTGGCAAACCGGGGGTTCATTAGACTGTCTTGTTCTTGGTGGTGGTTATGCGGTTCCAGTAGCATGAGGTAGACACTAACGCCAATTATGTGCTGCAGTTGCCATTAGAAAAGTGAGGACTTTTCCTTTCTCCATAATTCAACAGCCCATGTCCTCCCAAGAGAGCCCTCGACCCCCAGCTCTCCTGCCTCACTGTTTCTACCACTTCTAAGGCCCAGTGAGTGGGGTGCTCAGAGGGGAGTGGGGTTGAGCTCCTATGCCTTGGCTCACCATGCAGATGGATAAGGCAGCTGAAATTAATGATATTCCGAGCCACTGCAGTGCTCATCTGCTTAACAATCCAATTTCTAGGACGTTTTAGAAGTTGTTAGCTGACTGCCAAAAATGAGGATCATTAAAAATAGATTCACAGCTGTTCAGGAAGCCAGAGATATAATTTTACCTTCATTATGCCTTATTGCAGATGTTATTGATTTAATCTCATTGCATTTTACTGTGTAATATCAATTCGCACTGTCTTTGACTTGGAAATCAGGAACTGTATTTATTCTTCTTATTCTCATAGCAGAAGATATGCTTGAGATGCCATCACCATGCTACCCAGGTTCCGCGGTGGTGGCCCCGTGGGGACCGGGCCTAATGGTGCTGGCGCAAGTTCATTTAGCAGAGCTGACTGAGAGAAAAGTCATCTAAAAATGGGGCCACTTTTCCTTTTAAGAGCATGTGTACACAAAAATGATTCAGATAAATGAATCAAAACAACCTTTGGTCTTGTTTACATGTCACCAACAAAGTAGTTTCAAGGAATCTTTCATTTTTCTCTCAATTATTTTATCCTAAGTGTTTCACACTGAAATGACTAGATGGAATTTGATTCTGAAGTACTTTTAGGAGGTATTAGGATATAGTTTTGCAAGAGGTATTTCTCAGAGCATTTGTCTCAAGATACTCTGTGTTTAAAAAAAAAAAGGTTCAGAACTCAAAAAATTTGGGAAGCCCTACTGACAAATCATTTTTTAGGTGTACTAGTATATATGGCGACATATTAAAGGTTGCAGATGGAAAGAAATTTGGCTGACTTTGTTTAATCCTGTATTTTCCAAACTAATCTGATACAGAAATGTTTGTTCTCCCCACCATGACAGCCGTCCATGCTAGTGTGTTGAGGAACGCTTTTTGGGAATCATTGCTTTAAGAGAGATCTGGAAAAAGGGAGATCCACTCATTCCAAAGGAGTGCCACCCTTTAGTTGACTGCCAGTGTTGCCGCCATCTTGAGCCATGAGTTGTTCCTGATCTACAAATGTTTGCTTCATGAACTTGTGCGCCCGAGTGACTGCTGCTTCATTTCCCACCCTTCTCCTTGTCTCAGTGCCTCAACCCCCAAGCTCAGACACTAGCCCACTCACTTTTAGCTTCCCATGGACCACCCACTCCAATCCTTCCTCAGGGAAACTGGGAATGGGCTGGTGACATTACCAGGCTCGTCACTCGTAAGTGCAGTGGGGCTTAGGGTAAGCCCAGGCTACTCTATTCTTACAAAGTTCACCCACTTCAATTTAGTATATAGCTCCACACACATGAGAAAATGTGGGCATACAGTGTACTCCAAAGCCTATGTGGTATCAGTTACAAAATTATTTCAAGTTTGTGGCTTTTTTTGGTAATGACTACATTTCATGGCCTTCAACAGACATTTAACCTGTCTGTCTTGGTGAGAGGTTGACCTCACATGCAGGAATATGCACAACTGTTTCATCCCTATTTCCAAGGGCTAGGAGTCCTATATTGTCAAATTGACATTTGAAGGGGTTCCATATGCACCATTGGGTTTGAGGAGCTCACACTGGAGGTTTAACCGACTCCAGAGGATATCATTAAGGATAGTGTGACTCAAGGATTTTTATTCTATTTCTGCCCACAGCATTGCAGTCTTCTAGATATCGTTAGCTTCCAGGCTGATAAAGGTCTATGAGAACCTAATATTTTTATGTCTGCACCACTTTGTTTTGTTTCATAGAACATATAATACCTTCGATCATGATGCTGTACATTTGCCTTGAGTTGGCAGATTTCAACCAATTGGTTCAATTTTGTTATTACCTTTCCCAGCCTTTCCCCTGCTCTTTTCCTAACCCAACTTTGCTCATTTCCCTACCCCAGTCAGTCCCTCCAGTGACATCACTTCTCAGGACCACAGCTGCGGACAAAAGATGTCGTTTGACACTTGTTCGGATTATTACTCCAATAACAGACAACTTGTGCCTCTCCTGCTCCCTCTCCCTCCCCTCAGATTGTGAGCTACCCCAGTGTCTGGCCTTTTATTTCTCTATAGATCCATCGTGGTGTCTAGCACTGAACTCAGTGCCACTTGTTAATTAATGGATTAACATTTTCCAGTCTGTAAGGGGTGGAGCCAGAGTTGGAGTCAACTCCCAATGGACTAGCCCAGCGTGCTGAACAGGTCATGTTCTGTCCATGTGATTCTGCAGAATAGCCAGCTCATTCCTCTGTGTTCAGACTTCATTCTCACAGGAACTCCAGCCAAGTAACATGGATTGAAACCCCAGGCTCATAACTGCATATGTTGTGTCCCTGTGAATGACCCAGATTTTTTTTTAAGTTGTAGCTTGTACATATATGTTCAAGAATTGTGTTCAGGGCAGACTGGGGCCACAACCATGTTTGTATACTCAAACTCATAGCTGATCAAGTTTGAAAGATATCTTTAAGGACATTTTAATAATGTCTCTATTTTTGTAGTTAGGGCTCCAAATTCCAGAGAGGCGTGTAACTCAGACACAACTAATTAACTAAATAGTGCTGAAGAAATGCCTCTTTACACAAACAGGAGAATCTATTGACACCTCTCTTTCTCTTCAGTTTTAGGGTTACGTTACATTTTATATCTCTGATAGGATTCAGCATAACCTCTCTTTTAAAGTCAGATTAATGATAGGCACAAAAGGAGAACTCAATCTGGACTCATACCTGAATGTACTGAAAATTACTGCAAAAGTAAAATATAGTTAATCAGTATACTGTAAGGAAAATATATTAAGATGAATAGCTAGTGCTTCAGACTTTCATAAAGATATAATAACAGTACCAGACATATTAGGAAAAAGACAAAAATAAAACTGCTTTTTACAGACTAAAGCTAACCCATTAACATTGCTACTAAACAAAGGGATAAAATACAAGAAATGAAAAACAGACGTTAAGAAAACTAGCAGAGCGGCGCCACCTAGTGTCTATTATCTGAAAAAGCACCTGACATTTCCTGCGCCCTCCTGTGGTAGAAGTCAGCATTCCTCATAGGCAGGAAACGGATTCTGTAAACGTATTACTGGGTGTTTTTCCTCTGCTCTGAATGGGAGTCAGAAAGAGATAGCATCTCAGCATATTTCCTAAGCAAGATACGCTTTCATTCACTATATTTAAAACGTAACAACTACAAAGGTCCAGTTCCCTGTTGATTTCACAATAGTCTTCATCTGAATATAATTTCAAGTGAACCCTTTAAGATCTGCGTGATTTTAAAAGATCTAAGCCTCTTTGTCCTCATGAATTTCTGTTCAGGATGATATTTTGTGAATACTGTCCTTGTGTCAACATTTCAAAGCCAAACAAACTTTAATGCTTTTAAACTAATTTAAAAGTAAATAGGAGATTTGAGCCAGAACTAAGAGCCATCTTCATTTTCCCTCAATTTACTGAAGTGTGGAGATTGTCCTAACTCCAGTTTAGCTTCCTTCTTCTTCCTTTGGGGTGTCACTTAGTGGGGGGGAGGGTTGCCCATTAATAGGATCAAATGAGATTAATGTTCATGGATATTATTGAAGAATAGAAAGTTCATGATTTAGACAAAACTGAGATTCTTTGTTATTTTTATTGAGTTGAAAATTCTATTGTGGATGTCTGGCATCAGCACTGGCAATGAGTAGAGGAGGAACAACGAATGGGGAGGCTAGAAGACTAGGACTCATGATTTATCCTTGGACATGTCATTTACATCTGGGTCTCGGGTCTTTTATTCCATACAATGAGGGTAGTTTGGATGAAATGAGACATAGGGCCTGCCCTGACTTAGATAACATGGCTGCATTCTGCTTGTTGCTGTCCCAGCACAGGCCAGCATTACCTCTTATCTGGACTGTTGCAGTATCTTCTTAACACATCTCTCCCAGCTCCAATCCATCCAGCAGTGTAATCATGGAAGACAGGTATTTCCAGCATAAATCTTCCTAAAGTGTGAGTCCAATCATCCAACTCCCCTGCCCAACGGCCTGAAATGACTCCCCATGGCATTTTGCGGGGCAACCAGCATTTATCAATATCTGCTGTATGCCAGGCAGTACAATCAGTGCTTTCTATACCCTGTGTCATTACATTCACACACATCCACACAATCACACTCAAAGTAGGCAGAACATTTGCCTGGAATGCAAATCCAAGTCTCTGAATCCAAAATTTGAGATCTTTGTGGGTGGTTGGGGGCTAGACTTTCAAGCCAGAAATACCTAGAATCCAGCCTCCACCAAACCTTGTACATGCAGTATAACCTTGGGAGATTCCATAACCTCCATATACCTAAGTTTCCTCATTTGCAAAATGGGGGCATTAGCAGGACTAATCTCATCATGAATTAGTGCATGTTAAGCCCTGGCAAGCACTGTCACAAAGGACTTAGCAAGTATTTTCTGCTATTGTTACCACATTTTCTCACTGAACTCGATGTAAAGTTCCTCCCTTCATTCAAGGCGCTCTAAACTTGGCTCCAATTGACTTCCCTCCCTCGTTTTCTGTTACTTTCCTAAATTTCCAATTACCCTAATTTCCAGACCAAAAAATTTGCAAGTGTGTTGATTTCCCTGCCGGTCTCTGCTTTTGCTGTTGTTCTCTCTACCGGCCCCAGGTGGTTGGCTCAGTGACAGATTAGGGCAAAAGTGAAAAATGTTAGGTAGTGTCAATATTATGGTTATTGGTGATGTTATTATGTCCTTCCAGTCTCAAGCCTCAAACGACCTTCTTCCTGAAGCTTTTCTGATACCCACATGTCTCAGACATCCTCCTTCTCTGACTTGCCTCAGACTGTTGCCCACTCTTCCCTGACTGCTTCTTACTCTCCTAGGCTAGGCTGTTCAAACTAGTAGTCACTAGTCCAAGTGGCTGTTGAGCTCTTGAAATGTGGCTAGTCCAAATGAGGCCTGCACTAGCTGTAAATACCTCAATATTCCAACAACTCTGTATGAATAAAAAGTACTTTAAAATGTCATCAATATTTTAATATTTTATTGATTGCATGTTGAAATAATATTCAGACATTATCGAGGTAAACATATAACTGAAATTAATTTCACCTGATTCTTTTTATTTTTCATTTAAATTTGCATTTATGATTTGCACTACGCTTGTATTGGAGAACAAGATTCTAAGGGAAAGTTATCTTTTTAATTTTTAACTGTTCTAATTATAAAACATAATGCATATTCATGGCATAAAGCTGGGGAAATACAGAAAAGTCCAGGTAGAAAAGGAAAGCCATTCTATTCCACCACTCAGGAAGACTGATGCACATCTTTTAGGATTTTTTTGAATATACACTTTTTGACAAAATATATTTTTGACAAAGTCAGGAATACAACCCATACATTTCATACCCTGCCCTTTTCATTTATTGGAGCATAAAATTTTCTACTTCATTAAATATTCTTCCATAGCTTCATTTTTAATGACTGCATTTGGTGTTCTGTTCATGGATACACCAGACTTCATTTAGTCAACTGGTGAATGTGCCAGAGATCAGCAAGCTGCTTACCAATCCTGTTTGCTCTTCTTGGGTGTAGTGGAAGATTACCAGCATCCCTTGCTGAGAGTTTGGCCATGTGACTAGGCTCTGGCCAATAGAATGTGGTCTGCATGATATAAACTACATCCCACCCAATAAACCCAGTCATTCCCCTGTACTGCTGTTCTCTTCTTTATTTCTGTTGGATGAGTAGAAGGTTCTAGAGGAAGACATGGGTTCTGAAATCACTGTCTGATAATGGAGATACTATCCCAAATCACAACTCAGGAGGTCCCCAAACAACAGTATCATGAGCAAAAAAGAAACCATTTATTGTGTTAAGCTGCTGAGATTTGGTATTATTTGTTAAGACAAGTGGTTACCTTAATAGCTAATATCAGACACTTGGATTATTTTCCATTTTTGCTGTTGTCATCTGCATTTTTAGAATAAGTTACTAAAAGTAGAATTGCAGGGTCAAAGAGTGTGTACACTTTCATGACTTGGAAATTGTTGGCAAAATTCCCTTCAGGCTTCTATATTCCTTACCAGATGGGGAGCTGTGTGCAGCCTATCATTTTGGTTGTAGATAATAGATAAGTGTTAAATATTAAACAAATGAATTCTTCAGCCCAAGTATATGTGGAAAAGGAAGTATTGTTGCTTTCAAAATAATAACTTTGAAGTACACATTTCAGAATTTCATGAGTTATAGAGGTGCTTTCAAGAAATAGGGGTTATAGAAAAAATGGCAATAAATACCATTGAACTTGGCCAGCAAAGTCAGTAAATAAGAGGTTACTTTTATTCTTCTAGTTGTCACAGTGAAGCCAGGGGCAAGCACTGCGGACATCCCGCTGGTAGGCTGTGGGCATCTCGGAACTTCTGTTTCTCCCTGGATTCTTTGTGTGAATCTCCTCGCAATCATCTGTGTCATGCATTTTTTTTTTTTTGTAGTAGTATTATTTATTTTTTTTTAAACTTTTTTTTTTATAGAGGCATGTTTTATTTATTTATTTGTTTGTTTGTTTGTTTTGTTTATACATGCACTGGGTACAGTCAGAAGCGCGGGAGGGTGAGAGAATTCACCAGAGCCAGAGCGGGGAGCAGAGCAGGCAGAAGGACCGAAGTACACTGCTGAGGGGAGCAGCGGGCGGCAGGCGAGGTCTTCACGCCATGTGGGACCCTCCTCCGGTGGCCGGGGAGCAGCCGGGGATCGAACCTGTGCCGCAGAGGCGGCGGGCAGCTTCGCAACCCAGCGTGCAACCGCTGCGCCACCGGGGAGGCCCTGTGTCATGCATTTTTTATGTATTACAAACTGGCAATTTATTTGTAACTCCATTTGGTCCTTTATGAGACACAAATGTGAGATTTGGAGTGAAAGTAAAATTAAATGACTTTTGAGATTCTTTCCAACTCTGCAATTCCATATGAGAGGTTCTCAAGGAAATGAATGGTACATGGGCCTACTCTGAAAGAAATCACAGATCAGTCTGGAGGCCAAATTTCAGTCCATTGGGAGTTTAGTTTCCTAGAAGCCCAAGCAGGGACATGAACTTCTCTTTCAATCATAAACCAGGGCAGCCTCTTCTTGTTAAACCTCATTGAAGTAACTCAACCCTTCATTACCTGACAACCCAAGTTTATATCCAAAATTGTTTTAGAAGAATGTAATTTCATGTTGAGTGAACTAAAAATGCTGAGAACAGCAAAACCTCAGATTCTAGTTCTCCTTAACAAGGACATTCTCATACTCTTGTAGTAAAATTTTCTACTGAGTACACTGGAAAAACAAACAAACAAAAATGACATGATACCTTCTAAATAAATGGGGCCACTGTGACTCTTGATCTTATTTCTGGAATTTTTTTTTAAGATTTATTTATTTATTTATACAAGCACTGGGCACAGTCAGAAGCGCGGGAGGGTGAGAATTCACCATAGCCAGAGCGGGAAACAGAACAGGCAGACTGACGAAATACACTGCTGAGGGGAGCAGCGGGTGGCAGGAGGGGTCTGCGCGCCATGTGGAACCCTCGCCAGCAGCCAGGCATCGAACCGGTGCTGCAGAAGCTGCGGGCAGCTTCACAGCCCAGCACTCAACCGCTGCGCCACCAGGGGAGGCCCTATTTCTGGAAATTTTAATGGTTGAGGCACAATGGTCACAATAGGATGAGAAAAAAATCTGACATATTCCTTCTCAAAGGAAATTTGAATTACAGACAAATTGATCCCCAAACACTGCAAGGCCACAGACCAGCTGAAAGATCAATACATATATAAATTCCATCTTTCTATTTGATGCCAAACAACTTGTTGCTGTATTTGTTTTCTCCAACTGGACGGACCTGACTGCTCGGTTATTTCGTGTTACAAAGGCATTCTTCATCCTGGAGAATGAAGAAGGAAATAGTATTTTGTAACTAATGGTAGGGTAAGTAAAGTATCAGGCTTTTCTGCCCTCCCACCATTAAGATTGATGATGGATCCCTGCGATCCTGAATGCATGCCTGATGGCGGGCACCTGGAGTAGGGTGTGGGCATGCGTAGGTGGGTACACCTGGGCCAAGATTGAGTTTATCAGGGCGGCATCATGGGATGCCAACAGAGTGAAAGAGAGAAAGAGCAGCAGAAGAGAGAGAACAAGGCCATGAGAGAACACCAGAAAGCCCAGAAATAGTGAAGACTTGCTGGGGGCTGGGAGGCCTGCCAGCCTCTGGGACCCCGGCACCCCTGCCTGCCGTGTACCTGGTAAACTGGATAAAAGCCTGAGAAAGCCACCGAGGGCTCCCGGACTCCTCCTCTACCCCATCTGCTTGGATCATAGAGAACCTGCTCTGTGTCTTCCTGCCGCTACACTAACCATGTTGCCTTTCTGGCAAATTAGTAAGAGACGGGCTTTTGGGGAGCAAAGCTGCTGGTATAAGTATTTCTTTGTTTTATTAGGACCCTTTCCACTTTTCTGTGGTTATATGATGATGTATCAATTTTAAATCCATCATCTTCTAAGATGGGCCATTGGTAGGGCTCTAGGGAGAGGTGACGACCTCCAACTTCCCTCCTTCCCTCCCTCCCTCCCTTCTGCCCTGCCTTCCTTTCCTTCTGTCTCCCTCCCTCTCCCTCTCTGTGCATAAACTTGGTTAGAACAAGGTTATGAGTGGAGAGCCCAGTGGGTCCAAGAACACCAGAGCTTAAACATAACATACGAGGAAAATAAGACACAAATAATGTCTTATTTTCAGAGTTGTCTCCCACCTTCTCTCTCCCAGAAAAGAAGGTCTGTGGGTCTGTCAGGACCTTGAATATGTCTGGAACATAGAGAGTGCTCCAAAAAAAATTTTTTTTGGAAAGATAAGAGAGAACGGAGAGCCATGAAACTCTTAATGGTGAATTTTTATTATTATTATTTTATTTTTTTTATTTTTAAGCAATATTTGCTTTCCCCCACCCCCTCAAGAAAGAACAAAGTTGCCAGATGTCCTAACATCTGGGTGGTCAGTATTTATTAACTATCTGTAATATGTTAAACACATATAAACAATAGCAGAAGCAATAACACTACAAGATTACAATCACTTTCAAGTCAGGAAGCAGGTTTCTAACATATCAACTTATACCTAAAAAACTGATCTCAAGAGCAGGAAAACAACTGGCAATGAGGCGCACATGTGCCTCTCACTTCAATCAGGTTTTCTGCTCTTTGCATGAGGCACCTCCCCTCTCTCTGTCCAACTTGTGGCATGAAAACAGCTATACAAAGTCATATCAAATGACACTTCAAGTTTCCTTTGTCATTTGACTAAACATTTTAAATCAAATAGGCTTTTTTCTTTTTTGTGTGTGTGTGTGTTTTTTTTTTTAATAGAGGCATGTTTTATTTATTTATTTATTTATTTATTTTATTTGTTTGTTTGTTTTTTGTTTATACATGCACTGGGTACAGTCAGAAGCACGGGAGGGTGAGAGAATTCACCAGAGCCAGAGAGGGGAGCAGAGCAGGCAGAAGGACCGAAGTACACTGCTGAGGGGAGCAGCGGATGGCAGGAGAGGTCTGCGCGCCATGTGGGACCCTCGCCCGGTGGCCGGGGAGCAGCCGGGGATCGAACCGGCGCCGCAGAGGCCGTGGGCAGCTTTGCAACCCAGCGCTCAACCGCTGCGCCACCGGGGAGGCCCTAGACTTTTTCTTAATGAAAACATTCAATGGCTCCATTTTGCGTTTTGATAATGATTAGTAGCGTGGGTAAGAGTGCTTGATTGGATGATTGTGGGGACGCTTCTGACTGTACCCAATGCATGTACAAAACAAACAAATGAATACATAAATAAATAAATAAAATACATGCCTCTCTTAAAAAAAAAAAAAAAAAAAAAAAAAAAAAAAATCAAGACAAAGAATTTGTCTTCTTTACAATCCTGGAAGACTTCTATCCCCAAAGCATACTGCCTTTTGTATTGCTGGTGCCAGACGTGGTTCTTCCTCACTCATGGATAAGCAACCAGTGCTAGACGCTTTTGTAAGTTTTCAGTAAATACAGCATTTATTAAGTTTAATAAAATCCTCCTCCTCTGCCTTGAGCAGATATCCCAAAAATGCTTTCCTTGCCCTCTAAACTGTAGCCCATTGCTCTTCCAGTCTCCTTTCTTTGTCCTGGACACCTTCATTTTGGCTTTAGCTATAAAAGGTACTTGGGAAAATGACCACCCCAGTCATAATCTTTAAAATCTCTACAGAAAGTGTCTATAACTGGAATTTCCTCATTACTTTAATGTCCTTCTAGTCATAGCTTCATGGGCCTATTATGTGTAAATTAGAAACACATTATTCCACCAGCAAAGCTTTTCTTTCAAATGCACAGAATTTTATAACTTGTCACAATCTATTAAATTCTGAATTGTTCGTACTGAAACTGACTTTTTTCTGTAAGAAGATGTCAAAGGATCTTAATTTCAGTTAATTCTGGCAACCGAAACAAGTCTCTTCTACTTAATAGCTGGCTGTGGTCTCTGCAGTAAAATGCTTCCAGGAACAATTGGAAATTACTAAGATAATTGTGTGTTTCTTTAGATTAGTATCACCTCTAAAATGTGATACTTTACCAATTCAAGGCTCCTTTGCTGTCTTTTTAAAACTGAATTTCCTAAAAAGTTCTTAAATATTAAAAAGAGTTGATGTAAGTAGACAAGAAAACAGCAAAAAGGAAAGTTAATGGATGGACTATAAGTGACCAGTAGAGAATTCTAGAATTTCAAATGGGCTACTTCCAAATAAGAACTTGGCAGGCCTGGGTTTGGAATTCTCTTTAGTTTGTCCCTTTTTTTCAGAACCTGATGCTGGCTTTGTTATTACTGCTTTTTGGCTTCCTGGCTATAACTGGAATATTTTCAGGGGTGATATGTTTCGGGTGGGAAAAGCATCATTTCCTACACAATGAGCTCATAAAATATGATGTAAACTCAGTGCCAGAGTAAAGAGACTGCCATTAGGCATCTGATCTCTGACTTCAGACATAATTACAAATATGTAACAAGATTTGTTGGACAAGAAAAATTCTATATTCGATGCTTGATGAAGAGTAACTAATAATAGTTAAAAATGACAATAAGTGCTTCATGTGCACTGTTCTGTTCAATCCTTTAAAAAAAAAAAGTCAGTGAGGGAGAATGTTTTATTAGTCACATTTTTCACAGTGACCCTAAAGCTAAAGAGGGGAATTAAAATTTGAACTTGAGACACTCTTTAAAATTTAAAGGTCACACTTTAAAATTTTGTTTTCCCAAAACAATCATCAAATTTCTCCAGTATGAGTCACCCCAGATCATAGAGGAGATTCTGGGCAGATCTTGTTGGGTCTCCTAGGTCTCTTTACACTTACGTTGCCATCAAGATTTTGTTCTCCATTACACTGGGTGGTTGTGTGTGTCTGAAGACATTCCTACATGAGGTGAGGCATCATATGCAGGAGAGACGTGTTGCAAAATCTCAAGTAACTATAACTGATCAGCCAACTCAGTCAAATTAGGACTGAACAGTTCAAATCACTGGTTTGTGCCAGTGAAGTTTTAGACAAAGGATCAGCCCGTTTGTATGAAACTATCATCCCAATTGCTTGGCTGTGTCCACAAACCAGCAGGTGGAGGTTTTTGCTTTTCTGTTTTTTCTTTCTCTTTTTTTTTTACATTGTAAGCTTTCACTTCCCTATTTACTTTTCCTATTTTTGTTTGCTAAATCATGCCTGAACAAGACTGAGCTTGTTTACATCCATTTTACCAATTATGCTCATGGCAATGCCAAATGTGGATGTGTTTAATGTAACTATTATTGATAAGAATAATTACATTTCACCCAAAATTATGGCATGTATTTGCTAGGATTTGTGGGCTATTATCCTTTACTTTTCTCCCTGTGTGATTTCTAATATTCATTTTCAATTAAAAAAATTCTCAAAAATGTAAATTTCAATTTTGCTATTTTATGTGACCAGATAAACTTGGAAAATATCTCCTTTTAGAAGAGATGTAGTTTGGATGCATAATGTTTGAGTAGGACTATCTTTTCATCAAATGATGTTTGGGTTGCATTTAAATGGAAATTCACTCAAACTAGATGAAAAACAAAATATTTTCAGGAAATTATTTTAAATATAAGGGCAAGAGAAAAATTAAAATATACTGATTAACCAGAAAGTTCAGTTAATCAGAACATCCTTTTATAAAACACTAACTCATCAGCTTTTATTCTGACTCTTATTTATTCATCCTTCCTATTAAAATGGGTTAAGCTATGATGAACCAGGTGCTGAGACACAGTCAGAAACCCGAGGGCCCTCACTCTCAGAGAGCCTCAGCCTCCCTCCCTTGGTTTTCCTTCCTTCTGAGCATCTGTGTGTAGTGTGTGTGTGTGCGTGTACTGTAGAAGAGTTGCTGAAAAACAGTACAAACTATAGGAGTGGCGTGAGAAGCTAGAAAATGGCCATTCACTCTTAAATCTGAACTTAAATCTTAAATAGTAACTTTAGAGGGCCTCCCTGGTGGTGTAGGGGTTAAGTCTTAGCACTATCATTCTGTCATGGCTACTGCCTGAGTTCCATCCTTGGCCAGGGAGCTAACCCACATGGGCGTAGCAGACCTCTCCTTTCTCACCTGCTCCTCCCCTCAGCAGATCCACCTGTTCTGCTCCCCACTGTGTCTGGTGAATCTTCTCACCCCTACCCCTCGCACCTCTGGCCTACATTCCAGTTCTTCCGGCATAAATAAATAATAAAATAAATCTTAAAAAAAAACTTATAAAAATATTAACTTTAGAAACCCAAATTATGAGCTTGGTTGAGTACATAAGTATATTTTTTAATTGGAATGTTCTACTCATTGATTTCTGGGCAAATAGATTCAGGGATTGAAAAACTGAGCTCTGCAGTCACTAGATGGACATAATCATTTTCTCTGAATGACACATAAGGCTCTAATAGGAAACCTCCTACCGTACCTGCTATTGTCTGTTCTTCCCTCTGTATGACTGCATGAGTAGTGGGTTTCCCACCTGACATGCATCTTCAGAGCCACTCAGAGGACTGGGCTCCATCCCCAGAGTTTCTTCTTCCTTAGACTGGAACCTGGGAATGTGCATTGCTAGCCAATTCCCAGGTGATAGTCATGCTGCTGGTCAGGGACCACATTTTGAGAAATACTCTTGTAGATAAATGTTCCACAAAGTGCCAGTTGCAGATGTGGACTGTCTGTTACCAGTTTGTGATAAAAAAGTACAGAAACTGAAAAGTGTTGCCATGACACCGAGTGCATGAGCAGCAGGCATATCACATTGCACAGGGTGCAGAGGCGCCCAGAGCTGTCAGGTTTGCAGTGGGAGTCTGCTTTCACAGGGAGCCCCCATTCATTCTGTAACAGATTGAAAATATAAAGCACTGGTGGTTACAGCTAGCAGGAGAAGCACTGTTCTCTAAGCTTTGAAGTCATACTCTAGTTAAAAACATGGTTAACACACAAATGAGTCAAGTTGTTCCCTCTCACAGACTGGGGTCAATAGGAGAAGGAAGGGGCTAAATCTTGGCTTGGCTTCACCCTGAGAAACTCAGGGGAAACAGAGCTGAGTCCTGGGGGTGACCCTCCACATTGATGGCATGGGTCAGCCCAAAGATCTCTGACTATTTTTGAGGCTGGAGGCCTAAATAGAGAAACAGAGCAGTCAGAATTGAATATGCCCAAAACTCTACAAGAGTTAAACTGGGTAAACAGAAAGGTTGGATGCTTTCTAGTGAGGTCAATATGGATCCTTCAATTGTAGGGAGCCAAGGAGGCTTGAGACCCAATGCAGAAGATTCTTAATTGACACAGAGTCACTTGATCCCCAGGTCTGGGAACTAATTTTATATCTGGGCTTAGAAGCCGGGGCATGAGTAGGTCTGCAGGTGGACTCAGAGTTCTGCCCAGCAGGGAGAACCCCAGAAGGCTGAGCCCAGTAGAAGGGACGCAAAAATCATCATCTTGATCTCAGCTACTTAGGCTGACATTTTTAAATCTCTTTAAATATTTTTATTGCAATTTCCAATGATCTGGTTCCTAGTCATCAGGACTTAACTGTTTCCAGCCTTAAACTCCAGGATCCTTTTGGGCTGACTAGATGGAAGCTCAGGTGAATAGGGCCTCCTCTGTGCTTTCTAAGTTTGATGCACGTGTCTCAAATTGACTTCTCTAACTATCTTTTCAAATGGATCTCCTGATAGCTCTATAATTTTACTAGCAGTGATTTATTTTTTAATATTTTGCTCTTCAAGCTCTGATAAATTCAGTGTTCTTTCTAAGCACCGGTACAAATTAGATTGCAGTGGGAGAAAGCGAGCATTTTTACACGTTCAGTATGTCAAGGCCTGAGAAGTAGCCTTTGCAGCTGCCTGCTTGCTCTTCAGTTCCCACTGAAGTGCGCTACCGCCTTCTTCACCTGAGTCACCTCAAGGAGACATTTTTTATTCCCTTTTTTGTAGAAATAGGCATCAGATTTCTCCTAATGGCCTCCAATCATTAATTTGAAAGACTAACCTTGAGTGCCCACCAGCTACCTGCTGGGGCCTTGGCCATCCAACCAGAGACCTAACCGCTCCAGAAATGTGCGTCATTCATATCTTTCTGTCAGAAAACCCAATGGAGCTGGTGTAACAGCAAAGGACACTAGTGCTCATATTAGACCAGAGGCAGAGCTGACTTCTGAGTTGGCTACTCCAGGAACTCAAGGAGGTCCTTTTGCTATTTCAGCTTCATCCTCAAACTGATTCCTTAATTCTCCTCTGAGCTGCAAAATGGCTGCAGCCTGCCATCAGGGCTTCCTCTTTAGGACCAGCAAGGGGAGGAGAGGAAGAACTGGTGTCCCCAGCCAGTGACCAGAGATGGGCACTCCAATACAACATACTACAAATGCCCTGCACTGATTGGCTGCTAAACCAATCATTGCAAAAGGGATAAAAAATTGCTTGGTTGTTTTCAACCAATTAGAATCTCTCATTGGAGCTGGTGATGCAACCAATCACAGCAAAACCAAAAGTTGCTACACCTAAGGGGCGGAAAGACTGTCTCCTGGGAAACTAACACCAAGTCCATGATGCCTCTGCTCCCATTCAGCCTCTCCAGGCCTCTGTTTTCTCATCTACAAAGTGAGGATTACCTCGGTATTCTCTTCGCTGGCTATGCTAGAAATTAGGAATAAGATAAAGATGAGAAGGAGCCTTGCTCTTGGCCAGACACACTGTAAATACTCCACAAAGCTTATGAGGGAGAAGATAAATTAAAATTGGTATCCATTGTGTTTGGACATTGCATTCTCTCATGGATCTTCCTTCCTAGTCCTGGTAGATGCAAGTTTAACAGCTATAAATGGATGACAGAGACAGTTCAGTAGACCATTTATATACTGATTTATCTGGACATCATTTAGGTGAAGAAACTCAAACTAGTCCATTCTAAAGCATGCACAGTGTCTCTTGAGTAGTGACTTTGAGAACAATAATACAAAAAAGACAAAGACAACAGGAGTAGTCACAATTTATTGAGCACTTCTAAGTGTTACACTACTCACTTTGCATGAGTTGTGAGCCCTTAGCTGTGATTTTTTTTGTATCTATTTGTGCATAAGAAATGAAAACTTACAGAAGGTAAGGAGTTTGCCTGAAATCAATAGCCTGGATGTGAATCTAAATGAATTTGACTCCTAAGTTCATTTCATATTCTTTTTAGCAAAACTACTTGCAAAGGAGGATGACCCCACTCACTCATTCTCTCATTCATTTATTTATTCCTTCCCTCTCTCTTCTCAGCAGACAGTCCCCAAACCCCTGTCATGGTGGGTGTTTGGGGGGCAGGGGGAAGAGATGAATGACACCACAAACCCTTTAAGAAGGAAACAGGATCCAAGTCATGGGATTCCAGACTTATTTGGGGAGTTCCCCAGGGCAAGGTTGTGTGGGGCAAGGCCCCTGGCACCCTTTCTCAGCACCCTTTTTCAGTCAAATGAGTACTGTTGAATCACTAATGATGATGGAGGCCTGGCAGCTTTGGGCACAGCTTGCTCCAAGGCCTGCAAGACACAGAGGGCTGCTCTCTACCCCCAGCTCCCTCTGCCATCTGCTCTCCTCAATGAGACAGTTTAATCTTCAGCTATCTCAGGGCAAAGGAAGGCGGGACATCAGAGGTCACCTTAACTCTCCATGACTCTGTCGCAAAGAAATAATTGTTTCAGAGGAAAGTAGCTGTGACCAGTCTGATTCCTCCTTATTCACAGTGTAGATGGAGACAACAGCTCTTGAGGACTTATATTGTTGATTCTGTTCTTCATCCAACTGTGTTGCAAGGGTCTGTGTCCTGGGGATTGTTCTGAGTCCCCAGGACATGCAAATGGGTCAGCATCACAACGCCTCAGAACTCTGAGGTCCCCAGGTTGGTCCAGCATACAGATGCACATAAGACATACTATATATTGGAATAAATTAATTGTGTGTGTCCCTATCTGACTGATCAACTTGTTAAAATTTATGTTAATTTTGGAAAATAAGTTCAAACTAGTTGGAAGATTCTCGTCCTGACTGCCCATGCATCTGCCCCACAGTGTCCATCTGCTCCCCTCTCTGCCCTGACCCCTCCTCAAGGACCCTTTCCCCCCTCAAAACCCTCAACTGCCTTATGATGTTGAAGAAGGCTAAAAGTGGCCTCCAACCCCTTGCCCCAGCACTATAGTGGGCCTTGTTTTGATTGACCATAACAGTTAAGTATTTTAAGTGTCATCACTGAATCAAGGCATGTACCTCATGCTTCCTGGGAGTACCACAATGGAAAGAAACATCAAGACCAACTAAGGGAGAATATCCACAAGGGCACACATTGGCTGAACATCTGTTGACTCCTTGGATCTAAGATCATCCCTCAGTCATGCTCCCCAGGGAACCCCAAAAGTCTTCCCCCTTTACTCCCATCCTGCAGTCACCCTGTTCTAAGTCCCAAGGCAGCTACTTATGCCTTGAGTCAGCTCACAGGGCCAGATGTGGGTCATAAATATGGGGCTACAAGAAGCTGGGGCCTGCATGCTGGGAATCAGCTTCAGCAACTTCTGAACTTTTTCTTTGGTTATTGTAGGAATAAAGGATTCAAGAAGCTGGATCCTTTAATTACTAAAGATTGGCACTCTACCCACTGGGATACTTTTGTTACTGATGATGGATTAGAATTTTATCCGTTAGGATGCTTTTGGCCCTTAGTTAAAGGAAATAAAAATGACTAAGCAAAAGAGGACATTCAAAAGAACAGAACGGACCCCATGCATGGTTCTATCTGAGGACCGGTGTTTCTCCCATGTCTGTGTTCTGCCCTCCTGAGTTTGCTTCAGCCTCACATCCCCTCATTGTGGCATCATGGTGGGCAGCATACAAAATCAGAGACTTCCAGTGTTTCTGTTCTCTGAAAGAGGACACTTTCCCCCAGTTCTCCAGTTGGCTCCCCTTGGTCAGAAATAGCTTGTGTTCACTCCTGCTCAATGGCTGATGAAGAGGCTGCAGCCATCATTGCTGACTTTTCAATCAAGATTTGCCCCTAGAGTTGGGATCCCTATTCTTTTGCTAGCAAAGGAAAATCAGTGGGCGGACAGCAATGTCTGCTATAGGAACCTACTAAAAAGCGAAAGGTGGAATTGGAGAAGACAGTGTTGATAAGTGAGATCGGTAACAGAGGAGTGTGCCACTACAGATGAGAGGTTGAAAAGCAAAGATAAGGCTTTGGAATAAAGAAAGCTGATTTGCAATGTTAGTATTACCTGGGTCATTGGTTCAATTATGTAACAAAAACTAAAACCAAAAAAATCAAAAACTTGGTGCTTAAAACAGCAGTTATTTATTATTGCTTACAGATCAATAGATCAACTTGGTGGCTTTGCTAATCTGGGCCAGGCTCTCCTGAGCTCATTTGGACCTTCTCAAGTGTCTGCAGGACACTGCCAATCTAGGAGGGTCTCTGTGGGGCTAGTACCTCTCTGGTTCCCTGGTCTCTCATTCCTGGTTTGTTCACCCATCATCCTGACAGGGTTCCAAGAGAAAGAGTAGGAGGTCTAGGCTTAGTGCTGGGACTCTGACAGCAAGGCCTCACTCTGCTGGCCAAAAGCAAGTCTTGAGACCAGCAAGAAGCTGCAAAATCACTTTGCAGAGTGTGGATAATGGGAAGAGTGAAGGATTGTGGAGACTTTGGCATCCAATCTACTACCTCAACCTTTGCATATATTTCTCTTCTCTATACCACAACTTCATCACCTCTAAAATGAAGCTACTAGTAGTACCTACCTCAACATCTTGTTTGAGGATTAAAAGAACGTGCAGGTAAAGTTGCTAATACAGTGGTGGGCACCCAGTGCCCTACTCTGCATGTGTTATGATTATAGCTAGTACCATGATTACCATTATTATAGCTGTTGCAATGATTATTATGATTTTGCGTATCTATCTGCTGGGCTACGACTCCCCTCTGATACAAGTCTGGGGAGTTGTTTCCCAAAAACCTAGACTTCAAGGCAACCCTAGCTGGCTCTCCGGAAACCTGCCAATCATTGGAGGCTCCCCTTCTCCCTGCCTATGGTTGTTGAGTGAGCGCTGTTCTCTTGGGGTTTTGCTGTGCTGGCTGCTTGGTGCTCCCTCAGCTGAATCCCTCATTGGGAATCCTCCGAGGAACTGTGGTTCACTGTAATTTGAGCACAAACCGTTAGTTTGGGCCAGGGTGCTTCCCGAGAGGGGAGCAGGTCTCACTCGGGCCATGACTGATTTTCTGCCCCTATCTGCTGCTGCATCTGTGCCAAGTGGTGAACTGTCGAAAAGCTATAACATAGTCCATGGGGTGCCCGGGAGCTGGGAGTATGGGAAGGAAGCAACACACCTCACTTCACACCTACTTCAACACCTGCCTCCAAGAATTATGATCAGTTGGCAATTTCCTCAAAAAAGAAGGTTGTCTTTTAAATCCACAGAAGGAAAAAGGCTGATTCTCATTGTTGTTTATGGTTGTTTTGTTCATGACCCAAAAACCTCGCAGAGATGGTCCTGGCGTTGCTACCCCATGCAGACTGAATGCAGGCAGGAGGGAAGGCAGGAGCTCTTTCCGTGAGGCAGCCTGCTCATTTCATTTGCCACCATGGCTTTGCCATCTGCTAAGGGACAGGCAGAGAAAAGTTTCCATGTATAATTCACAGCCCTTTGTAATTTAGGCTCAAACAGAATCAACAGCTTGATGGAGACTTCACTGCGAAGGTCCAAACAATGATGTCTCCACGTCTGTCCTTGCTCAGAGCCAGAGCTGCCCTGTGCCTCTGAGCGCTTATATGTCTGTCAGGCTGTCCAAGGCGCCGTTGGACCTTGTCTCCCCACCTTGTCTCTCTGCTCCTCACATTTTTTCTTTGTCCTTACTATTTATCAAGCACTGTATTCCCACCTTGTAAATGTGCCCCTTTAGCTAGCAATCTGCCATAGAAGCTTCCTCAGTGACCATTGTCTGCTGGAGAGCTAATTGTGGGCCCTCCCCCTTCATCTAGCCAGGGCTCAGATGGATGCCCAATTTGCATTATTTATGTCTTCTCTCTGTGTTCCAGTGATGTGCTTTTGCATAGCATATGTAAAATTCTGCTGACATGGAGAATTCATTTGGCTTGAGATGCTCAAAAAGAAGGCGGGTGCAGACCTGGTTTGTGTAAATTCAAGAGCTATCAGACAGCTTTGCTCTTTCTTTTTTTTCTCTCAGAATTGGAAGATGGCTCCTCATGAGACTTCTTTGGATAATGCTTGACCCTGAGGTGAGTTCTTTCACTTAAGGAACTTTGGTTCCATTTGAGCACTGAGTCTCCTGCTTTCCAATGGGTGGGGCAGGGGACGAGGGCTAGGGGCCTTTTTCAAGTTCAAATGCAAACCTGTCACTGCAGTTGCAAGGACAGCCAGAGACTATTAGCTCCCAGACACCTTCGAGCACCTGACTTAATCTCTCCAGAAGAAGAAACTGAGACTCAGAAACATGAACTAGTTTGCTCAGGTCAGAGAATGGTACATCATTCTCCCTGTGATAAAATCACTTCTCTACAAAAGGGCAGACACCTTTCTAATCACTTTACATGTGATCTCATTCAATCCTCATTAAAGACTCATACATGATAACAAACAACACTAAGACTTGTTGCTTTCATCCTCATTTCATCAATGAGTAGAGAGGCAGCAACACAGAGGGCTGTGCGGCCACACTGCCCACGTGCAGCAGAGCGGACCCAGGCCCAGGAGCACCAGAGATGGCAGGAGATGCATCTTCTGCTCCCTCAGTCTCCTCTTGCTCTTAAATAAACATTGTACCCCTTGAGTCTAGTGCCTGCATCTTGCCTGTTGGCAGAGACCTAGGATGGTGCACTAGTCTCTCCCTGGGGGCACCACCTGCATTTAACCCTAGCCACAAACATAGTATAATCTCTCAGACTGACCACCCATGAACAGCCACACACCTGGTGAATTGGGGACTATTTTTGGTTGCTCATCTGTATTCACCTTTCTTTGGGTACAACTCTAATATTCTTCTAAGGAGAAGGTGTGTGACTTGGGCTTGGCAGGGTAGAGCACGCATTCAGTTTAGAACTGAGCGTGTGGTCTGACCAGAGCCCTGGGCTGGAAAATTACTTTTACTGTTATGAGTGAAGTAAGAGGTAAGGACTTGGAGCAGAAATTATGGGCAATCATCCTGTCCCCATGGAACCTCAGAATGGGGCAGGATTGGAGCCAAGAGGTGAAAAAAAATGGAGTCTTAACACTGTCTTAACTTCTAGTGTGAGCTATGCTGGGATCATTAAGTTCTACAGCCCATTTATTTCCTTTTTGCTTAAGTGACCTGGGTCGGCTTCTCAATAATGCAATGAAAACTCCTGAGTACTTGGGCTTCATCAGACCCACGTATTTGTCTCCCAATGTTGCCATGCTGTCTCAAGAGATTGCAGCCATTTTAGTTCCCTTCTTCAGTCTCACTTTATCTTGACTCTCCTACAACATTGAAGCAAGGGCTCCATACAGATGCCTCCTCTGTCAAATATTTCAAATATTTTGAGTTAGATATTTTGAAATTACAATTGATAAACCACCTTTTGTGACATATAACAGCATATAATTATGTAAGACATACATCGCAACATATAACTCTCTATATGTACATAATATATATATTAGTGTGTCATATTAGGAGACAATAGTGATTTTAGTAAGGAACCTCCTAGAAGACAGAACTTAAGTGATATATATGTTATGTATTTTATATGCATTATTCTGACATACTTAAAAAATCACATTATGCGATATGTAGTAAATATCTAACTTTAGACCATTTGCATATTTCTAAGTGCAGGTTCATGAACAAGATTTCATGTACCTAGAGAAACAAAGGCAGTGATACCAAGTGTGTGTGTGTGTGTGTGTGTGTGTGTGTGTGTGAGAGAGAGAGAGAGAGAGAGAGAGGGAGATTATAAATTTATGAAATGCCCATTTGGGAGAAAAATGTCATTTATTCAAAGATGATCGGTTCTTGACCTATCAAGAGGAAAGGGTAAGACGTGTCCTTTTATGAAATAACAGCATTTGCTTTATTGGAAAGATCTTAGGATATTATGTTTCATCTTTTCAATATGTTGTCATTTTACTAGAGTGTTTATTGTGCTTAATTAGCCCATTCAAAAGCTAAGCAACCTCTCACGTGCCTCACTGAGATGATTCATGTCCCAAACCCTCTAGTTCCAAACATCTGCCCAGAGCTGGTGGGGCCCAACACAACCAGACTGCAGAGCTGACCTCTGTTTCTTGAGCTGCCTCTCCCTCAGGTTCCTGCCTCACCGTGGGGACCCTCAAGCTTAACTCATGATGACCCAGTACTGACATGGTTCCACCAGAAGTGGTCTGTACCCCAAATTACCTCCACTTTTCCATTCCTCAGTCCTGGGTCTCACCACAGACTCTTCCCATTTCCTTTTATTTCTCCCACTCCCTTTGTAAACTCTACCTCCCTTTCCACTCTGCATTCTTTATCGTCCTCTTTCAACAAAACATTTTATCCAAACAGTTGAAAAATATATTTGCTTTGTACATCCACACATGGATATTCTCTGCAGATTCTAGGATCCCTCATGCAATTGGGGAAATGGAGTTTTAAATTTTTATAAGGAGGAACTAGCAGGAGATCTAGGACTCTTGGCTAGTACAAAACCTAGCCTGATTAAAACAGCAATCTTCAAATGTTCTCTTAAAAACTTAGGGAATGTCCACCTCTAATTCCAAACATGTCCACCTCTAGTTCAAAACATCGAAGACCCAAAGAGAAGGTAAAATGTGTGAAGGAAGGAATAAGAAGGAAAAATCATGACTTGCAGAATCTATAGAAATAGAATACTGTCAAATTATTGTCCCGGAAATGTCTTTACTCATTTTAAAGAGTTTGGGTTACACCATCTGTGAGAATTAATGGTTGACTGGAGAAACAAGTGCCTTTAGGACAACAGACATGCTAAAATTCACACCAAGAGATTAGAGTAGATGAGAAACACCACTGGGGTGGGATTTATTTGATCCTGCCCCCCCCATTACTACCCTTCTATGAGACTTGGGATGGCAATGGCCACTGCTTTGAAGGTCCTCTCCTGCTTCTTTTCTTTTTCCACACTAAAGGAAATAGAAGCAGAATAGGAGATCCTACCTCAATCCCCACTTCTGTAGCAGGCCAGGAGGCCCAATTAGGAAGTCATAGTTATCCCAAATGTCAGCCTCTGTTTCCCTCAGCCAATAAAAGAAAACAGAGTTTGAGGAAAAGGAAAGTAGTTTAATTTGTTAACAAACTGAGGACGTCAGCAGACTCATATCTAAAAGACCATCATCCTGCTCTTTGGCACAGTGCAGGAGTATTTATACAAATGAGTGAAAATAAGGGGGGTGGGAGAGATGGACAAGGGTCTACAAAGGGGAGATAGGAAGGGTCCTGCACATCCTTCTGATGCAGGCATATGGAGATTTCGGGTGGCTGCCAGCTTGCTTTGTTAACACCTGCTGTTTAACTTCCTTATTATCTTCTTAGGGATGTCCTTCCTTTTCCTTAGAATGCAAGAAGACAAACTTGTTAAATAAACAAACTTGTTAGGGATACTTATCTGGTGGGGCAGAAAGAGAGCCCTGTCACTGCATCAATACCTGCTTCCACACTCTTTCTGAGTCCTCCTACCCTCTGCAGGCACCTCCATCAGATAGGTTTTTATCTGATCAGATGCCCAAACCTTCGATCCAGGATGATCTGAGTGCTTGATGGCTGTGACTTTATTGGGGCACCTCAGCTTTCCATTTCCAGGGATCATTAGACAAGGAAGCACTAAGATGCACCCCAGTGAATTTCTGAGGCTCAACGGCATCCTCTTGCCCATCGTCTGGCTGAATTCTGTTCGGCATCGTTATCGCCCATCCTTTCATATGAAAACACTGACTTATCCATCGATGTAGGTTGGATTGAAAAGTACACACTCACAAAAATTTGAAGGTTAAGAAAGGCACACAAATAAAATATTATTGCCTAAAAATAAAACATTATTGCCAAAAAGCTAAATTTGAAACTGATCAAATTTCTAAATTTAGCTAATAATTTACAAAAAAATGAACCTGTTATCTTTAATAAATAGGTGGGAGGGAAGGCAAGTCATTCTTCCAAAAGCAGAATTATATTCTTAATTGAAACAACTTTTTGATTCAAAAACTTTGACCTTCATAACGAGGTCCATATCAGAAAATAGATGCTTATTATTGGTAGAAAACAAACTCAAATAGGAACTGCTCTGAAGAGATAGCAGTGTTCCCAGTCTATCAGGTGCACCCCTCGACTTTGCCGGTGCTCCTCAGGTTGTGTGTACCCGGAGGGCTGATGCAGGTGTGATTTACCTGAAGCAGCCTGACCAGCTCTATTGCACAGAGTCAGCTATATTTTGGGGGACTCAAGAGATGACATTAATATTACCCATATTTATCATAGAGAGGAGACAGAGTCTCAAGCTGCAATTGTGGATTCAGACATGACCATGTGCTAGTTTCTGATATATTTGTGCATCCCAGCAAGCTTTTTTTTTTTTTTAAAGAAACTTTTAGCTCTGTTACATAGTTATATCCACTGCCTTCCTTAACCCACGCGTACTCATTTGCACATTTTTTTTTTACAAACTTCAGTGTGATTCTTCCATAAAACCATTCCTTCTTTGTTCAGAGACACATCCCTTATGGGGCAGGCATGAGAGATGAGAGATGGGATGAGAAACTCATCCCCTTGGTGAACAGGGCCCAACTCTGCTGGGGTGGATTGGCAGGATGCAGTCTGAAATGAGTTTTTCATTTGTATTTTGTTTTGTTTTCAGTAATCAGAGAACATTCCCCTGCCCTTTCTTGGTGATTACTTAAAAAAGCAAGAAGAGATCTGGTTCACTGTTCTCAGAAACTGACTCTAGGCATTATAAACTCCAGGGATTTCTAGCCATCTTTATTTACTCTCTCATTCAAAAAACAATGCTGTTGACCACTTACGGCATACATAGTCCTGGATTAACCATTAGGCACAATGTTTGTATTTCCTAGTTTCCAAGACACTCATTTTCAACATCATAATATCTCTGAATTTGGGTTGTTTCCATGGCAAATTTTTTTTCTTTCTTAGTGGCACCAAAAATAATTCTGCATATTACAACCAGTGGCCTTTTACATTTGATGGAATGCTATATTATCCATGACTACTCTGCTTCCACCAAAAGATTAACTGTGCAAAATAAGGGGAAGAAAGGCTCACAAACCAGTAAGTTTTTAACATATGTTTTTAACAGCTTTTGGAACAAAAGAAGTCTTGGGACTGTGTGGTTTGAAGATATTTTGTGTTTCATTTATTCATATTCTCTCTGGTCTTAGAAACATAACTGAGTATGGGCTATCTGTTGCTTTTTTTCATTTCTTAAATTCACAAGTTACTTTTATAATGCCGTGGAGTGAGTGTGTGCGGTGCTTTCTACTGAAAAACTCATATGGTAATTGACTTTTGATCTGTCCTGAAAGCCTTCATTTGAGAAGACTTTCATAGGAGATAGTTGTATCATCAGTGGCAACTACTTATTTTTGTATTATTTTTAATCAAGCAAAATAAAACTTTTTTGTTTTTTCTCTTGATTCATTCAAACATTTCTCGAGCCCCTAGGATGGATCAAACACTGCAAAGTGCCATTAAAAGACAGTCATATGGAATATTACTTTTATCTTTAGAGAATTTACCATCTAAAGGGGGAGGAAATCTGTTGCCACTGATGTTCACATAAGGAAGAATAAAATGAGTTATGTAACCAAGATCCAAAGATATCTAAAGGAGCTCTGCATTACTCCACAACATGATTCTTGACCTTCAAATATAACAAAACAAAAGCTCGTCTCCCTTTTCTCTGACTTGTGGTGCAGCAAAGATTAAGACCCCAGGCAGAGCTCAGAGCAATGTCCCAAATCTGCCTTTATGGCTGATGTAAAGAGAAAACTCCCATCTACTTTGAACACTTCACAGTCAGCCAAATTTTCCATACCTCAGATAACTGGTATGGTTTGCTTTCTACTCAATGGTAGGTCCTACTCACAATCTGTTTACTCCCCTATTCTCATTCCATGATGTTTGGTCCATTTTCTTCCCTGCTCAGCCTCTCTCTGGTCTTTCTCAGCCCATTGAATCACTTTCAGAGTCCTCCATCCTAATCTCATAAAATACTCCTCCCTTTTTATTGAACTATAAGCCCTTTGAGGACAGGAAGCAAGTGTGTGTGACATGGAGTAGACACTAAAGATAATGAAGGGAAGACATTTCTTCTTGAATATGTGAGTTTAATAGGAGGGACATTTTCCATCACAGAGTAGTAAATTGTATCTTGGAATGCTGATAAATTCAACTCTGGGTTTCCCCTTCTAGAGATAACAGAGCAGTGAATTTCAACTGAATTTTTTTGTCCCAGTATAAGTGATGGTTGATCTTCACGTCAATGGCAGATTGTGGGGACTGGGCAATTTACTTGGAATTCCTGGAGCATTGACATCCCAACCACCTCTTCTCTCCCACCTGATGTGCAAGTGATTCAAAGTGAAGATATTAAAGGGATGATATTGAATCTTCTCTCCTGGGGAAGATTGGAGGAGTGGGAGTAAAGCACCTGCAAATTTTGCTGTTTTATTTTTAGTAATACCTCCAGTTTGTGGGTACCCCAACAGCAGTACTAGCCTCCTCTGCTCAAAATGGTCTTGCTTTCTTCTTTTAACTCATAAAATACCCATAAGGCCAATAAACAAAAGAAAAAGTAGAAACAGTATCAATTTAAAAAGAAAGGCACCCATTCCAAATATGGCCATCTCACTGAAAACTAAACCTACAAACAAAAATCTAATTTCTAGTATGCTCAGGTTTACACTGCCTAATTTTCATACCATCAGTCCTGGGGCTTGAACCTTTAATAATTTGGGTAAAATGAACTGGCCCATCACCTTTTCCCAATGATGTAGAGGTGGCAGTTTTCCGACACTTCCCACTCAATACATCCCTTACTCTATCGCATACGTTGGCAGTCACTATAGATGGAGTTGTCAGATTTGGCAAATAAAGGTAGAGGACGCTGGGCTAAATTTGAATTTCAGATAAATTCAGCTAAATTTGAATTCAGCTAAATTTGAATTTCAAACAATTTTATACTATATGTATGACCCAAATTTTGAATGTGCATATATATTCTAAAAGTTATTTGTTGCATATTGGAAATTTTAATTGAACTGATTGTTTATATTTTACCTAGCAATCTTGTCACTAGAAACCTTTGCTTGGGAGTCATTGAGCTATTTCTTCAGATCAAAGAGCTTTGAATTCTTAAGTATCTAATCATGATAACAGTTCAAGTATCGGGGAGTCTATCGAAAGAGAAGGATTTAGGGACTTCTTAGTATCTCAGAAATCACAACAGAGCCAGAGGCCCAACTTGCCTAAAGAAAGGAGAATGGTTGTGTTTTGTACTGTTATTATTTTTTTGGACTGATATCTTATTTGTTTCCCCTATATTCCTGCTACAGGTGAATAATGGTACAAATCACAACAAAGCAAAAACAGACAATTATAAACCAGAGACATCCTGCAGGGGAGGAGGAGGGAGAGGGATCAGAGGGAGGGAGGGAGGAGCACAGAGGACTGAGGTGACTGTGCACGGGTGCATTGGGGAAGGGAACCCTATGGGGACTACACCTGAGGGGGAGGAGGGAAGCAAATATTGTTTAAAAATGAACAGTGATGTAAAAAATTTTAAAAATTAATAAAAAGGAAGGAAGGAAGGAAGGAAGGGAAGAAGGGAGGATGGGAGGAAGAGAGGGAGGGAGGGAGGGTGGGAGGGAGGGAGACTGGCCAGAGTTACATAAGAAAGAAGGGAAGCAGTGGACACCAAAGGAAAAAAATCAAAGGGAAGCAGACATCTTCCTGGAGCCACCTGGGATACAGCATGCTAGGGCTCAGCCCAGTCCTGTCTCCTCTTCCCTAGTCCTCCAGGAAAGCAGAGATGAATTCCAAAGTTCAGAGCTTTGGAATTCACAATAATGACACAGGAATCCAACTGATTATCAGCTTCCTTCCTTTAGCTTCTCAGACCATTTGACACAGTCCTCGTAAAGGTGAGGCAAATACTTACAGGTGGAAATGGCCATAGGTGCCTTGATAAGCTCAAAGAAACAGTTAAATTTGTGTGTGGATCATTTAATCACAGTATCTGGAACATATAAACATGGTGCATATTATCTCCCTCCCCTCTCTTTATTTTGTGGCCTCAAAATTTGATCCAAGCCTGGGAGTTAAAAAGTCCCATTTTGTGTAATCAGGTTCTGGTTGAACATGATTGCTGAATTATTTTAAATTGAATACACATGTCTGGAGCTGAGCTGTATGTATTATTTGAAGATGGTGTCCATTAGGTCTTATCCACAGGGGCAATCTTCAACTTTTGCCACATTCAATGCATTCTTTATACATCAGTATTTGCAAAATGGTGAATCATATATAAGGAAAAATTGGAGGGAATATGGTACTCGTTAGAGGGTGATTTTTTGAAATTATCTTCAATGCATTATTCAGACCTGTTTCTACTCTCCCCTGCTAAGGGCCTGAGAGTTGGTTGGAAATTTTCTGGGGAAAAAAAGAAAATATATCAAAGACAATAACAATGCCCAAATAAATAAAGCCCTGTGGTTGTGCAAGACCCTTTTGCAAGGCTAAGACAAAGTCTTTGAAAATTTTACAACTGAATCAATAGTTACTTTAACTCCTTGTCAGCCCTAAGCACTTTAAGTGTCTTAATTGCAGATCTAAATTGTTGCTGCTGCCATGGGCTTTTCCTTTTGAATGCATTTGTCCCTGAACTGAGCTTTTGTCAGACTTCACCTCACAAGGGCAGCCAGTTGTTTTCGTAAATTGTTGCATCATGTCAAGGGCTCTAGGCCTGGCTTGAAGGTGTCTGGCTCTCCAGGAGGAGGGGTTAGGTTGAGTGAAACTCCAAGGCTGAATCGACCCAATGGCCCAACCCTGCCTGACATCACTCAGTGACCGAGATGTCCCCATGCTTGGGGCTAGGGTGGCCATTTTGTGGTTGTTGGCTTTAGCAGATTTATTGAGGTAATAATTAATGTTCCACAAATTCACTTGTTTGAAGTATCCGATCAATGATTTTTAGTAAATTCATGGAGTTTGGCAGTCATCACCATAATCTAATTTTTAAAAATTCCATCACCCCCCACCCCCAAAAACTGATGCCATTGGTCAGCACTTCTCATCCTCAATCACCAATCACTACTTTTTGTCCCCACACACTTCCTTTTCTGGACATTTCGTATAAATGGAATCATACCATACATGGTCCTTTTCACTGTCTAGCTTCTTTCACTTGCCATAACTTTCTGAGGTCCATTCACATTTCAGCACGTGTGCATCGTTTTTACTGCTGAATAATACTTCGTGCTATAGATATACCACACTGTGTTTGCCCAATCATAGCTGACAGACATTTATTTGAGTTGCTTCTACTTGGAGGTCATGAAAGTGCAACAGTGAGCAGTCATGAACAAATAGGCATTTGAAAATGAATTTTTAAATGGATTGTTTGTGTCACTCACAGTAAACTGTCAAAAGTGTTTGTGTCACAGTAAACTGAAAAAGTAAACTGATGTTACTTATGTTACTTTTTTTTTTTAAAGCAACCATCCATGCTCTTAAAACTGTGCCTTTTGGAATATTCCAAAATAAAGTAGGCTCCTGAGTGCTTCGAGAAATAGTATTTATCAGAGTGAGCAGTTTAGTGAGTCCAAAGCAGGTTAAGAATAAGGAAGGAGAGCCTCCTATGGTGGCGTAGCGGTTGAGTGCAGGGCTGCAAAGCTGCCCACAGCCTCTGGAGTGCCGGCCCGATCCCCGGCCACCGGCAAGGGGCCCACTTAGCGTGCAGACCTCTCCTGCCATGCCCTCTGCTCCCCTCAGCAGTGTACTTCGTCAGTCTGCCTGTTCTGTTCCCTGCTCTGGCTCTGGTGAATTCTCTCACCCTCCCGCACGTCTGACTATACCCAGTGCTTGTATAAACAAATAAATCTTTAAAAAAAGGAATAAATAAATAAATACATACATACATAAATACATAAAAATAAATAATGAAGAATGATGCAAAAATAATATAAAATAAAATAAAAAGAATAAGGAAGGAGACACTTGGAAGTTTCAAGACTAAAGGCAATCATAGCAGCAGCTCCGCTCTTCTGTGCCAGTCATACTGGAGTTTAAAGAGCAGGACCCACACATGCTGGCCACGCAGGGATTCTGCCCCGCAGCCGCCACGCACTGCCAGGTTTCTCAAAGCCCTGCTGACTTGAATAAAATGGAGGCTATTCAGGAAGAAGTCAAGTTGAAAGTGGCAGGGAGGTGAACAGGTCATAACACGGGAACAGAGTTGTCAGACTTTGTTTATTTTCCTGCCTTCTAAGACTTCAGCGACTGATAGGAGATGCTAGCAATCCTGTCACTGAGGCACAATAGTTCTGTACCTTGGGGAAGCTGCTGTATCCAAAGCACCCTTGCGCATTACCTCCAAATCACCATCTAGAGCCATGGAAAAACCCATGTCATGAGGAAATCTTTCCCCATCAGTCTTCAGAGAAAGCAGGAATATAAGACAAGGTGGTTTTTAGGCCACTGATCAAAGGTAGAGCCCAGCCTTCTCGACCTGGTGTGTCTATAACGTGGCCTGGGCAGGTCCTAATCTCTTGGGGCCTTGGTAGCTTGTGAAGTGAGGCAAGTTGACATTGTGATTCATGCGTAAGATTTTTTTCTACATCTATTATTCTGTTTTTCCTACAATTTTGAAAACATCTACTTTTGAAACCAACATTTAAAAGTTACACCAGTATCACCATCCTGCTAGCAATCAACTTACTGATGTCAAGAGACATGCTCTGGAACGCCAACTGGTGAATAATTAGCATTTGGAACACAATTTTTTAAAATGCCACACAGAGTCCCAGTGGCACCCCAACCCGATTTCGTAGATAAGAAAATTGTTGTTGATTTTTCAACATATTCTCTTGCAAGTCGTTTAGCTTCTTTGAGTCAGAGTTGGGAATTGAACCAACATTTTAGGGCTTCCAGACCTTTATTGTATCAATTAATCCAGATTGCCTGGGCGCAAAGAAAATAACTATTCAAGAGCCTGTATAAAACAATCTACCATTTAAAACAAAAACAAAAACTCTGACGCACTGGCCAAAAAAAAAGCTGCTTTTCCTGTTTGTTTGGTTGTTTTTTTTTTTCTCCCTTAGGTTCTTTTTAGAATGGTCGGATCTTGCTGGAGAAAAGGGTTGGAGGTTGGTTTAAGTTAGACAATAGTTAGTAAAACTTTATCCTCCCCCAAATTAAAAAACACTCCCTGTTGAGAAGGATGCTAATATGACTCCTGCTCCCTTTTCCTGGATTGCCCATGTTCTCTCATGCATGTGTGGAGCAACCAGCCTCCAGGCTGACAGCAGCTCCTGAAGCTTTTACACTGCTTTCCTCAGGACTTTGAGCTCATTGCTAAATGGCAGCTAGTAGTCTTCATGCACCTCCCCATGGCAAGAACCAGCCATGGAGCTCAGAGATGCCTGATCCATTCAACTCCACACGGAGCATTCCAGAGCCCTGGCATCTTGACTATTCTCCAAAGTCAGTGACCAGCCTGGTAGTGAAAGAAATCTGGGGACAGATGGTATGAAATTGAAATCACATCCTCACTACCCTCTCCCAAATGCTGGCCTGTTATTTTGGCGAATCTCCACAGAGCTCCATGGCACTCGTGCTGGTCTGATGGAGGTCTGCATCTTAAACGTGGATGCCTGAACATCAGGGCTGATAGAAAGGTGGCACATTAAGGAGGAAATTGCATTAATGTCGTGTGGTCCCTCCACAACAATCAGAACCACATGTGCGCTTGAAGAAGTCCACATGCTGTCAGACAAATGAGGAGGTCTCTCCTCCCTTACAGACCCATCTGTTGTTGAAAAATAACCCCACATTAGTGAAAAGTCAGTCTGTGTTGGAAAGGGAGCCAAATCCTTGGGATAAAACTGGATGCTGAGGTTCTATTTTCTGATTTTCATCTCTGAATTTAGCTGAAGAGTCTAAATAGAGAAAGGCATCTGAAGCAAGTCCATCATGAGCAGATTCTGATATTCTCTTTTGATTTTCTGACATCTCTTTGCTTCACCTCTTCCAAATGTAATATAGAAATGGTCAGAGTTCACATTTCAAACCCAACATTGAATCGAGCTGTATTCTTAGCCACCTCTGAAGGCACTGGATGGGGAGTAAAGAATAATGATGGGAGAAGCGTTCCCTGGTGCAGCCTGGTTTTACAGCTAAACCAATGTGATGCAAGTTCTTCTTCCAACTGCTGACTTCCATAGATGCCACCGACAATGTGGTGAGATTTTGGTTGATACCAACTCCTAGCCTGATGATATTAGTTTATTTTCATAATGAAGAATCACATAACCTCCTCTCTGAAACATTTCAAAATTTAGTGATTGTCATATAAGTCTATAAACATAAAAGTACGTATATTTTTTGAGCAGAGAATTTTAAAGAATCCACAGAGTGATGTGTTATATTTCTCCAAGGTCACACTCAAAAAAAAAAAAAACCCATAATTTATTAAAAAATGCATGTCTTATTCTCTCCCACACTCATTCCCAAAGGAGGTTAGAAAAGCAAGGAATTAGGAGTTTGATGATTTTGCAGCGTAGATAAACTTAACCACTTATTAACTGACTGATTGAAAAGAGTCTGAACTTCAGTATTCTTGTTTTTAAGATCATCATCACTATCATCATCATAATGATTATTATTATGGCAACTTTGTGAAAATGATATGTTACATGCTTTTGAAATTGTGAAGTCTAAATGAAAAGTTAGTTTCTGCTATCTATGGGGAAAGACTATATATTCACCAAAACATGTGGAAAGGGTTGGTCTTTTGTATTGGTTGTCGTTAATGTGGGATATAGAGAGAGATTCTAGAAATATCAAGAAGAGAAGGCAGTTAGTTTGAACAACTTACTTCTCAGTAGTTTTCTCTTTTCAATGATGTCCCCAAAATGTTCTCATTTCTTGAGCATTCTTCACTATGCTTCAGAAACAGGAAGATACTGCTGTCAAAGATCTGCCATATTTTGTCTCTTCCAACATCCTTTCCTTGGTCATCAGACACATTTTCCTGGCAAGCGGTCCATTATTCAGAGGTTCCTTTACAGTTTCCTTCAACTTCTGCTCACCTGCAGGTTAAATGCTTTACTTCAGGATACAGGGAGAGCTTTGAAGAATGAGAAATTGGAGTCAGTTGTGAATAATATTCTAAAATTGAATCAACAAAAAATAAGCTTTGACAATATCATCTCCATCATGGTTGATTGGTAATGATTAAGCACTTTCTCACACTATTGTTAAAAATACTGGAGTCCTGGATTTCTAAATTAATAAACCCCTTATTAGCTACATAACATTCCTTTAAAGACATATTTCTGACAGAGACCCATTGTATGAACATATATTGATCACATTCTTAAATGGATCACACTATCTTTCTATCCATAGCAGGATTATCTATGCCTCTGTAACTCAGGAGTGCCATGAGGGCTCCTTTGACTAATTGAGAGGAAGAGGAAAGACAAAGGGACAAGAGATAAGAAGAGATGATGCTTGAAAGAAAGATGGCCCTAAGTTTGCAAAGGAGAAAGTGGAGATAGCATGTTATTTAAGGAACTTGTCTTCTTAAGTTTATCTACATAGCCAAAAATCTGTATGAAAACAAGTCTTTGGATTGAATTGGATATCATATAGGCAAGACAATTAGATGTCTTAAAATCTTCATTTTCCTCAAGATGTTATAGGGACAAACAGCTAGCAATCCTGCTCTCCTAATAAGCAATCTGAATCATCTCTGAGGGGGTAGGTCAAAGACACTTTGGAAATGCTGATGAAGATTCCTCTTCTAAGATAAAAACCAATGCGAAGATGTATCTGACAATTACAGGCATTTCATGGATTACCTGAACTCTCTATTACAAATATCTGAAGTACCTGTGTACCTCCTGAATCTGCCCATTTTTTAGTTATTTTTCAAATATATAATGGCCATTTTAGCAATGGAGAATCTCCTGACATGGGAAGCAATATATCATAAATAATGTGTGTTATTTTTATAATCAGTGCTATTGATTAATGCTGTAGTCATGTGTGATAATTGTACCTTTTGTTTCCAAATCTTTTTAGCCCTGAATGGACAGGAGAAGACAAAAACATCACCCTCTGATTAATCTTTGCAATATTGTCAGGTTAGTTAAAAATAAAACTGTTTACTGGGACAGCTTCCCCAACTCTTTGTTCTCTAGAAAGAATCTCTTTCTATCCTTCTGTTTATTTAACTGTGAGTAGTCACTGCAACAAACTGTTTCTGAGAAAAGAAAACAAATAAGATCAGCTTGGGAGAACAATTCCAATGAGCTCCTAGGTAAAGGGGCAGCCAAAATACATAGTTAACTCCTTTTAGTGGAAAATGGGTCAGGACTAAAGCTCTTCCATGAAATATAAATGCCATGCAAATGAAACTTTGCCTTTATTTTAAGTACAGTATTCTATTACTTTTGAATAATGATGAAAGATTTAACATGTCAGTGCTCCTTCCCCATTTTACTGAGGAGAATTAAGATACACCAAAACTCATAAACTGCATTGAAAAAAGCACATAAAGATCTTTCAAAATTTATTAAACATTTTTATTTAATCAACTGTGTAAAAGAAAATATTATCTTATTCTGAAGTAAGTGCATAAATTCTCTTGTTTATAACTTTTAAAAGTATTTATTAGTTTTAATAAAGTCAAAAACATCTTACAGCCAAGTTAAACTTCAGAAATTAATTTCAAATAACTGAAAATTATAAAACAGCATATTTTGGCTTTCTTGGTTATATCCTAAAGTAAATTGCAGTATTAAAAATATCTGGGTTGAGGGATTTACTCATTCCACAAAGCCTCTTCAGATAATTTCCCAAAGAATCAAAAAGGAAGATAATTATATAGGGGTAAATTATATATGTGGGAATATTGTATAATTGTGCTTTAAATTATAGTTTTCAAGGTGGCTGCTTTCTATAAGAAAATAGCTCACAAAACCTAATATTTAAAAGGGACTGGTCTGCATTTGTACAGTGAATGTTTCATTTTCAAAATTACATATGTATAAAAATCATATGTCCCTGCTGGTGCAAGACCAGTAAACTTTCACATGTTCTGTAAAAACTTAAATGCTGGAGGCCAATGCTCACAAAATTTAATGATCTTTCTGCTAATAAAAGCCAACTTCTTTTTTTAAAAAAGAAAGAAAAGAAGCAAAACATACACATGCATCCTAAGTGTAGTATTTTCCAATTTTTTCAAAAGGAAAATATGTGAAATCACCTTTTTTATGTTTTTTTTATTTGCTCGTGTTTGCTAAAATCAATTCTTTCCACAGGGAGAAATGGAGATGTGAAATAAATGCTGAAACACGGGATCCATCTTTTCATACCCCGCTTGGAAGGAAGCCAGTTCCTTTAGAAAATGACCATAAGGTAAAATAAGAACAGAGCTAGATTTTAATGTTTATAATCAAAGAAGGGGGGCAACAAAAACCCAAAACAATGCACTTTCTTTTAAATATGTTTATGCCACTAAACCTAGGGATTGTATATAACTGGTGCTTGATCAGTGCCATGGTGACAGACAGAAGAGATGTATGCTGTTTCTCTTCCATTTTTTGTAACTTGGCATAACTTCTCTTAGACTAAATATTTCTTCTGGGTGGAAGGATTCCCTGACTGACTTCCAATTCAAAATAAACCCCAATTCAGTTTGCTCTGTATAGCAGTATGTTTAAGTGGCAATGGACCATCAGGTGAAGCATTTTCTATAGAAAACACATTTAATATTCTCTCTTAGGGCTTCAGAAGCATTTCCACCAGCAGGGCCACAAGAGAGACTGATGATGAAGGCAGCGGGGAAAGCACAGATTAGTAATCTTGACAACCACGAACTCTGAAATTCTTTAGTATTGTTTAAAAAGATAAAATCATGCATCTCATACAAAATTGAAATGAACTCATACCAAAGATATTTTAAATTTATTAATTCATAAGGGAACAAGTAGCCATTGACATAAGTTAAAGATTCGATGAACCACATCAATACAGGCAATAAGAAATGCTGAGATGAATTGAGGTAGAAATGCAAAGGGTCTGTCCATAGGGCAGTGATCAATTACATTCCACCAGACACAATTCATTTTTTTAAAGGAAAATATGAGAAATCACTTATAAGAATCATTTTATCAATTTCTATAATTTGCAGAATTACTAAAAAGCTTTAAAACAATCAAAGAAGATAACCACAGGGATGCATTAGGCAGGACACTCTGGATATTCTATTTCAAAGTGTTTCACAAGTTTTCCTGACAATATGAATAAAATCAGAATCCTTTTTGGTTGATTAGAATGTTAACTGCGCAGAAAATACTGAATTTCTGATAGCAATACCCCCACTGCCTTTTAAGAAAGTCTACACCAGGGCTGTCCAGTAGAAATATAATGCCAGCCACAAATGTAGCTACACATATGTCATTTTAAATGTGCTGGTAGCCACTGCAGGGGAGGGTCATCCCATGCTACATTAAGAAAGCTAACAAAAAGAGAGTTACAATTAATTTTAGTGAAGTATTATATAAACATATGCAACATATAATTTCAACATGTGAGCCTATGAAAGAATTATGAATAAGCTATTTTATATTCTTCTTGTTGTTCTAAGTCTTTAAAAGCAGGATGTGTTTACACTCACCGCACATTTCAATAAGACCCTCTCCTCCCTCCAAAAGACTCCTAATTTTAATTCAAATGCATTCTTAGCCACGTGTGACCAGTGGCTACCAGACAGTACAGGAGCCATATAAACCAAACACTCATGAGCAAGCAAAGTTTTGCAGCTTTTAGAATATTAATTAAGACATTAAGTCTGGGGCCTCCCCTGGTGGCGCAGGCGGTTGAGCACAGCGCTGTGAAGCTGTCCACAGCCTCTGCAGCACCGGTTCGATCCCTGCCAGCTGGTGAGTGTCCCACATGGTGCCCCATGTCTCGACAGGAGACCTCTCCTGTCTCGCCCGCTGCTCCCCTCAGCAGTGTATTTCATCAGTCTGCCTGTTCTGCTTCCCGCTCTGTCTTTGGTGAATCCTCTGGCCCCCCACACCTCTGGCCTGTACCCAATTTCTTGTATAAATAAATAAATAAATAAATAAATCTTTTTTAAAAAAAAAGACATTTAGGTCTGTCTCAGCCCTTCCCTGTCCATACCATTATTTTCAAGATAGGTTCTCAGATTTCCTCATTTTTAAATGAAACATGATCGATGCTCAGGGAAACTATAATTCGAAATGATTGTGTGGTGTGGCCCCATGAATTTTCTCATTAGCAGTGTACTGTCGTCTCTTCCCAGGGAGACCATCCTAATCCCTTGTGAAGGCGACCGAGACGAGCACGCAGGGACGTAGCTATAACAATAATAATAAACATAATATTGCTTTGCCTGTCACCTGAGTGTGACAGAGCCCATCAAAAACATTAACTGTTTTATTTTCACATCATCCCTGTTAAGCAAAGGGAAGAGGGGACATTTCTTATTATTCCCCTTTCGCTGCAAAAAGATGAGACCATTTTCTGTTAAGCAAGGGAGTAACTGAGGTATAGCTACCTCAGCGCTGCTCTATCACATAGGTCTCAGCGGGGCATCAGCAGAGCCAGTGCATTCACAATTCCGCCTCCCAAAAGGAGAAAGGCCCCTCCCCACAGGGACCTCTGAGAAAAGGATGACATTCCCATGGTCAGACAACCAGCCCACTGGGATGCCCGATAAAAATTTTATTTCAGATAGTTCTGGAACACTTGGAATTTTTCTTTCCTAGTAGAGCACTGGTGTTTTAAGTAATCTGAGTTAGGAGAATAAGCCGTAGAAGGGCGTGTGCATGTGTGAGAAATAGTGAAAGGCTGGTCCTGAGACCTCACACCTTCCCTCTATTTTCTTAGCTCCCCAGGGACTAAATTCAATGCCTCAGGGACCAATGTCCTACAGATTGCCTTTTGACTCCCTCACCCATCCCTCATACCCTCTCTTGAACTTTCAATAGACCACGCAAGTCATTCTGCCCCCACCCACCCAATCAGCCTTTCGGACTGTGGTAGCGCCGTAGGCCGTCATCACCTCCTCGGCATGAATGGTGCTTTTACCACCTGCGTGACAGTCATCCCATTCAGCTGGCAGCGCTCATCTGTATTTAACATTAGCTGCTCAATAATAACCTATTGAAGGACTAGCCCTATAATGTTTGTGTAAGGAGGGGAGCAGTTAAGAAAAGACGACATGTGCTAAATTCAAGAAGGGGGGATATTTCTTTCCTACTATAAACAGAAATGATTATAAAACCAGAACCCAGAAAGAGCTCCTCACCCTTCACTATGGTATGGGGGGAGGGTGGGCGAAGGGGGAGGTTATTTCTCTGCAAGGCCTACTCTTTGAGTGCTGACTTCTCCAGGTTTTTACTACATCCCAGGGAGGGAGATAGAAACCAAAGCAAACAAAGTGCCCCCAGAGGACCCTCTCCTCCCTCCAAAAGTCTTCTAATTTTAATTCTCTGCAGCTTTTAAAACAGTTCAATGTGGAGGTTTCAGCAGTGTGTGGTGGAAGAGAATTCCTGCTCTCTCTAAGGACGCCCACTTTAGATAATCCCAGCTGGCAACAGGACACCAGGGCCAGGACTGGGTGAGGGGATTTCCTTAGCAGTTTCTTTTCAGCACATTCTGTCATCACAAAGTAACTTTTAACAACTGTGTTTTCTTCTCCACAAATGAGTAGAAAGCAGGTTTAAGCTGGTTGCTAACTGCATGCAAAGTATCTGCTTTTCCCCCTGAGCTTCTGGTCTGATGCTAAAAACACAATTTCCTAGTGCTTGGTGCTTTATGTGGAGACTTACCTTTAAAGCAGGGACCCCAGACTCTCTGAGGGAGTTCTTACACTGCCCCCCCCCCCAACACTTCCACCCTTCAAGGCGGGTGGCGGTCGGCAAGCCCATCTTCTTCAGGTGGGGACTTAGTTCGGACCTGTAGAAAATGCCAAGTGTTTTCCCAAGAGTGGAGGGAGAATGTCCGCAGCAAAGTAGGCATTCCTTGTGTGACTCTGTCCAGTTTGTAGCCTCAGGGCCGCTTTCTCCCAGGCACACGTTACAGAGCGTCACCCTGTAGGCAGCAGATGTGCATTTGTTGTCCCACCGTCAAGTCATTCTTTAGCCTGCCATTTCTTGAACCGCTGCCATAAACCATCATCTCCACTCCCCAAAGTCAGCTCTGCCCCCACCTAGATCCCCTGAGGTTGAAACAGCCTGAGGTTGAGCACACCTGTATGCAGGACCTTAAAGAGCAGAATTTCCTGGGATTTCCACAGTTACATCCCAGGTTGCCTTTGTATAGTTGCTTGTGCAACCGCAGGGCTCACTTTCAGAAAGACAATGGCCTTGGAAAGCACCGGACCCAAATAACCTCCCAGGGTTCTTAAGGACAGGACTAGGAGCTTGGGAAGGAAGCACCAAATGAACTGCCTGCATGGAGATGATGAGAAGGACACCAAAAGCATGGAGAGTTAGGCAGCCCAACTTCAAAATTAATTCTGCCTCCTAACGGTATAATCATTAAACCCAAAATTTAAATCTTTGGCCAAAATACCCTATTTCTTAGTGCAGAGTTGTTACTTGGCAGATTGTTGCATATAAATGTGTCCTGCGCTTTCCTCTTCTCTCTAATATTCAGAACTTAACCAAAGTCCATTTTATATGAAATTAGGAACAAGGCAGTAGAAACCAAAAGAATTAGTGTGTCTGGGCCTCTCTTTTGTCCATTATTTCGTATCAATTTTGAAGCCAATAATGCTTAATAGTAATCCAGTCATGAACTTGCTGCAGCAACTGGGGGAGATTTGGAGCATATGTTTTCAATTCATTACACTTGACTCATCAAAATTGGTTGCTGTTTTTAAAGAGCTATTTGATGTGTGAGGAACTGTTTCTACCTTTTTAAAGTAAAGCTTTAGAGGCTTTCTCTGTTCACAATGGGAAGCTGCAGAATGCTAAGAGAATAGGAACTCAAATGCAGGAAGCTTCAGGGATGGTTCAAAACTTCAGAGCCATGAATTTAGAGAGGGTTCAAAAGTTGGTAAAGTGAACCCTCTCATCCCTACCCACAAATAATAAATAACAAGCACAACATGGAAAAGGAGAAAGGGGAAAGCCATAACTTATCCTGACTCCAACTGTACAGCTCTCTCCAATAAAGCAGTTCTTCGGAGAACTTAGGTTCTGCTGCCTGCAGGGAGCTGAGCTCGTCCTCTGTCGTAAATTACCTTGCTTGGGATAAGCTTTCCTCCAGGTCCAACAGACAGGCAGCTCTGCAAGACCCATCACCTTGCTCTGTGCTTCTTAAATTATCCTTCATCTGGTTGTGACATCTAAAAAGTTAGAGGGAGAATGATCATCCCCAAACCTGACCTCTCCATACTACTCTGTCTTTTTTTATATATATGTAAAGGATTACACCATAAGAAATAAACACAATGGCATCCTATTTGCATACCTGGGGTGGGGGAGAGGAATGGCTTAGAGCTTTCTATATGCTTCTCCAAGTAAATAGTACAGGATTTTCAAACTTGTCCACACACTAAAGATCTTTTTTCACTGCCATGTGACCTAAAGTCCTTTTCCCAAGTGAGATAGCCATCGCTATGATTTTAAGCTTTAGGGAAGTGAGGACTGGAAGGAAATTTGACTTTTTCATTTCATCCTTCTTTTGTCATCGACGGCCCTGCTGCAGCTTTCCAGCCAAACTATATGTGTACACACACAGAGACATGCATGTGAACAGATGAGGACCTAGAATAATTGAGTAAATGGCTACGGTGCCTTGAAATGTGATCAAGCCTTGAGAGCCAGGACCAAGCCAAAAGAAATAACTCTTATCCATAAAAAGTTCCATAATAAATCAGAAAGCCCTTTCTTCCATATGTCACCTGACATGTTTAATTTGTCTGCTTTGACAGAATTGTGGCAAGCAGAGCTCACCGTTGGCACAATTAGAATGGGTCTTTGTGAAGAAGGCAGGACGTCAGGCGAGGTGAAAGAGTACACAGTAGGCATCTTATAAATGCTTCTGGGCCAGCTCTGTGGATGGAGGGAACAAAAGGAGGGAACAAAGACTTCAGACTTTACAATTTTCAAACCCACCAAGCCCATGGAGACACAGAAACAGTCACATTGAACAAGACATTGAACTTCTTCCTTCCCCTGCTTGTTCACCCTAGAATTTGGCCTTTGTCATAAACCCTAACAAATAACATAGACCTATTCACTTTCATGCAACATTTTACTTCTGGAGTACCAGATTTACACCACAGACCAAGAAATGTACTCTCTCCAATGTCTGCCCCTTCCAAACAAAGGGGAGCCAGTGGATTTATTAGTGTCAGGGTGATTAACCCTAGATCTGGCCGTGCAATTTGTTTTGAAAGGAAGATCGTTTTACCTGGAGAGGGAACATATCTTAATTCTGCCAACAAAATGACTTTTAAATACCAACAGTTTATTTATTTAGGATGAAGGGCTATGATCACTATCTGTGAAAACTAATGTTCCCGTCCCTGCACCAGCTGGAACACCCTAGTTACCGATGCTTCCATGGCCTCCAAGAAGAGACTGTCGCCACTTTACATCCAAATTTTTATGTAAATTAGCTTGTTTAATCCTACCCTGTAAAGAGGAATAATCTATCCATACTTTTACTGATGATGATACTGAGACATGGACAGAAATCAAATCGTTATCCCAAGTTACCTGTGGCAGGGCCTAGACTCAAGACCAGCCCACCCACCAGCCCAACAAAGCAAGTGCCAAATTCCCTGCTAGAGACATTTCAACAAGATTTTTTTTTCTGTTTTCCTGTGTGTTTTATTTATTTATTTTTAAATATTTTATTTTATATAATTCTTGTATCATTTTTCATTTTTGCACAATGTATTTATTTTCATTTTGGTTATATTCCCCATACAATTGCACCCCCCCCCCTTATTTTGACCCTAATCCTTCTTCTCCCTGCATCCCCCTCCTCCACCGTAGTGTGTCTCTGGTTTATAGTTGCTTTCAACAAGATTTTTTTTTTTTAAAGATTTATTTATTTATTTATACAAGCACTGGGTACAGTCAGAAGTGTGGGAGGGTGAGAGAATTTACCAGAGCCAGAGCAGGGAACAGAACAGGCAGACTGATGAAACACACTGCTGAGGGGAGCAGCGGGCACAGCAGGAGAGGTCTGTCGCGCCATGTGGGACCCTCGTCCAGGGATCGAACTGGCGCTGCAGAGGCTGCGGGCAGCTTCACAGCCTAGCACTCAACCACTGCACCACCAGGGGAGGCCCTCAACAAGATTATTTAAGGCAAATTATTGTTATTATACGTTATAGACGTATATTTCAATTCATTTTGCTCATTTCCTTTTTTCAATTTTAATGCATTGAAGTATATAATACACATACCTAAAAGTGCATGTTTTCAGTGCCACAAATTTCCACAAGGCACATGGAACAAGCACCAGGAAGACCAAGAAGCTACAAAAACAAGGCAAGGTAGATGGCAAGGGAGAGGGAGATGGAGGAATTCCAAACAAATATGTGCTGTGTGTTAACATGAAAAATAAGACCTTCTCTGTGTGGGGAGATGTCAGAGCCAGACAGCTTGAGCAAGAGCACAACTCGACAGCTTTTCTGTCTCACAGAATCAAGTTTTCAGAGTATAACTTATTTAAAGCATTATGTGTTTCACATCAGTCCTATTTATGCTCCACACATGTACAGATATACATGCCAAAGAGGAGCAGGAAAGAATGCCATTTTGATTACCCATGAGCTCCAATCTCCACCCTGGCTCCTGATAGTCTAGTATTGAAAGTGTATTTTTATATTTGGGATTTTCTTACCCAACAATAGAAAGAAAGAGTATAGTTTTTTTCCTGCCCAGTTCAAAATTTAATTCTCCCTGTCTACTCTGGACTTCATTAGCCAAGTCAAAAACCTATATTTGACATAACTTTTTAGGTAGAATAGATTCAGGCATCTTTTTTCCATGTTACATTTCTTTATATTTTTGCTCAACTTGAAACATATTTTACCCATTTAATTTAGAATTCCTCAAAGTTCTCTACAGTGCAAATCAAAAGTAAATAGTTTGTTTAAAACAGAGATTCTGAAAAACTAGAAACCTTAGAAAAACAAAAAGACAAGATTGAGAACTTGTGCAAATATCCTTTTTTTCCAGCCAAAATATTGCAACATCTACTTATTTTATGAAATAGTTAACCACGTTATCAAAGTTAAAAAGAAAAGAGAAAGAATAAAAACATATTTCAAGTAGTATTAAAAGTGACAAGCATGTAATATTAATTTGAATAACAAATTGACTAGATAAAGGATTGACACAGTTTAGGCTCCCAACAGATATCAAATAGATTGAGGTCTGATAGTTTGATCAGTTAAATTATAATAGGATTTAGGAAGACTCAAAATGGACAGAAGGAAAAGAGGATCATGCTTATTCCTCTCACTCTCTTGCTCTCTCGCTCTCTCTCGCTCTCTAGCCCTCTCACCCTCTCTCCCAACCCCTTTGTGCTTCCCCTCCCCCTCTGGCCTCTGCAGTTTCTCTTTTCATTATTTGATTGTGAAGTAAGCAGACCAGAGACAACTATTCAACTCTAACACTGTGCACTTTCCAGTTCTGATCTTTTTAATGTGATCGAGACAAGAAGATAATGTTACTTACAGAGCTTTCCACAGCGTGGCCACGTGGCCAGCCAGGTCTCTGTCTAAAAGGAACAAAACACTTCTTTCCTGGGTGGCTGGCTGTGGACTGGAACAGTACATGATGTTCAAGATAAAAAAACGGAAGTTCCAGGCACTTTGCTTATGTGGCTTAACCAAATGAGGTAAAATAAGAAATGCAAGAACAGGGAGAAGCTGCCTTATTTGCAGCGCCTGTCAGAACCAGCACGGGGACTTGGAGTTGGACAGCCTCCCTCTCAATCACAAGCAAGAATGCCTTGTCCCAGCTCCCTAGTTCTGTGTGGATATAAATATGAGATGAAGCAGCTTTGTTACCTTTTAGGGACATTGCAAATACCAAGAGAGCATTATGAAGTGGTTCTTAATGCCCTTGAGCTTGCTTAGAAAGATAAAGTAAGTTGAATATGTAATTTCTAGGCCAGTGGCTAAAGACAGTGTCCACTCATTTCTAAAATCAGGGATCACCCTTAGATCCCTCCAACCCCTTAGATAATTGGAGTCCCTTTGAACAGGGTGCTGGCCATCAGTTCAGCCATGTCAATTGGCCTCCAGACTCACCAGAGCTAACCCAGCCGTGGACCACATGTCCAGCCTCTTCAGGCCTCTGGTCACCACAACTTTCTTCTGAAAGTAGTACCTTAGCTCCTGCTTCATGGTGGTATTTCTGCTCAGCCTCTCCTTAAAGATGAACAAGTAGCAGACATACCTGCTGTGATTAGCTCTGAGACCCCTAGCAAGTCTCTGTCCTGGTCCCCTAAGCCATCTGCAAAATAACCAACCCATGTAAGAGGGAATCCACCCCAGAAAGAAGAGAGAGAAAGAAAGAAGAGAGGAATCTTCCTGCATTCTGAACTAAGAAACGATCTGTCCTTCAAAAAAAAAAAAAAAGTTATAACTTTCAGTTGATGTCATACTTCATATTTCATTCATTGGACAAGTATTTATATATTTGTGTAGTTGAAATTTAAATAATAAAATGCTGAAAATCTGCACAAGGGAATTCTACTTTCTTTCTGAGATGGCAGAAAATTCCTGCTGAAACAAAAAGATGTGTTCAAAAGGATACTGCTATTGAAACTTGAGGACCGAGCTCTGGAACAACTACCCTTCACAATTCTTCACCCGCAACTAGAAGCTAATGATTTCCAGAAATGGCTATAGCAACGAATTCACAGGAACATGGGTCACTGTGTCAAGGATCATGTCAAGAAGAGAAGGTCACCCGTTCCAAATATTTCAGAGGTGAAAAGGTCATTCTTATAAGTACCGTGTCCTCCACATTCAGCACACCACGGTACGTGCTTTGTCATAATTTGGTGGGCCACCAGCTGTCACCAAGGGAGCCTCTGTCCAAATGAAATTCCTCAGTCTTCATCAGCCAGATGTCACTCTTACATCTTGGTTGACACCTTCTTCCAGGAATGGACATGGGTCAGGTCTTTGCCTCTGGAATCAACTAAGTCAGTGATTCACAAAGTACAGTTCAGGGACCCCTGGGGGGTTCAGAGACCTGGCCAGTGTGTTCATCCAGCTAACGCTATTGCATAATAAACCAAAATGTTATTTGCCTCTTCACTCTTATTCTCTCATGAGTCGACAGCGTAGCTGCCTAGAGGTTTTGTAATATGAAGATTTCACTGCTCTGAAGGCTAATGAACAAACTGGGTGTTCTTGTACTTTAAACATTTCTCCATTTTAATTTCCAGTACAGTTAATATTTATAGTTACAACCCAGATAAACATAAGTACTGTGGGATCATCAGTAACCTTCCAGAATGTAAAGAGGCCCTACAATCAGAAAGTTTGAGACGTCCTGGAATGAGTGAATAAGGTATCTATCACCTTTGCCATGTCTACAAAGTTTTCATGAACTATGAGCCAATTTCTTGACCCAGAGAGGACTTTATGATTTTCATAAATATTGATCTATTCTGAGAGTTCTAGCAGTTTCCTCAAATATGAATGATAATTCTTCACTATCTTCTATATTCAGTCATACTGTTGACCAATGCTTAGCCATTTCAGATCCCAAGACATTCATTCAATTAAAAATATTCCTGGACCATGAACCAGGAACTGCTGGCTTTGAGACTATAATGACAAAAAAATCAAAATTTGCCCTCAAAATAGCCCACATTCTAATGGATGTGGAATAGAATTTGTCCTAAAATTTATCCCAGTGGTCTTAAAACATGTATGTGAAAAAAAAAATTAGGACTCCTAATTTATGTCTTAATCTTACCTTAGTATATGTTTTTTGATGTAAACAATATGTTCATTTAGTAGCACACACACAATGATACTGTCTATTGAAGTGGGTGCCCCCCAAAATTCTTACTGACAGAGTGTCCAATTTCAAAAAAGAAAAGAGACACTGAACGCATTCTACTAGGCCTCCTTTATTTTTCATCCTCATGAAATTTCCTTGACTGCCCAGCAGTTGCTTGGGAGTTCACATAAAATGGTCAAGTGTTCTTAACACGCTAAGCTGCAAGGAAATTTAGAGATGATATACTCTCTAAATTTAGAGATGGTAGAGATCTTTTCTTTTACAGAAGCATCAAGGCACAGAATACTAAATGAGTTGAATGAACTATTTCCCAATTTGGTGAAGGAGTTACTTCTCGATACTTTTGAGAATGTGATTCTGAGTCACCATCACAGTGGGTGGGGCCTTGGGAATATGCAGAATCCTGGGTGAGATCTGTTTTTGCTCAGAATCTCAGGGGGCAGGGCGGCTGTGTACTTAAAATAAGCTCCTGGGGAGATCCCCAAGCATGCTAAGGGGAGAGTCACAGGGGTTGGGCCATGGGGACTTGGCCAAGGTCTCTGTGTTCCCAGTGCCTGGCTCTCTCCTTCACACGTGGCACACGTTGTCTCAGACCTGGGTGTTCAGTAACAAATGTGCCTGCCTTGCTGTCTGACCCGACGTAAATGGCTGTAGTTGGCTGATTTTGCTAATTCTGGGATTGTTTTTCCGGGGCGTGATTTTAATCTCTTCCTTTGATGCCAGGCTATTTGCCATCGTTTCTTACTGCCTTCGGTGTGATCACTACTAATCTCTCTTCCCTCCTTCCTCGCTCCCCTCTAATTTTCTGCTTTTAATTTGTTGTGGTCTGGGAGACTACATAAATGGGCTTGTTAGGAGTGTGTGTTAATTAAGAGTCAATTAGACATAGTTAAAAGTGCATTGCTTTGTGACTGGTGTTTCCGCTGCTTCCAGCCTCTCTTGCTTCCTTCCTGTTTCTCAACTGCGTTCCAGAAGGTGGAGGTTGAGGGACGGCTGACCTCTGGCTAAGGGGCGCACTAGGGTATTTACTTTCTTGTCACATTTCACTGCTGTCAAACGTCAGAGTCTGGTGGCCCCCCCAGGAGCCAGTGCACTAATGATTCAGGACACCTAGGTCTGACCCACGCTTCCTACCTTGTTTCTCTGACTTAAAGCAATTTAAAGGAAGAAGGAGACAGGACCCTAGAGGCAGGGGGACGGCCGGCCATTCTCCAGGGTAAACCAGGAAGTACAATCGGCTCCTCTGAGAAACACACTAATTTCTAGTTCAAGAAGGGTTTAGATCTGTCTCCACTCATTGCTGCCCAGGATTCTCAGCCGTGATACCCAAAAGGGTCAGTCTGACTGGGCTTAGGGCTGGGAGAGCGAAGTGATGGACATGGAGGGGTGGTAGGGACCATCTTTAGCCTAGAAGGCAGAATCAATGTATTTAACTAAACTTCATTCCATGCAAACATACTGCTATGTATTTTTTAAACCTCCAGTATCTAACAATATCTTTGGAACCTAAATTTTATTTGTCTGTGATGCTATTGTTAAGTGACATAACACAAAGATGAAGATGGTAAAATTTTAATTTCATCTTGTATCATCTTGAATGAAGAGTAATTGTCCTCACAACAACCCAGATCTTTTTCCCTTCCTTCATTATAAATATACACCCTTTTGAAAGGAAACAACTTTTCTATCTTTCCAAAGTTATAAAATGACAAAAATAAAAACAAAATGGGAACCCAAAGTCAATGTTATTTTACTTCATGGGTTTCTGTGCCTCTTAAGAGCTAATTTCTTGTTTTTCCCAGGAAAAAGTTCGTATCTTTAGCTAATATCCCACGTCGGGGCATACATGACTGAAACTGAACTGTTGTTTATTTAAAAAAAGGGGGGGGGCGGGGGTTGAAAAGAGGCAAAGAGCAAAAGGTACTTGCACACAGAGGGGGAAGAGGGGATCATACTGATCCATTTTCAATGCTTAATTACAAATCTGCTCCAACTAATTTCCTTATTGTGCCCACAGCTGCTGTTCTTTTGTCACCGGTTTATTTTTCTTTGAAAATCTGAAAGGCATCAAGGCTCGCCCTGAAAGTCATCAGGAGCAGAGCTGGTGTCCCAGATGCCTCATTATTGGTCTTGTTTGCAGGTCTGTTTGGTTGTTTATGTCTTGCATTCAAATCATTTATTTTGTTCAGACCCTCCTTTGCTTTGAAAATGATTTTAGAACCCTGGACTGCTTTTATCACTCAACCGTTTGCCTTGCTGGGTAACAGGAACATCCTGCTTTAATCAACGTGACAATTTCCCAATAATCTCTGGGCAGGCATTGTTTAGTAAATATCAAAAAGTGTAACGTTCCAAAGACTCTCTCACAGTGACCCAGGGGCCTGAGTGTCTTTTGGAAAGCAAAGAAAAAAAAGTTTCTCTCATGAAATCATAATGATTTTGGAAGATTTTCCTCTGTACATCTAAATGTCATATGGAATGGTTTGGAACTTACAAAGGTTTTGCTTTCACAGCCAAGAAGATTGGCTGCTAAAACTAGTCAAGGCACTTGGGGATGGGGGTACTGTGGATATTAGTAAAATGCATTCTTCTGCCAGCAACATGACAGGATGTTTAAATGCTGGTTCCTGGGAGTCCAAGAGACCTCAGTTCAAATCCTGGCTTGGGCAAGTTATCTTAACCTCTTGAGCCTCAGTGTTCCCAAGTGTAAAAGAGAAATGAGTAACATCTAACATCTAGAATTTTAGAAAATTACATTAGCTAATGCTTGGAAAGTCCTAGGCTAGAAGGTCAGGCATGTGGTCAGCTCAATAAACCAGAGTTATTATTGCTTTCATTTGTTTCTTGAAAGAAAAGGACCTAGTTGTTGGTTTCAATATTTCTGTCTCATTTTTGGTTAATATCGGTATTGTGGGAGTCAATTTAAGTTGATATCAAGTAAAAATTCCTATATTAACTGCTATAAGTAGGGTGACTATATTATGTATGGTCCAAACCAATATACTTTGAGAGTAAAAATGTGCATTATTAATAATTATGCCAAGACAATAGATAAAACATCAGCACCATCCCGAGCAAACCACTGCATACTGACCCCTTGCCAAAGGAACCTCAAATTGAAGAAGTATTAGAGCTGGAAATAAGCTTGAGCTCCTTCAGTTCAAAACTGAACTTTCATAGATGAGAAAAGTAAAGCCCAGAGCAGTGATGTAACTGGCCCAGGGTTTCACAGCCAATAATTGAAAACCCCTCTTTTTTTTTTTTTTTTTTTTTTGTGGGACTGCCCAGTGGCCGGGGGATCGAACCGGCGCTGCAGAGGCTGCTGGCAGCCTCTCAGCCCAGCGCTCAACCGCTGCGCCACCAGGGGAGGCCCCAGTCCTCTCATTTTAACCTCCTTGGGATGGCTCCTTGGTGTGGTTCTGGTTTCAACATTTCTTTAGCAAGGCTGGGAGCTATTCTCCCTTATTTCTTCTCCTGAAAGAGTCCCGAGCCATCCTCGTGTTTTTCTCTTCATTTCACACCAAATGACAGTCTGTGCAAAACAATCCTCTGAGAGGAACACTTGGTGTTTTCTTGATCTAAATCCTTCAGGCTTTAGGTCATTTTCTCCTTCTATTTAGTCTGTCCCGGATCCAGAGAAAAAAAGGCAACTGTCCCTCCCTTCTTTCAATTAAAGAAGATCTTTAAGGTCTTTGTTCCATTTTCCTTTGGGATCACCGAGTTACAATTAGTTCTTAACCGAGAGAGTCCCTTTAAGATATTTTCCCAAAACAGATCACCAGGACACATTTATATCTAAGCCCCCTGGAAATTAGATATGTGAATAAACATTTTTAATCCCTGTTAATTACACAATATATGTAATATTTACATATTATAGATTTTAGCAGCTTTCATTTCAGATGATTTTGTAACATTATTTAGACATGGTAAATATTCTGCATACAGTTATATTTTAAAGTTACCGGGAGCCAGATGTCAGGAACTTGTCAGTCCCTCTTAAGGTACTTACCAGCCTCTCTGATGAAGACTACATTTTATAACAATGCTCCTATGCACGTGCTAATTTATGTAGATTGTTTATTTGAACTAGTATTTTTCACACATCCATTTCTCCATGTTCACCTTCCTTTCCTTCTTGTCTTATAAGAGATAATGTGGTTATTCCTGTCTTATGGCTCCAGGTTTTATGGCCTGGCATACCCATAAAGATGACAAGAGGTGCATGTCACAGGCAGCAGCCTTCCATCCCCCTTGCCATTTTGTGTTGAACTAGATGAGGAACAAGCTAACACTATGGCAGTGGCCACATGCTTTCCCTCTGGATGTGAGGTTCAGTGATGAGCAAGGACCAACCTGGACAGTCATGTAACTTCCGGATGCTGCTGAGCATCTGCTGGGGAATATCTGTCTAATAGTTCTTAATAGCTTGATGAATTATTTTATTTTTTAAAGATTTATTTATTCATGCATCTAAGAACCGGGGTACAGGCCAGATGCACCGGAGGGTGAGAGGATTCACCAGAGACAGAGTGGGGAACAGAACAGGCAGACTGACTGAAATACACTGCTGAGGGGAGCAGCAGGCGAGACAGGAGAGGTCTGCCGCTCCATATGGGATTCTCCCCGGCCGGCTGGGATTAAACTGGCGCTGCAGAGGCTGCAGACAGCTTCACATTGCGGCTCTCAACCACCTGCGCCACCAGGGGAGGCCCTGATGGTTTGTTTTAAAGAGGCATTGTAAGTTGTGGTTAAGAGCACACTAGAGTTCAGCATAGACTTCTGGGGCCACAAGCAGGTCCATTCCCCAGACCTGATCATGCCATGTCCATATGCACAGCAATGTACCAGAACATTTATAACCTTGGTTCCTGTGGCTCAGAGACACACCAGAACAGGGCACCTTCACACAGAAAGCTCAGGTACCAACGCCTTGGCTCAGCACTGGAGACTCCCTTTACGAGACTCCTAGCCACAGTTTCAGGCTCTTCATGTGTCCCTCCCATTTCTGGTTCCCACTAAATGCTGGCGCTCTCCCACCCCTTCCCCTTGGCATGCTGTTCTCTTTATTCTATTCATCTGGAGCGCCTCCTCCCCAAGCCTTATCTAAAACCCAGCACATTAAACTGCTTTCCCAGTGAAGACCTTTCTTAAAGTTTTCTTTTGTAGGTGAGTGTTATAAATAAGTAATGATAAAAAGCATCTCTTTTGCGCCTCCCAAATAAAAGGTTCACACTCCTTCCATCCCCTCTGTAGAGCAGTAACTCTGAGAAGGGCCAGGGGGCTTGTAGGGTTCTATTTGTCTTGTCATCTTCTATGGAAGACTATAAACTCCACGAGGGTAGGAAAACTTGTTGATAGTGTGAGAGGGATGAGGACAATGTTTTGGGGAGTTTGGGGAATGGGGCAGTTGACACAACAGAATACAGAGACAAATGCTGCTGCATGCGTGTGCCTCTGCACAGCCAGGCCAGAGCAAAGGGACAGTCAAAGGGGAGAACCTGCTCAACCGCGCCCAGAGGATCAGGATTATGTCAAGTGGATTTACAGGTCTGGCTTGGCTTTTGTTCTATTGAATGACCCTATCCTCATAGTCAGATCTTGTAGCACATCTTGGAAAGGGGTGCAGGTCCTCAGGGACTGCAACCTCCAGAACCAGTAGGGAAGAGTGTCCTCCCAGGACCACCCACTGTCCTTCCCTGGTGATACCAGCAAGTAGGGTGTATCAGCTTGTGCATCAAACATTCACTTTAATACTCAGTCACAGAGAAACTGGAACCTCTGTGTTTATGAAACCCAGGACCCCAGCGCATCTTACTCAACAAACAAGCGGAGAGCAAAGCCAGCCAGCCAGGCTGAGTAGCTCTGCACTGCCCCTGACAGTGAGGGGAGTCAGCAAGGCTCAGGTTTCATGGCCCAGTGTGGAGGCCCTCCAGGTAAATTCCAACTGGTCCATTTGACGTGAAATCTTCCAGCTTGACCAAGAGTCACTGACCTTGAGAGCAGCCATTTAACCCCCATTATTTGTTTTCTATTGGTAACATTTACATGGAGAACTTGATTAAAGCTGACCTCTTGGTGAAAACGGAATTCAATACATATTTGAAACCCTCCTGCCTTCTCCGCCCGGTGTCAGGTGTCCTCTGTTTCACTTCTCTCCTAACTGGCAGCCAGGCCTCCACTTTGCCTGCATTCACTGCTCTCGCTGCATTTGTGCAATGTTTTCCATTTGGTTTTGAACCTTCGACCCCCACCAGTGTGTCTGAGAGTGAGCCAGGGTGGGAGCTGCTGGGTGGTTGAGCTTAGGACCAAGTTAAACTACTCTCGGTAGTTTCTGTTCAAACAAAGATGTTGAAATGGCCCTGTATGTCCCCTGTCCCTCCTGCCCAAAGGAACCTTTCATGGTGTGTAGTCATTCACACAGCTCAGCTTCCCCCTTCACAAGGACAGCGGAGCTCCCCAGGAAAAGAATGCAATGGCCATTGGTTTGGAATAAAGCTCCCCTTCCTACATGAAAATTTTATCTGTATTGCTTTTCAGATCAATATGTCAGTAAAACCGAAGGGTAAAAGTGAAGGGGAGGCTACTAGATAAAATGCTGTTCGCTGACATATCCAGAAATGCCTCCTCTTCTCATTTCAGCAAGTGTTCGTTGACTTCCCACTTCAAAATGCAGATCTACCTACAAGGAATGTTGTATGAAGAGGTATGTCTGTGTTAGAAGTGGAGGTGTGGGAAAGAGCCACACATGAACGCACAGGAGTTAAATAACAATGTAAGACTCAGACGTGGGATCCACCGGCCTGTGTACCTGAGACCTGGCTCTACCACGAGCAGGCTGAGTCCCTAGGGGGTCACACACCCCCTGGGTCCCAGGACTTCCCCTGCCAAGTAGAAGCATTGATCCAGAAGGCAAATTAGGTCAATTTCAACCTGGCAATATTTTATATGACTCCAACAATATAAAGCAACAACATAAGGGATGTCCCAGAACTCACTGTGCGGAAGTCACAGACGCAAGGTCAATTTAGAGGAGAGGGACATGGTGGGACACTGGCACTAGGAAAGGGGTTCCCTAGGGAACAGGGGCCACCTGGGAAGACTGGGGGGTCTACTGCTTTGTGTTTATGTTTCCTGCTGCAACTGTGTGGAATAAGTCATGGATAGTACTGTGTTTCCAGTGCAATGGATTTCCTTTTGTGGAGATCAGCAATGAACCTTCAACTGGGGAGTATTTTTCCTGTATCTCAAGCAGGTGATTTCCTGTCATGCTTTCTACAACCCTGTGAAGCTAGAATTATTGTCCCCATTTTAACAGATGAAGTTGGAGGCTCACAGGGTTAATTTCCTCTGGTCACATGGAGAATAAAAGCAAGATGCGAACCTAACTGTCCACTCGAAAGGCTGTGCTCTTCCCGTGAGCCAGGATGGAGTCCCCAGTGTTCCCCAAGGGCTCAGCCCAAAGTACCACCAATTCTTACCTTCAGTAAAGGAGACAGGTGTGGCCTCACTCACCCTGAGCACCATCCGCAGAGGAAAACAAGGGGTGCACACAGTTCGCCTAATGAGTATTCAATCTACTTTTCTGCACAATGAGAGAGCCTGGCTTTCTCCAGAAGCAGAACAAAGTCAAGTGCTTAGAAATAAATGAATGTCGATGCACATAGCAGCGAGTTAAAAGACAAAGTCAAAAGTGGAAAGGCCACCAGCTGAGCAATCCTGGAGAAGCAGAAGCCTTTTCCTTGAACACAGGAGGGTGTCAGGTGCATCTTAGGGACACAAAAAAGCAAGGACACTTCTCTCCTCATCTTCTTGCCCCTCTGGCATCAGCAGCCAATTGTAGTTTAAGCTCATCAGGCCAAAAAAATTAAGAATTTATTACTCCTCCATTCAGCTTCACCACCAATAAATACCCCTCCCCAACAAGGCAGCCTGCTTTGCTAGCCCTTTGGAAGCTGGGGCCCAAGCACAGACTGTGAGTGTGGAACCAATTCGGTGCACACTTGGTGGGAGACTTCATGTGCTGGAAAGTCATCCCTGCAAACCGCAGAAGAGGATGTCCAATTATTGGCATTAGGGTGATAAATTAAAAAAAAAATTTGTTTTTCAAGATGATGTGCTTTTTTCTATTTCTGACCAAGGAATCTCTTTCCCTTTACCTAAACAATCAGAGGATTTGGTTCTCTCAAATCCCAACTTTCTCTGTCTGTGAAGGTTATTATTGGCTTGGTTAAACAAAGTACTTGTTTATAATAGATATAATAAATGACAGAGTGGTTTTGAAATTACACAGTTGGTGTAATAAAACCGGTTAAAACCTTATTTAAAAAATGTCACAGTTGGTCAAATGTATTAATGGCATATGGTTTAGTTTTCTCTCTTCTTCCCCCACCCCCAGGACAACACGTGCATTCTCATTTCAGAGTGAGTAGAGGATTAATGAAACAAGATAAACTTTCTCCCGGCTTTCCTTCCATACAATCTGCACTTTCATTTACTGACTCAAGCTTATTTGTCCCCCTTCTATCTCTCACCTTCCCCACCATCTTAGCTTTCTCTTTCCCATAGCAAGCAATTACCCAATTCCTAAAATTCTGGGTTATGTAAGAGATAAATATTATATAATGTAGAACATGTTTTAGAAGGAAAAGTTAATGCAGAAATTACACACTACATAAACAGAATGCCCACAACTGGCAGGCATAATTATTTTTCCTTCTGTTGATATTACCAACTATAATAATAAAGTCAAACATGTGCCCCCAAACATATTTCAGCTGCATGTAGTCATCATAGCAGCAGAGAACATAATTGCATTATTTGCCTCCTCTGAAATCTCTCACTCACAGCTCTACCTGTCTCCAAATTTCTTGTAGAGAATTACTGGGTTGTTTCTAGAGATGAGGCATGACTGGAGTTGTGAAGTTGGGACTTTACCAGCCCAACCAAGCTGTACCTGGCCAAGTGGGTCGTCTCAGAACTGTGGCTGGACTTTGCCTGGAGCTTGGAGATGCCATCTCTAATCCACAACCCTGCCATGAATTTGTTTTTTGTCATAAATGAAGCATGGGGCTGTGCTTTAATTTTCCTCACTGCCCTCTGTCAAGTAATAACCATAAATATTGTCCTGAATCATTAAGTCACAACCTGAAACGTGATCCTGCCCAGCTCCCAATCAGACGGCCATCTGGAAGATGAAAGAAGTCTATTTGGGTTTCGGAATGATCCAGACTCTAATTTGTAGTAACAGTCTTAACAGGCTGTTTCAGAGACATTAACCAGCAACTTGTTTCAAGTTCTCAAGGAAGGTCCATTATCCACAGTTGGAGGTATTTGCTTCAAGCAGAACCATGAACTGTAACTGCTGGAAAACTACCAGGCCCTCTGGCTTTCAATCAAATACCACATTCTTCCATGGACACTAGATTTCCACCCAAGGGCAAGAATATATGCATAGAGCAAATGCATACATAATATATTTCCAAATATCCTCTGTGTCATAAGGAAAGCAAACATTTCGAGAGGAAAACAAATTGCAGCTTCTCCAAGCAAGCAACAATGCAACATGATAGATATATAATTTTTCCTATTACCCTGAGGTTACTTGTGCAGAGGAAAATAAATCGTACTCTTATTTTGCTGTAGAAATAATCTTGTAAACACAAAGAGAAAGTCATTACCTAAAGTCTCAAAACATATCCTTAAACTGAGTGTATCACTGATCAAAGGGACTATTAGCCAAGCAATTGCTTTAAATATCTGAACTTCCTGATCTTACAGCAAATAATTTCAATAGAAGATGCTTTTCCATTTCATCTTGACTTTTGAATAGAAGGCCAAAAGAGAAAAAAATAACAGTGGAAAGTCAGGTTTCTTCTCTGAGTTACATATAGCATTGTTCTCTTGAAGGGAGTGAGTTGAATTAATTGAATTTTGAACATACAAATACACTCAAAGCAAACATGAAGTAATTTATTTATAAATGCATGAAGTAAGTGGTATTTTAGGTCAGGAGTATGTCACTAAACCAAAGCCCATGATAACAAGTTTGTTTTATCTTTAATCCCTTCAAGGAAGAAAATTTCAAAAACCCTCTTCCTTTGCCTCAAAAATTGGTTCAGCACCTCTCATTTTCAGTAACTTAATATATGTAGTGGTTATGCTTACAAATAAATGTCATGAAAAAGATTAAAAGAAATCTAAAAGCATTTCATGGCCTTATTTAATCCTGATTTCAACAAAATAGTTGAAAAAAATAAGTCCATGATTTGAGGCAATCATAGAAATCTGAACATAGGCTGAGTAGTAGATAATAATAATAATAAGTAGAAGTAATAATTATTCATCTTATAAGATGTGATGGTATTGTGATCATTTTTAAAGTCTTATATTTTAGAGATACAGGCCTACGTATTTATGAGAGACATGGCATATTGCCTGAGATTTGCTTTAAAACACTCCAGAAAAATTGTAGGTGGTAATAGATGACAGAAGAGTCCCAAGTTACTAATCGTTCTTGAAGCAGAATGGTAGACACCAGGTTCACTAGCTCTTCTTTCTTCCTACCTCTAGGTATATTTGCTTTCTTTAATGATAAAATATTTTAAAACGTACTGATCAGGAGTTGAGAACATGGTTCTCAACCAGGAGATTTTGCTCTCCCACTTTCCCTGGGAAAGCATTTCCCTCATTTAGTAACATCTAGAGACATTGTTAGTTGTCACATTTGGAGGTAGAATGGGTCTGGAATCTGGTGACTGGAGGCCACGGATGCTGTAAACAGCCTACAATGAACAGAACAGACCCCCAACTAAGAATGACCAGACCCCAAATATTAAGAGTGGTGATATTGAGAAACCCTGGGCTGGACCATGTCCTTTTAGGATATCCTGTTCATAAATAGATAAAATACAGTCCTTGCCCTCATGGAGTTTACAGTCTTCCATAGACAACAGGACAAGAAGACAAAAGGACCTGGCCCCCTGGCCCTGTCCTCTCACTTCTCAGAGTGGTTCGCAGGAGGAGAGTTGGAAGGCGAGAGAACTACTTTCAATTAGGAGGCGCAAAAGAAATGCTTTTTATCATTACTTATTTATAACATTCACCTACAAAAGAAAACTTTAAGAAAGGTCTTCACTGGGAAAGCAGTTTAACGTGCTGGGTTTTAGATAAGGCTTGGAAAGGAGGCGCTCCAGATGAAGAGAATAAAGAGAACAGCATGCCAAGGGGAAGGGGGGAGAGAGCGCCAGCATTTAGTGGGAACCAGGAATGGGAGGGACACATAATGGCTCAGCCCGAAACTGTGGCTAGGGGTCTCGTAAGGGGAGTCTCCAGTGCTGAGCCGAGGCGTTGGTACCTGTGCCTTCTGTGTGAAGGTGCCCTGTTCTGGTGTGTCTCTGAGCCACAGGAAAGGTCATAAATGTTCGGTTTCATCGCTGTGTGTGTAGGCGTGGCATGATCGGGTCTGGGGACTGGACTTGCATGTGACCCCAGAATTCTCCAAGCAGGAGTGACACCAGAAGCAGCTGGGTCATTTCCAGCAGGGCTCCATGATGCAAAACCATTTGGAACCAAGCTGCCTCCATTCCCTCACCTTCCTCTGGAAAAGTGTGCATAAGCATCCACTTATTTTTGGAAGTCATCCAGCCTGTGACAGGTGACCACAGGAAGAGGTTTGAGCATGCGTGTGCATGAGCAGAGGGGAGGGCCTCACTGCATGAATAGCTGTTACATGCCAGGCCCTGCTCTCAGCACCTAACATGCAGCATCACCTTTAATTCTAGAACAACCCTGAGAGGTGGGAGTACTAAGACCCATGGTCGCGATGAATGTTCCGGTGTGGTGAGAAATGTGGCTTTTCCACAGGTCCCGCAGCAACTAGGTGGTGAATATGGGATTCAGAGCCACAATGGCCGGATACTAAAAGGCCACAATGAGCCTCCCTCACCTCCACCCAATCTGTGCTTGGCCATAAGCGGAGATGCTCCATGCTGAAGGTTCTTTGCTGGCCCGCGGAGGGGGGCATCCTGGTGAAAGCCCATCAAGCTAAGACTGAGATGGACCAGGAGGGGAGGAAGAGGCACTGCAGCTTCAAGTTAGGGCTGCGGAGCAAGGGTGGGCGGCTGTCTCCCATCCGAGTGGGGGAGATGCACATCCCGGCCTGGGCTGCGTCGTCAGCGCCAGCAGCGTGCTGGTCATGGAGCTTTGAGTGGTTTATGGTACTTGAGCATTTGGCCCAAGGGAGTTACCAGGAGGTAGAGAAGGATCAGGAAAGCTGCCAAGTCCGTGTCGGAGTTCGCAAGTAGAGCCCTGGCTAAGAGCAGTTTGGGTGGTCCAGAATTGGGGCCTTCCCAAAACAAGCAGGAGACGCCTATGTTCTCAGCTAACTCCCCCTGCGGCCCTCATCTGGCACCCCAGGCCACTGCCTGGGCTTAAAGAGCTCATTAGTGCAAGGCAAAAGGAAGCTGTCCCCCGTGTGGGCAGAGTAGGGCAGCAGAGCAGGTGGTTAGATGAGAGAAGCTGGAAGCCACCCACTCTGAGGGACTCCACAGAGGCATCTAGGGGTGGGGGAGGATCCTGGAGCGGGATGCGTGCGCTCAGGGTGCTGCTGTTCCTCCACTGTGTACCTTCAGTAAATCATGAAAACCTGTATATAAATTCCAGTGCTTATGATCAAGGGCTTAGGGTGAGTCAGACCTGGGTTCAAATCCTGCCTCTGGCACTAACTAGCTGTGTGACCATGAGTACATCACTTGACTTCTCTGACCTTCATTTTCCGTATCAACAAAATGGTGACGGTCAGAGAGGTCACTATGAGGGTTAAGCAGCAAATATTCATAGAATACCTGCCCAGTGCCCAACACTGGGCAAGTATTTAATAGATGGTGGGTTTTATTGTTGCCCTCATCTTCCTCATATGGATAATGCCACAGACTCTGCTCTATCCTGGTACAAGGTTGTTAAAATGATTCAGTGAGGTCATCTACACATATGAAAGTATGATGTCGTTTGTCAAGCACCTTCCAGACAGTGCTGGTCTTCCAGGCAGGGAGACACACTGCCTCTGTTCCTTTGTCTTCTTTCCTTGGCTCAAGGACAAGCCCATTGAAATACCCACCGAGATTATTCTAGATGGTAAGCATCTGTCATCTGGGGACAATTACTGGATTGAATTTCAGGGAAGTTCTGTGCCACAGGCAGCTGACTCTGTACAGACAGACAGCAGAGAAGAAACCTTACCCACAAGAGGGGTTGGTACAAGGACCTTGAGGCCGCTTGGGGTAGGGCAATCATGACTTCATTCTTGTATTCCGTACCTGCCAGCCTGCCCTCAGCCCCCCAGCTTCCTGTCTTAAACAGAGCCTTTCTTGATACATATTTGTTGGATGAATGATTTTTTTTTACTTTTTAACAAATTGCTTAGACATCCTGGGAACTCAGACTTGGTGTTGTGTGTATAACCCTTCCGACCCCAGCCATGGGAGGCTTATCATGAATAAGTCCACAATGTCCAGCTAGTTGCCTCTTCAGATCTTTCTAAAAACCATGGTGAGAAACTCCATAGAGAAGAGACCCTGTGGATTGTTTGCTCTTCTGTGTGTCCTGTGGGGCCAGCTCCAACAGGGTTGCAGATGGCGCCTCAGAGTTTTACTCTATGACCACTAAACCCTGCGTTACCGGGCAAGGTGCCGGAATAGGGAAAAAATGGTTATGATGATCTGGATGATCTTAGCCCACTGAAAGTTTGGCTTAGGTTTGGGTCAGAGGTCAGCTCAGTGTTGGCATTCTCCCTGCCAGGTCACCCCAAGTTGGGAAGGGGGCCCTGTGGGTCTGCTTTGATACAATTTTTGTCATTCTCCTTGTCATCACCCCACTCTATGCCTTTAGAGGCTGTGGTATGAATGTTTTGCTTCTCCTGATGTTAATCTGGTTGGTCATTAGTCATTATGGTCTATTGGCTGGCACATCTGTCCTTCTGTCCCATCTGCCCAAGCCAGTACTTGTGAGTCCACCTTCCCACACATACACCTTCCTGGCTTGTCTCCTTGCTCATAGCAAGTTTAGCTACTTCATGGTTCTGAGAAAGATGCCCACGCCCAGAGGTGATAACGGAGGAAGGAAGCACTACCTCCTGAGTCGTGAAGAGCTTCCTGGTGATGCTGTAATACGGGACAGGCTTACCTTCATCTGGAAGAAAGACCAGAGAGATGAAATTAGAATGACAGCTTACTCTGACCACTGGAGCTCCCCATAAATATGATTCAGCTCTCCAGGTTGTTGGGAGCCACAGGGGCCTGGAGAGTGGGGAGGGCAGCTGGGAAGGAATTCAAATGCCCTGGTGATGAACTCTAATGCACCTGGGAGGGGTCTTCACTATAAATGGTGGTATGTTCTAAAGACCCCGGCTACCACCGCCCTTTCTGGCTTGCTTATTGCTACTGGAATACCCCCAAGCCCAACAGCACAGTGGGCTTCAATTGCTACCAGGTGCCAGACATAGTGTATTAGGAAAGAGCTGGGGCCAAACTGCATGGGTTTAAATCTGCTTATTAGCTTTGTGACTTCAGGCAAGTTACTCACCCTCTCTATGCTTTCTCATCCACAGGTGGAGGCAATAATAGAAACTACCCCACTGCGCTGGTATAAGAATCAAATTACTTAACATTGGGAAAGTGCTTATATCAGCACCTGGTATATGGTAAATGTTTGTAATATGTAATAAATATTTAGGGATCTGATATCAATCTTTCCATAGGATGTAGGGGTTGCTACTGGGCATATGGTCTGAGCTTTCGAGACGGTGGCATCAAATTTTGCCTAGAATATAGGGGCAAGAATAGCCACTTAACATCATCAGCACTAGAGAGAGAGCGCTGCCAGCCTTGGCTTCTTCTACTATAAAGTGGAAAACAATTAAGACCCTCCACATAGAAGTCTTTGGGAGAACTTAAATAAAATAATCCAAATAATGTCCCCAGCAGAGTATCTGGAAAACGTATTCAATATGTGTTTACTTATCATTACCAGTATAACTGAGACAGGCCAAGGAAGATGAGATTTGTCCACAGATATTTATCCTCTAGGGGACGTCGGCAGTATCTGGAGTCATTTTTGGTTAGCTGAGACTTTGCTACTGTGATCTAGTGAGTAGATGCCAGGGATGCTACTAAAAATCCTACAATGTGCAGTTCAGTCTCCTACAACAAAGAATTATGCAGCCCAACAGGTCAGCAGTGCCAAAGCTGACTCTTGTGAGTCTAGCTATTGCCACAGGGCACCACATCCCAGATGGCTGTGTAATCAACCTCAAAGCAGAAATAACTCCAAGTGGACTTTCCACTGGTTGCACAGAGAAAAAGAGGAGATAATAACTAGATTTGCTGAATTAACGTCAGGCTTTTCAAATGCCAGAATCAGAGCAGCCCATGAAAGCAACATTAAACCCCAAACTGTGCTGAATTCTTCAGCTGATGTTCATAGGCCTATATGATGTGGGTTCTGGTCCAATGGGCTTCTGCAGACTAAGCTCCCTGCCTCAGTTTCCATTGCTATAAATGGTCAAGGCCCCCTATGTCAGAAACTTGGAAATCATTCCCAATGCCTTGCTCTCCTTTGTCTCTGATATCTAGTCTGCCCCTAGTCTGCCCCGTCAATTTGCTGCTCTACATTTAATTCACACCATCCACTCCCCTGTCCCCACTGCCATTGGCTTAGGCTGGACTTCTGTGATCTCTCATCCTAATTACTCTACTATCCTATTTATTGAAGTTTGTTATCTTTGAAGAGCCATTGTAATGGAAAGAGTAACTAACCAAGTGCCTCTCTTGAAGCAAAAGTAGCCTTGAGGCCTGGGGAAAATACTTCCCTGCTCAGAGCTTCCCTGCTCTGAGGCTTTGCCCAGATAAGAACACGCATTTCTAATGTTTAGAGGCTTCATAGAAGTGACCAGAAGCATGCACTGCTTTTTAGTAATAATCAGTTCCCTATTTGCAATATTTCTAAAACACTATGCTATAAATAGTGGATATAGTTAGAAAAGAAAAAGAGAAAATTAAAAAATATTTCCCCTAGAAAGCAACTGATTCTGAGGTCATGTTGTACATTTATGACCCTTTCTTGCATCTTTCTGGTGTGGCCGAATGATACAGTTACAAGTTTGAGCATGTGACCTTGAAGATGGGCAACCCGAATTTAAGTCCTAGCATCCCCTCTCCAGCTGAGTGACCTTGGGCAAGTCACAGTCTCACCAACTGGTTAAGTGTGGGATAATCATGCCCACCTCATACAACTGTGGTTGATTTAAGGAGTAAATGAGATGATGAATGCGAAGTACTTACAACAGCATCTGGAGCACAGTGGGCTGCCATGGTTATTACTGTTGCATCGTCCAGAACTAATTGGACCCAAGTTATCTTTGTCATAAAGCTTCCTGAAGACAGAACTGGTTCTGCAAGTCACCCACAGTCATCAAACCCAGTGGGCAAATACAATAATTTCCATTCTCCCAGAGACTTCAATTTCCTATTGCCCTAGTCAATTAAAGGATTCATAATCCCCTCCTGCCCTTTGTGTTTAGAATTTTAAACCATGCTCCATAAATATGTTCTTTCTCCTTTTAGCCCAGCCCCTCCCAGCCAGGGCCACCCTTACATAGAACATTCCTGTCCACTTTATTGCACTTCCAATTTAACGTCTGGTTCATAACCTTGGGAATGGGGTCCTCTGCAGGGTTCTCACTATAGGTGACTCTGGGAACTGGCAGTGCAGATGAACTCCGGCATATATCCTGGTCTGAGATGTGAGCCCAACACATTTTATGTAGGGAGGTAATTCCCCCCGAGCTGCGTAGATGATGGCAAAGGTTCATGAGAAAGTGCTTCACACAGACAGGCTCAGGGGATTCCTCAACTCAGAAGAGGCAGGAGCAGAGCTCGTGAGAAATGGAAAAGCACTCAGCCCTCAGGCCCACAGCCCTGTCAGATAGAAACACCCAGCCCTGCCTTTTCTCCCAGATTACAGCCAAAAGCAGCATAGACCACAGCAAGCCCAGCATGGACAAAATAAATTGCCTCTCTCTTATGGTCCTATTGTACAGACGTCACCTCTTGGCCAGCGTGAAAATATCCATAATAATACAATTCGGGAATAAGTCATCTCATTTTCTACTGGTCTTTGTTGTTGATTCAGTGTAAGTTTTCCATTTAAAACATATACACAACTCTCCTGAAAATAATGCTCAGAGTATTTCTAAAAACGAGCTAACAATATTCCTCAATCACACATAACCCACCGAGCAAAGAAGGGAGAGGAATCAGGTTATCACTCGGACAGAGTGTAGCAGCGAAGACGCGGGTCCTGTGGGTCTCTCAGGCTTCTCCTAGTGCAATAATGAAGGCATTAAATTACCGGGTCAGAGGCCCCAATTCACAAAGAAATAATATCAGTTTATTATTTCTAATCTTATTAAGTTAGAAAATAGTCTTGAGATGTAATGTCATCCCAGAATGGCTAAAGTATTGATTATGTGAAACTGCATTCATGGATAATTCAAGGAGCCTGATTTCATTTAATTTCAGTAATCTTTAAAGCATTCCAACAAATATTCTATAAAGCAAATAATCCTAAATTATTCCCATAAATAATATAGATATATGGTCAGATTTACTTAGTATTTACCAGTACACACATTGCATTATGAGTTAGAAAAAAAGGTTTATTTTAAATCTTGTTTTCCAGTCCCCAGTGTCTTCCTCAAGGCAAATAGACCTTTAAAAAAACATATTGCAATTTAAAAAGATAAATGTGGACGTTATCAATATAAGATTTGTGACAATCCATTGATGCTGTCATTTTCCTGTAATTCTATTATATCTGAAGCTGAAGTTTCAATACTTTGTGATTTGAGATTATGACTGCAAGGAAAGGCAAATAGCCAGGCATCATAATATCGGCCCAATAGAGCACTTTTAACCCTGCCCGAGCCTCATTCTCTTGTCCTACCCACAAAGCTCTAAGTCAGTGTAGGCACAAAAAGGTGTGATCTCCCTAGCCACAAAACACATTCTCCCCATAAAATCTAGGAAAGTGTTCAGTGGCCCCAGCCTCAGGTGAGAAGGAAAACCTAACAACTTGTGCCAACATCTTAATCTCAACTCTTAATGAACACCTATGAGGTGCCAATGCAGGTTAAGCTCTGAGGAATACGAGACAAAGCAAATTTATATTGCCTTCCTTCAAGAAGTTTCCAATTTGATGTTTGTCAGGATAGTGAGCGGCTCAACAAAGTGATGTCCAGGGTGGCTTGGGGCCTTTTGTTCCTGAGTGGGGATTGCCAGGCTGAAAGTTACCGCCTCTATTGCCACTGGCACTGCCAGCAATACCGTGAATTTACACCACATTTACAGCGCTGCTGGCAGTGCCGTTCTCTTTCACAAGGGCGTGAGCTCCTTCATTCACCAGGCAGCTGGTCAATGCCAGCTCTGTGCCAGGTACGACTCTGGGCATTAGAAATGCAGCATTCAGTGAGTTTCCAGATTGGGGCTTCGAGGGGCTTACAGTCTAGTGAAGGATACAGGCGAGTTCATGAAAACTGTTCCTCATGACACACTGCGTGAGACTAGATACTTGGGACTGCAGGGTCAGGAAGCCCATCTGGCGGAGGTGACATCTAAGCAGAGTCTCCAAACACCACATCAAAAAGGAGACAGAAGGGGGTTTGGCCTTCTTGACAGGGAGGGACGGCATGTGCAATGGGCCAGAGACGCAAGAGAGTGACATGACAGGCAAGTCCCCAGTGGTGTCAGGAATACCAGTGCAAGCAGGTCAGAGAGGAGCATGGGTCCGGATCCTGAAAGCCCCATGTTTGCCAGCTGGGCCATGGAGTTGACCAGGTTGTGGTGTCAGCACTGTCCCCTCCTCAGGGTGCCCTCCTCGCTCTGTGCCCCACCCCTGAAGTGTCCAGGGGACAGACTCTCCTTTGTCTCTCGCTTACATCCTCCCAGGCTGTTAATTAGTCTTTTCCCATTTCTGTTCCCAAGATTTTGCGTGCAATAGGCAAAGTGCCTTCATACAATTAATGAGCCTGGAGTTACCGATCCAAACCTGAGACTCACGCCCTCAAAGAATGTTTCCTCTCAGGATATTTATTAGCTCAGAAGACATGTGTGGGCAGAGCATGTTATTTAGTGACCTGTAATGCCTGAATAATGATCACAATAAATCAGACCTCATTATTATGTGCGGGAGAGCCGGACGGCCCAACTGGCTAGGTAATGAGGTCTAATTTAATGCCCTTGTACTAGTCTCCACATGTTTGCTGGGAAGTTAGGGGTGGGGGCCGGGCTCATAGATCCAGATGTCCTGGATGTGCGGTGAGTACGTAGGGAGGCTAGTAGCCCAAGCGTATGTCAGGAGGTGGGAAAAGGGTGAGACCTGCAAAGCTCTGGTTCCTCTGAGGGGGTTACAACCAAGGGTCGTTTTCTTGGCTTAAATAGAAGAGCTAACAGACAAAGCTGGTTAGAACCAACAGCAGAGCACCCTGGGATCTTCTCCCTAGGAGTAAAAGTCGAGTCACGAAGGCAGGTGACCCCAGCACAGATAGAGAAAGCAGAATCTCAGTGAAAAGAAAGCTAGTCGTCAGAGAACTTGCTTCGTGAGCATGTCTTGGCCCAGTCTCTAACAGAGCCAACCCAGAGTGGCAGACCCAAGGTCCAGCCTTTTTTGAACTTGACCAGCCCTCACTTATTTCTTACTGTGAGGAGCCGCTTACCGCAGCATCCATTATTGTGGTTTTTAATTCTTCATGCACAGCCTCTTCTCATTGATTACCTAACATCATTAGTTTGGGCCCATCCCATACAAAAGTCAATGGAGTGATCAATTTTAACCATATGATGTACAAAAATTTGCTCTTAAAGCATCCAGACGCTGAAATCATTTATCTTTCGCTCACCAAATCGTAAATCTTTTCCTGCTATTGGTTTCTTGTTGGGTAGAAGCCATAAAGAAGGAGCCAGCCTGAGACCTTTGGGTAGGGGGCCTTCTTGCCATCCCTGTGAAGGCATCAATTATGAAATGTCTGCATTCGGTGGCATTACAATGTGACATCTGTGTGTGACAGCAGGTGCCAGACAGACTGTAGCACTCAACACTTAAACGACCACATTCTCTTTCATCATCAGTTTTCAATCCTCTCATGCCTTTCACTGTGTCCTGGTTCAACCCAGCGAAGAGCAGCCTGCACTACCTCATGTTTGGGGATGGTGAAGGGCAGATTGTCTCCCACGGAAAAAAGCAATGATTATTCAAGCCCTCCTTGTCCTCCACTGCAGCAAAATAACAGGGTTCTCTTGCAACAGCTTAAACATTTATTTCTATGGGTCCAGAGAAAATGCTTTCTTCATGTTACCTTTGAACCTGAATAAGATTCTTAAATCCGCCTCTCTTTTAGAATCTCCAAGTTCACAACCAGACAGGAAACCTTTGCATTCCTAGTGCTGCGACTGCTGTTGGTCCCACAAACATACTTTGAGAACTGCTGCTTTAGGGCAGACATTGTGGACTGGTGGAGAAGCTTTCTGCACCAACTACTTCCCTGTGCAGCCAGGATGTGTTACTGCTCTATTTGCAATCACAATTCCGTTTCTCCAGTCCTAAGCAGTCACCTTCTCCGGTGATAGTTTCTGCCAGCTTCACTTCATTCTATTATTGGTCTATTTTCCCTGTTGACGAATGTATGATGCCCTTCGCCATATCAAAAAATAATCCACCGATCTTAAATCTTGCTGATTTTGGCATTCAGTTCTCTCCATTTCATCACAATGCCTAGACATAATACTTTCAGATTTTGGACAATACTTTTCTTCCTTTGAGCTAAGTCAGGCATCACATAGGCACACATTTTTTGGCCATTACCAGTCAAAACCTACCCCCATAAAAAGAAACCCTAACAGAATAAACAATGTGTGTTGTGGAATACACACAACTAAAAAGAGAGAGTTAAAGCATTTTAATATGGCACACTAACAATTCACTGGCTTATGACTGGATTCAGAAGATGCAGAAGAGGTACCCATTGAACAAATACAAATAAATATAATATCCCAAAGAAAATATTAAGTTGTTGGAAAAGCATGATGCATTTTTGCTTGAAAAACATAGAAAAAAATACATCATGACTTTTCCAACAGCCCAATAGTATTAGACCACATATATTCCTCACAGGTAGGGCGTAAATATCAAATTCATGGAAAGATTGGAGAGTTGAAATCACGTGAATTATGGCTGTGATGTATTACATTCAGTGCATTTTACCATCAATGAGGAAAATAGAGGTTAGACAGTTTCTAGAAAGAAGTTGGGCAAGGACAGATCTCCACTTCACACCTAGTTCCCTGACTTCCAGGTGAAGTGACTTAAGGGCAATCTGCACAGTAAAAAGACTGAACCAACTTATTCAACCTATGCCTCAGCATCAGCAGAAGGGCCTCTTTCCCAGAGTCCAGAGCTCTCAAAGGTGAGAAAAAATTCCGTTTTTACCTCTTGCCTAGAAGCATTGAAGAAATTTTGGTTGCAAATACAGTTTTGTGATTAGCTATTTGAACTTTTTGGAATAGTATAAATTCTGTATAATAGTGTAAATAGTGTAAAATAGTATAAATAGTGTAAATTCTTTAAAAAAGAATTTACAATTCTTATGCAGCTCCACTATTATTAATTTAACCAACAGCAGTGATTTTTAAATAAAGAATTATTTTCCTGGTATTTGTAATAGAGAAATATTTTCCTTTGTGTCTGTCTTTTAGTTTCCATCTCTGAGGCTGGGAGTAATGAGGGACTCCTGATTCCCCGCATAGACACCATCACCCACAGGGTTACGGCTTCCACAATTCTGTCTCCTAGGGCCTCTGGAAAAGCAATCTTGCAAATTCAATACCATCTCAGGATTGCAAAGTAATACACCTATTAGGGGATCCAATTATTCAGAGAAGACTTAAGGAATGCTCTACAATAATAATGTCTGCATAATTCAAATCTCCACTTCTTTCATAACCATAGTCTTTCCCTAAAGTCAGGAACCTGTTGAGAGTTTTTGTGAAAGCATAACTTTCTTCCTACTTTTCTAAGAATATAGTAACCAAAATACTGCAACATCCTTTCTCTATGTTTTTCTTCCTCATGCTCTGTAATTAAAATGTCCAGTATATAAATACTTTCCATTGTTTCCAATTTTACGTGGGTAAGAGTTGTAATTTGGGGATAGACCTAATTACACACTCCATGTTGCATTCTATGCCAATTATAAACGCTTCCAAGAATTTTACTATCTCAAGTTCTAACATTTCCCAAGTGACCATCTCCAGGCATCGTTGGCTCCAAGTTCCTGGACCGATGTCAATATCTCGAAGCTATAAGAATTGAATGTTTGGAGACAAATGACAGGTCCTGACTAATCCACACTAAGTAATAATCTGCTCTGGATGTTAATCTACATTGATTCTTTTCCCCTTTCCTAACTATCATAAACTCCATCCTCTGGTATCTGCACTCCTAGGCCTTATTTTCTTATCTTCCTTTTTCAAAAAGCTCCAAATTGATGTCTTTAGTCTTACAAAGTAAAACTCACTGCCATATTAGAAGAACCCAAACCTCTCAATGGTATAACAAATTTCTTTGTCACTCTTTTCAGGATCCAGTGAGGTTCCTAACCTACAGGCTCCCCTCCATGTGATAAGTCAGGGATCCAGATTCTTTCCATCTTGTGAATCATTATCTTCACTAGGCAATGTTATCCTTGGGGTCCCTTCTACCCTTACCAGCTGAAAGGGCAGTGAGCATGGAGGTCCGCACATGAGAAATTTAATAGGCTCAGCCTAGAAATGGTGCAAATCCTTGCCACTCATGTTGTGCTGGTCTGAGCTCAGTTGCACAGCCACCCAGCAGCAGTGGAGGCTGGGAATGGAGTCAGCTGTGTAAGCCCAGGAAAAAGAGGAACAGGTTCAGGTGACTCCCCTACAGCCTCTGCTTTTACAGCTTTTGGACTCTCACTAAGGGGTGAGGGGGATGGAGAAAAACGTGTCTGACTTGCTACCTTCAGTGTCTCTCAGTCCTGGTGTTCTGACCTCTTGGTGAAGGGAATCCTGCCTCTGCTGATGGAAAGTCTCCCAAGAGAAGAAAGGACAGAAAAGAAAATGACGGAACAAATTGCCAAGACCTCATAACTCCTTTGGTCCTACTGACATGCATATATTTTAAACAGTTAAGCAGACTTGACAGGAAGTCAGGCATTCCCTGTGAGAAGCTCAGAGCAGTAACTGGTAGCCCACAAAATTTTAGCACCTCCTTAGATACAGCTGGCTCTGGCTTCTTGCTAAGTCGCCTGCTCATTATCCTTCCTCTTCCTGGCCCCCAGTATGAGAGGAAGAGTCATCTAAGGGGTTTGATGTTGCTGAGCTGGACAAAGCAATTTTTTGGTCTCCTCATTTGTTGACAACTGCAAGATGTCAGTGAAACGTGCCATGGACCCAGGAGGCACCTGCCTTGGTACACAGGGATCAAAGACAACAAAACAGCTGAGGACCGGTGAGAAAGGCTTTTAGGGGAATGGCTCTGTGTGATGCAAGCAGTCCAGTGAGTTAACAGTCATAGAGGTCCTGGGAGTAATTTGATTTTTATGGTAAACCCTGGGAGAGCTTTTCCCCTACTGTTTCTATTTTTAGCGTAACTTTATCTTGTTTGCTTTTATGGATGCTAAAGGCTAAAAACCTTTAACACTGAGAAGGAATTCTCAGATTGGATTTGGTCATCATTCAGCCAGATTGTCAATCCAAACCACATTTGGAGACCCCCATGGAGGGATCTGGTAGCTGGGAAAATGCACAAATGCACAATCACCTCTTCCTCCCAGACTACATCATAAAGGTCAAGGGAATGGAGGTGGGTCAAAGAAAGGACTGTGTCTTCCCCTGAGACCTGGGTCCCATGCTTGAGAGAGTCCTGGCAGGACAGCCTTATATGGGTTCACTCCTTATCCTATGCATTAAAAAACTGGATTCCAGAAGAGACTGAATTGCTGACAGTTTTTCTCTCTCACTGATATGAGAATCCCCAGCCTTCAACCCACCTCAAAAATGTTTTATTGCTTAGTTGAGAGTCCTCACTAGAGACCTACAGTCCCTATGTGGGCAAAGCATCTGAGCCATCTTATGTGGTTCTTAAGATTAGAATGCTGAGTATTATTCAGTTTTTTGGGAAAATTTCCTAAGACATTATTACAGTGTTCTAGGCATTTCATTGCTCGAGATCCATTTGAGGATTTGATAAATCTTTTTGTTTTGCTTCTTAGTTTTGTTCTCTGGTCTCCCATCTAATGGTGCTTACATCGATTATCTTCACAGCCAATGGGCAGCATAAGAAATTTAAAAGTTGTCCCCTTCCTTCAGTAACTAAAGAGGACCCAGACCTTTCTAGATATTCTCTCCTAAGAAACATTTCATTCCAAGTTGATCCTGAAGGTCTCAGTTCACAACCAACATCCAAGTGCCTAAAAAGGATCTTTAAGAAGAGTTTTGTCATCAGTGATGAATGGGAGAGCACTTAGGGAATCTCAAGAAGCTCTGAAATAAAGTAGAGGTCACACACTCAAAAGCAGACAGGAGTCAACAAGTTAATAAAGAGTGGCGCTCGCTGATACCTGTGGAACCTGATATAAACAAAGGAGTACCTGGCCCATCTGAAGGGGCTACCACTTCCCAGTTCCTGCTGATGACTGCTATGCAGACAGGGGTTCAGTGCTGACAGATCTAATAGTTTTCAAGGGAAGCTGGAAACAAGTATTTCTATATGAATTTCCCCCAATTCTGCAATAATGAAGACCAATTTGTACTTTAAAAAATACTTTGCTGGCCTAACCAGACACATCTGATGGCGGATACCCATGGGGACCTCTGGTTTATAGCCTCTACAGGTTAACCCTCTATGAGTAATTAAGAACCAGCTATCGTTGACATGCCCCTGTTGTCCATTGGTACATTTCCAGGTCATAAAATTTCCATGTGCAAAATAAAACAATCCACACTCAGAACTTAACACTAGATGGGGAAGAGCATTTGGCTGCAAAACTTATCACTAGAATACAAATAAACAAAATTATTGCAAACAAGCAAAATTAATTCTACAGTGAGAAGAATCTACAGATTTTTATGTTTTGCCTTCTCTGAAAAAGGATGGTCTAATTTCAACATTTTAAATCACTTAACATTACTAGATATAATTTTCTCTGATAGATCTTAAAAAGCTGTTAAGCAGTGGGAATGTACTAAATGTCACTGATCTGTACACTTAAACATGGTTGAAATGGTAACCTTTGTATTATGTGCATTTTTACTACCATTAACAAAAGCAAAAAAACAAAGGTCATTAAGATCCAAGATTTTGGTCTTGGGAAGCCAGGCCACAAACATTACTAATCAGCAGCCTTGGGCAGGGTAGAGCATTCCACTCAATTAGACTTCAAGAAAGATCTGTTGATTGATTGGAAAAGGGAAAATTGCTTGAATTCTACCTCAGGGGAAAAGGGAGAGAGGATTTGAAGAAAGGTGCTGAAAACCTGAAGCAAAGCCAGAGTCCTGGAAACAGCCTTGAGAATCAGGGAGACAAGCCTGTCTGGCTTGTGAAGAAACAGGACCCATCCAGGAGCAGTTCCCATGAAAGATACAGGAGCCTTTCACCAGGAAAATTGGTAGACAAGCAAGATGCTTTAAGTCCCTTTGGCTGAATCCCTGAGCCAGACCAGCATATAAAGGTCAGAGTTTGGAGACTGAGTATTTCATACCAAGCAGCCTAAGCTACTGGACACATCTTCTCTATTAGAAATGGACTTATCACCACCTCCATAGGTTGGGAACCAAAAATATAATAGGTCTGGATTTGTAGTCACTGGTTAAGTTTGTTAAACATGAGCCAATTTCATTATCACCTCATTTTTTAAAAATTCTAGTTAAAGATTTTAATGAATTCAGTTTCTAATAGGTTGCATTTCTTTATATCTAAAGAGCTGAAAAATTGAAAATAGTGCCAGAGAGATGGGTGATTTATCATCATAAAATTGAAGATTACTCAGTTGATTATAGCTGTTTGGTAGGTGTCAGAACAGGAATGACCACTGAGCAGGTTTTCTAGGATCCCATGCAGACCGGGTGAAGGAGGAGTCGTCAGAGTCCTCAGTTGTTTTGCAGGTTTTTATTGGGATCACCAGGTACACGGCAGGCAGGGGCGCTGGGGGGCCGGTAGGCTGGCAGGCCTTCCAGCCCCCAGCAGGTCTTCACTCTGGGCTCTCCAGCTTTCTCTCTGCTTCTCTGCTCTTGCTTCTCTCTCGGCTTCTTCTCTTTCGACTTCTACTGGCGTCCCCGTGACGCTGCCCTTAAAAGCCCAGTCTCAGCCCAGGATGCCCACACCCTATTCCAGGTGCCCACCATCAGGTATGTATTCAGGACCACAAGGATCCATCATCTATTCTGATGGTGGGAGGGCAGAAAAGCCTGACCTTTTTCCTTACCCTGCAGTAGGGAAATGTGAAATCAGGCACATACAAAACAATCTAAATTCCCCTACCCTCTTGAAACCTGCCTCACTTATACTTATTTATTAACCAAAAATTGTTCTGCCATAAGGTTTGCTTGTCGTTTCTTTTTATCACAATGGAGTTGAGAGTCTGGGAAAGCTTTGGGTGACCAGGGTGGATATTGTATCAGCTTTGTTCACTTGAGACCTTGGAACCTTCCAAGGTCAAGAAGACTTTTACTCCTTCTAATTGTTCTTCTTGCTGTTAGGGGGTCATTATGAAAGGATCTCTCTCTTTAAGATCCCACTCCCATGCGGGCTTTCAAAATATGTAGTTATTAATAATTACAACAGCAACTTTCTTCAAAAATGTTTACAACAGGGTAAAAAATACAGAAAAATCACACCGATGCGTAAAAAAAGCCCCTTCCCTCCTCCACAAAATGCATAGAAATATATACATGAAATATGCTAAAATATTTATAGCAATTTTCCTAGGTCGTGGGAAATTTTACAATCTTATTTCTAGTAAATCAAAATGAAATTCCATTTAATTTCATAGACAGGCTTTATTTCCTATTATTGTGGAACAAAGAATGGAAGTCAATTTGGAACAGGTAAAGTTTTACTGAGTTCAGCTTTTCCATGCTGAGCCTCAATTCTTTTTAGAAAATGGTATTTTATGATTTACATATTTTTAATTCAGGAAGTGATTAGTGCATGCTTGTCACTGGGCCTCAGTCATTTCTAAGGCAGAAGAGGCACATAAATGTTATGGAGGGACTGTCCCTACAGTCCTGGTACATAGAGTGCAGGGGACATGGACATCCAAGTCGGTGTCAGCACTGAGGCTGCGTGGCCTCTGAGGGGAATGAGCACTAAGGACATTTCCCTCCACTGTTTTCAAAAACCAAGTTCCTGGCTTACCTGGGGGGCTTACCACATCTCATTTTCACATTTTCATCTATCATAATTTAGATCTTAACATTTCTAGAGTTGGTGATTGATAACCTCCAAACACATAAACACTCTCCACCTGTACAAAATGCACTGGGGACTTCACCCTCATAAAAACAGGATCACGGTGGGAGCGAATCAAGTCTCTAACCCACTCTGTAGCAGAAATAAGTCCCAGGATCCGCTGTGGCCACAGAAGGTGACAGTCTCTGGATGCTGTTAGTTGGCAGCAAATTGAAATTTTGTAGTCTTATCTATTACCAGAAAAGCCCTCAAAAAAATGTAGCCAGTGGGGAAGAAAGTAGGAGCCCCACCGTCTCATTTTTAACTAGGACCAGCTGAAAAATGAAGGCGAGCACCACACAAACCATCTTATGTCTGCCAATTCATTTCCTGGCCCCAAAAGGAAAAAAAAAAAAAAAAAAAAAAAAAAACCTCGTGTTTCCTCTTATGCAGGCCAAACATGGCAAAGCACCAGGGGAATTCTGAATGGAATCAATTGCACTTGTTACTAACTGAGTTTTCTTTTATTCTTATATTACCAAGGGCTGGATACTCAGCTGCAAGCAATTATAATGAAGAGTTACTGAGTAATGGTTTCCAGATTGCTCCATGATGGGGCATTAATTGAAAGGGACAATTTAAGAGCTTAGGCCATGTAAATGCATTTCTTATTCTGTCAGATTGAGAAATTTCTGGATTGCAAGAGGCTGAAATGCTCAGAACTGATAAAGACTTAATAATGCCCATTTAAACCAGCATTTTAAAAATGAGTTTCATGTTTTTAGGAGAACAAGTATAAAGTGGTGCACTGGTGGACTTGAGAATTTAATCAGGAAAATACTCTAAATAGCACATTTGCATGCTGCACTCAGAGGCATATACTTTATATATAAAATGCTCTTTGATTAGTCTGTTGCTTTGTAAAGTCAGTTAAGCTTTCAAGTAAACTTTTATTTTTTAGATTGCATATTATTATGATGCACATTAAGCTCCCTCTGTAAGTATATAAACATATTTCATATATATGAAATAGCATTTTAAAACACATAAATGAGTTTTGTACATATGTTCATGATTTAAAATTTAAAGCAGCATTTCAAACAGATTTGCCTGCATATGAAAATAGACTCCACAGACATTGACTACCAAGTCCATATCAGAAATTTCATTTTCTCTCTTTAAAGTGGACTTTGATTTCACGGAGCCCCATTAAACACCAACATTTTCAATGGGTTCTCTGATGTGTCATATTAAGAGCCAGTATCAGAAGAAAATAAGAGTTAGAGCCCATCAAAGAAAAATCTCCACACCTCTGAAAAAAATTGTAGCTTTTTAGGTCTAATTTCAGACTTCTACATTAGCTCCAGTTTATTTCTGGGGAAGTAGGAAGAAATGACTGATCGAGGGACCAACAGATGATGATGATAGATGTATGATTAATAGATGATGTAGCGAGATAATAAAAAGAAGAAAGTAAGGGAGAAGAGGAGAGGGGAGGGGGGCGGGAGGGAGGGAGGAAAAAGACACAGATAGATTTTAAGAGTTAAATTCAAAGGTGAGATGGCCGCCACTACTTTTTCTCATTCTGTTTTCTAAATCTGAACTGCCATCTGAGAATTGAACTCTTACCCTTCCTTCTGCCTTAAGCCTCTCTCTTTCCCCTGTCTGGATTTGTGCAAAGGAGCCGTGGTGCTGATGGTGAGCTTCCCCTGGAGCCTTGACACAAACCATGACTTGGAAGGCAAAACAGGCAGAAGAGAGAAGTTGTTAACTCAGGTAAGCTGAGAACAACCAGTCAGAAAGAATGAGAGGGAGGGCCTCCTCCCCATTATTATTATTATTACATTACCCACTTTTCACTCATTCATTTAACAAGCCATGATGTGACTTCCTCCCCAACCCACCCCCGACGCCCCCCCCCCCCATCATTTCAAATGCTGGCTCTGCAAGACAGTGGGACGAGGACATCTTATCTATTCCCAGGTCTATCTTAGCATATTAGACAATTCCTAGACTATTGCTTGACTCAAAATCTTCTTTGTTATTGGATTAGTCCTTTGTAGAATGAAAGCCCTGGATTGGGCTTTGAACTGACTCTTTGCTTTGGACTCTTTGGTGACAGTGAGAGCAAGTTCAGTCAACAATGAAAAAGGCTGGTGGTCTCCTGGCTCACCCTAAGGGCAAGGTCAAGTTCCTTCAGAATGTCCCAAACAGCAGCCTAAGATGTCTGAAGTCAAAAATCAACCCACTTGAAAAGCAGATGGTCAATTTGGGTCAAGGTTGAGTAACTGCATAAGTAATACAGTAGTGTAAATTAATTATTCAAATGGAAATGTCAAGAATCCAAGATGACACAAGGAAAGAATTCTTTGACACAAAACAACTAGGGGTGTCTTATACGTTTGCATGGCTATTATTAGCAAATTGCATTGTCTAAATGGTCCCTTTTTATCCAAAAATCTCTACACTATGGATCTGTTCTTTGCTATCCTTTCTTTTTCTTACATTTCTTCAGTCATTGAAAAATCTAAAAATTCATCTGGGAAGATCAAAACCTCATTATTTATTTCTAAGATTTGAGGGAAAAAGGTTTCTTTTTAAACACTCCCTATTTAAAATTAAAGAAACGGGTAAATTAAGGTATGGGAACTGGAGGTTTGGTGGGGAGCAAAAAAAAAAAAAGAATTTGACGCCAACCTGGGTATGAAAGAAATACTACAGGGGCTATTACAAAGCAACCAAAAAATAGATACAGAAGTAACAGATATCTACATTATCCATTTTAGGAGAGGAGAGTGCAAATGTGGCCCATCAGGGGTCTGCAGTCAGATCTTGGAAGCCACAAAAATAGTCCATCACATAATAACCTCAGTAGAACCTTCAAACAAAAATCAGCAGAAACTTCAAACAAAAATCAACAGAAATAATGCATAAAACAATGGAAATAGATCTCACGCAAAACATAAAAGGAAGATGTCAAAAAATAAAAACAGGCTGAGAAAATAACAAAATAGCAATAAGCAATTATGTTTCAGTAATCACCAAAAAAAATAATAAACCGACAGGGAAAATGTAGACAGTATATCTCCATTGCTCTGGTGATTTTTCATTTTGTGGGCTGTACTGATAAATTATCCTAAGTCACATCGTAATTTTGCCTAAGAAACGTAAGCATGGTGGGGTGCTTTTAAAATATAAGGGAGGCAATCTTTCATTCAGTCATTTACTGAGCTGCTGTTATTTCTAGTAGCAGCCAAACACCTGAACAAACCCGTGAATTCCCTGCTACATAGTTCTGATAACAGCAGATTTTGGACACGACTGATTTGGTGAAATAACTCATTTAAAATGCAGTTCAATAAATGTCCTGATGCTCAGTATTCCACTTATGAGGGGAAAAGAGAGTGAGGATGCATTTTCTTTTGATAACATAGTTTATGTCGAAAAAGAGTTTGAGCACATATGTACATGCATAATTGAATAATAAATGAGAGTGGCTATCACCCCAAAGAGCTATCATCATAACCTTGGATCCTGAACATACACTTAATTTCAACAACTCACAGAAAGAATTTAATATTTAATTTGCAGGCGTGCACTAAAACGTTTGGAAGTTGATTTAGAGAATTTTTTTTTTTTTTAAGTTTCAAAGTGGCTGAAAAGTAGACAGCCTAAAGAGACCCAGTTTCTACATGACCAAAACTCCAAAAATCGGCAGCTTTGTGGTGGCGCTAAGACATTTTGCTTGAATCGGTACTTGGAAAAACTAGGATAATTCCTGAATGTACAAACTCCTTTCAAGCAGGGCAGGATCAACATTTGAGAGGAATTAGCAATCAAAAAATGAAAATCTACCATCGCTACACAAGCTCGCCTTTTCATTTTGTCCAGATCATAAAACACATAACACCGGCCAGACCCTCGTCCAGCAAACGTTTGAATCCTAATTTTTAAAAATAGCTTTTATATGCAATTGCTCTCTTCTCAATGAAACAAAGATTTGTTTATGGCTACAATTTAATTAAGAACCTTTTCCAAGAGGAAGATCTGGAAACCCAGGGGTCTTATTTTTTTCTTTTTTTCCCCTTTTTTTCCACCGAGGTTGTTTGTTTATTGGTTTAATTTTCCCTGAAGTAAAAATACACTTTGAAATGTAACATGTCATTATGTAATTTGTAGTAACAAAGTGCAGGCCCTTGCACACGACAGCAAACAGGACCGCGCCAGCTCACAGACAGCGCTCACCCTCTGCTGCCTCCGCATCTGATTAACAGCCTGTGTAAACACCCAGCCAACCAGAACCCTGGCCCGCCGCTTCGGTCAGCCATAAAACTGCCAGCCAAGCACAGACAGGCGGTTTATGCAGAAATCTTAATTTGGGGGAAATGATCAAAACTAAGACAACATGGCCCCGGTGGAGATTGGGAAGGGCCGCCTTTTATTTCCATTAATTCCTCCTCCCCCCAGAAAAGGGGAGAGATGATATCACCCCAGAAATTGACAGGCTGAATAAAAGATCCCACAATGCAGGGCTGTGAAGGGAGCAGGGTGAGAAGCTCAACTCACCTAAAGGAAAATCTAGTAGAAAAAAATAAACTTCGGTTTTAAGGAGAAAATTTTAATTATCTGAGTTTTTTGGAAAAGGTCCTACTTTGACATACTCGGACTGGATTCGCGCCATCACCATGCTCTCTGTTGGTGTAAGGAAAGCTAAAATGTGCTCCAATGGTGTAGAAATAAATAGAATTTATACAAAGGAGTATTTCGGTGCATTTTTTCCCTTCCCACTATTCTCAATTGCCCTTCGCAAAAGACTTTAGACCCTTCACATAATGGAAAATTCAAAACATTCAATGCAGATCAGATAATTAGTAAGAAATTTTAATTATTGTTTTATATCGTTTTTTAAAGATCATTCTCACTAGACAACTTTCTGTTTTCTGGCATAGGACAGTATATCAGAGCTCACTTTCGAGGTCATGTGACACCCAAATTTTAACATAAAGTCTTGTTTAAAAAAAAAAAAGTAGACTGATCCTAAAGGCAGTGATGGAATTAGCTGTTGAATAGCTCTCGAGTAAGTGGTCACTATGAGGAACTGGGCTTCACAGTGGTTGCCCATAATTTTCATCTTTGTTCTAGTATCCTTCCTTAATGTTGAATTTCTAGTCTGAAAACCAAATATGGTTAGCCGTCTTAGGATGCTCTCAGGGATTATCTTCATCTTCTTTTGAATATCTAATCACACTCACCAGTGTTTGCTTTTGCCTTTCGTAAGATTCTCCATGTTTTGTCTTGGGTGGTTTTATGCTAAAGAAATTAACAGCTAAACATAAACTCCAAATAGAATGAGAAAATGTATATTCATATTGAGCATTTGTGTTCCCAGTACCTGGGAAAAGCAATTTCCATTTTACTTACTACTCACAAAACTATAATTGGGCATGAGCATTGTACCCCTCATTATAGGTTAGGAAACCGAGCTGCAAAGAGCTTCGGTAACTTGCCCCATGACACACAGGCTGTGAACCCCAGGACTAGGATACTAGCCCAGGCAGCCTGATTCAAGGCCCAGTCTACTTTCCCTCCCAGAAGTAGCACTGCTGCCTCATTCAGAAGGTAGATTTGTCTCAAGCTCTTAGAGTCATTTCAGAGAAGTGGTTGGAAACCCCTTACTCTCTTAAGGAGTAAGTCAAGTAGCCTGATGAATTGAAGGAACATGAGATTCAGATTTTGAAAGCTATGGATTCTTTTATAAGCTCAGTCTTTGATTAGTTGTATCTTTAAACTTGTTTCCTCTTCTGTGAAAAAGGAAAACTTGTTTCATATTTAAATGAAATAACATTTTGTAATGCTTAACATACAGAAGGTTCTCAGATCTACTTTTCTCTCTCCCAAGTTAAGCAGTTTATATCACTTTCATCATTATAACTTTATTAAAACAACTTACAAAATTCCATTCTTGAGTTTCCTATCTTAACAACCAAAAAAAGTTTAAACAATGTTTTGTTACATTTTTGTTAAACTCACAAGAGCACATTGGGTCACAAGTACTCTTACTCTAAAAAAACAAGTGGGTCCAGGTACATTAAAAGGGAGGCACTTGTACCTTCACCCCAGAAACCAGGAGGAGACCTCCTCACCGTTCAATATTCGAGAATGTTCATTTCAAACGCATGCAACGACTGCATGTGGGCATCTTTTTGTCTACAGGTTATACAGGCAAAGAGATGCCAAAGAAACTTTACCTCCGAGGAAACATTTACCAGCCTATGCATGTGTTGGGCTTCCTCTATCACAGCTCACCTTCGACAGATTCTTTTTCATTGTTGAAACAAGGGCAAACAAACATTACCTAAACATAAATACTTAAGATGGTTACCCAGAATATTCTTCCAACCTTGTGAGTTCTTTAACCTTCATCTGTCTTGAAACCCACAATAGATTTCCTTTCTTAGGATGGCAGGACACAAGAAGATGTTCTAACTGACCATCTGGGGCTTTCACACCTCTTTCAAAGCATTTCAGTTTTCCTCCATTTCATCCCTCCTCTACCCCCAGCTGCTCCATGAGCACCTGCATAACATAGGGCCTTAAATGATTTTGATGATCAATTATTTGTCAATACACAGACAAGTTACTTTTTCCCAGAGTAGAAGCATATACTACTTTTTCTCAAGGGCCCTAGAATTACCTGCGCATTGGCAGGCAGAGAAGAACATTTTTATTCACGAATTCAAGCTACATTAATCTGTTGAAAGCAGGATAGATTCTTAAATGGAGTTTCAAATAATCTTCACCTTTGCAATCATCTGTGCTTACAGCTCGCTATTTGCACAAGATGAAATGATTTACAGAATCAAGTCTGGAAAAATTGGAGGGCAACTCCAAAGAGCAAGAACGTTTTGTCAAGCAGAACATTCATCCTGCCAGGGAAATTTTTGTAGTCTCCAAACTGTTACAAGACACCGCTTTCTATCCAGGGCAGAGGAATCATCAGAAAGGCAAGAGGTGCTTTGTCCACGCGGCCAGTGTGGAGAGCGGGAGTTTTTGGCAGGGCGCGTACACCCCAAAAGCAGACAGACTCCTGGAAGGAGTCTCACATAAACAAAGCAGGGAGACAACTTCCACTCTGCAGCCAGGCCTACCCTTCCCAGATCGAAGCCTGCACCACTAGAGAGTCAGCCCCGAGGAGCAGAGTGTCCTTTCTAAAATACCCAATTCAAGGGAAGATGCTTGAACTGAAGCTACGACCTTGCCACTGAAGCCCATAGTTTCACACGCAAAGGCTCTCACAGCCTGGGAGCCTGCACTACTCACACAGCAGAAGATAAACATAAAGACAACACAGGAATGAGGAGTTCCCACCTTGAGCTACTGCAAACTCACATCAGCCAGTTTGAGTGAAAACAGCATTCAACTCACCCTAGTTCTCTCTGGAGTATGAAAGAGGGTATTGAACAATATAGGATTGTGGTTTAAAGCACAAGCTTTGAAGTCATGTAGTTTGCCTTTGGCCCTCTACTCTGCCAGTTACTGTGTGCATGCAGGCAGGCCCCTGGACTTCTCCATGCCCCCTCCACCGCCAAGGGGCCTGGTAGTACCTGCTCCATAGGATTTAGTGAATGACTTAAAGGTCTACAAAGTCCTAAGAAGGTTACAATTATTGTTTGAAATCACACAGTCCTGGATGTAAAGTGTGTACTTCATGATAGTTTCATAAATTTGGGGAAACGATACTTTAGGAGGTAAATTCCCCATCTGGAAAAGGGATTTAATAGGGCCCTGGCAGTGTTGCTATGGGGATTTGATTTTATATGGCACATAGTAGGCATTCAGTAAATGCCATTATTATCATTTTTCCTGGTTTCCAAAAGAAAAGCCCACCAGCCTGGTTAAACTGGGAGAAACATAGCAGTAAAACTTAGGATCCTCTTCAATCTCCAAAGCTTCATCCTTGTGCAAAAGAGTTATATCCCCAGGGATGATTGGGACCTGGGTGTTTTAAATACAGAACTAATTTTATTTTAAAAAAAGCAAAAGGAGCCTGGAAGTGTTCCCAAATTTAACATCTGCAAGCAGAAAGAATGACGAAATGCATTTGTTCTGAAGAATAACTTCTCCCATCTTCTCAGAAAACATCTGGGGTTTTACCCTCCCTCCCCTTGTTCCCCCACCTCAGCCCCCAAAGCTGACTCTTGGCTGACAGTTTATCAGAGATAAATGGAAACACCTGGGAGCCAGATAAGGCCAACTGAATGTGATCAGCTGAGGAGCCCTTGGGGCCACAAGCCACTCAATATTTCTTTCTCTACACCAGACAGGGTGGGAGCACAATCTAGCCGGTGACCCACGGCAAGGCTGGTGTTCACATTCGTTTTTCCTTCATTCATTCCAAGCAATCTCAAGAGGTCAGCTGGCTCAGCTTCCTGCCTGAGGTAGGTCAAAGGGTAACCATAAGGTAAGTTAGATGGTTATTGATCCTGCCTTGAACCATTTCCATAAAAAGATATTGAGGAGTTAACTCTGTATTTTGTTCACATCTTTAATTGCCTTTTCTTTTGTCAAGCCAAACCCTCTCCAGCTAAAATTCTCATCCTTACAGAAATGTAAGTCCTAATATGATCTTTTGTACCCTGTGGTCTTTCCCCAAAAAAAATGTAATTGTCATCTCCATTGTAATAAACTTCCCAAGTTCAAAACTTTAAATCCCCTTTTCTTCTCATGTCCTCTATCATCCCAGACTGAACAATCCCTGTCTCCTTTAACCTTTCTTCAAAGGTTGTCTTCTCTTTAATTACTATGGTCCTTTCTCTCAATTCATTCCAGCTTCTATATATCATTTAGAGGCCAAAACTTAACACAGAGTTCTAACACAAGACAATAGATCTAACTGTTAATAAAATGAGATTATTCCAGATGTGTTTCAGTACAGTCACTGCCTGGATGTATAATCCCCAACAAGTTATATAACATTTCTTGGCCTCAACTTCCTCAGCTATAATGTTGTTTCTATCACAAAGAACAAAGTCTGTGAACATGGCATTAGGAGTCCTACCAGCAACTAATAGAGACTTTAAAAAAAAAAAAGTGAATTCAGAAAGACACATAGGAATTAACTAGGTAAAAGAGAAGGAAAGAGCAATCCTACCAAGGGCATGTGCAAAGGCCCGGAGGCCCAAACTCCTATGGACTTGTACGACTATCAATAGATCCCAGAGAACAAAAGGAGGATTGTGAAATGAGGCTGGGGAAGGGTGTAAGTGCCAGGTAACATAAGGCCTTGTAAGCCATGGTAAGGATTTTAGTTTTTATCCTAAAGGCACTGGAAAGATGAAACAATTACAAATAAATGTGTATTTTTTAAAAGAACACTGACTGCAGAATGGATTGGAAGCAGAGTAGATATGGGGAGAGTAGAAGGCTCTGGAAGTGATCCAGAAATGGATGTGAGAACTTGGACTACGGTGGCAGCTGTGAAGATGAAGAGACATGGATAGATTGAGAAACGAGAGTCAACAACGCTTGCTGAGCCAATGGATATGGCACTGAGGGAGAAGAGGTGTCAAGGATGGCTGCCAAGTGTCTGGCCTGCTCATCTTTGGGTGGTGGTGCTATTTATTGAGAAAGGGAATGCTGGGGGAGGAGTGGGTTTGTGGGAGAAGGTATGAGTTCAGTTTTTGGACATGCAGAGTTTGACGTGCTGTGAGATGGCCAAGTGGAGATGTTGAATAGGCAATTGGATTTATGATTGGGGGCTCAGAGGAGCGTCTGGGCTGGAAATATAAATTTCATAGTCATCAGCATATAGATAATAATTAAAACCATAAGCATGAACGAGATCACAGAGGGAGGGTGTAGGCTGTGAAGGAGAAGAGGGCAGTGGATCAAGTTTTGAAATTTTCCAATCTCTAAAAGTCAGTAAAGGGAGGGAAAGCCAAGAAAAAGAGTGAGGAAAAGCCATGAAAGTAGAGACATTAGGAGAATGTAAGGTCATAGATTCCAGAGAGGGTGTTTTAAGAAATAGGAATGGTCAGCCGTGAGACTTACACTTACCCTTAATGATCTAATCCAGGTGATATTCCTGTGGGAATTTCAGGTCGTGTGCAGTCCAGCATTTTTCCAACTTGGATCTTTGCCATTTTTTCCTCTGCACACTATGGCTTATTGCTGGGGGCTGTGACCAAATTCTCTATCCAATGTAATTAGAATTGCTAATTGGGCTGCATCTCATCATCTACTAGCTTCTGTTATCCAAAATGCAGTTAAGAATTAAAAAAAGAGAAAAATCTGAAAAAGTCAATGATTGTTGCTGAAATCTGGTCACAAATGTTTGTATATTTACTAACAAGAGCCCTTATAGCTTTTGCTTAGAACCTTTATTTTCTAAATCTAGAATTTAGTTATTTGGTTTCTCAATCCACAGTAAAATGGAAAGAAACTTGTGGGAGGGGTCAGGGTGGAACAACTCTAGGGAAGAAGATCAGAGCATGGTTCAGAAATTGTTATAGAATAAAAATTTATGGTACATTAAAATCTCCAAAACCAGGTAAAAGGACAAAAAAGGTATAGCAATCTGAGTCTATTGAGTGGGGCATCATATATTCTACATCCCAGTATAATGCCTGACCGTAGTGAAGTAATCACATAAATAATTAGACATGTTTGCTACCTTAATATATAAAAATAAAGCCAATCCTGTGCTTTTTCAGGTTCTTCTTTTCCTTGGATTTTCTATAAACTGGTAGTTAGAAGTGGAGGCTCAGTGGGACCCCAGTTGAACTTTCCACTAAGAATTCATAGGAGGGGTCATGTAAACTTTGTTGTTCTTGTTGTTGTTGTTTTTTAAGATTTATTTATCTATGTATACAAGAACTGGGGTACAGGCCAGAGATGTGGAGGAAAAGATGATTCACCAAAGACAGATCTGGGAGCAGAACAGGCAGACTGACTGAAAACACTGCTGAGGGAAGCAGGAGAGGTCTGCTGTGCCATGTGGGTATCTCCCTGGCCGGCCAGGGATCGAACTTGTGCTGCAGAGGCTGCGACAGCTTCACAGCGCTGTGCTTAACTCCTTGCACCACCAGGGAGGCCCAAGTCATGTGAACTTTGACCTCAAACAAAAGCGATCAGTTATTCTACCAACCAAATGAGTTTATTTGGCGACAACTGCAGAAAGGCAGTGTTTAGTTTGTTCTCATGGGGAGACTTACGTGCACTAAGTACCCCCCTTGATCCAGGATCAGTACCCCTTATACTACCTTTGGAGGGGCTTCAGGTAAAGATGCCCCATTAACCCCTCCTCTGGGGCTGGGGAAGCAACATCACTTCCCAAAAGACATGCAAGGCATGCTGGGTTCTCTAGTCCGCTTATCTTGCCTATCCTGCTGATCTCTTCTACCCTCCTGCTCTCTCTTAAATATAGTTTTATATAATAATTTTCAGAAAAAAATCTTGTTATTCCGAGATGTTAGGGATGATCAGTGCATCATGTGTCACCAGCCTTATTATCCATATAAGGTCCCTGTGCATTTCACCTAATAGTTTCCTAGTCATTGATTGTCATTGTCTAGACTTATTGTTTCATTAGGAGTTGGAAAATCCAGATGTGGCAAATTTAACAGCACAAATAACCTAGTTTTGTCAACAAAAAATATTGCAAAGAAAAAAAGAGAAGAGAAACTTAGAGATTAAGAGATTTAAGAGATACAACAAACCAATGCAGAGTGAAGGCTATGTCCTGTTTCTTAGTAAATAAACATTTGTGAGTCAAGTGGGGAGATTTTCATACTAAAAGTTGTGATGTACTAAGGATCATTATTCTTTGGTGTGATAATGGCATTGTAATGACATATTTCTTGAAGTCATTATCTTATCAAGATAACAATGAAGTATTTACAGATGAATGATATGATACCTGGTGTTTGCTTCAAATTAATCCAGGGGCAAGGCCAGGGGGCACACTGATATGGGGATGCGGGCTTGGGAAGAGCTGGAATAAGAGCAGCCCTGGGAAGCTGGTGAAGCTGGAAGGTAGGAACATGACAGCTCATCGTGCCCTGCTCTATGTTCTCTAGATGCTTGAAATGTTCCTAAAACAAAACTTCAAAATAGAAACATAAGCCATTTCTTTTTCACTTTGTTATTTTGGAGGAAAATATTTCTAAGATGCCTTCTCTTGCAGGGTGAACTAAATAGATTATTTGAAAGTCTGAAGGTGAATACAAAGATAAGGCCCTAAGAAGAGGCATCACACAGGTTGATGGGCAAGTGAGTGTTTTTTACCCCAGATACAAAACAACAAATAAAACCCAGCAGTAGGGAAGAAATCACGCCTCTCCCTGATGGGTTAGCGATCTTCAACACCTCAATAAGAAACTCATTGTAATTCAAGATGATCCCAGTCTTCCATTTAGGCAGCAAAACCCTGTGACTCAGCACCCTGGCTGGGAAGGAGGACCTCTGGGTGCCTGGGTTTGAAGGCTGATTGTCTTGCTTTCTTTTTCCTTTGCTGTAGAGAAATGACCCACTTAAATGCTAACTCAGTGGGAGTAATGAGTTTTGAAATATGCTAGAAGCTGAGAGTGCAAGTTCAGGAATAAGCAGCTTCCATTTTGAGGTTTTGGCACTCTCCTCACTGTCCTTTGACACAGACCATTCCCTGAGTTCAGGAAGCCAGTCACCCACTGAAATCCTGCTCATCTTTTACAATGCCACCAAATTGACAGATCTCTTCCCAGTCTACTTCTCAGAACCAAAGGAGCCTTCCTCTGAATGCCCCAGTTCTTTGCTTGTAGACTTTTTATAGTACATTGAAGTATCTAGAATTCTGACTAAGGCTGGAATGTGTCTCTTTGTATTCATCCCGAAGCCACACCCTGAGCCAGACTTCCCCTCCAACGCAAAGTGGCAGGGACGAGCTCTGTCCCTGGCATCCTTTCACCCCAGCCCCTCTGCTTCCTTCCTGCTCTCTCCTTTTCCACATGACCCCTGCCCACATTGCCTCCCTCTTCCTCTAAGTGCAAAGTGAAAGCATCAGGAAAGAGAGAGGGATCAATTTCATGCCTGGATCTCAGGCAGTATCCATGGATTCTCCAGTGCCAGGCCATTCGGCTGGTGACTGCTGAGCTGGGTGAGAAATCTCAGCCCTACCCAGGAGCTCCCACCACCTCATGCACCCATCACAGGTTTCTGGATCAACAAACCTCTCTTCCAGTCAATAGGATCTTTGTAAGCTAAACAACAGATGCCACAGGGCCTAGAAGGCAAATAAATATGGTTATTCAATGTTAAATCACACTGTGTATAATTCAGGAAATTCAATTATGGTTTCCCCAGCAACCATAGCACAACTTCAGCCCTGGTGGACAGGCCTTGTTTTCTGGTGCACAAGGGGCTGACCCTCACGCCTCCACAGGTTGGAGACAATGCATCTGAGTGACTGACAATCGCCATTGAAAACCTAACTGGGTCGTCGCGAATCCCTCCCATGCTTCCAAATTTAAAGCTCTTTTTCAGCTATTGGGATAAAGACTTGGAACAAAAAGTACTAACATAACCTCAGACATGTGTAAGGATGGAGCACTTTAAGCAACACGGGCACAAATCCAGAATCTGGACACATTTGAGGCACAGAAGGCCACAGCCGGACTTTGCTAGAATGTGGACTGTCAGGATCAGACCTGCTGACTGCCCACAGCAGGGGTTATAAGCCGGGATATGTGGTGTCTCTAGAGAGACCAGTACCATGGAGGCTGGGAGTAAAGATGCTGGCACCAGGAATTGCAGGCCCACATCTTAGCTCTTCTAGTTAAGTGGCTCTATGACCTCAGGCAATGTACTTAGCTTTACAGAAAAGGTGAAAGACCTCTGTACAGGCACAGGTCTCAGTGTCTTCATTCATAAAATGGGCACGTTGTTAGGAGACTACAGAACAATTTGGTTAATGTGGCTTTGGAGCACCGAGTCTATGGACCTCTTGGCAGGATTTACTAATGACAGCACTTAAGCTGTGTTTCCTGACCCCACTTGTCATTTTGTGACTGGGCCAAATCAGAATCGGGACGTGTTACATATGTACTACCTTGAGTGGGTCCTTTTTTATTTTCTTAGCAAGCCGTATTTCTTTTTCCACTTCTCACTCCTCTGTGAACTTTAATTAAGCTCTCTCCCGTCTAGAAAGCTAGGCAAGGGTCAGGTTTTGTTTTTGAAAGCACTCCCCAGCTCGCACGGCAGCAGGTTTTCCCCAGTTTGACAGCTCCAGTCCAGCCCGGTGCTGTTGATTTATAAGACACTGAGCTCATTGGCTTTATCCTCTGTTCTCCCCCACTCATTTCTCAATCGAGTCACACTGGCTGGAAACATCTGAGAAAGAAATTTACTGAGAGATGCACAGACAGCCTATTCACATTTCATAATTTTCAGGAGCCTTCCCCAGAGGACACAGAGGTAGCCTGTTAACGCAGGCACAGCTCCTGGCCAGCTTCCCTGCCCCTTGTCACCCCACTCACTGGAGCAGACAACACTGGGGTCCCCTCCAAAGTCGGCTTCTTTGACTCTAATGCTAAGTGATGGAGTTAACACAGCACATGCTGTTCTCAAACCTTGCTTGGCCTCCTTGGTGACAGCAGGATTAGACAGGGAAATACGGAGGGAAGGCACCCGATGGGTTTAGTGATTTAATTGTCTGAGTGCTTAAAAATTCACAATTAATTCCACTGTAAGTGCTGTTGCTTCTTTCTCATTAACAGGAATCTGTTTAAAATCGTTCCTTTGAATGAAGACCTAACGGTGGCCCAGGAGAACACCTTTGTATGACTCGCTGAGCTCTTTCTCCTTTTCTAGACAGCCCTTCACCCCCAACCAAGTCTGCTCTTAGCATAGAAACTCTAATCTGAAACTGGTGTTTCCTACGCAGCTCTCCATTTGTGCTTGAAGTAATTTGCAATGGCCACTTTCTGCATCTTGTTCTCAGACATGTCTTGGTCAATTAGTGCAATGTCACAGCCGTGTGTAGTTATCGTAACTCCAGCTGTGAGCTGTTAATAATAAACTTACCCACAGGACAATCGTGCCATATGGTTGATGGCCAATCAAGACTAAAATATGCATTACCAAAAAAAAAAACCCAACGCTCCTGTCAACAGCAGCGAAGGGTTGGAGGTCATTGGTTAGGATGCTGGCTTATAAGAGCTGAGTCGGGGGCTTCCTTGCTTTCCTCCGACCCTGTGATGTTTGTCCTGAGACACAAAGGCATGATAACTAAAATGACACAGCTGGAATCAGAAGACAAGTAGACAAAACATGGTGAAATGTATAATATGGGTTGGGGAATAGGGATTTGTTGAAAAGAAACATAGCTCAGATTCTTTACTAGGAAAAGGAGACAGATCTGCATTTTGGTCATGGGAAATGATCTGTGTGCTACAAGACAAATTTTATTTAAAGGGGGGTTTGAGGCAAATAAAAACAAACTGATTTGTAGCAAATGAGTGAAGAAGGAACAGTAATCCACTTGGGTAATTCCAACTAACTTCTTTCACAGAATCGCACGGCTTGGGGGTTATTTTGGTTTGATTTTGAATTTTGTATTTTATGGATGGGGCAGTTTTTGGCAAGTAGCTGAACCTTGACTTTTGTTTCTAGTCTAAGCTGCTCCAGTAGGAAAACAAAAAGCAGTGCCAACAAAGCGTCTGCTTGTCTTATTGACAAAACTAATACTTATACCTCTCTAGTGGTTTTATCAGAAATGAGGAAGAATCCATGCAGAGTAGTGTCCCAAAGGTAAAATGCAGCATTGGTTATTCCCTCAGTCTGTGCTTTTCTGTTCGTTTAAATGACAAACTTAATACAAGTTCTTAAGTATTCATACTTAATACAATGACCTAACACTTAATTCACTTCTTAGTACTATATCTCTCATGGATATTTCTTGATAACACACCAAGGGCCAGACCCTGAAGAATGTCGAGACTCTACACCACAGCAGTTTTTGTTCAACACTTTCTAACTGAAAACCCAGGTTAAAAGCAGTTTATGCGAATTTTCCTTTGAATTTCAACACTCCCCACACCTCTTAGGAAAGATGGCCCTCTGCCCCCTTTTTTAACCTACCTTATTTTATCTTTTTCTCTCCCTGGTCAGGAAATGACATGATTCTGTTTCAGCTTAGATTCCTTTTCATTAGAAAGGTGGAAGTATTTCTCCATCTTAAAACAGAAGAGCTTTCGATTGTCATTCAAGGGGTAATCATACAATAAAGGCCCTGTTAGAAAGCCTGGAGTCTCCTTCACTCCTGTTCACTCCCGTTCACTCACTGTGGAGCTGACTTGATAACTTGATAATTAGAAGCGCTCTGCTGCTGATTGGACTAGAGACCTGAAGGTCTTCTTCCCTGAGCGAGTGCCCCTTCAGGGGCATCATTATTTTTGGTGACACTTTTGTCTTTAACAAGGCAAATTACTAGCTTCTCCCTCCTCTGTGAGAATCTTGGAAGACTGCTCCCCCAGAACACACACATACTTCTCCTTCATCCCAGTTGGTTGGCTCCTAAGGATTCCCTGAATTTCCTGTCATTTGGAGTCTGTTTCGTTAACTCAGTGGATCTCAACAGGGATGACTCTTGCTAGCGGGGCAATGTTCTGAAGATGTTTTTGTTGTCAGAATTGGAGAGGACGGAGAGAGAAGAAGTGCTTCTGGCATGGAGCAGGTGGAGGTCAGCAATGATGCTAACATCCTACAGTGCACAGGACAACCTCATACACACAAAGAATTATCTAGCCCAAACGTCGGTGGTACCAAAGTTGAGAAATACTGCATTAACTTGATCAACTTATCTTGGGGTGATATGGTGGATCTATGGATTAGATTCAGAATGAAAGCAATGAGGCAAGAGCCATCAAATTCCTCTTTCAGCATTTCCTCTTCATGTCCCCCAAAACTGTGCCTGATTCACCCCAGCTCTGCCTTAGCCAGTTTTCTCTATGACATTATAAAGCAGGGTCAGCAAAGGAAAGCCTGATGTAGCTACTACCCGCTTTTAGGTAGCCCTCCAATTATGACTAGTTTTTACCTTTTAAAATAGTAGATAAAAAAAATAAGCATAATAATATTGTGTTCCTGAACATATGAACTTTTTATTTCAATTGGAGCACAACTAAACCCATTTGTTTACATATGGTCTAAAGTTGCTTTTGCATGGTGGTGGCAGAGTGTTAAATCTTCCCACTCATTGTAACTTTCTTGCCCCCAATAAACATTCATCAGTGTGGGTTCAAAGCTGGCCTCTTATTTCAGTCCCTTTCCCCAGCTTTAGCCTGAATGGCAGGGAGATGGTAGTCTGGATTATACTCAGTGGGATAATGGAGGGAAAAGCATAGGAGCACCCTAGCCACAAACTCTCAGGCACCATCCTCTCCCCCAAGATAGGCACCCTCCTACTCTTTCAGAAATAGTTTGGGTCTCCAACACACGTGTCCTCTTGCAGCCCCAAAGATGGCTGTTTAAGGACGTTTGCACATACCCACACAGAAACACAGAGCTTAGGTGGGACGGGATCCCACAAACACAGAGTTATTGCTGTTTAATCTCACCAATTTACCATCAAAAGGAATATAATTCAAAAGCCCTGCCATGGTCCCATACAAGTCACAGGGGTTAAATGCTGCTTCCATGTGCACACACACATGCTAAAGGGAACTATGACATGGATACTTGTAGGGGAAGTTATGAGGATCCAGAAAGAAATCATTTCTGAATTTGGAGGTGATAATGACAATGCTAAGAAGAAGGAGAATATCGCATTTATTGAGGAGCCAGGCAGTACTCTGAACACTTTACATAAATCCTCATAGGTGCTCAGCCATTTTACAGGTGGGAAAACTGAACTCTTTAAGAAGTTAAGTAACCTGCCCAAAGGCAGAGAGCTAGTAAGTAAGTCAGGTAGAGAAGCTAAGATTCAAACCACACCTGTGTGATTGCACTTTTCTCCATATTGAGGGGCTGTTTCAGAAAAAAGAGGCCAGATGTGCAGGGGCCTGGAGGGGCGAGTGAGGCTCAGATTGTCAGACTATAGGAAAGAAAGCGATAGGAATAAAATAACAGACACTGGAACAGGTGTCTTATATTTGGGGTGGCCAGAGATGGAATGGAGGGGTCTTTGGGCAGCAGTGTTTGCACAGGACCAGTGCTACTACAATAAAGGGCTGACTGGGTTCAATACTGCCCAATGCAACCACTTTTAGGGATAGCTCTTGGGAAGTCTTGACATTTGATGTGTCCACGTGGAAGGAATATTCTATGGCAAGAAGAGTGCTGTTATAACCACTTTATTCATAATAGTCAAAACTTCAAGCAACAAAGATATTCTTCTACAGGTGAATTGATAAAGAAAGTGTGGTATGCCCATACAATGGATATCATTTAGCAATAAACATAAATGAGCTATCCAACTATCAAAAGACATGGGGAAACCTTAAATGCATATCCCTAATATTTTTCCAACTATATGATATTTTGGAAAATGCAAAACTATGTTGACACGAGAAGGTCCATGGTTGCTAGGGGCTTCGGGAGAGGGAGAAATGAGGGAGGAGCACAGGATCTTGGGGACACTGAAACTATTCTGTGTGATACTAACAAGGTGGATATGCATCATTATACATTTGTAAAAATCCACAGAATGTACAATACCTACAGTGAACCCTAATATAATTGTGGATTTTAGTTAATAATAATACAGCAATATTGGTTCATCAATTATAATAAATGTACTACACTAATCAAGAAGGTAAAAATAGGGAAAACTGAAGGTGGGTACAAGAGGTTATATATGGTAACAGTCGATTTTTCTGTAAATTAAAAGTTTTTTAAAAAGCATTAATAAAAAAGATAACTGCACTAGACTCAAATTCTAGACCTGGCTCAGTCATAAACTGGGGCTTAAAGCAAATCACAGCCTCTCTGGGTCTCGAGGAGCATAGCGTCACCACACAGCTCACCACTGGCAGATCTCCGAGGACTTAGACAATGTGCCTCTGGCCCAATATTACCCCTGTGGTCGGAGTGAAGGAGAGGCGCAGTGCGCTCGCATTCAGGAGCCCCAACTACCAACGTGTTTGTGGCTATAGTTGTTGTTTCCTTATAATAGTCACCAAATTCCTATTTCATCAAACATTTAAAAGTGTGGTTTTCACTGCTGTTTTTTTGTATGCAGCATAATAGAAACTGGCACCCACAAAATGTGTTGACTTTAAAGGAGTAGATGTGAGAATTAAAATGTCTTCCTTCTGCACCCAGCTTCTGGGCGTATGTGCTGAGCTGCCTGACAGAAAGTTGGCCTCTATCAGGCCCCCAGCTGCCATGGAAATGACAGCATGACTGACAGCTCTCAGTGGCCCATACAGGCGTACTAATATTTACAGGCACAGCCAGCCCCCGGTGTCATTGACTCGGCACTCACCTCATTTTATTGTTGCCTCCCCGGCCTCTTCACTGGGCTACCCCAGAGGAAGGTGAGGTCTGAGCTGCCATCGTAAGCCAGTTTTACCTTCATGCCTCAAAAGTCACCATTATACTTAGCAGGTTTCAGCAGGCACGACATAAATAAGAAAGCCATCCTTTCAGAATATCACTCAAGAAGAAGATGAATGTAAATGCCAAGTAAGATAAGCTATTTCATTTTCTATAAAAACATATTCAAAAGATGTATTCTTTCTAAATGGTGCCTAATTTTTCTGCACACACAAACATGCACATGTCTTTAACCATTCGGGTAGAGAAAGTAATATTACCAACTTGTACTTGTGTGTGATCTTGTATATAGAAAATCTTAACAGATGTACATGTTTATAATTGGAAAGATGCACATATGTAAGACATTCGATGGTATATTTATTTGCGTAGTTGGTTTGACTGCAAGAGCCTGTATTTACATCTTTTAATTGTGGTATGTGGGACAGTGCTACATATGTTGTTTATGTATATGACATTTAAGATTGAAAACCAGTGACTCTGGAAGTGAGTTCTTCATGGGTTTTGAAAGTGTTCCAAACCTAAAAATTAAGTGCCAGTGAGGGAGGAATGAGGAGTAGGTGGAGGGAAGCCGAATATTGATTCAAAAATACTTCATGAAAGTTAAAAATAAAAAATAAAAAGCCCTGCTCCATAGAAATCCCAAACTTAAGGAAAAGAAAGAAGCCTTCTGCTTCTGTTGATGTGTGATATTTGACAGAAGAAAAGGTGCGGGGTGAGCACTGGGAGGTAGACAGCCCTCTGTGGAAGCTCCTTCCAACACTTCTCAATGAGGATTCCAGAAGTCCGGCCTGTAAATGCCTATATTGTCCTCCTTTCTGCAGCTGTGGGTCCATCCACCCAAGTTTCTTCTTACATCCAAAATTTCAGGTTTTAATACTCACTCTGTTTGGAAAAATTCTAAAATCAGAAAAGTTGTGGTCTGAGTGCTGAAGTGTAGAGCCACAGATGGAATACACAACTTGGAGAAATGAAGGGGTGCATTCATCAGCTCTCAACATGAGATTCTCAAGTTGGGTGTCCAATTTCAATTTCTTTGAGCCGCACTGTCCGGAGGTCACTGAACTTCTCATTCTCTGGAACCAAATGTGGTTTTTTATGACCCCCCTCAATTGTGGAGCAGCCTCTCCCCTCTGGCAAGATTATTAATACCTTCTATCCTGTCTTGCAAGATGGCAATTGAAAAAGCTGACAAGGCAGCTCCTGACGAGAAGAAACCTTGAAGCCAAGGGAAGGCAGGTGCTGGTGGCAAAGTTAAGAAGGCCAAGGCCAAAAGCCTTAAGAAGGGGAAGCCCCACTGCAGCCGAAACCTTGTCCTAGTGAGAGAAATTGGCAGGTTTTCCAGATCTGCTATGTGTTCCAGAAAAGCCACGTACAAGAGGAAGTATTGAGCAGCTCAATCCAGGAGTGAAAAGGAATACACATTTCTTGCGATCATCGCAAAACTTGTTGGTGGTAAGAAGAATGGTGGTAAGAAGTTTACCCAACATGGTTAAACTTCACAAAATGCCTAGATATTATCCTACTGAATGAAGATGACCCTTGAAAGCTGTCCAGCCACAGCATGGACCCCTCCAGTCAGCGTGTGAGAAAACTGCAAGCTGCCCTCGATCCTGGGACCATGCTGATGGTGCTAACGGGGCTCGCAGAGGCAGGAGGGTGGTTTTCTGAAAGCATATGGGCAGAGGCTTGCTGCTTCTGACCAGACTGCTGTCCCTCGATCGAGTTCCCCTGTGTAGAACACACCAGAAATGTGTCATCGCCACCTCCACGTCAGTAGATTCCTACAAAGAATCTAATTCAATAATGATCCATTAAAAAGAAAAAAAGATTATGAATGCCACTCAACTCTGCTTATTTTCCCATTCTCTTTATCAGTGACTCAGGCTTATGGATTCAATAAATATCCACCTAGACTTAGATTATACAATGGTAACTCTCTGGTTTTTCCCTCTGCTGGGTTTTCACAGTTTGGGGGGCAAGTTACCCTACCATGTGAGACAGGCTTGTGCACAGCTTACGTTCCAATGGAAGTGTGGTGCGTTTCTTAGGCGCTATTAAGCCATTCTAGAAATACACGGTACTAATCTTCAAAATCAGAGAGTAGAGGCTTTCTTAGAACTAACAATTGCTATTTATTTAAATCCCAATGAATACAGAAAAAGCAAGATGGATTTTCTGTCCATTCAGAGGAGGTGCACAAAGCAGCTGGGACAGCGGGAAAGGCAGGGGGAAGGGAGAATGAGCCATGTCTTGCCTCTTTCCCTAACTCCCCTGGTTATGCCAGCGAAACAAGGGCAGTGCCCAGAGGTCTAACTTAACTGGGAGAGAGTTTGCTCGCGCATTAGCTTCAGGCCTCTGCCACCACATTCTCCTCTATCAACCCAGAACAGCACCCCCCCACCGACATGGACCACAGCTGAGGCTCTCATGGGGGGTCCAGTATCACATGGGTGGAGAAAAGGCATCCAGAAGATGGTGTTAGATGAGGTGAATTCCGTAGCAGTGGCAAGAGACTCAGCTACACTGCAAGAGAGAAACGAGTCTCTGATCCCCGCCCCCACCCCTCCACCTCACCAAAGGTGAGGTGTGTAAAGAAATGGAATCTTTCCATACGGCAGGTAATGCAGAGCTGGCCAAGCAGAGAAAACAGGAGAGGAGGGAGGCCAGCTCACTTCTCTGCCACATGTGGACACCACCGCCCCCATAGCTTTCCGTCACCACTGTGAAAACTTATTGTCCCTACACTTTAGAAGGGAAGGAGAAAGTTTTGCCTGAAAAAACAGTTCTAAATCTGGAGGAGAGACAATCCACTATATTTTCAAAAAAGTAAATTTCAGCCGTCAACAGTGTTTGGGATGAGCCCTTTATCCCAGAGAAGGAGGGCCCAGGGACGGTGCCTCTCATGCGACTCCCTCCTGGTAGGCCTGTAGGTTGCAGATGAAGTGAGCCGCCTCCTACAGATTTCAGCACACTGTTGATGATCTTTGTTTTGGTGGGAAACACCAGGTCTCTCTCGCCACCATCCTGGAAGAAGAATCAGTCAGAGTTCTTCCCACACCCACTTTCTTTGAGAGTTTCCACTTTCATCCCCCTGCCTTTGTTCTCTCATCCAGATTGCAAAAAACTCCTCCAGGAGGCTGAGTTTTTTCCACCTTTTTTTTTTTTCAACTTGAGCCTCTGCGTCTTCTGTTCTCTATGCCGCCCCACCAAAGCTCCCTGACAGTGGAGTGCACTGGGCAGGCCCAGGGCACATACCCATGAGTCCACATTAGAGGGTCAGAGACCTCGCTTTGTAGAGACCTGCTTAATGTCTAGAAGTTAGTGATCTACAGACTTATTTGAGGGTTTCGTCTTTTTTTTCCTCCATGGTGATGCCAATGTTGCATATCCCAGAATGCAATGCAGTATACTTTAAGGAGCAAGGATTTAGAAAATTGTGGCAAGACAAAATGGGTATAAATGTGAGTCAACAAAATAGTGGTTTTTTTTTTTTCCTTTTATCCCCTTATTCCTTTCTCCCTCCCACTCCCTCTTCACCTCAGAGCCTTTCCTTCATTTATTGACGTCCATTAGTTTTTGTAAGTATTTTGCTTTGTCAAATCATCATTATATGGATATCCAGGGTTTGTTTTTGACATTCTGATTTGCTTTACTACATGTAATTATTTTGAATTCCCTCCATTTCTCTGTAAATGGCTGCATTTCTTCTTTCCTCATGTCTAGAAAATATTCCATAGTACGGATATACCACAATTCAATCCAGTTGTCTATCGTTGGACATTTAGGCTGCTTCCATGCCCTAGCTATCATCAATAGTACTGCAATAAACACTGAAGAACATATAGGAGTTTTTTGCACTGATGGTTTCATGCTCTTTGGAAAAATATCCAAGAGTAGGATTGCTGGGTCATACGGTATTTCCATTTTCAGTTTTTTAAGATGAATCCAAATTGCTTTCCATATTGGCTACACCACTTGACATCCCCACCATCAGTGCCATACGGTTTCTAGGATGTCATCTTTTGACTCATGCCTGCTGTTCTGAGGAGCCTGTGGCAGAATATGGCACTGATCCACATTGTTGTCTATCTGGGCTCTGAATGTGCCTTGGGGAACAAGCTTCCTCCTGAACCTCCTTTCCTTTTCTTCAGTCCATGGCATATTAATAGTTCCCTATACGCCCAAGTTGCAAGTCTGAAATAACCAGCCCCGGATCCCAGCCCTAGCTACTGAAAGAACTTCAAGAGATTCCTCTTGATTGACTTAAAATAACAAAGGCTGCCCTGTAAATTTCTTTCTACCCTTCTTTAATAAAAGAGTTTCTAATTTTTTGTAGGATATGGGGCCATTCTGAATAAAACTACAATTCAAGTGCAAATAAGGAAATATTGTGTACAACATTGAGGAACTGTGTTTAAAGGGAGAGGGTGTGCTCTTTGACTTTTTCTCCTCTCTACTTCTGGAATAAGGATGTAATGGCAGGAACCTGAGCAGCCATCTTGAGTCACACAAGGTGGAAACCACATACTCATCAAGGTAGAAGAAGACTGAGTCTCTGACATTGTGGAGGAAATAGCACTTCTAGACTAATACACCTTAGTTTCTTTGATGTGAAATAGAAATAAATATTATTATGATTATTACTAAAATCACTGTTATTTTGAGGCTTCTGCCATCTCAGCAAAATCTAATCCTAACTGCTTTTTCTTCTCTCTTTAGCTAACTCCTCAGATCTCTCAAGGGTAAAATAAAAACCCAGATTATTCTCTAAAACAACTTCTCAGAAAGTCATCTCAATTGGGAACATGTTAAGCACCAGAATGACCCCACTCGAGTGACTGTCCTGATCAAAAGCTGCCCCTCTTTCCAGACTCTCTGACTCCCAAGACCTTTCACAAGGAAAGCAGGAGATGGGAGTTAGCTGGGGAAGCCTCCACACCACAGTGATTAACACATCAGTCGACCCAGCCTGGGTGGTCTAGTCTGATTGGATATGTTTTCCCACTCTTTGTCCCCAAACACCATTCTCTGAGTTTGCCAAACTTTTGGTCCCCATGTGTTCATTTGACTGCATTCCTGTTCACTCTTTGTGCCTTCTCCACATGAACGATCCAACTTGTTCATCAGCATATATGCACCATCTATTCTGATGGCCTTCATCATTTTGCGGTTCAGATTCAAGTTCACACAACTTCTAAATTAACAAAAATACTCCAATCCACTACCATGACCCTGCCAGTCTACCCTGTTTAAATCCATAGTACAAAGGATAGTAATCAAACAAATGCAAATCTCAGACCCTATTGCTCAGGGGCATCCCCAGAGCTGTGTGGGTCCTGGGCCAATGGCCACTGGCTAGAATTTGGTTCACTGAGAGGAACCCAAGTACGATAATGAGTGTGCAACCCAAAGTATGCACTTAAAGTTGATTTGAATCTTTTTCACCTCTGTTTATGAGAGACATTAATGATATCGACATGAACAACACTTATATATCCTGAGAGCAAAACCCTGTATACACAAGCATTTAGTTATAAATCTTTTGGTCATACCTTTCTTAACAGTTTTCCAGTGCCTGTAATTAGAGTTCAAGGCCTATGCTTATCTTCTGCCTTTAGTCTGCAAAGTGCTGGTGGCCCCTTCATATCCCCCATTGGGTCTTGTTTATTGCAGTGGTTAAGAAAGCATGAGCTTAGAGCAAGTGCTTTGCAGTCAGACAGCTTTAGTTTTAAATCTTGAATAACTGTTAATACCAAACATGTTCATCTTGCCAAGATTCTACTTCTTCTTCCAAAAAATGAAAATATACAGGTCTCTTAGGTTGTGTTAAGGATTAAATTAGATGGTGTATGACGCTGTCAGCAAATGAGAGCTGTGATTAAATCACAGTGACACAGGTATTAAGTGCTCAAGAAATATCTAATCAAATGGAATTTTTGAGATACAAAACCCAATCTCTGGGCCTCCTTGGTGGCACAGGGGTTAAGTCTCAGCACTGTCAAGCTACTTCGCCAGCTACTTTAGCACGAGTTCAATCCCCAGCCAGAGAGGTGAACCACATGGCTCAGCAGACCTCTCCTGTCTTGCCCACATCCCCCCTCAGCAGTGGATTTCAGTAGATCCGCCTGTTCTGCTCCCGACTCTGTCTCTGGTGAATCCTCTCAACCCCCTGTACCTCTGGCCTAACCCCAGTTCTTGCATGCATAAATAAATTAAATAAATCTTTTAAAAAATCTCTCTCATCTATAAATTCTTCTGCACATTACTGGGTTCTCTCTCTAAGACATCCAGTCACTTGTTACTTATTCAATCCAAAAGTCCTCAGCACATATTAGACACTGGAAGAGAAATGGGACACTGAGGTATGTTTGACATGGTCCTGACCCTCAGGTAATTGGAACCTGGTGGGGGACAGACAGGTAACCCAATAAGTGCTATAGAGTTATAGGTGCTAGAAGTGCCATAGGCTTAGCAAGTGCCCAAGGGAGAGAGTCCTCAGCTCTCCCTCTGAGCTGAGTCATCAGGACCTGCTTCCCCCAGTCAGGATGCGAAGATAGCAGAAATCATAAAAGGCTTCTAGGAGGAAGGCATTTCTGAATTGGACATTGAAAAATCTGTCAGTATTTGGCAGGCAGACCATTCTCAGCACAAGTGACATTGAAAGCAAAGGCTATAGGGAGAAAGTTCACAAGGAGAGAAGGAACAACAGGCTGGTTTGGGGGGAAAGGACAAATAATTCCTCTTGGCTAAGGGTTGAGTGAAGACCAGAGATCAGGGGAGAGCTGGAATTGAAAATGGAACACGGGCCTTCTGGGAGCTGTTTCCTGAGCCCACAAAGGAGCCCATTGAAGGAATGTCAGCCATGGCCCAAAGCAGATGGCCTTGATTCCCACAGAAGAGACTACAGAACACCAGCAGCAACCGGTTTTTCTAGGATCCACAGATAATGGGCAGTTGTGCTCACCACCCTCCCCCAGGCCCCTGTCTGGTGCGCCTTCTTGAATTCCTAGCAATCACCCGTGTTCCGGCCCATCCTCCTACCTCAGCAAACATATCTCACCTGATGTTTCCATCTCCTCAGGAGTCAGTTCTCTGCTAGTGTTTTATTATCTAATTAAAAAATTCCCAAACATCCTATCAGTGCCCATCATTTTGTATTTTTAATTCAAAGTTATATTTTTGCATTTAAACAAGAATGCTTTACGCTAATTCAAGGAATCCGGCCCTTCTATGAAAAGGAGGTTTTGCACAAGGCGGTTATGTTTTGCCACTAATTCTTAGCTGTGAAATCTACTGCTTTCTTGATGTTTGTTGCAATAAAGAGGGTTTAAGAGAGACAGAAATTTTGCCTATCCAAAGACTGAGAAAACATAAGGTGATATATATGATCACAATTACATATACTTTGATTCTATCCCAGTGACTGGCATGTGGTAGCAGCTTAGTGCATGGTGAAAGAGAGTAAGGAAAAGACAGAAAAGAAGATGAGAAGAAATGAAATCTATTCCATAATCTTTTTTCACATGACTTCAAGCATGGAACTTGGTGCCTGAAAAAAACATTTTTCTGCTCTTAAGGCGGCAGGACAAGGAACACAGATAATGAACTTTATTGCCATTAACCCTTTTATCCTAACATTTGAAATGATGAGTGTATAAAAAGCTTCATGTTGTATGCTCTTTATTAGATGCATAGATCTATGGTTATGGAAAATTGTAGCCAATTTTAATGGTTGCAAAGTCAAATTGCAAAAATGATACATTTTTTAGTGGTCTTGATATGCTGCATGCTAATAAAATTTTCAATACTAGTTGTAGTATCGATTATAATACTAATGTTCCCCATGGGATCCAGTATTCAGAACTCCTTTGGTAAATATCCTAGATTTAAGGTTAATGCGCCAAAGAGCTGCAACTCATGGGCATTTAATACTGGCTGATGCAATATGAAAAATTTGAGAACAAATGCAGGATGTAAGAAACTATTCTACAATTTTTGACGTACAGGCAATTCACAGACTATTTTCTCCCCATACTCTGAAGTCAATATGGTTCTGACACCTTCTTTACAGATACCGATGATTTAAGAAAGACAACAACAAAGTCATGGAAATAATGGTATTGTTGTTTAATGTGACCCTCGGAAAGTAATATTATAACAAGAAATGAGACTTGAACTCTTTGAACTGAATTTTCAGGAAAGTACTTTCAAACCCTTTAAAGGGAAACATCAAAGTTTGAAAGGCAGATATGAAAAAGGTTCCCCCTTTTGCACCAAAATAGCATAAATTCAACCTGACATGCATTTATAGTGAGCTTTGTGTGCCAACAAAGATGAAAAGGGGAAAGACACGTGCTTGTCCTCAAGGAACTTATTACAATTATCCTTCAGCTGATGGAGACCTTTGTTTCTGAATTATGGTTCCCTTCTGTCCTACTCCGAAAAAGGCCTGGGTGGTACAGGATTTTTAAAAGTGTTCTCTTAAGATGCTCAGCCTCTTTCAGGATAATAGGAAACACAAACTGGAACATTATGACAAAATGTTTTCTCACCAAATAACTTGGCAAAGATCAAGAAGTTTCCAAACAGAACATGTTGGTCAGAGCATAAGGTAAGCTCTCATGCTTTTCTGGTAAGAGCAGGAAAAGGTATGATCTTTATAGAAAACAACTTGGTAATATTTTCCCAAAGTTTCAATGACTATCCAAGTTGATTTGGCAACTTCACTTCCAGAAAATATTCTAAGGTTTTAGGTAAACATAGGTTATTATAGGTTTATAGGTAGTTAGTTACTCATATATGAAATGATGTTACTTAGGTGTATTGATGGCACCAGGTTGTAACAGCTAAAAAGCAAAAACAACCTAAATGTCCATCAGTAGGGGATATACTTCTCAACAGGTACTCCCATAAACTAACAATAAGAAGTGAAAATGAAGAGGAAGCTCTATTTGAGCTGTTATAGATTGGAGTCATATATATTTCTAGGTGAAACAAACAAGACACAGAAAAAAATCTACGTGCTCCCGTTTGTGTGTGTGTGTGGTGTGTGTGTGTGGTGTGTGTGTGTGTGTGTGTGTGTGTGAGAGAGAGAGAGAGAGAGAGAGAGAGAGAGACTTGTGTTATATATGAAATATCTCTGGACAAGCACAAGAAGCTGGAAATGGTTGGTCGCCTCTGGCAAAGGCAGCTGGGTGCCTGGAGTGGGAGGGAAACTTTTCATTATATATCTTCCTTTTGTATTTTTTATACCTTGTGCATATTTTACATATTGGAATAATTAAATTTTAAAAGGCACTTTCTAAAGGGAAACTCTTCTAAGCCAGAGATCTGTAGCAGCGAGCACACACTGGGTTTGTCATTTCTACAAGGCCCTCATTTTTGAAGCTCATCTAGTGGAGGGAGGCGTATCCTAACACCAGCTACCTACAGAGAGGGTGGGGGCAGCTCTGTCTGAATTCTTCAGAACTCACTTCCCATCTCAGCATCATGCTGTTCTTATGTTTCACTGCTGCCTCCATTGTGTCCTCTGGGGAAAGGCTCTTTTCTTTGGATCTCTGCAGTGCTCTGTGCTCACGATGCATTTCTGCCGTCTCCATCTGCCTGGGCCCAAGCCTCACACCTGGAGGATCCACAGGCAGAACTAGCTGCCTGAACCCTTTGGATATTTATCAATTTCTGTCTCCTGCCACTGCTGCTGCTGAAGATGTCTCCAGATTACAGGGTACCTCATAACATTTTCAATTTTATTGAGGTACAATTGCTATGAATGAAACAAAAACTGCATGTGTTTAATACAATTTGATGAGTATAGACAGATGTGATCTATAACCACAATCAAAATAATAAATCTATCCATCACTTCCAAACATTTTTTGATGTTTCTTTTGTATTTGTCATAAGAACAAATATGATCTAACATGATCTACTCTCCTCACAAATTTTTTTTCACATTTTATTTAAATTTTATTTTTTATATTCCCCATACAATTACAACCCCCTAATTTTGACCCCAAGCCCTCCTTTCCCCGCCCCCCACCCCCACAGAGTGTCTCTGGTTCATAGTTGTTTGTTGATTTTGATATTTTCTTTTCTTATAGTTATTCTTTTTCCTGGTCCCTTATTTAAGTATTCTAGATTCCTGCTATGAGTGAGACCATCCGGTATTTTTCTTTTTCTTTCTGGCTTATTTTGCTTAGCACGATCCCTTCCAGCTCCATCCATGTTGCTGCAAATTGCATGTGTTTATCTTTTTTGAATGCTGAGTAATATTCCATGGTGTATATGTACCACATCTTCTTGATCCAGTCATCTATTTTTGGGCATTTGGGCTGTTTCCAAAGCTTAGCTATTGTAAATAGTGCTGCTATAAACATAGGGGTGCAGGTGCTCTTTGGAATGGATGTTTCTGTGTCCTTTGGGTAAATACCTAGGAGTGGAATTGCTGGATCATATGGAAGCTCCATGTTTAGTAGGTCTAGAAATCTCCACAAAGCTCTCCATAGTGGTTGGAGCAGTTTGCACTCCCACCAACAGTGCAGGAGAGTTCCTTTTTCTCCACAACCTCGCCAACATTTGTTGTTGCTAGTTTTTTTAATATGTGCCATTCTCACTGGTGTAAGATGGTATCTCATTGTAGTTTGGATTTGCATTTCCCTGATTACAAGTGGCCTTCTCCTCACAAATTTTTAAACGCACAGTATTGTGTTGTTAACTCGAGGCACTGTGTTGTGCAGAAGATCTTTAGAACTTACTCATCTTACATAGCTGAAACATTATTATCCATTGAAAAACTCTCCACCTCTCCTCCCTATCCACACAGCTCCTGGCAACCACCATTCTATCCTCTGTGTTTGCGAGTTTGATTTTTTTAGATACATCACATACATGAGGTCATGTAGTGTTTGTCCTTCTGAGGCTCCCACTCTGGCACTTGAGCTCTGTGGAGAAAGAGCCGTTCATCTTTCTTTTCTCACATTCGCTATTCAGTAGAGATGTTTAATAACTGACGATTGGTTGGAGACCCTCGTCCACAGCCCCCCTTCAGAGTCCATAAGTCCAAGCCATGAGTGCCCACTGTGCAGCAAATCCAAAGAGAAGCAGAGGAGAATGGGAATCAAAACCCTAATCCCCAACTCACAACAAACTTAATATTGTGTATGAAAGAAAAGACCCAAAGAATAAGTCTATCTTTCTTAAATATGTCTGTACCTTCCAAATTTTTTTATCATAGCTTTGAAATAACAAACCGAAGGTCCAAGAGAATCTCCATCAAGATATGAAATTGAGAAAATATTTGCCAGAGATATGAGTGAGAAATGAAGAGTCTTGCCTACGTCTATGGCAATCTCATATTACAGACTCATGAATTATGCCAGTGAGAACAGATGTCAGAATTCACATTCTCATGAGATTTCTTGAACCTGTACCAATCATGTGTTACCTAAAGCATTCAGATTTTCCTCTGTTCCTGGTACTACATTGCACTAATATAATGTTTTACATGTTGCAAAGGATATGTATGTATATGTTTCTACATACATGGTCTCTTAGGATCCATGCACCAACCAGCTCAGATATTAGCATCACTGTGGGCCCACTGCCCCCTGAGCCTGTTTCCATAAGTGACTCAAGCAAAGTCACACAACTGTTAAGTGTTGGATGTGAGACTTTAATATATTAATAGTGTGTGTGTGTGAGTGTGTGTGTGTATGCGCGCATGCGTGCGCACATGTCATAAACACACAAATTCTCCACTAAGTGGTCGCTGACAGTGAATTACACTACTAACAAGACACACAAATTTTGGCCCTAGTTCTGTCTCCAGTTCATGGTTGACTTGGGCAAGGCTCGTAGTTTCTCTAGGTTTTAGTTTCTTCAACTATGAATGAACATATTGAATAGTTTTTTCTGTGATTCCCTTTCAATTCAGACAATCTGTGATTTTAAATTGGAGAGTATTAGAAAAAAGATCAGGCCAAGACATTATTCATCAACTTTCCAAGTAAGGAGGTGGAGACAAGATTTGCATCTGGTCTGAATGCAACAGAATTAAAGCCTGTTCTGACGCTCTAGATAAAAGACACAGCTTTAGCCATGTGCACCGAATTGGTCATCGTGGCTCTGGAGGTAAATCAAAACCAAGTATGCAGAAGATCAAAAGCTTTATTCCACTGAGACACATTTCCCGGATATTCGTCCCTGTAGAATTTAACATCTTCTGAGATGCTGCCTAATTTAGACTCCAAATGTAGCAATGCCAGCCTGCTGACAGTCCTAAATCAAATTATATCCGATTCATAGTAAATCAGAAAATAATGTTTACAGCACAGAAGATCCTTTATCATGTTAACTGTATTTATTAATAATAGGGTGAGGCTTTAATGTGTTGTCCCATGAGTTTTTATCATTAACACAAACTTTTAAAAATTAAATTATTTTTGACATAACTTTGGCTGACAACGCGATATATGTGTTAGGAACATAGATTCACATCTCTTCAAATTTACCTACAACAAACCACCAATAATTAATCAAGTTCAAAATTTTTTCTCAAAGGCTCCATGTCTTTTTTTTTTTTTTTACCAATCAAGTTATTTATTTAAGCCATCACCTGCCATTAAGCAGAGATGGGAGATAAGTATAATGGTCAGCATTTGCTCCATGTCTTTAGAGAACCAAGGAACATCCATCAAAGAGAGACACTGAAGCAAGTAAGAATAAAATCATTGTCAGAAAAAGGTGAGGTTTTAAAAAATAATTATTAGGGTAGATTAGCAGTGGGTTTTAATTCTTGTATTGTTTAATTCTTATATTTTTGTATTAGTTTATATTTGCACAATATTGTGGAAATTTCAAGGAACTGCAGCCAATAGATTGGTCCTTATCAGCAGGTGTGCAAAAGGATGAGAGAAGAAAAACTTACCCATCAAAGGAAATGCAACTTGGGACTAAGATAAAGTTTTCCACATTTTAACATTAGAATATCACTTTCCCATTTTTTTGCCTTTCTAATAATGATATTATTTACTTAATATTGGACTTTATGTTCATACTAAATAATGAAATCTATGAATGAACAAATTCAAAATATAAACTATTTCTTCCCAATACATTAAATGCATTATATAATAGCTATTAAAAGTTTTAATTCCAGAACCCCTTAAAATTAGAAATTATGCATTTACACAAAGGGGTGATCTGTACCTTTCAGTTTGTTGGTTGCCATTTGGGTCTCATCATATATCTACTTAGCAAATTTTAAGTTAATGTAGATACTAAGTAAATATATATGCAAAATTACCCAGTGCTTGCCATGATAGTCATCATACAGTAGAAAGCATCAAAAAAAAAAAAAATGATGCTTTTTTTTTTGATGCTTGTCTTTCTACTGTATGATGACTATCATGGCAGGGACTGGGTAATTTTGCATATATATTTATATGTATTTTATATATATTCATATATATTTTAGCCAGTAGCACAGCGTAGCCAGTAGCACAATGGAAATATGTAAGGCACTAGGAAAGCATTTTAAGAGAAAGCTCTAAATTCCATTGTGGAAGCTTCCTGATGGGAGATGCCTTCTGCACTTGCCAGCTGTACAATGTTAAGAAGTTACTCAACACTCTGAACTAGGCAGAGGGATAATATTCAATGATGCAATGTATCTAGAATAGTGACTCTCCATTTTTTTATTTTCAGGACCCCTTCATACTCTGGACATTTTTTGAGCACCCTGAATAGTTATGTAGGTTGTATTTAACAACATTTATTGTATTAGAATTGAAAATGAAAATTTTCAAGTATTTATTGATTATTCATTAATATAATAACATCACTTTATGTCATTTTAAATGACTATTTCCAAAAACAAACACATGAAATGTTTAGTAAGTGAAGCCAACCAGTTAAAAAAAATAAATATTGTGTGATCCTATTTATATGAGGTAGATAGAGAGTCAAATTTATAAAGACAAAAAGTAGAATTCTGATTGCCAGGAGGTGGAGGGAAGGGAAAATGGGAGTTGATGAATGGGTATAGAGTTTTAGTTATACAAGATGACAAGAGTTCTAGAGATTGCTAGCACAACAATGTCAATATATTTAATACTGAGCTGTACACTTAAAAATTGTAATGGTCATAAATTGTCTATGTTTATTTGAACACAATTAACCTTTTTAAAAAACTAAGTTTAGTAATAGGAATCACATTGTTTTGTGGTTTGGCAGAACTAATTTGCTTTGTCTAATTTAATAGATGACAGCTGATTCCCATATCTGTTCCTACATTCACTCTGTGGCAATATGTTCTCTTGGTTGAAGTATCTGAAGAATATCAGGCATCATGATTAAATGGTTTGAAAGTGGAAAACATTCTGATAGCTTTATCAGATAACTGTGGATCTTCTTTGCTATTACACCAAAATTCAACAAGTGACAGAGTTTCTTAAAGGTTAGTTATAATGTGGAATAAGAAACTATATGAATTAATTTTTGATACTCTGTATATTGAAATCTGTTTTCTACCTGTACTTTGAATTAATTTTTATCCATGCATGAATTTTTAGCATTAGTCATTTGCTATTGGAGAATATTGGTTCACTAAGCTATAGACTCTTATAAATATTGACATAATTAATTTTATAAAATAAAAAAACTGCATGTATTACTATCACCTCTGAAGCCTCCGATGGCATCAGAAAAGTCTTATCATTATATAGTCTGAAGATATTGCGCTCTTAAAGATAAATACCAATTTTCCAAAATTCATATTTCCTCTTAAAAACTCAGATTTATTATTAGTCATAAATACTATCAGTGATATCCTTGACACAATGAATTTACTTTGTTTACTCTTCTAAAAAGATCTAAATATCCATAATTTATTACCCCTTTTTAACCTTTGTATTACTTTTTCAAAAAAATTAATTGACTCATTTATATACAATCTGCAAAAACCTCACTATGAATAAAGGCATAGATAGGTAAAAAGAGAAAAAATGGTATAGACTAAATCACCCAAACTATTAAAAACATGAAAGTAAAAATTGGGTAAAAATGGACTCTGAATGAGGTGACCACCAGCTCCCTACTCAAACTGTGGTACAAGTGCTTTTCCTCCAGGCAACTGACAAACGTCAGTGGGTGGGAGAAGAGCATTAAACCCCGTATCCTAGCTTGTGACACAAAATATTAAAAAGATATGTATAAAGGGTCAAGGTTTAATGAAATCAATAGTTTTATTAATTTATAGACTTACTGAAAAAGGACAAAGAATGTCCTTTTTTCAATAACACTCTTAAGTAAAACTGGTTTTTTGCTCCCCTGCGAATGAATATACAACTGAAATAAATATGAGACCACCAGCCGAGTGGGAGGTCAGTGCCCTGATTCTTGCTAAGGAGCCAGTAGCTCATCCACCATTGCTTCTGCTCCTTCCATTAAATGTCAGCACAGTGAAAAGGGCAAGCAACACTTTGATCTTGTGGGTCCCCCAAAAGTGGTTCATGAGCCACTCCTTGAGGGCTTCTGATAAAGGAAGTTCCCCCTGAAAAAGTGTTGAAAAGATGGTTATACAAATAGATTTCCTGGGATTGTGTCCTGGCCTTGTCATTAAACTTTATTGCACTAGGCAAATTACTAAATGTTAATGACCTTCAGTTTCTTTATCACTGAATACTGAGAGGGGATAATTACAGTCCCTATCTCATAAGAAAGCTTGAGAAAGAAATAAGACCAAGAGCATGATGTGTCTACCTCATGGCTGACTCCTTCTATGCAACAAATGTTAGCTTTCAATGTCATCTGTTGTTACTGTTTAAAACTTTCTGCTCCTTTGCAAAATGTTTGACATATTATAGATTTAATAAGTGTTAAAAGAGGAATGGTCTTCTCATTTCTCAGAGGGCCAGTTTTCTTTGTTGTCTAAAGAAAGTTCTAACGACAAATCATTAAAGAAACTCTCTCTAAATGCTTGTTGACAGAATAGTAAATATAGGAAGAGGTCATTGCAGATGTATCTTTATTTTTAGGTATTATACCAGAAATGCTTTAGCTCCTAAGTATCAATGAAGACTATAAAAATAATCAAAGAGTAAATGGAGTGTTCTAATGCTTAATTATAATTATGCTGAAAGGAATTCTAGACCTCAGACAGCACTGGCATGGCACTGTCAATACTAAATAAAAATTACAGCAGGCGGCATGTCAGGCATAGAACAAAGAAACAAAGATGACCCAATCGGGTTACTGAGCATCTCTAAGAAGCACTTGTGGTTTTTAAATGTTTCTTTTCTTTTAAAAAAAATGATATTTTCTCCCAAGAAACATACAATCAAAAGGAGAATCCTCAGGTGACATTCATATAATTTATTAATTTGGGCAAAAGTCATGGCCTTCACAAGCAATGACAACAGAAACTTAAGAAAGCATCGTAGACTTTTTAACCTCAAAATCTATAAGGACTGTGGGATTTCATGAAATAAAATCATTGAGAAGTTACTACATTGGTTACATTTCCAGCTGAGTGTATAAATAATAAAGGTTGCACTCCAAACAAGGCTGATAATTCCGTGGTGACCAGCCAGACTCCTGTTCCCACCCTTTATTCATATGTTGATAGACTTCCCCAGGAAGCCTGGGAAAATAACAGAAGTAACTCAACTTCCCCCAAGAGAAAAAGCCTCATTTTTCCTTGGCAGAGTCATTCCTAATCACAGAGCAGAGAACCATTATTAACATCTGGATATTCAAAAAGAGCCACTGAATTATTATAAAAATGTTTCAAATCATCGGCCTAAAACTCACATGATCTACAATGTATACGATACTTTCTTTCTCCCTTTAGTCAAAAAGATAAATGGAGAAGTTCCTTATAGTTCAACTTCCATTACACATTTGTTTTTAATCTGGGAAAATTCATGTCAGCCTACTGTATCTCCATATCAAAGACTGATGTGTCAGTGGTAGCTTCTGCTCCTGTCACCATGGGTTTCTTTGAAGAATCCAGTGTTTTAGGAGTGATGTTACTGCAAAAATTAATTGGTTCAAAATAGTCATAAGACAGACACTAATATATTGAGTTCAATTCTCTTTCAGTGTAGTTGTGTATTAGTAGATTGAGCGAAAAGGCAAACAAATACCCGCATGTTGAACTAGGCCCTCCCTCCTGTAACAGTTTCTAAGACTTAGTTGCCATGGATCACACACACACACACACACACACACACACACACACACACACACACTAATTAATGCTCTTTGCCAAACCTCATCCAAGTTTTCAGTATTGGGAGCCGCTACTCACTCTGTTGGATCAAGATGGCAGTTTAGTTGGTGGGGCTTGATTAATATAAGTTTCTCAGTTATTTCAAATACTCTGGTAGATTCCCACTGCTTTTCTACACCAAATTTACAGATTTTCTACACCAAAATTACCCAAATTTTAAAATGTTTTAGTGAAAAACTATTATTTTCTTCATCTTTTAAATAAACACACACAGGGCCTCCCCTGGTGGCGCAGGCGGTTGAGTGCTGCGCTGTGAAACTGTCTGCAGCCTCTGCAGCGCCGGTTTGATCCCGGCCAGCCAGTGAGGGTCCCACATGGCGCGGCAGACCTCTCCTGCCTTGCCCGCTGCTCCCCTCAGCAGTGTATTTCGTCAGTCTGCCTGTTCTGTTCCCCACTCTGTCTCTGGTGAATCCTCTCACCCTCCTACGCATCTGGCCTGTACCCTGGTTCTTATGTAAATGAATAAATAAATCTTTAAAAAGTAATAATAAATAAATAAATAAATACATAAATACATAAATAAATAAACGAGCACAGAGTTCAGGAGTCATCCATTAGGAAAAAAAGTCTTTCTCATTATTTTTTTAAAAATTAAGATTTAAATTTGAATTAATGTTCTAGGAAGCTCAGCATCTAACCCTTCTGAGCTATGAAACTGACATGTATACCAATGGAAGTCGCAGCTTGTAAAGAAATTACCGCTCTCACATAATTATCTTTCCTCTTTCCTATGTAACCTCTGGAAAACTCATGCCCTGGACCTTTTTTGTACATTTTACAACTCTATGTTATCCTCAGGGTCCCTCAAAGAGTGGAAATCCTTCAAGTCTCAGCCTGCCTTTACCAGTGTCCTGTCTTACGATGACAGCGAGCCTCTTGCAGATTATGGTGGGTGATTAAGGTAAAAAGTGAAGCCGGGGGCCTACCCTGGTGGCGCAGGCAGTTGAGCGCAGCGCTCTGAAGCTGTCCTCAGCCTCTGCAGCACCGGTTCGATCCCAGCCGGCCAGCGAGGGTCCCACATGGGGAGGCAGACCTCTCCTGTCTCGCCCGCTGCTCCCCTCAGCATTGTATTTCGTCAGTCTGCCTGTTCTGTTCCCCACTCTGTCTCTGGTGAATCCTCTCACCCTCCTACACATCTGGGCTGTACCCCGGTTCTTGTATAAAAATAAATAAATCTTAAAAAAAAAAAGTGAAGCTGGCTGTGTACAGCATGTAACATGGGTATCCCTTGCTTTACAAAATGTGGGCGTCTCCTGCAGCTCCCACTTTTCCTGTGTCTTGTGTTGCCTGTACGATTGTTCATCTCCATTTCCAGCAGTGACTTTAACAAGGGTTTTCAATTTTACTCTTTTACATCCTCTCTGGCAAGTATTTACCATCATCTTCCTTCAAGCACTCTGTGAGGAACCTTTACATATGATCTAGAACTAAATATAAAGAGATTCATGAGTCCTTTAAGTGGAACAACCTGTTGTAATGTGAATAAAATGAATGCACAGTCCTTGCTGATTTTCCTGGATGTGATATGTGGAGAAGGGATTGCCTGAGCTCCTTTTTGCTTTCCTGGTACTGCATTTACTACCTTAAAAAAAAAAATACATACATATATATATTTATATATAATGCTGCTGAAAAAAGAGGAAACATGAATAAGATATTAAATATTGAGACTAAACTACCTTTTTTGTGAAGGCAAATACATAACGGGACATGAACTTGGAAGTGTCAGAAATTCCCGTTGTTGGGCTGATGTAAAGACTGAGGCATGAGTCCTCCCTTTGAGTGTCCATTTACCTGCGCTGTGTCCTCCTCCCAACAGCGCACCTGTTACTTCTTTTCCTTTACAGTTTCCCTCCCCTTCCAATTTTTCTAAAGTGGATTCCCAGGCTGAAATTTACTGCACAACCAGTAGTAGAGGGAAGAGGATAATATTCCAAGGTGAAATGTATTAAACACAGACTTATTTTCAGCTTCTCCTTTTGGCCCCGCCTCCTGCAGGACTAATGCCTAATGACTCCAGGAAGTGAAAGCAATTAAATTTCACTTGGTGTAAAGTTGAAGAAATCGTCCCATGTGAAAAGAATGTTTCTTTGCCACATTCCATTGGTGGCAATAAACAGGCAAATTTCACTGGTTTTGATATAGTAGTATGAGCTTTCACAGGACTCAGGTTGATTTCATTTTAAAAAGTTGAATTTATGAGACAGAAGAGTGAAAGGTTTGTACTGACATGTTTAAAACCCTCTTTTAAAAAGTGGCGTATTGCATCGTTCCATTTAAGTGTTCACACCGCAGACTGAAACATAATCTGTTTACTGAAAAAACAACTTTTTATTGCACTGTGAATAATTTCCCATTGAAAAAGAAAACAATATACAGTATTTTAGTGCTTTGTGAAACATCTGGAAATTTTTCTTCAGTCGCTAAAGCTATTAGGAATTTGCATCCACCTTAAAACTACTGATTTTTTAATTTAATGCAGAACAACTTCAAACATACTATTGAATAAATCTGAAGGTAGTAATTTCCAAAGGCCCACTGAGGGCACTCAAGAACAAAGCAGGAACCCACCGCAAGGTAAATCTGGTTTTCCAGAGAGCCCCGTAGATTTTGCTTCTTTGTCCTCACTTTTCTGAGCACACGGAAAAGTGAATTGTATTAGTTAGGGCTATGTCAGTTGCTCTGACAAACAAACCCCAAATCCCAGTGGCTTAAATAGTGAACTTGTTTTCTTGTTCATCTGACAGTCCAAGGTGGGTGTACTGAGTCAGAGGCAGCTGCCATGTAGAGATGAGCAACCCTAACTGCTCAGTCTCTCGCTGCTTCTTCAACAGGAGATTTGCAGTGAGGAGAATGAGCATGGAGCGCAGCATTGTGCTCATATTAGGCCTGCTCGTATTCCATGGGTCAGAACTCAATCACCACCTGGCCAGATTCACCACAACGGAGCTGAGTCCCAGGAAGGAAAAGAAAGGGGTTCAACAAATAGCCAGGCCTTAGATCCCATCAGCATTTTACAAGATTACAATTTTTTTCCCAAATGCCAGCATGCTCAGTGCCCAATATTTGCTCCCTAGCCCCTGTGGGGGTTCTATGTAAAGTACTGAACCAAAGGTTCTGGGGAGATTTCAGAAGTGACAAAAAGTGCTGGAAAGCCATTTGACTTTAGATGCTCTTTCCTCATCTCCACTGCAAAGCCTTTCCCTTTATTTGTGAAAATTGTGAATGGGGAATAATTCTCAAGACAGTTTCTCTACATGAAGACAGCTCATTAACTAATGTGAACTCTAGAAAAAGAATCCAAGATTTCTTCCAAGGGTGTTATTTTTCCACAAGGTATGGTCATGAAAATTTAAGACTTTTAAATACTCTTTAAAAAAAGTATCTCTCCATGGTTTAAGTGTGATGGTGTAAGCGCAATACTCAGACCTAAAATAAATGTAGGGATAAGAGTGTGTCCACCTGGAAAAGATAAATTCAAATTTCAATAACTGAGGACTCCTCCTTCCCCAGACTATGCCACCCTAAGCCTCCTCCTTCCATCCAGCTTTTGTGAGCTGCTGTCCACTGTGCAAGCATCAGACAGAGTCCTACTTCATCACCTTATAACTGAACATCACCGCCATTAGACTATAACCTCCATAAGGAAAGGGGTCCTCGGATATTATTTATCCTTAGAGGCACATAATCTAGTCTCCCACTCCTTGGAGGGGTGAACTAAATATTTGTGGAATGGAATTGAATGCAAATTAGAAAAAGTCAGTTCCATAAGACATTAAATCAATCAAAGAGCTACTAGTGTTCCGGAGAGAAGCAGACATCTGGCTCAAGGTGGACTGAAAGGGAGAGATGCAAAGAAGGAAGATTTCCTGAAGTAGCTGAAGTGATTTTAAAGGCAGGGTAGAGTTTCAACAAGAAGAATTTCAGGGATATCACTGCAAGCCGAGAAACAACACCTAAAGGCTCAGATGCAGGAAAGCAAAGATGCTTTTGAAGGAGTAGCTAGTATTCTTGTTTATCTTGTGCTTAGATTGTGTGAAGGGACAGATGAGAGCCAGGAAGAGAATGGGAGGTGGAGGGAGGTTAACTCTCAGACTCGAAAGTCACAATTTAATTCTGTGGACAATGGGAAGCTGGGCAGGGGGCAGTCTGGATGCTGGGAGTCCCCAGCTACCAAGTGGATGGAGGATCCATTTGTGGTAAGAGGCAGTAGGAAGAAAGACGTCTCGTAAGACTGAGAGCAATGCAGGAGGAAGGCAACAGAATCCTGAGGCAAATGACAGAGGAGGGACAGGGCAGGAGGAGTTAGTGCATGATGCAGGGAAAGAGCACTCATCTCTACATGACTAGTGAGATTTTTAAGGAAGCATGGAGGAATATTAGGGGAGTGACAATATGGGGCCGCCATTCAAGGGAAAAGAACTTTGAGAGGAAGCTCTGGTGGTGATAGAGGCAAGGTGAGAATTAGATTGGAGACATTTTGCATTACTTGGCCCACACCTTGGACTCCTGACATTTCTGAAACTGATACTTACAACATTGCCTCTAGATGAGTTCATACAAATAGTGCTCAGGTTAGTGCTGAGAATTTGATAAATGCACACTTACAAAATACACTACAATTTTCAACTTCACTGGGATATTTATTCACTGTCCTAGTATGTATGGATACTTAAAAAAAAAGAGTTTTAATCCCTTCATAATCTTCATTTACCTTCAACTCTACCAGTCTCTACTCTGAACTCTAATTACTGCAGCCCTATCCATCTCCTTACTGCCTGAGAGAGGGAACAGTGTTCTCCCTGCTGGGTTGGAAGCTGACTTGATCTGTGCCAGAGAAACAAGCAACTCAAAAAAATAAGTGTTTTGGAAGACACGGTGAAGAAGAGGGAAATCATCCTTATTGAAGACTTAACATAAACATCCTAGTAGAGAAAGGCTTTCCCAGAAGAAAAGCAGCAACGAAACATCCATGGCATTAGTAACCTTTCCTAGCATGTGGCAGTTCTTATGCAAACCAGGTGCCACTGTAACAGGGTGGTCCCCAGGAAAGGGGGAGGTTCCCTGCCCCACCCAAGGAAGGGTGGAGCTGAGCGGGAAGAGGAGAAGCTGCAGAAGAGACTGAGGAAGGAAGCAGGATGGAGCCAGGAGCCCTGGAGGAGGCGCATGGAGCCTAGAGACACGTGAAGAAACTGCGCTTGTCTTTTGGTCGTGGACTGGGTGACACAGATGTGGGTGAGACCCGTGGGGAGGTGACAATGGCAGCTTTTATCTTGATGTTGATTTTGCTCTTTTCCTTCCGGGCTTGTCTGGTTGTTTGTGACCCTTTTCTGTGGGTCCCCACTGGAAGATGCTTTAGACTTGTGGCAGGCTTTGGGGCTTTGCTCTGCGCCATTCCCATATGGATGGACTTTTACCCACGAGGGGATGGGTAACTTTGGGTGCTTCATTTAGAAACTAGACTCTTTGCCTTACCTGTGTTGTTTCCTAGTTTAATTAAAGTTCCTTCCCATTAAAGTCTCATATGTTTTGTGTTGATGTGGCGGATGGCAGAACCCATTTAAAATAGGCAGGTTTGTGGGGCTTGGGCTACCCCTCTCCCTGTCCTATAACACCACATTCTAGGTGAAGCTTCCTGACATTTCTACGGAATTTCTGTCTAGCTCGGTATTGGGGTGCCAGATCGGTAAATGTCATCCCAGTTTTTCTTAACACCTGGAATCCCCTTCTTGAGCACATCAGAACTTCTTCCAAGAAGCTTTCTGACAACCTTTTATGTCTCCCTCCCATTGGACCCAGAGTGAAGATGGATGGAGTGAGAAGAATTCAAGATGTGGGAGATTTCAGCAGATCTGAAAATGAACAGTCCTGGCGTTCTTCCATCCCCAAAAGCCCTGAGCAGATCGCTTCGAGAAGAAAGAGCAGCACACTGGCCAATTATTATAAGAATATACTTCTGATACACATGTTTTATTTCCCAAAGCTGACTTTGATGACCTTAATTTTATCTGTGCTATGGCGTAAATTTTCCCTGAGATCTTTATTTCATCCTGACACCAATTAGCACATGAGTTTCAGCAGAAGAATCCACGGCAATTTAATACACACCTTCGAAGAAAGGGAAACACTAATTGAAATGAAGACTGTCTCCAAACCAATTGAACAGGTGTGCATTTCCATAATGGCTGCACAATTGCACAACGAAGTGGTGTTTGCTTCTTTTGCTTGTGAACTGAATTAGTAATCTTCACATGCCCTGTCCCAGTGATTGAAATAAATTACTTTGTTAAATTGCGAAGCAGGTTGACCCATCTGTTGGCCCATGAATGTTCAGATTCTCAGAGGGTTTATTATTCCAAATAATGACTGCCATATGCAGTGGTAAACAGTGCCTTTAAAACTGACTGAAGGATTTGGTGCGACTTTTGAAGGCAATTTATAAAGCTATTCATATTCCTCTAAAGGATCTGCCCTTCAACTAACTTCTAAAAAAGTTGTCTTGATCAGTTAGTCCTGCCCGAGACACCTTGTTCTTTTTGGAGTGGAGAGAGGAACAGAAGATGAGAAACCCCAGCCCTGCAGCACCTACTGTGTGTCAGGTGCCAACCTCTGCTCCCCTCACGATGTCCCTGGGCATGGATAATAATATCCTGGAGAGAACAGGAGGGCAGGGAGCTGAAGTAGCTCACGCCATGGCAGATGCTAAGCTGCAGAACTAGGACTCAAACCCAGTCCCTTTGCTTCAACATAAAGGCCTGAGCCTGTTTCCACTAGGCCTGAGCATCTGATGAGTGTTTACACTGGTGTAGGGGCAGGACAGGGTCAGAGCAGGATTTCTACGATCCGAGCAGACCGGGTAAAGGAGGAGTCCAGGAGCCCTCGGTGACTTTCTCAGGCTTTTATTGAGCTTTTACATGCAGTGCAGCAATCAGGTACACGGCAGGCAGGGGTGCAGGCGGGCCAGGAGGCCGGAAGGCCTCCAAGCCCCCAGCAAGTTTTCACTCTGGGCTTCTCTGGCGTTTTTTCTCCCCTTCTCGCTCCTGCCTCTTCTCCTGCTTCTGCTTCTCTTGGTGAATATCTCAATACTGAGCCATGGCCCACAAAAGTAAGCAACATAGCTTACAACAATGTAACAACTGCGGGTACCCCATCAGGCAGGCCATCCTAATGGTGGGAGGCAGAAAAGGGTAAAACTATTTACCCTGCCAACTGGCAAGTCCAGTGAGACTTCAGAGTTAAAACCCACAAGAGAAAAAAGTGACCCACTTCTGATTCTGCCCACAGCACCATTCAAGTAATGCTTGGCCTCTTGTCTCTAAAAATGAGTCTTCCTCTTCCTGATCTCTTTTAAGGGGGAGAAGTACTTTGAACTTCCATTGGTAAGAGGCTACTAGAAATGCTTGCAAGACAAAAATCTGTGGCTCTTTTTTTAATCTGTGGCTTTCCTGACTTTTTAGATCAGCCTCATGTTCAAATGTCAAGGAAAAAGGCATGCTCTGCTCACACAAGGCCTGTAACCTGCTCCAACTGGCCAGGCCATGATTTGTTCGTGATGTTAACGGTGACTCCCTGTGCTCGGTTGCAAAGGCTGAGTTGCTGATGGATGGCCCAGAGCCAGCACGTGGTCGGCTCTTCTGGTATTCAACTGCCGTATTAATCATGCGTGGAGAGGTCTTTCCTTCCCTCTGTGAAAAATGAAATGGCTAATATATGCTATGGAATGAGTGCCCTGAAACAATACCTTTCTTAATGGGAAAAGAATAAAGCTATTAAAAGAATAAACTCCTGTCTATGACATGATGACAGCAGGATTTTTCTGATGAGCTAAATGAATAAGATTGCTCGCCTTTGATTTATGCTAGTGCAAAAAGGCTCTCAAAGCTTCAAAAGGCAGAATGCATTTGGAGATGTCGACCTTCTCCACTCCCTGTTGGAAGGAAGTGAGAAGCTAAGATTGGGCCAAAGGCAACTGCAGGACAGGCAGAGAACTGACAAGAACTAAGTGGTCAGCAATACAGGAAACAAGGCAGGTGGGGAGCAAGGGGGGAAGTCAGAGAACCAGTGTGAGTGCCAGAACCTGTGATTTAGGAGATTTGCCTTGTGTCAACAACACATCCGTCCCCAGGCACATCTGATGGACCCACGCCGGGTCTTGCTTCTGTGGTAGGGTGCCTTCCATCATGGCTTCGAGAAGGAATCAGACCTGCTCCTTGGCTGTCAGCTTGAATACTGAAGAGGGAGTAGAAATTAGGATTGTTCTTCACCTACAGCAAAGTTAAAACCAGAAGAGAACAAAGTCCACATTAAATGTCTTGGAAAGAATATATAAAAACAAATTCCTAGCAGAGGAAAATTTTAACATCAGAAAAGATCATCCAGACAATGTCCATTGGGGAAAAAAATGTGTTTTGTATGTTAGTTACTTAAATCTAGAGCAGGCCTCCCCTGGAGGTACAGGCGGTTGAGCGCAACGCTGTGAAGCTGTCCGCAGCCTTGCAGCGCCAGTTCGATCCCAGCCGGCCGGCAAAGGTCCCACATGGGGAGGCAGACCTCTCCTATCTCACCCACTGCTCCCCTTAGCAGTGTATTTCGTCAGTCTGCCTGTTCTGTTCCCCGCTCTGTCTCTGGTGAATCCTCTCACCCTCCCACGCATCTGGCCTGTACCCCAGTTCTTGTATAACAAATAAATCTTTAAAAGAAAATTAAAAATAAATCTAGAGCAAGGCACACATGATCAGAAAGGTATAAAATATCAGACAAATACAACTTCTATGTGTGTGTATATAGATATGTAATCAATTGTTGTTCCAACCAAATTCTGTCCTTCCCTGAAGAAGAAATGGGACTTGAGATCGTTAGCAAAGACTATTACTTTCTCACCCTGTTCTACAATTAGAACAAATTTGGCCAAGGTCCTTTTGGATCAGCTACTGTATAATGTTGACAACAATGTCAACTGCATTCTCCTGAGATATGTTAATGAAATTTCCAAGTTTAATAAAGAGAAAACGCATACTACTAATATGCTGACTTGTTTGGAACTTGGGTGAATTTAGCTATACTTTCACAGTAAGTTGTGTCTGAAGACACAAGATACACAATGAAATTGAGGTCCAGGATTCTAAAATAGAAAATCAGAAAATATTGGCCTGAATATAGTTAGTAAATATTTGTTGTTAATAACTATGTGTTGAACGTATATGTAGATTTAAAGCTTGTCATAGTCTTGGAATGATTTTTATAGCTTTGTGCTACTCAAATGTTTAACATTCTTTGTAGCAAAACAAATGTGAATTTTTCTTAAATAGTGTCATTCTGTTTTATTTTCTACCCATCTGTGTCCAAGAAGAAAACTCACTCCCATGAATTTCTGGTTCATCATATTTATCTAATCTATTAGCCCAATGTCCAAAGTGATGCTTTATTCACATTTATCTCAAGAGACAGCACACTATCATTGGCCAAAAGCAAATGAGGTGACAGCCTGCACTGTCAGTTCTCAACTTGAAATTTAGAACAAGAGTGATCTCACCCCATGTGTGTGACTCTTTCCCAAGACCATCCAACATTGACCTTATTGTGTAATGAACGTAAAGTATCTGCATATGAAGAACATCCAAGGTTTTTTGTTTCCCTTGTGCCTTTGTATATATTATCTCACAGCCAGCCTATGTGATAGTCACCACTCTCCGCCTTTTTAATGAGAAACTGCACTTCAAACCAAGAGGTAAAGGGAACCTGATATAACAATTCCCAAAATGATGCCTCAAATATTTTTTTAATCATTGAGATCAGTCATGAGCTCAATTCATAGTGCAGTTTTGCTGGGGGCGAAGAAGAAAACTGTTTTAAGCATGTGTGTTGGGAAGTGAGTGTGTGTGGGTGACAGAGAGGGAAGGAAGGGGTATTCATAGCATGTCAATGTCAATTATTGTGCTGGAAATTTTAATTTGCACAAAATTTCAGGTAGACATCAGCCCCCTTTACAGAGGAGGAAACTGAGGCTTAAGGTTTAAGAGATAGACGCAGCCTTCAAACCCAGATCTGCTTGACTCCTACATATAAGCTCTTCCCACATACACAACATGCTCCCTCTGGATTTCCCCTTAGCTATAAATAGGAAACAAGGGCTTAGATTGCATTCTAATTTCCTAGGCTATCCACCTTTTACATACTGCAAACTGGGCTCCAGTCTGAGAGATTTGAAAACTTTGCAAGAGAATCCTTCCAAAGATCTGATTTTAATTGTATCCATGGAAAGGTTAACAATACATGCATCTCAACACCTTTTCAGGATTATTTGTGGAGATCTTTAATCACATTAGACATTGATAAGCCTTTATCAAGAGTTTACAGCTGTAAAATCCAGGATTCAGAGACTTTATCTAAGTTTTGTCTCCTGTTTCAAAAACACTACTTAATATTGAACAGGCACACAGTATTGGGAAAATAAATGTTTTGAGGGACAATAACCCAACATTTCATTCACAGGTCTCATCTGTGATGTTGTAACAAGTAGCGGATTCTCCCCCTTGTATATCTCCTATTCGCCCTATAGCCATAACCTAAGAAGGGGACACCTTCCCCAGACCTTAAGGCTAAACGACAGCAAGAGAAAACACCCTGTCTGTAAGTTTGCAGCACAATGCCTGGAACAGTCTTGAAATTCAAAAATGTGTTGAATTCACTGTTGAAGAAAAAGCTACTTTTACTTAAGCTTATTCCTTTTTAGGCCTTCTACTTGCATTTTCTCAGAGAGGTGTCCTGTGGCAGATACTATATTTCCCATCTCACAGAGTTAAAAAAAGAAAAGTTTAGAGACGTTAAATCACACACCCAAAATTATCCAGTTTGCATGTGGCAGAACACAGATGAAACCAGAACACAGACCAAACCAGGCTGATTTCAGACCCTGCCTGAATTCCCCCACAGGACTTGGGACACTTGGCAATCCCATTTCCTCTTTTTTTTTTTTTTTTTTTAATAGAGGCATGTTTTATTTATTTATTTATTTGTTTGTTTGTTTGTTTATACATGCACTGGGTACAGTCAGAAGCGTGGGAGGGTGAGAGAATCCACCAGAGCCAGAGCGGGGAGCAGAGCAGGCAGAAGGACCGAAGTACACTGCTGAGGGGAGCAGCGGGCGGCAGGAGAGGTCTGCGCGCCATGTGGGACCCTCCTCTGGTGGCTGGGGAGCAGCCGGGGATCGAACCGGCGCCGCAGAAGCTGCGGGCAGCTTCGCAACCCAGCGCTCAACCGCTGCGCCACCGGGGAGGCCCCCCATTTCCTCTTAAGGGCCTTGACCTTCTCTCCCCACTCCCAGATATTTGCAAGGCCTTCTCCTTATCATTCAAGTCTCTGCCCAGACTCACTTCCTCAGAGACACTTTCCTGGACCATTTCCCTCCCAGTCTTGTCTGTCCTGTGATCCTGTTAGCCGGGAACCACCATCTGACATTCTCCTCTTTCTGACTTGATTATTGCCGTGTCCCCCAAACAGAACTTGAGCTTTGTGAGAGCGGGAACTTGTTTGAGTCTTATTGGCCACGGTGACTCACAGTCCAGGGTTGAGCCTGACACATCAAGGAACACTTTAAATATTTGCTGAATTCCTGAATGGCCGCTGTGGTTCAGGTAACCCCTGGTATGCTAAAGAGGATGGTACTTGGTCAGCCAGTCTAGAGAAGCACCTGGTGCATGACTGGTATGTATCTCCAAACCCATTAAGCTAATTCCCACATCACTGCTTCTTAGCATTTCAGGCAGGAAAATTGATTTTTACAGGGGCCAATTGAGCAAATTTTTCCATGCAAAGAGAAAGCTCAAACTTAATGTTTGCAGCATGCATTTTAGTCACTCCAACACAGATATTCTGTTAGCTAAAAATAATTTCCATCCCTCTCAGATCAGAGCCATACATACTCAGCTACTACAAGACCAAGATGTCAATTATTTTGGTTTCAAGAATTCTTCTCAAAAGACAGCCCTAAGCATTCATATAACACAGGATAAAATCCAAGACCAATATATATATATATTAGATAAAACTCTCTCTGGCCAGGGTTCAACAGTTGATGGAGAATATTAACAATAGCACTTGGACTTGAGTCTCTTGGATCCCTCCACACATACACATACACAAGCTCTGAATGAGCTTGACATGCACCTGGTTTTCTACCATTAAAAGTAAGCTTATTGTCAGCATAATTGTTTTACAGATCTCCAACCAGTCTGAGACCTCACATGTGGCTGCCATGTTTGTTTCTTCAGGAAGTTCAGCAGTTCTGATGACAACATCTTCCTCTCATCCTCTCCAGCCCTGCACTCCCTGACCCAGTCCCTGGAACTGCTGAGATCACTCACTTTGAGATGCTACTCTTTCTGTTTTGAATCCCTCTCCTAATACCTGTGACTTACTCTTTTTTTAAAAAAAAATTCCTCCATTCATACAAGAACTGGGGTACAGGCCAGAGTGCGGGAGGGTAAGAGAATTCACCAGAGACAAAGCAGGGAGCAGAACAGGCAGACTGAAGAAATACACTGCTGAGGGGAGCAGCAGGCGAGACAGGAGAGGTCTGCTGTGCCATGTGGGCAGCTCCCTGGCCAGCCAGGGATTGAACCCGCACTGCAGAGGCTGTGGACAGCCTCACAGTGTTGTGCTCAACCTGCCACAACACCGGAGAGGCCCCATTTCTTACTTTTAATTCTCTTTAACTTAGAACTACTGTCCCACCTGTACTTATGTGACATCATCATCAGATGATCTCACTCACTCTTACATCCCAGGTTATGTTGGATGCCCCTTCTCTAAATCCTAAAAGAACTTGTTGCAAAGCTTTGGCTTGATTTTTTATTTCCCCAACTGGGTCAATGGGCTTCTGGCATTGCTTACTTTATTCCTCTTGTATCCTCAGCACATCATCATGTCCTCCACGTGGTAGCTGTGGAGGGAGCTGGCTTATAGAAATGATTGGGAGCTGACTTACACTGAGCTCATGCAAACCACTTTCACTTTATATTACATTTCCTCAGAGGAAAAGATTATTTTCCTCTACTCCTTTTTAGAAAGTTGTTTTCACTCATAAAGTAAGAAGGCCAGATTATCAATTCCTGATGTAACTGTCCCAAATCTGTCTTGTGACCTACAATCACCCAAACCAATCATGGGTGGAGGCAATGAACACACAGCCATCAAGAATACCAAAATATTCCTCAGACAGGACCAGCATTACCCATAGAACAAAAAGGACCAGGATGGGCAGAAAGCAAGGAAAGCCTGGCTCCCTTACCTACCCTAGCCCAACTTTCATCTCATTGATTAAAAACTTATATCCCCATGCACAAATGTTCCCTTTAAGCTATAACCAGCTCCAAGGAAATAACAACTGTGTCCTTGGTAAGGTATGAACTACATAGTAGTGGACCAATCTTCATTTGTGGTTTGTGGAATGCAGCACTCAAGTGGCCATATGCCCAATGGAGTCACTGAGTAGTGATCTCACTCACAGTCACAGGCCACATCAATGTATCTTCTTCTACATATGCTGTTGCTATTTGGGGAAAGAGCTCAAGAACATGTCCTCTAGGCCCATCCAGGACATTCTACAGTAAAGTTAACTTGGCTAGAACTCTTATCTGGGAGCTTAACTAAGTTCTGCAATTTCTAAAACAACTGTGACTCCACATCTAGCACAAACCCTATCACCTTCTGAAGCCTCCAGGCCATAGGGTTAGTCTAGAGGGCAGTGCACCTACTACAGGCTCCAGGGCAGGATTTCTTCCCAGGGCTTCCATTCTTTGCTCCAATATCCTCACATATATTGAAACCACAAATTTTACATTTAACCTATTTATCTGCTGAGCTCAAGCACCTTCACTAGACTCAGTGACCAGGTACGCACAACCACCACCTGCTCCCAACACAGATTTCTGCTTCAAACCTCAGCACCCTGGGCAACAAGTCTTCCTTTCTGATAATCTCAGTATAGACAGTGGTTTGATCAGTGTGGCTAGAGAATAGTGACCACAGGTGAGAGTGGCAGTCAGGTAAGGCTGGATCAGGCAGACCTGTGGCATGTTTGGTGGGTCTTATGTCCCTCTCTCCCTTTTATTTCTTTCTTGTCTACTCAATGACCAAATCCCCTTCTTATTGTAAGAATTTCTCAGCTTCTGACTCTTCAGAAGCATATCACATCTTGCTATGAAACTTGATACTAAAGACTTGCTCTTCCAACCTCCCGCCCCCCACCCCCACCATAGCTTGGGCACCAGTGCATGATCTCCACTCAGACACTGAGCTGCACAAGTCCTACTCTTTAAACTGGAAGCTAATGATGTAAAGAAGCTTGAATCCTGGAGAGTTCATCTAGAGTTCAAATGATGCCAGTGTTAGAATAGGTTGCCAAGAGCAATAAAGGCTAATATTTCAGAGTAGGGTCCAGCATCTCATTGGAGTGAGAGTGCTCAAGTGCACAGTGGCCTGGAATGTTCCACTAGCAGGAGTAGCGTCTTCACTAAACAGCTGGTGGTGGGACACTACCTGTGGCCCCTATTTGCCGGGTCCCTCTTTGCTTACCTCTGATTTCTGAGTCTGCTCCTGCAGCCTTACTAACATTTCTCTTCTTCCTGACCCCATAACCTCCCAATGACTTCCTTTGCTACTTAAATCGTCCAGAGTACACTTCCTTCAATGCAACCAAAAACTGGTGCAACATGACGTGAACTTTGAACTTTATTCTCAGGATAAAAGGAAGTCACTGGAGGCTTTTTTAAGCAGGAAGCAATACTGATGAAATAGGAAGGCTTAGGAAGAATTATACAGCAAGTCTCCTAAATAATCGCATTGTTTGGACTTATGGGCATCCTCATTTGGGTAACTGACAAGGCTTCGTCATGTGTTCTCTCTGTTAGATAAGAGAACAAGGGAGGACCAGTCCATAATGGAGGTAGATTGCTCTGGTATGTATTCTGGGCCTTATTCTTCGTTCCATATTGCCTCATTTTTGCATTTCTTTATTTCACCCTTTTGTCCTAGTTTCCTTCAAATCCTTTCTGGAAAAAGCTTTAATATGTGTGCTGTGCCATTTGAAACAATAGCCACTAGCTGCATCTGTCTATTTCAATTAAAAATTCAATGAAAATTAAATTAAATTATCATATGACCTAGCAATCATGTACCTTCGTGTTTACCCAAAAGAGTTGAGAACTTACATCCACATAAATACCTGCACACAATGTTTACAGTAGTTTTATTCAAAATTGCCAAACTTGGAAGTAACCAAGGCATCCTTCAGTAGGTGAGTAGGTTAATAAATGGTGGCACACCCAAGGTAATGTTACCCAGCACTAAAAAGAAGTGAGCTATCAAGCCATGAAAAGACCTGGAAGAAATTTTAAATTTGTATTATTAAGTGAAAGAAGCCCATTTGAAAAGGCTACACACATATGTAAACAGTTCCAACTACATGACTGATATTCTAGAACAAGCAAAACTAAGGAGACAGTAAAAGATCAATGGTGGGGGCCTCCTTGGTGGCGCAAGAGGTTAAGCACAGCACTATGAAACTATCGGCAGCCACTGCAGTAAGAGTTTGATCCCCAGCCAGGGAGATACCCACATGGCGCAGCAGACCTCTCCTGTCTCTCCCACTGCTCTCCTCAACAGTGTATTTCAGTCAATCTGCCTGTTCTGTTCCCAGCTCTGTCTCTGGTGGGTCCTCTCACACACACTCACTCCCCCCTGCTACACCTCTCACCTACACTCCAGCTCTTGTATGCATAAAATAAATCTTTAAAAAAATGGCTTCCAGGGATGTAGGCTGGAAGAGGGTAATTGTATAGGCAGATCAAGGAGAGATTCTGAGGGTGTTGAAAATGCTTTATATGATACTATAATGGTACGTATGATACTAAAATGCTTTGTATGATACTAAAATGCTTTATATGATACTATATGGTACTTGTCATAATATATTTGTCCAAATCCACAGAATGTACAGAACGAAGAGTAAATTGTAATGTAAACTATGGACTCTGGATTCTCATGATGGGGCAATGTAGGCTCCCCAGTTGTAACCAGTGTTCTGCTCTGGTGGGGGGTGTAGGTAATGGGGGAGGTTTTGCATGAGTGGAGGCAGGGGGTGCATGGGAAATCACATTGTACAGTTCAAACTTACACAGCTCTGTGAGTTATATTTCAATAAAACTGGGAAAAATTCAGTTCCTCAGTCACACTAGTCCCATTTCAACTGATCAGTAATTACGCTAGCAGCTATCAGACAGCACAGCTACAAAACATTTCCCATCACAGAAGGTACTGTTGGGTAACGCTGCTGAACATGACAGTTCAGAACACCATAATATCATTTAATATAGTGAATATGTCTTTTGTTCTGTAGCCTCTCACGATTTGATCTCTGAAGACGGAGGTCCACTGAGGGGCAGGTAATGGCAAGGGTCTAGAATGCTGTCCTTGGCACAAATCCCAGGCAGGAGCTGAAATGGAAGGCTTACCTCCTCGGGCATTGTATCATCTTCACTCATCTCCATAGGAAGGACGCTCGCTGTGCACTTCCAGGCCAGATGTATTTAAGATGTCATCTCTGAAGAGCAAACTCTAAGACCATGGAAACCATGTCCCGAGCATATCTAGGAATTCTATGGGCTCGGAGAAAAAGGACAAGCGATTAAAAACTGCCCCCTTGGTCAGTAAGAAATAGTTTCTCTCCTGAGAGCAAGGCAAAACAAGATTCTAGTTACCTCTAATACACACAGTGGTAATAGCTTGATAACTTAGTAGAGGTAAGTGGCTATTGCTTTATAATGTCACCTCTTATGGGGCCTCCCTGGTGGCACCATCGGTTGAGCACGGCGCTGTGAAGTTGTCAGCAGCCTTTGCAGCACTGGTTCGATTCCCAGCCCGTCGGGGAGATTCCCACATGGCGCAGCAGACCTCTCCTATCGATTCTGCTGCTCCCCTCAGCAGTGTCTTTGGTCTGTCTGCCTGTTCTACTCCCCGCTCTCTCTGGTGAAATCTCTCACCCTTCCACGCCTCTGGCCTGTACCCCAGTGCTTGTATAAATAAATAAATCTTAAAAAATATATATACAATGTCACCTCTTAGAAAGAAACATAGTCTCTATACCAGAAAAGAAAATTCAATCTTTCCCAATGGTTGTTGGTGTTTTCTTCATGAAGCGAAACACACACAAACACACACACACACAAACACACACACACACACATACAGTTGCCCTCTCCCTTGCCTCAAGGTCAGCAGGACAGACTGGGACCTGATCAGCAAGAGCCAGCAGCGCCTCTCGGATACAGGAGGCCAGGGCAGGCGGGCCAGCAATTTCAGAACAGCAGCTTTTCTTCCACCAGCGAGCTCTGGGCAGGAGAAGAGAGCTCCCGGGACAACTATCAACACAGTAGCAGCCTGGTGGTTTTCTTCTTCCCCTCTGGGGAGCTGTTTTCTTTGCAAAACTACTGTAATTTTAATGGGCTGCCATTTGCTCATTAAAGTCCTCTGGGAATTTAGTCAGCATGCGGGCCACAGAACAGGACCCTGTGTAACAGACAGGGTTTTGTCATTAAATAAAACATTTTATAAGCTCAGTGCAAACCTGCTAACCAACAACTGTCCTTCTTGGGCCCCAGCAGCCTGGCCTGTGGTTTAGGGCTCTGCCAGCACAGGTGAGTTATGGAGAGATCATCCTCCAAGTTCCCATTGGTCTTTATTATGATAATCAAAGAGCAGATGATGAGCAAGCAATCATGTTAAATTTCATCCCTGGGAATTTCACCAGGCTTACTTTCTTACCATTCAAAATCTTCTTGAGGGCTGCTTCCTTTGGAAAAAGGGGGGCCCTGTACTTCTGATCTCATGAAGGGATTTGGTAACTACTGGACAGCAGGGGAGAGAGAGAATGTGTGTGTGTGTGTGTGTGTGTGTGTGTGTGTGTACCACTGATAGAACAGTTCCTAAACAATGGTCCACAAATTGGCTCCATCAGAATCTCCTGGGGTGGCTGGTATGGACAGGTATCCTTGGACCCCAATCTAAGCACTCTGGTGCCATCCAAGGCGCAGAAGTCAGTCGCATAACTGTGAACCTTCAGGCCTGTGGTCCCTGGCATCCAGTTGTCCCACTATCACTGGCATTGTCTCAAGGCTCACTGCTTGGGCACCAGGATCAATTCTTGGCAAACATTATCACCTTTGTTCCTCACGAACCCCTTATAAGTTTTGTTATGACCCACTTTTGAAAAGTGGGGAAACTGAAGTTTAAGGAAGTTAAATCATTTGCGAAAGCTACAGCTCCAGTAAGGCTGCCAAGCATTGTTTCCTAGCCATGGGAATAGCTCTCTCCTTGGATAGAGTGGTATCGGCAAGTAAAAGTCTTCTCCCATTAACCAGAATTCCTTCCACAAAATTGATAGACAGAAGATATAAAATAATCTTGAGAGCTGCCTTAACCCCGCAGATCTGTAGACTTGAGTTTTGCAGTCCTTCTGTGGCCTGCTCCTTCTCCTGCCCCCACGCCCTCCCATCATTTCATAAAAACAAAATCGGAATAAAAATGAAGAAATAAAACTCTCTTTGCTTTTCCTCAAGCAACAAACTTTTCTAGAACATGTCTTCTCTGAAAGCTAAGCCCTTCCAAGGGGCATCTGGGATCTTGGACCCCTTCACAAAAGGCAATTGATGCTGCAGGGCCAGGCTGACACCCACTCCCAACCCTTCACCCCTGTTCCCCCTCCCCACATTCCTTAGGCAGCTTTTCTGCAGGGAGTCCCACCCACACTTGAGCTTTCCCTCAACATCTCCCTCCTGGATCCTGCCTCAGAGAACACCAGCATTCAGCAGGAGGCAAATTTGAGTCTGTCAAGGTTTCTAAGAAGCTAGTTATATGACCCAGCAGCACATCAAAGAGTCTGACATTTGCCCTGCACAGACCCTCATGCCCTTTCCACGGGGCCTCCACCCACTTTTTGTGATGATTAGCATTGATACTTAGTGAGCAGTGACAATGCACTCCAAACAATGAGAAATACAAAAGCTCCTTTACCTTCCACCAGGGCCCAGTGTCCTGCGGATAAAAATAACAATAGCTGCCATTCACCGTGCCCCCACCCTGCTCCAGATCCTGTGCTAATCTGCTGGCATCTCATATTCACAACTTTAATAGGTGGGAAGACATAAGAATCTCCATTTTGCAGATGGAAAAACTGACACGCAGAAACTTACCAAACTAGAAAATGGATATGCTAAGACCCATAGGCTCCTCACCTTAAGCTCTTCACTTAAGTACTATAGTTCTTCCAAGTGTTTGGTAATTATTCTTGACTGAGACTGAAGAAATTATGGGTTTTGACTGGCACGCATTTCTGATTCAAATTATCTCCCTTCTTATTTCCAATGGACTAATAACTATCTTTAAAGAACAGTCAACAAATTGGGGAAAATTTACAGGACTCTTAAAAAAACTCTAAAGATTTTGCTGACAGCATGTCACTTACCATCATTTTGCCTTTGGCCAGGTTTTGCAAATTCTAGAAAGGGAGATAGATAGGGAGTGGCAGGAAATACCAACAAAAAAGCAAGTCTCTTCTTTTACAGACACAGTCATACCTGGGCCAACAAAGTTTTGTGAAATCTTGACCAGCGCTCAAGGTGGAAATCAAGCAGACTTGTATTTTCATCTCTATATTTATTGTCATGTGCCCTCCCATATGACATTTACCCACCTCTGGGTTAAAATGAGCAGCAAAAATGACGTTGCAGTGACAGTTATAAAGCTAGGTTTGTTCATTTTAAATGGTAATTTTTTACTCAAGATTGTTTCCTTCTTCTTTTAGTATTATAATAGCCTTTCTTCTAAGTGATGATGATAGAAAACGTTTCATTTCTTTCTGTTCTTTAATTGTCCTTACTTCACCAAATGAAAAACAGTATGAAAAATTTAACTGGTTTGAGAAAGTCTAGAGAAAATCATGTCTGACTTTCCTAATTTTTTTAATTAGCATTAAATTGTTTTTTAAAAACTAATAAAAAATGACTTAAAACTAACCATAAAATTATTAGGGGAGCCACCTATGTATCTTATCCTCCTACGCATAACTTTATTTAAAACTTTTTTAAAAATCTACCCTTTTCTGATTCTTTGTATTACCTACCATCAATGGAGGAAGAATGTAAAATAGCTAAGTCTTTTGCAGTGTTGAAAGATTTTAGTGACATGGGAGTAAAATGCATCCGTGGGTCAGATGAAATTTAACAAAAGATTATTTTAAGATTAGTTTTTACAAAACTATAAGAAGTTTTTTGTTTGCTGGGCAACAAAAAATATTTTTTCTTCTGTTGTAGAAGTGAAACTTTTAAATACACACACACACACACACACACACACACATACACACGGAAGTTTAGGTTGCAGTAAATAATGCTGAATATCTGATATTAAAAAAAAATTTTCAGCAAATTATCTGACCTGACATTCAAGAGACAGCCTGACATTCAAGAAACAAAACCTCTATTGTGACCAGACTCTATTTCAAGAGCAGACTGAGGGAAGATTTGGCAAAATGTAGTTTAGGTTTATACTAATTTCACATGCTAATGAGAATCTCCAGATAAAAGCTGCTTTATAATGGGTGCTAACCATTTGGCAGATTAACAAGATTCAGACCAACAGAACAGGAATTAGTCATGTTTGTCATAATACCATATGGCTAGAAAGAAACTGAGAGAGTTTGATTTAGCCTGTCCTAGAGGCTTTTGGGAGACAATATAGTTAAGAAATCCAGACAAATCAGAATACCACACAGTCTAACAGCCTTCACACAAGGCAATTATGCAACATTCATATGTAACCACTTGCAACTACTTTCAATGTTGGGAAAACTTTGTATCCATCAAAATCAGATGGTAGAGTTTGTATTCATTCCCTTTCCTTCAGTTTTCAGAATCCTTGCATGGAACAGAGAAAATGTGGCAAAGCAAAGAATACAGGTTCCAGAGTATAGTGTCCTATATGGTAGCCCTAACCATCTGTGACTACCCTGAATTATGTTTCACAGGAATATTAGGAGAATCCAAGGTATACAAGACTGCTCTATAAAATATAAAATAATATTGGTTATTTTGATGATGATGACGATGACAATGAGATGACAAGTAACTTCCATAGAAGAAAGCTTTATATAGTTGGAAATGATAAACAATCTCAGTTTTTGCTCCAAGTGTTCACAGTCCCAAATCCAGTCGTAAATTCTCTCTCTTTCACTATGAGAAATCTACAGTTTCTCAAGACAGGGGACAAAGAAATAAGCAATGTATTAGTGAAGAGTTCCCACAACCCCATTTGAACACTAACCGTGGATGATTACTAAGCTTTGGGAAAAAGTCACATTGGACAGTATTCATGTAATGCACCTAACTTAGTTTTTCCCAAGCTAATATGCCAATCCTAAGAAGCTGTTGTAATCCAAAAGCTGGACAGAGTAGGGCAGATGGAGGGAGGAGTATGTGGCAGGTATGTGGTATTAGAGTTATTGTCATTATTTCGGAAGTCTTCCCAGAAGTTGTACATTTTCCAGGATACACCTACCTAGGCCAGTTGACATAGATAGCATTATTTCTATCTGAAATTCTATTAATTCTAATAATAGAATTTGTGGGACTAAATGCTATTGCCATTTTTATAAGTCAAAAATAGTCAAATATTAGCAATTGCACACCATTCAACCTAAAGTTTATTGCAATTTCACCTGTAATAGAAGTCAAGAATTCCAGTTTTAGTCAACAGACAGACCTGGGTTCAAATCTTACTGTGCCACTTGTTTACTAGTTATGTATTTCTGAGAAATTAATAAAATAATGTGGAAAACAAATGCAATTTGCAGATCAAATCTTTCAAAAACACTTAATCCATAAGAAAAGAAGACAATAAAAGACTTTTATGTGGCAAAAATGTTGAGAGCCACTAATGTATTCCTCCAGGGAGGGCTTTTAATAGACCTGCTATCACCCCCTTTAGGCAACTTTATTCGTGTAGAACAGGTAAGTAAGCACTGAGATCTACTTAAACAACAAAGACCTCTAGAGAAGCCCTAATAGCTCCCATGACAACAAGCAGTAAGGTGCTGGCATGACAGTGACAATCATGCCTAAAACACAGCACCAGTAGCAGGAACAACATTAACTATGAAGGTCAGAAACAGAAGAAAACAAACAAAAAGTAGCAGAACTGTCCAGAGACTTTTTGGTCTTGCCCTTCTCAATTATCTGACAGCTTCACCATCTTAAAAATAGTGTTTGTTATCATCACTTGAGAAAGCAGAAATATGCACTGTATCGTCAGGATCCACGATACCACGTAAAATAGAAGTCAGTCCTTACACCAAAGCTATGGAACAGAGAAAAGATGGCCCAATGCTCACTATTGACAAGGGGACTGGAGAGTGAAGCTATTGGCAGGATCATTTCCCCTTGTAGCCACACTGAGACCAGGAATAGTGAGGGAAGCCAAACCAGTGTTGGGACAGGCAGGAAGAGCCCAGCAACCTAGACAGAATCCAGCAAACAGAATAAAGTGGAGAACCAAGAAAGCTGAGAGCAGAACAAACTGCCAAAAGGGGGTTTGATGAATTCTGAAGAAAAAAATCTACACACCTGGATGGGTTTTACACAGTGTGAGCACAGGTAGATATAAACTCACAGGATTCACTTAAAGGAACCAGACGGGTAGACTTCTTGGTCCAGAAAAATCTACCTTATAGGAAACTTTGCTTCAAATCATGGTAAATTAATTTCAGCTGGTTCCTGGAAATGAAATACAATCTTAGTTTTAATACACTACAATCTCTGTTTTAAACAACAGCCTAATATTCACTCAGATCAGCTATTACTATGCCAGTATGAGGCAACGGGCATGGGGTTCAGATCCAGCAAACCTGAGTCATTTGGCTCAACAGTTTATGGGTTTTGTGCCCATGAGCACAGAATCCCTGTGAGCTTCAGTTTTTCATCTTTAAATAGAGAGCTTAATTCCACCTCCCCAAGGTCGTGCTGAATAGGAGGCTGCACATCCTGGAAAGTGCCGGGTCAGTGCCTGGAACTTAGTAGGTGCTCAATGAACACCCAGATGGCTTCTCTTTTCTGTAGTCATGATGTCCTTTCAACAACTGAAATGGTTTCTAAGATTTGTTTTCTCTGTTACAATTGTGCTTAATCATTCCCCTTTTCTAGCTGCTGGATATGTCCCTTCCTAAGAAGACTGCTCCTTCCAAAGCAACGTGAGTGATCGAGACTTACTTAGAGTGAATAGCTGAGCCTTACTTTTGGCCTTAGAGCGGATAATATCCTTGAGTGCTGATAAGCATCCTTTAGCAAAACATCAACACTAGAAATGTTTCATTGTCAGCTGACAGTGGCCAGGAGAAAAGGAATCCTCAAAAGCAAGAGTAACCTCCCCCACACCTGCCATCAAAACAAAAAGCCAAGGGGGCAGCCGGTTCTCCCAGTGGGAGCAGCTGCTCTGGGCCCAGCACCCGGCTCTCAAGGCCAGGCTGCTGCTTCCTTCACCCTCCAGTGGGCGTGATGGGTCTCTCCCACCCTTGGTCTCAAACTTTATCAGAAGCAGACATCTGTGGCCATGCCTTCAGGGACCACCCAGAGAGCAGCCAGAGAACCCTGGGGCTCCCCTAGAATTTGAAGGAAGGTCAAGAGTCACTTGCTCCAACCATTTCACTGAAAGCAACTTAGGGAGACTCTGTAAAAAGGTCATCTTAAGATAGTGACAGGGCACAGCCTCAGGGAGGGGGGAAGAGGGGCAGAAGAATTTCCTTTTTAAGAAGCGAAAAGTACATCTGTTTCTGGCTCAGCTTAGACTTCTTTCGAACCTGATCTTTATTTCGATGGCATTTCCTTGGCTTTTCCAATTCATGTCTAAATTGCAAAATGTGTCCATTGTGCACTTCTGGGCTTGCCTACGTGTCCCATGGAGCACAGCGCTGCAAATGCATTTTCTCACTTCATTAAACATTGCTTTAAAATGGCATCCAAATGTCCGCTCTCTCCATCACTTCTAGAGGGATGGCGTTAGTTTTGCTCCCCAGTGGGAACAGAAGGAACACCAAAGTCACAAGCTGTGATGTTTAATATTCTTCAATTTCACACGTCCCACTTTGCAAGCTGTAGGGACAGCCTGGTCAGCCAGGCCATGGCAAGGAAGGGCCGCGTAATCCTGGGGAGGTGCCTTTCTCCTCACAAATCTCTGATTTCCACCACAACAGCTGAGAGGGGCCTATGCCCCTGGGAGCCCTTCCACTTCACTGGGTGAGGTGCTGACTCCACCTCCCCCAGGCAGGCCAGGACGCATTCTGCTGACTTAAGAAGATGCCACGTAAATTAGAACTCATGTAACCATATGGTTCGAACCTGCAGGTCATATTTTATACACCAGTGACTGTGACAGGCAGTATTTTTGTGCTGACTAGTTGTATTTCATCCATGTTTACTTAGAATTCCATGCTATCATTAAAAGCTGAGCAATAGAACTTTATTCCATTTTTTATGCAAAAGTTTGTTTTCTTATTTTAAAACTTTTAAGAAAGAAAAATTCACTCAGGCAGCTCTTGCTTTCTCCTTAACTCTTATTATACAAATGTTTGGGGCTATAGCAGCTCCAACACCAGGAATTTGAATGGAGTCCTGGGGCCCTGGCTTCCAGGCTGAGCAGCCCTGAATGTGCTGAATGCTGTTCAGAAAATGCATTAGTTTACCAACATAGAAAGTGCATTTAGTTTACCAACTGACCAATGCTCTTTGACTTCTGAATATTTGAACACAGAACCAACTGATTCAACTCTCCTTGACTCTACCTCCTGGAAAGCACAAACAATAGGATCTTCAATGACCACTAACACCCAGGCCTCTAGACTAAGAAAAAAGCAGTGAACAAATACCAGCTGGATCACATGACAGCCCATGGTTTTTTGAAGGCAAACTTTTGCAAAATGCCTCTCAAGCTTCTACAACCTCACACCAAGCACAAAAACCAACTCCAAATGGAATAAAAGAACTAGACATAAGACCTGAAACCATAAAATATATAGAAGGAAATACAGGTGAAGCACTACATGACATACACCTCAGCAACATTTTTAAAGACTCATCACCCAAAGCAGTGATAGCAAAGGCGAAGATAAACAGCTGGGACTACATCAAATTAAAGAGCCTCTGTACAGCAGTAACCAAAACAAAGAGACACCCAACCGAGTGGGAGAAAATTTTTGCACACAACACTAATGATAAAGGACTGATCACAAAAATCTACAAAGAGCTGACAAGACTCAACAAAAACAAAGTAAATAACCGAGACAAAAAATGGGCAAAAAGAAGAGCTACAAAGAAACCTCTCCAAAGAGGAAATGCAAATAGCCAACTGGCATATGAAAAAATGTTCAACATCACTTGTAATCAGGGAAATGCAAATCAAAACTACCATGAGATACCATCTTACACCAGTGAGAATGGCACATATTAAAAAGACTAGCAACCACAAACATTGGGGAGGATGTGGAGAAAAAGGAACTCTCCTGCACTGCTGGTGGGAGTGCAAACTGCTCCAACCACTGTGGAGAGCTGTGTGGAGATTCCCCAATCTGCTAAAGATGGAGCTTCCATATGATCCAGCAATTCCACTCCTAAGTATTTACCCAAAGGACACAGAAACATTAATTCAAAAGGGCACCTGCACCTCTATGTTTATAGCAGCGCTATTTACAATAGCTAAGCTTTGGAAACAAGCCAAATGCCCCAAAATACATGGCTGGATCAAGAAGATGTGGTACATACACAGAATGGAATATTACTCAGCAATCAAGAAAGATAAACTCATGCAAATCGCAGCAACATGGATGGAGCTGGAAAGGGATCATGCTCAGTGAAATAAGCCAGAAAGAAAAAGAAATAATACCAGATGGTCTCACTCACAGCAGGAATTTAGAAAACCTAAATAAGGAACCAGGAAAAAGACTAATTATAATAAAGTAAAAATCAAAATCAACAAGCAACTATAAACCAGAGACACACTAGGGTGGAGGGGGAAAGGGAGAAAGGAGTAGGATTAAAACAAGGGGGATGGGAATTGTATGGGGACTATAACCGAGATGAAAATGCATATACATTGTGCAAAAATGAAAACTGACATTTGATTTTGCAACCCTCCCAGGCTCCTCCCCCTGGGCACACCACCCCCACCAGTCTCACCTTTCAATCTTCGTTGACTGTGGTTTAGGCACTGACTCATCCCAGGTGTATTTTAATGAAAGACTCTGCAAAAATCTTAAACCCTTTAAAGATTGAAGGGAATAATTTTCTTTTAATGAACATGTGTCATTCTATTTTAAAAGTAATATATAATTACTACCACAAACAATAAAAAATATAGAAAAGTACAAAGAATTACTCATCGTCCTGCTACACAATGACAAGCCCATTAACATTTTGTTGTGTTTTCTTGTAGTCTTTTCTACATGTCTGTTTTTTTAATAAACTTTAGTGTGTGTGTGTGTGTGTGTGTATTTCTTTGAAGGAATTATTACATTGTTTTTTAGTCTTGACTTAGAGTAGAATGCGTACACAACTTTGTATCCTTCTCTTCATTTAAAGTTACTGCCCAGGAAACATTTTCCACATTTACTATAAACTACTCATAAATAATTATTTTCAATGGCTGCAAATTACGGATACATTTGTGAAGGTAAAATTTCCAACTCTGTTAGGTGTTGTGGGAGAGAAATGCATAAAACCAAAATTAAATGCCGGTTCTCTTACGGCAGTGATTTTTGTCTCTTTATTCTCTGCAGCATTCCTAGTGTGTGGCCCATGACAGGGACCCTTTGATGAATAAGACTAGGAAGGGATACATATGTGGAGTCCTTGAGGCTACATGTGGACTAGCCCGCTCCGTCCACAGGGGAAGTTTCTGAGGCTACAGTAAAGGGAAATAAGAGGCTGGGAGCTAGAATCCCTGAGAGAAGACTTGTCATCATGATTGACAAGTAACTCTTCCTCCTTCTGCTTCTTCCATGATCTGCTGCTAAGACACAAGTGAGAGTAAATACATGATTCACAAAAATAGCAATAGGTTTTTAGAAGCACCTGTTTCCCATTTAACACCCTCATAAGCATGTTTTGCAAACTACAGGGAATTCTGAAACACTTCAAGTTGTTGTGGAATTTTTTTAGAAATTACAAAAATTGCAAGTTACAATAAAGCAATCTCTGTGAGTCTCTGATCACCAAGTACATGATTATGTTCCAAATTCTGTACAAACAGATGAGAAAAGGATATAATTTAATGCAAATATAAGTTATAAAAGGTACAATACTTTATTAAGCCAACAGCTTTGATGTCCCGGAAAACAAGTCATGACTTTGCCCTGCCTGGAAATACACACATAAAATTCTGGCAAAGGTGTTATCTAGGTAGATATCTAAAACATTCTCATCACCAAGAAAGAGGGCAAGATCATTTGTTCAACCCAAGGACCAGAAACTGATTCATGGAAAATTTCAAATACCAAATAGGTGAAGCCAAAAGATTGTTTTCTGAAATGCCTATATCTAGTGGAAAGTCCCATTGAACTTACTATCGTATTGTCATCCTTTTTTTTTTTTTTTGCCCTTCAAAACCTAAAAATAAATACCCCTATAAATGTCCACAGGCCTATTGTTCAAGCAAATTTACTTTGAAAATAACTTTCATGTGGACATAAAAAAATGTTAAAATTGTAAACCATTATCAGGACCTTTTAGTCTCTTACCTTAGCTCTAACATACGCGGTTTCAGGATAGAAGGAAGAGACACACATGCCTACATTATCTCTTCTCTACCAACCAACGGCCAGACTTTAGACAACAGTGGAAGTTTCTGAGGCTAGAGTAAAGGGAAATAAGAGGCTGGGAGCTATAACCCCTGAGAGAAGGCTGAAGGAAATGGGGAGACTGCGTGGGATAGAAAAGAGGAGATAGAAAACTTTTTGAATTTTTAAAATTAATCTTTAATTATGTGAAAGGATGTTTATGCAAGACAGTCACCTCTTTTTTCCATCCCTTCTGGGGCAGGTCAAAAGAAAACGGACTAAAACTGTAGCAGAGTGGGTTTAGGTAAGATAGAAGAAGGAATTTCCTGAATGTGGAGGTCGTTAAAAATTGGAATGAGTTACTAAGGGAGTCTGTGGACACTCTTCCTCTAGGGAACATTTAAAAATAAGATAAATTTTCATCTGTCAAGGGGGGTTTAGAAGTAATCCAACCAGAAGGCCTCTCAAGGGCCTTTCCAGCCCTATAACCTGGAGGCCAAATTCCCTCCAATTTTATTTCTACAGTTAACTAGACATGAGATGGATGCCTGAGGCACTATTCAGGATTTCAGAATCAATAAGGAGAGGCTTTTTGTTCTACAAGATACCACTTTGCATAAAAAACTAAAGTCTTAATCCTTGCTGGAAACCACATCAAGAAAAGCACTCACCACTCAAAACTTGGCAAATTAACTATTGCTCAGACACCTTCCCTCATCCTTGCAAATTCAAAATGCCATGTCCTCCTCTACGGTTGCTTGAACCCTTACATCTACTGATCCAGCTTCCCAGTCTTAAAGATTATTTTTCCCAGACACTCATTCCAAATATTCCATTTTATACCAGCTTGGTTTCTCCAACCTTTGGAGACCTAACCAGATATTTTCCCAGCAATCTGGCTAAATTTGAACTTAGTTATACTAAGTGAAAAACAAGTTTACATTTAAAGAAAAAAAAAGTGTTACTCAGGCACATTCCTTATTTTCCATTTTCTCCTGAGTGTTCATCATGCCAATCAGTGGATTTCTGCACACCCTTAAGGATGGACAATTCTGACACTCTGGTGCTCCTAGAACATTCTCTCTTGTAATCTACCAGCTCTGTTTGAGGTTCATGGCTTTCCTTTCTTTGAAATGTTTTACATATCCTTTGTTTCAGGTCAAAACAGGAATTTTAACAGGAATTGATAACCAAACCTTCCCGGAACCTCCTCCACTTCATTCTTAGCCTAACATTTTTTTTTTTTTCTTTAGCTTCTCAGGCACCTTCTCACCCCCTCACGCAGCAGCATTTGTCAAAAATTCCCTCTGAGTCCTCCAACTCCTTTGTCCACCATGAACTCTCTGAATTCAAGTATAAAGGAAGGGAATTTGAGTTGGATAATAAGAGGGGAGGCTGGACAGGGGAAAGGGAAGGAGAAGGAGATTTAGCCACCTCAACTGTTGACCAGATGCTTTCTAGCCTTTCTCTCTCAAACTGGGAGAAAAAAGCTCTCAAAGAACTCACTCTGGGTACATGACACAGCAGTATTTGCACAAAAAGAGATATATGACCTCCTACAGAGACAACATGAATTTATTCATAGGTTGTAAATTAAAAGTAGATCATATAACTTATGCTATTTATGAGACCATCAAATAACTACAACTTTGCTCCTGATTCTAAATTAAGGTGACCAATTACAATGGTCAAAATTAAAAAGGCATCGTTACTTTTTCTTCCCTATAAGGTACCCAGAGAACATCAAGTCCTGATGGAGATAATGTGAGACAGGGGATCACCAAAAGAGGTGTGTTCTTTTCTTGTGCAAGTGGAAAAACCAGCAACAGAGAGACAGCATAATTGACCCAGAGTGGCCACAGTAATTGCAAATTTCTATGCATCCATATGTGGTATATTCTTCATCAGGATGAAATTTATTTGTATAGTTAAATAGGTAGTATGTTTAAAATATATATATGCATCAAAAGACAGATATTAAACTGAGCTTATGAATGGCATCCTTCAAATCATGCCTCATTAAATATTTAACACACTGAGAGAAGCTAATCAATAGCAGACAATCATCTAAGCAATTGTTGGCTAAATCAGCCTCTCCAGGTCTACAACCCCAAGGCCCTATCCGGGCTCCCCAGGAGAGTTAACCACAGTCCAGTACTCTTCAGGCCACTCACAGATCAACTCTCCTTTCTTAGAGTAATGAGAGAAAAGGGAGGGAAAGAGAGGGGGAGAGAGAGAGAAAGAGAAATGAAGATCCTTTGAATTGGTTCCACTTCTAGAGACCTACACCCTCCAGAACATACTCTCTCCTCCGAACAAACTGTACTGACTTATATGATGGCTAATTCAGCTCTGCAAACTGGTAGTCAGTTCTCCCTAGAATAATCCCTGAACTAACTGTATCTTTATCACCTGAAGCATTGAGAGACTAACACGAGAATAATTCCTCCCTTTTCACCCAACCCTGATCCCTGCAAACAGATGAGAACCTTTATTTTCGTATATGGTCTGAGCCGTCACATTGAACCCTTTGCCTTAAGACAGCCAACCAAGTCTGTCTTGGTTTCTCTCCTTCCCTGAATCCAAGAGCCTGTCAAAGTTCCGGCACCGCAGAGCGCCGGGCCCTCTGTTGCAGCTCCTGGAAACAAGGCTCATTCCTCTACTGCAAAAAAAATCACCCCTTTGAACAAAACGCTCCACAACTTAGAGGGAAGAGAAGATGAAAACAGCATATCTCTGTAAATCACAAATTATCCACTCCTAGAATGCCCAGAGGGGTCGTGAATTTAGACACATCAACAACAAGCCAATATCTGACACCTTATGTTCCTAAAACTCATTACAGCTCTGGGAATGAAAGCAGAGGGGGACAGAACAAACAAACACGCAGCAAATACATTATTTAAAAGAGGAAAGGCTTTCATTATTTTCTTGCATTTTCCTTGAGTTTTCCCAATAGCTTCAAAACTGGTGGAAAGAGAAGGCCCGTCCTCCTAAATTATCCCTTAAATTCACGTTATCTCTGGTCTGCACTGGAAAGGATGCCTGTATGAACTGGACTTAAAAATAGTTTCCCCCAATCTTAGCCCTTTCTTCTCTTTCTAAAATGGCAGAAGGAAAAGCTGTAAGATCCTATCATCTGAGAAAGAGAAGACTGCTTATCATTTGCTAATGAAACTTTAAAAATAATGAAAACTTTATTTATTCCTCAAGTTGAATTGGGAAAAGGCCTTGAGAAATGAAATCTGTCCACACGTGCTCACACTTAGTGTCCCCCAGCACTTTGCTCCCCAGCACAGCAGTGCAGCCCCACTGTGTCAGCGTCCGTGCTGGACAAGTGTTTGGCAGACAAGGAGCCCATGGGTCTCCTCACGGCATCTTACTCATCCCCACAGCCGCAGGGTCTCCGTCAGTACTCAATAAAGTCAGGTTGGCTCAGTGCACAAATGAAGGAAGAATCAGATCTAAATCAGTCAGATTTTCTCCTTCCTCCTCCTCTCCAAATCGATCTTTTCTGAGACCAACTGTCGGGGCAGGATGGGCCACTGAGCAGGTTATCTATGATCGGGCAGACAAGGTAAAGGAGGGTCCTGGAGCCCTCAGTGGCTTTCTCAGGATTTTACTGAGCTGTTACATATAGTGTGGCAACCAGGTATACGGAACACAGGGGTGCCCGGGGGCCAGGAGGCTGGCAGGCCTCCAGGCCCCAGGTAAGTCTTCGCTCTGGGCTTCTCAGGCCTTCTTTCTCCCCTTCTCTCTCCTGCCTCTCTCCTGCTTCTGCTTCTCTTGGTGACTATCTCCATACTCTTCCCATGGCCCGCAGAAGAAATTAACACAACTTATAACACTATAAAAACTGCAGGTACCCCATCAGCCAGGACAATCCTAATGGTGGGAGGGCAGAAAAGCCTGAAAAACCATTTACCCTACACCAACCTTGTCCATTTCTTCCCCTAAGACATTCTAGTGATGGAAGGAACACACCACATTCCAAGAACCTTACACATGCTGTTTCTTATTTCGTCTGAGGAAGAATTTACTGAAGAGCACACACCCCCATCCCCAGCATGTGGATTGAATTTCCATTCTCTTCTCCCCATTTCCACCTTTCTTTTATTTCTGTCTGCATCAGAGCAGGGCCCTCAATATGCTGCAGAAATAATTTTCTGCTGAATGAGGTTCGGCCATAAGTCAAGGGCAGATTTATTAAGGCCCCTGCACAGTCTGTTCCCCAGCTTACTGTCGACATGACAGTTTAAATCTTTGATCACCCTCCTGGTAACCCCTTCACTGCTGAGTAGCGGGGACCACAGACACGCGGCCCCGCCTGGCATGGAGCTGTGCTGATGGTTCTGAGGCCACGCAGACAGGGTATCTGCAGGTGCCCAGGGGGGCCAGTGCTTTCAGGGCTGGCCAAGAGGCCCCCCACCCCTTGCTCTTTCCTGCCTGCCCTTCCCCCAGAAAGTCATCCCACTGTCACCATGCCCGCATCCTGCCATTCACTTCTTCAGAGAGGCAGGAAACCTCCACTGCAGTTGTGTCACCAGATTTGTTTTCTTTTTTTTTTATTTTCAGTGGGTTAGCTGGGTATTCTATGAGAGACTTGTTTCTATTTGGTTTTGGTTTCTTTTTTTAATAATTTTACCTTTCTGTGACAGTTTACCAAACATCTGGTACCCTATAAATCAGTCTTTAAAGAGCCCTGAATCATTCAGATGGTGGGGTTCTCTGGCTACTTTTACATGTAGCTGATGTACATAGCCATCATGACTACTTTTACATGTAGCTGATGTAGCTGCATACATATGGACACTGGTTACCTACACACACACACACACACACACACACACTCACATGTCCTTTCACTCCACAAAACAATGCTGAAGATGCCACTAAATTAAACTGCTTGTATAAGTGTGGAGGTACCAAGGAAGGGCTCCTCATTCATGCTAACAGAGTCAAATATTGTGTCTATCAGTCACTAAAATGCACGTTTTTTTGTCTCAGATTCCTCAGCTGAATGTGCTCCGTTGATTCCTCCCTAACAAATGACTACTGTTGTCATGCCTCCTATATGCATGTTTACGTGTAGCAAAGCACTTTTCCCAAGTACTCTATGTGCATCAAGTTTTTCCCCACACATTATCTTATTAGATTCTCACCATAATGCTCACAAGTGGAGGCTGTTGTCCTCTTACACACTAGGAGACCCAAGTGCCTCAAAGCAACACACTGCTTCCTAGCAGGCTAAGTCCTTGTCCTTGGGTTCTCTTCTGAGGCACAATTTCCTTAAAATGACCCACAAAAAATCACCACATGCTGAATAGTTTGTGGAGAGGCTTATTAGTAAAATGTTATTCTTGTTAACATAGGTAAAAATTCACACTATACAGAAAAATATTTAAAAGATAGAGATGATCCATAGCCCCCCAAAGATAACTTTGCTTTCATTCTGGTATATATCCTTCCAGGCTTTTCTCTCTGAAAAGATGTTTTTAGTACAAATACTGATGCATTTAATAAAAATCTTCTTACCAGTGCTTCATGAGCATCGTAACAAGAAGGAGGAGTTTCATGCTGGCAAATTTGAGATTGTGCTGAATCGACCTAAAAGACGACTCTTCTCTTTTAAATGTTAAAACAGAATGCAGAAACTAGCAAACTCCTTTTGAATGATGCAAGAAAGCTCAGCAGCAAAAAATAAGATGATGGGAAGATTCAGTCAGGAAAAATGGTCCCTCAAAGCTATCACAGGGACAGGGAGGAGTATGCCTTCCAAGCTGCAAATAAAGGGGACAATAATTGGGAACCTCCTTATTTCTCTTGGTGGGAAAAAAAGAGGTAGGGGGACAAACAAGGAGAAGCAATAATAACTAGAGGAAGTTTCCAGGAAGGGGGAAATTATCCCTTTCATGAAGAGAAATAGAAACCCATGTCCAAACAGAACCAACACAACCACCACAGACTCAGTGAGCACATCCCAGTCACAGGGTACATTCCTTTAAAGTAGCAATTACATCTAGAAAAATTGACAATTTTTAGAAAGCAGTCGTAGAATGTTTCATCGGAGAAAAGTTGACCCAAGGTGTTTAGAAACGTCATACACCTTCTGTTTGTGTTGAGATCAACACAAGTTCCTGCCCAGGTATTGCCAGAGACACTGGAAGAGAAATAAGAATACATATTTCTTTCCAGCAGAAGATTTACTGTTCATATGCTGACTGGAGTGTCCGTGCGTTCCTTGGGGCCTCACAAACTCTGCTCGGAAGAAGAAAAAGAAAACAATACAGAAAGGACACAAAGAGCGGAGGGGAGAGAAATCTGCAGGAACTGATGCCTCAGGAGGAATAACAAAACATTAGTCCAATTAGTGGGTATTCATCAAATACCCACAAAGTTGGGTATTTGTGAAAGACCCTCCCTGTCTCCTAATGAGGGTGACACCTGAGACAGAGTGCCTGGCTGGGATCTCCTCAGCCCTGCAGAAACAACCCAAGCCCTGCACTTCCCCTCACATTAAAACTTAGGTTGTCAAGGAGGCTGCCTTTTTCTCCTGGCAACTCCTCAATGGTCACTCACACCTGCCAGTTGTACAAAGCCGTCCACCCAACTCACTTACGGAGTGTTTTCATTATCTGCTAATAAGTAAGCTGGGGGAGCTCTTACTCGCAGAGCAATGTATGTGTTCCCTCTGCCATCACACCCTTCGTCTCCTGCTCAGAGCATTTCACTTGAGCATAGCAATGATCTCAGGGGGACATTTATCTTTGGTTTACAAGATATTTCACCCTATCTGTAACAGTGCAAACATTTCTTAATCGACATGCTTTAATGTAGAATTGTCATAACAAGTATACCATTCCTTACATAGCTCCGTTTTTAAACATGTCAAAATAATGTTTGTGATTGAATTTGGTGCCATGAATTCTCACACATAAAAAGAAATTGGCTATAAGTGATATATTTGAAAAACCAACTTTCTCAACTTTTCTCAACATTTCCCCCAAAACACCTTAAATGACACAGAGTGTGACAGCCACTCTGGAACAATAGGAATAAAAGGCAAGTTTCTTGCATGTGTATTTTTCCCTCCATGCCCCAGAGTTTCTGAGCCTTTGGAAGCCTCAGGGACAATGAGTCTTGTTTAATAACTGTGAAATGCTATTGAACTAGCAATAAAAAATATTCCCCACCACTGAACAATATGACACTTACAACTGCCAGCCTTCCTGCCAATCACAGGACATTCACAAAAAAACTGACTTGAGCTCCTTTAGCAATGGGAATGTCCCCTTGTAAAATGTGTGCACACAAGCCTGAGGGTTTGGCAACACCAGAGGAGCTCTGCAGCCACACACCACAGTCTGGTTTGCATTGAACTGCTATATTGTGTACGCCAAGAAGAAAAACCTCTCTCCTGTTTGCAAAAGATAAACTGAAACATCAGGATCATATACTAGTGACCATGGCTTTTACCATTGCATTTTTGTGCTTTACGTCCATCAGACGTAGCTTACAGCCCTTGTGCTACAGGTCCATGGAGGCATTTCCAAGGTTCCTTATATTAGCAAACAGATTTGGCAAAATAACAAGTTATTCTACATAAAGGTATTTTGTAGATGCCTCACATAAAAGAAACCAGAGAATAAAAAAATGCTATTTATTGAAAGCTGCAAAGTGTTCCCTTTCTGGGAAAAAGTCATTAGACTCCAAGGAGTTGGCAAAGGAAGGCTCAGCAAATGACCACTCCAAGGAGGATAAAAACCGGGCTCTCCCCCTGGGTAATTCATGAGATCAGCAGCCAGCCTGATGCCGTCGAGCTTCAAGGCGCTGGCTCTGTTTCTAAGTACATGTTATGTGGGGTAGGATTGAGATATTTGGATGATTTTAGATAAATCATCACACCAGAGCTGTACCACGCCTTGAAATATAAATCAAGAATCAGGGACTGAAGAAGCATCAAAGCTCCTCTCCCAGTGCCACACAGCTTAAAGTCCAAGTAACCTTTTTGTTATTTTTCTCCTGTGTTCCATTATCATTCTTCAGCCTCTGCCTGATGTGAACTGAGGATTTGATGCACAAGAGAGAAGATTTTAAGTAGGCCCTTTCGCAGACAAAAGGACCAAAAAGAGAAAATTCTCACGCAGGCAGTGTGAATCAGCAGAAGTGAAATGAAAAGGCACATTGTGTTCTATATTTTCCTTCATCCTTGACTCTTTGGGCTGGAGTGTGACAGTTCTGAAAGTGTTCAAAGAAGAGAGATGTTACAAAAGGAGAGATCTAGAAAGGGTCATGATAGAACTCTTCTTTGAATTTGACCCTATCCTAGACTGTATAAGTCACATTTCACTGAGAAAGATGAAATCTTAAAAACAAATAAGCAAACAAACAAACAAAGAGTAATCTTTTCATTAGTGTCTGGGACAAGGGCAATACTCTGGAAATAACTTCTTAGTAAGTTTTAAGTCCCTCACTGGGTGGTGGTCACCCCCAAAAGAGGGAATTTTCACCCTTCACCCTGAGTTCCCTCCCAACATCCAATTGTTCTCAACAATTGTTAACTGACAATGTAGTTCTACCTTTTCAATAGCTAAAAATGTGATTAACCATATGAAACTGCTTCTTCTGTAGGTCAAAAATAGTCAACTGTTGGCAATTTAATATTGTCAAACCCAACACTTACTATGCTTATACTATTAGCTACTGCATTTATTTCACAAACATTTCCTTAAAAAACCCACCACTTTGCTAGATTTTGGCTATTAGTGAAGAAAGAAATATGTAGATTAATTTATTGGCAAAAACTAAGTCGTTAATTAAAGAATGGATAAAACTTGTGTATTAGTCCCTAAATCTTGTATGTCCAAGTCAGACATCTTTCCATTATAATGAAGAAACCCAACGTAAACAACCATAAGCAGAAAAGTGGGGTTAGTGACATATAAACTAGGAAGTTAAAGGGTGAATGTTTTTCAGGTATGGGAATTCAAGAGCACAGGGAGTTCAGCAGCAGTAATATTCTCTCTTTCTCCATCTCTTTGTTCTATTTGCCTCTCTTCTTTTTCATGTTTGCCTTATTCTATCATTCTATCTTGTAATAGATTTTCCCCAGACACTAAAGCAAGAGGTCTCAGGTCTGTCCCAGTGCCAGTCTCGAGGAAGGCTTTCAGGAAAGTATGTGGCACCAGCTGTCATGGAAAGATATGACTGACCTTACTTAGGCTACACCCAAGCCTTGGCCCAGTCCCTGTGGAGAGGAAGATCGCATCCAACCAGGCCTTGGTCAGAGGCCAAACTCCCATATTATAACCGTGACCATGTCAGACCTAACCAAGTTTCAGAATCAGGTGCCCTTTATTTCATTATATCAAAGGTGTGTGTGGACATCAGTGTCAACACACCACACCTAGGAAGAGATCCTGTAAGAGGTGAGAGCCAGAGATGTGAGTTTCTAGAATGAAGCCAAAATCACAGGTATTTCAGTATTAATTTGGAGAGGACTAAGGTTATCAGAAAATTAAGTTAAAGTAGTGTGATTCTGAAGATTTTCTTGTTTCATGATATGTACCCAGGGATTTAATGAGAAGAATAAAAGAAACGATTAAATACCACATATAGGTATTTACTGACATTGAACTAAACTGAGTTAAACTAAGAATCGTCTGACCTCTCAGTTAAACCAGCAAGCATGCTGTGATTGTGGACTCCGCCGACTTACTGAAAGTAAATGACAAATCCAGCAGCAATTAGGAAACAGTGGGCAGAGTGTCCTAACAGAATTGGGCTGTGATTGAAACCCAAAGGAGGTGACCGTACCCACAGTTTGGAACAGCCTAGAGTACACCATCTGGGCTGAGGGAGGCGATCTTGGTTTTCAAGACTCTCACTGAGCAACCAGGCTGTGCTGTGTGCCCTGTTAAGATGTCTTCTCTAGTTTCAAGACTATTTTCTTAACAGAGGGTGCCACTTTAATATCCTGCCTTGGCACTTAACAGTGAAGATCAAGAGCAGCCTGGGGGAGAACCAAGACAGGTTTAATGAGACAAGGGTCAAGCATCTTGAAAGAATGTGGCCCTTGAGGGTCGGGACCAGCACTTCAGAGGCTTCACAGCCAGAAGAACACACAGGGACCCAGAGAACAAGTTGCCACCCTGTCCCTCCTTTCAGCCACCCCTGGGGAACTCTAAACCTCACTGGGATTAATTCAGCCTTGCTTGGGGGAAATTCTTCCCTGCAGGGTTAGTTGCTCAGAGGTGAGCTTTCCTAGAAGGTTTTTTTTAAAAAAACACTCACCAGAAATTCATCTCTACCAAGGCTTAGACCTTTTATATACCAACAGGACAACTATTTGGAGGAAGAAGGGTGGTGGCAGATGAGGTAAAGTGCTTTTATTTTTGATAAAGAAAGTTGTTAGTAAGTGGATAAGCCATCCTTGAATTATCAATGTGGGCTACACACAATGCAACAAAGTAATAATAGTAATAGGACTTTGTGGCACTCGGAGTGCCTCAGGCACTATTCTAAGTGCTTTCCTATGTGCACCCACTTAGTTCCACAGTCATCCTTGAACAGTGTGTTCTGGTCTCACCCCTATTTCACAGATGAGGATCATGAGCAAAAAGTGGCAGCACCAGCATTTGAAATAGGGCATTTCATCCCCAAACGTCATACTCAACTACCATAAACACAGTCCCAAACGGAGTTCTTTTAATAAAGACAATGTATATGGATGCATGTGGATGCACTTAGCACATACTATTGCTGTTTTACGTTATTAGATAACGTACTATCTGGTCAATATATTATGGTTAGTAATTATCATTATAGGATTAGTATTATTTCAGATAACCAGAGGTAAAGATGCTCTGATTTAACCAAAGTAAGAGAGGAATTAATGACAAAGGAACTAGACCAGCAGGGCGGGCCAAGGCTCTGAGCCAGTTTCCAGCTCTAGCTCACTGATTTACAAACTTGGGTCTATTTTCCCCCAGGCTCTGCCTGTAGAGACAATTAATCCCTCAGATATTTTAGCAATCAGGCTTTGAGATCTTCAGATGAAACTCCAAGAGTGTGTTTCTGCAGAATTGACATCAAAGTTGTCCAATATTAAAATACTGAGACTTTTAAGAGCACTTCTGAACATAAATCTTTCAGCAAATATGGACTGAATTAAGCATTATCAACCCGATTTCCAAATATGATTTTTAATCACTTCTCTGTAGAACTCCACGAAGGAAACCATTCACAATAGTTTCCATCCAAGACAAGGGATTTAGCTGCCATGTGAATGAAAACCTGGCGGGATATACATGTAACAAGAATCACCTAAACATGAATGTTGAAAAAATACATGAAAGGTTTGTCCACCCACCCACACCGCAGGACTTACTTTGTTTGGAACTGAGTGGATGGGAGGTTTTGGTTCTACATGGGCACAACCAAGCCGACTCTGAGTGTTCTCTGTGGCCAGAGTCTGAATTATCAACAGGCTTCTGTCTGCCCCTCCCCGCCTACAGCCAAAGGAAATGACACAGGAAGGATAAAACACTGTTTGTTCCAAACTGTGCTTTAATTGAATTTGGGGACTGCTGGAGTAAGAAGTAGGATTTTGGTTTATTTTTGTTTTCTGGCTTATGCTTATATTTGCTTGTTAACCAGAGCAACTTTCTGAATGCCCCCTATGAGAATTGGGGGGAATGAGGACTTTCTCTGAAGATTTTTTCCCCCACTGGAGCACACAATGACATTTCAAAAATTTTTTTCTCTCAGTGAAAAGTCCCTTGCCTGCAAGTTTTTGTGGCACTATTAAGGTTGAAAACAATCTATGGGGTCCATTTTCAGCTTCAGGCATAAAGAAAAAGCAGTTTCCCTTGTTTAGAAGGCCTTGGTGTTCCCAGCAGTGCCCCAGATGTGATGTTTGTTTTAGACTGAGAAGAGGAAAGGCTGGCAGAAACTGAGCCGAGAAATGGCTTTTTTCCTAAGTGCAGCAGATCATTAATAATCAGTGAAGGATTGACTCGGGAAGCCTCAGAGCACATATTTCTAGGACTGAAGTCGAAGACCTCATTAATATTCTCGAGGAATTTTGTTCCCATGAAGTGTTCTATGGGCCTAAAGTATAACCACTGTCCCCTGTAAACAACTGGAGGAGGGGTAGACTCACACAAAACTTTCTCAGAGGAAGAAAGAGAGCTGTCTTTCTCTGCACCAATGTGGAAATCGGTTGCTTTACTTTGTTATTAATCAGTTCAGGTTATATCTATTTCGAATCTTTTATCTCACATGTTGTGGCAAAATGCTGAAAATCCATTTGGAATATGTTTAGCTTTAGTAACATAGAATGTGCTCTATTTATTTAAGCATGTTTAAAACTACTTCAGTTTGACAGAGTTTATCAGCCCTCACTCGGGCCTTTCACGCTGCCGTCTAGTCTGTCTAAAATCGACTTATCCCTAGAGGTCCATGCGCACAGATAGAAAGAAACACAATGTCTACGTTTTGGCTAGAGAGGGATGAAAAAAAAAACAAGAGTAAGGTATCCCTCACCGCCTAATGTACAATGTGGTCCCAGCAACAGTTAGGAGACAGATTCCCTAATACATAGTTTCGGTAGGAGGTTAAAAAAGGAAAAGGAGGGTGGACAGAATATTTTTATTAATCTTCTGTCTTGGGAATACGGTTTCGGGAGGTGAGGTAGCCTATCAAAGAAAACTGGAAAGAGGGAAGACATTCCTTTTGTTTTATGCAAAATGTCCCAAGGACAGGAAATCAAGCAAGCAGGTAATAAATAACATGCCCAAGTTTACCCTAAGCCAAAACAACCCTCAGGGTTGAAATACTGCAGGTCTGCTTTCCCTGCAGCCCCACAGCCATGAGCACCCATCCGCAAGGTCGGTGGGTGGCTTTCCTGCCTCAACACCAGACCTTCAACCCCGGCTAAAAATATCTGCACTGGTGCTTTGTAGCACTCTGATAAGAACAAGGCCTGTTTGTTTAAGTATCAACTTCTCTACTCCCTCCACCCCATTTCCATTCGACCCTCATCCTTCTTCAAATTTTTTTAAGTCCTGAAAGGAAATGTCACTAAAACATAAGGAATAGATCTTTAGTATGTCTAAGGGTGGACATTTTTTATGTAAAGCTCTGAATCCATAGTGAACAAAAGCAACTGTTCAGAGTCCTCAAAAAAATCGCCAGGCAATTTTAAGTTAATGGGCAAGATTAATGGATTGTCATATAATGTGAAGGGAAAGTACTAGAAAAAAACAAAAGTGGTTCTACGAAATTGGTTTGCAATTGGAGTCTACCTGAAGGCCCTTCAGTTAGAGGATTACTGTCTGCAGTGCTCGCAGCTGAGTGGTGTATTAATTTGAAAGCCATGCCTTGTACTGATACCCAGCACTTAGTGGTTGGTTTTATGTTAAAAATGCTTAGTATGAAACCTGTGCTGAAAGTTTGCCCAAACATCTCATAGTTGATTGCAAACCCGAGTGCCTGGGGGCTCTGAGCCCACACCTCAAGAATTTTGGTGATTGGGTGACATTTTGGCTCCACACCTGGATTTGTCAAGGCCTCTTAACGGCTGCTGGGAATGTGCCCTGCCTGGGGCCCACTGCTCTCCCCATCACCCCTCTGACAGATTAAAACACAACAGGGTCTGTTGCCTGACTGACACATTCCTCTCCTGTCTGCCTCTGAAAGGACTTTATTTAACAGTCCTGGAGTCCGGCTTTTGACTGACAGATTGTGAAGGGTAAAAGTCATTCAGTTCCATTAAGCTCTGTAACTGCTCTGGAACAAAACACCTTTAAAAAAAAGTGTCGGGGGGAGGGGAAAATAGAGCTGTGGAGAGTGGGGGCATGAGCTTTAGGGAGAAAAAAAGGAGATTCTTTTCAGGTTCAAAAACAATCCTTCTCTTTGCCTTCTGTCTATCAATTAGGGCGCATTCCCAGAGGGAATATGGGCCTGGCCTCATTGGTGTCATTCAGCTGCCAATCTCCTGACAGGGACACCAAAGGGCCTCATGTAGCGCCGCGGAAACTGTCTGTCAGCCCATCAGCAGCTGCTATGACGACATCACCTCTGTTTTTCTAGGACCATTATGGAGAAGGGGTGGAGGGGCAGGGAAGGTTCACCCAACAGAGTCTAAGAGTCTCGTCCCCAGCTCTGTTCACATTTTCCTCTTACAAACCACCCCCACCCACCCCACCCCCCCCCACATCACCACATCTCCTCAGTTCCAGTCTGGATTTTTTCACAAAAACAACCCCAGATTTCCTTTGCTGGCTGTGCTATGTGGTAAATAAAGACTGGCCAAGGACATGGTCTTGGGTATCAGAAGGGGTTCTGCTTCTGAGAAAAGTGAAGCGCTGATGGAATTCATATCATGACTCTGGTTCAAATGGATCCAAAGAAATGCAATTTGTGGTGAAAGGTGGCTCAACCAGCACGAAGGCCAGCACTGGCAGAGCTGTATGAACAGCAGTGTGGCCACACAAAGGACTTCCTGCCAAGCTTTACCCTTGTTTGAGTTCCTGTGGGTTTCATTCCCCCCTGAGTTTTGCTTGGCGCTCAAAAGCTCAAATAGAGCTCAAAACTCCAAGCCAAACTCAGCACCAAGCAACCACTTCCCACTTCTATGGTTTTCTGCCTGACTTGCTGCTTTCCCCACGGCCAGACTCACACAATGTTTGCCCCCAAAGACTCCTCAGCCTCTGCTGATCACTCTGAAGACCTAGGATGACAAAGGATGGGGATCTTTACCTGAGCTTTTTGGCCAGGCAGGGAAAAATGCCCCTGCTCCCTTGTCCCCTCTCCTGACCCTCCTGTCCTGGACTCGGGAGATAAATGAGAGCTGTGACGGCATCCTGCAAAGACTCCTGAGTCCTGTGATGGCTGGTATAGCCCCAGTAGTCTTTCCACATTAGAGGGTGCTTCATCCATGTGGTAATGATAGCATTTTGTCCCAAACCGAGAGCTGGAGAGGGCTGCTGCCAAGCCCCAGCCTGGCCAGTCCGCCGTGATGCCTCTGCTGCACCTCGAGGAGGGGTCACAGAGCTTCCCACATTCCACATGAACCGTACAAAATGTTTAGCCAAACCCTGCAAGAACATGTACATACAGCTGTCTCCGTGCTGCCCGGACAAGCTGTCTATCTCTTTTCTATGGCTTCTTTCTTCCTTCATTCTGAAAGCCCAGCTGGGTGCTACACTTCTGAAGTATAAATTCCATCTAGGGTGGCTGAAATCTGTCCACACAGCAATATACCCAGACGCTAGACCTTGGATATGTACCACCTATATGTAGACTCTGCCTGGAGAAATTCAGAATTAGCCAGATTTTTGGCACTGGGGGTATAGGCAGAGGAACAAATGAATGGGCTCGTTAGAGAGAGAGAGAAGTGAACTTGATTGTCATCTTTCTGCTCTACAGCCTCAGGAAGACTTGCTCAGGAGCCAGCCCTTTGCCATCTGTACCAACAGAAACTATAGCAGTCATGGGAGACCTACAAATGAACAAATATTTTTAAATTGCTTTACAGGTCCTTGGTCGTGATTACTGCACATTTCCATTACGAAAGCAGAGAGGAAACCTAGAGATTGGGCAGGCAGCAGAGATTTGCACAAAGAACTCTCACATCTTGGGGGCATCACCAAAAGGAGGCTTTAGTTATCAGATCAAAAGGCGCTGGACCTTTTCAGGATGAATTCCCTTGAAAAAGCTGCTTGGAATAGTCCCAAATAAATAGATGCTTGGAGTTCCTGGGTGCTGAAAGGTGACTTAGGTTTCCATCCTGGGGTTCCACGTCTCCTTTCAATGTCCTATAACACCTATAACACCTGTCTCTCCATGAGTTTTCACAAGGACTTTGGAGTCAGTATTATGAGATGCTCACATTTCTTGCTTTACTATAGACAACGGCTTCCAAAAGTTTCACAATGGAAAGCACAATCTTCTAAGATTTGAATATCAAATTGTCCTATTGCAAAGGCAGTCATCATTGTTTACCACCTTCTCAAACAATCCATGACTGCTTGCACCCATTTTGGAGTCTACCCAGTCATCTCTGGCCTTGTGTTCCAAAATCTGTTTTATTAGACTCTTTGCCCTTCCAAAAGTATTTACTCTGAATTGTTTTTTTCTGATAGTATTTCCCCTTGACTGGGCAAATTGTAGATTACCTTAAACCATATCTGTTACACTTGACTTCAACTGAGTGAGTTCCTACTATTTAGTCTTTATATATGTTTAGATAATTCCCTCTTATTTATGTATGTGGATTCCCCCTCTCTGAATTAATCAGTATCTCTCAGATTCTTTTTTTTAAAGATTGATTGATTGATGTATTTATTTATACAAGCACTGGGTACAGTCAGAAGCGCGGGAGGGTGAGAGAACTCACCAGAGCCAGAGCGGGGAGCAGAGCAGGCAGAAGGACCGAAGTACACTGCTGAGGGGAGCAGCGGGCGGCAGGAGAGGTCTGCGCGCCATGTGGGACCCTCCTCCGGTGGCTGGGAGCAGCGGGGGTTGGAACCGGCGCTGCAGAGGCTGCGGTCAGCTTCACAACCCAGCGCTCAACTGCTGCGCCACCGGGGAGGCCCTACTCTCAGATTCTTATAGACATAAAAAGGCAATAATATCCATCATAGCATTGCTCTTCCATTTTTCATTTCTAAAAATATATTTATTTATTTATACAAGCACTGGGTACAGTTAGAAGCGCGGGAGGGTGAGAGAATTCACCAGAGCCAGAGCGGAGAACAGAACAGGCAGACTGACGAAGTTACACTGCTGAGGGGAGCAGCGGGCGGCAGGAGAGGTCTGCGCGCCATGTGGGACCCTCCTCCGGTGGCCGGGGAGCAGCCGGGGATCAAACCGGCACTACAGAGGCTGCGGGCAGCTTTGCAACCCAGCGCTCAACCGCTGCGCCACCGGGGAGACCCTCTGTTTTTCATTTTTACTCCCATGAAAACCATAAGGTTCAGCAAGAGACAATTGATATAAAAATATCTATCTTCTTTCCACTCCCCAACTCAGGGAAACTATGAGTCACAAATATAAATGCATAGCCTGCCACCTTGTGCTAGTGGTTTTATCTTTTATTCTCTCTCCAAAATGGGATAGGAAGTAGAGACTTGAAAGACCACCCATAATCCCCATTGAGACAAATTCTGTGAGGGTGGCCCCCACATATTCCTTGGAATGTTCCCATATCTAAAAAATCACATTTACACATACCCAAATGTATATAAAACTTCATTATTGTTAAAATTATCCACCATTTCAGATTATCCACACCCTGAGAAATAACTGAAAGAATTGGGACAGAAAATGTCAGCACTACCAAAAATAATTCCCTGGAAAAAAACAATATATCAGCCTTAAATAACAAAATTACATATGAGAAGTATATTCTCAGCAATTCATGGAAGCATTTTAGAAAAGCTCATTTGAGAAGATGAATGCTATTGATCTATTTAAAGTACAGAGACAGCTGTCAGATCCCAAAACAGCAATGAAGGTAAATTTTTCCAAGACTGTGATCCCGAGCAAAGATCTTAGACTAGGGATTAAAGACGCACCAGTGCATTAATCTTTGCTTTATTTTCCTACACTCCATGATTTATATTATCATGACTTCATTCCAATAATCACTAAATAATAGAAAACTGACTTTTTAAAAAGGATCTTAGCCAGGAAAAGTCAATCTTAAGATAAAATTAATCTGGTTGAGAATATTGAGTATTGAGACTCCTCAGTAGCAACAGACTATAAATTTAATCCAAGTATTTAAGATTTATCTTATTTATCTATATTACTGACTAGTTTTTATAATACTGCATCCTTTTAACTCTCAAAAAAAATTTTTTGCTCTTAAATATGGTAAAAAAAAGGAAAGAAAGGAAATATTGAAGGGAATGAAGTAAAAGGTTAGAAAGGTGACTCAGCTTGTTTCTAAGGTTAATAATGATTCATCCTTGAAATGTCCATTCATCTGCAGGGCTAAGAAAGACAAAGAGCTCAAAAGAGAAATCAGAGTTGCACAAGTGACAGGCAGCCACACATGACTTTTCTCAAGAGCTGACATTCAATTAGTGTTCAAACTAAGCAAAATGAAGTTGGGCATTACAGTGCCTCCATATTCTGAAACAAATTCAGTTCCATAATTTTTTTTTTCCTAACTTTTAAACATTATTGTTGGGCCTCCCCAGTGGCGCAGCAGTTGAACGCTGGGTTGCGAAGCTGCCCACGGCCTCTGCGGCGCAGGTTCCATCCCTGACTGCTCCCCGGCCACCAGAGGAGGGTCCCACATGGCACGTAGACCTCTCCTGCCGCCCGCTGCTCCCCTCAGCAGTGTACTTCGGTCCTTCTGCCTGCTCTGCTCCCTGCTCTGGCTCTGGTGAATTCTCTCACCCTCCTGTGCTTCTGACTGTACCCAGTACATGTATAAACAAAACAAACAAACAAATAAATAAAATAAATAAAACATGCCTCTATAAAAAAATATATATATATTTTTTAAACATTATTGTTTTTTGTACATTTAAAAACAGAAATAGTTGATGTGAAAATGTTGTTTAAGCTTTTGTGAAAAAGCAAATCCTCACAAAGTACAATGCCTTCTGCTGTCCTAGCAAATCATGCCTTTGGGACTGAAAGTCTAGTATTGTATGTATGTTTAAAGTGAATATATCTCATTGAATTTCATGAATTATTATTATAAGTTAGAGGGGAGTAGATATGAAAGAAAGTTTGGCAGAAGAATTTTCTTTTAAAATATTGTTAGACTATCCAGAGCTGTTTTCTTGCCCTTTACCATTTGTTTCTCTACCTGATGGCGTTGACAGGTTCACAAGCCGAGAGCCAATTTTGATTCCTTTCTGGAACGCCCTTTCCTTTCCTGGGAATAGGGAGCTCTTCTAAATCTCTGATTTCTTCTAAGACTCTGGAGATGAAAGAATCAAGGGAAAAGAATCTGGCTCATCTTGGTTCTCATTTATTTCCTATACTTGATGAGAATATTATAAAACCCCAATTTTCCGTAGGAATTGATCATCACCTGACTTATGTCCTAGTCATTTCATAGGAAAATATGTGAACAAGGAATTCAACCAGATGATTGACAAGTGACAAATGGTGTAAACCACAAACAAACACATGTTGCTGAAAGACATCACTCCTTTCTTTCCAACTGTCTCTCACACAAAGGGTGCCATGGCTAAGCCACCATCCATTTCCAATTTCTAACGACATAGCATGAATAACATTTCATGTAGCTCTTGATAGAGTGTATGTATGGGCTTTGTTTTGTGTATTCCTGGTGAAGATCTCCCATAAAGTTGTGGTCTTTCTCCCTGTTCCTTTCATGACCCAGGCTACAAGGAAACTCAAAAGCCAAGCTGGGTGCCAACCAAAAACCTGAAACTGGCTTCTCCAATCTGACCTGTTTATAAATATAGCACTATTGTTTGGTTCTTTTAGATTTACATTTTATTAAAACTGAGTTTTTTCTACTTTAAATACTTGACATGTTATGTAATTAGCTATTTTCTAGAGCAGTCACCATTCATGTACTTTTAAATAGGTGTCAGAAAACACTATTGTGCTCTTAATTTTGGTTTGACATTTACAATTTGGGTTGCTAATGTGCTTTCATACTAGATTGATGGCTTGCCTTTTCTAGATGAATAAACATTGTAGGATCTGACACTGGCAACAACTGCATTCTATCATTAATTCCTCGATGGTGATTTAAAAATTCTTGAAAAAGAACAATTCTCCCTGAATCACAATAAACAAATTTCTATAGAAAACAGGCAATTCAAGCTTCCATTCCCATGCAGAGCAAAGACTAGAAGCAATAGTATTTTCTTCTCAGTTTGGATTGGAAAGCATTGCTTCTTTGAGTCTCTATCAGTGAGATTATTGGGTCCGTATAAATAATCTTTAAAGTCCCCTGATCCTGACCCCGATCCAACATTCTAATGTCCTTGGGAGCATTGGCCTAACAGCACCTCTCTTCTGGTGTCTAGCATGGCCACCATGCATATACATGGGTGTACAAGGCATACACATGCTTACAGCCACCTGTATACTAGTAAAATAGTTACCTTTTTCTGCCCCTTGAAAATTCCATCAGATTATTGACATGATAGGTCACAAGTTGGAATTGTAAATAACCATTTAGTAAAGGAGAAGATGAGTGTGCCAATTGACACTCGCCACACCTCCTGTGGCACTTCCAAAACTGACCTCACCATATTCCTGGGTCCTTAGGTAAATCCTTAGACTTCAGCCTTAAGAAAATTAATCACAGTGTCTTCCTGTCCAATGCGATGAGCACTTGTCTGGGAAAAGCATTGTAACTGGTCTCCATAAAAACAAAAAGTATTGGAATACAAGGAGTGATGGGAGTCATAGGAGGAATAATAAGAATCATAATAATAAGAATAATAATTATTCATCATAGAAGGAATAATAAGAATAATAATAGTCCCTGGAGGCATCTTCGTCCTAGCAGCAGACCATATCTGGGTTTCCTTGCTGGTAGTGCCTTCAGTTGGGCTATTACAAGAAGGCACAGAAATACTCCAAAAAATGGTTTTGTCTCCTTCCCCCATCCAGAGATGGGGGTGGGGGGATCCTCCACATTAGGTATCATCAAGTTAAAGGGGACCTAGTGCATTTCAGACGTAGCAAAAACAAGAACACAACATCCGTTGCTGCCCACTGCTGTGCTCCACAAAACCACCAGCTTCCATTCATCTACACAGCTCTTCCATTCAGAGCATTCATCTTCTAGTCACCAGATCGTGACAATATTAGCTAGTCCACTACAACCAGAACTGAGCTAGAACACACTTTAATGCATTCCCAATGCTGACCTACCCAACGCAGCTGGCCACACTGAAGAAAAAGGAGAAAAAGGAGGCACCAATTTGTAGGATGGTGTGTGTGTGTGTGTGTGTGTGTTGTGGGAGAGGGGGCAGCACAACACCTACTAGAAGCCAGATAACTACATTAGGTATTCTACAGACATGCTCTTGTTTCGTTTTCATGACCAGCCTACCACATGCATATTCTATTATCTTTATTTTACAAGGAAACAAGGATTGGAGACAGTTAACTTGCCCCACATCACATAGCTAACAAGCAGTGAGACCTGACTTCAAATATGGGGGCTTCATGTTTACCCACGAAAATTACTTGCCTTCCCAGGATTGTGTTCTTTTCACAGAAATGACGCTATTCAATCCTATAGCCCAACCAATTTTTTTTTCTTTGCTTAATAGATTTTTTTGCCACAACCCTGCTTCCAAATCACCCCCCCTCTAACACAGAGATAGAAAAGTCATTAGATAATACAAATGTTTGTAACTAAAGTGAACAGTGTTATTTCCAGAGCATTTCTGGAAACACCCAGATGACCTGGGTGTATGTCATGAAGTAGACATTACATACGTGGACTCAATCTCTGTGTGTGTGTGATTGTTTGTGTGTGTATGTGTGTGTGTGTGTGTGTGTGTGTGTGTGTGTGTGTGTATGAGCATGCCTGAGCATTTGGGTAGACCGAATACATAGAATCCTCTAAAAAAAAAAAAAAGATCTTGAGAAAACATTTAAACATTTTTCTTTCCAACAAATACCTACTAAAAGGTTAGGTTAATCTTTACATTTCTGGGGCAGGAATGTAAGCAAATAACTCCAAGTAGAAGAAAATCTGAACAAACTCTATGAAAGTGCTATTCCTCTAATCCTCTGAATACATAGTAAAGGAATGGAAGTATAGAAAAGAAATGTGAAGGAAAGTAGTATTTTAATTAAGCCCTGAAGACTAGAAGAATGTTGACAGTGTAGAAAGAAGAGAAAATCTAGAGAATCCGTGGAGAAAATAAGGTGTTTAAGGTAAAGGCAAGATTTTCATGAGAAGAAATAGTCTAATGTGATCGGGTATTAAGAGGCTATGGAGAAGTCTTAGGAGGAGCTAGACAGACTGCAGGGGCCAAACCAAAGACTTTTAGAGCACCGTGGTGTTTCTTCCTGACCACGGCCCATGGTGCCTGCAGATAGATGCTCCTCCTCTGCACAAGCCGTGCCATGGGGGCTGTTGTGTCTATGCCGGCACCAGAATCAGGGAGGCAGTGCTAGCCCAGGAGGAGCCCAACAGAGCTTGTGTTAATGACCGTCCCAGGATGGAAACAAGATCCAAGCAGAGTCAAAGAGGGCTTCCCTACACTCCGATAACCACATCAGAAGAAAGAAATGCTTCTTTCTTCCAAGGTTGGAGGGTATACATTTTGGATGCTGGAGACTATCTTCCCCATTTTCTTTAAATAGTGCGTTTATTGAATGAAGCCATGCTAACGTGGGACCTGGAGCCAAGAGATGTCAGAAGAGAGACAGAGCCCTCACAGCATTGCTTGAGCCCCTGGATCCACCCCTGCCTGGAGCTCTTGATCTATCCTTGACCTTCTCGATTATGTGAGTCATTAACTTCCCTTTTGGTTTGTGCTTATTTGAGCTAAAATAACTCTCTAATACAGCTATGAGTGTCATGCTAAGGAGTTGGGGCTTTTTAATGTAGGGCTGGCAAGCTTCTGAAAGACCTGAACACTTAAATGCTTAGGGAACAGAGACTGAGATCCAATACAAAAAGACTATGGAGAGATTAAGTCCCCCTTTAGGGGTCAGAGGCAGTAATCCACAGGCCCTTCTAACCCACTGTGTGATTGAGAGATGTTAAACCAATACTATAGTTGTAACAGAATGGCATATTGTGCTACCCCAAGATACCCAGAGAGCCGCTCTAAATGGTGACATGAATTTGAACTATACATTATTTCATATATTGTTCACAAAATCTGGATAGTAGATGTGTCACCCATGGGGTGACTTTATCTCAAGAGGAGCAGGTGACTTGTAAGGTCAAGGAACAAGGCCGGAAACATCATTACTGTAGCAAATGTGAAGGATCTGTTTACCTCCCTGTCTGAAACCCAAGACGTTTGAAAGAAAAGAGGTGCTGAAATAGCTACAGTTGACAGTGACATCTGAGAACATGAGTGACCATCCCCCACCCTACACGTGAGGGCAGGGATAGTGCCTTTTGCTGCAAATAGCTTTGAACCTTCTGCCAACCTCCTGCCCTGCCTTCTATCTTGAAGAAAAAAATAAAAACTAGGGTGCGCTTAGACCCAAGCCCAGTGCATCAGGTTACTTGTTACTTTGGCAGGTCTCAATCACAAAATGATCCCTCACCAAATGGGAGCTCCTCAGGCTGGGAAAAAACTTCAAGTGGCACTTGATCTTCTAGTATCTCTGGATAAGAGAACATGTAAGGTCCACAAGATGCCTTCATTGAGCTGGAAGGATCTGCCTCTGGGGCAACTTCTTACCTTGCTGGTGTAACATAAAAGCAGGGGACTGAGAGTGACATTTTCAAGTTAAAACAGAAGGTTCTCGGACTTTGTCCTCACCTCTTAGTCTCTGCCAGCAACAGCTCCTCTTCCTGTCCTTGCAGGACAAAAAGTCTAGGAAGAAAAAAAGAGGTTAGTTGGTTGGAACATAAGCCAAAACAGTCAATTTCATTATAAAGGTGCTGGGCAAGAGAGGGAGCAGGGAAACCCCAGAATCCATACAGCTGGGTCTCAGACTCAAAGCCCAAAGCTGACTCTTGCTGCAATGTCCCCACTATATTTGACCAATTTTCAGACATTCATCATCCACATTTTAACAGTTCTAAAATAAAGATTTATCTTGCAATCAATGGTGTATCATACTTTAAATTGGTAGTATTTTTTCCTTTTTTGATGATTTACAAAATAGTGGTATGTTTTACAATTTGTGGTATTTTAGGGTCAACAAAATACTGTATATCAAGACCACCTCCTCGTGATGATGAAATAAAACCCCATCTATGCCCAAGAGACACTTTATAACGTAAAAGTCCCCTTGCAGCAGTGAAAGCAGGAGTCACAAAAACCAGAAGCGATCCCAAGGCAGTGAGAGAGGTAAATAATCCACCCCAGTCTTTTCTCAGAAGTTGCAGCATACAAAAGGTCTGCCCTAGGAACCATGCATGTTTGGGAAATAGCACATTGCTTCCTCCTCTAAGAAGTCTCCGGCTTCAATCGGCTTGTCACATCTTTATATATATATATATATATATATATATATATACATTAATTTTTTTTACATCATTGTTCATTTTTAAACAATATTTGCTTCCCCCCACACCCACAAGTGTAGTCCCCATAGAGTTCCCTTCCCCAATGCACCCTTGCACCATCACCTCAGTCCCCTGTGCTTCTCCCTCCCTCCCTCTGATGCCTCTCCCTCCTCCTCCCTGCAGGATGTCTCTGATTTATAATTGTCTGTTTTTGCTTTGTTGTGTTTTGTACTGTTATTTTTTTTTACAGTGATGTCTTATTGGATTCCCCCATATTCCTGCTGTAAGTGAAACGGCTCGTCACATCTTGACGCCTAAGTTGAGGGATAAAATTGTGGAGGTGGTAGTATAATGGTGGCAACAAAAAGAACTGATGTTTAGAGAGAATTTTACCATTTTCAGAACATTTTTCTGAGCACTACATGATCTCAGGCCCAGCTGGTATTACTGTCCCTCCTTAAATAGATAAGGACTTTGGAGCCCATCGTTTTAAACAGCTTGCACAGTTAGTCAAAGGCAGAGAAGTAACTAGACTCCTGAGAAATTTGATCTCTCCTACGACCTTCCAACGATTCCATAAAAGGCAGTGGCAAGATTTAATGGTAGGTTGGCCTCACTTCAATCCTTTCAAGTTCAAAAAGTAGAATAGTGATCATGATAAGTTTACTTTGTACTAACATTCCAGAAAAAAAAATACTAGTAAAGAGAATTAAAAGAGCAAATGCATGTTGTATTGGCCATGTTTAAAATGGTGCCAAAATTAATACAATCATTGAAATTTTGTCTGATAAAAATGCCTGTCAGAAGCGCATTTTCTGATTTTTAAAGTAGTACAAATTCAGAATATAATAAGAGGTTCAAAATGTTGAAAGTATTCATACAACCCATTATAGCTCACAGCTAATGAGTGTTTTCAGTCAGTAATTAACATACACACAATGACAGAATTCTTGCCTCATGGAAGCAAACAATGCAATGACACTGCAGTTAGGTGAACAACATAAACAACAAAATTACATCAGTACAAAATAGTAAGTGATTAGCTCAAATAGGGAAAAAAGAACTACGGGCAGGGACTGTCAAGGCAGACTACTTGGAAAAGGAAGGATTTCAGATGGACCTTTAAGGACGATTAAGATATAACCCAACTTGGGCTGGGGGGGTGGAGTAGGGGTGGCCTTCCTGTCGCCAGGAAACCTTGAAGAAATGAATAAAATCTTATATAGAGCTTATACATAAAATAAAATCTTATATAGGGTATCTTATATATACCCTCTATTGCAGGGTACTGAGTGAGGTCATTGAGGAGAAAAGAAAATGACCAGCAGTTTCTCTAGAATGAGTTAGTACTAACCTGTAAGAGAGGACTTTAAAATAGAAAAGTAAACAGTGAGGAGCCATTGAAAGTTTCTGAGCAGGGGAACCGATGGGACAAGTGCTTTTAGCTAGGGAGACTGCAACATGACAGTGAAGGCTCCATAGAAAACTTCCAGGAAAGACAGTGGGGGAGGATTCTTGAGATAGGGGAGAGTTATCTAAGGAGGATCCTGAGATGGTGACAGTCAACTTGAATGATAGACCAACTGTCCCACCCTCGAGGATGAATGGCAGAGCTTAGTCTGTTAGTGAGCATACAAGCAGACATGTCCACCGGCATTTGAACTATGTGTTTGGCATGTAGGTAACTGAAGTGTTTTCTACATTGATGAATTTATATGTGTGTGTATATCTGGATGGACAGACGGATGGATGGATGGATGGATGGATGGATGGATGGATGGATGGATGGATGGATGATGGAAGGAAGGGTACAAACATATGTTTGACATTTGTGCATCTAGTTCTCTCTCTCCTCTCACTAGTCATTTATCTCTCCGCCCTCTTCCACAGTCTAGCAGCTCACCTCACTGAGATAAGTTCTGACTCTGTTTTGTTAAATAATGACAATGTGCCATTCTGGCAACCAAAAGATTTCAATATCGCCTTGTTCCAGATATGCAAGAGTATCAAAGACAAAATACCTGCTGACACTACAATTAACACAGGTCATTCATTGACTCATCTAACAAATATTAAATGAGCACTCTCCATGTGCTAGCTTGAATCGCAAGCTGAAAAGACAGCAGTGAACAGGCATTCTTCATTTTTCTATTTAAGAAATGTTTGTTGAGCACATTCTAAGTATAAAGCTCTGGGCAGAGAGCTGTGTAAGTCGTTGTTCCTGACTTCAAAGGATCACAACCTTGCAAGAAAGAAAATAAACCCCTACTGGCAATATCAATATACATGAAGTCGTCACCTTGCAGGGAGTACATTCACGACTCCAGTCTCAAATAAAGTGTTCCATTCCACACACCCGGGGGGAACTGAGGTCTGGGGAGGAAATGAAATCTTTATAACTGTCCTGAGCATGTGGGATTAGCAAGTGCTCTTGTAAAAGCAAATGCCAACTGCCGAGCTGCCTATTGGCCAGTTGCCTCCTCAAAGGCATTTATGTTTATTTATTTATTTGTTTATATATTTGCTAGATTTATCACATTTGCAGGTTGTGCCATTTGGCCTCAGGGTCAAATAAATCTCTTTTAAAACTTTAGCATCATTCTTAAGCATTGTGTATCCCTGTGTGCCCTGACAGACCTTTCTAAAGGATTTGTAAGAACAGAATTAAATCCATTTTACAAATAAATACACTGGGAACAATAGTTTAAATGTACCACAGAAGGAAAAAATTAATTCCAAGAAAAACCCTGAGATAGGATGAAAATGTTCTACAGACCATTTTAGAATCCTCAAAATTTTTTGAAAAGAAAAAAAGTAGGAGGACAAGTTCTCTCTCTTTCTTCTCAGCACATATCCCTATATAGAAGGTATTTGCTCCACAAGGATTTGTCATAAGGTGCAGAAAGATAGCAAGGACCATAAGAAAATATATAATGGAATGGAATAGAAAATTTTTTTCAAGTTGGCTATGTCGTTTGGAAATTCAGCTGAAGCAGAGTCTCCCATGTCCCACAGCCTAAGGCTATCTCCGGGAGACTGTTAACATGGACAAAGGAGAGATGACACTTTGGGCCTCAGATTTAGGGTATTATTCCCCTAATATAATTAATATTATATTAAATTATCCTTTCAATAATTCATCAAACATTTACCCAAAATTATGAACTAAACACAGGATTAACTGCTATGAAATATAAAAAACAAATCAGGGTTCCTGACTTTAATAAGTGTCAATTTAAGTTTAAAATTGCAGAGTAATAAAGAGCAATAAATGGCACTATTACTGCCTAAGGAAGATGATCAGTACACTGTTTCATTATCATGAAAACTCAGTCTGGCAGTTTCTCATATTTCTTCTGGACTTTCTAGAAATGACAAGATGTAGCTATTCTACTACAAAGCAACTACATTTTTCTACTATCTCTTTCATAAGCGTTGACATATTTGTACTAAATTGATTTACTGTGGAAGGACATTGTGATATTTGAAGTTTAAGATATATATGCTTTTTTATTCCGATCATTACTTTAAACCATGATCTTAGATTAACCAACAGACCCCCAGCCTCAACTGCAATGGATAAAAGACCTTCTATTCTATAATTCTGCCACTACAAGCTACCAAAGACCAGAATCTCTGCCTGAAGTTTCTCTTTCTTTTATTTTTCTTTAAAGATTTCTTTTATTTATTTATGCATACAAGAGCTGGGGTGTAGGCCGTAGGTACAGGGAGGTGAGAGGATTCACCAGAGACAGAATGGGGAGCAGAACAGGCAGATTGACTGACATACACTGCTGAGGAGAGCAGTGAGTCAGGAGAAGTCTGCTGCACCATGTGGGTTAGCTCCTTCACTGGGGATAGAACTCGTGCTGCAGCAGCTGCCAATAGTTTCGTAGTGCTGAGACTTAACTGCTTGTGCCACTAGCCCAAGTTTCTCTTTCTTTACACCCACAAATAGAAATAATTGTAGAATTTCAATAAGTATTTCATAGTTTAAACAAGCAGTTGTTAGATCTTGTCATCTTATTATCCACATCCCCATCAAACACTCAAATCAAAGTGGCAAGATATCCCCATACTTAAAAATTATGAAGGTAACTCTTTCATTCAGTTATATAGTGCCTTTATTAGGGAAAAAAAAAGGTTGACAAGTTATTTTTCTTGGGCAATTCATTTATCTCAGCTACACTGAACTCACAGGATAGCCCTCAAGCTCCAATTCAATCATTCATCCAAACATGATTATAAATTATAAAGTAAGTTATAGTCTAGCAATCCAGCAGGGATGATACATGTTTCAAATAGAAGAGACAGCTAAAATGTCTATGCAATGTTAGATTTTCTTTTTTTTTTTTCAAAATAAAAACTATTAGTATTATAATTGTGCTGCTTGTTTAATAAATACTAGTTACTACTCGGCTACATTTCATGTTAAGACTTGGAGGACTTGTCTAGAGACCTAACAAATAGGTTGTTATTTCTATGGAACTACACAGTTCCAAACAACTGACATAAATGAAATTTTAGAATGTGATTCATTTACAAACAGGGTTGGTGCCACTGAGCAGACAGATGAGAAAAGCTTATGAGGCTAAATCAACAGCAAAATGGTATATTCTCCCAAGTCCAAAACCACATACTCCTCAGACAGACCAAATACAACAGTGACCTTAACAATTTAGCAGGTGTAGGAATATCAGCTGCAGACATTGTCTTTCTGATCTTCACATAGAATCTTTGTTAACCAAAGTGGCAAATTCCCCATGGGTAGTCAGGTGGCCCCCCCATTCTGGGAGTCAGAATCACCACTGCAGCAACCCTGTGTCAACCTAAAATGTGACTCTTTGGCTATGGAATGATTTTTCCCCAAAAGCACTTGAAGTTCTCTGTCCAAGGGAAAACCTAGACAAGAATGACTGAATTCTGAAAATCTCACAGAAGTCCTAATTTAATAGAACCACCTGGTATATCCAAAATGAATAGCCTTGTTCACTACCTCCCCCGAGTAAACTTGACACCTCATACTTCCCCAGTCCCCCGTCCCCCATAAATCCTTGATCTCACCCACTGCTGAATGCCTACTAATCCCTGGATACACTATTGCCTTGCAAGACCTGTTTTTGCACCTGCTATTCCTGAGTTCTGCTATGCCCCCTCTATTCCTCTGCCCATGCAGCCTCCTATTTATCTTTCAAAATCCAAGTGTCTCTCCTCTGTTCAGCCTTCCCCACATCTTCCAGAGACAATTGCTACCTTCTTGGGCCTTTGACCATGTCAGGGCACTGATAGTGTTATGATTCTTTTCTGTTCGTAGACTCTAAGATTTGAAGAACAAAATCTTGCCTTAATTACCCCTATACCCAACTCCTGCCTCGTGCCTGGTACATAGCAGACCTTCGATAATAATAACAAACACTTCAATAGAGCCCGAGGCACTCTTCCAAATGCTCCCACATATATTAACTAAATTAATCCCCACAATAGTCCTATGACTATAATAGCTACTTTTCAGGTGAAGAAATGGAGGCTCAGAGAGGTTTACTGACTTGTTCAAGGTCCCACACCTGTTTATGGCACAACTGGTATTTGAACACAAGAGAGCAGGCCCCAAGATCTAGGTTCTTGTCTTCTGTTATTCTCACTTCAAATAACTGAAATGAAAGAATGAAGAAAGGAAGGAAATCCACTTCTGCTGGCCTTGAAGAAGTGAGGGCAAGATATAAACTGTCTATGGGGAGGGCCACGCGACAAAGGCCTGAGGTTGACCTTGGTCCTATAGTAAATGAATTCTGCTAAGAACACTGTAAGCTTAGGAGAGGACCCTTCTTCCTCAGATGAAGAGAGAGTTCTAGCCAGCACCTTAAGCCCAGCCTGTGAGATTATGAACAAAGAATCCAGTTAAAACTTTCCTGTGCTCCTGATCCAAAAAAAAGTGTGATAATAAATACATATTGTTTTAAACTGTCTGTCAATTTGTGGTGATTTGTTACATAGCGTTAGAAAACTAATGCGATTAGAATTAAGTAATTTATCAAATACATATGTTTATTGTCATCTGTCCTCCCTACTCATAATTAGGTTTTCCAAATACAGCACAATGTCTATTTTTCCAGTATCATCGCTCTTCCCTGTACGTTCCCTTCCTTACTCTGTTGGTGATTGGCTTGATCTCATATGATTAACTTTGACCAATAAAATGGAAATGGTGTGGTCACCTCAGAGAAAATGCCTGAAGAATCATTGGATGTTTCTGTTATTTTCTTTTCCCTCTGCCTCATTATCATTTCCCAGATTAAAGCTGTTACTTCAACCTGATTCCAAAATAACCAATGACATAGAACATCCAAACTATAATAGGTGACATAAAAAAAATGAGCAAGAGGTAAACTTTTAAGTCACTGAATCTTGGGTATTATTTGTCATGACAGAATAATGTAGCACAAGTTGACTTATACATCAGTCTTCAATATGTAAATATGAGGAAATGGCAAATAAATGAGCACATCCCTGTTTTTATTAATCTATTTCAGTAACATCTAGAGGATTTTCTGAGAAGTCACCAATAGCAAAACCTTGACCTCCTTCAATTCCTCCATTCACTGTAAACTGTTATGTATTGCAAGTGAACTACCATTATACTTACTTTTCATTCTCTCCCTTATATCTTCCTGTAATCACTGGTTGAGACCATTCAAGCCTGAAGAAACTAAAGCATTGGGAAAAATAAAAGAGCCGCTTAAGAAAAACAAAAGCTTCTGTTGGTCCATGGTTACAAGATCGCCTGCCACAAAGCTAATGAGAACAGTAGCTCCTATTTTTCATTACTTTTTTAAAGATTTTATTTATTTTTCTGTAGAAGAGCTGGGGTGTAGGCCAGAGGTGGGGGTGCTGAGAGGATTCACCAGAGACGGAGTGGGGAGCAGAACAGGCAGATCTACTGAAATGGACTGCTGAGGGGAGCAGCAGGCTAAATAGGAGAGGTCTGCTGCACCATGTGGGTTAGCTCCATGGCCGGGGATTGAACTCAGACCTTTGTGGTGGTAACACTGAGATTTAACCCCTAGGCCACCAGGGAGACCCAGCTCCTATATATTGAGTGACTACCAGGTGCCCAGTGCAGAGCCGAATGTCCAATCCAGTGAGCTACACCAAATTACCTGCACTTTACAGAGGAGAAAACCAAAGGTTTTCTAAAATTTGTTCTAAATTTGACAAGGGCTGTCTTTCTTCAGAAGGAAGACTGGATTCCGAGGCAGCCGAGGCTTTGCCTCACATGCAGTCTAGTTTCAGAACTGCTTCATACAACGGGAGGAGGAAAATTCTCATTTTGTGGCTAATTGAATTAGTGCCTCCCTCTCAAACATAATGAAATTCAAAGCCATTTTATTAGTTCTCTTGGGACACTTTTTAAAAATTCGCCCTCTACTGGATTTGATTACCCCACCAAGATGACCCTGTATAAAATAAGGTCGGGCTCATTCAGGTTATTTCTTTGTTGTTCATACCCATGGCAGGACACACAGTGGTACTTTGTTTTCAGTCTTCTAGTTTCCCTTCCACACATCTCAGGAAGGGAGCAGAGTATCTTCTAAACACCAGAACCACTCTGATACTTCTTTCACCGCATGCTCTCAGGGGCTTCTAGATGCGCCCTTGAAACTATCACCTAACACCTCAGGGTGATAGAGGTGACCTGTGCTCAAGGAGATTGCCTGTCCCTGGCAAGCATCAGGGACACTGTATGTCCTAGTTTGTGCCCTGAAATTTCTTTTGAGATTAGCTTTATAAGGTTCTCAGTTTTTAATAGGGAGGCAAAATTTCTCTCCCTCCCTTGGACTTGTTTAAATATTCTTTGGATGGCGAGAACATCAAAGAGGGATATTTCATGATTGCATATCAGTCTTCCCAAAATAATATTCCTAATGATAGCCACGGCTAGCACGTGTGTCCTCTATGTGCCCGGCTAAGCCTTGAATGGCGACTCCCAATGCCACCTGGTAAGATGTGGGTTCCAGAACCAGCTACATGGGCTTGAACCTAGCTCCACCACCACTCCTGGGTGAAATGTCATCAAGTTATTTAAAGTAACTTAAGTAGAGCCTCCCCTGGTGGCACAGCGGTTGAGCGCTGAGCTGCGAAGTTGCCCGCAGCCTCTGCAGCACCAGTTCGATCCCCTGCCACCAGCCAGGGTCCCGCATGGCGCGACAGGCCTCTCCTGTCTCGCCTGCTGCTCCCCTCAGCAGTGTATTTCGTCAGTCTGCCTGTTCTGTTCCCCGCTCTGGCTCTGGTGAATTCTCTCACCCTCCCCCGCTGCTGACTGTACACAGTGCTTGTATAAAAATAAATAAATAAATCTTTTTTTTTTTTAATTTTAAAAAAGTAACTTAAGTAACTCAGAGTTAACTAACAGTTCCTATAGTGTCTCCTCTAGAAAACTGGGTTTATTTTTTTAAGATTTATTTATTTATGCATACAAGAGCTGGGGTACAGGCCAGAGGCACAGGAGGGTGAGAGGATTCACCAGAGACAGAGTGGGGAGCAGAGCAGGCAGACTAACTGAAATACACTGCTAAGGGGAGCAGCAGGCAAGTCAGGAGAGGTCTGCTGCGCCATGTGGGTAACTCCGTGGCCAGCCAGGGATTGAACACTCACACTGCAGTGGCTGCGGATTGCTTCATAGTGCTTTGCTTAACCCCTTGCGTCACCAGGGAGGCCCTAGAAAACTGGGTTTATAAAGATGCTTAACTTGTACATTTGCTGAGAAAGTTGCATGTATATTTATATGTATAATTTTTCAATCAATGTCTGGCACTTGTAAACCCTATAGAAGGGTTTGTACTCTGTATTTCTCCCTAGTATCTATTTCTTCCCTTTCCCAATGCCCTGGCTAAAGAATTTGCCCCACACTCAGCCAATCACTCTGATTAACTCAAGCTAGTATTTTCACAAAACAAGTTGATGAAATAAGTTTTCAATTGCAACCAAGTACACACACAAGTACAAATAAAACTCAAAGGTTTCACAAAGAAATAGTTGCCTTTATCATAAGCAACATGATTTGAGATTCTCTATTCATATTTTCTATGTTACTTCTTTTCTTTGAGTTTCTCAAGAGAGTCACAGTCCACTACATTTATTTCATGACTTACCGAAAGGATCCTACAGGTGATCAGAAAAAAAAACTGATCAACGTTTAGTGTTATTCATTATATTCTACCACCATCACTAGAATGCCCTGTACCATATATTAATGCAAGTTCTTTCTGGAATGCTATCATATGAGCCCATCTTTCTATCTATTCAGAGCTTAGCACAGAGCCTTACCCAAAGGCCACCTATAAGTGTATAATGAAATGAATGAAATACATGCATACGAAGCCAACAAGAATTTCAACATCTGCAAGGTGGTTTCCACTTTCATTTTCCCAGATGAGACCAAAATTTGCCACCCAATGTAAGCTTTTATAAATATGGGCTTGTTTCCTAGTTTTCAATCCTTTCCAATGAAGCACTTCCCTTAAGCTATTAAAAATGTCCTCCTGCAACTCTGTGAACATCCAATTTCTTTCACAGTTTTAACATGAGAAGACTGTGTTGCTAACAGCCTAACCACCAACACCATTCTACTCAAACTCACAAAGGGAGGTGAAAGGATATTTAAGGGCATTATCCACGCCCACACTTCTCTCTGAGCCCCCTCATCTTTGTAGTTTCAGTCCAGGCTGCTCAAGTTTGTTTATGTTGCCATAAATTAAAAGACACACTTTTTCCATGCCCTGACTCCATTTCACTCGGGATGATAGAGTAGAGGAAAAGTGGTTTCCCGTAACCTTCTCAGATGTCTGGTATGAAAATGCATGGAGGAGCGTGCTTCCCAGCCAGGCACTGAAACCTGGCTGGAGACATGGCCACTTGAGAGTAACGTGCCATCACCAGCAAGCTGCCCATTGGGTCAGAGCTTTCGGGGGATTGTTTTCACCCAGGCATGAGCTGAAGACTCTCTCTGCAGCCAGCATGCACCTCTCAGCTAACCATGAAAACCATATACATTTGTCTGGATTGATTTGATCACAGTATTTTGATTTGTTTCACCAACATTTGCAAAACGACCTATGACTTCATTCAAAATCCCAGATAGTTGTGCTACGCAGAGCCCCCGCACAGACACCCGAAGTCAGTTGCTGAATCTTGAATATCCCGAATCCCACACACCTGACTTGGCCCCCCTCCCTCGCTGTGCTGAAACCCCGCTGTGTCAAATCCAGAGCTTTCAGCCATACTAGGCCAACTGTTGTAACCTCTCTGTCCAAGATGATAGGCCAAAGGTTAGTGCACAAGATCAAAGAAAGCCCTATCCTATATACAAAGACATGTGTTTTGTTCAATACGGTGATTAAGAATGTAACAGGAATACAGTATACACATTGACTCCCACCTAATAAAAATAAAAATATTATGCTTTTTCATACCTCATTCCATTTGCTATCTTGTCATCTTCACAAAATCTGATGGTGCTGGTGTTACTATCTTTACCTTAGAGATAAGAGAACACTGAGGGCCTCCCTGGTGGCACAAGGGGTTGTCTCAGTATATGAAGCTACCGGCAGTCACTGCAGCACAAGTTCGATCCCCAGTGAAGGAGCTAACCCACATGGCACAGAAGACCTCTCCTGTCTTGCCCGCTGCTCCCCCACAGCAGTGTTGCCTTTTCTGTTCCCCACTCTGTCTCTGGTGAATCCTCTCACTTCCTGCACTTCTGACCTACACCCCCACTCTTGTATGCATAAAGAAATGAAATAAATCTTTAAAAAATAAAAAAAGTACACTGAGTGTCAGGAAGTTTGAGTTACATGTCTAAGGTTAATTAGCCAATTAATGAAAAAGTCTGGGCTCACATGACAGTGAGGTGGTTGGACCAGAGAGAGATCTATTTTAAGGTACTGCACACACAGCGATAGAGTCTGGCAAGTCCATCATCTGTGAGGTGGACCATCAGACTGGCAGCAAGGAAGAGCCCCTGTTGCCATTGAACTCCAAAGCCCATCTGCTAGCAGAATTCCCTCTTGCTTAGGGAAGTTCATTCTTTTGTTCTATGAGGGTCTTCAACTGATTTGGTGAGACTCAACCACGTTAGAAGGCAATCTGCTTTACTCAAAGTCTGTACACTGTTGAATGTCAAATTTATTCACAGGACTTCACAGAAACACCCAAAACATGTTCAAGCAAATATCTGGGCACCATGTTCCAGTCAAATTGATACATAAAATCAACCATTCTCTACCACTAACCTGCAATTCCACATATTCACAACTGCCCACAACTTCTTCAAAACCAAAAACTAACCTTTAACAAATTTCCCAGGACAGAGACATAGGATGTATTTGTTTAAACTGGGTATTGATTCCATCAGGGACAGGAACAGAGCAGTTTGAGTAGGTACAGATGTCAGTATAGCCAAAAGCTTTCAGATGTTTGCTATCAGGTTGGTAGACTAATCACATTATACATAGACCATTTGGCTGCAGGTGCCAAATGGTTTCTGGTGAATAGTTAGCATTTGTCTATGTATTCCCTGTTCATGCCTCTCAAAGCAGAATTCCCTAGTTTAGAGGGCAGGCTTAATTTTTAAAACTTGGGAAAAGTCAAAATGTACTGGTTCATTTGCACTTGACCTATGGCTTGACAAGAGATACTGGAGACTTGTGTCGAGAGACAATAAATCTCATAAAGATGGCAGGAAAATTTGTAGCCAGAGCTGGGGAAAGCTTTTTCCATAGCAGTGAGTTTAGAAAAGCTGATAGTACTAGCTGATAATATATTTGCAAATTTTGTAAAGTGTCCCCCTCTACAAGTTAGCTAAGAAAATTTAAAAATATAAAGCAGAAGCATCAAGAGACTGTACGTTGTCTGGTTGGTTAGGTTTTAAAAATCAAAATTTTGATATCTTTGTGGTGCATCGTTTTGAAAACATTTAGATGTGTTTTATATATGTTTGATTAGGTGAGTGCTTACATGTGTGGTTCAGACCAATAAATCATTTGCTGGATGGTGGATCTCCAGGGCCAGAACTCCTGGGAAGTAGAGAAGTGCATTCTGGAGACCTGAGCCCACATGCTAGCTGGCGCTCTCCTCCCAGCTGGCCCTCAGGAACAAAAGAGCTGCCACTAAGCCCAGATTCAGGGATAATTACCTCAAAGAGAGGGTGGGAGTGGTGAAAACAGACTAATGGTTCTCAATAAGGTCAGTTTTGCACCCCCTATTTCCCTGAAGGGACATCTGATGATGTGTAGAGAGATTATCATGACTGAGACTGGAAATACTACTACCAGTAGAGGCCAGGGATGCTGTTCAACAACCTGCAGTGCTGAGGACAACCCCCACAGTAAAGCACTTGAGAAGCCTTGCAGTAAACAATGAGAAGCCACTTGAGGTTTCTGAGCAAGGAAATGACAAAATCATGCTGATGCTGATACCCTCATCCTCAGAGGAGGTCAGCTGGCACAAGAATTTCTCATTTTATACAACAGAGTGATGCCTAAAAAAAGTTGTGCCAATCAATGTTCTAGATGTTAAGCCCTATTTTCATTTACTGGAGCAGTTGCCACACAAATGCAGAGGTAAATTCTCTCACAGGAAAGTGAAGGATCCTTTCCCAATGCAAGCATCACTCTTACAACAGCATCTGCTCTAATTTAAGCAAATGATTGTGTTTCTGAGTCTCATAAAGTGGGGTACACCTGATTTTTTTTTTTCTTGCAGACACAGGAGGGCATGTGGGTTTTCCCCCGGGGATGGAGGATGAGAAGCCAGATCCCCTGACAGTCTGACCCCAAAGCGGCTTCCTATTTCATCACTGATTGGTTCCAGGCCGCAGTTTCTTTTTCTCTGTGATTCATCGACTCTTAAATGCAGCTATTTCTTCACCCTGTCATTGTGGGACACTTAATCCAACATTTTATTTTCCTTGCTGCTACACTGGGAACAGAATATGATTCCCTTGAAATCTTCCAAAGTTCACTTCTGTTTCTTGGTGACTGTCTTCAAATGTTCAAACAATAAAATAAAGGATTTTCATTTTCCTCTGGATAAAGCTTGTTTTTACCCAGTCTTGCTTTTCTTCTTTCCGTTAAGACCCCTCAAGACATCTATGTACACTAAATATTTATGAATGTGATTTATGCTGCCAAAATTAAAAAGTATGTCTGTGTGTGGCCTGGAAAATCCCAACTACTACAAAACCAAAAGAGAGAAATGAGCAACTCCTCCATATTTTAACACGGAAGAGGAAAGGGAATCAGACATTAAAAACCTGGAAGTTACTCATTCAACATACTCAGCCTGAACAAAGCAAATAAACTCAGAAACTATCTTCTCCAAGGACCCCGTCCTGTTTGTCCTACCTCACGTGGTCCTTAAATGCACTGAGAGCTCGGTAGGGGGAATAGGCAGGCATCTGAAAGTGAAGGACTGTGGCTTGCTCAGCAAGTAAAGCAAAATGGGCTGCCCACCTTGACTGTCTCCTGAAGTCTTTTCTCAGTGGCCTACCTTGAACTCTTGGTTATACGGGGAGGAAAATCAGCCAATCTCTGTGTTCCTGACCTGACTCCCCTCTCTCCCTTCCTTGCCTTAGACAATCAAAACCCAACATCTGGAGTTCGGCTTCTCAGTGTCACAGGATGTCTCCAGTGCGGGCTGTTATTTCTAGAGTTATATAATTTCTCCTGAGGAGCTTTCTTCTTGCTTCAAAAGAAAATGAGAGAGATGGTAGAGGAAATGCCTATGATATTAAGAGATCATAAGCACTCATCTGTAATAATGAAAAAGCAGTGCACTGCATGTCCACAGGTTCTGATAGTTAACTGTGAACTGGAGGGAACAGGGCCCAGTGGAACTGACAATAAAGAAGCAAAATTAAAGTCTGAGAAAGAGAGGCAAATGGTTCGTGAGGTGTGATATTGTCATGATTTCCACATCTCAGGGAAGAATGAAAGAATTAGTGGTTTGAGGTATATCTGATTAGCTCTGAGCATCTCACCCACATATTCTTACCAACCTCAGTCAGTGGTTGGTTTAAAGTCTTATTGCTTGCCATTGGCTGCCTTTTGGGGAAGGGCCACCTTGGAAACCCAGACTGTTTGGTTGAAAAAAGAATCTGAGGGAATTGCAGGGGCCTGTATGTGGCAGCCAGAACCAGACCGACCCACAGCAGCTCACTGAGCAGATTCTGCCTCTTCATCCAAGATTCCACTGGCCCCGCTGAGTGGAAATGAGCTTTGAAACCACTGGTTGGTCTCTTAAAAGAGTCGATTGACCTACAGGATGATTACTTTCTTGAAATGGCCCATTGAACTGGATTTCCACTCCCCCTGTTAAGGGAGAATGGGGAGAAATACAATCCAAGAATCATTTTAAGCAAGAGTTTCACTCCCCACCTGCCCCCACTAAAACTTTTACATGGCTCTTAAGCATCACAGTGCAGAAGTTTCCAGAAAAACCAGAGCCATTCTTAAATTTTCATGTGTGCACACATGTACACATGGGCATGTTCTTGTCTATGTGATGTTGGGTGGGTGAGGTGCCCATGTTCTCACAGTGTGGACAACCACTGCTATTTCATCCTCTTCAAGGAGACCAGTAGTGGGAGGGAGATTGAATCAAATGTCTCTGGAATGTCAAAATCTTTCTCCATTCAGCATGTTTAATATGATCCAGCAATTCCACTCCTAGGTATTTACCCAAAGGACATAGAAATATTAATTCAAAAGGGCACCTGCACCCCTATGTTTATAGCAGTACTATTTACAATAGGTAAGCTATGGAAACAAACAAAATGCCCAAAAATACATGACTGGATCAAGAAGATGTGGTACATATACACCATGGAATATTACTCAGCATTCAAAAAAGATAAACACATGCAATTTGCAACAACATGGATGGAGCTGGAAGGGATCATGCTCAGCAAAATAAGCCAGAAAGAAAAAGAAAAATCCCGGATTGCCTCACTCATAGCAGGAATTTAGAAAACCTAAATAAGGGACCAGGAAAAAGACTAATTATAATAAAGTAAAAATCAAAATCAACAAGCAACTATAAACCAGAGATACACTGTGGGGGGTGGAGGGAGTAGGATCAAAACAAGGGGAGGGGTGGGAATTGTATGGGAACTATAACTAAGATGAAAATACATGTATTGTGCAAAAATGAAAAACGATGTAAAAAATATATAAAAGAAAAAAGAAAAAATAAGAAAAGGTGTGTAAAATTATCATAAAGTTATTAAATTTAAAACTACTATGTGCCTATTGCTTAGAATTCAGTAATGAACAGATATAGCCCCTGCAATTAAGAAGTATATGGTCCAATAGAAGATCCAGGTGATGAAGTGGGCAATTGCAGGGAAATTTGTGTCTGAAGGGAAGTTCAAGACTCTGAAGGTATATGGAGTCACCTCGCTCATTTGGGGAGCAAAGCACCAAGGAAGAAGAGACATCTAAGCTGAGATTAGAAACACAATGTTAACAAACAGAAAGAGTAGAACATCAAGGGAAAGGTGAGGTCATTTGCAAAACCCAGAAATTTAAGTAAATGGCATTTGGCTGAAATATGATAAGAAAATATTAAAAATATATTCTGAAATCTGGATCAGCAAACCTTTCTGTAAAGGGAAAGGAGTAACTATTTTAAGTTTTGTACTCCAATATGGTCTTCGTCCAAACTACTCAATGCTACTATAACAAGAAAATATCCAGAGACACACTGTAAATGAGTGTGTTTCTATAAAACTTTATTTATGAAAATAAATGACAGGCTGGGCTTGACTCATGGCCTGACTTTGCTGGCACTTGTTCTGAGTGTGGTCCCCCAACCAGTTGCCTTAACTTACCTAGGAGCTTGTTTGAAATACAGAAGCTCAGGCTCTTCCCCCAACCTGATAACTGAGAACCTGCATTTTCTTTTCAAAAGCTCCCTCGGTGGTGTGTAGGCACACGAAAGAGGCAGAAGCCCTGCTGGAAGCCTAACTAAAACCTTTGATTCCATCTCTGGAGCACCCATATTAGAATGGTTGAAAGTGCCTGCCCCAGACTGGGCATCTCCTTAAATTTCACACCCTAAGTGCCTAACTCCTCCAGGCCCTGGAGAGCAAATGGAAAATAGAGGGCAAGACTCCAGGGTGTTTTCTTTCTTCTCCCAATCTGAGAAAATCCACCACTTCCCCACCTCCCACCACAACAAAGGCTGATCTTCAAAAGCTTCTGCAGATTTATCTTCATTAAGTCTCCTAAAGTTAGCCCTTTGGGTGTATTTCCAAATCTCAGTTGAAGCCATTTTTCTAGGAACCTCTCTCCAAATCAGAAATGGACATCATGTTTCCCTGCTGTCTGTTTTGTGATTATATGTTCCCATATAGATTTCCGAATACTTGGGGGTCCATTCTTCTAGCCCTGCTCTACTCTGGAGGGGTTTCTGGCCATGTGGGTTTGATGTCAGCTTCCAGGCCAGTGTGCAAGCAGCAACTCTGAGCGTGAGCAGAATAAAGCCACTTAATTAGGCAAGAGAGAGAATCTGACCAGCTGTGCACACTCTGAGGAAAGACATCGATCAAAGAATGCATCTCCCTTCCCTGCCTTTTATTTATGCTTTAGAAAATCCAATTAAAGCAGAGCCTAGCACTCTCCTAATTTTTCAGTCACTTAACACATACAACAGAGTTGCTGGTCATGAATTTAAAAACACACATACACATTCATGCATACCCACAAAATAAACACACACACACACACACACACACACACACACACACACCCTGGTTTTCCTTGTTGGCATCAAGAACTTAACGACTTAGGCTGTGCCTGTGGACACTGTAGCCAAAAAAGACAATGGAAAGTTGGTCAGAAAATGTCAGTCAGCTGGCTTTGTTAATTTCTCATGTCTTTTCTTCTGTCTCTGATGATTATATTTTATTCAGAGGGCTTCTTGCTCATTTTGGCTTGTCCGTGGGGATGGTTCACTCAGATTATGCTGATGTAAGCAAGCGCTGAATAATTTTGCCTTGCTGTTTTACTGGTTTAAGGTTAGACTGATACTTTATAGTCCAGTCTTCACATTCTTAACAGAATCTTGATAATGTATGGCCCCAGAAAAGACATCTTGGAAATTACTGCTACAATCAGCTTAGACAAAATGCAGTCATTTGGGCATTTTCTTGTATAAAGCTTGCTGAGCTACTCCTGTCTGTAAATGCCCCTTGTTAGGTCATCTGCTCTACCCCTTGAGTGAAAGTGGTAGAGCCCGTAGGTGTGAGCACATGACACAAATGAGCCAATCAGACTCTTTCCTGCGATGTGATTTATGGCGCCCAGGAAAGAAAAGTTCTTCCCTGGGATTAAGAGCTGCAAGGACAACACAATCTACAGATACTAGCTGGCTACCTTAAACACCTTTGAAAGTTGAAAGAAACTACGTATTGAGCCAATGCACAGAGATGAGTGATGGCAAGAGAAAAATCTAATGATGTTTTTATGAGCCCTGGATTATGACATAACTAGAGAAAACTCAGCCTCTAAACTTCCCACATCTGTGAGTCAATAAAACTCCTCTTTACTTAAGCTGATTTGTATTACCTTTCTGTCACTTGCAACCAGAGGAGCCGTGACCAAAACAGTTTTAGCAGTATGTGTCACATGTCCAATAAAACAGATCCAATCAAGAGAGAAATTTATATTTCATGTAATGCAGTTACTTTTTTAATTCTATGATTAATAGAAGCTAGTTTTTTAATAATATGATTGGGATTCTTAATTTAAATTAAGGAAGTTTTACTGAAAGAAATTGCTTAATTATCTTTTCTATTTTTATTTTATCAATCATAAGGAGAAGTCTGAGTAGAAAATCTAGACAATTTTTTAATACATGCAGTGGTAAATTTGCAGAATAGAAGTGAATTATGTTGTCCATTCATCTATAAAAACTAAAATATTCTATTTTGACACATACATAGATATAGACATAGATATACAGTATATCTCCATATACTGAGAGAGCACACATAACTTGTATCTTACTATGTACCAGGTTACCATTCTAGTGTGTTGTGTGTGCTATTTCACTGAGTCCTTACAATAACTTCCCTTAGAGATGAGCATTGTTAATCCCTCCATCACAAGTGTGCAAGCAGACACCAATTGGTTATGTAATTTGCCTAAGGTCGCAGAGCCAGGATTTAAACCCAAGCTCTCATAAGTCCAACAACTGTGACGTCTTTCCATTAGACCACACTGGTGACCTCAGAAACAACTGGTATTGTCACCCCTACTTTCCCAGTGGCAGGAAAGAATTAGAGTGCCATTACATGAGCACGATTCATGTTTACGCGGACGGAGCGGGCATCTCCAAAACCCGGCTGACATTCACAGAGTGAAACACAAAGCCCCACATTAGGTAATCACTGGACACAGCTGTTGAGAATGCAGCGCCAGTGGGGGTGGCCCCAGGGGAGGCCACAGGAGAGGGAGCCTCAGCTGAGAGACCATCCCTGCAGGCGCCTTTCTTCCCCTCAGTGATTAGCAGACTTGCACTAATATAGATGAGGATCCCTTGACTAGAGCAACCATGTGATTGGATTAGAAAATAAATAACTCAAATATAAGCATACTATTTAGAAATACTGAGATAAAATAATTTTCAGAAATGTTAAGATCAGCAGGTAAATTATTAGAAAACTGGATATTTGATGACATCAAGGACATAATAGAGTGGAGTTGTGTTTTAAAAAAGTTTTTCCATGTCTTTATAGTCATAAAAATGATTTACATATGAAATGGTTCAGTGAGTTGGATTTGCTTTAAAATAATCTGGGAGTGGAGGGCCTCCCTGGTGGCGCAAGGGGTTAAGACGCATGCTATGATGCTATCTGCAGCCACTGCAGCACGAGTTCGATTCCTGACCAGGGAAATACCCAAATGGTGCAGCAGACCTCTCCTGACTCTCCAGCTGCTCCCCTCAGCAGTATCTTTCAGTCAATCTGCCTGTACTGTTCCCCACTCTCTCTCTGGTGAGTCCTCTCACCCCACACACACACGCCTCTGGCCTGTATCCCAGTTCTTGTATGTATAAATAAATAAATCTTTAAAAAATAATAATAATCTGGGAATGGAGGAGATAAATGAAACAAACTGGCCACAGTGGTTGAAGCTGGATGATGGAGATTGGAACACTAGTCTCTCAACTTTTTTATATGTTTATATGACATTTTCCTTAGTAAAAGAAAAAAAGAGAGAAAAGCAAAAAAGAAGTGTAAACATATTCAACAATAGCTTTTAAAAATTGAAAAAGGTTGCCTTTGAGAAGGGATCTGTGATACTGAGGCAGGACTCCCAAGTATGTAGAGAAGTGAGGTCAGAGACTGTTTTCGTTAAAGTCCTTTAGTATCCTTGCCTTTTCTCATTATGTAAATGTATTCCTTTAAGAAAAATTAAAATTAAATTTTAAAAAAGTAATTAGTAAAGGAAGAGTCTGTAGTTCAACACTCCCCTCCCTGCTTTGTGGCAGACATCACTAGTCTCAGTCTGATCTCCCAAAGAGCCAGGAGGAGCCTCTGGAATCCTCAATGCAGCCTCCAGAGATGAAGCCACCCTGGGATTAGACCTTACATAGTGTGTGCAAACCTCAAGTTTTGCATGTAACTTGCGGTAACAACCTCACTTCTGCCCAGAAGGCTTGTCCTCCATTGTTCCAGGTCAACCTGGATCCTCTCCCAGAGACTCTAGGGCTCCAAAACCTCCCACGCAGATCCTCAGAGTGAGGCCATCACTCCCAACCTGCCTTCCACCAGCATGAGCTGATGCTTCCATTCCTGTCAGGGTTCCTATTGAGCCAAAACTACCAGCCCTCTTCAGTCACTGGCAATAGCATTTTCCTATGATGTGCCTGACTGCAAATCTCAGTGATGAGTGCTAACAGATCCTGGGCCTGTGCAAAAGGAAAGCATTAGAATTATATTTGGGTCGACTTCTGACATGCAAGGGGCTTTTCCACATTTGGACAAAAGCTGAAGTGCCAGTTATGTCTTTCCTGGCAGGCTTTCAATTCTCCTGGGCTATGTAACTGCATCAGTATAAACAGGGTAATGGGAAGGATGTGATGTAGCTACAAACTGGTTCTCATTCCTTTGTGAGGAAACTTTGTTATTGAATACGCCTTGGAACTCCAGACCCCAAGCCTCCCTATTCTCAAACTTATCCCAGCGCTGGTGTCCTTAGTCAACCCCACACTCAATCTCTAACACCAACCCAAAAGTAGGATCATTCTTCAATTCTTTCACTTGAGAAACTGGGACAATTTTCACTTGTAAGACCAAGGAGGAAGAACTAGCGGGTATTATTTCTATGGCCATACACAGTGCTAGGGGCTTTCTGTTCATCTCATCTTAACCATAAATCCTGTGAATATAGTTTTACAGACGAAAACACTGAGGTTCAGAGAGGTTTTGTCCCTACCACATAACTAGAGGTTTTGTCATACCACGTAGCAAAAGCTGTTCGTCCCCTAATCAGTGCTCCAAAGAAGTCTATGCTCATTAACCTCTTGCCAGTGCCAAGCCAAACCCATGGACAATTTGGAGTCAACATGTATGTCCATCTGGAAATGCTTACCACTTAGAAATTGGCTTGGGGGAGGGAGTACTGTACTTCAGGCAGGGTCCATTCCCATTTCCAAGGTCAGAAATTGCTTAGTAAGCAACTCTTAACAGGTTAAAGGTCCTTACGCTATGCCTCCCAGCTTCGGTGCTGTACCAGTTCATATTCACATCCTCAAAGCTGCCACATAGACTTTGGTTGGGACATTAGTGTGTATTTTGCAGCCTGGAAAAAAGTGAGCAATTTTATGATCTGACTTAAAGAAGAAAGGGCAGACCAAAGGAATAAAAACCCAATAAGATACCAATTATGTAATTGACAGTTTGATTTGTTGTTCAAATATAGCACTTAATTTCCAATACAGGCCTCTGGCTCATCTTAAATTGCCTAGTACATTAAGGCCCACACCCTAGAGTTGACATGTATTTCCAGCTTAAGTTCCAACCTACAATGCTTGTTACTGCCATTCAGGTATTCTGTAATGGCAGAGGCAGTCTCTGCAGTCCTCTGTAGCTGTGCAGGACAGTCCTGCCACATTTTCCAGACCCAGACTCCCAGAAGTTTTGACACACCTTTCTCAGTAACTGATGGATCATGCAGATAAAAGATCAGTGAAGAAATATAGACAATCTGAGATAACACAATTAACCAACTTGACCTCATTGGCCTGTTTAGAATACTCAACCCAACAGCCGGAGAATACACATTCCTAAGTACATATGAACATTTATTAAAATAAACTATAACTAGATTGTAAAATAAATCTTGACAAATTTCAAAAGATTGAAATCAGAATATTTCCCTTAATTATAGTAGCAGTGAATAACAATAAATAGGAAATCTTCTAAATGTTTATAAATTAAGTAACACATTTTAAAATGACTCATAGTTCATCAAAGAAATCAAATGAAAAATAGTAAATAATTTGAGCCAAGTGAAAAATATAACATATAACTTGTGGAATGTAGAAAATCAATGCTAAAGAATAAAATCAAATGCATATATCAAAAATAAAAAATATATATTAATATATAGTTTGATAGGGGGCCTCCCTGGTGGCGCAAGGGGTAAGACTCAGCCTATGAAGCTATCTGCAGCCACTGAAGCACAAGTTCAATTCCGGCCAGGGAGCTACCCACATGGAGCAGCAGACCTCTCCTGTCTCTCCTGCTGCTCCCCTCAGCAGTGTGTTTCAGTCAATCTGCCTGTTCTGCTCCCCACTGTCTCTGTTGAATCCTCTCACCCCCCACACCTCTGGCCTGTACTCCAGTTCTTGTGTGCACAAATAAATAAATCTTAAAACATATACATATATAGTTTGATAAATTAAATTGCATATATTTTAAGGGAAGGAAGGTTGAAGATTAAAGTTATGTCTCCATTTCAAGAAACTTAAGGAGAAGCGCAGCAAATTAAACCCAAGAAAAATAAAAAGAAAGCTATGATCAAAAAAATTAATCTATGGTGAAGGGTTGAGGTGGGGTATTCATTTAAAGAAGGGACAAATGAATGTTCTGGAGTGCTAGAAATAATATGCCTTGATTTGAATTATTTCTTCTCAAAATTCAGTAAGTGAGTTGTACATTTAAGATTTGTGAATTTGAATATATGTAAGTTCTGAAAAGTCAAAGATACCTAGAAATCAAAGTGACTGCAGTTTGTTTTTTTTTTTTAACGATTTATTTATTTATACAAGAACTGGGGTATAGTCAAGCGGTGCAGGAGGGTGAGAGAATTCACCAGAGACAGAGCAGGGAGCAGAACAGGCAGATGGACTGAGGACACTGCTGAGGGGAGCAGTGGGCGAGGCAGGAGAGGTCTGCCACACCATGTGAGTTTCTCCCTGGCCGGCCGGGAATCGAACCCGTGCTACAGAGGCTTCTGCCAGCTTCATAGCACAGTGCTTAACCCGCTGTGCCACCAGGGAGGCCCCGACTGCAGTTTTCTTTTTCAAATTTGTCTTTCTGGCTTCATTGCATAACCATTGAACAGAGTCAAAGGGTACTTCGATGATGTTTATAAGGATTGTTGTGGGTTGTCTCATATAAAATTTAATATATCAGATGGAATGTTTTTACTTGAAATTTAAGTTTATTTGTAAACATTGATTATACTCATGCCTAATTCCCCACTTCACTCTCTGTTATGAAGCTTCCCTTTCACTTTATGAGAGGAAACTAGTCAAATGGTTTTATGGATCCAAAGTTCAAAGAATCCTCTTTAACAATGAAAACACTCTTAAAGTCACTACTGTATTCCTCTGAGGAGATTTGTTATTTTTATTTATTCTTTATGTCAAAGGTAGCTGTGTCTCAAAATAACCACCTTCCTAGTAGATTAAGAGGGGCAGGTATGACTGTGTATATACTTATGGGCTATGAGTACATGTGCATAATTTGATAAAGTTCTAGATATAATTGTGTTTCTTCCTAAAAAGACATTGAAAGATATCTTTTACTTCTCTTGGAAACATAATGAATGTAAGAGGAACATAACAGTGCCAATTTTATTAAAAAGAAACATATTTTCTATGAAAATATAGATTTTTATATATAACTTGACATTTGAGAACAGATACTTTTACCTTGAGATGGTAAAACAAAGTTGGGACTGTTTGATTGTGGGTGTCAAATACCAAACTAAAAATAGCTCAAACAAAATAAATGGGGTTAACCAGAAGGTACTTTGGGGGTTCACATAGCCAAAGCCATGCTTCAGATATCAGCACTGGCCTGACCATTGCAAAGAGCAGCTGGACACCAGAATTCTGTTTGTCCCATCTCTGGCCTACTCTATGCTATTGATGCCTCTCTCTACTGCCAAGGGGTGTTCTTTGCTTGTGGCACACGATCATAGTTCTGACTTGTGCCTGTCTTGTTTGTATCTGAGAGGAAAGACACCCTCACTCCAGATTCACCTTCTAACACTCTGAGGAAGGCCTCTACTTCCCCTGACTGGTGTGGGCGGCCAGCCTGCCTCGGTCATCATGACTACTGGAGCAGGCCTGGGGCAGGCAGAAGAGGAACATAACAGTGTTGAAGCAACTGCTGTTGAAGATGATGCATGTGGAAATTCAGAAAGGTTTCACAGCTTAATTAGCTTTTACACCCCGCTTACTTCTCCGGACATCCCCTCTTCAATTTCTACAAGGTGTCGGTTTTCCATTTTTTACTCTCTGCCTCTGAGATCTTTTCCCACTGTCTGTCAGCACTTTCAGCCAATCCTTGGCCCTTTTCTCTACCAACACATACACAGAAAGACTGGGAACAATTGAAAATATTGACAGGAGAAAAGACATGTAAAATATTTCAAATTTTGAAAATAAGTAGCATACTGGCATTTCAGATTTCTTATGCTGTTTTTTTTTTTAAGATTTTATTTATTTATGCATATAAGAGCTGGGGTACAGGCCAGAGATGCGGGAGGTGAGAGGATACACCAGAGACAGAGTGGGGAACAGAACAGGCAGACTGACTGTAATACACTGCTGAGGGGAACAGCAGGCGAGATCGGAGGGGTCTACCTCGCCATGTGGGTTTCTCCCTGGCCGGCCGGGGATTGAACTTGTGCTGCAGAGGCTGCAGATTGCTTCACAGTGCTGTGCTTAACCCCTTGCACCACCAGGGAGGCCTCAGATTTCTTATGTTTTGATTCACTTTAATGTCCATAAATAGCATTGATTGGCTTCTCTACATGCTCACATACTTGCAAGTGTACTAGCTGTCCCACATGGCAGAACAATCTCTGGCTGTGAGAGTTTACACACTTTCAATGATGAAGATGCACAGGGAGAAGTGGGGAAGCTGTCTGAGGAGGAATCCTGGCCTCTGGAAGCCAGACATGAAGGAGTGTAGCTTTACCCAACTGGTTGGATGATTTTGAGTGATTTCCCTCATTCCACTGGGTCCATTTGCTCTCTGTAAATTGAGGAAGTGGGGCTAGATACAGGTGGGCAAACTATAGCCCCAGGCCAAATCCAGTGTACTAACATTTTTTATAAATAAAGTTATGTTGGACCATATCCACACCAGCCTTTCAGTATTTCCCAAGTCTGCTTGCATGCAGGAATGTGGTAAAACAGTCTGTAGTGTCAGCAAAGTCTAAAATATATACTATCTAGCCCTTTACAGAAAGTATGCTGACCCTGATCTAAATAAGTCCCCACAAACTACTTTTTCCTTAAAACACTTTCAAGTAAGTAGTTTGGGGTCTGAATTATCCAGAAAATCAGCACATCTCTAATTTTCTTAGCTAGTGCTACTGTTGTTCACTCAAGCTAGACAGACCTATATCCACATGGGCAGAGACTGGCAGAAAACTTATTGGCCAACTGAATTCAGTCAAAATAAGTAGCCAGTCACATCACACACATTTTCCTTGAGCAACTGAACTGCAACATGAAATATCCAAACATTCGTCTCAGATGTCTCCATCTATCTTCTCCATCATAGAAATGGACAAGAATGGGTTAAGAATGTGCAACATCTATTCAGTTCAAAGTGAAATGAAATTGTGAACATCTCCAAAATTCCAAATGGATAACTAATAGCTGGTGATACAGAGAAAGATATCTACTGGGAGGGGTGAAGTTTCTACTTTGCCTGTCAAGATAACTGAATCATTGCAGAAATGCCATTTGACTTTCTGTTGTGTAGACATAGCAAAAGTTGCACTAATAAAACACTTATATTTTTCCATTTTTTTTTGTTAGTGCATAAAAATTCAGAAAATAATATGCATCCTGTGAAGCCAACATTACTCAAAAGTTTTCTGTGTAAAATTACATGTTGGGAAAACCATACGGTAGTGTGTAGGAAAACCCCTAACACACACACACACACACACACACACACACACACACCTGTGACCAAAAAAAGTAATCTAAAAGCAATAACCAATCCCAAAATGCCAGGAAGCAGGGTTATAAATTTAACACAAATAGCTTACTCTTCTAATTCCCAGTCAGTTTATCAAATTTTAAAAATGAAATGACAAGTTAAGATTATTAGTCAAAATATATAAATAAATCACCTCCCATATGCTATTTCCAAGGTCTGTGAATAATTTCACAGTGGTTAGTTGTAATGAGTGAATGCACAGGCAACCTGGTCTCCTGAGCGGAACTGGCCCAGGTAAGGCTGGAAGCCCACCAACCCCAGACAGTGCAATTAGCTGAGCGGACAGACAGGAGAGCTGGGGACACACGGGGACCTTTAAGAAGTAGCTTCCCTACAGCACGAACATCTTCCCTACGCTTGGTGTAAGATCCCTTACAATCCCGTTGTTTAAAAGAAAGAATGTTTTTCAGACATCTCCAAAAGCAAAGATTAAGTCAACTCATCATAAATTCCTCCTGCTAAAAACCAACTCGTGGAAAAACTTTTTTAAAATATGGCTTGTCAAATGCTTTGGGTTTTAACGAAATGCCAAGATCTGGTAGTCATAAATTATCTGGTGGAACAGAAAATGAAGAATGCTGGAGTTCTGTGTTCAAGATGAATTGCTGGAAAATTGGTCCAGTTCTTTACCTGCTTAGATTTACATATCTAATGTCAACAGTCCCTTTGTGGCTGCTGAATGCTAAATGTAAACAGAAAAACAAGACAAAACAGCCCTTTGAACAGACTCCCCTCAGCTGGCCTGGAGCCAGGTCTGCCCCAGGGCGTCCCTAGCCACCCCCCCCCCCCAGCATCTTAGGTTGCTGCCATTAATAGTATTATTGGTGTTGGAACAGAGCCAACTGTCTTCCTTTTAAAACCAATTTGTCTCATAGCATGGATTATTGTGTTAGGTAATCTGTCACTTCTCAAAAAGACCAATCTTTAAAGTTCTTCCTATAAGTATTGCTCTCAGCATTCCCAGGCATTTTGGTAATGCCCTTCCACAACGGACTTACCTCAGAATAACCACCTCATTTAAGTCCTTTTCAGCTAAAGAACAAAAGCACCTTTTAAAATAGAGAGACAAAGATTACTTATGAAATACGTGGAAAAGACCTACATCAACAAAGAAAGATGACCCATAACAGGCCTCAAAATCATTTGCAGCTTGGTTATATGAAGAGTTCCTATGAAGAATTCAGAAAACGGGCCTCTTTTGACAACTTTTTCGCAGTTTTCCACTTTGTGAGCATAGACTGGCAATGAGAATCGTTATCTTAGGGATCATTTCAGAGTGCCCCCTGAAGAAAATATGGTCTGGTTTTAAGAAGGGCAGGTGAACTGGGCCCATAGTTCTCAGAAAGTTTCCCTAACTCAACAGAGCCGCCCCAGGCTGCATATGTCCATTTAAGATTCCATTTCTAAGCATGCACCGCAAACTGACTCTTGCAACTTTATCAAATGGGTTTTACTTCCCACACTCAGAAGTCCTGAGTGGAGGTCCATACATGAGTAGCAGTTTCCCACAAGGCCCCAGACCCCAGCCTGTGGCCTGCTCGGGGCCCCTCCCCATGCTTCTTACTTCAGTGACCCCCTCCAGTCCCCCACCAGCAAGGAAGGAAACAGGAAAAGAAGAACACTTTTTTCTTAAACTCCCCAGCAAGTTTCTGCTGACACTTTCCTGGACCCACTGGGAAATGGATGGCTGGGTACCAGGTCACCCCAACAGGACTAGAATTCTTTCAGGAAGGCGAAGGTGAGAGTGGATGTTGGGAAGATTTCTGGCTGAGTCCACCGCACTACAGTACCTTACAGCTAGTCCTATAAAAGCATCCCTGCTTTTCAAAGTTCACAGTTCACCATTTCCTGTTCTTGCTAACCGGAAGAAATCCAAAGAGGAATTTTGCTTTTAGGATAAAGTTCAGAAAGTGCCAAAAGCCAAAAAAGCAGAAACAATTCAGCAACTGCTGTGGAGCACATTCCAGAGGCAGAGCTCAGGAGGGCGCCTGCCAGGCCCCTGCCCCCAGAGCAAGTGCTGCAGGCTATGCACATAGCGATCATTCCTTTTCTGACTTTACCTTAGTGATATTTTAGGTTTCATGTGTTAGTTAACAGAGTTTTGGTAGGTTATTTTGGAGGTCTGGGAATGCTCTGAAATTTTCCTATATAAATTAATGATAATTGCATCTTCTTTTTAGAGTATTTCAGCTGACAAAATTTTCATAGGATGGCTATACTTTTGGACAACAGGGAAAAGCTGTATCTCCTCCTGGAGGAGAGGATCATGCCTGTTCTTCAATGAAACCGGCTGTCTTCTCCAAGACTGGTGAGTACCAGAGCCATTCAGCATCTTACAGGGACAATTTTAACCTCTACTCTTAGCAGGCAGAATCTACTACCAGACCTTATGCAAAGCAAGCAGTTATAGAATCAAGCTCTATAGCACTACTAATTCTGGAAACAAGTAACTTCAGGGAATTCTCATACAAGATTGGCCACAAAACATGAACCAAACACTAATTATTTTAAAAGAAACAAACAAACAACCTCTTCCTAAGACTCTTCACCCTCTCATTGGATAATCAGGCTGTATAATCTTATAGAAAGGACAACTTCCTCATCCAACATATTGCAAAAAGAACTCCCTATTGAATCAAAAAGAAAAAAGAAGGGGGTAAGAAGCAAGACAGAAGATATTCCCTCTATTTACAAAACAGAAAAATAAGGTTCTTAAAATCCATTTTAAGAAATGGGTTTCCCTTAAGATGATTGAAAGAGCGAGATCCCCAGTAACTTCAGTAGCTCAGTTTATATGCTGCTTTACAGGAACACATCTAATTGCAAACACATAACCTGACCCTTGCACATTATAAAGCTTTGGCACAAAATTGGCAAAATGTTAGTAACTGTTAAAGCTGGATGATGGATGCACAGGGCTGCATTACAGCTTGTTCTCTCCTTTTGTTTTTGGCTTGAAATTTTATGTAACGATCTTTTAAAAAGACTTGCCACTAGAAAACTAAAAGCTTGGATTTCCTCTTTTAAAATAGTTTAATACCTTCTCTTCTAACTTAAAAAGAAATGTGTTGTGTAAAGAACATCCCAGGTCAGTAGGGAAATAAAGAATGGGATGCATTAATTCCAAAAACATATTTTCAAAGTCAACAAAAAGTGTTTCTGCTGTGAAAAATGGGCACTCTTTTCAAGAATATTTAAAAGCATTTAAAAGCACATAGAAAGGCTTTCATGGGCAAGAGATGCTATGGCTGGGGGGCAAGAATCTCTTTGGAAATTATGTCCCCAAAGAACTTCTCCCCCCATTTCAAGTGGGCCCCAGCACTGGAGACTTAAAGCACATGAGAAGCGCTGTGCCTTCCCTCCAACATACTGTATCCATAAGTCATCCCAGGAATCCCCCTGCTTGTCAATAAACTTTTTAGAGGCAGTCTGCAGCTTGTACACTGCTGTCTTTTGCAAACAAACCATTCTTTTGTATTATTACTATCCATAAGGGAATTTCTTATTTTTAGTATATTAATGGCTCCAACGATGACTTTTGAAAGTCACCCAGATCATTCCCTTTTATCCTCAGTGATGTGTCTATCATTGTATGAATTCCTGAAATGAAATCATTTCCATACCATGTGCCCTGAAATTCCCCTTCTTTAGAAAAGTTCTTGTACTCACCTCAATATGAGGGTTTCCTCAAGTTCAATTATCCCTTCGGAGGCACATTAAGTCCCTTTGCACTCATACACTTATTTATTTGCAATGCAAATCAACTTATCATTTCCAGATCACTCCTAGAAAGGTCCCCTTCAAAAATATGCTATACTCGCTGTGCAAACCATTTCTATTTTCACTGAATTACTGCCTTGGAGAAATGTAGGCACAAGACGATTTTTAATAGTTGCAATTCTTTTCTTGATAGTTCTACTTAGAGCACTATAGAAACAATCCAAATTTTATAAATATTATTACAAGGCTAAGATTGTGTTGACAAATAAAAATAAAATGTTAACTTAAAACCAGAACTTTGTCCATTGAGATAGCTTACAAAGCAAAACAAGCCATGGGCAGGAACAATTGTGTATATATTGCTGAATTTGGGGTGGGAAAGTGTTTTGTGGCCTAACCTGATTAACTATTCTTGTCCACATATGTATGAAATGTAAATAAAATACACATGGTTAGGACCAGTTTTGCTGCCTAAAAGATAAAAGCATCAAAAAAAAAAAGAAAGAAAGAAAGAAAGAAAAAGACGGGGCAGTTCTTTGTATACCACCAGAGCAGATTAATTTGTACCATATTTTGCACATCAACAGAAATGAGAATCCCTGGAGCAATTGTGACCAAAGATGAAGGCACCATTGGGAGTTGGGAAGTGAGCAGAATCTCATCAAACTGCATAAGGTACTGGTTGCAAGGTTGAGGCAGTATTGTAAATCCTTAAAAGTTTGTTTCAAAAGCAGGTTTTCACAACTGTAAAGCAGAATGACTCTTAGAATCACAAAAGCTTCCTCTCTTACATTCCTGCTGTTTGAGCAAATCCTCCAGGGTCCCAGTGAGTGGTAGCCCTATATAAAGAAGGTTTCTCTGCCACTAATTCGAAGGGATATGTGCACTCAAAGGCTTACTGCAGCACTCTTTACAATAGCTAAGTTATGGAAGCAACCTAAGTGTCCAACAACACGAGTGAATGGAGAGGTGGTGTATGCATGGTGGAACACTACTCAGCTATTAAAAAAAATATATAAACTCTTGCCATTTGTGACAACAAGGATGGAACTCGAGGACATTAGTCTAAGCAAAATAAGTCAGGAGAAAGACAAATACCAGAGGATTTCATTCATACATGGACTATAAGGAAACAAAACAAAGAAGCAGACAAAAATAAACCAAAACAAATCCTAAAAATATTACTATACAAAGAAGGCTACCAGAAGGAGGCAGAGGATGGGGTAACATATCTGAAAAGTCGTGAACCTATACTTCTAAATTATATAGTGTTGTAAACCAAAGTTATCTCAACAAAAAAATACAACACTGTCTCCAGTATTAACATCCTGTTTTCATGCTAAAAAAAAAATCATTAGATGGACACCATCAAATTTCTTCAAAATCCATCCTTTATTAAAAGTTTTATTGGGAATAAAAGGAAAGATCCATAACAGGGCACATGTAATACATATGAAATGTAAAAATACCCCAAGAAAAAGACCCACACATTACACTATTCTTGGAAGGAGGGCTGGTTTTCAAGAAATGCTGACCACAGCAATGTTGGTGCCGAGAAATCATTACCGGCAGAGCACTCTGGCAGGAGAGGAAGTGCTAGGATTTGCCTCATGCCCTAATAACCTTCAGCATTAGGTTTACCAACCAGACATTTGGTCTGTGCAGAAGAGTGTCAAATGTGTGCCAACATGGTGTCAACCCCTATTTGATGTGTCACAAAGGTGGGCACACTTGGGCACAATGAAATGATTTGCAGGAAACAAGCTGAATGAGTTCCCAAGAATTTCTTTAATATACTTCATAGAGGATGGGGATGGGAATGCTAAGATGAAAAATCTTAGGGAAATGTTTCAGGAGGTCATATCCTCTAGCACTTACAGGCAGCATGGCTAAGTCATTGGTCCAACAAACAATAAGCACCCCCCCAAACCCAGTAACTGTCAGACTAACAAGTTGGGTGGGATGGGAAGAGGTGTCCCAGCCCACCTCTCGTCCCCTTGAGCAGAATGTTAAAAAAGTTGGTGCCATTTTTTAGCACTATTTATGACTCACTGTAGGACTGTAGGTAGGTTAGTTGCTTTGTTTTGTTTTGTTTTTTTAATCGTGGTATAATTAACCTATAACATGATATTAGTTTTAGGTATACAACATAATGATTCATTATTTGTATATACTGCAAAATGACTGCCACAATAAATCTAGTTAATATTTGTCACCAGACCTTGTTCAAAAACAGTTTTTCTTGCAATGAGAGGTTTTAAGATCTTCTCTCTTAGCAACTTTCAATTATACACTATAATATTGTTTTTTTTAAACCACTATGCTAATATCATGGGATTTTATTTAATTTATTTATTTATTTTTTGTGGGACCCTCGCCGGCACAGCTGGGGAACGAACTGGCGCTGCAGAGGCTGCAGGCAGCCTCGCAGCCCAGAGCTCAACCACTGCACCACCAGGGGAGGCCCTACAATATGATATTATTAACTAGAGTCACCATGCTGTACCTTGCACTGCAGGGACATATTTACTTTATAATTGTAAGTTTGTTCCTTTTGACCATCTTCATACATTTTGCTCACCCCCTTCCACCAAAATGTTATGTGTATCTGTGCACTTGGGGCTTGGTTTTTTGTTTGTTTTTATTTTCTAGATTCTATATATGTGTATCATAGAGTACTGTGCTCTCTGGTTCCATCCGTGTTATCATAAATGGCAAGATTGCTCTCTTTTTAACGGCTAGGTAATATTCCATTGTGAATATATATATACATTGTCTTTATCCATTCATCCATCAGTGGACATTTAGGTTGATTCCATATCTTGGCAATTGTAAACAATGCTATAGTAAACATGGGGTTGCAGATATCTTTTTGAGTTACTGTTTTTATTTCCCTAGGATAAATACCCAGAAGTGGAAACATTATATCAAATGGTAATTCTGTTTTTAATTTTGCTGAGGAACCTCCATACTGTTTTCCATATTAGCTATATCAATTAACATTCCCACCAACAGTATACAAGGGTTTCCTTTTCTGCACATCCTTCTGAACATTTGCTACCTCTTGTCTTTTTGATAATAGTAATATTAATAGGTGTAAAATGGTTTGATTTTGTTTTTGACCTCCCTCATATTTGCCTCTTAGCATGAAATTGGTAAGAAATAAGGTGCTGTAAGTATAGTTCCACAAAGTACCATAGGAAGGATCCCTAATAAGCTGACAGAACTTGGCTTGAAAATATTTATTGGTGGGCCTCCCCGGTGGCGCAGTGGTTGAGCTCTGGTTTGTGAAGCGGCCCACAGCCTCTGCGGCGCTGGTTCGATCCCCGGCTGCTCCCCGGCCACCGGGCGAGGGTCCCACACCTGCTGCTCCCCTCAGCAGTGTGCTTCGGTCCTTCTGCCTGCTCTGCTCCCTGCTCTGGCTCTGGTGAATTCTCTCACCCTCCCGCGCTTCTGACTGTACCCAGTGCTTGTATAAATAAATAAATCAATCTTTAAAAAAAAAAAAGAAAATATTTATTGGCCTCAGGACACTCATAGAACAGTGTTCCTATGAAGCCACAGAGTATCGTAGAAAAGACATGGATTTGGAATTAGAACTGGATTTGAATTCTGAATCTATTCATGTCCTAAAGAATTGTAGTCACTAAATTCTCTTGCCCGGAACTCACCTTACTCCTTTATCCTATCACCTTGGCAGGTCTCTTTGGTTGCCCTCTAAAATACCATTGTGCTTAGAAACAAATTGGTCTGTAATCTGCAAACTACAGATATAAGAGAAGTATTTTCTGGACCTTACCTCAGGGTCTCCCAGGTGTGAAAACTGGCTATAATTCAGTAACAGAAAATTAGTTCATAAAAAACTAACTTTCTGAAAAAACAGCCAAGTAATCCATTTATCTAAGTGGTCAGGTCAATGAATTTTCCAAATTTTCTGATTTATTAAAAACTAGTTTCTTTCCACTATTTGTAGAGTTTACAGAAATTAGTATTGAAAAGAATGGCTTTTAACAGCTATTGAAATAAGATTTCTTTCAAGTTACAATTAACTGTGTTTCATTTTCTTTTCATAAAATATTAGGGAATATTCTATTGGTCAAAAGGAAAGAATCACAAGGGGATTTGGTCTCCTTATGAATACATTTAATATTAAGAAAATTTATTTCATTGTTACTAACCAAAATGTTACCATTTTACAAGGTTAATATTTTGGTTCATACTGATTTTTTTCTCTTATAGGCTTTCATACAATTTTCTGTCTTGTGAGTTCAAATCAAGACCCTGCCACTTAGTTTCTGCATAACCCTGTTAAGTGGCTTCATCTCGCTACACTTTATTTCTGTGGCTTGGGAAGTAGAAATGTAACTGTTATTTCATAGAGGTGTTGGAAGGACTAATCTGATTTTTCACATATGTAACATGCTTCCAACAGCACCTGGTAAATAGCAAGGTTCAAATGAATGAAACTATTATAGCTTTTTAAAATGTTTTATTAAAGCAAGTCTTCCAACACTTGGGCCGCAATAAATGAATTTTGAAAGCTCCTTACATGAATACAGTGTACACACTCTTGTAGGGGCTGGATGGCCACTGAGCAGGTTTCTATGATCCAAGCAGACAGGCGGGTAAAGGAGGAGTCCTGGAGCTCTCGGTGGCTTTAACAGGCATTTATTGAGCTTTACATGTAGTGTGGCAAACAGGTACACAGTAGCAGGCCTCCAGGCCCCCAGCAAGTCTTCACTCTGGGCTTCGCAGGCCTTCTTTCTCCCCTTCTCTCTCCTGCTTCTTTTCCTGCTTCTCTCCTGCTTCTTCTTGGTGACTATCTCTATACTCCTCCCATGGCCCACAGAAGTAAACAAGTCAGCTTACAACAATGTCACAACTGCAGGTGCCTCATCAGTCAGGACAATCCTAATGGTGGGAGGGCAGAAAAGCCTGAAAAACCATTTACCCTACAACTTTCCACCCACTGGAAACACCCCTTCTTGCCGCTCCCGCACTGATGGTCATGAACGGGCCTGTGTGAAAGCGCATGTTTGTACCCAAGTCCCATCAGACTATGAGCCCGCCTGCCTGTCGGGTCATCACCTTGCGCCATGACACCCTAGCGCCCGCCGGTAAGTGCTCGGTGCTGGTGAAACTTCCACGGGGCTTTGCTAAATGAACAGATAAAAGCTGCGGCTGAACCAAGCACATCACTTGAAGAGTACTCGAACCCGCCTCTTTTGTGTTGACTCTTAGGAGCTTCTGTGTCTAAGGGTGGCCTTCTTGTGAACTCCTGCCTTCACCCTGGAATACAATGTCTTGAGCAAACAGTTCCCAGCTCCTCTCAGGTCCAGCCCCTTTCCCTGGGAGCCCAGAGCGGTATTACATTACCAGGCATTCTCATTCTAAGAAGTGCCTTCCTCAGATGAGGTGTAAATTAATGCCAGCCTGACCACTCTGGGTCATTAAAGACCAGATGGTAATTTTTGCAAGAGGAACAACTGAACCCTACTGGCCTGGCCCAAGTCCAGCCTGGATAATTGCCTCCCGTCTATACAATATCCCTCCTCTCATTTCAGACACAGAAATGATTTTCACTTCATCTCTGAACGCTAGTCAGACAGGGCTGGACTGGCTTTTCGTTGTTGCGTGGGCTATTTCTGGACAACCCAACAGAGAGAAGCAGCATCCCTCCAGGGGAGTGCAAAGGGTGCTGGAGGGAGGAAAGCAACATAAATATAGTAAGTATTTTACTAATAATATAGTTGGAAAAAAAGATTCTGTCATCTTAGGTTGCAAATATGCCATCTCCATTGCGTTCTTTAAATTAATTCTGCAAGTGATCAGAAGTCCATTGTACCAGAAAAAATGTTTTAATTTTGGCATGAATTATCTTTCATTAGAATCATAGAAGTATAGTTTATCCCCAGTTTAGATAGTCCCTGGAGTGGGTTCACTTTTGACATTAAAGCTACAGAAAGCAGTCATGGATGGAGTTTTGCTGGAGCAAATCCCATTTCTTATTATTATGAGGGGAAGCCAGAAGATACAGCAAGAACCTTGGATGCTTGCTCAGCATGTAACTGCCTACTAAGAAGATCTGACTGGCAGAATGGATAAAACAGGTGTCTCAGGGCCAGGTGCCAATGTCAAGAGCGCCTGGGGTTGACAGATAGGCACAAAGATAAACAGACCAACCACGAGGCATAAGTGAGCAAGGAACCCCATCCCCAACAGACACACAGATCCTAGCCCTTTTTGCAGGAGGCTATCCAGAGCACGTTGGATTCACTTGAAGGCAAGAGAAAGTTACTGAAGTGGTTTACGATTGTGTATTGGCTTGCCACTCAACGGAAAACCCAAGGTTCAAAATTCTCTCTGCCTCCCTTTGTGTCCTTGGCTAGAGGTATGGTTTGTATGGAATGGCCTAAAGCATATTTTCTCCACCCAGAAAAATGTCATGATGCCTCAGAAGGCCACTGTCTACTTTATTTCAGGATGATGGGGAGGCCTGACTTACCCACAAACACATTCTCTTCGCCCGTGGCCTTGGTTCAAAGCTGGCTTGGAAAAACTATGTCTTGAGTCAAGCTAATACATAGTAATAAAGCTTCCTGGGAAAGCAAGACTGCCAAAGTTTAAGTGGTGGGTTTTTATTACCAGGATTATGGTCCATTAAGGGACAAGGATGAAAACACCAGCGTGTTTCATTTTCATCTCTTGTCTAGGCTGAACCACTATTCTATTTCCAATTAAAGTTCCACAAGAAAAATGCTGATGTTTCTGCTCCAGAAACAAACTTCCTGGCACTTTCCCAAAAAAACCCACGATGGTCTAAAGCCACACACTCACAGCTTGAGATGTTGCAGCTTCATTGTCCCCAAGAGGACAAACAGCCTGTAAATAAAATGAGTTTCAATAAGTTTTTTTTTTTTGTAAATGGAAAAAAGAGGACATGAAATAAATGGTCTGGATGGTATATAAGAACAGTATACGATTTGATAAAAAGAAATGGGTGTTCTTCCCATTGCTGGTCTTTCTGGAGAGGAGAAAATTAAGACTGTTTCCATACTACTGAGTTTTGAAAGTTCTTTTTTTTATAATTTTTTAATTTAAAAAAATTTTTAATATTTTATTTTATATAATTCTTACATCATTTTTCATTTTTGCACAATGTATGCATTTTCATTTTGGTTATATTCCCCATACAATTGCACCCCCCCTAATTTTGACCCTAGTCCTTCCCGCCCCCCCCACACACACACACCGTGTCTCTGGTTTATAGTTGCTTGTTGATTTTGATTTTTACTTTGTATTGATTAGTCTTTTTCCTGGTCCTTTATTTAGGTTTTCTAAATTCCTGCTATGAGTGAGACCATCCGGTATTTTTCTTTTTCTTTCTGAGTTATTTCGCTGAGTTTTGAAAGTTCTTTATGCATTCTGGATATAGCTTTTTTTATCAGACACGTCATGTGCAAATGAAGACAAATATAGTTTGTCTCATTATCCTAATCATGCCTTTCAAAGAGTAAAAGTTTTTAATTGTGATATAATCCAACTTATCAATTCTTTTCTTTAGCAAATTATGTTCTTGTCAGATTTAAGAAATCTTTGTCTAACCCTGGGTCATCATAATCTTCACTAAAGTTTTTCTAGAAATTTTATAGTTTTAAATTTTAATTTAGGGCCATAACCTACTTTGAGTTAAATTTTATATATTGTGTGAGTTAATGGATTAATTGTTTTTGCTCATGGACACCAAGTGTTCCACCATGTCTTTAAAAGATTTTTCTTGGGCCTCCCCGGTGGCGCAGTGGTTGAATGCTGGGTTGCGAAGCTGCCAGCAGCTTTTGCAGCACCGGTTCGAACCCCGGCTGCTCCCTGGCCATCGGAGGAGGGTCCCACATGGCGCGCAGACCTCTCCTGATGCCCGCTGCTCCCCTCAGCAGTGTACTTCGGTCCTTCTGCCTGCTCTGCTCCCTGCTCTGGCTTTGGTGAATTCTCTCACCCTCCCGCGCTTCTGACTGTACCCAGTGCTTGTATAAATAAATCAATCCTTTTTTTAAAAAAAAATAAATAAATAAAAGATTTTTCTCCCCTGTTAGTCTTTGCACTTTGTCAAAAATCAGTAGTCCATATACATGTGGGTTTATTTCTGAATTCAATATTCTTTTCCATTGATTTGTCTGTTTAGTTTTCTAAGATTTATTTTATTTATTTATTTATGCATACAAGAAGTGGGGTACAGGCCAGAGGTGCAAGGGGGTGAGAAGATTTACCAGAGACAGAGTGGGGAGTAGAACAGGCAGATCTACTGAAATACACTGCTGAAGGGAGGAGCGGGCAAGACAGGAGAGGTCTGCAGCACCATGTGTGTTAGCAACCTGGCCGGGGATTGAATTTATGTTGCACTGGCTGGTAATAGCTTGATAGCCCTGTGACCTCTAACCCCTATGCCACCAGGGAGATCCCTTAATTGCTTAGTCTTTATGATTGCAGCCTTAATGTAAGTAGGTCAGGGTTGCCCAGAGAGGAAAGAGCCAATGAAGTGAGGTAAGGCAGGATTAAAAGGAACAATGATTATAATAATGGTTTCTCACACACATATATGTCAAACTTTATCATTTTAAATATTATGCAATGTATCAATTATACTTCAACAATGCTGTTACAATTTTCACAGCTAAAGTATTTTAACTGTTGATAACAACACAGTTTACAACAGATTAAGTAGATTATTTTAAAAATGAAGTCTCACCTTATAGAAAGCAATTAATATATCTGGAATTAAGAATACCTTTGTGATGGGGAGAGCTGGTAGACCAAAATGCTCTAAAACCATCAAGTCCACTGTCATTCAAAACTGTGCCCTTATTATTTGTCCCTCAGCAATCACTGGACCACTCTGTTACTAGACACTAATAATAAAATAACTGTTTCTATTTCACATACCATTTTTGCAGGACCTTACCCTTAATCATATATCTACCCTGAAGATAAGAAGCATTATCCCTACTTTACAAAAGAGCACAGACTCAGAGACAAAGTTATTGGCCTGAATCCTATGGCTTAAGTAACTCAATCTGTTACAGGGCAGAGAGAAGGGCACCCCAGAAACCCCAAACCTGCCCGCTCTAAAAAGTTTCTGCCATCCTCCGCATCAAGACAAAACATATAAGACATTTAATGGAAAGGAACTTTAATATAATTAGTGAACAATATAGAAAAGACAATATAGTTTCTAAATCAAGCACCCAAAGTTACACATCCCCTCATTGGTAAATGTCCTGCCAAAAAGGGTTGGCCCAGAGCAAGCCCTGAAAGCCTGCCACAAGTCTAAAGCACCTTCCGTCAGGGACCTGTAGAACAGGGTCAGAAACAGTCAGACAAGTCTGGGAGGAAAAGAGCAAAATCAAAATCAAGGTAAAAGCTGTCATGTTAACCTCCCCAAGGGTCTCTCACCCAGGTCTGTTCCAACCAGTCCAGGACCAAGAAGCAAGAGCAGCTTCACATGTCTCTTGGCTCCACATGCCTCCTCCAGGTCTCCTTCTGGCTCTCCATCCTGCTTCCTTCCTTCTCCAGTCTCCTCTCCAGCTTATCCTCCCTGCTCAGTTCCACCCTCCTTCCGGTGGGGCAGGGAACCTGAAACCTCCCCTTTTCCTGGACACCGCCCTATTACAAAGCCACATGCTTACCTTACTACACCTGCTTCCATCACTCCCTACTCCTTGTTCACTGGGCCCTCTCTGAACTAAAGATACATAAAATCTTGGGTAACATGCCATGAGATGCCCTACACACGCACACATACACAAACACCACCCTACAATAGATAAATAAGCTTCCCCACCTCCTCCAAGTAACTACAAAGTCAGTCTAGCATTTAGATTGTAAGAATAAACCAGGTAATAGTCTTCCTCACTTTATGATAACTGACAGATTATAAGCGAACATTTTAGAATTTCATATAGATTAAGACAATTTCTTTTAAAAGTAGAGAAATTATAAGTAAGTGAAATCCAATGTGTAAGTACAGTGAAATCCAATGTGTATTAAATAAAAATGTTTGATTGAGGGTCCAAAATGGGTTGGCCTTTTAACAAAACACAAAATCAAACCTTGATATCTACACAAAATGTAGCCACTTCACTAACTAGTGGATGAAATCGGTGTAAAAATATGTTATTCCAAATAAAGATAGCAGATGCAAACCCTTTTTAGAATTAAATTCATTTGCCTTATTGTTAAAAGCATTAGTAGAAATGTTTCCTGAATGTTTCTAAGGTGTTTACTCAGTTCAATACTGAAAATCAGGACATCTTGGTACTGAAAATATTTCATGCCCAACAGTTATACAAAACCACTATTTCTTTGGTTTATAGCCTCTCTTAATCTCTTTGTGGATATCTCCAGACCTCAACTACATTCCTTGAAATTTTACAAGGCACAGGAGAAACAGAAATCAGCTCAAAATGAATATGCGTATTCAAAAATGCATTGAGATTTTTCCAACTTTTCAGGTACCTCATGCAAATTAATCTTCTTAAGGTCCCTGGTGGTCTCTGAATCACTGCTTTACTCCCTACTTTGTAGCACCCCCATTGTATTCTCTTGATAGGAATAACTGCCAGATCATTAGGGAAGAAAAAGTTTATTGAGTCATGATCTGGGAGGGCCCACATAAGGTCATGAGTAGGTACCACCAGTTTTACATAATTTTTGCATCTGCACCAATTTGATTTAAGGCTATAAGTGGAATTTATCGGTAAGCATTGCATTATAAAAAAGTGGTTTATACCATATTGTCTCATATTTATTATGGTCAGTCAAAGTGAATTTTACACATGCTGTCTGCAATGAGCAGGTACAATGGAGAAAAAAAATGGCTCCGGAAATGCACTTTTGTTCTCCTTTCTATCGTATTTAATGGTTTACTTAGCTAGAAGAAAAATTGCTTTAATGTTAAAATTGTATCTTTTCCCATAGCACTGATTACCAAATGGAAATTATTCAAAAAACAACCCCCCAAAAAGTAAAAGGAAGTTGAACATGATGTCTAATGTATTAGGACAGAAATAACAGAAAAGAATAGAATTTGCAAAATGTGCAAAGGAGAGAAATTATTTACTATCTTTAAGAAGAAAACAAATGTGGAAAAATGCAGCACAAAAATGTTCTGGAATTTCAAGTTTCTAACAAAAATCAACAAGAGGTATTCACTTCACATTATTTATTCAGTTTGTATCTCTATCAGGAGTCAGCACCTTTTAAAAAACAATCCCAAGGGCTTGTCTCCATGCATCTGGCATGCTTAGGCAGGAAAGGAAATGCATGCCTGCTATATGGCTGAATAGAATGACCACTGAAAGTAGTTTGAAGACCACTGAAGAAATCTCCAGTTTCCTTTGTAGAAGGCAAAGTAGGCATGATTATTTTTTCCACACAATCTTGCCATTTTCCCCAGAAATTTTAAAAATTCTTGGTTGATATATCTGAATAACTGATTCTGTCAAGAGTCAGCAACACACTCTTTAAGCTTATAGGAGCATCAGATCCCCTGTGGGCCTGCAACCAGGGTCCTGGATGGAGTGTATTCCTCTTGTAGTGTATTCATTGCACTGATTAAAGCATTGCTAGCATGCAATAGAATGCTGAAAGCAGAAGTTCTACTTCTTATTGATTAGCTCTGTAAAAATAGTTGACATATGATCAGATATGCCCCAGTAACTGCCTTAGAGTAGAGTTTGAGTGGGTAGAGTTGGGAATTTTTTCATAAGGCCCCTTATGAGCTCATGGGCACATTAGATGCTCTTAATTTTGTTTTGGGTTTTGTTGTTGTTTTCTCTGCCTCTTTTTATTCACCATATGGGTCAATATCCTAGGGTCTTTTTTAATTTCTATAAGTGGAATAATAGGATGTCTGGGATGTGCGTCAGAATATTTCAGGAAATAGGGAACATCAGAGAGCTGTCAATGAAACCAGATTGATCATAAGTTGGTAATTTGAACCTGGGTGATGGGCACAAGGAGATTTATTTTACTTTTCTCTCTACTTTTGTCTATTTAAATTTTCCCATTAAAAAGTTATTTAAATATTGTTGTTATGAAATAGCATTGTTTGGGTTTGGATTTTATTTCAGAAAATTTATTTGTAGCTGTCTATTGAACAACCAGCTGGTCCTCTCTGGATGAATGCAGCAATGTGGTCCTTTGTAGACAGAGTCAAGGTCCAACCACCTCACTTTATTATAAACAGATGCTGCTACTGATCCATGTGTCAGAGTCAATGCCAAGTCCTCTAAGACCCACTCTGTGGGATTACCTTTGAGGCAGAATTCCATCCATTGCTGGTTGGAGAGAGCCCTCAGTTCCTCCACCCCACACCTGCAAGTGACTCACAGAGGATTAAGTGGTGGAGGCTGAGGGCCAGTTCCAGCCCAAGGAGAGAGGGAAGGAGGAGGGAGAGGAAGGGCACAAGAGACACCCAGTTCTAGATCTTCTCAGCTCAAAAGTAGAAAGCCAAGTCCTTGGTGATTGTCTGTAACCAACCTGGTAAACAGTGGATTAGCTAGGACTGTTTTAACTTGAAACACAAATAGAGAACCAAGAAAATGACAGTATCTGGTCAACATATTTTGAATTAAAATAAATCTCACTTTATGTCTTTTTTCTTCCCCCAACACTTCAAATTTTTTCACGTTGAAGGGTCTCCAAGTTCTTCCTGATTTTCAAAATTATTTTCCCTCTGGATCTGTTACTAGACTGTGGAGAGTACAATTATTCCAGAAGAACCTGTTTTTCCAGGCTCTTAAGATTAGAACATCCCTATGTTCTCAACATAGTTCAGCTCTCTGCAGATTAGCCTCAGAAAATATGTCTGTAGTTAGAAAACAATGGGACAACCTTCTGAGGCTTTGTTTCTTCATATCTCAAGTTTTCTCTCTGCTTATGACACTGAAATCTGCTCCATTAATATAAAATAATGGCGATCATCAAAATGTGCCCTCACAAAGGATAATGTCATCATTTTTAAATGAAAAATGATTTTCATCACCTCAAAGAGAAATCTCCAAATTTTGTTACATGTCTGCCCCCTCCATGATGAAATATAGAGCACATACACACCTAATATTGTCATATTTATTTGCTATAAATGATTACCCTGTTGTAATAAGAGAACAGTGACACTATTCAACATGCTTCCTTCTAAGCACTTTACATACATTATGGTTTTTAATCTTCACAACTCTTCACATGGCTTTCCCATTTTTATTTTCTATTTTGTCAGTGAAGAAACTAGAACACAGAGAGAGTAAGGAACTTACCCAAAGGACTCTGCTGCAGAGCCAGGAGTCACCCCCAGCCATGTGGTTCCAAAGTCAGTCTCAAAGCTGTGATTTAGTATGTGTTTGAACACAGCAGCGGTAGAATGGGAAGAAAGAAGAAGAAGGAAAAAGAAAAGAACCCCCCCAACAATTCCCCACAATGTGTTGTCTTGCACAGTCCCAGGGATTCCTACTGCTAAAATAAAATGGAGGGCCTCCCCCGTGGTGCTGCTGGTTGAGCATAGCACTGTGAAGCTGTCTGCAGCCTCTGCAGCATGGGTTTGATTCCCAGCCGGCCAGGGGGATTCCCACATGGCGCAGCAGACCTCTCCTGTTGCGCCCACTGCTCCCTTCAGCAGTGTATTTCGGTCATCTGCCTGTTCTGTTCCCTGCTCTGTCTCTGGTGAATCCTCTCACCCGCCCACACCTCTGGCCTGTACCCCAACTCTTGTATAAAAGTAAAAATAAATCTTAAATTAATTAAATAAATAAAATGGAGTCCCAGGCTTGAAAATTCCCCAGTTAGACAAAACTAGGTAAGCCATGTAAAGCTAATCTAAATCTAGCTTATTTCATGAACGTAAGTGAAACTTAACAGGTTATTTCTTGTAAATGCCACTGATAGTCATAAAAGATACTTAAAGTCATCTTCCTAAAATGGTATCAGATAATCACTTTTAACCAATCCTCCGCCATCTGGAAATCCCCACTGTAATAACAATCATTGTAATAACTTCCTCATTCTCACATTATAAGCTATCCTATAATGTTGTGCCTCTGAGCTTCATATCAGTCTTAGATTTGAAGACTCCCAGTTTGCAAACTGTTCTTTTGTGCACAATAAACTCTTACTAAATACAATTTTACTAATCCGATTTTAATTTTTACTATTTCTGGGTTTCTAATGTTACCCTCCCTCCCCAATATCAGTTTGGAGAACATTGACTTAAATGTTACTGTTTCGGAAGTTGGCAGAAAGCCCTGGGGGAGGAGAAGGAGGACTTGGGAACTATGGACTCTGCAGATAATGCCTGATGTTCTGTGTGTAATCACCATGGGTGGGGAATTTTCACAAAGTAAGTACGTTTATACAATCATCCCTCAGAATGATCTGCTCCCCACTCGGTCTCTGGTAAATCCTTCTGCATCCCCTGCACCTCTGGCCTGAGCCCCAGTTCTTGTTTGCATAAATAAATAAAATAAATCTTTTTTAAAAATAAAATGACATAGCATCTGCATATAACCTACATCCATTCTCCCATATACTTTAAATAATATCTAGGTTACTAATAAAACCATGTAATTATTAAGTAAATAGTTGTTAGGCCATATTGCCTAGGGAATAATGACAAGAAAAATGTCTGTGAATGTTTAATACAGACACGGCCATCGTAGACCGAACTACATAGTGTGAGTTTTCAGTTGTAGTTGGTTGATTTCACAGATGGACCCCACCCCTGAGGATTCAGAGGGCCCACTGTATACACAGCTTGCTGTCTTAGGTGCCAACCAACATTCTCACTGTCTTCGGTTCCATCTACATTTTGGGCACCATTATACTCTTCTTGTATCCATTCATTCTTCAAAGAGCTTTGTCTTACACTGTCAGAGAGAGAGAAAGATGCCAAGTAGCAAAGTGACCATTCACAAAATTATCTTAGCATCACAGAACATCTGCAAGGAAGTGTTTGAAGAAAAATAAAGCAAGGAATAGATGTGCAGCGCTATTGTAGGCGCAGAGGTCAGAGGACTCTCACAGGCCACCTGGCAGCCAGACACCAGCTCCAGCTTCATGAAGCACAGGCTTCTTCCTCTCTGGGCACCAGACACAATGACAAACTATAAGCATATCCCTGCTAGCCATCACTAAGTCTCCACTCCCTTTCTCTACCACAAAGTCAGCTCCCAGTATACCTGGTGATATTCACAAATGGAGACACACATTTTCAAATGCCCAAACCAAGACAAAAGTAAGCGTATGATGATCTGGCAAACTAAGCAAGTCATGAGAGGTTGTGGGGATCAAAAATGTTTCAGTGGCCTTCTTTTGGGAAAGGAGAAGGCTAACTAGCCTTTACCAAGTGCCTCCTACATGCCAGACATTACACATTGTTTATAGCCTATAATCTCACAACTGTGTAAAATGGGGAAACTGAGGCATACAGCAGACCTCCCATCAGGCCTCATACTCCCTGAGATGTCCTATGTGATGGGGCCCTTGGAGCTTTTGACCAACTTCATACCCCTCGTCCTTATCACTTTGTGCCTACTACACTGTCCTCTTGCTGTTCCTCCAACAAGCCAAACAAGAGCCATCTGGTCACCCCTGCACATGCTCCCTCCTCAGACTGGGAGAAATTCTTCAGCTCACCCTCTTGCTTCTGGGACCCCTGACTAAGCATCAGCTCCCTGAAGAATCCTTCCCTGACCCCCAAATCTACAATGGTTCCTCACTCTATATCTCTTACTTGCTTTATTTTTTTAGTCAAGAGCTTTGACTTAACCCAGTGTCATATTACATATGGATGTTAGATTTATTGATTCCCCTTGTCCCCCCCCAAAAAAGAGAAAACTCCATAAGGATAGAAACATTATCGAGTTTGTACTGCCTTGTACCCTCAGTTCCTAGAATGTGCCTCGCACACAGTGAGAGGTTAAGTATCTGTTGAATAAATGTAATAAGTAGTATATTCCATACTCAAATTCTCCTAATTATAAAAGTCCCCCTTGGTACTGCCTCCATGGATATCATTCACATGACTTATTTCCAGGGGCTGCTACTAGAGAAAACTAGCCCTAGCCACTCCCTATGTCTGTCAACATGCATGCCCCCCCCCCACACACACACACATGCACGCATGCTACCACTGTCTGAGAACGTTGTCTGTGCCTCAGGGCAAAGCTGGGAGAGATATCACCCGGTCCTGCTCACCATTGCTGTCGCACTGCTCAGTTATGTGTCACCGTGGGGAAGCCTCAGAGTCCCCCTGAGGGGCACCATTTTCCTCTTCCTTGGCTCTGCATACTGTGTCTCTCCACTGGATCCATCGTGCACAAAACTGGGTTAGCAAAGACTTGAGGAAAATGCCAAGAACATTTCAGACATAGTGAAGGCAGATGCAGCCATGTCAGCACTGAATGTCACAGACAAGGCCAAGGAAATGAAAAACTGCAGTTTCAATAACCCAGAAAATTCCAGAAATCAGGTCATGCCAAAGGTGGCTTTTCAGTGAACATTAAATCAAATCCTCCATTAAGTGCTGCAAGGTCCTTGGAGGGCAAAAGTATACCCCGTGTCTTCTGTCTGGGGAGTTGTACACGTATCTCTTATGCTTTCATTTAAAAGCATGAAAGGAGATGTTTAAAAATATAATAACATTGACACTAGAAGAGGCTTAAATTTCAGCTTAATCCTTTGTCTCTGTGATTTTGGTAAGCCTAAGCAGCCTTAACAGAGCAAGCCCAAAGAACTAGAGATCATTAAATTCAGTCGGGAGTAACTTCCTTCCACAAAAGGGTTCCAACAGAAATCGCTGAAGGAATGAGGTCTCCCCTGCCAGGAGGCTCGGTGCATTGTAGGCTGTTTTTGATTTTTTTTTTAAGATTTATTTATTTTTATACAAGAGCTGGGTAGGGTACAGGCCAGAGGTGCAGGAAGGTGAGAGGATTCACCAGAGACAGAGTGGGAAACAGAACAGGCAAACGGATGGAAGGCACTGCTGAGAGGAGCAGCAGGCGAGACAGGAGGGTTCTGCAGCACCATGAGGGAATCTCCCTGGTTGGCCGGGATCAAACTGGCACTGCAGAGGCTGCGGACAGCTTCACAGCACTGCACTCAACCCACTGCACCACCGGGGAGGCCCTGTGGGCTCTTCTAAGGACAGAACAGGGTGCTTTTCATGGGCCCCAGCCAGATCCACTGCCCACAATGGCCCAGGCTTCCATCCAGAGGCTGCCTGCAACGGAAGGAAGGAACCAGCTCTGTGAGTTTCGTTTCCATCAGAAAACCAGTTCTTTCCTGTACACTCAATCCTTTCTGTGACTTCTGCCAACAATGAGGACATAGTAGGAAACAGGAAGACTTTTCAGTGTGGATTGCGAGGTTTCAGATTAAACCAGGAAACATTCTCACTGACTTGAGTGCCCAGGCTCAGACCATGCCATCCTCTTAGATGCTAAAAATTAGTTTAGGAAAATTTGGCCAACAACAATCAACAGCCTCTGTTATAAATTAAGTTGAAGTGCCTAAATGAATACCTGCAAAACACAGTATATTGCTTACAATAAAATATTATTCACTTAGAAAAAAGGAAGGAAAACCTTGCACAAGCTGCAGCATGAAAACATTATGTTAAGTGAAAGAAGCCAGTCACAAAAGACCACATATTCTATGAGTTCATTTATATGAAATGTCCAGGCAAATCTATAGACACAAAAAGTAAGTGATATCCTGGGGCTGGGATGCTGGATTTATGGAGGGTTAGGGCTAATGGGTTTATTTTTTAATGATAATATTCTAAAATTGTGGAGACAGAAGACATATCTGTGAACATACTGAAAAGCAGTGAATTAGGTACATTATATGGGACATAAACTATATCTCAATAAAGTCATTTTTGTAAATCAAAACTAAAAAGATAAAATGCCTACTCCACATACATAAGCAATTAAACTTAAAGCTATCCTGGAATGTTGTTTGCATGTTCTGATCAGTCATCAGTGCAGAGCACGGAATCCATCATTTAAAAATAATGTAAGAAAAACAAAATAGAATAAAAATAAGTGTCATCTCACATGGCTTCAGTTTTCACTCTGTATGTGAGTCCTGGCTCAAGAGCTGCAATTTCGAAGACTTCTGACTGGTGTTTTATGACGAGTTCTCAAGTGACCTACTTTCTCCACAGTCTGATTGGTGTCAGTGACTCTGCTGCACAAGTTAGGGCTCAAGGTTTGTCGATTTACTCACCAATATTCAGAGCCAAAACTATCATCTATTTTTCTCCAATATGATAGTATTGGATATGATAGTATGATATGATAGTATATATGACAGTATTGCCTCCAACACTATCATACCATGCGTGTGGGTCTGAGAAAGAGCATTCCGGATTTTGCCATCAGAATACATGATGAATAGAAATGTTTTATCTACCCAAACGATGATTCCATCAGCCCCTCTTCCATGAAATTCACGTTAGCTGATTGTGTGGGGCTCCATGCTACAGAGCTGGATGGGCCATACTCTCAAAGCAAGGTGCTCCAAAGAACTCCTTCATTCTTTCTCATTCTTTCTGTTATTGATGCAGTAAATAACTTTTGACTGCCTGTTCCATACCAGACACGCTAGACATACAACAGTAAGCAAGATAGGCACAGTCATTACCCATGACCCTCCTAGAACCATGCCTTCCCAGATGTCAGTGTCCAATTGTCAGATGAGAGGGGAGAGAGTTCTTTGCAGACCTGACACTCAGTGACTGCATGACCTTCGGCAAACTATCCCACTCTGCCATTCTGAGGCTTGTTTGCTCAGAGCTGGATGTTTTGGCCACTGAGAATATAGGAGGGAGGGCCTTTAAAGAAGAGCACCCCCCCCCCATTTTACCAATGATGAAACAGAGCCCCAGGGGCAACATGTTTTGCCCACCCACACACAGCCTGGCCCCACACCAGTCCCCATGGTATTGCAGCTGAATATGGGCAATTCTTTGGGATGGGAAACCCATTACACCCTGAATTTTTCCGGGAGATGGTGGTACAAAATGTTGAATTTGCCGGTAACATGAAAAGAACCAAAGCCATACTGGATCTCAAGGGAGGGTTTTTGATAACACAAAGAGACTGGAATGAAAACAGCAGGAGCCCCAGTTACCAGCAACATTCCCCTAAACTCTCATGCGGGCCTCCTAATAAATCTCCTTTTTCCTTTTTGAAGTTTAAGTGCTTCCTTATTGAGTGACCTTCTGATGGTCAGGATCCCCTTCGGAAACAATAGCCACATTTGCAGGGCCTGGGCCGCCTGTGTTTGGTTTTTGTTTGTTTATTTGATTGGTAGATTGGTTGGTTAGATAGGTGATTTTTTCCTAGATCTTAAAAATCAGCATGCTAGGAGCTCTTGGTTTAATTTCCCCAAATCCTCAGCAATTTCCCTAAAAGTCTGTCCCATTAAATATGAAATCCACAGAACACACACCACGTTACTTTTTCTCTCCCCTAATAAATCAGGTAAATTACGTCCTTTGTTTTTAAGATCATTTCAAGCTCACTTTTAACATTCTTAGTTAAAGTATTATTTATGTTGTGATTTAATTGAGATTTAATCCACTTTTCAGCACACCATTGTATCACAATATACCTGAATTTTTCACCCATATTATTAAAGTTGAGGAGAAAGGTAGTTTTCCTCAAACATGAGCCTGATCATTTCCAGATTGCATGTATCTCTCTGGCTTTTTAACCTACCTGAGTTTATAAGGCCCAATAAAAAAATAAAAGTTTGGTCTGCAAAGAATTGGACAGTGTTAAAGAGATCTATGTTTATCTCCACTTTCTAGAAACATAAGTCTTCTACAAATATGTTTACACACAGCAGAAACCATGTGAATCTCCTAGTAAATGTTTGTGTTCACGCTCCTGGGGTATGTTGTACACCAGATGGTTTGGTCAAAACAAAATCACACACACACACACACACACACACACACACACACACACATATCAAGCACCATGCAGTCCCAGTATCTGGAATTTTTTTCTCCTTTCATGCATGAAAAAAGAGCATAGAAACACTCAGAATAATGACCAGTATGTTCTGTGTTTACTGCTGCTTTCCCTCATTGGAGATTAACTCATAAAACTTTATTCCAAATTAAACAAACGCAGCCTCTCCTTGCAACCATTCAATAGCTACCACTTATACTGAAGGAAATCTTGACTTCCATCTCTGAGAGGTTAAATGGCCACCCCTCTGTAAAGATAACAGTCTCTTCTTTTCTACGTGTTCTGCCTGTCTTGGGAGGGACCAAAGCTCCCTTCTGAACTCCAGCACCCCCAGAACTTCATGGGCAATTAGAATGGACACTCTGAAATGTTCAGCGTGGTAGAGAAAAAAAGAGCCAGGCCAAGCTTTCTCAAAGGAAGGGAAAATTTATTGCGCCCCAGGCGGAATTCATGGACATAAGGTGGGGGTCAGTGAAGTAGGGCGTTGCCAGGGGGAGGCAGGCTTGTATAGGGTGAGGAATGGTCAGGTGGGAGACTGGGTTTGCACGGAGAGAAAAGATTCTAGGGTCGGGAGGGGTTCATTGTCTGAATTTTCAGGCAGGCTTCTGCATTCCTGCCCCCAGGTGGGCTTCCTGGTGGGCTTTTGCATTCTGGCCTCCTGCATCAAACTTTTACACTCCAAGGCTTACAAAAGGACTGTATTTTAAAGCATTAACATTTTGGGCCTCTCTGGTGGCTTCGGGGTTAAGACTCAGTACTGCAACCTACTGGAGCCTGAGTTCAATCCCCAGCCAGGGAGCTGACCCACAGAGGGCGCAGCAGACCTCTCTTGTCTCGCCCACTGCTCCCCTTAACAGTATATTTCAGTAAACCCACTAGTTCTGCTACCCACTCTGTCTCTGGGAATCCTCTCACCCACCTACCCCACACCACTGGCCTACACCCCAGTTCTTGTATGCATAAATAAACAAATGTTTAAAAAACAAAGCATAAACATTTCTCTACTGTTTTTAAAAAATTACCCAATTGTTTCAATCATCGTTACTGAGAAATGTGGACAGTCAAGGATTTTAATAACTTGTGAGCAAGAAAGCACCTATTACTGTGACAGAGAACTTCAAAGAAAACCATGTCTCAAACAGATTGAGGAACTCTCTCGCCATGCTGCCTTTCAGTCATGAGCTTTTTCGGACTAAGTAGAAGTTGTCTTTAAAGAATCCAAATGATAGAATATATATATATATATATATATATATATATATATATATATATACACACACACACATATATATACACACACATACATATACACACACACCACACACACTCACACAGCCCTGTAGGCACAGTAAATTCTCAGCAGCTATTAATTCATTTGGAATCCCAGACTTGAGACAGTAGTATAATGAAGCATGTAAAAGACCTTGAAAAAGCCAACAAAAAGTCTCTAGGTCTCTTCATTCCAGCCCTGACCTTGGCAATCTATTTGTCTTTCTCTCCATAGCCCTTGGGTTTCACAGCCTCCATTCCCCCCAGACAACACTTTTACCTGGAAGAAGCGTAAAGAGGATTTTCATTTTAGACATGCCTTCACAAAGACCACTTGATGCCAACCCCCTACTTCCTACCCCCGAAAGTCCTGCTTATTTTCAAACATGTCCTCCCAGAGCCATGGTGTGTTTTTGTGTGGTCCAGTTCCCGTTTTATGGATTGTTCCTGTGCTCTGAAATCCCTGGAATACTTCAATTAAGAAAATTACCATGTGCTGGGTCCTTTCGGGTTGACAAGACTGCTTTCCTTTCTCCCTAAACTTAGTCGTGTTTGTTTACATAGGAAATGTACTCTTTCTGAACATTCAGACTGTTTCAACATCCACTTACTTAGATAGGCCCATTAAAAATAGCAGGTTAAAAAAAATTAAGAAGGAGGCAAGAGAAGGACAAAGAAAATATGTCTTTAGATTCTAACCAAGAATTTGGTTCAGAGGTTGTTTTTCTTCTCTTGGTTAAGACAATGCTCCTCTTGTTCTTGGCCCACAACTAAACAGCACCCCAGCTTGGATCACTGGTCACATTGTACAAAGTGATTTTCCTGTTTAAATTCTGTGATTTCTAAATGTTATCTTTTCAAAGGAAATCTAGATAACCCTATGTCCCCAGACTATATCCTATTTGTTTGAATAGGAAATGCTAATATTTTTCTACATGTTTTGCTTCGGTGTCAGTGGCAACTTTGTCTGGTGGTTTAGACAGACCCCTTTAAGCTCTGGGAATCTCATTGGCTGTCTTCCAGGATCCAGAAGGTTCATGGTGATTTTGAATAATGATCTCTCTAGCTGTGTGAATTAGCTATGTTATTTAGCAAGAAGGAAAGAAAGTTAGACGTACTTTTTCTAGTATGTAATTCATTTACCTTTAAATGTGTCACTTTGTGATGGTTTTCTTCTTAATTCCTCTCTTTTACCTCCACTCCCAGGTTTCTTTAACCTTGCACTGCCAAGCCAACTTTCCAAATTGCCATTGACCTTTACTTACAGATCCATGTTTAATAGTCCTTACTGCAAGCAGCCTCTGTTTCTGCATTCTCATTGGTCCAAGGCAATGCCTGTCATACCATAACCCACCTCTTCCCATGAGTCTCAAGTTGGCTTCAGGTCCCTGTATCCGATGTGCTAGGAAGCAAAAACATATTTCTTAAACAACAGATTCTCCATGAGAGCAAGCTCTCGCTAGGACACAGCATCCATGTCCCCTGTAGCCAGTTGTCATCAGCACCCCTAACTCCATTTTTCAGCACCTTCTTTTCAAACACACACGTTTAAGTATCTGACATTTGCACCATAATATAAAGTTAAGCTGGTGTGTTCCTTTCTGTCAAGGGAACTTAGATTCTGAGCCCCACATTAACTAAAGAATGAAGATCTGTCCATTCTTACTCATGTTTCACCCATCGGTCCACAGATGACAGAGGTAATACTTTGGTAACAAACCACATTTATTGTCACCAAACCACATCACATAAGTGGTTTGCTGTTCCGTCAGAGAAGAAAGGTCGCTCCTAAAAACTACATGTTTGTTTAAACCTACAGCTTCAAACCTAAATGATAACATGCTAAATGATAACACTCCTCTCCTGGTGCTCTTTACTCAAAACCAATATCCTTAGCTACATGTGTGGCAAATACAAAGGTGCAGCGTCTAGGCTGCAGTTCACTCAAGTACAAAACAGCAATGAGCGGACGCAGGCTACTGCAGTCAAGGAAGCCGGAGGCCGGGAACCCTCAATGCACAACATCTTCCACCACCTGGAGAAGAACCTAGCAATTTTGCAATCTTCATTTTATATTCTTTTTAAAGAGGGACCCCAAATTATGCAAACCTCAGGCCCCACAAAACCTGTCATGAACTGAATTGTGTTTCCCCAAAACTCATATAGTGAAACCCCAAGCCCCAATGTGACTATAGGTTTTTTTTTCAGCGGTAATTAAGGTTCAACAAGGGCCCAAGTCAACATGAGTGGTATCCTTGTAAGAAGAGGAAGAGACAGCATGGACACACAGAAAAGTGACAGCATATTCAGCGAGAAGCATTCTCTGCTGGTCCAGGAGGCAGGTCTCAGGAGAAACCAAACTGCCAACACCTTGATCGTGAACTTCCAGCTGTTAGAACTGTGAGGAAATACTTTCTGTTGTTTAAACCACCCTTCTGTGGTATTCTGGTATGGCAGCCCTGGAAGACTAATAAACACACCTCGAAATTAGGACCCATTTTTTAACTTTTCACTAGTCAATTTTGCTTCATGATGATATTCAGTGCTAACTGAACTGGAGTAAAACAGGTAATCTCATACATAATCACACATACATTGCTGACAGCATATGATTCAGCACAACTTTTTGGAAAGCAAGTTTGAAATAAGTATTAAGAGACGTAAAAATGTTCATTCTCATTGCCCCAATAATTCCTCTTCTGGGAATCTATCCTAACCAAATAACTCAAAATATGTCTTCAAATATACCCAAAAAATCTTATTAAAGTATGATTTACAATACTTGCTCATACCTAGGAGCTCCCCCCCCCCGCCCGCCCACCCCAATGAGTCACAAGTTGTGTGGCCCTTGGACTTCCGGGAAACGTGCCAGAGACTTTTGCAAATTTCCAGATTTAGCCTTGTATGTGAAGTTGTATTAGTTTATTTGCAAACAATAATTTTATCATCCCAGTATGCAGGCCCATGTGCAATGTGATATTGCTTGTCCACCCACAAGAGGTAGAATCTGTTTTTCCATCCTCTGACCTAGCACTAGCCACATAACTTGTTTTGGCCTGTGGAACATTGGTAAATATGATGCATGGTTGCACCATTGAAAAATGAGAAGTGGGCCTCCCTGGTGCCACACGGGGTTAAGTACAGTACTATGAACCAATCCACAGCCTCTGCAGCATGAGTTCGATACCCCGGCCGGCCAGGGAGCTACCCACATGGTGCAGTAGACCTCTCCTATCTCACCCACTGCTCCCCTCAGCAGTGTATTTCAGTCAGTCTGCCTGTTCTGTTGCCTACTCTGTCTCTGGTGAATCCTCTCACCCCTGGCACCTCTGGCCTACACCCCAGTTCTTGTATGCATAAATAAATGAATCTTCAAGGAAAAAAAAAAAAAGAAAAATGAGACGGGCTTGCTCATGAATTTTGCTTTCTCTTTCTGTACTTAAAATCAAAACCACTATGAGCCCAATCTAGCCTGCTGGAGAGGTCATAGGGTGAAAAACCAAAGCACTCTGACCAATATTTTGCCAACCCCACACATGTGACAGAGTCCATCTGAGGCCATCCAGGCCTAACCAAATCACTCCAAGCCAGAATTTTCTCACCATCTCACCCAACCATAAAATCATGAGCTAAATAACACATGCTTTCTATTTTAAGTTTTTGGTGATTTTTTATGCAGCAAAAACTAGCTAATGCAATCATTTCCCCCATAAAATTCAGCTGAGACAAACAGAGAGATTAAACAAACTACTTAATATCCTGACATTGGCTAGCTCCACGACTCTTATCTTCTGATTCAAATTCCCTCAGATGCTTCTATCAAATTACTAATATTTATATTCCCTGAACCTTTGGAGTTGCTTGAGGACAGCTGAAATCTTAAATAATAAATCTATACATGTCCACAGTCTAGTTTACTAGAAAATCAAAAATAAGGTGAATACTTTCCATTATGTTCTCTTTCAAATAATCCTCTTTAAATGATAACTATGAAGACAATAGAGAAACTTGAAAAAAATTTTAATGCAATATTAAATGAAACAAATAGATAAGTTATAAGCCCACAAATTATGGTGATCAACATGGAGAAAAAAATAAGTACTTTACTGAAGGGAAAAAATATAAAGAATTATACAAAAATGCATTTGTAGCTGCTTTAGGATATTAAGTGGTGAGTAAATTTTTTCTTTTCCACATTTCTACAAAATAATTATACTACCTTCACAGTTTATAAATATTAATATATAATAACTTCTTAAAAATTGAAACCTAGTTAAGGGTAGAACCCATCTGTTTTATTATTCTTAACCTTATTGACATGCAAACTCTGATTTTAAAACCATAATTTCCCAGAAGATGAAAACGACTATGGTTTCCTGATTTATTTAGATCTTACTAATATTGCACTGGAGTTTTGCATAAATCTGTTTAAATCCAATTTAAGACATCTTTTGAGACCAGAATTAAGCCTAACCTCTCTAAATTATAGATGTTGAAGGCAACTGGTTACAGTACATTTTGATTCAGATCTAAGCTAAGTGTAGAGGAAAAAATCATGTTACCATCTTTTAGGCCATAAGTAACCTAAAAAATGGCTCTAAACCCAGTAACCTAGATTAGGATTAGCAGACCTTTGTTTTTCTCCAGAGAAAATGTAAGCCTGGAGCTTTGCCAATGAGTATATACCATACCCCCAGCCTGGATGGCCTTGTGAAAGAAAACGATAACAAAATCAGACAATTTAGTGTTTCTCTCTACCCATTCCTTTGGACAATCTCTATCGAGACCAAATCCTTTGAACTTTAACCTCTGCTAGTGACTATTTGGGCGCCAGTCTCCCATTGTCTCACATCCAGTCATGGCACAAGGTGCCCAAATGAATGACAACATGAATTTCATCTCCAAGAAGTTTTCTGGTAAACTTAGATGGAAAAGATCCTGGTCTGTTTGTACTCCAGCCTCCCCCAAACTATCACTGTGGATTTCTCACATCATTCAGTCAGTTTAATATAAATTCATACTAGAATTGTGTCAGTCTCCATTAATAAACATGATTTCAACATACAAATTCAATCACATTATGAAATCTAACATGTCAAATGGCAAAACCATAACACAGAAAGTTTATGTAATTAGAATATTAAACAACTGTCACTCAGTTGTAATACTTTCGGTCCCACAACAGCAAATGATCCCATTAATATGTAAAGGAGCAGGATTCAGTCAACTTTATTGCTTGTTTGTCTGCAATTCCCCATCAGCCACCCATGGGGTGGTTCTAACGCTTGAAACCAGGAAAAGATCTGCTCTGAGCAAAAAAAGAGGAAAGAACTAAGCCTATAAAATTTCAAGCCAGAACTTTAACCATTTACCTGCTGCAGGTGCCCTTTTCTATTTGCCAGACACTGTCTCTCCATGCAGTGGGGAATCAGCACTTCAAGACTGTAGAACTGAAATTCAGAGTTCTGGAAAGACTTGGTTTGCACACCAATGTTTATAGTAACATATGCCCAAATAGCCAAACAGTGGGAAAACTTGAGAGTCTATCAACAGATGACTAGATAAGCAAAATGTGTTCCATAAGAACAATGGAATTGTTATTCAGCCATAAAAATAAATGAAATTCTGATACACACTATGACATGCATGATGCAAGGATAAGCCTTGAAACATACTAAAAGAAACAGGCACAAAATAGCAAATATTGTATGATTCACTTTACAAGGTACTTAGAATCAGCAAGTTCATAGAGATAGAAAATAGAATGAGGTTACCAGGGGCTTGGAGGAGCAGGAAACTTGGAGTTTTGTTTAATGGGAACAGAGTTTCTGTTTGGATGATGAAAAAGGTCTGGAAATGGATAGTGGTAATGGTTGCACAACATTATGAAAGTACTTAATGCCAGTGACTTGTACATTTAAAAATTACTAAAATGATAAATTTGATGGCATATACATTTTCTCACAAAAGCATTAGAGAAAGGCTTGAATGATCACATATTTGGGATAGAAAGAAGATGAATTTCAACCGTAGCATGTTTCCATCTTTTGGCCAAACTCTAATGGTATTTTCAGTCTTCACTAGCAGAGTTTCTTCAAGACCCCATGTAGTATCTCCTGTTTGCAGGTGAGAAAACTACATTGCCCAAGACAAGCCCCAAGTTGAATATTCATGTGAGGACACCCTTGTTTCCATCCTAACTGGACCTCCTGACTTCAAGTTTATATAAAAAGATTATGTGTCCCCAATTTAAGTTTTATTTCGCTGCTTTCCAAAGAATCAACATTTGCAGAATGAAGACATCCTGCCATGCACACATCATATGCACAGTAATTTTTCATGATTAAAAACATTTTTTATTCACATATCTGACCCCCCAGCTAAGTATTGTAGTTAAACGATCCAGTTCTGACTTAGGGTGGAGGCTGAGAAAGGTAATACTCATACAAAAAGCAATATAAAACAACTGAAGGGAGACTCCAGATTTTATTATTTGAAGAAATACCTAGCAAATGATCATTCCTTAGCAACAGATTATTTAAGAAAAAAATTTTAAAAGATGGCTGGAAGAAGAGATAGGGCTCCTAGTGAGATTACTGATGATCCACAGGGATCAGAAAGTATGAGAACTTAAAAGATTCTTTTCCAAATCTTTTCTTTTTTATAGCACTTCAGGGCTGAAGAAGTGTTAGCTAATAAAGAGCCCTGGACTTGCTGTCATGGAAGGTTTAGTGTCTGGGTCTTAGTCATTGAAACATAAGATTCAGAACCCCATTTACCCAGATTTTCAAAGGATTATCTTTTCTAAAGTTAGTTCTAACATTTCAAGATGAGTCTCTAAGGCATCTCAAAGGTGGTCTCTAAGGAATCTGATTCTAAAGATATTATCTCAAGGAGAAAGTTCTATGGTCAATTAATTTAGGAAATTCTGCTAAATAAAAAGACTTACTAGGCACTTGAGTCTTTTAACATCTCTCTTCTCTGTGAGAATAGAACCCACTCCACCTTTGCTTTGCCTTCCCGTGGGAGGCTGATGCTTCCTAGTTCCACTGGGGAGGCTCAGTTGCGGGGCTGGCTCTCACAGATGGCAAGCAAGCACATATTATGTGCACCACACCTGAGCAGACGCTTTAAATATGCCTGAATCATTTGGATCAACCTCCTTGCTCCTGCACACTGCCATGAAAAAGTATGTCCCCAATAGCAGCTGCTTCTTCAGCCTAAGTCCTGGAATGAAAAAGTAACATGAACCCAGCACAACCAAGTCAAACCGAGGCCAGGCTCCTGGTCAGAGCTGACTCATACATCTAGGAGCAAGAAGTCATGTTAGGAGAAGCACTCGAGGCTGAAAGATAATTACAACCACCTAAATCTGAAACTCTCTTCCCTCTCTCTCCCAAAATCAACAGGGAGCACAAATAAAATCACACATGAGCTATTAGACAGAGAAGGCCAGTAACTCTGAGTGACCTGTAAGTAGAGGAATTTACCAAATCCCTACAGACAGCAAGGAACAGGAGGCTTATGGGGGAAGGAGCAGTACATAGGAAAGCGGGTAGGAGAAGAAGAGCAACGAAGTAAACTGAGCTGACAGTATATGAGGTGATAAGACCCAGCAAGGGGGAACGCTGAGTCTCAGAAATGCTGACCATAGAGAAGAGAACTGATAACAAAGAAACAGAAGACTACTCTGCAGTTCAGAAGCCCTTAAGTCTAAGAATAAGAATGAGGATTATAGGCAAGAGCTGCCATCACTTCCCCTCTTGAGTCTTTAATCATCACAGACATCAGTTATTGATCACAGAGCTCTTTCACCTGCTCCAGGAAGCATCCTCAGTGTCTTTCTCAACACAATAACCCACTGATTTTTCATCCAAGACAAGGACATCTCTGCATGTGAGAGGGCTGTATGATGTCAGGGATAGGAAGTGGGGGAAAACAGGAAGGTAAGCCTCCAGTGCTGTTTGTGATGGATCTAAATTAGGGACTTTATACTAAATATATAGTACATCAAGAGATCTTTCAACCCAAACAATTACAAAATGTTAACACATAGCAATGTGGCAATTTTAGTGGTTAATGACTTCCCAACTATAAAGAAGAATTCTTTCTCTAAACAGTCCAGAAAGTTTGGATTTACCTACGGGATACTAGAACATGCATGCCTAGATCTTACTAGGTCTACCTGTGGCACTGGAAATTCTATAATCAAAAACCTGTGTTCAACTTTTAAGAAATCAATTGTTGGGCCTCCCCGGTGGTGCAGCGGTTGAGCACTGGGTTGCGAAGCTGCCCACAGCCTCTGCAGCGCCCCGGCTGCTCCCCAGCCATCTGTGGAGGGTCCCACATGGCGCGCAGACCTCTCCTGCCGCCCGCTGCTCCCCTCAGCAGTGTGCTTCGGTCCTTCTGCCTGCTCTGCTCCCCGTTCTGGCTCTGGTGAATTCTCTCACCCTCCCGTGCTTCTGACTGTACCCAGTGTTGTATAAATAAATAAAATAAATAAATAAATCTTTAAAAAAAAAAAAAGAAATCAATTGTTTAGGCCATGAAGGCTCTAAGGAGCCAGTTTTCTCACCTCCCCTAAAATCACAGGAAACTAGATGTGCTAACTGCAAAGATTGGTATCTAAGAGAAATAGAATCAACTAATACAAAAGAGCTTTAAAATTTTCATAAGAAGGCTAGACTATGGGTGCCTTGCTGGTGAGTATGATGTGCTGACATACATCTGAAGAGGTATGATCCTGTACCTCTGAATCATATACAGTGTTGTAAACAAATGTTGCCTCAATTAAAAAATGATAATCATAATTACAGCAATAAAGAAAGCTAGATTATACCCAGTTTGCCTCAGGCCTCTCTATTCTACATCTCAAAGATCACTCTTAATTGTACTTGAGGTTTCTATAAGACAATAGAACCTGGGCCTCCCCGGTGGCACCTCCCCTGTGGCACAGCGGGTTGAGCACATCGCTGTGAAGCTGACCACAGCCTCCACAGCGCCAGTTCGATTCCTAGCCAGTCAAGAATCCCACATGGCAAGACAGACCTCTCCTGTCTTGCCCGCTGCTCCCCTCAACAGTGCCTCCGTTTGCCTGTTCAGCTCCCCACTCTGTCTCTGGTGAATCCTCTCACCCTCCCGTGACTCTGGCCTGTACCCCAGCTCTTGTATAAATACATTTAAAAAAAAAAAAAGATAATAGAACCTCCCATCAAAAACTCAATTGTGTGACTTCATTTGAAAATCAGCATCAGGCCTCTTATATTGCAGTAGGAGTCAACACATTTTCTCTGTGAAAGGCTGGATATGGAATATTTTCACCTTTGTGGGTCATCCTGTATGTCACAGCTATTCAACTCTGCTACTGTAGAGCAAACGCAGCCATAAATAGGACAGATGGGCAGAACTGTGTTCCAGTAAAACTTTATTTACAACAGACATTGACTAGATTTGGCCTGGGGCCATGGCTTGCTGAGCACTGAGTCCAGATGAATTGCGAAGTGGTTTTGCAGATACAGGCTGCCAATTTGCACAGCCATCCCCGGGATGAAACTATTCCTCCTGGTGGTCCCAGACACACATTTGCTTCAATATTCAAGGGGATGTTCATGAACTGTTGGATACATTCCTGCTGCCTCATTTCTGGTTTACAAAATATCATGGGGGGGCCTCCCCGGTGGCGCAGCGGTTGAGCGCTGGGTTGCGAAGCTGCCCGCGGCCTCTGCGGCGCCGGTTCGATCCCCGGCTGCTCCCCGGCCACCTGAGGAGGGTCCCACATAGCACGCAGACCTCTCCTGCCGCCCGCTGCTCCCCTCAGCAGTGTGCTTCGGTCTTTCTGCCTGCTCTGCTCCCCGCTCTGGCTCTGGTGAATTCTCTCACCCTCCCGCGCTTCTGACTGTACCCAGTGCATGTATAAACAAAACAAACAAACAAACAAATAAATAAATAAATAAAATGCCTCTATTAAAAAAAAAAAAAAATATCATGGGGTCCTGAGGTTTAGCCCAGCAGCCACTTCCCAGCACAAGCAGGGTTGGAAGCACCACCTAAAGGCTTCCTACACACAATTAAAAGGTCATCACTGGGGATGCATTTTTGTGTCCTGCATTTGAGTTTGTTGGAAAAGTTTATATTTGCTTTTCATTCCTCACCCTGCATGATGATGGCGTCAAGCCTTTGGACTAGGTCACAGTTAAATTGTCAAGAGACGTCCACAAAGCACTGCAGGATCACCATTGGCTCAGAAAGTATGTGTCCTGATGGTTTAAGCAAAAGCTGAAGTGGATAAGCAGTTTCACTCTGCCTGCTCGCAAGCCACAAACCACACTTACTCCATTAATTATTCCTGCCTAATGAGCCCGCCTGGAAGACAGGATGTGCTATAGCCCCCCATCTACAGAGGAAAAGAGGGTGGCCACACTTAGAGTGTCTATTTACAGCACAAGGAGATTCAGCTTTCTCACCTTCACAGAAAGGGTGACTGCCTCACTTCCCTGTGATTCCATCTATTTGTGGGAGGTCATGTGACAGCCACTGGAAATGGAGGGCTTTGAGAGTTCAGTTGTGGTTTTCAGCTCCAGAGATTATATTTCTCTGAAACAATGAGTTGATGAGTTCCTCCAGTATGGAAGACGTGCCCCGTAGAAACCATATTACACATCTAACCTGCTCTTCTTCTTCCATCTTGCTTGCATTTTTTAGTTTTACTCTTGCTTTAAACTCAAAAGGCATATACAAAATCTAGAATTGTAAATTGAAAGAAAGGTCCATTTAGATCAGCATCCAAACCTAATTTCCATAAAGAACACAATTATCTAGAATTACTCTTTCACAGTGTATACAGTCAAATCCCATTCCCAATTATATCGCTTTTTCTGGATATGTCCACCTTATACACCTCTGCACACACCACCTCCTCCAAGAAGTTTTGCCCTGCCTCAAAGCTACACACAACTCTGACCTTCCATGAACACTGCTCTGCTCCTCCCCAACACACCACATGCAGGTTTCCCTTACGTTCTGGCTCACACATGCTTCATCCTCCCCACCTTGTCTACACCTTTGAGAGCAGGATCTGGGTCCCCTTCCAAGTCCACAGTGCCCAGAACAGTGCCTCAGATGATGCAGGGGCTGGACAGAGCCATCAGGAGTGAACAAAGCCCGCTGCCCTTGCTCTCAGACTCCGGGAACAGGTACAAGAACAAATATTTTGCTTTGTTACTGCATGGGATGTTACTGCATGGGACTTGCCCTCCACTTAAGAAACATAGAAGACCTTCGCTTCCTTGCTAATAAAAATTCAAACAAAATTAACCTCAGACTTCTCTATGGGACTCTTGAAGAGCTATAGAAACAAGAAGCCTTGATGAAGTGATTTCCAGAGAGGAACAGTGTTATTGCAAACAGGAAAACAGAACTTCATTTGCAAAATGAGCCTGAATTGGCATCTTTGTTGTACACAGCAGAGCTCCCAGATCAGAACAGCACTGGACTCTGAGCTGGAAGACCAGACCTTGGGGAGCCCAAGTGAGCTGGCAAAACAAGACCCTCTGGTCTCCTCCTAGGATGCTCCAACAGAGGCCCCTTTGTCCACTGGGTAAGTTTCCCACCCCTAGGACATCCTTCTCAGATGAGAAATCCCACCAAATTCCATAGGCTGGAAAGCTGGCGTGCCTCCCCACGATGAGAACAGATAATGATGAACGAGGCCAGTTTCCAGTGAGGCTTTCTTTTTTTTTTTTTTTTTTTTTAATTTTTTTTTTTTTTTTTTTAATGGAGGCATGTTTTATTTATTTATTTTATTTGTTTGTTTGTTTTGTTTTTACATGCACTGGGTACAGTCAGAAGCGCGGGAGGGTGAGAGAATTCACCAGAGCCAGAGTGGGGAGCAGAGCAGGCAGAAGGAGCGAAGTACACTGCTGAGGGGAGCAGCGGGCGGCAGGAGAGGTCTGCGCGCCATGTGGGACCCTCTTCTGGTGGCCGGGGAGCAGCCGGGGATCGAACCGGCGCCGCAGAGGCCGCGGGCAGCTTCGCAACCCAGCGCTCAACCGCTGCGCCACCGGGGAGGCCCCCAGTGAGGCTTTCACTGAGGAAGTTTGCTTCTGAGCACTGACATTCTCTCCCCGGATCACCGAGCAGTGCTGTTCCACAGAGACCCGAGGAATGGAAAGAACATCCAGCCAGAGGAATGTTTCCCATTTAGAAACTGGCTCTGTGAAGAGGTAATTATGTCCTAAGGTAAATTTAAATCTGAGAAAGGACACCACTTCCCTACATGAAATGACACCGTTGAATCTCATAACAGTGTCTGCCCTCCACCAATAAGGTCAATCTTTAAGTGATGGGCTTGACTATCTATTTTTACTACATGTAACTTGGTATTCTGTGACTTTCATAGTTCTTGGTCTCCATTTCTATGTGAAATAGCATGGAGACTGTCAAGAACGTAGTTTTGAACATTCAGTCATATCTATGAGGGTCTGCGGATTTATGAGAGGAAGGAGACACTCTCCCCAGTATAGTTTGTGGTAAATAAATTTCTGGGGCCACTGGATTGCAGGAAGTGTTCTTTTGGTATGTTACTCAGCAGACCCTGAATTGAGAGTAAGTATTTCTTTTTCTTTTTTTTTTTTAAGATTTATTTATTTATGCATACAAGAGCTGGGGTACAAGCCAGAGGTCTGGGGGGTGAGAGGATTCACCAGAGACAGAGTGGGGAACAGAACAGGCAGACTGACTAAAGTACACTGCTGAGGGGAGCAGCGGGCAAGGGAGGAGAGGTCTGCTACGCCATGTGTGTTGCTCCATGGCCGGGAATCAAACTCGTGCTGCAGAGGCTGCCGACAGCTTCATAGGTTGAGTTTTAACCCTTGCACCACCAGGGAGGCCCGAGAGTAAGTATTTCTGATTTAGAACATATATTGAAAATGTGCCTTCCTCTGGCTTAGTTTGCAAATCTGTAAAGTGGAAATAATTTTCTATCACAAGAAAAGCTGCAGTTTACACTTGAATTTTTTTTTTACACTTGAATTTTTAAATGAAAATTTGAAACAAAATTAAATGATAAAGATGTATTATTATTTTTACTGTTATTTTTCTTACAGTTAGAGCCAAGACACCAGAAAAAGAGGAAAAGAGATGCACAAAAACAGGGTTGGTTTATATACAAAGGAGATGACTATGCCATATGAACTTTATTCTGAGGGGAAAAAATGGGAAGAACAAGAAAGAAAAAAAATGTTTTAACTAAAAAAAGCTATAAGAAAAGCAACAGTGACATAGACCTTGGCAGTGTCTTTGGGCTTCATGAGGACCACAGGAATTTCCCCAGATTGGTCAGCTTCACAAGACACATATTTTCACCTTCCATCTCTAAGTGAATATGACTCTGTAAAAGACATAGTCTCCAGCACCTCCATCAAAGACAGGGGTTCTTATCCTGTTAGGTCCAAAATTCCCTCTGAAAATCTGGTCAAAATCCATGGCTCTGGGGCCTCCCTGGTGGCACAAGGGGTTAAGCGCTGCACTATGAAGCTGTCTACAGCCTCTGCAGCATGAGTTCGATCCCCAGCCTGCCAGGAGCTACCCATATGGTGCAGCAGACCTCTCCTGTTGCTCCTGCTGCTGTCCTCAGCAGTGTGCTTCAGTCAGTCTACCTGTTCTGTTCCCCGCTTTGTTTCTGGTGAATCCTCTCACCCCCCACACACCTCTGGCCTGTACCCCAGTTTTTCTCGTATGCAAAAATAAATAATTTTTTTTTAATCCATGGCTCCTATACTATTTAGAGTTCACAGGAGCACAGAACATGAATAACAATAATTATAGTAATGGGATCTAATATCTAGAGAACTCTTTGGTCCCAAGTATTGTGTTAAATCTTTACATGCACTTTCTCATTTAATCCTCACACTAACCCAGTGAATTTGATATTATTTTCTTCCATCTTACAGATGACCCAAAAAAGCTTGGGGAGGTTGAGTAACTTAGCAAAACTTGACCTGCAATTGTAAGGTTCCTAGACCTGAGAGGCCCAACCCCAGCCCTAGGTACCTACCCAGGCCAGGAACTCTGCCCACTGCAAACAGAACAGGTGCACAAGGGGCTCTTCAAGACATGACAGGGGATGACCTAAAATCAGAGCTCTCACTAAAGCATCAAACAACAACAAATACATCAAACAACAACAAATACATATACATGTCCACACAAGCATGCACACCTTTGGGCCTCTGCGCTGAGTTGCCACATCTAGGCAACAGACATTCTGGTTGATGGAGGTCTCTAAAGTTGCTTAAGACTGATGATTTGGGGCCTCCCTGGTGGCACAAAGGGTTAAGTACAGCTTGGGGAAGCTGTCTGCAGCCTCTGCAGCACGAGTTAAAGTTTGCTCCCTGGCTGTCCAGGAGCTACCCACATGGTGCCCCGGACCTCTCCTGTCTCGCCCACTGCTCCCCTCAGCAGTGTATTTCAATCAATCCACCTGTTCTGATGCCTACTTTGTCTCTGGTGAATACTCTCAATGCACCCCCCACCCCCGCACCTCTGGTCTGCACCCCAGCTCTTGTGTGCATAAATTGATAAATCTTAAAAAAAAAAAAAAAAGACTGATAATCTGTTTCACTTCCATCTGGCTCTGTTACCTAATATAATATTAATATCAGGTGTTTATACCACACACACACATTCATCAAACACAACTGCATCCCCACAACCATGACCCATCAAAAGTGCCACCAGTGAACAGATTCACAGTCCCTCAAAGACACTGATAGTGAGTAAAATACTACCCTGGGCTTCAACTCCCCTCTCAGACCCATCACTGATGACTGTTCCTGCCACGGGACTCCTCTCCTGGCTGGTGTTTGATCACAGGCATGCAATGACATCAAAGATCTGGTGCTGGGCTTGTCAGAAGAGTCTGCAGGAGCGGGGTAAATGCCACTGAGAAACCCCGAAAGTCCTGACAGCCTACTTCTCTAAGAGGCCAGCACTGAGCAGTGTGGCACCTACCTGCGATGTTCCAGGGCTGGCTCTGCACCCACTTGCTGAGACCTCCAGCATCGCCTCAGTCTGCCAAAGGAAGTTTCTGCCTGCAGAGGTCCATACTGCCTTCAGGCTTCTGGGCCTCTGCTTGATGGCAAAGCAGGTTTAGGACAAGGGTGACGACCTTGGGGCTTTTTTCTTTCTTCCTCCCCAATAAGACTTTGAAGCATCGGTAGGAAGTAAGAACCCTCCTGTTGGAAGAAGTCACCTAGTCCTCTGACTGCAGGAATCACTAACCAGCTGGCAGGAGCCCTAGAAAGATGAGTTTCCTGGCTAACGTGGAGCTGAGTTCCATATCACACACGGGTGCTAAGCCCCCACCCAAAATGAGTGGCCCACATGCAGCCAAGAGAAAAAGTGAGCATAAAGAAAACTTGGAAAACACCAGAGCAGTGCAGCATCTTTAACTACAGTGAGTGAAAAGTGTTTAGGTGTCAGCCATTCACCAGGCATGAAAAATAAAATGTCCGCGTAAAGCCAAGATACTTTTTCAAAACACTGTCCTGGAATTATTTACCACCCTCCAGCTTTCCAAATGAATCCGTTGTTGATTTGTTTACTCACTACAGAGCCAGACACATATGGCTGCTGAAAGCAATCAGATGGTGACAGGGTGAAAGAGAATTCAAAAATAAATCCAACGAAAGAGCAAAACATCATGCAAAAAACTCAGGACTTGGGCACACCTTCCAAGACGTGTTATTCTATGCTATTCATACCACTTTCCTTATTTATGTAAAACAATTTTTGTTTTCTTTTCCAGAAAGAATGCTGCCAATCGCCAGAGGCAGACATGTTTATCAAGCTGTGCATCTTGAAGTCTGACATAAAATCTGTGGCCTTTGGTACAGCTGAAAAACACTCTGTCAACGCCATGGAGAGAGCAAGCCCGTGTCGTTGGCCTCGACCCAAGGAGAGCAGGGGAATGGACGAAAACTTGACTGCAGGCCAAAAATTACAAGATGAGGGAAAGTCAAACTTGAGGCGAACAAACCTTTTCCATCGAGTCTGTTTAATATCTCATGTAAGCATCCAAACCACAAATCGGTCAGTGCTTAGGTGGAAAGACAAGTTTTCTCCCCTTTGGAAAGCTATTTTGCTTAAGCTCCCATGAATACATCAATTATATTAGCCCTGAAAGTGTCTGTCAGTGCAATGTTAAAAGGTCCACTATTTTATAGACTGCCCACTTCAGAAACAAAATACCCTTCAAACTCCCTGCCCTGAATTGCTTGGGCCACCAAGAACTCCAGAAAGAAAAAAAAAGTGTCAGTTTTGCTGGATTGAGAGAGGGAAGAGCCACCGGTTTTAAGTAAACTTGTTTTAATATTTATCAGCCTAATAAAATCTGCCAGGACTTGTGTGCCTTCAAATTGTTCAACAAGTCAGGGGAAATTGTTCTTTTGTGACAGAAGATAGGTGGCCAAAGAGAAGGTTTTCAAAAAATCCCCATGCCCTCCAGCCCCACTGTTCTTGGAAGTTTAGGAAACTAAACCACAGAAATACTCCGTCATGGGCATTTTTCTGGGTAGGTCTCTGGCTTCCCAATTAAGACGTGCACAACCTCCGGACACCACAAAGGATCAGGATTGTGTTGAGAGATGCAAACGAAGACTGGAGACAGCCCACAGGCTTTTGCATAGAGAGAGTGAATAACAACAGTGAAGCTTCCTACTTAATGCAGCTTCCAGTGGACTCTATGATTGTCTGGTGACCATCAGTCAATTGCAGCCACCCTTGGCTAAACTTCCAGAAGTGGAGAACCCTCAAAGCTGTCATTTTCATACATCATGTGTTCTTTCCAGACTCTCCCTACCTTGTCCAGCTGTATCAGTCCCCCAATCTCCACCACTCTCTGTTGCTTACATTGGCCAACCGGCCTGAAATGGGAGCATCTGAACCCTTCATGCTATGTGCATAGCCAACATTCCGCAAGATTTATGTCACTTGAGCCTGCAAGAATGACAAATGGTGGGAAGCAGGGCCAAAAGGGAAAGCAAAAATAAATCCAACTATGATTTAACCAAAGGTGACCCAGTACGTGTACTGAGTGGGTCCCGTGTTATCTTAGGGGCTATGAATTCAACAAAAAAGAAAGAAAATGCTATATGAATGTCATAATATTCTTGTTTTTGATTCAAAATGTCTCTGGAAAAGTTGGCTTTTTACCCCCTAAGTCAAAATCCAAATGTGTCAGTGTAGTAACCAAAAATTGATATTGATTGGGTGGGTGATGGGGTAGAAGGAAGCACAATTATTTTCTATGATATTTACATCTATTCTTTAAAAACAAGCATAGTGGGGCCTCCCTGGTGGCACAGGGCATTAAGCACCACACAATAAAGTGGTCCACAGCCTCTGCAGCACGAGTTCGATCCCCGGCAGGCTAGGGCGCAACCCACATAGTGAGGCAGACCTCTCCTGTCTCTCCTGCTGCTCCCCTCAGCAGTGTATTTTGGTCAGTCTGCCTGTTCTGTTCCCCACTCTGTCTCTGGTGAGTTCTCTCACCGCCCTGCATCTCTGGCCGGTACCCCCACCCCCAGCTCTTGTATGTATAAATAAATGAATCTTTAAAAAAAAAAAAAACAGGGCCTCCCCGGTGGCGCAGTGGTTGAGCGCTGGGTTGCGAAGCTGCCCGCAGCCTCTGCAGCGCCGGTTCGATCCCCAGCTGCTCCCCGGCCACTGGGGGAGGGTCCCACATGGCGCGCAGATCTCTCCTGCCGCCCGCTGCTCCCCTCAGCAGTGTACTTCGGTCCTTCTGCCTGCTCTGCTCCCCGCTCTGGCTCTGGTGAATTCTCTCACCCTCCCGCGCTTCTGACTGTACCCAGTGCTTGTATAAATAAATAAATAAATCTTTAAAAAAAAAAAAAAAAACAAGCATAGTGTTCTGGTTGGCTGGAGTGACTAACCGTGATTTAAGCAAAGTACCCAACACAAGGGACAAGGACAGCCACACTGCAGGTGTCTTTCCATAAAGCGGCTTTTTCTGTGCCAGCCACCAGTCATTTAGTAAGTTCACGTCACCTGTTACCCTACCGAAAGTTACCAGCTTCACTAAACTATGGCCCACCCACCTGGGGGAACACAATTTGTCACTAAAAATTATTCTTATAAGGAGTTTTTAACAACATCTCGAGATGCCTCTGATACATTAAATGAATAAAAGCAAGACAGACAAGGGCACTTGCAGTAAAATCGAAACTCTGACCACAAACTGCCTGAAAGAACACCAGTAGCCCAAAACTTTGAATGTCAGTTCTCCACCGATGGTGGGATAATGGATGATTTTTATTACTTTCTATACTTTATATCATTTAGGTGTTCTATAACAAGCAGGAATTCATCTGATAGTTAAAAATCAGTAGTTTAAAACAGAATAAAATCCCTAAAAGTTATCGCCTACTTCTTTCAAAAGACCAGATTTTCCTTAACTCGAGGCTTAGGGCTTATGACTCTCCTTTTCAAAACAGCCTCTGTTCCCATGGATTTGCTCACACATCTGTGTAACACTTCATTCAGAAGGTGTAGTCCCCATTTGGAAAAGCCTCAAATATTGTCAGCCCCCAAAGGGCTGTGCCAAAGGGACTTCCTCCACGTAGTCCTAAGCCATCGCTCAAAGTGTCCCTGGTGTGAGGATGCTGAAAATGACTCCTCTTCAAAAAGGCAGAAGAAACATGAAAGGAAGGATTATATATGTCTGACTCGCCAAACAAAACTCAGAGAAGCAGGTCCTCCAGAGAATGATTCAGATCCCCATGATGTTTGAGGGGGTAGGGTGTGCATTCAGCCATCCTGCCAAAGACTGCTCCAACTTCCACAACCAGCCCACTGCACTGCAAATGTGTACCTAGGGATCCTTTCTGCCCTGCTCAGAGCTGTGTTCTCTCTCTGCAGCAGAAACTAAAATAAAGCTCTAAAAATCAACTGAGTAGAAGATACGCGTACTACTTTTGCAATGCAGGAAGACAAGGAGATGATAAAGAAAAAGAGGGGAGGGGAGGGCCTCCCTGATGACACAAGGGGTTAAGACGAAACCTATGAAGCTATCCACAGCCACTGCAGCACGAGTTCGATCCCCGGCTAGGGAGATACACATGGCTAAGCAGACCTCTCCTGTCTCGCCCGCTGCTCCCCTCAGCAGTGTATTTCAGTCAGTCTGCCTGTTCTGTTCCCCGCTCTGTCTCTGGTGAATCCTCTCACAGCCCCCCCTCCCCGCGTCTCTGGCCTGTACCCCAGCTCTTGTATGCATAAATAAATAAATCTTAAAAAGAAAAAAAGGAAAAGGAAAAGAGGGGAGGGGAGAGACAAGAGAAAAAAATGCAGTAAAATGGCACCGTCCTCCATGACCCAGAAGAAATAAGCTATATTTGTCCAAGAAGGGTTCTCTCAGAAGTCAAGTTCATGGTATCAGTCCTCTACATGTCAACAGGAAAGAAAGAGCTTAAGTAGAATTGTCCATATATGATGTCCTGCTTCCTTTAGTTTCTGTTGCTGAAATATGGAGGAGGAAGAAGAGGACGAAAAACGAGTAGAGAAGGAGGAAGCAGAGAAGAAAGGAAGGAAGGAAAAGAAGATAAAGTAGTCTCTGAATGGGAGTTGGGGGTGGGGGCCAGATCTCAGCTATGTAGATTCCACCCTGCCTGCCAAGGCAGCAACATAGAGATGTGGGGAGCCCCAGATCTGTAATGACCACATTAAGGCTCACCAGGCTTAACTGAGTTAATAAATCCCCATTATTTCTTCAAAAATGACTAACACAAAAATCTAGTCTAGCAGTTTTTATATTTTTAAATCATTTTCCACAGGCTTCTCTTTAATCAGCCTTAGCAAATTCAATGTCTTCGTAAAAGCAAAGTCCCTTTCATTACAGAGGAGGCGTTTCAATTCGAGTTTTCCTCCAGGGAAGAGAATCCAAAATCCTAACTCTGTGTGTGCCACACTACTTAGCTGTCTTCATTTTCCTCTCTGAAATTACTTGGCACAGCTTACAAATTAAATTGTGAAAGAGATGAAATTATAAACATTAAAAGAACAATAAAGACTATGATTTGTTTGAGTTTTACATTCATATTATTAAAGAAGAATTTAGGAAGTACACTTAGTTACTTTAAAACATACCTCCAAATTCATGACATTAAAGGGTGTTACAAAGGATGATGTGGTAGGAACATTTCGTTGACACAATGTGGGGGGGAGGCTGGCAGCAGAAGAATTGAGTTTGAAAGAGAATTTGTTAATTTTAAAATGTCATTCAAATGATTATGGTCATTATACCTCCCCATGTGCAGCAAAGAAGTAAAAATACCAAGCTCTCCAGCATATTTTCATATGTGTGTGTATATATACACATATCTATGCTGTTAAAACATACACGTGTGCGTACAAACACACACTAGTAAAGCTAGCTTTTAGGCTTTAGTTCTTGCTTGCCAAAGTTCACTGTAAAGCAAATATTTACTGCGGAGTTCCAAAGTTTCCTAAAAGAAGACCAAAATGGAAGCGTTTACATATGTTGCGTGTACTTTATATGTGCAGGGCTACAAGAAAGATAGAGTTTAATAAAAACATTTATGGACTTTGAAAGCAAACACAATCCAATAGGCTCGCACATGTGGGGGACGATGTGTTTCAGCCTAACACATTTCCCTTGAAGATCCTTTGGCTGTGCGCAGTGAACAAACCCCAGTTTCCTCTGAGGTCCCGCTAATCCATATTATAAAACATTCGCAGGAAACAAATGAAAGAACGATCCAACACTGCCCTTGGAGACAGGGGCAGGGATGTGGCTTTTCTTTTTTATACTATACACAGAAACTTTCTAGAATTTAATAAGGTCGCTGCACTGGGGTTCTACAACCTAAACCTTCCTCACCTCCTCCCTCATTCAGGGAATCTTTCTCAGTTGCTTTCTTCTGCAACTCCCTCTCCACTAGCTCATCTTCATTCACGATCCGGAAATGATATCACATTTTGCAAAAAAAAAAGTAAAAAAAGTCAGGAAAAAATACACTAATATGTGTCCTCGCTGTTTTTTGGACCTTGTCTCCACTGCTTTCTTCAAGCATATGCGCCCATCTCAAAACTGAAGTTTTGCATTTACAGTTAGCATTTTGCACTTGCACTCCACTTTGAGCTTGCATCTTTGCACTTTGCACTTTGCCATCTTGCACTGGGGGGGGGTTTACCAGCCTTTCGTTCATTACCCATGAACCTCTGTCTGCATCCATCGGCATTAGCGCTATCTTAAAAGACACAACTGTGCGCCATTTACAAGTCACACAAATAGAAAAAGGAATCAACGCCCAGTTTGACAAACTTGGAAAGGCCTTGTGGAATCTTGCCGTTCTATCCTTGGGCTCTATCGCCCCCTGGTGGCCTCTGCGAAACCAACAAGGCCAGGGCTCAGCTCCCAAAGGTTCCAAGGGTCCCGTCCTTGGGGCTGGAGCCGCCCTCTGGGATGCAACTGTGCCCCCTGGGATGTGGGGCAGGGAAGGCCTGAAGGAACTATAACGTGGAGGGGATGGAAACTTCTGGAAACCCATCCAGCAAATAGGGCTCAGGCTTATCCACCCTAAACAAAAGAACCTAAGAGCTATTTAAAAAAAAAAAATGCAGCAGCAATCCTAAAACAGGGCCTTCGCTTTACAGCCAAGAGATTGCAGCCCAGAAAGATAAAGTGGCTTGCTCGGGGGTCCCCGGGTGCTTATAACTAAGCCCCCACCACGAGCATGCTGCACTTTCTGGGAGCACAGGGTTTGGGGAACCCAATCACGGGAAAGATGGAGAAGTTGGCCTTACTCTGTTGGGAGACACAAAGGAGTGATGGAATAAGCGGGCGAGGGGCAGGGGAGGTGTGTGGTAAACGTCAATGATCCCCGTTGTGGGGGGAGGGGTGTCTCTTAGGCCACCTTGGGCCCTGGTGGGAACGCGCCGTGCCCCCTGGACCCCAGAAGCGAGCGGGCCCGGCTTCCCAGGCCCGGGCCTGGCGGGCCGGCGAGACACAAAGCAGCCCCGGCGGGTGGCGCTCTGGCCCGGGGAGGGCCGCGCGCACTTGATTGATTGATTCACCGCGTTTAACCCCCGCCGCCTCGCAGGAGGCGGTCGATCCAGCTGCGTCGCCGGCCTCGGGTGGCCTCGGGTGGCCGCGGGCCGGGCCCGCACCCCCTGCGTCCCCGCGCCCCCGCCCCAGCTCGCCGGGGCCGCCGGGGGAGGGCGGGGGCGCGGGGCGCGGGGCGCGGGGGTGGGGGTGATTTACAGCAGCGCGGGGTGGACTCGAGCGAAATCGCTTCAACTGGGTTTTGAAAACGACCCCAGCCCGGAAGAGGCCGGAAAAGGGGAGACGAGCCCGGGGCCGGGGACGCCGGAGGGGGCGGGGGGCCGTCGAGCTTCAATTTCCCAGGCCAGCCAGACGGCGGGGAGAGGCCGCGCGGGCCCCGAGCTTCCGCCACTTTGTTTCCCGCCTTCTCGCCACTTTTCCGCGGGGACTGACTTGGCCCGAGCGCGGGGACTGCAGCGCCCCTTGGCCCGGACCGGTGCCCGCGCCCCGCGCCCCAGCGCGCCCCACCCGCTCCCGCGCGCAACTGCCCGCCGCGCTGGGGGCGCGAAACTCGCACCTTTGCACCCGCCTTTGGGGTTGGAAAGGGGGGTGCGGAGAGGGGTGGCTGAAAAAACCCAGACACAGATTAGAGAGGGGAACTGCTAGCTTCCCGAAGTCCCGTAACCCCCATAGCGCCCCCCAACACATTTGATCCCCATTTCTTGCGGCGCAGAAAATAAACATTAAGAGAGCCGCGAGGTGTGCTTAGAAACTTAAGGTTCTCTTTTAAATGCCCGAGAGTTTACGATGCTGCGTTTTTTGCCTCTCCTCATTACTCTCATCTAAGAGAAAAAGTGTTTCCTTCAGTGTTTGCTAAAAGCTGTTTGTTCCTCTCTGTTCGTGTTTTGCTTCGGGAGAGGAGAAAATGCGCAGATAGTGAAATAAAATAAAGTTACAGTTCAACTTGAACTGATAAATCAGAATATTTGTAGAGGAAAAATTCATTTGCATTCAATTCTCGTGTTTGTATGTGGCTGGGTGTGATGTTTTCCTAGCTACAGCTTGTGAAGTTGATAACTAGAAACTAGGGTTGGGTGAGGGGTTCAGAGAAAAACGTTCATCCTCTTGCTCTGCGCGCGCTCGGGGTATATGGTATTAGGGGAGACTTATCACCCACCGTCGGGACGAAAGGGGGAGACGTGAGTTCACCCCGGCACCCTGCCCATTCGTTTCCTAGTAAACAAATCCACAGCACAACGCACACCCGGTGAGTCTGCCTGTTCTTACGACGAGGCTATTTTCACAAAGATTTTTAAACGTGATAAACATGTGCATTTAAGATCTATTTAAAACTATCGAATGCAATATTTAAATGCATAATTATAGGCTAGAGTAATCGAAAGTGAATCAACAATTATTCTGCTGGTATCAACGAGTAGGGGAAAACATGAAATTTCCCGGGAAGAGGGCAGCCAATCGATAAATGGCTGATGTGTTCGTTTACTCGGGTATTTTCTTCTTTCTTCTTCCCTCTGCAAAAACCATTAGTTCTTAGTTTGGCCTTCAAGTAAGGGCAGCACGAACCCCTTTCTTTCTGATAAGCCCAAACAGAAAAACATATACAAATAAATCCCTAAAGAGGAAGATGGATGAGCAGCAGAGGTCAATATTTTGCAGGGTCCAGCACGGCTCGGGTTGGCGAAACAAAGGCGCTGCCTCCTACGACAGTGGCTTGTGAATGGAAAGAAAGTCTTATCTGTCTCGGGACCCAGAAAAGAACCCCTAAGAAGGCCAAGCTGCTTTAACAGCAGCTCCATCCGAGAGCAGCGATGCAATCTCGGCCCCAGGGATGAGGCCAAAACTCCGCTGGCTGAGGACACGGGGCTCCGCTGGCTGGGACGTCCAGCTTCGCCCTCGATAGCATGTTAATCCCTAAGAAACCATGCAAAGGACATGCTCAAAAACGCAGCCGCTTCTTACCCTTCCCTTTTTAACTCGCTTAATGCCGTGCTTATGTTGCACACGTTGCTTTAAGGAGATGTTTTTACGAACACTCACTGGACGAGTATTTTACCTGCAAACTTTCCTGGGCAAAAATATGAAGTGGGGTTTTTGCATTAAGGGCAACAACCAACAAAGTTTATTTTTCTAATATGTAGCTCCTTAGCTACATATTAGCTAAGGAGTACTCCTCACTTCATTTAGCTATAAAATAGAAAAGTGTTTGGTTTTCAATTTGTCTAAATTACTTGCGGGGTACCGGGTGTGCGGAGGGTGGAAGGAGAGCCTTATGCCATCTGGCGGTGCCATGCGGAATTTCGCAGAAGAAGCCAAATTTACTGACCATCTGTGCCTAGAGTGGATTTCTCCAGGGAAAGGCTTTGTAAATCTCATCCTTTTGAAATTAAGGGGGGGAAACAGCGTCCTTCACCAGGAATTCATATAAACACAGAGATTCCTGTAATGGGGAACGGAGAGATAAATTCTGTGTATTGGAAGTCCAGTTACATTCCATAGATTTTTACACTACACCATCAGAAATGTGCACAACAGAACCGTTATTTGTTTTTTAAGGGTAATTTACAGCCCAGTGACATATAAGTATGGGAAAGGCCAAGACGATTTGTAAAATTAAATGTTTTGCAGCATTTATTAGGAGCATCAGCCCGACGTCTGTGCAATACCCACCACTGAACACCGGAGGGCGTGCTCACGCGTCGCCGGCGCCTGGTAACATGACTCCTTTCTTTATTTGCATGAATTGCCCTGATTGGATGTTAGGCTTTTAGAGCGTCGATATTACGACAAATTGTTGTCATCCAATCAGCAGCCTACTAGAGCGTGATTGGTTTCCACTGTTGGTGTCAATCATCTGAAATTTGCATACTGATCCGCCAGCCGCTAGGAGCTTGTCAGTCGGCTGTGGCAGCTGAGAGAGAAGGAATCGGACGGAGAAGAATGAAAAATCACTTTGTTCTAGCAAAGCAATAGAAAAGTTTGATTTTGCTCGTTATTTTAAAATAAACTTAAGTGCATATTACCTAATAAAATTAAGACATTCAATTAGACACCAAAAAACAAGTATCAAAGCCTTGTTTACTAATTTTTTTTAATATTTGCTGCTTTCAAAATCCTAAGTGGTCAAATATATAATATAAAACGAAAAGAATATGAATGCTAATAATTTTGTGTTCAAATGTTAATTTTTTAATTTTTAGTGAACATGACACTGCAAAATAAAATGTTCATAATGGTGCAAAGAAAACTGCTTTCACTGCAGCACGAGGCGGGGAGCACTGCTCCGAAGGGGGGAAAAAATGCACCAAGAAGGGATTTTTAAAAACAATCATTTGTTTTAACAGTTGCACATTTCCATCATTCTGCTCTTTTTTATTTCCACCGCATAGTCACAGACATGCTGGTACTGGAACGAAGCGTCTTTAACATTGGTGTTTGTGCATCTCTTCACACACATCCTCCATACACAACCCCCAAAACAAAAACAAAGAATAAAATTATCAAGACTTGGCGAAGAATTGCCAGTTTAAATTTTCAGAATTCGTAAAACCGAAGCTTTGATTTGCCAGCTACGAAATTCTTCTAGGGATCCTGTAATTTAAAATAGGCGCAGACTATGAGAAATTCATTATCTCCCTAAAATGCGTGCAAATACGAACCAACTAACACCTAACTGCAGGCAAACACTCTTCTGGGCCTCCCTCTGCCCAGCTCCAACACGCCAGGACAACTTGTCCGAAACGAGAGAATTTGGATGCAACAGGGCAGCCCAGCAATGCTTCTCCCTCCACTACGCCGGGCCTCGCCTCTGAAGAATTTTGTACTAGGCGTTAACGACAAGCATCGCAATAAACCGGGGTTGCTCCTGTGGCATTAACTGGATTGGAAAATGAATTTCAAACTTTGCATGCCCTAGTCAGTGGCCTTTTCCTTCAGTTTTTGTTTATCTTTGTCACTATTATTTCACTGCCTGCCAGATACTTCTAGGTTTTTTATTTCTCTCTTTCTCTCTTTCAAATTCTTTCTTTCTCTTTCTTCTTGTTGGGGAGCTAAGGATGCACAGCGCCTGGCTGCCTGGGGAAGTTCGCCCTGGTGTGCACGCCTGCAAGAGGCTGGGGCTGCAGGTACCTGCGGCTGCAGGGAACCAGCAATGCAAAAAGTCGGTACAAAGAGGAGCTTCGGGGAGAGGCGCCTGGTGCTCATGGAGGCTCGGCTGGGAGATGAAGCATGGTTGGGGGTATGCTTTATGAGGAATGCACAAATCCACACCACGGTAAAACTAAATCAGCTCCTGCGGGGGCTGAGCATGTATTTTCAGACACTGTAAAGCACCTCTTCCCTCTACTCCGGGCCCACCGAGCCAGCTGCTGCAGAACCTGCTCAGTAAATCCCTTCCAGAAAGTCCCCCGAGCTGAAGAAAGCGCTGTCTGTAACTCGGGACCCTCTGACTCAGCGGAAAATATCCGCAAAGAGGACTACACCCCCCGAGCGGGCAGAAGCCGATTCAATCCGAGCACTCATCGCCCCTGCGCTCACCCCCATCACACGCACTCACCGCACGCACACCCCGACGCGCACGCGCGCACACCGCCCCTGGCTGTCAATCACACGCTCGCGCCATTGGGCGCACGCGCGCTGACGGACTCCGGGCCCTACCGACCCCACGCCCTTGTCGCACGTCATCGGGGCCTACTAACCAATAAGAGGGCGGATTTGGGGGCCGGGCTTCCAGGAAGCAGCCAATGAGCGCGCCCTTGGGAGCCAAGGCTTGAGAGGAGTAAATCCTTCCATGGTCCCTGTTCAGCCGCCTCCGTGATGATTTATGCGTCCCTTTTATTATTTGTAACACTTTGGGAAGTTATTAAAAGGAAGATCTACTGCTTCCTTTTTTGGGGATGGGACTGGATGGCAATATTTGTCACTGGCCCTTATTAGGGAAGAGGGAGGTGCCGTGGAAGGAGGTTGAAAAGTGGGGTGTGTGTGCGTGTGTGTGTGTGTGTGTGTGTGTGTGTGTGTGTGTCCTGTTTTTTATTACAAGACAGATTATCCTTTTCATTACAAGCTGTAGACAGGGCCAACTTTGAAGGTCCTCATGCCGAATGATCTTCCATCACGGAGAGACTTGAAACCTGATGCTGCAGGCTTTCGTGTCTGCACTCTTGGCGTTGGGAAGCGCCTCTCGGGAAGGTGTTGTAACCTTTCGTTGCAAGAGAAAGAAATAAGCAAACTACTCCCCCCCCCAGCCCCCGCCTCTGCCTTAACACTGAGTAAACCTCGACTTTTTTTCCGCTAGGATGCTCATTAAGAGTTAGTTGACTTTGTAGCGGATGCAATAAAACTTGGATGGTTTCAAGCCCCAAACAATCCTGGTTTCTGTTTTTCTCTCGCCCCAACCACACCCCCAAGGAAATTGCCTTTTCAGCAGGCGCCTGCGGGAAAGAACCGCAGGAGACAGATTCCCCTCAGAGACCAGCAGTTTGGAGGTGGGAGGGTAAGAGACATCTGGGAGGATGGAATAAAGGGGACCAAGGTAAGAGTGTAGGGCAGTGAGGGAAGCCTTTCATGTTTAGATTTGTATTTTCTGGCCCGAGAAGGGAAGAATACACAGACCGCAGTATCCGAAAAGTGAGTGATTCTCCAAAGAGTTGCGCACCATCTCAACTCTGGCTGCGTGTCTGCTCAGTGGGGGAGACCAATGCCCAAGGGCAGAATAAGAAGGACAGAATAAAAAAATAAAAAAAGAACGGATACAAATTTGCTACTCCCTACCTCCAAACATAAATAAGTTTCAAATGCAAGATGGGATTCCAAGAATTCAGGTACATGGATAGTGCGTTGCCTCTCTGCTCGGTCACAGTCAGGAACTTAAGTCTCTGGTCTGGAGATATTTCTCTTTGAAATTATGAAAATCCATGCTGGAAGGAGTGCTGGGAGATAGGGGTGGAGTGATGAGAGACTCAAGTTGGAGGAGGCGGGTAGAAGGCACCAAGAACTGTTTGATCGCCCCGCTGAGTTGAAGGAAAACAAAACCATGAACTTCAAAGCTCTAGCCTAATCCCCCTCAGGTTAATTTCTGCTTCCTAAAAAGTTGATCAGGGTCATAAATCTCCCGCCCCGCCCCGGCAGGTCCTCCTCTCTCAGGGAGAGTTCCTCTCCTTGCAGCCCGCCGCAGGGGCGAGGGGTGATTCTGCAGCCCGAGGTCGTTTGCCGTCTCCTGGGGCTGGGGGACTCCAGGGAACGGGTGGGCTGATAGTTGCGCGGGAATGGATTGAATGGGGGAGGTGGGGTACCGGGAACTTGCTGGAACGGGGGCGTACCCAACAATGGAGAGGGCCTCAGTGCAGACACAGCTTACATTCCGCGGTGCCCTAAAATAAAGCCTAGCCCTCAAGTGTGTCTGCAGCACTGTTTGAAGAAGGTTACAGCGTGTTTAGAGATTTGCAAAGCTCTGTCTGGCAATAAAGATTAGAAATGTCTGCTTGAGATTTGTCAAGTGACTTCCGGAGCAGAACCCCCTTGAAACTCGGGCGAACCCCACAGCTTCGGATCTTGGCCAAGTCAGGGCCTACAATTGTGCGCTGGTGTCTCCGATGGGCCTAGCGTGCCGAGGAATCCGAGAAGCATATGCCCTCGGGTGCGCAGGGGTCACTGGTTTGGAGCTGTCGCAGTGTGATAGTAAAAGTCAAGTTAAGGCTTTTCCACTGGTTTTTCCGCGCGGAATGCTCCAGATGTGGACCAAGTGCCTTGCAGGTGACTGTAAATTCGGGAACTGTAACCTGAATCCATGGACTGGTCCTCCCAAAATGAATGTCATCGCATTGGAGACCAGGGAGCAAACCTTCCCGGGAAGGACTTTATCATAAGGGCCCACATTCCCAGCAGCAGCAATAACTAAACAATAAAAAATAATAATAATAATAAAAGCAAAACAACATTTTGTCAAAAATCCAGGAGACAGTGATCCTTGCAGTCTAGGACACTGATTGGGCTCGTGGGTATTGTAGATTTTGCTGGATTTTTGCCAGGCGGCATTGACTGGAGATTTCCTTCCTCTAGGAATGAAGGTTCGAGTCTCTGCAAGCCCGGGGGATGCTAGTCAGACTGCCCTGGGAACCCCACTGTTGCAGAACTGACCCTATCACTCTGGTTTGGATAGAGTTTACAAGCTTGGGCTCACCAGGCTAAAATAAATAACTGAAAGAGACCGTTGACCAAAGAGGTTGGGGGTGGGGGGAATAAAACAAAGAAAGAAAACAAAAAAAAAAAGGGTAATTGTTGATCGCATCAGTAAGGTCCCTTTCGCTGGAACTGTTTGGGGGTTGTTTATTTGAATGTTGGTAATGTCCTTGCACATTTGATATCAAGAAGTGTGTCCAAAAATGTAAAATCAAGCCTGAATTTGTTATCCTAGATGAATAATTATTAGATTCACATATGCGAATATTCTTTTACCGTGGAAGGAAAATTAACATGATCTGACTACAACAAGACACACATACCAGGGTTATATAACCATTTTTTAAAGCATAAAATAACTCTGAAGTTCATCAGTGAAGGATACATTTTTAATGGATTATTTTACGATCTACTAGTAAAACAGGATTAGGTTACAGGAAAAACGCATTGGCGATTTGATCATTTTCTCCGTTGGGAGGGTGTAGGGGTAATAATTATCCTTTCCCAAATCAAAGTTATAACATTGATTTAAAAAATAAAGGGCCAGAGGAGCTGGGATGCAAAATAAGGTAGGAAAAAGAAAAGTATTTGATGCATTATGGCATAAAGACCAGATGGCAAAGTCATGAAATTCAAAGGCAAATTTAACGAAGGCAGTGAGGGTTTATCTAGGGAACCGCCAGGCGATAGGTGGAGCGGCCACATCTGTCCCAGATGTCAGACTTTCCTGTAACTTGTTCCACGCACTTCCATTTTTCGTTTCTGAACAGTTTTTTTTTTTTTGGGGGGGGGGGGGAAATGCCGGAATTGAGCATCTGCGGTACAATGCTGGCTCTGCCTCTGGGTGCGTGTGTGCACTCTGCCCTAAAATCTCTGCGCTGAAATCCGAACCCAGGACTCAGAGATACTGTTTCCCACCCTACAAGGAGAGAGTGAGGAGTACAGAGTTCTTTCTTATCAATCCCAGTCTCGCACGGTCAAGTAAATGCAAATACTCTCCACAGCTTCGGAATTAAAACGATTTACTAATAACTACTTTCCTGGACCAGCCTGTCTAAACTCGTGGTATTTACATTCCTGGAGGCGGGGAGATAGGTATGCGCAGAGGCGCGGGTTCCATCAGCAGAGAGTCCTGCACCCGACCTCCAAGTCCACGGCAAAATATTTCCATCTTTGTGGAATGATTTGGGGCATTCATCAAGTCTGCAATGCGTTTATTCATTGCCGTGGTTCAGAGCTTTCTAAACGAATGAATAGGAACCTATTACTTACATCCGTTCCTTGCACAGATATTTATTATCTGCAGGAATATTTAAGGATCTGTATTCAGTCCCCCACCTTTGACAGGCGCCGTCACCTCACACTCCCTAGTAATGGACCACACTGTGGCTGCATTTAATTTATTGGGGAGAAAAGTTACTGCGGGAGGTTTCCAAAGGGAGCCTTTACCGTGAAGAGAGAGGCCCCAGGCCAACGGGTTGGTGCTTAGAAGAATATGAGCCCAACCCAAAATATGAAAAATATTTCCTTAAGACTTGGGCTCTTAACTAAGGCCCCACAGATGCTTAGGAGTCTGTGAACTGGCCTTAGAACTCCCTGGAATGAAAAACTATTTTTTTTTGAGGCGGGGAAGGGGGGGGGGTCAATGGAGGAATTTGGGGGCACTTTAACTTAAAAATCAAATTCTGAAACAAGTTGGTGACCACCACCCACAGATAAAGGGTAAAAAATCATTCTAGAAGCCATAAGTTGAATTCTACACCAAAAGCTCGGAAGCTTTGCATTGAGAATATACGAAATCTGAGAAACCGGTATAATTAGCAGTGAACGAGGCACGATTTTTCGCTGGCTTTAAGGCAATAGATCAAAACAAACAATACTGAAATCCTTTAATAACCATGCTACTGTGATAAACTCAAGCGAACTCGGGAAACTGGCAACTGGCTACCTGGTGTTAATATTAATGCATTTTTAAGCCAGAATATTTCAATGACTTCATTTTCCCTCTAAACTTCAAGGCAGCCCAAAATCTTTTAATATTGTCATTACCGTGGCCGACAGAGGGAATCCGATCCGTTGTGGTTCTAAAACAAAATGGGATATTAACCGTGTTTGTTTTCACTTTGATCCATAGGAAATAGGTCCTGCGCCCTGTGACCCATTAAACTAATAAGATTATACACATCAGCAGAGAGGAGGTTCTAATTGTTTCCATCTGTCCCAGATCTTTGCATTTTAAAAAATTGATGAAAATGAGACTTGAGTTACAAAAAAGAAAATATATTGAGAGTGAAAGAGTGACAAAACTGAGCAGTTTGGACCACACATGAAACCAATTACCGAGAAAAAGAAATAGGTGTATATGATGCGGGCGCTTTTGAGGAAGAAAAATAATGCAGGAAACAATCTTAATTGATCGGGGAGGTGCTCGCAGGTTTCCTAAAGCGAACACTGGCTTAAGAAACTCAGCCAATCAGAGGCGTTTCCGGGAGACACTCTACACCTCCTCGCCTTTTCATGAATATTTAAACACTAGATGTCCAGATTTCTTATTTAAATATCTAAAGAAACGTCCCGCACAGACTTGTCTTTTATTGGGTTGCTCACACCTAGGTGGGGCAAAAGGGAGGAGTCGCGCTGCCGGGAGCTGTCATTTGCTTGGACTGCCTTTTTTTACGTCATTGTACGGCTAAGCCAATCCGCGACGTTTGCTTTGACAAGCTCCTCCGCCGCTCCTTCGCCCCGCCTCTCCGTACGCGTAGTCACTCCTAGCCAATAGTATGGCTGTATGTAAATAAGAGAACATGAGACTTCCTCCCTCCGCCTACTTCCCCGCCTCTTCCCGGGGCGTGGAGAATCAGGTATATTGGGAGGGGCCGGTTGTGGGCAGGGCGGAAGGCGGGGATGAGAAGAGGCGGAGAGAGCCGGGACTTGTGGCTCCAGTTTACCTCTGCTCTTCTGCCCTGTGGCTCCCCCTCCCGCCGAGAGGGACGCCGCTCGGTCATTGGCTGTGTTAAGGACCGGGGCGGGGTTTGTGTTTTGCATAGGAGTGGGCGGGCCCCAGCGGCAAGCGCGGTAATTGGAGAAGAGGGTGGCCCGCCTCTCTTCCTGGGGGGGGTGTGGGCGGGCGGGGGAGGGCTGTGGGCGGGTCGGGGGGGGCTGTGGGCGGGCCGGGGGGCTGTGGGCGGGCCGGGGGGGCTGTGGGCGGGCCGGCGGGGCTGTGGGCGGGCCGGCGGGGCTGTGGGCGGGCCGGGGGGTGTGGGCGGGCCGGGGGTGGGTCCTGAGCGGCCTCGCCCAACTTGACGTCAAGTGCTTTTGCAAACAAACGGTTTTCTGAATATATTCGTTTGAATTTACCCTTTAAGGGGAGTTGTATAATTCTAAATGCATCTTTTCGTTTATTTTTACGAATCATTCAAGGATGCATCACGAAATAAGTAGAGATTATCAATACATGCAAAATGAAAATTAATTTCCTTTTAATCTCTGGATAGTCTTCTGCTCCAACTAGCCTTTCGTATGGGAAAAAATTGGGGGTTGTAAATTACTCTTCAGCTAGAATTCATTTTTTCTTTACTATGAATTCCCTGTCTTCCCAATTTTCCACTAGCAGAGCTAGAGAGAGCCGAGTTGAAGTGTGTAAAGGGCGAGAAAAGGGTGGAAAATTCTTGCGGGCTAAGCGTTCCCGAATTGCTCGGGAGTGATGCAAGCGCTGAAATTGCTTCCAATAGTAATATGCGCCTACGATACGCGATTGACATTTTTTAAATAAGAGAATTATTCTTTTGATTTATTTGGTTTTTTCTTACGAAAGTTTCCCTTCTGGTTTTTTTGTTGTTGTTGTGCTACTGAACATAGACTTACCTTTTCAGGGTGTGTGCGGTAAAATGTCAGGTGGCAAATAGTTGGAAAAATGAAAGGACCAACACCGATTCCAGAAAAAATACCATCCGTGAGCTTAGCTAGAATAACATAACATTTCTGTAACTTTAAACTACCGTATGATTACGGTAGATTCTTTGTTCCAGACTACAATTTGGGAATGTTTGTTTCTTAATTTAAATCACAATTCAAAATCTTAATAGTCAACCTTAGACGAAGTAAAGGTGGAAGAGAGGGCTGATTTGGGCGGGGGGCGGGGAAGGGCTCACGGGGCTTTAGTTAAACAAAGTAAATTTCATAGCAAAGACGAATATATAGCTTCCTCAAAAAAAAATCTGTCTATAACCCGCCCTGGAAAACAAATGACACCTCTAAGATTCTCCAATTCTTAATCTTACAGCCCTGAACTAACAAAGTCCCCAAATAATTTGTGCATTGGTAAAATCCAGAGCAATCTCTCAAAGGAGAATAATGGTTCAAGGAAAGTTAAGGTCAATGGAAAAGGGAAAATTTTCTTCATAGGTCGATGTTGTCTAACTTTTCTCTTTTGACAGTTACCTGCACCTGACATCTGATGTGTAATAAAGATGGAAAAATTTGCTTGTTGTCTTCCTAGAGTTTCTTCAATGTGTTGATTACTTTTAACTCAGTTCGTGAATTTTTGTAATTTTAGAAGGAAGTGACTTGGGACATAGTTTTACCCTTCCTCTGTGAAATCATATCCAGAAAATTATTCCTTTCTTTACAAGTAATTTAATGTTAAAAATATATTAATATATATTATATAAAATATATTAAAATTTTAAAAATATATTAATGCACATGCTGCTCCAATTAAAATAATGTAAAATCATCTTAACCCAAAAACATTTTGTCAGTTGACACTTTCAAAATTGTTGTTTGCAAATGAACTCTAGATAAGAGAATTAGAACGTGAGTAGGTATGTAGACTTGTTTCATAGAAATTATAACTGGTTAATTTTACATCTAATGGCAAAAATTTTACTTGTTCATGTTAATCAGTTTTAGGAGTTAACTCTAAATGCGTGCTTTGTTTCTGTTTTAATGGGCTTTAGGACAATGGATAAAAACCAACTTAAGAAATACTCTATAAGTAAAACTATCACATTGTTTTATCATTTTTCTTCATTTAAAAAAACTTTTTTTCTTCTTTTTTAGTTCTGAAGTAATATATGTTCCTGGAAAAACCCAAACTATATAAAAGACTTAAGGGGAGAATCAAAAAAGATGTACATTTTCTCACAATCACATTAAATGTAACTCCTTCCTGTATTTCTTTCCTACCCGTTTCTATGTATAAGTATTGGCATTGTTCTTTATGTTTGTTTTGTTACAAAAATCAGATCGGGCTCTATGTTAAAAACTCACTTTTCAAAGCTCAAATTTATATTGTTTTATTTTCTGCCTGAACAATAATTTAATTTTGTAAGAATCCAGTTTCATTGCTTTCATATTTTTAAAAAACTTTATAAAGAAATACATGTTCATAAAAAAAACTTTGAAACTGCCAAAAAGGAGAAGTAAAATATATAGAGCTGTTCATAAATGACTCCCACCATCACTTGTTTGCATGTTTTTTAGAAAAAACAGTATTGTCATCTTTAAACACAGATAATGGGACCTTTAGGTTAAAAGCAAAATAATTCACCCAAAATTAATTTGCCTTTTTGCACATTTTTAATGATTTTTTGAATGTTGTATTTCCATATTTTAATCTAGCAAAGGTTGGTTTGAGGGTTCTCATGTTTCTCTTATCTTCTGCAACATATGCCAACAATTCCAATGTGGTTCATATAAACTTTTTTTCTGTGTTTTACAAAAATGTTCCCTTGCTATATTCTCTATTCCTCTTGAGGTGCATTTGTTGATTACTCCTGTTTCAAATCCTTTAAGTATGCATACAGCAAACCAACACATCAAAGACATTGGTCTGTTTTCAAATTGCATGATTTTTCCTTTTGCCCAATTATGTTTTACTAACAGCATCTGCTTCCAATCTATTTGCACTTTTAGGAATACTGATTTTTATTAATAGCACCTGAAAATACCAGCAAGCCACAAAAACACAAGTAATTAAGAATATCACCAAGCAACTATTTAACAAAATACATAATTAGCTATGTTTGTGGCCTCTAAATTAAGCAAAAGGACATATCTCACTATTATATTTTACAGTTTCTGATGCTATTTACTTCTTTCCCATTTGGATACTGCGGTTTTGATGACAAAGCAAATATCTCTGTTTATCATTAAATCATAAACTCATCGCAATACATTCTTTATAGTATATCACATATCCTATAAATTTCTAAGCCAAATTATTTCATTGTGGTGGCAGATGGTTGTGGAAATCTGTTCTTACATCCCTGTAGCTTACAGTAATACCCAACTCGAACTTATTCAAACATAGGTTCAGGTGATTAAAATAAACCGAATATATAAACTAAATTGCCAGTCACACGAAAGTATAAATCTATGTGCTGTTTTATTTAAATTTATGGATTCTGTGACATGGATAATTTCATCAATTTTCTTAGGGTGATTTTATGAGGAAAAGATATGGATGTTGATAAGCTACCCTGGAAGAGAACTTAGGGCCACTATTTTTAATGGCTGTAAGCATCCAAGAATTGAATAAGAATATACAGTGGCACTTGAAAAAATCCCTCTGAATAAGAACTGATTGACCAATTACATGCTCGCAGCAGGAAGGTGCTTGCTCCATATACATTTTAAAAGACTACATTTGCCTTTGTGGACAAACACCATCCACAAGAAAGGAAATTAAGAACCTGGTGGGGGTTGTTTGTTTAGTTTGTTTCAAGTTTCTTTTCATTCCGGTGGTTTTTTGGATGTTGTTGTTTTTGGTTTTTTCCTTTTAATTTAATGGCATGCATTCACCACTGGAGATGGATAAATGGAAATATAGGTATATAGATAGAATTTGTTTTCATGGAAACGAAAAGTGTTTTGTGCCCAGAGTGTTATAATTAAGTAATGAAAACACTTGGAAAAAATGAGCGACTTTACTTAGTTACCATATTGAAGGGTTCTAAATTATGTAACTGTTTTTAAAAGGTGGTGACATGATTATGAAAAACTTTAACTTCATTTGCTATAAAAATGCAATATATAATGTAAACACAAAATATTGCCAGACTACCAGTTTTCCATGCAAGGGACAAAGATGTATCTGTAGAACGAAACATACAGTGTTATCTCCAGAATGTAAAATGAAAGAGTTTTCTTTTAAGCTTGAATTATGTTGAATACTAACTTAATTTGCTCCCTTCACATCATAGATTCAGAGAGTACAAGTGAAGTTTCAGATAATATTCAACTCTCCCCAAACTAATCTGTCTTATTTATTTTAAATGATTGCAAAATAAATATTTGTATAGAAAATAAAATCCAGCCTCCAATGGGTCAACTTTTCAATTACAGTATCACTTGCACATTCTCACGATCATGTACAAGAGAATTTCAGAAGTAAATTATACCTCTTTTAAAAATTGTGAAACAGTGTTTTAACTTCTCAAGGTTATTATAGTACATATTTTTGAGAAAAAAAATCCCTTCTGGGGAAATAATTGTTTCTCATCATCATAGCCTATCCCCTCCTTTTAGTTTATCTTCTGCAACATGTACAAAATGTCAGTCTTATTCATAAGAATATTTAAAGGGTTATTTCAATCAAATTATAGCAATTCAAGTTTGAAGTTGGAGATGAGACATAATGTATCTGGGACCAGCTTTTCTCAATGTTTAGAAGATTTGATCGTTGAAATTTACCACACATGGACCAGTGAATTTTCACAACTGTATTTTTTTCTAATACAATAGGCCAATACATTTTCAAAACTGTATATATTTTTCTAATACCAGAATAACATATATGCATTGTAGAAAAATTGAAAGACACAAAGAGGGAAGTAAAATTTACCCCCTACCAAAGAAAACCACTGCTCAAATTTTGAGAATACCCTTGAGTCCTTTTTTCTGTCTATGAATCTCATTTCAAAAAATTAAACATTGTATGTGCTATTTGGAAAACTGTTAAGTTGTTTTTTAATTAGATAGATCATGGAAAATTTCCCATGTTCAGGATTTTCTTCTACAGCATTATTTGGATTGGCTGACAGGTTTCAACATTCATAACTGGATTTATTCAATACCTTTTATATCATGAGTAATTTAAGTTATATCTAATTTTCAACTATTATAAGCAGTTCTGGGTTTCACATATTACATCTTTGTCAGCAGTTGGGACTACCTTTGGAGGCAAAATTCATATGAAAGTCATGGCGTATTTCAAAGCTTCTTGTTCATTTCTTTTTCATCTTTTCTGTTTTGTGTGTGTTTTTCCTTTTCTTCTTCTTTGAGGGGGGTTTGTGTGTGTGTGTGTGTTTGATTTTTGGCTTCAGGTAATTTTTCAACCAAAAAGCGACATATAATTACTCTTTTCTTGTTTTTTAAAATCAGAATACTGAAATATCTAAAAGGCTTAAAGTTCCCATTGACCAATTTTCTCCTCCTCTTCTGTTTGGTGTATAGCTTTTCAACCTTTGTGCATTTACAGATAACATGTATGTACATATAGAAAACATGTCATACTGCGGTAAATACTTAAATACTATTACAATAATTTAGATTCATTCATTCTCATTGACGATTATGTCACTTAAGAGAAGGGGGGGAAGAAAGGGGTTGGAAGAGATAGCGATTAAAGGCATAAAGGGAATCTGGTAAAATGAAGATATAAATAAAATCAAAGAAGATAATATCATCCCTATTTCCTTTCTAGAACAGGAGAAGACCTAGAGTTTAAAAAAAAAAAATTCTTTTTTTACCTTAATGCAAAGTCAGCCAACAGTTTATTTAGCCCACAGAGATAATGAAAAGCATGCTCCCCCTCCCCCAGACAGCCAAGCAGTCATTTCTCCTTCTAAAATAAACCCTACTGTGAATTAAGTCCTACTGTGCAGGTAAACATACCAGTTAACATCATCAAAAATTAACTTAGGAAATATAAAAAAAAAAAATTTGAAAATGAGCACCAAGACTGGATTTTGTCTGCTGTGATAAGGAATCCTGGAATTAAGTAGAAAAGAATTCTCCCAGTAAATATCAAAGTGCTCAGAAAGCAGGGTGACAGAATGAATTTGTTCCTAGTTTCTGTTTCTTAGCTTCAGTGATGGCAAAGGGAGACAGAAGAATACGGGGCTTCCAGCAGAACAGAGGGGTGACTTTGTAACCTTCTTATTGAAGCAGTTGCCTGGCAGCTGATGGACTCTGAGAAGAGGACTTAGCTTGTTAAAGTGATTTTTGCAGGTAAAACATGAACCCACACTTCTGAACCCCAGCAACATTGTCTTGGACACTCAGTCCCGCCACTCTCACCCCCACATTTCCAAAGTGATGTTAAGTGGAGGCTGAAGTGTCCCACAGACAGCACAGGAGACAGCTGTGTCATGGTGGGGGCATTCACCCTCTTCCTGGCCCTCACATAAAGATGAGTCTTCAACTTCCTTCCATTGTGAGATCCCTATTATCCCTCTCCCCAGTGGGGTAACTCTTTCCTGATATAGAGAAGGGGTGTGCTGGGGACAGGGGCAGCAATGGAAGGTTGAAAAAAGGAGAAGACGAAAAACAATGTAAATAACACAAATAATCTATAACTCCATTCATTTTTGTTTCCCTTCCAATTTTCTCCCAGCATATAAAATTAACAAACTGAGGTGCCTTAAAGGCAGTGGAACCTAGAAATTAACCAATTACTCCTTTCTCCTCTCTGAGTGTCAAACTGATGCTGAAACTGATGCATGAAAATAAACTTCCTGCTGGTAAAGGCACAGGCTTGAAGCTTATGGAAAATACTTTAGAGGCATACTAAACATCAAATAACTGCTACAAAACATTCTGATACATCAAGTCTAAAAGTATCAGAAACAGATGGGCTCACTTCCTCTTGGTTTTCACACAAACCGCCCAAAATAAAGGAAGAGCCTGGAAAAGAAAGAAAGCTTTTCCATTTGCTCATCCCATGTTTGAAGATCTTGAGAACACCCAACTCATTCTAATTATATGGTTTTATTGCACTGAGAAATTAATATTGCTGTGTTAGAGAGGCTGACAACCACTTGTTCTTTCAAAAATGTCTGCCTCTTCCTAGTGTAGTCTCTTTCAAAACAGCTTTGAGTCTTTTGAAAAAAATTCCATGGAACTACTAGATTCTGACCTTCGAGTAAATGCCGTATTGTTTGCAAGCAACTAAATCTTTGCACATGCAATCTTTTTGAGGTCTAACTTCATGGCACAAAAGAAGACAGGTATTTATTATACTTCTAATTAATCTGAGTAACAGTATTCCTAACCAGAATGTCTCCTCCCACCCTACTGCACCTCCCAAAACAGCCACCAAGAGTTTATTTTTTTTTCCAATTTTATGCCTTCACTAAATATCTTCCAAACTTGCACTTCTTGATGAGTTGTAGAAAAATCTAGAAGCTATAACTGCCTCTCTACCAATGCTGTCTTTAGTATGTCAGGGTGCACAGATTGCTGGGAAATGTGCTTGCGATGGTACAGTAGCCCTGCTTCTGTGTGCAGACACTATATGGTGAAATCCTAGACCCAGTAGATTGTATTTGTGAGAAGTTGTTATTAAGAATCTTGCCCATTTGTTTGTAAAAGAACTATTGCTTGCTGCCCTCTTTAATTAGTCATTCTCTGCTTTTTTTTTTTTTTTCTGGTAAAATCCATCAAGAGTTAGGATCAAAGATAGAGAGCCAAAACTTAAACCAGCTCCTTTCCTCCATCTTCTGTTTATTAAATCAAGAGTTAAGACCGGGTGAATTCAATTACTTCTTTGAAGAACACATCTTTGTTTTGCAAGGCGGATCCCTAAAAGCAGCATAACTCAAGCATCTGTTCATCTGAACAGCTCAGAAACGTGCCCAGACTGTGCCAGCTTACAATTTTAAACACAATCTGTAGTGTAGACCCTGGAGCCAAGCTGCCTGATTGCTGGCTCAGCCACTGGCCACCTGCGTGACCCGGGACCAGTCTCGTGACCTTTCCATGTCTGCATTTCTCTCATCAACACAAAGAGGATAATTATAGTGTCCACAGCCTCAGGGATTGAAGTGAAATACATTAATATTCATAATGATATTAATATTCATAAGTTCTTAGTACCTGACACAGATCTAGCAATCAAGAGTTTTTAGATTTTTTTACTAAGCATATAAATGAGGGACAGCCTATTTGACTAACTCAAAATCAGGATATTTAGGCTTTCTTAGGCATTCTCAGAGAGGCTATTTGGTCCAGGTGTTGTTAGTAAGGCAGTGTCTCCAGGGGTGAATGAGGACCAAGAGCTTCTTACCCCACCATCTTGTTGATGTCATCGCCATTTTTAGGCTTTAAGTGGTTTTTGGTTTGTTTGTTTGTTTTGGTATATGATTAATGCTATGCCCTTAACAGGCACCCAATAAAAATTGTGAGTGAATAAACAAAGAATAGAGTGAGACTTCATGTTTTAATAATGGGTAGGGCTGGAGGGGAGGGCTGTGTGTGAAGGGTAGAGGTATGAATATCACCCTTAGCACCTGCTGAACATTTAGATTACCACCAGGAACAGAAACTGAGACTTCTGAGTCCAGCGACCAAGAAAGAGGTTGCAACGAAGCCAGTGGAGGTGACCGAAGCAGAGACAGCTCTCCTGCAGGGGAAACATCTCCTGGGGCTAGGCACGCTGTTGCTAAGCGTGTAGTGTCTGTGAGTCTTAGCGTCCCCCCTAGCGACAACGGGAATAATAGCATACAACTTCACTCTCAGGGCCTTGACCGCCACCATTTACTGAAGCTGGGCAAGTCTTGCTCCACCCCGAACCTCAGTTACTTCCTTTCTAACAGGAGAATGCCAGTGCTGCTGTTGCAGAAGAGCAAATGAGTATGTTTATGACAGTTTCTCTGTAATCCGCATAAACTAGAACCAAAAGGAAAGTTAAAGGCATTGTCATCTCTGGATCAGAAATTAGGGTTAGCCCTAAAGAAGATGTTCCTAAGAATGATTCCATAACACCAGACCAGATTTTAATAGCAGACTGTGGAATCTCTGGCATCAACTTGAAGGAAAGGAGAGACAGGAGCATCTGTTGGGGGTGGGGAGAGTACAGAGCTGGGAGGTGCTCTTTGACTCTCAGATTCCAAACTGTGTGGCCTCTGAAAATGTGCACTGAGATGCTCAGAAGGTGCTGGTGACTGAGTAGGTGCCACCTTGCCTCTGGCACCCAGAGGCACAGCATGGCCCACAGCTGTGCTGGAATATGAGAGAGGATGGCATCTGGAAGAAATAAAAATGTTGCAGACGGGGCTGGCTTCACTAGATCTTGTTTGATGGGTAATCTCTCTGTAGAGAAAGCAGGGTACACTGGAGCGATCTCATCTTAAACACTACAACCAGATTTTGTAGGGTCGGAAGCTTATACAATTTGGGAGCCTCTTCTTGAGGTAAAGGTCATTAAATTGCAAAACAAAGGCCAAAATGCAGCACAGAGTTTGAAAGGAACCCATGCAAATGAGGGCTCCTGAAGTCTAAGCTTTATTAGCTTCCTGGTAAACCAGTCACATTAGCATCTTTTCTTTTTTTTTTAAATAATAAATTTTATTTTTATATTCCCCCATACAACTGCACATGCCCCATTCTGACCCCAATCCCTCCCCTCCCGGCCCCCACCCCCCAAAAAGTGTCTCTGGTTCATAGTTTTTTGTTGATTTTGATTTTCACTTTCTTATAGTTATTCATTGTCCTGATCCCTTATTTAAGTTTAGCATCTTTTCTTTAAAAACTGGGAAAGTGAGGTTCAGAGATGTGAAGTAACATGTACAACTCATGAGGGCTGAGATGGAACCAATTCCCAGTCATCCTTGTTTCCATGATACCACAACCCTACTTAAAAGTAGGGAAGGATCTCTGTTCTCCCCTGTAAATTACAGGATTGCTTTAGTCTCTCCTGTCACAAGGGTAGTTTTGCTCCAGACTCCGAGTAGGTAAATGTTGAAGTCCTTGTGTGGGGTGCATCTAGGAATTCTGCAGTTTTGCCAGTTCTCAGATGCTGATTTAATTATGTATAAATAAATCTCAGGTGATTTATTTATGGGAGTCTTGAGTGAGAATAGCTCACAGAACCCATGATGATGAGTGTTAAAAAGACTCAGTGCTTATGACTCTGTTAAAGATGCATGCTCTAGCTTCTAGAGCTAAAGTCAGGCACACGGTGACAAGAATGATCTGAGAATATTAAAGATGTCAGGGACCCAATCCAGCACTGTCTTTCTCTAACGAAAGCTGAAAACTGAGACCCACAGAGAGTAAGTCACTTTCTGGAGGTCACACAGCTTCCAGAGGTAGAGATGGAATTAAGAATCTACTCCTCTGCTCCTGGAATTCCAATTTTTCATTGCTAACCTGGTCACTGGGGCTCCAATTCCACAAAACATTCTTTGTTTACTTCCCAAATGAGGGTGGTAATGCTGCCTTCAAGAGTTGAACACTTAATCACACATTTTGATGTTACAGAATCTCTGTGATAGACAAAACAGTCACCATGTATTGTTTTCATCCTCCAGGATCCATGGGAAAACCATCAATGGTAATTTTTGTGAAAAGACAGAATTCTCCACAACTTTTCATTTAGCTGTTTGATTATATTTTCTGGCACTCTCAGTAGTTGACCACAGTAAGTGCAGCCAGGGGCACTGGCAATACGGAGTTACCAGATCCTTATGCTTTGGTGTCAGTGAAGGACATATTTTCATGTCCTTTTCAGTTAACTTTTAAAAGACCATTGCCTATGACAAGACTTAAAGTGGTCCATCTCCTGGAAGCTTGCTACCTCATTTTCATGATTCCACACCAATGGGTACATTTGAGTGTACCCAGTCTCTTCTTCTCTTCTCTTTTTTTCTACTGTGACTACCTCCTAGACTACTGAGAAAATGCTCAAGCTGTCCCTCTAAAGTTGGGCTCTTCCAATGGAACTTTTGCAGTGATGAAAATGGTCTAAATAGGCAGTCTCCAATATAGCAGCCATTAGCCACATGTGGCTATGGAGCATTAGAAATATGGTCATTTTGGGGCCTCCCTGGTGGCGCAGCGGTTGAGCACTGGGTTGTGAAGCTGCCCGCAGCCTCTGCAGCACCGGTTCGATCCCCGGCTGCTCCCCGGCCACCGGAGGAGGGGCCCGCATGGCGCACAGACCTCTCCTGCCGCCCGCTGCTCCCCTCAGCAGTGTACTTCGGTCCTTCTGCCTGCTCTGCTCCCTGCTCTGGCTCTGGTGAATTCTCTTACCCTCCCGTGCTTCTGACTGTACCCAGTGCTTGTATAAATAAATAAATAAATGATTTAAATAAATCTTAAAAAAAAAAAAAAAAGAAATGTGGTCATTTTGATTCAGGAACTGAATTTTAAATTTCATTGTATTTTAATTAAACTTGAAGTCACATGTGGCTAGTGACTAATAGATTGGACAGTATAGAAATAGAGCATATCCTTTATCATAGAAAATTTTATGAGACAGTACTCATATAAATGGCTTACCCTGAGCACCAGCCTTGAGACTGTCTCAATTCTGACATTGGACTAAGCTTCATCAATTGGACTGAGCTATAAGAAAAGCCACCAAGATGGCCTGGGGGGGGGGGGACTGCTGAGACAGTAGAATGAAAGTTGGGGCAGAGTAGAATCACCTCATTGGTCCCAACACCCTAGAATATATAGCAGAGCAGGGATCTTAGAGACTCCTAGCTCCTGGCCCTCTTTACAGATGAGAAAACTGAGAAGCAATTAAATGAATGACTAGGCAAAAGTTAACACAACCAATTAGTAACACAGTCTCCTGATTCCTAAGTCAGTCCTCATAACCAGTTGGGTACAGAGCAGTTCTGAGAAGTCATGGCAAGTTATTTTTTTCTTTCATTCCTTCAATACATATATATTTTTTCATAAATATTTTTGTGTTTCCTCTGTGCAAAATTTCTTGTAGGTAGCATGTAAAGCTGTACAGAGCACCTGATAGGGTGTCTGATCACCTGTCTGTCCAGGGCTGACCTAATGTTAGTACTGAATGTCCACATCCCAAGATGCCCCTCAGTCCAGGCAAATCAGAATAGTTATTCACCCTAAGACCTATAATAACATCCTCGACCTCCTAGAATCCAGAAGAAGCAGAAAAACAAGGCAAGTGCCACACTTGGGTGGGTGGTTCATGCCTTCACTTTATAGATTCTGGAAAAAAAAAAAAAGAAGTTTCCTGGGTAATATCCTGGTATTTTTTTCCCTTCACCTGCATTCAGTTGTTTTTCTCAACCAGCCCTGCCTTTAAATGGACCATGCCTCCTTGCGAACATTACATCTTAAAACATACCTTTAAAAGACCATAACACGATTTTAAAACAGAGATATGGAGTGATTAATTCACAATGTAGGACTCTGTTCTGGAGGTTGAGATTGGTTGTTACAAGGTGAAAGCATTTATACAATCTTCAGTCATCTGCACCAAACCCGGGTTTAGTGGAGGTCTGGGGATTTCTAATGGCCTCTTTAAGAACCTCCTGTTTCCACTCAAGTCAGTGCTAGACAGAAGCATTATTCAGGTGCTGGCTGAACACCTGGCCACGGCATCCACTGGCCACAACCTCAGGGTGAGGGAGATAGCAGAGCATGCCACACAGAGTCGATATTTAAGAGATGAGCATCTCAGTTTTAGTTAGAAGTTTTCCTTTAACTAGGCTGTACGCCCTTGGGAAGTCCCTTGAAGCCTCGGAACCTCAGTTTCCTCCTCTGATGGGGGAGAGTCCAACTCCTGCCCCAACTACTCTCACAGGGAGATAGCGGGAAGCCCTCAAAGAACAAATGTGAATGAAAGGCCTTTGAAAAGTGTGAAATGGTACATAAAGACAAGAAAAACGGCGTGGGAACTTAGAAGGAAAGCTGACCTTTGAAAAATGTGACCACAAGTGGGAATGAAGTACGATAACTGGTCCTGGAGAGGAACCCTCAGTTCATCACCCACCTCCCTGGAGGATGAGAAAGGAGACGTGTGGAGAGGGGACAGGAAGAGCAGAAACAAGCCCTAGTCCAGAGACAATGTATCAACGATCTACAGAAGTCAAAAAAGCCATATTGTCTCATTCTGTCATTTTCTTCCGTACCAAAGACATAACCTCAAAGGGGGTCATTTAAAACAAATCACCAAAATAGTGGCAAGATCTCAGAAAAGCAAAAGTGTGTATAAGACACATAGTCCACTGATGTGTATTCATGGATGGAGTCTCTAGTCAGACAGTGCTTGTCAAATTATTTGTTTCTTGCTTCTTCTGCAAGGAAATCACAACAATTAGATAGTCGTCATCTGAAACCCAAATAAATCCCTCTTCCTAGGCACCTTTTACTGATAACCCCTAGTTAGTTAACTACTGACAAAATAATACTGTATAACAAATAATCACCAAATCTCCAGTGTCAAATACAATGACTGTTTATAGTTGTTCACAGTCTAAAGGGAGTTCAATGACCTTGGTTGGGCTCACTGGGTTGGGCAACTATGGTCAGCCATGGGTTGGGCAGAGGGATCTTGGCTGGGCTACATTATATGCTTAGGAGCTGGTTGAATTACACAGAACCGTGTCCTCTGGGATTGTCTCCAAGTGTCAAGTTGACAGATTGAGCAGAGGACATCAAGTTCAATCTGAATTTCAGATAAACAGAAAATAAAAATTTTAGTACAAATATGCCTCAAATATTTGCTAAATCTGGCAGCCCTCCTCATGTGTCTCTCCCTCCCCTCTAGTTTCTGGAGGTCTGGGATCAGAAATGGAACATCAGTGCTTTCTGTTGGTCAAAGCAAGTCACAAGGGCACAGCCAGATTCAAGGACTGAAAGTCACATGGAGGAAGACATGGTGAAGAATTCAGATCACTTTGACAATTAATCTACCACAATCCCCAAAGGTAAAATGAACACCAAAAGATGTCAGCACAAAATCCTACAAGAAAAAGTATTCAAGTGTCCCTTGTCTGTTTATTCAAGCTTAGAAGAGACTTGATGATGTGCTTAGGACAGCCAGCTACAGGGCAGAAGACCTGGCGTCCAGGCTGCCTTTGTCTTTCTTTTGTTTCTCTTGGGCAGACCACTTCTCTGAGGCTCAGTTTCCTCATCTTAAAGATGGTAGGTTTGCCCTCTTTGGGCCTTGTGGCTCTGATTTTCCATATTCTTGAATGTTTTAACTGGAGCAACTTATTTTCTTCTGTCATTTCCCTACAGCAAACTCTTCTAGCCTAATCGACTTTATGACTGTATTAGCAATGCTATAACTTAAAACTGCCCATTATGGTCCTCATTGACTGCTTCTGTATTCAGAGTAAATTCAATCACCGATACATATCCAATAAAAAAATGGAAATCTCCAGGCCAAGGGGACATCAGCTCCTAGCAGGGAATAAGCCTCTTGAATAAATAAATCTGCTCTGCCCAATATTTCTCCCTCTTGATTTGAAGAGAGACAGTAACCCTTTTTCTGTCATTGAATTAATTTGCTAGAAGTGGCTGTAATTTCTGTATAAATCCTGAGATTGTTTCTAATTTACATGTTATATATGAATGTTTATGCATGTGGTGCCGGCCTAATGTTCTCCAGGGATCCTCTTGGAAACTGTATGAATCATGTAAACAAAATTAGGCTGAAATAAAAAGAATGTATGATATTTTCTTCACTAGTACTAATTTTTTTTTAAGTTTGGTTTTCTCCATAATGGTCTTCCTGCTGACTTTAATTATATTTATGGCACAATTATCCTGTGCTGGGCACATCCTCATGTGCCCACTGCTCATTTGGCGTCTGGTTTGTGGGTGCCCTGCAGACAAGGGGTGGTGTGCCCCCTCTATCTGCCCTCGCTGGGACTGGTGAGGAGGATGGGAGGTGTTTAGTGGCATCTATGTGGGTTTTTTTCCCCCTCGCCGACCCCTGCCTCTTTCCTTCTTTTTTATGAGGATGAATTCAGGTCTTGGGCAAAACTGAAACCAGGTTGGGGGAAATTCCCCTTTCAGTGGCCTCCCCAGAGCACTATTTGAAGACCATTACTGCTCTTAATTAATGGTTTGCCAGCTGTCTGCACTAATTTTATAGCATTTATGTATGCACACGCACTGTGCATTAATCTGTTTTTGCAGACTCCAACAAATACAGTGAACACGAAATGTGAATTGAAGCATGGAGTCTCTGTTTTCAGCAAGAATCCTGCTAAGTTGAGGTGTTCTAGCTTGCATCTTCATGGCTGGGCTGATTCCTCACCTCACAGGTCGCTGGGATGTGTCTTCTGAGGCTCTGCTTTGCTGGAAGCTTCCTCCAGGTGCAGTGTCAGGAAGGGAGCAGACGGTGCTCCTACTCAGGGGTAATTATCATCTCAATACATTGTCTAGATGGAAACGCACAACTCTTCAGAAAATTAAACTGTTTGGGATTCCCCAATTTTTTGTCAGAAGGCATCATCAACATCTCCCCATTCCCCTTCTGCATTAATCTTTTTTTAAGTCATAAATATGGTAATTTGCTGTTGTTTTGGTCTAACTGTTGGGGCTGTTCCCTGTCACAGTTCATCCTAGAAACTAGTGTTTGGTTAATATTAGAACTTTGCTTTGTTTCACCGCCAGGCTCCTTCTAAGCATGGGTTTCAGAATTTTAGAGTGTTTGCTGTAAGTAACTTGCTTTTCTATCACTTCCCTTTCCGGCTTTACCCCTTTAAGTTAACACCTATCAGAGTGAGGTACCCCAAGCATTTGATCAGTCCCTTCCCCAAATTTAGGAAAAGTAGAATCTGCCTTTCATAAAGTAGGAGAAAGCATAGTGGCTAAATTTTTGTTTAACCAGTTAACACAACAAACAAAAGCACTTTATCTCACAATGTAACATCTAGAGGAAGATACAGCTGAAAGGTGACATGGTCCTTAGGAAGAAGGGAGCACCCAAGGCATTGACCAAATACAGGCTGGGCCGGCTTTATACGGCATTGTTCCATCGTCACAACTCTGCCTATATTACCATTTTGCAGATGATGAATCTGAGGCTCAAGGAAATTATTATCTGTAGGGAGAGAAACACAACTGAAGAAAGCATATCGTTATTAAATGACCAGCGAGGCTGTCCCTGCCAGAAATGCAACAGAGGCTGAAAGGAGAGAAAGATGAGCAAAAACCAGGGTGGATGGGCAGGGGAAGCTCACAGGAGACTTTGGTTAAGAGCTGGGTTGCCGTCGGGGTAGGAGAGGACATTCCATAAAAGGATCCAAGTGAAGAATGCACACACTTGTGAGGAGCAGTGAAGGTGTTGGCTTGATGAAATGCCCAGATAGGGGTGTGAGGAAGTTTGTGGGCTCCAGAGTTCATGCTCCAGACTGTTTTTAAAACTGGAAGCTGGTCTGAGCTGGGATCGTGTCTGAGCCATTTGAAGGGGGCAGAGAAGGAAGCTTGGTGACCTCCTTGGACATAAAGTCACATGGGTCCTTCTGCCTCTTGGGCAGGTTCTTTAATTGCTCCTGGAAACTCTCCTCAGCTTACAGGGCAAGTCGATTCAGCACGTAAATGAATATGCAAACACCACTACATCCAAAGGCCATTATTAAAAGGGGTGTCCTTAATGTGATACCAAAGTCGGATACTTTCATGTACTAGAGGCTCGAGAGGAAGTGCACTGACACTGGTGTCAAGCGTACCCAGCATAACATTATCCTTATTTCTAGGATGACTTAGGACATTGCATTAATTCAGGTATGTTGTATTCTATTCTAACCCCCTGGACATACTATCCTATGTTTTTATGAACATGAAGGTTTTGGGAAAGCAGCAGAGTAAATTTGGGGAGAGCATAAGGCAGAAATGCTTTTCCTTTTAAGTTTTTCTTTTCAATTTTGAATCAATTCGAGAAGAATTTAATCTGCAAGGTCAACCGTAGGTCACAGACCCTGACTTCCCTATACCTGCAACTTAATAATCTAAAAATAAAAATCAATTCTTGTCTGAGAGTTGTGAAGAGCTCATAATTGCTTTAGAGTGAAACTCAGAAGGACTTCGCCTTCCATTTCTTAGAGATGAGAATATCATTTTTCAAGTCCAAGGCACTGTCAGTTTTAGATTGCTTGGTAACCAAGTAGAAAAATCTCTGTTTAAGATGAAATAATTCTCGTCATTATACTCTTGTGGCAGAAACGAGTCTCCTGCTCTAACGCTGCTTGTTTGATGGCAGAGATGTAATATGGACCAATTGCTGGTTTGAAATGTTTTCTATTTAAAAAAATGGTGGTTTACAACCATTTTCCCTTCTGCTATCATGTTAGTATTTTGAATCAAGAACTCGCTTTGATTTTTATAGAAAACTGGTTGCTCCTTTTAAAGCTACTGAATTTTCTTTCTCTTTAGTCTCAAGATCCAGATGTGTTTGAAGCTTCATCACAGCACACACTTTAGTGCAGAGCCTGACTGAGTTGAATTTCTGATTTTTTGCTTTATTAGATTTTTGTGCCACTAAACAAACACGTGGACTTCCAGAACACTAACGAATTTCCCATGACAGCCACACACCTATTTGCATATGTGGATCTATTAGTAATAGGATCAGCTCTCTTATTTTTATTAGTATCTTTTTACAGAAGTGTTGAGTCTTCCAGTCATTCAGTTTGTGAAAATCAATTCCCATAGTTTTCATGAAATTTTAAATTATCTATCAGGAGTCTTTTAACTGTAAAGATCAGCCATAAGATGAAAATGAAAGATTCCATTAAAATCTCATTATAGGAAGAGACATTCTCTGCCACTTTTTCTTAATTTTACTCCACAGGAATGTAACTGCCCCCTCCCCTAGCTGTACCTAGCGATGCCTCCCTATTAAAATCCAAGGGCCTCCATGGAGGTGTGAGCAGAGACAGAGACATGCCATTCCTGGACCTCAGCTTTGGTTGGGGGTATGAACATGCTGTGGTTTGCTATTCCAGATTCCCATGTGACACCCCAATCCTGCTTTATCCATTCTCCACTCACCACCATCATATCAAATGGATTCCATAGCCTTGGAGAAGCAGAACATTCATCCTCAGTCTGCCAAACTTTATTTTTAATCAAAATTTAGACTTTTCCATAACCTGATTTTCTTTTAGACCAAGCCAAGTTTCTTTTAAGCCTTGGGTCTGTTCTGTGAGGCCAGCTAATTAGCCTGCCTGTACCAGAAGTACTCACTTTTTATTACCTTTAGAAAACAAAGCCAGGTTTGAGGAAGTGTTGGATGTAAGCTGTCTCCAAAACCTCAGGAAGGGCACCCCCACCTTCTAAACCCCCTCCTCCTCCCCAGTAAGATTTGTGGTCTGGTTAGAAGGACCATTTAGATGATGAAAGGAACCAGTGGACAGCCCCTGATTTATAACCAGTGTGATTTTTTTTAATATCCACCAAATTAATATTTTTATGTCTGTTCCCCCATCAAGTTGCTTCGGTTTGAATTTCAACAAGGGGAGCCTGCCAAGATCATGTAGTAAAATACGAACTGGATCATAAATCCCAGCAGGGGTGGGAGAACGTAAGACAGATTGCTAACACCTTAAAAAAAAAAAAAACATTTAAACAAAAAAGGCAGGAATTTGCTTTAAAGTATACCAGGCCCAGGAGGGGCAGGGAGAGAGACACAAGCCGTCTGAACGAGGGAGTTGGTTTGCCTTCTCAGTATCGCTTCTCAGGGAACTCCCACCCACAGAAAGCCATTCAGGCAGGTAAATCAAGTCCTGTGGACTTTTCATCCACTAGTGATGTCTCTCCGGGATGTGTGTTAGAGATAAGGCAGAAATACTCTCAAAAGAACACCTTCCCCAAAGCTGAGTCTTTCTGTATCCCTCCCTCTGGAGCAACCGCTCACACAGCTCATCAAAGTCTCCTTTCATTAGTGCCAGACCAAGGGAAATAAATGCAGCTGGCAAGACAGGTTTGAAGCTGTAAGAAGAAAGCCATGTGTTTCCTTCCTAAGACTAAAATCATTTCCCTGCGAGGAATAAAGAGCTTTTACAAACTTTCTGGATGGGTATGTCTTGGAGGGGAACAAGTTGATCGCTCTCACCCCCCCACTGTGTGCCAGCGGGAGAAACAGAAGCCCTCATTTGCTTGGTTTTATAACAAGTTTACTATACTTGAGCATATATGGAAAAGTAAATGCCCTTATAACCTGGCTTATTATTACACCGATTTGAATAAACCACAGGTCAAATCATGTTGTCTGAAACGTAACCACTACCCACAGGAGAAGCCTGATATAACTCAGTTGATAGCCTATAAAACAGACGTTATTCCTGTCTGTCAACACCAGCATTATAAAGGCGTTTCACTAATCCTCCTCGGTGGACAGCACTAAATCCTTGAGCAATGTTGTCTTTTCATTCTGTCACTTGCTGGTTCCTGGGTCTGAGGACGCGCAATTTGACGACCCAGACACCAGGTGACTGTTCTGTGCAGCTGGAATGAGCCGCATCTCCAGGTCACAACTTGACCAGGAGCTGAGCTTCACAGAAACCCATTTGCAGCCCAAATTGCCCTATCTCATAATATTTTGCCAAACGCGTGCACGCACACACACACGCGCACACACACACACACACACACACACACACACCCGTTTGGACCTTTGTTTTATCCATTCTGGATTGAGAGCCAAAGCTATTGTTGATACTTTCTGAAGCGCTGTGCAGCCAGGGCTAACGGTATGTGGCCAGACCCATGCTGAACGCAAGTGGTGGGAAGAACCCAGAATCTGGTTTAATTTTTCGCTTCAAGAATATAAAGATTTTGAATTTGTCAGTCAAGGACTTTTCATTACAACCATACAAGATAAATTGTATATATGGTAATGTTTAGTTTTCAGTTTATAAACAGGCAATGTTTAGTTTTTTGTTCAATGTCTAAAACTAGCAAACTCACACAAGTCCCCACAAGTTTCACACAAACTGAAAGTAAGTGGGAAAAAATTCTTTTTCTAAAAAGGACAGTACCGGGACAATTACCGAAATTTGAGTAAGATCTGTAAGTTAGATAATCATACCGCAGCAGTCTTGATTTCCTGGATTTGATAGCTGCACTGTGGTTCTGAAAATAAATTAAGGAGCTACATGCTGAGATATTCATGAATAAAGGGGCAGAGTGCCTGTGACTTACTCCCCAACCATTCAGAAAAGTATTCACACACACACAGAAGTGCACACACACACACACACACACACACACATACACTGATAAAGCAGACAAAGTAAATAATAACATTTGAGGAATCTGAATGAAGGGTACATGGGAATCCTTGGTACTATTTTTGCAATTTTAACATGGATCTGAAATCATTTGAAAACTTAAAGTGAAAAAAATAAAGGCCTCCTATTTAGGCCCCCACAGTAACTGCTGTCTCTTATCAAAAATGAAAGTCTAATAGTGTATTTGTGTAAGTTCTCTTATTTGCTTCCCTACAACAATCTTTAAAAGAATTTTTATAGATTAAATGCTCAAATTCAAGAAGAATCATTGTAGGGCCTCCCTGGTGGCACAAGGGGTTAAGAAGCAAACTATGAAGCTATCCGCAGCCACTGCAGCACGAGTTTGATCCCCAGCCAGGGAGCTACCCACATGGCGCAGCAGACCTCTCCTGACTCGCCCCCTGCTCCCCTCAGCAGTGTACTTCAGTCAATCTGCCTATCTGCTCCCCACTCTGTCTCTGGTGAATCCTCTCACCCTCCACACCTCTGGCCTGTACCCCAGTTCTTGTATGCATAAATAAATAAATCTTTAAAAACAAAGAAGAAGAAGAATCACTGTAGAAGAAAAGGATTTGATGTAGCCTCTTATTTTGCATTGCAAACCCTAATTTCGAGGAAAAATAGAGGGCAGGGAAGCCAAAAACAAGACTGGCCAAATACAAGTTGCCACCAGCGAAGTGAATGTCCAAAAAAGAGGGATTCTGGAAACACAACTTCTGGATTCTCTAGGCATATGGTGTTCCAAACCTTGGGATATTTACCTCTGCAGCTCTCAGTTTCAACATCTCTATAATGGGCATAAAGGCTGGCAGTTGTGAGGAGCAAGGTAGGATCTTATATGTGGCCTGCTACCTGTCAGAGCCACCATTCAATCTCTGTGCCCAGTCTCAGCTTGCCACCCCTCCCACCTCAAGTCCCCTTATCTGAGGCAGTATCCCATGGCACGTGATAGGAGTTAAGAGTCGTCCCCAGGCTTTCTGAGTGTCAGGGAAGCCAACTGGGAAAAGGCTCTGCTTAGGCACCGGGGACCTTCTTTATCCCTCAAAACAAGACTTCTGTGACTCTTTCATTGGTAATGGAAACATCCTGACCACACTCCTTACTGCTAGTCACATCCCTTTTGGGCTGAAGGCCTGCTGACATTTATTAGACTGAATCTGCTTTTTAGAGATTTCCACTCACTTTGAGCTAAACATGTGGATCCCAGCCCTGAGCTAGAATAAAGATTGTGTTTTTTCTTTCTCTCTTTCACCAGAACCACCATCACTGTTCTGCTGCCATTGGAAATTGATGTGTCTGAGTACAAAGTGTCTGTTCCCTGTACCCTTCAAACGAATGTGGTCCCAGTTCAACAGAAGCACACACTTGTGTGCACACATGCCCACACGCACATACACACATACACACACAGAGCACATTCTCAGCCCATAAAACCCTGCTACACAGTGAATATCAAACCCACCACTCAGAAAACACTGTCTCCTTTCTGGAACTTTTGGGGCTGTGGGCAATGTCCTGTCACGAAGCATGTGTGTAGCTTGAACTGGCGATAAATTGAGGTGCTAATCCTGATGCACAGCAGCACCTGCAGTAACGGGGAAGTCTCAGCAGACGACACACATATAAATCACATTTATTTTCATAGCACATTTAAATAACGTTTCGGCCCTGGGGATTTTCCACCAAGTAATGAAGCATCACCCAATGAAAGTCTGCAACGTTGTTCTGATCTGTAATGCCCCTCACAGCAGAGGAATAAAACCTTTGATTTATATGGATGTCATCGGGGTGGTGGAGGGGGCTTCCCTTCCTTTGCACAAGACATTGCTCTGCATCCGGATTAGAGGTGAGATTTATCTGCAAAATAAACAAAGAACAGGCCAGGCCACCCCCATTTTCTCCCTTAATCACACCAGATGAGATACCATATACACACACACACAACTCACTCAAACGCACACAACTAACGCTGCACATACACACACAGGTTTATTATGAGACAGGGGAGATAACAATCTTAATAAAAGATGATCATTTGTACATGGATGAAGATTTGTTTTAATAACAGCCCCTAGTTAGAGGTTCGAGGGCCTCAGCTCTCTCTGCAGTGAGGCCCTGGCCCACATCCACATGGGTGCTTGAGATCCATCACCCAGTGGAGAAAAATTAAATTCCTTCCACACATTACAAGGTGACGTGCAGTTCCATTTCACCTGCCAGGGTCTAGCTTCTTGTTTGGAGGAAAAACATGTCCTCATTCTAACAAGATTTTCCTTTGAATGGCCATGGGGCGGTTGTCCTGGTCACTTAGGATGAATTGCAAATTATTCTGTTGAAAACCTCAGAGATCTCTCTCCTTTTCTTCTTCCCTTCCTCTCCTCCATATCCCCTTTTTTCTTAGAACTCAGCAGGAATCCATATGTCTTAACTTGAGGCTCTACCTACCTTACTAAGCAGAAGTTGCTTCTGACAGACTAATTTGTAAACTACATTTTAGTGGCGCATAACCCTGTGAAAACCTGATTTATCATACATAAATTTGAATATGCTACACTTCATTTTGCAACTGCCAAAATATTTTCACTTCATCTAGAGAACACTGGACTGAGAAGAATGAGTCATGTTGCTGTGGCACTTTACAGTTAGCAAAATGTGTCCACGGACCATGTATCAGCACAGCCAGTCCTCGCGCAAACCTGTGTGACAGCCAGCCGCGGGCAGGGCGTGATCTCGGGGCAGCCCCTGCGCTCGAAGAAATCACCGCTGCTTCAAGGACTCAAAAGTACTTTACTTTCTTGCCTCAGGTTTGTGTGTTTCAGGATCACTGGAAAAACCAGAGGCAGAAAGTCCTGTGCTTTAATACTTTAATATGGAAAACCACTCCTTGGCTAGCCAAGAATGGATAACGGATGGCTGATGGCAGCCTGCGAGGCAGGGACACTAAACAGCCAGTCTCACTTGAATCAACCCGGAGCTGAGGTCAAAATCTCTGGATGCCACCTGGATATTTCTAAATGAGAGTTATTTCCCAGGAAAAAAAACACACATTCTCATATTTACTGATGTATATTCTGTCTTCAAGGCAAAGATTGAATTTTCATTTGCTCAAATCTGACTTTATGGAATGGAGAGACTATCCTATTGCTTTGTGCAAAGTTTCCTAGGTCTTAGGTAAAGAGAAGTACATTTTCATAGTTTGGTCCAGATCACAAGTTTGGAGAGAAGAAATATGCCAGTCCATGTTTCCTCTTTTTTTTTTTAAAGATTTATTTATGTATGCATACGAGAGCTGGGGTACAGGCCAGAGGTACAGGGTGGGGGGAGGGGGGTAAGAGGACTAACCAGAGACAGTGTGGGGAACAGAACAGACAGACTGATCAAAGCACACTGCTGAGGGGAGCAGTTGGCAAGGCAGGAGAGGTCTGTTGCGCCACGTGGGTAGCTCCCTGGCTGGGGATTGAACTCATGCTGCTGAGGCTGCGAACAGCTTCATAGGTTGTGTCTTAAGCCCTTGTGCCACCAGGGAGGCCCCCATATTTCCTCTTACCCTTGGCGATAGTCGTGTCCCAAGCAATTATGTCATGTCTAGATATAAATATGTTCTTTACCTCTTGTCATTTTAATTTCTCAAATTTGTTCTGAATGGTACATAGTAGCCATTCATGTAACAGGGGAAAATTTTAATTTACAAAGGCAATTGCTGCAAATCAACACTTTTTTTTTTAAAGATTTATTTATGCATATAAGAGCCAAGGCACAGGTCAGAGGAGTGGGTGGGGTTGGTGGTGAGAGGATTCACCAGAGACAAAGTGGGGAGCAGCACAGGCAGACTGTTAAGTACACTGCTGAGAGGAATAGCAGGTGAGTCAAAAGAGGTCTGCTGCACCATGTGTGTTGCTCCCTGGCCGGGGATCGAACTTGTGCTGCAGAGGCTGTGAATAGCTTCATAGATTGCATCTTAACCCCTTGTGCCACCAGGGAGGCCTCAAATCAACACTTTTATACAAAAAAGACAATTAGAAGAAACAGCATCACCTAGCAAGGCTAATCCATGATGGTCAGAGGTGGGTGGCTGCACCCTATGAGAGAGTGACTAGTCCTTGCAATTTTCCTGAGGCAGTTCTGGCTTATGCTACTGTCGTGGCTTAATTAATAGCTTCTCTTAAAAAAATTGTCCTAGTTTGGATGCTAAATTATAAAGTCAACCTACTTAAGAGCTGTAGGAAAATTCAGTTGCAATAGGTCTCTTTTTTTTTTCCTTCCAAGATGACTTTTAAAACAATCTGAAAATGAAACTGGTCGAGGAAAAAAATATTGGTGCAGTCAGTTCAATTGCTCAGCCAAAGAAGACTCGGTGAGATTGTATCTGTTTTGTTCATGTAATTCTAATTATGAACCAATAATGTGGAATAGAACTAATTTTATTACAACCCTAGTTTGCAATAAAGCAAATGCAAAAAATAATTTGTTGAGTCATGAGGCCCAGATCCAGATTAACTCAAGTGCTCGTGTGGGCGGCAAGAGGAAGGCCCATCACTTCCCATCACATCTCACCTCCCCGTGGGTGGCGGAGGGAGGGGGCTAGTCTGCCCTGAGTTTGGTTAGTGAATTGCAAGTAGATGGAAATGCCATCCTAATTAGATTCTGGATGGTGTAAAAGGCAGATCCAAGGGGATTGGCCAGCAACAAGCATTGGACACTATAGGCCTCCCTGCCTGGAAGTGCCCCATGTGCCGCTGGGCGGTGGGCAAGCCCCATCTTTAGCAGAAGATAGGACCCTGCGAAGCTGTTTTCAGTTACCAGGGTTGATGTCCCTTGTGCAAACAAGGCTGTGCTTTTTCACTCCTGGTGGCATCAATGTCCCATTGCAGGCATAGGCTTTTCACCTCTCCCGTTGTGTCTACTATGGCGGCAGATACATACTCGGCTTCCCCCAGTCAGGAAGTCAGATGATCAGATGCATCCTCTGTGCTTGGCCACCTCCACTTTGCTCCCCCCCAAAGGCACTGAGCACTCCAGGAAGCCTTCTCTAACTCTTCTCCTCCATCTGTACTCCCCACCTCCGGGTGTCCCCACAAAAAAGCATTCAGAGGGTTAAGCTGTTCCTCAGTGGGTAAGTAGGTTGTGGGCTTCCACATTGTGGGTTGTGGGTCACGTTTCTGCTGCAGCCCTTCACACCCTCAATGACAACCATTTACTCCTCTGTCTTCCCTTCTACAGCCTTAGCTTCTGGAGGCCAGCAACGGAGTTCCCAGACCCTCCCAGCCTAGCCCCGGGTCTAGCATACAGGCACTCCTTCATTTGTGGAATGAATGTATGGGCAGGCTGAGACCCACTTGGAAACAATAATGAGTACAGCAGCTCCTAAATACTGACACTTCATTCGATGTAATGTCGTGAAAACATTGGTAAGAAAAAGAAAATCCTGATGTACCCTGAACAAAAGGATCTGATTCAAAGACCTGGTTCCCTTATATCTATTTTCACTGAAAGTTGCCGTCTCCAAGCACCTGTAATATTAAGTATGGGATATTTGTTAAACACAAGGTGGCATGTAAATACATGTACGTCCAGTTTTTAAAGTGTGGTATAGAACACATCATATAATATTTACCGTCCTATAACCATTACCTAGTGTCCAGTTAAGTGGCATTAAGTACATCCACGCTATTGTGCAACAGATCTCTGGCACTGTTTCATCTTGCAAACCTGAGTGGTATGATATATAGTAAGTGCTTTATCCCATTTAAGTATCATAGTACTAGAGGCACTTGTTAGGGATAACTATTATTAATATAGGTACTAGGGATAGTTATTATTTCATTTTGAGAAGTTAAGCAACTAGCTCAAGGTCACACAGCTCATGATTGGTAGAGCTAGGTTTGAAACTCATATCTTCATTAAACTCTACTTAGCAGTTTTTACTAAGTAAAAATTCTATAAAAATTCTGATTTATAAAAATCAGTTTTTTATTTCACCTCCTGCCAGGTCTTTATCTTTTAAAAGTAAGCTTAAATTTTTTACTAGGAAACAATAGGAAAAAAAGTCCATGCTCTTTTTGTTCTTCATTATCGGGACTGAAGAAAAGCAATTGTTACAGTTGCTGGAGCCGCTTCGATGATTCACAGAATTAAAGCAAATAAAAGCATGCTAGGGACTACTGAACCCAGTTCCATTATTTTACAGGCATGGAAACTGAGGTTCAAAGTCATGGTAGAAATTTTATAAGGCCAAGTTCAGAGTACAAAGCTTTTACAATTCCCTGAGGCTAGTTAGAAGACATCTTGACTTGAATATTTATGATTTTTTATTTTGTAGTTAATATGCATAGTATGTATGTCAGTCCCAGCAGCATTTTATTTTTCATTTATTTATTTTTTGGTGGGACCCTTGCCAGTGGCTGGGGATCGAACTGGCGCTGCAGAGGCTGCGGGCAGCCTCGCAACCCAGCGCTCAACCGCTGCGCCACCAGGGGAGGCCCCTAGCAGCATTTTAAATTACATGTGCTTTAATCTATTTTCATTTGGGGTCTCCCTCTTAGTCTCACTCAGCATTCTAGCCCATCTGACAGCATGATGCTGCCCCCCTTTCCTGTCTCTCTATCCCCATCTGTGGTCCTGAACCTCTATCCCTCACCTTACCACCCCCTTTTTAATAACAAGTCTTCTGTAACAACCTTCCTTTCCCCCCCTTAAATGGAATCCATGCATAACTTTCTAAATGTTTAATTCCAACACCAACAAGAAAGTCTTTACCAGGGCCTACCTTTCATATAAAGGAAAAATGAAAGTGACTGTGATAAAATATATAGTCAACGAGAAGCCATGACGCTGCAGCCCACACTTGCTGTCTGAGTGGAACCCCGGAGCCTCTGCAACTGACAGCGCCCTCCCTCCCCAGCAGAGGTGCATGGTTGCGACGTCCTGAATCCCATGGCAGCATTTGCTCGGTACTCAGTAACACTGAGAGTAAGGAAGTACCATCTTTTCATTTCCATGGAGGAAAATTCAGAATGGCACACATAAAATTTTAAAAATCAAAATCTTTATGTTAAATATTAGCCAGGGGCCTCCCCGGTGGCGCAGCTGGTTGAGCGCAGCTCTGTGAAGCTGTCCCCAGCCTCTGCAGCGCAGGTTCAATCCTGGTCAGTGAGAATCCCACATGGCGCGGCAGACCTCTTCTGTCTCGCCCACTGCTCCCCTCAGCAGTGTGTTTTGGTCCTTCTGCCTGTTCTGCTCCCTGATCTGTCTCTAGTGAATTCTCTCACCCTCCCGAGCCTCTGGCCTGTACCCAGTGCTTGTATAAATGAACAAATATTTTATAAATAAATAAATAAATAAATAAATAAATAAATAAATAAATAAATAGAAAAAATATAAGACAGGCATAGGAAGTAGGCTCAGGTCACCATCAATAGGTTTTCACCTAGCAATGACTGTGTGGCAGGACACGCAACAGTTGTGCAGAAGCTGGGACAGCTCTTTGCTGTGTGTGTTGTCTTAGGATGTAGGGCCTCCAGCAGCACAGGTCTGATTGAATATTTCCATTGCCTCTTCCATTTCTGTGGCCACCAAAAACATCGCTGCAAATTTCCAAACAAGCTATGGGATTGATCCTTATACCCTTCCAAGAACCCCTAGGTCCTGAGCTTTTTCAGAGCATGAACTTGTCTTTGTATCAGCAGCCCGCCAATACACTGTCTACACATGGCAAATCCTCAGCCCATGTTGAATGAAGAGAAAGAAAGAGGGAAGGAGGGAGGGAGGGAAGATATTGTGCAAAGACTTCAACTACACCAAAAGCTGCTCGCAACACCCCAGGAAACCAGGACTGTAGTCCCAGCATCAATACTATATTACCCTGGAAAAATAGTCAAACTCAACCAGCCTTTCATTGTTCTCACATTGTATAAAAATACATGTTTTTCACATTTATATTTATATAGAAAGAGAAAGGCATTAATTTCTTTATATAATGAAAATATATATATATGTATATACATGAATATATTCAAAGTGTGAAATGTGAAAACAGCACATAGTATTAAGTAGTTACCCACACACAACTTCTTCTATACACTCACAAGTTTTGATATGAATTTAGTGATGCAGACTCTGCTGTTTTTAAGATTTTTGAAAATTTAAAGCTGAATCCAGGAGAGTTTGTCTTCAATACAGAGAAGGTAGGTACTGCTATTTGTCTTTCCTGCCTTGTGAAATGTAGAAGCAGAGATGCTTTTTATTTTCATCAGTAAATTCAATAATCAATAACAGGTGTGCCTGTGTGCCAAGCGTTTTGCAGGGATCATCTTGTTTAAATCTCAGAACAATTCTGCTAAAAAGTACCTCATCCTTATTCTGCAAATGAGCAAATGGAGGTGCAGAGAAGCAAATGGAGGTGCAGAGGTTAGAACTCGAGTCAGGTTTTCTGGAAGCCAGTTCTCTCAATCACTGATTCTGTCCCCCCTACTTGGCTACAATGGGGTTGTTAATTCTCCTAATTCAAATACACTTTCAAAAACAAGTTATTTATCAATTCCAGAATCATAGGGTCCTGGGAAATACTGCTCCAAAACTGAGGGCTTCCTTACCATCTTTTAGTTTTATCATGTCTCTAGCAAAAAGATGTTGGCAAAGCTGTCCTCAGCTAGTCACCTTGGTTCTCTATTGGATGGCTTTTTAAAAAAAAGCAATTTATTTATTTGTTTATTTTTGAAGCAGTTTCAGGATCACAGCAAAATAGAGAGAAAGATGAGAGATTGCCATGTGGCCTCTAGCCCCAGCCAAGTTTGGCTCCTTCACTATTAATGTGCCTCACAAAAGTGGGACATTCATTACAGTCAGTAGCCCTGCAATAACATCATCACCTAAAGTCCACAGCTGACATCATGGCTCATGTACATTCAATGAGTTTGCCCAACAGTGATGCTGTTGCTCTAGGTCCTCGGCAGCAATTCTGTTGACAGTGTTCTGGATTTTGATCCATGCTAATTTTAACGACTGTGGTACACATGAACCAGGTGCAACCATGACCGAGTGACAAAGTATGACATGTGACAACAATGTGAAAACCATGTGGCAGCCCCTGCCCCTGTAAGATTTAGAGTCCAGAAGAAGGTACCGACATTAGTTGGACGATAGTGCAGAAACACATCAGCACACTGTATGGGATGGACCACGCGCACTGTCAGAGCTCACACAGGGGCCTGGCTTGGTCTGGAGCTTTTAAGATGTGAATCATTTCCACTTTCATCAAAGATAAATGCCATTTAGCAGGTGGCTGCCATGTGCCAGGCCATCTGCCAATCACATCCCATATGCTGTCTTCAATCCTGTAATGTCAGTATCACTGCGTTGCATCTACTGGTGAAAAGTGTGGAACCTGAGAGAGTTCAGGAAACCTGCCCAAGGTCAGCAGGGACAAACCAGGCAGGAATGAAGACCTGTCAAGCTCCAAAGCTCCTGCCTTTCCTTTACCCTGAGCTCTCGCCTCACATGCCAAAAATCTCCACAGGCAACAGTGACTAGTCTCACAAAGGCAGGAGAGCGAATTAGAGATGGTGTGGTGCCATGACTGACACCACACCTCCTGTCTGCCTCAGCTGCTGGCCCTCCAGCTCGCCCTCCAGGGGTATCAGGCTGCTCGTGTCCCTGTCCTGCCTAAACCCTCAGATCACCCTTGGCATAATATTCCTCCACTTAATTCAGCAAGCTGGGGGCCCTTTTGAGCCCTCTCCCACCCTCCCTCCACACCTCCATGCTAGACAGAAATGCTAGGCCAGCAACTTTGCCTGTGTTGGTAACAGGTCTTATAATGCCCTTGGCCCTCCCTACCTGGCTACTTCCTGCCAGTCAAGGTCAAGTTCTCCAGGGAAGTAAGCCCTGAGTCACCCATCTTTAGAGTCTCATCCTGCCTGATGCTTCGCTAGCCCAGCACCCAACCCACGGGCTTGGAGTGGCAGGTGTTGCCACTATGTCTCCCTCCTGGGCAAGTGACTGACTTCTGGGGTCCCTGAAGCTCAGGAACCTCACTATGCCATAGCCAAGTGCAGTTCTTGGCTCCTGAGCCTGCACATAAAATGTCTGCACGCTGCATTAAACTGGGTTTCAGCATCACAGAACAGGGTGGAGAAGAAAAGCCCTTCTCCAGCAATTTCACAATTTTAGCTGCAGCATTTAAACTGGAGTCATTTCTAAAAAATTAACAACCTCAAATTTTTTATTCCCTCTCACCATTCTCACTTGCCATATATGTATAATTTAACTAGTTTCCCCGTCCTGGAAATATGAATATCCTTATTGGAATAAATTTCAACAGCTTTTTTTTAATGACAAAATACTGTCTTTTAGAGTATTTTAATGTTATAACTACAACCTTCACTCTCATCTCATAAATTAAGTCTGTGTCTCTCTCCAAAGAAGACGTACAGATGGCCAACAGGCTCATGAAAATTTGTTCAACATCACTTTCAATAAAGGAAATGCAAATCAAAACCGCAATGACCTATCACCTACCCCCTGTGAGAATGGCCTGTATCAAAAAGAATAGAAATAACAAATATTGGTGAAGATGTGGAGATGAAGGAACTCTCATCCTCTGTTGGTGGGAATACAAGTTGGTGCACCTTCTATGAAACAGACTATGGAGAGACCATAAAGAAATAAAAATGGAAGTGCCATAAGACCCAGCAGTACCTTTACTAGGTGTTTCCCCAAAGTATATGAACACTCAACTACAGAAAGGCTAATGCAGCCCCATGTCCATAGCAGCACCATCACTGGCCAAGTCATGGGACTAACCCTAAGTTCTCATTGGCAGATGACTAGATAAAGAAACTGTGGAGTATATATTCAATGGAATACTACTCAGCTATTAACAAAGATGAAATAGGAGCCTCCCTGCTGGTGCAAGGGGTTAAGTATCAGCACTATGAAGCTATCCGCAGCCACTGCAGCATGAGTTAGATCCCCAGCCAGGGAGTGGCCCACATGGCACAGCAGACCTCTCCTGTCTCACCCGCTGCTGCCCTCAGCAGTGTATTTCAGTCAGTCTGCCTGTTCTGTTCCCCGCTCTGTCTCTGGTGAATCCTCTCATCCCCTGCTCCTCTGGCCTGAACCCCAATTCTTGAATGCATAAATAAATAAATCTTTTATTAAAAAGATGAAATAGTGCCTTTTGGAGCAAGATGGGTAGAGTTTGACGTGATTATGCTACGAGAAACAAGTCAGAAAATGAAACACAGATATCGGATGGTTTCATTTCTCTGTAAAATATAAATAACCAAAAGGCACACACTGGCAAAATAGAGGGTAAAGTCTTAGACTTAGTGAAAATTTTACTGATTACCAGAGTGAACAGGGGTAAGAAGGAGAGATGGAGAAAGCAAGTGGATGGGGCACTGGCCCGGGAGGTTTGGTGGAGGGTGAGTGAGCAAGTGCACATAAGGAGGAGTAAAAATGTAACCCCAAAGCTATATAGACATGACAAATGTCTCTCTATATAGATACTGACAAATTTAATTACATATATATATAAAAAACTGTTTCACATTCAACAACATGAATGACTCTCATAAAAGATACAGTGAGCAGCAGCCTGTGGTAGAAGCATGTACACCGCAGTGTCAGGTGTTATAATAACAATGGGGCAAGACAGGAAAAAGGCTTCTAGGCAACTGATCATTTTATTTACTTATTCATATCTTTATATGAATATATTCACCTTGTGAAAACTCTTGAAGGTGGACACTTAAGATTCATGTGTGTACATACACCTATGTGTAAATGTTAGCCAATAAAAAGTTTACTTCTAAATTAAGTAATTAGTTAATTAATAAATCTCAAGAAAATAATGACGCAATTATTACATATGATAATTAATCTCTGAAATTAAAGAAATGGCCCCCTGTCCAGAACAAGCTGATTTACAAAGTATCTCTAATGTGCGAAAGAAACTGCCTGAAAATCTGCTTTATAGGAACAAAAAAACATTTTTGAAGCTGAAAATCTTCACTTCAAGATAATACATGGTTTCAGTTTTGAAATCTTCTACCAAGGTTAATGTACAAATTATTTTGACATCGCGGTGGTAATCCATTTGAAAAAGGGATGAAAGACAGGAGTTCCCAATTCCCCTAAGTGCCCCACCTCCCTTCAAATAAGCCTGGCCCCCAAAGTCCCTGGCTCATAAATAAATCAAGAATCTCGCTAATAACTAGAACTGGGCACAATTACAGGCTTTGACAACTCCATGGAAGGGACACCAGGGGGCACTGCAGGATCACATTTTGTGATTTCAGGCGCCATTTTACCCTTGGACTTAGGAAAACAATTTCTTGCGGGGGAGGGGGGGGAAACAAAACAAAACAGTTAACCTTCGGAGCCCCACATGTCATTTTATTTATTACTTTCAATATACTATTGCTACTCATCTTAACTGACCAGGTTTGGGGGGTTATTTTAAAGGACCATGCCCCAAGAAGAGAGATACAATTAGGCTTCCTCTTCTGTGCTATGTTTTCATTGTTATCTTACAATTGAAGAAACCATTTAGGGAATCCAAAAATAAAATGCAGGGAGCGGGATCCCCAGAAATCTTGTTATTTCAGGCAAAATGGTTTATTATTACCTTTGTAACTGTCTTCATGCAATATCAGCAAATATTTATTGAAGCCCTTAATGTGCCACATTCTGGTAGTGCCATTAAGCTACACACACACACACACACACACACACACACTCACTCACTCACTCACACACACACACACACTCATATCTTTGGTGAGAAGACAGTCATTTTACTCCTGCGAGTCTGAGTTAGTTTTAGAACACCAAAATCCACAACTGCAGGTGACATTTCTGTGTGGGTCTTTTTTCATCTCTCCAGAAATGTATTTTCTTAAAAAATAAATAGTAGTATCACTAATTTCTAGTTGTGACAGTCTCAGGATTAAAACTCTTTTGCTGGAACTACATATATGCTAAGTGGCTGAATTTTTATTAATCAAATAAAATGAATGTTTGTGGATTTTTTTTTGTGTGTGTGTGTGTGTGTGTCTTTTTTTATCCTTTCAGAGTCCTAAATCAATAGGAGTGAGTCTGTTGAAATTTAGCAAGAAGACTGAGGGAAATGTCACTATTTTCAGCATCTAATGGAGCATGTTTTCTGGATGCAGTGGGGCCTTGCTTAGCAGTCCTGGCACCCAGGATTAGTCAAAATGGGATACAGGAAGGCTTTCTGCTTCCTCCCCCCCCAACCCCACATCTAGTCCCAACATTTTGTAAATGAGGAGACTGTACTGTGACATTGACATTTTACATCATCACCTCATTTAATGCTCACAGTGCTCCTACAAGCTACCCATTTCCCAGCTGAGTAAACTGAGGCTGGAACAGGTTAATTCTGTGCCCAAGGATACATAACTTGGATTCTAGCTATGTATAGCCCAAGGCTATCCACCTCCAAAACCCACCTGCCATCTGCTTCTTAATGCAAACCTTCCAAAGACTGAGGGTGACCCAATCCATCCTCTTCCTGTGCACTCAGAGGGACTCCAGTTTCCAGCTTCCTTGTAGCAAGGTGTGGTCTTGTGAGTGATCTGGTCAGTGGAATCTGAGAAGGAGCGTGGCACCCCACTTGCAGGACTGCCCATTTCCTGCACAGTCCTTCCCTCTCCCTCACCGCCTGTCTCAGTCTAGCAACTCATTTCAAGGCCGAGGATGAAGGTGGGGGTTGAGAGGGCACGTGCAAAAGATACCTGGGTCGCGCAATCACCCTAAGGTCTATGCCCACCAAACACTGCATTACGCCTTGTGACAGGCTGCTTGTTAAATTGTTAGCCTTTGATAAATATTCCACCAGGAAAGAGGGTGGCATCCACGGTTTCCACTCTCAAACTGCACCTGGGGATCCTAGGACCTTGCTCTAGTACTATGACCATGAATTTGTCTGTCTTCCTGGGGGTCAGCAAAAAAGGAGCATTAAATCAAAACATCGCTAAGAGCTTTCCCTGATCTGAGAAGGTTCTGCAGTTCTGTGGAGCCCCTCTTCACCCATGGCAACCCTTGCCCCCAAGACTCATCCTTACATTAAGAGGAAAGTCGCCCGGACCAGGAAGAATTTGGCCTAATTCTTACTGACCAAAAATCATAAGACCTTTTCCTCTACTTGCTGGGCACCTACAGACGACACACCCAGCCCAGATGTAAGCGGCGCCCTCCGGGGGGCGGCTGTCTGGCTGCCAGGGCCCTGCCCCGCCCAGGCCAAGCCCTCTGCCCCGCAGGCCTGGAAGAGCATCCTCCAGCAGGAGGAGCCGGCCTGCGGCCCAACGCCTGGACCACGGCTGCACATCAGAACAAGCAGAAGGAGCTCTGGACCCTTGGAAAGCGCTGCTTCTCAGACGCTGCACTGTGACAGCTGCCCAACATTCTACTCAAGATACTAAGAATACCTTTAGTGGTTCATATGATTACATTTTCTGTCCCCGAAGATGATGCGCCCCACATGAAAGTCACATCAATGTAGACAAAGGAGGAACTGAGGATTTTCATCACACACACTCGCAGCCAATCCGGAAAGGAGGGTGGCGTTGGCCGCTGGTGCGGCTGCCGCCGGGTGCCCGGGGCTGAGGCGCACCCCGCCCTCTCCTGGCCTCCCCGGGCACTGCCCGCCAGAAGCTCGAGCGCGCAGGGGCTCCTCCAGCCCCCCGCACTCGAGCCGCTGCGGGCGCTTAGCGGCTTTCATCCCTGTGGCCTCCCCGTGTCCGTGCCAGTGCTGTGTTGGAATGCATAGATACTCTTGGGGGGGTTTCCAGAAAAACCGCTGAGGGTAAAGGCCTGGGTTTTTGAGAGCTGGGGAGACACATTGGGGAGGCAGATGTAAAAATCCAGGACTCGGTTGCTCAGGTGGCGGTATTGGGTGGCTGGATGTGTCTGAAAAGAATGGGAGTAGGGTAAGTCGTCAGCAGAGTGAGAGAGTCGTTTCTGCTCTTAATATTAAAATTGTAAATGCCCTGGTGGCGCAGGGGTTAAAGTCTCAGCGCTATGAAGCTGTCAGCAGTTCCATCCCCTGCCAGGGAGCTACCCACATGGTGCAGCAGACCCCTCCTGCCGTGCCCGCTGCTCCCCTCAGCAGTGTATTTCGTCTGTCTGCCTGTTCTGCTCCCTGCCCTGTCTCTGGTGAATCCTCTCACCTCCCTGCACCTCTGGTCTACATCCCAGCTCTTGCATGCGCAAATAAAAAAGTAAATGCTCACTGAGTTTGATTAACTATTAAGGGGGACTTTGGTTGGTTGGGGGTAGCCACTGATTTTCCTTCTTCCCCTCCTTTTCTATAACTGTTTCCTCCGTCGCTGATCCAGGAGGGGTGTGTGTGTGTGTGTGTGCGCGTGTGTGTGTGTGTGTGTGTATGTGTGTGTGTGTTGACAGAGTGCCTGACACTAGCTTGGCTGGTCACAATCCCTCCTCCGTCACAGTCACTGGCAACTGAAATCCATCCGTGGGAATGTCCTCTTGAACTGTGCCCTCTCTTCTTCCACCCTTCCAAACTGTTTTTCTTTCCCTTAAAAGCGAAAGAACCCTGACCACTCAAGGTATTGACAGGACCCACGATATGTATTATCTAAGGCACCAGCACCTGACTCAACCTAAATTATAAATTACCATAATCGCCCAGGGTAAAATCCAAGGTTAATGATGAAACAAATTAATGCACAGTTAAAGTATATAAAAGTGGTCTGTAACTACTACAAGATGAAATAAGGTTAATTAAAGTAATCTTCAAAATATTAACAGACCACAGTCTCAGCGAGTGCTGGAATATGATGAGTATACATTGGAATCATTAAAGGATTTCAACAATTTATGGAGCCATGGATAGAACACTTATATTTGTGAAGGTCAAAAACAGGGATAAACTATTGAGCTTGCCTTTTCGTGCGTGAGCCTATTTTGTTTTTTACACACGGTGGCATAATTATATGGAAGATTTAAAATGCTCTAATATTATGTGGAGGTTTCTATTTATGAAAGAGGCTATCTTGATTATAGGAAAAATAATTGATTAAGTTTAACCATTCACATATGGGCAGTTATTTGTAGGTACTTAAACATGAAGATCTATCTGAACATGGTAATTTGTCAATTTTAGTGCTTATTTGACTGCCTCTAAGAGCACAATTGTGTGCAAAATGGTGATATTTCTGTAGTGTATCTGCTATTTTGATTGATAATGAGAGTATATGGCTACCATTTTTAATTTTTAAAATGCAAGATTATTCTGGAGTAAATTAACCTAATCACACAGTGCAAGTAAATTAATGTCAGTTCATTACCTAATCGCAAAAATAATATTAACCTAAAGAATCTAAATCCACTTCTGACACATATTCAATTTTTATAATGTTACTTTGACAGTTTTCCCTAGATTATATGTGGTGGTTTCCAGAATAAGCTTCTCTGCTCATTGGAAATGTTGGGAGAGAGAACACAAATATTCCTGTGGTGTTGAAGAAGTTTGCATCCAGAATTGATGCAGCTTTATTGCAATCTGGACTCTTCACTAAAACACCATCGGGTGTTTTGCACAGCAAGCCTACTATAAATTCACCCAGTGTGACCATCTCAGGTTTTGCTCTCTCGGCATTAGAGGATTTTTTGGCCCAAGCATCCCCGCAGCTCCTATTTGGAGAATTCAGGTTTTCTGGTCCTGGGTTACCCATCTGCCCTGGGAGAGCCCAAGAGGGCAGGCACTGTTCTGCAGGGCACCTGGAGGGCCGGTGTCTGTGGACCCCAAATGAGGCTGCTCGGGAATCACGCTGACTGAAAGGCAGGCCCTGAACTTACAAAATGGCGCCTCGGCTTTAGCAGCTTTAGAAGTTGGGAAATTTATGTTGCAACCTTGAGAAAGGCAAAGTAAACAGAGAGCATGCCAACTATTTGTTTTCCTGTTGATGAATTCTCCAAGTTCAGACTGGAAGCCCTCCAAGGACTGAAGTCTCCTCAAAAAGCAAAGTGTTAACCCTGAATGCTTCAGCTGCTTTTCCTACTAGTTCTTTCTCTCCCACCTAGAAAGTTCCAAAATATCTCTGGGCTTTACCACCTCTGTCTGCTATTCTCTGATGAGTTTGTTGCTCTTTCTCAGGCAGAACAAGCCAGGGCCGAAGACAGAAAGGAAGAAGCCAATTAGCGATAGGGTAGAGGAACTTTCAAGACCATCCTGTGGCTACCATCCCTAGGGGCTTCCTAGGAGCCTGGTCATACACCTCATGAAAGGGACTCAACTATTTAGAGCCAAACTTTTCAGCTCTAAATGTCTGTAACACGCACCACTGCAACTATGGCTTTCATCTTATGTCATAAATCCTAAATCTTCTCGTGGGTAATGTGACAAATTAGCACTACATTTATTTGGGTTTTCCAGACATCAGACATACAGTTTATGGATCAGTTTAGGTAAAATGATGATTTTAAATCCCCTAATTACTTCTTATTTTTAGTGCTTACTCTAACCAACTGCTTTAATCATTTTTCAGATTTAAAATATGACCTTTTTCTAATTATAAGCTTATATGGGAAACAAGGGAAATGGGTAGAGGATCTTAAAAATATCATCTGTAATCTCACTACCCACAGTAAAGATTGCTAACATTTTGGTGTGCATTTTTTCCTTCTAGCTCTACTATCTTGATGCTGATTTTTCCACTTGATCTTATGTCATAAATATCTTCTCAATATTTATTATCAGTAATCTTCAAAAATGAAAACTATTATGATTTAATAATATTCCGTCATTGTAATATACCATATTGTCCTCGACTAACTTGTTGGATATTATAAATGGCATTCTGATAAACATATTTCTCTGTAAATCCATGGCCACATCTCTCTCTCATTCATTACTCAGGATAGATTCCTAGAAGTAGAATTACTGGGTCAAAGTGTAAAAGAGTATTAAGGTTCTTAACACATTTTGCCAAACTGTTTTTTCCAAAGGCTGCCTGTCAAGTTATGCTCCCACCAGCAGTGACCAGGGTAGGCTGGTTTGTGGGGTTCTCTGTGACATGGGGGATTGCTATTTTTTCATACTGGCTAATAAAAATAGACAAGTTTGGCAACTGAAACAGGTGCTGCAGCCCACAGGTGGAGAGGGCTGTAAACATGGATTTGACCTTGGCCTCTTCCATTATTTAGCTCTGTCACTTCGTGGAAAACCCTAAGCAGGAAGGATAAAAAGTTAGGCTAGTACTGACTGCCTAAATGATATAGTGAATTTGAAGCTGTTTGTATATGTAAAATGTACGGTTTTCTGATGACTGTCAGGCCCCTACCATTTGCTACTAGTACCTAAGAAAAATTAGAAATTGAGTATGCACATGATAAACAAAAAGTATTATGTTATAAAAACATTGATTTAAGATGTCCTGTTTAAAAATTTTTAAAAAAGAGGGCCTCCCTGGTGGTGCAGCGGTTGAGCGGTGGGTTGCGAAGCTGCCCGCAACCTCTGCAGCACCAGTTCGATCCCCGGCCACTGGGTGAGGGTCCCCCATGGCGCGCAGACTTCTGCCACCCGCTGCTCCCCTCAGTGGTGTGTTTCGTCAGTCTGCCTGCTCTGCTCTCCGCTCGGACTCTGGTGAATTCTCTCACCCTCCTGTGCTTCTGACTGTACCCAGTGCTTGTATAAATAAATAAATAAATCTTAAAAAAAAATTTAAAAAAAAGAGGTGACTTTCTTATTAGTATATTTTCTCCCTACTCTTTCTCAATGCACATGCGGGCACGTGCACACACACACACACACACACACACATCTGAAATTCCAGATAAGCTTAACTGCAATGCATGGAATAAAGTTGGCTATTGTCTTGGATTATGCAGACTAACCCAGTGGTTCATACTTTTATGAAAGGTGGATTCAGGTGTGATTGGCATTGAGGTGGCAGTAGCATAAACTCAGGAAATTTTTCATTTTTAACTGCAGCAACCCAAGACAAAGCCTTCCCTCCAGCCAGGCCACTACGTCCCCATTATTCCAACACATAATCCTCTACCGTATTCCTTCCTTTCTCCCCAGTTACCTAAAACTGTACTTCCTTTCAGATTTTACCTGGATCTGTCTTCTCCTGAAGACTGTTCCGGCCGCCCCAGAGTAGATGCACTCCTCTCCCGGGACCCCGCAGACCAGTGCTGGCTTACCTACTGCTTCATAAAGTCCTTCCATCATATCTAGTGGGTAAGTAATTCCTCCCCATGTAAGCTGTCAACAAGTTGAGAAGAGAGTTTGCAGCTCTGTGTACACTCTTGGCTCTAAGTTAACTTCCCCTGAGGTTGATAAAGAGAGAAACATTTACCCAGAGCCAGGGAGTCACTTTCCCAGTAACTCCCACTGGGGACACTTTCTGTAGACTGTGCCTCTTGGTGTGAGGGGGATGGAGAGCAGATCGGAGCCTGCTTCTCCCTCATTAATTGTGCTGACAGGATAAGAATAGCTCAGAACCCAGCGGCAAAGGCTAATGCAGATAGTTTTGTTCTTTGCTCAGTTTTTCTTCCCCCTCCTCCCTCTAAGTCCCCCTCGACCCTCTCTGCTAAATATATATCTCCTTTCTGATTAAATGTCACTGTTGTTTTTTTTTTTTAAATGAAACAAGAGGATGCTTTTGAGTATCATCTCTATGATTCCCAAAGAAATATTAATGTTCTGAGGGCAGCAGTGTCATCGTCACATTTTGGAGAGGTGACACTAGTTATGCTTTAGTGACATAACTCTAGATATGTTCTGATTCCAGAGGCATAGTCTGGGCATGCTGCGTGCAAGAAACAGAAAGCTATCCAAATTGTTCAAGTCAAAAGACTGCATAGAGGCTAAAGGACCTTACCAGTCTGCCCAGCATGTCAGACTTGAGATCTGTGATTTATACAAGGGAACACTGGTTTCAAAGGCCCTGAGAAGGACTTTCTATGATTAACAAAGAAATCACTGCAATCATAGAGAGGTAGAATTCTCTACTTCTCATCAGGCAACTGGTAAGGCTCAGAGAAGCTTCTAGTTACAGAGAGTTATGGGAAAATGTTGATGATGCCTGGTTTCAGCCCTAATGGAATAAAACGATTGCAACCATGTATGTCCACAATTGGGGCGTTAGGTCCTGGCAATGACCCAAGACAGCTTTCCTCAGACTTTACAACACAGTTACAAAAAGAACATTTGGCAACTGTCCTGAGAAGAGGTTCTGAGAAAGAGCTCAGCAACCCAGCCAAATATAATCGCCTTCCAAAATGAGGTCAAAGTTGTCAGCATTAGTTGAGGACCAAGAGGTGAAAGTCGGAGCGCTGACCCATCAACCTGTAAACAAGTTCGCTATTGGCTTTCTCCAGAATCAGGGACTGGGACCTACGTGTTCTGTGGGCATGACAATTTTTTAACAATTTATTTATTTATTTATGCATACAAGAGCTGGGGTGCAGGCCAGAGGTGTGGGGGGTGAGAGGATTCACCAGAGACAGAGTGGGCACAGAACCGGCAGATTGACTGAAACACACTGCTGAGGGGAGCAGTGGGCGAGACAGGAGAGGTCTGCTGCGCCATGTGGGTTGCTCCCTGGCCAGGGATTGAACTCATGCTGCAGTGGCTGCGGATAGCTCCATAGTGCTGCGTCTTAACCCCTTGCGCCACCAGAGAGGCCCCTGTGGGCATGACATTTTAAGAACACACACCGGGAGAAAAAGTTGAAAGCCAAATTTGACCTCATCCCACCAAAGGAAATCATTCCACAATCCAGAACTTTCTACTACATATCACTTCACATTGTAGTTCCCTTTTAGTGCCCTTTTAATTTTAGAATCATTTCATTGCTTTTTTCATAACTACCAAAGCAAAGATTCCAGATAAGGCTCTGAATAACTTCCCACACCAGACTTTCTGCAGTTTGGGGAACTGACTCCCAGCTCCCAAATTCCCCAGTTCCCAAATTCAATCATACCAGCCACCCACCCACCCCTTTCCAACCCTTCCTGCAGTCTTCTCAGTTTCTGAAACACAAGCAAGATGATGCCATGCCTATGATCAATGTCACTAACAGTTAACAAAAGATGAAGCAACAGTTTACCAAGAGTTAGTCCCAGTTATGAAACAAATACTACTTCTGTCTGTAATCCTGGGTGATAGACCAGTTCCAGGGGGTGAGCTAACAGGATACATCCTCCTTAAGCCGAAGAACTTGCTTCCCAGGTATCACAGCTATTGAACCTGAGAAAATGAAGAGAAAGTACAATGGTCTCCTGGACTATAAGAATTCTCTTTCTGCTGCAATCAAATGATATGAATCATTGAATAAATTTTATCACAAAAATTGTGAATTCAAAGTTCAAAAGTGATAATTAAAATCAAATAAAAATGAGTCTGCCAAAAGGTATTAGTGCTCTCCAAATGGCTGTGTGCTCACCAACATTTCTAACCCCTATTGCAGCCATGGACTACCTCTGGCCAAAAGCCTGTGAGCAGAAGGACAGATAGACTGTGTATCACTTTGTTCCAGAAGACTTTGGAACAGAAAGGAGTCTCCCACACTTGCCTACTCTCACACACTTGCCTACTTCCTACTTCAATGACCCTGAAAACCATGCACTGAGATGGAGGGAAACAGGATCCCTGAGTCACTGGATGGAGGTAAGCCCTCCAGCCTGGCATGCAAAACTTAGGGTGAGGGATAAGCCACAGAGATTCCAGTGTTTATTTCATACCACATCATAATAAAACCTATCTTTTGAAATATACTGATTTTTTTTTCTTTTTAATTAGTTTTTTTCAGGAACTTGGGGCTTTCCAGCAGTGTTCACAATGAAAGGAAGTCCTTTAAATGGTGGCATTCTTGCACTGGGTCTATACCATCAATGATCTGGGTATTAAAGAAAAAGAGACAATCCCAAATCAGATAATGCTTTATATAGTGAGTAAACTTCTAACCTAATGGTCCATTGGATTAAATAACACAGTTCACTTTGGCACTCAAAGGTCTCATCCTGATCCAGGCATTTATTCTCTCTAAGACCCTAAGTAATTTAATCTCTTCTCTCTGCTTCGGCTTTAAGATGTAGAAAAGACCCTGCCTCAGAGGCTTTTGGTGAGCAATAAAAATAACTATAAAGCACTTTTCCGGCACAAAGTGCTGCATAAATGCTTAATGATTTCCTTTAATGATATCATGGACAGGATCACTACTTTTAGGTGAAATATTTTCATTTGAGTTATAGCATGTAATACTCCAGATGTCAAGGTGTAATGGATGGCTGGAATCAGGATCTTTTGTTTTCCTGGAGTTCAGATGATTTAATCATTTCTCCTTCATCTCCAAAAATTACATCTAATTAAACACATGTAGGACTCAAATCTCACAGAGAAGGCTAATGATGGCCTGTATAAAGACAGGGGACTTTGTTAGATGCCATGAGCGATACAGCCTTAAGGTCATCAGTTTTGTTCATTAATTCGGTTTTAGAGGAAACATACGCAGTTGAATTTCTTTTCTTTCTAAATTGTGTTCATTGCTCATTCAATTTTCATGTTAGAGCTCCTACTATGTGCAGAGTCCTGCATTAGGGTCAGCACACAGTGTCAGTTTAGGCTGATTGGTCTCTGCCTACTTGAGCAGTTTCATTCTAAAGAATCTAAAATTGAATGAGTTTGACTCTTTCATCATTCACAAGTCAAATGTGAAAAAAAGTGAGGTTGATTCAAAATGTTGATCCTTACAATAGTATTTTTCAATACTTGGATCCTTTGCCTATTTCTATAAAACCTGAAACAATTTTAAATAGGATGAAGGAAGATGTTTCATTCACTCAACAAATATTTATTATACACCTGTCTGTGTGCAAGGATACCTGTAGGCAGTTTGGTATATATATTGCTAATCAACATATACAAAAAAAAAATATCTGTCCTCACATAGTTTATACCCTAGTTGGACAAATAACAATAAACAATGACTGCAATAAATCAGCAAACTATCTATCATTTTGGAATGTGATATGGGTTAGAAAAAAAAAATAAGGGACTTGGAGTTCAGAGAAGAGAAGGGGCAGGTGGCAATTCTAAACAGTGTGGCCAGAGCAGGCCTCCCTGGGCTTAACTTGGAGGTGAAACAGTTAGCCTTGTGGGTATTTCAGCTGAGCAAACAGTCAGAGCAAGGCCCTAAGGTAGGAGTAATAAGCAGGCTTATGTTCCTGATCCAGAGTGAGCAAGAGGGAAAATAGGAGGGAAGAGGTCAGAGAGATAAGGCTGTGGATTGCAGAGCCTCCTTGTCTACTGTAAGGATGTGGTTTTACTCTAAGTGAGATGGGGGGTGGAGGGAGAGAAAGTTGATATGATACTTAGGTTTTAAAAGATCACACTGGATGCTGTGCTGAGAACAGGCTTCAGGGGGCAGGGCAGAAACAAGGCCAATTGTAGGACACTACAGTATTTAACTGTGATATTGTGATTTATAATAAATATTTGAAATATAAATTTGATCTTTGACCTAACCGCATTTACAGCACAGCACTCCTAAAACCCTTGGACTCTCCTATGTAATGAACTTGTTATAAGTGTCCTTTGCCACAAAAACATTAATTCAAAAAGGTACCTGCACCCCTGTGTTTATTGCAGTACTATTTACAATAGGTAAGATATGGAAACAACCCAAATGCCCAAAAATAAATGACTGGATCAAGAAGATGTGGTACATATACACAAAGGAATATTACTTACCAACAAAAAAGATAAACTAATGTCATTCACAGCAACATGGATGGAGCTAGAAGGGAGCATGCTAAGTGAAATAAGCCAGAAGGAAAAAGAAAACTACCTAATGGTTTCACTTAGGGGGACCAAATAAGGGATCAGGAAAAACATAACAATAACAATAATAATAATAAAACAAAATTATCAAGCAACCATAAATCAAAGACACTCTGAGAGGGACGGGGAGGAAAAGGTATCAAAACAGGGGAGAAACAGCACAAAGGCCTATGGTGACAGTTCATGGGTGAACTGGTGGTGGGAATACACAATGTTGTAAAAGATATAAAGAGGGGCCTCCTTGGCAGTGCAAGGGGTTAAGCACCTCACTCTGAAGCAATCTGCAGCCTCTGCAGCATGAGTTCGATCTCCAGCCGGCCTGAGAGCAACCCACATGGCGCAGCAGACCTCTCCTGTCTCGCCCACTGCTCCACTCAGCAGTGTATTTCAGTCAGTCTGCCTGTTCTGTTCTCCACTCTGTCTCTGGTGAATCCTCTCACCCCCCACATTTCTGGCCTGTACCCCAGCTCTTGTATGCATAAAAAAATAAATCTTTTTTTAAAAAGATACAAATAAAAATAATTAATAAAAAAGTGTCCTTTGCTATTTCAATGAGTGACTTTTGGAATGGCCCTAGGTCATGTAAGGATGGGGGCTGGTAACCAGAGGAACTGAGCTTAATCTGTGATTAGAAGGTTGGAATTTCACTGGGGGTGGGGAACTGAAGTTTGATTTAGTCACTAATGGCTGATGATTTAATCAATCATGGCTATGCATTAATACTTCCAAAGGGGGCCTCCCTGGTGGCGCAAGGGGTTGAGATGCAGCACTGTGAAGTTGTCCGCAGCCACTGCAACACGAGTTCGATCCCCTGCCAGGGAAGTGACCCACATGGCGCAGCAGACCTCTCCTGTCAAGCACTCTGCTCCCATCAGCAGTATATTTAAAAAGAAAAAAAATAAAATAAAATAAAAAACCCACTTCCAAGGACAAGTTTCAGAAAGCTTACAAATTGGTGAGCACTTACAGATTTAGGGATTGTGGGGCACCCGGAGAGGGCATGTAAGCACCACATGCCGTCCCCATCCATGCTTTGCCTTCTATATCTCTTCTATCTGGCTATTGCTTAGTTATAACCTTTTGTAATAAACCAGTAATCTAGTCGGTAAAATGTTTCTCTGAATTCTGTGAGCCTCTCTAACAAATGAATTGAATCCAAGGAGGAGTCTGTCAGTCGATCAGAAGCAAGGTAGCAGCTGGCCTTGTGACTGGCTGCTAAAGCAGGGGGGATAGCATTTTTGTCGGACCGAACTTTTTAATTTTTCTAAAACTTTTTTTTGAGGTAACACTGGTTTATGACACTGCATATCACTTAGGGAAACAGGTCCACCATTTTTCAGACGTTTGCAGGACTCAGCTTTTAACCTGTGTACCTGATGCTAACTCCAAGTAGATAATGTCAGGGGAGAATTCAACTGTAGGAGACCCAGCTGGTGTCAGGAATTGCTTGTTGGATGTGTGGGAATTCTTACACCCTCTTCACACATATTAGAATTGGGTCCAAAATCTTCACTAATTGAAGAAGTGCAGGTGAGACACAAGGCGGTCCAGACAGGGACGGGCGCAGAAGAGGTCAGGAAAATGGTTGGGTTATGGATATATTTTGAAGAAAGGGTCACAGATTTCCCCTGGCAGATGGCTGGGGTGGGGGGTGGCTTGTGTACAGGGGAAGGAAGGGAAATGAGAGAAAGAGAAGAGTCCAGAATAATGCCAAGATTTTTAGTCTGAGCAGCTGGAAGGCTGAATGTGCCACCTTCTGAGATGGGGAAGACCAGGGCTGTAGCTGATGTAGTCATGAGTCCAGGAGATGCTGTGGTTGAGAGTCCTGAGTCTGTCTTAGGAGGAAGGTCTAGGCTAGAGCTGTGGATTTGGGGGTCACCCCTATGACAGCACTGAGACTGGCTGAGACCACTAGGGGCTGCACTAGCTGGTAAAAGTCGGTGAGATGATCCCCTCATCCAAATGAAGAATTTCATTTTCCCAAATGTGTAAGAACAGGGAAAATGATTAAGGAAAAAAAAGGATTGTTTGACAATTGTTTTGTAAATAACCCTCTCCCCCCAAAAAAAAGCAAATTTAATTTTTAAACGTATTTCTCTCAATTATGTTCAATTATTCTCAATTACTCTCATTTATTTTTCTCAGTTATGCCGGGAAGGCCCAGACCTCTGTAGAGAAAACTCATAAATGATTGGTCACGAAGCAAGCATGGAATTTCTAGTGTGGATGAAAATACTGGCACCAGACAAAACCAGAAAGCGTGGTAGATCCCAGCAGCCATGCTCTTTACTGTCCCTGGGAGACTACGTTTCATGTCTGCAGCACTGGCCCCGAGTCTGACGGCCCTGGGCACAACGACAGAAGGATGCATGGGTCCTCAGTAAGAGGGAACCCAGTCAAGTCCCACGTGACTCTATGGCACTGGTGGGTAGTGATGTAAAAATTCTTCCCCTTTGGAATCTGCTGACATTGTCACCATGAGTAGGAGACTGAGACCCTACCGCTTGAAATGGTAGACAAGACTGGACCATGAAGTTCCCAGCACCCTCGTGCATAACTTCAGCGTTCACTGAGTAACTGTGAGGATCATTCCTGCTCCGTCCACAAACACGGGAGACGTGAGCTTGCAGAGAGATCTGGCTTCTGTCCCAGGATGGCTCCAGCAATCCTTGCTCAGCAAAGAACCCACCTTCTCACAGTCACTTCCCACTGGTCTCACCTCTGCATCCTGTCGTCCCCAGCTGTCTACACAACCAACGGAAACTTTCTGGCAGGGAGTTCAGCAACGTTCAGTTTGCCCTAAAGGAACTCCCTCTACTGCCACCTTTGTTTAATAGCCATTGTAGGCATTTGCTTTATCCGCAGAACTGCAAGCACTGCAGCCTGCAGGGTTCCCACTGCACAGCCGCTGGGAATTAGACCCCAGCCCTCTCCAGCTTTGCCTCCACCCCTGGTGAGCACTTGAGCGGATCCTTTTCTCTACAGTGTTCTGATGGCTGCATGTCAAAATGCTCCCTTTCTTTTTTGGAGGTCAAATTACCCAAACCTTGGCCTAAGGATGCCCAATAACCTAGCTGTTGTGCAACAGCAAACTAATCTTCTCACTTTGTGACTTTAAATTCCCTTGCAAGCTTTAGATGGGAACTCCATGTGCCTATATTTCCACAAGCCAGTCCTCTTTCCAAGCTGTCCTCTAAGGAAATTCTTATTCTGCTGGCATCGATGCGGCTGCTGTAATTGCTCATAAAGCAATCTGTGGGACTTTGCAGCAGGCGCCTTTACTAAGCTCTGTAATTAATTCTTGGAAAGTCATAGAAAGCGCTTGTTCAGAGCACTGTTAAATCAAAAGCAGGCTTCCTGTTGGCCTGCTCAGATGGAGCCCTGATAGTTTAAAACAGATAATAAACTATGCAAAAGAAATCTAACAACTATTCATTTCCCCAGCAGAAGAATCTATGTGCCACCCAAAGCATAAATAGTGTGTATAGGCCACAGACTGATGCAGAGACCACAGCTCCTCCCAGGCACAGACTGACTTTGAAGCGTGAATTTGAACTACTGGCCAGATACTTATTGGCCTCACATTCTTTTTTTTAACTTGCTTGTTTACTGGTTTGTTTCTTTGCTCTGGACACTGAGGTTGTTCCGATAAGAACATTTCAGAAAGATCAGTGGGTATGACATATACCATGAGCTCAAGGGGCAGATTGTTCCAGCTGGTTGAAGGACCCTAGTCGCTATGCACGAGCTCAGTTTGGACAATGATAATAGTAAAAGTTACGATTTGTTGAGGGACAACTATATCTTAGCAGTGTTTGATCCTTGCTCACACATTCTCTCAAGAGCTCCAAGAGGATATCCAGTGTTGGATATCACCATGAACCACAGTTGGTTTCATGAGAGCAAAGTGGACTACAGCTTTCTTTTTCCTTGCCTAACTAAATAAGACTAGAAACAGTCTTATTACCACAGTGCCTTGTAGACATTAAAGATTCAACAAATGTGCTTAGTGACTCATGGAAATGCAAACTTAGTCACCAGTTTTAAAAAGAAATTTGCCATTTACATATAGTAGTGGTTCTCAACTAGGAATGATTTTTGTTCCCTGGGGGATATTTGGCAGTGTCTGGAGACATTTTAAATTGTGAAAACTGGGAAGTGATATTTTGCTACCAGATTCTAGTGGGCCAGGGCGAAGCAATATTCCATAGTGTGTCACCTGACAGCACCCCTCCCAACAAAACATCATCCAACTGAAAATGTCAATAGCAATGAGGTTAAAAAAGCCTGTTTATAGCCAAGGTCAAACATTTGCCATAGATAGATCATCATTTGTGATTAACATTAAAATATAAAATATCAAATGCAGAAAATAAAATGGTTAATCCCATGGGTTCTGAAAGAGATTGCATGCTGGAACTGGCCAAAGATCTAGCCTTTACATTCTAAAATCCAGACAAGAAGCTAGCATTAATATTAATACCACACACCTTGGTTGGGAGATAGCTAAGAAGGATTGGGATACCATGTCAAATTTTTTGCCCGGAAGTTAATTTTGAGCTGTCTCGTGAAATGGAAATCAAATCCAAACACCAACATAACACTGGCTGCCCTTAAGCCTGAACAGACATTCCTGAAATTTCTCCAGGGGGAGACCTCCATAGCACATAGCACACATGAAAGCCCTACAGGAGCAAATGCCTATGAAGATGAGATTACATTTTTAAAATATATGAGGTAGTTAAATGCCAAGAAAGATACTCCACAGCCTCAATACACAGTAAGAGTCAAACCTGAGAAACCAAAGCAAAAAGAGGAATGTTTCCTAATTTTCAAAATTAAACAAGCATTTAAAAGTATTTAAAGACATAAATAAATAGATTATTAAAAAAATAACATGGCATTATTAATCTAAACAGGTGGATTTGAAAAACAAAAATCCTATTTTTAGAAATAGTCACTGAAATAAGAAATATGAGTTAAAGAGCAGGCTAGGTGGTATTGAAGATAAACTTAGTGAACTGGGAGAAAGAGTTGCAGGAATTATCCAGAATACAATCCAGAGACAGCCAGACGTAAGAGAAAGAAAATGTAAAACAAAAAGGAAAAGACCTGAAGAATACATTAAACAACTCTATTTACTCACTTATTAAACTACAAATATTTCACAAATTGTTAAAATACATAGACTCTTAAGAGTGGATTTAAAACCAAAATTCAGCCATAAAAGATACAACCAAATAATGATCCAGAAAGGCTGAAAAAGAAATTCTAGGTAAATAGTCTTCACCTGAAAGTTGGTATAACAATATTGTTAGTAAAAATATAATTCAAGGTGAGAATCAATGGGAATGGAGAGAGATATTTTGGTATTTTGAAAGAAGCTGCCCATCTGAAAAAAAGAGAAAAGAGTGAAAATATACCAAACATTCTCTTTCATTTGCCTTATAAATGTACTTGCAATATATAAACTGAAAACCCAGTTTTGAAGGAAAGTTGACAAATCTACAGTGGTACTGGAGATCTCCTAAAATTTGAAAGATCAAGAAGGCAGAAACTGTGTAAAGAATTAGATATGAATAATATTATTGACAAACTTAGTCTAAGTATGTACACACAACCATAGATGCATCTAAGTATTCGTGGGAATAGATATGCCGTGTGTATATGTGTGTGCATGCATCTACAAATGAGTCTGAGATATTTATACATGTGCACACAAATGAATATTGTTATAAACATGTATATATATATAAAACATGTATCTCTATATGTACAGATTCCAGCCCCAATCAAATAGAAAACACATTCCTCTCATGAGGAATTTACATCTACAAAACTTGAACCCTATACCAAATCTAAAGGGAATTAAAAAAAAAAAAGATTTATTTATTTATACAAGCACTGGGTAGAGTCAGAAGCGCAGAGGGTAAGAGAATTCACCAGAGCCAGAGCAAGGAACAGAACAGGCAGACTGACAAAACACACTGCTGAGGGGAGCTGCGGGCTCAACAGGAGAGGTCTGCGTGCCATGTGGGAACTTTGCCAGCGGCCGGGGATCCAACCGGCTCTGCAGAGGCTGCAGGCAGCTTTGCAGCCCAGCGCTCAACTGTTGGGCCACCATGGGAGGCCCCAAAGGGAATTTTAACAAATTCCAAAGAACTGATATCATACAGACCATCTCTCTGTCCATTCTAACATAGAATCCATTAGATTAATAATGTTAAAACTAAGGTAAAATTGTAAACAAGAAAAATGAGAGCAAAATTTTAAAATAATATTTTTGGAAAAATATATATCTAAATAATTCTTAGATTAAGAATTATTATTCTATTTATTCAACTGCTTTTGTCACTTAACAACATATCATAAACATTTCTCCCATACCTTTAAAATCTGCTCTAAAATATGACTTTTCAGGGCAGTATGATATTCCAACATATGGATAGCATATAATCTATTTAAGTAACCTCTTACATAGGCACATTCATATTATTCTCAATTTTTAGCTATTATAAATAATAGCTAAATAGCTGTAATGAAAATGAAACATTAATATTTTACTTCATTGTTTGTAAATATATTTTCACTATTACATTCTTCCTCTATGTCTTAATTAGACTGGTCTCAATTTGAGACCAATTGTACAACTTCATCTGAAGGAAAAGTAATCATTTAAAAAAGAAATGAAACCCCCTCATTTTATATCTTTCTACAAATATCAGCTTGCTCCAGGAAATTATCAAGCCAGATGACAGAGGTTTTTGTCACCATTTCAGAAAGAATAAAGAAAAGGGCAGTACAGATACTGCATTATCAGGAGCCACCATTGCAATTTACATCAATATGTAAATAACATATGTTGAGTTATTTCCTCTGCAGGCTGCCACTAAATTTCAGTGAAAACTATATTACTGAAGTTAGGCAAGCTAGAACAGAAAGGATGATAAATCAAATGATGATGAGTTTATTTAACACTGAGAAAACAAGTGTTTCTAGATAACTATATATCATAAAAGACAATTCTGGAAATAGGAAATAAATGGAAGAGGCAAAACTAAAATGAAGAAAATTGGATGAAATTCATCAGAAATGAAATTATTGACAGTTCCAGGGAGGGGCATTAGCTATGCAGTCAGGTGAGATGCCTGAATACTGACACAATCTATATTGCCTGAATTCTGAGTGAAGCAGCTGGAGCGCCTGTTAAGATCCTAGAAGGCATCAAACTGCCTTGGCTTAATGTTAGTGGTAGAGCTGGGTAGCCTTGACCACATTCTCTAGGCCTCAGTTTCCTTTTCCTCTGAAGTGGTGATAATAAACACTTCTCTCTTATAAGGATGCTATGAAATTAAATGCAAAAACCCACATAAACAAAGGGTTTTGTATCGTGCCCGGTGCATTTCTTTGTACTCAGTATTAGCCATTATTACATCAACTTCAGAAGATAAGAAAAGCCAGATGGCCAGTTAAGAAACAGGAACTAGATAATACTGTGTCCCTATGATAAATTCTGTAGTTCATTTTAACACAAGGACATAAATTTGGTTCTACAACATTTTAAAACATTCTAAATTTAAAAGTGTTATGAAATCTGTGCAGTTTTCAGTACAGAGTTTAGTTACTAAAATTGGCATTTGTCATGGCAAGATTTGCTGTGGACCTGCCACCACCAGGTACAGGGATGGATAGACCAGGGGATTCCTGCAACAGGTCAGGTCCCCTGGGCCACATGTAATTAGAGGTTGATTGCATTCTTTCAAGTAGTGAGGATACAGACTCTCCAGGATTAGGCAAAAAATAATAACATTTATTTATATTTGTCAAATGCAACCCCTTGGTAATAACTAGATGCCAAAATACTGTTTGCTTTTTTTTTTTTTAAGGATTTGACTTGGAAATATGGAAAGTCCCCCTTATGAGAGTCACTCAGTAACAACTGATGATCTAGAATAATTATCAACTACTAACAGTTCCTCTCCACTGAATCCATAAAGCCCTTCCAAATGGAGATGACTTCAATTTCCTTCTGTTAGAATTCAGTCTTTCAATAATAGATCTATGATTTTTTTAATCTCATTATTTCCCTATAGTGGGTTAACACCTCTTATTCATTTATAGGCTTAACTAACAGGCAATCGTCTTTCTCTGTGAAAGCAAGTCTGGTATCTTTGTTCTCAAATTCCAAATATAATAAACCTAGAAATTTAGCATGGGCAAGATTTCTATTTCCAGAGAATTTTACCTTCCAAAAAAAAAGCAACTTGTTGGACCCCAAAAGCCGTTCATGGAGGATTGTCTCCCCATGAAAGTGAACTCCTTTTCCATGTGGGGAGTAAAGGTGAAGTGTAGAGGTTGGTCCAGGGCATTCTCACTGGCCCCTCAGTGCAGTTAGGTCTGTTTTGCGCCTCTGGCTAGAAGTTGGGTGCTTTGCCTTGGCAAGGAAATGTATCGTCAATTTTAATGCTGACCTGTGATGTTTTATTCACATTTTAAATCTTTTATTGCCCACGGCTCCCATGAGATTTTCCCTTTTGTTAGCATTTTTTTCTGATTGGTATTGATTCTCTATTTTGCCAAAGGGTTAGGAAACCTACTGCCCTGTTGGCATGATTTGCAAAGAATGTGACTGCTGTTTTCCTCCCCACAAAAGAAGTATCTATAGCCATTTAATTATATAGTTTATTTTTAAAGCAAGAATGAAAGACCCAGGGATCATCTTTCACTTAAATTCAGCTTAGCTTGTTCTCAGAACATTAAAGATTCTCAACTCCTTCAGTTATTGAACTGGGGGTCCTCATCTAAAAGAATATCCATGCATTTGCTTTTACCCATTCTAATGTCACAAGATTTAATTGCATACCATTTTCTTTCTTCAGATAGAAATAGAGTCCATGACCTCAAATACTGTAAAAGAGAAATAGACATGCTCTGTGGGAAAAAAATAATAACTCCTAGACATTCCAGCTGCAGAATAAATCATGTATCTCCCATCAGACACAGCCTGCATATAGTGATGACCCCAGACTGCCTTATATCCCCAAACTGAAGCTGTTTCTGCATTTTATATTTAGAGGTGTTCTCTGGCAATTTAATTTTAATATAGTGGAAAACAGTATTCACAGGTAAGATCGATAGAGGATAGGCAAGAATATGTTCTACAATTCCTGCTGCCAAATGCCAAAATGTATGTGTCCAGAGAGAGTTAACCATCTAAATGAGAAAGATGTTTTTCCATGGGGAAGATCCATGCTGGGTCTCCTAAAGTTCCAGATCTCATGGTGCTCCCTGCTCCCAACCACCTTCTGTCCGTACAAATATTCCATCGACCTTGGACTGGTCTTCCAGAAGCCTCCTCTTCCTAGAAGCCTGAAATGCCAAAGCTCCAACTCACTGCCTGATACTTCAGTGATTTCAAAGGCTTTATAGGTAGAGGAATTATAGAAGAGAAGCCTGTAGATTAAAGGCTAAGTCCTCCTGCTAAGGTAGAGGAGATTGCTTCCTAGACATGGAAAGGAAGCTGTCAGTCTGGTGCCTAGTTTGGGGGTTCATCTCCCCTGAATGAACACACTCAGAACTTTGGCTCCTGAGAATGGAGGACATTTCACAAAATCTTCCAGTCCTTCTGGATCTCCCCCCAAAACACACCCACACCCTGTACTCTCCAAAGTCACAGCAGAGAAGGGGTGTTGTTGACACTTATGTTGGCCCTGGGGTAGGGAGCTGACTCAGATGCTTGCTCCAAATCCAGTGCCTTCTGGGCAGCAGAAAAATGCCAGGAAATTGCACCCACAGAGGTGCAAATCCAAGTGTTCTGCCAGCTTTAGTGAGCTCTGACCTTCCATTAAGGGAAAAGACTGAGTCCCTGAATAGCTAGTGGGGAAAGGGCCACCCGGATCAGGACAGAGCTGGGAAAACGTGCAAGAATGTCCCTACCCACACCTACCAGGGAGCTGTGCCTCCGAATGTTGACACTTAAACTACAGAAGTGCTGGGTAGAGGCATTATGGGTGATGCTTTCTTGCTATTTTGCAAATTTTTTGATGGCAACTCAACATCCTCACGTGTCATCGGCCTAACTGCAGGTTAATGTGTATACAGAGCCCAAAGCCCTGTTAGGCTTCACCTGCCTGGTCGAAGGACCTCATCTCCACAACTACTTCTGGAAATTCCCCAGAAGTGTCATATTTGGATGTCCAGGGTGTGATCTCCTTGTGTCTGGAAAAAGCAGACACCTCCTGGGTTCAGCTGTTGTGCCTCCAAGAGAGACCTCTTTGCTGCCATACTGGTGGGCATGGTGTCACCACCACCACTCTCAGTCCAGAGGATGCTGGCCCTGCTTCCCTTGCAGAAATCAAGAGATGCCACTACTTGGGACTTCACCCTCACAAGCATTGAAAAAAACCACTCACTCTCTATACCCACTCTCTCTATAGGCGTCTCTGAAGTTCATAGACTTTGGCAGGGATGAGATTCACCTGGAGAATATGTTAGAAATGTAGATTCCTAGTCTCCACCCCTGGAAACCCCCATCAGGGGCTTAGATGAGGGATTCAGGAACCACTTTTAAACCAACTCAACTCAGATGCTTAGGAAGCAGCAGTCTGGATGAAACTTGGAAAAAGAAAGTGAAGAAACTACATGATGATGAGAAGCACATGCTAGGTTTTAGAGGGACAGAGAGCCAGCGACCACTTGGGGAAACTCCATAGTAAAGAATGTGGTGGGTAAAAATGGTCAGCACAGACAGAGCTGAGAGAGCAAACAGAAACACAAAGCATGAGGTAGCCACCCTGGGGGGAACCTCAGGGACTGCACAGGAAATTAATTCAACACCGCCCTTCCTGCCTCTCCTCACTCGAAGAATCCACGACCACCCTTTTCCCACCACCAAGTCCATCCATGCTCTTTTTCAAGCTAGCTGAGCGCAGCAAGAAGAGAACTCGTACACGCACCAACGCTGCAAAGAGAGCATAACACGTTGAATACAGAGCAGCCTGAACTTGGCAATCCTGATGTCTGTCCGATATCTCTGGGACAGAACCTTCACTGTTTATGCAGCGAACCCTCTAGTGCCACACCCTCCCCACATGCTCCTCTTTCTGGTACATCTTCCACATGCCAGGCCTCAAGTAGACTAAAAAGCAGGCTCGAAAGAAGGAAAAGATAAGTGCAAGGGCATGGGAGACTTTGTGTTGTTTCAAATTCCAGAGCAAATTAAATTTACTGAAAAGTTATATTTCATCTCTCACAGAACTGGTAGTGCCTGCATGCACACAGCTCTCCCCTGCAACTCTTTCTTTGTTGGGGGGAGAGGGGCCCCTCCCTTGGGCCTCCCCAGTGGCGTGGTGGTTGAGTGCTGGGTTGCGAGGCTGCCCGCGGCCTCTGCAGCGCAGGTTAGATCCCTGGCCACCGGTTGAGGGTCCTACATGGCGCGCAGACCTCTCCTGCCGCCCGCTGCTCCCCTCAGCAGTGTACTTTGGTCCTTCTGCCTGCTCTGCTCCAACTCTGGCTCTGGTGAATTCTCTCACCCTCCCGTGCTTCTGACTGTTCCCAGTGCTTGTATAAATAAATAAATAAATCTTTAAAAAAACCCAAAAAACAGAAAACACCCCTCCCTAGTCACTCAACCCCAGATGGTTGGTCTCAGCCACATAGCACATGACATTCCCACCCAGTGACTATCCAAGCTGTGTCCATGTTGGCCCCACTGACCAGAGCAGTATTGTCCAGTAGAAACAGCATGTCAGCCACACATGTGACTTAGTTTCCAGTTGCCACATTTGAGAAGTAAAAAGAAACAAGTGAAGTTAATCTGTAAAATGTATTTTTACAATAAAACTCTGTATATCAAAATATTATCACTTAAGTACATACTTAATGTAAGAATTATTATGAGATATTTTAATTTTTTTCTCATACTAAGTCTTCAAAATTTACTGTGTTTTTGATACTCATAGCACATCAATTTGTAATGGCTACATTTCAAGGACTTAGTAACTAGGTATGGTTATCACTACCACAATGGACAGTTTAGGGCCCAGGATGGACTTAATGTTTAGTACTTTTAATGTTTTCGAGTGAGGTAGAGAAAAAGAGTTATCTCCTCCTCCTCCTCCTATTTTCCTTCTCTTCCAGACCATGAATCAAAAAGCATATTGTCACCTTCAGTAAGAGCTGACCCTTGACCTATATACTGAAGAATTAGTAGAATTTAAGTGGCAAAAGATGGGGATTGGCATTCTCAGAAGTGGAAAGAGCATGTGCCAAATTATGTAGTCATGAAAGGAAAGGGCCCACCCTGGGAAATGGCTGAAGCATTAGATGCATGGAATGGAGTGCGGAGGCATGAAGCCAGAGAGAACAGGTTTTCTGCTCTCTGCCCTTCCATATCGTCACTGAAACAAGTTGCCTTTCCAATAGTGAAGAATTATCTCTGGATATCTTTTATGCAGTTCAGCAGTAGTAGAACTAGGTATCTATGTCTCACTGGTGTTGGGTAAAACACAAGGAAAAGCACCTTAGGGCAGGAGAGGAAAATGACTGTACACATGCCAACACATCCTACTCTGCCTCCACAGCAGACATGACTAATCAATGATTGCACTCTTCCATCTGAGGCTACACACAGGCCTGATGTGCTTGACATAGCTCTCAGGCAGGCACAACCAACAGATCAGGATATACAGGAGATGAAACCTGTTTAACATCCCTATCTTAGGGAATAGCACCTGCATGCTTTGGCTGAACCAAATAGATATGCAGCAGATAAAAGCTTCTGACGCTTCTCAGCTCTCAAGATTTATGGTTGAAAGCTAGATAGAATACATGGGTAGATTAAGGCTGAATCTTCTCACATTGAAGTTTACTTTCAGCTTTGGCAAACTGAGATTTTTGAGTACTTTCTATGTACCATGCATCAATCGATATTACATGTATGCATCACAATACATCACAGGTAAAACTCACAATAGTATTCCTGTTTAACATGAGGAAAATGTAACACAAATGTCTAAGCAATTTATGCAAGATCACAAGGTTAGACAGTAGCTAAGTGAGGACATGAACATCTGTGAACTTTCTACCACATCATTTTGCCACCACAGTTTACTAATGCATTACAGAAAAGGTATTATTTTTATTGTCTCATTTTGCATTTAGAGTGAATTTGGTCAAGAGGGCAAGAAGCTGCTCAAAAAAAAAAAAAATAGAACGTTTGCAAAGTCAAAAGACAGAGATCAATGAAATACTGGTCATAATTCTAAGAATATTTTATGAAGAAAACTCACAAAGCTCAGTTAGTATGAAGGTCACACAAGGCATGGAATCATTGGTTTTAAAAACTTTTCATAGTTCAGAGAAGTTCTAGGCTTCCATCTTGTTCTGAGAATCAGGGTTTACCATGACACCATTTCCTCCCTTTGCATGGAGCCAAGCAGACATGATGCTCTTTCTAGCACCAGCCATTTGACAGGAGTGAAGCGCATCCCAGAGCACCCCTTCCTGTCTGTAGGGTAAAGAAAATATCAGGCTTTTCTGCCCTTCCGCCATCAGGATAGATGATGGATCCTTGTCCTGAATGCATGCCTGATGGCGGGCACCTGGAATAGGGTGTGGGCATAGGTAGATGGGATTCAGCTGAGCTAAGACTGTGCTTTTAAGGGCGGCGTCACGGGGATGCCAGCAGCAGCAGTAGGAGCAGCAGTAGAAGCCGAAGCCGAAAGAGAAGCCGAGAAGCAGCAGAACCAACGCCTGAGAGCACAGATAGAGTAAAGACTTGCTGGGTGCTGGGAGGCCTGCCAGCCTCCCAGCCCCCCAGCCAGCACCCCTGCCTGCCATATGCCTGGTGAACCCCAATAAAAGACCTGCAAAAAACCACTGAGGACTCTGACTCCTCCTTTACCCGGTCTGCATGGGATCAGAAAACCTGCACTGTGTCCAGTCCTGGCCTTTACACTGTCTGAAAAGGGAGACCACAGAAAGCTCTTGCTACCAAGAGTACCAGGCGTCATCTGTGCTGAGTCAAATCGATTGAGTTCAGTACCTGTCCATTTCTCTGCGGAGAAGTCTTCTCTGAGAGGAAGAGGTAAATATGGTTCTTCCCTGAGGTTCCATTTTAGACAAAGTTGATTTTCAACTCCAAAAAAAGCTTATTTCAACTTAGGCATTTATGAGATAATAACTGTATCTGACTTTTTAAAGTCTTTCTTTTGAAAATATGTTTTTATAGAAGAATTATTTTTTTAAAGATTTATTTATCCGAGTAGTTTTCAAATTCCCATTCTATATAAGTGAATGCATCTCTCATCATTTCTCCTTACTATGAAGTTAATGTGTACTAGGAAAGCAGCACAATTCACATTCACTCCCTTGAACTATATATATACTTGAACTGAATGGGCCCCAGGAGTAAATATTTCCCACAATTGCTAGCTACTGGCACAAATGAAACCTGAGAATCGCTAAACCCACATTGCAGATCTGGTTAAAACACACCAATAAAGTGTAAGGGATACTGTTTTCTTGCAGAGATGATGATAATTATATGAAATTCAGAGAGTCTATTGAAAATTGGAGTCACCGGCTGACTCTAAAACGAGCCACAGTTGGAGTGGGTTTCCTGCACTGGCTGTGGTTTGGGAGAAGCCTCTAGTGCAAGCCCCACCTCTTCTGACCCAGGTAATCTTGGACTTTGGTCAGTGAAATGGAGGTGAAAATACCCCCTTGCCTTCTGCCCCATAGGATTGTGATGAAGAGCAAAAGAGATAACGCATGTAATGTTCTCAGAAAGTTATAAACTGCTCCATCAAAGACTCTTGCACAGACTGTAAGCATTTGCATTACTTTAAGGAATGCTAGAACTTTATGCATAATTAATATTTTAATAGTTTTCAATCAAGCCTCCATCTCTACACATCGTAACATTCTAAAGAATGTCTCAACTGAGAAGTTGACACAACAGGAGATAGCCACATAGGATCTAACAACAAATGGCCACCTTCCACATCTGTAAGCCCTTTCTCTCCTGACAACCTTCATTTACATGATAGATTCTCCTCCCAAAATTGCCTATAGAAGGGAGGTTTTAAAAATCAGACCATATTTTAAATATATAAGGTTAGTTCATTTTAAAAGGGTATGCAGTTGTAAATCCTTGAGAAAGTGAATTATTATCCTTAATCTATCTGTTGTGTAAATACAGATTTTTATATATTGGGTTTGCTTGAACTATATATATACTTGAACTGAATGGGCCCCAGGAGTAATTTATTCCTCAACTGCAGCTAACAAACTGCTGTTTTTGCTGCATGATTGCTTCAGCGGCAGCAATTGGGAGCAAGAAGGAAAGTAATGGATCGAGTCTCCAGTACGATGCATGGTGAGGGCTCGTCAGGACTAACACACTCCGTGGGGCACCCAGGAAGAAGATTCCGCTCCTTTAAATGAAAGGTAATCTTAGTCATAACCACCCACTATATTATATTAATTCCAAGTAACATAGCTTTCTTAATACAAGCTCCCAGGGGCAGGTATTTTCTTTCTTATTAAGCATATAATTTACCTGTGTAAAAGTACCACATGCAGTTTGTAAGTGCACACATGGACTAACAGAACAAATATCCAGAAAAAAGAAACAGTAAGCACCTAGAGGATTATGTACTTGCTCTAAGGATCAAATAACATTCCTTTATTAATAACTAATTATGTGTCAACTCTAAAGTACAAATGCTCAGCAATACTGAGTCATCACTTTGACAAGCAAATGCCATGAATGTGCGTGAATGAATGAATAAACATAAGCTTTTTTGGGGGGTGTAGGGTAAGGTAATGGCCCTCCCACCATTAGGATAGATGAAGGAACCCTGTGGTCCTGAATGCATGCCTGATGGCGGGCGCCTGGAGTGGGTACACCTGGGCTGAGAGACTGAGTTTATAAGGGCGGCGTCATGGGGACGCCAGCAGAAGCCGAGAGAAGAGAAGCAGCAGGAGCAGAGAAGCTGAGAGAGAAGCAGAGCCATGAGAAGAGCAGAGAGAACGTGAGAGAAGGCCGGAGAGCCCAGAGTGAATACTTGCTGGGGGCTGGGAGGCTGGCAGGCCTCCCAGTCCCCTGACCTGCCATGTATCCGGTAAATCCCAATAAAAGCCTGAAAAGCCACTGAGGGCTCCAGGACTCCGCCTTTACCGGGTCTGCTGGATCAGAAAACCTGCTCTGTGTCATTCCTACCCCTACAGGGGGTCCTCTCTCCTGCATCTTGCTCTGTCCAAATCATGTTGTCATTGTCTCTTACTGAAGAGTTAATACCTGAGTCTTTCAGGCAGGGAAACCAAGGCACATCCTGTTTTAAGGGTAGCTGGGATTTGTCAAAATAAGGTATGGTAAGGCAGGCAGAGATGGAAATATCATAAAGGAAGAAGTTTTCTATATTAACAGACCCCCGGTAATAGGAGGCACAGCATGCCATGTGGGGGAGATTTGGAGGGGGAGGCACCAAATTTGGTGGGAGAGAGTGGGCCATGGGGAAGAGCCTTTAGTGTGGTTTCTGTGGGAAGAAATGGGCAAGGCAGGGCAAGCAGACTCAGGATCAGCTAGTTTGAACATTTTTAGTGGGCTCTTAGGTATAGGGACTATCTCTAGTTGTCTGGTACCTACCCTGGGTGGTCAGGGTAGGGAAATAGTAGTTCATTGTATAAGAATCCAGTAGAGGAGTTGGTGGGGGGTAAGGGCTCCAGACTGGTTGGTTTGCATTTGAAAGGCACACTTGCAGGTGAGCTGTTCCCTATCTCCAGGAATTAGCTAACTCTGTAAAGGTCAGTCTCTCCACAGTCAGCGAGGCTCCAGCATCAAGATATCAAAGTATCAAATATACAGGATAAAGAGACAGACATGATTAATAGACCCACCAACTGTAATTCTCTGGAATTATACAGGAAGTCAGAGGTAAGGTCCAAATAGGCATTTCACCACACCCCTCAATTCTGAACCCAAGCTGAGGATCTGGTAGAAATGAAAACGAGTTATGGAAATAAAATCTTTTGTGTCTAAGACTTCTCATGAATAGTCATAACAGTATTTATTTAAATTGATAATACTGAGCAGCCCTTAAATTAGAGTATGTTATCAGTCCCATAGATGGTGTGAATTAATTTGAGTTAGGTAAAGCTACATGTAGCTAAAAATCAAAATAACAATGGCCTACACAATATTAAAGCTCTGAGTTTTTCATGTCAGGGATGTCTGGCAGCAGGATATTCAGGGCCATGGCACTCTGCGCTACAAGGTCCTCCGGGGGCCAGGTTGCTCCTCCACTCAGGTTGAGCTTATACCTACGTCCTCTTTCGGTTCCCATTATCCAAGATGGCAGCACCCATGTTCTGCGCTCCAGGATGGAGGAAAGTACAAAAGTGAGAGTGAGAGGTACGTACCAGCTGTTTTGAAAGATAATTCTAGACTTGTGGGTTCACATAACTTCAGTTTTATCCTGTTGGCCAGAACTTAGTCACATGGCTGTACCTGTAGCTGTTTTATTTAACTCAATTAAAAATTAAAACCTCCACTGCTACAAAAGAAGAAAAGGTTGGGAGACAAATAATATTCCCCATCCTAGTATTGTACCTGAGGTTAAGTTTCTGGCACCTACCCTTTTAAATTCCCTTCTCTTTTATGCTACCACCAATACCTCCAAAAGTGGAAGGCCAGAAACTAGTCAAGCCAAAGATCTGAGTGTCAGCCTAAGTTTTATTTTTACTTTTATTCTCCACCTTTAGGCCAAAACAATCCAGCTTGTTCTACCTTCTAATGTCTCTTTCCAGTGCTCCCTTTGGAAAAAAGATACACAGGACCAAGAAAGTGATACTGTAACAGGGTGGTCCCCAGGAAAGGGGGAGTTTCCAGGTTCCCTGCCCCACCCAAATGGAGGGTGGAGCTGAGCAGGGAGAGAAGAAGCTGCAGAGGAGACTGAGGAAGGAAGGAAGCAGGATGGAGCCAGAAGGAGACCTGGGGGAGGCACATGGAACCTAGAGACACGTGAAGAAACTGCACTTGCCTTTTGGTCGTGGACTGGATGACACAGATGTGGGTGAGAGACCCGAGGGGAGGTGGCAATGGCAGCTTTTATCTTGATTTTGCTCTTTTCCTTCCGGGCTTGTCTGGTGGTTTCTGACCCTTTTCTGTGGGTCCCCACTGGAAGATGCTTTAGACTTGTGGCAGGCTTTGGGACCTTGCCCTGGGCCAATCCCATATGGATGGACTTTTACCCACGAGGGGACGGGTAACTTTGGGTGCTTCATTTAGAAACTAGATTCTTTGCCTTTCCTGTATTGTTTCCTAATTGTATTAAAGTTCCTTCCCATTAAAGTCTCATATGTTTTGTTTTGATGCGGCGGATGGCAGAACCCTATATAGAATAGGCAGGTCTGCGGGGTTTGGGCTGCCACTCTCCCTGCCCTGTAACAGATAGTGGCAGTAATTAGGTTTAAGGCTGATACTAGTAGTGTTAGTAAGCAGTAGCAGCCGCATGATTTTTCACTAATTAATAACAGATTACATTTATTGCACAATAGCTCTAGGATGGCACCTGTTCTTATCTGGACACTTCTTAATTACCTTCCTCTCCAACCCCAAGGTTCACCTGATCCTCCCCAGAAGGTTAACACTGAAGTCAGCCAAGGATAAGTCATGTCCTTTTGAATATCAACATGTAGCCATTCCTTAGCACAATTCCTAGGAAAGAGTCAGAGCTTCATAAGTATTTGTAGCAGGCCTAAAGCAGAATAGGCTGCCACATGGCACAACATAGGGGGCTGTATGTGAGAAGCTTACAGAGCAAGGGCCTGCCAAACTTAACTGAGCACACAAGCTCCCTATGAAGAGGGCTTGCAGCCACTGTTGCTAGAGCTTGAGTGAGTCATCTTAGGACTGGAGCTGCTGAGCGCTTCGTCAACCCAGAACAGTAACTTAATTGTGTTATAATTTTCTGGCCTCTCGCGCTGACCATATAAAATAATTGTAAAATGTAATTGTTATCTTTATGTTGGTCACTAAAAGGCAGTGATTGTTAAGCCAAATATTATATAAGCAATCCACATACTTTATTTTTTTATTTTTTTAAAGGATTTATTTACTTATACAAGCACTGGGTGCAGTCAGAAATGCGGGAGGGTGAGAGAAATCACCAGAGCCAGAGCGGGGAACAGAACAGGCAGAGTGACGAAACACACCACTGAGGGGAGCAGCAGGTGTAGCAGGGGGCATGGCAGGAGAGGTCCGGGCGCCATGTGGGACCTTCACCAGCGGCTGGGGATTGAGCCAGAGCTGCAGCCTTGCGGGCAGCTTCAGAGCCCAGCGCTCAAACGCTGAGCCACCAGGGGAGGCCCAATCCACGTACTTTAGATAAAGCTTTGGTATGATTCTGATATTGTCACTTATGTATTAAGTCGCTCCAGCTATCAGTTCTCTTTCCAAAATACATAACCTATAATGTGGTCTTCACAAGTTTGTTTGCATAGTTCTCCCAATCCCCTTTCACTTCCAGATGTGAGATGCCCAGCCAAATTTAAGTAGATACTTAACATCTTTCATCAGCTTAAATAGTTGTAAAAGATGTGATTTCTGGTCATTGTAAATACTGAAATTTTCAGATAAAATTATGGCATTCTTTTTTATATGCATCCAATAAAACTTAAATGTGATAGCAATTTGATGCCCACAAATTACCCATTTTAAAAATATACCAACAAGTTCTACTTAATAATTTAACTATCTATTGTGCTTTTTAAAGACTATAATTCTTAGAATTTCCTCCCCACAGAATTTTTTTACAATGTAATTTTTAACAATCATTGATTACCCTATTGTACTTCTTGGAAGTCAAAATACATATATGATTGTGATTTAACTTTGTTTTAATTTCCCATGTCACTCCAGTGTTAAATAATTTTTCCAGATTGAATCTTCATTTCAATCATTATGAGTACACAAAATAATGTTTTCATTAATAATTATTAAACATAAGGAAAATGTTCTGGAAATCAGTTCTTGAAGAAGTTAATGGGAAAGTTGTAGGGCCTTCACTAAAGGAAGCAGCACAAACAGTGCCCTAGTGCTTCCTGGCCATCTCTTCCTGCCAGAATAGATGCCCCATGAAAGGAGACTCTTTGTAGCACTGTTTGCTATTATAGCTCATCATCAAGAACTGTGGGTGGCACATAGTAGATATTCAACAAATAGGCATCTATCAAATTGTTCCTTTGTTTGATGTCTCAAAGATTTTATACCCCAGGCAATGCACTTAGTTAAAATTCAGGATGGGTTAGAGCAAAAGATAGTGTCTTTCTTCTCTGATAGAGTAGGAAAATGGATAATAAGAAAAAAAGGTAAATAACTCAGGTTCTGAAGCAGGTCAGTTTTGCAAATCATTGACAGGGTAGTTGAAGACACAGAAAAGCTTCCATTGATACTTTAATGCCAGAGTACCCCTACAAAGTCTTCATATACCTCCAGGATATGCAGACCCAGTCTGAAGATCTCTGGGTTTTATAACTTAATCAAATATGTAATGCTATTGTTTTAAGAGAGAGAGGGGTGGGTGTGTCAGCATCAGGAAGAGTAAGGAGAAAAGCTCCTGTTGATGGCAATCTTTCCAAGCTGGAATCTTCCCAAACCAGGATCAAGCTAAAAAGGCATGTTGGAAGAGAAATATATGCTTTAACTAATTCCGCAGAAGAAAAACTTGGAGAGCAGGTAGGTGGACAGACGTGGTTATCTCAACGTCATATCAGATATCTGAGAGCCAACATCAGTGAAATTGTGTGAACTCTCAAAGCAAAGATAGACACATACACACACTCATACAAACACACACACAGGTTAAAACACACAGACTTATTCCCACATTTAGTTATCTATGGAACGGCCAGTAGGCGTCAGGAGCAGTGCTGGCCTCTGGGATATAATAACAAGCCAGCATCAGTGGCCCCCACCCTCAATGAACTGAGAATTGAAACCAACTTTCAGACTTGGTGCTACAATTTATCTTCAATAAATCATGTTGCAGAAACAAAAAGAAACCCCAAGATTTGGGTAGAAAAATAATGTGAGTAAAAGTGGCTTACTATTTCCTATTTTTCTATTCAAATCCAATTTTACAAGGGAAATTATCCACAACTCTTTATGCAGTGAAATGCCTTAAATGATTTTCAAATTGACTCTTTGAAAGCTAGAAAGATTAAGTGGATTCAATTTTTAGTTTTCAGAATACAGATAAATCTGATCAACTGTTAACATCGGTTAGTTTCATAGTCCAAGCTGGTCTTGCTCAACCATTCTCTTCTTTTCTCTAATCCCTGGACACAACATCACAACACCCTAACAAACAAGTCCTCAGTGGCCTTTCAAAATCTGCATTTGTTGACTTTCCTCTGACACACACACACACAGAGTCACTTGAAGCTTAGGAAAACTGAAAAAACTGAAGGCGTGTTTTCTATAGCACTACAGTTCATGGTAATAACTTCAATATAAATGTTGACTCACAGAGAAACAGTAGCCAACTGGAATTGTAGTTTAAGAAATGAAATTCAAAGTAAGACCTTATCTGCAGAGACCTGTCTTTCTGTGCTTGCTGCAGGGTTCATCCTTACCATTGAGAGGGAGCACATCTTTTTAACTTCATGCAGCACAAATCAGAAACAGCTCCAAGGGGTCTCTAAATTAGGGTGTTGTTTCCACCAATGAAAACAAATCCAGGTCCAGCCCAAGAAGCTGTGACTGACACAAGTCCCTTCCCAAATGTATGCATGAAAACCACACCTCCAGCCCCGTCTCATGAGCCTCCATAGAAATGTCTACAGTTAAAAGCGTCCTCGCCTCCAGACCTCCTTCCTGGGTAAGGGGGTTGCGTAACTGAAACTTTAAGCAGAGACATATGAGATTTTTAACTTTGATTAGAAGCTCTTGAAGATAATTGTCTCTTCCTGTTTCGTCCTCTAGCAGTTTCTCCCCTTCTTTAATTTGGTCACAAAGTGGTTTCATTTTAAAAGGACTATTTGACTTTTGGAAAACCCACAAGAAGAGACTTAGAACATTCACACACCACAGAAAATGGGTATTCAATTGCTAATAAATTTCATTGCCCTCTCATCTCTAATCCCTTTACCACCAAAAATATAAAAGTCAAAAAGAAAGCTAACCTGAAATCTTATAGTCCCTTGGAATCGATCAGCAAACTTCACTCTTTTTTTAAAATCTTATTACAGTCTGCTAAAAAGTCAATTGAAAATATATTTCATTGCAAGTTCCTCTCTTAACACGACTACCACCACTCTTCGGACAAGATAGCTGTAGGGTAAGGAAAAATGTCAGGCTTTTCTGCCCTCCCGCCCTCAGGAGAGATGATGGATTCTTGAGGTCCTGAATGCATGCCTGATGGTGGGCACCTTGAGTAGGGTGTGGGCATAGGTAGATGGGATTCACCTGGGCTGAGACTGGGCTTTTAAGGGCGGCATCATGAGGATGCCAGCAGAAGCCGAAGAGAAGCCAAGAGAGAAGCAAGAGAAGCAGAAGCTGAGAGAAGGCCAGAGAACCCAGATAGAGTGAAGACTTGCTGGGGGCTGGGAGGCCTGCCAGCCTCCCGGCCCCCCAGCACCCCTGCCTGTCGCGTACAGGGTAAATCCCAATAAAAAGACCTGCAAAAAGCCACTAAGGACTCTGACTCCTCTTTTACCCGGTCTGCATGGGATCAGAAAACCTGCACTTGTCTATACCTGACCCTACAATAGCACACGCTACTTTAAGCATCCTTGTACATAAATGCACACAGGAGGATCAAATTCAGATCAAACCCCATCATTGTTCTACATTTTCTTTCCTGAAAATACGTTTCATTCCTCTTCCCATGTTGACTGTGTACACATCCCTCACTCTTTCCTAATAACTATTTCATGTTAGTTGCACCATAACAGCTGTATCTTATTTATTTGATCCTGTTGATGGGCATTTTAATTAAATCTACACTTCTGCCTCTAAAACTAATACTGCAGTGAACGTACAATGGCCATGGTGTTGCAGCTTTGTAAGACTGCCTCCAAAAGTGGCCGAGTAGATACTATCATTTGTCTACTCATAAGATATCCCTACTGCATCTTCTTGGATAACAGGATTGATTGGGTTCAGGGTCCACAACTCCTTAGAATTATGTCCTGATTGGGAGAGGCCAATTACTTGATCTCATTCCCATTTGTAATCATTGGTTATTGGCCGGACATCAAACTTGATTCTGCCCAATGGGAAATAGCAGGAAGTGGCTGGGGTCTTGAGAAAACAAGAGGCTCAGAGACAGTCTTCTTTCACTCCAGAGCTACTGCAGCCCTCACACAGCCGAGAGGACCTAACTGAGAATGACGCATAGAAGTGAAAGAAGGCAGAGGGGAACAATGTAAAGAAGCCAGATCCTTTTTTAATTTATTTATTTTTAATTAATATTTGGATACCCCCATCCAGATACAGGGCACTCACCACCGAGTCTCCCATAGTCCACCACCCTGTCCATTGTGCTTCCTTCCTTCTTTGAAAAAGAACCAGATCCTTAATGCATTGTGGTGCCATTGAATTAACCTGTCCTGGAGCTTCCCTACCTCTGGGCTTCTTGGAAGGTGAGATGTTATTTTTTCCTTTTAACCAGTTGAATTTGGATTTATATTATCTCAGAGCCAAAATCATCTTAGCCAATACACATGAAACTGCTGGCTGAAAGGATACGTATTGGTTTTGTTCTGATAAGTACCTCAGACTCACTCTGTTTAACCATCTCGTTGCACGAATGTAGAAAGATCTCACTGGCTTGACTGCTCTTCCATCCTCTGGAACGGCAGCTTTACTGATACCCCATGCAGGTCGTATTTGAACTGCTCTTTGAGCATGCTATCTTCTGATGCACACAGATGATACTGGATTAAATATATACCCAGAAGTCTGACCAGATTAGATTGTCCTTTTTATAGGGCACATCAGAGTAAATACATAATGCTACTCAAAACCATGGGTTTCTAGCCTAAAAATTCCAGCCATTCTAGGTCCTGTGTGGCTCCTCAGAAATCCACTCACAGAATACTTGTTGTGAGTGCTTCTCTAGAGGCTTCGTATTTTTTTTATTTATTTATGCATATGAGAGCTGGGGTACAGGCCAGAGATGCAGGGTGGGGATGGGGGTGAGAGGATTGACCAGAGACAGAGTGGGGAACACAACAGGCAGACTGATTGAAATACACTGCTGAGGGGAGCACCACGTGAGTCAGGAGAGGTCTGTTGCACCATGTGGTTTGCTCCCTGGCCAGCCTGGGATTGAATTCATGCTGCAGAGGCTGCGGATTGCTTCACAGTGCAGTGCTTTAATCCCTTGCGCCACCAGGGAGACCCCCTAGAGGCTTTGTATTTCATTGAATCCCCTCAGATTTTCCCCACATGTTAATGCTGCTGAAATTAAGATCGTAGTAAAAGCTTCTAGGTGGCACAGAAGGTGTGATACCACTGATATTTTCAACTTTTGCATAAATTTAGTCTGAAAACCTTTTGCTTACCTCCTATTAAGGTTAGGGAATCCGCAACATCATAAGGCGTTATTTAAGGGGGACAGAGGTTCAGTTCTGGAGGCAGCTGGTGGTGTAGATTGCACAGGTGTGAATGCATTTGATGCCACGGAAGTACACGTTAAAAACAGTTAACATAGCAAATTTTATGTTATATAGCTCTTACCACAGTTTTTTAAAAACAGGCCAGTGTCCAGCTTGCAGAAAGGGTGTCCTGGAGAGCCACCAGAGTGGGGCTCTTCTAACTTGTACTCTGGACAAGACTATGTAGAAAAAACTACAGATTTGAGGACTCGGCCTATGAAGAAGTTCTAGGAATTCCAGAAGCACTTTCCTTCTCTTATAGATTTCCTTGCTATGTATGCACAGGAGTGAGATGAAACCAAAACACCGCTCTGGCAACTCCCTCTTTGATCCTCCAGATGTAAGCTCTCCACCCCGCCCTTACCCCCTTGTGGCTGGCCTCAATGTACTGTATTGGCCGAGCCCCATGCGTCTCACTCTAGTTGGCTTCAGCCAATGGGGTACAATGGCAGGAGCCTGAAGAGCCAGAGGAGAGAAGGGTCAGGGTTACTCCCCTGGCTCCCTCCCTGCCAGGCTGTGGGTTGGCACTAGCTATGTTCCTCCACCTAAAGCCACCGCTTCTGTTGGGTGGCTCTCAACAAAGGCCCTGGGTCCTCTGAGATCTGTTCTCTCCTTTCCCCCTCGTGACCTGGCGGTGGAACCAGCTTCCCACAGCGGTCAGCCCCACAGCGCTTCACTCCTCCCAGTCAATTTCCTGCAATCTTGCCCACACCCTTTGTAAATAGGGTTAATTATGATGGTCCAACTTATGATTTTTTTGGCTTTTCAATGGTGTGAAAACGACACTCATTCAGTAAAAGCCACAGAAGATATTCTTGTAGTATAGCTCCCCATCAGCATTTTCAATTGCCATATTTCCAACTTACAATGGGCTTATCACACATAACCCATCTTAAGTGGAAGAAGATCTGTTCTCTTCATCAAACCCTTTTCAGTCCCCCCTATCTTTTGAAGGTGCTATTTGCTTTCTGCTGGGGTTCTGATTTTAAAAATCTATCTTAATGCATTTAAAGGAGCTCTTAATTTTTTTTTAAATCTAAAGGATGTAAGCATTGCTCATATTTTAATTGACAGCAGTCTTTCTTAGTGGCCTGTAAATCATGGAGCATTTTAAATTTTTTGACTTCTCAGATTTCATGAACTAGGGTAATATCTTCAAAGGGTTAAAGAGATGTCTCCAGTATTACACTTTCAGAATTAACCTGGGATTATAGCCAAACAAGTTAATATTTTGAAATCTCATGCACCATGCATTTCATGCCAAGTTTATCTGCTGGGTCAGTACCATCAGCAATGTATGTAAGGACATTGTGAGCAGGCAACCTTGGAAGTACATGTTGCACTGGGTCATCTAATCTTCCCATTCTCATCCTAAATCCTGTGTCTCCCACCGTCTCTCATGTGTCTCCCCTGCTTTACTGTAATAGCTTCATTACTGGCTAGTTCACCTCCCAATATCTCACCCTTCCCTTTGCTGCCAGAATAGAGTTTCTAAAAAGGAGAGCAGATCAGGCCATTTCCTGGCTGAAGATCCTTTAGCTGCTTCCCCTGACTTTCTGGATGAAATTCAAATTTTTAAATATATGATACATAGCACTTGATGGACTACCCCTATCTATCTCTGGTCTCTCATTTCTTGTTGCTCACTTATATGAGACACTCATACCTGCCACACAGAAGGACTTACTGATTCTTAAACACACTTTATTGACGCACATTCCCATGAGTCTATACTTGTGGTTCCCTGAACTAGAGTACCCTTCCATCCCTTCATTCAGCTCCCTCCAGTGCAACCTTCAACATTCAGCTCCCATCTCACCACCTCTAGGAAGTCGGCCCTGGATAATCCAGGTTGCTATAGCAGGGATTCCCAGCATCCTGTGCATTTCAAAGGGTCATTAGATAAATGCGTTAATACAGTTTGGTTATTTTCTGCTTCTATTGCTTTACCTTATCCACCAGACACTTTTTGAAGAAACTGTTATTTTACTCAGCATTCAATTCTGCCCAGTGGCAAAAGTGACCAATAGACTCAAAACAGTGCTACCACAGGGTCCTACGAACCAAGATCACATGCAAAAGACATTTTCAAAGTTTGCACTGAGCTAAGCCCTAATTATATTCAGTGCCTGTAACTGAACCTAGACTGCGAGGTTTTGTGCTATGTGGAACCAACCTGACAACATGATCCCAGCACAGCATGGCTGCTCAGATCACAAGCTTGAGTCCAGATTGCCTGGGTTTGCACCCATCTTGGTCACTTCTGCTGTGTGCTTTGAGCAAGTTATTTAATCTTGTTGTGCCTCAGTTTCCTTATCTGTAAGATGGGAATGAAATGAACATTGCCAGACTCAGAGTAAATGAACAGATGCAAATGCTTATAACAGCGCCTGGCACAAATTAAGTATTGTTTAACGACCAGCAATTTTTGTATTTTCCTATTAAATGGCAAAGAGAATGAAATACATCTGAGGAACAAAGTAGAGAAATCATTTCAGGAATGACTTTTGCTGTGATGAAGCCCCTCTGAGTTCTCCTAGAACCCACTCAATTTCAAAAGCAGGAGTCATGTGTCTAGATGTGAGGGGTCTGCTAAAGAGGCATCTGTCTGTCTCCTGGCTCGTCCGAGGTTGCCAAGACACAGATTTTTATTTCTCACGTTACATATAGCAGTGTGAGCAATGAATTCTGCCTTTTTCTTTTACTGTCCACAGTTTTTGCATCTGTAAATTTTCCTGCCTGTAATGATTATCCCATGAAAAATACCTATAACGTGCTTGCCCACACGAATAAAAGAATTTAAATCAGATAGAAAGTTTAGTTAAAAAGTGATTCTTGAAGTCATATCTATTGCAGACTGGATGGTATCATGCCTCTGGTGCTGGGGCTTCCAAGAAATGTGTCTATCCATGCCACTATTTAAAGGGCATTTAAGAACTCTCAGGTGTTTTTTTTTTGTTGTATTTTTTGGAGTATAGACTCTTAGAAATGCAAGGTTACTTAGAATTTTGCTGTTAGAAGATGGGGTTAAATATTATATACAGATGAGGAGTCAGTGGTCCAGTGAGATGGCTCTGATTGGAGATCTTCTAGCACCCCCTCTTCTCCCAATCGCTGCACTTAAAAATACCAATGCAGGGCCTCCCCGGTGGCTTAGGGGATTGAACGCAGTGCTGTGAAGCTCTCCGAAGCATCTGCAGCATGGGTTCGATTCCTGGCTGGCCAGGAAGATTCCACATGGCTGCCCGCTGCTCCCCTCAGCAGCGTTTTCGGTCTGTCTGCCTGTTCCGCTCCCTGCTCTGTCTCTGGTGAACTCTCTCACCCTCCCACGGCTCTGGCCTGTACCTCAGCTCTTGTATAAATAAATCTTTAAAAAAAGAAAAAAAAAATACCAATTCACTTTAAAAAAGTGAAAGGCTACTGATGTTTAGAGATACCTATTATCTGTTGCACCTATTGTTTGGTATAGTAACTTAAAATGTCAAAAGTACAAACAGGCGAACCTGGGCCTTGCAAGGTAGGCTGCTGGTGACAGTGTCCTTCCTAGTAACCCAGTTCTAATAGCACTGCCTCCCCAGTGCTATTCTCCCTTCCCTGGCAAGCTTCCTGTCCCATTTTATATTTTTATTGTCTACCTCTGGCAAGAGAATGCCCTCTAAAAAGGACCAGAATGTTGGCTTAGTTTGTTCCCTGCTGCATCCTTAGCCTCTAGAATAACACCTAGTACTCGGTGTTGACAATCCAGATTGCTGAATCACCTGAGGTCTAAGACAATGCCAGGTTTACAAGAAGCACCCCCAGATTGCTTATATTCCTAATTCCCACTTCACCATCCTCACCACCAGAGTAAACTGCAGCCCTCCTGGTTAGTCCTTTAACTCACCAGTAGTCACAAAAGACAAAGTAAAGGATTTCTAAGCAAATCGTTTAAGCTTAAAGTCAAACATAAAATCATAATCATAATGGGCCTCCCTGGTGGTGCAGGGGTTAAAGACAGTGCTATCAAGCTATTGCCAGGCACTGCAACCCACATGGCACAGCAGACTTCTGCCTTGCCTGTTGCTCCTCAGCAGTGTGTTTCAGTAGATCTGCCAGGTCTGTTCCTCACTCTCTCTGGTGAATCCTCTCACCCCCCACACCTCTGGCTTACACCCCAGTTCTTGTATGCATAAATAAATCTTTTTTTAAAAAATCATTATCATATCAAGGAGTCCAAACTTTACTCCTATTGGGGAGAGGGGAGGGAGGAGACCCTAAGCTCATTTTTTGGCTTGGATGACCAATCTGCCATTGAACTGCTCCACCCCACGCCCTCAGAGAACCACATGCATTCTTTTGCGAAGTTGGTTAAAATTTTGCTGGATTCCAGTATTTTCCCAATACCTTGTAGACCCATTTAGACACAAAAGTCAGGGGAAAGAATCCTCTCTACAAGTACGTATATCTGACATCTCAAATGAATACAAGTACATGAGTTTGAATCACTTTATTTTACTGCACACATCTAATCCAGTCATCGCTTGGGTGAAAATTTAAGCACAATAGTCATTGATGAAGGGGGGGGGGGGATGGGAAACAGCCACATTACCGAGAAGTCAGGCTGTCTTAGGATCAGGACACATCACCCCTGTGAAAAGCAACTACTAAGAACTGCCTTAAACTCTACTATCAAGCAACTGAATACTTTCCCTCCAATTGATCCATCATTATCTCATTTCCCCCAATGATAAGCCAGCTGGAATATATCCACGTAAAAACATAGTGGCTTTTTAACATCAAGGACCCTATAGGCACACAAACAGGACCTCCCAAAGCTTTGCAGGCACCATACGTTTTCAGGCACCCAAAAGTGAGTCCTTCCCTCACAAGACTTCAGCAACATGCCACAGGAAAGATTTCATCTTTTTCTCACTGACCTGTGCCCAGGGAAACCAACAGCACTCCATATAGATTTGTTGGATAAATGCTTTTCATACTATTTTTTTGTAATCCCTTGGATGAATCAGTTCTGCAATCAAAAGTTAAAATAAAATAAGGCAACACCTATAGGAAAAGGCTAGAATTCTATGCCAGTCACCGGTCCTTTGCACAGAGCCGACTATTTATAGGAACCAAATCCTAGATTCCATCAGAGATGGGAAGAGCAATATCTTCTGTAAAGTATCTCCCCAGCCCAAGAGTGTAATTATCAAGTATCTCTCAATGCTTCCTTGATTTAATAAAACCTATTTAAAAAATAAAAGTGGACTGGACGTAAATCAGAAACAGAATTGAGAACAGACAGATTCTATCCTCACAGGATTTCATCTATCTAGCAGGTCCCTCAGTAAAAGGACCATTATCCATGGCTTCTGTACCAATACATTTCCTTCTTCAAGTTTAAGATCTTGTAAGGCATTGCACACAACACACCCATTAATAGACCCGTGGCTCACCTCTCCCGGCTCAATCAGTGACGCCAATCTTTTGAATACCTTTTAAATAATCTTGAAAAGCCCAAAACCTAGTGGATTTTTTAACCAAAAAATTCTGTAGTCAGGAGTACACCACAGCAAGGGAAATCTGGGAGGATTTGGTTCCTCTTTGCACGTACAGGTTTCAAAGGAGTTGACCAAATTCTTCTAACTGCACCTGGACCCCCTCTGGCCTCACCCCTCCCCCAAGGGAAAGGAGCAGCTACGTGGCCACCGGGGCTCCTCCAGCGGGTGTCTGAAGCCCTCAACGCGATGCTGATGGCGACAGCGGTGACCACAGTCTCTAGAGACAAAGTTCTGTAGTGCACTGACTTCTATCATATTCAGAGTCGGAGTGTCTCAGAACTTTGCCTCAAAAGACCAAACAGACCGTTTTCCTCCAGAAGTTTCTTCCTGTAGGTGTGTACACCCTCCTACCCCAGCTAAAACAAAGAAGGAGAACTCGTTAAAAGCAATTTAGTTCAGGATGCGACAGATAATAGAACGGGTCATTAATTATGGAAAGTTACTGCCGCAGCCAGCAGGAGCAAAAGCCCAACAAAAACGGTGTTTGAACAGTCAGGTTCGACAAGTTCGGGTCGCAATGTCACAACTAACGGGCTGCAGGAATCACAGCCCCCCACCCCCACCCCATCCCACCCCTTCCTACCCATCCCAGATTACAATCCAGGCCAGTGGAACCCCTCCTCCCCCTCCGTCCTGCTATTTAAACTTTCCCCAGCAGCTAACTCACTCCTCCTAACTTGTGGCAACTTTTTACCTTCCCATCTGGAAAGCTGGTGGGGGAGGGAGCTGTAAGAGGACAAATTCGCAGAGCAGGAAGAGTTAAAGGGGGGCTAATACAGGCCCAGGAAAATGCCCCGCGGATAGGACGGCTCAGGAAAGCAAGGTTTGGCGAAGTCTCTGGCGTCTCCCCTTCCCCCAACCATTCCCACCACTGTGTTCTCACTCTTCTAGCAGCCCGAGCCCCGACCCAGGACTCGCGTCTATGCGGTCCTCTCCCCTACTCTCCACCCACCCACTCACCGTTTGGGATTCCCCCAGCTCCATTAGGCAGAGAGCATCCCGCGGACCCCAGCAGCACACACCCCTCCCCCGAGCACACACCCTGCAGCGCCACCCCTCAGTTCTTAGCCCCCACCCCGACCCACTAACCCCAGCAGGGTACGCACCACCCCCCCCAGCCCCCCACAACCCCCGCCTCCTCTTCCGTACCGCACCTGAGCAGCTGTTGCACGGGTGCAACAGGTCTGGAAAGTGTCTTCCACATCTCTTCCCCGCCCCCCCGCAAAACTCCCACCCTCGTCCCCTCCCTTGCGACCTTCTCCCTAAAGCCAGCGCCGGAGTGCCGTGGACTGCGTCCCAGGGCTGGGGTGCCCAGGCGCCCTGCGAAGTGTGGGGCGCCCAGAAGCGCCCCGTGCAGGGGGCGGGTGGTCGCGCTCCGGCCTCCCCCGGCCGGGCGCCCTCCCGCGCGGTCCCCGCTGCGCTCGCCGCAAGCTCTCCAGCCTGCGCCTGCAGCGCCCGCCGCCAGGCACTCCCGGGCGGGCTCCCCCCCGGCGCTCCGCTCCACTCCCTTCCATCTTGACTTTTGCCGACGTGGAAATTTTGGGTTTGGAGACGACCTGCGCTCTTATTGGCTGCCGGCGGGCGGGGTCGGAGGTCACGGCTGCTCTCGCTATTCCGCGCCAAGGGGAGCCGCACAGCGGCTCGTGTCAAGTCAGCAGGTTCCCTCCGCCTCCCCTCGGGGTCACGTGCGCCCCGGGCGGGCCCGGAGCCTCCTCCTTATGCAAATAGACCGGCCGCGCTGGCTGGGGGCGGGGGCGGGGGGCGGGAGGGGCGGGGACGCGCGGGCCGGGGGCGGAGCTGGGAGGGGCGGGGCGCTCCAGGTGGCCTCCTGCCTGGGCATCCTGCCCCGCCCCCTGCCCACCCCCTCTGCCACCCTGGCCCTTCTGCCTCTGCTGACAGTCCGCCGGACCTTGTCCCTGGCCGGCTGCACCGGGCCTCGGGAGCCCGTGTTTGCAAGGTGCCTCCGAAAGCCCGCTTCCTCCGGGGCCCGAGCACCAGAGCCGGGGTGAAACCAGCTCAGGTGGGGCCCGGGTCTCTCCTGAGCTGGGGAGTAGGCGGCAGAGACGCTGCCTGCTGGTAGAGAACGAAATGGAAACCTCCGGGAGGACAGTTTCCTCCTCTGGCAGGGAGTTGAGAGAACTAGAAGCGAGGCTCCCCGTAAGAGAATTCTAGGACAAAGCAAGATAAAGGGTGCATCGGGGTTGGAAAAATGTCCTTTTACCCCTACCCTTCTCCCACCCCAACTAAAAAAGAGGCCAAAATGCTAACTGAAAGTAAAAATGACAGCCCTGGGTTTTTTTTTTTTTTTTTTTTTTTTTTTTTAACGCTTCTACAAGGACTACCAAGAAAGGCTGGTCAGTTTCTATCCCCACCTCTGCTGATTCTGACCTCCCCAGAGTAGAACCTGGGACACATTCTCCTCCCTGTGTCTGGTTGGAGGTGCGGCTCAGGGGAGCTCAAAATTCTCTGACAAGTCTCGAGGCACGTAAAAGGAATCCATTCTTAACGTGCGTGGTTCCCCATGCACACCAAGGAGGTGCTTTTCTAGAAAGAGAATCGATGAATATCCACATGACCAGGTTGTCTGCCCACCTTCCCCACGGAAAAGAAAGTAACTGCATTGCATAGGTAGAGTCCACATAAGTGCTGACTCTGATGGCTACTGTAACATCTGCCAGCATTTAAGCACCAGGAAAAAGGAAAGGGGCTGCATTTTTTAAATATAAATATTTCTCAGATTTCGCCTAATTTTTTTCCTTTGTGTAATAAAATATCTGTATCATCTTCATGATTTTTCCATCGGAAGTCTGACCGAATGATACAGAAAAGCAAAAGAAACTTCCACGGGAAAACTCTTACCTGTAAAATTCTTCCCATCCTCTCTTCTTAATTTACTTTCTTTCTCCCCACTTCCCACTATGGATAAATAAATCATTGCTCCTTCCAACTGTTTTATCCTCAAGCAAGGATCTTTCTCTCCACTCTTTTCTCTTCCCTCTCCACCTTGGTTGTTTTTCTGACCCTTCCGGGGTTTGCAGGGGCCTCTCCCTGGCATTGTCTCCCAACCTCCCAACCCGCAGTGCTTGCTGGGCCTCGGAGTGGGTCCTGGCTCTGCCGCCTGTTCGGTTGTGTGCACTGGAATATTGATTTTTCAGTGTGTGTGTGCCGGCTCTGTAAAAATCAATATTTCAGTAGCTCGAGCACAGCGAAGGGCAGTGCAATGGAGCCGGCTGGCTGCTACAACCTGCCGGGTCCACCCTCAGCGACTGAGGTCAGTCGAAAATGGCAGTGATTTCCTATTTCATTGTTTGCTCCACAGAGAAAGAAGACATTTACATATCGCTGTGGTTGTACCTCAGATTCCAGGACAAAGTGACCTTGGTGCTGTTAGTAACACCCGGACCAAAGTAGAAATTGACACCTTCTTAGACAAAATGGTGAGGGTGGATATCCCCCCCTAGTTGCAAGCGCTAAGACTGCCTACATGAAACAAGAGGGGAGGGGGCTTATCTGCCGTCAATCCTACCAAATTTCACAAAGAAGATGAAGATAGGCTCATTGAAAGGGTTAGAGATTATCTTTTAATATTGATTATGGCAATGCTAATTAATTTATAGCCCCCTAAGTTTTGCTTGAGAATAAGAAGCTTCTGGCATAATTCAAAGGAAGGTAAAATCAACAATGTCAACAAATTGGTGGGTGGGGGCATCCTCAGGACATCTGCGGCAGATGTAGAAAGTCACTGGACTGGAGTTCAGATCAGTGCGTTCTGACCAGACATGCCCCACCCCTGAGCCTCTCCTGGCCTGCTCACTCTGTGTGCTTGGGGGCTTTACCTACCAGTGAAAGTGCTAGACTAAATTACCTATAACTATTCTCTATCTCTAACACCAATGATTCTACAGAAGAAATAATATTATACTTAAATCCTTCAGACACAAAAGAACAGTGGAGTCAAATGTATACCACTGACAAGCAAAGACCAGAAGTGCTGAAGCTAGGTTGCCACTCTAGCTGTGTGTCTCACTCTCTTTTAAATTACATTCTAATACAATCTTATGGAGGGGAATTTGGCCATTTTTTAAAATGCACTTCTTTTGAGCTAGCATTTCTAAGAGTTTTTCCTAAGGGAATTATCAATCTCACTAAAGTAGATGTTTATCACTGCCAATTCTAGAATATTGAAATATTAAAACAACTTAAGTTGCTGGTAATAGGGGATTAATTAAATAAATTAAAATATGGTAATGGTATATTTGTTTAGTGGCACACAGCTATGTGATGTGGTGATTCCAGTTGGATATTAAAATAATGTGGAATATTTGCATTTATTGAAGTGTGTATGCTATTTATACTATATCTACCTACCCATGTATATCTCATAGTGGTAAAGGATATGGGCTCTGGAGCCAGATGGCTTCAGTTAAAATTCCTTTTTACTATTAACCAGCTGTTTGGCTTTGGTCATCCATAAGAGAAGTGTGTTCACTTCCCATTGCTGCTGTAACAAATTACCACATATTTAAAACAACTTAAAACAGCATAAATGCATTATCTTACAGTTCTAGGGGTCAGAAGTCCAAAATCAGTCTCACTGGGCCAAAATAAGGTTTGGACAGAGCTAAGCTCCTGTGAGACTCAAGGGGAGAATCTGTTTGCTTACTTTCCTAGAGACTACCTGCATTCCTCAGCTTGTGGCCCCTTCTTGCATCTTCAAAACCAACACATCAACCTCTGCTTTTGGTGATTATCTCCTATCTGACTTCTATCTCCTGCTTCCTTTTTATTAAAAGAATTCTCTAATTGAGCTTACCTGGATAACCCAGGATTATCTCCCCACCTCAAGATTCTTAAATTAATCACATCTGTAAATTTTTTTTTTTGCTATGTAAGGTAACATATTCATAGATTCCAAAGATTAAGTTTTAGACATCTTTTGCTACCATTATTCTGTCTACCATCTTGGGCAAGGTAGAAGCAGCATGGCATTCCTTTCTGGAAACTCTTCTTGCCTTTTCCAACTTCTGGAGGCTGCCTGCATTCCTTGGTTTATGGTCCCCTTCCTTCTTTTTTCAAAACCAGCTATGGCTGCTTGAATCATTCAGTGATTGTATAACCACCATATTGGCTTTTCTGTCCCCCTTTCTACATTTAAGAATACTGATTACATGGGATCCAACTGGGCCATCCAGGATACTCTCCCTATTTAAAAATCAACTCAAAAAACTACTTTCACATCATCTGCTATATTAATTTGTCTTTGAAATCTGATATTACATGTTTGCAGTTCCCAAGAATTAGAACATGGACATCCTTGGAAGGCTATTATTCTGCTGACCACATTGAGGATAATGGTGACAACCTGCTTCATAAAATTGTAGAGAAGATCAAAAGACACGGTAAATGTAAAGAGTTTAGAAAAGCATCTGGCACATAGTAAGCACTCCATAATAATGATTATAGTTATTATCTGAAAAGGAAATGTAGAGTATAAACAGTAGTTGCATCTGGAACGTGGGATTAAAGATGATTTTTACTTTCTTCATTTTGTGTATGTTTCTTTTTCCTTTTCTACCATGAACATGTATTACATAGGCACTTTATAAACATTTAAATGAAAACAAGACAAACCAGTAAAGGAGGTCATTATAGTACATTAAGAAAATAACTTTATCAGGGGTTAACAATTTCAGATGCTCATCTCAGCAATCTTTTCTAACACAAATCGTGATATTGAGCAAGTTGCTTTACCTATATGCACTGCAGTTTTCCTCATTGATGACATGAGTGAGCTAAATTATGTATTTTGCAAGCTCTTCCCAGTTCTGGATGCCATATATCAAAAATTTTAGATATCAACAAATTGATAAATAGTAAATAACACTTCTTAGTGTACAAAGAATACCTACAAAATCAGTAAGGAAAAAAAAATACAACCCTGTAGGAAATAAGGGGTGGGGGGGGCAGGTAAAAGCATAAGCAGGCATTTCACAGAAGAAAAACAAATGGCAAATAAGCATAGGTAAAGTTGTTATGCCTCATTAGTAACAAGGAAATGCAATTTAAGACTTCAGTGAGATATCATTTTATACCCACTAAATTGGCAAAAATTCAGCAGTCTGACAACAAACAGTAGGAGATAATGTAAATGAATGGGGATGCTTACACAATGCTGCTGGGAGTATACATTGATTCGACTACTTTGGAAAACAATTTGACATTACCTTGTATTGTTTACCACATAAAGTTGAACATTCACATACCCTGTGCTCACTGTTTCTACCCCAGAAACTCTTGTATGTGGCACCAGGAATCAGACAGGAATATGGTCAAGCGGGCTCTCATAACATCAAAACAGTGAAGACAGTCCACACAGTGGGCAGAATGGATAAACTGTGGTTTAGTCCAACGTGGGTTATTACATAGCCATGAAAATTAATGAATTACAGATCCTGACATGGATGAAGTTTAGAAACAACGTAAAGTGAAAATAGAAAAGCAAGTCCCCGAAAATAACAAATATCATGATGTCATTTTCAATAATGGTCAAACACAAGCAAAACCAAACAATGTCTATTTTCAGGGATTCATAATAAGTGACAAAAAGCAAGGAAATTAAAAACAGAAAATTGAGGGTAGTGGTACTGGTGAAAGGGTAGAAGAAGGAGGATGGGGCAGGTGAGCAGGATGTCCTAGTTCTTAAATCAGACAGCAGGCTCCACGTGTTCTTATTATTAGTTCATAACTTGTGTACATGGGCGATCTATGTGTCTATAGTATGTTCATACCTTGATTAAGCTGTTTTTTTAAAAGAATACTGTATTAAAATACAATGTTTCACTTCCTATGGTCAAAGTTAATCACTTAGATTCCTTTCAAACTTAGAAAAATGACCTTTTTATTGTCAATTTGCTATTTGCAATCTTGCTACTTAGACTTAATATCACCTCCATTTGGGCTTGTGCAACAGTTGTTTTCAGTTTTTGCTCCCAATGAACTTTATATTCTCTGAATTACACACAGACCTCCCCCAGGGGTTACAGATATAAGCAATATTTCCAAAAGTCCCTTGTAAGTTGCTTCTGTGTGTTTCTGGAGCCAGCCATTTTGGGGGGTACCTTCTGCAACCAGAGGTGAGATACATGGTTCTAAATAGCCAGTCCAATCCAGCTGAGTTTGTTATGGTTCCAACCATGATGTTTTGATTTCAATGCTGACGGGGCACATTCCTTTCTCTCCTGGCTCATCTTCTGCCATCCCATAGGGTTAGTATATCCAGCCACAGACCAGAAGGTCTTAGTCTCACAATACTGTAATAATCCTGGCATTCACATTCTTTTTAACTTCCATCTTTGATCCCGCAGTTTCCCAAAGAATAACCAGTTTTGTGGCTTTTGTTTTCTATCTCCTTGACTCAAAGTGAAACATTTGGCAGCAATTATCAGAACCCAGGTGCATCTTAAATACTAAAATACCAATTCTCTGATGAGAGGATTGGCTTGTATAAAGTTTTGCCAAATGATTTGGTGTTATTGCATGGAGATGCTGGAGGGTGGTCTTTGCGGCAGCAGCAGCAGCACCTGGCCTCCAAATGTCACCTTTTGTATCCAATTTAGACAGTGAGTGCTATAGACACATCCATTGGACCGAGGGCTGGTTTTACGACTCACTACCTAAGGTGGAATGGCTCCCAATTTGTTATAAACTGCTTTGAGTGAGGTCGTCAGTTTTGGAGACAAAAGTTTTGTTTTGTTTTTTTAATTTTTGTTATGGAATGTACAAAATGTACAAAAGTAAAGAGAATATAAAATAGATTTTAAATGACAAAGAATATAATGAAATTCATCACTCATTGCCCCTCGCCAGTTTCAATAATGATTGACTCATGAAGTCCTGGTTCATGTGTACCCCCTCATTGCTTCCAGGATTAATTTGAAGCAAATCTCCATTATCATAGGGTGTGAATCTTGTGAATGGCTCATCAAGATAAGAAAGCTCAGGGCCTCCCTGGTAGTTCAGGGGTTAAAGTTTCAGTGCTATCAAGCTATCAGCCACTGTGGCCAGAGTTTGATCCCCGGCCAGAGAGGTGACCCACATGGCTCAGCAGACCTCTCCTGTCTGGACTGCTGCTCCCCTCAAGTCTGTATTTCAGTAGATCTGCTTGTTCTGCTCCCCACTCTGTCTCTGGTGCTTCCTCTCACCACCCCCCCACACCTTTGGCCTACACCCCAGTTCTTGTATGCATAAATAAATAAAAAAAATCTTTAAAAAAAAAGACAAGCAAGCTCAAAAACTCCTGAGAGAATGTTATGTTGGTAATATTGAGTATAATCCCTCTTTGCAACATTATTACAGTTGTTTGTTTTAATTAATTAAATAAATGAGAAGCCAAAGTTTTTTGCACATAAAAACTATCTTTCACCTCCTAGTGGAGGGCTTTCTTGGATAAATTTGACATCTGGAAAATTACTGTAAAACTTTATAGTTAGAAGTGAGAAGTAATACAAGGAATTAACTTTTTTAATGTTTATATTTCTTCAATGTTATCTTCAGAGAATATTGAAAGCGTCATTGAAATAATACTAGGTCTATTACAAGTCTTAACTGGTCTCTACAACCCATCCTACATACAGTTACCATCCTAAAGCACACCTTTTCCCATTCTTTCAATAAAGTGTCTGCTATGTGCAAAACATCGTACTAGACACAGGAGAGAATGAATCGGAAATGGCTCCTATTCCATAAAATTCAAGGCTTAGTAAAGGAGATGAGACATAAATGCTTACAAAAATGACATAAAAAATGTCAGGTAACAGTTACACATAGGCTGTGGGAAACCGGAGATAGAAAAGTCTAGGGACACTGGGGAAGGCCTTAGGGAGAATGCAGCCCTATCCTGAAGCCTGGAAGGATGAGTGAGATTCAGACATGCAGTAATAACAGACATTTATTATGTGCTTTATCTGCATCAGGTTTTGTTCTAGTTGTGCCTCACATATGATAAACGATCTAACATACACGACCCTATGACATTGCACTAGTATTATCCTTCTTTTATTTTTTTTTAAAGATTTATTTATGTATGCATACAAGAGCTGGGGTACAGACCAGAGGTGCGGTGGGTGAGAGGGTTCACCAGAGACAGAGCAGGGAACAGAACAGGCAGATGTACTGAAATACACTGCTGAGGGAGCAGTGGGCGAGGCAGGAGAAGTCTGCTGCGCCATGTGGGTAGCTCCCTGGCCAGGGATCGAACTTATGCTGCAGTGGTTGCGGACAGCTTCATAGTGCTGCGTCTTAACCCTTGCACCACCAGGGAGGCCCCAGTGTTATCCTTCTTTTATATGAGAGTGAATCGAGGCACCCAGAGACACAGAGGTTGCTATGATAATAAGTGGAGAGCTGGGATTTGAACCCAGACAGTATGAGTCTACAGCTTCTGCCTTTAACCACTCAAGTGAGAGGAAAGAACATTCTAGAAGGAAAAAATAACAGACGCAAACAGATGGAAAAGATGGAAACAGATAGAAAAGCAGAGGTATAAACATAATTGGGAAAGGAATAATGTTAGATAGGCATTTGGAGTGCCAGGTTCAGGAATCTGAACATGACTCTGGAGGCACTGGGGAACCAATGTTTTGTGGGGTGAGGCTTTGTCCTGGGGTTCCATGTACTTTTAAGTACTACTAAGATGTGAGCAATTACTGCTGAAAGCATGGCCACACCTCCAAGCCAGGTGCTGCTCTGTCCCTCCTGAATGACTAATCAAGTTCTCCAGGGTTCTGGTGTAGGTGTGGACGACAGGCTCTGAGGAGGAGGTGCTCACACTCCTTTTAATCTCCCTGCAGCTGTCCTAATTGCACTCCAAAGGGGCTTGAGGATTTGCAGAATGAATGGGCATTAGACCTGGTTGCAGTATATCAAGTTGCCAATGTTTGACTCTTTTTTCCCCTAAAAAGTAGTTATTGATTATGGCTTCAACCTATTTTAAGATATTGTTTTAGAATTATTAGTCAGAAATTGATGTGAAAATTCAGTTACACTATTGCTAAAATCATTAAAGTAGATATTCAAAACTTTATAAGAGACTACTGTTTGGTTAGAAACAATATCTGTGAAATTATCTAGTGTATATAAGTAATATAGTATGTTGTGCATACAGCTATAACTAATTTATACATATTGTAGTATATTTATAGAACATATGTATGTGTGGGGAGAGAGAGAGAGAGAGGCCTTTGTTTTTTCTACAATCTGATCTTGATGTCATACCAGAAGCTCAAATTTCATTCCAATCAGATTTATAAGCTTGAGGTAAATCTCAGTATAGTAGATCAAAATTGAAGGGGGAAAGAGAAACAAGAAAATTGGATAAACTTAATCTAATCATGGACATTAGATATAGTGTTTCCTAGAAGATTCTTTCTCAAGGGGTCAGGAAAGATCATTTTTGGTGTCCTTTAACCAAGAAGATAGGAAGTTTTAAGTTAGGTGCATGTCGTATTAGACTTGACACCACAAGTCAGAGGAAGAGCCCAGAGAATGCAGTATGCCTCCTCAAGCAAGGGACACCGTGCAAGCAGGCAGCTGAGCCAAGGGGACTGAGCGGATGACCTGGACAGCAGAAGTTAAGTACGCAGCCTGCAGACCAGACTCTGCAACCGCCCCCAAACTTCTAGGGAGGAGCTTACACATATGCAAGACTCACGGGTCAAGGAGAATGGGAATTTAAAGTAGATTAAAATCCAACTCAAAATCCTGCCCAGCAGGTCTGCCTTTATTCAGTGTGTTTGTTTAGTTTAATTGAACAGGAGATTGTAAAAGATAGTTTATTCCTGCAAGCAGCTCAGTTCTGCTTGTTGCTGGCTGACTTTCCTAAAACAGACCTATTAGTGGGCAAGATTTGTCCTAAAGATTCTTTGCAAAGTAAAGTGCTCTAAACTAAATATTCAATAGAGATAATTGTTTCCTCTACAGGAAGTAAAGAGGCTGGACTAGATATGTGAATCATATGACTTTTGATATACACACAAAGGCTCACTCACAAGGTCTGAAAGGTAAGGCTAAAGTGAAGTATAAAACATTCCCCCTGGATTAAACAAATATTGATCAACTGACATCAGGTGGATCTTACATTTCAAATCAGTGGGAAAGTCCATTACACAGCTCGAGCTAACACCACCATCAGAAAATGCCCGGCTTCTTCATCTTAAAACTTCATAATCAGTACTGATGTTAGCCCTCAGAGGCAGATTTTAAAAAATGGAATGCATGGGGCAGCTTCCTAATGCTCTCCTGGAGGTAGCTCAGCCCCGATAAGAGCAACTTTTGAAGATCAGCTGCCCCACAGCCAAAGAACCACAATGACCCCAATCTCTCTTTAAATCTCTCAGTCTTGTGTTTCATGGAAATGACAGCACAGCCCTACAAGAACTGCTCTCCTTTATACCTAGGTTCTCAGAAGTTTTCTTCACTAGGGAACAGAGATTTGGGGTATCAGTTCTCCAAGCTGGGTGTCTTCTCTCCAGTTGCTTACTGTCCTACAAAATATAGTGGCTCCTTGCCCAGCAGCCCAGTTGTTTCTCTTTTTTGGTTCCCTCCCTCACTTCTGTCTCTGCTCTAACATGAGGAAGATTCTGTTTTTCCAGAAGCCCCTCTTGCCAGGAGACTGCAGAAACTCCAAAGACTCAGGAAAGCCAGACTACATAGACCTCTAAAAGTGAAGGTTAGGGGCCTCCCTGGTGGTGGAAGGGGTTAAGACACAGCACTATGAAGCTATCCATAGCCACTGCAGCACGAGTTCAGTCCCCAGCCATGGAGGTGACCCACATGGCACAGCCTCTGGTCTGCATCCCAGCTCTTGTATGCATAAATAAATCTTTAAAAAAAAAAAAAAGTGTAGGCCAAACTCAAACCTTAGAATTCACTGCCCTGATGTTCAATCTTCCTGGTGCCTCACTCCTGTTCAGATTTATATTAGGGATGAGAGTTGGGGACAAGTGCCTGTTTTCTTGACATTTACAGCTCTCCTCCCTCTTGTTTCCCTCTGCTCCAATGAGTTTTTCATCTTTAGCAATAAAATAATTATACAGCCACCTTTCTGGAACTATGCCCTTAACCATATGAAGTAACACACCCATTCCAGGACCCAGAGCTCCCCACCCCTTAACATCCTCAGACCACCTAATGGTAGTATATGTTTACTCAGTGTTTCCCCCCACTTTCCCAAAAACTCTAAGTTCCCTGAGCGCAGGGCTTTTGTCTTTCACCCACTGGCTCAGAAGTCTCAACACCCTGGTGATTGGCATCCTGTAAAGAGATAGTGATCACATGAACACCTGAGCCTAGGATGGGTATATAAACAATGTGAATAACAGACTTGCATGAAACAGGTTTTCTGATAATTTTACATGTAATGGGGTAATGAGTATCTGGTAAAGGGCTACAGAATTACCCAAGGAAGGAAAAAGCTGTCATGGAAAGTCGGAACTCACCCTTCAATATAGTAAAAGGGGGGGCGGGGGGTGGTGGTGGTGAAATGACCAGTTTTGAGATATACACTGCAGGCTGACATTCTTTGTGGGGATTTTTTTAAAGGAAATAATCTGTTAGACAAGTATGTGAAACCTTTTTATTTAAAGCATATAAAATATTGAGCCCTATCATAACAAACTCAATGGACTTTCCTTTCTTTGTATGCTTCAGCCATCCCCAACACAATATATCTCTTAGTTATTTGATTATCTTTTTGGAGACAAATCACCTTTGTCAAAGATCATATTAATAGTGCCATTCCTTTAAAAGCAATAACCTTTAAAATATAGACTACAGAACCATAAGGTACTTTCGCAAACGTTCCTAGCTATTGATAGTTAGAAAATTTGTTTCTTGAGCCTCCCTGGTGGCGCAAGGGGTTAAGACGCAACCTATGAAGCAGTCCGCAGCCACTGCAGCACAAGTTCAATCTCCGGCCAGCCAGGGAGCAACCCACATGGCGTAGCAGACCTCTCCTGACTGGCCCACTGTTCCCTTCAGCAGTGTGCTTCAGTCAATCTGCCTGTTCTATTCCCCACTCTGTCTCTGGTGGGTCCTCTCACCCCCAACACCTCTGGCCTGTACCCCAGCTCTTGCATGCATAAATAAGTAAATCTTTAAAAAAAAAAAAAAAAGAAAATTTGTTTCTCTAAAAAATGAAGGAAGGGGGAATGGGTCACAACCTCACTTTTCATAATTTCATTTCCATATATTGTTAATGGCACAGTAAAGGTTTTGGTTTACTCAGGATCAAGAAATTTCTTGTTCAGTCAAAGCTGGTGGTGCATTATGAATGCAGCTCAGTTCAAATTTACCCCTGTATATAGAGGGGATGACTCTGGATTCAATTTGCTCGCTCAATCCGAGTTGTACTATTGGAGTTAGTACTGATCCTCAGGCTTATTTCTACTCATGGATGGGGCTTTGATTGCAAGATGCAATGACTTCAACACTCCAATCAGAAGACGAACACCTTTTACGTGATACACAACTCCAGATGTTACAGAGCTCTGTTCCTTTCGCCCCAAATTCCTACTTCCTCTTGGCTTACCGGGAACCATTTGGTTGCTTTCTTCTTTATACTTCAGTCATAGTTTCAACAACCTCCCTATGCACTTTCACAAAGTTTTGCCATTAGTAATTTATGCCTAAGACTACTGAAAAGCCCACACAGCACCTTTTTCTAAATTTGTAAAAGACATTCCTTCCTCTGGGGGACTTAAAGAAAGATGGGTTAATACCTACTCTGTATATTTATAAAATTTAGAAAGAAAATTAGGGCAAGGATAGACATCAAATTGCTTCCTTCTCTTGGCCCATACCTCCACCACGAGGAATTTATCAGCAATTTTTTTTTCTGCTTAGTTCAATTGTGAGGGCTTTCCTCTAAAGACCAAATCTCTTCTGGAATAAATGGAACTGGAGCAATATTTTGCAGAAGATTTTTTAGAGACAAGGCACTTGATTTTCAAGTGCATGCTTCCCTGTAGACAGCCATCCAGTGTCTCTTACTTTTTTAGAGATGGTCTTATGTTTCAGGGTTCAATGAGAGCTAGAGAGGACAAAGCAATGGGGCTTTCTTGGGACTGAGATCACTCTAAAAAACAACCTTGATCATTTCTCCTTCCTGCTCCATTGGGAAGGAGGGGGACAGTGTCGGGGAGAGGGAAGGGCCTGAGGGTGAGAGGCAGTTGCTATGACAGTTCTCACCAATATCCTAGTGAGAGTGGATGAACTGGGCACACTGCATGCTTTTCTCCCTGACCTAGGGTAAGGGTGGGGATGGAGTGTGTACTCTCTCTGGAGAGTTCCCTCTTGGAGAGCTGAAGCTCATTTGATGACAAGGAGCACGCTTGCTCCCAACTCCCATTTTCTCAGCACCTTCTTAGCCCTTTGATGATCTACACCTGTTCATACACTAGTGTGGCTAGGAGTGCCTGTGTCAGGGAGTCTTAAGTTTCAACCCTAAATAGAATCTTTTTTAGTGTTATCAAATTTCTGATGTAATGCACTAATATTTCTATTTTTTCTTTCTGAATGTTGATCACAACTCATGATCCATTAAATGTGCTTCTACAGTTTGAGAAGCACAGATCTATTTTAATCCCCTTATGTTACAGAGCAGGACACCAATCAAGAATGGTTTAGTGTCCTGGTCAAGGTTGTACAGCTACTACCTTGTGGCAGAGCAGAACCCAGAAACAGAATGAAATCATCTAACTTAGCTAATTATTAATAATAAATACTCTTCTTGCAAAATAATGAGTAAAGGCCATGTGAGTTCTGTAAAGTGTGCATGCTATTACAAACTATGTCAGTTTTTTTTAATAATAGAAAATTTGAGTCACTCAAGGAAGGACTGAGTAGAATGTCACTTACCAATCCTCACACACATATCATCCTCAGTGGCAAACTCATTGTATAGAAGACTAAAACATGTCTGTGTATACATATTTCATACATATGTACATATATACATATATAGTATGTTTGTTTTATGAATGTTTTAAATTATGTCTGTAACTTGGCTCCCACTTGCTGGCTCATGTAAACTTCCTTTCACTGACATCTATAATGCAATAGGAAAAAAACCTGAACAACCAGTCCTTCCAAAGCTCTTCAATTAAGCTTGCTTGATCAAAGAAGGGCCAGTGGGCACCTTTATAAACAAAGGGGACCTTTCAATTAGACACCAAAGGATTCCACTGAGGTCTCAACAGGAGGGTGTGATGCACCTGAGATAAGAAACCATCGAGCAATAGTAAAACTCTAGAACATTCTCTGCAAAGCTCAGCAACCTGACAGCCCATCATTCTTGGATGTTCACCCTCAAGGGCCACACCCATAGGAACTGCAGTTGACACTGACCTCATTACCCTCTAGATATAGTCTTTCTGTTAAGATAAGTTAGCCTTTAAAAATAAAGCCCTAAATTTTAGTAGCCAGCACAGTTTCCTTCAAAAAAGGGGCATTTGTGCCTTCTTCTATTACCCAGTTTTATCCTGTAAAAATAAAAATGTGTATTCCAGCCAAAGCAAATATTCCCTCTCACGGGCAGCAAGGCTGGTCTTCAACCTGTCCAGGATATGGAACTGAAGATACAACCTGCCTGATTGTGCCTGTGGTTGAGATACCCCCTTTTTTCCCCTCTGATATGGTATCTGTTCACCAGTTCATGTGTCAGCTGATGAAAGCAGCTATGACCTTTTCCAACAATTGGCCTCTGTCTTTACAATTGGCTTTTTTCATTTGATTGGGACCCATAAAGATCACCTTAAGGGCACCTTTCAACCTATCCTATGAAATGGCAACAGCACAGAAAATGACACAGAAGAAAATGGACATTTGTGGATACACAGAGGAATAGATATAGGTCCTTTTAGCTTGTGAATGTGAAAATGTCACAGGTCATTTCTGAGCATGTTCCAGATGGAGGCAAAAAAAAATCCTTTGGGGGAAACATATGGACCACATGTGCAGAAGCACTGAAAATTAGGTATGAAAGTTATATATGCAAAATTACCACAAAAATCCCTGCTGTGATCATTATGAAATTGCCTTGGAGTGTGGGTTTCTGGCTTACTTTCCAAGCTATGTAATTCCTTTCAGAAAGCCCTTTGGCAGTATTATCGTGGCCTGCCCACCCCTTTGGCCTACCTTACCTGAGCATAGCCTAGTAAATGTCATGCCTGTTTGAAACCCTAACTGCTTTTTGTGTAAGAAAGAAGTGATTCCTCTTTTAAGGGATAAGATGGCTAAATCCAAGGGTTTGGTTATAACCTTTAAAATTTTATTTTGAAAAATTGGTGTATTTCTGTACTTTCTAAAGACAGACATTTTAAATAGTGCCAAACCACGTTTGTTTTGGCAGACACATGGGTGACTCTTGCAGCGGGCAGGTTTCCATATCCGCATTTATGGCAAATATGTCAGAATGTAATCCATCTCAGTGTCTATGAAAGAATCAACAATTACAAGTCATCATTTTCCTCTCATTATATTGCTTTACTTCTTTTCTAAGACTGACATAGAAATTTCCATGAGATGGACAATAATCAATCCTCAGAAGAAAATAGAGCAGCAACTCTTATAATTGAGTAGGAGAGTGGGGTGTATGAGGTTTGTGTCACTTTCTATCTCCTATCTGCGTGATGCAATGTAACATACCACGACTCAGTATTATCAAGTAGGTGGCATTTCACGGGAATGATTACAAGCATGGCACAGTGGGGGTTCCATCAGTCAGATCTGCTACTGATGACACTAGTGAGCAATTCAGTGACATTAAAAAAAAAATCAAGTACCATCTCCAAAGCAATCTCCTTATGATTTCTACAACGTCCAAGAAGGAAAGAAGGTGGAAAAGAAGGGAAAACGGGCTATGAGGGTGATCTTGAAGAAATAATAATGACTTTGCTTTGATTTCATGCTCCAGTTCACCCCCAACACACAGGTTCAGTGAAGAACCTGTGAACAATTACAACTGTGAACAATTACTTCTTTGAATGTCAGTCCCAAGTGAAATCAAACTATCCAAGAAGAGTATGACAATCTTTCCAATTCTAATAGTCAACATTTCTCCAAAACACAGATTTATGATTGTTATTCCAGCAATTTGGCAATTTACAAATAGATTGTGTCCAAAAGTTCACTTGTATGTTTGGGGTAAAGGGTCAAGAACAGGTGTCCCCAATACGCAGTGTGAAAATGATGGGTTTCCAGATCAGCTGTAGACATCAATTTCATTTATATTTTGCCGCTGATGTTGGCTGAGACAAAGAAGTATGCAGAATTCAAAGAGTAGGGCATCCCTGGTGGTGCAAGGGGTCAAGTCTCAGCACTGTGAAGCTCTCTGCAGCCACCGCAGCACAAGTTCCATCCCCAGCCAGGGAAGTGACCCACATGGCACAGCAGACCTCTCCTATCTCACCCGCTGCTCCCCTCAGCAGTGTATTTCAGTAGATCCACCTGTTCTGCTCCCCACTCTGTCTCTGGTGACTCCTCTCACCACCCCCACCTCTGGCCTGCACCCCAGCTTGTGTATGCATAAATAAATAGATACATCTTAAAAAAAAAAAAGAATTCAAAGAGTAGTAATCTGCCTTGGGGGGACGATCAGTGGCACAAGATCAAAAAGTATCTCATGATTCCTACTACTTCCAAGAAGGAAAGAAGGGAGAAAAGAAGGAACAGAAAATGTGAGGGTGATCTTGCTGTGACTTCTGGCCCCACTGATCACCCAGGTTAATTCGGCTTGTCTGGTTGATTAGCTGGGTGTCCCCTTCCTCCCTCAATGCGCCACACGCGGCCCTCCACGCCTTCCCAGAATAGAGACGGGACTGTTGTTCGAGAGTAGCTGTGCTCCCTGCTAGAACCTCAAAAGAAGCTCTCAAGAAGGAAAGCAGGAGGAAGGGACAGAAGACCAACCATATCAGCCATGGTCTAACCAGTGAACAGAGACACTGCAAATAGTTTGCTTTCTCAGGAGACAACAAAGCTGAGTAGCTACTAGGAGATCATGAAGCAACCCAGAGATTAACAGAAGCAAGAAGTTACTACCGCCTCTACAGTGGTAAATACACCCCTACAGTAAGCCAGATCACCCTGTGGAAAATGGGGCTGTCCAGAGGGGATGAAGCAATGGCAGAGCTGCCATAGGTGCCATCAGGGAAGAATGTGTGGATTTAGGGGAGGACAGGGAGAAACATTGGGACATCTCCCTTCTTCCATGTTGGTGACTTCCTTTGACCTAACCCAGTGACACAGGACCTTAGGACCTAGCCTGCAGACATGGGCTTTCTGCAATATAGAGCAGGGAAGGGCATAGCATGGATCTGCAGGTTCCAGGCCAGGCATCATACTAGCTAACTAACTAAACGGAAGAGAGAAAAACCTAATCTCAAGCCTCAGCAGGAAAGGGTTGCTTATTCACTTCGAGAAGGACAAGACATGAATAAACATGAGAAGTTAAATTACAAAACAACAGAAGTAAGACATGAACATGAAAGATGCACCAAGGTCTACCATGACAACTGCCACATGAATGATCACTAGACGAGAGAGATCGTGATGGCCTAGAATTGACTGGGTTCTAGTTCAGAAAGATCATGATAAAATGAAGGCTTCTGGGCAGATCAGGAACCATTTATGGAGACAAACAGCTATTTTTTTTTTTTTTTTTATAGAGGCATTTTTATTTATTTATTTATTTGTTTGTTTGTTTGTTTATACAAGCACTGGGTACAGTCAGAAGCGCGGGAGTGTGAGAGAATTCACCAGAGCCAGAGCGGGGAGCAGAGCAGGCAGAAGGACCGAAGTACACTGCTGAGGGGAGCAGCGGGCGGCAGGAGAAGTCTGCGCGCCATGTGGGACCCTCCTCCGGTGGCCGGGGAGCAGCCGGGGATCGAACCGGCGCCGCAGAGGCTGCGGGCAGCTTCGCAACCCAGTGCTCAACCGCTGCGCCACCTGAGAGGCCCACAAACAGCTATTTTACAAGGTCAAACAATACATTCAACCATCAATAAAACTTCAGGAAAGGCATTGAACTCAGTGGGGAGGGGAGCAGGTGAGTGACTCTAGAACGTAGCAGCGCGGGCCCTTGTCTAAGCTAGAAGCTACACTGCATGGCATTTCATAACTAGGTAAAATTATGTTGAAGAATTTGACAATAAATGGGAAGAGGTTTCCACAAAGGAGCCTGATCAAAAACAGAGGAGAGAAAAGGTAGCAATTAACACCAGTCAACAAGAACGCACACAATAAATCGCCTGCCAGTCTACTCCCCAATTTTAGTATTCCCAAGCCTCACACAGTATCTGGCACATAGTAGGTGCTCATTGCATAGTTGATAAATGAATGAATGACTGAGATGAAACCACAGTAAATTGGGAGAGCAGAAGAACCAAGTAAAGGCCAGAAGGTGCTCTGAAATGAGGTGGCAGCATGGTGGGAAACCCCAGCGGGAGCCAGACCTGTGTGGGCAGCTGCAGTCAGAAAATGAGATGGTTCTTTTTGAGAAAATATGCAGAGTCATAAATAGAACAGGTCTATGCAAATGACCACAGCTGCACAGCAAAAGACTGGAGTGTCCGTACAGAACAGGCTCCTGCCATCTAGTTGCGCCCAGCTCTCTCCCAGCTCTGGGGCCCGGGGTGTGTGTGTATGGGGAGGGGGGTGGCAGGGTGTGTGTGTGTGTGTGTGTGTGTGTGTGTGTGTGTACGTGCATGCGTGCATGGAATGGTGGAGATTTGACCCAGAGGGAAGACTCTGAGTGGGGATAGGGCTACCACTGCACTCTAGAGTCTCTCTAAGACTCTCCTCATTGGCTTGCCCTGAAAAGCCTGTTGCTTCCTATGGTACCTGCCCATGAAAATCTCAACCACTGAGCTGGCTTCAAAGGGGCATTAAGAAATGATCGGTGTGTCAAGCTGTGAGCTACATAACGCATCTTGACTGCAGGAATTTTCAGTGTGACACCCTATCTTCAAGGTACCAGAACTTCTCCTTTAAAGGAGTGCTTTACCAAAGAAAACAGCAATGTCTGATTGTTTTCTGATTGATAGTGCTTCTTAAAGCCTCTCACCAGTGCAGGATGAGGGTGAAGCCCTTAATAAAACCAAAGGGAAGACAGTGCTGTTTATTAGGATATTAAGAAAAAAAATCCTATTCATATTTTTCTCCAATTCCCATCCCAGTAGGCAAAAATCTAGCCCAGTGCCTGCTTGACATAGACTCAAATATTTATTGAATGAAATGATCCCATGAAAGCTATCAATATTCTCCAAATTAAATAATGAAATAAATTTTTAAACCTCAGTATATTTACTTCTAATAACAATATTATCAGCAACGGCAACTAAAATGTATTGAGCACAAGCTAAGTTCCAGGAGCCATGACAAGCAGTTTGCAAAGCACTCCCTCACATCTCCACAGTTAGGGTGCTGCTGCTGTATGTAAGGAGACCAGTTAACACCAGTCAACAAGAATTTTATAGAACATTTCTATAAAATTCAAGGAAGGAGAATGGCATTGCTGGTAAAATAGAGTAGAAGTTAAGAGCATGGACTGGAGTCAAACTACCTGGGCTTATAATTCAACTTACTAGTCATAAGTAGGGTAGGTTACTTGACCTCTCTTGCCTCAGTTTCTCCTTCTCTACAATAGAGCTAACAAGAATTTCTCCTTCATATATGGAATACTAGATGTCTCTATTCATTCTGTACCTTTGTCCATAAAGGATTTGAGGTTATCTACAAAAAGATGAATATCAAAGTAAGATTTCAAGTGTTTCCATTTCCTAGAGCTGCCATAGCAAAGCACTGTCTTGGCTTCTGACAGCATATTCTCCATTTCCCCAAGGCATTCTTCCAGTGTGTGTCTATATCCAAATATTACTTTTTTAGGACACTAACTGTGTTGGATTAGGGGCCCACCTACTCCAGTATGACCTCATCTTAACTAATCACATCTGTAGCAACCTTATTTCCAAATGAGATCACATTGGGAGGCATTCATACAATGTATGAATTTTAAGGGGATACAATTCAACCCTTAACAAAAAATGAAAATGAAGAAAGCATGGAGAAAAGCTCAGCAGAATACACATACTTATCTATTCATGCTCCTAACAACCTCACTAAAATAACAGGGTAATAATAAAAAGTTAATCCATATGCAGAAAGAAGCTGCAGGGAAGACCACAGTAAGCAGGAGATAGAGGACGGATAGCAGAGAGAGGAGAGGTAATTGACCTGGCAGAAAAAGAATGAGGTTACAGCTCAAGACCAGGAAAATGTGAGGCATTTATTACTCTGCAGAATTCCAGAGATGCTGCACTGGGAGATGGCAAATCTCCCTGGGGACATCACCCCAGGGGAGGCAGGAAACTCCACACAGACATTGGTCTAACAGTCTGTATTCAGAGGCACTAAGTCTCTTGACCCCACACAGCCAGATGACAGTTTTCCCAAGCAGTTTCCTAAAGGAAATGGGAGACTTATTTTTGAAGAGATTGAATGAAAAGGTCCAGCCCAATGGACACCAGGCTTGAAGGAGGGGTGGGATAGAGGGTAGGCATGAGATAAAATCAGGGACAGTAAGTGAAAGGCCACAGATCTCAGAACACCTGCAACTGGAATAAGAGTAGAAGGACAGGAAGACAGACCATCCTACAATGGAGACCCAAACAAACCCAACAGAATATCTTGTGATCATATTTAAGGTTCCCCAAAGAAAGGTTGACTTCCCACCTCGTTATTCTACAGTGATCCCTACCAATGAACTTTTATTGCCCAATTTTATAGACCTTCAAATGAGCTTTCAGCACCTTACTCTTAAATATAAAAGAGCAACCAGACAGTAGAAGAAGTCTATGAATGCCAGACGTGGACTGAATAAACAAAGGGACAAGAGAGAATGAAAGAACCAAAGAACATTTCTATAAAATTCAAGGAAGGAGAATGGCATTGCTGGTAAAATAGAGTAGAAGTTAAGAGCATGGACTGGAGTCAAACTACCTGGGCTTATAATTCAACTTACTAGTCATAAGTGGGGTAGGCTACTTGACCTCTCTTGCCTCAGTTTCTCCTTCTCTACATTAGAGCTAACAAGAATTTCTCCTTCGTATATGGGATACTAGATATAGACATTTTTCATATATTTTATGAACATTTTCATTCATTTTACTTATTTTAAACATCCTTATTGATTTTAAACATTGCTTATTTCTTCACAATACAAGATTCCAATATAAACATTTAAAATAGAATCTAGCACATAGAAAGTGTTAGGTAAGTATTAACACTTCTTTTTTCCAGACTTCACAAAACCAACATCAGAAACTTAAAGACCATAGAATAATATCTTCTAAATTTTGAGGGAAAATATTTTCCAATCTAAAATTCTATATCATTTAAGGTCCAAATCAAGTGAGAGACCATTTTCAGACATACAAGTTATGCATTTATATCCATTCTCAGGAAGAGAAAATTTACTTAAACAATATTGGAGAAGTTGAAGACAGAATACAGATGACAAAGGATTCAAGGGAGAGAAAGAGAGAGAAAGAGAGAGAGAGAGAAAAAGGAAGTCTTATATAATCGTAAAAAGAAGTCCCAGATGCAACTGTGCTACAGGCATTCAGTCCTGAAAGATAATGGACAGAGGGCTCCTGGAGACAGACATCCAGGGAAAGAAAAGAAGTTGATGTGATTGAGTACATAAAAAATATTATTGATAAACATGTGGTAGGGACATGGAATGCTGGGGGTGATGGGGGTTGGGGGAGGGGGAAAGAGTAGAGGACACAGAAAATGAGGCAGATTTTAACTCCAGAAAGAACAAAGTGTGGCAAGAAAGGGGATAGTTATTGCTTAATCAGAAGCAGGTAATATTTGTATAGGCAAAATAATGTAAATGCTAACTCTTGATTTTTTTGATTTAACTAAAAACTGTGCTATAATTGAGCTAGGAAGATGGAGGGAAGGGAAGTGACAACATTTCCGGTTTTACCCTGGAGAAAGCTCGATCCTCATTTATGAAGATGAGAAGTCAGTAGTTCACATCTCAAACCAAAAATTAAAGGAATAACAAGATAAGGCTATTATTTCAAAATATGGAAGTAAACATCTGGGGAAGCAGTCAGAAGAAGTGAAGGTGGTTTCCGCTGAGAAGCCGGACTCGAGTAAGGGAGGGTGGGCAGGACCCTTCTGGCTTTCATTATAGATCTCAATATTATTGACTTTTTAAACCACATCTGTTACTTACACATAATAAAAATACATGGTATATTTTTCTACAAATAATATGTATTAATTTAATAATTTCGAAAGTGCATTTTATTTTTGATACAAAATGGTGATGAAGAAGAAAGTTAGTTTACATAATTTGATCTAGGTTAAGAATGATTTTCTAGGGCCTCCCCGGTGGCGCAGCAGTTGAGCGCTGGGTTGCGAAGCTGCCCGCAGCCTCTGCAGCGCCGGTTCCATCCCCGGCTGCTCCCCGGCCACCAGAGGAGGGTCCCACATGGCGCGCAGACCTCTCCTGCCGCCCGCTGCTCCCCTCAGCAGTGTACTTCGGTCCTTCTGCCTGCTCTGCTCCCCGTTCTGGTTCTGGTGAATTCTCTCACCCTCCCGCGCTTCTGACTGTACCCAGCGCTTGTATAAATAAATTAATTAATTAAAAAAATTTATTTTCTAGACAAGGTAAATGACTCATAAAAATGCGAAAGAAATATGTCAAAGATTGATTAAATGAGTGAGCCAGTAAGACATTACAATTGAGTCAAGGAACTACAAATTATAAATGTAGTAAAGAAATGGCGAAATAAATTTGCAAAAATTGTCCTATCCAGAGAGCATTCTACAGACAAACTACCCATATTTTTATGGACAAGAATTATTTGTATTACTTATAGTGCAGTTTTAAAATAAGCCTAGTCAGGTCCTCCCTGGTGGCGCAAGGGGTTAAGCACCGCACTGTGAAGCAATCCGCAGCCTCTGCAGCACGAGTTCGATCCCCGGCCAGCCGGGGAGAGACCCACATGGTGAAGCAGACCTATCCTGTCTTGCCCGCTGCTCCCCTCAGCAGTGTGTTTCAGTCAGTCTGCCTGTTCCGTTCCCCACTCTGTCTCTGGTTGATCTTCTCACACCCTGCATCTTGGCCTGTTCCACAGCTCTTATATGCATAAATAAATAAAAAAAAACTCTTAAAAAAGTTAAAAAATAAATAAATAAATAAAAATAAGCCTAGTTAAAGATGAACAGAGATGCCCTCTCCTATAGCATCAGAGTTGATGCTCACAGTTGCTAGTGTTTGTTTGAAACTTTTGCCAGTTTCTAAGTCTCAAATATCTCTTGCATGTAGTTAGTCAATTATTTTATGAAATATTGTATCATAATTTCTCACATGATTATTCCAGAGTGGGAATGCAAATTTGGTTTGAGTCCCTAGAAGTCAAAGAGAAAAAAGGGAAACTGATTATAAGTTTCTTTAGGATGCCCAATGGGGCTTAAAATATTTTGAAAATGAAATTTCATCTTATTTTAAAATGCTGACATTTTTTTCCCTCTGTGGACAAAAAGAAACTTGAAAAAAAAAAAAATCAATTTGCCCTTAGAGCCAGTCTTCTTCGTTTGGGGGAAAATTACCAAAATGACCCCTTAATTTATAGAAATATAAAGCAACCCACCCATTGTTTAGAACACTCTGAAGTCACAATTAACTTTAAATGCAATTAGATTAAGTGGTGTGCTTAATAAGGAAAAAAATTGGGTTCATTTTAAGTAATATCATGTCCCTTGAGAGTTTTTTTTTAAATTCCTTTCTGTATGAGTTGACACTAAACCATCTCTGAGAATTAGTTTTTGGAGTAGATGTGTGTCATTTTGTACAAGTATTTTCTCTTAGGGGACTTGAGACTGGGCTTTGTCAGGGGCCCTATCCTTCTAACCTTCTCTTTATGTCAGACTGTGAAAAGGGACTCGATTTATCGGTACTGAACTAGAAGGGCCATACTCACAGTGTATCTTAAAATGACTCAGATTTGGAGATCTATATGATAAATTACTGAAATTTCTTTATTCAAGCCAGAAAAGCCAAACCATACACTACAGGTATGGATTTCCCTGTTCCTAATATTGATGATCCGGGGCCAGGGAGGTAGCCGCTCTCAGACCATCTTTGTGAGCAGAAGGGGCAGAAGATAATCAAGTCTTCTTCCCAGAGCAAACCTCAGGACTGTGGCTTTGTTAATATGTATAAGGAAAAAATAGAACTTGACTGTCTATCAATAAAGAATTAGCCTGAAAAAAAAATCAATTCTGGTATGGACTATTAGACATTAAAACAACCATAGATGGTATATATGAATTGACATGGAAAATATTCTTTTTCATTTGGAAAGGATAGGCAGTGCAGGGTTGTTGCAATGCTTAGAGAATCTACCACCTTCTGTCTTTCCAGATATTGATCCTCCTTGTATGGTCACAAGATGAGAGCGGCCCCACCGCAGGAATCACATGTAAGCTCCAGGCAGGATGAAGAAGAAAAGCAAAGCACAAAAGCCATAGGCTAGCTGATTCTATTTTTTTCTAGCCAGGGAAATGGTGGTATTTCCAAAAGTTTCTCCCCCAAAACACTTCTGCTTATATATCATTGGCCAATATCATGCTGCAGGATTCCTCCTAGCTGCTAGGGAGCCTGTGCAACATAGTCTCAGTTGAGCACTCCAGGTTCATAATTTTGGTTTATAGACCAGATAGCTGGCAGTGTCTGTCCCTTGAATGCATGAAAAGCCAAAAGAACTTGCATTCCACATGGCCCACAACCTTCTCCTTTATGTACTTCTGTGTCATTTGGAGTCGTGTCATTCTGTGTTATTAGAAACCCAGAACTTCAGGTCCTGGGCCTACTGAAACTAGTCATTTGCAGATTTACTATTTCTCAAGGTGATTCTAGAACTTGGGAGAATTAAGAATCAGTGCATCATATCACTTCTAAAAATCAGCAAAAGACATTTGCATTTTGAGAGAAAAAAAATGTGACAAGCCAAGGATCTCACTCAAGCACAAAAGTGTTTTTCACAGAAGAGCTACAAATATAATCTAATTAATGAATGTGTCAACTCTTCCTTCTTTTGAATCATTAACAATTATTCTAGCATTTATCAGTGAGCTTCTCAAAGTTGACATTCAGGTAAAGAAAAAAAGATCAATATTGTGTTTGGATTAATATTTTCCTTGTCTCTCATCTCCCAAATATACAAATACTCAATTAAATTTATGGTAATTTTTCTAAGTACATAAAGGGAAAAGTAAATATGGAATGGAGGTGGGGAAAGAAATAGGTCTCAGTGGGCAAGTTTAGCACGACATGAACTTGAACTATATGAAGAAAATGACAGTTGAAAGCTAGAAATTACTTCGATGACTTGGCAGAGAAAGAGGAAGGAAGAGTGATATCAATTGATTGGGAGAAGACAATAATGAGATGAATTTTTAGGTTCTGATAACACCTATCCTCAGCATCAGAAAGCAGGGTTTCTTTTCCTGTGTTGCATATACATCATAGTAATTTCATTTTCTTATTTTTAAATAATGTTATTAACTCTTTTAATTATCAGGATGTTTAAGTGATATGGAAAACCTGTAGCACCTGAAATGACAACTCATCAAATTGAAAACAGAAAGTCCCCAGTCACTATTTAGAGAAAACTTTGTTTTCTTCTTGCATAAGTTTCATGTCCTTACTAGATCCTGAATCATCATGTAACCACAATATGTAAGAAGTTAAGCTCATCACTCAAATTTATCGATCAGAAAAGGTCACCCAGAGAAATGATATGTAGAGATTTAAACAGACTAGAATTTTACACAGAATTTTAATGGCTGATTCCTTCCACTGTGAGATTTCACACTAAAAAGTAGGATGTGAGTCAAGGCACAGATTTCCAGGTAAGATGCCCAAGGCCTGGGAAAGTCAGCCCACATGGAAGGTGGCCCTGGCTGCCCTTTGTGCCATATACTTCTGTGCAGAATCAATGAATCTTGACGGACTTGTGTGGTTCATATATTTCACAAATACCAAGTACTCTCAAAACATTCCAGTGGCACAAACATCCTTGTGGAAATTCTGACTTCCAATTCTTGCTTATTGCCTTCAACTTTCTAAAATACTATATTTGTATAAATTCACAGACATTTAGGCTACTGAATGGTATGGCTGACAGCACTGTGAAATATTGTCATATTTGCATGGACAAAGATGAAACAAAGCAGGAGAGTTAGAGCTGGGTAAAGTTAAAACTAAAAATTTCTATTCATAGAGAACCATTTGGATGTCCCTACTATTGGCTGAGAAATAGAATCTAAACACCAACTAATTCTTTTTGCTAGAAAAGCGCTCATGCCTTTTTCTATAACTTGATTGAATGGGTTAGTCATTCATGAAGAATAGATGAGTCATAAGGCAAACCTGGGGACAAGAGAATCCCAGAGGCAAATGTTCTCAGTGTTCACATTAACCCTTTGAGAACCACCAGTCCAGATGCAACTAGTCAAGCTTAATGGTCAGGTATGTGGACTTTGCCATCAAGTAGTCTTTTGGGGTCAGAAATGTGAGCCCCCTGTCTACTAGCTGCTAGGAGATTCCACATGCCAAGTGTGTAGCATGGTGTTTGCACATGGTCGGTACTCAATATGCTATTATTATCACATCTGTTCTGTTCAGTCAGCATCAAATGTTGCCTTTTAATAAATACATTTTACATGTTGCATTTAAATACTTCACAGAAATTAATATTAAATTAAAATAAATTTAATTTAATTTTTTTAAATTATGCTCTCCTTTGGGTCCCCGAAGACTCTTGAGCATCATCTCCCCACCCCATTCCTTAGTAATTTTCTGGAATCTGAGAGACAGAAATGGAGTGCAGCTGTTATGGTCAAGTCAGGAAGACCAGGAAAAAATACACCTACTGCGACACACATACCCTAAGAGGACCGCAGTGGCTCACCTCTTTGTACAAAATTCCCCTCTCTTGAGGTAGGAGGAAACTGTGACTTGCTTATGACCAGTAGACTTTGTCAGTGGAATATGTTTCCCTTATGCTATAGAGAAGAGAGAGGGAGAAAGAGAGCCAGTGAGCAATCCATCTGGAGCCACAGAGAGAGTCAGTCCTTCAAGCCTTGAAGAAGTAAAAGTCCACATTGTGAACTGCCTATGGAGAGGGCCGGCAGCCAGGAGGGAGCCTGGCTCTTGGCACTGCAGCCACAAGGAGTGATTGTGCCAACAACTTGAATAAGTGTGAAGCAGATTATTTCCCTGAGCTTCTAAAGGAGTATATGATGTGGCCATAAACCTTGATTAGAGCCTTGTGAGAATGAGCAGGGAACCCAGCTAAATTGTGCCGTACTCTTAAGCCCTACAAACGACAAGAAAATAAGTGTGTGTTGTTTTAAATTGTTACAGTGTTGGTTTGTTGTGTTGCAAAGGAAATAAATTCACCTGCCTTCAACTATGAATCTTGCTATGGGTTAAATTCTGTTCCCCCTCAACCGCAAAAGATGTTGAAGTCTAACCTCTGGTAACTGTGATTTTGACCTATTAAGATCTGGGACTTTGCAGATGATCAAATTAATACAAGGTTATGAGGGTGGGCTCTTATCTAATTTGACTAGTGTCGTTTTAAGAAGGGGAAATCTGGACACACAGAAATTCACAGAGGGAAGAGGATGTGAAGACACAGGGAGAAGGTGGCCATCTACAAGCCAAGGAGTACCTGACCCTACCAGAAGCTAGGAAAGGTGCATGCAACAGACTGTCCCTCACAGTCCTCAGAAGGAACCAGGCCAACACCTTGCTTTAGGAATTCTAGCCTACAGAACTGTAAGGAAATAAATATCTTTTGATTAAGTCACCCAGTGTGTGACTCTTTGTTATGACAGGATACTAATACAATTCTCAAAGGCAGGAAGTTAGGAAAGGCTGCTTTCCAATCATGGATGAGAAAAGACTGGAAGAAGAATAGAATTCATCCATCCATCCATCCATCCAATAGATTTGTGCATTTACTTCCCAGGTGCTCTGCTCAGCATTCATTACACATCAGATGAGCTATGAGTGGGGCCACAGAGATCACAGAAAAGCCCCTGCCTTCCAGGAGCTCACCATCTGGTGAAGAGAGGGTGCCCAAAGCAATATGGTGTGACACATGCTGTAGCATAGGATGCGCGTGCTTTATGTTTAATCCCACCTGGAGAGAGAGAGGTAAGGAAAACTCCCAAAAAAGAAGAATGCCAAAGAGGAAGAAGGAAAAGGGATAGGCTGATCTAAAGACAGGGAATCATGTGTAAAAAAGAATGAAGGCACAAAAGAGCAGAGACAAACTAGGTCAGCATCACAACAGCATGAAGCTCCACGTGGGCAGAGTGGAGAGTGTGGGGAGTAGGCCAGGTGTGCTGCTACATGCTGTGCCCTGAAAACTTGAACTGTGCCCTGAAAACTTTGAACTGTGCCCTGAAAACTTGGGAAGCCATTGAGGAACCTTCCAGAAGTCAGTGACATGAGCAAATTCAGGTAGGCTTGTGAACCAACTTGTTCACCCTCCTTCAAAGGGTCGTGACTTCAAAGGAAGCTGAACCCCTGCCTGCCCCAGGCAAAACATCCTGATAGATCTAGACCCACACTGTCCAGTACAGTAGCCAGAGGTCATGCATGGCCATTGCTCCCTCAGAATGTGGCTGGCTAGTCCAATTGTGAGTGTAAAATATATATTAGACTTGAAAAACTTATTATGAAAGGAAAAAATGTAAACTATAACAATATTTTTATATTGATTATATTTTGTGATAATATTTTAAATATGTTGGAGTGAACACAATATATTATTAGAATTAATAACACCTATTTCACCTTTTTTTAAAAATGTGGTTGCTAGAAATTCTTAAATTATATATGTGGCTTACATTTTATTTCTATTGGACAACACAAGTCTGAGTCATTCTCAACTGAAGCACTCAGAAAGGTGTATGCATGTGATACCATTCTGGCCAGTGAAAATGGATGGTGAGTGGCAGGGCTTCTGGAAGGGTTTTATTCTCTGTTAAGATGAACGTAAGACAGGGGGAGATATTTCTTTTTCTGCCACGGATGTTGTCATCACAGCATGCTGCCCAGAACAATGGCGGCTGTTTTGGGACCTTGAGGAAAACTGGTTTAAGAAAATAAACCAGAATAAAAAGAAATGTGCCCTTGACAATACAACTAAGCCTCTGTCTCCATGGAATTTTTATGTTAAAATTATATTTTTTATGCTACATAAATAAATATATTGCTAAAGCCAAATTTAAAGGGGTTTCCTGTTACTTGCAGACAAAGCGTTCTAATCCATCTAGTAATATTAGTGTAGGAAGCTGTTATCTCTGCGTGTTACCGCTCTACCTCATTTATATTGAAGTTTCCTTCTGAAAAATAAAAGTTAGGTAAATATTTGAATATTTCTTTTGTGATCTATTCTAAAATACCATCATATTTTGTGTCTGTGGAAAAAAAAATCCTCAGTGGTTAAATGGCCTTGATCAATACTCCATTATTTCCCCTTTTTTTCCTTTCAATATATAAATAAGGACTAGGTTCTGGTTCATTACAGGACTGATTCATTTCTGGAGTAACACATATACAGCTACTGAGTTCTGTAAATGGCGGGGAGGAAGCCATTTCTCTGGCCAGCTGCCGGTCTCCACAGCACGCAGAACTTGGTAGTCACTGGCTTTGAAAGCAGCTTTATGTGGCTTCATGGGGAAGGAGGAGGCTTGATGCGATAATCACAGTCTGCTGCATTTTTGAAACTAGTATTAAAAATCTTAATTTCACACATCTTTTCTCTAGCATTTGATTATATACTAATATGAAGATTTCAGTGTGAGTCTGACCCACCAATCAACTGCTTTATCTATCTGTCCTCCCCAAGTCTAAATATAATAAGCTGCATTTTCGGAAATGAGAAAGTGCTGGGAACTCTGGTCAAAGCCCAAAGTACAGAAAGAAAAGGAGGAGAGAGAAGGAGGTTTTTATTTTTTTTATATTATTATTATTTTTTTACATCATTGTTCATTTTCAAAGGAGATTTTTAAAGCAGTGTTGGCTACAGGGAAAGGCGTGAGCCTGAAGCAGTAAAGATGCTTCCCTCAGTCCAGTTCCTTAAACATGAAGTAATGCGATCCCAAGAGGTGCTCTTGGCTCCTTCTTTACCGTCTACACATGCTGAGCATGGCCGTGGACATCCTTGACCAAACACAGGGCCTAGGGTGGGCTCCCAAGACCAGCTGTTCCAGAGTCAAGATCAAAGCCAAATTAGGGTGATTTGGTTTTGTTTTGCCTGCGAAGTCACTGCCTCCCTATATTCTAGTTCTGATTTTCTGTGCTGATGGTGAACATCAGATTAAGAAAATTAAGTAGTAAATGTTTGCTCAGATATTGTTTGGGGAAGCTCCCGCTCACTCTCTCTTGCTTTCTCTTCTTCCCATATTTTCTTTCTTCCTCCTTCCTTCCTACCAACTTGCATCATTTCTCTGAGCAGATTTACCATTTTTACCATATTTACCATTCTTTCTGACCTTGGTCATGACAAGAAATTTCTTGGTTAAAAAAAAAAAAAAAAAAAAAGACATTTCTTGCTTAGAATCATGAACCAAACAGAACTACCACAGCTTAGGATTCAAGGAATGAGTGCCCCGCTCCCATGCTTCACTCATTCTTGACTGAAAACTTTACTTGAATGGGGTTATCCTTTAGAGAAATATGAAATGTGACAAACTGCATCCTTTGCCCATTCCTGGAGTCTGGAATGACAGATTGAAGTTAGATTAACCTAAGAGGAGAGAGACCCATACATTTAGAATAAAATCCGAAAGTGTGTCAAGAGGACTTTGATGGAGGCTTTTTCCTCCATCTCCAAGCCGGACCTTAGACTCCAAAGCCCCCATCCCTCAGCCACAACCTCCAGCAGCCACAAAAAGCAGGTCTGGAACTCAAGCCCTGAACACCTAGTCTGTAGGCCAGGAGAAGAGTAGGCTCAGGAGGACTGGGCAGGGCAGGGACACAGCACAGTCTCTTGAATGGTCTCCTGGCTTCCATTCTTTCCTCCTTAAAATATATTTTCTTTGAAGCAGAGTCATTTTTGAAAAGCATAAATCAAATTGCAGAAGCCCCTAGAGGTTTCCCAGCACCAGCAACATGCTGTGATCTGGCCCTGAGCAACTGCCTGACCCATTGTTACCTTTGCCTTGCCTCACTAATCCAGCCACACAAGCCTTTTTTCCTGGTCTCTGCATCGAGTCGCACTTTCCTCTCAAGGCCTTTCCATTTGCTCTTCCCACTTTATGGATTGCTCTCCCTCCTGCTCCGGCACCAGCTCACTTTTCCTCATCCTTCAAGTCAGATCAGAGTGAACGCTCAGAAGTGACTACGGAGTCAGTCCACTCTTCCCTATCTTTATAGTGCTCACTGCTTTTTAAAATCACCTTGCTGATTCTTTTCTTCCCTTCCTTTCTCCCCTTCCTTCTGTCTTTCTTTACCCTTTCTTTTCTTTTTTTTTTTTTTTGGCCTAAGTTTTTGGCCTAGTTTGCCAACAAAATCAAAAGTTCTAGGACAGTGTGGGGACCATTCCTGTCCTGTTTGGGGCTGTCTTCTAGGACTCTAGAACAGAGTCTGGCACAGAGTGAATGCTCTATAAGTGTTGAATAAATGAGTGTATGAATGAAGAAATGTGGGGTGGCTTTAAGAGTACAGGATAGGGCCTCCCCAGTGGTGCAGAGGTTGAGTGCTGGGTTGCAAAGCTGCCCGCTGCCTCTGCAGCGCCGGTTCGATCCCCGGCTGCTCCCCGACCACCAGAGGAGGGTCCCCCATGGCGCGCAGACCTCTCCTGCCGCCCGCTGCTCCCCTCAGCAGTGTACTTCGGTCCTTCTGCCTGCTCTGCTCCCCACTCTGGCTCTGGTGAATTCTCTCACCCTCCCGCGCTTCTGACTGTACCCAGTGCTTGTATCAATCAATCAATCAATCAATCAATCTTTAAAAAAAAAAAAAAAGAGTACAGGATAAAGGCCCCAGACTAGGGTTGCCAGATTTTGCAAATGCAGATACAAAGCACCCTGATATATTTGAATTTTAGATAAACAATGAATGTGTACACTATTAAACTAATATAGTTCCCAAATATTGTATGCATGCACTGCTTATTTGAAATTCAGATGTAACCGGATGTCCCGCCCTCTAAGGCAGCACTCTGCCAGATCCATTAGGGAGCCCTGTGAATCTCGCACAAAACAAATTCTGATATCCGAATGGCAGGTTTATTATAAATAAAAAGGGAGAGAAGAATAAAGGGCACTTACACAGACATAGCAGGCAGGGAGAGATGCCCCTAAAGAGATAGGTTTGCTAAAAGAGAGGTCTGCATGGGTCCATGTAGTCAGGACGGCTGCAGTCCCTTGCTTGTGCAGAAATTGCACTGATGTAATCTACTTCTCTTTAGGAGGGACTCATTCCTTTGTAGAGGTGTTAACTTCTCTTAATCTAATTTCTTCTAGAGTGTGATTAGGTTTATTTGTAAGGACCAATGATTTTCTATAAAGGCCCTCAGTCTCCATATCCCCACCTCTGGTCTGCACCTCGTGATACTTTCAATAGCAATCTGACACTTGCTATAGCATTTGGCCACTAAGGATTTTTCATTTCTATAGCTGATCTAATGATTGTGGTGGTCACTTCTACTCTCACCTCCAGTTTTTCGACTTGCCTGAGCCAGGTTTCTGGTCCTGTGGTGCCTCCTTTCCAAATTTTCTACTCATAATCTCCATCAATACCAATGTGCTTTCAGAAGGATTAAGAAAAATATTGGATGGTTTCACTTATAGCAGGAATATAGGGGAACCCAATAAGACATCAGTGTAAAAAAATAATAACAGTAAAAACACAACAAAGCAAAAATGAACAATTATAAATCAGAGACATCCTGCAGGGGAGGAGGAGGGAGAGGGATCAGAGGGAGGGAGGAGAACAGGGGACTGAGGTGATGGTGCATGGGTGCATTGGGGAAGGAGACTCTATGGGGACTACACCTGAGGGGGTGGGGGGAAGCAAATATTGTTTAAAAATGAACAATGATGTAAAAAATAAAAAAAAATTAATAAAGAAAAAAAAAAAAAACTCTGGTCTTGTAAGCCTTTGGACTAGACTCCTACTGATGTGCAGAGCTGCTTTGTCCTTTCCTCTGCGTGTGCGTGCACATCAGGAACAGCTAAGGTAGTTTTAGCAATGGAGTTGCCACCCATCCCTTCCACCCTGAAGAGCACAGGACAAAATGTAGAAGAGCGAGCAATACAACTTGGGAGCATGAGCAGTCACAGGAAGGTGTGGCTTGTCTTCTATTGACAACGCAGGTGTACTTCTGTTAAGGAGGGCAGTGCTCACTCAAACCCTTTCTCTTCTCACAAAGGAAAAAGTCTTGGTGATGCTTTGGGGTTTGTTTGTTTTTTTGCAAAAATAGAATAAGTAAATAAATATTTTCTTGGACTTCATGATTAAAAGACAAGCTCACATTTCGCTCAGAAACATTTTCATTTCTTTCAGTCTCAAGACCAAACTTGACGGGAAACCAAATTATGTACATTCCAGTATTATCCTCTCGTGTCCATAAAATGGTTTCAGATGTGTAAAGTGCATTTAAAATGTTACATATATTTCAGTTTCCTTCAAAAGTTTCAATCCAAAGAATACAATTTTTTTTTCCCCCATGGCTTCAAAATGCCTACAAATCATGATCTACTGAGAAGTGGTCCTGTTCCTGGCCTCCAGGAGGCTGTGGAAAGGCCCTCAAGGTAAAAGGGGCCACACGGACAGGAGACATTTTTACATATGGAACGGGTTGGATTAAGTCCCTTCTCATGTGAGAAGCAGAGCATGAGAGGCCTGCTTCACACTATTTACAGGGCTGCAGTGCACTGAGTTCATTCCTAAAGCTCTAAGCTCTTCATATGGAGGGAACCCAGAGTCTTTGTGTCTTTTTTTTTAATAGAGGCATGTTTTATTTATTTATTTGTTTGTTTGTTTGTTTTGTTTATACATGCACTGGGTACAGTCAGAAGCGCGGGAGGGTGAGAGAATTCACCAGAGCCAGAGCGGGGAGCAGAGCAGGCAGAAGGACCGAAGCACACTGCTGAGGGGAGCAGCGGGCGGCAGGAGAGGTCTGCGCGCCATGTGGGACCCTTCTCTGGTGGCCGGGGAGCAGCCGGGAATGGAACTGGCACCACAGAGGCCGCGGGCAGCTTCGCAACCCAGCGCTCAACCGCTGTGCCACCGGGGAAGCCCCAGAGTCTTTGTGTCTTAACAAATCTCACAAAGCTGAAAAATTCCTTTAATTAGTGCAAAATAACACTTGTGGGTGTTTTGTTTTTATTTGTTATTGAAGCCCATGGGGCAGCTAATTAACAAGAGCAATGGTGCCTTGGACGAATCCGGCTGTCTCCAAAAACCTCTGAACAATTCACATGTTCATATCTCATGTCTTCATAATGACTTTTCATTTTGGTATCAATATCCCCTCCTTTCAGCTTTATAGATATGCAGATGCCCAAAAACTTAGTGGTTTGTAATAAATCAGAAGCAAACAGCCTTCCCTTTCCTACAATCACCTGTTAAGTGGAAACCAATTCAAACTGGGAAACAAGGGAGGTATAAAGGTGATAAAACTCATTTTATCTGTCAAACATCTGCCCTTCCCCCATCAACAACACTTTCATATATTTGATATTTATTTTTGTTTATGCCCCTCATTCAACAAAGAATCTGTAATGGTTGTAGAACACCCAAAGGAAATAATATATACATATATATCTTTAATAGAAACATATAAAATGTATAATAATAGGAAGAACATCCAATTTTTTTTTTAGTTACCTCTAAGAACTTTCTAGAGCAAGGGCTTAGTGATGATGAACCAACTAACCATCAATTGAATACACTGTTCAGTACTGAGAATAAGAACTTCAAAAACTGAATCTTCAGATGTTGACTGAATCAAAGCATGACACAAATAAGAATGTACACATCACTAAAACTAAGGCCTCAATGCACTGTATCTTTATTGCAAATAGGCAGAGGCTGCTCCACAGCTTCACAGACAATTGAGCTGGAGCTTTGGTACTGGAATTCCTGGTAAAATCCAGTATGTTGCCATTATTAATCATCTAGGTTTTCTCAGTAATATCTAACATTAATCCCAGTAAGTCAAAATCCTACTTTTACTTAGTGACCTTGAATAAAAGATAGTATACTACAGCAAAAAGGACATTCAGTAAAATCTTGTGAATTGAATTGTGTTTTAAAAGTGTATTTTCTGATCTACAAGTCAAATCATTGTATTTTATTGACATTAATTGTTTCTGATTTTGTCAGTTATAAACACTTGTCATAGCAAATCAGACTATGCAGAGAGGTATAGACAAAAAGCTCATAATCTTCTCACCAACTCCCATTTCTTCCCTGGGGACTAATATTGACAATTTGATATGGATCTTTCTACAAGTTTCTCATATAATTATACACAAATACACACAGATTCCTACTGAGGGGTTGGTGGAATTTTGGTTCTTACCTTCACTTTTTATCAAAACAAATGATATACATTATCTTTTCTATTTTCCCCCCTTCACTTAGATGTGTATTAAAGCCAGCCTCCAATTTATTCCTTGTGGTTCTATTTCACTGTTTGTCAACAACCAAGTTACCAAATATTCTGCAGTGAATATATAATGATTCACTAGACCATGTCCCTTGTTGATGGACATTCCATTTTTTCCTGTTTCTTTTTTTCTTCTTTTAAACCACCATAGGCGGGGTGTCCCCGGTGGAGCAGTGGTTGAGTGCTGGGTTGCGAAGCTGCCCGCAGCCTCTGCGGCGCTGGTTCAATCCCCGGCTGCTCCCCAGCCACCGGAGGAGGGTCCCCCATGGCGCGCAGACCTCTCCTGCAGCCCGCTGCTCCCCTCAGCAGTGTGCTTCGGTCCTTCTGCCTGCTCTGCTCCCCACTCTGGCTCTGGTGAATTCTCTCACCCTCCCATGCTTCTGACTGTACCCAGTGCTTGTATAAATAAATAAAAATAAATATTTAAAAAATAATAATAAAATAAATAAATAAATAAACCACCATAGGCAATGTAGGACCAGGAGCTGTTGTGCTTACTTTCCAAGTTCTGATTTTTGTATACCAGTTTTACTTATATTTAAAATAATTTTTACTTAAAATAATTAGAACTAACTCAATAAAGCATTGAAATATCTTGGAACAAACTACTAGTTCTCTCTCTTTTTTTCTTAATGCATATCTTCACACTGGTTAAGCCTAGTGCCAATGAACTGCAAGCCAGTTTTGTGTCTGGACTGCTGCAGCTGCTCTTTGCTGGAGGCAGGAAGTGTTTGTGCTGTAAGACTTTGATCATCCCCTGGTCTTTCCATACTGGGAACAGTTCTTGCCCATCTGCAGGCTCTGTAACTGCAGGTTCTGTGAACTTTAACTCTTCTGTAAATTTACAGAGATGTGTAACAGTCTGAACATTCAGCCTCAAGATCACATGAGTAATGGAGTCCTTTGTAAAACTATAACTCGTTTATTCAACTGGAAAGGTGAAACTCCAGCCACAGGGTGTCTGTCTGTTATATGCATGCATGTAGGGTGTCAGGATGCTGGAAAAAACTACATGACTCCAAATTTTCTGACTTGAAACCTGAGTCACCCCAGAGTGATCCTATTACTTGCTACTCTGGCTGTGATTGTCAAGTTGCAAGATTTAGGAGAGATAAGATACCCAGTTAAATTTGCATTATAGATAAATCACAAATAATTGTTTTCTTTTATTATATGTACAGAGGATAGATAATAAGTATTGTAATGTCACACAGGACATACTTATACAACTTATTTGTAGTTTGTGTGAAATTTAAACAGCAGGGTGTCCTGTATTTTTTCTGGCAACCCTATATGATAGAAGAAATTTGCTCCCCAAACTTTCTTTGCTTTGACTGTGTGTCAAAACCACACAGCATTTCCAGTGTCTTCAGGGTCTTCATCTCCTAAAACTTCTGAATCAAGGTAAGAATGCATAGTGAAAAGATCCAAGTTTCATTGCCTACATTATACAAACAGGAAAAGTTACTGCCTGAGCCTGTTTTCTTGTGTGTAAAATAGGTGTTGGATTCAACTGGGAAGAATCAAGATCGTTTCTAGTTCTGACACTCTAAAGCTCTATGGTCTTCACCCCTCCAGATCCAGTTCTCCTAGTCACAGCCCCCAATTTTTAACCCTAACATTGCCTGAGTCCCAGCTGATACTCAACTTTATAAACAAAAACCACTTAACATGACTCCAGGGGTAGGGTCGCCAATCCTTTATCTTCTAAACAATTACTCACTTGTTCGAAGTCAGTAGTTTGTTGTAGGTGGTCAGTGTACAAGTTCCTGGTGGTATAAATTATTATCTTTTAAATCAAATTATTTACACATTATATACTTAAATATTATATAGCTGTAATACCCCTAAAGTGTGTTGATTTTCTCTATGAAGCCATCTTTATAAGAACATGCTGTAACCCTCAACATATACACTTTTTTTTTTCAATGTTTTGTTTTTATTTTTTTTTTTTTTAAGATTTATTTATTTATTTATTTATTTATACAAGCACTGGGTACAGTCAGAAGCGCGGGAGGGTGAGAGAATTCACCAGAGCCAGAGCGGGGAGCAGAGCAGGCAGAAGGACCGAAGTACACTGCTGAGGGGAGCAGCGGGCAGCAGGAGAGGTCTGCGCGCCATGTGGGACCCTCCTCCGGTGGCCGGGGAGCAGCCGGGGATCGAACCGGCGCTGCAGAGGCTGCGGGCAGTTTCGCAACCCAGCGCTCAACCACTGCGCCACCAGGGAGACCCAACATATACACTTTTAAATAACCAGCTAAAGTATAGAAATACACAAAACAATAATCAGAAGAGAATTCAAAAGAAAGTCAATGTGTTTAAAATTCATAAAAAATTTTAAAATACTATTATTTACATTTATAATAGTTTTAAAGCTTAATTATACCACCTATTTTAAAATGTGAAAATAAAATGTGATGAAAATTCACAAGCCGATAAGGCATTCTAATCCCTCAAAATCACAACCTTCAAATCTCAGGCCTTTTCTTTTTCATTACATACAGAGCATTGTTCAGAAATGTGCCAAAATGTATGCCATACAGTGAGTGTGAAACACATTCATTACAGGAATTAGAGAGCCAAAAACTGAATGCTCCTGAGAGATTATCAAACCCAGCATTTTGTAACCTGCTTCTGCCTCATCACAGGTCATTTCACAATACTTACTTTTTACTTTATGTAAAGTCATCTGGTATTTTTATTCTAATTCATGTTTTAAAATCAGCTGGGTCCCACCTTATTGATTTCCACAATCCATTAATGGTCACAAACCAGTTTAAAAAACATGAAATATCCCTGCTTCTTCATCTTAGAGATGGAAAAATCAAAGGACAGTGTGATAAATGATTTGACCATGGTTACTTCAAGATTATTATATAACCACAAGAAGCATGGAAAATGCTAATAAATGCAGGAGTCTATTCAACAAAAATCCTAGAGAATGAATGGCCAGTGGAGGTTATGTGTATAGTAAGTCAATTCCTCAAAAGTTAACAAAGAAAATAAAAAAAGGAGGAGGTGGCCACACTTTCTGAGAATTTGCTATGCAGTAAGCACAAATTTAAACAAAAATGAAGAATCAATTACAGTCAAGCAGAATCTATCAAAATCATCAGGATAGTTTTCACTCTTTCCCTTATCTCTGTCTCTAAAAAAAAAAAAATGCACTTTTCCCAGTAGAAAAAAAAAAAGTAGTAGAGAAAATCAATGAAGCCAAAAGGCTCTTTGACGGATCAATAAAATTGACAAATCTGGTTCTAACCAAATTAATCAGGAGCAAAAGAAAGAAGACACAAATCACCAGGATCAAGAACGAGATAGGGGATGCAACATATTTTACACATACTAAATGCATAAAAGGGAAGATTATAAACAATTCTACATCAATAAGTAGAAAATTCCTTAAAGACACATATTACAAAATCTTACTCAAGAAGAAATAGATAATCTGATAAAAATTGAAATTGTAGTTAAAAATCTTCCCACAACAAAAGCTCAGACCCAGGTGGCTTCATTAGCAGATTATACCGAATCTTTAAGGAAGAAGCAATACCAATTCTACAAACTCTTCCAAAAAGTTTAACAGCAATAGAAGATTGGAGATGGCAGATTAACAGTCTCCTGCAATCAACTCCTTCCCACAAATACAACTAAACTGCATCTACATTGGAGTAATTGCCCTTGAATAATAATTGAGGATTGAAGGATCAGTGTCTACTGGGGCACTGTGACCTAAGGTTGGAGGAACATAAGGGACATGAGCCTCTCACTGGAAACCGAAGGACTTACTCCACCACCAGTCACCCCCACATTAGGGGACTATGTTTCCAGGTATGGAAAACAGAGGAGTTTTCCTTTGAAGACCAATAGGATTCTGGGGAGCAGAGATGCCAGGGACTGAGCACAAAGGAAGCAGATTGATGGAAGTACACAGACCTAACTGAATAACTTATTTGTTGAAATTAAAATCTCAGCATGAGGAGCAAGAAGGAGAGTCTGTCTCACTGTGACTGGAGGTGCTTCCAGATGCCTTCTCTGGGCTTATTTCATCTGTCAGCTTCAGCACAGGTGGATGTCATACTGTCTGAGATTAAATAAGGATCAGGGTTGGAGGGCAAGTCATCCTGCCCCTCCATCAACAGAGAGGCCCTCATTCAGATCTCACAACTGCCATGCTGCCTAGTTCACAGTAGCCACTAAGCTTGCGTATCTGGGAGAAAACTTTGTGAACTTCCTAGCTGTGGACAGAAATCACAACTTCCCCTCCCCTCCCCGACTTTCACAGTCAGCTACCTTGGTCCCCACGAAACACTTTTCTGGTTTTGCCTCTGCTCTGCAGACTCCCTGGGTCTCAGTCGCCATGACAGCACACACCTCCAGGGATAACTCTCTGTGGAAGTTGCGAGGCTCAGGCCACAGTCAGGGCTCCCTCGCAGTGCTGGCCTTCAGCTAGCTGCCTTGGTACTGCCAAATACCACCCCTCTCCCTGCCCAGAACCTGTGCCTGCCACTAAGACCACAGTCACTCTCAGCACCTGCCTTCATCCTGAGCCCACAGCCCCCCCATCTTCTCTACTCTTGGCACACAAATATGTGAAAACTAAGCATGTGCCTCGAATCAGACAATCTAGAAGAAGAAATGGACAAATTCTTATATCCATACAATCTTCCTAGACAGAGCAGGAATAAATAGAAAGCCTGAACAAATCAATCACATGCAAGGAAATTGAAACAGTAATCAAAAGTCTTCCAAAAATAAAAGCCCAGGACACTAGTGATCTCTACCACACCATCAAAGAAAACCTAGTTCCTACGCTTCTCAAGAAATTGAGGTAGGAACACTTCCAAACACATTCTATGAGGTCAACAGTACCCTGATAACAAAAACAGACAAACATCACACCAGAAAAAGAAAACTGCAGACCATTATCTCTGATGAAAATAGATACAAAAACCCTCAACAAAATATTAGCAAATCAAATTCAACAATACATTAAAAAGATCATACATCACGACCAAGTGGGACTTATTCCAGTCATACAAGGGTTGTTCAACAAATAGAAATCAATTAATTTATTATATCACATCAACAAAAGAAAAAAATCATATGCTCACATTAATAGATGCAAATGATTCAACATCTATTTATGATAAAAATTCTTACAGAAATAGAGATAGTAGGTGTAATGTGGTAACAAACATTTGGAGAAGTGTAAACCTATACTGCTAGAACATATATAGTGATGTAAACCAATGTTACCTCAGTTTAAAAAATTAAGAAATAATAACAATAAATTGAATAGGAAGGAATATTTCTCAACTCTTTGAGGCCAGCATTACACTGGTACCAAAGACATAAAATAAAAGACATAAACATAGACAAAGACATAAAAATAAAACAACAGACCAAAATTCCTTATGCACATATAGGTAAAAATTCTAAACAAAATTTTATTAAGTCTAAATTTCATGAGAGGATAAATCACTAAGACCAAATGGAGTTTGTCCTGCCACTCCAGCATTGGTCAAAAATTGAAAATTGAGTCTATGTAATTTTCAATATTAACAAATTAAAAATAAAAACTGTACGATCATCTAATTAGAAACAAAAAATATTTGACAAAATCTAATACCTATTCTTGATAAAAACTCTCAGCACACTAGGAAAAAAAGGAACATTCTTCAACCTGACATAGGACATCTACAAAACTGCACACTTATGAAAACATCATACTTCATGCAAACAGACAGAATGCATATCCTGATAGACCAGGACAAGACAGTTACGCCCACTCTGACCACGTCTATTTAACATACTTCTGACCAGTGCAGTTCAGTCAGTAATCTCCAGCAATGTGCAGTGGGGCCGCCTGTGGGAGGAGGAAGCTTGGGACAGGAGACTGGCCTAATCAAGACATTCCAAACCAGTGCAATGAACCTCATCTTGGAGAAAACATTTATTCTTCTCTGGTATCTTAGAGTTTTCTTTTGTGGAATATTGAAAGGTGTCGTTCCTTCTCCATGGTGGGCATAGGCCAAGAATTCAGGCTGCCCTGAGCACCAGGTAATACGTGGGTTACTGGAAGAGAGGAAGACCAAGTGGCAGTAACTTACCACCTCGCCGAGCACTTACGTGTCAGGCGTTGTGCCGACAGCTGCAGATGCTGGATGACTAAGACACACCTTTGGCCCTGAAGGACCTTGCAGTCTTGTTAGAGGACAGACCAATAAATACAATATAATTACAATACATTTTAAAGTTATTATTAGAGGGGCAGATTAAAGAGGAATAAAACATGTCTTAGAAATATGGATTAAGAAACTACCTACATATAACAGATTAAAGACTTTGGGATTAAAGGAGTAAATATTAGACTTAAAAAAGAAAAAACATTTTCCAGCTAACTCAAGAGTCTCTGAGCCACCCATGATGAGAACAATTTCTAAACCAAATCCAGCTTTTATTCTCAGGCTGAACTACAAACCCTTCTAGTTCCCACTTAAGCCAATAAAACATTTCATTCCAACTGGGCTCTCACCCATTATCTGCCAAGTGGAGCTCTTTAGACTGGCATCTCGAGGGGGGACAAGAGAAGAACGTTGTCCTGAGAGCCCCATGGAAGTCTTTAGCACCTTTGCTGGTACTAAACTAGGTCTGAAAAGCATATAGTGAAAAATGTAAAATTCAGTGATTTGACTGAATACTTCCATATCTGGTTCTGAGGACCCTTCAGACAAGGAACAAATCTGTTCTCTTAGCCCCTGGTGAAGAATACTGCAAACTCTGGCTCTCAACCTTCTTCAGTGTTTGTGCTGCAAGGTTTACACGTGTGCTCCAGTGTCTGCTGCTGTGGCGTGGCCTTTGTCTCATGAAGTGAGCCAACAACCCATCACTCAGCAATAGCAACTAGAAATAGAGGTTGAAAATTACTCTCAGAATCTGGTACACAACCAGAACTCAAGCAGTGGCAGAGATCTGGATGGTGCTGCCCCCAGAAGGTGACGGTTTGTTTTCCAGCTCTGTCCGCAGAACCACCACTGTGGGCACCGCGCTGCCTGGCCGATGGCTGGAGGCCCCTGGCTTAGTTATTAGGACTAAGACCACAGCTTATGAACCAACATGACTTAACTGTTTGTTTGGGGAAATTCTGGCCCAGAAAGATAAGGCCATAAAGCATTAAAACCCTCCAATACTCATTAATCAGAGCAATAGACCACTCAGCCAGCCATCTGTCCAGGACAGGAGGCCGTCTACCCGGACAAATAGCCCATTCCTCAGAAGAGCAGGTCAGGTCGCTCAAACGGGCAAATCTGCTTACCTATCAAATAATGATTTTGAAGTTCTCTCCTCTTTGTTGCTTCCAAACAATTTTATTATAAATTTTTCCCAATTCTAATCAGATTTCTGAATTTAGAGACCAACCAGAAACTCAGACTCCAAAATTCTATGAATATTCTCCTTATGAGAGATTAGTAAGACCTCATCACCACAGTACAGCTTGGTTTTATCTACAGGTGATTCTGGAGGTCTTTTAGGGAGTATGGGGACTTGGCACCCTCAATGGCTTAAACTGAGATATTTAATGATGGGATTCCTTACAGAAGTGAGGGCCATGTACTGGAAGAAACAAGGGATAGCAGAGGCCCTCAAGGACCAGCGAAAGCGGACCATTATCAGTCCTAGGCTGAAAAGACAAGGGAGGAAATCATGTCGCTGGAAGCCAATGAGAATGAGAAATGTAGAATAGTGGGTCACCATAAAAGCTGTGGTCATGGAGGCACAAACCCACTGTCATAAATGAGGTGCCGGCCTCTGGCCTACACCCCAGTTCTTGTATGCATAAATAAATTAAAACAGATCTTTGAAAAAAAAGAAACAAAGAAATAAGGTGCAAGGGCAAGGGAGCAGAGGAAACATCTCATCTTACTTCTCTTGCCCTTCAAGCTGCCTGCTGGTTCTTCCCATGGACCAAACCCAAATGGAAGCCAGCAAACAAGGCCCAGACAGTGTAGGAATTAGGGCCTCCCTGGTGGCACACTGAGTTAAGTGCAGTGCTGTGAAGCTGTCCACAGCCTCTGCAGCACAGGTTCAATCCCAGCCAGCTAGGGAGATACCCACATGGCACGGCAGACCTGTCTCACCCACTGCTGTCTCACCCACTGCTCCCCTCAGCAATGTTTTCAGTCCGTCTGCCTGTTCCGCTCCCCGCTTTGCCTCTGGTGAATCCTCTTACCCTCCTACACCTCTGACCTGTACCCTAGTCCATGTATAAATAAAATAAATAAATCTAAAAAAAAAAAATGTAGGAATTAGCCTCCTGGGAGACAGAGCTGGACAAAGAAGGGAAGAGAATGTATGAACACAGGAAGGAAAAATTAGGGTGAACAAGTAGAGAGGAACCAGTTCCTGGCACAGTGTATATCTGCCAAATGAATAAATGACTCCCCACTAGTCTCCAATGAGGCACAGTGAGTAATTCATGTTTGTTAATGAATGAATAAATGACTTATACTTTCCACACAGGCTTTTGTTGTGGGGGGGGGGCATAACTAGTAAATGTCGATTTTGTTCCTTTGTTTATAACTTGATCTTAAACTAAGAAGATTAGGAATTTGAAAAATAAGGACAATTGCACATGTTTTAAAGATTTTATAGATCTTATCTGTGGTGTAATTTGACTTTAAGCCTGGGCTTAGGATCTGCTGCACAAATAATTCTTCACCCCACTCCTTAAAATATCACCAAACCATCATTTTGTATCTAGGGAGCTTACCATAATTGCAAGAGCTAGCCAGATCACATTTTCTGGAAGGAGCTGAAAGGTTAGCAAATGTGGAAATACCACCAAGTAAGTTGCCAAAATAATCCTTTTGTAGCAGTCTGCTTTGAATTATATCGCCTAAAAGAATGTGAGCTGATGAGGGTCAAAGCCAAGGAAGCAAATTCAGTTTTGAGGCCATCTGCCATGTGAGAGGTACTTCCCAGTGTAATTGCTAAATACTCTAATTCTGAAATCAGAGAGACCTGGTTTGGAATCTCATATTACATGACTTTAGGCAAGCCTATTCCCTGGCCTCAGTCTCCTCATCTCTAAACAGGAATAATATTCCATACTTCTGTTCACTATTATTATTTTGGCGATCAGTGTTCCTCTCCACCCGTTTCAATGTTCTTCCCTATATCTGGACTGCAAATCTGGTAACTAAAAGTCCCAAACTCCATTTCTTTTATGGTTCTTGATATGAAATACATATTGACATATGACCTGGTGCCAGATTTCAAAGATCAGGCTTTTACAGATGTGAAGTTTCACAGCAACTTCAGCTTTCCCTTTCTAGTTATCGGGAGGGTGCTATAGGGTGCTCTCACCAGCGGGGACCATAGGGCAGTTTCTTGTAGTTTTCCTATTCTAGACAGTAGCAGTGACTGCCTGAAAGAAGACTGCAGGATGACCCTGAAAGCTAGCAGTACCAGTCCCGACTCATGAAATTGTTTTTCGGCTTTTTAAGTAAGCATCTAGTTATTTCTGCTAAATCCTTCCTTGCTTAAACACCTAAGGTGATTTCTGTTTTTCTAACTGAGTGAGATCAAGCAGAGTATTGCATACCACCTTTTGCAAATGTGGATCCTTGAATGAACAGTCTGTCTTTTGGGATATATGTAATAGTTTCTGGGATAGCTGACAAAATTGAGGATTGCAGAGTTCTCCACATAATGAAGAAAAGTTAGAAAATTTGTTCATTATCCTTCCAGCACTTTTAATTAAATCATTTGTTTGGTTCACATGACCATTTCTAACTCCTCAATTATAGGATCATGTAAAAATACAAGCTAAGTTAGATCTCTTGGTAAGAAAAGCAGTTTATAAAATTTAAAGACATATTTAGAAACCCAATGACATTTTTCAATTACCTAGAGCAATAATAGCCATTCCTCAAGATGGAATCTTTTATTTTATTTTATTTTTATTTTTTTTTTTTAAAGATTTATTTATTTATTTATACAAGCAGTGGGTACAGTCAGAAGCGCGGGAGGGTGAGAGAATTCACCAGAGCCAGAGCGGGGAGCAGAGCAGGCAGAAGGACCGAAGTACACTGCTGAGGGGAGCAGCGGGCGGCAGGAGAGGTCTGCGCGCCATGTGGGACCCTCCTCTGGTGGCCGGGGAGCAGCCGGGGATCGAACCGGCGCTGCAAGGCTGCGGGCAGCTTGGCAACCCCGCGCTCAACCGCTGCGCCACCAGGGAGGCCCGGAATCTTTTATTTTAAATGATTCAGCTACACAATGAAAGGAAAAACATCTCATATTGGTTTTCCCATCTAGTTTGATGTTGTACTTAAGATAACAAATTCATCAGTAATTTTGTTATTATTTTCATTAAAGACAAAAGAAAGTTGGATAATTTGTTATAAACTCAACCATTCCTTGCCAGTTCTGCCGAAATATAGTGGGCTTAGATCGCCTGGCTTCTATTCTGTCACTACTTTCCGGTTCTAGCAACTTTCACAAATACTGAATAGTAAACATTGGGAAATACTGTGTACTGCATTAATGCATCACTTCCACCCAGTCTGGGTGAGATTGTAATCTTCTTGAAGGCAGGTTTAGCCTTTTTGGAAAATTCTGCAAATTAAAAATATACTGAGAAAGTCATGCCCCACAGAAGTGCAGAGAAGCACTGAACCGCCAATATTGCTTCCTTCACTGCCTGCATTTTTCCAAAGCCAGTCCAGTCCTCTCTTGCTTCAAATCTCATTAATCTTATCTCTTAACTAATGAAACTGATTACAAGGTACTTTGTAAATATTCAAGGTACTCCATAAAAGGTAAACAGCGGTAATGGTCAAGATCAAAGCCTCAGGTATGGGGTGCTGCTATTATGGTTTGAGGGTCACGCCTGCCTGAAAAGAACAGCAAACACAGGCTGGCTTTGATCGTGTCACTCCCAACACAGAAGATTCAGTGGTTCCCCGCTGCTTTCAAAAGCCCACGCTTCTTTGTGGACTCACCCTCCACACCCCTTCCATCTGGTCCCAGCTACTACTACCTTCCACACTCTTCACGCCTATAAGCCAGTCACAAGCACACCGCACACTGCTTATCATTGCCTCGTGGTCGCAAAACACCGTTTTCCTTCTGCCTTTTGTCTTCCTGTGTGCTCTGCATCACCCAGCAGAGTCCCCCTTTTCTCTGAACTATGATATAAGGACCCCCGTTTCTGTATAGTAAGAGTAAATAACAGAGGAAGCTTCTTGTACATACCCTAATTACTTTTTATGTACTATTTCACTGAATCTTCAAAACAACCCTAAGAAGTAGGATTATGTCCTCAATTTTATGGATGAGGAAACTGAAGCAAAAGCTACAACTCTCAAATACAATCTACAGATCATTTATATTCCAGAAAAAGATCAGGTTAATTTACTCCTAAAACAGCTGGAGGAAGGTTTCTTAAACAAAGAGTCAGTACTTGCAAAATTCAAAAAAATCTCAAAATTGCAAATGTATATGATATAAAATTCACTGTAGCCAGTAAGTACATGAAAAGAGAGACACTATCACTAATCATTATGAAAATACAAGTCAAAATCACCTTGAAATACCAGTTTACATTCATTAGTGGTTGGCTAATATAGTTTTTTGGGGCTTTTTTAGACAAGCGAGAAATAATGAGTGTTGGTAGAAATGTGAAGAAATCAAAACTCTTGCTCATTGCTGGTGGGAATGCAAAATGGCACAGCTGCTGTGAAGCAGTATGGCAGTTCCCCCTTCCCCAAATCAAACACCAAACATCCATTGGCAGATAAATGGATAACCAAAAGTATGCCCTATATAAACAATGGAATATTATTCAGCCTTAAAGAGGAATAAAACTCTTACACATGCTACAACATGGATAAACATTACGGACATGATGCTAAGCAAAATAAGCCAGTCACAAAAGACAAATATTATATGATTCTACCTAGAGTGATGTAAGTGATATAGTCAAACTCCTTGAGGCAGAAAGTTGAATGGTGATTGCCAGGGTCTGGGGGAAAGGGGACTTATTGTTTAATAAGCAAAGTTTCACTCAGGGATGATGGAAAGTTCTAAAGATGGATGTTGGTAATGGTTGCACAACAATGTGAATACTTATTACCTATGAATTGCACATTTAGAAATGGTGAAAATGATCAATTTTATACTATGTGTATTTTACCACAATAAAAAATGCTTTAGAAAAATGATTCATAGCATGCATTCGGTTCTTAAATACCCCATGGAGAAACTGTAGATACTAGGATCCCCCATTGCTAAGACATGGAAGGGAATTCTCACAGGGTTCCATAGACTTATACAGAATCCTTTGAGGGTTTTGTTACACTGCAGAAGTCCAATTCAGTGGATCTCAATGGGGCCTGAGATTCTGCATTTCCAACCTGTCTCCAGGCAATGCTGGGGGTGCGCGCACCACAACCCTCAGTCAGAACCAACATGCAAGAGGATTGATTCTTTAGACTCATGATGGAGAATTCTTTTAAATCTTTCAGGAAATCCCTTGAAATCACAAGACCAAAATAGAACGGGCCCACCAGAAACAGAGATCCTCATCATCTCAGTGGATTTCTGAATTCATATTTCCAAATGGACAGAATCAGGCTCACCTATTTTTATGAATGCTGTGGATACGCTGGACAAACCCAAATTATTTAAATATTACATGTATGTAAGCTAATATAAAACTATAAAAGAAATTAACTTGACTGAAAACTGGCTAAGCCACTTAAGGTTTTCCTTAACAAGATCATTTCAACTAGGACAAAAGGGCCTCCCCGGTGGTGCAGCGGTTGAGCACTGGGTTGCGAAGCTGCCCGCGGCCTCTGCGGCGCCGGTTCGATCCCCGGCTGCTCCCCGGCCACTGGAGGAGGGTCCCACATGGCGCACAGACCTCTCCTGCGGCCCGCTGCTCCCCTCAGCAGTGTACTTCGGTCCTTCTGCCTGCTCTGCTCCCCGCTCTGGCTCTGGTGAATTCTCTCACCCTCCCGCGCTTCTGACTGTACCCAGTGCATGTATAAACAAACCATCAAATAAATAAATAAATAAAACATGCCTCTATAAAAAAAAAAAAAACTCCAACTAGGACAAAAGTTCTAATCCCCAGATGCACTTTGTTTTTTAATAATGATGCCCAGGACATTGCCTGAGACAACGATTCACTTGGTCTGGGAGGGTTTTATTGTTGTTTCAAGCTTCTCAGGTATTCTAACACTAGAAAAAACTAGAAACCATCGATCTAAGATGAAATAGCAATCCCAAATCAAGATACTTAATAAATTGCATTAGTCTCTATTCTTCGTTGGGGTTACTAGGCATCAGAAGAAAAAGTCCGGTATATTTTGTTTGCTAACTGCAAATGCAAATGCGATCATTTCAGACATTTTATTGGGTCTAAATTTACTCCAGGAGCAAACTTTATGCAAAACCATGCAAGATTGTTAGCAATTGTGTGGCCCCAGCAACACGAAGGTTAGTTTTAGCACCATTCAACAAACTCCCAATTGGACCCACCAATCCATTTTCAGTCATGATTGGGCTTACTACTTAATTCAAATCAATAGCTACTTTGCTTCCCCTGCTGAAATAAAAGTTACCACAGTAGCCGTATTGATGATCCCCTCCTTGTTGATTATCATCATTCATATTCAGCCCTAATTTGGATATCACCAACCAACACTTTCAGCCAAGGCCACTTCAGGATAATGTATATAAATTATGCCTTATTGATCCCAGAGCATCTGCCGGCACTTAGGTATGTTGACCGATAAACATGAGCACAATTTGCAAGTTGAGTTTCTGATTTCAAAAAATTGTAATTTATAATAAAATGAACACTGTCATATTCTTTGAATTCACCTTCATAAAGATGAAGTGATAAAAGCAGTTCTAAATTACAAAAACCATTAAAAGAATGTGAAATCCTGAGGGATTTTTTTTCTTTTAAGTGATTAATGGAAGGAAAACTTCATTATTTTTCTTTCACACTTAGTATTATTTAACTGCATTTTGTCTTTGTATAATATAAAATAAATTTGGAAGTCATAATTCCTCAAATCAGAAATTATAATGCAATGAAACAGTATTTTCTTAATATATGTGTATTCACACACATGTGTGTGTATAATATGTGTGTGCGAGCATGTATGTGTGTGTGTGTGTATATCTTCTCTTTATTTTAAGATTTCAGGAGTCCACACTGAGACTAATGCAATTGATTTCTCAGGACATGTTTCCCAAAGATAGATTGGCATAAGTCAGTAAAGCATGGTTGTTAAATAAAACACATGGCCAAAGTCTCAACCTTTGTCATGAGGTGACTGCTGTTATACTCTTTATTAAGAGGGAAAAACTGCAGCTTTTCCCATAGAAAACAAGATAAAGCAGGCAAACAGTGTGCAGGTGTCGCGCTGCCTTACTGTGGCTCAAAGTCTAGAAACCAGTGTGACCTTCCTAGAGGCCACCCTTCCGAGTTCAGGGAAGCGAAAAATGCATGTCTAGGAGAAATCCAAGGCTCATTCCTTCCCAGGCTTGTCCTCCTTCCTTCACCCTGCTCCCCTGCCAGGGGAGAGCCAGCACTGATGAGGGGAGGCCTGGGATGTTACAGGCCAGGACAGAAAGTCTGGAAGGACACATGGCACATATTTGTGTGACAAGAATGGTATTTCAAAAATACTAGGGTGTGCTTTTCATTCCACTGCCACAGTCCCGTTCCCTGCAGTATTCCCTGGCTCCATCACAGGGAGCATCATCCATCCTGCAAGGACAAGAATACAACCAGGTTAATGGTTATGCCAGCCAGGATGGGGAAGTAAATGAAAGACACCCCACCTCCAGTTCTAAAAGAAAGTACATGGAGAAGAAGGGAGAGCAGTCAGGCCCAGGGGTTCCCCAAGTCTGGACAGAAATCTGGTACAAGGTGAGCCAAGCTTGAGAGAGATGGGAGAAACGCTCGCGGGCAAAGGGTCTTTATAACTCTGATTTTCCCGGGGAACTCCAGGCAGAGACTCCATCACTGGGCAGCACATGCCAGACCAGAGTGGACGGAACAGAGTAAAAAAGGCAGCAGAGCTGGGTCCTGAGTCAGCGTTCCGGCATAGCCCTTAGTTCCTATGTGGTGCGGGCAGTGGAGAGCCAACAGGCTTGCCAGTAAAGGTGTAAGGGGTGAAATGATCCCACCTGAGAGGTTGATTAGAGGTCACAGGTCAGAGCGGACTGTCAAGCCAATGAGAGCCACAGCGGAGAGCACAGGACAGTAGCCAGCCTGGCTGACTGAGTTGAGAGAAGTGAAACTGAATCTTTAGCCACAGGATACAGCAGGGGACCCCATATCACAACATCTTATACACTTTCTGTAGGACCAAGGGTCCTCAATCTCAACACTATCTGCATTTGGGCCAGGGGGTTCTTCACAAAGGGGTGCTATCTTATGCATCGTAGGATATTTAGCAGCATCCCTGGCCTCTACCCATGAGATGTCAACAGTCTCCCACTTGAGTCATCATCATCAAAAATATCTGCTCACACTAGCACATTCCCTTTGGGAGACAAAATCACTCCAGAGCAAGAACACTGTACTATACCTTGACCTAGATACCAGCTAGGTGAGGAGGATGAGAGGACCCTCCATCCCAGAGTTTTTTCACACTGAAAACTTTAAGCCTGAAGAAACCTGGATATCATCATTGGCAAGTTGAAGGACCTAGCAAACTCCACCCCACCTACCCTTCCCTAGGCTGCCTGCAGAGTAAAAGCCCAGAGCAAGAGAAAATAAAGAAAAATAAGAAATACTGGCTCTGAAAGTGTGGGTTATCACTCTATTTTCCAGAAGAGGAAACTAAGTCTAAGTGGGTGAGCTGCATGCCCAAGACCACATTGCTCAGTGGCACAGCCAGCATTCGAACCCCAGAGAGGCTGCTCCAAAGTCACGTTCATCCCAATGAGCCCAGCTACAACTGCCTTTCCCACATAGGGCCACATTATTTCTTACTGTATATTTCAGTATCATCTCCAGAAGATGTGAACATCCATGGGAAAGGAATACTATGCCTGGCTCTATACTATTTAGTTGGTGCCCTATAAATATTTGTTGAATGAATGAAACCCTCTCCTCCACCTTTGGGCTAAGTAGGACTGTTTCTCAAGGCCAGGCTGCACCTGAGAAAACAAGAATGGAGATAAAGGAGCAGCAAAAGTTGACCATTACAAAACCAATGTTCTATCTCAGAAGGTCCTTGAAAGAGGCAAGAAAATATACGGCTGGCTTCCAGTCCACACCACCAACATGTATGCCAAGAGATAGGCCCCATGAGCTGCAGAGAAGGGAGAGATGGGAGAGACAGGAAGGAGCCAGGCAGGAGGTGATGAGGCCTGAGCCAGGTTTGGGTTCAATTTGGAAGGACTGAGAGAATAAATAGGAAAGAAAACTCTAAGGATTGAGTTGATACAAGAAGTCAGAACAGGGCCTCCCTTGGTGGCGCAGGGGTTGAGCACTGGGCTGCGAAGCTGCCCGCAGCCTCTGCAGCGCCGGTTTGGACCCCAGCTGCCGGCGAGGGTCCCACATGGCGCACAGACCTTTCCTGCCACCCGCTGCTCCCCTCAGCAATGTATTTCATCAGTCTGCCTGTTCTGTTCCCAGCTCCAGCTCTGGTGAATCCTCTCACCCTCCCGCACTTCTGACTGCACCCAGTGCTTGTATAAATAAATAAATCTTTTTTTTTTCTTATAAAATGTCTTTTTAATTCTTTTTTTTTTAAATAATAAATTTTATTTTTATATTCCCCCATACAATTGCAAAAGCCCCATTCTGACCCCAATCCTTCCCTTCCCACCCCCCACCCCCCAAAAAGTGTCTCTGGTTCATAGTTTTTTGTTGATTTTGATTTTCACTTTCTTATATTCATTTTCCTGGTCCCTTATTTACGTTTTCTAGATTCCTGCTATGAGTGAGACCATCCGGTATTTTTCTTTTTCTTTTTAGCTTATTTCACTGAGCATGATCCCTTCCAGCGCCATCCATGTTGCTGCAAATTGCATGTGTTTATCTTTTTTGAATGCTGAGTAATATTCCATGGTATATATGTACCACATCTTCTTGATCCAGTCATCTATTTTTGGGCATTTGGGTTGTTTCCAAAGCTTAGCTATTGTAAACAGTGCTGCTATAAACATAGGGGTGCAGGTGTTCTTTGGAATTGATGTTTCTGTGTCCTTTGGGTAAATACCTAGGAGTGGAATTGCTGGATCATATGGAAGCTCTATGTTTAGTAGGTCCAGAAATCTCCACACAGCTCTCCATAGTGGTTGGACCAGTTTGCACTCCCACCAACAGTGCAGGAGAGTTCCTTTTTCTCCACACCCTCGCCAACATTTGTTGTTGCTAGTTTTTTTAATATGTGCCATTCTCACTGGTGTGAGATGGTATCTCATGGTGGTTTTGATTTGCATTTCCCTGATTACAAGTGATGTTGAACATTTTTTCATATGTCTGTTGGCCATTTGCATTTCCTCTTCAGAGAAGTTTCTTTTTAGCTCTTCTGCCCATTTTTTGACTGGATTATTTTCTTTGTTGTTGCTGAGTCTCATCAGCTCTTTGCAGATTTTTGTGATCAGTCCTTTATCATTAGTGTTGGGTGCAAAAATGTTCTCCCAGTTGGTGGGGTTTCTCTTTGTTTTTGTTATTGTCTCTTTTGCTGTGCAGAAGCTCTTTAATTTGATGTAGTCCCAGCTGTTTATCTTTGCCTTCACTATCACTGCTTTGGTTGATGTGTCTGTAAAGATGTCTTTGATGTGCAAATCCCGTAGTGTTTCGCCTATATTTCCTTCTATGTATTTTATGGTTTCAGGTCTTATGTCTAGTTCTTTAATCCATTTTGAGTTGATTTTTGTGTATGGTGTGAGGTAGTGGTCAAGCTTCATTCTTTTGCATGTAGCGACCCAGTTTTCCCAGCACCATTTAAAATAAATAAATCTTTAAAAAAAAAAAAAAAGTGAGAACAAAGAGGGAAATGTAAGAATGAATAAAACAAAGAGAATCCAGGCTAAGGGTGAGAAGATGGATCCGGCACAATGAAGATGGGTCCAGAAAGTAGATGGTGAGGGAGGGTTAGTTGATGGGAAACTTGAAGGTCAGGCAGAGATGGTTAGGGTTGGAGAGTGGGTTCCTCAGTGACAACTACAGTGTCCATTCCATTGATTGAGGGGTTACCATACCATGCAGATACTGCTCTGAGCACTTTATGAGGATTATCTCATTCAGGGAGGATGATTTCCCAGCTGAAGAAACCTATAGGCCTTCAGCAAGCCCTGAGCCTTAAGCAAACTGCTCAGGTCACATAATTTATGCGTGGTGGGGCAGGATGTGAATCCACACTGTATGCCCCGAGAACCACACTCTCAGCAACCAGGCTGCACCACTTCCTGGTGTCTGAGGTGACGAAGGCAATATTAGTGCAGCACTAAAGAGGAGATGGGAGCATCAGTGTCCCTCCTCTGTGTGCTTAGTCTGAGTAAGAGTCATTCATTTCCTCCAGATGAGGTTTAGGCAGAGGGGAGAAGAAAGATTCAGGATATATCCAGAGCTTAAAAACTATTTTGCTAGATGCAGTTGCTTCACAAGTGATTACATATTAAACCTCTTTATTCCTTAATTATCTGCATCCCTTTTGCATGTTCATCTGTGATTAACACTACTGGGTGGTTAGCAGCACCTCAGCTTAGCAGCACCCTGGGCAAACATCTTGATGGAATTGTGCAACCAGTGATTGTAAAATGTGAAGCCAGCAACGGTTCCAGTTCTTAGAATTGCAATCAGCATCGTGGCTGGTAAGAATAAATGACCTGTGTGTGTAGTGATGGGAAGGTGGTTACTTTGTGTGTTTGTTTCACTTGCTGATTCAAGAAATATTTATTGAGCATCTACTAGGTGCCAGGCACTGTCTTAGGGGGTTGGGACATGTCATGAACAAAACAAAGCTCCCTGTCCACACAGAACTGACATCTCCAGGGAAAAGTCAACCAGAAACAAAACAAATAAGCAAATGATTCAGTGTGGTAGAATCACAGGTGTCTTGGAAGAAATATTAATAGAAAATAAAGAAAGGTAAGAGAGATCCTGAAGGAAGGAGTAGAGGAGTAGAGCAGTTGTACTATTAAATGAGATCATGATCATCAAAGAACATCTGAACAAGGACTTTAGAATGTAAAAGAAAGAGTCACGTGGGTGTGAGGGAAGAGGTAGAGGGCCTGGTGAGCTCACTACCCAGTGAGGAGGCCAGTGCTACGGAGTGGAGTGAGCTCCGGGCCTAGAACCTGGAAGGATGCAAGTCAGTGCATGACGAGTTGGAGGGGGGTGCAATGTGAAGGTCATGTCTACATAAAATAAGGGGACCCTCCTGGGTCAAAAGCACAGTAGGCATGGGAATAGCCCAGAATAGGAAAGCTATTGCAATAATCCAGAAGAGAGATGGTGGTGGCAAAAACAGATGGTGTGGTACCTGCTAGATAGATAGATGTAAATATATCTATCTAGCTATATACATCTATATATAAATGTATTTAGATGCATTTATCTATCTGTCTATCTCTGTACCCATACACACACACAAACACACACTAAATCAGGTAAAACAGGTTAATTGGATGGAAATTTCAGTGGCAAATATAATGGAGTATATACAGAGTTGATTATAATGGTGCACACCTAACACCTATAAAATATTATAAACCAATGTTACTTCAATTTGAAAAAAAAGAAAAAGGAAAAAAAGACAGCTCATAACAGCCAAGTTTCAGCAATAATCCGAGAGCCATGGTGGTGGCAAAAACCAGAGTAGCAATTTTTTCTCCAGCATAGTTCCTGTCCAGTGTCATTCCAAAAATAATTGATGGAGTCAGAGTCAACCAAAGCAAAGTCTTCATAATGATTCATCAAGAGGGAAACTCATGCTGAGGAAGATGTCAGACATTGTCACGCTTTGTACAAATAACGACAGAAGGAAGAGTCACTCAGATCCATCTGGTTATGAAAAAGAGTACCACACACCCAGACCACAGGGCCAGCCAACGGCAACACCTGCATGATTGAAACCTCAGTCCCTTGGCCCTGCCAGTGCCTGAGGGAACCATCAGCGTTGTCTTTACTCCTCTGGAATCTGTCTGCAGGGGCTGGAGTTGTGTCCCGCGCCTCCCCAGATGGTTCCTGCCCTCCTGTAAATTAGTTGGGTTCCTTGTGAAGCATTTAGTTCACCCATTTATAAGTACTGGTAAGTTCACATAGTTCTAACAGGTTGCTTTACGAAATATCCAAGGTTCCATTCAATAAACCACACAGGAAGTGTTTTGCATTTGTATTTGGTTTTTTGTTTTTTCCATAGACGTCACTGCAAATGCTTCTTGGCATTGTCTTGTTTTCTGAAGCAATTTCCTCCCAGCGTTTTAGCTACAAAAATCTTTTATTAATTTTAAAACTGGAGCCTTTGTGAAAGGGGGGGGGGTGGCCTTGAGTTAAAATAATGATGGATATGAAGAACATTACCTGGTAACGGGAATATATTTCTTAGTTTTGAAAGACAGGTCCACGCGGTTCTTGCTTCACAGATCACCTGTAACCGAGGGCATTGAGAATGTGGGATATAGAGGAAAAACACGCTATTTAGCACCTGTTTTTATGCTCAATGAGTTCTCACTCTTATATTATTCAGAATGCATTTGATTCAGATGCTAGAGTCCTCTTCCTCTTTAGAAGGAAAAAAAGGGGTAATTCTAGCTTTTCAGGACCTTTCTCATCTCTGCTCTACTTCTCTACTAGCTTCCTGTCAGGTGAAGCAGCAGGTGGGTGGCCGATTGTTTGGAAACTTGCTCCTCCTGTGCCAACCAGGCTGTACTGCCCCCTTTGGGTTCCCCATTTTACCAGCGAAGGCTCCAGAGAGAAACCTATGGCCCCCAGGATGGGCCAACCTTTTCCACAGATGGAGAAGGGGGGCTAGCTAGGTCTCATTAAAGTAAAAGCAGCTCTGTCATTTGACATTTATTAAACATCTATTACATGTGTGGACCCTCCTTCAAGAATCTACTCTCTAGCCACTCTGAAATGCTACAGGAGATCAGCCTTTCCTACCAGGCAGAAGATGAAAAGATCTTCTACAAGTCACTCTGGACAAGCAGATTCATCCCGCACTGCTGCCTACAATCCAGAAATGCTCAGCGTGGGTCTAGGGGAGTGTTGACTTACATTCTGTGAGTGATACGATGAGTAAGAAATTCAGTTCAGAACCCAAGGGCTGGAGTCCACTGGGTTGGATCCACGTCACAGGCTTGCCATGTGCTGGCTGTGTGACCTTGAACAAGTCCCTTCATCTCCCTAAGCACTGTTCACATACGTAAAGTTGGGTTAAAGTGTCAATTTCATAGGCTTGTTGTGACAAATCAATGAATCCTCCCACTAAGTTCAGTACCTGGCACATAATAGATGTTCAGGCAACACTCACTATATCAGTTACCAATTATTTTACCACATGCTAGTAAAGATGACAGGTATGGGTAGAACACAGAGCCAATGATGTGTTAAGATGTGGAATATGCAAGGTCCTCTGGTAGCTGGATTTTCTCTGCTTTGCCCCAAGAGCACCAACCTCAGTGGCAGGTAAGGCACAAACATGTGCGTTGAGTGAGGGGGACATGCACAGAACAACTGGAATGTCATTGTTGCTGCTCCAGTTTTGAATTGCACCGGAGTATCAGCAGGCAGGGTCTACCACACCCATTTCTTCATCCCAGCATCTTCAACCTTGCTCTAAGACTTGGGGAGTCTGGCAACCCCTCACTTGACTCATCATCCAGCTCTGCTCATGCAGGGGCGGGGAGCTGCCATAGGTCAGATGGTAACACAATTGGGGTTCTTTAAAATTCAGCCACAAATGAGGACCTGCTTGCTTTCCTTCCTCTTGGGCCCTGGGTAGTGAAGGCTCCGGTTTGGCTCTAAAGTGTAGGTGACATCTGGGCTGTGGAGGCCATGCTACTAGAAGAACAGGGAGTACTCTTGACCTATTGATAAGGTGTCTTCTCCGTAAGTTATGTTAGACCTCAAATCCTGTGAGTGACTTTTCTCCAGACCTAGATAAGAGGCCATTCTTCTTGTTCATTCTCCTGTAGACTCCGGGTGATGGCTTGCCAGCATAGCAGGATGCTCCCCCACTCCTGATGAGCAGGAAGCCAAGAAGCGCAGTTTTGTGTTTGTCCAGGCACTGAGTTGAGGAAAAGCCCTGAAGAAAACGTACAGTTATATCTCTCCAGTGCCTGTTGCAGATAGAGAGTCTGCAACAGGATAAATAGAGAGTCTCTTATTTCTTAGCAACAGGATAAACCCAAGGTAAAAAATTCAGTTCAGTGCAAGAAACGTGCTTGTCCAAACCGACAGGACCCTGCTGTGCACCACGTTCATTCAAACAATAATGTCGTTAATCCTTACTGCACGGCGCTCTTCCTCCAGCTGTCCCCTGTGTCCCTGGGAAAGCAAAAATGATTCCTAATGTCAGTTCATGTCAAACCTAGTCCGGAGGGCAAATCTGCTGCTTACGACAACACAACAGAAAGGTCACTTGATTCCATCCAAAGTCCAATAGAAAGACCGTCTGTGCTGTCAGAGCTCTTCCACGGGGGCCTCCACGTGCCTTCTCGTCCTGACTTTGGCAAGTCACCCAGTTAAGGGCTTAGCTGGTGCATTTAGACTGTTGTCAGTGATTGTTCTTTCTTATAGTCCTAAGCTGGAATTGAATAGTGTGTGACTCATGAAATAGGTTTTATTTAAGGGACTTGGGTATGGATTTTAAATGTCTGCTTAGGGGCATGGGAACACTGTGGGGGGAGAAAACCTATAATCATGGGTAAATATTCCGATTAGAAATCGAGAATGCATTCCAGCTGTAGGATTCGTGTTGTTGTTGGCTGGTTTTGTTCTGGGGGTGGGGACGTGGTGCAGTTTGTCCAAACTAGCCCTGTGGAGCTACACTTCCCACAGGACTTGTTTTTTTAACATAACAACAAATGCTCATACATTTAGAAGTGAGAGTTAAACACTGTGTCTTTATTTTGTTTAGCCAAGCAGCAGTTGAACCCTGATTTTTTTTCCCCACTCTGGTCTTCTAACCTTACCAGTGGTGAGAGCTGAAGAGAAATCTTTCATTTTGCAGGAAACCTCATAACTTACATCCGGGTCAGAAACATTCCCGGGTTTCTTCTGACAAATGCATCAATACTTTCTAACCCCCTTCCTGCCCCACAGGACACATGGGTTTGGTTGGTTTACATTGGTTGGTTTGTTGGAGAAATGGAAAAATCTGTTAAGAACCAATTTAGAGTGCTAGATTCAGATGAAGACCAGGCAGGGACTGTGCTTGGGGATACCCTAGTCCTCAGTTTCCTGGATGGGAATTTCAGAGCTGCTTACTCTGTAAATGCCCTGGGTCTGTCAGCCTGGCCTGTGAGCGCTGCCCACTGACAGTCTCAGCCCCAAGGCAATGAGGAGAAGCAAAAGTCAGAGCAGCCCCAGGCCCTGGAAGGACGTTTGCTAGAATTGTCTCTTTCCATCCCCTGGTACAGTAATGTGACTGTGAGCCCTCGATTAAATGCAAATGAATTAGACCATCTCATCTCTCTCATTACTTCCAACTTCAAAATTTCATTCAACCTTGAGTTCCCTTTATGGACTCACAGGCTTCAGAGACCATACAGGATAAGAAATCATGCCCAAGATTCAAATGTCAGAAACCCGAGAAAGTGGTATGAAGGCTACAGGGAGCAATGGCCACGGAAAACACAAATATGTGATTATTATTTAATTATAAAATTATAAATTGGGAAGATGACTATATATTCGAGAGAAGCATTGTGCTGATAAAGTGAAATAATATATAAAGTGTATAGTGCCACACCTGGCATATAAGAGGTTCTCCATGAAAGTTTACATAATGAGCAAGTAAGTGAAACTTTCAAGAAGGGACTTGCCCCAAGGTCTCACATTAGCAAGGAGCAGAGCTGGGTTAGGACTCTACCCTGTTCTGATCATTCTGCTGATCACAACTACTCTTATGTTCCCTGGTTGCTGGGAGTGCACTGTGGTCCTTTTGAAGCAGAAGTTCTGCTTAGACAATCATTAAAAATTATCTGGTTCAGAGTAAGGAATTTAATCTTAAAGTTAGATTGCCTCAGGTGGTTGGCAAGAATTTATGGTGCCCAAATTGTAAACAAGCCACATGCACCTTCTTCCTATATTAGGCCCAGCATTCATAACTTTACTTCTTCCCATTAAGTCCTTATTGAGAGTTTGCTTTCAGTATAGCACCATGCCCTAAGGATATTAAATCATGCATCAGGATTCGTTAAAGCAATGTAAGACAGTGTCCGTGGGCATCTGGGAGAAGAGACAGGCAGACACACATAAGAGTTAGGGAACATCACAGACATTAAATAAAGGGTCACAATATACAGAGCAGCACCCCACTATGCAAGAAGAGGACACTCCATGGGGACTGAGAATTATGTCTTAAAGGACTTTACTGCAGAGAAGAGGGAGAGAGGGACACTGTAAGTCAGAGAGAAGAAGCCTACAGCAAAAATAGAATTCTCTGCTCACCAAAATGGTGTTGATAACTAGCGTTTTTAAGTATTAGCAATGTCTTCTTACACAGTGGCTCCAATCTATGGCACCTGCATCAGAATTGCTCAGGAAGGCTGTGATATAATAAAAATTATATTTAGTTAGTCTTGGTTCTTGGCACAGAATTCCTAAAACTCTTGGAATTTCCTGAACGATAGGAGCATCTTTTGCTAGTCATAACAAACTGAGTTTTTGTTAGTAAGGTGACCCGTGCTGGGCCCTGAGTAGCAAGGGCTGGCCACAACAGAAAGTCCAGGCTTGGAACTTGCAGCCCCATCCCCTGACCTGCGGGAAGGCGAACGTGGCTAGAGATTGCGTCTAGGCACACATGGTGAGTGATTGAATCAGCCCGGCCTTCTGGATAAATCTCTTAAATGATGCGGTTAAGGGCACTCCCAGGTTTGTGAACACACTCATGTACCGTGAGAGTGGTGCACCTGGGGAGAGCATGGGAGCCCTGTGCCCTGACCCCCTACCTCACCCTCCAGATCTCTTCTCTGTGGTTGTTCCTTTCTAATGAAGAAGTGATCTAAGTACAGGACATTCCCAAGTTCCATGAGTCTTCTTAATGAATTATCAAAATGGCAGATGGAGGCCGGAGTGGGAAGGAATGGCAACCTCTGAATTTCCCCTTGTGGAAGCCTAGGCAAACAGCAGTGTGGGAAGCCTGGGAACCTAGACTTGTAACTGGCTTCTGAAGTGAGGGTGTCCTGTGGAACCAAGCCCTTACATCTGTAGAGTCTGTCTCTAACCCCAAACAATTAGTGCAAAACAGGAGGATCCCTGTCAGGGAGCTGGTGTGAAAAAGCAGCATAGTGGTAATTATTGAAATTGTTTCCCAGACCCATAGTGTGAATGCTGCATCAGATTATGGGTGGAGTCAGGAAACCTCCCAGGCTTGAGGCACAGCAACTTTTTTTTTTTTTTTTTTAATAGAGGCATGTTTTATTTATTTATTTATTTGTTTGTTTGTTTGTTCGTTTTGTTTATACATGCACTGGGTACAGTCAGAAGCGCGGGAGGGCGAGAGAATTCACCAGAGCCAGAGTGGGGAGCAGAGCAGGCAGAAGGACCGAAGTACACTGCTGAGGGGAGCCGTGGGCGGCAGGAGAGGTCTGCGCGCCATGTGGGACCCTCCTCCGGTGGCCGGGGAGCAGCCGGGGATCGAACCGGCGCCGCAGAGGCCGCGGGCAGCTTCGCAACCCAGCGCTCAACCGCTGCGCCACCGGGGAGGCCCAGCACAGCAACTTTTGAGAACCATTATCAGTTTCTGCTTTAGCAACCTCCATCTCAAACTCAGAGTTCATCCTGCCAAAGGCACTAGACTCCAACAGTGATCATTAACCAGCTTGCCAACTGTGTTACCTGCCTCAATTGAGCAAGCTGAACAACAGACACTTCTAGAGTTTGGGCCCTGCCATTTCAAGAATCACACCTGTCAGTCCAGCACATAGGACTCCCTTCTACATGACTCCTTGAAAGGAATCCAGTGAAGTCAACAAGGAGAAGGATGGATGCCTCATTTAGCTCCTCCCCAACTCTTCTCTGCCTTCGGAAGACCCTCACCAGCCCTGAAATGGCAGAACTTCCACAAAATGCAGGGCTGTGTCTGGAGACTTTAAGATGGTTGTTTCTCCCAAGAAGGGTGAATCCCCACATGGAAGCCTAGAACACATACCCCATCTCCTTTCCTCAGACCTTGGAGCCTCTCTGGGAACTGGAGAGCAGGGACACAAAGACGTTACTATCTTCAATCAACATCATCTACCAAGGTGCATTTTTATATAGTAAAAAATAAAATACACACCAAAAAATCATCCATCCTACCACAAGAAAATGACCTCAGTTGGCACTATAGCCATACTTGCTTCCGGTTTTTCTGTACACATTTAAAAACCAAGACTGAGATTTGTATCCATTTTCATGAGTAGTTTCAGGACAATAAATAGAAAAGCACAAAGTTCTCCTGCAGCTTTCCTCACAGAAGAACATGCTGTGTTCCAGGCCCCCGGGTTTGTTCCTTCTGCGGTGGAAAGGCTCTCAAGGAAGGCATTTTTAGTTTCCTCTTAATCATTTTATTATTCAAATCATACCTGGTCATTAAAAAAATCCAAACAATATAAAGATGTATAAAGTCCCTTTTCATCCCTTATTTGACGTATGTGGTTCTAGACTCTTTCCTTTCCATATAAAACCCATAGATGATCTATACCTACACTGTTTTTCATCTATAAAAATGTAATAATAATGCAGATTCTGTCTGATGATTTGGTTTTTTAACCTCCCAACATATTGTGGATACCATAAATGTTTTCTGTGAGGAAAAGAAAAAGCAGAAATAAAAACTGGGCCAGAAAGTGAAAACAGCTTCTTTAATCTGGATGCCAGGAAGAAAGTATGTACTGGGTTTGCTATGCTAATTGAAACCACAAACCAAGAATATTATATATTTTGTCCCAAGTATGGGATTGGGAAATGTAACTATATGGGTTTCCATTCTTAACGCACCCAGAACAAATAACAAATGTATAGAAAAGAGGCCTAAGAAAATGTTTACATAAGTTTTAATCACACACCATGCTTCATAGCCTGAAATTTTAGCTTCTTTTTTTAGTAAACAATTCTGCTAGAAAATAGTCAGCCATCAAAAACACAGATTTACATTTTCCTTCAAAAAATATGCAAGTTATCAATTAATTCTACAAATATGACCATGCACCAAACACAGTGATAGAGATGGAATAAATCAGTTAATGACAATGTATACTCTACTCCTTGAGGTCAGAGGGGAATGGATGGGGTGGGACAGACAGATAATTATAGACATAATCAAAAAGCTAATTATCAAATATGTGAAAAGATAGTAGATGTTATGGGGCTGGGGGAGAACAGCTTAAAAGGTAATTGGAAGGTGGTTAGAAGAGTGGAGAATTAACTGTGGTCACCAGAGTAGGATTCATGGGGAAGATAACATTTAAGCAAAGTTCTGCAGAAGGTGAGGCAGTGGGCCAAGCAGACACTTGAGGGGAGAGAAAGCTGCCGGGCTGTCTATTATGGTTGAATTGTGTCCTCCTCCCCCACCCTCTTTAAATCAAAGTCTTCTAACTTTGCATGGATTATCCTACCATCCAAAGTATCCACTCTGGATTTATACTTGTGAACTTGACATCCACAAGCTATTAGAATAAAAATCACTTGTAAGCAAAAATTTACCAGCAATAAGAAGATTCATGAGGTATTATTATCTGAACTCATATATTAATATTTACATTCTAATTTTTTTTTAACATTTTTTTTAAAGATTTATTTATTTATGTTTATTTATTTATTTATACAAGCACTGGGTACAGTCAGAAGCGCGGGAGGGTGAGAGAATTCACCAGAGCCAGAGCGGGGAGCAGAGCAGGCAGAAGGGCCGAAGTACACTGCTGAGGGAGGGGAGCAGCGGGTGGCAGGAGAGGTCTGCGCGCCATGTGGGACCCTCCTCCAGTGGCCGGGGAGCAGCCAGGTTTTTATCTGCATCCCTAGGCAAAGGAAAGCAAGCACAGCAGGTCCTCCTAACACTGGCTATCGTTTCCTTCAATGCCTGTCCATTATAACATTGATAAGAAAAAAATTCCAGCCAACATTGAACTAAATGAGGTTATTCGAGGACCTGGTATTGTTATACCTCAATTCATTTCAAGTCACAGTTTCCAAGAACTTATCAATGACATTGCAGGCTTACTGTGAGATGCACTTCTTAGGATAGGGTTTCAGAGAACTTCAAAAAGAGAGCTTTCTGGGTGTGTTTGTTTTTATTACAATTCTCCCCAGAGGATCAGACATTTTGAACTCATATATTAAACTTGGGGCCTCAGAACAAATCTGCTTGCTTCCCTTCTTTTTTTTTTTTCTTCCTTTCTACTTAATACTTCCTTCCTGTCAAACATTTTTTGAGAAGCTACTATGTGCCAAGCAACAATGGCAGGTACCAAGGATATAGTAAGGGATAATAGAGCCCCTCATTGATGAAGTTGCAGCCTAGTTTGTGTCAGTGAGGATAAGTTATCTTATGCTGAAGTAACAAATAGACCCTGAAACATCAGTGTCTTCACACAACAGAACTTCACCACTTACTCCTGCAAAGTCTATGTAGGCCAGTAAGACTCTTGTCCATCCAGTGACCCAGGGATTCAGATGCCCTCCATAGTGGAACATCACCATTTCACACATGGCTGTCAGAGCCACAAGAAGGGAAGAGCAAATATGAAGGTGGAACACTGGTTTTTCAATGCTCAGGACAAAAAGTGATACTTTTTTGTGTCAAAAAGCAGTTTGTGTGAATTGCTCACAGTTCAATGCTCACAGTTTATTGGCCTGAAGTAGTCACATGGCCCTAACCAAACTGGAAGGGAAGCTGGGAAATGTGGGGAACACATGGATATTTACTGAGCATGAAACGTCAGTGTCACCTTAGCGAAGGACACAGTCTGGGAAATGATCATTTCCACCTGTGTGTTGAGGGCCATGATCAAAGTACACACAGGCATTAGGGAGAGCAACCTAATGACACGTTTCCTTCTCAGCGCATTTTTAGATCAACAGTTTGGGTCATTTTGAGCATAGCTCCACATTACACAAAGACCTAACAATCAAAGTACATGCTATTTCCTTTTAGAGAAACATACTAAAATTACCAGTGAAATGATAAGATATCTGGAATTTGTCTCAAAAGGACTGGCTGGCTGGTTGGGTGGAGAGAGACCTGAAATAAAATAGGTTGTTCATTTAAAAAGTGGTGAAACTGGATGACGAGTAGATCAGGTTCTTGCTACTATCCTTTCTATTTTTATTTCTGTTTCAAATTTTCCATAATAACTTATTTCATTACATAGCAATTGGGCAGATTACAAATACTGAGTGTTTCAAACCACAGTGATGTCACCTAAATTTTTAATTTAAACAAGCTATTTTCTAGTTCCCTTCCCACCCTCGATCTCAGACCTCAGCTTCTCACCCCTTTTTTGCCAACTTGCTTTTACTCATGCCTGCCTCTCTGATGCCTTGCTCCCTGCAGTCACTTCATTTATCTGACTTGAGACTTTATTTCAGCTGAGGGAATTTAATTAAGGAAGCTACACTAACCCTTCCCACCACGTTTCCTTTACAAGCAAAAAGCCCTTTTGATAAACTTCTGTCAGTTTCTGCCTAGATCCACTCAGTTGTTCACTCAAATGTTGATACAACCTATTTGAACACAAGCAGCTCTAAAATTTCTGCACCCACCCAGCATGTCAAGAGCAGCCCACTTCCTGTTTGGGAAAGGAAAGAAGCGGCCCCAGACTCAACAACCTCTGTGTCTTTTTCCACTTAGACAAAAACCCAATTCACATCTTTGCCCCTGACACCCAGCCCCGCACAAACCTGCCCCAGACGGGGGTTCAACAAGGTCTGCCCAGGACCCTGTAGGTCCCCTCAATGCTCCAGTTTCTCCAGACACCCCAGAGCACAGGCAGCTCCCGGGGCTTATTTCTCCTATAACCACACGCATCAGCTCACACTCATCTAGACATTTCAGGGGCGGCCAGACAGTCCTCCGAAGTCCACGCCCCCATCTGCTCTCCGCCGCCCCCTTTCCTGTGTCCGATGCGGCCAAAATGTCACTCAGAGACACTCCCAGCTTGGTGCCACATTGTCTCCAGCTTTTCACTCCACATAAGGACTTCTCCCCTTTCACAGGTCATTATTTTAACATCTTACTATTTTAGCAGCCTTCCGTTTTAAAAATAGCCAATAGTCAGCCTCCTTCTCCTTCTGAAGCGCCGCTGTCTGCACGATTGTGTTCACATTCCAGCGCCCCCTTGGAAGGGGGAGGCTGAGGCTTTACTACACCTACGACCAGGTTCTCTGCTCTGCATTTTCCTAGCATTTCATACGTAGAAATGCATCTGGAACGAGTCCAGCGCATAAAAGAGAGAACTTTAGTCCTTATTTGTAACTTTGCTTTTCCCTCCTACTAGCCCATAAAAACTTGAGCCAACTTACTCCAGTTCATTGAATTTTACAAATGAGCAGGAATGAATATTTTGCTTGTAAGTATCACTAGAAATGAGAAAGGATTCAAATTATTTTGCATATATCTTTAAGGAAAAAAAAAAAAGTTTTAACCTTAGTAACACATGTACCTCTCCCAGATCTCAAGGGGTTACATTTTGCTTTTGAGCTTGTCTGTATTTTTTCACTTTTTTCATAAGGATCATGCAACATTTTACAATTTTTTAAAACATAGTCATCTTTTTTATTTCTTTTAAACCGAAGTTTCTCAGTCTCAGCATTGTTGACATTTTGGATTGGCTACTTTTTCATTGTGGCAGTGAATGTCATACATCGGGATGTTTAGCAGCATCCCCGGCCTCTACTGACACCAGGTGTGACAGTGACAAATGTCTCCAGACATTGCCAAAGGTCCCTTGTGGGGTAAGGGGGCAAAACCACCCTGTTTAAAATCCACTGTTTTGTTTTTTTTTCTTTAAGATTTATTTATTTATTTATACAAGCACTAGGTACAGTCAGAAGTGCGAGAGAGTGAGAGAATTCACCAGAGCCAGAGCGGGGAGCAGAGCAGGCAGAAGGACCGAAGTACACTGCTGAGGGGAGCAGCGGGCGGCAGGAGAGGTCTGCGTGCCAAGCGGGACCGGGGATCGAACAGACGCCGTGGAGGCTGGGGGCAGCTTCGCAACCCAGCGCTCAACCGCTGCACCATGGGGGAGGCCCTAAAATCCACTGTTTTAAGCTGTAAAGATTTGGGGTCTTTGAGGAATTTTAGAAGCTAGTAAGAAAAATGAGCACTATCTTAGGTAGATGAAAAGGGTGATCAAGTTATTAAAATTAAATATGCTCCAGAGAACAAGGCCTTTCTAAACAATGAATGTCAACACATTCTCCAATTGCTATCCCGTTGCTCCAACAGGTCGGCCAGGGATTAATGGAATGGCCCACATGGGACAGCAAGCAGACAGGCTGAGCAGCACAGCCAGGCACAGAAGTGGTCCTGCAGAAGTCGGGAAAAACACCAGAAGGAGTGGAACCCGACTTCTGTGCTCGCCAGTTGGACCCAAAGGAAGGGTAAGTGGAAGAGGGAAGAGGAGGCTGTTTTATGTGAGGGGAGCAATTGAGCAGCAACATCATAAAACTATTATCAGAATGTGCAGGGGATGGACTTCTCTGCTCTTAACCCCAGGTGAGCTGAAAGTCCTTTTCATTTCAACATCCATCTTTCTCAGACTCCCCAGTTGTTCTTCAATCTCCAAACGTGGCACAGCTATTGACTCAGAATCTCTGAACGGTGAAAGACTATCACAATTCTCCCTGTATGGAGTCCATGGATATGTGCAGTAGGGACAACTTAGAAAGAGAAATTCATCCTCCAACTCTCACATAGGAGAGAGAGCCAGCAGCTTGAGAGATCTGCCAGAACACTTGGAGTAGGTGCCCCCAAGGCTGAAAAGAAGATAGAATTTAGCCACTTCGGGAAGAGCACACAGGCCTTACCTGCAGCCCCCTTGGCTGGGGCACCACCTTCCAAGTGTGCACCTAGTTTCCTGACCCCTGGCATTTAATACCCGGGCTCAGCAAGGCCTCTGTACCCAGCTAGCTCAGACACAGTGAAGCTTCACACCTTCAAGCATACATGTCAGGAGCGACCAGTATAGACTAAAGATTCCCAAATTTGGAGGCAACCCTAGGAAGAGAAATAGGAAAAATTGCGAAGGTTGAAGCATGCAAAAAAAAGAAAAATAGTTATCAGGTGTCATATCTTTCATTGCCTTTGAGCTATTTTACAACTCTGTAATTATAGAATATGGATGGTACTATGGGTAAAACTATGTCCCCTCAAAACATGTTGAAATCCTAACCCCCAGTACCTCAGAAAGTGATCTTACTTGGAAATAGACCACTGCAGAAATAATTAGTTAAGATGAGGTTATACAGGGGTGCAGTGGGCCCTCAATCTCAGACGACTGGTGTCCTTAAGAAGTGACACAGAGAGATATGCAAAGGGAGAGTGCAAGTGACAAAAGAGGCAAAGATTGAGATGCCATAGCTGCCAGCCAGGGAACCCCAGAGAGTGCCAACAAAGCTGGGGAGAGAAAGAAAGATTCACCCCTGCAAGTATCAGGGGGAGTTTGGCTCTGCCCACATCTTGAATTCAGACTTCTAGCCTCCCAATGAGATAGTGGGTGTCTGTTTTTCTGTCTCCCAGTTGGTCATACTTTCTTAAGGCAGCCCTGGAAGAACTAACACAGGTGGTGATGCAACTTGGTTTTATCTCAGAGATTCTCCATGGCTGACCCATGGAGACTTAATGAAGCTTTGGGGGCGGGGGAGGAAGCAGGTTTAATGGAAGGCCAATAATAGCTACTGAAATTGTTCTTTGGAGTCAAAATTAAATAAACCAAACCAAAGTCGTCTAAGGTAGGCGTTTTGGTAACACTCTACTTATTGGACACAACTTCACTGTGCTATGGGTGTGAATCTACTTGTCTCTTTTGGTCAATCATTGTTACACGGCTTCAGTTGTCTCAGTGTAATGGATCCTGACACTGTCCCTGTGACTTCATAAGGAGAAGCTTAATCTCTGAGATAAAACCAAGTTGCTGTTCTTAAGGAACTCAGAGCAGCTTAAATACAACCCTGCCCCAGAGTGAGCACTCAGTGTTTATCGAAGATTATTTCCTGAAAAAGTGGGATGAAGACATATACAACTACCTCGGAGGACTTGTCAGTCAGGTTTTTGATTGTATTATTATTCCACGGTGTTCTCAAGCAAGCAAGCAGAGGATTTTATGAATCTCTGTGGGTAGAAATTCAATAGGTTATAAAAACATCATAATGCAACTATACTTAGAACACCTTACTAGAATAAACAGACTAAACTGGAAATGTTACATAAAATTAGGGATTTTTTGAACAAGCAGACAGCAATTATATATTTGTGGGGGGGGGGGAATCTACCTTGTCTGGAAATGAAGAAATTTGAGCAGACATAAGCAAAATTATATTCGTGTAATTTGTGTTTTCTTTCCTCTTTCCCCTCCTGAAGATAGCCTATAGGGCTGAGGTCATGCCCTCAAAATCATCCTCATTTAAACAGAAGGTTTTAGTAGTTGTTAAAAACATTTAAATTCATACTAAGATGAGAATGACTAACAACACATAATGAGATATTCTTTTGGAGGTATATTTACGTTTTACTGATGAGCATCCAATCCAATAAGCACTACACTGTTTATATCCAAGCACTATGCTGTGGGCTCTATATGATACAACCCTGCTCCTGGCCCAAGTGACATAAAGTTAGGTTGAACTCCAGATTCAGCTTGCTTGATCCTCCTGACCTAAACAAAAATCTTAATCTCCCCACCACCATCTCAGTAAATAACATCCAGAGTCCACTCAAGCCATTAAGCTAAAAACGTAGGTGGCATTCATAATGGTTCTCTTGATTAAGTCTGCTGCTCTGCCTCAACAATATATGTCAGGCCCCATATGCTTCTCCTCATCTCCATCTCCTGGTTTAAGCCACCATCATCTTACATCTGGACTGGAAATGTCCTCCCAAGTGGTTCCTGATTCCCTCTTTACCTCCCCCTGCCGCAGCCCACAATGTGTTCTCTACATGGCGGCCAGAGCAGCCTCTTAAAAACATAAATGAGATCATGGCACTCTCCTCTAATGACTTCCCATTGTACTGGATGTAAAATCTGAACTTTTTATCATGACCTCAAGACCATACTGAACCTGGCCTCACCAGCTTTCTAGCCTCATCTCCTGTTGTTCTTGTTTTTTGCTAACTCTGCTCCAAACCACATTGTCTTTGTTTTCAGTTTTCTGAATAAGCCAAATTTGTCCTACCTCAGAACCTTTGCATTGGCTGTTCCCTTCACATGGAAACATGTGAAGGGCTTGTCACCTGGCAGGCTTCATTCTATCATTTCAGTATCAGCCCAACTCTCACCTCCTCAAGGAGGCCTCTTCTGTATAAAGGACCCCTCCCAAACATACTCTGCCACAGCAGTGTGTTTTGAGTACTTTCATTACACTTGGTCCCATCTACCCCCCTTGCTTGCTTGTCCATCTCCCTGTATGCCTCGCCTTTATTAAATACCCACTAGAATGCAAGATCTATGCAAGTGAAAATCTTGTTCATTACTACATCTCAATTTATATTAAGGACATTCTATATTTATTGAATGAATGAAGATGCAAGATAGAAAGTTTGGATGAGAAACCCTTCCTTTTAAATCACAGCCCTCCCCGTGGACAAGCTTTACCAGCCTGATGTGAAAGGAATTTAAATGCTAACTTCCAAGTACAGGTAGTTTTAGAAACTAAAAGGAAAGAAAATACACAAGACATAATTCCAAGTAATAAACAGGAAGAACTGCAGGAAGCATAGTGTGAACAGTGATGACAGTCTCCATTCTGGATAGAGAAGGAAGGAAAAAATCACCAGTTCTTCAGTCCTTTTAAGAGAAACATCAAGAACAGCTAAGTACTACTTTGGATACTTTAAAAAGAAGAGTTTGGAAAAAATTCTCAGGCAGTTTGGAGCTTGTTTTTTAACATTACTTATGGAAAGGCCTAGAAAAGAGAGTAGTGCAGATCAACAAACCCAAACCCCCCACTCCAATGCAAAGACAGGTCACAGCTCATTTTATTGAAGTTATGTTGGGTGGCTAAGGTAGGGGCAGGGAGCAGCTTAAAACCTGAAATTCATCCAAAAGAAGCAAGAGAAAGCGTCTCCACCTCAAAGAATTAAAGAAGGTGACAAGGAAGGATCCTGTACATGCATCATTCATCAGAGACACCTAATAGCTTACAGTGGAGTCCACAGCCATTTGATTGTCACAATATAAAAAAGTTGCTCATGTTGACAAAAAAGAAAAGAAATTTAGAATTTTCGGCTCTGGTCTAAAGAGGATAGTGCAACATTCCTATTTCCAGATAGTCTGGTGGAAGTAAACAACTCCAGGAAAAAAGACAAAGATCCCTTCTGCAGAAGCTGGCATGACAGGGGTAAGACCTGAGCACTTACAGAAGAGCTCGTTGGGTCAGTAGAGTGACGGCTCCTCTGACCCGAAGAGACAAGTGAGGAAACAGACCTGTTAACAGCCCCAACCAGCTGTGGTGGTTATTCCAACTTTAAAAAATATTAGACAAGATTTCCCACCAAGACTATTAGAAATTATAGAAAGAGAAATGACTGAATCAGTACACAAAATACGATTATGGCTAAGTACTTTTGTGGGCTGAGAGCTGGAGCATCACAGAACTAGGGACTTTGAGGTCATCCTGGGCCAGATCCCAGTGCTGCCATTTGTAAACAAACCATGTGTCCTTTGGCAAGTTCCTTAACATGACCATGCCTCCAATTACTCAGATCTACAATGGTGATAGCAATACAGACATCATAAGTTATTGAGGACTAAAAGTATATATATTTTAAAATTGATGCATAGGGCCTCCCCAGTGGCGCAGTGCTTGAGCGCTGGGTTGCGAAGCTGCCCGCGGCCTCTGCAGCGCCAGTTCATTCCCTGGCCGCTGGCCGAGTGTCCCACATGGCGCACAGACCTCTCCTGCCGCCCGCTGCTCCCCTCAGCAGTGTGCTTCAGTCCTTCTGCCATTTCTGCTCCCTGCTCTGGCTCTGGTGAATTCTCTCACCCTCCCGCACTTCTGACTGTACCCAGTGCTTGTATAAATAAATAAATAAATCTTTAAAATAAAAGAAAATAGATGCATACACATGTGCACAGATATATGTGTGTTTTCACTGTGTAATATGTGTATATACATGTACTTTTAAGCATGACTAGGCCTAGCACATAACAATAAACAGTAGCGTCCTTCTCTCTTCCTTCATGGGGTCAGAGCTGGACTCATCTTTAAATGTTCTGAAAAGAAGCCAAAGGTAGAAACTCTTTTGGCCCCACACATGCCAAACTCACAGCTGACTATAAAATGATTTCATAAGGCTATGAAAGGGGAAGAAAAGAATCATATTGTGTTTAAGGAAGGCAGGTGTAGGCCACCAGAGTTCATGTTCAGAAGGACCCCCAAGGTGCCTGGCCACCTGTTGAGTCCAGCCCTGCTCTGGGGGTGATGAACAACCCATGCAAGGATCCCAGTTCTGGCCTAAAGTAGTCATAACACCCACATCTGCCCTTATGTAGTACTTTCTCTAAGCCAGGTGGGATTCTCAACTCTATACATATATTATCTCATTTACTCTTCAGAACAATCCTACCAGATTGGAACTATTCTAATCGCCACTTTACAGATAAACTGAGTCACAGAGAAGCTAAGTGACTTGTGCCCAAGCCTACTCTGTTCCCAACCTCATTCTCTGATCTTTACTTGCTGCTTATTTTCTAGAACCTAGTTTAATGAAGAATATTTCTAGAGAGTCCCTCATCATAAAGCATTTGTCCAATTTAGCAATATGCATCACAATTTAATGTACATAGCTTTGACCCAACAATTCCTTTCCTAGGAATATTCAGAATTAATCACTGCAGCATGTAAAAATATTGTAACACAATGTTCTTTGTCACAAACCTGCTTTGAAAAATAAAAAATTTGGAAACAAGGTAAAATGACCACCATTATGAAATGGGTTAAATAACATGTGGTGTGCCCAACCAATTACTATCCTCCAGAGGCATAAAAAGAAAGCGGCAGCTCTATGCACTGACCTGGAAAGACATCAGCATGTATGAAATGAATAAACCAAGAGAAAATACAGGATGTAGAATGATCTCACTTTTGCTATTATATTACATTATATTAGAGAGCAAAATAAATCTATAGGAGTATAACCAACCTTGCCCCAGTTGTTTCTAGAAATTTTGCTTTTCATTGCATCTTCCTTTTATACTAATCTTTTTTTTTTTTACAATGAGTATGTGTTCATGTTTATATCAGAAAAAAATAAAGATATGTCTCCTTACGCTTGCCTCGACTTTGTGTCATCTGTTCTGTGCTGCTAGTGCTAGTCCCTCCCTGTACAAAGCCATGATGGGCTGGGAAACTGCAACTTCTTAATCACCAGGAAGATGTGAAAGGGTGGGAGAAAAATCACAGAGAAGAAGCTCCTATACTTCGGACCAATAAAGAGGGCTGGGATGTCAAAGCCCAGAGTGTCTAAGACTTAAGTTTAAACACCGTGGGAGAAACAGATGTGTGTAGCTCTCAAAAGTCCTGCTCTCCTGCTCTCTAAATTCTCAGACACTAAAAGTGTGACACTATGATTAAAGTTTGAAAACACTATCTTTAGTTAAATGCCAAGTATGTTATCGATAGATAACATACGCCACAGGCATACCCCAAACTGACACAAAGTGAAAACAGATAAAACAGGCATTTATATCATTCATCCATGAGAGCGCCACAAGTGTGTGATTTGGAGCCAGGCTCCAGCCATGACACTGCCAGAGTCGCTGCAGAGACAGAATTTGGGGCAGTGGGTCAAAAGCGTCATTTTCATTGACTCATTGACGATTATCTTTTTATTCCCTTTCCATTTCCTGAGAGCCACAGACTTCTAGTGCATTAAATTATGTGCCTTGGGTTTAGATTTTCTTCTTCAAAATAAATATTTTAAGCTTTTCAAATTTGCTTTTGTGTTGTGGGTTTAGGCAACATCTTATTTGACCCATCATGGCACCAATTGCTCTATTTGACATTCAGCAAATCTTACAACCTTCAGCAGTTCACCTTCTGAATATTATTACTGGCTCATTTTATTTTCGAATGTTACTTTCCAATGGAGCATATCAGTGTTAACAATAAAATCATCCTGAAGATCCACACTATATTTGACATTTAGCTTTTGTTTATTGAAATCCATACATCTGAAACCCACACCTGGAATTTCCAACTACTAAATTATTATAACCCGCATTTACTAATATAATTAACTATATATAGGTTAATATGTTGGTATAATTATACCACTAGCTATATAAAGATATCTTTGGTAAGGTCACAAACACACTATTTACCCACCTTCCCACAGCCCCTCAAAACGTGACTCTGTCTTTCTCAGTAAATAGAAATAAAGCAAAACACTGTGCATTCAAAACTTTTATTTATTTTGGTTATGTCCAAATTCTTAATATACAAGTTCTTAAACCAAAATTTTGTTTGTCATCTTGACAATAGCACCCAACAGGGAACAGCACCTCCAGTGGCAGATTTCTAGCTGTTCTTTCATCCCATGTTCCCATTATTGCAGGCCCTCCATTCTCTGGGTAAAGCACAGGAAACAAATAGCTCATAAACTCTGGTTTTCAATGTGCTGCCATTGACCCCTTTGACAGATGAGTGGACACACAAAACCATGGTATTTACCTACAGTGGACTATTTTCGGCCTTTAAAAGGATGGGAATTCTGGCACACAAATGCTACAACGAGGGTGAGCCTCAAGGCTGTTGCGTGAAGTGGAATGAGCCAGTCACAAAAAGGAAAATGCAGAATGATCCCACTTCTGTGAGGTGCCTGGAAGAGGGAATTCACAGAGGCAAAGCAGGATGGTGGCTGGAGAGCAGGGAGAGGGCTGTGGGGGCTATTAATGGGTATAGAGTTTCAGTTTTGCAAGACGAAGAGAGATGACTTGCACAACAATATGAATGTCCCTATTATTACTAAAATGTATACTTTTAAATGGTTATGATAATTTTATGATATGTATACTTTACCACAATTAAAATCTAAAAAAATTTTTTTCAGTTTACTAAAATTGTATGAGGGCACTATCTCCACAGTGGGCTATAAAAGCTACTTGTTTTATCAACAGCCACATTAACCTCATGGTTTCCCAAATATGCCACAAAGAAATGTGTCTGTAGAATTGAGGCTACTAGAGGGGTAAGAGTGATGGGAACAGGTATGGGACAGGGTCCTAGGGAAGGACTAAGGATGCTAGCAGTGGGTGTGGTATGGTGATATATACCTATGGAGGTGTAACCTATACCCCTAAATCATACACAGTGTGGTTAGCCCCTGTTACTGCAGTAATAATAAATATATAATATATATATAATATACACAATATATATTATATATATTTTTTCCAAAGGAAAAAAATGATGAAGAGACTCCCTGAAAAGACAGCAGGTACCTGTAATTAGAAAATTTACATTTAAAAGTCTTTCTGTATGTTGAGGATATTGACAATAGTTTCTAAGCTTTATATGGCATGGCAAAGACCCGGAACAGCCACCACAATACTGAAGGAGAAGAACAAAAGTAGAGACGACTGACACTGTACAACTTCAAGATTTACTATAAAGCTACAGCATTCACTATAGTGTGTTATTTTTTAAAAAGTGTGATATTGGTGAAGAATAGACAAATAGATAAATGGAACAGAATAGAGACCCAGAAGTAGACCACATAAATATAGTCAACTGATCTTGGACAAATGAACAAATTTAATACAGGGGAGAAAAGATAGTCCTTTTACAACGGTGCTAGAACAACAGACATCCATGTGCAAAAAAATGGACCTAGACATAGACCTTACACCCCCTCACAAAAAATAAACTCATGTGGATCATAGACTTAAGTATAAAATGCCAGATTCCTAGACGTTAACACAGGAGAAATCTAGATGCCATTGGGTATGACAATAACTTTTTAGATACAACACCAAGGATGTGATCCATGAACAAAAGATTGGTAAGCTGGACTTGATTAAAATGAAAACTGTCTGTTCTGTGAAAGACACCATCAAGAGAACGAGAAGACAAGCCACAAACTGAGAGAAAATGTTTGCAAAAGCTATGTCATGGACTATTATCCAAAATATACAAAGCACATTTACAACTCACAGTAAGAACCTAAACAATCCAATTTGAAAATGGGCAAAATATCTAAACAGACACTGCATCAAAGAAGACATGCAGGTGACAAATAAGCATATAAAAAGATTGCCAATGAAAATGAGATATTGTTATATGCCCATTATATACCAGTGTATACTTCTTAGAATGGCAAGAATCCAAAGCACACATAACACCAAATGCTCTTGAGAATGTAGGCAACAGAAGCTCTCATTCATTACTTGTGGGCATGCAAAATGGTACAGCCACTTTGGAAAGACACTTCGGTCATTTCGCTCAAAACTAAACATATTCTTACTTTTCATGTAATCCAGTAATACACTCCTTGGTATTTACCCAAAGGAATTGAAATTTTAAGTATACACAAAAACCTGACATGGATGTTTATAGCAGCTTTATTCATAAATGTCAAAACTTGGAAGAAACCAAAATATCCTGCAGTAGGTGCATGGATAAATAAACTGTGGTCCTTCTAGACAATGGAATATTGTTAAGTGTTAAAAAGAAATCAGCTATCGAAGCCATAAAAAGATGTACAAGAGAATTAAATGCACATTACTAAGTGAAAGAAGCCAATCCAAAAAGGCTATAAACTCTAATTCCAACCATATGACATTCTCCAAAAGGTAAAATCATGGAGCAATAAAAAAAATCAGTGTCTGCCAGGGGCTGAAGAGGAGGAAGGGATGAACAGGATGAATAGGGAGAGGAGTTTTAGGCAGTGAAACTATTCTCATGTTAGAAACAGTGTATATACGCCATTGTACGTCCATCCAAACCCAGCGTGTAGAAGAGTGAACCCTAATGTAAACTGTGGATTCTGGGTGACAATGATGTGCCATTGTTAGCTCATCAATTTTAAGAAATGTACCTCTCTGGATGTCACAAATAGGGGAGGACTTGCATGTGGCGGGGGTGGTGGTAGGGAGGCTGTTATGGGAACTCTATTTTCTTCTACCTTTTGCTGTGAACCTAGAACTGCACTCAAAAATGAAGTCTATTAATAACAATATTTAAAAGACTTCCTACTGTATGATTCCAGGTATACAACATTCTGTAAAGGCAAGACTATAAAAATAGAAATAAAAGATTAGTAATTGTCAGGGATTCCAGAAGGACAGGGGAGGGATGAATAGAAGGGGCACAGAGGATTTTCAGGGTGCAAAACTATTCTGTAAGATACTGTAACAGTGGGTATAAGACATAATGCCTTTGTTAAAGCCCATAGAACTGTACAACAGAAAAACGGAAATTTATGTGAAGTATCCACATTAGTTAATAATAACCTACCAATACTGGTTCATTAATTGTAACAAATATATCACCCTAATGCAAAGTGTTAATAATAGGGGGCAACAGGGCAAAAGGGGCAACTATTTAGGACCTCTCTGTACTATCTGCTCAACTTTACCTTGAATCTAAAATTGCTCTGAAAAACAAAATTTTTTTTATTAATATAAAAGCTTTCGACATGAGGCTGCCTCTGCCAACCTGCTGCCAGTGGTCTAAGCCCTCCCTGCGAGAGGTGAAAAATAAAAGCTGCTCCTTTGAATATTCCAGGTTCTGTTCCAGGAGCAAGGAAATAGGATCATCTCTTTCCAAAGAGCACTAGACAGTTGCCTTCCCTATGGGGAAATCTTCCCTCCTCCATCCCATGTGACCTTTGTGAGATGACTAATCATGATGCCTCTTTTCCTCCAAAGGGTGAGCATGTGACCCCCCAAACACCAAAATTTGCCCTCCCAGAAACATAGGAACACAGAGGTGAAGTGATGGGAGTGCTGCAAAGACAATGCCCTTCCATCCCTGCAACCAGCTCTTTCCAAGACCTGACTATTGAGTTCTAACTACAAAGGTTTCCAATATCTTTACCGAAGAAGTCCTATCTCGAGTTAGCCAGAGCTGCGTAGAGAGCTTGCGGCCAGAACCCTAACTGAGACATCTGGGGGAAAGACACCAAAATGCCAGCCTCATTTGTACCAATTTCTAACCAAGAAAAATGGTTAGAATTAGTTGGAAGAAAAAATGGGGGACAAGGGATCAGAGTGGTACCAGTGTTTGAAAATGCCTGCTGCGTGCCGGGCTCTGCACAGGGTGGGGGAGTGCAGAGATGAACACGATGAAGGTTGCACTCCAAGAACTTAGAGTGATCCAGTGGACAGAAGGTGGGCTTGGGACAAGCCTGGCTTCCCCTCTCCAGTCTGCCCTCACTTCTTTTTATTTTTTTGTAAGATTTGTATATTTATGCATATAAGAGCTGGGGTACAGGCCAGAGATGCAGGGGGTGAAAGGATTCACCAGAGACAGAGCAGGGAGCAGAACAGGCAGACTGATTGAAATACACTGCTGAGGGCAGCAGAGGGGGAGACAGGAGAGGTCTGCTGTGCCATGTGGGTTTCTCCCTGGCTGGCCGGGGATTGAACTCATGCTGCAGAGGCTGCTACTGCTTCATAATGGTGCTGTGCTTAACCCCTTGCGCCACCAGGGAGGCCCACTTTTTTTTTTCATAATTTCTTTATTTTTTTATTCTTACAATGGTTGCTTTCTTTTCTCAGGTGTAGTCCCCACAGAATTGTAGTTCCCACCAATTCACCCGTGCACCTCACCATAGTCCCTTGTGCTCTTCCCGCCCTTGTCTTGATCCCTTTCCCATCCCCTGTCCTGTAGAATGTCTCTGATTTATAGTTGTCTATTTTTGTTTTGTTTTGTTAAAACTTTTTTTTTTAAGATTTATTTATTTATTTATACAAGCACTGGGTACAGTCAGAAGCACGGGAGGGTGAGAGAATTCACCAGAGCCAGAGGGGAGAGCAGAGCAGGCAGACTGACGAAGTACACTGCCGAGGGGAGCAGCGGGCGGCAGGAGAGGTCTGCGCGCCATATGGGACCCTCACCCAGGAGCCGGGGATCGAACCTGCAGCCGGGGATCGAACCATCACTGCAGAAGCTGCGGGCAGCTTCGCAACCCAGTGCTCAACCGCTGCGCCACCAGGGAGGCCCTATTTTTGTTTTGTTTTGTTGTTATTATCATTTTTTCCCTTGATCCCCTATATTCCTCCTATAAGCAAAACCATCCAGTATTTTTCTTTTTCCTTCTGACTTATTTCACTGAGCATAATCCCTTCAAGTTCCACCCATATTTGCCCTCACTTCTTATGGGCACTTGTTTCAATCACTTAATCCCCATGTGGCTGTTTGACCAACTAAAAGGAATAAAATGTACTTATGTTCCATTCCATTGCCAAAATTAAAAATGTACACAGTCCCTACTATGATGCTTGGCACAAAGTAGATGTTAAATATATAACAATATGGATTTTAAAAATTTAGTCTTTTTTAAAAAAGATTTATTTTATTTATGCATACAAGAGCTCCGGTGCAGGCCAGAGATGTAGGGGGGTGAGAGGATTCACCAGAGACAGAGTGGGGAACAGAGCAGGCAGATTGACTGAAACACTCTTCTGAGGGGAACAGTGGGTGAGTCAGGAGAGGTTTGCTGCGCCATGTGGGTAGCTCCCTGGCCAGCAAGGGATTGAATTGTGCTGCAGAGGCTGCGGACAACTTCATAGGTCACATCTTAACCCCTTGCGCCACCAGGGAGGCCCTTATTTGGTCTTTTAAAGTTCTTTTTATAAGTAATATCAAACATATACAAAAGAGTATTTAGAGAGCATAAAATATAGATTTTACAGACACATCATATCTGTGTTAAACACTGGCCATCCTGGGATTTGTATGCCTCCCAGGCTAATGCTTTTACATTTTTTAATGGCTGAAAGATCTAAAGAAGAATAATATTTCATGATCTGTGAAAATCCCATATAATTCAAATATGTGTCCATAAGTAAAGTTTCATTGGCACACAGTCATGCTCATTCTTCACACCCCTTGCACACTACAATGGTAGCATGGAGCAGCTGTAACAGGGATTATGTGGCCTGCAAGGCCAAACAGTTCCTGTCTGGCCCTGGAACACTGGGAAAGTTTGCCAACCCCTGACTTAAAAAAATGAAAGGTTACCATTACCTCTGAAACTTTGGGGTGCCTATCCCCGGTTGCCTCTCCCTCTCTCCTTCCTTCCCACAAAGAGGTCATCTTTACCCTGGACCCTGTCTTATTACCTTGTTTTTCTCCCCACCTTTCACGTCTGCATTCTAAACAAAATATCACTTGGTTTTGCCTGTTTTTGACCTTCTAACAAAAGAATTCATGCTCCCTCATTTGTGACTTTCCTTTTTTTTTTTTTTGCCAACAACTTTTTGATCTCAAAAAATTGACCTATGTAACTGTAGCTCATTTCATTTCACTGCTGACTGTATGAGTACACCATGCCTTATTTATGTGGCCATTCTCATGTTGATGGTCATTTCAGCTGTTTCCAGATCTTTGCTGTGAACTCACTCCTGGTACCCAGGGGCAAAATTTTCTCCAGGATCTATATAGAAATAGAATTATGGGGTGGGGATCAACTTGTTTTCCTAAATGGTTGTACCAATCTGTATCCACATCCCCTATATCAGAGTCTTCATCATGCCCAACACTAAACATTATCAGGATTTTAAATTTTTTCTAATTTGGTGGATATCAATAGTATCCCATTGAGATTGTAATTCTATCTCACTGATTACTCAGAAGATTAGACATCTGTTTACATATCTAAAATTGGGTGATTTTTCTTTCCCTCTCTTCTTAGGTACACTCTGCATATTCTAGATACTAACCTCTTGTCATACCTGTAAGTAAATACGTTCTTCCCAATTTGTGACCTGTCTTTTCAAACTCTTTGTGGAACCTTCCGATGAACCTAAGCTCTTAATTTCGATGGAGTAAAATATATTCATCTTTTCCTTTATGGCATGATTTTTATGGAGATGATATTTTTCAATTAACTTTTTTTTTTAAAGATTTATTTATTTATTTATACATACAAGCACTGGGTACAGTCAGAAGTGCAGGAGGGTGAGAGAATTCACCAGAGCCAGAGCGGGGAGCAGAGCAGGCAGAAGGACCGAAGCACACTGCTGAGGGGAGCAGCGGGCGGCAGGAGAGGTCTGCACACCATGTGGGACCTTCCTCCGGTGGCCAGGGAGCAGCCGGGGATCGAACCGTTGCTGCAGAGGCTGCCGGGAAGGCCCTCAATTAACTTTTAATGCATCCTTCTTAATTGGTAAGCCATTTCTTTTCCTGCGGCCTATATATCCTCAAGACTAAACATGAGGTTTAATGTCCCAGGGAAGGAAAGGAAGCCCCGCCTAGGTGAGGAAGGAATGCAGAAGGAAATGACATAATGGTGAGTTCCCACTGGACAGAATGAGGAACTGGAAGCCCTTCAAGGAACAGCAATGATAACAGAGAGATTTGGAGAGAAAACGGTAAAGAGAAGATTATAGCTCAATCTTCCAGAAACTCAAAACTGCCTCTACCTTGAACCTCACACTGAAGATGAAATTATAAAACAGGGTAAGAGAGAATTTGACAGTAGACGGGACTTGTGCCACTTCTGTGGAACTGTGAGAAAAGGCTGTTTCACAAGCCCCTTTGCCAAGATAAGGCAGAGAGAGTTCTGAGCCTCACCTAGATCTCCAGTAGCAAGAAAGAGATTCATATGATCCGGTGGGCTACTTGAACATGGAGAATCAACAAGACTACAATGACTGGTGCCAGAGACCCACAGCTGGGACCACAGATGGATACTTCAGGCCGGCACTGGATAGAGAATAGGGAAGAAAATCAGAGCGTCTGCAGAATCAATCAGGGCCAAAGTGGAGCTCACAATGTGGAGCTCAGACAACAATAAAAAAAGGTCTCTCATAGTCAGAACAACACAGACCATGAGTTGTACATACGAGCTGCACACCTCAGCATCCTCCAGATGAGAGCAGGATGCATGATTGCAAGTTGGAATAATGTGTAATTCTGGAAAGGCTACTGAGATGCAATGACAGCACAAGGGCTAGCACATGATTAGCCACCCTCCCCATAGCCACGAGGACACGCAAGATTTTCATGTACCTGACACAATTTTAGAGCAGAGAGGGAAGAAGAATTCAAAAAGAAGGAAACACCTCTGAGAAGGGAATTGAGTCTTGAATTTGATCAACTGTAGATGAAACCAACAGGACACAATTAGGCTTCACTGTCATGTTTAAGTAACTCCTCCTCCATCCACAGAGTCACTCATGGGATGGGGGCTGAGACTGAGATGAGAACACCTAGAAAAAATGAAAGAAAGCTACTTTTTTCCTTTTTGCACATTTGAGAGATATTGTGTACAATTCTACTCTGCTTCAGGGGTTATTATTACGGTCTTTATTGAATATGGGAAAACCAGACATACAAAAGATTACCAAGCAAACTAAGCACAGCTATGGCGCTATGTACAATACAGAGTCTATAGAGGAAGGGGAAATCAGCTATCTATCTCAGTTTTGTATTGTTGTGCAACAATACACCACAACATAGCAGCTTAAAACACTACACACCTATCTTCTCACCGTTTCTGTGATGAGATGTGTGGGCATGGCTTATTTGAATCTTTTGTAAAACGTCAATGAAGTTATCAGCCAGGGTTGCATCCTCATTTAAAAGCTCAAAAAAAAAAAAAAAAAAAAAACTACTTCTAAATGACATGGCTGTGGACAGCATCCGGATCTTTGTTAGGTGTTGGTGAGCACCTCAGTTTCTTTGAGGCTGTCAGCCAGAGACCATCCTCAGCTCAGGGTCTCACCTTATGTGCCTCCCCCGCATGACGGCTAGCTTCTTCAAGCCATCAGAGAAAGAGAATCTCAGCAAGACAGACATCACAGTCTACGTAATGTGACTGAGGGCATGACATCTCATCAACACTGTCACATTTTATTGAGTAGAGAAGTCACGGTTTCTTCCCACACTCAAGGGTAGGGATTACAGAAGGGGAGACAGGCTTATGGGAGCTGTCTCAGCATCTGCCCACCACACACACAAGGTGGGTGAGTGGAGACAACATACCAGATGGAAGTTCTCACAGAGATACAATCTGACCTGGATTTCAAAGATTAAGTACCCAGAAGTTGCTTGGCAGTTCCAGAATCTAACCCAACACAGTGTCCAGCACCATAGGAGACAAAAGGAGAGGTTTGTGAATGAATAGTGTCATCAAAAAAAAAAACCCCAAGGGCCTCCCCTGGTAGCGCAGGCAGTTGAGCACAGCCCTGTGAAGCTGTCCGCAGCTTCTGCAGCGTCGGTTTGATCCTGGCCCGCCAGCAAGGGTCCCACTTGTCATGGCAGACTTCTCTTGTTGCACCCACTGCTCCCCTCAGCAGTGTATTTCAGTCAGTCTGCCTGTTCTGTTCCCCGCTCTTTCTTTGGTGGATCCTCTCGCCCTCCCACGCATCTGGTCTGTACTCCAGTTCTTGTATAAATAAATAAATAAATCTTAAAAAAAAAAAAAGAAGGGCCTCCCTGGTGGCACAGCAGTTGAGCGCTGGGTTGTGAAGCTGCCCGCAGCCTCTGCGACGCAGGTTCAATCCCCAGCTGCTCCCCGGCCACCAGAGAAGGGTCCCACATGGCGCGCAGACCTCTCCTGCCGCCTGCTGCTCCCCTCAGCAGTGTATTTCGTCAGTCTGCCTGCTCTGCTCCCTGCTCTGGCTCTGGTGAATTCTCTCACCCTCCCGTGCTTCTGACTGTACCCCAGTGCTTGTATAAATTAAATAAATAAATCTTTAAAAAAAAAAAAAAGAAAAAAAATTTAAAAAAAGAAAAAACCCCAAACACTCCAGTAAGTATGAAGAGAATATTCTACATAGGACAAAAACAGAAAAAAAAAAAAAAAAAAAAAAAGGTCTCATCTCAAGAGCAATAAGTAACATTAAAGATCTTCCAAATGTATTAAGACAGGAGAGGCCACTGCATTAATGTCTCAGCAAGCTCCACCGGGAAAGTACAATGAATGTCAAGGGCATGAAAAGGAAGGGGATGATCTAATGCAGGAAGCTCCCCAAATACTATATTTATACACATGATAAATAGATTTTAAGAAAGGTGAAACCAAAGTAATGTTGATGACTAGGGAAATAAATAATATTTGGACTTTACACTGCAGTAACATCTTTCATCTGGGGTCCTAAAATGCTTTACGGGTAATTAAATTTGGGTGCTGCATCAAAGGAGACCCATTTTTTATCAAAAATATGGATTTTATGCCCTTCAGCAGAAGCAGCATATAATGCGCTCACAGATAACTGAAAGCAACCCAGATGTTAATTTCTTTTGAAGAATATTTGGTAATTGTTTCCAAGGCTCTACATTCATAATTAGCTGAGTCTAAGGAAATACAGGGTGTTAGCCATATTTCTTTGTGCACATCTGGAAAGTGGCAGCAGTTTTAGCCTTGGTGGAGGGTTAGGAAAATGATGGTTAGAAATGATCCCGATGGACCTGATGTGGGAGACAGGCCTGGCAGAGGAGAACCGAGGGAAACAGAAAAGGGACCTCAGCACAGCTATGTGGGAATGGTGACCTCAGGATCACCAAGCCACAAATCCAGTTCATCCATGACTCTATATCTAGGAAACCAATTTTGGAAGAATTCAAGTGTGGCAATCACCAATTGCAGCCCAACTGATGGACAGTGAAAGTGAGTAGAGAGTCCCAGAAGCCCAAGAACAATGATAAGAATGTGCTGTGATAAGAATGTGTGGCCATGTGGAAAGTCTATGGGCAATAGACAGAGTTGGTTCTTCTCTTTTCCATCCATTAGCTTAGGAGGACTCTGCTGGGATTCCAAATACGTGAAATAGATGCAAAACCATACAGTTTGGAAGAACAGCTGGGGGAACATTATGCTGATGTGCAGTAACAGCTTGACTTATTTGAAAATACCAATCATTGAAGGACACCTGTCAGCAGTGGACAGTAGCAAAAATGCCCTGAAAAAAAAACACCCTTTGCATTTGAAGATGACATAAATGACATGGTAAAACACCCAGTATGTACCAGACTCTGTTCTGTTTTGAAGTAGCATCGCTGAAGTTCTTTGCATCTTGATAGCTTGGTTTATCATATCATATCAAGTCCAGGACAACTAAGAGCATGTTCAATTGTGTTGGAATAAGCATCTGTGGCTGGTGATTTCTCAGAATGCTTCAAGACCTTGCCATCTTACCATTTTATATGTTAAATGAGGTTTTAGGGGGTAATGTTGAATCCATTCAACATTGTCTATGGGAAGCTTGAGTCTCCCAGGGAAGGTAACACCCCCACTAGGAGAAGTTTTATTCTATATAGTTTTATAATATATATACCTGGGGGTAAGGGGGGGGTCAGTGTATTTTAATAAATATTAAATGGCACCTTATTCATTCCATTCATCCCCACACCCAAGTCTCATTTGCTCCCTTCTACTCTTGACCTCTCCTTCAAAACGTGTTTCTCCATCAGTTTACTATTTAGGTGGTAAAACATGGAGACAGCTTTCAGCCCCCACTTCCTTAGATGACAGCGCAGGACCATTATGTTAACAAGTGGTACAAAAGCATAAAACACCTAGCCCATCATTCTGTCCAGAATAGGGCTGTAACATCTGCAAAAAAGGCCCACCATCTCATGAGCTTAAATAACAACTGTCCTTCTATATAAGGAGAATACGAGAGAATAGGTACCATCTAGTCATTTATTCCTACTAAAAGAAGTGACTTTGGGATGAGTGAAGAAAAAGAAGCTGAAGATATACTACTGAAGGTACGATAGGGAGGAGATTATGAATAGGAGACACTGTTTAGTGAAGTTTCGACCAAGTCCCATGGTAGATTTATCAGTGGAGGAATCTGATACACAAAGACAGGGAACCAAAGTTGATTTAGAACCTGTTAGTGCAGTGAACTCATCCCTGGGAGCAAGCCTGTCTTCAAAATGGTTAAGTCCTATTTGCTATACAAGATCCACATGCTATTGGAAACTTTACTGGGCTCTCACCTAGGAGTCATCCACCTACATCTAAACTCCCTCAATATTTTTCATGTACCCCCCACCGAAATGCTTACCCCCACATTCATTCTATTTCAGCGTTGTATGTGTATGTATATCCTCTTCTGATCATAAGTAACTTGGGGCCCCTAGCTTGTGCCTTATGTCTGGAGGTACTCAGTGAAAACCTTGGAATGAATGAGCTGTCATTTAATACTTATTAAAATACACTGATCTTGCACCTCCACCCAGATCTAATTTGTGAGGTAATGCCTTTGTGCTTGGCTATACCCCTGGATCTACCCAAATTTCAACCCAATGTCAATTATGTTTTTTTTTTTTTTAATGGGGTCAACACTTTCCAGAAATAAATGAGTCTGTCATTAATGTCATTCTTTGTAATGATCTTAAGCCTCTCTCAAGCATGCCTATTCCATATTCATGGCTTCTCGAGATCTCTAAGGGCAGAAATGTTGTTGATTTTGTTGATGTAGTTGTCTACACACACTACCTTCCTGGTAAAGATCTCCACCCACACTGCACAAACATTATTGGTTAATGAAGCAGATCATTTTATTTTAACACCATTAGATATAGAGCACTCCATTCCAAGTGATGCCTTTAAACAATAGTTGCTGAGTAAGGTCATCAAACTCAACACACACCTTCTCCTGCTTCCTCAGGCCATCAAAGTCATAGGGTTCATTTCCCCTGTTAGAGTCAGCAGCTTCAATCACACTTTTTTACAGAAAGAAAAAAACAAAGAGTTGGGCTAAATTGGCTTACAGTTTGGAAACTGAAGTTTGCAATGAAGGATTCTGTTTGTTAAAAAATACCCTGATAGGTAGTCTTCTCCATCAAACAAGCTATCCATTTCCATCAGTTCTTTGCTTCTTCTTCTGTAAGACTCCATTTACTCTGGTTCATTTACAGAGGGTTACTGTGGTTTTTCCAGGAAACTACTGCCTGCTGAAGGAAATTTTCTTGTGTACAAAATTAAGGACCAATTGTACAGAAACAGACATGAGTAATAGAATATTAGCCTTATTAATATCCTTACGACTGTACCTGAGCCTTCCCAACAATGGTTAAGTGTTGCCAAACTAGCTTTACTTTGTGTTGGCACGGAACACACCATAATATATAGTTCTTTTTGTCTTGGCACCGAGGCGGGCACTCCTGCCAGAATCGACTCTAAAGGAAATGTGCAAAAGACAATAAGCCCATTCAAGTGCATTAGCGATGACTTCCAGTGGGGCTTTTTCAATTTTTAAATTGATACAAACCACCCTATATTAAATAGGAGAAGATTTATTTTCCAAAAGAAGATATTACATTTTCCAATATATTCCTGACATCTATTCCCAACAAGATATACTGCCAGGTTGTTGGGGAGACAGTAGTCAGAAAAAAACAGTGAGAGGCATCTCCCTTGCAAAAGGATGTAAACATGCATGATAATTGATTGGCTTCATTTAGTCAGACTTTAATATGTGAGACTTAAGTATGTACATAAACTTACATTATTGCTGTGCTCTTGTCCCACAGGTTCCATACATTTTCTTTATGAAAATGTGTCCTTGTGAGTGAATAAAAAAGTGGAGTTCTAGCTACAAACCTTGCACCCTTCAAAAACCAAAACAAAAAATTCGTGAAGAACCTCCTATAAAAAGCAAAGCCTGTTTACTAACACAAAATTCAGTATTTGCCTGGGTTAGCAAAATCCTATCTAGAAGGAAAAAAGGAGTAGGTAGGCATTTCTAGTTTCATGAGGCAGTAGAATTTCAAACTTAGAAAGTACTTGTAGACTCTTCTGAATTCTAGAGAGTAGAAGAGCCCCCTGCTGGCTGAAGGAAGAAGAGGCCTGAATGGAGTAGAAGGAAGTAATTTTATATTCCCTACTTCACCCTATTCTTTCTTTCTTGCAATAGATAATTTGCTTGCTATGTGCCAGGCACTCTTCTAGGCTCTGGGAATAGCACTTAAACAAGACAGAGAGTGGTGCCCTTCGTTTGTAAGAGATAAGAGGGAAAAAATTTTAAATATCCAAAATATTGTCAAGTAGAAATCGATACTATTAGAAAATACATGAATCACAACCGAGCAAAGGGGAGAAGTAGGAAAGGCCTGGAAGAGTCTGATATTTTAGATGGAGGACTGAGCATTTGAACTGAATGAAGCCAAGGAGGAAGTGGGTGGAACAAGTAGGAGAGCTGGGGAGCAGGCAGTGCAGGGGCTCATCAGTTCACAGCCAGAGGCCCCCCTGGGCCTCTAGAGTGGGGAGGTAAAAGGGTGAGGAACTGAGGGCCACGGTGAGAAAGGAACTCAATGGTGCAGTCTTAGATGGTAAGAATTTTAGATTTTACAGGTAAGAATTTTGAACAGAGAATTAAATAAATCTACTTTCCATTTTAAATAGGCCATTGCAACAGAAAGAATTAACAGCACATTTGACAAAAGTGGCTGCTGACATGGTGTTTCCAAAAATTCAGTGAATGTCACCAAATTCCTGCTACTTAAAATGAAGTTCAAAGAATAATCTCTGCCCTCGGAGAGCTTTCACTCAAGTTAGGGAAATAAGAGCAACATACCCAAATGACACTTAGACAAGATAAGAGTCAGGGAGTAATGATTACTAAGCATTATAGACAAGAATGATGATGATGATGATAATGATGATGATGATGATGATGATGAAGGTAATGTCCCCAGCACTCAAGTACCAACCTGGGCAATTTAGTTTAATGGTTAAAAGTGGGAGCTCAAGAACCAAGCTACTGGGCTTCATAATTCTGGTGCTACCACTTCCTAGCTGTGTGACATCAGGCATGTTGCTAACCTCTTTCTCAGTTCTCTCATCGTAGAATGGGTCTAATAACAGTATCTACCTCATGGAGTTGCTATGAGCAACGAATGTGTTAAGGTTATGAATCAAGTGCTTAGCTCAGCGCCAGGTGATTTTTTTTTTTGAGATAATATTGGTTTCCATTGATGTTTTATATTAGAAGCATAGGACCTCCCCCACTCAGGTGCTGTTACCATTTACCACACCTCACTCACTCCCAAGACACCTGTGATCAATTGTGTTTCCCCCAAACTTGCTTGCTCCATTCCCGTACCCAAGCCCTCTGCTTTGACAGCTTCAATTCTATATTCACTTTTCTAGGGTTAGTTCTTAGTTTGGTTTTGCCTAATCTTTTGTTTGGTTTCTCTATATTCTACATACAGGTGACACCACCTGAATCTGTCTTTTCCTTCTGATTTATTTCACTTAGCATAATCCCGTCCCGCTCCATCCATGTTGCCGAAAATGGCATGAGTTTATCTATGTTGATTACTGAGTAGTATTCCAGTGTATATATATATATATATATATATATATATATATATATATATATATACCACATCTTCCTGCTCCACTCATCTGTATTTGGGCACTTAGTTTGTTTCCATAGCTTGACTATTGTAAATAGTGCTGCAATGAACATAGGAGTGCATGTTTCCCTTTGAAGTAGTGTTTTTGTATTCATCAGGTAGGCACCTAGGAGTGGAATTAGCGGGTCATATGACAGATCCATTCTTAATCTTTTGAGTAACCACCATACTGTTTACCATTGGGGCTGGATCACTCTACATTCCTATCAACAGTATAAGAGGGTTCCTTTTTCTCCATATCTTTGCCAGCACTTGTTTCTGTATTTTTTAATATGGGCCATTAGCACAAGTGTGAGGTGGTATCTCATTGTGGTTTGGATTTGCATTCCTTTTGAAGTAGTGCCAGGCACTTTTTAAATATTACATAAACAGAAGGAAAGTCTCCAAAGTTACACTGTTACTATCTTTATTATTGCAGTAGTGCAGATGGGATATGATAATTACTTGAACAAATATCAATTGTGTAAATGTAATTAAAAAGGCAGATTTCAGACTTACAAGGTTTGGCGACAATAAGATGGAAAGATGATGGGCTCAAAATGAATGTGAGGCCTCAAGTTCATGAGGAAAACAGTGCAATGGGAAGACAGAGAAGTCAGGAAGGAAAATGGATTTGAGAGACAAGACATGTCTGACTTGAGGCATGCTGAGTTTGAAGTGGATGGATGACAGTGGCTCAGAAAAGAATTACAGCTCAGAGGAGAGATCAAGGACATCCATATGGATTTGTACCCTTTTCTATGGGGGTGATGCTTGAAGTCATGGAGATGACTGAGATCACCAAGACAGAAGTGGCTGAAAACAGAGGTAGAAGAATGAAGTCTAGGAGACATGACTGTAGTTTTGGACTAGGAAAGAGTTCATAGAAAGAGAGAGAAGAATTAGAAGGTCAGGAAGAGAAGAAAAGTACTGAGAAAAATGGAAAACTATAGTCACTGCTACTAAGAGATGAAGGATGACTAAGGGTGCATCTGGGTGAAATGATAATGAAGTCACAGTGGAGTCAAGGAAGAGTTTCAAAAGCGCAGATCGTTCTAAAGGTTTCTGCTACTTGGGTGTCAAGGATGCTATGCTGTTGGCACCCAGATTTCCACTTTAGGACCAGAGTTTTTATTCCCCAGGGAAGGTTGGTCCACCTCCTGCTGAGAGCTCATGGTTGCCTCAGCTACCTTGGCCAAGGTCATGCCCTTCCAGAGGCAGCCTGCATCAATGACTGGGGGCATTAGGACCCAATCCTTTCACTCAAATAAGGACAACTCAGAAGGGTACCCCAGCTTCAGTGCTGTATGGAATTGCAGCCCAGCATCTCCTGGACTCCATTCTGCTTCCTTCTTTTGCCCACATGAGTATTGATGCTGAAAATGCTCCCAGAAAAGTGCTCCCAGAAAGTGCTCCTCTCTACCTCAGTGTCTGCACCTCTAGGAACCGAACAATCACAGTACATTTTGAAAGCAAATAAAAAATAAAAATGATAACATCAAGGAAAAGTTTGACACATAGAGATGAACACATAAATATTATTTAACAGAAGAATTAAAATAGTTTCTTATAAATAGGAATTCCATTTAAATTTAAAAGACTTAAATCTGAGAACAGTGAGAATGGGCTGTTCCTCAGGACCCCAAGCCCATCAGACTTGCAAAGATGAGGTGGTGCCATGTGCCTTTGGTGAGAAAACCATGCTAGGTTTCCTAACCCGATTGATGGTGCTGTCACCCCTATAACCTCACAATCTCTTTTAATCTCCACACTCTTGTCACTTTGCTGCCATCTGGAGAGAGGATTAATTTCATTTTTCCTCCAAGGAGATTAATGTATCCTATTGGATTCCAGAGCACAAGGCATGCCTGTCTCTACCCCATCAGCACTAATCGGCTTCAGCAGCTGCTTCCTCACCATTGGGAATGCGGTGATTTCTGAAAATCATCCTAGTTCTCTTCACTCCTGGAGGACGGTGTCAGGGTACAATACCCCCTTTTGCTGTTCCCAAGAAAGAAGAACATCTGATGGCCCTGAAACACTATTGATGTGTCGCCTTGCAAAGCTCCCTTTGTGATGGGTTGTCTCTCTAGGCTTCTTAGAGTTGAGTGATCTCTCCACATACCCACTGGGTATTGTCATAAAATGATTGGGGCAGGGGGCAGAAGAAGTTACAATTTTTTTTTTTTTTTTTTGTGGGACCCTCGCCAGTGGCCGGGGAACAAACCGGCGCTGCAGAGGCTGCGGGCGGCTTTGCAACCCAGCGCTCAACTGCTGCGCCACCAGGGGAGGCCCAGAAGTTACAATTCTTAAGAGAACATTCTTTCATACAACCTATTGTATTATCCAATACCTCATATGCTGGGAAATGCAGGACTCTGCTCACGACTGTACCCCCAAGAACCCAGCGAAGTGCCTGGAGACATAGCAGGTATTAATTGTTGAATACATGACTGACAAACTGGGGTAAGGTGATTCCTAGCGAAAGAAAATAATCTGCAAATAGAGATAATAAAGACAGCTAAAGACAATTTGGCTCCACGTAAATCCTGACTAAGCTAGACTTCCCCCTTACTATCACCTCAGTATATGCCTGTCCCTATAGTTCCCTCAGTGATCCAGTTGTCCATTGTAGATAGTGGATTAAAAAGCTCCTTGGACTGAGTTAAATTACAATGAAAGCCCATTGGTAAGTGTCCCAAATGCTTAGGCTCTCATAAATAGGCATATTCATTGCTGCCAATACCACAGAAGGGGAATTACTCAGCATAGAGAGTTACAAGAAAGAAAGACAGGGACATTTTTAATAAGAGAAAGGGATCCAAAGATTAAGATTTTATTTTATTAAATAATGATCAATGGTCCACATAAATGAAACTATTCCATTTAAAGTTTAAAGAGTAGCCTAAGGGACTGCTATGAAATTTGCTCTCTCCCAATTCTCCCACAATGAAAATAATACATATTAGCAGTTCTCACTGTTGTAAGGATTTTACCTGTATTCTCTTTAAATCCTCTCAATAACCCCAAACATCGAATCTCCATTTTACAGATGCAGAAATTGAGATCTAGACAAGCTAAATGACTTGCTCAAGGTGGCACAGCTGTTAAGTGCAGCCACAGATATTTGAATCTAGACAGTTTGAGTTCAGGAGATGAACATTCCAAACTCTTCCCCCCTTTGTAGCCTATAAGACATGTGACATTATTGTTCTTACACTCTTTGGAAAGAATGCTCTTGGACAGCAACCATATGACACTTTTTGGGGTGCAATTGATATCTAAGACTCCACTCAACATTGATATTCCTAAAGAATAGTGTCTCTAATATTCGGGTGTTTAAAGTAAAACAAAGCAAAGCAAAACAGAAAGTGGACAATTTGAAGGCAGTGTTTTTTGTGTGTTTTGTTCACGGCTAAATACCAAGATGCCTAGAACAGTGCTTGACAGTGGTGGGCACTCAAAAATATTTGTCCAACTTGTGGTTGAGGCAAAATGAGATATGCAGTATCCCCTACAAAGGCCCATATAAACATTATGGCACAATTAAGATCCATCCTGCAGGGTGCCATTTCTTGCGAGAAGCCAAATTGCTAAGTCTCACTTCCTTTTTGCCTTCTATTTTATATTAGAATCATTTTGCGAGTTAAGGTTAAAGAATATCTCCAAAGTCACACAATTTTCTGAGGAATAAATAAGCAGAACCAAAACAGAGTTCTTCAAAATTGGCCTACAAATGTTACAGGTGTAACATGTTTTCATAGTCTCATGAGCCCAAGTTCAAGAGTTGCTTTGTTCATTAAGCATGTTTCATTTGTATAGAGAGGCAGGATTATCTCATGATTAAGAAGCATGGGCTGAAAGACCATATTTAGGTATGATTCCTAATGCCTCTAAGTCTTAGTTTTGTCATATGCAGAATGGGGTCCATCTTCTTAGCTCTGTCAGTCAGGTTCCAATCAGGAAAGAACCACTCCAAGCATTTCAAAGAGAAAATTTAATATGGGGAATCAGTGAGTATAGTGGTGGAAGAGCTGAGAGGCCAAATAGGATGTCAAGACATCCAGAGATTAGATGCATCGGGAAGAATACCCCACTTGGCACCAGAGGATAGATCTGTGAGCAAAGAGGCCAGTAACCAGCTCAGGACTCATGGAGCTGCTAAGAGATTTAAATGGCATATATATGTAAAGTGCTTAGCACTGTGCATAGCAGGTACCTTATAAAAGTCATTATCGCTTTCTTATGTCACATGTACTGGACTAGGCATGGGTAACAAAAAGGACATAGACTCTGCCCCCAAGAGCAATCGGTCTGGTCACTGTAGCCTTTTTCTTAGCTATGACACATTCTGTGGGCCTCTGGAATGAGATCCAGTGGATATTATCCTCCACACTGGTTTAAGTGACCCACTTCAGAGCATGAATATCCCATCAGGCAGCAATGATCACAGAGAAAAACAGGTCAATATTGGCCTAGGAGAGTAATGTTATACTCTCCTAGAATAAAGGAGGTCATCAAAAATGCAAAATATTTTTATGCAAGATTCAAAGTGATCTTTCAATGAAATGGACATTGATTCAATCATCTTCCCCAACAAGAGACTGACTCAGTGAGTGTACCATTTATTCTGGTTTGAAAGTAGCTGATGCTTTCCTGAACAGGCAGTAACTTCATAGTTGGAAGTTTATTTTAAGAAAGAGTTTTCTCAAGTAAAACATGCGCCCACACTGTTGACATGGAACCTCCCTTGGATGAGGGGTTTGTGACCCTGGTAATGAGCAAAATCTACGGATACTGTTAATTGGAAGCCAAGAAGATTTATCTTTCCATCTCTTCCTCTGTCCCTGAAGTCAAAGGATATGAGAACTGGAACTTGAAAAAACATTTTAGCGTGCCTCACAAGAAAATAGGAATCATTCCAAAAGTCTAGTGCCAAGTACTGCCAAACATTCACTGTTAGCAGAGAGTGATTGAAAGACTTGACCATGGCAACAGGGCCAACTATAGTAAGAAGGCACCTGAGCCCCTTCTTCTTGTTCTGTCTTTCTCTCCTTAGGGGCGTACGGAAAATTGCCTGTGGGGGAGATTTATACTTTTTGCTTTTGAAGTAATGTTTCCATCTTAAAACATCCTGGAGCATTTTAATTAGGTGGGACAGCACGAGAAGGTATAACCTGTATCTTCCATAGGCTGACTAAACAAAATAACTGAAAGCTCTAAACTCATCTTTTTTTTTTTTAAAGATTTATTTATTTATACAAGCACTGGGTGCAGTAAGAAGCGCAGGAGGGTGGGAGAATTCACCAGAGCCAGAGCGGGGAACAGAACAGGCAGAGTGATGAAACACACTGCTGAGGGGAGCAGTGGGCACAGCAGGAGAGGTCTGTCGCTCCATGTGGGACCCTCGCCAGTGGCTGGGGATCGAACCGGCGATGCAGAGGCTGTGGGCAGCTTCGCAGCCCAGGGTTCAACCGCTGTGCCGCCAGGGGAGGCCCTCTAAACTCATCTTTAAAGAAGATAAATAAAAATAACATTTTATACAGAGAAATAAAGGGAAAGAGGAAATGAGTTTCCAAAATTCCTAAGTACAATTGAGCTGGATTAATAACTTCTTTCCTACACAAAGTGAATCAACTTGACAACTCAATGACTCAGAAGTCACCATAGGTTTAAGGCAATGGAACAACATTAATACTCTGAGTGGTAGGCAGAAGAAAAGTTTCAGGACACAACAAATTTCATTCTGATACAGTTTCCTGGTTCTTTCTTTTTGGTCCCCAATATAAATGATATCACCATCCCCATTAGCTCGGCATGAGATACTGCCAACCCATAATTACAAGTGCCTCCCCCCACCATTCTGTTCCATCGAGCTGTCAGTGAGTTTCATCTCCAAATTGTAATGGCACTATTTGCTTTATTTAGGCTTGGGTGATACAGGATGGATGCCCTTCTAGAAAAGCATATGCATTTAAGATGGCAGAACAAGAATGATTTATATGGGGAATAACTCCTTAGTCTGTCAAAGACCTGGCAGAACCTTTCTGGGAAAACTAATTGCAGCCAGCTCCTTCCACTGCTCGAAGATGAACTATTGGCGTCTCTGCCAGCTATCATAAGATACAATCTGCCAACCATAAGAAGAGAGGAAACCGGATTCTTCATTCTCAGCATTTATACATGCCTGATAATGTTCAGTTGCCCGTGATTCAATTATTGAGATTTGAAAGTTCCCCTCACAAACATTCGCCATTTTCCTTAGATCACTACAAGATCACACAACCTTTCTGAACCATTTCAGATGGAAGCAAAATAATTTTTATCCTACAGCGATACTGACAGAGCTGCTATGAGTGTCAGGCCCGTGATGCCCTTGTGTTCTCATAAAAAGTGGAAATGGTACTAATGTGGTGGAGAAAGGTAAAGAAAGGGTCTGTCTCCAGCATAGGAGATGTTTTGCCTGAATGCAGACAGTTGTCCTGTTCTCTGAATGTTCTCCCCATTCTCCTTGTTTTTTTTCTCCCCTGTCTACACTTCAATTCATCTGAGAACTTCACTAGACAAAAATCGCAAAAGTTGGTGGCACTAATGTTAAGGAAAGGGAAACAATATGGAACATGTCTCCCTCTGAGACCCAGAGTCATCAGAACATTGCTGGATACCCCTAGGACAGGTCAAATTCTATCTTGTCTAATCAGCTAGACTCGGATTCATCAACATAGAGCTGATTTTTCTCCCAGGGGACATTTGGCCATGAGTAGAGACATGCTTGGTTGTCACAATTAGAGGTAAGAATGGTACTGGCATCTCCTGGGTAGAGTCCAGAGACGCTGCTAAACCTCCTACTGTGCACAAGACAGCCCCCCACAATAAATATTTGTCCCACCAAAAATGCCAATAGTTAAGGCTGAGAACCTCTGACCTAGATGTTAATTGAAGTGTACAAAAGGTTTAAGTGTCTCTCTCTTCCAATTGGCATAAACTCCCACACAGAAGCTATACCCCACACAGACCTCTGTTTAGGCCCCGAATTTGCCCGATTCAGCAGATCACACTTTAATAATGTAATTCAATTCTTCCTCATTTTTTAATGTTATTTGGACCCTTTAATATAATTTGGCAAGCTATTATAGTTGTTACAGCTGCTAGTTTTGCCCTCAATACTGATTTCACTTATGACCTCAGCCAGAATAAGATTTAAAGTTTGAGATGATGTAAGTGAATAAGGATTATTAGATTTATTCGTATGGCAATTTAAATAAGAAACTGCCTGGCTTAGAATAAGTGGTAAATGAAAAATGCTAGTGATTTATAGACCTGTCCATTTTAGAGATTTATATGATGTGTGGGATGATTAAGTAAGAGACAGGCCTGATTATATGAAATATGTAATTTTTGTAAATGCAATATTGGAAGCAAGCTGCTAAACACTGCTGCATAGCAACTCTGGGCTAAGCAATTTTTATTACACAATTATTGTAAGCAGGTATGCAGAGTCATGTACACATCACACATGGAGTCCTTACTCTATTTCTTTAGAGTTGCATGGGAGTTCGTTCATAGGAAATACATCAAACTTCAGCCTTGAACCATCAGTCACCTTAGTGCCCCGAAAGGCAGGACAGATTGGTGATTTCAGACATGACCCAGTGACTGTCAGGCCCGAACACTTCTCTCTTCTGTAGAGAATGCTGCCACTCTGGGTCACAGCATCCCAACTTATGAAATGGAGTTTATCCATTTGTTGTATTTTTGAGTCGCTTTGGGGGACATACAACTCTAAAGTTCTGCCACCAGAAAAAGAAATGTAAGACACTCTCATGTACTTTTCACTATGAATCCTACTCTAGTCAAAGGTAGCACCCAGAGCCAGAGAACTCAGAGCTCAGAGGCGATTCCTCCTTGTCTCAAGTTGCCTTTTGGAAGCTTTGGGTGCCAGAGAGAGAGACAAAGCCTGTTGCCACCCTAAGGTTTTGTACATAGTCCAAAGTCGGCCAGAGGATTGCTGTGGAAGAGTAAGGGATGATTCATTCTGATTGCTCAGGTACGGGTACTGTGTCTATGAAATACTATTAATATTTAAATTAGTTTGACAGCTGCTTGGTACAGGCCAAACACAAAACCAAACACCTATCCTAGGAGATAAGATTGAGTCCTGGGTAGTAGTCATATTTCTTCCATAAATCGAATGGGTAAATTATCAGCCTCTGTAAGCTCAGGGCTGTGGCTTCTTTAGTCACTTCCCAGGGTTGATGTGAGGTGTTAAAAGATCTTGAAAGGAAAGCCCTTTATAAAGCACAGGACAATATACAAATGCAAATAGAAAAAGAAGCTCAGAAGACAAAATGGTGGCCCAGAGCAAAACAGGAGACACTTTCATTCAATAAATATCCACTGAGACTCTGGGTCCCAACTGAGCTTTCTGGTCACCAAGGGGAGCAACTATGGGTCCTTGGGGGTGCTCAGGGCTGAGATGGGGGATGAGCTAAACTCTGTGATGTTTACACACTAGGTTAACTGCTGGGGATGAGTATAATTCAGCTGAAGAGGTGAGGGAGACAGAGCTATGGTAGCAAAATAGAAAACATCACAAGAGAAATAACAGTTACCACCTCTTACAGAACTCAGAAGAATTAGGCAGAGAAAGGAGGCGCCTACCTACTCCATATGAACACGGAAAGTACCCACATGGATTTGGTTTGCTGTGGAGACCCAAAACACACATATAGTAGTCGAGCTTTATTGGGGCAAGTGACACAGCGGTCTGCTGTTCTTGAAACTCTTACTTAAATTCCAACCCCATATTTAAATATACTATCCTTCATTAAATATGCAGAATTTTAAATGAATTATAACAATAAAAATCAAACCATTCTTTCTTATTTACTTGTATCATTTACTTGTGTCATTTACTGATCAAATATAATTCTTTTCAAGTTAATATGGCCATGGGTTTTTTAATAACTAAACAGAATTTCCCAGTATAGTAATTTTAATATGTATTTTTCTTTTGCTTAAACAGTAAATGTTTTGGTCTAGACCACTGATAAACAGATTATTTCTGAAATACCCATGTTGCCCATCTTGATCAAATGTGAAGGTATAAAGAAAGACGGATTCTTGGGCCTCCCTGCTGGCACAAGGGGTTAAACACCGCACTGTGAAGCAATCCGAAGCCTCTGCAGCACAAGTTCAATCCCAGGCCGGCCAGGGAGCAACCCACATGGCAGACCTTTCCTGACTCACCTGCTGCTCCCCTCAGCAGTATCTTTCAATCAGTCTGCCTGTTCTGTCCCCCATTTTGTCTCTGGTGAATCCTCTCACCCCCCACATCTCTGGCCTGTACCCCAGCTCTTGTATGCATAAATAAACAAATCCTTAAAAAAAAACCAGTTTCTTATTTAGGACAAATGAATTGATTTTAAAAATTCAAAAATTATATTGAATGGTTTAGCTCTACAATTCTTTTAATAACCTCAAAACCATATGGCCAGCTTCTCCAAGATGAAGAAAATAACAAAAGGAATCCAAGCTGTCAATTATGCCTATCTGCATTCAGAAGACAGAAATATTTTTAGTTGCTAACCGGAGACATTGCCCTGGAGCAAAAAACATAGGTCAAGAGAGAACAAATTAAATAATAAGATGCATTTATTTGTTGCAACTTTATCATCACCCCTTCTTAAAAGCTTACTTATCCAATAAAGGTAAGTTTGAAATATATTTCCTAATTACTATATTAACAAATCCCCTAACATTCCTGATCAGTTTTTGGAATTGATTAATAAGGCAATCATCGTTTGGGAAACTTTTATATGCTATTTGATATGGATGCCATCTATGAAAAGATGGTCAACTGAACACAGTAAAAGCAGGTTCAAAAATTGCAGTATTAGAAAGATAATGGAATGACCATGACCTCAAATACTTTGAGCCAAATAGCAACTGTCAGCATCTGATAAGCAGTATTTGACCTCAGAGGCAGGTGATATAAACCAATCTGAAACAGCCATTTTCTCAAATTCTGTTAAGGATAATAAACCAATTTGGAGGAAATCACCCAGCTGAACAAGGAAGCCTCTTGTAATCAATGATCTAGAAACAAGCACCATGATTTGGGTGGAAAGTATCAAGTGCTAAGGGAATCTGGGAGTCTGTTTCCTTATATTGAGGGCCCACTAGACTTTCGCAGTTTTTGGTTTTAGTGATTATTGCCGTTTCATTTTCTTTTGATTCATTCTTCACTCTTTTCAAGGGAAATTTAAACACACACAAAATTAAAGAGAACAGTATAATATACTCCTACCTACCCATCTTGGAGCTTCAAAAATTAGTGACTCGGGGTACTTATTTCATCTATCCTTGACATCGTGTCAGTGTGCATCCATACATTTTAAAAAAATAAGTACAGATTTCTAAAACTAAAGTCTTGTTTTTTAAAAAGAGAGATTATTGCCATCACTAAAAAATTACTAATTCTTTCATTTTATCAAAGTTCTACTCAGTGCTCTCATTTCCCAAATGTCTCTTACATGGCTTTTTGCCGTTTGCTCAACTCCTCCGAGTAAGGTTCACATGTGGCAATTGGTTGCCATAGCTCTTGAGTTTTTTTTTAAGTCTATAGGTCCCCTCCCCCACTTTAATTTTCCTGGCTATTCACTTACTGAAGACACAGAGTCATTTGTCCTAGAATTTCCCACATTCTGGATTCTGCCCTCTGTGCCCTATTATTTTCTGAGAAGTGGTGGTTAGATGGAGCCCGATTAGATTCAGGCTTGATTTTTTTTTTTACAAGACCACTTTATTAGGGTGTCAAATACTTCCATCAGAAGAGTCATGGTGTCTGGGTGTCCCTTTCAGTGATGTTAGTGACTACTGATGATCAACGGTCTCTGTTAATATATGCTGTTTGAGGAAAAGCATTGAACCAAAGTTTGGGGGGAAGGAAGGGAAAAAGGGAGAGAGTGAGGGAGGGACTCTACTCCCTGCCAGGCTCTGTGCTTTGCAACACACATTTAACCATAACAGCCCTTTGAAGTAGTGACTGGAGAGGATTTGAACCCAGTCCATGTGCCTCAAAGCCCGTTCTCTTAGCTGCCACACATGCAAATTACCATGAAAGTCCCATGTGTTGGACCTGCCTGGTGGCGCAAGGGGTTAAGATGCAACCTGTGAAGCTATCTGCAGCCACTGCAGCACAGAGTTCAATCCCTGGCCAGGGAGCAGGACACATGGCGCAGCAGACCTCTCCAGACTCTCCCACTGCTCCCCTCAGCAATATATTTCAGTCAGTCTGCCTGTTCTCTTCCCCACTCTGTCTCTGGTGAATCCTCTCATCCCCCGCACCTCTGGTCTGTACCCCAGTTCTTGTGTGCATGAATAAATAATTCTTAAAAAAAAAAAGAAAGTCCCATGTGTTGTCAAAGAGAAGCCCTTGCAATGGTTAGTAGTAAGAATAACTGAAAGAGGTAGAAGAGAAACTATAGTCCCAAAATGAATCTTAAATAAAAAAGCATAACTTATTTCTTTTAAAGATAGATCAAAGCACCAAATAACTATTAACTGGCAAGAACAATCACTGAAAGGACATATTATCTGTGGGTATAGCTTGGACTATAGAGTCATCTTGGTGCAGACACAGAAAAAGGGAAAGGAGGCGCCTCCCTGGTGGTGCAAGGGGTTAAGCACCAGACTATGAAGCAATCCACAGCCTCTGCAGCACAAGTTCAATTGCCGGCCAGGGAGCAACCCACATGGCACAGCAGACCTCTCCTGTCTTGCCCGCTGCTCCCCTCAACAGTGTATTTCAGTCAGTCTGCCTGTTCTGTTCCCCACTCCGCCTCTGGTGAGCCCTCTCACACACACACACACACCCCACCCCCTGCCGCATCTCTGGCCTGTACCCCAGTTCTTGTATGCATAAATAAATCTTTTTTTAAAAAAAAAAAGAAAGAAAGGAAAAAGGGGAGAAGGAAGTTCCAAATAACCTTGCACTGAATCGGGCTGAAATAGCACTATGAATGTCACCAAAGTAACTAGAAGCTATGATGGGCTGTTTAAAGTCAACTCTGCCCTTTGCACAAATCAACTTATTACCCACACTCAGGGTACAGGATTGCCAAAATTAGAGTCAATTCATTAATCTCCCTTGCAGGGGTAGGTGGCTATATATCACTCCAGGTTACAGTGACAGCAAGACAATAACATTACATTTCCACAGTGCATCAAATAGCATTTCTCTCAATTCATTTGCTATCAGAGTCTCCATAAAAACGCCTTATAACTAAATGGTCTCTGTGTCTTTTTAGAGTTGTTTTATTTAGTATAAAGGAAAAGTATGAAAGTTTCACTTCAAATAACATCTCTAATCAAATGAAAAGATTTGACATATTTTTATATGCTTGTCCCATTCACCAATGAATGGAGGATGAACTGAAGAGCCAGGAGAAAACAGAAAAGGAAGGAAATGATTTTAACTTACAGTATTTAGGATGCTACCTTTCATTACAGTATTTAGGAAATTTAAATGTAAAAAACAAAAAGATAGGCAGATAGAAAACTTTATAGTCTAAATGCATTTTAAAATTAAGATTCTAATTAATGGAGCTGCCGCACCCTCATTTCTCCAACAGCATTTACCAATATAAACCGAGTCATGGTAGAGATTGATCAGAAATGGTATTCCTTTACAGTTATTATTTAAAACAATTTGAACTCAATCATGTTTGATAGGGAAAGTTCCTTTAGTTTTTTCCAGTAGAGTGAGGCAATATTAAAAATAGGACCTACATTTCAGAGACTGCAAAATACAAATTAAATGATTATGTAGAACACTAATGGAAACAAAGTTGAATAATACCCATCTCTCTTTCTTTTTTAATTTGCAAAATACCAATCAGAGGCACGGAGCCACCAAGGGGCTTGTGCTATCATCCCTTTCCGTTGTTACCACAGCGATCAAAGCATTTGGTTGTCTCATCTCACATAACTCATTATGTTATGAGGCGTTTCTGTAACAATTAATTAACTGTTACATCTTGCAAACAGTTCTGCTGAGTTCTTTGGCTTCCCCTAGCCGCCCCCACTCCCATCTTGGCCTAAGAATCCTTTCATGTCACCAAATCGCGAACATAAATTTCGATACCACTAAATATCTCTTAGCTACGCGCTGAAAAAGCCTTCGGGGTAGGAAGAAGCAGGCAAGACAACAAAGCCCGCAGGCGCACACCCCACGCGCCGGCCGCGGGCTGCAGACAAAGGACCAACTTGCTGCCCAAAGCGCCGGCCGCGCATGCGCGGTGCTGGCGGCTGGGAGGGCGCTGCGTCATGGAGCTGCAAGCGCAGGCACGGGAAGCTTGTGGTCCAGAGTGCTCTGCTATTGTGGTACTCATTAGCTGGTTTGGGGCTAGTGGCATAAACTCTCTTAATCTCAGTTTCCTCATCTGTAAAAATGAAGAAAGCACCACCTTGTAGAATTATTGTGTGGGCTGGAGAGAAAACACGTGTACAGCTTCTTGGTAAGCGGTAGATGCTCAATAAAGGATACTCATCTCTCGCCATCCTAGAGCCTCATCCTAGATACGAAGGGACATCACCATAGCAACGATTCCGTCCTTAGAATGATTATGTAGAACACTAAATGGAAACAAATTTGAATAATGCCCATCTCTCTTTCATTCTTTTTTTAATTCGGGCCGTCTGGAAGTGGATCATGTAAGTGGGCTATATGTTCATGTGCTTTTTCCTGCCTGGGTATTGACGGCCCCCTTCCGCAGTTCAGACAAGAACAGAAATTCTTCTCTGTGGGTGTAGTAAAGGCGCACAGGTCTTTAAAAAGAAGCACAGAGCAGATGAAGCCTCCAAACTGTTCAGCAGCAAAAAATCTATATAGAGAGCCCCAAACGCTGAACCATTCAAAATTCCATTATTAGTCTTAAGATTCTGAATTAATCAATCTACCCTAAAGTCATCTTCGGAGGCAGACACAGAAGCCAAATATAATACTTCCCACACACCATCCGTTTTGGAATATTGTTCAAATATTGATGAGTTTCAAACTTAGTGTGTCAATATAAAGATATTTTATATCTGAAAATCAAGCTTGACTTTTAAAAGGAAAAAAAAGTCAAAGACAGATGCTTACTATACATGTTCCCATCCTGAAGCTCAATGGGAATGTCAAATAATATCACAGGTTAAAAAGTTAATGTTTTCCTTTTTTCTGATCCAAAAAAGGGAAATTTCTAAATTTTAAAAATCTATCTACAGACTGACCCTAGATGAGGACCAAAAAAAGCTAACAAAATAAAAACACAAAAGTGCATTCCTTTGTTTCTCCAGGTTCAAGCACATACACACACACACACACACACACACATCACAAACACACACTTAGCTGGAAAAAAAAAAATTAGCCTCTTAACAAAGAATGTGTTTCCCTGGGAATATTCTACCACTGTGAGGATAATGATGCAACATTTCTTCCTATCTTGCTATTCCTAAAACATGAGCTTGCCAATATCCTCCTTCCCCGGTTACATAAGAGTACCACAGAGAAAGTTCTGGGTAGCCACAGTGTCTTAGATGACCCACACTGAAAAGAGTCAGATATCCTCTGATCTTCCCAGGAAGGTTTATGACGAGGACAGAAATTGATTCTTGGTGAGGCTGACATGGACTAAAGAGAAAACATCTATGTGCAGATGAAGCTGGTAGGCTCAGAAACATATTTGTAGTTAACACAAGAATAAGTGTCAATTGGCCTCCCCGGTGACTCAACAGGTTGAGCACTGTGCTGTGAAGCTGTGTGCAGCCTCTGCAGTGCACGTTCGATTCCGGGCCAGCCAGGGAGAAACCCACATGGCGCAGCACTCCTCTCCTGCCTCGCCCACTGCTCCCCTCAGCAATGTCTATGGTCTGTCTGCCTGTTCTGCTCCCCACTCTGTCTCTGGTGAATCCTCTCACCCTCCAGCGCCTCTGACCAGTACCCCAGTTCTTGTATAAATAAATAAATCTTAAAAAAAAAGTGTTAATAATTTATACTTGGGGAAGAGGCAGGTAGGGGAGAGGAAGCAATCACAAAACACAGGTAGCTCAGGAAACCCAGGAAGCATGCAGCCCTTTATCAAGACTGACTTTCTGCTCTTCTGCTGTGTCCAGAGGGGTTCAGAAAAAGCCTCCACAGCATTCACTACTTAAGAACCGCCGGATACAACTGAAAGGACCTCAGAGTTGGTGCAATGTCTTCCTGTAGATTGCTGATTGCAGCGGTGGAGCCCCTGGAGTAGCACTGACTAAGTGGGCCAAGGAAGTAAGTTATCACCTCTTGCATCACACCTTTAGCTCATCACTGTTAGTTCTGAACAACTCGACCACTTCAATCTGTCTGACAAAGAGCCCCTGAATGTTCTCACAGTCCATCTCCAATAGCCTACCACTCATATCCAAGTCTTTTCCAGGGATATTGGGAAACCCTAGGATTCTCTGGTCAAGAGCAGGTTCTCCTATGGTTCTGCCCAGATCTTGATTTTAAGGGTGATAAGAATCTTTTGGGTTTTTTTGGTTTTTTTGTGGGACCCTCACCGGCAGCCAGGGAACGAACTGGCGCTGCAGCTCTATGGTCTGTCTGCCTGTTTTGCTCTCCGCGAATTCTCTCACCCTCCAGCGCTTCTGACTGTACCCAGTGCTTGTATAAATAAATAAATAAATAAATAAATAAATAAATAAATAAATAAATAAATCTTTTTTAAAAAAATTGTTTTTACCATTTCTAATGGCGGGGTATAAAATCAAGAAAAGAAATATTGCTACCAGACATATGAAAATTATATGAAATTCAACATTTATTACTCAAAGCTTTAATAGACCTCATCCAGACTTGTTTATTTAATCTCTGACTGATTTCTGCTCTCAAAGCTTAAAACATTTACTACCTTTCCCTTTACAAAAAGGTTTTTAGATCTCTGACTTAGCTCTTGGTTAAGACCATGGGTTCTGCAGCTAGTGATCCCAGTGACCGACAGCTTCTCAGGCAAGTCACTTAATTTCCCTATCTGTAAAATGGAGATAAGTCTTCAGAGAAAGAAAGTGAGAACTAAACTAAATGTTTAGCATGGGGTCTAGTGCACAAGCGTCACATAAGTGTTTGTTATCATTATATTTTAATGTGATTAGACACTGGCATATAGTATTATTCTTCCTCATCTCCCTGTCCTCTATTCCAAATTAGAATAAATCTTGTACTTGAATAAGACTCTGGAAAGGAATCCACTTCTGTGTGGCCACCACAACCAAAAAAATTCAGGAAAAACAATTGTATAATAGGAGTTGACTGCAACTCTAACTCCTAACAATGCAACCTTCTATTTATTTCCCATGGCTGAAATAAAAGCGAATAAATCATATTATAATCACTTGAACAGAAAAAGTTAATTAAGGCAGAGAGGTGCTATGACTCACAAATAATCCTGACAATGTTACTGTGACTCGGGCAACATGAGTTGAAATGAATCATGGTTTAAAGAGCTCTCTAAGTGTGGCAAAAGCAACCAGCTGGAAGTTAGGTTCCTTGGGGTAGAAGCTCTTGCACTTTAATTCAAGAATTTCCAGTTTTTTACAATGCTCATTAGTGTCATCTGAGGCTTGTATGAAAGATTAGGCGTGTTTGTTAGAGAACAAATATTACAAGGAACAAAGCTCACAGTAGCTTAAGGCTAAGAAGGAAAAGGGAGAATAATTAAGAGTGAATGAAGAGAGATCAGTCCTTAATACAGGTACAGGTTACATTGCCCTCAACCAGAGATGACCTTTTTGGAGCCCCAAATGCTATGACAATGGTGGAAAAATGCAAGCCTTTGGGTTAAAGTGAGATGGAAGAGACAGAATCAGAAGTATGTGGGCTAGGTATCAGAATATAAGAGCACTACCATTTCGTGAATGCTTTCCATAAGTGTGCCAAGCAGCCTGTTAAGTATTTTGTATGCATCATTGTACTTACCCCACCCAATCCAGTCAGGTAGTCTTTCTTGGCTCCATTTTACAGATGAGGGAACTGAGGACTAAGACTTTCTAAAAGTCACACCAATAGTAAGCATGTCTCTCGTTTAAGTTTTTTGACTTAGCAATACATGTACACGTCACTAAATTCACAAGATGCACAATGAAAAATAAGCAAAGAAGTCTCTTCTCTGCCTCCATAGAGAAGGTTGATACTGCTAGTTTCTTTTGGATTCTTAAAAAGAAATTTCATGCATTAACAAACATGTGTGCACATGTTCTTTCACTCACAAGTGGAAGCAGAGCAAACACAATGCACTATGGCTTATTTCGCCCCCTCAACATTTCATGTATTTGTTAGAAAATTTTCCGTGTCTGTCTATGCAAAGTTGAGACTTGAGCCAGATTACCCAACACTGAAGTCTGTGCTGATGACCATCAGCTTTTTATTTTATTAATTAATTAATTTTTTTTGCTACATGGTCTCTAGGCACTAGTGAGGGTTAGAGGTGTTGTGCCAAATCGAGGCTGGGCCTGTAGAGGGAAATTCTCATTGAGCATTTGCTGTTTCTAGTGCCTGCTGGTCAATCCAAAGGAGGAAAAGCTCTGGTCTTCCCTTCCGCTCATGAGGAGTTGAGACGTATCTCCCTTCTGTCAATCATGCAAGGAGGGAGTTATGCAGCACAGAGAGAAACTATTGGTGGGATTCAGAGGGTGAGAACTTAGAAGATGAGAACCATTCAGAAAGAAAGGGAGGAAGCCTACTTGGGAAAGGGGAGGTCAGTTGCTGGAAGGTAGATCCCGAAAGCCCACAGGGAAGGTAGTCAAGGGGAAGAAGCTGTTCAGCTAAGGTGTGACCACACACTGTTGGGTGTGGAATGCATTGCATATACTTAGCTATTAAGTTACAGAGTCTCAGCTTTGTGTCCACTTAGAAAATACAAAAGGAAGCTCCCAACTGCAGTGGTTTTCACAGGGTTCCAAAACACCTCTTTCCTTGAGGGTGGAAATCATTGGGGGGGTTTTCAGCTACTCTTCCCAAGACCTAATGAGAGCCCCCACCTTGCCCCAAATGTTCTAAAGGGGTGGAAGGCGCAGCATACTTGGAAAATTATTCTACATCTAACATCTAACCCCAAGAACCCCATCCTCATGTCTTCACTAGCCATGTGGTGACATGTGGAGACATCCTCACGTCTTTACCGGCCTCAAACAGGCAAGTAAGAAACTGGATTAAGTAGATGGGTTAGGGAGATTACAGACTCTGAAACCAATTGAAAGCAATGAAGGATAGAACTGTAGCCTCCATCAGATTCTTGCCAAAAACTCTAGACTTTATACATAAAGGCTGTATTTTGGTGAAATAGAAGAAAAAATATAAAAGGGCAAAAATATGATAGATATATTTGTTCACCAGACATATTAATATGCATGTGAATTTGTATAGACCCTGAGTTTCAGCATAAAATGGATTTCTTACTTTGAGTCATGGTCCAAATAGTTTAAAATCCACTGCTACTTCCCAGAATAACCAACCTATGCCTGAGAAATCCAAACAACTGGAGCATGCCCCCGTGCAGATCTCATAGCCAAAGAAATTCAACCTCCTAGGGAAGCTGCATATGATAAAGACCAAGAACAGGAGGGAAAGACCAGTGGTGACCATGACCTCTGAGAAAGCATGTGTGAACACCATGCTGCAGGGGTGGGTGACAGGGCATTGGCATCTAACAATTCACCTTGGTAGTTCAGGCCACCTAGCAAGCCAGACCTAATGGTATCCATCGCCTCTTTCAGTGTAGCTGGAGTTCTGACCCAGCAGTGAATGGGTTTCACGGAGCCCTTATGCAACTCTGGTTGGTTTGAATTGGACACAACAGGGCCAGCCTCCATATACCTCCAACTGCAGTGCACAGAGGACTCATCTGGATGCTTGTCAAATGCCCAGGTTCCTGAGCCCTTACTCCTGAAATTCTAACTCAGGTAGGGAAGGGAGGGACAGGGATTGTAGAATCCACAGCCTACACATATTTAGAAAACACTAGAAAAGCAGGATATTCCACTTCCACGATGCTGCTTAGAGCAACCTCCAGCTGTCAACAAGCGTATTTTAAGCAAGTGTACAGGACTAGGAGAGTGCTAAATGCTGACAGTTTCTTTAAAAAAACATTTTTCAGGGCCTTGTGTTAAGGAGCATATAAATAAGGCATGTTTGTGTGTACATGTGTGGCATGTGTGTATTTCAGTTCAGGAAGAATGGCAAAAAGAGGGAATAGAGAGAGCACAGTGATGCAAATGGACCAAGGTACACACATCCCCTCCATTTCATCACTTGTGGGGTGTAAGATCACATTCTCCTCCATTTGTCTAAAATTATTTAAAAGTTATGTGAATGAGGTCTGGAAGTTCCTCAGAGGCCCTTCCTTAAATAGTAGCAGGTAGAGTAACTGACAGTCACAGAACAAGCCTGGTGCAGTGTCAGATCAGGACAAGAAGATCAATGATCCACGCCTGATGTGAACAAGAGCCTGGTTAACATATGACTTAAACCTGAGTTGGTTCTTTTGATAGATAATAAAATAGAAGTAGACTTTAGAGCTCATTTTACAGTAGAGGAACTAAAGGTCAGATGTGGTAAATTATATGCTCAAGGCCATACGGATGGAGCCAACACTTGATCTCAAAACCTCACTGATGAATATATTTGACCTCCACTGTTTATTCCGGATGTGAGTGGCTGGTTGGGCACATATGTAAAAATAAAACAAAGCTAAGACGGGCACTTACAGTACGGTATGTACCTGGAACATGGTAGGCCCTCAATAAATATTTGTCAAATGAATTAATGTCTTGTTTAAAAGCTACACAATGTTGGGTCAGATGGCTGTGCAGGGCCCAGGTGCCTGGAGGCTTCTCTATGACACATACCTGCCAATGGAATGAGTATTGTGCTGGTGCCTTATTATGTGCCCAGGACAATAACAGCTACACCTATTGCACACTTTCCAGGTGCAAGGCACTTGCTTTACATACACTAATACACTTAATCTTACCTCAATTCTATGCAGCAAGAACTATCATTATCACCATTTTACAGAGGAAGAAGCTAACGCAAAGAGGGAAATTAACACTGGCCCTTACTTCACAGAACTTGGAAGAAAAACTCAAGAACAAGTATATGCTGAGTAATAGCTTCAAGATGGCATGACTGAGTGTAATAGGAGTTTAGAATTATTAGGACTAGGGGAGTTAGCCCTGTCGGAAAAATTGCTCTTGGTTGTAGAACTGGAGAAAAACTCACATTGGAGGGAGAAGTTGAGCTGCATAGTAAGATATAGACAAGACTAAGCATTGGGAGAGGGAGGCAAAAGGATTAAAACAAACAGCATAAACAAAGGTGGGGTGAGGGGAGAGGGCGGAATAAACAGGGTGTTCTCAGGAGGCCTTCCTGCCTGAGACTGCATCAGAGACCACTAAAACGTGAGTTTGGATTCGGGTTGTAAAGGGCTTATATCCAGGTGATGACATTATCGCCTTATTACTTTAGAAGCCTGCCTAGTTTCTTGACTGGGAAATAGTCCAGCAAGAACTAAATATAAATGATATTAGCTTGGCAACAACCTGTAAGGAAAATAGGAGGAAAAGGGCAGCAGCTGGAAGAACCGAAGGCCAATATGGCAGTGGCTGCATTGCTCCAGGCCTGGAGGCTGTAGAAATGGAGAACAGAAAACACCTAGGTGCAAGCATATTATTAAAAAATAAGTAATCATGCTGTGTCCTTTTGCAGATAGGAGCCCTGTGCTAAGAGACTGTGAGTCATCCTGTGCATCATCAAAGCACCCTGGGAGGAGATATTATTGCTCCATTCTAAAAAGAGAAAGCTAAGGCCCACCCTGATTCTAGAGCCTGTGCTCATGGTGACATGAACAAAACTGGTGACAAACCAACTGCCTCTACTTCTGACCAGGAATGACTCCTTTCATTGCCTCACAACCATTTGAGGGCAGGGAGGCAGTTAAGGTGAGGAATTCTGTTTGGGATTTGTTGAGTCTAAGCTAACTATGCGTTTGTGCAAGGAGCTGAAACTATTAGATGAGAAAGAATTCATCTCTGAGCTTGGATGCCCCTGCTGGGCTTAAAGATGGTGACTGTGGCTTAGAGGACCCTGGGAACGTTTACTGACCTTGGCATTCAAAAATCTCATTTAATCCATCTAGCAGTCTGGAAGTGGGTGTTGCTTAGTCCCTTTAAAAGGTAACAGGCTGGGCCTCCCCGGTGGCACAGCGGTTGAGCACTGGGTTGCGAAGCTGCCTGCAGCCTCTGCAGCGCCGGTTCCATCCCCGGCTGCTCCCCAGCCACCAGAGGAGGGTCCCACATGGCACGCAGACCTCTCCTGCCGCCCGCTGCTCCCCTCAGCAGTGTACTTCGGTCCTTCTGCCTGCTCTGCTCTCCGCTCTGGCTCTGGTGAATTCTCTCACCCTCCCGCGCTTCTGACTGTACCCAGTGCATGTATAAACAAAACAAACAAATGAATAAATAAATAAATAAATAAAACATGCCTCTATTAAAAAAAAAAATAAAAAAAAAAAGGTAACAGGCTGAGAGTTAACTAGTTAGCCAGTGGAGAAACTGGGTTAGACTCAAATCAAAAATTTCCTGTTCCAGACACTGCACATTGGGATGCTTGCCAAGGAGTGAGGGGTCTCTTGTAACAGAACAGCTCCCATGAGGGGGTCTTTCTCTGCAGGCTGCAAATTCAATGGAATCAGAAAACAGTAGACAAAATAATGATGTTTCTGAAAGAATTCTGGTTTTCTGATCCACGTGTGGGCAAGAGAAAACCTTATCAAAGCAGCATAGCTCAGTGTAAGTTTTCTTCCCTCCTAGTGAACATTCTTGCTCCACAATTAGACAAAAGCTCTGTCAAAAAGGAAACAGCATTTGAACTAGAATGACAAATTTGTTCCTGTCTTGCAATTACCCCTTCAGGGACCTGTGAAGCATCTGGAAAAGTCAGTCTGCCAATCCACCAGCAGATGTCTCTGTTTTTCCTAAATGAATAGAGCTCCCTCTAGTCTCAAACACTGCATTTCAGGTTGAATTCAAGAAAACCCTTTCTCCACCTGTCCCCAAACATTCCAAAAGCCAAGGATTTTCATCTTTCTTAATTTTTAATTGGAGAAGTATAATAAGATGATCTCTGTATCTCCAAAAAAATCAACATTCCAGTCTCAAAACCTCGTTTCTAATGAATCATATAAAACAGAGCTTATACTAAAGAATATACTACCCACAACTTTAATTCTTATGTTTAGCCTACTCGCTGGTAAATTTTGCTACAAATTGACAAGAGTAGCTGAAGGAAAGTAAATTCATCCAAAGATAAAAATTTAAATTCTGGACACTCGTAACAGTATCTGAATCAGCCCCCTTTAGAGAATAATTAAATAAACCCAACTTGAGTAGAGATGAAATACCCTTTTGAAAGTCCCAGAATAGATGCTGAAAAATAGTTTATCCATATGCAGGAAGTAATTTTTCCTCTAAAATATTCACAAAGTGTAATCCAGGGGTTCTATTCTTTCTTCCTGCTGCATTTTTTCCCCTTGAGAATTCTGGACTATAAGTTAAGAGTATTTGCTGAGTTTTTTCTCCCTAAGTCAGCATGGAGCCTGTTTTCAATATGGGCCTGAAGACATGGCTTCTGGGTATCAAAGCAGGTAGGTTCTGCTAGAGCTCTTTAGGAAGGAAGATTATCTAATAGACAAGAAAATCTCATCCAGAACCGCTGAACAACAAGTAGCAAAAACTCAAAACCTGCCCCAAGCAAACTGTTCTTGTTGTTTCAGGTTTCTACAGCGATACCTTTCTATCTCCCAACCACTAAGGCGAGTTCATTAATTCTTATTTCATCACTTGAAAACATACATACACACAAAATAAGGAACCTACTAGGAAAAAACTGACCAGAATGGAAATAAACCTCAAGAACTTCCAATAATCATTCAGATCTCAAATTTTCAATTGAAATTCTAATTCAGATTAATGAGTCGACTTATAATGAAAAGCACAACTGGAGTCTCAGTCCAAACAACTCTGGTCATTTTCCAGCAGAATGCTGGCCTGAGACTCTACTTACCTCTCCTGTGTGTGAAAGGGAGTCATCCTGTAACCGGCTGAAGCCAAAGACTGTTATAAGTGGTACTCCCTGGAGGGGGGTGCTGGTGAGAATGAATAGCCCCAGGCAAAATATTAACACAGTATGGGTGGAGGTGGAGACTCTGATAAGAAGCAGCCACTGGTATTCAGTATTCAGGTTTTAAGCTTCTTCACCGATTCTGGAACCAGCCATTTCTGCCCCCACCACACCAATCTTCCAAAAGGCTGTTGCAGGCCTCTGAAGGACGTGGAGATACTTCCAGCAGCCAACCTCAGAGAAGAAAAGTTTGGAGGCTTTGCAAGTAGCCAAGCAATTGAAACTGTTTCCAGCTTTGCAGCTGTTAAAGCCTGGAAGAGAAGGACCCGGAGCTGGGCGTAGGGATACTGCTGAGCTGCGTGAGTGTGGCCCTGTGTCTGGTTGTTTGGCTGCTGCAACTACTGTTTTAAGTGTGGCATGTCTGGTGCTGTGCTGCGGCATCTCAGCAGCTCTGTGAGCACATCTTGTTGTATCTGTTGCTGTCTTTGTGAGTTAGATTCCGGCCTATTGTCTGGCTGCCACGTGTTCCAGGCCCTCAGGGGCAAGAAGATGCCATCTTGGGGCCTTCAGGGTTTAGGACTTCCAAATTCTGGATACTGCTTTGGGTGAGGTAAATGGCCATTTATGGCCTCAGTGATGCTTTGTTTTTGTTAGATAAATTCCATCTTCTTTGAAACTGAGTGGTCTTGCAGTTTTGCCCATGGGTGCAAAATTCAAGACAGTGACCTATAAACTAGTTGAGCAGTGTCCTTGGCCAGCCTTAGTGGCCCTTGTGCCCTGTATCAACCCTTGCTGGTGGCGCTGATCTGATCGTTCCATGCTAAGCCTGTCTAGATGTCCCTTGTTTACTGTTTCCTTACCCTTTGTATTCAAGAGAGATGCAGCGTTACCCCCACACTGGCTCAAATGGTATTAACGAATTTAATGCCATGTTGAATGGCAGGGCCAGCTATGCCTACCTGTTTCCTTTCACTGGAAATAACAATGAGAATGTGTGAAACAGCTGGTATTATGCTACTAAAGGTATCTCACGATCACCTCCCCTTTTTTATTTTTAGCTGTTTTATGACAGGTGAATACCATCCATCCATTCCGAATGTTGCTCCCCTCAGCAAAGCTTTTAGGGGAATTTAGAAATTTACCCCTAGATGATTACGTTCAGTGAAATAAGTCAGAAGGAAAAAGAAAAATATCAAATGGTTTCACTTATAGGCAGACTATAAGGGGAACCAAATAAGGCATTAGGGGAAAAAAATAACATTAAGAAACACAACAAAACAAAAATAGACAACTATAAATCAGAGACAATCTGCAGGGAAGGGGAGAGAGGAGGGTCAAAATGAGGGAGGGAAGAGCACAAGGGACTGTGATGATGGAGCACAGGTGAACTGATGGTGGAAATTCTATGGGGACCTCACCTGAGAAAAGAAAGCAAACATTGTAATAAAATGAAAAATAATGTAAAAATATAAATAAATAAATAGATAGATAAATAGATAAATAACGTTTTAAAAAATTTTTTAAAAATTAAAATAAATCTCTAGACCAGAGCAGGCCATGCCCACATGGCGCAGCAGGCCACAAGGTTAGGACAGGGCTAAGAAGATATGGCACTGCTGACCCTCCCTGCCTGCATGCCTGGTGGGGCAGAAATGGGTGAACTTCTAGTTCTGTAACTGTTGTATGAAAGGACCACGTTTCTCCATAGAAAACTCCACTCTTGACCAAAGGGGAAGGTGCTAGAAGGAGGCTGGGGAAGGATGTGAAGTCATGGTCCCCAAGGTCAGGCAGGCTACTTAGATTCTGACTGTCGCTTGGAGATGCGTGGCCTAACAAGTCACTTTAAACTCTTAGACCTCAGTGTCTTCATTTGTAAAGTGGGAATAACAAAATTCATCTTGTGGGAATAATGGGGATACTTTTCTACAAACAGCAAATTTTTTAGTAAATACTTTAATGAAGTATATATAACAAACACCTAAAGAAAAAATGTTGCACATATTATAAACTCAGCGAATTTTCACAAAAGAACACATCCAGACCAAAAACCAAGTATACTTGATGGAACGGGAATAAAGATCAGATCAGTCATAAAGATATAAAGACACTATGTTTTCTTGCATGCAAGTGTATTAGTATGAATAGGTTTGTAACCCTGTTATAAAAGATGTTTTAGGAATTAACATCTGGAACTTAACACTGATCCTTACACTGACACTAGGTACCCAATAAAAAGTAGATAATATTATTGAATATTAGTGTGACTGTTACACCATCCTCATCATTCCTGTAAATTCACCCACATTTTTCACACCTTGTAACCTAATTTTTGGTTCCGAAAATATTGTCTATATTTCTGCCTACTCCCATTCCAAAAGAGGCCAAAGCAATCTTCACATATCCTGCAAACAAAGAGAAAGGGAGTGTTTAGGATAGATTTCCAGGGCCTTGTCACAATCCTCTACTATTTTTTGGTGGGGAGGAGGGAGGAGGTGGATGTTAAAATTTTTACTTTGGGAACGAAGAAGGTTATAAAATCAAACGAAGAAACCAGAGCATTTAATTCACTGAACTGGCACACCAGAGTGGAAGGAGTTACCTGGTGCTTTTCATTCCCCACGGACAGAGCCAGACTCAGCAGGGAAGGCATCACCCTTGCTGGTGGCTCCTCTGTAGGTAATAGAATCTTGCTCCACCCCACTTTTCTTCTCCATCAAATGGGGCTCACAAGAGTGTTACGAGACATAATTGCTGTTTATAGAGAACCTCAGCATCTTAGATGAAAGGTATCAGAGCTGGGTAAAGCTTGTCCAAGGCAAATTAATACTTTGATGAGTGGAGCCCAAGGAAGAAAAACACACCTCCTGTCATCTGGGAACTATACTGCCTGCTGGGGAAAGCCAGGTTTCACTTTACAGAGAACTTGTGGAGAGTTTTTTGTTCTTATTTGAATAGTGTTTACAATCCTTGGATTCACTCCAGGTCTGGGGCTAGAGGAAGTCCTCAAATACAAAAGGAAATCCAACTCAGAACCTTAGGGCATTTAAATCATTCTTTCCACAGAGCCAAGCACAAAGTAAGTGCTCAGTAAATATTTGCTACATAGCCCAATACATTCTTTTATTTGCTCAAATCTAGCCTAATGTCCCAGAACCTGCTGGTTGGCATAACTATTTCAAATCACAAAAAGATGAAGAATCCCACAAAATAAAGGACATGATCATTTTGAGTAATAAAAAAATATTCATGCTTCATTAAGAATAATTTAGAGGGCCTCCCCGGTGGCCCAGCGGTTGAGGCGCTGGGTTGCGAAGCTGCCCGCAGCCTCCAACGCCGGTTCAATCCCCGGCTGCTCCCCGGCCACCAGAGGAGGGTCCCACATGGCGCGCAGACCTCTCCTGCCACCCGCTGCTCCCCTCAGCAGTGTACTTTGATCCTTCTGCCTGCTCTGCTCCCTGCTCTGGCTCTGGTGAATTCTCTCACCCTCCTGCACTTCTGACTGTACCCAGTGCTTGTATAAATAAATAAATAAATCTTTAAAAAAAAAAAAAAAGAATAATTTAGAACATGTATCCCCGCAGGCTGAGTGCTGCATAGGTGAACACCAATCAGGAAACATAGTTTAAATTTTTTGTATTATTTGAGTTGAAGAAAGACTCTAAAACAATGTCACGGGTTTTTAAGCAAATACAACAAAACCTACATATTCTCATGAGTGCAAACCTGAGGAGACTACTCTCTGATTCCAACTCTCTGATATCATAATTGACAAAATCATTTTAAATTCCTCTTTGGGGCCTCCCGGGTGGCGCGAGGGGTTGGGACGCAACCTAGGAAGCTGTCCACAGCCTCTGCAGCACGAGTTCAATCCCCTGGCTGGCCAGGGAACAACGCACATGGCGCAGCAGACTTCTCCTATCTCGCCCGCTGCTCCCCTTAGCAGTGGATTTCAGTCAATCTGCCTGCTCTGTTCCCCACTGTCTCTGGTGAATCCTCACACCTCTGGCCTGTTCCCCAGCTCTTGTATACATAAATAAATGAATCTTTTAAAAAAATTCCTTACAAAAATAAAATAAAAAGACAAAATTCCTCTTTGAAAACTTTACACAGAACCTGAGGTTTGTTTTTTTACCTATTTGTTATCATGGCAAATCTTCATATTTGGATGGTAAATGTGATTCTTTTCAACAGCTAAAAGGCTGTAGGAACAGATGGGTGATTGAGTATTTTAAGGTATAAACCAAAAGGCAAATGTGATTATGATGTAATAAAAATTAATTTTCATACATAGCTGATAAGCAGGCCTTAAAAGCAAATCCAAAGAAGTATTTCCAGAAATGATTTTTGAGGGTTGATTTGGTAAATCTGTTCAGTCCCACAGAGGGGACAAAACCAACACAAAGAAACTTAGAGTAGAAAATTTAGGATGGAAGCTTCACGAGGCCAGAAACTAGAGGTGAGGGTAGAAATGATTGGTGAGTCTTTGAAACAGCTATAGAAGGTCTTAGGCAAAGATAGAAGCCAGAAATGGGCAACTGTCAAAGACCACTAGTCCTTACAGATGAACCCAACTAGAACTTAGAAGTGATAGATTCCACAATAAAATTCCACAAATGAATGAATCTCCCCCATAGAACACTATCTAAGTGTTCTATGCTTTGCTTGTTCTGTGTTCTAACCCTTTGCTTTGGCAAAATGGAGACTGCCCACCTGCATTTGTGCAAGGATCTGTTTTTCTTAATAAACTTGTCTCTTTCAAATGCAGCCTTTTTGTGTATCTATGCAAATATCTTTTTCCTTAATAACCTTGCCATGCCTTAATAAACTCACCGTGGGCTTTTTAAGAGGAAACTCTGCCAAAACCTTTCTTGGAGGGAACCCAAGAACCTCACACACTGAACCCCATCATTATCACGAACACCTCTGTATAGGATTTATTATTTGCCAAGTGCTTCAGTATAATAGAACCCTTGTTGCCTTGACAACTGCCCATCCCAAATCTGACTCCAGATCCATGACGTATAGAGTCTCAAAAAGTCATCTACAAAATACGACATTTAAATAGTTTTTTCATAAAGTTCTACAATTAAGAAAAGTTATCTTAATTACTCAAAGATGAAAATATATCATTAATCCTCAATTTTGGTTAATCTCCCTAGCAGTTAAGTGAAGCTCCCTTAGATCACAGTGCCTCGAGATTAGAGGTAAATACACCAAGTTAGTATCAAGAACAGGAACGTGATCTTCCAATTAGGTGATCTTGGTGTGGTTGAAGCCTCCTACTCCTGTAATAAGGCTAAACCACAGAACAAAACGGGGGAAATAGAAGTTAAAAGAAATGCAGAAACCTAGTGCCAAAGTAAATATCTTTATTATCCTTAGAATCATAATTTCCTAATACTTCTTACCTCTTATCCTTTTCACCCAGCTGTAATCATTTATTCAGAATATTTACAACCACTAAGACACTTGTAAGCAACCAGAAGAATTTCCAGTCCACCAATATTCTCCTAGGTCAATTTTGGAAAAGACTGAAGGTGTGGAATTAAGTAGCACTTTCTGGCAACACAGGGCAGGGTGGTGTACACAGGGGACTTTGTCATTGGGTTAGTATTGTGTCGTGGAGACAAGTTGCTCCACAGGGTTTGTCAAAACACATCCCAAAGAGCAAAATAATGGCTCTCTGTGCCTGCAGCTGTCCGAGCATGGAGTTTCCATGGTGTTCATCCATTCCCCATGAGTAGTAGGGTATAAGTATCTCCTAGAGCTTCTCAAAAACTATCCTGATTCTAGCAGCAGAAATCCCACATCCCAAGAAACCCCTCATCTCCAGCCAAACTAGAAAAAATCATCCCTCCCAGGAAAAAGGTGCCATCTAAGTGCATAGCATATATTTGGAAGTCAGCTCCAAATATGGAAATGGAAACGGAAGTCAGCTCTCCAGATGCTGGCTGTTAGGTTATGTCACCTTTTGGGCTGGTGCTCACCTCTAAGAACTACCTTCCTCAAGCTTGAGAGCCATCAGGGTTAAAGAAGAAAATGAAGACCAACTCTGGGCCCCAATTTCTTTTTTTTTTTTAAAGTTTTATTTATTTATGCATATAAGAACTGGGGTGTAGGTGAGAGGTTGGGGGGTGGTAAGAGTATTCACCGGAGACAGAGTGGGGAGCAGAACAGGCAGATCTACTGAGATACACTGCAAAGGGGAGCAGCGGGCCCAACAAGAGAGGTCTGCTGCGCCATGTGGGTCACCTCCCTGGACAGGATCGAACTCATGCTGCAGTAGCTGTGGATTGCTTCATAGTGCTGATGCTTAACCCCTTGGGCCACCAGGGAGGCCCCTGGGCCCCAATTTCAACAAGAGGTCTGGGGATAACATGCCACCTCCCTGGGCCTCAGAGCCTTCATGTGCAACCGGGGGACTGGACATCAGTGTTTTCAAACTCCAGACAACAGTTTGATTTTCATGGATCACAAAATCAGTTCAGTGATTTACAAACAGCATTTGTAATTAATGGAGTAATTAAGCAGAAAATATTAGAGGACATTTTACATAGTAAGGAATTTTGTTTGGAAAGCATGTTTCAGTTACACATATATCCCCATATTCTGGGTCTTCATGTAAAATTTATTGCTTAGTGCAGGTTGCCATCAAATATATAAATTAATTTATCTAAAACATTAGATAATCTCCAAGTTTTCTTCTGACTCTAGAATTTTCCAGAAGTTGTTTTAATGACTTCTTCCTGCACAGGTGCCATGAGAGCACCACATGCTTCCCATAGCACCTCACTTGTACGTGGCATACCTTTCACTCTGTATTGTATTGCAATTATTTTCATGTATGGTTTTTCTCTTTTATTACTGTAAAAGATCCAAGAATAAAAGTTCTTGTTATCCTATCCACAATACCCAAACCAGGACCTTATAGTTAGTTCACCCTCAATTAATATTTCTTATATTCTAACAACAACAGCCCCTACCCATCCCACCTCCTCCCACCCCCTACAAGAACACACTCCAACATGATTATTTTCCATCTTCAGGCTTCAGCAAAAGCAGAAGTCCCAAAGCTGGGGATTGTCCCCGCTGGGGGGGAAATGACCTCTTGAATATCACTGTCTTCCAGAACATGCCACAACCACATGGGCAGCAGCCTCTGCAGATGCAAACATTGACACTCAGGTTGCTTGCTGATTTCAGGAACAATCCAATTCAATTCCTGGAAAGATGAGTACACTAACCAAGGAAAGGCAGAAAGACAAGGGGGAGCAGATACAACCTAGAATTAAAACCAGGCATACACTATACATCAGCAATGACTTCTGGGAGCATGCAACATGACAAGTACTGCCTGCAAATCGCTAAGTAAAAGAACAAGAAGTATAATTTTATGGATTGTGGCTTTACAATAGCAGGATACAATACATACAAAAGCATGATAGTTAGCACTTTTTACATCAGGAATCACAATTACATACCCTTTCATTTTCTGTCTCCCCCCACTCCACAAAAGTTGCACAGAAATTTCTATATTATCAGACTCTCAAGTAAAAGTTTCAGCATCCCGAAAGAAAAATGTCCTTTTCTTTTTTTTTTCTTTTTTTTTTTTTATAGAGTCATGTTTTATTTATTTGTTTGTTTGTTTTGTTTATACATGCACTGGGTACAGTCAGAAGCATGGGAGGGTGAGAGAATTCACCAGAGCCAGAGCAGGGAGCAGAGCAGGCAGAAAGACCGAAGTACACTGCTGAGGGGCGCAGCGGGCAGCAGGAGAGATCTGCCCGCCATGTGGGACCCTCCTCTGGTGGCCGGGGAGCAACCGGGGATCGAACCGGCGCCGACAGCTTCGCGACCCGGCGCTCAACCGCTGCGCCACCGGGGAGGCCCAAAATGTCCTTTTCTTTTAAGTCACATTTCTTTTAGCAGGTAATTCTGTAGTTAAAAAGATGGGAAAATGGAGAAGACCCAGTCTTTAAAAAATTAAGATGTGATATTTCTTTTCCAAAATACAAGAAGAGATCAGAAGTAAAAATTGACTATTTTCACTGAAGCCTCAATATCAGGCTATGTCAAGCAGCACAGTGTTTGTGGAACAGGCTCAGCCCCGCTGAGGGTGCCCAAGTCCCTGGGGCACATCCACACAAGCAGAAGTCTATCGAAGGAAGAGAAAGAGCATAATATTCAGTGAACTTACAGGGGTTAGAGGTTGTCCAGACAATTGGGGAGGGACAGGGAATGTAGGCACAGAATGCACGGGTTCAGAGGCCACACATGGGTTGTCTAGTCAGGACTTGCTCCTCTGGGGAAACAAAGACACACAAGCTTGGAATCCCAGCATGAGCTGGGTACCAGATCTCAGGAAGGAGGGAAACATCACGACTGAGTGCTGTCTGTATTTTTTTTATTATGTCCTTAAAACTGGGTAAGAATTAAACCACTTCAAAAGTAATTCAACGAATCTATGAAACTAGCACCAGCATTTAGTCTTCGAGCACTTGTCACGAAACTCCACATTCCCAAATTCCCTAGAAAGGGAAAGGAAATTCATCTCTTTGCCTCCAGCCCCACCAGGTTGGTTATCTTTGGGTCTCTACAGACAGCTGTGACAGGGGCTGGGAGTGAAACCCTCCCCACCCCAGACAAGGCTCCTTAGCTTAGAGCAGGCAAGTTCCCCAAACCCGGGTGACCCCTGCAGCTTCAGGAAGTCTGATCCCCCAAGAAACAAAGAGACAAATAGGAGCACAGATTCTGACACAGGGGAAAAATACAGACACCCAGTGAGTAAAACTGGGGCATGAGAGAGACTTAATTACAGGAAAAAGATAGCATTTGGTGAAATGTGGGGCATACAGTGAGGGGAGGGCGTGAGAAAACAATTGCCTCTCTTGCAAAAACCCAACCACGGAAACCTGCACGCGCTAGAAATCAGAAAGGACTGTCTGGCTGTTTCACTCGCTAACTCAGCAGCTTTCTTAGCTACAGCCAGTTCTGCTGCACTTTCTAAGAAAACCAGGATCAATGTGTAAGTCAGAGCTATAACCCTCAGAATTACATGGGAAGCTTGTTTCAAAATGCAGATACCAAGCTCCAAAAGAGCCTGCAAGTATCTTAAACTGCAGGGGTTGGGTCCAGGGATGGGGGAACACACCTTAGGCTATGCTGCCATAGACCTGGGCATAATGTTCTACTTGGGGAACTTGTGATGGATTCTGCTTGCCCTGAACTTCAGGGTAAAGTGAGTATTTCTCCACTTGAACAAACAAAGGCACTGACAGTATTCATATAAATATATCTGGAGTGATGTGTTTCCCTGCTCAATGAGAGCAGCCCACGGACAGAGAACTTGTTCACTGCCCTCGCACTGGACTTGTTTGCCCAGACTGCTTTACACCCAGCCCAGCTGCAGACCCGCAGCCCTAGTTTCTGCTGCTAGCCCAAGGGTAGGATCTTAACCCCACTCTCTACCCATTGTGATGGTAAATAGGTCATCTCTTCCAGACCTAACCTCAGGGGCCCAAACAGCCCTGCTCCTAATCTGTCCCTGAAAGTACCCCAATTTGGGGTGCCCCTGAGAGCCCCGGGATCCACAAATCTCCAAGTCCCAGTGTCCTACCTGCCCTCACCAAGCCAACCCAGACCACAGGAATAGCTATTGCCCTCATTCACCTTATAGGTTGTTTTTCCTCATTCAGAAACAAATATTTATTGAGCAGCCACTGTATACCAGGCACTGACTAGCCAAAGGGACAATCCTTGCATTCCCAGGGGTTTTCAATTCTCCAAAGAAGTTATTTTTATTTTCTCCTTTCATTTTGATGATAATCTTTATTAAAAATTGATATTCTGCCATACAGAGCTTGTACTGATATTTGGAAATACATTTGCACCAAGTGAAAGCCACATGATGTCTTATTTTGATGAACAATGAAGGGTCTAAAGTAATCTGACATCTAAGTAGTCAGAAAGTCAAGTGTTTTGGGATCTAAATTCAAAGGAAACTGACATTCATCAAAACCACATTCTCATTCTGTTGATAGAACCTATTTTGTAGCTACCACCTTGTAAAAGTTCACTTATTGGGGCGGAGCAACATGGCGGCGAGGAGACGCTGCGAGTAAGATCTCCCATTAAAAAAAGTTAATAGGGAGGAAAAGCGGCAGGTCCCAGTGAGAACTGGGACACGGAAGATAAACGGACGACTCCAGCAAACTGCCCGAAGAAGAAAGTTGCCATAAAAGAGGACGAGAAGGGAGGGAAGCGCAGAACCCTGCTCCCCTCCCCCGCCCACAGAGGCGGCACTCTCCGCCCGGCAGAGAGGAGGAAACAACAAACCAAAACGGCCAACAAGAAAAACGGACACAGCAAGCGGGACTGTGAGTGGAAAGGAACTATTGCAGCCACCACACCCCGTGAACGGGAGCTGAGGCGAACCCTGCAGGATCCGCCGCGGAGGTGAGCTCCAGGCGCCATTAAAGAGAGCCCCGCCCCCCAGGAGGAGACCAGCCCCAGCACACAGCCCCGGCCGCCCGGTAAGCTTGCGCGGAAAGTGGCGCGGATCCAGACCGGATCGCAGCTGCCCAGGTCCCCGCGCCTGCGACCTAGGCTTGCGGGGAGACGGCGGAGGCCCTCCCTGAGTGAGCAGGAACAAGGCGCCCAGGCAGGGGAGCGGGATTCAAAAGGCGCCATTCCCGCGCCACTGATCTGGGCTACAGCCCGCGTCCTGGAACTGAGGGCTGTGGAACTGAGACCCGGGGCACGAAATTAGGGGCGTGGGTTTCCCACGACGGTGGGGCACAAGGCAGACACAGCACCCCAAAGCCGTTGAGGTGTACCCTACCATCCCCGCTCTGCTCCCTGTCCCACGGGGTGGAAAATCAGCTCCCCAAGGGCTCTAGGAGAGATCTCTGGCGCCACCTAGCGACTTGACCCCAGCACAGGCTACTGAAGGAGCTAGTGGCCAGCTGGGGAGTTAGCCCACACCTGGCTCCTTCCGAACAAGTAGTCTGAGCCCACAGGGAGAGCGAGCACCCACAGCCGGGGCAGACCAGGCGCGCAGAAGAGTGTGCCTGAGACCAGACGCGCAGGGAGTGTGTCCCACATCACCATTTTAGAACAGGGACATTTCTTCAGTAAAGACTACCTGCAGAAGGCTTCCTCAGGAGCCAGAGGTGAGCAGGGGAAGTTCGCCCACGCCAGACCCCCTCTGGCCTGCAGTCCAAGCCCAGAGGGGAGCAGGAACCCACCGCCGGGGCAGACCAGGCGCACAGGGGAGTGTGTCCCCACATCGGCATTTTAGAACAGGGACCTTTCTCCATTAAAGGCTGCTTGAAACTGACAGATGACTCCTGGTAGAACCAGAGGGGAACAGAGAAGCCCACCCAAGATGCCGGCCAGTCCCAACAACACAGTGTCCCAACGCATACGGCAAATTAGAAAACAGACAGTAGGGAGGAGAAGAACCACACGCAACCTAGCAACTCTCCAGAGAAAAAGCACACCACAAAAAGAAAGCCAGCCCCCAGATTGCAAAGACAATAACTTGGAAGAATTTCTGAGCCTTCCAGAAAGAGAATTTAAAATTGCCGTGATTAAAAAACTGACAGAAGTCATAAAGGAAAACAATGATAAGGGAAAAATAATCAACGATCAGAAGAATGCAATTGAGTCCCTAGAGAGGGAAAACAATGGTCAGAAGAAAGAAATTGAGTCCCTAAAGAGGGAAGTAAAAGAAATGCAGGAGATCAAAGAATTAATGGAAGAACTAAAGAATTCTGGGAAAAGCAATGAAAGCAGAATAGATGAAATGGAAGAACGAATAAGTAATCTTGAAGACACAGAAATAAAAAGAACCAAAACAGAAAAGGAAAGAGAAGTACGAAGGAAAAAGAACGAAGAAAGACTTCGGGAACTATCTGACTCCATGAGGAAAGGAAATATAAGAGTTATAGGAATACCAGAAGGAGAGGAGAGAGATGTAGGAACAGAGAAAATATTCAAAGAGATAATTGAAGAGAACTTCCCAAATGTGAAGAAGGAGCTGAAAATTGATATACAAGAAGCAAGAAGAACACCAAACTTCCACGACGAAAGGAAAAATACAGCAAGACACATAATAGTAAAGCTCCCAAGAATCCAGGACAAGGAAAAAATAATGAAGCTGGCAAGAGGGAAGAAACAGATAACATTCAAAGGAAAACCAATCAGGCTGACATCAGACTTCTCCGAAGAAACACTACGGGCAAGGAGAGAGTGGAGGGACATAGCCAACAGACTCCAAGAAAACAGATGCCAACCAAGAATACTCTATCCCGCAAAGCTCTCCTTCCTCTTTGAAGAAAGAATATGGACCTTCCCAGACAAACAGAAACTCCGGAATTTCATTGCAACTAAACCCCCACTCCAAAAAATACTACAAGGAGTCCTAAAGCCAGAACCTCAGAGGGACGAATAACAATGAAAGAAGGCCAAAAAAAAAAAAAAAAGTTATTAAAAGAATAAATAAATAAAATCAAAGGAAAGACAAACACAATGGCAAATACAGATGTTAACATATCAATATTAACTCTAAATGTAAATGGACTAAACTCTTCAATAAAAAGACACAGAGTGGCAGCCTGGATTAAGAAACAAACCCAACCTTTTGTTGTCTCCAGGAAACACATTTAGCTACAAAAGATAAAAATAGGCTCAAAGTTAAAGGATGGAAAACAATCCTACAAGCAAATGGACCAAAAAAGAAAGCAGGAACAGCTATACTTATATCAGATAAAACAGATTTCAAACTCAAAAAGATAAAAAGAGACCCCAATGGTCACTACATTATGATCAAGGGGACAATACTTCAAGAAGAAATAACACTCATTAACATATACTCACCAAACGAAGGAGCACCAAAATATATCAGACAACTGTTGTCCTCTCTGAAAACAGACATCAGAGAAAACACATACGTAGTGGGAGACTTCAACACACCACTATCAACAATGGATAGATCAACAAGACAAAAAATAAGTAAAGAAACCAAAGCTCTAAATAAGGACCTAGAGCAATTAGGCTTAACAGACATCTATAGAACACTAAACCCCAAAAAAACGGAGTACACATTTTTCTCAAGCGCACACGGATCATTCTCCAGGATCGATCACATACTGGGGCACAAGACAAACATCAACAGATACACCAAGATTGAAATCATATCAACCATCTTTTCTGACCATGAAGGCATCAAACTAGAAATAAACCATAAAAAGAAGGCAAGGAACTTTCCTACCTCATGGAGATTAAAAACCACACTACTGGAAGACCATTGGACTAATGAGGAGATCAAAGAAGAAATTAAAAAATTTTTGAATTGAACGACAAGGAGGACACTAATATCCTAAATGTATGGGATGCAGCAAAAGCAGTAATAAGAGGAAAATATATAGCAATAGAAGCTCACATCAAGAAACAAGAAAGAACGCAAAGAAACAACCTCATCTCGAAGCTCAAAGATCTAGAAAAAGAACAACAAAAAAACCCCAAAACCAGTAGAAGAAAAGAAATAATAAAAACCAAAGCAGAAATAAATGAAATTGAAACTAAAAAAACAATCCAAAAGATCAATGAAACCAAGAGCTGGTTTTTTGAAAAAATCAATAAATAGACAACCCTAGCCAGGCTCACAAAGGAAAAAAGGGAGAAAGCACAAATAAACAGGATCATCAATGAAAGAGGAGAAATCACAACGGACACAGCAGAAATCAAAAGAATAATCAGTAACTACTATGAACAGTTATATGGAAACAAGTTTAACAATCTAGAGGAGATGGACAAATTCCTACAACTCTACAATCACCCAAAGCTAGATAAAGAAGAAATAGAACAACTAAACAGACCAATTACAATTAGCGAAATTGAAATGGTAATAAAAAACCTCCCCAAAAACAAAAGCCCAGGACCTGATGGATTTACAAATGAATTCTACCAAACATTCAGAGACGAATTAGTGCCTATCCTTCACAAACTCTTCCAAAAAATTGAGAAGGAAGGGACAATACCAAACACGTTTTATGAAGCCAACATTACACTAATACCAAAACCGAACAAGGACAACACAAAAAAGGAAAACTACAGGCCAATCTCCCTAATGAACACTGATGCAAAAATCCTCAATAAATTTTAGCTATCAGAATCCAACAATGTATCCATAAGATAATTCACCACGACCAAGTTGGATTCATTCCAGGGGCACAAGGATGGTTTAACATCCGAAAATCAATCAACGTTATCCAACACATCAACAAAAAGAAATATAAAACCATATGATATATCAATAGATGCTGAGAAAGCTTTCGACAAAGTGCAACACCCATTCATGATAAAAGCCCTTGAAATTCTGGGGATACAAGGAACATACCTCAACATCATAAAGGCCATCTATGACAAGCCAACAGCCAGTATCATTCTCAATGGTGAAAAGCTGAAAGCAATTCCATTAAGATCTGGAACAAGACAAGGATGTCCACTCTCACCATTGCTTTTCAATATAATACTGGAAGTCCTAGCCAGGGCAATAAGACAAGAGAAAGACATCCAAGGAATCCAAATAGGAAAAGAAGAAGCCAAACTATCACTATTTGCAGACGATATGATATTATACATAGAGAACCCCAAAAACTCCACAGAAAAGCTAATTCAACTCATCAATCAGTTCAGTAAAGTGGCAGGATACAAAATCAACACGCAAAAGTCAGTAGCCTTCCTATACACAAACAATAAATCTGAAGAAGAAGAAATCAAAAAGACCATCCCTTTTGTTATTGAAACAAAAAAAATCAAATATTTGGGAATAAATCTAACAAAAGAGGTAAAGGACCTATACAAAGAAAACTATAAAACACTGTTAAAGAAATAGAAGAAGACACAAAGAAATGGAGAGACATCCCCTGCTCATGGATTGGAAGAATAAACATTATTAAAATGGCCATCCTACCAAAAGCAATATACAGATTCAATGCTATTCCAATCAAAATTTCAATGTCATTCTTCAAAGAAATAGAACAATTATTGATGAAATTCATATGGAATCACCAAAAACCCCGAATAGCCAAAGCTCTCCTGAAAAAAAGAAGGGAATGGAGGCATCAGACTCCCAGACTTCAAACTATACTACAAAGCCATAATCATCAAAACTGCATGGTATTGGAACAAGAACAGACATACAGACCAATGGAATCGAATAGAAAATCCAGAAATAAACCCACAGATTTATGGTCAACTAATCTTTGACAAAGGAGCAAAGACTATGCATTGGAGCAAAGAAAGTTTGTTCAATAAGTGGTGCTGGGAAAACTGGGTCGCTACATGCAAAAGAATGAAGCTTGACCACCACCTCACACATACACAAAAATCAACTCAAAATGGATTAAAGAACTAGACATAAGACCTGAAACCATAAAATATATAGAAGGAAATATAGGCGAAACACTACGTGATTTGCACATCAAAGACATCTTTACAGACACATCACCCAAAGCAGTGATAGTGAAGGCAAAGATAAACAGCTGGGACTACATCAAATTAAAGAGCTTTTGCACAGCAAAAGAGACAATAACAAAAACAAAGAGAAACCCCACCAACTGGGAGAACATTTTTGCACCCAACACTAATGATAAAGGACTGATCACAAAAATCTGCAAAGAGCTGATGAGACTCAACAACAACAAAGAAAATAATCCAGTCAAAAAATGGGCAGAAGAGCTTAAAAGAAACTTCTCTGAAGAGGAAATGCAAATGGCCAACAGGCATATGAAAAAATGTTCAACATCACTTGTCATCAGGGAAATGCAAATCAAAACTACCATGAGATACCATCTTACACCAGTGAGAATGGCACATATTAAAAAAACTAGCAACAACAAATGTTGGCGAGGGTGTGGAGAAAAAGGAACTCTTCTGCACTGTTGGTGGGAGTGCAAACTGGTCCAACCACTGTGGAAAGCTGTATGGAGATTTCTGGACCTACTAAACATAGAACTTCCATATGATCCAGCAATTCCACTCCTAGGTATTTATCCAAAGGACACAGAAACATCAATTCCAAAGAACACCTGCACCCCTATGTTTATAGCAGCACTGTTTACAATAGCTAAGCTTTGGAAACAACCCAAATGCCCAAAAATAGATGACTGGATCAAGAAGATGTGGTACATATATACCATGGAATATTACTCAGCATTCAAAAAAGATAAACACATGCAATTTGCAGCAACATGGATGGCGCTGGAAGGGATCATGCTCAGCGAAATAAGCCAAAAAGAAAAAGAAAAATACCGGATGGTCTCACTCATAGCAGGAATCTAGAAAACTTAAATAAGGGACCAGGAAAATGAATAACTATAAGAAAGTGAAAATCAAATCAACAAAAAACTATGAACCAGAGACACTTTTAGGGGGGCGGGGGTGGGAGGGGAGGGATTGGGGTCAGAATGGGGGGGCTGCAATTGTATGGGGAATATAACAATAAAATTTATTAAAAAAAAAAAATAAAGTGACTCTGGAAACTCAAAAAAAAAAAAAAAAAAAAAAAGTTCACTTATTGTGAATGTAGCAGTAAATGAACAATAAAGAACTTTTTAGTTTCTCATTCTGACAATAATGCAATTTAAATACTCAAAGCAGAGTACTTTTGAATGAACAAGATAGTTCCACAGAGTTGTCAAGTGGCATTTCATTAAAATTGGCATTTCAGGAATGCTCAAGGGCATCGTTTTATTAACAATAAAGTCTGATTTTTCTGAACTAGCAAATAAGGTTGGGTTAACAGGCATTCTCTACATTAGCACTGAATGCAAAGGACAAAGACAGTAAATACAGAAATGACCTGAGACCACATCCTCCTGCTGTTCAACCCAACAGTTGAGAATGATTGATTCAGGACAACAGTCTCATCTGTCATATAAAACTAATGTGGCTCACTTCAACAATACTGGCTTTGTAGATGTGTTTGTTTTTCATTCATACATTGGTTTTGTTTTTATGATAACAGCAAATACTTACTGAGAACTTCCTACACACCAGCCACTGTGCTAAGCATGGATTTGTTCATGGAATCCTCACAACTCTGTAGATAAGCAGATGTTCCCTGCAAGTCACTAGTAAGGAAACTGAGGCACACATTTATGAACTTGCTAAAGCTATACACTAAGTAAGTGGTGGTTCTAAGATTTGAACCAACAAGGTCTAGTTTCAGGGCCTCCCCGGCGGCTCAGCGGTTGAGCGCTGGCTTGCAAAGCTGCCCGCAGCCTCTGCAGTGCCGGTTCGATCCCTGGCTGCTCCCTGGCCACCAGAGGAGGGTCCCACATGGCGTGCAGACCTCTCCTGCCGCCCGCTGCTCCCTCAGCAGTGTACTTCGGTCCTTCTGCCTCCTCTGCTCCCCGCTCTCGCTCTGGTGAATTCTCTCACCCTTCCTCGCTTCTGACTGTACCAATGCTTGCATAAATAAATAAATAAATAAATAAATCTTTAAAAAAAAAAAAACAAGGTCTAGTTTCAGAGTCTGTTCTTAACCACAGCACTGTACAGTTTTTATCACATCATTTTATGTATGTATGGAACTATGTAATTACTTTGCACAAAAGTTTATATAGCTTTTTACATAGTTACAATTAAAAATGTTTAGTCCATCCTCTCACCCCCACCACCCCTGGCCTGTACCCCAGTTCTCGTATGCATAAATAAATAAAAAAATTTTTTTAAAGATTTATTTATTTATTTATACAAGCACTGGTACAGTCAGAAGCGCGGGAGGGTGAGAGGCTTCACCAGAGTCAGAGCGGGGAACAGAACAGGCAGACTGACAAAATACACTGCTGAGGGGAGCAGCGGGCGGCAGGAGAGGTCTGCGTGCCATGTGGGACCCTTGCAGTGGCCGGGGATCGAACCGGTGCTGCAGAGGCTGCAGGCAGCTTGGCAGCCCAGCGCTCAACCACTACGCCACCAGGGGAGGCCCAAAATAAAATCTTTTTTAAAAAATGTTTAGTCCAGCATTCAGCTTGTGGGAATTTTCCTAAAACTCAGTGTTCACTTTCAGGAGGAAGGGGCTCTGATATTGGCTGAGCTCTACAAGCCTCCCTGTTCCTCACAATTCTCTTACACCCTGGCATCCCCATCTCATAAGTGTATAGAGACCAAGACCCCTGAACTCATCTCTACCTCTACATCCCAGTACCCAGATTTCCTGTAAAGTCTTTTGTTGTGAGGTCACACCTTCTGGTCTAATGAGAAGCCTAACTCAGCTGTTTCTGTGGTCTTTGAACCCACTGGATTGCTCAGCCCACCCCACCCAGAACCAGCTTCTACTGGGCAAGTGAGTTCCCCACTTCCTCCCAAAATTGACACCTGCTTGTGGGTGTCAGGATCAGTCTTCTCTCTGCCTCTCCAGACTCAAGTTGCTGCATTCCAGATGCTTCTCATTTGACTGGGTTGGAGCCTCAGCAGCCTATGCGATTGCACTGCCCACGTGGCCAGTTCACCAGACCGGTATTACAGAAGTGAAGTATGCTATTAAAACTGCATTTCAAGGGACTCAAGAAGATATAAGCAATAAATGCTCTGTTCTGTTGGAGGGCCTATGAATTACAATCTTTCCTCTCAGCAATTACAGAAGATATGAAGCATAATTACAAGTTAATGAAACTGATTTTTGCATGTGACTTGGGAATTAAGAAATTATAGAACTGAAAGGGTCCTCTGAGTAAGATCATCCAGTTACAAGTCGCATCACTTGTTTATGAAAGCAAAACAATTTCACCAGCAGCCATTGTCCAACCTGAAAGACTGGAGCTCAATGATCCTGATATTCCTAACTAGAGTATTTTTCCAGCTCTTTCCAGCTCCCTACTTTCTGAGTGATGAGAGGTAGTTCACAGCAGCAGGCAAGTGCCTCCCCAGTCCCTGGATCAGCACTGTGGCATTATGTTTTTGAAATCAGTGTCCCTATGAGCTGTATTCACTAATGGGCCACCTACCTTCCTGATGCTGGCAAAAGAAGCTCCTTCCCTAGCAGGAATCTGCAACCTACAGCCTGTCTTTCTAGTCTCTCATTAATTTTCATATTCCTAAGTTCATGCATCAAATCACTCTCCTGTCCAGCTCTCAGAGTGGTTCCTGTTTCCTGACAAGAGCTCTGCCTGATGCACCTGGTTTGATTCATGTAATGCTAACAACCAACTTGTGAAGGAGGTACTACTATTCCTAATTCATAATCTGAGGAAACAGGCACAGGAGGTGAATTCCCTTGCTCAAGGTCCTATTTAGAAAGTGGCAGAGCTGGCTTCCTAATTTAAACGCCTCAGCTTCACAACCCACGCTCCAAAGCTCACACTGCTCCCTTCAGCAGCAGGCGTGAGTGGCGCCTCGCTGAATGCCAAGTCTTCTTTTTTCTTTATAATCATCCTCTTAATGTTATGAATACTATTACACGAAACTCAAAGATGACAATTATGATATCCAATCTCCATTATTCTGTTTGTATTGCTTTTGAATTTTTTGGTCATTAATTACTGACCAGAAAAGCACTTCTAACCCTAATGTTATTTCACAGGTGTGCTCTTATCATTGCATTAACTGCCAGTTTTCTGTTTTATATTAGAAAATTCTCATTGTTTTTTATTCAATAATCCATGCTTTCCATTAGCTT